>NC_090448.1:413684851-418484851 GCF_031143425.1 Pleurodeles waltl | reverse complement strand
TACAGGCCATACCATACTATACAGTCACATAATATACCTTACCATATCACAATGATAAGCTATACCATAGTATACGACAGGGCATACAATACCATACCATACTATTCAATGACAGGCCATACCATATTATGACATACTATAAAGTGGCCAGCTTATCCATACATATGACAGGCCATACTATACTATACAATGATAGGCCGTCCCATAGCTTACCATACTATACAATGATCGGTGTACCATAGTGTAATACATTAACACAGGCCATACCATACCAGACCATACTATACAATGACCGGCCATATAGTATCATGCCATACTAGGCAGTGACAGGACATGCCGTATCTTTCCATACTACACAGTGACAGGCCATACTTTAGAGAAACAATACAGTACTTTGCAATATGACAGACCATACCATACTATACATTGACAGACCATACTATACCCTACCGTACCATACCATACTATAAAATGACAGGCCATACCATATCTTTCCATACCATTGCATACCATACTAAACTGTGACAGGCCATACAGTACGATTCCATATCATACTATACAATGACAGACTATACCATACTATACAATGACCAAACATACTATACAATGACAGGCTATACTATACAATGAAAGGCCATACTATATCACGCTGTACAGTAACAGGCCATGCTGTATAATTCCATACTATTCAGTGACAGGCAATAGCATACTGTACAATGTCAGTCCATACCATACCATCCCTTACCATACTATACAATTACAGGCCATACCATACCATACAATAGCAGGTCATACCATACCACACTACACCAAACTGTACAATACTATATGATCAAAGGTTACATCACAGCATACTACACCATGCCATAGCTTACCATTCCATAATATACGACAGGCCATACCATAACAAATCATACTATACTATACAATAAGAGGCCATACCATAACAAATCATACTATACTATACAATAAAATGACAGGCCATACTTTACCATACTATACAATGACGGGCCATACCATGCTATACAGTATCAGCACATACTATACAATATCATAGTGTTCAATGGCATGTGTAGCTGCAGATACACATGCTGTGCATTATCCTGCCATCTAGTGTTGGGCTTGGAGTGTTACAAGTTGTTTTTCTTCGAAGAAGTCTTTTCGAGTCACGAGACCGAGGGACTCCTCCCTTTCGGCTCCATTGCGCATGGGCGTCGACTCCATCTTAGATTGTTTTCTTTCCGCCATCGGGTTCGGACGTGTTCCTCTTCGCTCCGTATTTCGAATCGGGAAAGTTAGCTAATTATAGAAAAAATCGCTCGTTACCGGTTTAGTGTTAGTATATCGACACCGATAGTAGAAGCGCTCTGGCGGCCCTTCGGGGCTTCCACTCTTCAGCGGGGCCTGGTCGGCCCGACCGTGTCCATCGTCGAAACTAATGGACCAGACCCCCTTCCGCTTCTGCCCGAATTGCCACGCCAAGTATCCTTATACAGACCAACACTTGTTCTGTAATCTGTGTCTATCACCGGAACACAGGGAGGATACTTGCGAGGCCTGTCGGGCATTTCGATCGAAAAAGACCCTATGCGATTGAAGAGCCAGAAGACTACAAATGGCGTTGACACCGACAGAACAGATCGACGTCGAGGAGGAGGAAAGAATCTCCATACAAGAAATGGACTCGGACGACTCCGAAAGTGAGCTACCGACGACAACGCAGAAAACTGTGAGTAAAACTGCCCCGTCCAAGACTCACTCCAAGATCATAAAGGCCAAGGGGATGCCACCGCCAACAGGCCATGGCTTAACCCGAAAACACGGTGACCAACCATCGGCACCGAAAAAGGCCACACAACAGCCGAAGACATCCGACTCCGGTCGAGATACAGGCTCCAAACCATCTCGGCACCGAGAGTTCGACACACCCAAGGTGAAAAAGGTTACCTCTGAACCAAAAAAGAAAGTTTCGAAACCTTCGGTATCGAAAAAGGCAGCCTCGGAGCCGAAAATAGGCTCCTACACGGAAGAGCACGGACTTTCCAGCCAAATGCAAGAGCATAGATTTGAGCAGGAAATAAGTATGGGGGAACCAGACCATACTCAAAGGAGGCTGCACATCCAGAAAGAGACTGATAAAATACAAACTCTTCCTCCTATTAAAATAAAAAGAAAGCTGCCATTTCAGGAATCAGAAATGCAGCCAAAGGCAAAGGTGGCAAGAGACAAAACACCACCACCAAGGTTTTCGCCACAGCCTTCTCCACTATATTCACCACAGCTGTCCCCGGTAAGAACACCCCTAAATGCAGTCACCAACACACACGGAGATGACACAGGATGACCCGGATGCATGGGACTTATATGATGCACCGGTCTCCGACAACAGTCCCGATTGTTACCCGGCAAGACCGTCGCCTCCAGAGGACAGCACTGCATATATGCAGGTATTATCCAGGGCAGCTACTTTCCACAATGTAGCAATGCATGCGGAGCCAATAGAAGATGATTTCTGATTTAACACCTTGGCATCCACCCACAGTTCTTATCAAAGTTTGCCAATGCTCCCAGGCATGCTCAAGCACGCAAAACAGGTGTTTCAGGACCCGGTGAAAGGCAGAGCTATCACGCCTCGGGTGGAGAAAAAATACAAACCTCCCCCAACGGACCCTGTGTTTATAACACAGCAACTGACACCAGATTTGGTGGTCGTGGGAGCAGCAAGAAAGAGGTCAAACTCCCAATCATCAGGGGACGCACCACCGCCTGCAAGGAAAGTCGGAAGTTCGATGCTGCGGGAAAACGAGTGGCAGCACAGGCAGCCAATCAATGGCGGATTGCCAACTCGCAGGCTCTGCTGGCTCGCTACGACAGGGCACACTGGGACGAGATGCAACACATTATACAGCACTTGCCCAAGGAACACCAAAAATTTGCCCAACAGGTTGTTGAGGAAGGACAAGCAACTTCCAACAACCAGATAAGGTCTGCATTGGACTCGGCTGACACAGCAGCACGGACAGTCAACACTGCGGTAACCATTCGCAGGCATGCATGGTTACGGAGCTCAGGTTTTAAACCGGAAATCCAGCAAGCTGTGTTAAATATGCCTTTTAACCAGGAACAATTGTTTGGGCCAGAGGTGGACACGGCAATTGAAAAACTAAAGAAGGACACAGACACGGCCAAAGCCATGGGCGCGCTCTACTCCCCACAAAGCAGAGGCACTTTTAGAAAGCCACAATTTACTCAAACCCCAGAGCCTTCCACCTCACAAACTAGACCCACCTATCAGGGGCAGTACCAGAGAGGAGTGTTTCGAGGCTCATACAGGGGTAGACAATTCCCAAGAGCAAGGGGGAAATTCCAAAGCCCTAAAACAACTCAAGCCAAACAGTGACTTCAATGTCACAAACCCCCAACACTTAACACCACTGGGGGGGAGACTTACTGCATACTACAAAAACTGGACAAACATAACTACGGACGCATGGGTCCTAGCCATTATCCAACATGGTTATTGCATAGAATTCATAAATTTCCCACCAGATGTGCCCCCAAGAGCACACAATATGTCCAAACAACACTTAGACCTGTTACAGCTAGAAGTCCAAGCATTGTTACAAAAACAAGCAATAGAACTAGTACCCAACCATCAAAAAGGAACAGGTGTCTACTCCTTATATTTCCTAACTCAAAAGAAAGACAAAACGTTGAGACCCATATTAGACCTCAGAACGCTGAATCTCTACATCAAATCAGATCACTTGCACATGGTAACACTTCAAGACGTGATTCCCTTGCTCAAAAAACAGGACTACATGTCAACGTTAGATCTCAAGGATGCATATTTCCACATACCCAGACATCCTTCTCACAGGAAATACTTAAGGTTTGTAATCCAGGGCGTGCATTACCAATTCAAGGTGTTACCATTCGGGATAACAACAGCCCCAAGGGTATTCACAAAATGCTTTGCAGTAGTAGCCGCTCATATAAGGAGACAGCACATGCACGTATTCCCATACTTAGACGATTGGTTAATAAAAACCTGCACTCAGCAACAGTGTCTTCTTCACACACAATACGTTATAGAAACTCTACACAAACTAGGGTTTTCTATAAATTACCAAAATTCACATCTACAACCATCCCAGATACAACAATACTTGGGAGCAACACTCAACACACAAAAGGCGATTGCCACTCCAAGTCCGCAAAGGGTACAAGCGTTCCAGAATATAGCATTAAACATGCAGCCAAACCAACACTACCAGGTGAAGTTTGTAATGAAAATTCTAGGCAGGATGTCTTCATGCATAGCCATTGTCCCAAACGCAAGACTACACATGCGGCCCTTACAACAGTGCCTAGCAAAACAATGGACACAAGCACAGGTTCAACTCCAAGATCTAGTGTTGATAGACCGCCAGACACACTTCTCGCTTCAATGGTGGAACCCTATAAATTTAAACCAAGGGCGGCCATTCCAAGACCCAGTGCCTCAATACGTGATCACAACAGATGCTTCCATGATGGGGTGGGGAGCACACCTCAACCAGCACAGTATACAGGGACAATGGGAAATTCAACAAAAACAACTGCACATACATCATTTAGAACTGTTGGCAGTGTTTCTAGCATTGAAAGCATTTCAACCACTGATAGCCCACAAACACATTCTTGTCAAAACGTACAACATGACGACAATGTATTACCTCAACAAGCAAGGAGGGACACACTCGTCACAACTGTGTCTCTTAGCACAGAAAATTTGGAATTGGGCAATTCACAATCACATTCGCCTAATAGCACAATACATCCCAGGCATTCAAAACCAGTTAGCCGACAATCTTAGTCGAGATCACCAACAAACACACGAATGGGAAATTCATCCCCAGATCCTACAAAATAACTTTCTACGCTGGGGAACACCAAAAATAGACCTATTTGCAACAAAAGAAAACGCAAAATGCCAAAACTTCGCATCCAGGTACCCACACCCTCTGTCCAAGGTCAATGCGTTATGGATCAGTTGGTCAGGGATATTTGCTTACGCTTTTCCCCCTCTCCCACTCATTCCTTATCTGGTAAACAAACTGAGTCAAAACAGACTCAAACTAATACTCATAGCACCAACCTGGGCTCGCCAACCGTGGTACACAACACTGCTGGACCTATCAGTAGTACCTCATGTCAAATTACCAAACAGACCAGATCTGTTAACTCAACACAAACAACAGATCAGACACCCGAATCCAGCATCGCTCAATCTAGCAATCTGGCTCCTGAAGTCTTAGAATTTGGACACTTAGACCTTACACAAGAATGTATGGGGGTCATTAAACAAGCTAGGAAACCTACTACAAGACATTGTTATTCAAACAAATGGAAAAGATTTGTTTACTGCTGCCACAATAATCAAATTCAACCACTACATGCTTCCGCAAAGAACATTGTAAGTTACTTATTACACTAACAAAAGTCTAAACTAGCATTCTCTTCTAATAAAATACATCTCAAAGTAATATCTGCCTATCTGCAGATTACACATTCAACATCGCTTTTTAGAATCCCAGTTATCAAAGCATTTATGGAGCGATTGAAAAGAATCATACCCCCGAGAACACCACCAGTACCTTTGTGGAACCTTAATATTGTATTAACAAGACTCATGGGACCACCATTTGAACCCGTGCACTCTTGTGAAATGCAATACTTAACTTGGAAGTTAGCCTTCCTAATAGCTATCACATCTCTTAGAAGAGTAAGTGAAATACAAGCATTTACTATACAAGAACCCTTTATACAAATACATAAACATAAAGTGGTTCTCCGTACAAATCCCACATTTTTACCAAAAGTTATATCACATTTCCACCTTAACCAAACAGTGGAGCTCCCAGTCTTCTTTCCACAACCAGACTCAGTAGCCGAAAGAGCCTTACATACGTTAGACATAAAAAGAGCACTAATGTATTACATTGACAGAACAAAACAGTTTCGCAAAACAAAACAATTGTTTGTAGCCTTCCAAAAACCTCATGCAGGAAATCCTATATCCAAACAAGGCATTGCCAGATGTATAGTGAAATGTATTCAACCCTGCTATATTAAAGCAAAAAGAGATCTAACTATTACACCAAAGGCGCATTCCACTAGGAAAAAGGCGCCACAATGGCTTTTCTAGGGAATATACCTATGACAGAAATTTGTAAGGCAGCCACATGGTCTACGCCTCATACATTCACAAAACATTACTGTGTAGATGTGTTAACAACACAACAAGCCACAGTAGGACAGGCTGTATTATGAACATTATTTCAGACAACTTCAACTCCTACAGGCTAAGCCACCGCTTTTGGGGAGATTACTGCTTATTAGTCTATGCACAGCATGTGTATCTGCAGCTACACATGCCATAGAATGGAAAATGTCACTTACCCAGTGTACATCTGTTCGTGGCATGAGACGCTGCAGATTCACATGCGCCCTCCCACCTCCACGGGAGCCTGTAGCCGTTATAAGTTGAATGAAAATTGTAAATTTGTAAATAAATACTATTTTAATACACATTATGTACATACATACTTACTCCATTGCATGGGGACATTTACTATATTCACAACTCCTACCTCACCCTCTGCGGGGAAAACAATCTAAGATGGAGTCAACGCCCATGCGCAATGGAGCCGAAAGGGAGGAGTCCCTCGGTCTCATGACTCGAAAAGACTTCTTCGAAGAAAAACAACTTGTAACACTCTGAGCCCAACACTAGATGGCAGGATAATGCACAGCATGTGAATCTGCAGTGTCTCATGCCACGAACAGATGTACACTGGGTAAGTGACATTTTCCATACAGTGACAGACCATACCATACTATACATAACAGGCCGTCTTTACAATGACAGGCCATACCATACCGTACCATATAATACTCTACTATACAATGACAGGCCATATAATGCCATAAAATACCTACCATGCCATGTTATATGACAGGCCATACCGTAACATACCATACTATGCAATGACATGCCATACAAGGACATACCATACAGTACAATAATAGATCACATCATAACACAACATACCGTTCTACATGATAACAGTCTATACTATAGAATGACAGGCCATAGCATACCTTAAAATACCATACTACACAGTGACGGGCCCTACTATACCATGCTATAATATACTATACAATGACAGACCATATTGTAGCAGGCATACCACACTATGACCGGCCATACCATACAATACAATAATGGGCTGTATCATATCACACCATATTATTCTATATAATGACAGACCATACTGTAGAATGGCAGGCCATAGCATGCCATACTACACAATGACAGGCCATAGTGTACCATACCATAATATGCTATACAATAACAGGCCATACCATACCATTCCATACCATACCATACCATACAATGTCAGTCAATAACATAAAATACTATATAATGACAGACCATACTATAGCATGCCATATGACAGGCCATACCATGCCATACCATTGAATGACAGACCATACCAGATAATTCTATACTGTACAGTGACAGACCATACCATATTATACAACACCATGGCAGTCTACACAGTAATATACCATACCATGTTATACATTTGCAGCTATACTATACAATAGCAGACCATACTGTTAATGTGTCCCTTTATGATATTTTTTTACACATCAGGACTCGTTTTAGGCCAATGAATCTTTTGACCCAGTTGAGAGACACCGTAGGAGGAGATAGCTAATCAATATATCAATGAATACATCAATAATGTCATCAATATTTATCACAACAATGCATTTCACTTTAGTCAAAGTCATTAATCAATTTAAAATTCAAAGACGCTACCATGAACTTCCAGCCATGAATAACCACACCAGTTTAGTAGAATTTTATGAGTTTTATTCCCTATTAATTACAGTCTAATAGCAAATGCGTTAATCTCAACACCAAGAAACATAATAGCATAGTCACGATATGGCAACTTTGATAAGATTTCATTAAAGCAAGAATCACAAACATCAAAACATAACACGGCGTGAACATAGATCAAGTTTAGCAAAGTGTCAATAATGCGTCAGTTCAACAAAGCATAATCTCAGTCGTTTGTCTATTTGCGTCTGTTTGATAAACACCTGTCCTAACCACTGATTAGCATTGAAGTGTTGGGCTTCATGCAAAACAATTTAGAACACCAATTTGGAAAACATCTAGCTAATGGTCTCTGTCCAAAGCAAGCAGTTGGTACCTAGAAAGGAAAAGCAAACAGACAAATTACAATTGCATTGTCATAATTACCCTCCAAGGATTAGGTCAGCACACAGAATCAGTCTTCGTCTTCAGGACACCAGTCAAATCGCCATCAGTCAAAACTCAGCTCCGGGACAAAGGGTACTCCCCTTATAAGGAGGATGAGTGTAAATATACAAACTAAGGGCGAGGATGGTTTTAATAAAATCTCAAGTCACCAAACAGAGTGACAGAGTTTCTGGATAAAATCAATAGCATTCCCTACCTAATTCCCAATGACTCCCCGTGACATGAGTTTTTATCCCTTTTTCATAGTACATTCCCCCAAAATTCTATTGGACATTTGCTATACCCCACTATCTTTAACCTATCATAGAGTGCATAAGGTAATCTAACTATTCACCCCATATTATTTTACAAGTTTTTGATTGGTCTTCGTAATTGACGTCTTCAGAGGTGGCACGTCCGGTGTGATTTCATCCCTTTGTAATTCTTTGCACATCTTTTGGTCAGCAGTTCCATTGTCTTCACCAGTTTGAATGACCTTGTACATTACATTAATCTACACTGTTTCAATTTACTTTAACATTTATTCCATTGGCATAGAAAGTATGCTTGAGAACGGATCTAACATGGTTACATTCATCTTCCAAGTTTGAAGAAAAAGAACAAGCAGGGTCATGGCCCCTTGTGAGTCAGCACACTGAAAAATAGAAAAATGCATTTAATATGAGAGCCAGGCAGCTAAGCTCCGGATCATGCTAACTTAAGGCCTACAGTTTTAATAACGCAAATGTTAGTATAAACTTATTTAAACCTAATAAAACATTTTGATTTTCATTATTAGTTCGCGTATACATTGGTGGCCACTCATCGTGGTCATAATTCAAGCGCACGTTTAAGCAAAATTACTATTCTTATAGTTTCTATGCGACAGCATCACACATTAATTCATAAACATTTCATGTTAACATAGATTATATAAGCTACGCTCTCTCAGTCCCTCCTCTGATGACGTTCGTCATCACACAATTCTTTCCCTTTCACTTAATTGTTCACTTTACGCATAATGCGCATTTCAACATCTTGTCCCTTGTGTGAACTTTCCCAAATTTCATTAAACATTTTCTCCCTTTCATTTTCCTCATTCTTTCTGCTTCTCTTTGTCCAATTTCTTTTGATTTTAGCATGTATTTTGTATGCTCCCCATAATCCTAATAGGCAGGCCAGAACAATTAATAGTCCCCCTAATATTTTCCCTATTCTGGCAATTCCCTTTCCAAATTTCTCCCACACTCCAGGTTCCTTCAAATCTGCACTATCTTTAGTTAGGTTAGTAAGCATACCTCTAATCTTTTTACTATTATCCGGTATAAAAGAGCAGCAATGACGCTCGTTGAGCATCTTGCAGACCCCCCCACTCTTTGCTAAAAGAATGTCTAAAGCAAGCCGATTTTGAAGAGTCATAGCTCTTTCCGCAGCAAGTTCAGTATCCATCAGGAGATTAGCCCCTGTAAAATTTGTCAGCATGTTATCCACAATAGTAGACAACTTTTGAATCTTTATGGAGTTTAAGATAAACCCTACTGAAGGGATTGTGGCTGCAAATATGTCTCCAACGACAGCAGCCGCTGTCTCTCGTTTTTGTCTAACATGTTGTAATTCAGACGTTTTAGGTATTTGCTTTAAGTCATCAATCTGGTAAATCTTTGGGAACACTATCCCCAAATAACATGTCCCATACCATCCCTTAGGGAGACGGTAATAAGCATTAAGTCCACAGATATAATAGATCCCAGGGATTGCTGGATCCTGTCCATTTAACATGAATGTCCATTTACTCTGAAACAAAAACACATGTCTGCATTCACTCGTTCCTACAAATAAAGTGTCCTGTTCAGATTTCGGCCTATATATATACAAAGCCTTCCTACATGTAATGCATCTATAGCTAGTTTGCCTTGTGTCTTTATTGCAGTGTAAGCATAATCATTTGCATATGTGCGTTTTTCTAACCCTTTTTCTAATCTTTCTTTCAATGCTTTGCGTCTATCATCGGTGTGATCTAAAAAGCTTTTCTCTACAGGTGTCAGTAAGCAAGTCAGATTATTGCGGTGTGCATAAGCTGTCCCAAATGAAAGCGTTGGTTCAAAGAAACCTCTGACTAATTTTATACTATGCTCCTTAGCTAGCTTGTTCAGAAACTCAATCACAGGCACAAAAGAAAACCCCACATCCAGATTTGAATAAAAATATTGCACGTTCTTGATTATAGAATCTTGTTAGTAACAGACTACAACTTATCCCATAGGTTAGTGGCAAGCTATGATAAGTGACCCACTCTTGTACTGATGAAGGAATCTTTGTGCACACATAACAGTTTTTCGCATCCATGGTCTCAACGTACTCATTCAATAGGCGATAGAAGACATTAGTGGAAAGTTCCCCCTTTGAGTTAGTTCCCTCATGCAAATGTTTTGCATCCTGCTCAAACTTTTCCCACGGTTTTAATGATGTAGTTTCAGGTTTTGAAGCATTGTTAGTCACTTTCTTATCCAACCACGGCATTCCCACAATCACTCCCACAATTATTATTGCACACACAATACCTAATATAAGACTCTTCTTGTTACTACCTCTATTATAAGCCATGTCTGTAAAGAATCAGACAGCAGAACAATAATCAACTTGAGGACGATATAAATTTTTTTTTTTTTTTTCTTTCTTGATGCAAAAGTCTCTTTCTCTCTTTCTCTGCGTGTATTTACAGCGTTTCAATCACTCCAGGATCCCTTTGTCAAATCAGGTTAACAGCTTGTCATAATTAGGTTTTTGAAGTCAAATCAGGTTATCAGTGTCTCATCCGGTAATTTATAAGTCTCTTTTAATAAGTTTTCAGTTTTCTTTTAACAAAGTCTCTTTCTTTGAGTCACTTCAGGTACCGTAGTATTGGCCTGGCACTTCTCGATCAAAACAGAATGCTAAGAATTCTTGTTGCCATTCAGATGTTGTTGCATACGCCCATTCAGGACCTGCGTACCTTCTATTTGCGGTTCTCTTTCTTTTCAATCTGCGTTCACCTTGTAATTCTCCTTCACTCAGATCCTCTACTCTGGATGTATCAGTTTCTTCTGTTATTGTTTCACCTGGTATGCTCCTTTCTTTTGCAGCCTGTTTCTCTGGCCAGTTATCTCCCTTATGCGTCTTCTTCCGGCTTGTCTTTTCAGGACGCTGAACAGCACCCTCCTCTTGTGATATGGTGTTTTCCCTTGATGGACCTGCAACTGGCTCAGGGGATGCCGGTGTACTTTGATCTCTTTATACTATTTCGCCTTCTTCTTCTTCTTGATCTGTAACGGGTTCAAGTTCTAACCCGTATCCGTCTGCTTCTGGGAGAACCTCTCTTTGATTTAGTTCTCCTGCTGCCTCCACTGAGATAGGCACACTGTCACCTCTCTCGAACTCGTTTACTTTTTGAGGGACAAGGCTGTTCTCAGTGGGCCCTCCTGCAGTCTCAGTTCCCTTTTGGCTGTTCTCGGGCCCTGAAACCTCCCTCTCTGTTGAGCCAGAAACTTCAAGTTCCTCATCAGTTGGACACGTTACCTTCTTTGTGTGACTGGCATGTATCCAGTTTGGAACACCTGCACATTCCACAGCAGTGGTTGTTGTCAATATTACTTGATATGGTCCCTTCCAACGTGGCTCCAAACACAACTTTCTCACGTGCTTCTTGACAACCACCCAGTCACCAGCTTGCAGGGTGCGAGCAGGATCACCGATCGGTGGCAATGTGTTAGCTTCTACCTGGTGAGAGAAAGAGCGAATCACATCAGCCAAGCCTTTGCAGTAGTCCAACACCATATGTAGGAAGTTGGCTCTGTATGTGCTATTTCAAAGTAAGGAATAGCATGCACAGAGTCCAAGGGTTCCCCTTAGAGGTAAAATAGTGGTAAAAATAGATAATACTAATGCTCTATTTTGTGGTAGTGTGGTCGAGCAGTAGGCTTATCCAAGGAGTAGTGTTAAGCATTTGTTGTACATACACATAGACAATAAATGAGGTACACACACTCAGAGACAAATCCAGCCAATAGGTTTTTATATAGAAAAATATCTTTTCTTAGTTTATTTTAAGAACCACAGGTTCAAATTCTACATGTAATATCTCATTCGAAAGGTATTGCAGGTAAGTACTTTAGGAACTTCAAATCATCAAAATTGCATGTATACTTTTCAAGTTATTCGCAAATAGCTGTTTTAAAAGTGGACACTTAGTGCAATTTTCACAGTTCCTAGGGGAGGTAAGTATTTGTTAGGTTAACCAGGTAAGTAAGACACTTACAGGGCTTAGTTCTTGGTCCAAGGTAGCCCACCGTGGAGGGTTCAGAGCAACCCCAAAGTCACCACACCAGCAGCTCAGGGCCGGTCAGGTGCAGAGTTCAAAGTGGTGCCCAAAACACATAGGCTAGAATGGAGAGAAGGGGGTGCCCCGGTTCCGGTCTGCTTGCAGGTAAGTACCCGCGTTTTCGGAGGGCAGACCAGGGGGGTTTTGTAGGGCACCGGGGGGGACACAAGTCCACACAGAAATTTCACCCTCAGCAGCGCGGGGGCGGCCGGGTGCAGTGTAGGAACAGGCGTCGGGTTCGCAATGTTAGTCTATGAGAGATCTCGGGATCTCTTCAGCGCTGCAGGCAGGCAAGGGGGGGATTCCTCGGGGAAACCTCCACTTGGGCAAGGGCGAGGGACTCCTGGGGGTCACTTCTCCAGTGAAAGTCCGGTCCTTCAGGTCCTGGGGGCTGCGGGTGCAGGGTCTCTCCCAGGCGTCGGGACTTTAGGTTCAAAGAGTCGCGGTCAGGGGAAGCCTCGGGATTCCCTCTGCAGGCGGCGCTGTGGGGGCTCAGGGGGGACAGGTTTTGGTACTCACAGTATCAGAGTAGTCCTGGGGTCCCTCCTGAGGTGTTGGATCGCCACCAGCCGAGTCGGGGTTGCCGGGTGCAGTGTTGCAAGTCTCACGCTTCTTGCGGAGAGCTTGCAGGGTTCTTTAAAGCTGCTGGAAACACAGTTGCAGCTTTTCTTGGAGCAGGTCCGCTGTCCTCGGGAGTTTCTTGTCTTTTCGAAGCAGGGGCAGTCCTCAGAGGATGTCGAGGTCGCTGGTCCCTTTGGAAGGCGTCGCTGGAGCAGGATCTTTGGAAGGCAGGAGACAGGCCGGTGAGTTTCTGGAGCCAAGGCAGTTGTCGTCTTCTGGTCTTCCTCTGCAGGGGTTTTCAGCTAGGCAGTCCTTCTTCTTGTAGTTGCAGGAATCTAATTTTCTAGGGTTCAGGGTAGCCCTTAAATACTAAATTTAAGGGCGTGTTTAGGTCTGGGGGGTTAGTAGCCAATGGCTACTAGCCCTGAGGGTGGGTACACCCTCTTTGTGCCTCCTCCCAAGGGGAGGGGGTCACAATCCTAACCCTATTGGGGGAATCCTCCATCTGCAAGATGGAGGATTTCTAAAAGTTAGAGTCACCTCAGCTCAGGACACCTTAGGGGCTGTCCTGACTGGCCAGTGACTCCTCCTTGTTGCTTTCTTTGTTCCCTCCAGCCTTGCCGCCAAAAGTGGGGGCCGTGGCCGGAGGGGGCGGGCAACTCCACTAAGCTGGAGTGCCCTGCTGGGCTGTGACAAAGGGGTGAGCCTTTGAGGCTCACCGCCAGGTGTTACAGCTCCTGCCTGGGGGAGGTGTTAGCATCTCCACCCAGTGCAGGCTTTGTTACTGGCCTCAGAGTGACGAAGGCACTCTCCCCATGGGGCCAGCAACATGTCTCTAGTGTGGCAGGCTGCTGGAACCAGTCAGCCTACACAGATAGTTGGTTAAGTTTCAGGGGGCACCTCTAAGGTGCCCTCTGTGGTGTATTTTACAATAAAATGCACACTGGCATTAGTGTGCATTTATTGTGCTGAGAAGTTTGATACCAAACTTCCCAGTTTTCAGTGTAGCCATTATGGTGCTGTGGAGTTCGTGTTTGACAGACTCCCAGACCATATACTCTTATGGCTACCCTGTACTTACAATGTCTAAGGTTTTGTTTAGACACTGTAGGGGTACCATGCTCATGCACTGGTACCCTCACCTATGGTATAGTGCACCCTGCCTTAGGGCTGTAAGGCCTGCTAGAGGGGTGTCTTACCTATACTGCATAGGCAGTGAGAGGCTGGCATGGCACCCTGAGGGGAGTGCCATGTCGACTTACTCGTTTTGTCCTCACTAGCACACACAAGCTGGCAAGCAGTGTGTCTGTGCTGAGTGAGAGGTCTCCAGGGTGGCATAAGACATGTGGCAGCCCTTAGAGACCTTCCTTGGCATCAGGGCCCTTGGTACTAGAAGTACCAGTTACAAGGGACTTATCTGGATGCCAGGGTCTGCCAATTGTGGATACAAAAGTACATTTTAGGTGAAGGAACACTGGTGCTGGGGCCTGGTTAGCAGGGTCCCAGCACTCTTCTCAGTCAAGTCAGCATCAGTATCAGGCAAAAAGTGGGGGGTAACTGCAACAGGGAGCCATTTCTTTACACAAGCCCCCCCCAGCCCACAGGCCAGGAGACTCAGCCCAAGCTGGGAGAGTCTTCCTAGTCTGTCAGGCGAGGAAGAGTAGGAGAAATAGGCTGGTTAGTTGCAGGGCCTACTCTGCCTTACATCCTTCTGTTCAGGTCATTCCCTTTGGGGAACTGACCTACTTCCACAGTGATAGGACCTAGTCTGAATTGCCTCTTGTCTGCCTCTTCAATGTCTCCACCCATTCTTTCTATTTTGGTCTTAGAGGTATCCACCTCTGCTAACTTTATCTTGGCCAGGGTTACCCCTAGCTTACCCAGAGAGGTTACCCAGAGCTGGAGTAACCCCACCATGACCAATAGGGTCAGGGGGCCTAACTTGCTATTTGGCATGGGGTCAGACCACCATGCTAAGGATAGTGCAGCCATAAAGGCTAACACCCAGCAGAGGCCACTGACAGCTGTCAGTGCCCAGAACCACACCTTTAGCTCCTCACCTAAAGGGGAAGGGGCTAAGTTACAGGCCTCTTTGGGTTCAGGTGGCCTGTCTGCTGTATTAGAGTGGGGGGTTACCACATCTTGTAGTAAACACCCTTCTTCCACTCTTTCTTCTGTTAGCTGAGGAGCCACCCACTCAGGTTTAACAGTTGCCTGACTAGCCAGGACTTCTTGTGGGTCAGGTTGGACTTTATCAGGGCCATTTTTGGAGTTCTCCCCTACTGGAGCAGAATCTCCTTGGCTTGCTGTAACCTTGGCTAAAGGTTGTCCACCCCTCCTACTCTGTTTTCTTTTCTTCTTCTTCTGGGGCCTGCTTGCATTTACTGCAGAGGCAGGATTTCCAGAATCCTTGGGAGAGGACTGGCACTGGACCAGTTCTTCTCTTGGGCTCTGACTAACCTCTGGGTAGTCATTTCCAAGGAGACAATCAAGGGGGAGGTCTGTACTGACTACTACCCTTCTCCAGCTAAGAGTGCCACCTACTTCTATGGGCACTAAAGCTACAGGCCTCTTAGTGACCCTGTCTAGGCTAACTCTTACCCTGGCAGTCTCACCTGGGATGTACTGGTTTGAGAGCACCAGCCTGTCATGCACAATAGTGTGACTGGCACAAGTGTCTCTCAGGGCAGTGGTGGGGATTCCATTCACCAGTAGGTGGTGGAAGTGTCTACTTCCCTCTGGAATCTCCAACTCACCTGTTGGGCCCTGTTTCCAGTTGAAGGCTATGAAGACCTCCTCATCTGAGGAGTCATCTCCCATGGCTACACTGGTTACCCCTGGAATCTTGTTCTGGGGTTTGTTTTTGGGACAAGAAGTGTCCTTGGTGTGGTGCCCAGACTGTTTACAGTTGTGGCACCATGCCTTAGTGGCATCCCAGTTCTTACCCTGGTACCCACCTTTGTTTTGGGTTGTGTCCTGGGGCCCACCCACCTGTTCTGGTTTTTGGGGGCCTACAGAGGACTCTTTTTCTTGGTTTCTAGTGTTACCCACTTTCTCCTGGGGAGTTTTTGTAACCCCTTTCTTTTGGTCACCCCCAGTGGAAGTTTTGGTTACCCTAGTCTTGACCCAGTGGTCTGCCTTCTTTCCCAATTCTTGGGGAGAAATTGGACCTAGGTCTACCAGATACTGATGCAACTTTTCATTGAAGCAGTTACTTAAAATGTGTTCTTTCATAAACAAATTATAAAGCCCAACATAGTCACACACTTCATTTCCAGTTAACCAACCATCTAGTGTTTTTACTGAGTAGTCTACAAAATCAACCCAGGTCTGGCTCGAGGATTTTTGAGCCCCCCTGAACCTAATTCTATACTCCTCAGTGGAGAATCCAAAGCCCTCAATCAGGGTACCCTTCATGAGGTCATAAGATTCTGCATCTTTTCCAGAGAGTGTGAGGAGTCTATCCCTACACGTTCCAGTGAACATTTCCCAAAGGAGAGCACCCCAGTGAGATCTGTTCACTTTTCTGGTTACACAAGCCCTCTCAAAAGCTGTGAACCATTTGGTGATGTCATCACCATCTTCATATTTTGTTACAATCCCTTTGGGGATTTTTAGGATGTCAGGAGAATCTCTGACCCTATTTAAGTTGCTGCCACCATTGATGGGACCTAGGCCCATCTCTTTTCTTTCGCTTTCTATGGCTAGGAGCTGCTTTTCCAAAGCCAATCTTTTGACCATCCTGGCTAACAGGGGGTCATCCTCACTGAGAGCATCCTCAGTGATTTCCGAAATGCTGGACCCTCCTGTGAGGGAAGCAACATTTCTGACTATCATTTTTGGAGACAGGGCTTGAGAGGCCCTGGTTTCCCTATTTAGGACTGGAAGGGGGGAATTGCCCTCCAAGTCACTAATTTCTTCCTCTGTGAAGTCATCCTCAGAGGGGTTGGCTTTTTCAAACTCTGCCAACAGCTCCTGGAGCTGAATTTTGGTAGGTCTGGAGCCAATGGTTATTTTCTTTATATTACAGAGAGACCTTAGCTCCCTCATCTTAAGATGGAGGGTAAGGTGTGGTGTCGAGTTCCACCACATTCATCTCTGTATCAGACATTATTTTGCTAAAAGTTGGAAGACTTTTTAAAGAATCTAAAACTGTTTCTAGAATCTAATTTCAAACCTTTAACAAACTTTTAAACTCTAAAAGACAATGCTAAACAGGGACTTAACACACAAGGCCCTAGCAGGACTTTTAAGAATTTAGAAAAATTTCAAATTGCAAAAATGAATTTCTAATGACAATTTTGGAATTTGTCGTGTGATCAGATATTGGCTGAGTAGTCCAGCAAATGCAAAGTCTTGTACCCCACCACTGATCCACCAATGTAGGAAGTTGGCTCTGTATGTGCTATTTCAAAGTAAGGAATAGCATGCACAGAGTCCAAGGGTTCCCCTTAGAGGTAAAATAGTGGTAAAAATAGATAATACTAATGCTCTATTTTGTGGTAGTGTGGTCGAGCAGTAGGCTTATCCAAGGAGTAGTGTTAAGCATTTGTTGTACATACACATAGACAATAAATGAGGTACACACACTCAGAGACAAATCCAGCCAATAGGTTTTTATATAGAAAAATATCTTTTCTTAGTTTATTTTAAGAACCACAGGTTCAAATTCTACATGTAATATCTCATTCGAAAGGTATTGCAGGTAAGTACTTTAGGAACTTCAAATCATCAAAATTGCATGTATACTTTTCAAGTTATTCGCAAATAGCTGTTTTAAAAGTGGACACTTAGTGCAATTTTCACAGTTCCTAGGGGAGGTAAGTATTTGTTAGGTTAACCAGGTAAGTAAGACACTTACAGGGCTTAGTTCTTGGTCCAAGGTAGCCCACCGTGGAGGGTTCAGAGCAACCCCAAAGTCACCACACCAGCAGCTCAGGGCCGGTCAGGTGCAGAGTTCAAAGTGGTGCCCAAAACACATAGGCTAGAATGGAGAGAAGGGGGTGCCCCGGTTCCGGTCTGCTTGCAGGTAAGTACCCGCGTTTTCGGAGGGCAGACCAGGGGGGTTTTGTAGGGCACCGGGGGGGACACAAGTCCACACAGAAATTTCACCCTCAGCAGCGCGGGGGCGGCCGGGTGCAGTGTAGGAACAGGCGTCGGGTTCGCAATGTTAGTCTATGAGAGATCTCGGGATCTCTTCAGCGCTGCAGGCAGGCAAGGGGGGGATTCCTCGGGGAAACCTCCACTTGGGCAAGGGCGAGGGACTCCTGGGGGTCACTTCTCCAGTGAAAGTCCGGTCCTTCAGGTCCTGGGGGCTGCGGGTGCAGGGTCTCTCCCAGGCGTCGGGACTTTAGGTTCAAAGAGTCGCGGTCAGGGGAAGCCTCGGGATTCCCTCTGCAGGCGGCGCTGTGGGGGCTCAGGGGGGACAGGTTTTGGTACTCACAGTATCAGAGTAGTCCTGGGGTCCCTCCTGAGGTGTTGGATCGCCACCAGCCGAGTCGGGGTCGCCGGGTGCAGTGTTGCAAGTCTCACGCTTCTTGCGGAGAGCTTGCAGGGTTCTTTAAAGCTGCTGGAAACACAGTTGCAGCTTTTCTTGGAGCAGGTCCGCTGTCCTCGGGAGTTTCTTGTCTTTTCGAAGCAGGGGCAGTCCTCAGAGGATGTCGAGGTCGCTGGTCCCTTTGGAAGGCGTCGCTGGAGCAGGATCTTTGGAAGGCAGGAGACAGGCCGGTGAGTTTCTGGAGCCAAGGCAGTTGTCGTCTTCTGGTCTTCCTCTGCAGGGGTTTTCAGCTAGGCAGTCCTTCTTCTTGTAGTTGCAGGAATCTAATTTTCTAGGGTTCAGGGTAGCCCTTAAATACTAAATTTAAGGGCGTGTTTAGGTCTGGGGGGTTAGTAGCCAATGGCTACTAGCCCTGAGGGTGGGTACACCCTCTTTGTGCCTCCTCCCAAGGGGAGGGGGTCACAATCCTAACCCTATTGGGGGAATCCTCCATCTGCAAGATGGAGGATTTCTAAAAGTTAGTCACCTCAGCTCAGGACACCTTAGGGGCTGTCCTGACTGGCCAGTGACTCCTCCTTGTTGCTTTCTTTGTTCCCTCCAGCCTTGCCGCCAAAAGTGGGGGCCGTGGCCGGAGGGGGCGGGCAACTCCACTAAGCTGGAGTGCCCTGCTGGGCTGTGACAAAGGGGTGAGCCTTTGAGGCTCACCGCCAGGTGTTACAGCTCCTGCCTGGGGGAGGTGTTAGCATCTCCACCCAGTGCAGGCTTTGTTACTGGCCTCAGAGTGACGAAGGCACTCTCCCCATGGGGCCAGCAACATGTCTCTAGTGTGGCAGGCTGCTGGAACCAGTCAGCCTACACAGATAGTTGGTTAAGTTTCAGGGGGCACCTCTAAGGTGCCCTCTGTGGTGTATTTTACAATAAAATGCACACTGGCATTAGTGTGCATTTATTGTGCTGAGAAGTTTGATACCAAACTTCCCAGTTTTCAGTGTAGCCATTATGGTGCTGTGGAGTTCGTGTTTGACAGACTCCCAGACCATATACTCTTATGGCTACCCTGTACTTACAATGTCTAAGGTTTTGTTTAGACACTGTAGGGGTACCATGCTCATGCACTGGTACCCTCACCTATGGTATAGTGCACCCTGCCTTAGGGCTGTAAGGCCTGCTAGAGGGGTGTCTTACCTATACTGCATAGGCAGTGAGAGGCTGGCATGGCACCCTGAGGGGAGTGCCATGTCGACTTACTCGTTTTGTCCTCACTAGCACACACAAGCTGGCAAGCAGTGTGTCTGTGCTGAGTGAGAGGTCTCCAGGGTGGCATAAGACATGCGGCAGCCCTTAGAGACCTTCCTTGGCATCAGGGCCCTTGGTACTAGAAGTACCAGTTACAAGGGACTTATCTGGATGCCAGGGTCTGCCAATTGTGGATACAAAAGTACATTTTAGGTGAAGGAACACTGGTGCTGGGGCCTGGTTAGCAGGGTCCCAGCACTCTTCTCAGTCAAGTCAGCATCAGTATCAGGCAAAAAGTGGGGGGTAACTGCAACAGGGAGCCATTTCTTTACACCATATCATCTGTGATATTCACTAGAGCATTTGCAGGTACTGCGGGTAACCTCATAGCTCTGCCCATGAGGATCTCATGGGGTGATAGTCCTGTCTTCTTATCAGGGGTGTTCCTCATCGACATCAGCACTAAGGGCAATGCATCTGGCCATTTCATATTGGTAGCTGCACACATCTTTGCCATTCTCGATTTTAAAGTACCATTCCTTTGCTCTACTAATCCCGATGCTTCGGGACGGTAGCTACAATGCAGCTCCTGTTCTATGTCTAATGCAGCACACAAGAGCTTAATCACCTCATTGTCGAAGTGTCTGCCCCTATTTGATTCTATAGAGACCGGAAACCCGAACCTTGGTATTAGTTCCCTAAGCAGCAGCTTTGCAACTGTGAGACTGTCATTTCTACGTGTGGGGTAAGCTTCAATCCAGTGGCTGAAAACACACATAATCACCAACACATATTTAAATCCTCCGCAAACAGGCATTTCAATGAAATCCATTTGCGTCTTGCCAAATGGACCACCAGCTTAACCCTATGTGGCTCAAAGTTACCACAGTCCCTTTTCCGGCATTCATCTGCTGACAGATGATGCACCTGTGACAGGTAACCTCTGCGGCATGTCTGAACTTTGGGTTAAACCAATCGATTTTAAATGACCTGATCATTGCATCTCTTCCAAGATGAGCCTGTCCGTGATAGAGCCTTGCGAATTGTGACTGAAGACTGT
This sequence comes from Pleurodeles waltl, assembly GCF_031143425.1. Taxonomy (NCBI): domain Eukaryota; kingdom Metazoa; phylum Chordata; class Amphibia; order Caudata; family Salamandridae; genus Pleurodeles; species Pleurodeles waltl. The sequence goes on along the minus strand of NC_090448.1, from coordinate 418,463,817 downwards.
TTGGCAAAACTAATTTCCCCTCCTCTGAGACCCACAAGTCGTCATCCCTCTGTACACATTGCATTCTTTGCCAGGAGCGTTTTTCCTCTTTGCTAGCACGACCCTGTAGTGTTTTTAGCTCATCTAATGTATCAACCACCCTCAATGCAAGGTTCAAGCATGTGTCTTTTTCAGTTTGCGGCATCAATTCCCACTGATCCTTGAACGATATACAGCTCAATGCGCAGAACCTTGCAACTTGATCTGCATAGCCGTTTCCCATGGACACAAAGTCTTGTGACCTAACATGAGCATTGCATTTCACGACGGCAATTTCAAGAGGTAACTGAATCGCATGTAACAAGTCCTTGATTTGTTCACCATTTTTCACAGGAGAACCAGAAGAGGTCATGAAACCTCTCTGTGACCACAATTGGCCAAAATCATGTACAATTCCAAATCCGTACCTGCTGTCAGTATAGATAGTGACTCTCAGATTTTCAGCTGCGTGGCATGCCTTAGTAAGGGCAATTAGCTCTGCCACTTGTGCGAAATACACTCTCTCGAGCCAGGAAGCTTCAATGATACCAGCAATGGTACATACAGCGTAACCGGCTCTCAGCATTCCGACTGAGTCTCTCAAACAGGATCCATCAACAAACATAATGCAGTCATTTTCTTTTAACTGTGTATCTTGAATATCAGGTCGTGGCTTGGTACATAGTTCTGTTACCTCAAGACAATCATGCTCAACTTCCTCTTCATTATTAACCTCAGTATTCTCAGCAGGAAGTAGCGTTGCCGGGTTCAACACAGTACATCGCTTTAATGAAACGTTAGGTGACCCCAGTATAATTGTCTCATATCTGGTAAGACGAGCATTTGTCATGTGCTGAGTTTTGGTTCGAGTCAACAAAATTTCAACTGAATGCGGAACCATTACTGTTAGGGGATATCCCATTACTATGCCTTCACACTGCGTGAGGCTCTGACCAACTGCTGCAAATGCGCGCAAACAACCCGGTAAGGCTGCTGCGACGGGGTCCAAGGTAGCTGAAAAATATGCTACAGGGCGATTTGCACCTCCATGGACCTGTGTAAAGACAGACAAAGAACAAGCATCACGTTCATGACAAAACAGTAGAAAAGGCTTTGTGTAATCAGGCATACCCAAAGCTGGTGCCCTGCACATGCACTCTCTCAATTCCATGAATGACTCAAGCTCTTCTTTGGACAAGGCTATGGTATACGGTTCATCTTTAATCTCTTTACCTGTCAGTTTTATCAAAGGTTTTGAGATAATTGAAAAGGTGGGTATCCACTGGCGACAGTAGCCCACCATTCCCAAAAACATCCTGACATCTCTCTTTGTTGTTGGGGGGTTCATTTGCAAAATGGCTGTTATTCTTTCTTTCGATATTCTCCTGGACCCTCTTTCAATCAAGTGTCCTAAGTACTTCACTTCTTTCTGGCAGTACTGCAGCTTCTTGGGTGACACTTTATGTCCATTCTTTCCCAAATGATTCAGTAAGGCAATGGTGTCATACCTACAGTCATCCCTTGTCTTGGATGCAATCAGCAAATCGTCAATTTACTGTACTAGAGTCGAGTTAAAAGGCAGTACTAAGGATTCTAAGTCCTTTTTTGAATATCTGGTTGAAGATGGACGGTGACTCAGAAAACCCTTGAGGAATTCTGCACCAACTGTACACCTTGTCCAGGAATTTGAAACTGAATAAAAACTGTCTGTCCTCATGAAGGGGTATTGAAAAGAAAGCTTGTGACAGGTCTACAACGGTGAACCATTCAGCATCACACGGGACCTGGAACATGATCACTGGTGGATTGGGCACTATGGGGCAACACTTTACCACAATCTCGTTTATTTTTCTTAAGTCTTGCACAATTCGAACCTTCCCACAAGGCTTTTTCAGACCCATTATTGGTGAATTACATGGACTGCTCAATACCTCCTTCAAGACTCCCTGTTTTACAAAGTCTGCAATTATTTGCACCACTTGGATAAGAACATCTTGTGCCATGTGATATTGTGGCACCTGGGGAAACACTGCATTTGGCTTTACCTGTACCTTAACTGGTTCCACTCCTTTTATCAGTCCTACTTCTTTCCCTGTCAAATCCCACACCTTCTCGGTCACCGTTCCCTGTAACTCGGCAGGTAAGTCAATCACTGTAAGCATCAGGAACAATGTTATCAAAGGGTAATCTTCATTTGCGGTTTCTGTCTCTAACTCTGAGAACTGACCATCATCCCCTTCATCATCACTGTTTGTCTGCACCTCAATTCCATCATTGGAACAGGTAATCGAGCATTTCGTTTTGCACAGTAAGTCTCTTCCCTGTAGGGATACCGGACTTGAATCACAGACAACAAACTTATGCAGTCCCTGGAAGTTGCCAATCTCAACTTGCACTGGATCTGTGATTGGATTCGTCAAGTACTGGTTAGCTACTCCGACCACTCCTATGGTACGCCCCGAAAGTGGCAATTTCGGAACCTCTGCACTCCTGACTGTAGAGCGTGTAGCTCCAGTATCAACCAAGAATGAAACCTTGTGACCCATTACCTTTCCTTCTACATAGGGTCCCCTGTGATCTACTTCTAAGGACGCTGCAAGCCTGCACTCTTCGCTGTCTGAACTGTCATCCGACCGTTCCTCATTCATTCCATCTTCACCTCGCAATGGGAATTGTTGTACTGCATTATTTTGACTCATCACCTGGCTTGTGACCTGTTGAGAAAGCATCACCGGTTGCTGTCCCATCGGAGCCATTGGTAATTGCATTTGCTGTCTAGGTACCATGGGAACCTGCTGTTGTACTTGCTGCATTTGCTCTGGCTGAACACGCGGCATTTGCATTTGCTGCATGGGCTGTAACCCTTCCATCTGAACCATGTTATTTTGAAAGTTCGAGTTTTGATTTCTCAACTTTGGACCTCTTATATTTTGCAATGTACCGACATTAGTGCTTTGTTGAACGACACCATCCTGCACCACGTTCGGGCATTCCCGCTTCCAATGCCCCCGCACGCATGACATGGTGACATCTTTTTCATCCCTTGCACATCATTTTGAACCACTACAGTATTTAAGTCTGGACCGCGATTCACAAAACTTCGACCTCGACCTCTTGGTTGAGGCTGAAACACACCATTCCCTTGCAGTTGCTGCTGTATCATTTGTTGAACTCCATTTCCCTGTATTCCTGCCTGTGCAGCCCTTATCTGCATCACCATCACTTTCTCCTTCAACTTTTTCTGCTTCAGTTCAATCTCATCACTACAGTATTTCGCATACTGCAAAACCTCATCAATCGGCTTCGCTTGCCAAGAGATCAAATGATTCTTAATCATCTGGCTAACCTCTGGTCTCAACCCTTCCACAAATCTGAACACGAGATGGTTCATGTCTTTCGACTCAATGGTCTCAGAACCACTGTAATGTTTGAATGCCTTCAACAACCTCTCATAGTAAGCATGTATTGATTCTTTAACCTCTTGTGAGGTCCTGACGATTTTCTGCCAGTCAGTCACCTTCGGCGACACTTTCTGCTTCAAAAACTCAATCACTTTACGATAGTACTTCATCACCTCCTCAGAGGGTGCTCCGGTCACCTTATCTCTTGCCGGTTCCATCGTCGGCCAGTCTACACCTCTCTTGCATTCGGGCCATAAGTCGGACGGAACAATAATCTCAAACAGGGTATTCAAGTCTTCCCAGAGACACTTCTCAAGCTTCACAAACCTATCTGTTTGTTGGTACCACTCAATCAGCATCTACCTCAACCTGGGATAATCATTAGTAAAAGATAGGATGTCTCCTCGGGACCACGGTACATGAATTAAAACCCCACCAGCTGTTTCTCTCATCGGTAGTATCTTTACTGATTCCGTATCTGGTGTAGTTTTGGCTTTACTAGCTCCTGGGCTGTCATCTTTCTCCTTGTCTCTTTTCTTAGCCCACCTGCCTTCCCACTTTTCTAACGCTCCCCAAATTTGTGCACTTTGCAGTATTTCCTTTAGATGCGCTTTCATTCCGGCAGACCTCATATGCTCGAAATCTTTTGAATCAAAGTCTAACCTGTAACTTCTTTTCAAATGTTTAGTGTTTTCAATATCAATGTTGTACTTGTCTGCCAGGTTCGCTAATTTCTGATGTACCTTGCCTACTTCTTTAGTAATTTTAGGGCACAGGTATCTCAATTCTGCTTCTGTGTATGACTCTAGCCTGTTCACCCCCATTGTTCTTTCTACTAATTCAGCAGCTTCCACGCCCAGTCTCACAAAGTTCAGGTAATCATCTCTAGGTCTTTTCTAACCACTCATTCAACTGTTGTGCTGTAAAACCTTGCAGTGAAATGTTCCCCGCACGCATCATCGGCGACTGTGAAGCGTTCGTACTTATTGTCTGTGGGGTTAACACCCCTAGCCCTGCCTGTCTTATTGCTTTCAATGGTGCTTCAACTGGGCTAAGGTCTATCAAGGACCTTGGTTTTCAGCCGCTTGTTCTCGTGGGGCCATTAACTGAGGGGTTCCTATGGACCCTCCTCTTAGCACATCTTGGGCCATTACTCCCTGATCACATACACCAGGCTTACCTTGTGCATACAATGGCACCGGTGGACCAACAGTAATTGGCAATGATATTGCAGCTGGTGTCTGACCTGGTCCCAAACCTCGTGGAGCAGCAACTCCAAAGGTCTGATCTTCTGAAGCCGGTGCAGGTATTAATAGAGGTCCAGCTGCTGGGTTATATCCCGGTATCAGCTGTGGTTGCGGCTGGGGCAACAATTGTGGAGTTGGCTCAATCTGCACTAACCTCGATTTTGTATATATCGGGTCTGGCGGCACTATCAAGTTCGTAGTAGTCTCCAGTACCGGGACATCTGGATAGATTCTCTGTATCTGCGGTGGAGGTTGCAACTGTATCTGCATGTCTGGCGCAGTGGGTACACTGACACCATTCTGTATCAAAGCCGTATCACTAGTCTGTGCTGTATCACTAACTCCCTTTTCCTGCGTCTGGTTCCCAGGACCCGTACTAGTGCTCGGGACATTATCGCTTACCGCATAAGGTGGCGGGCGATCATGTAATATTTGATCCATAAATTCTTCATCGTCTGAATCATCTTCTTCTTCCCAAGATCTCTTAGTTTCTTTAGGCTTACTAGAGTCTTTGTCTGTTTTACAGGTGGCTTTCTATCCCTGTGTCTCATCTCCCTGTGTTATTGCTGGGAACAACTTTAACCCATAAACTATTCCTCGTCTCCACATTTTGCTTTCATTATCCCACCTAGCTTCTGCATAAGTCTTTTCTGCCCTTTTTATTCTTCTTTGGAACTTCTCTTGTCTCTATTTAAGGGCCATTAAATCCCAAATAGCTAAGGCCTCATACTGAGCTGGCCTCGGAGGTGGTTTCTGTACACTTAACATCCACCTCAGATTTTCTGGCACTCTCGTATTGAACGTCCCATGTTCTGGGAACGCCAAACATCCCTCTTTTTCTGTCAATTTGCGCCACTGTTTCATCCATAAATAAGGCGCAACACCTTTTTCCTCCATAACTATGTAAGCCGAAGTTCCCTCAAGCGGTGTAGGCTCCCCTTCACTTGCCATAATGTATGCGTCTCCTTTCAGAGCACTTTTAAAAGCCTTGACAAAATTCATTTTGAGTTTTCTCTTATTTGTATTTAATCAGAAAGTGACTTTAGTTCCCAGGACACTCTTCACCCACCTTTCTCAACCTATTGCCTCTCACGAACGGCAGCCAATCCGTGCGCGACCCCTCTCGACAACTGACCTATCTCAGCGCGGCACCACTGACGTCACACTCACACACTGCAGCTGACAAAGTCTTGCGGCTCGTCCGCCCCACACTGAATTCACACCAAACTAATGCAAAAATTACTGCGAGCACCTTTAACAACAACACAAATTTGCCGGTTTACTACAGGAAGGGTAACACATTTGCTTCAGAACTTTACAGTGATTTCACTTGAAGCCTTGGCCGCTACTCTCTCCTTCTCAGTTCCCGCACCCGCAAGCAGAATTTGACCCGCAAATCCTACTCTCGACTTGTCAATGGTTCGTTCTAGTGCACTTTAGAACTCGCCAAATCTCCATCGAAGGTTTCACACATACAATTTGACTCAATCTCGACTTGTCAACCACGCCCGATTGACCTATTAACCGCACAAATTACAACATAAACCCAAGTGTCTCCCACACTTGTTAATATACTCCGGAGTCTTAGACCACGACGGGTCCGTACATGAACAACCAACCACGTGGATAATTTTGAGCACAAAGCGCCACACACATATGAAGTACGCCGACTTCCCTGCTCTCATACTGCGGAGTACGCCCACTCCTTCTAAAACAACATTACCTGACCTAAATACACACAAACTTCATAATTCACCTGCAAAATGCATAAGCTGAGCAAGCGCAATTCCTGCACCACTCATACTATGCCGCCGAGAACATCCCCAACTCACTTAGGCAGGCTCCGAGATCCCGGGAAAGTCATGGTGAATTTAGAAACACATCATACCTCCAATTTGCATTATCTCAGAAAAACAATTTAAACACTTATTCTCCGTCCTAGGGACCCAAAGGGCCAAACCGTCGCTCTGCTACCAGAACTGTTAACGCGTCCCTTTATGATATTTTATTACACATCAGGACTCGTTTTAGGCCAATGAATCTTTTGACCCAGTTGAGAGACACCGTAGGACGAGATAGCTAATCAATATATCAATCAATACATCAATAATGTCATCAATATTTATCACGACAATGCATTTCACTTTAGTCAAAGTCATTAATCAATTCAAAGACGCTACCATGACCTTCCAGCCATGTATAACCACACCAGTTTAGTAGAATTTTATGAGTTTTATTCCCTATTAATTACAGTCTAATAGCAAATACGTTAATCTCAACACCAAGAAACATAATAGCATAGTCACGATATGGCAACTTTGATAAGATTTAATTAAAGCAAGAATCACAAACATCAAAACATAACACGGCATGAACATAGATCAAGTTTAGTAGAGTGTCAATAACGCATCAGTTCAACAAAGCATAATCTCAGTCGTTTGTCTATTTGCATCAGTTTGATGAACACCTGTCCTAACCACTAATTAGCATTCGCATGTTGGGCTTCATGCAAAACAATTTAGAACACCAATTTGGAAAACATCTAGCTAATGGTCTCTGTCAAAAGCAAGCAGTTGGTGCCTAGAAAGGAAAAGCAAACAGACAAATTACAATTGCATTGTCATAATTACCCTCCAAGGATTAGGTCAGCACACAGGATCAGTCTTCGTCTTCAGGACACCAGCCAAATCGCCATCAGTCAAAACTCAGCTCCTCGGTACAAAGGGTACTCCCCTCATAAGGAGGATGAGTGTAAATAGACAAACTAAGGGCGAGGATGGTTTTAATAAAATCTCAAGTCACCAAACGGAGTGACAGAGTTTCTGGATAAAATCAATAGCATTCCCTACCTAATTCCCAATGACTCCCCGTGACATGAGTTTTTATCCCTTTTTCGTAGTACATTCCCCCAAAATTCTATTGGACATTTGCTATACCCCACTATCTTTAACCTATCATAGAGTGCATTAGGTAATCTAACTCTTCACCCCATATTATTTTACAAGTTTTTGATTGGTCTTCGTAATTGACGTCTTCAGAGGTGGCACGTCCGGTGTGATTTCATCCCTTTGTAATTCTTTGCACATCTTTTGGTCAGCCGTTCCATTGTCTTCACCGGTTTGAATGACCTTGTACATTACATTAATCTACACTGCTTCAATTTACTTTAACATTTATTCCATGGGCATAGAAAGTATGCCTGAGAACGGATCTAACATGGTTACATTCATCTTCCAAGTTTGAAGAAAAAGAACAAGCAGGGTCATGGCCCCTTGTGAGTCAGCACACTGAAAATAGAAAAATGCATTTAATATGAGAGCCAGGCAGCTAAGCTCCGGCTCATGCTAACTTAAGGCCTATGAGGTTTTCAGTACAGTTTTAATAACGCAAATGTGAGTATAAACTTATTTAAACGTAATAAAACATTTTGACTATCATTATTAGTTCGCGTATACATTGGTGGCCACTCATCGTGGTCATAATTCAAGTGCACGTTTAAGCAAAATTACTATTATTATAGTTTCTATGCAACAGCATCACACATTAATTCATAAACATTTCATGTTAACATAGATTATATAAGCTACGCTCTCTCAATACCATACAGTACAATAATAGGTCATATCATAACACATCGTACCATTTTATATGACAGGCAATACTATGCAATGGCAGGTCTTATCATATCATGCCATGCTATACAGTGAAAGGCCGTAGCATACAATACCATACTATACCACACTATCCAATAAGAGATCATACCATACAATGAAAGACCATACCATGCTATGACCGGCCATGCCATAGTATACAACATCCCCTCCATACTATATAGTGACATACCATACCATACTGTACAATGATAGGCTGTGCCATACTATACAATCCTGTACCATACAATGACAGGCCATATCATACAATGCTGTACAATGTCAGCCCATACTATACCTCCCATATGTTACCGTACTAAACAACGACTGCCCATACCATGGCACAACTTACCGTACAATACAATGACATCCTATACCATACCAAGCCATACATACTACACCATACAGTGATAGGCAATATCATACCATATCATACGACAGGCCATAGCATACCATACTATGCAATGAGAAGTCATACCATACTATGCAATGACAGGCCGTACCATGCTGTACAATGACAGGCCATACCATACTACACAATGAGAGAGCACAGCATGCTATATTATACATTGACGGCCCATTGTATATCATATTAAACAATGCTAGATCATGCCACGCCATGCAATACCATACTTTACAATGACAGGCATACCATACTGATCAATGACAGGCCTTACCATACTATAAAATGAGACCATAGCATACCATACAGTACATTGACAGCCCATTCTATACCATACAAAACAATGATAAGCCATACCATACAATACCATACTATACAATGACAGGTTATATCATACCATACTATACAGTGACAGACCATACCATGCCATAGGATACAATGGCGGACCATGCCATACAATACCATACAGTACCTAAACATACTGTGCTCTACGGTGACAGGCCATACCATCTTCTACCACACAATGAGAAACCATACCATATTATAAAATGACAAGGCATTCCATACATACTGCACAAACACAGGCCAGACATACCATACTATACTATATCTAAAATGACAAGCAATACCTTGGCATACTATACAATGATAGACTGTACCATACCATACATACCATACCATATCATGCTATGCAACAACTGGTCTTTCCATACCATAGTATACAGTGAACGACCACATCATACTGTATAATGACAATAGGCCATAGAATACCATACTATACAATGAAAGGCCATAGCATACCTTACCATGCAATGACAGGCCATACTATACCATAGAATTCTGCCCATACTATACCATACTACTCAGTGACAAACCATTCCTTACCATACATTCACAGAGCATACCATACCATTATATACAGTGACAGGCCATACTACACTATACCGTAAAATGACACACCATATTTTACCATAGCATACTATACAATGATGACCATACCATACAATTGAATGCTATACTATGCTATATATAACATACTGTTCAATTGCAAGCCTTACCATACATAGTATACAAAGAAAGGCCACATCGTACCATACTATAAAATGACAGACCTTACCGTGCTGTACCATGCTATACAATGAAAGGCCATGCCATAGCATTCAATATCATTCTATTCAATGACAGGTCAGTCCTTACCATCCCATAGACTATACAATGCCGGACCATACCATACCATACCATACAATGACAGAGACTATACAATGCCATACCATACCATACCACACTATACTATACAATTACAGACCACTCCATAACACACCTTGCTAAAAAAATGACAGGCCATACCATACCATATATGCTTTAATATAAAAGTTCATTTCTCTATGCAAAACAATGGCTTCTTGTTTCAGAAGAAAATAGTTGAGACTCAGAAAGAGCATAAAAATGGTTGGCCTGTGGATCATACCTAAAACCTACAGTGAGCTTAAAGGAAGCCCATTGCTTACTGTTTGCTTTATTGTCACTCTGATTTGATTGCTTCTTATTAGTCCCCGTCTGAGGCTGCACATAGTGTCGCTTGCAAGATGTTTTCTTAACTTAAAAGGATATTAAAGTCCGTCCATTGCTTACCACTAGTTGTCTTCATCATCACTCTTATTTTCTAGCTCCTGTTTGGTCAGCATGTGCCAGCTTCACTTCCTCTTCATGTGTTTCTCCTTCCTCTGAAGCATGGCACAAGTACTGCTTTTTTGTTAGTGTCCTTCCACTGCTCACATTTTGTGACCCGGGCTACTTTTGTTCATGGCATGTGTAGCGGTAGATACACATGCTGTGTGTACTCCTGCCATCTAGTGTTGGGCTTGGACATGTGCATGTGGGTTTCTTCGAATAAGACTTTCTAGTCATGAGGCATAGTGACCACCTATAACTGGTAATGCACGTGAGCATCAGCTACATTATTAGATTGTTTTTTTTCTCTATCATCAGCCTCATGTGTGTTGTTTCGGGCTCCAGTTCAAGACCACACGGTGTTCTTGCTGGGCCCACTCACATCCTTCTTACTCATTGAACCAAATATGTGTGTCATCAACAGTTCCAAGCATTGTGTATTATTTCTCTTTGGTGGTCAAACAGCTCCGATGCCCTGTACGGGGCCTAGCCCCTCTGGGCTGCATCGCTTCCCTGGTACCTGAGAATGTACCAGTGATGGAAAGAAATGCATTCCACTACTGCCCGAAGTATTGAGCAAATTACCCGAGGACAGACCTCCATAAGGTTCCTCTCTACCACCTCCACTCTCACCCTTCCCGCTGCTACCAGTGGACCCTTCTCCAGAATCCCCTCAGGGGTTCCCCTCCTTCCAGGTTTGGGGTGACAGCCCTAGGTATCCCCATAACCTCTACAATACACCATATGACCCCCACAATGACCTGTGGGATTATTATGATGCTGACCTCCCTGGATAAGACTGACCCAGATCTCTGTCTGGCCAAGCTTTCTCCACCAGACAACACCACTGCATACCATGAGGTATTACCGAGGACAGCTGCGATCCACAGGGTGGAGATGGACAAGAAGTCTGAGGAAGAGGATGTCTTCCTCATGGAGACACTCTCCACCACTAGAGATCCATGCATTACTTGCCCATGCTAAGGGGGATGCTCAAGCCAGCCTCTTACATCTTTATAGAGTTGGTCAAGGTGCGAGTCATCACTCCTGAGATCGATAAGAAATATAAAGCTTCTCCACCTGACTCTCCGTACATCAGGGATAAACTGCCACCTAACTCCCTCTAATTGTGCACAGGGCCTGGAAACATGCCAGTTCTCAGGGCACAGGGGATGCTCTCATAGACCGGAAGAGTAAGAAGACACATTAGAAAAACACATTACGCGCATAGACATATCATCATTTAGGTGGATTTACTCTCTCAGTATGATTGGGCCCTTGGATGAGATGGAGAAGTTGCTGCAACTCCTCCCGAACCAGTATACGAACAGGGGCCAAGAATTGGTTCCTGCGGGGAAGAACATACAGAACATGAACATTCAGTGTGCCCTAAATGCAACAGATACTTCTGCCAGAATCTTTCTCTGTAGATACACATGGCTGCATATTTTCGGCTTTAAGCCAGAGGTTCAGCAGCATCTGGCCAGCCTGCCCTTTGATAGTGAGCATCTGTTTGGCCCAAAGTTTACCAAGTGATGAAAAAGATCAAAAAGGATACTGATTGGGCTAAAGCCATGGGTGCCCTACAGACTCCATCTGCCGGGGCTCCTTTTGCACACGCATTATTGTGGAGGAGCTAAAACCACCATCCTCGAGGCATCTACCACCTTTCCCAGGCAGTAGCATCAGTAAACATCCTCTCGGGGTTACTGCAGGGGAGGGTATTAAAATAACAATGGAAGAGGTGGGGCAAAGGTGGAGCCCCCCCAAAAGGCAGGTGTAGCACGCTGGTTGATCGAATGTATACAGACCTGTTATGCCGAAGCAAAAAGACCTTTGCCTGTCCCTCTCAGACCCCACTCAACCCGTAACAAAAGATCTTCTATGGCTTTCTTGGGTAATATTCCTATAGCTTACATTTGCGCTGCAGTTACTTGGTCTACTCCCCACACTTTCGCAAAAGATTACTGTGTGTATGTTTTAGCCCACCAACAAGCTAGAGTCGGTTGACCAGGCTGTCTTAGGACACTTTTTCAGTCTTCTGCAACAGCCTCTGGTTAGCCACTGCTTTAAGTGAGGTCAGCTTTATACTCTGTGCACAGCATGTGTATCTACAGCTACACATGCCATGAATGGAAAATGTTACCTACCCTATAAGTACCTGTTTGTGGCATGCAGTGCTGTATATTCACATGCACCTCCCCAGAAGCCCTTTGGGGTTATAGACACACTATTATTCTATCTTTTACTATTCTTTCCCATGGTCATCTTTCCTGCATCTCTTTGCTCCTTCTACATCCGCACTCTTTGGGTGGCAGAACAGTTAATCTAACAATAGAGCTGATGCCCATGTGCATTACTAGTAAAGGGTGGAGTCACTATACCTTGTTACTCAAAGGATTTATTTGAAGAACAAGTCTGTGTTCAACATATATATCAGGAGTATACACAGTATGTGAATCTACAGCACTGCTTGCCATGAAAAGATGCTTACAGGGCAAATAACATTTTCCTTCTTTTACTGTAAGCACTCACTAAGGGTGCATGTGTTTGCGAGCCACCCTTCCCCCATACTTTGTGGTCTTGTTTGTCCCTCCCTCACCCATGCCACGCTGTAGCTTGATCTATTCTTGCCTCCACCCTCCCTCACTATGCTTCCCTGCCCTCTCTTCACCCTGATGTTGCTTGACCTTTCTCTTGCCCACTCTTCCTCCTTCTGCTTTATTGTTCAATTGTCCTTGCTTGCCCCACCCCCTCTCCTCTCCTGTGTTGTCGTTTGCCCCGTTGCCCTCTTCCCCACAATCCCCTATTTCTGTCATTGCACCTCCATCTCCCAGACTTAAGCCATGTGTACAGCACTGTGACTGCTGTTCGACAAAGCGTCATATCGCTTTGCTTTTTTTTTTTTTTGTACTCTCTGCCATGCTACACAGCAGTTACTCTGCTCTACAACAGGGCTGAAACACCATTGACAAAACCAATAAATCTTGCATAGAGACCTGTTGGCTTTGGCAATTCTTGTTTGCGTATCTTGCCACCTGGAGCATCTTTGCTCAGTCTGATGATATTGAGTGTAGCAGTCTGATGATATTGAGTGTAGCATCCTTGCAGTGGATGTTAAGGTGCTGGTCTTCCAAATCAAACATCTCATTGTTAGATCCACACTTCCTGGTTAGGAAATATAACTACCTCTACCCAGGTTCCAGGGAAATGCATCTCATATTTGAGGTATGGCTGGATCATATTCCCTGTCCAACTCTTGCTCCTCGTTTCAGGAGTCTGGAAACTTGATTATTCCACCCTTTCCTCTGGCCTCAGGGCACATCACTTTTTTTCCTCCTCTAGGAGTGTTTGATTTTGTCTCTTTAAATGATTCTTCCTGGACTGAGAGCTCTGCATATGTGGGTGCTTCATAACACAAGATATGTGCGTTTTCTTTAGAAGGAATCGAAAGGGATCTTGTCTGTCACATGTTTGCACTTGTGATTTGCTTTTTACGTTGAGAAGCTTCTGTGGGCTGATGCAGATGGCAGTGGACATCAGGCTTGTCCCTTCTGACCTGCATGACTGCCCCTGAAGCTACCAATAAGTTGTATTGCTTGTGACACAATCGTTTGACATTCCAATAGAACTTACTTGTGTTATTTATTCTAAAGGCCATCTTGGTATGGGGGTTATTCAACCTCCTCCAGGTCAGAGAAACATCCTTCTCTAAAGCGCTCTGTTATTATGTTGGCACTCTAGCTCGTGCTCTAGCGGGTCGCCCACTACATCGAGCTGCTTCAACCAAAATCTTTTAGAGCTGTCTGCCCACGTCGTCCCTCGAGCAGCCACTTTATGATAGTTGTGCTCAATTGAGTCTAAGAAAGGCTCACCTTGATCTAGGGGAACTCCTATATGTCGAGGGTTTCCACTAGATTGCCTTTAAATTGTAATCTAGTCAATAAATTTAGTCCAAAACAAACTCTGCTTATGCCTGAGCCCCCACCCATTTTGGCCCTCAATGGTTGCCTCTGCTCCATGGAGTTCATCTGTGTGGTTTCTTCTGAGAGACTGGATGACATCAGGCCTCGGTGATCTAGGAGACATTTGTTAGCAATTCCATTCAAACAATATGATCTCTGGGCACTACGCCTAGATTACTGCCCATTACACACATTCTCCAACATTAAATTAAAATTAGGACTGCAATGCATGTAACTTGCAGTATTACTGCATGGAAGCTCTGCCACACAGGATCCCTTATGCGGATAGCTTTTGGTGGCGTGATGTCCTGTGGCTTGTTGAACTCACAAGTGTATGCAGCTGTCACTTCTGTCAAACCCAACTCTGAGCCATGCTTCCCAGGGCAACTTCGATGCTCCGGGAAGCATGGTTCGCACTTCATGTTGCATGCTGCGGCTCAAATCAACTGAAAACTAAAATGTAAGTATTGCGTTCATCCCTTCTAAACAGCCACAGATTCATGTAAGTATTTTCTCTTCTCCATAGCAGACATTTTAGTGTAGAATGAAATCTAGTCAACCGGCTGCTTCTTCAGGCAGCAAAATAAGCAATGGTTTTAGGATTCGGTGCCATTAACTATAAAGAAGCGGCCTGACCAAGGCTTTGGCATACTTTGCTATTTAAATTACCTTCCTTTACCAGTGTGTCTGGGAATGTGCTTTGTTGCGAAGAAGCTGTTATAAGTACAAAAAAAATAAAAGTAGGAAAAATGAAAAAAACATAATCCTCGCCTCCGAGTCCAGGCATAGAATTAATTTTCTTTTACATGTAAATTGAGTGACAGACGTTCCTGTCAAATACGAAACTTTCTAGTGTTGCTTTAAGATAAGCCATCTTCCACCTAAGGGTGTTTACAATATTTCCTGTAAATGCAGAATATTAGTCTGCTTTGAGTCGTGTAGCATGAGGCAGATCTGTTTTCAAGTACACATTTTTTCAGTTTTTGAAATCTGACTTTGAAGGGCGATTTGCAGACAGCTTTTGCTTGGTCAGTTTCAGATTTCAAGTTTTATATTTGCAGTTTGGTAAGGAACATACACTGCCATAATTTTACTATGGCAGTGTAGGACTTTGCTTGCATGAATGTATGCAACTATGTCTTCACACAGAATAAGCAGAACATTGCTCAAGGAAGCCTGGTATTGTGTGTAATGCCGTTGAGTGTCCAAAGCTGTTACTCTAGTATCTTCCCGACCAGACACTGATTGTCAGTCGTTAAGCCACCAGCTCCATCTCAATTATTGCCAAAGAGCAAACCACTTTGGCACCTTTAAGACCTAGGTCACACTGACCAGACTACAACAATTTGTAGCAGTTTCTTTGTCTTGTTTCGAGGTAGAGTTGGTATTGGGTTTTGAATAAGAGGACAGCCAGTTATATTTGTTTCTTTGTGTCAATCTGACATATTTGCTGTGTCATTTTCCTTTCTCTGGTATTGTTTTTGCTTATTCCAATGTAGTACTCTTTTAGGTGTGAAATTGAGAGTGTAATCGTGTTGTCGTACTTCATTTTCAAGAAACTTTATTTAATTACTGAAGTATTTTGTTGGCAGTTTTTTTTCCTGCTCCCTTCGTACTGTAGTATCAACTCCATGTATTTTGTCTTTCTTTTCCCAATGTTACAGATGTTCAAAAATTTCCTCTGAGGATGAAAGACAATGATCTTCTGGTCACTGAGCTTTATCGAGACCCATCTGAAGATGCCATAACGGCACTTAGTGTCTACCTCACACCAAAAACAAGTAGGTATCAAGTCAGACAGCATTGCAATGTTACTTTGTTGAGACTTTGACACTTGGCACTGCAGATCTAGTTCTGCTGCCATGGTCCATGATCTGAATGGTTCTTTTTAGATCACAGGGTTGGCAGTATCTCGATTGGCCTTTTGTTTGTATTGGGATAGAGACAAATGAACACATGTTCAATCATTCAGCTATTATAATGTGATTTAAGAATGCCAGTAAAGTATTTTAGGCCGATGGGATCTTCTGTTTCTTTGGGAGTTTCAATTTGTACAGATTTGCAGAAGCTGAGGCTTACTTGAGCTTATCAATGGCCCAGAGAGGCTTTGGTTTGTGGCCCCGCAACATAACATGATTATTGAGATGTCTCTTGTTCTTAGTTCGAATGACTTAATGTGGACAGTAAAAGTGGATTTTAGTCAGAGACTCTAAATTCAGTTCTAGAGCAGGAAGGAATTAAAGTGCCTGAAAAGATTCCCCCCAGTATTTGATTAAATAAAAATTATGCGTGGCATTCTGTGTCATTACCATCTATCCGTTTTGACATTCTATCACACACTGATTCAGAAGGGATCAAGATGTTACAAACATGCATAGCTTTCTTAAGCAGTTCCTATTGAAAATATTTTTCTCCCAGGCACAGAAAGCCAAAAAAGCAATTTAACACAGCCCTTTCCCCTTCCCAAATGTAAAATAGAACGAATATGTTACAGAACAACTAGGTCCTAAACAACTATAGCCTAAACCACTACTGCTAAACTAAAAAGTCTCTACAACTAAGTACTGAACAACTACTGTCTAAACAACAATTGTGCCTGAATAACAATTGCCTGAACAACTAATATATATATATATATATATATATATATATATATATATATATATATATATATATATATATATATATATATAGTCTAAACAACTAATAAACCATAAAAACCAAAAAGAAAACCTTACCTTAAAATTAGTTGTTCAGGCAATTGTTATTCAGGCTCAATTGTTGTTTGCACAGTAGTTGTTCAGTACTTAGTTGTAGAGACTTTTTAGTACTTTTTAGTTGTTTAGCAGTAGTGGCTCAGGCAAGTAGTGGTTTAGACCTAGTTGTTCAGGATGTTTCCCAAATAGAACAAGCAAAACGTATATTGTTGCGCTGAGCAGACTGCCAGCCTTCATGTACGCACTCTTTGTGCAATAAAACCTGTTCTGGTGTGTTTGGCATATCCCAGTTATGTCCTACAGCTTGACTTACAATTTCAGATTTCCCTGTTTTCTCACCATAGGACCTCTGGAAACACCTCTGTTGTCTATAAAAAAAAAATATACAGCTCTCCAGAGCAATCTAGCACATTTTATATCTTTCATGGACACCTCACAGTTCGAGGTACTTAAGGATTCAAAGCGTTTGAGTTGGAAGAAAAAAAGAAATACAACTTGTGAATTCTTCACATGTGCAAATTGCCTCTTGAAATAACTGCCGCATAGAGAAGTGTATCTGTAATGTAAACATGAATTTGTGTGAATAGTAAAACAAAACTATATCCACGGAAAGGAAGGGACTGTTCTAATTGTATGCAAGTGTATACGTAATTTTGTGTTCGGTGGCATGTGTAGCTGCAGATTGTTTCCTGCTATAGACAACTATGCTCCTGGTACCATATATTTGGGGTGTTTTTCTCCATAGAAGCAAAAATGTCACCTCTTCTAATGCATTAAACCATTCGGCAACTGAAAGGTGACTAATAAGCTTTTTCCATGGGCAGCCTTCAAATTTTGCAACAAATCGTGAATTCTGTTTTGAAATGCGACAAACTTCAGTTTACACAGAAAGAGCTGCAAAATCATGTTTTTCAGCAGATCTAGACTATAATCTGCAACAAGGAGGGAACTCTTCTGTTTTCCAGGTTTACATTTGAGTAGATCCTGCAAGGCATGTACTCCCTTACTTACAGTAGTTCTTCGTAGACCCCTCCTACAGCGCTCAGGGGGCTTGCTTTTTTGAGGTACTGACCCTGGTTCTCTTTCTTGCTTTCTGAGTGAAGCGAAGCAAAGGGACGAAAACCTAGCCAAGTTCATATAAATCCAGGCTACATTATGCACTAGGTACATCTCGGTTTGCTCATCGGAGTGAGCAAAAGTCGTTGCACCAAGAGGGGGCTTATGCAGAGGTGCTGACTGTGTGTTGATGTATGTTTCATGGCCTTGAGAAGCATCTAGTCTTTCTGTGTTGTTGCACCAGGATGCCACAAAGTGTTAAACGGAGAGACCCTACACTGAGAGGAGAGTAACCAGCAAGGTAACCAAATTCAAAGATGTTTACTTCGGAAGTTATTTCTTTTTTCTATTTGGCTAACAGCTTTTGACTTTACTAAAGTTAGATATATAATATACTTACTTATTAGAGCTTTCAGCAAGCTATGTTCCCCCAAAGGTCTATTATTGCCATTCACATTTTTTGTCACCCAGTACACCATACAGCGTTGGCCAATGTGTCAGCCTTCTTCAGCTATTGGTTAGCTTCACTGTATCTGACGGCATTCTACCCTTACACAAGGAGCACATCCACACACAAAGTAGTTCCTTTCAGTGCCAGAGATTACTATGGCAATGTGTGCTATTTAAGCCCCCAAAAATGTTTTTGCTCTTAGCCAGTGCCGTTTTTGTTTTAGTTTTAGATTGACATGAGCACTGCAGCTTATCTAACAATAAAGTTTTGCAAAAACCATGATGAAACAAAACAAGCATTGGCTAATCCAAAAGGCCGTCAGCTAATGCCAGACTTCTAGGCATTAGCCAATGCTTGTTTGAATGTGTCCTGTCACCCATTCCTTCACTTTGTGTTGTGCCTGGAAAGTGTTCTCATCATGTGAAATTCTCTTTACAGATTCTAGGTAATATCTGTTTGTGAACATGACTATCTTCCCTATTGTGCGTTTGTCATCTACCCCGTGTGTTGTTTTTTTTCTTGCTCTGCTAGGTGACAGTGGTAACTGGATTGAAATTGCCTACGGCACCAGTTCTGGCATTGTGCGTGTGATTGTGCAGCATCCAGAGACTGTGGGCTCAGGGCCTCAACTCTTCCAGACTTTCACTGTGCACAGAAGCCCTGTTACAAAGATCATGCTGTCTGAAAAGCACCTGATCTCAGGTAAGAGAGTGCCAGGAGGCTTCAGGCGAGGATAACAGCAGGGCGTTTTCTTGCCAGTGCAAATGTAGATTAGCTATTGTTTTATTTAAAGAAAATGCTCTCTTATATTTATGATGACATTTCTCTGTTTCTGTTAGCTTGTGCTAAGTATGACTTTGCCTTTTTATGGTAACCCACTTTATATTCAGAAACTAGTCAGATGTTAAGAGCTCTGGTTTAACTGAAGTTTTGTCACTACCTTGCGTCTTTCAGCGGAGGTCAGAGTGTGATCTCATTCTAGGAACCTGGTGCCCAGTCAACATGTCCAAGACCAGGACCATGCTGTTTCTTCTTCCCCTACTTTGTTGTTTTCTCTTGCCTTGCAAGAAGGAACTCTAGTAAATTGATACCTTGAGGACTGTTGTGGTCTTGGTGGAATGTGGCTTAATCACGTCCTCTCTGACCACAATAACTTGAATGATCCTAGTCTTTCAAAAAAAAAAAAAACATGCACACTTGTTACACATATCCATAGTAATATTTGTACTGTCATAGAACCAGCTCTAAAAGACTTGCATCTCAGATGAATAGGCAGTGAAACTGGAAGGCAAACTTGTCACAATGGATGTGAACAAAAGGATTAGTGAAGTGGGAATCCACCAAATTGACCATACAGGCACTGTGATGGAAACAAAGTGATTCTGCATGTGATTTCAGCCCACAAACATCAATGCCACCCAACACTTGCAAAAGATGTCCTGTGACCTTCCTGGACAGTATGTTTGTTCCACGAAGGCAGCATCAGTTGTAATCAGTCTGGTTGACGTCCCTGCAATGAATCACTTAAGTCAAAATGAAAAAGGACATTCTGATTCATTGCCAGGTTGGCCAATCAGAATGGCCCTGCCTTCTGACCGGCCTTGTTGGAGAGCATTAGTCAGATAGTGTGAAGCACCACATGACATATTCTAGCCATGGTACCTTGTGACTTCTGTGTTTCCCTACCAGGGATCCACCCCCTCAAAAGGCGACATTCCATGCTGTGTGGAATGCTCAATGAAGGAGCCATAATAGCTGCCATTCCACAGCTCTTTTGAGCGGCAGTAAACCATTTTGGCCATCCAGGCTTTCCGTTGTACATGGACTTGAAAAGAAATTACAAAGTCAAAACTAGGAGTTGCTTAAAATGCTGAACAAAGCTTGAGAAATTCCTCAAATGTACTCTGGTTGCATTGAATGCTGGAGGGTTAAACTGGAATTTTAGCTGTGAACCTAGATTTGGATCTGAAATAGTGCACTTTAGTCTTTATTTCTCATGCTGACATTCACACACTACGTTACCGCTCCACGTTTCCTCTTTCTAGCCTAAAATGTACAGTGAAAGAAGGTGTTAGAAATGGGGTCTCTAGTTGGCAGTTGGTTTGCACCCTGTCCAAGTAGGGACCTTCACTCTAGTTAGGATAAGGGAGATACCCGCTCAGATAACCCCTGCTCACCCCCTTGGTAGCTTGGCACGAGCAGTCAGGCTTATCTCAGAAGCAATGTGTAAAGCATTTGCACATAACACAGAGTAATAAGTAAAAACACTACAAAAGGACACCACACCAGTTTTAGAAAAATAGCCAATATTTATCTATATATAAAAAAAAAAATACGATAAGAATCCAACATACAGTAAGAAAAATATGAATAATGCAAGATTTACTCAAAACTACAGTTCCTTGGGCTATCACGGCGTCATGATCAACAAAACCAACAGTTCAGGCTGGCCGCGGTGCTGCGGGCCAGCTACGGTGTCTGGAAGACCTGCAAACAGTACCTTGGATTTGCAGGGCGTCGTGATCCTCGCGGTGAGCTCCGGAGGGCGGCGTCACTGACGTCGCGGTGTCAGGTCTGGAGTCGGTGAAGGCGTCATCGGGCCTTTTGAGGTCACACGCGTTGCAGATCAAACTCCAGGCTGATGAAGTCAGAAGCGCCGGCGTGGATGGCGTCGGGGCCACGGTGCGAAGTGGGGCGACAGGTCACGGTGCAGGCAGCGGCTCGGTGACGGCGTCCAGCAGTGTCGGTGAAACCAGGGCTGCGGTGTGAAGCGGGTGGTGCGACATCCGGTGTCCACAGGTCACGGTGCAGGCCCAACCGTCGTCGTTGCTGAAGTGCTGTTGTCGGTAGGCCCAACCCAGCGGTGCGGGACGGAACGGTACTTCGTGACCCTCACGAGCGTTGTCCACAGGCCACGGTGCAGGCAGGATGCCTGGTGATGACACCGGAGTCGATGGTGCTGGCGTCGGTGGACCGGGGCTGCGGTGCGGGATGGGGACGGTGCTTTGTGTACCTCACGAGCGGTGTCCACAGGCCACAGTGCAGGCAGCAGCGCTGGTGTCAGCAGGAGCTGCGGCGTCGGGGATGCCCAGGCTGCGGTGTGAGCAGGCGATGCCGGAGTGCGGGGCCCACAGGTCGCGGTGCGAGCAGCGGCTCAGTAAAGTCGTCCGATGACAGCGTCGGTGAGACCAGGGTCGTGGTTCGAAGCGGAGCAATGCGACTCCGTTTGGCATCGGCAGGTCACGGTGCAGGCCAGCGGCGTCGTTGGCTGCGTCGCTGTGGTTTCTCCACTTGAACAGCACAAAACACACAGTTCCCAGTGCTGCAGGTCGAGGAAACTAAAGTCTTTGGTGTCCCTGAGACTTCCAACAGGAGGCAAGCTCTACTCCAAGCCCTTTGAGAATTTTCTCAAGCAGGACACACAGCAAAGTTCACCCTTTTCACTCTTTTCAGGCAGAAGCAGCAACTGCAGACCAGTCCAGCAAAGCAGCACAGCAAAGGGACAGTACTCCTCCTTCATCTCTTCAGCTCTTCTCCTGGGCAGAGGTTCCTCTTAATTCCAGAAAGATTCTAAAGTCTGTGGTTTTGGGTGCCCTTCTTGTACCCAATTTCTCCTTTGAAGTAGGCCTACTTCAAAGTAAAGTCTCTTTTGAATGTAAAATCCTGCCTTGCCCAGGCCAGGCCCCAGACACTCAACAGGGGGTCGGAGACTGCATTGTGTGAGGACAGGCACAGCCCTTTCAGGTGTAAGTGACCACTCGTCCCCTCCCTCCTAGCACAGATGGCTCATCAGGAAATGCAGACTACACCCCAGCTCCCTTTTGTGTCACTGTCTAGTGTGAGGTGCAACCAGCCCAACTGTCAAACTGACCCGGACAGGGAATCCACAAACAGGCAGAGTCACAGAAATGGTATAAACAAGAAAATGCTCACTTTCTAAAAGTGGCATTTTCAAACGCACAATCTTAAAATCAACTTTACTGAAAGATGTATTTTTAAATTGTGGGCTCAGAGACCCCAAACTCCACATATCCATCCACTCCCAAAGGGAATCTACACTTTAATCAGATTTAAAGGTAGCCCCCATGTTAACCTATGAGAGGGACAGGCCTTGCAGCAGTGAAAAACGAATTTAGCACTATTTCACTGTCAGGACATATAAAATACATTACTATATGTCCTACCTTAACCATACACTGCACCCTGCCCTTGGGGCTACTTAGGGCCTACCTTAGGGGTATCTGACATATGGGAAAAGGGAAGGTTTAGGCCTGGCAAGTGGGTACACTTGCCAAGTCGAATTTACAGTTAAAACTGCACACAAAGACACTGCAATGGCAGGTCTGAGACATGATTACAGAGCTACTTATGTGGGTGGCACAACCAGTGCTGCAGGCCCACTAGTAGCATTTGATTTACAGGCCCTGGCACCTCTAGTGCACCTTACTGGGGACTTACTAGTAAATCAAATATGCCAATTATGGATAAACCAATCCACAGTACAATTTATATGGGGAGCACTTGCACTTTAGCACTGATTAGCAGTGGTAAAGTGTGCAGAAGCAATAAACCAGCAAAAACAGAGTCCAAAACCAGGAGGTCAGAAGGCAAAAAGACAGGGGAGACACGCCAAAAAGCTGCCAGGTCTAACAGAAGGTTTTTGTGAATGGGTCAGGAACTAGCCAGATTTAGTGAGAAGCACAATGGTAAATAGAGGTGTGAATGTTGCAATTTCAGAAGCATCTAGAGAAAAGGAGGTTAGATTTGCTGGTTGGTGTTCTAGTGTTGATGTAAATGTATAATGGATTTTATTCAGACTGGTAGAAATTGACCATCCAAAAGAGCAAATTAAGCCATGTGACCGGGGAGACTTTGTGATAACTTGTCCTAAAGCCACAAGTGTCTTAATAAGTACTTTAGCTGTCATTAATTGGGTGATTGTGAGTTTCCGTCAATGATCTTAGAGGATTTTAAGGTGTCTGGTGGTGGTGACGTAATTGACTTCGGTGGGAGAGGTCGGACAGTTTGATGGCTATTGCAGCGCTAGTGTGACAGCTGAAAAGGGACATTCAGGGATGGGAAATTAATAAATAAAAGCAATTTTCTGAGTAACATGTGTCCCACTTTTTTTAAATTATGTCAGCTCGGCTGCTCCCCACTATCTTGTATGGGACTCAAATCCTGCAGGGCCGGGAGATTCCTTTATTAAACTCCAGTGAAGTTAAAGTTTACAAAGCCGTCTTTAACATGCCGAAAAGTGCCTACCCAGCCCAGGTGAGATTAGAGACGGACCTGAAAAAAGAGATTTTTCAGAGACAGGGAGCCTTGCACAAGGCATCATGGAAACTACGGCTTGCGGAGGACACATCCATACTCTATTTCTGTTGGCAAGAGATTCAGGCACAACAATCCAGTAATAGAAAAGGACCCTGGGGATGCTACTCAAACCAAGACATCACAAGCCTGGGCATGGAAGATGCCTGGAAACATGGCATCGGGAAGTCAGAAATCAACAGATTAGTCAACCTCTCCATACGTTCTCTCTCGGTCCTTAGAGACAAGGCTTCCCTAACCAAACAACGGCATGCCTGAGCAGTCTTAGGGTCCTACTCGTCACTTCCCCTCAAGGCTTCTAGCCATCACTTCTCCAATCAAGTAAACCAACAGTTTCTGCGCCACTGTAATCAAGTATGGTATTCTTTGACACCAAGGACGCCCGTCCATCTTGGAAAGAGCAGCACCCCGACCAAAAGTGCTGATTATGCGGTTATAATCAGGAATCACTGTTGCATGCCTTTTGTACCTGTCCAACGCGTGGACTAGAAAGAAGGAAGTTGCTAAAACTTGTGTATTTTAACTTACAGTATCTGTTCCTGCAGACCAGCGGTAATAGCTTAGCTCAAGAGTCAATCAAATTTATTTCTGCTGCAGGGGGACAAAGTTCTTACAATTGGCCCAAAATAAATTATCCTTGATGGACTCGGAACAACTGTAGACAAGCATAGAATTGCGGAAAAAACATGTTTTATCTTCTTCTTGACAAAATTCCAGTTCTCACTGTTTTTAACATTTTAAAGAACTCTCCCTCAGTTTCAGTAATTGGTTCCACTGCCCCCCCACTGATGAGTAGAGTTTGTAGTGGATTGCTTAACCAAAAATTGTGGTTTTCATATTACAAGGCATTTCATGTGTACATTTGGTATGCACTTTCACAAATTAATGTTAAAACTACCTTTCTGCCACCCGTTTCATTAATTACCAAATCCACTGTTTAGCACGTTTGTCAGACACAAACACACACTAACACAAAGACAAACATGCACGCTCACCCCTTTACACTCACCCTCTTCTATTGACGTCTGTAGTAACTGGAGTGGAAAGTCTCTTGAGGTCTGCTTGCTTTTAATATCATTGTCTCTTTTACACAGGGTTACAATAGTTGGCAGTTTAGCCGTGACTTTCGCATTTCTTTCCTAGCTCATATAACATACCAGATATGGGAGTTTAAAAATGTGGTGCTTGATTATAGTGTCACTTTAATAAGAACTAAGTGCCATCTAATTGTTTAATGATCTGTGAAGATCTTTATGTGATCAGATCTATGCATTTGGGAGCCTGCCTCTTCTAGACACCTGCCATTTTGAAGGTCCAACCGTTCAGTTTCAGACTTTTCACACAGTTGTCTTTCTTTGTTCTAGTTTGTGCCGATAATAATCATGTGCGTACCTGGACTGTGACTCGATTTCGCGGAATGATCTCCACCCAGCCCGGCTCCACCCCTCTGGCCTCCTTTAAGATCCTGGCACTGGAAGATATTGACGGACATGCCGGTTGCAGCGCTGGTACTGACATCGGTAGGCAGTCAATATGTTACACATCTCACATTTTTTTTTACTTCCACTGGTAACAAGAAAATGATGCCTAGTACTGGAGAAAACGGGTTTCTTGTGGAGAATTATCTACAGTAGAATGAAAGTTATATTTTATTGCTTGTGTGTGCGCGTAGTACCACTTGCCGTAGTAGATTCAACGCACTCAATTAGCTCAAAACAGCATAAAATAGGAATGTACAAACACAATGCAAAAAAAGCCATGGCCACAGAAAGTCTCTAAGAAGACATCTGAGCAACACCCATTGTTTTATAGTATAGGTCCCTTTTCAGTGGTTTCCTTTTAAAATCCCTTGAACACCGAATATCTGAAAGTGCACATATGCGTTTGAAAGCTGATAAAATTATTAACCAGACTGGTGCTAATGTCCCATTTACATTTATTGTGACCTTAGTGCACTAACTGAATCACTTGTAGGCGTTTGTGTATGTTTCACTAGTCACAGTCTGGATTAAGTGCAATGTATGTCCTCTGTGATAGATGACTTGCCCAATTAGCAGGACGTAGCTTAGCCAATAATGCTATAATTTCCCATCAAAATACATGGTGTACCCAACTAAAATGGGTCAGCATTGGCTGCTGGTGAGGTTAATACACAGGGCTAGGAATATTAATTTACAGTTATTTAGACTGCTAGGGTTAGTCTTCACAGGGGCACAGTGAGATAGTTGGGATTTCTTGGTCTGCTCCAGTACAGTTCCTCTGCACAGCATTGTAGGGGAGGGAGGTTAAGAAGAGCAGGCCTGGGACCAGCACAGGCTTAACATGAGCAGACTAGGCTTGGGGAGTGAAACACCTTGTGGTGGCCCATGAATCCATTCCTACAGATCTTCAGAGAAGATGGGCACACACACTGGTTGCTCACAGTCAAGGTCATCTGCTTAGAATCCATAACCCGATGTACACCTTGGGCACCAACAGGCAGGAACCACATAGCATGTGCCCCTAATGCTTCTGAAGCTGTGGAAGGGCAATCACAAGTGTCCCCACCTCATACGATGGGTACAGCACATCATCAGCGGTGTACGATGCCCTTCATGTACAGCTGGGCCTAAACAGTGCAAGTTTCCCTACTTTACAGAACGGGTACAACACACCAGCTTGAGTGCAAGTTTCAGTCTCTCACAGAAATGATATAGCACACTAGCCACATTTTTAGTGTGCAATCCTCACAAAATAGGTACAGCACAGTAGCAGAAATGCAAGCCTCTTTTTCACAGAACAGACACAGTACATAATCGTCAGTGCAAGGGGTCTTTGCAGAACAGGTACAACTGGGCATCAGCAGTGAAAGCTTCTCTCTCTTATGAACAACTAGAGTGTGATAACAGCAGTACAATATTTTCTCCCTGACAGAATGTTCTAGCACTACTTCAGCAAAGCAAGCTTCTCATATATAAAAGTGCAGCACGTTATGCCTCAACAGTGCATTTGATGTGTGTGCTGCAGTATGGTTGTGTGGATTGGTGAGTGTAAGGATGGCTGAGTGGGTAAATGGTTAAATGTGCATGGGTAAGCGGGCATATGAGTGGCTGCATAACTATGTGAGTGGGTGGTAGGATAGTAGAGTGAGTTGGCATGCAGCTGGGGGAGTGAGAGGTGTGATGGCTCATGAATTTATGTTTGGCTGAATTTGTTTAGATGCACACATGGTTGAGTAGTGGATGCAGAATCTATGTTAAAAGATGTCTGTATATCAGTGGGTATTTGTGCAAAGGGTGAACAATGGTCAGTTTGCATGTCTATGTTTGGATTAACAGTCCCTTTCTGTATGAGGTATATGTGTATGTCCGTGGTGTGTGGGTAGATATAGGTGTGGACAGATCATGTGAGCATGCTCACGTACAGATGGATCCATGTACCTTGATACTGCACTCGTTTTCCTTGGCACGTGATGAGCTGTCAAAAAAAAAAAAAGTTTGGTGACCTTGCAGGGCACTTAGATCTGCCTGCTAGTAAACAAAGCATTGTCCATCACTTTGATGGGACATCACTACCATATATTACACCTGGGAATGCTGATACTTCAAACTGACTGTAGTGTTGGCTCTTATGCACTTATGTGTCCTACTCCAGTGTTAGAATATTCAGAATGCGACAAACATGCCTCCTTACATTATGAAGCTGTGACCCTGACACTGATGGCTGCAAGTTAGAGACAGCACGTTAGAGACATTACAGAAAAGCTCAGAACTTAAATAATAGACCTGACCCATCTCAGGATAAGGTATAGTATGTTGTGGCACTAAAAATAAATGTGAACGTGCACATTCCAAGAAGTCGGCGATCTCAGAATGAGGTATAAATAAAGGGGTGATATGCGTGTTCCAAGATGTGAGCCATCTCAGAATGAGGTATAACTTGCAGTATCACTGGTAAAAGGGATGACGTGCATATTCCAAGAAGTGAGCCATTAACGTGGTAGCACTGAAATAAAGTGACTTGCAGATTCCAGGAAGTGAGCCGTCTAAAATGAAGTGCAACATGTGGTAGCCATGGTAACAAAGGGGGTGACATACACATTGAAAGAAATGAGCAGTCTCAGAATGAGATATAAAATGTTATAGCTCAGGTAACAAAGGGGGTGTCATTCACAGTCCAAGGAGTGAGCCCTCTTATAATGAGGTATAAAAGGTGGTAGGGCTTGAGTGACATGCACATCCCTACAAGTCAGCCCTCTCAGAATGAGGTGTAACATGTTACAGCACTGGTATCAAAGGGGGTGACCTGCACATTCCAAGAAGCGAGCCTTCTCCCATTAAGGTATAACATTCGGTCACACTGCTAACAAAAGGGGGTGACATGCACATTCCAGGAAGTGAGCTGTCTCAGAATGAGGTATAACATCTCATAGCACTGGTAACAAAGGGGGTGACATGCATAGTCCAAGAAGTAAGCCATCTCAGAATGAGGTATGACATGGTGTAGGGCTAGTAACAAGGGGATGACATGCACATTCCAAGAAGTGAACCATCTCCGAATGAGGTATAACGTGGTTGCACAGAAATAAAGTTGTGACATGCAGATTTCAAGAAGTGAGCCATCTCTGAATGAGGTAGAACAAGTGGTAGCACTGGTCAAAAAGGGGATCACATGCACATTCCAGGAAGTGAGACATCTCCGAACGAGGTATGCAATATGGTAGCACTGAAATAAAGTAGTGCCATGCAGAAGTGAGCTGTTGTACAATGAGGTACATCATGCGGTAACACTGGAAAGAAAGGGGATGACATGCACATTCCAAGAAGTGAGGCATCTCAGAATCAGGTGTCTCATGGTGTAGGACTGGTAACAAGGGGGGTAAAATGCACATTCCAAGAAGTAAGCCTTCTCCAAATGAGGTATAACATGGTTGCACAGAAATAAGGTAGTGACAAGCTGATTACAAGAAGTGAGCCTTCTTAGAATGAGATACCACATGGGGTAGCACTGGTAACCAAGGGGGTGACATGCACATTCCAAGAAGTGAGCTGTCTCGGAATTAGGTATAGCATGTGGTAGGACTGGCAACAAGGGGTGATATGCACACTCCAAAAAGTGAGCCATCTTGAAATGAGGTTGAACGTGTTATAGCTCTGGTAACAAAGTAGCCGTGATGAGCAAAGTGTCAGAAAACTCACCACCGTAATTACTGTGTGCTAAAACGTTGCAGAAAATACTTTGCCATGTTGTAATTTGTTTGGTCCAGTATGAATCTGTATTGGTCGGTTGCGTTTGAGCTCTGTTGCAGTGTAAAGTTTTCATCATTACATTCTACCCACTGCCTTGCCACTCACAATGATGTGAAGCAGTGGGGTCAATGTTTTGGTCTTCATAAGTATCTATTTCAGTGCGGTTATTTAGCTGTTACTTTTCTTATTCTGAGTGATATGTATATTGACATTTGTATAATAGAACTGTTGAGTTCAGACATCAAATATTCTACCACAGAATTGGAAGATATTAGAAAAAAATCTGGGAAGGAGAGAAGAGCATTTAGGGCCACATGTACGAACTTCAGGTTTTGCGACTCGCAATTTGCGAGTCGCAAAACCTGATGTACAACAGTGTCAATTACACTGTTTGCGATTCCCAGTGGGAATGGCCGCCCTCACAGGGATGGTGGCCTGCTGGAGGCAGCAGACCACCATGTCTGTGACTGCTTTTAAATAAAGCAGTTTTTTTTGGTTTTTTTAATGCTGCCCGTTTTCCTTAAAGGAAAACGAGATGCATTTCAAAATCAAAAATGAAAAGCTTTCCTTTCATTTTTTCAGAGCAGGCAGTGGTCCGTGGGACCACTGCCTGCTCTGAAAAAATATTTTTGCTGCCATTCACAAAGGGGAAGGGGTCCAATAGGGACCTCTTCCCATTTGCGAATCGGTTAGGACCAGTTTTAAACAGGTGCTAACTGCGATTGTTTTGCGACTGCATGCTCGGTCACAAAACAATCATACATACCATCTGGATTCGGTATTAAGAAGGGACGCCCTTGTCACTCCCCTTCCTAATACTGAATCGCAAAACCCAAATAGCATATTTCAAGTCGCAAACGGCCCAATTATCCGTTTGCAACTTTGGAAAATAGTTCGTACGTCTGGCCCTTAACGTCTTAAGACATCCAGATAAAAAACAAAAACTGGGGAAAAAAAGATGGCTGAGTAGCTGCGTAGAGTTGTGTACACGGTTCCATCAGCCCAACAGGTACTGCCATCCCCTTACCCATCCCATCATTTTCCTACTATCAACATTAAGGCAAGGAAAATGAAAGCAGAGCTTCATGCGCCATCTTGTTACCATGTAAAAAGCAACAAATCAATTGCAGAAACAGTTCTGCATGTTTTCTAGTATAGAGTGTGTTCTCGGAGATGAGAGGTTACTTGAGGCTCTATCATTATTTGATCAATAACATTTCTAAGGATACTAACAATAAGGTTGATTTTGCGATGCCTTGTTAATTCGAGATGTTCACTTGTTCACTCTGAACTGATCTAAGACATCCAACATTTACTCATAATCTGCCTAGCTATCTAGGAGATGTTAGTAATGGTTGATCAAATGGATCTGGGTCGCTGTCAGACCAATATCACTGAGAAAAATAATCCTGTCACTGGCCACTAAGCCATCAGTCTGTGATTCATCGTTAGCATAGGTCATAGCGTATTAATTAGAAGGATCCACAACTTGGGGGAGGCTCCCGCTTCGAGGGTATTGAAATTCAGCATAGATCTGGAGGTTAAACATGAAGCCACAAATGCCCAGAGGTGTGTGTGATTTTTTTTTTCTATGGTTGTGCTTCTTCATAGGTCCTTTTGGTGAAAGAGACGACCACCAGGTCTTCATCCAGAAGGTTGTCCCAGATACGAATAAGGTCTTTGTGAGACTGTCTTCGACTGGTAAAAGGTATGTCTGACAATCCAGTTTCATGATGTTTAGAGATTGATGCTTTTGGTTGATATATAGAAAAGCAGATGTATTACAACTGTTTTCTTGTTTAAATGCTCATTCTGATGTTTGTGTGCCCTCGTGGCACTCTGACTATTCATGGTTGTACAGTTTGCATCACAGACCAGAGTCTGATTTAGCATGTGATGATGTATTAATAGTGTTGATTTCTGGTCATTTTCTCAGATGAGTGGCTAAATCTTATTTATCTGGCAAAGGACCTTGACATCAGGCTTTGTACCTACCATGTTTTGCCAGATTTGGGTAGGTAAGCCAAATTATGCGGAATTTTGCATATGGAATAGCCACACCTTAGGGCTTGTGAGGTAGGTAGCCTTCGGCAGAATCCAATGAAGTAGATCATGCATATCCTCTGTGCTCCAGTTGTATTGGCAAGTCTTGCAGTAGAGGAGGAATACTCCAACGTGCTTTTATAAAGCCATGTTTTTACATCTACAATGGTGTTATGAAACCTTCACTTAAGCCGATCTCGCAACTGAACTATGGATTCCTTTTCAAAAGGGGATTTGAAATAGCAAAGTATTTGCTGTATTTGCTTTTGTATTTAAGTTGGGAAGAATATCTGAATGTCAGGAAGTTACTCTCCTGATCATCTTGTGAAGCTGGACAAAACAAAGTTCGCTCCTCACAAAGTGAAAGTTATTATGTCTTGGTGTTTCCTGATCCTTCCAGGCCCTCGTGGTTCACATAATCCTTTGTTTCCCGCTGTTTCCTTTTCATCAACAGCCTGGACCTAAAGTCTTGCCGCATTTATTTTTTCTCAGTTTATTTTTAACTCCCATCAGTCTTGCTTGACACTTTTCTACTAGAAAATGAAATCTATTTTCTTCTTCTATGCAACAAAATGTTGCATTGAAATTATTCTTGGTCACTCACTGATTTGTTTTCTTCTTGGTGATCATCTCGATCACATTCAACACAATACAAAACAATAACGCCTGGAGGTGGCCTACTCTACTGAACTTCCATAAATATGTTACCTTAGTGTACTGCTGTGTCTGGTGACCTTCCCGCCCGAGTGCTGGAGATGCCTCTTAGGGGTGGTGCACGCTTGCACAAGGTTTCTACACATATTCGTGCCTCCATAGTGAAGCTGTCGAGTCTTGGGTGTTCGCAGGCGAGTGAAAGAGGGCAGCTCATTCAGAGAGCTTGAGAATACCTCTATATACCTATACGTGTGTTTGTGTGGAAAAAGGTGCCAGAAAGAAGTATGTCTATTTTTATTAGTCTGAGACTTAGTCTGGATAGTGATTTAAAAACAAGAAGGTAATCATTCAGATTGGCATTCCCAAGTCCACCTCAGTCCCATGCAGGCTAAGTCCTTGGAAATAGATGGGGTTGTGATGGATGATGCATTCTGGGAGGAATAGGGAAGGGGTGACAACCTACATACATCACCTGAGTCACTCAGTTGTTTTTTGCCTCCTCCTAATTCTCTTATCTGTTTGGCACAGAGGGAAATGATATGAGTGATTAAGTTGAGCACAGAGTAAAGAATGCCTTTCAAAACAAAAAATAAGTGTAAACGGCCATTAAAAACTCATTTAGCGGTCCAGACAGAATTTCCCTGTTCTTGGCTCCACTTTGAACGGCTTGAGTACTTACATTGAAATAAACTCATAAATGGATACGTTGGAGGCTTGCGGCTGGAAAGCATCACTTTCTGGTTTCAGCTAAGTGTATAAGACTCACTCTAACCACATTTCCCTGCTGTGAGAGCAGACAATGTAGGTACTCACCAATGGCAGAGTGGACAGTATCAGACTCAGGCATTGATGTGCATCAGTTCGAGCAGCAAGCTTGTATGATATCCATTCAGCAGCATCAAAAAATCCCAATCCATTGAGGCTGCCAGTGGAGCGCTCTATGAAGTCCACCCAGAAGCAATAGAAGGACCACCTGTTGGAAGAAATGTTAAACCACAGAGGGGCTACTGAAGTCCTGCCATGAGCAAAAAAGGGCTTCACAGAAGGAATTTGGAAGCGAGAGGCAGTAGTTCTGGCTCTAGGGCCTGAAACAGGGAAATCGCCCTCAATCTGTCTGTCCTGTACCTAGGCTGTATGCCCTGGGAGGAGAGGTTATGTAATGGGGAAAGGTGCTGGGAGTTCACTGATGAGAAAGCGTATGGCTTACTGCAGGGAGCCAATTTTAAGAGTCTCAGGCACTTTCCCAGGCACTTCAAGTGGGATGAGTCACCCCACGTATTGGCTGGTCAATCAATCAGGCAAAAAAATGTATTAAGCGCGCTACTCACCCGAAAGGGTCTCAAGGCGCTGTGTGGTTGGGGGGGGGGGGAGAGGCTGTTTACTGCTCAAAAAGCCATGTCTTGAGCTGCTTTCTGAAAGTCAGGAGGTCCTGGGTCTTGCGTAGGTTGGTGGGGAGGGCGTTCCAGGTCTTGGAGGTGAGGTAGGAGAAGGATAAAGGGTAACCAGCGAATATTACACCACCTTATGCTTGTGCTCATTCTCATCTGTTGGGCCATTCCCTTTGTAATAGTTCCTTATTTACTTTTACTTCTTAGGTTATGGCCAAAGTGTTTTAGGATACACACCAAATACATATTGTGGTACATTTTAGTTAGCCCACTCCTCCCGTTGTTCTTTCCTAAGCACTGTGTAGTATTTCATCTTGCTGTGTGCTACTTCTATGTTTTTGGTGGATTGCAAGTCTTGGTTTTGTGTTATTTATGTGGGAAGAGGGTGCCCGTGCGCTCTGGTGTGAAGGTTTCTCACATTGCAGTGTAGTACTATACTGTCTCTTTCTTGCGCTTCTATCGCTCTGACTGAAAAAGTTATCTAACTCATTTGAACATTTTGCTAAATTAATATAGTGTGTGTGTTTTTCTGTTTCGGGGTGTGTGATTTTTTTGGAAGTTGAACTTTTATATGAAGACCGGACATTTGTCGCCTTTGCAAAACTTCAACTGCGTGCAAAATTCTTTGCAAAACATTTATATTGCAGCAACATTCTTCAAAAAACTTTTGCAGGTTATTTCACTTGCTTACTTCTTTTTGTATGATTTTTTTTTTTGCACACTTTTTTTTTTTTATGTTGGAAGTTGGGGAAATTCCATTACCTTTTAGAGGCCTGGTTATCCAGACTCTTTTTCTCAAAATCCGCGGCTGGGGCACCTGTTTGCTGGCTCGCCATGTCCCTTTCCTTAGCTTCCAGTTTCACTTGTTGCTTGTCGCCATTTTACGGCTTCGTGGTCACACGTCCACCTGTTTCCCAGGTCTTCTTAATTGCCACTGTCTGGACCACTTCCAGTCGCAGCCTTGAGATAAGAAATTGTAATGCGGTTTCATAACCCCTACAAGCGGTCTTTTTTGATTTCCACTGTTGTTTCCCCTACACTAAGACATGCAGATTTCGTGTTCCTTGTTTCTCTGTAGCGTCTCTTTCTTTATGGGTAATTCAGAGTCCCCGATTGATTTCAAAGATGGCTATCTCAGGGCTAGCCGTTTATATTGTCGGCGATTGCATGGTTATCCATTGCAATCTCTGCGCCCTGCACGCCCCCGTGGCATTTATTAAGGCACTTGACCGACGGTGGACGGGACAGTTGTCAGATTGCTTGGGTTCGCTCCACCTCCTCCCCTTCCATTCGGGACAATCACTCGTTTTTTTGTTTTGTTTCTGTTGTTGTTTTAAGATGCCTGCCATGAAAGCGCTTAATTATCTTGTGCGTCACACGCCGGGATTTCATGCCTGCTCGAACGTGCCAACCGTTGGCCACAGCCTATTATGGTTGTTAGCGTGATGGCCGAAAAGTGCCAACTGCGGCTACAGCGAGACTTCATTTTGCCCCCTGTGATGTAGGGATGGGTGGCTCGTCCTCCGGGGAATTCATTCATACATCTACGAGACAGCCAGCCTAATTTGCAGGTGATTGTTATTTTTTTGCCTTACAGCACAGCAGTGCGTCCCGACCAAAGTACCTGCCTTCTGACTACAGCAACAAGCTGGTCCGCGAGCAGTGTGTAATATCGCGTTTTTTTCCAATTAACGAATCGTAGAACGAGAACAAGATGTTTGAAACGTATTGACACCAAGCCTCTAACGGTGTATGCTGTGTACGCTCCTGCAACTTGATTCATTGTTTCATGTGGCGCCCTCACATCAACTCGGAGCACTAAATTAAAGACTTCAGTAGGCCAACTCCCAAAAACGTGCTGCGCTTATTACGACAACCGGTGATGCATGTATGCCGGCCACAAAATTAACTTTCTCACGTAAGCGACCCCACCCCATCAGTGACGCGTGCTTTATAAGCAAGGCGCCTAATAATGTTTGCATAGTTTTTTTTTTTTTTATATACAGTGTTGAGTGGCCCATTTGATGCCTTATTTTATGTATGTTTTTTGTGTGTGGTACCCGTGCAGTGAATGTTTGTGATGACACATTAAAGCGTGGGATATATTGTATGTGGGTAAAACTTGAATTAGCTTAATTTCTTCTTAGTCCCACAACCATTTTTTGCTTGTTTTAGTTGACTCAAGCGGGAGATCTGGTGTGTTATCAGGATAATGATTTGTAGGCTTGGCAATGCTGATTGTATTTCATCGAAATGAGTGAGGGGAACAAGATCTACCGTATACTCATGACATGCTTTGCTTTCTTGTGAAACTATTGATGATTCCTGTCGCATTCTCGACAATAGGTCTTACTGTTTTTTTTTTTTTTTTTTAATATCCGAAAGTAACTTAAGCCTTGAGCTGAGCGTCACAAGTTTGCTTTGTAATTCCAAGGCACCCAGTAGTGCCCTTTTCAATATTCTGGACTGCTTTGCATCACATTTCCAATAAGAGTGATTGAAAAGAGTTTTTGCTTGTTATCTTTATGTGGACCAAAATAGCATAGGTTTTCGTCTTTTGTATCTTGCCAGTTTCCATTTTCTTCTTCTCCATAGTTGGGTGGTTCCTAAAGCCCAGTGATGTGACCCACAGCACCGGCTACTGCACAAAAGCGGTAACAAACGTGTTCCAAATTTCTAACCACAATCAATATAATCCCATCTACCAAGCATCACTTCATTACAGACTGCACAACGCACACCATGCAAAGACCCACAATGTTGAAATCTCCGGTCATTGTTTGCAGCAACCTAGACTTCTAATGAAACTTGGTTTATCCCAACTCTCTAGCCGTAAATTGTGCTGTGCTTCAGCAAGATTACTCCATTATCTAAGCCAACTGGTCATGTAAATTGTCAGGCAGATTTGTGTGCTCTACAATGGCTCACACCGCAGAGCTTCATGGAAGACTCCATCGTGGAACACCCTCAAGCACCTTTTCAACATTCATGAAGCTGCAGCTTTTGTGCCTGCTTCAGGCTGCTTTTATTGCAGAATACCTCAAATACCCCATACATTCCTTTTAGGTAACTTCTACCTTAACTAAAGCAACCCTTCCAGTCATCACTCTGCTCTCTGACCCAATCCACAACTTTGCCAATTTATAATAGCTTTCTAAACTGGTCCAGTGACATACTTTTACTCCCCTCCTTCGACTTTGAATGTGTCTTATGTTATTGTCATTAAGTGCTTCCGGATCCTAGTTCAGCCTTATAAACGCAACCTTTTTAATGCCTCCTAGAAAAAATGGCAAAACATTTCACAGAACCAAACCCTATACCCCAATAGTTGAGCCAAGGTGTTGAACTGCAATATAAAGAACAACAGTTCATATTGTTTCTCTTCTAGTCAGATTCATTTAAAAAAAAAAAAAGTCAACCTGTGTCAAAGCCAATTTCTTCAACATAAATGAATTCATAGATACCTTTCTGAATGAAAAAACTCTATTCTTCTCAGTTGGGATCACAGTAAACAATAGTGAATGAAGATGATGCTTATATATATATATATATATATATATATATATATACCTCTTGATCCTACTATCAGTATACCATCCCATTTGATGTTTTCTACCCTTTCGATGTGATTTGTCTACAGGGCAACCCCTAAGAAGATGCTAACACTCTGCCACTGGCATCAAGTCCCCCTGCACCCTAATTCAGCTCT
The DNA here is from genome assembly GCF_031143425.1 of Pleurodeles waltl. Taxonomy (NCBI): domain Eukaryota; kingdom Metazoa; phylum Chordata; class Amphibia; order Caudata; family Salamandridae; genus Pleurodeles; species Pleurodeles waltl. The sequence continues at coordinate 418,426,882 of NC_090448.1, read as the reverse complement.
ATAAACACAACATGTTCAGTGTCTCACAGAAAACATGGCCTCCCTCATCAAACTGTACATTGAGTTCATGTTGTTTCTCACTTAGAATGATTTCCCTTCAAATTGAACAATTTACAGAGCTGGGTTCCCCTAAACATCACTGCAAGATTGCAAATATCTGCATTTGAATGAAGAATACATATACAAAGCTAACATAATCCAACCAAAAGTTACCTGTACAAACTCTGCAAATGACCAGACTTGCATCTTCATAAATAAATGGCTGTTTTGGCACCAGCATCAATTTATCAATTTTTGACGCTCACTGGACCTCAGATTCTTTACAATGTGTTATTGTTTTAGCTGTATTGAAATTAGCACCCACGGCATATGAAACTGGAAGCAAAATACATATATCTTGAAAAACCCATATTAGCAGTTTTTATCAATTCTTAATTCTATAGATGACATACATTATCATCAAAACTACAAGTGTTGCAGTCCTCCTCCGTAAATGCATCTAGCCCCTGAATCTATTAGCGTATCAAACTCCTCCCTTATGCGTCACTCCCTCTCACTGCTCGGTTTATAAAAGAATAGGTACTGAGGCCTCTCTAAGAAGGCCAGCCGTGACCTTGTCGAAGGTTGTCGCTGTCCACTCCTAATTTATTTTTTCTTATATTGCAGGATATCCTGATAGTTCCGTACTGTAGTAGGTCTTTGAAAATAGTCTTGAATCTCAGAAATACTTTCACTACTGTTCTTTGAATTACCCATTAATCTGGTTTCAGAATGCATTATATCTTAAAAGTTGGGGGTGCAAAGTGCTACTGTGAGTAAAAACTATACAAAATTGCACAATGCAAAATTATGAGAAATTTTGTAGGATGCAAAATTCAGGAATTTCCTCACATTTTCACAGTTTGATCTTCTCCTCTGGCTCTGTCATAAATCTAATCTGATCACTGCATGTATTCTTTGAAGTGTACTTCATAGACCCATTAGGGCTTTGCAAATAGTTTGCAATGTTACCACGCAATTTGTAAAGATACTTTCTTTAGTTCACCGTGTTAGCAACGACACATAAATCTAACAGCTGCTGACAGTATCCAAAAAGCTAGTTTTTCAGATTCTGTTCCTAATGTCACTTTACTTACAGTTCACATCCTCTTGCGGGGTGCAAGGAGAATTTTAATACCTGAAAGCGATGATCACTTCGTCTCAGTTCTGAAATTATGGACAAATAACCAGAGCTGCCAAGAGATCAATGTAATGGAGCACTTTGTTGAATTGTATCAGACTAGTTATTGTCTCCAGTAGCAACAGTGTCTCGCGGCTTTTTGTTGACCTACGCCTCACCTAACTAGTCTTTCTCTTCTTTATTTGTTGTCCAGTTGGCGTGAATATTCCAATTTTCTACGTATTCCACTTTCTTCCAATCAGGAACTTTGTGTCATGACATTCAATATGAAGTAAACTTGCATAACCTAGCATTGCATAATCACATCTCGTATAAGTGATAATGGCTTTCTTTTGAAATCACTATTAATAAAGACATCATTCCACATGGATGTAAATTCACCGAAATGCCAGGGTAGGGGAAGTGACATCATACGCTCTTTGACCCCCACTTTCAATCGCACACAAATACTTACATATGTACACAAATTCACACACCCACTCTCTCTCACATACACACTCTCACCCACAAGCACTCACACAACATACGTTTAAAAGCATTTTTTACTTACCTCAGGTGCCACGGAAAGGGATGTTCCAGCTAATTGTACTCCATAAGGGCGAGCTGCCCCTGTGTTCCTGGCACTAAATTTGCCACCTCTGAGGCCAGGGGTCGCAAAGGCAGTGCCAGGGGTAGCAAAGAGCAAGCAAGAGGTCTGAATAACGTCCATGTCATGCCATGCAGCTTACAAAATGGCGATGTACAACGGTGACTATGGCTGGTGTCTCGGCCATTGTTGTTTATAAGCTGTGGGTATGTGCTTCAGATTCCTGATTTTCAGTTCTTCTTCCTGCTCGTGGTTATTGCGTCTTAGCGGCCATGTTTGCGGATCTGCTGTTGCAGCCTATGTCTGTTTTTAACTTGAAGAAATGTCATTCCACCCAGCAAAGTCATGTCTGAAGGCCTGTTGTTGCGATCTCTGTCTCCTCTTTCACGTCAGGAGAGTCCATTTTGCCCAGTACACCAAGGTCTAAGAATCTGCTGTGGCGACCTGTGCCTGTTATTTGAATGAAGGAGTCACTTCCACCCAATACCCCACAGTTGACAGGATGCGAGACCATTGCCAAAGCTCACACGACACACCTCAGAGATGCTTCGCGATGAGAGTGTTAAGCTAACGCCAGGGTGGCAGAAGGAGCAGCAGGGACCTAAGAGGTTAAGTGTTAAAAAACAAAAATTGATGCGCATTCTTAAAAAGAGTCCCTTCTAGCAGCTGAGCGGAGTGGCCGCTAAATTTTCCCAGTTTATTTTGCATGACAAATATCAATTTTGTTGACACAGAATACCAAAACATTTTTTGGGGGGCAATGTAAGTTCTTTACGAAGTGGGTGAGGGCCTAAGAAATACCCATTGGCTTTCGCGCACAGTGTGAGCATGGACGTCAATTCACCAGAATGCCAGGAGGTGCATTGATAGTTTTGGCGTTTTTTATGTTTTTGTTGCATATGCTTGCTTAATAGATGTCGAGCTGGCTAAGGATATATTTATTACCTTCGTCAATGTCAGGTTAACATTTTTATTTTTGGCGCCTTTCTCCCTCTTATGCATGACTTATTGCTAGAATTATCGATAGATTATCTCTTAGTGGGTGAACGACGAAGAGTTGTCTTCGCACACTGCCTCTGCTGCTCAGTTTCTAGGAAACTTGTGGCACCATTAAGACCTGCGGGCATGATGGTGATTTCACTACGATTACGGCCCAAGACATTCTAACCCTGCTGCGAGGCCCTTATCAGTGTTCGAAAGTAGGTGGAGGAACAGCGCCCTCCTGTGGCCTCTTGGGCATCTTCTTCAATTCAAGAGGACTCTTTCTAACACTAAAGGAAAAACAATTTCTCCATGGAAAAAAATGGAAACCCGACAGCCCCGAGGCATGAGCTATCTATGTTGCACAGGCTGCTGCTCTCTGAATGAGGCGCTCAGTGGAGAACCTACCGTAGCTATCACTAAAATGAACAGATCGTAGCTTCGCAGTGTGCGCCGTCTGCTTCCGGGTCGTCCCCAAACTGATTATTGTGTCCATTAGTCGTCGTTTTCTGTACAAAAGGTGTGTGCATATCTATCACCTCCAGGAGAGGTCATTTTTAACCGCCACGGCACGCGCATCCACCCCTAGTATGGCAGCTCGTACGCTGCCTCGGATGAATAAATAACTCGGATAAAAATGAGCAAATCCCCATCTATCAGTGTATGCAAGCCCTTGTCTCCCCATCTTTTTTTTTTTTTTTAATAACTTGTTTTCAGCGTTAACACACCCCAGAGAGGTTATACGGAAGTACTAAGGCCTTATGTTTAAATGGATTTGTTGCTGGTGAACATCAGTCTTACGTTTCTTATATAACTGAGTTCCTGTCTCATGTGCTTATCACTTTTGTAAACTGTCTTATCAGCGGTGATTACCAAAGGCGATATTGTACATTTTCTGATTTAGCGGAAGTGTTTGCCAGAGGCAATGAATATATTTTACATGGTGTGTAGAGCCCTGTGTTGCATTTCCACAGGACTGCTTTTAAAATGGGACGCTATTCTTCAGCTCCATTATATTTGTTTTATCCACCTGGGAAGAATGAAAGGCTGGGGCTAGCTAGCCTCTATGCGGACCTGTAATCTCCAGTGGATTTCACATCTTTCACATGGCCTGCAGAGCCATGTTGCCAGATTGTTAAAAATATCAGTACACAAGTATTTGAAGAGGAGCTCAAAAATTGTGGGTGGAAGCCTGCAGTCAATTGTTTAGCTGGAACACCCCAACCAAGGAGGTGCTAATTTTGAACTTCAGTTGGATAATATCACTGTCCATTAATTCATACACTCAGTTTAAATGGCGTGCATAAGATTATCAGTTATTCCTCTTTACTTGATATCCCGAATATAATCAGCCAACCTTTTGCCAATGTTCTTTTCCCACGGACAGCTTACAAACATAGGTAATATATACCCACTGCGGCATTATTCCAAAACTTAGGACACCTACCATCCCTCTGGCTCTTGAGTTCGCAAGCCTCCCCATAATCGACCCCCTGAAGGGTGAAAAGTTTTTTTTTTTTTTTTTCTTTTCCAGGAGATGGTGTCACCATATCAATAAGAATGTTAAAAGCTACTTTCTAAATGTCGCCTTGCTCCTGCGTAGGCAAGCTGAAGATCCATGTTCTACCCAACGGGTTTCGTGCCTCTTCTGTGGCTTCAATTGGTTTCAAGGAACACCGTGTCACATCCCGCATCATAGGTGAAATATCTTGGAGATCCAACTGCATTTGAGTTTTTCCCCCTTAAACGTATCAATTTGTTTCAAACTCCTCCAGCGGCTGGTTATATTTAAATTTCGAGATCCCGCAGTTTGCTATCCCGAACAGTGAGTCCCAAGACATGAGCTCATTTCTTTCTCAGAGTTTGCGCAGATAGTTACGTGGCAGAGAATTTTAAGGCCCATTTGATAGTTCTAATTCATGTGGACTTCCTTTAAATACTGCCAATTGATGTTAAAACCAGAGTGCTAGAAGGACTTAAAAAAAAAAAAGAGTATCGTTTTTTATGTTTTTCAAACTAAATCTACCAAGCAGGATTTCTTGTGGTTTGCCATATCAGTGAGGGGTTCCTTAAACATGCCGCTGGTGTTTATTTGATTCTGAAGCAAATTTGCTTTCAGGAATCCTATCGTGACAAACATTTTCCGGCTTCCAATTCATTGAATTTTTCCCGATGCACGGCGTTCTCTTATGTTCTCAAAATGAACATGAAGAATTTCACGTCTTGATGAATTTGGTGCGTCTAACCAATATTTCGCCTAATTCATTTTGGAAAAGTGTGTAATTTATTTATTATTCTTCAGTCAGTAGGCAGAAACGAAGCCCAGCTACTAGTTGGCATACAAAGTAAAACATGCTTACAAATGAAACAACTTACTAGCAATTTTAAAATAATGCATTTCCCCTTTATACATTAAAACGAATGTGGTAGAGCCAACACTACAAGTGTATCTTATTCTGATTTTAGAATAAAAAAATAATAATCTTCCGTTCATGCACGAGCCCACTAAAGCTTGACATGATGCAAACTGTTACCAGGAGCTGGTTCCACATTTAAACCCAGCCTCTCACTGCCATTTTCTCTCCGAATGTGATGTTGGTCCACTTAAGGAGATGACATTTGGAATCCCTTGCAGAATGTTGTCTGAGCTTTTGTGAACCAGCAGCACCCAGAAAACCAGGGCTATCCCTCCTTTTGTTTTTTCTGTGGTGGATCCTGAGTGACCATCCTTTGAGCTGCCCTCAAACAGTAAAAGGTGTCACCACACCTCCGTGATCCTAGCACTATGCGGTAAAATGAGGGGGCACAGCAGAATCTTTATCCTTTATATTATTTTTTATTGAGGTGGAGGCTGCGTACTCTGACTCTGGAACAACCCGCTACCTGCTGACGCTCTCATACTTCCTTGTCGGTGTCCTAAGATATCTCCCTGTGTTTTTTTATTTTCTTTATTATTATTAATAGCATGGGTTGATTTCCTAGTCCTCCTTAACTTTCCACACTTATCTCCAGCCCTACCGCCTTTTCTCTGTATCTGCTTAACTTTTTTTATTTCTTGTTGTCCTCTGTTCCTCTTTCCTTATCTTTAGTTCGATGTAGAAATTTAGAAAAAGACTACAGTACCTCGTATACTTTATTTGTAACGTAATTTCTTTTTTTCTTTAAAAAAATTCTCTCATTTTTCTTTCTTTATTTTGCCCTTCAGTTCTACGATGCACATTTCCTAAATGTTGAAACTTTTTGCATTTTAATAACTTTAATTTTTTTAGTCTCGACCCATCACTCGGGTTTTCATTGAGCTGTCATTAACTCAATTTGATTTTCATCTGGAGTGATTTTATTCAGCTTAGGGTCTTCAAATTGGTATTTATCAATCGTGTTTAGGTTATCTAGATCGAATCCGGACTACGGTGTGCTTAATGATGTGTACTCTTAAGCTAAAATATGTTTTGTATGCGTTCATTACACTGGATACCCCAAAATATCTCTATTTGTTTATTTTACCTGCATTTGTGAGAATTTGTAGGGTAGCCTCTAACTTTTGCCATCGATTGTGAACTGGCTTCCTGGATTCATTTTTATTTCTAATACTTTACATCTTTTACGAATCTTTCTTTTGTTTCCTCCTGAGCTTTGCATTGCCTGCCCTGTTCCTGCACTGCACGGTGCTGTCGCTTCCCCCTAGCCTCATCATGTCTCTGCCCTGTTCCTGCACTGCACGGTGCTGTCGCTTCCCCCTAGCCTCATCATGTCTCTGCCCTGTTCCTGCACTGCACTGCACTGTGCTGTCGCTTCCCTCTAGCCTCATCATGTCTCTGCCCTGTTCTTGCACTGCACGGTGCTGTCGCTTCCCTCTAGCCTCATCATGTCTCTGCCCTGTTCTTGCACTGCACGGTGCTGTCGCTTCCCTCTAGCCTCATCATGTCTCTGCCCTGTTCCTGCACTGCACGGTGCTGTCGCTTCCCTCTAGCCTCATCATGTCTCTGCCCTGTTCCTGCACTGCACGGTGCTGTCGCTTCCCTCTAGCCTCATCATGTCTCTGCCCTGTTCCTGCACTGCACGGTGCTGTCGCTTCCCTCTAGCCTCATCATGTCTCTGCCCTGTTCCTGCACTGCATGGTGCTGTCGCTTCCCTCTAGCCTCATCATGTCTCTGCCCTGTTCCTGCACTGCACGGTGCTGTCGCTTCCCCCTAGCCTCATCATGTCTCTGCCCTGTTCCTGCACTGCACGGTGCTGTCGCTTCCCTCTAGCCTCATCATGTCTCTGCCCTGTTCCTGCACTGCACGGTGCTGTCGCTTCCCTCTAGCCTCATCATGTCTCTGCCCTGTTCCTGCACTGCACGGTGCTGTCGCTTCCCTCTAGCCTCATCCTGTCTCTGCCCTGTTCCTGCACTGCACGGTGCTGTCGCTTCCCCCTAGCCTCATCATGTCTCTGTGCCATACCGTTGATGTGAAGTCAAGCCTAATGACTCCTTAATGTCATTTTATCTGGTTTGCTTGTAGGATCTGCGAGGTGCGCTCTGTGGATGGCACACCCATCACCTCATTCACAGTCCACGAGTGCGAGGGCTCCAGCCGCATTGGTTCAAGGGCTAGGCGCTACCTATTCACTGGCCACGCCAACGGCAGCATCCAGATGTGGGACCTTACCACGGCCTCAGAGGTGGCCAGCAAAGGTGAAAACCGAGGTATGTGAGAAACCACCTGCCACATTTGTAGTTATGCACCTAGGTTTTACTCTTTTTTTTTTTTTGGGAAGTCTCCAAACTGAGTATAGGTTTTATTGCCAAAATATAATAAATTCAGTATTTTATTTTTCTAGTGGGAAAATCTGCAATTTTTCACACAGACCTCAAGGGCCAGATTTACTAAAAAAGTGGTGCAGTGCACTGATGCGCCAAAATTGTCAGCACCTTGCTGCGTCACTTTAGAAACGCAGGGATGCGCCGTATTTATTAGAATACGGCGCACCCCGTGTTTCCCCTGGTGCTGGTGCTAAATTGAACAGATTAGCACCAACGCAGGCATCCTTGCACCATTGTGCAAGGAAGTCTGTGTTGAGGAGTTTGATTTTTTTTTTTATGTGTGGGAAGGGGTTCCTTCCTGCAGATAAACAATCACTAATGGCTGTTAGGCACTTGTGTGTGTGCTGCAGAATGCCAAAGCGTCATTTTGAAATAATTGTTTATGTGCCAGAAGGGACACCTTCCCGCACATAAACAATCACGCCCACAGCATCACCCATTGCATGCCCCTTCCACGCAAAGGGCTGCCTGTGAAGGGGCCGTATTTACAAGGTGGCCTTAATCCACAAAAAGTGGCTTAACGCACCTTCTAAATACGGCGCAGGGCATTTTCCACCAGAGCGTCACAAAAAGTGGTGCTAGGGTCTCTTAAATATGCCCCTAAATCTGCACAGAAAAGGATGCTCCTAAAAATCTCCATTGCACTGAAAGGTGCAGGATTCTGCATAGTGGAGATGTGATGCCTATTGCCGATAGAGCTGCAGTCACAGTTAGACGGAAGCGTGTAACGGAGTGTTCCATTGGTAGGATTTCAGGGTGTTTGTGCTTTGCCTGGCCCTTGGACACACAGACATCCTAGGCTGATGCGTGCTTCTGGTCCATTTTGATCCCGCATGAGAAATTGATGTCATGAAGCCTCATTGATACAGCGTGTAAAATTAAACTGGACACACATTGTCTAGAGGCGGTACAATAAAACAATTATAATTTACATGACCAGCACAGGAATACCCTGCAGACCCTTGTCAGAGAATCCCATTGCAGCTCCGGGTCACAAGTAGAAAACGTGCGTTAGTGGATTGTCACTGAGAAATGACAGCCATTTAACTTGAAGGAGTCAAAGTTTTATTTATTAATTTTTTGTTAAATGATGGTCAAATAATTTCAAACGTACGTAGAGCTGCCTCCCACCCCAAAAAAGGAGCAGGTTTAGTACAGCCTTTCTTTGAGCATAGTTTAAGTGGAGCTATTTCATTTGTAGGCCGTTGACTGGGCATGGCCAACTGCCTACCACAATGGCTTCATAACCATTGCGCTCTGAGCTCCTGACTACCACTGCACACACTAGAACTCTCCAGATCAGCAAAGTATGATTCCCTGCACACTGTTTCTGATCGACCTGCATACTGCTTGTTCGAGGCGCACTGAGGAGCTGTCATTCCATGCTGCGTTGCTGCAGCGAGGGCCCTCTACTTATCACGGCCTGGTGGAATGGAGTAGCGTGGCTGGGCTGGGGCCTGACCGGTGCAGCCAGCACAGGCTCGTTATGCTGACATTTCTATGTGCCTGCGACGTTTGAGCAGACCCGCCTCTCAAGGAGGCTGACAGAGATTGTGGCATCCCATCGCTGGGCCCTGGAGAACGCGAGCAGTGGCTTCCCTGCAGTGGAGGTAAGACCAGTGGACGCCTTTATCGCAGCGCATTGCTGCTGCTGACACTGCTCATTGACCACCTCCGCTCCTCCAGCCCAGTCATCCATATTGCAGCTGACTTGCTCCCGATGCTCTACCTATTGTCGGTTGCACACCCTGAGGCTTGGTTGAGGCAGCGGTCTTCACCACCACAGGTGCTGAATCCTGGGCCAACCTGTGGTGTGAGCCTGGGTGTCTCGGCCGTGCCTGCCACTTCTCCTGCCTAGCGCTCTTTAAGGAAGACAAAATGGGCAGGTCTGACCCAAAACAAGTGAAACTCAGCTTTGACCAAGGCAGTGGAGGGACAATGAGGAAGATGAGCTCCAGATCAAGACCGCCCCCTCTGAACCCACACGCACAGGTTTTGGCGCTGACTTCCTTCCTGGGGGCCCAGGTGAAGACATTAAAACAATCCTCATCCATATGAAGAACAGTTTACAAGCCATTGATTCAAAGATTGACCATCTGACGAATCACATGGACCAGGTGAAAGCCTAGATAAGCAAGGAGACCGCATCGCTGACACAGAAGGTAACATTTCTGAACATTGAAGGCAACATCCCAGTGCTAATGAAAACTCTACTTAGATTGGAAGTTGAGATCAGCAAAGCTAGCTCTGAAAGAGAAGATTTGGAAGCGTGCTTGAGGAAAAATAGTTTCCGCGTACTTGGCCTTTGTAAGTCTAAAAACATGGGCAAGTCCGAGATCTTCATAGAAACACTATGTTCGATAGCATGTGTGACTGTAGATACACATGCTCTGCATACTCCTGCCATCTAGTGTTGGCTTCAAACCCAACATTAGATGGCAGGTGTATGCTGAACATGTGAATCTACAGCTCTACATGCTACGAATAGATGCTTACTGGGCAAGTAACATGTTCATTACTGACATACTGGGCAGACCCACGTTCTCAGACCTCCTAATCATTGACTGCTGGGACCAAACCCAACTCCTGGAGCGACCCTTCGACCAATAGTGCACATCCTTATCTACAACGACTACGATACTGCCCTGCAGCTGGCCAGGGAGAAGGGCCCCCTGCAGTATCAAGGCCTAACAATATTGTTGTGCTCAGATTTTACGGCTGCGGTGCAGGAGATCAGATGGGCCTACACCGAAGTAAAGATATTGCTGCGCACACACGACATCAAATGTGCATTGCTATATCCTTTACACCTTTGAGTACAGCTGGGGGATCGATTCAATAATTGCCAAACCCCAAAAGAGGCAACGAAGCTTGCTAAAGATATTCTCAAGAAAAAAAAACTACGAAGCAACTGCATTGCCTCTCCAAACGTGGGCACTGGCCCAGACGATGACTGACCACGGGCACTGCTCAGCCCAGGTATCATTTTCGGCCAGTAACGTAATAACCTAATGGCTTTATAGCTGGTAAAAGTGAATTTACTGACTCAAATAGCTGATCACTCCGAATGCACCGTCACTGGGAGGTGGGTTGGCCGACCTGACCCACCCCCCTCAACCTACTGTTACTGTTTACTTTTGATACTGAGCGTATCATGAGGTACTGTCCTATTTTGACCAAAGCTGCTTATAGCAGTGTGGGTAGGAGGTGGTGGTGGGGTGATGGTATTGTTTTCAGTGGGATTGTTGTTGCTTATATCATCAATTGATTGGTGGATTAGGAGCATGACCAGCATAACCATGTTCCCACCTTCTCCATTAATATTGATTTTTATACTAAGTTATACATGAGCTAAAATTACGTACATGGGTTGGGTAACCGCAAACAGTAACGCATGTTCCTGACCTGCCTTGCACGTCATTAGGTGGAGATTGCAATGCTTAGGAGGCTCGTCTACCTGTGAGCTCGGGCACTACCTTCCCTTCCCCTTGATTCTCAAGCACATAATTCATCTCATATAGCTCTCACTCAAGTGGTGTTTCCACCCTCATCAAGAAAATATTGATTTCAAACCCGTATGCACTTATGTGCAAATGCAGAGCCCTGCGTGTGGAGGGAGCGATTTGTGACAGCCCCACCACCCTGATTAATATCTCTGTACCAAACACACTCTCCGGAATTCCTCCATCATATGCTCGCCGAATGTTGGCCTTAATCGCAGAGAATATTGTCGGGGGGGGGGGGGGGGGGCTGTTGATTTCAATCTGACTCTGCCGTACACTACACAGTGACAACCCACACAGCCTAGACCACCCACTCCCAGCTTGTTAACTTCATTTCACAATGAAGACCCATATGGTGTGAGGAGAGGGAAGATGAGCAACTATAGGGCTTATTCATACTGTTCTACAGTGCACGACACTCACTTGTGCATTGATCTCTGGCTTACTTCAGGCATGATTTCACCCTGGATCCAGGACATGGTTTAGTTGCTGCGCTCACTATCTGACCACAACCCCTGAGTGTTGGTCCTGGCCTTACCTCAGGCCTTGAGATGCTCGCCCTTCTGGCAGCTCCCTTCGAGAGCTCTCCACGACGCCACATTCCGGTTATATTAACACAGGCCAGGTTCCCTTTATAGTTTATTCAGAGGATATGCCATTGGCAAACAGTATTGCATCCTACCGTCACTGAAGACAGAAAAATCCAAGAACATCCCAGCGTACCTGGGATGCACGTTTGAGAGAGATCATGATCCCAAAGTTCTTAGATCAGTAAATGAAGTCCCAGTAAAACACTGACCTGGCTTACCAAGTATGCACAAAGACACACAATCACACATGTGTTAGCAACCGCCTCGGGAGATGTCTTTGTTGGTAACACAAACATTTTTCAAACTTTTAATTCATACTACACCAAACTGTACGCCTGCGCCAATGCGTCAGGCCCAGGAGACATCAGACGCTTCCTCGATGGTATTCCGCTAGCCTGCATAGAAGGGGCGCATGCACCTAGCTGATTAGTATACATGAGATACCACTGCAGAAGAGGGCAGACCAGATAGTCAAGCCTCAGGCTCAACTGTTTTACTTCTGAGTTTTATAAAGAATATATAGCAATACTGGCATTGCGCCTGGCAGATATGTACCAGGAGGCACGGGAGCAGGGCACTCTATTCCGTAGCATAAGGGGGCAGTTATGACTGCTCTTCTGCAACCAGGAAAGGACAACTGGGACTACAAGTCTTATCGACCATTGACCCTGTTAAACACCAACAATAGAATATTAGCCAGTGTAATAACCAAGAGATCAACCCCCCTCATGAGAACCCTAGTCCTACCAGAGCAGTCGGGATTAACCCCAGGAAGGGCAGTATCTAACAATCTCGGAGCATTCTCCCCAGTACCGCTTCAAACCAGACTCTGAAGCCGCTGCAGGCTTTTTGGAAGCACAGCCAGCATTTGACTGCTTGGAGTGGCCATTCCTATTTGCAGTACAACAATGTATCGGAATCCCCAATAACACACTGAACCTGGTACAATTACTGTATAACAACCCCTCTGCCCGTCTTCACATAAATGGCTATATGTCTGACTCCTTCCTCATCCAAAGGGTACCAGATAGGGTTCTCCCCTCTCCCCAGTTCTCTTCTTGTCGACTGAGCCCCTTATGCCCTGGCTGAAGGCTGAGTATTACTACAAAGCATCATTCTACCGTAGAAGCACATACCACTGTCTATGTATGCAGATGACATCATGTTGTTTGTCAACCTCCCTCCCGCTCTTCGAGAGGTGGTTAGGTACAGTGGGCTCTTGGGTTGCAGATTTATTGGGGGCATCCGAAATAATGTCACTTAATGATGTCACTAATAAGGTAACCCTCGAATATCCACTCAGATTGAATCTTGGGCCCGTAAGTCCCTAGGCATCCTAGTCTTCACAGACATACAAACACTGATCTACCATTACTATGGCCAAGCTTACAAAGGTGATAGATAAATTACCCTTCCAATGTCATTGGCTGGTAGACACATAAATTAAAATGATCATAAATGCCATGTTTTTATATGTATTTAACAATTTGCCAGTACTTTTAACAAGACCTTCTTCAGTACTATGCATTCACTGTTAATGAAACTGACCTTGGGGGTAGGGAGAGTTGTGGAGCGGGTGGGAACCCCAGACTGAAGTTGGACCTCTCTTCCCTTGTCGTATGAACGGGGAGGTTTCTCAGTTTCAGGCCTGGAACATTACTACCACATCACGCGGTCTCATTACGTATCCTGCTGGTCCAGCCATGAATGGACAGCCCCTTTCTCTATATTGACCATAATCAAAGAGAAATGGGTGACCTGGCCACGGCGATTACCAGAATCCCCCCTAGACCTCTGCTCAGTATATACCTGGTGAACTGCACATGCTGGTCAAACTGCTTTCTGGTCAGATGAGCGAACTTGGACTGCCTGTGCTCCCCTGCATTTAAATTAGCTAAAGACCCCACCATAACACCCATGCTGGAATCCAGAGCCATAGATAGCATGCACAAAGCAGGTTTCAAATGGGGACCAATTATGTAAAGCAGGGACTGATCAGTTTAAGGAAAACATAGATGTAAATACCCTCGACGTCTTTACATACTACAGGGTACATTATTCTATTTTGAAACCGTGGCCAACATTCCTCACAAAACCTCCTGAATTAACTTAACTTCTGACAGCACGGGACACACAGGGATGGATTTCCAAGTTGTATCGATTGTATATTGACAAAAATTAACTCTACCACATTAGGCAAATGGGCATGCAACATTGGAAAAAGCCTCAGTGACACTGAATGACAGTACTGCTGCACAGGCACTAAACTGGTTTCCACTTTGATTATTATCAAGATTTATTGCAGCCCTAAATATGGGCACACCATTTACTCCAGCTCCCTAGCCAGCTGTGTTCGCTCCAGATCCGGCGGGATGTTTCCCCTGGCCTGAGGGTGCCCGCTGATTAGAACCTGCTGGGCAGAGTAGCCAGTGCCATTGGTCAGATTGTTCAAGAGCTCATAGCATACTCCCCTGAAATAATGTCACTGGGGTCTGTGAAACTACTCCCAAAAGCTATCCGAGAAGAACCGCAGTATACTGTTACTACTAGCTTAAAGCGGCTTCTCGCTTGGATGCGGAGGCCCTGCCCACCCTTGAAGGACTGACTTACAGATGCTGCACGCTGCACTGAATCGTCAAAGTTACAGTCTTGAATTACAGGTCCCGCAGTCACCACCTAAAGGCATTTGGGGACCCTCGAGAACGTATATGAACATTGTTTGATTGCAATAATAAAGTATGCACACAGGCTTTTTGTTTTTTGTAACATGATATGTGTAATTACCAAAGCAGATGCAGGAGTAGACTTCGTGAAGGTTGCCCTGCTCCAGGGAGCTCAGGTTAGGTATACTGTAGAACCTTCTTATGTATTTGTTGCCAGATGCTCTGCACTGTACATGTTTGGTCACATGTCCAGTGCACTGGGTTCTTATGCTCAGAATAAAACCAAATTGAATAAGCAAATTACATTTGTAGGATGTTTGTTTTCAGATTTGTAAATCGTATAGAATAATTGGCAAGATGTGGTCAGTCTTGTTTATTCCAGACATTAGTTCATCAGACAGACATTATACAACAGCAATAGTAAATGATTTTAAAAAGTTACAGTCCAGTCCATCATCTAATTGTTTAAGTGAAAAGAAAAAACACCGATTCGTAGGATTTTCCGGTGGTCTAGATAAGTACTGCGATCATTACAAGAAAATACATTAAAATGTTTAATTGTCCAAAAAGCGCTCGTGCAAAAAATGAGTATGTATCGGTTAATTGCAATGTATAAATAGAGAGAAGGCCTGGTCAGAATAGGATTAAGCATTACACACTTGATCCCTGCCCCTTTGAATTCACCCTCGACTTATGCTTTTGCCAATGAGGTGTGAAAGATCCTGCAGTCTACTGGGTTTAATGAATGTTCAAACAAAGCGATACAGATGTGAATGTTTCACCTTACCATACTTCACTATGAATAATAGCCCAGGCTACCAACCTAAATACAGATGGGCTATGTGGAGATGATGGTATCTTCCAAACATTTCATCAATTTAGTGTTGAACAATTTCCCAATTCTTTTACGTGATCCACCCAATGAGGACATGTGACGACAATAACATGGAGTAGGCAGATGGTGGATGCAAATAGCAACATGTTTCTGGCACATGACATTACTGAGTGTTACAGCCCTTAAGTTCCAGCTCTACGTTTTTACGTTTTGCGATTTGTAGAGTTGCTGATTCTTTGCAAAAATATAGACTGCAAATCCAAGCATGTTATGAAAAACTCTGACTGAATAAGTAGCTGTTGCATGAACCCGATAAAAGTGAGTGCTCCGACTACCATTGCTAGATATGTTTAGTTCATCCATGAAGGGAAACTCATGCTTTCTCTTGTTTTCACGGGTATCTGTTTTAAGGTCTGGGTCAGGGGTGCAGTAGGTACAGTGCTCCAGGTCCCAGAGACCCCAGGGGCCCTCCGAACCCTGATTTTTAAGTATTTTACTATTCAAAAAGCAGGTGGGGTGCATTTCTTTCCTTGCACTTGGGCCTGTGAAGCACTGGCCACGTCATGGCTTGGTGGTGGTGTGGATTTCAGGCCGGGTTTGGTGGTCTGTGTTCCATGCGTGGATGCTGGTGGCAGTGTACTGCTTGTTTGGTTCTTGAGGTTCACACTCCCATACCTTTTTTTTTTCTTTCAGAGTTGGGGGGTCTGACTGAGGAGGAGTTATTGCAGCAGCTGGAGCAGTGTGACCTCGCCCTGACCCGCACCCCGGATATGAGCCCAGCTGTTTCCTTCACACACTCCACCACGCCCCGAGCTTCGGTATCCAGGTAACACGCGGCACTCCTTATGCACTCCCACGGGAACTTTTTATGTCTTTAATACCTCACCCGAAGCAACTTTCACCTCGAGGTTACTGCATGCATTAATGGCTCAAGGATGTCTTTGTGGCAACTTCTTGGGGGTTTCAGTGCAAGGTTAAAATGTTGTTTATAGTATTATTCTGCGTCTTGCCAGTAGATGTCGCTGTAAGCGTGGCTCGTGTGCTGATAAAATCCACATTTGTGTTTTACCTTCCAAGATTTTAACCGGCTCCGACTTACCTGTTTCATCACCCTGATTTACAATTAGGAATTGATATTCGAGGCGTGCAAGCCTTTTGATCTATGTCTGTCGGGTCCAGAGAGATCTCGGACCAGATGTCTGCACCAGCGCTGCCAAGTTTTCAGTGTGCTTATGTGTGACATTTCCATTACTTAAGTGCGTCTGTGTGACATTTAATTGCCGCATATGTGACACTTTGAGTGACACTTAACAGTGAGAGAAAAAAGCGGGTGTGATCATGCAAACAGCCAGCTGTGACATATTAAACCCTTCTGTGCGATAAACTGGAATGTAGGTCACCAACGTATATTTTCGAATAAACTGTAGCATCCTAAGGAATATAACCCTATGTAATGACTCGATAAAATGTCACAAGGACCCTGATTCTGTGAACATCTCAATGTAGAAATGCATGTGTGTGGGCAGGATTTATTTACAAGGGATGAAGGGCCGTATCACACTAGATGTAACCTAATGTTGCTGAATCGATAGTAAGCAACAGCATACATCTGTACTTCATTCTTTTACGCTATAGATTTGCAGTTAGGGATACTTGTAACAACCATTTTTTTTATAAGAGTAGCACATGCCCTCGTTGCGCAAAGTAATCTCCAGTAAGTTCATGAAAATTGCATGTGGCCTTCTTCAAACAGCCAACAAAAAAATAATATAATTTCGGCCACAAAGTGTTTCTCTGGAGAACGCATACCATAAATAACATACCATGTCAATTGCGACATTTAGAAAGACCCACCAAGCCAGTCTTGTCACCTTAACCTCCTAAACTAGTAAATGACCTGCTGCTTGTTGGTGACGCATTGCTGTTGGCAGGACGCAGGCTGCAGGAGGGGGGTGGATCCCCTGAACCGCATGTTTGCTGTTTGTGCTGCAGGTATGGGCTTTGGTAGGATGCAGCCTTGATCATCCAGCAGCCAGCGGACACTGTCTGACATGAAGGGGTGCTGAGGGGACCGGCAGGGTGGGGGAAAACAGAATCCTGCGAGCAAGGCCTCTTGCCCTCTATAGTACAAAGCACTATCAGGGTAATGCATCAGAGGTGCCACTTATTTGTTTTAGCTCCGGACGCGTCAAAAAAATGATACAAAGCTGCCTCCCACAACCTCAATCTGCCTGGCCAATCAAGAGACACTGCCATCCGGATAATCCGATCCGGCTATTGAATGTTCAACCCAAACTTCCCTTAGATCGCCCACGCGGAGAGGCTGAGAGGCTGGGTTTATTGAATGCAAGAATCCCGGGCTTCACACAGGCGCCACGGCTCACCTCCTATTCTTGTGACTTAATAAGTGGTGGCTGGCTCGTATTTACAGGAGGTGAAGCGGGGCACACTGATAATACAATTAAAAAAAGGCCCTTGTCTGAGGACGTCTCTCATGGCACCGATGCGTGACAGGAACCAGGAAACTGTACTAGCCAATCCTGATGCTGCTTTCATGCTGGTAACCATCATGGAAGCAGCGTCAGGATTGGTGGGAGTGGGCTCTCAGCGTTCACAAGAGCATTGGAGGCCTTTGCTTTTTGTAGCCTAGTGAAGTTTAAAGTGTGCATGTCAGGCTGGCTGTCGCAAGCCGACCGGCCTAAGGGACATGCTCACTTTAAACATGTACAAAGAATTGCCCCGCCCCGTCCTGGCATTCGATTCAGGATGGCGTGCTGAAAAACAAAATGGTAATAAAGAAAATGTTTTACCATTTAAGTTTTCCGTTCTGGGGGCATTTTTTTAGCTCTGTTCTCGTGGACGGGTTGCCCCTGGACTTGATGTAAGATAATTGTCTGAAGCTCTGGGCAAGGGCAGCAACGCAAGCACTGCCACAGCAACTCAATTTTATTATGCTGACCGCTGGCTGCTTTTGTTAAATGCAGCCCCTTGCAGTGCGCCTTGTTGTACGCAAGTGTCCTAGGGGCGCTATTATGCGTGAATAATTCATTTTTGTAGGGTGCTACAGACATCAGCACTAAAATGTGCTAGTCTAACCCCGATGCGTGACTCTTGGCAAGGGTGATGCACAGCCTTTCTCACCCAGTCACGCTTTCCAGAAAGGAGGCACAACTGTCATCATAGCAGTGGTTGTTTTATTACCTTTTCATTCTACAGTCGACCCACACATTTTGCGACTTCCTGAGACAAATTTAGAGCACCGTCGTCGTTGCGAGTGGCCAAGACCTAATGGCAGAGCTTTAAGTGGGATTAAAAAAAAGTGAGGGGCTCTAAATGCAGCATGGCCAAAGAGGCGTGACCAGCAGTTATTGGCAAGGGACGTGACCTGTGTAATTAAGGGCATGGCGTAAATCAAGAGAATCCAGAAACCTGTGACTCACAAGTTCTAAAAGTGAGGCTGCTGCCAGAGATGTATGAAGGTGCAAGAACACCATAGTGCAAACATGCAAAAGATAAGTCTGAAAAAGTACCGCCAGGGATCAGAGGGCAAAAGTGACTTGTCCCATTAGGGAAAGAATCAAGTTCACATTTCGTTCATTCCTTTTGAGACTTGGCCACAATCCTTCTCTAGAACAAAAAATTTACATTGAATTCCATTATCACATCTCTGAATCGGACCTATTGTTAGAAGCGTAGCAGTGTTTTGTGGGCCCCAGTTCAAATAAAAAACGGGCCTCTAGCTGCAGTTTAAATGATAAAATACAACAATAATCGTGGTTCAGTGGGCCCTAGTGCCACTGCACCTGCTGCGCCCATGGACACTGCGCCCCTACCCAGCATTGCTGGTCTGACAGAGCTCTTTCTTTCACAAATACATTATCTCCCTTCCCAGAACGGGCAAAAGGAGCATCTGTGTCCAGCAGCTGAAAAATAATAAAAAAAATGCATGCTATCAGTTGGGCTGCCAGCAGGCTCCATGGCTCACCATTTACTGTCACAGTGTGCATGGAAAATGGTATGTGACCTCGGAGCGGTGCGATGCAGCAGCAAAAGAAGCCAGGGTCCTCTGGTCCTGTGTGCCGTGCAAAGGCCTATGTGCTCACGGAGAGGTGCTGATACAGCAGCAAAAGAAGCCAGGGTCCTCTGGTCCTGTGTGCCGTGCAAAGGCCTTTGTGCCCTCGGAGCGATGCTGATACAGCAGCAAAAGAAGCCTGGGTCCTCTGGTCCTGTGTGCCATGCAAAGGTATGTGCTTTCAGAGTGGTGCTGATACAGCAGCAAAAGAAGCCTGGGTCCTCTGGTCCTGTGTGCCATGCAAAGGTATGTGCTTTCAGAGCGGTGCTGATACAGCAGCAAAAGAAGCCAGGGTCCTCTGGTCCTGTGTGCCGTGCAAATGCCTATGTGCCTTAAGAGCGGTGCTGATGCAGCAGCAAAAGAAGCCAGGGTCCTCTGGTCCTGTGTGCCGTGCAAATGCCTATGTGCCTTAAGAGCGGTGCTGATGCAGCAGCAAAAGAAGCCAGGGTCCTCTGGTCCTGTGTGCCGTGCAAAGGCCTATGTGCTCTCGGAAAGGTGCTGATACAGCAGCAAAAGAAGCCAGGGTCCTCTCGTCCACTTGGCTGTGCAAAGGCATTTGTGCCCTCTGCGAGGAGTTGATACAGCAGCAAAAGAAGCCAGGGTCCTTTGTCCCATGGAAATACCTATATGCCTGAAGAGAGATGCTGATACATCAGAAAAAGAAGCCAGTGTCCTCCGGTCCTGTGTGCCGTGCAAAGGCCTATGTCCCTTAAGAGCGGTGCTGATGCAGCAGCAAAAGTAGCCTGGGTCCTCTGGTCCTGTTGGCCGTGCAAAGGCCTACGTGCTTTCAGAGCGGTGCTGATGCAGCAGCAAAAGAAGCCAGTGTCCTCCTGTCCTGTGTGCCATGCAAAGGCCTATGTGCCTTAAGAGCGATGCTGATAGAGCAGCGGGGTGAATCTCTCCAGAGAGCGCAGTCCTTGGTAAAGATAACCCTCGTCTTCAACAAGAACAGAAAAGAAAGCATCTTGGGCCTTCTCCCTCGTGTTGTTAATTCTCTTTGGTGCAGGTGTGTGAAGTGCAAAAATGAGCCAAGAGACTGCCTGCCAGTTGTTCAGGGAAAGATTTGCTTTGTTTGTTCCTCCTGCTGCAGTATGCATTTTGCATGTGGCTAAATTATGGGGCAAAAAAAATAGAGCCCAAAAGGGACCCGTTTTAGTTGTCCTTTTAAATTACTACCGGTGCTGAGCCCCAGAAGGACCCGGCCCACTTAAAGCCGCGCCTAATGGTAAACTCACTAAAACTAAAGAGTACTATGATAAGTGATACTAGCCACCACCACCACTGTCCGCAGTCTCATGGTCTTGCCACTCAAAGATTAAATAAATCCCATAGTGTTCACTTGTTTCTTAGCGCATCCTCTATACACTAATAACTGGTATTGATACCAAACTGCTCAATGGTTCTTATTTTAAGAACCCTTGCAGAATAGCAATACACGACAGCTCCAGGTAACCAAGGATACTGCCATGGGCCCTTCTTTTACGGACCCTTGTTTTCAGGTGTGTTGTTCTGGCTGCCTCCGCTGAAGTGATCTAGGACTTCAACCCCCATAACCTATTAAGATGATAACAATGAGAACCCGGGACTGGAGCAATGCATCCTTGGTAGAGGTGAGCAAGCCCAAGAATTCACGGGCCGAGCCAAAGATGAGCCAGGGGTCTGGCTTGGCGGTAAGAGCTCAGATACGAGTGAAGTCCAGAAACAAAAATCTGCATGGGAACCATGAAAATGTAACTCCCAGCTTCCAACCTCGCATAAACTGATTAATGAGCAAGGCAGGCTGATTATAAAGTAATTAACACGGGCCTCCCTCTGGGGCTTGGGCGTCCGTGAGTCCAGTGGATTGTTTGCTGTGCTGATGTGCTAAAAGGCAGTGGGGGCAGGAGGATTGTAATGTAGTTAACACAGCCCTCCCCGGGGCATGGGCTGGGGGGGTCCATGATGATGTGCCAGAAGGCAGAGCCTTCCTTCTCCTGGTGGCTGTGTTTACGGCTATAGCACAATGTTGCTTTTCACAGCCTGTGAGAACCAACATTTTATTTTTTATTTTTTGCTGTTTTATATAGTGCGAACTCGACCAGAAGTATTGTAGCGCTTTACACGAGCACCAGCGACATTACACGAGGTCCCTTTCTTTTTTATAAAGCATGGAGACTTTAAGTGATTTTTCCCAGAATCACAAGCTGGTGAGCGACTCAGAGACTCGAACCTAGTTCCCCGGGTTCAGTTAGGGTGACCACCCGTCCGCAAATTTCATGAACACGTTATTGGGACTCAAGTCCGTTGTCCGTTGTCTGTGAAGAGCCCTTTCACTGCCTTTTGTCCGTAATTCTGGACATTGAGCGAGGAGGTTGGGGGGACTTTGGGGGTGGCTGCATTTTCACACTTCTTGCAAGGTTAAAGGCACCCAGAGTATGTGCCAGTAAATTTAACTCTGACTTTAATGTATCTGTTGGAGAGATCAGTTTTTCCTAGTCTTGAGTTTTGACTTATCTAAAAGTAGAGCAGAGGGATAATGTTTCTCCAGCAAAACGCAATGTGTAACAGGCAGATCAAAAATAAAACATGTTTTTTGATGCAGATAGTTCTGGGGGCTACTTTGTTTTCACAGATACACTTTTGTTAATTGCAGCTCATAAGATATATTCTCAATAAAGCGAATGAGCTATGAACAGGGCCACTGGAATTATGCGATTGTGCTGCCGCAGAGTTTTTTCTCATGGTTATGGATTTGCCACATAATCCATAACGTGCCGCATAATGAGCACATTTCAACAAAAGTTTTTGTTTCTTGCTCAAACTGTTCACACGTTGCTAAAAGTGAAGCAACATGTAATGCTGCACAACAGAATGTCCTTCGCAAAAGTTGACTGTTCAGTTTTGTCTTGCTAATTATTATATGTGGGTATTGAACCAATACTAATGAGGTGAAATCTATGCCCACAAAATTTTAACAAGTGTAAAAATCAGAAAATAATGAAGTAATACTATCACAAAATATACCTCATGACACGCATAAATTGCGTTTTCTTCCCACGTAATTTAATCAAACCTGCTGTTTAATTTAACTTTCTGCTGCATAATTCCAGTTGCCCTGGCTATGAACCAGAATCAGATTGCAGCATGGAAGCTGCAGGGAATGGGTCTATAACCGTATTGATTTTTTCCTAATTTTTTATTATTCTAAGGTTGCTAAATAGGGTTTCTTTGAATAATAATAAATACTTATTAGAAAAAAAACAACCTCACCCACTATGCTATGTTTTAAATCTTCCATTTGTATTTCTTAAGACTAAGCGCTCTTAGCATATAATACCTGCCAGTATGGTTGACTTGGTTCCTACATGTTGTAGTCCTCATTATCTTAAGCAGGGCCACTGGAATTATGCTGCATGGGAGGGCCATGTGGCAGGTTTGAGTAAATTACGTGACAAGAAAAGCTAAATCATGCGGTGTGATGGGGCACATTCTATGATAGTATTGCTTTATTATTTTGTCATTTTTAAACATGTTAACACTGTCTGGATATTGGCTGCAGCTCATTAGTACCAGTTTATCGCCCAAATATAGCTATAACCTTTGCAAATGGCCTACCACTGTGCAGAAACATGTCGCTGCGTTTTAGTAACTCTTGAACTATTTAAGTTAAACTCTACACATAATGCAGCAGGCGACAGGTTATGAGGCAAATGCGGCAAACCTATAATTATGCAAAAATCGCCATGGCTGCACAATTGCATAATTCCAGTGGCCATTCTTTTAAGTAACATTTCCTATACACTGGTTTACACACTTACGCACCATTGTCTATGTGTAATATGTGCGTGATATAACTCACTCTGGCACCCTATTCTGCCATACACACTTGGGATGAGTAGCACTCTAAAAGAAATTAAATACACATGAGAGCTGTTATATTTAGTGATGAGGGGAAACTTTGGCGGGTGGTACTGATTGCATCCTCGGAGAAGGTGGTCTTGTGTGTACACAACAAATATTCTTACACTGCTGACCACCAGCATTAAACCCAGCCCTGCCAGGGATGTAGCGATCACTCCTGCAGCCTGTGCAGTGCCCCAGACCCTGAGGTAGAAGCATTTCAGCTGATTGGGGGACAGGCTGGTAGGAAGTTGCTATGAATGGAAGGTTTTAATTTTATCATAATTTGTGTTTCTGTAAAGTTTTTATTTAAACATTTCCAGTTAGTGGATAACGAAGAGCACAAGTAGAAAGGACAATCGTAACCGAATTGTTCTAATCCCAGAATCCTCTAGTGCCACACTGTAACCTGCCAGACAAATGCTTTGGGCTAGAACCTTGGATGGATTTCCCCCTCATTCTTTGAAAAATAGCCTTTTCTTAAAAAACAGTGATTTTCTGTCTATATGTACATGCCATTTCTGTAGTGGGACCCTAGCCAAAAGGGAACGGAGCACTGAACAAGCAACACAGCACAGCAAGTGAAGTTGCTGTGTTGTCTTGCGTGAAAGAGTAGAGTATCACCATATTTTCAAAGATATGGGGCTTTGGAAATGGTATTGAAAGGTCTGTCATGCAGGTTACAAAGTGAACCCCCACCATCATCTCTCTATTCATGCCCTATTCATCCTCTTCATCTCTCATTTCCTTTCTCTCTCACCATTTTGTCCTCTCTTGCCATTCGTCTCTGCCTCTCACACTCACCACATACTTTATATTAGTTCCCTCTACCTTGCATATGCGACCTCTACCTCATGTTCTCTTTTCAGTCTTCTCTCTGTCACCCTCAGCATCTTTCTCTGGTTTTGTTTGCTCCTTTCTCTGCGCCATCTTCTGTTGTCTTCTTTTCTCTTCTCAGTATCTGCTCTTTGTCACCTTGCAGCTCCTCACTTGCTTTACTCTTCTCGTACTGTTCACTCTCACTGTTTAAAAAATATGTCTCTTCCTCTCAATATATAGCCCTTTCATCCTTTCTCACCGTCATTTCTTTATCTTTTTCACACTGTCTAGTAGTGCTACTGCCTGTGAACTCTAAGCTTATGGTTAGCAGCAGAGCGCTGCTTCTGACTTTCATTCATGGTACCAGGGTAGAATTGTGAAAACTCCGCCTTATGTCGGCTGTCAATTCTGATTGGAGTGTGTATGTTTGCTACTTTTCTCATCTTTAAATCTGTCCAGCCATATGTGAATGTTTGCTCAACACTCCAATGTTTAAAACAAATGAAAGAACATAAAACAACTTTGGCTTCTACTTCTTTCAGTTATTTTATAATCGTGTAACATCTTCCAATGTGTCTGTAAAAATGACCTTTTGTCCTAAGTTTGTGTCTTAAATTGTGACCTTTTGTCCTGAATTTCTAGCGTCACTCTCCTGAATTTGCCTTCTTTCAAGGTGGTCACCCTAGGTTCAGTGTCGGCAGTTCGGGCCATAACGCCACATTCTCCTGCCACATTCTGTTACAGCTTTAAAAAACACGGTCATGCATTGTCTTTTAGACAGATGTGCTAAAAGGCAGTTTGTGTGGGTGCTTTTTGATTTGTAACACAATGCTGCTTTTCACTAATTGTGAAATCCACACAAGCAGTTACAACTTAAAAAAACACCAGCACAGATGCTTTCTCTGTTGGTAAAAGATGCCAGTAGACAATGCGTCAGAGTGTGTTTCTTGACTGGGGGCAGGGCTCGGATTTTGTTGGGCTCGAGGGTCTATTAGGACCTCGATCCAGAGCCGGGCATCTGACTCAAACAAGGCTTGAGCTTTTGAGGGCTCGCCCACCTCTAATCCTTGGTGACATAGCATCATCTGGTATAATTACAGAAGGAGGTAGGGCAAAGTCTGCCTCACTTAGACTTGAGCCTGCAAACTTCAGATTGCCTAGAAATCTTCTCAGCAGGTTGATTGACATACTAAACTATCTATCTCATGGTTTATCATGCAAAAATCCCAGCATTTGTGAAGTAATTTGCTTTTTTATGAACTGGAGAAACACCCAGAGCTTTACCATCCACTCACATAGTCAGATGCGTGGTAGGGTGAATGATGTTACTGTGTAAATAAAGTATCCCCGTTTCACAGCTTTCTGAATGTTCATATTCTGTCAAGTGAACAGCAGTGCTGCTGTTCACCAGGGGGTCGCATGCGGCCCTCGGGCTGTACTTTGAGTATCCCTGATTTAACCTATCATTCTCTTCTTGCAGTCCTCTTGCAGGCATTGATTCAGGCTGAGGATTACATACTGAATCAATAGGTATTAAAGAAGGATCAGAGACTAACTGAGCACTGTGATCTTCACAGAGATATTAATTTTCTACCCGGATGCTCTCTTTAAAGCCATATGTTTTGCAAGCTGTTTGCTTGGTAGCTATAGGTCTAGACACCAGCCTTTTCTTTTTACCTCAAACATCTTGGTGCTAACTATGCTAAGTGCCGCCCCAGGAATTAAATAAATGTATGGTCCTTCAATCTGTGAGGATAGCGAAGGCAGGGCAGAGTGATTCCTTAGGTAACACTTAGCAAGGTGACAAGGCAAGGTACTACCAGGCTCCTCAAAGTGTAACCGAGGCCATTAAACAACACAGGGCAGGAGATAGACAGTAATAAAGTATGATCAAAGTAAGGAGTGTACTTTTTATATGGACAAGCGGTCTCTTGGTAGCTTAGGGAGAGCCTTTTGGACTGACACCAGGAGATTTCTCTTAACAATAGTCATACAGCAAAGACATAGTGGGGCTTGCTGTATAGAGACTGTTGTACTCAGTACAAGGTGGACCAAGACTGACAACAACACTGACGTAGGTAAGACTCTGACCTGGGTACAACAACAGAAGTCTTTCCCTTACCTGATCGGAATGGAGACCAAGCCAGAGTTCACACTGTAAACTGATACGGACAGAAACAGACAGTGGGCCGAATTTGGAATGGAACGGAAAACCAAAGTGGAATGAATAACCAAATTACAGGGCAATCGGGACAAGGACAAAAACAAGACAAGGAATTATGAACAGGATTTCAGAAATCAAGAAGAGGAATACAGGACTCAAGGGAAGGCTATACCCAACAGGCACTGGAACAATTAATGCCCCATTGGTACAGGGAGGCTGGAACTAGGATTCTGAGCAAGGAACTCAATGCTGTACCAATCAGGCACTGGAGCAAGTAATGCCTTTTTGGTACAGGGAAACTGGAACTAGGACTCAGAGCAAGGAACTTGAGGATGTACCCAACAGGCACTGTAACAAGTTATATCCTGTTGGTACATGGGATAAAAACAGGAATTCAGAGCAAGGGCAGAACAGTAATTCAGAACAAGGAAATAAAGGAAACCGCTGCCAACTTAGAGAATATGTGGTCAGAAGCCCAACAGAGAAAACACAGAAATCAGGATATCTGACTAGAAAGAAAAAGCAGAAAGAAAGGTAAGCGTGCGAAGCAAGCAAACCCCATAAGCACAGTGCTGCTCATGACTGTCACAGGAAAGCATTAGACTGCAAAAAGCAGAAGCAGGAATCAGGAACCTCTCTTATGGTTTCAAGGATTCAGCAGTCAGCAACTGGAGAAGAAAGCAGGAGCTCCCGGCGACGGCAGGTGAAGCACATGTTTTGAATGCAGAAATCAGGATTAAATCCCTTCTCCCAGCCATACAGGATGATTGGAAATCAGAAGAGGTGTGAGCAGCCTCCAGCACAGTGCAGCTGAGAGCAAAGTTCCTCCTCCAGCTCTCTCCCTGAAGGACTGCACAGAGGATCCAGGACGCAACCAGTGGGCAGGACGAAAATCTGGAGTAGAACAAGGATTAGATCTAGTTTCGTAATATGACCAGAATTCATGCAGGGAGCACATGGGCATGCTGGGAGAGGTAAGACAGAGTTCCAAGTATAATATGATTAAGGTTCCTGACTTTCCGTTTAAACGGATTTTTAAATATAAATACAGACAGAAAACTATTTTTCTTTTGCCTATATTTATAAAATAGAAACAGGAAAATACTGACATTGTGCTGGCAGCCCCTCTACAGCCAAGGGTTGCAGGGCTGAGCCCCTCTTCCTAATCTATACCACAATGACCTGTTTTAAGACTGGCTACATGAATTGCACATCAGCAAGTGTTGCATGTTAAGGGGGTGGAGGACATTTCAGTCGGGACTGTGTCCATCCTAGAATGCATAGTAGCAGAGCACAAGGTGTTAACATGTGCATCAGCAGTCCGATTCACTGATACAAAACGTTTTAGGCACCATCTGGCAGGGCCTCCTGGGGTCAGCGATAATAAAATAGCCTGTGAATACCAATGAGTGGCAGCAAGGAGGCCTGTTAGCAGGTAGTGGTTTGCTTGGCGGCAGATGGCACGCACTGAGGAATTTCAAAACGAACATCTCAGCAGTGTACATACATGATGGTGACTCTGTTTCAAGAAAAAATGAAATTCTTTCATTTGTTTAACTGCGTGTGGAATGCCAACTGCTTCTGTGCAATTGGCCCTCTCCTGTGAGGTGTGCGGATCGCAGTCTCTTTCCTTTTTTGCTGTTGCCTTTGTAAAGTATTTTCCCATTTGCTTTCATTCCACTTCTGAACTTCCTCGATAACATTGTGCTTCCTCTTTGCATCACGAAGGTTTAGAACAGGTTGCAGGTTAACTTTGGGGAGAGATTTTGTAATGCAGTGTGTGTTTGATGCCATCACATACATACCTGTGTAAATCAGTGTATAGAAATGTTATATAAGTCAAAGGGTGTAGGTGCAGGATTCACATGTCATCCATACTGATAGACCTTTTTGTTTTAAGAGTGCTTGGTCTGGGAAAAATAAACTCAGGATTCTTGACTTTACTAAGAACAATTTATTTCTACCCAAACAAACCCTTTGTGGCAAAATTAGGATAATCAAAGACTGACAGCAAACACAGATGAATGCATTGTGTTTACCTAATTTGCCGTGTATATAGGTATAGCTAAACCTATAACAAACAACTGCAAGTGTGCATTGCATATTTAAAAATACTAGCTGCAGCATTGTCTTTTGCTTGTAAATGTGGATAAATACAGATAAAATGACCAAAAAATAAATATGGATAAATACAGACCGAACAGGTAAAAAAAAAAAAATACCATAAAATCGGGAGCCCTAAATATGATTCACCATGAGTCTCCTTTCCAGCTCTCATGGTAAGGTAAGGCATGCAAGTACCATGCAGCTTTAGTGGTTAATAAGTAAACCCTGCAATAGAATCTGGAGTGGATCTGATTTTCAAGAAGGTTTGAATACTGAAGTACAGCTCAGGTTCCAAATTAGTATTCATGATGGCAGCAGGCGTGCGGAAGGTCTTCAAGTAGTGCCACCTGATCGCAGGATCCTGACAGGTAATTGTGAGAGTTTAGCACCTGTCTTGTGTTGCTGCCTTGTAATAGTCCTGCTCTTTGGGCCATATTGTCTTGTGTGTCTTCTTGCTTTGATTTGATGGCCTGTAGCATTTTGTGCTCCATTGGCCATAGAAATCAGCGTGTCGTGGCATTTTAAACATCATCTGTGGCCATTTTGGTCAGGGATTCAATGATAAAACATTGACTATGTTTCAGCAGCCTTAGGTATGGAAAGCAGCAACCATTTCTTGACGATCTTATCTCAAGCATTGTGATTTCAGCTGCCATTTTAAAGTGAGAGAGCTTTGGTTATCCACTCCTAGATATTGTCTTTTCGGTGATAAGCACACCTTGAGAAAAGATTTGAAAAATATATTGGAGAGTATGATGGAAGGGGGAGTTATCCCAAAAATTGAGTCATCAGTTTGGATTTCTCCCAATTTGCTGGCACATAAGGGGGATGGTACATTGCATATGTGTGTTGATTACCGTGGATTAAATGCTAACATCATGATTGATTCTCATCCTTTTCCAAATAATAATGAACTAGTGTGTGTTTTAGAAGGAGCTAAAGCCTTTACGACATTGGAATTGCATTTGGCCTACCATCAAATTGTGCTGGCACCTGATTAAAAAAAATATACTGCATTTTTGGCACCCATGGGTTTGTTTCCTTTCAACAGAATGCCTTTTCGACTAGTGTCAGCTGCTTCTGTTTTACAAATGTTTCACATTTTTAAGAGAAGAGAAAAACGCATGTCTTGGATCGCCACACATGAGGAAACTCCTCATTATGGTGTTCCACGTGAACGGAATGGAATGTGGAGAGAGACGGTTGGGTAACGCTGTGGAATAGAGGCAGAAGAGGGAAGTGCGCAATAAAACTACGTAACTTACCCGAAATACGTGTGTAATTTCTACAGTTATTCTAGCTGCCTCAGCTGAAGTAATCCGGGACTTCAACTCCCAGGGCACATTAGGGTGGTATAAATGAAAACCAAAGACTGGAGCGCTACGTTCTTGGTGACATAACATCTTGTAGTAAGCTTACAGATGGAGGAAGGACAAAATGTGTCCCACTGAAATTTAAGGTTGCAAACTTCAAATTACAAATACATCTCGACAGCAGGTCCATTGACCTACTGAACTACCATAATAGTGTACAGTGCAAATATGCCACAATTAGCTTTTTATGTACTGTAGAAACACACAGTGCTAAGGTGGTCTGGTAAAATGAGACCCCTGCACAGTGGGAAAGGATTAGCAAAGCAGCTCATGCACTGACCGAAAAGGAAAGGGGACCATGTAAATCCTTGGGACCCGTCAGTTCACCGTCCTTGACTGGGATGTAGAAGAAGGCATGAGGACAGTCTAGAAGTTGTTTGCCAAATAAGAGCTCAGCCAATCCAGGACCAGAAGAATATCTTGACCACAACATCACCACCGTTGACAAATGTGCGTAAATCATCATGTACTGGTAGCACAACTAACTTGGTGCTGTGGTCTGCCTTAAATCCACCTGAAACCGGTTCACCAGGGCATTTTCTTCTGCACAGGGAGAGGCTTCTTCTTTCCCCTCTCTTTGTTCTTAATGAACTTTGAAAATGGAACACCGGATTCGTACAGTCAAATACAGTAGCAGATCTTTCTCCCATCTTGGCCCTCATTTATGGAACAAACTACCTTAGCACATTTGTGACTGCTTCGACTATGCTCGCTTCAAAAAACTCCTTAAAACCTGGGTATTTTAATTTCTCTAATCCTTCAATTCCCCCCTTACCTGTTATGTGCTTCAATGCCTAGCTACCCCTGCAGAGGTGATTCACTGCGCTATATCAAGCTCATCTACCATAACATAAGCGTTCTTGGTGCTTCTGCATAGCAATTGTGCTGCACCTAAGCCTATTCCCTCCTCAGATGCGACCAGTAGTGTACATTAGCCACTCTCTAGGACCCCTGGGAAATGGAAGAATTGGGTAACGAGATTCTTAAAACCAAAAACTGTAGACCTAAATACAGAACTGTAGGTATTTAGATGCTATGGCCAGAGAATTACACTGACAGCACCTACTGATATAGCATTAAAGCACACACACACACACACACAAATCCACATGAAAGCCACTCGCCCGAAGGGCAAAAACGTAAACAGACAGCAAATAATCAGGTCCAGATAGAATCATCCTATTTGCAAATAGACAGGCCTACACACAAGTGTTATTAGTATTATGCATGGCTGTGCTGGTGGATGCTAAATGGATGTATATTAGCGTAGGTGGGTAAATCATTGCCTACATGTGAATTGAGGCTTCTGCTTTCAGAAGACTTGAATATCGGCTGGGGTTCTTTCCTCTGCTGCAGTTGTTTTTTCTATGGTTGCTCTGATGTGTATTTGCTGCATAAATAGTTTTATATGTTAACAGTCTCACAGTTAATTTTGAGAGGTTCTCTACTTTGTGCCAAAGTTAACAGAGTTTTGTTAATTTTTTTCCTTAGCCTCCAGTCTCAGTCGAGTGATTGTGCCAGAGAAAGACCACCCCGCAGTGGAATGAACAACTTTTCGACCTGTCCTCGTTCAAACCGGGATAGTCTACCCCTTCCACTGAACAGACCTCGAGAAGGATTTGTTAGCCTTTGTAATCTCCAGCCGTATGCAACTGCCAGCCTGAACTCTCTCAACAGAGCTGAACTGCTCTGGAACAACCCCAGGCCTTCCAGACTCCTTGTGGAACAGCTGCCCAAAGAAGGGCGACTGCGGAAGTCTCTCACCAACTCAGATGCTGGCTGCGGCGCGAGCGACACCAAGCCTAATTATGGAGCTCGAGGAGGAGGGAGCTTCGTTGAAAGGTGCCAGGAACTGGCACGTTCCACTGAATTTAATAACTTTGATGTCCGGCGGCACAGCCACTCTGCGGAGCCTGAGGGACGTCAAGTACTGAAAAGCAAGAATCCACGGTCTCCGAGCAGCCCGGAGCACAAACCCACAATTCCAAGCCCAACACCTTCAGTTAGGACTTCTTCTCCTTCATCACCTGCAAAAAGTGCAGCCGTTGGAGGTTCCGAAGCACCAATAGGATCCCCGAGTCTGCCACTGGTTCCACAGAAACCAAGGTTGAATGAGACCTCCTTCTGAAGCACTTTTAAATGCCTGGATAGGAAATGGAAGATGCTGAAACCCTTCAAGCTTGGTGTATGGTCATCTACTGTATTGCAGGCATAATGCACTGTGAGACCGGAGTTACGCTTTTATACAATTGGACACTGTTTTTCAAGATCGTAACAGAATGGCTTAATTATTTGAATGTACTGATGTCTGCTGGCTGAAGATATGAGCTCATAATGGTAACAAATGAGAGCCGTCTACCAAAGGACATGTCTTCCAGTCTGATGGGTAGAGACAATGCCGAATGGGTGACAGATCAGGCCCCGCCCTGGAGTAAGATATTTTTGTTTGGAACCCGATGATCCATGAATGAAACATTAGTTTCCTTATAAAATACAGATACAATTAATTAATTAGATAAACAAATAAGGTTAAATTTCAATAGTCAGAATATTTCAGTTGTGGCACAGTTTGTCCTGACACTTAAAAAAGCAAATACAATGGTGCTGTGCCTTAAATGAACAGCGTTTTCATATATTTCCATAATTGCTAAGCCGCCAACTTTTATGTCTCCTGGGTGCTTACGGAGGTTTGTATGGAAAGATGCTCAACTCTGACACGCATGGCAGATTGGGAATGGCCCTGCTGCCTCTTGTTAACATGAGACCCATTTTCTCATTGCTTCTATGGATGTGTCCAGAACACCAGCAGATAGCATAGGCCTTTGTTATTATTCATTCTTAATTCTTCATACTCATTCATGCATTCGTTTATTCATTCATATGATAACTTCTTCCCCCAAAGAATGGCATTAAAAAACGCAGCTTAACCATGAGCAAGAGTTTGTCTCAGCAGTGGACAAGCTGCCATGTAGGGGCCTACTTACTTCAACTTAGGCTCTTTTACATGTCCTGTTGCCTAAGGCTACGTCTGGAAACTAAGATTCACACTCATTGAGATAGTTCAGGCAGAGCATGGATGAAATACACAGTGGACCTTTGCACTGCTCTTAACAAGTGTGTGGTTAGTCAAACCTTTCCCCACTAGAATAGTTGCTTTTTACTCAATTTAGTCTGTGCTTCTGAAAGTATGCCCAGCTAGACTTGTAGAAGTTGATTATGTCCTCATGTGAAAGTATTTAACAAACAGGGCCACTGAAATGGCATGTCAGAGGGTCACAGTACTGTAGAGCTGTTGTCTAGGATAATATGTGTTGCCCCTTCAAGGAGTCTTTACATTCTTGAAAAAGCTTTGGGAAGTGTGTGATTTCAGGCCATATTGCTTATTTTTAGAGAGACTGTTCCTATAGGAAACATCAACTAGGACTTTAACTTAACTCCGACACTTTGATGGAGGATTGTGCCATAGTGTGACACTCTTGCTATGCCGCATACGTTTTGAAAGCCAGGCAAGAGTGGGCCTAACTTCTCCCAAGAACAGACTCTTCAGCCAAGAAGCCTTTTAATGTGACTGACTGAATAGAAAGTCAGAAGCTATGAGTCACCTTTGTCTCCACCAGAATCTCACCGGGGTAATCGGGTTTATAGTTGCTAGACACCTTCCATGGTTTTTGTGTACTTGCTGGAGACATTGTGAAATACCTTATTGTTCAGTGAGACAGCCAAGAAAATCTTGTGCTTGCTTCTTTCTGAGGCACATTGAAGAGTTCAGCTTCTTAGAGAAATAAGAAATTGATTATTCTTTTAAATGGGTAGCCAACAAGGGTGCAAATATTGCGGAATTGCAAGCAGTCTGGCGTATCCCAGTGCAAGCTCTTCCTACCTTAAAACATTAAAAATACTGATCCTTCAGCTGTTCTTCCCAAAAAAACAAAAGAACATTAAAAAAAATATATTAATTTTACTAATTCCACCCTGTAAACGCAGGACACATACTCCAGTGCTTTGGCAAATAAATGGTTCAGTTTGATTTTGGAACCTGAAGGGCTCAGTACCCCAGCAGAACCCACCCCACGAACCAGAAGCATGGGCAGCTATTCCTGTTACATATGTGGTGATGTAATGAATGCCTTAAGAGGACATAGACCTGGTAGGGCACTTAAGAGGGGCATTGATGCCGTGGAAACGTTTTTTAACCTTTGTGTTTGAAATCAGAAATATCTTCAGTACATTCCTCGGACAGGAGGGTCGAGTGGACAGATAATGCCTTGCCGCTGAAAGCATTTTCCTGCTATGCTGCCACTGCAGTAGGTGCTCACATGTAACACGCTTACTGGAAAACTCTTTTCTTTACAATAAATATTTATGTTTACATAATGCCTTTTTCTGAAATACTGTCTTTATTTTGAAAATCCCACTGTTGACAATTCATGTATCTTATTATTGGGCCTGGTGTGCATACACACCTATGCATTTTATTGGATTATATGTTGTGGTCCACAACACTTTTTATTTTATTTTTTCACCAGTACCTTTTATACTGCTTAAGTAGTTATGATCATAAACCAACTTCAGACAGGTAAGTAAGATCGGTAAAGTATAACACCACATTCTAATCTGGGTGTTTTTTTTCTTCAGTTTAACAGGAACGAGGAACGTGTTCAAAATACCCTCCCACAGTCTCCCCATCCTCCGTATATGGCCTCCCAGCTCCCGCCTTTCTCTGTTGTTCATAGACTCTAAGCCATCAGGTCCCTGGGGATGTGGATTCGAGGATTCACTAGCTCTCCAATGTATGGCAATGTGTCTTTGCGCCAAGACCATTCCCAAAAAAAGCAAATGCCTTAAGGTATGTGTGTGTTTGTGTGTGTGTGTGTATATATATATATATATATATATATATATATATATATATATATATATATATATATATATATATATATATATATGTTCGATGGCATGTGTAGCTGCAGATACACATGCTGTGCACATCCCGCCATCTGGTGTTGGGCTCGGAGTGTTACAAGTTGTTTTCATTCGAAGAAGTCTTTTCGAGTCACGAGATCGAGGGACTCCTCCCATTTCGGCTCCATTGCGCATTGGCGTCGACTCCATCTTAGATTGTTTTTTTTCCGCCATCGTGTTCGGACGTGTTCCTTTTCGCTCTGGGTTTCGGTTCGGAAAGTTAGTTAGAATCTCGGAAAAATCGTCGGTATTGTTTGCGTTCGGTATCGGGTTAGTTATAACAGATCGACACTGACTTTTGAAGAGCTCCGGTGGCCCTTCGGGGTTTTTTCGATCCCCCGTCGGGCCTGGTCGGCCCGGCCACGTGTCTCTTCAAGGCTGATGGAACGGACCCCATTCCGCTTCTGCCCAAAATGCCATAAAAAGTATCCATATACAGATCAGCATCTGGTCTGTAACTTGTGTTTGTCGCCAGAACACAAGAAAGATACTTGTGAAGCCTGTCGAGCGTTTCGGTCCAGGAAGACACTAAGAGACCGAAGAGCAAGAAGACTGCAAATGGCGTCAGCGCCGACAGGACAAGGGCGTTTCGAGGAGGAAGAAGAAACCTTCTCCATCCAGGAATCGGACTCAGATGAGATCGATCCCGAAGAAACGCCGAAATCCGTGAGTAAGACGTCGAAACATAAAACTCACGAGAAGACCACAAAAGCCCAGGGGACACCACCGCCAACAGGCCATGGCTTAACCCGAAAAATAGGTGACCGATCATCGGCACCGAAAAAGGGCACGCTTGTGTCGAAGTCATCCGACTCCGGTCGAGATACCGCCACACTGCAATCTCGGGTCCGAGATAGTGGTTCCGAGCAAGTTCGGCACCGAGACAGCGGCACCAAAATGAATCGGCACCGAGAGACAACGACGCCGAAAATAAAAAAGGTTTCGTCGGAACCTAAAAAAGTAGCCGAAAAGGTTTCGATACTGAAACATCCGGCCTCGGAACCGACATCAAGTTCCTACACAGAGGAACAAGGACTGTCCTCACAAATGAAAATACATAGATTTGGACAGGAATTGGAGGCAATGGAGCTAGACTACACCCAAAGAAGGCTCCACATCCAAAAAGAAACAGGGAAGATCAGCACTCTCCCTCCTATTTGAATGAAACGCAAACTTGGCTTCCAGGAGAAAGACAAGCAGCCATAGGCAAAGGTGGCTAAACAAGTAAGCCCGCCATCGTCTCCACAACAATCGCCGCAAACATCACTGGTAGCCACTCCACCTATGATGCAATCCCCGACTCATACAGGGATGAGTCAAGATGACTCTGACGCGTGGGACCTTTATGATGCGCCAGTGTCAGATAATAGTCCTGACTGTTATCCAGCTAGACCGTCGCCACCAGAAGATAGTACAGCCTACGCACAGGTGGTGTCAAGGGCAGCCGCATTTCATAATGTCAGCCTGCATGCAGAGCCCATTGAAGACGACTTTCTATTTAATACATTGTCGTCCACACATAGCCAGTACCAGAGTCTTCCCATGCTACCCGGAATGGTAAAACACTCCAAACAAGTGTTTGAGGAGCCTGTAAAAGGAAGGGCCATTACTCTAAGAGTGGAGAAAAAATATAAACCGCCACCAACAGACACAACAGCTAACACCGGACTCAGTTGTAGTAGGGGCAGCTCGCAAGAGAGCGAACTCGCACACTTCAGGAGATGCACCACCTCCAGATAAAGAAAGTCGAAAATTCGACGCAGCAGGCAAAAGGGTGGCGGCACAAGCAGCAAACCAGTGGCGTATTGCAAACTCACAGGCTTTGTTGGCCAGATACGATAGGGCTCATTGGGATGAAATGCAACACTTTATAGAACATTTGCCCATGGAGTTCCAAAAAAGAGCACAGCAAGTAGTAGAAGAAGGACAGAGTATCTCCAACAATCAGATACGGTCAGCAATGGATGCAGCAGACACAGCTGCTAGAACTGTCAACACAGCAGTGACAATAAGGAGACATGCATGGGTGCGTACATCAGGATTTAAACCGGAAATACAGCAAGCTGTGCTGAATATGCCATTTAACGGACAGCAGTTGTTTGGGCCGGAGGTGGACACTGCTATCGAAAAACTTAAGAAAGACACTGATATGGCCAAAGCCATGGGCGCACTCTACTCCCCACAGAGCAGAGGCACATTTTGAAAAACACAGTTTCGAGGGGGGTTTCGAGGGCAAAGCACAGAACCCACGACCTCACAAACAAGGCCCACTTATCAGAGCCAATATAAGTTTTCGGGGACAATATAGAGGGGGACAGTTCCCAAAAAGTAGAGGGAAGTTCCAAAGCCCCAAAACTCCTCAAAACAAGCAGTGACTTCCAAGTCACACATCCCCAACATATAACACCTGTGGGGGGGAGACTAGGCAAATTTTACAAACATTGGGAGGAGATAACAACAGACACTTGGGTACTAGCAATTATCCAGCATGGTTATTGCATAGAATTTCTCAAATTCCCTCCAAACGTCCCACCAAAAATACACAATATGTCAAAACAACATATAGATCTTCTACGACTAGAAGTTCAGGCATTGCTACAGAAAGAAGCAATAGAATTAGTACCAAACCAACAGAACAGGAGTTTACTCTCTGTACTTTCTCATACCCCAAAAAGACAAAAGTCTGAGACCTATATCTCAGAACATTAAATACCTACATCAAATCAGATCACTTTCACATGGTGACATTACAGGACGTAATCCCACTGCTCAAACAACAAGACTACATGACAACACTAGACCTAAAGGATGCATATTTCCATATACCGATACATCCTTCACACAGAAAGTACTTAAGGTTTGTATTCCAAAGGGTACATTACCAATTCAAGGTGTTGCCATTCGGAATAACAACTGCGCCAAGAGTTTTAACGAAGTGCCTGGCAGTCGTAGCTGCACATATCAGAAGGCAGCAAATACATGTGTTCCCGTACCTAGACGATTGGTTAATCAAAACCAACACGCTAGAACGGTGTTCACAACACTCAAAGTATGTCATAGAAACCCTCCACAAACTAGGTTTCTCAATCAACTACACAAAGTCACACCTTCTGCCGTGTCAGACACAGCAATACTTAGGGGCAACAATCAACACAGCAAAAGGGATAGCCACTCCAAGTCCACAAAGGGTTCAGGCATTTCACAATGTAATACAGGCCATATATCCAAAACAAAAAATACAAGTCAAAATGGTGATGAAACTCCTAGGCATGATGTCCTCATGCATAGCCATTGTCCCAAACGCAAGGTTGCACATGCGGCCCTTACAACAGTGCTTAGCATCACAATGGTCACAGGCACAGGGTCAACTTCTAGATCTGGTGTTGGTAGACCGCCAAACATACACCTCGCTTCAATGGTGGAACAGTATAAATTTAAACCAAGGGCGGCCTTTCCAAGACCCAGTGCCACAATATGTAATAACGACAGATGCCTCCATGATAGGGTGGGGAGCACACCTCAATCAACACAGCATCCAAGGACAATGGGACAGTCAGCAAAAACAGTTTCACATAAATCACTTAGAACTATTGGCAGTATTTCTAGCGCTGACAGCATTTCAACCCATAATAAGCCACAAACACATTCTTGTAAAAACAGACAACATGACAACAATGTATTACCTAAACAAACAGGGAGGGACACACTCAACACAGTTGTGTCTCCTGGCACTGAAAATATGGCATTGGGCGATTCACAACCACATTCGCCTAATAGCACAATTTATTCCAGGAATTCAGAATCAGTTAGCAGACAATCTCTCTCGGGATCACCAACAGATCCACGAATGGGAGATTCACCCCCAAATACTGAACACTTACTTCCAGAGTTGGGGAACACCACAAATAGATCTATTTGCAACAAAGGAAAACGCAAAATGCCGAAACTTCGCATCCAGGTACCCACAACATCAGTCTCAGGGCAATGCGTTATGGATGAGTTGGTCAGGGATATTTGCTTACGCTTTTCCCCCTCTCCCACTCCTTCCATATCTGGTAAACAAGTTGAGTCAAAACAAACTCAAACTCATACTAATAGCTCCAACATGGGCAAGACAACCTTGGTACACAATACTACTAGACCTCTCAGTAGTGCCTCATGTCAAACTACCAAACAGACCAGATCTGTTAACGCAACACAAACAACAGATCAGACACCCAAATCCAGCATCGCTGAATCTAGCAATTTGGCTCCTGAAGTCCTAGAGTTCGGACACTTAGACCTTACACAGGAATGTATGGAGGTCATAAAACAAGCTAGGAAACCTACCACTAGACATTGCTATGCAAATAAGTGGAAAAGGTTTGTTTATTACTGCCATAATAATAAAATTCTACCCTTACACGCATCTGCCAAAGATATCGTAAAATACTTACTACATTTGCAAAAGTCAAAGCTAGCTTTTTCTTCCATTAAAATACATCTTACCGCAATTTCAGCTTACCTGCAAATTACGCACTCAACTTCACTGTTTAGGATACCAGTCATAAAAGCATTTATGGAAGGCCTAAAGAGAATTATACCACCAAGAACACCACCAGTTCCTTCATGGAACCTCAACATTGTCTTAACACGACTCATGGGTCCACCTTTTGAGCCCATGCACTCTTGTGAAATGCAATACTTAACATGGAAAGTTGCATTTTTAATTGCCATCACATCTTTAAGAAGAGTAAGTGAGATTCAAGCATTTACCATACAAGAACCATTTATTCAAATACACAAGCATAAAGTAGTTCTACGGACAAATCCTAAATTTTTACCAAAAGTCATATCACCGTTCCACTTGAATCAAACAGTAGAATTACCAGTGTTCTTCCCACAGCCAGATTCTGTAGCTGAAAGAGCACTACATACATTAGATATCAAAAGAGCGTTAATGTACTAGATTGACAGAACAAAACTAATTCGAAAAACAAAACAATTATTTATTGCTTTCCAAAAACCTCATACAGGAAATCCAATTTCTAAACAAGGCATTGCTAGATGGATAGTTAAATGCATTCAAACCTGTTATCTTAAAGCAAAAAGAGAACTGCCTATTACACCAAAGGCACACTCAACTAGAAAGAAAGCTGCTACCATGGCCTTTCTAGGAAATATTCCAATGACCGAAATATGTAAGGCAGCTACATGTCTACGCCTCATACATTTACTAAACACTACTGTGTAGATGTGTTAACAGCACAACAAGCCACAGTAGGTCAAGCAGTACTACGAACATTGTTTCAAACAACTTCAACTCCTACAGGCTGAACCACCGCTTTTGGGGAGATAACTGCTTACTAGTCTATGCACAGCATGTGCATCTGCAGCTACACATGCCATCGAACGGAAAATGTCACTTACCCAGTGTACATCTGTTCGTGGCATTAGTTGCTGCAGATTCACATGCGCCCACCCGCCTCCCCGGGAGCCTGTAGCCGTTTAGAAGTTGATCTTGAACATTTGTATATATATATTACTTTAAACTACATTATGTACATACGTATTCACTCCATTGCATGGCCACTATTACTAGCATACACAACTCCTACCTCACCCTCTGTGGGGAAAACAGTCTAAGATGGAGTCGATGCCCATGCGCAATGGAGCCGAAATGGGAGGAGTCCCTCGATCTCGTGACTCGAAAAGACTTCTTCGAATAAAAACAACTTGTAACACTCCGAGCCCAACACCAGATGGCGGGATGTGCACAGCATGTGAATCTGCAGCGACTAATGCCACGAACAGATGTACACTGGGTAAGTGACATTTTCCATATATATATATATATATACGCATCTGGATACTCCATTTTATGAAATAAGACCAGTTTGGGAGCAAATTGGGCAACTGACCACTTTTGACAGGAAAAACGTCCTTCCAGAATTTTGAATAACTGGACTACTCCAGATCTGTGTGGGGAGGTGGATACAGCGGGTGAACACAGGCTCACAATTCAAAATGCATGCACCAGCAATAACTTATTGCCCAATACTCACTTTTATGACAAAAGATGTATTTTATCGCTAACAACAGGAAGGGAAATATGACATTCACAAACAACTACACGGCCCCCCTGAGGTCTGGGCTCTAGTATTTCTTAGACAGTTCTCTGTCTCCCACTCCCTCTTGCGATAGTGGTAATTTTCAATTTACTATAGTCAACATCCAGGGTAAGCCCCAGTAATAGGCAGAGTCTCAAGAGTCCACTCTGACTTTCAAAGTTCAAAAATGTTCCAGCACGCAAGCACTTTCTAGCAAGCAAGTTCACCTTGGGTTGAATGCCCACAATCATTCTTACCTGCACCTGCAAGATCGAAGCAACTGAAGTTTCTGATTGCATCCCCTTCACGGTCACTGGAGCAACAGTGGCCGAGTTAGGTGAATTTGCTGCATGCGTCCCAGGTCGGCTATGCTTGACGGTCCTCTAATTCCTCTCAGGCGGTCGTGAAGCTGCATAACTGTAGGTTCTTCATTGCTCCTCCTGGCAGGGTAAGTCTTTGGTCCATCCCACGGTGTGGTGACATAGTGTGAAGATACTGATCCTTTGTCCAAGTATAGGTGCTTAGCGGTCCCCATGGTAACCTCACTCCGGTGACCACCCTGACCAGGTCACACTTCTTGCTGATCTCAATGACTCCCACCTCTGACCCGATTGGCACAGTAGATTCCCTTATAGCGTCCCCTCCTGGCATACAGGGTTGCGGGTTTCCCACCACGCAAGGACTGCGGCTCACTCAGTATGTCAGTCTTCTCAAAAGTGGCCCTTCCCGGCATACGGGGTCCCCGGCTCCTCACTGCACATGGGCTCCGGCCCAATCAGCACATCGATATTCACGGCTCTCTTCATGATAGCCCTCCTCTACCTTGCGAGGGTTGGCGACTTTGTCTTGCACACTGGCAATGACCCTATCCCCACATCAATGGTCTCCTCACACCTTTCTAAGGGAGTCCACTTGGCAGAATTCCCCACAGGACCCTGCTTCCTCCAACGCTCTCCTCTCCCTTACAGAGCACACTGGTCATGGCAAGAGGCAGGCACTG
Source organism: Pleurodeles waltl (assembly GCF_031143425.1). Taxonomy (NCBI): domain Eukaryota; kingdom Metazoa; phylum Chordata; class Amphibia; order Caudata; family Salamandridae; genus Pleurodeles; species Pleurodeles waltl. The sequence goes on along the minus strand of NC_090448.1, from coordinate 418,385,276 downwards.
GTGCTCCAATGCAGGTGGTTTTGCATTCCCTGTGTGATGTCCCCTCACCCAGCTTGGGAGACTAGCAGGCCTTGGCTCCCAGTCCTGGTCACACGCAGAAGTCTTGCAGAGCTTCTCTTCCTCGCACAGCCCTACTGAGTGCTTGACAGTGGACAGTTTTTGGGTCGTAAAGCCTCTCCGTGTAGTCCATTTACAGACACCGAATGTGAATTAGAGTCTGAGTATTTGAAGTTTATGTCAGGGGTCTTCTTCCTTTTAAAGTGCTCACTCTGCCCTCTCTTCCTCTTAAAAGCAGTCTGTCACAGCAGGAGCGACTTCCCTGGAAAGGACTGGAGTTCACAGCTTGATGTCAGCCACGGTGATGTGTATCAAAAGGTTAGCTCAGAGCCTCAACGCTGCTCTTCATGATTCTCTTATCTGCCCCATCTCCTTCCTGGGATGTGTCCAGGCCCTTTCCTTTTGACCGCACGCTAGATCAAATATCACCCTTTTAAGTGTACAGGAGGGAAGTATGCCTCTCACTTCTCCAGTGTGTCCCACCCAGCTGGCAAGAATGCAGCAATGCACAAATCTGTTTTGGGGGGGGGATTGCGCTACCTCCTCTCCTAAGTTTCACCATGCAGTCCTGGGCCGCCTAAAATGGAACCCAGAGTCCTCCATGTATTGTACCATTTACAGGCTTGCATGCACCCATCACATGCATTTACCACACTAGCTCTACACAGCACTGTATCCTTCATGTACTGTACCACTCACAGGCACACCTTCACCCACCACATACATTTAAAATGCATGAACTGCAAAGCACAGCACTTCACCCTTTATATATTGTATCACTCACAGGTACACATACACTCAGTAAATGCATTTAAGGTGCTTGCACTGCACAGTACTGCATTATCCTTGTAATATATCCTTCCCAGGCACACATACACCCAGCACAGGTATCCCACTGGTGCACTGCACAGCACTTCACACCAAACTGATGTAGGCCAAGGTCTCACTCCTGTGACAGTTTAAAAAGCACCAGTTCACTCCTACTGATCACTATACTGTATGCTGCTACCACAGTGCTTGTGCTGCTTAATTACTGGGAAAGTTTGGAGCTTTCCACCACTATGAAGGCTGCGCTTGCTCTGCCCCTTCCTATCTCCCCCCCAGGTCCAACAAGACCACAATCCATGAGACAGGTCTATGTCATGGCAAACACGCGTGATCTGTGTTTGCCTATGACAACAAAAATCAGCATCACGAATCCAGACACAAGTACGTTTGCACAGTTAAGGGTAGGGGAGCCCATCCCATTCCTATGCAGAGGACTCTTCCATCGCAACACCATGTCTGTTTCCCAAGCCCTCTGGAGATCCAGGAAAGTATCTGAAGTATTGATAACTGGTGACTTGTAAAGTTTGCATATCATCTTGTTCCAAAGATCCGCCATCGTAAGTTTTGTTTCTAGGCATTGAAATCTACTATTTCTCTTGATATTTCAAATAGGGACGCATGTTACAGTTCAAGGTAACAAAAGAATTGGGATTTGTGGAAATTGACCTAGGTCACTTAGGTTCCAACCCAGAGAGGAGTGTCACCAGTCAGCATCCTCCCCTATGGAATCGCTTGTACAGTGGCTCTCCACAGCTTGACAATCACCTTTTGTGACTGATGCTATACCAGGATGGGTTTGACCCCTCCCCCATCCCCATAAATGTTGTGAAGGGGGGCCGGTAGCCAAAGGCCTGGCACACCGTTCAGTTGCATAAGCTGGGTTGTCATGTGACCCAAAGATCCAATCATTGATACTTGCAATGGAAAGCCATAGTGCTGCAAGTTGTTTTTCTTCGAAGAAGCCCTTCGAGTCATGGGATCGAGTGACTCCTCTTGATGATACTGCGCATGGGCATCAACTGCTTTGTTAGATTGTTTTCCCTTCGCTCTGTCTTGCGACTCACCCCAGTTCTAAACCTTTTTTCCATCTTCTCTTTTTTGACCGTATCGTATCTCGATTGCGCATTCCTATCTACGCATTTGTCTCGATTCGTCGGTCCACGTACCGACCGTGCACCCGCCGGAAGTTCCTTGTCCATCTCGGACCTACTGCACCATGCAGCACCGACCATTTTGCTGAGCTGATGGAATGAACACTGTTTTGTTTCCGTCCTCGGTGACACGCTAAATTCCCCACAGTGACCAACAACTCTTGTGTAGCTTGTGCCTCTCCCCCGATCATCAGGAAGCTACCTGTAATGCCTGCAGATACTTCCGGTTTAAGAAGACACTTCGGGACTGAAGAGCTGGTCAACTGGAGAGGGTGCACAAGGCTCCGGATGACAGCCAGGACATCTTTGGGGAGGAACACACCCAGGAGAAACCTGAACAACAAGAAGAGGCCTTCTCGATCCAGGACTCAGACATGCAGTCGGACATCGAAAGCCACGAGGTAACATCTGCACAACCCTTGAGTACTGTGGCCCCTCCTAACCAACCCAAAACTATTAAAAATCCCCTTGCAGAGATTAGTGGAATGCCACTGCCAGCAGGCCATGGCCGGATCTGAAAATCTGTTTTGGCTGCACCGCCCTCCGGCATGGCTCAGAAAATAGCCAAGGCAAAGACATTGTCTTGGGCTTTGACTCCAGCACCTTTGTCTGAAACATTGCTTCCATCTCGGTCTGAACTTTGACTCCGAACCAACTGGCTACCACCTCCTTCTCAGTGCCGATGAAATCGCACTGACCGAAGGCTTCGGTGCAGAAATACACGGATCCAAAAACATTGGAGCAGAAAGTCTCCAGTCAGTCTTCAGCTACATCTTCTCCTGTGGAACCTATACTGGATACTATGGACTCTTGTCAGCGCCGCCTCCATATCCAGGAGGGTACAGAGCGCATTATTGCCTCTCCTCCTTTACTTTTCAAAAGGAAGCTGTCTTTCCAAGAAACTTTGGACACATCTTTACCCCCAAAGAAGACTAGCAAGGAAAATGCTACCAGCACACCTCACAAGCCTTCTCTACCTCCTCCTCCTATTCCATCTTTTCCACCTCCTGCACCTCCCTCCCCTTCTCATTCACCTGCCTCACCTACTACAAGTGATTATACCCCTCAGGGATCGGCTTTATATGTTGGTGAAGATTTGGGTGTGGGACACAGCATGACCCAGATCCACTGGACACTTATGACTGACCCCATCCCGACCAACAATCCAGACTTGTACCCTGCATGCCCCTCACCACTAGAGGACAGTGCATCCTACCAGCAGGTAGTGGCAAGGGCAGGCACTTTCCACAATGTGGAGCTACACAGGGACCCTATCGAACAGGACTTCCTGTTCGATCCACTTACATCTACCCACAGGGATATCCAATTTCTTCCTATGCTGAGGAAATGTTCCAGGAGCCTGTCCGCTCTAGGGTTATCACCCCTAGAGTAGACAAGAAATCTAAGCCTGCTCCCTCAGATACATTATACATTAGGTCACAGGTTCCTCCATATTCCATAATAGCCACCACTGCACAAAAACGCGCCAATAGCCAGGCTACATTGACTCTCCTGCTCCTGACAAGGAGACTATGAAAGCAGATGCTGCTGGCAAAAGAGTGGCTGCACAGGCTGTAACTATTGGCATATCGGCAAGTCACAGGCCTTACTAGCTAGTTATGACTGGGCTCACTGGGATTTAAAGGGGCACTTTTCGTCACCCCACCTTCAGAAGTGCTTCCAAATTCACATCCTCTGAGGCTCTCCTTCACACAGTGGGCTTCACAATCAACGTTTCCAAATCGTACCCTCCAACTCCTTCAGATACAGCCCTATTTAGGAGCTATTCTCATTGCAGTGTTGGGGCCAGCATACCCCAACCCCCTGCTCGAGTTCACAGTTTTCAGTCTCTTCTTCCCAGTTTCAGGAGAATCGCACGTACACGGCCAAGACTATTATGCACCTGTTAGGGATGATGGCGTCCTTCATTGCTGTCGTTCCCATGCCAGACTCAACATGCGTCCCCTACAGCAGTGTCTATTTTGTCAGTGGTCTCAGTCATAGGGTCACATGGAAGAACTAGTGTTAGACCGCCATACTCACCACCCTCGGCAATGGTGGAGCACCACCAACCTGTTGAAAGGACAGCCTTTTCTGGGCCTTGTGCCTCAGGTCATTCTGGACACAGATGCATCACTGACATATTGGGGCGCTCACCTTCAAGACCTCACAGCAGGGGCGGCTCCTTCGCAATGGCGAAGGAGCGTCAACCCCTGGCTAAGCCAGGAGCTGAAAGATAAAACAATATTTAATTATTGTTTTATCTCTCAGCTGCTGGCTCAGCCAGTAGCATGTTCAGGGAGGGGCGGGCTGGGCCATGGCAAGGGGGATGAGGAGAGAGTGCACCTAAGTGCGCATGTGTGTTTGCCCAGCCGTCGCAGGCCAGCCAAACACACATGTGCACTTAGGTTTCTCCAGCCCGCCTGGTTTGAGCATCTGGGCTGGAGAAACTGCACAGACTCCAGGGTTGTGTCTGAGTGGCAATCCAAGCCGCTCAGACCAATCCTGATGCTGCTTTCATGCTAGGTTTAGCATGAAAGCAGCGCCAAGATTGCTGGGCAGCCTGTGCTGTTGTCCCAGTGAATGCTGGGACACGAAAAGAAGGGGAGCGACAAGCGAGGCGGTAGGCGACGGAAGAGGTATGTTTTTAAAAAAATGTAATATTTTTTTTTATTCAGCCTTCCCCACCCACACCTGCCCTTGAGATTCGCAACTACCTCTGCTGCGTCACAGTACAGGGCCTTTGGGATCTCAGTCACTAATCCATTCATGTCAATTACCTCAAGCTTCAGGTTGTATTTCCTGCCCTTAAAGCATTTCTTCATCACCTGTCTCACAAGTTTGTCTTTGTCCACCCAGACAACATGACAGCCATGTATTACCTACAGAAACAAGGGGCAGGGGCACGGTCGTCCCAATTGTCATAACTCCCTGAGACAATATGGAAGTGGGCTCTCCACCACCACATACATTTGGTGGCAGAGTATCTCCCAGGAATGGACAATGACTTTGCAGACCTGCTCAGCTGGATGCAGGAACAAGTCCACGAATGGGAACTCCATCCACAAGTCCTTCAAACATACTTCATAAAATGGGGAACTCCTCAGATAGACCATTTCTCCATAGCAGAAAATACAAAATGGCCAAGCTTCACCTCCAGGTATCCACACACTCTATCAAAGGGCAACGGTCTATGGATGAACTGGTCAGGGATATTTGCTTTACACTTTTACACCTCTCCCACTCATTCCATTTCCGGCTCGGAGAATCAGGCAACTATCTCTCACCATGATCCTTGTATCTCCCTCTTTGGGCCCGCCATTCACTGTTCACCAGACATGTGGACCTATCAGTAGTTCCTCACGAGAAGCTCCCCATCAGGCTGGACTTTCTAACTCAAAATCAATGATAGAGCAGACATCCAGACCCCAAGTCACTCAACTATGCGATATGGTTCCTGAAGTCATAGAGTTTGGTTACTTAGGATTGCTTGCGGAATATATGAACATTCTCAGGGAAGGTTGTAGACCCACAATCAGAGCATTTTATGCTGCAAAGTGTAAACATTTTGTATGCTACTCCCAACCCAAGTGTATTAACCCCATTAAAGCTACTGTTCAAGACATCATTTGTTATTTGCTCCATATACAAAAAGCTAATTTAGCTTACACTTCCATTCACTCACGTCTCACATCTGTAGCTGCATATCTACAGTTCAGACAAAATACTTCATTGTTCAGTATCCCAGTCATTAAAGCTTTCATGGACCTTTCTTCCTAATTCATTGAGACAAGGTGGTCCTTCGCACAAACCGGAAGTTCCTTCTTAAGGTGGTTTCACAATTTCATATCAACCAATGCATTTAGCTACAAGTCTTCTTTCCGCAGACTGACTCTGTTGCGGAAAGAGCCCTCTACACTCTAGATGTTAAACAGGCACTTATGTTTTACATTGATAGAATTAAAGACTTTTGAAAAACTAAACAGCTCTTTTTAGCTTTTCACTACCTCACAAGGGCAGTCCAGTATCCACAAATGGCATAGCTTACTCCTAGAGCACATTCTGCTAGGAAAAAGCCACTATGGCTTTTTTTGGAAACATCCCTTTATCCGACATTTGTAGGCAGCTACGTGGTCTAAACCACATACATTCACAAAACATTACTCTGCGGATGTACTAGCATGATAGCAAGCCAACGTAGGTGAAGTTGTGCTAGGAACATGTTTCCAGTCAGCTGCAACTCCTTTTAGTCGGGCTAACCACTGCTTTTATGGAGGGGACTGCTTTACAGTCTATACAGAGCATGTGTATCTACAGTCACTCACGCCATTGAACAGAAATGTTACTTACCCAGTAAACATCTGTTCATGGCATGTAGTGCTATAGATTCACATGGGCCTTCCCTCTTTACTGGACACCTGAGTCCGTTCCAGTTACTTTAAATTTGTATATAGTTGTAAACATGTAGTTACGTTTGCATGGACACCTCTTTCTTTATATGCCCTCTACACGCCTTTTCTTACCCACCTGTGAAAAACAATCTAACAAAGGAGTCAATACCCATGCGCAGTATCACCTTGAGGAGGAGTAACTTGATCCCATGACAGCAGCGACAGTGGCTTCTTAAAAGCAATCAGCAGCTCCCACAGTGTGGAACGCCTTCATTTGGGAGCCTCACCAGCACCCAGGACACTGGACTTCACCAACCATATTTCCCTGCAAGCCAGGAGACGGAGAGCAGCACCAAGCAGGCGCTTAAAAGCAACTCCCGCAGAATGAGATGTGCGTGGGACTCACCCTGGTGTGTGGTCAGGCCAAGACCCGACCCGTCTGTTCCCTGAGGAGGCTGGGCCAAGAGGCTCTTGGGCCTGGCACTCCATACTTTACGGACGCCATGGACACTTTTGATAGTGAAATTAGTAATGCATAGGAGAGATTGGAAATTGTACAATAATCAGTGAGTGAAGTGACTGGTCTTTCCCTAAAATCCATGGCCGAACCACCCAAAAGAGGGAAGGAACTCTGCCAATGCCATTTTGAAACCCTGTGTGTTGCACAGTCCCTTCTACACTTGCATCTTAGACTACCCCAATGCCAAAAAGAACAAGCATTTGCAATGCAATAGGTCTCGCGTTTGCTCAAGTTAGTGCTATTAGTGTTGTAAATTCTTAACTGAACTTTTCTTGCCCCATAAATTAAAAATGAAAAGTAAAATAGTTGACATAAGCAAGTAAATTCAAAGGGCCACGGCCACCATGAGCTTGAGCGCAGGAGTTATTGGCTCCCTGTGCGAAATTCTAGAAAGGATCGTGGCTGGGATGAAAGGCAAACTGGAGGAGGGGCCATCAGACACTGTAGCAGGAGAAAGCGTGACGTAGTGTGATGGCAAACAAAAATGTTCACTTAGTGAAATCACCTGGGAGGGAACTCAGCACACAAAGGAGGGACATTTCACAAAATGCTCCAATAAAAATAAAACGTTTAAGATAAGCACAACAAAGAATGAATAGCAAGAGTGGGCATGATTAAAAGCGCACAGAGAGATTACAACAGGCCAGAGCGCTTGTGTGCTCGACCCTAAAAAGGAAAGCAACTGCTAAAAGTAATAAATCTGATATATAAGAGGGGCCTTCACAGCGCATAAGAACTGATAAAAAAGATCCATAAAAGCACCCAAAGTGTCTCTGATTCAGATAAACTTATGTGTGCCATAAAGGGTGTAGAGTTGTTAGTAAAAAAAACTTTAAAAAAAATTGGACACATTGTTATTGAGATTACAGGTGGTTGAAACGATTGCTACCAAGTGCCACAGCATGATACAGGAAATGAAACCTTTGATGACCCATCAGGTGGACACTACCCTTATTGTTCAAAGGTGAGAATTAGTCAGGGGCTGGGAGAACCTTCAGAATAGATCGATTCACTGGATGTGGCAAAAAAAAAAAAAACAGGCCTGACCAGTGAACTCTTTAACAAGCTCAATATGGTTTGTACGGTACGCTGGGTGAGCAGGAGCATAAAGAGGGACTCTGGGAAATGAGTTGTCATGAACTTTAGGTCTTCTGATTTGGTCAGGCTAATTCTTCATAAACTAGGAACGCTGTGGTATTCTAACACAAAGATTAGTGCTGTCCCTCTGGGTTATTTTTTATAAGCCCACAGAATGCAGTGACCTGGTAACATAAGAGTGCCCAATCTGAGGAGTAATTGTGACAGTCACGCTTTTAACGCCCCTACAGTGAATCATTTCTGTTTTGAGGTTAATGAATGATATTGATTGACTAATGACCTACAGTCCCGACATTGATTCTACAGTCTTTCCTCTCAGGGGTGTAACTTGAATATGTCCTTTGAAAGACATTACCGAGTTTTCAAGTTCTCCTACAGGCAGTACAGGTTTACAGTTGCCTCATTGCACAATTCTTGCAACCTCTTGGTCCTGCAAAACTCGGCCTTCTGTTCCAAGCAATCCTGATGTTACTCCTAACCAGTTCTACACGTTTAGTCTTCTTTTTTGGAACATAGCGCCCATCAGCAGCAAGATACATAATCAAGATTGGCTATCTTTTGGTAAACAATTTCATTTCCTTTGATTATCCCCATATCAATGGTTATACCACATTTCAAACTCTGGCAGCACATCCTGTAGCGGGTAGGGTGAAAGGGGGTCTTGTCACTTTTGTCTCCACTTTGCCTGAGGGAGTGTTCAATAAAAAGTTGGACTCTCCTTATTACCAGGTTATTGGCCTTAAAATGTTGAGAAATAAACTCCTTTATATGTTTAATTTTTATTACAATATTTTTCTGGGGATAAGGTATCCGTGCTTGAAAGATCTTAAAGCAATTTGCTTCACAACTAGAGTGGTTAACCATGTGATATGGGGTTGATTTTAATATTAATCTTTACTCATCCCCAGCAAGAGATGTGTGTGATTACATGGATGAAACTGACCAGGGTATAACTCATTTTGGCCATGATGGGTATGGTGAAAGATTTACTCTTTAACTATGATCTGGTCTTTGTCAATGCGCTTGGTGTTCCACAAGCACCTTTCAGTTATCCTTGTTTGTGCAGAGTCCAGATTGATCATCTTATTCTAGCCACAAATGCTCTTTGATTCTGAATTTGAAAACACATTCTACTTTAAGTGAACATAGCGCTCAGAGCATAGTAATTATCTGCCCACGTATTGTCCCAAAAACTAGAGGTGCTGAAATTATAGTTAACATTGAAGTTGCCTCTTCAAATAGTATTAGTGTGAAGTGGAGGAGAGTTATTCCTGATGCTTTCCATTCAAATCTCATCCGAGATAACTCTACCTTAGTTAACATTTGCCTTTATGACTGTGCTGAGGTGGAGGAAATTAAACATGCTTTCATAGGAATTGCTAGCTATGTCAAAGAGAGACTGTCATGTTCAACTCCCCAGTCTAGATTGGAGACACAAAGGCTGGTTTGATTCAAAGTTTAATAAAGCCCTTAGTTCACTGAAGGCAGCTTTGAATAGACGCTTTAGAGCTAGCAGTAAACTTGCAGCCTGTAGACTGGCTTATAAGTTAGCCCTTGCTCGTAGGAAGGATGAATTACAAACTGAGGCATGGACAGCACTAATCATTAGCAGTAGACTTGGGGATAACAGAGCCTTTTCGGCAGATAATTAAGAATCTCTATTTTAGAAAACAGTCTTCTCCATTAATTAAGGATGTTATTTCATCAGAAGATTGTGAGGCCCATTTTTTTCTAGGATCTATTCAGTTCTAGACTTTGTCTGCGGAGGGTGGTGGTGATCTCAAGTTACATGGGGTCTACGAGAACTATCAAGAAACATATCTCCTTGTTTTTTTCTTTAGATGAGGTAATGAGTGTCATTAACAGTCATGGTGGGAAGGCCCCAGATCCTGATGGGGTTCCGGTGAACCTCTTTTAATCTCATTTGATCTTTTCATGGACCTCTTCTGACCCATATCCTGAGAGCCATTTGGAAATCGGGCATTAACAAAGTGGTCTACCTCCCTGATTGTTCCAGTTTATAAGAAAGGGGCCAGGGCTGACCCAAAATGCTATCGGCCAATCTCACTTCTAGATTCACTCCTGAAGGTGGCAGGAAGAATATTACTCTTGAGACTGGAGACTTGGGCTCAGGAAAACAAAATTTTGTAGAAGACTCAATATGGATTAGAAAGGGACTGGCAACAATCCAGTAATGCTTCAATTTGTCGTCTTATTGGGAAATACACTTTAACAAGGGAAGGTCCTATCCATATGGCATTTATGGATGTTTCCAGTGCATTTGACTGCATAAATAACAGCAAAATATGGAGTTCGATAATTGAGATGGACATAGAGCATCCCTTAGTCAATTTTTGAGAGAAGTTTACTCAGGTGCTAATGCTAGAGTTAGGTTTTGGATTCATGGTGAGTGCACACAGGAGTTCACTATTGGCTGCAGAGTACATCAGGGCTGTGTCCTTGTGCCATTTCTCTTCACAATCTACATTAATAATCTGAGCATTGTCCTTTAGGAAGTAAGGACTGACATTCCATAAATTGGTCAGAGACCAATACCTTAACTCCTGTATGCTGATGATGCTGTGATCATTACTCGTACTCCTAACTCCAAACTTTGATGGATTGTTTTGTAAATATATGGCCTCCTCAGACTTGAGAGTGAATCTGTCAGTAACTTTTATCATGAAATATGGTCCAAAGGCGGATAAATCTTACCAGTTTAAGCAGGGGATACCAGGCTTGCAATGACATCTACCTTCTCCTCTTTGGGACTGTTATTTAATGTTTGGGGCAGCTGGCCACAGTTAGATAAATGCAGATAAATAAATCAATTGCTGTGTTAAATATCTTCCTTTTAAAACTGGGGGGGAAAGCCTCTTAAAGAGCTATGTATTATATATTGAGCTAAATGTATCTCCTTGGCCCAATATGGGTCTGGAGTCTGGGGCTATGCTGATCTAAAAATAAACTGCAGCTCGCAGAAACTGCCTAGGAAAGTGTTTCCACCAATGTTTCTCACAAGAAACTGGGCCTTTTTTTCTGGAAGACCTTATTAGGATACGCCCTATTTTACTTTAGCACAGAATTTGGACATAGCCTGATACAAGTTTAAACAGAAAGATTATTACCGACTGTTTATCATTGGATCAGGCAGGTAAAATCCCATGGCTCCAATATGTCAAGGCCTTTTGTAGTAGGTTGAGCCGATTGGATTTTTTTTTAGTGACCCTACCTTTTTACTTAGAGTTATGAAGGTGGACATTAAACACATGTCAGTTAATTTGGTGGCGGATGAAAGATTTTATTACGAGTATGGAAAGTCTAGTGTTTTAAATCATGAACTGGTGTTAAATAATCAGGACATACAATTTTATCTGGAACATGTGCACATACCTCTACATAGATTTGTTTTAACCTGGTATAGACATAGCATTCTTCGTCCTTTTGTGTCCTTCCCTAGAGAAAATGACTAGTCACCTATTCTTGGCTGGTACTTGTGTGATGTTCTTAGTGAACAATGTAGATTGCACTTTCTTATTTTGTAAATTTTATGAGGTACCCCAGATACAACTCCTAAAGCCGCTACTGTGATGGTTTAAATTTAGATAATGCAGACCAGCTCAGCTTTTTCTACAACTAATGAAGTTTCTTGTAATCTGCTCAGCTGTGTCCACGTTTTTATGTAGGGCTATATTGATACACAAAAATTTAAGTGGGTAAATGATTGATTGGAGTTTCAGCATCTTTATATAATAGCCTGCAATGATAATTCATTAAGGCTTTGTTCATATTACTGACACTTTGTGTACTATTAATACAGGATGGTTTTTGATGTATTTATTTAGTTATTTTTTCTTGTTTTTATTAAATATAACTCTTTATTGTAGTGCTTTTATGGTTTTGAATTTGAAAATAATAAAGCTTGATTTAAGAAAAGCTATTCTCAACAAATGGACATCCGCTCGACGGACAACGAAATAATGAAGTTGCAGTAAGACTTATGAGGATTTGAAAAGGAGGCAGCTTTAAAAGTGGGGTGAAAGGGTCTCCATGCATCGATTAACACTAGACACTTCACAGAGTCATACAGCTGTCTGTGACCCAGGTGGTTGGATGGCCTACAAGTATGCCTGTCCGGTTCCCAATCCTTAGTACCATTGAAATCTACTTCAATTATATGGGTACCTGTAAAACACTCTTTAGAGAGTTTGAACTTGGTATTCTTCCCCTGGCTCAATTTTTATAATACAATTGTGCCACTGTTTTGGCTTTTTTTCTTCTAATTTTTGGGGTGCTATCACATTTATGATCCCGGTCATGGACTCATTAAAGTGATTTATGAGTCCACTGAACTCCTTGTGCTGGATAGATTGTAAGGAGTAGGCGGCTTCCAAGGCAAGTGATGGCGGGGGAATGATTTCAGTTCTCTAATCAATTGCTTGGGTCTTCTAATATATGTCTGATGGTCACCACTTCAGAGTTGAAATGTGAGAATGGGATGAGGACGTGATGGTACCAGTCCACATGGTTCAGCGTATTAGTGTTTGACAACCCTTCTTTTGAAACAGGTCTGAAATTGAACCTTATGCATGTTAATGAGTAAGAAGGAGGTGGATATCTGAGATACAGTAGATTATTTTGGTTTCTCAAATGTAAGTTGAAGACCCCTATGAAATTATTGTTATCTGGGGTTTCAGGCCTTCTGCGAAAACTTTAGTGAGTGTAGCACAAATATCATATTGTCACCAGGTGGATAAAATACGGTGTTTAATTTCTCCTTTCCTATCACTGTCTGGATTATTGATGCGCTTCCAGTCTACAACAGAAGGGCTAGAGCAGACACAATTCCTTGTTTGATTTACCCAAGACTTCCCTTCCTGTAATCCGACCATACAAATTAACCTTTGCTTCCTTAGTTTAAAACATTTTGTCATGGAGGAAAAGCTCTTCACAAATTCTAAGTCAACTTTGCAGTCCCAAAAACAATGATAGTTGTTCTTTGTTGATGGTAGACGTCAACTTGACAAGTTCTGCAAGTAAATCAGGGTATAGTTTGCTTTCCTCTTATTAAATAACATGTCTGAGGTGTTCCATTTTGCTATTCTGAAATTCAGATTGGTCTGTTTTATGGCAACGTCTTTACCCTCTGTTAGTGTCAACAATCGTAACCATTTATGTATGTTGTGATGCTGGAATGTATGATGCAACGTCGGGCTGAGCTAAAAAAGAAATGTTGTCGTCACTTACATAGATGCACGTTTTGGTGAAGGCGACCAGAATCAACAAATGTTTCATACAAGGCGACCAAATTGTGTGTAACTGACCAATCCAGGATTGTGAAATATTGTGATTACGTGAAAAAGCCAGTGCGTAAAATCACTGACTTATCGAATTGTGAAAGAGAAGTGTTCCCCACTAAGATGAATTAAAGACGTTCATTGTAGGCAAGAGCAGCGACCCAACAACATGGCAACAGGGAGTCCAACTTTTGAACTCCTAATATTTCTTTGACCGATACCTCAAACCCGTGCACACACAGACTGACAAAACACTTGAGTGCACATAGTTGCAAAAAAGAAAAAAAAAACATAAACTCCTGCTCTACCTCTATTTCATTTCATGCCGGTGAAGCATCACACGATCTGTGACACAATAGAATACATTATTTCATAATTCTTATTAATTATTTTTAACTACCTTTCATAACATTTTATTTACACCTCAATTTGACAATTTTAAAGTGAATATCTCATTATGAAAATTAATTAAAACATTAGTTTCTCATATTATGCCCTAAACTACTCCTTCGCATACTCATGCTCACTCTTGTGTAGATAAAAACAACGGTTTCCTGAACACCACCAACAATGCCCAGAATGTGAGGTGCATCGTCTTAATCTCACACACATGGTCACATTCCGGTAACACTAAAATAAACATTTTGTTACATTACCCCTCTCCCACATACTTTGGGTTACCCTCCTAAATATCTATAGTAAACGCTGTTGTAATATAAGCACGTCATGAGACAATTACTGACCCAAAGACGAAAACACACATATCCTGATATAAAAGGACAGCTGAGTAATCGCTTTCCTCACGTTGCAGCAGTCCAATGTGCCTGCATCCTAGAGTCACTATGCCTAATTAACTTGCTTGTCTCAGTTTGTGCTTCCTGGACCACCTCCGTGTTTTTTTTTACCAGGTATACTAGTCAGAGTCTCTTGCACAGACACAGTGCTCACTCAGCAGACAGGATTATGCTCTTGGACTTGCAGGACGTGGATTTACATATACTCGTCCTGCCGTTCCAATGGCGTTACCCGTAGTGGCGGCTGACACAATTTAAAAGTAGTGGGGCGGTTGGGGCGGGTGTGGGAGGAGCGAGCAGGGGGAGGGGAATGTGCACGAGGTGGCTGCCTCTCACTCTTCTACTTCCTGGTCCCAGAAGCCCTTGAGACAACTTCAGAGACTCCCTGTGCAATCCCCGCACTGCTCTCATACTATTACCAAGCACAAGAGCAGCACAGGGATTGTCCTGTGTGGGCTGGTTAACCGCTCGTTCAGGCACAGGAAGTCGGTGCTGTTTCTCAAATCCGGCTGTGAAATACAGCTGAGTTGGAGAAAGTGCTCATGTCTGTTTGGCCAGCCAAAGACGGCCTGCCAAACTGACATGAAAAATTAAGTGATTCAACTCCCCCCCGCCCCCCCACCCCCAAGGCACAGCCCGCACCTCGCTGCACATGCTGGCTAAGCCAGCAGCTAAAACATAAAATAATGAAATATTGTTTTATTTTTCAGCTGCTGGCTCTGAGCTAGCGGGCGACGCTCCTCCGCCATTGCGGAGGAGCTACAGCTTGTTACCTGTGGTCCAAGGTGGGTCAGGAGAATTTTCACTTTGCAGTGCTCCCTGTTGGCCTCAACAGCACTCCCTGTGTTTTCGAGAAAGTGATAGGCACTGCCCATCTTTGAAGAGCAGGAGTTTCTGTATTCCCAAACCACAAAGACCGGCTTCTGAAAGAGGGATCACAGCAGTCAGTCATGGATCCCCACTGGACAAGAGCAGAACTAATACCTTTGGGGAGTGTACTACAAACAAGCCAATTCCATCATAGGTGTTGCCGATCATTGATGGGGATTATGAACACAATGGACTTTAAGACTTCTCTTCCACAGCAACAGCTCCAGCACATTTGAGCTATGATTCCAACATTTCAAGCTCTATCCTTATTCCAGTGAGGGTGGTTCTGAGGCTTCTTGGCCTCTTAGCCTAGTGCATCGTCCTTATCAACTAAGCTAGGTGGCACATGTGAGCCCTGAGGTAAAACCTGGGCCCAGCATCAAGAAAGCCTTTCCAAAACCATTCAGGTCTTGGAGGAGATGGCCAATATCTGCAGTGGTAACTTACTGATCAGAATTTCTCCTGTTACCAAACTGACACCAATTCAATGACGTGTGTGCAATTTAGGGATTGGGAGAAGGAGACCTCAGTCGAGCTCACTTCAAGGTTGCAACCTCTCTTGATAGCTTAACTTTCTGATTCCCTAAACACAACTTAAAAACAATCCTCTCGGAGTCCTTCTTCACACTCACTCTGGGGTTCCTCACTCACCCCCTGAAAATTCAACCTTTGTCAGACTTACATTCATCTAGTTATCATAATCCTTCTATTGCTTCACCATCACTTATTTCCCAGCATCGATATCCACAAACCCCACCTCTGGCTCCTATTTTCTCCTTTTCCCTTCATCAGCTCATAACAACTCCAGAGTTGTGAAATGTTCTGTGACTCCATGGTTATATCATGTCCTCAATTATGGGTAATCTACATGTATCTACTAATAACATATTATCCTTGATCATAGTGCTCTTCTGTTCAACTAGTCCATTTGACCATGGGCACAAAGCAAAGAATTTGTCTAATCGCTTTCTCCTTCAAGAAATCACATATTTTGACTTTCCATAAAGGTACTCCAAAAGCTATATCGTAACAAGCGCCTTCAGATAACCATCTATGCCCCTTATAAATACATTCACATGGAACACTCTACTACTAGCTGCAATTCAATGTGCAGTATATAGGGAATAGTGTGCGGACGACATTGTGATGCCAAAGGGTTAACTAACTTAGGCAGTGTTGATGAGTGAAAATGCATGCCATACGACACTGAGATATCAGATGATTTTGGGATGATTGTTTTGATACTTCAAGTAGACAAAACTATATGTCCTGCCAAGGTGTTGTGTTTACTGTAAAATGGCGAGATATGTGGATCAGGAGAGACATACCATTGAGGTTATGTTGACCCAAACAAGCCGGAGATTAGCTTGAAGGTCTGGAACGATGATTGATTGGTTCCAGTGAGGGAGAGGTGCAAAATACAGCTGGTAGGAGTCAGGAGGATAGTGAAAATAATGATAACACCATGAGCACAACTGGCACAGGAAAGGAAAATTATGTTGTGTAAGCAATGTTTTAGTGTATAAAAAGGAGGGGTGTGGATCACTCGGGGAAGCTCAAGGATGGAGGCATGCTGATTTGCTGTTGTCCACAGATGCCGTCCCTCTATGCTGTTTCCAGAGAGTGTTTGGAGTAGGCTTTCTAGCGCTAGATCCCAAAGCAAAGTCCACCAGAGATGTAGCACCTGTTGTCCTACTTTATGTTGATTAACAGAATTATTATTATGCTTTTGGCTTACTGCATTGCAATTGATTTAAAACCCTTTTGCTATCATTTAGCCATCATTGCCAATAAATATTGCTGTTTTTGCTATTGTTTTCATTAAAGTTATACTGTATCAGCTACGTGTATTGCTCCTTTCTGGGGTCCTTACTGATTTGTACCTAATAAATATATCTTGGAGTGATTGCAGGCAATCAGTCCAACACAATTATACCTGTTGCTGGCCACCAAAATAATTCTGTCTGTTTCCTTTTCACGAGGCTCTCACTCAGGTGTCCCTTCGGAGCTATATTAACTAGACATAATCATGCTCATCAGGCTACACCAACTTGGCACCATATCTTATAGCCCAGATAGCTTTATTATTTTCCCTCATACCCGCAGTACACCCTTTGACCAACCACTTCATCACTTACTGTAACTCATCATGCTCTAGAATATGTTTCCACTCTTTCTCATTAGCTGCTGCCTACCCCCCGTACAGAAGCCACTCGCCATATCTTTTTACTACCTCTTCTGATGCCTATCATTCTCCTCCGTCACTCTGGCCTTTATAGCCAGCATGCACAAACGTTATTATTTCCATTTGCATGGTAAGCCACAAAATAATATTCTTTCAAATTGATAATCAAAATGGCAGTCCCTGGTGTGGCCACTCCAGACTGCAAGGTTATAAACAATTAGACTAAGGGCTGTGGTCACTACATACATGTAAAGATGCCTAAAGGATCTCTTTTAGTGCTCAGAGAACTTTGCGCTTACGGCCCTGGGGGTTTTCTATAGTCATCTAATTCCTAGGTGTGTTTCAATTAATCATGCCCCTCTGTTCGTTGTTAATGCTCAAAGGAGAGATCAGTACATTTTGAAATAATCACTTTCAACCTTTGACTTGAACCAGGCGCTTTTGGACCGTTTTGGCAGAAAAGTGCTTTACTACAACATTCTCATTTGGAAAATTTTGATTCAGTCATTCCTACCATCTCAGATCTTCATGACAGCATGACTTATCAAGAAATTGAAGCACTAAAATCAGCTGCCTCGCTTGGTACATCCGTCTGCTCTGGGCTCCCATTGAAGATGGTCTGTCAAAACGTTGCCGGAACTAAGGCAAAGCTGGAGGAACCCGGGTGGCTCGCTTATTTGAGCAAGTATGATTTTATTCTGCCGCAAGAAACTTGGCATTTGGGTGCAATCACTTGGGACGGTTTCCAGAGCTTCTGTGTCCCAGCTAGTAGGTCGGGAATGGGCAGAGCAAGGACTGGCTTCCTAATTTTTGCTCGTGTCTGTAGCAATTATGTGATCATTCCTTACCGATTAATCTCCGTGGTATTCAAATTCAAATTCATGGATTATTTGCTCTGCTAGTACTAATAACTTATTCATGGTGAATTTTTTATAATACTGTTTCCCAAAACAGCAACAGATGTAATATTGATAACTTTTTTTTTCCAATTAAGAGACTTTGGGATAGGTTTTCTAAAGCGTTAGGTTGTTTTAGTGTTATCATGGGGAGGTGGGAGGGTGTCTTTAACGCCAAATTAGGATCCAGCACCGACCTGGCTTCATATTTTCATGGATCCTTACCTTTTATCAACAATGCCGATAGATGGGATGAACAGCTTCTTGCATGTCAAATGTAATTTGGCTTAGTAAATGCATTTCAATTATATGAAGATGCCAATGTCCTTCCTCCCACTTTTATTGGCTGGGGCAGAGGTACAACTATTGATTACATGTTTATTTTCCCATTAATTGGTGAATGTGTGATTCAGTTATCATCAAACTTAGCTCCTATAATGCTGATAACCCTACGGAATTTACCTTTTCCTTTCCTATCATACCTAATCATGCTCCAGTAGATGGGCCAAGAAAATCAAAGACGATCGATGGAGGGCTCAGGCCAAGATGGCCCCATATGAACATCTCTGCATTATTGGTTAATGTGGTACAATCTAACTTCACCTTGTTCCACAATAACGTTTTATCCATGTCTCAGCCTTATGATCTGGTTGTTGATGCTTTTATAATGGGAAACAGGAATGTTGAAAAGTGTATTTTGTGCCCGGCAGTGCTTCAAGAAAAAATAAATCTAAGTTGGTTTAATCAGGGCTGTAGGGCTGCTAACCAAATGCCGCGACAGGCTTTAAATTGTACCCTAAGGGATGCCCCATTAATAATCAAATGAAGGGCTGAGTATAAAAAGATTATTAGAGCTAGCAAAGTGGCAGCTAAAAATCCAATGTGGGACTGTCTGGTAGAAACGTTATTAGTCAAAGATAAAAAAAAGGCTTCTGGAAAATCATTAATCAGCCATGTCCACTAGATGGCCAGATGAATAATTTAGGGACCAACATTAGTGCTTTTCAGTGGGTGAAATATTTTCAAATATGCTATTCATATTTGGGCCCTAATTCCACATTTTCTCGATATTAAACCAGTATTTCCACTGAAAATCAGGTTTAGTCTTGATTAAAGAACTCAATCGATTCATTCTAGTCCTGAGCAGAAAACTCCAGGCCTGATGATGTCCCTATGGACTTGTACAAGGAGAACCCCGAGGTGTGAGCCCCTATTGTCATTATTAATATTATTAATTGCGCTACTAGCATTAGATTCCCTGGCTCCTGGCATGCTGTAGTAATCGTTCTGCTTTTCAAAAAGGGATCTAGGCAGGACCCTCTCCCATCTAATATGCCTTCAGAGAAGGGCTTGGCACTCTAGGCCAGTACCTCAACTCACATCTAGTTATTAATAAGTATACAACGGCTAAAGGGGGGCTTAATACCTCTCTATTATGGACTCAAGCAGCGCCTTCAATAGAGTGAACTGAAGTAAACTCTGAAGCATTTTGTTAAAGTCAAGCTTAGATCAGGATTTGGTTGATTTCTTAAGAGCCTTGCACTGTGGGGTTAATGCTTCGGTAAGATATGGCCCTGGTGGAGGAAGTTTTGATTCTTTTATGCTGGAGTGGGATGTGCTACAGGGATGTATGCTTGCACACATTGTTTTTCTACTCTATATTAATGATTTGAATATTTATTTGCAAAACTGTGGAAAGCACATGCCTAAGATAAGTTCTGTTTTTTCTGTCCTGGTTCTGCTTTAGGTGGATGATGGTGTTTTGCTTTCTCGCCTCCCGAATGGCCTGACAGCATTGGTTGAAAGCTTTGGGACATTTATGGATAGTCTGGATCTTGAGACTAATATTTCCAAAACGAAGATCATGGTCTGTGGGTCCAGAGCATGTCATCTATGCCCCGCTAGAATACAATGGGCAATTGCTTGAGAAAGTTACTACCTTTACATTGGTGGGACTAATTTTTGAGTCTCAGAGTACTTAGCTGGCTTGTACTACCAACAGGTGTCAGCGTTTTACTCAAGCTGTGGGGGTGCTTTTTGATTTTGCTCTCAGAGTGTGAAATAACCCGATACAACCTCTTATGGAAGTGTTTGTGCGCAAGTGTTTACTGGTTTTAACATATGGGGCTAGGATATTCAGGATGTGGCCAACTTGAAAACTAAAGAGAACCAATTTTTTCCCAATTACCCTCCCCCGTTCCTCCACCGCCATTTCTTCCTGCATGAGGCACTGGGTTTACCTTATATAATGGGCTCAATAAAAATTGCCCCTCAATTGCTTTGGATTTCTCACTGAGCTAATAAACAAAAAATAAAAGTTTTAAATGGGCTCTTATTTCAAATTGTTTACTTTGTTATAATGGCCACATGATTCCCTGGCTTAGAGTCCTCTGCAAAAGCAGTTGGTAGAAGTGATTTGATTACAACTCCTCACCTTCTGATTAAGGCAGATATTAGCCGGGTAAAGAAACAATACCTGTCATTTTGTTAGGTGTCCAGGGAAACGGATGATTAAGCAACACCACTGTTGTGGGACTAATTCATAGTACAAACCTCTCCAAACTTAGAACCTTTCTTGAGCTGGATTAAAAATCTCTGGGAAAGGCAACTTTTGCTGAAATTTCGGTTGGGGTCGATAAGATCCCATCTTGTTATAATTTATCCTTAAAACAGGTGATGAGTCTTCTGTGCAAACGCTAGAGCATTTTATCCTGTTCTGTTTCTAATATAAATCATTGACCGAGAAATGTGGTTTTAATCAGTACAAACCAACACTGTATTTCTTATGGATGCTCCCGAATCATTTTGTTTTACCGTAGTTTTTTTTTTAAATGGCTTTTCGTAAGAGAATTTCAATTCATTTTTAATGTATTTCTTTGTTATCATATTTGTATTGTTGGTTTTATTTATTTATGTACTTATAACTTGTATGATTGATTAAAGCCTTGATTGATTGACAGTACCCATGACATAAGTGAAATGATTATCTCCTTTTTCTGTTCTACTTGGCTCAGCACTGCCACCGAGGCCATGAACTGATATCAGTGGGGAGAACTGCCCCCGCTGTGATCGTCAAACTTGTCAATATTTAAATATCCATGCTACCAATTAATATTCCACTCAAACCTGCATTTATTTTTTAACAAGACTTGCATGGCTTATTTCATTGTTTGTAAGCAACCACATTGTCATACTTCAATCAGATAATCAATTTACTGCATGTTGGCACTTGATTCTCGAGAAGTAGGGAAGTTGACCAGTCAATAAGGAGGAACAGCTACTATTATTCCAATGTCCTGGACTTATCCCAACTACTAAATGATGATAGCCACTACCTAAAGGTCTGTCCCTGACCTATATTCTTCCCTACAATACTGGTCATGCATGTCATTCCCTCTTTGGCACATCCACAGAACAAACAGGGCCTACGGAGCTTCAATTGTGGTGGATGAGGTCATTTGCCTCTTGTGTCCTGGGGTCCATCCTACTACTGCTTTTTAAAATGGGCCACTCTTTCTGCACTGGACTCTCAGGGTAGCAGGGGTGAGCTATCAAAGGCTGTTTTTTAGAGCTGTAGTATGGGTAGCAAGAACTCGGAACTCAACAATCGACCAAGAAGCACAAGGTCTTTGCTTGTAAAATGATAAGTACTTTGATAACACAACAAAATGTAATACTAAACATGGGAATTGGGTTCAGTTACAGCATTCTTCCAGCACAACTGGTTACAACCAGTTGTAAAACTCCTACATCTACCCAGGGTTCTAGCTCCGATGCACTAATACCTGCCATACTAAAGAGATCCAGTACTTTGGCTGTAGCTCCCACCTATATAAGGGGACGTGTTACTCTGGGGACCCTAAGGCAATCGGCTCAGGTGTGAGTACAATGTTTGGTTATGCAGGTGGACCCGTATGTCTGTTCAAATTGCATCTAGATAAAGAGTTTGTGGTGTCACTCGTACTAGACTGCAGTAATCAGCTCTATGGCAAGACAAAGGCCCTCATTACAACCCTTGTGTCAGTGATAAAGTGGCGGTAATACTGCCAACCGTCCGAAGGTAGCAAAAATGGAATTATGACCACGGTGGAAACCGCTCAGACAGACAGCCACTTTAACACACCGACCACCACGGCGGTAGCAACAAGCACCATGGCGGTAACCGCCAACAGCCAGGCGGAAGACAATGTACTGCCCACTGTATTATGACAGGCCTATTCGCCACCTTTTCTGGGGCGGTGCCAACGACATCAAAAAACACTGTGGAAACAGAACACAGAAGTCAAAGGACTCGCCTCAGGAGACCCGGGGAACAACCACAACGCCATGCAGCCTGAGTTGCACATTTTTCCCATGCTCGTCTACCTCTTCCTGCATCATGAACACCAACGCCGGCAAAGACGACCACAGTGAGTACTGCTGCCTAGCACACAAGAGAGGGGGGAGGAAAAAGAGAGTGACCCACACGCCACCCCGCTCACCCCCAACACCATGCACACAAACAGATGCAGTAACATTACATATTCTTCCTCAGGAATAATGCAAGGACAAAGTGATTTGAAGAAAGTGAGTGTAATAAGAAAAAATACAAGGAATAAGTGCATCAAAATACAAACGTATAAACATATTCACAAATGGAGGGACACTGCTAGTTCTCAATGTCCATGGGCCACAGGGCCACAACACATAGGACAAGGCCCCACCTCACTCCTGCAACAAAACAGAGAGAACACTGTAGGGGCATCAGGTCGAAAATACACAGGCACCTCAGGGATATGGGGAATGGGGGAGCACCTCAGCCGGAAGATGGTACAATACCACTGGTCCTGGAGGGGGCAAAATGCCCTGTGCGATGTCCTGGGGAGTGCAAAGCCACAGTCTCTCAAGTGGGTGGTTTGCCCACTGCTTGGTCCTGGGGAGTGCAAAGCCACAGTCTCTCAAGTGGGTGGTTTTCCCACTGCTTGGTCCTGGGGAGTGCAAGGCCACAGTCTCTCTAGTGGATGGCTTCTTCCACTGGTTCTGGAGGGGGCATTGTGCCCAGAGTGCTTCATCCTGGGAAGGATGGGGTGAGTGGATGGCTTCTTCCACTGGTTCAGGAACGGGGGCATTGTGCCCAGTGTGCTTCATCCTGGGAAGGATGGGGTGAGTGGATGGCTTCCTCCACTGGTCCTGGAGGGGGCATTGTGCCCAGATTGCTTTATCCTGGGAAGGATGTGGTGAGTGGATGGCTTCTTCCACTGGTTCTGGAGGGAGCATTGTGCCCAGAGTGCTTCTTCCTGGGAAGGATGGGGTGAGTGGATGGCTTCTTCCACTGGTTCTGGAGGGGGCATTGTGCCAAGTGATGCAGATCTTGGGGAGTGCAAGGTCACAGTCTCTCACCTGGGGGTCAGACCCACTGGATTTGCAGTGGCCAGGACGCACAACAGCCCATAGAGGAATGACTACACACTGTCCGCCGGCGGTGACGGCTGCTCAGCGCTGCTGGTGGCGATGCTGGCAGTGGTGGAGGGAGGCTCCAGCCCATTCCCTGCAGCCTCGGGCCCATTCCCTGCAGCCTCGGACGGCTGCCAACTGGGGCTGCTGCTGGCAGTGGTGCTGGTGTCGGCGCTGACAGTGGTGGGTGAAGGCTCCAGCCCATCCCCTGCAGCCTCGGACGGCTACCCACTGGGGCTGCTGCTGCTGGTGGCAGTGCTGGTGTCTGTGCTGGTAGTGGTGGGGGGAGGCTCCAGCCCTTCCCCTGCAGCCTCGGACAGCTGCCCACTGGGGCTGCTGCTGGTGGCGGTGCTGGTGTCAGTGCTTGTGGCGGTGCTGGCAGTTGTGGGGGGAGGCTCCAGCCCTTCCCCTGCAGTCTCGGACAGCTAAACCACCATGGCTGGTGGTGGGGGCTCCAAATGAGTCCCAGCACCAGGCTTCCTGTCCTTCTTGCCCGCTGGTGCAGGCCCCTTGCCCTTCCTGTCAGCAGCCGGGGATTGCCCCTTGCCCTTCACACCTGCAGCTGGTGGTGCCTCCTTGCCCTTCCTAGTCGCAGCTGGTGGTGCCTCCTTGCCCTTCCTTTATGCACCTGGTGCAGGCACCCTGTCAGTGCTGCTGCCTTTTGCCTGGAATCCTCTCCCACCTGCAGTAGCTTTCGACACTACTGTGCCCCTGGACAGGGTGGCTGAGGTGCTTGCCTGGGTTTTCTTCACCCTGGCCTGACGTGAAGGACGAGAGTGAAGGATTGAGAGTGAAGGATTGAGAGTGGAGGAAGAGGAAGTGGTTGTAGGAGGTGTCTGTTTGCTGTATTTGGGTGCAGGTGCATGGGCTGGACGCTGTTGTGAGGTGGATGGCTGTTGGGTGTCTGATTGCTTGCGTTTGTGTACCTTGGGAGGAGGGGGCACAGACACAGTGGGAGAGGACACAGGGGACGTGTGCATGGAAGTGGGGGTGGTGACTGCCAGTAAGGGGCGTGTAGTGATGGGCGTGATGGTGGTACTGGATGAGAATGTAATGCATGCAGGAGTGAGTGTAGACGCAACTGGGAGGGAGGTGGACGATGAGGAGGAGGGGGACACAGTAGAGGCAGTGGATGTTGGTATGTCTGTATGTCTGCATCTGGATGGTGTTGGTGTGAGTGCCTGTGTGATGATGTGTGGTGCTTGTGTTTGCTTGAACCACTCCTGTGTGTTGTCCTGGGTGCATGCTGGTCTGCCTGTGTGCTAGGGATAGGTTGGGGTTGAGGGGAATGGGATTGGGCAGAGGAGGCTGTAGGGGGGAGGCTAGAAACAGGGAGGAGGCCAGAGCCTGGATTGATCTCTGTTGGGCCGTCATGCCAGAGTGAATGCCCTCCAGGAATGCATTTGTTTGTTGCAAATGGGCTGCTAGCCCCTGGATGGCATTCACAATGGTTCACTGCCCAACAGAGATGGATCGCTGGAGGTCAATAGCCTCCTCACGAAGGGCAGTAGGGCTAACTGTGGCAGTGCCTAAGGTGCCTGGGGCGAAGGAGATGCCCACCCTCCTTGGTGAGCGGGCACGGGCAACACGCTGAGGGCGGTGTTGGTACGGGGGTGGCAACTGTACCTGTAGTTGGGGTGGACACAGAGGTGTCTGCCATCACCAGGGAGCTTCCATCAGAGGAGGTATCACTGTCAGAACTGCCCACTCCAGTCTCTGCCGCGGGGTGCTCCTCCGCCAGATGATGCTAATGCACATAAGGAGAGGGTGACCAAACAAAAAGGGAGGGGACGAGACAAAGGATACCTTTGGTCAATGGCGACAACAACAACACCGTACGCATACACAACACACTCACACACAGGGAACCGCCCTATGCACTAGGCAATGCGCTACCAGTCACAATGCTAGTCACCATCCCATGGACAGGGATACCTAACGCCAATTGCAGCATACCTGAGACCTACAGACCCCTGCCCTGTAGTGGATGCCTACCAGCTTGTGTGGAGGAGGTTGACATCAGACCCTGGAAAACATGGGCCCTACCCTGCCTGGCTGGCCTGTCCTAGGGGCCCCCACAGGCCCACATCCCCTACCCGAATGCCACCCCACCACGTGCAAGTATCATATTGGGGCACCGTACTCACCCCCTTGTGGTTGCTGTGATGCCCCCAAGCGCCCATCCAGCTCCGGGTAGGCCAAAGCCAGTATGCGGGCCATCAGGTGGGTCAGGGTTCGACGGGCACCCCTTCTTCGTTGGTAGTCCATCCCCAGCTGGGCCACCGCCGTCTTCCATGCCCAGCATCTCAGGTCCTCCCACTGTTTGCAACAGTGGGTGCTCCGCCTGCCGTAGACCCCCAGGGTCCGCACGTCCTTGGCGATGGCACGCCATATACCCTTTTTTTTTATGGGCGCTGACCTGCAGAGAAATACACATAGGAAAAGCTATCAGTCAGACCGTCCTGCCTGTTACACTCATGGCCCACCATAGCCCTCACATCCCCTTATGCACAGACATTGCCCACCATACATGCAGCACGCTGCCCAGGGCCCTTACCCCATCCCCCCCTACACGAGGCCCTCACACACAGCACTCCTTGCATTCATGCCCCATTCATCGTGCTCACAGTGTACTCACCTGTTGGTTTGGAGGCCCATACAGCATTCGGTACTGGGGTAGGACCCCCATCCACCAGTCTCTCCAACTCTGCAGCGGTGAAGGCAGGGGTCCTTTCCCCAGTGACACGAGCGATGGTCCGTTCCAGACACAGGTCACAGCAGCACTTGCAGTGTTGGTCCTCTCCTGTTGAAGGTCAGGTAGCAAGTGGGTAAACAGATAGAATGGCGGTCACGTCCGCGGTGGTGCCACTGTAACCCATAGGGCCCAATGGGATCCAATGAGGATTTGCACAGCGGTTTTCGACCGCCTCCCGCAACGACGTACAACGTCAGTGGAATTACCTCATTTCCACCTGTCCCTCCATACAGGACAGGCAGACGCCATTTTGTGGGGGGGGGCAGGCCATGGCACCTAACTGCGTCACAGTACACATAGGCGCCATTCGGGCCTATACAACAATATTGTGTTACAGTCACAACATGCAATACAGTGTAGTGTATGGGAATATGGAATACTGACCAGCTACTCACCGTTTGCCCCCTAGATTGCAACCGCTGCGGATGAATAGAAGATGGAGACTTCCCCCCCATGTGCAGGCCCCTGGTGGACTTGGCAACAATGGAGGACAGGCACATTATCCTCACCTATTGACTTGACACGGCCACAATCACAGAGCTGTGTGCCCAATTGGAACCTGACTTGATATCTGCTATACGTCAGCCCACCGGGATCCCCCCTGTTGTGCAAGTCCTATCTGTGCTCCGTTTCCTGGCAAGTGGCTCCTTCCAAGTGACAGTGGGCCTGGCAGCTGGAATGTCCCAGCCAATGTTCTCAACAGTGCTGACCAGAGCATTGTCTGCCCTGATTAAACACATGCACAGCTAAATCGTTTTCACCCAGGTGGAGGATTTGGCCTCAGTCAAAGCTGATTTCGATGCAATGGGACATATCCCCAACATTATTGGGGCTATTGATGGTACACCTAGAGCATTTGTCCCCCTCCCCCAGAGAAATGAACAGGTGTTCAGAAATCGAAAGAGCTTTCACTCCATGAATGTGCAGATAGTGTGCTGGGCGGACCAGTACAACTCCCATGTCAATGCAAAGTATCCTGGGTCTGTGCATTCACCCTTTATCCTGAGGAATAGCAGCATCCAATATGTGATGGCTCAACTCCAGAGGCACCAGGTGTGGCTAATAGGTGAGCACTGGTTACCACCCAGGGGTTGTTGGTGTATGGGTATGGTGTGTGCCCTAAGGGTTAGTCTGTGTCCAACAGTTGTCCCTCAATATTTTCAGGTGACTCTGGTTACCCCAACCTCTCATGGCTACTGACCCCTGTGAGGAATCCCAGGACAAGAGCAGAGGAACGTTACAATGAGGCACATGGGCAAACAAGAATAATAATAAAAAGGACATTCGGCCTCCTGAAGGCCAGGTTTCATTGCCTCCATCTAACAGGTGGATCCCTGTACTACTCACCCAAGAAGGTGTGCCAGATCATCGTGGCATGCTGTATGTTTCACAACCTTGCCTTACGTCGCCAGGTGCCTTTTCTGCAGGAGGATGAGGCTGGAGATGGCAGTGTGGCAGCAGTGGCAGCAGTGAACCCTGTGGACAGTGAAGATGAAGAGGCTGAGGATGAGGACAACAGAATTGCAATAATACGGCAGTACTTCCAATGACACACAGGTAAGACATTGTAATGACACTTTACATTGACAGTTTTGTATTTGACATTGTCACTGGCAGGCTGATTTTCCAACTTCTGTGGCCACTTACTGTATCCTTTGGCATCTCTATTTTCAGATATTTGTGCCCCACTATCGGTCCTGGTGTGTTGACAGCAGCCAACTACAGGTCATTCCTATGTATACTTTACTGTACAGTTATATTGCAGTGTTTAAAGCTTGTTAAACAAATACATGGTTAAATGATTTGACAGACTCCATACTTGCATTTATCGAAATGGTGTTTATTTAAGTGCTAATGATTAGAGGGGGTGTGCAATGGGCTGGGGTGATGATGCAGGAAAGTCCAGGATAGAGTCCAGTCTGTTTGTATCACAGGTGCATTGTCCAAGGGGGCATAGGAAGAGGAGCAATGGCAGTTCAAGGTGGACAGGGTGACTGAGTGGGACACAGGGGTGACATTCAGGAGAGTCTTATTTCCTGGCGGGGGTCTTGGCAATGTTCTGCCTGGATCGGTGGACTTGTGTGTGTGGCTGTATAGTGACGGATTGCTATGTGTGTGGGTCATAATATGGGTGGCAGTAATCTGCTGCGGCAGCGGTATGTTGGCGGCAGTCATCATGGCGGTAAGCGGTTCTTACTGCCAATGTCATAATGAGGGCCAAAGTCTCTCAGTCTTTCAAACATGGCCTTGTGTTACCTGCATGTGTAGAGCGCTCTTTGGCCTTGCTGCGGTTGTGCTGCACCCTTCATGGTTAAACTGCAGGCTTCCTCCAACAGTGGGAGCAAGATCAAAAAGGTGGCCTTACCTCCCAGTGAAGTCTGAGTTGTGGCACGGGAGGCTAAGGGGTCAGCCCTCATCTATTTCCTACCATCAGGAAAGTGCTTGGTTGTAGCTGCTGTGGGGTCTAGATGCAAAGCTTGTTGGCATCGCTTTTGGGTGTTACAAACATCAGGAAGATGGCTGTGTGCCTCCTCCAGGGCAGACTCTCCTCCTGCAGGGCGAAGCACTCATTTCTTATCTGTGAAGGATAGGTAGGCTTCTGGGCAGACCCACAACTTCTCTAGCAAGTTGAGCAGACTTCAGGTGATGTCCCCCTCAATTCTCGGAGGCTGGCTGTCCTGAAGACAACATCCTTAGTTTCACCAGCTCTTGAGAAGTACTCCTTTACTTGGTCAAGGGTAACTTGGAACTGCACAAAAGTAGGGTGGCTTGGGCCCCACGTTTATACTAATTTTCCAGACAGGGGATGTAGATCTAGTTTCAAAGGTTCAGGAACCAATTTGAAGTGGTTCCTTTTCAAATGCTGTTTTTTTGTCTGTAGTGCAGACACAGCCCTTGTACAGGGTGAGGACTCTCACAAAAGGTAGTGATCCTGCTACCTCTGGAGAAGTGTGACACAATGGTTAGAGTGGCAGACCCTGATGCAGAGATCTGGCCCAGGACCAGGGTTAAATTCCCACCTCGGCAGGTCTTGGGCTCAATTCCCTTGGACCAGATAATTTTCACCTCGGTGCCTAATCTAATTGATAGGTCCCACTCAGTAACTCTGGGCAATAGCTTGCTTAATCTCCGCAACGGCCCTCACAGGGCTTTGATGCCTGTCTTCACCCTGGGGCCGTCCAGGAGTGGGTACCTCACAGGGAAAAGCCAGGAGGGGTTCCACAGCAGTATGCGTACAGCGCCTTGAGACCCTAATGGGTGAGTAGTGCGCTATACAAGTGCGAAGTTTACAGTGTCTTTTACAGTGCCTCTAAGCATGAGTATCAAAAATACAGACACTCAAGTGTGAAGTATTGCCACAGGTTTGTCTTCATCCTTTCAGAAGTAACAATTGAGGACAGACAAAAGGCCAAGTCCTGGCTAGGAATTTCATCACCTTTAGCCCCAGAATCTGGTGACTCATCCCCTCCTATTTCTATCCACAAAATTGCAGAGCTCAGACTGGACTAATCTGCAGTCCGCAGCTAAAAGGTAATCACAGAATTTCTACAGTTAGCCTTGATATCATTCACCTGGATGGAAATGGACTCTTTCTGCACATGTTATCCTGGTATTTGTTTGTCTTTGTCCTGAACCCTATTTTTACTGGCTGTAGAACTCTGTGTACTCTATCCTGACTAACCAGTGGTAAAGTGCTTGTGCTCCTTCTTTCAACATGAGATTGGAATGCAACTATTAGGCACATGTACCTTGCCTGTAAGTCCCTAGTATATGGTACCTAGGTGTACCCATGGCCTGCAGGTTAAATGTCACAAGTGGACTGCAATACTCATTGTGCCATCTACTACAGTGACAATGAAAACATGACTGCACGCCTGCCACCAGTAACCTGGCTGTGCAGGATTTAATTGCAAATTAACCTATCAAAATAACCCCTTTTGACAAGTCTAAACACTCCTTTTAAATATTTATAAGTCATCTTTTATTGCCCATAAGGCAGCGTACAAGTTATTTAAAATTAGGACTTGTAAAAGTTTAATGTTAAACATGTCCTTACAGTGAACACGTTTAAACTCCTGTTTTCACTGTAGCAGGTTTAGCTGTTGTCAGGAATCCCCAAGGTGCTCCCTGCATTATCTGTCAGCATCCCCAGGGATTTGGGTTAAATCATATCTCTTTCTTGGTTAAACCTTCATGTTTCTAAGTAAACATAATGGGCTGTGTTACACAGTTGGTTGTATCAATGCTTGTTTGCTAATGTGAGCCGGTTTGGACATGTGCTTCTAATTGGGTGTGGTGAAGACGTGCTTCTAATCGGGTGTGGTGACTCATCCCCGTGTGGAAACTCAACTGCTTTCCTGATTGGCTATAAATAGCAGAGTGAAGCATGCCTCCCTGCTTGGCTTTGTTTTGCTCCCTGATCTCAGCATCTGATTTGGCAGTGGAGCCCCTGCTGTCATCCTCGTATTCAGGACTTTTGAGGCAATTCTTTTCCCCGTTCCTGTACCAGCTGACACCAGGCATTCCTCCAGCACTCTGGAAAAGACTGCAGCTAAGTGACTAGTATTCTCCAGGGAATTTGTTGAGTGCCGTGCTTTCCCAGAACAGGTGGTGTATTTCAGACCTCGTATTTTGGCAGAGTGCTTATCTTGAAGAGACAAATGAATTTCTGAACATTTTACATTATTATTGTAGTTACTTGCCTAAATGTGCTTCAGGAAATCTGCTTGAGCTCAAGTACTACAAAAAGTGACAGTGCAATTTTAAAAGAACATTTACTTGACTTTTCTTTCTCTAATGGCATAACTCTTGGATTTCGATTGCGTCATTCATGCCTGTGTTTCAGGTTTGAGGAATTTGCTTTTGGAGGGTTTTTCACACACACAGTGAAACCAAACCAAACTGTGCCACCCTAACTGTTTAAACCCTGAGTGGACATTTGTATTTCTTGGATGGTTTTTGTTCCTTTTAGCTTAACCCTATGCATGCAGGAAAGTTATATGTGATATAATTAATGCCCTTGTTTGTCTTTCTTGTGCATGATAAGTGCAACCACTGTTCTAATTGTAGTGTGCAACAGTAAATCTCTGTGAAGCCAGCCCTAGTGTCGCAGTACTTATTGTTATGGTACTCCGTTTGGGTTTTTGGTAATGCAGTGTTAGTAATTGTGCCAACAGTTATTATTATCCAAGATAGCATCCCAGTGTTCTTCTACTGCTCCTGTGCCCATATCAGAAAGAGAGATTCAGTTTCAAGGAAGTTGAGTGCACTAACTCTACTATCACTTTGTCAACAACGACCTGCCCCCCCGAAGATACAGAGTGCCTACAGAAGTGTGGCTCAATGGTTAGAGCGGCAGACCCTGATGCAGAAATCTGGCCTGGGACCAGGGTTCAATTCCCGCCTCTGCGGGTCTTGTGCTCAATTTCCTCGGACCTGATAGTTCTTGCATCGGTGCCTAATCTAATTCATGGGTCCCACTCTGTAACTCTGGGCAATAGCTTGCTTAATCTCCACAACGGCCCCAACAGCGCTGGGATGCCTGGCTTCACCTTGGAGGTTGCCCAGGAGGGGTTCCACAGCGGTATGCGTACAGCACCTTGAGACCTTAACGGGTGAGTAGTGCGCTATATAAGTACGAAGTTTACAGTTTGCAGTGCCTGGCTGGACCGGTAAGAAGTGGCAGTGTTTTGTCTCTTTCTCTTCCACTCCCCCTTTTCATTTGGGACACTTGCCGGGGTTTCTGTGTTCACCAGGAAGTGCCGAGAGGTGTTCCAGGAGGTCGGGGGGCATACCATCGCCCCTGCAGACATCCTGCTTTTCAGGTGAGTGACCCAGTCTCAACAGCTGTTCCACAGGAAAGCATTTGGGTGCAATATTAAGTTTAATCAATTATATCTCCAATAAGAAACAGCCATAAATGTAATTTTTATACTTTCTGAAATATTTGTTACTAGTCCAATTCGTAGGTGAAGTCGGATATATAATAATTATTTTGGAAAGATGCATTTAAAAAAGTTATTCCTTGAAGCGCCTGGAAGCTAAATCTGCATGTTTTTGACCTATTTCTGCCAACCAGTAATTGGCATTTCAGTAAGTGTGAATGAAGTGTGAACTTGTTCCCAGGAGACTGACAAAAGACCTTGGGTGTGGGGAGGTGGTATTGTGTCCTTGACCGGATGGCCTGTTGGCAGTCCCAAGGTCTTGATTGACTTCAAAGCGGCCTACCCTGTCACAAGCATTTGTGGCTAATACCAAGGCCCCCCCCCCTTCTTTCATTCCCCTAGTCAAACCGGCCTCCATCACATTGGGCCTCTCGTTGACATCTCTGTTAGATCTTGCTGGAGTCTCAAGACCTGTTTGATAGGTCTGCTGGGTTTTTCTTATGAGAGTCGGGGCTCACTGCAAATGAGGGAAACAGAATGCCAAAACAATTTGTGTGTATCCTCTCTGCTTGCTGAAAGCTCAGCTTTATTATACCAAACACCTGTTTCTGAGTTTGTTGGGGAAACAGGGACTGCCAAAAACTGAATTTTAGTGTTCGAAGTGAGAGGACACTGGATTACTGTAGCACACTTGTCTCACACACCCTCACCCCTCAGAGCCAATATTTATTGTGGCTGAAGACTTTGGCCATCATGAAAATGCCCAAAAGGGGTAGGAATAGCCAAGGGAACCTTTACCCCATTGGGTAGGGCCCTCTAGGGGTCATTCCAACCAACTTGCTCGTGCCAGGCATAAATGTAGCTGCTCCAGGCACCAAATTCAGAACACTTTTGGACATGTGGAAGATCAAAAGAAGACTGAACTTACTGTCTGAGTAGAGCCAAGAAGACTGGCCCTGCTCTCCCTTTTTTACCTAGGACAAAAAGTGGACTTCAAGGGTCATGAACCTCCTGGTCAAGCTAGAGGGATACAAGAAGCTCCAAGAGGTCTTTGTTGCAACGGCCCAACTCATCATTTGAAACAGGACCTGGTGCAGACTCTGCCTGCCACTCTAAGAGTGCTTAGGTACCTTCCCTGAGGTTCTGGGGGGCTTTAGAAATGTACTCCTAGGGTGGATTGGGACTTAAAGGACTGAAGTCAGAAGGTGAAATCTTTGACCAGGACAAACCAGGCTAGTGTGTTTAACCTGTACTCTATTGCAGTCAGCATCAAATTGAACCTATGTCCTGCTCTACCACAACTATTGAATATAATTGGCACTTTGTGCTTTTTGGCATTATTTCTACGTAAAACTTTGAAAATCATATCTGTTTCCCCTTATTGGATTTTTGTCATGTTGTGACATTTTGTTTACTAATTCTTACCCTATTTTTCTAATTTGTTGTGGGATTTGTATTGTTCTTCATTTCAGCTTTATTACTGTTTTTGTACTGCATAAATACTTTAGACATTGCCCTAAGCTAAGTCTGTCTGCTTTGTGCCATAATTGCCAGGGGGTTGAGCTCAGGTTAACTTAAGTCAGTAACTTTGACAGCTCACCCTGACAAGAATTGTGATTATTGCTTGACGTGGATACTTAGCCCCTCAACCAATAACCCAGTTTCTTACACTTCTCCGCCTCAATGTCTGGGTGTCCATCCTCCAGCCATAGGAATGAAGGCAGTACATTTCCGCTGTCTCAAGAAGCTATATCCAGCCTCCACCTTGTGGCTTGCTAAACCAGGACAAATCCACTAGTCACAGCAATCATACTCTCACCACATAACAATCTTGCTACCATACCGATGCCACATATCCACTATGAATACATGCATTCAATGCGTGCACAGAATGCGCAAGAGTCTGACTGTTACATCTCAGCGGAACCTTACACGAGTGGGGGCAGTAAGCTGCATTCTGACTGAAACAGATAAACAGTCTTCTCAGGACTATGAATTGTTAAAAATAATTTTACTGTACCACAGCGTATGTCAACAAACTAGGACACGGACGGTAGTTCCATATTGTTACTAAAGGCACACTTGTGCTTATCCAGGTCACAGAGAAGCTTCTGGACCTTGGCCTTACCATGGACAGGCCTAACCCTCAGTATATAAGGTACCTGGTATAGCCTTTCAAATTTTATGGCATTAATCCCACAAATTGTTATATAACAAACAAGGCTCAGTGGTTTACCATAAATTACACATCAACTTTATTTAATCTATTCATGTTTGCATATATTGTTTACAGTTTTAATTATAAATCACAAAACTTTAAAATATCTATTTCTTTTTTCTAGTTCTATTCCCAGAATTGGCCACTTTGGGTAATATCTGGGTGAAGTATTCTATGTACCATCATTATACATTGAAGGCATATTGCAAAAGGTAGAATTCTGCTCTGTTTGGTACTGTGATTGAAATAAACATAACCTGAATGTTTTAATAATATCCGTGGTTTTGGTTTATCTCCTAGCAGAAAGGCACAAAGATAAAAGTGTCTCTTGAACAGACTGGGGATCCTATTCCATGTGTGAGCATGGAGCCATTGCTAACTACCCCAGTTTTGGAAAGTTCCCGTTGTCAGGTGGGTTGTTGGACCCACATATTCATTTGTGGATGTGATTGGGTACATTAGGACTCTCTGGGTATATAACCGCACTCAAGTCACGAGTTTAGGGGAATTAATGGTACGCCTTCACTGTGAGGAGCTTAACTTCCTCCAAATCACACTTAAAGTATGGGACCTTTCATTAAAATAACATTTGTAGGTCTCCTGAGAGCATTAAATGCCTATTAATTTTGGTATTTCTTTTCATTTGTTGGGGATACTCATGATTGTAGCAAGCTATGGTTCTGACCAAAGGGATGTGACATCTTTTTATATGATTGTACATAAAGGGTGCAGCTCAGTTGGTTATTCTATGTTATCTGTTTGCAGGTTTTTGTTCGATCTAAAGGGTCACAGAATGTGACAAACCTAAAGAAGGTGGTTTCGCTAAAACTTGCATTGATACATAGTCAACAAGCCACATTAGCCTAAGAATTGCAATGAGGGACCACTAGTAGAACTGTATAAATAGGAATGAAGGACATTGAATAAGCCAAAGTATATCATGAATGCATTTCAAACAAATTATTAAGATAAATGTTGATGTTGAGATATACTGTTCTACAAACGGTGGCCGGTTGAGATTGATCTAGATTTAACATGCCACACTTTTTAAAGGAATGAACCACAATGGAAGACTATAGAAAGAATGTGCAATATAAGAATTGAGGTCTTGAGACCAATATTGATGTTTATATGCACTATCCTACAAATGGTGGTCATTAATGGGTTTTCGACTTTTTGTTTGTAATTGGCTGTTTTGAGGTTGAGTATGAATGAGTGGACATGACTGAATGACCTGAATGAATCTGTGAGTCACAGTAAGGAGTGTAGTGTCATGGGATATGTAATTTTGTCAGTTGTTTGAGCTGCAATTTTTAAAGTTGTGTGATGGAAAATTAAAAGTGTAAACAAAATATGCAAACAAGAATAGATGAAATAAAGTAGATGTGTAATTTATGGTAAACCACTGAGCCTCGCTTTGTTATATAAAAATCTGTGGGATTAATGCCATAAAATTTGGTAGGCTGGTTGGGGGGGTTTTCTCTTTATGTATATGTACTTTTATTACCTGCCCCGTTGCCTAAGTGTGTACAGGGTTTCCCTTCTTATTGTGCTTTGTTCTAACCCTCAGTATGCACTGGATTAGCATGTTAGTTGTGCCAAAAATAAATCAAGATACCAATTTCACATGCGCTGGGGTCACTCAGTGAACAGGAACATGTCCATATGCCATGCAGGAGGATTTCTGATCCCCAAAACGGTCTCCTCAAATTCTAGATGAAGAACAATATACTGGCTCAAGGGGGCCAGTAGTTATGCCCTGTTAAAAGTACATGCGGTAATTGTGAAACAACTATGACAAGTTCCCTTAGTGTGGGCTAAATGCACATGCAGCACACACACACACACACACACACACCCCTCTCTCTCCAGCTATTAAGGACTGACTAGGCCTTTACTGGGTAGAACTGGTCTGTAGTTGCAACAAGAAGGGTGCTAGTTAGAAGACCCGTGCCCCTGACCTATGATTGACCACCACAACTTCTAGCCACCTAACAGTCAAGTAAAACAGACAGGAGCCTTGCATGTTACGATTGAGGGCATTCTTTAGGAGTACCTTTCAGGCGATATCTGCTGTGGTGTGTTTCTGGCTGGAAGGGGGGGGGGGACACCTCCACGGCTCTTCAAGATTGTGAATTCTGCTGGTGGAAACATAAAGCAGTTTAAGGTGTGCTCATGTGCAGTTCTAAAAGACCAATGGTTTCTGGTTTGAATAGGTAATGCTGGAACCAGAAAGCAGTTGCTGAGTAATTTATATATTACAACCTTTTGGATTCTCTGACTATTCATAATATAAGGCTTGCAATACTCTTAATCAACCTTTAAGAAAACGTATTGGGGCAACCACCCTGAAAAACTTTCCTGCCATTATGATTGAGAAGACCATGAACCATTGGGGAAATCAGCATACTGTCTTTTTAGTTTGGATTACCAGCCATGTTGTTTTCCGAGACTCCTGAAAGGGAGCAATGATGAAGCCAATTCAAAAAAAGCCAAACATATGGTGAACCCCATCTAAGTATTGGATAATTAGGTTCATAAAATGTTCTAGGAAAAGGATAAAGTATTCTCTGAATTTATTTTCCAGTATTCTATCTCTTGGGAAAAGGGTAAATTCCTTTTATCTCTGAGTGGGGAGGGATTAGCGAGTGACATTCTACAGCTGTACTCCAACTTTGTGCAACTGAACAGAAGATGATGGAGGGGACTGGAATACTGTATTGAGGCCTCATTGACTACTGTACTGCACTTGATTTGGTCAAAAGACCCGGACTTTGGAAGAAATTGAGTGCTTGTGTTTTACATGGTGGTATGCTTTCTCTTCTCGGTGCACTTCATTATTCCAGTTGGGCTTGGGTGGAACTCAACTTGGGTAATCGATTATCTAACAGCATTCCCGTGACCAACTGTCTTAGGCAGGAATGCTTTTCAGCTCCACTATTGTTCAGTTTTTTTTTAACATACATGCCAACATTATTACTTAATTCTCACTTGTTTTATCCAAATATGAGTGGAAGCCATAGTCAGTGTCTATATGAGGGTGAACTTGTGGCCTGCGATTTAACCCATATGCCTCTGGAAAATACTGTTGCATTTAAGTGATTATCCTGTTAGTGATACGCTGATAGATAACATGGATAAAAACAACAGCCTGATTTAGGGTTCGGTACACAGTACTCAGTCAGTCAGGATGGCAGAGGACATTACTTCTGCCAACCTGATGGACAATCACTCAACAAATTTAGAGATGCTGTGCTGTCACCTCTGTACCTTTTAAGGGACTGCCGTCATAGCGGTTCCATTTAAGGTACAAAATATTTAGTGGACTTTCACCGTCTGCAAGGCACAGGAAAAAAAGAACATTGCACCATCCCCCCTAACTATGGGAAGCTGTGTAATGCTCTTCCTCTGATGACCCTACTCTGTCAGGCCATTGGATGAAACTTTCTATTGATGGAATCAACAGTGGCTTACTTTTACAGTCTGTGCATTTCTAAATGAGGTAGGTGGACCGAGAGTTTGTAGGCCAGAGTACTGACTGCATCACGCTTACATCAGGGAGACTTGTCTGCCAAACTCCAAATCAGGCCTCAATGTAATCTATGTGGTTTTTTGGTGGCAGTTGACTGGAGTGTGTATTGTTAAAACTGTTTGGTACTGCAGTTTTTGCCCTTGACATCAGAGTTTCACGAACCTCGGTGAAGATCCAATGTTTAAAGCATTTAAATGTCACACCACCTAGTTCTATGGTAAAGTCAGTTCTTGGGGGGTGTAACCTCACTTACTGGCTTGTTATTGCTGGATTATTTTGGGTAAACTGATAATTCAATTAGTAAGGGGAAATTATGGGAATCTCCTTGTGTTGGAAGGATGCTTTATTCATTCAAATATGCTGGGTGCAAGAGGCTTGTAAAAAATACCTCAGCCATAAAAATAATATATAAAGATCTTGGACCTATTTCTGTTTGAAGTACTTTCAATACTTAAGTTAGTTTGGAAGGACAAGCCATTTTGATTTCCTTTAGGCTTGAACTTTATAATGGAAAAAGTGAAATTGAAATCTTTGACTTTAGATAATTTGGGAAATGCCAAGATGTTTCCTTATTTGGAATGTCTCCGTTCATATGCAATGAGATTAAGGATTCTTAGGTTGAGGTTGTGTAATTAACCTTAGTGATGTTTTTCAAATTTTTTATTTAATTTTGTATTAAAGATGGAAACTTTGAATGTAATATCATGCCTACTTAATCTTCTCCGGTGAGTAGCATGTGGGCTACTGGTAGCTCTCCAGATACCTATAAGAAGGGCCACTGGAATTATGCAGCAGGAGAGGGCCAAATTATGGTGCAGGGTTGAGTAAATTATGCAGCAATGAAAGGCAAATTATGAGAAATAATGTAGCACATTTTGCAACATTACTTCATTATTTCATCATTTTTCAACTTGCTAACACTATGTGGTCATTGGTTGCACCTCATTAGTACCAGTTTAACATCCACCTGTAGCAATAAGCAACAGAAAGGTGACCAGTCCAGGTCTGGAAATGGCCTTCCACTGCACAGAAACGTGTGTTGCAGTATTTTTAGTAACTCTTGAACTGTTTGAGCTACAAACAAACTTTTTTTGTTAAAATCGACATATTATGCAGCAGATGTTGGCTTATATGGCAAAAGCAACAGATCCATAACTATGCAAAAATCGCCTCGTCCAATACCGCACACTTTTAGTGACCCTGCCTATAAGTAGTCATCTTGTGTACAACCCATCATACTGAATTAGAAGTTTTGCTTTGTCGAATTAATACATGTATCCCAAAATTTAAAAGCCTGCAATCCAGACGTAAATTGAGCATTTTCAAAACTGGTAATGTGATGTTTGGAGAAAAATGGTTGAATGTACGAAATATATTCAAAGCTGACATTTGAGTAATAATTCATGCAGCACTGGAGCACCTTGTTACTGATATTACCTTGGTGCGAGGGCTATTACAACTATGACTGTCAAATATTAGCCATAGAGTGGCATTCCAAGTTGATAAAGCATTATTTTACATTACTGCTGGCACCTATGCCTATGGACTGAGGCAATCACTGCTGGTAATCATGACACGGCAACAACTGTAAGCAGGCATCACAAAGCAACACCAAAGGACCCTTTACCTGTCGCCACTGCACATTCACCAGCCTCTGTCACTCAAGTCCATCCCTGAGGACCCACAAAGCAGAACACAGCCTCAGATGTATCCTGATCAACACTCGCTCCATCCACAGGCACGCCATCGAACTCTGGAACCTCATCGACACTACATCCCCGGACATCGCTTTCCTCACAGAAACATGGCTTAACCCCTTCTCGGCTCCAGACATCGCCATCCCTGACTGCTACAAGATCATCCGCAAAGACCGCACAAACCGTCCCGGGGGAGGCATCGCCATCATCCACAAAGAGTCCCTATGCCTTGCCACCAGCACCGAAGACTGCACAACCAACATGGAACTCTTCCACTTCCAGATTGGAACCAACCCTAACACCACTCTGCGGGGCACCCTCATCTACAGGCCTCTGGGCCCTGCCCCGCCTTTCTGCAACACCATCGCTTACCTAGCCACCACCCACGCTCTTACATCCAAGGACTACATCCTACTGGGGGACCTCATCTTCCACCTGGAAAACCCAAACGACAACAGCTCCACCACTCTAATCGAAAACCTCGCCAACCTCTGACTCAAGCAACTCGTCACTGCACCCACTCACTCGGCCGGTCACACACTGGACACTTTTTTCTCCACCAGCAACCATGTCTCCATCAGCCACACTACCGAACTTCAATGGACCGACCACTGCTGCATTCACTTCACCTTCAACAAGCCCATCAGTCGCCACCACGCTCCCCAACTTCCCTGAACAAATTGGAACAAGGACACTGAAGCCAAGCTCACTACCAGCCTCAACGCAGCACCATCCCCAAGCCGATGATGACGTCAACACTGCCGCACACAAGCTTCACAAATAGATCACTGACTGCGCCAACATCCTTGTCCCCCTCAAGACACTCTACTACAAAGGCACAGCCAAGAAAGCAAACTAGTTCGCCCCCACAATCAAAGAACCGAAGCAGGTCTGCAGACGTCTAGAGAGGAAATGGCGGACCAACAAGACTCCTGCAAATCACAAAACCTTCAAAAACATTGTCAAACTACACCGCCAGCTCATTAGGACCACCAAAAAACTCACCCTGCAACAACGCATCAATAAAAACGCCCACAACAGCAAGGCACTTGCAAGGACCTTTTTACCATCATCAAGGAATTCACCAACCCCCAACTCCAACTCCACCGACATCCTCCCGTCACAAGAACTCTGCAAAAACCTTGCCAACTACTTCCATCGCAAGATATCAGACTTTAATGACAGGTTCACCACCTATGGCCCCCCACTACTGTCACCAGCAGCCAGACGATTGAAGCGTCACCACGACCCCCGCCCTCCTCCGCTGGAGTAACATCACCCACAATGAGACCCGCAACATCTTGGCAACCATCCACTCAGGAGCGCCCACCGACCCCTGCCCTCACCACATCTTCAAGAAAACGAGCGACATCATCGCACCCAAACTCCGACATACCATCAACCGCTCCTTCGAATTTGCCACCTTCCCAGAGAGTTGGAAACACGCTGAGATCAAACCTCATCTAAAGAAACCCAATGCGGACCCGACATCAAGAAGTACTGGCCCATCTCCCTGCTCCCCTTTTTGGCCAAAGTCATCAAGAAAGCAGTCAACAAACAACTCACCGCCTTCCTGGAAGCCAACAACATCCTGGACCCCATTCAGTCAGGATTCAGAAGCAACCATAGCACCGAGACCACCATCCTCACTGCCACACACATCCGCACCCTCCTCAACCGAGGCCTGACCATCGCTCTCATCCTCCTAGACCTTTCTGCCACCTTCGACACAGTCTCACACGACACGCTACACGTGCAGCACCACAACGCCGGCATCTGAGACTCAGCTCTGCAATGGCTCTCCGCGCTCCTAACCAGCAGAACACAGAAGGTCCGACTCTCCCCCTTTCTCTCGGAAGTGACCAAGATCGGCTGCAGCGTCCCCCAAGGATCCTCACTGAGTCCCACCCTCTTCAACCACTACATGACCCCACTGGCCGCCATTGTTAGAAGCCACGCACTCAACATCATCTCCTACGCCGAGGACACCCAACTGGTAGTCTCCCTCACCAACAACCTGACCACCGCCAAGAACAATCTCCATGAAGGAATTAAATCAGTCGCCACTTGGATGAAAGACAGTTGCCTTAAACTGAACTCGGACAAAACAGAAGTCCTCATCCTCGGCTCCACACCCTCTGCCTGGAACAATTCCAGGTGGCCCACCGCCCTCGGAAACAACCCCACTCCCACCGACCACGCCCGCAACCTCGGCGTCATCTTAGACTCATCACTCTCAATCGACTGACAGGTGAGCGCCGTCTTATCGGGTTGCTTCCACACCCTGCGCATGCTTCGTAAAATCTACAAATGGATCCCTACTGAAGTCAGAACTGTCACCCAGGCCCTCATCAGCAGCCACCTCAACTATGGCAGTCCACTCTACGCGGAACCACCACCAAGACCTGAAAAAGACTACAACGCATCCAGAACGCCTCCGCCTGTCTCATCAAGAATGCCCCTCGACACAGACACACTTCTGCCCTTCTGAGAGACCTACACTGGTTGCCTATCGACAAGGGAATCACCTTCAAGCTCCTGACCCATGCCTACAAGCCCCTACACGATGTCAGACCAGCCTACCTCAACCACAGACTCTCCTTCTAAACTGCTGCCAGATAACTCTGCTCCGCCGACCAGACCCTTGCCAATGTCCCCCGCATCCAGAAAATCACAGCCGGAGGAAGATCCTTCTTCCACATCGCCGCCAAGACCTGGAACACCCACCTCATTCACCTCAGGCAATCCCCCACCCTGTCACAGCTCAGGAACGGCCTCAAGACCTGGCTCTTTGACTGATCCTCAGCACCCCCCACCCAGCGCCTTGAGACCCTCACGGGTGAGTAGCCATGCTTTACAAATCCCTAATTGATTGATTGATTGGTATTCTTGCATGGGTGGCCACTAATAAAATCTTGTCTGATGTTCTCACTATTACAACATCAGTAGCTTAGGATGATTTTCATTGAACAGAAGTAGCTCTTACTATGGAAATGTTTGAAGACATGTAGTCTACTGTGTGGATGCAGAGATGTTTACATAAGTCCAGTGGGACATGAATACATTATGGGGGTCATTACAACATTGGCGGTAAAAGCCGCTTACCGCCGTGCAGAAGACCGCCAATACACCGCGGCGGGAGACCGCCACAGCTATTATGACACACATCACCGAATCCGCCGAAATTCAGACACCCACACAAGTCCGCCACACCAAAGGTCAGCGATAAATATGCGGAAACAAATCCTCCACCTCCACGCCAACAGAAACACGCCCATGCTATTATGACCCACAAATCCACGCAGCGGTCTTTCAACCGCGGTATTCCATTGGCGGTACACACTGCCGCGCCCAAAATACACACACAGCTCCAAAACACCGCCACATTGGACAATTCCAAATACACACACCTGATACACATACAAACAACACTCCCACACACCCAACACAATATAAAACACACACCCACAAACCCCTACGACCACAAATTAGAGACGAAGGCCAGAGAGAGACAGCACAGAATAGATAACACCATCACACAGAGGCACACTACACCATCACCCACACAACATCCACGCACAAAACACCACATACCACTACACTCACCATACTCATCAACACATACACCACCCCACACATCACACACAACACCCCATGTCACGCCAAAGACACCCCCGCTTCTCCGATGGGAGGAGCTCAGGGTCATGGTGGAGGAAATCATCAGGGTAGAGCCACAGCTATTTGGCTCACAGGTACAGTACACATCCATAGCCAGGAAGATGGAGCTATGGCAAAGAATAGTCGACAGGGTCAACGCTGTGGGACAGCACCCAAGAAATAGGGAGGACATCAGGAAGAGGTGGAACGACCTACGGGGGAAGGTGCGTTCCACTGTATCCAGGCACCACATCGCGGTACAGCGGACTGGTGGCGGACCCCCACCTCCTCCCCCACAACTAACAACATGGGAGGAGCAAGTCTTGTCTATCTTGCATCCTGAGGGCCTCGCAGGAGTCGTTGGAGGAACGGACACTGGTAAGTCAAATCTTCACTATCATATCCCCCACCCTACCTGCATGCTATCACACACCCCCACCCTCACACCCTCCCCTATCACCCTAACTCCTCACTAATCTACCCATAACACCAACCACCCATCCCAACCCCAAGACCTGCATGACGCAACTAAGCATGGACACCCATCACTAAAGCATGCCCACTGCACAGACCCACAACACCCCCCAACCATCACCACACAAGCCCCCACACAGGAATGCCTGCACTGGGGTTCACGCACACCCAACCATTGCACACCATGAAACACACACATGCAATAATCATGTACTTATACCCCCGCAGGAACCCGAAGGAACGTCACCACACCAGAGGGTCCAGACAACACCACTCCACCCCCAGAAGAGGCCCACAGTGACGACAGCAGCTCTGCCCTACTGGATCTTGATGACCAGCCCGGACCATCGTGGGCCTCAGGACAGTCGGTTCCCCTTGCCCAGCCACAGCCCAACACCGAGCTTCCACCCTCTGGTAACCCCAGCACAGCACCCACCCAGCGGGCCCATACCTCCCTACCCAGGACAGGTCAATCAGCGGTGTGTCCACCACTACAGGGCACCCAGGCTAACCCACCACCCCAACAACAACAGGGACCTGGGGGCAGTGGTAGTGGGCACACAGTCCAGGGGATGGAGGCACAGGAACACCGGGGAACTGGGAGGGCTGCTGTGTGACAGAGGGAGGACAGGCCAAGGGAACCCACTCTCCACGAGGCCCTATCCTCCATCATGGGAGCATACCACCACTCCCAGGAGACGATGGCAACGGTCCTGGACAAGTTGCAGGAGACCCTGCGTCTGCAGGAGGAGCAGTATTTGGGGTTCAGGGAGGAGCTCAGGACCATCGGCTCCGCC
Source organism: Pleurodeles waltl (assembly GCF_031143425.1). NCBI lineage: Eukaryota > Metazoa > Chordata > Amphibia > Caudata > Salamandridae > Pleurodeles > Pleurodeles waltl. The sequence continues at coordinate 418,340,741 of NC_090448.1, read as the reverse complement.
CTGGGCACCATCGTAGGGGTGCTGACGGACATTCAAAAGACCTTGAGGGACACCGTGGCACTCCAAGGGGCCCTGACACTAGCCAGGACGATGAAATGCCCACCACATCCGCCGGCGCTAGTGGACAGGACGCCCCGCCACAGGACCACCACACCAGCACCCCACCCCCTGCAGACGGACAACCACCACGAAAGCAGGCCCTGAGATCCAGGAACAGGACAGAGCAAGATGGCAAGACCCCTGCCAGGAAATAAGACCACCCTGATTGTCCCCCCACTGTCCCACTTTGTTACCCTGTCCAAATCGGAACTGACCTAGCTCCACTTCCAATGCCCAGATGTGCAATGTACCTGTGAGACTAATAGACAGGACTCTGCCATGGACATTCTTCCACCATGACCTCTCCCCATTTCACAACCCCCCTATATTTTTATGCACTTCAATAAACACCCTTGAAACCTCAATAATATTGGAGTCAGTCAATGTTGTGAACTTTGAATTGTCAATTACAGTGTTAAAAAAGGTTACCCATTGGAAGGTCAACATACCAATGTCACACATCACAAGCCTTTCAAGGGTGCAAACTGTTGACACGTAGGTTACCACATTACTGAAACTGAAATGGAAGGGGACAATTGAGTTACCAAATAGGGAGTGAAATGTAGGTAGAGGATAGAGGTAGACGTGTGAAATGTAATATAATGTGAAACATGAAATTGTACTCACCTGTGTCTCATTGAAAATATTGCTGTATGACTGACTCCCTGTTGTCGTTTTCATCTTCATCAGCTTCCTCCTCCTCACTGTCCACAGGCTCTACAGGCTCACCCGCTGCAACAACACTGTCATCTGGATCATCCTCCTGCAGAAAAGGCACCTGGCGTCGCAATGCCAAGTTATGGAGCATGGAGCAGGCGATGATGATGTCGCACACCTTCTTCGGTGAGTAGAATAGGGACCCACCTGTCATATGGAGGCACCTGAACCTGGCCTTTAGGAGGCCGAAGGTACGCTCGAACACCCTCCTAGTCCGCCCATGGGCCTCATTGTACCGTTCCTCTGCCCTGGTCCTGGGATTCCTCACTGGGGTCAGTAGCCAGGACAGGTTGGGGTAACCAGAGTCCCCCAATAGCCATACACGGTGCCTCTGGAGTTCACCCATCATATCGGGGATGCTGCTATTCCGCAGGATGTAGGCGTCATGCACTGAGCCAGGGAACATTGCATTTACCTGCGAGATGTACTGGTCTGCCAAACAGACCATCTGGACATTCATTGAATGATAACTCTTCCTGTTCCTGTACACCTGTTCATTCCTGCGGGGGGCACCAGAGCTACATGGGTCCCATCAATGGCACCCATGACGTTGGGGATATGTCCAAGGGCATAGAGGTCACCTTTCACTGTAGGCAAATCCGCCACCTCAGGGAAAATGATGTATCTCCTTACGTGTTTCAGCAGGGCAGACAACACTCTGGACAACACGTTGGAAAACATAGGCTGGGACATCCCTGATGCCATGACCACTATTGTCTGAAAAGACCCACTTGCAAAGAAATGGAGCACTGACTGCACCTGCACGTCAGGGGGGATTCCAGTCGGATGGCAGATTGGTGACATCAGGTCTGGCTCCAACTGGGTACATAGTTCCCGGATTGTGGCACGGTCAAACCGGTAGGTCACGATGACATGTCGCTCTTCCATTGTCAACAGGTCCACCAGCGGTCGGTACACCGGCGGATTCCGCCATCTTCCAATATGTCCCAACTGACGGTGCCTAAGAAGGGCAACAGCGAAAAAACTGTCAGCATTCCTCCAGGTATGTGCCCACAGTCACACACAAGACTACACCAGACAATTAACCCATCCGGGAAAGGTTTTGAGTGTAGGCCTCGGTATGTGTGACGCAGCAGTAATTGAAGCCATGTGGGCCCCTGAAATGGCAGCTGCCTGACCTCTAAACTGGGACAATGGAATTGTGGGGTAACTGCGCTGGCGTTGGACACCGTCGCGGTAGGCGGTCGTAGAGCGCGGCGCAATGCTGCATTGGTTAGCATTGGACCCTATGGGTCCCAGGAGCCAATGAACAGGTGCGCTGGCGGTGATGATGCGCACCGCCGCGGACGTCACCACCATTTTCTATCACTTCAATCACTAGATACCTGACCTTCGACAGGAGAGGACCTACACTGCTAGTGCTGCTGTGACTTCGGTCTGGAAGCGACGACGGCTGCTGCGTCTGGGGAAAGGGCCCCTGCCTTCACTGCACAGGAGTTGTAGAATCTTGTGGATGGGGTCCTCCCCCAGTATACGCTACTCTACGGTCCTCCAGACCAACAGGTTAGTACACAGGGAGCACGTTGTATGGGCTAGGCCTGGGTGGACAGGGCTGGGTGGATGAGGGAAGGGGGCAGAGTACATATAACAGTCATGCATGGGGATGAATGGGCCACAGGGATAGAGTTGGGAGGGGGCCAATTACAACGACGGTGCTGTAGGTAATGACTGTTCCTCTTTCCTTGTGCATGTCATGTAGGTCAGCGCCCACCAGAGAGGGACATTTGGCGTGCCATCGCCGAGGAAGTCCGGACCCTGAGGGCCCACCAGAGACAGGGCACCCACTGCCGGAAGAGATGGGAGGACATTCGCCGCTGCAGCAAGAAGACGGCGGAGGCTCAGCTGGGGATGGCCTCCCAACGTGGGAGGGGTGCCCGTAGCACCATGACCCCCCTGATGTTCCGGATCCTGGCGGTGGCCTACCCGGAGTTGGATGGGCGCTTAAGGACATCACAGCAGACACAAGGGGGTGAGTACAACCTCATCCTATGGACTTTGCGTGCAGTGGAGCAGTCTGGGTGGGGGTGGTGGGCTGTGGGTGTCCCTAGGCCAGGGCGAGTTAGGTAGGCAAGGCCCCTCCGGTATGTAGGCCATGTGGCACTCTACCCCAGCTCAAAAAAAGGCAAATTGATGTATAGTTGCCCCTTTGCCATCCATGTGGGCAGATTTCTACCATTGCCATGTAGGCCATATCCCAGAAATTGCATGTGCAGAGGGCAGGAGCACGGCGTAATGCAGGGGGCTGCTGCGTTTATCTTGTCCGCCAACGATAGCGGTATGCCATGCACTAAAACTCTCTTTCTTCTGTCTCCACCCTTTTTCTGCTCTCCCTGTCCTTCTGTACATCAGCATCAACAGGCGGAGGTACAGTGGCACCGGAGCACGAGGGAGCTGCATCCCACATGGCCATGGAGGGCCACACCACAGACTCTGAATTCACCAGTGGGACGGAGGGCGAGGGGAGCTTCACGTCGGCCACAGGATCACCAAACAGCGACACGGACTCGTCCGCCGATGGGAGCTCCCCTGTGGTGGCGGCACCATCTGTGCGCCCCACTTCTACAGGTACAGCCGCCACCTCCCCTACCAGCACTGCCCTCCCAGCAGCCCCTCAGCGTTCGCCCCGTGCCCGCTCACCCAGGAGGGTGAGCATCACCTTCGCCCCAGGCACCTCAGGCCCTGCCCCAGTCACCCCTGCTGCCCTCAGTGAGGAGGCCATTGACCTCCTTAGGTCACTCACTGTTGGGCAGTCTACCATTGTGAATGCCATCCAGGGTGTAGAACGAGAGTTGAAACACGGTAATGCATTCAGGGCATATAAAACATGCTAGGTAAACGCTTACTGACTTACTCGTAGAAAATTCTCCGGTTGGGTAGGCCATGATGCTCATTTTACAGAAACTAAACCTCAACAGGAAGCACTTACAAATATAAACGTAGCAGGTGCCCCAGTTGAAGCTCAGCTTCTGGAAAGGACAAGCCACCCTAACTCTTGGGCTTGGCAAAGATAAAGGAAGGCTCTGCGCTCAGTGATTCCATAGCAGAAAAAAATCTAGAATCCTTCCTGGAGGTGAATTGATGATGTACTGGAGCGTAATCCGTATAAGACTGTGACGAGCGGGTTCTATCTTCCGCTACTGGAGACACAGAGTAGAAGGTTCTCCCTTTATAAAACACTAACAAAGAAAAAAAAACAACAAAAAAAAACATAACAATCCCACAAAATAGCCTGCTACCAGTCCAAAATCTCGACAGGACCTGAAGCACTGTATACATGCAACTATAGCACAATGCCTCTGCCAGACCTTGGTATGTTTTCACACCCTGGATGAAGTCTGCTTTATTCAGGGTTGTTTTTTAAACTCGGCTCAGTGAAAAGCGCTCTTAAATCTAGTGAAAGGTCTCACTTGACATCCCCTTCCGAAGTCTAGCTATCTTGCTGTTCTTGCGAATCTTTTAAACCCTCACTGGTCCTTATGTGTTTGTTTCTAACTGCATGTCAACACAGTTTAATACATAATTGTCTCATATACAAGAAACAGAAGGAATACAGGCTGCCTTTGATACGGTTGACCATGACGCCCTAACTCAAAGACTCCATGAAGCCGGCATACAAGGGATTGCTCTCGACTGGATTACTTCCTATCTTTAAAAAAGAGCAAATATCATCCACTCGCCCCCCTTCTCGTCCGAACCCTACCTCACAAAAGCAGGGATCCCCCAAGGGTCAATCATCTCACCTTTGCTTTTCAACATCTACATGACATCTTTACCAGAACTGATCAATGATTTCCATCTCACATGCTACAACTATGCAGATGACACACAAATACTACTTAAATTAGAAGACCCCAAAAACATTGAAAACTCACAAATCTTCAGTTGCCCCAGAGCCGTTGATCAGTGGATGACCTGGAGCCATCTCAAACTAAAATACCTCCAAAACAGAAATACTCATATGTGGTGACTGGAAAAGTTATGACCCTCTGTGCGTCTGGCCTGACGATCTCGGACCACCTCCTCAATTATCCAAGGGAGTTAAAAACCTAGGAATCACCATGGATTCCAAGTTAACTATGAATGTCCAAGTAGACAAATTAGCACGCACAAGCTTCATCACCTTAAAGACTTTACGACGCATCTTCCCCCACCTCGGATTTCCTCACAAGGTGCAAGCTACCATCTCACTTGTACTATCCAAACTGGATTATGCCAATAGCCTCTACCATTGATCTTCTCTATCTGTTATGAAAAAACTACAACGTATCCAGAATTCCACAGCCAGGCTAATACTGTATATAAAGCCGCAAGCCCACATCTCCCCTGCCTTGAGACCACTACACTGGTTACCCGTTGCCAGAAGATGCACTTTCAAGCTGCTTTGTATCACCCACAAAGCTATACATGGAACAGGACCGCTTTTTTTTATCAGAAAGAAAATGACCAAATACATCCAACAAAGAACCCTCCGCTCAAGACTGGCACTGCGCCTTAGAACACCACCATACAAGAAAAAGACTATAGGTGGTACATCCTTCTCCGTCCAAGCAGCCAAACTATGGAATTCATTACCCCCAACTATAAGAGCCACAGATAACTTTCTTGTCTTCAGAAAACTATTCAAGAGTTGGCACTTTCCTTCATAACCACCTTTTTCAAACAACTATGAACTGTATATGCCTATGTGGATAAATATTTTTTTCAGATTATATGTATATTTATATTTATTTATAGTTTCTTTGGAAAATATGTATTGCTACTATGTCATAACAATAAAATACACACACACTCTTTAAACCTGTCTGACTAAGTATTTTTTTACCCATGATTCTAATTATGTATTGTATGTGCATATGTGTGTGTGTGTGTGTGTATATATATATATATATATATATGTATGTGTATGTGTATATGTTGTTTCTGTGCTTGGCATGTTCGTGGATCATTGCATGGCTCCTGGTTTTTTTTGGGTTGTTATACTAGATATCTATGAATTCCTGCTCTCATCTTATCACACTTATCTACTCATCACTCTTATGTCATGTCTCTATCAAACAATCCTCCATTCTCACTCTGACTCATCCCAAATCCCTTCTACCACTTTCATCTCCTAAATATCTCTGCCTAAGCTCTTCCCTCCACATCTAACTCACCAAACCTCACTCTACCTCTGTGACCTCCCACACAACCCTACTAAATTCTCCTGCATTCATCTCACCCTGCTACTATGCTCTCCCTAACCCTTCCACATACTCTTCCCCCTCCACCCCCCTTTACTCATCCCAAACCTTTGGGTTGAGTAAATGAAGGATATACTCCCAATTAACACCTCTGGATTTATTTCCTCCTCCACCCCTCTATTACTCCAGTCTAACTAACAAACTCTCATATCCGCAGCTCAAATTAACTCATAATAATACTAAAACTGTACTCATTATTTAACGATACTAATCCATCACTAATTCTTGTTGGGTTCCGGAGTAGCGTGCTACTCATCGAAAAGCGCTTCGATGCCTCGTCAGGGGTAGTAAGCGCTATATAAATACGATTACAATTACAATTACAATTCCTGGGAGGCATTCATTCTGGTCAGGCTGTCCTTCAGCGAACCCTGCAATCTCTGGCCTCAGCACTGATGGCAGCCATTGTCCCTGTGTCCAGACTCCCCCCTCCAACTTCCTCCACCCAGACCCAATCCCCTGTACCCCAGCCCATCCCAAGCACACCTACAGACCAGCATGCACACAAGTCAACACACACAAATAGCTCAAGCAAACATAGGCACCACACACACCACAGGCACTCACACAAGCATCAGACCCATACAGACACAGCAACATCCACTGTCTCCACTGTGTCCCCCTCCTCCTCTTCTCCCTCCCAGTGTCGTCTACACACACACCTGCATGCACCACATCTACAGGCACTAGGACTCGCACCAGGACACCCAGCACCACAAGCCGCTCACCTGCACTCACCACCTCCACTGCCATATACACGTCCCCTGTGTCCTCTCCCAGTGTGTCTGTGACGCCCCCTCCCAAATTATACAAACGCCGGCAATCACTCACCCAACATCCATCCACCTCACGACAGCCTCCAGTACCTGCACCTGCACCCAAAACAGCTAAAGTGACACCTCCTACAACCACCTCCTCTTCCTCCACTCCCAGAGCCCCTCCAGCTACCCATCCCAGTGTACGTCAGAAACTGTCCATATGTCAAATTGACCTTTTTGCCCCCACCCCCCCCCCCTCCAATTCATCAGTCCCGTCGTAGCGCCTCAGCCAAAAAGCCTCCAGTACCAGATTTTTGGAGTGCCCCGTCCACCAGGGCAGGCAGTAGGACCCGGAGCCAAGGCACTGTCAGCCCACCCCCTGTAAAGGCTCCGAAATTGGAGAGTGTACGACGGGACCATGTCAAGACTCCTGGTGGGACAAACAGTGAAATGGGATCCAAGGCGATTGGTGAGTCATCTGTAACTCAAAAGAAGGTGGGGAAGGTCCAGAGGAAGTCTCCCCAACCTGTTGTGAGTGTCACGGCGGAGAAGTGCGCCATCATTTCCGGCGGTCCAGACACAACCGCCAGCACCGTCGTCACTGGTCCAGAGACCACCGCCAGAGTCAAAGCCCAGGAGGGCCCAAGTATCGTTACTGGTCAGGAGACCACCGCCGGAGTCACAGCCCAGGAGGGCTCAAGTATCATAACTGGTCAGGAGACCACCGCCAGAGTCATAGCCCAGGAGGGCCCAAGTATCGTTACTGGTCAGGAGACCACCGCCGAAGTCACAGCCCAGGAGGGCTCAAGTATCGTAACTGGTCAGGAGACCTCCGCCAGAGTCATAGCCCAGGAGGGCCCAAGTATCGTTACTGGTCAGGAGACCACCGCCAGAGTCACAGCCCAGGAGGGCTCAAGTATCGTAACTGGTCAGGAGACCACCGCCAGAGTCATAGCCCAGAAGGGCCCAAGTACCGTTACTGGTCAGGAGACCACCGCCGGAGTCACAGCCCATGAGGGTCCAGAATCCCACAGCCCCGCTGGGCAATGATGGAACGTCAAGCCACAAACCAACGTCCAGTTTGGAGTTCGTCAAGCCACACACCAACGTCCAGTGTGGAGTTTGTCATGCTACACACCAACGTCCAGTGTGGAGTTTGTCATGCCACACACCAACGTCCAGTGTGGAGTTTGTCATGCCACACACCAACGTCCAGTGTGGAGTTTGTCATGCCACACACCAACGTCCAGTGTGGAGATCGTCTTGCCACACACCAACGTCCATTGTGGAGATCGTCTTGCCACACACCAACGTCCATTGTGGAGATCGTCTTGCCACACACCAATGTCCAGTGTGGAGATCATCATGCCACACACCAATGTCCATTGTGGAGATCGTAATGCCATACACCAATGTCCATTGTGGAGATCATAATGCCACACGCCAATATCCGTACCAGAACCGCCATGGCAAAGCACCGCTGAACAAGCCCAAGACCGCCATGGCAAAGCACCGCTGAACAGTCCATAGCCAGCCATGGCAAAGCACCGCTGAACAAGCCCAAGACCGCCATGGTAAAGACCGCTGAACAGTCCATAGCCAGCCATGGCAAAGCACTGCTGAACAAGGCCAAGACCGCCATGGTGAAGACCGCTGAATAGGGCAAAGACTGCCATGGCAAAGCACCGCTGAACAGTCCATAGCCAGCCATGGCAAAGCACCGCTGAACAAGCCCAAGACCGCCATGGTGAAGACCGCTGAACAGGGCAAAGACCGCCATGGCAAAGCACCGCTGAACAAGGCCAAGACTGCCATGGTGAAGACCGCTGAACAGGGCAAAGACTGCCATGGCAAAGCACCGCTGAACAAGGCCAAGACTGCCATGGTGAAGACTGCTGAACAGGGCAAAGACTGCCATGGCAAAGCACCGCTGAACAGGGCAAAGACTGTGTGGGTATGAATAGTCCGGCACATCAGGCATCGTTCTCCCATGTGCAGCTGGGACTGTGACAGGACATGTACTTTCACGGGGAGACTCATCCAGTCTGGGCACCAGTCCCACCTAGTACCAGTAGAGAACTGCATCTACTTGCGAAGATGTGTCTTTGCACTCCCCAGGATGTAACAGTGGGCAAGCCACCCACTTGTTAGACTTGAGAGACTGTGGCTTTGCACTCCCCAGGATGTAACAGTGGGCAACCCACCCACTTGTTAGACTTGAGCGACTGTGGCTTAGCACTCCCCAGGATGTAACAGTGGGCAAGCCACCCACTGTAGAGACTTGAGAGACTGTGGCTTTGCACTCCCCAGGATGGCACAGTGGGCAACCCACCCACTGAAGTGACTTGAGAGACTGTGGCTTTGCACTCCCCAGGATACATCAATGGGCATGGAGCCCCGTCGTGGATCTGGCTTCGCATTCATCTGGCTGAGGTGTGCTCCCTTCCCTTCCCCCTGAGGTGCCTGTAGTGTTTCTATCTGATGCCCCGGCAGTGTTCTCTCGGATTGTGGTCAGGTATCTATTGTGGGCGTCGCCCATGCATTTTTGGACTGTTGGTGCACGGACATTGTTGTGTACACATCTGCACTACTTCTTGTATTGTACATTTATTTTTGACAGATTTCGTGATATATATATCCGTATATTTTTTAATGAGTAGTATATTGGCACAATACAAAGTTTGACCGCTATTCGCTTTGTCTTTGCATTCTTCCGGGGGGATTGTGGGTTGTTACTGTGATTTTTGTGAATGCATTGGTGTGTATCTTGTAATATGCGAGGGTGGGGGTGGGGGTGTTTGGTGGGTGTCCCCGTAACTTTTGCCTCCCTCCTCCCCCGTGTCGTAGGTGCTGTACTCACCGGTATGTTCTGCACCTACATCGCTGTTGGTCGTAGATGAGCAGGAATGCAAGGGCAGGGAGTATTTGTAGTTCCGGATCCATGGTGTCCTCGATCCTCGTGGGATGTGTTGAGGTGAGCGTTTTCCCATAGCAAAAGCTGTTTCCGCCGTGTTTTTATCCACGGTGAATCCGCCCCGGAAAAGGTGGCGTACTGGTGTGTTGTGATAGTGTGGGCGGTACATTGTCTCCCGCCTGTCTGTTGGCGGTGACCGCCGCGCTGTTTGTCTGTACCGCCGTGGCGGGCAGTGTGTTAAAGTGGCTGTCTTAGTTGGCGGTTTCCGCCAGGGTCGTAATTCCCTTTTTTTGTCCGCCGGCCTGTTTGCGGTATTACCGCAGCTTTAACACCGTCCGCCAGGGCTGTAATGACCACCTATGTTGTAGATGGAGACTGACTAAGGAGTAGGAAGTAGGGAAGATGTATTAACGCTGCAGGCAGTAGAAATATTGCTTAATGGTTATTTGTTTCCGAAGCATCACTGGAAGGGGAATAGTCAAAAAGCATAGGGTAGCTTATTCCAGACTTTTTGAAGCAGAAGTGGTGAAGCCTGAAACAAGCTCTTCAATTTTGAGCCGTTTGGATCACTCGCCTTAACATGGTAGAGCTGCTGATTGCGTGGTTGCTTCTGCAGGTATGAATTTTGTCATTGTGGTTTCATTTCTTGTCAATTAGAGTAGTGTTTCAATTTGGTGAATGCTAGGAGATGTAGCAACAGCTGTTTAAGTGTGGTAGTGGTGGTGGTTGTGGTGAATTTCCTTTGGTTCCTTGTCAGACCCTCAGTAACTCTGGGAGTCCAGAGTAGTGTCTTTTAAGCTTCGAGCACAGACTACCATATTATGTGGGAAAGGATGAGGACTTTGAAAAGTGATTGGAAGTGAATAGGCAGTAGGGAGTGGTGACTGTACATGAGGTTCACTTGGTACCGGGCTATCTGGGTTTTCTTCATTATGTGCTGCTAGGATGTCTAATCAGGGACCAATGTGGAAGCTAAGGGATCTGGTAAAACTGTTGATGCAGGGAAAGAAGCTTTCGATATTCACGAAGCCATTTGGGGTATTGCCAGTATTTGAGCTCAATATTGCTTCATAACTTTTGGAGCTAGCCCTCTAGGGCTACAGGACAGGACCTTTTTAGCTACTCTTGGATGCATGCCTTATTCTACTGGAGTACAGACGCGCAGGCGTAAAAACATGATGTTTGCTTTAGACAAGCATGTGCAAATAGAGTACAAAACCAAATATTACCTCTTATTTTTATGAACGAACAAGGTGTCTCTATTAGCAGGGAAAAAAACTTGGATCCTCTGTCTAAAAGAAGACACGGTGCCCTGAGTGAAACACTCAGCTGGAACTAGACAGCTGGTAGTCATTTCTGATCAGATTTTCTAATTTCATACGGAAGTAACCTATTTATTTTTGCATTTCCATTCAGAAACCTATGCTTGTTTTTCTCTATGATGGAGGGCTGCCATGTATGTAATTTCTGTGTCACACTGATCAAAAGATAAATTATCCACATGTGGAGCAGCACAGTGATGAACATTTGCAATGGGTAACTAGTCACCTTTCAGTTGTTGGTTGCTGGATCCAGGTACTGAACTTGAACTAAGGAGGTGGAACTTCCCCCTCAGAGAGTAATGCACTGGGAATTGGCCTTTGCAGCATCAAAAACTATCCAGGTACACTTAAATGTAATTCATAAAAATGATAACAATTAAGAATTCTTTATAGTCACATATTTAGCTTCATTATAGTGCAAATTCCTTTTACACCACGTACACTATTGTCAAAATAGCAGTCAATCCAATTGGTGTGGGGTGCGAGGAGGCTCAGAGTCCAGAGAAATCACTAACATTTTACTTCTCTTGTTAACATATGATGTCTTGAACCTTGTAGTGCCTCCTACAGAGACGCTTAAATTATAAATATCTAATATAATCTAGTGTTATGTGAGGTTATTTTATTCTAAGTGTGACAGTGTAAGTTTTACACAAAAAACTAGTTGCTTTTGGGATCTAGAAGGGACGGTGTCAATAAAAAATGTTTTACAGTGCTTCTGCACAAGATTAAAACATTGTTGGTGAATGACACTTGTAGTAGTATCTGGTAAGTGTGTATTATTATTTTCTTAAGAAACCCTTGCATTTTGCATAGCATTGTGAGCTCCATTACATAAACGTGTCCGAATGATAAAATAGTGAGCACAAACTGCCAATGAGTGTGCCATGCCATATGCATGTAGCTTCACTTTCTTTCTGTATAATTTAGTCAATGTTGAGATATAATTTGGTCCTTCACTGCTAGTTCATTGGCACTGAACTAGCGGATGCAAAGACAAAAATATCAGGATTGGTAAACACACCTGACACTACATGAGGTGTGCAACACCCATACATCCATACTATTCCTGTCTCACTCGTGGCACCACCATCTCTTTACCAAAGACAAGAGAATCTAAGCCACCCCCACCTCTGTGTACCTGGTAACGCTTCCCCCTTCCTATGCTGTGTTTTAAAGGGGCCCATCCAGTGATAGGTGATAGAAGAGCTCTCAAAACCCAAGTAGATATCATCAAACAAAGGAACATTCTGGAATGCCTGGTGCAGGTGGTTGTTATTAGGTGAGCACAACTGGTTAAAAAGAACTGCATAGCCCAAGGAGGTTGAATACGTTGGCTAGTCTCGGTTATCAGGTATTGGAATATTTATGGGAGATTATGGTGATGTATCAAGTACACTAGATAGAAAAGTACAATTTGCTCTTGCGAGCTTTGTTTAGAATGAAATTAATGGCCCAAAGAGGGGAAAGAGAGTTGTATGACAAGGAAAGGCAAATGACTAATTGAGAGTTAGATTGAGGTTATTTCGGTGTGTGGTTTCAATTGGACATCCCTCTTGTTTCCCTGTGCTGTGAGCATTATTGCTCAATGCAGTAAATGGGATGCAGTTTCCAAAGTTTTGTAAACGTATATTGTGGCATGAATTATGCTTAATGTTTGTTAGGGCATGGCCAACAAATGTTACAGGTATGCGATGAGCCTAGAAGATCTTTTGGGAGGCTTGGATTTTAGCAGGCCACACAGGGCCCCCACTAGTTTGGTAGTGTCCCTTTATACATTACAGTTGTAGAATTCTATTCATAGTCCAGCCACTGACATATTGTTATGGTTCGGTTTTAGTATGAAATATGTATAGATTTTATTTTTAGGTAGTGGTATGTTTCATGTATTAGGGTTCGGGTATAATTTAACTATTTATGAAGACACAACATTAAACAACTTGAGGTCTCTGGATGAAAAAAATAAAGGCCCTCATTACGACCCTGCCGGTAAATCCCGCTTACCGCCACGCTGACCGCCGCCAACTTACCGCCGGGGCGGCGGACATCCGTTCACCATATTATGACACACACACACAAATCCGACAGAATTCAGCCACAGACACAAATCCGCCAGCCCAAAGGTCAGTGATAAAGTGACAGTATCAAAACCCACACCGTCACGCCAACAGAACAACACCCACCATATTATGACCCACGAATCACCATGGCGGACATTCAACGGTGGTAAACCATTGGCGGTACATACCGCCACGCTCACAATGGACACCCACAGACAAAACAACACCACATTAGACAATTCAAACAACACGCACCTGACACCCATACACACACCACACCCACACCACTATAAAACACCCACCCACATTATACACAACCCTTTAAGAATATGAATCATTGGCATGAGACTGACACCAAGACCACTGACACAACTACATACACACACCACATACATACACACATTCATCCCTCACGCACCCCACTTCACACACCCCACACATTACCCAACACACGCACCACAAAGGCACCCCTGTTTCACTGAGGAGGAGTTAAGGGTCATGGTGGAGGAAATTGTCAGGGTAGAGCCACAGCTATTTGGAGCACAGGTGCAGCAGATATCAATAGCCAGAAAGATGGAGCTATGGTGGAGAATCGTGGACAGGGTCAACGCCGTGGGACAGCACCAAAGAACAAGGGACGACATCAGGAAGAGGTGGAACGACCTCCTGGGGTAGGTATGTTCCATAGCAGCAAGACACCAGCTCACGATCCAGAGGACTGGCGGTGGACCCCCCACCTCCTCCCCCACAACTCACAGCATGAGAGGAGCAAGTCTTGGCACGCTGCATCCTGAAGGCCTGGCCGGAGTCGGAGGAGGACTGGACTCTGGTAAGTCAACTCTCTACTACTATCACCCCCCTACCTGCATGCCATCACATACTCTCACCCTCACTCCAATCACTCCACTGCATCCCACACACTCCACCATCACATCTCTTCAATCCCAATGCCAAGCCCTGCATGCTGAAACAAATCATGGTCACCCCTCACAGCCCTGCATGGACACTCATCACTAAAGCATGCACAGCATAGAGAACTAACAATCCCACCATATACCAACATACACGGATAAAAGCTTTTCAGGACAACACCAACCATAGAGGGGAAGCCAGGGATGTACAATATGTCATACACATTAACCATAACACATCATTTACAACCCCACAGGTATCCCAGACAATGTAACTGGAGAGGAGGTGCCAGCACTATCCAGTCCCCCAACTGAAGAGGCCCACAGTGATGACAGTAACTCTGGTCTTCAGGATCTGGATCATCTACCTGGCCCATCAGGGACCACTGGACAGCCAGTTACCCAAGCCCAGTCACAGACCACCACAGACCCTCCCCCATCAGGAAACATCACAGCACCCACCCAGCGTCCCCAAACCTCTGTCCCCAGGACACGTCAATCAGCAGTGTGCTCACCTCTACAGGGACCCCATGCCACACCTCGCACACAAGACAATCAGGGACCTGGGGTCAGTGGCAGTGGGCACACCATTCAGGGGACAGATGCTCAGACCAACAGGGACACTGGGAGGACTGTTGTGCACCGGGGGAGGACAGGACCAGGGAACCGACTCTCCAGGAGGCACTCTCTGAGATTCTGGGAGCCTATCAACATTCCCAGGACACAATGGGCCAGATCCTAGACAACGTGCAGGAGAACAGGCGGCTGGAGGAGGGACAGTACCAGGGGATCAAGGAGGACTTGCAGGCCATCAACAACACCCTGATATCCATAGCGGGTGCTGGCAGACATGGGAAACATTATGAGGGAGGCAGCATCACACCAGCGGGCCCCTGCCACTAGCCAGTCATCTGAACAGCCTTCCACTTCCGCTGCCACTAGTGGCCAGGAGGCCCCGCCACAGGACTCACAGGCCACCAGCACCCCTCCCCCTGCAGAAGGTGAACCACCTCGCAAATGTTTCCTGTGATCCAGACAGAAGCCAGAGACACTTGCCAAGACCCCCGCCAGGAAATGAGACTCTCCTGATTGTCCCCCTTATGTCCCACTCAGTAACACTGTCCATCTTGAACTACCATTGCTCCCCTTCCGATGTCTCCTTGGACAATGCACATGTGCTACAAACAGACTAAAACAATACCCTGGACTTTCCTCCATCATCACCCCATCCCATTGCATTGCCCCTCTATATATTAGCACTATAATAAACACCCCTTAATACAAATCGACTTCGAGTATGTCATATATTTCAAATATGTTTTGATTGAAACAGGTACAAACATTGCAAATGAACTGTACATAGAATGAACATAGAGTAAATGATCTGTAGCTGGCTGTTGTGATCACACCAGGAGTATTTGTCAAATCACCAACATCTGCAAAATAAATAGCCAGAGGTTACAGTAAGTGGGCACAGAAGTGGGAAATACCAGCATGCCAATGCCACCCAGAATACAACCAAAGTCATTGAAATGTAAAGTTGCACTGTCTCACCTGTGTGTCATTGGAAGTACTGCCGGATTACAGATGTTCTGTTGTCCACATCCTCATCCTATCCTCTGCCACCTCATCCTCACTGTCCACAGGGTCCACTGCTGCAACAGGGGCATCTCCAGTCTCCTCCTGCAGAAAAGGGACATGGCGTCTGAGGGCCAGGTTGTGCAACAAGCAGCATGCCACCACTATCTGGCAGACCTTCTTGGGTAAGTAGCACAGGGATCCACCTGTTAGATGGAGGTACCGGAACCTGTCCTTCAGGAGGCCAAAGGTCCTCTCAATTGTCCTTCTGGTTCGCCCATGTGCCTCATTAAAACGTTTGTCTGCCCTTGTCCTGGCATTCCTCACAGGGGGCAGCAGCCATGATAGGTTTGGCTAACCAGAGCCACCTGCAAATATTGAGGGACAACATTTGGTCACACATTATCCCATATGGCCAACACCAAAGCCACACACCAACATATACTGGGTGGGAACCAGGGCTCACCTATTAGCCACTTCCTGTGCCTCTGTAGTTGGGCCATCACATTTGGGATGCTGATATTCCTTAGGACAAAGCATCATTCACCGACCCAGGATACTTAGCATTGACGTGAGAGATATACTGGTCCGCCAAGCACACCATCTGCACATTCACAGAGTGGAAACTCTTACGATTCCTGAACACCTGTTCATTCTGGCGGGGGGACGACAAATGCAATATGTGTTACATCAATCGTCCCAATTATATTTGGGATATGCCCCATTGCATAAAACTCAGCCTTCACAGTGGCTAAATCCTCAGCCTGGAGGAATGCAATGTAGCTGTACATGTGTTTTATCAGGGCAGACAACACCCTTGTCAGCACTATTGAGAACAATGGCTGTGACATTCCTGCTGCCAAGCCCACTGTCATTTGGAAAGAACCAGTTGCCAGGAAATGGAGAACTGACAGCACTTGCACAAGAGTGGGGATCCCAGTGGGATGACAGATAGCAGATATCAGGTCAGGCTCCAATTGGGCACACAGCTCTGTGATTGTGGCCCTGTCTAATCTATTGGTGAGTATTATGTGCCTGTCCTCCAGTGTAGCCAAGTCCACCAGGGGTCTGTACACAGGGGTATGTCTCCATCTCCTATTCATCCGCAGCAGTAGGAACCTAAGGGACAAAAGAGTGAGAAGGCTGTCACAAACTGAACAATGGAGCCACAACAGTAGTCTGCAATCTGTGAACATGTTATGGGACAGTGTTAATTGTCAAGTATGTGCCTATTTATCCTGTGACGCAGCATTAATCCATAGGGCTGCCCCCCCTGAAATGGCATCCGCCTGTCCAGTGTGGAGGGACAGGTGGAACTGAGGTAATGCCACTGACTTTGTGCGCTGTGGCAGGAGGCAGTCGGGAACCGCCGTGCAACTCCTCATTGGTTATAATTGGGCCCTATGGGGTTCAGTAGCCAATGGTGATCTACGCCGGCGGTGACTGTATGCACCGCCACGGACGTGACAGCCATTTTCTATCTGATTCCTTACTCGTTTCCTGACCTTCCACAGGAGAGGACCTACACTGCATGTGATGCTGTGACATGTGTCTGGAACCTACTATGGCCCCTGTGACCGGGGAAAGGGCACCAGCCTTCACTTCAGAGGAATTGAAGAGAATGGTGGATCGGGTCCTACCCCAGTATGGACTGCTGTATGGGCCTCCAGACCAACAGGTGAGTACACTGTGGGCACTATGTATGTGGCATGGATGAATGGAGGTGGGTTTGAAGGCATTGTGTAAGGGGGATGTCCTCTTGGCTGGGTACACGTTGAGTGCTGGGGTATGTGTGTGCCAATATTGATGGAAACTGGTTGGTGTGCCATACGTGCTACAGGCTGGACTGTTTGGCTGATTGTGTTCTCCTGTGTGTATTGCCTCTGCAGGTCAGCGCCCATCAAAAGAAGGGTATATGGCGTGCCATCGCCAAGGAGGTGGGGACCCTGGCCGTCTATGACAGGCAGAGCACTCACTTTTGCAAACGGTGGGAGGACCTGAGACGCTGGGCACGGAAGATCGCGGAGGCCCAGCTGGGGCTGGCCTCCCAACGAGGAAGGGGTGCCCATCGAACCCTGACCCCCATGATGGCCTGCATACTGGTGGTGGCCTATCCAGAGCTGGATGGCATCACAGCAAGCACAAGGGGGTGAGTACAGTCTTCTTCACCCCAGGCACCTTAGGCCCTGCCCAGTGAGCCCTGCTGCCCTGAGTGAGGAGGCTATTGATCTCCTGAGATCTATCTCTGTGGGGCAATCAACCATTGTGAATGCCATCCAGGGGCTGGCAGCCCAGATGCAGCAATATAATGCATTCCTGGAGGACATTCACAGTGGATTGGCGGTACAACAGAGATCGATCCAGGCTCTGGCCTCCTCTCTGATGGCAGCCATTATCCCTGTTTCAACCGTCCCCCCTCCAACTACCACTTCCCTGTCCCATTCTCCTCTACCCCAACCCATACCAAGCATATAGCCAGATGAGCATGCACACAGCGCAACACCCAAGGGTCTCACAGGCAAACACAAGCACCACACTTCCTCCCACAGACACACACACAAACACCATTCATTTGCAGACACAACAACATCCACTCTTTCCACTGTTTCCCCTCCTCCTCCCACTCTAACCCAGTTACGTCCACACTCACACCTGCTTGCACTACGTCATCATCCACTACCTGAATCATCACCACACCAAGCAGAACACACACCACCTCCACAACATCCATGCACATGTGCCCTGTGTCCTCTCCCACCGTGTCTGTCCACCCTAAAGTACTCAAACACAAGCACTCAGACCCCCAACAGCCATCCACCTCACAACAGCATACAGCCCATGCACCCAAATCCAGCAGACATACACCTCTGACTACCACTCCCATTACTTCTCCCGCTTCCCGCCCAAATGTCCCTAAAAAGCTTTTCTTTTCCACGATTGACCTCTTCCCTAGCCCCCGTTCTGCACGTATGGTCAAGGTATCAAGAACCCAGCCAGGCACCTCAGCCAAACAGTCCACGGGCCCAGTTTTATCAGCACCTACTCATGGTGGAAAGGATTGCAGGCTACAATTACTGAAGGGGAAGGAGCCTG
Organism: Pleurodeles waltl; assembly: GCF_031143425.1. Lineage (NCBI taxonomy): Eukaryota > Metazoa > Chordata > Amphibia > Caudata > Salamandridae > Pleurodeles > Pleurodeles waltl. The sequence continues at coordinate 418,322,028 of NC_090448.1, read as the reverse complement.
CACAGCCAGCAAATAAAAGGAAGGAGCCTGCACCAGCCAGCAAAAAGGGGAAGGATCCTGCACCACTAGCTGTCACAGAGCCCCCACCACCAGCCGTGGTTGCGCAGCCATCAGTGAGTGCAGGGGCTGAGCATGAGCCTCCCACAACCACCACCACAGTGGAGCCATCGGAGGGTGCAGGGACTGAGCAGGAGCCTCCAGCTACCACCATCACAATGCAGCTGTCACCGCAGGCAGATGTCATATGATCCAGCCTCCATGGGCTGCTGCGTGGCCTGCCCCCACCAGAACCAGTGGGGTATTCACCCACCTGAGAGACTGTGGCACTGCACTCCCCAGGACCAAGCACAGGGCATGTTGCCCCCTCCAGAACCAGTGGGTAAGTCACCCACTCCAGAAACTTTGGCCCATCACTCCCCAGGACCAAGCACAGGCAATGTTGCCCCCTCCTGAACCAGTGGGCAAGACACCCACCGGAGAGACTGTGGCCTTGCACTTCCCAGGACCAAGCACAGGGCATGTTGCCCCCTCCAGAACCAGTGGTCTTGTTTCCGCATCCGGCTGAGGTGCCCCCTCTCCCTCTGAGGTGCCTGCCTATTTGCCAGCTGATGCCCCTGCAGTGTTCTCTCCATATTGATGTAGGGATCGAGTTTGCCCTTGGACTTTGCCCTGTGGCCAGGTGGCCCCTGTGAAATGTGGAGTGGGCAGTGTCCCTTATTTGTACATTTGTACATATCTGTTGCAATGCCACATCGACTTATTATTTTTGATGTTGAACTTATTACAATCGCTTTAGTCAATTCCTGTTGCCCTTGCATTATTCAGCCGATTTACAGGGATAAATTGTTTTCTTGTGCTGGTTGTGTGTATGGTGTGTGTTGTGTGCATGGGGTGTGTGTTGTGCGTGTGTGTGTGTGTCACTCTCGTTTTCCTCCCCCCTCCCTTGTGTGTAGTTCTGGTTCCATGGCGGTGTGGTTCTTCCCTGTGTCTTCAATGGTGAGTCCTTTCTCTTCTGAGCTCTGACTCCGCTGGGCTTTTGATGGCGTTGGTATCGCCCCAGAAAAGGTGGCGGTTTGGCATGCCATAATATGGTGGGTGAAACTTTGTCTTCTGCCTGGCTGTAGGTGGCTACGGTCGTGGTGGCTGTTGTTTCTTCCCTGGCGGTCGGTGTGGTACATTGGCTGTTTTTCAGAGATATCACCACCATGGTCATAATTTGGCGGTAGTTACCGCCAACCTGTTGGCGGTATTACCGCCACTTTATCACCGACCGCCAGGGTTGTAATGAGGGCCAAAGTGTCTTCAATGGCACAAGAACTTGTTACAAAGCTGATCTAATCCCTTAAATTATTGATGATGATTGTTTAGTAGCTAACAACCAGGTTAACATGGTCAAATGAAACACGTTGTTGTACATGGTGTGTCACAGCTTGTTTTACATGCTGGAAATGTTGTTTTAGAGGGCATACTAAAGGAGCTGAATAATGATTCCATGGAAATGGGAGGGTGGTCTGCTGCATTATTTTTTAAACAGTTTTAGGTCTTTCCTCAAAGAACACATGTGCTGTCTGTTGTAAGACATTTTGTTACCTTACAGTGGGTTTAGAGCCAGCCAATTACTTACCATTGGTTGGCTTCATTGTCACTTTAATTTGCTTGCTTCTAATTCGTTAGTGGCATGAGCTTCCCTTCCTCTTCTTGGCTTTGTTTGCATTGACCCATTACTTCCACTGCTCTGTATTCAGGAACTACTTTTTCCTTTTGTTCTAGCACTCTAGGAGAGTGTGTGTGTTTTCCTGCGGTCACCCTCATGTACGTCTCCCTCTTCTCACCACCAGCTGCCTATGTACTTCCCCGGCCCCCTTGTGCTTATCCCACCCTTGCTTTCCTCTTCCACCTGTGTTGTCCCTCTCAACTCTCTGTTGTGCTCTCTCATTTTCATTTCCTTCACCATGTTCCTCTCCCTCTCTCTTTGTTCCTGTACTCCATGTTGTTTCCCACCACTAACCACGCAGTCAGTGGCGACTGGCAACTATGGTGAATGGAGGGGCGGGCAAATGGGTGGTGGGTGGGTGATAAAATAAAAACAAAATACATAAAAATGTACTTACCCTCTTGCCTGCAGACACATCCTGCGCTCCGGTCTAATTCTTGTGTCATGTCACGTTCAGGACCCCAGCTAACTCCCTTAACCAATCCTGGTGCTGATCTCATACTGTTATCCAGCATGAGAGAAGTGCCATGATTAGCGGGAACGGCCTATCATGGCACTGTTGTGGACACTGGAGGCTTGTGCATGCTCTCAACCAAGCTGTCTAAAACAGCTGGGTTGAGATGCCTATAGTGCGCGTGTCCGACTGGTCGTCGCCACATGGCCAGCCAAAGTGACATGTGCACCATAAACTAATGCACAGGCAGTCCTGCCCACCACTGCTACCGCTGAGCAGGCTCTGCCCTGTCTAGACACTTGGGTCTGGGGGTGATGACAAAAAATAAAATGGTAATAAATTAACTTTATTACAGTTTTATTTTTAGTCTCTGGGGGTTTTCTGGGGGTAATTTAATGGGGCGACACTCCTCCTCTATAATGGAGGAGCCGCCCCTGGCCGCACTCCCCTTTGCTACACCTTTCCAGCGTTGTTTCCGTCCATCTGTGTTGTACCCCCATTTCTTACCCCTCACCAGCATTGCGCCCTCTCACTCATGCTACTTTTTTTGTTTACCAATCCAACTTGAATCCGGAGACAGAAGAAAAACGCACACCTTGCTTACAAAATAACGAAGCTGGATGCGTACGCTTTTTAAAATATATAAACCCAGTACTGCACAACGTTGGAATCTGTACAGCATATCTAGACTCGTTGGTAAAGCCAATGGTCCCCAAAGGCGAGGCCTACTGACTTTGCCATTGCTTGTTTCATACTTGACAGTCCTTTCTATGCTTGTGGAGATAATATAATCACTGTAAAGTGATTCCATATAGTCCTTTCACAGACATAAAAACAGATTCATCACAGCTCCAGTGAAGTCACGCCCACCGCCCATCTGTGGCGCACTTTCCTTAGCTGCTTTGTGGGGGTCAGGGGGAGTAGGAGGGGGGTCAGCTGTCTGACGCAACATGATATTAATCCTTGTGACTGGGTAAGGCTTCGAGGCCTGGCTCTCCTCGGGTGAAAGTAATGGGATTATTCTGCTGCTATCACCATCTCTTTCGACAGCTTCGCTCGCTGCAGCCTATCGCCGCTTCAGGAATTCATCTTCCTGAAAGGTTTTTTGATAATTCAATACGCTTCTTTTTTCAGACTTCACTGTGGTATCTTTGTCCGCCTGCGTCTAAAACGTTTCTGTAAGCAATCGCTGTGCTCGAAGAGGACGTCTGAGATGAATGCTGTACACCTGAACTCGCTCTCACATTGCTGCTCCGCGGCATAAAAGAAGGGATGGTTCCAGTCAGATTAGAGTTCATGAAAACATTAGCTGCTGCGATCTTTTTTTTACGCCAGTAATGCTGCGCAGTGTTACATTTTAGTGAGGGTTGGTCAAGTATAGGCCAACCGCCGCCCTCGCTGTCATTAGGTTTGCAATTTCCGATTCTTGGCTTTCATGCGATATCCTAATGCATTCCAGGTATTTTGAGTTAAGGATGTACCTGGAAGTTTGTATAAAGTACTGAGAAGTTTTTCTCAGTGAGTCCCTTGCCCATGTGTGGTACAGGTTAAACCTGATTTTCAAACTTACCTTCACACTTAGGTTACATTTAAAGTATAATGGAATTAGATAATATTTTTGTAAGGGGCTACATTATATCGACAACCTAAGCTGTGGAGGTGAACTGACTGAATAGACATGGGTTTTCCGCAAATGCTTATTTCTTGAACGGTGGTAGACACAATAATGGCACCAGTCTAGAGCAAACATTCGTATTTTGCGTGTATTACCGCAATTTCCCTTGTAGGGTGGACTGTACTCTGCTGGGATGGCCCTGTGAGCCACATAGAGTGGCTTTAAGGAGAACCATCTTCCATCAGTTGCATCCATCCCATCCATCAGCTGCATGACATCAATCGGAAGACTTCACAATCTAATCAAAGTTCATCGCATGACATGGAACTGCAACATAGGGTCATGGCATCCATCTTGGCTCATCTGTATGGTTGAAACAATTGTATATAGTACATTTTCACAGTACCTCAATGTGCTGGATTCAAGGTTACTTTCTCGGGCTCACTATGCGTAAAACAATAGGGCATCTATTTCCAAGCTAGTAATTCATGGGAACGGAACCTGAAAGAAAAGTCATGTCAGCAAGAATGATTAAACATTTTTTCTACACATTTTCTGAAACAGCCTTGCAGGCCTCACATAGTCTAATTAAAACAAATTAAAATGGCTCATTCATTTATTATTTATATCAAGCAAGACACATATAACATTTAAAATGATGAATTCATCATTAATAAACTGTATTCATGTTACAGTAGTTTTAAAATGAAATATCTGTTAATATATTTCAGTGGGAACAATGCAGAGCTGCATTTTTGACATCTGCATCTAATATTTATAATATTTCCTTCTAGAAATTCATTATCGTTTTAGTGAAAACTATTAATTATCTTCATAAAGAAACACATTAAATCAAAGCAAATTATTATACTTGAAGTTTTAGGGCCATTCCACATCACTTACCATAACTATTCTACAGTGAATGCACTTTAACACAGGCTTTCAGTGCAACACTTTACAGTAAATGTATTAGACTTTCATATAACAAAATGCAAACATTGTCACCTATAGATGGTTACTGTGATGTCACAGTAGCAATAACATTTCTGCTACATCAACCCGATGAGGAATCAGGGATGGAGAGGGCATGAGCTGACTCACTTCAGCTGTGTGCCACAGTTCTGCACATTCCCAAGCAGGTGGGGTATCAATTCTACTGCCCCCCCATGGGACCATGCTGTTGGGGAGGGGGGATCCTGAGCCCTGTTCCCCTGCTGCAGCTCGCTCCGTGCTGAGCCTCCCTCCTGCAGTATCTTCGGTATCCCAGGACTGTTTTGTTAGTCCCCATTCATTCATCGACTCATTGTTAATTATTTTGCTTAGTGTTTTTTATTGTTGCTCCCTGCATGTAGCTGCCCCTGACCTGTCTTCTTTTTCCCACCGCTTTTCTACTGCCGTCCCCCCCCTCCTCCCACTGCACCCCGACCTTCGTCCCTCCAGGACCTACTTAATGGCAGTCACTGCGTGACCCCACTGAACAGTTCCTGAACCCTGCTGCAGTTCGCTCTGTGCTGAGCCTCCCCGGGTCTGCTCCCTCCTGTCTCCCAGGATTGTTTTGTTAGTCCCCATTTGTACGTCTTCTTCTTGTCAGTTATTTTGCTTAATGTTGCTTAGTGTTTATTATTGTTGCTCCCTGCAAGTAGATGCCCCTGGCACTGACTTCCTTTTTCACACTACTTTTCTCCTGTGTCTCCCTCCTGCCTTTCTTCCACTGAGTCCCACCCTGACCTACTTAATGGCGGTCGCTGCGGGTCTGTGCATCGGGTGTGCCGCTGGAGCGCTAAAGGCAAGCCAGACTGTGCCTATCTGCATCTGTCCGCACCTGGACCGTGCCCAGCACCAGGACCCCTGGATCTGCATTTAGCTGCCAGTACTCTGACGAGATCCGAAACCTCATGCCTGAGACCCAGAACACCAACCACAACATCGCCACACCTCAATCCACACAAAGCCCCTTCTCCTGCCACAACTGCTGCAGCTTCTGCGAAGAAGGAACTACCACAATCACCAGCCAGTGGACTCCAAGCCACAAATCACAAGTCCACTGCTCACTACTCAACCTCCGATCCCTCTGCAAGAACGCCATGGAAATTTGGGAGACCATAACCACCCTTTCCCCTGATGTAATGTTCATCACTGAAAGTTGGCTCACTCCGGCATTAGCACTGGACATCGCCACTGTGATAACCCCGGATACAAGATGATCTACCACGACTGCCCCACCAGACATGACGGAGGCATCACCATCATCCACAAGGACTCCCTCAACTGCACTGCCTTGGATGACAACACAACACCAATCATGGAACATCTCAACTTCCAGATAAAACCTGATGCCAAACCCACCATCAGAGGAACCCTCGACTACAGACCTCCTGCCCCTCACCACAGCTTCTGCAACTCCATCCTGGACCTCATTGCCACTACATCTTCCTAGGGGACCTAAAGTTCCACCTAGAAGACCCTCATGACACCAATTCCACCTAGTTCCTCGAAAACATGAGCATCATTGGCCTCTCACAATTGGCGGCCACCACCCCCACTCACAGCACAGAACACACGCTGGACCCCATTTTCTGCACCAGTGACAGAGCCAAATTCTCCCACACCACTGAGGCAACGTGGACAGACCATAACATCATCCACTTCACCATCGATGGACATCCAGAAGCCCTGGCAAGACGCTCCATCCTCCCCCGCCACAACTGGGGCAAAGCCACAGAAATCCCCTGGATCACTGCACTCCAAGAATCTAGATCCATCTCCGTAGACACCCTCGAACTCCACGTTCAACACTTTTCCAACTGCATCTCCTCAGCCACCGACACCTCCGTCCCCCTGAAGAGCACCACCAGCAGCAAACCCACCAAGCAAGCCAGCTGGTTCACCCCAGAACTTCTGACCCTCAAACGTCAATGCAAGAAACTAGAGAGACATTGGTGCTCCAGCAAGACCCTGCCATCCTCGACTCCTTCAGGTCTGCCCTCAACAGCTACCACCACCGACTCAAGGAGACCAAGAAAGAAGCACTCACCAGCCACATAGAGGCAAGCGCCAACCACACCAAAGAACTTTTAGGCATTGTCAGAGAATTCTCCTTCCCCTCCACCACAGGAAACACCTTCCACCCCTCCCAAGCCCTCTGCAACACACTATCAGTCTACTTTCACCACAAGATCTCCGACATCTACAGGTACTTTGACCCGCAGCCCACCAACCTCATCTACCCCTCACCCAAACCGACACCTCCACTACCCACGGCCCATGGATAGGAAGCAGCTCTCCACCGAAGACACCATCTCCATCATGACCTCCATCCACTCTGGATCCCTCTTGGACCCCTGCCCGCACCACTTCTACAACCTAGGAAAATAAGTTATCCGAGGGCCCCCTCACAGAAATCCTCAACACCTCCATCTCCAAAGCCACCATCCTCGATGCCTGGAAGCATGCTGAGGTCAAGTCCCTCCTGAAGAAGGCCTCAGCCTACCCAAATGAGCTAAAAAACTATCACCCCATCTCGCTCCTCCCATACGCCACAAAGTCTTCGAAAAGGCCATCAACCACTAGCTGATGGACTACCTCGAAGCCAACCTTCTCGACCCTTCTCAATCTGGATTCCAGCCTAATCACAGCACTGAGACCCCCCCTGATCACAGCAACCAACGACATCAGAAGCCTCCTCGACTTGGGGGAACAGCGGCCCTCATCCTCTTCGACTTATTGGCTGCCTTTGACACCGTCTCCCACCACACTCTCATCACCATACTCCTCTGCCTGGCATCCAAAACAGTGCTTTCAACTGGATCTTCTCCTTCTTCTCCGGCCAAACACAGAGGATCCACCTTCCACCCTTAGTCTCCACACCCAAAGACGACATCTGCGGCGTACCCCAGGGCTCCTCCATCAGCCCCACCCTCTTCAGCACCTGCATGACTCCACTAGCAGACATTGCTCGCCCCATCAACATCATCTCCTATGCCGACAACACCCAACTCGCCTTAACCCTCACAGACGCCGCCACCACCCAAGAACCAACTTTCAAAACACCATGGCCGACATCGCCACATGGATGAAAACCACCTGCCTCAAGCTCAATTCAGACAAAACAGAGGTCCTCATCTTCGGGAACAAGTCCTTCTTATTGGATGACACCTGGTGGCCTGCAACCCTCGGGCCCCCACCCACCCCCACCAGCCACGCACACTACCTTGGAATTATCCTGGAAACCCAACTGACCATTGAACAACAGATTAAAGCAGTCTCCTCTGCCTGTTTCCACATCCTCTGCATGCTCTGCAGAATCTTCCGATGGATACCCACCTCCACCAGGAAGAAAATCACCTTGGCCCTCATTTCAAGCTGACTCTACTATGATAACGCGCTCTACGCTGGAACCACGAAACAACTCCTGAACCGCCTCCAGACCATCCAGAATGCGGCAGTTAGACTCAACCTTGACCTCCCCAGAAGAACCAGCATCACTCCTCACATCAGGGCTCACCATTGGCTCCCCGTCCAGAAAAGATGCCTTTTCAAGCTCCTCAAGCACACCTACAAGGCCCTCCACAACTCTGGACCTGCTTACATTAACAACCGCATCACATTCCACCGTCCGACCAAAGCACTCCGGTCAGCCTCCCTCACCCAGGCCCATGTTCCCTGTATCTGTCGTGATCGCTTCGGAGGTCTCTCCTTCTCCCACCTCGCCGCCAAGTCCTAGAGCGCCATTTTGTGTGTCCGCACTTCACCAACTCTGTATAGTTGACTTCAGGAACAATGGAAGGTCTCACATACATTGCTAATATCCATGTTTTTATTGCTGGACTTACTTTGAATTTTCAATGTTTTAAAATAATTTGCAGTCTATTCTGACAAAGCCTACTCTGTATCTAGTGAGAGAAGGAGAATGTCAATCAATCAACTATAGCATTTGTAAAGCACACTACTCGCCCGTGAGGGTCTCAAGGTGCTGAAAGAGGGGGGAGGGTGCTGCTACTGCTTGAACAGCCAGGTCTTGAGGTGTCTCCTGAAGGTTAGAAGGTCCTGTGTCTGTTGCAGGTGGATCGGAAGAGTGTTCCACCTCATTCTGTGGATGCGGGGAACGGTGGTAAGGTAAGATCAGCGGAGCGAAGCTGGCAGGTCAGGGTGTAGGAGGAGAGTCGTCCGTTGAGGTATTCTGGTCTGGCATTGTGCAGTGCTTTGTGAGTGTGGTTGAGGAGCTTGAATGTGATTCTCTTGTTGACAGGAGCCAGTGCAGGTCTCTCAGGTGGGCTGTGATGTGGCTGTGGTGGGGGATGTCCAGGATGAGGTGTGCGGAGGCGTTCTGTATGCTTTGCAGTCTTTTCTGGAGCTTGGCCGTGGTTCCTACGTCTAGGGCGTTGCTGTAGTCCAGTCTGCTGCTTATGAGGGCTTGGATGACTGTCCTTCTGGTTCCGGTGGGGATCCATTTGTAGGTCTTCTGAAGCGTGCAGAGGGTGTCGAAGCAGGAGGAAGAGACTTGCTGAGTCATTAATAGCAATGAGGACAGGATGAACCTCAGGTTGCCTGCGTGCTCGCTTTGTGTGTCGGTGTGGTTCCCAGTGTGGCAGGCCACCAGGAGTCGTCCCAGGTGGATGGGGTGGAGCTGAGGATGAGGACCTCAGCCTTGTCAGAGTTCCGTTTCAGGCAGCTGTTCTTCATTCAGCGATGGCCTTCATTCCTGCGTGGAGGTTGGTTTTTGCGGTGGCGGGGTCCTTGGTGAGGGAGAGGATCAGCTGAGTGTCATTGGCGTATGAGACAATATTAAGGTCGAGTGATCGGACGATGTTTGCGAGCTGAGCCATGTAAATGTTAAAGAGGGTCGGGCTGAGGGATGACCCCTGGGGTATGCCACAGATGGTCTTGGTGGCTTCAGAGCAGAATGGAGGGAGAAGGACTCTCTGAGTTCTACCGGGGAGAAAGGAGGTGATCCAGTCCAGGGCTCTGTCTCGGATCCCTGCGTCATTGAGGCGTGTGTGTGGGTGTGGTGGCAGATAGTGTTGAAGGCAGCCAAGAGGTCCAGGAGGATGAGGGCCTCGGTTTTGCAACTGTCAAGTAGGGTCCTGGTGTCGTCGGTGGTGGCGATGAGGGCGGTTTCGGTGCTGTGGTTGCTGCAGAATCCGGATTGGGATGAGTCCAGAGTGTTGTTCTCCTCAAGGGAGCGGGTCAGTTGTTTGTTGACAATCTTCTTGATGACTTTTGCCAGGAAGGGGAGTAGGAAGATGGACAAGAATTTCTTGAGGTCCTTTGGGTCCGCCTTGGGAATCTTGAGGAGGGCATTGATCTTGGTGTGTTTCCAGCTCTCCGGGAAGGTGGCGGTCTTAAAGTAGCTGTTGATGATCTTCCGGAGCTGGGGTGTGATGATAAAGCTCGTTTGTTGAAGATGTGGTGAGGGCAGGGGTTGGATAGTGAGCCGGAGTGGATGCTGTTCTTGATTTTGATGGTGTTGTTGTTGTTGACGTTGGTCCAGGATAGCAGGAGGTTGGTGTGGCTGGGGGGCAGTGAATCTGTGGTGTCGGTGGTTGACGGTGGGGTCTGGGTATTGAAGCTGTCATGGATATCTGCGATCTTGCGGTAGAAGAAGGTGGCTAGGGAGTCACAGAGGTTGTCACGGTCTGCACAGTGCTTCTCACCTTTGACTGAAGGGTTTGAAAGAGCACCCGGTCTTCTGCTGGTTCTGGATAGACCAAGATAAGGGCGACCCTTTCTAGTAACCACAATGCGGTTTGACAGGAAAACGCCAAAACAGACCGTACCCTCCAGAAGGAGTCCCAGAGGATAAAAACCTCAAAAACAGGAACTCCTGAAAAAGAGGAAAAAACTGGAATGAAAACTGGAAAAAAGATTAAAAATTCACAATCAGAAGAACAGGAACTGGAAAATAACGACGAACAGGAGCGAAGATCACCACCACGTGGAAGTATTTGCAATGCAAGGCAGATCAGGACTGAGTGACTTATATACTGGAAAACAAGAAGTGACAACACAGGAAACAACACCATCTTGGATTGGGAAATGGCCCATAGAGAAGAATGGGAAAAAAGTAGCAGTATAAGAGAAAAAGGGCATGCTGGAGAAAAAGGAACAGAAGAAGACAACATGGAAACGTGCAAGAAGGCAACATGGAGACCAGAAAGAAGAAAAAGACAAGAGCACAGAAAAACAGAAGAAAAGAAGAAAAAGGAAAGGAGTCCACTACCGATAGAAAATAAAAAATATTACAAAGACAGATAAGGATGACGCGACTGCGAGCATGAAAAATGCTTCCTGGCACACGTCGCAAGAACTGGGCAAAAAACGAGGAGGCCGGTGCTCCGATAATCGTAGTCACGGCCGACCGCGGTTGTACACAGAGACGCCGCGCTTAAGTACGGCATCACAGTAGATCCCCTCCACGAGGCCCCAGGCTTGTCATGGTAATGGGAATAAAAAAGGCAAACCAATTGGGGGGCATGAACGGAGGAGGCATCCTCCCAAGAGCAGTCACTGAGGGGATAACCCTTCCAGTGGATCAAAAACTGCAGTTTGTTCCGCAAATATCGAGAATCCCAGATTTCCTGTACTTCATATTCAGGATGGCCGTCCACAGAAAGAGGAGGAGGTCCTTGAAAATGTCAGTTGTACGGATCAGAAACTAAAGGTTTTAACTGGGATATGCAAAAAACAGGATGAACTCTCCAGGTCTGAGGCAACCTTAGTCGAACAGCGACAGGATTCAATACTTGAGGGATCTGAAAGGGTCCATAAAAACGAGGTTTGAATTTGTTTAGGGAAAACTGAGAAGGCAGAAATCTGGAGGAAAGCAAGACATTGTGTCCTACTTAATAAGAGGGTGCCTTCTGACGTTGGCGATCCGCCTTTAGTTTCATTGCTTGTTTAGAGGCCAAAAGAGTGGCATGGATTAGGCCTTGGATTTGGCAGATTCGCTGTGCAAAAGAAGTGACTGCAGGAACAAGCAGAGACTTACTAGGAATAGCGGACATGGTCCTAGGATGGAATCCATAGGTGCAATGAAAAGGTGTTGCTCCAGTTGCACTATGAACTGTATTGTTATAGGAGAATTCAGCAAGGGCAAGAAAATCCGACCAATTACTTTGAGAGGCATTACAGTAACATCTCAGGTATTGTTGGAGTTCCTGATTCACATGTTCAGTCTGACCATTGGTTTGTGGGTGAAAACCAGAGGACAAGGACACGCCAATGTTTAATAAGGCACAAAAAGCTCTCCAAAATCGTGACACATATTGTGGCTCTCTATCAAAAATTACTTCTTGTGGAAGACCATGGCGATGAAAAATGTCTTGCATTAATATGCAACTCATTTCAGGGGCTGTTGGTAATTTCTTTGGGGCTGTAAAATGCGCCATCTTGGTGAAGGAATCAACAGTTACCATGATGCCATGGTTACCCGAATAAGATGCTAGGGAACAAATGAATTCTGTGGAAAGGGTAACCCAAGGAGCTGAGGGAACGGGTAAAGTCATCAATAAACCTGTTGGTTTGGTTCTGGGTATCTTGGTCTCTGCGCATACAGGGCATGCTGAGACATAGGTTTCCATATCGTTCTTAAGGAAAGGCCACCAAAAAGATTGTTGAAGCAGTTCCTAGGTCTTCTTGATTCCTCGATGCCCAGCCACCGGAGAATCATGACACATTTGCAATGCCTCAGTCTGTACCTTTTTAGTAGGTAAGAAACAGGTTTTTTGATGATAGAAATAGTCTTTTTCTTTTCATAAGAGAGGTGTCACTTTTTTCCACTCTTGAAGTGGAAGGAACTGGTACTCCGATTTGACACGATCCAGAAAAGATTGAGTAACCCTATGATTCTACTGGACTCAATGATGTGTGGAGAGGAGGTATTGGTGATGTCAGTGTGTCGACGGGATCATGCATCTGCCAACAGATTCTGGGACCCAGTTATATAAGTTATCACAAAATCGTATTGGCTAAAAAAGAAAGCCCATCTTGCTTGCCGACTGTTACGGCACTGGAAGCTTCGAAGACATTATAAATTGCGGTGGTCAGTCCTGGCTTCAAATGGCTCTCTAGTGCCCATCAAGAAATGTCTCCATTCTTTACATGCTACTTTGAGAACAAGTAATTCCCATTCCAGTACTGAGTAATTACGTTCTGCTTCTGACAAGATGTGAGAGAGATAGAAGATAGGGTGTTCTAATCCATCATCGTCTTGTTTTTGAAGTTAGAACTGCTCCTATGGCTCTTTCAGACGCATCAGTCTCTACTATAAATTTTTTAGTAGTATCAGGATGTCGCAAAATGGGTGCTTGGGTGAAGGACTTCTTTAGTTCCTGAAAGGCCCGCTCAGCACATTCAGTCCAGACAAACCCCCTTCTTCAGATTTTCTTTTTTAATAGTCTGGGTTATGAAACTTTGTTGGTGGGCAAAATCCTGAAGGAATTGTCAGTAGAAGTTCGAAAGCCCAAGAAAACATTGAGTTTCCTTTATAGAAGAGGGAAAAGGCCAGTCAAGGATGGCTCTTACTTTGTCTGGGTCCATGGATATTTCGGTTTGATTAATACTGAGCCTCAAATACTTCACTTCGGTCTTGTGGAATTCACAATTCGCTGGTTTGCAATATAATTGGTTCTTTTTGAGTCTTTCCAAAACCTGTAGTACATGTTCAGTATGTTGCTCAGGATTATGGGAGTATACCAATATGTCATCCAGATAGATTACTACATTGTGGTTTAGCAAGTCAGAAAACACAGAATCCATAAATCGTTGGAAATCAGAAGGTGCATTGGTTAATCCAAAAGGCATAACACGATATTCATAGTGTCAGAATGGAGTACGGAAGGCTATTTTCCATTAATCTCATTCCTTGATACGCAGGAGATGATAGGCACCTCTTAAATCCAATTTAGTGAACATCTTGGCTCCCTGTATGGCATCCAGTATATCCCGAATAAAAGGTAAGGGATAATGATCTTTGACTGTTATTTTATTGAGTCCGCAAAAGTCAACACATGGATGCAGATCTTTCATCTTCTTGGGAACGAAGAAAAGAGGAGCCCCAGCAGGAGAAGAAGAAGGAGTAATTAACCCATTCTTTAAGTTATCATCCAGGTATTCTTTGAGTACCTTCTTTTCTTGATCTGTCAAAGAATACATTTGACCAACTGGAACTATCTTGTTCGGAACCAGTCATAGATTCGATGAGGAGGTAGGATGGGATGACTAGGTTTCTGAAATATGTCAAGTATTCCTGGTAACAATCTGGTACTCCTTGAATCATATTTATAGCGTTATCGGAATTCTGAGAGGACTGATAGAATCTTTTGGGAGACCAATATGAGTTGGTAGAAAAGCAATTTTGCTGACAAAATTGAGATGTTAAGGATATTTTTCTGGTTTCCCAATTGATATAGGGGATGTGCCGGGTTAACCAAGGTATTCCTAAAATCATTGTGTGATTAGGCGAGGATATAAGATCAAAAGCAACATGTTCTTGGTGCCTTCCAAAATTCAAACAGAGTGTAGGAGTATAAGCAACCACTAGCCCAGAGGTTAAAGGGGAACCATCTACTGTTTGTACTTGCTCCGCGGTTTCCTTATAAATACGTGGAATCCCCTTATTCTTAGCCGAGGTCTCGTCTAAATAGATACCGCTAGCGCCACAGTCTACAAGAGCATAAAGTTGTTCTTCCTGAACTTGTGAACATTGTAATGTGACCAAAAGGATAAACAAGGTGGACATACTTTATCTGGAGGAACATATTGATGGTACCTCAGCTCCTCCCATCTCCTTCATCCTTACAGGGGACGGGAGTTGCCGTTTCCCAAAGGTCTGGAAGGACGAACAGGGCAATAACGAATCAGATGGCCAGCCTTGCCACAGTAAAGGCAAAAACCCTTTCGCCTTCTATCCTCCTTTTCAGACTCAGATAATGGACCACAGATGAGATCAATCTGCATGGGTTCTTCTGTAGAGGATGGAGAAGCTTCAGAATGGACTTCATTAGTTCGCCGACTGATGGTACGTTTAACTCCAGGCTAATATGGTACTCGCATTCTTCTTCTTTCCATCTTACGCTCTCGTAATCTATATTCAATGTTCATGGCTTGGTCCATTAATTCCTTTAAGGGTTGGAGTAGAATGTACTAATTCATCCTTGATTTCTTCACGGAGTCCTCGGCGGAACAAAGTTACAAAGGTTCGTTCCACCTAGGTGGTTTCGGCTGCCAACTGTTTAAAGCAGGTTACATACTACAAAACGTCCTGATTGCCCTGCTGTATGTCACACAAGGCATCCGCTGCTTCTAACCCAGGCCTTTCAAACATCTGCTTGAAAAGTTTCCAAGAAAGCAGGATAATTATTCAGGACAGTATCTTCTGCTGAAATCAAGGGAGTTGCCCAGGCTAGTGCAGGGCCTGACAAGGCACTGATCAGATAACCAGTTTTAGCCTTATCGGAAGAAAATTGTAGCGGACTGAAAGCAAAGAAGACCGTTAGGCCATCCAGAAACTGCTTTATCTTCTGAGGATCCCCGGGAATATTGAGGTGTAGCAGCAGATACGGGTGGCACATCCATTGACCTGGAGGACAGAACTTGTCTTAGTGCAGTATTTTCAGCCCACAATTGCTGTAACTCTGGAGCTTGTTGTTGGACAGTCTGCAGCATGGCTTATGCATTTTCTACTACGTCTTATTGTGGTCCTTCAATTGTCTCACAACGCGGATTCTTTGGGCGTTGCAATCTGTCACGGTCTGCACAATGCTTCTAACCTTTGGCTGAAGGGTTTGAAAGACCACCCGGTCTTCTGCTGGTTCTGGATAGACCAAGATAGGGGCGACCCTTTCTAGTAGCCACGATGCTGTTTGACAGGAAAATGCAAAAACAGACCGTACCCTCCAGAAGGAGTCCCAGAGGATAAAAACCCCCAAAATGGGAAAAATCTCAAAAACAGGAATTCCTGAAAAAGTGGGAAAAAACTGGAATGAAAACTGAAAAAAAGAGGAAAAATTCACAATCAGAGGAACAGGAACTGGACAACAATGACGAACAGGAGCGAAGATCACCACCAAGAGAAAGTATTTGCAACGCAAGGCAGATCAGGACTAAGTGACTTATATACTGGAAAACAGGAAGTGACAACACAGGAAACAACACCATCTTGGATTGGGAAATGGCCCATAGAGGAGAATGGGAAAAAAGTAGCAGTATAAGAGAAAAAGGGCATGCTGGGGAAAAAAGGAACAGAAGAAGACAACATGGAAACGTGCAAGAAGACAACATGGAGACCAGAAAGAAGAAAAAGACAAGAGCACAGAAAAACAGAAGAAAAGAAGAAAAAGGAAATGAGTCCACTACCGATAGAAAATAAAAAATATTACAAAGACAGATAAGGACGACGCGACTGGGAGCATGAAAAATGCTTCCTGGCACACGGCGCAAGAAATGGGCAAAAACGCGGAGGACGGCGCTTCGATAATCGGAGCGATTAAGCGTGGCAACACAGAGGTCTTGTGATGGTCTTGTGAATATGTGCATTCTGTCTCACTTAAGTTTAGGGCCAAGTAAATATTATCCATTGCTTGCCTGTATTTTATGAAACTGGAATGAGCTGGAGATATTATCAAGGCCCAATTATTTTCCAAATGAGTTGGTAACAGTTTTGCAAATTGTTTTGACATTCATATTCAGGGATCTTAGAGTATAATCCACATGCAGATGGATCCTTACGAGGTCTTAAAATCAGAATGGTTTCAGATTCCATCATAGTGTTTGTGACCTCATCCACTCTTGCAAATACTTTAAACAGTTGAGCTAGGGGTTGTGCTAAAATATTTCTAAACTATTTGTGAAAAGGAGTGAACCTGTCTGAGACATGCACCTTATTATTAGGGAGCTTTTGTGATTGCATGTATTACCTCTGGGCAGGTATTAGATTGTTCAAAGCTTCTACTAAGTCAAATGGTAAGCCTGGGAACTTGATGTCAGCTAGCCATTAAGTATGAGTCAAATACTGTGTTTGTTTTGCTCTATATCGGTTAGCATGATAATCATAAAGTTTTTGTTTTATCTCCAGTGATGTGGATAGTCATGTGCAATCTTTTCTTTTAATTTTCTTGATGTTATTACGATTTTGCAGTAGATTAGGTTTGTAGGACAGGAGTCAGTCTATTTTTTCACCATGATCATAATATAATGGTTTAGTCCTAAGCAATTTCCTCACTGGTTCACCTAATAATATTTGTTCTAATTCTCCTCTTTCTTTTTGTAATTGTTTTTATCAGTGCTGTGGGAGCAGGTTTGTGTCCCACTGTAACAGTTAGTTTAGTTTCATTTTAATTTTCATTGTAGGGCTTTGTTTCTAGAGAAGTAGTATGAAGTGTCAGTTTACCTCTTTTATATGTAGCTTTGCAACATCCCACCTGAGACACAGGGTCATTTATTTGCTTTCATTTTTCAGTTACAGTAGGCAGCCCTTGATGTTTTCGTTTTAGGTCATTTTAAATTATTTTATGAGTATAAACACACAACTTTCTGGAAAACATGAAGCTTTATGTTTATGTCCTTTGCAAACTGAGTTTTGAAATGCACATTTTGCCTGCCCTGCTTTACAAATGTCCCCAAGTGATGGAACATCCCTCTCTTCTTTACCTCCAACATTTACCGGGTGTCCTGTGCTGCTTGCTTGTACAGCCCCATCCAGAATATGTTCCAATGTGCGTGGTGGTATTTCATTTGTCTGGCTATTCCTGTGCATAGGAAACAGCTCTAGATCCTCCCCAGCCCTGCCAAGTGTCACACACCTCTCGTTAGAATAACGCATTTCCAGTCATTTTTCCCACATTACCGCAATGCCTGGGATTGCCACACAAGTCCTGATGTGCGGTAAAACCTTGTTCCAGGTTTTTACTTTGCTAGGTAAGCTCTGAGTAGTGTTTATCAAAGGCCACGAGGAGGTGCTGGTGCACAACGGGAGGTATAGATTTCTCGATATATATATTACAACATTTTTATGATTCCCTCGTCTTAATAGCTTAATTTTGCTTGCAAGAAAGTGTCACTCATAGCCGTTGAAATGTCACTCATAATTACACTGACATTTCGAAAATGTCACACATAGCAATATGAAACTTTGCCAGCTATGCCTCCCATAACACAGAGAATTGTCAAAGTACAGCCTGCAGCAGTGGAAGCACAGAATATGAACAGCAACAGCTGTGCATTCCTTCCTTCGAGTGAATGGTAGTGTTTATGCAAAGAGAACAGAATAGACGTGCACAACATTTGCACGAAGGCTCCAGGTCTCTGAGTATCATTGCACGAAGAAGATATTACTTTCTACAGCAGCATGTAGAGAAAATATAAATGCAGGAACATGTAAAGTAATGGCAGTGCTCCCAGAACAGCAATTAATGTTCAGGAAAGCCTTAGAGTTGTGGGAGATTCCTACTTTCCTAATGTTAACTCACTAAAACAAAAAGGCTTTGAGTGATAGGAAACAAACAGTTTTAATATGCACCTTTCATTATGCCGTGCTCTCTGTAAGTCAACTTTAATCATAAAAATGCATTACAAGCAAATTGCCTGGAATAGTAATTTATAATTCCACTTTTCAGTGCTAAAACCATTGCCCCTTCTAATGGTATTGTCGTGAATAAACTGTGAACTGCCATCCCTCAGAGATAACGTTTTATTTAGCGCATCATACCAGAGATTTGCAATTTGTAGGCGTAGTAAATAACAGATGGACTGGTTCCTTATGTTATGGCACGCAGCGAGAGCACACATTGTTTTACATTTGCCATCAATAGACATATTTTTGGAGTGTTGCTGGGGGGTTAACAAAATAATAACATTCTCTGCAAAGATTTGGTAATGGATTGTCGCCCTTTACACTTCCCCTTTATACTCAAAAGAAATAATATACAAATTTTAAAAGCTGTTTTTGCTGAATATTCGGGACATTGACTCCAACACCCTTCTTTTGGTGTAAAAGGCCATTTATTAGGACAGGCTTGCTCAAAAATATAACATGTCAAAATACAAACAAAACTTAATACAAAACTTTATTTTAACCTTGTAACCCCCTTTCGTCCATTCGCATTTCAAACCTCCACTTATCCTTTTCATCTCACCAGCTCCACTTCTATTTCCACGCATCTCTCTTTTCCCTTTTACCCTTTGCCTGACTCTGACCTCCCCCCGTCTGTCATCCTTCCTCTGCTCCTTTCTCCCCCCCCGGAAGGGTGGACAAGCCCGCATCTGACTCTCCACCCTCCCCCATCCACTGCTCGCAACAAGCAGCCTGCCCTAAAACTGGCAAGAGAAATGACCCCACTCCCATCCCCCGTCCTCGTCTCTCCTTCACACTTCCGGACCTTGCATTCAAGAACAAACCCCCCTTTTATTTCTTATACATATATATATATATATATATATATATATATATATATTTTTTTTTTTGCAGGGCGGGTGGGTGGCCAACTCTTGCGCAGCGTGACTCATCTGGCGCAGAAAGTGGCCGATGCCCCCCAACCCACCCCTTTTGTACCCTCCCTCATGTCCCACCCCCGCACAGCAAGCCGCCTATCCGCTCCCGGGCCATCTACATCCGGCCTGAGAGCTCCCGTGAATAGACTGTACTGTGTCCAGCTATTCACGGGCCCCTATAGGGACATAGACTCCGACACCCTTCTTTTGGTGTAAAAGTCCATTTATTAGGACAGGCTTGCTCAAAAATATAACATGTCAAAATACAAACATAACTTAATACAAAACTTTATTTTAACCTTGTAACCCCCTTTCGTCCATTCGCATTTCAAACCTCAACTTATCCTTCGCATCTCACCAACTCCAGTTCTATTTCCACGCATCTCCCTTTTCCCTTTTACCCTTTGCCTGACTCTGACCTCCCCCCTGTCTGTCATCCTTCCTCTGCTCCTTTCTCCCCCCCCCGGAAGGGTGGACAAGCCCGCATCTGACTCTCCACCCTCCCCCATCCACTGCCACACAGCAACAACCCACTTGGCGTTTTGCTGCCCCACCAGTGAACCCACTGCAACTCATGTGTCCTTATTCATGGTCCCCGCCAAAAACTTTCTCCCCACAAATTTGTGAGCAAAAACCGAAGTTCCATCAAATAATGTGCATTCCCCATATCGGAGAGATGCACACCGTCATCCCTGAAAAGCACCTGCTCATCTTCCTTCAAACCTTCGTGCCTCAAAACCTTAATGTCATGGGCTCCACAAAAAACTTGCATGGCCCTCTTTATCTTTCTCCTTGCTTTCTCAATTGCCCCGTGTTTCAATGCCCCGCGCCATATTCTTCGTGGCACTATTCCGTCCACACTAAGCAAGTCCCATGCATGTTGAGCCTCATCAGGACCAGGTTGCGCTGCATGTGTTGCAGTAGGGTGAGCCCTGAAAGGCGTACCAAATCATTTTCCCCGAGGTGTATGACCAGCAGATCTGGAAATCCCCAAGTCTGCAAAAGTGAAGTAAGAAAAGGAAGCAGATTGCCCCACCTCATTCCACTCCTCCCCCACCACTGAACCTCATGCCGGCTACTCGGTAGTCCCAAAGATCGTCCGTAGATCTGTTTCTCCGCATACTTGGCCGTCCAGTGCATGAAGGAGTGTCCCACCAGCCACGTGGTTGACTTAATATATTCCTGGCCCCTTACGCAACCTGAAACGAGAAACAAAATTAGCCCTGTTGCCACCCAGCTCACAACCCTGGCCCGAGAAGACCTCACTCTGTTATCCCAGTGCAACTAAACTCGGACATACCGTTCACAACACTTTGAGTGCCATCGGCCAATGCGCCTGATCTTGTCCCAGTCCCACCCCAACTTGGCTGCTTCCGTTGCTGCCCCTATTCAAAATGAATATGTACCAAAATTACCCGCCTGCCTTCCCAAACGCCTCAAAGCCATCCTCAAAACACACAACAACTGAAAAGCTGTAACCTTGGTACCGTTCCTACGCTGAAAAATGCCTGCAGTAAAATTGTCCCATTCTCGCACCGGACAGGCATCCAACACTCCAACCACACCCACTTACTCCTGCCCAACTGGTCCGTTTTGGAGCGCCTCAACCAAATCCCCAACCTGTCCCACCAAAAAAACATCCATATCATGCAGAGCCGGAATAACGGCACCTCATTAGCATTAAAACAACACACTGGCAAAACATGCAAGATCTCTAACAACAAATCGAAAGTGATGACTTCCCGAACAAAGACTGAACTAGAATGAACCCTAGAATGAACCCTTCAGCATTTTCCCCAGAATATCGTTCTTTGCCGGATCCCAACCAAAAAACAAGTTCCCGTAGAAAGACACCCCTGCCAGTTTGCCCCCAATCGTAGTGGGAGATAAACCTTTATGAATCAAAAACAGAACAAAACGCATCACTCGCGCCTCCAATACCACCCGCTCCTGGCTCCAAAATTGCCCCCCTGTAAGCTTCAAAGTCCTGAAACTCCAACCACGCGAGACAATAACTCCTAAGGGTGGATTCTGCCAGCGATCTCTCCACCAGTTCCATGACCATCACACCCCCCATTCCTAAATGTCGTCCGGAACTGTTGTCTTGAATTCGTCCGCGCCGGGTGCCAATTGTCAAAAACGCTGCCACTGCAAACGAGATAAGGAATCTGCGATAGAGTTGTTTACCCCAGGAATGTGCGCCGCCTTGAATATTATGTTCAGAGTCAAACAATGCAACATAAAAATTCTGAGCAATTTCAATACTCTCACATCCCTAGCTTTCTGATTGTTGGCCAACTGTACCACAGTCCGATTGTCCACATGAAAAATCACCATCCTGTATGCCAATTCATTGCCCCATACTGCCAGCGCAACCAAAAAGGGAAAGAATTCCAGGAATGCAATACTCCTGCCTTGGCTGAGCCATTGCACAGGCCACGATTCTGCACACCAGCGCCCATCCCAGAAAAGACCAAAGCCTGCTGCCCCAGCCGCATCTGAAAAATCCGTACCTGCCACACTGTGTCCTCATCTCGAAAGGCCATAGAGACCCCGTTAAATTGTGTCAAAAAGGTTTCCCGTATCCTGATGTCCTCCCTCAAACCTACCGTCAACCTTATCCTGTGGTGTGGGAGCAATGCCCCCGACATGGCTAAGCCCATGCGCCTACAAAAAGTCCTGCCACCTCGAACCACCCGACATGCAAAATTTAGGTAACCCAGAAGCTGATGGGCCACTCTAAGCTCAATTTTGTGCATCACCCTGACCTCCCTTAAGAAAACCAGCATCTCCCCCACCTTTTCCTCCGGTAAGCGAGCAATGAAAACCCTTGTATCCAATTCAATCCCCAAAAAGGTCAAAACGGTACTGGGTCCCTCCGTCTTCTCCCGAGCCAGGGGTACACCGAAATCCTGTGCCATCTGTTCGAAAAACCTAAGTGCCCTGCCACAGGAACCTGACTGCGCTGACCCGACAAACAAAAAGTCATCCAAATAGTGTGACACCGTCCGGTGCCCACTGCGCTGCACAAAAACACACTGCAAGAAAGTACTGAAAGCCTCGAAAAAGGCACATGAGATCGCGCACCCCATAGGAAGGACTCTATCCACATAGATCGCACCTCCCAGCTGCATTTCTAGCAAAGAGAAATCTCCTGGATGTATCGGTAGCAGCCGAAAAGCTGCCTTGATGTCACATTTTGCCATTTCTGTGTGCCTTCCACATCCCCGGATGATCCGTATGGCATCATTCACAGTGGCGTATACCACCTTGGTGTCCTCTGGTGCAATAAAATCATTCACCGACGCCCCTTCCGGCCAAGACAGATGGTGTATCAGCCTAAACTCCCCCCTGCTCTTCTTCGGCACTACTCCCAAAGGTGAGATCATCAAGTCCTCCAAAGGCCACCCGTAAAAGGGGCCCGCAATTCTGCCCTCCGCTACCTCCTTCTGCAATTTCCTTGACACTACCTCTGGCATAGATTTTGCAGACTGCAGGTTTTCAGCCCATCTCTTCTGCCATAGACCCTGATAACCCACCCGAAAACCTTCTCTAAAACCCCACTCCAATCTGAGCGATGTGTCCGTGTCTGGGTACACGGCAACCAATGCAGTAATGCCTCAAGTCTAATTGGAGTAGGAGCCCTTTGGTGCAGTAGCACCTTGATTCCCCCTGCCCCTTGCCGCTCTCCACTGCTCTGCCGGGCTAGTGAGTGCGAAACATTGCATGAATGGATGTTTGCCCCCACATTTGGAACACTCGTGCTTAAACCTACCAGGGTGCCTAGAGCAGAATCCCTTGTTAAAGTTCCAACAGGCTCCTGATGTGGCTCCCTGCACTCTCTGAGACACCCCCCCACCTCCCTGAGCGGAACACTGCTGAAAAGGCTTGTACACCACTGGGAGGTCACTAGCTGTATGCACTGATGCAGCTGAATGTGACGAGGCCATCCACTGCATCCATAACTCAGAATCCACATCCCTCCATGGCTTCTCTGGGTTGATACTAGCTCTGGCTCGGAACTCCTCATCGTAGCTGAGCCAGGCAAAACCCCCGAAATGTAACTGAGCCTTCCTAATTATGTCCATGTATTAAACCATGGCAATAGCCCGGTCAAGGTATTTCTCACAATATATACTGGCATAAATGAGGAAAGCCGCAGTCCAGTTATCCATGGTTATCGGAACTCTTGGCCTCCGTGCCAACTCCCATTCTTCCTCCTTAGAGCCCTCTTTTGCTTGAATATCCCTATGCAGGAGCTTGAAAACATCGACATACTCGTGCTTTCAAATTCTTGCCTTTGTCTTTTCGGCCACATGGGACCCCAAAGGCATTGCGAGACCCATGTAAGGTAACCTTTTCTTGTGTCCCGCCCCCCCCTTTTCTTCTTCTTCCTTATTGCCCTCTTCCCCTTTTCCTTCGCCCCCCTCTTTTTCTGTCGCTCCTTCCTCCTTCCCCTTGTCTGTCCCGCTTGCTGTATTACCTCCAGCTTCCAATTGAAGGTGCACCGAATCCTCCCCCATTCCTACTGACTTATACTGGGTTGCGCCCCCTGGCCCTTTCTTGGCCTCCCATGGTGCCCACCATTCTCTTTTCCCTTGGAGCCCACGAGCAGTCGTTCCAGCCTCCGACGGTAGTTTGCGCCTGCCACCTTCCTTGCGGGGCACCACTTGTCCTTGCTCCGACTAATGCGCCTGTAAAACAGAAACAGCAGAGGGGGTTGCGCCGCTCCTGCGCCCTTTCCCCTTCCCTTGTACCCTGCTCACCTCTTTCTCCTGAATCTCACCTTCCTCCCAATCATCCAGCTCATCCTCATAATCGAGCTCAAGCTCCACTTCTCCATCCATCCCCATACCTTCATTTGTGCCACTCGCTTCTTCCATGCTGCATTCGAACCCCGCTTTGAAACCCCCCTGGCGCAAGCCAGTCGTATCCTTCTTGCGTTCCCACGGTGTAGAGAAGGCCGCCGGGGACCCCTCTAGTGCTTCCGACCAACATCCAGGGGCCGTATTGCGCCCCATTGGCTTCGCCACCCTTCTGCCCACCTCTGATGTAGGCATGGACTCTTTTCACCGCGGCTGGTCGTATGCGCCAGACGCTGTCGTCACACTGCCACATCCTCTGGCCACACCAGCCTCCTGTCCTGCCCCCTGCTCTTCTTGGGGTATCCATACCCAACTACCTTTCTCTGTCCCCAAGGACACATCTGGGCAACCGCCCGCCTCCCCTGCCTTCCTCTTCGCCTTCTTGGGCCTACCCTCCGCCTTGCTCATAGCCATGCACAACTGTTCCCACCTGCGTTCCGTCTCCTCCACCATCTGCCTTTGCTCTAGGATTTACGCCTCTATGTCCACGGCTGCCCAATCCACAAATGGTTGGTGGCCAGCCACCTTTGTGCGTCGTGGGGGGCCAAAATTAGCAGCACCCCCTTCATCACCCAGGTTGCCTGAGCTACTTGCTGCGCCTCCTATGCCTCCCTTGACTGCCGCAGCCTTGCCTGCCATATGGGCCTGACCTGCGCCTTCCCCCTCCTTCACTGACGTGCCCAACATGGTCCCTTCTCCAGGGCTCCCCACCTGGTTAAGGTCAAGGGGCTGTTCAGCCCCCAGTGACCTCCCTGTCACCTGGCCTACTTGCCCTGGGGCACCTGTGCACACCTTAGTCTCCCCAGAAGGGCCAGCCAAGGCACCCCCCCGTGGCCCCCACCTCCTGGCCTGTATTCGATTGGGGCTCCCCTTTTGTGCCCTGTTGCCTTAACAGGGGAGGGGGGGCGACCGTGCCGCGCCCCCGCCCTTTCATTCCTTTTCTTTTTATATTTTTCCTTGGGGATAAGCTGTATTTTACATAGCGCGATCGCGCTGTTTTTTTGTCTTTTAATTTGTGTCAAGAAAAGTCCGATTAGGAGTTTAGAACTCAAATAGCTCTAACTCGAGCAAATGCGAGTACCCTTGCATTGAAAATGCTTGTTTAAAATGTAACTCTGCAGCCAGGGAAGGCCACATTCTAGCTAATTGTACTTCATTTTTTTTACACTAATATTGAATAATGTCATAATTAGCACTCTTAGCGTAATAAAAAAAGAATAGAACAAGGAATGGAGCCCCAACCGAAATCCATAAGGACGACCTGCCACTGTTCCAGCCACTGCTTTTGCCACCTCTGTGGACAGGGGTCGCCAAGGAAGTGCTAGGGGTCGCAAGAGGCAAGCAACCCCTGACGACCCCTAAATGAGGTCAATGCTGTCCGAGTTTTAGAGAGCGCAGATATGTGTACAGTGGGTTGTGAAGAGATCTCCCTATGTTGAGTAGTGAAGGATTTGCATTGAAAGTATTAGCCGAGATGCTGGTCTAGAAGAAGGCTCACAAAATTTCTTGATGGGTTAGCCTCCACGAATG
The DNA here is from genome assembly GCF_031143425.1 of Pleurodeles waltl. Taxonomy (NCBI): domain Eukaryota; kingdom Metazoa; phylum Chordata; class Amphibia; order Caudata; family Salamandridae; genus Pleurodeles; species Pleurodeles waltl. The sequence continues at coordinate 418,296,364 of NC_090448.1, read as the reverse complement.
CCCATCGTTAATGGCCTGACAAGATTATCCACTATTGTAATGTAAAACTGGCAAAAGTAATCCGATGGACAGTGAACACTTATAGTAAGCCTTTCCGATCCCACAAGTGTCATCCGTGCTGACGATTTAAAACCAAGACACAGTGGTCATAATGCTGGTTTCTGCACTAAACTAAATTGATTGATCCTTGGCAAATCTGTTTCTCAACTTGTCTCTCGCTTAACCAGACATGCTGTAATATGTGCTACCTATTATTTATTGTTAAAGAAAAATATGTTTAATTCACTCTTGCAACCGTCCTCATTTGTCAACCAGCATGACACGTACACACACAGCCTCTGACCTGGATTGCCACGGCGACTGAACTGAGAGCACAAACAATACTCAAATCACTTACCAGTAATTTGTATTACTCTGAGTCCCTGAATTATACCCTAGACAATGTCACCTACCTTGCCAAGCTGCCAGATCAGCAGTCCCTTAAGGGACGAAGTGACACATCTCTAAACAGAAACAGACAAAAATAGGAAATGTGTGGGAGATACCCTTCAGTAGCCAGAAGCAGCTGGGCCTTGTTTAAAAAGTAAGAGCTGTTTTGGGGTACGTACATTTGTACTTTTATAGTACTGTTTTACATACTCTTACTTATCTTTGTGAATTGGCCTCTAAACATCTAAAATGAGAGTAAAATAGGACTTGTCTGGGGCTATTAGTACACAGTACACAGAGCAAGGATTGTGCCATCTTTGCACTTTTATAAATAAGAAGTTGGACATTTTGGGGCACATTCAAAGTGTGATGTAAAAGTATGTAAAAGAGTACTCCTGTAGTACTACTTCCAGTTCTCATAAACGATTTTGACAATCAGCACCAGTGTTGTTGGGATTACAAGAACTTTTCTTTTATTGACAGGCAAGTGTGCTGCCCATCTCCTGGGTCTGACTTGCGTTCAAAGAGTAAGGACTGTGATGATGAAGACAGGTAAAGTGGTAATTGCTTTAAGAAACCACCATAAATCTGCCTTGTTTAGGCAAGCACTTAAACCCAATGAATACCACTCTTAAAAACGTTCTGCCCACGCCTGGCCTAGACACTCCTACCAGCGTTTCACAGTCTGAATAGTAAATGCTAAAACAGGGCAGCACACATCTCCCACCATCACCCAGCTCCTTTAACTGGCAAATATACATCACATAGAATGCCCATACGACATCACTCACCTCTAATTGCCTAACAACAATTCTAACCTAATCATCAAGCTCACAACACATCCCCATCTTTATTACCAAAGTTAAAATAAACCAATAACAACACATCAAATGCCAAGAAGAGAAAGCAAACAAATAGGAGAAAAAATATATATATTTAAACAGATTACTAATGAATTATACATTTCCAGTGCAACAATATACATCATACATTGCTGATGGATTAAATAATATGCAGAATGTCTTCTAATCATTTAGTTAGTTTCCTTATCCTTTTGTTACCATCCACAGAACCATTCTTACCTGCAGAATCATCCTTACTTGCAACATTTTCCTCAGACAATTTGTGAGAGTTGCTTGCAGAACCTTCCTTATTTGCAGCAACATTTTCCTCAGATAACTCCATATCTGACACCTCTTCTGCCTCTGTATCAGAAGCAACAGAAACAGGCATTTGACTCATTACAGATGGTTCCGAGGCTCTATCATAAGGCATATCCTTTAAGGGATCATGCATGCCTTCATTGGACTCCATCCGAACAACTTTCCATACATTTGAAGGCCCCAAAGCAATATAATTTAAATTTCACACCTTTCCATTACTCAGATTGAATGTATTTTTCAAAACATCAATAACTTTCATAATACTGCCTGTCACCTTGAGCAACGCATCCAGATTTTTAAAAACGCTCCGAGTCACCAATCTTAACATTCACACAAGTAGTAATTCTCTTGGAATCATAGTATGATTTACTTTTCTTCTGTCCCTCACATCTTCCACAGACCGTTTTTCAATACTCCTGTGGAATAACTACACTGAATTATACTTAGTTCTACGGTTCCTCCTTCTCATCAACACAAATGGAGAAAAAGCAGTGATTTTTATTTAGTCCCGCTGTAGGCACAAACACATTTGCCAAATTGAATGATCCAGTTTTCATTACTTGCTATGGCTGATTGTATAACTCCTTTGATCATGCAGTTAAACCTTTCCACCATACCAATTCCAACAGGATTATATAATGTAATTATTTGTCTGAGTCAATCCTTTCAAAATAAAGTTTAGCTTTATTAGAAAAAAATGCACACCATTTATTACTTACAATGGTGACTGGAATACCTTTAGAAATAAAGAGTTAGTCAAGAAATTCAGGAACTGGTTCCATATCAGTTTTGTCAACAAGTGTCACAACTGGCCACATTGAAAATAAATTCATGAGAACCAAAACATACTTCTGTGAAGACCCAATTTGTCCCATTATATCTCCAGCTACAGAATTCCAGGGATTCTGCGGACTTGCACCACTACACACAATAAATTATCTGACCTAGAACACTTGGGATCTTTCCTCACAGACTTCTCAACTGCCATGTCTATACCAGGCCACCAAAACAACTTTATAACAGTAGACCTGTCCTGGTAATACCAAAATGTCCCTTATGTCCGAGGCTAATAATCACGTTGCAAAGACTGCAGTGAACTACTATCTCACCCCTCAAAAATGTACCAGTGTCAACCACAACTCCAAACTAACCTAACAGGAAGAACGTTTTTTGGACAACCATCATCCAAACAATTCAACACCATCTGTAAGGTCTTATCATGTTTGCATTCTCTATTCCATTCATTCACCCTGTATCACAATCATTCACAAATACAACTTGCAACTTGAAATCCATTCCATAATTCATTCTCACACTCTTCAGATTGGATAGGCATTCTTGATAAAATGCAAACGTATGGATAGCCGGGCAGATCTAGCTCAGGTTTTCACAGTACCATCCATTGTTAGGATTTTAACAAGGGGTTTGTGCAGGGGTATGAGACCAGTAAAAGTTGTATGGAGTTCAATAGAGCCAGCAGAACACGCTCCACACCCTTCAAGTACTGCTTCCAAACGTCCTACCCAGATTGATCCCACATTCTAGAATCTCCCACACCATGGCAACCAGCTAACTAAAATGCCACACATCCTCCTTTTTAATAATACATAAGACCCAATACAACAGAAAATACTCCAACCCCATGGAAAGCAAATAAAACCAAGGAAATGTGGCAGAATTAGGATGGAAAACAATTAACAACATTTGACACCCTTCATCTCAATAAAAATTCTTTAAACTTCTTAGGAAGAACAGTTGATCTCTCAACACATTAGGCCCTGATTTATATTTTGATTGTGCCGCATTACCGTCATTTTTTGACGCAAAAGCGGCGCTAACTTACAAAATACAATTGTATTTTGTAAGTGTGTGCCGCTTTTGCGTCAATAAATGACAGTAATGCGGCGCAAAAAAAGTATAAATCGGGGCCTTAGACTCTCCATGTTCTGCAGGCAAATCAGTTAGTCTGTCACTCTTTGACTGTGTGGAGACTTCCAACAGGTTACCCCCTGTTGGACTATTGTTATTCCTTACAATGTCAGCACACCCATTGCCAGGTACAACATTATCACCTTGAATCACAACATCCTCAGACATCACATCATCATTCACCACATGCTCATCCTCATGCCACAACCACACATTTGGTTCAACCATATCCTCATGAAAATTCTTATCACGTTTCAAAGTTAAAACCTTGTGATATCTCGATATTCTTCGTGAGTGCCATACCTTCCCATCACTCAACAGTGCTGACTTCAAGTAAACTTCTCTCACTTGCGGAAGTTCCGAGAATTTACTCTAACCCTTCTTGGTCTTGATGCCAAGCTTGACCCTCACCCAACTGCCTTGCTCCAAACACACCTCTTTAACTCAATGTTTCTTGTCCTAGTACTCTTTATACACCCTCTTCACCCTGTACAAGTTGCCCTTGACAACTGAAGGTGACTATTTGCTTTGTAATTTCATATTCATCCATGCAGAGTTGTCCTTAGTAACTGGTTCTAACCTCTCAAAATTCTGAAAAAACTGTAACCAGTCAAGATATCAGTGATCCTATATGCCCAAATCATGCTCCCCAACTCCTTTTCCCAGTTCAGGCCAGCATTAGTAGCAGCTTGCACACTACCCATGACCACTCCATTAAACCGTTCTACTGCACTATTTCCAACAGGATGATACACTGGAGTGTGTTTCTCTTTAATACCATTTATAGATAAACATTTCTCCAACTTGTCAGTTGTCCATTGTCCATTGTCACTCAGTAAGGATTTGAGAATCCCCTCCTTCAAGAAAATCCTCTTATGAAAGAAAACCACACTAGTCAAGTCCACCATATTACAAATTTCACACTCCGGCCATTTAGAATACAAGTCCAAAAAGACAATGATGTATTTAGGTACACCCCACAAGTCTAAAATTGGCCCAAGAACATCAATACCCAGCTCCTCCTACGGATTCTCTGGCCACTTCACAGTGAAGGTCAGAAAACTGAAAGAGATTGTTAGAAATGGTGTCTCTGATTGGCATTCGGTTTGCACGCTGTCCAAGTAGGGACCCTCACTCTAGTAAGGATAAGAGAGATACTCAGATCAGATAACCCCTGCTCACCCCCTTGGTAGCTTGGCACGAACAGTCAGGCTTATCTCAGAAGCAATGTGTAAAGCATTTTCACATAACACACAGTAATACAGTGAAAAAGCTACAAAAGGACACCACACCCGTTTTATAAAAATAAGCAATATTTATCTGTGTAACACAAGACCAAAACAAGAAAAATCCAACATATAGTAATAAAGATATGATTCTTGCAAGAATTAACTTAAAAATACAGTTCCTTGAAGTCCATACCTTTGTCTGGGGCTATCATGTAGTCGTGAACAACAAATCCACAAACAGTACCTTGGAAATGCAGGGCATTGTGATCCAGACTGTGGCTTTGCTGGTGTCGGTTCTGGAGGTCCGTGTGGGGGGTCGTGGGGCCCTTGAAGTCCCATGTGTTGTAGACTGAACTCCGGGCGGGTGACGAAGTCAAAAGCACTGGTGTTGATGGAGTCAGGGCTGCTGTGCGAAGCGGGACAGTGCGATGTTCGGTGCCCACAGGTCACAGTGCAGGCAGTGGGCGGTGACAGCGGCAAGTGGTGTTGGTGAGACCAGCGTTGCGGTGTGAGCAAGGCGATGCAGACTGCGGGCCCCACAGGTAATGGTGCAAGCAGCGGCTCGGTGACGGTGTCAGGTGGCGTTGTCGGTGGGATTAGGGTTGCGGTGCGACATGGGGCATAGCTCCGTGTGGCGTTGTCAGGTCGTGGTACAGTCAGCGGCATCGTTGACGGCGTTGTTGTGGTTTTTCATCAGTTGCAGCACAAAACACACAGTTCCCAGTGCTGTAGGCAGATGAAGCTGAAGTCTTTGATATCCCTGAGACTTCCAACAGGAGGCAAGCTCTACTCCGAGCCCTTGGAGAAACTTCACAAGCAGGATACACATTAAAGTCCAGTCGTTGCCCTTTTTAAGGTAGAAGCAGCAACTGCAGGCCAACCCAGCAAAGCACACACAGAAAAGGGGCAGTACTCCTCCTCCAGCTCTTCATCTCTTCATCTCTTCTCCTTGGCAGAGGTTCCTCTTGATCCAGAAGTGTTCTGCATGTCTGGGGTTTTGGGTCCACTACTTATATCTCTTTCTGCCTTTGAAGTAGGCAAACTACAAAGGAAAGTCTCTGTTGTTGACGAGGTCCTGCCTTGACCATGCCTGGCCCCAGACACACACCAGGGGTTTGGAGACTGCATTGAGTGAGGACAGGCACAGCCCTTTCAGGTGCATTTAAAAGACAATTAAAGGCAGTCCCCATGTTATCCTATCGGATAGATAGGCAGTGCAATAGTGAAAAACAAATTTGGCAGTATTTCAGTATCAGGAATTGTAAGACACACCAGTGCATGTCCTACCTTTTAAATACACTGCACCCTGCCCATGAGGCTACTTAGGGCCTACCCTAGGGGTGCCTTACATGTAGTAAAAGGGAAGGCTTGGGCCAGGCAAGTGGGTACACTTGCCAGGTCGAATTGGTAGTGCAAGACTGCACCCACAAACACTGCAGTAGCAGGTCTGAATTTTTTTTACAGGGCTATTCATGTGAGTGGCACAATCAGAGCTGCAGGCCCACTAGTAGCATTTGATTTACAGGTCCTGGGGACCTCTGATGCACTTTACTAGGGACTTACCAGTAAATCAAATAGACTAATCAGGGATAACCCAATCACCAATACAATTTATGTAGGGAGCACTTGCACTGTAGCACTGATCAGCAGTGGTAAAGTACGCAGAGACAATAAACCAGCAAAAAACAGAGTTCAGCATACCATAAAAAAAGGAGGCCAGAAGGCAAAAAGACAGGGGAAACATGCCAAAAGATGCCAGGTCTAATACAAATTTATCTAAATTAGCACAATACGCACAGGCTCTTATGAACCTTCCACATCAGCATCAAGATCTGGCCACCAATACGTAGCCCTCACTCTTGTTTTTTATTTGACTATTCCCAAATGTCCTTCAAGTTTGATTCTCAAGACTCTCTCTTTAAGAATTTTAGGAAGCACCAGCCTGTTGTCTCTCAAAATGAATCCTTCATCACTTAAAGATAACTCATCTTTGAGTTCCCAAAATATTGTGCATTCTTCAGACAACTTTTTCTGTCTAGGCCAACCACAATTGGTGTGTCTCATCAATACCTTTAAAAGTGTTATCATTACCATAGCCAGAAATCCAGTCATCTCCTATAGTTTTATCACTGTTCTCATTGACCACTACAACACTATACTCATCCCATTCCCTACAACAATGTTCACTGAATGCTAAAGGTGATCTGCTTAAATAATCCACCACCATATTTTTATTACCAGTCAAATACTCAAGTCTCAAAGTCATCCTGCCAATATGAGGTTTCGCCTTAACCATACCACCCGATGTTAAAACTTTCACAAGAGGCTTATGATCAGTGCACAAATCTTTAAAACCTTTAGGCCCATATTTATACTTTTTGACGCAAAACTGCGCTAACGCAGTTTTGCGTCAAAAAAATTAGCACCGGCTAACGCCATTCTGAAGCGCCATGCGGGCGCCGTATTTATTGAATGACGTTAGCCGGCGTTAGGCACCGTCTGGTGTGCGTTAAAAAAAACGACGTACACCAGGCAGCGCCGGCGTAGGGAGATATGGGGCTTGGGCGTCAAGAAATGGGGCAAGTCAGGTTGAGGCAATTTTTTCGCCTCAACCCGATTTGCGCCATTTCTTTTTCACTCCCAACCCCCATAGAAATGACTCCTGTCTTAGCAAAGACAGGAGTCATGCCCCCTTGCCCAATGGCCATGCCCAGGGGACTTCTGTCCCCTGGGCATGGTCATTGGGCATAGTGGCATGTAGGGGGCACAAATCAGGCCCCCCTATGCCACATAAAAAAATTAAAAAAAACACTTACCTGAACTTACCTTAATGTCCCTGAGATGGGTCCCTCCAGCCTTGGGTGTCCTCCTGGGGTGGGCAAGGGTGACAGGGGGTGTCCCTGGGGGCATGGGAGGGGACCTCTGGGCTCCTTCAGAGCCCACAGGTCCCTTAACGCCTGCCTTTTGCAGGCGCTAAAAAAACGGCGCAAAAGCGGCCGTACGTCATTTTTTTTGACCCGCCCACTCCCGGCCGTGATTTTTTCCCGGGAGTATAAATCCGACGCACATGCCTCGGAGTCAATTTTTTAGACGGGAACGCCTACCTTGCATATAATTAACGCAAAGTAGGTGTCCACGCTAAAAAATGACGCTAACTCCATGGACTTTAGCGCTAGACGCGTCTAACGCCAAAGTATAAATATGGAGTTAGTTTTGCGTCGAAATTGCGTCCAAAAAAACGACGCAATTCTGGCGCAAACGGAGTATAAATCTGCCCCTTAACCTCATAAATACTGCCTAAATTTCTTCATTGCCCATACAGCTGCCCACATGTCCTTCTCAATCACAGAAAACCTCTCCTCAGCTGGAGACAAAGAATGAGAAGCATACATCACAGTACACATGAAACCTCCTCCAGAAATCTGTGTTCAAACAGCACCTCAATTTTTGCCAGTGGCATTCCTGGTCAAAACACTAGGAGCAGTGAAATGAAAGCCTTTCAAAGGATCTTCAGTACAGATGTCCCATTTAATGGTTTGAAAATCCTTATGCAACTGTTCACTCCATTCAAACTCTTGACACTCTTGCCTCAATCCATGTTTTTACCACATTCTTTAAAACTATAGCATAAACTTGTGGTAATTCAAAGAAAGATCTGACTTCCTCTTTTCCTGTAGGTGTCAGTGAATTAATAATAGATTCAACAATACCTCTTTTAGGAGAAATACCCTTGCTACTAACTTCATGTCCAAGATAAGATACATCACCGACCTCATTACAAACTTGCACTTCCTCAGTTCAGCAGTCACCCCTTTGGCAGTTAGTCTTTGGAAAAAAACACTTTTAGCCTGTGATTATGTTCTTGTTTGACAGCACCCGTAACAAATATTTCATCCTGAAAGTATGTTACCTCATCCAGATCCTTGAGCATTAAATGCATAAGACAATGAAACACTGCTGCCGCTACAAAAGCCAAAACAATATATACAAAAACCTGTAACACCCAAATGGCATAATGACTGAAGTCAAACTTCTGCTAGAATGGTGATGTGGAAACTGATGATAAGCAGTCATAAGATCAGTTATAGAAAACCACTTAGCACCCTTAGTTTTTGCCAGAGCTCATTGATCTTGGGGAGTGGAAATATCCACCACAATATGTTTAATGGGACCCCTAAGATCACTGCACAACCTTGTCTGCCTGATGGATATCTGGGCCCCAACCAAAGGAGCCAGCCATTTAGCACTCTCCACTGGTTCAATAGCCCCTCTTCTCTCTAACTTATCTAACTCATGCAACTCCTTCATCACATTATCTCTCACACTCGGGTATGTTCCTCCCCTTATGACTAACTGGTTTTCCCCTGTCCTTCAACACAATCCTGTGAGAAAATCCACACAACATCCCCCAAGTGCCTGAGAACGCTCCAGGTAACTGTTTTTGCAACTCCTCCTCCTTGTGCACCACAGGCTGTCCCAGCAACAAAATCTGATTTTGCTGCTGGGATCCAAGGTGATGCCTAAAGCCCCTTAATCTATCCAACCCAGAACAGAAAGACCCTTCTCAGCCACATAAAATATTCCTTGAGATTCTCTGCCTCTAAATCCAAATGTTACAGCCATATATCCAACCATGGGAATCATTTCACCTATGTAAATAACTGGATGTACATCAGAAGGATCTACATCATTAACTAGGTTTCCTGTAAACTTGTTATCCCACACTGAATGTTCCATAATAGTATATGGTAATCCAGAGTCAGCCACAACTAGTATATCTTGCTCTATAATTGGACACGCTTCCTCTGTAAGTGACAATGACCTAGAATTATAAACAACAACTTTTCCCTTGCCAGTCTTGTCCACCTGAGATAGCACTGCACCTAACGATTTACTACTCGCACCAGTAGAATGATACTAGCAGCATCAGGGTAAAGATATCTTAAGGTAGAAGCCTTGGAAATATAAGTTTTTATAGCATGAAATTAATCATCCTCACATTGTTGTGGCCACTCAAACTTGTTTCTGCATTTTAACAGTTGTCTCATATGATAGTTGTTTCAGCAAACTTAGAGATATATTTAGAGAAATATTCTGCTAAACCCATAAATGAGTGTAAACACCCTTAAAGGTAGGTGCAGACGCTCCCTCAATAGCTCATATAAGAAATGGTTTTGGTTTATCTCCATCTTCACTAATAACATGAGCAGATTTGCATTTAGCAAACTGTACCATCAGTCCTTTAGATTGCAAAATCCTTAACACCATTTTTAATCTTTCATCATGTTCTTGCTGTTTTTTCTAGCAATCAAAATTTCCTGGAAAAACACCACACCTAATTCTTTACTAACCTAATTAAACACCAAATTTTGGAATACTGCTGCAGCCAAAGCCAACCTGAATGGCAAGTGTATAAACTAGAAACACCTCTCTGGTGTGACAAATGTACATTTTCTGGATTCTGAGAACATAGAGATTTGATGGTATGCTAAAGATAGGTCAAAAGGTGGAAAACCATTTAGCATCTCTAACTGAAGTCACCATCTCATTAATCTTCGGTAAAGGAAATTGATCAACCATAATGTTCATAACAACGTGACGCAGATGAACATATAACCTTATTTGCCATTCTTTTGTCTGGTCATAAATAAAGGGGATATCCAATGAGATGCCTTTGCTGCCTCAATCACTCCTAATGAGATCAAACTCTTGAGTTCTTTAGAAACCTCTTCACGAACCATAAAAGGTATACTCTTAAGCTTGTGGGTTTTAAGATTTGCATTTTCCTTCAAATGCCAAGGGTAGGTCGCTCCCCCTGCCGCTGCAGCTCCACCAGCCCAGGCTCCTGAGACATCCTAGCAAGCCCAGCGAATTCACAGTAAGTACCCCCCCAATGCCCAGCCCCTCGCCATGCCCCGCGCTACTCACCTCCTCTCCTGCTTCTTCTCTTCATCTCTGATCTTCCTCTGTGCTCTTCTTCCTCTCTGCTGCTCTTCGCTCCTCTTCTTCTTTACCTTCTTCTGTGATCTTCTCTCTTCTGATCTTCCGCTCCTCTTCTTCTTTACCTTCTTCTGTGATCTTCTCTCTTCTGATCTTCCGCTCCTCTTCTTCTTTACCTTCTTCTGTGATCTTCTCTCTTCTGCTCTTCTCTCTTCTGCTCCTCTTCTTCTTTTACCTTCTTCTTGGATCTTCCTGCGTCTGCCCTCCTGCTCCTGACTCGTCTCTCTGACCTCCCTCACTCGCCACCCCCTCTGTAACACCCCTATCTATCTATCTTTCTATCTTTCTCCCTCACTCGCCACCTCCTCGATAACCCCCCCTATCTTCCTATCCTTTTACCCTTCTATCTCTCACCCTCACTCACCTCCACCTCTGTAACCCCCTATCTTCTATCTCTCACCCTCACTCACCTCCACCTCTGTAACCCCCCTCCCCTATCTTCCTAACTCTCCTCCTAACTTTCTTCCTGAACTCCCCGCCACCCTTAACCCCCCCTCCCCCATCTTTTCTCCCCTCTACCTGTCCCCCCTCCCTCCGCTTTCCCGCTGCCACCTCCTGCACGCCCCCGCCCCCCCAGCTCCCATTCGTCGCCCCACTCCCGTCCCCCGCCCCCAGCTGACACCTCCTCCCTCTTATGGCGGCTGCTGCGCGACAGAGTTAGCGACCCTTGACCCAAGGGTAGGTCGCTCCCCCTGCCGCTGCAGCTCCACCAGCCCAGGCTCCTGAGACCTCCTAGCAAGCCCAGCGAATTCACAGTAAGTACCCCCCCCCCCACCGCCCAGCCCCTCACCCTGCCCCGCGCTACTCACCTCCTCTCCTGCTTCTTCTCTTCATCTCTGATCTTCCTCTGTACTCATCTTCTGTATTCTTCATCTGTACTCTTCTTTCTTGCCTGCTCCCCGTCTTCTGTCTTCATCTGTGTTCTTCTTCTGTGTGCTTCTTTCTCTCTCCTCTGCACCGCGACCTGCGTGTGCTTTCTTCTTCTGTGTCCCTCTTCTTGGCTCTTCTCTCTGCTGCTCGTCGCTCCTCTTCTTCTTTACCTTCTCTGTGATCTTCTCTCTTCTGATCTTCCGCTCCTCTTCTTCTTTACCTTCTTCTGTGATCTTCTCTCTTCTGATCTTCCGCTCCTCTTGATCTTCTCTCTTCTGCTCTTCTCTCTTCTGCTCCTCTTCTTCTTTTACCTTCTTCTCGGATCTTCTCGCGTCTGCCCTCCTGCTCCTGACTCGTCTCTCTGACCTCCCTCACACGCCACCCCCTCTGTAACGCCCCTATCTACCTATCTTTCTCCCTCACTCGCCACCTCCTCTGTAACCCCCCTATCTTCCTATCCTTTTACCCTTCTATCTCTCACCCTCACTCACCTCCACCTCCACCTCTGTAACCCCCTATCTTCTATCTCTCACCCTCACTCACCTCCACCTCTGTAACCCCCCCCTCCCCTATCTTCCTAACTTTCCTCCTAACTTTCTTCCTAAACTCCCCACCACCCTTAACCCCCCCTCCCCCATCTTTTCTCCCCACTACCTGTCCCCCCTCCCTCCGCTTTCCCGCCGCCACCTCCTGCATGCCCCCGGCCCCCCCGCTCCCATTCGTCGCCCCACTCCCGTCCCCCGCCCCCAGCTGACCCCTCCCCCCCTCCTCCCTCTTATGGCGGCCGCTGCGCAACAGAGTTAGCGACCCTTGACCCAAGGGTAGGTCGCTCCCCCTGCCGCTGCAGCTCCACCAGCCCAGGCTCCTGAGACCTCCTAGCAAGCCCAGCGAATTCACAGTAAGTACCCCCCCACCGCCCAGCCCCTCGCCCTGCCCCGCGCTACTCACCTCCTCTCCTGCTTCTTCTCTTCATCTCTGATCTTCCTCTGTGCTCTTCTTCTGTATTCTTCATCTGTACTCTTCTTTCTTCCCTGCTCTCCGTCTTCCGTCTTCATCTGTGTTCTTCTTCTGTGTGCTTCTTTCTCTCTCCTCTGCACCGCGACCTGCGTGTGCTTTCTTCTTCTGTGTCCCTCTTCTTGGCTCTTCTCTCTGCTGCTCGTCACTCCTCTTCTTCTTTACCTTCTTCTGTGATCTTCTCTCTTCTGATCTTCCGCTCCTCTTCTTCTTTACCTTCTTCTGTGATCTTCTCTCTTCTGATCTTCCGCTCCTCTTCTTCTTTACCCTATTCTGTGATCTTCTCTCTTCTGCTCTTCTCTCTTCTGCTCCTCTTCTTCTTTTACCTTCTTCTTGGATCTTCCCACATCTGCCCTCCTGCTCCTGACTCGTCTCTCTGACCTACCTCACTCGCCACCCCCTCTGTAACGCCCCTATCTACCTATCTTTCTATCTTTCTATCTTTCTCCCTCACTCGCCACCTCCTCTGTAACCCCCCCTATCTTCCTATCCTTTTACCCTTCTATCTCTCACCCTCACTCACCTCCACCTCCACCTCTGTAACCCCCTATCTTCTATCTCTCACCCTCACTCACCTCCACCTCTGTAACCCCCCCTCCCCTATCTTCCTAACTTTCCTCCTAACTTTCTTCCTAAACTCCCCGCCACCCTTAACCCTCTTCCCCATCTTTTCTCCCCTCTACCTGTCCCCCCTTCCTCCGCTTTCCCGCCGCCACCTCCTGCACGCCCCCGCACCCCCAGCTCCCATTTGTCGCCCCACTCCGGTCTCCCGCCCCCAGCTGACCCCCCCCTCCCTCTTATGGCGGCCGCTGCGCGACCGTGCCGCTGGCGCACCAAAGGCGCGCCAAAGGCAAGCCCGTCTGCGCCCGTCCGCGCCTGGCCCGCGCCCAGCGCCATGACCCCTGGCCCTGAGCACTCCCAAATCCCGCTGCACCGCTACGACCCCATCACCCTCCACGCCCTCAACCCAGGGCGTTCCAGCACCTGCTTCCAAGCCAACCCGAAACGTACCCACGGACCCTTCGCATGTCACACCTGCAAACTTACCTTCCACCACGAAACCACCACGACCACCAGCCCATGCGCCATCAACCACCTCAAATGCATCCTGATCAACGCGCAATCCGTCCACAAGCACGCCGTTGAACTCTGGGACCTCCTGGACTCAACCGCACCAGACGTCTCCTTCATCACTGAGATCTGGATGACGCCTCCTCGGCCCCCGACATCGCCATAGCCATCCCGAAGGCTACAAGATTTCCAGGAAAGACCGCACCAACCAAGTAGGAGGAGGAATCGCCATCGTCTTCAAAGACTCCATCAACGTCACCACCTCCACCGAAGACACCCCCCTCGCCGCCGAACACCTGCACTTCCAGATCCGCACAGACCCCAGGACCACCCTCAGAGGATCCCTCATCTACCTCCCCCCCGGACCGCGCGCCCTCTTCAGCGACCCCATCACCAACTTCATCTCCCCGCACGCCCTTGCCTCGCCAGACTACATCCTCTTCGGCGACCTCAAGTTCCATCTGGAACAGAACAACGACCCCAACACCACCGCCCTGCTCGCCAACCTCGGCCTCAAGCAACTGGTGAACACCCCCACCCACATCGCCGGACACACACTCGACCTCATCTTCTCCGCCAGCAAACACGTATCCTTCAGCCACGCCTTCGCTCTACACTGGACCGACCACAGATGTGTCCACTTCACCTTCCGACGCGAGACTCGCCACCTCCGCACACAACCCATCCCACGTCGACAGTGGAACAAAATCCCCGAAGAACAGCTTCTCTCCACTCTCATCGACAACCACCCCACCTTCTCCGCCAACCCCAACGACGCAGCCCTCAGCCTCACAAACTGGATCACCAACTGCGCAGACAACCTCGCTCCCCTCAGATGCCTTCCAAGACAGTCCAACACCAAAAACCCTCTCTGGTTCTCTGACACCCTTAAGGAATCAAAGAAAACTTGTCGCACCCTCGAGAAAGCCTGGCGTAAGGACCACACCGCAGACAACATGACTGCCCTCAAGAACGTTACCCACGAACACCATCACCTGATCCGCGCAGCCAAAAGGAATTTCTTCACAGACAGACTGGACAAAAACAGCCACAACAGCAGAGAACTCTTCAACATCGTAAAAGAGCTCTCCAACCCCAACGCCAACGCCATCACGCCCTCACAAGACCTGTGCAACTCCCTCGCCACCTTCTTCCATCGTAAGATTACCGACCTACATGACAGCTTCGGACACCAGACCCAGCCGACCACCACAGAACCCACACCCCCAGCCATCACCCTCAACGCCTAGACCCACATCAACACAGAAGAGACCAAAGCCACCATGAACTCAATCCACTCCGGTGCCCCCTCGGACCCCTGCCCACACTTCATCTTCAATAAAGCCGACAACATCATCGCCCCGCACCTCCAGACCATCATCAACACCTCGTTTCCGTCTGCTACCTTCCCCGAGAGCTGGAAACACGCTGATGTCAACGCCCTACTGAAGAAACCTACGGCTGACCCAAGCGACCTGAAGAACTTCTGCCCTATCTCGCTCCTCCCCTTCCCTGCCAAAGTCATAGAGAAGACCGTCAACAAGCAGCTTACCAACTTCCTTGAAGACAACAACCTTCTCGACCCCTCTCAGTCCGGATTCCGAGCCAACCACAGCACAGAAACCGCCCTCATCTCAGTCACAGACGACATCAGAACCCTGATGGACAATGGAGAAACAGTCGCCCTCATCCTCCTCGACCTCTCGGCTGCCTTCGACACCGTCTGTCACCACACCCTAATAACCCACCTCCGCTCCACCGGGATCCAAGGCCAGGCCCTGGACTGGATCGCCTCCTTCCTCTCCAACCGCTCTCAAAGAGTCTACCTCCCACCTTTTCGCTCAGACCCCACCGAGATCATTTGCGGCGTCCCACAAGGCTCCTCGCTCAGCCTGACACTCTTCAATGTCTACATGAGCCCCCTCGCCGACATCGTACGCAAACACAGCATCATCATCACCTCCTACGCCGACGACACCCAACTGATACTTTCCCTCACCAAGGACCCCACCAGCGCCAAGACCAACCTGCAAGATAGAATGAAGGACGTCGCAGATTGGATGAAACTCAGCCGTCTGAAACTGAACTCAGACAAAACGGAAGTCCTCATCCTCGGTAACACCCCGACCGCCTGGGACGACTCCTGGTGGCCCACGGCCCTTGGCACCGCACCGACCCCCTCAGACCACGCATGCAACCTCGGCTTCATCTTAGACCCACTTCTCACCATGACCAAACAAGTCAACGCTGTATCATCCTCCTGCTTCCTCACCCTCCGTATGCTCCGAAAGATCTTCCGCTGGATCCCCGCCGACACCAGAAAGACCATGACCCACGCCCTCGTCACGAGCCGCCTGGACTACGGCAACACCCTTTACGCTGGAACCACCGCAAAACTCCAGAAACGTCTGCAACAAATTCAAAACGCCTCCGCCCGCCTCATCCTCAACATACCCCGCAACAGCCACATCTCCGCACACCTGAGACACCTACACTGGCTTCCCGTCAGCAAAAGGATCACCTTCCGTCTCCTCACCCACGCAGACAAAGCCCTCCACAACAAGGGACCAGAATACCTCAACCGTCGCCTCAGCTTCTACGCCCCCACCCGTCTTCTCCGCTCCACCAGCCTCGCTCTTGCCGCCGTCCCTCGCATCCGCCGCTCCACGGCGGGTGGGAGGTCCTTCTCCTACCTGGCGGCCAAGACTTGGAACACCCTCCCCACCATCCTCAGGACCACCCAGGACCACTCCGCATTCCGGAGACTTCTCAAGACCTGGCTCTTCGAGCAGCAGTAACCCCTTCCCCCTAGTGCCTTGAGACCCGCACGGGGGAGTAGCGCGCTTTATAAATGTTAATGATTTGATTTGATTTGCTCAAAACCTTTTGAAAGCCCAGATTAGCACTAAACACCTCTGGAAATCTGCTGAGCATATTGCTGCCAACCTTTACTCCATCTACTTACAGCACTTGGTATTTGCTATTTGGGTCAAGTACAATTTGTAAATTCTTCTGATCAAACCACCCTAGAACAGGGAGTTATTTTTTGCCACACACATTTTATCTTGTGTCCATCTATATTTGAATCTGAATGTGAATCACTGGAACCCAAGAATATTTATGCATTCACCACTCTATCCTCCAGGATTAATATCTGATCGCGAAAAAGGTTCACCAACTTAATCCACAACCTTTTCTTACCATAATTCCTCATTAACAATAGAGTAGGTAAACCAGAATCAACAAAGATTTTCCAAGGTACACCTTTTATAGTCATTCAACACTCTGGTTTGGTTTTAATCAAATCACAGTTATGTTCAAAACCAACGTATTACATGGACTTGCCACATTGCTACAGCTATCATTCTCAGACTCAACAGGTTTTTTAGTCTCATTATCTGTATCCTCACAAAGTCGTTTCATACCATTCTTTTTCTTCCTACAAACTTTTGCAAAATGAGCAACAATGCCACAATTGCTACATTTCTGTGTAGCAACTGGAAAATTATTGCTGAAAGCTAA
Source organism: Pleurodeles waltl (assembly GCF_031143425.1). Classification (NCBI taxonomy): domain Eukaryota; kingdom Metazoa; phylum Chordata; class Amphibia; order Caudata; family Salamandridae; genus Pleurodeles; species Pleurodeles waltl. The sequence goes on along the minus strand of NC_090448.1, from coordinate 418,279,137 downwards.
ATGCTCTTTACTATTGTAACAGTATAATTTACCTTAATCATTAACGCTTCTTTCTTTTCCAGTAAAAATTATGTAACACTCGCCCTTTTATTTTGAAGTTTAAACAGTCTCAAATTCTCTTGCCTCCTGTTTTAAGGCTACTGTACACTTACCTGAAACGTCTACTTTGTGTACTATTGCTAATACATCACCTAAAAGAGTCTCCGTTGACCCACAAACACTCCTGAATAGCTGAATTACTTTCTATGCATCGCTAATTGATCATGCATAAGGTCAACCTGCAACTGACCAAACTTACAATCTATTGCAATTTTTAAATCAGCAACATATTCGTAAACAGACTCTTCCTTCCCTTGTTTCCGCTGAAAACGTCTTGAATCTAGTTATGCCGATGCAAACCTTAGATCTGAAATATGTATCTAAATCTTGAATTGCTGCATTAAAAACATTAACATTCCCCACTAACGAACTGTAGACATGTGAAAACAAACTTTTAATCATTGAGAGCCAAGGGAATGTCTTTTGCTCTACAGACACTGTCCTAAACTCATACCCACTAACGAACTGTAGACATGTGAAAAAAAACTTGTAATCATTGAGAGCCAAGGGAATGTCTTTTGCTCTACAGACACTGTCCTAAACTCATACCCTACAACTAAATAGTTCAAAAAGTACTCTTTCCCCTGAGTCCCTCTTCAGACCAATTGCTCAAAAAAACGATAACTGCGCCTGCGGCCACCAGCGCTAAAGCCGACCCTGTAGGGGCCATTGGCATAACGAAGCTTGCAAAAGACATGGAAGTGACCCCCTCCGGACTCAGGCAGGCCAGGTGTTGTGCTGATGACCCCTCTGGAGCTCAGGTCCCCCCCGCACTTCGGGGGCTGAGAGGGCCTATGTTGCGTCTCTGTCTGGGGCCCCTCACTTCATTCAGCGAGGGCACGTCATTTTTTGTTTTTGGCGTTATGCTGCTGGTGAGGCCCTCATTGGGTGGCGCGCATGCAGCTGTTACGGATGTGATTTGACACTTGGAAGAGTATGACGCAGGCACTTTCTGTCATCCAGGGACTCGGAGCGCGCGGCACTATGATTAATGCCGGCTGAGCGCCATTCCAGCGCGCGAGCCACAGTGCTACGGGGGCTGCACTCAATTTTTAACAGTGATAGTCTGAAATTGCTTCTGGGAGGGTTGTGACGTCAATGAAGAGGGGCCTGCCAGTCCTCCAACGCCTGTAATGAGTTACAAATGGAAGCGGATTTCACGGACTGTGCCGTGGAAGCCGCTGTCTTGCTCTGCACAGGCGGGAAGGCAGACTCTGACCTAGTTTCCTGATCAGAAACCTGGCTGCACGAGCCTCAAGGGTTAGTTTTGACCTACCTCCCTGCCTCATTGGGGATTCCATTCCACACAGCGTACAGCCTAGAAAGACCCAGGCCAGTTGCTTGCCAACAGCTGAATCGTGTTGTCAAACCTGGAAAGTACGGCCAAAACATAGTTTCCAATAACAAACTCAATCGAGCGAGATAGCAAAAGCATTGATTTACACAGCTTTGTTCTGCTCTGCAAATTTTATTGGCATTGTGCTGCAAAGAACACAAACAATATCAATCAGCTTGCACACAATAATCTAATTGGAGCCCATTTACAAAGACAAGTCTGCAGTCCTAATCTCTTGGGAATACATCACAGTGCATACAATGCCCTGATGGCGATTTGTGTTTAAGAGATAAGCAAGGAAATCAATGCTTTTGCACTTTTACATTGAAGGAAATTTCACTAGCGACTAAAGTAACGCCCTTCAACAGGTTTACTTCTGCCAGCAAACTTAAAACTGCGGAAATTCTAGAGCCCCACAAGCTATGCCTTGGGATAGCAGGGGTGCCTTGCGTCTAATTTAAGCAATGGATATGACCCCACACCCCCTCAACTGAGTGGCAAAAGCAGTGCTTCATTTATAAATTAAAAAAATAAGTTTGGGGCCCATTTTTTTTTCTTATGCTCCTATTGCAGGTGAATGCTGATGCTACCAAATCGCAAGCCGTCTTGTCTCCATTCCACCTCTGACCTCTTTCTTGCACCACCCTACACTTCCTGTAGCTTTCTCTCCATTCTTTAAGGTTCTTTTCTTCCTGCTTTCTAAATTGTCACTGTTTTCCTATCTTCCTCTTCCGATTTCTTTCTTCCTTTTCTTTTTTTCTCTCTTGTGCCCTAGGTCAAAGTCTCATAGTAAAAAATATTTAGTGACCAGAAGATAACATCTTAGTCTATGGAAAGACTGTGGAAGAGCATAATATGACATTCGAACATGATTTGGATTGGTTGTAAAGTTCCGGGATGGCCTGACACAAGGAAAAGTGCAAAATCTTTTTGGAGCTTCTAAAGTATCTGGAATGCACTATTTCGTCTGAAATGGTAAGCCAAAGAAGGAGTTGATTAGTGCAAGTAGAGGAGCCCCACACCACACGGCAATGATACGTTGAGGTGCTTTATGAGACTAATTGAATATTATTGAAGTTGTGAAGGACTTTGCAAACAAAATGAAGATCTAAGCGCCACGTTGATGAAATGTAGAACATTTGAGGGGTCTGGAACTCAGAAGAGAGCCTTTAAAAAATACTGAAGAGTCTATAAGCAATGGCGACATATTGACCTTCTATGATGTCAAAAAAACGATGGTGGTCACCGTCGACACCAACACCACAGGCACAGTTCTTTCACAGTACCATTGCAGAAAGTAAGAATGCTTACTTTTGCTTCTTGATTTGTGACCACGTTGGAAAGGAACTACATGGTTATAGAACAGGAGGCATTGTCGACTGCATGAGGCACAGTATATATGCAAATTTACATTTGGGGTGTGAGGGTGAGTAAGGACGGATCACAGGTTCCTAACGAATGTGCTGCTTCTGGGAGGGGCCTTCAGTTGGTTGGCTAGTTTAGCTGCATTGGCTGCCAAATTACAAGAGTGCAGCTACTTTGTAGAGTAAACCCCAAGTCTGAAGAACACGTAAGCTGATCACCTCTTACGATTGCCTCAGAACAACTGTGGAAGGTCAAAAGCACTTGAGACCGAAGATATCAAAGAAGTAGTGGAGCAGTTCAAAAGTGAGTCGATGCAGGCGGTGCAGTGTTATACGGTTTTGAAATAACTGTGTGCCTTGATCATATGCATTGATCAATAAAGGGTACAGAAAGGAGAGCTGTGTCCCAGGGACAGTGTGGCTGTTTTTCAAGGTGCTTAATGAACTGTCAGTGTGTTAGGATGGTATGATGATGCAGAAGGATAGTTTTGAACCACCAGAGTGTTTGTGAAGCAAGTTCATAGAACTAGTGCACAAGGGTCTCTTGGGTCAATCCAAGACGAGAGCGAAGGTGAAGGCAAATATGTGATGACAGGGCACTGACAACTAGGGCCACCATTGCAAGTTGCATGGTACTTGCAGGATGCAAAGTATGCCACCTAATTACTTGTACCACGCAGTAACACCCCACCAGTATCATGCAATTACGAATTAAACTGCATGGTACAGGCATAACTGTGCTGTCCCTGCCCTGTTATACCAGGCATAAAACTGCATAGAATTCTCAATTCTATTCAGTTATAGTTCCCATTTACCTCTTAATCTGAGAAAGAGATAAATGGGAGCAGTGGGTTCTGTGGAGGGACGTGGTGTAGAGAGAAAGGGAAGAATGGTGTTGTCAGGAGGAAGTACTGCATGTCCCCTCCCTACCAGAGAAACATGTCAAGCAGGGTCGAGGGACAATGCCTGGCTGCTGGTCTAACCAAAGCCTCAAGTGATTTTACTGACCTTTTTTCAGCCCGTAAAATTGGTTCTGGTGTTGCTGCATCTGGAAAATCCAGATGCATAAACAGTATGCCATTTGTGATTTGGCGGAGTGGAATTGCCATACAGGAATTCTCCTCTATCAGACTTGTGCTGAGGGTCCAAGTGTCTAGGGAGGTGGAGGAATGCATGGCTTGTTAAGGAGAAAATATATTGAAAGTTGATGGGGATGCCATTCAAAGTCTTGAATATCTGGGGCACCCTTGGGGAAAATGTGTTTGGAGTCTATATGCCCTTTATGGAGTTTTCAAGATTCACGCTGTATTGCAGCTCTTCTAGTGGATGTGAGCACCAAGTGGTTGGAAGTATAGTTTGTGATGACAGTCTCCATTTGGAGCACAATCAGAAAGCTGAGGAAGGTATTTCCAAGAGAAGGTCAGCGTAAGTACATCATAACTTCTCAGGAAATGAGGATTTTTTGCATGGTTTGAGAGAAAAAAACAGTAGGATTCCACTTTACAGCCCTCAAGCCATTGGCTTTGCAAAGGGGATTATGGAGTTAGCTGTTAAAAATAGATTTGATGGGAAGGGGTCTGTAATGGATATGTTTGGGTGTGCTGCACCATAGTGAGTAGTTCTAAAAAACACACACCCTTCTCAATCAGGGTAAGAAAAGTTGGCACCAAGCTTATACTGGCATGGTAAAAAGATATGGTTACAGGGGGTGAGCAGACAGGGGATTCTGGGGAACGATTTTGGTGATGGAGTGAAGGTGAAACCCTGAAGAGCTGTGTTGTTTTCAAGTTCTGATGTCTGTACAGTGTAATAGTGGTGAGAGCACTTCTATCAAGGGAAGTGCCCTTTTCTATGCGGCGGGTGCAACGCATAGCAAAGCCACGCAAGCTTTACCACGCTTGCCTGAACCACATATGTGCCTGAACCACCAAATGCATGTTTAAGGCACCATGCATATGCATTGTTCAGGCACACAGCAGCAACATCCGGGAGAGGGACGCAGCGGCCGGGTAAGTGGGACTGGGGCTGGGTAGGTTTTAGAGTTCAGGGCAGGGTTGGGGGTGTCGGGGTAGTTTTTAGGACAGGGTGGGGTCGGTTTAAGGGTGGGGGTTGGGGTCGTTTTTAGGGTAGGGTAGGTTTTAAGGTTCAGGGCGGGGGGAAGGGTAGTTTTTAGGACAGGGTGGGGTAGTTTTTAGAAAGGGTGGGTTCGATTTTATGGTTTATGGTGGAGGCGGGGGCAGGGTAGTTTTTAGGACAGGGCTGGGTAGGTTTTAGGGTTTAGGGCGGGGGGTCGGGGTAGATTTTAGGACTGGGTGAGGTAGTTTTTAGGACAGGATAGGTTTTAGGGTTTAGAGTGAGGGCGGGGATTCGGGGTAGTTTTTATGACAGGATGGGGTCGTTTTCAGGACAGGGTAGGTTCTAGGGATTAGGGCAGGGGGTTGGGTTAGTTTTTAGGACAGGGTGGGATAGGTTTTAGGGTTCAGGGCAGGGGCAAGGAGTAGTTTTAAGGACAGGGTAGGTTTTAGGGTTTAGGGAGGGGGTTCGGGGTAGTTTTTAGGACAGGGTGGGGTAGGTTTTAGGGTTCAGGGTAGAGGGTGGGTTAGTGCAGTTTTTAGGACAGGACAGGGTAGTTTTTAGGACACTGTAGGTTTTAGGGTTTAGGGTGGGGTTGTGGTAGTTTTTAGGACAGGGCGGGGCAGGCTTTAGGGTTCAGGGTGAGGCGGGTGGTAGGGTAGTTTTTAGGTCAGGGCGGGTAGTTTGTAGTACAGGGTAGGGTTTAGGGTGGGGGGTCGGGGTAGTTTTTAGGACAGAGTGGGGTAATTTTTAGGACGAGGTAGGGATTAGGGAAGGGGTGGGAGCTCGAGGTAGTTTGTGGTATAGGGCGGGGTAGGTTTCAGACAGGGCAAGGTTGTTTTTAGGGTGAGGGCAGGGGGTCAGGGTAGTTTTTAGGAGAGGGCAGGGCAGGATTTACAGCAGGGGCCGGGGGTCAGGGTAGTTTTTAGGACAGGATGGGGTTGCTTTTAGGACAGGGTAGGTTTTAGGGTTTAGGGTGGGGGCTCGGGGCTCAGGGGGTTGTATCACGCAACCACGCTTGGCGTTACCATATATACCTTTACTAAGCATGCTTTGACAATTAAATTTGTTTAAAAGCCATGCATGGTAAAGGCATGCATGGTAAAGACACGGTTGTGGTTCCGACCGTGTTGTTAAGCCTTGTGTGGTTCTGCCGTGCGTTGTTCTATCATACAACCAACTACATAATAGGCAAAAGTGGAATATAAGGATAGTTTATGTGTATCAGAGATGTAGTCATTGTCCCCTCAGTTTGAAACAGACTGTGAGGGGTTAGGTTGATAATTATAAGTATCTGACCGCAGGCTGAGGGAACATGGCTGTGAAAAGTGTGAATGATGGGGTGTTGGTGATGCCTTGAAGGAGGTGAGCTCATGAAATTAGTGGTGATTGTCACGTCCTCCTCTGCTCGGGTGCATGCATAAGAACATGCCACACAGGGAACTCATAGCTAATGTCTGCAGAAATCAGCGTACAACATTCAACATTCAACTCAGTATCTCCAGATTGATTGCAAAATCCCTTCATTGAGTCCGCACAGGGCCGCGGGGTCCAAGGCTGGACATTTATCTTCATGTGGAAATGAAAATCCACATCGGAAACAGTCTTTCTTCCTTTGAAGATGTTGCCTTACAGGAATCAGCATGTGCTTGTGTTTACTCTTCATGACTAGTGCTGATTCACCTTTTTCTGTTCAGGCTTTCATGTTGATGACTTGCTGATCTGCTCCTTCCTCGGCTCTGGTAGCCATCAATACTTTTTCTAGACTTAGGCCCTCATTACAACCCTGGCGGTCGGTGTTAAAGCGGCGGTAAAACCACCAACAGGCCGGCAGTAAAAAAAATGGAATCACGACCATGGCGGTAACCGCCAACAGAGACAGCCACTTTAACACTCCGACCGCCACGGCGGTACAAACAAACAGCGCAGCGGTCACCGCCAACAGACAGGCGGAAGACAATGTACCGCCCACACCATTATGAGAGGCCAATCCGCCACCTTTTCCAGGGCGGATTCACTGCGAACAAAAACACGGCTGAAACAGGACTTGGAAGGGAAAACGCTCACCTCTACACACCCCACGAGGAACCAGGACGCCATGGAGCCGGAACTCCAAATTCTACCTGCCATTCTCTTCCTGCTCCTCTACCAGGAGCACGAACGCCGGCGGCAACGACCACGGTGAGTACAGCACCTACGACATAGGGGAGGGGGGAGGGAAAAGAGAGTGACACACACACGCAACATGCAAAACCCCTACACTCACCCACTACAACACACACACAAATACATGTTGATACATTACATTTACACCCCCCAATCCCACCTGGAAGAACACAAGGACAAAAGGAAATGAGTTGAACGATTGTAATCAATAAAAATCCATTAGTCAAAAATATATATACACTATTAACAAATATATACACCAAGAATTCAAGTCCATATACTGCACCTACATAGCCCTTGGACGACTGGGCCCAAAATGCATGGGCGAAGCCCACACAAGATACCCGATCAAAACGGAGAGAACACTGCAAGGGCATCAGATTGAAATAAAACAGGCACCTCAGCCGGATGAGTGCACAATGCAGCTCCACGAGGGGGCACCATGCCCATTGATGTATCCTGGGGAGTGCAAAGCCACAGTCTCTCAAGTCTCTCCAGTGGCTGGTTTGCCCACTGCTTTATCCTGGGGAGTGCAAAGCCACAGTCTCTCAAGTCTCTCCAGTGGGTGGTTTGCCCACTGCTTATCCTGGGGAGTGCAAAGCCACAGTTTCTCAAGTCTCTCCAGTAGGTGGCTTGCCCACTGCTTCATCCTGGGGAGTGCAAAGCCACAGTCTCAGGTCTCTCCAGTGGGTGGTTTGCCCACTGCTTCATCCTGGGGAGTGCAAAGCCACAGTCTCACAAGTCTCTCCAGTGGGTGGTTTGCCCACTGCTTCATCCTAGGGAGTGCAAAGCCACAGTCTCACAAGTCTCTCCAGTGGGTGGTTTGCCCACTGCTTTATCCTGGGGAGTGCAAAGCCACAGTCTCTCAAGTGGATAACAGTTCTCCACTGGTTCTGGAGGGGGCTTTGTGCCCAGACTGCTTCATCCTGCCAAGGACTGAGGTAGTGGATGTGACACTCCACTGACGGTGGGCCTACATGGAAGCTGTCCAGGCCCCTGGAACTGACCACCAGCTTCGTATGACTGACCACTGGGGATGGCAGCCATGTCTCCGGTGGTGCCAATGGCACATGATGTGGCGTGGCCGCTGGCGGTGCTTGTGGCGGCCTCAGTAGCGGCAGTGCTTGCGGCGGCCTCAGTAGCGGTGGTGCTTGAGGCGCTCATTGGCCAGCGGTGCTGGTGGGTGGCTCAGTGAGCATGCTGCTGGCGGCGGTGTCCTGGGCAGCGGTGCTGGTGGAGTTTGTTTCCTGGGAAGCGGTGCATGCGGCGGTGACGGTCTTGTCTGCCGTGCAGGTTGATGGCGACTTCCCTTTTTTTCTCTGCCCCTTCCCCACCTTGGATGGTGGTGCAGCTGTCTTGCCACTCCCAACTGTAGTCCTGGGAGAGCCCTTGGTGGCAGGTGTTTTGCCCTTCTCGCTCCGGGCTGTGGCCAACTTCTTATGTTTCGGAGGTGGGGGACTGTCCTTGGCCTGGCTCGTTGGCACACTGGCTGCCCTGCTGCTTGGTGCACTCCAGAAACTGGTTACTGCTGGCACCACTGTTCCCGGTGATGTGGTGGCTGAGGTGCTGGGTTGGGACCTGGAAAGGCGGGCCCTAGGGGACGGAAGGGGTGGGGGAGGTGAAGGGAAGAGGTCAAGGTTGACAGAAAAAGTTTTTTAGACACACTGGGATGGGTAGATGGAGGGGGTTTGGGAGTGGAGGAAGAGGTAGTGGTTGTAGGAGGTGTTCGTTTGCTGACTTTGGGTGAAGGTGCATGGGCTGGAGGCTGTCGTGAGGTGGATGGCTGTTGGGTGGGTGTGTGACTGTGTTTGTGTAGTTTGGGAGGTGGGGTCACAGACACACTGGGAGAGGACACAGGGGATGTGTGAATGGTAGTGGGGGTGGTGAGTACACGTGAGCGGTGTGTGGTGATGGGCGTGCTGGTCATGGACGTAGTGGCTGAAGATGTAGTGCATGCAGGTGTGAGTGGAGACGTGACAGGGTGGGAGGAGGAAGATGAGGAGGAGGGGGACACAGTGGAGGCAGTGGATGTTGGTATGTGTGCATGGGTATGATGCTTGTGTGAGTGCCTGTGGGATTTGTGGTGCTTATGTTTGCCAGAGCTACCTTTGTGTGTTGAGGTATGTGCATGCTGGTCTGATGGTGTGCTTGGGATAGGCTGATGTACTGGGGATTGGGGCTAGGTGGAAGAAGTTGGAGGGGGGAGGCTGGATACAGGGACAATGGCTGCCATCAGTGCTGAGGCCAGAGTCTGAAAAGCTCGCTGTTGGGCTGCCTGACCAGAATGAATGCCCTCCAGGTATGCATTCGTCTGTTGCAACAGCCTCTCTACACCCTGGATGGCATCCAGAATGGTAGACTGCCCAACAGTGAGGGATCTGAGGAGGTCAATGGCCTCCTCACTGAGGGCAGCAGGGCTGACAGGGGCAGGGGCTGAGGTGCCTGGGGCGAAGGAGATGCCCACCCTCCTGGGTGAGCGGCCACGGGGCACACGCTGAGGGGCTGCTGGGAGGGCGGTGCTGGTAGGGGGGGTGGCGGCTGTACCTGTAGATGCGGTGGGCACAGAGGGGCCCGCCACCGCAAGGGAGCTCCCATCAGAGGAGGAGTCGGTGTTGCTGGTCTCAGGTCCTGTCCCCGCTGTGGAGCTCCCCTCGCCCTCCGTCCCACTGGTGAATTCGGAGTCCGTAGTCTCGCCCTCCAGGGCCATGTGGGATGCAGCTCCCTCCTGCTCCGGTGGCACTGCTCCTCCGCGTGATGATGCTAATGCACACAAGAACAGGGAGACCACAAAAAGGGGAGGAAAGAAAGTAGAAAGACCTGTTCAGTGCATGCAATACCGCTACCGTTGGCGGACACTACAGACACAGCAGCCCTCTGCACTACGCCATGCACTTAGAGTTCCCTAATTAATCACAGGGCCATGGGGTACAAGGCCTATGCCTGATTGCTGCACACATGGAAGTCACAGGAGCCTGACTAGGGGTAGATGGCTCTTAACACTGGTGGGGTGGGGTGCCACATGGCCTGCCTTATGAAGAAACCTTGCCTACAAAACTCGCCCTGGCCTAGGGGTACCCACAGCCCATCTCCCCACCCAGACACCTCCAATGCGTGCTGAATCAGATGAATGTGACTGTACTCACCCCCTAGTGGCTGCTGTGATGCCCTCAAGCGCCAATCCAACTCCAGATACGCCACCTCCAGGATCCGGAACTTCAGGGGGGTCATGGTGCGACGGGTACCCCTCCCACGTTGGGAGGCCATCCCCAGCTGGGCCTCCGCTGCCTTCTTGCTCCAGCGGCGAATGTCCTCCCATCTTTTACGGCAGTGGGTGCTCCGTCTATGGTGGACCCCCAGGGTCCGTACTTCCTTGGCGATGGCACGCCAAATATCCTTCTTCTGGTGGGCGCTGACCTACAGGAATAGTACAGGGGAAAAGGAGAAGATATCAACGTCCGGACCGTCACAGTCATTGGCCCACGTTCCTACCCTTGCCATGACGCACATACACTCACCGTCGTTTCATGCACCCCTCATTCCCCCCCCAATCTCCCATCCACACAACTCCAAACAGGCATTGCCCATACAGCATGCTCACAGTGTACTCACCTGTTTGTCTGGAGGACCGTAGAGTAGCGTGTACTGGGGGAGGACCCCATTGACTAGTTTGTCCAACCCCTCCGATGTGAAGGCAGGGGCCCTTTCCCCAGAAACCTGAGCCATTGTCGCTTCCAGACTGAGGTCACAGCAGCATTTGCAGTGTAGGTCCTCTCCTGTCGAAGATCAGGTATCAAGTGAGTGAACAGTGAGAAAATGGCGGTCACGTCCGCGGCGGTGCGTACCGTCACCGCCGGCGTACATCGTAATTGGCTCCCGGGACCCATAGGGTACAATTTTAACCAATGCTGGATTGCGCCGCGGTCTTCGACCGCCTACCGCGACGGTGTACAACGCCAGCGCTGTTACCTCATATCCCCTTGTCCCACCTTACAGGTCAGGCAGTCACCATTTCAGGGGGCCACATGGTATTAATTGTAAATGCGTCACACATATCTAGGCCTTGCATACACACTAAGACAGGCACATAGCGGATTGACAAATGTGTGCAATAAATATTCTATTTAATACCTCTGTGTTGGCTGACTCTGTGCTCGCTGTTCTCATCCATAGGGCACGTCCGCTGGGGCAGGTGAGGAGATGGCGGCATCCTCCGGTGTACAGACCGCTGGTGGACCTGTCGACAATGGAAGAGCGACATGTAATTGTCACCCACAGACTTGATCGGGCCACAATCCAGGAACTGTGTGCCCAGTTGGAGCCAGACCTGATGTCAGCAATCCGCCATCCCACAGGGATCCCCCCTCTAGTGCAGGTGCTGTCAGTACTCCCTTTCCTAGCAAGTGGGTCTTTTCAAACTACAGTGGCCATAGCATCAGGGATGTCCCAGCCTATGTTCTCCAACATGTTGTCCAGAGTGTTGTCTGCCCTGCTGAAACACATGCGCAGCTACATCGTTTCCCCTCAGGTGGAGGATTTGCCTACAGTGAAAGGTGACTTCTATGCCCTGGGACATATCCCCAACATCATAGGTGCCATTGGTGGGACACATGTGGGCTTGGTACCCCCCGCAGGAGTGAACAGGTGTACAGAAACTGGAAGAGTTACCATTCCGTGAATGTGCACATGGTGTGTTTTGCAGACCAGTACATCTCCCACGTGAATGCCAAGTTTCCTGGCTCAGAGCATGATGCTTACATTCTAAGGAAAAGCAGCATCCCTTATGTGAGGGGCCAACTCCAGAGGCACCGTGTGTGGCTATTAGGTGAGGACAAGGACCCTATACCATGTGAATAGTTGTCTGGGTCTGGGGTTGTCCCTAAGGGTTAGTGTGTGTCTAACAGTTGTCCCTCGACATTTGCAGGTGACTCTGGCTACCCCAACCTGTCATGGCTGCTGACCCCAGTGAGGAATCCCAGGACAAGGGCAGAGGAATGCCACAATGAGGCACATGTGCGAACTAGGAGGGTTATAAGAGAGGACCTTCGGCCTCCTGAAGGCCAGGTTCAGGTGCCTCCATATGACAGGTGGTTCCCTCTACTACTCACCAAAGAAGGTGTGCCAGATCATCGTGGTCTGCTGTATGCTGCACAACTTGGCTTTGCGAAGACAGGTGCCTTTTCTGCAGGAGGATGGTCCAGATGGAGGTGTTGTGGCAGCTGTGGAGCCTGTGGACAGTGAAGAAGAGGAGGCAGAAGAAGAGGACATAGACAACAGAAACACTGTGATCCATCAATACTTCCAGTGAGACACAGGTAAGAAGACTTCACTGCCTCCTACATCTGACACAATTGTTCTACCTCTCATCTGTCTGTCACTTTAACCCAGTGTATGGACCCTGATTTGTCACTTTCCCTTTCGATTTCACAGATGTGGGTCCCACTGTGTTACCTCTGCTATGTTTCCTGATGGACTAGAGCTGTGTGACATAGGTATAGTGACAATAGAATGGACATTGCTATTTCCATCAGTTATTGCAAATACACATTTGTGAAAGCACAGACTAACTCCAGATTGTTTTGTGATTTAAGGGTGTTTATTTAAGTGGTAAATATTGGAGGGGGTTGTAAAATGGTCAGGGGTGATGGTGGAGGAATGTCCATGGCAGAGTCCAGTCTATTAGTCTCACAGGTGCATTGTCCAAAGGGGCATAGGAAGTGGAGCTTGGGCAGTTTAAGGATGGACAGGGTGACAAAGTGGGACAGAAGGATGACAATCAGGGTGGTCTCATTTCTTGACGGGGGTCTTGGCATTGTTCTCTGTCTTTGTCCTGGATCTCAGGGACCGCTTGCGGGGTGGTTCTCCATCTGCAGGGGGTCGGGTGCTGGTGTTGTGGTCCTGTGGCAGTGCCTCCTGTCCACTAGCGCCGGCGGAGGTGGTGGGCAGTCATCGTCCAGGCTAGTGTCAGGGGACCCTTGTTGTGCCACAGTGTCCCTCCACGTGTTCACGAGTTCCTTCAGCACCCCTACAATGGTGCCCAGGGTGGTATTGATGGATTTGAGTTCCTCCCTGAACCCCAAATACTGTTCCTCCTGCAGCCACTGGGTCTCCTGAAACTTGGCAGTACCGTTGCCATCGTCTCCTGGGAATGATGTTAGACTCCCATGATGTTGGAGAGGGCCTCGTGGAGAGTGGGTTCCCTGGGCCTGTCCTCCCCCTGTCGCACAGCAGCCCTCCCAGTTCCCCTGTGTTCCTGGGCCTCTGTCCCCTGAACTGTGGGCCCACTACTACTGCCCCCAGGTCCCTGCTGTTCGTGGGGTGGTGGGTTAGCCTGGGTTCCCTGTAGTGGTGGACACACTGCTGCTTGACCTGTCCTGGGGACAGTGGGATGGGCCCGCTGGGTTGGTGCTGTGCTGGTGTTTCCAGAGGGGGGAGGCTCTGTTGTGGCTTGTGCCAGTGTGAGGGGAACCGACTGTCCCGAGGTCCCAGATGGCCCGGGCTGGTCATCTAGATCCAGTTGGACAGAGCTGCTGTCATCACTGTGGGCCTCTTCTGTGGGTGAAGTGGACATGTCTGGAACCTCCTGTCCGGGGACGTTAGGTAGGGGTCCTGCAGGGGTGTAAAGGCATGATTAGTGCATCTGGGGTTTGCCATGGTGTGCAATGGGTGGGTGACCCTGTACCCCAGTGCTTGCATTCCTGTGTAGGATCTTGTGTGCTAATTGTTTAGGGGTCTGTGTGGGTATGTGTAGTGGCCATGCATTGGTGATGGGTGTCCATGCTTTGTTGTTGCATGCAGGGCTTGGTGTTGGGATGGGTGGTTTGTGATAGTGGGACATATGTGAGGAGTTGGAGTGATGGGGGTGAGGGTGAGGGTGGGGGTATGTGATAGCATGCAGGTAGGGTGGGGGATGTAATAATTTTGATTTGACTTACCAGAGTCCATTCCTCCTGCTACTCCTGCGAGGCCCTCAGGATGCAGTACAACCAAGACCTGCTCCTCCCATGTTGTTAGTTGTGGGGGAGGAGGTGGGGGTCCGCCGCCAGTCCTCTGAACCGCAATGTGGTGTTTTGAGACCACAGAATGCACTTTCCCCCGTAGGTCGTTCCACCTCTTCCTGATGTCATCCCGTGTTCTTGGGTGCTGTCCCACTGCGTTGACCCTGTCCAAGATTCTGCAGCATAGCTCCATCTTCCTAGCTATGGTGGTGTGCTGCACCTGTGATCCGAATAGCTGTGGCTCTACCCGGATGATTTCCTCCACCATGACCCTGAGCTCCTCCTCAGGAAACCTGGGGTGTCTTTGCGGGGCCATGGGGTGGTGTGGGTGATGTGTGAGGTGGTGTGTGTTGTGATGTGTGGGGTGATGTTTAGGGGTGTGTGGTGTTTTGTGCGTGGATGTGTATGTGTGATGGTGTTGTGTGCCTCTGTATGCTGGTGTTGTCTTTGCTGTGCTGTCTCTCTGGCCTTCGTCTAAATTTTTGGTAGTAAGGGTTTGTGGGTGATGTGGGTGTGTGTTTTATATTGTATTGGATGTGTTGGGTGTGTGGGAGTGGTGTGTGTATGTGTATCAGGTGTGTGTATTTCGAATTGTCCATTGTAAATGTGTGTGTATTTTGAGCACGGCGGTGTGTACCGCCAATGGAATGGTTGAAAGACCGCCGCGTGGATTTGTGGGTCGTGATAGTGTTTGGTGTATTCCTGTTGGAGGTTTTGTTATCGCCAGTTTATCACTGACCTTTGGTGTGGCGGACTTGTGTGGGTGTCTAGATTTTGGCGGATTCCGAGCTGTGGGTCGTAATAGCTGTGCCGGAATTCCGCTGCCTTGATGGTGTGTTGGCAGTCTTCTGCACGGCGGTAAGCGCCATTTACCGCCAATGTTGTAATGAGGGCCTGAGTGTCTCTCACAACATTTGTCTTCTGAATGAGTGCGACAAACAACCATCACTGACTCTAAGGTGCATGACTTCTTTATTATTGAATTCACAGAATTTGCAATGTTTGATAAGCACACCAAGGGGGTTATTACAACTTTGGAGGAGGTGTTAATCCGTCCCAAAAGTGATGGTAAAGTGACGGATATACCACCAGCTGTATTACAAGTTCCATAGGATACAATGGACTCGTAATACGGCTTGTGGTATATCCGTCACTTTTGGGACGGATTAACACCTCCTCCAAAGTTGTAATAACGCCCCAAGTCTCTCAATAAACGTATCCATCGTCTTACCAACTTGTTGTCTCGCTCGATTGAAAATGTACCTTTCTTAGTTGACATATGGGATTGAAATTAGCTCCTAAAGCTTCTTTGATTTGACGGTATAAGATCGTCTAAGCTTGTGAAATGTTCTTTATCAGTTCTTTCACTCCATCACAGCAAGATTCTTTAAGTATTTAATGATTTTCTCAACATTTTCTTCTTCCAGAGCACCTGTGAAATCATCAAAGGTCTCGATCAATGTGGTCCATTTGGCACCAATATTCTGTTATTTGACGGTGTCGAATGGTGGAGGAGGTTTTAGAAAAGTGGCTGCTGTGTACCTCACACCTCTGTCTCCTGCCATTGAGAGTATGTGCTGTTCAGACAGAGCTTGTTGTGCACCTGAATCCACACCTTCTGGAAGTACTGGCTTGGTGCCTGAGCTTAAGTTGAGGGACTGGCTCAGTGGTCGTGTGACGCCTCTTCATTTTTGACGGTGAGTACATTTTCTGTTTCTTGCATGCCCTGGTCTTTGCTTTTATCTATCTGTTTCGTTTGAGTCATTTCTTTGTGTGATATTGGCAACTTTCACTTTTCCTGGCCCAATTTGCGGGCTTTGTGTTTGAGTTGTCTCCCTTGAGGCGGATTCAGAATGTAGTGGATGCCCCTTGCTATTTTGTATAGATTGGGCTCTCCAGCAGGTCTCGGGCATTGTGTCCGATGCTGCAATTGTGAATGTTTGCTACGCTAGTGAGTATATTCCTATTTCACATACCTGGTTGTCATTGCCTTCTAGCGTTATATCTTGTTGCTGTCTTTATGTTGTACCTGGTTGTCACTGCCTTTAGGGTTCTCTTTGCACAAACGATGGCTCAGTGTTGTGGTGCAGGCCTGTGTTCTTCCAGCATGGCGGGCATGTTTTGGGGGGCTTTTCCAATGGTGCTCCACTGTTAGGCCCTCTGCTTCTCCACTAGCCCTTGTACAGGCAGGAGTGGAGCTTGCACTCCACATACACCAACTGCAGGCGTCTTCGCTCCAGCTTGGGGTGCCACATGCCACTGGATTCAAGCTAGCCTCGCTGATGAGGGGTGATACTCTGAAACCGGTCCTAGGATGCTTGTTTTTGGTCCAGGGAGGACCTGGCTTGGCAGTTTGGGCTAGACTGTTCCCCTGGGGAGCTTTCTAATTTTTTAATGTTTGCTTTTTAATTCATAATGGATAACCATATAATCTTCATTATTATTAATCACGAGTCTGAGACGGTGAGATAGAGAAAGGAAGAGAGAGAGAGGGAGTGAGGGGTGTTTTCACCAGCTAATTCACTGCAAATAAAATACTATAAGTAGCTTGTGAGCAACTGGAGGCTCTCCAGGTGCTTAAAGGTATCTCTCCTGTGTGCATCCCAGCCTACTAAATTAGAAGCATTTGCTTGGTTGAATTAATTTATATAGAATAAAATTGAAACACCACAAAATAAAATTATGGAGTGTTGAAACTTTTCAAACACTCACACCCAGTCACAGACCGGGGTTCAATCCTTTGTTATTTTGCTCACCATGTGACTCCAGTTTGGACCCAGCCAAATGCAAATCAGTCTTGACCCTGTTTCCCATGGGAACATTCCAGCCCAAACTGCCAAGGCAGGTCCTCCCTGGACCAAAAAAAAGCATCCTAGGACCGGTTTCAGAGTATTTTAGATAGTAATTAGTAATTCAAGTCTCAGATTAACAAACGTCTTCCACCCAGAACAGCATGGATAGCCTGAGATACTGCAACTAGCCTTAAAGTGATAGGAGGTAGTTTGAAATAACTTGGGCTCAACGTTCTTTTGTCCTCTAATGCCAATAAAGACAGGATCCAGGTCCTATATAATCGGTAGGGTTGCTAGGATGGGATCAAATCCCCGCAGAATCAGAAAGAATAGCCTGAGACATTACAAACAAACATAAAATGAATGGGGGTTGTGTGATTTTCCTGTCTGGCAGTGCTCAGCGTATAGCCATTTTCTAATGCCGATAAAGGCATGTTTGTGCCATATCTTTGCAACGGGAAGGGTCAGTAGGATGGGGGCAAGTGCAAAAGAGTCAGTAAGGGTAGCCTTAGACATTGCAACCACCCTAAAGTAGCAATGACTAGTTTCATTTTACTCTAAAATGTGCCTAAGGGGCCCACAAGCAGCCTGGACATGACAAGCAAAGGCTCTGTGCACTGAGGACAGACTTGAACTGCAGTATCTAGCAGACTCAATCAAAACATGTTACTAGAGGAAGCTGGCATTCAGTGTACGTGAATTATGGGATAATGAGAGCTTTGAAGGAAAGTTAACTTGTGGAGACATATGTAAAAGGTGTTTTCACAAAACCCACAGGGGCTAAGACTAAACAAAATGATAATTTCCAAACCTGAGCCATGCTGCTGTCCTATCGGAAACAATGAAAGAAGGGTAAATGTATTTTTGCCACATTGTCTCCTTTTCCCTCAAATGCCATTCACTCCTAATAATGAAAGAGGAAGTTGTCTGGGAGAAAATTCTAGGGGTCAGGATAGTGCTTCCTTATGTAAAGTAGAAACAGCAAGGTGTAGGAAGGTAGCCTCTTTCTGGCCTTGTTACCCCCACTTTTGGCCTGTTTGTGAGTATATGTCAGGGTGTTTTTACTGTCTCACTGGGATCCTGCTAACCAGGGCCCAGTGCTCATAGTGAAAACCCTATGTTGTCAGTGTGTTTGATATGTGTCACTGGGATCCTGCTAGGCAGGACCCCAGTGCTCATAAGTTTGTGGCCTATATGTGTTCCCTGTGTGGTGCTTAATTGTATCACTGAGGCTCTGCTAAACAGAACCTCAGTGTTTATGCTCTCTCTGCTTTTAAAATTGTCACTGCAGGCTAGTGACTAATTTTAACAATTCTGATTGGCACACTGGAACACCCTTATAATTCCCTAGTATATGGTACCTAGGTCCCCAGGGTATTGGGGTTCCAGGAGATCCCTATGGGTTGCAGCATTTCTTTTGCCACCCATATGGAGCTCAGACAATTCTTACACAGGTTGCCACTGCAGCCTGAGTGAAATAATGTCCACGTTATTTCACAGCCATTTTACACTGCACATAAGTAACTTATAAGTCACTTATATGTCTAACCATGATTTGGTGAAGGTTAGGTGCAAAGTTACTTAGTGTGTTGGCACCCTGGCACTAGCCAAGGTGCCCCCACATTGTTCAGGGCGAATTCTCTGGACTTTGTGATTGCGGGGACACCATTACACGCGTGCACTACATATAGGTCATTACCTATATGTAGCGTCACTATGTTAACTCCAAACATGGCCATGTAACATGTCTAGGATCATGGAATTGTCACCCCAATACCATTCTGGTATTGGGGGGACAATTCCATGCATCCCCGGGTCTCCAGCACAGAGCCCGGGTACTGCCAAACTAACTTTCCGGGGTCTCCACTGCAGCTACTGCTGCTGCCAACCCCTTAGACAGGTTTCTGCCTCCCTGGGGCCTTGGCAGCCTGGTCCCAGGAAGGCAGAACAAAGGATTTCCTCTGAGAGAGGGTGTTACACCCTCTCCCTTTGGAAATAGGTGTGAAGGGCTGGGGAGGAGTAGCCTCCCCCAGCCTCTGGAAATGCTTTGATGGGCACAGATGGTGCCCATCTCTGCATAAGCCAGTCTACACCGGTTCAGGGATCCCCCAGCCCTGCTCTGGCGTGAAACTGGACAAAGGAAAGGGGAGTGACCACTCCCCTGACCAGCACCTCCCTGGGGAGGTGCCCAGAGCTCCTCCAGTGTGTCCCAGACCTCTGCCATCTTGGATTCAGAGGTGCTGGGGCACAATGGACAGCTCTGAGTGGCCAGTGCCAGCAGGTGACGTCAGAGATCCCCTCTGATAGGTGCTTTACTTTCTCAGTAGCCAATCCTCCTTTCTGGGCTATTTAGGGTCTCTCCTCTGGGCTATTCCTCAGATAACGAACGCAAGAGCTCACCAGAGTTTCTCTGCACTTCCCTCTTTGACTTCTGCCAAGGATCGACTGCCGGCTGCTCCAGGATGCCTGCAAAACCGCAACAAAGTAGCAAGACGACTACCAGCAACATTGTAGCGCCTCATCCTGACGGCTTTCTCGACTGTTTCCTGGTGGTGCATGCTCTGAGGGCTGTCTGCCTTCTCCCTGCACTGGAAGCTAAGAAGAAATCTCCTGTGGGTCGACAGAATCTTCCCCCTGCTAACGCAGGCACCAAACTTCTGCATCACCGGTCCTCTGGGTCCCCTCTCATCCTGACGAGCATGGTCCCTGGAACACAGGAGCTGGGTCCAAGTGTCTCCCACAGTCCAGTGGCCCTTCTATCCAAATTTGGTGGAGGTAAGTCCTTGCCTCCCCACACCAGACAGTAATCCTTTGTACTGCATGATCTGCAGCTGCTCCGGCTTCTGTGCACTTTTCCAAGGATTCCTTTGTGCACAGCCTAGCCTGGGTCCCCAGCACTTCGTCCTGCATTGCCCAACTCGATGAGTTGGACTCCGACGTCGTGGGACCCTCCTTTGTGATTCTGAGTCGACCGCTGTCCTCAGATCTTCTAAGTGCCTGTTCCGGTACTTCTGCGGGAGCTGCCTGCTTCTGCAGGGGCTCTCTGAGTTGTTGAGCGCCCCCTCTGTCTCCTCCTCCAAGGAGCGACATCCTGGTCCTTCCTGGGCCTCAGCAGCACCCAAAATCCTCAACCGTGACTCTTGCAGCTAGCAAGGCTTGCTTGCAGTATTTGTGCGTGAAAACACTTCTGCATCCTTCAGCACGCTGTGGGACATCTTCTGACCAAAGGAGAAGTTCCTGGCACCTTCCGTTGTTGCAGAATCTTTGGCTTCTTCCACATGGAGGCAGCCCTTTTGCACCTTCATCCGGGATTTAGTGGGCTGCTGCCCCCCCTGGACACTTGCGTGACTCTTGGTCTTGGTCCCCTTCCTTAACAGGTCCTCAGGCCCAGGAATCCATATTCAGTGTTTTGCTGGTGGTTGTGGTTCTTGCAGAATCCCCTATCTCGACTATACTGTCTTTCTGGGGTAGTAAGGGTAACTTTACTCCTACTTTTCAGGGTCTTGGGGTGGGGTATTTTGGACATCCTTACTGTTTTCTCACAGTCCCAGTGACCCTCTACAACCTACCATAGGCCTGGGGTCCATTCGTGATCCGCATTCCACTGTTGGAGTATATGGTTTGTGTTGCCCCTAGGCCTATTTCTACCTATTGCATCCTATTGTGATTCTACATTGTTTGCACTACTTTTCTTACCGTTACTTACCTGATTTTGGTTTGTGTACATAAAATCTGTGTATATTACTTACCTCCTAAGGGAGGGTATCCTGTGAGATACTTTTGGCATATTGTCACTAAAATAAAGTACCTTTATTTTCAGTAACTCTGAGTATTGTGTTTTCTTGTGATATAGTGCTATATGATATAAGTGGTATAGTTGGAGCTTTGCATGTCTTCTAGTTCAGCCTAAGCTGCTTTGTCATAGCTACCTCTATCAGCCTAAGCTGCTAGAACACCTCTATTCTACTAATAAGGGATAACTGGACCTGGCACAAGGTGTAAGTACCACAAGGTACCCACTATAAGCCAGGCCAGCCCCCTTCATTGGTGGTGCAGCGGTGGGATAAGTACTTGTAACTGCTTTACCACTTTGTCATTTGGTGCTTTTCATAAGAAAAACATATACCAAATATTTCAATATATGTACATTGAACCAAAACAGTTTACTTTTCTGCTCTAAAACGTTCTACTAAGTTTCTGAAAAGTTCTGAAAACGTTTAAAAGTTTTCAAAAAGTTTTAAAAAGTTATTTCTCTGTACTTTCAAAAGTTCTAAAACTTTTTCTCTCTCTCTGTCTTAAACCTTTTCCAAAGCCTGCCTCCTACACAAGGGGTCTAAGAAAAACAAATTAGGCTTGCATGGATGGGGAAGGACAGATGGATATTATGAGGCAGGCCAATCTACCCTTGCAGCTAGCGCTTGGTCTCTCACCCATCCATGTAATGGTGCCAGTCCGGTGAGGTTCTGCGCCACTGACCAACTTGGGCTCGTCCGACTGAGGCTTGTTCACCATTGGGAACTTGAGAGGGGGTTTATGGGTGAACTCATGCTCACATTCTAGGCTTCTTTTGCCCTAACATGAGTAGATTAAATCAAAGAATTTTAAGGCTTGTGTAATTTCTGCTGAGGCTGCCATCTTGATTGCACTTCCACTTCCTTCCTCGTTAATGGGGTGTATTTGTTCAGCAGTATGCAGTATTCTTGACTTTTAAAATAAACTGCATGAATACTGCTGATGTCACTAATTCAGTTCTTCCACTTTTGGCATCCTTTAACTCATTTAGTACCAGATCTGCTTGGTGCATGTTGCCGTATGGTTTACTGGGACCACTGTTTTTTGGTGTACACACATTGAGGATTCAGGGTGGTGCTGCACAGCTGCCTATATTTTTAATCCTTATTGAATTCATAATTTGAGCTTCTCACATACCCTCACCCATCAAATCTCCCAATGTTGCGTACTGTAACAAGATAACTGCATCTCGGTGGTCATCATACACAACATAAAAATACTTCCCATATAGAGGCGAATAAAAACAACACCCTAGCAACCACTTACCTACAGTATAGCTTGCTATCTGTGTAGGTGAGCTCTTCAGCGCCACACATAAGGGTAATAAGCACTATATAAATACTACAATAAAATACATGTGTTTAATAACTGCACATTCTTAAGAAATCTTTTAATACTCTTCTGTTGGACAATAGGAAAGCCATAGTTCAGATGACCATTGCGTCTTGTCTTGACTATGGATTCTCTATTTACAAGGGGCTTCTCCATTGCCTTGTTCCTAATTTGCACGTAATTCAAAACTCACCAGCTAGACTTGATCTTTGCTAAAGAGGAGAGGTATAATTTCCACTCATCTGGTCCATCTCCCTTCGCTTACAGTGGACAGACACATCTGATTTCAATGCCTATGCAATTGCCACAAACCTGTTTTACAACAGTAGTCCACACTTTAATTAACTTACCTTATTGAGTATGGTCTTGCGCAACCATTGATATTATCTTATTGCTAGTGCATATCATGAATGTGAAGAACACACTGGTGGTTGTCGTGCTCTTGAAAGTGTGGAATCAATTGCCTTTTGTGATCAAAAACTTTGTCAATCCTAGTGAGTTTAGGGCATTGTAAAAAACTTGACATTATGCTTCTTGTGGCACCTCTCTGCTTAGAATTGTTAACATAAATAACTCCTCTACTATGAAGAGCTTTCTCAGCTCATATTTAGTTCTTTCATTGTCAAGAGAATATTAGGTCACCCCAGTGGTCAAATGTGAGGCCTGCTTCTCAAAAGACTTTGCATTTGCAGTGTCAGTAAAAACCGATGTTGAGAATTCAAAGTCTAAAATCGCAGTGTACAAAACTGCTTTGCGATTCCGCTTGCGAATCAATGGGGAAAAGGGAAAGCAAAGGTAGCCTCTTCCTTTGAAATTTGCAAAGGCACGTGTTCTTGTAATGATGATTTGTTTGAATACAAGTGGTCAGCTGGAGCAGGACGAAGAGGTTGGGATTTACTGCTGTTGCTACTCCCTTTTCAGTATTGCGTTAGCCAATACCTTTTGATTTTACTAAAGTTATGTTTAATATACACACTTAAAGCTGTTTTCTGCCAGCTCTCTTCATCCATTGATCTGCTGTTATGTCATTCATATTTTGCTTCCAGGCACTATAGTGTACAGCAGGGGCAATGTTTCAGCCTACTTCAGTCACTGTCCAACTTCTTTTTGAATGACTCAATTTTGCTCTTTCACAAGTAGCACATCTGCACACAAGGTAGTTCCCTTCAGTGCCAGGGTTTTTGTTTTTACTTTATAATTACTTTGGGGTTGCCTTTGTGTTTAGATCCTGATGTGATATCAGGATGCTTCATCGACGCTCTTCAGGTTGTTTTTGATGTGAGCACAGAGGCACATTCAAGCTTTATCATTTACAGTCTCCTGCTAATGCTGTTGTAAATTCATTTTGTAGTTTTCTTCGCTTACCTGGCTTCTGTTGTTTCTCAGCATTCTAGATTGTGTCAATTTGCAATTGTTGTTTAAAAAGTTATCCTCTTTTTAGTATGCATGTAATGAAGTACATTTATAACTGCACTCCTGAGTGTCATGCTGGTATGTATTTTAATTGAGGACTACAGTCATACTTGTAAATCAGTTTATTATGTATGTCCTGATTCTATGGCTTTCAAGTTTCCTTTTAGTGCTCGTGTATGTTGTGCTTAAATAGAAATTTTACTGTCATATTACTAATTTTAGGCTGTGCGGTATTACAAATTTCTGTCTTATCTATCTTTTCAACCCTATCAACATGTCCCTCTGTCAGTCTATCTATCTATCTATCTATCTATCTATCTATCTATCTATCTATCTATCTATCTATCTATCTATCTATCTATCTATCTATCTATCTATCTATCTATCTATCTATCTATCTATCTATCTATCTATCTCTTTGTCTGTCTACCTGTCTTTCAGTCTACTTATCTAACTATTTACTAGTCTATCAGCCTGTCTATCTACCTACCTGTTTTTCTATATACCTACCTATCTATCTGCCATTCCGTCTGTATCTCATTGCAGGTCTATAGATCGATCAACTTATCTCTTTGCAAATGTATCTACATACCTAGCCATCTACCTAGCTATCTTTGAATATGTTATAATATGTTATATGTATTTACATAGCATACAACTCACCCATTAAGAAATTTTGGCACTGAAGCAAGAGCTGTATGATCCACGCCAGGATCAGGGCTAGGTGAGTAGGCAGGTCTTTAGCTTCTTGTGCAATTCAAGAACTCAGGAGGTGGCTCTTATGCAGGTGCGTAGCTTCATCAGTATGATTGGGGGGGGAGTGAGCTTCAGAATTTCCAACACTCACGCTCAGATATCTTGTTAAAATCCATTGTTAGAGAAGTAGGACATGAGGGGGGCAAAAGGGGCAATGGGAAGAGAGAGGAGGGTGGATTATTAGGGGCATTTATTTCTCAAAATAATGAACGTTTTGTAAGGCCTTAAAAAGATAGCCAAGAGAAAGGGAGTGCGTTTTTTTCAGAATGGGCATATAAAAATCACAGGTGAAATCCAACAGACATTTAACATTACCCTACTGAAAGCACTTCTACCCAAATGTTTACTAAAGAATACAATTTTTAGGGGAGTGTAACAACCCAAACATCCCCCTGGAGCTACCCTCTGCTATTATGTACAGGGGCAGGTTATTTCAGGCTTTGAGGGAGGTGGGAGAGGGCGCAATTGCAAAATCTGCTTCTGCGTATGTGGGGGTGTACAAGTAGGAGTCCGGCTGAGTGGAGGTGTCTGGTAAGTTTGTGCAAGTTTATGCCGTTATTGAAGTATGTGGGGCCACTTTCGTGTAAATATTTGTATCTGTGCATGAGTAGTTTAAAGAGTGATCGTTTGTGGATTGGAAGCCAGTGGAGCTCTTTAAGGTACGTAGTGATGTGAGTACAGGGTGGGAGGCTGAGGAGTTTGTATAGTCTGGAGTCGTCCACTAATTTTGCCAGTCGCTGCATGTTTTTTTCTCACATGGCTCCAGAAATTTCGAGTAAGTTTTGGTGATCCTTAGTGCGATTTTCTAATGCTGGTGGTCTCGAGCAGTGAGAGGGCTGCTTCTCGAGTGGATTTGCTGCTGGTCAAGTAGATTTTCCATTCCAGTGGCAGAAAAATCAGCTTGAATGGCTGTGCGCCCTGCACACCCCATGGTACCACTGAAGCTGATTTTTTTTTGTGCTGCCGGTGCTAGTTGTGCTAAATTGCAGCATAAGCAGCGCAACATGCATATTTTCTGCCCTTTGGTGGAACTTTGCGAAATCTCGCAGAGATTTTATGTAACTCTGTGGAATTGCAGAGAGTGAAACAACAAATGTTCCGCCAACCCCAGAATTCGACATAAATCAGCTTTGTGTTCAATATTAGACCACAGAAAATCTGCAGACAACAGTTGTAATACGTTTTTTAGAGCAGATATTGTCTCAAGAGAAAGGGCCTGATTTAGGTCTTGGTGGAGTGGAATACTCTGTCACAAACGTGATGGGTTTACCGTCCGGCTTATTACGATCCCATGATATCCCACGGAGATCGTAATAAGACAGATGGGATATCCCTCATGTTTGTGATTACCTCCGCCAAGATATAACTCAGGCCCAAAGTACTGGTGGAGAGTGATTAACTGATATGTGTGACCAATGTCATTCAGAGATCCTTGGAGTGGACTATATCCTCAAAACAGACAATAGCATCTGACCTCCAATGCACCCTCTAGCATGTCTCACCTGATTGAGGAGTAACTCAAAAGAATTATACCATAATATAATTTTGCGAGAAATGTTGTCTCATTTTATGATTTCTAGCAGCATGTATGGGTGAAATTTGTAACAGCTTGAAGTCAGCCAATGAAATGCATATATTCTTACTATGATTGTTATATGGATTGGACATTTCCTAATTAAGAGCTGATGAGTAATTGCTTTATGTACATTAAAACATCTGCTGTAATATTTGATGGTCGTGTTGAGATCTTTTTGGCAAGTTAGGTCCATGGACATGAACTGGTGGTAGACTGGGATAGCTGCTGCCACTGGTGGTGTGCACATTGGTACCATGACTGTGCCTAAACTGCACCAAGAATCAAAAAGACAGCAGGAGGACCAACAAGTAAGCAGAACTGTCAGAGCCCTGTTTACTTTCTGTAGCTTTCACCCCTTGTCCTTCGGTCTCCTCTTGCATCAAATAGGTGACTTTTGATGTAATTGAAGGGTGTGACTACAGGTTACTATCTTGATGTCATCAAAGGGTGTGAACATTTTTCACTATTGTGATATCATCAAAGGATATGACAACAGGTCACTATTGTGATGCCATCGAAGGGTGTGCTAAAGGGTCGCTATTGTGATGGCATCAAAGGTTGTGACAACGGGTCACTATTGTGATGTAATTGAAGAATAGGGCCGCTGCCATTATCACTTTTGTAAATTGACATGAATAGAGGTGCTTCTCTAGGTGGTGCAGTAGGGCCTTTTGGTAGTATCTGTTTAGCTTGTACAGATCCTCCCACTCAAGTAGAGCCTATCAATTCCAGACATGGTCTCCTGCTGAGTTTAAGCGCTTTTATCATGACAGACACAGACACATAATAATCATTTGTATAGCAGGTTAGACATTAGTGGGTAGCTGGATACACAAATAATGGCCATTTACGAGTTTGGCATAACGTGCTAAAATATGTTAATTCCTATCTCAAGATTGTTTTCTTGCTGCAAAATGCGAGAGCCAAAACCCGCAGTTGAGGCCTACACTGTAATCCCATTTTAGGAGGAAAGGGGAGTTTGAGCCTTAACCGGGATTAGGTTTTTGTCATGGTAATCGGGGCCTAAGTGTTTATTTTGTTTCCGTTCAGTGACCTGCTGGGAGCTGTAGAGACGACAAACATCAAGAGAGGCAAAACACATATTTTGTATCCTATTGTTGCATTGTTTACTTTGAACACAAGAACATTTTAAAGTGTCTAATGATCAACATCCTGATGTTCTGATCAAATTACTTAATGTCCCCTGCCTAAAAAATGAGCGTGACCTTGTGCGATGTAACTAAGCGCTACCACGACCGGGTCGAGTTCGCGCTACATAAAACTGCAAAACAAATATGCGTTTTAGAAAAGATGGGCGCATTAAACATGATAATCATAATTCTTAGAATGAAATATCAGTGTTGCACTCCAAGGGGTGTCATTTTGCTTGAGTTTGGACGTGCTCTTTTTAGAAATTCACAAAACTTGGTACGGTTATGCCCGGAAACCGTGCCAACTAGCTACAAACTTTCCAGGAGTGATCCTGGAAAAGTTTAGTGAATTCTAGTTTTGCTGCTCAATATGATCTTCCTTTTAGATTCATTCACGTCAGAGCGTTGGGCAGTGCTTAATTTGTAAATAAAAAGGTGCCGGTGCCCAAATGACGCCTCTTAAACACGCAGCTGCTGCATTTAAATGTGAACACGGAATACTGAGGCAGCGTAATCCTGAAGCCATCTCAGGCCTCTTCAATCCATTTACAGGCAGTCCCTGCCTCTTCAGCTCACTCTTGTAGCTTTCTACCTTCTCCCTTTGTGACGCTTTTTCGTTTTTACCTTCGTCCGTTTTTCCCATATGTGTCTTTTGCTCGTAGCAAATGCTTGAGGAAGAAGAATAAGTCCCGGCCCTCAAAAATAAGTGCCGGTGCTCAGCACCGGAAACAACAAGCACAAATTAAGCACTGGCGTTAGGAGATATGTGGCTATATATCCTTTTTATTGTTTTGGAGTTATTTTATTGACATGGCATTTATTTTGTGAATGTTTGTTCATGTTACTTCTATTTAGTAGTGTTTAAACCTGATGTGATTGTGAGGTCTTATGGAAACAGAAAATATATTTGAGAGGAGTGCAGGGTTGGATTGAGACCACATTTGGTCCCAGGCGGTCAAAAACAGTAGCCACATTCGCAAATCGCAACTTTTTGCAAAACAGTGTTTGGTTAGGATCATGGAGCTAATGTAGGCAAACATTTGCAGTAACAGAAGTATTTAAAAGCTTATAAAGCCAGTAATGTTTGTCAAGGCTGGAAACACATTTATTCCACTGCAGCAAACCCACCGGTTTTCCTGGCGTTCATCTTTAGGGCTATACATTTCGTTCTTACCCTGAGATCCCGGGATTTGCACCTTAACCTGAGGTCTCGTAGCCCATGCTTAATCTTAGATGCCTGAATGTCCTGTCTGCCTTCAGGCTCTAAAGCTTCTGTTTATCCTTAAGGATTCTTACTTCTCAGTAACTAGCAGATCTTCAGAGGATCATACTCACTCTTAGGTCTTGAGACTACTTTTCACTCTCAGGGACTAATAGCCCCTGCTTATACTAAATCACTACCAAGAGACCCTTTGGGGTAGTGGGTGAAATATAAATGTTGCAACTCACTAAAGCCCGAAGACTCTAGCTCTGTTCCCAAAGAGCCCAGTGTAGTGCTTTCCTCTTATTTAGTTTCTAAGCACTAACATAACAGAACAGAAATGCACTTCTGAGGTCAAAGAAGACTTTTATTGTTGTTATATGAATGACGAATTAGTAGCTTTCCAGTCCGCGTTAATCAAACAAAATATATCAGTTTGCAATATACACAGCAGGTTATATTTATAAGATATTGAATGCAAAGCAAAACAAATACTTCACCGTGTAGGAACTATTTACAGCTACATCTTTCTAAGGTCTGCAAGCTGATGACCCCTGTCAGCCGCGAGAAAGAGTTTCATCTACCCACACGGGATGCTGGCAGCTGGCGCCAAGCTCCAGCACGAGGTCCGGCAGATTCGAATCTGACTCTCTGCAGCCTGTTACATTCGTTACAAAGGTGTGCCCCCTCCTCTCAGACCTGGGAAACTGAGCAAGCCTTTTGGAGACTGGCCAGGTCTCCAAGACTACTCCTGTTCCCAAGCTCAAGCAGAGAGAAAAACAACACCCATGTACCCTCTCTTATCAGGTCTAGTCTACTGTGAGAGCAAAACATCTTGGTTCATCTGGTGCAAAAACACAGCTTGGAAAAATACAGCTTGGATTCTCAACTGCAATGTCTAACTCCACGTTAAAGGCAATGGGCAGCTAACCTAAATATCAAATGCAATGTCATGTTAAAGGCAATAGGCAGCTAACCTAAATATCAAATGCAATGTCTAGTGTCATGTCAAAGCCAATAGGCATCTAAGCTAAATACAAAATGCAATGTCTTATATCATGTCAAAGCCCATAGGCAGCTGAGCTGAATACAAAATGCAATGTATAATATCATGTCAAAGCCAATAGGCAGCGGAGCTGAATATAAAATGCAATGTATAATATCATGTCAAAGCCAATAGGCAGCGGAGCTGAATATATGATATCATGTCAAAGCCAATAGGCAGAATATCTAATAGCATGTCAAAGTCAATAGGCAGCTAAACTGAATACATCATGTCAAAGTCAATAGGCATGCAATGTCAAAGCCAATAGGCGGCTAGACTGGATACAGCATGTCAAAGCCAATAGGCAGAATACAGAATGTAATGGCTAATGCAATATCAAAGCCCATAGGCGGCTAAACTGAATACAGAAAGTAATGGCTAATGCCATGTCAAAGCCAATAGGCGGCTCAACTGAACAAAACATACCATGTGCTACTGGTGAACATTGAGCAACTAATATGCGCAGTGGTGAAACACAAAGTCATTGGTCAAAACAAACTTTATCAAATGGCAGTACATTCCGCCCTTTAACCAATGAATTTTTGTTTCACATATCTCCTGTTTCAAACAAAAACAAAAAACATCAGCACAAACAAAAAAAACATTATGATCAAAGCAATCCCTGTAAAGCAATAGAAGTGAATTAACACATAGATTTCATAACCTTTCACATCAGATACATCTACATAGAAAAGACTGGGCAATTTTTATACTCTGAATGAGTCTCTAATTCAACAGTGTTAGCAATTTGATGTGGCATGAGTTCTGCTCATGTAAAGGTGCACGGTCCACCTGAAAGTTCTGCTGGAAGATAAGCAAAAGTCAGAGTTCCATACGAGAGGGAAAAAAAAAAAAACACAGCAAACAAGTTGAACTTGAACTGAAGGCGCAGTTTGCGCAAAATGGATCCATGGTGCTGGCACTTTACTCAGCCAGGTTCAGGTTGGGGGTTCGGTCCCTTCCCCGACCCCACACGCACACACCGGAAGGGGGACCACACAGCGCACTCAGGGACAGTGGCGAAACGTGGTAGGATCTGCAAAAGAAACAAGTATGACTTTTCTTACAAATAACATTTTTCATTTAAACTGCACCCTTCCTCTTTCTTTCCCTGTTTAATGATCAGCAGGACGTTTTTGGGGCCCTTTGTTATATTCACTGCAGGTTCTGGAGGATCACTTGGGGCTTCAGCCCACACATCAGCACTGAGGTTTTTATCTGCTGCGCCACAGCTTCCCTTTTCTTGCACTGTCAGAAGGGCTGGGGCAGATTCCTTCTTTACCAAACCTCCATTCACTGCACTTTTGTCAATTTGGGCCATTCTGTCTCCAATTTGTATGAATGAATCAGATTATTTTCTAGGTATCAGCATAATTTAGATTTTTCTTTGGTAATTTGCCGCAATCACTCTCCCTAAAACCTGATCAATTTGCCATTTCTGTTCTGGTAACTTTCCTCTCCCCAACTGCTCTGTGACTGCTTGCATGACAGATTGCTTTTGTGCGTGCTGCACAGTTTTTATCAAATCTAGGGGAATGTGCATCTCTCTCATCTCTGCCCACCTGTAAGTGGCTTTTTCTCTCAGCTGTTCACATTTCTGGGGCACCCACTTAGCCATCCCCACTGAGGCAGAATTCTGGGTGAACACTTCTCTCTCTGAATTTTTCTCATTAACATCTGCAAGGGAATTGAACCAGTTAGGTGCTAAAACATTAGCAATGAACCAAAAATCAGCATAAAAATGACACATCTCACGTAGCTCTTGCTTTAAAATCTGACACACATTATACAACGCTGTTCCTTCTACTGTGCCAGAAAGCAACATTTCAGTCAATGAATCATTAGTAAAACAAACATGCTTTTTATCTTCAGTAGACGCGAATTCAAATGGTGCACACAATTTCATTGGTAACTCTTGTATCTGTGGTACTCTAGCCCTGTCTTGCAAATACCAGATCCATTGTATGATTCTAGCTAGGGGCACTATTTTCTTTCCTTGTTCATGATTTAAATGTACATCAGTTTTTCCTTCTTGCACTGCGCAGAAACCTGAAGTCTGCATTATTTCATTTGCCAAATCACAAGCGCGCAGCTGCATATAATTTTTCACAGTGACCATATACAAAAGTGTTAGGATTTCACTCAAATGAGGGCTATTCTTTTTCCAAAAATCAAACAAGCTAATGAAACTCGGGGTGTCTTGCTCTAAAATCCTTCGTTTTACTTGTGCATTTTGCAACGGTAACTCGTAAATCACATTCTGGTCTCTCTCGTCCGTGTTATCAGTTAAGGAATGCATTTTGTCTGCCAAAAACCCTGGCTCACACGAAAACTCAGTGCAGCTCGGAGCTGTCTTAACCCCCTCATTACTGGAATGGGACAAGAAAGATTCTTCAAAAACAGCCCTTTTATAACTTTCAGTCTTATTTTGAATTATTGTATCCTGGCTAATTTGCTCACGTAAATTCCTATTTTCATGTTCCAACTTCCTACATTTCTCCTGCATTTCTCTGTAAGCAGATAAAGGTATCCAGACCTTTCTGTCATCATTACTTCCAAAAGACACGTTTTCTACATATATACAACAGGAATTATTTCTCAAAACATTATCAGGCCTTTTAGCTACACATGCATTTTCTTCTGTAATTCCCCAAACAGAAAACAATTCACAGTTTTTCTTAGCACCATCAGGCAGTTCATCAACACATGTATTCTCAGACATGGTCTGCCGTGCTAATGTGATTCTCCAAACAGAACAATTTCTGTAATTCTCCAAACAACAAAAAAAAACAATTACACTTTTAAAGTGTGCACTTAGAAATCTACTAACTCGTCAAACCCCTTCTTAATCACCTCTTAATGACCGACCCCACTTCTGGTACCAATTGTAGTGCTTTCCTCTTATTTAGTTTCTAAGCACTAACATAACACAACAGAAATGCACTTCTGAGGTCAAAGAAGACTTTTATTGTTGTTATATGAATGACGAATTAGTAGCTTTCCAGTCCGCGTTAATCAAACAAAATATATCAGTTTGCAATATACACAGCAGGTTATATTTATAAGATATTGAATGCAAAGCAAAACAAATACTTCACCGTGTAGGAACTATTTACAGCTACATCTTTCTAAGGTCTGCAAGCTGATGACCCCTGTCAGCCGCGAGAAAGAGTTTCATCTACCCACACGGGATGCTGGCAGCTGGCGCCAAGCTCCAGCACGAGGTCCGGCAGATTCGAATCTGACTCTCTGCAGCCTGTTACATTCGTTACAAAGGTGTGCCCCCTCCTCTCAGACCTGGGAAACTGAGCAAGCCTTTTGGAGACTGGCCAGGTCTCCAAGACTACTCCTGTTCCCAAGCTCAAGCAGAGAGAAAAACAACACCCATGTACCCTCTCTTATCAGGTCTAGTCTACTGTGAGAGCAAAACATCTTGGTTCATCTGGTGCAAAAACACAGCTTGGAAAAATACAGCTTGGATTCTCAACTGCAATGTCTAACTCCACGTTAAAGGCAATGGGCAGCTAACCTAAATATCAAATGCAATGTCATGTTAAAGGCAATAGGCAGCTAACCTAAATATCAAATGCAATGTCTAGTGTCATGTCAAAGCCAATAGGCATCTAAGCTAAATACAAAATGCAATGTCTTATATCATGTCAAAGCCCATAGGCAGCTGAGCTGAATACAAAATGCAATGTATAATATCATGTCAAAGCCAATAGGCAGCGGAGCTGAATATAAAATGCAATGTATAATATCATGTCAAAGCCAATAGGCAGCGGAGCTGAATATATGATATCATGTCAAAGCCAATAGGCAGAATATCTAATAGCATGTCAAAGTCAATAGGCAGCTAAACTGAATACATCATGTCAAAGTCAATAGGCATGCAATGTCAAAGCCAATAGGCGGCTAGACTGGATACAGCATGTCAAAGCCAATAGGCAGAATACAGAATGTAATGGCTAATGCAATATCAAAGCCCATAGGCGGCTAAACTGAATACAGAAAGTAATGGCTAATGCCATGTCAAAGCCAATAGGCGGCTCAACTGAACAAAACATACCATGTGCTACTGGTGAACATTGAGCAACTAATATGCGCAGTGGTGAAACACAAAGTCATTGGTCAAAACAAACTTTATCAAATGGCAGTACATTCCGCCCTTTGACCAATGAATTTTTGTTTCACATATCTCCTGTTTCAAACAAAAACAAAAAACATCAGCACAAACAAAAAAAACATTATGATCAAAGCAATCCCTGTAAAGCAATAGAAGTGAATTAACACATAGATTTCATAACCTTTCACATCAGATACATCTACATAGAAAAGACTGGGCAATTTTTATACTCTGAATGAGTCTCTAATTCAACAGTGTTAGCAATTTGATGTGGCATGAGTTCTGCTCATGTAAAGGTGCACGGTCCACCTGAAAGTTCTGCTGGAAGATAAGCAAAAGTCAGAGTTCCATACGAGAGGGAAAAAAAAAAAAACACAGCAAACAAGTTGAACTTGAACTGAAGGCGCAGTTTGCGCAAAATGGATCCATGGTGCTGGCACTTTACTCAGCCAGGTTCAGGTTGGGGGTTCGGTCCCTTCCCCGACCCCACACGCACACACCGGAAGGGGGACCACACAGCGCACTCAGGGACAGTGGCGAAACGTGGTAGGATCTGCAAAAGAAACAAGTATGACTTTTCTTACAAATAACATTTTTCATTTAAACTGCACCCTTCCTCTTTCTTTCCCTGTTTAATGATCAGCAGGACGTTTTTGGGGCCCTTTGTTATATTCACTGCAGGTTCTGGAGGATCACTTGGGGCTTCAGCCCACACATCAGCACTGAGGTTTTTATCTGCTGCGCCACAGCTTCCCTTTTCTTGCACTGTCAGAAGGGCTGGGGCAGATTCCTTCTTTACCAAACCTCCATTCACTGCACTTTTGTCAATTTGGGCCATTCTGTCTCCAATTTGTATGAATGAATCAGATTATTTTCTAGGTATCAGCATAATTTCGATTTTTCTTTGGTAATTTGCCGCAATCACTCTCCCTAAAACCTGATCAATTTGCCATTTCTGTTCTGGTAACTTTCCTCTCCCCAACTGCTCTGTGACTGCTTGCATGACAGATTGCTTTTGTGCGTGCTGCACAGTTTTTATCAAATCTAGGGGAATGTGCATCTCTCTCATCTCTGCCCACCTGTAAGTGGCTTTTTCTCTCAGCTGTTCACATTTCTGGGGCACCCACTTAGCCATCCCCACTGAGGCAGAATTCTGGGTGAACACTTCTCTCTCTGAATTTTTCTCATTAACATCTGCAAGGGAATTGAACCAGTTAGGTGCTAAAACATTAGCAATGAACCAAAAATCAGCATAAAAATGACACATCTCACGTAGCTCTTGCTTTAAAATCTGACACACATTATACAACGCTGTTCCTTCTACTGTGCCAGAAAGCAACATTTCAGTCAATGAATCATTAGTAAAACAAACATGCTTTTTATCTTCAGTAGACGCGAATTCAAATGGTGCACACAATTTCATTGGTAACTCTTTTATCTGTGGTACTCTAGCCCTGTCTTGCAAATACCAGATCCATTGTATGATTCTAGCTAGGGGCACTATTTTCTTTCCTTGTTCATGATTTAAATGTACATCAGTTTTTCCTTCTTGCACTGCGCAGAAACCTGAAGTCTGCATTATTTCATTTGCCAAATCACAAGCGCGCAGCTGCATATAATTTTTCACAGTGACCATATACAAAAGTGTTAGGATTTCACTCAAATGAGGGCTATTCTTTTTCCAAAAATCAAACAAGCTAATGAAACTCGGGGTGTCTTGCTCTAAAATCCTTCGTTTTACTTGTGCATTTTGCAACGGTAACTCGTAAATCACATTCTGGTCTCTCTCGTCCGTGTTATCAGTTAAGGAATGCATTTTGTCTGCCAAAAACCCTGGCTCACACGAAAACTCAGTGCAGCTCGGAGCTGTCTTAACCCCCTCATTACTGGAATGGGACAAGAAAGATTCTTCAAAAACAGCCCTTTTATAACTTTCAGTCTTATTTAGAATTATTGTATCCTGGCTAATTTGCTCACGTAAATTCCTATTTTCATGTTCCAACTTCCTACATTTCTCCTGCATTTCTCTGTAAGCAGATAAAGGTATCCAGACCTTTCTGTCATCATTACTTCCAAAAGACACGTTTTCTACATATATACAACAGGAATTATTTCTCAAAACATTATCAGGCCTTTTAGCTACACATGCATTTTCTTCTGTAATTCCCCAAACAGAAAACAATTCACAGTTTTTCTTAGCACCATCAGGCAGTTCATCAACACATGTATTCTCAGACATGGTCTGCCGTGCTAATGTGATTCTCCAAACAGAACAATTTCTGTAATTCTCCAAACAACAAAAAAAAACAATTACACTTTTAAAGTGTGCACTTAGAAATCTACTAACTCGTCAAACCCCTTCTTAATCACCTCTTAATGACCGACCCCACTTCTGGTACCAATTGTAGTGCTTTCCTCTTATTTAGTTTCTAAGCACTAACATAACACAACAGAAATGCACTTCTGAGGTCAAAGAAGACTTTTATTGTTGTTATATGAATGACGAATTAGTAGCTTTCCAGTCCGCGTTAATCAAACAAAATATATCAGTTTGCAATATACACAGCAGGTTATATTTATAAGATATTGAATGCAAAGCAAAACAAATACTTCACCGTGTAGGAACTATTTACAGCTACATCTTTCTAAGGTCTGCAAGCTGATGACCCCTGTCAGCCGCGAGAAAGAGTTTCATCTACCCACACGGGATGCTGGCAGCTGGCGCCAAGCTCCAGCACGAGGTCCGGCAGATTCGAATCTGACTCTCTGCAGCCTGTTACATTCGTTACAAAGGTGTGCCCCCTCCTCTCAGACCTGGGAAACTGAGCAAGCCTTTTGGAGACTGGCCAGGTCTCCAAGACTACTCCTGTTCCCAAGCTCAAGCAGAGAGAAAAACAACACCCATGTACCCTCTCTTATCAGGTCTAGTCTACTGTGAGAGCAAAACATCTTGGTTCATCTGGTGCAAAAACACAGCTTGGAAAAATACAGCTTGGATTCTCAACTGCAATGTCTAACTCCACGTTAAAGGCAATGGGCAGCTAACCTAAATATCAAATGCAATGTCATGTTAAAGGCAATAGGCAGCTAACCTAAATATCAAATGCAATGTCTAGTGTCATGTCAAAGCCAATAGGCATCTAAGCTAAATACAAAATGCAATGTCTTATATCATGTCAAAGCCCATAGGCAGCTGAGCTGAATACAAAATGCAATGTATAATATCATGTCAAAGCCAATAGGCAGCGGAGCTGAATATAAAATGCAATGTATAATATCATGTCAAAGCCAATAGGCAGCGGAGCTGAATATATGATATCATGTCAAAGCCAATAGGCAGAATATCTAATAGCATGTCAAAGTCAATAGGCAGCTAAACTGAATACATCATGTCAAAGTCAATAGGCATGCAATGTCAAAGCCAATAGGCGGCTAGACTGGATACAGCATGTCAAAGCCAATAGGCAGAATACAGAATGTAATGGCTAATGCAATATCAAAGCCCATAGGCGGCTAAACTGAATACAGAAAGTAATGGCTAATGCCATGTCAAAGCCAATAGGCGGCTCAACTGAACAAAACATACCATGTGCTACTGGTGAACATTGAGCAACTAATATGCGCAGTGGTGAAACACAAAGTCATTGGTCAAAACAAACTTTATCAAATGGCAGTACATTCCGCCCTTTGACCAATGAATTTTTGTTTCACATATCTCCTGTTTCAAACAAAAACAAAAAACATCAGCACAAACAAAAAAAACATTATGATCAAAGCAATCCCTGTAAAGCAATAGAAGTGAATTAACACATAGATTTCATAACCTTTCACATCAGATACATCTACATAGAAAAGACTGGGCAATTTTTATACTCTGAATGAGTCTCTAATTCAACAGTGTTAGCAATTTGATGTGGCATGAGTTCTGCTCATGTAAAGGTGCACGGTCCACCTGAAAGTTCTGCTGGAAGATAAGCAAAAGTCAGAGTTCCATACGAGAGGGAAAAAAAAAAAAACACAGCAAACAAGTTGAACTTGAACTGAAGGCGCAGTTTGCGCAAAATGGATCCATGGTGCTGGCACTTTACTCAGCCAGGTTCAGGTTGGGGGTTCGGTCCCTTCCCCGACCCCACACGCACACACCGGAAGGGGGACCACACAGCGCACTCAGGGACAGTGGCGAAACGTGGTAGGATCTGCAAAAGAAACAAGTATGACTTTTCTTACAAATAACATTTTTCATTTAAACTGCACCCTTCCTCTTTCTTTCCCTGTTTAATGATCAGCAGGACGTTTTTGGGGCCCTTTGTTATATTCACTGCAGGTTCTGGAGGATCACTTGGGGCTTCAGCCCACACATCAGCACTGAGGTTTTTATCTGCTGCGCCACAGCTTCCCTTTTCTTGCACTGTCAGAAGGGCTGGGGCAGATTCCTTCTTTACCAAACCTCCATTCACTGCACTTTTGTCAATTTGGGCCATTCTGTCTCCAATTTGTATGAATGAATCAGATTATTTTCTAGGTATCAGCATAATTTCGATTTTTCTTTGGTAATTTGCCGCAATCACTCTCCCTAAAACCTGATCAATTTGCCATTTCTGTTCTGGTAACTTTCCTCTCCCCAACTGCTCTGTGACTGCTTGCATGACAGATTGCTTTTGTGCGTGCTGCACAGTTTTTATCAAATCTAGGGGAATGTGCATCTCTCTCATCTCTGCCCACCTGTAAGTGGCTTTTTCTCTCAGCTGTTCACATTTCTGGGGCACCCACTTAGCCATCCCCACTGAGGCAGAATTCTGGGTGAACACTTCTCTCTCTGAATTTTTCTCATTAACATCTGCAAGGGAATTGAACCAGTTAGGTGCTAAAACATTAGCAATGAACCAAAAATCAGCATAAAAATGACACATCTCACGTAGCTCTTGCTTTAAAATCTGACACACATTATACAACGCTGTTCCTTCTACTGTGCCAGAAAGCAACATTTCAGTCAATGAATCATTAGTAAAACAAACATGCTTTTTATCTTCAGTAGACGCGAATTCAAATGGTGCACACAATTTCATTGGTAACTCTTTTATCTGTGGTACTCTAGCCCTGTCTTGCAAATACCAGATCCATTGTATGATTCTAGCTAGGGGCACTATTTTCTTTCCTTGTTCATGATTTAAATGTACATCAGTTTTTCCTTCTTGCACTGCGCAGAAACCTGAAGTCTGCATTATTTCATTTGCCAAATCACAAGCGCGCAGCTGCATATAATTTTTCACAGTGACCATATACAAAAGTGTTAGGATTTCACTCAAATGAGGGCTATTCTTTTTCCAAAAATCAAACAAGCTAATGAAACTCGGGGTGTCTTGCTCTAAAATCCTTCGTTTTACTTGTGCATTTTGCAACGGTAACTCGTAAATCACATTCTGGTCTCTCTCGTCCGTGTTATCAGTTAAGGAATGCATTTTGTCTGCCAAAAACCCTGGCTCACACGAAAACTCAGTGCAGCTCGGAGCTGTCTTAACCCCCTCATTACTGGAATGGGACAAGAAAGATTCTTCAAAAACAGCCCTTTTATAACTTTCAGTCTTATTTAGAATTATTGTATCCTGGCTAATTTGCTCACGTAAATTCCTATTTTCATGTTCCAACTTCCTACATTTCTCCTGCATTTCTCTGTAAGCAGATAAAGGTATCCAGACCTTTCTGTCATCATTACTTCCAAAAGACACGTTTTCTACATATATACAACAGGAATTATTTCTCAAAACATTATCAGGCCTTTTAGCTACACATGCATTTTCTTCTGTAATTCCCCAAACAGAAAACAATTCACAGTTTTTCTTAGCACCATCAGGCAGTTCATCAACACATGTATTCTCAGACATGGTCTGCCGTGCTACTGTGATTCTCCAAACAGAACAATTTCTGTAATTCTCCAAACAACAAAAAAAAACAATTACACTTTTAAAGTGTGCACTTAGAAATCTACTAACTCGTCAAACCCCTTCTTAATCACCTCTTAATGACCGACCCCACTTCTGGTACCAATTGTAGTGCTTTCCTCTTATTTAGTTTCTAAGCACTAACATAACACAACAGAAATGCACTTCTGAGGTCAAAGAAGACTTTTATTGTTGTTATATGAATGACGAATTAGTAGCTTTCCAGTCCGCGTTAATCAAACAAAATATATCAGTTTGCAATATACACAGCAGGTTATATTTATAAGATATTGAATGCAAAGCAAAACAAATACTTCACCGTGTAGGAACTATTTACAGCTACATCTTTCTAAGGTCTGCAAGCTGATGACCCCTGTCAGCCGCGAGAAAGAGTTTCATCTACCCACACGGGATGCTGGCAGCTGGCGCCAAGCTCCAGCACGAGGTCCGGCAGATTCGAATCTGACTCTCTGCAGCCTGTTACATTCGTTACAAAGGTGTGCCCCCTCCTCTCAGACCTGGGAAACTGAGCAAGCCTTTTGGAGACTGGCCAGGTCTCCAAGACTACTCCTGTTCCCAAGCTCAAGCAGAGAGAAAAACAACACCCATGTACCCTCTCTTATCAGGTCTAGTCTACTGTGAGAGCAAAACATCTTGGTTCATCTGGTGCAAAAACACAGCTTGGAAAAATACAGCTTGGATTCTCAACTGCAATGTCTAACTCCACGTTAAAGGCAATGGGCAGCTAACCTAAATATCAAATGCAATGTCATGTTAAAGGCAATAGGCAGCTAACCTAAATATCAAATGCAATGTCTAGTGTCATGTCAAAGCCAATAGGCATCTAAGCTAAATACAAAATGCAATGTCTTATATCATGTCAAAGCCCATAGGCAGCTGAGCTGAATACAAAATGCAATGTATAATATCATGTCAAAGCCAATAGGCAGCGGAGCTGAATATAAAATGCAATGTATAATATCATGTCAAAGCCAATAGGCAGCGGAGCTGAATATATGATATCATGTCAAAGCCAATAGGCAGAATATCTAATAGCATGTCAAAGTCAATAGGCAGCTAAACTGAATACATCATGTCAAAGTCAATAGGCATGCAATGTCAAAGCCAATAGGCGGCTAGACTGGATACAGCATGTCAAAGCCAATAGGCAGAATACAGAATGTAATGGCTAATGCAATATCAAAGCCCATAGGCGGCTAAACTGAATACAGAAAGTAATGGCTAATGCCATGTCAAAGCCAATAGGCGGCTCAACTGAACAAAACATACCATGTGCTACTGGTGAACATTGAGCAACTAATATGCGCAGTGGTGAAACACAAAGTCATTGGTCAAAACAAACTTTATCAAATGGCAGTACATTCCGCCCTTTAACCAATGAATTTTTGTTTCACATATCTCCTGTTTCAAACAAAAACAAAAAACATCAGCACAAACAAAAAAAACATTATGATCAAAGCAATCCCTGTAAAGCAATAGAAGTGAATTAACACATAGATTTCATAACCTTTCACATCAGATACATCTACATAGAAAAGACTGGGCAATTTTTATACTCTGAATGAGTCTCTAATTCAACAGTGTTAGCAATTTGATGTGGCATGAGTTCTGCTCATGTAAAGGTGCACGGTCCACCTGAAAGTTCTGCTGGAAGATAAGCAAAAGTCAGAGTTCCATACGAGAGGGAAAAAAAAAAAAACACAGCAAACAAGTTGAACTTGAACTGAAGGCGCAGTTTGCGCAAAATGGATCCATGGTGCTGGCACTTTACTCAGCCAGGTTCAGGTTGGGGGTTCGGTCCCTTCCCCGACCCCACACGCACACACCGGAAGGGGGACCACACAGCGCACTCAGGGACAGTGGCGAAACGTGGTAGGATCTGCAAAAGAAACAAGTATGACTTTTCTTACAAATAACATTTTTCATTTAAACTGCACCCTTCCTCTTTCTTTCCCTGTTTAATGATCAGCAGGACGTTTTTGGGGCCCTTTGTTATATTCACTGCAGGTTCTGGAGGATCACTTGGCGCTTCAGCCAACACATCAGCACTGAGGTTTTTATCTGCTGCGCCACAGCTTCCCTTTTCTTGCACTGTCAGAAGGGCTGGGGCAGATTCCTTCTTTACCAAACCTCCATTCACTGCACTTTTGTCAATTTGGGCCATTCTGTCTCCAATTTGTATGAATGAATCAGATTATTTTCTAGGTATCAGCATAATTTCGATTTTTCTTTGGTAATTTGCCGCAATCACTCTCCCTAAAACCTGATCAATTTGCCATTTCTGTTCTGGTAACTTTCCTCTCCCCAACTGCTCTGTGACTGCTTGCATGACAGATTGCTTTTGTGCGTGCTGCACAGTTTTTATCAAATCTAGGGGAATGTGCATCTCTCTCATCTCTGCCCACCTGTAAGTGGCTTTTTCTCTCAGCTGTTCACATTTCTGGGGCACCCACTTAGCCATCCCCACTGAGGCAGAATTCTGGGTGAACACTTCTCTCTCTGAATTTTTCTCATTAACATCTGCAAGGGAATTGAACCAGTTAGGTGCTAAAACATTAGCAATGAACCAAAAATCAGCATAAAAATGACACATCTCACGTAGCTCTTGCTTTAAAATCTGACACACATTATACAACGCTGTTCCTTCTACTGTGCCAGAAAGCAACATTTCAGTCAATGAATCATTAGTAAAACAAACATGCTTTTTATCTTCAGTAGACGCGAATTCAAATGGTGCACACAATTTCATTGGTAACTCTTTTATCTGTGGTACTCTAGCCCTGTCTTGCAAATACCAGATCCATTGTATGATTCTAGCTAGGGGCACTATTTTCTTTCCTTGTTCATGATTTAAATGTACATCAGTTTTTCCTTCTTGCACTGCGCAGAAACCTGAAGTCTGCATTATTTTATTTGCCAAATCACAAGCGCGCAGCTGCATATAATTTTTCACAGTGACCATATACAAAAGTGTTAGGATTTCACTCAAATGAGGGCTATTCTTTTTCCAAAAATCAAACAAGCTAATGAAACTCGGGGTGTCTTGCTCTAAAATCCTTCGTTTTACTTGTGCATTTTGCAACGGTAACTCGTAAATCACATTCTGGTCTCTCTCGTCCGTGTTATCAGTTAAGGAATGCATTTTGTCTGCCAAAAACCCTGGCTCACACGAAAACTCAGTGCAGCTCGGAGCTGTCTTAACCCCCTCATTACTGGAATGGGACAAGAAAGATTCTTCAAAAACAGCCCTTTTATAACTTTCAGTCTTATTTTGAATTATTGTATCCTGGCTAATTTGCTCACGTAAATTCCTATTTTCATGTTCCAACTTCCTACATTTCTCCTGCATTTCTCTGTAAGCAGATAAAGGTATCCAGACCTTTCTGTCATCATTACTTCCAAAAGACACGTTTTCTACATATATACAACAGGAATTATTTCTCAAAACATTATCAGGCCTTTTAGCTACACATGCATTTTCTTCTGTAATTCCCCAAACAGAAAACAATTCACAGTTTTTCTTAGCACCATCAGGCAGTTCATCAACACATGTATTCTCAGACATGGTCTGCCGTGCTACTGTGATTCTCCAAACAGAACAATTTCTGTAATTCTCCAAACAACAAAAAAAAACAATTACACTTTTAAAGTGTGCACTTAGAAATCTACTAACTCGTCAAACCCCTTCTTAATCACCTCTTAATGACCGACCCCACTTCTGGTACCAATTGTAGTGCTTTCCTCTTATTTAGTTTCTAAGCACTAACATAACACAACAGAAATGCACTTCTGAGGTCAAAGAAGACTTTTATTGTTGTTATATGAATGACGAATTAGTAGCTTTCCAGTCCGCGTTAATCAAACAAAATATATCAGTTTGCAATATACACAGCAGGTTATATTTATAAGATATTGAATGCAAAGCAAAACAAATACTTCACCGTGTAGGAACTATTTACAGCTACATCTTTCTAAGGTCTGCAAGCTGATGACCCCTGTCAGCCGCGAGAAAGAGTTTCATCTACCCACACGGGATGCTGGCAGCTGGCGCCAAGCTCCAGCACGAGGTCCGGCAGATTCGAATCTGACTCTCTGCAGCCTGTTACATTCGTTACAAAGGTGTGCCCCCTCCTCTCAGACCTGGGAAACTGAGCAAGCCTTTTGGAGACTGGCCAGGTCTCCAAGACTACTCCTGTTCCCAAGCTCAAGCAGAGAGAAAAACAACACCCATGTACCCTCTCTTATCAGGTCTAGTCTACTGTGAGAGCAAAACATCTTGGTTCATCTGGTGCAAAAACACAGCTTGGAAAAATACAGCTTGGATTCTCAACTGCAATGTCTAACTCCACGTTAAAGGCAATGGGCAGCTAACCTAAATATCAAATGCAATGTCATGTTAAAGGCAATAGGCAGCTAACCTAAATATCAAATGCAATGTCTAGTGTCATGTCAAAGCCAATAGGCATCTAAGCTAAATACAAAATGCAATGTCTTATATCATGTCAAAGCCCATAGGCAGCTGAGCTGAATACAAAATGCAATGTATAATATCATGTCAAAGCCAATAGGCAGCGGAGCTGAATATAAAATGCAATGTATAATATCATGTCAAAGCCAACAGGCAGCGGAGCTGAATATATGATATCATGTCAAAGCCAATAGGCAGAATATCTAATAGCATGTCAAAGTCAATAGGCAGCTAAACTGAATACATCATGTCAAAGTCAATAGGCATGCAATGTCAAAGCCAATAGGCGGCTAGACTGGATACAGCATGTCAAAGCCAATAGGCAGAATACAGAATGTAATGGCTAATGCAATGTCAAAGCCCATAGGCGGCTAAACTGAATACAGAAAGTAATGGCTAATGCCATGTCAAAGCCAATAGGCGGCTCAACTGAACAAAACATACCATGTGCTACTGGTGAACATTGAGCAACTAATATGCGCAGTGGTGAAACACAAAGTCATTGGTCAAAACAAACTTTATCAAATGGCAGTACACCCAGATACCCTCAGAACCCTTAAGCTCCTTTTAACTAGTGGGTCCAGTTAAGTCATTACTCACACTCTAATCCGTGAGGCTTCCGCCCAAAGAGAGGACTCCGGTAATTACTGCTGTCTCAGTTGCTCTTGGAATAATTCTCACCCGAAGGTCCCCTGATAGCCTTCTTCATCCTTGGATCTTGTAACCCTTGCTTACTCTGGCCGGGACCATTAAAGGCCATGTGGTTCCATGATTCTTCTATTTACCCTCGGGTCCACTGGTGCTCTCTTCACGCCAATGCCCTGAGGCACTCACTCAGTACCAGAACTTCAAAGCTGCTGCTCATCGCAAAGGCCCAAGGACCACTACTCACGCACAAGGTCCCCAGCAAGGGCCATGCTCAATTTAAGGTCCATATTTATACTTTTTTAGCGCCACATTTGCGTCATTTGTTGATGCAAAAGTGGTGCAAACTTGCAAAATACAATTGTATTTTGCAAGTTTGCGCCATTTTTGTATCAAAAAGCGGCACAAATGCGGTGCTAAAAAAGTATAAATATGGGCCTAAGTTTACAAGGCTGCCGCTCAAATGCAGTTCCTAGAGGCTCTTGCTGACCCTCAGGTTCCTGTATTTCCTGCTTATTCATGGATCCCCATGGCTAATACTCATACAGGACTAGAGCTGCATTTTTAAGACTGAATAGCAATGGTAAAGCTGTGTGTAAATCTTAAATGCACTTGATG
Organism: Pleurodeles waltl; assembly: GCF_031143425.1. NCBI lineage: Eukaryota > Metazoa > Chordata > Amphibia > Caudata > Salamandridae > Pleurodeles > Pleurodeles waltl. The sequence continues at coordinate 418,234,229 of NC_090448.1, read as the reverse complement.
ACTGAGGTGCACTGGTAAGGTTGTGTGTGAACAGTGCACTTGTTGTTTAAAAATGAAGTGCACTGGTAGTTTGAGATGTATAGGTTAAGAATGAGTTACACTGACAAAGCTTGGTGCACACAGGGTACAAGTAGGTCATGATTGAGGTGTGCTGATATAGCTGTGGGTACGTGCAGGTCATGTGCGTGGTCCAACAATAGAGCTTTTGTGCACATGGTATTTGGAGTTCAAGGTTGAGGCCCATCAGCACACCTGTGTGTGCATGTTGTACATGTATGGCTAAGTTGCTAAGGCAGAGCAGGTTGGACACAGGGAATGCGCATGTCATTGTTGATGTGTATTGGCACACCTCTTTGTACTCAGGTTATGTGCTGGTCAGGGAGGAGGTAGACAGGCAAAGTTCTATATGCACAAGGTTGTTGCATGTCAGCGGTAAAATGTACTGGCAAAGCTGGGGGTGCATAATGGATCTAGCTGCTGGCCATATGCACAGACTTGTTAGAGTGTAGGGGTCCAAGTCAATGTAATGTTGGAGAAGTAGTGCCAATACTGTAATTGTTAAGGAGAATTTGCTCAAAATCATCCATAAAAACGAATTATGTAAAAAAAAACCTCTAAAATGGACATGAACTTAATGTCCTAATATATGTAAATGGTACATAACTCAGCTAACTTTCCTTGGGTGCCTCATTTTCAGGGTTAGTACCTAGGATGTCCACAATTAGACATACCGAACCTGCCAAGATTGAAGTGATTGAACAGAGGGATCATTTGACGAAGCATTTCACTTTCAACACAGTGGTGTAACAAAGGCCCCCACAGTGCAACGGGGAGGGGGTCCCTCAGCACAGCACTTGACCTGAGTGAGCCCAGAAGTCGCCCCCCTCCATGTTCTCTGTACGGGTATCTCTTTGGGTTTTGTTACACCACTGTGTCAACATGTCATGAAGAAAGGCTGTAGTTTTCCTAAGAACAATTACAAAATACATTGATTATAGGATTATATCATTTTTTATTGTAACGCCCTGTATACCTAAACTAAGGGCTCCAAGAATGCACTGGAGATTAACATATCTCAAGTAAATAATGCAATATATTTTGGAATACAATATATGTTATCTTTGAGTTCTCTTACTGTTTTCCCACTTTGACTCACCTCTCATAGCAACTGAGATAGAGGAGCATTGGAAGTGCAGGGGAGAGCAGGGAAAGGAAAAAGAAAGCAGACCCCCATCACAACCAGGAATCACACTCAGTTTCAACCTGAAAAGATTCCCTCAATCTCTGCCCCATGGGCGTGATAGTCATGCCAATCCCAGCGGCAGCTCAGGTCTAGTCCACTGTAACAGTGCCTAGTTTAAATTTCGCATAAGTTATTCAGGTTCCCTTTTTTTTTTGCTTGTGGGAAGATCTCTGCTGCTTCAATCTGTGTGAAAACATGGGATTTACGCTCAGTGATTACGTTCATCTTGGCAGAATGCCAAAGAGATATGTACTGGCCTAAATAATCATCTCTTTCTTGAAAACCTGCAATCTATGTCTCCTGTTCTCTGTCGCCTGCTCTGTCGGCTGTGACCCAGAAAAATCAAAATTGGATCACCATTCATGGTGGCTGTCTTGCAACTGGAGGCCCTTCTGAAAATATGTTCTTTCTGCAGGATACCAAATTCCACTATGACATCTTCACTGGGTTCCTTAGTACCTCCTGTTTACTTAGTGGGGAGTCAGTATGCCTTCCTTACCTTATTTTCACCGAGGCCTCTAGGTTGTCAATCTTTATCTTGTTATCCTGTACTGTTCTCTCTGTTTAGTACAGCTGCTGGTCAGTGAGGCCAATTCAGTTTTTGAATCAGTTGCCTTCTTGATATCTGATGTGGTTTGCTGCAGGTCTCATGGGGCTGACTGGATTAGATTCCCTTCTGCATTTCTCCGCATTAGTCTCAATGGCAGTGTTCACAATCTCCCTTTCACTGCCCAAAGGTACAGAGGCAAAGGAAAAAGTCAAATGGATGCTTTTATTTTTGTTTCTTTGGGAGGCCTGGTTAGTGCAGTGCTAGGGCCTTTCTAAGGCAATTTGGTTATTTACCCGGTCTTTCCAAGGCCTTCAGGATCAGCTGTCATGCAATGACATTCATTCTTAGGGCTCCTCCCAATCCTCCATTCCTGCGCCACAGCATTGTGCAGCCACTGGGAGTTGCTCGTGTGCAGTTCTGGTATACCTCTTGCTCCTCCTAATTCTTGGTGCGGGTCACTTTTAAATCACCAAGGCCGCAAAGGAGGCCCTATCCTTTACTCAATCTGGGCCAGCCTTTTCACCGCTAGGGCCCAGCTGTGATGGTGCCACAATCTTGATGTTGCCAGGTTCAGAGAGGTTGCACTTCTCCTGTTTCCAGTGGGTGGGGGAAGAAGACCTCATGAGGTGGAATCCTCTGGCATACCTCGGGGAGAGCATTCCCCACTCTCAGAACTCCAGTGGCTTCAGAGGCACGGGAATGGCTCTGGCCAGAGCAGTAGGCCGCCATGTGGCTCCGACGCTTGTCCACTTTGGGCTCCAATATATTGATTCAAAGTACGTTTGGGAAATTGGGTATTCGATAATCTGGTATGTATGTGGAGGCTCAAATATAAATTGCTGACATGAGTCAGCGTCTCTCATCTCTAAGGACCTTTTCAGTGGTATCTTCCTGTGACTAAATGTTACACTACACTTTACACTTTGGTTTACTGTTTAGCTGCCCATACTCTTTGTTTCATTTCCAAAAAAGGAATTACATTTATACCTTTATTCAGAGAAAATGTTCCAATGTTCACAAAAAAATAATTTTGTTATATACCCAAAGATTTATTAAAGAAACGTATGTCTGAGAGGAACTTATATTGGAAATGAACATTCCAAGTGAAAAATAATATACACTGGACTTGGAATGATCACAAATACTAATTATTCACTTTTAATTGCTTTTTTATACGTAGGTTTTCTGTGTATGGTTTGACTAATGTCTGCTGGGAAACAGGTCATACGATAAAGGGCAGTGCGTTTGATAAAAAAACACAGATGTTTGTCACATTAGACAATGAAACACTATACACAAATATCCCACAAAATGAAGCTTTGGAAGTAATGAGTACATATTTGGACAAAAGAGATTTGCCACACAAGGTTCCTACATCATTTATAATAACCCTGGCCAAATTATGCCTTAAGAGTAACTTCTTTACCTTTGGCAAAGACTTGTATTTACAAATTAAAGGTGTAGCCATGGGCTGCAGTTTTGCCCCAGAAATTGTGAATTTGGTGATGGACTGCTTTGAAAACAAGTGGATACGTATGACAGGAATAACCCTTTTCCAAAACAAGTAAAACAATGGTTACGATACATAGATGATATCTTTATGGTATGGGAGGGGAGTTTGGAGTCACTTTCAGCCTTCCATGAATGGATCAACCATCGCACTCCCGATTTAAAATTTACAATGTCTTTAGAATTTAGACGCATTAATTTTTTAGATCTGTGGATTGAGTCGAAAGATGGTCAAATTGCAGTTAATTTGTATGAGAAATCTACAGATAGAAACACTTCATTACATTTCCCTAGTAACCATCCGCGCAACTTGAAGGAAAATCTACCTTACGGTCAATTTCTACAGATACGGAGAAACTGTACTAATAAGGAGGATTATTTTGAAAATGCAGAAAATGTGGTATCTAGATTCGTAGAGGGTACCCTAAGAAATTAGTGAAGGAGGAGTGTAAGCCAGCTTGGTATACCCTTAGGGAGTGTTTACTAACCCCAAGAGAAAAGAAAAAGGAAGTTCCTTTGACATGCGTCTTAACCCATAATACAAAAGCTAATCGGATTAAGTCCATTATAGAAAAAAAATTGAAAATATTGTACCCATTAGGGATAAAAAAAAAACCCCTCTCTTTTCATTTAAAAGAGGACAGAATATACGTGATGCACTGGTACACGCTTCTTTCTCCGTTCATGCAAAGAAAAAGAAAGATCTTAGTGGAATGTTAGATTTACCCCCTTTAATTGGCCATTTTAGATGCAATAACTGTATGGCATGCAAGTATACAGAGAATACTAAGAGCATTGAAGTGAACGGCAAGATACATCAACAGCTCGGTTTCTCTTTACTGCATTAAATGTCCTTGCATGTTGACATATATAGGACAGACTACACAACCAGCAAAAGTGCGTATTTTGCAACACATGTCTAGGATTAGATGTGAAGTACGAGGTGCACCACTGGTTGAACATTATTTAGAAAAAGGCCACAAAGATGAAGATATAAGGTGGTCAATTTTATATGTGGCAGAAAAAGTACAAACAGCAAATGAGTGCACTTCCATTTTAGCTAGAATGGAGGCAAGATTAATTGAAAAGCACGGCATGGCTAGAAAAGGTTTGAATGACCTCAATGAGATGTGGGCATTAATTAAGAACTAACAATAAAGAAATATTAGGGGCTGTCTTCACTCCAGTGCATTCCAATTTAATCTGGTCCTGCTGGCTCACACAGGTTCTTTTATTTAATTTCCAAATTTGGAATAGAGATAAAGTGACAAGACGTTAGTGCTGCATTTTATAGTTTTTAATAAACAACATGCTAAGATGGCCGCCACGGTAACAGACGTGCGAGCGGCAAACAAAGGGAAGTGTTCCTTCTTCCCTTTCTTTTCCAGATACCACTGGATCTGACAGCCGCAGTCGAAGCACACGCGTGGAGCCAAATACAGGTGACTTGCACGGCTAGGTGGTGAAACCGGCAAGAAAAGGAGGGGACCCACACGTGGAGCGTTCCCACGAAAATAGAAATCAAATGTAATCTCTAAGTAAAAATGAGACACTAGTAACCTTATAAGTGCAGTATGAATCATGATTTATGAAAACAATGATTTTAAATATTCTAACGATGTTTCCAGCGAAAGAAAAAATATATTGAAAGAACGGTGAAGACCGTCAGAAAAAGCTTCATGAAAGTGAATTCTACATTTAAAGATAAGGTCAGCGAATGTTTTCGTGCATGGGTCAAATAAATATAAATACAAATAAGGAATAGTATAAGGACATTTTGACACATAAAAGAGGTGTGCTGGTAAACACCTGGAGTTGTTTGGTTTGGGTTATAATGCATGTATTTATTATTTTGAGCATTTACCAAGAACGCACATCACTGTAGTAGAATGTAAATTAAACGAGCATGATCTGATGGGTATGTTACAGATCTTCTTTGTGGTTTTGTGGTTGCATGTATGGCTAAAGATGGCAAACACAACTAGAGTGTGGCATAGATGCAATGGTGAACAGGGTTCTTAGTAGCCCTGGTGGCAATGATTGTTACATGATTCTGATTATTAAGATCAGTGAGTAACATATTGTAAAATTGTACATATGGGCACTGTCTTTGATGTCCTGAAGAGGCCAGAAGTTAAAAGGCTGAAACGCGTCGACTATAAATTTGAGGAATGTTTCTTGAACTATGGAACAATGAGACAATGAAAATGGGATTGTATCGTATATAAATACCAGGAACAAAGAGCCTAGGAAATGTGATACTAAACATCATTACCTCATATTACAATACTGCTTGCCTGGAAAAGGTTTAGCAGCTTATAAATTGAAAGATTTCAGTACAAAAGAGATTTTTTTAGAATATTGTATTAGAATATATTATGCCAAGTGGCACATGTTTAATTATTAAGTGTGTATAATTTGTGTATGTGTAATTGTTTGTATATATTGTTTGTGATTTAGTTGTGTGTATAGTTTTGCAATGTTCAACCTAATTTATGAGAGCAAGACAAAGAGACAAAAATTAATAAATAATTAGAATGGTAAAGAAAGTAGTTGTTCCCAGTGACTAATTGATTTTTTTCACTAAGGATATAAATATGTATTTATACCCTCTGTACATTTATATGTTGGATTGGTATTTGGCCCTGATACAGTGGGGTTATAAGGGCTTCCCCCCAAATAGTATAGATATTGTTTTGCATCTCTTAGATGCAGGGGTATAGTAACTAAAGGCAAGCATTAAGCCCATAGCTGATGCACTTGGTTAGCGTACTGATTGTTTTGTCTCCCTTTGCCTAGCTCAGAGTTTGCCCAGGAAAACCATGACACAGTAAGCTACACAGAAGCACAAATAAACCTGTTACTAGGAAACCCTTCTCTTTTAAGTGGTGAGCAACCAATACTAGCTCCCACAAATGTGGATAACATTGAAAAATTAAAGCAACTAAAAAATAAAATATTAGGACTCAACTTCACGCACAAGTACTTTTGGGACACCTAAAAAATAACACTATTCCTGTGAGCCTCCAGGTTAGAAATATACCAGTGATCTTTGTTTCAGATAAGACTTATTTACTAGCAGCTTATAAATGAAAAGATTTCAGTGCAAAAGAGACTTTTTAGAATATTGTATTAGAATATTTTATGGCAAGTGGCACATGTTTAATTATTAAGTGTTTATATTTTGTGTATGTGTAATTGTTTGTATATATTGTTTGTGATTTAGTTGTGTGTATAGTTTTGCAATGTTCAACCTAATTTATGAGAGCAAGACAAAGAGAGACACAATGAATAAATAATTAGAATGGTAAAGAAAGTAGTTGTTCCCAGTGACTAATTGATTTTTTCACTAAGGATATAAATATGTATTTATCCCCTCTGTACATTTATTTGTTGGATTGATGGCAAAGACATAGGCTGCCGCTTGCGCTCACCCTGGACTTTTTAGCTAGTTACAGTACTTTTGTTTACAATACTTAAGACAGGGTCTGCAACGCTCACCGCCTGGTGAAAGGTGCTTCTGTTTTTTTCTTTTACTTGCTGCTAGCATTTATTGTAGTTCATACAAAGGGAATGATGCTAGTGTGTAAATGCAAAAAAATAGTGTAACTTTCCTCACACACATACAATTTTATTTAACACGACCCAGCCCGGCGGTATTGCAGTGCTTTACATGAGCAACAGTCACAGTGTAAAAAGTTAGATTCCGGTTTTTAAGACACTGGGACATTAAGTGATATGGCCACAATCACAGGATATTGAGGTGACACAGGGACTCAAAACTGGTTTCCCAGTTTTAAAGTCAGCTAAGGCCACGCCCTCTCCCTGTTGGCTGCAGTAATGGATATTTGGCAGTCAAAAGGAGAACAGAAGAGACTAACCTATCACTTACTGTTCCATGGAGGGAAGGGGGATGCAAATAAACTGAGGAGCAGCCTCGCTCGTCCTAACCAATCCCAGCTTTCCAGTTCTGCCCCCCCCCACTCCCCCCCCCGTCCGTGGCAAAGCAAGTGGCTAATGGCTTCCCATCAGCAGCTTCTTGATGTCTTTGTGACACCTGGAGGAACCCGGGAAGATGGGGGCACACCTCATGCTGTGACAAACAGAGCAGCTAATTTTGCCTCTGACAATTAACTGACCTGCCTTATTGTGTTATTGTGCATTGGTTCAAGCTCAGTATATGTGTGCTAAAGTTGCAACAACAGTCTTTCACGTTGTGCGCTTGCAACGGAGACCGAGATGGCGCAGGCAGGTGGGCTGATTAGTCCGCCAAAAAACAGACCCACCAACTGGCTAGAGAGGCCCATTGGCCCACGGCTGAATTCCTGCCTTGCCAATCTGAGCCTGTGTGAGTGAAGAACATTTCTTGCTCCAGCCCTGAGGAAACTTCCACAATTACCTAATTTCGGCTTTGCTGTGTCTGTTGGGTTTTATTTTGAAGACTGTTTATGAATGCAATAAAAACTTTAAGCCTTTAGCATATGTATGTGGTGTGGATGAGCGAGTGGTGCCTTTCATCAAAAAAGACAGAGAAGTACATTCCATTTCTTGATTCGCATTCCACGTCATGAGTTATTCCATGCAGCTGCAGTACACTCAGTCAGCTGCATTGATCCAAGTACTTCTGAAATGGGTGCAAGTGATTAGGCAGTCTGCATATTTTCAAAATTTGCTGATGGGGATCCAATTGCACATTTGTTTCATATATCATTCTGTGCCTTTTTAATCACACGTTTTTATGAAACATAAGACAAGCTTTATCTAAAAAATAAGTAATATCAAAAGTAAGTTTAGGAAGACCCTATACATGGTGTTATAAGACATGATGGCCAATCTAAAAATGTCTGCGTTGTCCTGGGTGTTGCAGGGCTATGTTGGCCCGCCTGCATTCATTTCACAACCAATGTTGTAGCGTAGCGGGCAGAGCCATCCTCTGCGGTTTGCCAATCAGAAAGTGCAGGCGCAGACCACGCCCACTACAACAACGTTCCCAACTGTGGCAATGATTGCGATCCAGAGCCAGACAGAATCGCAGGAGAACGGGTTCTTGTCATCGTACTCCAGCCGGTGGGCTCCAATGCTGCTTAGGGCGGAGGAGGAACTCTGCAGTGAGAGACTGCCGTTGTAAGGAGAGTCCATGAATATCCCACTCATCACCGGGAGCTGTGGGAAGCAAGCGCAAGGAAAGAGTGTTACAGTTTTAGGATCACTAAGGAACGAGTTTGATTTGGAAAATAGCTCATCATTACTTGCAAGTCTTTATGCTAGGGGTTGATACTTTGCAGCTGGCCATTTTGTACACTCTTGTGATTGGTGGATGATATTCATTCTTATACCATGACAAAGCAGGACGCCTTTGTGCACTGCAAGCTAAAAGTTCAACCTTCCTTTCAACCTTCAGTTGTTGAGATCACCTTTTACATTTCCACGAGATTTGTGCATGCTGGGGGTTATAGCCATTTTCTCTTGTTTTAGAAACCAGGTAACTGACTTCTTGCCCCTCTCCCTCATGACTTACAGTTACCACCAGCATAAACCTCAAAGTTAGAGACCAACACACTCCTCATTTGGAAGTGTGGAAAACTCTTGGACAAAGTAAGCAACAAATGGTACATTATAGGCACATAGATTTGGAAACCTTAAGTAAAAGGTGATGCAATTTAAGGGACCTTTAAAAGGAGGAAGTATGGGAACCGGAGGTGATGGGTTTTCGTGCAACAAAAGTTTGGGTAAATAAGTAGCAAATCACGACAGTTGGTAAGATACCATGGGGGAGATTTTTGGTGAACCCTCATTTATTGTTCATCACCCAAGTCTCAACATAGACTCAACTCGGAAAGGCATTGAGCTGACAAGGGGGTAGGGACAGCACTGAGCTTTGATCCTTCTTTCTGTGCCTTATCATAGCTCTAGAGGTATAATCCTAGCCCCATTGAAATCATCCTGAAAGGAGCTCCCTCTGAATGGAAGTTATCCAGCCCCACAGTTTTCGTATGATTGTGAGACTTTCTTAACAGACAAGCATTGGCAAAATCAATAAGCCTGGGTTAAATGTGCTATCGTTTCTTGGTGCATGCATGTTTAAGTGTGAATTTGTGCAAGTGCTAGCAATAAGGAGTCAACAAATGGAACGGTAGGGAGATGTAAAATAGACCCACATGCATTGCAATGCTTACATTCCTTTGGAGGCTGAAGGATATACCCAAATAGCTAAAAGAAGGGATAGGGAAAACATCCTTTGGGCTGAGCCAAGATGTGATGGCCAAAGATTCAAGCAATGGCTGAAAGAGAATGGTAAAATAATGGATGATAAAGGTAGAGCCAAATCCCACTTATGAACATTTAAAACAATAGACCTGTTTAAACAGATGGATTGCAGTACTATCTCTGAGTGACCAAGCTAATTAATCTTGTCTATGGGCAAGCTACTTTCTTTGGCAATCAGATAGGGGTGGGTAACGGGGGTGGGTGAGGAAGGTAATGGGGATGCATAGGCATGGGTAACGGTACAGTTAAAAAAGTGCTATGAAGTGGCCAGCGCTGGCTGCTTCATTGCATTTTGGGAAGGGGCACAATAAACAGAGACAGGCGTGGGTGGGAGGGGGAGAAGAAACAGGGATGGGAGGGCAGGTGGTAGGGCGAGATGAAATGGGGATGGATGGCAGTTGGTAGTGGGGGGAAAACTGGGACAGGAGGGTGGGTGAAAGGGGGAGGAGAAATAGGATGGGGCGGGTGGAAGGTTCAAGAAACGGGTACGAGGTAGGAAGAAGGCAAAAAAGCGCTATGATGTTGCCAGTGTTGACTGCGGCCTAGCGCTTTTCTTAGAAGTAGTACCTGAAGCACAGCGCAAGCACAGCGCAAGCACAGCGCAAGCACAGCGCAAGCAGCGTATGGCCAGTGGAGGGACACTAATTAAACTTAATTAATATTAATATGTGCTTGGTCCATGCACGACTGAAAGAAAGAAAGTGATGCATGGGAAGCACTGCCCAATTAGAGGAGTGACAATGATGCAAATGAATGGTAAGTAATAAATAGAACACAAACGTCTTGCATGCAAGAGCACATGCACTAGTGCATGTTCAATCAAGCTTAATCTAAAAATGAGATGGAATGTTCTCTCCCAATAAACTAAACCTTTCCTCCTTCTGCTTTAGTGTAACACATACACCCATCCAACTAACCAGTAATCATGCACACACTCATTTGTACAAATGCACACATAATCAAGGTTGAGCACATAATAGGCATTTGGAAAAAGTCTGTGTGTGTGGGAGGGGTTGCGGGGGAGAGGAGTGTCTGTATCAATGTGTGCAGTGGAGAGCTAGTTATTTGGTATGCTTTGTTTGGGTAGTACTTTTGGCATATTGGGTGTTTAAGAAAACTAAAAATGCGAGCCTACTGCGGCATTATGGGGCATTGTGTGCTATGGCACCTACAGCATTCTGCACCAGGATCCAAGGAATGAGGACATATGGTGCATAATGAAAATTAGAAATAAGACATTGTGGATCTGGTAGAAAGGAAGTAGTGCATTGTAGAAACTGATAATATGTGCTTATCAAAGCAAATTTGGATCTACTGAGCATTATTGAAACTTTGAATGAGGACACATTGGAGCATTATGGCACAGAGACTGGAGGCATACTGTGGCCCTCTGAAATCTATGATTGAGGCGTAGTGCGGATAATTCAAACTAGTAACATAGGCAACATGGGGCATAATGAAATGCATTTATGTTTGTTTATTGGGGCCTCAAGGAACTTGGTCTTGGTGGCAACAGACATTGTATGTAGATGGTCGGCAAAATATTTGTGTGAATTTCAAAACGTGAAATTCATCTGTTTTTTTCTGCCTGCGGAGCAGCGGGGGCAAATATAATGCTTGGACCCCTGACAGTGCTCTTGAAAGTAACTTCCCTATCATGAAGGGGCAGATTTACTACATGGTCAGGCAATCTAGGAATCAAAGTTGACATACTGTGCTGCGTCAAAGGGAGAGAGCAGGACAGCACCTTATCTACTAAGATACGGTGCTAGTTCTCTCACTCTCTGAGCCTTTTCAATTCTGACTGCCTTGCACCATGCACTCACCCTTAGTTGGTTCAGTGGTGTGTGTGATATCTAGCACAGGTTTTGTACTGGAAGGGTGTTCTTCCAGTGCAACATACTATTCCCATAAATACTTTAAAACTTTATCAAGTTTGTTCTCTATACAGTTCAGCATACATGTTAAGCTGGAAAAGTTTGAAAAAAAAGAAACTTTTCTCCAGCTTCACGCCTGCCTCTAGGAGACATACATTTTTGGTGCAAAGCCTTGTCTACCTTCTTTAGTAGATAAGGCTTTGTTTCAAAAGCCATCGGTGGTTGCATCGGAACATTCAATTACCAACCTCAGGACGCCATTGTGACACAGTGTAGCTCAAAGTAGGGCATAGCACCACTCTGCGTTAACATTTCAGCACAAAATGCAAAGTAAATCCCAGTTCTACAATTTGCACTCGTTTGTATCACTACGGGAACCCAATGTAAAATGTGAGTATATTTGGACCGTAGTTTCCAGACTACACCCACATGTTTCCAAATGACAAGTATGACATTTTTTATTGCATCCTTAGAGAGGAAATAAAGACTATTGCAGTTTCTCTTACAAAGTTCCATACCTCTTCAATAAGATCATAAAAGTAGGCTGGCAAATACTCAAAAGCAAGATGTATAGACCGACGTTCAGCAGAAAGACGTAAGGAAGACCGCAGGGGTGTGGAATTTATTAAAATATCTACTTGTCCAGTGGACAGGTTGCTTCTCAAATCTACTTGTCCTGTAAAAAGATCTACTTGTCCCTTTGGTGCCATGTAGTGTGGCGACAAATTATGGCAGCAATCTCATTATGTAAGTGCTCTGATAATAGCCTCTCTGATTATGCCAGGGCTACTACCATAGTAGGGCTTGAATACTTGCAGTTTCAATCCCTACTGTAGCAATTTCCTTATTTTGCCACCTTTCTGCAGATCTGCATACTGAGGCTGGAGGAAGCAGTAAGCAATAGTTCTAGGGCTGGAATGCCTTTGAGTCTGCAAACCTACTAACCTGCATGTTTTAAAGATTTTTACCAGCTTCTCTCTAATATGTTCCCATAATAAGAAAGGTTGGACATTTACTCCTGACAATGGCAGAATTAGAACTTTTTCCAGGGTTGGGAAGAAAGTGGCTGGAGGGAAAATGAACTTGCAAATGCTCAATAGATTTTTACATGAGCAAATCTACACATCGTATTTACCCATGCTAAAATACAGTTCACAAATATTTTATAGGGTACGACATATACCATGGGTGCACTTTTGTGACTTTCTTTAAGAATTTGGGGCCACATGTAGGTAGGTTCAGATTTGCGACCTGCAAATTGCGAGTCACAAATCCGAATGTAGGATGGTGTCCCTGACACCATCTGTGATTCGCAAGGGCTTCGCAAATGCCCACCTCATGAATAATCATGAGGTGGGTCGCAATTTGCGACCCCCTCGCGAATGGCGGCCCTCACAGGGATGGTGGCCTGCTGGAGACAGCAGACCACCATGTCTGTGACTGCTTTTCAATAAAGCAGTTTTTTTTTTGTAATGCAGCCCGTTTTCCTTAAAGGAAAACGAGATGCATAACAAAAATGAAAAATGAAACGTTTTTGTTTCATTTTTTCAGAGCAGGCAGTGGTCCTCAGGACCACTGCCTGCTCTGAAAAAATGTTTACAGTGACATTCACAATGGGGAAGGGGTCCCATGGGGATCCCTTCCCTTTTGCGAAAGTGTTAGCACCCATTTGAAATGGGTGCAAACTGCGATTGGTTTGCGCCCGCGTTCGCAGTCACAAGACAATCCTACATTGCACTGCGAGTCGCAATTAGGAAGGGAACACCCCTTACTAATTGCGAGTCGCAAACCCGTTTTGCGATTCGGTAACCAGGTTACCGAATCGCAAAACTGGGTTTGTGCATCGCAGTGTGCTTTTTGCATGTCGCAAACAGCGAAAGTCGCTGTTTGCGACATGCAAAAAGCTACCTACATGTGGGTCATGGTCCCTAATTAGGTCTGGTGTTAACAAAGACATTTTGTTTTTATTAAACTTCTATTTCTCTCTCTTTCGGCCGGCTTTACTGTGAGTGATCGCATTCTGCTCTTCCACAAGGAGCATATTGTCACACAAAGTAGTTTTGTTCAGTGTCAGGTACTACAGTGGCAATCAGTGACGTAACTAAACTGGAGGGTGCCCCTTTGTAAAGAACATGGAGGAGCCCCCTCTCCAGACTCACTCAGAACAGGTGCTGTGCTGAAGGGGCCCCCCGGAGGGCGGCTGCGGGGCCTTTGTTATGCCGCTGGTGTGCTTTTAGAGAGTTCAAAAACTTTTTTTGGGGGGGGTTTGCCAGTGTTTGTTACAATGTTGAGGGCCTGGTAGCTCCCACAACAATAAAGTGTTACAAAAGCCATGTCAAAACAAGACACGCATTGATGAAACTAAAAAACTTATAAAAATATGTCAGATCAGTTGGCTTTGTCAGTGTTTGTTTATTTTCATGCTTCCCATAATCGTGTTGAAAATGGTTACACTGATTTTCCATTAGAAATATTTTTGGGAAATACTAGCATGCATCAACACATTTTACTAAATGACACTTCATTTGCATATAATCAGAGAGCATTCTGGGAGCATTATACTTAGCCTCATAGCCTAAACTTTTCAAACATGTACATACACGTTTTTTTTTGGGGTACTGGAACCAACGTCAGTAGTGAAGTGTGACCTTAAAACATTTATTTACAGCACTCACCCTAATAATGAAGGCTTTCAAATAATGAACCATAAATACAAGTTCGAACAGCATTATCTTTTGGAAACACATTACCTCAACTGCAGAGAGTTCCACTCTCTGTAATCAGGCAGCCAAAGGGTTTGTGCTGCAGGGGGTTGGGCCTACTTGTCCCAAGGACAAAGTAAACATAAAAACTTGTTGCCCTTGACCCCAAACAAGATGTCCCGGCAGCTTGCAGAGTATTCTTTCTAAAAAGGGCATGAACTGAATTTACACTGGCAGTGGATTGCACAGATCTGATGCTGTGGGAAGTGATGGACCACCTATGGATGGTCTGTATAAACCTACGGTGCATTCCCCCTACTGTAGTAAAGTGATGGCGTAGGACCTTACTTAGAATTCCGATACCACAGGGTTCGGGTATACGCCAGGTCCTATGTTACTATTTTATTCCGAAATCCTCACCATGTTATTGAGCACAATGTGATATTACTGCATGTTTTCCAAGTTCTGGGGTGCAAAACTCAGAATATTTGCTATTTTTCTTTGCAAGAACCAAGAATGTAAAAACTGCATGGGGAAAAACACCCAAGGGTGCTGCACGTCCACATCTTTTGGAATTCTGATTCAGATGAACCCTCTTATGTGTGATTGTATTGGGATTCCCACGAAGATCACAATGATGACCACTAACTCCAAAACTTAGAGTACCAAAATATCTACTGTGCATATATGTCTGACCAAAGTATTTAAACACCAACTAAGTTGCGTTTGAGGCCCTTAAGTGAGGATTGGAGTTAGACTAGTGAATTGCCAATGTTCTGAAATATGTGGGAGGTGAGTTTGGCTGAATTTAGGAATTAAATTCAGGCCAAAGGTTTTGTAGGAGATATTTATGTAATGTCGAGATTTTTGTGATCTATATTTTGGATTTGTTTTTACAGAAGTATTTTTCAGTGTTTGTCTCCACAAGCAAGCATGCTGGGGTGCTGGAAATTGGCATGCCACTTCATCGGGAGAAAATCCAGTTTGATGCAAAAAATACACCCATTTGATACAATTTAAAACATTCCTAGGTTTATGGTGACTGTTCTACTATTCATTGCAAATGTTGAAAGTTTCAGTTTAATTTCATGAGTGCATTCCAGTAAAACAGATATCCTTGATGTCCTGGGTATCTTAAAAGATGAGAAGGTTGGTAGGAGTTGTATTTCAGTATCAATAATATAAAGATAAATGCAAACATATAGATTAGGATAAGCTGGTGTCACAATTTCCTCCTGTTGAATTTAGCTGTTGCCTGAAATGTTGATAGTTTCTTCTTAGAAAAATTTAAATCTATAACTATGAGGTTTGCTGCTAATTGCTAATTTATTGTCTGCAGTCCTAAAGGAGATAGTGGATTTACAAGAATGAATGAAAGATTGGACCACGTTGAAAAGGAAGTTATGAATTTACTGAATTTAATAATGTATTTAAGGAACTGATTTCCTTGAAAGAGACTGTAGCCAGTGGGAACCATACTTGACAGATTCTGAGGTACGTTTTGAAGTAAGAACAGGTCATTAGTTGTTTTTGTTTCTGAAACAAACTCATGCTTTGGGGGAGCCCCCCTCCTCTTTGCAACTCAGAAACTGATACATCGATTGTTTGTGATCACAATTGCAGTTGCAAACCATTAATCAGTTATTGACACTAAATTAGGGTGGTAACTGGTTTGCAAATGGCAGTTGATTCCTTAGGGATAGCTTCCCCTTTAGGAACTGTATCACCTGCCCTAGAGTGAGCAATCAGTGGTCCTCTAGGCCACTTCCTGCTCCACCTGTTGGCTTTCCGAATGGGAAACATTTTTTTTTTAAACCCACATCATTGCCTTCAATGGGCATCGGTTTCTTTTTAAAATATATATTTCCATTTCGAATACAAATGCAGGGTTGGAGGTTTGTTATGCCTTTCAGGTCTCTATACATGTCTTTGTGGCTCTTGACTAGGGGTTGCAAACTACAACCTGCTTACTTAATATTTATTGAGCAGGTTATTTTGAGACCCCTGCAAAGGTACACATTGTGATGCAACCTATTAGTACATAGGTTGCATTACAAACTGCATTCTCATTTGCAAACCCATCAGATAGAAATAGTACCTTTGACTCTTGATCGCAAGAATATTATGTTGAAAAGATAAAGTTTTAAAGTTTTTTTCAACATGAAAGATTTTAGTCAGTCAGGTTTTCAAATGAAATAATAATCTTGGACAAAGAAATGTGTTTAATGTAATTGGTAAAAAACAGCATCTGGAAGTACATATCGAAGTGAAATCTGAGGACATCTACGGAAAAGTCATATTCATGCTACAAATCGCATGTATTGCTGGTTGCCCATTTCTGTTGCACACACCTTTTCTAGCATGGCTGAACTGGAGATCTGTCCTTCAGCTTTTTCACTTCTAGCCTCGGTGTGGAAGTGTATGAGGAGCAAACATCGTTGTTATATATGATTTAGTGTTGCTGGCCGGTTACCAGGATCCAGGAAGACTGTTAGAAGTAATATTTAACCATAACGATTCACATGCAGCTACATACAGACCACACGCTAGGGTAAATTTACGATATATTATGTACTAACTATGTACGGGGCCAATATCACAGTTCTATGGAAGGCCTGCTAACATAATCAATCACCTGTCTCCCACATATGGGAAACACATAAAGCATACTCACTCCTCAAAATATGGCTCTAACAGTTTACTCCCTTTCATTGACAGTGGAAAAAAGCCTTGATTTGGGGAACCTTCTCCCTCCCTAGTGATAAACTGGTAGTGTCCTAAGGCTTCTCTGTGGGTAGCAGATATTAAGTGGTTAGGTGGTACAGAATTCATGATTTGATGTGATTTTCCATTCCTCCAACGCCCTCTAAGAACCTTTTTGGCCTGAGATTGTGCTTTGAGTACCATACTAAAAAACGGATTTAGGGATATCTTACCGATGGATTGGGCTAGGTAAATTTGTGTACAACCCTCTACATTCTTCATTAGGGATCTCTCCTTTCTAGTGTTCCTATGGATTTCATTCACAAATGTGGCCAGTCAAAATCATCATCTCCTCAGTCTCCTCTGTGACAGATCAGCTTCGGCAAATTTGTACTATTGCAGCATATCAAAATTTGTAGTTCGCCAAAGCGTAATACACATGTTTTGCAGATCATCGGCGCAAACACTTGCATGCCAGAAGACGAACAAGGAACACTAGACGGTTTAACTGACTTTGTTTATCAGATCATACTTCCTTCCTGGTTCTTAAAACACTTTCAGGCATATGGGTAGAGCTAGTATTTAATGGTCAGTCTAACAAGGAATACATTCTCCAGTCATGACCCCTGGTAATTTTTGTGGCCTTCCGTTTGTACTTGTTCACACTCTTTATGAGTCCCTCATGTTGTTGTTTTATTCCTTTTTGGTTCCCTCATGTTCAGGAATTCCTTTACCTTTCACCATTGCTTGACTTGTTGTTCATAATGCCTCCGGATATCTCTCTCACTTCCTTCCTCAGATCATGTCCACTCTGATTTGCGGTGATGTCCTGGGGTCTGCTCCGGTATCCTGGTCTGTCAGGGCTCCTCACAACAACCTCTGCTATTAAAGCTGCTTGCTCAGTGACTAACAATACTCCCACCTATGAGACCTCACACAATCAGCTCTGGTCCTGTGTTTCTTTCTCTCACTTCCTGCTTTTCCCTTGATTCTTTTACCAAGCAGTCAAGTTTTCCAGTTATTTCAGGAACCTGGCACCCTATCTTGCCAACAATGGTTGATAGCCTGTAATGCTATTTGTATTTGACCACCGCCTCCGTTTTGACCACTGACTCCATTTTGTGCTGAGCTTCCGGTGCCATCACAGTGGCGGCTCAGGTATTTTTGCACACAGCTTGTTTTCTACACTGAACGTATTCCTACTCTTCTCACCAGAGCAGGGAACAGATTGTGGGGGATGCGGAGGTGATGAGTGTACCAGGGAGAGAATGTTTTCAGCAGAGAAAGGTACAGCTCTGTCTCAGGAATGAACATTGGGACCTGGCCATTTCTTTTGCGTGTTTTCGACACAAACCAAGTACAGCCAGCATTTGAAGTCAATAACCAAAGAGAGGGGTTGATTACTAGAATCTTCCTCTTGAGTTAATTTAAGGTATATATAGTGGGGAAAACTTAACACTGATACAGGGGAGCTTATTTTGGGAGTGGGCGCACTGGGAAATGGCTTAATAAATTAATTATTCAATCTAAGAGTGCTGCATTCCTTTGCATCATTTTCCTTTTAGTTTGAAGCAAAGCAGAACATAGCCCTACCAGGTTTGGGTTCCTCTGGCATCTTTCTGTGCTCTGCTTTGGGCACCTCTTGGAAACTGCCTGCTGACCTGGCAGAATCGGGGGAATCTCCATACCGCTGGCTCAGATATTGTGTAGTACCAAACCATCCAGCTCTTGCATTCCCGAGAGTTGGGTGTCCCCCTGGAGCAGCCACTGCGGGATCCAGGTTCTTTCAAAGAGAAATTGTTTCCCCTGTAACCTCCATGCTTGGGCAGCAGAACTAATGCCAAGCTGTCTGCCATATCCTTGCCTGTCCTCAATCAAATATGGAATCTCATACAGCACTTATACCAATGACTTCACCATTCCACTTCCTCCCAAGTGCACCAACAAGCATGCCAAACCTTGCACAAACACTTCCCCTATTGAAAATCGCCATGCATTTTCTTTCTGATCATAAGAAAGAGAGCTCTGCACAAAATTCAATTCAACAAAGTCTTGATGCTAAAAGTACTGATGCAGCCACAAGTACCTTACACTGACAGAACTATTTTAACTAATTCTTTATTACTCAAGATTTAAAAGTCTCTCGACAAATTAAGGAAGGAAGATATTTAAATATATAACTAATGTATGAAAAAATGAAGAGTTCAGCTTTTTAGCTCAGGAAACCAGTGACAAACATAATTAGAGGAGTTGCAGATCCCTTTGAAGCCACATTTAAATGCTTTCTATTGTTTAGCGGAAGCTCACCACCCAGGGGCCTTGCATGACAAAGCAATTCTGTCCCAAAATGGAGCGAGTAAAGCTGACAATACAGCTGACAATTTTCTTCTTAAACCTCCAACCTTAAAATTCCACAAGTATGCACAAGTTGTAGGCCAATGGAAATACCTTTGGTATCACCTTCTATGGGCCATGCCCCATTAGACCCTCCCCCCCCCCCACCAACCCAAATGGGCCTAAACATAGTATAAGGAGAGGATGTATAATTAGTTAGGCCTACTGGTGTTGCCATGGTGTCACTACATTTATTAAAGCATAACCTTGATGTTATAAACTCAATAAAAACATATTACAACTCTATGATGGTACCATTTTAAAGAAGTTGAATTAAACAGTATATTGATTGTTTGCTCATGGTAAACACATCAAAAGAGCATTACATGTTCAAAATTACTGTGTGCATTGGTTTGTATTTACTTTTACTGCTGCCAAAGCACATTGAAGACCCACCAACAGGAGTCCCTACACAGCAGCACAAGCACCAGCTACAGATGTGCTTGAAAATGTCTAGAAACCTCCCCAGATGTTGGATCCAGTTTCCTTGGGATAAATAGGGTTAATTGTCCTCCTTAACCTCGAAATAGACTCTGGGAGATGGGGTCTGCAACTCTTCATGCAGTCCCCAAAAACCTAAACTTCCCATGGCGGGGCCCCTGCACACTCATGTGGCACCACAGAGAAATATTCTATTTTTTTATGGTGCTCCAGATCCATTCTGGGCCCTGCTTTAGCCAGAGGCTGCCTTCTGTTTTTGGTCTCACACTGAGATTATTTTGCTTTTACAAGTAGCCTTGTCTATCTTTCTCTTGCCAAATGGGCACCTGTTCTGGCTTCCGTTAGGGGATGCGGGCCTCACAGCCCTCACAACTTCTGCCTGCTCTCTGTACGCCTGACCCTACCTGGAGCCAGCACAGGAGCTGTCTCCTTGATTCTGCTCCTCCTGCAGCCATGGGAAGCCACCTTGGTTCTCCCACTCCTGCAGGACAGCCCAGTAGAGTGTGCATTCAGTGGTTGGCCTCCCGAGGAACAGTGTCATTTTTTGCTACACACATTGGCTGTCAATACTTCTTCTTGGCCCCCAGAGAGCCCCGTGGATCATTACACATTGGTCCCAGGTGGGCAAAGGGGCTGGAATGGTTTCAGAAAGGTAGGCAACTTAGGGCCTGATTTAGAAGTCGGCAGAGGGAAATACTCCGTCACCAACATGACAGATATCCTGTCCGCTCTATTACGATCCCTTTCTATCCTATGGGGATCGCAATATGGCGAACGGAATATCCATCACATTTATGATGGAGTATTCCCTTTGTGTTGACCCCCAAGGCCTTGGCCCTCCCCGGGGGTAAATCAAAAATTGCAGCAGAGAACTATGCACTCCATTTACGGCCTTGTCCACCTGGGTACCGAACTTCACCAGTCCTATTCCTTGGCCCTGTTAGGCCAATTTACACAATGTTTGTGTTGTTTTGATCTTGGCGGCCAGCTTAACTACTGATATATTACTACTACTACTGCTACTACTATTACTACTACTGCTACTACTACTTGCACTACTCCTGCTGCTACTGCTCTAGCTGGTTTCACATGCTTCATTATTGAATATCACTGCATCGTGGCATTCCCTGTGGCCACAATGTGGTCGCCATTGATTTAAACGTACACCATTTGTGTGAGGAACTGCCTAACTAGAACATGAATGGAAAAGAGGCTGGAAATGTTCTGCGAGGGATAGGTAGAAGATGACATGACTCTTCACTGGAGGCCACATTGACTGCTGGCCACTTACCCCCACACCACCGTGAGCGACCAAAATGGCTGTGAGATTCCAACTAGTATTTTTTTAATTAATGTTAATAGTGGATGCCTATCAGGGTTTTAAATGCACAAATCTCAGGCATGAATTGCCTTCACGTGCCATTAAAACGCATTGTCCCCCTCGACTTGCCCAGAGCAAAAATGGCTAGTTCTCATGTGCCCAGCACCAGCTCTGTTTAGCTTCCACATGCAGAACAATAGATCTGATTGGTCATAATGTGGCCAGCGAGGCATTTGGCAACTCTTCAAATGCACAACAACAGCTCCATCAAGCCACCATGTCCAGAAACTGATCTAGTCAGTTTCTGTATGACAAGCGACAGACCTAGGCAAACCTATATGTGCAGAAAAAGATCTTGTATACCTAGCAGTGGTTGGTCCGTCCAATATCTCCATTGTTTGCAGGCTCAGTAACAGGCAATGACATGCAAGTGTACCATGGGCCCTAGTCCAAGCATGGAATATGGCCTCCGGCTGCTGGTTGGCTAGTGAAATATGGCAATAAGCAGAGTTCAGTGGGCCGCTAAAACACAGTGCCACTACGTGCTGGATTGTATTTTCACTAATCATCTGAATCTAGTGCTGAAATAAATCATCCCTATGACAAGGAAAGATCACATATAGATGGGTTTCACCCTTAGTCTGTATACAGATTATTCAATTTAAAAAAATTCAGCCCAGGCCAAGTTTGTGAGGGCCTGTGATAAGTTAGATATGAGTGAGTTCAAATACACATTGGAAGTAACCCAACCTTCCTTGCTTGATTAATGATCCCCACAAGGACCCAATAGAATATAGTGACTGTCTTAACAAAGCCGCCAGCATATTGGCTCCGAATAGACCCATCAAATCTTTTAGAAAGAAGGCTACAGCACCTTGTTTTTCCTCTAACCTCGTAGAGATGAAACAGAAGTGCAGAAGGCAGGAAAGGATTTGGAGGAGCCATTACCTGGTTGACGAGAAGGCCAAATATAAACGTATGATTCCATAATATAAAACCATAATTGTAAATGAAAAAATGAAATTTTATACAGATAAAATCTATAAAGCACAGAACTGTTCGAGGCAGTACAGGGACTCACCTGCCCCCTTTCAGGCAATAAGATCCTTCCTAGCCAAGATGTTTTAATAATCTGGCAGAATTTTTCAAACTTAAGGTTAAATCTGTCTACAACGACTTCAACGCCCTCAAAGCCCCAACAAATGCTATCAGTCCCTCAAAAAATGTAATAACCCAAAAGGACTATCCAAAGCTTACCAGTTTCCCTTTTCTTACCACTAGAGAAGTATCTGATCTGATTAAACTGACCAAATCAGGTCCCCCTCATACCCGTGTCCACCTAAAATATGTGACACCATAGCTAATACGCTAGGTCCTTCTCTTACATCACTCTTTAATCAGGTAATTAAGACCGGGACATTTCCTGGCAACTGAAAAAGAGCCAACATTTTGCCATTATTGAAAAAAGCCACTTTCAATCCAAAGGAAGAGAAGAACTACCACCCAGCTTCCCTTTCCCACAAATATCATTGAGAAGCATATGAACTCTGTGATCAGGAAATATCTTGATCAAAATTACATTTTAGATGGTGCCCAATTTGGTTTCAGGAAAACCCAATTACCGAATTAGCTCTTCTAGTTGCAGCTGAGAAAATAAGGGATATCATGGATTGGGGTGGTAAGGCTGCAGTGATCCTATTGGATTTATCTGCATCCTTTGACACGTTAGCCGTGTGGTTTTGAAGGAGCGACTGGCAGAATTAGGAATCGGGGTTCTGCTTATGACCTTCGATGCTCCTTTTTTAGCAGGCAGAGAGCAATTAGTAGCACTAATGGGTTTCACTTCCAATTCTTTTTGTTTACTATGTGGTGTCCAGCAAGGGTCTTCCCTCAGTTCCACTTTGTTTAATATTTGCTTTGCCCACTTGTGAAACTCATAAGATCTTTTAGACTAGCTACAATTTGTGTGGATGACACACAAGCTGTGGTATCTGATAGTAGTAACATACAGGAAGCAGCATGAAGGTTTTACAACTGTATGCAAGCAGTGGTTACTTGGATGGGGAACTGTCTTAAATTAAACTCCGATAAGACAGAAGTGCTGCTCTTTGGAAAGGATAAATCCTTTTGGAGTGCCTCATGGTGCCCACAACATCTTGGCCCCCTTCCCATGCCGGTCACAACAGTGAGGAATCTTGGAGTAATATTTGATCCCAAACTCACCTTTGCAGACCAAACTAATAATCTTATCCCCATCGCCTTCTTCCAGTGAAAGACGTTAAAAACAATCCTGCCTTTTTGCCCGATAGACCTCAAGAAATCAGTTGTGATTTCTATGGTGTTGTCGAGGCTTAAATACTGCAACGCCCTTTATTTGGGCCTACAGCAGACTTCTCTTAAAAAACTACAGGGAGTTCAAAATGCAACATCCCAGCTAATCAAATAGAAAAAGAAGTTTGACTCTGTCTCACAAGCCCTTGAGGACCTTCATTGGCTTTCCATAAAAAGAGAGTTGCCTTCAAAGCCTTATGCTTGACACATAAAGCACTCCACGGAATAGGTCCAGAATATCTCAGGAAGAAGCTTGCCTGGTATGTCCCAGACACTCTAAAACTAGTTAAGACACCCAACATTCTAACGACTTCCTAGGGCAACAAAAGTTTCATCTATTTGGCAAGCAAACTATGGAACCAACTGCCATTCCATCTGAGAAATGAATCAAATCTCTTGATTTTCAGAAAATCGCTTAAGGCTTAGTTGTTTCAGCACAAAATGTAGCCTTTTTCTAGGTCTTTATTTTAGCTAGCTCTTTCCACCTGCAGTTGGTAGCGCCAAGATGCCCTTGGGCATTTGTTGTGCAATAGACATTTCTTAATGCAACATAACACAACTTCTACACCCCTGATAACAGTCTGGGAAGCCACCATGTTCCCAGCATCAGATGTGGGAGGCCACTGGTTAAGTAGTAAGTGTCATTGAAAGGTTATGAATTGACCAACTAACGTGTCTTGTTGAGCAGGGAATAGCTGGACCATTCTACAAATCACAGGGGCGTAACTACAATTGGTGCTGCAGGTGCAGTGGCACCAGGGTCAGACCTTAAGGGGCCCAGTGAACCCAGACAATGCTGCATTTTACTACCCGAAAAGCCGTTAAAGTGACCATTTTTCTTGCTTGTAGCAGGGCCCATGGCATCTTAGCTACACTACTGACTTTCGCACAAGATGGCAGATTAGCAGTACTGGGGTGATTGTGGAAGTGGGATTGCATCTCCCAACGCTTGCGCAGTGAGTACTATTTGACACCTTAAAAGCAAATAAGGACACTTTATGTCTCCTTGGATTTAAGGTTAGGCATATTCTCTAATCTGTTTCTGTAAGAAGAGCTTTTGCTGGACGAGATTAAATGCAAGCTGCCTTTAAAACGGATTAACGTCCAAACAAATCCTTCAGCTGCATCAAAAAATATTATGTTTTTGCTATTGAAATGGGTCAGTGTAATTTGCTTATTATCTAAGACTATTTCTGGAGTTAATATGTCTGCAATGCTTAACCCATGGATGGAGGAAGGATATAGAGGAATAAGAACCTAAAATTATCTTTGGTTGAATATCCCCATCACTGCAAACTGTAAAGAGTATACAGGGGAAAATGTTAAGGATGTTGTAACTTTCTTAGCTTTTCTAAAATAGAAAAAACAAAGACCCTGATGCGCAGAGAGTTTTCTCTCGGTTTGTGATGCTGATTGTTATTTTTTTCTTCCTGCTTGGGGGCTTGGGCTGGCAAAAGAGGTAATTAAGACACAGGCGGGTGGTCCGCCGGACCGCCAGAGTGGTGGAGGCTAAGGGCTCCTCCACCAGGCTGATGGTGGCAAGGACAGTCAACCTGCCCGGCGGAATCTCTGTTCTTTGTGGGGAGCTGATGTGATGGCAGCTCACTTTACATTGCTAGAGTATGCCCAACGGGCTTTGTGTTTGAAGAACTTGGTAAGTGAACTTTTTTGTTCGATAATCCAAGCTCCCAAAGTGAGAGTTTGTTTTCTCTGAACGAAGAACACAAAAGACCCAGACACATAAAGCAGTTTTCTGCTTTCAATGCAGGGTCCTCTACATTTTTGTCTAGTCATGTTGTCTGGTCTAGTCTCTGTCCACCGTACCATTTCTGGTATGGTGTCCACAGACAGGGAAAATCATTGTTGGTGACCTGCCCGCATTAGGGGGTGGCAACCATCACTATGAGTAGGTGATTTTGTGGCAGACAGACCACTGTACCAGGACATACCATCAGCAGAGTCAGATGAGGCTCTGCCAATGGTAAATCAACGGTACCCTCAACTCTAAATAGGGCAGGCAGATAACCCACAGGTTTGACTGGGCAGTAGGACCACTTCTTTATGGTGCTGCTAAACCCTAAGGGAGGTCTACAATCTGCATCAGAAAGAGTGACCCAAATAAGGTTGGCCTGTCCATGCAGTATATGAGGCAGCCCTGTGGTGGGTGGACTTCCACTACTGATTGTAAGCTGGTGGGCACTCCACTATTTAGGGAATCTCCCCATGGGAACTGCATACTTGGCCCCTGGTGGCTTACGGCAGGGCTGTTACACTTCCAAACTTTAAGGTCTTGATTAAAGGTGCAAGGCTAGATCCCTGTGTAGGCATGTGTTTGCACAGGGGCCAGATTTACAATTTGTGATAATGATCACACCCTTGCAGTTTTCCCATGATAATTACCTGCACATCAAACCTGCTGCTGTTTATAGTTGGGAAAGGCACGTTAAAAAGGCAAAAGATGCAGAATTCGAAGTGTTAAATACCGATTCCGCGTGTGATGCCTCACTTGAAGGTGTAAAACTCAAACGACTCTCCCCAGGGCAAATTTTGTGCCAGGGTAGTCTAACTTAAGCAGTGAGAACATGCCAAATAGGTGACAAAATGAGGAGCATTCTGTGGTAGTAATATTGAACTATTTTAATACACATTCATCTTTTGTGAGCAAAGGTTTTCCTTCATTAGTACCAGTTTAACTCTTAAATGCACCAAGAAGCACCCGAAAAAGACCGTCTAACCTTTGCAGAGGGTCTGTCAGGCTGTGGCAGCAGGCACGGATTTTTTAAGGACTTTTAATCCTTTCAAACTAGAAACATTTTTATTGAACTCTACAAACTGTGCAGCAAATGATGCATTATGCAGCCATTGCAATTCATCCATAAACATGCAGAGTATGAGGTGACAGTAGAATTGCATAATTACGGGGGCCCTGAACGTATGGTATGAAGAACAAATGGGTTCAGGTCTCAAGCAAGGACCAAATGGCTAGCAAGATGGCACAGCGAGTTAATCCTCCACATCTGACATCTCTGTGATCTGTAAGTCAACAGGTACCAATCATGAGACAGATGATTGATCTTTTCATCCGTCTAAGGTCCCTAACTTGAGTACCATTAAAGTGGGTATCAGTAACACCAGTTTTTTACAGAGACTAGAAATGGCGGAAGTGCACTTTACAAAGCTGTTTAAAAACAGACTCTAAAGATAAAAAAAAATAGAAATTTCTGTTGGTCAAAGAAAATGATTCTTTTTTATATATGTGCAAATAACAGATTATTTTCAAGAACTCTACCTGGTCTCCCATAAGAGAGAAGTCCATGTCTGCACTGCTGCTGTCTGTTGAGCTGTCTTCTTGAAATCCTTCATAAATTTCGGGAAACTGGCATCTTGGAAGCCACCAATGTACCTGAATAAGACCATGGTGATGTGGTACTTCGCTGTCAGGAACCCCTCTGGAGAGACAGGTCACAGAGCTGGGCAATCTTTACAGCTAGGGTGGCATCAGCTGCAACTGTGTCCATATCCCATAGAAAACTGAAGAAGGGGATGCACAAATTCCCTATCCGTGCAGCAGAGGCGAGTGTTGTGGCAGATGTTAAAATTTAGTTTTATTTTTGTCACTGAACTGATTCAGCAGGATTTAAGGCTTACGCCGCGGCTTTATCCAATACTTCGGGTCTTATCCTTCCCTGGCATGATGATAGCCATGAGTCAGTCTGATCTGCATTAAACTGCAAAATAGCACTGGAATTTTAGATTTTTATGTCAAGGTGGTCACCAACCATTTCAGGACTCCAGGGGTGCAGGGGCAATAAATATAGAAATGTAAGTATATGCAAAGAAGACACTGAAAATACACATAATAAGTTACAAGCAATGTTTCATTTGTATATATATAGAGAGCAAAAAACAATAAATACATGAAGGGACCTAGAGATTTGCTAGGAGCCCCTTTGGCGGGACTGGAAGGTTTAATAAATACTAAGACCGTCTAGTTCACTTTTAGGTTCAAAATCATAATTGATGCCCAGTAAGCAGCATTGTGGAGTCACATTGTGTGTAAAATGCGAAATTATCCTTGGTACACAATCAGCATGAATGTGGAATAACTTTAGCAGCACAGATCACATTTGGCATCTAGGTACAAAATCATTGTTGGTGCACACAGGTGCTCCTCCATCACAGTGCATGGATGCTTCACTTCACCATTCTGGCACTCTTTAGGCAAGTGGACTAATGAGTCTAATAGCCAATAGTTAACATAGACTGCCATTATCCTCTAACTGGGTCCAAAATATGAATGACACTTTCTGCATGCAGTCACTAAACAAGGCTGCCCCAAACAAAACAGTGACTGAAGAGGCAGGACCCAAAGCCAATCTGTGTGTACGCAGTAGCAGCTCGAGGGGTGCTTAAGGGGCAGGGCGCGTGGAGGTGAGGGGGCGAGATCGGGATTGGGAGGGAGGGAATAAGCATTTATTTGATTTAATAGAAAACAAAAACACCTTTCCTCATCGCCGCGCCACTCCTCCCCCTCACCGGATGCTGCAGGCACAGGCTACCAGAGCAGCTGCTCAGAGCAGCGTCAGGATTGGCTGGGAGCACCCTAGCCAGGGTGCTCCCAGGCAGACTGGGAGCCTCTGCAGGGTCTTTCAAGCCCGGCAACATAGTTGCCGGGCTTGAGAGAGCCTAATGCACATGTGTGTTTGGCCGGCCAAAGACGGCTGGCCAAACATGCATGCACAGTGAGGGGGAGTGCTGGGCACTCCCCCTCACTGCTCGTCACTCCTGTGGCCCCGCCCCCTTTACCAGAAAACAATCGTAAACAAAGTTTATGATCGTTTTCTGGTAAAGGTTTTGCAGCTGCTGGCAGGGGGGACGACGCCCCTCTGCCCAGAGGAGCCTCCACTGTGTGTACGTGTTTTCGTCCTGATGACAGAAGATTTAGCAGAAGCTGTCCATAGCTGGACCAAAAAATGAGGGCTTTTTCACTCCTATGATTTTCTGCATAACTTGGATTTCTCACAGCCTGCAGTGTTGTTTGAAATAAACTTTCCAGCATTGCAACATCAAGGTTCACCTATCGTTAAAGCAGCAGTGACTATGGCACAGGGCCTTGCAGGGCCCCCTGCAACCCAATTATGAGTGTTTTATACTGTCCAACAGAGGATCTGTGTGGGAATCGCATTTACATAGCTTTCTATGGGCCCATGCACCCTTGCAATGACTGTTCATCACACCGAGGCCAGGGGTCAGAGGACTATCACAGGGCAGTCCTCTGGTACCAACTGTAACCCCTGGCAATCCCTACTTGCTGTCGAAGGGATTTACCTATCCAAACTCACAAGCATCAGACATCAAGACAAGCCAAACAGCATATCTAGTGCTAGGCTGAGGTGCACAGAATCAAGCGTAACCTTCCTGTCAATCATAAAGATCTAAACAAATCCCACCACTTGTTTTGGAAATATGGCACACTGCCTTATTCCACATAGGGCCAACTTCATCTTGCCCGTGTTCCAACAGTGTTTTTCAAGAAATTGTTGCTTTCCAGTTTTCACTGAAATTGTTTATGGATTATCAGCTGCCTATAACCAAAAGTTTCATTTTTCACACTTAACCCATATTAAGTCATCAGTGAACATTATACCTGATGTGGTCATTTTTATACCAATTGATGTTCCCTCTTCCAGCAATTTCAACCCTTCAGGAAGCAGTCATGTGAGCAAGATTTGCTTACAGGCTTTGTGAGCGCCAGCAGTTGCAATATGGCAAAACAGTGGGTGT
Source organism: Pleurodeles waltl (assembly GCF_031143425.1). Taxonomy (NCBI): domain Eukaryota; kingdom Metazoa; phylum Chordata; class Amphibia; order Caudata; family Salamandridae; genus Pleurodeles; species Pleurodeles waltl. The sequence continues at coordinate 418,205,107 of NC_090448.1, read as the reverse complement.
TTCTCAAACCTTAAAGCTATAGACTTCCTGCAATGCTATATCCTTTCGGGCCTGGCATATGTCAAGACCTTTTATGTATTGTATTGTATTGTAATCGTATTTATATAGCGCTTACTACCCCTGACGAGGCGTCGAAGCGCTTTTCGATGAGTAGCACGCTACTCCGGTACCCAACAAGAATTAGTGATGGATTAGTATAATTTAATAAGGAGTACAGTTTTAGTATTATTATGAGTTAATTTGAGTTGCGGATATGAGAGTTTGTTAGTTAGATTGACTGGAGTAATGGAGGGGTGGAGGAGGAAAGAAATCCAGAAGTGTTAATTGGGAGTTTATCCTTCATTTACTCAATCCAAAGGCTTGAGATAAATAAAAGGGGAGCGGAGGGGAAAGAGGATGTGGAAGGGTTAGGGAGAGCATAGTAGCAGGGTGAGATGAATGCAGGATAATTTTGTAGGGTTGTGTGGGAGGTCACAGAGGTAGAGTGAGGTTTGGTGAGTTAGATGTGGAGGTGGAGGGAAGAGCTTAGGCAGAGATATTTAGGAGATGAAAGTGGTCGAAGGGATTTGGGATGAGTCCGAGTGAGAATGGAGGATAGTTTGATAGAGACATGACATAAGAGTGATGAGAAGATAAGTGTGATAAAAAGAGAGCAGAAATTCGTAGATATCTAGTATAACAACCCAAAAAAAAAAAAAACAGGAGCCATGCAATGATCCACAAACATGCCAGGCACAGAAACAACATATACACATACATACACGTATATATATATATTTGTACACACACACACATGAATACACACACATATGCACATAGAATACATAATTAGAATCATGGGTAAAAAATACTTAGTCAGACAGGTTTAAAAGAGTGTGTGTGTATTTTATTGTTATTGGTTTAGTTTCTGTAAAATGAGCATCGTTGCCTACCCAACCGGAGTATTTTCTACGAGTATGTCAGTAAGCGTTACCTAGCATGTTTTATACGCCCCGTATATATTGTACACTAAGGGTACGTGATGGGCCACGGGGTAAACGTCTCCAGCAAACTTGTGTGCCTTTGGCAATGTGATTGTTACTAGTGCGTCTTTGTGGAGATGTCATTGTGCTTCTGAGCATCAACAACGCACCACCGGAATCGGCGGTAAAACGCATTGGGGTCGTTTTGGAAAGCTGTCCATCATCCTGGTAAAAAGCGGAAATTCCTTTACCTACTTCGAGGTGAACGGGGGTGTGGCTCAGCGGGCGGAGCTTACAGGTGCTTTAAAAAGGGAGAACCTTCTACTCTGTGTCTCCAGCAGAGGAAGATAGAACCCGCGCGTCTCAGTCAGATACAGATTACGCTCCAGTACATCATCAGTTCACCTCCAGGATGGATTCTAGATCTTTTTCTGCTATGGGATCTCTGAGCGCACAGCCTTGCTTTATCTTTGCCAAGCCCAAGAGTTAGGGTGGCTTGTCCTTTCCAGAAGCTGAGCTTTAACTGCGGCACCTGCTACGATTATATTTTGTAAGTGCTTCCTTTGAGGTTTAGTTTCTGTAAAATGAGCATCGTGGCCTACCCAACCGGAGTATTTTCTACGAGTATGTCAGTAAGCGTAACCTAGCATGTTTTATACGCCCCGTTTATATTGTACACTAAGGGTACGTGATGGGCCACGGGGTAAACGTCTCCAGCAACCTTGTGTGCCTTTGGCAATGTGATTGTTACTAGTGCGTCTTTATGGAGATGTCATTGTGCTTCTGAGCATCAACAACGCACCACCGGAATCGGCGGTAAAACGCATTGGGGTCGTTTTGGAAAGCTGTCCATCATCCTGGTAAAAAGCGGGAATTCCTTTACCTACTTCGAGGTGGACGGGGCGTGGCTCAGCGGGCGGAGCTTACAGGTGCTTTATAAAGGGAGAACCTTCTACTCTGTGTCTCCAGCAGAGGAAGATAGAACCCGCGCGTCTCAGTCAGATACAGATTACGCTCCAGTACATCATCAGTTCACCTCCAGGATGGATTCTAGATCTTTTTCTGCTATGGGATCTCTGAGCGCACAGCCTTGCTTTATCTTTGCCAAGCCCAAGAGTTAGGGTGGCTTGTCCTTTCCAGAAGCTGAGCTTTAACTGCGGCACCTGCTACGATTATATTTTGTAAGTGCTTCCTTTGAGGTTTAGTTTCTGTAAAATGAGCATCGTGGCCTACCCAACCGGAGTATTTTCTATGAGTATGTCAGTAAGCGTGACCTAGCATGTTTTATACGCCCCGTTTATATTGTACACTAAGGGTACGTGATGGGCCACGGGGTAAACGTCTCCAGCAACCTTGTGTGCCTTTGGCAATGTGATTGTTACTAGTGCGTCTTTGTGGAGATGTCCTCGTGCTTCTGAGCATCAACAACGCACCACCGGAATCGGCGGTAAACGCAGTGGGGTCGTTTTGGAAAGCTGTCCATCATCCTGGTAAGAGGCGGGAATTCCTTTACCTACTTCGAGGGTGGACGGGGCGTGGCTCAGCGGGTGGAGCTTACAGGTGCTTTATAAAGGGAGAAACCTTCTACTCTGTGTCTCCAGCAGAGGAAGATAGAACCCGCGCGTCACCGTCAGATACAGATTACGCTCCAGTACATCATCAGTTCACCTCCAGGATGGATTCTAGATCTTTTTCTGCTATGGGATCTCTGAGCGCACAGCCTTGTTTTATCTTTGCCAAGCCCAAGAGTTAGGGTGGCTTGTCCTTTCCAGAAGCTGAGCTTCAACTGCGGCACCTGCTACGTTTATATTTCTAAGTGCTTCCTGTTGAGGTTTAGTTTCTGTAAAATGAGCATCGTGGTCTACCCAACCGGAGTATTTCTACGAGTATGTCAGTAAGCGTTACCTATCATGTTTTATACGCCCTGTTTATATTGTACACTAGGGGTACGTGATGGGCCACGGGGTAAACGTCTCCAGCAACCTTGTGTGCCTTTGGCAATGTTATTGTTACTAGTGCGTCTTTGTGGAGATGTCCTCGTGCTTCTGCGCATCAACAACGCACCACCTGAATCGGCGGTAAAAACGCAGTGGGGTCGTTTTGGAAAGCTGTCCATCATCCTGGTAAAAGGCGGGAATTCCTTTACCTACTTCGAGGGTGGACGGGGCGTGGCTCAGCGGGCGGAGCTAACAGGTGCTTTATGAAGGGAGAAACCTTCTATTCTGTGTCTCCAGGAGAGGAAGATAGAAACCGCGCGTCACAATCAGATACAGATTACGCTCCAGTACATCATCAGTTCACCTCCAGGAAGGATTCTAGATCTTTTCCTGCTATGGGATCTCTGAGCGCATAGCCTTGCTTTATCTTTGCCAAGCCCAAGAGTTAGGGTGGCTTGTCCTTTCCAGAAGCTGAGCTTCAACTGCGGCACCTGCTATGTTTATATTGTACACTAGGGGTACGTGATGGGCCACGGGGTAAAAACGTCTCCAGCAGCCTTGTGTGCCTTTGGCAATGTTATTGTTACTAGTGCGTCTTTGTGGAGATGTCCTCGTGCTTCTGCGCATCAACAACGCACCACGTGAATCGGCGGTAAACGCAGTGGGGTCGTTTTGGAAAGTTGTCCATCATCCTGGTAAAAGGCGGGAATTCCTTTACCTACTTCGAGGGTGGACGGGGCGTGGCTCAGCGGGCGGAGCTTACAGGTGCTTTATGAAGGGAGAACCTTCTACTCTGTGTCTCCAGGAGAGGAAGATAGAAACCGCGCGTCACAGTCAGATACAGATTACGCTCCAGTACATCATCAGTTCACCTCCAGGAAGGATTCTAGATCTTTTCTGCTATGGGATCTCTGAGCGCACAGCCGTGCTTTATCTTTGCAAAGCCCAAGAGTTAGGGTGGCTTGTCCTTTCCAGAAGCTGAGCTTCAACTGTGGCACCTGCTACGTTTATATTGTACACTAAGGGTACGTATTAAATTACATGTATAATAAACTACATGGAGGCTTTCAGACAGCCAGTCCATTCCTCTGTTATTTTATCATAATTTTTCTTCCACCCACTATAGCATCGGGCAATGACTTATTTCAACCACTGGAATGACGTCACTGTGAGTGACTTCATTCTGCCCTTTCACAATCTCCACTCATAATAGTTTCAGTGCCAGAGACAACTATGATAATGTGTGATTTTTTTAGACCAAAACATATTTTTGCTCATAACCACTTCATTTTGCAAGATTGATGAGGCTCAGCTGCTTCCCAAAATTAACATTTTGCAAAACCCATGACAAACAAAACAAGCATTGACACAACCAAATGACTGGCAGCCAAGGCCAGACCTATTGGCTTTGCTAATGCTTGTTCTCACTGGAGAAGGGCTCACACTGACATGCCAGTGACTGAGAAAGATCTCAGTATTCTTGTGAATGAAGTGGAATGTCATTTTTGTCACTGTTTGGGGGAAGAGAATTCTGTGCACACACCCTCCTTGTCAGAACAGTGGTGCTGCTGTCTGCAGTTTTTTGCCTCTGATGACAAGACCTCTGACCTTGTTATCCCACAGAGACCCCATTTCGCTCCTAGCATGTTAACAGATTGTGGCACATCTGCGTCGGTGCATTGAAGCATTACATTCTCACTCCCTGAGGCGTTCCTTCGTGGTTGAAACAAGGGCGCACCATCCTTTGTTTATGTCGCAGTTGCAATATCATTCGTTTTGCATTTCTCGCATTGTTTTTGGTGTACAATTACCTTTCTTTGTTTTTTGTCCTCATGTCAGCATACAGAGTGCAGTCTTGGGACTCCATCCAGGAGGCAGCGTTCAGAGGGAGCTATAAGCAACTCCAAACGAAATGGCCTGGTTTCTAATTCTTCAGATCAGAATCGGGTGGCAGTGCCTTCCATCATCAACCAGCCGATACCAGCGAAATCGACAAAGCAACTAGATCTACCACAAAATTTTTTTTTTTTTACAACAACCGTAATGTTATTAATTGAATTACATGAGTGCATAGCATTATAGCATTATGGGTGTTTGACAGTGAGTAATGTTTTTTTATTTTTTATTGAGGGGTCCTGAGTGGCATCAAACAGTCATCGAGGACAAAGCCACTCAGACCCATGAGATGTAAAAACATCCCTGTTATTTACTTTTTACCCAACTATAATTTTATGCATGCCCCCCCTCCAAATTACCTGCCCTTGCTTTCAACTGCTACACAGGGTCAGAGGAGTAATTGGCGGCCATACATAACATGGCCTCTCATCCCAACCCAAATGCACACCCAGACCCACCACCCTCTCTGCCTTCCCTCTCCTCCCAAAACGGCCCTCTGTGCTCTTTGGTGCACAGGATGTCTGAGAGCCTGTCAGGGAACCCTGAAATTCCTTTATGACATAGCAACAGCGTCAAAGCTCATGTTCCCCACAGCTGCTATGTCCTATCAGCGAATAGCCAGCTTTAATATCTGGTGCTCATGTTAGTGGCTCTCAGTGCCAGCCATAAAGAACAACGGTTCAAGTGTAAGGTCGTATTAGCAAAGCACTCTCTTTAACTCTGGGTCTGGTTGGATCTGCCTATCATGACTACACATGGCCTTTCACTGATCTCTTTAACCTGCATGACATATATGATCTATGTGACCTGACCAACTACCCCAGCTACCCTCCACAGGGTGAAATCTACTGTAATGGTCAGGGATGGACTGGGAGGTAAAAGCAGCCCTGGAAAACGTGAACATGCCAGCCATATATTGTACCAAGAGAATGTAGTGAGGGAGTCTGTTTCCAGGCGGATTTGGAGGTCAATTTATAAATGTATCTACAATGAAATGTTGTGAGCTTCCTAAAGAATGCTTGCCTGGCTGATACCGGATGATCCTGCTAACCATCCACCTTCAAAAGCAGCCCCTTGGTCCACTGCCTAAGGGGCGGGTATCATACATCCTATATGAATAGTGTAGCCCTGGTGATAGTTTCATGCTCACCTTGAAAGCAAGTGGAACACGCATCACTCGCTAACATCGTCCGATCCCACAACCTCACCATCATCTCATACGCCGACGACACCCAGCTGATCCTCTTCCTCACCAAGGAGTCTGCCAACACCTACCTCCATGAAGGAATGAAGGCCATCACCGAATGGATGAAGAGCAGCTGCATCAAACTCAATTCCGACAAGATGGAAGTACTCATCTTCGGCTCCACCCCCTCCGCATGGGAAAACTCCTGGTGACCTGCCACTCTAGGAACCGCTCCGACTCCCACCGACCATGCACGCAACCTAGAATTCATCCTGGACCCCTCACTATCCATAACCCAGCAAGTCAACGCCATCTCCTCCTCCTGCTTCAACACCCTCTGCATGCTCTGAAAGATCTACAAATGGATACCCACCGAAACCAGATGAACAGTCACCCAAGCCCTCGTAAGCAGCAAGCTGGACTACAGCAATGCCCTCTACGCAGGACCAGCGGCCAAACTCCAGAAGACGCTGCAACACATCCAGAACGCCTCCGCATGACTCATCCTGGACATCTTCTGCCACTTCCACATCACAGACCACCTGAAAAACCTGCACTGGCTCCCAGTCAACAAGAGAATCACCTTTAAACTCCTCACCCACGCTCACAAAGCACTGCACAACACTGTACCAGAATACCTCAACAGACGACTGTCCTACCCCGACCCAGCATCTCCGCTCCACCGACCTCGCCCTCGCAGCCGTCCCACACGTCCGCAGTACTACAACCGGCGGTAGATCATTCTCGCACCTCGCCACCAAAACGTGGAACACTCTTCCCACCCACCTGCGCAAGACCAAAGACCTCCTTACCTTCAGGAAACTTCTTAACACCTGGCTGTTCAAGCAGTAGCAGTACCTCCCCCCCGCCTTCTCCTCCCTCCCTTCCTCAGCGCCTTGAGACCCTTACGGGTGAGTTGTGCGCTTTACAAATCCCTGATTGATCACAAAATGCCCATTTGCAGGAGTTCATAGAATGACCTCCCTAATATTGATTAGGCAGATCGCTATTTGCAACCCTGACTGAGTGACTATGAACGAAGGGATGGTTGCCTGCAAGGGACAACAGACCTTCAACCTTGTGGTTGAAACCAGAATCATTTTATAAAGCAGACTGTGTTCCGTATATGCACAGGTGTTGATTAAAAAAAATGTTTCTCATTTGAAAAGACATCGGGGGACCAAGCAGTGTCCCTTTCCCAGTAACCCTTTTCGGCCTCTCGCTCTCTGTCTCTCTTTTTTCTGCAGTGGTCCACATTATCTATAACACTAGGTTCGAAAAGCATTGCTTCACTTCTCAAAGCAATGAAAGATATGTTCTAAAGTAGTGCTTGACTGGACACTGATTCCCTGCCCTCTAGTGGAATGATTGCTAGACAACAGTCTGCCATCTTCCCCACCTGTCTAGGGTCGCTGCAGAGGGAGGAGGCGGGATGGAGGTAGGGAAGGGAGCGGCATTCCAGCCAACCATAATCTACCTTGTCAACCATAGCTTTATACTCATCTGTGGCTGGCAGGGATTTGCTCTGGTGAGACATCAATACATACAGAGGAGGTCAGCACAATGCTAACTTTTTTCTTTGTTAGAGCCAACAGCACAACCCACTCACTAGAGAGGTGGGGGGAGAGGGGGCAGTGGTAGTTGCTGGATGGTGACATTATGCCAGGTATAGTTTATGCACTTTCTAAGAGTGGGGATGAGATGTGTTTTACCAAGGGAGGTTCGGGAAGGTGACAGGGTGAGCGTTTTTGCTATTTTAAAGAAAGTGGATGAGGTAAGGTTTAACAAGGAAGATGCATAGGGTGGTAGAACACCAGCAGATGGGATGCTTTTCTGAGAAACGTGAGTTGGTGGTAGGACACTAGGTATAATTTTTTGTAGTGGATTTGAGGTGGGAAGGGGGAAGAAGCGCGTTTTGATGTTCCATGGACACTTGTGATCTCTCTATACGTGGGTTCCTGTGGAAGGAGCCAGATGCAGCATAATAATGTAGGTAGCTGTTTATCAACAGTATGGACTTATCCATTTTGCTCTTGTCATTGATGTCACCTTCGCCCTTGGAGTCAAGGCCGGCTTTTGGCATGGATGAGCTGGTCCAGGCCTGGGGCATCCAACCCTTCAGTGGGGTGCAGAGAGGTGTTGGCACCAATGTCCTGCAAACAGCAGCGTCCCTCTCATCTAGCTCTAGAAATGTATTTTAAAGTGCTTTTAATCAGCCATGGACTGAACTGTGAAAATAAATGTGTACCCTGTTGCCTCATTATATTAATCAGCAACAGCGAGAGCCCCTAATTTCTTTCTGGCCACGTATCTGATCTCGGCCCGGCGCGGCTTGGAGTTAAACAGCCCCGATACATTATTGTCACTCTCGCACCCTTCTTTATCCCCAACAATTTGCCAGTTGTCGTCCCCTCTCACTTCCTTTCTTCTGTCCGTTCTCCCTTCCCTTTCTTTCAATGGGTGTCTTTTCCAGTGCTCTTTATTGCCAATTTGGAATCAGGAGTGCTGCATTTTAATCCCCGCTCCCATACATAATTAGTTATATTGTCTGATCGTAGACAAATAATTCTATTTTCCAGGGCCCCAGTCCCCATGCCTGCCAAGGAGCACTTATAAATATAAATGTAAAAACATGGGGTGGCATGGTGAGCAAAAGAACAATGGATTAAACCCAGATCTGTGACTGGGGGTGAGTGTTTGCATTGTCAGCACTCCGTCCATCATCATTTTGTGCTGCTAGAATTGCCCCAAGTGGTAAGGGTATGCCCAGAAGTGGGTCCCTTGCTCACTGTGCCACTGGAATCAAGCTGGCCTGGCTGAAGAAGGGTGATACCCTGAAACCTGTCCCGGGATGCTTGTTTCCGGTCCAGGGAGGACCTGGCCTGGCAGTTCGGGCTAGACTGTTCCCATGAGGAACAGGGTCAAGACTGATTTGTATATGGCTGGGTCCAAACTGGGGTGGCATGGTGAGCAAAAGAACCATGGATTAAACCCATATCTGTGACTGGGGGTGAATGTTTGCATTGTCAGCACTCCGTCCATCATCCTTTTGTGTTGCTAAAGTTGCCCCAAGTGGGAAGGGTATGCCCAGACGTGGGTCCCTTGCTCACTGTGCCACTGGAATCAAGCTAGCCTGGCTGAAGAAGGGTGATACCCTGAAACTGGTCCCAGGGTGCTTGTTTCCGGTCCAGGGAGGACCTGGCCTGGCAGTTCTGGCTGGACTGTTCCCATGAGGAACAGGTCAAGACTAATTTGCATATGGCTGGGTCGAAACTGGGGTGGCATGGTGAGCAAAAGAATGATGGATTAAACCCAGATCTGTGACTGGGAGTGAGTGTTTGCATTGTCAGCACTCCGTCCACCATCCTTTTGTGTTGCTACACATATAAATATAGGCTGAACAATCTAAGCATGTGTGAAATAAATTGTTGCATTCTTTCCAACCATGAAGGGTCTAGAGGCAATCGATCCACTCGCAAATCTCCACACTCACTCCTTGCCATTGGCCCTTGTCTCTATCTGTCCCCTTCCTATTTCCTATGCCACGGTGGAGGAGACAAGGCAGCAGTCACAGGAACAGCACATGCCCCCTCGTTCTCTCGCAGCGCCTGCTTCCTGTAACAGCCTAGGCGCTTCGGGCAGGACGAGGCACCTTGTTTCTTAACCCACTTTATACACAGTGGCTGTAGTATTTCAACGGAACAACAATCTTTCAAGAACTCTATCGAAACCCTACTCTGCACGGCTCGTCATCTACAGTTTTGGCGACAGAATTTGCGCTACGAAAATGTGGTTCTCGTGCCCCCCACACTTCTCCCAAGAATTCCACAAACTGCTAAAGAAATGCGACGCTTATATCACATTTTGGAGGCTCACTCTCGCGAAGAAATTCTCACACCGTCAAGTCACTCTCATGCCGTTTTACAAACCTTGCTCCGACGACAGGAAAGGAGTATAAATGCACGCAAGATTAAGTTAGATACCAACCAGGGTTTAGATGCCAAAGTGCACTTGCCTCTCAGCGCCACTAGGGGGCAGTGTGGTAAAAGACTTGAAATACTAGCACACCAGCGCATTTTGACAGTCGCGAATGTTGCCAGTGAGCTTTCGCCTAGGTGTATGATCCCGTCAGAAATATTCTGATGATATGATAGAAATAATCTAGGCCCTCCTACGAGGACAATTAGCCCAAGGGCCCCTCTTGGGTGTCTGCAAGATGATGCCTTCTCATAGCTTCCACGTTTTCTAGTGGCTTAAGTGTGACATTTCTATAGCAGTATGTATGAGTGACGTTCTGAAGTCGTGTGTGACACTTTGAGTGCAACTTCATTGCCATTAAATTAAAGTAATAATTAGTCTTTGAGTGACTGTTTTTTTTTTTTACTGTATCGTCATATCACACAACAATAAACACATGCCTTTAACTAGCCATATCTATATGCTAATGCTTGTTAGCAGTATAACATCAATGAGTAGTAACGATTTGTGCTTTAATTGTGAGAATATTGCACTGTGAATTGAAACTTGCTAGGTCTGTAGAAAGCATCGTGGTCTTTGGAGTGTCTCAGTCACTCCTGTAATTCCCTGCACATCCGCCTCCTCTACAGTGTCTCGCTCTTCTAGCAACTGTTTTCCCCTCACATCTGTCTGAAATCCTCCATCTGCACATCTCACATCTTATCTCTCTCCTATTCACCTCTCTTTCTGCATTACTCCCTTGCATCATGCATTTCCCCATGCTCTCTCACACACACAGTACCTTATCTCTCTCTGCTCAACTTTAAATACATCAGTATTTCAACAGCTGAATACATCCTTCACGTAAACTGGTAATTAAAATGGACACGTATGACAACGGTCTGTGCACTCCAGAGAAAGGTTACTGATTGGATGAGAGCAGTGCTTAATTTGTGCTTGTTGTTTCCGGTGCGGGGCAGCGGCACTTATTTTTGAGGGCCGGCACTTATATTTCTGCCTCAAACATTTGCTGCAAACAAAAGACACATATGGGAAAGACGGAGAAAGTGAAAAACGAAAAAGCGTAAACAAGGGAGAAAGCAGAAAGCTGCAAGGGTGGGCTGAAGGGGCAGGGAGTGTCTTTAAATGGATTGAAGAGGCCTGAGGTGGCTTCAGGATTACGCTGCCTCAGGTGTTCACACATTTAATAGCAACAGCCACGTTTTAATAGGAGTGATTTGAGCATCAGCACGTTTTTATTTACAAAGCACTGCCGCTCAGCATGTGTATGTGTGTATCTCTACAGAGATACCTTGGTCATTGTGTCTGGACGTGCACACCAACCAGAAACAATGAACATTAATTGTAACAAGCTGGGCCAGGAGGAGTTTCTGTGGTAATCATAGTCGTCTCTGCTCTGGACACAGCTCACGCTGCACAAACATTAGGCGAATCACCTAACAGTGCTTTAAATGGGCCGGTACTCTCCGGTACTGAGTACTGGCACTTTTTTTATTTTGAGAGGGAGAGTATTGGCACATATCAAGAAAAACGAAATATTTTCAATTGAAGAGTACCGGCACTTCTCAGAAACAAGCAGGTACCCTGGCACAGTGTACCTGCACTTTAATTTTTCCATTTCAAGCACTGCTGACTAGCCGTTCTCAAGCCTTTCTGAAAACAAAGCTCCGTGAGCACTGCTGAGAGGAACGAAATATGCGTGACAAATACATTTTAGTGCTTGAATGCGGTGAGATGCACTAAAACCTGTTAGAATAGCACGTGGTGCGCAGTACTTAGCATGGCTCCCTTCTGCATTTCGAAACCGAGTGATCTCAGGTCATGGTGTTAGGCCATACGATTACGTGACAACAACTTAGAACCGCACGACTGCCATTTCTTCACACTCACACATACTATACATACTATCCAGCGTTATCATATTAGGTATGTTATATATAACATATATATCACGAGCCAGTGCACGTCACAAAGAACATAGTAAGATATCGCCAAAGAACCACTGCATGGAATCGGGTTGTAATCAATTCTAAAATAAGTAGACAACGGTACATAGTATACGAACAATGCTTTCATTGTGGTGATTTGTGAGAGTAGGCAATGTGTATATTTACGTTAGGGAGGAAGCGAGGGGAGAGAGGGGAGGCTTTTGTGCAGCCTTATCTCGAGTGGCAGAGACCTCCATGGGGAGAGAGCAGTTCCAATGGAGGATTTCGATGCAGCAGTGTGAGAAATACTCTTTTGAGATTCCAGAGATACCGTCGCTCGCACAGCACTGTCACTGACCTTTGTTGAAAGGTTTCCTTTACCAATGTGTTTAAAAAAAAGAGAATCGCTTCTTAATAGATCCTGAATATGTTAGTTTCGAACCACACCTTATGGGGCTTACGGTTTTAACATTTCACTAATTTGATGGCAATCCTTGGACTGTCTCAAGTCTATTATCGTGACAGGGCAGGGTTTTCTGGACACTTGTGTGTTGAAATACACTTCTAAATGTTGGGTTGCATACTGCTAGGAATTGTCTCTTGTCCATAACAGCAGCTCTGGGGGAGCTGAATGTACTTTTATGCAACCTTCCGATGAGGCGGCTGGGACTAAAGTATGTGCGAGGGGCGGAGACTCTTTAGCCATTAGAGGAGTAGTAAACAAAAATATGGGGAGGGGTTGGTCCACTGAGGTAAATTGTAGGGCAGAAACCTAAGCAGTCACCCTTAGTTCAGGACTTTTGCCGACGAAGCAGTAGCTTTAAGAAAAACTATTCTGCAGACACCCACCCTAACTCTAGAGGAGACTAAGCTGTTCTTTGTGGGGTAAAACCGATAACCAAGACATGAATCTCGTTCAATCCTTCAATCATATCTTCATAATCAGCATCAACAAACTTGGAAGGTGTTTTAGCTGAGACTCTGTCCTCACAGAAGGTGCCAAAGAATGTATGATGGAACAGCAAATGCTGGAACCACGCATGCCTAAATAACGTGGTCAGAACAACGACCGCGTTGTTACCATGAATGCCTTTACCACGCATGCCTTTGTAGTGTAGCCATTTTTAATATAGCTTTATGCACGTTAGGTTAAAATATTAGGCCTCTGTGCACTTTGCCCTAGATACATTTTATTCAGCCTCGCACTGTTATTTTACAATAACCAGTTTTACGGTCTTGTTTTATTTTTTTCTATCACACTGTTTAGCTTAGTTCAGCACTGTGTTCTCAAACACTGCATTCTTGCTCACCCTGTGCTTCAGTCAAGGCTACAGTCTGGTACATTGCCGGTACACATGGTAGAAGTTTAGTCTCTAGTGTTCGTAGACGATACGCATCTTTACGTAGGGACATTTTCTTAGAACATCTGCATGTTCGTTATAAAATCACTTTTTAGTCTTAGAATAGGTCAGAGGGAGATTCCGACCAGGAACCTACAACTAGATGCTGACTGCCCCATTGCAGATGCTGATGCAGCGTACAGGCCTTTGCTCAGGTATGAGGGTTGATGTCCTCCCGGGGGAACCTGAAAGGCAGGCTTAGAGCTTCACATGCTGTGCTCATAATATAACTTACAGAGAACTTAATATAGGTGCACTATGATAGCCTTATTCTTGTGCTTCACTCTCATCGTTACTATTTTAATCCTACTGTGTTGTGTCGTTCTGGTTATTGCAGCTCACGCCTTAATAAATAAAATGCAGTCGTTTTATTAAACCAATCTTTAAAACTTAAACTGCCTTTGCCATTTTTATATGAGCCCGTACTGTGTATGAGAGCACCAGTTGTGACCTGAGTGACCACGACTTCCCTGGGAAGTACTAAGATGTCATGCGCTCGGCTGCCCAATTGTCTCTTCCCTTCGGGAGAGATAAGGCACTGCTAGTTAGCCGGAGCATAACCCGGATTTGGGGTGACAAGGGTCCTTCACTGTGGGTCAGACTTAGTCCCCCACACTGCGAACGATCTTGCCGCCCAAAAATCCAGTAGTCTTATTAGGATAATGAGAGCCTACGTGACACCTTAACAACGATTTTTCATTGTAAAGGCATGCCTAGTAAAGGCATGTGTGGGACGGCATGCGTGGTTCCAGCATACGAACCCCCCCTGCCCTAATGCCCAGAAGTACACCACCCCTAAAACTAAAGCTACCCCAACCCCCCACCCTGCCCCTAAAACTAAAAGAACTCTGACCCCCCACCCCACCCCTTAAGCTGAAACTACTCGAACCCCTCCACCCTGCCCCTAAAATCTAAAACAACCTCAATCTCCCACCCCACCCCCAAATCTAAAACTACCCGACCCCCAAACCAACCATAAAAACGAAAACTACCCTGAACCCCACCCCCAGCCCTAAAACTAAAACTACACCGACCTCCACACCGCCCCTAAAACTACCCGACCCCCCCACCCCAATACTAAAACAACCCGACCCCCCCACCCCTAAAACTACCCTGACCCCCCACCCCCGCCCCTAAAAACTAAAACTACCCCGATCCTCACCCGGGCCCCTGAAAACAAAAACAACCCCGACCGCCAACCCCACCCCCCACCTCCACCCCTAAAACTAAAACAACTACACCCCCACCCACCCCTAAAAACTAAAACATCCTGACCCCCCACTCCTAAAACTAAAACTATCCGAGCCCCCCACACCCGCCCCTAAAACTAAAACTACCCCGATCCCACTCCCCACCCCTAAAACTACTCGACCGCCAATCCCCTAAAACTAAAACTACCCGACCCCCCACCCTGCCCCTAAAACTAAAACAACCCGACCCCCACCCCTAAAACTAAAACAACACCGACTCTCCACCCCGCCCCGCCCGCCCCTAAAACGAAAACAACCCCGACCCATGCCCCTAAACACTAAAACAACCCCACCCGCCCCTAAAAACAAAAACAACTACGACCCCCCACCCCACCCCTAAAACTACCCCGACCCCCCCACCCCTGCCCCTAAAACTAAAACTACCCCGACCCGCCACTAAAACTAAAACTACCCGAGCCCCTACCGCAACCCTAAAAACGAAAACAACTCTGACCCCCTACCCCGACCCTAAAAACCATACTACCCCAACCCCTAAAAATGACCCCAACCCTGCCCCACCCCCACTTACCTGACCACATCCTCTCCTGATGCTGACTCTCTTTTTCTGTGCCTTAACCACGCATGTGCGTTGTTCAGCACATGCGTGGTTACGGTACAGAAAAACAAAATTGTTCACACAAAAGTGTTTCCGCTTGCGTTGTTCATGACTTCGTTGTTCCGGAGTTGTGCTTCTGGGTGTTTCCCGGTGCCAAATGCAGAACACTCACACACCTCAATAGCAGCAGTATCTAAGAATGAGTTGGATAACAAAAACTCTTAAAGAGTTACAGACTGTACCCTCATTAAGCAGTATTAGGGCCTGATTTAGATCTCAGCAGAGGGGTTACTCTGTCCTAACAGTGATGGATATCCCGTACACCAAAACCTAAATACCATAGAAAACGGTGGTATTTAGATTTCGGCGGACAAGATATCTGTTACCGTTGCAACGGAGTAACCCCTCCATAAAGATCTAAATTAGGCCCTTAGTGTCCAGAAATTTGGAGTGTTGGTGAGATAGTTAGATCCAAACTATTGCTAGGATTTTTTGTCTCCTGAGAGTTAGGTTGTGTGTCTGTACAACAGCTTTTGTTAAATCCACTGCTTCCTGATCAAAGGATGACTCCTAAAGAGTTCCAGATTATATCCTCATGAGCAGCATAAGTGTCTAGAAATGTGGAGTGTTGGTGAAGTAGTTAGATCCGAATAATTGCCTGGATTTTTAGGTTTTCAAGACGTTATAGCAGGTGGTAATGGAGGCATGCAAGGTCAGCGAAGAGGCGACCACGGCGTAGTAACCAGCTATAGAAAATTCAGGGACAAATATGTTAGAACATATCTTACAAAAATTAAAGAGAAATAAAGAACTAATCTGAGGTATCAGACATAAATTAGAAGAAGATTCAGGCAGCATTGACCTTCATGGCAAAAAAATTAGACGATTTAGCAAGAACTAAAAACTTGGAGAAATGAATGAAAATAGCAACTGGTAATACAGTAGATAATACACGAGCAAACAGTGCGTTAAGAAAAACTGACAAGGTGATCTCAAAGAATTGAGGGGCATATTAACAAGAAAGTGGCGCATCATAGATGATGTGCCACTTTTCTTGCGCCTTATTGCGCCCCCCTACGCACACCATGTGTGTGCCGTATTAATAATGTGGAGCACCATGACACATTTTAGGCCAATAACGCCAAACATTTTGATGCTATTGTGGCCCTTTGGTGAATTAGCACCAAAAATGAGGGTGCTAATCCACCAAAGACAATGGAGGCCCACTGAATACAATGGGAGTACCACTTTAACGCCTGCCTAGGGCAGGCGTTAAAAATGATGCTAAAAATGGTGCAGTGAAATCTTGCATATTTCACTGCACACATTTTCTGGGCCTTCTAACAGGAAAGCTCACCTTGCATACATTATGCCTGGTGCAGGCATAATGTGGCTCAAGGGATTACAAAGTGGTGCAATGCATGCATTGCACCACTTTGTAAATATGGCTCTACGAAAATGCCTCCTTAACGCCACATTAGCATAAAAAAAATGATGCTACTGTGATGCAAGGGGCATGTAAATATACCCCTTAGAGAGGGTTGAGAATCGTGTGAGGCGAAATAATATAAGAATTATAAATGTTCTTAAATCCACTGAAGGAAGTGTTATAAAACATTTGTGGTCAAGGAAGATTGTTCTGAAAAATGCTGAAGGAATTAATTCTGTGAAGGAAATTCAGCAGGTTCAAGAAAATCCTTTCAAGTTGAAACCCATTAGAAGAATATGCTTGAGAAATTCTACAAATGTTTTCTTATTGTGCAGAAAAGAAACAGGTTTTGATGGCAATGCTAAATTAAATCCTTCCAAATGAAGAATTTACATATTCTCATACATTAAATATATGTGGAGCAACTAAGAATAGGAAGTGGGAGTTGAGAAAGAGAATGGTGGTGTTGAAATAGGTTGAGGATAAGTTACAAATGTAGTTCGCAGAGATGTTCTGCATAATGTGGCACAATAATATGCACAGCCTAAGATATATGGAAGAGATGGAAGCTTTGATTGAAAAAACAAGATAAAAAACAAAATAGTTAAATGTTGCGATAGAGTAGATTATGATGTTGTCGAGGAGAGCTCATATATCTCCTAGGAAGGTGACAATGAAGAATCAGGAGAGTGCCCAGAGTCTGGACATCAGAGGGGCTTGAGGAACATGTTTCGGTAAAAAAAAAAAAAAAATGTAAGTTCCTGAAGTTAGGCATTTGTGTTGTCATTGAAAAGCCTCAGAGGCAGAAACACCGTTTGCAGAAATAGGTAACTAAATATAAGACGTTCAAAATATGCTCTGAATAAAATATGGATACGTTAAAAAGTAAGTGAGTTGAAAGGTAAGTGAGCTATGGAGGAGAACCGAGACTGGCATCTATGAAGTTATACTATTATAAGAGACCCACTTGTTTAGGGTGGACTGGAAAGAGCTCCTCAGAGAGCGTATGCTTCATAGAGTTCTGTGTTCAAACTATTTGTGTACAACCGAGTGGCTAGCCATCCTGGTCACTTGATCAAAGGACAGATAACACAAGCAAGTGCATTACTGTTGAAGCGAAAAAAGAGAGAGATAAATTCATAAAATATTGAGATATAAAAAAAGTTGGGTTTCACACAAAGAAGAGTTTGTCACATAAAAAATGCAGTAACAGATACTACTGTTTAAACAAAAACAGTACATAGATATTGGGCATCTATGGAGATTAATAGAGTTCAGAAACAGAGTAGCCATATGAAATTATAAGCACATGAAATTGATAATAGGCATGGGCTTACAAATTATTTATGTATATGTACAAAGGACTACGCAAAATATACATGAAGTGCTCTCGGAATAGAGGGAGTTTTGATTTTGTATTGCCAACCAACAATTGTCCGTTTCGGGTTGGAATAAGAGAGAAAAAAACAATACACAGGACTACATAACCCATAATACACCAAAAAGTGATTTAAATATTGGGGAAAGGAAAAAACTATGAAATGCGATACAAAGTAACTGGAAAAACAATAATATCAAACTGTAGTCTCAAAATATAGGTATTTTAAAATCAGTTTCGATGTTCACACTTTTGTTAAGTTAATAGGCACAACATTTGTTTTCAAAACAGAAAATGTTTGTTTAAGAGATGGGGATATAAACATTGGTGAAGGACTGTGTAAATATGCTTGTGATCAAGGTTGGTGAAACTGAAACGCAGTAAGTTTTCTTTTACTACCAGAAGGAATATTGTTTCTGAATAAACATACTCCAGCAAAGTGACCTTTGCAAGGGTTATCATCTCCTTTCCGGCTAACAAAGAAAAGGAAAGAAACCTTTGTGGGTGGATATATATATATATATATATATATATATATATATATATATATATATATATAAATTTCAAAAAGTATTCACTGCACTCCACAAGGACCATAATGCACTGTTTAGTTTGTATCACCTGAGGGTATAAATAGCAAAAGCGAAAAGGGACTCACTTACTGTGAACAAGACTCCTGAGGGAGTTGAAACGCGTTGGAGGTTGCTATTTGGATTAAATTTGCACTATTGATACCTTGTGGAGTGCAGTGAATACTTTTTTAAATTTACATTTTTACGAGACTGGTCCTCTCCGTCACTGGCACCGACAGTGGAGTGCGCCGCTCAACAATTTTCAGACCATACTTGCTTGAGATATATATATATATATATATATATATAGATATATATATATATATATATATAGATATATATATATATATCCTTTTTGAATGGAGTTTTTAAATCAAATATCTAAATGTTGTGCGAGAAATGAATGGGAAGTTGGAAACCCGAATAAAGGGTCTGGAGCTAGAATCATCAGATAATTTGTAGATCATGGTGAGAGATTAGGTTAATGAAGGGTTTTGTAATATGCACAAACTGAGTATAAAAGACATTCAGACGAAAAGTTATGTCCACACTGGAAAATTAGCAAGCTACAATATTTCAAGAATGGGAAGTGTAGAAGAAGTCTGCTAGCTTGGAAGGCTAGGGTTACTAGATCAATTTCATAGGAATTTTATTAAAGACGTTATGAATCCAATCACTCATAGGTACTTTACCACAGGATGTTCAACATTTTGCATCCTTCTGCAAAATACTAATATCCTGACTTTTCAACCAGCAGTAATCACCTTACATAAGCCTCTTTACTTCTGCCCTGTCTGTTAGTGCCAGGATGTCGGGTAGGTCCCACACTGTATAAATCAAGTATTTCATTTATTCACTTTTCAGTAATAAATGGGGTGACAATAGGAAATATCATGGAAAAGAATTCTATAGCTACTGTACTAGTGGCCTGATTTAAATAATGGTGCATAGGTTACTCTGTCACAACGGTGAACCCATTATTTGCTTTGAGGTTTAGATTTTGACGGACGGGATATCTGTCACCGTTGTGACGGAGTAACCCATCCGCCAATATCTAAATTAAACCTAGGTCTGCCAGCCACAATCGGACAACAATTGGACTTCACAAAGGTGCTAAATTTGTTGCACGCTGATATACATTCAATATTCAGATATTTGTCCATAACAATATAAAACAGTATCCTATGTCCTTTCCTAACAGTAGCTAATCACATCCGGTATAGTCTGTGGGTCGGAGTACAAAAGCAGTAAAGTCTAGGATAAGGCAGGATAGAATTAGCGTTCACTGCAAGGTTGTTTTTGCACCTATAGTTACACACTTTCTTGAGAAGGGCCATATGAAAGTGGATATCCACTGGCAGGTGATCGAAGTAGCACATAAACCACGAACAGTAGAAGACCTTCAAGAAATACAAAAGTTGGTATGCAAATGGAAATACAGATATAACCCAACAGAGATTGGACTGTATACCATGGAAGAATGGTACATTATTGTCAGAGACCGAGTCTTTGTTGCTCAACATCTTGAGGATTTTAAGTCTGTCAATAAAGAACATTCAAAATCAGAAACAACTATAATATGCATTATGCTCATTCCTACTGCTTATGCAATGTCAAATGAAATATTATATAAATTGCATGTGCTGGGATTTATTATTTCATTCATATGTGTTTGCTAAATATATAGTTGTAAATAAGTCTGATTTTGATGTCTACTATGTTTTACAATTTTGGTTTAAATTTTGTACTTCGTGTCTGTAAAATTGTTTTTGATTGAAATATTTCTTCTATGTATACTAGATGCACTAACCAAAATAAATATACATGTTAATAATTGTATTCCTTTTTTCTCATTATAACTTCAGTAACTTATTTGTAAATATTTGGACTTTTTTGTTATTGATTGCCCTCTTTCCCTTCATGGCTTGATAAATATGGTCAGTCATCTTTAAAACCCAGACACTGGGCATGTTGTGAAGCTTTCCTGCCTCACAGTGACAGTTGTACTACAGGTCTGCATATCCAGTGGCAGTAGTCAGCCACCTCCTCATGTAAGTGACATTTCAATTATTCTTTAAAATGTGATGCACCTTACCTGAGCCTACTAACTAATCCTTGCTCTCCACAGATGTTATTGCTTCAAGGATATTCCCATGTTTCTGTGAGTAACGTTTGTATGCACCAGTGTATGGTACTTATGCACCTGTTTTTGACTTCTGGCCTGTGCTTATTATCTATGGGTATTTTATTTGTACAACTATGCAAGTATGACCTGTAACAACATTTTGTTTTTGACACTAGCCCTAAAATCCCCCTTTTCTGAAGTCTAATTTTCTCATATCTGTCTTATTCCAGGTCTCCCAAAATGTAAGTATGTGTGTGTGTATATATATAGATTTTTTGCTTTTGACATTGGATGTCACTAGTTTGTACACATGCATCCAACATGAATTAGGTCTTACAACAGTCAGACATTACCTAAGAGCAATATCTATATCACATCTAATGCACACTGAAATGATCTGTGACATGATTTGGTATTGCCTTACAAATAACATCTTTTTGTTTGATGACCAAATATACAAGCAAGTTCAAGGGTCTGCTATGGGTACATGTTTTGCTCCTAGTTACGCGAACCTTTTTATGGGCTGGTGGGAGGAACAAGTGTCATCTAATATAGCAGATTATGAAGACAAAGTTACGTTGTGGTGCCCGTATATAGATGATATTTTCATCATCTGGAAAGGTGATGTACAATCGGCATTGAATTTCGTGGCAGCCTTGAATGATAATGAATACAATCTGAAGCTAAGTGAGCAGCATAGCAATACGTCTATTCCGTTTTTAGACGTTGAAGTTAATGTAGAGAATGGCTTGGTGCACACTATGCTATATAGGAAGGTAACAGCAGGTAATAGCCTATTGAACGCCAGGAGTGCCCACCCACCTAATTTTATTAGAAGTATCCCATATGGTGAGCTACTAAGAGCGAGACGCATCTGTAGTACCGATGAGAAATATCAACAGGAATATATGGTCATGTGTTCAAGATTTGAAGAGAGAGGTTACAGCAACAATATTATCAAGCAGGCTGTAAAGAAGGTGGAGGGATGTTCGAGATCTGAAATATTATATCGAACACAACATCATACTACCACTGATGAGAAGATGAGGTTTATTACGACCTATTCTAATCAGACATATAATTTGAGGAAGGCACTTACCAAAAGTTGGCATATTCTCCAGACAGATCCAGATCTACAAGAATTTGTGTGCAATAGTCCTGCGCTAATTTATCGCATGGGTAGATCATTACGTGATAATCTAAGCCAGAATATGGTGGTGAGTAGTAATAAATCTGACAGTGGAAGATCTGCAGTTTCGGGTTTTTACTATTGTCACCAATGTAAAGCATGTAGATACAGTATTGATTGTAAAAATGTAAACGTGGGTAATGGACAAAGAGATTATGAGATCAAGGGATTTTTTACATGCAATACAGAGTTTTGTGTATATTGTTTGAGATGCCCATGTAATAAAATCTACGTGGGTAGGTACGATACATAAGGCGAAAAAGAGAATGTTAGAAGATGTAAGAGCTATTCGCAATTTTGATCGTAGTTACCATGTGGCATGACATTTCCATGAGATGCACCAAGGTGATGAAAGACAATTGAGTTATTTGGTGTGTGATCAAATCAAACTAAATTCTCGAGGTGGTGATAGACAAAAAATGTTACGTATCCTGGAATCCAAATATATTATTAACTTTATGACTCTCTCCCCTAATGGGACATTATAATTGAGCTGTGGGATCTTGTTGTATATAAGAGATTTTATATTGTTTGTGTCGGGGGTTTGTTGGACTCTAAGTATACATTCTGGTGGGGTACTAAAATAACAGTGATTGTTGGGAATACTGATTTTGTGGTTATATGGATTCAATTATTATCATTAAGACAAAATATTGTATTTGAAAGTATTTGATTATAATTGGGTCTTTAAATATGAAACCTATATGATATAGGATATTTGGAATGGATTATATTCTTAAAAAGACTATGGGCCTGATTACAACTTTGGAGGAGGTGTTAATCCGTCCCAAAAGTGACGGTAAAGTGACGGATATACCACCAGCCGTATTACGAGTTCCATAGGATATAATGGACTCGTAATACGGCTGGTGGTATATCCGTCACTTTACCGTCACTTTTGGGACGGATTAACACCTCCTCCAAAGTTGTAATCAGGCCCTATGTGTTTGATAAAAATCAGTTTCAGTGCAAATTTGCTTTATAAACCCTTACAAGATGGCGCCCACCGTTTCTAAACTGATACATGTACTGAATGTGATTGAGTCCTTTTTTATGTTTAGGTTTGGGTATTTATATTTGTTGTATGTAATACTCCCCCATCCGTGAACAAGGTTACGGCTGAAACGCGTTGGGAGGAAGACCGTTTCTGTTTTTGTTAATATATTTTGCAACTGCCCGTTTGTGTCTTGACTTTTCCTTTATATTGGACAAGGAAATATGTGGTGCATATATATATATATATATATATATATATCATATAACTCCGGTCAGTTCAACTCAGCGTGCATTCCACTGATGCCGACCATGCTATGTTACAATTGAAGATTCCCAAAATGTACGTCGCACGCAAAGGAAATTAATTTTAGAGAGTCTTAATTTTATACCCCACACAAAGCCTCCACACCAACGGGTTGGCCTTTAAAATACAAATAAGGTTGAACAGTCATACACACTGCAGCAAACAGACTAGGTTATTTTAAACTAACTGAAAAAAATATGTTATCTAGGTGTATTCAATGTGATATCCAGCTTAGGTACTGATTTTGGCTGTTTCCCTATTGCATGTACACACTGCAGTCACTTTCACTTTGCTTTCTTTGATTGTGTGACCATCGGGGACACTAAGCACTTGGGGCCAGATGTAGCAAAGGGTTTGCGCCTCGCAAACGGCGAAAATCGCCGTTTGCGAGGCGCAAAAGCCTCTTTGCTATTCAGAAATGCATATTGCGAGTCGGTACCGACTCGCAATATGCATTTCAGAATCGCAAATAGGAAGGGGTGTTCCCTTCCTATTTGCGAGTCTGAGTGGTATGCAATACCATTTGCGACCGCGTATGCGGTTGCAAATGGTATCGCAGTTACCATCCACTTCAAGTGGATGGTAACCCACTCGCAAATTGGAAGGGGTCCCCATGGGACCCCTTCCAGTTTGTGAATGGACCCAAAAATATTTTTTCAGGGCAGGGAGTGGTCCCAGGGACCACTCCCTGCCCTGAAAAAATAGCGAAACGAAAGGTTTTTTTTTTTTTTTTAAGTGCAGCTCGTTTTCCTTTAAGGAAAACGGGCTACACTTAAAAAAAAAAAACTGCTTTATTGAAAGCAGTCACGAACATGGAGGTCTGCTGACGACAGCAGGCCTCCATGTTTGCGAGTGCCTATACTCGCTATGGGGCCGCAATTTGCGACCCACCTCATGAATATTCATGAGGTGGGTCATTGCGACCCCATAGCGAGTTGCAGTCGGTGTCTGAGACACTGTACTGCATACCAATTTGCGAGGTGCAAATTGCGAGTCGCATGGACTCGCACTTTGCACCTCGCAAATTTTTAAGTTGCTACATCTGGCCCTTGATCCTCATTTTATATAAATATATATGTCTTGCTAATCATTAAATATTGTTGAAGATTGAGACACTAGTATCATATTTCATGGCTAATTCTAGCTTCTTTGTTTAATTTGTGATGCCTTGAAAACAAAAATGAACGTCAAAATGAGTCCCTTGTGAAGCACTGTTCTCTATACATGAATATACCTAGGTTCCTATTGGGTATATTGGGTAGCTCTCATTTATCTATATATTGTGTTACTTCTGAGAAACAAGTAGACCTTAACTAAACTATTAACTATGAAGAGATCATAAATGCTCTTGCTAATATAAGGAAAGCGAAGTCCACTGTTCTCATTTTCTGACTATTACTAAAATTGCTTTATGAATTGCAAAAAAATTGCAAACTTACACAAAAGTGTACGTTTACGTTAGTGAATCAGGCCCAACATACTTAAGTTAAATGTTCATCTATGATATAATAAAATAGTGGAAAGCAGTTAGTAGACATGCTAACGTGAAACTCAGAAAATGACAACATCTTCTCTTCACACTCTGTGGTTGAAGAAACCATTAAAAAATATTTGTCTTTCCAATGTATTGTTTCTTTTTTAACTCAATTGTTGTGTAATGTTGTTCTTACTTAGAATGTAGAGTTAGTGGAATGTTTGTAGTTGAAAGAATGGAATGGGGAGGATGTGGAGAACTGGAGGAAGGGGCAGTTGGAGTTGACCAGGGTGGAGAACAGGCAGACACTGGTGTTGGCGTGCTTTCTTATTTGAATAAACTACAAGGAAACTCAATGCTGTTTGATGAGTTATACTACAAGAATTTTGGCGACGACTACATTACAAGTCTGAAACCCTTGCTGATTCTTCTCGTCTTTGAGGCCACCCGGAATGAGTAGCGCGCCAACACCTTCCCCTTTTTGTGACTGGGCATCTTTAAAGCAGAATAGCCAGCAGTTTAGCCCGCCTGTACCGCTGCGCTGCACCGTGTGTTATTATTATTATTATTTTTTTTTATGTGGACGAACGGACTAGCGCTGTGCTGTCTCAAGTCGCGAGACATCAACGCCACGAGGCATCAACCGTCGCTCTTGTGCGATCTCGGCTGTTTTGTGGTGTGCGTGCACATACAATGCTCGCGCTCAAGCTTCTGTGAAGGGCGCGAGGTGTTTTTTTTAAAGAGGAGCGCGCTGCTCCCACTGCTACACACGTGCCCAGGCAAAAGAGGTCTTATACAGCGCGCAGTCCACAACAAAGCTCTGCATCAATAGCTAGTAAAGAACCCCAAGTGTCTGCTTTACCTTCCTCTACTTCACACGCCCGCTCCTTCACACTCACTGTGATCTCGGTGTTGTGATCAGGGCGTGTACTAAATGCTATGTCCTCCTGGACACTAGAACTCTTTGAGGTGTCTTTTCGGCGGCCATATTGGATGTACCTTTTTGTTTTTTTGAGAGACTTCTTTCATAATTTTGTAAAGTAAAGAAACAAAAATGAGTGCTGCTCAAACATTTACTCTTACTCCTCCACAACCTTTTCTGACTTCCACTGGAGATCAACATGTCAAGTGGCTAGAGTGGAAAGAATACTTTTTGAACTATTTAGATACTATTGATGACGAAGATTTGACTCAAACTAAAAAGAAGAAAATTTTATTACACTGCTTGGGTCCTATGGGTCTTAAAGTGTATAACTCAATAGAAAAAAAAGTTCAACAAGATGGGGATATGAATGTGTTTTCTCATGCTTTAGAAGACCTTGACAGATATTATTCAACATCAATCTGTATTGCAATTGACAGATAAAAAAAATTCAGTAGGAAACAACAGAAAACAGAATCTATTGAAGAATATGTTTCCGAGCTAAAAAAACAAGCACCTACTTGTAGGTTTGGTGGGTTGCATAATTAATTTATCAGGGATCAAATCATTATGCATGTTAATAATTCTCACATTCAAGAGAGATTGTGGGTACATGGAGAGTCACAGTTGGAGGAAGTTGTGGCTCTAGTCAAAAAAGCTGAAATTTCGAATAAATGTGCAAAGGCCATTTATTGTGAAAAAACAGAAGTACAGAATGAAGTAGTTAGCAAGGTTAAATTTAAAAGGAATAAGAAAGAAACACATAGGAAACAGGTGGAAACAAAGAATATTGAACGAAAATGTTTTCGATGTGGGAGTAAAGAGCACTTAGCATTTTACAAGAAATGTCCGGCGCAAGACCAACAGTGTGCTAAGTGTGGCATTAAGGGCCATTTCGCTAAAGTGTGTAGGAGAGGTAGAAAAGTTGCAGCGGTGATCAGTAAATCAGATTCGGAATGCAATTCTGATTCTAGTGCCGATTCAAAGGGCCATGTGTATGTCTTAGGTATTAACAGTGATTTTGATGTAGAAGATTGTGTGGAAGTAAATCAAATAGAAAATTCTTGTATATCACACTTAAGTTTACGATCTAGAAATAAGCCTGTTTGTGAAATTCTCTTGAGGAGAATGCGTGTACTGATCGTAGCAGACTCGGGTTCCCCGTACACAATTCTAAACAAGAATATGTGGGAGCATAAATTTAAAAAAGTTCTGGGCTCCACATTAAATCCAACAGATGTGTCTCCAGAGAGTTTTACAGGTGAATCCATTCCTATGATTGGTTTTAGAGAAGTGGTTTTTGAATTCAAGGGCAGGAGAACAGTGGGCAAATTATATGTTGCTGAAGAAGGACCAGCAGTATTGGGTTGGTTGGATCAAAGGGCCCTGAATATTGTTTTGGATCCCAACGGTGTGGAACAGGTTAAGGTAGTGGGTGACTATAAAAGTTATAGTGTTACTTTGAGGAACGAATTTCCAGAACTTTTTTCTGGGAATATTGGTGCCCTTAAGAATTTTACACATAGAATTGTGCTGAAGGATAATGCTGTACCGAAAGTCCACAAATCACATGATATTCCCTGGGTGATAAGAGATGAAGTGAATAAAGAATTAGAGTCTCTTCTACGCAAGGGTATTATTGAAGAGGTGGATGCCTCTGAATGGATCTCACCTCTGGTCGCAGTACGCAAAGCCAATGGGAAGATTCGTCTATGCATCGACTTGCGGTACCTAAATAACAACATAGTAGTGGAGAGGTTTCCTTTACCAAAAATTTCTGAAATGCTTGCCCTTACAAAAGACATGGAATGGTTCATTTCCATTGACTTATCGTCCGCTTACCATCAGGTGAGATTACATGAAGATAGTAAGAATCTGACTGCGTTCATGACCTCTCAGGGTTGTTTCCGTTATGTTCGTATGCCTTTTGGACTGGCCTCAGCGGCAGCGGTCTTCCAGAAACTAATGCACAAACTGTTTAAGAATATGGAAGGTGTAGTTGTCTTTCAAGACGACATTTTAATTATGGGAAGGAACAGACTGCAACATGATAAGAGGGTTAATTGTGTATTAAGTATCTTAAGAGAGAATGGCTTGACAGCTGAATTTTCGAAATGTAAGTTTGGAGTTCAATGCTTAAATTATTTAGGACATGAAATCACTATGAGGGGGATTAAACCAAAAAAAGAGTTGTTATCAGCCATTAGGGGTGCCCCAGCTCCTAGCAATAAGGACGAATTACGGTTGTTACTTGGCTTAGCAGAATTCTATGCAAGGTTTGTCAGGAGTTTCTCTGAGAAAACGTTTAACTTAAGACAACTGCTGAAAGAAAGATGTAAATTTGTATGGACGGATGTGTTACAAGAAGATTTTGAATGTATAAAACGAGAGATTTGTGAGGGCAAAGCGTTGTCAGGGTTTGACCCTAACCTTGCTTCTATTCTCACTACTGACGCATCAAATAGAGGTATTGGTGCTTTATTAAGCCAGAAAGGTATCACTGGTGAGGAAGTTACTATAGCCTTTGCCTCTAGAGCGCTTTCTCCAACAGAAGAGAGGTACTCAGTTATTGAGAGAGAGACTCTGGCGGTTGTTTGGGGATTAGAACATTTCAGAAATTTTCTGTGGGGCTTTGACATTGAAATCAGATGCAATCATAAACCCCTAATCAAGGTGTTGACTACGGAAGGTTTGTTAAAGTCAACGGCAAGAATAGCTAGAATGTCCATAAGATTGTTGGACTTCAAATACAATTTGGTATATGTTCCAGGAGTTAAAAATAAGGTGGCAGACTGTTTGAGCAGATTGCCCTTACCACTTAAGGAATTAGTGGGTGAAGACGAAGAGTTCATGGTCGCTTGGTCAGGGAGTTATGATTGGAAGGCCATTAGTTCTGAGGTTTGGAATTAAACTGTTGCAAATGACCCAATATTAACCACGCTTAAACAGTATATTCAAGAAGGTTGGCCAGGGAAAAATGGAATGCCAGCAGAACTCAGAGTTTTCTTTGAGTTACGAGATGAGTTATCTGTAGAACAGGATAAGGTATTGAGGGGTGATAGGATAATTCCACCTGAGAAATTAAGGGACTCCATTATTAAAATAAATCATGAAGGACATCTTGGCATTGTCAAAACTAAAAAGAAAATTAAGGAGAACTATTGGTGGCCTGGTATGGATGTCAATATTGAAAGAATTGTTAGGAGTTGTGATTTATGCGTGAATGCTGACAAATCGCTGGTGACCTTAAAACCTACTTTACATCCCGTGCCTTGTCCTGAGATGGCTTGGGAAGTTATAGGTCTGGATATAATGGGACCAATTGTAGAGGAGAATGTACAGTGGTACATTATAGTAGCAGTAGACTACTTCTCAAAGTGGCCAGAGATTAAAATTGTTTCTAATGCTAATTCAAGGAATGTTCTGATATTCCTGGATGAACTGTTTCAAAGGGAAGGGCTGCCTAGGAAGATAATAACTGATAATGGGGTGCAATTTAAGAGTGAGGGGGTTGAAGAATTTTTTGAGAGAAATGGCATAGAACACAAGTTAGTTTCTGTTTACCAACCTAGTGGAAATGGAGAAGTGGAGAGGTTTAATCGAGTTATTAAAGATTCTGTACAACTAGCTAAATTTAGAAATGTTGATTGGAAAACTAGTGTTAAGAAAATGATCTGGATGTACAGAACCACCCCAACGGTAACAGGCTATACCCCTTTTACAGTTATGAGGGGTAGAATTCCATTTACAAAGGATAATCAGGGTTGGTTAAGTAAATCTAGAGTAAAAGAATGGTCACCTGCTGAAATTAAGGAGAATATTCAGAAAGCACAGGAGTTGTATAAAACCTATGTAGATTTTAAAAAAGGGGCAAGAGACGTTGGTCTGAAGAAAGGTGATGTTGTTCGAGTTAAACTACCAGGTAAAGTTAAAAAAGGTGATACTAAGTTTTCAGAGCCTAAAACAGTTCTTGAAGTATACAAAAACTCTGCCAAATTAAGTGACGTTGTGTGTGGCATATGAGTCGTTGTGCTAAGTTATTGGGTGATGCTGTTGGGGCGAATTCTACTGTACCTATGAAGAATTATTTGTGGCTAGACCATGTTTATGAAGACACTTTCTCTGGAGCTGCTAACATCCTAGAAGCTGATTCGGCGTCAGAAGATGTTATGGACAATTATGACATCCCGGCACAGGAAGTGGAAGTGTCCAAGGACCATCCGGACAATCTTGGAAGGAATGTAACCTACAGGAGCAGATTGGGTAGAATGATTAAGAAACCTTTGCATTTAAAGGACTACATTGTAAATTAGGATCTGTATTGTAAATTAGTTTACTTTGTATCATTTTCCTTCCCTTCCTTCCTTGTGATTTATGTTTTACTTATTGTTTATTTCCCAAAGGGGGAAGATGTGTTGTGTAATGTTGTCCTTACTTAGAATGTAGAGTTAGTGGAATGTTTGTAGTTGAAAGAATGGAATGGGGAGGATGTGGAGAACTGGAGCAAGGGGCAGTTGGAGTTGACCAGGGTGGAGAGCAGGCAGACACTGGTGTTGGTGTGCTTTCTTATTTGAATAAACTACAAGGAAACTCAATGCTGTTTGATGAGTTATACTACATCAATCCATTTATATTTTGATAAGAACTTAGCAAATGCATAAGGTAGCATGAGTGGGTTTCATATGGGCCCCCAGAAGCGCCATACCCATGGCCCTGCGGGCTAGGTGGAAAAGTGTTGGTCTTTTGCCCTTTAAAAAAATTATCCCCTGGGGTTCAAAAGGATCCAGAGGTCAGCGATATTTTGTTTTTTGGGGGAGAGAGTGTGCACCCCTCTCCCTGAGCATTGTAAAGGCCCTGGGGACGCCACCCCCTGGGTCTTATTTATTAATTTAAGGGGTAGGGTCATGCAGCCCCCTTCCCCGAGCCAAGCAGAGGTCCCAGGTACCCATCCTCAGTGGCCCATATATACATTCAGCGGATGGGGGTGTGCAGCGCTAGGTTTGGTTCTGGGCCCAGGCAGGTGTTGCATGCAGGACATGACCACCAGGTGCTGTGCCCAACCCTACACCACACACATTAGAAGGTTGTGCTTGGCGGGAAGATGGGTGCCCAACCCCATGCCGTGCATAGCCATGGACATCTTACTTTGCCTTAAAAAAAAACATAGAAGTTCACTGAAAATACCGAAGGTTAAAGTAATGTTATAGTTAGGAGTTGTAATTATATCTTACTTTTAATTAAAAAAAAGTAGAAATTCACTGAAAAAAACGGAGGTTATAGTTAAGTGAAAACGTCAGTGAAAACATACTGTTTTAAACAAACAAATCACTGAAATTCACTAGTTAAACTTATCTGAATTAACTTTAACTCATGCCCTAAAGTTGTTATAATTGCCCCTCACCTTGCACTGCCGGTCACCCACATATTACATCACTCATGACATATTCTATGCCATCTATGATAACATCAATGCAACATCTGAAATTAGATCATTGAAGAGAACACTGTGCTTGTCAGGGGTGGAAGTCATAGTTACTTTAAAGCACCAGGTATAGTTACTTGAGATAATTATAAACAGTGAATTTAAGAATTTTAGTGATTTCATTCATTTAAAATGGTATGTTTTAAATAACATTTTCACCTAACTCTAACTTCCCTTTAAACTTTGTTTTTTCAGTTAATATACATATAGAGATAAAATAGGGCCTATGATTAATTTATAATTAATGTTCTTATTCTCTTAGCTGGTGTAAAAGTCCTGTACAGTTACATATCAGTAGTGCTGTGAAGAAGAATGCATTCATGAATTCGTAAGAATTTTAAAATGGAAATGAAGAGATATGAGTAATATCACACAAGGAAGGATTCAGCATTTTACAAAAGTAAACTTCATTGAATTTTAATAAAAAAATATAACAATAAGTACTTTAGGAAGCACAACGGCACAGGACGGTAGCAGAATGGAGAGGAGCAGGAGCATTTTAGTTTAATTTATAACTATCTTATAACAGAGAAGAAAGTCTGTAACAAGTCAGTGAGCATGTAAAACAAAGTAAGAGTAAGGATAATGCCAGATGTCATCTATTTGCATACATAATGGTCAGGCTCTTTTTAACAAGGAAGAGTTGTTAAATTATATTGCTTGTTTGTATTGGTGTTTGGAGAAGGGGATTGTTCTCCTTTATGAACATTCTGTACCTGTCACAACTTTATGGCCATTTGAAGGCTCTGGTTGAAACGAATCACCACTCATGTTGTTGGTGCACTGGAGGATGAGAAGAAATAAAAGGAAATAAATGGATTACGGTATTAAGTCTGGTTGTGCTGCCCTTTGTTTTAAACCAGACCAGGATCTTGAAAGTTGAGAAGGTGTGGTGCTAAGACTTTTATGAGACTATATATGTATACACACACACACACACACATATGTATACACACACACACACACACACATATATATATATATACACACACACACACACACACACTTCTATATGCAAATATATATATATATATATATATATATATATATATATATATACTGAATACAGAGTGGTAGCCACTCTGCAGTTATAGTTAGGGTTACCAGAGATAGGAGTTGCTCATATTTTTCACCATTAATATTTTACGCCTGTTTGACAAATCCCCATGAAACCTTGCAGATCTATTCTTCCTTCTACATTGGTGGATCATGCAAAGTTTCACGATGATTGGTCAAGAGGGTGCAAAGATAAAAGGATGTCCCAAAACGCATTTATCCACCAATGCATTTAGACTTTTGTATCACACGTAGAGTGAAAACAGCTGAATGGATTTACATGAAATTGGCAGAACTAGACATTATAGTGCACAGATAATACTTTAGGGTACTACAGGTAAGTAGGGTAAGTACTTTTTAAGTTGTAATACATTTTTCACTTACTGATATCTGTTGTCGCAGAAGTTTTGTGAAATTTATTGAAGTGGTAATAGAGAGTTTCTATATATTTTTTTAAAAAATGAATGGAGTACCATGGTACCAAAAATAAAATAAATAACATGAATATGTTAGAAAAATTTAGAAAGCACTGTGTAGTGCCCTGTATTTTAAAATATAGTTTACTACAGTGTATTTCCTATGTTTAACATGTTTAAATCTTCACTAAAAAGACCACTGAGTAAGACAATAATACCTATGAGTTACTGTGCTACTTAAAGAATTAAAACAAATGCCCAGTTCTCGCCATTGCTTCTGTAAAAATATATATAAAACTATAAATACATTTCTCTATCTATTAACACCTTGATAAAATGGTAATAGGTAGGGAGCAACAATAAAAGCTACTACCTACCTAGATCTAAGACCCTATCCCAGAATGCAGCAAAACGCTGAATGCCAACAATATGCGCAGAGAACAACATGGCTGTCATTTACGTTTGGTAAACACAGTTTTTAGCCAACTACATATGTCTTGTCATGCACATATACCACAGTAGGCCCCAAACTTACCATGGTATACTGCGATACAACTAAGTATTTTAAAAGTTATCACTTTAACACTACTGACGCTATTTACACATACCACCAATTAATATTTAAACAAAATAAACTATTTTCCTGCCACATTACATCTAGATCTGTTAACCGACTTTCTTGCTGCGTCTGTTTCAATTACCACATTCCACTGTACACCACTACACTCTCTTCCACTCTATGCTATTACACTGCAGGTATCCCAGGTACCCGTCCTCTGGGGCCCATATTTACATTCGGGGAATGAGGGTGTGTGGCAGTGGTTTGGCGCTAGGCCTGTCTGAAGGTTCAGCGCAGGACCTGACCAGTAATTTTGGTTAGGGTTACCAGAGATAGGGATTCCTCACTATTAATAATTTGCACCAGTATGAAAAATCCCCATGAAACATTGCAGATCTACTCTTCCTTCTACATTGATGGATCTTCAAAGTTTTACAGTGATTGGTGAAGGGGGTGCAAAGAAAAAAGGGTGTTCCAAAACGCGTTTATTGATGCATTTCCATATACTTTTGTATCTCTATAGCTCGAAAAAAGGTAAACAGATTTACTTGAAATGTGGCAGAATTAAACATTATAAGGCACAGAGGATACTTTGGGGTAATACAGGTAAGTAGGGTAAGTACTTTCTAAGTTATAAGGCATTTTAACTTGCTGATATCTGTTGCCGCAGACATTTTGCAAAACTTATTGAAGTGGTAATAGGCAGTTTCTAAATATTTTTAAAAACTGTATGGAGTCCCAGAGTACCAAAAATAAATTAAAAAACATAAATATTTTCAAAAATAAAAATACACTCTAGTACCCTGTATTTTAAAAATCGAGTATACTACAGGATATTTTACATTTTTAACATGTTTAAATCTTCACTTTTTAAAGAAAAATGCATGGTTCTCTCTAAACTGCTGTAAAAATATATCGAAAACTATAAATATGTTTCTCTACCTATTAACATGTTAATAAAGTGGCAATAGGTAGGGAACAACAATAAAAGCTACTACTTACCTAGATCTCTGTCCCTAACCCAGAACACTGCAAAACGCAGAATCCATACAAAATGTGCTGAAAATGACATGGCTGCCTTTTGTGTTTGGTAAACACAGCCGTTAGCCAACCAAATACTGCCTTATCATGCACATGTACCATGATGGTATTACACTCTACGCCAGTCCACTCTATACTGATCCACTTGTATGCCACTCTACTCCACGCTATGGTACTCCACTCTACACCACTACATTGTACACTATTGCACTCTACGCACTCCATTTTATGACATATCATTGTACACCAATACACTGTTTACCCTTCCACTTTACAATACTCCACTGAACACTCTTCCATTCTATAACAAAAAACTCTACACTATTCCACTTTATGCCACTACACTCTACGCCCCTTCAGGGTACACCACTGCACTCTATGCTATTCCTCTGTCTGCCATTGAACTTTACGCCACTCTACTGTAAACCACTCCGCTGTGCGGCACTCCACTCTATGACAAACCACTGTGTGCTATTACACTGAACATCACTCTATTCTCACCAATCAACTCTACTGTACTGCACTCTTCCATTGTACAACACTTCACCCTACCTCACTCTACTCTACGCTAATCCACTAAATGCCACTCCACTACACATCAGTACACTGTACTCCAGTAACACTGAACATTATTCCACTCTGTACCACTCCACTGTACGCTACTCCACTGAATGCCACTCCACTGTACACCACTCCACTCTATTGTGTTACACTGTATGCTATTCCTCTGTACAACACTCCAATCTACCACACTCCAGTCTACGCCACTTCCCAGTACACTATTACACTGTACACCACTACAATCTATCTCGCTCTACTCTAAAACACTCCACTCCATAGTATTCCACTCTACAACACTCCCCTCTACGACAGTATACTGTACACATCTCCACTGTATTCAACTCCAGTCAATGCTGTTCCATTCCACTCTACTACACTTTACCTCACTCCACTCTTCGCCACTCTACTCTACACTACTCCACTGTACCCCACTCCATTCTACCCTGTTACACTCTATGCCTCTCCTCTCTCTGCCACACCACGCTACCCCACTCCAGTGTTCCACTGTACCTCACTCCAATATACACCACTCCACTCTACACCACTCCACTCTATGCTGTTCTGATGTATGGCACTTCACTGTACCTCACTCCACTCTACAGCAGTCCACTCTACAACACTCCACTCTATGCCACACCACTCTATGCCAGTACTCTATGCCACTCTACTGTATGTTATTTCTTTGTACTCCACTCCACTCCACTCAACCTTTCCTTTGTATGCCACTGCACTGTTCACCACTCCACTGTATGTAATGCCACTGTATGATGCTTAACCATACGCTACTCCAGTCTATGCCACTCCACTGTACGCTACTACATTGTTTGTACACCAGTAAACTCTACACTGTTCCACTGCATGCAGCTTTACTGTACGACACTCAACGCTATGCTATTCCACTATATGCCTCTCCACTCTACGAAACTCCACTCTCCCCCACTCTAATATACACTATTCCACAGTACGCCACTCCACTCTATGCCACTCTACTCTACACCACCCCAATCTACACCACTCCACTCTAAGCCACTCCAGCCTACACCACTGCACTGTACACCACTCCGCTATACGCCGCTCTACTCAACAACAATACACTGTATGCCATAATACTGTACATCACTATTCTATTCATTCCACTATACTCTGTACCTCACTCCACTCTACACCAGTTCACTGTAGAAAGCTCCACGGTATGACACTCCACTCTATGCAACTCCACTGTACGCCACTCCACTCTATGCTATTCCACTGTACACCACTCCAGTCTAACACACTCCACTGTAAGCCACTGCATTGTATCCTACTACACTGTATACCAATCTACTTTACATTATTCCATTGTACGAAACTCCACTGTATGGCACTCCACTCTATGCTAGTCTACTCTGTGCCACTCCTCTGTACGCCACTCTAATATATGGTATTCCACTGTACACCACTCCACTGTATGCCACTGCACTCTATGCCAACCTACCTCACTCCACTCTATGCCACTCCACTCACTGGCACTGCACTCTATGCTAGTCCTCTCTACGCTGCTCCTCCCAATGCTATTCCACTGTATGCACTCTTTTCTCCTGACTACAGTCTATGCAATTCCACTCTATGCTATTCCACTGTATGCCACTCTACTGTATGCCACGTCAATATTCGCTATTTCACTCTATGCCACTCCCTTTTACGACACTCCACTCTGCGCTACTGTACTGTATGCAACGACAAGTAACTCATTCCGTTGAATGCTGCTCCACTCTATGTCACTTCACTCTACGCCACTCCACTGTATGCTATTGAACTCTGCCACACAACACTCTATGCCACTTCACTGTATGCTATTCTACTGTACAATACGCCACTCTACACCACTCCACTCTAAACTATTGTATGCTATTTTACTGTACGCCACTCCACTGTACTACATTTCACTCTACTCCACTGTACTCTTCAACACTATACTCTACGACAATACACTTTGGAACACTTTCCTCCAATCCCCTGTACCGCACTCATCTTAATAACACTCCACTTGACCACATTAAACTCTACGATAAAAAAAAAAAAATTGAAATAAAACACCTTTTACTTGTAGCTAAAGACTGATAAAGTGATATTAATGTAAAGGTGGTGTGTAAATTATACATTTTAGGTACAACCATAACTTAAGAATTTCTAATGTTTGTGTTTTTTAAGTTTAGTTTCTATAGAAAGAATACATAACGTTTTCCTAACTATAACAAAGGTTTAACCTTAGTTTTTTCATGTAATATATGTAATTTATATATACATATATATACTATATATATGTTATATGAGGACTTAAAAATACAAATGATAAGAAGAAGCGGTAGTAGAAGATGAAGAGAGATAATAGTCATGTGTTTTTGTGTACGGTTGCCTACAGCCTTGTGGTTTCGTAGAGCTATTAAAAATAAAGACCAGTACTACAAGGTGCATACCTGCTTTGGCGATGTTTGCTGTTCTTTTCCAAGTTATTGTGAATTGTTAATCCCAGTGTCTCCAATTTTCCCTGATACCTACAGAATTTCTCAAGCAGAGCAGATTACCACCCTCACAAAAGTGCCGAGTTTCCAGTTCTTAAAAACACTGAGTCGTCTCTCCTGAGTAAACCGCCCCACCCTTCCCCAGCTCTCCGACTAAGTCAGCAGCCAGGGGCGCCCGCCCCAAGGCAAGCACGGTTCACAGGCTCCCCGGCCTCAGAGGCAATCAACCATGGAACAAATATTCCGTTTCCGATCATGCACAACCCGGCGCTAATGACTGCCACGCTCCGAGAAGGTCAAGTAGACAAGGGAGAAAATACACCGCCATAAAGGCAAGCGGTCTGCACTTGTTCATGTCACGTGCGGGATGCAAGCGGTGGAAACAAATTGCTTCATGCAGGATGCTAACCTAACCTCAACAGCAAATTCGATATTTCCATTTTTGTTCTGCACACGTCCTCCCGTCAGTGGGTTTGAACTTTGTAAATGATAGTTGAACAGTGACCTAGCCTCAGTATCATGGTGCCCTAATGCCAGCAAGGACAATAGTCACCCAGATCAGAATTAAAATACACTCTCGAGGAGCAGTGGGACATCTGGATGCTTGGACCCCAATACCACTGCACCTGCTGCACCTGCTGCACTAATGCTACTGGCACCCCTGCTTTGGATCTTTAACCCCCATTCTACCTGTCTTTCCTTCTCTATTCACACAAAAGGTAAAGGGAGGAATACCTGCAAAGTCTCATCTCTGCGATCACCCTGGGTGGCATACCAGCCCATCATTTTTCACCCACTGTGACACTTTGGACAAAGGCCCGCCTTATGCAAATCAGTACCGGCACTGCTACTCGTTGGAACAGTCCATCCCAAACTGCCACGTGAGGCACCCTCCAGAAGGGTACACATGCAACCCCAGTATCAGTCTTATTAGACCATGTGAGTGAGGTATAGCTTGGATATTAGAGCACAGGGACAAAAGAACTACATCTGGGCATACCCATGACCACTTACAATCAGACAAAAGGTGACGGGAGGAATACTTGCAAAAAATATAACCAGTGGCAGTCACTCGCGTAGCATTCCAGCCCATCGTATTTGTCCACTGTGCCACTCTAGACCAAGGCCCACCTTTTGCAAATCAGTGCTGACCCTGCTCTTCATGGGGACAGTCCACCCCGAACTGCCACGTGAGGCACCCTCCAGAAGGCTACACATGCAACCCCAGTATCAGTCTTATTAGACCATGTGAGTGAGGTA
The DNA here is from genome assembly GCF_031143425.1 of Pleurodeles waltl. NCBI lineage: Eukaryota > Metazoa > Chordata > Amphibia > Caudata > Salamandridae > Pleurodeles > Pleurodeles waltl. The sequence goes on along the minus strand of NC_090448.1, from coordinate 418,166,749 downwards.
TAGCTTGGATTCTAGAGCACAGTGACAAAGGACCTACATCTGGGCATACCCATGACCACTTACAATCAGACAAAAGGTGACGGGAGGAATACTTGCAAAAAATGTAACCAGTGGCAGTCACTCGCGTAGCATTCCAGCCCATCGTATTTGTCCACTGTGCCACTCTAGACCAAGGCCCACCTTTTGCAAATCAGTGCTGACCCTGCTCTTCATGGGGACAGTCCATCCCGAACTGCCAGATGAGGCACCGATCAGGAGGAAAGAAAAGTAACCCCAGATTGGTTTTGGCCTTATTAGGCCTCATCAGTGAGGTGTAGCTGGGATCTTATAGCACAGTGAGCAAGGGACCCATATCTGAGCATACTCTTATGCACTTAGGGCGTAAGATCAATCACACAAAAGAGATGCGAAGATTGATTGTAAAACGTCTACCCACTGGCAATTGCTCGCTGTAGCATTCTAGCGAATGCCCCTGACAGGCCCGATATCAAACAAATTCTGAGGACTGTCTCTAAATTAACTGCAGCTCATTGGCCTTACAAAACTAGAGGAGGCCACCCTCGGGTTCACGATATTTCCCTTCCTCCTTATTATCTTCTTTATCTGACTTTCTCTCTTGCTCTTAGTCAAAGTCTGTTCAAGCAAAGTACGTCCAGGTCTCCAAAAATGAGGGACAGTGCCACAAATATAAGAGCTGATGTTAATACCAGTTCCCCCCTTTAGGGGAACTGTTGATCCGCTGCCGGGTCAGTGGTCTGCACATTTGAGCAGATCATGTTCGCGCAGCTGAATATTTACCCTTCTGAATTGTTCACAAGAACAACACTCTAGCGTCAAGGACTACACAGTACTGGCTAAGCTTCAACACTTATGCGACCGCAACAGACAATGTGAGTAAGGAATACCTTGGAATGTGTTTGATAGAATGCAACTACAATACAATGGGACGAACGGTGAGGGAGGGTTGGGGCGGCTGAGACAGACTTGTGACCAATGTGCAACTACACCCGTTGATAAAGGGATGTAACAACTAGCATCTGTCACTCGTGCTTCTGCAGATAATCTCACCAAAGCCCTTCCTACAGTGGAAAATATGAACATTTTCCCCAGTTGATGAGCATGCCAAGGGTGCTATTGAGCGCAAAAACATCTTTATGCACATTCAGTCATCCCTAACCTGAGCGTGAGTACGACATGACTGCACTGATAAAGCATCATTGATGGGCTCAACTGTGCAGTTCATCTTTAGTAGGCAAAATCTGAATTTGCACTTGGCCACCTGAAGCTTGTTCAATTGAAAATTCTATTGCTTCCAGACAGCCCAGTCTTCCACTGTTTTCTACCTAAAAGAGAACACTTTTTCTGCTTTTGTTTCTCCTCTTCTACCAGTCTGTCATGCGATATTCCCTTCCAAGTCCCATGTAACCCCCGAATACCAAAGACAGAATTTTGTGGTATGGAATTATCGAGGACAAAAAAAAATATATATATATATATGTATAGCCACTAGGCAGTTATAGCGTTATAGTTAGGACCATGCTACCATTGACAGCGTATTTTGTTTTGCCAGTAAAAATTTCAAAATGTATACTTTGGTCAGTTCAGCTGCTGTCTTGAAAGTCTCTGGGTGATCCGTCAAGTTGGGGCCAAGAAAATGGGGGAGTCCCAAAACACGTTTTTCCCATTTAATTTTCCATAGGACTTTTAGACACGCCTACCGACCAAACTGCTGAGTGGAATTTCACCAAATTTGGCATGAAGCTAGATCCTGTTCCGCTGATTAATCTTTTTGTGGTTTAGTGCGAATCTGTTCAGTAGTTTTGGAATAATTTATGGCCAAAAAATGTAGATATATGGGGATGCGAATCCTCCTTGGATCCAACTGTCTGCGTGCTAATATCTGATTGGTTGCCAACACTTCAACAGGGAAGTGTTGGTAGGCATCATGGGACTCGGCTTCAGACCACTAAACTAAGGGGGCAGCATGTGCCTGTGGTCACAAATGGGTACTGCATTACAAAGAAAAAGGATGGTACAGAGAATGTTAGTCATGTAGCCACAGAGGAGGGGAAAATGCAGAATAGAGGGTGAGGGGGACAGGCACTCATCTTACATATTGCAATACTGAAAGGGCGTACACATAGAGCTCAAGTTCCAGCAAGATAAATATACCAAGAGTACATGTTCAGTGACAGCTGCAAAGTTCTATTAATCGCTTCAGGGGGACGCGGGTGTTGTCGATTCACATGCCAGAGTGGTTAAATGTGATGTCAGTGGTGCCCAGATATCCTAAAGGTGGGAGCATGCTGGTATGACATCCCAATAGTTCTGTAATTGTTCTTAGAAATATGCCACATCTCGCAGCCAATCCGACTTTAGTGGCAATCGGCATCTCCCCCATCACATGGCCGCTTGATGCCCAGCAGGGTGAGATGGGGGAACTTTCAGTATCCCACGCAAGCATGGTACCTATAACATCAAAGACCTTCACCCAGAATGCCCTAATACCGGAACAACACCAAGCAAGATGCAATTAGTCCACACGAGCAGTCGCACATTGTATGCAGCGTGCACCCTCGTGCAGGCCAATAGTGTGCAAGGGTGCAGGAGAGTAATACAATCTATATAAAAATTTAAGGTGAAGCAAGCAAAACAGGTAGTTGGGAGAGAGGGCTTGCAAGTGCATACAACAGTATTTCCATTGGTCCTCTGTGATCGAGGAACTCCGGTCATCAGACCACTGCAGCTGAGCTCGGTGTTTACACACTGGTGCTGACGTCTGCAATGTAGTGTATAATTTTTGTAATTAAGTGCCTGTAATGTCTCAGGAGCCTGTGGGAAGGTACTATGCTGCACGCATAGTGCCACCCTCAGCTTATAATAAGTAAATCTGTGTAGCAGGGTGTCTGTTGGTCCTTGCAGGACCTGCTCCAGTTCCATGAGGGAACCATCTCGATAGACTGCTCCCATCGTGGTCAAGTGCTAAGCAACTTGCTGGCCCAGGTAAGCGAAAGAAGACACAAACGCAATTTTGGTGGAAAGTGAGGAGCAGGGGAAGAGGAAGGTTCCCAAATAGATACAGAAACTTGGGGAGTATCACCATTTCAGCAACAGCAATGTGGCCTGTCTGGGAGAGCAGCAGCATGCGCCACCTCTCCAGATGGTCTTCCAGCCAGGTGAGGGCCCGACCATATTTGGCATGCCACATTTCATCCAAGTCTCTACTTCCTAAATAGCGAACCGGTTCTGTAGCCCAGAATAACGGAAATCCCAGGTTACGTTCCTCAGTCATATCCGTAAGTGGAATTATAATAGATTTGGCCCAGTTAATCATAATACCCAATAGGCCGCCAAAGAGAATTAACTTACGGATAAAGGCATCCAAATTATCACATGGGTTGTTGACCTAGAGAATAACATTGTCAGTATAGGACACCAACACAGCTCTGGCCGTGAACTCGAGTCCCCGATGAGAATGATGCTGGCATAGTTGTGCCACATGGTGCTCCATGGCTACAGCAAATAGGTAGGTGAGAGGGGACAACCCTGACGATGCCCTTCGTCACTAACAATGGGTCTGAGATCACACTGTTGATGTGCAATCGAGCCACAGGCTGTTGGTATAAGAGCCCATTAGCATAAATAAACTTAGAGCTGAGGCCAAGGCAAGCCATTAAAGCAAACAGGTAGGGCCATTTGAATGAGTCGAACCTCTTTGTGGCATCCAGAAAAACAGCAGCAGCCTGACAAGTCGGGTCGATCATTGGTGTGACAGAGAAAAATGTATGTAGACTATTAGCTGTTAATATGCCTGGCACAAATCCATATTGGTTGGGATGAGTAATCAACCATATTAGTGGGAATAAGCAAACAGCTATTAGCTTTGCCAGAATCTTGTTATCAATATTTATCATGGAGGGCGGGTGATAGGACTCACAAAGACGCAGGTCTTTATCAGGCCTCAAGATAGTGATGAGCAGTGCTTCATGCAGGAGGTGAGGCGAATACCCTGCTCCAGCGCTTCCTCAGACATTTCAAGCAAGTGCTGGGCAATTTTGATGCGTAGTCTTTATAAAAGGCAGCTGTAAGGCTGTCCAGCCCAGGAGCTTTGTCTCCAGGTAACTCCTTAAACTCCTGCACTATGCCCTCCACAGAGAACGGCTCATCCAGAAAGCGCCTCTGGCCTCCCTTGATCCAGAGGAGCTGGATTGAGTAAAAATTGGAAGCAAACACCTCAGAAGGCGTGGGTCATGTGGATGTGTAAAGTGAAGTGAAGAAATATATCATCATCTGTTGAACAGCCTCTGTTCCCCCGTGGGATTGCCCCTGCTGGTCTACAAATTCAACAATGTGGCCACTAGCCCAGGGTGTAGCCAGTGTTCTGTCAGCCCTGTCTCCCTCGCCATATCTTAGGGCGTGAGCCTCGTAGCCCAGGTAGTGCACCATCCTCTGCACCACCTTTTTAAAGCAGGTTAAGCCAGACCTGATTTTAGCTAGTATAGCTTGACTGCAAACGACTAAGTACTGGCGCTCAAAAGCCTCTATCTCCATCTCAAGATCGGAAAAGTCCCTGCATAACGATTTGAGCATACCAGCTTGCTTCGCTATACAAAGCCCCCCTGAAATCCACCTTAAACACCTCCCTGATGGTAGTAGGGACTGAACTGAACCCTTTACAGTCACAATAATTGACTATGGCCTCTCTAATCTCCTCATGAAAGACCTGGTCTCCGAGAGTGCCACCTGGAAGACCCCAGCTAAAGACCCTTGACGTTGTAGTGGGGGAGTCAGAGCTCCAGAAGAACCGGCACAAGATCTGACTGGGTATGTGGTAGGTTCTCTACTCTAGAGGTCCAAGAGTGCACATATCAAGTGACTAAAAAGAGGTCTCTTCGGGACTCTGTGTTATGCGGGGTAGTGACACAAGTGCCTTCCCTATCTGAGCTATGAGTGGCTCCCCAAAGGTCCACCATGCATTTATCCATCATGAGCAATTGTAGAAATGATGCAGCACTCAGATGCAGCATCCTATTGGTATTGTGATTGTCAGTCATCGGGTCCAGTACTACATTGAAGTCTCCACCCCACAGCAACGCACCAGAACCCGACGAGTCCGCCAGACACCAAACAGATCACGACAGCCCATATTGGTCACATAACGTACAACCTAAAATAACAAAGCGGCCCTGCGGGTCACTCAGCACACAGCGGGTGAACCATGGCAGTCCCTTGTAAATAGGTATTGCTACCCCTCTTGCATAATTAAAGTACAAGGCCACATGGCATTCTCCAATCGAACCCATGTGCAGGCGCATCTTAGTAGAGTCAGTAAGATGCAATTCCTGGAGCACACATATGTCTGTTTTGTGTCACTGTAGGTATGCGAATACATGTCTGGCTTTACGTGCATTATTTAAGCCTCTAACATTCCAAGTTAAGCAATTGAGGGGGCTCATCTAGGAACCTGGCATAGCAATGGCAGCACCGGGAGCATACATGGTAAAACCCAGCATGCAATGACCACAGGAGGACAGTTAGTGCAAAAAGGAGAAGGAGAAAGAACACTTTAAAAATAAAAACTCTTCAACTAAACGAGTGCAATGACCCACATACCCTCTCTCCACTCATGTTGTTACCCCAGTCGGACCAGACTAGATCCTCCCACCTATCAGATCCCCAGAACAAAATTTCAGAACACTCACAGAGAGTGGTAAGGTCTTAACAAATTTGGTGGCAAGTTTACGGTCAGTGAAAAAATGGGTCTTGCCACAGTGATGGATTCTCATTTTGACAGGGTAGATCAGTGAGTAAGAAGCATTGGTTTTCTGCAGTGAGTACTTGACAGGGGCAAAGTCGCGCCTAGCCGATTGAACGGCAAGCGTATATTTTGGGAAGAGAGTTATTGCATTATGTTGGGACTGACGGGGTTTCTTGTCACGGCCAGTCGCAGGGCTATGTCACAATCTCGATTGTTCAATAATCAGGCTATAATAGGTCAAACAGGGGTGACCAGCAGGGGTCTTAGAGACAAAGACCTAGGTGCCTGCTCAACCACCAGAAAACAGGACATGGCCTCCCCAAAGAGGGAGCAAAGCATGGACTGGACATAGGCTTCCATTCGGCCCACATCTGTAGACTCCGGGACACCAGTTATGTGCAGATTATTTCATCTGTATCGTGCCTCTAGGTCTTCATTTTTGCTGAAAACGAGCTCCCGTACCCTTTCCATCTGTCGGAGTTTTTCTCCCATCGCATGATGGCCATCGTCAAGATCCGATGTCTGCTGTTCCAAGTGGTCAAGGCGGCTCTCGTGCCCATCCACCTTTTCTTAGAGTCGATCTAGCCTGTCTGCCAACCAATCAACCTTAGAATCTATAGGGGTGAGGCTATACTTGAGGTCCAGAAACATTGAGCAGATAGTTGGTTCAGAGGCTGCCGGGTCTTCTTCGAGAGGATCAGCCTGAGAGGACTCAGGTGCAGAGTCTGCTCCTCTGGCCCATCGTCTTGGTTCAAAGGAAAGCTTAGATTTTCTGGTATCAGTCTTATCCATCTTGTCTCCATTTAAAGCAGGCCGGATTAGGGTGCAGGATGTAGAATCAGCAGTGCTGATTGAGCGAGGCAAGCAGCTGCTTTCAGTCCCACCACTCACTTGGAGAAAGTCCAGCAGGGGGGCACAAGCAGACCCGTTGGCAATGTTTAAACAGTTGAAGAGGGCCAAATGTAGTAGAAACTCTTTGCCTCACACACAGGTCTGTGGCCAAAGGTGATGGACACCTGGTTCAGGTCCGGGGGGCACGAGCAGGCCCAGCCTGCATCCGACTAACCTGACACACGCTGGGTCAGACAGCTGCTCCTCACCACATCCAGCGTGTCTACCCTGTCAATAACCTTCACTGCCCAAGTCGAGGTGCAGCCCCAGTGTACAGTGTTCGCAAACAAGTAGAAATGCCACATGGGAACATGTAAAAAGGCGAGGCTCCATTGCACAGGGGGGAGCCTGTCAGGGAAGTGAGGGGCTGAGTGTGTGGCACTGACAGAATTCCACGATAGTCTGGCAATAAGGGCAACAAATCACTATAGATGTAGAACTAAATGAATGCTATAAGCAATGTGCCCACATTCAGATCAAAGTTCAGGCCTCACTGGTATTTTATAGTTGCATTTATGAATTTACAAACAAGCAGGCCAAACAGGGTGTCGCATTCGCAGGAGGGGTCCTCCAGATGCACAGAAAATGTTTGTTTTTAGGGGTGGGCCATGGGTAAACAAGTAATCCATGGGGTAAGCCCCTTACCCAGCTCCAGCGGCCCTCTCCTCTCACGCGGTCCTCCTCCCGGTCAATCCGCAGTGCTGCAACAGTGCAGAGGGGGTAACACCACAGCAGCAGCACCCACAGCACCAATAGGGAGTGTGCAACCTCGGGCAGGTCAGCCCAACGGCCACCAGGTCCAGCACTCTTCGGGCACGGCTCACCGACCAACAGCTCGCAAGGGCTGCAGCCAACGCAGGTGCTGCACACCTGCTCCAGCTCGCATGGGCCAGCCACCAAAGACTCAGGTGGCACAGTGGACACCTCAAGAGCAGGGGCCCTAATCCAGCGCTTGAGGGATCACCACAGAGCTGGCATGCACCACTAGAGGGAGTTGGTGTGAAAAATGAAGGTCTGTATGCTCAAAAATAAAGTTAGGGTCCCCACCCTATCCCACCATCACGTTGGGAGGATAGCCATGGGCGGAGGGCTCTGATTGGTCCCCAGGAGGCAGATAAATGCCAGAACAAACACCTCGGCCGGCAGAACCTCACAATGTTGCAGCCATCTTGCTGTAAGGCTCTTGAGTGCTCCCCAGTGAGAGGGGACTTCAACAAATAAAATAAAAACACAAATTGAGAAGCACTGTTTCGGTCATTGAGTAGGTGATAAGTTAGCACTCACCCATGGGCCCTTTTCCCAATTGCAAATAGGCTGCAGGAGCTGGTGTTAGCTGATCTGGTCCTCCATTTGCTGCACAATGCTGCGGGTTGATGAGGAGCAGTCAGCTGCCACCCTCCCCCTTATTTAACCAGGGTGTAAGGGCAGGTATTTCATCAATTCCGCCCCATGCATTTTTAAACCTAATCTTGCCCTTCCCACAACCATTACTACCTCCTCGCCAATTTTGAACCGTTGTTTTGTGTGTTTTTTTGCTGTGTGCGATACAATGGGGTTGGTGAGTACCCCGTGCGTGCTGCTACCCTATCTGTTTGCCCTGCATGTGCACTAGCTTTATATGTCCAATCTAGTATATATTAGACGGTGCAATGTGAGTTTGGTGAGTACCCCCGGTGTGCGACTTGCAGTGGCTCGCTGGTTTTGAACTTGAGTAGTTTATGAGGGAGTAGGGAGGTCACTTACTCTCACACAGAGAAGTGAATGATCTGTTCAGGGTATGTCAGAAGGAATTTCCCTCCTTTGCCAGGTATGCAAACGAGGTCACGGGACCTCTGGCGGCCAACTAGCAACGTTGCAGACCTCACAGGGGTCACCTGTGGATGAACGGATAATGTCACAGTTTCTCACGCTTAAGTTTGAGGGCTCTACTACAGGTGTGTTTGTAGACATTTCTCACCTTACAGGTAGGCATCAAGGGCCAGATGTAGGAAAGGTTTAGCGACTCGCAAACGGCGAAAAACGCCGTTTGTGAGTCGCTAAACCCCATCTGGTATGTAGAAATGCATTTTGCGAGTCGGAACCGACTCGCAAAATGCATTTCCGAGTCGCAAATAGGAAGGGGTGTTCCCTTCCTATTTGCGAGTCGCAGTGGTATGCAATTCCATTTGCGACCGCGAAAGCGTTCGCAAATGGACTTGCAGTTACCATCCACTTGAAGTGGATGGTAACCCACTCGCAAACGGGAAGGGGTCCCCATGGGACCCCTTCCCCTTTGTGACTGGACCTAATAATAATCCAATGGACCACTACCTGCCCTGAAAAATACCGAAACAAAAGGTTTCGGTTTATTTTTCAAAGTGCAGCTCGTTTTCCTTTAAGAAAAACGGGTTGCACTTTGAAAAATAAAAACTGCTTTATTTAAAAGCAGTCACGGACATGGAGGTCTGCTGTTCCCAGCAGGCCTCCATCCCCATGAGTGCCCTGAGTCGCTATGGGGTCGCAAATTGCGACCCACCTCATTAATATAAATGAGGTGGATCTTTGCGACCCCATAGCGACTCGCAGAAGGTGTCTGAGACACCTTTCTGCATCCCAAATTGCGACTTGCAATTTGCGAGTCGCAGGGACTCGCAAATTGCAAGTCGCAATTTGGGAGTTTCCTACATCTGGCCCCAACTCCGTTACAGGTTTCTTTAATTTAATCCATACACTCTGAATGCGCCTGATCTCGCCTGATCTCGGAAGCTAAGCAGGGTCGGGTCTGGTTAGTACTTAGATGGGAGACCGCCTGGGAACGCCAGGTGCTGACGGGAGGCAGGCACCTGTGGCATAATGGTTAAGCCCCAGACTTCTTAATTGAAGGTTGTGAGTTCTTGTCGGTGGTGTCTTGGTTCCTAAACTTAACTTCCCAAACATTGTGCGGGACACTTTAAGAAACACCTGTGGCTTAGTGGTCAGGGTCACAGACCCTCACACTGGGAGGTGAGGGTGTGATTCCAGGTGTATCCATAGGGGTGTCCTGGACTCGTCTCAAGGGTGATGTCCCTAATCTAATTTGGGTCCCTATATATAAAAAAAACTCAAATGAAAGGGTTCAAATCTCCCAGCCCTTAAAGTACATTTAATGTGCACATTCATTCTCGTGGGAGCCGGATATTTTCACTACTTCGTGACTCTCATTTTTCGCCCCAAAGCGAGCACGATCTGCGTTGGACCCCCGCATGACTCAGATGGAATTTTGCTCCCTCAGCAAACTTTGGAAGATGGCCAAGACCCATCGGCTAGACTGGGCCCTCCAGAAACTGACTGAAGGTTCAGAAAAGGATCAACAACCTTTGGCAGCTACCCACCTACTGAATTGGCAGAGTAAGGTCCCAGCGTGCTACAGGAATGCCACTCCAGGGCCTAGGGCCGCTACAACCAGCACGCAACTAATGGCCTCCTCTACTGTCCAGGGTGAGTCCGTGGGGCAGCCCCCTGCACTATGTCCCAGAACCCAGGCTCCAAGTGGTCCGGTGGCTACCATCAGCGAGGGGGAAGTGTTTCAAAGTAACTGGGTCTGTTGTCTTGTGGCCCAGGGTGAGGGCTCACCTCAGGTGGGGTCGGCGTCTGTGTCGTCACAACCTCAATGGTGGGAGGCCACCCGGCGTTACAGGGCACTACAATGGTTCTTCTGGGCCATCACCCACACAGGTCGGGTGGGGGAATTGTGCAGACTCCTGTTCAGACAAGTTCTCTGGTGGGGTAGGGAGGCATCCATCCTTGGGCAGTCCCCACTATCGATCAGTCCAGTGTTTCTTGGCTCCACAGCTCCCACCCTGGCCCTCCAGTGGCGATCGCCTGGCACATGCCAGCGGAGACCAAAGAAAAAATATATAAGGGAGACTATGTCAAGGTTTTTGACCTAATTAAGGCAGGTGCCGTCACAGCAAAGGCCAGATCTGGGAAGGAAGGGGAGCATAGGCCGAAAGAGGTTTGGGTGGAATGGTCTCTGAAGAATTGGGTGACAGGGTTTTCTATTTATGCAGTGATCGTGACTGATCGGTAGGTGTTAAGCATGACATAGTATGGCAGCCAGTGCTTAATTTGTAAATAAAAACGTGCTGATGCCCAAAGCTCTCCTATGAAACATGCGGCTGCTGCAATTAAATTTGTGGCTTAAACCTTAAAAGGGACCATCCAACATAACCCTTTATAGCCTTGGGTATCTGTCATTCACAAAAAAAAAAAAATTGGCCTTAGGGGGACAAATACATCATCTTTCCACCAATAATATATACTTTATTATTGAGGCACTTTTATTTGTGTTGTCTTTTGTATTATAATTAATTCATAAAAACATCATAGACACTATGCAGATAGAGATGTAAACCACAATGATTTTCAAAATATCCCAACCACCCCAACAAATGGAACACTCTTGTCAAACTTTTACACGCAATCCCTTTATACAGTTCAAACACTGACAGCCAAATGTGTGCAGTCCATCTTATTTGGTCTGTCATGCCTTTACACGATGTCTTGATTTTTCGACGGCCTCCTTGTTTTCAGAAAGGTGTCCATGTGTTTCGGCATGGTGTCTAATGGTCTCTTCAGGACGGTATAAGTAGAGTGTATACCCTATCACCATAACTTTATGGGCGGACCACATGTCGTCACATAACCTTTGTCTCTTGGAATTCCTATCTACACCCCTCAAAATGTCTTGTTCAGAATTTTTTAGGTGTATTGGAACGCGATCTAAACTATCTCCGTTCAATTAGCCGCATACAGGAAATACAATCATATGTGTGAGCACAGAATAGTGCGGCAGTGTAATCCTAAAGACATCTCGGGCCTCTTTAATTTATTTACAGCCACTGCCTGCCCCTTCAGCTCAGTCTTGCAGCTTTCTGCTTTCACCTTTTGTGATGCTTTTTCGCCTCCGTCTTCCTCCGCCTTTCCCATATGTCTCTTTTGCTCGCAGTAAATGTTTGATGCAGAAAACTAAGTGCCGGTCCTAAAAAAAAATAAGTGCCTGTGCCCCGCCCCGGAGACCACCGACTCCACCGACTCAAAGAATTGATGGCAGATGTGGGCCATGAGGTGAAGGCAGAACCCTAACTTCTGAATTTCATTACGTTTTGGTTTTTATGGTGAAGCCACTCTTAACATATTAGTCAAGGTTAACTCTTTTCAACTTAAGTTTTTCTAGGAAATAATATATATAATACTGTATGTAATGACTTGTGCATAAATGCAGTCAACAAATCGGTGCCAGACAGTAGTGCCATGCTCACCATGGGTACGGCGTTAACAACAAGTACCTGAAGACATGAACCAAACATGGCGGCCATACCGAAAATGGATTCTGCTCTGGGCTATGCTAGCTCCACCCTTTCTGATGCTCCCCTGCCTCTGAGGACACTCCATTTTGCCGGAATTTACTGCAAACTACATCTGTCGAAGAGAGCTGTCATGGCGTTTTTCTGCAATGAGACAGCAGTCTCACGTGGGAGCTCAGCTTACGATGTGTCGTTCTTTTTACAGGACTTGCTTTCAAACAAGGAAGCATCGAGCGAGCTGCGAATTAAGCGTAAATTGGTTCCTCCCAAGGCTGGTTTCAGCGCTGTCTCTTGTGGCTTGTGAGCCGCTTAGTAGGCACTAGGGACAAAAGGTGGAGGTCGAGAACACGTTTTGCTCTGTTGGATTTCCCTGTGTGCTCTTGCTAACACAGCTCTTTTGGTTGGAAGGCGCAATCCTTCCCTGTTAGGCTAGTTATAACATTACAGCCTTGTGCAGCGGCAGGGGCTGGAGTAAAATTGGATTTAACGGCCTCGGGTGGACCCCAGTGGGAAGTGCTGAGCCTACTTTTCTCTGCGACAGGATGTTTCAACTGGCTTGCAGCGTGTGAAGGAAGACAAACATACACACCTTCTCAACCCACCCCAGGCAACTGTGGACAAGATGTAGACATACTGGGACGCCTGCAATCACCTCATGAAGACCTATGGTCAATGATATTATTACAGCCAAGTTGTGGTGCATCTAGTCACCTCTAATAAAAAAATTGAACAGCTGCTCAACTTTAATTACTTATTATATCGCGTTGTTTCTCTATATGGCCACAGAACACCTTAGGGAAGTGCAATATCCTTATAATGTACCGCGGGGGTACTTTGTCCTGTATGCAATGCTGGCACGGGCAAAGATGCAGATGTGGGTCAGGTAAGCATGAAATAAAAAGGGTGGTTTATATTTACCTACTAGTTGACAATCTCAAACTAGAGATCCCGGATTTAGGTCTCGATTTAGACAACCCAGGAGGGAGGAATAGCATCCACAGGCCAAGGTGCGGTCAAGTACTCCAGGCCTCCAATTTCTAAGAAGGGGTACAGCTGCAGGGCTGCATAAAGCTCTTAGAAGCAACTAGCAAAGCACAGCATAACAGAAAATAACAGTGTGTACTTTACTGGCTATTGATTAATTGATGTATTTTTGGAATACCGAAGAGATCCGAGTGCTTTCTTTTTATGCAATCTTATGTTATTAATAATATTTTATCCACATACTTGTTTTAGTGTTTTATGAATTGTATCGCATGTGGCTGATAATATTTTTGTATTCTTGCTGAGCTTTTTAGGGAGCTAATTTGCATATGATAGGTAAGCATTTCTCGTGTTTTAATAACAGTTGCCTTACTCCACTGCCATCAGTGAACCACATACAAACCTGTTTCTTATTTTTCTAATGCCTGGCAGGTATGCCTTTACAATACAAAGTGCTTTGAAGCTCCGGCAGCTTAGAGCTATGTAATGATTCAGAGTAAGGTGGCCTGGTCGACACTGCAGTACCCTCCAATTCCTCAAATACTGCTCTTTAATCCTTCACCTTTATATTGTGCCCATCATTGTACCTTTCCCAAGCTCTGGATTTCTTTGCTCCCTTAATCCGTTCCCTTCTGCCTGTAGCTTTCTCAAACCCCCTCCCCTACGGGTGCTATGTTGTTCGCTTCCCAGTGGATTAAAGCAAATTTTCATCCTCAACAATATAATTAAATGATAAACCAGCAGAAATGCCAATAGGATGGCTTAACTTCAATGTAGCATTTCCATCAAAAAGGAAATGCTGAGTTTTCCCGAATCATTTTTGTGTGCATCCTAATGATTTGATATGTAAATTGAATAAAACTTTTAAATGTCGAAGCAAAAACCTCAATTTGCTCTGTGCTTTAAATAAAAATCAAGCAAACATTCGAAAGCCATATTTAGTCAAATGCAGCACAGTAGAATTGATATGAAACGGATGAGCCTGTTCTTGTATCATGGTTTGTCCACGGAAGTGTGCGATTCTCTTCTGAAATGGGTGCTTTTGTGGGGGCCCTTCAGAGTTCACCTCTTCACCATTCACCTGTTACCCTTGGTTCAAGGTTTTGTACACTAAACCGCATATCCCTACTACTGGCAGGGCCTTCTCCCGCATTAAGGGGCATATTTACAACAAACTGGTGCCTCAGAGCTAATGGGCCAGTTTTCTTATATCGGCCCTGCCCCACCTAACAACACCATGGGTGCGTCGTATTTATAATACAATGCACCATGGCGCACAGAAGGCCAATAGTGTCAACATTTTTCACGCTATTGTGGTGGTTTGCTGCACTAGCTTCACAAGTTTTGACGCTAGTGCAGCAAAGTGCGAAGAGGCCCATTGATTAAAATAGGTGCGTCACTTTAATGCCTGCTTTGAGCAGGTGTTCAAAATGACGCCAAAAATGGTGCAGTGAAATCTTGTAGATTTCACTTCGCCATTTTTGCAGGCATCGTAAGGCCGGATCGCCCCGCCCTTGCATACATTAAGCCTGACGCAGGCATAATGTGGTGCAAGTGGTCGCAAATATGGTGTGGTGAAAATTGCCTCCCTGAGCCACATTAGTGTAAAAAAAGAAATTACGCTAGTGTGGTGCAAGAAGGCACTAGGGCCTTGTAAATCTGGCCCTAAATTTTGCTAGATTCACTTGCCAAAATGTATCTGAAGAGTGCAAACTTTATAACACCCAGAAACTGCTGAGTGCAGTAATTTCGCCTGTGTGCAAGCAGATGTTTCCACAGTAGTTAATTACAATGGCACTCGTGACTGACTATTTTGAAAGTAACCCAAAGTTCAATAAGGCTTTGCAACTGAAGTAGTGCAAGATGTGGCTTGCACCATGTAAATCGTTGGTACAAATTCAAGAACAAGCTGCACTTGAGAGGATGAATCTTTGTCTCAAATTGAGGATTAACACCAGCTCATGAACAGTACATTAATAACAGTGAACACATTAGGCTACACAAGGACAACAGAGAGAAATAGATCTGCAAACCATGAAGGTTTATAAGCAGATTAGCAAGTTACAAATTCAAATTGTTCGAAGTAATCATAAAGCAATAATCGCCTTATAAGAGTGTTGTCCAGCATAATCCAAAGGGAATCAAAATAGCGAATTCAAATCAAGTTATTTAAAGATTGTCGTACGCAAATTTGGTATGATTTAGTTTCCCCTGAAGGGAAATTCTCTAACACTAATCTGAGAAATCAGGAGATAGAGGGGACTTTTGGAGCAGAAGGTGTCAGCAAATAAAGTTTCAAAAAGGCAGAATCAAATAAAGATTGAGTTAGGTGAATGAGAAAGGATTTGCTTGAGAGTTTAACTCTGTGAGCAGGGGGAAGGCAAGCAATGGGTCTTAAGAGCATGGAAAGGGGCATCTGCTTCAAACAAGTGGGGAAATGTATCTGACTCTAGCTAGCTCAGCAATGCACAATTAAAACACACAGGGGGTTATTACAACTTTGGAGGAGGTGTTAATCCGTCCCAAATGTGACGGATATACCACCAGCTGTATTACGAGTTCCATAAGATATAATGGACTCGTAATACGGCTGGTGGTATATCCGTCACTTTACCGTCACTTTTGGGACGGATTAACACCTCCTCCAAAGTTGTAATAACCCCCACAATTTCTTAGCAAAACAGAGCCTTCCCTAAAATTCACAGGAAGCAGGACCAGCCAGGTTTGAATGTTCTCCAATAAGGGAACTTCTCCCATTTCTCAGCCATCACATCAAGGAAGCTTGCAGCTGCACTGACTTCAGGAGATATAGGGCACAGGATGATACATTGTGGACAGCCCGCCCACAGAACAGGTGTGGGGATTCATTATTTAACTTTTGGTGAAACACACAAGGGTAAACAATTCTCACAGAAACTAAAACAATAGTAACATTTTTCTAAATGTAAGCTACGACAGCTGGGCTCCTAGAATAAGAGAAATGGAAGACAGAATCACAGCAGCCAAAATGGATTTGAAATGTTAGTGTGAGTGGTTAAACTGATGTCTACATTAAGTATAGCTAACTCAAAGTGAAGTTAACGCAAAAATAACACTTTAAATAGGTTAAAAAGGTGTGTATATAATATGTGGATTAACCCATTAGCTGCTCCCCCTGTGCTAAGCCATTTTTTGACTATTTGGGGTAGTTCATGCTTTGGCCCCGTAACTTTTTGTCCACATAAGCTATCCATGCCAATTGTGCATCCTTTTTTCCAGCATTCTGGGGATTGTAAAGGTACCCAGAGTTTGTGGGTTCACCTGGAGGAGACCAAGAAATAAGCCAACATATTTTTTTTGAAAAACTGGAAAAAAGTGCTGCAGAAGAAAGCATCTGGTTTTTTTTCTCTGCAGACAGCATCAACAAAGGGTTTGTGGTGCAAAAATCACCATCTTCCCAGTTTTCAGGAACAGGCAGACTTGAATCGGAAAACCAAATTTTTCAACACAGCTTTGGAATTTTACTGGGACATACCCCATTTTTCTATTTGTTTGTGATTGCAGCTTCCTTCCAGTTAGTTAAAGAAATGGGCATGAAACCAGTGGTAGATTCTGGACAGCTAAACAGTTCTAAAAAGTAGACAACATTCTGAATTCAGCAAGGGGTCATTTGTGTAGGTCCTTCAAGATTTTCCTGCATAAAGTTACAGTTGAAATTAAAAAATATTGAAATTGAGTTGAAAAAATCCAGCCATTTTTTCTACGTTTTCTTGCATAACTTTTTCCACCTATGGTAGATTTGTGAAAGCAATATACCGTTACGTCTGCCGGACTCTTCTGGTTGCAGGGATATATAGGTCTTGTAGGTTCATCAAGAGTCCAAGGTACCCAGAGCCAATCCAGGTATAGAGCAATTAATTTGGTTAACTATAGAGAGTGAAAAATAGGTATCAAGGAAACATAGGTATTTCTGAAATGGGCTCAAGATAAGGAGTTTAGAAGCAGTGGTTATTTTCACATCTCTGAATTCGGGGATCCCCATACTACCATGTGAAATACAGGGCATTTTTCAAAAGACTTCTTTCTAACACACTGTCTTACAATTGGAAGGCAAAAATGAAGAGAAAGACAACTGGCATTGTTCTTCTGTTCTGTGTTCCCCAAAGTCTACTGATAAAAATCGTACCTCAGTTGTGTAGATAGGCTTGGTGCCTGCAACAGGAAACACCCCAAAATGCAACATGGACACATCACATTTTTCCATTGGAAACTGACGTGTTTTTTGCAAAGTGCCTAGCTATGGATTTTGGGGTGTAGCTCAGCTGGCACCTAGGAAACCTGCACATTTTTGAAAACTAGACACCTAGGGGAATCCAGGATGGGGTGACCTGTGGGGCTCTCACTGGGTTCTGTCCCTAGAATCCTTGCAACCCTTAATATTTGGCTAAAAACACTTATTCCTCACTATTCAGTGCTGCAAAGTTCTGGGATCTGAGGGGAGCCACAAACGTCCTTCCACCCAGCATTTCCCAAGTCTCCCCATAAAATGCTACCTCACTTGTGTGGGTAGGCCTAGTGCCTGCATCAGGAAATGCCCCAAAACACAACATGGACAAATCACATTTTTCCAATGTGAACTGATGTTTTTTGCAAAGTTCCTAGCTGTGGATTTTGGCCTCTAGTTCAGCCGGCACCTAGGGAAACCTACCAAACTTGTACAGTTTTGCAAACTAGACATCTAGGGGAATCCAGGATAAGGTGACTTGTTGGGCTCTCACTGGGTTCTGTCACCCCGAATCCTTTGCAAACCTCAAAAATGGGCTAACAAACACTCTTTCCTCATATTTCAGTGCTCCAAAGTTCTAGAATCTGAGGGGAATTGTTTGGGTAGGCCTAGTGCCTGCGAAAGGAAATGCCCAAAACTTACTGTGGAGATAATGATAACAAAGGTGAGTGTACTAATTTGTCCTTGGATCTGTAACCATTTAGGGAAACCTACCAAAGCCAGACATTTCTAAAAAAAAAAAATAGATACCCAGAGGAGTCCATGGAGGTGTGGCTTGTGTGAATTTCCCAAAGTTACCCTGTAAAAGTGAAAAGTTGAATTAAAACAGTATTTGTCCTTGCATTTCTGTGAAGTAAACTACAGGAATATGCATGGATCCACAAATATCTTACCACCTAGCGTTCCTCAACTTGTTACGATAAATACGCTACCCCACTGGTGTGCCTGAGCCTGTAGTGTGGTTAGTTTTACATATCCTTTGCGCGTTAGCTTCAGGCTTTAGGCCTTTGTGCACTTTGCCCTGGATGTGTTTTATTAATTTGCTTGCAGCTTAGAGCCTCTTTGCACTTTGCTCTAAATGCTTTTTATTAGGCTTCGTACTGTTATTTTTCAAATAGCCAGTTCTACGGTTTTGTTTTTTATTCATATCACACTGTTTAGCCTACTTCAGCACTGGAGTTCTCCATAACACATTTCTGTTCACTCTGTGCTTCAGTCAAGGATACAGTCTGGTACATTGCCGATAGACGTGGTAGGAGTTTAGACTTGGCATTCCTGCGTAGGGACATTTTGTGATCACGCTGACATGTTAGTTATAAAATCACTTCCTTGTCCCAATACACGCAAGAGGGAGATTCTTACCAGGGAACCACAACTAGACGCTGACTGCCTCGTTGCAGATGCTGAACCAAGATCACAGGCCTTTGCTCAGGTATGAGGGCTGATGTCTCCCCAGTGATACAGACAGGCAAGCTAGAAGCTTAACATGCTGTGCTCGAAATAGAACAAGCAGAGGGAGAGTAGAAACTATTAGACACGATGATCGCTTTGTTCTTATGTTTTACTCTCCTGGTGACTATTTCAATCCTACTGTGTTGTATGGTTCTGGTTATTGCGGCTCACGCCTTATTATCTAAAATACAGTAGTTTTATTAAATCATTATATAAAACTTATACTGTCTTTGTCATTTGTATATGAGATCATATTGTAAATGAGAGAGTTGGTTTGGATCTGAGTGACCACGACTTCCCTGAGAAGTTCCAAAGATGTCATGCGCTCGGCTGCCCAATCATCTCTCCCCCGTGGGAGAAATGAAGCACTGCTAGTTAGCCAGAGCAAAAACCGGATTTAGGGTGACAGAGTTCCTTACACGTGGGTCAGACTCAGTCCCCCACACCGTTATCGATCCTGCTGCCTAGAAATCCAGTAGTCTCATTTAGTATAATGAGAGCCCACGCGACAAGCCTAGTGCCTGTGACACAAAAGGATCCCACGAGAATCAATGGTAGTCCTTGCATGAGGGCTACTGTTGACCCTATAGTGATCCATTCCTGACGTGGGCACTAGGCACAGGCACTCAAGTGGGGTTGTGTTTTTATCAGGGCAAGTGGGGAAACACGGGGTGGATGGAATTTTGTGGAACTCGCTGTGCTAAATCCAACTCCTTCCAGTTTGATGATGCAAACTTGGGATGTCTGAAAAATGCCTTGTGAGGCCCATTCATCAAACTGTGTGAGCATATCTATCATTGAAACTAAGGCAGGCATGCTGGGGAATTTTCGCAAAGTTTCCTAAAGAGAACGTCATAAACTATGAAGAAGGGTAGTGTTTGGCACACAGGGTACTCTGTGAGAACAAAGCATGTGTCCCAGCCACCGTTATATGTACTGCTGTGACTGTAATGCACTTATCATACAGCAAATTGAACATCTACTAAGTTGTGACAGAGGATGAAAATGGCAAGCAGGTCAAACACTGAACCATACTTGTCATTGTCCTTCAGTGCCAGCGTGGCACCAATGGATTTGAATCCATAGGTGTAAATGATGTGCATCTGTACTACCTTTACTATCTGCCTTCTACCTGTGTGTGCAATATCCCTGGGAAAGCACACCTACCATAAGCTTTTCTTACCCGTTCATGTCTCTGTCCGCATCAGAGTCCTGACTAATCCTGTATGATTGCCAAGTGAACCTATACTAATGCCTTCCGCCATTAGCTACTTGAAGCTCAAGAAAACATGTCTTTCATGCGCCATCAGAGCACTTAGTGTGCTAAATCCAACTCCTTCCAGTTTGTGGATGCAAGTTGGGGGTGTTCGGTATGCCTTGTGAGGCCTATTCCTCAAATTGAGCGAGCATATCCACTGCTGAAACTAAGGCAGACATGATGATTCATACCACGAAAGGTCTCAAAGTAAAAAGTCAAACAAATATCCTGTGGAACTCATTCACCAACACTTCTACTTTTGCTTTGAAAGTGAAGCTTCAAATTGAGTTTGCACACTTTCAAACAAGTAGAAATGTTGGTGAATATGTCCGGCTGGACATTTGTTTGACTTATTACACTTATTCTGGTTCTCGTTGGTAATCATGGTGGTCTTTGTGTAGCATACATAAGTTCCCTAACAAGCATTTCAAAGTTCAGTCACGCCTTTAACATTTTGCCACACAGGGTACTCCACGACAATGTGGCATATGTTCTGTCCACTAGAATGTGCAGTGTGGGGACTATAATGCATGTTAATCAAACAGAACACCTACCACATTCTGACGGCGGATAAAGGTGTCGAGCAGGCCATAAGGAAGTCCATGATTTCCTGAAGTAGATGAAGTAAAATTCTGTGGCTGCTTCCCTAGCAAAGCAGTAGCCCATGGACGTTTGGTATCCAAGCACAGCTACTGAAAGGTTTACCTAACAGCAGCTCCACCTCAGTCGATTTCGCAGAACTTTGCTTCAGTATGATACAATATAAAGCAAGTAGGTACACAGAGGCCTGACTGAGATGAGCAGGGGGTAGTAATAACGACTCTCCTGCTGCTTTCCATGCTTCGAGCACACGTTACAGCGATGACATGGAAGATCCTTTTTGTATGTTTTAGGAATGCGAACAGCCAAGTTTTGTTCCTGCAGCCTTGACACATCCTCCAGAACATATGAAGTGGAGGCTGCTGCTTCTGTAACAACAGTGAGGCTTTTAATTGCAGACAAATGGAAGTCAAGGAAAGTCATGAGTCTTTCTGTGGTTGTCTGACTATAAACAACATACGCATCGTATTTTGCCATCTGGATCAGGTGGGTAAACAATTTCTTGTACCACGTGCAAGTTTTATGACATGCATTGTATGGTTGAAGAACCTGGTTGTTCTTGTCCACTCCGCCCATGTACTTATTCTCTTTTTTCTCTATCCTTTTGAAAGGCGTCTATCACAGCAGGAAAGACTCCAGAGCTGATAGTCCCAAATCACAGACCAGGGGAGTGACTAGAGTTTATACCTGGATGTCAGCCACAGTGATATGTACATCAAAAAGGTTAATCCTGGGCTCCCAGCCCCACTCTTTAATTTTCACGTATCAGCCCCAGCTCCTTCCTGAGATGTCTCCAGGCCCCTTCCTTGTGATCTATCACTGAATCAGAGTGTAAAGGAAGGTTCTCTCTCTCCCTTCCTCCAGTGTGTCCCACCCCAGCTCACAGAAATGCAGCAATACACAAATCTATCTTGGGGGATTCCTCTACTTGTCTCATGTCTTCATCAGGCAGGCCTGGGCTTCCCAAAATGGAACCCATGTTCCTCTACGTAATGTACCATTGCAGTCACACTTGCCTTCATTGTACATACACAGCACACACACACTGCCCAGTACCATCACCTCCATGAATTATGCCACCCAGGCACACACACGTCCACCACACACAATCGTTCCCTGTGCACTGCACAGTACTGTACCTTTTCTGATTGGCCATGGTGTGCTATTTAAAAACAGACATACCACCAGCACACACTCTCACAATGTGCACCCTGCACAACACTTCACCCTTCATGTATTGTACTTTTCCCCAGCACACATACACACAACACATGCTTTCATTGTACAGCATGGCACAGCACTACATTTCTCTTGTAATGTATTCCTTTCAGAAATACACACACTCAGTGCATGCACTAACCATACATGTACTACACAGCACTGCTCTGAGCCTGTACTGTACCCTTCCCAGGCACACATATGATGGAGCATTTTCTGTAAGCTCTGAAAGAGGTCAACAAATCTTTTAACCCTAGCAGGGGTTAAGGATATAGTAAAACATGACATTCAACAACAATTAATTTACAGTATCACCAACTTGGCCACACAATGAAAACCCAAATCAGAATTAAAGTTAAAGGGTTTTATTACAGGATAATAATCAGATTTATGTAAACAATTCTAAAGAACAAGCTGTAAAGGTACAAAATCACCATGGGGTGACCGAAGCGGCAAAAGAAATTAAGGCGGATTGACATAAAACAAACTAAGCACTCCATGACTGCAATACAGAATGGCAACAGAAGTATCTGATGTTCTGAGAATAGGGGCTGTCATAATCTGTTACTCATTAGTGCAAATAAAAGCCATCTAACTAAACTAGCTAAGGACAACAGGAATCTCCTGACAGGACCTGAAGAATGAGTTTGGTTCAAACTAGAGGACTTGAGGACAAAGATTAAAAAGCAAAAACAAAAAGAGCCTGAAAAAAGGACATCTTGGGCAAAGGAAACTAACAAGGAGGATAAAAATTAGGTAAAAAAGAAAGGTGTCAGCATTTCAGAAGCTCGGTCAAGAGTCCTCTCAGTGGGTCAGATGCAGTCTAAGTCACTCTCTCCAAGCAAGGGGGAAATGTGTGCTGAAGGAAAAGAGATCTGTGCATCTTCTCGCCAAGGGAATCAGTCTTCTGCCTTCTTTGTACTGCCTAAAAATCATCAGTGAAAGTCCTAGTTAAAACAATGATTAGTCAATTGGTAATGCCCAAAAATCAGACGATCCTGTGGTTTAGTCTCCTCATATTATATGACAAACTTTGCAACATCCTTCTGCGTTCCCAAGACCATTCTGGGAAGGTAGATGCCCTTGGTCTCCTGTATGACTTTGCAACATAATGAATAGTGGCAGTCTTCACATTCTCGGTCCCTCCATGTACATTCTCCAAGGTTGCTTTCTCAGGCTTTCTATTAGAAAGACAATACCACTATCTATTTCTAAACTAACATTCCACAGGAAAGCCCCCTGAAACGAAACAACATGTTAGCAGAAATGGAAAACAGTTTCTCACATAATGGAAACTGAGGCTTTGTAAAGCTAACTAAACTTGTATTAACATTGCACATTTAATTCAATTTAGCTTTTAGCATGTTGACTTTTGCAATATAAAATGTCAATTACATCCTCATTTAATCTTCACATTACATTAAAAATAAACAAGATAAAACTGTTAATGCATGTAAATTAATATGATGAAGAACTACATTTCTCAACATTAGCCTTCACATTAGGCACATATATGTTATTGAAATCGTTATCATTTTAAAGATAAACACGCTCTAATAACATGAGAAAAGTTGTAAACCCATAATCAATAGTTACATTTCAATTAATATGGTTATACCACATACATATATTTTCTAGTTCAGCATTAATTCACATGTTATACTTTCGGTATGGTAACATATTGATCAACATTGCGACGTCAAAGGTAGCAGTCATTTCTCAACTGCACCACATACATCCAGCACAGAGTCACTACTCCTGCGCTGCGGATCACTCAACATCTACCTGATGTAGGCCAAGGGAGAGTTAAGCACACAGCAGATGAACCTTTAAAAAGGTGAGTGAGCCGGTAGGCCTCATTCCAGTGATACAGGGTAAAAAGGACCTATTCACCCCTACTGATCACTAGACAGAATGCTGCCACCACAGCGCTCAAGCTGCTTAACTCTTGGTGAAGCTGATAGTCTTCCACCTCGATGTGGTCGCACTTTGGAGGCCCCTCCCAGTCCAACAAGACTGCAATCCATGTGAAAGGCCTGCGTAATGGCGCACATGCATGATCCATGTTTGCCTATGACCAAAAAATCACCATTAAGGATCCAAACAACAGTACATTTGGGTGCTGAGGGCAGGAGTACACGTGTTTACCATGCAGAGGGCTTTTCTGTCCCAACACAGACATTCATCAAATCCTTCATGTTAGCTGCTGAGAGCTAATTTCAATAGCCTTGGCTTCCCTGATTTACAATAGCAACTTGTTCTTCTCTTCACTCAATATCTGTGCCCAAGTATTTAATACTGGTGAAATCATGAAGGGACCAGCACTATAGATCCCCACTCTGTCAATAAAAGACAGATATTCAAAACAATTTAATATTAGTTTGCACCCAGTACACAATGCATATTACATCTTAGGTTCACTTGTTGTACAACATATCTCCAGTCACACATAAACATTAGGTTGAGATGTCATTCAGTTTTCATATATCTTTTTTCTTCTTATTTTCTCCTCAATATATCATTAAGAGGTAGATCCATTCAACACTTTCATTGGCCCTCACTTGTTTTGTCTCCATTGGGATTTCCTCTAGACTAACAATGATAAATAATTACACATTAGCAAGATCAAGCTTGATCACCATGAAAGTTTTGTGACACATCTTACCCCACCTCAAATTACCACAAAAGGTCTAGGCTACTGGTCCTGGCTACTAGCTCTCTTGCAACACAAAAGGATGATGGGCGTAGTGCTGAAGCTTTTTCAAACACTCACCCTCAGTCACAGATCTGGATTAAATCCATCGTTTATTTGCTCACCATGACACCCCAGTTTGAACCCAGCCATACGTATATCAGTCTTGACCCTGCTCCCCATGGGAACAGTCCAGCCCAAACTGCCAGGCCCGGTCTTCCCCAGACTGAAAATAAGCATCCTGGGACCGGTTTTGGGGTATCACCCTCTATCAGCCAGGCTAGCTTGATTCCAGTGGCACATTGAACAAGGGGCCAACCTTTGGGCTTAGCCTGGCTAACTTATGGCAAATTTAGCAACACAAAAGGATGATGGACATAGTGCTGAAACTTTTCAAACATTCACCCCCAATCACAGATCTGGGTTAAATCATTGTTTGTTTGCTCACCATGCCACCCCAGTTTATACCCAGCCATATGGAAATCAGGCTTGATCCTGCTCCCATGGAAACAGTCCAGCCTGAACTGCCAGACCATGTCCTCCCTGGACCAGAAACACACATTTTGGTACCGGTTTCAGGGGAGCACCCCTCATCAGCTAGGCCAGCTTAAATCCAGTGGCACAGCGACCCAGGTCTGGGCACACCCTGGCCAACTTATGGCAACTTCAGCACCACGAAAGGATGATGGACGGAGTGCTGGAACTTTTCAAACACTCACTCCCAGTCACAGATCTGGGTTAAATCCATTGTCCTTTTGCTCACCATCCAACCCCAGTTTGGACCCAGTCATATGCAAATCAGTCTTGTCTTGGCTCCCCATGGGAACAGTCCAGGCTGAACTGCCAGGCCAGGTCCTCCCTGGACCTGAAACAAGCATCCTAGGACCAGTTTCAGAGTATCAAACCTCATCAGCTAGGCCAGCTTGAATCCAGTGGCACAGCCAGCAAGTCTGGGCATACCCTGGCAAACTTATGGGACTTTTTGCAAAACAAAAGAATGATGGACAGAGTGCTCAAACTTTTCAAACACTCACTCACAGTCACAGATCTGAGTAAAATCCATTGTTCTTTCTCTTACCATGCCACCCCTGTTTGGACCCAGCTATATGCAAATCAGTCTTGTCCCTGCTCCCCATGGGAACAGTCCAACCCGAACTGCCAGGTCCTCCCTGGTCCTGAAACAAGCATCTTGGGATGGGTTTCAGGTTATCACCCCTCATAAACTAGGCCAGCTTGAGTCCAGTGGCACAGCGAGCAAGGGGCTCACGTCTGGGCATACCCTGGCCAACTTATGGCAACTTTAGCAACACAAAAGCATGATAGACGGAGTGCTGAAACTTTTCAAACACTCACTCCCAGTCACAGATCTGGGTTAAATCCATTGTTCTTTTGCTCACCAGGCCACCCCAGTTTGGAACCAGCCATATGCAAATCTGTCTTGTCTCTGCTCCCCAAGGGAACAGTCCAGCCTGAACAGCCAGGCCAGGTCCTCCCTGGACCTGAAAGAATCATCCTGGGACTGATACCCCGAATTAGTGTCATGATCAGTGTTAATATTATGAACAACCATAATAATATTATTAATAATACATTATAAATATTAATAATACAGTATGTTAATAATGACAATAATGAACATAATTATTATTTTCAGTGTTATCATTATCAAGAATTACTGCAGCATTAGGTCCATTTAGCCATTTTCATTCAGCTTCCTGCCCCAATAACATTTGTTTCTCTGACATGTGTATAACTGAAGCAGGACCATATATTCATTTGGCTAGGGTTCCTCCAGCTAGGGGGCAGCAGTGGGCCGGACTTTAGATGCCGCAAAAATAGCATCATTGTCTGAGAACGCTGTGGCAAAAGGTCACCTTGGAAGGGCAGCAACAATCCTCCTGTTAGTTTCTCAAAATCCCTTTACGGTCCTGATGCACACAGGTCTGAGACCATTTATGTGATAGATTGGTCTCCTTTGGAAAAGACCCCATTGTGATGACGCACTGTGAGCGTGTACAATCTTCTAACACTTTTTTCCTTTGCATTCTACTTTTTCATTAGTTAGTATTGATTCTCCTTCTCACTCTTGTTAAGTGGCAGTCTATTACTGCTCCTCGACCAGTGGTCAGTGTCATTCATGGTGGAATAAAGAGCTTGCGTTTCCTGAGGGAGACATAGGCCAGCTCTGCAAACCACCATATGGGCAAGCCACTGTTCCAAACCGGAACTAGAGGTCTTTTCAAAGACTGATTCCTGTTAACGGACATGAAGGACTAAACAAAATAATAATGTGGCTATTAAGCGGAACACAGTGGACTGATGAGGCAACATCTGCTTGAAAACAAATGAATCTTCCCACCTCCCTTGCCTTCTTTAAACCAATAGATTGTGTTAACTAACCGGTAGGTCTGCTCCTCCCACGTGATTGAAATAGGTTTCTACCAGTTACCTGAGTTCAGGGTGAACTGCAACCCCACACCACCGTCATTCCATAGAATGATGGACCCGATGTACTAGTACTAACTATGTGAATGTTTTTTTAAACTTACTCTTTTTAGGAGCCAGAAAAGTGTTTCTGACTTCTAAAATGGAATTACAAATGGATACTAATTGGGTATATGGAAGGGGTGTAGTGTATGCGTCCCTTTCAAATAACAAATTGCTATTTAATGCATTAATGTTTTGCAACAACATTTTTTTACAAATCATTGATATTTTACTGATGCATCACGGGGGGGCGGGGGGAATGCATTTGCAAAAGGGAGGGTTCCCTTAGGGCCCTTCCCCTTTGTGTGTGTAAAAAAAAAATTGATGAATAATAAAATAAAGTTTACTGTACTGAAAAGCAATCACAGAAATGATGGTCTTCTGGCTCCCGCAGGCCACCATTGCTGTGATTTGTAATTTGTGTCCTACCACACAAATATTCATGAAGCAGGTCAGATTGCAGCCCAATATGGTTCAAAGTTTAAAAACTGAACCATCAGTCCGGGTTGATTCTCACAAATCTTCACTGGTGGCAATTTGTGACCAGATATCATAAAGCATACACAAAAGTAAAATGAGATTTTACAAAGCATTTACCCAAAGCAACTGTTTTTAATTCGACCAATACAGCGTAATCTTTCATTATGGTTAATTTACCAAGAGTTACAATAGGTTTTATTTTCATTCACAATAAAACTACACCTAATTCATTTACCGATTCTGCAACTTTTCAATGTTTTACGACCAGATTTTCGATTGCAAAATATTGATATATAGCGTACCGATGTATCAATGTATGTAGAAGGGATAACTTCAAAAAGCACCTTCGCAATACCTCGTTCGGAAACACCTTTCTGCGTTGGTAAACATGTTTCCAGTACAGAAAACGGTTTTTAGTGTTTGCAAAACTTATTTACCAATTCAGAGGTTAAAACCTTCTGTACACGAGGCCATGAGTTTTAATATTATTAACTGACATCATATAATGACCTACCTAATGAAAAAAAATCAAATTCCTGAAAAACACTTTAGCTGAAGAGGTGATAGGATTTAACAGTTATGGTTTACGATACAATAGTTACTCCCCCAGTACTCTGCTCATGGCCACACAGATTATTCATGAAGATCTCGCACAGAACTATCCATCATATGTGCTTCTTACAGGAGAAAGCGCACAGGAGATGGCCTGTGATATGCCATATAGGTAATGCACAAAGTGCACATCATTCAGCCATGCGCTGTGCCAACTTTGCCACTGTGTAGAGTTGTAGACAGACGAGGATACAGCTGTGCCAAGTGTGTTTCATATTGACTCAGTTGAGCTATCCACCTGCAAAAATATTGTCTCCACAGTATTGACTGCCACCATATCGTCGTAATATACAGGGCAGTACAGAGTTAATACTATGGACGTGATAGCAAGGTGGGGGAGGATCTCCAAACACGGCGACACATGAGTGATAAGCTCCTGGACCATGACCGTGACAAGGGGATGACTGGTGGCACATGGCAGGTTAGGCCCCTGAGCTGGGTGGGAGTGGGGGCTTGTGCCACAGAACTGAGCGAACTGCTTCCCATCGACTTTCTGTTATGAGGATATGAAAAGCCTCTTCCTTCGCTCACTGTGATTGTGATTTATTCCACTGTCATGTTATGTGACTATGCACTACAGTGATTTATTTGTAAATAAAAAAGTGCCGGTGGTCAAAGCTCTCCTTTGATACACACACCTGCTGCAATTAAATGTGCGAGCACGGAATACTGAGGCAGCGTAATCCTGAAGCCATCTCGGGCAGCTTTCATCCATTTACAACCACTCCCTGCCCCTTCAACTCACTCTTGCAGCTTTCTCACATTGTGACGCTTTTTCGTTTTTCTCTCCCTCTGTGTCTTTTGCTTCCAGTAAATGCCTGATGCAGAAAACTAAGTGCCGGTGCCCCGCACCGGAAACCACCGGCTCAAATTAAGACCGGGAAATAAAGATGTTAAAACTATTCTTAACTCCACATCTACTTACAGCGATGACATGTTTACTTACATTGATGACTTAGTGATAGTTAAAACTGTGGAGTGTTTATTGTTGCAGGTCAATATTTTGACTGTGATATTATGATCTCATAGTGTACCACGTGATGTAGTCTATATCTTTCTAGGAGCCTAGGGCTGACAGAGCACAACCATGTCACTGAATAGACGTGCCAGTGGTGAGAGCGACGGCAACAACCATGTGCTCCTAGCAACCAAGGCAAAAGCCAATGAACCACTTGACATTAAGGCCCTCATTACAACATTGGCGGTATTGACCGCCTAACGCAACGGCGACGGCTGGCAACATACCGCCTCCGTGGCTACCAGCCGGCAACGCGTATTATGACCGCCGATGGTATTCCGCCAGAAATCTGGTGGAACACCGCCGCCGGTCAAGACGGCGGTAAGGCGGCGCTGCTGACAGCAGCACCGCCACACCAGCAAAACACTGCCGACCGTATCATGAGCAATGATACGGCCTGGCGGTGTTTTGCTGGCGGACGCTGCTGCTGACAGCAGCACTGCGGACCGTCTCCATCCAGAGGAGCCCCTGCAAGCAGGTAAGTCGGGTTCTCCGACCGGAGAGGGGGCTGGGGGGTGTTGTGTGTATGTGGGTGGGTTGTGTGTATGTTTTGGGATGCGTGCATGCTGGTGTGAGTCGCGTTGTGTGCATGCGTGAATTAGTGATTGTGAGTGTTGTGTGTTGTGGATGCATGTGTGTGACAAGGTATGTTGGTGTGTGTTGTGGCGTGTGGGTATGTATGTGTGCATGCGTGGGTTGAGGTGGGTATGTGTGTGTGCATGGGTGTATATGGGTGCGCGTGTGGGTGTGTATATGTGCGGGGGCAGAAGTGGGTGGGAGAGACTCTGGGGATCGGGTGGGGTGCTGGGGAGACCCCTATCAGTGCCAGGGAACGTATTCCCTGGCACTGATAGTGCCTACCGCCATGGTTTTTGTGGCGGTACGAAAACCATGGCGGTAGGCCGGGTCGTAATCCCGAGGGTGGGAATGTGACGGCCGTCTGGCTGGAGATCGAAGTCTCCAGCCCAGCGGCTGTTACCACCCTGGTGGCCGGTGTGTTAAAGTGGTGGTGTTGGATGGTGGTAACCGCCAGGGTCCAAATCCAATTTTTTTTACCACCGGCCTGTTGGCGGTATTACCGCCGCTTTAACATGGACCACCAGGGTTGTAATGAGGTTCTAAGTGCAGTGAAGCCACAGTCCCATCACCTGCTTCACTATAGCCACAGGAGCGAGAGGTGCTATAGTCACCACATCACTGATAAAATATTATTGGTCAGATGTACAGGCCTCACCTTCAGCCTCGCAGGGAAATGATACTTTACCATTATGAAGGACATGCCCTTTCCCAAGAACGCCTTACACATGGAAAACATCCCATTTAAATTAATTACTCCTCTGGAACTGTCTACTCTGTCACCAGGCTCCTGCTAGGTAGGAAAAACATATGCCAGATGGATTTGTCAGCTTGGGAGCTCAGTGCTATACACCTTATTACGACATCAATAACCCATCGCTTAATCTGACCCCTTCCTCCTAAGGCTGCTTAGGACTCCTAGGACATGAAAAGGGCCTGCACCCAAAAATAAATGCCCGTGGTTCCCACTGGCTCAAATAAAGCACTGTATGTATGTACCGTTATGGGGAAAATTTGATTTTGTTAACTTTTGTACCACTGAGACATTGAAATGATGGTCAAGCTCCTAAAAAGGGAGCCAGGTGGCAACCCTAGATAAGGTAGCAGGGCTCAAGACACAACACAGTGAACTGCATCTTTGAAAAGTTGAGCATCTTTAACAGGACATGAGAATATCTGCAGCTCCAAGCTTGGCTCACTGTGCATAGGCCTGCTTGCATGGCCTGGTGACCGGGAGCTAGGAAAAAGAAAATACATGACTCTTACTTCCAGAACTACTGTCAAGGAAAAAAGAATGACCCCATCGGAATCAGATCATCTGTCAATCAAGAAATACCTAGCTGGGCGGCAGCTACAAACTTTTGAACTTGATGTGACCTAGTTGTAATGCTTGATCCATACTGAGGTTGAATTTTAAATAAATAGACACTTAAGTGCAGGAGCACAACTTTTCTTAAATGCCTATCACAAGTTCTGCAGAATGCTGCGACTGCTGCCAACCAAGCCTGCCTAGTTTTTATTTCCCCTCGTGCCTCTTCCTTCCACTACTCTACACTTCCTGGCTCTTTATCTCACTATTTGTTCTCACTTTGTCTCTGCTTTCCTACTTTTCCTCCTTCGTTCTCCCTTTTCTCTTTATCCCTCTCTGCTGCGGGTCAAGGTCTGATGATGAAACGCTACTGAAACTGCTCCTCTGAACTCTACGTGTCGGCAAATCCGCTGACGAGGACTTGGAGTTGGGTAACAGGCAGCGCTTGAAATGGAAAAATAGAAGTGCCCGAGAAGTGCCTGAAAAGTGCCGGTACTCTCCAGTTAAAAGTATTATGTTTTTCTTGAAAAGTGCAGCTACTCTCCCTCTAAAAATAAAAAAGAGCCGGTACTCCGTACCGGACAGTTCCGGCCCATTTAAAGCACAGGTATCAGGTGAGGAATACATTGCAGAGTAGGTAAACAACGACAGATTTTTGAGTTTGTGGGTATTCACAAACGTTCGGAAGACAGATTCCCTCCCTGTGCATGGTTTAAAATTTACTCCCATGAGTGTATGAGTACATTTGCATCCATGATGGGAATGAGGAGCGAACGCCAGCAAAATTATTCAGGGTGCAGGAGACATTTCTCCCCGGGGGAAACTATTTTAATCCATAGATTAGAAAAACGGCATTGTTGCCGAACGTATACGCATGCGTAACGATCTACCATTTACATTTACGAATTCAAAAATGTCTTCACATGCGGGAACTTGTTCACAACAGAATTCCAGATTTACTCCTGTGAAACTATTACTATTGCAGCTTCTCAGTAGTTCGCTTAGAATTGCATTTTAGGTCCAAGAAAGCTGGAAACGTACTCCATAACTCCAAGCCCAGGGGTAAAAGGGCAGTTGCAGATTTGCGACATTGATTTAAAGAACCGGGCGCAGTGAACGCATTAAAGCCAGTTTACCGCCTGAAATACAAACAAACAAGTAATGTACGTATTTCAGCGTTGCAGGTTATTACAGTTCACCACTACGTGACCTTTCGTGAGGTTGTAATATCCGCTGGCGTCTCCTAAGCTCCCGTGCTACATCTTTAATGATGCGGACTCTCCGGTAGCCCCCAACCCACCGACCCCGCGCGCCCCTGCCTTCAATGTATATAATTTCTCCAGGGGTATCATTAACGGCCGTGGCCAGCTGTGAGGTCGGTTTTAATAATGTAACTCCGGGCAAAACCATCCGTCATCAGATCCCTTCTGAAGCCGGCAAAGTCACTTGAGTGTCTGCGTAAAATAAGCCAGTGGATCGAGGCGGATGCTCCAGGCTTGCAGCCGGAGTGCAGCGCATCTGTTCCATGCAGTGTGTCATCCCGCAGGAGGGAAGCCAGCAAATTAAGTTTTCCAAGAGATTATGTTGGCGCATTTACGATCTCTTCTATTTCTTTTTTCGAAGGCAGAGCTTTCAAGAGTCCCATATGCAAGTGTGCGTAGCTCGTCAGATCCGTTTTTTAGGTGGGAGCCTACCACGCGGCTGTCTGGTCTGCTGAAGACATTTTGGGGACTTTCAGAAAGGTGTCCTAGGTATGTATTCTACCGTTGATTACCATTGGCTGTGTGGTTTGTAACTCACATTTTCTGGCTTTCTATTTGCAGGCTTTATTTGCTTTCAGCTCTCTGTTCAGTTTGTTGCTCTGGTGGCCTAAAACATGTTTATTGTATCCTTCCAGGAACTCCCTTTCTGTAAAGAGGTCTTTAAATCTTCTTATCTTGTCACATTTGCTGTGCATTCAAAGGTCTAGGTCAAATGTCAGGCGCTGTTTCGTGAGAGCGCTTGTTTACTTTTCTTTCTCTGACTTGGATTTATGTGACAATCTTGCTGGATACTGAGGGTAGGAAAGAGATTTTTTTCTAGCATACAACATTTAAATGAATTGTGTAAGTATTTCAGAATCTATCAGAATTAGCAACACAAATGAAGCATATTTTTTGTTATTTCTGAAGCGTTAGAAGCAAATACTTTAATATGATCAAAACAAATTAATACACTAGGTGATGCAATTTACACACATTTTCGTTCGTGAACAGTATAGTTCTATTAGTAAAACTGTATGTCTGTGCAAATGTAATGGTTATTTCAAATGAAAATGTGTTGTCTGTATTGGCAGTGCATTACCATACCATGCATACTTCACTCTGCACCACTCCACTCTACTCTGCATCACTCCACATCACTGCACTCTACTCTGTACCATTCCACTTTACATCACTCCACACCACTGCACTCTGTGCTGCTCCATTCTACACCACTGCACTCTGCACCACTCCACTCTATATCACTGCACTCAATGCCACTTCACTTTCTGCCTCTCTACTCTACCCTGTACCACTCTATTCTATGCCAATGCACCCTTTACCACTCTACCCTATACCACTACACGCTTCGCCACTGCACTCTACACCACTCCAGTCTAGGCCACACCAGTCTATGTGCACAACTCTACTCTACGCCACTGTAATGTACACTACTCTGCAACACTGCACTCTACGCAACTGCACTCTGTGCTAATACACTCTATGCCAATGCACTTTACTTTGTAAAACCCAGCTCTATGCCCCTGCACTCCACGCCAATCCACTGTATGTCACTCTTATCTACTCTGCATCACTGCACTCAATGCCACTGCACTCTACACCACTTTACCCTACACCATTACACTCTATGCCACTCTACGCAACTGCACTCTACCCTGCACCAATCCAGTATATGCCACTTCACTCTACTCTGAAACAATCTACTCTATGCCACTGCACTCTACACCACTCTAGGCTACTCTGTGCCACTTCATTCTATGAACTCTACTTTTAACCACTGCACTCTATGCCACTGCACTCTACATCACTGTACTTTACACCACTGCTCTCTACGACACTCTACTCCACTGCACTCACACTCTACTCTGCAACACTGCACTTTCAGCCACTGAACTCTATGCCACTCTACTCTGCACTACTCCACTCTATGCTACTGCACTCTATTCCACTCTACTTTTAACCACTGCACTCTATGCCACTGCACTCTACATCACTGTACTTTACACCACTGCTCTCTACGACACTCTACTCCACTGCACTCTGACACTCTACTCTGCAACACTGCACTTTCTGCCACTGAACTCTACGCCACTCTACTCTGCACTACTCCACTCTATCGCACTGCACTCTATGCTACTGCACTCTACTGCACTATACTCTACTCTGCACCACTTTATTGTACCCTGCTCTGAACCCCTCTACACCCTTTCACTCTATGCCATTCAACTCTATTCTGCACTCTACACCACTGCAATTTATACCACTCGACTTTGCACCACTGCCCTCTGCATCACGCAACTCTTTGCCACTCTACTCTGCACCACTCTATGCCACTTTACTCTATGCCACTCTACCTTGTGCCACTCCACCCTGCTCCACTCTGCTCCACTCCACTCTAGTATGCACCGCTCTAATCTACGCCACTGCATTCTACGACTCTACATTGTATGTCACTGAATTCATTACCACTTCACTCAATGCCACTGCACTCTACACCATGCAATCTACACCAGTCTACATTGCTCTACGCCACTCCAGTGTATGCCACTCTATGCGGGTCCACAATATGCCACTCCAATACACAACACTCTCTGCCACTTCACTATACAACATTCTACTCCATGCTTCCCTATTCCACTCTACGATTCTCCATGTGACCCTCCTCTACGCCACTAACTTTTAGCCATGCTGAACAGCAGCCACCCCGGTGTACAACATGGCTAAAAACACTGGCAATACCAATAGCTCCTGCATAGGTGGGAGCTACTGGCTTTGCCAATGCTTGTTTCCTTT
This sequence comes from Pleurodeles waltl, assembly GCF_031143425.1. Taxonomy (NCBI): domain Eukaryota; kingdom Metazoa; phylum Chordata; class Amphibia; order Caudata; family Salamandridae; genus Pleurodeles; species Pleurodeles waltl. The sequence goes on along the minus strand of NC_090448.1, from coordinate 418,131,771 downwards.
GTATCCTACAACTTGTAGTACTGAGTTTGTAAGAGTATCAACAAGACTGAGAATCCCAGAATGCAAAGAAAAACATGACCTGCACGAACTTAGAGTCCTATTGATATATTGAAATTTGAGAGCTCAGAGAACAACACAGATGGGCACTCTAACCCATTGGTTCCCAACCTTTTGACTTCTGTGGACCCCTATTTTATCAATACTGGAGCCGGGGACCCCCACTGAATCATTATTGGAACACGGGGACCCCCAAGGAGTCATTACTGATAGCTGGGACCTAATATTATTAAATTTTTTAAGTAGCCGCGGACCCCCTGAAGAGGCTTCTCGGACCCCCAGGGGTCCCCGGCCCACAGGTTGGGAACCACTGGTCTAACCCACAACTGGGCGAGTGGGGAAGGGGACAAGGATGGTAGCAACATTGTTGCTTCTGTCTCCACCCCTTTTCCCCCACATGAGAACATCTATATACAGGTTTAAAGCACTCTTATGATGCAAATCCAGTGCTAAATGTTTGTTAATTTGGGACTTCAAGTTGGTACCGGAAGAAAAAAATGAAGCCTTTAAGGGAACAATAACATCCCTCAAAAATTCAAATAGGATTGACAGAAATCATAATTTGACAATCTTGATTGCAACCATATAAATACCTCTAATTTTCACATAATATAATCTCTGGCTCGTTTTTTTTTTGTTGCAAAGACAAAGTAGCTTGTATTTTCCGAAAACCAGAAAAGAATTGCAAATCTAAATAGTCAACTTCACCTCGGCCAAGCTTTAGGAAAATACTTCCAACTGTTTTATGTGTAGGTTCAACAGAAGACTACTTTTGAGATCCCTCACTAAACTCTGCCCTTTTGAGAAGCTTCACCAAACTTACTAGGATCAAGAGGATGTGGCTGAATCAAACTTTTCATAAGTTTTGTCCAGTTTATCAAATGGTGCAAATGTTATTAAAGATTCAAACATCTATATCCAGGTTTAAATCAAAAACACAGCCATTAGCCTGTATAATATACACAATTCATTAAGTTCTACCTTTTTTTCTCCACCATAGAATGGGATTCATATGGGGGAGTGGATCACCCTCTGGCCACCTTATACCCTTATTTAAGTTTTAAAAGCATCTTCCTTGCTGATCTAGCCAACGTTCTTAGGTGACATATTATTCTACCAAGCATAGTGCAGTGATTTCCAGTGCAATCTCAGCCGCCAACACCCAGAGGTAGTATTCACTACTGGAGAGAGCCGGGCAAAGGAAACCTCTACCAATACCGTTAAGTTAGAAATTTCATAAAAACTGTCTTTGTCACTTCTACCACCACCAAATGCATCCCCAGTCAGCCTGCCAACAAAAACTACCTCCAATAGCCTTTCAACCATTTCATAGTGCCCAAAAACCAGCCAATGGCATATGTTTTGTGCTTTTGAAACAAATAAGGTAACATAACAGGGAGTTAAATGATATTATTCAGTCCAATTAAAACAGCCGACCCTTCTTTAGCAGACTCCTAAGGTAATACCTACTTGCACAGATCTACAGTTCCTGGCTCCATGCTGATTGCAACAGCATATTTTTAACTGAATCCCAAAAAGTGTCTACTGAGGATACCCTTCATATAGACATTTTGCAGTTCAAGATTCATTTTGCAGTTTGCAGATACCATGATTTACACTTAGATATTAGGTTATTAGGCTAAATGTCTTACCACATTGATCCAACCACATACCTTTAATGTAACAGCAGATCTGTGACAATGTCATTATTAACCTCGTTAGAAAATGTTTTTCACTATACAAATGATCGTATGAGTCAAATATATACATAAAAAGAAACATTTTAAAAATAGCATAGTGATACGGTGATGCAGAATTGATTAAAAAAACAGGCCTAACTGCAAAACAGATGACATAAATTTGTAGGGTCTGTAAAAGACACATGCCAGGTCTACATTTTCTAAACTTGTATCTTTTTAGCACAGGAATGAAGAATACATTTTTATTTTTACAATAAAATTTACAAAAAAAGTGAACTGTAGTAGTGTCTGGTCAGAACCTCCATTGCAGGAGCAAATACGAACGGAATCACTACAATACTGCCCCAAAGGAAATGATAAAATACACCATATTATACAAATTCTCAATCCTGTAAGCAGAGATCTATCCCAAATATTGTCAACTGATAATAAATTTGGGTCAATACCGAAAACAGTGTATGCAACCACATATTGCCTTATCATGGGTTTAATAAGTTCTGTTGACTCTCTAGACTCTACCACTCCACTTGCCTATTTAGAAAATACTTTTTCATCCAAGCCTTGGCCTGTTACCTAAGATTAATAGGTTTCACAAATGAAGGCATCTTTGCTACAAAGACCAGCCAAGGATCATCATAACCCTATCACAGTTAAGACAACCTTTAATGATCTCACTATTGAAAGTAACATTAGAGTTACTCTATATTTAAGTCTATAAAAGGATAGAGGCCAATTTAGCAGTGTCTTCAAGATAGCCCATCCCCCAGTTCCTCATGACAGAAAAAGTACTCAGCAGGAAACAGAGGAGAAAGTGACAAACTCTATTCTCCCTGCTCTGTAAGTTTTTGATATTAGGCTTACCCAGGCCAATGCACCATTATAGATAAGAATTGTGTTTTGTATATTTCCAGCAGAGGAAGAATTAGATTAGAATGTAAATTTGTAGCTAAGACCAAAGACCACATTTTTTATGTCTCACAGAAATAGAGTGAGACCAGGTATTTCCCAAAACAAAAAGTACCACAAGGTATGTAAAGTAATATACTTTTTAAAAATCTTATCTTTAACTGTGATAGCACACACTCTAGAACTTTTAGATCCACAGGCCATGATATAGGATTTGGTTAATGTGGTTTTTAAATCCAAACCCTCCATAAAAGAAAAACGATTCTACCAAATGTTTTAAAGCTAATGGGACAGGTGCCATTAAAACAGCATCATCTGTATATAAAAGAGTGGGAATTGGCATACCCCAATGAAGGGTATGTCCTGCTTAGTTTTATTCTAAAAATTATTACAATTTCTAATATAAATAATAAACAAAATAGGAGCCAGTATGCAACCCTGACACACACACCGTTTTCATTTAAAAAAGTTGGTGTGTAACCAATTTTTCCTGCCCTTGACTTCAGCAGAAAGGTCAGAGTGAAATAATGAGAGAAAATTAACTATTGAGGTATCATTACAAATCTGGGCTTAATGACACCAAAGTGTAGCACTGTTGACGCAGTCGAGAGGACTTTATAAGTCCATAATGGCCAAGTACAAAGGGCACCCTTTGGCAATCTTATATTTCACATTCATGAGATATAGATTTAAATCCTGCTCCAGGGTACCAAGTTCTTCCCGGAACCCACATTTTACTGTTCTCAGAGTATTGCGCTCCACTTCCAAGCCCTGAATTCTGTTATGGAGGATTCTGCCTACAACATTTACCATTGAAAATATAAGTGAAATAGGTCTTTAGTACCCGGGCTCGGAAAGATTACCTTGAAAAACTGGGACGATGTTAGATATAGCCCAGAATGCAGGTAAAAAGGAAAGACAGCCACAATTAAGTATGTTGGTAAGCAACAGAACCAAGAGATCTATATTGGCCTTGTAAAGGGCCATAGGAAACCCCTGGGGCCTGAAGTCTTACTCAAAAGATTCTCAATAATAGCAAGAACTAATTCCTGAAAATCAACTGTGAACCCCTTCATACAGAAATTTGTAAAAACACCAGCAGTATCATTGTAGAGTCTGACTGAGTGGTTCAGACGATATAAGCTTTGAAAATGGGTAGTGGAAATATGGAACTCAATGTTTGGTAAAAAACACTGTTGGCTTAGTGGAATTAACAGTTTGCCAAAGCATTTTAGGGTCTTTCTGATTGGACACCACCAAAAGAGGATCACAATACTCTCAAATAAGCTTTTCCTTCTTTAATGTACATTTAGAATTAGCTCTACGTAATGCCACAAATTATTTGTTCCTGGGCTGCATAGACAGGGCTTCCGTCAGATATCTGTTCACTGAGGAACAAGCTCCATCAACCCATCTGAGTTTATCAATAAAAAAACTAAATGCAGGTTTCAAAAGAGAGTATTGTATTGCACTGTTCGATTCAATAAACAACCAAATATATCCTTGCTGCTAGTGCTCTCTAGAAGGCAAGTATCACATAAGTCTTTGTGAGTTATTAACACATTGCACAAGAATGCATGTGGTCAAGGAGTCTCCACACTATTCTAAGTCCTTTGTCCTTCCCCATTAAATTCAAATGAATGGAGTGGGTTGTATGAAGTGTGTTAACAGTTAGTTAAAAATCAACAATCAAGAGATTGTGATCGCCATAATAATTAGGTAGCTCCTCACTACCAATAAGAAAATGAAACAAATCAAGGGACACAAATATATAATCAATCACTGAGTGACACCCATCCCTATAAAATGGTGAAATAAAATTAGATGCCTCTTCCCTAGGTTCTAAGGCAGTGATACACTCTCTCTCTGCAATATAATTTTGAAGCAGAGCCCCTAAAATCTGGTTTGTTAAGTGATGTTACCTTGTCACACAGTGAAAAATAATGATAACAAATTGAGTAGCCTCTGGCATTTTTACATTAAAAACTCCACCAAGGAGTACATTGAACCCCTTATAAGATGATCTAATAGAGATGCTAAAACTGTTGATAAATGGAAACAAAATTCACAATTCTTGAATTTTGATAAGTAAAAGCATCAGTATAAAAATTATCAAACTATTACATCAGTTCACCTAAAATGCTTGAAAACCCACTGTTTAATGGCGATTGTACTTAAGCAACTTTCAGGGGTAGCTCAAACAAGGCAAGAGCCCCCGGCCATGGCTCCACCAGAAACAGATGGAGTTGCATAGTTGAAATAACATAGCTACCTCTTACAAAAGATTGCCTGTTGCCCATGTTTCTTGCAACAGTATTATATCAAAAGTATTAATAAATATCACCCAATCCATTAAATTGATTTTTGAATGCACTCTGGCAACATTCCAACGCACCTAACACACTCAGGCATTATCAACAAAACTGTTCAAATCATCCTTGAAGTTGTTAATTAACACACACCTGATTGTTGGTAGTTTGAAATGTCACCCAAATGTCAGTCTACTGATTCAGGCTCCCATTTTGAAATGAGAATGTTAGGGGGGTTGCCCAGTCTAGCTTCTTACAGCCACTGACAAATGCAGACAGGCCTGCTCTTGGCACTACAGTGGTAAGGAATGTACTATGTAGTGCTCAGCTGTTTCCTGGCTTCTGCCTCCAATCACCTTCTCGTAGCAGCACGTCTCTCTGAGCTTTGAAGTCCAAGCCCCAGTGTTTAAGTTTGTAAGTGTGTTCTGCACTGTGATGACAAGGAATGTGCTATATAGTGCTCATTTGTTGCATAGCCCCACCTCCAGTCACCTGCTCCTGGTGGCACAGTATCCCTTTGGGCTTTGAAGTCTAAGCACCAGCACTTCAGTTTGCAAGCGTGTGTGACAACATAATAGTGGTGGCCCATTTGACCCTCAAAGTCAACATAATGAGCAAGCCGGTGGTTTTCTAAGGCTTTTGTGGAGAAAAGACTTTTGATAGGGTTGTTTTGGATTATGTCAATAGTCATAAAGAGAATTTTGATTTACTATAAGTCCAACAATGTTTCTTTTGCCCAATTTTGTCAAACCAAGTGAAATGATTGTGAGAAATGACTGCCTAGATAACCGGCCATGTTTGCAGAACCTGGTTATGAAATCTAAGGACTAAGTGGGGGTGGCTTATTCAGATCTGGATGGATATGTTAATGTGACAAAACTTTACATTTTAAATGGCTCACCAGTGGCTTATTCACTTAAAATAATATGACAAATAGAAACAGGTACAGCTAAAATACCTTTTCTGTAACAGACCTGGCTACCCTTATTAGTGTATTCTAGTCCAGTGACGGGGAGCCTTCTCTAAGACTGAGATCGAGTTACTATTAGATAACAGACCAAATACCAAGAAGCAGAACATGCTGTTCCTGTCCTTGCGGTTGCAGGGGCACAAAATTCAAAATCCACCTGTAGCAAGGTTACTGCAGATAACGATAGGTTGGCAGTGTGTGAACATTGTTGGTGCCTCTTGGCAGAAGTTTTGCACTTGTGGCAAGCACACTACACACTGGTGTCTCACCCATGGACTACTAGTTCCAGAATATTTGTTTACTGGTGTAACTTTCATTGTGTTTCATTCTTTCCTTGGTAGGCAGTCAAGTTGCTATTTTACATTGCTGCAGCCTGGACACTTGCTTCACGGTTTTGTGATCTGTGTTTGTGAAAAATATCCTTTTGAATGTGTGCAGAGAGCAAGAGTAAGTATATAGAAATAATCTGGAAGTAACATGTTTGGTTCTATGAACTGTACTTGGTTGAGGATTCCAGCTTTTCAACCATTCTTGGTTGAAAGCCAAGGACTTTGGGAACGATTACAATCCTTTGAAAGTATCTTCTTTTGTGAAGGAATAGAAGTAATTCTATAATCGAGGAACCTCTTATATTGTAATGTATATATGATGGGTAGTCAGGTGTCAGCGTTGATTAGTAAGTCATATATATCACTGGGCTAGAGATATATAAAACATTAACAAATGTTTAATTACTTTACAGATGTATCGCGGTATAGCTGAAAACAGCCAACTACTCCAGAAAGAGCACATGCATGAAGCCAGAAGTGCTTTATTAATGATGGAGATGGAGTTCAATCAGCATTACAGTGGACCCTTTTATTTAGTTGTATTTTAGTTTCAGGAACATACTCTTCATATTGAGAGACAGAGAGTTAGGTACACAGAGATATTCTAAAGGTATATTCTTTCACAGCGGGAGTTAGATGCAGGAGGTTAAAGATGGATTATTAAACCTTTCTTTATTTGTCTGTAGTTTGCCATTACACTCTGCAACTATCCCTGCCCATCAGAGTGAGTGAACAGGAAGAGAGCAATGTCCAATGCATTTGCTTTCCTTCTTAACCCATTCCTCTTTCCATGCTTCAGCTGTTTATTTCACATACAGTAGTGGTTGTAATGGAGAGCAGAAGATTGAATCGCCCTCCCATTGAATCCAAGGTTCAAGGTTAGTGCTTTCTGACACCAAGACTCACTTCCCTTTTGTCTTAGACTCGTAAATTGCAACCTGTCATTTTCTGCTCCTTCAGAGGAGAAGGGATTAAAGAACTGGGAGAAAGGAGATTGTGAGTTTGTTGGACGAATGTTCACTGGTACCAGGATCATAAATCTGCTATTGGTTGTTACATCGTGTTTATCCTTCCAGCTCCCTTGCTGGCAACTCTATGCATTAAGCAGTGATCGATGAGAGATCTGAGGAGCTTTAAGGCAGTAGTATTATAATGTATGGTTGGAAAGATAGCGTATCAGTCAACCAATCAAAGATACTGTATTTGGCTATCGTAAGCCATAAAAATGTACATTAAAGCTTAACAGCTGCCGAACAATGAAACCTTAAAAAGCCTTAAACAATTACATGTTACGAAATTATTAATCACTAGACCGGATTCTTAAAATACTTAAAATAAAATTAAAAACTGCCACAATCACATCTTCGTTGCCCAATCCCTGAAAGTTGTCAGATGCGGCTGTGTGAGATCTGAGACCAACTTCCTGCAATTGTGGGCACAAAAAACGCCTTTGAGATATAATATCAAAAGCATTTGACTTCATTGCACCAACTCGTGTATACTGTGAGTAGATAGTGCAATGTCAAAATCTGGTCCAAAGTTTAAGAAGGGAGATAAAGGAAAGAAGATCTTGACTTGGGCTATAGAGTCCTCTGTCTCATTGCAGAATAAAACCAATTCTATATGCTCCCACACTAGTGTTTCGTGACTGCATCTAAATTGGAGCACTTTAACAAAACAGAGCAAGGAATTGGCTGAAGATTATGTAGATTAGATGGATCCTATCTGCACATATAGTCGACTTTTCAGAAACGTTATATGTACTTTGCAGATGTTTTTCGCGTGATTGAATGAATAAAGAGGTCAACTCCTACCTTTGTTTATTTGTAAGTTCTAGTAGGAGCTTAGTAACCCTGTATTGGCAAAGCTAATACATCTGTTTTTCGGTTGCATGCCAACATAATAACCCAAATATATGTAGTTCTAAAATACCAATATCCAAATAACGACACCGAATGTCGATTTTACACACCTGTGATGTAAATTACAAGAATACCGTATAATATAAATAGAGCAAAGGAGAAGCTGAGAACTCTGGGTAGGTCCCAAGTTTAGGTGGAGAGCAGCTCCAAATTGGAGCACCCTACAACATCAGTGACACTCTAAATTTGCATATATATATAAATGACGTATGAAAAAATAGAGAGAGATAGAGAAAGGGTAGAAATTGGTTGTTGTGTAATGTGGTTCAAAGTTTCTAACAAAGAGTTTTGATTACTTCATAAACCATAAGGCTGAAGGGTGAGGGTTTTGTAAATGTCACCAGATGTACACAAATGTGGCAATGTAGACCATATTACATATGGTACCCATTATTTTTTTAAAACTCTTTTTATTTGCATTTTGTCAAGTACAAGATACAGTGCACATTGTAACGCTCATGTCGGAAATGTAACACATGTATAGTCATAATATGTCTCAGAGTTACAGTGTTTGGAAATTCACAGATATAGTGAGTATGCAGGGACTGAGCAGCAAAATAGTAAAGAACAAAGCAAAAGCTTCATCAAGAAGATCTTAACAACACACCCAACAACCCTCCACCACCGTGCTCTTGTGTAGGACACCTCGAAAATAGTAGAAGCAGTGTTTACAATATGGTGCACCGTGGCGGTTGTTACAACAACAGGGTCAACATTTTTGGCACTGTTGTGGCACTTTGCTGCATTAGCGCCAACATTTTTGGGGCTACTGCAGAAAAGCTCAGAGAGGCCCGTAAGCCAATACAGGTGCATTACTTTATCGCCTGCCTTAGGCAGGCACTAAAAATGACGGAAAAACCGGCGCAGTGAAATTTTGTAAATTTCACCTTGCCATTTTTTCAGGCCTCCCTGTGGGGGAACGCCCCCCCCCTTGCATACATGAAGCCTGGTGCAGGCATAATGTGGCGCAAGGGGTTACAAAGTGGTGCAACACATGCATTGCTCCACTTTGTAAATATGGGGTGGGGCAATGGCCTGCTTAACGCTGTCTTGGTGTAATACAATGATGTTAGGGCGGCGCAAGGCAGAAGTAGGGACTTGTAAATATGCCCCTTACTCAGTGAGATAGGTACATTTCCAGCAGTCAATCACCGTGCCTTATCAGTCAGACACTTGCACTCCTAGTAGTAGCTATAGGCGGTAGGTCTTACAGGAGACCCTCACAACTCAGCAACCATAGCAACTCATGCTCTCAAGTCATCCTCCAGCTTATCATCTTTCCGGGAGTGTTTCATGCATATTTCTTCCGCGGTCACCCATTCAGATGCATCCGATGCATACCGAGAGGTTTCCGCACTCAAACATTTAATGGCAATGTGATGTTTTGCCAGGATCAGACTCAGCAGAACCAGTTTCCTGCTTAACTTTTTGTTGGATGGAAACGGGATCAAGCTCAGTATTAATTGTCACATGTCCAATTGCACTTGCCACCCTGTGGCCATGTTCAAACTATCCAACACTGAGCTCCAGTAAGGAGTCAGGGCTGTACAGGTCCAGATTATGGGGGTCATTCTGACCTCGGCGGTAAAAGGTGCTTACCGCCGGTCAGAAGGCCGCCACAACACCGCTGCGGTCGCGGTAAACCGCCACGGTCATTCTGACCCTCAAGAGGCAAACCGCCAAAAACCCGACATCAACAAAAGTCCGCCACACCAACGGCCAGCGTTAAACTGGCGAAGACCAAACCTCCACCGTCATGCCAACAGAAAAACGCCCATGCCATTACGACCCACGAATCCACGTGGCGGTCTTTCAACCGCGGTATTCCATTGGCGGTACACACCGCCGTGCTCAAAATACACATACAGCTCCAAAACACAGCCACATTGGACAATTTGAAATACACACACCTGAGACACATACACACAACACTCCCACACACCCGATTAACTATAAAACACACACCCACATCACCCGCAAACCCCTACGACCACAAATCAGAGAAGAAGCCCAGAGAGAGACAGCACAGAATAGAGAACACCATCACACAGAGGCACACTACACCATCACCCACACAACAACCACGCACAAAACACCACACACCACTACACTCACCACACTCATCACCGCAAACACCACCCCACACTACATCCACACCACCCCATGGCACCCCAAAGACACCCCAGGTTCTCAGACGCAGAACTCAGGGTCATGGTGGAGGAAATAGTTCGGGTAGAGCCCCAGCTCTTCGGGACACAGGTGCAGCACACCACCATTGCCAGGAAGATGGAGCTATGGCAAAGAATAGTGGACAGGGTCAACGCTGTGGGACAGCATCCACAAAATCGGGACGACATCAGGAAGCGGTGGAACGACCTACGGGGGAAGGTGCGTTCCATGGTATCCAGACACAACATCGTGGTGCAGCGGACTGGCGGCGGACCCCCACCTCAACCCCCAGAATTTACAACATGGGAGGAACAGGTCTTGAACATCCTGCATCCTGAGGGCCTCGCAGGAGTAGGCGGAGGAATGGACTCTGGTAAGTCTCATCTTCACTACTTCATCCCCCCACCCCACCAGCATGCCAACTCATACCCCCACCCTCCCCCCACCACCATCACACATCCTCATTGCTAATGTCTCACCATCACAACCCACCCATCCCAACACCAAACCCTGCATGCCACCACACACCATCGACAGCCATCACCTAACCATGCCCACTGCACATACCCATCTCCCCCACAAACCGCCGTCACAACAGCCCCCACAAAGGAATGCCAGCACTGGGGTACACGGGCACCCACCCATTGCACGCTATGGCACACACAGAAGCAATAACCATACTCTTATACCCCTGCAGGACCCGAACGCCACCACACCGCCCGGGAGGGTCCAGAAATGTCCATCCCACCCCCAGAAGAGGCCCCCAGTGATGACAGCAGCTCTGTCTCCCTGGACCCAGATGACCAGCCCGGCCCATCGGGGACCTCGGGACAGTCGGTTCCCCTCAGACAGCCACAGGCTACAGCAGACCTACCCCCCTCTGGGAACACCAGCACAGCACCCACCCAGCGGGCCCATGCCTCTGTCTCCAGGACACGTCAATCAGCGGTGTGTCCACCACTACAGGGCACCCAGGTTACCCACTCTCCACGAGGCCCTCACCTCCATCATGGGAGCATACCACCACTCCCAGGAGACGATGGCGACGGTCCTGGCCAGGTTCCAGGAGATCCAGGTACTGCAGGAGGAACAGTTTATGGGGTTCAGGGAAGAACTGAGAAACATTAGTTCCGCAATGGGCACCATCGTTGTGGCTCTCAACCAGATTGTCACCACATTGCGGGACCATGTGGCACCACAAAGGGCCCCTGTCACTAGCATGGACCAGGAACAGCCTACCACCTCCGCCGGCGCTAGTGGACAGGAGGCCCCGACACAGGAACAACCGGCCACCAGAACCCCACCTCCTGCAGAAGAAGAACCACCCCGCAAGCGGTGCCTGAGATCTAGGAAGAAGACAGAGTAGGATGCCAAGACCCCTGCCAGGAAAGGATACCCCCTGATGTCATCCCACTGTCCCACATTGTCACCCTGTCCAACCTTAAACTGCCCCTGCTCCACCTTCCACAGGCATATGGACAATGCACCTGTGAGACTGAGAATCTGGACTCTGCCATGGACATTCCTCCACCATCACCCATCACCGATTTTCAACCATGTCCCAAAATTGAGCACTTTAATAAACACACTTATTGCACACAAATAATCTGGAGTCTGCCTGTATTTTTGAAAATATGTATTAGACATAAACGTGCCAAAATGACCAGTTACATTGTGATGACAACATACCACTGTCACACAGCTGTAGTCCATGGGCAAACAAAGCAGAGGTCACGCAGTGGGGCCCACATCTCTGAAACTGGAAGGGAAAGTCACAACTCTGTTAGCATACACTGGGTGAAAAGGACAGACAGTAGAGAGGCAGGAGACTGTAAGTAAATGTAAAATGCCGGTGTTGATTCTTACCTGTGTGTTATTGAATATACTGCTGTATCACTGTGTCCCTGTTGTCTGTGTCGTCCTCTTCGTCTTCCTCCTCTTCACTCTCCGCAGGCTCCACAGCTGCTACAACACCACCATCTGGACCATCCTCCTGCAGAAAAGGCACCTGGCGTCGCAATGCCAGGTTGTGAAGCATACAGCAGGCCACGATGATCTGGCACACCTTCTTTGCTGAGTACATTAGGGATCCACCTGTCATATGCAGGCACCTAAACCTGGCCTTCAGGAGGCCGAAGGTTCTTTCTATAATCCTCCTAGTTCGCCCATGGGCCTCATTGTAGCGTTCCTCTGCCCTTGTCCTGGGATTCCTCACTGGGGTCAGTAACCACGACAGGTTGGGGTAACCTGAGTCACCAATTAGCCACACACGGTGTCTCTGTAGTTGTTCCATCACATAAGGGATGCTGCTATTTCGCATGATGTACGCGTCATGCACTGACCCAGGGAACTTGGCATTTACATGGGAGATGTACTGGTCAGCCAAACAGACCACCTGGACATTCATGGAATGATAACTTTTTCTGTTCCTGTACACCTGTTCACTTTCACTGGGGGGTACCAAAGCCACATGTGTCCCATCAATGGCACCAATGATGTTGGGAATATGTCCAAGGGCATAGAAATCACCCTTCACTGTAGGCAAATCCCCCACCTCAGGGAAAATGATGTATCTCCGCATGTGTTTGAGCAGGGCAGACAACACTCTGGACAACACCTTGGAAAACATAGGCTGAGACATCCCTGATGAAATGGCCACTGTTGTTTGAAATGACCCACTTGCTAAGAAATGGAGTACTGACAGCACCTGCACTAGAGGGGGGATCCCTGTGGGTTGGCGGATGGGTGACATCAGGTCTGCCTCCAGCTGGGCACACAGTTCATGTATAGTGGCTCGGTCAAGCCTGTATGTCAGAATGACATGTCGTTCCTCCATTGTCGACAGGACCACCAGCGGTCTGTACACGGGAACATTCCTCCATCTCCTCGCAAGTCCCAGCGGACGGTGCCTAGGAAGGACAACAGCGAGCACAGAGTCAATCAACCCACAGGTAAGTTCCCACAGCTTGCACAGTACACGATTCTCTATGCATTGAATGGCTTGTATGAGTGTCGATGCAAGGCCTAGGCATGTGTGACGCAGTAGAAATTAAGCCATGTGGGCCCTTGAAATGGCTGCTGCCTGACCTGTGAAGTGTGACAATGGGATGTGAGGTCAATGCGCTGGCGTGGCACACCGTGGCGGTAGGCGGTCGAAGACCGCGGCGCAAAGCCGCATTGGTTAACATTGAACCCTATGCGTTTCAGGAGCCAATGACGAAGTGCGCCGGCGGTCGCGGGACGCACCGCCGCGGTACGCACCGCCGCGGACGTGACCGCCATTTTCTATCTGCTTAATCACTCGAGACCTGATCATCCACAGGAGAGGACCTATACTGCAAGTGCTGCTGTGACCTCGGTCTGGAAGGGACAATGGCTGCTGCGACTGGGGAAAGGGCCCCTGCCTTCACTTCTGAAGAATTGGAGAAACTCGTGGATGGGGTCCTCCTCCAGTATGCAGTACTCTACGGTCCTCCAGACCAACAGGTAAGTACACTGGGAGCATGCTTTGGGGGCAATGCCTGTGTTGAGTCGGGTGGATCAAAGATGGTGGGGAGGGGAGCGATTGAGGCATGCATCAAACGACAGATGAGAGCATGTGCCACATGGCAAGGGTGGGGATGGGGGGCCACTCACATCGAGCATGCAGAAAATTATAATAATGTTATTTCTTCCCCTGTACATGTCACATAGGTCAGCGCCCATCAGAAAATCGACATTTGGCGTGCCATCGCCAAGGACGTCCGGACCCTGGGGGTCCACAACAGACGGGGCACCCACTGCCGCAAGAGGTGGGAGGACATCCGCCGCGGGAGCAGGAAGACCGCGGAGGCTCTGCTGGGGATGGCCTCCCAACGTAGGAGGGGTGCCACTCGTCAATTGACCCCCCTGATGTCTCGGATCCTGGCGGTGGCCTACCCAGATTTGGATGGGCGCGTGAGGACATCACAGCAGACACAAGGGGGTGAGTACCAGCACATTCTGCTATCTTAGCGCGCAGTGGAGGTGTCTGGGAGGGGGAGGAGGGCTGTGGGTATCCCTAGGCCAGGGCGATTTCTGTAGGCTAGGCCCCTCCGTAAGGCATGGCCCTGTGCCCCCGCCCCCCACCTCTGTAGGGTGCCAAGTACAGCTATCCATGGCCCTGTGTCACCTATGTGTGCAGTTGTCGTCCATAGGCTTGTAGGCCAAGTCCCAATGATTGAGTAGTGTACCCCAAGTGCGCGGGGTAGTGCAGGGGGCTTCTGTGTCTGTCCTCTCCGCCAACTGTGTTGCCAATGGATGCACTCAACATGTCTTCATTTCCCCCCCCCCCCTTTTTTGCTGCTCTTCCTGTTCATGTGTGCATTAGCATCATCAGGCGGAGGAGAAGTGGCATCGGAGCACGAGGGAGCTTCATCTCACATGGTCCTGGAGGGCCATGCAACCGACTCGGAGTTCACCAGTGAGACGGAGGGCGAGGGGAGCTCCACAACGGGGACACGTGGAGACATCAGCGACACAGACACGTCCTCGGAAGGGAGCTCCCTTGTGGTGGCGGCAACATCCGTGCCCACCGCAACAACAGGTACAGTCGCCACCCAGCGCACCAGCTCCGCCCTCCCAGCAGCCCCTCTGCGATCGCCCCGTGCCCGCTCGCACACGAAGGCGGGCATCTCCTTCGCCCCAGGCACCTCAGGCCCTGCCCAGTTACCCCTGCTGCCCTCAGTGAGGAGGTCATTGACCTCCTCAGGAAGCTCATTGTTGGGCAGTCTACCCTTTTGAATGCCATCCAGGGGGTAGAAAGGGAGGTGCACCGGAGCAATGCATACCTGGAGGGCATTCATTCGGGTCAGGCTGCCCATCAGCGATCATTCAACGCTCTGGCCTCAGCAATGACGGCAGCCATTGTCCCTGTCTCCTGCCTCCCTCCTCCAACTTCCTCCACCCAGTCCCACTCCCCTGTTCCTCTGCCTATCCCAGACACACCTACAGACCAGCCTGCACACACCTCAACACCCAAGGGCAGCTCATCCAGACATAAGCACCACACATCACACAAGCATTCACACAAGCAACAGCCACATGCAGACATACCAACAGCCACTGCCTCCTCTGTGTCCCCCTCCTCCTCGTCTCCCTCCTCCCTCCCTGTGACGTCTCCACTCAGACTTGCATACACAACATCATCAGCCACTACGTCCATCACCAGCACACCCACCAGAACACCCGCCCTTCATCTCTGCACCGCTCCACTGGGCACCGCCGTCTCAAGCACCGCTCCGCTGGGCACCGCCGTCTCAAGAACCGCTGAACAGGGCCCTTCAAGACAAGCACCGCTCCGCTGGGCCCTTCATCTCAAGCACCGCTCCGCTGGGCCATTCATCTCAAGCACCGCTCCGCTGGGCACTTCATCTCAAGCACCGCTCCGCTGGGCCCTTCATGTCTGCACCGCTCCGCTGGGCCCTTCATCTCAAGCACCGCTCCGCTGGGCCCTTCATCTCAAGCACCGCTCCGCTGGGCCCTTCATCTCAAGCACCGCTCCGCTGGGCCCTTCATCTCTGCACCGCTCCGCTGGGCCCTTCATCTCAAGCACCGCTCCGCTGGGCCCTTCATCTCAAGCACCGCTCCGCTGGGCCCTTCATCTCTGCACCGCTCCGCTGAGCCCTTCATCTCAAGCACCGCTCCGCTGGGCCCTTCATCTCAAGTACCGCTCCGCTGGGCCCTTCATCTCAAGCACCGCTCTGCTGGGCCCTTCACCTCAAGCACCGCTCTGCTGGGCACCGCCGTCTCAAGCACCGCTCCGCTGGGCACCGCCGTCTCAAGAACCGCTGAACAGGGCCCTTCAAAACAAGCACAGCTGAACAGGGCACCGCCGTCTCAAGAACCGCTGAACAGGGCCCTTCAAGACAAGCACCACTGAACAGGGCCCTTCAAGACAAGCACCGCTGAACAGGGCCCTTCAAAACAAGCACCGCTGAACAGGGCACCGCCGTCTCAAGAACCGCTGAACAGGGCCCTTCAAGACAAGCACCGCTCCGCTGGGCCCTTCATCTCAAGCACCGCTGAACAGGGCCCTTCAAAACAAGCACTGCTGAACAGGGCACCGCCGTCTCAAGCACCGCTCCGCTGGGCCCTTCATCTCAAGCACCGCTCCGCTGGACCCTTCAAGACAAGCACAGCTCCGCTGGGCCCTTCATCTCTGCACCGCTCCACTGGGCACCGCCGTCTCAAGCACCGCTCCGCTGGGCACCGCCGTCTCAAGAACCGCTGAACAGGGCCCTTCAAGACAAGCACCGCTCCGCTGGGCCCTTCATCTCAAGCACCGCTCCGCTGGGCCCTTCATCTCAAGCACCGCTCCGCTGGGCCCTTCATCTCAAGCACCGCTCCGCTGGGCCCTTCATCTCTGCACCGCTCCGCTGGGCCCTTCATCTCAAGCACCGCTCCGCTGGGCCCTTCATCTCAAGCACCGCTCCGCTGGGCCCTTCATCTCAAGCACCGCTCCACTGGGCCCTTCATCTCTGCACCGCTCCGCTGGGCCCTTCATCTCAAGCACCGCTCCGCTGGGCCCTTCATCTCAAGCACCGCTCCGCTGGGCCCTTCATCTCAAGCACAGCTCCGCTGGGCCCTTCATCTCTGCACCGCTCCGCTGAGCCCTTCATCTCAAGCACCGCTCCGCTGGGCCCTTCATCTCAAGCACCGCTCCGCTGGGTCCTTCAAGACAAGCACCGCTCCGCTGGGCCCTTCATCTCTGCACCGCTCCGCTGGGCACCGCCGTCTCAAGCACGGCTCCGCTGGGCCCTTCATCTCAAGCACCGCTGGCCCATTGGCAGAAGGGGCAGGCCCGGATCTGTGTCGGGCAGAGCTGCACGATGCACTCTGGGCACCATGCCTCCTCCAGTACCAGTGGAGTCTGTAATCCACTTGAGAGACTGTGGCTTTGCACTCTCCAGGATTGCACAGTGGGCAAGCCACCCACTGTAGAGACTTGTGAGACTGTGGCTTTGCACTCCCCAGGATGGCACAGTGGGCAAGCCACCCACTGTAGAGACTTGTGAGACTGAGCTTTGCACTCCCCAGGATGGGACAGTGGGCATGGAGGCCCCTCGTGGATCTGGCGTCGTGGACTCATGTGGCTGAGGTGCCTCCCCTTGCCTTCCCCCTGAGGTGCCTGTAGTTTTTCTATCTGATGACCCTGCAGTGTTCTCTCCAATGGCTTCGGGTCTCCTGTGTGGGCTTTGCCCATGTGTTGAGGCCAATCGGCCCACGTACAATGACTGAAACCCAATTTGGACAGGACAATTTACATATGTGTATATAGTTATAGATGTTTGAATTTTTTTTTACGTAGCCTTACAATATATTTGAGTTTCATGATCATTTTATTTTGTCTTTGCATTCTTCCGGGGGGTTTAGGAGGTGTCGCTCTGAGTTGTTGCTCTGCATTGATGTGTAGGTAGTTGTGGGTGAGGGTGGGTGTGTCGCGTATGTGTGTGCCCGTAATCTTTTCTCCTCCCCCCTCCCCTGTGTCGTAGGTGCAGTACTCACCGTTGTCTTCTGCGCCGGCGTTCGTGCTCCTAGTAGAGGAGCAGGTAGACAATAGCTGGTAGGATGTGTAGTTCTGGTTCCATGCTGTCCAGATTCCTCGTGGAGTGTGTAGAGGTGAGCGTTTTCCCGTTCGTAGTCTGTTTCCGCCGTGTTTTTATCGGAGGGCTCCCGCCCCGGAAAAGGTGGCGGATTGGTGAGTTGTGATAGGGTGGGCGGTACATTGTCTCCCGCCTGTCTGTTGGCGGTCACTGCCGCGCTGTTTGTTTGTCCTGCCGTGGCGGTCGGAGTGTTAAAGTGGCGGTCTGTGTTGGCGGTTTCCGCCAGGGTCAGAATTCCATTTTTTTGACCGCCTGCCTGTTGGCAGGTTGGCCGCCGCTTTAACACCGACCGCCAGGGTTGGAATGACCCCCTATATGTCTAAAATCTGCTATTGGGTGTCTGCATCTTGGGCAGGCCTCTGATCTATCAGGATATTACTTGTGCAGTATAGTTGGAAGAAGGTATATCTGCCGTATATAATTATATTGGATTAACTTAAATCTGGCTTTGGAGCTGGTAAGACAAACTCACCCATGTACGAACAACCACTCTTTGCATGACAACGCAAAGTAGTGTTTCTGCCCACTTATCACGGATTAGGAGGAGCTCATCAGGTAGGTCACTACATAGTGCTCAATAGAGGTGTGAAACAAAGCAGCACCCCCTGCGAGCTCCAACAGAGCCACCAATGAATTAGACCTCAGATAGGCATCTGGGAAGATGGGCCAGATCTTGCGAGCCGTAGCAGAAATTTTATCATACTGTAGATATTGACTGGTTCCTAGAGCGAAGGATACCACAACGTCATTATGAGGGATAAAGCATCCTTTATGGTATAAGACCCCTAAGGTATGACATTCACCACCCATTCTGCACTGGCCTGGGGTCAGAACTTTTCCGAAACGGTCTTAGAATCCAAAGCGGTAGGTCCGGTGCATCTGGGGCACTCTGGATCACCCTTTTGACTGCTCCTTCCCATATCCCAAAACAAGGTGGATCATGTAGGGCATATCAGGGGGTCCTGAGGTCCACATATTAACAACTGTGAAAGCAAAATGTCCCTGTGGGAACCCTTCAACAAGGGCTTCTCCCATGAGTCTTCTGAATCGAGCCAGCGAATAGCATGCTGTAAATGGGTCGCCATATAGTGGGACTCCAAGTCGGGAAGCTCCAGGCCCCCCCTAACCCCAAGGTCATTTCAGAGTGGAAAGTCCGACACATTTACACTTATTAGCTCATAGGAGAGCAACCATCAGGCTATCAAGCATGTGGAAGTAGCATCTGGGGATTGCATAGAACAAGCCATGAAGAGCATAAGGACATCTGAAGACCATCACAATTTTTACCGGACAACACGGTCCCTAAGAGATAGGGGCAGGTCCCTTCAGAACAGCATTGGTGCACCCAATCCCCCAAGCAACCCGCCCAAATTGACCTCCCAGAAAGTTTCCTCAGTGGGTGCCAGATGTATTCCCAGATAACGGACGTCACTCAACTCCCAGGGAAGCCCAACTGCTGGGAGCTGCTCTAGAGATCTTCTAGCCAAAGAGCCTAGTGGAAACATCTTGGATTTGGTGGGATTCAGTTGAAGGCCGGCGAACACCCAAAATTCCTCCATCACTCTTAGTAGTATTGGTGCAGAGTATGTGGGTTGTCGGAGATAAATCAGAGCATCATCTGCATAAAGGGAGACCGCATGAGAAGTCTCCCCAACATGATAGCCAATGGTCCCATAGTTCTTCGCAAACTCTCCACCAGCGGTTCCATTACCAACACGAAGAGGGGAGGGGACAAAGGAAAGTGCTTCCTAGTTCCTCTGTGTAAGTTGAACACAGCCGAAACTTCCCCCTCAGAGTTCAGGCATGCACATGGGTCAGTATATTGCAGGTGTACCCATAGGACAAATCTGGGGCCCATCCCTACATTCCCTAACACTCACCATAGTTAAGGTCAGCTTAGGGAATCAAAACCTGTTTGATATTCAACAGTGCCAAGGCCAAGTCATCATTAAGATGTTGAGTAGCATTATATATATGGGAAAAGCACCTCAGATTGTGCAAGTTACTTCTTCCTGGGATGAACCCAGATTGATCGGGATATGTGAGTGGTGGAGGTAAGGAGATGGGCCCCCAATATGCTGCTAAGGAATTTAACATCAAGATTTAAAAGGGAAATAGGCTGTTACGTGAAGGCGGTCTTTAGGTCCTAACCTGGCTTTGGGATCATCACCCCTAAGGCTCTTTGTAGTGTGGGAGGAATGGTGCACACTGAAAGGGCCTTCTCTTAGACTTCAAGCAATTTATCAACCAGTATGTCTGTGTATCTCTGGTGAAATTTGATGGGAAGGTCATCGCTTCCCAGCGTTTTTACCATTTTAAGAGCATGGATCGTGGCCCCCTGCGTATAGACCATACATCCCACCTGATCTTGCATAGCCAGCACTGGTATCTGGGGGTTCCCCTGTTTAATCAGTGAAGCTAGCACTGCCCTAGTCTTATCTTCCTCTGCATGGAGACACTGGTGGCTAGCTTTATATAGATGTTTTTCGAGTGTCCTCTAATTACCTAAATGAGCTGCACAAATCTCCTGCCAATCCTGCAACCTATTGGGACACGTGGGAAGCAAAGGCTCCAGCACCCCCAACTCCCTCTCGAGTGCCAGGATATCTCTTTCTACTTGACTCTTAACCCCATACATCACTTTTAAACACTCTCCATGCATGACCATCTTGATAGCCACCCAATCCGTGGCCCTACTCTCCGATGTACCCGGGTTTTCATGAAAATAGTGGGTTAACGTGTCTGAGACCATAACCTTGAATGGGGGAATCAATCAGAGCCTCAGCCCGAGATGCCAGAGTGGTTTCAGTGGTCTGCTACATCTCTTCCCAAATGTTAAGAGAACAGGGGAGTGGTCACACAAATACCTAGTGAGGTGAGACATTCCGGTAACTGTTTGTGCTACATTCCCGAAGACCAAACAGTAATCTAGGCGGCTATTGGTGTGCACTGCAGGGGTGTAGCAGGAGTACTGTTTCTTTTGGGGATGTCTGTCCCTCCAGGTATCAAAGACATGCAGTTCTTGCATGAAGTCATGCAAGGGAGCGGGCAGGCGTGGTTTGGTATGAAATTTAGGAGGACTGGGGTCCAGCACGCCATCCAGAACACAATTGCAGTCCCCTGTCCATATGATCAATCAGAGGCCAGATAGGGAATGGCTGCCGTAGCGACCATGATGAAAAAGTCACCACAGTCAGTAATAGGTGCATATACATTGATCAAACATATCTCCCTCCCATCTCAGGTGCCGTATAGCACCACGTATTGCCTCTCTGAGTTCAGAACATGGCCCCAATAGAGAAAGGGAACCCTTGGGGCCACCCAAATCAGTTACCCTTGGGCATAGCCAAAATGTGTCTCTAACCTCTAACATCATCGGAGAGAAAATAAACAATCTCCCCACACATGGGATCCTGAAGGAATGCAATAAGGATTTTATAACGTTTCAGATATGCATGAACTCTCCGACGTATGTCAAACTGGTCAATACCTTAAACATTCAATGACATAAGTTTAATTACCTGGTCTGCAATTTATGTGTGATGATAAACCAACCCCTCCATCTAAGTGGAAGGTGTCCCAATAGGCACACCTGTGGAGCTCAGAATCAGGAGCTTTATTCTGGTGTATGTTGCACAAGAGCTATTGACAAGTCCCCAAAACCGGAACAAGAGAAGAACAAAACATCCACCCAACTCCCCCATCCCCATGGGCAGCTGCTCTAGATCCCTCTCACCTGCTATGCACCTCTCAAGGGCCAGCAGTGGCCGCCCCATCTCCCAAACTCAAAATCCAAAAGACCCCCCCACCAAATCACACACAGAAAATCTGATGAAATGGAGTGCTACACTAGAGGTGAGGATGCAGGAGAGCTTGCGAGACGAGTAGAACTAAGCTCCCTCAGTGTATCAATCCCCCTCATCGCTAAAGCTCCCTGATGACACATTGATATAAGTAAGGAGCTATGTTCAATACATCATAGAATGTCATCCACCCTCCTCCCGGTGACCAATACAAGCATAACCATCTGTTCTGATGAGATTATTAGACAATTTAAAGCTGTAATAGTGAATTTAAACTCAGGGGGAGTCATAGATACAGTTACATCAGGTTATCACAAAGTTCTCCCCATTCTCACAAATCGGCTGGGGAACTCAGGAGTCACTCCATGACTGTGCTATCACTTGTTGTGCTAGTGTCACTGTAGCTTCTCAAGAAGGAATCTTTAGAGTGTGGAACACCAGCCAAAATCCAAAGCCTGCCATCCAGGCAAAGCACTATCCTATATATAGGTTGACCCTCGCCAAGGCTTCTCCTCCACCCTTTGTGCCTTCTAAGGCTGTGTCTATTTTGCTGGCCAATTTAGTGCGACAACCCTGTATTGCAGCCATCAGATCCGCCATCGATGGGGTTGAACTCTGCGCTCAGGTGCATCCTCCTTCACCAATGGTTCAGAGGGTGGCAATGCTTGTGTGCAGGTGCCAATTTTATTAGCTTGCGCCGGCCTTGAACCCTTATCCTTCACCATTATAGTGGCAAATTTTGAGGCACCTTAAGGAATCCACAAGATGGGGTTAACGGTGCTTTCAGCTAGTATCACCCGCAGCCACAGACACAGTCAGGTCCCAACCGCCTCCAGAAGCACCTAGGGGGAGGCATCATGCAAGACAGAACAGGGCGAGATGGCACGTCAAAACACCAGAGAATGAGTCCCAAGCCGTGGAAATACAATCTCCTTTGGCATTAGCCAACTGGGCCTTCTCCGCAGTGAAACAACAGCAGCAGTCAAATTGGCAGTTTATCCCTAGCGTTAAATGCTTGTGGCTCCAATGTCTGACTCCAGGCCGTCCCCTCCCTACTAGATGGGTAACCCTCAGCAGCCCAAGGCCTCTATCATGGTGAGACCAGCCATCTCCACATAGTCAAAAGGTTTAGAATGATGGCTCAACAAGTATTAGTTCATTGTTATCATTAATCCCCAAAAGCACATCTGGTGTCACAAGAAACAGTACCTTATCGATGGAGATCATATAGACTTCAGGCACAGCCACACATTGCCAGCCAGAGCGGGCATACAATGCTGCAGAGTCCATGACTGCGAGCCTGCCGAGTCCATACAGGCCACCCGTTAGAGCGTCCTGAATGCAATCAGGAGTTGTTCATCCTTCTTGGAGGTCCCGAGAATGGACCGCCTCCAAATCCTCTCTGGGTCAAATGAGAGGTGGGACCCGCCCGACATGTTGGTGAGCTCCCAGGACCTAGCTGCCGCAGTCCGACACCCATCCAGGCCTAGGCTGATCCCACAATGAGTCGCCTCCAGGGCCATCAAGGATTCACTGTCTCAGCGCCAGGGAATGATCCCCTTTTTCATTCAGCCAGCCCGCCACAATCCACTCCAGTGCAGGTGGGGTACAACAAGACCAGTGCTGTGAACGTGGACAGCAAAACTCTTACCACAGCCCTCCTTCGCTACTTGTGGGGCAGAGGCGGCACGTCTTTGGAGCCCCTCCTCGAGTCCTCTTCTCCAGTCCGGCACAGGTAGGGATAAAAATGGCCCAAGTGACGCCCCTCTCAGATGCCCCAGTTGCCAGGACATCGCCAATGGTTCCAATGTCAAAGATCACCAGTGGAGATTGGTAAAGGCCCAACAGCCTCGGCACGGCTTAACTGCAGGTCCACTCGGCTCCAGTGCCTCGCATTCATCAAGAGTCATAGGGGCTCCAAATAGTTACTCCTACTCCCAGGGGGCTGTAGGCACACAGGGAAGGAATGGATGACCATATGTTTGGCATGATGTAGCAGGGTTAATGAGTCATCGATGGGAGCTCCCTTAGAGGCATCTATTTGGCCATCTTGTTTGGTACCAACCACATGGTACCCATTCATTACTTTTTATATTACATGTTTATTTTGGGTTACTTAGCTTGAAATTTTTTTTTTCTCAAAGCGCAGTCAACAATGAGCATTGAGTGGAACATTTAACTTCTGTTTACCTTTCCTAAACAAATTGTTGATAAGAATGGGAGTCACAAAGACTCTGCTAGTGTTGGAACTCCTAGCTATGTTTTGAGTGAATAAACGTTTTGTATTTTGCAGTCACTCCTCTGTGCAGCACGTCTTTGGCGGGGCCCGACCCACACTACACACACTACCTTGTCTGGACTGGGGTAAACGGAAATGAGGATGTTAGAATATATATATATACACATATATATACATATATATATATGTGTATATATATATATATTTTAGGTGAATATCAATGATGTCCTTTGTGATGTCATCAACAATGTCATAAATGATGTCATAGAACATGTCATGAGTGATGTAAAATATAGGTCATAAGCAGTGCAGTGCATGGTGGGGGCGCGAGTTATAGTTAGCTCTGCTTACAATAGCCTGTGAATTTCTGTGTGGTTATAGCTCAAAACATTAATGTTGTTACTGACATATTCACCTAGCTATAAATTTACTTTAACCTTTGTATTTTTCAGTGAATGTCTACGGTTTATCTTTAAACAAAAATAGATCTTTTTATAAGATAATGTTACTTTTAACCCTAAAATCACCCTTATCTCAATTTATCTCTACCAAGGCCTTAACCTTATAATCATCCTTACCTCGCTTTACCTCTGCATACCCCTTAGCCCTAAAATTACCCTTACCTCTATTTACCTCTACCTACTCCTTAACCATAAAATCAGCCTTACTCCCATGACCTCTGCCTACCCCTAACCCTATAATCCCCCTCACCCCGTTACCACTACCCACGAGTGACCCTAAAAACAGCTTTACTCTCCTTTAACTCTACTCACCCCATAACCCTAAAATCACCCTTACCAACCCTTTATCTTTACCTGCACCTTAAATATTTAAATAAAATAATGTTATTTTAAAAAATATATATACTTATTTTAGGAGTAAAGGACAGTGTGGTAAAGGATGCCTGGTTAAGGTATGACCCATTTAAATCACTTAGCTGGGTAGGTCTTACCTGCATAATAAAGATTCTCTATGGTCTTACAAACATTGGGAAAAGTCCATAAATCATATGGCAGTGGTTCCCAACCTTTTGATTTCTGTGGACCCCCACTTTATCATTACTGGAACCCAGGGACCCCCGCTGAATCATTATTGGAATCTGGGTACCCCCCCACTGAGTCATTACTGAACGCTGGGAACCTAATCTCTTTATATTATTTGTTTTAGTAAGCAGTCGCAGACCCCCTGAGGAGGCTTTGCGGACCCCCAGGGGTCCCCGGACCACAGGTTGGGAACCACTGTCATATGGGGTTAGATTTTTTAATTTTTTTTTTATTCTACCACCAGTCCAAGAAACATTAGGGAAAAAAATTAAATGAATGGAGCTCAGATTTACTATTCTAACTCCAGTTCCTCATACTCAGGGGAAATCAGATATTTTGGGAAGGCAAAGGGGTCTGATTTACAATTCTAATGTTAATCCAAATACATTGGGCAACAGTGCTTATATTGGAAGTGATAGCATTTACTATTCTGTTTCCAGTCCTATAAACACTTGGGAAAGTGCTTATATTTGGTAGATTGTGTGTGTGGGATAGGTGGGGTGTGCTCAGATTAACTATTCTAAATCTAGTCTCAGAATGCAATGGAAAGTGCATATATTTGGGTGTCAGGGCTTTGTAACTCAGTTCAAACAAACACTGAGAAAATTGCCAACTTGGAGGTCTAATTTACTCCAATGTCACAAATTATTTTAAAAATCAATATTGATTTGGTAAATTAAAAGAATGCATACCAAAACAATGCTCTTATACTTATTTACAATAATCAGTCAGTCAGTCAGAATCAATTTATTCGGCACATACATAGCCATAAAAGACACACAGAAATATAAACAACAACAAGAAAAAAAGACTAATAAATAACAAATCTAAAAATACAAAGATTCGATTTATAGCATAGCAACAACTCCCACCCTGAGGGACACCTATGTCAATGTGCCAATAGAACAAATAATCGGGGAGCCAATGCCTTCTTCAAGAAGTGATTGTGCACCCTACTAATCATCCCTAGATCTCCTCGATCTTACAGCAACTTTAGAAAAGGCACAGACTCTTGACACACTTCATAAGTGTGTAGCAGAAGCAGGTGAAACAATGTATCCTTACTCGTCCTAAAGCCTAAGGCCCATATTTATACTTTTGTAGCGCCGCATTTCCATCATTTTTTTACGCTAAAGCGGCGCAAACTTGCAAAATACAATTGTACTTTGTAAGTTTGCGCCGTTTTTGCGTCAAAAAGCAGCGCAAATGATCGCGCTAAAAAAGTATAAATATGGGCCTAAGTGTTTTAAAATAGGTTTTAAAAAGTTTTAAAATACAAATCTAAAAAAGTGAAAAAAACATAAAGTGCATCTACGATTGCTCTGATTTATTGTTGCATGGGCAAACTGTTCCTGATTACATCGCCTATGTGCCTAAACCCGAAAAACTCAGAAGCCGCACCACGGTGCCAGCCCTAAAACAGAAAAGGAGAGACTTTTCCCCGTGACAAAGGTCAAGTGGGATACAAGACATCATTTTCAAATTCATGGAGATCAAAGTACAATTTAACTGTCTTTTTATTCGTTTCACTTACAATAAAAAGTTTTTTTTTTTTCTTATCCAGTTTCCTAATTCTGTCCGATGAATCATACAAAATTGATAGATTCAAGATGCCACACATTTTACGTATGTAGGCTAAATATGAGATGACACGTCCATTATCTAAATCCAAGCAATCCATAATAATTTCCCTGTTTTCCTTTGCCTTGCGGTTAGACCAAATGCTAATCTATAATGAAAGTGGTGTCAGCTTGTCCAGATCACTAATATACAAAAGTTTGAGCTCCGTGGGCAGGATTAAGTGCACAGAATGAAGTGTAAGCTTGAGGGCGGCAAGTGCATTATGTGTTTACAAATATAGGTTTCTTCAACCTGTAGGGCAACAGTCAGTGCTTAATTTGTGCTTGTTGTTTCTGGTGTTAAGCACTGGCACTTATTTTTTAGGGCTGGGGCTTATTCTTCTGCCTCAAGCATTTGCTGCGAGCAAAAGACACATATGGGAAAGACGGAGTAAGGGAAAAACGGAAAAGCGTCACAAAGGGAGAAAGTAGAGAGCTGCAAGAGTGAGCTGAAGAGGCAGGGAGTGGCTGTAAACGGATTGAAGAGGCCCAAGATGGCTTCAGGATTAGGCCGCCTCAGTATTCTGTGTTCCCACATTTAATTTCAGCAGCCGCATGTTTAAGAGGAGGGCTTTGGGCACCGGTACGTTTTTATTTACAAATTAAGCACTGGCAACAGTGTTACCATGGCCCCAGATCCCAGCCCCAAAAAGAGCAGCAGAGATACTCTGAGCACTACAGATGCTAATAATCTGGGAGATAGTTCCCCTTTCATCTCCCAAAGGTAAGTTTAGAATTGCACCAGCTGCTCTACTAAGCTTTAAGTGTGCATTTCTGATCTGTATGTTCCATGTTCCTGCACTAATAAAGGTAACCCTTAAATAGTTGAAATCATTAATACCACCAAGGAGATTTTCCCTTACCATTATCGTAGCCAGGGATTTCTTTCTTGGTCCATGCGATTTGCTGTAATTAGTAACCAGATTCAGTTAGCTCATAAAGGAAACAAAGGCTTCTACGAGTAAACAAAGGGCCACTGAGGTCCCTGCCATTAGAACTGCCTCATATATGTGAAGCAGTGGTGGCACAAAGCGCTCTTGATTTTTGGGATATTACTGATGACTGTAACCAAAGTGGAACACACCTTGTTAATGTAGACAACAAAGAACAGTTGGGTCAGGATGCAACCTTGGGGCACCCCCATGCAAGCAAGGAGTCAGATAACTCCCCGGCCTTACCAAACCAAACCCTGGCAGACAGGTTCTCGTGAAGAGAATATAAAAAGTTAACTGATTCCACCCCCAACCACAGATCCTGCAGCATCATCCATAGTTTAGTCCTGTTTACACAGTTAAAAGTGGTTGACTAGTCCATTAAAGCCAGGTACATGATGTATTTGCCAGTTATCAGATGCAAATGTAGGCACTGTTCAATTGTACCCAGTCCCATAGGGAAACAAAATTGGTAGCGGCATAGGGTTTATTGTCATTTACCTAGGCTTAAGCTGATTTAAGATCACACTCCCAATGATTTTCACAATCTGTCAACTAAGGAGATGTGGAGGTAGCAGTTGGGTGAATTACAATCCCCTTTCTTAAAAATTGGCACCAGGACTCGGGATTCTGCCTAACCAGAGAATAATAAAAGATGTTCTTTAACAGGGCATCCCACAACTCAATGTTACACTTAATCAAGCCCATAGGCACTCCATCTGGGCCCAGGGCTTTACCATTGGGGATTTGTCTAATTGCCAAGATTACTTCCTCTAAGGTGATATGCAAAGTCACTGAGTCAGCTTGTCTGGCACTTAACTGCCCCTCGAAGATCCCACCATCATCAAAATGACAAATATTCTTGAAATGTGGGACTCACTCTGGTCCAGATACATTGCAGCAGAGGAGGGAATTAGATGGTGCATCTCTATATTTAATCCTATTCACCAGCTCCCAAATGTTTCTGGTGTCTTTGGACTGAGAAGCTAACTCTAAACAATCCCGGTCCTTCTGGATCAATTCCTTTTTCCTGCTCCTCATGGTAAATGTATACATCCTTTGAGCCTCACACACTGCGATGGAGTCCTTGGGTTTATCAGAAAAAGCCTTCCTAAGCCTACGTTTGGCTACAGAACAATGATTATCAAACCACAGGGGCATTTACGGCCTACTGTGAACAGGTTACAACAAGGACCTCTCAATGCACTGATTTAAATAATTAAAATGACAAGACATTACCTCCCCTTGCTCATCAAACAAACATAACAAAAAGGTCATCAGGTGAGATTTCGAAAGTGTCCTAAGTACACCCCCCCCCCAAGATCTTTCAGGTGCCACACCAACCTAAGGCCGTCCCTTGTGTGCTAATCAACAGGGATTGAAACCTCAGTGGATACCACCTTGTGTACTGGGAAATGACCCTCCAGATATAGGACTTTATGGGTGCTCCATTCTATGGCAAGATTACCTTCTTGTGCAAACCATGGTAAAAGATCACAGGTTGAAAAAATGAAATCAATAATTGAGACACTCCCTTGTCCCCTAAATGAGTGCAGTTGTCTTCTCCTCACAACACCACTCCATGACATTCACAAGATTGTGGACGGCTAAGTACCCCTCCAGTTCTACCCTCTGCAATCTGGTCTCTTATGCTGAAGGTCCAGGGGATCCATTCCCTGAGCCATTTTATAGGACCCTACTTTTTCATTGAAGTCCTCGCAAAGGAGATGGTGGGTTGTTTCAGTTTGGTAGGACTCCTAGGTTTTAGATTGGCTAAAACGACAAACAAGTGTTTAGTAAAACTGCAAGTAAGATCTAAAAAAGGATTAATATTGTTAGAAATGGGGTCTTTTGTTGGCAGTCATGTTACCCCCTGCCCAAGCAAGGACCCCCCTCTAGTCATGGTAAAAGAGAATCACCCTCAGCTAACCCCTGCTTACCCCCTTGGTAGCTTGGCACGAGCAGTAGGCTTAACTTCAGAGTGCTAGGTGTAAAGTATTTGTACCAACACACACAGTAACTTAATGAAAACACTACAAAATGACACAAAACAGGTTTCGAAAAATAGGAAATCTTTATCTAAACAAAACAAGACCAAAACGACAAAAATCCGACATACACAAGTCAAGTTATGAATTTTTGAAGATTAAACTCAAAAATAGTGCTTAGAAACACAAAATGCTTCGATGAGTTGTTAATACGGTGTCATGACAGAGTCGTTCCCAACAATCCGCCACCTACGGCGCCGGCCACGAAGTCACGCCGGCCCAGGTAGAGTACCTTAGTTAAGAGTGAAAACAAGCCGGTGCGCGAATTTGGGGATTGCGGCGTCAGTGCGAATCGTTGGATCCACACATTTCAGGCGGCGTCAGTCACGACATGGTGTGGCGACTTCCATGGAATCGCGAATCGCGAATTCGGTGGAGCTGCTGCAGTGTCAGGCCTGCGAAGGTCATCGCGTTCCAGCGAAGATCATGGCGCCGGTTGCCAGCGGCATCCCAGGATTCGGCAGCGGCATCGGTCCGGAGTCGTCCGAAGTCGATCTTCTTGGTTTTTCACCAGCTTTTACTTTTAGGGGCCCAGTAAATGGATAGGGTACCACTTGTCAGGGCAGGAGTCTCAGCAGAGAGTCCCGGTGCTGGTAGGGGAAGTCTTTTATGGCCCTGAGACTTCAGAACAGGGGGCAAGCTCAGTCCAAGCTCTTGGAGAGTCCTTCTCAAGCAGGAATATACCACAAAGTCCTGTCTTTTCCCCCTTGCACAGGCAGAAGCAGCAACTGCAGGATAGCTCCACAAAGCACAGTCACAGGCAGGGCAGCTGTTCTTCCTCAGCTCTTCAGCTCTTCTCCAGGCAGAGGTTCCTCTTGATTTCCAGAAGTGTTCTCAAATCTGTGGTTTTGGTTGCCCTTCTTATACCCATTTTGCCATTTCAAGTAGGCCTACTTCAAAGCAAAGTCTCTCTTGTTTGTGAAATCCTGCCTTGCCCAGGCCAGGCCCCAGACACTCACAAGTGGGTTGGAGACTGCATTGTGTGAGGGCAGGCACAGTCCTTTCAGGTGTGAGTGACCACTCCTCCCCTCCCTCCTAGTACAGATGGCTCATCAGGAAATGCAGACTACACCCCAGCTCTCCTTGTGTCACTGTCTAGTGTGAGGTGCAACCAGCCCAACTGTCAAACTGACCCAGACAGGGAATCCACAAAAAGGCAGCGTCACAAAAATGGTATAAGCAAGAAAATGCTTACTTTCTAAAAGTGGCATTTTCAAACACACAATCTTAAAATTAACTTTACTAAAAGATGTATTTTTAAATTGTGAGCTCAGAGACCCCAAACTCCACATGTCCATCCGCTCCCAAAGGGAATCTACACTTTAATCAGATTTAAAGGTAGCCATTATGTTAACCCATGAGAGGGACAGGCCTTGCAACAGTGAAAACCGAATTTAACAAAATTTCACTGTCAGGACATATCAAACACATTATGGCGGTCATTACAACATTGGCGGTAAAAGCCGCTTACCGCCGTGCAGAACACCGACAACACACCGCCGCGCCCGCGGAAATCCGCCACAGCTATTATGACCCACAGCACGGAATCTGCCAAAATTCAGACACCCACACAAGTCCGCCACACCAAAGGTCAGTGATAAACTGGCGAAAACAAAACCTCCCCCGTCATGCCAACAGAAATACGGCCACACTATCACGACCCACAAATCCACGCGGCGGTCTTTCAACCCAGGTATTCCATTGGCGGTACACACCGCCGCGCTCAAAATACACACACATTTACAAAACACAGCACATTGGACAAATCTAAATACACACACCTGATACACATACACACACCACTCCCACACACCCAATACTATATAAAACACCCACCCACATCACCCACAAACCCCTACGACCAGAATCACAGAGAGAAGGCCAGAGAGAGACACCACCATCAACAAACTAGCATCCACAGGCACACAACACCATCACCCACATAACTTCCACGCACCTCACACTACATACCACTACATATCAGCACACTTATCACCACACACACCACCCCACACATCACCCACACCACCCCATGGCACGGCAAAGACACCCCAGGTTCTCGGAGGACCAGCTCAGGGTCATGGTGGAGCAAATCGTCCGGGTAGAGCCACAGCTATTCGGATCACAGGTGCAGCACACCTCCATTGCTAGGAAGATGGAGCTATGGTGAAGAATAGTGGACAGGGTCAACGTAGTGGGACAGCACCCAAGAAATAGGGATGACATCAGGAAGAGGTGGAACGACCTACGGGGAAGGTGCGTTCCGTGGTCTCAAGACACCACCTTGCGGTTCAGCGGACTGGCGGCGGACCCCCACCTCCTCCCCCACAACTAGCAACACGGGAGGAGCAGGTCTTGGCGATTCTGCATCCTGAGGGCCTCGCAGGAGTACATGGAGGTATGGAATATGGTAAGTCAAATCTCTCACTATTTCATCCCCCACCCAACATGCATGCCATCACATACCCCCACCCTCACCCTCACCCCCATCACTCCAACTTCTCACAAATGTCCCAATATCACAAACCACACATCCCAACACCAAGCCCTGCATGCAACAACAAAGCATGGACAACCAACACCAAAGCATGCCCACTGCACAAACCCATACACCCCCCTAAACCATCCTCACACAAGGTCCCACACAGGAATGCAAGCACTGGGGTACACGGTCAACCACCCATTGCACACCATGGCACACACAGATGCAATAATCATGCTTTTACACCCCTGCAGGACCCCTACCCAACGTCACCGGACAGGAGGGTCCAGACATGTCCACACCACCAACAGAAGAGGCCCACAGTGATGACAGCAGCTCTGCCCAACTGGATCTAGATGACCAGCCCGGCCTATCGGGGACCTCGGGACAGTCGGTTCCCATTAGACAGTCACAGGCCACTACAGAGCTTCCCCCATCTGGAAACACCAGCACAGCACCCACCCAGCGGGCCCATACCTCTGTCTCCAGGACACGTCAATCAGCAGTGTGTCCACCAGTACAGGGAACCCAGGCTAACCCACCACCCCAACAACAACAGGGACCTGGGGGCAGTGGCTGTGGGCACACCGTTCAGGGGACAGAGGCACAGGAACACAGGGGAACTGGGAGGGCTGCTGTGCGACAGGGGGAGGACAGGCCAAGGGAGCCCACTCTCCACGAGGCCCTCTCCAACATCATGGGAGCCTACCACCACTCCCAGGAGACGATGGCAACGGTACTGGCCAAGTTTCAGGAGACCCAGCGGCTGCAGGAGGAACAGTATCTGGGCTTCAGGGAGGAACGCAGAGCCATCAATTCCACCCTGGGCACCATCGTAGGGGTGCTGAAGGAAGTTCTCAACACCAGGAGGGACACTGTGGAACAACAAGGGGCCCCTGACACTAGCCTGGACGATGAACTGCCCACCACCTCCGCCGGCGCTAGTGGACAAGAGGCACCGCCACAGGACCACCACACCAGCACCTCGCCCCCTGCAGAGGGAGAACCACCCTGCAAATGGTCCCTGAGATCCAGGACAAAGACAGAAAACGATGCCAAGACCCCCGCCAAGAAATGAGACCACCCTGAATGTCATCTTTTTGTCCCACTTTGTCACCCTGTCCATCCTCAAACTGCCCCAGCTCCACTTCCTATGGCCATTTGGGCAATGCCCCTCTGAGACCAATAGACTGGACTCTGCCATGGACATACCTCCACCATTACCCCTCCCCATTTTGCAACCCCCTCCAATATTGAGCACTTAAATAAACACCCTTGAAGCACAAAACAATCTGGAGTCAGTCTGTGATTTCAAATTAGTGTATTATCAATTACTGTGGTAAAAAGCTCTTACATTTGTAATGTCAACATACCTATGTCACACAGCTCTAGTCCATGAGGAATCAAAGCAGATGTCACACAGTGGGACTCACATCTGTGAAATCGTAAGGGAAAGTGACAACTCAGTGACCATCCACTGGGTGAAAACGACAGACAGTAGAGAGGTAGTAATGTTAAAGTACACGCAGTAGGCAGGTTTGTATTCTTACCTGTGTCTCACTGGAAATATTGCAGGATCACCGAGTCCCTGTTGTCGATGTCCTCTTCTTCTGCTTCCTCGTCTTCACTGTCCACAGGCTCCACAGCTGCAACAACACCGCCATCTGGACCATCCTCCTGCAGAAAAGGCACCTGTCGTCGCAAAGCTAAGTTGTGAAGCATACAGCAGGCCACGATGATCTGGCACACCTTCTTTGGTGAGTAGAATAGGGATCCACCTGTCATATGGAGGCACCGGAACCTGGCCTTGAGGAGGCCGAAGGTCCCCTCGATTATCCGCCGTGTTCGCCCATGGGCCTCATTGTAGCGTTCCTCTGCCCCTGTCCTGGGATTCCTTACTGGGGTCAGTAGCCATGAAAGGTTGGGGTAACCAGAGTCACCTGCAAATGGCGAGGGACAACTGTTAGACACACACTAACCTGTAGGGATATCCCCAGGCCCAGACAACCATTCCCACTGACTTGCTTCCAGGTGCTCACCTAATAGCCACACACGGTGCCTCTGGAGTTGATCCATCACATAAGGGATGCTGCTTTTCCGCAGGATGTAGGCGTCATGCACTAAGCCAAGGAACTTGGCATTAACATGGGAGATGTACTGGTCGGCCAAACATACCATCTGCACATTCATGGAATGATAACTCTTCCGGTTTCTGTACACCTGTTCACTCCTGCGGGGGGACCAAAGCCACATGTGTCCCATCAATGGCACCTATGATGTTGGGGATATGTCCCAGGGCATAGAAATCACCTTTCACTGTAGGCAAATCCTCCACCTGAGGGAAAACGATGTAGCTCCACATGTGTTTCAGCAGGGCAGACAACACTCTGGACAACACGTTGGAAAACATAGGCTGGGACATCCCTGATGCTATGGCCACTGTTGTTTGAAATTACCCACTTGCAAGGAAATGGAGCACTGACAGCACCTGCACTTCAGGGGGGATTCCTGTGGGATGGCGGATAGCTGACATCAGGTCTGGCTCCAGCTGGGTACACAGTTCATGGATTGTGGGACGGTCAAGCCTGTATGTGTTGATCACATGTCTTTCCTCCATTGTCGATAGGTCCACCAGCGGTCTGTACACCGGAGGATGCCGCCATCTCCTCACATGCCCCAGCGGACGGTGCCTATGAAGGACAACAGCAAGCATAGAGTCAACCAACTCAGAGGTACGTACCCACAGCTTACACAGAACACGAATCATAATCTGAAAAGTGGCCTGTATGTGTGTAGAGTCTAGGCATGTGTGACGCAGTTACAAATAAAGCCATGTGGGCCCCTGAAATGGCGGCTGCCTGACCTCTAAAGTAGGACAATGGGATGTGAGGTAACTGCGCTGGCGTTGTACACCGTTGTGGTAGGCGGTCGAAGACTGCGGCGCAATGCTGCATTGGTTAACTTTGGACCCTATGGGTCCCAGGAGCCAATGACGATGTACGCCGGCGGTGACGGTACACACCGCCACGGACGTGACCGCCATTTTCTATCTGTTCAATCACTCGATACCTGATCTCGACAGGAGAGGACCTACACTGCAAGTGCTGCTGTGACCTTGGTCTGGAAGAGACAATGGCTCGAGTGTCTGGGGAAAGGGCCCCTGCCTTCACATCGGAGGAGTTGGAGAAACTCGTGGATGGGGTCCTCCCCCAGTACACGCTACTCTACGGTCCTCCAGACAAACAGGTAAGTACTCTGGGAGCATGCTGTATGGGCTATGCCTGTGTGGAGAGGGGTGGATGTAAGAAGGAAGGGGGGAGAGTGCGGCGTGCATGAAATGACGGTGAGTGCATGTGCCACATGCCAAGGGTAGGGATGGGGGCCAATTACTGTGACAGTGCAGTTGGTAATAAGTTTCTCTTCCCTCTGTACAAATCATGTAGGTCAGCGCCCACCAGAAAAAAGATATTTGGCGTGCCATCGCCAAGGACGTCCGGACCCTGGGGGTCTACCACAGACGGAGCACCCACTGCCAGAAAAGATGGGAGGACATTCGCCGCTGGAGCAAGAAGACGGCGGAGGCTCAGCTGGGGATGGCCTCCCAACGTGAGAGGGGTGCCCGTCGCACCATGACCCCCCTGATGTTCAGGATCCTGGTGGTGGCGTACCCGGAGTTGGATGGGCGCTTGAGGGCATCACTGCAGCCACAAGGGGGTGAGTACACTCTCATCCTGCTGATTTAGCGCGCAGTGGAGGTGTCTGGTTGGGGGAGGTGGGCTGTGGGTTTCCCTAGGCCAGGGCGAGTTTAGTAGGCAAGGTCCCTCCGTAAGGCAGGCCATTTGGCACCCCACCTCTGCAGAGTGCCAAGTACACCTAGTCATGCCCCTGTGTCATCCATGTGTGCAGATGTCATCCATAGCCTAGTAGGCCATGTCCCAGGGAATGCACAGTGGAGCCCAAGAGCGTGGCATAGTGCAGGGGGCTTCTGTGTCTGTTGTGTCCGCCAATGGTAGCAGTAATGCATGCACTCAACATGTCTTTCTTCTGTCGCCCCCCACTTTTTGTGGTCTCCCTGTTCTTGTGTGCATTAGCATCATCAGGCGGAGGAGCCGTGGCACCGGAGCAGGAGGGAGCTGCATCCCACATGGCCCTGCAGGGTGAAACTACGGACTCAGAGTTCACCAGTGGGATGGAGGGCGAGGGGAGCTCCACGGCTTGGACAGGAGCTGACACCAGCGACATGGACTCATCCTCTGATGGGAGCTCCCTTGTGGTGGCTGCAACATCTGTGCCCCCGCATCTACAGGTACAGCCGCCACCCCCCCTACCAGCACCGCCCTCCCAGCAGCCCCTCAGCCTTTGCCCCGTGGCCGCTCACCCAGGAGGGTGGGCATCACCTTCGCCCCGGGCACCTTAGGCCCTGCCCCAGTCACCCCTGCTGCCCTCAGTGAGGAGGCCATTGACCTCCTCAGGTCCCTCACTGTTGGGCAGTCTACCATTTTGAATGCCATCCAGGGTGTAGAAAGGCAGTTGCAACAAACAAATGCATTCCTGGAGGGCATTCATTCTGGTCAGGCGGCCCTTCAGCAAGCTTTTCAGACTCTGGCCTCAGCACTGATGGCAGCCATCGTCCCCGTCTCTAGCCTCCCCCCTCCAACTTCCTCCACCCAGACCCAATCCCCTGTACCCCAGCCTGTCCCAAGCACACCTTCAGACCAGCATGCACACACCTCAACACACAAGGGAAGCTCAGGCAGACATAAGCACCACACATCCCACAGGCACTCATGCAAGCATTACACACATGCAGACACACCAACATCCACTGCCTCCACTGTGTCCCCCTCCTCCTCGTCTCCCTCCTCCCTCCCAGTCTCGTCTACACTCACACCTGCATGCACTACATCTACAGCCACTACTGCCATCACCGGCACACACACCACCACACCCCGCTCACGTGCAGTCACCACCCCCACTACCATCCACACGTCCCCTGTGTCCTCTCCCAGTGTGTCTGTGACGCCAATTCCCAAGATACACAAACGCAGGCACACACCCACCCAACAGCCATCCACCTCACGACAGCCTCCAGCTCATGCACCTTCACCCAAAGTCAGCAAACGAACACCTCCTACAACCACAAACTCTTTCTCCACTCCCAAACCAAACTTTTCCTGTCCAACCTTGACCTCTTTCCCACACCTCCCCCACCCCATCCGTCTCCTAGGTCCCGACTCTCCAGGTCCCAACCTAGCACCTCAGCCACAACATCTTCGGTACCAGTGGTGCCTGTAGTCACTGGAATCTGGAGTGCACCGGCCACCAGGGCAGCCAGTGTGGCACGGAGCCACAGCACGGACAGTCCCCCACCTGTCAAACATCAGAAGTTGGCCAGTGCCCGGCGGGAGAGGGGGAAGACTCCAGCCACCAAAGCCGTTCCCAGGGGTCCCGATGGGAGTGTGGAGTCAGCTGCTACACCTTCAAAGGTGGGGAAGGGCCACAAGAAACCCGGCAAGTCTGGGAAGAGCAGCACGGCGGAGGAGACTACCATCATCCCCGCTGCCCAGGATGGCCATGCCATCATCCCCGCTTCCCAGGAGGCCACCGCCATCATCCCCGCTGGGACAGAGAGGACCGCCAGCACCAGCACAAGCCCCGCTGGGACAGAGAGGACCGCCAGCACAAGCTCTGCTGGGCTAGAGAGGACCGGCAGCACAAGCCCCGCTGGGACAGAGAGGACTGCCAGCACAAGCCCCGCTGGGCTAGAGAGGACCGCCAGCACAAGCCCCGCTGGGACAGAGAGGACTGCCAGCACAAGCCCCGCTGGGACAGAGAGGACCGCCAGCACAAGCCCCGCTGGGCTAGAGAGGACCACCAGCACAAGCCCCGCTGGGACAGAGAGGACCGCCAGCACAAGCCCTGATGGGACAGAGAGGACCGGCAGCAGCTGAGTCACTGCAAAGGAGTCCACCGCCTCAAGCACCGCTGAACAGGGCACCGCTGCCTCAAGCACCACTGAACAGGGCACCGCTGCCTCAAGCACCACTGAACAGGGCACCACCGCCTCAAGCACAACTGAACAGGGCACCGCCGCTCCAAGCACTGCTGAACTGGGCACCGCCGCTCCAAGCACCGCTGAACAGGGCACCGCCGCCTCAAGCACCGCTGAACAGGTCAGCTGCGACACATTCAAAGGTGGGGAAGGGCCACAAGAAACCCGGCAAGTCTGGGAAGAGCAGCACGGCGGAGGAGACTACCATCATCCCCGCTGCCCAGGAGGCCACCACCATCATCACCGCTGCCCAGGAGGCCACCGCCATCATCCCCGCTGGGACAGAGAGGACCGCCAGCACCAGCACAAGCCCCGCTGGGACAGAGAGGACCGCCAGCACAA
This sequence comes from Pleurodeles waltl, assembly GCF_031143425.1. Taxonomy (NCBI): domain Eukaryota; kingdom Metazoa; phylum Chordata; class Amphibia; order Caudata; family Salamandridae; genus Pleurodeles; species Pleurodeles waltl. The sequence goes on along the minus strand of NC_090448.1, from coordinate 418,093,227 downwards.
GCCCCGCTGGGCTAGAGAGGACCGGTAGCACAAGCCCCGCTGGGACAGAGAGGACTGCCAGCACAAGCCCCGCTGGGCTAGAGAGGACCGCCAGCACAAGCCCCGCTGGGACAGAGAGGACCGGCAGCAGCTGAGTCACTGCAAAGGAGCCCGCCGCCTCAAGCACCGCTGAACAGGGCACCGCTGCCTCAAGCACCACTGAACAGGGCACCGCCGCCTCAAGCACCACTGAACAGGGCACCGCCGCCTCAAGCACCACTGAACAGGGCACCGCCGCTCCAAGCACTGCTGAACAGGGCACCGCCGCTCCAAGCACCGCTGAACAGGGCACCGCCGCCTCAAGCACCGCTGAACAGGGCACCGCCGCCTCAAGCACCGCTGAACAGGGCACCGCCGTCTCAAGCACCGCTAAACAGGGTGCCACCGCCTCAAGCACCGCTGGCCCATGAGAGCCAATGGCACTGATGCTACTGAGTCAGTCACGAGCAGGATGAAGCACTCTGGGCACCAGGCCCCCTCCAGAGCCAGTGGAGTATCACATCCACTACCTCTGTCCTTAGCAGGATGAAGCACTCTGGGCACCAGGCCCCCTCCAGAACCAGTGGGGTATCACATCCACTACCTCTGTCCTTAGCAGGATGAAGCACTCTGGGCACCAGGCCCCCTCCAGAACCAGTGGAGACTGTTATCCACTTGAGAGACTGTGGCTTTGCACACCCCAGGATGGAACAGTGGGCAAGCCACCCACTGTAGAGACTTGAGAGACTGTGGCTTTGCACTCCCCAGGATGGAACAGTGGGCAAGCCACCCACTGCAGAGACTTGAGAGACTGTGGCTTTGCACTCCCCAGGATGCAGCAGTGGGCAAGCCACCCACTGCAGAGACTTGAGGGACTGTGGATTGAACAGTGGGCATGTGGCCCCCTCGTGGATTTGGCATCGTGCACTCAACCGGCTGAGGTGCCCCCCCTTTCCCTCCCCCTGAGGTGCCTGTTTTCTTGCTCTCTGATGCCCCTGCAGTGTTCTCTCCGTCAGGGTCGGGGATCTTGTGTGGGCCTCGCCCATACCGTGTGGGCCCAGTGTTCCACGGACTTCATTGGAGCACTACCTGGACTACTAAGCTTGGTATATATTTTGATTATGGTGTATATATGTATTTTTGAGTACTTGATTTTAATATATTACAATGGTTACACTCATTTCCTTTTATCTTTGCATTCTTCCAGGTGGGTTGGGGGGTGTAACTGTAATGTATTATGCTGTATTAGTGTGTGTGTTGTAGTGGGTGAAGGTGGGGGTGGGGGTGTTGCGTGTGTGTGTCCCTGTTTTTTCCCTCCCCCCTCCCCTGTGTCGTAGGTGCAGTACTCACCATTGTCTTCGCTGCCGGCGTTCGTGCTCCTGGTAGAGGAGCAAGAAGATGAGGGCTGGAAAAATGTGCAGCTCTGGTTCCATGGCGTCCGGATTCCTTGTGGGGTGTGTAGAGGTGAGCGTTTTCCCTTCTAAGTCCTGTTTCCGCCATGTTTTTGTCCGCGGTGAATCCGCCCCGGAAAAGGTTGCAGATTGGTAGGTTGTGATACTGTGGGTGGTACATTGACTTCCGCCTGTCTGTTGGCGGTGACCGCCAAGCTGTTTGTCTGCACCGCCGTGAAGGTCGGAGTGTTAAAGTGGCTGTCTTTGTTGGCGGTTTCTGCCACGGTCGTAATTCTAATTTTTTTACCGCCGGCCTGTTGGCGTTCTTACCGCCGCTTTAGCTCCATCCGCCAGGGTTGTAATGACCACCTCTATGTCCTACCTTAGCCATATACTGCACCCTGCCATTGGGGCTACCTAGGGCCTACCTTAGGGGTGCCTTACATGTAAGAAATGGGAAAGTTAAGTCGAATTTACAGTTAAAACTGCACACACAGACACTGCAGTGGCAGGTCTGAGACATGATTACAGAGCTACTTATTGGGGTGGCACAAACAGTGCTGCAGGCCCACTAGTACCATTGATTTATACGCCCTGGACACCTCTAGTGCACTTTACTAGGGACTTACTAGTAAATCGAATATGCCAATCATGAATAAGCCAATTACATACACATTTTGTAAAGGAACACTTGCACTTTAGCACTGGTTAGCAGTGGTAAAGTGCCCAGAGTAACAAAAACAACAAAATCAGAGTCCAGCACACATCAACAACCTGGGAAACAGAGGCAAAAAGTTTAGGGAGACCAGGCCAAGGATGAAAAGTCTAACAGTTATAAAGGTAAAAAGAAAATCTGCTAGACACATCCTTGTTTTCCAGACTCTACTACTGACACATTTACTTTCCGAATAATACTGACCCACACAGAAAGCCCCCGCTTAGATCTACCATGCCCCAAGGGCGTGGGTGGACAAGAGAAACATGTAAAACCAGGACAAGAAAGTGCATTCATTTCCCAAGTTTCCTGAAGTACCACATAATCACAACGGCCTATTAAATCTAGTCAGGCTGGGTCTTTCATCTTGACTTCAAGGCCAGCAACATTCCAACTCAATAAATTAAAAGAAGGAAACCCCCCCACTCCTCCGACTCGAACCAGTGAAGCTTTTTAAAAGCAAATTCCCGTACATAGGGTTAGAGACAATGGGATAACTTGGCAACAGGGAATATGTCCTACTAGCAGCGTCATTCAATGATTATTAATTATAATTAAAATTGTAATACATTCATGTAAACTAACTTTTAAATTAATTTTTATAACATACATTTTGTAGACCCTTCTTGGGGGTTCATACATAAATGTTAAAACATTTTAGTTGTGAAAAAATACCTATTTTGTACATAGATATGAAAACATTTGGACTCCACACATCATATTCAACTGAAAAAGTCTTACAAATTATATATGATTTGTAATAGTGAACCCTAATATTTATTTCAATAATATTCTTTCACAAATAAATGATAATAACATTAAACATTAGTATCAATATACTCTCAATGATTATGCAAATAAATGTTGCTAAAAATAATGAATGATCCATCCAATCCCCTAACAAAATGGATATCCAGTTTTTTATTTTGAAAAATGTAAACTACAAATCAATGGACCTCAATATTTTATTCAACAATTTAAAACATTGTTTTAATTCATTAAAAAATTACAACAATGTCTGTTTATATTATAAGTATGCAAATAATAATTTGATATTTATTAAATATCTTTAAAACAAATGAGTACTCACCAAAACCTCCATTACACCCCATAACCCTCAAAAAGTATACTATACAATTATAATTTAAAATATATTTATCTATACATATAACAATATAACATAGGATAATACAAATTAAAGCTACACTATACTCCATGATAATTTAGTATACTTTAATTTTAATATCAATATTATTAATAAAAATACAAAAAATATATAATTACCTGCAATTTTATATTGTACAACGTTTTGTTACTCTTTTTAACCACACTATTATAGTCAAATGATATTTTGGAATCAATATAAAGGTACCATACCCTGAATTTCATGTGGTATGCATACAAACAAACATGCAAACACAGACATGTAAAATGCTGCATGCTTTCACACATTAAAACAGACCTCTTGGCTTTGCCGATGATTCAATTGCCTCATGGGACAGGCTGAAGGAAGGAATTTTAGCAATTTATGTAATTCAGGTCAGTGACAACGGAATGAGGAGTACAAATTGTTACAATTTATACTGAAGGCACCGCTAGCATGTGCCTGTGATAATGTAATGCTGAGCAGTATGTAGAATGTCCATAACCTGAGAAGGATGCTCTACCAGATAGACATGGGAGGCAGCTTGTATGGGTTGTGAAACAACTGTGGCCCCTACATTAGGGCAGAGCAGTGTCACCCCCCTGTTGCCAAGGTAATAAAAATAATGTATTACCATTGTATTTTTCCCTTTCTCCAGCCGAGCTGTGTTTGGGTGCCGGCCACTGCTGCTGATTGGCAGCAAGGGAGTGGTGCTCACGCCACCAGTTTACACTGCGCATGTCATTTTGGCCAACTGTCTCTTGAGGGCCAGCCTGACATGCACAGTGTAAACCTCTACAACCAGCTGTCTAAGACAGCTAGGTGGAGAGCAGGCACATGCCTCCATTGCCTCTAGGAGAGTCAGGGCAGCCTGCTCCAGCCAATCCTGGTGCTGCTCTCATGCCACTTAACATTATCAGCAGCATGAGAGCAGTGTCTGGTGTGGAGAATTCCATTGCTGCAGTCAGAGCACTGAGGGACTCACGACGACCGGAGGAGGCGAGCCAGCGGAGGTAAGGGCTTTTTTATTTTCCAGTTTTATTTTGTGATCAGCCTTGCTCTCAATGCCAGAGTTGTCAGTTTTGGATCCACATATGGCTTTTACCCTAAATATTTGGTTGGTTGCCCCACCAAATGTTTAGGGTACCAGTCGCCACTGTTGGGAAAACAGACAGCGCACCACTATCCACCCAGGCCATCACAGCTGTCGAAAAATACACGTTTTGCAGGGGTCTATGCTTGAATTTGTATTGCACTATTCATACCATTCTCTGTATGTATGTTTGTCCCCTGTGGAGCGATGACCCAGCAGACCTTTGCAGGGATGCATGACCAAAAAACACGTACACTGTAATGAGCCCATAAAGCATCCATGGGATGCAACATGCACAAGTGTTGAGGTCGTGTGTGGTATTTCTATGTGATCTCTGGGAATGTGCAACTGAGGGTCACTGCTAGTGTACTCCACCTGCCCATGAGGGGATGCATGCACAGCACTATCAAAAGTGTGCAAAGTGCTCATTGTGTACAAGTCCAAGGGGAAGGCCAATGGCCTCCAGCATCCACTCCCCCACTAGTGACTTAAAAGAACACAACATACCAGTTCAGCTGTAGTCAGTGAACCATTAAGTTATATTGAAATACAGCTGCTTTCTGGAATGCAAGAGGAAGATCTCGAACTAAGTACCCTCCATTACCTCCAGGTGCACCCTAGAATGCCAGAAAGCAGCCATGCCCAAATCCATGCATTACTGTCTGTCCCAGTCCAGGTCTTTTGTTTGCATTCTGAGACTTGCATTCTCGTTTATCTTGTTATAAAACGTGGACCATTGGGAGCAAAAGTCTCACAATTTAAAGACAAATCTTGGACTGGACCAGTTAGTCATACTTAGAAAAGGAAAGCCTCACACCCCTGAAAACTGTTGCGGGTAAGGCTGCAGGTTGCTGTTCTCTGAACCTTGATGGAAGTATTGACACCAACAACATGTGGAGGTACAAAGCTCATGAGATTTGAGAGTTAAGGACCCATGCAGTGATGGTGCTCGATGCAGGATATACCATGGGGCAACAGAGCAGTCAGAAAAGTTGATTTAAACAATGGAGGTGCCCATAAGTGCTCTACAGAGGAAAACCTGGGCACAGGAGAAGGTGGAGTAGGGTGGTCAAATTTGCTATTCTAGCTCCAGTCCCACAAACTTTGGAAACGTGTATGTGTTTTCCGTGGTGGGAGGCAGATTTAGTATTTTAACCCCCTGTCCAACATAAACAGGGGAAACTGCATTAAGTAAAAGGGGTGATATTTATTATTCTAACCCCAGGCTCACAAATATTGGGAAAGTGCATAAATCTGAGGGGTAAAATTTGCTTTTCTGTCTCCAACCAAAATAAAATTAGATTAAAGAAAGTGCTCCACAAAGGGCATAAGATTTATTATTTTGACTCCAGCCCCACACGCATTTTGGAACGTGCATATTTCAGGAGGGGCCTGATTGACAATTGAAAGACAGTGAAAATAAATGGCCCCCATCATTGCTTTAAATGGAAATATAAAAGTGCATGTTTGCTCCTGAGAAGTGCGGGTACTCTCCCATTCAAAGTGATGCACAAGTGCTGAGAAGTGCAGGTACTCTGCCTTTAAAACAAAAGAAGTACAGGTTCTCAGTGCTAGATAATAGCTGCCATTTAAAGCACTCAAACCATGTATCGTAGTACAAACATTCTATACGTGACAGAGTGATACACAAGACAGCCAACAGGATGAGGTGAGATGGAGATACTCTTTGGGCGAGGAGGCAAAGCTCTTGTTGTTCCTATGTCTACAAATTGATATCTGTAAAAAATCAATAGCTACAACACTCAGCAAGGGGGATTTAATTGCTCTACTGCTTGCAGCAAATTTGTTGACAACTTCCCTGAGGAAGCAAGAACATGCACCATTAACTCTACTAGATTTTACTAGATTTTAAGCCATAATGATTACTGTAAAACTGAGAAAGTGACACAGAACATTAATGTCAGAGGTATAGTGGTATTTTGAGATTTAGCATGTGGAATAGGTCTGAGCTGGTTCTGTGATGAAGTTCGGGTAAACGTGTATGATCCAACATGTCTGTTAGGCCAATAGACCACTTTTTAAACTGTGAACCAGATTCAAGTACAAAGACAAGGGAAACCACCAGCATTGATCCAGCAGTGCCCCTCTGTGTGTACTGTTGCAGTGTGCTTCGCAACTCCTAGTGGCAAGTTGCAGCTGTGTGCCCATTCAGTGTGTTCTGAAATGCAAACTGTAGGGGTGCTGTTTAGCACTGAAGTCTCCTGACACCCTGAAACCTCAACACATTGGGGTCCCAGTCAGTGCCTGGGTGGGGAACCAAAAGCAGTCCTGACAAACATGCTAAACTAAGATACAACTTGTTGTATCACTTCTCAGGTCGGTCAAGAAATAATCCAACAACCATGTACTTTCTCGAGCTCCAAAAACACAAAGGAACTTTGAAGGACAAGTGGAAAAATATTTCTGCTCTTACTATTGGAATTATGAGAGACAGGAAAATATGTTTGTTTCCTGTCAAGACAGAAAAATAACATGACTAATCCGTGCAGAGTATACCTGCTCTAAGTGTGCCATTATACTGGTAATTCTCAAATATACAGCACACAGCGCTAATTAAAATGTTGTTGGCTCTTTGTAGCAGGTTTTGCTGACAGCCAATCTTATGGAACCTTAAACAAAAGAAGAGTGACATAAAACTCACAATAATTCAAACGTATGCCCTTAGGTTAAGTGCACCTGTTTGTATGTTTTGGGATTTGTAAAATGTAAACCTAGCTGGCTAGCAACAGATCTCAACAGAGAGCTACACAGGTAATTCCCAGTGATGATACATATGGCGAAGGATCGGTGGGATGAGGTGGAAAGGGTGGGAATTTATCCTATTTGAGGTACTGTTGTTCTTTTAAGAGGTTATGAATGCATTTCCAGTAACCTGAGCTTTTGTACAAAGAGGATTCCATGAAACACGAACATTAACCCAACTAGTAAGTTTAATATCTTGCTAGTATGGCAGCCTGTGATCTGCAAGTTACATGCAGTGCTCTGCAGATGACTTTAACCCTCTAAGCCGGTGCCCAATTTGTAAATAAAAATATGCCGGTGCCCAAAGCCCTCCTCTTAAACACGCGGCTATGGCAATTAAATGTACGAACATGGATTACTGGGGCAGCGTAATCCTGAAGCCATCTTGGGCATCCTCAATCCATTTAAAGCCACTCCCTGCCCCTTCAGCTCACTCTTGCAGCTTTCTACTTTCTCCTTCTGTGACGCTTTTTCGTTTTTCTTTTCCTCCGTCTTTCCCATATGTGTCTTTTGCTCGCAGTAAATGCTTGAGTCAGAAAAATAAGTGCTGGCCCTCACAAATAAGTGCCGGTGCTCTGCACTGGAAACAAAAAGCACAAATTAAGTACTGCTCTGAGCTATTTTGTGATGATTGAACTCCATGCGATCAAACAATGATCTCTGTTGCACTAACCAAATTAAGGGCCTTATTCCGAGACTGGCGATCCAAAGACCGCCAGCCTTGCGGTGGCAGTCGGATCGCTGCAGCAGTCCGACCGCCACATTACGAGTTTGGCATAGGACCTGCCAACCTACCGCCATACCCACCAGAATCAGAGATCCCGATGGGCTGACGACGGTCTTGGTTGTAATCAGCCAGGTCGCGCTGAACTCTGCACCGCCCTCCTGATTACAACCTTGTTCTCCACCAGCCTTTTCATGGTGGTTCCACCACCATGAAAAAGCTGGCAGAACACAAGTGCAGGATATATATATATATATTATTTTTTTTTCAAAGTATGTATATCTGAAGTTAAGAATATTAAACCTACATCAAAATGTTGGTGCTAATCCTGCACAATATACATCAATAGCATAAAAAAGGTTGACGCTATTGCCCCTACCATGTGTCATGGGTGCACTGTATATTACATACGGCACACACATGGTGGTGGTAGGGGAGTGCTAAGGGGGACAAGAAATGTGGCGCTGCATTGACTGCAACACCACTTTTCTTAAATCAGGCCCTTTGTATATTATTTTCGAAACCCAGTCCAATCCTTTATCACTTGTAGGTGGAGAAACACATGTAGGTGCAACATCACACCTGGTGCAAACTCAGCAGGAGTTGGATATTCTATTGAGGTGCAAAATCACTCAGTACAGGGAGAAAATATGGCATTAAAACAACATATAAAATACAAAAGGTGAGCATAAGTATGAAATCACGTTCGATTGATAGAACATTAAGGTGGAAAATCACCATTGGTGCAACATTAGCAAAATTGTGGAAAATATTTAGAATCAAATATAGGTGACTAGCAGCTTTAGAGGCAAAATCATCCCAGGTGCTAAGTAAACAATATTCTGGGATCAGATTTGGAAGAAAAGTCATAACTAAGTGCTAAATCTCACATAGTGCAACTTCAGTATGAGACTAAAAACTATTGTAATCTATCAAAAATCATTCAAATACATTTGAGTATGAAATTACTTTAAAGTGCAGTGCAAAAAATCATCTTTGATGCAGGCGCTTAATTTGTACCAGTGGCTACAGGAGGCAGGCAACAACACACTTCCTTTCTAAAAAGGGACTTATTTTCAATCATTACAGTTTGAGCAAGAGAGCGAAAAGGCCGAAAAAGGATGAGGAAGTATAAAAAGAAAGATAGTAAAACAGTAGCAAGAAGGAGTAAGAAGGGATGAAAAAGAACCTGCAAAAGTGAGATAAAGAGATAGAAGAGTTAGGGTGATGGAAAAAAGAAACAATAGGTGTACCCAGTTCATGTAGGTAAGAAACTTATACTGGACAAAAAATTTAAGGATTTACATATTGGTATTAAAGGGTGTGTTGGACAAGACCAAAGGGTGTGAGGATTTCAAAAGTCTCCTACTATGGCCCAGGGAGCAAAGGGAAAAAAGAGAAATTAAACATTGAGGAAGTGTTCAAGCTTGCATGACCCATGGCGTATAAAGTACGAAACAATCACTGAGGCTCAGAACTTTGAACCAAATACACAGAGAAAAATACTTTCTTCTGTGAGGTTAGTAGGGGTATAAAGATTGAAATAACTGCAATATATAAAGGTGGCAGCTATTTAACCACCCACTGAGTAAGTAGGGAATTTTGTCTGCTATTGACCTGCCCGCTGGCTACATAGTAGAAATTACTATTTGGCAACCTTACAAATAGCAGGGAAACTTCACCATTCACCCATAGTAGAAATTACTATTTGGCAACCTTACAAATAGCAGGAAAACTTCACTATTCACCCAGCTACGGGTTAAATAGCAAAGATTAGGTAACGATTGGTGGGCATCTGTGCAAATAGCAAGGAAACTTAACTATTTGCCCAGTTGCTGGTTACATAGTATATATTCTTTACTATTTGGTTGACAACTATACAACCAGCAGAGAAAGTTCACTATTTACGGGGCACTGGCTAAATAACAGAGATTATGTACTATATCATGCTGCAATGCAAATAACAAGGAAACTTCAACATTTACTCGCTATTCACTAAACAGCTGCAATTGTTTATTTGTCAATAGATTAGAATAGGCACATAGAATGGCAAACAAAGAGTGAACAGAATTGGCACCCATCTCCTTTTGCATGCTGCTACTAAAACTGATTTAATTCCAATTTGCACTGAAACAGCACTAACTCATAGGCCTAGTGGTCTAAATAGCCATCAAAAGAAAATCTGAATGTTTCCAAGTTAATTTGGAAGACATGGTACAGAATGTCATCCCATTATACCGGTGTCCAAGACAGAGCAACTTGAGAGGCCCATTATGGAGCTGTCACTTACTCTACAAATGTTCCTGGTCATTTAAGTTTAATCGAAGTAGTAGCTCATGATAGAGATGATTGGTGCTTTATCAAACCAGGGGCCAGGTGTGCCTAGCAGTTTTTTGTCACAAGCCCTCCGATTCAGAGTTTGCGATAGAAAAACTGCTTTTAGCAATGTACTAAAGGCATTATAGGAGATGGTAACCTTTGACCGACTCCAAACTTTATTTTGAAATGGATGAGGAATCAATAATTGGAAGGGGCATGCGGTAGGCATCCTTCCAAACTGGGATCCGTATCCATATGTTTCAATGCTTTAGGGCCAAAATAGCAGTCATAAGCAATCAAGAAGTTGGGGTGAAAACCCTTTCGCAAAATGAAAGGCGTCCTTTTGTGAATGTTAAAAAGCTTTGTATTGAATTAGGCAGTGGTGCAAAGGACCCCAGCAGGACCATCCCTGTGACAGCACCCAATCATAGTGAGTTGTAATTTGTGATCTATCTCATTAATATCCATGTGACAGGTTGGATTCCGACCTACTACGAATTGAAGTTTTAGGAACCAACTTACTTTATAGATCAGTTCTTAAAAATCTTAACCAGTCGCAAAAATACTGGTCGCAGATTGTGGGCAGTATTTTGTGACCACATAAACAAATCAGACAACACCTGAAAACAATGAATTGGAAAAAGCAAAGGTCAGATCTGGAAAATTTGTATTCCAGTGATGTGCCATTTGAGATCCCTAGTTAAATAAGATTTCAGTTGATCCTTTTACACTAGAATAAGCTGCATAGGATCCCTTGCATAAGTCATCAACTAAGTGCCATTGAGAGTTATCTTTGCAATCTCATGACAGAAGGAAGAAACGTTACATATATTTTAAAATAATAGAATCTATGTATTAAGACACATGTTGGTAATTCTTTTTTATTTGTCACATGCCTTTGTGCAATGTTCGGGCAAGTCAATATTGTCTAGACTAAATGATTGCATGGTTGGTACTGTCATTGTCATAAAAGTCTGAGGGCCTAATTTAGATCTCAGAGGGAGGAATACTCTGTCACAAACATGACGGATATCCTGTCCACCATATTACGATCGCCATAAGATATAATGGGATTGTAATACGGCGGGCGGGATGTCAGTCACGTTTGTGATGGAGTATTCTCCTCTGCCGAGATCTAAATAAGGCACTAAGGGGGTCATTACAACCCTGGCGGACGGTGTTAAAGGTGCGGTAAGACCGCAAACAGGCCGGCGGACAAAAAAAGGGAATCATGACCCTGGCGGAAACCTCCAACAAAGACAGCCACTTTAACACACCGCCCGCCACAGCGGTACAGACAAGCAGCGCGGCGGTCACCGCCAACAGACAATTTATCGCCCACACTATTACAACCCGCCAATCCGCCACCTTTTCCAGGGCGGATTCACCGTGGATAAAAACACGACGGAAACAGCTTGTGCTACGGGAAAACGCTCACCTTAACATATCCCACGAGGAACGACGACTCCATGGACCCCGAACTCCAAATACTACCTGCCCTTGTCTATCTGCTCCTTTACGACCAACAGCGAAGTAGGCGCAGAAGATACCGGTGAGTACTGTTCCTACGACACAGGGGAGGGGGTAGGCAAAAGTTAGGGGGACACCCACCAAACACCCCCACCCTCGCATATTACAACATACACACCAATGCAGTCAAAAATATCACATTAACAACCCACAATCCCCCGGAAGAATCCAAAGACAAAGCGAATTTCGGTCAAACATTGTAATGTGCCAATATACATGTCACACAAACATATACAGACATATATGTCTAAATCACTCATAATTATATATACAATACAAGAAGTAGTGCAGATATGTACACAACAATGTCCGTGCACCAACAGTCCAAAAATGCATGGGTGAGGCCCACAATAGATACCTGACCAAAATCGGAGAGAACACTGCCGGGGCATCAGATAGAAATAAAACAGGCACCTCAGGGGGAAGGGAAGGGGGGGCACCTCAGCCAGATGAATGCGAAGCCAGATCCACAATGGGGCTCAATGCCCAATGATGTATCCTGGGGAGTGCAAAGCCACAGTCTCTCAAGTCTCTACAGTGGGTGGTTTGCCCACTGTACCATCCTGGGGAGTACAAAGCCACAGTCTCTCAAGTCTCTACAGTGGGTGGCTTGCCCACTGTGCCATCCTGGGGAGTGCAAAGCCACAGTCTCTCAAGTAGATGCAGGTCTCCACTTGTTCTAGAGGGGGACTGGTGCCCAGACTAGATGCGTCTCCCCGTGAAAGTTCCTGTCCTGTCACTGTCCCAGCTGCACATGGGATAAGGATGCCTGATGTGGCGGTCCATTCATTCCTACACGGTTCATGCCCTGTTCAGCGGTGCTTTACCATGGCGGTCTTTGCCCTGTTCAGCGGTGCTTTGCCATTGAGGTTCATGAGTGTTCAGCAGTGCTTTGCCATGGCGGTCTTTGCCCTGTTCAGCGGTGCTTTGCCATGGCGGTCTTTGCCCTGTTCAGCGGTGCTTTACCATGGCGGTCTTTGCCCTGTTCAGCGGTGCTTTGCCATTGAGGTTCATGAGTGTTCAGCTGTGCTTTGCCATGGCGGTCTTTGCCCTGTTCAGCGGTGCTTTGCCATGGCGGTCTTTGCCCTGTTCAGCGGTGCTTTACCATGGCGGTCTTTGCCCTGTTCAGCGGTGCTTTGTCATTGAGGTTCATGAGTGTTCAGCGGTGCTTTGCCATGGTGGTCTTTGCCCTGTTCAGCGGTGCTTTGCCATGGCGGTCTTTGCCCTGTTCAGCGGTGCTTTACCATGGCGGTCTTTGCCCTGTTCAGCTGTGCTTTGCCATTGAGGTTCATGAGTGTTCAGCGGTGCTTTGCCATGGTGGTCTTTGCCCTGTTCAGCGGTGCTTTGCCATTGAGGTTCATGAGTGTTCAGCGGTGCTTTGCCATGGCGGTCTTTGCCCTGTTCAGCGGTGCTTTGCCATGGTGGTCGTTGCCCTGTTCAGCGGTGCTTTACCATGGCGGTCTTTGCCCTGTTCAGCGGTGCTTTGCCATTGAGGTTCATGAGTGTTCAGCGGTGCTATGCCATGGCGGTCTTTGCCCTGTTCAGCGGTGCTTTGACATGGCGGTCTTTGCCCTGTTCAGCGGTGCTTTGCCATTGAGGTTCATGACTGTTCAGCGGTGTTTTGCCATCGCGGTCCTGATACTGACATTGGTGTGTGGTATGACGATCTCTACACTGGGCATTGGTGTGTGGCATGACGATCTTCACACTGGACATTGGTGTGTGGCATGACGTTCCATCATTGGCCAGCGGGGCTGTGGCATCCTGTCCCCTCCTGGGCTGTGACTCTTGCGGTGGTCTCTGGACCAGTGACGATACTTGTGCCCTCCTGGGCTGTGACTCTGGCGGTGGTCTCTAGACCAGTGACGATACTTGTGCCCTCCTGGGCTTTGACTCTGGCGGTGGTCTCTGCACCAGTGACGATACTTGTGCCCTCCTGGGCTGTGACTCTGGCGGTGGTCTCTGGACCAGTGACGATACTTGTGCCCTCCTGGGCTGTGACTCTGGCGGTGGTCTCTGGACCAATGACGATACTTGGGCCCTCCTGGGCTGTGACTCTGGCGGTGGTCTCTGGACCAGTGACGACGGTGCTGGCGGTTGTGTCTGGACCGCCGGAAAAGATGGCGCACTTCTCCGCCCTGACACTCACAACAGGCTGGGCAGACTTCCTCTGGACCTTCCCCACCTTTTTTGGAGTTACAGCTGAATCACCAATCGCCTTCGATCCCATTTCACTTGTTGTCCCACCAGGAGTTTTGACACGGTCCCGTCGTCCACTCTCCAATTTTGGAGCCTTTACAGGGGGTGGGCTGCCAGTGCCTTGGCTCCGGGTCCTACTGCCTGCCCTGATGGACGGTGCACTCCAAAAACCTGGAACACGCACCACTGGTACTGGAGGCTTTTTGGCTGAGGCGCTACGACGGGACTGATGAATTGGAGGGGGGGGCAAAAAGGTCAATTTGACAGAGGGACAGTTTCTGACGGACACTGGGATGGGTAGCTGGAGGGGGTCTGGGAGTGGAGGAAGAGAAGGTGGTTGTAGGACGTGTCACTTTAGCTGTTTTGGGTGCAGGTGCAGGCGCAGGTACTGGAGGCTGTCGTGAGGTGGATGGCTGTTGGGTGAATGATTGCCGGCGTTTGGGTACTTTGGGAGGGGGCGTTACAGACACACTGGGAGAGGACACAGGGGACGTGTAAATGGCAGTGGAGGTGGTGAGTGCAGGTGAGCGGCTTGTGGTGCTGGGTGTCCTGGTGCGAGTCCTTGTGCCTGTAGATGTGGTGCATGCAGGTGTGTGTGTAGACGAGACTGGGAGGGAGGAGGGAGAAGAAGAGGAGGGGGACACAGTGGAGACAGTGGATGTTGCTGTATCCGTATGTGTGTAATGCTTGTGTGAGTGCCTGTGGTGTGTGTGGTGCCTATGTTTGCTTGAGCTACTTGTGTGTGTTGACTTGTGTGCATGCTGGTCTGTAGGTGTGCTTGGGATGGGCTAGGGTACAGGGGATTGGGTCTGGGTGGAGGAAGTTGGAGTGGGGAGGCTAGACACAGGGACAATGGCTGCCATCAGTGCTGAGGTCAGAGATTGCAGGGTTCGCTGAAGGACAGCCTGACCAGAATGAATGCCCTCCAGGAATGCATTACCGTGTTGCAACTCTCGATCTACACCCTGGATGGCATTCACAATGGTAGACTGCCCAACAGTGAGTGACCTGAGGAGGTCAATGGCCTCCTCACTGAGGGCAGCAGGGGTGACTGGGGCAGGGCCTGAGGTGCCTGGGGCAAAGGTGATGCCCACCCTCCTGGTTGAGCGGGCATGGGGCGAACGCTGAGGGGCTGCTGGGAGGGCGGTGCTGGTAGGGGAGGTGGCGCCTGTACCTGTAGAAGTGGGGGGCACAGATGGTGCCGCCACCACAAGGGAGCTCCCATCGTCGGACGAGTCCGTGTCGCTGGTTGCTGATCCGGTGGCCGACGTGAAGCTCCCCTCGCCCTCCGTCCCACTGGTGCATTCAGAGTCTGTGGTGTGGTCCTCCATGGCCATGTGGGATGCAGCTCCCTCATGCTCCGGTGCCACTGTACCTCCGCCTGATGATGCTGATGTACAAAAGGACATGGAGAGCAGATAAAGGGGGGGAGACAGAAGTAAGAGAGTTTTAGTGCATGGCATACCGCTACCGTTGGCGGACAAGACAGACGCAGCAGCCCCATGCATTACGCCGTGCTCCTGGCCTCTGCACATGCAATTTCTGGGATATGGCCTACATGGCAATGGTGGACATCTGCGCACATGGATGCCACAGGGGCAACTATACCTCAACTTGGCACTCTTCTGAGGTGGGGTAGAGTGCCACATGGCCTACATTACGGAGGGGCCTTGCCTACCGAATTCGCCCTGGCCTAGGGACACCCACAGCCCACCTCCCCCACCCAGATCCCTCCACTGCATGCAAAGTCCGCAGAATGAGGTTGTACTCACCCCCTTGTGTCTGCTGTGATGTCCTCAAGCGCCCATCCAACTCCGGGTAGGCCACCGCCAGGATCCGGAACATCAGGGGGGTCATGGTGCGACGGGCACCCCTCCCACGTTGGGAGGCCATCCCCAGCTGAGCCTCCGCCGTCTTCTTGCTGCAGCGGCGAATGTCCTCCCATCTCTTCCGTCAGTGGGTGCCCCGCCTCTAGTGGGCCCCCCAGGGTCCGGACCTCCTTGGTGATGGCACGCCAAATGTCCCTCTTCTGGTGGGCGCTGACCTACATGACATGCACAAGGGAAGAGGAACAGTCATTACCAACTGCACCATCAATGTGAGTGGCCACCTCCCTACTCTGACCATGTGGCCCATTTATTCCCATTCTTTACTGTAGTATGAACTCTGCCCCCTTCACTCTTCCCCCCAGCCCTGTCCACCCAGGCCTAGCCCATACAACGTGCTCCCTGTGTACTAACCTGTTGGTCTGGAGGACCGTAGAGTAGAATGTACTGGGGGAGGACCCCATCCACAAGTTTCTCCAACTCCTGTGCAGTGAAGGCAGGGGCCCTTTCCCCAGACGCAGTAGCCATCGTCGCTTCCAGACCGAGGTCACAGCAACACTAGCAGTGTAGGTCCTCTCCTGTCGAAGGTCAGGTATCTAGTGATTGAAGAGATAGAAAATGGCAGTGACGTGCGCGGCGGTGACGTCCGCGGCGGTGCGCATCATCACCGCCAGCGCACCTGTTCATTGGCTCCTGGGACCCATAGTGTCCAATGTTAACCAATGCAGCAGTGCGCCGCGGTGTACGACCGCCTACCGTGACGGTGTGCAACGCGAGCGCTGTTACCCCACAATCCCATTGTCCCAGTTTAGAGGTCAGGCAGCCGCCATTTCAGGGGCCCACATGGATTCTTTTTCAACTGCATCACACATACCGAGGCCAACACTCAACACACATACAGGAAGGGTTCATTGTCTGGTGTAGTCTTGTGTGTGACTGTGGATACATACCTGGAGGAATATTGACTGGTTATTCGCTGTTGTCCTTCGTAGGCACCGTCAGCTGGGACATGTGAGAAGATGGCGGAATCCTCTGGTGTACCGACCGCTGGTGGACCTGTTGACAATGGAAGAGAGACATTTAATCGTCACCTACAGGTTTGACCGTGCCACAATCCAGGAACTATGTACCCAGTTGGAGCCAGACCTGATGTCACCAATCCGCCATCCGACTGGAATCCCCCTGACGTGCAGGTGCTGTCAGTGCTCCATTTCCTTGCAAGTGGGTCTTTTCAGACAACAGTGGCCATGGCATCAGGGATGTCCCAGCCTATGTTTTCAAACGTGTTGTCCAGAGTGTTGGCTGCCCTGCTGAAACACGTAAGGAGATACATCATTTTTCCTGAGGTGGAGGATTTGCCTACAGTGAAAGGTGACTTCTATGCCCTTGGACATATCCCGAATGTCATAGGTGCCATTGATGGGACCCATGTAGCTCTGGTCCCCCCCCCGCAGGAGTGAACAGGTGTACAGGAACCGGAAGAGTTATCATTCGATGAATGTCCAGACGGTCTGTTTGGCAGACCAGTACATCTCGCAGGTAAATGCTATGTTCCCTGGCTCTGTGCATGACGCCTATATCCTGCGCAATAGCAGCATCCCTGATATGATGGGTCAACTCCAGAGGCACCGTGTATGGCTATTGGGGGACTCTGCGTACCCCAACCTTTCCTGGCTATTGACCCCAGTGAGGAATCCCAGTACCAAGGCAGAGGAACGCTACAATGATGCCCATGGGCGGACTAGAAGGGTTATCGAACGCACCTTCGGCCTTCTTAAGGCCAGGTTCAGGTGCCTCCATATGACAGGGGGGTCCCTATTCTACTCACCGAAGAAGGTGTGCGACATCATCATCGCCTGCTCCATGCTCCATAATTTAGCATTGCGACGCCAGGTGCCTTTTCTGCAGGAGGATGATCCAGATGACGGTGTTGTTGCAGCTGTGGAGTCTGTGGAGCCTGTAGACAGTGATGAGGATGAAGCTGAGGAAGGAGAAAACGACAACAGGGAGTCAGTCATACAGCAATATTTCCAGTGAAACTCAGGTGAGTAAATTTTCCGGTGTAACATTACATTAACTTTCACACGTCTACCTCTATCCTGTACCGACATTTCACTCACTATTTGTTAACTGAGTTGTCCCCTTCCATTTCAGTTTCACAAATGTGGTAACCTACGTGTCAACTGCTTGCATCCTTGAAGGGCTTGTGATGTGTGACATTGGTATGTTAGCCTTCCAATGGGTAACCCATTATGACACTGTCATTGATAATAGTAAAATACAAATCATAGACTGACTCCAGTTTTTTTAGTGTTTCAAGTGTGTCTATTTAAGTGCTAAAAATGAAGGGGGGTTGTAAAATGGTGAGGGGTGATGGTGGAGGAATGTCCATGGCAGAGTCCAGTCTATTAGTCTCACAGGTACATTGCACATCTGCCCATTGGAAGTGGAGCTGGGGCAGTTCCGATTTGGACAGGGTGACAAAGTGGGACAGTGGGGGGACAATCAGGGTGGTCTTATTTCCTGGCGGGGAACTTGCCATCTTGCTCTGTCCTGTTCCTGGATCTCAGGGCCCGCTTGCGTGGTGGTTGTCCGTCTGCAGGGTATGGGGTGCTGGTGTGGTGGTCCTGTGGCGGGGCGTCCTGTCCACTAGCGCCAGCGGAGGTGGTAGGCAGGTCATCGTCGTGGCTAGTGTCAGGGGCCCCTTGGAGTGCCACGGTGTCCCTCAAAGTCTTTTGAATGTCCGTCAGCACCCCTATGATGGTGCCCAGGGCGGAGCCGATGGTCCTGAGCTCCTCCCTGAACCCCAAATACTGCTCCTCCTGCAGACGCAGGGTCTCCTGCAACTTGTCCAGGACCGTGGCCATCGTCTCCTGGGAGTGGTGGTATGCTCCCATGATGGAGGAGAGGGCCTCGTGGGGAGTTGGTTCCCTTGGCCTGTCCTCCCTCTGTCGCACAGCAGCCCTGCCAGTTCCCCTGTGTTCCTGTGCCTCCGTCCCCTGGACTGTGTGCCCACTACCACTGCCCCCAGGTCCCTGTTGTTGTTGGGGTGGTGGGTTAGCCTTGGTGCCCTGTAGTGGTGGACACACCGCTGATTGACCTGTCCTGGGTAGGGAGGTTTGGGCCTGCTGGGTGGGTGCTGTGCTGGTGTTACCAGAGGGGAGAAGGTCAGTGTTGGGCTGTGCCTGTGCGAGGAGAACTGACTGTCCTGAGGCCCACGATGGTCCGGGCTGGTCATCAAGATCCAGTAGGGCAGAGCTGCTCTCGTCACTGTGGGCCTCTTCTGGGGGTGGAGTGGTGTTGTCTGGACCCTCTGGTGTGGTGACGTTCCTTCGGGTTCCTGCGGGGGTATAAGTACATGATTATTGCATATGTGTGTGTAATGGTGTGCAATGGTTGGGTGTGCGTGAACCCTAGTCCAGGCATTCCTGTGTGTGGGGTTGTGTGCTGATGGTTGGGGGGTGTTCTGGGTATGTGCAGTGGGCATGCTTTAGTGATGAGTGTCCATGGTTAGTTGTGTCATGCAGGTCTTGGGGTTGGGATGTGTAGTTGGTGTTCTTAGTACATTAGTGAGGAGTTTGGGTGATAGGGGAGGGTGTGAGGGTGGGGGTGTGTGATAGCATGCAGGTAGGGTGGGGGATGTGATAGTTAAGATTTGACTTACCAGTGTCCGTTCCTCCGACAACTCCGAGGCCCTCAGGATGCAAGATGGTCAAGACTTGCTCCTCCCATGTTGTTAGTTGAGGGGGAGGAGGTGGGGGCCCGCCGCCAGTCCGCTGTACCGCGATGTGGTGCCTGGATACCGTTGAACGCACCTTCCCCCGTAGGTCGTTCCACCTCTTCCTGATGTCCTCCCTATTTCTTGGGTGCTGTCCCACTGCGTTGACCCTGTCCACTATTCTTTGCCATAGCTCCATCTTCCTTGCAATTGATGTGTGCTGTACCTGTGAGCCAAATAGCTCTGGCTCTACCCGTAGGATTTCCTCCACCATGACCCTGAGCTCCTCCTCGGAGAAGCGGGGGTGTCTTTGGCGTGACATGGGGTGGTGTGCGTGATGTGTGGGGTGGTGTATGTGGTGATGAGTGTGATGAGTGTAGTGGCATGTGGTGTTTTGTGCTTGGATGTTGTGTGGGTGATGGTGTTGTGTGCCTCTGTGTGATGGGGTTGTCTATTCTGTGCTCTCTCTCTCGCCTTCTCTCAGAATGTCTGGTTGTAGGGGTTTGTGGGTGATGTGGGTGTGTGTTTTATATTGTGTTGGGTGTGTGGGAGTGGTGTGTGTATGTGTCTCAGGTGTGTGTATTTCGAAATGTCAATGTGGCGGTGTTTTGTATATGTGTGTGTATTTTGAGCGCGGCGGAGTGTACCGCCAATGGAATACCGCGGTTGAAAGACCGCCGCGTGGATTCTTGGGTCGTAATAGCATGGGCGTGTTTCTGTTGGCGTGGAGGTGGAGGATGTGTTTCCGCAAGTTTATCGCTGACCTTTGGTGTGGCGGTATTGTGTGGGTGTCTGAATTTCGGCGGATTCCGTGATGTGTGTCATAATAGCTGTGGCGGTCTACCGATGCGGCGGCGGTGTATTGGCGGTCTTCTGCACGGCGGTAAGCGCCTTATACCGCCAGGGTCGTAATGACCCCCTAATTCCTTTAAAAAGAAGCATGAGTGACAGCAGATCAAGGCTATAGCCTGCATTATCTGCTTTCCAAATGTTTGTTTCCTTAAAAGGAGCCTCTGTACATTGCCTTTATAGATCTGTTGGCACACTTAATATTCCAAACTTGTATGTAGTGATTATCCTCTTGTTCATTGTTTAATTGTTTTTTAAACAAAAAGTGTAACACTAATGTCATACAGGCACCAATCAGCCTACAGAGTCCAGTATAGCCACATCGGTGTGCTGTGGTTGACTCTTGGCACTTCTTATACTTTCTACGAGTAATAAGATGCATGTAGGCTTTCAACAGAACACTTTCTATGTTCGACAGACCAACAATGAAGTGACCCTTACATTTCTATGCTGATGTTGTGGTACTTGTGGTATTAACAAAGATGTTTTGGGGAAACCTATAAAACATTTGAAATATTCTCAGAATTGTCATCATAAGAGGTTGAGCTAGTAAAGAAGTGTGATTATTTCAGGGATTATTTGATTGCTCTCCCAAGAACAGAAACGTTTAACTAACTTAATCAGATGAAAGTCCTCTGCATGGCTTGTAAATGCTATATTATCCTACCTTCTTGTTTATTCTGGCTATCCCTGTGTCCCCCTCCTGTATCTCTCTGAGGAGATAGGCTGTAAAGTGCCCAAAACGGTAGTCTATTATCCTCATCATGTAAAGAATCTCATTATGTTTGGTTTACATGAAAGCCTGCATATACTGCTTCCAAGCCCACCATCATGAAATCAGTTGTTGTTGTAGAAAGCTGCCAATGCATTTCCTTTGTCACATTAGGTTTCCTTCTGCTTAAATGAAACCCACCTATCCCCTGTTTCATGTGTTTCTACTGGTCTCCGTAGAAATGAGAAGAGACAGAGCAGACTTTCTGGATTGAAATCAACAAAACACCTTTGACAAGTTCATACTGGTCTGACCAGTGATTTCTGACCTCAGAATCCAGGAAAAGTTAGACCACAAAAGGAAGAAGCACTTCTCTAGGATTGGACTGTTTTGTATTGCAAAAATTGTTTAGTGCTTTATATCATGGATAAGGCTCCAAAATCCTTCTAGGTCATCAGCTAACATGAACTCCTCTTTACTTCTGCATGGTTGATATTGTGTGGCCTATTTGTGAAACCTTGGGATCAAGTATGATGTTTGGAAATTATTTCAAAGCAGATTTGCGGTTCTGCTAACCAGTGGCATAACAAAACTTGAGGGGGGCCCTGCAACATATGGTTAAGAGCCCCCCTCACACTCACATCAGTAGGGGCTAGGGGGGCCTCTGTTACACATGAAGTGAAGCAGTGACTTTTAATAGTCAGGATTGCAATTTCATAGATATTGCATCTTCCTAATGGTTGTGCATGGTTTGTAATTTGTGGGTTTGTAATCTGGCCTATATGAAAAGTATTTAGTATCATGATGGAGGTTTAGAGGAATTGTTCATTCATGTGACAACAATCTTGAAGGCACGCTTATACATTACTCTGACAGAAATGTATACATACCAACATCCTCTAATCTGACCTAAGTATGATCATCTGTGTAGTAACAGCAAGGGCAATCCTGTCAATAATAACTGAAGCTACATTGTGCAGTAGGCCAGATTTGTTTAATGTAGCCATAAAATAGCTTTAAGCAATACTGAGTGCTGGCATCTGACCAACAAAACCTCCCCACAACTTGTGCACAATAAAGACATGCAAAGAATGCGACTGGAGGGAAAGTAGACTGGCCCTAAACAAATTACACTGCTTGTATATCTCAGTGACTTACTTAATTGCTCCTCACCTCCCAGTTACTTTTCCAATATTATGGCAGTTAATAATAGATATACAAAACTGCAAGTACTTTCTGAAAAGAATTAACAATAATACGATTGCTCTACAAGTAGTTTCCTATTTGTTCAGTATATTCAACTTGGATTGTTGAGGGATAACTTTGGAAATATCACAATCGTTGATGTGGCTTGCAAGGCATATATCCAGCTACATAATTGCACATTCTCAAATAGATAATCTTCAAAAGTAGAAACCAATACTTTAAAAATACCTATCTATTATTGTGAAGATTAATACTGTAATGGCAAACAAACACAAATGCATCTTGTAAATATATTCCTGAATAGAAATATAAATAAAACAGATTCATATGTAAATGCAAGTTCTTACTCAAATTTGATAGTAACTTGATAGCTCTATTTCGGAGAGAAACATTCAGAGCACAAGAGCTCCGAACTCAACAGTCTTCCAATTGACACAATTATGTATAGTCCAGCCCACCCCGTATCTTAGTAATAAGAAAGTACTTTAATCGCATAGCAAAATGAAACACTGCACAGTTCAAATAGG
Organism: Pleurodeles waltl; assembly: GCF_031143425.1. NCBI lineage: Eukaryota > Metazoa > Chordata > Amphibia > Caudata > Salamandridae > Pleurodeles > Pleurodeles waltl. Next base: position 418,070,493 of record NC_090448.1, on the reverse strand, counting down.
AATATAGATAGCAGGTTGTAATCTCATCTACAAAGCTAGGTAAAGAGCTACACCCTTCATGTTGCCCTCTCCCAGCTCTTGGAGTTTCCATCATGTGTACAGTCCATAGTATGAAGTATGGGCTTCAGCATTGGTTAGGTACAGGTACAGTTCATTCTCTTTGGCCCTACCAGGTAATTGGTAGATCAGTTCAACCGTTTGTGCAGCTACTCGTTCACACAGACAGTGTACAGCAGATTTGCCTCTGCGTGTTTAGTCTCTCAGCCTTTTCATGGCTAGATCCCTTTTTACCAAGCTCTTTGAAGATGTGGCTCAAGTGACGTTGGTAGTTGAATTCTGAGAACCCACCCACACAGCAGCAATGATGCGAACTGTGTCAGCAACTTCACTCAGCACATTGGGATCAGCGCCAAAGGCTTCCATGGTGGACACTCATCTTTGGTAGTTGCAGCATCCTAGATCCGATGCACAGTGGTGCTCGGTCTTGGCAGTTTAACTTCTAATGGGTGTTCGTTTTGGGCAGTTGCAGCCCTCTACAACTTATCAGGACTTCTCCATCAGTAGCAACAATGGCTCTTCTTGCATTGTAACCCTAACATCAGCCAGAAGCAGCACCTTTCTCTCAGCAGTGTCCGAGAACACAGCAGGAATGCTGAAGAGATGTTATTGCTGTTTAGTTGAATGTCTTGAGAACCACTCAGAGAGACCAGGACACTGCACGGATAAAGTCCTAGTTTTGCTCCCTCTGGCAGTTGGCTTCGTCGGGGTATTCCTCACACCAGGAACATGCTGGCATCTCCTCCTGCAGAGCCAGGCACTCCCCTTTCCTCACTGAGAAGGCAGCTAGGCTTTTAGGTACGAGGTAGACCCTCAGCTTCTCCAGCAAGAAGTGCAGACTTCTGGTGATGTCCGGTCACCTGTGAGAGACTGGCAGCCATGCAGACACCAGCACTGGTGCAGCTCTACGAACATTCTTTGGAGCACTCCATTCCTTGGTCAGTAAGAAAATGGAGGTTGAACAAATTGGGGTGATTTGGGTCCATGTGAGAAGTGTTAAAGCAAGTCCTGCCCAATGAGAGTCTTACCCTGTCTGGGGAAGTATAGCAGGTAGAGGGCAAGGTTGCAGTGGATCCCAAGAGCAGACACAGCTGCTGGATTTGGCACAATGAACCATAAGTGGGCTGTTGTGGTCAACTCAAATAGATGGAACAGCTGTGTGAAGGATGGAGAGGGAGCTGACCTCGATTCCAATCCAGGCTATACAAGTGATGACATAGTGGACCATAGTACACTGTAAGTAAATCACCATTTCTGGAGCTATTTGTTTGTGGGACTATGGAAGAGAAGGAGTCAGGTTTTAAACAGGGTGCGAAAAGGAGCAACCCTTCCGGCCAGTCACACAATCAGAATTCTGGGGATGTTAGGGCCATTCCATCTAGCTGGAACTTCACCATCTGCAAATCACAAGCTTTTGGCTCTCCCTGGCCCTTTTTGAATTCCACCCTATATAAAGAAGAGAGAAATAGATAGCAGATTGGGGAACATTCAAGCTAAGTGGCAGAGATGACCACTGCCTTTTCTTTCTCTGAAGACAATCAATCATTTCCTGAAGAAGGTTAAGAAGCGAAGGATCTGGAGGTGTCAACTAGCCCCCACCATGTGTTCAACTAATGGATAATGTCTTCTTTGCTAGTGAAGGAATATGGCTATGTCTAAATGAACTTAATATCTTTGGTATATGGAGCATTATTCCCAATAAATCAGCTTAAAGCATTTATGCATCAAAGACAAAAGAGACTGCAAGAGTTATTTTATTCATTGACTTTATCATAAATATTGTGGGAAATAAGAGATTGTGAATAAACAGACACTCTTTTTTCCCAAATTCTTGTGTTCTACAGAGCAATTGTTTTACAGTTCCACGGGTATACTCATTTTCCAGACGGGGTGTGAATCCACTGTTTAAGGTTTCAAAAACAGTTTGGGGTAATTCTCTTCCAAATGCCATTTTCCTGATGTAGTTTCTTACAGCAAGAAGTGATAGTGCTGGCCCAAAGCAGAAGTTTTCAAACCGAGGGCACAATTAAGTGGGAGATCTCTGTACCTGCCCATAATCAGCCTCCCTGAAGCAGAAACCAGGAATAGACAAAAGGGCAGGCATTTCTTAGAAACTTCCTCACCCTTAACAACTGAAACTGCTCACAAACCCCTTACCCTTATTATCCACCAAATGACAGTACTCCAGAAGAATTCATTAGTAGCCCGTTTCTAACAGAGATCTCATTGAATTTACAAGCCTAGACAAATCTCCCTCCTATCACACTTTAGTGTTTGGTCTCCACCATCTAGTCACAGCAATACAGTAAATACACTTTCACTGTTTGAGAAAATGTCACCTCCCATCTTATGCCACTTACTACTTTACATGTGCTAGACATCCACTTTGTATGAACACGCTCAACACAAACACATGAAATGTCAGTGCAACTTTAGACAAGTGACGTCATTAGTCTGCACTGTCCTCTGACACAGAAGAAAGGTCTGGTAAAGACTAACAATTCAGAAACCACATTACGCTGCCAGCACCACTTCATGTGATCAAATCAGGACATGGACAGTAGTTCGATTGTCGGTTATAAGGGCACGTTTGCTGTGCCCCCTCCAGGTTTCAAAGTTCAGGAACAAATTCCGAACCTTGCACTTCCAGGGACAAGCCTAGGCATCTGCATACACACTGTACCACTGTAGATGTGGGCCAATAAAAAGTCAGGACCCCAGTTTCATGTGGAGTCAGGCATTTAGGGCAGGGGAACATGTTGTTATGCTATGCAGGGGACATTCCTGTCCCAACATACATACGGTCTCTGCAAAGGCCCGTCCAGATCAACAATATCCTTTCAAACTACTCTCATCCACACCCATCATATTTGCACAACTCCATCACAACCCTTTCTCTCCCTCCTTCTACAAAATCCCATCAAATTCTCTTATTTACAAACCATTTGAGTCTCTCTACCAAGGGTTCTGACCCTCATAGCACTGTCTGCTGGCTCTTTAATCTCCTATTCAAGATCTCAGACCTCAGGTCTGCCAAAGGTATGATTGCTCTATCTGGGGTCAAACCTCAAAAGTCCTCTGCCAAGCCTTAGAGCACATGCTATCCTTTCTGTCACCCCTCTACCCTTGAGATGATCCTTAAACCACTCACTAACTTCAGACAGACTCTAACTACCCCCTTCCTTTGATGCCAATCAAATTCCATTAGCTCTCATACCACCTCAATGAGCTTCAACCATAACACCTTTGGAAATTCTGGGACCCCTTGAACCATGCTGGATAGCCTCTTCCAAGACCCCCACCACTGGCACTCAGATCATTACTGTGTCTGCTTTTATACCCTACTACTGCCACTAAGAGACTATGATCTCCTATGATGACCCTCAGTGTCCACAACATCCCTGTCTTCTGGAGATCACATCCCCACTGCCAATGCTCATTGCACCATTATCTCTCTGCTCACTTCCACAAACTGTCAGAGTTGTTTAGATCATTGCTGGCCCACAACACCTAAGCCAGTGCTGCTCGGAATCCCATACTGGTCCTCACAGGCCATCAGAATCCTCCAAACCTTCACCTTTGTCAGTTCCAACAGCTCACGTGACTCACCCTTCTCTCTCTCTCTTTCCCCTCTATTATGTTTTACAGTGCTCTGATGACCCTCAGAGATTGTCAGACCTCTCTGAAAATACTCATTTGAGCTCTAGCAGTCTTAATACTGCTGTCTATATAGGAGTTCATTCAATACTTTCTGGCAGCACCACAGCTGACCCTCAAACCTTTCCATACCTTCTTTTTGTTAGCAATCAGAGCCTTCATATCAGCACCGAGACCACCTCTCTGACCTGTACATTTCAGTGTCACATCTTTTGGCCCTGTGAGCATCTCGGATGACTTTCTGAAACTATCTTTTTGGACCATCCTTAGCTGTCTCCAGACAGCCATCTAGCATAGATTCCCCTTGCGGATCTTGGCCTTTCAGACCTCCCTCCAGCACCCTGTCATCCTTCACATTACCCGTCGCCCTCAAGTACTCATTTCTCCCAGTTTTCAGTCCTTACTAACCTCATACTTGCTGCTCTTCAAGAGTCCGTTCACCCTCTTGCCAGTCTTCACAGCCCACTAAACCAATCTGTTGCCCCTCAATGATCGCAGAACCCCAGTTATGGCTCTCACATGCTCCCTTTTGTTTGGCTTTGTAATTTTTTTACTGGCTCTAATAGCCTATCTGCCAGCCCCCAGGCCAATCTTGAATGATCTCTTCTGCCATCACAGGCCTTCCAACTCTTTCTTCAGCCTTAAAACCCCCTCCTCCATCTTCAAATTCCTATGACAGACAAGAGTTCTGCCAACCATTCTACCAGTCTTGACCTTCATTGCTTCTTTGCTGGCCTTCAAATACTTTTGAAGCATATGCACCTTCACCATCCTTCAACTTGCCTTCAAATCTTTGCAGACCACTTGTCTGGTGCTGACGTTGCCACTGTTGACCTCAGTTTTCAGTGCTAGCACAGATGGTATTCAGACTCCCATTGTAGCAACCAGAGGCACTCTATCTGTAGCCTCCCTGATTTCATCTTCTGCTCATTGGAGTCTTCTTCTGATTTTGAGCTCTTTTTGTGAATTGCAACAGTCATTTGACTCTCTTTGTTAGCCATTCATTTTTTTAGCCTTACTTTAGTCCTGAGTTTCTTAAACCTCTCTGCCATACTTCACAGACCACATCCCTTTTCACCCAACTATCGTTATTCGCCTCTGCCAAGTTTCAGTCCATCTGCGATCCACCCTTGGAACTCTGTGCCAGCATCAGGCACCATCTTCTGTCACTTAAAGCTCAGAGTGTTACAGCCCAGTCTTTTTTTATCTCTTTTGCATGCTATGATTTTTCAGCCCATATATCAGTGCTGTCTGACCGGGCCTTGTCATCTTGATCCTTGTCTGGTCCCTTGGTCGTCCTGATCCTCCTCAACCTGGTCCTGATACCCCAAGTCCTTCCTGCTCTATTTGGTACACCAGATCCTGGTCCCCTTTGTTATGGTCTCCTAATCTTGCTTGTCCTGATCTTTCTACCTCACCTCATTCTCCTCATTCTGGTAATGGTTCTAATGGCCCTAGCTCAAGTGCTCCTGTTCACCCAGTTCTCCTCGTTCTTTTCATCTAGTCATGATACTACCAGCTTTTCTCTTCCAAGTTCTGCTCTTTTTCTTCCCAATTCTGGGCTAACTCGTCCACTTAGTCCTGATACTCCCTCATCTGGTCATCTTGTTCTTCCTCTCATCTATTCTGATTCTAGACACCCAGCTTGGTCCTACCGCCTCCTACCATCCTAATCCTGGTCCTCATTTCCCTACTTACCCAAATATTTTTCTAATTATCTAAATCCACCTTCACCTGGTATGCTAGATCTGGATCTTCCTGGGGCCCTTGGCTTTGACCCCACCATGTTCTTTGCTATGGTCCTCCTCATACTTGTCCTTCCCTCTCTGGCTATCTAGGCCTCTTCTATAGATCCTGAAGGTTCTTTTATCGTAGTCTTTCTCACCCTGGTTCTGGTCCACCTAGCCCTGGTCTCCATATTGCTGGTCCCCACAGACTATGCTCTCTTCCTAAAGTTGAGCTCACTGAACTTGATCCTCTTGCTTCTTGTCATCTTTATTCAGGTCTTTGTATGCCTAGTCCTTTTGTTCCTGGTCCTCCTGGCTACTTTGGTCATTTCAGGTCAAACTTTTACTGTTCTTTCCTGGCCCTTTTGTCTCTGGCTCCATTGTTGTACTCCTTCTGATCTTCCTCACCCTGGCTATTCAATTCCTGGTACCAGACCTAGTCCTGCTTGTCCCATTGGTCCACCGGCCTATAGTGTCCTGGCCCTCTTAGGCCTGTCCCTTTTATTTTTTTGTCCTCCTGATTTAGATCACCCTAGTCCTCCTAGTCCTGTGCATGGTCTTCTTGATGCTTCTGGTACTGCACCCACTGACCCTGGTGCTCTAGATCCTGGACCTCTTCATGTTAGTTAATCCTAGCTCTCTTTCTCTGGGTCCTTTTGAACCTGACCATTTTGGTACGGATCCTCTTTACCATCCAGGTTCAGTGCCCTTGATCTCCCTGGTTCCAGCTGTCCTCCTGATCCTCCACTCCCTGGTTCCACTACCTAGGTTACAGGTCTTTCTGCTCCACTTGGTGCCCCAACTTCTGCTCTGAGGTCCTTTTGCACTCACACTCCAAGTCCTGTTCTCAGTTCTCTTGATCCTGCTCCTTTTAGTCCTCCTTTCTCTGGTCTTGGTGCCCCTGGCTCTAGTTCTTCAGGTGTTTTTGGCAGTGGGCCCCATTATCTTCTTTGCTTAATCAGGTTTCCTGGTCCTACTGGTATCCTCCTCGATCTGGTCCTGAAAATCATGGTCCTGGTCCTCCTACTCTTTGTCTTCGTAGTTCTACACCAAATAATCTTGATCCCCCTTTTTCTCGTCCTCCTGGGCCTGGTCATCCTCGACCTCATTCATGTTGCTATCTTATTACTTGCCCTCTGACCTGGTCCTGCTGGGTGTGGTCATTAGGGCCCTGATCTACCTTGTCCTAACCCTTTTTTCACATTGGTCCTCCAAGTCTTGGTGGAATAGATCCTGGTCATCTTTGCCCTGATCTTCCTGAGCCCCTTCATGCCGATGTCCCTGGTTACCTGGATCCTTGGTCTTCCATGACCTGGCCCTCTTGTCCCTGGTCCTCCTTTCTAAGGTTTATAATTATTGTGCTTCCCATGATTTCCTCTTGGTACTGGTAATTATAGTTTGGGTTCTCATGGGCCTACTTCTCATGAACCTGATCCTCCTAGCTATCATAGTCGTGAACTCCTTGGTCCTGGCCATTCTGTTCCTTCTTGTTCTTGTCCTCTCATCCAGGTCATCATAAACCTTGTATTTTGGCCATCATAGACCTTCCTGGGTCCCCCGGTCCTGCCCACTTCTGGTCACGTTCCTTTTTGGTATTCTTGTCCTGACATTACTCACCCAGTACCGTCCCATTCCTGGTACTGCAGTGCCTGGTCTTGCTGGTCCCCTTAGTCCATCTGGCTTCTCATGTCCTTCTCATAGCCTGGTCTTCCCAGGCATGACCCTCCTAGTCCTTGATCTCCTTGTTTGGGTTGTCCTGGTCCTCTTGGCACTGTTCCTTGTCCTCTTTGTTCTTCTGGTACTGCAGGTACTATGCCACTGCTCCTGATCTTCTTGATCCTGGTACGACTTGTTCAGTTCTTTTTAAGCCTGGTCATTTTGACTTACGTCCTCCTGGCCACCCTTCTCTAGTCATCTTGGTCTTCCTGGCTCTGGTTAGCCTTGTTACATCTGATTTTTGGTACTCTGGGTCCTGGTCTCTTAGGTCCTGATCTTCATGGCTCTCATTGTCTCTCGTCCTATGTATTGGCTTTCTGGTCCTCATTCCCTTTGGCCCTCTTAGTTCATGTGGAACGGGTCATCTGGTATTCGTGCTTCACCTGGGTCCTGTGTTCATTTCTTTGTCCTCCAGCCCTGGTTCTCCAAGTTTACGTGGTGCATGTCACCTTTGTCATTCTAGTTTAGGGTTTGCCTAAGCCTGACCCTTATTGACCTTCTGATCCTGGCCCTTTCCATTCCTTGTGGTCCTGTAGATCTATGGCTTAATGGTCCTTCCCTGTTGTGGCCTTCCCAGTTTCAGTGCTTCTGCTTCCAGTCCCTTGTACTTCTTGATCTGAAGTTTGCGGTCACGGCCCCTCATCCTCTTTTCCATTGTTCTTCTGGTATTGGTCCCCTGGGTCGGTCCATGTGGATCTGGTACTTCTGACTCTGGTCCTCCTCCTTCTCCCCCTGGTCTTGGTCAGAGCTCTCACATCTCCTAGCCCTCCTTCTCCTGCTGGTCCAGCCCCTCCTAGTCCTCCTACCCCTAATCCTTCTATTCCTTCTAGTCCTCATCTTATAAGTTATGATCCCTGTTCCATATCCTCCCGATTCATCTCACCCTGGTCCTTGTACCCCATGTCCTGCTCACCCACTGTTTGTTTCTGGTTCCCTCTGACCTTGGTCACTCTGATACTCTTCGAAAAAGGCCCCATCATCCTAGAACGTCTTGTCCTGGTCCTCATTGCTTTGGTCATCCTAGCTCCCCTGGTTCTTATCCTTTTACTAGTCATCATTTCCTCCTCTCACTCCTCTTCCTTCCCTGGGTCCCTTCCATAATGACTTTAGTCGTTTATAGTCTCCAAGCCCGTCATTCAGATTTTTATTACTTTTATGTTTGGCTTTCTCATTTTGCTGCTGAGCAACACTGTCATGGATAGAAATGAGGGTCCAGAAGAGAATCTTGCCCATCAGAGCTCTGTTTAGCATGTCAAACATAGGCCCATATTTATACTTTTTTAGCGCCGCATTAGCGCTGCTTTTTGACGCAAAATCGGTGCAAAATTACAAAATCTGAACCAGATGAATGAACACACTTTTTGACGCAAAATCGCCGCAAACTCGGCGCAAACTTACAAAATACAATTATATTTTGTAAGTTTGCTCCGATTTTGCGTCAAAAAGCGGCGCAAATGCGGTGCTAAAAAAGTATAAATATGGGCCTTAGTGTCAAAAAGTGTGTTCATTCATCTGGTACCTTAGTGAAGAGACTCCCCTCATGTGTTACCTAGCTGCTTTGCTTACATGTCTCCTACTTTCACTTCCCCTGTTCTACAGAAGCCCAATCACTGTGTTTCACCCAATTTACACCTTGAGTGCCCAAAACACTGTGGCCTCCTAGTACCATTGCCTCATGTAAGTGCCCCTCCCTCAATGGGCCAGATACCACCTGGCTTGTAATTTAGTCAGGTACAGCCTGTCACTCAGATTTTTTTTATTTTACTATTGGCTTTCAGATTTCGCTTGCTTAGAAGCTGTCAGCAACAGAAATAAGAGCCCAGTAGAGGCCGAAACCAGCCCACTTAAAACTTGAATTAGCACGTTAAAAATAAAAGTAACATTCCTAAAATACATTGGGTAGGTGACTACAAATGAATGTGTGCATGAAGGGGCCCCGCATCACATGGGACCGCTAAGTATCTATTCCTGAAACCCATCATGGGTGACTAGTGAGAAAACGTGAGTTTATTTAGCTGTAAGCAGAATTAATAGACACTTCCCCATGAATTACCCAAACGCTTTGCTTGCCTGTCCCCTGCTTTCACTTCTCCTGCTCCAGAGAAGCCTAATTACTGCATCTCCACGCGATTTACGTCCTGCAAGTGTCCCCCAGAGCACTGTGTGCCTTAACACCAATAGCCTTATGTTAGTGCCCCCCCCCCTCTGTGCCAGAATATCACCTGTCTATCCGCGCTTCCTGTTTGCTGCTGCTTGTCAGCTGCTCCCATTTTGGCAGATGTGGACTACTGAGCAAGCGAAATCCACTCTCACAAAGAATGCCAAATTAAGCACTGGGCTTTATATAAAAAGCCCAAAATGAGTCCAGGCGAAAAATGTGATCAAAAGGAGGACTATGAACATGAAAAGAAACAATTTATTGGCATGAATGAAGAAAACATGTATATAACATGATTTAAAATACTCCTTGTGCTTTGCTGACATATCTTTAAAAGGTCATATGAAAACAGCCAAATGCCTTCACACTGAAGCACAAAACATCGGCGTGCCATAACTTGAAGCTTCTAAAGCAGAATTTATGTTTCTACATCTTTTATTTTATACAACAATAGATGTATTTATTCTAAATAGTTTTACTGTTTTCTAACAGATTAGCCTAATTCATGCACTTACTTATGTATGTACTCTTTTAAATGTGTGTACTTTCAAATGCTTCACACACTTTCCTACACCCCTTTTACAAGATGGCCAACACTCTGCCATTGCCTGGAGTCCTTTTTTTTGTTTGCATGTTCAAGTCCTCCTACACACAATTTATCCGGCTGGCGGTCAAATAGTACATAATCTCTTCTATTTAGCCTGTGGTCAGATAAATAGTAAGGTTTCAGGTATTTAGCTAGCTGTTGGCTCAATAGCAGAGATTATGAACTATTTGGCCAGCCTGACTGATGAGTGGTGATACCGAGCAACCGGTCCCATGATGCTTGTTTCCGGTCCAGGGGGTACCTGGCCTGGCAGTTGGGCTGGACTGTTCCCATTGGGAGCAGGGTCAAGGCTGATCTGCATATGGCTGGGTCCAAACTGGGGTGGCATGGTGAGCAAAAGAACTATGGATTTAGCCCAGGTCTGTGTCTGGAGGTGAGTGTCTGAAATGTTTCAGCACTCGTCCATCATCTTGTGTTGCTATTTGGCCAGCAGCCAGCTAAACACCCACTTTAGGAAAGAGCTGGATTTCAAAAATGTTTTAGTCCGTGTAGGTTCGTGGGTGTAACACAAGGCCCTGAAGCCTCTGCTTTGTGGGAGAAGGGTGGGGCCAGAACTCCACATCTGGCAGGGGCCCCTTAGCTCTGCTGCAATATAAATTCAGCAGAAAACAGCAAGGAAAAGAATTAGCATTCATTTTTATTTCTTAATGTAATGTTCCTCGTTGAGATTTTCTGGCAGAAAGGTGCCCTCTTGACCCTTGCTACCGCAAGTTTATTGGAGGGGATTTATAAAAAATAGGGGAGAACAGCACGAGTGTGACAGGTGTGGGAGGCCAGTAAGGGACAGAAAGACAATTGGGAAAAAGAGGTAAAAGAAAGGGTGAAGAGGCAGAGATCGGAGCAAGATAAGGAGCAGGAGAGTGGGAAAGGAGAGGAAGAAGATGACTGAGTGGTAAAAGAGAGACAGGTGAGGGAACGTTAGAAAAGGTGATAAAGAGGAAGGGGTTCAGGGAGAGAAAGAGATGGGAAATAGAGTATGTCCAAATAGTGACAAAGACGGCTGTGAGAGAAGTAAAATGAGGGAGGGGAGGGAAAGAGAGGTAGAGGGGTAGTGAGAGAAATAGGAATAGAAAGGGAAAGAAATATACTGGTAGAGGGGGTACCAGAAGGAAAGGGATAAGGTGGGAAAAAAGCTGAAAAAGAAGTGACAGATTTGAGAGAAAGAGAGAGCATGAGTGAGGCAAAGGGAGGGAAAGAGTGAGAGGAAGAGAATAGGGGCGTCAGGAGATAGAGATACCTGAGAAAGACAGCAGAGTTGATAGAAAGCAAGTGAAATAGAAAAGGGGAGCGGAAACACGACAAGAGGGAATAGACAGGCAGGGGATGACAAGAAAAGAACCATATACCCAAGTGGAGACAGGCGAGGGGAAATTGGATTATTGTTTGGGGTGGGTGACTACCCACGTCAAGGAACAATCACTGAGCTCAACTCCCTGGTAGCCATGGCACAGATTACACTGGCTTAATTTAGGGCAATGTGTAAAGTATTTATCTAGTAACAAAACAGAAATAAAGTAAAAAATGCAAAACAATAAAAATCCAAAACCGAATTAGAAAAATAAAGTAAAATCGAATAAGCAAAAATTACAAAAATCAGAAAAGGGAACCCAAAGATTTTAATTTAGAATTTTAAATAGGAATAGTGCCAAGAAGCACAAGCTACCAATGATAGTCAATGGTTGTGATAGACCAGGATATAGCAGCAATTTGAGGCTGACCTTGAAGGACCACAGGTCAGATATACCAACGGGGTTTGTCCTTATCAAAGATGTTACCTTCTGACTAAGGGCCCAATTTATACTTTGGTGGAAAGGGAAGTCCTTCACAACAGCAACTGAGTTCCCTCCCTGCCAATATAGTTGTCTGCCATCCTGATTTTGGTGCGGGCAGACCATAGGCGGGGACAACTCTATTTTCATTGCAGCCAAAAAGTAAAAAAAATAAAATAATGCTTCTTTTTCCATGGGAGTTTTCTCCCTAGCAACAGATGCCTTATTTTTTTTTTTTTTTAAAGAGAATCCCTTTTCAGGATTTTCTTTTTGAAAATAAAGAAGAAAATTATTTGGTGCAGGGCTCTGTCATGTTGAAGAAGCCCTTGACCAAACAGTGAAAACCATTCACAGGAATCGTCATGATGGTGGTTCCTGCCAATGTTTTATCAACGATCACCAGGATGGTGGTACTGAGAAGCATTTCACACCTTTTCCACACATACTCAAGTGCTAATCCTTGGCTGGGAGAAGTTTGATTTGCAAACTAGCCTTCAGGAACTTCAATCAGGGAAAATGTAACTTTCTAAAACTACTTCTTAATATTTACTAACAAATCTGACTTCATCATTTAATTGGCTGAATTAGGAACTTTTGAAATGTCTTCCACCCAAAACAATTATTTCCCTTAGGCATCATCCTTACACTCCTTGGTTTTCTCCTGCACTTAAAGATATGAGATGAAAATGCTGCAAACTTGAAAGACTATGGTGGTCAGACTACAGCATGATGCGGAGAAACTCATACAGAGAAGCCATTGGGGAATATAAACGGCTTATTGTCAAGGATAAAACAATTTATTTTTCTAATAATATTGACGCAGCATCCAGTTATTTGAAAGAACTTCTTAAAGTTATTCATTCCCTTTCCAAGCCTGTCTTCTCCTCGAGTAGTCCCTCGAGACAAGAATTTTTTGATAAACTTGCAGCCTTTTTAAACCTAAGATCAAGGCTGTATACAAAAAGTTCCATGCGGCAGCTTTCACCTCAACAGCAGATAGCAATGCAATAAGTGGTATAGAATTTTTGCCAATTTCCCCCCACTAACTGTGGACCTAACCACTAAACACATTGCCCTAGTCAAATCTGGTGCACCCTCTGATCCATGTCCACTCAAATTAATATACAAACTTGCTGTGTATTTAGCCCCATTAATAACAACTTTGCTGAATGTTAACATAACTGCAGGCGTTTCTTCAACTGATTGGAAAAAGATTTATTTCTTGCATTTATTTAAATCCACTTTAGACCCAACTGCTGACTCAAATTATCGCTCAATTGCTTGTCACTCTTTAGTGGCCAAACTTTTGGAAAAACATTTGAATACGTGGCTATCTCAACATCTAGAAGCCAACAAGATGTTGGATAAAGCACAGTTTGGTTTCAGACCAGGTTTCAGCACTGAGATTGCACTAATCGTGGTCTCAGTGAAGATAAGAACATTAAAAGGAAAATGGGCAAGAGCAGCTATGATCCTAATAGATCACTCTACAGCTTTTGATGCCATAAGTCATTCGGTTCTGCTACAACTCCTGGCTGATTTTGGGTTTCAAGGAGCTGTGTTTGATCTCATTGCCTCCTTTTCAGACAGTAGAGGACAGTGACCTTGGGTAACTTTTGTTCGAAACCCTTCTCTCTTCCACGTCGTGTGCCTCAAGGGTCTTCATTGAGCTCAACACTGTTGCCCCATTTGCCAAATTAGCACACTCGTATAGTTTCGCCAAGGTCACATAAGCCGATGACACGCAGATCGTGGTCTCAGTCCCTGGCAATGTGAACAAGGTAGCTGACAGGTTCAGTTGCTGTATGAATGCAATAATGTCTTGGATGACCTCAAGAAGTTTGAAAGTAAATTCATATAAGACAGAGGTACTTATCTTTGGCAAAGATCCCGCCTTTTGGGGTCATTCTTGGTGGCCAGATTCTCCTGGGCCCATCCCCGCCCCAGTGACCAAAGTAAGAAACCTGGGCATCATTTTTGACACTGAACTCTCTTTTAGAGACCAGGTAAATAAGGTGTTGTCCATATGTTTTCTACTCCTGAGGACACTCAGGAAACTATTACCTTATATTCCTTTCCAGTTTCAGAAAACGGTGATTGTCACCCTCATTTTCTCTAGAATCGACTACTGTGATGCCCTGTATATGGGACCTAGGCTTTCTATTTTTAGGAAACTTCAAGTGGTGCAAAATGCTGCCACATGTGTTTTAAGAAATCTTACCAAACATTCATCAGCATCAAGTGCTTTGAAGGAACTTCATTGGGTCCCAGTGAAAGAAAGAGTGACCTTCAAAGCACTGTGCTTTGCTCATAAGACTCTATATGACACAAAGACCACTGGTCTGACAGATAAAATCAGACGGTATTGTCCCACTAGATATTTGAGATCTGCCTCAACCATGCTTGTTAATGTACCAAAGATACGTACTACTGGTTGGCTTGGCCATAGTTTTGTACATAATACTTGCATGCACTGAAATTTAAAGCCTTCATTTTTTTTTAAAACAAGCCAATCTCTGAATTTTCTGAAAATTGCTGAAAACATGGCTTTTTCCTGCTCAACTGAACGCAGTGATCTTTCTATTTTGTCCTCCTGCTATTTCTGTCTGGGTATATATGGATTCTTAGCTCCAAGACACCTTTGGGTAATTGCACGCTCTATAAAGTAATCACAACCACATATGGATTTTTAATAACTATTAAAATTGTTATTTAGTTTTCTAGGTAGTTCCATTCCCTAGATACAGTATTAGAATGTTAATCTGCTCTGGATTTATAAATAGAACAGCTAGGACTGTCACAGAGAAAAAAATAGCTTTTGGGTTCTAGTCATTGTAAGGACATGTTAACATTCTTTAAAATACTGTGCACCCTGCCTTGTAGACTACAAGGCTACATAGGGGTGACTTATTTATATTTAAATAGGAGGTTTTGACCTGCTCAGGGGTTTATTTCGACAGGTCAAATTGAAGTTTTTACTCTGCTACTCTGTTTTAAGTTATGATATAAGCTTTCTGCCACACTGTGCATGTGTCTTTGATGATTTGATCGTGCTTAAATTGAGGGTTTCCTTTTTTTTTGTGTCAAATCGTGTCCCCCAGTTTCTTTGCTCATATGATTGTGCAGGTAGTAGGCTCCTTTTGCCAAAGTATGTTATTTAAATTACTATGAAATTGTATCACTTTATGACATCAACCTAGTATTTTAGATTTTGGGTCGGACTACTTGTTTTTGCCTTGATGATGGTATTATCTGGGAAAATTGGAACCTGTAATCACTTTTTAGTGTTTTATTGGCTTTTAAATACTTGTACTATTTTAACATTGTGATGCAGATGTTTTAGAAACCTTGCCACCTAAATGTTAATTTATGCACCGGGGACAATGGTGGACTATGGTAGGCTACGGCCTATGATTGACTTTTTATTGCCAGTATCTATGGCTTTAGAAAAGCTATTTTTATTCCAAACTCCATTTTAAGCCAGCGTGGTGCTTTGCAAAGCACAATGATAATGAACACACTTTCTTTTTCTACTATTTTATTTGTAACTTTTATGACCTATGGTCGAAATAAAGTATGATTTGATTTACTCTGCTACAGTCAGACTACACAGGGTTGACCTAAAGCCAAGTTTTACACTGTCAATGTAGTGGATGGCACAGTAGGTGTAGCAATCAACTACTGACAGTAAACCTACGTGACCTGGATACATTTAGTACCATGTACTAGAGACTAATAAATAATTTAAACATGCCAATTAGGAATACGCCAAGTGGGGGCACAGATACTGTAACACTAGTTATAAGGATTAAAGAGCAGTTAAAGCCGGCACAAATATAGGATCCAGCATGTTAGACCTGACATGCTGACGTAAAGTTTCCCCAAACATTTGTGCTTTTTCTAGCAGCTTTTGCTGATTCTCCCTTAGTGGCCTTAGGGACCTAGGCACTTTCCCACTGTAAGTACAGTGTAAAAGTGCGCGCGCACCTTCATATGTTGGGAAGTGGAGCTGGCCAGTGTGTGCATGCATGCCCACTGGTGTTTTAAACATGTATCCCACCTGTCTTGGCAGGCCTGTGTGCACACTTGCACCTATGGTACTTTTAAAAATGTGTCCAGCCTGCCAATGCAGGCTATGTGCAAAAGGGCATGTATGCTCAGAGAGTGAAGAATACCCATGTGTGTTTTCACTACATATGAGAGAGGACCTACCCATAGGTTAACATGGGGGAAGTGTTACAGTTACTCCTAGCTGCAATAGTGGATTGCAGCGGAGCAGCCTCACAATGTTTATTGTCATTGGATTTGTCCTGACAAACCCCTTTCTATTGTAAAGATATTTTTGTCAATAATCATTGAGACATGCCACTTCTAGAAAGTGTCCATTTTTCTGCCTTAAAATACGTTGTGTGTCTTTGCATTTGACTCAAGTCCACACTGGAGGATAGGGGAGCCCATCAGTGCATTTCCCAGTGACAGGTATAAAACTAGGGGGTGTTGATGGTAAACTTCACTCCCCCAGCAAAGCGCGCAGAGTTTTGCCATGCCGCACTCCGCTTGGAGCACCGAGTTTGATGAAAAGTCCACTAGCTGTCACATGGCAGAGTTTACCCCTCACCACTCCTATCACTCTTGCACTGGAAAGAGGTGACACCCACATGAAACCAGAAAAAACATATGATGTGCTTCAACCATGTTTGTGAAATGCGCCAAATCCACAGCAGACAAGAGACCATTGAAGCAGCATACTTCTACCTTCAGAGACTGGCCATAGAATGAAAGAAAGACTACGGTAGTCCAGCTGTGGAAACGGTAGTGATTAAATTATCACACATGAAAAGGCCATTTTTGAAAGCCAACATAAACAGTCAAATGCAAGAGGATTTATAATTAGATTTGTATTTTATGTTTCTTGCTTTTTATTGTTAGTAGAATAATATTCCACTTCGTTTGACTAGTAACATAAAACTTATGATAAATCGTTCACAAAATAGTAGATAGCGTTCTATGCCATATTATGACATTAGAGAGATTGCAAGAGTTTTTACATTTCATTATTACAATAGGTATTATCTATGCATTTGTAGGTCGAGCAGTCTCACCCATGATCACTGGGTATTTCTGTTCGTGCTCTTTGCAATGGTAGGTCTACTGTCCTCATTTTCTATGTCAGTGATTTTACTCCATGTCTCCACGTCCATTCATACCATGTCACTGTCTAACTTCAATGTACATACATTATTAAAACATAAAGAAGGACTATACATATAATTAACTATTCTTTTGGTAGGGATAAACCAATGAAGTCACCGTGAACTAGTGTACTTCCAATGCACTTTAATAATAAATAGGAATAGTTCCTAACTTAAAACATCATTGCATTATTATATATGGGTACGGTGTCTTTTAGTATACATGACATGGTTATATTCAAACTCTTTCAACTTTTGCTTTTGCTTTATCAAATGACCAATCCCACTTAAATATTTCTTCTGTCCAAAACATGATGTTTAAACAATAAAAATCAAGAATACAAGTCAGTCTCATTTGAAACAAATGGCAACTGTTATGTGTCAAAGATGGTGACCTCCTTGGCATACTTTGCCATCCTCTCCAGTCTTGTTTGTGTGGCACATTGTCACCTCCCCTTGCTGTTGCCTGCTGGTGTGATGTGTTTGTCAATCAATCAATCATTTTAAAGCGCAACACTATCACCCCTAGGGGTATCTGGGAGCGGAAGATGCTACGTCTGCTTCGAATGACCAAGTCTTGAGTTGCTTTCTGAAGACTGCCAGGGAGGGTGCTGGTCGGAAGTGGAGGTCATTCCAAGCTTTGGCGGTGGGTGCAATGGATGCAGGGGACTTGGGCGAGGACAAGTGAAGAGGAGTGCAGGTGTCTTGAGGGAAGATAGAAGTTCAGCCGGTGGTTGATGTAGGACGGTTTGTGGAGGGCTTTGTAGGCGTGTGTGAGTGTCTTGAACTGACATCCTTTCTAGACAGGGAGCCAGTGGAGTTTCCTGAAGAGAGGAGTGATATGGGTGTGCTTGGGGAGGCCCAGGATAAGTCTGGCTCCTGTATTCTGTATTGTCTGAAGTCTTCGGAGGATCTGGGAGGGGATGCCAGTGTATAGCACTTTGTCGCTGTGGAAACAGGAGGAGGTGAGTGCATTGACTTGTTGCTTCATGGTCAGTTGGCTGTCCAAGATTATGCTGAGGTTGCAAGTGTGGTCAGCCGGTGTGGGAGTGGGTCCGAGTTCTTCCGGCCACCAGCTGTGGTCCCAAACAGAGGTGTTCTTTCCAAAGATCAATACCTCGGTTTTGTCGGAGTTCAATTTGAGGCAGCGGTCTCTCATCCAGTCAGCTATGCCGGTCACGCCGTTGCAGAAGTTGGTTTGGGCATTAGAGGGGTCTTTGGTGAGTGAGAGGACAATCTAGATGTTGAGTCCGTGGGCTCTGACGATGTCTGCGAGAGGGGCCATGTAGATGTTGAACAGCGTGGGGCTTAGCGATGATCCGTAGAGCACACTGCATTTGATGTTCTTGGGAGAGGGGGAGAATGGAGGTAGGCGGATGCTCTGATGAGTCCTGAGAGGAATGAGGTGATCCACTTCAGGGCGTGTTGTTGAATGCCGATGTTGTAGAGTCTGTCAATAAGGATGTGTAGGAAGTTGGCTCTGTATATACTATTTCAAAGTAAGAAATAGTGTGCACAGAGTCCAAGGGTTCCCCTTAGAGGTAAGATAGTGGCAAAAACAGATAATTCTAATGCTCTATTTTGTGGTAGTGTGGTCGAGCAGTAGGCTTATCAGAGGGTAGTGTTAAGCATTTGTTGTACACACACAGGCAATAAATGGGGAACACACACTCAAAGACAAATTCCAGGCCAATAGGTTTTTATATAGAAAAATATATTTTCTTAGTTTATTTTAAGAACCACAGGTTCAAGATTTACAAACAATACTTTAAATGAAAGGTATTTCACTCAGGTATTCTAGGAACTTTGAATAATCACAATAGCATGTACAGTTTTGACAAAAATGGCAATAAGCTATTTTCAAAATGGACACAGTGCAAAAATCAACAGTTCCTGGGGGAGGTAAGTAAATGTTAAGTTCACAGGTAAGTAAAACACTTAAAGGGTTCAAAGTTGGGTCCAAGGTAGCCCACCGTTGGGGGTTCAAGGCAACCCCAAAGTTACTAAACCAGCAGCTCAGGGCCGGACAGGTGCAGAGGTCAAAGTGGTGCCCAAAACACATAGGCTTTAATGGAAACAGGGGTGCCCCGGTTCCAGTCTGCCAGCAGGTAAGTAACTGCGTCCTCGGAGGGCAGACCGGGGGGCGGGGTTTGTAGGGCACCGGGGGGACACAAGCAGGCACAGAAAGTACACCCTCAGCGGCACAGGGGCGGGCGGGTGCAGAGTGCAAACAGGCGTCGGGTTTCATATAGGAATCAATGGCGAGACCCGGGGGTCTCTTCAGCGATGCAGGCAGGCACAGGGGGGCTCCTCTGGGTAGCCACCATCTGGGCTAGGCAGAGGGTCGCCTGGGGGCCGCTCCTGTACTGGAGTTCGGTTCCTTCAGGTCCTGGGGTCTGCGGGTGCAGTGCTGGTTCCAGGCGTCAGGTTCCTTGTTACAGGCAGTCGCGGTCAAAGGGAGCCTCTGGATTTCCTCTGCAGGCATCGCTGTGGGGGTTCAGGGGGGTCAACTCTGGCCACTCACGGGCTCGCAGTCGCCGGGGAGTCCTCCCTGTAGTGTTAGTTTTCTGCAGGTCGAGCCGAGGGTATCGGGTGCAGAGTGGAAAGTCTCATGCTTCCGGCGGGAAACGTGTGGTCTTTAAAAGTTGCTTCTTTGTTGCAGAAAGTTGTAGTTTCTTGAACAGGGCCGCTGTTCTCAGGAGCTTCTTGGTCCTTTAGATGCAGGGTAGTCCTCTGAGGCTTCAGAGGTCGCTGGACCCTGTTGGATGCATCATTCTTTTCTTCGAAGTAGGGAGACAGGCCGGTGGGGCTGGGGCCAAATCAGTTGTCGTCTCCGTCTTCACTGCAGGGCTTCAGGTCAGCAGTCCTTCTTCTTCTTTAGGTTGCAGGAATCTAGTTTCCTAGGTTCGTGGGAGCCCCTAAATACTGAATTTAGGGGTGTGTTTAGGTCTGGGAGGGCAGTAGCCAATGGCTACTGTCCTTGAGGGTGGCTACACCCTCTTTGTGCCTCCTGCCTGAGGGGAGCGGGGGCACCTCCCTAATCCTATTGGGGGAATCCTCCTTCTACAAGATGGAGGATTTCTAAAAGTAAGAGTCACCTCAGCTCAGGACACCTTAGGGGCTGTCCTGATTGGGGGGCTGACTCCTCCTTGTTTTTCTCATTATCTCCCCTGGACTTGCCGCCAAAAGTGGGGGCTGTTTCCATTGTAACACGAAGCCTGAGCCTTTGAGGCTCACTGCTAGGTGTTACAGTTCCTGCACGGGGAAGGTGTGAAGCACCTCCACCCAGAGCAGGCTTTTGTTTCTGTCATCAGAGAGCACAAAGGCCCTCACCACATGGGATCAGAAACTCATCTCTCAGCAGCAGGCTGGCACAGACCAGTCAGTCCTGCACTGAAGAATTGGGTAAAATACAGGGGGCATCTCTAAGATGCCCTCTGTGTGCATTTTTTAATAAATCCAATACTGGCATCAGTGTGGGTTTATTATTCGGAGAAGTTTGATACCAAACTTCCCAGTATTCAGTGTAGCCATTATGGAGCTGTGGAGTTCGTTTTTGACAAACTCCCAGACCATATACTTAATATGGCCACACTGTACTTACAATGTCTCAGAATAGACTTAGACACTGTAGGGGCATATTGCTCATGCAGCTATGCCCTCACCTTTGGTATAGTGCACCCTGCCTTAGGGCTGTAAGGCCTGCTAGAGAGGTTACTTACCTATGCCACAGGCAGTATTTTGTGGGCATGGCATCCTGAGGGGGATGCCATGTCGACTTTGTCTTTTTCTCCCCACCAACACACACAATCTACAATGGCAGTGTGCATGTGTTAGGTGAGGGGTCCCTTAGGGTGGCACAACATATGCTGCAGCCCTTAGGGACCTTTCCTGGTAACAGGGCCCTTGGTACCACTGGTACCTTTTACAAGGGACTTATCTGTGTGCCAGGGGTGTGCCAATTGTGGAAACAATGGTACATTTTAGGTGAAAGAACACTGGTGCTGGGGCCTGGTTAGCAGGTTCCCAGCACACTTCTCAGTCAAGTCAGCATCAGTATCAGGCAAAAGTGGGGGGTAACTGCAACAGGGAGCCATTTCCTTCCACAAGCCCTCCCCCCCCCCAGCCCACAGGCCAGGAGACTCAGCCAAAGCTGGGAGAGTCTTCCTAGTCTGTGAGGCGAGGAAGAGTAGGGGATGTAGGCTGGTTTGTTGCAGGGCCTACTCTGCCTTCCATCCTCCTGTTCAGGTTATTCCCTCTGGGGAACTGACCCACTTCCACAGTGATAGGACCTAGTCTGAATTGCCTCTTGTCTGTGCTTTTAATGTCTTTACCCATTCTCTCTATTTTGGGGTTAGAGGTATCCACCTCTGCTAATCTTATCTTAGCCAGGGTCATCCCAAGCTCACCCAAAGAGGTTACCCAGAGCTGGGGTAACCCCACCATGACCAACCGGGTCAGGGGGCCTAACTTGCTATTTGGCATGGGGTCAGAACACCATGCTAAGGATAGTGCAGCCATAAAGGCTAACACCCAGCAGAGGCCACTGACAGCTGTCAGTGCCTAGAACCACACCTTTAGCTCTTCACCTACAAGGGAAGGGGGTAAGTTACAGGCTTCTTTTGGTTCAGGGAGCCTGTCTGCTGTGTGCGAGTTCGGGGTTACCACATCTTGTAGTAAACACCCTTCTTCCACTCTTTCTTCTGTTAGCTGAGGAGCCACCCACTCAGGCTTAACAGTTGCCTGACTTGCCGGGACTTCTTGTGGGTCAGGTTGGACTTTACCAGTGCCACTTTTGGAGTTCTCCCCTACTGGAGCAGAATCTCCTTGGCTTGCTGGAACCTTGGCTAAATGTTGTCCACCCTTCCTACACTGTTTTCTTGCCTTTTTCTTCTGGGACCTACTTGCAGTTACTGCAGGGGCAGGACCTCCAGAATCCTTGGGAGAGGACTGGCACTGGACCAGTTCCTCTCTTGGGCTCTGACTAACCTCTGGGTAGTCATTTCCAAGGAGACAATCAAGGGGGATGTCTGTACTGACTACCACCCTTCTCCAGCTAAAAGTCCCACCCACTTCTGTGGGCACAAAAGCAACAGGCCTATCAGTGGCCCTGTCTGGGCTAACTCTTACTCTGGCTTTTTCACCTGGGATGCACTAGTTTGAGAACACTAGCCTATCATGCACAATAGTGTGACTGTCACAAGTGTCTCTCAGGGCAGTGGCTGGGATTCCATTCACCAGTAGGTGGTGGAAGTGTCTACTTCCCTCTGGAATCTCCAACTCACCTGTTGGGCCCTTTTTCTAGTTGAAGGCTATGAAGACCTCCTCATCTGAGGAGTCATCCCCAATGGCTACACTGGTCACCCCTGGGATTTTGCTATGGGGTTTGTTTTTCGGACAAGAAGTGTCCTTGATGTGGTGCCCTGTCTGTCTACAATTTTGGCACCATGCCTTAGAGGCATCCCAGTTCTTACCCTGGTACCCACCTTTGTTTTGGGTTGTGTCTTGGGGCCCACCCAACTGGTCTGGTTTTTGGGGGCCTACAGAGGACTCTTTTTCTTTATTTCTAGTGTCACCCCCTTTCTCCTGGGGAGGTTTTATAACCCCTTTCTTTTGGTCACCCCCAGTGGAAGTTTTGGTTACCCTAGTCTTGACCCAGTGGTCTACCTTCTTTCCCAATTCTTGGGGAGAAATTTGACCTAGGTCTACCAGATACTGATGCAACTTTTCATTGAAGCAGTTACTTAAAATGTGATCTTTCATAAACAAATTATAAAGCCCAACATAGTCATGCACTTCATTTCCAGTTACCCAACCATCCGGTGTTTTCACTTAGTAGTCTACAAAATCAACCCTGGTCTGGCTTGAGGATTTTTGAGTCCCCCTGAACCTAATCCTGAACTCCTCAGTGGAGAATCCAAAGCCCTCAATCAGGGTAGCCTTCATGAGGTCATAAGATTCTGCATCTTTACCAGAGAGTGTGAGGAGTCTATCCCTACACTTTCCAGTGAACATTTCCCAAAGGAGAGCTCCCCAGTGAGATCTGTTTACTTTTCTGGTTGCACAAGCCCTCTGAAAAGCTGTGAACCATTTGATGATTTCATCACCATCTTCATATTTTGTTGCAATCCCTTTGGGGATTTTTAGGATGTCAGTATTCGCTCTGACCCGATTTAAGTTGCTGCCACCATTGATGGGAGCTTAGCCCATCTCTTGTCTTTCCCTTTCTATGGCTAGGAGCTGTTTCTCCAAAGCCAATCTTTTGGCCATCCTGGCTAACAGGAGGTCATCTTCATTGAGGCTGCCCTCAATGCTTCCAGAGTTGCTGGACTCCCCTTTGGGAGAAGCAGCACCTCTGACTATCACTTGTGGAGTCAGGGTTGGAGGAACCCTGGTCTCCCTAACTAGGACTGGAGGGGTGAAATTGTCCTCCACATCACTAGCTTCCTCCTCTGTAAGGTTACCTTCAGAGGGGTTGTCTCTAGCAAACTCTGCCGAGAGCTCCTGGAGCTGTACTTTGGTAGGGTTTGATCCAGTTTTTATCTTTTTAATTTTACAGAGAGTCCTTAACTCTGACATCCTAAGATGCAGGTAAGGGGTGAGGTTGAGCTCCACCACCATCTCTTCTGTAGTAGACATTATTTCTCTAAAAGTTGGGATACTTTTTAAGAATCTAAAACTATCTCTAGAACTTAATCCAAACTTTTACTAAACTTTTAAACTCTAAAAGAAATGCTAACAGGGACTAACACAAGGCCCTAGCAGGACTTTTAAAAATGTAGAAAAATATCTCAAATTTAAAAAATCAGTTTCTAATGACAATTTTTGGAATTTAGTCGTGTGATCAGGTATTGACTGAGTAGTCCAGCAAATGCAAAGTCTTGTACCCCACCGCTGATCCACCAATGTAGGAAGTTGGCTCTGTATATACTATTTCAAAGTAAGAAATAGTGTGCACAGAGTCCAAGGGTTCCCCTTAGAGGTAAGATAGTGGCAAAAAGATAATTCTAATGCTCTATTTTGAGGTAGTGTGGGCGAGCAGTAGGCTTATCAGAGGGTAGTGTTAAGCATTTGTTGTACACACACAGGCAATAAATGGGGAACACACACTCAAAGACTCCTTGTTTTTCTCATTATCTCCCCTGGACTTGCTGCCAAAAGTGGGGGCTGTTTCCAGGGGGCGGGCATCTCCACTAGCTGGAGTGCCCTGGGTCATTGTAACACGAAGCCTGAGCCTTTGAGGCTCACTGCTAGGTGTTACAGTTCCTGCAGGGGGGGCGTGTGAAGCACCTCCACCCAGAGCAGGCTTTTGTTTCTGTCCTCAGAGAGCACAAAGGCCCTCACCACATGGGGTCAGAAACTCGTCTCTCAGCAGCAGGCTGGCACAGACCAGTCAGTCCTGCACTGAACAATTGGGTAAAATACAGGGAGCATCTCTAAAATGCCCTCTGTGTGCATTTTTTAATAACTCCAACACTGGCATCAGTGTGGGTTTATTATTCGGAGAAGTTTGATACCAAACTTCCCAGTATTCAGTGTAGCCATTATGGAGCTGTGGAGTTCGTTTTTGACAAACTCCCAGACCATATACTTAATATGGCCACACTGTACTTACAATGTCTAAGAATAGACTTAGGCACTGTAGGGGCATATTGCTCATGCAGCTATGCCCTCACCTGTGGTATAGTGCACCCTGCCTTAGGGCTGTAAGGCCTGCTAGAGGGGTGACTAACCTATGCCACAGGCAGTATTTTGTGGGCCTGGCATCCTGAGGGGGATGCCATGTCGACTTTGTCTTTTTCTCCCCACCAACACACACAATCTACAATGGCAGTGTGCATGTGTTAGGTGAGGGGTCCCTTAGGGTGGCACAACATATGCTGCAGCCCTTAGGGACCTTTCCTGATAACAGGGCCCTTGGTACCACTGGTACCTTTTACAAGGGACTTATCCGTGTGCCAGGGGTGTGCCAATTGTGGAAACAATGGTACATTTTAGGTGAAAGAACACTGGTGCTGGGGCCTGGTTAGCAGGGTCCCAGCACACTTCTCAGTCAAGTCAGCATCAGTATCAGGCAAAAAGTGGGGGGTAACTGCAACAGGGAGCCATTTCCTTACAGGATGTGAAGTGCGACAGTGTTGAATGCTGCAGAAAGGTCGAGTAGAATCAGAGCCACTGTTTGTCTTTGGCCGAGGAAGGTTCTGATGTCACCTGTTGTGGTGATGAGCACGGTTGCTGTGCTATGGTTAGCTCGAAAGTTGATTGTGATGCATTGAGTATGTGGCCCTGTTCTAGGTAGTCCATGAGCTGTCAGTTGATGGCCTTCTCAAGTACTTTGGCTGGGTATGCGAGCAGGAAGATTGGCTGGGAGTTCTTGAGGTTGTTGGGGTCAGCTGAGGGCTTCTTTAGGAAGGATCTGATGTCTGCATGCTTCCATCCATCTGGGAAGGATGTTGTGGAGGTGGACTCCTTGAAGAGGTTGGTTAGTTCAGTGCTGATTTTGTTGGATTTGATGTTGAAGGGATGGTGGGAGCAGGGGCCAGCGAGTGCCCCAGAGTGGATGGAGGACATGATGGTAGCAGTAGTCTGGACATCAAGTGAGGACCAGGTGGTTATGGCTGGGCCGGGGTTCCCTGGTTGGAGAGGCTGTGAGGTCTGAACGAAGTGGGTTGATGGTTATAGTTATTGTAGATATTGGCAATCTTGCTGTGGATAGTGAGTCGCAGAGTTGTTGGGAGAGGTGTTCTGTGTTTTCTGTGGCAGTCAGGTTGGAGAATTCCTCGATGACCTTGAATAGTTCCTTGGTGTGGTTGGTTGGGGCATCGATGCGGTCGGTGATGGCTGTTCTTTTGGCCTCCTTGATGCACTGGTGGTAGTCGTTGAGTGCTGTTTTGTGTGTGGCTCTGTCGGAGGGGTCCTGGGGGATGTGCCATTGCTTCTCGAGTAGAAGACAGTTACTCTTGGTGGTGCTGAGCTCTGGGGTGTACCACCTGGCTTGTCTTGATGTTCTGTTGGCTTTTGCCAGTTTCAGAGGAGGGACTTTGTCTGCGCATTTGCTGATCCAGGCTGGTCGACGTTGGTTGACCTGTCGGGTGGTGTGGTGCTGAGAACTTGCGTACATTGGCCCTGTTACTTTCCCCAGCTGCGGTGGGTGGCGCTTCCGTGCTTGGTGATGGTGTGCTGGGTCTGTGAGATGGTGAAGTGGATGATTGTGTGATCAGTCCGGGAGACTTCCGTGGTGTGGGTGAAGTTGATTCTGTTGCTGGAGAAGAAGATGGTGTTGAGGGTGAGTCCAGCTCTGTGGGTGAGTTTCGAGTCTAGTTTGGTGAGTCCAATGTTGAGGTTCACCAGTAGGGATGTAGCGTTGGCGTCCTTGGGGTCCTCTATGTGGAAGCTGAGGTCACCAAGCAGCATGTAGTGGAGGGAATCAATGGTGAGGGGTGCTGATGGCGTCGCAGAAAACTGGTTGGGATCTTGGTGGTCTGTATGCAAGAGTACTCCTTATGGTTGAATTGGATGGTTTCCTTAAAAATTACGGTGATTCTACTGCCATGCATGTTGGGGCGTCCCAGTGTATCATCTTGTATCCGTTGGCGATGTCTGAGTTGGAGGCGGGGTTGAGCCAGCTCTGTGCTGTCAGTAGTGTGTTCCTCTTCCTGGAGGAGTATGTGAGCAAATTTCTAGTCATCTACATGAGCTTGGCATGGGGCAGAGATGGTACTTGGTATACTTACAGGCTGTGCTACACACTGGAGTGAAACTGAAGGCAGGTAACTGGATGTTAATTTGTTCGAGTAGTAGAGGGAAGCAGAAAATCCTATATCATACCAGCAGGGATATGGTTTCTCAGGGAAGAAAGTAATGATGCTTTTATCAGGAACAATGCAAGATTGCTTAGCTATGTTTCAGCTGGCACGTATTAATGGGGAGTTTCTTGTTATGCTTAGCATGCTCTAAGCTGCAACCCATCGCGGTATACGGCGGCCATGGCATTTATTCATTTTTCTTTTATTCCGCCATGGGCACCCCTGACATCCCCTGTAATCCTTCCAATCATGTGAGCTGTGGATCTGCTTCCCTGGTCGCCCCATCAGATAGTGCGTGCTCTACCAATCTGAGAAGAACATGGCAGGATATGAAGAGGGTAGGCGAAGATGAGCAAGGCCCAGGATGATGAGTATCTCTGGGACTTATCCAGTGATCAGAAAGAACTGGAGTTGGCATCCCGGCTGTCAGGCAGGGCACGTGCTACATATATCGGAGTACCTGGCTGTGGGAAGGCTCCTCAGGTAGAGCAGGGAGCACATGGATGCTGCAGGGATTCACAGATACAAGCCAGTAATTACTTTCACATGATGGACGGAGCTCCACGGAATTCCACTGAGTTTTTATGTAACTCCGCGGAACTCCGTGGAGCAGAACCCACCCCTATATAAAACTTGGGCAAACAACTGGAACAAAGACCCCTGCCATTTGTGGCAGAGGGAGAGGTTTTGACACTTGGCCTCTCGGAGCCAGATCATGGTCCCACTAAAGATTAGGATCTGCATTCCACAGCCCCATGGAAGACAGGCCTGAAATTTAGGGGCAACATCTGTGGTTCAAAGGGGAACTCTCTGATCCTCCCCCATCTTCAAAGGCACACTACAGTATAACTACTGGTGCTACACTGCAACAAACTAGAGATAAGCTCGCGGAGACGCAGGATCAGAGTTACTGGTCCGCGTCATGCACACTGTCAGAAGATTCTGTTGTGCACCAGGTATCTAATGCCCTGGGAAGGGACCAAGCACGCTTCCTAAATTGTGGCTGACCTGAATGGTTTTCTGGCTGCTGTGTGGCACCCTGAAATGTGCTCTCCAAGGGCTTGTTTACTTGCTCCCTGTTCTTTGGTGGAAGTCTCAGGGATATCAAAGACCTCCTGTGAGGAACCTACACCTTCTACCCGTGACATCTTGAGAGCGGTGCCCTCTTAAGTGCCCACATCATCTGCTGGTTCCACCTGATGGCAGTGGTGTGAGCATAGAACCAAGTGGAGCCTGAAAAGCACTGCCCGCATTCAAGGAGTGTGGTTTTCATTGTGGGGCCACGTGACACATAGGCATCTTGTTTGTGGTGAGCGGATTTCCCGGTTGCTGGACCCTGCATGGCCCACTTCAATGATCATGTTGTGCTTCTCTCATGCAACACGCCGACTGCACGCTCATTGTGTGTGGTGCCGATTCACAGGTTGCGACCCTCAGAGGTGGGGGCGTTTCTGTAGCAGTGCCACATTCTACCTCATGTGGCACTGCTATACTTGTGCCTCTGTGTGTGTGACCAGATTTGTCTGGTGCAATTCAAGTCATCTGGCACCCGACGTTGTGCCTCATTTCAGGGAGATGAGGAATTGGTAAATCTTTGTATGTCATCGGATTTGTCTGGTGCAACTCAAGTCATTGAGCACCAGACGATGTGCATCATTCCAGGGAGGTACAGCATTGGTAACTTTGTGTGCGGTGGGAAATTGTCTGGTGCGACTCCAGTGATTGCGCACCAGATGTTGTGCCTCATTCCAGGGCCGCATGGAAATTGGTAACTTTTCAAGGGTGATCAGAATAGTCTGGCGCGACTCAAATCATTGCACACCAGATGTTGTATCTCCTTCCACGGAGGTGCAGAATTAGTAACTATGTGTGTACTGGAATGCCTTCCCTGGTTGGGCACAAGTGTGAACAGCGTGTGTCCACAGTGACCCAATACATGTGCTTTGCAGACCGGGGCTGTGAAGGAAGGCACGGTGTGGGGACCTGGGAGTGAACTTCCTGAGTGGTTGCCCATCGGCCTGTTATCTACTCTTTCTCCCCCCAGCTTTACCCCAGGGCCCTGAATAAGTGTGACTCTGGCAGCAATCGGCCTAATATCTGGGGAAAGGTGTCTTTCATCTCCAGCCCGTGGGGTCAGAGTAGTAGGGATTGGGTTGAAGGGTGGAGAGAGGTTTGGACCCAAGAGGTCTGCGGGGACAGTGACAACTGGCCTGCCAGAGAGCAGTGCACCGTATTAGGGTGCTCGAAGTGAGTGTGGGGGAGTGCATGTTATTTGAGTCTGCCTGTTATCCATGGCACTGTGTAGTGATGTGGAGTGAGTGTGTGAGTGTGACTGCCTATGATTGATTACACCGCACAACAGTGTTGTTGTAGACGTTGTTTCCTTGCCATAAGACTATCACGTTGACATTGTTTTCTATCTGTGCTGCCTAGGCCGTGGGGCTATTTAAAAGTGCTAGAATTATATGTGTGCACACATTGCTGCTAATGTTGTGAACCGGGGGGCACCCTATAACTGTGTAATACTAAATTGGGATATTTGCTGGGGTGGGTCGTGTATTGACATTGGTTTGCATCGCATGAGGGTGCTGGGAGGGAATGGAGGATTTTTCCCAAGTGTACATATTGCTAATATTGTTTTTAACACAGTTGAGCCTAGTACTGCTAGTGATATTTCAGAATGTGATTTATGTCCAGAATTACCTGAAGTTCATGTTGTGTTAATTAAGGTATATGTTGAATACATATCTTCTTTACATATACCTAGTGCGAAGTCTCTTTTGTGACTCATTGTATTTGTTGCGTAAGTGTGCTGTGCCAATGCTTTACACATTACCCCTGTGATAAGCCTGACTACTCAGTGCCAAGCTAGCCAAGGGTGAGTGCCACCTCCAACGCAGCAAAAGGCAAAAAATATATGGTCACCATTCAGAAAAGCAGATTCCCTATAGGGAAAATGTCAGAATAAAAGCAGGTGAGAGAGAGAGAAGACAGCATTGACAAAAAAACAATAGCAAGATGGGAGAAGAGAGGTATTAGGAGAGAACAAAAGACAAGGAAAAGCAAGACAGGTAGAGAGGAAAAATCCAAAAACAATAGGCATGTTCATGGGAAACATGGCATAAACTGACCCTGCTGCCTAAGGCCGCAGTCTGTGTAGCAGACAACACCTCTGCTGTGTCAGGTCTGAGCCTGGAAGGTATAGTTCACCTGAGAGATAGCTCTGTAGTCAGAATCCAGAGCCTGTGGGACTTTGTAATCTGTGTGATGACATCACTCCTTGCAGGAAGGCTTCTTAAAGTTTTTGTAATGCCCCTCTCCATACAGTACTAAGCTTTCACACTCCCTAGAAATAATGTCTGCCTACTTTCACCCTCTCTCCTTTTGATGCAAAACGGTCTTACTCCCTAAAATATTATTTTCCTGCTCTTTCATCTCCATTTCCATAGAATATCTAGCTGTATCCCTGCTTCGACCCTGGTTATGATACGGTCTGCAATCCTGTTTCGGAGGCAACCCCCATTTTGAACCCAATATGGCAACACAATTTGGACATAAATTGCAGGCGTCTGCTCCCGCAATTTGAAGCAGGTGATCACACAGCAAGCAGTGTGCATGCACTGATTGCAGACCACGGAATGGGAACACGTGCCATTGGCACGCTATTCTTCAAATCGGAATCAAATGCAAATTGCATACCAGCCAATTTGAATAAAGTTGCATTAGCAACATTTTGCAACCCCCCTATGATCGTATCCTTATAAAGCTTCCTGTTGTTTGGTCCCTTTGTCTGCAATACTCACCTCTCTCACATCCCTTTCAATGCAATCTTTAATCCCGCCATCGCTCCTTCGGTGTCTGCTCTCATCCCTCTAACCCCACAATAGTTGATGCCTAAATTGACATTCCTGGTGTCTCAATATCCCCATTCAAATGTAATGTTTGGTTTACTTAGTGGTAATCATCATTACACCGAGTCATTGTATTCCCCATCACAGTCATCATAATTGAGCCCTTTCCTTATCGCACAAACTCAATCCACTCTCCATTTTATTGTTTTACCTATGATCCCTAATGACTTCCTACTTCCTCACTTCCTACAAACATTAGTTCCTAAATACATAATTTGCTATGTTCTTCAAGCTAAAAATTTATATATACACATTCACTACAGTTTTTTCTTATAAATATAGACATATATACTATAATGTAAAATACTCTGCAAGCTGTATCAAACGCAGGGGTTCATTGCTGCGATTCTAAAAGGTGCAGCACAACTGAATACCTTTTTAAAATATCATTGGTAACAAGTTCCGTTACGAGAAGGACTTATGGCATAAAACAGCATCTTACATGTTGATCATCATGGATTATTTATGTGCTTCAGTGCTAATGCCAAAGCTGTAGAAGCTGTAAAGAACAATAAGTGGGCCAAACATTGAATGAACATGGTACATAATTCAGGAATTACAAATAAGCAATAATGAGTAAGAAACCCAACCAACCTTTAGCTAGTCATTTAAACCTTTGTGGACATTAACTATCAGATTTTCCCTGTAGAGCACGTGGAACCTGTCCTAAGAGAAGAACTACTGGAGTCCACAGAAAAGTTCTGGATGTACCATTTGTAATCATTGAATCCAGATGGGCTGAACATCACCGATAATACCACCTGATTACTGCATCTCAGGAATGCAATGACTACACTTTTCAAACACAATCTTCACTCATGCTGCTTTTTGAAAATCCAGCTGTGTAATCTTTGTTTTTTGGTGAGTCCATCAGGGTGTGTATGTATATCTGTAAGACATTATTAGTTGTGTAAGATGGGAGGCCTGCACAAGTAATAGGTTCATAATTTCTTCTTACTAGGAATCAATCACTCCATTGTAGCACCTCGCTTTCTCAAGGTAGCAAAGCAGAGCAATCCAAGGTCTACTAAGCAGTGGTGGTATGGGCTAGTAATCACCATTTGCAGGCATGCAATATTATTCTTCAGTAAAGATTATCCAGTCTGAGTTTTTTCTTTAGAAAAGGAAAGGTACATTTATTACACATGTACTACTAAGTACTACTCATGAATTTAAAATATATACATGACTCAAATAGAAATACCTTGGGTGACATTCCGAAATCACAGTTGACTCCTAATGCATCATGACCCCCAAAATCACAGTACCCCAACACCTATACCAGATAGATCAGAATATAGGTGGGTATCACTTTAAGTGAAACAGGCCTATTGGCTTTGTCAAAGGCCATGACAACAACATATAAGGCAAGTCTATTGGTTTTGTCAAAGGTCACCACATTAATTTATGTAAACCAAGCCTATTGGCTTTGTCAAGGGTCACCACATGAAAAAGACCAATAACTAATTGTAAAAAGTTACTATTATACCATAAGAATCAATACCTCTGTTTAAACCCAATCATTACAGTATTATCAATAAATGATTGCAATATTAATCAGCCATATCTATATTGTTGCAAATGGGTTCTGCCTATTTAATGTGATTTTTTTATCACCTGTTTTTGGACTTTTTACTGTGGATGAGTCTCACTACTTGTGTCTCACCCATTCTAATCACCTGGTAAATAGACTGCACATGCCTACCACATATATCCACCTTTTAAGATAAAGCTGCTGTGACACAGCTAGCTAAGGGAAACTGGACTGGTTACACATGATCATGTGTGCACTAACGACGGCACAGATGTGCAGGCTGCCTGCATTAGGCTCCATTGTAAGCAACCCTCTAACTGGGCACAGGAGCATGCCACTAAGGGGACACTTAGGGGGAAATCTTCCCTAAAGTGCAGTTTCACTTCCCTTAGGCCAACAAAGTCCATTAAAGTATCACACTGGGGTGAAAAATATACACCCAGTTTGAATATGCAAACCCCAAGAGTCTATATGTACACCTTATGGGTTGTCCATAATTGTCATATTTCTCTGGCTCAGCCAGGATTAGATTCCAGGCCTTTTGTCACTTTGCTGGGTCAAGGTAATTACTCTGCTCCCCATCAGAGGGAAGAAAGGCTTCTCCACATAAAAGGAGTAATTAACAGGACTTCACACAGTTCCTGAGAAGGATGAGTTGGGGAAGAAAATCTGCATCTGTTATTTACCTGTTACACTTTACCAGGGTTGGGACAGCACAGGCCCTTTGAACAAAGCAGGAAGCCCAGACCTCTGAAGCCAACACAGGAGGGGGCTCCCCCTTAAAGTTTTAGTGGAGAGCCTCTGGCAGTGATGTCAGCTAGAGGTGGAGCTGAGGCCCCCAGAGGATAAGTGCACAGAGTGTTAGGCTTGCCATTCACGTGAAACCCAAGACCATCTGCAGGGGGTGAAAAAAAAAACATCCAGCCCCCAACAGGACAACACATAATGTGCAGTGCAGGTGAAGACGAGTGCTTGCAGCTGTACCTGAGGGGAAGGGGTTTGAGGAGGAGAGGGAGAGAGAGAAGACATGCTTTGGAAGTTCACTGGTTCTCCAATGATTCTCTCTAGCTGGAATGGGGTGCAAACCCTCTGCCTGATGTAGACAAGGTTTTTGGTCAGATGATTTCTAGTAACAAAGTACAAGAATAAATCGCTTAGGGCACTACACCAACATCAAAAACAAGTATTTCCTTTCAGACACCTTTCTCAACAATTCACTTTATATATATGTATATTACTTCTTCATCTCAGTAATATTCAAAGATGATGATTTACCAAAGCTCCTCTACATAATACAATGATATTATTGCCACTGGAAATCTGCTAATACTGCACACCCAGTGTTTTATTAACTGAATCACATTTATGGTTGTACTTCTGACAAACCTCCTGATTCAAATGATGAGGATATAGAAAAACTATTTCCTGGTCTTCATGAACAATCTTAGGTATTTTTGGTAGGAATGTTGGATGTATGCTTAAGATTATTTTCTCAGGAAACAATCTGAAAAAACAGTTTTGACGTACCAGGTTTCATATAGCCCCCAAAGTATGGCCTGAGATTATTGCTACGAAAGAAAATTTTTTCACAAGACAGATATTTTAAGGAAACTGTCCCTATTGGTTCAAAATACGAGGCATTCAGACCCATGCTTTCCAAACCTTTTAGAACCACAGTCCACTTTTTAGAACAACAAACGTTTGCAAAACCCACCGAACTTTAAAGGCAGGTGATTTTTTATGTAACAATAAGAATTTTGTTGTATACAAAAAAATTATGGCTAGACTGCTTGAATTAATCTCAGCCATTTGTAATAACTCAGGCTGCATCACAATCCATTGCTATGTTGCACTCTATGCTGCATCAGTTTGGACCCAGGCATACCCATAACAGTTTTGATCCTGCTTGAATGTAAACAGTTCAGCCCAAACTGCCAGGCCAGGTCCTGGGTTGCTTGTATTTCAATTCAGGGAACATCACTTTTTTGTATACTAAAGCGTTGTGTGGAAGCACACTGTCATTTACAAAAAGCACACTTTCTATTGCATTGACTAAATCTGCACATACATACAGTTATACTGATAGAACCTATACTGCACACAAATGATAATGTATGGAAATCAGGTTTCAGTAAATATTGATCATTTGTGCATCACCCAGTAAAGCTCCTTGAAATGTGTTGATCCTCTTACAATCTTTGCTTCCATTGCACTTCAAACCTACAACAAAGTGCTTCGTTTTTGCTTTCCTAACTGCTAAATGTATAAGTTAATTCACAGGTATTTCCATTTTGTTGTGTGTCACAAAAATGACATACTACATCCTTTTCTTTCACAGTCTCTGCACCCCAGCAAGTTTGTCACATAATTCACTTTGCTTTTCATTCTCTGACTGCTAAGTGAGAGGGGTTTGTAAAGCCCAATCGGAGTGTTAAAAAAATAAAACAAGCAACAATTTGTCAGAAGACATAGCCTGACATTTGAGCCTAACATTTGACCTCTGTCTTTGAAGCACAGCAATTGTGACAAGATAAATACAGCATTTAAAGGCATCTTTATGCATTACTTTGGACTTTCACGACCCATCAAAAATCGGCTGGCCACCCACCAGTGGGTCATGACCCACAGTTTTGAAAACACAACTGTAGGCAGTTCAATAATAATGGTAAATCCTAAGTACGATTGGCAAATGGACCACCAGAGGTTTACTTGATGAATTATTTTAAAACTTAGATACCATGTTTTCTACTGGGAAGATATCTTGATCTCTGGAATGCCTTAAAGGCTGCATAGTTGCTTTGTAGGGTTGACACTGCTGGCCCCAATTCAAAACCTTCTGTGAGGAAATTGCCCCTTTAGCATTACTTCAGTTCTGAAAATTCCTCCAATGTCTTTCACATAGTTTTAATGGTGGCAGTCCCCTGGACTGTTGGATTGCTGTTTCCCCCTCAACCTTCTATAACAGCCTGGATACATTGGAGAATTTGAGGAAACGTATACAGCAAACCTTTGGACCACATCACATTCTGACCCCAATCCCGGAGAGAAGGATTCAAAGAACAAAACTGGGACATAATGCTTTGCAAATACATAAAACCAGGGGAGGCAATATATTTCCACTATCTTCTTGAAAAGAACTGAGCACAGGCAGATGATCACTGGGGAGGGAAATACCCTGCTCTGACGACCCTCACACCCATTCTCCGTCCCTGGAAGATGAATTTCATCCAAAGAGAGATGTTTGGCTCTCCCCATGCTCCCAATTCCTGAGCTAACAGTGCCAGAATGAGAATCAGAGAACCTACAAATATGACTAACGTCGTGTTGCATGTGATCTGGCATCCATTGTTAAAAATCTTAGGATGTGCAGATCTTTAAAATATGTGGTTGTGGTATGTTGCATACAGCCCAGTGGCCACACCTGCAACTAAGAGACATGTACCCTAAACCGGCATTTCGCTTTCATAATTGTTTTCCAATTTTCATAAATGCATTGGATTTCATTTATCACATGTGGGAACCACGGTCGCATAGGAAAAACAGATGTCTGGTACCCCCATGCTTAGGAAAACCAAAAGAACACCGACTTGCATCAAGCCATGGCAGGGATAAATTCATATGGGAGCGAGAGTGGAAAGAACTACCTTGTTTTGGAAAATGCTAAAAATCTGAGGACATAATATTCAGTGTATTCTTCTGTCCAGCCAGACAGGGCAACGGAGGTCTCATAGGGTGTCCTATCCCAGAATTATTGAGTCTGAAACCTCCTGACTCGATATTTCTGGGTCAGGAGACACTGAGTATGTAAGAATTGGTGCAGCAGCACTGCCCAAATCCACCTGCTCCCTCCAGTACTCTGGGGGAATAGATAATGCTGACCCCGGACAGGCACAAATATACCCTTCACCCCTGCTCAGAGAAGGTTGGAAATGTCTATGTTTTTTCCACCAAAATAGTCGAAAGCTGAGAGTAAAAGCACCCCAGATGAGATATTGATGCTGTGATTTCACCAATACATGGGCCTTGATGTGCTGAACAAGTCCTGTAGTTTATATTGATACACAAAGATACCAAGAGCTACATGTGTTTAAACAATTTAATGCTGATTTTTTTCAAAGGTTCTGCCACAGAATTGCACATTTTGTAGTTGTTAAAAGTCTTACTGTGAATTGGAAGCCTCTTAGTAGTATGATAGAGGATTGTTATATGCCTACTAATAAAGCATTACTAAACTTCAGAAGCAAAATGAGGAGAGTATGGGCTGCAGTTTTTTTGTTGGTAGGTTAAAGGAATTTTGTCATCCTTTCTAGTTCAGAGAGGTGATAATTATTCAATTTGCAACATGTGATGAGCAGGATCAGTGACATGATGCAGTTATGAGTAAAACTTAGGGATTTTAGGGTGGGGTGAGGGCTGGCAAGGTTGGACTGGCCGTAGGGGGCATTGGAAGTTTTTTGTGGGAGGCTGGAAGGATGGGGGCCGCTTTTGCTACTGGGGAGGGGGTGGTTTTATAGCAGTGGAGCAGTTTTAAAAGCACTGCAGAGTTCATTGTATATTCAACAGCTTTCAGGCAACAATAAAAGTGCCAAGGTAACTCTAATGATTAATGTACCTGCTGGAGAGAGATCTGAGTTTTGACTCATCTAAGGTAGTACAGAGGGTTAATTTGAGTTTATGCTCCCCAGACTAAGCACTCTTACAAAATGCCTACCAGTATGAATGATGTGAATCCTACACATTGTAGTCCCCTTTGTCAAATGTAACATTTTCCATTTACTGATTTACACATGTATAATTCATTGTCCCTGTATGTGTGTGTGATGCAAAGTGCTCTGACACTCTACACTGGTATGAGAGGTGCTATAAAACAAATGAAATGCATTTGGGAGAGAGGCTATGGAGAGATGAAAAGCAATGTTGGAGAGTGATGGCTAAGGAATCATTGAAGAACCCAATAAAGATTGCCATATCCTGGTGCACTGTAAGGTCATCATTAACTATGCTTTAAAAAACGACTACAATTGAATATATAATGAAATGTGTTATTGAATGTGCCATGTTTGCCATGGTTTTCCAAATTTACTTGGAGAAAGAGAAACACCCGCCCTCCCCCCAAGCCCTCTTGATGTGGTCAAGCTCGCTCACTGGCTCACTCACAGTGCACCACTGGGTGGTGGTGGGGCTGGTCTGGCAAAACTTTCCAGGGCTGCTTTGGGATCCCAGTCCAGCCCTGGTGGCTGGGGATACAAATCTACCTTATAAGAGTAAGGAATCAATTTGTTTTGTGTTTTGACATGTTGAGTATTTTTTTTTTTTGCAGATTTAATAGTAGGACATTTCTGATAGCCATTTTCTCAAGTGGAAGCGAAGGACTAGTATATTGTTTACTGAGGAAGTTTCCAAATAAAGTTGTGTGTGATTTCCATGTATTGATGAATAGAGACACTTTCCCCCTCAAATAGTCAGTGTCTCCAGATAAAGGCTGAAAAGTGAGGCTACAACGGTTGACCCTTTGGAGACACCACAAGACATTAACACTTTCCCTATCTTGATCAACTAATAAGTAAGGTTAGAACCAGTTAAGTATAACAGCGTAAAGCTAACAGTACTCCAATATAGCAATAATCAGTTGTGTTTACTGCACAGAGACATCAAGGAGAACAAGAAGGCAGGGGGCTTCTTCTTACATTAAACCATGAACTAGTGCACACCGACCAGTAAATTGAGAATGACTGTTTTGATGCAGCCAAGACGAAATCCCCACTGATAGTCCGTTAGCAGATATTTTTGATGATGAGGGAAATGAAGTTACAGGCGACACATCTTTAAATTGTTGTGACAAACTATAGTATAATGGAGACAGGTCTCCATTGGCTCCAATGGGACTCAAGTGGCTAGGTTCTTGCAAGTCTGAAATGGTTGCTTGGGTCAGTAAGGACTATTGACCATTTTGAACCGGGCAAGATGAAATAGGTGTGAGGTAGATTTTATAATTTTGGCTCATAGGCTATCAAGGTAATAGTTGGAGGGCATGAAGAGTCTTATGGGGGGTTCATCTCTCCTTACTGGAGAAAAGGTGTCCCATCAGCAAAGATGTTGTAAGGAACTAGTGAATGAAACCCTCAAATGCATCAACGATTCTTGCCTTCCTTCCCAAATAAACATCTTCTGATGGCTCGCTTCCTGTCCAAGTGTCCTTAAGGTGACAATGAAAAGATGGCCTTCTAAAGCCCAAATGTTGGTGAAAAAGCCCAAATCTGGCACTTCTGGTGAAAGGGCCATACATCTGGGTACTATGGAGTAATCATTTTCATTAGCATAAGTGTAACTTGCTCCTGCCATGTTATTCTGCTCATACTATCTAAACAGCAAAAGGAAGTGCCTGTCTCTCACATTTTAAGTCTCGTTTTCACATCTTGACTTCCCAGATAAAAACCCTTGATTGGCATGCTCATCTTAAATCCTTAAATACCTTTTCGGAATCTGGCTATCTTCTTCCTTTCCCATGATCTCTGTCTTCTGACACCTGTCTTCTCCCTTTGTGTGATTCTATCAAGTGCTGTCCATGACAGACCATGAGTATAACTATAAATGTGTTTTGCCTTTGCTTGTTGGGCATGCTCCAACACAGTTTGCTGGGAAACATCCTGGCCAATTAAATCCGTGACTAACAGACTGTTAATTTTTCATCTGTTAATATACCCTTTCAGAATTTTATGGGGGTGTGAGTGGATTTTCTTCAGCAGATCCAAACAATGATTTTATTCAGTAAACATTTGATGATGCATGCTTTTGCGTTTAGTTTAGGTGCAAAGTTGTAGGCTTTGCATGTGCACACCTAGGCCCAGCCAATAGAACGGACACAGAAACTGACGTGACTTGAGTGTGTGTCTTCAGTTACACTTCTGATTAGTGACCAAGCATTGTTCTATAGTGGTGAGGAAGCATTTGAAGCCCGCACGTTCTTCAGAATCTCCAGCCCTCCTAAGTTTATATGTCAGTTTATACATTGTTGAACCTAGGCCCATATTTATACTTTTTTAGCGCCGCATTTGCGACGCTTTTTAACGCAAAAGCAGCGCAAATTTACAAAATCCAATTGGATTTTGTAAGTTTGCGCCGCTTGTGCGCCAAAAATTGGCGCAAATGCGGCGCTAAAAAAGTATAAATATGGGCCCTAATCTTTTGATTGGTCTTAATTCATTTCTCAATGTTTAAGTAGGATCATGTGAATATAAATGGCAGTCTAAATTACTTTTCAAATATTACAATTTCAGTATCTACACAGATACATTTTAGGTCTCAGCTAGAGACAGCTTTGGCTGTCTATTGTCAAAAACCTACTGCTAGTAATACATTGAATAACTACATATAGGGGGTCATTACAACCCTGGCGGACGGTGTTAAAGGTGCGGTAATACCGCAAACAGGCCGGCAGACCAAAAAAGGGAATCATGACCCTGGCGGAAACCGCCAATAAAGACAGCCACTTTAACACCCCGCCCGCCACGGCGGTACAGACAAGCAGCGCGGCGGTCACCGCCAACAGACAGGCGGAAGACGATGTACCGCCCATAGCATCACAACCCGCCAATCCGTCACCTTTTCCGGGGCGGATTCACCGTGGATAAAAATACGGCGGAAACAGTCCCTGCAATGGGAAAACGCTCACCTGAACACATCCCACGAGGAAGGAGGACTCCATGGATTCGGAATTACAAATCCTACCGGCCCTTGTATTCCTACTCATCTACGAAGAGCAACGCCGGCGCCGGCGAAGACAACGGTGAGTACTGCACCTACGACATAGGGGAGGGGGGAGGCAAAAGTCAGGGGGACACACACGAAACACCCCCACCCCCACCCTCACCCACTACAACACACACACCAATGCATTCACAAACATCACAGTAACAACCCACAACCCCCCCGGAAGAATGCAAACACGAAACGAAATCTGTTCAAACATTGTAATGTTTCAATATACATGTCTCAAATATATACAGAAATATGATAAAATCATTCAAAAGTATATACATTACGAGAAGTAGTGCAGATATGCACATATCAATGTCCGTGCACCACTAGTCCAAAAATGCATGGGCGAGGCCCACACAAGATACCTGTCCACAAATGGAGAGAACACTTCCGGGGCATCAGAGAGAAATACAACAGGCACCTCAGGGGGAAGGGAAGGGGGGCACCTCAGCCGGATGAGTGCAAAGCCAGATCCACGACGGGGCTCCATGACCATTGATGTATCCTGGGGAGTGCAAAACCGCAGTCTCACAAGTCTCTACAGTGGGTGGTTTGCCCACTGTACCATCCTGGGGAGTGCAAAGCCACAGTCTCACAAGTCTCTACAGTGGGTGGTTTGCCCACTGTACCATCCTGGGGAGTGCAAAGCCACAGTCTCTCAAGTAGATAACAGCCACCACTGGTTCTGGAGGGGGACTGGTGCCCAGACTGGATTAGTCTCCCCGTGACAGTTCCTGTCCCGTCACTGTCCCAGCTGCACATGGGATAACGATGCTTCATGTGGCGGTCTTTTCCTTCTTCAGCGGTGAATGCCCTGTTAAGCGGTGCTTTGCCATGGCGGTCTCTGGACTGTTCAGCGGTGCTTTGCCATGGTGGTCTCTGGACTGTTCAGCGGTGCTTTGCCATGGCGGTTCTGGACTGTTCAGCGGTGCTTTGCCATGGCGGTCTCTGGACTGTTCAGCGGTGCTTTGCCATGGCGGTCTCTGGACTGTTCAGCGGTGCTTTGCCATGGTGGTCTCTGGACTGTTCAGCGGTGCTTTGCCATGGCGGTTCTGGACGGTTCAGCGCTGCTTTGCCATGGCGATCTCTGGACCGTTCAGCGGTGCTTTGCCATGGCGGTCTCTGGACTGTTCAGCGGTGCTTTGCCATGGCGGTTCTGGACTGTTCAGCGGTGCTTTGCCATGGCGGTCTCTGGACTGTTCAGCGGTGCTTTGCCATGGCGGGCTCTGGACTGGGCATTGGTGTGTGGCATGACGTTCTCTGGACTGGACATTGGTGTGTGGCATGACGTTCTCTGAACTGGACATTGGTGTGTGGCATGACGGTCCCTCATTGCCCAGTGGGGCTGTGGCTGCCGGGGCCCTCCTGGACACTGACTCCGGCGGTAGTCTCCTGACCAGTGACAATACTTGGGCCCTCCTGGGCACTGACTCTGGCGGTGGTCTCCTGACCAGTGACGATACTTGGGCCCTCCTGGGCACTGACTCTGGCGGTGGTCTCCTGACCTGTGACGATACTTGGGCCCTCCTGGGCAATGACTCTGGCGGTGGTCTCCTGACCAGTGACGATACTTGGGCCCTCCTGGGCACTGAATCTGGCGGTGGTCTCCTGACCAGTGACGATACTTGGGCCCTCCTGGGCACTGACTCTGGCGGTGGTCTCCTGACCAGTGACGATACTTGGGCCCTCCTGGGCAATGACTCTGGCGGTGGTCTCCTGACCTGTGAAGATACTTGGGCCCTCCTGGGCAATGACTCTGCCTGTAGTCTCCTGACCAGTGACGATACTTGGGCCCTCCTGGGCAATGACTCCGGCAGTGGCGGTGGTCTCCTGACCAGTGACGATACTTGGGCCCTCCTGGGCAATGACTCTGGAGGTGGTCTCCTGACCAGTGACGATACTTGTGCCCTCCTGGGCAATGACTCCGGCGGTGACGGTGGTCTCCGGACCAGTGACGACGGTGCTGGCAGTGGCGTCCCGGCGGCCGGGAAGGATGCCGCCCTTCTCCGCCGTGATGCTCACACCAGGCTGTGCAGACTTCTTCTGGCCCTTCCCCACCTTTGGAGGAGTCACAGCTGACTCTGCTATCCCCCTGGGACCCCTGTGAGTTGTTTTGCCTCTAGGAGTCTTCTCACGGTCCCGTTGGCCACTTTCCAATTTCAGAGCCTTTAAAGGGGGTGGACTGGCAGTGCCTTGGCTCCGTGTCACACTGCCTGCCCTGGTGGCCGGTGCACTCCACACACCTTGAACAAGCACCACTGGTACAGGAGGCTTTTTGGCTGAGGCGCTACGACGGGACTGATGAAGTGGAGGGGGGGTGGGGGCAAAAAGGTCAACTTTACAGAGGGACAGTTTCTGACAAACACTGGGATGGGTAGCTGGAGGCGGTCTGGGAGTGGAGGAAGAGGAGGTGGTTGTAGGAGGTGTCACTTTAGGTGTTTTGGGTGCAGGTGCAGGTACTGGAGGCTGTCGTGAGGTGGATGGCTATTGGGTGGGTGTGTGCCTGCGTTTGTGTACCTTGGGAGGGGGCGTCACAGACACACTGGGAGAGGACACAGGTGACGTGTAAATGGGAGTGGAGGTGGTGAGTGCAGGTGAGCGGGGTGTGGTGCTGGGTGTTCTGGTGCGAGTCCTGGTGCCTGTAGATGTAGTGCATGCAGGTGAGAGTGTAGACGAGACTGGGAGGGAGGAGGGAGACGACGAGGAGGGGGACACAGTGGAGGCAGTGGATGTTGCTGTGTCTGCATGTGGGTGATGCTTGTGTGTGTGCCTGTGGGTTGTGTGGTGCCTATGTTTGCCTGAGCTACTTTTGTGTGTTGAGGTGTGTGCATGCTGGTCTGATGGTGTGCTTGGGATAGGCTGGGGTACAGGAGATTGGGTCTGGGTGGAGGAGGTTGGAGAGGGGAGGCTAGACACAGGGACAATGGCTGCCATCAGTGCTGAGGCCAGAGATTGCAGGGTTCGCTGAAGGACAGCCTGACCAGAATGAATGCCCTCCAGGAATGCATTACCGTGTTGCAACTCCCTTTCTACACCCTGGATGGCATTCACAATGGTAGGCTGCCCAACAGTGAGGGACCTGAGGAGGTCAATGGCCTCCTCACTGAGGGCAGCAGGGGTGACTGGGGCAGGGCCTGAGGTGCCTGGGGCGAAGGTGATGCCCACCCTCCTGGGTGAGCGGGCACGGGCGAACGCTGAGGGGCTGCTGGGAGGGCGGTGCTGGTAGGGGAAGTGGTGGCTGTACCTGTAGAAGTGGGGCGCACAGATGGTGCCGCCACCACAAGGGAGCCCCCATCGGTGGACGAGTCCGTGTCGCTGGTTGGTGATCCGGTGGCTGACGTGAAGCTCCCCTCGCCCTCCGTCCCACTGGTGCATTCTGAGTCCGTGGTGTGGCCCTCCATGGCCATGTGGGATGCAGCTCCCTCGTGCTTCGGTGCCACTGTACCTCCGCCTGATGATGCTGATGCACAAAAGAACAGGGAGACCACAAAAGGTGAGGGGGGGAGACAGAAGAAAGACAGGTTGAGTGCATGGCATACCGCTACCGTTGGCGGACAATACAGACACAGCAGCCCCCTGCACTACGCCGTGCTCCTGGCCTCTACAGATGCAATTTCTGGGATCTGGCCTACATGGCTATGGTGGACTTCTGCACACATGGATGCCACAGGGGCATGTATACCTGTACTTGGCACTCTACTGCGGTGGGGTAGAGTGCCACATGGCCTGCATTACGGAGGGGCCTAGCCTACGTATTTCTGCCTGGCCTAGGTACACCCACAGGCCTCCTCCCCCACCCAGACCCCTCCACTGCGCGCACAGTCCGCAGAATGAGAGTGTACTCACCTCCTTGTGTCTGCTGTGATGCCCTAAAGCGCCCATCCATCTCCAGGTAGGCCACCGCCAGGATCCGGAACATCAGGGGGGTCATGGTGCGACGGGCACCCCTCCCACGTTGGGAGGCCATCCCCAGCTGAGCCTCCGCCGTCTTCTTGCTCCAGCGGCTAATGTCCTCCCATCTTTTACGGCAGTGGGTGCCCCATCTCTGGTGGACCCCCAGGGTCCGGACGTCCTTGGCGATGGCACGCCAAATGTCCTTCTTCTGGTGGGCGCTGACCTACATGACATGCACAAGGGAAGAAGAGAAGTCATTACCAACTGCACCGTCGATGTGAGTGTCCCGCCCCTACCCTAGCCATGTGGCACATTCATTCACATGCATTAATGTTTCCTGAACTCTGCCCCCTTCCCTCTTACAACCAGCCCTCTCCACCCAGGCCTAGCCCATACAACGTGCTACCTGTGTACTAACCTGTTGGTCTGGAGGACCGTAGAGTAGCGTGTACTGGGGGAGGACCCCGTCTACTAGTTTCTCCAACTCCTGAGCAGTGAAGGCAGGGGCCCTTTCCCCAGATGCAGCAGCCATCGTCGCTTCCAGACCGAGGTCACAGCAGCACCTGCAGTGTAGGTCCTCTCCGGT
This sequence comes from Pleurodeles waltl, assembly GCF_031143425.1. Lineage (NCBI taxonomy): Eukaryota > Metazoa > Chordata > Amphibia > Caudata > Salamandridae > Pleurodeles > Pleurodeles waltl. Next base: position 418,026,121 of record NC_090448.1, on the reverse strand, counting down.
CGAAGATCAGGTATCTAGTGATTGAACAGATAGAAAATGGCGGTGACGTCTGCGGCAGTGACGTCCGCGGCGGTGCGTATCATCACCGGCGGCGCACTTGTTCATTGGCTCCTGGGACCCATAGGGTCCAATGTTAACCAATGCAGCATTGCGCCGCGGTCTACGACCGCCTACCGCGACGGTGTGCAACGGCAACGCAGTTACCCCACAATCCCATTGTCCCAGTTTAGAGGTCAGGCAGCCGCCATTTCAGGGGCCCACATGGATTCATTTATTTCTGCGTCACACATAGCTAGGCCTACACTCAACACACATACAGGAAGGGTTTTGTGTTTGGTGTTGTGTTCTGTGTAACTGTGGGTAAATACCTGGTAAATAGTTGACTCTGTGGTCGCTGTTGTCCTTCCTAGGCACCGTCATTTGGGACAATTGAGAAGATGGCGGAATCCTCCGGTGTACCGACCGCTGGTGGACCTGTTGACAATGGAGGAGCAACATTTAATCGTCACCTACAGGTTTGACCGTGCCACTATCCAGGAACTATGTACCCAGTTGGAGCCAGACCTGATTTCACCAATCCGCCATCCCCCTGGAATCCCCCCTGACGTGCAGGTGCTGTCAGTGCTCCATTTCCTTGCAAGTGGCTCTTTTCAGACAACAGTGGCCATGGCATCAGGGATGTCCCAGCCTATGTTTTCCAACGTGTTGTCCAGAGTATTTGCCTGCCCTGCTGAAACACGTAAGGAGATACATCATTTTCCCTGAGGTGGAAGATTTGGCTACAGTGAAAGGTGACTTCTATGCCCTTGGACATATCCCCAACATCATAGGTGCTATTGATGGCACCCATGTAGCTCTGGTCCCCCCCCACAGGAGTTAACAGGTGTACAGGAACCGGAAGAGTTATCATTCCATGAATGTACAGATGGTATGTTTGGCAGACCAGTACATCTCCCAGGTAAATGCTATGTTCCCTGGCTAAGTGCATGCTGCGTACATCCTGCGGAATAGCAGCATCCCTGGTATGATGGGTCAACTCCAGAGGCACCGTGTGTGGCTATTAGGGGACTCTGGTTACCCCAACCTGTCCTGGCTATTGACCCCAGTGAGGAATCCCAGGACCAGGGCAGAGGAACGCTACAATGAGGCCCATGGGCGGATTAGGAGGGTGATCGAACGCACCTTCGGCCTCCTGAAGGCCAGGTTCAGGTGCCTCCATATGACAGGTGGTTCCCTATTCTACTCACCGAAGAAGGTGTGCCAGATCATCATCGCCTGCTTGATGCTTCACAATCTTGCTTTGCGACGCCAGGTGCCTTTTCTGTAGGAAGATGGTCCAGATGACGGTGTTGTGGCAGCTGTGGAGCCTGTGGAGCCTGTGGACAGTGATGAGGAGGAAGCTGAGGAAGAAGATAACGACAACAGGGAGTCAGTCATACAGCAATATTTCCAGTGACACACAGGTGAGAACATTTTCATTTTTACCATTACATTCACTGTCACACGTCTTCCTCTATCCTGTGTGTAATTTCATAGGATTATTTGGTAACTGAGTTGTTCCTTTACATTACGGTTTCACAGGTGTGCTTACCAACGTGTGTCATCTGCATGCATCCTTCAAGGACTTGTGATGTGTGACATAGGTATGTTGCCTTTACAACTAGAAATGCATATTGACACTGTCATTGATAATACAATTTACCAAATCATAGACTGACTCCAGATTGTTGTGTGGTTCAAGGGTGTTTATTGAAGTGCTCAAAATTGGAGGGGGGTTGTAAAATGGTGATGGGTGATGGCGGAGGAATGTCCATGGCAGAGTCCAGTCTATTAGTCTCACAGGTGCACTGGCCATATGGGCAAAGGAAGTGGAGCTGGGGCAGTTTAAGTATGGACAGGGTAACAAAGTGGGACAGTGGGAGGACAATCAGGGTGGTCTCATTTCCTGGCGGGGGTCTTGCCATCTTGCTCTGTCCTGTTCCTGGATCTCAGGGACCGCTTGCGTGGTGGTTGTCCGTCTGCAGGGGGTGGGGTGCTGGTGTGGTGGTCCTGTGGCGGGGCGTCCTGTCCAGTAGCGCCGGCGGAGGTGGTGGGCAGTTCATCGTCCAAGCTAGTGTCAGGGGCCCCTTGGAGTGCCACGGTGTCCCTCAAGGTCTGCTGTATGTCCTTCAGCACCCCTACGATGGTGACCAAGGCGGAGCTGATGGTCCTGAGCTCCTCCCTGAACCCCAAATACTGTTCCTCCTGCAGGCGCTGGGTCTCCTGAAACTTGACCAGGACCGTCGCCATCGTCTCCTGGGAGTGGTGGTATGCTCCCATGATGGAGGAGAGGGCCTCGTGGAGAGTGGGTTCCATTGGCCCGTCTGCCCCCTGTCGCACAGCAGCCCTCCCAGTTCCCCTGTGTTCCTGTGCCTCCGTCCCCTGGACCGTGTGCCCACTACCACTGCCCCCAGGTCCCTGTTGTGGTTGGGGTGGTGGGTTATCCTGGGTTCCCTGTAGTGGTGGACACACAGCTGATTGACCTCTCCTGGGTACGGAGGTTTGGGCCCGCTGGGTGGGTGCTGTGCTGGTGTTACCAGAGGGTGGAAGGTCAGTGTTGGGCTGTGCCTGTGCAAGGGGAACCAACTGTCCAGAGGCCCACGATGGTCCGGGCTGGTTATCAGGATCCAGTAGGGCAGAGCTGCTGTCGACACTGTGGGCCTCTTCTGTGGCTGGAGTGGAGTTGTCTGGACTCTCCGGGTTGGTGACGGTCCTTCGTGATCCTGCAGGGGCATAAGAGCATGATTATTGTATGTGTGTGTGTCATGGTGTGCAATGGGTGGGTGAGCGTGTACCCCAGTGCAAGCATTTCTGTGTGGGGGCTTGTGTGATGATGGTTAGGGGTTTTTATGGGTATGTGCAGTGAGCATGCTTTAGTGATGGGTGTCCATGCTTAGTTGTGTCATGCAGGGCTTGGTGTTGGGATGTGTGGTTTGTGTTCTTAGTACATTAGTGAGGAGTTTGGGTGATAGGGGAGGGTGTGAGGGTGGGGGTGTGTGATAGCATGCAGGTAGGGTGGGGGATATGATAGTTACGAATTGACTTACCAGTGTCCATTCCTCCACCGACTCCTCCGAGGCCCGCTGGATGCATGATGGTCAAGACTTGCTCCTCCCATGTTGTTAGTTGTGGGGGAGGAGGTGGGGGTCCGCCGCCAGTCTGCAGAACCGTGATGTTGTGCCTGGAGACCGCTGAACGCACCTTCCCCCGTAGGTCGTTCCACCTCTTCCTGATGTCCTCCCGATTTCTTGGATGCTGTCTCACAGCATTGACCCTGTCGACTACTCTGCGCCAAAGCTCCATCTTCCTGGCTATGGATGTGTGCTGCACCTGTGAGCCAAATAGCTGTGGCTCTACCTGTAGGATTTCCTCCACCATGACCCTGAGATCCTCCTCGGAAAAGCGGGGGTGTCTTTGGCGTGACATGGGGTGGTGTGTGTGATGTGTGGGGCGGTGTGAGTGTTGATGTGTGTGGTGATGTGTAGTGGTGTGTGGTGTTTTGTGCGTGGATGTTGTGTGGGTGATGGTGTTGTGTGCCTCTGTGTGGTGGGATTGTCTATTCTGTGCTGTCTCTTTGGCCTTCATGAATAAATTGTGGTCGTAGGGGTTTGCGGGTGATGTGGGTTTGTGTTTTATATAGTGTTGGGTGTGTGGGAGTGGTGTTTGTATGTGTATCAGGTGTGTGTATTTGGAATTGTCCAATGTGGCAGTGTTTTGGAGATGTGTGTGTATTTTGAGCGCAGCAGTGTGTACCGCCAATGGAATACCGCGGTTGAAAGACCGCCGCGTGGATTCGTGTGTCGTAATAGCATGGACGTGTTTCTGTTGGCGTGGAGGTGGAGGTTTTGTTTTCGCCAGTTTATCACTGACCTTTGGTGTGGCGGACTTGTGTGGGTGTCTGAATTTCGGCGGGTTCCCAGATGTGGGTCATAATAGCTGTGGCGGAATTCCGCGGCCGCGGTGGTGTATTGGCGGTCTTCTGCACGGCGGTAAGCGGCTTTTTCCGCCAATGTTGTAATGCCCCCCCGTGGTGGGCTTTGTGTCAGCCTCTGGCTTTTGACTGGATAGTTTTCTCGTCTATCCCATTTCCCTACATCTCGTTTGGTGGTATACCTCCCTTGTTCTTTATTTGTTCCAGCACTGGAGGATGCCTTTTTTTACTGTGGTCTGACTGATGACGTCTGTCCTTCCACTTCCTGCATTCAAGGAAATACATTTTTTTCTTTTTCTTTCAGCACTTCAGGGGAGTGCATTTGATTTTTTGCTCTCTTCTTTGTGTGCTGCTTCCCTCCTCAAATTCTTGCCCCTGTGTGCTCTCTGTTGCTCCCTCCTCCCCCATCCTGGTTCGTTTGTTGCTCCACCACTCCCAGTCTGGCTTTTTTTTCATTTATTTTGTCTCTACCCCAAGCTTCTCCCTTGATCCGCTACCCCTTCCACCCACTCATATCCACATTGACATCAACCTCACCCCCTCCTCCATTGCTCCCCTGTGCTCCTGTTGAGTTATTCTTAGTCTTTAAAAATAAGATGTCTTTTTTTTGGCAGTCCGGAGAGTGGCAATTTGCTGCCAAGTCATTACTTTCTCAAAACACACCTGCACACGCATTTACATTTTTTAAATTACCATTCTGAGGTTTTAATCTCCCATTTAGGAATAGTAAATAAAAAAACATGGCTGCTGTGTTGTGCCTTATGTGCACATACGTGGTGTATACATCATAATACTGGAACCCCATAGTGTCATGACTCAGAGATGCGCATACGTAATGACGAAGCAACACCTACACATCATTGTGTATTTTTATTTTAATATCAATGCTGCACAGCATCGACAATTCATTTTTCTCTTTTGGCCACTACTGAGTAGCATCAGAAAAAAGCATCAGCACTGCCAGTAGTCCTGCACCAACAGCCTAAAGGCTGCACCTATTGGCTTTGCCAGTGCTTGTTTGTATTTGTTTACAGGGCAGAGAGAAAAAGACCAAACCTCCACAGCATCGTTCTTCTCGATTCCCTATTATCTGTTGTCTAGGAAACAAAATGCTCCCTGGGTAATCAATCTGAAGAAAGGGTAATTAGGAACACCTCTTTCGGGACAGGTCACTGCTAAAAGATTCTCTTCCCCTGAACAATGAAATCCAATCCGCCCTCGCAGGCAGGAATCCATATCAGCCGGCCACTCATTGAGCTATGCAATTGTAAAGAGTTCATCGCCAAAGCTCTCGGGATCTGCCTTTTTAATTAAAGCTGGAATTCCCCAGAGTGAGAGGTGGTGCAAGACACCAGGTTATGAGATGGCAAGCAAGGAACAAGCTATTAGAGTGCAATCAGAAAGAGAAAGTGCGGAGGCATAAATGATGAACTCTCCCACTCCTGCCTGAGAACCATGGACATGTGTCAAAGGGAAGATTGCCTTCTCTTTGTCGGTCTGAAACAATAATACTGTCGCTTTACAAAACAATGCTGAATTCTGGAATAGAACCACACTGAATAGGAGACTAACACAGAAAATATCCAGCCGCCACTTTCTCCTCTAAGTTCACCACCTCTTGGGCCTACCTGAATTTGCTCCGTTGGGTCCTGCCAGACACATCTTATTCCCAATCCTACCTGTCTAAAAACCTGGCCTAACAGCTCTCCTTCCATTCCTCGATCTACTTTTCTAACCTTTCTCTCTTTAAGACAGACTGGTTCTCTTTCTCTTCCAGCTACCCGTCCCCTGCACCCTCTGGTCCAGCTTTTCATCTCCTGCGTGTCCTGCTATCCTGGCATGCAGTCTCCTTGAACTACTGGCCCTCTTCCAGTTCACAGGCTGTCTGCCGTCTTCCATCTCCTGGGTCTGAGACATTCTTCCTTCCCTAGACCCACTAGTTCTGCTTTGCCACTTTGGCAGGCTTCCTAATCCTTTCAAACGTGTTTTCCTTTCAAAATCTACTGGCTGGTGGCCCTTCCTATACCCTAGACTGGTCTATGTCATCCTTCCAACACATGTACTGTTAGTACATTAGAGCGAGACACATGAGAGGGGGTCAGCAGTGAGGGCTACACTTGTAAAGTAATCTCTCAAGCAGTTCACTGCAAGCACTTGAGTGGAGATGGAAGGATATCCACAAACAGCCAATAGTGTTAGATCAGAGATGAATAGTCAATTGGGCTGATTGTCAAAATCTCCAGCCAGTGGCTAGCAAGAGGCTAGGTGAAGAAAGCCAATGGGTAAAAGGGGCGAATCCAAACCCCACTCTAGGTTTAATTGACAGCTGCACTTTCAAACCCCAGACAAAAAAGAGGGTAGGGATATTTTATTATTCTGCTACCCTGATGTGTTAACTGAGCTTAACAGCAACTGTTCTTCACATCTAAAAGGACATGGTTAAAATTGACCTCAATGTGCTAACTGGGCATAATGGAAAGCAATCTTGCATGGCTTGGGATCTATGCAATATGGTACATAGTTAAGATTTAACTGGGTTTAATTGAAGCTGGCCATTATGTGCTAATTGACATATTGGCAACTAATCATGATCTTCTAACTGGGCATGCAACGAGTGTGATAAACATTGCTCCAAAGCCCAGAAGAGTCATGTTTTAGAGACCTAATTGTCATTGAATATTTCTCTGTTCACATATTTGGGTCTGGATAGTGAAGCGTCTGATTTGGAGCATGGTGATTACAAAAAAGTCTTCCTCAAAAATCTGTTTTACTATTTGTGCCTCCGGTGACACATTAGACCCATTGAGAATGCGGCAGATGGCTAACCATCAGTTCACTAGTGTACGGAGGTAGCTATCAGTAATGGGGGTGGCTCAACCGCCTGAACTAGACAGATGGATTTGCTATAAGCCTGCTGCAGTCACTATCCAATAAGTTACAGAAGAGTAGTAAGCTGTCACTGGTCACAGTAGCAGGGTTGGGAGACTAGCCATGAGGATCCGGCAACAAAACCCCACTTTAGGTCCACATTGGTTGGCGAAATTCCTGACAGCAGAGTCAGGCATTGGTGGATTTTCCCACAGAAGTTGTTCGACACCAGAGTGGCTCCGCCCATTGTAAATAATGTCACTTAAGTAGAGAAAACCCCGCCGCCTTAAAGGAGTTTTCCAATTGTGGCTCCTGTTTTTTCTGCCATCTGGGCTAAGGAGAGAAATGAGACACACTAGCAAATGGAAAACCAACCTGCAAAGTTCAATTATTAAGTTGGCCGGTGAAATGTGGTGGTAATATCAAGGTCTGTGTTGCCAGTACCAGTTTGTATTATCCACACATTTGCTGGTCACCACGAATTTTGGGCCTGAAAGAGGGAATAGCATATGTGCCCTGGTATTACTGGGCCTTTGTAGCATTTTTGTCCCAAAACTCCGGGCCCTTTGGACTGACATACCTCTCTTTAATTTTAGCAGCTGGGAAATGTAAGCAGTTGATTTTTCAGGTGGCAATTCTACATTGAGTGGAAACTGTAATTGTGCTGAGTAGTAATACCAGAAAAATACTGTGGAATTACCACTCTGCCCAAGTCTGAAAGCTACCTTAAGTATCAAAACCAGGCAATAAATCCCTACACTGAAAAAAAGGGAAAAAAAACAATGCAACACTGTTCGGATTATGAGTATAGGTGCTATTAACATAAACAACAACGCCATGGGGTACGTTATTTACTGGGTGCTATAAAACGCACTTCTTATGAGTTTGTGAGGAAAAACAAGCAGGTTTTGGTTTTTAAAGTAACAAAATCTACATGATACAGTATATGCAGTATGCTTTGCCTGGTATCATTATCAAATGTGTTAAATGCCTCCAACTCGTGCATTACGACCCGTGCATAAACAGGGGTGTATATGCACAGGTCAGAATACACTGACCCACTCGTAATTAGGCCCAATATGTTCAAATGAGGGCATTGCTCTTCACTAGCTCCATGACACATGAATGTCTGATTTAACAGTGCTCTTTAAAAATGCTCCTTGTTGGACATGCTGCTTGAGGGCACATTTGCCTTATTGTATGTATTGGGATGTATATAGCACGAGCCTAGCAAGGCAGTAAAGGAGCACTGTGCATTGCATGAGGGGATCTTGAATTAATCGAAGATTGAGTAGATCAAGTAGGGATTATGCAAATACATTTACACAGGCAGATTGTGTGGTTTGCCCAGAATCACACGACATCGGGCCTAGCGCCGAGGTTAGGATTGGAGCCTTGGTCGAGAGGGGTTTCTCGAGCCGCTAGGACATACCTCCTCTGCGTTGCCATGCATCTACTTCTCGGGTACTGAGTTCAGAGTTTCTCATCAGCAGTCTTCTAGCAAAACACAATTTGCACACAACCAGGGGGAAATAATTAATTGCAGCTCTCCCTGCGTGCTCGGTCAGTAGAAGCGCTTGGTCGGGGACCTCGCACCACCAGCTGCAGATCTGCTCACCATCCTGTTTCCTGGGCCCTCCCGTCCCAAAGGACTACAGAACACTTTTGCTTTTCTGGCCCTTTTCAATTCCTGCCTAATGATAAGCGTTTCGTGTAATCCCATGGCCGCCCTGTTTCTGATTAGTCGGCAGAGTGAACCGCCGAATAAATGTGCTTACAGGCGTCAGAATGGAGCAATTCTGAGACCCTAAGGATTGAGCCACACAATTTATTGGGCAAAATATCAGGCATCGTATAGCACATGAGCATGCGCTGAATGTTAAGAGGTGTTCCTTTTTATCATGAGGAAAGCTAATGAATTCAAGCCCCCACCGCTTAGCATCAGTGCTTAATATGTACATAAAATGAGTGCAGAGGTCCAAATCTCTCTCAGGAGCTTGTCGCGTCCGTGCCCAATGCCAGGCTGCTAAACTCCACGGCCTCCTAGTCCTGGGTCCAGTCAGGGGCGTAACTTGGTCAGTATGATTGAGGAGAGGGGGGTGTTAGCTCTAGATTTCCCTACAGTCACGTTGGCAGATGATTTTAAAATACATTGTAAGACAAGCTAGCTTAAGTGGCAGTGATAAGGGAGAGGAATGCGAATTGGTAGTTGTGCTACGTGAGAGAAAGCGCATTATTTTGTGAAATAACCAACGTTTTTAAGTCTTTCCGAACAGAGAGAGAGAGTGTGTTAATTTCTCTTTGTGTGTGTACCCTGTTGAAATCCGACACCTCAGCATACCCAGCTGAAAGCACAGGTACTCAATTGTTTATCACAAAATACAATTATTAGGAGGGGTGTAACACCCCCCACGCTCCCCGAAGCTATACCCCTGCCTCCACTGTATGTCTCAGTCTTTTACCACTCTTCATTTCCTCTCTAGCTATCTCATACTTGCAAGTTCTTTTTCACCCATGCGTTCTCCCTTTATTACTATTTTCATGGTTGTCTCTTTCTCCACGTTTCTCTCTTTTCTGTCTTTTACTCTGGGTCAAAGTCTGATGATGAAAAGTGCTGGTCCCGAAAACGAATTCCGGTGCCAAGAGGTTGTATTCTCCCGATCACCATCTTTGATCCAGTGCACTCTGAAGCAACCATTCCAGTGCATGTCGAATGCCAGACAAAGATCATCCCATTCAGGCATATTTTTATTAATTTAGGAAGGCTTGCTGTTAATTTGATGTTTCTGTCGTATTGCTTTATAAAGTACTTTTAAGGTGTTTCACTGGAGAAACTCAATGTTACTTTATCAGTGACGTTATAAAAGCAGACCTACTGAGGAAAGTTTCCACTGATAGCCCATATTCACATGATGCTCTCAACAGATGATGGAGAATTTCACATCAAAATCACAAATGCAGCAACTGAGTGCTCATAAACACAAGGCTAAATGTACGAATGCGTTTTGTGGCCACTAACCCTGGGGTTTGCAAAATTATAAGGTTTGCAACAGCAAAATGCTGTTTTCAAATGTGACAAACCACTTTAGTGAAGACTTTCGAAATCACAAATGTGTTTTATGACTCATTCTAATTTAGTTAGGGGAGGGAGTGAAATGGCATCCCTACCGAATTGTGATTTGCAAGGAGATGTATCAATGGTTTGTGATGTCATTTGTGGTGGCAAACTACTGAAAAATTACTAATAGCTCTAAGGTAGGGGTAACTCATTTGTAAAGGGAAAGCTGTCCCTGTTAGATAACTTCCCCTTTTTAGGAATTGTGTCAAGTAACCTCATGGGTAGTCCTGCGGACCCCTGCCTACTCCTGCAGTGCCTTTCCAAATGGAAAACGTTTTACAGTAGATTTGGTAACTGCAAGCAACTGGTGCTTGTAGAAAGCTGGCTCTGTATATACTATACCAAAATGAGGTATTGATGTGCACATAGTCCAGGGGTTCCCCAGAGACTTAACAGAGGCTAAAGTAGATAATACTAGTTCTCTCTTTTGTGGTAGTGTGGTTGAGCAGTTAGGCTTATCAGAAGGTAGTGCAAAGCATTTGTTGAACACACATAGCCAAGACATGAGGGACACACTCAATGACTGACTCTAGGCCAATTGTTTTATATAGCAAACATATATTTTGTTACTTAATTGCTAGCACGAGAAGAACTTTATTTCAGGTAAGTACATTTGTCAATAGGTATCAAGCATACGCATCAAATGTACTTTGGTTTTTGTAGATACAGCAGTTTACAAGTAAGTAGGAATTTTCAATTTCAAAAGTTGACACAGTGCAATTTTTCATAGGAGTCTATGGAGTCCTGGGGGTGGGGGGATGTGTTAGCACAGAAAACAGGTAAGTACATGACTTATGATTCCAGTCTTCGGGATTTAGGATGTCTATAGGTTGAAGTTTAGGCTGTCCCCAAAAGTGCACAACCAACAACACGGGGCCGGCTGGGTGCAGAGGTCAAAGTTGGCATCAGGGTTGTAATGGAATCCTAGGAGGACCTGGGGTGCTTGGTAGAAAGCAGATTGCAGGTAAGTACCTGGGATACCAGGACACAGGCCTGGGGGTTTAGGTCAGCACCAGGGGGAAGGGGCACAGGATCACACCAAACACACACCCTCAGCGGCATATGGGTGGCCAGGTGCAGGCTGCAAACACAGAGCTGGGCTCCCTGTGCTTTTCAATGGGGGGACCGTAGGGGTCAAAAAAGATTCTGCTGGCTGGGTCCAGGAGGTCGGTTCTGGGAAAACAAAGGATAGACAGGTAGCTGAGGCATCTGCTGGAAGTTGCTGGACCGTCGTTGGATTTCCCAAGGCCAGGGGGCTGCGGGTGCAGGGGTCTCCTTGGGTATCGGGAATCTTCATCGGATCTGCCGGATTCTGGCTGCAGGCATCATTGTGTTGGCCGGGAGGGTCAACAGAGGGTGGATTCAAGGTCGGAATCACCTGGGGACCTTCTCTGGACTGTTGGGCCACCTGGACTCGGGCCGTGGGCGTTGGGTGCAGAATGGGCAGGGCTCGCGGATCCTTGGCGTTTCTGGAGTCCTTTTTGGAGGTTTCTTCTGGACAGGGCCACTGTCCTCTGGCGTTCTTGGTCCTTTGCTGGGCAGGCAGTCCTTTGGGGGTTTGTAGAGGTCACTGGTCCTGCAGGATGCTTCACCTTCTTGGAGCAGGGTATTTGAAGCTGTAGAAAGGCCGGTTGGGCTGGGGTCAAGTAAGTTGTCATCTGGAGTCTTCACTGCTGGGGTCGGCTTAGAAGTCCTTCTTCTTTCTTCTGAGGTCACCAGGAATCTGGTGAGTGAGGTTCAGGGAAGCCCCTAAATACTAGATTTAGGGGCGTAGCAGGGGTCAAAGGGCAGCAGCCAATGGCTACTATTACTGAGGATGGCTACTCCCTTTCTGTGCCCACTCCCTTTGGGGAAGGGAGTACATCCCTAACCCTATTGGTCCCTACCCTCCTAAACAAGATGGAGAATTCTGAAGGGATAGGTCACTTCAGCTCTGGACACCTTAGGGGTGGTCCTACCTGCAGTGATCACTCCTCCCTGTTTTACCTAATTTTCCCACTGGACCAGCCATCAAAAGTGGGGCTTGTTCTTGGGGTTGGGGGCATCTCCACTAGCTTGAACGTCCTGGGGCACTGTAACAGGAGGCTTGAGCCTTTGAGGCCCACTGTGAAGTATTACAGTGCCTGCAGGTATGAGGTGTGAAGCACCTCTACCTAGTGCAGACTTTGTTTCTGACCCCAGACAGCACAAAGGCTCTCACCCCATGGGGTCAGAAACATGTCTGTTAGTGGCAGGCTGGCACAGACTGGTCACTATTGCACTAAAGGGTTAGGTAAAATACAGGGGGAATCTCTAAGATGCCCTCTAGGTGCATTGTACAATACATTCAACACTGGCATCAGTGTGGGTTTATTGTGATGAGAAGTTTGATACCCTACTTTCCAGCCTTCAGTGAAGCCATCATGGAGCTGTGGAGTTTCTAATAACAAACTCCCAGCCCATGTACTTAATATGGCCAGACTGCACTTATGATGTCTCAGAATGGACTTAAACAATGTTGGGGCATACTGCTCATGCAACTATTCCCTCACCTGTGTTATAGTTCACCCTGCCTTAGGGTGTAAGGCCTGCTAGATGTGTGACTTACCTGTGGTTTGTGGGCGTGGCACCCTGGAAGGGGTGCCATGTCGACTTTACCCTTTTCTCCCCACCAGCAAACCCAATCTGTAATGGCAGTGTGCATGTGCTTGGTGAGGGGTCCCTTAGGGTGGCACAATACATGCTGCAGTCCTTAGGGACCCTCCCTGGTCACAGAGCACTGGGTATCACTCGTACATTTTACAAGTGACTTAGCTGTGTGCCAGGGGCATGCCAATTGTTGAAACAACAGTACAGTTTAGGGAAAGAACGCTGGTGCCTGGGGCTGGTGAGCAGGATCCTAGCACATACTAAGTGAAGTTAGCAATAATACCAGGCAAAATGTGTGCGTGTGTGGGGGGAGGGGAGGGGGTTACTGCAAACAAGAGGCCTGGTTACTACAGTGCTGCCGATACTGAGGAATGGGAAACGCCAGGATGGTGGTCAGCTGTTCTTTACCGGCCACTTTCCATGTGTTCATAGCCAATCACTCAGAGGTGGCTGCCGCAAATCTCAAGGGGAGGAGCAGGGGGGAGGGGGGAGAGGGACAGGGGGGTTCGGAGGGAATACAAAACAATTCAAAATTAACTTACCACTTTCCATTGCCGCTTCGGCCACCTGCCGCCTCGATGCTCTTCTGGTGTCGCAGCATTCACTGCTGGGACACCATAACAGGCTCTCCAGCAATCCTGGCACTGCTTACATGCTATAAATAGCATGTAAGCAGCATCAGGATAGGTCCAAGTGACAGTGAGCAGTCACTGCCACTCAGATGCAAACCTGGGGTCTGTGCAGTTTCTCTAGCCCGGCTGTGTATGCAGCGGGGTTGGAGAAACCTAGGTGTGCATGTGTGTTTGGCCGGCCTCAGACGGCCAGCCAAACACACATGTGCACTTAGCGCACTCTTCCCCCCTCCCACCTTCCACAGCCCAGCCCCACCCCTCCCTGCACCGCTGTGCCAGAAGATAGAAAAGTATCGTTTTATTTTTCTGCTTCTGGCACAGCAAGTGGGGCGACGCTCCTTCGCCATAGGAAAGGAGCCACCCCTGCAATCACTGGGGTTGGCAAATAGCGACCTGCCTATTTAATACTCAGTAGGCTTGTCGTTCTGAGAACTCCTGTATTTGGAAATTTCCGATGTGACCTATTAGTACATAAGTTGCATTGAAAAAATTACACAGATGTCACAAAATGTTGGTGCACAATTTGCAAGTACATATTACTTGCGGCCTGTCTTTTAACCCAATGGGCTCATAGATTTTTTTTAGTTGCAGCTTTTTTAGGCTCCCGTTTTTTTTGTTTTACCTAATGTCCTACCAACAGTTTGGACAGTATCACCAATAACTGCAACCCCCACCCTGGACTTTAGTAGGGGAAACATTGCTGGGCTGGTGCTGCGAAGCAGAGTACTGAATCACCGAACTTCGAATCACCTGTGTCCACGGTGAGTAAGCCACGCCCACTGTGCTCAATGGTTGACGTTAGGCTCTGCCCCTTTCTTTCCCCCCCACAAAAAACAGATCAACCTGTGGCAGCCATGTGTATCACCCAGTACTGTGACTCTGCACTGTGCACTTTATATTAAGGAAATGCTGGCCTGGGAGTTGTCAAGTTGATAAAAGTATCATCACCTGTGTTCACGACCGAGTGGAGCCCTGAAGCATAGCTATTAATAGTGCAGCATGAGCACCGGGGCACATAGGTTCCTAAGGACCTCCTGCGCCTCAGATATGGGTGCATTACAGTCCTCAGGCTGTGTATTAGGGGCCCATTTTGCTTGATTTCGCCTGAATTAAGTAGTTAGCTGCATAGATTGGAATCGTCTTACTTATAGGCCATGATATTAACTGCTTTAGACTCCTCTATTGATGATCCATCCATTTTGCTGCGGGATGCTATAAGAACTACTCCACCAGGGCAGCAGTTCTCTGAATTAATTGATGAACAGAAATGTCTAATTTATTCTGGGGGATCGACCTCTGCCAAATTAGGGCTGGTGAATGTATTATACTGGGAGGAAAAAGAAAAGGCAAATACAAGGGAAAATGACATTGGGTCCTGGCATCTCTTTCATTGAATGCTCGGTAAATGGATTAGGTGTGACTTCATTGCCAATTAAACTAAAACATATTGAAACGCTTAATGAGTTAACCCAAATGAAAGATCACATTCAATTTGTTGAATTAAAATCATTTTTGGCAATGTTGTGCAAAATCTCATGTAATTTTTGGGTTGTGATTTATGAGGGATGTTTGTTCTTAAAAATCCAAATCGTGATGGGTTGTAATTTGACCTACTTCATGAATATTAGTGAGGTAGATCACATACTACGACTCACTCTGGTTGGAAGCCATCACAGGGACTGTGGCCTGTCAGGTTCAGAAGACCACCATATCTCCAGATTGCCTTCAAATATAGTTTAAGATAGCTCAAAACCTAACACTGATTTCAATATTTCAGGCTTTATAGATTGTGTGGTTTATTTTTCAAGTACTTGTCTCTCAGGGAATTCTGCTACAGAACATAAACAGAATAAGAAAGTTAAAATGACATCCTAAAGTCTGCTCACGGTTAATAGCATGGTAAAATATATATCTGTTGCTGTGCAGTTACAGAGAAGCTGGGAGGGGTGGGGAGCAGCACAGAGTGAGGTGAGAGGGATTTGACAGGGGAAGAATCACTCAAGGGAGAGAGGAAGAAACACATGCACTCTCGTAAAGTGATAAATAAAAAAGAAAAAAGTAGTTCCGTAAATGTGAGCAGTCAAAGGATAGAAGTCAGCTAATCAAATGGATGGTAAGGAGGCTATACTCCATGGGTGGGTCAAATACAAAGAAGAGCAAGGCAAGTCATCTAATAAGATGCAAGCAAATGTGAGTGACAGTAAAGCCAACCAAGAGTAAGCAGTGGGCAAGTTCTAAGCCCACTGTAAGTTTTTGGGATGGTTCACAAGAGACTTTCACCTACAGACAGCTTTAAGCTGCCTGGTAGACAAGACCTGAAAACAGATCTTAGCAACCATGAACACCCTGAACAGTGGTGAGGGTGGGTGTGTAAAGCAAGCTGACTAATGGCAAAAGCAGCTGCAAACCGGGGACTGTCACTTGGTGGAATGATAAGGACCCTCAATGCTCCATCAGAACTACTCTGGCCCACTAGAACTGGTGTGTGTGACGTGACATCAACTCTGACCCCACTTTAGCATGCCAGGCCTGTTTTTAGAAAGTATTGTGAAACCACTGGATGGTAGTTTGTGTGGGGCAAAGATGTGGTTGTCCGTTAGACATATTTTGATGATGCCTGTTTCAAGAGATTTTTGGGAGAAAGGAACACCAAGAAACAACAACACAACAGTACATCTAAAGTAAATGGTTAGATACAGTGTAAAGTGCAGAAGCTCAGCTGTCATTCATGTCATTGATGTTGACTGTCAAGTTGCGGCACTTTCCCATAGTGATAGGAAATATACCCTTACACCAGTGCTTAATTTGTGCTTGTTGTATCCGGCTCTGAGCACCGGCACTTCTTTTCGCGGGCCGGGGCTTATTCTTCTGCCTCAAGCATTTGCTGCGAGCAAAAGACACATATGGGAAAGACGGAGGAAGGGAAAAATAGAAAAAGCGTCACAAAGAGAGAAAACAGAAAGCTGCTAGAGTGAGCTGAGGGCGCAGTGAGTGACTGTAAATGGATTGAAGAGGCCGTGATGGCTTCAGGATTACGCTTCCTCAGTATTCCGTGTTCCCACATTTAATTACAGAAGCCGCGTGTTTAAAGGGAGGGCTTTGAGCACCAGCACGTTTTTATTTACAAATTAAGCACTGCCTTACACTAGAGAGTTCCAATCAGCGTCCCTTCTTATAAAGGCACATTTGCACGGATAGATACAGGCAAATCGTGACACAAAGGCTTGATCAACCGTAGTATTACCCATACATAGCTCCCATGGCCCTGATTAAATGGTTAATAAGATCGAAACAAAGAGGCTAAAGGGAAACCCTAATAGGCTTTTACTAACACTGGCTCTGTTGTTTCAGTAGCTCAAATAGACAACATTTTAAAATATGCATTTTTTTCTCAAATGAGAGACGTTCACTGAAGGCTTTTTTTGTGATTTGAATCAGACTTTGTGGAGGAAAGCGGAGGTGTGTAGAAGGAGCCAGGGCTTGTAGAAGCCTTAACAATTGCCAGTCCGTAAAAATGTTATTTTATCTAGTATCAGGTCTCTCAAACTACACAGCATTTATTCAACTCAAAATCTACGATTTCATAAAAACATAACTCATAATTACAATATACATAACATTGCTTCAAAGAAAATAAGATGCATTTTATCTCCAATAACAATCTTCCTATTGTACATACTATATCAAGATGTTGCATACTAAATAAAAAATGTACAAGGCTGCTCAAGATTCCTTAGTCCACATTTGATTGAAAGGAATCTTAACAAATACATACAAATGGACTTTAAAAACAAACAATCTAGTAAATTAAATATGTATATATATATATATATATATATATATATATATATATATATATACTCACTAAACAAAGCAAAGGTTGCAGGGGCATTAGAGATAAATTCAAATTGTACATGCACAAAACCACAGAAATTCAACAGTTAAAGTTATCTCAAGAAACTATATCTTGTGCCCTAATGTAAATTTAACTCCCACTCCCACCATGCACAGTTCTCTCATCAATAATTATTTTGCAAATGTTGCAGTTATGTTATTAGTAACAATGTCATAGAAAATGGCATTAATGATGTAATATGTGGGGCAAGTAGCAGTGCATGGTGAAGAGGCACGTTACAGTTACCTTGGGGCACGAGTTATAGTTTCTTGAGATAACTATATAACTCTTTAATTTCTATGGTTTTGTGCATGTACAATTTGAACCTAACTATAGCGTTCCTCTGACCTCTGTTTTAATAGTGAATTTCTTTTTAAATTCTATTTCCTAACTATAACGTCCCTGTAACCTTTGCTTTATTCAGTGAATTTCTAGGGTTTTTAAACGTTAAGTAATTTTTAATTACCTCATGGTAATCCAACCCCTGCCATGCATGGTCTTCAGCCGTGTGCAGAAGGGGTTTGGCTGCAGGACCTGGCCTCTGGCCTGGCTCTGCTCCCAACCCTTCCATAGGCACCCAACCCCGCGCGAGGCAAGGCTTTCAGCGGTGTGCGGCGGGCATTGGCAACAGAACCTGGCCTGTGGCCAAGCTCTACAGCCAACTCTCCATAACCACCCAACCCCATGCCACACACAGCCTTGGAAGTAAGTGGCAAACTAGTTTTCAACATTTAGTGAAGATTTGTCAAACATCGCCAAAGTTATTAGCATAACAAAAAACGCTTTTCTTGTGGAAATTAGGTCCTAACTATATCTACCTACTGGAAACCGCTAGTAGGTAATAGGTGCTATGAATAATATCACATTTTGTATTCAGACCGTTTATACATGTCCCTTTATTTTTATAAATTACTTTAAACCCCTCAAGATAACAAAATTATGGGTTCAGACCTCTTCTAATTTTCAGAACTGCAAGTCTCAGCTCCAGGATGGGAATCAATATAATGGTACACCCAACCATGCCATGATTCCCTTATACGCAGAAATGAGGGTTTAGATCCCAAATAAATAAGATCGTTATTCGAGGAGCAATTTTTTTATCACAGGCCACAGGTCAGATTTAGATAATTTGGAGGGATAAAGAGTTATAGTCGACTTATCACATGTTGCTTTCATGGCTTTCCTTACTTCTGTGTCCATCTTAAATTGCTTCTCACAATCTTATCTCTCCAAATGGTTGCAAGTTTTTAGCCTCATAGAATTTTCAAATCTTCTCCATAATCTGGAAGCCTGAAACCAGGCTATGAAGGCCGAAGCTCTCAAATCGGTTCCTACTGTTATAAGCTGGATCATAGAAGAGTTAGGAAAGGTCAGCCGAAGAATTTGCCCTCTACTTTATCACACTGGTAATGTCCATTCAAACATCACATTTCTGCCCGATATGACAACTGGGGTTGTATCATTGCGAAGTAGATAATCTGAACAGATTTTAAGGATGGTCCTGAATAATTCCTGCTAAATCTTTTGAGTTCAGACATAGATGAGAGTGCTTTAGCTTTCAATATTTCTGAATGATAATTCCACTGTAATTTCTTGCACAACAATATGCCGAAATGTTATAATTACTTACCTCTTTCACTTGTGTATCACCTGTATAATAGGTGAAAGGAAGGCATTTCAATCCACATGCCATAACTTTAGTTTTAGAAAATATTATTCTTATTTTTTTCTGATTACAATATCTATAAAACGCTGCAAGTTACATGTGAAGCCCCGTTATGATGTATCCCTAGTTACTAAATTGTTTGTGCATAAAATAATAGATGCAATACATGTGAATCAGCAATTGTGGGACTGAAGGAATTTGTTTCCGCTAATAATGAGGAAAGATCTGCCTGGTACAGAACAAACAACATTTGAGGATGTGTAGGTTGACAAGAGTAGGGATAGCCAAGAGCTTGAGTGTTGGTGAAAAATGGAGATAAAGGATTTTAATTTAAATTTAGAGTTTAGAGTCAATCAAAGTAATTTGACTGTGTAATTTGAAATTTCCAAGATGCATGTAGCATTTTTCTCAAAGTTTACCTTTCACTGCCTTTTAGTTTTCCATCCTGTCCTTTCTAATTACATTTTCAGTCATGTTCTCTGACTGAGAATATACCTTGAGGGGTAAGTGACGGAAAATACTAATGTCATTACAAACATTATCAATGTAGAAGAAGAAATTCCCCCACTTAAATTGTGATAGAACAGTCACTTTAGCAAGAGCCATCGAGCACCATGTAAATAGCACCAGCTATAACTACCACCGACTATCTACAATTATCACTCACACATACACTTTTAATATATTATTAAAATGTAACAATGTTGTTTCCAAACATCAGCCTTACACTTGAAAGAAAATATACATTTGTTACCAAATGTCACCTTTGCATTGTAAGTAGATACATTCAGCACTACTAAATGAATACATGTTCGTTTGAAAATAACCATCACACAAACAACATTTATTTATCAGTAAATCCGCACATTTGACTATTCCAAACACAAGATTGACATTTTTTATCATGTGGTTGCACTTGGACAGAATCTGCCTCACATTGCATGCATAACAAACATAGGTCAGTGATGCATTTTGTATTTGGTGGTAGTGCCTGAAAACAAAATACAGATGCCCTCTGCCAGGACGCCCATCAGAAGCCTCTAGTATGCACTAGGTGCCAAAGATGGACTCGTCTGTGCATTAGATGGCCTAGATAATAGCAACAATGCTGAAAATGTGCCTATATTGGTACCCTATCACCGGGTCACCTTTATAGTTTGATTAGACACTATGGGGCATATTTATACTCTGTTTGTACCGTATTTGCGTTTTGTTTTTTTACGCAAATCTGGTGCACACTTAACTCCATATTTATATTTTGACGCTGGACCCGTCTAGCGTCACAATATTGGAGTTAACATCATTTTTTGCTTGCGGAAAACTACCTTGTGTCAATGAGATGCAAAGTAGGCGTTCCCGGGCAAAAAATTACTCTAAGGACTTTGCGTCTTATTTATCCTCCCGTGCAAAAATCACGCATGGGAGGAGGAAGGCCTTAAATTATGGCGCTAAGCCTGGTTAGCACCATTATTTAACACCTGGGTCAGAGAAAGTGTTAGGGGACCTGTGTGCTCATTTCCACGGTCAGAGACCGTGGAAGCAGTCCACAGGTACCCTTCCCCCTAGGGACACCCCCAGCCACCCACACCCGCACCTGGAGGACACCTAAGGATGGGGGACCCATCCCAGGTAAGTCCAGGTAAGTTTTTATTTTTAAAAGTGCCGTAGGGGGGCCTAACTTGGGCCCCCCTACATGGAACTGTGCCCAATGGCCATGCCCAGGGGACAGCAGTCCCCTGGGCATGGCCATTGGGCAGGTGGGCATGACTCCTGTCTTTACTAAGACAGGAGTCATGTCCATGGGGGTTGTGCACCAAAAAATAATGCTAGTCAGGTTAGAGTAAGTTTTCTGACTCTCATCTGACTAGTGTCATTCTTTGAGGCACAACCTCCTGTTTCCCCTACGTCCCCCCCACCCGGTTAGCGTCATTTATTTTGACGCTAATCAGGCATTACAACCGGCTAGCGTCATTCCTTAAATATGACGCCCGGCTGGCGTCCAGGAATGGCGCTAGCTGGCAGTAAACCTTTTGACGCAAACCTGCGCTAACGCAGGTTTGCGTCAAAAAGTATAAATCAGGGCCCTAGTTACCTGTGATGCGCACAACATTCCAACGAAGGTCACTTTATTTCAGTGCCTCTGTAATGATCTGTATGCTAGCAATATACCAAGAAGGAATACCTTATTTATGGGCCTCCATAATGCCCGCAAGGCCCTTGATTTTTCACAAACTTTATGCCATAGCCACCATATTGTTTCAAATGTTCACACTGTGCCACCGAGAGCCACCATTATGTCTAAAACATCACAATATTCCAAGGAAGGACAGTTTAAGCCAGTGCCATTTTAATGCCTAGAATACCCACAGAATGCATAGGCAGGTCACCATAATGCTTTGAATGCTCACAGTAATGCAAGGATGTATACTTTACCAGGGCCATCACAATGCCTAGAAAGCACATACCAATCTCTACCAGTGTCACAGTTACTTTAATCTCCAAGTTTCCCTCTCGTTTCCACCTCTGAGTCATCCACCTGCATGTTTCAGTTACTCTCACATCCACCCTATCTTCTCCCAACATAATTATTCAACATATGCCTCTCTCCAGGTTTACTTTATCACTTTTCTCAGTCTTTGTCCTTTCCCTTGTAATCCGATTCTCCTTTTTACCACCCTTCTGTCATACATCAATCTCTCCACTCCTCCTACCCTATTGCAAGCCACACGTTTCATCTCCTTGTCTGTTTTTTGTCTCCCTGATTTTGTTTTAGTTCCACAACAGTCTGTTTTAATCCCCTCCTCTTTATTTTCCTCTTTGTTCTTATATTCTTCCTTTCCTTCACTCCTACCCTTTCCCTTAATTTTCCCTGTCGTCCTTTTTGTTTCTTTTATTTTAGTACTTTCCGCTTGGTCTGCCACTCATTGTTTTTTTTGCATCTATTATTTTTGTTCTTCAATGCTTTCTTTATCTTTTTTTCAGTTTCAGTCTTCTTTCCACGGCACTCAAAGCTTCCATTTTACTTTTTCCCAATTGCTCCTCCGTTTCCGTCTTGCTTTGATCTTCCAAATTCTTCTTTTAATTGTTAACATCGTTCTCGTGCTTTCTTTAAATTTCCATACATCGTTTTAATTTTTCTTTTTAATTTCTTTCCTTCTTTCTCTAATTTCCTTACTTTCCTTCCTTCACCCTTTGTCATCTTTTTTTATCTTTGTTCGTTCATTATCTTTCTATTTCTCTCTGCTTTGTTCTCTTTCTTACTTTTCACCCTATTTTTGTCCCTCAATCATCTTTTATCTTTTCATGGTCCAGGTAATTTTCCCCTCGTTACCTTTCTGTCACTTTTCTTTCGTTGGATGTTTTTATCATCCTTTGTCTCCTTCTTCGACTGTTTAGCTTATTCTTTTTCTTCTATTCTCTATCTTTGTTTTTTATTCTCTTTATTACTTCCTTTTTTAGTTCTCTGTTCCTCCCTTCCTTTTCCATAGTGTGTCCTTTTTATTGTCCCTTTCCCTTTCTTTCTATATTCCCATCTTGCATTTATCCCTTCCTGACTTCTTCTTTATTTCGTTTTTTAGCACCCTCTATATTCTATTGCTTGAGAGTTATTTTTTGCTTCTCGTTTCCTTAATTTCTTTTTTTCTCTGTAATTAAGTTTGCCTTCATTGACATTCCAGTCTTCCCCATGGAACTATGGTATACTGTTGCTTTACAAAGTTGTGTATGAACTTACACCTGAGAGCCCGCAAATGTCCATCCATAGTGAATAGGTTCCTTAAAAACATTGTGCATTACCAAGATGGGCTAAATTGCCTCAAGGACCAAGTGGCAAGGCTGCTGCAGCTGCTTGGAATTAACAGTGCCACTGTCCAGTAAAAGATATTGCCAGCTTCTTTATATCAGTCAGATGTATTGCCAGCATCCACATTCACCTACCCCACCACTACCTGCCTGCCAAGCTTTTTGGTGGCCAGTTAGGTAAAGAAGAGCTCTGTGGAGAGAGAGTTGGTAGCATGTTGAGTGTCCTACACGTTTCTTCTGTTCTACTTCTCTTTAGAAGTAGTGATGAGCGGCTGTGGCTTCACTTGTGTAGTGAAGCGCTGTGCCCATTTACTACTGAGGAAGCAACCACCAGCACATCCAGAGAAACCTTTGCCCCACTGGGAGTGAAGTGCAAAGCAATGGATTCACCTCGCACCTCTCACACTAATTGTGAGCCAGTAGCAGATGCCAGGTGGTACGTTAGGTGTAAGAAGCGGACACTTCAGCATGGAGTGACAGCACAGATACTCCTAGGAAGCATGAGTGGTCTTGCCGTCCTTTGTCCGAGCTGTTGATTTTCAAATACTGTGATAGAGGTGGGCCACTCAGGAGACGATGCTTCACTAACAACGTGGTCTACATGACTGAAGTTCATTCACCTGACTGGAAGTCTCGCTAAGGGGCTGAGGGGAAGTAAAGAGGAGGGGAGGACTTTGGACTAGCATCTGATCATCTTGAATGTACACAGTACTGGACAAAAACAGCAGTAATGCTGTATAAGCGGGTGTAAAGCTTAAGTTTTCGTCTTATTAGTAGGCAGCACAATTTACAGGCCAAATAATATATGATGTGGTTCCGCTTCCAACTGCTGTCAAAGAAACATCTCCTGGAAACCTGTTGATATCATGGACATTCTCCAAATTTCACTTACCTGAATGATCTGTTGATGAACTTAATTTGTGAATGTTTATACAAAAGCCTCTCAAGTTACTTTTCTGCTTTCCTAGAGCCAGGTGGTTGTCAATACATGTTTGTTAAGAATGGAAGACCACACCATGATATTTACAACAGATTTGTTTCTCTGGAAGTCACCTGCACCCATGAACACGTATGGACCTCATTTGCTGGCAGAGAGAGTAATGCTTCTTCCAGGGTTTACAGATCAGGCCACTGTTCAGCTCAGATTTAAGCACATTGCACCTTTAGATGGCCTTACATACCATTTAGGAGAGGCGAGTGGTGAACAAGGAGAAAAGTGATACCCACATCTAACTGGACACAAGATGCAGCTGATTATGCCATTGCTGCATCAGCTCCAATAAAGCAGGATTAGCCAGTATGAAGCATCAGCAAACGATGGCCACCTCTTCTCACAGACTGCTAAGATCCACCAAGCAAGGAAAACTACTAGTCAGCTGATTGCCCCACCAGAACTGTAGGACAACGCTATAAGCCCAATTAAATTTCACTCAACCTCTCCCAATACACACCTGCAGGCATTCTCAATAAAACAGTTAGTGAATAAACATTTAAAATCAACAAGTAATGGGAAATTGAATCAAGATTGTTTGGGGAAAATACCACCCTGGTACAGCCCTACGTTAGCAATGTTTTATCATTGGAGGTTGTTGACAATATAGATATTCTTTCTAATACGGAGGAAGGAGGCCCATACCTGCTTTGTTTCCCACCCTGTTTGTCAATTTTGCATCCATCTTCTCCAGTCAGTAAGTCCCAGTTAGGTTTGAGCCTAGGTAGAAGGATAGAGGTAGCATATAATGTATTACTTGACGGTAGAAATTAATTTTAAGAGTGTGGCTCACTGGAGTTGCTGTTCAACATGTTTAGCATAACAGGTAGTTCAGCTGCTTCCATAATTGGTATTTTATCCTTGACAGATAGGACTCCTAAAATAATTCTAGAGGCTCTGGTAGCTGTTAATTAAGACCAAGATCAACATGCTTGAAGTGTTGAGAATTAGAGTTCTTCAATATAAAAGGGATTATATTGGCAGCTAATGATGACTCCCTGCCAGCAGAAGGGATTTATTCTAATACTCAGATAGCCATAACCAAACCAAGAGTGGCCAACAGAACACTGCCCTCTGATTTGCATATGTCCTACCATCCAATGCTACTCCTGCGCCAAGTGCAAAGGGAAGGGTGGAGATAAATACAAAAGGTTACTGTCAATGAAGACAGCAGAAAACGTTTTGTGGGGCAGAGGGCAGAGAAAGCTAAAAAAAACAAAAGAAACAAGGAAGACCCAGGTAAGAAGGGTCAATGTATGGAGTTCTTGTGTATGCCAACAACAGAAATCAGATTAGAAGATAAATTCTTTAGAAGGGACTGTCCATTAAAAAAAACTGGGAACTCAATAACATGAACAATCAGAACTTGGAAATGGTGGAAAGTTGGGGTGCAACAGGTCGTGCAAAAACTAACCAATATTCAGAAAAAACACATAGAAATCTCTGTTACGTAGACCACTTTCAAGCAAAGGCAAGAAAAGCTGGATAGGAGTAGAACATCTTCCTCAATCTCTAACAGTAGTAACAACAGCTAGAATCAAGGATGAAGATCAGTCCTCCCTTGTTATGACTTTAAGGAAAATTTGACTCCTTACTGTTATCCATATGGAAACATGAAAAAGAAGATGCAACTGTCTGCTAAATTGGGAGATTTGTCTTAAGTTATTTACAAGCATATTTCATTTGAAGATTCTATGCTCAAATGAGAGGTTGCAATCCTTTTCCAGCTCTTAAGTGGATTTACAAAGACGCATTTGAGTGTGTTGGAGGGCCAGCCTGATGTATTTTCTGCTCTAGCAGCAGCTGTGGTTTGTGAGGAAACAAGGCCGATTTTCTAGTCAGGCTGGAAGATTTTTTTTCTCCTTTCTCCAAGAGCCTATGTGCAGGGAAAGGGAGAGAAAAGAGGAGAGCAAGAAAGAGGTGCAACAAAAAAAGTCAGTGAGAAGCAACAAATCATTTCCATAAAAGGAGCACCAATTTTGATTGACTCATGTGTGTGTTGTGCATGTGGCTCATTGGGTTAAACAAAAACTCTTATCAAATCAAAATAACTATAATAAGTTTGCCAAGAGAGGGTCTCTAGTCATGTGCATTTTTTGTTTACATTGTTTGTCCTCGTTGCACCCCTTTTCCGCAAAACCCAGCCGTGGCAACCATCAAAGATGGATACATTGTCAGGCTGCTGAGTGATTAGCTCTGGGGCTAACATGCAGATCAGCCTGAAAAAGGAGCAGGAGGTGGGTAACCGCAAGGCAGTCAGAAGGGGCTCTCCTAGGGAGGCTCCAGTTCAACAGGCTAATGCAACTTATCATTTCACCAAATTCTCTTTCTCATTTGAGTTTTAACTATGCACAACTTGTGCTATCTGAGCAATACAATTTATCAAGTGTTGGGGCACAAGCCGTAGCCACCATACAATCGAATATAAAAGATTAAAAAACAAATATTCATCACATTAGGTTAGTGTAAAAGAACAGCTTTACCTTGTTCTTCCTAGTACTAGATGGGCGTGTGATATTCGTAGAAGACAAACACAGGACCAATAGCGATGAGTGAGAGGGTGGGCGAGACAGGTTCTCTCAATTTGAAGTCAGAGAAAGAAGAAAAGGAAACAGGAGTCCTTGGGGAAACATTGTCTAACATTTGATCTCTGTCTCTGAACAAGCAGCATATGTGATTAGATAAAAGCAAGAATCACAGTACTGTTTACAGAAAAGCTCACAGGGCATGTGAAAAGAGGAACGCTCATGTGAACTGGTCTTCGACAAACAAAACAAAGTTCTTACAGCAGTTGCTAGAATGGGACAAGTGTAAGGCTACAGGTAATAGGGCAGTGCTCCATCGGAGGGAATAACCCATGAAAAGGAGGGACAATTAGGAAAGATTAACCACTTAAAATTGAGGCATTTTAAAGGACACGCGAAGAAACAAATGAAAAGCAATGGGTGGGCTGTAAGTCCACAAAGTATATACAACATGTCTCAAAGAGAAAGTGCAGCCAAAGTGAGACCTTAAAATGATAACACCTAAAAACACAATATTCCTACTTCCTGTTATTCTGTCCCACGATATTCTTGACATCTTGATATTTTTGATGCAATATTTATGTCTCACAATATTTTGCATACTATGGGGGTTATTCCAACTTTGGAGGAAGTGGTAATCCGTCCCAAAAGTGATGGTAAAGTGACGGATATACCACCAGCCGTATTACGAGTCCATTATATCCTATGGAACTCGTAATACGGCTGGTGGTAAATCCGTCACATTTGGGACGGATTACCACCTCCTCCAAAGTTGGAATAACCCCCTATATGTTATCAGAACACAAATCTTGAGGGTGGATGAGAGAAAAGGTGCTACGCAGTAACATTAGAACACAGGGTGTTACATTCAAGGAAAGATATTGGAGGTTTAACAATTAATAAATTCAAAAATCCTAGGGACAATAATATGGTAAAAATATTACTCAAGAGTAAATAAAGAGCTGGTTTCCAAGCCCCTAGGTACTTATGCCCACTCATCGTCTTGGTGAGGGTATGCTCCTTCCCCCATGCCAACTTTTTTTTTCCTTCTGGCCATTATACCAGATACACTCTGACATCTTCCATATAGTTTCATGCTTCCTTGCTGTATGTT
The DNA here is from genome assembly GCF_031143425.1 of Pleurodeles waltl. Lineage (NCBI taxonomy): Eukaryota > Metazoa > Chordata > Amphibia > Caudata > Salamandridae > Pleurodeles > Pleurodeles waltl. The sequence continues at coordinate 417,998,913 of NC_090448.1, read as the reverse complement.
TCCATTTAAATTCACTACAGCTAAAGCTTCTTCAAACAGTATGGGCCATATTTATTGCCAAGTCACGCAGTGCAGTGTTGCAAGTCACCTCACTAGTCTGCACTCCATGACTGGGATAGGGCAGGAATGTGCTATATTTAAAAGAATACAGCACATTCCTGTCCTTTGCCCTGCGCTGGTGCACAATGGGCTGTCTAGCGCCAACGCAGGCATCCTTGCACCATGGTGCAAGGTTGACTGCGTTGCATGCAGGATTGTCTTTCTGCAGGAAGGGGCACCTTCCTGAACAAAAACAATCCCCTGAGGCATTTTCCTCTTTCTATGTGTGCAGCAAAATGCAGCACTCATAGAAAGAGGGAAAATGAGGAGAAATAATGATATTTCTCCTAGTTACGCCTCACCTGGGGAGGTGTATCATGTTTGTGCATTCCCAGGTTTACCTATTCTTGTAAATCTGGGAATGCGTCACAATTCATGAACGTTACACGGGAACACCTATGCAACATCCATGGAAACGCCTCCTTGGCACAAAGTAATGCACAGCAGAGATTTACACTGTTACATTACTCAAGCTTTATGAAGCCACGCAGGGCCATGCAAAGGTGGCCTTGCGTGACTTCATAAATCTCATTTTTCATTTGCGTCGCTCTTACACAATGTTGCATGGTGCAAGAGAGATGCAAAAGGGCTCATAAATATGCCCCTATATTTATTGACCTCATCAGACAACCCTAATTCACCATTAAACTGTTCCAGATTCTCATTTGGGTATGCTACTTGACTATGGTGTGGGAAATTAAGATGTGCCAAAATACTGCACCTTAATGTCATAAATCAAAACATTATGAAGGTAAGTATATGTAGGTTAATACTGGTGTACTGTACTTAACTCAACTTATTTAAGTATTTTCACACTATATACACCAGGTATATTTTCCAACGTATACACATACTCTTTGAACCTATACTGCCATTTGCCAATCCTTGAGGTGTCACAACTAATACCCCTCAGTGTGAACAAGTTTATTAGAGGCTTGTGGTCTGTTTACAACATAAACGTCGATTTCTGCAGGTAATTTCTGAAACAGCAGATACTCTGTCAGCAGACAAAGGCTCACATGCCATAACAGAGTTACAAAGATATTAAGAGTTTGATGGTTGGGGGTCCACAAAAAAAAGTGCTGGATCCCCCACCTACCAAACCTTTGGTTCTTCCATCCCATATATAGGTGTAGGAACCATGGAGTATGCCTCAAGGATAACTTGGTTTAGTGATGGTTACTGTGTCCTATTTAGGACAGGCGATCATCACTAGCATTCATTGCCCAGGGTGGCCATGTGTGTCATGCTTGTCCTGGGCAGGGAAATCAGTGGCCTTGAGCCGTACAGAGAATGTTTTCTGCTCATTAGTTCAGCTGATACTTTCTTTAAAGCTAACAAACTCTAGCTTTGGGAATTTCTTTGTGTTAAACACACAAATGTCAAGCTGGGTCAAAAAGGACATGTTGCCTGCTCTGCATTTCACTGAGCCTACAGTGGAGTTGCCAGTATGGCATCTCCAGTTTAGGTTTAGAGATCCCTGCCTGGTAGCTGGGGATCTCTGAATAGGGCAGGCAGATCTCTGACAGGGGAGAGGTGCCATAACCTCTGCTGGCCTGGAAGGCCACCGGGCCACCGGGCCACCAGGCCTACTATAAATGAGGGCCCATGTAGGTTCTTCATCTCTTTTTGCTCCTGAGGCATAGGACACTACTACTTCCTGTCAATACATTTTCTGAATAAGACAGCACTAGACCACATGCACTCACATGCAGCGTTACAATGGAAGAATAATGTGTCAAACATCTTATTTCCACTACTTACAAAATTTTTTCTGTTTGAAAGCTTGGCACACTTGCCCAAATTAACGTTTCAATCTTCTTCCTCAATTTGCTAAGGTCCTTGTCTTCTAAAAAACAAATTGGTGAGAAACGTCACCAACCCATAAATTATCTTAATTGGCCTTTGATTACAACACTCATGCATTCCTCACTGTCCTCACCAGAATTTCTTTTTGTGCTGCACTGACCTTGGAGAAGTGATGCCCAAATAATCAACACAGTTAAATCCAATCATACAGTCGTCACTTCTTAAGTAGTTCCTTTCTTCTTTAAAAATTTCAATAATTTTTCCAGACTCTTTATAATGTACTTCAGGACTCTCCATACATACCAGAATGTCATCTTGCAATGGGGAACTTCATCAACATGCAGTTAGGTAACTTCATTAAAGAAGGCATGCATATGTCTTTGAAAAATGGCTGAAGTTGACGCTAGACCAAATTGGATTCTCTTAAATTGATATGTCCCCTCTTCTGTCATATAGTATGCCAAGTGCCAGGAGTCTTCATAGGTTTCAGGTTGGTGAAACGTGGATGGCATATCGATGGGGAGAAGACTGCCACACCTTTCAGCAACCCCAAACACGTTGTATGTTTGCAAACTGGGTTTCAATTAAGTTGCTGTCTAAACAAAGTGAACACAGTTAATCTTGAAACTCAACACTTCCCAACGAGAAAACCAAGAAAAGGTTTGAGAGATAGGGAACACTGTACTCATTGAATTTGTACTCTAAGCTAGGCTGTGTATCAATGCTCAACGTGCGTGCAATGGTAAATTGGGGGCGCCCAGCATTATAACCTTCAGGATCAGAGAGACCTTCATACACTCCAACAACTTCATGCATGTGGTTGCATCTTAGAGGCAAGAAATGTGTTGTTAAAGTTTCACAAAGCTGTTTCCAGAGCTATAGACAACAATGTACTTAGCAGGGCTCACACAATGGTTGCCAAATTAGAAATAGCTTCTTGAACAAAACGTCCATTTCACACACCTTGGCAATGTGACTCAATGTGATGAGACTTACGTAACAGACACTACAGATTCTCATGCGTTACTCAATTTAAATTGCCTACTTCCAAAATGGATCTTCATGCACCATGTCAATGCAACGCATCATGGTAAGACTTAAGTTGCTGGCACGGTGCACCTTTTACAATTGCCTGACTTAAAGGTGGCTTTGTCATGCATGTCACGTTTGTAGTGTACATCATGTGAATCCGAGCTCACAAAGTCTTAGCAAGTCTTCATAGATAGTTTTCTGCTGCCTGGCCAGCACTCTGTGGCCAGGCAGGCTGTTAAAGGATAAAACAGGAGGCGGACGACTTTGTGTTTAAAAAAATAAGCGTTTGCAATGCAACACGTCTCGCGTTTGCTTGCGATAGAACGATTAGCGTTGTAAACTCCTAACCGGTCTTTTCTTGCCATATAAACTAATAATGAAAAGTAAAACAGTTTCACATATGCTAGCCGACGGTCGCCATGAACATGAAGGAGACACCGAAAAGGAAACAGAAGTTCGCTGGCATTGAAACTTATTGGCAAAAGTGCAATTATCCATGTGACCGGCAAAAGTGCAATTATCCAAGTGACAGGGTCGATGTCATGCAAAGTGCTCGACTTCTGTGCAGCGAGATCGCGCTGCGCGGGAAATGAAAAGATAAAGTAATCCAAAAACCAGCTGAAAAAATGTAGCCTCGTATTTTTTCAGTAGTTAACCGGTGTGCTCAAGTAGGGCTAAGCACCGGAAAAGGCATGATATATGCATGCCTTTCACAAATGGAATCAATCGATTTTTAAAAGGCAAGCCCACGAACCAATGAAAGTGACAGTCGTGACATGGGTGTGGATAAAAGCCGACAGAGAGATTACAACATGGTCCAGAGCGCTTGCGCGCTCTCGACCCTAAAAGAAACAAATGAAGAAATGCATTAAAATGTTTAAAACCATTTAAATTGTCTTTGCTCAAGCACACAACTAGATTGTGCCTACTAACGTGAAGGTACTTAACGACGGGGAGCAGGTCTACACACATTTCTGTATATTCTGCCCACCCTCATCTTTTGCCAAATAGTGCATAGTTCTTACTTTGCAATCAGGAAATAAAATACATAGCAGAAAACGTATGATATGCTCGTTCTGGAAATGTAAAATAGCTCTTGAACATTTAAAATAGATACTTCCTCAGAACATATCAAAGTAGAAAGAGTAGGTATAAAGAAATTCCCCATTATAGCCACAGGGTGACCTAAATCTATAATCTTTATTCAAAACTTATCTAGATTGAAGGTATAGATCGGATATTTAGGTTTACAATCAAACCTCATTAGGTAATTATTTATCACAAAACTGGTATATTGTTTTCTTGAGTGCAGCGCTAAGGGCCAGATGTAGCAAAGAGATTGCGAGTCGCAAACGGCGAAAATCGCCGTTTGCGAGGTGCAAATGCCTCTTTGCTATGTAGAAATGCATTTTGCGAGTCGGATCCGACTCGCAAAATGCATTTCCTACTCGCAAATAGGAAGGGGTGTTCCCTTCCTATTTGCGACTCGCAATGCTATGCAATTCCATTTGCGACCGCGAAAGCGGTCGCAAATGGAATCGCAGTTACCATCCACTTGAAGTGGATGGTAACCCAGTCGCAAACGAGAAGGGGTCCCCATGGGACCCCTTCCCCTTTGTGACTGGACATAAAAATATTTTTTCAGAGCAGGCAGTGGTCCAAGGGACCACTACCTGCCCTGAAAAAATCCGAAACAAAAGGTTTTTTTTTTTTTTTTTAAGTGCAGCTCGTTTTCCTTTAAGGAAAACGGGCTACACTTTGAAAAAAAAAAACTGCTTTATTAAAAAGCAGTCACGGACATGGTGGTCTGCTGTCTCCAGCAGGCCACCATCCCCGTGAGTGCCCACACTCGCAATGGGGTCGCAAACTGCGACCCACCTCATTAATATTAATGAGGTGGGTCTTTGCGACCCCATCACGAGTTGCAGAAGGTGTCTGAGACACCTTTCTGCATACCAAATTGCGACTTGCAATTTGCGAGTCGCAGGGACTCGCAAATTGCAAGTCGCAATTTGGATTTTTCCTATATCTGGCCCTAAATCTAGGAATCGCCGTTCACGCAGTAAGCTTTGCACAATTGTTGCCTTTCAGTCCATTTCACCCTTCTCTCCTTTTATTATGTGTGACCAAATATGTCTTCACTTTGGTGTCTGTAATACAGGTGGCATGCAGATTCTCTGTTTCTGTTTCATAAATCTGCTAGAGCATATTGGATGAAGCAGTGAATACTTGGCATAAACTGATGTTGTACAAATTACAAATATAAGGATACTTAAATACTTTAATGCTGCTGACCTGTTCAGAATTATCACTTGAGCACAGTACTCGATATATAGACATCAACGTCAGCATCTGACTTACAGTTTCTTTGACGAAAAAGTTTATACCAATATCTTTGTGTTGTTCAATTAATCAATTAGGGATTTGTAAAGCACGGCTACTCACCCGTGAGGGTCTCAAGGTGCCAGGGGAATTGGGGGGGCTTCTGAGGATCAGTCGAAGAGCCAGTTCTTGAGGTCCTTCCTGAACTGTGACAGGGTGGGGGATTGCCTGAGGAGGATGAGGAGGGTGTTTCAGGTCTTGGCTGCGATGTGGTAGAAGGATCTTCCTCCGGCTGTGGTTTTCCGGATACGGGGGACATTGGCGAGGGCCTGGTCGGTGGAGCAGAGTTGTCTGGCGGGAGTGTAGAGGGAGAGTCTGTGGTTGAGGTAGGCTGGTCCGGCGTCGTGTAGGGCTTTGTAGGTGTGGATCAGGAGCTTGAAGGTTATTCCCTTGTTGATAGGCACCCAGTGTAGGTCTCTTAGAAGGGCAGAGGTGGGGCTGTGTCATGGGGGGTTCTTGATGAGACGGGCGGAGGCGTTCTGGATGCGTTGTTGACTTTTCTGGGTCTTGGCGGTGGTTCCGGCGTAGAGTGCAATGCCGTAGTCGAGGCGGCTGTTGACAAGGGCCAGGGTGACTGTCCTTCTGGCTTCGGTGGGGAATGTAGATTTTTCGAAGCATGTGCAGGGTGTGAAAGCAACCTGATGAGACTGTGCTCACCTGTCAGTCCATTGAGAGCGATGAGTCTAAGATGACGCCGAGGTTGCAGGCGTGGTCAGTGGGGTTGGGGGAGTTTCCAAAGGTGGTGGGCCACCAGGACTCCTTCCAGGCGGAGGGTGTGGAGCCGAGGATGAGGACTTCTGTTTTGTTTGAGTTCAGTTTGAGGCATTTATCTTTCATCCAGGCAGCGACTGCTTTCATTCCTTCGTGGAGATTCTTCTTGGTGGTGATCGGATTGTTGGTGAGGGAGACTATCAGTTGGGTGTCGTCGGCGTAGGAGACGAAGTTAAGTGCGGGGCTTCTGACGATGGCGGGCAGTGGGGTCATGTAGAGGTTGAAGAGGGTGGGACTCAGCGAGGATCCTTGGGGGACGCCACAGCTGATCTTGGTGGCTTCCAAGAGAAAGGGGGGGAGTTGGGCCTTCTGTGTTCTGCCGGTGAGGAACGAGGAGAGCCATTGCAGTGCTGAGTCTTGGATGCGGGCGTTGTAGAGACGGGTGCGCATCATGTCGTGTGAGACTGTGTCTAAGGTGGCAGAAAGGTCCAGGAGGCTGAGGGCGACGGTCTCGCCTCAGTCGAGTAGGGTGCGGATGTCGTCTGTGGCAGGGAGGAGGGCGGTCTCGGTGCTATGGTTGCTTCAGAATCCTGACTGAGAGGGGTCCAGGATGTTGTTGGCTTCCAGGAAGGCAGTGAGTTGTTTCTTGACTGCCTTCTCAATGACTTTGGCTGGAAATGGGAGCAGGGAGATGGGCCGGTAGTTCTTGAGGTCTGTTGGGTCGGCAGTGGGTTTCTTCAGTAGAGGTTTGATCTTGGCGTGTTTCAAACTCTCTGGGAAGGTGGCAGTTTCGAAGGAGCGGTTGATGGTATGCTGGAGTTTGGGTGCGATGATGTCGCTGGCTTTGTTGAAGATGTGGTGACGGCAGCGATCGGTGGGTGCTCCTGAGTGGATGGTTGCCATGATGCTGCAGGACTCATTGTCGGTGATGTTGTTCCAGCGGAGGAGGGTGAGGGGTGTGGTGACGCTTCGGTCGACGGGCTGGTGCGCAGGATGTGGTGGTGAGAGTCATGGGGGGGCATGGATGGTGAAGCTGTCGTAAATGTCTGCGATCTTGCGATGGAAGTAGTTGGCAAGGTTTTTGCAGAGTTCTTGCGACAGGGGGATGTCGGTGGCACTGGAGTTGGGGTTGGTGAACTCTTTGATGACAGTGAAAAGGTTTGTGCTGTTGTGGGTATTTTTAATGATGCGTTGTTGCAGGGTGAATTTTCTGGTGGTCCCAATGAGCTAGTGGTGATGTTTGATGGCGTTTTTGAAGGTTTCATGATTTGCGGGGGGTCTTGACGGTGCACCATTTCCTCTCTAGATGTCTGCAGACCTGCTTTGATTCTTTGAGCACGGGTGTGAACCAGTTTGCTTTCTTGGCTGTGCTTCTGTAGTGGGTGTCTTGAGGGCAGTGAGGGTGTTGGCGTAGTCAGTGATCCATTCGTGGACGTTGTGTGTGGCAGTGTTGACATAGTTGTCGGCTTGGGGGGGTGTTGCGTTGAGGCTGGCGGTGAGCTGGGCTTCAGTGACCTTGTTCCAATTTCTGCGGGGAAGTTGGGGAGCGTGGTGGCGACCGATGGGTTTGTTGAAGGTGAAGTGAATGCAGCTGTGGTCCGTCCATTGGAGTTCGGTGGTGTGGCTGACGGAGACGTGGTTGCTGGCGGAGAAAATGGGGTCCAGTGTGTGACCCGCTGAGCGAGTGGGAGTGGTGACGAGTTGCTTGAGTCCGAGGCTGGCGAGATTTTCAATCAGGGTTGTGGAGTTGTTGTCGTTTGGGTTTTCCAGGTGGAAGTTGAGGTCCTCCAGTAGGATGTATTCCTTTGATATAAGAGCGTGGGTGGTGGCTAGGTCAGCAATGGTGTCGCAGAATGGGGAGCGGGGCCCAGTGGCTGGTAGATGAGGGTGCCCCGCAGAGTGGTGTTAGGGTTGGTTCCAAACTGGAAGTGGAGGATTTCCATGTTCGTTGTGGAGTCTTCGGTGCTGGTGGATAGGCGTAGGGACTCTTTGTGGACCATGCCGATGCCTCCCCTGGAGCAGGTAATGCGATCTTTGCGGATGATCTTGTAGCCGTCTGGGATGCCGACGGTGATGTCTGGAGCCGAGGAGGGGCTAAGCCATGTTTCTGTGAGGAAGGCGACGTCCGGGAATGTGGTGTCGATGAGGTTCCAGAGTTTGATAGCGTGCCTGTGGATGGAGCGAGTGTTGATCAGGATACATCTGAGGCTGTGTTTTGCTTTGTGGGACCTCAGGGATGGGCTTGAGTGATGGAGGCTGGTGAATTTGCAGTGGTGACAGGTGAAGGGTCCCTTGGTGTTACTTGGAGATGCCTGCTTACAGTTGTTGTCATGTCCTGGGTTGAGTGCGATTAGTGCTGCTGGCATGTAGCGGTGGTTGGTGAGAGGTCCAGAGGTCCTGGCGGTGGTCGCGGTTGGGTCACTGACGGGTGCAAACGGGCTTGCCTTAAGTGTGCCTTTGGCACGCCAGTAGCACACCCGCTGAGCGGCCACGCAGCAGCCGCCATTAAGTAGGGAGGGGGGAGGAGAAGACATCTGGGAGGTGGGAGTGGGAACGGCGTGAAAAAGGGGGGCGGGCCACGGGACCGCAGAGGCAGCATCGGCGGGGAGACTGCGAGAGATGAGGGGGGTGGGCCGCAGGGGCAGCAGCGACGGGGAGAATGCGAGAAGAGGGAAGCGTAGAAAGTGAAAATGCACAGAGACAGCACACTGAAAGAAAGAGGAGGAGAAAAGAGAAAGAGGCAAAGAAAGAGGAAAGCGCCTAAACGAAAGGCACAAAAACAGCACACTAAAGAAAAAGGAGGAGAAAAGAAAAAAGAGGCAGAGGGCAGCCCAGCAGAATAGCAGAGCTCTCCCACTAGGCACCAGGGATGAGGCGCAGGCAGAAGCCTGCAGGTGGAGGAGAGCCTCGAACTTCTGACAGAGGTTAGAGTTTGAGCCAGGACGGGCTTTCACTTACTGGTGGAGCTATCCATGTTAGTGCTGGGTCTGTAAACACCATTTAGGAAAGCACACTAGGCCTACATCATGTTTTTGCTAACTTTCACGTGTCCATTTTGCTGCATAATTCCAGTAGCCTTGCATATGACCTAGCGTTCCATAACAGCAGTATGTCTAGTGGAGAGTTCGGCATCAGTGTTTCCAGTGTTCGTTAGATGAGGTATGTTGGGGACGAGGGACCGTGGGAGAGGACTCATAGTACCTCAGCACCACCGCAGGGTTGAAAGGTGTGTGGAAGTCATTAATTGGAGTAGTGACCTTGAAGGGAATTATGCAAATGAGGAGGTGTAGGGTAGTTGATAGAGGGAGCAGGGTAACAGACTGTAGGAGGTACAGTGACTGAGTGCCCTTGGTGTGGGGAGAAAAAGCCACTCCAGGTATGCATAAAGTGGTACCGCTCAATCGAGGCAATGCTCTCAGGATACCTGGGGCAAGGTCCTCAGGTACAGACAACACACAGGGATACCAACCTCTCTGAGCAGGGTGTGGAGTTGCCAATGGTGCTGCAAGTGCAGAGGCACTGGGGCCCAGGGGTGTGAGGAGCCACTGAGCTCTAATAATAGCTGCCTTTTACTACCCAACCAAGGCCTATGGGGCCCTTGTTGTTCCCCATATTAGGACCCATGGTGATCTTGCTATGCCTTCTACTTTGGGAGGGGTTCTCCAGACTCATTGGATGCAGAGGGATTATGGCCCATCAGAGTAGAGCTGACAGAGTCCATGAAGGTTGACATTGTGGTAACCCCTCATCGTGGCAATGGGGCACACACAGGCACAGTCACTCGTGGCACAGTGTGCGTGTTACTGTACATGAGGCACAATCCCCTGGTAGCAGGGGGCACATGACACCGATCAATATGGGTGCCGCTCTCAGGTGCACGAGGCATCGTTCTCAGTATTCAGGTCACACAAAGGGCCACCGATCAGGTAGGGCACTCTTATATGGGATCATGTCGCAGAATCCTTGGGGTGCACAACAAAGCACCAATTATTCATCTCAGTTTGCACAGAAGGGCACCAGCCACTCATGCAACAGTTTGAAGTGTACACTGGGCAAAATCCTCAGGCTACACAGGGGCACTAGTGACACGGACACAGGGTATATTTACACGGTTCTCAGAATGCAAGGAGTTTTGCAGAGGCACCATCGGATAGGGCACAATCCTCAGTGTGCCTTGGACAACGTATTAATCATTGTGCACAAGGAACTAGGGCCCAGTCACTCACATTTTGTTATTGTAGCGTGTCGATGTAGAATACAGGGATGGCCAGGGTTGGACCGGTACAGAAAATAGTTTTGAGAACCAAAATAAAATTAACCCCATTAGTGAAACAGATAGCCAAAAAATGTGGCCGACATTCTCAAACTGGGGCACTTTTGAACTTCTAAAGACGCACTGCAAAAGTATTTTGCAAAGTATAGAAGAGTGCATGGATTTAAGCTTGCACCAGGCAATGTTTGGGGTAATACCATGCAAAGGCAGCTGTCAAAATCGCCCCATCAAACCATAACAAACGCCAACAAACAGCCACAAAACTGGACCATACACTGAGCTGCAGAACCAGCCCTTCTGTCACAATCAGGTTGCCCTACAGGCCAGTCCGACCCTATAGATGGCTGTCCAGCTCTCAGAATTCAGGTGGCCAGACTGTGAAGTGCTTCACGCACCCACCTCCCTCCCTTATATTTAACTGACTGGTGGTGGGGCCCAGAGAATGCACGTGTACAGCCTGTGGTATTTGTTTCTGTAAAATCAGGAATCAGTGATTGTGTTACTGCACCAAATAATCATAATATCAATGTGATTTTGAGGTTTATATGTGTACTAGGAGTCCGAAGTAGTATTTACACATGTTGTTTTCTGCTTCTGTCGCTGAGAGATTAGTATCCACATTTTCTGGGGGCTAAGTGGAGTGATATTCCAATGCAGTGAAATAAACCAGATATGCCACATCACTGCACTATACTGTCACATTTTGTATTGCGGCAATTCCACTTTTTTCTAAATAGAAAATGGTGTTAAATACCCAGAAAAACTCTTACTGCATATTTTTTTTTTACATCTCGGCCTACACTAAATAGGCGCCATGGTGTGTTTTCTGAGCCATTTGAAAGGTGACAGCTGTTTGTTTGTGGTGATGGAAGCTATTCCAACTTCTTTGCAGGGCTTCGGAAATAGTGAGAAATTCTAGAAAACCATTCAGGAAATTAAAAGCGTATATCAAATAATAAAAAATCTAAATACCCGCTTGGTAGATTTTTAAATGCCAGCCACACAGCTAAATTAGCATTCAAATTGTATGAATAGAAATGACAGGAATAAAGGGAAATGTAATCAGGGCAAAGGGTGCTTCAAATCCATCATCTCCATTCAATCCGTGTGTAGGATGCACTCGCGGATACAGTCTATTCTGTGTTGGAAGTTTTGGGTTAATCTCATTAAGGGGATATTGATCATGGAACTGTTATATTGATGTCCTGACTACAGTGCTATCCATGGCATTTACTAATTGATTGATAAAATGGAATGGGCGGTAAGGGTCTGAGCTGCTGAAGTCTCTCGTTGCTTTCTGTGCATGGAGTGTGTGTGGAATTTTGTCAGTACTTGTTGGTGTTTGAAGTAGAAGAGGACACCCCTTTCTCTTTCTGCTGCACACATGGGTCAGAGCATTCTTTAGAGAAAACGCGATGTTGTTCCATTCCTGAATGCAATAAAATAACAGATAATAACTCATTGTGCACTGAGGTCACTGTTCAGAATCATGGCTTCAAATCCCAGTAGTAAAACATTTGGCAAAAGTCTAGGGCAAGTGGTATTTTTGAATGATCTCTGTTTTTATTGGCATACACTAGGAAAAGAAGTGTGACGAGGAAAAAGTTACACTTGATGCGGGTAACATGAGGTCATAATGTGGGAAAGAGGTCCTCCAGAGTTAGAGAACTGATGGATATTTATGGATCATTGAATAGGACAAAACAAAAACAGGGTAGAGGCAGCTGCTGCTCGGCTAACCTAAGTGAATGTAAGCTTGCTTCCGTGGTAGCACTAAATCTATAGGACACAGTAGTGAGGTGGTGGGAAAGTAGTGGATCCTCATTTGGACTAAAGTCCAAGCCCACTACCCCGCCCAGTTCCACTGCTGTCCTAGTAGCAGGACAGGAGCCCCTGAGGCGGCACTACTGTTAAATAGGTGCAGGTGGGGTCATCAGTACTCTTTTTGGGGGGCCCAGACATATTTTCATCATCAGATTATGACCCAGAGTAAGAGAAAGATAGGCAGAAAAGGGAAAAAGACAGAGGAAAAGAAAGGTAGGAAAAGCGAGGAAACAGGGACCTGCAAGAGTGAGACAAAGGGACAGGGAGTGTAGTGTGGTGGAAGATAGAGGCATGAGGTGGAATCAAGACTAGGGTGCCTTCATGTTCAGAAACGCAGCAGTCGACGATGCTGCTAGTGGGCTACAAAGAAAATCTTTGGGCCTATGCACTTTTTTTTTGCACTAAGCAGTGTCCAGCGTGCTTGGTCATCCACATGGCTACCTCGACCACCAATCAAACAGTTTGGTGTATTCCTGAGAGTGTGAGGAGAAGAAACTAGACGGCGACCACTCCAGCATTTGTACCCGTGTGAAAAGGCACATAGCCCATTCCACCCCATCAGTACTAATGATGCCAGCAGTGGGTGCCTCAGGGCCCACAAAGCCCTTCGCTCACTGGAGGATTAGTGAAACCTTTGCTGCGCGAAGGCCGAAGCTGCTTGCAGGGTAGGGATTTCCAGTGCAAGCATGCTGCTCTAGAACCTGGTCCATGGGTCTGCGTACTTTAGATACAAAGATCTGCACATGCAAGAGTCACCCCTCCCCCCGTCGCTCCCCCGTTTCAACAGCATCAAGAGTTTGACCATTGTAAGCGTGCTCTGTTAACACAACACAGCTACTTTTCTGATGGCTTTTCCCAGACCCATTATCTATTTAAATATTACACAATGCTTGTCATTTATCACTTCCTCTATTTGTAAACTTTTTTGAGGCTTACTTAAAATAGGGGACGCAAACCATTAAAAAAAAAAAAGTTTGAAGGGTTTGCTATAGGTGGAGAGAAGAGTCAAAACAACAGAAGGTTCGTACGGTGATTCCTGGCCTATTTGTTATAGGAACTATGGGGCATATTTATACTCTGTTTGCGCCGGAATTGCGTCATTTTTTTTTACGCAATTTTGACGCAAAACTAACTCCATATTTATACTTTGGCGTTAGACGCGTCTAGCACCAAAGTCCATGGAGTTAGCGTCATTTTTTAGCGTGGACACCTACTTTGCGTCAATTATATGCAAGGTAGGCGTTCCCGTCTAAAAAATCGACTCCGAGGCATGTGCGTCGGATTTATACTCCCAGGCAAAATTCACGCCCGGGAGTGGGCGGGTAAAAAAAAATTACGTACGCCCGCTTTTGCACCGTTTTTTAGCGCCTGCAAAAGGCAGGCGTTAAGGGACCTGTGGGCTCTGAAGGAGCCCAGAGGTGCCCTCCCATGCCCCCAGGGACACCCCCTGTCACCCTTGCCCACCCCAGGAGGACACCCAAGGCTGGAGGGACCCATCCCAGGGACATTAAGGTAAGTTCAGGTAAGTACTTTTTTTTTTTTTTTTGTGGCATAGGGGGGCCTGATTTGTGCCCCCCTACATGCCACTATGCCCAATGACCATGCCCAGGGGACAGGAGTCCCCTGGGCATGGCCATTGGGCAAGGGGGCATGACTCCTGTCTTTGCTAAGACAGGAGTCATTTCTATGGGGGTTGGGAGTGAGAAAAAATGGCGCAAATCGGGTTGAGGCGAACAAATTGCCTCAACCTGACTTGCCCCATTTCTTGACGCCCAAGCCCCATATCCCCCTACGCCGGCGCTGCCTGGTGTACGTCGTTTTTTTTAACGCACACCAGACGGCGCCGGCGGCTAACACCGGCTAACGTCATTCAATAAATACGGCGCCCGCATGGCGCTTCAGAATGGCGTTAGCCGGCGCTAATTTTTTTGACGCAAAACTGCGTTAGCGCAGTTTTGCGTCAAAAAGTATAAATATGGGCCTATATATTTTGAAATATTATCGAAAATGGATGTTAAAATTGACAAACGAATGCAACAATAAAAGCATTTGTGGTGGAGCTTGAATTACATTCTAGACTGGCCACCTAAGATCCAGTGGCAGCTGGTTTCTCCGTACCGCGGGAGGCGGGATACAATGATAATAGTAAAAAGAAACTCACTTAACTGCTGGCGTCTTCCTCTCCTCATATTGTCTTCTTTCCCTCTCCTTGGGGCAGGTCCAAAGCAGCCGCAAGCAGAACTGACAAATCCTGACGCTGCTTTTATGCTGATAATCAGCATGAAAGCAGCATCAGGATTGGTGGGAGCGGGCTCTGTCAGTGTTCACAAGAGCCCTGGAGACCTGTGCTTTCTCTAACCCAGGTGTCTTAAGACAGTTGGGTTAGAGATGTTTAAAGTGTGCATATCTGGCAGGCCATCTCCCTGCTGCCACTCGGCAGCAATTGCCCCGTTCCATCCTGACACTTGGTTCAGGACGGGGTACTGAAAAATAGAATGGTAATAAAGAAAGTTTATTACCATTTTATTTTTCAGTTCTGGGGCATTTTTGCAGAGGGGCGACACTCTTCTGCTTACGTGGAGGGGCCGCGCCTGCTAAGATCAAAATGCATGCAAAATGTCACTTATTTCTAAGAGATAAAGGGGTCATTTAAATTTGTGGGGGCACCCTGCCAGCCACAATGTCAGTAGAGGCTATGGCATCTGCTCTATGGCCTCTGCTCCCCTGGTGGAGGCCCATTTATGCTCCTACCTCACTGGTGAGATTGTGCTTCTGAATATCGAGGTATGAATATTGAGATCCAGGAATATCATGGACAAAATATTAAAGTCCATAATACAGAAAGGTAAGTGCACGCAGAGGAAGTATAGATTTACCATTCCTAAATCCACATCTATCTACTTTGGAAAAAAAAAATCTATCCATCTATCTATCTATCTATCTATCTATCTATCTATCTATCTATCTATCTATCTATCTATCTATCTCTCTCTTTCTCTCTCTATCTCTCTCTACATATATATAGAGATTACAGGGACGTTATAGTTAGGAAATGGAATTTAAAAAACCCAATACAAATTAATTTAAATGTACAAAACCATAGAAATTGACCTGTTATAGTTAAAGTTATATCAAGTAACTATAACTTGTGCCCTAGGGTAAATATAACTCATGCCCCTGCCATGCACACTTTTCTCATCACAAATTTTACTGCAAATATTACATTGATATAACGAATTATGTTATCAAAGAGGTCAGGAGTGCTGTAATTTTTGGGGTAATTAGCAGTGCATGGCAAGTGCGCGCTTGAATTTCTATGTTTTTCAAATTCTATCTCCTAACTAGAAGGTCCCTGTAACCTTTGTTTTTTTCAGTGAATTTCTATGGTTTTCAACGTAAAGTAATTTTCATTACTATACGTTCATCCAACCACCACCTACGGCCAACCCACATAACCACTCAACCCCACGCTGTGCACGGCATTTGGCTGTGTAGAGCAGGGGTTGGCCACAGGACCCTCCTCCCCAGGCCAATCTTGGCTCCGGGACCCAATCCCCCTGCCTAAATATTTAATTATTTTTTGGAGAGCAGGGCTGCCTGGTCCCCCTCCCCAGGCCGATCTTGGCCCTGGGGACCCCATTCCCTGGGGTCCGGCCTAAATATATTTTTTTGGTGGGGTGTGAGGGCCCCCTCCCCACGCCAACCTCGGGCCCCAGGTACCCCATCCCCCTGGGCCTGGCCCAACAATGAAATTTTTGGGGGGAGAGGAGGCGCATGGTCCCCCTCCGCAGGCCAATCTCGGCCCCGGGGACCCCATTCCCTGGGGTCCAGCCTAAATATTTATTTTTTTGGTGGGGGTGTGAGGGCCCCCTCCCCAAGCTGATCTCGGCCCCCAGGTACCCCATCCCCCAGGGCCTGGCCCAAGTATTTAATTTTTTTGGGGAGAGGAGCTGCATGGTCCCCCTCCCCAGGCCAATCTTGGCCCGGGGATCCCATCCCCCGGGGCTTGGCCTAAGTTTATTTTTTTTGTTCCGTCCCTGGGGCCCACCCAGGTGATCTGGGTGCCTTCACAATGTTGGGGGCCAAAGAAGGGGGAGTCTGAAGGCCCCGTGGTCCCAGCCGGCTCTCCACCTCCTGTGGGAGCCGGCAATGCTGTCACAGAGAGGGAGCTGCTGAAGCAGCTCACACTCTGTGAGAGCAATGCAGGTAGGGAAACAGAAGAAACCTCTACTCGCGGCAAGAGAGAGCTGTTTTACAGCTCTCCCTCACCACGAGTGGAGTGTTTGCTCTGACTTCGTGGGAGTTGACTAGGTGGGACCTCTAGCCAAGTCACAGCAAACAGCTATGTCCCAGGTCGGGCACTCCAGGACATAACAAGAGCTCGAACTGGGGGGTGACAATCCCCAGGGCCATCTGTGGCTCTTTAAGGAGGGACACATGGCCCCCCTCCAATGTAATAGCACTGGGGAGGTGGTGGTCCCTGGGACCAGGGGTCCTAAACAGGCCCACGTTGTTATTTAAATTGAGCACCGGGCAGGTGGCAGTCTCCGGGGCTGCGGGGGTGCCAGGCGCTCCCCCCCACATTTCACTAAACAATGTGCTCCAGGGAGGTGGTGGTCCATGGGGATGCTCACCCCGCATTCTCTTTAGTTGTAGCCCTGGGGAGGTGGCTGTTCCGGGGGCAGCAGGAGGGAGCTGGGTGACCCACCCTACATTCTTTTTTGATATAGCCCCAGGGAGGTGGCAGATTCCGGGGGTGCGGGGTATGGGGGGTGGACGCATGGACACCCGCATTACACTTACTTGAAACCCCGGGGAGATGGCACTCCCCAGGGCTGTGGGGGACCGGGCAGCCCCTCTGCAATCAATTAGAAATATTTGCCCCAGGGAGGTGTCTGCCCCCAGTGCTGTGAGGGGACCAGGCAGCCCGCCTGCATTGAATTACGAATAGATGCCCTGGGGAGGTTGCGGTGCCTGGGCTGCAGGGGACCAGACGGCTCACTGCACTCAATAAAAAACATGTGCCCCAGGTAGGTGGCGGTCCCCTGAGTACCAAGAGGGGGCTGTGCGGGTCCCCTACACTCATTTAGAAATATGTGCCAGGGAGGTGACGGTCCCTGGGGTTAGGGGGGACAAGTGCCCACCCACATTTAATTTGTTTAAAGCCCTGGGGAGGTAGTTGTCCCGAGGGCTGCGAGGGCCAGACAGCCCCCCAAATTAAAAAAATGTCAATGCCCCCCAGACTTGGCCCACTCAGGGGCTCCATTTAAACAAACGCGGGAGCCCGCGCTTGTTTTTATTTTTATTTTCACTGAGATTTGTGGATGTAAAACAATGTTTTTTGCTCTGGGGTCTTCCCTCTGGGATCCCAGCACCAGAGCTAAGGGTTCAGGGTGTCCCTACACCGTCCCCTTTTCTTTTTTTTCATCTTTTTTTCTGGGACTCGGCTGAAGCCACATTGCTGTCACAGAGAGGTAGTAATTGTTTCCTCTGTTTCCCTGCCTGAAAGCAGGGAAACAGAGGAAACCTCAGCTTGCAGCTTGCAGCTTGCAGCTCTCCCTCACTGCGTTTGGAATGTTTGCTCTGACTTGGTGGGAGCTGTCAAAGCTCCCTCCAAGTCACTGCAAACATCTATGTCCCAGGGGTGGGCACACTAGGACATAGCAGGAGTAGGCCCTGGGGGGTGGAGGTCCCCAGAGCCATCTGTGGCTCCTCGTGAGGGGCACGCGGCCCCCCTCTCATGTAAATTGCCCTGTGGACGTGGTGGTCCCCGTGGCCCGAACTGGCCCCCCTTTAATATTTAAATTGAGCATTGGGGAGGTGATGATCCCCGGGGCTGAGGTGGGGGCTGGTGACCCCCCTGCATTTCATTAAACAATGTGCCCCAGAGAGGTGGTGGTCCATGGGGCTGCAGTGGGGCCGGGCAGCCCTCCTGCGTTCTCTTTAGCTGTAGCTCCGGGGAGGTGGTGGTCCCCAGGGCTGCAGGGTGGGGCATTCTCTGTAGATGTAGCCCTGGCTGGAGGGTGGGTTCAGGCGACCTCCCTGCATTCTCTTTAGATGTAGCTCTGAAGAGGGGATGGTTCCTGGGGCTGTGGTGGGGGGGAAGCCCTCTGGCATTCAATAAAACTTTTGTTGCAGGGAGGGGCCATTCCCCTGGGCTGCGGTGGGGGGGGCGTTTGGCCCCTTGCACTCAATTAGAATCATGTGGCCTGGGGGGGGTGGCGGTCCTGGGGCTGCGGATTGTGGGCTGCAGGGCCCCCTGCATTGGATTTGATTGTGTGCCCCGGGGAGGTGGTGGTCCCCAGGGCCCCCGGCATTGGATTTGAATGTGTGCCTGGGGAGTTTGTGGCCCCCAGGGGACAGTGAGGGGACTGGGTGACCCCCCTGCATTGGATTTGAATGTGTGCCCTTGGGAGGTGGCGGTCCCTAAGGCTGCAGGGCGGTCGGGATACCCCCCCCCATTTAATTTGTTTAAAGCCCCGGGGAGATCGTGGTCCCCAGTTCTGCAGGGGGGGTAGGGGGCTCGGCCTCCCTCCCCTACATTCAAAATTTCAATGTCCCTGGAACCTGGCCCACCTGGGGGCTCCATTCAAACAAGCACGGAGCCCGTGCTTGGTTTTTTTTTTTTTTTTTTTTTAATTGTAAATGAGTCCCACATGCAGTTAGTCAAATCTGGCTTCTTTTTATCTCATTAACTCAATGCATGCCCCTTTAACACTTATGTAAATGATAACACTAACTCAATAACTGCCCGGGAGCTGCAAAAAATAAAAGGAATTGTTAAGTACAATGTGCTTTCGTTTACAGATCGCACAAATAAAGTGTAATTCTCCTGGAAGTCACATTCGACAGCATAAAAAATGTATTGAAATGCGTGCGGTTAGAGCGATAATAGCTAGAAGCTAAACTGAACTAAAATCCCATCTCGTTTATTTATTCAAATGAGATTGAAGTAGGCGATTGGACTATACGAAGCCAGACCAGCTAATTCGTGATGTAGTGACATTTACAGTGGTGCGTGCAAGATAACGATGCAATGTTCTTCAATTTGCCTCCAGGTCCTAACACTGAGCCAGAAATAGCACACATCCGAGCAATGATATCTTTGCAAATCAGATACTGGGAACAAAAGAGTACGAATCTATGTTTTGTATCTGATGTTAACCGTGTTTTTTGCTTCAGCTCACTTCATTCTGGGCCTGGTTCGCAAATGATTTGTGTGCCATTATGTAACCGAGGTAAGCACAAGACATTTGCAGTTTGAAATTCGACACGCGACATTTTTTGAATTAGAAAGGCCCTCATTAAAACTGGGAGGGAAAATTCCTACCCTCTATTTAAACCCCTGTTCGCACAGAGGTTAGAATTATGAGTTGTGTGGAGTTTTACCGCATTTTGCATTTATGAGGTGCAATAAAATCCGCTCCCCTGCAATTTCCCAAAGCTGCATAAGAGCCTGGCGATCCTGCCAATTTACTGGGCAAAATACTGAGAAAATATATGGATTATGTTGATTACCGTGCAAAAGGCCCAATAATCTGCATGTTATGCACCACTTTGAAGCGCTGTAATAAGCAGTGGTTATTGCACCCAATAAATACTAAACCCGGACTTATTATGTTTTACAGGTGCGATGAATCACACCAACAACGGGGACACTCGTAATCGAGGTCAGAGTATGTCCTATGTTTCCAACCCCCAAACCTCATGTAGAACCAGAACCACACATTCTGAAAGCAGGTGGGTTGGAACAGTGGAAAGGGGAGAGGGCGCCCACCTTTTTAATGTAGATGCAGTGGAAGGAGTGTCTCTACAGGGAAATACATTTTCACAGTGGAGAAAGAAAGTTGCATCTACAAATTCAGGTTTCTGCAAGATATAGTCATGCAGAAGTTTAAACCGATGAGCCCTGGAGCTATCAGTACTTCTTGGATAAACTTTGAATATTCCCAAACTCAAAAATACTTGGAATAGGTTCAGACTTTTGAAAGAAGGGCTTTGTGAACCTGAGTTTTTCTCCTGAATGACAGATCACAAAACACCGACAATGTGCCAACCACCGATGAAAAGAGCAAACACCTTCAAGATGGAGTCCTGCATCACCCTTGATAGGCAATATAGAGGTGCAATTTGCTCCTTTGTAAAGGCTCCTGTTGCTGACAACGTCCTAATAGCTGACAAGATGTCTCCAGAAGTTAGCCAGCGATGCTGATATCTGCAGATACCTACGGGCTAGAATTTCAGTTTTGAAAGGCCAAACTCTACTTTTCATCCTAACAAAGTTGATGGACTGAATACCATTAAAATTTGTAAAAATGACTCTTTGCATTCATATTACAAAAATATACATAAGCAAGAATAAAATTTCAAAGCTATTTGTAACTTTTTTGTTACTCATGCAACAGGGAATGCAGCAAATGATTTTTACACAATGGATAACACGTGCTTATATATTAAGAAGTGGAGACAACACATTTTCTAAACTTTTCACATGTGAGAAGCAGAACGGTGTTTGATACAACATTGGCTCATTATATTTTTTTTGTTACACATTTAACAGACAGTGCAAAACTATAAGCTTTGTCCTAAAATAAAAGCGTTGTTCTTTTTAAAGAAATATCACTAACTCATTTTCAATGAGTTATAAGCAATTTGCGCGTGTTCAAATCCATTTTCCTCCATAAACGTACATTTGCATTTTGCGCCAGAACATTTTTCTAAATACCCATCATGTATTCACATAAGAAATCGTGGCAATTGCAAATTGATTTTCTACCTCATATTTCTATGCCATGACTGTGGAGAAACGTGTAGTAGTAACTCACATGCAGGAGCTGGAGGTGGACCAAACAAGATGTGGTCAGCAGTTTGAGTTTTGAAAGCCCGCACACATGTATCTTTTTGGGCAGTCACAAATCCCAATTGGCCCTTTCTCCATCTTGGAAATGGTTGTAGATTTACTCCAGCAAAGGGCTGGATTAACTTTCTTCCTGGAAAGCAGGGAAGGGCGAATCATCTTCAAGATTAGGTGCGATGTAGGGAAAGGGTTTCTCCATAGGAAAACAAGTTTCCCAATGGAGAAAAAAATGTGTGTTTGCACTTCAGGCCCAATTTTCCTAGTGCCTAAGGCAGCGCTATATAGAATTAAGCATTGTGTAAATTAATCCAGAGCATACGTCACATGGTATTCCATACTGGCACAGCTTTCCAGACACCCACTGGGACTGTTTGCAAATTCTAAAACGTATTAAATATGCTGCTGTTCCTAGTAGTAGTTTTTACAGGAGCACACTGGCTACTTTTTTGCATCCGAATTCATTGTTTTTCGCCCACCATGCCATATGCAAATCAGTCTTGACCCTGTTCCTCATGGGAACAGTCCAAGCTCTCCCTGAACCAGCACACAAACAATCCAGGATCTGTTTTGCCCTTGTTATGGGTGTCAAATGCAAAAACAACAAGATGATGGATGGAACCAATCTTGTCCGTAAGGCGTGAGGTGATGCTTAACAAGCTCTTGAAAAATAGGGAGGACATTGTCACTGTATTCCAAAAACGATCCTTAAAGTAGGCCAGCGGATACTATGCCACAAGTAGCACTTATCCAAATCATCATTCGTAACTTGACAGAGTTTCGCAGGAAGCAGCTTCCACCTATCCATAAATTCACCCATCCATATATCCACCAATAAATGAGATCAGAGACCTCAAAAGGTATATCAGGATTATCTACAACCTTTGATTATCTGCTTGTTGCAACAGCAACACACAAGCCTGATCCTCCAAGCCACTAAGAAACAGACCCAGTAAAGTTCAGTAGCAGCAACATCTTCATCTCAGTGGCTTTTTCGAAAGAGACAAGGAGCTAAAGGTCAAGGTTTCCAGAGTTGCAGTCAGAACTATTCACTTGTGGTCTGGCCTGCTGGAACCCACTAGAATGATTGTCGCTGTCTAAGATAATAGAAACATGGACTTTTGCCTTAGGCACGGGATCTTCACTACTGGAATATCTTCAAACTTCACAACACCACTACTCTGCTGACTAAATCAAACAGTACTAAACAATACATCAACTGAGAAGAGCCGACAGTCTAGGTACTGTTAATTTTCCCAACCTGACCATTTATCTGCAGTGATCTTTCTTGAGGTTGTCTGTAATTCCTTGTTCTTAGGAGACAATATCCATGCTTTCTTGTGGGTGCTTACATCAGAAAGCTTTCTTTATGAGTGTTAGTTTTAGTACTTAAAAAACAATGTTTATTAGAATTAGCATGGATCCGAGTCACATTCATGTCATGTAAAGAGCACATCCCAGGAACTAAAGGCAATTGGGTGGATTCCTTCCTTTACACGAAGCACGTGAAGAGACACTGTAACGTCAAGCACTGTATCAGACCGTCTACTACCATCTAGGAGGCAACGAAAAATCCTTCATAGTTTGATTTGTCTGCCAGGGCGTTGGACGTTTTTCCACCAAAGTGGACATATTTTTCATAGGAGTGGCAAAATTCATGGAGAAACTCAAAATTGGAAATGTCAAAATGTCTGTCACCTCTGATGGGTTCCATGACAGAACCACGTGTGCCAGAACAACCCATGCCTTAACAACACAGTCGGAACCACGATCGCGTCTTTTCCACCCATGCCTTTATCATGTATTCCTTTACAATGAATTTCATTGTAAAAGCATGCTTAGTAAAGGCAAATGGGGAAACAACATGTGCTGTTCTGCCATACTGCCCCCCCACCCCCCCGAGCCCCAAAACTACCCCCACCCCTAATGAATAAAATACCCAGGCACCCCCACCCCCTGGGCCCTAAAACCTTTCCCCACCCATAATAACTAAGCTACCCTGACCCCCACCGACCCTAAGCCCTAAAAACTAATTACCCCAAACCCCCACCCGCCATGAGCCCTAAAAAAAGAACTACACCGATCACTCCACCCCTGCCCGTAAAATCTAAACTGCCAACAGCCCCACCCACCCTGAGCCCTAAAATCTTCCCCCTAATAAGTAAACTACCTCGCCCCCCACCCACCATGAGCCCCAAAAAAAACTAAACCTACTCCACCACCCGCCCCTAAAAACAAAACTATCCTGATCCCCACCCGCCCTGACCCCTAAAAAAATCAACCCTGACCCCCATCCCTGCCCCTAAAAACGAAACTACCCCAACACCCCCACCTGCCCGGAGCCCTAAAACCTCCCCCAATAAGTAAACTACCCCAACCCCCCCACACACCCTAAGCCCTAAATCTACCCCATGCTAAAAACTACCCACCAACCCTGCCTCAATCCAACTTACCTCATCGCATCACAGTGCTTTATTTGTGCTTGTTATTTCCGGTGCTGAGCACCAGCACTTATTTTTGAGGGCCGGCGCTTATTCTTCTGCCTCAAGCATTTGCTGCGAGCAAAAGACACTTTTGGGAAAGACGGAGGAAGAGAAACACAAAAAAGCGTCACAATGGGAGAAAGTAGAAAGCTGCAGGAGCGATCTGAAGGGGCAGGAAGTGGCTTTAAATGTATTGAAGAGGCTCAAGATGGCTTCAGGATTACACTGCTCAGTATTCTCTGCTTGCATATTTAATTGCAGCAGCTGCGTGTTTCAGAGGAGAGCACTGAGCACCGGCACGTTTTTATTTACAAATTAAGTACTGCCGCATCCTCTCCTGATCCCTCCTCCTCTTCCCTCCTCCCTTCCTTCCTTAAACCTTCCCCACCCCTAAAAAATAAACTACCCCACCTCCCACCCTAAGCCCTAAAAAAATAAAATACCCCAAATGCCCCACCACACCCCTAAAAATAAAATATTCCAACACCCCCACCCTAAGCCCTAAACAACAAAATACCCAAACGTCCCCACCCCTAAAACAAAAGTAGCCCGCCCCCCCACCCACCCAAGCTCTTAATCCACCCCCACTCCTAAAAACTTCCTACCAACCCTGGCCCAGCCCCACTTACCGCACTGAGTCCTCTCCCGACCCACTCTTCCTTTTTCTGTGCCTTAACCATGCATATGCATAGTTTGTGTAGGTGACTGGCCTTCTATGTAGTGTGCAAAGCTGGGCACACTGTGCAGGGGGTTCAGGCAACCACACATTGGTTTACAGGGTTAAAAACTAGATCACCAAATGCTCTAATTTTTAAGGTAGCTTGGTTGAGCAGTTAGGCCAATCTTGGAGAAGTGCAAAGCATTTGTTGTACTCACAACATCAATCTTGCAAATCACACACTCAAAGGAATAACTCGAGACCAATTTATAAAAAAATACTTCAGATTTTTATGTACTTTGTAAGACCAAGATTATCAAAATTGGTTAAGTAATTTTTGAGATATGAATTTTTGAAGTTTGATAAAAATATTCTTTTTGTGCACAATTGCGCACCATAGGAATCAATGTAAAATCACTGTTAAAAATACATATAAAATCGTGCAGTTGGTTTACCAAGTTCTTCTTTTGCACGTTGGTCGAGGTCATCAGTGAGCACACTGTGCTAGCTGGAGAAGTCCGGGTGGCTTCTGGTTCCAGCGAGAGCAGCAGCAGAACGTCTCTGCAGCTGGTTCAGGGCCACTGCGAGGGACCACTGCACAGGTAAGTTTAAAGACGGTTCCGTGGGGTCCCCATGGAGTGTCAAGGTCACAATAGGTGGGGAACCATTGGGGCACAGCAGGTTCTTTGGTGCAGGATACAGGGCAGCCGTATGCAGAGCGAATTGGTGAGCCAGGAGATGTGTGCAAAGATGCCCTCAGAAGCAGGAGGAAAGTTGGTTCAAGGGTCGTTTGCAGGACAACGAGTGCACTCTGGCGGGAGGTCCAATGTGTTCCTGAATCCCTAACTGGGACTACTTCCTGGTATTTTTTCAACTCCGGCGGGCTGGTTTTCTTGGTGTCTGATGTTAGCTGACCAATACCAAGGGTATTGGCACAATTTGACCACTGTAGGACACAGTACCACCAAACTTGGCACACTAGCAGGGTTTGTCCTCACGGTCATTGTTGCCACATTTGGTCCAGCTGCAGCATCCGGTTCAGGATTTAGTGGCTGGTCAGTGAAGGGACCCTCACTGGGTTGCTGGTTTCTAGTTGCTGTAGAGTAGTACCTCCACTCTGGAGGGAGTTCTATGGCAATTTGTAAAGCCTGGAGGTCCTCTGGGGTTCTTTAGAGTTTTTCCAGTTGCCCAGCAGCTCCCTAGCAGCAATTGTCGGATCCTGGGTGCAGCAGGCAGGATTTGGCACCTTTTCTTTGTTGCAGCAGGTCTGCAGTTCTCGTACCTTGGATCTGCTTGGTGCTGGTCTTCTTTTATCTTTCAAATCTCAGTTCCTTGTCTAGGGAGGCCCCACTAAATGCTGTATTTAGTGGGCGTTTTCGGGGGAGCCTGGTAGTGACCAATGGGTCATCTACCTCAGGGTGGCTACATCCACTAAGTGACCAGTTCCTGTGGAGAGGGGTCACTTCCCTATACCTGGTTGGCTATTTTTCCTCGATCCAAGGTGGAGGAAAGTGAAATGGAGTGCCCACCTTGCAGGAAACACCTTAGGGGTGGGGTAAGCCAGGTGGGTCCACTCCTCCTACCCTTTGTGTATTTTTCCGCTTTTGCTCCCAACAAAAGTGGAGGCTTGCAAGGAGGGTGACCAACTGCTGCTAGCATGTCCTTTGAAGCTTGCCGCCAGGGCAGTGCACATTCTTAGGGGAGGGGGTGTTAGCACCTCCATCCAGGAAGGGCTCTGTTCTACAATCCACAGAGACGGATCTCTCCCCCAAGGTTGTAGTGTGGCCATCTGGCAGTGGCAGGCTGGACAGGACCAGTCATCAACCATTCCAGGGTAGGTGGCTTTTGCAGAGGGCTCCTCCAAGGTGACCCCTGGGTACATTTAGGGATAAATCCAATACTGGTACCCGTTTGGATTTATCATTCTGAGTTGTTTGATACCAAACAACCCAGGGTTCAGAGTGGCCACCATGTAGCTGAGAAACTCGTATTGACCAGTGTCCAGCACATGTATTAAAATGGCTGCTCTTTTCACTCACTATGTCCCAGGTTTGGCAAGTACACAGTGGGGGCATATTGCTCATGCAGCTATGCCCTCACATATAATATGGTGCAACCTGCCTTAGGGCTGGAAGGCCTGCCAAAGGGGTGTCTTATCCCTCGTGCATGGAGTGTATGGTGACAGGGTACACAGGCAGTGTGCCAAGTCGAATTTGCTTTTTAGGTTTGCACCAGGACACCCAGCCTGCAGTGGCAGTGCTGGGTGCATCTGAATGCATGGGCCTAAAGGGTGACACAAGCAGTGCTGCTGCCCTCAAGGGCCTACCCTTAGTACCCCATGCCCTGGGTACCTAAGCACCTTTTACTAGGGACTCATAGTGGTAGCTAAAGGTGTATTCAATTGTGCCAATACATCACAACAGGTTTAGGAAAAGAGCTCTGGCCCAGAGAACCTGGTTAGCAGGGACCTTGGACTCTACAATTTCTAGGCTACATCATACATGAGGCAAAAAGCAAGGGTAACCATGTAAAAAAGAGGCCCTCCCTCACACTTTGGCACATGCGTGGTTAAGGCACAGAAAAAGGCAGTTGTTGTTCCGGCAAGCGTGGTTACGTTTGTGTGGTAAATGTCCATGTTGTTCACAACGCTTTATTTGGGACATTTCCTTTGGTGATGGAATTTCTAACACCAACTGTGGGTACTGGAAAAATATAGGCCCTCATTACAACTTTGGCGGGCGGCGGAGGCCGCCCGCCAAAGTTGCGCGTCGTGAATACCGCACCGCGGTCGGAAGACCGCGGCGGGTATTCAGAGTTTTCCCCTGGGCTGGCGTGCGGCCGCCGAAAGGCCGCCCGCCAGCCCAGGGGAAAACGACCTTCCCACCATGAAGCCGGCTCGTAATCGAGCCGGCGGAGTGGGAAGGTGCGACGGGTGCTACTGCACCCGTCGCGTATTTCACAGTCTGCTATGCAGACAGTGAAATACATTTTGGGGCCCTCTTACGGGGGCCCCTGCAGTGCCCATGCCGTTGGCATGGGCACTGCAGGGGCCCCCAGGGGCCCCGCGACTCCCCCTCCCGCCATCCGGTTCCCGGCGGGAGAACCGCCAGGAACTGGATGGCGGGAGGGGGAGTCGGAATCCCCAAGCCGGCGCAGCAAGCTGCGCCGGCTTGGAGGATTCCTTGGGGGCAGCGGGAAACCGGCGGGAGACCGCCGGTTTCCCTTCTCTGACCGCGGCTAAGCCGCCGCGGTCAGAATGCCCCGCGGGGCACCGCCGGCCTGTCGGCGGTGCTCCCGCGTGCCGCGGCCCTGGCGGTTCTATACCGCCAGGGTCGTAATGAGGGCCATAGTCTGTAGGAAAGTGGGGTATTATGCAGTAAGTCTGGTTAGGTCTCACTATGTAGTACTCTCACAATACCCCAAACTGGGTCCTTTGGATTCACGCTGGAAACCCTTGCTCAGTTCTAGTAGTGTTACACAGAGCATTCAGGCTTTACTAGAGGAATATGTGTTAAGCATTTCAGAGCACCATCATGGATGGAAAGTAAATAACACTACTTAAAGTAATCAGGCACCAATTTATAAAAATTGAGCAGATTGTTATATAAATGTAGACACTAAAATGAACACAATTGGATCAGTATAACCAGGGTTATACATTTTAGAAGGAAAAATAAATAAACGCATTTCACTGTTGTCAAACTTTAACATTACGGTCAATGGAGAAAGCAGCTTGTGACAATGGTCCTTGGCTGGTCGAGCCCAGTGGAAACCACTGGGTGTTATAGTGTTGCAGGTCCATTGACCAGGGTTCAGCAGTCAGTACAATTTTACTTGGCTTGTGTGGCCCGGGCACAGAATGGTCCTGGATGTTCTTGATGCTGAAAGCAGGAGCCGCAGTTGCTGTACAAACACACTAGTGACATTCGGTCACTTGCAGGCTGAGTCAGCAGACCACCATGTCACAGGACACCATGTCTGTGACTGCTTTTAAATAAAGCATTTCTTTATTACATGCAACCCATTTTCCTTTGATGCATTTTAAATAAATGAAAAGTTAAACTAACATTTTTTCACACTCACAAATATGAAGGAGTCGCTTTGTGTAAGATTAATGTTTTGCAAACTGAATTGGGTGAAAAACATTCATACATACCACTGGGATTCAGTATTTGTAAGCAAAGCCCTAAACAAGTCCCTTTCAAATACGAATTGCAACCTCAAATTGCAATTGGGTAACTTGTTATTGAATGGCAATTTGTAGGCTGTGCATAAGAAAAGGTGTGTTTGCAATAGCAATAAAACTGATTCTGCAAAACAGGTTGCTTGCAACTGCAGCGATGCTTTGTATATCTGGTCCTTAGTCTAAAAAATGGAAGTCCAAAATATTTAGCAGTGTAAGGTAGCAGGCTGGAGCCAAAGTGGGTTCCACAAGGTTGGATAGCCATTGGACACGGTCGCAGTGAAGCTGTTGGGTTTTGGTGGGAAAGCTCTAAGCAAGGGCCCTTCGAGGTTCATGCTTGGAGAAGGTCCCTTGCCAGTCGGATACTTTCAGTCCCGTTGCCTGGCCAAGATGTCTGCGTTCGCACTTAGTAACTTTGTCAGAGCTTGGAATTTTTCAACAGAGCAAGGCTGCCCGCTGTAGCTGAAGAAGGCTCCATGGGGCTAGATACCTTTTCCGTGAGGTCAAACTGAATCGGATATGCTGCTGCGGAAAAGCTCAGAGTGGGAGATATCTGAATCTTCAGCCCAGCTGCAATGAACCTCAGTCAGTCAGATCGGATTGGCAGGTTTGTCCCAGTCTGTTGGAGATCTTGGAAATGTTTCTAAGTCTCAGATTTTCAAGATTTGTAGGAGAAGTCCAGCCAGAAACAGCCAAGGGTTCCAGGATCTGAGAAACAACACTTGGGGGGTTTGGATGCACCCTAACAGCGGCCAACAGAAGGGTCCAGCTCACGTCCAGTTGGAACTGTTCAGTTAGGCAGTTGCAGAAGAGACCTCTTGTAGCTTGCTGAATCCCTGTAGCTTGCACAGGAGGTCAGTCTTATGACCCTTTGAGTCCACTGCTTTGTCCTGGATACAAGAGGAAGCATAACCGGTCCTCCAGGGCTCATTTCAGGTCACAAGCAGCAGGTCCAACTTACTTCTGTTCTTCCTCGGGTCCAGAAATTATTCTGAAGAGGGTGCTAGGGGATGAAACATTTATGCCTGGAACTAGCTTGTGGGTGGGGGTGAAACTTAGCTCCTCTCTACCCATGGGGTATAGGTTCCCAGGGGTAACCATAGCCACTTTTGAAGCAGTTCCTGTCTGCCCTAATGCAAAAAATCCCACAGTATCCCTCTGCCTACATCCAAGCTGGCGAAACCTTTCTCCCTTGTGCAACGCCTGTGTGACCACCCAGATGTTTGGCCAGGGTAAAGAACGGCCCCACCTCTATGGTCACTCCTAACCTGTTCTGGGGCAGATCCCTTCCCACTGGGATTGGTACCTGCTGATTGGGGGAACAAAAGAAGGGACCTGTCCAGGTGTCAGCTGGACACCCACTTGAAGTAAATTAAGCTCCTGTACACAGACCAAATACTCATTCTGCCTGAGGAACAAAAACTCATCCCCATACCCTGGCCTTTGTCTCTGCTCTGAGATACATTTTCACACAACATCAGGGCCTGAGCACTCAGAGGGCTACAGCTGGAAGCTAATGCAAATTAGAACCCAGAGGATTTAGGCAGAGAAAATATAACTTTTTAAAAGTAACTGGTCCATAATAATTAGCAAACATTTGACTTCGTCATTAAAATGGGCTTTTGCTAAATATTAGAAAGAGTTGTTGAATCAAGTGTTTGGCTGGTCCCTATCCTGCAATAGCAGAATTAATATTTAATATTGCTTCCCAGTGTTTCTCTGTGGGCCAACTAGCCTTCCCACAGTGAAAATAGCTTTTGGGTGCTAATTACTGTAAGGACATGTTAACATTACATGTCTACATCTCTTATTTTTAAATACCATGCAATCTGACCTGTGGTCTTAAAGACCTAATTAGGGGTGACTTGTTAATATTTAAATAGATGATTTAGCCCTGAAAAATACATTTATTTTGACAGGTGAATTGCATGTTTTCACTGCTCAATAGTAGGCCTGAAACCATATTTTGCACTGTAGTGGATGGCACAACAGGTGCTACAGCCCACTGCAGGCATTTAACTTCCAGGCCCTGGATACACCTTATACCATGCACCTGGATGTTTAGGCAGGCTAAATAAGGCCAATTTGGAGCATAGCAAATCGACCACGCCGTCAGGAAAAGGACAGGCACTTTACATCTGTTAGCAGGGGTAAAGTGCACAGAGTTCTACAGCAAGCAAAACAGACAGAGCAAAGATCTTGGGGTACACCAAGCAAAAAATAGCTATTTCCTACATTCAGGTATAGCATGGACCTATGGTACATTATGCTTGCTAGATTAGAATATAAACTTTCACTCTACACTACCCAAGCTACAAATGTTTGTTGACTGCAGGTTCAAATTGGGGGTAGACCAACAAGCACACATTCACTGAAAGGCTTCTCTCTGGTTGGGGTGATTGGAAGCTGACACATTGGAATTAACCAATACAAGGATCTTATGAATGTTTGAGATGAACACCATGGCCATAAACAGGTGGTATTATTCAACCCTCTTTTGGATTACCATCAACTCCCTCAAGCTGAGATCTGTAAATGCATTGGTGTTTGGAGAGGAATTTTCACTATCATATAAATTCACTGTATTTGGCCAAATATCTTACACTTTAGGGAAACGAAATAAGGCTAGTGCCACCTGTCTATACCTCCAAAGTGAATAAGTCTTATTCCTGGTAAGGTTGATCTGCTATCAAAGCCAAATGTAAAGGAAAACTAGACTGTCAAATCCAGATACCCAGTAGACCAGAGGTACGAACAGCCAAACGGGCATAACAGAAACCAATACCAAACTCATATAATGCAAGATTCCAGATGAATGGTGGTGGACTCTGTGCAGACTCAAATTCTTGTGGCTAAACACCAAGTCCCCTGCTGTTGGCAAACGCCTGTGCTATGACTTACTCCCAACTTTTGTTTCTGGCCAAATATACGAAACAATTGCCTGACTCTCAATTAGGAGACTTCCAAACACCTTTGTAAATGACTCTCGACTGCCAAGATGGTGATGAATGTAAGTATCCTCTCAAGGGGAAACAAACAACTGCCTACACCTATGGCATGAAGCCTAACAAAACAATAATCCATCATGTACAGGATCAACAATCAGAAAACTATACATACTGCTTTAGAGCCTCCTTCTGAATTAGTCTCTCCTTTTAATACTCCTGCTAAAAAAGGGGTGAATAATCCAGACAGCGTTATGTTGTTGGAATAATCATTTTGCAGTCATAGTAAGTCATAGTAAGTCACTTTAACAGTATCCCTGATTGGACACAAGCCTTTAACGCAACAATAAATATTGGAAAGTCACCAGGTCCACATCCTACCATAGCTCATCAGTTATCACGTTTCATTTTGGTGTTTGGGATGAGGTTTGTTATTAGCATTGCTGTGTATGCTGTGTTATGTTACGTCAATTGGTATTTCTAGAACATGCTGTTACCGTTGGGGTATCTTGTTGCTCCCTGAAAAGATGAAGTGATGTGCCTAAAGTATGAGAACCTTTAGGAACGGAATTTAGAAACTATGAAATGAAGTACGGCTACCTAAACAAAAACAATCCTAGTGTATCACTATATCCCAATAAAATGAGGGATACAAACTTGGGAATTATAAATTGTACATTCCACCTTTCCAGGAGATAAATGTTAAAGTGGTTTGCTGGCTCACTGTGGCCAAAGGTGGCTATATATATTTTCTTTCAGCTGCATCTTGGCTGGAATGTGTGATGATTTAATTTTCTTACCATGTGTATATTTTCAATGTCTAATTTGGCTGGTTATGCAATGTTACAGTTATAATATGACCTAAGCTGTAGCAAAAAAAGTGGTGTATGGAATACTTGAATTGGTCTCAGTCACTGGTAATTACTCCAGGTCGCATCCCAGTCTATCATTATTTTGCACACCGTGCCACCTCAGTTTGGACCCAAACATATGCAAATCAGTCTTCACCCTGCTCCAATGGGAACAGTCCAGTCAAATTGCCAGGCTACATCCTCCTTGAACTGGAACACAAACAACCCTGGACTGATTTCACCCTTATCCAAGCTCATCAGCCAGACATAGCTTGTTCCAGTGGCACAGTGTGCACAGGTCCCATTTTTGGCATCACACTAAAGTACACAAAAAAATGATGGATTTAATGCTTGGCTTAATCTCAGTCACTGGCAAATACTCAGGTATCTCAGTCCATTATTCCTTTGCACACCATGGCACCTCAGTTTGGACTCCGTCACATGCAAATCAGTCTTCACCCTGCTCCAGTGGGAACAGTCTTGCCCAAACTGCCAGTCCGGTCCTCCATGGATGGGAACACAAGCAACCCAGGACTGGTTTCATCCTTATTAGGGCTCATACGCCGGGGATAATTTGGTTAAAGTGGAACAGTTTTCACAGAACCCAGAAAATTGTCCCTGCCCTTTTGGTGCATCCCCTCTAGTTCCACACATGCACTTCTAAATTCACCCAGGCTTTCTTCCTACCTCTACTGCAAGCTGTAGATGCAGATATGAGAAAACCTCTAATTACTGACTTTAGGGCAGTGGTCTTCAAACTTTCTAATGCCGCGCCCCCCCAGTTGAAAAATAAAAATCATTGGCCCCCCCCTCAGTATTTTTCACAATTATTAGAAAGATGGCAATGTTTAAATAGGTCTAAAGCTATTTAAACATTGCAGTTAAGTACTGTTACCTTTTTAAAACCGCAATAACATGCTTCTGCTTAAAACAAAGGCATGTTATCTGTATAATATTTCTTTTGGACAGAGTTTGGTGCCCCCCCTGGGATCACTTGAGGCCCGCCCACCAGTTTGAAGACCTCTGCTTTAGGGTATCCCAACCTCTTCCTTATTGTTTTCTACTAAATAGTTTTTTCTTTCTTGAGCTAGGGATTCCTATGTTATGGATCTCACAACATTCTTTCTTTAAGACACCAATACCTTCTGGTGCTTTATCTGTCTGCCAACTGAATTTCTACAGAGGAACTAATTTTCCCAGTTTCTGGTGTGGTAACATCTTTCCAGAGTTCTGAAGGAGCTCGGGAAGTAATGCAGCATGGTTTATGAGTTATGACTGTGTGAATGGAACGTGAAATCTAGATCATTTGCATACTGTCCCCTCCAGATACCCATTTGGCCCATTTGGATGAGCCACTAAATAATTTCTGTTGTGAGTGTCCCTGCGTTATCGGCTCTCAACGCTGATCCCTCTCATGCTGTATCCATCATTGTTTTTAGACCCCCTCCTACGATAATATCTCTAGAATCCTCTTCTAGAGGTATTATAATTCTTCCTTGAGGAGGATATTTTGATTGTTATTCGGGTGAAGTTTAGAAAGTTAAGTGAACGTGCCCCTTCTCGGATCTCTAACATTAGTCATTTACTCTAACAATCTATTCTCACTTGGTAAATTTCGCAGTTGTGGCGTGGCGTTTGCTTCATCTTTTTGGTCTGGGGATGCACTGTCTGCAACTGCTGCGTTGTATCTCCCCCCGGGGGTCCATTTTCAGGCATAAAGTGCCAGACCGCTCTGACAATCTAATCCCATGGACGTTTCGTGCCTGCCTTCCCTTTCATTTCTGGAGTTGTCAAGTGCCAGTTGCAGTGAGTGTCTGCGGGATTTGCTGCTTTTGGGGCACTGTGAGGAGGAGGGGACTTTCTCTCATGCTGCCACCTTCACCCAAAGCCCATTAACCCTTAACTTTGTTAAACGTTCCACCTGTTGTCCATTTTGACAATGGTCACTAAAAATGTAAACTATACCAAAAACGTACATAATATTCGAATTGTTTAAGTGTTATTTCACAGTACTGCCATAGTGGAATTGCCAAAAAGACGATACAAACACAACACAATACAAATGCCCTCAGAGGCACAAATATGAAACTGCAAACTTGCTTAAGAGAACTTCCAAATGAGCAAGAAATCACTGGATCCAAACTGTGAAACGTTGCAACCAAAAGCTGCGGGGGTTGAATCTTTCTTACCTGAGTCGAACATTGCACAGTGCTAGAACGCACACAGAACAAGGAGCCCTGATCGTAGATTAGCACTTGCCAGTTTCAGGTCGGAGAGTGAGAGGCATTCTTAGGTTAAAGCAGACCTCTGCTTTCATTTCATTTACTTTGTTCCGGTTATTAACCATTAAAGTAAACACAAATACATTCCTATAAATGTTTAAAATGTACGTTAAATACTACACAATTTTACTGCTAAAATCAATATGACAAATAGACAATAATTATTATTCCATTAAACCAAGTTCTAAAATAACGCTACAAACAGCAATTAAAATTTCAAACCCAATTTCAAGCCCATGATCCTTAGAGCCTCTAGATGCTTCCTAACACCTTAGTTGCTGCAGATGGGTCGGATCCATCTCCGTCTATCAATCAATCAATCAATCAGTGCATTTATAGAGCGCGCTACTCACCCGATAGGGTCTCAAGGCGCTGGGGGGGTTGGGGAGTTGGGGGAGATGGGGGGGGGGGGGGGGGAGGGAGTTACTGCTGCTCGAAAAGCCATGTCTTGAGGAGTTTCCTGAAGGCAAGATGGTCCTGGGTAGTTCTTAGGTTTGCGGGGAGGGAGTTCCATGCTTTGCATCTTTACTTATCATAAACTGTACAAACCAATAGCATGTGCAATACCTTCAGTGCTGTCTAAAGTGCATAATGCACAGAGTGCAGCTTCTTTGATGTTCTCAGGTGACTTCCATTTTGCAGTCAAAGGTCTCACTTGGAGAATGTCATAACGAAATTTCAAGTATAAAGTCTAAGCTAACTGTGGTGGATCATATCAAGGAACTCTTCAAAACCTGGGTTAGGCTTGGCCATTACAAATTGTGTAGATAATCTGCCTAAACTAGATTCTTTTATAGAGCCTCTAAACTATACTCCCAATATGTCAGTTTAAACAAGATCTTTGATCTTGATATCAGTGTATGGTATTCACTCCAAAAAGTGAAAAACACAAGCTTATTAAACCAGGTCTGGATATAACGAAGCCAAGGAAAAGTTTAAAAAACTGTCAAGTGCCTTCAGTTCCTCAAGGGCTTCTCTATAGTGGATCAGTTCTTGGGTTATCCATAATCTTACGTAATAGAGTAACGGTCTGAAGGGGTAAGTATTCTATCCGTCTAATGTTCAAGCCCTGGTGCATGGGTATTAATGGTGTTGGACTGGGCGGTCCCAATAACCCCATTAGAAACTTGTTCTCAGATAGAGTGAGCTGTTTTAGAGCTCCTGTAAACCATAAATCAGCCACATTTGGTGCAGCGGCTGGAGCCTTGTTCTTATATAACTCTAAGGCTAGGGTAACTGTTTTGATTTTGGAACCTTGGCATTTCTTAGTAATAGCCCTTGCATTGTGAACAAGCACTGTTTTTGCTTTTCTTAAGTGGGGGTGCCATGACAACTTCAAATCTAGGGTAATACTCAGATAGTTGAAATTGGGAACAACCTCTAACTTTTGCTTATTAATTTTTACATTTATCTTTGAGATCCTATGAGGATTAATAACCATGCACTTTGTTTCACTAGGGTTTATATCTAGCCCCCTTCTCTCACAGTACACATTAAATTCATCAAGTAGACACTGAAGGCCCCTGGGTATCTGTGAGCCCAGAAAAATGGTGTCCGCAAAGAGTAATGCTAGGGCAAGCACCCCATTATTCTTTGGGGTGTCATGGTTGGATTTTTTAGATGATCAGCTTTGTCATTCATGAAGAGTGAAAACAGGATTGGTGCAAGCACACAGCCCACCTCACTCCCCTATTAATGGGAATTGGCTCCGTGAGGTCACCATGTACACCCCACCGCACTTGGGCAAAGTTGTCCTGGTGCAGTTTTATAATCTGGATTAGAAGATCATCCGGTACTTCCTCCCTCTGAAGCACGGTCCATAGAGGGCCTCTTGGGACAAGATCAAAAGCTGCCCTGAGATCTATAAATGCAATATACATGTGCCCTCTCTTAAATTTAGTATGTTTCCATAGGATGCAGAAGAGCCTGAAGTCTTGGTCAACTGTACTCACACAGGTTTTAAACCCTGCCTGTTATGGTGAAAGTATATTATTATAATCCATCCATTCATTCAGTTTCCTTAGTACCTGCCTGGCGTACACTTTTTGCAATAC
The DNA here is from genome assembly GCF_031143425.1 of Pleurodeles waltl. Taxonomy (NCBI): domain Eukaryota; kingdom Metazoa; phylum Chordata; class Amphibia; order Caudata; family Salamandridae; genus Pleurodeles; species Pleurodeles waltl. Next base: position 417,962,473 of record NC_090448.1, on the reverse strand, counting down.
ATCTATAATACTAATTGGTTCCTGCCTACTCCCTTTCTTATGAAATGGCACTGTTTTGTCTCCTTCCATGGTCGAGGCCCTGGCACTCCTGAGGCTACTGCATTGCTAATGAAATTAATGTATGGAGCCCAAACATCTTTATCATGCTTAAATAAATCCCTGGGTATTTTATCCAGGCTAGGTGCTACGCCTGGTTTAATAGCATCTATAGTTTCTAGTGTTTCCTTGATACTAAAATAGTTGCTAGATGTCATAGTTCTCCCAAGGGAGTTAAAGGAGTAGCCATATCTTTCTATACTGTGCCCTTTAGGCTCAGAGCATAACTCTGCAGTGTTGAAACCAAGAATTGGTATCCAGATGATGTTCAGTGCAGGTTTATTTATTTTCACTCCTGTGGGCAATTATATTCCAAAATGCAAAGGTGTCCATGTGCTTTGCAAATCCTCCCAATTCTGTTCTTCCAAATCAGTTTCTTCCTTTAGTAAAGCTCCCTTATATCTAGCCATTGCTACCCTCACCCCTTGTATGTCTCCTTTTTTTAAAGATTGAAGGAGTAACTTCTTCATTACTTTACATTCCTTCAAATACCAAGGGTTAGACTGATGAGGGCTAAGAGATGTGACTAGGGGCTCCAAAATCGAGGTATCACAACAGCTCTGATATACATAAGGGCTCACAACCTCTACAAAAGTGTTTTAAATATTAGTTAACATTTCTGGCTTATTCAATAATTTAGGCCACCTCAGTTTCCTACGATTGTTCCTGATTATTGTTTGAATATGTACTTTGCTTATGCCTCAAATTTGTGTTTCAGCAAGGCTCCCTTATGACGTCAGACATAAAGAGAAATGGTGACTAATCTCTCTCAAGTCAATTTTGAAAGCCTTTGATCTTTCCCATAGGGTAGTACTACATAGGATAGAGGTGGTCATTTCAACCCTGGCGGTCGGTGTTAAAGCGGCGGTAAGACCGCCAACAGGCCGGCGGTAAAATTTTAGCAATTACGACCGTGGCGGAAACCGCCAACAAAGACAGCCACTTTTACACTCTGACCGCCACGGCGGTACAAACAGACAGCGTGGCGGTCACCCCCAACAGCAGGCGGAGGACAAAGTACCACCAACAGTATCACAACCTACCAATCCCCCACCTTTTTCGGGGGTGGATTCACCGCGGATAAAAACACGGCGGAAACAGGATTCCGAAGGGAAAACACTCACCTCTACACACCCCATGATGAACTAGGACACCATGGAGCCGGAACTCCAAATTCTCCCTGCGATAGTCTTCCTGCTCCTCTACCAGGAGCACGAACGCCGGCGGCGAAGATCACGGTGAGTACTGCACCTACGACACAGGGGAGGGGGAGTTAAAAAACAGGGACACACACAAGCAACACCCCCACCCCAACCCTCACCCACCACAACACACACACTAATCCATATTGATACATCACAGGTACACCCCCCAACCCCCTGGAAGAATGCAAAGACAAAAGAAAATGAGTGTAACCATTGTAATCTATTAAAACCAAGTAGGCAAAAATATATACATACACCATTAACAAAATATACACCAAGCATAGTAGTCCAGGTATTGCTCCAATTAAGTCAGTGGAACACTGGGCCCACACGGTATGGGCGAGGCCCACACAAGATCCCCGACCATGACGGAGAGAACACTGCAGGGGCATCCGATAGCAATAAAACAGGCACCTCAGGGGGAGGGAAAGGGGGGGCACCTCAGCCGGTTGAGTGCACGACGCCAAATCCACGAGGGGGCCACATACCCACTGTTCAATCCTGGGGAGTGCAAAGCCACAGTCTCTCAAGTCTCTACAGTGGGTGGGTTGCCCACTGTTCAATCCTGGGGAGTGCAAAGCCACAGTCTCTCAAGTCTCTACAGTGGGTGGGTTGCCCACTGTTCAGTCCTGGGGAGTGCAAAGCCACAGTCTCTCAAGTCTCTACAGTGGGTGGGTTGCCCACTGTTCAGTCCTGGGGAGTGCAAAGCCACAGTCTCTCAAGTCTCTACAGTGGGTGGGTTGCCCACTGTTCAATCCTGGGGAGTGGAAAGCCACAGTCTCTCAAGTGAATAACAGTCTCCACTGGTTCTGGAGGGGGCATGGTGCCCAGAGTGCTTCATTCTGCTAAGGACAGAGGTAGTGGATGGATCTCTCCACTGGTTCTGGAGGGGGCATGGTGCCCAGAGTGCTTCATCCTGCTAAGGACAGAGGTAGTGGGTGGATCTCTCCACTGGTTCTGGAGGGGGCTTTGTGCCCAGAGTGCTTCATCCTGCTAAGGACAGAGGTAGTGGGTGGATCTCTCCACTGGTTCTGGAGGGGGCATTGTGCCCAGAGTGCTTCAACCTGCTAAGTACAGAGGTAGTGGATGGATCTCTCCACTGGTTCAGGAGGGGGCATGGTGCCCAGAGTGCTTCATCCTGCTAAGGACAGAGGTAGTGGATGACAGTCTCCACTGGTTCTGGAGGGGGCTTTGTGCCCAGAGTGCTTCATCCTGCTAAGGACAGAGGTAGTGGATGGATCTCTCCACTGATTCTGGAGGGGGCTTTGTGCCCAGAGTGCTTCATCCTGCTAAGGACAGAGGTAGTGGATGGATCTCTCCACTGGTTCTGGAGAGGGCATGGTGCCAGAGTGCTTCATCCTGCTAAGGACAGAGGTAGTGGATGACAGTCTCCACTGATTCTGGAGGGGGCATGGTGCCCAGAGTGCTTCATTCTGCCCGTGACGGACTCAGTAGAGTCAGTGCCCTTGGCGCTCATGGGCCAGCATTGCTTGAGACGGCGGTGCCCTGTTCAGCGTTGCTTGAGACGGCGGTGCCCTGTTCAGCGGTGCTTAAGACGGCGGTGCCCTTTTCAGCGGTGCTTGGAGCGGTGGGCTCCTTTGCAGTGACTCAGCTGCTGGCGGTCCTTCAAGGCCCAGCGGGGCTGGTGCTGGCGGTCCTCTCTAGCCCAGCGGGGCTTGTGCTGGCGGTCCTCTCTAGCCCAGGGGGGCCTGTGCTGGCGGTCCTCTCTAGCCCAGCAGGGCTGGTGGTGGTGGCCTCCGGGGCAGCAGGGCTGGTGCTGGCGGGGGCCTCCTGGGCAGCAGGGCTGGTGGTGGCGGGGGCCTCCTGGGCAGCTGGGCTGGTGCTGGCGGTTGCCTCCTGGGCAGCAGGGCTGGTGCTGGCGGTGGCCTCCTGGGCAGCAGGGCTGGTGGCGGTGGCCTCCTGGGCAGCAGGGCTGGTGGCGGTGGCCTCCTGGGCAGCTGGGATGATGGCAGTCTTCTCTGCCGTGCTGCTCTTCCCAGACTTGCTGAGTTTCTTGTGCCCCTTCCCCACCTTGGAAGGTGTCACAGCTGACTCCACACTCCCACCTGTACCCCTGGGAACGGCTTTGGTGGCTGGAGTGTTCCCCCTCTCCCGCCGGGCACTGGCCAACTTCTGATGTTTGACAGGTGGGGGACTGTCTGTGCTGTGGCTCCGTGCCACACTGGCTGCCCTGGTGGCGGGTGCACTCCAGATTCCGGTGACTACAGGCACCACTGGTCCCGGAGATGTTGTGGCTGAGGTGCTAGTTCGGGACCTAGGAGACGGACGGGGTGGGGGAGGTGTGGGAAAGAGGTCAAGGTTGGACAGGAAAAGTTTCTTGGAGACACTGGGACGGGTAGCTGGAGGGGGTTTGGGAGTGGAGGAAAAGGTTGTGGTTGTAGGAGGTGTTTGTTTGCTGACTTTGGGTGAAGGTGCATGCGCTGGAGGCTGTCGTGAGGTGGATGGCTGTTGGGTGGGTGTGTGCCTGCGTTTGTGTATCTTGGGAGGGGGCATCACAGACACACTGGGAGAGGACGCAGGGGACGAGTGAATGGTAGTGGGAGTGGAGACTGCCCGTGAGCAGGGTGTGGTGGTGGGTGTGCTGGTGATGGTAGTAGTGGCTGTAGAGGTAGTGCATGCAGGTGTCAGTGTAGACAAGACTGGGAGGGAGGAAGGAGACGATGAGGAGGGGGACACAGTGGAGGCAGTGGATGTTGGTGTGTCTGCATGTGTGTGATGCTTGCATGAGTGCCTGTGGTATGTGTGGTGCTTATGTTTGCCTGAGCTTCCCTTGTGTGTTGACGTGTGTGCATGCTGGTCTGGAGGTGTGCTTGGGATAGGCTGGGATACAGGGGATGGGTCTGGGTGGAGGTAGTTGGAGGGGGGAGGCTAGAGACAGGGACAATGGCTGTCATCAGTGCTGAGGCCAGAGTCTGAAAAGCTTGCTGAAGGGCCGCCTGACCAGAATGAATGCCCTCCAGGAATGCATTTGTTTGTTGCAACTGCCTTTCTACACCCTGGATGGCATTCAAAATGGTAGACTGCCCAACAGTGAGGGACCAGAGGAGGTCAATGGCCTCCTCACTGAGGGCAGCAGGGGTGACTGGGGCAGGGCCTGAGGTGCCTGGGGCGAAGGTGATGCCCACCCTCCTGGGTGAGCGGGCAAGGGGCAAAGGCTGAGGGGCTGCTGGGAGGGCCGTGCTGGAAGGGGGGGTGGCGGCTGTACCTATAGATGTGGGGGGGGCACAGATGTTGCCGCCACCACAAGGGAGCTCCCATCAGAGGACGAGTCCATGTCACTGGTCTCAGTTCCTGTCCCCGCCGTTGAGCTCCCCTCGCCCTTCGTCTCACTGGTGGAGTCCGATTCCGTAGTGTGGCCCTCCATGGCCATGTGGGATGCAGCCCCCTCGTGGTCCGGTGCCACTGCTCCTCCGTCTGATGATGCTGATGCACACAAGAACAGGGAGACCACAAAAAATTGGGGGATGACAGAAGAAAGACATGTTGAGTGCATTCATTACCGCTACCGTTGGCGGACACGACAGACACACAAGCCCCCTGCACTACGCCGCGCTGTTGAGCTCCACTGTTCAATTCCTGGGAAATGGCCTACTAGGCTATGGACGACATCTGCACACATGGATGACACAGGGGCATGACTAGGTGTAGTTGGCACTCTACAGAGGTGCGGTGGGGTGCCAAATGGCCTGCTTTACGGAGGTAGCTTGCCTACGGAAATCGTCCTGGCCTAGGGAAACCCACAGCCCACCTCCCCCACCGAGACCCCTCCACTGCACGCAAAATCAGCAGAATGAGAGTGTACTTACCCCCTTGTGGCTGCTGTGATGCCCTCAAGCGCCCATCCAACTCGGGGTACGCCACCGCCAGGATCCTGAACATCAGGGGGGTCATGGTGTGACGGGCACCCCTCCCACGTTGGGAGGCCATTCCCAGCTGAGCCTCCGCCGTCTTCTTGCTCCAGCGGCGAATGTCCTCCCATCTTTTCCGGCAGTGGGTGCTCTGTCTGTGGTAGACCCCCAGGGTCCGGACGTCCTAGGCGATGGCACGCCAAATATATTTTTTCTGGTGTGCGCTGACCTACATGATTTGTACAGGGGGAAGAGAAACGTATTACCAACTGCACCGTCACAGTCATTGGCCCCCATCCCTACCCTTGGCATGTGGCACATGGACTCACCGTTGTTTCATGCAAGCTGCACTCTCCCCCCTTCCTTCTTACATCCACCCCTCTCCACACAGGCATAGCCCATACAGCATGCTCCCAGTGTACTTACCTGGTTGTCTGGTGGACCGTAGAGTAGCGTGTACTGGGGGAGGACCCCATCCACGAGTTTCTCCAACTCCTCCAATGTGAAGGCAGGGGCCCTTTACCCAGACACTCGAGCCAATTTCTCTTCCAGACCGAGGTCACAGCAGCACTTGCAGTGTAGGTCCTCTCCTGTCGAAGATCAGGTATCGAGTGATTGAAGTGATAGAAAATGGCAGTCACGTCCGCGGTGGTGCGTACCGTCATCGCCGGCGTACATCGTCATTGGCTCCTGGGACCCACAGGGTCCAATGTTAACCAATGCAGCATTACACCACGGTCTTCGACCGCCTACTGGGACGGTGTACAACGCCAGCGCAGTTGCCTCACATCCCATTGTCCCACTTTACAGGTCAGGCAGCCGCCATTTCAGGGGCCCACATGGCTTTATTTTCAACTGCGTCACACATACCTAGGCCTAGACTCAACACACATACAGGTCACTTTTTAGATTATGATTGGTGTTCTGTGTAAGCTGGGGGTACATACCTGTGAGTTGTTTGACTCTGTGCTCGCTGTTGTCCTTCATAGGCACCGTCCGCTGGGACATGTGAGGAGATGGTGGCATCCTCCGGTGTACAGACCGCTGGTGGACCTGTCGACAATGGAGGAAAGACGTGATCATCACCTACAGGCTTGACCGTGCCACAATCCATGAACTGTGTACCCAGCTGGAGCCAGACCTGATGTCAGCTATCCGCCATCCCACAGGAATCCCTCCTCAAGTGCAGGTGCTGTCAGTGCTCCATTTCCTTGCAAGTGGGTCATTTCAAACAGTGGCCATAGCATCAGGGATGCCCCAGCCTATGTTTTCCAACGTGTTGTCCAGAGTGTTGTCTGCCCTGCTGAAACACATGCGAAGCTTCATCGATTTCCCTCAGGTGGAGTATTTGCCTACAATGAAAGGTGATTTCTATGCCCTGGGACATATCCCCAACATCATAGGTGCCATTGATGGGACACATGTGGCTTTGGTACCCCCCCACAGGAGTGAACAGGTGTACAGAAACCGGAAGAGTTATCATTCGATGAATGTACAGATGGTATGTTTGGCCGACCAGTACATCTCCCATGTGAATGCCAAGTTCCCTGGCTCAGTGCATGACGCCTACATCCTGCGGAATAGCAGCATCCTTTATGTGATGGGTCAACTCCAGAGGCACCGTGTGTGGCTATTAGGGGAGCACCTGGAAGCTAGTCAGTGGGAATGGTTGTCTGGGTCTGGGGATATCCCTCCAGGTTAGTGTGTGTCTAACAGTTGTCCCTCGCCATTTGCAGGTGACTCTGGTTACCCCAACCTGTCATGGCTACTGACCCCAGTGAGGAATTCCAGGACAAGGGCAGAGGAACGCTACAATGAGGCCCATGGGCAAACTAGGAAGGTGATCGAGCGGACCTTCGGCCTCCTGAAGGCCAGGTTCAGGTGCCTCCATATGACAGGTGGATCCCTATTCTACTCACCAAAGAAGGTGTGCCAGATCATCGTGGCCTGCTGTATGCTTCACAACTTGGCTTTGCGACAACAGGTGCCTTTTCTGCAGGAGGATGGTCCAGATGGCGGTGTTGTTGCAGCTGTGGAGCCTGTGGACAGTGAAGACGAGGAAGCAGAAGAAGAAGACATGGACATCAGGGACTCAGTGATCCAGCAATATTTCAAGTGAAACACAGGTAAGAATACTAACCGGCCTACTACATGTACTTAAACACTACTACCTCTCTACTGTCTGTCGTTTTCACCCAGTGTATGGTCACTGAGTTGTCACTTTCCCTTACGATTTCACAGATGTGGGTCCCACTGTGTGACATCTGCTTTGATTCCTCATGGACTAGAGCTGTGTGACATAGGTATGTTGACATTACAAATGAAAGAGCTTTTTGCCATAGTAATTGCTAATACAGTATTCCGAAATCACAGACTGACTCCAGATTGTTTTGTGCTTTAAGGGTGTTTATTTTAGTGCTCACAATTGGAGGGGGTAGCAAAATGGTGAGGGTTGATGGAGGAGGAATGTCCATGGCAGAGTCCAGTCTATTAGTCTCACAGGTGCATTGCCCAAATGGGAATTGGAGGTGGAGCTGGGGCAGTTTAAGGATGGACAGGGTGACAAAGTGGGACAATAGGATGACAATCAGGGTGGTCTCATTTCTTGGCGGGGGTCTTGGCATCGTTCTCTGTCTTTGTCCTGGATCTCAGGGACCGTTTGCGAGGTGGTTCTCCATCTGCAGGGGGTGGGGTGCTGGTGTGGTGGTCCTGGGCGGTGCCTCCTGTCCACTAGCTCCGGCGGCGGTGGTGGGCAGTTCATCATCCAGGCTAGTGTCAGGGGCCCCTTGTAGTGCCACAGTGTCCCTCCTGGTGTTGAGTACTTCCTTCAGCACCCCTACGATGGTGCCCAGGGTGGAATTGATGGATCTGAGTTCCTCCCTGAAGCCCAAATACTGTTCCTCCTGCAGGCGCTGGGTCTCCTGAAACTTGGCCAGTACCATTGCCATCGTCTCCTGGGAGTGGTGGTATGCTCCCATGATGTTGGAGAGGGCCTCGTGGAGAGTGGGTTCCCTGGGCCTGTCCGCCCCCTGTCGCACAGAAGCCCTCCCAGTTCCCCTGTGTTCCTGTGCCTCCTTCCCCTGGACCGTGTGCCCACTACCACTGCCCCCAGGTCCCTGTTGTTGTTGGGGTGGTGGGTTAGCCTGGGTTCCCTGTAGTGGTGGACACACTGCTGATTGACGTGTCCTGGGGACGGAGGTATGGGCCTGCTGGGTGGGTGCTGTGCTGGTGTTTCCAGAGGAGGGAAGCTCTGTGTTGGCCAGTGACTGGGTGAGGGGAACCGACTGTCCCGAGGTCCCCGATGGGCCGGGCTGGTCATCTAGATCCAGTTGGACAGAGGTGCTGTCATCACTGTGGGCCTCTTCTGTTGGTGGTGTGGACATGTGTGGACCCTCCTGTCTGGTGACGTTGGGTGCAGGGGTATAAAAGGATGTTTATTACATCTGTGTGTGCCATGGTGTGCAATGGGTGGGTGACCGTGTACCCCAGTGCTTGCATTCCTGTGTGGGACCTTGTGTGATGATGGTTTAGGGGGGTGTATGGGTATGTGCAGTGGGCATGCTTTAGTGATGGGTGTCCTTGATTTGTTGTTGCATGCAGGGCTTTGGGTTAGGATGTGTGGTTTGTGATGTTGGGACATCTGTGAGTAGTTAGAGTTAAGGGGGTGAGGGTGGGGGTATGTGCTGGCATGCAGGTAGGGTGGGGGATGTAATAATTAAGATTTGACTTGCCAGAGTCCATTCCTCCACCTACTCTTGCGAGGCCCTCAGGATGCAGAATCGCCAAGACCTGCTCCTCCCATGTTGTTAGTTGTGGGGGAGGAGGTGGGGGTCTGCCGCCAGTCCGCTGAACCGCAAGGTGGTGTCTTGAGACCACGGAACGCACCTTCCCCCGTAGGCCGTTCCACCTCTTCCTGATGTCCTCCCGCTTTCTTGGGTGCTGTCCCACTGCGTTGACCCTGTCCACTATTCTTCGCCATAGCTCCTTCTTCCTTGCAATTGAGGTGCGCTGCACCTGTGATCCGAATAGCTGTGGCTCTACCCGGACGATTTCCTCCACCATGACCCTGAGCTCCTCCTCCGAGAACCTGGGCTGTCTTTGCCGTGCCATGGGGTGGTGTAGGTGATGTGTGGGGTGGTGTGTGGGGTGATAAGTGTGCTGATATGTAGTGGTGTGTAGTGTGAGGTGCGTGGAAGTTATGTGGGTGATGGTGTTGTGTGCCTGTGGATGCTAGTATTGTTGATGGTGGTGTTGTCTCTCTCTGGCCTTCGTTCGTGATTTTTGGTCGTAGGGGTTTGTGGGTGATGTGGGTGTGTGTTTTATATTGTATTGGGTGTGTGGGAGTGGTGTGTGTATGTGTATCAGGTGTGTGTATTTCGAATTGTCCAATGTGGTAGTGATTTGCATGTGTGTGTGTATTCGTGGTCGTGGATTCGTGTGTCGTGATAGTGTGGGTGAATTTCTGTTGGCGTGACGGTGGAGGTTTTGTTTTCGCCAGTTTATCACTGACCTTTGGTGTGGTGGACTTGTGTGGGTGTCTGGATTTTGGCGGATTCCGTGCTGTGGGTCATAATAGCTGTGGCGGTTTTCCGCGGCGGTGTGTTGACGGTCTTCTGCACGGCGGTATGCAGCTTTTACCGCCAATGTTGTAATGACCGCCATAATCTATCTTTGATTGGGCATTCCCCCTCTTAAAGGTATACAAATTAACATTATCAGGGTTCAATCTGCCATTAGAGGCTTGCAGGCCATGCTCTAAAGTAAAGTGCAAAAGTTGTATACCAGTGACAGTACAAGGGACTGGGTCGCATCCTCTAAATGATGGGATTCCTGTAGCCATATTCTCTTTTTCCATGACAAGACCAAGCCCAGAATTGGGTCATATGTGCAATTGAAATCCCCCACTATAACTACTGTCCTTTTATTTACTATAGTTTTAAGGGCGTTATCTAATATTAGTGCAGTCCTTAATTCCTGGTCACTCCTTTACGGTCTTATATATACATTGAACACATGCAATGCGCCCTTATTACGCATAGTTAATTTTGCTCCTTGGATACCTAGCAAGTCTATAGGGTAAACAGCTATTGTAGGACTCTGTGAGATTTTTATCCAAAGGACTAGCCCCCGTGAGGGCCTTCCACGCGACAAGGGGATCTCATTAATTGAATATGTTGTATATCCTAGTTTGTAATGTGGATCAACTAATCAAGTCTCTTGAAAGAGCCAAAGATGGAAACCTTCAATATATTCCTGCCAATCTAGGTCTCTTAACTTGAGTTTCAGACCTGCTACGTTTCAGGAGACCAAACAAATAGATTCTAATTCAAGTATTTATGGAACCAGCTTTATACCATGAGTGTCTGTGTGTCCCCGTCCCCTTCCTTCATACCGGCTGGCCTGTAGTATGGTCCTATCAACATTTATAACTCTACTTCCTCTCCAGGTTTGAGCCAAATTGTCCTCTTGTTCCCCAAGCTCTGTTACATTGGGTAGAGGACAATTCAGGTTGTATGCCTCAAGATTTGCATTGTGTTAGTTGCTACTTTGCTGGGGACCCTTAGCCTCCTGTTCTCTAGGTGATGTATTTCCCTCAATCAATGGATTATTATGTTTAAACTAGATTGTAGATTTAATAAATGGACTAGCTCTTAGATCCAAAGCAATCAGACCCCCTAATATTGCTTTATCGTTGACCATGAGTTCTATAGCATCATTTCCCCCATTCCTGTCGGTCATCTGCTCAGCTCTTAGTATGTCAGAACGAACAACCAACAGGCAGTGTCGCTTATACCTGATCCAATAGATGATCCTGTTTTTAAGTGAGTCCTCACTTTCCCAGCTGTTCTGATTTAACTTAGGAACATTTGTCATGAACAGTTTATGGGCCCTCACTTTACTTATATATTCCCTAGGATGTTGTTTACTACAACTGTGGTACATTTAACTATACTCAGCCTTGTTTCTGGGGTGGCATGTATTTCAATTTCTCATCTGGCATGTGGATGACCTATAGTATTGTGGCGATTTACAGGGAGCCTTCGCTGAATGACGGCCATCTATATTGAATGATCCCCTCTCTGCATCGTTGCTACTATTCATCTGATTGCAACATGGAATATTACTACTCCTCTGCCACGAGGATGTGTCCACAGGTAGATGCTTTGGCTCAACTGAAGAAGGTCGTAAAATACTGTGTGTATTTAGAAAATCTTCGGTTGAGGGCATGGTCGATTAGTGGACACAGTGAATTAGTGGACATAGTCCTAGGACTCTCTTGTCTGCTTAGGGGTAAACCATCATGACCCTTCACATGTATCATTAATTTAGACACAAGATATTTTAAACCCACGATCTCATTTGTCAACATATCTATTTTTGTCTGTAATTATCTCATATCTTCTGTTGAATGCCCGCAGCCTAATTTTTTTGGCACTGATTCTTTCCCCTTTTTAGCCTTCTCCCCAATTTGCTTACTCACTTGCCCTATGGGGCCGTGCCCTTCCAAGCTTACCTCAGTGGCCTTTGCTGGTTGTCCAATTGTCAAAGGAATATATCTAATCGAACAAACAATGCCCAAGGTCAAACTCTCGCCCCCTTTATCTGTTCCTGAGAGTATTGAGTTTACTGCTAGATGGGAGCCTGGCGTTTGAGTTGAGGTCACTACAGTTCTCCCATCTCTCTACTATGGCAAGAGATTGACAGTCCTTCTGCTCCATGCCATTGTATGATGCCAGTGCCTGTTGTGTGTCCATTTCTTTCTGGGAATCTCACTTTTTTAAATAAAAGGCAGTGATCTTTGAAGTTGATGGCTTGCCCAATTTAGCTGTTTCGCTTAACATTGCCTCTACTTCCTCAATTAGGTCATCTGTTTCTGCAATTGTACAATTATCTCCTGCACTCCTTTTTATTTTGGGGGGTCTTCCCCTTACCAGGTAATACATCGGTTATCTTGCACTTCCCCATATTTTACACAGATCACTTTCATGCTATTCCCTTCCTGCAAAGTAGGAGGAGCAAAGTATTGATCAGGTTGCCCATCCTTGAAGAATACATATGATTAAAAACTAAGTCTCACGTACGACAAATCGTGTGAGGGGCTAATTCAATAATTCAAGCCAAACTCCTGCTCCCAATAGATCCTAATATGTTATCAGTGTTTCATACCACCTGGCTTATTCCAATACCAAATCAGTTCAATTTCCGTTTTGCTCATATGATGTCAGCGGATGATCAATTGCAAAAGTCAAATAGCCTAAGGGCCGCTAGACTCAAATAGCCATAAATACAAGTACCTGGGGTCGCACACACACCTGCAAACACCTGATTACCAAAGTTCCAATGCAAAGCATCCAACAGCGTCCGGAGTTGAAACAAAAGAAGGGTGGGAAGAGGGAGCGCTATATGGCTGATGCAGGTGTCTTCTCTCTTAGGGCAGCTGATGGCAGGTATCAATCTCTGAGGCAAGGCACCCTGGGACAGTTACTCTCACCAGGGCAACAGGCAGGTAATGAGTGCCACAGACGAGAAAAGGCAGAAGTACATACACCCTGGGGCAGTCCGTCCCACCATGGCGAGGATGGTCCCCTATGCAGTTCGCACCCAAATACAAATGCATCCTCATTTGTTTAGTTTGAGATGAAGTCCAACCAGAGACATACTGGTTACTGCAGATGGCAAGAATTACTCACTGCGAATAAAGAATATGAGATCAGCAGCCAATAGCATAATAATTATAAATTGATAGTACAGGATTTAATACAAATAAAATGGCATAGCAAAGGTGATATTTTAATGGACACCTGAGTACAGCTAGGCAAAATGATTACCAGCCATTGCAGCCCTCTCGCTTTAAATGAGGGTGTGGGTGTGGCTAGGAAATGCATCACTGCCACCACGGCTGTCAGGGAGTTGTAGTCTTTCAGTGTCCCACCCTCCTAACCTACATGTGTGTAAATGCATTGCTTCTGTTCTTAGGCAGGATGGCGCAAAATCTGGATATGGTTTGTGGGACTTATCACCCATTCCAGCTCCCAGAAACCTGCTACCAACTTTCCAGCTTTCTCGAGGTTTTTGTTTACTTATTCAAGCGGCTTGAATCTATTGTGGTGTTGAATGTGACCGACTAAAATGTTGACAACCCAATTAACCATGTGCTTTTCAAGATCAGATCAGTAAATTGTATTTATACATGTTACTTCTTGTACAAGTAGCAATTAGAAAACAATCTCATGAATGTGATTAATCAATTAGCCTAATGACCTCTGTCAGTGATCATCCCCCTATAACTGAAATTCTCCTACCAAAAGTAATTGATTTGCGTCATCAATGGGTAAGAGTGCGATTACTTTTGACATGCTATTGTATTGGGCCAGACCACTGCTGAGTGTCTGCTTGTCTGGAAATGACATCCCATTTGCACGTTGATAATGTTTGAGGTTAATGGCATCCATTTTCTTCAATAGTACGAGTGTGAATTGTAAAGGATGCAACTGTGACCTTAAGTACCCGATTCTGCAGACCAATTTCTGATGTTACTAGGATTCTTAGTGTCACTCATTGCAAACTGGGGATTTCACAGAGCTAAGTGACTCTTTTGATCTCCAAGGAAAGCGGAGTGCTCAGAATCACAAAGTGGCTCACAGGATGGATGGATCAGACAATAGTCAAGTCCAAATTGCTCTAATGTGTAGAAGGGTAGGCACATAGAATTATGACAGGATAGCTGAGCAAGTCAGAAACCAGGTAGCATGACACTAATCGCAGGAAAAAGGACCTTATTTCTCAAAACAAAATAGGATTACAGTGAGGATTCTGATTATAGATTGAAATAAGGTTAAGAAGGTTGTATGTGAGATATAGCTTGCTTCCAGGTAATCATAAATAATCAAAACTTCCTTGAACGTGCTTTGAAACATCATATGCAAGTATTCTTTGACAAACCAATCAAACAATCCACTGCTGGCCACAATTAGAAAGGCAGTTCACTACTCAGTGCATCACTCATAAGTCTCTTTACTTCTCATCCTAAAAAGGTTAGAGGCACTGATTTCAAAGAGTGGCTCTGAAAGTATGTTTCAGTATGCGTAGACGTAGAGGGGTGGGGGTCAACAGACCAATCAATAATCAGCCCAAATGAGTCCTCAAGTACGCATCTTACACATTTACATTAATTCACCAACTGTGAAAAAACAAGTGATAATGAAAGAAACTGCTGAGTTCGTGAAAATCTAGACTTCATCTCCTGGATGAAATAAATCCTTCTTTGTCTAACTGGCACTAAAACAGAGATCCTGATAGCAGGAGGGCCAGACAATGACGAGCCTCCTTTGGAATTGCCCAAAAGGCTCTGATTCCCACCGTTCACACACCTCGGAAAGTATGGAATCTGGGGATAACCTTCAATGAAACCTTGGGCCATATTTATACTTTTTGACGCAAAACTGCGCTAACGCAGTTTTGCATCAAAAAAATGAGCGCCGGCTAACGCCATTCTGAAGCGCCATACGGGCGCCATATTTATTCAATGACGTTAGCCGGCGTTAGCCGCCGGCGCTGCCTGGTGTGCGTGAAAAAAAACGACGTACACCAGGCAGCGCCGGCGTAGGGGGATATGGAGCTTGGGCGCCAAAAAATGGGGCAAGTCAGGCTGAGGCAAATTTTTCGCCTCAACCCAATTTGCGCCATTTCTTTCGACTCCCAACCCCCATAGAAAGGACTCCTGTCTTAGCAAAGACAGGAGTCATGCCCCCTTGCCCAATGGCCATGCCCCCTGGGCATGGTCATTGGGCATAGTGGCATGTAGGGGGGCACAAATCAGGCCCCCCTATGCCACAAAAAAATAAAAATAAAAACACTTACCTGAACTTACCTTAATGTCCCTGGGATGGGTCCCTCCATCCTTAGGCGTCCTCCTAGGGTGGGCAAGGGTGACAGGGGGGGTCCCTGGGGGCATGGGAGGGCACCTCTGGGCTCCTTCCGAGCCCACAGGTCCCTAAACGTCTGCCCTGACCAGGCGCTAAAAAACGGCGCAAAAGCGGCCGTACGTCATTTTTTTTGACCCGCCCACTCCCGGGCGTGAATTTTGCCCGGGAGTGTAAATACGGCGCACATGCCTCGGAGTCACTTTTTTAGACGGGAACGCCTACCTTGCATATCATTAACGCAAAGTAGGTGTCCACGCTAAAAAATGACGCAAACTCCATGGACTTTGGCGCTAGACGCGTCTAACGCCAAAGTATAAATATGGAGTTAGTTTTGCGTTGGAATTGCGTCAAAAAAAACGACGCAATTCCGGCGCAAACAGAGTATAAATATGCCCCCTTCTATTTGATTCATAAGTGTGAATGAATTACACACTGCTTGACTCTCCACGAGAGGGTGTGAGAGGGTAGGGTGTTGCTTGGATGCTTCCTGAAATGTGAATGACTTGTTCTTGTGCTTTTGCTCCTTCCAGCTACTCTGATGCCGGTGGGGTGGCTGTGTGAATGAACTAGCCCAAGGAGTACTCATCTCACTTGGATACTTTATGGACATGCTGTTCCAGCAGGACACTGACCAACCGATCCCAACAATGTCATCCTCATACATGCTAGATTTTGTGAGGATTCTATATAGCAGACGTATAGATTTTACTCCTTTCTGTGGTACTGAATGTCTTGCTGCTGTTGTTTAATTTCCTGAGGCTGACCAGTGCACCCCTCTTCAACCATTGAAGTAATGCAATGCAATAGAGACTTTGCAGTGTGACCTGAAGGACAGTGAGACCCCACATATGACTACTTCGACAGACATGCCCATTTTATGATCTTTAGGATCCTAGAGTACTGAGTCTTCACTAAATAAAGATGACTTGCCCTCCACGCTTGAGATGAGAGAAACAACCTGGTCTGACTGTCAAAAAGTGGTATGCATGGCTAACAGAAGTTAAAGACGGGACATGAACAAAGGTGGGAAGATTCATTCGGGATCCTTCCAGTCCGGTAATATAGCAGCTAAGGTGCACTGAAGCAAAAGCAGCTCCATCTGTTTCACTGCTGGAGCTGAAGAAACACCACTTATGATAATCTGGACAATTCTGGGGCATGGAACCTCAAGTTTTCCCTCATTTTAGCTAGGATTACATGGAACCAGTCCAATGGAATGCAATTGCTTTTTATTCTTTAACACTTCCTTCTATAACAGAGCCCATGCAAAACTCAGATGAACTGTTCCTACCTCCAGAGTCGGACTGGTAAAGCGGGCATTCGGGCATCGGCCGGTGGGCCAGTGCCTGCGACCCATTTCTGGGCCGATTTTTTTGGTGCGATTAGGATGCCCGTTTTGAAGGGTTTTGGGATTAGCTGTGTTGTCTGGCATTGCCGAGGCGGAGACTCTGTGGAGGCTAATTGCCCTCTCTGGACGCCTGCAGCAGGGACAGACGGTCTCCTCCCCATCTCCTGCGGCATTGTCCCTACCTGTCCCTTGCTGGGTCTGCCATATAGTGTGTGGGGGTGGTTTGGTCTGGCAATGGCCACACTTGAGTGCAAATCGATTCATGTGAGGGAAGAGAGGAAGAGCTGCCTCACTGGAGCACAGGTGTGAAGAGAATTATCACCCCTTACCTCTCTGTAGGAGGCCAGCAGTGTCCTACATCTGACATCCCCCCTGCCAAGCTGAACATGAAGGGCATTGTGGTGGAGGGGCGGATGGTCCTGAGCAGCCTCGCTGGAGCCTGGGTGAGGTGGGCCATTTCCCGCCGTCACCTTCCCACAGGACACTGGCTTTGTACTGCCCTGATCCCTGCCTGCCAGGTTCTATACACTTGCACGATGGAGGGAGGGGGATGGGGGTCAGTGTTGTTTGTCCCTGCAAAGCCATGGACATAGTGACTCCCTGGAGGAAGGCAGATGGAGGAAGACAAAGGAGTGATGGGGCAAAGAAAGGGTAGAGGACAAGCTGAAGGGGGAGAGTTAGATAGGAGAGGGGGTGATCTATGGAATAGATGGGAAAGAGGCAGAACTATGGAAAGAGTAAGAGAGGCAAAGAAAGACAGGAAGATTTAATATTAGCAAAAGAAAGTGGTGTGTGGGGATACGGTTCAGCTGTGCTACAGGAGGAGGAAAAAGTTACAGAATAAAGAGAAACTGGAGTGAGTGGAAGAGGGATCGAAAGATAAGAGACAGTGAAAGAGAAGAATGAGAAGTAGAGATAAAGAGTGTGTGAGAGGTAGAGAATTCTGTATGCATAGAAATATAGCTGGGCACCCACCGCAATCTCCTCCCTGTAGCTGGGCATCTTCCTCTCTTTCCTCCCTATAGCTGGGCACCTTCTTCTCTCTCCTCCCTATAACTGAGCACCTTCCTTTCTCTCCTCACTATAGCCGGGCACCATGTGCACTCTCACTATAGCTGGGCACCCTTCGCACTCTCCTCCCTATCACTGGAAACCTTCCTCTCTCTCCTCCCTATAACTGGGCACCCTGCACATTCTCACTATAGCTGGGCACCCTCCACAGTCTCCTCACTATAGCTGAGCACCTTTGTCACTGTATTGCATCTTCATCATGGGCAGTTGCAAAGGCCCACACCTCCCTAGGTCCTCCTCATAAAATTAACTCTTACTCTCTTTTTCTGCACCTTTCACTTGTTATACCAACGGTTCTCTGTGTCTCTCTCTTCCTGTCTCACCACTTGCTACCTTTCTCTCTGCCTCTTTTTCTTCTCTCACCCATCACTTGTTCTAGCATCTCTCACTATCTGATATCATCCATCTTTACTGACCTCTCTTCTTTTTTTGTCTACCTCGTTTTCACGCTTCACCTCATCTCCCTCTATTTACCTCATCTCTCTCCATCTCTCCCTTCTCTTTGTACTTCACCTTTGCTACTTCATCTCTTTCTACCTATGTTTTTGTGCCTCATTTCCTTCTACCTCACCGGTCAACAAACCCTGCTAAAAATCACCCACTCTCTCTGCCTACCTCATCACCTTATGGCTCTCTGCCGCTTTCTCTGCCTCACCTATCTTTCTGTTTCAGATCTCTTCCCTTTGCTCTTCTACCTAAAACCTTCACTTTCCCTCTCTCTTCACTGATATCTAGACTTTATGTACCAACCCCAAATCTCTATTTCAGCCCTTGCTACCACATTTCTTTCCATCACACCTCTTTCTTCCAAATACACCTCTCTGAATCCCATTTGTCTCTACCTCTGTCCCCTAGTCTCTCTAACTCCACACCCTCCCTATACTGTTGCTACCTCAGTCCTTTTCTCAGCACCTGGCAGTCCTTTTCATATTACTGCACTGCCTTCCTCCTCCACCTGCTTTGCCCCTCTCTCTCTCCCTCACCTATTTCATCTATTTCTTTTCCGCACCACTCTATCTATATGTCTCATCTCTACCTTTCTCACCTATCGCTCTCCCGTATCTCACTCTCTACTTCACATTTCATAGAGTAACTCATCTTTCTCCCCACACAATTCCCAACCTCTCAATATCTATCATTTAAACACTCCCTCACCTCACCTCCCCACTTCTTTCTAGCTCTAATCCCCTCTGTGTTGCTTCTCTCACAACCTTGCCCTTTCATCACTATTTCTTTATCTCTAGCCATCTTTTTAAACTATAATTGCTTTTCTCTCTGTCATCCATCTCTTTCTCTCTGGCCTACCTCTAAACACACCTACTGTGCTTCACATCTTTGGTTCTTTCTTTTTATATCCATCTACTTCACCTCTTTGGCTCTTCTTCACACCTTCACTCTTTATCTATCCCAATTCCCACTCTTTTTCTCCACCTGACCTCTGGCTCCACTTCTTTTTATTACAAGTAATCTCCTTTTCTTACGTTCGCCCTTCTCAGTCTACCTTTCTCTCTACCTAATAGCCTACTTTGCCTAAACAATCTTTCTGTGCCTTATTTATCATTCTGCCCCCCCCCCCCAACTCACAGCTGCCTCCATCTTGGATTTCCGTATATTTCTGCCTCATATTTTTACCTGGGTACCGCTGCAGCAACCCTCTTCCTACATTACCTTTCCCTCTATTTCACCCCTTTGTGTTCCCCAACCTCTTACTTACATTTCATTATTCTTAGCTCCATCTATATGTATCTACCTCTCTAACCCACTCCAAAATATTATCTATCACTCTACATCCCTTTTCCTATCTAACCCTTCCTACCTCTCCATATCTTTTTTTTGGCCTCCTTATCATTCTCTTCCTACCTCATCTCACCCATCTATATCATCTCAGTTTTACCTCCCTTCTCCCTCTACATCTCACCGGAACATTCTCATTACTTCTCTGTCCTTTCAATTTTGCTTACTCAAGCCAGGAGGACCACAGGTCACCAAACCCAGAGGACAATCAAATTCACTGGCCTCCCCCCACTCCCGTACCCAGAGGACTGACCAATGCAAGCTGCCCTTAAATCTTGGCTTTGAGCTAGATTTCTATGATTGAGACTGCAAGTATGTATTCAGCTTTTAAAGATACAGTATTTCTTGTCTTGGTCAACGTTGCTACCCCTATAAGCTTAAAATCTACCACACATATTTGCAAAAATGAGCCCCCTGATATTAATCCAGCAGTGTTTTGTGAAACTGCATACTCAAATGTGGGCCACTATTTTTGGGGTGCCCGGGCTGATCTTTTACCCCAATCCGACCCTGCCTATATCCCAAAAGATGCCCTTCTCTTTCTTTTCTCTGCTCCTAGGACCACTACAATGAACTTCCTGTTTTCCCATCATGCAGACTGTTTGTTGCCTTTTGGCATCCTTTTTAGATTTCCTGTGATGCTTTCGTGGGAGTGTGGTGTGAACTAGAGAAAGAGGACTCCACAGAGATATGGCGCCTTTGTGAGGCACGCTTACAATGTGGATTGCTTTTCGGGTGAGAACAAGGGCACCACTTATCCTTGAATTGCTATTAACTTACCTGAACTCTGACGGATATTAACCAGTTCCCTTTTGCTCCATTGTGGAAACTAAAATTGCCCACAAAGTGAATGCTACTGTCTCAGCACATAACTCCCATTCAACATAGCTCCTCATAGTAGGAGGTGGGGCCCTGGTGCTGTCTGGCATTACCACCTCCACAAGCAGATAGCATTCTAGATCAGAATGAACAAAAGTGAGATGACACTTCACCATAAATGTACCGCTTTTATCTACTTTCTCCTGATCATCTTAAAGGAGGGATTTGTGCTGCGTTTTGCATCTCATACTCCTTCTGATCCCATCAAGTATGTTTGTTGGGACAATCTTGCCAATTAATGATAGATATTCTGTAACATAACCCAGAATTAAGAATTGTGGCACTTCAATGAGGTGAAGGGAACATATGCCAGAACATATTCCATTCATCAAAGCCTCTTTCTCCAGAACAAAACAAGGCACGAATTGTCAAAGCCAATAGGTCTAGCCTTTGTGACCTTTGGCTTTGCCAATGCTTGTTGTGTCGTTGACCTATTATTTTTTAGCTACACTGCACATCATCAACAATGCTGTGCAGCTTGGCTAAAGTTTAAAAACAAAACAGGCCTTTCACATGCCTGAGTCATTTGAAAGGCACGTGCACCACACATGCACGTGCTTACAAAATGACAAGGGAGTTTTTTAGGTCTCGTCCAAGACAGTGCATACGCCATCTGTTGCAAGATATAGCTTACAGTAGGGTTATAGCCCAGAAATTGCTTATCTTTGTTGGTTTTATTGTCACTCTCATTTGCTTGCTGCTTATTCATCATCATCTGTAGGCTTTCCTTCCTTCTCTGGTTTTTGTCTCCCCTAGGAACATGGTTCTTCTGGTGCCATTTTTGCTTCCCCGTGCCCCGCCCACTGCCCACACTCCATTGCCTGTTTGCTCCCATTGCCCACACTCCAGTGCCTGTTTGCTTCCCCAACCTTGCCCATCCACCCTCCATTGTCCCATGTGCTTCCCTATACCCCAGTGTACACCCTCTGTTGTCTGTGTGCTTCCAAATCACCGCCTGCCCTCCCTTGTCCAACATTCTATTTACCAACCAATTCGGAAAGTTCATTACAAAAATACTTACTTCATTTTGTAGGCACACACATCCATATTGGGGCGTGCCTGAAAAATGATGCGACAGTTGCCCCAAAACACTCTTTTTTTAAAAACGTTGTTTAACTCATACTGTACAGCACGGCTAAAAATAATTTCCAAAGCTACTAAGCCTAATATGCAAGACCTATTGGCTTTGCCACTGCTTTCTTTTTTAGTTTCCTATCCGAGTAAGTTTGACAACTAAAAATAAAATAAAATGCGCAAAAGCAACTTTTTTTAAGCTGGCAGTGGGGTGCTGAATAGCAAAGCCACAATGTGCCTCGTAACAGATAGCGTATATGCTGTCTATTAGGTATGATCTAAAAAATGCAGGTGGGTCCTCTTGTGGCATACTTGTAGAGTGGGAGAGTGAGGTAGTCAAGTCAGAAGTCTTTCTTTCTCTATAGTTGCTGTATCAGAGATGAACAAGCCCTTTTTTATGGGCGAGCGCAAAGTGCTCTTCCCATGCTGTAATCTCTCTTTGGGCTTCTAACCACGCCCATGACATGTCATTCACTTTCATTGGTTCGTGGGCTTGCCTTTTAAAGTCTGCTTGCTTTAATGTGTGAAAGGCATGCATACATCATGCCTTTTCCGGTGTTTATCCCACCTACACAGCACTGGTAAACTACTGAAACCATTCGAGGTTCAATCTTTTTATCATGGTTTCCGGACTACTTTACCTTTTTATTTTCCATGCATCAAGATTGCGCTGGGGTTTACGTAGCACAATCGCGCTCGGTATTTCCGTTTTCAATTTCAGCGCGATCGTGCTGCATTTTACATAGCGTGATCGCGCTTTGTTTTTTTTCTTGTAATTTGTGTGGCAAGAAAAGTCCGGTTAGGAGTTTACAACGCTAATAGCTCTAACTCGAGCAAATGCGAGACCCGTTGCATTGCAAATGCTTGTTCTCTAAAGCTGCTCTACCGGAGGTGAACATTATCTCAAAGGTTAGACAGCGGGAAGTGGTGATAACTAATGACGCTATGTTCTCTGGAGCTTTTTCATTTGACCCCTCTCCAAATCATTTGTGGTCTAATACTTTTCAGGCAGACACGTGTTTCTTTAAAATATTTTTATATTTTATGCTGATACTTTTCCAATTGTTCTCACTTATAGGGTTGCATTAATTTCTGAGTTCCTTTTTGTTCACAAAACCTTTCACTGCCTGCTCTGGTGGTGTTCCAGTAAAGGAGGTTTGAAGAATAGATGGAAAGAGTTGGTGCATTCACTCGAATCAGCCTTGTAATGTGCTTCACAAAGGATGCCTCTCTTGGAGACTACGCTTTAGACATTGCATAAAGCATTTTTATGTAGTGCTGTTTGTTCTTTAAGGCATTACAAGATAAACTTGTTTTCGTGTTTACAACATTTTCAGTAAGCGTCTTGGGTATCGGGGGAGAGACACTCTTATTGTTTTCAAGCCAACCAGAAATGACCAGCCAGCCTAATGTTCATACTGCAAAAATACTGAAGCACGAATACCAAAAACAAACATATTGTGAATGTAAGTATTTTTAGGAGATTACAGATCTGCTACAATTAATTCTGCATAAATGTACCTTGAAAATATATATTTTCAAAGTTTCTAGATTTGGAGTACACACAGACACGCACTCGAAAAAGACAAGGTAAAATTAGGTAACTTATAACTTGAGCACTTACCATTCACATTGATGGCATCAATCGTGTCATTTCAAATGTTCTCAGTGATGTTATCATTATCACAGATAATGTCATTGTTGGTGATGTAATAGGTAAGGTCATGATCAGTGCATGGCAAGTGAGCAAGCTATAGTTACTTTGGTTAACAATAACTGGTGAATTTCAGAATTG
Organism: Pleurodeles waltl; assembly: GCF_031143425.1. NCBI lineage: Eukaryota > Metazoa > Chordata > Amphibia > Caudata > Salamandridae > Pleurodeles > Pleurodeles waltl. The sequence goes on along the minus strand of NC_090448.1, from coordinate 417,939,416 downwards.
TTTTTAGTTTAAAATGGTATTTTACGTCTCGCCTGCATGCATACACTGTACTGCGAGACAACTTGTTTACAATTCAGTGGGCTTACAACTCATCTACAACATACCATTATTTGTTTTTGTTGTCACTCATCTGCAATCTATTGATTGCTTAGCTCCCGTAGGCTTCCCTTCCTTTCTTGTGTTAGCTCCTCCTCGAAGCATTGAGCAAGTACATGTCCTCTTCCTCATCTTTTTCTTCCTCGTCTTTTTGCAGCGCAATATAATTTGTTTTGTTTTATAAGCATTTTGGTATTATTCCTAGATGTGAAATGTGCTTTCTTACTTTTGACACAGGCATACAACTTCTTGTTTACCTTGCTTCACCCATCTGCTCTCTCTATTAACAATGTAATTACTTACGCCCACAACTGTACTACTCTCTGGCCCTCTACTCTATGCTACTCCACTATATGCCACTCCAATTCACTCTACACCACTCCACTCTGTCACTCCACCCTATGCCACATCACTTTACGCCACTCCACGTCAATCCACTCCACTCCACACCACTGTACTCTACGCCACTGCACGCCACTCAATGCCAATACATACAGTGTCATAGAGTAGATTGGCTTAGAGTAGACTGATGTGGAGTGCAGTAGAGTGATGTCAAGTGGAGTGGCATAGTGTGTGGTACAGTGGAGTGGCACAGAGTGGAGTGAAGTGGCATGGAGTAGAGTGGCATAGGGTAGGGTGGCACAGAGTGGAGAGGCATAGAGTGGAATGACACTTTAGTTGAGTAGCGTAAAGTGGAGTGACATGGAGTAGTGTAGAATGGCGTAGAGTAGATTGGAGCGGCATAGACTACAGTGGCATAGAGCGTGGGTTTTAATTAATACAACCTGTTTAGCAAGTTCAGAACACTCTGTATGGAGGTCTGCGAGTTATAGTAAGTTTTAGCCAGCGTGAAAAATGCTAACTTTAAGTTATAATTACAAAGTTAAATCTATAACTTTTGAATGTCTAATACCTAATGTTTGTGTAATTTAAGTTGGTTTTCTTTAGAAATAATACCTTTGTATTTGTTTGTGTTTTTTTCATTGAATTTCATTTTCTTGTTTTTACAAATCGTAGAGTGGAGTGTTGTCGAATGGAGTGTCATCAAGTAGAGTGTCGTAGACTGGCATAGAGTAGAGTGTTGTAGAGTGGAGTAGAGTGTTGTTGAGTGGAGTGTTGTAGAGTACAGTGGGAGAGAGAGTCATAGAGTGTAGTGTTGTAGAATGTAGTGTCATACGGGTCATATGCACAAAATTCTGTTTTTACATTTCCTAAATAGAGAATCCTAAGAAATCGCTATTTAGGAAATGCAAATTGGAATGTACAAAAATAGAGATTTTCTAATAGCGATTCCTGTGGAGTAGGAATAACTATTAAGAAATCACTATTTAGGAAACACTATGGAGTAGGAAGCGCTATTAGGACATCGCTATTTAGGAAACGCTAAAACATTAGTTCCTAGGGGCTTAAATTTGGAAATGCAAAACCAAGAGTGCCTATGAGCCTAAGGCCCCCCCTTGATGCACCCCAAAAAAGTGGTGCACATGTAAAGTGCACAAATGCCCTAAGTGCAAGTGCGCGCTCTAGTGCACTTTAAAAAACAACATTTTTGGGTGTTTTTATTAAATTGCACTTGGTTAGCATCAGTTTGGATCCAATGGTAATAGCATTTCCTAAATGGCCATTTTACATTTAGGAAATGCTTTGTACATGTGCTTATGAAATCACAGATAGGAATTTGTGATTTCCTATTTAGGGACTGGGTAGAAATCACATTTTGCAACCTTGTTAAGCCTTTGTACATGAGGAAAGGCAGTATTGCATTTCTTAACGGATCGAAACTGCGATTCGGTATGTTAAGAAATGCAATTTCCTTTTGTTCATCTGGCTCATAGAGTATAGTGTCATAGAGTGGAATGTCATAGAGTGGCATAGATTGTCGTGTCATAGATGTCGTAGAGTGGGATGGCATAGATGGAGTAGAGTGTTGTAGAGTGGAGTGTCAGAGTGTCATGGTGTACAGTGCTGTGGGGAACAGTGTTGTGGTGAACAATGTCTTGGAGTAGAGTGTCGTGGGGTAGAGTGTCATTGTAGAGTGGAGTGCTGTAGAGTGTAGTGACATAGGGGAGGGTGGTGTGTCGCAGAGTGGAGTGAAGTGACATGCCGTATGGTGGAGTGGATTGTCACAGACTGGAGTGGCACGTCGTAGAGTGTCTTAGAGTAGATGGTGATGTGGCATAGAGTGGAGTGGCTTGTTGTAGAGTGGCGTGAAGTAGATTGGACTGAAGTGTCATATAGTGGAGTGGAATCTTGTGGAATGGAGTGGCATATCGTAAAGTGGAATGGAGTGGCATGCTGTCGATTGGAGTAGATTGGCATAGAGATGAGGGGCATAGAGTGGAGTACAGTGCTGTAGAGTGGAGTGGCATGTCGTAAAGTGAAGTGGCATTTCAAAGAGTGGCATGTCATACAGTGTACTAGAGTCAAGGGGGTAGAGTGCAGTGTCATGCCATAGAGTGGAGTGACCTGTTGTGTAGTGGAGTGGTGTGATTTGGAATGTCATAGTGTGAAGTAGCGTGTCGTACAGTGGAGTGGCGGGTCATACAGTAGAGTGGAGTGGTGTGGTATGGTGTAGAGTGGAGTGATGTGTCAGATTGGCATATCATAGAGTGTCGTAGAGTGGAGTGGCGTGTTGTAAAGTATAGTGCACTGGTGTAGAGTGGAGTGGCATGCCGTAGAGTAGGGTGTATAGAGTGGCATGTCGTACAGTGGTTTACAGTGGAGTGGCATAGAGTGGAGAGGTCTGTCATAGAGTGGAGTGGTGTCTTGTAGAATGGAGTGGAGTGGTATCTTGTAGAGTGTCGTAGACTGGAGTAGAGTGACATACATTGGAGGCACATAGAGTGGATGGAGTAGAGTCTTGCAGAGTGGACTGGCATAGAGTGGAGTTGTGTGGTAGAGTGGAGTGGACTGGCATAGAGTGGCGTGTCGAAGATTGTCTTAAAGTGGAGGGGCTTAGAGTGGAGTGGTGTGTCAAAGGGTGGAGTGACATGTGGTGAAGTTGTGTTTTTTGTATAGTGAAGAAGTGTGTCGTAGAGTGGAGTGTTCTGGAGTGTCATTCGAGTGAAGTAGCTTGCTGTCAAGTGTTCTTTGTAATATTTATTTATTTTCATTTCCATAGGTACAGAAATTCTACCTGGATAGTTTCGAGAAAGTACAACGTTACTCCGTAACTTTAAAAAAAAACATATAAACGAATAAAAAAATACTTTTGCCTGACCATAGACACTTTTCTGAAGTGCCATCTTTGCTTATATACATTATAAAAACACTAAGAAACAATATATCTCCTTCAATCTCTGAGCAAACACATAGGCCCTCATTACAACACTGGCGGTATTGACCGCCTACTGCCACGGTGACGGTGTGTGCGCATATAGGTGTGTAAATGTGTGGGGGGGGCAGGAGAGGGAGGAGAGGGTGGGGGAGGACTCTGGGGAGGGGGCGGAGGGAGGCGGGGGAGAACCCTATCAGTGCCAGGGAAGGAATTCCCTGGCACTGATAGTGCCTACCGCCATGGTTTTCGTGGCCGTACGCTTTCCATGAAAACCATGGCAGTAGGCGGGGTCATAATCCCGATGGTGGGATTGTGACGGCCGCCTGGCTGAAGACCGAAGTCTCCAGCCCAGCGGCCGTTACCACCCTTGTGGACGGAGTGGTACATAGGCGGTTTGGCTTTAGCCAAACCGCCAATGTCATAATTTGGGAAAAGGTACCGCCAGCTTGTTGGCAGTACCTTTCTCCAAATTACCGCCGACCGCCAGGGTCGCAATGAGTGACATAGTGTAGTCAAAACAATATTGATGCCTTTTTAGTCTGTAAAGGCTATCATCAGCCAATAATATTGTGTTTTGTCATCAACTTGTGCTGCAATATACCATGGCCCAATATGGCACTAAGTTTTTGTTCCTTATATCTTTAAAACTACTGAACCAATTCGGATGAAATAGCAAAAAGAACCCTTTCAACCCCAAAACCTGTATTCCTGAGAAATTTCATCTAAATTTGTTGGGCCATTTTCTCACTAGTTCTGAAATGTGTTTTTGGACTCACCTTTTTTCTTTGCACCCCCTTAGTTAATCATCACAAAAACGTGCATCATCAGCCAATGTGGAATAAGGACTAGGTCTGCAAAGTTTTGTGGAGATTCATCAAACGGTGACAAAGTTATTCACAAGCAAAAATCTGAGGGATTCCCATCTCTGAGCTACAGCCATTCTGTAATATATATATATATATATATATATATATATATATATATTTATTCACTGGCGGTCGCCAGATTAGGACCTTTATTTTGCTAATAAATCTGTTCAGTAGTTTTGGAGGTATTCAAGAAAGTAAATGTAAGTATATCTAGAGATGTGGAGGGTCCACGAATCCAACAGATCTCAAAAAGAGATCTGATTGGCTGCCACCGCCTCAACCAGGAAGGTGTGGTAGCCATCTTGGGGCTCGCACTCAGCCAAGTTCTAAGAAAAAACATAAAAAAGACAATGGAGCAGGGTAGGAATACTCTGGGGGTGATTCTGACTGCAGATTGCAGACACTGAAATACTTTGCGGGGCCCTCTTACGGGGGCCCCTGCAGTGCCCATGCCATTGGCCATTGGCATGGGCACTGCAGGGGCCCCCAGGGGCCCTGCGGCACCCCCTACCGCCATCCTGTTCCTGGCGGGAGACCCGCCAGGAACAGGATGGCGGTAGGGGGTGTCAGAATCCCCATGGCGGCGGAGCGCGCTCCGCCGCCATGGAGGATTCTCCCGAGCAGCGGAAAGTCGGCGGGAGACCGCCGACTTTCCGTTTCTGACCGCGGCTGAACCGCTGCGGTCAGAATGCTCGAGGGAGCACCGCCAGCCTGTTGGCGGTGCTCCCGTGGTCGGTGACCCTGGCGGTCACCGGCCGCCAGAGTCAGAATGACCCCCTCTGACCCCTAGGCCTGGTGGTAGGGTCCCACAGAGACCCCATTGGTGCCAAAAACATATTTATTTTTAAATTAAAAATAAAATAAAAGAGAAAACAAGTGTAGTTGCTAGGGCTTGTTTTTATGAGACCCCACTGGGTGGGCCAGGTCCCCACCAATGCCAGTATTGGCCCAGGGAGCCCCATACCTAGGGGCCTGGCTGATATTTTAAAGGTAAAGGGGGCTGCACGCCCCTCCCTCTCAGGCCTGTTTTGGCCCAGGGACCCCAATCCCCCAGGGCACATCCATAAAAAACAAAGGGGGTGGAGGGCCGTGCACCACCCTCCAAGCCCAATTTTGGCCCGGGGACCCCATCCCCAGGGCCCCGCCTTAGCAAAAATAGGAAATGGGGGCACAAGCCCCCCTCCTCAGGCTTCATTCAGCCTCGGGGACCCCATCAACGGGGCATAACCATGCATTAAATGGTGGGGGGTTGACTGTGCAGCTCCCCTCCTGGAGCCACTAATGGCCCAGGGACCCCCTCCACAACGGCTGGCTCCTGCTATGTTTCTGGGTGCCTAACCCAGGACATAGCGGTTTCCCTGCTCTTACTGTTGCAGGCAGGGAAACCTGTGTTTGCTCTGGCTCGGTGGGCCCAATTTCAAAGTTCCTGTCAAGCAAGAGCAAACACTAAGGGGGTCGTTAGGAGTTTGGTGGACAGAAACATCCATCCACCAAACTCCCGACTAGGAGACTGCTGCAGTGCTGGCGGTCTCCCCACTGGCTCCATTACAACTTTCCCACCACGCTGACCAGCAGAAACCAAGGTGTCCGCCGGTCAGCCCAGTGTGAAATGTGTGGCAGCATTGTTTTCGGCTCATAACACAGGGTGCACCAGCATCTTTGAAATGCTCATTGTCTGCATAGTGCATTTCAAGGGTGCTCGGCAGGGGGACCCTGCCCCCTGCACTTGTTCTGCGCCAGTCTTTGCATGGTGGTGAGAACAAGGTTTTAACCAGCAGGGCGGCTCTCAGATCAGCGCCGCCCTGGCTGATTACAACCAGGACCGCTGTAAGCCCGTCGGAGTCTTGGATCCTGGCGCGGACAGTGGTAGGTTGCCGGGTCTGCCCACCAACCCTCTAATGTGGTCAGACCGCCATAGCCGCGGCGGTCCAACCACCACTGCGAGTCTGGTGGTCTTGTGACCGCCAGACTCGTAATCGATCCTTAAGTCTGCTCCAGTGGGTGAGAGCATGAAAAATGCTACCCCCTGCTGGGAGCAGACTTTTCATCTGTTTCCCTGCTCACACTGAAGGGAGCAAGGAAACAGATGAAAATATTGCTCCCGCCAACATGGTGCAGCATTTTAAGCTCCTCCCTGTGGCCGGGAGCAAGGCCAGTTCCATTTGGAGGAGGGGAGCTAGTTAGGACAATGGGGGTCTTGGGGCTCCCTCCGCAAATCCCAACAACAATATTGTGTGTGCCATGTGTGAGCTCCAGGGCACCAACCCTTTATTGGCCATGCCCCGGGTTATGGGGTCCCTAGGGCCGAATTGGCCCTGAAAGGGGGCTACATTCCCCCTCCCTCTTTATAATATGGCTGGGCCCCAGGACATAGGGTCCCTAGGGCCAGAAATTGGCTTGGGGAGGGGGATGCGTGTTGCACTCCTCATTTACAATATGGACGGGTCCCAGAGATGAGGGTCCCTGGGCCTGAAATGGGCCCAGGGAGGGGGCTGCATGCCCCCTCCTCCATAAATACAGTGATGGGCCCCGGGTGATTTGTCCCTGGGGCTGTATAGTTCCAACAAGGAGGGCCACGTACCCTCCCCTAAAAGAATAACTTGCACTCTAGTCATCCGCTGCTAATTACCCCACTTATTAAGTCATATTAAGTCAGTCATTACATCTTCTATGATGTCACTGATAATTTCACTGTAACATTTACAATACAATTACTGATGAGAAACGTGTGCATGACTAGGGTGCAAATTAGTTACCTGAGGGCACGAGTTATAGTTTCTTGAGATAAGTATAACTATATACACACAAATTAGGAAATATAGAAACATATACTTACTTACATATACATTGAAAATATTTTTGTTGACGATATTCTTGCAATGATATTTATGTAGCATGACACTTTCGTATCTAATATTCTGACATTATTTGACATTTCTGCCTCAACCGTAATAACCTAAAAAATTGTGCACACATTTTACAGGTTATGTTAGCTACTTATGCTATGATTTGTGCTGGGGTGCATATCATTCCGGGGAACAAAGCTGGGATCAGAACTGGCTGCCGAGGAAATATTTCTGAACACTACCACTGGAGAGGAAATTATCAGTGTGGAAATATCCAGGGGCTATTCCTGTCTCAAGCAAAGCGTAAACATATGCTTGCTTTCATTACAATCTCCTCAATTATAAACAGACATTTGTTGAGTTTTTGTTGTATTCTGTGCCATCGCTGAGACAGTGATTGTATTTAATTGTTAGTTGTCCATTGCTACTGATATGCAGTTCTTCTCATATTAAAATCTCTGATTTGATGCACGCTTAAAGCAGGAGTAAAAATTGTATATGCGAAAGGAAGCAGCGATGCAGATCACATATTACTAACCAAAATGATACAGAAATCCATGAATACCTTCACTTACAGTAAAACAGCTGTTCATCAGAAGATACCACATCGGATATCATGTCAGTTATTCAATGGTATGTTCCCCCTAAAATCTAATTTCTTAATCATATCCAAATATTTATGCTTAGATAGAAAGAGCGTTCAAATATACGAATAACCAAACACAGAACCGCTGAATGCTCCTTTGCAGTGCTCTGTCTAATTGCGTTTTCTAAACAAAAGGGTTTTCCAAATTCCTTGGCTCTATGTTTTTGCCCTGTATGGACCTAGTTGAAATGCGGGATGTGACTCCCCAGAGGTGGTTGCCTAGCAACCAGTTGCTGCTTCATGATAGCCAAGGCTGATGCAAAAAGCGAAAAGAGGGGAGGGGGAATCCCTGGCATCATTACATGCATGCATGAACAAAAATAGACCATTTTTAAATATACATTGCGAGTACATATTATGAACGTCAACTTTGATTCTGACGCCGAATCCTTTTACTGCAACCTGAAGGAGCTACAAAAAGGAAACACGAAATAAAAGTAGGGGATTCCCATGACAGTTTAAGATTGAGGGACACCCTAATCAACACAGCCCACCTACCATAAACAACATGTTTGCGACGCACAGGCACTTTTATAAAAGCCATTATTGTTTTAATGTCGTGAATTTAAGTTAGCATCTAATGTTCAGCGATGCATTCTGTACCTCTTTCTCTCATGCTATGATCACCGAATGGCTAATAATGCCTGCCAGTGTTCTCGAAATGTCTAGAAAATGCAAAATCGAGTGATACAATGACTGTGCTTGCTTCACTTTTAATATCTAGGCCTGCGCACTTTAAGGTTTATTAATCTCTCACTCCATTAACATGCACTGATGCATGTGTCAGTTAGAAAATGGTACCATTAGCTTGCCTCCACCCCCGCCTTGCATTGCACCTTCTCACCTCTGATCTAAAGAATCATGAAATCTGCAGCAAGAATGGAATGGAAAGTAAGGGGAACTCCAATAGAAAAGATTAGTTTCTGCAGTTTGTACTCATTTCCCTTGTATAGAGAAACAAACTGGGGGCTCATAAGGTCTAAGGGTGATACAGAGGCCACCCATACAATGTCGTTGGGGATGAAGGGGCACATGATGTAATTTCTGCTTCCTTTGATATTTTAAGAAATCAGACCTCATTTAGTTATATAACGTTTTTCTAATATATATATATATATGCATGCAATATATGTGCATGCCTGTGATGCAGCTCATACAATGGTGTAAACATGAATACAATATTGAGGACAAGGATGGGCTAAGGAATGCATTGTAGGAATAAATTACATTTTAAGACTGTGGACAACGAACGAAAACTGAGGATAGGCAGATGAATTTGTGGTTATAGGCAGGCACTTGTTATAGAAGGAAATTTAGTAGAAACAAGCATAAGCAAAGGCAGAGGGCCTTGCCTTGTCAAGCTTGTATTTTTTTGATTCATTTTTTGAAAATATATGCCATAGGCATTAAAAGGTTAAGAGTAATAAAAAGTAAACATATTGCGGTGTAAAAGTGGCGTGCCTGTGGTCTAAAAAAATAAAAAGTAATAAAAAGAACCACTGAAAAGCAAAAAAGTGACATTAAATGAAAGCAGTAATGAAAAAGAGATTGAGGAACCAGCTTTTGCACTGAAGAGAACTGCTTTTCAGGTGGATGTGTGCAAGCAAAATGCTGTGACTCATAGTGAAGAGAGCCGACGGTTCAGGTGGGTTGACCCATTGCCCCTGTTGTGTGCTGGGTTAAAAATGCAGTAGAACACAGAGGAAGGCGGAGTAATGTTTTCATTAGGTAGCTAAAATTTCATCCCAGGCCATCAGTGGTGCCAGACGTCTGGATATGCGTACCTTATTTTTTATAAGTACTCTTCTTCCATTTTTAGCAGTTTACAAAAACAACAGGTGTGGTGATATAGTTGCTCATGGTGGGTATGAGAGTGTAATAGGAATCTAGAATGCAAGTTGTGGTCGAATGTGGATTGAAAGATGCAAGGCAATTGGCAGACAGTGGCCCTTTGTTAATGCTATTTTCTTGGTGCCTTCTTACTGTTTATCCTGAAGGAAGACTAAGGGGCATATTTATACTTTTGGTGCAAAACTGCACTAACGCAGTTTTGCATCAAAAAGTTTTGACCGGCTTGCACCATTTTTGAGCGCCAGCCGGGCACCATATTTATGGAATGGTGCAAGCTGGTGCAAAGGGTAGGCTAGCGTAAAAAAAAAAATTACGTTAGACTGGTGGGGTGGCGGTATGGGAGAAGGGGGTTTTGCACCAAAAAATGACATTAGGCTGATTAGAGTAAAGAAAATGACTCTAACCAGCCTACTGTCATTTTCTGACGCAAAATCATCCATACCACATGACTCCTGTCTTAGAAAAGACAGGAGTCATGCCAATCACCCCCAATGGCCAGCGCAGGGGACCAGGGTCCCCTGCCATGGCCATTGCACCCAGTGCCATGTAGGGAGGCCCATTTCAGGGTCCCCAATGGCACTTTAAAAAATAAACTGAAATACTTACCTGTACCTACCTATACTTACCTGGGATGGGGTCCCCCATCCTCTGCTGTCCCTCTGGTGTGGGTGGGGGTGTCCCTGGGGCACGGGGAGGGCATCAGTGGGCTTATTCCATGGTGTTCCACCATGGAAATAGGCCCACAGGTCCCCTAACGCCTGACCTGACCCATGTGTTAAATAATGGTGCAAAGCAAGCTTTGCACCCTTATTTGACCCCTCCTCCCCCCTTGCGTGATTTTAGCACAGGAATAAATATGGTGCTAAGGCCATAGAGTCATTTTTTGCACGGGAACGCCTTCCTTGCATCTCATTGATGCAAGATAGGTTTCCACGTCCAAAAACTGACTTTGACTCCATAACTTTGGCGCTAGATGGGTCTAGAGCCAAAGTCTAAATATGGAGTTAGTTTTGCACCGAATTTGCGACAAAAAAATGAAGCAAATTCAGCGCAAAACAAGTATAAATATGCCCCTAAATGTGATTCTCATACATCAGCGTCGACCTCCTGTATACTGATGCATCAACTACAATGGCATTAAGGAAGTGATGTGGGAAGGAAGACTATATGGTTACGCAACCTCAAGCTTTTGTATGTGTAAACATGAAAGCATTTACATAGCGCTTAACACAAAAATAGGCAACTAAGCACTACCTTGACCACAAGGCAAAGCCATTCACAAAAAGAAACATTTCCAATGTGAAATAGTTGGCACGGTTTCCTCAGTTCCTTGGGAAGCGCGCCCCGGCCTATTTATTACAGACCCACCTCATCTCTCTACTTTATGCCTGCCCTTGACAGACTATGCACGTCTCTGGCCAGTGTCAGATTGCCCATTTATTCCTATGAACATTTTGATGGGATACGGTTGTCTTTAGAGGCTGTTTTTTCAAAGCAGCAGTGCTTAATTTAGCCGGTGGTTACCGGTGCGGGGCAACGGCACTTAGTTTTGAGGGCCGGCGCTTATTTTAATGCATCACGCATTTGCTGCGAGCAAGGGACACATAGGGGAAAGACGAAAAGGCGTCACAAAGGGAGAAAGCGGAAAGCTGCTAGAATGAGCTGAAAGAGCAGGGAGAGGCTGTAAATGAATTAAAGAGGCCCGAGATGGCTTCAGGATTAGGTTTCCTCAGCATTCTGTGCTCGCACATTTAATTGCAGCAGCCGCGTGTTTCAGAGGAGTGCTTTGGGCACCGGCACGCTTTTATTTACAAATTAAACACTGGAAGGCATGGGATTGTTGCAGGCACCTCTGCTACTTCCTCCACCACTCCAGGTTAATTGGGCAGGCACACTGGGTGTTTTGGGAAAGCTAGTGGAAAGGGAGAGGGAAAAGACAAAACAAGCGAGAGGAGGGAGAGAGGGGGCTATCTTGAAAATGCTTGCCAGGGCTGCTTTTAAGTCCCAGACCACCTCTTTCTCCGGTTTTACACTTGCTTTATCATTACTATTGCCTTCGAAGTCTGTCATATTTCATTTTTGTGATCCTCCCTCAGTCGGAGGGTGTTGCTCCCATTTACTCCTGCCCCATCTTCGCTGACATCTTACCCTGGGGGCCCTCAATGTACAGGAAATTGTATCCCTCGCTTCACCTGGATCCCATTTCTATCCTTCTTCTCCCAGTCTTCCTTTCTCGTGGTTATCTGTCTCCCTAACTCCTCTCCCACAGCTTCCCAAAGGTCCTCTACTTTCTCTTCACTAACACTCTTGTCCCTACATCTTCTCTTCATATGGTAGTGATTCCCCTTTTTCTATCTATGCCTCTTTCCTTCTCTGAAATCGCGTTTCTTACATTCCCCGTAATCCCTAACTTTGTCAACCGTTCTTCTTTATCTCCTTCTCACTACATCGTCTGTCTCCATCTCCCGTTTCGGAGTGCTCCCGGTGTTGCTTTCTTACCAGTTCCCATGAATTCTCATTTCAAATTCTCTTTCCCTAATTCTGCCCCTTCTCTGCCGCCGTGTCTTTCTTTCATGCTATTTTTGTCCCTTTCAAGTCTCCCTTCCAATTCCACTTTTATTGCTGCTCAAAACAAAAGGTTCATCTTCCTCTGGGGTCCTGAGTAGTTGACGTTTTTTGCATTCAACACCCGCTTCTCGCGGATCCTCGTCTTTCCTACCTGAGCGAGTCCCAAACCCCAGGCCAATTATAAATCTTTTTTTTCTAGTACAGCTCGGAGGAGCACGAAGGAGGTGGGCGCACAGGTGGCCGCGTCCACAAACAGAGCGGCCAAGAGCCACTTTCCTCTCCTCGACGGCAACCTGCGGGAGATAGCGGGGCGGAAGACTGAGCGATACGGGTAATAAGGGGAGGGAGGGAGAGGAGTGGGAGGGCGAGAAGACGTGGTATCAGAGGGGGAGGTAGTAAAGGAGAGTAGCAGCTACGGCGCACGCCTGGCCGCGGAAGGAGATAAATCTGCCGGACGCACGAATGCAGCGGGCCTGAGGCGCCTGGGGCTGCCGAGCCGCCACCTCGCCCGCGGACCCAGGGGAGGGCCACCGCCCTCCGGGACCTCTGACGCGCGCTCGGTGAGGAGGAAGGGGCTCGGTCCACTTTCCTTCTACGACTCGGAGGCGCACACAGCGCGATATCGCAGTCGCGGAGGGAGGAGGCTACCTGAGAGGCCAACACGCCCGCCGAGCCAGCAGCAGAGTCCGTATTTGAGGCGGGGCGGACTGGACACTTCCCTGACAGGCCACCTAGCACGCCCCAAAGAAGCGCGGGAAATGGGCACGTTGCTCTCCTGGGACCAAGCGTTCATAAAGAGCGGGGCTTCCGGGCTCGGAGGTGATTGGAGATTGGATCGGTGACTCCCGGACCCGAGGGGGCAAGCAGGTGTCTTCCAGGGTCGGAGGGAACCGCGCAGAGGAGAGGGGCCCCTGGCTCTGAAGAGACTGAGCAGCAGGGAAACCGGAGAAAGGCATCTAAGTGGGCATGCAATGACGGGGAATTGGGGAACTGGGTCTCACGTGCACTGATTGCCTCAAACAGGTGCAACGAAGAGAGAAACGGCGCCTCGGTGGGCTGATGGGACGAAGCAAGGGCTTAGAAGCAGGGCAATTTTGCCTCTAACTTTCGAGTCAGTAATGGGCAAGGATACAGAGATTACGGGTAACTCATAAATACGCATGAAAATGTGATGTTTAAGGCATAGGGAAGCAGTGCCGTGTCAGACATCCCAGGAAAGCCAATCAGGTGATTGACACGAAATACATGTAGGTATAGTAAGCGAAATTCAGGTCTTTGGATGCTTCGTAAGGGGTAGGTGAGAGGCAATGGCCACTTTCACGAGGCCACAATCATGAGGGAAAAACCCCAGCTGCTATTACCTCTTTGGGATGAGGCGGAGAAGACCTCGGACACCGCACATCAAAAGTAAATGCAGTGCCAGGGACTTAAGGGTGATGGAGAGAGACACCTGAAAAGGGCCTTGCTGGTGAACACCCAGAGTCCAGTGTCCTGAACACAGTATCTCGCTTTATTAGATAGACTCTGTGCGGGGCATAATCCCAAAACTTCTACCTGGTGTCATTTCTGACGTTTAATGCATCGTCTTTCACAGCCCTACTCCGGATCCGCTAATCCTGGAAAGCAGTTGCATCCAACAGGCCGAAACTGTACTCTGGTTAACAATAGACAACATAATGTGGGCTACAGAGTGAAGAGACTCCAACATGAGGCTTGAGTAGTCTGGGAGAAGAAGAAGGGATCACATCTTTTAAATTGAGGTCTGATGGGATTATTTACAGCCACCTCCCGATGCAGTGCGTGGTGAGTATGCTCCTCTGTCCACCACTCATTATTACCATCAATTTTAGCAGCCATCCATCACTTTTACAGGGACTGAAGATGCAGTAGAGATTGCTGGCAGGAGACAAGCATTAGAAACCCTAACCATTCATCAGAGAAAAATAATTTAAAACAAAAAATAATTTAAACCAACATGAATGGAAACCTTGCTTTATAATCGTCTTGTTCAGCAATTTGAGATACGTTTGTTTATTGAACTGGTGTGGTGTCTCATTGCTGACCCTAGTTTTAAATTACATTCACAGTTTTTGGTAACACGTAAATACATACACAGTCTTGATGAACAGTAATTTCAAGCAACACCAGATAAATGCTGTTGAAAACAACTTTGCAAAAATGATCAATGTATCTGCACGAGACAAACGTAAGGTGAAGGCAGTTTAGAAGGTGTCAGCTCTTTCTTCAAGAGCATACACTGTGATAATTGAGGAGTATCGGGGATTGCAGTAGTTGTCACTTTGGCACAGATATCTCAACACATCTGATGAAATGCTTAGTGCCTGTAAGCCTAGAGAACTTTGTCAGTCCACTCTTGCTCCCAGTAAAGGAGATGGGAGAAGATGAGCTAACCAGGATAAAGCAGGGTAGTGCATGTACAATCTTCAATATGTTCACTCCACACGAGTTCTTCATAGGCCCCTTATTTAGAGCATTGCAGTTGTCCCATTCATCGCTTAGTTAAAATAAGGTATCTCCTGAAGGAATTATCATAAATAATGGTCCAATCCAACATTAAATCCAGGAATTTTCGAAGTAAGAGACGAGTGGTCTGGACCAACAGTATTTTTTAGTGGATACAACATTTCTAGTTTTGGGGTTCTGTATGTCTTTCAGGCTGGTAAGAAATTGTCTAAGCGGCAAGGCACGTCAGCAAACAAATAATTGTTTAACTGAAAAAACCCATGGATTTCAAGAGTTACAACCAGTAGCCATTTTGAAGAGCATTTTGGAAGAGCTTAGAACTGTTTAGGGGATATCGATTTAGGACCACACTGAAATATTTTAAATAGTACACATCTACCTAATAACAGTCTCAATAAGATTATTTTTACTTTAGGATCTGTGTCTAAAAATGTATGACATTTGAGAAAAGTTATAGGAGATATGTTTTGGGGCAAATTTATGCCTGCCCCTAGTCCTGTGCGTGCCCTTTTTTGTGATAAATTCGAGGTAATCTGATAATGAACAAAAAAAAACCAAATATATATTTTGATTCCACTGAGCCTGTGAAACAATTTTCTCTATTGTGATCCCATGAAGTAGCAGTAGGACAGATATTTCAGGTGTGTCGTGAGGGAAGTGTAAGGTGGCTTACTACTTTCTCAGCGTGGTGTACTCGTAGAAGTAAGTTATTTTTTTCCCCACTGTGCATGAAACTGCATGTGTGACTATTTTGCCATGAAGGTAAAATGGCCCGATCGAGAAGTATTGTACTTTATTATTGAAAGTTTATTAACTGAAATGCCTATACTTGTGTTTAATCTCTATGAGGTAGTTTTTCTTTTAAGCACCCCTTTCAGAAGTTCATAGCTAATACACACTCTCTGCTTTGTATCCCAGAACACTTACCCCACCTTTTATGCATCATGGAACTGTTGGGTAATGTTCCCTTTGTTTCCGTGTACTCTAATGCCTTACTTACTGTAGCTTCCCATCTACTATTAGATGTCACATGACAGGTGTCCCATAAGCCTCCTTTTCAATACACTAAATAACTATATTCAAAATAGCTGTCATCTTACATTTGATGTCCCCCCAAATAACCAGCATCTGGCACTATGCTACTCCTCCCTGCACAAAGGACACATATACCTGTTGTCCGGTGCCCTTCTCATACAAAACACATAAAACTGTGCTCCACTCTTTCTTCTCTACGAAAACACCCACAACTGCCGGCTGCTTCCCAAAACAAATGCGGCCTTATTGAGGGAAGTACAATAATGGGGCACCTGTCAAAAATGGTACTTATCTGTTCTGCCGTCATCTCCGTTCCCTAGTCTAATTTGGAGTACAGGTATTTTTCCTTTGGCTCTCTTTTTGAGAAAACTCTGACAGCAAGCCCAACACCGGCAGGGTTTGTGTTCACCGGGCACCTCTTCTCAGCATCCTCTCTGTGACCCTGGACACAAAAGTCCAGATATTCTCTCATGCACCCACAGAAAACTTGCAGTGCATGGGGGATACTACTTATGCTATTTCAGAATAGATTTCCTTGCATTGGGAATTTGTCTTTGAAAATGCCATGAGGGGCTGTCGGTCCAGCCCTCCATAGCATGATGGACATGCTGCCACCTTTTCCCTTCCTCCTGAAGTGGGTACTTCCACATGGATAAGAGCCAGTTACGGTCAAAACTAAAAATGAGCCCTGTATATTCTCCTCTACTGTTCTGCCCCCTCCTATATCCTTTTTACATCCCCAAACACACATACCAAACGCCCTTACCTGCTTCTTCTAAAGCCACTGGTGTCCTGACCCACTTCCTTGTCAGAAGATGATGATATACCTGGTGCTGTACTCTTTCTTTCCTCTCAAAACATACATACCTGTCTTCCTCATCCCAAAGCGCCCAACCCGAAATAATGGCACACCTCCTTTGTCAACACCATATTTACTTTCGTGGCAGTCACCAGTCTTTCCAGAAAACCAATATATCTGGCATCATGTTGTCTTCCTCCTCCGTTGCTACTTGGCTCCACCTTCCTGTCGCGTCTTCTCCCATTTACCTCATGGCTTTCTCTTTAAATCATTCAGACAGAATGTAACTTTTGAATCCGCTAGTTAACGTTTGACATCAAGTGAAGCAGTCTTTGATGGTGCAGTATTGTGCAATGAAGTGGCTCCATAGTCACTGAAGTGAGTCGCAGCACTGTATCCTTCCTCCCTCGGATCGTGACCTCTTGCAAAACCTGACCTCTTGCAAAATTGTCTTGTCACATCCATTGACTCTCAACTCTGCCATTTTAAGAAAATGGGCTGTACAAATCGGGCAGAACAGTTGAACCCTATAATGGGATTGACCGGGAAATTTTTGACATTTGTTCATTGGCTATAAGTTTGGAAAGAATGCATTTGCCCCGTCTCTGTATTAAGCTGCTGAACATCTCATCCTTTCACTTTTTCTGAAAAAATTGCAAAGACATTGTCAAATAGTTAAGAAGTAAACACCTTACAATCCTAATAGGCTCAGTCCTGATAAAAATCAACTGTTGTTAAATCCGACAAAACAGCACTAAAAAGTATTAAATTAATCAAATTTGAAAAATAATGTTCAGCTGGATTTACTTAAGTGATAAAAATAGGAAAGTGCCACAAAAACCGACCTACAAAGCCTAAGGTCCACATTTCTTTTTTGGACAGGCTATTTAGCCCGGTCATAGTTCCCCCTACTGCAGGTGGTAGAGATCACCCCTTGTGTAATATATGTTGTGATCAGTTAAAGAGCAGTATTTATTTATTGAGAAACCAATGTTGCTAATTTTTTGGGGAGTGGAGAAGTACAAGAGTATTTATGGGGTAATTCATTTATGCTTCGTGTGGATCACTGATGGTTTTAAGGTTTAGTCTTAACTGGATAAAGATGGTTGGGCATGTTGTCAACAAACTGAATAGCGTTTGACTTTAGAGTTGAATATTTTCTGGTGAGAGAAATGGGAGGGCTTACGTAAGACTGTCTTGTGCACGGAATATGAGAGAAGTTATGAGTCAAACGTTAAAGTAAGGTATCACTAGTGGATGTATATGCAGTTAAGGATTGATTTGAGGCCATGAAGGTTATAGCAAGGTTTCAAGCATAATCAAAATGGTCATGGACTGGTAGTTGCTTCACGAACAGTTGTGCCTATTGCAAGCTTACTGGAACTTTGCAGATGAGTTGCTGGGAGAAAATGGTGTCTTCGTCTGATAAAATATATTCTGTCATCTCACTTCTTTAAGGAGGAGAATTATAGTGGTGCCTCACGATGCACAATCATGTGACCTTCCTCACTTGACCAAGATAAGCAAGGAATGGAGATTTAGAGAATGTGTTGCTGTCATGCATGGTACAGTGTTTGAGAGTGAAACTTCTTATTTCCTAAGCGGTGCTGCACAAAGAAAGCTGTGACTTGTTTAGGTCAATATCAAGTTCTGAAGTGGCATGTACATGCCCAGTACATACGACTGATACATTTTCAAATTCGGCACACTTGAGATTTGTAGGAAATCCCTATGCGGAGTTGATTATTCCGTTGTTTTCAAGTGTTTTCTATAGAGTGGGGTTCCTATATTAGCTTGTGCTCAACAGTGCTCAGCTGTTTACATTTTAGATGCCCCGGTTTTTTGTTATAAAGTGAAATGTGTAATCACAAGTTTGCATGGTATTCTCCACAGGTAAGTGGCCTGATAGAATGGGTAAACAAGTCGATGTCAAATTGTGTTCAATGGATGTACAGTAGTTTTTGTCGGATGTTTCGAAGGAAGTGTTGAGTATGCATAAGGAGTGTTGTGCACACCAATTGTAGCTTCCAGGATAGTGCCTTGTGAATTGCTGCAGGACAGAATGAAAGGTACGTTGATGTTCCCAGTGTGAATATGTATGTGGAGTGACTAGGAGACATGTAGATGTATGCCATGAGCAAAGAATAAAAGAGACAAAAAGGGTTATTGTAAAGAAGGTGAATGTAGGGTTAGAAAAATAGAACCGTACAGGGTGGGGGGTAGGTTCCATATTAAACTTGTTTTAACAACTATTCGAGGTATTTTGGTATGACGTGGCAAATTACAGCACCAGTATCTGTAGATTTTTTTGTTTTCTCCTACACATACCTGTTCATGTGAAACTCACTGCTGCCTTTGCTTGTTTATTCTCAATATGTTTTGCTCTACATGACTCACTTTTTCTCCATTACTTATTAACAATGGATTTAGAAAAATAAGTGCTTGAAAGCCGAAGAAGTGAGAAGGAAATGGTATTCTTAGTTGGTTTAACAAGTCACACCTATTTGTAACCCTGAGGCACTTTTTCCGGTCAGCATATGGCCTCAGCTTCAGTTCTAATTCATTTAGCACACAGCAATACCATTTATGTTGTGCAAAAGGAATATGAACTGTAAATAGCACAGTGAGGGACTGGGGTTTACGTCCACCAAAGACAGAAATGTTGGTGTGGACAGTTAGTGCAATTGTGTGTCTGTTGACAGCAGAGACAGTCATCATAGATAACCATAACAAGACAAAACACTCACTCATAAAGGACTTAGTGGAGCAATAATCACTCTCGGCCTTCTAATAGTAGACAATGACATTGTAAGGCTTTTTCAAACTCCTGGAGTGAAAGGCTTGACTGAATAACTGATTACAATGAGGTCCAGTGCAGAAGACCTAAGAGGTTGAAGGAATGGAATCTCGAAGAAGCAAACAATTGTTTCAGTGAGAATAGTAGGTTATGGGTAGCTGATTTAGGCTCAGAGAGGAGCATAGTGAGAAAAGAAATAAGAGTCATAGGGGAAGTATCATGGACAATCTTATAAACAAGCATCAATAGCTTACATGGTCTCTGTTATTGACAGGGATCATCCATGGCGATGTTAGTTGAGGTAGATCATTGCCTTGTCTCTCATTATATCGTAGTTTGGACTATAACCAGGCTCCAATTTTGCCACCATTCCTTAAATCTACACAGAGGAATGGAAGTAGGTGGGAAACAGGAAGTCCAGGGTTTAAAAGCACTCTGAATGCTATGTTAAAAAAAGAAGCAGGGAACCCTGGGTATTTCCTAATTTTAAGATGGGAAGCTGCTCCTTCATATGGAGCACTCTTTAACCCCACCAACACTTGCCTCACTGACACTGCTCACCTCTAATACCTTACCTTTGAGTTGAGCAGTTTTGGAGTATTGCTGGTGTTGTACAATGCGCCATATAAAAAAGCTGCCTTCCACCTAAAACCTGAGAACTGCCTGGGATTTCCTACTTCCTTTTTTTGCATATTATATGCGTCACTCTAAGCCTGAAATGGTATTGCTTTAACTTATACTGGGTGCTCGCTTTTGTATGGACAGAGCTAACATTGAGTGTTTACACAATATCTTCTTGTTACAGTACAATAACACCAATGCTAGATATTTGTGCTCAAATAATAGTCCTATTTTCTATGTTCTACATTAAAACTAAAAAAAGAGTTTATATCACTGTTGTAAGTGTACCTTGCTGCTAGAATTCACCAGGCAATGTTCTATTAAATTATTTTCAAAACTTATACTTTATTTTTATTGCAAATATATGTCCACCATGTTTAGGGTTCTTGTTTTATGTTTCTGGCACATACTGCTACACAAAAATAAAATAAAAAATAACCACCATTCAACTGCTAATGCCTGATATATTGGCTTTTCCAGTGCTTGGTTACATATTTGCATGCATCAAACATGTTTTACAAAATGCTGCCACCTGGCCATTTTTTCAAAGTTATTACATTTCAAATTGCATTTTTGTGTATATTTTATTTTGAAAGCAAGCAATCTCTATTCTTACTTTCAGGATTCTGTGTGTATTTGCATTTAATCAGGAATCATTCTGGGAGCATTACAATTAGTCTCAAGTTGGTGAATTTTGCAAACAGTTGTACAGATTTCCAAACTAACACCAATTCCATAATGCATTTTGAACTCACAGCTCACTGTTTTTACTTAGACCACGCACTCTAATTGTAAATACTTTGCATTAATGGGCTGTATATACAAGCTTGTTCAACTTTTCCAAATGGATACAAATCTTGCCTTTGCAGCAGATAATCTTTGTTCATATATCCATACTATGGGACTGTAAGCTAGCAGTCAAATGGTATGTGCTGTAGATTGTGCTTACTTGTCCAGCGGATAAAATACATTTTTGTTCTTGACCACAGACAATACTTGAGTGTTGAACAGTAGCAATTCCACACCCCTGGAATAGGAAGGTTGAATAAACTTATAGTAGCAAAATTTAAGACCTTGTCCACTGGGGAGAAAGAGTATTAGAGGCGGCCCTCTGGAAGGATGCCCCAGATGTTCCACTTGGAAGTAGATTTAACTAGAGAAGCCGGCGCAGACAATAACAAGTAAAGTACAGGACCTTTGTCTTGGTGGTCTTCAACACAAGGGGGCTTATGGAGATCTGGTGACAAATGGCAAAGAGACACTTCAATATACATGACCAGAGTGGGGTGAGAATGTAAGAAAAAATAAAATGTGTCTGTTGTTTGATAGTAATGACACAAGAAACCAAATTAAAAGATGAATTTATCAGGGTGTGTGGTGTAGAGAGAAAACACATCAGACCTTTGGACTGAGCCTGGAGGCACCGCTCGCTGTTAGTGAGATGGATGCAGATAGCTTCAAGTCTCAAGTAACAAAAAAAAGGAGCAGACAGAGAAGTAGGAGGAGAACAATTTGTGTGATAGGCTAGTGATGCCTTATGGCTGTAGGAATAGTAGTAGGGTAGGGTGATCAACTGCATCAAATTAAGACCAGAAATAGATTAAGCACTATGAGGATGGATGAAAGGTGATTGTGATGTGCTGAGGAAGTTGTGTTTATGTGAGTGTGCAGTTTCTCTTGAGTGGAGCACATAGAAGTCTGATTGGAAGGGATAAATCAGGTTGTTACAGTAGATCTATAGGTTATGCTTGGCTCTAACTAGAAGGAGAGGAAGAATGTACTTTAGTTTTTTTTAAGGAAGGACAGAGCCACTGTATAGTTGAAGAGGATTTGCAGAGACGAACCATAGAAGTTAGTGCTAGAGGTTTGATAGGTTTTGGGCTGAAGGGGTCAGGTGGAGCATGAGATGAACCAGCTGATTTGATTATGGAAATGAGCTGAGCGTGAGATGTGAAATGCAAGAGTATTGAAGAACAAGGTTGGGCAATTAGGTGGTGCAGGAGTAGGGAGGAAGAGCTTTTAGTAGCACAGAAACAGCTTCTTTAGTAAAGGTGAATTTTGAAGAGAAGTAGGTCGGAACATATTTGGCCGACAGTGAACAATGTCTTACAGTTGTATGTAACTGAGCAAGTAGGTAGTTGGTTGTGTGTGTACGTTTTTTTGGGTGAGGATAAAGTGAGGTGATGAGAGTTTGGAAGTATGTTTGACATTAAGGTTAAGGGTAAAGTATGAAGGCCTTGTATAAGCTTCAAGATGCATGACCATGTAATTCTTACACCTTTTCTAAAGTAGTGCTCTCATCCTTTGTTTCATTGTGTGAATAGTTTGTGAAATCTCGGTTTATGGAACAGAGGAAACTGGGGTGAACATTCAAGGAGAATAAGTTAAAAACATGTTCCAGGGCATCGAGGAGATGGTGAAAAGATGTAATTTTTTTACAGAGGTGTGGAGTCATGATGGATTGGGTTCAAGGATGCTAGTAGGGAACCTGTAAAGTGTATCATTGTAAAGATAGGGGTGTTAGTGAAAGGATGGACGTCTAGAGGCACGCTGACCAGAATTTGTGCTGTGGTACCCTAGGAGGGAGAGGAGTCAGTGACATATATTGTGAGGCAGTGTGTTGGATATTACAACTAGATACATGTTATTTTCTTAGGGGTTGGTATCTAGTTGATGATTGGGGTTCATTCTAAAATCACCAAAAATGATGAGTAGAGTGGTGGGGAGTGGGTTGATGCCACATGATCCACTGCTAGACGCGTTTCTGGAACCTCCCATCTTGCTTCGTGCAGTGTCTGTTTCTGGGAACTCCTTCTGGGTTGGTTGCAGCTGCAGTCTGGTTCTAATGTTCAGCGGGTGGAGGAGGGATTCGTGCAACATCCTCTCTAGACCGGGTAACTCTCGAGAGGCTGAGGAGTTCAAGGGGTCTGGAACTGCAAAAAGGAAGGGCAGGATTGACCAGCTGAAGCTACTTTTAGAGACTATTTTGTGTGAAATATGTGAGCTGAAAAATACCCATGCTAGAGAAATGATGTCACTCTATCAGAGGGTGGGTAAAATTGAGGAGTGTATGGGTCAAATTCCAGCGAGTTTGCAGGAGTTGGAACAGAGGAAGTCAGACCTGGAGGACCCGTCTCTTGTCTGGGATAGGGAGATGAGTAATATACAGAAAAAGCTGCTTGAATCATACAGTAAAATTGATGATATGGAAAATTATGCACAGAGGTTGAAGCTCTATTTTAGGGTGATACCAGAAGGGGCCGAGAGCATGGGTAACTATCAGAATATGCTGCAATATATGGAGTTGTTGATTAAATCATACATTCTGGAGAACCTACCAGAGGACTTATCTGTTATGAGGGGTCATAAGATACCTGCTCAGAGGCCAACAAATGCAAAGTATCTTCGTGCGGACATTATGAGTTTTACGGATTGCAGAATAAGGGAATTGATACTTACAAGGCGATTCAATAGAAGTATTTTATGCTACCTGAGAATGTCCAGGTCTGCATATTGTCAGATATGTCTGTGGCATCAACACGAAGGAGTGGCACTTTATTGGTCTGATGGGACAATTTAGGGCAGCTAGAGCCCAGGCGTTGATAGTCCAGCAGTCAAAGTTAAAGTCTTATTTAAGGGCCAGATTTTTCTGTGTTCATCCTTCGAAGATGCTGAAGGCCTACTGAAGAAAGTCCAGACCTGACGTGTGGCATAAAAAACGATGCAAATGTTGCATTGTTTTTGCTGAAGTGATTTGTCAGCTTGTGTATGTTAGGTCTTATCCAAAATGCTTTGCGTTGTTAGCTCGTCTCAGCAACCCAGCTTTGCATAGTATCCATAGGATGTTTAGAGCAGTAGCGGGCCTGGGTGCTAGACCAGGGCACCCGAACTAGGAAGGGATTGTTGGGGGTAGGGTGGGCTATTCCTCCCTCTAAGGGTAGGTGGGTACTGGGGGTGATGGAGATGATGAGGAGGGTACACTTGGGGTAGAGTATGACAACAAAAGAGCAAATACACCAGCAGGAGTGTGATTTTAGTTGTAAAAACAGCAGTGAAGGGTTATTGAGGAGTGTGGCTGAGTAGGAATACCCAGGATATTGCGGAGCTGACTTTGTCAGAGTCTAAGCTTTAGACAAAATGAGTAAAATGTGTAAGATAGGGATAGTTTCATTCAAAGTAAATGACATTTTAAATAGTAAGAAATATGGGGCTATAATAAACTGGTTATCTTCCTTTAATTCAGAAGCCATTTTTCTGCAGGAAACCCACCTTAAGGACAACAGTCTGAAACTTCACATCCCCACGAAGTATGCACATGCTTTCTTTGCTTCTGCAGGGCTTGATGTACAGGGGGGTGGCAATATTTCTTTCTAGATCAGTAGACTGGGACATGAAGGAAGTAATAAGGGGCAAACAAGGAAGATGAATTTGGTTGAAATTCTGGGTACGAACAGCCATTCTGAATCGTCTAAATTGTTATGGCCCTGTTCAGGATGAAGTCACCCCCTTAAAGGAGTTGTTTGCGTTAGTAATGGGGACAAAGAGGCCCCTGATATGAGGGTGTGGGAGACTTTAATTTTTATCAAGGATCATAAACGAGATATTTCAAATAGAAATAAGAAACAGTTAAAGCCTAAAACTGTTTCGGTTCTGGACTCCATGAAGCACAGGTTTAAATTGATAGATTCTTGGCACTCGGATCACCCTGATCAGGTGCAATTTACATGGTTTTCTTGCCATTTTAATACAGCCTCACAACTAGATTTCTTTCTGATTTCACAATTGTTAAAATGGGGCAGTAGCGATAATATGGCCAATGCCTTTTCAGACCATTCAGTAGCACATGTTACATTGGAATTAAAAGAGCAAGGTACCCCAATGCCGAGGTGGCAGTTTGACAGAACTCTTTTGGTAAAGTGGGCTTGGCTGGGGGCTCCTGAATTTTTATTCAAGAATGTTTTTAAATCAATCACGGTATGGCCTCGCCTTTTGCGGTTTGGGAATCTTTTAAGGCCACATTACAGAGCCGTCATTGCATTTAAGTCAGAGCAGAACAGGCTTCGGAAAGCCCACACTGGTGAGCTACAAGCAACTTTTGATAATACAGAGGATGCTTTAGCCAGGGCAAGGCGAGGTGAAAGTGTCAGTCTAAAATAAGGGTTTGATCAGGCCAGGCAAAAATTAAATATTTTGTTCTGGAAGAGATCAATAATGCGAGAACCTTCCAGCAAAAACAATATGAAGAGAGGCAGTTGGTAGGCAGGTTATTGGCTTGGGTGACATGCCTTAAGCAAGACTCATCACGTACTACTGAAATCTGGGATCAAGGCTCAAATGTAGGGCAGACAGAGGGTCACAAAATTACTCAGATATTTTTGCAGCATTATAAAAACATTTACGAAAATGCCAAAACAATCCCAAGGTCAGTCTCGAAGATTTTTTTTAGATTGGTCCAGCTCCCACTTCTGATAGATACTCAGGTAAGGATATTGCAGGAGGCAATTTCATTAAAAGAAGCTGCCCTTGTTTTTTAAGGAATGCCGAATGCCAAGGTGAGTGGGAGCGATGGGATTCCAACTGAGGTGTAAGAGATGTTTCAGAAAGAATTGCAACCTCATTTGCTGGAACTATTTAATGGAATTAAAAGGGGTGCTGACATCCCACCTACCTTTAAGAAATCAGTGTGGGTGAGCTTTTAAAAAAAGGATAAGCCATCTGCTAGCACAAATTCATATTGCCCAATAAGCGTGCTTAATGCAGACTATATGCTGTTTGCTAAAATCTAGGCATCACGTATAGTCTGGGTTTGGCAAACTTTGGTTCACAGTGACCAAAATGGTTTTTTGCCAAATAGAACAATGACATGAGCGAACACTCATTATCTGGTACAGGCAATAGATTTTTTCTTGAATTGTCAAGAAGAAGCTGCAATAATCCCTCACCTAAATGCATTCTGGGAGGGGATCTTTGCAAAAATATCAGCCTGCACTGAAAGATCACTGCATAATTCTCCAACTGCGGCCTTATTGGGGGATTTCCCAAGGCCATCAGCTTTTAAAATATCCAACAAGTTCATAGATCTAGCCCTAATTCTAGCCAGACGTGAAATCACCTCAAATTGGAAATCCCCAGCGGGTCCACAACTAATCAGATGGCAAAACACAGTCGAGAAATGGGCAGAGGTGGAAGGATCAGTTCTAATGCGCGAAGCAATCCGAGAACAAAGACCTAGGGAAGACACCATACAATGGGACTCAATTCTGGAGAAATTAAAATCACCAGAAACATCCACCATAGAAGCAACTGTAACTACCTCGGACGCTGACACAGACTCAAATGCAGAACCTGAACAATAAAGCTCTGCGAATGATAAGAAAGGGAAAAAGGGGAAAAAATAAAATAAAATAAAGAATACAACAGCTGAAACCACTGAGACTTGCCAACAGAGAACTATATCACAAAATTTGAATTGCATGAGGGGAGGGAGGGGGGTTTAGTTATATAATGTAGAGTAATCAATATATCATTTTTACTGTTATGTTGTAAACTTCAATAAAATATTATTTAAAAAAAAGATATTGGCAGTGGGTGTGTGAAGGGATTTCTAGGGTCCCTCTAAGTCAGAGGTCTTCAAACTTTTTAATGCTGCGCCCCCCCAGTTGAAAAATAAAAATCTTTGGGGCCCCCCTCAGAATTTTTCACATTTATTTTAGAAAGATGGCACTGTTTAAATATATCTAAACCTATTTAAACATTGCAGTTAAGTACTGTTACCTTTTTAAAACTGCAATAACATTCTTCTGCTTAAAACAAAGGCATATTATCTGTATAATATTTCTTTTTGCCAGAGTTTGGCGCCCCCCCTCGGATCACTTAAGGCCCCCCAAGGGGGGCTCGCCCCCCAGTTTGAAGACCTCTGCTCTAAGTTGTATTTACCTGTCTGCTCAGCTAATCATTTTTGTTACATCGAATAAAGTACTCTTAAAGTTGAAAAAAAAAAAAATGCAAAAAAAAAAGAAGCTGCAATAATAACGCTTGATGTCGAAAAGGCATTCAATCTTGTTAACTGGGATGCCTTGTTTTGTGCACTCAGTAGGTTTGGATTCCTGGGCAGCATGGTGGAAATGCTTATAAAGCTGTTTCAATGGGCAGAGGCGCGGATTATGGTCAATGTAAAGTAACTGGTATGGTACAGATCAAGCGAGGCACCCGTACTCAGTGTCACCAATACTTTTTGCTTTGTTTATTGATCCACTCTCAGCTAAAATACATGGTGCAGATACTATTGTTCTCCCGCTTCAAGACGTCCAAGCTCAAATTGTTTGTGGATGATATGTTCCTGTACTTAAAAGTAAACAGGGCTAACATTGAAGGAGCCTTAAACATTCAAGACTATACTAAGATAGGTGGCTATAAGGTCAATCAAGGCAAAACCGAGACTCTCTTCTTTTTAACACCCAGTCATCTGCTTTGCCTTCAGACTTAGTAGATCAATATAATAGCGGTTGCCCAATTCACTGTCTTGGAGTTTATGTGACTAATAATTACGCAGGTTTGTCCAAATTGAATTACATAAAGATGCTAGAGAAGATGAGAAGTCTTCTGACCAGATGGTCGCTCCTGCCTCTCACAATAGCAGGGAGCGTTTTATTAATAAAATGTCCATTTTGCCCCTGTTTTAATTTTTGTTTGCGAATATTTCAGTCAAACCAATAGGGCCTTTCTGAGGAGCTAGACTCTCTTATGATTAAGTTTTTATGGAAGTGTAAAAACGCAAGAGTGAGGTATTCAATCCTCCAACTCGATAAAGAACATAGTGGGCTGGCTTTGCCTGATTGTTTTCTTGTACTATCAGTTTGCAGGGTCGGATACCATGGTTAGAAGGGGTAAGGCAGAAGGAGGGTTTTATACTTTCCTGTTGGGGAAAATGGTACAGGAGTTTAGAGGCACTCTTCCTGTGTCCTGCAAGAATGCCGAAAAGATCAAGATATGAGGTGCTAGGAGAAATTAATTGGGTTGTAAACTCTTTAGAGTAAGACAAGTCCTGTCGTGCCACTGTTTATTAAGGTTTCAGGATTGCCAGGCGTTAGATTTGTCTATCTCAAAAACTGGTGGAACTCTCGAAGGTACCAAGTGTTGGGTGATTTTAATGTTGGGGGAATGATGGTAAATTGGGATGATGCCCAACAGCACATAGGCACTGAGGGGCATATTTATACTCTGTTTGCGCCGGATTTTGTACCCTTTTTTTACGCAAATTTGGCGCAAACGTAACTCCATATTTATATTTTGACGCTAGACCTGTGTAGTGCCAAAATATTGGAGTTAACATCATTTTTTTACTGTGAAAACCTACTTTGCGTCAATGAGATGCAAGGTAGGCGTTCCCGGCCGAAAAATTACTCTAAGGCCTTAGCGCCTTATTTAGCCTCCTGTGCAAAAATCACGCACGGGAGGATTAGGACCTTAAATAGTGGCGCTAAGCCTGTTTAGCGCCATTATTTAATGCCTTGGTCAGGGCAGGTGTTAGGGAATCTTTGGGCTCTTTTCCATGGTCGGAGACCATGGAAGCAGTCCACAGGTGCCCTTCCTTGCCCCAGGGACACCCCCAGCCACCCCTACCTACACCTGGAGGACACCTAAGGATGGGTGGACCCATCCCAGGTAAATCCAGGTAGGTTTTACATTATTTTTTTTAAGTGCCTTAGTGGGGGCCTAACTTGGTCCCCCCTACATGGCACTGTTCCCAAAGGCCATGCCCAGGGGACATAAGTCCCCTGGGCATGGCCATTGGGCAGGGGAGCATGACTCCTGTCTTTACTAAGACAGGAGTCACGTCCATGGGGGTTGTGCATCAAAAAAATGACGCTAGTCAGGTTAGAGTCATATTTTTTTACTCTAACCTGACTAGCACAATTCTTTGATGCACAACCTCCTGTTTCCCCTACGCCTCCCCAACCCGGTTAGCGTCATTTATTTTTATGCTAACCGGGACTTACCGTCGGCTAGCGTCATTCCTTAAATATGATGCCAAACTGGTGTCCAGGAATGGCGCTAACCGGTGGTAAACTTTTTGACGCAAACCTGCGCTAATGCAGGTTTGCCTCAAAAAGTATAAATCAGGGCCTGAGTGTCATAAATTCTGGCAGAATTTTGTGCAGATTCGAGGTATTATGACTAGCCACTTGCAAGAAATGAGTCAACACACGAGGCCCTGGTAAAGCTTTGGTACAAAACTCAATTGATGGGGATAGAGAACTGATATAGGTCCCTTCTGGAACACTCAGACTTTTTTCTGATTGGAGAATATTTGAGTAAAATAGAGCAGAGGTGGGATGCCGGGTGTCAGCCAAAGAATGGGAGTATAATTCTATGCTAGGTTATAAATCCCTCGGAGCAACTAACTTTCAATGGAATGAGTGTTTTAACTAGTTGGATGGCATACAGTACTCCACTGGCAATACCTAAAATGTTTCAGTCCATCCGAAATAAGTACTTCAGGTGTGCTCAAAAAGATAAAGGCGATTGGTTGCAAACTTTTTTCTTTTGTCCCAAACTGTCACAATTTTGGGAGGAGGTTCTTCAAGCCTTCAGTGAGTGTTTACAAGTCATGAAACAGATCGAAGCAAAGCTAGTCCTTTTTGGGCCATGCAGTTCAGCCTCCCAGCTTGATATTTATTGACAACACAGTTTATTGCCGCATCTCTAGCAGTAGGTAGATCTTTGATATTGCAATGCTGGTCGACGGCAACAGTCCAAACGTTTAAGATTTGGTTAGAAAAACGTAAAAAGACGAGTATGTTTGAAGAAGCATATGCTGGGAGGGTGGCCAATATGAAAAGATACATGGCTCATTGGGCACGTTTGGATGCCCTAGTCCAGGATAAACTCGCAATTTAGCACTTTATATTGGATACTCCAGACGCCTTATCGTTCTTGCACTTTCATTGTCTAAAAAAACTGCTATCTTTTAGCAATTTATCTGGAGACTCAAGTCTAGGCACCTTAGACAACTTTAAGGTAACTTTAAATTGGGAGGCACTCAGGAGGGCTCATTTTTGGTACTTTATTACTCTTGCACTTTTACTAATTAATAATGCTGCTACCCTCTGTAATGTAAATGTGCAGTGTTTGAATGTTCTTAATTTATGCACTGTGTTTTGGGAATGTCATTAGGGACAATCATTTCCAATAGTCATTGACTAAGGTAACCCCATCTGTGTGACCTTTTCCAAAGCGGCTGTGCTTCATTAGATTTCGTTGGTGCTATTTTGTGGCAGAGCTATAATGTGGGAGCTATGCGGTTTCATAGGCTTGGGTGTTTTTTGAAACATGGAGTGCAGACGAGCACTTTCACTTGTGTGGTGCTAAGTTTTTTATGATGGGTGTTTGCAATGCGCTGCTGTTGAGAAATCGTGATGTTCCTAGTTAAGTATAGAGAGAAGTGAAACGATGTTTTAAAGCTTAGCATAGCCTTACAAACTAGGGAATTCCCTCCTTTTCCCCACAATTATTTATTTTGTTTAATTTTTTGTTGGTTCAACATTTTTTTGGTTATGAATTATGTTTATTGCTTGTTTAACTAAAGATCCATTCAAAAGTTATATGGTTATCTAGACTACCATTTTTAAGCCCATTTTGCAGGTGCACTTTTTACAAAAGTACCATATATAGACTCAGTAACATACCACAGGTGGGAGTCTAGGGAAACGTCCCCTTTTCATGGGAATGGAAGTCAGCAAACTAGATTCACGCCACGCGGTGAGGAACACACCTCTCAAAAGGCAATGCTTGATGGTGTTTGCTTGGTCTCACTATTGTCTTTTGAAGACAGCCCGTTTAGTGTCACAGCCGCTTTGAAGTGTAAGAAATCAGCTCAGTGAGGACAGAAGGTTGCGGTCATGTCAGACATTCGAAGCACAACGCTATGGGGTGTGTGCCTCTGACTTTTCTGTAGTCATATTTTCAACCCAAGGGCTCCACGGAGTATGCTGAGGCACATACCAGCGCCTTTGTAAGTACATCCAGTGTGCGCATTAGTTTTACTATCGCCCCTTACTTATATTGTCCTTTTCTGCAACAGGACAAGTTTCACTTTTTTCACTTTTCCTGGTGACAAAATGCCATTAGAAGCATATGCACGGACGATGTCCAATTAAGCACTCCCACATTATTGACGCCCAATTCAGCTTTACATTATAAGCATGAAGAGTTGAATAGGCATGGAACCAGCACCATAAGCCGAGCACAGTGTTAATTTCGCTGAATCTTTTCGGAGGCAGTCAAGCCTGCGCACATGGCTCAAATGTGCAGGGAGAAGCAGTTTCCTATACCAACAGTGTATGGACTTGATTTTGATTTTTGTAGTAAATTAAAATCCTCTGATTTCTGGAAGAAATGCTGAGCTCGGATGAGAATCCACCAAAGAAAGGCCCAACATGATAATACCTCCAACACTCCACCAATATATTTCAAGACTACAGGCTAGCCTAATGCATTTCAATCTAACTGCCAGGCAGAAAACTTAAAAAAACCACACTGAGACAAACAAAATCTATAAATTCTAGTACGCTAACTGCTATTACTTCATTTCACTTTTTTGGTGTTTTATTGCTTGGCCTCGAGTACTCGGCGGCAGTATAATCAAACTCGAACCCAAAGGTCTTATTTCACGTGCCTATTTTAGTGGAGTGTGACCAGTTCTGGTATTTCAGGTGGAAGGACATACATAATATTTCTTTAATGTCATCATCCACAAAAAGGGCTCTATATTTTCAGTCTATGTGCAAATAAACAGCTACCCAATCCATTTGGTCATTTTCTGGATGCCAAGTAAAGAGGTGGTTATCAATAGTTGCTGCTGCTTAAGAGCACAGACAATAGCTCGGGACAAAAGAAACGAATCTACATGGGTACACATGAATCAATGAATTAAAAATCACCAAATTGCAATAAAAGGGTTATGCCACTATTTACAAAGAGAATTGTGACAAATAAAGTCAGTGCAAATGATGATAACCCTTAATTTTAAATGGAAAGCGCTCGTGAAAGAAACTAAAAGAAGGTAAAAAACATTCATGAAACCTATAAAACAATTTTGCCCAATCTATTTAGACATTGTTTGAACCAGACTGCACTATAAGATTTGGACAAGGCGTTTCTTTTGCAACTGCTTATAAAGATTCGTTTCAAGATGTTCAAAAATCCAGTTTAAACTACTGTTTCAGAAATATGGACTTTGAACCCATGATTGACTCTGTGCCTAATTTCCACTTTTAATTCACCGCTATCAGCTATTAATTATGACATATTGACCCCTGGAATTGGCACAGAACTGCTATCACCCGACAAACATGTCAAATGATGAATTTAGTAGACTTATTAATGCAGCTTTAACACTTCACTTCAGTAAATAAGTGCAGATGAACGTGGAGGAATACCCGCTGGCCCTGCACAGCTACATCCCATCTAGCCAGTAACCCTATGAAAACACTTTGAAATGTGCAGAGCAACAATCCAGTTCCAATATAGTTAATTACTGATATTGATATTAAAGGTTGATGTGAAAATGAAAAAATAAATGCAGCAATTACCGACTGGTACAGTTTGAAATTTTACTTGTACATCAACAAGTTTAGATGTACCCCTGTTAGTACATCTTAATTGTTGCATAATATTTCTGTGCTAGAGAATGTCATCCTACTGAAAAAAAAATGTAAGAGATGTAAGCCTACACGTGTTTCGCTGATGTCTTCTGTTTATACAAAAAGCAGAAGGCATCCGATTTTCCTTCAGAAGAAGAGCAAGATAAAATCCCTAGAGGGACCTCTTGGAGAGGATAGCAGAGGAAAGTTGAAGTCACATTAGTTCTTGTTGGTGGCTACGTGTGCAGATGCATGTAAAACCGGTTTCTAGGATGTTGTCACTTTTTGGGCAAAGCCCTGAAGTGTCAATGCCAGTAGTCTGTGCAAGTTCGTTCTAGGGATTGAATTGCAGTTTTCAGATCCTCTTGCAGTTTTTGAAAGATGTTTAATTTGGGGTTGCAATTTAATGTATTTGTAAGCTGTGAAGCTTAGACATCTAGGCAACACCACTAATTCAATGTTGATAATACATTATTTTAGGACAGTAAGCCACTTGTGGTTGATTGTCGTTTCTTTGCTGTGGAAGTGAAAGAGGAATCCTGCCATAGCATTGTGTGGTTTTTATCTAATTTTGAATTGTGATGAGGCAGAATGTCAAGAGTTAGGGGACGGAGGGGTCAGACCGATGAGTTAGTTGTTCTCTGTGTTCTGTACAATGTTGAATTCTAATTCTCTCATGAGTTCGCCTGTGGATTCAGTGTAGACACGGAGTTGCACGGGTACCAGGATAAACCCATGGGAAATTCCCGAGTTTGAGTGTGAGGATATGCTTCCATTTTTTGGCCATGTCAGGAGAGAACTTATTTTCAGTTCTCCTAGCATGTTCCCTTTGTTTTTTTAAGAGACCTTGTCTAGGATGTTTGTCAACATTTTGATGCAAAAGTTTGGTACTGTGGTTGTTTCGAGATCAGGGTTATGGAACTTCGAAACATCTTCGTTTGCTTTTTATCTTCAGCATATAACTGAATGCTTGCTAGATTTTTCACGATTTGCTGTCCCAGTGTTCTGCAGGGCACTTGATCAGGCCATGTCTCTTAGGTTTGTTATCCTGGGAGGATGAGCTTGGGCAAATAAGGTGAACGACACCAAGGTCTGGTCTGGCCAGTCCATTAGGCGATAAGCCCCTATTTTTATGGTGTCATTTTGGCTATAATGAGGTCTGGAATGCCGTCTTTTTTGTGAGGTGGGGATGTTGGAGTGTTGGATGAGAGGTTTGACATGGCTGGGTGTTTTTTGTTTCTTGAGTTCTGGTTTAAATCTACTGAAACTATATTGTCTCTGCAGGTGAGAAGTAGGTGTGTCATGTAGTCAAGGAAGTCCACAGCGAATGTTTGCTTTTTTCCCCAGTGTGTAGTGCAGGATGTGATATTTTTGGTATTTTTTTAGGTTAAAAGGATGAATAGACACCCTGCTAGTGTGTCTTAGATTGTGTCGAGAATGGTTTTTGACATGGTTTCAATTAAAAACGTGGCATTGGTTTCCATGTGTAAATGTAAATTAACATATGCAATTCATTTAAGGATAGGAGGCATTGTTTGCTTACTTATACGTTTGAACAGCAGTGATTTTATTCAAGTTACACTTTTACCGTTTAGGAATGTAGATCCCATTTACACACTTGTGGGGCGAGCCAACAGAAGGTCAAATTTACGTGTCGCGTTTATAATTGGACTACCCATTGGACTCTTACCTCTTGAATTTCCGAAGCGTTCAGCCTTTACTTTTTAATATTGTTAATTAGCACTATTTGTACTCTTAATGTTTTGTTTAAATCTTTTATCAGTGGATATATTTACATATGATATTGATGTTCTCAAGTTGAAACACATTATGGGTGTGCCAGAATGCTATTGGAGATGCACTACCTTTGGAGGTATACTTAACTGGGAGACACTTACCTAATGGTCAGAGTTTCCTGACACAGAGCCTCATTTAAAGGTAGGTGGACTGATGTCCATACCACCACTTTGGTTGAGACTGTGTCCCTGCTGGGGCAGCCACAGCTTTGCTCCCTAATTTGAGCATGTCTGCAGTGGTTATGAACATTACACCCCAACACCCTCCTCCCCCTGAAAATGTTTCCTGTGTACATGGTGAGAGATGCGTTGTGAGAAAAATGATCCGCCACTTATGGTATTCCTTATGACAGACCTATCAAGTGAATGAATTATGTATCTTATATATCCCAGGAGCTGGGAGTTGTCTCCTAGTGAGAATGGAACATTTCAAGTGGTTCATCTCATCCCATGCAGGAAGGGCACAATTTCCAGGCCAGGACTCTAGCGAAACGCCCCAAACACTGCATTCTGCAGCAGCTCTACCCTTTTTAGCACTGGTTTAAAACAATGACCTAAATAAGTTGGGGACAACAGAGTCGAATGGCTGGGATATCCACATCCACAGGCCCAAAATATTTCCCCTGAATGGCATGTATCGCTGCCTATCGAAAGTTGAATTACCAAATAGCTATTTATTTATTTCATTTATAAGTTTGAGATGTTTGAAGTGTTTGATTTTAACTGTTTAGGAGTAATGTTGCAGCAATGGCCATCACCGATAAGGACTCTGCAGTTTTCCAGTGGGTCTTCAAGGTGTTTCAGGAGACTTCATGGTCAGTTGTGTGGAATGCCGGCTGAACGGGGTTATGAGATATACTTTACTATTATCCTTTATACAGAATGCACCATCAACAGTCCCTTCGGTGTAGCCTTTTCAGTAGTCCATGTTAATCAGACGCCAATTAATGTTTGTCAAGGAATTTGTTGTCAGAGATGGATGAGGAAACATAGGTCTTTATTTTTGTTTTCTAGAAATGAGAGGTTTGTGATAGGGTGGTGATTCCCGCTGTTGGATGGGTCGAAGGAGGATTTTCTGAGCTTAATGGGCAGTCTTCATAGTGGAAGGACATTTTTTGTTATGTCTGTGTGTGCCAGTGGTGAAAAGATAGTTTTGAAAAGAGTAGCCTGTATATAGATAGAAAAATATGTGTCTGGTCTCTTCAGTGGGACACTCTTTGTAGGTCAAGGTGCAAAACTGAGGAAAAGTTGATCAATGTAGGTTTGTAAATTGCTGCTTTCATGAAGGCAGTGACTTGGAGTCTGGCGTACTAACTGATTTTACAGTTGCAGAGCCTTTGATGTGCAAAATCACAGGCATTGCGACTGCAAAAATCAAGGTTCATAATGTACAAAAACACATTTTGTGTTTTGAAAAAGTCTTTTCAAGTTGCAAAATGATTCTTTGCGACCCATTCCAACTCACAAATAGGAGAGGGCATGAATGAAATGGGACATTCACCTCCTATCTGTGATTCACAATGCTATATATCAGTGGTTTGTAACCTCAGTTCGGGTGGTAAACCTTTCAAAGGATACTAAACACCCAGATGGACGGTGTCCCTTAAATGCTGGTGAGCAATCTTGAGGGTGCAGACAGTGGTGCATGGTACCACTACATGCTTCCTTGATAGCATTCCCTACAGATGGACTTTTTAAAAATAAAAAAACAAGTCCCTGATGCTTATTAAGAGGCACCCCCTGTATTCTCAGGCCTTTGCAAAAGGTTGCAAAATGTCTACTGTTACATCCATATTAATGATTCAGCCAACTGTAGGTAAGAGATGTGAGACCTATGTTGGAGGGAGGTGATAAGTTATGTGCTTTACAATTCGAAGTGTATTTTTTCATCAGTTGCTGGCTTTGATTCATTGGGATTTGAAGTACGCTGTTTTTGACTGGACAGTTTTTTTTAGACTGTCTCGTCATAAGCCTTAGGGTGCTTAGGTTGCTTTTGATTGTAGATTTTGTTTCCTTGTAGAGAGCTCATCTTTCTGTCTTGTGGCAGACTGGGTTATATATAGACTTTGGTTTCCTCCTTAAGAAGACAGCGGTACAGGAGCTTTTGTTGTTATGAAGTACACCCGGATCTTCCTTGAGAGTTGCTAGGCTAGTTGTTAAACGTGACTATGTTAATATTTGGATTTTTCCACATTTTCTGGAGAACTGGGTTGTCATGAGTGTTGTGCCAGTTAAGGAGAATATGAAATGGCCTAATCAATCGACCCAGACTGGCATTTTGAATTAGTAGCCTGTAGTTCTTAGCTACAATGAGATCAGGCGATTTGCTAGCTGTGTTTATATTCAGTACTGTTCGTTGGCCTTTAGGAAGTAGACAAGGGAAGACATTAGCTAAGTTGCCATATGAAGTCTCCACACAGAAGAGTGCACCTTCCTGGGAATATGTTGTTATTTGACTCAATGAGTTCATTGGTTATTTGGTCAGCACAATGCTCCACAAACAGACTGTCCATTTGTCAGGTGTGACAGTGTTGAGTTTAAGAACTTTTGAGGAAGTGATTTATAACCCTACTTGAATTTTGTTTTGTTTGTTTCTTATTGGTTCCAATTTCATCTGCACAGTGCATCTTCTACAAGAGCAAGCTCTCAGCAAGAGCAGCATTCTACAGTGGTAATCAAAGTGTGTACCTTAATTTGAAAGGTAACCATAGCACACAAATGCATGCCTGAAATGAAATTGTTTGGTGTAACCGAGATTGGCGGGGCAAGATAGCCACATATATAGTAATTGGAAGGTGGTCTAGTAAATGTTCTATATGTCATAATGTTTATGTCGCAACACTGCCCCTTCAGTGGGTAGAGCTACTCTCTATAAATACCTAAGTAAATAAATAATGAAGCGAACTTACTTGCTATTCATTTGAATATATACTTTTTAAACCTGGCAGCATCAATTATTTTGCGTTTGTGAATTATTTGTTTTATATTATCTTCTTTTTTATTCAACCTATAGTTTTGCTGTGGTGACTGATTAAAGTGGAAAGTAGTCACTTGGAAGGAACGAGTTGATGATGCTTTGTGATGAAAGTTTAAGTAATGTTTCCATCATAATGACTTGGTTAAGGATTGTATTACAAGATGATGTCCACTAGTGAAGTAGTTGTAAGAGGGGTGATGGGTGTATGCTTATAGCATGGGTTTCAAAGAGTAACTGGTAAATGAAATTTTAAGAACTCCACCACCATGTGTTTATGCAAAATCCATTGGCTTGAGTTTTTTTGTTAGGCTCTGCCCCAGGACTGCAATCGCCTAACTTGGTTTGTGGATGATGTCATGTCATTCCCTAGAATCCCGGCAGAGTTAACCATTGATATTCCATTGGTGCCGAGAAAACTGGCCACTGGTATACGTTTCCACCTGCAACAGGTTCATCAACTGCCATCTGAATGGCCTGCTGCAGGTTGTTCGATAATATGTGATTGAGAACGCCTGGAAAACAGCTCTCCTGACAGTCATTACATTGATAAGGTACCTAGTGATCTCAGACGATAGTCGACTCTAAACTGAGTACCATTTTGGCTTGAAGGGTGGTACTAAGCTCCCAGTTTAAAGAAATGTATCTACCAGTCCTGTCTGTGTCTTCACTTTTTCTTGATTGAGATGATGTTACATAACATCAATGACAGGTACGCTGTATGTTTCTGTCTGGATTGTACCTGGTGTCTTTTACTTTATAACCAGTTTTCATCACTTGTAGTGACCTAGAAGCAGGAAAAGCTTCTTCGGCATCAATGCATTACCTTCTGCAGCCACCATCACGCTGGCTTGGAGGGGACATCCTTACAAACAGTGTCCATCCACATTAAATCTGTCAGAAGATGGCGTCTGGTTTTCCCCAACCAAATCACGTTCAGATAAATAGGCAAGGCTGCCAAGTGAGGCACACTGAATATATTCTGCAACATTCAACCCTCAATTAGCCGCAAGCTGATGCAAAGTGTTCCAGGAGATCTTGAGAAAATGTGTTTGCTTACGCTGTTGACCTGGTTCTTGCCTCATTTACTCTCCTCATTATTCCTGTTCTGTTCCTTGGAAGTCACATTTTTGATAACAGGAGAGGTCTAAGATATAAAATTTGATGTTACCTTCACTGTGAATCTGTTACTATTACTCTGTAGTTTGTTTCGGAATCCTAAACGTTCCCACCTATAACCTGCCATTGGCCATAAAATCACAGAGGCAGGTTCTTGTTAAAAGGAGGGATCTTGCTTGCGTGCCCCAAAGGGCATTGGAGTTTACTCATTTACACACACTCACTCATTCACACACAAATACACAAACACACACATTCTGTCTCCCTCTCTCTTTCTCTCTCTCTGTAGGTATCTATAAGTTTGGAGAAGCACCCACAAATATATTTTCAGTGCCTTGATTGTTTTTTAGAACAACAAATTACAATTTTTGCACCTTTTTTGGGATGCAATGGAATTTTGGTGGCAAAATGTAGTGGAACTGAACTTTAAATTCCATATTGATTTATTTTTCCTTTTTTCTTATGGGTAGGTAATAGACATTTCTCATTATTAACTAAATTGGACGAGGGAACAGCCAAATCATGGTATCATTTCTCACATTTTTGTTGTCTCTGTCTACTTGCTAGTTTTCATACTTTCCTTGTAATATTAACACACAGCACACAGTTTGTTGAATAATGGTCAGCCTTTTGGAGTAACTGAACCATCTATCATGTTTCATTCATTGTTTGGGATAATTGTGGGCCTTTGTTTTCTAAAGGTTTTTCCTCATTTACAGCATTAACAATTTCCACGTTCTTACAATCCTCCTGTACTGCCTTAAGCCAAGATAGATGTCCCTAATTCATGAAGGGTTTTGTTGTTTCATAAGACATTCTTAAGGCTACATTTTCCATCTTTATCCAGTCTTAAGATTGCCTTAATCTAGAAATGTATTGTAATACTCATTAAACCATGGTCCTGGTAAAATTTACTCCTATAAATTTCATCCTATTTTTGGGTAATTCACAAGGAGTTCTAGATAGTTTCCATAAATGCACTGGGAAGAAGTGACACATTTTAGGATCCCAGTACCATTCCTTCTGAAACATTTCTGAATTTCTGTTTACGACAGTGATAAGGCATTTCCTAATGCGTCAAGGCATTTCCTCATGCATAAGTGCTTAAATGTGAAACAGTCATGTCTTAACTTTTTATCTGTATGAAAAAGTTTGGAACCAGTATGTTTTCCTGCCTAGAAACACTTTCTTTACACACCTTCACCAACTTTGATGGTGTTATCTCGCCATTCCCACCAAAGAAACAGATTTACTCTACCTTTGCTAGAAGTACATATCTGACCATGGGCCTAGGAAAGTTTGGGAATATTCACAAACAGGTATATTTGTGGATGTTAGTAAACTTTCCAGAGAATTCCTGCCCTGCCTAGGAGAAGATTTATTTACAGACAAAAAATGTGACTACGTGTGTTTACAAGTGTAAAACCACATTTTGTCAGATACAAATGTGTTTTACACTTGTAGAATTATCCATTGTCCATGTAAGTTGAAGTATATACTTTGTCTAGACAGTCTTGAAAGTGCATTAGGCCGGGGCCAATATACAGAAACTCATGATGATATATTAAAGGTATCAAAAATATGAACCCAACGCCGCTAACTGGGTTTAGGAGGAGGGTCTTAAAATCTGGTTCCAATGATAATGCACCCGCAGACAATCTACAACAAGGATTTCTCCCACATGAGTTTGGTTGGTAGGTTGCCTGATCTACCAATTATCCCATGGAGCACAAAAGTGGAGAAACGCATATTTTTCTCCACTACGCATACACAGTTGAGCAAGGTACTCAGTGGGCATACTAACAAATGTAGATCCACCCTCTGGATCAAAAGGTCTAAGAAACGACTTTACTGGTGGGCATACACCATATTTTCAGTCTCGTACAAGGAGCGGATCTGGTACAGTCATTTCAAGCCTCCTGGCAACTCAGACAGTACTGCAATACTGTAAGATCCTTCAGCTACTGCTGGAAAGGATCATCCATTCTGAATCACAGCTCTTCATCTGCCATCTTATTGCACTTTTGTCCATTACATCAGTATCTACAAGATAGTTTGGTGGTACCTACTGTCACACCCATCCCCCTACTCCTTCAAGGAATGTACTGAACCAATCAAACCGTGCATGACCAAAGGGTACTCTCCACAGACAGCTCTGGTAATATTCCATACTTCCCACCTTGAAAGCATTGTTAGCTTCTCCAGAGATCTCTCATATGCTTGTTATAATGTGTCCACATACTACTGCAAGCAACCCTCTGGGTAACCTGACCTATCATCCCACAAAACCATTTAAGATGCTTACCCTGGCTTTCATAAACATCTCTTCTAGATACTTCTTTTGTTATCAAACATAACTTTCCTTTTGTGGCGATATAAGCCCTTCCCACTTCACTCATCCCATATAAGTACTGACACAGCCATTCCACACAACTTTGATAGATGTCTGCAGTTGCCATCTCATAAATCCCTGTTAGGTACTCACTCAATACAACCACGCAACACGGATAGGTTTCCACATCTGCTGCCCCATAATTCCCAGATTGGTACCTGTTCCCAACAGTTTACAGTCTCCTTATAGGATTTAGTGTATGACATCCTAGTATTCTTGATCAGTATTTGCTCTTGCCAGCAGGTTATTTATGATTGGTCGCTGCTTCTGCCATCATTCCCATTCCTGGTAGTTACCCTCTTCATTTGTCCTACACATCCCTGTTAGATATCTGAGTTATTTCTGCATATTGCCCACAACTCGCCTCATAGATCATAACCTCCTTTTTTGAAACCATAGCATTGCAGTGTAACAGGACCTA
Source organism: Pleurodeles waltl (assembly GCF_031143425.1). Classification (NCBI taxonomy): domain Eukaryota; kingdom Metazoa; phylum Chordata; class Amphibia; order Caudata; family Salamandridae; genus Pleurodeles; species Pleurodeles waltl. The sequence goes on along the minus strand of NC_090448.1, from coordinate 417,898,181 downwards.
ATTACCTTGCGTCTATCAATTATGCCACAAGCTACTCACATGAACTCACATGACCCCATTAATGATCTCATCTAATGTTTAATCTACCACAAAGAAAATTGATTAAAGTAATGGTGTGATTTCCTTGAGAGTACAAAACTAGTCCCAAAAAGAACTGATTAATAAGCAAGCAATAACCACTAGTATAACCATTAACCTTGGGTTCCAGAACAGCGTATCATCACCCAAAAGTGCCTTGCCTGGGGTAGTAAGCACTGTATAAGTACAATAAAAAGTGCATAACCGGACAATGTGATTTTCATCCACATTAGTCTCTGAAATATTGTCTTTAGCTGGTGTTGTGTATCCATTGCACAACCACCTAGAGCAGTGCTTCCAGAATGTTTTAGAACCGCAACCCAATTTTTACAACATCAAACTTTTACGACCAGCCTAACTTTAGTGGACATGAGGTGGGGCGGTTTTTGAATGTAACTAAAGCTTTGTGTGGCAGAGCCTTATCATTTACAGACAGCACATTTTCCGTTGAAATGGCCTCTAAGTTTGCACGGACCTATTGTTCTACTGACAAAACAAAATAGCACACAAATGATAATGTGTAGAAATTGGATTTCTATCAGTAGTTATCATTTGTGCATCACTAAGTAAATTGTCTTGATTTGTATTGATCCTATTGAAATCTCTTTTTCATTGCTCACTTGCCTTCGAAAGTTGGAGGGATATGTTATTGTGTTTGTTTGTTCTCTGCAAAAAATGAATAAAGAGATATTAAAAAATGTCTTTTTCCAGCCTACTTCAGTAGAACAAAAAATGTGCTCCATTTTTGCTTTCTTAACTGCTGAATGCATACAGATCATTTACAGGTATTCACATATTAATGGGTGCTGCAAAAATGGCACCCATAGCCTTTCCTTTCACACTCCCTGTACTCCAGCAAGATTGTCACATAATTCTCTTTAAAAACACCTCTCATTTTGCAAAAGAGAAAGATAAATTAATGTCAATCCCCATGTTAAAAGAATAAGCAGCTGTTTGTCAGCATACACAGTCTGACATTTGACCTCTGTCTTTGAAGCACCCGCAAATGTGACAAAATAAGCCCAGAATTTAAAGGCACCTTTATTTACTTCTTGGACCTACCGACCCACCATAATTCAGGTCGCAACTCACAGTTTGGGAAAATGACCTAGAGAAACCCTTGTTGCATCTGTGATCAGATCTCCAACAAAGTCAGTTTAAAGCTAGCCTTTATACTGGACACACATGATTTCTTTTCACGAAAGGTGAATGTTGCAAATCAGTGATTGACAGTGTATATGATTTGTAGAAAAGTGAAACCAAAAATGAACAGCCCATTTCACCAAGCATTTGCTAAATGAAGGTGTTGTTAAGATGAAAAAGAAAAGTTCTAATCTGGATGGTTTAAATTGTTTGAAGACACTGGTAGCTTTTTCTACGTGCTAATTTGGGGCCCATATAGTGCCATCTGGTGAACTGAAGTCCACAACTAAGGCTAGTCATCAAATCAATATATTTAAATAACGTGAAGCATACTAGGCTCCACAAGCAAGACCAAAATTGTTTATTTTTTTTAAACCATAATGGTTTACTGAGGTTAAAAAGGTTTGCATATTTGAAATCATCAAAAGGGCCAATCAGTAATCAATACATAGATGCATTAGTAAATCTGAAGCTCAAAGCCATCAAGTCATATATGCAAGATGATGAAGTGTCATAAAATCACCTCAAAGGGAACAGGTAATTAAAGTTAGCACTCCCATACAGGGAGAACCCGAGTCTGCTCTAAGCAGTTTGGAAACGGATTCTGTAAGCATTCTGAGAAGGTTCTGAACTCCCATCTACACTGCTGTAGCTTAAATCACACAATTCTTAAATGTGCTACTTCTGCACATGGTTCTTACAAAACGAAACAGTCAGGTTAAAGCACAGAAATACAAAATAGAGCTCATTAGTTTCTCAGGATCTTCTGCAGTACAGCTTCTCTAAATGTCATTCAGGCTTACAGACACCTTCATAAATCGAAACCCATTGGACAAGTCTGTACTCTGCAGGTGTACTGTCGCAAATAATTAGGGCATTCCACAGTTATCATGCAAAAGAAAGCATTACACATGAAAAAGAAAACCAAGACACACGTTTGTAAATGTGTACTTCAGTTTTTCCTCGAAATAAAATGCACAGAGTTATGTAATGAGATGGCAAACAGATGTTGGCCATTTTAATATGCAGACCTACATTAGCTATGGTCAATCTAAACACGAATAAGAAACAGTAAATAGCATTTACGTATTTACATGTTAATGTTGATAAGATGTGAAACATTTAATATGGAAAAGAACATTCAATATGATCTAACTTATATGTGATATCTTATTTTGCAGGTACAGACACTTCACTGTCTGGCATGCGTGAGCAATCAAAGCTATTTATAGACCTGCTAATGGTCTTACTTTTATGCCCTTTTTAGGATTTCTGAGAAGCTGATGTATTTCTAGCTTTACTGTGAATGCATTCTCTCTCAAATTAACCATTTGTTGTGCAATTAATGCAGGGAACTCAGCTGCTTCTGTATGTTTAACTGAACCAACATTTGTCTGCAGACCCTCGATCGCCAATGAAATCTTAAAAATGTATTTCAGCTTCAAAGTGCAGGAACTTATAAAGGATGCTGTAGACAGCGTTTTATCACATGGAAAACAATTATGAATTGAAACACCTTTGTGGTGGTGTTGTAGCCACCCAGTTCGGTCATTACCATTGAATAAGACTTTTATAGACCCAGAATGGCAGCTTGGCTTGACTTTTTCAATAGCATAGGTTTACTACGCATTTTTCCACGTTCTGTTCTTCTGAGAGCCCATCGTGGTTGAGCATGACCATCTTTGTCCCCTTCCCCCTCTGTGTTATTTCACCAACATCATAAGAGTAGCAGAAGTGACTTTGGCCCTCATTATGACCCTGGTGGTCTAATGACCGCCACGGTTAATGTGGCGGTATCACCGCGAACAGGCTGGCGGTGAATAACACCACATTATGAGTGTGGCAGGTTGGCCTCTGCTAACCCGCCCTATCTCTACTCATACCATCATGGCAGTACGAACTGTTGGGCCAGAGATGTTCATCTCCGACCCGGTGGTCCACAGAAGACCCACTGCAGCATTATGAGCAGGCCGACCGCCATGGTTACCGCAGTGGTAGCACCACCACGAAAACCATGGCGGTAGGGCTACCGGTGACAGGGAATTCCTTCCCTGTACCTGATAGACTGTCCCCCCCCAGCAAGCACTTGACCCCCACCTGACACACATAGTGCCCCCACCCCTCCACAGTCACTGCACCCCCATACCCCCCACAGTCACTGCACCCCCACCAACCCTTCCCACATACATGCACACACACCCACACGCACCACACATACACCCATTCAACTCCATTTCCATACACCCATTCACTCACACTCATCCATACATGCATTTACTCACACATACTCACACGCATTCAGGCACACATCCATACTTACATGCTCACATGCATACACACACTCACTGCAACATTCATTCATGCATTTATTCAATGCATACAGGCATGCATAGACCACAACACTCACAGACGCATTCACACATGCACACACACATTCAAATACACAGGCAGACACCACACACAACACTCCCCTCCCCCTGTTGGATGCCCAACTTACCTTGTCCGGCGAGGAGGTCGTCTGGCAGGGAACGGGAAGGGGCACTGCTACTGCCGGCAGCGCCCCACCAGCAGGATACCGCCAGGCCGTAAAAATGGCCATAATACAGCAGGCAGCGTCCTTCTGGCGTGGCGGTGCATGTGTTAGCACCGCCCAGGTGCCTCGCCTGCCAGCATGGCTACTGCTGGATTTCCACGCTAATTGTGGCGGAAATCTGTCAGTGTCTATATTATGGCGGGCGGAAGGCCGTCAGCACTGGCGGTCTTTTGGCGCCTGTGGAATCGGCAGTCTTGGGAAAAGACCGCCGATGACATAATGAGGGCCTTTGTGTTACGTTATGATTTGTTATGTTAGGGGCATGTGCACTGTTCTCTATTAATATGGTCTTAAACCACTGTGTTTTGTTTTGACCCAATCCTTTCTCTTCGGAATTGCATTCAGGAGCTTGTGTTGGGGAGCAAAACTAAGGCAGGAATGAAGTAAAAGTAAAGGAAATAGCTATTTACCCTGCCACTGGTCAACTGGTACCTAATCTCTGCTATTTCCCAGTGGCCAACAAAATAGTGCATAATCTATGATGTTTAGTTGGCCACGGGCTAAATGGTAGAGATGATGTACAATTTGACTGGTGCTGGAAAAATAGTGTGAAGGAGGTTTTTATTTAGCTGGCTGTGAATTAAAATGGAAAAACAAGCAATGGTACGGTGGTGGCAGTCTTGTAATGGGCATGCAGCATGTGTGAGGCATTAAAATGTAAGTACATATACAAATGTAAAGTAGTTTGTATAAAGGTAACTGCATGAATTAAGCTGTTTTCAGATGAAAAACAGTAATCAAATTTTGAATAAAACATTTCATTTTTATTATTTTAATATTCAAATAAGAAATGTAGGAATCAAACGTTTATTGTAGGAGCTTCAGGATATGGCACACATATATTTTGTTCCGTAGCATAGGAATATTTGGCTGCCTGCAAGGAATAATGAGTATGGATTTAAGGCATGTTACATAAATGTTTTATTCACTCATGAGAACACATTTTTTTTTAAAGTTCATGATCCTCCTTTTGATGATTTTTTTAGACCTGGGCTCTTTTTAGGCTTCTTACAGAAGGCCTTCAGCTAGTTTTAGGATTCTTTTAAAAGGGGGTTGTACTTGCTTAGTATTTCAAACTTGGTAACCCAACAGCAGTCAACAGGCAGCAGCCAACAGGGAATGCGAACAGAAAGGTGGTATCTGGATCCCAGATGAAGGGACATTTACAGTCTGGAATTGGTGCGTGGGGTCACAGTTCTTTGAGATATTTGTAGGAGGTAAATTGAGTGAGACATAGCATTAGAGTGTCTGTCAGATGGGAAAGTGAAAGCAGCAGACAGGTAAATAATGCATCTGGATAATTCACAGTAGGAGTTCACTCAGCTGCCTCCGAATAAACACACGTGTTCATAGTAATCACTCAGGAGAGTGGGTTTCAGACATAGATGCTTATTGGGCCCATGTCATAAGTGGTCCATTCAGCCACTCAGACATTTTAGTCAGTTGTACCATGTATCTTGAGAATGGTAGTTTTGCTTTTTAACATGCTAAGCAGTGTTTTAAGGGGGCAAGGTCCTGTCTCTTCTGAGCTCTCATTTCTCTTCCTGATAATGCCTCAGCAAAAGAAATCTGGAAGCAAAAAAAAATAATCTGGATGACAGGATTGGAGGCTTTACCTGACTAAAGGCATTGTGAAAGGGGTCTTGGGAATGAAGGAGTAGGACCAGTAGTAGTAGGAAGATGATAAGTAGCGGAATAAGGACCAGAAAGTGGATCAGAAGGAGGGCTAGGACGACCAGAGCCATAAGAGCCAGGACAAGAAGAACCAGGACAGGGGAGATTAAATCTATGAGGACCAGGGTTACCAATGCCACAGGGGACAAGGAACAAATAGACAGTGTGGAACAGGACAAGAAAAAGCATTATTAGAGGTACTGGGATCAAGGTGATAAGGATCAGGAGGGCCAAGAGGATTTGGAACAGGGGACCTTGTCCCAGTCGGCAATGGCCTGATGGAACAGAAGCATCAGGGGTCGAAGGAACAGAAGGCCCTGGAACACAATGACAAGGAGAGCTTGAGTGCAATGGCCAGGTTCAGAGGATCAAGGATGACCAGGGCCAGAAATAACAGACCCATGTAGACAGACTACAGAGGACCAGTGCCAGGAGACCAGTGGAATGAAGGATTGGACACAAAAGAGCCAAAGCCACAGAGATCAGGTCAAGGAGAACCAAGAGGACAGAGGCAAATAGACCAGGATCAAGAAAGCCACAGCCAGATAGGACTAGGGCTAGCAGTACTAGAAGACTGTAGAGCAGAAGGACCAGAATGGATATAAAGGCCCAGTGAGACTAGGATCAGAAAGTCTATGAAGGTCAGACTCACAGAGATCCTATCCCAGGGTGACAGGGACTACATGAACTAGGGAGACTCACAACATTGGAACAGGAAGGACTAGCGCCACAGGGATGAGGAAGACCAGACTGAAAAAGACCATTCCTCGGAGAGCCATAGTCAGATAGTCAAAAACAAGGAACTAGGAGGTCTAGGATAGACAAGGTCACTGGGACCAGCACCACAAGTCCCGATACACAAGGACCAGTCAAAGAAGTAGCTAGATAAATGTGGGGCGCAGGGCCAGGAGTACTGATGGATGAGAATTAGGTTGAAGAGGATGAACATGTCCAGCACTGAGAGCGTGTGAAAGTGGAGACCAAGGATACAAAGGATTAGGGAAGAAATACTTGGGAATGATGACCAGACAGACGAGGCAAAAGAAGTACAGGGTCATGAGGTTCAGAGACTAGCATGAACGAGAGGTCAAGAAACAGCAGAGCCAGGAAAGGCGAGGGTGATATTTGACAGGACAAGGTATTGCAGACCCATGCAGGCAAGGAGCAGGAGAACGAGGGTGAAGAAGATCAGACTTAGATTGAAGAGGACTATGTAGAACAGGGCCTGGATGACAATAGCCAGTATGTCCACAATACTAGGATAAACAGGACATGGACGAGCAAGACCATGGGGCAGTACGAAGGGAACCAAAAAACAGAGAAAAAGGACTAGGTAAACTAAAATGATCATGACCTGGAGGATTGAAACAGGGCTAAGAGGGGCATGAGATCCAGACAGAGGGGACCAGGGATTGGATTACCAAGTAGGGCAGAGCAATCAGTACAAGTAGCAGAACCAGGGTGAAGAGGATCAGATGTAATAAGACCAGCTAGAATCAGAAAGACCAAGTGGAATGGACAGTGGTGACCACGAGGACAAGTGCTAAAATAACCAGCTCAAGAGGACCTGAACAAGGAGAACCTCAATCAAGCGGGCCTAGATCAATGACTACAGTACCAGTAGGACTAACTGGACAAAAAACAGATCCAGGAGAACCAGGGCAAACTAAACCAGGAGAACAAAGACTGAGGGCCTGATTTAGAATTCAGTGAATGAGTTACTCTGTCACAACGTGCCAGGACATGAGAAAGAAGCTGGGTCAGGACCATGAGGACCAGAAGGGAACAGGGCTAGATTGGACTACACTGAGGAAACCAAGAAGGGCCACAGTTATTAAAAGGCAACATTTATGATAACCAGCACAATAGAACAAGAAGAACCAGGGCTGTGGAGTCCACGACTAGGCTGGCACATGAGTCAGGTCCAGGAGAACCCAAAGTATAAAGAACAGGGCCAAGAGGATTAAGGATAATGGACACAGAATCTCGAGAAGGACGCCGACTATGAAAAACAAGAATAACATGACTTTGCCTCCAGGAGTGCCAAGTAGGTGAGACTAGAGACACAGGCAATCAGATTTAGAAGGAAAAGTTCCAAGAGGACAAGGAAACAAAGGACTAGGGGGACTAGGAAGATCAAGACATAGAGGATCAGGACCTCGAGTGCCAGGACCAGGTGAACTAGGGTAAAGAGGATCTGGACCAGGATGAGCATAGCATAGATGTCCCCGCCACAGGGCTAGGAACAGGATGGCTATTAAGGTAAGCAACAGGATGGCCAGGCCCAGGAGTACCAAATAAAGGAGGCTCCTGATAAGATTTTCTGAAAGCACCAGGACGAGAAGCAGAAAGACCAGGGCCAGCAGGATCAGGACCAGATCCAAGAAGACCAGATCCAGGCGAATAGGACCATTGGGCCACAATAGGCAAAGAAGATGAGGGGGCCAGAATCAAAAATATCAGTACGACCAGAGCCAGGAGGACCAGAATGCGAGGAAGGAGGATTAGTAGGATCAGTACCAAGAGGACCACAAACAGCACTAGTCATGCCAGAGGGACCATGGCAATGCAACCAGGACCCAGAGCTCCAAGTGGAGCAGAAATACCAGAACCTGGGAGTACAGGACGACAGTGAGGAAGATCATGAGCACCAGAACTAGGATGATTCAGGGCACTGGTCCTGGATATCCAGGAGCACATGGACCAAAGTGATGAGGCTCGCAAGGACCCAAAGATAATCAGGACCAAAAGATCCCAGACCATAGGATGCAATGCCTGAAGGGCCGTGAGGTCAAGGATAATCCAAACCAGGAAGACAAGGGCTAAGAGGGCCAGGTAGATAGGGGCACCAGCAGGACCAGAAACCGATGTACTAAAAATCAAATGAGCATGCTGAGAAGAATCAGAAGGGCCAGGTCAAATGGGCAAGGGTCAAGAGGATAAGGAAAGAAACGGAAGAAGTAGAGGAAAGGGGTCTGAAAGGATCAGGATGGCCAGGAGGACCAGAACCAAGAGGATTAGGCATACAAAGACCCAAACAAGAAGAAGTAGAAGAATCAAGATGGGCTGTGAGGATCAGGAATAGGAAGATCATTGTTAAGCAAACCAGACAGATTGAGGAAGACCAGGAAAACAGGACCTAAAGAATAAGGAAATGATGGCCAGGCAGCCTGCTAAGAGAACCAGTGCAAGGAGGACCAGTGGGACCACACCCAAGGGGAAATAAAAGCTCAAGTCTCAGAGGCACAGGAATATCAAGACCTGACCTACTAGGACAAGCAGGACCAGGACGAGGAGGAAAAGGAAGGCTATGACAAGGAATGCCAGGATGACAGGAGCCTTGATGATCAAGACGGGTGGCTGAGAACAAGATGACCTGAACAAAGAGGATCAGGACAAAGTGGACAAGTTAGTCAAGGATGGTAGCGAACAGGAGCACCAGGGCCAAGAGTATCATGACATTGTGGAGAAGGACTTGTGGAACTTTTCAGGTCAAGAGCAGGGGGACTAGGGCTATTAAGACTAGGGACCAGATAGGGGAGTATTAGATGAACTGAAAGGATCAGAATAAGCAGGACCAGGAACGGGGCTAGGAGGACCAGAGAGGTCAGAACCAAAGGGATCATGATCTGAAGTTGAGCAGGAGGACTAGGAGCTGGATATCAGGATGGCGAGGACCAGGGGAACAAGGACAACCAGAGCCATGAGGACCAATGGGACCAGACCAGGACCAAAATGACCAGGCCCAGCCCAAGTATACCTAATAAGGGGGACCGGTACCAGTGGATGCAGTACCTGGTGGAGCACAGGAACCAAGCAGGGAGAATCAGGGTGACCAAAACCAGGAAGACTCAGAGTGCCAGCCCAAGGAGAACCAAGACAACAAGGCTAGGTGGATAAGGATGCAGCAGGATCAGGATGAGCATCAGTAGTAGCAAGATAAGGAGCCTTAGGAAGGGCTAAAACAAAGGCTAACCCAGGAGCAGGGCTGAGAGAACCAGGGTCAGGAAGGACTACAACCAGGAATATCAGATTCAGGAACAGGTAGACCAAGAACTAGTTATACCAAGGCCAGGATGAGTATCCGGAGGACTAAAACAGCTGATAAAAGGAGGCTTTGGAACCAGACTAGGAGGAGAAGGGTAGAGAAGGACCTGAAGGAGAAGGAAAAAGACCAGGAGTAGGATGACACCTATGTGTGTCTAAGCCACATGTATCAAGCCATTCCCTTTGTAAATGTTTTTATATTTTTATTCATGCTTCTTATGTGCCAACCCAGAGAAAACTCCACCTCTTTGGCCCATGTATAGAACGGGTAGGTATATGCTAAAAAATCAAAGCATGCAAAGTGAATAAAAAAACGGGACTGTTACTTTCTGAGAGATAGAAAACGCTGTCTCATGCTGGCACAGTAGTCCGAGGGAGGATCTGAGGGCATAGAAACTGAAACTTGACAGACTATTTTAATGGTGGATCGGTAAAAATGAGTATGGTTTGTGAAGGATGGCAGAAAGGGTTTGAGAAATTCAGATGGCTGAAATCAGGAAAAAATGGTTAGTGGTTAACAAAGGGCTCAAATGGCTTTGACAATCAGTAAAGGAGGCTATGATGAGCAGGAGAGGGGGTGATTGAGGCCTAGATACAGTGTTTCAGATGGCCCAAAGAGGGATTCACAGTGACCCTAGGATCTTTGCCCATGATGTTCCATCTACATGTATATGCGGTAGGTATGTAGCAAGTGTGTAGTAGTAAGACGTCTGGTGTGATGAAAGTCTAAGTGAATGGACCAGTGGGATATATTTTGCATGACATGATGGGGAGTAGATACAGTTTCCCTATGCAGTGGGCTTGTAATGATCGCATCCCTGTGAATGGAGGGTGGAGTCCTAGAACTAAAATGAGGGAGACTAGAGAAAAGGCTACCCAAAGAACTTTTATGAGGTCCTTTGCATCCCTGTGAATGGAGGGTGGAGTCCTAGAACTAAAATGAGGGATACTAGAGAAAAGGACACCTGAAGAAATTTTATTAGGTCCTTTTTAACAACGGGCTGCTGATTAGTACTTCCTGAGTGATAACACAGGGTTGATAGAAGGAGTAAGGGGTAAGTCATTTGTTTATCTCGCTAATGTTGTCAACGTTTTTAAACAGGGCTGCCCTTTTGTCTGTGCCTGATGACTGCTCAGAAAGGCTGATGACAGCCAAGTGCTGAGATCTTATGCTTCATTGTGTCCTTGTTGTGGATATTTCTGCTTGGAACGAGAACTATTGCTACTGCAGTGAAAGCCACCACCTAGCTCAAAGGCTGTGTCTGAGCTAGAACCAGAAAATTATAACTGAAAGAAAATCACCCGAAATCAGTTCTGAAATCTCAATAGTGGATCCACATACCATGTCTGGAAAATGAGTGTTATGGTGGAAATGTGAAAAAATCTATCTGTAGGTCACAAGAATGTAATAAAATGTCTCTATTTATTCAGTCACTTATTTCTCCTAATATTTGTAATAAAGTGAATGAATAAAAATCACTGAGTTTATTTTCTTCTGTGTCTTTGATGGATATTTGTCTTTCTCTGATTTATTAGGAAAGTCATTCATATTCCAGTGAAAATCAATGCAATTAATTATATTCCCATTCCTTTGCTTGTCGGTCCTCCAGGGAATATTTCCACTGATGGCCTGAGAGAGTAGGGGCCACCAACGGAATAACTTTATCCTGTCACTTTGTTAAGAGTAAAACATGGCTCAGGAAAATAATAATGACCCGTCACCCTGGGTGAAAACTCCCAACGCGTGCGACCATTAGCTTTTTTGTTTTTCAAAAATGAACTCTCACTTTGGAAGTTTGTTTTTGAAAACAAAACTTTTTTTAAAAGTTTGCTACCCGGCCAATATGTCTGATGGTACTGCCTTTCAAACCAGTGACATAACGAAACTTAAGGGGGCCCCCCGGCAAGTCCCTGAAAAGGGACACCTTCCCGCTGGACCCTGGTAGGGGACTGCCTCTTGTGCACAGTGCACTTTGCTGAGGGGGTCTCCGGGAGCTCCGGAGCCCCCTCCATACCATGGGAGCTGCTGGGGCCTTTGTTACACAACTGCTTCAACCATTTTGTGCTTAGGCAGGAACTGTCATGTGAGCAGTTCCTGTCAATGTAGAGAGTTAGCCTCAGAGCCAGTGGAGGTCCCTCAGGATGGTTGAGGTATTGTACTCTGCCATCCTGACGGAGTTGACTCCAGCCCCGAAACTCTAAAAGAGGCCCATAGCTTTTCTTTCTTCTGTCATGAGATTGGAATAAGACCTCATTATTATACCTTGTTGATCACTTCATGAGGGGGCCCAAAGAAATTGTTTCTGTTTTGATAAAATCACCCTAAATATTAGATTGCATTCTGTCACTGGGAAACAAAATTTCTAGATCTTCTTTTCCTATTACAGATCATTGTTTTCAGCTGGTTTAGTCTGAATTATTGAATTGAACTGAACCAGAACTGATAATTCTAGAATGCATTGATTGGGTGCAGAAGAAAAGGTGTTCTGATAACATGGAGCCTTTTGGTAATATTATATCTGGTCCAGTACATTCCGGTGGCTTTGTGAGTAAGTGAGTACATAACTTTAGAAGAGCAAACAGCTATAACTAGTCTTGCAGGGGTTCTAATCATCTTTATCATTAGTCACCTCTGCAGATAAGGAGAAGAAGCGTTTGTGGAGCATGAGACAGCTCCATAAAGGGCCTCTCAAGTCGCTGTGTCTTGACTCATTGTGTAATGGAGTGGCATCCTGTGCCATGTCTATTAAAATAATTGGAAACATTCAAACATTAGACCTATAAGTTATCCCCTGCATCTAAGTCACTTGTAGCACCAAGGGCCTCAAGTCACAAAATCACAAGGTTTGTGACCACAGACGTGCTTATCATTATGTACAAAACTCTTTTTATAAGTTGGAAAATGATTTCAACTTGTAAATGGCCTTTTGCTGTTGTTTCTGAATTGCAAATAGTAGGGTTTCCTCCCACCTCTATTCAATTTGGAAAGGAAATGTTTGTTAGTTTGTGACTGCACTTGCTGCTGCAAACCATTGATGCTCTAACAACTTTCGAGTTGGGGTAGCAACTAATTCGCAAAGGGAAGGGTTTGCCTTAGGACCCCTTTCCCTTTGGGAATCATGCTGGCAGCCTCAGGGGGGGAGAGGTTTTCCAATTCCAAAACCACTTTTTAAAATCTAGCAATGATTCCTCAAAGGAACATGGGCTGCTTTGAAAAAAAAAAAAAGGTTCACATTTCGGAATGCGGTCATAGAGTTGATGGTGTGCTGTCCTTTGCAGGCCACCATCTATGATTAGAGCCAGGGTCGCATATTGGCACCTGCCTACTGAATATTAATTAGGCAGATCATTCTGATAACCCTTGCGATTCAGCTTCTGACCAGCCGAAGAGTACATATTTTAATTTGCAAAATACTGTTCAATTCAGAAAATGTATGAGTGGAATTTGCAACCATTTTGCAAGATGCTACATGTTTTCACGCAGTGGCAGGTTGATAGATATATAGTGACTGACCTGCCGCATTTTGGACCAGGAAGACTTACTGAATTGGCAATTCTTTGAACTGCCCCCAGATTTATTGGGATTGGTGACTACCATATGCTTATCGTGATGAAGACCCTGAATGATTTATCTATTAAAGGGGTTGAAATGCCGACTGTCTTTGGGTCTACCCAGATCATTTAATGCTGGATATTCAAACTGAAATGCTCTTTACATTGTGTTTTTTATTTTTCCATCCTTGGGGTCTGACCCTTATGTACATATTGTAAATAATTGTTTATTTTTGTAGTTTTTAAATGTATTTGCTTATGGCACACTAATTTTCACTTCTCACAGCACAGTCACTTGGAGCACCTCCTTGGATACTTGATCAGTCTCTTAAAACACCTGATTGTGAATGCATACTCTGTGAAAATTAAAAAAAAATTGAATGATCTATGTTTTTGGGTTGATTTGGTAAGAAAACATTTTTGTGATATTCCGAGAAAAAAACTTTTTTCAAACCCATGCCCATTTTTGTGTTTGGTATGAAAAATAGGCTATCCTTGTAGAACACTTGTTCATTTGTAGCTTCATTACCCTTGTTCTAGGGATTACAGGGTGCTCAATAGTTTTATTACTTAAAATCAGCTAGAGTTTTGATTTAGGACACTTGTCATTTAGATTTAAACTGACTTTCATACAACTTAACAGGTGGGTTGAAATGTCTTCTGTTTCTGCACAACCTCTTGTACATCTCACAGATATGTGGTTTGTAGCGTTATTCACCAGTTCATTTAAACATTGCTAACAAGTATTATGTCACAGTGCAAACTTCAGAGCTACAAGCCACTACTCTTCCATTACATTGCCTACGTGGGACCTACATATGGCTCTTAGGTGCCGAAGAGAAGTGAATATTTTCACTACTATTCTACTCAAATATCTGACTAATTAAATCACACTCTGACATTATGTATAGTTTGTGAGGGCTACAAATGAGCAATAACATGCACTTCATATTCTTTTTTTTCATCCACGTAGGGCCACGTACAAAATTTCCATTTGCAAAAGGTGGTCACAAATTTCTCTTTGAATTTTTGCGAATGGAAAATAATTTTGTGAGCCAACCTATGTATAATAGGTTGGTTCACAAAAATCATGAATCATTTTGAGTTGCAGTACTACCTATCTGATTAATGTTTATGAGGTAAGTTGCAAATTAGTTGGCATCGCAGAGATGTTGTCTTGCTGGGGTCAAAAGACCACAAAGTCTGTGGTTAGATTTCAGTTAAGTAAACTGGTTACCCCATCCCTTTTCCAAAGGCGTCACCAAACCAACTAGAGAGTCAGTAACGTTTCAATGTTTTGCAATCAGATTTCAGTCACAAAAATCGATTCATACCATAACAAATTGTTATTTGAAAGGAAGGCTCTAAAAACTCCCCTTCCAAATAACAGTTTTTATGCCTTTTTTGCAATTACAGAATTGCAAAATGGGTTTAGTACGTTTAAAAAAGCGATTTTATGGTTGCAAACTCTAAGATGTTGCGAGTTGTAGACTTGGGGACAGCAAAATGGCTTTATAACTCTTGTTGTGTATCTTTTTCTCAATAAGTCTAGGGCCAGAGGTTCACACATATTTGTTCTTTAAATATGTTAATTTAGTGACTTTGATAGGGCTGTTTGTGCATTTATTATTTGTAAAATAAGAGTAAGACAACATAGCAACGTTCTTGTTGGTGTAGTCTGTACTGAAAAATAGATCTTTTGAAATTCAGAATAAGGTGGAATATCATTAGTAATTCCATTTTGCTAATTATTTAGGACTATAGTAGGCATCTCTTGACCTTATGTGTATTTAAGAACGCAACAGAGTAAATTGATTGAAATGATAATCTAACAGCCCATCTAGAGGTATAGGAAAGAAAGAGCTGTGACCTCACCAACTTTGTATATAAGAAGTAAGAGAAGAGTAAGCCAAGAGACAACTCTTTATGACATGCCCAACTAGAAGGTTAAATAACTTCTCTCAGCCCTTTAGCCTTGCAACATCACTCCAACAGTTTGTAAGGGATGCAACCTGATCAAGGATAGATAAGGAACTTCCCAGACCGTAAGACTTTGTTCTCACTTCACTAAACAAAATAGGCAGGCATACTCTTTGATTCCTGCCCTGCTCTCTGTTGAGTTGTACCTAGGTTCACACTTTTTTGCACCACTTACCACAAAGAAACCAACCTGATTGGTATTTCCTATAAGTAGAATTGCTTATGTAGGGTTTCCATATTACTTTGTAGACCACAAAAACTGAAATGCTAAAAGGAAGATAGACCTCACCAAAATACTCCATTTGGATATATTGTGAAAAATGTTGATATTTTGATATTCAATAACCCTGAGCCCAATTCAGAGTAAGATTGTATTTTCTGTGTCTTTTGAACAATAGATACTCATTCACATATTCTTTGGTTAATAACAGGTTGGTTCTGGAACTTGTTTCAAGACTTGGAAACCCCCCTGTTCTGTGTGTGTGTGGTGCGGACATTAAGGCCCTCATTCTAAGTCCGCCAGACTTCCCCCCTCCAAAATACCGCTCCGCGGTCCAGAGACCGCGGAGGGTATTCCAAGTTTTCCCCTGGGCTGGCGGGCGGCCGCCAAAAGGCCGCCCGCCAGCCCAGGGGAAAACAACCTTCCACGATGAAGCCGGCTCGTAATCGAGCCGGCGGAGTGGGAAGGTGCGACGGGTGCTACTGCACCCGTCGCGTATTTCACTGTCTGCTATGCAGACAGTGAAATACTAGCGGGGCCCTCTTACGGGGGCCCCGCGACACCCCCTACCGCCATCCTGTTCCTGGCGGGCGAACCGCCAGGAACAGGATGGCGGTAGGGGTTGTCAGAATCCCCAAGGCGGCGCAGCATGCTGCGCCGCCTTGGAGGATTCATTTGGGCAGCGGGAAACTGGCGGGAGACCGCCAGTTGTCCCGGTCCGACCGCGGCGTTACCGCCGCGGTCGGAATGCCCAAGGGAGCACCGCCGGCCTGTCGGCGGTGCTCCCGCCCTTGTGGCCCTGGCGGTTCTGTACCGCCAGGGTCATAATGAGGCCCTAAGTGTTAATGAATATGAGCATATCTACTTATTGATCCCATTCCAGCTTGTTGGTGATTTCTGCTTCAAGGTCTTCAAATCTTCAGATTGAACAAGTGGATGAGTATCTATTCTCGCTTGGAGAAGGTAGGCAGGTAGTACAATGAAACACCTCAGTTGTTTAGCAAATAACCACTTATTGATTCCCTTGTCTGACCCTCACATTTTAGCTTTGTAGTGCTAAAGCTAAATCTTGCTCGTTTTTAAATCTCTTGTGTACTTCATCCCTGTGGGTCCAGACCAGTGCATTTTTCATTTAGCATTGTGAGACTGCCTTGAATTCTCTAGCAATTTTGAACCCCTTTCATTCCTCATTTTGGCAGTCTGCCAGACAAATGAAATAACACACTTTAACTATTATTTGTAGACTGTGCATGTCCTTGATCACTTTATCTGTCTGAGTGCTATCCACAAGTTGAGTGGCTGCCAGAGTTGTTGCTGGTGTGAAAAGTCACTGTCATAGGAAAGTCTTTTGGAACATCATCTTGGGGACTGCTATAAAATGAAGAAACATTTGGGAATATAGCCAATCTTCTAACCACATTGACCTCATCAAACGATACACCAGACTCTTATTTGGTACACCCAGCTAAATCCCTTGTCTCCCGGTTTGGAACAATTTGCAAAGACAAAATTAATAATCCTTGCATAATATATATAACTATGTATTGAAACACTTGCAGTATTCATAGATCTGGAAAAACGTAAATAGAAGCTCACCACTTTGTAGGACAATCAAACAATTAATATGAATGCATCACTTGGGTTTCCTGGTGTTCCCAGAATGTAACTGCAAGATACGGGCAAGTATCACTCCTGAGTCATGGACACAAAAGCAATTATGGCAAGAGATATTCCCACAAACGGTTGTAATGTATCCAGAACCAGACAAACCAGAGGTTCATTAATGCAGACAACCTTGGAGGACAGGAAGTGAACTATGATGGAAAAGGTCATCCTTTCCCCACACTTTTAGCTAAGGGAGGGTAGAAATACAAAAAGTAGAAGTAATACGTTAGCCCGTATAATTTTCTGGAAAGGCATGACATTGGCTGTACAATTTAGGGTGATATCTCTTTCTCCTCTCTGCCCTCCAAAGACCAGCATTGGGCTGTATGGATTCACTGTTCTTACCACTACATTTACATACTTTGGCACATCTATGTGGAGTGAAATATATACTAAACCTCTAATCAGCTATAAATACGTACCTTCATAGCATTTTGGTAGTCGATAATTTTGCTACAATATTGACAGTGTTGTGGTGTCATCCCAGTACTTCAGGGGCATCCATTTAGGACTCTCCAGGAAGAGACTGTTAGCTAAAATAATAATAATTAATTAAGGTAATACTAAGAAAAGAGATGTAAACTACAAAGGGATCTATCTCGAAAGAAAAACAAGGCGGCTTAGAATTCATTATATTTCAGTTCTCAGAAGACATTTAGTTTTACAGATACCCATTCTATGATCTCTCTACTAGCATGTACAAAAGTCGTAGGGCAGGAAAATACATCACAGTTCGTTCCTTTGAAAGGCTCACTGATATGGAGTCAGTGCTTCATTTAGTTATAAAAATAGTTCCCACTCCCCAATCAATTCACCAAAGAGAGAACAGAGAAGAAAGGGAAAGAGAATAGATTGAAGCCCCTGGGTTGAGGAAAATGCTGAAAGGACAAGCGTTGGCAAAGCCAATAGGTTTCGCCCATGAGAAAGCAATTGGCTTATGACAATGTCTTTTAGCCATGTTGTACAGCAGTGTGACTGTGCAGCTTGGCTAAAAGTTAGAAAAAAATTGCTATAGCACTGCCAGTTGGTGGCTTTTCTGCCCTGCTACCTGGATGCTGCTAATGCCACTGCTTCCTTTCTGCATGCATGGCAGCTTTGCTTTAATTCCTGCCCAGTGGCTCCTCATGCCTTCATCCAGGCGATGCTCACACAGTGAGCATGCATGGTGGCTCCTTTACCCTGATGACAGGAGCCTGGTTATGTGGTAAACTTACCAAGTAACTGTTTTCTTCTACCACCAAGCATGTGCTCCACTTAAGTGCACCCCGCTTGTTCCTCCACCTGCATTTAAACATTCACAAAGCGACTGTATAACTAATATATATCACAGTGCAAACCAGGACAGTCGTATTGGTTTTGTCCGTTTTTGTTCTTAGGTTAGGGACCATATACTACAAAGTGGCTTCCTTATCTTCCTTTTTTATGTAAGTAGAGTCTCTCCTTAAAAGCTTTGGCAACAGCTATAGCAGCTGTCCCAGACATGTGTCCTTTCAGCAATGGTCAAAAGTCCCCAAATATGAGTGTATAGGATGTGGTTTGTCTATTGGAGTTTAATATTTCAGTGTATTTCAGAAAATACAATACAGTAGACTAAGGGGCAGAGACCAAGCTTACTTCAGGGCTAAGCTGTCCTTCTCCAAATGATGCAATTATTTCAGGTCCTTACTAAATCCCTGCAAATAATTACAGGGCAGGTGATACCTGTGTCATGAAACTTAGGCCCTGATTATGAGTTAGATGGAAATCCATGTGGAGAATCCTAGTTGCTGAAATTAAGGTTACTGTCCAGTATTGCCACCTGGAATCCCACCTGTTAAGCGATGAATCATTTGGAATGGGGAAATCACTGCAAGGAAACATAATAAAAGTGTTCTAAGCAGGTGGTAAATGGGTGCAGTGGCTTCCCTACAGGGTGAGGTTGGAAGAAAAGGGATCTGGGAGAGCAGGGAAGAGAAAGCAACCATTTGTTTTGGTGAGGGTAGCATTGCAAAGCATTGCATACTCCACCTTGCCAAAGAAAACACTTGGCAGGTTCCAGATGATGGGGCTTGGCTGTTGAAGATAAATTAGCATGTAATTTAACCAGCTAGAAGTTCTGGCTGGTAAAATCGGGTCTGATGTTCCTGCACTTGGAAAAAACAGGTGCAGGAGCACCAGGCTATTTGTTACCATCAGGGAATACTCCTTACTCGTAATCAGGCCCTTAGTGGGATGCACTCTGGTACACCAGGGGTTTTTCAGAGAATCAATGCAATCGGTCATTCCCATTAAAATTCACAATGTTCAGCATTGAGGCATTTGAAGTAGATATTACTGGTGACCTGCTGAGAATCTGGGCCTTTGTCAACATGGGCTAACTTGGTGTCGAGGACTCAGCCGTCATCTAGAGCCTTCTATTGAGATGCTCTCCATCGAAGCACATTTTGTGTCAAAAAGTTTTTATTTTGAGATCTGCTTTAATCGTCAAGAAGTTTAGTTTCGGAGAGTGATTAGTCAAATAGACAAAGGAACTTCCCCCCTCATTGGTCTGAATAAGGGGAACATATTTTCAAGGATATGATTTATACAGGTCACTTGATATTCCTGACAAAGGACTTTGTTGGAGTTTTGGATCATGGCTGTTGCCTCAGTGCGTCCATGAGAAATCTCTCAAGATTGAGACTCATTTCTCTAGGTTCATACACTCAACTGAGAAATCTAGACCATCTTTTCAAATCTGTTGGCTTGAATAAAGGAAGAGGTTCCCTAGAATGAGGGAAACTGCAGCCTTCAACAGCACTTGCACTGGCCCCAGCAACCCAGTAGCAATAGATTGGTCGATTTGCCCCTCATGCTTTAGCGCCTCAGTGAGAAAAAAAATTAGAAACCAGTTTCCAACAACAAAAGGCAAATAACTAAGAGATTTTACACGGTATAGACACTACACCTTTTATCAAGAGAAAGGTTAGTACAGACTCCAAAGTAACAAAGGATTCATATATTGGTGGAAGGAGTATTTTCTGTGAGAATGGCAGAGTACTTAATGACTGCCATTCGAAGTGTACTCTGCTTGCCATATTTAGATCTGTCCTTTTGGCCTGAGGAAATGCCTAGCATTTCCAGAAACTGCTGTCACGCAGTGAAAGTTTGATGGATAGCTCTGTCAACATGACAAGATTTTATTTTCAAAAACAAAACCCGAAATGGGAATTTGTTTTTGAAAATATAAAAAATGCACCTCCTCCCCATGGGAGTTATCTCCTGTATTCATGTGGGCATTTTGCAGTTTTCACTGCCCTTTATCACCAGATTTTTCCTGGCAGTGATGAGTAGTAAAAACTGACTGGTATGTCCTCCTTCTGAGTTAGGTGGATGGACATGGAGGTCAACCTCAGCCGACACATATTTGGTTGTAGGGGTATAACCACAGAGGAGATGGAGTACTCTCTGCCTTCGTTACAGGAAAGGACGAACCATCATGTTGGCAGAGCGGGTACTCAGTTGCCGTTGCAATTAAACACTCCTTCCCGCAACATATAAATTACGGTGTAAGTATTGTGTTCATAGTCCATTTGGACCTTTCTACCACTTTCAAAATTGTCTTCCTTCCCACACTTATTCAGTGACTTTATGAAGTGGGAGGCAAAGCCCTAGCATGGCTTATTTCATTCTTGGCGGGACATACCCCAGATGTCTCATTGGATTCTCACAACCTTAGCAACTGCACTGCAGGGTACCTCAAGACTCGTCACTGCTTCCTTCCTTGTTCAAATAATGTATGAGGCAACTAGCAACACTAAACAACTTATGTGGCTTTCGTTTCTATGGTTATGCAGACAACCGTAAAAATAGAAAATACCTTTAGGGCCTCAGCAGTGAAATGCGTGACGGTCGGGCAGTGAAATGCGCGACGGGTGCTACTGCAGCCACTGCACATCAGCATTGCCGCCGGCTCTATTACAAGCCGGCAGCAATGTTTATGTGACTTTTCCGCTGGGCCAGTGGACGGTAACACTGTTACCATCCGCTGGCCCAGCAGAAAAGTCGAAATAGGGAGCCAGAAATACCGCCAGCACTGGTGGTATTCTGGCGCCCGCTGCCTCAGTGGTCTTCTGAGAAGACCGCTGAGGTTGTAATTAGGGCCTTGTAATGAGGACCTTAATGTTTATCATTGAATTGAGGACAAGATGGACTCTGTTCAGCAGCATTTTTAGTTGTTTATGGTTGCCCTGGCCGGGTGGATGACTTAACGCTTTTTAGTTGAATATCAGTGAGATTGAAGTTATAATATTTGGTTGTTGCCAGCAGCTGGTCTGACATTTGGTGGTCTCCCTGAGTGAGTGATTCAGTGGAGAATCTCTGCTTTGGCTATAGCAGTAATCTGGCATTCACTCCTCAGATTAGTAAATTGAAATCTACCGTGTCTCACTCTCAGGACTCTAAAAACAATTCTCTCATACTGACAGAATGTCCAAAACTATAGTCCAGATGGCAATTAGTATGTGCATAAGCTATGACAGCTTCTTGTCTGTAGTTCTCCCATGCTACTATCTCTGGATGATGCAGATTATTCAAAATATTGCAAACAGATTAGTTCTAAGCGTAAGAAGGCATGATGCATTCTCTGAAGAAATTATTTTTAAATGTCTCTATTTGCCAGAGTACTATTCAATGATGAGGCTGTTTTTCTTCAGAAGGAATTTTGTAAATACCTTCTCTGTTTTATGCTTGTCCATCCTTTAAAGTTGCCTAAAGTCCCCTGTATGATATTAGATGTACCTGTCCTCTCTTTTTAAACTACCCAGGAATTGAATCAACTACCCTCCTCTATTCAGAGTGAAGCCAATCATTTCAAACTTAGGAAAAAGATAAAAACTTAATTTTCCACTGTTATTATTTTTGGGTGATGTAAAAAACATATACTTTATGATCAGTCTCTGTAGCTCCATCAAGTGCAGTTTGCCATGCTCATTTCCTCTGTCAGTACCGCGATGCCCCTAGGGGTCGCCATGCACTGTACAAATAATTAAATTGACATACATACCTGCTGCTTTGTAGCTAAGCAGGAAAGGTCCAAAACAAGAATTCAAACCCATAGTAGTCCTCAAGACTGTGAACACATTGCTCAAGAAGGAAAAATTCAGAATAAGTAGCTACAGCAGATTTATCCACAGGAGCACCGAAATTTTAAAGAAGCATTCTTTTATATTTGAATCTTGGGAAACATAGTGCCTGATTTAGAGTTTGGCAGATAGGTACACCCTCACAGACGTGACGGATATCTTGTCTGCTTTTCTACAAGTGCATTAGGACATAATGCACTTGTAATAAAGTGAACAGGATATCCGTCATGTTTGTGGCTGAGTATCCATGTGCCAAAATTTAAATCAGATCCATAAAGTTTTCAGTTTTAAGCTCAACAACCAAACTAAAGTAGAATATATATATATTACTACTGGCGGTTGCCAGTAGGTAGTTATAGTTAGCACCATGTTACCATAGGGAAAACGTTTTTTGACTAGCCTATATCTTTGGCACAGTTTCAGGAATCTTCACAAAACTTTCCTAAAAAAGTGTTGCAGTGATTCTTCTTGTGCATGGAAAGTTTTGGGGTGATCCGTCAAGCGGGGACTGAGAAAAAGCAGGTCCGCTGTCAAACAGCAGAGCTTTCATCTCTGTCTCCTGCAAGCGGACAGGGCACAGAGATGAAATGCTTCAGCAAGCACAGAGCTGCTGTCAAAGCCAACCATAGCAATTCAAGAAATCCATTAACTAGGTGCATACGTGTATACAAACGCCACAAAAGTGCATCCTCCATAGGACAGGTGTTTCTTTAGATATGGATGATCCCTGATCTGTTAGATAATTTTTTTCTATTCTGTACTTCACGGCAACATGTATTTTCATTGTCCTAAAAGCAAAACTAAACAAGACCTCTTAAGGAGTGCTAAGAGAACCAGTTGCGGCTCGCGGGTAGGGCTGGAAGGGTCGGGCCGGCACGTTGCAGGGAGGGCACAGAAAAATAAAATAATACAAATTAAACGTACCTTTTTTTCCGTGCCGCTCCATTTGCTCTGCTCCTCTGTTGCAGGCTGGAGGCAGGCACAGGCTCCTAGCCTGCCTTGCGACCAATCCTGACGCAACTCAATGCAGGGTCAGGATTAGCTGAGAGCGCCCAGCCAGGGTGCTCCTAGGCAGACTGGGAGCCGGTGCAGGCTCTCTGCAGCCCAGCCTCTATGTTGCTGGGCTGGAGAGAGCCCTGTGCGCATGTGTGTTTGGCAGGCCTCAGACGGCCTGCCAAACATACTTGCGCACTGAGGCCCCTCCGTCCACGTCATACCTGTGGCCCAGCCCACTTTTACAGAAATAACATAATAAACTTAGTTTATTATGTTGTTTCTATAAATGTTTTGCAGCTCCTGCTGCTGGCAGGGGGGCGACGCTCCACCCTAGTGGAGGAGTTGCCCCGGAAGAGAACAGGTGATGCTGGAGAATAGGAGTTTTAGAGGTCAGCAAATCTCCCTCGGCCCTTCCTTGTTTTTTGGTGATGTTAGATACTGAGTGTTCTGTGTCCCCTCCAGCCTTTCCATAGTAGGAGAAATTTTACTCACTAAGAAATACATTGGTGGTCAGCACCTTTTAATCTCTGCCCTGTCTTGCCTTAGGACCAACTACTATGTTTCCTTCCTTGAATGCCATTCCACTTCATAGACTCCAGCAGGCTTCCTCCCACCTACACCCCCCCCCCACCACACTAAAGCATTTTGACATTGTCATCATTCTGGCCAGGGGTTAGGTCTTCTTAATTTGTAATTTAGGTGACATATTATCACATTTCCTGTAGAATCAATCAGTTAAATTGTCTGTTACATCTACTTAATGCAATGCCTAGTAGCTGCAGATAAATGGCAATCCCATAATCAAAGCAGGAGAATGCTTGCTGGTCTTTGTCACTGCTGAGCCATAGACTGCTATTGCTTGGCTTATACAAAAGGCAGCAATGTATTCTTGAACAGGAGAGATTTGGAGTACTGTGACCTCTTCAGGTTTCACTTTACAAAGGCCTTACCCACCTTAACTTTAACATTCTGCTGTCTACTTAACTGAAGTCTATTAAAAATGTACAAGACCGTGGCATTCAGAGGCACACGTATTAAGGAGACAGGAGTGCAGAATAGCTTTTTATTTTAAATGGTTTCATTTTCCAAATCATGTAGCTCTTTCAGACGCCAACCTTAGTGTGCCCTTATTTGTTGAGCTAACAAGGAAGCATGCAGTAAATCGGAGCTGTTGTCAGATGGTGACGTGTTAGATATAAATATTTGGCAAACATTTCTGCAAAATCAGCAAAGGAAATTTGTACATAGTTTTAGGATTCCGATAAATGGTTCAGGATCATATATGTTGCCAGGACGATGAACGGTGAGAAGGATTGTTTTCTGGTATTATCCTTTTGAGTTCTTCGTTATTTATAATACACCGATGTAAAAGCATTCTGCGTTGCCTTGACTTATGAGATGGTGTTTTCTTCTGTCAAGGGAGAGTTGCCTTTTGGTTGTATTTGCTGTGTAGGTGAAACAGCACATACCTTGATGATAATGATGCTGGCCTGTATGGAGCTAGTTTACTTCTTAAATATAGGAGTTTGGTAATGGTGGAATTCTTCAGACCTTCGGTTGGAGGGCAAAGGTCAGAACTCTTCATTGCAGCTCGGTAACAGCTGAGGATGAAAACGCGCAGAGAGTTGCTTATTTGAAAGCAGAAGAGGATCAAGGTGTGTACAAGGATAACTGGTAGCAGTCTTGGTGGAAGAGTTACTCCATCACAACTGTGACGGATATCCCTTCTGCTGATATCTAAATCTCATGGGATATAACGGGATTTAGATTTTGGCGGATTTAGATTTTGGTGGACGTGATATCCGTCACTGTTGTGAGGGAGTAAACTGTCGCCCATTATGTAAATTAGGCCCTTAGTTTTATCTCTGATGTGTATGCTGGAAGGTTTCGGTCAGTAATGAATTGGAGCTATTCTATTTGTGCAGTGAGTACATACATTTGTCTCAATTTATAATGAAGAACATCTTCTAAATCTGGGCTTGTTTCAATCTGCTGTCATTGAGGATGAATTTGGCCTTGGTAAGGTTTAGTATCAGAAATACCAGTTCTTATGAGAACCTAGGTCTTAATCGCACCATACTCTTTATCTCTCAAATGTCCTGTGCTGATCCAAGAATTCTCTGATTCTTGGGTCTCTCAATTTCCCTTGGGAGATGTCTAGATGGTTAAAGCATTCACTATTTTTGAGGGATATGTATAGTTCTTTTTCCAAACATTTTTGCCAAAGTATTGGGTAATGGTTTAGTTGAGCCAAAAGCAGAAATTTTTCAACTGATCTATGGCCTCTTCCCTCATGACACTGGTCTCGTCGCTAACATGTCTTATTTCAAGCCTTTACCTCCAGGTGACTTGAAGGTGGCACTGGAGCTTCACCAATAATCGGGTTTCCTCTATGCACCTTCCTTCGATGGGATACTCCACAAACCTGATTCCCGTATATGTATTGGAGGACTTGGCTCCACTGGTGCTCCTTCACGCAGTGCTTGTGATATGTTCAGGCTCAGGGTTGTCTGATGCTAAGGTTAAAAAAGGCCACTGGTCTACATGCACAGCTTCCATGCATGCCCATACTATTTCTGTGTGTTCAATTCTTGTCGGAAAGTCATTCCTCTTTCTCTCTTTCTTCCTGGTTTAGTTGCACATAGTGGTAATTTTCTAGTGTTGCGTCTACACCTATAGGCTTCCAATCACAGCATCAGCTTTCCTGATAGGGTTCCAGTTGGAGTCAGGTTACTTGTGGCCTGCAGATGCTCCTGGCAAATCACCTGAAGCCTGGTTAATCTAGCCCAGAACTTGTTGGGTCACCAGTGACATGCAGGCCTTACAGCCAGTAGCAGCTCCTGTCTGGGGTATAAGCGCAGAGTGCCATCAGGTATTGAAGTCTATCAGTTAGAGTGGCTGAAGCTGTTGGGGTCTGCCCTTTATGCACTGCTGCTCGAAGGACTACAATGCTCCAAACCCTTTGATTAGAAGCTCCATGGCCAGGACAAATTGTGCATGTGCGATGGACTGAGTTTCCAAACCCACATACACAGATCAGATTGTTTTAGGCATAGGCTTTGGAGTAAAGCTCATGCCAACTGTTTTGACACAGTCCTATGGCACCTCACTTACAGTTAATAGTGGTTGCTTTATGCCGACAATGTATTTGCTAAGAGGTCAGTGATGCACTCAGACTGACTGTATTTCACATGATTGCAACAAAGGGAGACAAATTAAATGCCTAATTGCTGGTCTACAACTTGCTGATGGTATAAGCGTTTAGTATGAGAAGAAATCAACTGGCAATTTTTGGGCAATGGCCATAATTTTAAAACGTCAGTGAGCTACTGTTGGACCTGGCCCTTTTTGCAGGGTCATACCCATCCTTTTTGTCTCCTTCCTCCTATTTTTTCTGGCCTGTTTTTGTTGGCTTTAGGACTATGGGCACTTTACCACTGGTAACCAGTGCTAAAGTGTATATGCTGTCTGTCTAAATTGTACTGGTGATTGGTTTATCCATGATTGCCATATTTAATTTACTAGTAAGTCCCTAGTAAAGTGCAATATGTGTGCCCAGGGCCTGTAAATCAAATGCTACATGTGGGCCTGCAGCACTGATTGTGCCACCCACGTGAGTAGCGCTGTAAACCTGTCTCAGACCTGCCATTGCAGTGTCTGTGTGTGCAGTTTTAAACTGCCATGTCGACCTGGCAAGTGCACCCACTTGCCTGGCCCAAACCTTCTTTTTTACTATATGTAAGTCACCCCTAAGGTAGGCCCTTGGTAGCCCCACGGGCAGGCTGCACGGTATTTAAAAGGTAAGACATGTCCTGTTGTGTTTTACATGTTTTGGTAGAGAAATATTACCAAATTCATTTTTCACTATTGCAAGGCCTATCTCTCCCATAGGTTAACATGAGGATTGCCTTTAAATTTTCTTTAAGTGCAGTTTCCCATTGGGAGCAGATATAGATGTGAAGTTTGGGGTCACTGAACTCACAATTTAAAAATACATCTTTTGGTAAAGTTGGTTTTTTGGCTGTCTGTTTGAAAATGCCACTTTTAGAAAGTGGGCATTTTCTTGCTTACCCATTCTGTGCCTCTGCTTGGCTGCTGAATCCACGTCTGGGTTAGACTGACAGTTGGGCTGTTTGTGAATTCACTCGGGACAGTAACACAAAGGTAGCTAAGGTGTATCTTGCATATCCTGATGAGTCTTCCTGGGCTAGAGTGGGAGAGAGAAGCTGTCACCTGTCCTTGAAACGGTTGTGTCTGTCCCCTCATAATACAGTCTCCAACCCCCTAGAGTGTGGCTGGGGCAGGGCAAGGAAGAGGCAGGGTCTTGTGCACTACAAAGACGTTCCTTTGAAGTGTGCCTACTTCAAAGGCAGGAATGAGAATAAGTAATGGACCCAAAACCCCAGATTTTTAGAATTTTTCTGGATCAAGAGGAACCTCTGCCAAGGAGAAGAACTGTGAGGAGGAGTACTGCCCATTCACTGTGTGTGCTTTTCTGGGTTGCCCTGCAGTTGCTGCTTCTGCCTTAGAGAGGTCAAAGACTGGACTTTGCTGTGTATCCTGCTTGTGAAGTTTCTCCAAGGGCTTGAACTGAGCTTGCCTCCTCTTAAGAAGTCTCAGGGACATGAAAGACTTCACCTGCCAGCACCTGGGCTGTCTTGCTGAGACTCCCTGACTTGCCAAGTTTTGCCACATGCAGTCCCTGGGACCCTAGAATGAGAAGCTGGTAGAACCTGAGTGAAAATCTACGCACCAGAGACGAGCGGCTGAAAAATCAACTGTGACATCGATGCATCACCAGATCAGTGTGGATTCTTGCCGCTGTGCGTCTCGATTTTCCATGCATTGTTCCTGGGCGTCAAAATCTTCAACATCACCGCATAGACCTGAGGCTGCTTGTCTGGAAACCGACGCATCCCTTCCCTGTGAGGAAAGCATTAACTCATCATTTACCCAGTGGAGAAAGAATTGACGCACAGCCTCACTTGCAAGTAAGGAAGTGACACATCACTTGCTTTTCAGATGCACACTCGCCCTGCAGCTCTAGTTTTGATGCATACCAGGTACTTTGTGCTAAAACAACGCATCCATTGATTCTTATGGTTTAGGGCTCCATTATTTTTACTTTAAAATTTGATTAGTTTACTTGAGTATGTTGGATTTTTGTTATTTTGGTTTCTGTGATTTAGAGAAATATTGACTATTTTTCGAAACTGGTGTGGAGTTATTTTGTGGTGTTTTCACTGTGTTACTGTATGTGTTTGTGCAAATACTTTACACATTGCCTCGGAGATAAGCCTGACTGCTTGTGCCAGGCTAACAAGGGGGTGGGCAGTGGTTATCTGAGCTGTGTATCTCCCTTACCCTGACTAGAGTGAGGGTCCCTACTTGGACAGGGTGTAAACTGACTGCCAACTAAAGACCCCATTTCTAACAGCTACACATTGACAAGATGACACTATAACGCTGTTTTGCAAAAGAGGCTTGAAATCTGGCCTTTCAACAAGGCTGGTGCTAGGAAGGAGGTACGCTTTGCATCCTCTTAGGCTCCATGTCTGAATAGTCACAGGACACATATATTGCGTTAATGAAAGCAGGAGGTGTTATCCTACCAGGCACGTGAAGAAAATTGCCTTCTTATCACAAGGCTGTAAATACTACATCACATGTAAACCATAGGCAAAAGTGAAGATTTATTTATCCTGCACAAATTGCATTTTCTATATTGATTGCACTAGTGGAATGAAAATGCTTTACTGCTACACCTCCGTTTTCACAAATATTCCATCTATCCACATTTGTTTTTTTTTTCAAAATAAATCATAGTGATGCTGTTTTCTATATAATAATTCTGGACTAATATTCCAGATGTGTACAGAAAAATCAGTTGGTGCACTTTGGTCAAGTTTTAAAAGTACCAACTTGCTTATCAACTATTTCTGCTTAAACCTCGTGTATTGTTCCTACATCTACATTTCTATAACCTATTAATATCTAATATATTAAATGGCAATATAATGCTGACTTAGGACACATTAAGCTGTCCCTGATGCACTTGATCCAATTCCTGACCACTCAATACCTTTTTCCATTGTCTTGTTAAAGTCTCCTACTAAGATAGCTACTGATTCTGGCAAACCCATTATTTTACGTAAATCGATTTTGACTATGGTTGGGGGCATACAGAGCTCATATTCTTAAGATCTCCAGACCTGTCCTATTTACAAGATCATATATTCTGTGTCTGTCTTTTAAGGTATAGAACGTCTGGACATTCAGAGAGCCCCTAATTTGGACAGCACTTCACATGCTGACGATGTAGGTACGTTGATGCGGAGAACAGTAATGACTAATTACCTGTCTACACCCACTTACTTTGGTAGTCGATATTCTGTTTATGATGTTTTGGAAGCCCATTATTTTTGTGCTCAATATTTCATCATACACAAACTCAGGCCTCATTCCTTCGTGGTTCCATCTCCTTTCTGAATGTTGACGGCTTTACCATCAATATGACTCTTTTGCAGTTCTGTTTCTGACTGCTATCTTGTTTCTAGTCTTATATGGTGACTACCTCAGTTTCAGTCTTGGCTTCTAATATATCTAGCTGTTCGCGTATGTCAGTGACATTGTGGTTCACTCCATCGCTTTGGAACTGGAGACCACAGGAAAAGTCCACCTGGATTTGAAGTTCTTTCCAGCTAGTGTTTCGACTTCCCGGAGAAAGTTCTCTTCTCCAGTGTAGACTGATAGGTTCTACAATAAGAGCACATTGTCGCCACTGAACAGCACTAAACATTGGCTTTTGGCTTCTATTATAAGTTGCTCCTTTTGCTGGAGCAATACCATTTTGGTCAGTGCATCCAGGGAGCACTTTCCTGTTCCTACAGAGCGAGGACCAAACCTGTGGATCATTAATACCCATGTAATCACAACCTGAGAGACCCATGAGAGCAAATAAGAGATTTATATATCATGTTATATGAGAGTGTGCAGCTTCCTCATACACATTGTGAGGTCTGATGGGACTTAGTTCAGTTTTCAGCCTGTCAGATTTATTTTGTGATGTCAGAATTTGTGCACTCATTTAGACTAATTAATCTGTATCTCTACGTCCCTCTTCTGAAGCTGGAAGAGGCAAGGTTACTTGTGGCATCTGCCTCCTCCACTTTCCCTCACAACATTGCCTTATTTTCCAAAAATTCTCAGTGAACCCCCCCCCCCATTAGTCCCAGGAGCACTTCCGTATTGTTTGCTTCGTTTGCTCAGTTGGTGCATCTAGCGGTGACTACTTGTGCCACAATGTTCCCCCAGATTCTCTTCTGCCACTCACCAAGGGAGAATCAGCGGCCTTAGAGTACCTGTAAATAACGACCTATCTACGAAGGGGTAAAGTGGACATCTTCTACACTCGTAAGGAATTGATTCAGTACACCGTGACTGAAGCATGCGTCTGCTAAGCGTACGCAGGTACCTCTGTACGCCTGTTTAAAATAGTGATTTCAACATCCGTGAAATCAGTTTTTCAAAATGAATATCCTCAGCCGACTTTCAGTTAATTTCACATAATTGAGCTTGCAGATCTGTGGTACAAATCCATTTGGACATTTATTGTAAAAGCCTCCGGAATCGTTGCAGGGATGCAAAAATGCTGCCTGGGAAACGATGTCACGCTTCCCTTGTGGGCTTCAAGGGGCAAGAGAATTTGATTATGTTGACATGAGAAAAAACGTCTGACAGAATGTCGCCTCTCATCGGTTCCCTCTGAAAGGGCTGATGGTAATTACAAATGTCAATGATTATCTGTTTTAAGACATTTATTCAATGGTGACAGAGGCACTCCCTTCCCCTGAAGGTCTGTCATTGTGTATCAGTAGCTAAAACATTATAAAAACGAAGTCTCTTTTCTATACAGTCTTTTATCATTTAGAGCTAGGTAAGTACTCTCAGAGGACTATCTGGATTCGTTCTCAGTTTATTGATGACAGTTTTTTATAAGCACCATGGTGGTTATTATTTGACCCTTTTGTCTTGTTTGTTGTCTTGCTTTACTTCCGAGTAGGGTGTCTCTGGCATTAGTTGACTTCTTATTGGCTCTGAAATATCAGATAATATCAGCTTGACAAACCAAAGAATTGTGTCAACTCATACAGGCCGTGGGTATTCAGCTATGTCCCCTCTGACACTTGGACACATGCTGTGACTGTTACTCGACTCCTCATTTCTTTGTCTTCAGTTCTATGGCCCCGAGGCTTGGCTGGGCAAAATATTGTAATTTGCCATTGCAAGGCTTGTCTTGGCTATCTCAAGGATGCTTTCCCTGGGCAATTTCAATATATACTTAGAGTGCTAGATTACTCAGACGTGCACTGCACTCTTGCATCCTGTGCTGTTCTTGGTCTGGACGAACTGGTTGTGGGTCCTGCTTATATTGTTGGCTGTATCATACTTTTCCTACTCCTGGCAGCATTGATTCCTTCGTCCCCTTCCCTTATCGTAGTCTGACCAAATTCAACGAAGTGATATTCACATACAATAAATCCTGCATTAGCCTAGCTCCAGCACTACAAAGGACATGTTTATCAATGGCAAGAAACTATCAGTACCTACATATTCTTAATATGTGGTCTCTTTTTGTGTAACCTCTGTGATTCGCTGCATATCTTTTTCATTCGCAAAATAGTCGGCTTTCAGCAGCATCTCCTTCCTACTGCAGTTCGTCCTGAAGGCCCCCAGTGCTGCTGTGACTGTGATGTCCTAGTGTTGTGGAATGTTATACTGGTTCTCGTGTTTGCTGGAATGTTCTAACAATACAGGATCACCCACATTTGGGGCTGGGCTCAGCCTTTTCAAAGCGCCTGATTAGGGTTTTACTACGAGAAATTAAATGGACCTGCAGTCTACATTTTGGAGAATAAAGTATCTGTAGTCTGCACCTTCCTGCTACCAGTGATCCCTCAACGTGCAGACACATATCCTTGCAATCATAGACAGAGTTATCTGTAACAGGATAACAATTCATGAAATCTGCAATTTTCAGTTTTAATAAAATGCATAACTAGAAAGTGAAAATATGTCCAGCACACTGCTATCAATTGAACTTCTCACTGGCTGGTTGTAACGAACGGTACTGTTTTCTTAGGGGAAACATCCCCAACCACGACTCCCGAACAATGAAGTCATGAACAACGAAAGCAGAACAACGCTTTTGTTAACCATGGTTTCGTTGTTCTGTGCCTTAACCACTCATGTGCTGAACAACATATAAGCGTGGTTAAGGCACAGAAGAAGGGAGTCGGCTTCGTCGGAGGACGCGATCAGGTAAGTGGGGCTGGGAACATGGGTGGGGGGTCAGGGTATTTTTAGTTTTTTGGGATTGGGGTGGGGGTCAGGGTAGTTTAGGTTTTAGGAGGTTGGGGGGTCATGGTAGTTTTAGGGGCGGGGTGGGGGGTCAGGGTATTTTTAGTTTTTAGGGGCGGGGTGGGGGGTCGGGTAGTTTAGGTTTTAGGGGATTGCAGTAGTTTTAGGGGCAGGGGTGGGGGGGTCGTTGTAGGGGTGGGGGTGGGGGGTCGGGGTGTTTTGAGGGGTGTGGGGGGTTTGGGGTAGTTTATATTTTAAGGTGTGGGGGTTGCGGTACTTTTGGGGGTGGGGTGGTGGGTCAGGGTATTTTTTGTTTTTAGGGGTGGGGTGGGGGGGTCGGGTAGTTTAGGTTTTAGGGGATGGGGGTGTCACAGTAGTTTTAGGGGCGGGTGGGGGAGTCAGGGTAGTTTAGGCTTTAGGGGGTGGGGGTTCGCGGTAGGTTTAGCGGCGGGGGTAGGGGTCTGGGTAGTTTAGGTTTTAGGGGTGGGGGTTGCGGTAGTTGTGGGGTTGTGGGGAGTCGGGGTATTTTTAGTTTTTAGGGGCAGGGTTGGGGGGTCAGGGTAGTTTGGGTTTTAGGGTGTGGGGGAGTCACTGCAGTTTTAGGGGCGGGGTGGGGGTTGGGATGTTTTTAGTTATTAGGGAGTGGAGGGTCGCAGTAGTTTTAGCGGTGGGGGTCGCTGTAGTTTTAGGAGCAGGGGTTGGGTATTTTTAGTTTTTAAAGGTGGGCTGGGGGGGTCGGGTAGTTTTAGGAGTGGGGGGTCGGGTAGTTTTAAATTTGAGGGGGGGCGGAGTGTCCCGGTAGTTTTAGTGGCGGTGGTAGTTTAAGTTTTAGGAGTGGGGGTTGGGGTAGTGGTAGAATTGTTCTTAGGGGTGGGGGTGAGGGGTTGGGGTACGATTGTTTTAGGGGTGGGGGGAGTTGCATGCTGGAACCATGCATGCCATTCACGCATGCCTTTACCAGGAATGCCTTTACAACGAAAAATCGTTGTCAAGGCATTCGTGGTAACAACGCTGTCGTTGTTTCGACCGCATTGTTTAGGCATGCGTGGTTCCAGCATACGTTGTTCCAACTCTGTTTCTTTTCTTAGACCTTATAACATCTTGTTAATCTATTCTATTGCATCTGTTGAGATTTGGGCCTTCTTCAGAAATACTTTTGTGTGCTAACTCAGGAAGGCCTGTGATTGTAACATGTAAACGTAGTTCTCCTTTTCCTTACTTTTGTTTTATTATTTTCTGCACATCAAACGATAACATCTACAGTTTGTCATGATAGTTTAAGATTGATCAAATATAACATATATCTTAAATAACAATAACGATAACAACTCAGGTCTTATCTCCATCTACTTTGCACATTTTACATCTTGCAGTTAAATCACTCGTTCTCTTCAGTATCATTCTTAGCAGTTGACTTAGGCTTTCTTGTTTTCCCATGCGTTACTCAGTTGCATCGGGGGGCCCGGGTCAGGGGACACTTATTGATTTTGTGTGTGCTTGTTCCACTAGTGTATATTATGGCCATGTGGAGAATTTTCTTTCATGTGTGATTGTATATAGTCTATGTCCTATATGTTTTTCTAAATCTCTGTCAGTTTTCATGGTGGACACTCATCGTTTTTAGCCTCCAGTTTGGCCACAAATGTTTCCCAGGCTTCGGACCCAGTGTGTTTCTGGCCTTCATCTAACATCTTATGTAGTACCTGATACTCTGTGCGTGCCCAGCGTAGTGTCAAGGCTCGCCATGTTTTCAAATCCGGTGGTTTAGAGGCTTTCCAGTTGGCGATTAACCTTTTATACATTACAAACTCTAGATCTGCAAACCTATGTATGTGTTTATGCTTCTTATCCCTCTTCCTGATTCCAAGCAGACAGGAGCTAGGATCCAGTGTGAATACAAGGTCTGTAATATCTGATATATCAGTCACTACCGCTTGCCATATTGAATCCAGAGGGCACACTCCCAGACCATATGATAAAATTTAGCTGAGGGGGAGTTGCATCGGGGGCACTAGAAGTCCGCACCGGGGAACATACGCTTCAGCCGCTCAGGTGCAAGATGTGTTTGATGTGTGTAATTAAATTGAGTATATCTAAACCGGGGGTTTCTTGACACATTGCGAGTATGGCCTACTGCTTGAGCTCACTCTTCTGCCGTCAATTGGTTCGGTAATACAGTACTCCATCTAGTCCTAGCGTTTTCTAGTCCGTTTACGGGGAAAGTATGTAAGGCTTTATACGTGTTTGTTATGACTTTGTTATGATTGTCGTATGTTAGCATGTGGTGTAATAAAGGGGATGTATTAGGTTCCCGATCCCCTGACGACCATGCCTTTTTAATTAAGTGGCAAATAGAATAATATGCCATAAATTGGCCCATTCCTATTGAGGTAAGTTCTCTCATAGCTCCAAATGTCATTAGCTTTCCGTTCTCAAAACAGTCTCCCACTGTTAATATACCTGCCTCTGACCAAATCACAGTGGAGTACATGCCCGCTATGTTCCCTTTCCCTAGGATATGCCTTAAAGGGATAAGGGGGAGTATGGGATTCCTTTTTGACCCTTTTGTACGTATTTTGTCCAGCATGCGTGTGCGGTTGTCATTAATAAATTATCGGTTGCCCTTTTTGCATGGACATTAAACAACCTCTCCAGCAACGGTTTGCCATGTAGCTGCTTCAGGATCCATGTGGTTTCAGCCGATTCGGGTCTATGTATCCAGTTCAGGATCCACTGTAGCTGTGCCGAGGCAAAGTACAGTTCGAAGTTTGTGGCTCCTACTCCCCCCTCACTTAACGGCCGCTGTAATGTGGTGAGGGCCACTCGTGTTCTGCCACTCCCCCATATGAGTCTCAATAAAGCTGCATTTAATTCTCGAAAAAAGCTTTTGGGTACTAACACCGGTAATGCCGCAAAGAAGTATGAGTCGGGGGAGTAGCAACATGTTTGCTATCGCCACTCTACCTAATGGCGATGGTGGTAATGCGCACCAGAACCGCAGAGACCCCTTTATAGAGTTCAGTGCGCGTCCCAGATTCCCATCTCTCAAATCCTCAGGTTTATGGTATATATGAACTCCCAGGTACTTGAAGGTATCAAAGCACCATCTCAAGCGCCCCTCTTGTATTGAATCCCTATTCTCAGTAGGCCAGACAGTCAGTGGGAACACACATGATTTATCCCAGTTTACCTTTAGACCAGATATTACGCCAAATTCCTCTAATAGGGATATCACCAACGGTTTAGTTTCATTACACTCTCTTACATATATCAGGGCATCATCTGCTTATAACAAAATTGTATGGTGTGTCCCTGCGGTGATCACTCCCCATCGTTCCCCTACCATGCGTAATCTGGTCGCCAGTGGTTCCATCGCTATGGCGAACAATAAAGGAGATAATGGGCAACCCTGCCTGGTGTCCCTTTCAATAGGAAAACTGTCCGAAATAATGTCTCCTGTCTTTACTCTGGTCCTGGGTTGGGCGTATAGTGTCTGCACCCAGCCTATGTAATTAGGTCCAAACCCCATATTTTGCATTGTTGCGAACAGATAGTTCCATCCCAGTGTGTCGAATGCTTTCTCGATGTCCAGTGACATTGCCACATCATTATGTGCCTCTGGTAAAGTATCTCCTAATATGCTTAGCAGTCTGTGAATGTTTAAAAATGTGTTGCGTTTTGGGGTAAACCCATTCTGATCCTCGTGTACCAGGGTGTGTATTATGGGGGCTAATCTGTTCGCTCGGATTTTACCTAGTATCTTACAGTCTAGATTTAGTAGTGAGAGTGGTCTGTAAGGCCTAACATCTGTGGGCTCACGGCCTTGTTTGGGCAGAACCACTATCAATGCTTCTTGCTGCGAGCATGGGAGTAATTTATGCGTCCATGCTTCTTCAAACACCATCAGTAAGTGTGATTTCAAATGTTTGGGGTACATACTATAACATTCTATTGGTAAGCCATCTATACCAGGCGCTTTGTTCCTAGACATCTGTGCTATGGCTGCCTCTAGTTCCACCATCGTCAGGGGGGCTTCTAGTGTCTCAATATCCGGTTGTGACAATTGTGTTAAGGTCGCTCCCTTTAGAAAGGACCCAAGTTGTTGACTAGTGCATGATTCCCGTCCCTTGTATAGGCTTGTATAATAATTTTCAAACGCTTTATTAATTGCTTCTTGGCTAGTAGCCATAGTTCCATCTGCCTGTCTTATAGCCCCTATCGGAGCTTGCTGGCGGTCCTCACGGAGTAACCACGCCAATAATCTCCCCGATTTATCCCCTTCCATCTGCAGACGCATTAAATAATAGTTATAGTCGTGTCGACGGAGCCTCAGATCCGCCTTTTTATACTTTAAGCGGATGTTCACTAATTCTTCCTGTGTTGCTCCATTTTGTGCCCCTGTGATTTCTAGCCTTTTCAATTCTTTCTCCAGTGTAGTGACTTCGATGTGTAGTGAGCGCCTGACCCCCCAAGTGGCAGACAAACAGTGCCCCCGAACAATAACTTTGTGAGCATCCCACTCTGTCGCTCTTGTGTCTGTGGTGCTCTTATTAATTTCCCAATAGTTCTTTATAATTGTGTATAGTTCTTCTCTGAAAGCCTGGTCTAGAAGAGCCTCTCTTTGCAGGCGCCACGTAGGTATCATGGATCTTCTCCTTCCCTATCGCAATGTTAGTCGCAAAGCTGAGTGATCAGATAGCGTTTTGGCCAGGTATTCCACATCTTTGACTAATGAACATATTTCGTGGGTGCCCCATATGATATCTATCCTGGTATGTACTTTGTGGGGTATGGAATAAAACAAATATTCCCGTTGTATTGGGTGACTTTTGCGCCAAATATATAGTCTCAGGTCACTAGCCCATGTCGCCAATGGCCCAGTGGCGTTTCTATGTGTCAATCCACTCTGAGGTGGGATGGAACGGTCGAGTATCTTATCTGGTGTGCAATTAAAATCCCCACTCCACACCGCTGGAGCCTCGGTATTACCTAATAGGGCCGGCGTGAGGGTGCGCAAAAATTCAGGTAGTGCACTGTTAGGGGCATAAATTCCCACCAGTGTAAGTTGTTTACCATCTAATTGCCCCTCCAGCACCACATATCTGCCCCCTTGATCTATTTTGTGTGTGTGTTGCACATATGGTACTCCCTGGGCTATCCATATAAGTACCCCTGTGGCGTAGGCCGAGTATGATGTGCCTATTATCTGTCCACCCCAGCGCCCCCGTAATCCCTTTAGATCAACCTCTAGTAAGTGTGTCTCCTGAAGTATGGCAATGTGTACCCGCTGGCGCTTAAGACAGGTGTGCACACGATATCTTTTGCCCTGAGATGCCATTCCTCGCACATTCCACATGATTATGTTGTATTCATGCATGATACAATTTGTAATTTGTCTTGTATACTTTTAAAGCATTTTTACCAGTGTTTCCCGGCCCGCGCCCCCAGCCCATCCGCCCTCATTGCCACCCGCTTTGCTTTAACAACGTCAACTGCTAGTTGTATCAAATTATCTCGCTGGTTGGAAAGACCTGTGTAACATAACTCCCTGCCAACCCTTTTCCCCACCACCCCAACTAAGTCCCCACTACAATACTTAACTTGAATATGCGACGCATGCATGACACTTCTAATAACATAAGACCGTATCCATACGGATACCTTCTGGGGAGGCATAATAGCAATTGAAGGTGACCCTTATATGGGGTCTCCACCTTTGGTCAAGATATGAATGTCTAGTAAAAAACATAGATTACGAGTGTCGGCGCCTCCGGTGCACGCCGGCCCAGCAGCGAACCAGAGCAATAGATCCTCCCCTCCGGTCCTCCCCCTAGGCCCGTACCCCCCCATACCTACTATGTTCAAACCATGTCCCATTTGTCCTGTCTTGAGCTTCCGCCACAATTTTCCTTGAGAGTCCCACTGGAGCCGATTAATGGTGAGATCTCTTTAACCCCTCCTTTTGCCACCATCACAGTGCATCCGCTGATCTGGGAGTAACCTTCGGACCTCTTAATGCCTCTAATAACGTCGAGTCGGAGTCTGTGTGGTCACTTACATTGGACCGCAGTGCATTGAAGAAGTTTTGTGTGTGTAAGGACGTCTCTTGCAATACCTTTGCCCTCTCGGCTGCCGCTTGCTTCACTGAGGGTTGTGATTTAGAGCGTTTCCTAGTTTTCCTTCGATCCGATGGTGTTATCCATTCCTCATCCTTTCCCGTACCTTCTCGGGGTTGTGCCAGCCCTTTGGCATGCAGCCATGTCCATGCATCTTCAGGGGAGTGAAAAATATGCGTTTTGTCCTCTGATATCACTCGTAACTTAGCAGGGAACATTAGAGCGTATTTAATGTTGTGTTCTCTAAGCCGTTGTTTGATCCTCAAATAAGAGTTACGTTGTTTCTGCACTTCTTGGGTAAAGTCCGGATAGGCAGTGATAGATGAACCTTCATATTGGACGGGCCTTTATTACGGAAGTGTTGCAGTATAGCGTCTCTGTCTCCGTAGTTCAGAAACCTGGCTATTAGTGGCCTGGGCTGCGTTCCTGGTACCGGTTGTCTCCCGGGCACCCTGTGTGCTCTCTCCACCGAGAAAAATGTTGACGGGTTGCCCAGCATAACTTCGTTTATTAACCATTGTTCCAGAAATAGTTCTGAGTTTTGGCCCTCTGATCTTTCGAGGAACCCCAAGAAGTGGACATTGTTGCGCCGAGATCTGCCCTCCGCCTCCTCCGCCCTGCGCCATAGGATCTTGACTTCAGATTCCAAGCGAAGAATCTGTTTTTGATTTCCTTGTACTAGTGAGTTCAGTCCGCTTAGTGTATCTTCCACTGTGCCCACTCTTTCCGCTAAGTTGCGATGATCCACTCTTAGTAAGTTGAGGTCTTGGGACACTGTGTCAATTCTATTTTCTAGTGAGGATTTAGTGTCCAATATTGCCTGCAGGATTTTCTCAAATTGAGTTGAGTGGGCTTGTAATGTGGATTCTAAAGAGGACAGGCTGGGCATTGTTTGCTGGTCAGCTAGTGTTGGGGCCAGAGTGGATCTCTCTTGGGCTTTGGCAGCTTTTGATTTCCCTGCCATAGTCACTGTTTTGCGGTGCTCCTCTGTGTTTAATTAAATGTATAACTGTGGTCACGGGGGGAGGGGGTCTATTTCATCGGGTTGGCTCGGAGATACTCTCTACGCAGTCTCGTTAGGTGGCCAATGGGTAAAGTCCCTTCGGGTCTGGGGAAATCCTGTAATGGCAGCACTCTCTTTGACCTTTGCTGCCTTTACCTATTCACTCCAGGTAGTAGCGGCCACCAGAGCAGAAGTCCACCTCCCTAATAAATTGTACAATGGCATAGCCAATTTAACATTCATTAATGTTCCAACCCCAGTCCATTACAGGTCTGCGCTCCGATCTTATTTCTGCGTCTCACGGTCCATTCTGTCTGGGGTGCATTGGTTGATTCACATTATTTCACTGTTTTACCTTGCTGTCCCTCTGGGCCTCAGGAAATAAGAGGGGGGGAAAGCAGGGGGAGGGGAGGGCTTTTATATATCCAGCCTGGGCATTCTTTGCTTGGCTTGGGCCCCCCCCCAAAAAAAAAAAAACGACTTGCAATAGTTGTCTATCGTACTTTTTCCATGCCTGGTCCCATTAATGCCAAGAAATGAGTTTTTATGCAACTGTTTGCGCTGGGAGGCCTTCCTGCTGTCTGTGGCCAACCCAAGCGCTATGACCGTTTCTTCCCTGGCCTCCAAGGTCGATATCAGTTCTTCTTTTCCGTTTTCTCCCATTTCTTTTCCTTTCTCTTTCCCTTTCGTTTCCCCCCTCCCCCCACCCCCCGTTTGGGGAGCCACGCGGCTCTTTCTGGAGCCGCGCGCGTGCTTTATACTGCTGTTGGAAGGGGGGGAGGGGGGGAGAGGAGGGAACAAGCGATCCTCCGGCGGGGGCCGGTAGAATGATGACTGCCCCCGCAGGTCCCCTCTCTCACTCACTGCTCCCTGTATTTAGCCTGCAGGGGCTTGATAGCCCGGACGCCGGCAGATGGGCGGGCCCATCCTCTGCCTCCTCTGGTAGCGAAATGGCTGGGGATCCCTCAGTGCTAAGGCCTCGCGCAGTTCGCGAGCCTCCAGGAGTCATCTCCCTCACTCCGACCTCCTCCTGATGCGCCGCTGGGGCCGCAATGCCCGGAAAGGCAGCGTCCGCCGCTCCACAGCGTCTCCGGAGGCGCCGCTCAGGATGTTAGGTGGGACCAAGACGGAGCCTATGTGTCAGGCATCCGTCGCGGTCGCCATCTTGGCCACTCCCCTCCTCCTTTTCCTTACATTTAGGTTTATGCTATGGAGCACAATGGAACAATTGTAGGACATGTAGTTTTCAGATGTGCTTTACACTAATTTTGGATTTACTAAAAACTTCTTTCTTAGTGTCTGGTAGGTTTAACACAGGATTTGTATACTTTATTAAATGCTGTGTACTTATTTAACCCCTTGGGTGCCGCTGGTTACATCCTCGGCGCTCGTGTGCTGAGAACGTAACCAGCTCATCTTGGACCTGGCCCACAGGGGATAACTAGGGTGGGCCTCCCACCCCCCTCCCCTGGGCAGGGATGGAATGGGAATTGCTTCTCCTTCCACCCATGACACTCCTCAGTGACGTCTGATAATGTCAGTGCGCGATTGCGCTCTGACCTCATCAAAGACGAGCTTCCAGGCAAAATTGTTTTTTTGCCAAATTGTGAGGTTTGCAAAGGATTCTAGGTAACAGAACCTGTTGAGAGCCCCACAAGTTGCCCCATTGTGAATTCCCCTAGGTGTCTAGTTTTAAAAAATGTATAGGTTTGCTTGGTTTCCCTTGGTGCCGGCTGAGCTAGAGGTCAAAATCCACAGGTAGGTACTTTGCAAAAAACAGGTTAGTTTTCATTGGAAAAATGTGATGTGTCCATGTTGTCGTTTGGGGCGTTTCCTGTCATGGGCACTAGGCCTACGCGACAAGTGATGTAGCATTTTTATCAGGAGACTTGGGGGAATGCTGGGTGGAAGAAAGCTTGTGGCTCCTCTCAGATTCCAGAACTTTGCAGCACCGAAATGTGAGGGAAAGTGTTTTTTTTTTTGCCAAATCTTGAGGTTTGCAAAGGATTCTGGGTAACTGAGAGCCCCACAAGTCACCCCATCCTGGATTCTCCTAGGTGTCTAATTAAAAAAAAATGCCCAGGTATAGTAGGTTTCCCTTGGTGTAGGCTGAGCTAGAGGCCCAAATCCACAGCTAGGCACTTTACAAAAAAATGTAAAATTTTGAATGTAAAAATGTTGCGTTTCCTGTTCCGGGCACTGAGCCAACCCACACAAGTGAGGTACCATTTTTATTGGGAGATTTGGGGGAACACAGAATAGAAGAACAAGTGTTATTGCCCCTTGTCTTTCTCTACATTTTTCCTTCCAAATATAAGACAGTGTGTAAAAAATAAGTCTTTTTGAGAAATGCCCTGCAATTCACACGCTAGTATGGGGACCCAGGAATTCAGAGATGTGCAAGTAACCACTGCTTCTCAACACCTTATCTTGTGCCCATTTTGGAAATACAAAGGTTTCCTTAATACCTATTTTTCACTCTTTATATTTCACCAAATGAATTGCTGTATTCCCGGTATACAATAAAAACCTATTGCAAGGTGCAGCTCATTTATTGGCTCTGGGCTCCTAGGGTTCTTGATGAACCTACAAGCCCTATGTATCCCCGCAACCAAAAGAGTCCAGCAGACGTAATGGTATATTGCTTTCAAAAATCTGCCATAGCCGGAAAAAGTTATAGAAGAAAAAGTGGCCAGAAATGGCTCTTTTTTACCTCAATTTCAATATTGTTTTATTTTAGCTATTACTTTCTGTAGAAAACCTTGAAGGATCTACACAAATGACCCCTTGCTGAATGCAGAATGGTATCTACTTTTCAGAAATGTTTAGCTGTCCAGGATCCAACATTGGTTTTACACCCATTTCTGTCACTAACTGGAAGGAGGCTGAAAGCACAAAAAATAGTTAAAATGGGATATGTCCCAGTAAAATGCCAAAATTGTTTTGAAAAATTTGGTTTTCTGATTCAAGTCTGCCTGTACCTGAAAGCTGGGAAGATGGTGATTTTAGCATTGCAGACCTCTTGTTGATGCCATTTTCAGGGAAAAAACACATGCTTTCTTCTGCAGCCCTTTTTTCCAATTTGTTTGAAAAATACAAACGTTTAGCTGTATTTTGGCTAATTTCTTGGTCTCGGCACAGGAGGAGACAAGGCCTGGCAGCAAAGGGGTTAACTTTAAAAAGACAGATCAAGTTGAAATTTTGCCCTCGTGAAGGCTTAGGAGGGTGCCTATCTATAATGCCCCAAAGGGCAGGACGTAACACCATCACAGCAGGCGGGGGC
This sequence comes from Pleurodeles waltl, assembly GCF_031143425.1. Taxonomy (NCBI): domain Eukaryota; kingdom Metazoa; phylum Chordata; class Amphibia; order Caudata; family Salamandridae; genus Pleurodeles; species Pleurodeles waltl. Next base: position 417,855,369 of record NC_090448.1, on the reverse strand, counting down.
GAACCCGGTCCATAAATTGAAATAAAAATAATAATTTCTTAGCCCACTTAGTTACAAATTGGTTTTAATCTAAATTAAAAATTTCCAAAAATAAAAATAAAAAGAGTCCCTTGGAAGAAAATGGCTCAGCTATTTATTTACTAAGCCAATTTAAAATAAAGGAATAGAAAGGCTTTGCAGCAGAAGGGCCCACTAGAGGGACAGAGCATTTAGACTGTCCCCTAGAGAACCTCAGCATGGCCAGATGGTTCTCACAGTCCAAGGGGCAGGTAGTTTAGTTTGGTGAATGCATGGCTTTATCAAAAGCGTCTGTACCACTGTGGATGCTGACATGTTAGTCTAGGGACAGGTAAACTCTGTTGCTATGAAAGCATCCCTTCTTTAGTGGGTCTTCTGTTCCCAGATGAAGATTGCATGGTGGGTGAAGATTGTACACATCTAGGCCATTTTTAGGCTGTATCAACAAGGCTGTAAAATGACCATAGCCTTGATGCAAAGGTGCCGCAGTGGTTTCTTCAACATTTTACTCTACTTCGATACACAGCAAAGTGCAAGCTCGCTCTCAAATGTACAGGAGTGCTCATCCGTAATCCCTGGATGACCATGGCCTTTCCCGATAGCCCACCACTATGGAATTCAGAATACTTGGTTCTCTCACAGCAGACAGAGGACAAAGGAGCAGATGGTATCACTCTGTTTCACAAGGGAGATTGCTAATTCATATGGTGTACAGAATACAGGTCTTCTATGACAATAGAATGGACTTCTTTTTCTTTAATAATTAATCATTGAAAGTCCCAAACTCCAGAATGCTTTAAAGGTCAGTGGAACATAGCAATGTACACTCTAGGTACATACAGCCTTAACAGCACTGATTATAAGCTACAGATGTATGCCCTTTTTCATAAACTTGACTTTAGGACAACCTAGTGAGGTTTACTTTTAGCCCATTCAGATTTCATGTGTGACTGCCTAGGGTCAGTAGAACACTCGGATTTGGTGAAGAGTTGCTCTGTTCCTCTCTCCCAGGCTGTTCTTTACAACAGAGAGATTCTATGTAGTGAGGCAGGGCAAAAGAAGTGGTCATATTTCTAAGCATGGAGCCAGCAAACTGACTGTCTCCCAGTAGGGGCAGAATAGTGTGCATCTGTTTCCTTATATTTCCCTCCAGGGCAAGTTACTAAGGCGTGACCTACATTTTTATTTTATATCTTAAGAATGTTAATTGGCGCTTGCTGATGTTAAAAAAAGGCCTAGGCAGCAAGTTCTATATTCACACGGTTGATTGGATGTATAACCTGTAATGTTTGTAAGGATCTGACACTATAGGGAATTATGAATGTAGTCTAAGTTGTTTAATCAATGACTGATTTTCGTCAGTTCCAGCAGTCATGGTCTATCTAGTGCGTTTTCCATTGCAGATATTTAAAGTTCATAGTGACACCTTTCCATATTTACGACTTCCCTCAACAGAGTCTTTTTAACGCCATCAGAGGTCTTGATACAGATCCCTAATGTCTCTGAATGAGTGGTGTGGAATATAAGAAATATACCTTATGTTGTTTTGCCATATAACCCAACCCACTTACATACCAAATGCTAAAATTATATCTATGAATCATTGCGGGGAGTCTTCGGGGGAAGGAAGTGGCACAGCCCAACTATCTTTGTGTGTATGCTGAATGAACGCTGTGATTGTAGTCCATGCTTCGGCCTGTGGGAGAAACATAGGGGGTGATTCTGAGTCTGGCGGGCGGCGGAGGCCGCCCGCCAGACTTCCCCCACCAAAATACCGCTCCGCGGTCGAAATACCGCTGAGGGTATTTTGGGATTTGCCCTGGGCTGGCGGGCGACCGCCAAAAGGCCGCCCACCAGCCCAGGGCAAATCAACCTTCCCACGATGACGCTGGCTCAGAATTGAGCCGGTGTAGTGGGAAGGTGCGACGGGTGCAGTGGCACCCGTCGCGTATTTCAGTGTCTGCAAAGCAGACACTGAAATACAAAGTGGGACCCTCTTACGGGGGCCCCGCGGCACCCCCTACCGCCATCCTGTTCCTGGCGGGTCTAGGGGGTGTCAGAATCCCCATGGCGGCGGAGCGGATTCACAGGGGCAGTGGAAAACCGGCGGGAGACCGCCGGTTTTCCTTGTCTGACCGCGGCCGAACCGCCGCGGTCGACGGGTCAGAATGACCCCCATAGTGTTTGAATGTGGATATTTACCTGTGCCCCAGTCAAAGCCAACCAATAAAAATGAAAGCAACAACTTAACCATAGTCCCAAGATGCGCATATCTGCAGCGTTTTGCAGCAAGTGGTCTTACAGTTGTGTGTAACAATGCTAACTTTCTACTGTCATATTGACAACGGTCGAATCCAGTTTGTGCTTTGCAATGTCTCAATTAAGGCCATTCACTGCAACTCCTTCACTTTGGCAGTCCTGGTAAGTTAAGATCAAGTCACCTAACGGCCTGGGAGTGACCAGGGTCCTTTCGAGGATGATGCTTGTCCTTCTGAGAACATTGGGGGTCATTAAAACCCTGGCGGTCGGCGGAGAAGCGGCGGTAAAACCGCAAACAGCCCGGCGGTCAGAAAAATGGAATTTGGACTGCGGCAGTTACCGCTGCGGTCGACCGCCACTTCACCATTCCGACCGCCATGGCGGTAATGACCGCTGGGCTGGAGGTTGCGGTCTCCGGCCCGGCGGTCGTCACTAGACCGCCAACGGTATCAGGACCCTGCATACCGCCATGGTTTCTGGCGGTTGGGAACCGCCATGAGAACCATGGCGGTAGGCACTATCGGTGCCAGGGAATTCCTTCCCTGGAACTGATAGGGTCTCCCCCACCCTCCACTACCCCCCACGAGTCCTCCCCCCACCCCCCTGCCACCCCCTTCCCCACCCCCACCCCAACATGCACATACACGCACCCCTACACGCACACACCCCCAACATGCACATACACGCACCCCTACACATACACCACGAGAACACATACCCGCACACATACATTCTGACATGCACACCGACCGACCCGCACACATATCCCATACACACAGCACCCCCCGCACGCATACACGCACTCACACACCCCCTCTACACACTCACACGCACACCCCCATGCACGCACGCACACAACACACACCACCCCTCCCCTAACGGACGATCAACTTACCTTGTGCGTTGGTCCTCCGGGAGGGGACGGGATCCATGGGGACATCACCGCCACCAGAACACCGCCACACCGAATCATGGGATGTGATTCTGTGGGCGGTGTTGTGTTGGCGTAGCGGTGGAGGTTGAGCAGCCTCCACCTTACCGCCGACCGCCAGTATGGCTGCTGGCAGCTTTCCATACGGAAAACGTCGGAAGGCTGCCAGCGGTCATAATACGCGGTGCGGAAGACCGCCACGGCTGACGGTCTTCACCGCGGCGGTAACTTGGCGGTCTTGCAAAAAGACCGCCAATGTTGTAATGACCCCCATTGTCTCTGATTTACTCTTGGTCATCTCCGTAAAACTGGATTGTCGATGGATACAGGGTTCCCTCTTTGTGCAGATATCTGAGTTCAGGGGCATTCTCTCTGCTACTGCTTGTTCCTTCATGGGAGCCCCTGAAGGAAGTCTTGGCGTGCGGCATTTAAGTTGCCCTTCTTGCTTGACATCATTCTTGGTTGCATGTAGACAGGAGCATTCATTGCCTTTATTGTCCAGCTGTGTCCAAACCTTGTCAGAGGAAGTGAAGAAAAATGTTTGAATTATTAGATGTGATTCTCAGTTTCGCAGGGTAAAGCAGGCCATAAGTTATCCTCAAAGTCTTTAGCGCTTGCTTGGCCACCATGAAGCTATGCCGCTCCTTCAGATTAGCCTGCACAGTATCATCAGGGAAAATGTGCACTTTGTGGCCTTCTAGGTCCCATGGTCATGGGCCTTTGCAAGATGTTGTCTCAGCTGCAGGTTGAGCACCAGTTTGGAGCCAACCTAGACAGCACTCTGTGCGGTCTTTTGCCTGTAAAGAAGTTGGACTGAGTGTTCATAAGTACTGTTGTGAGCAGCCATTCCTCCATGAACATTTTCACAGAAGGGTCCTTTGTCTTTTCTAGTAGGCCCACAACTCTGATATTATTACAGTTGGACCACCCCTCTACATCTTCTGCTCTCTCCTGCGGAATCTGTAAGTCTCGGTGCATTTTGTTCACTTGGAGTTGTAATGCAGCTACTGTTGGTCCCATAGCAACAAGGGTGAACACCATTTCCTCCACCCTGTGGGACAGTTTTCTATGGTCTGCCCATAGCAGGTTCAATGACAATTGCACTGATTTTCTGTTCCAGCATCATATGGGAGTCACAAATGACCTGTAGTATCATTTCGGAATGGTCTGCAGTGGCAGAATCTCCATGGGTGCTCATCACTAATGATTCAAGAGCCACAGCCCCTTTAGATCTATGATCATCCTGGGGGCTCTGCCTTGCACCCCCTTTGTAGCTAGGCTTGTGGGTGGGTTTAACCATGCTTTATATCCACGGCCAGGGTCCAACAGTGGATTGATACTGTATTGCCCCACTTGTCTAGAGCTTCTCAGCAGCAACTGAGTCAATGGAGTGTGCTGTGCATGTGCTGCAAGGCCTTCCCCCACAATGGCCAGGTCAAATGGGCAGTCTTCTATGTCCTGTTAGCAGATAGGCCTGATCAGTAGGTAGCAGGTGAAACAGGGAGTTCTCTAGTGAACTCTGCTGCCCCATTTTGTAGCCTGTCTCAGTTCCCCTCAGAGGCAGGCATCTTCGTGTTGCCTCCTCTACATCCCAGTAATAGCTAGGGGTGACAAGTTCAGGCCCCAGGAATAGATTTCAAGCGCATATCTCATGTATCTTTCAAATTGCTTGGCCAAGCTATTCGTAAACCTACCTGCAGAGGTCTCCGCCTCTCATTTTTTTAAAGTGTTGAGATCTAAAACCTGACTACAGAGATCTACCCACATGTATGTACATGTTTTTTAGTGAATTTGGGAAGGACCAGGGGGAGTGGTTGGACAGCCAAAAAGCACCCAAAACGCTTTATATATCTACTCCAGCTAAGACCTGTAGTACGTCTAGCACCACACTTGCCAACCACTGATACTAAAACACCTTCCCGTGGAAAATAATGAAGGTGGGGACTGAATATAAAACCCCACTAGAAATAATATTAAATTAATGTATTTCTACTTTGTAAAAATATGTACATACACTTAATCTAATTTAAAGAAAATACCTTTAGTTAAAAAAAATATATTATTTCATTTTAAATTAATTGAATATTTTTTAATTTTAAAATAAATGTTACTTTATTTTTTGCAAAGTGATTTTTAATTAAATCATGAAAAAATAAATTAGATTGAACATATGTAAGTTAATTAAATATTTAATTTAAAATTCACTTAATGGTGTCACATTTTTGTTTTGTTCTACATTTAAAATGAATATATATAACTGATTTACAATAATATCTAACATTAAAATATGTTTACTATTTTCTTTAACATTTAAAAAACTTTTGCGCTATAATTTACCAAGGGGGATCTCTGCCCTGGTGGTGGAGGTCTCCCCCTACATGTGTAAAGTTACAACTTTACACTTGTATATTAGGCTCCACCCACTGTATAGGAAATTGGGGTAATGGTTGAGGAGGCTGAAACCCTACGCAAGCAGCAACCACTATTCTTGTCAGGGTGAAACACAAGCAAAACCAAAATTAACCTTTGCTTAAACCTGTGGTAGCTTGGCACAAAAGCAGTCAGGCTTAACTTAGAGGCAATGTGTAAAGTATTTATGCAGCATACAAACAGCTGTACATTAAAAAAACACTACATTAAAAAACAAAACTCAGTAATTTAGAAAAACAGAGTAAAGTTTAATACATTATTTGACACCAAAACAACAGAAATCCAATTAGTAGAACCAGAGATATGCAGTTTTAAAGCTTTAATTAGAACTAGTGCTTAAAAGCGCAAAGCACCAACTGTGGTTATGTGGTTGCAATCGACTGTTACAAAGTCACAAGTTCAGGCCGACTGCAATGGAGTGCGGTCTGAATATAAGGACCAAGTTAGTCCCACTGAACAAAGTACCTTAAATCTTGGTTACTGAGTGCTGTGCGATCCTGTGTCAAGAACATATCACGCAGCAGCAATTCTGAGGAACTGTGGGCTAGGATGCAAGGTCCTGCGTCTGGGATGCATTTCGCAGCTACGGGTCCGAGGAGCTGAGGGGCTGCGATGTGAGATGCTGTGTCAAGAAGGATCCCGTGATGGACAGATGTCACATTTTTATTTGTATAGTGTCCTGATGCCTGGCTCTCTAAATCATGAATTAGTTTCAAGTTCATGTTGACTTTTTCTTGCAACTTTGAAGAATGAAGAAGCAGATCGGGTGGGGTTTAGCAGAACTGGAAAATGAGAAGAGTTGAAGGGATAGCAAGCAATTAGCTTTACGAAAACAATAAAAAAAAAGCAGCATTAAATAATTAGGATTACTGAACACGGCAAAGAATAATATGCACTTATTTAGCAAAAAGGTCAACATGAAAAGGAGAAACGAGCACTCAACAATACGTTATCAGGTGACTTCCTCTCATTGGGAACATCATATTCCAGGACAGGGCTTTTTTAAATCTAATCTGTTGAATCATTCAGGAAGCTGTAACCTAGTATTCTAGATCACAGTGTACTCCGAAAGGAAGCATTGCAATGGAATATGGTGTCCCCCAAAGAAATAAATTAATGTTGTAATCTTACCCTATCTAATGGTGAGGTCTTAAAGTATTCAAGACACAATGCTCTGCATTCAAGAATGCCATAGGTAGTGTGAAATCATTAGGAAGAATAGGCAGTTAGCATTTTTATGTAATAGGCCTACTCCTTGAATATTACTAAGGAAAGGCAGCAGCCTAAAGGTGCCCTATCAAAAATATTGTAGCAAAACAAGGGCCTTAGTATGAGTGGTCGAGAAAATAGGCCAGTATTTTTCTTCCCTGGGATGCTGGTATCTGCAGAGGTGAGAAGAATCTGGCCTATTTTGAACTGGACCCTGAAGGTCGACTAATAGATGAGCAATTACCAAGGGAATTTGTAAATTGATTTCCTTGATAATCCATCATTTGCCCCAGACTTTCAAATGGAGATGGTGTTCCTAGGTATCTCATAATCCATTGGGCCTGTAACTTGAGTTACCATTCCTGTCGGAATTAAGAAGCCCCTTGTAATTAGGGCATAAGTGTCATCTTGCCCCATGCCCTTCTGACTTCAACTCGTCTTGGTTTTTCAACAACACGAAACATGTGGGCCTTTAAATAATTGTTATGGGAGAATTACAAGAAGCCTATAATCTTTAGTGTTGTTTGCAAATAGTCACCATGGTGACATAGAGCCAGCTGATATGAATGCATTCTGCTTTACAAAAAGTTTACTTATAGAGAAGTTGGTAGTGTTGCTTCTTCATGAACTCAAAAGTAGTACTATAATTCTTCTCTCTATAAATTTGATAAACTAAGCACACTGCGGTCTTCCTACTATGCCAACTTCAATCACAGCAGTGAAGAATAAAGATGATCGAAAATGCTACTCTTTCTGCCGCTGGGCTGTTCTCTTTGCTTTTTGTGAAAAAGAAAAACAAAATAAAAAAGACTGCACTAGTCTAGGCATCAGGACTCTCCATTTCTGGTTGCTTGTTGCGTATACACCAAGTCCATCTCCTTGACTCACAAATTCATACAGTTAGAAGGTTCAATTTGGCTCTGATCTGTGATTCACAAGTAGGAAACATGAAGGCAACTCTTTCTTTCTAACAGTCCAAATATTCCTCAAAGAGGGACACCAACATTTTCACCTTTCTTCTGACTTGCTTCCTCGAAGATCCTACAACAAGGTAATCCATGTCTTACCAAACTGCATACCAACTTCTGTTGATTGTTTTCTCACAACTCCTACAAGGTTCCTCCTTTAGGTGCATGGCTGTTTTAGCTTCAGGCAAATCATATACGTCTAGTAAATGTACTGTTATGTGTACTTGTATGGCACACAGTTCTCCCAGAAGGGTACCCTGATGCTGAAGAAGGAGTTGTAAGGGCCTGGGCAGGTACGTAGCCAGCTGAAGAGCCAGGTGTGTCGTTTCTTGTGGCATTCAGGATCAGAAGAGGCAACTGTGAAGTGCAGTGGTAGGTCATCCCAAGCTTTAGGAGCGAAGTAGGAGAAGGCACAAATGCTGGATCTAGTTCTGCATATGGAAGGGTTTGTGCGAGTAGGAGTCCAGATTAGCAGTGTTGTACGTTAGGTTAGTATCAGTTTATGCGGTTGGATGTGTGCATGAGGAGTTTGAAGACTGCTTGTTTATGGACTGGGAGCCAGTGGAGCTCTTTGAGGTGTGAGCCTGGCCGCTGAGTTTTGTATGGTGTGGACTCTTTTGGTCAGTTAAGCGTTGATTCTGGCATAGAGTGAGTTGCTGTAGTCTATCCGTAGATGAGAGCGTGTGTGACGATTCTGCGAGGCAGTTGGTTTTCATCTATCTGGCTACTTCAGTCATGTAGGTAGAGAAATTGGTTTGGTTGTTTGGCATCTTTTCAAAGAGGGAGAATATGCGCTCGGATAATTAAATATGAAAAGTCCATCCTTGATTAAGAAAAGCCCATCCTGGCCACAACAGCCATTTTCGGCTCTCATATTAATGTTCTGTTTGAGTTTTCTCACATTAAGGTTGTGTTTGAAGAAGTCAACAACGTTAGTGACTCTGGTAATAGAGAGCAGATGTTTACCTTTGATTAATGTGCCTAAGCCGTTGCCCTGGCACAAGCTAGACTGCACAGCGGCTGCAATATCCTTGTGCTTTTCGTGATACAGCTTCAAACATCTTTCATTTCAACATATTGCCCCCATCAGTAAGGACTCAGTTACAAGTGGACCGGTGGGTGTGAGACATTAACCGCACCCAGTAAATTACATTACCTCAAAGTGAGATATTTACAGAGTGTGATATGTGCCTCCTTTTCCAAGTTTTTCACATGGAAACGAAGCACAGTATGTTAAAATGGCGAATTTGGATGTTTAATTTTTGTCTGGATATTTTCTTCCAGTAGATCTCAGAAGAATTGGCATGTAAACTCTTTCAGGGGAAAACAGAGATTTCTGTTTTCGACCCCTGTGCAAATTTCTGCCTGCACAGTGTTAGTGCGTCTGACCTTAATAAGTAAACTTGCAAGGGGACGGGAATAGGTCGATGAACCTTTTCGTAATTAAAGATGTTCTTACCATAGCTCCAGTACATAATCAATAATCAATACACAATATCAGCAATCACCAACAATCAATAACATCAATAATCAATGGAGTCAGTAATTGTCACACACCATGACCTTTCAGTCATGAATAACCACACCTTTTAGTAAACATTAGAATATTTATTTCCCTATATTAACAATGCTAAGGTCATGTAGATTAATCTCACTATCAAATGAAAAACATACAAAAACAATACCGGCTTTCCAAAATGGCGAAAGAAACGTAATCTAATCAAAGCTTGAACTACAACACATTCTAAGGTTATGGTGCAAATTAATAACAAAGTCAACTGCGTCAAAGTGATTATATACATTTAAGTTCAGCAAAGAAGTTCATCAAGCATTATTCCCTATTAGCACAATTTCATTAGTGAGGATCCTTAACTAACATCAGATTAGCATCAGCATGTTGGGCTTCATGCAAACAATTTAGTAACACGAATTTGGAAAAAACATCTAACTATGGCTCTGTCAAAACAGTGCAGTTGGTACCTAGAAAGGAAAAGCAAATATGCATGATAGTCAACAGTCTAATTTATAATACCTATCCTCAATGTGGATCAGCAAGCAGAGCCAGTCTTTTTCCTCAGGACATCAGTCGATCAGCAAGGCATCGGGATTCTGCGTCAAAGTTCAGAAGATGCAAAGTCTTTAAGCTCTAAAGTTAAGCACGTCTCTTGTCAAGACGCACAAGGAAATACTGACCTTTCGGCCAGCAAGAAAATGGGCAATGAATATGTCTGTTCTAAGTGCAGCGTCATTAAATTAAAACAACTAAAACTACTTCCCAAATCCCAATTGGTCAGTTAATCGCATGTTCACACTTTGTCCAATAAAACTAAAACTCCTTATCTATGAATTCTACCATTACTCCGTTCACATGTCGTTGATTGTTTTGTCCTGCAATGTCCTCATCGTCCAGCTTGTCAGGGAACAATATTGTTGCAGCTTCTACTCCAGTCAGTATCTCTATTGTTCTTCTCCTGAGAAAGCCAGTCTCACACGCATTACACACAAAATGTTACATTAGCAAGAACAGCATCTTCTAGCAGTCGGTTTTTATGAGAAAGGACTTCAGCTATGAGCACATTTAAACAACGCAAAATGAAATCACAGTTCACCACTCTAAGACAGCCATTTATTAAACGTTAAGAAATACAGCTTTGACATGAGGCCTGGCAAACTAGGCCAAGACATTCGCTAAGTTAAGGCCTACAATTAATAAAGCTAGATCCTAACACATAACCTTTAAAATGACATATTACTATATTAGTCAAACATATTCAACATTTCACAATATTAAATCACTTTGTGAACATTGGCGGCCACTCTTCGTAATCACATTTTCAAATGCGTGCATTATTTTCTACGTTATTATTTTTTCTACACAAATCACTTATTCAGAATACATGAACACTCGTTAAAATCTTGTATTAATACACCTGCGCTAGCATAGGGACTGGAATGTAACGCCCAGCTTGTAATCAGGACCTGCATCAGTCTGAAGCGATGTTGAGGTCTGTTTTAGGCTATCATTCAAGGCCCAGCATGTGGTATTTACTGCACCTAGTAAATACCAATCCCCCAGGGTTTGGTATTTACAAGAATGATGAAAACCTTGTTCTGAGTATTTCTCAATTTCTCAGAAAAATTAAGAATTGTTACGTTCCACACCAAATTCCTCATGAGTTAGAATTTACCCCTTATTTCCTCCCTGGTAAATTTTGGCTGCTATGACCTGATGAAATTTAGCAGGAAAAATTGTGTGGGATTCGTGGTTTGCCACAAAACCTGAAATCTCTGTATACCCCCTCAGAGATGTAAGTGCACATAACAGAATTCATATCTGTGTTCAAGAAATATATCGTACTAGCATTACCACAGTGAATGCTTGATAGGCTTTGACTATTAATGATATTAACCTGTGGTGACACAGATACAATCCAGTACAGAGGTGAAAATAAAGACCCTGGGGGAAGCCTATAAAAGTGCCTTTAAAACTTGCAGTCACCTGTTGGGGCCTACATTGCAGGAACAGGAAGAAACACCACAATGCCCCTCCCCTTCCTGCTAGGATGTTAGAGGTTTGCCTGGTATCACCTCATGGCTGATTGTTATAGAGAACTGCTGCTGCTCTTTCTTTGTCACTTTACCTTTAAACAGTGTGGCAAAGCTATCTGATAACTACAATACAGTAAGGGCAAGTGAGCAAATACATTCGTTTCCTACTCCACCAACTTAATGACTGAATCATTCTAAGTGGCTCATTACAAGTTTGGCAGTCGGACACCATGTTGGGGGTCCGGAAAAAAACACCATGTTGGCGGTCCTGAAAAGACCACCATGTTGGCGGTCCTGAAAAGAGCACCATGTAGGCGGTCTTTCAGACTGTCCTATTATCAGTTATACAAGCAGGACCGCCGAGCGAAAAGGGCAGCCCGCCAACAGTGTGGTGGCATGGAAATAGGCAGTCCGACCTCAAGCGCCGACAGCAGTGCGACCAACCACTAAGCATATTACAAGCACACATTTGCTGTGGCCGTCCCCCCCATGGTAGTCAGCCAATGGCGGTCCAAACCACAGCGGTTCGCGGTCAGCAAAGTAATAGACAACTGCACATTAGATACATTTGAAAACAACACAGCTGGCACACATTGCCACAATGGACATACCTACAAAGGACACTATAAAACACATACTGAGTCAAAGTACATATTTCAAGGTACAGACCCCCAGACCACAGAGGAAAGGGATTTGTCAGACATTGTCCTGTAGAATAGGAAAACATTGAAGTGATCAATGTCATCAGCTTCAGTCTTATCACATACCACACCAACATAATCCAATTCCCATGCAGATACAGAAAGTTTACAGTGCAACAGTCCCTGATCACAGGCCAATCATAATCCAATTCCCATGCATCTGGTGGTATGACACAAACTTATTTCAGTGTTGTGGCACAGGCACTGTGGACTACAATGATGAAACACAGTCATACAAAAGAGTGTTTAGCCAATGTGAAAGAAAAATAAGTTTGTCAAAAGCTAAGACTACGTATTTTCAGACCATAAGATGACTCAGATGATGCATCAGGCCCACCACAAGACACAAAACAAGTGCAATGTACACTTCTGTACCTCCACCCAAACACTGTGCCAACTGTCTTGTTATAGGTCTCATACATCCAAACTCTGCGACCTACATTACCTGAATAGTCCATGCCCACTTTCTGTCAGAACAACATCTGATACCAGCCAATGTCACAACTCTGAAATGCCCACAAGAAGATGCCGTAGTGAAGGTACGTGTACAAAGAACAAAACAAGGAGTATATGATTGAAACCATACCTATGATACAAGTCACATAACAAGCAAATGGAAAATAAAGTGCAATGCAAGGAAACTGACACAAACAAAGCAACATCATCAATGTGGGTATGTGTCAAAAGCTATCTTATCAAGCAGACTTTGGTTGAATATTGCAGCTCCCTAGCTGTTTCCAAAACACTCAGCTCCACACATTCTCACAACTACAGTTCATTGTACAGTCACAGTCATGACATCACATGACATACACTTACGAAAATTAGCTGTTGATGAGTGAGTCCTTCCCGCAAGTCCGCTCCTTACTCTTCACCACTGTCATCCTCCCTTGGCATTTCATGAGTCTCACCCGGTGGCCCTGCAGGCTCCCCCTCCTCTGGCATGTATGGGCTATGCCTCTATAGGGCGATGTTGTGGAGAATGCAGCATGCCACAATGATCTGACACACTTTCCCAGGTGAGTAGACAAGGGCTCCACCAGTCCGGTCCAGACAGTGGAATCTGGTCTCCAGTACCCAAAAGCCCACTCCACTGGCCTCCATGTTCTTCAATGGACCTCATTCAAGCAGACTTTCCATGGCTTAGTTGGATTTGTCAGCGGCGTCAATAACCAAGAACGGTTTGAATATGCTGAGTCTCCTGTCAAGGAATTAGACATAAGTGCAAAAATGAGTCCCTTACTTGATGATTGTAGCACCTTACATTGCACACACACAAACAGGACAAACATGACTTACCATCCAGCCAGACCCTCTCTGCAGTTGTGACATCAGCTGGGGTATGGTGCTGTTTCGCATTATGAAGGAATCATGGGCTGAACCTGGATAATGGGTATAGACATGTGAGATCCGCCAAACAGACAGCTTGCACGTTGACGGAATGGAAGTTCTTTCTGTTGTAATACACTTGTGGCAGGCAGCCAAAACTATAAAAGTCAGCCTTCACATTGGCGAAATCCCCACGACTGGGGAACCTGATATAGCTGTCAATGTGTTTCACCATTGCTGATCCATCAACACCAGACTGAACATAGGTTGGGACATACCAGCAGATAGGACCACTGTATGTTGGAAGGACCATGTGGCTAGGAAGTGCAGTACTATAATGACTTGTACAATAGGTGGTATGCTGGTTGAATAACTAATAGCTGGCTTCAGATCTGGCTTCAGCTGACGGCATAACTCCACAGAAGGTAGAGCAGGATGATGTGACATTCTTCCATGGTCCAAAGGTCTGGCAGCAGACAGGAGGTTGTCACATTCGCCCTCTCCCAGCGTACCTATGTGTGACAAGACGTGATTTGGAACACTAGTCAGTGTGTCCCCAGCAACATACATGATGCATGCCAACAATATGTGACAAATTTCATACTGGATAGACATGACACCTAGTACACTTCACATTTGGTAACTATAAAAGGGTCACATGTGGCCCACATGACTTTCAAGACATGTGTCCACAACATGGATTTGGATGAAACTCAAAGGTGTGCTACACAAGTGCCCCTCAAAATGTGTCTGCATATTCCGACCTGCAAAAAGACCGTAGGTGGTGGTGGCCCGTAAACCGCAGTTAAATGCCATCTGTGCCCTGTAGAAAACTACAATGGTGGTTGAGTAGAAGGTCCTGCATGACAACACAGAGTAAGGATGTTTGTAATGCAATTAAACATATTATGTAGGTGTAACGCAGTTTATAAAGTCAAATACAGCATTTCAGGTCGGCAAAATGGCGGATGCATGAACTACTCCACTGGACATTAGGAACCGCCCAAGAACGCCGGCAACCACGGCAGACGCAGCCAAGGCTAACTTTGTTGCCTGTGGCGGTCGCATCCGAATGGCTGTCCGCTGGCAGTGACGACCGCATATGTGGCAGACGTGACCTCCATGCTGTGCATATTTACTCTCTTGACTCCAGACACTGCTGCCAGCAACACCTTCACGACCTGAGCTGCTGTGTGCTGCCTCTGGGAGCAATCATGCCATGTCTAGCAGGTGATAGGGCCCCTACCTTCTCTCCAGAGGAGCTGGAGAGGCTAGTTGATGAGGTCCTACCCTTGTATGGACAGCTCTATGGCTCACCAGAGGAGCAGGTAAGAATCTCATAGTCAAAACTGATACTGTTCGACACCATTCTTTCTCTCCTCACAGACTAAAATGTGCCTGTGTGCCAGTTAGACTTCTTGTGTGCCTGTTGTTGCAGTCTGTGTGTCATCAATGGGATGTACATCGTGCAGGTATTGGTGGCTAGTAACATATGTTAAGTTCAGTCACACTGTGTTGTGTGAGGTGTTTTGGGGTCCTATATCTTTCTTGTGCTGGGTGCACATAACTAAGTAAGGAAACTTTACTGCTACCCACTAACATCTTTTTTTTACAATTTTTGAAAATGTTAGACAACATGTATGTGCATGACAGCATGAGCTGTATATGCATTTTGTGTGAGTCATTTGAGTATCTTGTGAGCAATGTGTATAGTACCACAGATCATTCACCTCAGATCTGGCCTTGTCAAACCTTAGTCTGGAAGACATATCATGACTCACTCTGCCCTTCAGGTTGCCACACACACCACATGCAAAATTGCTGATGGCCCCATGATGTACTGTCATGCATGGAAGTGAGGCAAATGGAGTGTCATGTAAGTTGTGTATGCTCAACCTGCAGAGACCAGGGCCTGTCAAATGTATCTCCCAGTATGGGACATAGTCCAGGCTGGGGTAGGGTCACTGTAGCTATGCAGTATTGGCACTGTGCCTACTTCCTGTACACCAGCAGATCCTTTTGTGGGGCCAGTATGAGGCTCTAATGGCAAAACGTGCCTTGAATACCTCAGTACATTGCCTAGATTAGGAATGAGTACTGAGGTTAATCCCTGAACTAATACATATGTGCATTTAGCATCGTTGTCATTGTGTGTCTTTGACTTATGACAGGTTCCTTAATCAACAGCTCTGTTATCACCTTCACATGAGTCATATTTGTCCTGTACAGGCTAATTGCACTGATGACAGCCCCACAGTGCAGACAGTGTGTTGATTCCTGGGAGGCCATGACATGTGACTCAGTAGCTTGGTCACATAGCAGACATTCTACAATGCATACCTTTGTATGTTGGATGCCATCTCTGTGGGATAGACACATATGTCCAAAGGAATGTTTTGTAGTACAGGTACATACCACAGGTCCCACCCCCTGAAGAGGCATGAATCTGCATTTGGTAGGCCACATGCCCACAAATGCGCAAGGAATACATTTTCTGTGCCCACCATGCCAGCCCCTTCATTTTCACTCAAGTGCAATGGGGAAGTCTATTCTATGGCAGTTGCCTGTAGGGACTGTATGCAGTGAGTCAATCTCTCAGACTGTGAATGTGTTGGTTCAGTCAGGCCTCAGGAATTTACCCTTCAGAAGCCACATATGTGTGTAGTGTTTAATTGTGGCTCACATTACACTACATGTTGTTGGAGCATGGCCTACTTGATGTGAGAAGGCTTGCTTAATCATTGTAGGCCATGAAGAGGGTAGTGGATTAGTCTGCAGATGGATACAAAAGTTTGTAGGCATGCCCCTGTACTTATTGACTTGTGTGCTTTACACTTGGGGTGTGTTAACAAATAGAAATTTTCTAGCTTGGTTTTTCTGACATATGTGTGACTCAACCATTTGTGTGAAAACTTGTGATTGTATTCTTTTGATTTGTCTCTTGCACCTATGCAGGTCAACACCCATCAGAAGAATGAGATATGAAGAGCCATCGCCCGGAAGGTGCGGATCCTGGGGGTCCACAGCCAGCGGAGCACCCAGTGTCGCAAGCGGTGGGAGGACCTGAGTCGCTGGGCCTGTAAGATCGTAGAGGTCCCACTGGGGCTTTCCTTCCAACATGGGCAGGGTGCTGGTCGGACCATGACCCCTCTAATGTCCTGCATCCTGGTGGTGGCATACCCATACCTTGATGGGCACTTGAGATGAGTGCAGCAGCCACAAGGGGGTGAGTACAGGGCATATTCCTGTCTATCACATTGCCATGTTAATGTTTTAGGTTCTCCCCCTGACAATTAGGGGTGTGCCATGAGTGACACAATAGATAAGTGACTGTTTGTATAGTTATGTAATGTGTTGCATACTGATGTACCTTGCCTATTGGCCCATGGACCTAGGACACAGCTGTGTACAGTCCACAAACAATTTGCTCTCCAGGGACAAGATATGGCTGTGTACATTGATCAATCAAGTACTTTTTGTTGTTGTAGTGGTTGTAAATTCTATGCAACAGACCACTACTCCTCAGTGTTACAGGCCAAAGTAAAGGAAGTGATGGATCACTGTCCTAAGCCATGTGTCTGGTTAAATTAGTATATTGACATCTGCCACCCAGAGGCCACTTGTCTTCAGCATGTGATGATGCTGGTGCCTCACTACTGTCTGTAATGTGAAGACGACCATCATACATGTGACATAGCATACATTGTTCTTTGGGTGCAGCTACAGATCAGTACTTTCCCCTGGTAAGTGGGGAAGGTCCATGGACATGATTTGTGTGCCATAATTGTTGCCAACATTCCTTCTGCCTACATGTTAGCATGTGTCCGTTTCTCTTTTGACACAATGGCCCTCATTCTGACCTTGGCGGGCGGCGGAGGCCGCCCGCCAAAGTCCCGCCGTGAGGTTACCGTTCCGCGGTCGAAAGACCGCGGCGGTAATTCTGACTTTCCCGCTGGGCTGGCGGGCGGTCGCCTTCAGACCGCCCGCCAGCCCAGCGGGAAAGAGGCTTCCACGATGAAGCCGGCTCGGAATCGAGCCGGCGGAGTGGAAGCTGTGCGACGGGTGCAGTTGCACCCGTCGCGTATTTCACTGTCTGCGCAGCAGACAGTGAAATACATGTAGGGGCCCTCTTACGGGGGCCCCTGCAATGCCCATGCCAGTGGCATGGGCACTGCAGGGGCCCCCAGGAGCCCCGCGACCCCCCCTACCGCCATCCGGATCTCGGCGGTCCGACCGCCGGGATCTGGATGGCGGTAGGGGGGGTCGGAATCCCCGCGGCGGTGCAGCAAGCTGCGCCGCCGCGGAGGATTCAATGGGGCCGCGGTACACTGGCGGGACCCCGCCAGTGTTGCCGGTCCGACCGCGGCTTTACCGCCGCGGTCGGAATCCCCATTGGAGCACCGCCGGCCTGTCGGCGGTGCTCCCGCGGTCCTCCGCCCTGGCGGTCAAAGACCGCCAGGGTCAGAATGACCACCAATGTGTACACTGCTGTTTAATGCAAAGTCTACCTGTGATCATGGGATGATTCCTGTATTCCTTCACATATATGTTCATGCCAGCCAGTGTTTGGAATAGGACATTTGCAATGGGAGTACGTTTCATGTGGTGCCACAGACAGGAGTGTGTCACCATTGACTGTTGTCTGACACATACTCTTAACCGGCATTGCATGTCATTTGGCATCTACAACTTCAGTAGGAATGAAGGACAATACGTGTATGACTAGATTTTTTAGCCACAATGTGCATTTCCTGGCCACTGATGTGGCATCATGTAGCAAAGTGCACTGCACATGTGTGATGGGAAATGTTTTTTACCTGACTGTTAGTATGCGTGATGGAATGTCTTGCAGTTATGTTGAAATCACACGTGTTTGGGTCCAACCATTCTTTCACAGACATCTGGATTTACAGGACCAAAATAGAGACTGTTGTAGCTTTCCATTGGGCAACATGTTGAGGACCTTCTACCGCTACTTGCAAATCTGTATGTCTCTCCAACATACAAAGGACTAATGTCTTCTACTGATATAATCAGAGTATGTAATTGTAAGGGGTGCTAGACATTAGTGGTGATTTCCCTTAGGCTTGCTGATTCATTGTGTTGTGGATTTTAGGGGCATACCTCCCTGTCTGTTTGCACAATGCCACCTTTTCCAGGCTATTGTACTGTTGGCAGCAGCATGGCATGTTATGGGAGCATCATTTCTTATTGTTGTGATATTGTGTATGTGACAAATGTATGTCTCCCTTACCTTGTGTGGGATCTGAGGGAATGCAGTTGACATTGGCCTACTATTGTATGACAACAGGTAAGTGATGTATGCTCCATGAGTCAAAGCACTGAAGGTGTTGTGGTCTTCTACTTGTTAAATGGTTACTGTGATTGCACAAATTCAGCAATGCAATTGAGGTTGTCTGAGATCCTGCTTTATCAGTGGACAACTGTTGACAGCTCAGATGGCATGCATGCATATGGTATGGTACATCTAGGGGCCACTTAGGCGAAGTTTGTTGCTGGGGCCTATTTGACATCATGATTATGGGTGATATTCTGACCCCGGCGGGTGGCGGTAAAAGACCGCTGGTGCCATTACAACCCTCCCGCTGGGGTAACATTGTTAGCACCTGCCGGCCCAGCGGGAAGAGGGCCTGCAACACTGAAGCCGGCTCCGAATGGAGCCGGCGGTGTTGCAGGTGTGCGACGGGTGCAGTTGCACCCGTCGCGCTTTTCACTGTCTGCTAGGCAGACAGCGAAAAGCAGGCTGGGGCCCTGTTAGGGGGCCCCTGCACTGCCCATGCCAGTGGCATGGGCAGTGCAGGGGCCCCCAGGGGCCCCAGGACACCCGTTCCCGCCAGCCTCTTCCTGGCGGTGAAAACCGCCAGAAACAGGCTGGCGGGAAGGGGGTCAGAATCCCCAAGGCAGCGCTGCCCTGGAGGATTCTCCCAGCCGGGGGAAATCCGGCGGGAAACCGCCGGACCCGGCTGGGCGACCGCAGCTGTACTGCAGCGGTCGGAATGACGAATGAAGCACCGCCAGCCTGTTGGCGGTGCTTCCGTCATTCGCGACCCTGGCGGTCTATGACCGCCAGGGTCGGAATGAGGGCCTATGTTTGCTAATCACAGCTGTTGTTCATATGTAATCATGGACTTGTGATGACCCTATTCCTCTTTGTATTTGCAGCATCAGCCCACGGAAGCATAGGACACAGGGCACAGCTGAGTGGGGAAGCATCTGGTCACAGGACCTCGGGTCAAGACATCATTGACACAGAAGGACCTAGTGGCCTGGAGGGTGAGGGGAGTGCCACAGGGTACACCGGATCTACATCCTCATCATCAGATTATTCCTCCAGTGGCCACTCCCTAGTGGTGACAGACCCATCGGGACATACACCTGTACCATCCTTGTTCACCACCCCCAGTTCTCTCGCCACCCTCCCTGTTGTTGCCCATCCAGTTGACTGTGCCCTCTCACCCAAAAGGGTGGGCATCTCCTTTGCTGCAGGCACCTCCACCACAGCCCCTGTTACCGGTGATGCCCTGAGTGAGGAGGCCATTGACCTCCTGAGAAGTATCTCTGAGGAGCAGACTGCCATTGTGAATGCTATCCAAGAGTTTGCTTGCCAACTTCAGCAGACCAATGCTTTTCTGGAAGACATTCATAGTGCCATGTCTGGCCTACAGAGATCTTATCAGGCTCTGGCCTCTTCACTGAAGCCAGTCAGTCACCCCCCACCTTCTGTCATCCCTCCACCTCGCTCTTCCCAATCCAAATCCCCCATTCCCTAACCTATCCCAAGCACACAGACAGATCTGCACGCACCAACCTAAACGCACAAAAGCAGCACACATAAACACAAAGACTATAAAACACACCGGTACTCAAGCATTCAACATACACCCACACACACAACATAAGCCACCACTTCCCCAGACACCCCCATCGCTCCCACTGGCCCACATATCACATCAAGCATACCCAGAGGCACCACCACAACAGGCAGTGATACACCCTCCACACCTACCATACCCGAAGACACCACACCAACAGACACACAGAAATCCACCATATCTGCATACACCACTCCAGCAGACACACACATCCACCACTCCAAGCATACCTGCAGAAACCACCCCAACAGACACACACACATCCCCCACTCCCATATCACCCAGCACCTACACCTCCCAGCCCCCCCAAGATGCCCACACTCACACATGCACCAGACACCACCCAAACATAAGCATACTTCAAACATGCACACACTTCAGACATTCACACTGACACACCAGACAATCACTCCCTCTACCTCCAAATTCCCACCCCCTTCTGATGACTGTCCCCATGCTCCTAAGAAAGGATTTTCTTTAACCTACCCTTTCAGGAGTTTTTTTAACCTTCCCTTTCCCCTGTTCCCTCCACACCCTATCCCAAACCCAAGACGCCCCAGCCCACATCCCAGCCCATCCCTTCCACCTCCACATCCTCCCGTCATACCTGCACCCTTGCAAGCACCTATACCCCACCCAAGAAGAAGCCCACCCCTCTAAAGAAACAGTCCACCCCTCCGAAACCTAAACCCACCCATCCAAAATCCACCCCACGCAAGATCCCTGAGGTGCCTGCCTGCCCACGCGATGCCCCTTCCTTTGGAGGGTCCCTGGCAGTAGTTTGGGCACAGTACTGTGCACTGAAAGACTGGTGGACAGGCCAATGGCCTTGGACATTTTGAATTTCCTATCAAGTAAACCCAAACCATTGTTTTTATGGGTATACATTTATCATGCAATTATGTTTCTACCTTTATGTTGGTCCTGAGTAACGTGTGTTGTCTGCCTACAGTTATGTGTGTTTCAGCCTGCTTCCTGATCCATTTGCTGTTGTTTGCCTTCCGGGGCGGATTCACCGTGGATAAAAACACGGCGGAAACAGCTTTTGCAATGGGAAAACGCTCACCTTAACACACTCCACGAGGAAGGAGGACACCATGGAGCCGGAATTACAATCCTACCTGCCCTTGTCTTCCTGCTCATTTATGAACACCAGCAACGGTGGTGGCGAAGACAACGGTGAGTACTGCACCTACGACTTAGGGGAGGGGGGAGGCAAAAGTCAGGGGGACACACACGCAAAACCCCCACCCCCACCCTCGCACATCATAACACACACAGCAATGCATGTCAAAACATCACAGTAACAACCCACAACCCCCCCGGAAGAAAGCAAAGACCAAAGGAAATCAGTTGAAAAATTGTAATGTATCAAAATACAGTTAACAAATATATACAGATATATATATATATACACTTTCAAAAGTATATACATTACGAGAAGCAGTGCAGGTATGCACATATCAATGTCCGTGCACCACTGGTCCAAAAATGCATGGGCGAGGCCCACAATAGATACCTGTCCACAAACGGAGAGAACACTGCTGGGGCATCAGATAGAAATACAACAGGCACCTCAGGGGGAAGGGAATGGGGGGGCACCTCATTCGGATTACAGCACCACGCCAGATCCACGACGGGGCTCCATGCCCATTGATGTATCCTGGGGAGTGCAAAGCCACAGTCTCTCAAGTCTCTACAGTGGTTGGTTTGCCCACTGAACAATCCTGGGGAGTGCAAAGCCACAGTCTCTCAAGTCTCTACAGTGGTTGGTTTGCCCAGTGAACAATCCTGGGGAGTGCAAAGCCACAGTCTCTCAAGTCTCTACAGTGGGTGGGTTGCCCACTGAACAATCCTGGGGAGTGCAAAGCCACAGTCTCTCAAGTGGATAACAGTCTCCAACGGTTCTGGAGGGGGAATGGTGCCCACACTGCATTTAGCTCCCCGTGACGGTTCCTGTACCGTCACAGTCCCAGCTGTACACGGCATAACGATGCTTGATGTGGCGGTGTTTCCTTGTTCAGCGGTGCTTTGCCATGGCAGTCTCTGATCTGTTCATTGGTTCTCTGCCCTGTTTAGCGGTGCTGTGCCCTGTTCAGCGGTCTTCACCATGGCGGTGATTCCCTTGTTCAGTGGTGCTTTGCCATGGCGGTCTCTGACCTGTGCATTGGTGTGTGTCATGACGGTCCCTCATTTTCCAGCGGGGCTGTGGCAGCCGGGGCCCTCCTGGGCACTGACTCCCACGGTGGTCTCCTGACCAGTGACGATACTCGTGCCCTCCTGGGCAATGACTCTGGCGGTGGTCTCCTGACCAGTGACGATACTCGTGCCCTCCTGGGCAATGACTCAGGTCTCCTGACCAGTGACGACGGTGCTGGCGTTGGCGTCCCGGCCGCCGGGGAGGATGGCGGCCTTCTCCGCCGTGCTGCTCTCACCAGACTGTGCCGACTTCCTCTGGCCCTTCACCACCTTTGGAGGAGTCACAGCAATCCCCCTGGGACCCTTGTGAGCAGTTTTGCCGCCCGGAGTCTTCACCCTGTCCCGTCGGCCACTTTCCAACTTGAGATACTTTTCAGGGGGGTGGACTGGCAGTGCTTTGGCTCCGTGTCACACTGCCTGCCCTGGTGGCCGGTGCACTCCACACACCTGTAACACGCACCACTGGTACTGGAATCTTTTTGGCTCAGGTGCTACTACGGGACTTATGAATTGGAGGGGTGGGGATGGGGGCAAAGAGGTCAACGTTGCTGAGGGAGAGTTTATGACGAACACTGGGATGGGTAGCTGGAGGGGGTCAGGGAGTGGAGGAAGAGGAGGTGGTTGTAGGAGGTGTCACTTTAGGTGTTTTGGGTGCAGGTGCAGGTGCAGGTACTGGAGGCTGTTGTGAGGTGGATGGATGTTGGGTGCCCGCGTTTGTGTACTTTGGGAAGGGGCGTCACAGACACACTGGGAGAGGACACATGGGACGTGTAATTGGAGTGGGGGTGATGAGTGCAGGTGAGCGGGGTCTGGTGCTGGGTGTTCTGGTGCGAGTCCTAGTGCCTGTAGATGTAGAGCATGCAGGTGAGAGTGTAGACGACACTGGGAGGGAGGAGGGAGACGATGAGGAGGGGGACACAGTGGAGGCAGTGGATGTTGCTGTGTCTGTATGTGTCTGATGCTTGTGTGAGTGCCTGTGGGATGTGTGGTGCCTATGTTTGCCTGAGCTACTTTTGTGTGTTGAAGTGTGTGCATGCTTGTCTGTTGGTGTGCTTGGGATAGGCTGGGGTACAGGGATTGGGTCTGTGTGGAGGAAGTTGGAGGGGGGAGGCTAGACACAGGGACAATGGCTGCCATCAGTGCTGAGGCCAAAGATTGCAGGTTTCGATGAAGGGCAGCCTGACCAAAATGAATGCCCTCCAGGAATGCATTACCGTGTTGCAACTCCCTTTCTACACCCTGAATGGTATTCACAATGGTAGACTGCCCAACAGTGAGTGACCTGAGGAGGTCAATGGCCTCCTCACTGAGGGCAGCAGGGGTGACAGGGGCAGGGGCTGAGGTGCCTGGGGCAAAGGTGATGCCCACCCTCCTGGTTGAGCGGGCACGGGGCGAACGCTGAGGGGCTGCTGGGAGGGCGGTGCTGGTAGGGGAGGTGGCGGCTGTACTTGTAGAAGTGGGGGCACAGATGGTGCCGCCACCACAAGGGAGCTCCCATCGTCGGACGAGTCCGTGTCGCTGGTTGCTGATCCGGTGGCCGACGTGAAGCTCCCCTCGCCCTCCGTCCCACTGGTGCATTCAGAGTCTGTGGTGTGGTCCTCCATGGCCATGTGGGATGCAGCTCCCTCGTGCTCCGGTGCCACTGTACCTCCGCCCGATGATGCTGATGTACAAAAGGACAGGGAGAGCAGATAAAGGGGGGGGGGGGGGGGACGACAGAAGAAAGACAGGTTGAGTGCATGGCATACCGCTACCGTTGGCGGACAATACAGACACAGCAGCCCCCTGCACTACGCCGTGCTCCTGGCCTCTACAGATGCAATTCCTGGGATATGGCCTACATTGCTATGGTGGACATCTGCACACATGGATGCCACAGGGGCATGTATACCTGTACTTGGCACTCTACTGCGGTGGGGTGGAGTGCCACATGGCCTGCATTACGGAGGGGCCTAGCCTATGGAAGTCGCCCTGGCCTAGGGAAACCCACAGCCCTCCTCCCACACTTAGACCCCTCAACTGCGCGCAAAGTCACCAGAATGATTGTGTACTCACCCCCTTGTGTCTGCTGTGATGCCCTCATGCGCCATCCAACTCAGGGTAGGCCACCGCCAGGATCCGGAACATCAGGGGGGTCATGGGGCGACGGGCACCCCTCCCACGTTGGGAGGCCATCCCCAGCTGAGCCTCCGCCGTCTTCTTGCTCCAGCGGCGAATGTCCTCCCATCTTTTACGGCAGTGGGTGCCCCCTCTCTGGTGGACCCCCAGGGTCCGGACGTCCTTGGCGATGGTACGCCAAATGTCCTTCTTCTGGTGGGCGCTGACCTACATAACATGCACAGGGGAAGAAGAGAAGTCATTAGCAAGAGCACCGTCGAAGTGAGTGGCCCCCATCCCTGCCCTTGCCATGTGGCACATGCATTCACAGTCCTTCATGTTCACTGCACTCTGCCCTCTTCCCTCTTACAACCAGCCCTCTCCACCCAGGCGTAGCCCATACAACGTGCTCCCTGTGTACTTATCTGTTGGTCTGGAGGACCGTAGAGTAGCGTGTACTGGGGGAGGACCCCGTGCACAAGCTTCTCCAACTCCTGAGCAGTGAAGGCATGGGCCCTTTCCCCAGACGCAGCAGCCATTGTCTCTTCCAGACCGAGGTCACAGCAGCACTTGCAGTGTAGGTCCTCTCCTGTCGAAGATCAGGTATCAAGTGATTGAACAGCTAGAAAATGGCGGTCACATCCGCGGCGGTGACGTCCGCGGCGGTGCGTCTCATCACTGCCGGCGCACTTCATCATTGGCTCCTGGGACCCATAGGGTCCAATGTTAACCAATGCAGCTTTGCGCAGCGGTCTTCGACCGCCTACCGCGACGGTGCACAACGCCAGCGCAGTTACCTCACATCCCACTGTCCCAGTTTAGAGGTCAGGTAGCCGCCATTTCAGGGGCCCACATGGCTTAATTTGCAACTGCGTCACACATACCTGGGCCTACACTCGACACACATACAGGAAGATTTTTGTCTTTGGTGTCGTGTTCTGTGTATCTGTGGGTACATACCTTGGATTGTGGTGACTCTGTGGTCGCTGTTGTCCTTCCTAGGCA
This sequence comes from Pleurodeles waltl, assembly GCF_031143425.1. Classification (NCBI taxonomy): domain Eukaryota; kingdom Metazoa; phylum Chordata; class Amphibia; order Caudata; family Salamandridae; genus Pleurodeles; species Pleurodeles waltl. The sequence goes on along the minus strand of NC_090448.1, from coordinate 417,829,781 downwards.
CCGTCAGCTTGGACATTTGAGAAGATGGCGGAATCCTCCGGTGTACCGACTGCTGGTGGACCTGTTGACAATGGAGGAGCGACATTTACTCATCACCTACACGTTTGACCGTGCCACAATCCTGGAACTGTGTACCCAGTTGGAGCCAGACCTGATCTCACCTATCCGCCATCCCACAGGAATCCCCCCTCAAGTGCAGGTGCTGTCAGTGCTCCATTTCCTTGCAAGTGGATCGTTTCAGACAACAGTGGCCATGGCATCAGGGATGTCCCAGCCTATGTTTTCCAACGTGTTGTCCAGAGTGTTGTCTGCCCTGCTGAAACACGTAAGGAGCTACATCTTTTTCCCTCAGGTGGAGGATTTGCCAACAGTGAAAGGTGACTTCTATGCCCTGGGACATATCCCCAACATCATAGGTGGTATTGATGGGACCCATGTAGCTCTGGTCCCCCCCCACAGGAGTGAACAGGTGTACAGGAACCGGAAGAGTTATCATTCCATGAATGTACAGATGGTATGTTTGGCAGACCAGTACATCTCGCAGGTAAATGCTATGTTCCCTGGATCAGTGCATGACGCCTACATCCTGCGCAATAGCAGCATCCCTTATATGATGGGTCAACTCCAGAGGCACCGGGTGTGGCTATTGGGGGACTCTGGTTACCCCAACCTTTCCTGGCTATTGACCCCAGTGAGGAATCCCAGGACCAGGGCAGAGGAACGCTACAATGAGGCCCATGGGTGGACTAGGAGGGTGATCGAACGCACCTTCGGCCTCCTGAAGGCCAGGTTCAGGTGCCTACATAAGACAGGTGGTTCCCTATTCTACTCACAAATGAAGGTGTGCCAGATTATCATTGCCTGCTCGATGCTTCACAATCTTGCTTTGCGACGCCAGGTGCCTTTTCTGCAGGAGGATGGTCCAGATGGCGGTGTTGTGGCAGCTGTGGAGCCTGTGGAACCTGTGGACAGTGATGAGGAGGACGCTGAGGAAGAAGACATAGACAACAGGGAGTCAGTCATACGGCAATATTTCCACTGACACACAGGTGAGAACAGTTTTCTTTTTACCATTACATTCACTTTCACACTTCTACCTCTAACCTGTCTGTCATTTCATAGCAGTATTTGGTCACTGAGTTGTACCTTTCCATTACGGTTTCACAGGTGTGGTTAGCAACGTGTGTCATCTGCTTGCATCCTTCAAGGACTTGTGATGTGTGACATAGGTATGTTGTCTATAAAAATGGAAAGCATGTTGACACTGTCATTGATTATACATATTTAACAAATCACAGACTGACTCCAGATTGTTTTGTGGTTCAAGGGTGTTTATTTCAGTGCTCAAAAATGGAGGGGGGTAGTGATATGGTGATGGGGGACGGTGGAGGAATGTCCATGGCAGAGTCCAGTCCATCAGTCACACAGGTGCACTGACCATATGAGCATAGGAAGTGGAGATGGGGCAGTTCCAATCGGGACAGGGTAACAAAGTGAGACAGTGGGAGGACAATCAGGGTGGTCTCATTTCCTGGCCGGGGTCTTGCCATCTTGCTCTGTCCTGTTCCTGGTTCTCAGGGACCGCTTGCGGGGTGGTTGTCCGTCTGCAGGGGGTGGGGTGCTGGTGTGGTGGTCCTGTGGCGGGGCGTCCTGTCCACTAGCGCCGGCGGAGGTGGTGGCCAGTTCTTCATCCATGCTAGTGTCAGGGGCCCCTTGGAGTGCCACGGTGACCCTCATGGTCTTTTGTATGTCCTTCAGCACCCCTACGATGGTGCCCAGGGCGGAGCTGATGGTTCTGAGCTCCTCCCTGAACCCCAAATACAGTTCGTCCTGCAGGCGCTGGGTCTCCTGAAACTTGGCCAGTACCGTCACCATCGTCTCCTGAGAGTGGTGGTAAGCTCCCATGATGGAGGAGAGGGCCTCGTGGAGGGTGGGTTCCCTTGGCCTGTCCGCCCCCTGTCGCACAGCAGCCCTCCCAGTTCCCCTGTGTTCCTGTGCCTCCGTCCCCTGGACCGTGTGCCCACTACCACTGCCCCCAGGTCCCTGTTGTTGTTGGGGTGGTGGGTTATCCTGGGTTCCCTGTAGTGGCGGACACACCGCTGATTGACGTGTCCTGGGTACGGAGGTATGGGCCCGCTGGGTGGGTGCTGTGCTGGTGTTACCAGAGGGTGGAAGGTCAGTGTTGGGCTGTGCCTGTGCAAGGGGAACCGACTGTCCCGAGGCCCCCGATGGTCCGGGCTGGTCATCAGGATCCAGTAGGGCAGAGCTGCTGTCGTCTCTGTGTGCCTCTTCTGTGGGTGAAGTGGAGTTGCCTGGACCCTCCGGTGTGGTGACGTTCCGTAGTGGTCCTGCAGGGATATAAGAGCATGATTGGTGCATGTGTGTGAGTAATGGTGTGCAATGGGTGGGTGTTTGTGTACCCCAGTGCACGCATTCCTGTGTGTGGGTTTGTGTGATGATGGTTAGGGGGTTGTTATGGGTATGTGCAGTGAGCATGCTTTGGTGAGGGCTGACCATGCTTTGTTTTTCCATTCGGGGCTTGGTGTTGGGATGTGGGGTTTGTTTTATGAGTACATTAGTGAGGAGTTGGAGTGATAGGGGAGGGGTTGAGGGTGGGGGTGTGTGATGGCATGCAGGTAGGGTGGGGGATATAATAGTTGAGATTTAACTTACCAGTGTCCATTCCTCCACCGACTCCTCCGAGGCCCTCTGGATGCATGATGGTCAAGACTTGCTCCTCCCATGTTGTTAGTTGTGGGGGAGCAGGTGGGGGTCCGCCGCCAGTCCGCTGTACTGCGGTGTTGCGCCTGGATACCACTGAACGCACCTTCCCCTGTAGGTCGTTCCACCTCTTCCTGATGTCCTCCCGATTTCTTGGATGCTGTCCCACTGCGTTGACCCTGTCCACAATTCTTTGCCATAGCTCCATCTTCCTGGCTATGGATGTGTGCTGCACCTGTGAGCCAAATAGCTGTGGCTCTACCCGTAGGATTTCCTCCACCATGACCCTGAGCTCCTCCTCCGAAAACCTGGGGTATCTTTGGCATGACATGAGGTGGTGTGGGTGATGTGTGGGGTGGTGTAAGTGTTGATGTGTGTGGTGATGTGTAGTGGTGTGTGGTGCATTGTGCGTGTAATGTTGTGTGGGTGATGGTGTGGTGTGCCTCTGTGTGGTGGGGTTGTCTATTGCTGTGCTCTCTCTGTCGCCTTCGTCTCTAATTTTTGGTCGTAGGGGTTTGAGGGTGATGTGGGTGTGTGCTTTATATTGTGTTGGGTGTGTGGGAGTGGTGTGTGTATGTGTATCAGGTGTGTGTATTTGGAATTGTCCAATGTGGCAGTGTTTTGGAGATGTGTGTGTATATTGAGCGCGGCGGTGTGTACCGCCAATGGAATACCGCGGTTGAATGACCGCCGCTTGGATTCGTGTGTCGTGATAGCATGGGCGTGTTTCTGTTGGCGTGACGGTGGAGGTTTTGTTTTCGCCAGTTTATCACTGACCTTTGGTGTGGCGGTCTTGTGTGGGTGTCTGAATTTCGGCGGATTACGAGCTGTGGGTCATAATAGCTGTGGTGGAATTCCGCGGCCGAGGCGGTGTTTTGGCGGTCTTCTGCACGGCGGTAAGCGCCTTTTACCGCCAATGTTGTAATGAGGGCCTTAGTTGTTTTCCGTCCACTACTTCTGAATGAAAATGTCCATTTGCAATACTCCGGGATCTGTTTTCCATCTGAACTAACTTGGTAGCCTAAAGAGGATGAAACAGGACCATAATACTTTGACTCCACTTGTCTATTAACCAATTTAATGTGGGCGTCGGCCACTGGCCGACGCCTGCACTACTTCCATGGTGCGGGTCACGACCAGTGGCCTACACCAGGGAGGGGGTTGAAAAATCCTCCTGTGCATCGTACCGTAGGATTTTATTTTTTAATTTAATCCCCATCAGGAGAAACGGAAGAGCTTCTGTGTCTACCCCCGCCACCCTCCACCCGCCCATATCTGTTTTCCCCAGCGGAGCAGGAAGCGGAGGTAAGGCAGCTTCCTGCTCCGGTTTGGTAAACGGGCCCAAACAGGCCTCCCCACCGTTCGGGCATTCCTAAAATGGTTTCCTAACCCCTAGATCACAGCGCGGCTGTGATCCAGGGCCAGGAAACCCCACGAGACACCAGGCCACTCACTTGGCGGCACCTTAAAAAAAATGCCAGTGTACCCCTGGGCGGGCGCAATCTCGCCCCTCCCCCCACTCCCAGGGGCTAAAAAATTTCTATATATATATATAAAAAAAAAAAATATGAAATTGACAGGGGGTCGCCCGTGAGCAGGGCTGACCCCATGTGGGGGCAATTTTTTAAAATAGTTGTATGGTTTCCCTGGGGGGCACTATGGCCTTAGGGAAACCATACAGCTATTAAAAAATATATAGAGCTATATATATATATACATATATATATATAGATCTATATATAGACATATCTATGTAGAAATGTATCTATATATAGATATATATTTATATATCTATGTATATATATATATATATATATGTATATATAGATAAGTGTATATATAATATAAATAAATATATATATATATATATATATAGAGAGAGAGAGAGAAAGGGGAGGGAGAGAGAGAGAGAGAGAGCTAGAGATCACTTTTGTCAATCGTGTGTGGTTTCCCTGGGGGCTGCGATCGCCCCCAGGAAAACCACACCCACATATAAAAGTGATCTCTCTCTCTCTCTCTCTCTATATATATATATGTATATATATATATATTCGCCACCATTTTTCTTGCAGTTGCAGCTTGCATCTTTGACGCAATGCACATACTTCAACTGACGTGTTTCAATTGTAGCTTTTAGGCAGCAATAAAAAAGTCAAGTAACTCTTGTGATTATGTTTCTGCTACAAAAGGAAGGGACTTTTGTCTAGTGGCAGTTTTGATTCCATAAAGTAGCGCAGAAGCTTTATATGCCTACTGCAAAGATCAAATCAGTATTTTATGTAAATAGCTGAGTGGATTAGTAAAGCCAGCCATTACCTGCGCTTTAATATAAATGAAATGTATGTGCGAGGAGGACTATGGAGAGATGAAGGGGACTTTTGCTGGGTGGTAGTGAGGGAATCTGAAGAGGTCATGGGAGTGGGAGCACCAATAATGATTGTGGGACTGGGTGCCAGAGGCTCTAAAGACTGTGATGATTGGTATGTGACAAGGTGAAGTAATACTGTGTCTTTTTTGTTTTTTGAAGTCTTGAGAGAACGTGCTGATTGAGGGAAGAATCGAAGGTAAGGTGACTGACCTTTACTGTTGCACGCATCACACACACACACCAGAAATCCTGCGACTGCCTACATAGGCTAGTGTTTAGAGCAAGAGTTTAGCCAATAGCAGAGATGGCGTCTCGTTAGATGACTGCTGCTCAAGCCCTAACTCGGGTTATAGAGACTGAGACAGCAAATACTGAGACAGCATCTGAGGAATAAGACAATGGCGCAGACTTGGAGTGATTTTGTCGACAACTCCTCTTCCAGTGATTCTGAGGGAGGTGTTGAGGTCAGTCCTGCTGTCCCTTCGCAAGCACAGTCTGTGCAGCGAGACAATAGTGGGTTAGCCCAACCCAGAGAGCAGGTGAACGTGGCGGTAAGCACAGAGAGAAGGTTATACATTGGAACAACGCATGCTGGAACCACGCATGCCTGAACAACGAGGTCGAACAACGACCTCGTTGTTACCACTAATGCCTTTACCACAAATGCCTTAACAACGATTTTTTGTTGTAAAGGCATTCCTGGTAAAGGCATTAGTGTACGGCATGCATGGTTCCAGCATGCATCCCCCCTGGCCCTCCACCCCTAAAAATTACCGCGACCCACACAACGATCCCAACCCCCACCCCCAAAATTACCACAACCCCTCACCCGCCCCTAAAACCTGAAACCACCCCAACCCCCCCCCTAAAACCTAAAGCACCCCAACCCCCACCCCACCCCTAAAACCTAAACCCTCCCCAGCCCCTAAACCTTAATCACCCCGAGCCCTCCACCGCACCCCCAAAAACTAAAAATACCCCGACTCCCCACCCCACCCCTAAAACTAAAAATACCCGACTCCCCGCCCCCTGCCTCTAAACCACCCCGACCCCAACGCCCTAAAACTAAAAATACCCAACCCCCCTGCCCTTAAAACAGCCCCAGTCCCAGCCCAATTTACCTCCTCCTTGATCGCGTCGTCCTCCTCATCTGACTCCCTTCTTCTGTGCCTTAACCACGCATGTACGTGGTTCAGCACATGCGTGGTTAAGGCTCTGAACAAGGAAGTCGTGGAAAACGAAAGCGTTGTTCCGCTTTTGTTTTCCACGACTTCATTGTTCAGGAGTCGTTGTTCGGGATGCTTCCACAGAGAGAATGCTCTCTTGGGAGCTCCCCAATTTAGTTTAGCCCCAAATTCTACCGCCCAAATCGTATTGTGGAGACATCAAAATTATCTATCACAAAACAACCTGCTTTTGTAAGGCAGGCACCTGCGTTTTTGTGCCCGGGCTCGGCAGCCATATAGGGAAACCTACCAAACCCAGACATTTCTGGAAACTAGACACCTGGGAGAGTCCATAGAGGTGTGACTTGTGTGGATTTCCGAAACTTTTCTTACACAGATTGCCCTACAAAGGTGAAATGTTGAATAAAAACTATTTTTTCTTGCATCTCTGTCACACAAACTACAGGAATATGCTGGGATCCACAAAATTCATACCACCCAGGGTTTCCCCACCTGTCATGATAAAAATGCTACCCCACTTGAGTGCCTGTACCTAGTGCCTGCGTCAGGAATGGATCACCCCAGGGTCAACAGTTGCCCTCATGAAGGACTAACATTGACCATTGTGTGATCCATTCCTGACACGGGCACTAGGCCTACCCACACAAGTGAGGTACCATTTTTATCTGGAGGCTTGGGGGAATGCTGGGTGGAAGGAAATTTGTGGCTCCTCTCAGATTCCAGAACTTTCCATCACAGAAACTTGAGGAAATGGTGTTTTTGTTTGCCAAATTTTGAGGTGTGGGGTAAGAGAACCTGGTGAGAGCCCCACAAGTCACCCCATTCTGAATTCCCCTAGGTGTCTAGTTTCCAAAAATATATAGGTTTGCTAGGTTTCCCTAGGTGCCGGCCAAGCTACAGGCCAAAATCCACAGCTAGGCACTTTACAAAAAAGAGGTCATTTTTCTTTGGGAAAATGTGATATGTCCACATTGTATTTTGGGGCATTTCCTGTTGCAGGCACTAGGCCTAACCACTCAAGTCAGGTACCATTTTTATCGGGAGTCTTTGGGGAACACAGAATAGAAGAACAAGTGTTATTGCCCCTTGTCTTTCTCTACATTTTTTCCTTCCAAATGTAAGACAGTGTGTAAAAAAGACGTCTATTTGAGAAATGTCCTGTAATTCACATGCTAGTATGGGGACCCAGGAACTCAGAGATGTACAAATAACCACTGCTTCTCAACACCTTTATCTTGTGCCTATTCTGGAAATACAAAGGTTTCTTTGATACCTGTTTTTGATTCCTTGTATTTCACCAAATGAATTACTGTATACCCAGTATATAATGAAAACCCATTGTAAGGTGCAGCTCATTTATTGGCTCTGGGTACCTAGAGCTTTTGATGAACCCACAAGCCTATATATCCCCACAACCAGAGGATTCCAGCAGATGTAATAGTATATTGCTTTCAAAAATCTACCATAGCTGGAAAATGTTATAGAAGAAAACGTGGCTGGAAATGGCTCTTTTTTTAACTTCAATTTCAATATATTTTTATTTCAGCTATTACTTTCTGTAGGAAAACCTAGAAGGAACTACACAAATGACCCCTTGCTGAATTCAGAATATTGTCTACTTTTCTGAAATGTTTAACTGTCTGGGATCCAGCATTGGTTTCACACCCATTTCTGTTACTAACTGGAAGGAGGCTGAAAGCACAGAAAATACTTAAAATTGGGTATGTCCCAGTAGAATGCCAAATTGTGTTGAATAATATGGTTTTCTGATTCAAGTCTCCCTGTTCCTGAAAGCTGGGAAGATGGTGATTTTAGCACAGCAAAGCCTTTATTGGTGCAATTTTCAGGAAGAAAACCACATGCTTTCTTCTGCAGCATTTTTTCCACTTATTCTGAAAAAAACGAAATTGTAGCTGTATTTTTGCTAATATCTCCTCCAGGGGAAACCACAAACTCTGGGTACCTTTAGAATCCCTAGGATGTTGGAAAAAAAGGACGCAAATTTGGTGTGGATAGCTTATGTGGACAAAACGTTATGAAGGCCTAAGTGCAAACTACCCTAAATAGCCAAAAAAGGCTCAGCACTGGGGTGGGGGGAAGGCCCAGCAGCTAAGGGGCTGAGGTCCAAACCACCTTAGGGTCCTGCCTCTGTGCACTGGAGTCCTGGAGACACTTCGAATTACAGTGTATTATTTTATTTGGCTAGCCTTGGTGATATTTCAATGTGATACTTGATTCTCCAGGTAAAAATGCAGGAAATTCTTGTTTAACTCTGCCAGGGTCTTTAAACAAGTTCCCCAAGAGTGACTTCTGTATCGAACTTCTGAGGCGAGGTCCATCTTCAGCAGGATACAGCCTTTATGCCGTCCATGGTCATGCTTCTGACCAGAAAGAAGCCTGCAACTTACGTGCAATCTGAACTCCTTTTCACTCCACTACCCTTGGGTGGAGAATTCGGTGTACCTGGCTTACCCACCCAGATTCCTGGCATTCGATCACCAGGTCCAGAGTCAATCTAAAGAGCGCCTTCCCATTCCATGCTTCTATGAGTGTCCATCTGATCCAGCCACTATTGGATCTTTGACATGGCCTCCATGGAACATTGAATAAACTGTGAGTGTGTTAGCTTGTTCCTCTGTGAATGGCTTTAAATCTCTGAAGGGCTTTGTAATACATCGGATGAAGAAATGTTTCTTGGATAGATGACGCCATCACTTCCAGGACACTATGAAAGCTACAGAAGCAATCCTTAAACCTAGGAAGGACAGGATACACAACAATTTGAGAACAACAAGCGTCCTTCTGCGTATCATGTAACTGAATATTCAAAAGCAATGGTAAAGTGCCAAAAAAATCCAATCAAGCAAACAAAGGAATGTAAACATTAGGAGATCTCGATTCTATGTAACAATCCTTTATAGGCAACATTAATTCATAAAGATCTACAATAAATCAAAATGGTACTCTGTGAGATAAATTGCAAATGGTTGTAGTGGTTAAAAACAATAATGTAATTGTAAGTTAGGCAACAGACAGTAAGGAAGTCGGTTGTATGGCTAGCAGATTGAATAACTAATTGTAGTGTTGACTGTCTCAATTGTTATAGATCAACAGCTGCTAATTGACCAACTTATTAATTAGACTGTTCTTATGCCCAGTACTGTCAACGACATTTTGACCCACAGTAGGATTTTGGAGGGTCATCATCAGGACGAAAAACACATTTGTAAAGCTCGCAGGTAGATCCAAAATGAATTGTGAAGAGCTGTTCAGAGGTAGGAGCTTTCATGGTCCTTAATTCAGGGCAGCACGTAGCGTGTCTGTAAGGGATAGTTAAGCAGCATGAACAAATCAAAGCAAAGGGAGGAACCTTCTAATCGCTAAAAAATAGCAAAGATGAGTAGTGCAGCTTCTAAATTTGGTATTGTACAGCAGGTACTGTCGCAGAGGGATGAATCCTGCTGACAGCGCAACCACTTTAGACTTTACAGCGTGGGTGCACCGTAGAATACCAACATTTAGAAGCTGCAATACATATCATAGTCATTTTGTTTTAGCACGTGGCAGGTACCTCTCTTTTCTTTGGCTACTTCTTTACCCTTTTCACCCATGCCTCTTCTGTGGTATTTAGTTGGAAAAATGTTCCAAGCTCAAATGATGATAATGATGCTTGTAGATCCCAAGTAATCATGATAACCTTGGTTCTCCAATCTCGTGAGATTTTGAGCAGATGTTTTCAGAAACCTATGTGCAGAGCAGAAACCTTTCAGACAGCAGTAAGGTATAGTATTACACCCTGAAATATTGACAGAAGTACAGGACAGTGATGTTTAATGACATACGCTTATCCATTACAGGCCACACTGATGCACTACATGTTACTTTCTAGTATATTATTCAGTACGTACTGATGCATTTGGCAGCCGGGGTACCTTATGTTCCAAACAGGGAATACAAGTCCATATTCAGAGTTCCCCTATTTAAAGCCTTAATTATATCTGAAGAATTAGATACCATCAAATGCTGATCCTGCTATGGAAGTGAGTTTGAAAATAGGTCTGACAAGACATATGACGTAACCATTTGCAGCCTTACATTGTTGTGCCATTAAAGAGCTGTCATGTGAGGTAGCCTTTTTAGTTGGTATCTCTTCTTTACAGCGTTCACATTAATATTCTTTTTATCTAATTCACTGTCAATAGCTTCATGTTTATTGCACAATGTCGATGTAGAAAACACCATCATAAATTAATTGATCACAGAAAACTGTTCTCACTGTCAACCAAGTATTTGTAAATACAGCTCCTTATCTGGCCTTGTCATCATCATTCTTATCACACTTGCTATGCAAGCACTGATCCTCACCTTCATCCGACACCTAGATGATATTTTACACATGCAGCAAAATGATTCTCCATGCACTTATTCATAAAATATTGTTCTGTAGATATTCAAGCTAGATAAGAGCTCTAAGGAGTCAGATAGTTTTAAATACACTATTCCAGTTGTTTCCTTCTACTGCATTCACACCAGTACTTTAATGGGGGTTAGGGTTCTACTTCACAGTCAGTGCACAGCATGTCAATCTCCAATAGGCACATTATTAAAACGTGAAATATCCCTTACCTGTAACCATCAACTTTTAGCTTGTTTCTTTTGTAGATTCACAGAGAACCAACTCACTTCTCTGGGCTGTGAAAGATCTAATTAATGCACCAGCCCTAGGCAACGAAAAGATCACAACACTTCTGTTCGCAGATGACACCCTGATAGTATCCAAAACCCTGATGGGCCTCTAATCCTTGTTGAATCGATTTAATGACTTTTTGCTCCACGAGAGGCCTATAAATAAACACCTCTAAAACCAAGTTCATGGTCATGAACCCCCACAGGTCCCATGGGGGAACCTTTTCCTAGGTGGGTCCAAACTAGAACTAGTCAACACCTTTGATTACCTGGGGATCAAACTATCAGACTCAGGGGGTCATTCTAACTTTGGCGGGCGGCGGAGGCCGCCCGCCAAAGTTCCCCCAACAGAATACCGCTACGCGGTCAGGAGACCGCCGCGGTTATTCTGTGTTTCCCGCTGGGTTGGTGGGCGACTGCCAGAAGGCCGCCCGCCAGCCCAGCAGGAAACACCTTCCCACGAGAAAGCCGGCTCCGAATGGAGCCGGCGGAGTGGGAAGGGTGCGACGGGTGCAGTAGCACCTGTCGCAATTCTTAGTGTCTGCATGGCAGACACTGAAAATCATGTAGGGGCCCTCTTACGGGGGCCCCTGCAGTGCCCATGCCATTGGCATGGGCACTGCAGGGGCCCCCAGGGGCCCCACGACACCCCTCACCGCCATCCTGTTCCTGGCAGGCAAAACCGCCAGGAACAGGATGGCGGTGAGGGGGTCGGAATCCCCATGGATGGAGGATTCCTCAGGGCAGCGGAAAACCGGCGGGAGACCGCCGGTTTTCCGTTTCTGACCGCGGCCATACCGCCGCGGTCAGAATGCCCTTAGAGCACCGCCAGCCTGTTGCCGGTGCTCCCGCGGTCGTTGACCCTGGCGGTCAATGACCGCCAGGGTCAGAATGACCCCCTCAATGTCCTGGAAAGCCCATATCAACTCATCATTAAAATTCGGCCAGTTAGTGGGTGTCCTTTTAAGGGAGCACCATGCCTCATCACGACCAATAGCTGCTGCTCTCCACATCTATAACATGAAGTCTGTTAGCGCAGCTCTATACGGGGCTGAACTCTGGGGCTTCGAGGATGTAAGGGAACTCATCCGTATAGAGAATATGTTTATGAGAAAACTCACCTCTCTGCCCCCAAGCACCCCACTTCTTCCTCTGCTCATGGATCTGGCCCACAAACCCCTAGGCGCTATAGCTGGTCTTAGGCCGCTGCTGTTCTGGAGAAGAATCATGGCAACTCTCGAACTTTCTCTCTTACGGGGGCCCCTGCAGTGCCCATGCCTTTGGCATGGGCACTGCAGGGGGCCCCAGGGGCCCCACGACACCCCTCACCGCCATCCTGTTCCTGGCGGGCAAAACCGCCAGGAACAGGATGGCGGTGAGGGGGTCGGAATCCCCATGGATGGAGGATTCCTCAGGGCAGCGGAAAACCGGCAGGAGACCGCCGGTTTTCCGTTTCTGACCGCGGCCATACCGCCGCGGTCAGAATGCCCTTGGGAGCACCGCCAGCCTGTTGGCGGTGCTCCCGCGGTCGTTGACCCTGGCGGTCAATGACCGCCTGGGTCAGAATGACCCCCTCAATGTCCTGGAAAGCCCATATCAACTCATCATTAAAATTCGGCCAGTTAGTGGGTGTCCTTTTAAGGGAGCACCATGCCTCATCACGACCAATAGCTGCTGCTCTCCACATCTATAACATGAAGTCTGTTAGCGCAGCTCTATACGGGGCTGAACTCTGGGGCTTCGAGGATGTAAGGGAACTCATCCGTATAGAGAATATGTTTATGAGAAAACTCACCTCTCTGCCCCCAAGCACCCCACTTCTTCCTCTGCTCATGGATCTGGCCCACAAACCCCTAGGCGCTATAGCTGGTCTTAGGCCGCTGCTGTTCTGGAGAAGAATCATGGCAACTCTCGAACTTTCTCTCTATGCCACTGCATTTAGGGAAGTTTGCTCTTTGGAGAGCTACAAGACCAGGTGGATCCACTTAGTTAAGTAAGCATTGATTGCCATTGAGATGGGAAACTCGTGGAATTTTCCACACACAGGGCCACTACCGACCAAAGAAAGAGTGAAGTCCTGCAATTGGGAGTGGGTATCCCAGTCCATATCGCTCTCGCTCTCACTAGGGCGTCTGTCTAGCGAGTTTCTGGACTTCAAATCTACCTGGTCGCTAGAACCTTACCTGGATTGCATTTTGGATCCGACCGATAGGAAGCTTTATATGCAGTTCAGATTTGGTTCCCTCCCTCCTAATACCTTTACCAGCAGATGGCAAAACAAGGCCCCAGGTAACAACTTATGCCCCTGCTGTACCCTGTACCAGGAGTCAACTGCCCATGTTTTCGTTGTTTGTGCATCCTACGTTCACCAACGAAGGAAATGGCTCACGCCAACTTCCAAACGGCTTGGGACCCCAGATCATGCTGTGGCCATGAGAATCTTAAAATCATACTCCAGTCCGCCCATTGCCATTGCAGTTGCCAAATTTCTCGAGGGAATGTGGCGCACCAGAAGGAATTCGACTGAGACAGTCTAGCTCCATGTCTTTTTAGTTATACATGTCTATCTTTGTCCCAATACTGTATCTTGGAACTGTGTTATGCCATATTCTTTTTATTGTACTGCATTTCATTAACTATTGTTTTTCTTATTTATTTCAACCCAACCTATTTTATGAATTCTAACCCATTATTTATTGTGGCGCTATGCGACTTTTATGACACTGGATGCCGAAATAAAGTTTTTATGATGATGGAGTGGGTTATAAAGTAATTATGGTATGTATTTTTTTATCGTTTTTTTAAAAAAATTGGTAGCATGCAATGTAAGAATTTTTCCAGTATGGACTAATTAATGTTAATATTCCTGGATATGACTTCTGGTGATCGAGGTCTAAGTTGCAAATTATTTTAGCCGTGGTTGTGCCAAGATTCATGATTCCTGAGATTGTACATTGCTTTTTACATTGATGTTATACGGTTTAAGAATTTTCCAATTATGGAGTAATCATCATTCGGTCTTTATAAATTGACTGTCATAACTATGCGCCGCACTTATCTTGCTTTGAATTTTGCACTTGATACACCAAATCCTAATAATGCCAGTCATTACATTTCATGTTAACTGCCTTGCATTTTGATTTCTGTAGTTCTTTATAATAATGTTGGAATATTTAATTTGTTATGTTTTACTTTCTAAACGTCAACTCTGGGTAATTCCCAGGTTTTGGTTGAGACCAGCTCCTTTATATAAAGCACCCCATAACACCACTAGCACTCTCAATCTGCTCACCTCAAATGTCAGTGGATGGCACTTGCTAATCCTGTGCTTAGTGTCTGTTGTGGTGTTGTAGAGTGCTTCACCTAAACTTGGGAAATACACAGGGATACTTCCTCCATTTATGCACAATTTATTCAGCACTGTAAGCCTGAAAGAGTATTGTATTGACTTATATTGGGTACTACCTTATGTCTGTGCAAAGCTATACCTCTCTGATGAGCTCTAACTAGAGTGAAAAACATGTGTCAGGAGTTAGTTTTATTCATTCCAGGCTGGCTTGGTTGGTATTTTACCAATCCAAAGTTGTAATGCTGGACCTGGAGTGGGAAAAAGCTGTTGTCATATTTAGCTGTGTGTGGAAGGCACCTGCTAATCCTATCTGTAAAGACTTTGCTGTAAAAATGGCAAAAGGCTTTGTCACTATCTAGCTCGGTGTGGAGGGCACTGTGCTAGTGCTATGAATAGAACTTAACTAGAGAGACAGACTTTTGAGGTGAGCAGATTCAGAGTGTTAGTGATGTTGTAGGGTGCTCCATATAAAGGAACTGACGTACACCTAAACTTGGGAACTCTCCAGAGTTCTCAGCATCTATCTATCTATCTATCTATCTATCTATCTATCTATCTATCTATCTATCTATCTATCTATCTATCTATCTATCTATCTATCTATCTATCTATATCTGTCTATCTGTTTTACTTTAACACTACCTCCACCCTTTTGTAAAACGTAACCATGTTTATTAAACTAAAGTAAGAATGATCAATTTCAGCCCCCACAAATGTATAGACTTTCACAAATATTATTTGGAATGGAGTTAAAATAGTAAGCTTCACACCTCTAATGTACCCACATTCCACAATTTTAGCTGGATTGAAGTTACAATAGTAAATCTAAATCTTTGATGGTGTCTCTTCAGTTTTAGTTGGATTGGCATTAGAATAGTAAATTGTATCCTTCCAATTAATGCACTATTCCTAGTGTTTGAGAGAGAGGAGTTTAAAAAGTAATTCTCACCCCCTTTCATTTATATCCTTTCTTCAATTAATGTTAGATTGGAGTAAGACTAGTAAATCACATCCATTTAATTATGCACTTGTCAAATTGTACTTGAATTGGAGTTGGGATAGTATCAAAACCCCTGATTTATGCACTTTCTTCATTGTTTGTTGGGCTGTATTTAAAGTAGTAAATCTCACCCATTCTTTTCATGTTAGCACGTCCCCAAAATGTTTTCGATGGAGTTAGAAAAGTTAATCTTGCCCTTCTGATTAATGCATTTTTCTCTGTGTTTGTGAGACTATTAATGCACTTTCCTCTATGTTGGTGACACTGGAGTTAGACTACTATATCTCACTTTCTTTAATTTGTGTGATTTCTCCAGTTTGGGCTGGAATGGACCTAGACTAGCATATCTTATAAATCTCACTCAGTTGATGTATGAAGTTTCCTCAGTGTCTGCTGGCTTGGAGTTACAATAGTAAATCTTCCTCTTCAAATCAAATGATATATTTTGTGATGTTTGTGGGATTGTATTAAAGTATATATTACATTTTTTACATGCTTTGTTAGCAATTTTTGCAATGATGTTATGGTATGCATGTATGTATGTATGTATATGATCTTCTGTAGCTCACATCTAGTCCAAAGGCAGTGGAGTGCAAGCATAGAGTCAACAGTGAGAGGAGATGTAGTTTGGTTGTGAATGGTTGATGCTTTGTGATATAGTTATCTTTAAAGATGTGAGTCTTCAACTCTTTTCTATATAGTAGCATTTTGGGGTAGTCCTGATGGATACTGGGATGTTATTCCAGGTCCAAAACATTTTTTACACTTCTTAGTTTCCAGTCTGGTGGTGTCCTGGCTGCTGGTGTGCCAAGAACCACAAGAGATGATGAGCTTGTCTGCAAGATAAGCGGGGATGATGGTCGAGATGGCTTTATAAATGATGCAGTTGGCTTTAAAGATGGTATGGGCTGACAAGGAGAGCCAAGGGTGTCCTATTAGGAATTATGGATAGCAGCAGGTATCCTCATTTCTTGTGTGCACGGTCCACACAATGGACGTTGTAGCCTTTGGGAAGAAGATTGTCTAGGGTGTGGTAGGATGTAGGGGCAACCCATTTTTCTGTGATGACAGGTCATCAAGCTTGTGGTTTGCTGAGGTATGTGATTTCTTGTGCATGGAGTGCTGTATAGCGAGCTTTAATGAGCATGACTTGGAATGTGAGTTCTCTAGTTTGAGGGTGTGAGTTAGTTAGAGGGATGTGTACAAAGTTGGGTCTGTGCTATGTGAGTGTGGACCAACTGGATCTGGGTGTGATTGTGATGTTTAGCAGTATTGGGTGCTATTTGAGGTAAATGATTCTATCTTACCTTGTATGTTTCAGTGGAATAGGTGCCCTTCCTGGCCCTAACAGGCTCAAACAGATGATGTACTTGCTGTATCCGTCCTTCGCTAGGGATGCCCAAGAGATGGGATGCCCTTAAGAAGGGGGAAGGCAAGAAGTGACATCACTTCCTATGCAGATGGATGATAGGAAATGAGGTCCTTTTGCTTGGTGTCTTCTTTTAAAGTGATGTTGTCTGACTTTTATAATTACTTTGTGGATGCTTTTTATTTATGAAAGAGCTTAAACAAGTTTAGATATTTAATTATTTAAATTATTTAGAGTAGTTGAAGAAATATTGTGTATGTGTTTACATATATGTATGTTTTATGTAAAATGTGTATATTTATTAAGCAACATATTTTTATATTGTTATTAATTTTGTCTAAATTATTATAATTAAACATTGGTATTGTTGACATTTTATATTTGTGTATATTTTTCAACTATTTAAAGCTGTTCTAATTATAAAAACAAATAAATGTGCTAAAATTTAATATTTTAACTGTGTAAGCTAAAACTATTTTTTGGATTAATATTTTCAAAATATGAATCTGGGATTTTTCTTTTTTAACAGGTACAATTATTGCCATTTTTATGTTTGTATAAACATATTTTTAATATATAGCTTTATATTTAAAAAAACAATCAAGTTTAATGAGTATTCATTAGAACATTTAAACAAATGCTCAAACTAAAATTTTGATGGTAGATATGTTTGATAATGCTCTCATTTTTCAAATCCTATATTTTTGTAGTAGATATTTTAATAGATATTTTTATTCTTACAGTATTTTTTCTGTTAATACTTTTGTAGTAGATATATTTGTCATTTGCATTACAAATATAGATATTTGATATTTTGCCTCTAGATATTTTAAAGTCAGTATTTTTGTAGCTCGATATTATGTGGTCTGTGTTTGTGAGACTATTAATGCACACATTTGGATAGGGCGTATTTGGAGAAGGAAATAAAACAAGATTTACAGAATTGTAGTGTAAAATGGAAGAAAGCTAAACAGAGAGAAAAAATTGTGATAAGCCAGTCTTCGTGAAAAGGAGAGGCAAATGCCCCCCTTTTAGAAGGAATTGCTGCAGGCTGTTTGCTAGCCACATTCTGTTTTACTGTGTACCGTTCCGTTTCCCCATTTACATATTATACAACTAATGTGAGTTTGACAGGCTTTCTTCTCTTTGTAATGGAAAGTGTTTGAAAAACAGAGCAATGTAAGCATAGGTTACATAGGGAAATCTCAGTTTCTGTTAGTGATCTTGTAATAGAGAGCTCAGTGTTGTTGTTCTGTTGTAAGGATCATTGCATACTCCATCTGTATTGTTCTGCACTGAAATGGAACTGGACTGGTTATGACTTCTTTTGGTTGCAGCATAGACGGACTTGCTTGCAGAGTACTCAAATAGACTGGCTCCTGGGGTTATGAGTTGCCATGATTAAGCCCTGAAAGCGCCTGGCATCTTTGTGGCTACGTTCTTCCCTTAGTAAAGTGTAGGGGAAATTTTAAAAAAGTGTATTAAAATTAAAAAACAGAGTATACCTATGTTTTATGTTGAATATTCATGTCAATTATTGTTCTATATTTATTTTAAATGAAGAACAAAATAAAAAATGCTGCAGCACAATGAATGTAATTTTGAATGAAATATTTAATTAATTGAAATATAATAAATATTAACACTATTTTCTGGACTTAAATATGTATTATTTATTAAACTCTATGTATGGAATTAACTAAAAGTAATGTATTCTTATTTGAAGACAAATAATACATTAACTCTTAACTTAAAGAAGGATATTACAGTGTTAAAATGAAAAATGTGTTATTTTTAGATTTTTTGGCATTAAATTAAATGTATTTATGTCTTTAACTACTTTAAATAATTTAATTAATTTTAACACCATTTCTTATAGGATTTTATTTTACGTCCTTACCTCCTTTATTTTCTTTGAGAAGGTCATGCAGAACCATTGGTTGGCCATATGTGGTGCTGGGCTTACTCCAGCTCTGAGCTAAATTGCTTTACGTTAACTACTGTTCTTGGTCCTTTTTGTCATAGTAATTTTAGAAGGGCAGTTTGTGAATAGAAAAGGGCTTATCTTTTATGGATGGGTACACGTCCCTCCCTATACCACTCCTTACTATCCCTTAACCCCTCCTCACTTTTCCCTTAACCCTTTTCCTTTAGTAGTAAGTGTTCGCAGTTTTCCAAAACAACTACATGTTCCTCCCATTACTACTAAAATGTATTCTTAACGTGTGCAGAGACTTTGCAGTCCTGGTGGAGATCGAAATCTATAGACCTTACAGTAAATTTGGTCATAGTTATTCATGCCTTATCACAGTACTTTCCCCTTGAAATCATTTAACTTTAACCACATGACACAGACCAAGAAATAAACAAACCTGTGACCCATGCGATTAAGGAGTAATGAAGCTCAAGTGTAGTACTTAAAATCACCACTGCCCGAAGAAATATGTCAGGCAGACCAAAATATAAAAACAGTTCTGCATTACAAAACCACTGACCTCAGGTTTCCAGAAGACTCTATTCCATACTGCTGAGGTCTAAGAAATATCAAGTCGATTGGAAGATGATGGCAGCTTGGCAGCATGTCCCCAGCTAGAGATGTCTTAACTGTTGCAAACCTCTCCAATCTCAGCCTTTGCCATCTTTCTCTGAAGCTGTGAAGTCATGCTCAATCTTTGCCTGCATCTTGCCAGTGAAAAAGATCAAGGGTCCGTGAGGTCTTTGGACGAAGGGCCAATAGAGGTTTATTAAGACTTCATATTCTGTATACTGTGAAGAATATGGTTATGTAAGTTGATGATCCTTCAACTCCAAGCACTTATTTGGATGTTAATGTGATGCACGGCCTAGGCTACTAAACAATGAGAGAAGGAAACTTTTCTGACTGTATTTTTGCGCTGCAGGGGTTCCCTGACCAGGCTGATGTGGTAACCTAGCCATAGAACACATCTGCGTCTTTTCTCACTGTGCGCAGTTTGCCAGGATATCATTCAGGCACATGTAATATCTTCTGAGGTGAACATGTACGTAGCTTGTTTAGGCACACGGACACAGTTTTTTTGAGCCATGCATGTACGAAAGTTAAAGAAATGCAAACTTCCACCTGGAGCCAACTGCATGTGTTTATAGGATTTCAACAGAATCGAGGAGACGTGTCTATGCGAGTAGAGACTGTGTAACCTGCTGTGACTCTTAGCACTCCTTCCTCTTTTTTACGTTTTCAGGCTATATCAGCAATTACATTGGAGTGACTTATTTTGCTGCTGGTTGTGATGACGTATTCACCTTGACATTTATTAACTATGAAGCACCTTTTGTTTGTGAATTTGTTAGACGCTAAAAGCAACTTTGTGAAGCCTTCATATTTGATCATGTCTTATGTTTGATGTGGAGCTCGGAAGGATTCTTCCCCTGTGGGCATTTTGAAAATGCTAGAATTCAGGTTTATCTTTCTATGGCAACAAGTAACCTGCTTTGGAGTGAGTCGGACCAACTGGAAGACGCCACAGGGACTATAATAATTTTACAGCAAATTAACACCAGGCTCCAAGGGCATTCTATAATTCAAAACCATCCCTGAAAACTATCCCCTCCCCGTAGCCCCCTCAGAACACTATCATAGCTAGTACTTAATTTGTGCGTAAAGAAGTGTTTGAACCCAAAATATTTCAATGGAACCTGATGCAAGTGCAGCAGAATGTTGGAGTTGATGAATACCAAGTTTACTTATGGCCTCATTAGGAGTTCGGCGGATGGGAAGACCCATCCGCCGACCTTCCGACAGGGAGGTTGCCACCACGCTGGCTACCTCCCCGTCAGACCCATTTAGACTTTCCCGCTAGGCTGACTGCCTAGCAGGAAAGTGGCGGCAGCATTGACTCTGGCTCATAATCGAGCCGGCGGCAGTGCTGTCATCTGCAGGGTGCACCACCACCCTTGCAATGTTCACTGTCTGCACAGCAGACAGTGAACATTGCAAGGCTGCTGGGCAGGGGACCCCTGCGCTGTCCATGCCAAGTGCACAGGCAGCGCAGGTACCCCCGTGGCCCCCTGCATCTGTTTTCACCGCCATGAAAAGGCTGGCAGAGAACCAGGTCGTAATCAGCAGTGCAACTCTATTCTGACATTCACCCACCATCAACCCATTGGGATCACTGATCCTGACGGAGACGGCGGAACCCCGGTGGTCTGACCACCAGGGTCTTAAGGTGGTGGTAGACTGCCACAGCAGCAGCGGTCTTAACCGCCACCGCGAGCCTCTTAATGAGGCCCTTAGTCTTAATTCCACCTCATGCCTCTGTCTTCCAAAACCTTCCTTTTCCTATCTCTTCACCTTACTTGTTACAGTTCTTTTAATCTCTTTTTTCTCTCTTTGACACAGCCTCTGTGCACTACTTTCACTTTGTGTGTTGGAGTCAAGAGATTCTTTTGTGGTGTTTCACACTAAAGATTTTCCCAATGAAGTATCCGTTTTGCTTCAAACACAATAAAAATGAAAAGTGTCTCATATACATTCGATTTCTTTGTGATTTTAAGATACAGAATAAAGAAATTTGAACATTTCCCCAGGTGTGTATTGCCAAAATATATTGAAGCGAGGACAGTGTGAAATAGTGAAGTGTTTAAGAGTTAGCAGTTATGGCTTTGGGGTTAGCGATATAGGGTTAAGGCAGTGGGGTACTGGTTTAAGGATTAGGGTTATAGAGTTAAGGGTGTGAGGTACATGGGGTTAAGTTTATATGTTTATGAATTTGGGGGGCAGGGAATATGGTGTAGAGATATTGGGTTAAGGATTAATTGTTACAGGTCACATTTCTGTAGGTAAGGATTTGTGGAATAGGATTAAGGACTTGGAACATTAGGTTAAGGGATGAGTTAAGGGTTTGTGGTTGGGGTAAATGGTTTGGGGTTTAGAGTGTATCTGTGATAAGTGTTAGGACTTTGCGGTACAGGTTTTGGGTAAGTAGTTGAGGATTAGAGTTTTAGGGTTAATAGTATGTCTAAAGGTTAAGGGTATGGGGTTAAATATTTATGTGAGGAGTATAAAGTTTAAAGGATTATGGTTAAGGTAAAAGTTTAAGGGTAAAGGTTTAAAGATATAGGGGCAAATGTACTATTATTTAATGCAATGCAGTGCACCAACCAGATTTTCTGCACTGTGTTACATGAGAAGGAGCCTGCAGGACAGTGACACGCCTACTAAGATTTGGCCCTTCTGCTCTCGTCTCAGTCTGGTGCACAATAAAGCTGCCTTGTGCCACCACATACCTGTGCACCATGGAAATTCGCTCGGGAACTGATACAAGCTGAAGGCTAGTGAATCCTTGGGTTCACTGGTTACTGCTTGCAGCAGGATTCCCTTTATCCATGATTTGTTTAATGTCCACATACAAATTTAAGGTAATGTTTTTCTCTCTAAACCCAAGGATGTCTCAGTTGACAGAATGAATCAGTGTTGGCTTTTATTGTCTTGTTCCTTCTGCAAAAAAGGTTATTTAGTTCTGTTCTTGGAGTAGGTCTCTGTTGTTTTCACAAGGTCAGTGCAGTTCTAAGCAGCCATCCATAATTTGTCTATGAAGCTGTGGCTTATTTTCATGACAGGCAAGTATTCTTCACTAATCTGTGGATAATTCCCATCCCTTTGCAAATACCATAGTAAAATTGCACATTCTTAGACGGCCAGTAGAGATGCATTTTAGTTTTATATGTTGACTGCCACTTTTGCACACATCTGATTTCTTTTACTGGCAATTGTGAATTCATAGGTGTATACAGAGATAACAATCTCGCAATTTCTCAGGCTGGGCCACCGGAAAATGAATAAAAATGCAACACAGTAACCTGGCGAATTGCCCACAATTATTAAGACCAAATTATTGGCAAGGTTACATACCTAAGAATCCCTAAATGGACTACCAACACATGTCATCTGCAGCTCTGACAGTAGTCAGAAGTGCACATGATGCAGCCTCGCTACAAAAACTTGTCTTCTCTTGCATCCTCCACCGGAACACTTTTTAAACGTTTTTGGTGCCTTGATTTCTGATGCCTTTGGTCCATTTGGGTAAAATGTGTACTTTTAAGTTAATGGATGACATAGAAATTAAATTTCCATGTGCCCTTTCACATTTCCTCTGGCTTTGTGATATTGGTGACGTAAGAGAACAACTCTTTTAAGCCTTTGATCCTTTCCCTTACCAGAGCCTTCAGACCATTCTGGGATCAGACTGGAAAGAGGGTGAGAGAGAGAACTGATCCCATTGTTTGTGAGAAGTAGCACCGATTCGGGGTTTGTTATTTCTCTTGTCTGTTTTTTTATTTACCACTTTTATATAACACAACAGGTCACTGAGGTAGCCAAAGAGCCGTTCTCGATAAGATGCTTTTTGCACGAAGAGCATGTTTGAAGACATCCTGCATTATTAATTAATCCTTTACTAAAGTGACTATTGCTGCCATGTGGATGATGGTTTTATTACTGTTCTGTGTGAAGTCGAGAGGGCACAGGTGATGGTATCCAGGGCTCAGATCCTTTATCACCACCAACGTTCGCTTCAGCTGCGATGGAATCTGGCAGACAAATTACACGCTTCAGTTTTAGCACCGATCCCCCCGCCCAAAAAAAAAATGGGTGTGTTCCCTTTTATTATCAGCATTTTGGGCATGTGTGAGGCCCTCAACATTTATGTAGCACCCCAACATCGGCGCACGATATTTCAACGCCTTTACAGGTCATTTCCAGATTGTTTTCCTCCTTTGTAATTATTGTGTACCAGATTTGTTTTAAGGCATGGACATAGTGGGCAATTGCCCAGGGCCCCCCGCCTTCTAAGGTTTGAGGGGGGGGGGGGGGGGGGGGGGGGTTGGCAAAGTGAATTTCCTTTCTAGCTCAAGTCTGTATTGTGTATCTTACACTTTAATCTATAACTCAATATTGTTAGGCAACAAAAGGATTGCATTATCAAAAAAATGGGTATTAAAATTCAAAGTTGTTTTAAACCCCTCCAGAATAATTCTTGCCATGGGTTCCCACATCCTTAAGTTGACACTGGTGTGCACGGGTAATAGATGGGACTTGCGAGACCTAATAATGTTATGTTAGACAAAAGATTGGAAAAGCTAACCAGTGAGGGGGGTCACAAGGAGGTGGATGTGTATTTCTCTAGAAGAGACGCACGTGCTCTCGGTGTACTGATCAGCGATTAATCAATGTTCTAATTCCTTTCGATGCCTTGTGCTGAGTGATTCATGCTTCTTGGGGCGGACATGCGTCCCACTAATTCTCACTTTGTATTGATTGGGGCCTTGTAGCTTGTGTTGTCTCTATCGGGATGCTGTAGCCGAGGTGCATAATAGATCAGGCTTCATTGACTCAAAGCTGCATTAATAGAGCTTGCAGAGTTTTCTGTGCGTCTAGTATATTATCCAGACAGGCGTGTACAAGCAAATCCGGAGGGAGAGGACGGAAGCTCGAATCTGCTCAATAGTCACAGCCCATTTCAGCTCGGAAATGTTTCCGATTGTAATGCATGTTTAGCACTGTATCCCTGTACACTACTTCCTTTCTCGTGAAACCTTATTTCGACAATCTGCAGGATGTGAACGCCATATTGCTGGCCCCAGGCTGAGGTAGTTTAGGAGTTAGTCATTCACCCTACAAAGACTGAGCCCAGGCAATCAGAGCGCTTAGAATGGTGACAATACGCGGACGCCACGCCCGCACACACACACACACACGCGCGCACACAGAGCATGTGTGTGTGTGTGTGTGTGTATATATACATATATATATATATACATATTTTCACTGAATAAAAACCAAGGGTTAAAGTAACGTTATAGTGTAATAAAAAGATCATTTAAAAAACAAAAAAAGAATAGAACCCTTGAAATTCACTGAAAAAGCAAAAGGTTAAGTTATAGTTAGGTGAATTTGTCAGAGACATTAAGGTTCTAAAACAAAAAAGCACAGAAATTCACCATATATAATTAGCAGAGCTAACTATAGCTTGCATCCCAATGCACACGTGTTCTATGACATAATTTACGACATTACTGATGACATCTCAAATTATATCAATTAATGTGGAGGGGGCTGCACACCCCCCCTCCCAAGCCTTGTTAGGCCCTGGGGACCCCATCCTCTAGGGCCGTTCCTAAAAATAAAGGGGAGTGGATCCAAGTGCCCCCCCTTCCTGAGTCATTATCAGCCCAATGACCCCATCCCGTTGGGCCACTTATATAAATAAAGGGGAAGGGGCCGTGTAGCCACCTCTCCAGGCCTTGTTAGGCCCTGGGGATGCTATCTCCCATAGTAATTCCTAAAAATGAAGTAGAGGGCGGCAGTGTGGCCCCTTCGCTAAGCCGTTGCCGGCTCCAGGACCCCATCCCTCGGGCTACTTATTTAAAGAAAGGGGGGGGGCTGTACAGCCTCCACCCCATTGAGCAAATCTTTTAACCACTTCGGTACAATGGTGCTCATCTGCGCACATGGCATTGGAAAACCCTCTGGTGTGGGCACCAGAGGGATTCCCTTCTCAAAGAAACAGCCTGTTTCTTTTGTTTTAGTGAAATGACAATCAGCGCGTGAAATTAGCCCTCCCGGGAGGGCAGAACACCCACTAACACACCAGAGAATTACTTATTTACTTAGTTGTGGGATGTGGACAGCTCAGGCTGCTCCAGGATGGGCCTGTCAATGCCCTCAACCCCTTAAAACTTGGGCAGTCTTTCTGCCCTCCACTTAGGGTTGAGATGGGGGCAATAGTCCTCAAACTTCACCCGGGGGCGGGGTCAGAAAGCCCGCTATGCACCAGGGAAATTTTTCTTTTATTAGTGTAGGGGCGAAGCTGGCCAGAATGGACATGACAATGCCCCCCTTATAAAATGAGCACAGTCTTTCTGCCTCCCCGGGGGCAGAAAGCCTCTTTGGCACCATGGACATTTTTTGTATTATTAGTGTAGGGGTGGGGGCTGCCCAAAATGGGCATGATAATTCCCACACCCCCCCCAAACAAATGGCCACAGTATTTCTGCCCCCCACTTGGGTTTGAGATGGGGGCAAAAGCTGTTGAACTTCCCCAGAGGCTGGGGGTCAGAAACCCAGCTAGGCACCAGGGAAATTTTTCTTTTATTAGTGTAGGCACAGGGTTTCCCAGAATAGGCATGACAATGCCCCCACCCCACCCTAAAAAACAGACACAGTCTTTCTCCCCCCTACCCCCGCTTGGGTGGGCAGATGGGGGCAATACCCCCAATCTGCCCTCCCCCAGGGGGCAGAAAGCCAACTAGGCAACAGGGACTATTAGGGGTTTGGGCTGCTCAAAACAGGCATGGCAATTCCCCTCCCCCAAAATGGGCACAGTCTTTCTGCAGCCCTCTTCGAACTAAAGCATCTCATCCCAATGGCAAGCAAAATGAGATTTGACTCTTTTGGGAGTCGGGGTTACTCAGTGCCTTTACATTTTTAAGTTCTTTGTTGGGATCTTTGGAAACTTTTTGAACCTTTAAGTTGGAGCATTTTGTTTTTTTTGGAAAATTTTTACATTTAATTTGTTTACAATTTTTAGCCCTGAAGAAGTCGTTTGGGATGGGAGAAAACAATGTCCCGGGACGAAACACGTGTTGGCTTGAATTGTAAAATCATGGACGGGCTACAAGCTTAAATTATAACATGATGGACGGGCTACAATGAATGTTTGAATCGATTGTTACAAATTGAAATCATACCAAAAATTGTTTTGAATCAGAATACTACTAATGAACGACAATAAACGTTTGGATTTGATTTGATAAACTGAAATTATATCAAAATTGATTTTTCTGTTTGAATTGTACTTATCAATATTGAATTCTAACACCATTTGAGAGGTACCGCACACTGTTGTGCAGCAGTGCTTGGCTAACTCCCAATATTGTCCCACTTGCAATGGTGAACCGCTGCACTTTTGGGGCTTGGTAGGCTGCTACCTGGAAAAACCTACCAGACCCATTCACTTCTGAAAAGTAAACATCTGAGGAAATCCAGGGTGGTGTGCTTCAAATGCACCCTGCACCATTTTCGTACCCACAATGTCCTGCAAACCTCCAACTTTGCCTGAAGTCACACATTTTCCCTACATTTGTGTGAGGGAAACTTGTGAAATCTATAGGAATCCACAAACTTCCTACCACCCAGCATTGCTCCATCTGTGCCGATAAAACCCTGCCCCACTTGTGTGACTAGGCCTAGTGCCAGTGTCAGGAATAGACGCGTGCACTAGGTCTACCCTCACAAGTGAGGTATCATTTTTATTGTGAAACTCAGGGTATTATCGGGTGGAAAGAAGTTTGTTGCTCCCCACAATTTCCAGAACTTTCCTTCACAGAAATATGAGGAAAATGTGTTTTTTTCTTGTGTTCCAGTTTGAGGTTTGCAAGGGACTATGGGTCAAAAATATATGGTGCGAGCCATGCCAGTCAGCCTACCCTGGATACCCCTAGGTGTCTAGTTTAAAAAAATGTACAGGTTTGGCTAGGTTTCCCTAGGTGCCAGCTGAGCTAGGGTCCAAAATCTAGAACTACCCACATCGAAAAAGAGGGTTAGTTTTCGGTGGAAAAATGTGCTGCATACATGTTGTATTTTGGGCCATTTCCTATCACAGGCACTAGGTCTACCCACACATTTGAGGTACCATTTTTATTGAGAGATTTGGGGAAATGCCGGGTGGAGGAAGTTTGTGGCTCCCTACATTTTCAAAAGCTTTCCATCACAGGAATGTGAGGAAAGTGTGTTTATGTCATGGTTTGAGGTTTGAAAGGGATTCTGGATAAAAACACATGATGAGAGCCACACAAATCAGCCCACCCTGGGTGCTCTTAGGTGTCTACTTTTCCAAAAATGTCTGGAACACCATTCCCCTATTTTTCTAAAAAAAAATCAAAATGTTGCTATATTTTGCATATTTTCCCCATCCCCTTCAGAGGAATCCACACACCCTGTGCATCTTTGGAATCCCCAGGATGTTGGAAAAAAAGGACGCAGATTTGGCATGGATATCTTATGTACACAATATTTTATGGGGCCTAAGCGCAAACTACCCCAAATAGTCAAAGGAAGGCTTAGCTCAGGGGGGAAAGGCTTAACACTGAAGGGGTTAAATAAAGGGGATGGGGTGCATGTCCCCCCCCCCCCCTTAGCCCAATTTGGCCATGGGGACCCCATCACCGGGGGCCTGATGTAATTTTCAGGGGGGGCATGTTCCCACCCTTGTTGGGCCAGCTTTGACCCCGGGGACCCCATCCCTGGTGTCTGGCATAATTTTCAGACGGAGGGGAGCACACTGTCCCCATCCCAGGCTGATTTCTGCCCCCAGAGCACAATACCCTGGGCCCTCAAATTTAAAAGTGGGTGCCAACCCAGGGCACCCACCATACTGTTGTTGGGGACCATGGGGTTGGCACCAAGGCCCCCTGCAGCCCCAGCTGGCTCCCCACATACAGAGAGAGCTGGCATTGCTCCTATCAGCAGGGAGCAGCTCCTAATACTGCTCTCTCTGGGCAGGAGCAATATTTTAATCTGTTTCCCTGCCTGCTTCAGTGAAGACAGGGAAATGGATCAAAAGCCCGCTTCCAGCAGGCAGGAGCATTTTTATGACTTGCCCGCTGGGAGGGGATTTGTTGTTTGCTCCAGCTTGGAAGGAGTTTTGAAAATACTCCTGCCAGGAGCGAGAACAAACACGTTTCCTTGTTCGCACTACTGTAGGCAGGGAAACAGTATGTCCCAGGGGTGGGCTCCTCAGGACATAGCTTGAGAGCTGGCCTTTTGAGGCTCGGAGAAGGGGACCACACTAAATAAAATAAAAGACGTGGAAATATCACAATTTTTGACAGGGCCACCCTACCTTCCACCAGGAGTCGGAGAATTCTCCAGAACACAATCTGTGGATGGAAGGAAGCAATGGTTTTTGTGAGGTTGCCATCTATGAAGTCGCGGGTGGCATGATAGATGTTAATGCCCAGGTACCAAAAGGTGTGTGATTCGCAGTGAAGGGGATGAGCATTCCGAGTGAATCAGAAACAAACAAGTCTTCAGACAGTTAACCCCCAGTCCTGAGGTGGTGCAAAACTCTCCCACTATGTATCTTATGTCAACAATGCCATCCCATAGGTCCCGCACATAGATCAATATGTCACCTGCATATAGCGAGACCACGTGCATTGTCCCTTCCAATGGTATATCCCAGGCCTGACACTTCTGCTTAAGTTTCTGTGCTAATGGCTCAAGCTCCAGGGCGAACAGGAACGGAGAGAAGGGACACCCCTGGCCATGTGGCTGTTGATTCTGAAGGGGGCTGAGACACACTGCCCTGCCTTCACATGTACCATGGGCTCTGAATAAAGGAACCTGATGAACTTCTGCAGACTTCCATCTATGCCCATTGTGGTCAGAGTTGCAAACATGTACTCCCACTATCTCCAGGTCTAGCTCTATGCATGCTGCATAGGGCCATTGAGCTGGCGTATTTTTCAACAGTTTACCGATGTTAAGGGTAGTAGACCGACCTGGTTTGAATCCATTGTGGTCCCGATGGACCAGGTGAAGAAGGTGTTCAAGAAATCTCAATGCAGTGATCTTGCTCAGTATTTTCTAGTCTGTTCCTAGCATTGATAGGGGTTGGTAGGATATTACCTCTAAGGGATCAACCCCAGGTTTTGGAAGCATGACTAGTTATGCCTCTTGGAGAGTTGGGGTCAGTAGCCACGCTGTGAGAATGGTAGTATATAATTTTAACAGTCTTGGGACCAGCAGAGCTTCATATGCTTTGTAAAACTCGACGGGTAACTCGTCCAACCTGGGGGTCTTACTTGTAGCAGCTCTTCAGATGGCGCACAGGATTTCCTGATCTGTAAAGGGAGTGTTGAGTTCCTCTCACCCTATTGGTTCATGACAGTTAGCGTAATCAAGCTGAGGGATTCTTGGATCAGAGCCCGACGATCAACCAAGGGGGATCATAGAGAGATCGGTAATGTGTGGTGAACGCAGCGTACATGTCAATTTGGTTAGTGGTGAGTCAGGCCACTCGTATCACCGTTATGGGTTGGAAGCCACTGCACTCGTTAATAACTAAGCCAACAGTTGACATGGTTTGTCACCACAGCAATTTCATACATCGGCCATGTCACTCTCTCGTTACAGTCAGGGATAGCTTTTCAGCTGTGTTGGTGCACGCTGCAGGCTCAAGGGCTCCAAACAAAGCCTCTGTTCGAACCATGTCATGATGCAGGGCAGCTCGGGTGCCAATCATAATGGGTATGCAGTATCCTTGCAACACTACCTTCATGGCTTCCCATTCTGTCACTCTGGTGGTAGCAATGCCCTTAGTTATCTGTTCAGTAGTTTAACAGTGAAGTGTTTGTTCAGTTCCGAAATACCAGATCCTGTAGTGCAGCAGGCTGTAAATACATATTTGACACTGAGAAATGTGGGGCACCCCACGTTAATTTGAGCTTAAGGGGGTTATGATCCGACAGATTCCTCCCTAAGTATTCAGAACTTGTTACATGCAACTGGGTGGCAGGGTGACAGAGGATGCGATCCAATCATGTGTGGAGCTCATGCAGCAGTGAGTAATACGAATACTCCCTGGTGTCTGGGTGCAGTATGCCACTGGGACAGGCAAGTCTCAGCTGTCACCACAGGAAGGCCGGCAGGGGAGAGTGTCATATGTCCAGCAGTGGGCTCAGCACAAAATTGAAATTTCACCCTCTCATCCTGGGTATATTCGCCCATCTTGTCAGTATGATGGAGAGGCATGGAGAATAATAGTTGTGCCACATTTAGAGTAGAAATGGTTACCAGTATCAGGGGCTTGCCTTCCAGTTGGCCCTCTACAAAGACATATGGCCTCATTAAGAGCCATGCGGTCCTAGGACCTCCAGCCTCGTTGTGGCAGTCGGACTGCTGCAGCTGTGGCGGTCCGATCACCAAATTACAACTTTGGTGGGCGGACCTGCCTAAAGATCATCGATCCCGACGGAGTGACAGCGGTCGGGCTTGTAACCAGCCATGGCAGCATTGAATTCAGCGCCACCTGGCTGATTACAACCCCACTTTCCTGCAGCCTTTTCATGGCTGGACCCCGCCATGAAAAGGCTGGTGGAAAACCAGTGCTTGGGGCCAGAGGGGCGCACCTGCACTGCCCATGCCTATGACATGGGCAGTGCTGGGGCCCCTCGGTGCACCACCATCGGAATGTGCACTGTTGGCTTTGCAGACAGCGCGCATTCCGAGGGTGCTGAACGGCCCCCTCTGTGCTACGATATAGAACTCTGGTCCCACAACGAGAGCCGAGACCTAAATCATAGCACTGTTCTCGCCGACTGACCTGCCAGAACGCGTATTACAATGTTCCCACCAGTCAACCCAGCGGGAACATTTTAATACACACGGTGGAGATGTCACCACCATGGCAGTGGTGTCCTCCCCATGAGTTTGGTGGTCCCAAGGTGGGACTGACAAATTAAAAATGAGGTCCATAATGCCCTTCTGGGTCTATTTCTGTTACCATGGCATTAAAGAGCACTGATGGTCTCACCCATATAAGGGCCCCTCGAGGAAACCGTGAGTATGTGGTGCTATAACATTGACCCGCCACATTCCTGTAAGCGTATAGCTTTCCCTTTGGATATGTGGGTTTCCTGAATGAATGCAATCTGGACCCTCATCTGGATATATTGTTGCACTGCTTGTCTCTTGCACGCTGTCCTGTTCCCCTGACATTCCATGTGATAAATTGCAATTGAGTCATCATACTAGTCACTATCAAAGGGAGGGAAAGGGGTCAGAGATGCACTCACAAGGCATGCTGAAACAGAGGGTAGATGGTGCTCAGCGCTTGTGTCAAACATGCTGCATGGCTCAAGAAAAACTATGAACAGACTCCCAACACCCATTCCCCGGGTGCAAGAGCCACATCTATTTGCCCAAACAACATACATTCCCACTTGGGGGGGTCTTTTAGCCTGTATGCCATGTTAAACAACAGCTGACTTGGAGAGTGAGGGGGTTGACCAATCTACCACATTCAGCTTGTGAGGAGCCAGTGCGCATCTGTTAATAAATGTTGTGGAAATTGGGGTACAACCCTTTCAGAATCAATCTTTGTATTAATGTTAAAAGCCTTCCAGACCGGCCCCACTTTGTTTATCTTTTGGTCACAGCATGACTACTTTGTACTCAGGAGAAGGGGGATGGGAACAGCCACACTGGTATAGTCTAAATCTGAGAGGGTGGGAAAAGGCTGCCAATCGCACCCACAGTGCAGAAATTGAAAAGCGACCACTCCATGGGAGCCTCCAACGCCACACTGCAGTTGGGCTCAGGCAATATCGTCCGCTGTCTGCGATATGGCAGCTGGTAGGACCCTAGAGGCAACGCTGTTCTTGGACGTGCTGGAACCTGCCTCAGATAGCGTCTCTTCCAGGTCTCGATCAGAAAGGGAGAGCCTCTCCACCCACAGGTTGGTGGCTGATGACGGTGCATATAACTGCTCTTCACATGCCTGGGCGGGCGTAAGGACTCCAACAACCACTGCGTCCGCGCTCTCAGAGCTTTGGCAACTCCGTCTGTGATGTGCACCAGATAGCAGTGTTCGTGTTGTCTGTGCAGTGGGTTCTTAGGATTTGTAGAGACGCTGTTACACCCAATCACAAGCATCTGCAGGTTCAGTGAAGAAGTAACTGGAACAGTTCACCATTACCTTCAGCTTAGCCTGAAACAACAGTAAGTAAGTGAGACCATCCAACTTCAACCTCTTCTTCACTCCCAAGGAAAGAGGCTCTGCGGTGCTGAGCAGCCAGGGTGCATTCCAGAAATATGAATTTATGTGCATTGTCATGAGCAAGAGGGCCCTGGGTGCGTGCAGCCAGCAATATGGTCTCCTTATCTCTGTAGTTCATTAACTTGGCCACGACCATCCTTGTTAGCGCACTCAGCAGTGGTCATCTTGCTGACACTCTATGTGGCCCCTCCACAAGGTAGTGAGCTGATAGCCCGGTGAACGACACTGCCTACACCAGCCACCAGATCAGAGCCTTCCAGAAGCTAACAATATGGATATTGTTTTGGTGCGACTGTCCCTCCAAGGCCTCTGCTCTGTTTTCCAGCCCATTGACCTTAGCAGTGAAACCTCTTGACCCTCCCTTCAAGTTCTGTCGCTGTAGGTTGAATTGTATCAAGTGTACTCTTGGCTTGTTTGATGCATCCAGTAAGCTTCCTCTGATTGTCTCGCAGCAGTCTAAGTTCCACTCTAACCGCATCTACTCTGTCTCCCAGATCTTGCTTAGTGTTAGCAATTGCTGCCAGGATTTTGTCCTGTTTTGTTTATGCACGATCCATCTCTGTTTGAGTCTGTGGTGTGGCTGTACAGTCCAGGCCGTGGCTCCCAGCACCCAGACGCCCCCCAGGGTGGGAGCTCCCTGCCCCTTGCCACCCCATGCAAGATATGGGCATCATCTTTAGTGAAGTTGTTCCCTGCGGATCTTGAGGGCCAAAAGAAAATAGAGGGGGTAATGGAACACATCTACTCTGCTGGCCTCGACCACTGGCCCCCCTGTTCTTATGGACTCTCCTTTCCCCTGGATTTATCTCCAGAGTCGTTCACTGGGATGGCACAGGCAGTCCAAACAACAGAGGGCCCAACACTCTGTGAGTGTTGAAGGGGTCAAGGTGGCCCACATTTCAGCATTGGCTAGCTGAGTTTGCTTCTGTGGCCGGTTCTGTACCCGTCTCACCTCTCAGGCTGGCAAAATGTCACCCACCAGTCCCGACAGGGGCACAAGCAGTCCGGTAGTGCCCCTTAAAAGGGCCAGGTGCAGATTGGTCCACTGCAGCCAGTAGGCAGATATTAACTTCCCTTCACAGTCCTTCCCGTGGAAGTAGAGGGCCCACTTCAGCCAAGAGTTCAGCCTCGATGGCTGGTATATGTCACAATGCCTGCTCCTCTAGGACCCGCCTCACCCCTTGAGTCATTATATGAATAACACTTGTCCCATAATGTGGCAGGAGCAGTCCCAAAGCACTCAAGGTAAAGGGCCTGCCCCAGGGAGAGGACTATTTTTGCTGTCCGAGAAGGCCACGCTCACTACAGCATAATGCAGCCTTGAGGCACCCTATGGGGCCGTCAGGGCAGGGGGGCCTCCCCTGGCACCTCAGTCACTCCCCTGTTTGATGAACACTTCTCATCCTGTACCCCCGCACCAGGGCAGATCTCAGCAGGCCGAGCCACAAATGGGAGGATCATTCCCCAATCACACAGGCCACTTGTTCCTGGGCAGATGTACAGCAGAGGGGGTCATCTCATTTCCCCCTTTATGCATGTGAGGGG
This sequence comes from Pleurodeles waltl, assembly GCF_031143425.1. Classification (NCBI taxonomy): domain Eukaryota; kingdom Metazoa; phylum Chordata; class Amphibia; order Caudata; family Salamandridae; genus Pleurodeles; species Pleurodeles waltl. The sequence continues at coordinate 417,795,738 of NC_090448.1, read as the reverse complement.
GCTGTGCAACACAAATCTAACACGAACTGCCTATTGCCCATCATATTGATGTGTCCCAGTCTGCCGCCACTCACCAGAATGTCCTCCAGCAGGGTTGTCTGGTCCAGACGTCCTTCAATCCCCATGCATACCGTTCTGAGAGCAGCACGGCACAACTTGGATGGGCCACCTCTTCCTGCTCCCTGCAGTCCTAATGACCTTGCCACCTCGTGCCTGTCATCAAGCACATCAATCCTGGATCACCCCTGCTCTCCAGGGGGATTCCAGCGAGTTGCGTCCGGGCCCCTCAGGGTGTCTGCACCCACCAGGGGCCTATGCACTTAGCGGCCCATCCGACGACTCCCGCCATCCTCACAATCGGGAAAGAGGGGTCGCCACACTCTCCAAGCATTCTCTGCTATAACACCCCACAGTTTGTGAGTCTCTACGGTGCAGGCCGATGGCTGGATTGGACTATTACCTTTGGAAATGGTAATGAAATATTTGGTTAACTAATAATTGCAAAAGAGGAGGTATTAGGAGTTGATCTAATAGATCATGGATGGAGAAAGCTAATAGGTTGCATAGGTGGCATTTGCTTAAGGAACCAATCATGTCACCACTACAGTAATACAGACACATCTTAACAGAGATCCATACAGGAACCCCCAGGCCACCTGCACCTGTCCTCCGCCAGCCTTTTCATGGCGGTGACACCGCCATGAAAAGGCTGGCAGAGAACCAGGTCATAATCAGCAGGGCGGCGCTGCATGCAGCGTCACCCTGGCTGATTCCTACTTCCGCCACCGTCAGCCCAGAGTCGTAATGTGGCAGTTGGACCATCACAGTCTCAAGACCGCCAGCCTCGTAATGAGGCCCTTTGGTTTGACCACTAAAAATGTGTACGAATTAGCAACTTCATGACTGTATACCGATAGATGCCTTTTGGGAAACTTGTAGACTACAGTGGGCCTGAGCTGGTTATGGTAAAAAGCTGCTGATAAAGGCTGTAGACCTGATTGGTTTACTCTAAAAAGTTGTCAGAGACCGTAAGTCGAATCTTTGTATTAGGAAAATGTAAAAGAGGCAGACCATTTATTTATCTTGAGTGTTTATAATGCACTACATTTCACCTTTTAGAGCCCTTGGCATGTGCATACTGTGGAGCCAAGTTTGAACTGTAGAAGGCCTAGAGTAGACACAGGGCTTTTCAGTTCAAGTCGATGATAGACCTACTGAAGTATCAAAAACCTGATGAAGCCTGGAGTATGACTAGCCAAAGCCCAGTGTAAGGCAGACCGATTTTAGGAGTCTGACCTGTAGATTGGAATGAAATACTTGGTGATGGTATTATCCAAATGCTGTGGAGAAAATATTGGTCTTTAAGGATTTCCTGAATTTGAAATAATACTTTTTCCATTCTGAGGAAGTTAGGTAGGGAGATCCATAAAGGGGTACCTTCAGGGCACAAGTCCTAAAAAAGAAATGGTGGGATTAACCAAGTTAGGCAGTATACAAGTGATATCATGGCATGTGACGTCACCTTGCGTGACATCACAGCGCATGACATTGCATGGGGAAACACATGAAGTGGTTTTGCAACTCATGACCTCCCAGGAAATTACATCACAAGAAGTGACATCAGATCTTACTACCTCACACATATATTTAGCAGGTCTATCATAAATACATTTAAGTACATTAAAATATTTAACCAATGAGATTTTGTATCAGGGTTGTGCCCAAAAAGTGGCACAAACCTGACACAAAATCTGGTCCTCAACTTGTACACTTACCTTTTTTAAACCCTGCCACAAAGAAATTGGCAACAAGGAGAAACATGGCAGTAAATCTGTTCTTAATTGGTGGCAAAGTCTGCATTTGAAAATATCTTATGTGGTTAAGGCACCTGCTGCAGAGATCTTTGTGTGCCAAATAAAAGGAAAGGATATTCTGGAGGTTAACATATTTGCTTGAGAAATCTGTGTTTTTTTATCCTCATTTACCACAGTCTGACTCAAAGGGGGCCCCAGAGAACTCAGGCATCCTCCAACAGCTCTTTTCCTCTCTCCATGGGTAGGCTCCTGTCCAGAAAACAGAACTGAGTCACGGATCCTGTGCTGCATGAGATCCACAAAACATCAGAAGCAGTGTAATCATCGGACAATCAAGGCCCCAGGGAGGAAAACTAATAGTGCGTTCCTTCCAACCAAACTCTAAAAGGAGCCCAGAGCTCTTGCTCTTTCCTCCCCCTCTTCATATCCAACGTAGAGTTGTATATTAGCGCCTCCAACCACTCCTGCAATGTCGGGGGGAAGACCAACACCCATTTTCTACAAATTTCTCTTCTAGCCAGCAGGATCATATAAAAAAGCAGCTTCTTCTTTCCCCTCTTAAATAGTAACTGAGTTTGTTCCTGAAGCAACCCAAAGACAACAAGGGAGGGGCCGAGTTGACAATTGATAAAAAATATCTCCCTTAGTACCTCCTCCACCTTACACCAAAATTTAGTCAACTGGGGACAACTCACAAACATATGGAGATCATCTACGGTGTCCAGCCCACACTTTCACAGGCCAAAACCGTTCCTTGCCTGATCCTAGATAATTTCTGTGTTTTGTCCAGTCCCAGTTTTGAATTAAAGTAGCATAGGGGGTTAATGTGTCTTCTGCAAAGCACATTTCGTAACACACAGATGACAGATTTTTATTTTATGTAGCTGGGTAAGTGTGTTGCTGCTTTAAATACAAAGGTCCTTTTTAGGGTCGAGCCTGCTTTGCATGCGCTCGCGCATGCGTATAGCAGGGAGACTCTTTAGTATTTAGTAAAGGGCTCCGAGCACTGTCAACTTCACATCAGTGCTTTTTATTGGTTCGTGGGCTTCCCTAATTAAATCGGCTTGCTTTCATTAGTCGAGGCACGCATATGGCATGCCTTTTCCGGTGGCTAGCCCTCCTCCAGCGCAGCGACCAAGTACAGAAAACATGCAAGGCTCGCTGTTTTCCATCGGGCTCGTGGACTTCTTTTTTAACTAATTTACGAGCCCGATCTCGCTTGGCAGAAGTCGAGCGCTTTACCTACTTGATTTCACTTTTTCGGGTTACGTGCATAAATGCACTTTTGCCCGATAGGTGAAAAGTCGGGTTAGGAGTTTACAACGCGATCGGCTCTAACACGAGCAAACGCGAGACCCGATGCATTGTAAATGCTTGTGTTACTTGCAGTTCATAAATTGTAATCCGTCTAATAGCTACGAAGGGCATGTGACACCTAAACTTGTAACCCTCATTGTCTTTTGTAACAAATCCTGGACACTGGTTTACACATTTATATGAGTTTGTGTCAATGTATAATGTGTACGTGTGATGGAAAGCACTCTGACACCCTCACTGGGATTAGCAGTGCTATATAAAAGAAATAAAACAAAACAGTGATATTTAAATTACTTGTGTAAATACTGAGACAAACCAAAACATCTGGCATTCGTACAGTGCATGCATATGTCTTATATACAGTGACTGAACAAAGTCAAAAGCATGCCTCTCTTAATTACCTGTGAAGTGATTACAAAAAGTGTGCATTTGTGTCCCCTCCATTGAATTTGCACTTAGGTGTGAGGCTCCCGATAAGCTTCCAGCCAGGCTACTCTAACAAAAGGAGGCCAGAGGGCCCCTTAACTTCGTCCTTTGCTATGTGCACAGTTGGAATCTGATAACCCCCCTCGCTGCCTGCACATTACTACTTGAAAGGAAAGCAAGCAACATGCACTGCTGAATGTGTCCCGATTGTCGGGACAAGTTCAGTATATTTATGTGGGGCCCAAACTCATGGCAGCGTAGAAGGCGCCAATGTTGTGAAAATAGTGGGTAGACAATGTTGACTCGTGTGTTACTTCGACTTAGGCTCTGGGTACCTTGTTAAAGAAAGGTCTGGCCTCCAATAATTGAATATCTGAAGTGATGTGGTGTCAAGAACCTTCTGTTTGCAGACCTGAGAACTGTGGGTGGTTGAAAGGGAACACAAAGACTGGTGCTATAGTTGGGAGGGCAGTTATTTACGGCCTTGTGGACAAGATAGAAAGTTTTTAACTTTACTTTTTCTTTTTAATATGGCATCATTGCAGACATCTGAGAGTTGGGGTATATTTGAGATTACATGGCAGTCAGGCAACTTTCACTCAATTCAGTAGACCTGACAAACCGCTGATAAAGGCTATAGGCCTGACTGGTTCATTAGGAAAAGCTGTGTCAGATGCGATATGCTGGAGCTGTTTATTATGAGCAGTTACAACAAAAGCAGTAGGCCTGACTTATTTATTGTGAAATGCATATGTTCAGGCCAAAAGGCTTGATGGTGGATTTTTATTACACCCTACTAAAGCCTATAGACAGGTGTGTGTCACATGGACGGATACCCATAGATTGCTATATTAGGCACAGGATCAGGGGGTTGCTTACTTCTCTAACAAAAACACTGGGGCTAGAAGATTAGCACTCAGAGGAGGGTTTGTAGATTACTTCCGCAACTCTAATTTAGTACATATTTTTTATTGATTGACTGTATACATGCTGGATACCTTGCACAAAAGCTTATGCGCAATATGGTAGGCTGGAACTTGTTATGGCAATGGATCATTGATAAAGAGTATATGTCTGATTGGCACATTAGGAAAAGTTATAGATCAGTCCATGTATTATAAAAAATTAGAAAAAAGACCATAGGACTGTATTTGTGCAACACTGTAGGAAAAGATATAAATTAGCACTAGCGAAAAGGAACAAAGAAATTCAGGTGCTGGCCTGGGCCATGTGGGTGCAGGAAAGTAATACTAATAATAATGCATTGTTTTGGAAAACTTTAAATATGTCTTTTAGGGAAAACATATCCTCAGTTTGACTACAGTTTCTTTGGATGGCTGGTTCAGTCATTTTGGACTCTTATTTAATTTCTTCGATAATCCTTTTATTTACGCGAATAAGGTTAGGGTATATATATTGCCAGGTTCTGAATCACTAAGATTTACTCTCTAGGAAGTCACAACGGCCCTATCAAGAAGCAACATGCGGAAGACCCTGGGACTGGATGGAGTGCTAGTGGACGCATTTCACACTTTAACAGATTTATGAGTGACAGTTTTGACAGTAGTATTAACTGCAGCAGGAGAATTTTATGACAAGACCGGAGGCTCCTATTATGCGTTTCTTCTCTTGCTTTATTTAAACAGCAGCAGTCAAGAAGAACTACAAATCCCATGAGGCTAAAACAGACAGCCAATGGGATTAAAAAAGTAGTATACTAATATGACATCCAATAGGAACGACCCCATACCATTATGACGTCACTTGACTGCAAGCAGCTCTCTCTTTTCTTGCTGCTGCAGTCAAGATAAGTTCGAAAAAAAAAATTCTCTCATAACCTTTCTTTATCGTTTCCATGTTTATTTACATTTCTTGATGCTTTACTGTTCTGATATTATTCTTTGTTGACGGCATGTTGCCGCATTGATGACAGCGCGTTATTGAGCGCTCGCGTCTCCTTCCCGGCTCCGGGTGCAACTTCGGTTGCTCCCGGGCCACGAAGCACAACCGTGTCGCTGCCCGCCTCGCGCGTGACATTCTAAGGGAGCCTCCCTCGCGTCTGGGAAATAACCGTTACTCGGGTTTTGTCCCAGACGCGAGGAATACTCCTATTTTTGCCGCTCTTACCTGACTGCTCCTCCGACGCATACAACTTCACTCACGGCTTCGGGTAACTCCGTGCAACTCGTTCCTCGGCCCCGCCCTCAGGAGGAGGAGTTTTTGCTGTTCCAAGCCGGTTTGCTTGTTCTATTAACCCCCGGTTGCCTGGGTTTTAACCCTTTCCTGACTATTTACATATATTCCTGTCTAGTTTTTTCATAGAGAATTTTTTTTTTTTTTTTCCTTACAGTTTAACACTATTTTTCCTTTATAATGGAACCCAATTCCTCACCAATGGAACACAGTGTTGAGGAAATAAGGAATGACCTGCGTAATTTTATTAAAACTTCTGTTAAGCAGGCAATGCAGTCATCCATTCAAAAATTATCAAAAAATTTGGAATCAAATTTTGCTAACCTATTGTCTAAATCTTCGGCCCAGACTGCGGGGGAATGCAGTCAACGCCTGCCTGTCAACCCCTCGGGTTTGACTCAAAAGGAGAGTGAGCTTGACTCACACATGTCAGAGGACGCGGTTCCTCCCAAGGCTCCTGCCAAGGAGAATAATAATATGGCTTCCAGACCCTCTTTTAAGAGGAAATCCAAACAACATAATATACCCCCTTCTATTCCCACGGCCTCTGCTCCAGATACCGATGAGGACATGCCAGACGCGGATTCAGACTACTACGCTTCTGACAAGGACCATGATGATTCTTTTTACCCCCCCTCCAAAGAAATCAAAAGTTTCATCGGTTCCCCCCCTCTTGGATGCAGAAGGCTTACCTATGTTCGATCCTTCCCACATTTTACGGCCCAACTCTACAGAATGGTTTCCAGCTGAACATGTCGGGGATTTTGTGGCTCAAAAGTTATTCACTCCCCTTGATCAACAAACTAGAGCCAAGCTGAACTCAGAATGTCCACGTCCTGTGCTTCCGCACAAGGCAACAGCTACCCCTGTCATTGACCAGCAGATGTTAACCTTTTTTACTAAGCAAGGCAAGGACCCTCGAAAAGGGGTAGACAAAGCGTGGTCGTCCTGCCAGGACAAACTCCTCGATATAATTGGCCCTTTAACAAGAATCTTTGACATGGTGGAGACGGCCAGACTGGAGGGTACCTTTTTAGACCCAGAAGAGCTTTCCCTGTGGGTTCAACGCTGTCTTTGTCTTTTCGGAAATGCTAATTCCGCTTTCATTCACGAAAGACGCAAAGGCCTCCTGATCAAATTGGACCCTAAATTAATTAATTTAGCGACTGTACATCCTCAGATCCATACTGAGGGACAACTGTTCGGTGATTCCTTCATAAAGGACCTCGGCAAATATGTGGCCACTTTTACCTCACTGGACAAAGCCCAACAATCCATGAGGAAGATGTTTAACCAACGGGTTTTTGCCAGGGCCGGTAGAGGCAGGGGCCGCTTTACCGGCCGTGGTTTCTCCAATCAAGGCTCCAGAGCGTACTATAATTCCTACCAACAAGACTTCAGACCTCAATTCTACCCCCAACGTGGCAGAGGTTATCGTACCAGGTCCTTCAGACATACTAGAGCCTCAAACCCTACAGGTAAACCCTCAAGTTGCTCTCCTTCCAACAGGAGGTCGTATTTTCCATTTTCTTTCAAATTGGTTAACAATTACAGCAGATGTGTGGGTTCTAAACACGGTAAAGGGTTACAGCATAGAGCTTTACTCTACTCCGGTGCAAACATTTTTTTCCCCGCTTCCCCATTTTTCAGCAGAAATGAACGAGTTGATATCTGCCGAGGTCGGCTCTCTCTTACAAAAACGAGTGATTTCAATAACACACCCTCATCCCTTGGGATTTACCAGCCCAATTTTTCTAGTTCAAAAGAAAAACAAAAAGATGCGTCCGGTCATCAACTTAAAGCATTTCAATCGCTTTGTGGTGTACCGACATTTCAAAATGGAGACAATTTTTCATCTCAGAGATATACTTCTCCAATACGATTGGATGGTCAGATTGGACCTTCAGGATGCTTACCTAGTGGTTCCGGTTCATCCAGATTCCAGGAAATTTCTGCAATTCCTATGGCTAGATCAAATGTATCACTTTACCTCTCTACCCTTCGGTCTATCGTCTGCCCCTTGGTGTTTCACCAAGCTTCTCAAGCCCGTAGTTGCTCATCTAAGGGCTCAGGGTATAAGGCTCCTAATCTACTTAGACGATATCCTCATCATGAATCAGTCTCCCCAAACTCTGCTACTCCACTTGCAGATCACTTGTTCTCTCTTAGAGGACCTCGGTTTCATAATAAACAGAGAAAAATCTCTTTTAACTCCCTCCCAAGTCCTAGAATTTCTGGGTTTCCAGATCAATTCCATTTCCGCTACTCTTCTTCTTCCTACAACGAAAATAAAATCCATAAAGTCGGAAATTCTTCAGGTTCTTCGCACTTCTCTCATCTCCCTCAGAACTTTAGCTCGAATAGTAGGTCTGCTTTCCTCTTCCATCCAAGCGATATTTCCAGGTCCACTCCATTACCGATCTCTCCAGAGGCTAAAGATCCAACACTTAAGGAAAGGGCTCTCTTATTCCGACCTCGTGCCCTTAGATCTCGAATCTCGTACAGAGCTTCAGTGGTGGATAGACCATTTAGATGCTTGGAACGGGAAAAGTATTTTTCCGTTAGCCCCAGATCTTGTGTTAGAATCCGATGCAAGCCATCTAGGCTGGGGGGCCCGTTGTGGTCCCATCTCGACTGGAGGTACATGGTCTATCGAGGAGTCCAAATTGCACATCAATTGTTTAGAGATGCTTGCCGGCTCCTTTGCAATCAGAAGTCTGGCAAAAAACAAGGTACATTGTGCAATCCTTCTCAGAATGGACAATATATCCGCGGTCAGGTACATAAATCATCTCGGAGGTACAAGGTCCAAACCTCTGGCGGATTTGGCCAAGAGTTTTTGGGAATATTGCCTTACAAACCATCTTTCGGTTCATGCAGAATATCTTCCAGGAGCCCTCAATTCAGTGGCAGACTGGCATTCTCGTCATCTTCGAGATTCCAGCGATTGGAAACTTCATCCTTCAGTGTTCCACAGGATACAATCCTTATGGGGTCCGCTCTCCATAGACCTTTTTGCATCCCGTCTCAACACACAGCTTCTTCGATTTTACAGCTGGCGCCCAGATCCATTAGCCTTAGCATCAGATGCTTTCTTGCAAGATTGGTCTCATGCGCTCAATTACGCCTTCCCCCCTTTTATCATGATCAACAGAGTCTTAGCACAAGCCAGACGTCAACAGGCCTCTCTTGTCCTCATAGTTCCGTTTTGGCAATCCCAGGTATGGTACCCTATCTTACTGGAACTTTCAGTGGATTTTCCCCTGCTAATCCAGCACTTCCCAGATTTACTCCTGGACCCCCTTCATCGTCCCCACCCCCTCATTTCGGACAATCTCCTTATTCTATCCGCTTGGAAGATTTCAGCAATTCCCAAACTTTCCCTTTCATTTCGTCAGAAGCTTCTCAATACATCGCAAATTCCTGGGCCCCTGGTACCAAGAAAGCATACAAGGCAGCCTGGTCTCTATGGAACAGCTGGTGTTTGGGAAGGCACATTAATCCCTTTTCAACAGATATAATATTTATAGTCAATTTTTTGGCTGCAGAAGCCAGCAAAGGCAAAGCTTTCCGTACTATCAACCTTTACAGATCAGCTATTTCCTCTAACCATACACACGTCAATGGGAAACCGGTTGGCGAACACCCGCTGGTATGCAGATTACTAAAGGGAGTAAAATTTTCCAAACCTCCTCTACCAAAGTACAATAACTTGTGGGATGTTAATGTTGTTCTAAAGTACTTGAACTCTTTACCAGACAACTCGATTTTATCACTAAAAATGTTATCTGCCAAACTTACAATGTTATTATGTTTAGTCTCTATTAAATATCGGATGTCAAAGCATTGGACGTCTCCAACCGTCAATTCACTCCTTCGGGGGTGTTGTTCTCGGTTGTTCGACGTACCAAGACCAACTTATCATCAGTTTTCTATCCTTATTTCCCTCAACATCCGAAGTTATGTGTAGGCCAATGTCTTAAAGTTTATGAACAAAGAACTGCAGAATTGAGAACATCCTCTTCCCAACTTCTTATTTCTTTCAGGAAACCTCATAACCCGGTTTCATCAGCCATCCTAGCACGTTGGGTTAGATGGATCATGTCTTTAGCAGGCATAGATATTTCCAGATTTGGAGCTCACTCTGCCAGAGGGGCTATGGCTTCCAAGGCCTTCTGGGCAGGTTCTCGTTTGGAGGATATTCTCAAGTCTGCAGACTGGTCCAATGATAATACCTTTCGAGTTTTTTATTGTAAACCTGTTGATAATGTGTCGTTCAATGTAATTAATATGCTTTAAACTCGCATAATAGGAGCCTCCGGTCTTGTCATAAAATGTAGATTTTCCTAGTTTATGACGGAAAGTCTTAATTTTATTAAAGACACGGAGGCGAGTATTATCCCGCCTCTGGATTAACTTGGTTTTTCTCTCCCACCCTTCTTTCCAGCGCCTGCTGCAGCTTCGCAACCAGCATCCTGATTGGACTTCCTGGCATCACGTTCATCTACCACTCAATTCAAGTCTGGAATCGTATCCCTCGGATTTCAGGGCACATCCCTACCTTTACAGGATACTTGACTTTTGTTCCGACGTTTTTGCTTTTCTCATGGCATTGTTTATCCTTCGTTCTATATTACCATTATTTTTCAATGACTGACTATTCGCAAGAAAAGAGGGCTGCTTGCAGTCAAGTGACGTCATAATGGTATGGGGTCGTTCCTATTGGATGTCATATTAGTATACTACTTTTTTAATCCCATTGGCTGTCTGTTTTAGCCTCATGGGATTTGTAGTTCTTCTTGACTGCTGCTGTTTAAATAAAGCAAGAGAAGAAACGCATAATACTCGCCTCCGTGTCTTTAATAAAATTAAGACTTTCCGTCATAAACTAGGAAAATCTACATTTCCCACTGCATGAACAGAATTGCTTTTTGTGCCAGTCTTCAAAAAAGAAAGTAGGAGCAACCCCTAAAGCTGCTGACCCTTATCTCTCCTGGACTCTTCCATTAAGCATCTTTGATCTTGCTAACCCTATCAAATTATGGGAAACTATGAAACCTCGTGCTCTGTAGGAGATAATCCCACTTTTGGCAAGACTATACAAAAGGGCTACTGCCAGAGTCCATTATGGACCAAACAGGGAATGCACCAATCTTGAGGAGAGGGGTAAGGCACGGATGTGTCCTCGGTCCTTTCCTTTTCTCACAGTACATCAACGGTGTTGCTAAAACAATGCAGAACAGTCACTTAGAATCGGATCCAGGCATGTCCCCATTTCACTGTATGCAGATGATGTGGTCCTCTACGACTGTAAAAAGTCAGCAATATTTAATTGATCTATTTACTGCCCATATGGAACAGAGGCATATGAAAATCAATTAAAACTAATATTTTTCCATGATTTGCAGGCAGGGGATTCCCAAGTCCTACACCCGTACTATAAACGGAGAACATATTAAGAGAGTGGCCACCTTCTCATATTTGGGTATTCCATTTGACACAAGCTGAGGGCATTTGAGGAATGTCAGACAGTTCATTAGATTAAATGAAAGGGTATTTTAATATCCACAAAGCCAGGCAACAAGCCAATTAAGGAAATGCTGGCCATTTGCAAGAGTAAGGCCATCTCTGCCATTACATATGGAGTGGGTATATTGGGTATTTGCAATATAGCTACTCTTCAAAGGCAAGAGAATATATTCTTAAGGAGACTCTTAGCTCTACCACAATCCATTTAGACTTTTATTATATATAAGAATATCAAAATATGTCATGCTATATTCTCCTTTGTCAATCAATTCATTATGATGAAACGATTTGGAAGCTACATTATGAATTTGAAGGGGGGTTGGGAGCACACTGCCTCACATCCCAGCAAGGTTCGCCCCTTTGCATCCTGGTAAATGCAGTTCACAGTTAGCACTTACTTGAAAGTTATCTGTAGTTTTTCATCAACGTTGGTGCAGTCATTGCTGTATATCTCTGGATACGTGTTTCTGGGTTTAGCTCTTCATCAATAGAGAGTACAGAACAAAGAAAATTCATCTGGGGTTGCTGGAAATGCTGCCAAAATCCTCTCAGGTCAAGTACCATTCACAGGCCCACAGGTGCATCGCCAAAGCTCGTCAGCTCCCTGGCTCAAGGGAGCCTTTTAAACAGGATTTCGGGTTGGAAGCACACTGCCTCACATCCCAGCACAGTTCACCCCTTTGCATCCTGGTAAATGCAGTTCACAGTTAGTGCTTATTTGAAAGTTATCTGTAGTTTTTCACCAAAGTTGGTGCAGTCATTGCTGTATATCTCTAGACACGTGTTTCTGGGTTTAGCCCTTCATCAATAGAGAGTATAGAACAAAGAAATGTAATCTGGGGTTGCTGGAAATGCTCCCAAAATCCTCTCAGGTTAAGTACCACTCACAGGCACACAGGTGAATCTCCAAAGCTCGTCAGCTCACTGGTTCAAGGGAGCCTTTTAAAAAGGAAGGGGGGTTGGGAGCACACTGCCTCACATCCCAGCACAGTTCGCCCCTATGCATCCTGGTAAATGCAGTTCACAGTTAGCGCTTACTTGAAAGTTATCTGTAGTCTTTCACCAAAGTTGGTGCAGTCATTGCTGTATATCTCTAAACATGTGTTTCTGGGTTTAGCCCTTCATCAGTAGAGAGTAGAGAACAAAGAAAATTCATCTGGGGTTGCTGGAAATGCTGCCAAAATCCTCTCAGGTCAAGTACCACCCACAGGCACACAGGTGCATCTCCAAAGCTCAAGGCTCAAGGGAGGCTTTTAACCAGGAAGGGGGGTTGAGAGCACACTGCCTCACATCCCAGCACAGTTCGCCCCTTTGCATCCTGGTAAATGCAGTTCACAGTTAGCACTTAATAATACAATGTGCGGCACACCCTTTATGGACACAGTAATATAAATAAACCCAAAATTGAGTAGTCTTAAAGAAACAAAACATCCAATTTAATACAAGTTCGAAATGTCCAATCCAATCCAAAGATCCAAAATAAAATCTTCAACTATTTGGTAACCCATCCATGGTATTACAACTCAAGCCGTAGTATAATTCAAGCCAACACGTGTTTCGTCATGGGAAATTCTTTTTTAGATCCCGAACGACTTCTTCAGGGCTAAAAAATTGTATCTGATGAATTTACTTCGTAAACCCTCATTTTGTGCATGCAAATTATTGCGAAACGTATTTTGGAATGTGACCCCCCTAGCTAGACTGTCAAACAATTCTTCAGCTAATTTAGTCCTATCCATGACAAAAGTAAATGTATATTAAAGCTCAGAACCAAGCAGCCCCCTCAAATAACGTAATCTAACTCATGGGGTGATTTGTTAGGGTATAAAGGCGATCAGAATCCTAGTCAGCGAATTTATGCAGAGAAATAAGAGGTGCCTGCACAAGGGAAAACACCCATCCCTCAAAGGTTACAAAAAAAAACAACAGTCTATAATACAATATGCGGCACACCCTTTATGGACACAGTAATATAAATAAACCCAAAATTGAGTAGTCTTAAAGAAACAAAACATCCAATTTAATACAAGTTCGAAATGTCCAATCAAATCCAAAGATCCCAAAAAAAATCTTCAAATATTTGGTAACCCATCCATGGTATTACAACTCAAGCCGTAGTATAATTCAAGCCAACACGTGTTTCGTCATGGAAAATTCTTTTTTAGATCCCGAACGACTTCTTCAGGGCTAAAAAATTGTATCTGATGAATTTACTTCGTAAACCCTCATTTTGTGCATGCGAATTATTGCGAAACGTATTTTGGAATGTGACCCCCCTAGCTAAACTGTCAAACAATTCTTCAGCTAATTTAGTCCTATCCATGACAAAAGTAAATGTATATTAAAGCTCAGAACCAAGCAGCCCCCTCAAATAACGTAATCTAACTCATGAGGTGATTTGTTAGGGTATAAAGGCGCTCAGAATCCTAGTCAGCAAATTTATGCAGAGAAATAAAAGGGGCCTGCACAAGGGAAAACACCCATCCCTCAAAGGTAAAAAAACAAAACAACAGTCTATAATACAATGTGCGGCACACCCTTTATGGACACAGTAATATAAATAAACCCAAAATTGAGTAGTCTTAAAGAAACAAAACATCCAATTTAATACAAGTTCGAAATCTCCAATCCAATCCAAAGATCCAAAATAAAATCTTCAAATATTTGGTAACCCGTCCATGGTATTACAACTTAAGCCGTAGTATAATTCAAGCCAACACGTGTTTCGTCATGGGAAATTCTTTTTTAGATCCCAAACGACTTCTTCAGGGCTAAAAATTGTATCTGATGAATTTACTTCGTAAACCCTCATTTTGTGCATGCGAATTATTGCGAAACGTATTTTGGAATGTGACCCCCCTAGCTAGACTGTCAAACAATTCTTCAGCTAATTTAGTCCTATCCATGACAAAAGTAAATGTATATTAAAGCTCAGAACCAAGCAGCCCCCCTCAAATAACGTAATCTAACTCATGGGGTGATTTGTTAGGGTATAAAGGCGCTCAGGATCCTAGTCAGCGAATTTATGTAGAGAAATAAGAGGTGCCTGCACAAGGGAAAACACCCATCCCTCAAAGGTAAAAAAAAAAACAGCAGTCTATAATACAATGTGCGGCACACCCTTTATGGACACAGTAATATAAATAAACCCAAAATTGAGTAGTCTTAAAGAAACAAAACATCCAATTTAATACAAGTTCGAAATGTCCAATCCAATCCAAAGATCCAAAATATAATCTTCAATTATTTGGTAACCCATCCATGGTATTACAACTCAAGCCGTAGTATAATTCAAGCCAACACGTGTTTCGTCATGGGAAATTCTTTTTTAGATCCCGAACGACTTCTTCAGGGCTAAAAAATTGTATCTGATGAATTTACTTCGTAAACCCTCATTTTGTGCATGCAAATTATTGCAAAACGTATTTTGGAATCTGACCCCCCTAGCTAGACTGTCAAACAATTCTTCAGCTAATTTAGTCCTATCCATGACAAAACTAAATGTATATTAAAGCTCAGAACCAAGCAGCCCCCCTCAAATAACGTAATCTAACTCATGGGGTGATTTGTTAGGGTATAAAGGCGCTCAGGATCCTAGTCAGCGAATTTATGCAGAGAAATAAGAGGTGCCTGCACAAGGGAAAACACCCATCCCTCAAAGGTAAAAAAAAAAACAACAGTCTATAATACAATGTGCGGCACACCCTTTATGGACACAGTAATATAAATAAACCCAAAATTGAGTAGTCTTAAAGAAACAAAACATCCAATTTAATACAAGTTCAAAATGTCCAATCCAATCCAAAGATCCAAAATAAAATCTTCAAATATTTGGTAACCCATCCATGGTATCACAACTCAAGCCGTAGTATAATTCAAGCCAACACGTGTTTCGTCATGGGAAATTCTTTTTTAGATCCCGAACGACTTCTTCAGGGCTAAAAAATTGTATCTGATGAATTTACTTCGTAAACCCTCATTTTGTGCATGCGAATTATTGCGAAACGTATTTTGGAATGTGACGCCCCTAGCTAGACTGTCAAACAATTCTTCAGCTAATTTAGTCCTATCCATGACAAAAGTAAATGTATATTAAAGCTCAGAACCAAACAGCCACCCTCAAATAACGTAATCTAACTCATGGGGTGATTTGTTAGGGTATAAAGGCGCTCAGGATCCTAGTCAGCGAATTTATTCAGAGAAATAGGAGGTGCCTGCACAAGGGAAAACACCCATCCCTCAAAGGTTAAAAAAAAAACAACAGTCTATAATACAATGTGCGGCACACCCTTTATGGACACAGTAATATAAATAAACCCAAAATTGAGTAGTCTTAAAGAATCAAAACATCCAATTTAATACAAGTTCGAAATGTCCAATCCAATCCAAAGATCCAAAATAAAATCTTCAAATATTTGGTAACCCATCCATGGTATTACAACTCAAGCCGTAGTATAATTCAAGCCAACACGTGTTTCGTCATGGGAAATTCTTTTTTAGATCCCAAACGACTTCTTCAGGGCTAAAAAATTGTATCTGATGAATTTACTTCGTAAACCCTCATTTTGTGCATGCAAATTATTGCGAAACGTATTTTGGAATGTGACCCCCCTAGCTAGACTGTCAAACAATTCTTCAGCTAATTTAGTCCTATCCATGACAAAAGTAAATGTATATTAAAGCTCAGAACCGGGCAGCCCCCCTCAAATAACGTAATCTAACTCATGGGGTGATTTGTTAGGGTATAAAGGCGCTCAGGATCCTAGTCAGCGA
The DNA here is from genome assembly GCF_031143425.1 of Pleurodeles waltl. Classification (NCBI taxonomy): domain Eukaryota; kingdom Metazoa; phylum Chordata; class Amphibia; order Caudata; family Salamandridae; genus Pleurodeles; species Pleurodeles waltl. Next base: position 417,779,686 of record NC_090448.1, on the reverse strand, counting down.
ATTTATGCAGAGAAATAAGAGGTGCCTGTACAAGGGAAAACACCCATCCCTCAAAGGTTAAAAAAAAAACAACAGTCTATAATACAATGTGCGGCACACCCTTTATGGACACAGTAATATAAATAAACCCAAAATTGAGTAGTCTTAAAGAAACAAAACATCCAATTTAATACAAGTTCGAAATGTCCAATCCAATCCAAAGATCCAAAATAAAATCTTCAAATATTTGGTAACCCATCCATGGTATTACAACTCAAGCCGTAGTATAATTCAAGCCAACACGTGTTTCGTCATGGGAAATTCTTTTTTAGATCCCGAACGACTTCTTCAGGGCTAAAAAATTGTATCTGATGAATTTACTTCGTAAACCCTCATTTTGTGCATGCGAATTATTGCGAAACGTATTTTGGAATGTGACCCCCCTAGCTAGACTGTCAAACAATTCTTCAGTTAATTTAGTCCTATCCATGACAAAAGTAAATGTATATTAAAGTTCAGAACCAAGCAGCCCCCCTCAAATAACGTAATCTAACTCATGGGGTGATTTGTTAGGGTATAAAGGCGCTCAGGATCCTAGTCAGCAAATTTATGCAGAGAAATAAGAGGTGCCTGCACAAGGGAAAACACCCATCCCTCAAAGGTTAAAAAAAAAACAACAGTCTATAATACAATGTGCGGCACATCCTTTATGGACACAGTAATATAAATAAACCCAAAATTGAGTAGTCTTAAAGAAACAAAACATCCAATTTAATACAAGTTCGAAATGTCCAATCCAATCCAAAGATCCAAAATTAAATCTTCAAATATTTCGTAACCCATCCATGGTATTACAACTCAAGCCGTAGTATAATTCAAGCCAACACGTGTTTCGTCATGGAAAATTCTTTTTTAGATCCCAAACGACTTCTTCAGGGCAAAAAAAATTGTATATGATGAATTTACTTCGTAAACCGTCATTTTGTGCATGCAAATTATTGCGGAACGTATTTTGGAATGTGACCCCCCCTAGCTAGACTGTCAAACAATTCTTCAGCTAATTTAGTCCTATCCATGACAAAAGTAAATGTATATTAAAGCTCAGAACCAAGCAACCCCTCTCAAATAACGTAATCTAACTCTTGGGGTGATTTGTTAGGGTATAAAGGCGCTCAGGATCCTAGTCAGCGAATTTATGCAGAGAAATAAGAGGTGCCTGCACAAGGGAAAACACCCATCCCTCAAAGGTTAAAAAAAAAACAACAGTCTATAATACAATGTGCGGCACATCCTTTATGGACACAGTAATATAAATAAACCCAAAATTGAGTAGTCTTAAAGAAACAAAACATCCAATTTAATACAAGTTCGAAATGTCCAATCCAATCCAAAGATCCAAAATTAAATCTTCAAATATCTGGTAACCCATCCATGGTATTACAACTCAAGCCGTAGTATAATTCAAGCCAACACGTGTTTCGTCATGGAAAATTCTTTTTTAGATCCCAAACGACTTCTTCAGGGCAAAAAAAATTGTATATGATGAATTTACTTCGTAAACCCTTATTTTGTGCATGCGAATTATTGTGGAACGTATTTTGGAATGTGACCCCCCTAGCTAGACTGTCAAACAATTCTTCAGCTAATTTAGTCCTATCCATGACAAAAGTAAATGTATATTAAAGCTCAGAACCAAGCAACCCCTCTCAAATAACGTAATCTAACTCTTGGGGTGATTTGTTAGGGTATAAAGGCGCTCAGGATCCTAGTCAGCGAATTTATGTAGAGAAATAAGAGGTGCCTGCACAAGGGAAAACACCCATCCCTCAAAGGTTAAAAAAAAAACAACAGTCTATAATACAATGTGCGGCACACCCTTTATGGACACAGTAATATAAATAAACCCAAAATTGAGTAGTCTTAAAGAAACAAAACATCCAATTTAATACAAGTTCGAAATGTACAATCCAATCCAAAGATCCAAAATAAAATCTTCAAATATTTGGTAACCCATCCATGGTATTACAACTCAAGCCGTAGTATAAGTCAAGCCAACACGTGTTTCGTCATGGGAAATTCTTTTTTAGATCCCGAACGACTTCTTCAGGGCTAAAAAATTGTATCTGATGAATTTACTTCGTAAACCCTCATTTTGTGCATGCGAATTATTGCGAAACGTATTTTGGAATGTGACCCCCCTAGCTAGACTGTCAAACAATTCTTCAGCTAATTTAGTCCTATCCATGACAAAAGTAAATGTATATTAAAGCTCAGAACCAAGCAGCCCCCCTCAAATAACGTAATCTAACTCATGGGGTGATTTGTTAGGGTATAAAGGCGCTCAGGATCCTAGTCAGCGAATTTATGCAGAGAAATAAGAGGTGCCTGCACAAGGAAAAACACCCATCCCTCAAAGGTTAAAAAAAAACAACAGTCTATAATACAATGTGCGGCACACCCTTTATGGACACAGTAATATAAATTAACCCAAAATTGAGTAGTCTTAATGAAACAAAACATCCAATTTAATACAAGTTCGAAATGTCCAATCCAATCCAAAGATCCAAAATAAAATCTTCAAATATTTGGTAACCCATCCATGGTATTACAACTCAAGCCATAGTATAATTCAAGCCAACACGTGTTTCATCATAGGAAATTCTTTTTTAGATCCCGAACGACTTCTTAAGGGCTAAAAAATTGTATCTGATTAATTTACTTCGTAAACCCTCATTTTGTGCATGCGAATTATTGCGAAACGTATTTTGGAATGTGACCCCCCTAGCTAGACTGTCAAACAATTCTTCAGCTAATTTAGTCCTATCCATGACAAAAGTAAATGTATATTAAAGCTCAGAACCAAGCAGCCCCCCTCAAATAACGTAATCTAACTCATGGGGTGATTTGTTAGGGTATAAAGGCGCTCAGGATCCTAGTCAGCGAATTTATGCAGAGAAATAAGAGGTGCCTGCACAAGGGAAAACACCCATCCCTCAAAGGTTAAAAAAAAAACAACAGTCTATAATACAATGTGCGGCACATCCTTTATGGACACAGTAATATAAATAAACCCAAAATTGAGTAGTCTTAAAGAAACAAAACATCCAATTTAAAACAAGTTCGAAATGTCCAATCCAATCCAAAGATCCAAAATAAAATCTTCAAATATTTGGTAACCCATCCATGGTATTACAACTCAAGCCGTAGTATAATTCAAGCCAACACGTGTTTCGTCATGGGAAATTCTTTTTTAGATCCCGAACGACTTCTTCAGGGCTAAAAAATTGTATCTGATGAATTTACTTCGTAAACCCTCATTTTGTGCATGCGAATTATTGCAAAACGTATTTTGGAATGTGACCCCCCTAGCTAGACTGTCAAACAATTCTTCAGCTAATTTAGTCCTATCCATGACAAAAGTAAATGTATATTAAAGCTCAGAACCAAGCAGCCCCCCTCAAATAACGTAATCTAACTCATGGGGTGATTTGTTAGGGTATAAAGGCGCTCAGGATCCTAGTCAGCGAATTTATGCAGAGAAATAAGAGGTGCCTGCACAAGGGAAAACACCCATCCCTCAAAGGTTAAAAAAAAACAACAGTCTATAATACAATGTGCGGCACACCCTTTATGGACACAGTGATACAAATAAACCCAAAATTGAGTAGTCTTAAAGAAACAAAACATCCAATTTAATACAAGTTCGAAATGTCCAATCCAATCCAAAGATCCAAAATAAAATCTTCAAATATTTGGTAACCCATCCATGGTATTACAACTCAAGCCGTAGTATAATTCAAGCCAACACGTGTTTCGTCATGGGAAATTCATTTTTAGATCCCGAACGACTTCTTCAGGGCTAAAAAATTGTATCTGATGAATTTACTTCGTAAACCCTCATTTTGTGCATGCGAATTATTGCGAAACGTATTTTGGAATGTGACCCCCCTAGCTAAACTGTCAAACAATTCTTCAGCTAATTTAGTCCTATCCATGACAAAAGTAAATGTATATTAAAGCTCAGAACCAAGCAGCCCCCCTCAAATAACGTAATCTAACTCATGGGGTGATTTGTTAGGGTATAAAGGCGCACAGGATCCTAGTCAGCGAATTTATGCAGAGAAATAAGAGGTGCCTGCACAAGGAAAAACACCCCTCCCTCAAAGGTTAAAAAAAAAGAACAGTCTATAATGCAATGTGCGGCACTCCCTTTATGGACACAGTAATATAAATAAACCCAAAATTGAGTAGTCTTAAAGAAACAAAACATCCAATTTAATACAAGTTCGAAATGTCCAATCCAATCCAAAGATCCAAAATAAAATCGTCAAATATTTGGTAACCCATCCATGGTATTACAACTCAAGCCGTAGTATAATTCAAGCCAACACGTGTTTCGTCATGGGAAATTATTTTTTAGATTCCGAACAACTTCTTCAGGGCTAAAAAATTGTATCTGATGAAGTTACTTCGTAAACCCGCATTTTGTGCATGCAAATTATTGCAAAACGTATTTTGGAATGTGACCCCCCTAGCTAGACTGTCAAACAGTTATTCAGCTAATTTAGTCCTATCCATGACAAAAGTAAATGTATATTAAAGCTCAGAACCAAGCAGCCCCCCTCAAATAATGTAATCTAACTCATGGGGTGATTTGTTAGGGTATAAAGGCGCTCAGGATCCTAGTCAGCGAATTTATGCAGAGAAATAAGAGGTACCTGCACAAGGAAAAACACCCATCCCTCAAAGGTTAAAAAAAAAACAACAGTCTATAATACAATGTGCAGCACATCCTTTATGGACACAGTAATATAAATAAACCCAAAATTGAGCAGTCTTAAAGAAACAAAACATCCAATTTAATACAAGTTCGAAATGTCCAATCCAATCCAAAGATCCAAAATAAAATCTTCAAATATTTGGCAACCCATCCATGGTATTACAACTCAAGCCGTAGTATAATTCAAGCCAACACGTGTTTCGTCATGGGAAATTCTTTTTTAGATCCCGAACGACTTCTTCAGGGCTAAAAAATTGTATCTGATGAATTTACTTCGTAAACCCTCATTTTGTGCATGCGAATTATTGCGAAACGTATTTTGGAATGTGACCCCCCCTAGCTAGACTGTCAAACAATTCTTCAGCTAATTTAGTCCTATCCATGACAAAAGTAAATGTATATTAAAGCTCAGAACCAAGCAGCCCCCCTCAAATAACGTAATCTAACTCATGGGGTGATTTGTTAGGGTATAAAGGCGCTCAGGATCCTAGTCAGCGAATTTATGCAGAGAAATAAGAGGTGCCTGCACAAGGGAAAACACCCATCCCTCAAAGGTTAAAAAAAAAACAACAGTCTATAATACAATGTGCGGCACACCCTTTATGGACACAGTAATATAAATAAACCCAAAATTGAGTAGTCTTAAAGAAACAAAACATCCAATTTAATACAAGTTCGAAATGTCCAATCCAATCCAAAGATCCAAAATAAAATCTTCAAATATTTGGTAACCCATCCATGGTATTACAACTCAAGCCGTAGTATAATTCAAGCCAACACGTGTTTCGTCATGGGAAATTCTTTTTTAGATCCCGAACAACTTCTTCAGGGCTAAAAAATTGTATCTGACGAAGTTACTTCGTAAACCCGCATTTTGTGCATGCAAATTATTGCCAAACGTATTTTGGAATGTGACCCCCCTAGCTAGACTGTCAAACAATTCTTCAGCTAATTTAGTCCTATCCATGACAAAAGTAAATGTATATTAAAGTTCAGAACCAAGCAGCCCCCCTCAAATAACGTAATCTAACTCATGGGGTGATTTGTTAGGGTATAAAGGTGCTCAGGATCCTAGTCAGCGAATTTATGCAGAGAAATAAGAGGTGCCTGCACAAGGAAAAACACCCATCCCTCAAAGGTTAAAAAAAAAGCAACAGTCTATAATACAATGTGCGGCACATCCTTTATGGACACAGTAATATAAATAAACCCAAAATTGAGTAGTCTTAAAGAAACAAAACATCCAATTTAATACAAGTTCGAAATGTCCAATCCAATCCAAAGATCCAAAATAAAATCTTCAAATATTTGGTAACCCATCCATGGTATTACAACTCAAGCCGTAGTATAATTCAAGCCAACACGTGTTTCGTCATGGGAAATTCTTTTTTAGATCCCGAACGACTTCTTCAGGGCTAAAAAATTCTATCTGATGAATTTACTTCGTAAACCCTCATTTTGTGCATGCGAATTATTGGGAAACGTATTTTGGAATGTGACCCCCCTACCTAAACTGTCAAACAATTCTTCAGCTAATTTAGTCCTATCCATGACAAAAGTAAATGTATATTAAAGCTCAGAACCAAGCAGCCCCCCTCAAATAACGTAATCTAACTCATGGGGTGATTTGTTAGGGTATAAAGGCTCTCAGGATCCTAGTCAGCGAATTTATGCAGAGAAATAAGAGGTGCCTGCACAAGGGAAAACACCCATCCCTCAAAGGTTAAAAAAAATACAACAGTCTATAATACAATGTGCGGCACATCCTTTATGGACACAGTAATATAAATAAACCCAAAATTGAGTAGTCTTAAAGAAACAAAACATCCACTTTAATACAAGTTCGAAATGTCCAATCCAATCCAAAGATCCAAAATAAAATCTTCAAATATTTGGTAACCCATCCATGGTATTACAACTCAAGCCGTAGTATAATTCAAGCCAACACGTGTTTCGTCATGGGAAATTCTTTTTTAGATCCCGAACGACTTCTTCAGGGCTAAAAAATTGTATCTGGTGAATTTACTTCGTAAACCCTCATTTTGTGCATGCGAATTATTGCGAAACGTATTTTGGAATGTGACCCCCCTAGCTAGACTGTCAAACAATTCTTCAGCTAATTTAGTCCTATTCATGACAAAAGTAAATGTATATTAAAGCTCAGAACCAAGCAGCCCCCCTCAAATAACGTAATCTAACTCATGGGGTGATTTGTTAGGGTATAAAGGCGCTCAGGATCCTAGTCAGCGAATTTATGCAGAGAAATAAGAGGTGCCTGCACAAGGGAAAACACCCATCCCACAAAGGTTAAAAAAAAAAACAACAGTCTATAATACAATGTGCGGCACACCCTTTATGGACACAGTAATATAAATAAACCCAAAATTGAGTAGTCTTAAAGAAACAAAACATCCAATTTAATACAAGTTCGAAATGTCCAATCCAATCCAAAGATCCAAAATAAAATCTTCAAATATTTGGTAACCCATCCATGGTATTACAACTCAAGCCGTAGTATAATTCAAGCCAACACGTGTTTCGTCATGGGAAATTCTTTTTTAGATCCTGAACAACTTCTTCAGGGCTAAAAAATTGTATCTGATGAAGTTACTTTGTAAACCCGCATTTTGTGCATGCAAATTATTGCGAAACGTATTTTGGAATGTGACCCCCCTAGCTAGACTGTCAAACAATTCTTCAGCTAATTTAGTCCTATCCATGACAAAAGTAAATGTATATTAAAGCTCAGAACCAAGCAGCCCCCCTCAAATAACGTAATCTAACTCATGGGGTGATTTGTTAGGGTATAAAGGCGCTCAGGATCCTAGTCAGCGAATTTATGCAGAGAAATAAGAGGTGCCTGCACAAGGAAAAACACCCATCCCTCAAAGGTTAAAAAAAAAACAACAGTCTATAATACAATGTGCGGCACATCCTTTATGGACACAGTAATATAAATAAACCCAAAATTGAGTAGTCTTAAAGAAACAAAACATCAATTTAATACAAGTTCGAAATTTCCAATCCAATTCAAAGATCCAAAATAAAATCTTCAAATATTTGGTAACCCATCCATGGTATTACAACTCAAGCCGTAGTATAATTCAAGCCAACACGTGTTTCGTCATGGGAAATTGTTTTTTAGATCCCGAACGACTTCTTCAGGGCAAAAAAATTGTATCTGATGAATTTACTTCGTAAACCCTCATTTTGTTCATGCAAATTATTGCGAAACGTATTTTGGAATGTGACCCCCCTAGCTAAACTGTCAAACAATTCTTCAGCTAATTTAATCCTATCCATGACAAAAGTAAATATATATTAAAGCTCAGAACCAAGCAGCCCCCCTCAAATAACGTAATCTAACTCATGGGGTGATTTGTTAGGGTATAAAGGCTCTCAGGATCCTAGTCAGCGAATTTATGCAGAGAAATAAGAGGTGCCTGCACAAGGGAAAACACCCATCCCTCAAAGGTTAAAAAAAAAACAACAGTCTATAATACAATGTTCGGCACATCCTTTATGGACACAGTAATATAAATAAACCCCAAATTGAGTAGTCTTAAAGAAACAAAACATCCAATTTCATACAAGTTCGAAATGTCCAATCCAATCCAAAGATCCAAAATAAAATCTTCAAATATTTGGTAACCCATCCATGGTATTACAACTCAAGCCGTAGTATAATTCAAGCCAACACGTGTTTCGTCATGGGAAATTCTTTTTTAGATCCCGAACGACTTCTTCACGGCTAAAAAATTGTATCTGATGAATTTACTTCGTAAACCCTCATTTTGTGCATGCGAATTATTGCGAAACGTATTTTGGAATGTGACCCCCCTAGCTAGACTGCCAAACAATTCTTCAGCTAATTTAGTCCTATCCATGACAAAAGTAAATGTATATTAAAGCTCAGAACCAAGCAGCCCCCCTCAAATAACGTAATCTAACTCATGGGGTGATTTGTTAGGGTATAAAGGCGCTCAGGATCCTAGTCAGCAAATTTATGCAGAGAAATAAGAGGTGCCTGCACAAGGAAAAACACCCATCCCTCAAAGGTTAAAAAAAAACCAACAGTCTATAATACAATGTGCGGCACATCCTTTATGGACACAGTAATATAAATAAACCCAAAATTGAGTAGTCTTAAAGAAACAAAACATCCAATTTAATATAAGTTCGAAATGTCCAATCCAATTCAAAGATCCAAAATAAAATCTTCAAATATTTGGTAACCCATCCATGGTATTACAACTCAAGCCGTAGTATAATTCAAGCCAACACGTGTTTCGTCATGGGAAATTCTTTTTTAGATCCCGAACGACTTCTTCAGGGCTAAAAAATTGTATCTGATGAATTTACTTCGTAAACCCTCATTTTGTGCATGCAAATTATTGCGAAACGTATTTTGGAATGTGACCTCCCTAGCTAGACTGTCAAACAATTCTTCAGCTAATTTAGTCCTATCCATGACAAAAGTAAATGTATATTAAAGCTCAGAACCAAGCAGCCCCCCTCAAGTAACGTAATCTAACTCATGGGGTGATTTGTTAGGGTATAAAGGCGCTCAGGATCCTAGTCAGCGAATTTATGCAGAGAAATAAGAGGTGCCTGCACAAGGAAAAACACCCATCCCTCAAAGGTTAAAAAAAAAACAACAGTCTATAATACAATGTGCGGCACATCCTTTATGGACACAGTAATATAAATAAACCCAAAATTGAGTAGTCTCAAAGAAACAAAACATCCAATTTAATACAAGTTCGAAATGTCCAATCCAATCCAAAGATCCAAAATAAAATCTTCAAATATTTGGTAACCCATCCATGGTATTACAACTCAAGCCGTAGTATAATTCAAGCCAACACGTGTTTCGTCATGGGAAATTCTTTTTTAGATCCCGAACAACTTCTTCAGGGCTAAAAAATTGTATCTGATGAAGTTACTTCGTAAACCCGCATTTTGTGCATGCAAATTATTGCGAAACGTATTTTGGAATGTGACCCCCCTAGCTAGACTGTCAAACAATTCTTCAGCTAATTTAGTCCTATCCATGACAAAAGTAAATGTATATTAAAGTTCAGAACCAAGCAGCCCCCCTCAAATAACGTAATCTAACTCATGGGGTGATTTGTTAGGGTATAAAGGCGCTCAGGATCCTAGTCAGCGAATTTATGCAGAGAAATAAGAGGTGCCTGCACAAGGAAAAACACCCATCCCTCAAAGGTTAAAAAAAAAGCAACAGTCTATAATACAATGTGCGGCACATCCTTTATGGACACAGTAATATAAATAAACCCAAAATTGAGTAGTCTTAAAGAAACAAAACATCCAATTTAATACAAGTTCGAAATGTCCAATCCAATCCAATCCAAAGATCCAAAATAAAATCTTCAAATATTTGGTAACCCATCCATGGTATTACAACTCAAGCCGTAGTATAATTCAACCCAACACGTGTTTCGTCATGGGAAATTCTTTTTTAGATCCCGAACGACTTCTTCAGGGCTAAAAAATTCTATCTGATGAATTTACTTCGTAAACCCTCATTTTGTGCATGCGAATTATTGCAAAACGTATTTTGGAATGTGACCCCCCTACCTAAACTGTCAAACAATTCTTCAGCTAATTTAGTCCTATCCATGACAAAAGTAAATGTATATTAAAGCTCAGAACCAAGCAGCCCCCCTCAAATAACGTAATCTAACTCATGGGGTGATTTGTTAGGGTATAAAGGCTCTCAGGATCCTAGTCAGCGAATTTATGCAGAGAAATAAGAGGTGCCTGCACAAGGGAAAACACCTATCCCTCAAAGGTTAAAAAAAATACAACAGTCTATAATACAATGTGCGGCACATCCTTTATGGACACAGTAATATAAATAAACCCAAAATTGAGTAGTCTTAAAGAAACAAAACATCCACTTTAATACAAGTTCGAAATGTCCAATCCAATCCAAAGATCCAAAATAAAATCTTCAAATATTTGGTAACCCATCCATGGTATTACAACTCAAGCCGTAGTATAATTCAAGCCAACACGTGTTTCGTCATGGGAAATTCTTTTTTAGATCCCGAACGACTTCTTCAGGGCTAAAAAATTGTATCTGGTGAATTTACTTCGTAAACCCTCTTTTTGTGCATGCGAATTATTGCGAAACGTATTTTGGAATGTGACCCCCCTAGCTAGACTGTCAAACAATTCTTCAGCTAATTTAGTCCTATTCATGACAAAAGTAAATGTATATTAAAGCTCAGAACCAAGCAGCCCCCCTCAAATAACGTAATCTAACTCATGGGGTGATTTGTTAGGGTATAAAGGCGCTCAGGATCCTAGTCAGCGAATTTATGCAGAGAAATAAGAGGTGCCTGCACAAGGGAAAACACCCATCCCACAAAGGTTAAAAAAAAAAACAACAGTCTATAATACAATGTGCGGCACACCCTTTATGGACACAGTAATATAAATAAACCCAAAATTGAGTAGTCTTAAAGAAACAAAACATCCAATTTAATACAAGTTCGAAATGTCCAATCCAATCCAAAGATCCAAAATAAAATCTTCAAATATTTGGTAACCCATCCATGGTATTACAACTCAAGCCGTAGTATAATTCAAGCCAACACGTGTTTCGTCATGGGAAATTCTTTTTTAGATCCCGAACAACTTCTTCAGGGCTAAAAAATTGTATCTGATGAAGTTACTTCGTAAACCCGCATTTTGTGCATGCAAATTATTGCGAAACGTATTTTGGAATGTGACCCCCCTAGCTAGACTGTCAAACAATTCTTCAGCTAATTTAGTCCTATCCATGACAAAAGTAAATGTATATTAAAGCTCAGAACCAAGCAGCCCCCCTCAAATAACGTAATCTAACTCATGGGGTGATTTGTTAGGGTATAAAGGCGCTCAGGATCCTAGTCAGCGAATTTATGCAGAGAAATAAGAGGTGCCTGCACAAGGAAAAACACCCATCCCTCAAAGGTTAAAAAAAAAAACAACAGTCTATAATACAATGTGCGGCACACCCTTTATGGACACAGTAATATAAATAAACCCAAAATTGAGTAGTCTTAAAGAAACAAAACATCCAATTTAATACAAGTTCGAAATGTCCAATCCAATCCAAAGATCCAAAATAAAATCTTCAAATATTTGGTAACCCATCCATGGTATTACAACTCAAGCCGTAGTATAATTCAAGCCAACACGTGTTTCGTCATGGGAAATTCTTTTTTAGATCCCGAACAACTTCTTCAGGGCTAAAAAATTGTATCTGATGAAGTTACTTCGTAAACCCGCATTTTGTGCATGCAAATTATTGCGAAACGTATTTTGGAATGTGACCCCCCTAGCTAGACTGTCAAACAATTCTTCAGCTAATTTAGTCCTATCCATGACAAAAGTAAATGTATATTAAAGCTCAGAACCAAGCAGCCCCCCTCAAATAACGTAATCTAACTCATGGGGTGATTTGTTAGGGTATAAAGGCGCTCAGGATCCTAGTCAGCGAATTTATGCAGAGAAATAAGAGGTGCCTGCACAAGGAAAAACACCCATCCCTCAAAGGTTAAAAAAAAAGCAACAGTCTATAATACAATGTGCGGCACATCCTTTATGGACACAGTAATATAAATAAACCCAAAATTGAGTAGTCTTAAAGAAACAAAACATCCAATTTAATACAAGTTCGAAATGTCCAATCCAATTCAAAGATCCAAAATAAAATCTTCAAATATTTGGTAACCCATCCATGGTATTACAACTCAAGCCGTAGTATAATTCAAGCCAACACGTGTTTCGTCATGGGAAATTCTTTTTTAGATCCCGAACGACTTCTTCAGGGCAAAAAAATTGTATCTGATGAATTTACTTCGTAAACCCTCATTTTGTTCATGCAAATTATTGCGAAACGTATTTTGGAATGTGACCCCCCTAGCTAAACTGTCAAACAATTCTTCAGCTAATTTAATCCTATCCATGACAAAAGTAAATGTATATTAAAGCTCAGAACCAAGCAGCCCCCCTCAAATAACGTAATCTAACTCATGGGGTGATTTGTTAGGGTATAAAGGCTCTCAGGATCCTAGTCAGCGAATTTATGCAGAGAAATAAGAGGTGCCTGCACAAGGGAAAACACCCATCCCTCAAAGGTTAAAAAAAAAACAACAGTCTATAATACAATGTTCGGCACATCCTTTATGGACACAGTAATATAAATAAACCCAAAATTGAGTAGTCTTAAAGAAACAAAACATCCAATTTCATACAAGTTCGAAATGTCCAATCCAATCCAAAGATCCAAAATAAAATCTTCAAATATTTGGTAACCCATCCATGGTATTACAACTCAAGCCGTAGTATAATTCAAGCCAACACGTGTTTCGTCATGGGAAATTCTTTTTTAGATCCCGAACGACTTCTTCAGGGCTAAAAAATTCTATCTGATGAATTTACTTCGTAAACCCTCATTTTGTGCATGCGAATTATTGGGAAACGTATTTTGGAATGTGACCCCCCCTACCTAAACTGTCAAACAATTCTTCAGCTAATTTAGTCCTATCCATGACAAAAGTAAATGTATATTAAAGCTCAGAACCAAGCAGCCCCCCTCAAATAACGTAATCTAACTCATGGGGTGATTTGTTAGGGTATAAAGGCTCTCAGGATCCTAGTCAGCGAATTTATGCAGAGAAATAAGAGGTGCCTGCACAAGGGAAAACACCCATCCCTCAAAGGTTAAAAAAAATACAACAGTCTATAATACAATGTGCGGCACATCCTTTATGGACACAGTAATATAAATAAACCCAAAATTGAGTAGTCTTAAAGAAACAAAACATCCACTTTAATACAAGTTCGAAATGTCCAATCCAATCCAAAGATCCAAAATAAAATCTTCAAATATTTGGTAACCCATCCATGGTATTACAACTCAAGCCGTAGTATAATTCAAGCCAACACGTGTTTCGTCATGGGAAATTCTTTTTTAGATCCCGAACGACTTCTTCAGGGCTAAAAAATTGTATCTGGTGAATTTACTTCGTAAACCCTCATTTTGTGCATGCGAATTATTGCGAAACGTATTTTGGAATGTGACCCCCCTAGCTAGACTGTCAAACAATTCTTCAGCTAATTTAGTCCTATTCATGACAAAAGTAAATGTATATTAAAGCTCAGAACCAAGCAGCCCCCCTCAAATAACGTAATCTAACTCATGGGGTGATTTGTTAGGGTATAAAGGCGCTCAGGATCCTAGTCAGCGAATTTATGCAGAGAAATAAGAGGTGCCTGCACAAGGGAAAACACCCATCCCACAAAGGTTAAAAAAAAAAACAACAGTCTATAATACAATGTGCGGCACACCCTTTATGGACACAGTAATATAAATAAACCCAAAATTGAGTAGTCTTAAAGAAACAAAACATCCAATTTAATACAAGTTCGAAATGTCCAATCCAATCCAAAGATCCAAAATAAAATCTTCAAATATTTGGTAACCCATCCATGGTATTACAACTCAAGCCGTAGTATAATTCAAGCCAACACGTGTTTCGTCATGGGAAATTCTTTTTTAGATCCCGAACAACTTCTTCAGGGCTAAAAAATTGTATCTGATGAAGTTACTTCGTAAACCCGCATTTTGTGCATGCAAATTATTGCGAAACGTATTTTGGAATGTGACCCCCCTAGCTAGACTGTCAAACAATTCTTCAGCTAATTTAGTCCTATTCATGACAAAAGTAAATGTATATTAAAGCTCAGAACCAAGCAGCCCCCCTCAAATAACGTAATCTAACTCATGGGGTGATTTGTTAGGGTATAAAGGCGCTCAGGATCCTAGTCAGCGAATTTATGCAGAGAAATAAGAGGTGCCTGCACAAGGGAAAACACCCATCCCACAAAGGTTAAAAAAAAAAACAACAGTCTATAATACAATGTGCGGCACACCCTTTATGGACACAGTAATATAAATAAACCCAAAATTGAGTAGTCTTAAAGAAACAAAACATCCAATTTAATACAAGTTCGAAATGTCCAATCCAATCCAAAGATCCAAAATAAAATCTTCAAATATTTGGTAACCCATCCATGGTATTACAACTCAAGCCGTAGTATAATTCAAGCCAACACGTGTTTCGTCATGGGAAATTCTTTTTTAGATCCCGAACAACTTCTTCAGGGCTAAAAAATTTTATCTGATGAAGTTACTTCTTAAACCCGCATTTTGTGCATGCAAATTATTGCGAAACGTATTTTGGAATGTGACCCCCCTAGCTAGACTGTCAAACAATTCTTCAGCTAATTTAGTCCTATCCATGACAAAAGTAAATGTATATTAAAGCTCAGAACCAAGCAGCCCCCCTCAAATAACGTAATCTAACTCATGGGGTGATTTGTTAGGGTATAAAGGCTCTCAGGATCCTAGTCAGCGAATTTATGCAGAGAAATAAGAGGTGCCTGCACAAGGAAAAACACCCATCCCTCAAAGGTTAAAAAAAAAACAACAGTCTATAATACAATGTTCGGCACATCCTTTATGGACACAGTAATATAAATAAACCCAAAATTG
This sequence comes from Pleurodeles waltl, assembly GCF_031143425.1. NCBI lineage: Eukaryota > Metazoa > Chordata > Amphibia > Caudata > Salamandridae > Pleurodeles > Pleurodeles waltl. The sequence continues at coordinate 417,764,354 of NC_090448.1, read as the reverse complement.
AGTAGTCTTAAAGAAACAAAACATCCAATTTAATACAAGTTCGAAATGTCCAATCCAATTCAAAGATCCAAAATAAAATCTTCAAATATTTGGTAACCCATCCATGGTATTACAACTCAAGCCGTAGTATAATTCAAGCCAACACGTGTTTCGTCATGGGAAATTCTTTTTTAGATCCCGAACGACTTCTTCAGGGCAAAAAAATTGTATCTGATGAATTTACTTCGTAAACCCTCATTTTGTTCATGCAAATTATTGCGAAACGTATTTTGGAATGTGACCCCCCTAGCTAAACTGTCAAACAATTCTTCAGCTAATTTAATCCTATCCATGACAAAAGTAAATGTATATTAAAGCTCAGAACCAAGCAGCCCCCCTCAAATAACGTAATCTAACTCATGGGGTGATTTGTTAGGGTATAAAGGCTCTCAGGATCCTAGTCAGCGAATTTATGCAGAGAAATAAGAGGTGCCTGCACAAGGGAAAACACCCATCCCTCAAAGGTTAAAAAAAAAACAACAGTCTATAATACAATGTTCGGCACATCCTTTATGGACACAGTAATATAAATAAACCCAAAATTGAGTAGTCTTAAAGAAACAAAACATCCAATTTCATACAAGTTCGAAATGTCCAATCCAATCCAAAGATCCAAAATAAAATCTTCAAATATTTGGTAACCCATCCATGGTATTACAACTCAAGCCGTAGTATAATTCAAGCCAACACGTGTTTCGTCATGGGAAATTCTTTTTTAGATCCCGAACGACTTCTTCAGGGCTAAAAAATTCTATCTGATGAATTTACTTCGTAAACCCTCATTTTGTGCATGCGAATTATTGGGAAACGTATTTTGGAATGTGACCCCCCTACCTAAACTGTCAAACAATTCTTCAGCTAATTTAGTCCTATCCATGACAAAAGTAAATGTATATTAAAGCTCAGAACCAAGCAGCCCCCCTCAAATAACGTAATCTAACTCATGGGGTGATTTGTTAGGGTATAAAGGCTCTCAGGATCCTAGTCAGCGAATTTATGCAGAGAAATAAGAGGTGCCTGCACAAGGGAAAACACCTATCCCTCAAAGGTTAAAAAAAATACAACAGTCTATAATACAATGTGCGGCACATCCTTTATGGACACAGTAATATAAATAAACCCAAAATTGAGTAGTCTTAAAGAAACAAAACATCCACTTTAATACAAGTTCGAAATGTCCAATCCAATCCAAAGATCCAAAATAAAATCTTCAAATATTTGGTAACCCATCCATGGTATTACAACTCAAGCCGTAGTATAATTCAAGCCAACACGTGTTTCGTCATGGGAAATTCTTTTTTAGATCCCGAACGACTTCTTCAGGGCTAAAGAATTGTATCTGGTGAATTTACTTCGTAAACCCTCATTTTGTGCATGCGAATTATTGCGAAACGTATTTTGGAATGTGACCCCCCTAGCTAGACTGTCAAACAATTCTTCAGCTAATTTAGTCCTATTCATGACAAAAGTAAATGTATATTAAAGCTCAGAACCAAGCAGCCCCCCTCAAATAACGTAATCTAACTCATGGGGTGATTTGTTAGGGTATAAAGGCGCTCAGGATCCTAGTCAGCGAATTTATGCAGAGAAATAAGAGGTGCCTGCACAAGGGAAAACACCCATCCCACAAAGGTTAAAAAAAAAAACAACAGTCTATAATACAATGTGCGGCACACCCTTTATGGACACAGTAATATAAATAAACCCAAAATTGAGTAGTCTTAAAGAAACAAAACATCCAATTTAATACAAGTTCGAAATGTCCAATCCAATCCAAAGATCCAAAATAAAATCTTCAAATATTTGGTAACCCATCCATGGTATTACAACTCAAGCCGTAGTATAATTCAAGCCAACACGTGTTTCGTCATGGGAAATTCTTTTTTAGATCCCGAACGACTTCTTCAGGGCTAAAAAATTCTATCTGATGAATTTACTTCGTAAACCCTCATTTTGTGCATGCGAATTATTGGGAAACGTATTTTGGAATGTGACCCCCCTACCTAAACTGTCAAACAATTCTTCAGCTAATTTAGTCCTATCCATGACAAAAGTAAATGTATATTAAAGCTCAGAACCAAGCAGCCCCCCTCAAATAACGTAATCTAACTCATGGGGTGATTTGTTAGGGTATAAAGGCTCTCAGGATCCTAGTCAGCGAATTTATGCAGAGAAATAAGAGGTGCCTGCACAAGGGAAAACACCCATCCCTCAAAGGTTAAAAAAAATACAACAGTCTATAATACAATGTGCGGCACATCCTTTATGGACACAGTAATATAAATAAACCCAAAATTGAGTAGTCTTAAAGAAACAAAACATCCACTTTAATACAAGTTCGAAATGTCCAATCCAATCCAAAGATCCAAAATAAAATCTTCAAATATTTGGTAACCCATCCATGGTATTACAACTCAAGCCGTAGTATAATTCAAGCCAACACGTGTTTCGTCATGGGAAATTCTTTTTTAGATCCCGAACGACTTCTTCAGGGCTAAAAAATTGTATCTGGTGAATTTACTTCGTAAACCCTCATTTTGTGCATGCGAATTATTGCGAAACGTATTTTGGAATGTGACCCCCCTAGCTAGACTGTCAAACAATTCTTCAGCTAATTTAGTCCTATTCATGACAAAAGTAAATGTATATTAAAGCTCAGAACCAAGCAGCCCCCCTCAAATAACGTAATCTAACTCATGGGGTGATTTGTTAGGGTATAAAGGCGCTCAGGATCCTAGTCAGCGAATTTATGCAGAGAAATAAGAGGTGCCTGCACAAGGGAAAACACCCATCCCACAAAGGTTAAAAAAAAAAACAACAGTCTATAATACACAGTGCGGCACACCCTTTATGGACACAGTAATATAAATAAACCCAAAATTGAGTAGTCTTAAAGAAACAAAACATCCAATTTAATACAAGTTCGAAATGTCCAATCCAATCCAAAGATCCAAAATAAAATCTTCAAATATTTGGTAACCCATCCATGGTATTACAACTCAAGCCGTAGTATAATTCAAGCCAACACGTGTTTCGTCATGGGAAATTCTTTTTTAGATCCCGAACAACTTCTTCAGGGCTAAAAAATTGTATCTGATGAAGTTACTTCGTAAACCCGCATATTGTGCATGCAAATTATTGCGAAACGTATTTTGGAATGTGACCCCCCTAGCTAGACTGTCAAACAATTCTTCAGCTAATTTAGTCCTATCCATGACAAAAGTAAATGTATATTAAAGCTCAGAACCAAGCAGCCCCCCTCAAATAACGTAATCTAACTCATGGGGTGATTTGTTAGGGTATAAAGGCGCTCAGGATCCTAGTCAGCGAATTTATGCAGAGAAATAAGAGGTGCCTGCACAAGGAAAAACACCCATCCCTCAAAGGTTAAAAAAAAAACAACAGTCTATAATACAATGTGCGGCACATCCTTTATGGACACAGTAATATAAATAAATCCAAAATTGAGTAGTCTTAAAGAAACAAAACATCCAATTTAATACAAGTTCGAAATGTCCAATCCAATTCAAAGATCCAAAATAAAATCTTCAAATATTTGGTAACCCATCCATGGTATTACAACTCAAGCCGTAGTATAATTCAAGCCAACACGTGTTTCGTCATGGGAAATTCTTTTTTAGATCCTGAACAACTTCTTCAGGGCTAAAAAATTGTATCTGATGAAGTTACTTTGTAAACCCGCATTTTGTGCATGCAAATTATTGCGAAACGTATTTTGGAATGTGACCCCCCTAGCTAGACTGTCAAACAATTCTTCAGCTAATTTAGTCCTATCCATGACAAAAGTAAATGTATATTAAAGCTCAGAACCAAGCAGCCCCCCTCAAATAACGTAATCTAACTCATGGGGTGATTTGTTAGGGTATAAAGGCGCTCAGGATCCTAGTCAGCGAATTTATGCAGAGAAATAAGAGGTGCCTGCACAAGGAAAAACACCCATCCCTCAAAGGTTAAAAAAAAAACAACAGTCTATAATACAATGTGCGGCACATCCTTTATGGACACAGTAATATAAATAAACCCAAAATTGAGTAGTCTTAAAGAAACAAAACATCCAATTTAATACAAGTTCGAAATTTCCAATCCAATTCAAAGATCCAAAATAAAATCTTCAAATATTTGGTAACCCATCCATGGTATTACAACTCAAGCCGTAGTATAATTCAAGCCAACACGTGTTTCGTCATGGGAAATTGTTTTTTAGATCCCGAACGACTTCTTCAGGGCAAAAAAATTGTATCTGATGAATTTACTTCGTAAACCCTCATTTTGTTCATGCAAATTATTGCGAAACGTATTTTGGAATGTGACCCCCCTAGCTAAACTGTCAAACAATTCTTCAGCTAATTTAATCCTATCCATGACAAAAGTAAATATATATTAAAGCTCAGAACCAAGCAGCCCCCCTCAAATAACGTAATCTAACTCATGGGGTGATTTGTTAGGGTATAAAGGCTCTCAGGATCCTAGTCAGCGAATTTATGCAGAGAAATAAGAGGTGCCTGCACAAGGGAAAACACCCATCCCTCAAAGGTTAAAAAAAAAACAACAGTCTATAATACAATGTTCGGCACATCCTTTATGGACACAGTAATATAAATAAACCCCAAATTGAGTAGTCTTAAAGAAACAAAACATCCAATTTCATACAAGTTCGAAATGTCCAATCCAATCCAAAGATCCAAAATAAAATCTTCAAATATTTGGTAACCCATCCATGGTATTACAACTCAAGCCGTAGTATAATTCAAGCCAACACGTGTTTCGTCATGGGAAATTCTTTTTTAGATCCCGAACGACTTCTTCACGGCTAAAAAATTGTATCTGATGAATTTACTTCGTAAACCCTCATTTTGTGCATGCGAATTATTGCGAAACGTATTTTGGAATGTGACCCCCCTAGCTAGACTGCCAAACAATTCTTCAGCTAATTTAGTCCTATCCATGACAAAAGTAAATGTATATTAAAGCTCAGAACCAAGCAGCCCCCCTCAAATAACGTAATCTAACTCATGGGGTGATTTGTTAGGGTATAAAGGCGCTCAGGATCCTAGTCAGCAAATTTATGCAGAGAAATAAGAGGTGCCTGCACAAGGAAAAACACCCATCCCTCAAAGGTTAAAAAAAAACCAACAGTCTATAATACAATGTGCGGCACATCCTTTATGGACACAGTAATATAAATAAACCCAAAATTGAGTAGTCTTAAAGAAACAAAACATCCAATTTAATATAAGTTCGAAATGTCCAATCCAATTCAAAGATCCAAAATAAAATCTTCAAATATTTGGTAACCCATCCATGGTATTACAACTCAAGCCGTAGTATAATTCAAGCCAACACGTGTTTCGTCATGGGAAATTCTTTTTTAGATCCCGAACGACTTCTTCAGGGCTAAAAAATTGTATCTGATGAATTTACTTCGTAAACCCTCATTTTGTGCATGCAAATTATTGCGAAACGTATTTTGGAATGTGACCTCCCTAGCTAGACTGTCAAACAATTCTTCAGCTAATTTAGTCCTATCCATGACAAAAGTAAATGTATATTAAAGCTCAGAACCAAGCAGCCCCCCTCAAGTAACGTAATCTAACTCATGGGGTGATTTGTTAGGGTATAAAGGCGCTCAGGATCCTAGTCAGCGAATTTATGCAGAGAAATAAGAGGTGCCTGCACAAGGAAAAACACCCATCCCTCAAAGGTTAAAAAAAAAACAACAGTCTATAATACAATGTGCGGCACATCCTTTATGGACACAGTAATATAAATAAACCCAAAATTGAGTAGTCTCAAAGAAACAAAACATCCAATTTAATACAAGTTCGAAATGTCCAATCCAATCCAAAGATCCAAAATAAAATCTTCAAATATTTGGTAACCCATCCATGGTATTACAACTCAAGCCGTAGTATAATTCAAGCCAACACGTGTTTCGTCATGGGAAATTCTTTTTTAGATCCCGAACAACTTCTTCAGGGCTAAAAAATTGTATCTGATGAAGTTACTTCGTAAACCCGCATTTTGTGCATGCAAATTATTGCGAAACGTATTTTGGAATGTGACCCCCCTAGCTAGACTGTCAAACAATTCTTCAGCTAATTTAGTCCTATCCATGACAAAAGTAAATGTATATTAAAGTTCAGAACCAAGCAGCCCCCCTCAAATAACGTAATCTAACTCATGGGGTGATTTGTTAGGGTATAAAGGCGCTCAGGATCCTAGTCAGCGAATTTATGCAGAGAAATAAGAGGTGCCTGCACAAGGAAAAACACCCATCCCTCAAAGGTTAAAAAAAAAGCAACAGTCTATAATACAATGTGCGGCACATCCTTTATGGACACAGTAATATAAATAAACCCAAAATTGAGTAGTCTTAAAGAAACAAAACATCCAATTTAATACAAGTTCGAAATGTCCAATCCAATCCAATCCAAAGATCCAAAATAAAATCTTCAAATATTTGGTAACCCATCCATGGTATTACAACTCAAGCCGTAGTATAATTCAACCCAACACGTGTTTCGTCATGGGAAATTCTTTTTTAGATCCCGAACGACTTCTTCAGGGCTAAAAAATTCTATCTGATGAATTTACTTCGTAAACCCTCATTTTGTGCATGCGAATTATTGCAAAACGTATTTTGGAATGTGACCAACCCTACCTAAACTGTCAAACAATTCTTCAGCTAATTTAGTCCTATCCATGACAAAAGTAAATGTATATTAAAGCTCAGAACCAAGCAGCCCCCCTCAAATAACGTAATCTAACTCATGGGGTGATTTGTTAGGGTATAAAGGCTCTCAGGATCCTAGTCAGCGAATTTATGCAGAGAAATAAGAGGTGCCTGCACAAGGGAAAACACCTATCCCTCAAAGGTTAAAAAAAATACAACAGTCTATAATACAATGTGCGGCACATCCTTTATGGACACAGTAATATAAATAAACCCAAAATTGAGTAGTCTTAAAGAAACAAAACATCCACTTTAATACAAGTTCGAAATGTCCAATCCAATCCAAAGATCCAAAATAAAATCTTCAAATATTTGGTAACCCATCCATGGTATTACAACTCAAGCCGTAGTATAATTCAAGCCAACACGTGTTTCGTCATGGGAAATTCTTTTTTAGATCCCGAACGACTTCTTCAGGGCTAAAAAATTGTATCTGGTGAATTTACTTCGTAAACCCTCTTTTTGTGCATGCGAATTATTGCGAAACGTATTTTGGAATGTGACCCCCCTAGCTAGACTGTCAAACAATTCTTCAGCTAATTTAGTCCTATTCATGACAAAAGTAAATGTATATTAAAGCTCAGAACCAAGCAGCCCCCCTCAAATAACGTAATCTAACTCATGGGGTGATTTGTTAGGGTATAAAGGCGCTCAGGATCCTAGTCAGCGAATTTATGCAGAGAAATAAGAGGTGCCTGCACAAGGGAAAACACCCATCCCACAAAGGTTAAAAAAAAAAACAACAGTCTATAATACAATGTGCGGCACACCCTTTATGGACACAGTAATATAAATAAACCCAAAATTGAGTAGTCTTAAAGAAACAAAACATCCAATTTAATACAAGTTCGAAATGTCCAATCCAATCCAAAGATCCAAAATAAAATCTTCAAATATTTGGTAACCCATCCATGGTATTACAACTCAAGCCGTAGTATAATTCAAGCCAACACGTGTTTCGTCATGGGAAATTCTTTTTTAGATCCCGAACAACTTCTTCAGGGCTAAAAAATTGTATCTGATGAAGTTACTTCGTAAACCCGCATTTTGTGCATGCAAATTATTGCGAAACGTATTTTGGAATGTGACCCCCCTAGCTAGACTGTCAAACAATTCTTCAGCTAATTTAGTCCTATCCATGACAAAAGTAAATGTATATTAAAGCTCAGAACCAAGCAGCCCCCCTCAAATAACGTAATCTAACTCATGGGGTGATTTGTTAGGGTATAAAGGCGCTCAGGATCCTAGTCAGCGAATTTATGCAGAGAAATAAGAGGTGCCTGCACAAGGAAAAACACCCATCCCTCAAAGGTTAAAAAAAAAAACAACAGTCTATAATACAATGTGCGGCACACCCTTTATGGACACAGTAATATAAATAAACCCAAAATTGAGTAGTCTTAAAGAAACAAAACATCCAATTTAATACAAGTTCGAAATGTCCAATCCAATCCAAAGATCCAAAATAAAATCTTCAAATATTTGGTAACCCATCCATGGTATTACAACTCAAGCCGTAGTATAATTCAAGCCAACACGTGTTTCGTCATGGGAAATTCTTTTTTAGATCCCGAACAACTTCTTCAGGGCTAAAAAATTGTATCTGATGAAGTTACTTCGTAAACCCGCATTTTGTGCATGCAAATTATTGCGAAACGTATTTTGGAATGTGACCCCCCTAGCTAGACTGTCAAACAATTCTTCAGCTAATTTAGTCCTATCCATGACAAAAGTAAATGTATATTAAAGCTCAGAACCAAGCAGCCCCCCTCAAATAACGTAATCTAACTCATGGGGTGATTTGTTAGGGTATAAAGGCGCTCAGGATCCTAGTCAGCGAATTTATGCAGAGAAATAAGAGGTGCCTGCACAAGGAAAAACACCCATCCCTCAAAGGTTAAAAAAAAAGCAACAGTCTATAATACAATGTGCGGCACATCCTTTATGGACACAGTAATATAAATAAACCCAAAATTGAGTAGTCTTAAAGAAACAAAACATCCAATTTAATACAAGTTCGAAATGTCCAATCCAATTCAAAGATCCAAAATAAAATCTTCAAATATTTGGTAACCCATCCATGGTATTACAACTCAAGCCGTAGTATAATTCAAGCCAACACGTGTTTCGTCATGGGAAATTCTTTTTTAGATCCCGAACGACTTCTTCAGGGCAAAAAAATTGTATCTGATGAATTTACTTCGTAAACCCTCATTTTGTTCATGCAAATTATTGCGAAACGTATTTTGGAATGTGACCCCCCTAGCTAAACTGTCAAACAATTCTTCAGCTAATTTAATCCTATCCATGACAAAAGTAAATGTATATTAAAGCTCAGAACCAAGCAGCCCCCCTCAAATAACGTAATCTAACTCATGGGGTGATTTGTTAGGGTATAAAGGCTCTCAGGATCCTAGTCAGCGAATTTATGCAGAGAAATAAGAGGTGCCTGCACAAGGGAAAACACCCATCCCTCAAAGGTTAAAAAAAAAACAACAGTCTATAATACAATGTTCGGCACATCCTTTATGGACACAGTAATATAAATAAACCCAAAATTGAGTAGTCTTAAAGAAACAAAACATCCAATTTCATACAAGTTCGAAATGTCCAATCCAATCCAAAGATCCAAAATAAAATCTTCAAATATTTGGTAACCCATCCATGGTATTACAACTCAAGCCGTAGTATAATTCAAGCCAACACGTGTTTCGTCATGGGAAATTCTTTTTTAGATCCCGAACGACTTCTTCAGGGCTAAAAAATTCTATCTGATGAATTTACTTCGTAAACCCTCATTTTGTGCATGCGAATTATTGGGAAACGTATTTTGGAATGTGACCCCCCCTACCTAAACTGTCAAACAATTCTTCAGCTAATTTAGTCCTATCCATGACAAAAGTAAATGTATATTAAAGCTCAGAACCAAGCAGCCCCCCTCAAATAACGTAATCTAACTCATGGGGTGATTTGTTAGGGTATAAAGGCTCTCAGGATCCTAGTCAGCGAATTTATGCAGAGAAATAAGAGGTGCCTGCACAAGGGAAAACACCCATCCCTCAAAGGTTAAAAAAAATACAACAGTCTATAATACAATGTGCGGCACATCCTTTATGGACACAGTAATATAAATAAACCCAAAATTGAGTAGTCTTAAAGAAACAAAACATCCACTTTAATACAAGTTCGAAATGTCCAATCCAATCCAAAGATCCAAAATAAAATCTTCAAATATTTGGTAACCCATCCATGGTATTACAACTCAAGCCGTAGTATAATTCAAGCCAACACGTGTTTCGTCATGGGAAATTCTTTTTTAGATCCCGAACGACTTCTTCAGGGCTAAAAAATTGTATCTGGTGAATTTACTTCGTAAACCCTCATTTTGTGCATGCAAATTATTGCGAAACGTATTTTGGAATGTGACCCCCCTAGCTAGACTGTCAAACAATTCTTCAGCTAATTTAGTCCTATTCATGACAAAAGTAAATGTATATTAAAGCTCAGAACCAAGCAGCCCCCCTCAAATAACGTAATCTAACTCATGGGGTGATTTGTTAGGGTATAAAGGCGCTCAGGATCCTAGTCAGCGAATTTATGCAGAGAAATAAGAGGTGCCTGCACAAGGGAAAACACCCATCCCACAAAGGTTAAAAAAAAAAACAACAGTCTATAATACAATGTGCGGCACACCCTTTATGGACACAGTAATATAAATAAACCCAAAATTGAGTAGTCTTAAAGAAACAAAACATCCAATTTAATACAAGTTCGAAATGTCCAATCCAATCCAAAGATCCAAAATAAAATCTTCAAATATTTGGTAACCCATCCATGGTATTACAACTCAAGCCGTAGTATAATTCAAGCCAACACGTGTTTCGTCATGGGAAATTCTTTTTTAGATCCCGAACAACTTCTTCAGGGCTAAAAAATTGTATCTGATGAAGTTACTTCGTAAACCCGCATTTTGTGCATGCAAATTATTGCGAAACGTATTTTGGAATGTGACCCCCCTAGCTAGACTGTCAAACAATTCTTCAGCTAATTTAGTCCTATTCATGACAAAAGTAAATGTATATTAAAGCTCAGAACCAAGCAGCCCCCCTCAAATAACGTAATCTAACTCATGGGGTGATTTGTTAGGGTATAAAGGCGCTCAGGATCCTAGTCAGCGAATTTATGCAGAGAAATAAGAGGTGCCTGCACAAGGGAAAACACCCATCCCACAAAGGTTAAAAAAAAAAACAACAGTCTATAATACAATGTGCGGCACACCCTTTATGGACACAGTAATATAAATAAACCCAAAATTGAGTAGTCTTAAAGAAACAAAACATCCAATTTAATACAAGTTCGAAATGTCCAATCCAATCCAAAGATCCAAAATAAAATCTTCAAATATTTGGTAACCCATCCATGGTATTACAACTCAAGCCGTAGTATAATTCAAGCCAACACGTGTTTCGTCATGGGAAATTCTTTTTTAGATCCCGAACAACTTCTTCAGGGCTAAAAAATTTTATCTGATGAAGTTACTTCTTAAACCCGCATTTTGTGCATGCAAATTATTGCGAAACGTATTTTGGAATGTGACCCCCCTAGCTAGACTGTCAAACAATTCTTCAGCTAATTTAGTCCTATCCATGACAAAAGTAAATGTATATTAAAGCTCAGAACCAAGCAGCCCCCCTCAAATAACGTAATCTAACTCATGGGGTGATTTGTTAGGGTATAAAGGCTCTCAGGATCCTAGTCAGCGAATTTATGCAGAGAAATAAGAGGTGCCTGCACAAGGAAAAACACCCATCCCTCAAAGGTTAAAAAAAAAACAACAGTCTATAATACAATGTTCGGCACATCCTTTATGGACACAGTAATATAAATAAACCCAAAATTGAGTAGTCTTAAAGAAACAAAACATCCAATTTAATACAAGTTCGAAATGTCCAATCCAATTCAAAGATCCAAAATAAAATCTTCAAATATTTGGTAACCCATCCATGGTATTACAACTCAAGCCGTAGTATAATTCAAGCCAACACGTGTTTCGTCATGGGAAATTCTTTTTTAGATCCCGAACGACTTCTTCAGGGCAAAAAAATTGTATCTGATGAATTTACTTCGTAAACCCTCATTTTGTTCATGCAAATTATTGCGAAACGTATTTTGGAATGTGACCCCCCTAGCTAAACTGTCAAACAATTCTTCAGCTAATTTAATCCTATCCATGACAAAAGTAAATGTATATTAAAGCTCAGAACCAAGCAGCCCCCCTCAAATAACGTAATCTAACTCATGGGGTGATTTGTTAGGGTATAAAGGCTCTCAGGATCCTAGTCAGCGAATTTATGCAGAGAAATAAGAGGTGCCTGCACAAGGGAAAACACCCATCCCTCAAAGGTTAAAAAAAAAACAACAGTCTATAATACAATGTTCGGCACATCCTTTATGGACACAGTAATATAAATAAACCCAAAATTGAGTAGTCTTAAAGAAACAAAACATCCAATTTCATACAAGTTCGAAATGTCCAATCCAATCCAAAGATCCAAAATAAAATCTTCAAATATTTGGTAACCCATCCATGGTATTACAACTCAAGCCGTAGTATAATTCAAGCCAACACGTGTTTCGTCATGGGAAATTCTTTTTTAGATCCCGAACGACTTCTTCAGGGCTAAAAAATTCTATCTGATGAATTTACTTCGTAAACCCTCATTTTGTGCATGCGAATTATTGGGAAACGTATTTTGGAATGTGACCCCCCTACCTAAACTGTCAAACAATTCTTCAGCTAATTTAGTCCTATCCATGACAAAAGTAAATGTATATTAAAGCTCAGAACCAAGCAGCCCCCCTCAAATAACGTAATCTAACTCATGGGGTGATTTGTTAGGGTATAAAGGCTCTCAGGATCCTAGTCAGCGAATTTATGCAGAGAAATAAGAGGTGCCTGCACAAGGGAAAACACCTATCCCTCAAAGGTTAAAAAAAATACAACAGTCTATAATACAATGTGCGGCACATCCTTTATGGACACAGTAATATAAATAAACCCAAAATTGAGTAGTCTTAAAGAAACAAAACATCCACTTTAATACAAGTTCGAAATGTCCAATCCAATCCAAAGATCCAAAATAAAATCTTCAAATATTTGGTAACCCATCCATGGTATTACAACTCAAGCCGTAGTATAATTCAAGCCAACACGTGTTTCGTCATGGGAAATTCTTTTTTAGATCCCGAACGACTTCTTCAGGGCTAAAGAATTGTATCTGGTGAATTTACTTCGTAAACCCTCATTTTGTGCATGCGAATTATTGCGAAACGTATTTTGGAATGTGACCCCCCTAGCTAGACTGTCAAACAATTCTTCAGCTAATTTAGTCCTATTCATGACAAAAGTAAATGTATATTAAAGCTCAGAACCAAGCAGCCCCCCTCAAATAACGTAATCTAACTCATGGGGTGATTTGTTAGGGTATAAAGGCGCTCAGGATCCTAGTCAGCGAATTTATGCAGAGAAATAAGAGGTGCCTGCACAAGGGAAAACACCCATCCCACAAAGGTTAAAAAAAAAAACAACAGTCTATAATACAATGTGCGGCACACCCTTTATGGACACAGTAATATAAATAAACCCAAAATTGAGTAGTCTTAAAGAAACAAAACATCCAATTTAATACAAGTTCGAAATGTCCAATCCAATCCAAAGATCCAAAATAAAATCTTCAAATATTTGGTAACCCATCCATGGTATTACAACTCAAGCCGTAGTATAATTCAAGCCAACACGTGTTTCGTCATGGGAAATTCTTTTTTAGATCCCGAACGACTTCTTCAGGGCTAAAAAATTCTATCTGATGAATTTACTTCGTAAACCCTCATTTTGTGCATGCGAATTATTGGGAAACGTATTTTGGAATGTGACCCCCCTACCTAAACTGTCAAACAATTCTTCAGCTAATTTAGTCCTATCCATGACAAAAGTAAATGTATATTAAAGCTCAGAACCAAGCAGCCCCCCTCAAATAACGTAATCTAACTCATGGGGTGATTTGTTAGGGTATAAAGGCTCTCAGGATCCTAGTCAGCGAATTTATGCAGAGAAATAAGAGGTGCCTGCACAAGGGAAAACACCCATCCCTCAAAGGTTAAAAAAAATACAACAGTCTATAATACAATGTGCGGCACATCCTTTATGGACACAGTAATATAAATAAACCCAAAATTGAGTAGTCTTAAAGAAACAAAACATCCACTTTAATACAAGTTCGAAATGTCCAATCCAATCCAAAGATCCAAAATAAAATCTTCAAATATTTGGTAACCCATCCATGGTATTACAACTCAAGCCGTAGTATAATTCAAGCCAACACGTGTTTCGTCATGGGAAATTCTTTTTTAGATCCCGAACGACTTCTTCAGGGCTAAAAAATTGTATCTGGTGAATTTACTTCGTAAACCCTCATTTTGTGCATGCGAATTATTGCGAAACGTATTTTGGAATGTGACCCCCCTAGCTAGACTGTCAAACAATTCTTCAGCTAATTTAGTCCTATTCATGACAAAAGTAAATGTATATTAAAGCTCAGAACCAAGCAGCCCCCCTCAAATAACGTAATCTAACTCATGGGGTGATTTGTTAGGGTATAAAGGCGCTCAGGATCCTAGTCAGCGAATTTATGCAGAGAAATAAGAGGTGCCTGCACAAGGGAAAACACCCATCCCACAAAGGTTAAAAAAAAAAACAACAGTCTATAATACACAGTGCGGCACACCCTTTATGGACACAGTAATATAAATAAACCCAAAATTGAGTAGTCTTAAAGAAACAAAACATCCAATTTAATACAAGTTCGAAATGTCCAATCCAATCCAAAGATCCAAAATAAAATCTTCAAATATTTGGTAACCCATCCATGGTATTACAACTCAAGCCGTAGTATAATTCAAGCCAACACGTGTTTCGTCATGGGAAATTCTTTTTTAGATCCCGAACAACTTCTTCAGGGCTAAAAAATTGTATCTGATGAAGTTACTTCGTAAACCCGCATATTGTGCATGCAAATTATTGCGAAACGTATTTTGGAATGTGACCCCCCTAGCTAGACTGTCAAACAATTCTTCAGCTAATTTAGTCCTATCCATGACAAAAGTAAATGTATATTAAAGCTCAGAACCAAGCAGCCCCCCTCAAATAACGTAATCTAACTCATGGGGTGATTTGTTAGGGTATAAAGGCGCTCAGGATCCTAGTCAGCGAATTTATGCAGAGAAATAAGAGGTGCCTGCACAAGGAAAAACACCCATCCCTCAAAGGTTAAAAAAAAAACAACAGTCTATAATACAATGTGCGGCACATCCTTTATGGACACAGTAATATAAATAAATCCAAAATTGAGTAGTCTTAAAGAAACAAAACATCCAATTTAATACAAGTTCGAAATGTCCAATCCAATTCAAAGATCCAAAATAAAATCTTCAAATATTTGGTAACCCATCCATGGTATTACAACTCAAGCCGTAGTATAATTCAAGCCAACACGTGTTTCGTCATGGGAAATTCTTTTTTAGATCCCGAACGACTTCTTCAGGGCAAAAAAATTGTATCTGATGAATTTACTTCATAAACCCTCATTTTGTTCATGCAAATTATTGCGAAACGTATTTTGGAATGTGACCCCCCTAGCTAAACTGTCAAACAATTCTTCAGCTAATTTAATCCTATCCATGACAAAAGTAAATGTATATTAAAGCTCAGAACCAAGCAGCCCCCCTCAAATAACGTAATCTAACTCATGGGGTGATTTGTTAGGGTATAAAGGCTCTCAGGATCCTAGTCAGCGAATTTATGCAGAGAAATAAGAGGTGCCTGCACAAGGGAAAACACCCATCCCTCAAAGGTTAAAAAAAAAACAACAGTCTATAATACAATGTTCGGCACATCCTTTATGGACACAGTAATATAAATAAACCCAAAATTGAGTAGTCTTAAAGAAACAAAACATCCAATTTCATACAAGTTCGAAATGTCCAATCCAATCCAAAGATCCAAAATAAAATCTTCAAATATTTGGTAACCCATCCATGGTATTACAACTCAAGCCGTAGTATAATTCAAGCCAACACGTGTTTCGTCATGGGAAATTCTTTTTTAGATCCCGAACGACTTCTTCACGGCTAAAAAATTGTATCTGATGAATTTACTTCGTAAACCCTCATTTTGTGCATGCGAATTATTGCGAAACGTATTTTGGAATGTGACCCCCCTAGCTAGACTGTCAAACAATTCTTCAGCTAATTTAGTCCTATCCATGACAAAAGTAAATGTATATTAAAGCTCAGAACCAAGCAGCCCCCCTCAAATAACGTAATCTAACTCATGGGGTGATTTGTTAGGGTATAAAGGCGCTCAGGATCCTAGTCAGCGAATTTATGCAGAGAAATAAGAGGTGCCTGCACAAGGAAAAACACCCATCCCTCAAAGGTTAAAAAAAAACCAACAGTCTATAATACAATGTGCGGCACATCCTTTATGGACACAGTAATATAAATAAACCCAAAATTGAGTAGTCTTAAAGAAACAAAACATCCAATTTAATACAAGTTCGAAATGTCCAATCCAATTCAAAGATCCAAAATAAAATCTTCAAATATTTGGTAACCCATCCATGGTATTACAACTCAAGCCGTAGTATAATTCAAGCCAACACGTGTTTCGTCATGGGAAATTCTTTTTTAGATCCCGAACGACTTCTTCAGGGCAAAAAAATTGTATCTGATGAATTTACTTCGTAAACCCTCATTTTGTTCATGCAAATTATTGCGAAACGTATTTTGGAATGTGACCCCCCTAGCTAAACTGTCAAACAATTCTTCAGCTAATTTAATCCTATCCATGACAAAAGTAAATGTATATTAAAGCTCAGAACCAAGCAGCCCCCCTCAAATAACGTAATCTAACTCATGGGGTGATTTGTTAGGGTATAAAGGCTCTCAGGATCCTAGTCAGCGAATTTATGCAGAGAAATAAGAGGTGCCTGCACAAGGGAAAACACCCATCCCTCAAAGGTTAAAAAAAAAACAACAGTCTATAATACAATGTTCGGCACATCCTTTATGGACACAGTAATATAAATAAACCCAAAATTGAGTAGTCTTAAAGAAACAAAACATCCAATTTCATACAAGTTCGAAATGTCCAATCCAATCCAAAGATCCAAAATAAAATCTTCAAATATTTGGTAACCCATCCATGGTATTACAACTCAAGCCGTAGTATAATTCAAGCCAACACGTGTTTCGTCATGGGAAATTCTTTTTTAGATCCCGAACGACTTCTTCAGGGCTAAAAAATTGTATCTGATGAATTTACTTCGTAAACCCTCATTTTGTGCATGCGAATTATTGCGAAACGTATTTTGGAATGTGACCCCCCTAGCTAGACTGTCAAACAATTCTTCAGCTAATTTAGTCCTATCCATGACAAAAGTAAATGTATATTAAAGCTCAGAACCAAGCAGCCCCCCTCAAATAACGTAATCTAACTCATGGGGTGATTTGTTAGGGTATAAAGGCGCTCAGGATCCTAGTCAGCGAATTTATGCAGAGAAATAAGAGGTGCCTGCACAAGGGAAAACACCCATCCCTCAAAGGTTAAAAAAAAAACAACAGTCTATAATACAATGTGCGGCACACCCTTTATGGACACAGTAATATAAATAAACCCAAAATTGAGTAGTCTTAAAGAAACAAAACATCCAATTTAATACAAGTTCGAAATGTCCAATCCAATCCCAAGATCCAAAATAAAATCTTCAAATATTTGGTAACCCATCCATGGTATTACAACTCAAGCCGTAGTATAATTCAAGCCAACACGTGTTTCGTCATGGGAAATTCTTTTTGAGATCCCAAACAACTTCTTCAGGGCTAAAAAATTGTATCTGATGAAGTTACTTCGTAAACCCTCATTTTGTGCATGCAAATTATTGCGAAACGTATTTTGGAATGTGACCCCCCTAGCTAGACTGTCAAACAATTCTTCAGCTAATTTAGTCCTATCCATGACAAAAGTAAATGTATATTAAAGCTCAGAACCAAGCAGCCCCCCTCAAATAACGTAATCTAACTCATGGGGTGATTTGTTAGGGTATAAAGGCGCTCAGGATCCTAGTCAGCGAATTTATGCAGAGAAATAAGAGGTGCCTGCACAAAGGAAAACACCCATCCCTCAAAGGTTAAAAAAAACCCAACAGTCTATAATACAATGTGCGGCACATCCTTTATGGACACAGTAATATAAATAAACCCAAAATTGAGTAGTCTTAAAGAAACAAAACATCCAATTTAATACAAGTTCGAAATGTTCAATCCAATCCAAAGATCCAAAATAAAATCTTCAAATATTTGGTAACCCATCCATGGTATTACAACTCAAGCCGTAGTATAATTCAAGCCAACACGTGTTTCGTCATGGGAAATTCTTTTTTAGATCCCGAACAACTTCTTCAGGGCTAAAAAATTGTATCTGATGAAGTTACTTCGTAAACCCTCATTTTATGCATGCAAATTATTGCGAAACGTATTTTGGAATGTGACCCCCCTAGCTAGACTGTCAAACAATTCTTCAGCTAATTTAGTCCTATCCATGACAAAAGTAAATGTATATTAAAGCTCAGAACCAAGCAGCCCCCCTCAAATAACGTAATCTAACTCATGGGGTGATTTGTTAGGGTATAAAGGCGCTCAGGATCCTAGTCAGCGAATTTGTGCAGAGAAATAAGGGTGCCTGCACAAGGAAAAACACCCATCCCTCAAAGGTTAAAAAAAAACAACAGTCTATAATACAATGTGGGGCACACCCTTTATGGACACAGTAATATAAATTAACCCAAAATTGAGTAGTCTTAATGAAACAAAACATCCAATTTAATACAAGTTCGAAATGTCCAATCCAATCCAAAGATCCAAAATAAAATCTTCAAATATTTGGTAACCCATCCATGGTATTACAACTCAAGCCATAGTATAATTCAAGCCAACACGTGTTTCATCATAGGAAATTCTTTTTTAGATCCCGAACGACTTCTTAAGGGCTAAAAAATTGTATCTGATTAATTTACTTCGTAAACCCTCATTTTGTGAATGCGAATTATTGCGAAACGTATTTTGGAATGTGACCCCCCTAGCTAGACTGTCAAACAATTCTTCAGCTAATTTAGTCCTATCCATGACAAAAGTAAATGTATATTAAAGCTCAGAACCAAGCAGCCCCCCTCAAATAACGTAATCTAACTCATGGGGTGATTTGTTAGGGTATAAAGGCGCTCAGGATCCTAGTCAGCGAATTTATGCAGAGAAATAAGAGGTGCCTCCAAAAGGAAAACACCCATCCCTCAAAGGTTAAAAAAAAAACAACAGTCTATAATACAATGTGCGGCACATCCTTTATGGACACAGTAATATAAATAAACCCAAAATTGAGTAGTCTTAAAGAAACAAAACATCCAATTTAATACAAGTTCGAAATGTCCAATCCAATCCAAAGATCCAAAATAAAATCTTCAAATATTTGGTTACCCATCCATGGTATTTCAACTCAAGCCGTAGTATAATTCAAGCCAACACGTGTTTCGTCATGGGAAATTCTTTTTTAGATCCCGAACGACTTCTTCAGGGCTAAAAAATTGTATCTGATGAATTTACTTCGTAAACCCTCATTTTGTGCATGTGAATTATTGCAAAACGTATTTTGGAATGTGACCCCTCTAGCTAGACTGTCAAACAATTCTTCAGCTAATTTAGTCCTATCCATGACAAAAGTAAATGTATATTAAAGCTCAGAACCAAGCAGCCCCCCTCAAATAACGTAATCTAACTCATGGGGTGATTTGTTAGGGTATAAAGGCGCTCAGGATCCTAGTCAGGGAATTTATGCAGAGAAATAAGAGGTGCCGGCACAAGGGAAAACACCCATCCCTCAAAGGTTAAAAAAAAAACAACAGTCTATAATACAATGTGCGGCACACCCTTTATGGACACAGTAATATAAATAAACCCAAAATTGAGTAGTCTTAAAGAAACAAAACATCCAATTTAATACAAGTTCGAAATGTCCAATCCAATCCAAAGATCCAAAATAAAATCTTCAAATATTTGGTAACCCATCCATGGTATTACAACTCAAGCGTAGTATAATTCAAGCCAACACGTGTTTCGTCATGGGAAATTCTTTTTTAGATCCCGAACAACTTCTTCAGGGCTAAAAAATTGTATCTGATGAAGTTACTTCGTAAACCCTCATTTTGTGCATGCAAATTATTGCGAAACGTATTTTGGAATGTGACCCCCCTAGCTAGACTGTCAAACAATTCTTCAGCTAATTTAGTCCTATCCATGACAAAAGTAAATGTATATTAAAGCTCAGAACCAAGCAGCCCCCCTCAAATAACGTAATCTAACTCATGGGGTGATTTGTTAGGGTATAAAGGCGCTCAGGATCCTAGTCAGCGAATTTATGCAGAGAAATAAGAGGTGCCTGCACAAGAGAAAACACCCATCCCTCAAAGGTTAAAAAAAAAAAAAACAGTCTATAATACAATGTGCGGCACACCCTTTATGGACACAGTAATATAAATAAACCCAAAATTGAGTAGTCTTAAAGAAACAAAACATCCAATTTAATACAAGTTCGAAATGTCCAATCCAATCCAAAGATCCAAAATATAATCTTCAAATATTTGGTAACCCATCCATGGTATTACAACTCAAGTCGTAGTATAATTCAAGCCAACACGTGTTTCGTCGTGGGAAATTCTTTTTTAGATCCCGAACGACTTCTTCAGGGCTAAAAAATTGTATCTGATGAATTTACGTCGTAAACCCTCATTTTGTGCATGCAAATTATTGCGAAACGTATTTTGGAATGTGACCTCCCTAGCTAGACTGTCAAACAATTCTTCAGCTAATTTAGTCCTATCCATGACAAAAGTAAATGTATATTAAAGCTCAGAACCAAGCAGCCCCCCTCAAATAACGTAATCTAACTCATGGGGTGATTTGTTAGGGTATAATGGCGCTCAGGATCCTAGTCAGCGAATTTATGCAGAGAAGTAAGAGGTGCCTGCACAAGGGAAAACACCCATCCCTCAAAGGTTAAAAAAAAAACAACAGTCTATAATACAATGTGCGGTACACCCTTTATGGACACAGTAATATAAATAAACCCAAAATTGAGTAGTCAAGCTAGGGGGGTCACATTCCAAAATACGTTTCGCAATAATTCGCATGCACAAAATGAGGGTTTACGAAGTATATTCATCAGATACAATTTTTTAGCCCTGAAGAAGTCGTTCGGGATCTAAAAAAGAATTTCCCATGACGAAACAAATGTTGGCTTGAATTATACTACGGCTTGAGTTGTAATACCATGGATGGGTTACCAAATATTTGAAGATTTTATTTTGGATCTTTGGATTGGATTGGACATTTCGAACTTGTATTAAATTGGATGTTTTGTTTCTTTAAGACTACTCAATTTTGGGTTTATTTATATTACTGTGTCCATAAAGGGTGTGCCGCACATTGTATTATAGACTGTTGTTTTTTTTTTAACCTTTGAGGGATGGGTCTTTTCCCTTGTGCAGGCACCTCTTATTTCTCTGCATAAATTCGCTGACTAGGATCCTGAGCGCCTTTATACCCTAACAAATCACCCCATGAGTTAGACACAGTTAGCACTTACTTGAAAGTTATCTGTAGTTTTTCAGCAAAGTTGGTGCAGTCATTGCTGCATGTGTCTAGACATGTGTTTATGGGTTTAGCCCTTCATCAGTAGAGAGTAGAGGACAAAGAAAATTAATCAGGGGTTGCTGGAAATGCTGCCAAAATCATCTCAGGTCAAGTACCACTTACAGGCACACAGGTGCATCTCGAAAGCTCGTCAGCTCACTGGCTCGAGGGAGCCTTTTAAACAAGAAGGGGGGTTGGGAGCACACTGCCTCACATCCCAGCACAGTTTGCCCCTTTGTATTCTGGTAAATGCAGTTCACAGTTAGCGCTTACTTGAAAATTATCTGTAGTTTTTCACCAAAGCTCGTGCAGTCAATGCTGTATATCTCTAGACATGTGTTTCTGGGTTTAGCCCTTCATCAGTAGAGAGTAGAGAACAAAGAAAATTAATCTGGGGTTGCGGGAAATGCTGCCAAAATCCTCTCAGGTCAAGTACCACTCACAGGCACACAGGTGCATCTCCAAAGCTCGTCAGCTCACTGTCTCAAGGGAGCTTTTTAAACAGGAAGTGGGGTTGGGAGCACACTGCCTCACATCCCAGCACAGTTCGCCCCTTTGCATCCTGGTAAATGAAGTTCACAGTTAGCGCTTACTTGAAAGGTTTCTGTAGTTTTTCACCAAAGTTGGTGCAGTCATTGATGTATGTCTCTAGAAACGTGTTTCTGGGCTTAGCCCTTCATCATTAAAGAGTAGAAAACAAAGAAAATTAATCCTGGGTTGCTGAAAATGCTGCCAAAATCCTCTCAGGTCAAGCACCACGCACAGGCACACAGGTGCATCTCCAAAGCTCGTCAGCTCACTGGCTCAGTGGAGGCTTTTAAAGAAGAAAGGGGCTTGAAGGCACACTGCATCACATCCCAGCACAGTTCGCCCCTTTGCATCCTGGTAAATGCAGTTCACAGTGAGCACTTACTTGAAAGTTATCTGTAGTTTTTCAGCAAAGTTGGTGCAGTCATTGCTGTATATCTCTAGATACGTGTTTCTGGGTTTAGCCCTTCATCAGTAGAGAGTAGAGACAAAGAAAATTAATCTGGGGTTGCTGGAAATGCTTCCAAAATCTTTTTAGGTCAATTACCACTCACAGGAACACAGGTGCATCTCCAAAGCCTGTCAGCTCACTGGCTCAAGGGAGCCTTTTAAACAGGAATGAGGGTTGGGAGCACACTGCCTCACATCCCAGCACAGTTTGCCCCTTTGCATCCTGGTAAATGCAGTTCACAGTTAGCGCTTACTTGAAAGTTATCTGTAGTTTTTCACCAAAGTTGTTCCAGTCATTGCTGTATATCTCTACCACTCACAAGCACACAGGTGCGTCTCCAAAGCTCGCCAGCTTACTGGCTCGAGGGAGCCTTTTAAACAAGAAGAGTGGTTGGGAGCACACTGCCTCATACCCCAGCACAGTTCGCCCCTTTGCATCCTGATAAATGCGGTTCACAGTTAGCGCTTACTTGATTATCTGTAGTTTTTCACCAAAGTTGGTACAGTCATTGCTGTACATCTCCAGACACGTGTTTCTAGGAGCAAACTGTGATGGGATGTGAGGCAGTGTGCTCCCAATCCCCCTACATTATGAATTTGATTCATACATATTAATGCATTGTGTGCTTTATGGTTTGTATTTATGAATGGACAGAATAAAGCTAATTGAATTGATTGTACGGCTGACTAACGGGCTTTTAAGGGCGGATTGATATTACACTCTTATGCAGCATTTTGTTATGTGGAATTTCATAAATTACTGTAATAAGGCCATTGTAGTCATAGGAAAAAAAACATAAAACTTTACATAAATATACATCCAGAACCAGTCTTTGGGTGAGCCGTTTTTTGTTTGTTCATGTGTCACTGATATTTTGCTTCTGCGTATGATGGCATGATACATTGGGCAATGCCTTAATATTTTAGCAGTATTGGGCAGTGAGTGACAGCATTTTGCCTCACTGCATGTGCACATCCACCTAAAAATGAGTATGTTTTAGTGACCAATCATTTATTTTTTCTTTTATAGGTCCCCTGTCATTTATTTCCTTCTCCTTATATTTTATGAGCATGCTGCAGCTCCCCAAAATCTCCTACTGCCTGCTTACCCCTCATTCCATTTGCTGTGTGCTGCATCCTGTGCAGCCACTGTTTTTAAACAGGGCAGCCATTTTTAAATAGTAGTGTCTGTAGTGTGTCATTGTCTTTCATTCCTAATATGACCAGCATGTTTAGTAAGAGTATGCTAGCTCCCTCAACAAATACAATAGTGATATACTGTTAACTTTAGGATTTGAAAATGGCCACCCAGTGCAATGTTTACTGTGTGGCCGTCTTGGAATGGGTTTGTGCATATTGTTTTTACCTTAATGTTTCTAAGATGGCCAACACATTGCTTCGAACTGTGGCAGCTATGTTGGAACTTTAAAGCAGCAATACTTTGGCCCATATTTATACTTTTTTAGCGCCGGTTTTGCACTACTTTTTGACACAAAAAGGGCACAAACTTACAAAATACAATTGTAATGACGCAAATGCGGCGCTAAAAAAGTATAACTATGGGCCTTTGTTTGCAATTCCATTATAAAGTAGATGCCTGCTGTTATGTTTTAATTTTATTTTTGTATTGCAGGTATCTGCTGGCCAAGTTTAGGTGTTTTCTTTTTTCTATCATTATTCTATTTGTTCCCCTCATATGTTTGCTTGTTGAGTTTGTGTGCTTGTTTTATTGGTGATGGATAATTAGGTGAATTCAAGAACGTGCAATCACTTATTGAGTGTTTAAACTTATCAGTGACTGAAGAAGCACTTTCATTTATGAGATATTCCTATTGGCACTGCCAATGCTTGTTGAAAAACGCAATTATTTTTCCCACTTTTGAAGATACAGACACATTTTTTTCCAAGACAGATGGGCGATGCTGTTGTAAACTGCAGAAATATTCCAATTAAGTTCCTGATATTTTTATAATTCCTTTATCATGCCAAGATGCACTTTATAGTGTATTTAGCACATTATAAATGAATACATGTAGACATAAATGATTAGCATATATGCAGAAAAGAAAAAATATGTGTTACTGGTAGTGCACTATTGCCATATTTTGTAAATGCTTTTTTTAACAAACCAGGGAAGCACGTAGTACTAGACTAATAGAGAAACTCAAACCAACCTTGTTGTTTTCTCAAAGTATAGTGGGACTGCAATACAGGCAAAAGTTAGAAATTCCATTGTGACAATCACCTCCATCATAGGTGACCGTGATAGGTACAGGATGACTGGACCAGCTCCAGCTTTTCGGGCTAACCACTAACTACTTGAATTATTTCCATGTATGTTGAGTCTATGGGAATTTGTTGCATGATGATATCCTCAGTATCTGGCATGTATTCGCGCTGCTACACCTCCACTGGAAGATTATTTTTGAGGAAGCCCAATTTCATTAAACATAGCGGTATAAGAGAGCGAATGCCTTTTAACATAATGGATAGCTTTTTGAGTGACAGATGGATTTGATTTTTTTTAATACGTTTATGCCCAGGCCAAGAAGTGGCTGGATTAATGTTTAATTAGTGCAGTGTTGTCATATAAATCCTGAATGCCTGTTAAATCCCTACTGAAAGTTCCTGACAAACCACTGGTTGAGGTTTGGATGAACATGTAACACAGTAAATAGCTTGAACGATTTAACACAAGATTTAATACAAGACCTTGCTTAATTAAGTATCACACGTTTACATGAAACCCCTGGATGGCAGGGGCATAGCTACCATTGGTGGAGCAGGTGCAGTGGTACTGGAGACCAGAGCTGCCCATTGAACCCAGATAATTGATGTAT
This sequence comes from Pleurodeles waltl, assembly GCF_031143425.1. NCBI lineage: Eukaryota > Metazoa > Chordata > Amphibia > Caudata > Salamandridae > Pleurodeles > Pleurodeles waltl. The sequence goes on along the minus strand of NC_090448.1, from coordinate 417,738,944 downwards.
TTACTACCCAAACAGCAGTCAAAGGGGTAATTTTCCTTGCTTGCACCTGGGACCATGGCCCTTGCTATGCTACTGCTGTATGGAAGAAAGTAAAAATTTGTTTGCTTTCAACAGCCAATTAGCAGGCTGCTTCATTTTGTCTTGTATCTACCCTGCGGTAGGTAATTGAAAATTATGGGTGAGTGAAATTCATGTAATGTGCCTTTTTTGCATTTTTCGCAAAATGATGGCAAAATTATACATAAGTACGTGAAAAATGCAAGTCCGTCATTTTGCATTATATTTTAGAGCAAAATGCATCCTTGCATAATTTTGTTTGGGGATGCATTAAATACAAGCCACTTGTGTTCTTGTGTTCCCGTGAATTTGTGTCAATTTTAACCACTAATTGCACCATTCACAGTAAATCTTTAAAGTGAATGCCATTTAATTATGTAAAGTGGCGTAATGGCATCATTTTGGGATTTTCACATAACGAATTGCAACCCCAAATCCCCAAAATTACACGAAATAAACGCAAAATTTTGCCTACTTTACTCAAAATGCTACTCAGGTTGACAGTGCGTAAACACTGATAAGCCAAAGTAGTTATCCAAAAGAAGTCAACTCCAATATACTTTCTATAGTCAGATATGCACTACTACAAAAAACAAGAATTCCTGGTAACATTTTTGGGCCTTGCTTTGAGTAGTGGGCCTATGTTTTCATCTCAGGAACAGGTCGCACTATTTACAACTATCCACCGTATTTTGAAAACGGCTTAAGTCCTTAATAATTACATTGCAAGACCACTGGGTGGTGGTAACTCTGTTACAGACTTCGATGAGTGCATGGATACTCGGGAAGGGTATAGTGCGTGTACCACTGTTATTCCACGCCTCCACAAATAGTTTAGACTGTGTTGCATATTCAACAGAATGAGACTGTACCCCAACCATCCAAAATGAGTTTGTACTTAGGGTCAAATGTACGAAATTCAGGTTTTGCGACTCGCAATTTGTGAGTCGCAAAACCTGATGTACAACAGTGTCAATGACACTGTTTGCGACTCCCAATGGGGTCGCAAATGACCTACCTCATGAATATTCATGAGGTAGGTCGCAATCTGCGACCCCATTGGGAATGGCTGTCCTCATAGAGATGGTGGCCTGCTGGAGACAGCAGACCACCATGTCTGTGACTGTTATCAAATAAAGCAGTTTTTTTTAAAAAATGCAGCCCGTTTTCCTTCAAGGAAAACGAGATGCATTTCAAATACAAAAAATGAAAAGTTTTCTTTTCATTTTTTCAGAACAGGCAGTGGTTGGTAGGACCACTGCCTGCTTTGAAAAATATTTTTGCTGCCATTCACAAAGGGGTAGGGGTCCCCTGGGGACCCCTTCCTGTTTGCGAATGGGTTAGCACCAGTGTGAAACTGGTGCTATCTGCGATTGTTTTGACAATCATACATGGGACTGCGACTCCTAATTGCGACTCACAAACCCTTTTTGCGATTCGGTAAATAGATTACTGAATCGCAAAAATGGATCTGTACATCCCAAATAGCATTTTTCAAGTCACAAATGGTCTGATTCGCCGTTTGCGACTTGAAAAATGCTTCGTACATCTGACCCTTAATGTAGTGCTGCTTCTCCCATTTCCGCCGCTCCTAAGCACTGTAAATGACAGATATTATCATCACCATATTTAAGGTACTCAGTTTATCCACCTATGGGGAATGAAAGGTTGAGGCTGCCTTGCTACGGTTCGAAGTTGCAACACAGCCCTGTTATAGCTCCATTCCCTCCCATTCTACATAAAGGACCTGATTACTGTGCTAAATATCCTTTCTGCTGACATTCCAGTTTATCTTTGACCCACCTCTTCTGCCCTCCCGCCACCTCACTCAACTTGTATGCAGTTAGGTGAGTGGTAACAATGATACCACAAACCTGAATTCTTAGGTCAGTGTAACCAGTACTGTGAAAATTTGATTGTCGGAATAGACAACCTAGTGCCTAGTCGTAGCAGCAGAAGGTTTAAAGCCATGTCACTCATTGCAAACCTCCTTTAATGTAGTTAAACAACATTACAAAAAGTGACATGACATTGCTCACAGAGATTTACGAAGAGGCTAAAGAAAATGCATCCTTGCGTCCGATCCACGCATTTTTACGTTTCAGTGCACAAAGTCAGCCATTGGAAGCTACTGTTGATTTGCAATGCCACAGTAGTGATACATACCTACGACAAACTCTTTTTTATGTATTATAATTTTACCTTATGTTTTTTATTGAGCACTCCTAAAAGCGCTGACTGGGCCCTGGACTGCAATGGAGTGCTTTAGACAGGATGAGGAATCTGTCAATTGCCTGGAAGGTACAGATGCACTGTCAGATGTATACCTGTGTAAGCCTTCAACAGAACCTTTTCTCCCAATGTGTACTAAAATCTCACTGGAAATATTTTTTTCCACAAACATTAAATTAACTCCCTCCCTAAGTGACTTGTGATTGATTTGTTATGGCTCAGAGCCACTCCCACTATCCAAATGACTATTTCAACATCGGCAGGGTCTCTTTTTTTGTAAAAAATAAGACACCCATTGCTTAGAGCTATTCCTATAGGTTGACCACCTCCAAAGAAGGCTAACAATTCAAGAAAGATGTTACCCTCTAAGGCTTATTAGCAGGTTATTGTTCCAGTTTTGACCATGTTACAGGCAGCATCGGCTGTATTGAAGATAGCATCTGATCATTTCTTCAAAGAAATGCAGAGAGAGAGTGGCCTTTAGCTCCACCCCTTTTGTTTTCTCATTAGGGTATGGTGATGTGACCACCATGTTGTCACTTTGTTACAGTTCAGATACCAATGTAGCTTGTGAGCCAGTGTATGTTCTTTGATATATTTTAAATTGCTGGTGCTACAACACCCTAATTGCTGATTAATGGCCTCTTTGTTTAGGAATGTCTTGGTTTTTGGATGCATTAGCCTCTCAGTAAGGCAAAATGCTGCTGGCTGACTGTCTTTATAGTTGTGTTCCACTTTTTGTCATGAAACCATGTTGGGTTTATATCAATTTTGTTCACAAAGAGTTGCCACGTATTTAAGATGTAGCAAAATGCAGCCTTTGTAAAAAAATGACCTAATGTGCAATATTTTCTTGTGTGTGCCTTTTTTTATCATCACCTCAAGCAAAAAGCAAAACCGTCTAACTTTCATGTACTAGACACAGTGCTTAATTTGTGCTTGTTGTTTCCGGTGCTGAGCACCAGCACTTATTTTTGAGGGCCGGGGCTTATTCTTCTTCCTAAAGCATTTGCTGAAAGCAAAAGACACAAATGGGAAAGTCGGAAGAAGGGAAAAACGAAAAAGCATCACAAAGGGAGCTGCTGGAGTGAGCTGAAGGGGCAGGAAGTGGCTTTATTGAAGAGGCCCGAGATGGCTTCAGGATTACGCCGCCTCAGTATTGCGTGTTCACACATTTAATTGCAGCAGCCGCGGGTTTAAGAGGAGGACTGTGAGCACCGGCACGTTTTTATTTACAAATTAAGCACTGACTAGAAACCTTCCTAGAATTACTAATACTTAATCCAATCAAAAGCCAATAGCTCCAGAGGATTCCATACATGTTTTTAGTTATTAAAACGTACAAAGAAATCTCTTCATACACAATTCATTACGAAAAACGTGTTCACACATTTTTTATCAGATGTTCTTCATATCAAACTCTTTCATTAGAACCTCAAGATAACTTCTTTTATTTAAGACGCATACTTTTTTATCTCATGCTTTGATCATTTACCACCCGACACCTCCTCCAAATTCCCACCATTAAAAACTCAGATCATTCAAACACAGACATACTCATCCACTCAGCACATTCATATAAAAAATCCACAAAACGTTTTTGGGGTCTGTCCTCTTCAAGGGAAACAGATGGTGCTTTTTTGTATCCCATGATTTACATAAATTCTGTTGAGATAGCCATCAACACATGCCATATAGTAAAACATTATTACATAATTTGTTGTACAATTTTTTTTCCTCGCTGCCTATTGTTACCAATATTTCATGTCTATCAGACCCTGTTTTTATGGTGCTGATGTGAATTTTGGTGCTATACAGATAAATTGCTGCCCACCTGCTTCAGTGCACTGGCAGAGTATGAAAATCAACTCCAAACAAAAAGGAGCTGGGAGATGGTGACAGAACTCAATGAGGCAGATGCAGTACTTGTAGAAAAGACTGAGTCACAATGAGCATATGGGCTTTTTCAATACATATATTGGCTTCTTATAATCACTCTCAAGCCTATGAATCCACAACGTTTCATGAGTAGATGGAATGAAGACAGTCCAATAGACTACTTTCACCAAGGAAGCCTGGTAACATCACATATCACAGTGAGTTTCCTATCTGGGGGTCTGAGTCTCCCACCACCTTGCAGAACAAATGACGGCCAAGCTTGCAAAAGAGAGGCCAGATCGCCACTTCCTACCCAGACCTCAACTTCTCTCTTCTTTTCATAACACTCTTCTTTAATGGTACTGCTTAATGCTCCTAATACAATCTATACAGCTAAAGGGCCTTACTCTCAGGTGTAGCCCATGAATTTTGGCATCATTGTAGAGTTTTCTTTGTAGTAAAAGGAAGGACAACACACACAGCCACCTACCCTTTAGCCAACATTACTAACAAAAATCCAGACCTATTGACTTTACCATATTGATTTTGTTAGTGCTGGTTTAGGTCGGCTAAAGAAAGTTTTGTTGTTCAGGCGACTTTATGTCAGCAATAATTCAGCTTTCAGTTTTGTGCAGCTGGGTTTTGCTGCAGACAACCATATACCCATGTGCTCAACTGACAACTGAAAAAGAAAAAAGAAAAATAGTTCCAGATTTACTTGAAATCATTGAAGTGGCCAGGCTGCTCCTATACTATGCACTGTTCTCACACAGAGCACCCCATCGTACTTTGTGTGGACTTTTTAAAGAATATCGATCTTCTTGTTGTACCCAAAGGAGGGGTCAGGGACACCATCAACGATTAAAGTAAGATTTCTGGGGGCTGCAGGGACTACATCATCACCCAAGAATTGTAAAAAAAAAAAAAAACAATAAAAGGACTGGATGTCTCCTGGGTCACTGAATGCAAGACGCCAGAAAAGCTTTCAATTACTTACGAAGCACTCCAAGCTCGGCATAATCATCTTTAGCTGGAGTTTGGGGACCCATTATGGCTGGTTCTATGGCTGTATTTTGTAGCCTGAAGACTGTTAAAGAAAGACTCAAGCATGCTTATGATTGTTTTGAATAAAATGTTTATATCTTAACTATTTTTATGTCAGTTATTATTATTATTGAGCATTACCCTGTATGTATACATAAAGGATGCATTCAATTCTGGTTATTGCTGAATTATTGTGGTGAATTTGTAACAAACCAAAATAGGTCTGCTTTATAAATGTTGATGTGCTGACCCCCTGATAAAGCCAATAGGCATGTCTTCTATATTTTAGTTTTCTGACCCTTTGACAAAGTCAGTAGGTCTAATTTTCCACATAGAACATCTCTTTATATCCATACTTCAGAAATTCATTGCAAAACCAAAGTTAAAGTGATGTTAGAGTTAGATATGGAAGTATTATCCTAGTTTACATTTAAAAAACCCTCAGGAATTCACGGAAAAAAAGCAAATAGTAAAGTCATGTTATAGTTAGATGAAAATGTCAGTTAAAACATAGGGGGTCATTCCGACCCTGGCGGTCATAGATCGCCAGGGCCGGGGACCGCGGATGCACCGCCAACAGGCTGGCGGTGCATCCAGGCCAATTCTGACCGCCGCGGTCAGAAAAGGGAAACCAGCGGTTTCCCGCCGGTTTTCCCCTGGCCTGAGGAATCCTCCATGGCGGCGCTGCAGGCAGCGCCGCCATGGGGATTCCGACCCCCTTCCCGCCATCCTGGTCCTGGCGGTAAAAACCGCCAGGAACAGGATGGCGGGAACGGGTGTTGTGGGGCCCCCTAACAGGGCCCCATTGAGATTTTCAGTGTCTGCATAGCAGACACTGAAAATCGCGACGGGTGCAACTGCACCCGTCGCACCCTTTCCACTCCGCCGGCTCCATTCGGAGCGGGCATCCTCGTGGAAGGGGGTTTCCCGCTGGGCGGGCGGGCGGCCTTCTGGCGGTTGCCCGCCAGCCCAGCGGGAAACTCAGAATGTGCACTGCGGTCATTTGACCGCTGTGCGGACATTCGGCGGCTCCCGCCGGCCCTGCGGTTACCGCGGCCGGCGGGAGTCGGAATGACCCCCATAGTGTTTTAAACTGAACAACCCTGAAATTCATCAGTTATAGTTAACTGAAGTAATTATAACTCATACCCTTGCCATGCACTGGTTATGACATTACATAGTTCTTCACTCACAACATTCTCTGTGACATCATTGATAACATCACTGATAACATCTGAAACAACATCATTGTTAGCACACTGTGAATGGTGAAGCAGGAGGGACATCAAACTGTTGTCTCAAATATACAGAACAAGTACAATACTCATGGCTATCACACAAAAGAGGGACCGTTACATGCTGTCTGGAAACAGACACAAACATACAAAAAGGACAACAGTGCTGTAAGCTTCAGTCCATTGGAAACGGGTGCAACTTGCTTCCCCACAGAACACGTACAGAATGTCAGTGGGAAATGAAGGTTTCTTCTCTAATAAAAGGCAGTAAGTGCAGTCTTCCATTACTTGGAGAACAGATTCATAAGGGCAGACTAGTTCAAGCTTTCATCACTCAGAGAACATGCACAGTTAACGTATGAGTGACATGGATAAGTCGATGAAGGCGTGAGTATGTGAAAGTCCTGCTGCTGTCATTTGGAGACCTACTTTCAGTGCGGTAACGCAAGGTGTCATATTATACAGTCTTCCTCCTTTCACCTCCTTTTGATCCAACTGCTTCCATTCACATGCACAATGTCAACCTTAGGCCTCAAAGGCCGAGCCCATGCTGTACCAATACAGAGACCTTCACTACTCTTTTGATGTGAAAGGGGAAGGAGCAACGGTTACGTGGTCAATGTCTCCCTTATAATGACAAAATGGGGAAAACATAAGAATATCAATGCTGCTGTGTTGTTTACCCTCACCACGGCCTCTTCTGTCTTCATAATCTCCCCCTGTCTATTTGTTGTTCCTTTCTTTCACTGAAGTTGTATCTTGCCTATACCTCTATCCATTCTCTTCTTTCCTACCGTTACACTCATTCTTATTCTTGTTCCCTCCCTCTCTCATGTCTGTGTGTGCCTTATATTTCAATTTCTTCTCAGGCTCTTCTCATAGTCTCTTGTTTGACGTTCATTTGTAGTTCCATCCCTTTCTCTTACCCTCAGTGCCCCACACTCTTCATACCTGCCTTTCTCTTACATTTGTTCTATCCCAACTAAATCTGTTATACATACCCCGTCACTCTCTTTTCATTTTTCTGCTATCCCAGCTCCCTATCTCTCACATACCTCACTATTTCTTGTCACCACTCCCTTTATCTCCCTCTGTACCTTCTACGACCAGCAAAAGGATTTTTGCCATCCCTAGTTCAACGTATTACTCCGTCCCACCCATTCTGGCAATGGTTCCACATTTGCTGCTTTTACTAGAAATGTGAGGCCCCTTCCAGTAGCAGTCTAGGCATCAACACCGTGTTCTCTTCCCCAAAAATTGCCCCTGCTCTCACGTGTCTCACATTGCTTTCTATTCACACAACTACTCTCTGGAGCTGTTTTATTTTCATTCATCTTACTTTTCTCAAATGCATGAGCATCACATTTTTCTCTACTCATCCCTCCACCTTTCATTCTCTCGCTCATGTACTGTTCTCTCACACTTTTCATTTGAAGATGCATTTTGGACCATCCTATGAAACCCTGTTCTTTCCATCATTCTCACTTCCCTCAAGCTCTGCATACACCCTACTATTCCTGAAAGTCACCTTTCTATCATCTCATACATTCCTTTCTTGCTTTCACATATCTTCTAGTCTGATCTTATCAAACCTTTGTCTCAAAGAGACCCTTTTCTGCCCCACGCATTCTTCTTAGCATCCCTTTTTCATTCACACAGACTCTCACACCCTTACCTATCAATGAAATGCTCCTCTCACAAACACATGCACGCATCTTGTTCCATTTTTCAAATACTCCTTTTGCTGCAGTCCCCACTTAGTTCCTTTCTCACACACTTAACCCCTCTTACACTTTCGTCTCTTTTTAATATCATTCTCAGGTCCTGTTTCTCACAATCACTTTCAGTTTTTTTGCTCACTGCCTCCAACAGATGCAGACAGTCAGTAATTGCAGTGCTTAATTGTTTTTTTATGTTCCTTTTCACCAGTTTGAATGTTGGATGATACTTTTTAGAATTACATTTGTGAAAACAAGCTATGTTCCACAATTTGGCAACATAGACTTAGAGGCCCTGCTGTTGAGGTCTGAAGAGAAACTCCTATGCAGGATTGTAGGCCTCAGTCAACACAGTGTTAGTTTCAGTATGAAACTTGAATATTTATTTGGCAAACTGAAGTAGAATGAAAGTTTGGGAACATTTACAAACTACTGAGTTTGTGTCGATTCTTTTGTTTTCCACGTATTGAGACGTGGTCATTACCTAGTAGGTAAATGTTATTTGAAGCACCCCATCCATAGTCTAAGTAACAATGTTATAGACCGATACATGGGGCCAACCTCTACAAAAATGTTCTGATGTTACAGGGCCAGGTGCTGTGTGATCCCAGCTTCAGTGTGGCACCTTTGCAAAATGTTGAGAGCTGCTAGTAGTGCATACTTTGAACTGAGTCGCCTCCTGGAGAGCTCTGGAGCTGAGGCTGAAAGTAATGCAAGATTTCCACAGTGCCTGTCTGTGCGTCAAAAAGTGTTCAGAATACATAATCATTCATTATTTAGCTTCTCTACAGAGCGCACAGAGCAACATATTGACATTGCAAATGTAAAAGAAATTGCAGGGCTTACAGGTGTGTGAATGTGTAGCGTTTGGGGGTGGTAAAGTGAAGGAGATGCAAGGAAGCGCATTCAGTAGAGACTGAAAAGAGGATGCTAAAGATGGTAGAGATGAGATGTAAGATATTCATATGAAGAAGCTATAGAGAGAAAAAGTAACATACATGTCTAACATAGAGTGAACATAACAGGCGTGATCGAGATATTCGGAGGGCAACTACCCCTTCCATGGGCATCAGTAATGTTTAACCCACAGTCTGACAGTTTCATAATTTAAACAATTCAGTGTTAATAATTTACAACAAAAACATTGTTGTTACTCATTTATCTTCAGCAACAAACAACCATTGACAAATCCAATAGCCCTGACAGTTTTTAGGTGTATGTCAGTTGTGTTATATATTGGATGCAACAACAGAAAGCTCATAGAGAAACCAAAATAACAGTCACGTGGCACGCTTTGGGAATCACAGATATTTAATTTACATGCTTAAGCCACATCCTTAATTAAATAGGCCACTGCTTTCCAACCTGTGGTCCGGGGACCACTGGGGGTCCACAAAGCCTGCTCAGGGGGTCCGCGACTGCTTAGAAAGTTAAATAATATTAACAGACTAGTTCCCCAGCTTTCAATAATGACTCAGTTGGGGGTCCCCAGATTCCAATACTGATTCATTAGAGGTCCATGTGTTCCAGTAATGATAAAGTGGGGGTCCACAGAAGTCAAAAGGTTGGGAACCACTGAACTAGGCTGCACCCTTTCAGAGACTCTTCCTTTTTTTCGTTCCACGTAAAGCTATGGTATGAGGGTTGGTTGAGGACTAGAAACAATAATACATAAATTAGTCCATACAGAAACGTAAATTGATTAAGATTCGTATTGTCCTTATGAGAGTTGAACTGGAATGAAACAAACACGGTTTGCCTTTATTTCTTTCAGCATAGCTCATCGTCACAGGTTATAGCTACTACCGGTGCCACTCTAACACCCTTCCTTTCCCTCTTCAGCAGGTAGACCTGAGGCTACGTGTGGAAAAACTCAGTGTGAAGATGGTGCCAGGGGGTCGTGGCGATGGACTGAGCTCCGGCCCGCCCGATGAGTCAAAGGAGGACCGCGAGGAGCGCATCTTGGCCATGCTGGGTATCTTCGGGACGGTTTTAAACCTGCTGGTCATCATTTTTGTTTACATCTACACCACAATTTAAAGAGGGAGTGGAAGATGGCAGTGAGTGGGACACACTGGCCAGAGGCCCCACTACTGGAGAATGGAGCAACATTTCTGATGGACACCACAGTGAGCTGGAATCCGTGGTGGATTGTGCTTTTATTCATGAGGATCAGAGGGCAATTTCTACATACCTATTGTTAAAATGAACCCTACATAAAAATACATATAAGCCATTTGGGTGTAAAGAAATGTTCAAGTGTGAAACGTTGTTTATTAAAACATGTCAAGGTTTCCTCTGGAACATTAATGAATACAATCTCCAGGAACTTTGAATAAATATTCCATACCTGCGAAATGCACCTTGACACACGCCACTTTTATGCCTATGAACTTGGGGCATTTGTACCTACGTATCCCTTGAATATAAAAAGTACATGTCAAAACCGTAAGTAAAGCACAATGGAATTGTTCCCTCCTCAAAGGCAGTAGAGGGTTCTACCTTTCAGGACATTCACATGGGTTAATTTTTAGAAACCGCTGGCTTTCCCAGGTTGGGCAAAAGGGTTAGGACGCCTACATGGAACCCCGATGTTGCTTGGGATTATCAATTGTGCCCTGCCATGCGGTGCAGTGAAGCGGCACAATAATTGTAAAAATCTGATTCTAGCCAACCCAGCGTTAGAACCTACGCCAATCACCAAAATGCTGTTTATATTTGCAAAAGCGCGAAAAAACTTAAGATGGGAGAGGGCGGGAGGGTGCAGACAGGGAAACTATGTATTTCAAATATTTGTACTGTGAATATTTTGTTTCTTCAAGGTTTTAAAGTTAAATTGAGCTGTGTGCAAAACACGAGAGCTTTTATTGTGTTTACATGATCTATGGAAAGATGTTGTGAAGCCCTGGTGTCTCGCTTTGACAATGAAGGAACTCCTTATAGATGTGTTGCTCCACTCAAGTTTCTTGATGAGTCAGCGGAAATTACATTTCAAGACATTTCAGGCCAACTTTGAAGGGTTTTATGTAGCCCAGATGGTTATGGTGCCTCCTTGAGTGACCATGTGACTAGCCAATTCACACCCGTAGTTTCATTTCTGCATCATTTCACTGGACAAAACACATTGTCCACATGCTACGCCAAATGAACCATCCTGGCTCGAAAATCAGAATTCTAGGTAGAGTCTTGCTTTTGTATCAAATAATGTCTTCCTCTATCTCCTATGCAACTGTCACTGTCTTTAGCAGGATATTGCTCTTCACTGGATCTTGAGTCTTCCATGGTGAACTGTGACTGGGCAGAATTTGAAAGTTCAAGAAGGCACGGTGTGTTCCTTTTTATCTGCTAGATTATTTCAAATTTTAGGCAACACTTTGTTGAGTAGTTTAAAAAAAGACTACACTGCATCCTACAGGATGTTGATATCTAGTCTAGTCTGCTTGTTCCTTTACTATGTAGCCTTGCCTTCTGCAAAACCATATATAACAGTCCATTCTTAGACCTGATCCATTGACTATTAACACAGCTTTATGTAGGATTTCACCAGGATGCATGGGGGGAAAAACGTAGACTGGTTGTTGTACTACATTGTACGTTTGCCTCTTTAGGATGTCATAGCAGTGTGAGAACCGGGCAATATGTTGGTTCTTTCTTGCATAACCTATGATGAAGCAAAATCATACTGTGCTACTTCCAAAGAGGTGCCTGAATCGGATGTAAAGTTCATTGTAGTCAGCTGTGTACCATTTTGTATTGAGAGGAAATTCTGGTGGTTTGCTTGGATCAGATAATAAAGGCATACAGAAACCCCATTATACACAATTTCCTCCATACGAGCATTGAGGGCACAGTAATGCCTGTTCGTCTTAGTAACCCATACTCACATAATGTCTCCCATCACTGTGTTATTGCATCATGGATTAAACATCCATGGGTGATCTTATTGGCATGCTCATGGTTTACGAATACATCATTCCTGCAGACATAAATAACTATAGTTTTAGATTGTGAACTTTACTAAACAAAACATATACTCCAAAAGAAACACAAAGAGAAACAAACAATCTTTGAAGAAAGGAGAAATGGCCTAGAGCTACATTGTGCTCTCTGATAACACCCGCTATCACCTTCTGTGTTTCATTCAAAGTAGGTGCAAATACAAGGAGGATTGGGCACTAATATATATTTTTTTAAATGATTGATTTATTATAAATTTGAATGGTGAATATGCATTGTTAAATTGAATCTTCTTGTTATAACAGTATTCTCAAACAGTAGCGTTTAAAATATTGTGTTTCATGCCCTTAAAATATCAGCCAACAGAACTAATTTATAAAATTAGCTGGTTCGGCCCAGACAGGCAAACTGGTTTCACAATCTTAAACATTTGATTAAAGGAGGTGTCAATATTTGTTCTTGATATGACTTCCAGTCATGTCTCCGTGCTTCCCTGTAGAAAAATGAAGATTGCTCTATTTCTGCACTCATAAAGTAATTATCTACATAGGAAACCATATCAAGAGCGCTTTATTAACCATTTGTTTAGTCAGATTGTTAATACTGGGAAACAACTTTACTTCAATTAGTAGATGCAGCTAATTTCCTTAATTAAGTCCGTCAGAAGTTGAGAAACACGTTTTGGTTGTTAGTGCCCTAGTGAGTGAGGACTTAATTTGACTTTTTCTTTCTGTGACTTCTGTGGCTTACATGGTGACTTAAGGCAGAACAGACACTGCCAGCCCCTCCAAAGCCATATTTACTAGCATTGTGTCAGCCCTGGAGACTTCCTGGCTCCTAAATGAGGTCGAGATCCAAGACATATACGGCAGGAACATAAACTAATTTTTGATAGATGTCCTATTACTGCCCACCTCTAAATGAGATCTTTACTTAGGGGCGAGCAGAAAACAAGCATCAGTCCAGTCTAATGATGATTTTTTGTGTCCTAGGCACGACAGATAGCCATTTAGTGGATAATGCCTTCAGCTGAGCCGGACCCTCACTGATGAACAGTCGAGCAGTGCTTCTGTTACAGGTGTCTGGCCATGATGCATTCAAGCCATAAACACTGGCTGGCTCGCCACACTGCACCACTATGGCAGCGCAGGCATACTTCTGCAACAGCTTGGCTGTTGCCTTTCTGTGTCTTCTTTTGTGTGCTTTGCAGAAAAAATTATTGTTTTACAAATACCACTGATGTCTTAATCGGAGCAGTGATAAAAAACGACCTGACAAACTGCCTCTGCAAATTTTCTTCACTTCAATGGACGCTAAATAGTCCCTATTCATAGGTCATGACTCTGACAAGAAAACTGAAGTTCCTCCTTTCCCTTCTCTGATCAACGTCTGACGATTTGTCAAAGAGGTCTCTTTAGTTTTTCCTTAAATTCAGTAAAACTGAACAAAGGCAAAGGGTGTGACTTGGATCCAGTGAAAGGTGACTTTTGGATAGGCCATGTATTGCTCCTGTTCATCAGATCTTCCACAGAGATAAGCCTGTAGCACTATTGGGTATCCTGGTCTCTTGCGTATTTAAAGTCGTCTCCAAACCTAGAAGCTTAGAGGAAAATGAGAATTAGAAGTTGCTGCATTCCAAAAAACACGTTCCCTTGAGTAAGGGATTGGGAATGAGAGAGAGGTAAGTTTCCTAGGTGAAGGCACATTTCTAGTTTCATGCTTCAAACATCACCTGCAGTCGTGAAGGTGTGCAGAGTTTACAACTTAACATTTTTTCACAGCTTCGCCAGATGAATTTCAGTTCATCTAGTCATAATCCCAACTCCCACGTCAGGCCTTCACTTTGTGAAGCAGCATTTTGTAGACTTAGCTCATCTTGACTGTGAGTGACGTTTCTTGCACAAACAAATCCAGTTGCAACTCATTTTGCTGAAGTAGTATCCTCCTTACAGAAGGCTTTGCAGAGGTTTTCTTCACAGATCTACTTTGAGTGCTAATTGAAAAGCTTTTCGTTTTTTTAAACTTTGCCTGATGCTGATGCATTGGTGAAATTGTGAAAAAAAACTTCATGAAGTAAGCAGATGCAGAGCATGCTGGTTTTTGTACACTGTTAGCTTGCTGACTGTTGTGTCCCAATAAGGATAAGCGGGATATCGGCCCACTCTGAATTCCTCTGCTTAGAAACAATGAGCAAAAGGCAAGAAAGATCAATAATGAGTGAGTTTCACAGAAGAGGGCCTCACCTCTTTCTCCTCTAGCTACACAGTCGCCGACAGACACACAAACACAGATATACAAACACAGAAACATGCCTAGAGCCCCTATCATAAAATGACTTACTGTAAATGCAGAATCACTAAGGAAGTTAAATGAAACCTTGTGCACTAAAACTAGTACTTCCGACATTTCATCCTGACAATAAGTACATGCCAATAAGAGCATGCCAATAAGTACAAAAACTGCAGAGTGGATGTTTCTGCATCTAATTCTAAAAAAAGATGTCGCCATCATAAGCACAAAACACCTATTGAAAAAATAAAAGGATCAAGAGAAAGTTAGAGTCAAATGTTCTCACATGGTAAAAAAGTAATCACTTGGAACAGTATAGACACACATATGCATAGGAGTCTTATAGGAACGTGCCTTTCAGAATTATGGGGTGTGGGTTCTGAAGTGACTCGGGGGTATTTCTGTACCCGGAATAAGTGCTCCATGACTTATGTTTTGGATGAACAAAAGACCACATGAGTATGTTCTAATTTGCCATCTCTAGCACTCGTATGTGGATCCGTCCAAATTCCACCATCAGTCTCATTTTCCCTCTGGAGATGGGAATATGTGTAAAGGCTCAATAAAGCGGGCTTCTCTGTTTGCCTCTCTAGGAACACAATGTGCAGTTGTACAAACTGGGAATGGTCATTCTGTTCTCCCCAGGGCATCTGTCTAGTTGAATAACACAATAACTCTGTGCCATGTCTTAAGACGTAGATCGGACATTGGAAGAGGGAGATGGAAGTCAAGGGAAGAGGAGAGCAGTTAGGTGCTTGTAAAGATTGGAAATGCAAGGCAGAATGAATAGACTGGCTTGCCTTTTACTGGTCACCGATGTAAACAGGCAGTTCAGGCTCAATAAGAGGTGTTTCAATAACTTGACTTTCATGTGAAACTGAAGACCCTCTATGAATACTGCTGTTTCAATCACAGATTGATGGGCTCTGATGAAAAGAAAAAAAACATGGGGCAAATATATCTTTATTAAAAATCGCCAAAATATTATGCACCTAACCACAAAAATGCTGTTGTGGCCTTCTGAAATCCTCCAAAGAGTAGCTAGTCTATGAATTTGGCAGTACAATGCAGACTGTTGCTTTGTACAGGTAGGGGACTGCACCCATGCCCAGGGCAGATGAGGGAAGCCTGTGACCCTTCCCCCGGCCTGCCCCTGAGCCCACCGCCAACAATGGAAGGCAAAGAATTGAGGGAATTGACCTAAGACAATCAGATTTTGCCTTTTGAGTAACAGTTCTCAGGCTGTATTTATTACAACAGCAAACATTAACATTCA
Organism: Pleurodeles waltl; assembly: GCF_031143425.1. Classification (NCBI taxonomy): domain Eukaryota; kingdom Metazoa; phylum Chordata; class Amphibia; order Caudata; family Salamandridae; genus Pleurodeles; species Pleurodeles waltl. The sequence continues at coordinate 417,723,258 of NC_090448.1, read as the reverse complement.
AACCATTTGGTTCATTCAAACAATGTGAATACTACATAACCCAAAGTGTTTGGAGAAAAGCTATACATAAAATCACCTATCCACATATATTTAAAGTCATGTTTGGCCACCCTATTGGTCATCAGAACACTGGTTGCACACCAGGCCACACATATATGCACTGTACAATGCAAACTCCCCTGCTTCCTCACAGAGAGAGGTGCAAAACAGGTCAGCAAGTCAGCTAAGCTCCTAATCACCCATGCGAGAGCAATCCAAAAGAGGGACCCCCCTGGAGCCCTTTGGGAGATGGGCCTGGGCAACCGGGCCAGATCTTGGTCCCCTGGCATGAGGTCCAACTTGTCACAATCCTAGGGCAGTGTCATAAACTATCCATAGTGCCAAGGGCAATCGCTGTAGTGGACGACCCTGACCCTTGCCTTACAGACTGCAGTACTTTTGCACCTAGTTGATCAAAGATGTAAAACCAATTGTATCCAGAATTCACCTGCCTGTTCTAGATGCCAAGGTGTTTACTAGCTTTGTAGCCAAATCTGACTCCACCACCTCCACAGAGCTGGTTGGTTAACTTGCCTGCCCGGTCTTCCCCATACATTGGCTACTCCCAGATCCTGAGAAAAGGTGTACTGCAAAGGCCAAGAAAGACTCCAAACACGTCATTACCCTGAGCAGATAGATGAAAACCATATTTGTGGAAGCAAGCTGCACCCCTAAGGCAGCCATGCAGGATTGTCTTCAAAATGGCTGTATCAAGGAGACTTCTCATTCTACTATTCAAGTGCCTCACTGGCTCAGTCAGTCCTTTTGTGGGAAGACCTGCACACCTATGCGGGACAATATGGGCCCAAGCGATGACAGTCCTCGGGAACCTCTTAGCAAGCGATGAGATCTCCATCAGCAAAGTCTCAAAGATGCCTCTTCCCCCCACTAATACAAGATCGTTTCCACCTATGTGGAGAATGATAGCCTCTAGTACTCAACCTCCTTCACTAGCTGACGCAGTCTATCGAGCTGAAGACCCCCTTTGCCGGCCCAAAGGAAATGCATTAGCTGCATGCCTATCAAAACGACTCAGATTGAAGCCTGCTTCTGCTCGCCGAACAAAAGAATGGCTAAGAATCCACACTCTGGCTGTAACCATGTGCCCAAATACACAGAAACAAGAGAAGTAAAGGAGAAACCGTTTTAGAGTTGCCTATTGTGACTGGGCCTTCTTTATACCATATCCAGGTGTATGTAGTATTTGTAGCAATTAGACCTCCACCTCCCGATTCTCTTGACTGCTTCTGCTTCAAGACCTGATGATGTTGCCACGCCTATCCTAAAAGAATGGGAGCTATAGTTGGTGGGATCTGAACTGACCTTGCGCAGAGTTGCCCACATGACGTAGGTAAACTGGTATTTTGTGAGAGGTAAACCTGAGTCATGTACTAACAATGAGGTAGCGGCATTGCATGACCGAATACATAGAAAGGCAGTCACAGTGGCCACAGGGCACCCAATGATGCCCTCGGCCCTCCTCAAGATCACTTGCTCTCCCTTCCCCAATTGATCAGTTTTGGAATGGTGCAGGGGGATAATTAGATTCCCTCAGAGCAGGGCGACCCAGTAACAGCCTCCATGGGTATCCTGCTTAGATCCCGCCACTAGCTCTGATACCCTGAACAACCCATAAAATGCAAGGGAAGAGGTGACTAAAAACAGTGCTGCTTCATAAGGTGAACCACCGACCACCGGGAGGGCTCCTAGTATCTTGCCCAGTCTGTCAATGTCGATGGGATGTCTGGTGTACCGCTGGGGCCCCTTGCAATCTTTCCCAACCCCTGAGCGTCTTCTTAACCAAAATGGAGTGTGAATGATATGCTTCCTGAGGTGCAGCAGGATACAGTGATGATCGGCAGGGTCACAGCTCTCCAAGAAGCTATGTGGGTCTTCTCTAGGCTCACAGCTTAAATGCCTCTACTTGGGCTCCTGCTGGCCGTCCAGGTGACCCTGCTGACCCCTGGCAGCCAGTGGGTACCATGCACACCTCACGAGAAATCTGTGCAAGTGCACCAAATTCCAACAGCAAGAATGGTGTTGGTGCGCACCTCCCCGAGGCCAGGTGTCAGCCCCACCTGTATTTGAGGCCTGCCATTACGGCTTGCTCTTCTTCTTCATTGTTGTACAAACATAAACAGAGGCCTACTTTCGCATCTTTGCAAAAAACAAAATTCCTGTACAATCTGTGCACATTACCTTGCTGTTTTTGGCTCAGTGTTGACCATTTTCTACACATGATCAAACTTCGGCTTGCTATTCTGTAAAGATCATCATACTCACCTGACCAAATATAATGAACTATATTAATTTAGTTTAAAAGCAAACCTAACAAACTTTCATAAAAATGTTAAAACAAAAAACACTTCATTTACTTCATATAATATGTAGATGAAACTTTTCATCACCATCACAATTTGATCAAAGCAGTACACAAAGTCTATGGTGATTAGCCAATTGTATCAGTTTGACCTGCCATGCAAAATGCACACATGTCCTATTTATTTGTGGCCTACACAGCCCAAAAAAGAGGCTGAAATAGGTGTAAACTGTTATACTATCTGCGTATACTTTCTTTGACAGTGCAGTGGTAGTTGATATCCTGCATCAGTATTGTTTCTAGTCTATGCTAAAAGCTTGATTTTGTGGTAGAACACCAGATAACGTTTGTGATCCTTTTGCCTGTAGCACACCCCTTCAGTAAATGGCTTGTATGCCTTTGATGAACAGATAGGGATGTTTTTCTGAAGCCAAATCATACAAACACTGGTATTGTTTTTTGGCTGGGCCCTTGATGAACAGATAGGAGTATTTTTCTGAATTGAAATCCTACAATGGTTTATTGGCCGTGCCCCTATTGATAATCAAGAAACATTACCTACTTCTCTTGCAAACCCCTTACACCAACTGTGGCAGTCAAGAAGTTGGAGATCGTAATTTATAATGATATTTCTGGCATCCCAAATCACAGCTACTGTCAAAACAGGCGTTTCACTTGCCGTCATTAAAAAGAAGTGCCTTGACCTGGATAAATCCAAACTGTACCAATAACTCGTACCATAGTCCCTTCCAGACTTGGCTTTGCCATTGGCCATGCTGTTGGCATATATTGGGGTTTGTCTACCTGTCTTGTGCATTGTCTCTATGGTCTGTTGAATGCAGCATCTGGAGCAGTCACTCACTTGCACTCAAATAAAATATACACGGGCCAACTCTGTGAAAACTTGCTGGGCTTCCTTTCAAGCTGAGGGTACAGTTTGAGACCTGCTGTATCATCAGACCCTGCACAACGCTGACTCTTCTTTTTCATTAAGGAAAATTTAGCATACTACCAGAAATAAACTCTGATGTCTACCGTTACTAAATCAATCAGACTACCATGACTTTCAGTGGTGGTGTGTGGGAGGTAGCTGTTTTTCAGTAGGTGCCTCTTAGACGTGGAATAAACTTCCTCTGGGCATGAAAACAACCACCAATTTTATTTCCTTCTGGGGAAAATTAAAAATGTCTGTTCTCGCTAAAGGCAACTTGCAGCATAATTTGTTAAGAGTGTCAGTTTTAACAAATCGATACGTGGTAGAACACCATAAAAAGGACAAACATAAACAAGGAGCTCTACAAATATACACGTACTTAAGGTTCCACAAATTAAAAAAATATATACAGCTCTTGATATGAAAGCAAATGCTTTCCCAAGTTCACATTAAGAGACATTTTATAGATTTGAGGGGACAGGGATTCTTCCTCAGATCAATGCCTTAAGCACAATAACAGATGCTTTTGATAATTAGTGCATTCTCAAATTATACTGCAACATCAATATCCTGACACAATTATGCAGTGTACTAATGGATATTTAAAAAGAGAAATACCTATTTAGAAATGTGTTATAAATATAATAGACATAGCAATTTAATCAATGATCACATAACTCTTAACATGATACAGACATCTATTAACATGAATATTTAGATTAGTGTGTTTGGATGAAGACACTAGGTGAGGAGCAACATTGATGAAATTTGCTGATAGATAGGTATTATGACGAAAATGTCCTGTCTTTGATTTTAAAAAAATGCCAAAACCTTTTTCCCCTTGCCAAATTTTAAATTTTTCTTGACTCTAGTTAATTACTTTCAAGATACTGTTGAAGGACACAACACACAGAGAGATTTGAAATCTGGAGAGAAACTAGGTAAGTCATATAGTGTATGGAACTCAAACTGAGCATGTAAATTTTAACAAGTGACTCCCTTCTTCAGTATGATGCTAGAGATGGTGCTAATATCTCTGTGGTTGACTCGCTGATGGCTTACGATGTATACACAGCTCCCATCCAATAAATAATTCTAATTATCAAGCCACATGTGGGGAAAGCCTTTGTAAGATTTAACCTGCATATTAAGATTCAATATGTTGTCCTGCATTGTTTCAGCATTGACTCCCACTCCTTTGGCAAATGGTGTTTAAAATTGTGGGCATTCAAAATCTTGTCATATTTATTAATATAATTTATTGATCGATTTATTTGTGCATATTATATTGCTCAAATATGACCCAAAGGTAGGATACCAGGGCACAAATTACCAGATTAAGTAAAATGACCACAAACTAATCATTAAATTCCCATACAAAATATGGTTAAAAAATTAAGGAATCTATGAGAGGTTTACAGATTTCTGATGTCCAATGCAAGTCAACAGTCCAATGAAATTTGAGAGGGAGTCAATTTGGTAAACATTGGAGAGTCAGATGCACAGAGGAGATGGAGGAAAGAGTAAGTGGGAGATGTTGAAGAGACACCAGCAACAATATGAAGAAAAAGCTGGAAGAGGTAGTAGTAAGGGAGGTGGCATGATAGCAATCACCTAAGTATATGTGCCGGGGAGGGATGAATTGTTCAAGCCTTTTATGTTGCACGTCACCCAGGAGGAAGGTTGGCCGTGGTCTATATTTAAAACAAACCTGATCAGGAATCACTTGCATACAACATCTTCTTAAGCTAACATGGATTTTCTGAAGTTGTAGAATACAAATAAACAGCCAGGCATATTTTTCATACCACCATATGTTCCTCTAGGGCTAGAGATAAATCTTATTTTTTGATCCAGCGTTTGTTATCTTACATGATTTAAATAGAGCAAGTCCTCCCCATAGTTGCAAACAAATAGTGTGCCAAACTTCTGGAACTGTTACCAGCACAGCCAGATAAGCGCTACATAATCCTGTGCACAGAGGGCTACCTTAACTCTTACTGCAATCATGGATCACTTATTAGGACCAACTATATGCTCTACATTCTCTCAATCCATAGGTAGCCTCCATTCTTCCAGAACTATGAGACCGAATCCAATGGATAATGCTTATTTGGCTGTACAAAAGCTAGCAGAATGTTTATCTCTCATTAAATATATGGACTACTAAGGATCTATTGAATTATTGAGGAAAATGTTAGTCATAAGATTTTTTAAAACCATCAACTCATTGCTTGTTTCTTTCCAAATGTTGACCATTTTTTGCTTTAAGGCCAAAGCACTAAATGAGCACCCGAATGTGACAGGTCTGGCAACCTTGTACATTAAACTTTTCTATGGACAAACACTTCCTGGTGACTTAATTGGCAACGTTTTTGGGCAAATGTATTTGTTGAAGCTTGCAATCAGTATGCATTTGTGTGCCACAAGAAATATTGCAAAGCAAAGAAAATGTACTACTATATTAAGTAAAAGAGTGTTTTTTATGTTCACTTTTGGAATATGTCAGTATCGTTATAGTCTCCTACAGTTTTATACAAAGTGGGATTTAAATAAAGATCTTGGAATATCAATTGAACTTTACCATTTGCTGAAAATAAATATTCCCATAATTCACTTTTATATGTGTGCAGAAGCATGAAGTACATACGCTAAGAAGTATGAATGTAAGAATATGTATAACATAAGGTCATGAGAAATTAATCAAGCGATTAAGAGGTACAGTACAAGTGTCCTCCCTAGTATGAATAGGACATGAGAGCATATCATAATCCTAAATGTCAAGTCACCTCAGGGCTAGGCTGTGAAAACCCTGAAAGACACTGCGGAGTTCAATGGTGGCTAACGACTTCAAGGAGTTGATAACATGGGCGGGTTTAATTCCAGTTTCTGAAGAGGATAAAGTACATATTAAAAGGTTGAGTGCACGTACGACACATCAACCTTCACATGCTGAGTGAAGTGAAACCAGAAAGAAGTTGAGGCCAAGATGCTCATCGATGAGGCAGGCCCAAGCACATTACTCACTTGATCAAGCTAATCCAGTTCACCATCAGCATTAGCCGATGACCAGATAAAGGCATTCCTTAAGAGTTCTCCCAGTTATTGTAAGGGATTGGGAGTATCACTGGGAAGAAAAGGAAGCTGCAGATCACCAACTCAGTGCAGCAGTGGATCTTTGACATTATCGCACCTCACTGCACAGAAAAAAGCGGGAGGAAAAGAACTTTGAAAGCAAAGCTGGAAGAGGCCATAATTCTAAAAGAAAAAAATTGCCGATCCGTGGGGGTCCTTAAGTGTTTGGATGGAGGCTAAGCAAGCCAACAAACTTAAGACACTCAGACAAGCCATCTAGGAAGAAAGCTATCGTACATCAGCATAATTAGCATAAGAACGGAATCATATGCTGTAGTTCTTCAACTTGGATCTAGATGCTGGGTACCATCAACTTCGGCAGCTTGACTTCTGGTAAATACAAATTTTTCCATCCATCTTACCTTGACACCTTAAAGAAAGAGTTTCATCCGAATGTTTCAAAATACCCTCACAGAAATGCTGATTACTTTACCAGGGTTTTAAATGTAGTGACAAAACGTGCATGATGCTATCACAGAAAAAAGAGCTCTGGCCATATCCAAGTCAAACTGCAGTGTCTATGTGGTCACACTTCTCCGTTCACCAGAGCAAATATGAATTCCTGGAGTCCCTCTTCAGCAGTGTCTTTTTCATAAATGACGTGAAATGTGAAACATATCAAGAAAGTGGTGGTTCCTGGGGATGTCTTAGAGCTGTAGATTCCTAAGCATCGTTGTATAGTGCAAGTGGTTCAATCCTAATTTGGCCTGTCTGAATAAACCATGAGAGTGTTGCATAAGTAGAACAAAAAGTGCTGTTGCAGTGAATAACAAGATAGCAAATATGTTGTGCTGGTAGTCAACACAAATGCTTGAACCACCTGCAAAGTGCAGAGCATGTGGTAGATGCAAGCCTGTGAATCGTAGGTGCAGTCCTACTGTAAAGTGATCACAGGGGTTTATGGGCTTTCACATACATTACCCTTAAATCAAGTGATAGACAACAGTCATTTTGTGAGTATGCCAGGACTGTCATTTTTATATCACTGGGTGCTGTTAGTGATCTATATTCACCGTAGGCCCCTTACACATCTATAGAACAAGCCATAGTCTTGTCTGCTATTTTGTATAGAAAAGTGGATCCTCTAGCTTCAAGACTAGACATACACAGTGAAGTACTAACAGGGTAGTACCAACTGGGGCAAGCAGCTCTGCCAACTGCTTATCAGGGCACCACAAAATCACTGTCTGTACTATGTGTACTAGTGGAAACTGCCAGAACAGAGGAGTGTCTATTAATGAAGGTGAAGTCACTGTGCCAAAATCCATTTCAGGAAAGAGGTAGTTATGTGGTGAACAGAGTGGTTTACAAGGATTACCAGAAGAGCACACTTTTGAAACGGGTAACCATATCCCTCAAACCAAACTCTTATGGCTCTCACCAATGTTTACTATAAGGATTTCCTACAGGGCTCCTTTATCATGATGTCTCGTCCCCTTACCATACACTGTACCCAACCGACATGTAGTTCACAAGGGCTGGGAAATATAAAAGCCCATATAAGATTTCAAAGAATTGATGGCTTCTGAAAAAAGGAAATGGCCCCAGTGTCTCTTGTGTAAGGTGGTCACAGGACCTGGTGGGCAGCAGTGCTTAGTTTGTAAATAAAAACGTGCCAGTGCCCAAAACTCTTCTCTGAAACATGCAGCTGATGCAATTAAATGTGCGGGCACAGAATATTGAGGCAGCGTAATCCTAATGCCATCTCTGGCCTCTTTAATCCATTTACTGCCATCCCTTGCCCCTTCAGCTTTCTGCTTTCTCACTTCTGAAGTTTTTCCATCTTTCTCTTCCTCGTCTTTCCCATATGTCTTTTGTTTGCAGTAATTGCCTGATGCAGCAAAATAAGTGCCAGCCCTCAAAAAAAAGTACAGGTTCCCCCCACTGGCAGCCAAGGGCTCAAATTAAGCACTGGTGGACATCCAAGGATCCACAGCAATGGGAGAATTTGTTTTTTTACCTTGCCACCTATAATTGATGTGATGTCTGTGGCAGACGCACACTTGAATACTTGCTTCCACCTCTCTCCTCTCTGCTGCGATGGCATAAAAACTGAATTATAACATCTTTTCTGGCTTGTCACATGAACTTTTACCAATCCTTTTGTCCCCATACTAGCAATGCTGGTTTCAAGGCAACCCACCACATGGCCTTATATGGACCATAACCATCACCTTCACTACCCTCCAACCCCATGCTTCTCTGGTTTTTCCCAATTTCAGCTCAATCAATGCATCTACCCACTTCCGCCTTATCTAAAGCACCCATACGAGGATGCATACATCCTAAAACGTCTGTGAGGATTGGGGTCTTCAAAGCCATTCTGACATTTCATGACTAATATTGTTTGGAAATTTAAGTGAAAACTAATTTCCAAGTGTATACTCAATGGGTAAGAGAGACGTTATGGAGGAAATAGAAGATCTGGACTGAACTTGATTGGACCCTGAAAACTGATTCACAGTTTTAGGGTTTTCAGCCTAAGCTTTGTGTCAAATGGCTGGATTAAGTAACTTCTGCATGCTGTATAATGAACAACATGTCACTCCATAAGATTACTTCTGAACCACCTCCTCACATTAGTGTGCATGTGAACAGTTGATTAAGATTTGACTTCTTGAAAAGCAAAGACACTGACACGCTCAAATGTGAACATGATAAACCCTTAAAGATAAAGCAGAGTGGAATGCTGCACTATTGAAAAGGGATGATGAATAACCAGGTATGGATAGACAAGCTAAACAAATGTGGGCGAACCTGTGGACGAAACAAACATGAAGAATGCTAAGTGGAGTGCGAACTGATATGAACAACCTTAAACCTTGCAACACACGGAAGTTATTAGACACGTTGTTAATTGATGACTCTGTTTGTACAGCCCCAGAACCTTTCCCATGCTTCTTCCTCCCCGACCTATGTATCTCATGAGTCCTCACTGCAAAGTGTACCCCATCCTCCACAGGTCCTTTCTCCAGCTGATCAATTTACCTTACGCTGTTCCGACCTTACACATAATGCTCTTTGCTGGTAACTCCTTTTTAATGCTTTCTGGAAAATGCAACTAAATGTTTTGTAATGATGAGTGAATTTGTACAGTTACAAATTGCATACCCTTTCCCTATCCTTCTTCACCTTCTCTGAATGATGCCACCTTTAGTAGCTTCTGTGGATCTATCTAAACCGAGGAACACTTGTTTTGAACACTCAACTTCTTTGCCAGTACCTAAACTCCAACCCGCACACTACATCTGATTTCAGTTTTACCTCAAACTTGTTATAATCAGATATCATGGTCTCTGAAGAACTCACAAAGACAGCAGGGTTACAAATGCAAGTGAAGTTAATTAATATGAGCACCAACAAGGCAACAGCCATCCATGCCAGCACCAAACACCTACTGACCAGAAACAGTCAAAAATTAAATCTGCATCCAGCATGATGAATGTGTACACAGAAGGACTAATAAGAAGGGCATGTAACTCAGCATGAGACCAGGGAAAGTAACACGAAGAATAGTCATGGCAAATGGAAGCAAAACACAAAACAAACAAACTTCAAGAAATCAACATTCCAAACTACAAGAAAGATGGCACATCCAATCGAATCTTATCACACATACCTCCCTGCATCTAGTACTGTTATCAACTTCTTCCCCACTGTAAACAAAGTCACTTACTGATATACTTGTTTTACTGTCATATCTGGATTGTTTGGAAGGGTGAAGCTGGGCATGCTTACTGAAATCCTCATCCAAAACCAGATCAAATCTATTGCCTGCGTTCTGTTACAAGATTTCTACCAATTAATTATTGATAACCACCAGATCACATATTGTCCACCATTGTCCATTAGCCTCTTGCCAGAAATTCGGAAAGCCCTTGTGACTAAAAAAGATCCTTCAAGTTCAAAATCAGTTTTAATTTCATGTGCACCTTTTTTCAACAGAACCCACATGGCAGCCTAAACATGATTTTCTTTCATGCTAATTTTCTCATCATAGTACTTCATTTCTTTCCGACTCAGCGACACTCATTCACGCACCAGGTTTTCATCCACAACATCCCAACTAACATCTTTTAGCCTTATAGAATCAATCTGGAACAAGCCATGCCATCCTTTCTCATTTTCTCAGTATCATAAAAGGAGTCTGTTTTGTAGTAGCACAGGCAGTATTGCGATAATTCCATACCTTGTCTAAGAAAATGAATTGACACCTCTGTGATTAACCAATGTTGGTTGAATCCTTATTTCAGTACCCTCTTTCCTCAACTAGCTCATTGGCTTGTGGGCTATACAAAGATGCAGTTTCATTTTTATACCCCAGTCCTTCAACCTGTTGTATCCAATTGTCTGATACAAGCTCTTTAGGATTTCCTTCCAATGCAAAAATATAACTCACAATTTCAATGGTATTATCAGTAGTGGTACAGCTGAAGGGTAGAGCATTCACTTAAAAAAATAGTCCATCAGAACTACTAAAACTGGTTCTTTATAAAGATATTAAAACCAGCACAATCTATAGCAGCCTTTTCCTAAGGTCGATCTGGCTAAGGCACAGGATGAAGAGAATAATTGCTCAGCTTTAAATGTTTGTTAGCAAGTAGACATACCTCACAACAGTCCACAAAGGTTTCAATCTTCCTATTCTTTCCAGACAGCCATAACATCTTTTGTAAAAAAAATTAAGGGCATGCTACCTCACTGTCCTCTGAGAGCTAAGAAAATAACACACTCTCTTAAGTTCACTGGTGGCACAATGTGCTAGTCCTGATAAGTATGCCTGGTTTCAGCTTTCATAATTAAATCTTCTGTAGCTTGGCAAAACTCTATCCAATTGTCCTTGTAGATGTTTTAAGCACGGCTATCCCTTCAGAACATACTTGCAAACTTTCTTTAAACCATTGTCATCCTCATAACCTTGAAGCCATTCCTCCTCAGTGATCACTTGCATGCAACAAGCCAGAGCCTGTACAGTAGGAGCTACACATTCCTTATCGATCACCTCTATCTTCGACAGGTACTCTTTTATCAGTAATGTTCATAAACAATCAGCACACATTTCAGTGCCAGAAGATATGTGAATTACGTCAAAGATATATTCCTGCAACTTTGATGGTATTCTAAATAATCTAGTGGATGCTTTACCGGCACCCTGCTCATCCAGAATGTAAACTAGGGGGTTCATCATTGGTACACATGATGAAATGGGGGCATCACACATCTCTTACATTTTTCTGCACCCTAAGAACATGCAACCTCTTCTCTCTCTGAAGCACTATTTGCTTTCTGTGTCACTGAAATCAACTCACCTTCTTGAAGCTTGTTTTCTACTCAACTCCTTGAAGCCTGTTTTCTACTCCATTCATACTCTGATACAAAATTGTGCCAACAACCACTGCACTGTCATCAACGGTGGCAATACACTCACTTGAAACAAATGTTTTTAATGCTGATACTCTAGTTATTACATGTGTAACCTGGGTAAAGTTTTGCTGTTTTTTGGAACAAATAAACCTTTCCTTTCTTTAGCATTCTTTTTAGGCACTCCATTAAAAATATGCACCCTTCAGTTACTATAGAAGGATAATTACTAAGCCCAAAAAATAGTTCAGTTGATCCTTGTCTCATGATGCTGGGGCACCCCAAATAGCCTTTCCTAATTTTACTTTTGGTTTAGTACGTTCTGGTGTTATGCGGTGACCCAAGCAAGTAACAGAATCCTGTAAGGATTTACATCTACTTTTACTTGCTGTCGTACCTTGATCCTTTGGTATGCTGAGCACCCTCTCTAAAATGTAATGTTCCTTAAAAATGTTGGCAATTATCAGGATATCATCCAGGAAAGCGGGTACTCCATAAAAGTCTTTAAACAAACAATACATTACACTGGATGCTCACACTAATCCAAATGGAAGTCTAAGATACTTTTAAACCCCATACGAAAGTAATTGAAAATCTGAGATTTTCTCAAGAGCTCACTCCCTGACGGTATGTTGCCTTTGAGTCAATTGATGTGAATAATTTGGCACCACTGATCAGTACAAGCATCTTCTGAATCTTCAATAGCAGATGGCAGTCCTCTACAGGTTTCTCAATGAGTAAATGTAGGTCCCTTCTTTCTAGCAATAACTGTGCTAGTAACCATCTCACAGTAATACCTAGTTCAATAGTTCCCTGTTTACACATATTATCCAGTAGACCCTTTAGCTCCTTTTAGCTACATCCGTTACCCAGAGTGAAACTGGCATGGTATTCTGTTGAAGAACAATCCTTTCATTAAGCCCCTTACACATGTAGTAGTCCTGAATATCAACCACAAAAATATCGAATTACCAGTATATCAGATCAAGATATCATAAACCCTACACTGATAATTAAACTAAAATATTGATTCCAAAATATTGCAACAAAATTGATCTACCAAAGTATTGAAGTCAAAATATTGACTACCAAAATATGGTGAAACATTTACTTAAAATTAAAATAAGACAAATGTTGATTACAAAATATTTTCTACAAAAATATCCAAATATTGTGAAGCCTACGTTTATAATTAAAATATTTAAAATATTGATTCTAAAATATCCTCTACAAAAAGCTCCAAGGCTTAAAAATATCTAATACAAAATATAGATTACAATAATATTGAGGTTTAAAATTAACATTAGAATTAACAAAAATATTGAAAACCAAAATATAACGTATAAAATATTGATAATATAATTTGAAAATATGAATGTATTTATTTTAATTTTACATTTAAAAAATAACACTTTTTAAAAATGAATTTTTATTTTGAAAATATTCTTTACAAATATTTATTTTAAAATAATATAATCAATCCACAAAATATGTTTTTACATCTAAAAGTATTTATTTTAAAATGTTTAATTGTTCAGTTTTTAATACATAATAATATAGATACATAAGAACATACCCTAAAGTAATGAAAGGTAAGTACATCTTCATAAAAATAATTTACTAAATATTTAATCAATAACAAAATAACTCAATCTAAAACTTAAAGAACAAAAAAGATACATCAGTTACAAAAACCTGTGAGTTAAATATACTCCAGTCCAAAAAGCAATGTACTCCAGTCTAACTCCAGTCCAATGAACATTGGAGAAACTACCTACATGTAGGAAGGTCACATTGTTAACTTACAAGTAATTACTAATATGTCCCACAAATAGAACAAAATAATTAAATATATTAATGTAATGAATAATTACACACATAATTAAATCAAAAACAGACAAAAAACATTACCCACCGACCCTCCTATAAAGACCACCAACCTGAAAAAGGACTTTTTTATATAATGTATTTTATATTATTAATAACAATGTAATATTAACAAAACAAAAAAAAAATCTACAAAAACTGATATTAAGTAAAATGACATTTTACAAATTAATATTCTAACGTTCAATATTATTGTAAAAAAGTATACTTACCCGTGATATTTGCTTCTTTAATAGTTTTGTAGTCACAATATTTTGACCCTGAGAGTCTAAAATCATTATCCTAGAGATAACATTTAGGATCTTCACCCTTTCCACCACTCTGTTTTTTTTACTTAAAATATCTTTCTCCACATATGTAAAGTGCTTATGGAGAACTGATTCAAGTTGTTCAGCTAGCATAAGAGGAATGTTTGTACATTGTCTCAGAACTATGCCTATTCTCCCTTGATCATTCCAGCCCACTATGCCTCTCAGATTCTGTCACTTTTATTTTTGTAAATGTTCTCCCATTACTAAACTCCAAACAGTCTTCAAAATAACCCCATGCATGGAACTGTGTTAGTCCAACGCCACACAATTGATGTTTGATGGTTTTAAAATACCTTCTCCAATATTTCTTAAATGTAGCTCCTGAAGCCACCATGGTCAATGTAGACCTAATATAGTGTTGATTTCTACTCGCCACAACACCCAAAACCATCAGGAAGTAAAATTCATTAAATCCTTTCACTAACTATTTTCACTTCTTCCCTTATGTTGCTAACTTGTATTGATTTGCACCACCAAGACAAACCTTATAAAATGATCCACTCTTAAATTTTACTGCACCGCTTTTTCATAGCAACCTGACATGCATTCACCCTTAGTGCAACCCACTCGAACTCCTCCACATCTGTTACTGACCCACCTACTCTATATCATTGTCAACACTTCCTTCATTACCATCCAATGGTAATCTTGACACATTTGTGTTGATGTGGTTATTTCCTGGAATATTATTCAATGTAAGTAATTTAGGTGTGTTTGAGATTGTGGTTTTTTGTTTCGAATTTTCAAGAATGGTATGCCAAATATGAGTTACTGGTGTCTTGAGAGAAAATGTTATATGAGGCAATACCCTGAGTAACACATTGAAGAGACATATCAGCAAGACACTGGTTGAAGTAGAAAATGCTAGCAGAGCAAGGCGTTTTCTGCATGAACTAGTCTCCCATGGCCGTAAATTGTGAATTTCACGTAAAGCAAAATTCTCAAACTTCATCCAACGTAACAAAATTTCTCGCAGGATGACTATTGATGTGTTTATAGCAGCATTGCCAACTGTGCTGTGAACGTTCTTGCAGTACCCATGGCAAAACATTCTGTCACACAAAGGAAAGTTTGGAAATGTTCCAACCTGGAAGTCCACATGTTTCACTTTCAGGATAGTAAGTGTGGAACCAAAAAGCAACCACTCCATCCTTCCCTGTAATTCTCTGTACTAGTTCAACCCTAATGCCCCCTAGCATTGACATCTTGATTAAATCCAAACAAGCAAGTTTTTCTTTACAGTAATACTTCATCAGCGAACGTGCAGAAAGCAGCCGCTCATGAAATGCAGTGTGACCCTGGGTGAGATAGAGCAGGAATCACTGAAACATCCTAATAGGGGGGCAGGAGTGAAAGCAACGGAACTGCTGTGTTGGCTGTTGAATGCATAGTAGAAAGCTCCTGCCCAGGTAAGGGACAGTTTAATGAAAAGTCCACAGTTGCACGGCTACATCCCCAAACAATATTAAACACTTAAAACATAATATTCTTGTAATTGCACATTTTTTTCACAATATTTGCGCTGTATGATACTTTTGACACAATATTAACGTCATGCACCTCATGCACATTGCCATTGCTGAGATAGTGGTCACATGAGGTGCAGCTGAATAGAGGTAGACCTTCTTTTTGTAACTTTTGAACTCAAGGATCATTGTATGATCTCTTACAGCCACAGCCACTACACATACATCACAACCAAGCACAGCTGTTGCACCCAGACCAGAGAATCATGGGTGATGTAGTGTCCTGAAAACACAGGGCACCACATCACCTGTGACACTAAAATGCCTTTTAGGTGTTCCTCCTCTTTATATAGTATCATAAGGAAGAGGAACAGATAAAAGACGTTTTAGCCATGCATCATCACAAAATATGCCTACTCGGGCAATAAGCAGCGTATGACCAACATCATAACAAATTCTTCCAATCCCTCTCTCATATGAGAATCATACAACGGGGGAGTGAATACTTATGCTAAGGGTAATTATACTATATACAGTATAACTCTGATGCATGACAATGATCAGTACCAAGTTGGAATGAACAGTCCTGCCCAAGTGGGCTAAAATGCCTTATGTTAGTGCAGAGACATCAGATAATGCACCCACTGCTCTCAGCAAACATCTTGTCAAACTCCCAACTGCATACAAGGTCACCACAGACAAAGTGAAGAGAAACAAAGTGAAGTACTCAAAGCTGCCCTCGAACTCTCTCTGTGTGCAAACCTGTATAAAAGACAAATAAAATAAGGGCTCTTCTCACATAGGCCCTCATTATGACATTGGCGGTAAATCCCACCTACCGCCATGCTGACTGCCGCCAACATAACGCCGCCGCGGAGGATAACCGCCAACCATATTATGATACACACATACCAATCCGTCACTATACAGCCACACACACAAGTCCGCCAGCCCTAAGGTCAGTGATAAACTGGCGGTAGCAAAACCCACACCGTTACACCAACCGAGCTACGCCCACAACATTATGACCCACGAATCTCCGCAGCGGACATTCAATGGTGGTAAACCATTGGCGGTACATACCGCCACGCTCAAAATACACACAACCTAACAAACCAACACCACATTGGACATTCAAACTACACACACCTGACACCCATACACACACCACACCCACACACCCACACCACTATAAAGCACCCACCCACATTACCCACAACCATTTACGAATACAAACCATTGCCAACAGAGAGACAGCAAGACCACCCACACAACCAGAACCACATACCACCATCATCTATGCACCACACACGCACCTCACAACACACACCCCAACACATCACCCTACACACCCTCACCCATACCACCAACACCACACTCATGGCACCACAACAACACCCCAGGTTCTCTGAGGAGGAGCTAAGGGTCATGGTGGAGGAAAACATCCGGGTAGAGCCCTAGCTATTTGGATCACAGGTGCAGCAGAAATCCATTGCTAGGAAGATGGAGCTATGGTGGAGAATCGTGGACAGGGTCAACACCATGGGACAGCACCCAAGAACAAGAGATGACATTAGGAAGAGGTGGAACGACCTACGGGGAAAGGAACGTTCCATTGCAGCAAGACACCAGCTCGCAGTACAGAGGACTGGCGCTGGACCCCCACCTCCTTACCGACAACTTACAACACGGGAGGAGCAAGTCTTGGCAATTATGCATCCTGAGGGCCTGGCCGGAGTAGGAGGAGGACTAGACTCTGGTAAGTCATATCTCTATTACTATCACCGCCCGACCTGCATGCCAACACATACCCCCACCCTTACCCTCACTCCCATCACTCCATCACCTCCCACATACCCCACAATCACAACCCACTCATCCCAAAACCAAGCCCTGCATGCAACACCAATGCATGGACACCCCTCACAGACCTGCATGGACACCTATCACCACACAATCACCTAGCCCACCAAATGACAACTCACACAAGGCAAAGCTGCCAGGGCAATAACAACCATAGAGGGCAACACACCCATGCACAATATGTCACACGCAGAAACAATAACACTGCATTTACATCCCCACAGGTAACCTACCCAATGTCTCCGATGAAGAGGTGCCAGCAACATCCAGTCCCCCAACAGAAGAGGCCCACAGTGACGACAGCAGCTCTGGTCACCTGGATGACCAACACTGGCCTTTCAGGGATCTCCGGGCAGTCGGTTACCCATGCACAGTCTCACACCACCACAGAGCCTCCCCCCTCAGGAAACACCACCACGGCACCCACCCAGCAGGCCTATACCTCTGTCCCCAGGACACGTCAATCAGCAGTGTATCCACCACTACAGGGACCCCAGGCCACCCCACAAACCCAAGACAATCAGGGACCTAGGTCAGTAGCAGTGGGCACACGGTTCAGGGGACAGAGGCACAGGACAACAGGGAAGCTGGGAGGACTGCTGTGCAACAGGGGGAGGACAGGCCCAGGGAACCAACTCCCCAGGAGGCACTCACCGCAATCCTGGGAGCATACCAGCATTCCCAGGATACACTGGGCCAGATACTGGACAAGTTGCAGGAGAACATGCGGCTGCAGGAGGGACAGTACCTGGGGATCAGGGAGGACTTGAAGGCCATCAACAGCACCCTGGTCTCCATTGCAGGGGTGCTGGCAGACATGGCCAACAGTATGATGGAGGCAGTGGCACACCACTGGGCCCCTGACACTAGCTAAACTACCGAACAGCCCTCCATCTCCGCTGCCGCTAGTGGACAGGAGGCCCACCACAGGAACAACAGGCCACTAGCACCCCTCCCCCTGCAGAAGGAGAACCACCCCGCAAATGTTCCCTGCGATCCAGGCAGAAGACAGAGACTATTGCCAAGACCCCCGCCAGGAAATAAGACTCTCCTGATTGTCACCCTTGTGTCCCACCCTGTCACCCTGTCCACCTTGAACTGCTATTGCTCCACTTCCCATGCCCCCTTGGAGAATGCACCTGTGATACAAATAGATTGGACTCTACCCTGGACTTTCCTTCATCGTCACCCCAGGCCATTGCACTACCCCCTCTTCTTCAGAGCACTGCAATAAACACACTTTGATAAAATACAAGTATGGCGTATGTCAGATGTTTTCAAAAGGTATTCATTTAACAAAGGATTAAACATTGCAATTCAACTGTACAGTAATGTTTACATTGGAAAGACCTGTAGTTGGCTGCACTGAACACACCAGGGGCAATAGTGGGGCACCGACATCTGCAAAAATAGATGCCAAAGGCTACAGTGAGTGGGCATAGAAGTAGGAATGCACAGCCTGTCAGTGACAATGTCACACATCATACTGTCAATTATTATATGTGTATCAACACTGTCTTACCTGTGTCTCATTGGAAGTACTGACAAATAATTTCACTTCTGTTGTCGTCATCGTCATCCTCTGCCTCCTCATCTTCACTGTCCACAGGGTCCAGTGCTACCACACGGCCATCTCCAGCCTCCTCCTTCTGAAGAAAAGGCACCTGGTGACGCAAGGCAAAGTTGTGCAACATACATCATGCCACGATGATCTGGCAGACGTTCTTGGGTGAGTAGCACAGGGCTCCACCTGTTAGATGGAGGCAACAAAACCTGGCCTTCAGGAGGCCAAAGGTCCTCTTTATAATC
Organism: Pleurodeles waltl; assembly: GCF_031143425.1. Taxonomy (NCBI): domain Eukaryota; kingdom Metazoa; phylum Chordata; class Amphibia; order Caudata; family Salamandridae; genus Pleurodeles; species Pleurodeles waltl. The sequence continues at coordinate 417,704,133 of NC_090448.1, read as the reverse complement.
TTTCTTGTTCGCCCATGTGCCTCATTCTAACGTTTCTCTGCCCTTGTCCTGGCATTCCTCACAGGGAGGTGAGAGGTTGAGGTAACCAGAGTCATCTGCAAATATTGAGGGACAAGTGTTAGCCACACACTAACCCTTAGGGCCCACACCATACCCATACACCAACATATACTGGGTGGGATTCAGGGCTCACCTATTAGCCACACCCTGTGCCTCTGGAGTTGAGCCATCACATATGGGATGCTGCTATACCTGAGGATAAAGACATCATGCACAGACCCAGGATACCTTGCATAGACGTGGGAGATGTACTGGTCCGCCAGGCACACCATCTGCACATTCAAGGAATGAAAACTCTTTCAATTTCTGAACACCTGTTATTTATACTTTGGATCCCCGGCTCGCGCCACATTCGGGAACGCAGCCGCAGGGGTAGGTGTACCACTGAGCGCCGGTAACTTCACAAGTAAGTGCCTCTGGTCCGTCTGGATATTATATTTAAAACTTTCGGACTCGCACGTCTCTCTAGCAAACCTGGGCGCGATCAGCCGCCCTTTCTAATAATTCGAAGGAGTAATCGGCCTTTGATTTATTAATTACTTATAATAGAACATATATCCCCGTACTACTCGGGCTTTCTGTTATTGATACTTATAGGTAACACTCGTGATATGACCATAAGCTATGTGGGCACCTGCTTTTTTTGCTGCAGGTCTCTCCCCCTAAAGGTCTCCTCTCTACTAAGATCATGTACATTTACCTAACACGAGTGTGATCATTATTATCACCTTGTAATTCCATCATGTTATATCTGTAACGCAAAAACAACAAGTGATGGACGGAATGCTGAACATTGTCAAACACTCACCCCCAGTCATAGATCTGGGTTTAATCCATCGTTCTTTTGCTCACCATGCCACCCCAGTTTGAACCCAGCCATATGCAAATCAGTTTTGACCCTGTTCCTCATGGGAACAGACCAGACCGAACTGCCAAGCCAGGTCCTCACTGGACCGGAAACAAGCATCCTGGGACCGGTTTCGGGGTTTCACCCCTCATCAGCCAGGCTAGCTTGAATCCAGTGGCATGGGAAGCACGGGACCCACGTCTGGGCATACCCAACGAGTGATGGACGGAATGCTGAACATTGTCAAACACTCACCCCCAGTCATAGATCTGGGTTTAATCCATCGTTCTTTTGCTCACCATGCCACCCCAGTTTGAACCCAGCCATATGCAAATCAGTTTTGACCCTGTTCCTCATGGGAACAGACCAGACCGAACTGCCAAGCCAGGTCCTCACTGGACCGGAAACAAGCATCCTGGGACCGGTTTCGGGGTTTCACCCCTCATCAGCCAGGCTAGCTTGAATCCAGTGGCATGGGAAGCACGGGACCCACGTCTGGGCATACCCTTCCCACTTAGGGCGACAAAGCAAAAACAACAAGTGATGGACGGAATGCTGAACATTGTCAAACACTCACCCCCAGTCATAGATCTGGGTTTAATCCATCGTTCTTTTGCTCACCATGCCACCCCAGTTTGAACCCAGCCATATGCAAATCAGTTTTGACCCTGTTCCTCATGGGAACAGACCAGACCGAACTGCCAAGCCAGGTCCTCACTGGACCGGAAACAAGCATCCTGGGACCGGTTTCGGGGTTTCACCCCTCATCAGCCAGGCTAGCTTGAATCCAGTGGCATGGGAAGCACGGGACCCACGTCTGGGCATACCCTTCCCACTTAGGGCGACAAAGCAAAAACAACAAGTGATGGACGGAATGCTGAACATTGTCAAACACTCACCCCCAGTCATAGATCTGGGTTTAATCCATCGTTCTTTTGCTCACCATGCCATCCCAGTTTGAACCCAGCCATATGCAAATCAGTTTTGACCCTGTTCCTCATGGGAACAGACCAGACCGAACTGCCAAGCCAGGTCCTCACTGGACCGGAAACAAGCATCCTGGGACCGGTTTCGGGGTTTCTGACAATGTTCAGCATTCCGTCCATCACTTGTTGTTTTTGCATTTGTCGCCCTAAGTGGGAAGGGTATGCCCAGACGTGGGTCCTGTGCTTCCCATGCCACTGGATTCAAGCTAGCCTGGCTGATGAGGGGTGAAACCCCCAAACCGGTCCCAGGATGCTTGTTTCCAGTCCAGGGAAGACCTGGCCTAGCAGTTCGGGCTGGACTGTTCCCATGGGGAACAGGGTCAAGACTGATTTGCATATGGCTGGGTCCAAACTGGAATGGCATGGGCAGCAAAAAAATGATGGATTAAACCCAGATCTGTGACTGGGGGTGAATGTTTGACAATGTTCAGTATTCCGTCCATCACTTGTTGTTTTTGCATTTGTCGCCCTAAGTGGGAAGGGTATGCCCAGACGTGGGTCCCGTGCTTCCCATGCCACTGGATTCAAGCTAGCCTGGCTGATGAGGGGTGAAACCCCGAAACCGGTCCCAGGATGCTTGTTTCCAGTCCAGGGAAGACCTGGCCTAGCAGTTTGGGCGGGACTGTTCCGATGGGGAACAGGGTCAAGACTGATTTGCATATGGCTGGGTCCAAACTGGAATGGCATGGGCAGCAAAAAAACGATGGATTAAACCCAGATCTGTGACTGGGGGTGAATGTTTGACAATGTTCAGCATTCCGTCCATCACTTGTTGTTTTTGCATTTGTCGCCCTAAGTGGGAAGGGTATGCCCAGACGTGGGTCCCGTGCTTCCCATGCCACTGGATTCAAGCTAGCCTGGCTGATGAGGGGTGAAACCCCGAAACCGTCCCAGGATGCTTGTTTCCAGTCCAGGGAAGACCTGGCCTAGCAGTTCGGGCTGGACTGTTCCCATGGGGAACAGGGTCAAGACTGATTTGCATATGGCTGGGTCCAAACTGGAATGGCATGGGCAGCAAAAAAACGATGGATTAAACCCAGATCTGTGACTGGGGGTGAATGTTTGACAATGTTCAGCATTCCGTCCATCACTTGTTGTTTTTGCAGTTATATCTGTAACTACACTAATGTATATTTGGTTGTATTTCATGCATATGGACGCATACCATGCCTTATCTGTATCCGGTTTTGCACTTCCTACTGCAGAGAATTTTTGCTTATTTCCAGTGACCATGTTGTAGGTCTGTCTGATGATTTAGAAACAGAGACATCCTGCTCTTTTGTCATTTATTTTCTATGCTCATCTCGCAACTAGATTCACTGTGAACCGGGCAACAGGCCTGCGTGATCCCATGATACCCTTTCTCAGAATGGAGTTGGTAAGCCCCCCCTATACATCACGAGCATGGGTTGCTACCACTCACTTCATCACTATGAGTTGCACAGTTTGTCACAAATATTTCTGTTTTAGTCCTCACATGTGTGTACTACTCTCAGAGTGTAGATGAAGTAGTTATGCAATTTATTCATTTTAACTTCTTTCCCTTGTATCTAGGGTGACTGATAGGAAAGGAAAGCCAGTCCATTTTATCTCTAGTAAGTGACTGATGACGTCTTGACTGTGAGCGTTTAATTGCAGGAGCTGAGAAAAGGGATAATAATATTTGTTTCCTTTGTTTTCTATTGGAATAATCCAATGATTTAGTAGGTCCTGAAGAAGCGTCAGGGGATCCTGTTGGACCATAAGAGACGCGAAACATGTCGACCGCATATTGACCATATACTGGGGGATTTCGGATAAATACCGTCTTCCTTTACCCTGATTTTTTGTACGAGTGCCTGAGCATTATCTCTTGTTTCACTCCCTTGTAACTTCTTTTAATCTTGACCAATTCCCAACAGCAAATAATAAACCATTTAGTGAGGGTTTTGAGCCAATTTTACTTTGTCCTTTTCTTTTTCCTCCTTCTTTTCGGACCACATTTGGTTCCGCGGCTTCATCATTAATAAAAAGATCTCCGGCAAAGAGCCCCCCTTCGGGGGGTGCCCGTCAGGCATTGCAGCGCCGGCCTGACGAGGAGCTTTCCGATGATGAAGCATGACACCATATGTGGTGTGTGAGGACTTTTGCTCCTGATTATCAGGACTTCTTTCCTTTTCCTTGTGTCAGCTTTGGAACAGTGTATTATATTTCATTATCAGGTTGACTGGAGGGCATACACTGGACCAGATAATCCTCCAATCCCCTCTCTTTATTTGACATATTCAGAACAGCAGGTTTGCTGTGGGATTACTGATCAGACAATCTCTCTGAGACCCTCGATATGGATAATTTCCAAGGTCTCAGCTTCGACGATGATATTGTGTCAGCTATTTTGCAGACCCCTTCCATTCTTACCAGTGACGGTGCAGGACCATCAGGTCCCACCAAGGAAGAATGGGACAAACTGTCTGCACTTAAACGAGATTTGATAAAAACAGTGTTACATGGGACAATCATGACCGAATACCTTAGAGCCAATATAGCTCCCAATGGACTACTTGTGTCCAACATGCCCAGGATCTTCCTACAGGACCTCGTCTTTAGGAAGGACTGGGCCCAGATTGCATGGAAGTGCACTCGGGACTGGCTAGTCCTAATTATCAACACATCTAGACGACTAGCAGAGTCCATAGCTATACAGATCACTTTTATGGAGAATACACTAAAAACCACAATCTCCATAGCAGCATTCAAGAGCCGACTAGCAGAAATTAATACTGATCTAAATGAAACGAAAGAGTTTCTGACACAACAGAAGATTACAAAGTTACAGAAAGATATCAACAAGTTCAACAGAGAGAAGGTCTATCCTTATATCAAGGAAGACTACATTACAGATACGCCATCCGTATCCTCAGACGAATCCTCATCTGGTAGAAGACCTCGTAAATATAGTCAGAGCTCATCCTCTGATGGATGGAGCACTGAAGTCGAGAGACCACAGCCTTATTACAACTTTCCACAATACCATCCAGGTCACCCGATGGCCTGGCAACAACCCTTCCCCTTTTATCAACCACGCCCCATGCCACCATACATGCCTTTTTTAGGCCAGGGCAGGGGCAGAGGAAGAGGCAGAAGACGAGGAAGAGGCAGGAGAGTTCACTGGTCACAGGAAGAGCCACAGATGGTCACAAGAAGTCAGGGCAAGACTCCCTCAACCAAGATCTAGTGGTGAATCTGTCCTCAAGGCCTCTTTCTCCTGATGAGACCAGGGCACTGAACAAAGGATTGGGATATGTCCCCACTCCTAAGACTGACCCTTTCCGTTTACAATGTGAACTCTCTCGGTTCTTCAGAAAAATGTGTCTCCAATTCTTTTTCAAAGACAGATCCATTGATGACTCTCCTCAGGACTCCGGTCTCAGACGACCTTCCAAGTTCATGCCTCCCACGTCCTCTATGCCCTGTGAGGTTCTGGCTTTCGAAAAAGCGGTTACCTCTGACGTTATGAAAACACGACCATAACATAGATTTATCAATATGCCCAAAGCTGAGAATGAGGCACTCCGAGATCTATCCACTGATACTAATATCACCATTAAACCAGCGGATAAGGGAGGTGCGATCGTGGTGATGAATACATCGGATTATAGACAGGAATGTCTTCGCCTTCTAGGTGATTCCACTTACTACGCTCAGATTGATCAGGACCCTACAGCTAGTCTTCAAACAGAGATCCGTGGTATGATAGAGGAGGCCTACAGCAATACTTGGATATCTCAGAAAGAAGCTGAATTTCTGGATACTGAGGATCCCCGTATCCCGTACTTTTATTGCCTCCCCAAGATCCATAAGGGCAGATCTCCTCCACCTGGACGCCCGATAGTTTCAGGGATCGGATTCGTCCTTGAACCACTATCCATATTTTGCAATTACTTCTTACGACCGCTTGTACAACAATCTACTACTTACCTTAGGGACACCAAAGATGTCCTCAATCTGATTGAGTCCATCAATTCAACAGTCCATGTCAATGCCCTCATCACCCTTGATGTCGAAGCCTTATACACTAATATTCCACAGGCAGCTACACTAAAGGTAGTTGAGACATCTCTTCTGACTGCCAGTCTAGATTCTATGACTCCAGTTCACTTCATCATGCATTGCGCCAGCTTAGCCATGACTAAGAATTTTTTCCAGTATGAGGATAAACTCTTCCATCAGATACGTGGTACTTCGATGGGAAGCACCTTTGCCCCTAGTCTGGCATGCATGTATATGTATGATTTTGAAAAACGTTTTATCCTGCCTGAGTCCAACCCCTTTTTTGACAACATAAAACTATGGCGTCGGTACATAGACGACATTCTTGTCATATGGCACGGCTCCATATCTGAAGTAGACTCGTTTACCACATGGATAAATGGTCAGGACCCCTTTCTGAACTTTACATCCTCTATCTCTACTACAGAAATCTCTTTTTTAGACCTACTGATTAGTATTGAGGAAGGCCAACTGAGAACTCGAACCTTCCATAAAGTGACGGACCGGAATAGCTTGTTATTATATGACAGCTACCACCCCAAGGCACTAAGAAACAATTTACCATATGGGCAGTTCCTACGCCTACGACGGAACTGCAGTAATCTACAGCTATTTAACACTCAAGCCACCGATTTACAGACCAGACTACGAGACCGTAACTACCCGAACAAGGTCATTAACACAGCCTACAAGCGAGCTAAATATAGTGACCGAGAATCCCTATTACAGTTGACCCCCAAATCCACGGAAACGAAACTAACTTGTGTATCTACGTTTACACCACTTTCCAATGCAGTCAAAAAAATAATTAACAAAAGATGGTCAGTCCTTTGTAGTGGAGGTGAGAATATTCCCAAGCCTGTCTTTGCCTTTAAAAGAACTTCCAACATTAAGGATATGCTGGTACATACTCGACCAAGACGTACAATGACCCCGATCAGTCAAAGATCACTTTGGGATCTCCCCCCAGTCAAGGGCCATTTCCCCTGTGGAAATTGTAACGTCTGTTCACTTACCAGACGGGTAGAAACCCTTGAACTAGAACCCTCACTAACATGGCGATTGATGAGACATACCAATTGCAATACCCGCAACTGTGTCTACCTGATCACGTGCCCATGTAATTTGCGATACGTAGGGATGACCACACGACCTGTAAAAGTAAGGATAAACGAACACCGCAGCAACATCCGCTGCGGACGCGCCACGACGAAACTTAGCATTCACTTTATTGAATCCAATCATACACCAGATGACATGTGGTGGGTAGTACTCCAGACCTGTGTCTTGACAGGCACCCGCCCTCTTTTTGAGCTTGAACAACGGTGGGTATATAGACTTAATACCCACCGACGAGGATTGAATGATGATATACCTTGGTTCAATCTCTCGATGTAGATGGTGCCTGACTTTGAGATTACTCACCCCTAGGCTCAAGCCCTCCCCTGCCTAGACTGTAGCATTAAGACTATTGACTGAGATGCTGATCGTAACGCACATTTTTGACTCATATTTTATCATGCGTTTTATGACACGTTTCCCTCTACCTATGCAAATATTTGATGACCAATGTCTTCACAGGTTAAACGGGTGGAGAGTCATTATTTCATTTTTATTTTTCTAACTACGACTTAAGTATCTATTTTACTCTTCTGGTGATTATTCACCAGTTTAAGATGGCCGCCGCGGTGGTTCAAACTACAACAAACTGATGGATGATGTCCTTCCTCTCTTTTAAGTCACGTCTACCTAATTTGACGACGTCGCTTGGCAACAGATTACTCAATTGCCTCTTGCGCGCTCGGCATACGGGCTATTTATACTTTGGATCCCCGGCTCGCGCCACATTCGGGAACGCAGCCGCGGGGTAGGTGTACCACTGAGCGCCGGTAACTTCCCAAGTAAGTGCCTCTGGTCCGTCTGGATATTATATTTAAAACTTTCGGACTCGCACGTCCCTCTAGCAAACCTGGGCGCGATCAGCCGCCCTTTCTAATAATTTGAAGGAGTAATCGGCCTTTGATTTATTAATTACTTATAATAGAACATATATCCCCGTACTACTCGGGCTTTCTGTTATTGATACTTATAGGTAACACTCGTGATATGACCATAAGCTATGTGGGCACCTGCTTTTTTTGCTGCAGGTCTCTCCCCCTAAAGGTCTCCTCTCTACTAAGATCATGTACATTTACCTAACACGAGTGTGATCAATGTTATCACCTTGTAATTCCATGATGTTATATCTGTAACTACACTAATGTATATTTGGTTGTATTTCATGCATATGGACGCATACCATGCCTTATCTGTATCCGGTTTTGCACTTCCTACTGCAGAGAATTTTTGCTTATTTCCAGTGACCATGTTGTAGGTCTGTCTGATGATTTAGAAACAGAGACATCCTGCTCTTTTGTCATTTATTTTCTATGCTCATCTCGCAACTAGATTCACTGTGAACCGGGCAACAGGCCTGCGTGATCCAATGATACCCTTTCTCAGAATGGAGTTGGTAAGCCCCCCCTATACATCACGAGCATGGGTTGCTACCACTCACTTCATCACTATGAGTTGCACAGTTTGTCACAAATATTTCTGTTTTAGTCCTCACATGTGTGTACTACTCTCAGAGTGTAGATGAAGTAGTTATGCAATTTATTCATTTTAACTTCTTTCCCTTGTATCTAGGGTGACTGATAGGAAAGGAAAGCCAGTCCATTTTATCTCTAGTAAGTGACTGATGACGTCTTGACTGTGAGCGTTTAATTGCAGGAGCTGAGAAAAGGGATAATAATATTTGTTTCCTTTGTTTTCTATTGGAATAATCCAATGATTTAGTAGGTCCTGAAGAAGCGTCAGGGGATCCTGTTGGACCATAAGAGACGCGAAACATGTCGACCGCATATTGACCATATACTGGGAGATTTCGGATAAATACCGTCTTCCTTTACCCTGATTTTTTGTACGAGTGCCTGAGCATTATCTCTTGTTTCACTCCCTTGTAACTTCTTTTAATCTTGACCAATTCCCAACAGCAAATAATAAACCATTTAGTGAGGGTTTTAAGCCAATTTTACTTTGTCCTTTTCTTTTTCCTCCTTCTTCTCGGACCCACATTTGGTTCCGCGGCTTCATCATTAATAAAAAGATCTCCCGCAAAGAGCCCCCCTTCGGGGGGTGCCCGTCAGGCATTGCAGCGCCGGCCTGACGAGGAGCTGTCCGATGATGAAGCATGACACCATATGTGGTGTGTGAGGACTTTTGCTCCTGATTATCAGGACTTCTTTCATTTTTCCTTGTGTCAGCTTTGGAACAGTGAATTATATTTCATTATCACCTGTTCATTTCGCCAGGGGGGGACAAATGCAATATGTGTTCCATTAGTAGCCCCAATAATGTTGGGGATATGTCCCATTGCATAGAAGTCAGCTTTCATTGTGGCCAAATCCTCCACCTGGGGGAAAACGATGTAGCTGCACATGTGTTTGGTCAGGGCAGCCAACACTCTGGTCAGCACTATTGAGAACATTGGCTGTGACATTCCTGCTGCCAAGCCCACTGTCACTTGGAAAGAGCCAGTTGCCAGGAAATGGAGCACTGATAGCACTTGCACAACAGGGGGGATCCCGGTGGGCTTACGGATAGCAGATATTAGGTCAGGCTCTAATTGGGCACACAGCTCAGTGACTGTGGCCCTGTCAAGTCTATAGGTGAGGATAAAAGTGCCTGTCCTCCATTGTTGCCAAGTCCACCAGGAGTCTGTACACGGGTGAATGTCTCCATCTCCTATTCATCCACAGCGGTTGCAATCTATGGGCCAAAAGAGTAAGCAGCTGGTCATTATCTCTGCATTCCAAACACTAAAGTTCAATGCATCTTGTGATTGTAACTGTATTTTGTTGGAGATGTCCAAATGGTGCATTTGTGCACTCTGATGCAGTTAGGAGCCATGGCCTGCACTCCCCCTGAAATGGTGTCCGCCTGTCCTGTATGGAGGGACAGGTGGAAATTAGGTAATTCCGCTGACGTTGTGCGCCGTTGCGGGAGGCGGTCAAGAACCGCAGTGCATCTCCTCATTGGTTAACATTGGGCCCTATGGGGTACAGTGGCCAATGGTGATGTACGCCGGCGGTGACGGTACGCACCACCGTGGACATGACCGCCATTTTCTATCTGATTCCTCACTTGCTGCCTGACCTTAAACAGAAGAGGACCTACACTGCATGTGCTGCTGAGACCTGTGTCTGGAACCGACCATGGCTCGTGTTACTGGGGAAAGAGCCCCTGCCTTCACCTCGGTAGAGTTGGAGCGACTGGTGGATGGGGTCCTACCCCATTACCGACTGCTGTATGGGCCTCCAGACCAACAGGTGAGTACACCATGAGTACGATGCATGGGGCGTGAATGCATGGAGTGCTGTGTGTGAAGGCCTCATTGGGGGGGGTTGGTGGATGGGCCCTGGGCAGCGTACAGCATATATGGTATGGTGCTAATGGGGATGGGAAGGAGCATGGTGGGCCATGAGTGTAACAGGCAGGACGGTCTAACTAATACCTTTCCCTGTGTCCATTTCCCTGCAGGTCAGTGCCCATCAAAAAAAGGGTGTATGGCGTGCCATCGCCAAGGACGTGCGGACCCTGGGCGTCTATGGCAGGTGGAGCACCCACTGTCGCAAACAGTCGGAGGACCTGAGACGCTGGGCATGGAAGACGGCGGAGGCCCAGCTGGGGATGGCCTCCCAACGAGGAAGGGGTGCCCGTCGAACCCTGACCCCCGTGATGCCCTGCATACTGGCGGTGGCCTATCCAGAGCTAGATGGGCGCTTGGGGGCATCACAGAAGCCACAAGGGGGTGAACACAGTGCCCTAATATACAATTTACGCCTGGTGGGGTGGTATTCGGGTGGGGGGGTATTACCCTGTGGGTGCCCCTAGAACAGGCCTGGCATTGCAGAGTAGGTGCCATGTTGGGCAGGGTTCTGATGTGAAAGTACTCAACCAAGCTAGTAGGCATCCACTACAGGGCAGGGGTCTGTGGGTCTCAGATGTGCTGCAGTTGGAGTTCGGTGTCCATGGGCTGGTGACTAGCATTGTGACAGGTAGTGCATTGCCTAGTGTGTAGGGCTGTTCCCTGTGTGTGATTGTGTTGTGTACGCCAACGGTGGTGTTGTTGCCGCCACTGACCAAGTGTATCCTTTGTCTGTTCCCCCCCTTTTTGTTTTGTCACCCTGTCCTTATGTGCATTAGCATCATGTGGCGGAGGAACAGAGGCACCGACGACGGAGGGAGCTGCATCCCACAGAACCCAGGAGGCCGAATCCACCGACAGTGAGGGCACCAGTGGGACGGAGGGCGAGGGGAGCACCAAGGCGGAGACAGGAGGGGACAGTTCGGACATGGATACCTCCTCCAATGGGAGGACCCTGGTGGTGGCAGACACCTCTGTGCCCACCCCAGCTACAGGTACAGCCGCCACCCCCGTACCAGCACAGCCCTCCCAGCAGCCCCTCAGTGAGTTTCCCATGCCCGCTCACCCAGGAGGGTGGGCATATCCTTCGTTCCAGGCACCTCAGGCCCTGCCCCAGTTAGCCCTGCTGCCCTGAGTGAGGAGGCTATTGACCTCCTGCGATCCATCTCTGTTGGGCAGTCACCCATTGTAAATGCCATCCAGGGGCTGGCAGCCCAAATGCAACAGACAAATGCATTCCTGGAGGGCATTTACACCGGCTTGGCGGCGCAACAGAGATCAATCCAGGCTCTGGCCTCTTCTCTGATGGCAGCCATTGTCCCTGTTTCCACCCTCCCCATCCAACTTCCTCTTCCCAATCCCATTCCCCTCAGCCCCAACCTATCCCAAGCACACAGTCAGATGAACAGGCACCAGAAGAACACACAAGAGTGGACATGGCAAACACAAGCACCACACTTCATCCCACAGGCACTCACACAAACAACATCCAGAATCAGACATACCAACATCCACTGTCTCCACTGTGTCCCCCTCCTCCTCCTCGTCCACCTCACTTAGATTTCTACAACATTTTAAAATTCAACTAGCTGATCAACATTCACATTCATACCACAGGCACATTGTAGACTTTATTAGCCCTTCAGTTCACTTAGCAAGAAATCTTGACACAGTCCTCACAGACCAGCACATTATATGAAATGCCTTCACTACACAAACACCGTTCAACCATCTCAGCAGATCTAAGTAGAGGATGTTTTGTCTCCCTACAATGTGCCCTCGAAGCTGCAGGTGTCAGCCATGTGAGACATCTAAGTCAGAGGGTTCCAGGGCATACTGGGTGCCAATTGTAACAACTGGGGTCTTTCACCACTAGTGCCTCAGGTTCACTGCACTTCTGACCCCCAAACTGGGAAAGAAATGCCACTTTACACCACTTGAGTCTTAGTTCAGCGAGGGAAAGCAGTAAGGCATGCTCAAGAGATGTACTGTGGGTTAGAGACTCAGGGGGTCATTCTAAGTCTGGCGGGCGGCGGAGGCCGCCCGCCAGACTTCCCCCACCAAAATACCGCTCCGCGGTCGAAAGACCGCTGAGGGTATTTTGGGATTTGCCCTGCGCTGGCGGGCGACCGCCAAAAGGCCGCCCGCCAGCCAGTCAGAATTGAGCCGGCGGAGTGGGAAGGTGCGACGGGTGCAGTGGCACCCGTCGCGTATTTCAGTGTCTGCATAGCAGACACTGAAATACAAAGTGGGGCCCTCTTACGGGGGCCCCTGCAGTGCCCATGCCATTGGCATGGGCACTGCAGGGGCCCCCAGGGGCCCCGCAGCACCCCCTACCGCCATCGCCAGGAACAGGATTGCGGTAGGGGGTGTCAGAATCCCCATGGCGGCGGAGCGCGCTCCGCCGCCATGGAGGATTCACATGGGCAGCGGAAAACCGGCGGGAGACCGCCGGTTTTCCGCATCTGACCGCGGCCGAACCGCCGCGGTCAGAATGCCCGGCGGGGCACCGCCGGCCTGTCGGCGGTGCTCCGGCCGACCGGGTCAGAATCACCCCCTCAGATCCTTATTATGAGTTTGGCAGTCCCACCTCGGAACCGCCAAACTAGGGTGGAGGAGACCACCAACATGGTGGGGGCGTCCCCCCCACTTGTATTAAAATGTTCCTGCCAGGCTGACCAGCAGGAAAATGGCAGTACGCAGTTCCCGCCAGGCTGCCCAGCGGGAACAGTGCTATGATATTGGTCTCAGCTCCTTTAAAGGAGCCGAGGCCAATACTGTAGATCACACCACGCTCGGAATGCGCCCTGTCTACAAAGAAGACAGTGCGCATTCCAACCGGGCAGTGGGGTCCCTGCACTGCCCATGCCATGGGGATGGCCAGTGCAGGGGTCCCCTTGAGGCCCCCGGTACTGTTTTTTTGCCAGGTTTCTCATGGCGGGGAGTCCACCATGAGAAGAATGGCAGAAAGCAGAGTTTTAATCAGCCAGGCGGCACCACCGTGAATGAATACAACTCAGACTGGCATCGGACTGTTGGGAACCATGTTCCCAGTGGAGATGGCAGATCTGCCAGGGTTGTAATGTGGTAGTCGGACCAAAACAGTTGCGTTGGTCCGACCATCAGCACGAGGCCCCCAATGCTCAGCAATGCAACAAACAACTCATAATAATTTGCTGTCCAGCACAAAGTAAAGTGCTGTGATAGACGCACTACAAAATTCTATGTACAAATTAACAAATACTTACAAATTGGCAGGTGAAAATACCTATGGTGGCACCCTTTAATGGACTTCACAACCTACAGGAAGCACACACTAAAGAAAGGCTATGTTGGCCTAGTAACACCTTAAATGTACCCTTGGACACCTACTGTGGGGGAACCTCAATGATTGGCACACCAGCAAACGCTAGAAAACAATACACTGCCCCAGGTGCCTAGCACATCATTAGAAGTGCTTTGGCAGGGTGGCAGCATAACAGTCAAATGTAAAGCAGGCCTTTCCGCCACAATGCACTGCAACAAAGTAAACCTAAAAAGGTATAAATTTCATTGATATCACTGTCATGCACTGTATTTACGTAAGTCAACAAAGTTTTCAATCTTAAAACATTACAGTGTCAGGGTTTTTTCTACTACCATTTACAATGCTGCCAGACAACTGAAGGATCGATCAACAAAGTCTTATGCGCCCAAGAGACCCTGAATAAAATTCTCAGCTCCAGGAGAACTTGAATATAGCGGTAAACTCTCCTAGGGTCACTCATCCTGGGACCCAGGAGACTCTGTGTTACCCTCTTCACAGATAACAGAGGGCTCAAAGTGGGATCTGCTGATCTTCTGGGCAGCCCCTCTATACAACAGACTTTGTTGGTGCACCACCACAACCAATATGCAAATTTGGATCAGCTCCACAAAGGCTTCTGGGATGCTTCTACGCCATGAAGTAATTATTTTGAAGCATCTGTGGGCTGTAAAAGATGTCTCTTTTTATTTTGCTTTTTATTAACAAATCCCCTGTCTACAAATTTGTGTTTTTCTTTTTCCACAGGAGAGTATCCCTGTCCCATGAGACACCTGCACATACTGGGCAGTGATGGTAAATCCAGTGTAACTCAGCCAACTCTATGCCTTCCTAGCCCACCACCTTTCCCGCATGGCAGCCAGATTCTGCTTTTCTGCTCGTGTGCACATTAATAAGCATGGGTGGAGAGGGCTGACAGTTTCACTTCCTGACTTTTTTGTCTCCGGCCTCCGCCTGCCCTCCAGCTCAGCCCTGCTTCCCCCAGGCACAGGAAACAGAGGAAGGTGGGAGCACTCCGCACTCTTGAGGACTGATTTGCCCTCAAGTTATTGGCCCTCCCAGGGGTATTTTCTTTCACAAGTGACAGTGCGTGGACTGTGGATGGGGTAGTGGCCTCCCTGGGGGATATATCAGAAACTGTTCGATGCAGTACATGGTTTTAAAAGTGGAGGTATAAAATTCTAGATGCTGGGTGTCTCTGTGCAATCCAAATATGCCATATCACCTCTCTCCCTTTGTCCAACATCTTCTAGGAGGAGCCCGCAGACTGGCCCACCAGCCTGCACAGCATTTTGGGATTTTGTTGGGTGGGGAAATCAAGTTTTTGGTTTACAATAGTCCTCTAGGTTATATATCCATCCTTAGCTGCCACTGCAAAACAGATTCCTACCCTCCAGGGTTGAAAATAATCCGCTGATGTGATTGTTGCCAGAAGACTGCTCATTTCCCTTTGTCCCTCAAAGGGGGCATGTCTAGACATGTCCGCGGAGTTTTGAATTAATCGGCCTATGCAGATTTCACTCCCACCCTCTTCCTTTGCCAGAAGAAGGTTAATCCCAGTCAAATATGCCTATTACCTGGGAGAGGCTTTGATTTACCAGTTGGCCATAGGTGTAATAACTTGCTCTCGCAATGCAGTTTCAAGGTCAAATCTCATTAAATGCTCACGCAAATAAATATTGCAAAAACCAACGTATGTGAAGGAGCACAGATATGGCCAAATGAATTCTAGCTTTTTGCTTCATAGCTTTTAAAAAATAGGGAATGTGACTATAATCATCTCTTTATGCTGCGCTAATCCATATATTAAAGGTGAGGATCCCCAATTCCGAGCGACAGTATGCGCTTTATAAGTTCCATTCATTCATTAATACAGACTCATTCTCCAGACAAAAAGAGATAGAATGTTTCTATTTTAGTGCCACATTAAATTAGGCCTGCATAGGTCACAAGGAATGTATTCCAGGACAGATCTGTGACAGACGTCTTGTGTGCAGATGTCAGGCTAAACTGGACGGTAGTCTGTCTCATTTCGCCTGTGCACATATGTACGCCTGTGTGCACATATTCATGTGTAACCAGCACAGAGCCTCTTACCCACCTGCGCAGCTGGGGACCTTAGATTAAAGGTTGGGCACTAGTAGTTATCACTCAATACCCTTTTACCAGTAGTTTATAGTGATTGAGACTCAATTCATGCGACTCACTCACAGCAGAGGTCTAAAAATAAGAACAATATCTAAATATCTAGTTGGGGGAGTGGGGGTTAAGGTGTCAGAACCTACAAGTCACATTCCAAAAACGGTAATTCTTTCTGTCCATCACCACACAACGTTTTTCTGGATACAGTATCCTTGATTGGGTGCCTCTAGATGCAAGTTCTTCTCGAAATGATAAAAATGTGTTTTCGCCTACTCTCCATTATTAGGAAAGCGTCTTCGAAAATACAGTCCAGATTATCTTTCCCTAATACCTTCCGCTATGCCGTGAAGCCTTCAAATTACAGTTTGTTATGCTCTCCTCTTGCAGTAATAGCATTATATTTGGGCCTTTTTCTCATCTCTCTAAGATTGCTGATGGGGATTTAAGCAGAATGTTTCTCTTCTTGCCTGCAGCACCACCTCCAAGGAGAATCTCTAGTTCCTCCAACAGTCAAATGGATAACTAGGAAATCAAACCTAATCTATCTTTTTTTTCCAGGTCCCTCAAGATAGCTATGAAGAGTTCTGGACGAGGAATAATTATGAAACAACTGTATGCTCTATGAATTCATACATTGCTCTCTGACCCCTTGGTGCCACCCCAAGTCCTCTTGCAGCACTTTTTTGGGACACTGTGCCATCTTGTGCTAATTATGTTCCTTAAAGTGCAGTGAATTTAACATTCAGGGACGAACCTATCTCCCTTGTGACGCCTTTCAGATAAGTTGGAGCTCAGGGAATTATCAGCTTTGAAATTGCCTTTTGACAGTAGAACTACTTTATCCTAATCTTCATTGTTTGCTGAATTGCTTCTTTGCTGTAAAAAACATTTCCCTTTTCTCTCTCATGGTGGTTTCATGAAGATTAGTATTGTGGACACTGCTAACTTCTAAGCCAATACCCGTAGTTTATTTCTCATAGAGGATTTCTTACTCCACTCAACATGGCCGCCGCTCTGGCTGTGTCTCTCCAGCAGCTCAAGGCATACACTGAGAGGTCGGCTGCTCACCCATCCACAATAAGCAGTTCTCTACAATTGAATAGAAATAACCAACAATATCTTCAATTGGCCCTCAGGCTGGGTCTCCCACCCACAGTTGTGAACACCATTTGCGATGGACTAGCCCCAGCAGTCAATCATCTGACCACACTTTTTTTAAAGGGTGGTAGGTCTTTATTCCACTCACTCTTTACTTACTCTGCTCCTCCTTATAGTTTTTTGAGGGGGGTACCCTTTAGTCCTCCATCATGTTCCTCTAACTTATGTTTTTACTCACTTTCTCCAAACACCCCTCCTTCCTTTCTCCTCCTTGTTTCTTTCACTTCCTCTGAGAGCAACGAGGCCCACCTCTGCTAATCTATTATTAATGTTATTTCTTTTCTAGCACAAATCAACCTCCCTCCTCACCCACATCCGCACCTCCAACCCCTTTTTTAAAACTTACCTTCATTTCTCTTGTCTTCTATTGATGCTGTTTTCCTCTGCTCCTTCGTGTCCCAATCACTGTAAGCATAGAGGAAAGATTGCTGTGGCCCATTATTCCCTGTTTACTTTTCATTTTTTTACATTTATTAAAATTATTCTTACAATTCCTTAAATTTTAGCATTTTTATCAATTTTTACATATATACTGGATCTGATATTCCATCTCAGGTCTGGTATATTGTCTCACAAAAATCATTTCATTTTCATAGAAAAAGGAATTTCATCACTCTAGCAATTCCTCAAAATGAATGTTCATCTGGCTAGTATAATTAATAAGACTTTCTACATTTTAGGAATTTGACATAATGAGGCACAACTCTGTGTGTATTGTCCTAGAATTGATGGTACAAGGTGTTTGCAGTAATAGGGAGGATTTAGTAATGCTGCAAGGAGAAGCAAATTACCTGAAAACATTTTGGCCTCATTACAAGTTTGGCGGTCTGACTGTAAGATTACATCGGTGGTGGCCGCCTAAAGACCATCATGTTGGCGGTCATACAGACCGCTGTATTACGAGTTGCACAGAAAGGACTGCAGAAAACCCGCCAAAATGCTGACACTGTCAGGCGGGAAAGAGGTGGTTCCACCACCAGCACCGCAAGCCTGTCAGAAATCTTCCAAACCAATTACAACCCACAATTCAACATCGCGGTTCTCCAATGGCAGAAAACCAATGGCGAGGCGAAACGTGGCAGTCGGCAGTCTGCACAGTAATACACTAAACCACATTGGATAGTTTGAATTCCACACACCTGACACACATCCACACACCTACACATCTACAAACTGCACTATAAATCGCACCCCTTCACACACCACAATCCTTTGCAACCAGAACACCACACATAGAAGACAGAGTCCCATTTAAAAATACAGAACCATAGATTAGGCACCCCTCACCACTCCAAATACCACTCATCCCACACCTGCACATCATACATATCACACAATATTTCCTCCACACATCAGACACCACCCGTCACCCACTCACAATACAGCACCCACACCTCATCACCCGATTTTTTAATTTTTTCGTGTCCTCCACCACTACCATGTCCCCACAAAAACATCTCCCCTTCACAGATGATGAGTTGAGGGTCATGGTGGACAAAATCATCAGGGTAGAGCCAGACCTTTTTGGAGGCCAAGTCTGACAAACCTCAATTACCACAAAAATGGAGATGTGGCAAAACATAGTGGACAGGGTTAATGCTGTAGGCAGCTATCCACGCACAAGGAAGGACCTCAGAAAGAGGTGGAATGACATCAGGGGGAAGATATATTCCATGGCCGCTAGGCACCAGCTGGCCGATAAGCAAGACTGGCAGTGGGCCCACACTTCCTCCCCCAGTGTTCACATCATTGGAGGAGAAGGTCTTGGACATCCTGCATCCTGAGGGCTTGAAAGGAATACCTGGGGGAGTGAAGTCGGGTAAGTCACAACAATGGAAATGTCACCCTAAAGTTCTCTCTTGCATGCTCACTGATCACCTTTTGATAACAGCCAACACACTCACCACCCGTGTCCAATTGTCCAAATACCCCTCCCTGCCATACCACGTCAACTAATCCCACCTGGGGGCACAGTGTCTGTGTATGGCATAGGTAGTACAGGGACTGACAACACTAAAACTCCCAGCAGGCACTGTTTTACCATTAAGAAAATCAGAACAGTGTACCACAATGAAAACAGTCCTACATGTCAACTACAAAATCAACACAACCCACCTGAATGACCCACATTTTTACAGTCTAGGGAAATGACAGCAATGCCATGGGCATCTGCCAGTACAATACCACCAACACACAGCTACTGCTGTGTCCTCTTCTAAAATGGCCCTCTTACCTCCCATCACCCATTGATAGATACTCACTTGGGGGTACAAACATATCTGCAGTGTACTGTACCAGGTGTAACATGATATATTTGGGCAGGGAGAATGGTTTCTCCTAAGCTGATGCACAGGTCAGTGTTCGCTTTAATTTCTGCAGCTGACTGGTGACTCAATACTTAACTACTGCTAACTTGGAGGTACCATGAACAACATCAAGCTACACAGCTGCCAAGACATGCGTCTATCGACAGGCCTCCAACTGCCAAGCTAATCTGATATCCTTTGGCAAGGCATATGACATAGGAAGCCCCTGTATCCCATATAGTTGTACCCCAGATTTGAAAGCAGATGTCACTGTCATTACAGGGATCCGATACAGCCTTCCTGTACATGGCTCAAAGCATATCCACCTATCAAAGTATGATACCACATGTTGCATGACAATCTGTAACTGTCTGTTCCACTTCTCCAACAGGTCACCTACCCATTGTGAGCATGGAGAGGACACCTGTGACAGCCACTTCCCTTCTGGATGAAGCCCTCAGTGAAGACAACGCCTCTGGATGTGAGGACAATGAAAAAGACTCTGGTCCATCTGGGATACCTGGTCAGTCTACACCTGTAAGCCTCACGCTGCCCACAACTACTCCTACCAGCCCTGTTGCTTCGACATACCAAGCAACCATTCAACCTCAAACCTGTGTCCCAAGGACAGTTGATACCAATAATGTGCCCCCCAGTACAGGTACCGAAGTCACCACTAGAGAACCCAGACAATGAAGGACCTGGCATCAGTGGGTTTGGGCAAACTGTGCCACGAGCACAGGCACCTAGGGGTTGTGGAAGGGATGCACTGATGGGGGAGATCAAGCAGCTGCAGAGGGACAACCACCAGGAAGTCATGCAGAAGTGGGAGGCCAACAATGCCAACATGACCTCCCTCACAGGTGCGCTGAGAGACATTCACACCACCCACGACAGACCCCTTCCATTGGCCATGTTACATCAAGCCCCTGTGCATCTGTGGCAGCCAGTGGAATGGAGGCTATGCAAGGGGAAGGACATGCCTCAGGCACTCCTGCCTCTGTACCTGAAGAAACCCCTGCAAACGCAGACATATACCTAAACATCCAGGAGTAACAGATGCCAAGACCTCAACCACTGCCAGGAAGTGATCCCCTACACATTGGTTTCCCTTGTGTGTGACTGGTACACCCTGTTGACTGTTCTACCACCACTCTCCATTTTCCAAAGGCACAAGGACACTGACCTTGAGACTCCAAGGGCCTGATGTATACTTTTTTAGAGCCGCATTTGTGCCATTTTTTTACGCAAAAGCGACGCAAACTGACAAAATTAACTTATATTTTTGTAAGTTTGCGCCGCTTTTGCGTAAAAAAAGACACAAATGCGGCGCTAAAATAGTATAAATCAGGTCCCAAATTTGCAGCAGCTACCCTGATGATTACATCCACCATGACTCAACCCTTCATTGTTTGCACTAATGATTTCTTCCCATTCCTTTCACATAACTGTGCGCATATATATAAACACAACTAAACCACATTTGCTATTTTGAATAGTAAACTGTTACAAATGTTAGATACACATGCTATTCACATATGTTCACATTCTCTAAAGTCCCAGCTCACGTGTACAGTTGAATCTGGGTCTGATACATGTAAAATTATGCAAATGGACACACCTCATTCCCACTTAGTGCACTTGCAAGCACTTAGGATGACAACATTCCAAATATCACACAGGACTCTATAGCCACAAAATGTGATGTTTCTGCATAGGTGTAAATAACAAGAACCCCACAGACTACTGAAGTTAGGGACATGTCAGTGCTTGGCTGTCCAAATAGACAAACAGATTGCTTCAAAGATTCATCATGTAAAGCCTATCATATTTCCATACCTCTCAAATAGCCATACTCCATATTACTGACAGAGGTCAGTACAACTGTCCCCAGTCATGGAACCTTCCACTTACCATGGTCAGGTATCTGTAGGCATGCTACTCACCTATGTCAGTCTTGACACACATGCACAGTCGCCTGCAATGAGGAAACACAGTGACAGCTACATAAAATTTAAATAGTATCATTATCAAACCAATGAGAAGGTTAAGGGGATGGAGTACACATGATGACATGTGTCAGAGACACAAGGCCACACATATGACACCATTGGACCCAGACAAATGGCACACAGGTATATTGTGTCAAACAGTACACTACCATCCCACTGTCCTGACAGTTTGGGCTTGGAACTCAGACACCACCAAGATGATGCCACACAATACCTAGATCTATCCATGTTCACTTCACATGTCAGACCTGCAAATCCCACCAGCCCGTAACAAAATTCAGATTTGAGCACATGAGGATGGCTTTGAGAAGAAATGTGCAAAGTAAAAATATAATAAAAAAGGTATAGACAGGTAATGGTAATAAAGACCCAAATAGACATGTTCCAAACACAATTGTCACACTGACTATGGAGTGTCACAAACAATAATCAATGAGATCATCAGGATAGCACAGCTCCATTTACAATTTTGCATGCACAGCTGAGCTATGTACTGCTAAACAACTAATGAGCTGTCTGATGGTCAAACGAAGACCCCTCACAAACACCTGTAAGCCCACCCAAATACCCACTGAGTGAAGTATTATACAGAACAACACATACCTACACTCAGCTGAAATACTGATGTATGAAATCTGCACGGCTGTCTCCACCTTCATCCTGATCACTGTCATCCTCACTTGGGAAATCTGCATTCTCACCCGCTGGAACTGCTGGCTCACCCTCATATGGTATATATGGGATCTGACATCTCGGGGAGAGGTTATGGAGCATGCAGCAGGCAACAATGATTTTACAGACTTTGGCGGGTGATTAGAGGAGGGCGCCACCTGACTTGTCAATGCAATGAAATCTGGCCTTTAGGAGCCCGAAAGTCCACTCCACGACACGCCTTACCCTTCCGTGGGCCTCACTGAAGGCGAACTTCCCCTGGTGTGGTTGTGAACTTCACTGGCGTCAACAACCAGGGACGGTTTGGGTAAACAGAATCTCCTGGAGGGGACCGTTCCATGTGTGAAGACATTATTTTTTGGCATCCTTACATTTGGCAGCAGACATCAGATACTCACACTTATCACATATATGACTTACCAACCAGCCAGGCCCTCTCTGTGTACTGTTGTGTCATCAGCTGTGGGATATTACTGTTCTGCATGATAAAGGTATCATGAACTGAACCCGGGTACTTTGCACATACTTAGGAAGTGTAGAGGTCCGCCAAACAGACTATTAGAACATTTATAGAGTGGAAGTTCTTCCTTTCCGATACACCTGTTCATTGACACTTGGGGGAACCAAAGCTACATGCATTCCATCAATGGCTCCCACCACATGTGGGATATGTGCCAAAGCATGAAAATCTGCTTTCACGTGTGCCAAATCCTGACATTGTGGAAATCTGATGTAGCTGTCAAGGTGTTTTAACAATGCAGAGAGTACATCCTTCAAGTCCAGAATGAACATAGGCTTGGACATGCCTGCAGATAGGGCCACGGTATTCTGAAAGGACTCTGTGGCTAGGAAATGCAGTACTGACATGACTTGTACAATAGGTGGTATGCTATTTGGATGATGAATGGCAGGCATCAGATCTGGATCCAACTAATGACACAGATGCATGATTGCCTGCCTATCCAAGTGGTAGATCTGAATTACATGTTGATCCTTCATGGTCTGCAGGTCTGCTAGTGGATGGTACACTGGAGATTGTCTGACCCTTCTAATTTCAGGCTGACTAGATGAAGGAATACAAGAAGGTATATCGATCAGTCATTGTGTCCATTGTAAGTGTGAATGCACATATGTCACACATGATGTGTGGACATAGTTAAACATGGTACACAGGACATACCCAGGTAAATGACGGCTTATTGCTGCAATGTCATCCCCTTTCCTCGATTTTTACTAGTAAATGGATACGCATGTCACTGAAAGTCTCAGTGATAATGACATTCATATCATGTTTCACACATGATAGACACTAATACCATCTATCCAATTGCCATGAGGGTGCAGAGCATGCCACTAAGGATACTTGACTCTCATATCATGTATCTCACTACATGTATATTTAATTGGATGTCAGATACATGGATGCTCGCAGCCAGCACTGAATACTGTGGCGTAGATATGTTTGTGACCTCGTGACACATCTTTATAAGGACTTTTCTGAACATCTAAGGACCTTGAAATGGCAGCTGCCAGATCTACTATACTGGACATTAGGAAGTGACCTAGCTCCACCCTCGGAAGTCATCATGGTGGTATGTGGATACTACTGCGGTGGGAATTGCCATAGGAACACATTGCTGCCTTTAGCGGTCTTGGGCCAATGGCGATGTCTGCCGGCAGTGACGGTGTCCTACTTGGCAGATGTGACCACCATTTCATACTTCATCTCTCACTTGACTCCTGATACTGTTGCCAGCAAGACCTCTACGACTAGAGCTGCTGTGTATTGCCTCTGGAAGCAATCATGCCACGTCCGACAAGTGAAAGGGCCCCTGCCTTCTCACGAGGAGCTGGAGAAGCTGGTGGAGGAGGTCCTATCCCTGTATGGACAGCTCTATAGTGCACCAGAGGGGCAGGTAAGTGCACCATGTGCACAGATATTTCCTTGGCCCAAGTATACCTTGTGCAACTAAACTAAGGCTGACGAGCAACATTTCTGAATGTGTGCTTAATGTCTGCAGGTACCAAAGTTGTGATAGAATGGAATGAGTACCTGGTCATGTACTGATGTTTGGTGACAGATTGTGAGTCCTGAGACATTGTTGAGAGTGTTTGATGTATGTTCACTGACCCACCTTGTAACTGGTGCATAGGGTTAGTGGAGTTGGTATACCAGACTCCTCCTGATATTGCATAATTGCAAATGTGTTTGCTGCCTGGTCATATGTGATGACATGACAGCTGGTGCTAGGGATGCATGTTGTCTGCCTATTTCCACTGCACATTTGGCCTCACTGCATATGCTCATCTATCAGTGTAGAGGATGTTAATGACAGTCTGTGTTTGGCTTGTTGTATCAACTAATTTTAATCCTGCCTGTTGTAGTATGGTACATGTGGACTTCATATACTTTCTTATCTGTGTCATCCATGCAGGTCAACGTCCTTCAGAAAAAGGGGATTTGGTGTGCCATCGCCAATAAAGTGCGCACCCTGAAGTCCACAGCCGGTGGAGCACCCACTGTCGAAAGAGGTGTGAAGACCTTAGTCCTGGGCCCGGAAAATCCGAGAGGCCCAGCAGGAGATGTCCTCCCAACGAGGACAGGATGCCTGTTAGACACTGACCTCCCTAATGGCCCACATTTTGGCTGTGCCCTACCCTGAGTTGGATGGGCATTTGAAGGTAGCACAGCAGCCACAAGGGGTAAGTACAGACCTATGTCATGTTTGTCCCTTTACAAGGTGATTGAGTGAGAAAACTTGATGTTGGCTCTGACAATGTGGTAAGTGCAAAGTGGCACAGATTTTCTGGGTACACATTGATGTACCATAGCCATATATCGCACACATGTGTGCACATACAAATGTATTTAGAGGCATTTCAACTATGTTGTTCCCTCAGTACAGTTGCATCTAATGATGCACATATGACTGTGTCATATGTGTCCCAGTATACCGCATGTTCTACTTTGGTGACTGTAGATACCCACCAACAGGCAATTCCTCCCAATGTAATGCTGATGAGGTGTGTAGGTCCATGTACTTTGTCACCTGCAAAGTCTCTATATTCATCTTTATTTGCAAAATAGAGCAGACATATACTATTCATCACTAGTTTACTAATGCTTTCTGATAAGTGACAGCAGCATGTGAGGCTGTGATGTCCATCTGACATGTCACATGACCTACATGGTTAACATCTTCACACCTGTTACAAGGTACTTCTCCTTGTTAAGTGAGGGATATACATTGACATTTGTGATGCCTCATCAGAGCAGACAACATGCATGTTGGACACCATTGATGCGTTCCAACATTTCTAAGGGCATACAAATGTTGATATCAGAAGCTAGGAATGTTACAACCTTGTTAATGGTCTGTGAGTGGACACAACATTGTTATTGGGCATACTGTTGTAGGCATTACACATGGGCAAGGATAGCCTCTTCACATGTGCATACTTGATAGATATGTATCAACATCATGTATTATTGGAAAGGTTCATGGAAGATTCAACATTGCAAATTGTAATGTATACTTGCTTTTGCTATGAAGGATGTGGCAAGTGAGTCCTGCCTGTTTGGGAGACAAATGTTGGCATGGATACCAATGTGGTGCTGGTGTGGTAGTTTACATACACATGTGAGTACTGATGTAAGTGTATCTGGGCTTGGGGCTTGCATCATGGTAGGTGTACCTGTCATGTTAGCAACACGTGCTTTAGCCCACAGAATACTCCACACACAGCTGTAAGGCTTAGCATGTCTGATGTGTGTGTAGTGAAGTACCCACTCAGTCAGTGGGCCAACGATGAACTAATTGCATGAGGAGGTAGGTCTGATTGCAATCTTGCAGCACAGTTTAGTTGCCCATAGTTCTGGTACACTCTGACTGGCATCTTCTGGTAGCGTGTGCACCATAGGTCAGAAGCAACTTGCTCCTTATTTGGCAGATGATATTAGTTGACGACCAATGACCTAGAAGACACTAGGGCCCTCATTACAACCCTGGCGGTAAATCCCGCTTTCCGCCGTGCAGAAGACCGCCAACATACCATTGCAGCAGCGGAATTCCGCTACAGGTATTACGACCCACAGCTCGGAATCCGCCACAATACAGACACCCACACAAGTCCACCACACCAAAGGTCAGTGATAAACTGGCGATACCAAAACCTACACCGTCACGCCAACAGGAATACGCCCACACTATCACGACCCACGAATCAACGCGGCGGTCTTTCAACCGTGGTAAACCATTGGCGGTACACAACACTGCGCTCAAAATACACACACTAACAAAACACAACCACATTGGACAATTCAAAATACACACACCTGATACACATACACACACCACACCCACACACCCAATCCAATATAAAGCACACACCCACATCACCCACAAACCCTTACAACCAGAAATTTGAAAGAAGGCCAGAGAGAGAGACTACCTAACACAACACCAGCATCCACAGACACACAACACCATCACTCATACAACATCCACGCATCTCAAACAACACACACCAACACATCCCCTAACACATCACAACAGACACCACCTCACACATCACACACACCACATCATGGCACCCCAAAGACACCCCAGGTTTTCAGAGGAGGAGCTCAGGGTCATGGTGGAGGAAATTGTCGGGGTAGAGCCACAGCTATTCGGATCACAGGTGCAGCAGACATCCATTGCAAGGAAGATGGAGCTATGGCACAGAATTGTCGACAGGGTTAACGCAGTGGGACAGCATCCAAGAACACAGGATGACATCAGGAAGAGGTGGAACGACCTACGGGGGAAGGTACGTTCCATGGTATCCAGACACCAGATTGCTGTACAGGGGACTGGCGGTGGACCGCCAACTCCTCCCCTACAACTAACAACATGGGAGGAACAAGTCTTGGCAATTATGCATCCTGAGGGCCTGGCAGGAGTAGCAGGAGGACTGGACTCTGGCAAGGCAAATCTTTACTACTTTATCCTCTCCACCCCATCTGCATGCCATCACAACCCACAGATACCCCACTAACACAACCCACACATCCCAAAACCAAGCCCTGCATGTAACACCAATGCATGGACACCCATCACCAAAGCATGTCCAGTAGAGAGACTCACTCATGCCCCAAAATCACCAATCACACAAGGGCCAAGCCAATAATGCAAGCACAGGAGTAGAGGGTAACTCACCCATTGCACAAGATGGCACACACAGATACAGTAACTATGCATTTACACCCCAACAGGACCCCTACCCAATGTCACCGGACAGGAGGTGCCAGACATATCCAGTCCCCCCACAGAAGAGGCCCACAGTGACGACAGCAGCTCTGCACGCCTGGATCAAGATGACCAGCCTGGCCCATTAGGGACCTCGGGACAGTCGGTTCCCCTGACACAGTCACAAACCACCACTGAACCTCCCCCCTCAGGAAACACCACCACAGCACCCACCCAGCGGGCCCATCCCTCTGTCCCCAGGACACATCAATCAGCAGTGTGTCCACCACTACAGGGAACCCAGGCAACCCCACTAACACAGGACGATCAGGGACCTGGTGGCAGTGGCAGTGGGCCCACGGTTCAGGGGACAGAGGCACAGGATAACAGGGAAGCTGGGAGGACTGCTGTGCGACAGGGGGAGGACAGGCCCAGGAAACCGACACTCCACAAGGCACTCTCCAACATCATGGGAGCTTACCACCATTCCCAGGAGACCATGGGCACGGTGCTGGCCAAGTTTCAGGAGACCCAGCGGCTGCAGGAGGAACACTACCTGGGGATCAGGGAGGACTTGAAGTCCATCAACACCACCCTGGTCACCATTGCAGGGGTTCTGGCAGACCTTCTCAACACCAGTAGGGACACAGTGGCACACCAACGGGCCCCTGACACTAGCCTGGACGATGAACAGCCCTCCACCTCTGCCGGCGCTCGTGGGCAGGAGGCACCGCCACAGGAACAACAGGACACCAGCACCCCACCCCCTGCAGATGGAGAACCACCCCGCAAACAGTCCCTGAGTTCCAGGAACAAGACAGAGAACACTGCCAAGACCCCCGCCAGGAAATAAGACCCCCTGAATGTCACCCTTCTGTCCCACTTGGACACCCTGTCCACCTGAAACTGCCATTGGTCCACTTCCTATGCCCCATTGGACAATGCACCTGTAAAACAAATAGACTGGACTCTGCCATGGACATTCCTCCACCATCACCCCAGCCCATTTTACACCCCCCTCCACTTATTTGCACACAAATAAACACACTTGAATCACAAAACAAGCTGTAGTCAGTGTGTGCTTTCACAAATGTGTAATTGCTATATCTCGGGAATATAGCAATGTCAATGTACTTGTTCACATACCAATGTAACACAGCTGTAGGTCAGCAGTAAACATAGCACAGGGCACAAAGTGGGACCCAGATCTGTCAAATGGAAAGCCAAAGTAACAAGTCGGGCTCCATACACTGAGTGAAAATGACAGACTTATGCTAGCTCCAACAATAGTATGAGATGTGGGAAGCAGTTACATCTTCTTACTTGTGTCTCACTGAAAGTATTGCATGATGATGTTGTTTCGGTTGTCGACATCTTCTTCTTCTTCCTCCTCTTCTTCACTGTCCACAGGCTCCACAGCTGCCACAAGACCACCATCTGGCCCATCCTCCTGCAGAAAAGGCACCTGCCGTCACAAAGCCAGGTTGTGCAGCATACAGCAGGCCACGATTATCTGGCACACCTTCTTCGGTGAGTAGAATAGGGAGCCACCTGTCAGATGGAGGCACTGGAATCTGGCCTTCAGGAGGCCAAAGGTGCGTTCTATAATCCTCCTAGTCCGCCCATGTGCCTCATTGTAGCGTTCCTCTGCCCTTGTCCTGGGATTCTTCACTGGGGTCAGTAGCCATGACAGGTTGGGGTAACCAGAGTCACCTGCAAATGTCGAGGGACAATTGTTAGGCACACACTAACCCTTAGGGACAACCCCATACTTAGACACCTATGTCAACTGTGTTGGGACCTTGGCCTCACCTATTAGCCAGACATGGTGCCTCTGGAGTTGGCCCATCACATAAGAGATGCTGATATTCCTCAAAATGTAAGCGTCATGCACTGAGCCAGGATACTTGGCATTCACATGGGAGATGTACTGGTCTGCCAAACACACCATCTGCACATTCATCGAATGGTAGCTTTTCCTGTTTCTGTACACCTGTTCATTCCTGCGGGGGGGACAATTGCCACATGTGTACCATCAATTGCACCAATAATGTTGGGGATATGTCCCAGGGCATAGAAGTCACCTTTCACTGTGGGCAAATCCTCCACCTGAGGGAAAACGATGTAGCTGCGCATGTGTTTCAGCAGGGCAGTTAACACTCTGGACAACACGTTAGAGAACATTGGCTGGGACATCCCTGATGCCATGGCCACTGTTGTTTGAAAAGACCCACTGGCCAGGAAATGGAGTACAGACAGAACCTGCACTAGAGGGGGGATTCCTGTGGGATGGCGGATAGCTGAAATCAGGTCTAGCTCCAACTGGGTACACAGTTCCAGGATTGTTGCACAATCAAGTCTGTATGTGATTATGAAGTGTCTCTCTTCCATTGTCGACAGGTCCACCAGGGGTCTGTACACCGGAGGATGCCGCCATCTGATCACCTGCCCCAGCAGACGTGCCCTATAGAGGAGAACAGCGAGCAAAGGGTCATCCAACACAGAGGTATCACAATGTGTTATTTGCTGAAACGTTGGTAATTCACAATGTGCCGATATCTGTCTGTATTCCCGGCCTAGATAGGTGTGATGCAGTTTTTTCCATCCCATGTGGCCCCCTGAAATGGCGGCTGACTGACCTGTAGGGTGGGACAAGGGGAAATGAGGTAACTGCGCTGGCGTTGCACACCATTGCGGTGGGCGGTCGAAGACTGAGGCGCAATTCAGCATTAGTTAACATTGGGCCCTATGGGTCCCAGGAGCCAATGACGATGTATGCCGGCGGTGACGGTACGCACCGCCGCGGACGTGAGCGCCATTTTCTATCTGTTCCCTCACTTGATACCTGACCTTCAACAGGAGAGGACCTACACTGCAAGTGCTGCTGTAACCTGTGTCTGGAAGCGACGATGGCTACAGTGTCTGGGGAAAGGGCCCCTGCCTTCACTTCAGAGGAGTTGGAGAAACTAGTGGATGGGGTCCTCCCCCAGTACACGCAACTGTATGGTCCTCCAGACAAACAGGTGAGTACACTGTGAGCATGCTGCGTGGGCAATGCCTGTTTTGAGTGGTGTGGATGGAGGATACATGGGGGGGGGTTGCTGAGGCCTGCATGTGTGGATGGTGAGTGTATGTGCGTCAGGGCATGGGTGGGAACTGGTGGGCAATGAGTATGACGGACCGGACGGGTGAGTAATTTCCTTTCCTCCTGTACCTTTCCTATAGGTCAGCTCCCACCAGAAGAAGGGTATTTGGCATTCCATCGCCAAGGACGTCTGGACCCTGGGGGTCTACCACAGACGGAGCACCCACTGCTGTAAAATATGGGAGGACCTGCGCCGCTGGAGCAAGAAGACAGCGGAGGCCCAGCTGGGGATGGCCTCCCAACGTGGAAGGGGTGCCCGTCGCACCATGACCCCCCTGATGTACCGGCTCCTGGCGGTGGCCTATCCGGAGTTGCATGGGCGCTTTAGGGCATCGCAGCAGCCACAAGGGGGTGAGTACACTCTCATTCAGCTGACTCAGCGCGCATTACGAGGTGTCTGGGTGGGTGAGGTGGGCAGTGGGTTCCCCTAGGCCAGGGCGGACTTGGTAGGCAAGGTCCCTTGTTAGGCAGCATCTGTGGCACCCCAACCCAACTAGTGGTAATAGCCATCTACACCTAGTCAGGCTCCTGTGACTTCCAGGTGTGCAGCAATTGGACTTAGGCCTCGTACCCCATGGGCATGTGAATTTGCCAGGAACTGTTAGTGCATTGCGTAGTGGAGAGGGCTGCTCTCTGTGTGTTGTGTCCGCCAACGGTTGTGGTGTTGCATGCACTGAACACGTTTTTCTTCTGTCTTTCTCCCCCCTTTTTGTTTTGTCTCCCTATTCTTATGAACAATAGCTTCATCTGGCGGAGGAGCAGTGGCACAAGAGCAGGAGGGTGCTGCAACCCACTTGGCCATGGAGGGTGAAGCAACGGAGTCTGAAGCCACCAGTGGGACGAAGGGCGTGGGGAGCTCCACGATGGGGACAGGAGCACACACCAGTGACAGCAACTCCTCCACTGGTGGGAGCTCCTTTGCGGTGGTGGGCACCTCTGTGCCCACTGCATCAACAGGTACAGCCGCCACCCCCCTACCAGCACCGCTCTCCCAGCAGTCCCTCAGCGTGTGTCCCGTGCCCGCTCACCCAGGAGGGTGGGCATCTCCTTCGCCCCAGGCACCTCAGGCCCTGCCCCAGTCAGCCCTGCTGCCCTCAGTGAGGAGGCTATTGACCTCCTGAGATCCCTCACTGTTGGGCAGTCTACCATGTTGAATGCTGTCCATGGTGTTGAGAGGCATTT
This sequence comes from Pleurodeles waltl, assembly GCF_031143425.1. Classification (NCBI taxonomy): domain Eukaryota; kingdom Metazoa; phylum Chordata; class Amphibia; order Caudata; family Salamandridae; genus Pleurodeles; species Pleurodeles waltl. The sequence goes on along the minus strand of NC_090448.1, from coordinate 417,672,591 downwards.
GCAACAAACAAATGCATACCTGGAGGGCATTCATTCTTGGCAGACGGCCCAACAGAGAGCATTTCAGGCTCTGGCCTCAGCACTGATGGCAGCCATTGTCCGTGTCTAGCCTCCCCCCTCCAACATCCTCCACCCCGACCCAATCCCCTGTACCTCAGCCTATCCCAAGCACACCATCAGGACAGCATGCACACTCATCAACACACAAGAGTGGACATGGCAAACATAAGCACCACACATCCCACAAGTACTCACACAAGCACCATCCCCATTCAGACACAGCAACATCCACTGCCTCCACTGTGTCCCCCTCCTCCACGTCCTCCTCCTCCCTCCCTGTCTCGTCTCCACTCACACCTGCATGCACTACATCCTCAACCACTACCTCCATCACCAGCACACCCATCACCACACACCGCTCACGTGCAATCACCACCCCCACTACCATGCACACATCCCCAGTGTCCTCTCCCAGTGTGTCTGTAAGCTCTCCTCCCAAAGTACACAAACGCAGGCACACACCCACCCAACAGCCATCCAACTCACAACAGCCTCCGGCCCATGCACCTTCACCCAAATTCAGCAAACGTACACCTCCTACAACCACTACCTCTTCCTCCACTCCCAAACCCCCTCCATCTTCCCGTCCCAGGGTGTCTAAAAAACTTCCTGGCAAACCTTGACCTCTTCTCTTCACCTCCCCCCGTCCTTCCCCTAGGGCCAGGCTTTCCAGGTCCCAGCCCAGCACCTCAGCCACCAAATCCCCAGGCACAGTGGTGCCAGCAACTGCGGGGTCATCGAGTGCACCACCCATCAGGGCTGCCAGTTTGCCACGTAGCGAGGGCAAGGACATTCCGCCACCTGCCAAGCTGAAGAAGGTGCCCACATCCCTGAGGGAGAAGCCGCACCTACCAGCCACCAAGGGCTCCGCAAAAACAAAAGGGGACAGTGGCAAGACACCTGCGGCACCGTCAAAGGTGGGGAAGGGACAAAAGCAGAAGAGCAGGTCAGGACAGGGCACGGTGGCACCGACTGAGGGACTAGTGTCATCCCTTCTGTCCACGACTCCACCAACCTGTACGGCGGCGAACACAGCAACCAGCACCGCCACCTGCACTGCCACCTGCACAGCCACCTGCACAGCCACCGGCACGTCTGCAGCCTCAGCAACAGTCCCCAGCATCTTCCCCAGTGGGCAGCCGTACGAGGCTGCAGGAGACGTCCTGCTGTGTCCCTCAACAGTTGCTGACCCATGCACCACCGCCAGCACCGCGGCCACAGACACCGCCGCAAGCACTGCCACCAGCCCGCAACGTGCTCAGACAGTGGCACCACTGCTGACAAGGCTACCATCCCCAGTGGTCAGTCATCCGAGGCTGGAGGAAACTTCCTGGACCCTGCCCAGCTTCCATGAGGCATGACTTCCATCACTGTTTGCACCTGCAGGTGGAAGACGAAGCAGCAGCAGTGTGGGGTATGTCTCTGCCTCCATGGCGTATCATGCTACCTGTTCCTAGGCAATCTCGTGGCACACACACCCAGGTGAGAGAATGGGACCGGCCACACAGCATGTGGAGCACTCTGGGCACCATGCCCCCTCCAGAACCAGTGGAGATTGACATCCACTACCTCAGTCCTTGGCAGGATGAAGCACTCTGGGCACCAGGCCCCCTCCAGAACCGGTGGAGAAATACATCCACTACCTCAGTCCTTGGCAGGATGAAGCACTCTGGGCACCAGGCCCCCTCCAGAACCAGTGGAGAAATACATCCACTACCTCAGTCCTTGGCAGGATGAAGCACTCTGGGCACCGGGCCCCCTCCAGAACCAGTGGAGATTGACATCCACTACATCAGTCCTTGGCAGGATGAAGCACTCTGGGCACCAGGCCCCCTCCAGAACCAGTGGAGAAATACATCCACTACCTCAGTCCATGGCAGGATGAAGCACTCTGGGCACAAAGCCCCCTCCAGAACCAGTGGAGACTGTTATCCACTTGACAGACTGTGGCTTTGCACTCCCCAGGATAAAGCAGTGGGCAAACCACCAACTTGTGTGACTTGAGAGACTGTGGCTTTGCACTCCCCAGGATAAAGCAGTGGGCAAACCACCCACTGTAAAGACTTGAGAGACTGTGGTTTTGCACTCCCCAGGATAAAGCAGTGGGCAAACCACCCACTGTAAAGACTTGAGAGACTGTGGCTTTGCACTCCCCAGGATACAGCATTGGGCATGGAGCCCCCTCGTGCAGCAGTGGCGTTGTGCGTTGATCTGGCTGAGGTGCCCCCCTTTCCTTCCCCCTGAGGTGCCTGTTTATTTTCTGATCTGATGCCCCAGCAGTGTTCTCTCCGTTTCAAGTCAGGTATCTTGTGTGGGCTTTGCCCATGCATTTTGGGACCACTGCTCCACGGACAATGATTGGTACACTATCCGGACTTGTGTAGTTGGTGTACACATTTGTATATACTGAATTTTGATCTTTCACTATCAGATTTTTCATGATTACAATCGTTCCAATCATTTCCTTTTGTCCTTGCGTTCTTCCACGGGGTGGGGGGGTGTATATGTAATGTTGCTGCATGTATTTGTGTGTATGTTGTTGTGCGTGAGGGAGGGGGTGGGGGTATTGCGTGTTGCGTGTGTGTGTCACTCTCTTTTCCCTCCCCTGTGTTGTAGGTGCAGTACTCACCGTGGTCGTCGACGGCATCTGTCCTGCTCCTGATAGAGCAGGAGGAAGACCAGCATAGGTAACACCTGTAGTTCGGGCTCCATGGCGTTCTGGTTCCTCGTTGGGTGTCGAGAGGTGAGTGTTTTCCCTTCTGTGTACTGTTTCCACCGTGCTTTTGAGACCATTGGTTCCGCCCCAGAAAAGGTGGCGGATAGGTCTGTTGTGATACGGTGGGCAGTACTTTGTCTTCCGCCTGTCTGTTGGCGGTTACCGCCGCGGTGTTTGTTTCTACCGCCGTGGCGGTCGGAGTGTTAAAGTGGCTGTCTATGTTGTCGGTATCCGCCATGGTCGTGATTCAATTTTTTTTCTGCCGACCTGTTGGCGGTATTACCGCCGCTTTAACACCGACCGCCAGAGTTGTAATGAGGGCCTATGTATTTCAATCCATGATACATCATAATTGGTTGTTGTGTGTGTGAGATGTGTTCTAACTCCTTTACCTTAACTAGCAATGTATGGCAATTTGAAGTCTTACGGGTATGAATAGGTCCATTGTGTATGTTTATAAGTATGTGAATTGAAGTAGGTTTGGCTTGTCTTTACTTTCCAACGTGTTTTATAGCCTGGTACATGACATCAGGTTAAAAGTATTTGTATGTGTTGAGTATGTGATCATGATCAGTCTTGAGCAATTTCACTTTCCTAAACTATTGCTTCATTGGTGGTTGACCATGTTGTTGAGGATAGGGAACCTGTATAATGTGGCAAAGTCACCTTGTAATGGTATGGTTAGTGTTACACTTCATTCATGGTATTATAAGTGTCAGCTAAGTAGCTTAGCTGGTGTTTGACAATGTTCATATTGAGGGACATCCATCTAAATTTGTAGTGACATCATGTTGGCACTCTACTGGCACTACCTGGGGTGACCAGGTTGTAATGTGACTTATGTGTACTGTACGATGGAAGTGTTATCTTGTGAATGTGATGAACATACCTGACTTTCTGTTTTTCAGCATCAGCACTGCTGGCGAAGGAGACAGAGTACAGCTGAATGGGGAAGCTTCTGGCCCTGGGACCTCAAGTCATGAGAACACCGACAGCGAGGGACCCAGTGGCCTGGAGGGCGAGGGGAGTGCCACGGGGGAGACCAAATCCAGTATATCTTCTTCGGAATCCTCCTCATCGCCACTTCTTAGGGGTGGCGGACCCATTGGGGACCACCTCAGTTCCATCTGTGTCCGCCACCCCCATTCTATCACCGTCCTCCCTGTAGCTCCCCACCCAGTCGGCCGTGCCCACTCAGCCAAGAGGGTTAGTGTCTCCTTCGCTGCAGGCACCTCTGCCCCAGCCCTTGTTAGCCCTGCTGCCCTAAGTGAGGAGGCTATTGACCTCCTAAGGTTGATCTCTGGGGGTCAGTCGACCATTGTGAATGCCACCCAGGGACTGGCAACTCAAATACAACAGAGCAATGTGTTCCTGGAGGGCATTTACGGTGCACTGGCAGGCCTACAGAGATCATTTCAGGATCTTGCCTCCATACTGACGGCAGCCAGCCACCCTTTGTCTACCGTCCCCCCTTCACCTTCCTCTTCCCAGTCCGAATCCCCCTTTCCCCGACCCAGCCAAAGCACACAAACAGACAGGCATGCATCCACCTCAACATCCATGGGTAGCACAGACAAACATAAGCACCACAAGACACACCACTAGCACGCACACAGACAGCATCCACCTGCAGACACAGCAACAGTCACTACCTGCCCTGACACCGCCAGCATCACAGACACAACACTTAGCACACCTGCAGACACCACACCAACATTCAGTAATACCAGCCACCACACCTATCCTACCTGCAGACATCAACTCAGCAGACCCTCAGACATCCAACCCAGTCACTACACCCACAGACACCACAACCACTGACATGCCTACATGCAGCACATCCACCATACATGCAGTCACCACCCCAACAGGCAGCCACCCACCCACCACGGCATCCCCCAGCACCTCCACCCACACTCAGCCCAAGAAACATAAACGCCCACACTCTCCCACCCAACAGGCACCCACCACCCTTAAGCACACCTTCCTCAAACATGCACCCAAGACATAGACACTGACACATCATACAACCATTCCCTCACCCTCCACACCCAAACCCCCTTCCGATTACCGTCCCCGTGTGTTCAAGAAAACTTTCCTTTCTGAGTTTGACCTTTTCCCTACACCTCCTCCCCCATGTCACCCCCAAAAGGTCTGTTTCTCTCCCCAAGTCCATCCTTTCAACCTCCAAGGTCTCCTCTGCCAGCACTCATGCCCCTCCCCCACCAAGAATAAGTCCACCCTTCCCAAACAAATCTGCCCCCTCCCAAGCCCAGGCCTAAACCCTCCTCCCAAGCCTAAACCCCCTCTCCCACGCCTAAGCCCAAAGCCCCGTCCCCCACCACCCTCTAAGGATCCCGGAGGTGCCTGCCTGCCCCCTTGATGCCCCTACATGTGGAGGCTAGAAGGCAGTCAGGAGTCAAGTGGGGCACCATGTAGTGCCTTTGGTGCTGTTTGCAGCAGCTATGGACTGGCATATGGCCTTGGACATTGTTTTTAATTAACGCAATTCATTTAAAGGTTAAACCAACCAGTTGTTTATGGCTGACATTGGTTGTGTGGCAGTATTTGTGAGTGTGTGTGCTGTTTGATGGTTCCGATATTGTCTGTGCAGTCTGTGGTTGTGTGCAGTGCGTTTATCCCCCAGGGATTGTGTGTGTTTTGTCTGATGGGTATGTGCATTTAGCTGAGTTGTTGTCATGGTGGTGTGTTGTGTTACTGTTGATATGTGTTTGTTGTGGTTCTGTGTGGCTTTGTGTGCTTGCCCTGTTGAGTCTGCATGTATTGTGCATCACATATTAGGGTCTGTGTACTGTGTGTGTGATGTGTATGTCGATTGCTAGGTTGTATGATAGTGTAATTATGGGTGTATCATCACAGATGGTTGTGTATTGTGTTGTATGTGCGTGCACTTCCTGGCCAGTGTCAGTTGTGAGTGTTTGACATGTGTACATATGTGTGCGGTTGTGGTGTTGTTGTTATGAGTTAATTTGTTGTATATGAAGGCTGGCCCTGTGATGTTTTGCCATGCAGAAGTGTGTCCTTGACATGTGTGTGTGCTGGCTGCAGTGTGCGTGCTGTGTTTGTGTGGGTGTGTTTGTTGTTGTATGTGCGTGTGTGTCACTGTACTGTTACGTGTGAGTATAGCCCTCGCACCCCCTCCATATAGTATGTTATGTAACAGTTGTAATTTGTACATTTTGCAAATGTAACAGGTGAGTGTGTGTACTTACAGTTGTCTTCCTCACCGGCGATGATTCTGGTGTCTTTCGGTGAGCAGGAGCAGCGGGATGACATCTAGTAGTGGTTCCATGGCGGCTCCGAACGAGTATGGCTTCCTGTACGTGAGTGTCTCCTTTTATTCTGTTTGTTTCCGCCTGATATTCTGTGGATGTCCAACCGTGGTGGTTATGTTTGCGGTGTGCAACCTCGTAATGAGTCCGACGGAAACCTTGGGGGTCATTCTGACTTTGGCGGGCGGCAGACGCCTCCCGCCAAAGTAACCCCGTCGAAAGACTGCTCCGCGGTCAAAAGACCGCGGGGGTCATTTCGACTTTCCCGCTGGGCCAGCGGGAAAGACCCTGCAACAATGAAGCCGGCTCCGAATGGAGATAGCTGAGTTGCAGGGGTGCGACGGGTGCAGTTGCACCCGTCGCGATTTTCACTGTCTGCAAAGCAGACAGTGAAAATCATTATGGGGCCTTGTTAGGGGGCCCCTGCACTGCCCATGCCAGTGGCATGGGCAGTGCAGGGGCCCTCAGGGGCCCCACGACACCCGTTCCCGCCATCCTGTTTCTGGCGGTGTAAACCGCCAGAAACAGGCTGGCGGGAAGGGGGTTGGAATGGAGGATTCTCCGGGCCAGGGGAAATCCGGCAGGAAACCGCCGGATCCCCTTTTCTGACCGCGGCTTTACCGCCGCGGTCAGAATGGCCCTGGAAGCACCGCCAGCCTGTTGGCGGTGCTTCCGTGTCCCTCCACGAGGGCCCTTGCCTCCGCCAGACTGATGGTGGCTCTACTCGACCGCAGCTGTCTGGCCGCACTGGCGGTGCCAACGGTGCTTTAGCGGGATCCTGTGTGCATCACCGCCAATGTCCTAATTTGGCGGTCTTCTCTGCCAGCCTGATGGCGGTCGGACCACTACTGCCAACCTTATAATGAGGCCCTTTATGTCATAAGGCAGTGATACTCAAAGTACGGTTCTGAGGTGACTACGCCCCTCCTGATTTTCACAAGCAGCTCCATGCTGAATGATAGCATTTGGCTACTGTTTTCTTGAGAAAACGCTAACATACAGAAAGATGTTAAATAAATGGGAAAGTGTTTATTTACAAGATAACTGAAGTAAAAGAAAAGAAGCAAATAAGGTGTTTTGCACCACTTAACTTTAGGAACACATTCATTTTTTTAAGACCTCTTGCAACAAACGTGTACAGATATGATAAGTCTCTGCAACAGTTTAAAAAGTGTATTTATTAACATGCAGATACATTTCACCTTAGTACAGCAGATTCTATCAATGTATTGAGAAATATGTTTATTTAAAGTGGTAGTTTTCAAAAATTAACATAGAAAGATTCATGCCATCTCCCACCATAAAACAATGCCAAGAGTGAACTAAGAGGCATGCGAGTTGTCATGTAGGACCATCTGGGTGGCCGGGGTTGTTATTATACATGGGGAAATTTATAGTTTAATAAATCAAACACAAGACGTGGTTTTGTACAGTGTATATCATAAAGTCATGTACTTCAAGGCACTCTTATGTGTGATGATAAAGAAAGAAAAAAGGAGGCAAAGTGAAATAAATCAATTGCTTAGGATCACACAATGTGGTCAAGTGGTGAAGAGGACTTCATCTCAGGTTTTCTGGTTTCTCATTGTGCAATCCTATTTCATTCCATTTCAATAATCAAGTTAGATTTCATTTCATACTTGACTCTCTCAAGGTAGCGATAGCAAACAGAGAAGGTTTACTACATGGTGCGGTAGAGGAATAGCAATTCAGATAACATGGTATTGTCAAGTAAATGACTCTTCTAGAGACAAAGGCACAGGTTTAAGAAGGCTTGGCACCTCCTGGTCGCACATTAGCGTAATTTTTTATGATGCTAATGGGGCTCAACTAGGATAAATTCGCCGCTCCAGATTTACTGAGATTTACAGATTTACAAAGTGGTGCAATACATGCATTGCGCCACTTTGTAACCCCTTGCGTCACATTATGCCTGCGCCAGGCATAATGTATGCAAGGGGGGTGTTCCCCCATTAGGGGGACTGCAAAAATGGCTCAGTGGAATTTATGAGATTTTGGCGTTAAAAGGGGGCACACCATTATTCTTAATGGTCCCCTATGTACTTTGCAGGATTAGAGCCAACATTTTTGCTGCTAATCCTGCAATGTACAACAATAGCATCAGGTCCCTAACCTGTGCCATGGTGCGCTGAATGTTAAATACGGAGCACACATGGTGGCGTTAAGGGGGGGCGCTAGGGGGAGCAAGAAAAGTGGCGCTGCATATAATGTAGTGCCACTTTTAAATTTGGGCCTAGGGGTTTAATTTAGAGCGCAGATGGAATGTAACCCTCAAAATAACTCTGTGACACATGGACCAAACCACGTACATGCTTTGCTTCCCCATCGTCCACCTTACTCCCCCGTTACCCCTCCCCTACCCTCTCCCTCCCCGTAAAGCCCCCCTCTTACCCAGATTACATCAATGCGGCCTTCGGGCACACCACAGTCATACTTTGTGGCTCATGAGAAAATGTTTGCAAGTGTACATGTCATAAGGGGTCTGTCAATCTTTACGCGCAGTACATTACAAAATGAAATTGTGTGCATGGAATATGGTTGAAACCAGGTAACAAAAACCTGAACGTTTATGAGGAGTCGGGGGTAACTATCATGTTAGTGCCACATTACTAGAAAGTACACTGTACAATTAGTTTTTACATTACGTTTCTACTTTAAGAATTCACAATTTGTGGTCCATGGACACACAGTAAATTGCCCACAACCACGTGTACAAATTAGAATTAAAACCGTAGGTTCCTAGGTTCCTAGATCAAAATAAATATATTTTAATATGGTGATGATAAAAGTTGTTTTTAAGATTCGGAGGTAGGATACCGGAGCTTGTGTGCAGCTAACATCTTGACCTTCTTGTTCGTTCTCTTCCTAAACGTGGCCGAATGCAACCAGTGGTATTTCCACTATTTAACCCTTTGCATTATAAACAGGAGGGGTGAGTTTTAAAATGGAAAAAGTCATAACTGCACCTTCAGGTCTCAGTACTGTGTACTGTGATGTCATCCTTTGTCTCTGTACTGAGTGCTACTGATACCTGGAAACTCAATACAGACCACAATGGGAGTCCCTGGACTTTACCACCAACCTGAGAATGACCCAGGCAGGCCCTCCTCGGTCACCCTGAGGGTATATCCCTGCGTGTTGCTTTGAAGTGAAGTTAAATCACAGCCCACCATCACATGGGGAAGAGTCAATTGGAGTAGTGTGTGGAAAGGTGGCGCCTCAATGACCACAAGCCCAGGGCAAAGTAAAGTGCTTCATCAATACTCTGAAGAAAGTGGTTGAAATGACAGAGTAGCACAGAACAAAACTGACACTGTTTTTTCTGGTTCCTCAGGGAATCCCATTCTGCACCTCACTTATCCACCAAGTATGGTCAGTTAATTATCAGACCATTGTTGGTACCCGCTTTCAAATGTGACAAGGTGTAAGCACAGATTACTCTCAAGAGACACTTGGGTATACCGGGAAGGATGCCATGCTAATCTGTAGACATTTTCTCTCAGAAAACGTCAGTTTACTATTTTGGCCCATGTGACTTCCCATGGCAGAGAAGAAAGGTGGAGTAAAGTAGTAGCCAAATCCACAGAAAAACCATCCCTCGGGAAGTGTGAATTGACGTTACAGGGAAGAGTGAAAATGAATAGCACACCAAGAATAAAATGTCCGCCAATGCTTGGAATATGAACGAAAGGTCAAGGACTGTCTTAATGCATCCGCAACCTCCAATGGCACCCTGAGTTTCAGCAAGTTTCTCTGTTTAGCTTCATACCATTTGTTTCAAGCCAAGCTTAGTTATGGTTCCTAGATCTGGCGCCCAGAGAGGAGACAGAGGGTGAGTCAGAGCCCACTAAGGCCACACCATCAATCGGTGGTACAGAGAAAGCAATTATGAAGTACGCTAAAAGTATCTCCCAGTGTGATGCTACACCTTACTCCCAGATTTTGTAATTCAACATGGCAGGAATGGGTAAATGAGGAATGCAATGAACAGTCACTTTGGTGAATATACAGCACCAACCCCACCCCCCTCCAAATCCCCTGCATCCTTTTGGAAAACATAGGGAGAAGAAAAATCTGCCTCAAGGGATACAGATCCATCCAGGGAAGACCAAGGCGGTCTAAAATCAATTTGAACTTCTCCAGACAGAGATATCATTCTTCAAAGTGGGGTGTCCTGCTTTGACGTATTGGCCAGCAATTTCTCCAGTGGGTCAATGGTGGAACGTAAAAAGCCCAAATCAAGTGTAAGTTGAGTTCTATCCAGGACAGCAGGGAGTATGTCCACAAAGGAGGGAGATGGCATCTGGTGTCACCAGTTTTGTTGATGTACGTCCTGACAACCTAGTTATCTGTCCTGACCAAAAGGTTCTCTGCTACGGTTTGAAGACACTGCCTACAAGTATCCCCCTTTGGATTACATACATGATTCCTGGCCCTGGGCCAACTCAAGGTGAAGCACAGTACCTCAACCCTTGCCTTATACGTTTGTCATCAAAACCAACAGTTGTGGTGGACTAATCATTCTCCACCTTGAGCTGCCATCAGAAAGAGTTCATCAGTGACTTTTGAACAAGAATGAGAAGGTGCTGGTCCAAAGAGTCTGTATTTAAGCAGGACAGTACATGTTCTGCTAGAGACTTCATGTGTAGCTTGGACCAGCAACAAAGTGGAGGCTGGTAATATACCAAGGATAGAACAAGGAGGCAAGCAGGTCATGTAAACAATGGTCAACGTGTGTTTGATGCCACTTGCTGTGCTCCGGACATTTTTAGGTTGAATGTTAGCGTTCGGCCTGCTGTATACTTTTAAGTATACTATAGAGTAAGTTCCAGCGTTTTCATTTGTTAGTTGCAGTGTCCTTCAAAAATCCTTGCTTGCTAGTGGTCAGTTCTGCTTCTTTGTCCTGCCTTTTTTCACTTTGGGAGCAGCACAAAGTACTGTGTAATTACACTATGTTCTGTTTATCTCTTCTGTAAGGGACTTTTTTTTAGCATTTGCCTGTTTCACTTCAACACTCTGGGTGCTTGTTCAGTCCCTCCTCCCCACCAGCTCCCTTTGCAAACATAATAAAACAGAGGGGAGCTTTTCCAGGGCCAGCTTGCTCTCCCTTCACTGTTTTTTTATGTTGTGTAAACATGATTCCGTTTATCGTGCTTATTTTTAAAAGGTCACATCACAAAACACGACACGTGTTTTCGCCAGTTGAGTTCTACAGCTAATTGTTTTCATCCCTGTGTGCGCTGATCGGCACAACGGGTCTCACATTTGCTCGAGTTAGAGCTATTAGCGTTGTAAACTCCTAACTGGACTTTTCTTGCCAGACAAATGAAAAGACAAAAAAACGCAGCGCGATAGCGCTGGGGTTTACAAAGCGCGATTGCACTGTGGTTTTTTTTCTTCATTTGTGTGGCAAGAAAAGTCCGGTTAGGAGTTTCCGAACTAATAGCAACAGGTCTAGCATTTGCTCGAGTTAGAGCTATTAGCATTGTAAACTCCAAACTGGACTTTTCTTGCCACAAAAATGAAAAGACGATCGCGCTATGTTTTTTCTTTTTCATTTGTATGGCAAGAAAAGTCAGGTTAGGAGTTTACAAAGCTGATAGCAACGGGTCTCACATTTGCTCGAGTTAGAGCTATTAGTGTTGTAAACTCCTAACTGGACTTTTCTTGCCAGACAAATGAAAAGACAAAAAAACGCAGCGCGATATCACTGGGGTTTACAAAGCGCGATTGCACTGTGTTTTTTTTTCTTCATTTGTGTGGCAAGAAAAGTCCGGTTAGGAGTTTCCGAACTAATAGCAACAGGTCTAGCATTTGCTCGAGTTAGAGCTATTAGCATTGTAAACTCCAAACTGGACTTTTCTTGCCACAAAAATGAAAAGACGATCGCGCTATGTTTTTTTTTTCATTTGTATGGCAAGAAAAGTCAGGTTAGGAGTTTACAAAGCTGATAGCAACGGGTCTCGCATTTGCTCGAGTTAGAGCTATTAGCGTTGTAAACTCCTAACTGGACTTTTCTTGCCACACAAATGAAAAGAAAAAAAAAGCAGCGCGATCGCGTGTGGCAAGAAAAGTCCGGTTAGGAGTTTACAAAGCTAAACACTCTAACTCGAGCAAATGCGAGACCAGTTGCATTGAAAATCCTTGTTATGAATTGATGCCAAAGCATGGCGGTACATGATTAAAATCAGGGGCACCTAATCTTTAGGGGTATGTTAATAATTCTTTCTGTAGTTGATAGTTCACACAGCCAGCAGGGAATGGTGGTATTTGTGTCAGATTTCACCTGATTCTGAAGCACAAGAAACACAGAAGCTTGCTGTCATAAATCTTTAAACCTGCTAACTTGGTAATATTTCAACACAGTTTCAACACAGTACTCGTCCTCACCTCTTTCTCACATTCTGTTTTGCTGCACCTGATAGAAAAAAATGTATAAATGGATTTGTTGCTCTTTGGGGTCTTGGTTCACAAAATGTCATATACCTGACAAAAACAAACACACCAACACACACACACACTTGTGCGTCAGAGCCACCAACCCACTCATCTTTTTTAATGACACTGAAACCTGCGATCTGCAGGTTACAACAAGGTAACAGACATCTCATTCAGATTGGATCCTGGAATTTAAAGTTGCTTCTGCCCAGGCCTAAACCATTGAAGCACCCCACTGTTCCGTTACTTCAGCCCCTGGTGGTAATTAGCTACAGTCACAATGGTGGCTGTGCCATTGCAGAAGAATGGTAGGCTAGCTGCATGGTGATGCAAGTGCCACACTGTTGATGTGCCTAGTCTGTCTGTCATCCTGCAGGACTGTCTGGTGCCTCAGAAAGATCCCCTGGCCCTTACTAATCCCTAGCATCTCTGTCAGGGTGGCGTGAAGATCCTGGACAGCTCAGGATCTGGGGGAGGCAAGACACCATGTTACTCCCAAAGGTTACAATACCAAAAAAAACAGAATCCCCTAGCCTGAACCATCACGTGGATTTCCTTTTTGTCAGAGAAGGGTGCGTAGGGGGTCTTAGCACCCTGGGGAAGGTTAATCCTTGGTGTCTCCAAGGTGCCTAAGGCTGGTGATGACCAAGCCTCAGGGAACCTATGACAATTACCACGGCCTGCTGCATGTGCACAGCGGGCTGGTGAGAACACCAAGGTGTCATGAGGCCTGTGCATGGCTCCACTATAGCTATACCTGATTTTTTAGCACTCTAGAAATCACAATGTCTTTGTCTTGCATTGTTGTACATTGCACATTTGTTATTTCATGCCATTGTTTGAAACACCCTGTAATTTCACTTGCCACTTTCCTGGGATTCTGTTCGTACATTCTCTGACTGCTCAGTGGGCACAACAAGTGCCAGGTGTTGTTTTCTGCCCATTCAGCAATCGTTCTCAGGCTTCTATAGACAAAACAACGTATCTCTTCACTGTATCAAGCTAACGTTATAATATAGATCCTGTAGTGTTTATTTTTAGAGAGGGGGATTCCAGCAGAGCTGAGCTGACACATCTGGGAAACAGATGCCCTCTGGGGCATGCAGCCTATGTAAACTGAGTCTACACTTCCCTATGAGGACCACTTGACTACACAGAGGTATGGAGTTCTCCACTCCCAGAGATCATATCTGATAATAATAAGCCTTCCTGTCCATGAAGTTACAGGGTAGGCTCAGGCCACTATGGTGGCACTATTTGTGTTATACAGTTTTCTAACTGCTATTCTGATTTTTATAATTATTGACAGTATTGTAATTGCATCTACTTTTCTTCATAGTAACTATGTTAGTTGCAATAAAAATATTGTATTCTTTCATTGTCCTTCTTACTGGTGCTATGGATATGTATGACTAAGATAATGTATGGAAAGGACTGACCTGTTTCCACTGTTTCTTAGAGTGTTGTGCCTTTTGGGTTGCCACAATTACTTGTCACTCTGTAAGTTTAGGAGGGCAAGTACGCCACTGTGAGCTAGTCAGGTATTTTGGTATGGAAGTACTGATTTGGCACAAGTGGCGCAGCCCCTGCATTCTGACGTTCTGTTATCCAAGGCACAGTTCTACAAAAGCATACTCCCTGCGTGAAATGGTCCTACCAATGATGTGTCTGGGACATATATAATGGGTCACCTTAGTAGTACTCCTCTGTTTCCCATAGTACCCTCATACCGACACCGGAGACGTCCGTGGTGTGAGGGATTTATCCTCCACAGTATTTTTTAATACAGGTGGTTGTTTGAGATCAGACTTTTTAAAAGGATTTACTAATTGTTGGTGTTACCGATTTATTACCACTTCTGTTTTTAAAATGGCAAATCCGCCACAACTGCTTCAAAGTGCAGTAAACTGCAGACCGGCTGTTCATGCACATTTAACATTTCACGGCCTCACTAATGAGGCGGGGATTTATTTTTCATGGTGGAGGCTCACAATTCTTAGAGAATGGATTTTTTTTTCTTGGGTACATTTTCCGGCTGTGGATGCTAATACAAATCATTTTCATGAGTACACCAATAGCGCACCACCTAATGCATACAGAGCATATGCACTCTTAGAAATACCACATACACATTGGGAACATACTAATTGGTTCTGAGGCGTCCTAGAATATGTACTTGCACCAGTATGCCTGGAAACCATTAGTAATTAAGGGGCCACTTGGCCAGCCTTAGCTGCTTATACACCTTATCCTTATTTACGTCACTTGACTGTTGCTGAATTTCAGTAGTTATATACTATCCTTGTTCGAATCTACTGACACCTCACTCAATTTGTTATGTACACTTTGATGGCTGCTTCTGAGCAAGTGACAGTAGCAGGTGTACCACAGTTGCCTGCTCCTCCAATTATTAGTCCTGTGATTATCAATGCGATTATTGGTAAAGTACGTGAGGAAATTCCATTTTGGATTGCCATAAAATAGACCAAATTGAGGCTGTGTTTCCCCATACGGAACCACAGGACAAACATAGAATATTAACTATGTGTTTACCACATGGGATGGTATCCCAGATAGAGGACTGTAACACATGGGGTACAGTCTTTGCAGCTGTGTATACCCTAATTCAAGGAACGCTGTCTTTGGTGGTGTTACTGAATGTCCTGAAGCAAGTGCAGGATGAGTATGGGGCAGACCCGACCCTAGATTTGGTTATGAAATCAATGGGAAATGTTTCTGTTGTTTCTGAGATGATTCTCTCCAACATCAGAGGTGAAGCTGCATCTTTGGCTATACGTCAGAGACCACCGCGGTCGCTGCTGCCGACAGGGATTGTGAGCAGCTGACCATCATAGCTAAAGTTTATATTTCACTTGGTCACAATGATTGGGGACCAGACCACCTAAACCACAACTTGGTAAACCTAGCACAAGCAAGGACAGTGACAAGCAGAGCCTGGAGATTGTTAAAAAAACACCATAGTCCGCTGGACTCTCCAGGAGTTTCTGGCAGGTAAAGCAACTGATCAATTCGTGACAGTTGGGACTGCGGATAGGCATGTGGCCCTTCCAGATCCATTCTATGATTTAGACATCCAAATTGAGAGTGACATGCTACGCACCATTCATGTAATTTTTTGTGACAATTTAACGTTATCCTATGACAAGTTTAGGAGGGCAAGTACCCCACTGTGAGCTTGATTGGTCCCCAGAGTTTGTCCGCTCGTCCCTGCATGGTGAAATAGTAATCCTTTCTTCTTTCTCTGCCCTTGTCCCTGGGGAAATCAAACAAGCTCATGCAGCAAAATGGGCTTCAATCGCTTTTGAGTTTCCTTAATTTTGGCAGAACATACATTCCTGACTATGCTCAACGCATAAAACCTTTGTATGAATTAATACATCCATATTTTTCCAGTTCACATTGGATATCTGACCACACTGACATACTCAGATCACTACAATCTGACTTACTTGCTACATCGCATTTATATACACGTGTCAACACTACAAACCTTGTCATCCACCTAATTGAGGGTGCCATTGGGTTTACTTACATTTCCTTTAACAAGGGTGAAACAGTGTTAATTGCATGTAAATCTAATTTATATTCCAACGCGGAAATGCGTTTTGCATCGACTGAGAAAATAATGACTGCGGTGCAGATGGCCATCCTAAAAGAATGGCCTCTTTCACAAGGGAAATGCATAATTGTTGTTACACCAAGTCCAGCTTTAGAGGCTGTTACAAAAGCTGGCGTTCCAAATGCTAAAGCCCTGCATCCTAGTTGGATTCAGTGGACAACATGCTTAACAGCCACTGATGTAGACTTTGCCTTTGACCCGTCTTTGCAGACACAAGAAATTTTGAAATATGAGCATGGTTACTCTATGCCCACTAACATTTTGCCTCTTGATTAGTATAAATATATTGGTTATAGTAAGGGTTAGGCTCAACCTGCTATAGGGACTAAACACCACTATTTTGCGGTGTGCGCCTCTGTTCATGGTGTTATGTTGGATGGTAAGATCCAACCCCAGAAAACTCACACACAATTCCTTAAGGACTGTACTGCACAGTTAGCTGAATTGAAAGCTTTGATTTTGGCACTAGAAAATACTGATACAGAATTCTCCACACTTATTGTGTGTGATTCATATTATTGTGTCCAGTCCTTTAAGGACAATCTACATTGTTGGCATCAGAATGGTTTAAAAAACTCTAAAAAGTAACACTATAAAGCATAACATTATTTGGGTCAAGGTGGCAGACCTCAAAGACAGTTTGTCACAGACTCATGTTGTATATACATTGGGTCATCAACGTGTGGAAACACACGCTGTAGGGAATTCTTTGGCTGATAAAGGGGCCAAATCGGCAGTTGCAACTGCAACTGTTGCTGCAATTACACATTCGCAAACATGCATTGACAAAGATATACTGGCCACCATAAATGCTACGAGCAATGGCACTCCCTTACCTAAGGGCTTTCCTGCTAAATATATATACCATTTAAGTGAATATAATATATCCTATGTTACACTCCCTGGAGTTGGTGATCGGCTGATTCCCAACTTTGACCGCAGGCTATCTTTAGTAAAAGCTGCACATGAAGATGTTGCTTCTGCTCATGCTGTTGTGGCAACCACAATTTCACTGCTGCAGCAACGTGATTGGTGGCATGGCTTATATACGCAGGCCAGGAGCTATGTCTTTTATTGTGACATCTGTCAATAGATTAAGTGCTCCACAGTAGCATGCCCACGGCAGACACACCTATTCATTTCTAACAAACCTTTCCGCTGCTTTTATTTGGACCATGCAGGTCCTCTTAATTCGGACGGGGTGCTTAAATTGATCCTTTTTGCAGTTGATTTCTGCTTTAGATTCCTCTGGGTGTGGCCACAGCGTTCGGCTGACATTACAACTGTCATAAAACATTGGCAAGTCTTCGTCAGGACTTATGCATGCAGTGTTTACCACTCGGGCCAGGGCCCTGCTTTTGTTTCCATGGTTTTGTTAGGGGTACAAGTGCATTATTCTTTATCATACAGGTCTGAGGTCAGCTCTGTTGTGGAAAGAATGAACCTTGACCTAAAGCTGTCGTTGACAGCTAGAGTATTAGGCTCAGGACGTAGTTAGATCCACCATCTCTAAGGGGGCAAACAAGCACTTAATAATCTCCCTAAACGATCTCTGGGGGGAGGGGGACGGACTCCATATCAGGTCCCCTTTGGCATAAATATGTATGTTCCAGTCCTTGATGGTCCAGACAATGTGGCTGCTCCGAAGCAATTTGATGAAAATGATCTCTGTGCTGTCTTACAGGATTTGCAACACTTCCGTTACTCGCACACAAGCGACCAGTTGAAGACATCTGTCTCTGCTGGAATTAAGGAGAAACCAGAGCCTTCCGGCTGGATCCCATAAATCGGGGACCTTGACAGAGAGAAGGTATTGGTGAAGAAGGAGTTCGGCCCAGCATACTGGTCCCCTTGTGCCAGTCGTTGGCATACATGGTACAAGAACTGTAATGTTGCCACTGTTTGCTGGTTCCAAAGACAATTGTTTTGTCTCCATTGAACCCGTCAAATTACATCATGTGGCCGATAATAAATAGAAGGCCACGAGCTGTCCTTGGTAGTTCTCTAATCCTCTTGCTACCATACAGGAAATTCATCTGCAGCATGTGAGCACCACCGAAGCTGTTTCTCCCCAGCTGGGGGATGGGTCCCGGAATCACATTTGTTATTTCCAATTTCCTCTGAAAATACTAGCCACAATACAGTCATGAGTACTGTACTTCCTGCAACATTTTATGTTGATAATTTGATTTCTACAGATCAGCCCTCGGTGACTCTATGAGTTCTCTATTACCACTTGTGGCTCCCACTTCTCAACAGACTGGTTCTGGTTATTTTTTGGGTATGGATGACTTTTAATTTCACTGTTCCACCGACTCAGACTCCACCTATGGAAATTTGTGTTTTCTTTTTAATGGCTAAAATATACTTATTTGGTTCCACATTAGATATATGTTTTGATTATCCTAGACTTGAACTTTTTTTGTCTTTGATTGGATTTGAGACTGTCTTTTTCTTGTTAATCAATGGCCACTATCTCCCATAACGTTCAGCCACAGAACTGGTCAAGGAGATGCTGCTGCATCATTATTCTTGCCACAGACTGACAACAGCCTTGTCCCGACTTGTCCTGTTGAACATTTCAGCTGTGCTGGTAACGGATGAAATTATTTGGGATGAATTTGCATTTGATGTCTTCGGCCCCACCAAGATTCTGCAGATTCCATATGTATTCAAAATAGCCATGGGTAATGTCATGATACCTGGGTTACATTCTGAAGATTGAGATATTGATACTGTTAATGCAATGTTGTCTGAGTTAGAATACTATGCTGTCTTCGAAGATGAGGATCTTCATTTAAATTCAGCCAATTACGAATACATGTTCTGTTACCACCATTATGGGCATCACTATTTACCTAGAGCTAACATTCATCATACACTTTACAATTATACATAGTGGGAACATTGTCCAACTCCCCCACAGGGCAGTTCTCAGAAATACCAAGCTAAATTTACAAATTTTCCAGTCACAATATAACTAACCCAACATCCTTTTATTTTAAATTAGTCCCTACACCAGCAAAAAGAAATTCATGCTGACACAAACCAAACTCTTATATGCAGACTCTTTTGATAACACATTAGCTGTACAAGGCTATGAGTATTGGAAAGAAACCATAGATATGAAATCTATTTGGGGAACTGACCTCTGGCAGATTTAGGGAACAGACACTTTGTTTAGAGCCTGTTTAATCCCTACACAAATGATTTTTCTGAATGACACAGTTCAATAGTCTACATGGCTGTGATTCCAGAGGATTAAGGACAATAATGGCCCTGATATTCCCACTATTGCCCTCTTTGACGATTGGCAGAATATATTACATTATACTGAAGAACAGCTCAATGAAATGGCCACAAATGGCACATTTAACTCTACACTTGGGTGGTTATTGTGGCCACAGGGCACAAATGGTCATCATGCTAGTTTTTTAAATTCCTCACAGGGGCTCAAGGCAGGCAGGTCAGACCCTCGTTATTCCCCATCTCAACACTCAGACGTAGTCACCACATATTCAGTGGGGAAGTTATGTCAACAATGGTTAGAACATTCCACACTGTCTGCAGTAAAACAACATCTTTCTCTCCTATCGGAGGACATGAACCTCTCTGATTTTTTGTTGGGTCCTAGGTCTCCACATTCAAAAAGATTTATTTATGCAACCTATAATGAAATTTGGAAATTGTTGCAAATGGAAGCCGCTGCAAGTTTAAGACAAATTGATTAAGATAATTTGGATAAAGTACTTGCTGTTGTTGATAATAGCATCAACACATTGTCTTCTCGAATTTACAGTTTGAATAATGTTGTATAATCTGTCATAGGTATTATGCAAAATAATATGTCTGTATCGTACCATGGGCAAAATCATCTTAGCTCAATTATGCAATTTAGCTGGACACTACAGGTCCTTAAAAATGGTTGTGTACCTTGGCGATACCCTAATTCCAGTCACCTATTTCTGCCATTTAATCTGACCCGTAAACAACAACTCATGGCTCAAAAAAGACGCTATATACACAATGTTACATATCGAGAAGTCAGACAAGCTACCCTTTACCATTGCAGAAACACCATCCACAATTTTCTTATAACATGGAGTAATATTGCTCCCTATTTAAATATTCCAGTTCACTTCTTGCATGAAATGTTTTCCCGTGGGTATATATGAGGCCCTGGGAGGGAGCTTTAGTCACAAGATATGGTCACTCCCCTTTGAATATCTTTGTGAATGGCTGGGACGGGAAGTGTTCCTTATTGGAAAGGATTGTGACTCTTCCGTTGGCCACTCACTTGTGCACAAACATGTTACCATTCGCAGCTCCTGTAATGCGTCTGTTCCAAATTTGGCCTATTTTTAAAAGGAATTCCAGTTCCCACAATTTTACCCACTCTTATTGTTCTTTCCAATTGCAGTTATTTAGTTTTAAAATTACCAGGACTGCTATAGAATGAAAGCTAGGATCCCCTATATTGTTTTGGTTTCCCAACTAGTGAAATGTTGTAATAACATATTTTTCCCTCCCACACATATGGTTCTTGATAATTTGTTTTGGCCTTCCATTCCAACTTTGAAGGCAGATTTCAGTAAGCTAAGCAGACTCAAAGCCTTATTGTTTCAAAAGAAGGTAGCGTTAACTTCCGCTAGAGAAACGTTTGAACTTCAGGTCGCAAGGACGTCTAGCAAAATACAGTCACTCCTATCTACAAACCTCCCTTTAAATTTTGGCAAATTAGTAAAATGTATCTTTAATGCTTTCAATGCTACCGACATAGCACATTTCTTTAAAATCATAGGTACTGGCTTGGTCAATACCTTCCAGCATATTTTTGGAATTATACCAGCTTTTATTCATTCATTATTTTCCAATATTTTTGGAGGCATTCCCTTAGTATTATTCCTCATCTGCAGCATTTTGGTCCTATTTTTGTTACTCGGCAATGGATGTGCATGCCCAAAACCTGCTAATGCTGGACCAGCCAACAATCCTACAGTGTAGTAAGCGCATGATCCAGCGGCTTGGAGCCCCTTTACTCCTGGATTTAGACTTTGACTGATCACTGTCATTCCAATACCTTGTTTACCTGGGTTCAACCTGTGTTCTGCTGCCTGTGGTGTCCCTTTGAATGGGCAGTTATTATCCGCCTTGCTCTGCAACCTCCTGTTCCTATGGACATAAATCGGATGATGAGTCTAGTAGAGACCCATTTTGGAAGTTGTCCAATTAACTGGGGTTTCTTCAAGATGCTAGGTATGAGTTTCTTCCCACCAGGGAGATGGGTGCATCAGCACCAGGACTACTCACCTCAGATTTACATAACACGGAGGCAGCACAACCGCCCATTTTCTCAGCATCAGCCAGTCGCGCCTCACTGTGCTCACAAGGTGCTGGGTGGGTGTGGTGCACGGGGATGGAGGGCGGCGGGGGTACGATTAAATAAACAAAATAAAAAATAAAAATAAAAAACGTACCTGATCTGCCGCCACGCTGCTCCTCTTTTTCTTGTCGCTGCAGGCACAGGCTCCCAGCCTGCCCTGCGGCCAATCCTGGCGCTGCTCAGAGCAGTATCAGGATTGGCTGGGAGCGCCCAGCCAGGACGCTCCCAGGCAGACTGGGATCCTGTGCCTGCTCTCTCTAGCCCAGCAACACAGTGCTGGGCTGGAGAGAGCACACTGTGCATGTGTGTTTGGCCGGCCCGAGACGGCCTACCAAACACACATGTACTCTGAGGGGAGTGCATAATGCACTCCCCTCAATCACGTCATCCCCCAATGCCCCGCCCCTTTCATAACAAAAGTATAATAAACACAGTTATCCTTTTGTTGTGAAAGATTTTGCAGCTTCTGCTGCTGGTGGGGGGTGACGCTCTTCCGCCCTAACTGAGGAGCTGCCACTGGCATCGGTTGATAATAAGGATCATATCTGTTCTCTTGAGCTATGGAATGGGGCTGTTCAGCAATTATCTGTGGAGATGGAATCCATCCTAGATTCACTAACTAGTGACTTGGTGGAAGAGATTCTGGGTGCCCCCAACCCCAACTAATTTGGCCTGTTTTTCTAAATTCTCTCCGGCCCTTTGTAAATAGTTTTTATAATTTTTTATATTATGCTTTTATTATTGTGTTGAGTTTGCTTGGCTTATACATTTATTTTTTATTTCATTTGTGTATTAGATTGCTGTCCCATCCATAGGAGATGTCATGAGCTCTGTGCATGTACTCACTATAGTTATGCCTCATTTTTTAAGCACTCTACAAATCACAATGGCTTTGTCTTGCTTTAGTGCAGATTGCACATTTTTTCTTTTGTGCCATTGTTTTGAAACACACTGTAATTTCACTTGCTGTGCAGCCACTTTCCTGGGATTTTGTCTGTACATTCTTCAACTGCTCAGTGGACACAACAAATGCCAGGTGTTGTTTTCTGTCTGTTCAGCAATCGTTCTCAGGCTTCTATAGACATAACACAGTAGCTCTTCACTGTATCAAGCTAACGGTATAAATTAGGTCCCCTGGTGTTTACTTTTTTAGAGAGGAGGATTCCAGCAGAGCTGACACATCTGGGGAACAGATGCCCTCTTGGGCATGCAGCCTGTGTAAACTGGGTTTACACTTCGCTATGATGACCACTTGACTACACAAACAGAGGTATGGGGGTTCTCCACTCCCATAGATAAAAAATAATATTAAGCCTTCCTGTGCATACATAGGCTCAGGCCACTAGATTTACATTATGGTGGCACCATTTGTGTTATACAGTTTTCTAACGGCTATTCTAATTTTTATATTTGTAGTCAGTATTGTAATTGCATCTAATTTGCTCCATATTAGACTATTTTAGTTGCAATACATATATTGTATACTTTCATTGTCCTTTTTACTGTTGCTATGGATATGTCCGACTGAAATAATGTATGAAAAGGACTGACCTATTTTCCACTTTTCCCTGAGAAAGGGGGCTAGAGTGTCATGCTTTTTGGGTTGCGACAATTACTTGTCACTCCGTAAGGTTAGGAGGGCAAGGAAGGCACTGTGAGCTAGTAGGTATTTTGGTATGACAGTACTGATTCGGCAGACGTAGTGCAGCCCCTGCATTCTGACGTTCTGTTGTCCCAAGGCACAGTTCCGCAAAAGCAGACTCCCTGCAGCAAAGGAATGTCTAGTGGCTCAGGAAGAAGGTGATGAGGCTACCGCCAGCTCTAAGCTATGGGCCCCCAAAGCTATCCTTCTACTCTAGTCAAGTATAGAACAAAATAAATGATTAATTCCACCATCCTATTGTGAGAACTTCAATAATTTGTGGTGCACATCTGGTGGGTTTCATGAGCCCTGAAAGGAAACAAAGGCATTTTTAGAGGAAAGGAAAGCTGGTTGGTGTTACTGTCCTTCCCACTGGGTTATTTGCTTGTTGGGAAAGGGTGTACAATCAGACAAACCTGCCAGACAAACTCTTGCGCATGCAGGTAGTGTCGGGAATACTAGCATGAACCACCCTGAATCAGTACTCACACAAACGGTGGAATATTATAATGAATTAGAATTCATTATACTTTATTCTCTTGCAAATAATGTGCATAAGAAGCATCAGAATAATAATAAGCACTTCTGCAATTACATCTTGAGAGTGAAAACTAAATACACCAAAGCAATGACACATTGCTAAGCTATTAATCTAAAACCCCAATTACTTTATGTTAGGCTGTCTAGTGTCGATATTCATTATTTCACAGTATTTGCAGAGTCATTTAAAATCTCCCGGGCACCTGTACATCAGTAGAACTCAATCTGTGTCCTCAACTGACAGCACGTCCCCAGAAATCAGTCGATCTTTTTGCCCAATCCTAACTGCCAGGGACCTTTATACCCCTTTTTGACTTTAGGAGTCTATGGAGCAAGCAGGGTTCACTGCGCTGGGGCCCTGCATTTTTGAGGCAGGACTGAAAACAATGCTTCTATTAGTTCATTAGGAAGCCCACAGAAGTCACAAGTCTTATATCTCCTGAATTTTGACTGTGAAGAACATGCCTCAGGGCACCCTATAAGTAAAAGTTAAACACCACAAACACATTAGAAAAATATAAACATATTCTCTGTCTAATGTAATGCCAGCAGCAGGAAATAAGCGACAAATTAGCAGACACAAACCTTTAGCTTACACAACAAATGGAGCTTAATCAGCAATATTAAAAAAGGCTTAAAATCTATGCAAAGTTGCGTAGCTATATTTCATGTAGCACCAGCAATCTAAGTGCATTAAACAAAGTGTAGAAACTGTGATCTTGAGTCCACTGAGGGTGGGGTCAATAAGCATGGGACAGGAAAAAAGATATGGCAAAAACTGTTTTGTTGGTCTTTCACCTTCAAGAAACTGCATATAAAATAACTCACACCTTAAACGAAAAATAAATGCAAGTTAAACTTATCAGTGAGAGACACACTTTTTTTGTTTTGTGAAACCTCTGTTGGTTAATGTGATCACTGCAGGTATCTATATGTGTAACCAGAGAGCCACCGTATTGAATTCTGGTTGGTGAAGTGGGGAAAAGTGACTTGTGAGTATTAAGTGTGACAAAGTCCGAGCCTGTGAACGAAAGCACACTGAATATATATGTCATTATTTTAAACTTGCATTACAATCTGTATAAGATTGGCTGCAACAAAGTGCATAAAAAGATTGAGGTTCAAAATAAAAAGTGCTTCTCTGAGTAATATGCAGACTGTACTTAGTGCAAATATTTTGTTTACCTGTCCATTAAAAGCACACACCCCACAGCGCATCTTACAATATCTCTCAAACGGAATACTCTTGAAGTGACTCCATCAATTAAAGCCAATGTCGGCTTCCAAGCAGCCTATACATTTGCCGATGAACTACGTGTGCACATTTATATTTCTTTCAGGCACCGGACACACTGGCAAGGAAGCTTGTTTCAAATGTTGAAATTAACCATTCCCAAATGGTTGTGTTTTAAAAATACAGTAGGGGAATTGTTAGTGGGGTGGATTGGAGCGGGGTGGTGGAATGGAGAGGGTGGATTGGGTTGTTGTGAATTGGACTGGAGTGGGGTGTATTGGAATGGGGTGGAATGGATTTGAATGGGTGGGTTGGATTGGTCTAGATTTGGGTGCGGTGGATTGGAATGGGGTGGGGTGGGTTGGAATGGGGTGGGGTGGATTGGACTAGAGTGGGATGGATTGGACTAGAGTGGGATGGATTAGATTGGGGTGGGATGGACTGAAGTGAGGCAGATTGGACTGGTGTGGGGTAGGATGGATCAGATTGGATTGGGGTGAATGGGTGTGGATTGGATTGGAGTGGGGTGAGTGTATTGGATTGGTGTGGGGTGGATTGGAGTGGGGTAGATTGGATTGAGCTGGATTTTAATCAATTGAATTGGTGTGGGGTGGACTGGATTGGAGTGGGGTGGATTGTGGTGCATTGGAGTGGGGTGAATTGGGATGTAGTGGGATGGATTGGATTGGGGTGAGGATTGGATTGGGGTGAGGTGCATTTGATTTGACTAGGAAGTTTGGGCTGGGGTGGATTACAGTGGGGTAGATTGTTTTGGACTGGAGTAGGGCAGATGTGAGTGAGGCAGATTGTTTTGGATTAAAGTGGGCAGACTGGTGTGGGACAGATCATTTTGGATTGGAGTAGGGCAGATTGTTTTGGACTGCAGTGGGGTAGATTGTTTTGGATTGAAGTGGGGCAGATTGGAGTGGAGCAGACTGGAGTGGGGCAGATTGTTTTGGATTGGAGTTGGGCAAATTGGAGTGGGGCGGATTATTTTGGACCAGAGTGGGGTAGATTGGATAGAGGCAGATTGTTTTGAATTGGAGTGGAGTGGGGGAGATTGGAGTGAGCCAGATTGTTTTGGATTGGAGTGGGGCAAATGTTTTGGACAACATCACCACCATCAAATTGATTCTTGCTGCGGAAGTAGGGTGAACAGATGTCCTGGATTTGCCAGGATAGTCCGGGTTTTTTGATAACTGTCCCAGTGTCCCAACACTTTTAATAAAAATAGAAAAATGTCCCAGTTTTGAGAGAGGGTTGTGCTGTGAAGGCTCATGTTCACTCCGGCCCTCTCTTGACAGCATGGACAGAGTTTTTTCAAAAGACTCTCCTGCTGTGCTGCCTGACCAAATTCAGGCTACACAGCAGGATTTAATAGGGGTGAATCAACCCCTGCAGAGCATATCACCCCAGGCCAGAATCATAAAGGTCCCCTTTTAGCACACTGCAACAATGCAAAGGAAATCTTTAATTTTCATGCTACAGAAGTGTGTGTGGGTTTCTGTAGTATGGAAATTATAGACTTCCTTGTCCTGGTCCATACTGTGGTTTATGAATGATATATCTATATATATATTAAACACTGAAAAAACCAAAGGTTACAGGGATGTTATAGTTAGGTTTTTAATTTACTTGTACAAAATCCTAGAAATTCAGCAGTTATAGTTATAGTTAATTCAAATAACTATAACTCACGCCTCCAACATGCATAGTTTTTTCTTCAATAATTTGACTGCTAATGTTTCATTTATATTTTTAATTACGTTATAGAAGTTGTCATGAGTGCAGTAATATCTGGGGTAATTATCAGTGCATGACAAGAGAGTGAGTTATAGTTACCTTAGGGTGCCAAACCCCTTAACCACCGAAGTCCACACACGGGTCTGTCGCTCTGGGTGTGAGAATAGATGTGAGAGGGTGTCTCTGGGTGTGAGAAAGACTGGGTGTGAAAGTGGGTGCCTGAGGGTCGGAGTGGTTCTGTGAGTGGATGTGTGACCTTCTGAGTGGGTCTGTGAGTTGGTGCGTGAGTGTCTGAGTGGGTGCGTCAGTGTCTGAGGGGGTCTGTGAGTGATGTGTAAGTGTCTGAGTGGGTCTGTGACTGGGTGCATGAGGGTCTGAGTAGGTCTCTGAGTAGGTGTATGGCCTTCTGAGTGGGCCTGTAAGTGGGTACGTGAGGGTCTGGGTGGGAATGTGAGTGGGTGCATGAGGTGTCTAAGTGGGTCTGTTAGTTGGTGCATGAGTATCTGAGTGGGTCTCAGAGTGGGTGCATGATGATCTGAGTAGGTCTGTGAGAGGGTGTGTGACCTTCTGAGTGGGCCTTTGAGTCGATGCATCAGTGTTTGAATGGGTCTGTGAGTAGGTATATCAGTGTCTGAGTGGATCTGTGAGTGGGTGTGTCAGTGTCTGAGTGGGTCTGTGATGGATGCATGAGGGTCTCATGTGGTCTCTGAGTGGGTGCACGAGTGGGTCTGTAAGTGGATATGTGAGGGTCTGAGTGGGTATGTGAGTGGGTGCATGAGTATCTAAGTGGGTCTGTGAGTAGGTGCATGAGTGTCTGAGTGGGTCTCTGAGTGGGTGTGTGAGGGTCTGAGTGGGTCTATGAGTGGATGCGTGATGGTCCAAATGGGTCTTTGAGTGGGTGCATCAGTGTCTGAGTGGGTCTTTGAATAGTTGTGTCAGTGTCTGAGTGGGTCTGTGACGGTGCAGTAGGGTTTGAGTGGGTCTGTGATATAGAGATATCACTTGTAAATTTGTGAAAATATTTCCGAAGGGAAGAACCCTATTGAAAAAGTTATAAAAATACTGCATTGAGAGACCCTGCAAATGTTGTGAGGATTTGGGAAAAAGGAAAGTTACATATGACATCATGATCCTTTTTATGCGTATGTACCTTTATGGAGGAGGTGTAGACAAAAGGAGTGTGCGCCTTTAAATATATGTTTTGCACTGCACTATGGGATGGCCCAGTCGAAGGCTTCTGCCGAAACGCGTAGGCAATTTTTTCTGGTGGCACCTCGCACTTTGCACTTTCATTATTTTGAAACAATAAATATATATATATATCGGGAAAGCTAGTCCTAGAAATGGTACTAAATGTTGGCGATGGTCAGTGCTGTGTTAAAATTTAGCCCTATTTCTATGTCAGTGGCTATCCATTTTTTTGTTATTAAAATCTGGTCACCCTAAACCGACGGGTACGAATTAAGTTGAATCAATCAGTGCTTGGTCCCTGCTCCATAAACAGGAACAGAAATTATGCTAAGCCTGCAGTGACCAAGAACAAGGCTGTAAAGACGAGTGCCACTCAAGCCAACAAATGTCAAGCAACGGGCAGAATCTAAGCCCACTTTAAGATTACAATAGTCTGGAAGAGACAAGTGCATGCGGTGTCCAGCCATTACCTAAAAAGAATGGGCATTTCGTGGCCCTCAGATCCTGCCCACTTCGAGCTCTATGTAGCTTACATAATTCTCGAAATAGCTACGTATTTTACATGCTAGGCGGGGTGGCAACATGAATGGAAATTGTGACTTCCGCAATTCCTTTTCACCATCTGTTTGTGGGAATTAATGTTGTTGCGTACCTTTCCCTCACAACTGCCAAGTTTTGGAAACTTGCAGGGTCAGTGTTCCAAAAGGTGCACATGGAACACACATCTGGTTTATCAGTTTCTGCAAGAAGTTCATGCTTGCACCATCTCTCTCATGAGAGAAAGCTGTGCGTTTGGTGTAGGAGTAAGGAACACAATAAAGGTAGCCCAATAATCGGGATCTACGCAAGGTTATGCTTGTACAATTAAATTAAAATAGCTCATGTGCAATTTCTCCTCTAATTCCTCTGAGAACTAGCCATGTGCAAAATATGCTAGAGTAATTCTCTCGCTTTATCTCACGCAAATTGCTCGAGATGTGAGAAATTACAGCAGCACAAAATGTTGCACATTTTTGCTGAAGAAGACTGGTTTAAACAGGAATGTCTTGTGCGAAACAGGTTTGAGCAGAAAATGCTTAATCTAAATGAAGGGCATTTTCTCCTTGAACCTGTGCCCTTGATGGTGTCTTGGGTGTCTTCTGAAGTTGAGGTACACCCCAGCGTTCAGTGGTTATTCCAGATACCAACACAAATGTATTTCAAGTAATTATGAGTTATTTTGAATAATTTTCCTGGCATTTTGCGTAATTGTAGTGGAAAATTATGCAGTTTTGCGCACCCTTACATCCTTCACATTCCTGCTTCTCCACATGAGATTGCTTCTTCGTTTCCGACAAATACCTTGAGAGGGACATGTGTCCTTGGATACGGAGACTGAACTTCGCATGATGACTTCCATAGCCCTTATGAACCTCCCGACTTGGAACTGATTTGGATTGAAACACTCAGACTCTTGTCTGTGCATTGCCAGTTTCTCTGACACTGTGAGAATTGTTACCAGGGTCAATTGGGAAGGCGGCAGTCAGGAACTGGGTGATGAGTCGGGGCCTCAGGGTCACATGTGGGCTAGTTTTATTAGGGCCTCAGTTAACCGGTCCACAGAGACTTACAGTCTGGCAGGCCCCCGCCAGGCCACTGTAATGTGTATTCATCTCTGCCATGCCTCTACACACCCGAGCCAGGCTGGGGGCCAGGTAAGAAGCTCACCCTGTAACTGACCCGGCCCAGCAGCAGTTTTACCCCTGACACCTCCCTGCTGGGCCACCACAATCTGGCCATGGTGGGCAGGGGAGGAGATAGCATGCAGAGGCCTTGCGGAGGGGTGGTGTGAGGGGGGGCAGATGGTGTCACCTCATCCACAATGTCTTTTAGGCCATGGTGGGGCATGCATGATTTCATAGGCCTCACTGTGAGGCCACCATTCTCAGAGAGAAAAATAGAAAGGCTGTAAAGTACTTTCGAGTCCCAGTATTGGCTTAGTGTTCTGTGATTGTGGGCAAATCAATTAATTTCCCAAGGCATAAATAAAAATGAATTTGATTTTGTGAAGTGTAACTAGTGCTCATGTAAATGGCTCCACTGCCTTTGGGTTGAGTTCATGCTATATAAAACTACACAGACAAAAAATAAACGGACAGATTCTGCAAATGTCCAAGCCATGATAAATAAATATGACTCTTTACATATAAACATCCATATTCCTTTTTAAATTAATTTTCTGACTTTGTCTAGGTTTAATTCATCTGTAAGAAAAATGTTTAATGTGCTTTTGCATTACACTTGTTCTTAAAGTAACCAGAGGTAAAAATACCGGTTTGGGTGACTTTCTTCATTTAGATACTAGCTAAGGCATTAAAATACTGGTCATTCTGGTAAAAAAAAAAAAAATGAAAAAAGCAAGGTGGGAACCCTACCCAGATACGTGGTTGTGGCAATTTTTTTCACCCCGCCAACCAGGCCTAACGGGGGTGCATCTAGTTTTCACCAACTTTACTGGCTCTATAAGCTTTCAAATGCTTAATTTAACAACATTTCTCCAAAAATTAGTCCAATGAGACTAAGCGAATGGCAATCAATGAAAGGGACGATCCGGGAATGTGGGCCACTTTTTTTGGGAGTGCCCAGGCCTAATTGTGATCCCAATCCGACCCTGATTGTTACCCACCTTCCTAAAATACTTTGAGCCTTGAAAAGGCTCCAGGCCTGCGTGCTACTAAGGGGTGAAACACAAGTTGGCTGTTGTCTCTAGATGTGGAAGAACACTGAATAAACCAATTTTACCTCACATTGGGTCTTTGTCACCATTCTTTATGAAACAGATGAATGTCCTCATATGTATACATTGATGAATGTTCTCTTTTGTGATTGTTTTATAAATTAACTAACATATATGCTATTAGCAATCATGAATTTACATATTTTTGTGCAACTGTGTCCCCATACATAAATGTAACCTTGTTGAGTGACAGTGTGTGGGTCATGCTTTCAAGGGCACGGACATCAATTCACCGAAATGCCAGGGGTAGCAGAAGTAACATCACATGCCCTTTGACCTCCACATTCACTCATACACATATACTTACACATACACACAAGTTCAAACTTACATACACAGTCTCACATTAACACACTTTCACCCGCAAGCATGCACAAAACATATATTTCAAAGCATTTTTTACTTTTCTCTGCTGCCATGGAAGTGCACATTCCAACTAATTGCACTCTATTTTGTTACACTTATAGTAGATGATATATTAATATTCACTATTAAGTGAATAATATATTATTATTCATTAATAGTGTAATAAAAATGTTTTTAAAAAAACAACGAGATTGGAGCACCAACTGTCACTGTGTTCCTGACACTGAACTTGCCACCTCTGAGGCCACGGTAGCAAAGGCAGTTCCAGGGTCGCAAAGGGCAAGCTGAGGGTATCAACTGCGACCCCTGATGACCCCTAAATGACATCCATGCTCAAGGGGATAGCACACAATCTTTAAATATAAATTGAATAGGCAATTCTCGAGTATTTGGATCTGAAGACCTCTTTCCTCCAGGTCATTGTTTTATTTTTTAGCTGGATGTGCTATGCCATAGTACGGCCCTTGGGCCACCAGCAGCCCGGCAGACCTTCTTTGGCAGCCCGCGGACCTTTTTTCCTAAACGTAGACTCTACGAGTCTAAGACTACGTCCTGTTGGTAAACACAAAAGAGGGCCGCTGGACCATGCGCAATAGCAGCTTTGCTGCGCATGCCTCCCATTCCAGAGGCCCTCTTCTGTGTTTACTGCCCGGCAGCGAATCCAGTGTGATATCACACGCTTGCGGTAGCGGGACGCAAAGACTGTTTAAAAGTCAGCTGACTTTTAAACGGTCTTTTGGAAGCTTCCCGCTGCCTTCGCTGCCTGCATCAATGTCTCTTCACTATCCCTGATTTAAAGGTAAGCCCCCACGATCTGCTCCCAATGTGTGGTTGGGGGTTCAGGAGGTGGTCGGGGTTTGGGAGGGTGGGTCGGGTCGGGGGAGTGTATCGTAATCAGTGCTTAGTTTGTAAATAAAAACATGCTGGTACCCAAATCCTTCCTCTTAAACATGCAGCTGCTGCAATTAAATGTGCGAACACAGAATACTGAGGCAGTGTAATCTAAAGCCATCTCGGGTCTCTTCAATCCATATAAAGCCACTCCCTGCCCCCTTCAGCCCACTCTTGCACTTTCTGCTTTTTTTCTTTGTGATGTTTTTTTGTTTTTCTCTTCCTCCGTCTTTGACATATGTGTCTTTTGCTTGCAATAAATGCTTGAGGCAAAAAAATAAGCGCCGGCCCTCAATAATAAGTGCCAGTGCTCCACACCGGAAACAACAAGCACAAATTAAGCACTGATCATAATTCTAGGCTGCCTAATTTTTATTTATTTGCATTCTTAGAAAATGAAGCCTAACGGTAGTAATGGTGGTTGAAGTGCACAGCAACTGCCGGGGTCCTAATGGGTTAAGCTGCCAGTTTCATGCATCAGGTTGCGCGGCAATAACCGTGACTTCTGTGTGTGTAATTCTGTTTGAGTGTGCGTGCCCCTGATGTGCTTGTATGTGTGCCTTTGTGTATGTGGAGTGGGAAGAGGTATGTATACCTCTGCTTCTGTTTCTGTGGGATTCTCGAGCACTGCATCTTTCCTACGATATTTATGTATAGGTTTTTCCTCCTGAAGTCCCATGAAAGTGGTAGCTCTCGAAGCAACTTTTTGGGGGCAGGCACCAGAAGAATTCTGGAACATTGTGCCCTCTGACAAATTTCCTGTTCTTTTTACAGTGGCCCAGAAAGTAATTTGTATGTTTGGGTCAACATATGTTTGTGAAAGTTTGTTTTCCACAATGGGACTGTTGAAGAGTAAACTCAGAAATAAGCTGACAGACTTACATCTGGATCAACTCTTAAGGCTTGCAGTTTCAGAATTAGTACCAGATTACAGGACACTAATAGGAGACAAGAAGTGTAAAAAAAGTTCTTAGTATATCTTTCTTTGACGTACCTATTTTTCGGTCTCAGTTAAACCTGTGCTGGATATCCACTTAGTGAAGATTACCATGCAATGCCTCTTAAGAATGCTATTGTACAATAAAAATGTATTGTCAAAATGTCTAGCTTTGTACTTACATCTGGCTTCGAAATACAGCGTTGTCTAGTAATGTTTTTTATACCAGTAGCCCTGCCCCTTCGCCCCCTTCTCCCCCCTCCCACACACACACACACAGACCAATCAGTGTGGCTCTCGGCCACAAACCAGACTATAATTTTGGCCCCCAGCAAAAAGTTTGCGAGTACCCATGTGCTATGGTGATTGCCTGAAAATCTCTGGCTCAGACCTGCCCCGTTTTCCTGACAAAGAAACCTCGCTGATCTTGGTGACCAGATTTAACATAATTTATGACGCTTATTATGAATTGAAGTGCAATTATTTTTATGCAAGCACCTCTTGACTCGACGACTCGACTGCATCCACGCGCCTCAAGGGCTACCGCACATAATTTAGCTACAACAGTATCCCGGTTGAGCACTAGTTATGTTGGGCCATATGTACGAACACATTTTCCCATAGACACAGCATGGGCAAAACTGCTTGCTACAACTGGCCCATACTCTACCAAAAACATCTTTCTGAGAAAAGTAGGATTTATGGGCCATTATTTGGTTGGGGGGGTTTCCATTAAACTGCGGTTACAAAAAAAGGCGGGAAACGGTAATAGGACCGCTTTCCTCAGTGCGCTGCCCTTTATAATTGATACCACTCCTGCCGCGAGCCCTTCCCTCTGGCGCGAGGCTCGTTTATCTTTCCCTTAGCAGCTGCTCAATAACTCTATCAGCCCGTCCCCTTCTTTTGCAAGGGCTTTGCTTTTTCATCTTCCCATTCATAATTGAAGCGATTTGACGTCCGTACGTGTCTCGCGAGGGGCCTCCAAACCGTGTGTGAAAATGATGGATCGGCTCTTAAAAGATTTATGCCCACTTTGGATGTTCCTCTTGCGGAAGAAGAAGCGACTTGCCGTGATGGGTTTTGTTCCAAAGCAACGTATCCTGCTGCCACCAAAGCTTTTAGGCAAATCAGAGCGGACCGCCACAGCCGCTTTTTCTTTTCTTCACTTATTTTTAGGCCCTTCTCACGGGATTAGTTGGCCGAGTGGAGATGTAATTCAGAGAAGGTGGCAGACATGAAAGAGTTAATTGTATCCCTTTTACTGTGTATATACATTCTCTGTTTGTAAGGCAGTACCTCCCGTCTTCATGCACGTGATGAGGTACTAGGATGCTTACAGGAAATCCCTGTTATGGAAGTTGGAGACCGCCCAGAATAGGGGGTGTAACACAGGCCACTGCAGACCCTGCTGGGCAGCGGGATCCCTCAGCCCTTCAGAGGACCGCAAACCTTCAGGGTGGCCCCATCCGCCCTAAGGCCAATGAATATATGGGAGATATGGGAGACTCGGGGACTTCTCTTCATATTCTGTGGGGTGGGGGAGTCATTAATTTTTCATTACGCCACTGACCCAGAACTGGTTTCAGCACTGGAGTGTTATGGCCTGATTACTTTTAAAGTTGTAAATACACACTATACGTGGGTGCAGAGTTACGATTTAGCAAGTCACAAATCTTTCCGAAAGTACTCCTGGAATGCTGCGCCAGGCTCAGGTTTCTATTCGTAGTTAAACTTTTGAGAAGTATTGCATTTCGCTTTGCATTGTCATTTCTGCCAGTGCAGTTGTAGGGGTTGTGCATTTATGCTCGCTGAATTGTGATTGATTTTATAAAATGGCACCGTGTTTTTTTCTCAACGGGCATTTTACTTTCTCGGCGGGCAATCCGTCTCCCTTACATTCCACTAGTGTTGGGACTGTTGCTTTCCCCTTTTCACTTTGAAAAGGGATTTAGTCTTGCTCTTACAAGCAGTAAATCTCCACCCAGGTGTGTGTGAAGGGTTAAAAAAGGAGTTTTATCGATAACCACAAGCTTTGAAGTTTGTCGGGGTTCCAAACCTTCCTCAGAAAGCTTGCCGTGGAACATTCACTCTCCACCCGTTGAGGTTTGCCCACCACCGTGGGAAAATATTACAGATGAATAAAGGATTTTTTTTAGTGAAAGGTCACCTTTTGTGAATAGGACATTTTTCTAAAAAATCTACAAGGGCAAAATTGATTCACACACACAAACGGGTTTGTGAATTTGAACTTTGCTCTCTTGTTAGGGAATTAATTATGTTGAGAAAATTCGAAAGAGCACCATATTTGCATCCAACATAATGCAGATATTCCATATAGTTGTGTATCAGTGTGCTCAAATCAGCACTTAGCACCGAGAAACAACACAATGAACATTCAGCTGAACACATAATATTGAACACTGAATAGATAAGACAGATGGGTATTATCCACGGCCACTGGAATTATGTGGCAAGAGAGGGCCAAATTATGTGGCAGGGTTGAGTAAATTATGTGTCAAGAACCGGCAATTTATGCAGCATAATTCATCACATTTTGCAATAGTACTATTTAATTATTTCATTTTGTTAAACTCGGCAGATTATGTGTCAGATGATCGGTTATGTGACAAATGTGGCAAAACTATATTTATGGGAAAATTTCTGCAGCTGCACAATTGAATAATTCCAGTGGCCCTGGTGATATCCTTCATGACTTGCTACACAAGAATCTACAAAAAAACATATCAGATAGATCTCCCAAAACCTAACATAGTCTAGATAAAGCAGTAGATGGTTATCAAGGCTCCTCGTCAGCTCCCACTGCATTTAATTACCTCACTCACTTAATAAATTCTGATATATACATGATTAGGACACAGCAACCTAATAAACCATAAATACAGCACTGGTGATACAGCTTCACAAGCCAAATCAGACTTGACTGTAAAAGAGAATCCTCAAAAGCAAGGGTGGAAGATACTATGTGTAAGAAAGTGATGTATTAATTTGTGTGGCTGGTATTCCACTGCAAGTAATAAAGTCACTAACCTATTAGAGCCAGACAAAGATTTCAATAATTTAAACTTGCGGTCATCCTCCTCTTAGCTATACCACAGAGCAGGCCGGCTTCACTTACAGAAAATGAGTAAAACATTTAGAGATACCAAAACAGTCAAAAAGACAACATAATAACTACAACATAATAAACATCCCATACCAATTTATAAGGAAAAAAAACACATTTAGGCCTACACAGGGGAGACATAAGAGTTCAAAAGAAGGAATTTTCCCTCTGTCAAAAATTTAATTTTACAGGTCAGGCTGCAGGTTTAAATTGTAGCAGTCTGGCAACAATCTTATGCCGGAGGTCATGTTTACCTTTGTCACACTAGTTGACGGCCAGTAAGTGCTGCAGAATACAGGTGATAGTTAACTTTACACGCAATTAGTTTGAGTTTATTCCTGCACCATATACTTTGGCCTTATTGGAGAGTTAAATATGCTAATTAAGAGTTAGATACTTTTATCAGATTTTAGGGGTCAAAACACATGCACTGGGTCTGATTAGCAGTGGCACAGTCCATGGAGCCAAAACTAGCAACATC
Organism: Pleurodeles waltl; assembly: GCF_031143425.1. Taxonomy (NCBI): domain Eukaryota; kingdom Metazoa; phylum Chordata; class Amphibia; order Caudata; family Salamandridae; genus Pleurodeles; species Pleurodeles waltl. The sequence continues at coordinate 417,636,115 of NC_090448.1, read as the reverse complement.
AGTAAGAAACAAACTGGGGATGATCATGCCAAAAGGACACTTTCTCACTCTATGATTCAGTTATCAACACTAATGACAGAATTCCTGCCATACCAGTGACTCTAAAGTGGTATACTAGTGAAATAAACTGACTAGCATGTGTTGGTCAAATCCATTTAATTGTCTTCATCGTTTGGTAGATTTCCCCTACTATTGGAACAGCTACAAAGAGGGCCTAGTTCATGAGGGTCCTTTTTGTGGAGCCCTGGCATTGTTGCCAATAACGTTTTGTTTGACCTGGTATTTGTGGTTTCACTTTTTCCACTAAATCAGTGCACATAAAAGTACCATCATACAAGGTGTTATTGAGTAAGTCATGGGGCAATTTTTCCAAAAGCCTGTCCGGTCTGCTCTATGGCTGCAGAAACATAATGTTGAAATAATATATGCGTGCAAGAGAGCAATCATATACAAATGAAACCATATTTCAGAACATCCTTATCCATATTTCCCGGTTGTTGATCCAAAATTTTGGAGGTTGGGTATCAATGATCGATTCCATACTGGGAATCTTCACTATTCCAAGTACTAGGCTTTTTTTCACAGCCTGTATCTAGTGAGTGATTCCCAACCCCTCAAGCAGACCAATATAGTTCCCCACAAACAAATGTTATCAAATATTCTCTCCTTTTCAGGTCTATCTACGAACATCTTTTACTGTCTGTTTTGGGAGTACTTGTCATCAATACATGAAAAAGGAAGTATATAGAGAGAGTGGGCTTTGAGTCAGCTCTTAGCCATTAGCTTTCACATGTTTTTCATGAAATGCCATTGCCTGGGTAGGCTCTTTGTCAAAGCCATGGTGTTTGAGGATAGTTACATTGTTCCATTAGTAGCCCATTCGTTAAAATGCAGATCTAACATGACACATAGATTGAAATTGAGACCATCTTTGCTGTTTTTATTTTGCTGGCAAAACATAATTTTGGTGCTGGTACATGGTTTTACCGATTACTGCATGGATGCCTAACCCTGTCCTGACACAGTGGTGCTCACTAGTCACCCATGCACTTTCATTGATTTTGCATTGTTGTCTTAAATTTATAGTTTTTTCTGTTCACAAAGTATAGCAGGCTTTCTTAAAGATGCCATAGAAGTATTATTATGAATTAACCATTGTTTTCCTTCTCCAAAATGGTATATTTGTTATATTTCAAGCCATGAACTGTAAGTAAAAAGCATAAACAATTCACAGCATCCAATACAATACACAAGTCATCCATAAGCAAAAAAGTGTGACGGGTTAACAACAGTTAATACTTCCGCTTCTTATTAAGAGTGCTTGAATTGCAAGCAAGAAATCTAAAAAATTATTTAATAGCACAAACATTTAAATATCGGACAAAATGTTATTGTCCTACTACACCCAACCTACCACATCACGCCTAGCTTACCATACCTACCTACTATATTTAACTTGCAATACCAACCTGCCACACCTAGCACACATACTTACCAAACCTAAACTACTTTACCTGGCTTGCCTACTATACATACCTACTATATCCAGGAGCGTCTCTTGGTCTTTGTTGGGGCGGGGCAGCACAGGGGTGGTCGGGGCGGGCTTGCAAATTATTGTATTTTTTAAATTTAAAAATCACTTACCTGCTTCTCTGCTGCCGCCGCCGTGCTGCTCCTCTGCTGCACTGCAGGCACAGGCTCCCAGCCTGCCCTGCGGCCAATCCTGACCCTGCTCAAAGCAGCATTAGGATTGGCTGGGAGCGGCCAGCCACGGCACTCCCAGGCAGACTGGGAGCCAGTGCCTGCTCTCTCCAGTCCAGCAACTAGTTTGCTGGGCTGGGGACAGCCTACTGCGCATATATGTGTGGCCAGCCCGAGATGGCCGGCCAAACAGACATGCACACCGATGGGAGTGCACAGTGCACTCCCCTCATCATCGTCATCCCCAATGCCCTGTCTCTTTAACAAACAAAACGATGATAAACATGGTTTATTATTGTTTCGTATGTTAAAGGTGATTTGCAGCGGCTGCTGCCAGCGTGGGGGATACTCCTCCGCCCTAATGGAGGAGCCACGCCTGACTATATCTAACCTATTATATCATGCTACCTACACTTACTACATACCTTAACTACTTACGATACAAACCATACTAAACCAACTTTGCCTGTCCTACTGTACCTATCATAACAAACCCAAATTAGTGTATCTTCCATACCTGTCATTCTTACCAAAACTAATCTGCTAGGCCTAATCTACCAACTATACCTAACCTAATGTACCTAAACCCTCATACCAACCTACCATACCTAACTTGCCATACCTACTTACCTACCATATCTAACCTAATGTCACTACCCTACCATACAGTATGTACTATACTAACCAAGCTACCACAGCTAACCTACCATACTTTGCCTTGCCTTCACCTCTGCAGTTCACGTCTGGCATCTGCTTGAGATGGCAGTGTGTAAAACTAGGTCAGGTTATGCCTGCTGGGGCTTAAAATACTTCAGCATAGTAGAGAAAACATTTGAGTCTAGGTCGATGGATCTGTAGTTCCAGCCTAAGGTACAGTATGCAGGTTGTATTGGGACAGTATTAAATAACTATACTCTAACCATCCACATGATTTAAATAAAATATTTCGTAACATTATTTAAGAGGACAACTGTGCTAGCCGAATCTACATGGTGGGAGCTCCTCACATGGATAAGGATTGTGATGAAGAAGACGATCAAGGTAGATTTTGACACAATTCAGTTTTATCCTGCCAGTTTGAAAGCATAGATTTTCTGAGCCTCAACAGAAAGACATTTTACTCTTTACGACCTCCTTTCCCCCTAGCAACAAGGACTTTGTAAGGCTATTTGTTGCAAACTGGGGCCCTCTTGTGACCACCTGTGTTGCCAAGGAAAGGTGGATGCTTTAATTTGCCTTAAAGATGCCATCTAGTGATATTACGACATATCTCAAAACCCTAGCTGACTTCATCAAGCAAAGGAACACTCTGGAATGCTGTTTTCTGGTGATTAATGGTAGACACGGAGGGCGGGTTAAAGAGAACTGTATGTTTCTCTGCACTGGATGGTCCCTTTATTGTAGCACAAGCACTGTATACAACCCTTATACTCTGACATGTGCAGTACAGCTTCAGAAACAGGTGAGGCCCGACAGCATCCTGCACTGCCAAGGACTGAATAAAGCCAAATCCAGATTTAATAGGTACATCAATCTACAGCCCTGCTGGCTATCAGCGTTTCTGCCGTGTTGAAAATCGTACTAGAAGGGAATGAGATTTCAGAGTGTTCTGCGGATTCCCTAGCGAGGGGAATTCCTTATAATGATGCTGCTGTTAGGCTAGATAGGCACTTAAAGCGCAGGCACGGCTGGTCTCGCCCATCACACCACCTGCGAGGCAGCACTTACCCATGAACAAGAAGCCAGTCGCAGCATGAGTCAAACCGCGCGCGTGGGCGGAAGTTCTAATTTTATCCCGGCATCTCTCGCGCCCAGTGCTAATTCTGCGTGACGGGTACCATCCGATGGAGGTGGATTTATTTGGCATTTCGTGCAGGGATTTCCTTGGCATTATAATAAGCAAATGTAACCTGCCTGGAAACAAGCACAGTTGGAATATATCAGAGGCTCAGTAGTTCGATCGCGGAAATGCAGGAGATACAAGATGACTCAGTGGGTTAATGGTAGTTTAGCATTACAGCATAATTGGTATGAATTACGAAAACAGATTAATTTACACCTGTCACTCACTGTTCACAAACTATTCACTAAATGTTCCTACTCCCACAATCCTATTCTGAGACGAACAGAATATTCGGGCCTGAGTGTTTGAAATTTGTGAATTGAGTCATTTGAATGAAACGTTACGATTTTCCCAAATTACGACTATGTTTGTTCTTAAATTAGGGGAATTTAGTAAACTCTCCTTGCCAGAAAGGCTTAAAGTGACTAACAAAAGGAAGAACCTCATTTGTTTCAAATTTACCAAAAAGTTGCTAGCCATAGTTTTATGCATTTCACTCGTTTGTTTTGGAAATTTGCAATGGTTTAAAATTATCTTTACAATGCTTTTCTTCTACCATTTGAATTATTTTTAATAAAATATCACGTCAACAGTCCTTCACACCCACTTTGAAAACTGGGGTAATTGGTACACGTTCCACACTTTCTACAACGGTTATGCCTGGGATCCTCCAGGTGTATGTAAAGTAAGTAATTTAATGTATACAATCTTTTTAGAATGTGTTCTCTAATTACTTGGCCTCTTGGTGCTTTGGGGCGCAACTTGTCTGTAGTTGTGAGTTTGCCAATGGGCCGTGGGCTCCGCAGTGAGATGTCAAATAGCAGTGGCCATGTCCTGGCACTATGGGTGAATGCTGTTGGAATTATTCCTCCATTTGAGTCCATAGGGGAAATTGGGGATGTGGGAAGGGAGGAGGGAGTTTTGGCATTTCTTGTGTCCACGGGTGTAGCACAGTGGAGGTGTAGCTTTTCTGACCCTTTCCCTAACCCGTCAGATGTGGAAGTGTAATCCAGCACTTTGGGGTCTCACTGAACTCCATAATAAAAAAGCTGGTTAATGCCCAAGGTCACTGGAATTATGTTGCAAGGGGAAGCCAAATAATGTGGCATGGTTTAGTAAATTGTGAGGCGAGAAAGACATATTATGTGGCATAACGCAGCACATTTTGTGATCGTTTTACTTCATTATTTTGTCATGTTTACACTGTTAATACTGTTTGGACATTGGCTGTGGCTCATTAGTACCAGTTTAAACTCTGTATATAGCAATAAGCAACAGAAAGGCGACCAGTCAACCTTTACAAAAGGCCTTCCACTAAGCAGCAACATGTGTCGCTGTGTTTTTAGCAACTTTTGAATCATTTGAGCTAGAAACATAGGGGGTCATTATGACCCTGGCGGAAGGCGGAGAAGCGGCGGTAAGACCGCCAGCAGGCTGGCGGTCTTTTTTTTGGAATTATGACCATAGCGGTTACCGCCATGGTCATCCGCCGGTTCTCCATTCCGCCCGCCGGGCTGGAGACCTGGGTCTCCAGCCTGGCGGCCGTCACTATACCGCTGGCGTTATTTGGACCCGGCTGACCGCCATGGATTTCATGTGGTTTGAAACCGCCATGAAATCCATGGCGGTAAGCACTATCAGTGCTAGGGTATTCCTTCCCTGGCAGTGATAGGGGTCTCCCCCACCCCCCACCCCCACTCCCTCCCCTACACCCCCCACCAACCCTGACACCCCCCAAAGGTGGTAGGGCCCCCCTCCCCACCCGACCCCCAACATCACATCACTCACTCACACACGACACGCACGCAGGCACCACCAACACACATTCACGCACCGACATACATGCCAACATCCACACACACAGCCATACACGCACACCCCCATTCAGACATACACGCACACATCCATACAGACATACCCACAGACATACACGCACTCATTCCCAAACATGCAACACCCCCGCAAGCATACACGCACTCACACACCCCCTCTACATACACACACGCACACCCCCATGCACGCACACAACACACAACACCCCCACCCCCCTCCCCTAACGGACGATCGACTTACCTGGTCCGTCGATCCTCCGGGAGGGGACGGGAGCCATGGGGGCTGCTCCTCCGACACCACACCGTCAACAGAACACCGCCACGCAGAATCACAGGACGTGATTCGGTGGGCGGTGTTCTGTTGGCGTGGCGATGGAGGTGGAGCAAGCTCCACTTCCCCGCCGCCCACCAGTATGGCTGTTGGCGGCTCTCCGTCCGAAAAAACAGTCATTATACGCCGAGCGGAAAACCGCCACCACCGGCGGTCATCAGCACGGCGGTCCGTCGGCGGTCTTTTAAAAAGACCACCGAGGTCATAATGACCCCCATAGTCTGCAGGTTATGCAGCAGATGATGAATTATGTAGAAAATGTTGCAAATCAATAATTTTGCAAAAAAGCAGCGGCTGCACAATTGTGTAATTCCAGTGGCCCTGTTAATGGCCTCCCTATGAGTTGGTGGGTGATTGTGCTGGTGGCAGAGCAGCAGCGTAAGTTGCAACCAGGCTCAAAATAATGGTGTTTCGTGTGAACCTTTAGCTAGCATACTCATGTAGTGGCCTAACATGTTTTGGGTATGGGACTGACTGTGTTGTCTTGCTCTGTCTGAGTAATTGATTTTCCCTAGGGCCCTGAGTACCATTCTACCGGGGCTCGTGAACCTAGGGTCATATGTACGAACACAGTTTCCCATAGACACAGAATGGGTAAAATCTTTTCGTACATCTGGCCCCTAGTTCCCTTGATTCCTTGTAGTGCGCTCCCCCTGTGATTCTCAAAGGCCCCATCATTTTTCTGCCATCTTTGCTACTGTTTGTTTGCTCTGACTTGGTTTAATTGTTTGAGAGTTTTTCTTCTGTTATCTTAAACTTTTTCATCGTTGCCCTTCGCCCTCTCTTATTCCGCAGTGGTGGTCCAGAAGTGCTTCTTTGTACAATTCATTCAGTGATGTAGTGGGGTCTGTGTGCTGATAAGTGTAGGAAATTGCATATACAAATATTAGTAAATACTGAAGAAGTTAGATAGGAGTAGGTGAGCACCACATCCTTTAAGGATTTCCTAACCACTCCTCTTACATAGCCTTGGGGACTTCCACATGTAATAATTAAGACAAAACCTAAGAGCGCACAAGTTTTTTAAAATTTATTTATAGAGCACATGGCTAGCAAAAGGCTTCCCAGCGCTAGCATCCACAACATTACTGGCACTTATGCCGATCAGAGAACTCTCTCAAATTAAGGACCAAGCTATATAGAGCCATTCTTTTAAATGCTTCATAAACGTGAGATAATTCTCCATCAGACGCAGGCTAATGGGCATAGAGTTCCAGTTAAGGCCTAATTAGCAAGTTCCACTTTTATTTCACTGTCTTATGGCACGTCTTGAATTTTTGTACATATGGCAAAGCTAATACAGCCATAAGTTACTCCTATTTGTGTAAGAGAGAACATGCCCTTTATACTGGAGTCCACACTCCTCATTTCTAATCCTGTGCGTGCATATTTTGCACTTTGCGTAAACAATATCTTCTTGGGGTTAGGAAGTGAAACACATTTTTCAATTTAGGCTTTAAAATCATATTTTTATTTCTAGTTTATCACATTTTCCCGACCATCTCTCAGTTTCTTACCCCTCCCATTTAAAGCCTTTGGTAAGTGCTGCACCGTGCCACACCATCAACAATACTCACACCTGGATTTTTCAGAAGTGACTGATGTGCGTAAGAGTGCTGGAAGTTCATTTGAACCTTTTTTTAAGTCTCACTGGGGATGGCTCATGTGGTGTCGCTTGTAAGACATTTTTTTAGCTTATAGTGGTCTTAAAGCTTGCCCATTGCTTACCATTGGTTGGTTTCATTTTCACTCTTATTTCCTTGCTTTCCTTTGGTCAGTGCGTGCTGGCTTCCATTCGTCTTCATATATTTGTCCTTCCCCTTGCACATCGCCTAAGTATTTGAGTTCTTCCACTGCTTTCAGATGTGTTTTTTCTACAAGTTGAAGCCCTCCATAACAGTGCATGTGTTTATAGACCGTCTCCCTTATGTGCTTCACCCTGCCTTCCGTGTTGCTCTTCTTTACCAATATGCTTTTGTTCCTCTCAGTGTTTTTGCTTAACCCAACCCGCTGTCCATGTTGTTGCTTGCCCCACCACTTTCTCTGTTGTTGCTTGCTCCTTCCTGTCCTCCGTGAGGATGTTTCCCACGCCATGCTGCTGCTTGACCCCCCTCCCAGCTTCCATTTGTGCTCTGTATTGTTGCCTGCCTCCACCCATTCACAGTTGTGCTTTGTGTTATTCCTTGCTCCCACTCACCCTGTTGTGCTTTATGTTGTTGCTTGATCCCACCATCCTCTCTTGTGGTCTTTGTTGTTGCTTGCCCCACCCTTCCTTCATTGTGGTCAGTGTTGTTGCTTGCCCCCAACCACTTTCCATTGTGCCCCGTGTTGTTACTTGCCCTCCAGTCCCGCTTCTGTTGTTGATTGCTCCAATCCACCCTTCCAACCTGCTTTTTGTTGTTGTTTCCTCTGCCCACTCTCCCATCCCGCACCATGTTGTTGGTTGCCCTTACCTACCCTCTTGTCCTGCTCTGTGTTGTTGTTGCACTGTTGAGCAACATAGCTAAAAGCCAATAGCTCTAGCATGTGAGATCTATTGGTTTTGTCAATGCTTGTTTGAATACCCACCAAGATACCAATGAATTGGTATCCACTGCATTGCATGTGGTCTTGTTAACCACTTCTCTGAAACATCTGCGTAAACTCCCGTAAGTGCAACCTAAGAAAAATATTGATCAATCAATCAATCATTACATTTATAAAGCGCTCTATGTACCCATTAGGGTTTCGAGGTGCTTGGGGGGGGAGGGGGGGGGTCGCTGCTATCGTTCGAAGAGCCATGTCTTGAGGAGTCTCCTGAAGGTGAGGAGGTCCTGGGTCTGGCGTAGTGAGGTCGGGAGTGAGTTCCAGGTCTTGGCGGCGAGGTGGGAGAAGGATCTGCCGCCAGAGGTCTTTCGCTGGATTCGGGGGACGATGGCGAGGGCAAGGTTGGCAGAGCGTAGTTGGCGTGAGGGAACGTAGAAGTTGAGTCTGGTGTTCAGGTAGGTGGGTCCGGTGTCGTGTAGTGCCTTGTGTGTGTGGGTGAGGAGTTTAAAGGTGATCCTTTTGTCCACGGGGAGCCAGTGGAGGTCCTTCAGGTGGTGGGAGATGTGACATCGGCGGGGTATGTCGAGGATCAGGCGGGCGGATGCGTTCTGGATGCGTTGGAGTCGTTTGATGTCTTTTGTTGGGATGCCTGTGTAGAGTGCGTTGCCGTAGTCGAGTCTGCTACTGATGAGGGCGTGGGTCACCATCTTTCTGGTTCCTGTTGGAATCCACTTGAAGATCCTGCGGAGCATGCGGAGGGTGTTAATACAGGAAGAGGAGACAGCGTTGACCTGTTTGGACATGGTGAGAGCAGAGTCGAGGATGAAGCCGAGGTTTCGTGCGTGGCTGGCTGGGGTGGGTGGGGGGCCCAGGGCGGTGGGCCACCAAGAGTAGTTCCAGGCCGAGGGGGTGCAACCAAGGATGAGGACTTCCGTCTTGTCGGAGTTAAGTTTCAGGCGGCTGTTGCTCATCCATTCGGCGATGGATTTCAGTCCCTCGTGGAGGTTGGCTTTGGCGGTGAGAGGATCTTTGGTCAGGGAGAGGATGAGCTGGGTGTCGTCGGCGTAGGAGAGGATGCTGAGGTTGTGCTGGCGGGCCAGTTGTGCGAGGGGGGCCATGTAGACGTTGAACAGCGTTGGGCTTAGTGAGGAGCCTTGGGGGACGCCGCAGATGAGGTTGGTGGCTTCGGAGCGGAAGGGTGAGAGTCGGACTCCCTGGGTTCTGCCGGAGAGAAAAGAGGAGATCCAGTTGAGGGCTTTGTCTTGGATACCGGCTTCGTGGAGGCGATTTAGTAGGGTGCGGTGGCAGACCGTGTCGAAGGCAGCAGAGAGGTCTAGGAGGATGAGGGCTGAGGTTTAGCCGTTGTCCATTTGTTGTCTGATGTCATCTGTGGCGGCGAGGAGTGCAGTCTCTGTGCTGTGGTTGCGTCTGAAACCGGATTGGGAAGGGTCTAGGATGGAGTTGTCTTCGAGGTAGTGGGAGAGCTGTGATGAATATGTAAGAACACATAAACAAATGTCAGAAAATGGGCAATTTTAGGCATGCCAGTAAGAGAGTAATCTTGGTCAGCGTAAATGGTTTTCCTACTTTGAAATCCTCTGCCAGTAATGCAGAGGAATCCAGAGTAGTATATCTCTTGCAAATGTTGCCGGAAAAACTGCACCTGGCAAGGCTTTCTAGGGCGTGCTATTACAACTACTTTGTACATTGGGAAAAAATGTAAACTTACTCTCAAAGTCATAGATCTCCGATGATACTTTTACACTGTTGTTTGCAACTCGAACCCATCTATTGCACATACTTATACCTTTACTTAACACCTAGTAACACCTGTTTCTAAACCATGATTTTTGGTAACCCCTGGCTTGTACAAACAACAGATTATTATTTAGAAAAAGTATTGGCTCTTTCACACTCTCCACGTGGCCATAAGGACAGTAGAGGCAGACACAAACATCCAAATGACAAGGATTTGCTTAGATGCTTGTCAATACGCAAAATTAGAGCTGTGCATAATATAAAAGATGAAAAATACTTCTGCAGTAACAGGAACCAACAATGTGCTGCACCTGATGAGAAATTATTGTCACAGGATGCAAAAGAGACACAGACATAGGAAGCACAGATATGGGAGACACAAACACAGCATAAGCAGAACTTAGGGGCCAGATGTAGAACGCGTTTTGCATGGCGCAAACTGCAAAAATCACATAGGACCCCTTCCCCTTTGTGAATGTCGCTATTAATGTCTTTTCAGAGTAGGCAGTGGTCCAATGGACCACTGCCTACTCTGAAAAAACGAAACCAAAGGGTTTCGTTATTTTTAGGGTCGAGCCTGCGTTGCATGCGCTTGCACATGCGTATCGCAGCGAGACGCTTTAGTATTTAGAAAAGGGCTCGGAGCCCTGTCAACTTCACGTCAGTGTTTTTTATTGGTTCGTGGGCTTGCCTAATAAAATCTGCTTGCTTTCATTAGTTGAAGGCACGCATACGTCATGCCTTTTCCGGTAGCTAGCCCTCCTCGAGCGCAGCGACTAAGTACAGAAAACATGCGAGGCTCGCTGTTTTCCATCGGGCTCGTGGACTTCTTTTTCTCTAATTTACGAGCGCGATCTCGCTTGGCAGAAGTCGAGCGCTTTACATAGTTAATTTCACTTTTTCGGGTTATGTACATAAATGCACTTTTGCCCGATAGGTGAAAAGTCGGGTTGGGAGTTTACAACGCGATCAGCTCTAACATGAGCAAACGCGAGACCCGATGCATTGTAAATGCTTGTTTTGTATTGCAACTCGTTTTCCTTTAAGGAAAACGGGCTGCAATACAAAAAAAAAAAAAACTGCTTTATTTAAAAAGCAGTCACAGACATGGAGGTATGTTGTCTCACTCTGTGAGTGCAGGGAATCTCAATGGGGTCTCAAAATGCGACCCACCTCATTAATGTTAATGAGGTGAGTCTTTGCGACCCCATTGAGATTCGCAGAAGGTGTCTGAGACACCATTCTGCATACGATTTTGCGAATCGGAAATAGCGAGTCGCACTGACTCGCAATTTCCGATTTGCAAAATCGAATTTTACTACATCTGGCCCGTACTTCTGTCTACTGCCTTCCCATTTCTATATAAATAAATAATGCTTCTTCACGAAAGATACCAGTGCTAAAATGTCACAGCAAAGGTAGATGTGCATAATATAAAGGACTATTCCCCTCATTTAGACTTTGGCAGAGAGTGTACTCAGTCACAAGCATGGGCGAGTATCCTGTTTGCCAAACTGATGGTACACCCACTCTATTTAGAGTTAGGTGGACAACTGGGTTTCTGCCGGTTGTGTCCCGTCTGGCTCTGCTGTTGGAAACCTTACAGTGTGGCCCAATGTACTTGTGGCCCTCGGTGCAAGTAAATCAGACCGCCTGTCCTATTTAGAGCACATCTATTTTACAGTGAAATAGAGGTGCAGGTACCTGTGGTTTAGATGTGAGTACGCAAGCATGAATTGACATTTATATATTGAATAGATCGCAGATTGTGTCTAAACGGTGGCAGTTTAATGAGCCAGTCCCCTCTAAAGGGATGTATATGATACATATGTGAGATCACTTAATATGATGTCACTCCACCATTCCTTTGATACTTGGGGACAGATGTAGCAAGGTGTTTTGCCCATTCTGTGTCTATGGGAAAATGGGTTCGTACATATGGCCCTTAGTCCCTGCACTATTTTTTAGGGCTTGTGATCTGCTAAAATGTTCCGGTTTTAATAACTTGAGAAGGAAGACATTTTTAATTGGGTGATTATGAACCCTAGCCTGAAGCTTATACAAAAATCTTGTTAATGGTTTGTTAACTATTCCTGGCTGTCTTCATCAGTTTAGCCCCCAGGCGACTTCCAGGTGACTTGCCAGACCGCATTGGGATAGAGGACCAGCAGTCACTAGCAGTTTGTTCACAGATCCCACTACAGACAAACACCACAAGCTATTGGATAGAACTTGTTAGGATGAGCTTTGAGACCCATTGTATTCAGTTTGTGGGCTTCGAGCCAGCCCACTGCTTATCATTCATTAGTTTCAGTGCCCTTTAAAAATCCTTTCTTTCAAGTGGGTATTTCTTCTTATTTGTCCCTCCTCTTTGTTGTTTGTTCCCTCCCATGGAACATCCCCGCAGGACTTGTAGCTCTTCACTTGTGTGCATTTAGGCTTGTTCCTGGCACTACTTTTCCCTTTTGTTTCTGCAGGTGGCAGGGGAAGGCTGTTTGGTCACACAGCTGCTCCCTCTGCCTTTCGATTTCCAGCGCTTTCATGTTTCATTTTATTAGTTTCCTGTTACTGATTTATTCAAGAAGCAAATAGTGCTCTCTGGACATTTTAGCCTTCCATGTTTGAAGCGCGGATACCAAACTCCTTCACACACTAAACAAATAGTCACTTAAATTACTGCTCCTCTTTCCACTTTGTTGTTCCCCAGAACAGCACAAGAACAAATTGTCACAAAAATAAAACATTGAAAACTAGGATTCTTTAAGGGAGTAGACTCCAGCAAATGAAAGTAGGTGAAATAGAACATGGAAAAATCTGGCATAGATGTGTTTTTACACTGATTTCCAAGAAGTAAAATAAAATGACTCCTGCAGGGGACTTGTTCAACTTTGAGAGTTCGGCGCTAGATGTGTTTTGACACGGCTGTGGTATATTACAAGACGTTGGTGAGTCCTGCTGGTATGGACGCCGCATGTTGCCTGTTTTGGGTAGACCAGAGACAGAGGAGTTTGGTACTGTGGTAGCTGTGACTGAAATTTGCTTCCCTCTCAGTGTTTGCATTAGGCACGAAACCCTGCACAAGGAAGTGATTTCTCTGCTCCGTCAGTAAATAGTATTTCCCTGAAGAGCTACACACTTACTGGGAAAACGCCCACGGTTGTAAGACTGTTTTCCAGTGACTTTCTCAAAAGGTAATATCTTCTCACACCATGCCCCCTTAGCCGTCCTTGAAATGACATTGAGCCTTTGTCTTTCACACTGCTATCTCAAACGACAAAACTGAACTGTGAGTTTTGGTTGTGTGATGGGATTTGTCATGTGAGCGGCTCTGCCAAGTTTCCCAGGTCAATGCGTGAAGTGTGCTGCTCCAGTCCAGGTTTTTTAATTAAATTCTGGCACTAGTAGTTTTGTTCATTCCATCATAAAACGGGACTACAAGTCCCAGATTTCAGAGAACAAATCCTGGACTGGAGCAGCATGTCAGGCATGGACCCAAGTAACTTGAAGCAGAAGTAAATACTGCAACACTACAACCCTCCATGAAACACAGAAGAAACAACACCAGCCATGCGTGTACTGAAAACAAGAGACTCACAAACAAAAAGCACTCAGGGACAAATTAACTATGGAAATTAATGAACTTTGGAAACGTCAAGAGGCAAAAGGAAATCACGTCTTCAGCACGAGCTGCAGAGCCCGCAACTACAGACCGAGGATGGGAGGGCACAAAGAAGCCTACATCTCCCAGTGCTAATGAAGGGGGAGTTGGACTGGAGTGACGAGGGCCGCCGAGTGCCAAGGAAGGTCAGGCCTGGTGAAGGCAGGAATCCCTTCCTGGATGTTGTGGCAATTCTGCGCTTTCACACTCAGGCTGGGTGTGTGGTGTGCACTCTCCCTCCGGAAATCACAAGCTTCCCAGGTCCTTTCATGAGAGATGTGTGTAATGTGCACAGCACCTACAGAAATAACAAACTTCCCAAGGCCTTTCATGAGAGCTGTGGGTGATGTGCACAACCCCTCCAGAAATCAAAAACGTCCCTGGTCATTTCACGGGTGCTCTGTGTGTGTGATGTAGTCACCCCCTCCAGAAATCACAAACTTCCCAGGTCCTTTCATGAGTGCTGTTTGTGTGATGTGGACAACCTCTTCAAGTATCACTAGAATCCCAGGTCCTTAGATGAGTGCTGTGCGTGGGATGTGGACAACCCCTCTGGAAATCACAAGCTTCTAATGTCGTTGCATTAGTAGGCCATCTTTTTCTTTGGCATTCAGTAACCCTTAGTTCTGATTTCATGATGGTGCTGTCTACAAGTCCCAGAATGCTAAGCAGTGTCCTGGTTGGCTTGACTATGTATTCATAGACTTGGAAATCTTGGGGATTTTGCCCCTACTGTTTTATTTTTATTTTTTTGTGTATGTTTATTGAGAAGTACATGTCAATATACAAACTGTGTTAAATAGAGAAACAATAAATCAAATTATGGCCATATATGAAAAATATTATGAAATATTAACTTCTCAGATTTCTAAACACAAAAAAAACATTATACATATATCAATAAATGCAATATATGAGATTATTTATAAGGCATCCAACTGTGCATTAACTCTTAGAAGTAGACCTATAAAAGAAAATCTGGAAAGAAAGAGTTATGCAATATGTATTAGACCATATATTATAGGTTGTTAGAAGACAGTCGAGATAGTAATATCATACAAATCCACATATATAACATTTCAAATGGAGATATTCCTGACAATTCAACAGTGTTGAATTGGTGAACAGTAAGTCCTACTTACAATAACAGTGTTAATGGGTGAAGTGTCAATTGTCTTAATAACAGCATGACTCAAAACAATAATAAAAATGTCTTAATAAAGATAGGAGACAAAGAAGGAGAAAACATTTAAGTGTGACTATTAACAGAATATGTATTAGCTAGAAAGGGTTTCCAAATTTGGATGTAAATCCCAACATTGCCTTGCAATCTGTAAATCAGCTTTTCATATGATGCCATGTTATACATTTCAATAAGCCATTCATCATGTGTAGGACGTTGTGGTGTTCTCCAATGTCGTAATATACAAATTTTTGCTACAGTAAGTGCAATAGCAATCAATCGTCTTGTATGGTTTGTTAGATTAGGGAGATCAGTAACATCATGTAATATAACTAATTTTTCTGTTAAAGGAATGGGCACATGTATAGCTCTGTGTAGAGAGGAAGTTATAGAAGACCAGTATTCCGTCAAAACTGGACATCGAAATAAAATGTGTAGGATATCACAGTCCTCATGAGGACACCTCCAACAGGTAGAATGGTGTAGTAAACCTGCTGCCTTGAGTTTTTGTGGTGACCAGTACCAATTACGAAGAATTTTGAAAAGAGTAAATTTCATTCTTGCTTCTCTGATTCCTTTATCCATGTTCATAACAACATCCGTCCAGTCCTCACTGGAATACGCTACATTAAGTAATCCTTGATATTTGACTTGGAGTTGTGCTAGTAATGGTGATGAATGTAGTTTATGCACAATGAGATTATAAAATCCAGAGACCGCTCCTTTCAATTTCCCCCAAGTTTTAAAGTATTGTACGACTGGGGAATCCTCAGGTATCCGCGGAAATGGTCCTAGTCTACTAAGTAGAGCTTGTTTAAATTGTAAGTATTTCCCCTTTTGAGAGCTAGGGAGTTGAAATTCTATCTGAAGCATCGTAAAGGTTTTAGGCTCGCCTTCTAAAGTGAATAAATGATCCAGCATTAGAATACCTGCTCTCTCCCATGTATCCCAGGAAATTGTCTGTTTCCCTATTCTAATATCAGCGTTATGACATATGGGAGCCTTATTATGTAGCCTCGGATTACTCTTAAAGAGTTTGTGGGAGTGTATCCAAATCTTAAGCATAGACTGAATAATAGGGTTAGAACTTTGTAAAGCAGATGATTTATGAGTGTAAAACATTTGCAAACCTGAAGATACCTGTAAAGATTGCTTTTCAATAAGAACCCATAGTGGGGGGTCATCCTGTATTGGCCAAAGATAAACCAATTGAGATAAATGGAGGGCTGTATAGTAATGTTCAATGCATGGTAAACTAAGGCCACCAGATCGCCTGTGTGCAATCAGTTTGGAGATTTTGAGTCTAGATCTCGGAGATCCCCAAATAAAGGTTTTAATACCTTTGTCAATGTCTCGCAGTATTGATATTTTAACTGTCAAAGGTAACATACCTAAACATATGTGCAACGAGGCACTATAATCATTTTCACTGGCTGGACTCTACCCCAAAAGGACAGGTTAAGATGGGACCATTTTTCATATTCTGACTTTGTTTTAGCAATGAGTGGATCTAAGTTATCTTGAATCATACGTTCTAAACCTATGTTGATATAAATACCTAGATACTTCAGGCGATCCGCTTTCCATTGAAAATTGTAGCCTAAGATAGCTGCTTTTGTTGTGCCCCGGGACAATGGGAGAGCTTCACTCTTATTCCAATTGAGTGCAAAAAAAAGGAGCACACTGCTCCACACTACAGCAAAAAGTTTACCCCAATGCATCTTGGTAAATGCAGTCAGATTTGTTTCACATTAACAAAAGTAATCAAAGTCTTTCACCTTAGTAGGTGCAGCAAGTGCTGTGTATCTCTGGACACGTGTTTCTGGGTTTCGCCCGTCATCAGCAGAGAGCAGCATATTTTTGGGGTTGCTTGAATTGCCACCAAACGTCTTCTCAGGTTTATGTACCACTCTGGTGCGCAGGTGCCTCACCAAGGCTCGTCAGCCCGTTAGCTCAAGGGAGCCCTCATTCGACACAGTGCAAAAAAAAGGGAGCACACTGCCTCACACTCCAGCAAAAAGTTGGCCCCAATGCATCTTGGTAAATAAAGTCAGATTCGTTTCACATTAACAAAAGTAATCAAAGTCTTTCACCTTAGTAGGTGCAGCAAGTGCTGTGTATCTCTGGACACGTGTTTCTGGGTTTCGCCCGTCATCAGCAGAGAGCAGCATATTTTGTGGGGTTGCTTGAAATGCCACCAAACGTCTTCTCAGGTTTATGTACCACTCTGGTGCGCAGGTACCTCACCAAGGCTCGTCAGCCCGTTAGCTCAAGGGAGCCGTCATTCGACACAGTGCAAAAAAAAAAAAAGGGAGCACACTGCCTCACACTTCAGCAAAAAGTTGGCCCCAATGCATCTTGGTAAATGCAGTCAGATTCGTTTCACATTAACAAAAGTAATCAAAGTCTTTCACCTTAGTAGGTGCAGGAAGTGCTGTGTATCTCTGGACACATGTTTCTGGGTTTCGCCCGTCATCAGCAGAGAGCAGCATATTTTGTGGGGTTGCTTGAAATGCCACCAAACGTCTTCTCAGGTTTATGTACCACTCTAGTGCGCAGGTGCCTCACCATTCAAAGAGAAGTCTAAAGGAGGATATTAGTATTCCATCAATGGAGTTTTTGTGAACGTTGTGCAAAATTGTGAATCTCAAAGCACCCTGAAGCAGTAACATGCCTATTTTCTAAAGCTAGAATTGTCTAAAAAATGGCAGATTTTCAGTCAGTTACTATTGTGCTAGAAATGAGCCCCTGCGTGGTCATATACTAAAAGATAGTTGCCTGCAATTTATTTATTAGTATAAAGAACAGGTAGACTGGCATGGCCCTTAGGGAATGAATGAAGAAGAAACCTTCAATCAGTGGAGTGACCGTAGCTCCCTTTTCTAGAGGATTTCATAATAAGTAATAGGTGTGCCATTTCGAAATGATATGTGCCACTATGCCCAAATGTAATGGTACTCAACTTACTAAGTTCCAGAAGATAAAATGTTAAGTTTGCCCTATCGGGGATTGAAACCCATAATGTGCATATTGCAGCAGACTCAGGTGGCTGAGAAATACCTACTTCCAGTACCTTATAATACTAAGTCCAAGAGAAACTCCTCTTTCTCTTGCAACAACGTAATTGATCAAGAGTTTTGTTCTGAATGATGCACTTACAGAAGATGTCCATAGTGCCTGGACTCAATAACAGATACAGACAAAATAAAGTAGGGGCCCTTGAGAATAGAAGAGAACCACACAGAGGACAACAACGAGTACAATTAAAACAACACTTAAGCTAAAAGGAATTCCCTGCAACAGAACAAGGTAACAGATGAACACTCTATCAGACTGAAGACATATGAATTCCTGAAACAATTCAAACACATAGGGCTCTAATACCGGAGCCCCTGAAAATCCAAAATACCTAAAAGAGGAAAAAGCAATGTTAGGAGGGAGTTCTATCCAAGCAAGCAATAATTAAAAAAAATGACCACCTCCCCTTGATGGACTCATGTCACTGGATTAATACTATCTATGCAGTGGCAAACTGTCAGAAAGCCAGAAACTGTCACCACGGGCCACAAATTTCAGATTTCTTTATAAATCTGGTTGAGTGGAAGGGAAGAAGACTTAAGGCTTTAATTGAAGATTGGCAGATGGAATACTGCATCACAAATGTGATAGATGTCCCATCTACCATATTACAAGTGTATCCAGTCCTCTATCATTACAAGTGATAGAGTCATATGGTACTTTTATTAAAGTCGATGGGATATCTGTCACATTTTGAGAGAACATTCTGTCCTGCAAAATTAAATATGGTGATTATATTAGAGGAACGTTTTTGAGACAATAACAATTTGTAATGAGGATATTTGCTAATGTGTGAATTTGGACATATGCAGATTCATTTGCCACTACACCAATTCAGAAGAGCTATATCCATTAATACCAAGTCTCTTAATTTTTACTTAGTAATTATAATTGTCAATGAATTATATTTTGTAAAGTGATGTGATGTTTACAGAAGCATAGAAGCAGCATATTCAGCCCCCCTGTGGCCCCTGTGGATCTAGGAATATTCTAATGTGACAGCCTGGACTTTGCTTGGAGCACTGTAGTAATGAGGACTTATACCTTAAGGTTTATGGCCATTTGTGATCATATGTTCTAATCATTGAATATATAGATAAGATGTCTCCACGCTCACTAAATCTATGTTAGCTTAATTATGACATTGTAGCATCTTGTCACATATTAAGAAAGATTAGCTCTATGTCTGTAGAAACCTTGCAGTGCTGATGGAGAGATGTGGCCTTCTATAACCAGCCATGCCAACTGCCTTTACTGGCACCCAATGACAAATGGAAGGGTGTACACAAGTTTAGAGATCAGTTACCTATCTCTGACATAGTGTGAGACAGCCAGATAACTAACGAAACAAATCATCACTCTCTTTACAATCCCTAACAGATATTTCAAGTTGCCCCATATCAGGCAAGTTATTTCAGTTGTGTTCCTATTGTTTCCAGAATAAGACTTGTACTTGAAAAATAAATCAACAGAAGCTGAATGAAAATAATAAAATTAGACTGTGCAACCTGCTCACACCTGACATGGAGCAAGCAAAATTATCTGACTATCTCTTGTAACCTTAATTCCAAGCAGGAGATTGCATCAACATACTCTATGACTATAGAAACAGGGGTTATCAGGATCTCGGTGAAGAGCTGAACAGCAAGAAAAGGATATCCTGGCCAGAAAAGTTAGTTAAGCAGTCCTTCGCTCATCTTCTTAACATGCATTGCTGCCTGTAGACAAGACAGCTCGTGTCATCGTCCAAGCGGCTGTTCTATGGAATGTTTTGCCTTGGAACTATAAGAATGCCCATAAACATGTGCATTTGTGTGCATTCCCTAACTCCAGTCTGATGTTTTCCACCCTCAGAAAAGGTCAGAGATTAATTTACTTCAAAACAGGGCTGAAGTAACTCCCATTCCAGGGTGGGAGGAGGGATCGATCACCTCCAGAATTGGTTGGCCTGTTGTGAAAGAGATTTCTCCATGGTGATTTTTTTTTCTCAAGAGAGAAAAATAAATATGTGTTAGAAATGGGGTCTCTAGTTGGCAGTCGGTTTGCACCCTGTCCAAGTAGGGACCCTCACTCTAGTCAGGATAAGGGAGATAACCGCTCAGATAACCCCTGCTCACCCCCTTGGTAGCTTGGCACAAGCAGTCAGGCTTATCTCAGAAGCAATGTGTAAAGCATTTGCATATAACACACAGTAATACGTGAAAACACTACAAAAGGACACCACACCAGTTTTAGAAAAATAGCCAATATTCATCTATATAAAACAAGACCAAATACGATAAAAATCCAACATACAGTAAGAAAAATATGAGTTCTCCAGGATTACTCAAAACTACAGTTCCTTGAAGTCGATAGCTCCACCTGGGGATATCACGGCGTCGTGATCAACAAAACCAACAATTCAGGCCAGCCGCGGCATTGTGGGCCAGCTACGGTGTCGGGAAGACCCGCAAACAATACCTTGGATTTGCAGGGCATCGTGATCCTAGCGATGAGCGCCATCACTGACGTTGCGGGTTCGGTTCCGGAGTAGGTGCAGGAGTCGGCGGGCCCGTGAGGTCACACGGGTTGCAGATCGAACTCCAGGCTGATGAAGTGAGGTGCGCCGGCGTGGATGCTGTCGGGGCTGCGGTGTGAAGCGGTCACTGTGCAGGCAGTGGCTCGGTGACAGCGTCCAGCGGTGCTGGTAAGACCAGGGCTGCGGTGTGAAGCGGGACGGTGTGACGTGCAGTGTCCACAGGTCACGGTGCAGGCAGCGTCATCGTCGTTGCTGGAGTGCTGTCGTCGGTAGGCCCAAGCCAGTGGTACAGGATGGTGCTTTGTGACACTCACGAGCGGTGTCCACAGGCCACAGTGCAGGCAGGATGCCTGGTGACGACACAGGAGTCGATGGTGCTGGCGTCGGTGGATTGGGGCTGCGGTGCGGGATGGGACTGTGCTTCGTGTACCTCAAGAGCGGTGTCCACAGGCCACAGTGCAGGCAGCGGCGCCGGTGTCAGCAGGAGCGTCGTCGTCGGGGATGCCCAGGCTGCTGTGTGAGCAGGCGATGCCGGAGTGCGGGCCCACAGTTCGCGGTGCGAGCAGCGGCTCAGTGAAGTCATCCGATGATGGCGTCGGTGAGACCAGGGTCGCGGTGCGAAGTGGGGCAATGCGACTCCGTGTGGCGTCGGCAGGTCACGGTGCAGGCCAGCGGCGTCGTTGGTAGTGTCACAGTGGTTTCTACTCTTGAACAGCACAAAACACACAGTTCCCAGTGCTGCAAGTCGAGTAAACTGAAGTCTTTGGTGTCCCTGAGACTTCCAACAGGAGGCAAGCTCTACTCCAAGCCCCTGGAGGAGTTTCTCAAGCAGGACACACAGTAAAGTTCACCCTTTGCACTCTTTTCAGGCATAAGCAGCAACTGCAGGCCAGTCCAGCAAAGCAACACAGCAAAGGGACAGTAATCCTCCTTCAGTTCTTCAGCTCTTCTCCTGGGCAGAGGTTCCTCTTGATTCCAGAACGATTCTAATCGCTGGGGTTTTGGGCTTCTTCTTATACCCAGTTCTGCCTTTGAAGTTGGCAAACTTCAAAGCAAAGTCTCAAGTGTTTGCAAGATCCTTTGTTGTCCTGGCCAGGCCCCAGACGCACACCAGGGGGTCGGAGACTGCATTGTGTGAGGGCAGGCACAGTCCTTTCAGGTGTGAATGACCACTCCTCCCTCCTCTCTAGCTCAGATGGTTCATCAGGATATGCAGGCTACACCCCACCCCCTTTTGTGTCACTGTCTAGAGAGGTGAAAAACAGCCCAACTGTCAAACTGGTCCAGACAATCAATCCACAAACAGGCAGAGTCACAGAATGGTATAAGCAAGAAAATGCTTACTTTCCAAAAGTGGTATTTTCAAACAGACAATTTAAAAAAAAACTTCACTAAAAGATGTATTTTTAAATTGTGAGTTCAGAGACCCTAAACTCCACAAAGAGAATCTGCGCTTTAAGGATATTTAAAGGCTGCCCCCATGTCAACCTATGAGAGAGATAGGCCTTGCACAGTGAAAAACAAATTTGGCAGTATTTCACTGTTAGGACATATAAAACACACTAGTATATGTCCTACCTTAAACATACACTGCACCCTGCCCCTGGAGCTACCTAGGGCCTAACTCATGGGTGCCTTACATGTAGTAAAAGGGAAGGTTGAGGCCTGGCAAGTAGGTACACTTGCCAAGTCGAATTGGCAGTTTAAAACTGCACACACAGACACTGCAGTGGCAGGTCTGAGCCATGTTTACAGGGCTACTAATGTGGGTGACACAACCAGTGCTGCAAGCCCACTAGTAGCATTTGATTTACAGGCCCTGGGCACCTCTAGTGCACTTTACTAGAGACTTACCAGTAATTCAAATATGCCAATAATGGATAAACCAATGAACAGCACAATTTTTATAGCGAGCACTTGCACTTTAGCACTGATTAGCAGTGGTAATGTGCGCAGAGACAATAAACCAGCAAAAACAGACCTGAAAAAATAGGAGGAAGAAGGCAAAAAGTTTGGGGATAACCCTGCAAAAAGGGCCATTTCCAACACATGCATTTGTGTAGGGGGGCCTATTGCACCTGTGGGAAATTCTCCATTATGGAGAACCCCAACAGCGGAAATAGGAGCCCACTTCAAAAGTCACTTGACCTTCCCAGGAGTACTCCTGAAAATCTGTGTCTGTCATAGCTTTCCAGGCATACTACTGGTAATGTTACTAATAGCAAAAATTAGGAAAATTAGGACCTAAGCCTGTAGTTTTCCTACTTTTTGGGAACAGGAACACTGATTGGAAAAAAAATCGAAAAGTACCAGAAAACAAATTAAAAGCTTGGACTAGATGAAATACTCAATCCTGACAATGGGCAACTTGTCCCACAGGCACTGACTGCCCTGGGTTGATGTTAGTGACATATGTGCCTCAGGTACAGACCTCTTTTTAGAGCAGATAGTGCTCTATTGGTTCTGATGCTTTTGTTAATTATCCTGGTGCACTCAGAAACACAAGTTCATTGGATCTCAATATGGCACTTTAAAAGCATATTATTGTCACTTGATTAGTGAGAGGATCATCCTGTACCACAATTTATGATATTTAGTCTCGATTTTACTTTGATCAAGAAGTACAACTCAGATGGCTGTACTGCAATATAAGATTTTACAGATCTATTGTACTGACAGCATGAGCACATGTTAAGGTTTCTTAAGATGAGTTAAAGTATTAGGTGATAGAAACAAAGGGGAACACAACCCTCTCATTTGCATGGCAGGGAGACAGAAAGCTGAACAAGGTCTTCTACTATGCCAGGTTGCACTTGACCTAATTTATCTCAATCCAGCCAAGGGCTGCCTATAGCCACAGACAGCACTCACTGTTTATGGTTCTCTTTTCTCTTGTCCCCTAACTGCTGGCTTTTACTTCACCCTTGGAATAGCTGAAACCAAAAAGCCAGGCCAAGCCTGTGCCTCAATTGCATTTCTGCAGTTGTCAGGTAGAAGTGTATGGCAGGCGAGTCAGACAGTACAGATGCGTGTACTGAGCTGGACCCAAGGCTGCTGCACCTGAGATGGGATGAAACTGTACACCAACCCCAGGCAGGTCAACACAATTCATCTAATCACATGCTCTGCCCTATGTACCTCTTGCTGGCCTCACATTCTGCAGATTTCTGAGGAAGGAAGAACATTAGTCTGGGAATGCCCCCTGACCTGCCATGACACACATAAAAGATCCAAAACCAAAGATGCGCACTGCAGCATCTGGAAACAGACTTAAAAATGTACAACTTGCTTAGCTACCAAGTGTTTGGTTTGCTTATGTGAAATAAATTCATGGCTTCAAACTGCTTATGAGTGAAATCTGAATCCCTTATGAGTGACACACCAAGTAACACATTATCATGAGTGGAAGAAAACAGTTACATTCATGTGACAACACATTGCAGACATGACCCCTCTGTGTAGTGTAGAGGCCTTGACATAGCCTTAAAACATCTACTATATCCCTCAAGTGCTTATCTAAAGTAAGCAGAGCTCTCAGATTTCCTGGTCTTATGTGTAATTACCTGATCCAATCAACTTTTGCATTTCTGGGAATTGTAGTGCTGTTGAACCCATCATAAAATCATAACTGCAAGTCCCAGAAGGCAAAGAAAAAATTTGGACTGGATGAGATATTCATGCATGGAATTAGAAAACTTGAATGATGTGAATCAATACGCTGCTTCACTTTTCTAACATGATCATTGTAGAAGCAAAATAAAATGCACTAACTTTGAAATATATTGAACTTATTTATGGTCCACCTTATAAAGATGATTGAACTTGGTCTCATTTGAAAACGTGATATTTACCTGTGAGTAGAGTCAGTAAAACCACTGTCTCTTTGGCCAGTAGCATGTGGGGGGATATTTGTAAATTTCATACCACAGACACAGTTCTGAAATATCTTAGAACCTACCTCTTTCTTTCAAATAGGTAGTGGTGAAAGTATTCTCCACTCTCCAAAACCTACACATAACAAGACAGTATTGCGTATGTTGAAAGGAGGCTCATGCCAGATATGCAAACTAAAGTATAGCCACAGAGTCACCTGGCAAGTGACTTGGGTGTCCTTTGATAAGTGGTTCAGAGACAATCTACAGAGCCAGTGTGTACTCTAATGGTGCGGGAGAAGGTAGGAAGAAGATTATAGGGAAATATTTTTGTTTCCAACTATTTAGCAACAAGGGAACCACTGGGCAAAAGCGATGCACATGACAACTAAAATGAGTTGAAATTGTGAGCCAGATTTACCAAATTCTCACGCAGCAGCCAACAATGCTGCATTGCATTTGCCTTTAGGAAAGTCAATAACATAAAAAAACATTTTGAGCTGGTTTGCTTCACTTTCCCTTTCGTGACGCAAACGCAGTGCAAAATGTTAGTAAATCACCCCCAGCTCGTGTTGTATTATTGAGAACCTAGGAGTGAAACAAATGTTGATGTCTTTGTAAACTGCACATGCTAGGGTACACAAGTCAAGAGTTGCTGTTAATCAAAGTGTAAAACATTATTATCTCATAGGTCAACAGAAATAAACTTTTATTGGGGAAGGTCTCACTTCGCACACGTGGCAATGTAATATTAAATTGATTTGTGAGGAATATGTCACCCCTGCACACATTGTTGCCAGTATTCAGAACTACCAGGCCGAGCCATTAAAGATTAGCCTGGTTTCAAGTTTACTCTCAGGGAGAGGGAGGCAGAGGGCATGGTTAGGCTGTTGGTGCATATTTCAAGGCTTACTTACAGCTCGTCAGTGCAGTGCTCTTAGATTCCAAAACCTTTATCCCAGTCAAAACATGTTCCCATTGTGCTAGTCCACTCCAAGATTGCTATCTGCATAGTGCTCAATGCTGACAGCTTTCTCTCTGACTGCGTTCACAATCGGTGGGGGCAAGAAGCAGACCTCCATGACTAGCACTAGAGGTGACAGAGGTCTCTGCTCTCGGGACAGCCCAGAACCAGGAGCACTCATACTTCACTCACCATCCCGCAGACACTACTGTTCCAGGTTTCTAGCACATCTCCTCATATAATGAGTACTGTTACTTTCACAACATTGCACTCTCAGACTACACTCCAGTACTGGCAGCATCATTCCATCTCCTGAACAGGTACCTGGGCACGATTTACCAGAATGTCCAATAGTTAGCATTAAATGACTCCAGACTCATAGGCAGCTATCGCATGCATGTGAAGAAGTCTCAAAACACCGGGGCAGGACTAGTTTGCAACCAATCTGAATATCAGGCACATGCAGGGGTTGGGCAATCACTCACAATGACCATTAGCTCCATCCTGATTGACTTGCAAGCAGTACCAGGAGTACAAGCACAGAAGGGAAAATATGTTTTCTTTTTTTTAAACCACATGCTTTCAGCTTTCAGTGTGTGTGAGCATTGTGAATGCTTCAGGCTAAATTCGGATGAGTGGCACTTTTTGGCTTCATAACTTATCATTAGAAGTGAAAGTAACTAAAATTCAGCATGTGGTTTGGGGGGGGACCTGAACAAAATAAAGAATGGCTGGGCCCCACTGATCCCCCACCGTGGTTACGGCCCTGATCCTGTACAAAAGGACATAGGTGGTCATTATGAACATGGCGGGAAAGACCGCTGACCGCCGTGGCGGCGGTGAACAGAATCCCGCCGCCGGCGGCGAATGGAAACCTGCCATATAATGATCGAAAAACCCAAACCTGCCAAAAATTCCCAGACCACCACTCCCCGCCAGGACCCTGTCGGCGGGAACCCCGGCCCACCCCACCCCGCCACCGCCAAGCATACCCACATCCCACCCTCCAAATAATGATGCACAAATCACCTCGGCGGACAGTGGAGGCCGGACGACCATTGGCGGCTGCGACCGACATGGGCGGCAAGTGGGCCCAACAGCAACCAGTTCACACACTGGCTAGGCCTAGTACCCACACACCTGACACACATCCAGAATACCATAAAACACCCCCAGACACACCCCACAATCCCTTGCAACAAAACCAGGACCAGAAAACGGAGAGCACCAGAGCCAGACTGAGAACGCCAGCAGACAGGACACGCATAGCGACCCACACAGGAGCACCCAAACCCCGTCCCCAGTCCTGACACCATCCACCACCCTCACCAAGCCCCCCCAAAAAAACTCCACACTTCACCGAAAGGGAGCTAAGGACCATGGTGGACAAGATCCTAAAGGTGGAGCCACAAATATTCGGGTCCGAGGTGCAGCACACACCCATTGCACGGAAAATGGAGCTGTAGCAGACCATTGTCAACAGGGTGAATGCAGTGGGACACCATCCACGCACCAGGGACGACATCCGCAAGAGATGGAACGACCTTCGGGGGAAGGTCAGGGCCATGGCATCCAGGCACCACATCGCAGTGCAGAAGACTGGGGGAGGACCGCCACCAACACCACCCGACTACACTGACTGGGAGGAGAAGGTACTTGCCATCCTGCACCCAGAGGGACTCACTGGAGGAATGGACTCGGGTAAGTCATCTACAATTACCCCATATACACCATACCTGTAATGCATGCACCACCCCACCCCACCCACACCCACCTAGGCCCACACCCCACCCAGCCATTACCTACTACATCCACCACCCTGCATTACCTACAACTCACTACCAGGCCCACATCACTCCCGCTGTGCACAACCACCCACCCCTGCATGTACCTACAATGAAATAACCCCCACCACAATGTAACCCCACCACTGCCACTAAATGCAATGACCACATCACAAAGGCACCCTGGAAGGCCACTGAAAGGCACACCAGCACACAATTGCACAGTTCAGTACACCTCAAACCCTCATGCATATGTAACAGACATGTCTATGTCCCCCAACAGGCACCACCACCCATGCAACCCTAATGGAGGGGACAAGGAGTGCCACAGAACTCCAGGGAGACAGAGGCACATCACAAGACCTTGGCGAAGGACCCCTGGACACTAATGAGCAGGCAGGCCCCTCACACAGCCCTGGATGCTCACCATGCAGCAGCCCCACACAGGAAAACACTGTGACCCCTAACACCCAGTCAAGACCAGCAGGCCAGGGGAGGCATACCCACACCAGTGGACCTAGGGCACAGACAGGTGGAACACAGCTACAGAGGCCACAGTCTCCCACTCCCAACGTGCAGGAAGGCGAGGGCCCCAGTACAAGTGGCACGTCAAGACCTGCACAGGGGACACAGGCACAGGGGGCCAGGCCAAGGTCAAGTGCCCCAGTGGGTCAGGGGGTAGGGCACCGGATGGATGCAGCAGCCCAGGACGTCATTGCAGAGGTATTGGGGGCCTACCAACATACCCAAGACAGGTTGGCACAGATTGTATCCACCTTGGAGCAAAGTCAGAGGATGCAGCTGGAACAACACCAACAGGCCTTGGAGCAGTGGAAAGAACACAATGCGACAATGGCCACCATTGCTGGAGCACTGCTGCAGTTGGTCAACAGTCAGACACCCACACCGGACAAGAGGCCCACACAACAGCCCTGGACAACCAGCAACAGATGACCCAAGCAGCAGAAACAACACAGGAAATACCCTCCCAGGAATCACAAGGGCCAACCATGCCACCTCAAGAAGCTCCACAGCAGGCACCCAAACGTAGTCTTAGGCCAAGATATGGCACTGGAAACCCAGCTAAGAACAAGCCCCACTCCAACAATTGACACTGCTACTACTGCAAAGCAACCATCCCACGCATTCACCAACTACACTTAGCTGAGGGCTAAATTAAGTACTATACTACAAATAGGACCCACCTATGACATCCAACAGGGCTGCCACCTCGTCGGTTTTGAGGACACCCAACCCTTACGACTTCCATCACTGTACATAGCACATTTCACTGTATTCGACAAATAAACAACATTTCTCACCTGTAACACTGTCCCCTGTCTTCAATATTGAACAAAGTGGAGTATGGATGCAACTGGCAGGGAACAACTTTATTGTCAATTTGTGCTTGGTGGTGGTAATGTGTTTTTCAAATTATGCAGGGAGGTCATGCATATATTGTCTGTCAGCACCATGCTGAAGAGGTCCATGTCTGGCCTATCATGACCAATCCCCCCTATATGACATGGCACACTTACAGTGTCAGTCACTAACTACAATTACAGGCTTAAGTCCCACACAGTTATTGGAAGTCGAGTTGTATCAGTTGGTTCCTGGAATTGACACCTTCCTCATCCTCACCATCACTCTCCTCACCTCTCTAAGGTAACTGATCAGGACCTATAGCACCCTCCACCTCCAAAAGGGGGATTGAATGTCTCACAGCCATGTTGTGCAGCATGCAGCAGGCCGCCACCATTCTACACACCTTATCAGGCTCATAGGCCAGGGAACCCCCAGAGATATGTAGGCACCAGAATCTAGCCTTGAGGAAACCTATAGTACGCTCTATCACCCTCCTAGTATGTCCATGGGCATCATTGTATTTCCTCTCTGCATCTGTCCTGGGATTCCTCACTGGTGTCAGGAGCCAACACAAGTTTGGATAGCCAGAATCACCTACAGAAATGGTCAATACAGAGTTGTCATTGTAATGTCCGTAGTCAGACTGGCTGGTTTTCTGCAATGCGTCAGGTAGTGACAGGCAAACTTACCTATGATCCACCCTCTGTCCTCTTGTAGTTGTTCTATCTTCTGTGGCACACTACTGTTCCTCAAAACAAATGAATCATGGACAGGACCCGGAAACATGGCATTCACATGGGAAATGTACTGGTCTGCAGTACATACCAATTGGATGTTCATGGAGTGAAAGTATTCCCTGTTTCTGTACACATGTTCACTCACTCTTGGGGGGATGATAGATATGTGGGTGCCATCGATGGCACCTATGACATGGGGAATGTTTGCAAAGGCATAGAAGTCAGACTTGATGGCAGGGAGATCAGCACTTTGGGGGAATCGCACATAGGGTTGCAAATGTTGTACAAATGCATTCAGAAATCTTGTCAGTACCTGGCTGAACATTGGCTGTGAGAAACCAGCACCCATGCCCACTGTCACTTGAAATGAGCCTGTGGCCAGGAAATGGAGTGCGGAGAGCACCTGCACCTCAGTTGGAATGGCATGCTGATTACGATTTCTGGGAGGCAGTGCAGGATCCAGTAATCCACATAGGTCCTGAATAGTTGCACGTGTGAGTCTGTAGGTGATTATGATCTGACGCTCCACATGGTCCCCATATCCACAAGTGGTCTGTACACCGATGGTGCCCTTCCTTGCCACAAGCGTCGGTACCTATAAGGGGTAAGAAAAAGGAGTGATGTGCACACATACACTGGCAGATTTGCTACGTACATGCAGTTCAGTCTTCATAGTAGTGTCTGTACAATAACTATAACCTGACAGATGTACATGTACATCACTAGGAGGGAACGGAGTAAATCATGTGTGATTATATACTCAATGGATAGAGGCCTAGGTGCTTCATATGGCTAGTAGGCCCAGCATTGTGAGTATTATGAATTTCAAGATGTGTAGGTGATGGCAAAATGTCTGCCCACTGTAGTTCTGCCCCTTCGTTGTGGAAGTGACCTAATACCGCTAGTGGTTGATGTCACAGCATATGGCGGTGTTGACCGCTGTTCGCACCCTCATTGGCTAACATGGATGCCATTGAGGAATCCTGGTGTATCATGATCGCCGCCGCCGGTGACGGTGCATGCTGCCCTCGGAACATACGCACGTTCGTCATCGTTTGATTACTTGACTCCCTGATCTTGTGCGGACAGGTACTCCACTCTGTGTACTGCTGTGGCCTGCCTCTGGCTATGGATGTTCCACATGGTGCAGGGGAAAGGGCCCCGGCCTTCACCCAGGAAGAACTTGAGAAACTTGTGGAAGGGGTCCTGCCCCTGTACGGCAGACTCTACGGCCGGCCAGTGGTACAGGTGAGTCCAGGTTTGGGGGGCACTGTGTGAGTAATGGATGGAGTGGATTGCACATATGTGTGCTCCTGTGAGCCAGGATGGGCCTTGGTGCATGGAATGCTGTGTGCCACTGTCCTGCATGTCTGGGAGTACTGTCTGTCCTATGTCTGACAATCTGCCAGCTGTTGCCATCGTGCAGGTGCCTGACCTCTGTGTTCCATTTCTGTGTCACCCTACTAGGTCAGCGCCCACCAGAAGAGGGCACATTGGCATGCCATCGCCAAGGAGGTACGGACCCTGGGGGTGTACAACCGGCGGTGCACCCACTGTCGAAAGAGGTGGGAGGACCTGCGACGCTGGGCGCGGAAGATCACTGAGGCCCAGCTGGGGAAGTCCTTCCAACGTGGAAGGGGTGCCCGTCGGGCACTGACCCCCCCTCATGCGAAGGATCCTGGCGGTGGCATACCCAGACCTGGATGGGCGCTTGAAGGCTGCACAACAGTCACAAGGGGGTGAGTACTCACAGCCCATACTTCAGCCTGGAAGGATGAGTGTGTGTGCGATAGGGCTCATGGTGCTTAGAGCAGGGAATTTGACTGGTGTCCAGCTACTGTCTGCTCCCCAAAGGGTGTAGGGGTGTCCCTGTCAGGTTTCACCTACCTCAGCTCAAATTCAGCATGAACTTCACAGAGGGGAGGCATTTTGGTGAAGAGTTTTGAATGACCCAAAGAATTTGCACATTGAGGTGGAATTTTTGCAAGGCAAAGGGAGCGTGGGTGGTATAGAGAGGTCGAGAAGAAAGGTGATTGTACCGAGCTGAGGGGACAGAGTTAGAGCGAGGACCATTTTTGTGGAATTGGTGAAATACTTCTGCAGTGGCTTGGGTAGGTTAAAAATGGGAGGTGGTAGGTTCGCTTCAAGGCTCTCGGAAAGGAGTAGCTGATACCTAGTGGAAACTAGGTACACTTTTTAATGTATTTATTTTGCAAAGGAATGCCATCCACAAATCTAAAACGTTAATGGGATGGAGGTATTTAGAGCGATGAAACACCCATCATACTCCAGCAGTGTGTCCAGTGGTTTTATGTGGGGCGTGGGTGGGGTGTCCGATGTCACACAGAGTGAGTTGGCTGATTTGAGTCTGGGGGATTATTTTCATAGACGAGGTTGTAGTGAAGGAGTTGAGCTAGGAAAGAGATATCCCACTACTAATTGGGATTGAAACGTTGCTCTATAACCACAAATATACAAAACGGTTAAAACTGTAATTGATCGCGACCCCACCTCCTTTCCCCTGCTAGTACGGGAAAAGATAATCATAAACCACTGTGGAAAGTAATCTGTAACAATCCGAATAGGGCGGATTGTGCTGTTGCACACCTGATTGTTGGTCTCTCATCTGGTTACAAAGTTGTCTGAGATATAACACTGCTCGATGTTCACTAATAACAGCAGCAAAGAGAACCAGCAACATTGGTCATTGATTTAAACAATGCCAGACATATCCTGTGTCTACCCTACTTAACCGCTGCAGTGGCAAAAGCTTTACTTGGTGCTCTGCTTGGGTATCTGTGCCTTGATTCTTTTGCCTAGTTTTAGATTTTCAATAGATTGCCTGAGTCACCTGTACACCCCTGTGAGTGCCCAGTACGATTAAGTTTCTGGTGCCCTTCAGTGCTTAAAATCTATTGATTGTGATGGTCCTTTTATAGATGTGGAGGGTCATTACAAAAACATACCGAGCTTTCCTATCTTAGAAGCCAGCATTCACAAGCAGCTTTTGGATAGTAATTACAGCAGGGACTGATGGCAAGTCATGCTGACACTGCTGCTCGCTCTAGCTTCCTCCATGATGTTGCTTCTGACCCAGAGTGGCTGCAGCTACTCATCTGAACAGGAAACCTGGACTTGCTGGTCTTGCTGGTCTTATCGGTTACATAGTTGCATTTCTAAAAATAAAAAAAACACAGGCAGGTGCTAGTTTCTAGTAATTTTTGTAGGTCACATGCACTTGGAACCAAATGCTCTAACCCAGTGGTTCCCAACCTTTTGACTTCTGTGGACTCCCACTTTAACATTAATGGAACCCAGGGAGCCCCACTGAATCATCATGGGAATCCAGGGACCTCCGCCTGATCATTACTAGAAGCTGGGGACCTAATTTGTCAATATTTGTTAATATTTTTTAATTTTCTAGGCTCTCGCGGACCCCCTGAGAAGGCTTCGTGGACCCCCAGGGGTCCCTGGACCACAGGTTGGGAACCACTGCTCTAACGTAAATCTTAAACTGAAACCCTTTATACAACTAATCAATATAGGCACACTGGTCCTTTTTATTTGACTGAAAGAGAAACTACAAAGGTGAGATGGTAGTTTTTGATACCACAGTCACTCCAATTGGGCTTGTTGGAAACTCAGTAACAAAATTTTTGGCGTTATATGACTGGCTTTGACAACTTTCTTTCTCTTTTCCTTTTAGTAAAATATAGTAAAATTCTATAATAAAAATTACAACAAATTTTGTAAGTCTTCAGCCTGAAATATTAAAAAGATATTAAAGAAAATGCTATTGTATAGGAATTCAGAACCAAAGACACCTTTACTTTTTAAGTCAAGCCTGCTAGAGACCGCATGTGCTGTTTATTGCGAGGTATACTGTGGCGTACCAAAGAACATAGAGGGACTTAGAGCCCGCCCGTTTCATGCCATTGGTTGACTTTCTTTTTCATTATTATTTGCTTTCTTCTTATTGATGTCCCAGTTTGCCAATTTTGCCTTTCTCTCCCGTGAAGCATTCCCTTTTTACAGTCTCTTTGACTTGCTAACACTTTTGCTTCCACTGCTTGCTTTTCAGGTACTACTTTTTTCTTTTGCACAAAACACCCTGTTACAGTGAGTGTGTTTTCAAAATGTCTCTTTCATGTAAGTTTCTTCTTCTACATTATATATTGCTCTCTGTTGCCCAACTGTTTCTCCCTGCCCATCCCTCTTGCACTCATCCATGTACTTTCCGCCATGGTTCCCCATCCCCACCCTTCGTGTTGCCTATCCTCTCCCCTTGCATTGCTTTCTCGCCAAACCCAGTCTTCTTTGTTGCTTTTACGTCACCTCCTGTGTTGCTTTCACCTCCCCATCCTCTTCCTTGCTTCTGCACCGTCCTGCCCGACCGCTAAAAAAAATGCTTTTGTGTGTTTTATTTTTTTTAGTTGCTGATTCAACTTGGATTGGTAACTAAAGAGAAAAAAAATGACTGCATCATTTTATAGGCATGCCCATGCGTGCTGTGTGATCCTACAAAATGATGCGGTCGGCAGCATCAAAGGATATTTGTTAAACTTTTTTTTTAAACTTTAGCCACACTGTAGAGCTCAAAACTATTGGCAAAGCCAATAGGTCAAAAAAGTGAGACAGGAGACCTTTTGGCTTTGCCTGTGCTTGTTGTTTTGGATGGTACAGCTCTTCTGATAGAACCCCACGTTTGGATTAAACAGAGTAATGGGAATCCTCTTTTTCACCCGTCTCAAAAGGCTACCATGAACACAACAATAGGCCATGAAAAAGCCTCTGGCCTGCGTGCCACAAGGCAGAGCAACGCGTTTTGGCTGTGGTTTCCTGAACCAAGAAACAAGAATAAAAGAATTTCACAAGCAACATGACTGTTTCATTTTACTGATTAAGCAGAAACGAATTCTGTTCCCAACTGTACATTATTTCCTTTTCTTGTCTATGCCGGATATAATCATGGGAACTGTAAATAACTAGGTGCAAGCGTCCCCCACTCCTTGGTAAAATTCTAATAGCTTAGCTTGTGGGGAAGAGCCACATTCACGTTTCAGTTGGGGGTGCTAAAACACACACCAGTAACGTCAATTCGAGATAAGGCAATTGACAGAATTACTAGGTCCGTAGGCCCTCCTTTGTCTGGCATTGTCTTCATCCGCGTGGAGCTATCTTCTTCTCCTCTTAACAATGATTCCTTTACACCCTGATTTAAGCAGGTTTTTGTGAGTGAGATACGTCTGACATGATACCGAAAAACTGAAAAGTTCCTTGTGTTTTGTTCCAGACTTCTTTCACCAAAAGCGTACTGTTCCGTCGGAAATATTGGAAGCATTCCCAGGAGCACTGCCCTCGCCTGAATGTGACTTCCGCTCCCAGGATGCACTGCATTAGAGAGGCCTATAAATTATGATTGCTGTCAGGGAATGCAGTAAACTGTAATCCATCTCCTGTAGCTAATGACCAGGGGCCGCCCAGGCTACTATAGAGACAGGCGGCATCCTTGCACTGGTCCACTGAAAGAAGGGAACACACAGCACTCATTAAATGAACTTCAGAGAAGGAAATGACAGAAAAGTGAATCTTCCGCAGACCCATTGTCTTAGAATGAAGGCACCTCGATTGTGGGATTTATTTATACTATTGCTTGTCTGAAGTCTAATGTGCATACATAATTCATTTAGTGTAATACGAAAAACCCAGCTCCATTTAGATGCGTCTGTCTTCATGGAGTTGTTCCACCATTTTGGTTTCTGATGGTGGTATGTTATTTCCATTGCACGAAGCTAACAGTGAACAGTTTAAATTGTGACACAAAAAATAACTTGGCCACAGTTGTATTTTCAAGGGGGGGAGGGGGAGTGGTCTCTGCATGCTCAATCAAGGTGTTGGGCCGGAGACACACTGATGGTTGTGTGAAAACATCACCAGCTTCCTTCACGGTAGTCTACACGAGTATTAAGATTTTTAAATCGTCCTGCAAAATAACATGGAACAATTATCGACTACCACAATATCAGTAACCAAACATACCAGCAAAAGAAAGCAGTTACTTTTTTAGTAAGGATTGTTGATGGTTGAAATGGGCACAAGAGGCAACCTCCCAGGCGGGCAAGGTTTTAGAAAGATGGAAAAGCCAAAAGGATGAAGGAAGAAAGGCCAAGTACTGTTCAAATTAATCAAATGCTTAAAAAGTTTTGAAAATTATGTAAGATCCTGTCCTGTCTCATTAAGCAACCTTTGGGCAGCTAGGTGTGGTGATCAGATTTAGTAGAAAATCCAAAAAGCAGGACATACTCTAGACATAAAAGTAAGATGAGGGCTACAATTTGGCAGCAACTGTGAGGCAGAGAATGCCATACTAACTTAAACAAAAGTTGTTAGAAGAAAATACATGCATGCAAGCCTAGTGGTGTAACAGAAGATGATGGGGCGCCCCCTGTAAAATATGATGAGGGACCCCCGAGTCTCCCATATCTCACAGATATTCATTGGCTTTGGGCTGAATATGGCCCCATGAATAGTTGGGGGTCCCCACAAGGGTTGGGACCCTCCACCACTCCACAGTGGCTGTAGGGCCATGCATAATGCCCCGCATGATCCCTTCTTGTTCCATTAATGCCAGGTTGTACTTGATTACAAAATTAAAAACATTTTCACCAGAGAAAGAGAACAGATAGTCCACGTTTTCAGTATTGCATTTGGTACTGCCTATTAGCATTTTCATGTTAGCTGGTGCATTAAGGTGCATCAGTAATGCAAAAAATGATAGGCTTGCTATTTAAATTTATAGATACATTTTACAGTGGGGAATGAAGCCCTGAAAATGCACACGTCCATGTCCACAATGCTCCCTCAATCCCCCTGTTCTGGGGGCCTTGTCTCTAACCAATCTAGAAGACACTGGGAAACTGAAATGCATTGCAACTTTCACACACAGGATGTATAATTTGTGTCAGTTCACCTTATTTATTATGAATTCTGCCAACTAGCTCTGCCTGGGTACAATTAAAAACTAATTTCCAACTGTGCTTTGTTGACTCTTTCAAAACAAGAACATTTAGCAAATTTACCTAAATTTGCCAGGACAGACCACGAAAAGCTGGCATTGTCCTGACAACGATGGGATGCCGTGTCACCCTGCAGCTAGAAACCCTGTCTGCCTGTCACCGTATCCCCCAAGTAACTTCTATTTCTGCCAACAAATGATCATTTTCAGTTCATGCTCTTCCAACATGGCCATCTTGGAACAAATGAAGGTACTCTCATAAGAGAATCAGGCTTGCCTAGGCTATCGTTAAAGTGTCCCTCTGGTATTTACCATCCTGTCTTGTTTAGCTCTAGTAGGTATAGAACGATGTGCTCAGTATCTACTGCCAGATATAATTCAGTCTCAGCTTTAGGATGAGTGTGGGGAAGATGACAGTGGCCTTTTCACAGAAGATCTATAATGCGCACGGATCATTCAGTTTTAATTTTCAGATCAAAATCCTTTAAAAGACTAGTGAAGTTCCATTCAGCTCTAGTCGCTACAGTTACCATTGCAATGTTTCTGATGCCTACTGAACCTATTATGCAGTTCTACTAGTTAACTTTCTTGATAAATGGGACTCATGTGGAAAGGTGCATTCATCATCTAAATGGTTATTGATTTGTGGCACTGCTACAAGAGGCACCCTCATGCCTCAAATGGTGCCCGTCCAGCAGCAAGACTGTGTAGCTATCTGGGAAAAATGGAACCTCTCCCAGATAGCTAAGGTAGTCTACTCTCAGATGGACTAGGTCTTCATGCAAACAGTGCTCCAGAAAGATAGATTCTGATTCAAAGTTGAGCTCAGTGGTGCACGGCGTTTGCTTTCTATGCAGTATTTGGGCACTAAGGTTCATGAAACTGTGAGGTCACTGGATTAATCATTTGTTGAGAAGATGGAGGGTGTATCTCTCCTTGAGCAATAATATTTTATTATTTGGATTTTAAAGATACTTAGCTTCTTGATTCTGGGGGCAAAGCACTCTGTGCAAAGAAAAAGTAACCAATGTTACCCATAATCCTAGCTACTCTTATCTCTGGAAATATTATAAGATGTTCTGGGGTGTGAAGAGTCATCAGTGAGTTTACCAATGTGAAGTGATGTTCACAGGGTTATAAACTGCAGAACAGTCTACTGGAAGCAGTGACTGTCGGTATAGAGGTTTTTTGGGCTTTGAGATATTGGACAATAGAAGAGAACAGCTCAGAAAAGGGGCTAAATGGACAGATAGAATCTTAAAATGCAAAGTCACCCAAACAACGACCACCCAAATAAACGGGGTCCCACACAAATCAAGAGAGATGGTTTCAGAGAGCCAAGGGGTAGTTTTGAAAATATGTATTTATTTACTTGAGCTATCAGGCATCTGGTAGTCTAGACTCCAAGGTATTGGGCATAGGTAATATGAGAGAAGCTGAGGTTCTCATCTAGTCTCACAGCTGTCAATGTTTTTATTATTGAGGCTGCTGGTGCCTGGTATCAATCAAATTTCATGCAGGCTCTTCATGGGACCCTTTGAAGCCTGTATCTTGAAAATATATCTTGAAAATGGTCAGTTCCAGTCAAGATTTTCAGTGGTCCCTCTGCCCCCGTCCCCTCATTAAGGCCCCCAGATCACCTGCTGGAACAGTGCCTAAGTCAATTCTTACACATTGTAAGTGCAGTGTGGACATATTAAGTACATGACGTGGGAGTTTGTCATTACAAACTCCATAGCTCCATGATGGCTTCACTGAAGGCTGACAAGTTTGGTATCAAACTTCTCAGCACAATAAAACCACACTGATGCCAGTGTTGGATTTATTGTACAATGAACACACAGGGCATCTTAGAGATGCCCCTGTTTTTTACCCAACCCTTTAGTGCAGGAAAGACCAGTCTGTACCAGCCTGCCACTAACAGACACATTTCTGACCCCATGGTATGAGAGCCTTTGTGCTCTATGGGGCCAAAAACAAAGCCTTTCCTGGGTGGAAGTGCTTCACACCTTCACCCCTGCAGGAACTGTAACACTTGGCTGTGAGCCTCAAAGGCTCAGGAATCCTGTTACAGTCCACCAGGGCACTCCAGCTAGTGGAGATGCCCAACTTTTGGTAGCAGGTCCAGCTGGAAAACTAGGAAAAACAAGGAGGTGGTCTGAGCTGAAGTGACCCCCCCTTGCAGAATCCTCCATCTTGGTTTGGAGGAGAGGGACCAATAGTGATAGGAACCTGGGGAAGGGGGCATAGAAAGGGTGTAGCCACCCTCAAGGACATTAGCCATTGGCTACTGCATTCTGACCCCTGTAATGCCCCCAAATCTAGCATTTAGGGGCTCCCCTGAACCTTACTCACCAGATTCCTGGTGACTTCAAGAAGAAAG
Organism: Pleurodeles waltl; assembly: GCF_031143425.1. Lineage (NCBI taxonomy): Eukaryota > Metazoa > Chordata > Amphibia > Caudata > Salamandridae > Pleurodeles > Pleurodeles waltl. The sequence continues at coordinate 417,597,567 of NC_090448.1, read as the reverse complement.
AAGAAAAAAGAAAAAAGGAAGAAGAAGGACTGCCAAGCCGACCCTAGCAGTGAAGACTCTAGATGACAATTGTCTTGGCCCCAACACTACCGGCCTGTCTGCAGCTTCAAAGCCCACGTCTCCAAGAAGGCAACACATCCTGCAGGACCAGCGACAGCTACAAACCCACAGAGGACTGCCTGCCCAGTAGAGGACCAAGAACTTCAGAGGACAGTGGCCCTGTCGTGAAGAAACCCTCCAAAAGGACTGCAAAACCACCCCAGATCCGTGAGCCCTGCCCACGGCCTGAGTCCAGGTGGCCCTCTGGGCCAGAGAAGGTCCCCAGGCGTTTGTGACCTCTAGTCCACGCTGGGTTGGCCCCTCCTGGCCAACAGAATAATGCCTTAAGCCTGAATCCAGAGGACCCCCCTGACCGTGACCGTATCCGACAAAGATACCAGACACCCAAGAAGACCCCTGCACCCACAGCCCCATAGCCTTGGGGAATCTGACCAACAATCCAGCAACGTTCTGTGTGCACCTTCCCTACCTCTCCAGCCTTTAGGTTCACAGAACCGACCCCCTGGACACAGCCTGCAGCATCTTTTGTGACATCCTGGGTCCCTCTAATGAAAAACATTGGGCGCCCTGCTCTGTGTTTGCACCCTGCACCTGGCTGTCCCTGAGCCGCTGAGGATGTGGGTTTGGTGTGAACCTGTGGCCCCCCTGGTGCTGACCAAAACCCCTCCAGGCCTGTGTCCTGGAACCGCGGGTAGTTGCCTGCAATCTGCTTTCTACCGAGCACCCCCAGTCCTCATAGGATTCCGTTGTAAACCCAACGCCACCGTTGACCTCTGCACCCAGCCGGCCCTATGTTGCTGGTGGTGCACTTTTGGGGTCAGCCTAAACCTTGACCTGCAGACATCCTAACCCTGAAGACTGGAACTGTAAGTCATGTACTTACCAGTTAACTGCTAATACTTTCCCCTCCCCAGGACTCTATTGACTCCTATGAAAAACTGCGCTGTCAACTTTTGAATTTGAAAAGTGTTACTTATTTATAAACTGCTGTATCTGCAATAACCAAGCAAAGTATATTTGATACATATGCCTGATACTTATTTACAACTGCACTTAATTGCAACAAAGACTGTCTGGTTCTAGAAATAAAGTAACAAAATATATTTTTGCTATATAAAACAATTGTCCTGTATTTAGTCATTGAGTGTGCGCCTCATTTCTTGACTGTGTGTGTACAACAAATGCTTTGCACTACCCTAACCTAGCCTAACTGCTTGACCACACTACAACAAAGGAGTTCATTAGTATTATCTGCTTTAGCCTCTGTTAAGCCTCTGGGGAACCCATGGACTCTGTGCACACTATACCTCATTTTGGTATAGTATATACAGAGCCAGCTTCCTACAATAATCCACCTGAATTATAGCATGCACTGTCTCTTGGAACCATCCCTCACACAGACACCGCAAATTAATGACAATATCTATCCATGGAGCTTTAGAAAATTCAGGTTAGTATTTATCTAGCAATACCTTCAACCATTAATCCAAATGAACACATTGCAAACATTCTTGAACAAAGCACGCTATTTGATCCTCCTTATAAGGCTACCAAAATGCAACCTTGTCTTTCCTCTTGGTACCAGTATCTCCTATATGACCTGAATGTGCAAGGTTTATATCAGTTTGTGAATCACAAATAGTGGAACAACACAATCCCATCTAATAATAACACCAGATTCAGATGATATATCATTGTAGACTTCAGAAACAAATGTAATTTTGGTGCAACTTTTTGCTTTCTTTTGGCCAGATATTACAAATAAACTCTTTGACTTTGCTCAAGGTTACTACCCTGTTACATGCATCAGACCAAACCTTTCCTTTGATTACAGGACTACCATCATGAATTACTTTCTTAATGGTGAAAGCAACATACTCTTTCTCAAAATCCTGTTCAACTGATTGATCTTAAATTTAGAAAGCCTAGAGAGGCTTACTGTTCATATATTTAGAGGCAGATTTACAAGCCCCTAGAGCTGCCTTAAAGATGCCTTAGCATCATTTTTATTATGCTAAGGAGACGTTAAGGTGCACATTCCCTGTGCCATATTTACAAATTGGCACAATGCATGCATTGCACCACTTTGCAACCCCTTGCACCACATTATGCCTGTGTCAGGCACAATGTATGCAAAGGGGGCATTCCCACATAGGGAGGCCCAAAATAATGGCGCAGTCAAATTTACAAGATTTCACTGCACCATTTGTTTTTGTCATTTATGACACCTGCTTGCGTTAACAATGACGCACCCATAATAATCTATGGGCCTCCCTGTGCTTTGCTGCACTAGCGTCAATATTTTTGACGCTAGTGCAGCAAAGCGCCAGAACAGTGTCAAACATTTTGACGCTGTTGTGGTAATGACCGCCATGGTGCACCGTATTGTAAATACGGCACAACCAGGGTGTCATTAGGGGGGGCAAGGGGGATGCAAGAAAAGTGGTGCATTGGGACGGATGCACCATTTTCTTGTAAATTTGTCCCTTAATGTCTCTAGAATTGAAAAATTACTCTTCTACATTTTAGGAAAAAATCTAACAAGTCAAGCAGATGCCTTTCCAGTACTATTGGTATTATTTAACTCTTTTGAGTCTGTCCTGACATTGTAAGTTTTACCCCCAAAGATGTATTTTGAAATGTTCACTCCAGGGATAGGCTTACCTATCCCTTTCTATGGTTGAATACTTAAAGTCAGTCTGTTTCAAATCTTGAGGCAAAAGCCACAGTAACTTCTTTATGGGATTCAACGTGACTGTACATAGCACCCAAACCTTCGGAACTGGCACCAACAGTATTTATACTTTTTAAAAAGTGTGAAAAGTGACTCACTGGAGCAACTTATACAATTCATTTATCAGTACTGAAAATGTATCAGTGTGCTTTCTAAGACCACAAAATCTGGCAACCTCCTTAAGAACTAATCTTAAAGGTGTAGTAAAAACAGAAAACTGTTCATGAGCCTGGAATAGAACTCATGTAGATCTAAAACATGATCTCTGCTGATCCTTAAAGTTATGCCCACTTACTCTATTGATAGCTTGAATTAAATTTTCCGTTGGAAAATACTCTTATGTATACTTTTATGCCTCAGATACTCATTCTTGGAAGCTTGAAATTTGCACTTTACTAACTGTAATGTTCTTTATTTTCATTGAAGAATGTTCAATACTCTGAAACTTTGTTGTGCTTCTTTGCTAAGACAGCAAAAAGCAAGATATTGTGAAATGCCACTTCCCCCTCAATATCCGTAGCAGAACAAGCATGTGTTTCTAGAATACCAAAGCAGCAGAGGCCAATCTAAACAGCATTTGGATACATCTAAAGACCCCATGGGAAATAATAAATTATATAATATGGCAAGATTGGCTGGTCAGTTCAAATTGATGATAGCGTGATTTGAGATCAAAAGTGCAAAAAACATTTGGCACCATTTAACAATTGACAATAAAAATAAACATTTTACAAAAGGGTAAAAGGTGGCCCAATGTCTGATATAATTGCACCATCTTACCATCTGTCTCTTTTTCACAGTTAGGCTGTTTTTTAGACAATGGGTTTCTGGTTGGCAGAGTTAGGCGCCCTATCCAAGCAGAACTACAATCCTAGTCAGGGTAAGCCATGAACACACCCTAAATTAACCCATGCTCACCCAGGTAACCCGGCACAGAAAACACTGAAAAAACACCCAGATTGATACAACACATTAGAAAAATAGCACTTAATTTTATGGACAAAACAAGGCCAAAACGACAAACATCCAGTAAATAGAAATCAAGATATGAATGTTTAAAGAATAAACTGAAATGCAGTGCTTAAAAGCATAAAGCACCAACCATGGCTATCTGGTCATGATAGGCCGGGTCAAATCTGGAAAGTGAGGCTGACTGCGATAGAGTGTGGGTTTGATACAGGACCCAACCTCTGAATCAGCCACTGAAAAAGTACCTTGTTTGCGTCAAGGGTGATGCTAGAAGCAGGGGAGGAGATGCATCGTTGTTGATCCTTTGGATGTAGGTGACGCTTTGATTCCGAGCTATGCTAAGTCAGAGATCCATCGGAAATGCAGGTGATGCTTTTCGCTGATGGCAATGCGATGTCCTCGATCCTCACAGCAGCGGCAATGCGTTGGCATCAATGGAGATGCGCCAGTTCTGAGCAGCTCAACTGCATTGATGTGTTTATTTTGGCTGGAGTAGCAGCTTATAGCCACATCCACAGGCTCAGGACCGGATTTGCACCACGTGGCAGGGCAAGACTCACAGTTGGTAGAGTCTAAGGAGCAGATTTATGGAAAGTGGCGCTGCACAGAGTGCAGCACCACTTTCCCTGCACTCCTCAGCACCTATCTACCGCCACCATGTGTGCGCCGTATTTAAAATACGGTGCACCATGGTGCAGGGTAGGGGGCAATTGTGTCATTTTTTATCATGCTATTGATGTCCTCTGCATGAGTAGCGCCAAAATATTTGTGCTACTCCTGCAGAGTACTCTTGAGCAGGCGTTAAAAGTGTCATAATAAATGGCGCAAGGAAATCTGATAGATTTCCTTGAACCATTTTACTGGCTCACCTAACAGGGGAATGCCCCCTTTGCATACATTATGCCTAGCACAAGCATAATGTAGCGCAAAGGGTTACAGAGTGGTGCAATGCATGCATTGCGCCACACTGTAAATATGGCGCAGGGATTTTGGCCTCGTTGGGCCACATTAACATCATGACATTAATGTGGCATAAGGTGGCGCTAGGGGCCTATATATTGGCCCCTATGTGCTGTAGGTGATGGGTTGGAGGTCTTTGGTATCCCTGAGACTTCAGAAAGGAGCAAACAAGCGAGGAAGCCCTTGGAGTCACTCTAGGTCTGTGGGTCCAGCCCTTATCACCAAGACAAGGAAGGCAGCAGGCAGCGTAGCAAGAAAGAGGTTTTTCCAGAGCAGCAGTCCAGCAGAGTGGCAGTCCTTGTCTCCTTGTCTCAGCAAAGCAGACCTTCTTCCTGACAGAAGATCCACAGGTCCACAAGTGTACTGAAGTGGTGGTGTCAGAGGTCCAGTACTTATACCCAGTGGTGCCTGTGAAGTGGGGGGGACTTCAAACAATGGTCTTTGAATGCACAAAGGTCCTTTTTTCCTGCTCAGGCTCCAGACTCGCTACAGAGGGGTATGCAGCCCTTTGTGGGGACAGGACACAATTCAGATGTACCCCCATCAAGTCAGTTATTGGTAGAAAAAAGGCCCATAAAGACACACTAAGTTCCCATTGAGGGTGGCTGTCTAAAGGGAATAAATACAGCCCAGCTGTCACCCAACCCAGACAAGTGATCAGACAAAGGCTGCAAAAACACAGGGCCAAGCGCAGAAAAATGCAAACTTTCTAAAACTGGTATTTTCAAATTTGTAACAATAAATCCAACCTTACCATTGATAAGGATTTATCTTCACAATTCCATAGTTGCTAAACATGACAGATCTACCCTGTCCCAATCAGGAATTACAGCTTATTAATTGTAATAGGGAATCCTCAATATTATCCTATGACAGAGGTAGGCCTCACAGTAGTAAAAAACGATTTTGAGAGTTTTTTCTATACCAGGTCATGTAAAACTTAAAAGTATATGTCCTGCCTTTTATTAACACTACACTCTGCCCTATGGGCTACCTAGGGCCTACCTTAGGGGTGACATATATGTAATAAAAGGGACGTTTAAGGCTTGGCAAGGGGTTTTAAATGCCAAGTTGACATGGCAGTGTAACACTGCATTCATGCTTTTTAACGGCAGGCCTGGGACATGTTTTTAAGTGCCAATTAAATGGGTGGCACAGGAGTGCTGCAAGCCTACTAGTAGCATTTAATGTACAGGCCTTGTGAACATGTAGTGCACTTTACAGGGAATTTATTTGTGAATTAAAGAAGCCAATTAGGTATATACCAATCATACCAGGTTTTAGGCAGAGAGCACAAGCACTTTAGCACTGGTCAGCAGTGATAAAGTGCACAGAGTCCTAGACCATCAAAAACAAATTCAGTACAAATAGGAGGAGGAAGGGAAAATGTTTGATGGTGACCCTGTAGAGAGGACCAATAATCTTTAAATATTTTATTTCTCGTCAATTTCCAACACCATTGAACTAACTTAGTTTAATTTGGCATGACGCAGGTCAACATCCAGTAACCTGGACGTGACACTAGACTGTGAATCACACTCACACAAGTATTAGAAGAGTACACATCAGATTGTGAATCCTACCCATAAGTATTAAAAGACAGATTCACAACTGTAAAGGGTAGCCCCTCATTAAATAAAGAAGCAAGAGTGGACACAGCGCCCCTCTCTACAAATATTATGAGGCAAACATGTTCTCATGAGACGCTTCACAAAGATCCTTAATATAAAACACAGTTATTTTTGTATTATTCAGAATTAACTGCCTCCTGCCATAGTGCAAGTCAACGTTGTACCAATTGCATGCATCTTGGGATTCGCCATAGAGTGGAAAATGCAAGATATGAGCTCTCACAAAGTCATAAAGCAAATCAGGGGTGATACTGCTTCCCTATACTCACAGTTTTAGAATGTATTTCTTAGGTCTTCAACCCTCTTGATGCACAGATGCTCTTGGGTCAGTTCTAGCTAGGTTTCTGTCGCTCATGGGTGCGCCATTTCTATAAGATGACCTCAGAGCAGGCTTGTATCCACCAGACCCTGCTTCTGGACAGGTCCTCTCACTGGGCAACACATCTTCCTCCTTTTTTCAGGCAACAACAATATGGCCGCCTTCCGTTTCCCAGCCCTGGTCTTGGATTTGAGGAGGAAACAAATAGTGAGCTGTCACTGGCAAACGTCTATCTCTGGCAAGGTGTTAAGATTTTCCTTCTGAGTCCGTATGCAATACAAACATGACCGCGAATGTGGCCCAGTATTTATCCTACCTTTTGAAGGCACTGAAAGAAAGCTAGGGCTAATCAAAGTCCAAATTACATTTAGATTTTAAACACTCATCCAATCCTGCGACAGTGCACCTTCCTGGGCTTTTCTCTGCATTCTGGGCGTTTTACTCAAAACTGTGGGGCATATTTATACTCAGTTTGCGCCGAATTTGTGTTATTTCTTTTTTACGCAAATCCGGCGCAAACCTAACACCATATTTATACTTTGGCGCTAGACCTGTCTAGCGCCAAATTTATGGAGTTTGAGTCATGTTTTTACTGTGGAAACCTACCTTGCGTTAATGAGATGCAAGGTAGGTGTTCCAGGGCAAAGAATGACTCTAAGGCCTTTGCGCCTTATTTATACTCCCGTGCAAAAATGAAGCACGCGAAGGGAGGGCCTTAAAAAATGACTCTAAACCGGTTTAGAGTAATTTTTTAACGCCTGGGTCAGGGCAGGCGGTAAGGGACCTGTGGGCTCATTACCATGGTCTTTGACCATGGAAGCAGTCCACAGGTGCCCTTTCCTGATCCCAGGGACACCCCCTGCCACCCTCGCCCACGCCTGGAGGACACCCATGGATGGGGGTACCATCTACACTAAGAAGAGGGAAGTATAATTTCATTTACGTAGAAGTGGCATAGGGGGGCCTAACTTGGGCCCCCCTACATGCCACTGTGCCAAATGGCCATGCCCAGGGGACAGAAGTCACCTGGGCATGGCCATTGGGCAAGGGAGCATGACTCCTGTCTTTGCTAAGACAGGAGTCATTTCCATGGGGGTTGTGCATCAAAAAATGACGCTAGTCAGGTCAGAGCCAATATTTTTGACTCTAACCTGACTTGCACCATTCTTTGGCGCACAACCCCCCGTCTTCCCTTCGCCTCTGCTGCCCGGTTACTGTCATTTATTTTGACACTAACCAGGGCGCAGCGCCGGCTACCGTCATTCCATAAATAAGGCACCCGGCTGGTGCGTTGGAATGGTGGTATCCCGCGTTAAACTTTTTGACGCAAATCTGCGCTAGCGCAGGTTTGCGCCAAAAAGTACAAATATGGGCCTGTGTTTGGCTGCACTTAGTGTGTACTCCACAGTACAACAATCAGCGTGAACCAAAAACAGTTAAGGGGAAATAAGAACTCCAGTTATGGGGCACTGGATGAATTTTAAAGAAGAATACCAGCATACCTTCCTCCCTCATCCAGAGGGGCAGGTAAATAGCTTTGCCAAACATAAGAAGCTCTAAACCTTCCCCAGCCTGGAGCAAGGGGCAGTGGTCATCCTCCATCAAAGGAGGGGACGCACTTCCGTGCCTCGCTTTATCGTTAGAGCTTGTTGTTCTGCTGTTAAGTATCAGCAAACTCATGGCTCAGCTCCAGTGGTCTCATAAATTGCAGTGGAGGAAAAGCACAAGCAAAGCCAGAAATTGTTAAACAGCCAGCACACGTCTGTAGGAATGGGACACTACTCAAGCAGGCTTCACGTTTCAATCTTGCAGACGTGTGCTAGATGTCAGTGGTACTTGACCTCTATGGCAGCATTCGGAACTCAACTTTTTTCTTCCACTTCTGAGTAAGATGCAGGCCCTGATTTATAAAATTTTCACACCACACAATGCAGCAAGACACCTTGCTAAGCTGCACTTCCCTGCATGAAAGGAAGAGGGCAGGAATATGCCATAATTAGCATTATATGGCACATTCCTATTCACTCCTTGTGCTGGCGCACAATGTGCAGCTTTGCACCAACATAGGCACCTGTGTAGGCAGGGACACCTTCCTGCACAAAAACAATTCTCTGAGACTTTTCCTCTTTCTATGTGTGCTGCAGAATGCAGCACATGTAGAAAGAGTTAAAAACAAGGAGAAGTAAACATATTTCTCCTCGTTACGCCTCCGCAGGGAAGGCATAGCATTTTGACGCATTCCCAGGACTACTACTCCTGGTAGATCTGGGTATGTGTCAAAATCTATGAGTGGATGTGTGGGAACACTTTTGCTATGCCTATGAAGTGCCTCCCTTGTGCAGTGTAATGAAAGACAGCAACTTGCACTACCTTGAGTTGCTCCAGGTGTATCAAGTCCTGCTGGGCCATGCATGGTGACCTTGTGTTGCTTGGTAAATCTTATGTTAGTTTTGTGTTGTCCTTGTGTTAACTTTGCGTGATGCAAGGGCAACGCAACACTATGATAAATCTGCCCCACAATACTAATCAATACTGCTCACAGATGTGGTTCAGTCCCTTGTTTTGGGTTTTAAATATTTTTTAAATATTTTAATGAATTAATATACATGAAAAAGATTGATGTATAACGTTATAGTTTCCTCATATTTTATATTTACTTGTCAATTTATGATTGGATCTTTTGCACTATTGAAGAATTGTGTGAAAACAAATGAGACCTGGCAGGACATTTGTCATTTAGCATAACGCAGTAGATGTGCATCAGAGCATAGAACACACATACGACATTCAGTGGTGGTGACTTTAACTCTGCCCTAACCATGTATACCCAATATATGCCTGTTTGTAGCATCAGTCAGGACAAGCACTGCTAAAAGTTGCAGTTTTTCCTGCGTTTCGGTTGAGAAATCGTGTTTCACTGATCTCTGATGCAAGCTGTGCCCTTAACTCCAGGTTCCTCCATCTCTACAACCAGCTGAACTTTCAGATGATTAGCGATTGTGGGCATTTCTTGGTATATTCTGGTTTCTTCTGACCTAATGTTACCCATCTATAAGATAATGTGAGCCTTCCTGACATCACTGAGGCTAGCACAGCAACTTTCCCTCTCCAAACTCCCCTAAAGCTGTTCATCCACACCAAAAAGAGATTGATGTTGGTATTTACACTCTACAATTTTCAAAATTCACCTACCTCTGAGCTTGAGAATGTGTTGTATGTACCCCTAAATTTGATAGAGTTCCAAATGAGGTATATTTGCCTGTAACACAAATAAGTGCTGATTGTTGTATCACAGGAAGTATATTTTTTCACCTAGTCCATACTTCACAGACTGTGATATACCTCCATGTCCCAAAGAAAACAGAAAGAATGGTAGGTTGACCCACTGAACGAATCAGCCTTTTCCCACTCAGCCTATTATGAACTACATAACTAACATCACTCTTTTCCAGTATCTAAAGTGGTTCTTCCATGTAAAAAAGGGGAGAAGGGAGTAGATTACAGTGCGAGATTACCCAAACAACCTAATATGGCAGCTACTAAGAGGTGCAACTACAGATACAGTGTAATCTGCATTATCAAGGTGCTAACTCCATGGCATGGTTTTAGGGACCCTGTTCTTGGAAGCCCCTAACAGTGCTTAATTTGTAAATAAAACCATGCCGGTGCTCAAAGGCCCACACTTAAAACACACGGCTGCTGCAAATAAATGTGCGAACACGGAATACTGAGGCAAAGTGATCTTAACGCCATCTCTGGCTCTTCAATCCATTTAAAGACACTCCCTGCCCCTCCAGCTCACTCTTGCAGCTTTCTGCTTTCTCCCATTGAGATTTTTTTTTGTTTTTCTCTTCCTTTGTCTTTCCTATATGAGCCTTTTGCTCACAGTAAATGCTTGAGGCAGAAAAATAAGTGCCGGCCCTCAAAAATAAGTGCTGGTGCTCTGCACCGGAAACAATCACAAATTAAGCATTGCCCCCTAGAGACAAAGTGAAAAAAGGCAGATGGCCAGACATCATCCAACAAATCACAAGTAACATATGGGTTGCGTAAAACACCAACACCGATGAATAGAATTGAACTTTTATCCTTACACCATGAGTTGTTCTGTCTTTCTGGAATGTTCCATCTCATTTTTTGGAAATTATACATCAGCTAACACCCATTTCTTGTCCGTAAAGCAAGTGGAATTGTATCTACATTGAAGGCGCACATAACTAGTAATGTTGAGGGGAAGGCAATGGCTGTGCCTGGTCCTTAATTTGTGTGAACAGATGCAGGGGGGGACCAGTGCTCATTTAAGGGAACCAGGACTTATTTTTCATCATAGCACTTTGACTCAGAGCAAAAGAGAGCAAGGCAGAAAAGAGAGAAAGAAGGCTGAAGAGAAAGATAGGAAAACAATTAGAAATGGATAAATAATATTTGGAAATAAACCTGCAAGGGGGAACTAAAGAGACAGGAAGTGTAGGTTTGTTAAAAAAAAGACACATGATTTTGACTGAAGACTAGGCAGCCTAGTTATTTGGCAAATCCAGCACTTGGCATCACCAGTTGCGAACTCCAGGGAAAAACATCAGGTGTTTGCACTGGTTTTAGCACTTAAGTGCTGAGGTTCATACCACTTTATCACGAGTCTGACATTCACTAGGACCATTGTCTATCCATCCACTAGGTTTGATAAGCTCACCTTGTGTGACAAAGGAGTGCTTAACTAGCAACATAATAAGTTGGTGCCGAAAGGTTGTTGCACAAGCCTGTAACCGGCGATGACAAATGTCAGGATTGCCGAAAATTAAGATTGAGTTGTTTTGATTCCATCTCAAGCCTCTTTCTTCCACCACCTTCCACTCCACCCATCCCTCGTTATTTCACTTTTACAGGTTCGTTTTCATCCCCGCTTGCTCTCTTTGGTGCTACTTTCAGTTTGTCTCTGCTTTCCTATGTCTTGCTCTGGGTCAAAGCCTGGTGAGGAAAAGTTAGCGCGGGTCCCCAAAACTGAGCGCTGGTGCGCCCCACCTGCAACAGCCAGCAAAAATTAAGCCGCGAGCCACATTCCCGTCTTGTTTGTTCCAGCGACTGCTGCAGTGTAGGATATTTATTGGTTTTCGACCACCTTATTCCACCTCCTAATGCTTGGAAGATGTTTCTAAACTCGCTGGACTGAGCTCTTTCGACAGCCAGCGCCAAAACCTGGAGCTGCTGTTGTTTCTTGTAAGCTGTTAACAGATGGAAGCCTCCACGCTCGGCTGGGCGCGTGAGATCACACCGAGATGGGCACGACAGACATGCCAGAGCAGCGCAGGGAGAGAATGCCTTCTGCTGCCTGCGTGGAGCTGCGTGCCACGGGTTGGGTTGCGCCCGCTGGCTCTGCCCGGGGCTGTGGCGCAGCTCGCGTCATAAAATGAGTCATGAGCACCAACAAATTCATTTCAGCTTCTAGGTTCAGATCAATAATCTAAAATACGCAGCCCTGTTCCAAGCAGGTTCACTGTTTTGTTGTACTAATTTCACCCCGTATGGAATTGTTTTTTAAATTGTGTTTCCTAATTTCAGAAAACGTGAATCTGCTCTTTTAGTTTGAAAATTCTAGAAGCAAAAAGAGCTATTGTACTGTACTGTTTTGCAGCATTTCTATAGTTTGTACTACCTCTTAGTGGGGCGCTGAAGAGCTTGCCTACATGAGACGTATGTTACACTGTAGAGTTTGTGGCTGGAAGGATGTTCTTTGTTTAGATCCTATGTGAAGTGTTTCCATGCAGTGTGTGATGACCAGAGAGGTGCAGTTATCATGTTAAGGGGTGCAGTGAGTAGCAGTGTGTGGGATGATGAAGTGTGAGAGACAGACGTGTAGTTTTATGGTTTTCAGTATGCTGGTGGCTTTGAACATCTGTGCAGGTCCTCTCATAGTATTTCATATGATATAGTCTGTTTAGCTGGTTATAACACAGGGTTACACAAGGATTGTGTGCATAGTTGTGGTCCTGAGCTGGCATGGTTGGAGGGAGAGAGAAGTGGAGAGGTCTGTTGGGCTGGGCATTTTTATTATCATCCCATATCTGAATCTGAGTTTCCTTTTGAGATGTAAAGAGGCAGTCAGCTTGTATGCATATTTGAGACCTGCATTGGAGTACTATACTAAAGTCAGTCGGTGTCCAGCTATATGTGACAGATCTCTTCAGTTATACCATGCTTGTTCATTTGATGCAGGATGTTTTTTGGGCTGTACAGTGCTGGTGATGGACAACCCTCATAACAGATGTATCTTATGTGAATTTAAGAGATATAAGTTATAATTTGTTGCTGACCTCCACAGTATAAATAGTATAAAGGTGTGCATAACTAATATATATACGCAAGTACATAACTGTATAATGCCATTGCAAACCATTTGTCAGCCCTTCATAGCTTACCCACATATCAAAAGCAGTTTGCTGGGTTGAGTTGTTTGTAATTTGTGGGTTGTAAACTGAGGATTGGAATTGGGGGTGAGACTGTTTTTTGGGCGCTGCCCGCGGATGTGGGTGGTGCAGTTATCTAGGAAAATGCCATGTTTTTCAGCTGTCTTCTGAAATTTATATGTTCCTGGGTGCTTCTAATATTGGCTGGTAGTGAGTTCCAGAGTTTGGCAGCCTGTACTTAGAAATCAGTGCATCCTGCGGATTTCTTATGGTAAGGTAGTATAATAATAAGTGGTGAACACCTGGAGTGCAGTGTTATGTTTGGTTTGATATCAAACATGTTTAAACTGCAAGCCCAGTCCGTGTAACCATGATCTGCTACTGCAATGTATCGGTGTAAGTGACATGCCTTCACTAATCCAGTGCGAAAAAGCAATTAAGATTTGCAGAGAACACATACAAAAAATTGAACACAAATGCATAAATACATCAATCAATAACTTAAAACAAATTGAATTAAAATATAAGTGCATATATAAAATTCTCCTTGTAAATATTTTAGTGTAATCAGGCTTCTCAAGTAGATTGGAGTCTCAGAAATCAGTTGGGCATTTGCTCCCACTGGCTAAGTTCTACATTTGTTGTAAAATTCTATATTAGAAGTCATTAAGAATTCCAGACTCCTCATTTGAACATTTTTACACACTTTTCCATACTCTTTATGCTTGTGTAAATTGTCATTGTCATTGTATTTAGGATAAGTGCTCCGATTGTATAGAGTGCTCACTTGTGTACTTATTTGATAACACCCCTTCGATTCCTGGACAAGCACAAACATAAGAAAGACCACAGATTGTTGGTAGATATAGTAGGTTGTAGCTTTCTTTACTTCAAATCCAAACACCAAGTGTGTTAAAGTTTACACATTATTTCTTTGCAGAATCCCTTCTGACTGAACATTGTTATAAGTGATCATATTTGTATTTATATCCCCTAAGGGCAGGCTCAGGCAGCAACAAAAGTCTGTATTTCTGCATGTACAATTATTTAAACAGCACATTATGCAAGATATCAGAATCACTTATTTACAAGTGAATGCAACCAGGGACTGTGGTGCCCCTGAGTAACCCAGCCACACCCCAATGAACTATCCACCTATGTCCAAACCTGGGTAGGCCCTGAAAGCCTGCACTGCCAGCAGACCAGTCACCTCTCCAGCCAGTCCCATTCTCACCAAAGCCTCAAACCAAGGGCAGACATAAAAAATATCATGTCTTCTATTCTTAATCTCCCATTTGTTCCATTTACTTCTACCACTATTCCCCAGCTTTTACAAGGGCAGGGCATGGATGAATGGAATTGTTGCATCCTCGCCATAGTCCATTTGCAAGTGCGGAAAGGAGAAAAAGCATGATAGTTTTGCAACTCAGGCTTATAAGCCAATAGCCTCTCCCATTACCTAATGTCATCCAGGTAGACCACTCCTCAGGGAGCTATACCTTTTAGCAAAGGCAAAAAATGGGACAAAGGAGCAGAGGGGAGACTTTCCACAATACAGAGACTAAATGCAGCTGATCCCCTCAGATCAACTAAAGGCACCCCTCCAAAAGTTGCGCAGTCTTTCCATTCCGGGGGTTGTAGACCAGAGCTGACCTTTGCTCAGATAACTCCCAGGGCAGAAATAAATCTGGTGCTCTCACTGCTGCTGGTGAATAAAGTGAGGCCGCATGGCCCCCGTTTTATGTTTACCAGTCTGTCTCTGGCTGATTACATCAGAACAGTGACTGGATTCTGAGCACATATATCTCTGCACCTTTCCCAACTCACCTGATTTACTCACAGCTATGCTCTGGCACGCTGGTGCCTGATTATTTGCTGAGGGATTTAGGGGAGAAGGTTGTTGGTGTGCAGCAGAACTGCAGCAGGTGATGGCCGGGAGGTGGGAGAGCAAAAAAAAGAGGGCTGTTGGAGTGGTAAAACAGTGCCTGCAGTATGTTAAATAATGATTTAAAGCATTTTTAAATTAACAGTTGGAGCCAAATGAGAGGGTTGCTGCTATTTGCATTACCTTACTGTCCGGTGCACATTTGTGAATAATTGTGTCTTGGACCTGGGCCCAGCTCGCCCATGCCAAAAGCCTCCCCTGGTGTAGATGCCTAATGTTGTGGTTGTGTGTGGGAAAAGAAATGTGGAGAAGCTTTGCTCCTTCTTGTGGCAGAGGTGGCAAAAATGCTCCTGAAGAGGCACCATGGTCAGTGGTAGCTTCTGAACTGTTAAAAAGGTGCGACAAAAAAGGTTGCAATGAACGGTGGTGGTTGACAGAATGTGAAAGTGATGTGGTGAAAAACCTACACTAAATTAAAGCGAGTGGGGACGAGTTTTTCCCAAGGGACTTGGGAAGTTTCTATCCCCTGCAGCCATTTGGTGAAAATATGGCCAAATTAGGCATTTTAGAGAACAATGTTTTTTTTAATTCAAGATGCCATAAAAGCATAGCTTCTGAAAGGTAACTCCTGAAATAGTTTAATACTTTCATTGTGTGCCAATAGGGTTGGCAACTGACCTTTTTTACCCACCTGTCCTATATTTTAAAGTCCAAGCTGGAAAACATATATGCAAAAGCAGTGAAATGCAGAGTTTTTCCTTTCTGACACATAAACTTAAAACAGCAAACACATGAAGAAATCAGTTAAAAAGTATTTGAGAGTGGCCCAAATAGTTTCAAAATGATTATTAGAGCTAATGGAGGAATAATTGCATTGTTACAAAGAATCCTGCCAATTTAATGCAAGTTCTTTTTTCACCTATTAACTCTTGGCTGTTCCAGGACAGCAAAACGTAACAAACGTCTGGTGTTTTTCTCGAAGGTGGCAACACTGTGTCCCAAGTAAGCATCACACTCGACTTAGCACAGGTACTGAAAAGTTAGCTTAAAAGTCAAAAGTATTGGCAGTGTGTTAAAAAAATTGGGTATGCAATTTTATACAGTGTACCATTATTTAAACATGTATTTAATATCTTCAGTTCTGCATTCCACTTCCTTTCATTTTGTTTTGCCTTCTGCCTTTAAATTAAATTCTAATTCATATTTTATGACTGACAATTTACCCGGGAAAGTCACAGTGGGAAAATGAAATATCACGCAGACCTCAATCTTAGACCATAGACATCAGAGAGAAGCAGATTTTGCAGGTTTAATGCAGCACAGCTGGAACTAGGTCGCATATACCTTATAGCTTCAGAAGTCAACCAGGTTACACCAGTGTTAAGGCCTCAGAGAGTGGTACCCATCATGCCATAAAAATAGTCATCAATAAGGTAGGAAACACATTCATGCTAGTCATTAAATACCTGCCTTACCAAAAAGTGTCCTCTGGTGCCAAAGAGACATCAGCAATAAATCTTCCAAACTCAACTTGGAGGATGCCTTAACTTTTATTTATATATAAATATGTCCATTTTACGATCAGAGCAACTAAAGACCCTCTTCAGACAAACAGAAGGATGGTGGAAGCACACTGCCTCACATCCCAGGGCTCAATTTGCCTCAATGAATCATGGTAAATGCAGTGCATGGTAACACTTACTTCAGTAGTAGTACTTAAGTTTTCAGCCTATGCTTGGTAACTCTAGACATGTTTTTTGGATTCATTTCTTCATGGGCTGAGATCAACAAGTCATATTGGAGGTGCTGGAAATGCTGCCCAAAGTCTTCCCAAGACTATACCACTCACTGGGGGCAGGTGCATCAACATAAGCTCAGTAGCTCAGTAACTCAAGGGAGCATTTGCAAACAGAAGGAGGGGGGGGAGTGAGCGCACTCCCTCACATCCCAGCACTGAATTTGCCCAATGCATCATGGTAAATGCAGTGCATGATAACACCTACTTCAGTAGTAGTCTTTAAGTTTTCACCCTTGTGAGTGCAGCCTGTGCTGGTTAACTCTAGACATGTTTCTGGATTCATTCATTCCTTCATCAGTAGAGAACAACAGGTCATTGTGGGGTGCTGAAAATGCTTCCCAAAGTCTTCTCAGGTATCTGTATCACTCACTGGGCGCATATCCATCAACACAAGCTTGTCAGCTCAGTAGCTCACAGGAGCCTTTTCAAACACAAAGGAGGGTGGGAGTGCACTGCCTTACTTCCCAGCACTAAATATCCCCCAAGGCATAATGGTAAATACAGTGCATGATAACACTTACTTTAGTAGTAGTCTTTAAGTTGTCACCCATGTTGGTGCAGCCTATGATGTGTAACTCTAGACATGTATTTCTGGATTCACTCATTCAGCAGTATAGAGCAACCAAAAATGTTGAGGGCGCTGGAAAATGCTCCACAAAGTTTTCTCAGGTCTCTGTAACATTCACTGGGAGCAGGTGCATCAGCACAAGCTTGTCAGTTCAGCAGCTGCATGAGATTCTAAAGTGTGTGAAGTATTGTAGTGATGAACAGGAGATAAAGCAGAGAAAGCTTATGTAGAGGTTTATGCTGGCACAGATGAAAATGGCTTAGAGATGTTTTCAGAATCAACTGTATGCAGGAAATTGTGGTGTGATGTAAAGTGTCAGTTTCCAGAATGGTATGCAAGGTGTTCAGGGAGGAATGGTTGCCTCAACGTTGAAGAAAATGACTCCTTGTCGCCTTTGTAACAAGGACGGGAATTGGAAGTGTGAGTGTAAGCTTAATCCAGTCATAATAAATATAATCAATTGCAAGGAGGAAACCAGAAGCAAATGCGGAATGTGTCAAACAAACAAATGCAAGTGCCAGTAAAAAATCAGGTTCAAATGATGCCAGTCCCACAAGCCCCTATGGTCCAACAGAATGTGGATAATCCTAAAATGATTGCCGACCAGATGCCGAGAATAAATAAAAATACATTCCAATTTCAGAACCAGATTCCGATTCAGCAGTTTCCAATGATCGATAATGAGAGTTTTTACTCAGATATGTGGCAATGACAGTGTCTCAGAGGGGAGGCAGATTACGTGCTTGACGCAGTTTCATAGGTAGACCAGAGTGGACCATTTGTAGAAGGTGTGGTAAATGGCCACCAAGTGTCCTTCTTGATTGACACAGTTTAGAACATTGGAAGTCCCAGACCTACCCCTCCCGGGAAAGAAGATCCAAGAAGATCCAAGTTGTAGGTGTTACAAATAAACAGATTACTAATCCACTTTCAAAAGAAGTACCTGTAAAAATAAGTTCATTTGAAGAAAATCACCAATTTGTTGTATGTGATTTGAGTCCTGTAAACTGTTAGGATGTGACAGATTGTACAAGTTAAACTGTACAATCTATTTTACTCCATACAGGGTCGAATTTCAGACCCATGATAAAGATATTGGGTTTAGATTGATTTAGCAATACTCTGTAGAGCTTTACCCAATGAGAACAGTAGAGAAATTGCCACCTGAATTAAAAGATACTGTGAATCTGGAGGTGTGGGACTTAACAGGGAAAGATATCAGACTAATTAAAGGTGTAGAACCAGTCTGAATCACAGTCAAGCCTAACACAGTTTTGCCCAGAATACCGCCATATCACATGACCCCAGAAATAATAACAGGGATAACGCCAATAATTGAGGACATGTTACAAAAGGGAATCTTGAGGGAAATAATCAGGAGCCCATGCAATTCACTGATTATGGGGTTACAAACACCAAATATCAAATTTAGGAATGTCCAAGATTGGCAAAAGGTGAATGACATGGTAAACACATGTTGTCCTCTGGTACCAAATACAGCCACCATTCTTTATCAAATTCCACGCACAGCAGAATGGTTCATTGTTGTGGATCTTTGTCAAGATTTCTTCTTGATTTCATTACATGAGTAGCCAATTCCTATTCTCATTTGTGTTTTAGGAGGTCTTAACATGGCGTTGAGTCCCACAATGGTGTACTGAGAGTTCATCAATCTTTAATCAGAACTTAAAGAAGAATATTGAGACATTGAACATGTCATGTAAGTTAGTCCTGGCGCAGTACAGTGATGACTAATTTGTGGCATCAAGCACAAAAGAAGCTTGCAAACAAGACACCGTTGTCTGCTGAATCATTTGGCTGAAAGTGGACATAATGGCCCTCATTATGACATTGGCGGTAAATCCCACTTACCGCCATGCTGACTGCCGCCAACATACTGCCTCCGCGCCGGATATCCGTCCACCATATTATGACACACACACATCAATCCATCACTATTCAGCCACAGACACAAGTCCGCCACACCAAAGGTCAGTGATAAACTGGCGGTATCAAACCCCACACCGTTACACCAGCAGAACAACGCCCATCACATTATGACCGACGAATCACCATGGCAGACATTCAACCGCGGTAAACCATTGGCGGTACATACCGCTGCGCTCAAAATACACACATACAAACAAAACAACACGTCATTGAACAATTCAAATAACACACACCTGACACCCGTACACACACCACACCCACACACTCACACCACTATAAAACACCCACCCACATTACCCACAACTCTTTGCCATTACAAATAATTGCCACCAGAGAGAGACAGCAAGACCACTGACACAACCAGAGCCACATACCACTCACACCTATACACCACTCACGCACCCCACATCACACACCCCAACACATTACCCTACACACCCTCAACTACACACCTCACACAACAACCATGGCACCACAAAGACACCCTCAATTCTCAGAGGAGGAGCTAATGGTCATGGTGGAGTAAATCATCAGGGTAGAGCCTCAGTTATTTGGAGCACAGGGGCAGCAGATATCCATTGCTAGGAAGATGGAGCTATGGCGGAGGATCGTGGACAGGGTCAACGCCGTGGGACAGTACCCAAGAAATAGGGATGACATCAGCAAGAGGTGGAACGACCTACGGGGGAAGGTACGTTCCATTGCAGCAAGACACCAGCTCACTGTACAGAGGACTGGCGGTGGACTCCCACCTCCTCCCCCACAACTAACAACATAGGAGGAGCAAGACTTGACAATCATGCATCCTGAGGGCCTGGCCAGAGTAGGAGGAGGACTGGACTCTGGTAAGTCATCTCTTTACAACTATCAACCCCCTACCTGCATGCCATCACATACCCTCACCCTCACTCCCATCACTCCCCCACTACCCACACAACCCACCATCACATCTCACTCATCCCAATGCCAAGCCATGCATGCCATACCAATGCATGGACATCACACACAGCCCTGCATGGGCACCTATCACCAAAGCAGGCACACTAGAGAGAATCATCTAGCCCACCACATACCAACTTACACAAGTTAAAGCTGCCAGGGAAAATAAAACCAAATAGGGCAACCCACCGATGTCACACACAGAAACAATAACACATCATTTACACCCCACAGGTATCCCAGCCGATATCACCGGAGAAGAGGTGCCAGCAATATCCAGTCCCCCAACTGAAGAGGCCTACAGTGATGTAAGCAACTCTTGTCGCTTGGATCTGGATGACCAACCTGGCCCATCAGAGACCTCTGGACAGTCGGTTACCCAGGCCCAGTCACACACCACCACAGAGCCTCCCCCATCTGGAAACTCCACCACAGCACCCACCCAGCGTACCCAGACCTCTGTCCCCAGGACACGTCAATCAGCAGTGTGTCCACCTCTACAGGGACCCCAGGCCACACCTCTTACCCAAGACAATCAAGGACATGGGGTCAGTGGCAGTGGGCACATGGTTCAGGGGTCAGAGGCACAGAACAACAGAGAAACTGGGAGGAGTGCTGTATGCCAGGGGGAGGACAGGCCCAGGGAACCCACTCTCCAAGAGGCACTCATTGAGATCCTGGGAGCATATCAACATTCCCAGGACACAATGGGCCAGATCCTGGACAATGTGCAGGAGAACAGGCGGCTGCAGGAGGGACAGTACCCGGGGATCAGGGAGGACTTGCAGGCCATCAACACAACCCTGGTCTCCATTGCAGGGGTGCTGGCAGACATTGCCAACATTATGAGGCAGGCAGTCTCACATCAGCGGGCCTCTGCCGCTAGCCAGACATCTGAACTGCCCTCCACCTCTGCTGCTGCTAGTGGACATGAGGCCCCGCCACAGGACTCAGAGGCCACCAGCACCCCTCCCCCTGCAGAAGGAGAACCACCCCGCAAACATTCCCTGCGATCAAGGCAGAAGCCAGAGACTATTGCCAAGACCCCCGCTAGGAAATGAGACTCTCCTGATTGTCACCCTTGTGTCCCACTCTGTCACCCTGTCCACCTTGAACTGCCATTGCTCACCTTCCTATGTCCCCTTGGACAATGCACCTGTGCTACAAATAAACTGGAACAATACCCTGGACTTTCTTCCATCATCACTCCATCCCAATGCACTTGCCCCTCTTCTTCTTAGCACTTCAATAAACACCCTTGGAAAAATACAAGTATGGAGTATGTTACATTTTTAAAGTATGTATTTGTTTAACCAGGTTCAAACATTGCAATTCAACTGTACAGTAAATGTGCACATAGGAAAGACCTGTAGTTGGCTGCAGTGATCACACCAGGAGCTATAGTGAGGCACCAACATCTGTAAAATGAATTGCCAAAGGGTACAGTAAGTGGGCATAGAAGTGGGACATAACAGCATGCCAGTGCCAATTTTTTTCAAAATCATGACAATAAAATGTGAAGTAACACTGTCTTATCTGTGTGTCTTTGGAAGTATTGTCATATCACTGCTGTTCTGTTGTCCTCATACTTATCATCTGCCTCCTCATCCTCACTGTCCACAGGGTCCACAGCTGCCACACGGGCATCTCCAGCCTCCTCCTCCTCCTGCAGAAAAGGCACATGGAGTCTCAGGGCAAGGTTGTGCAACATGTAGCATGCCACTATTATCTGGCAGACCTTCTTGGGTGAGTAGCACAGGGATCCACCTGTTAGATTGAGGCACCTGAACCTCGCCTTCAGGAGGCCAAAGGTTCTTTCGATTATCCTTCTTGTTCGCCCATGTGCCTCATTGTAATGTTCTTCTGCCCTTGTCCTGGCATTCCTCACAGGGGTCAGTAGCCATAATAGGTTGGAGTAACCAGAGTCATCTGCAAGTATTGAGGGACAACATTTAGCCACACACTATCCCATATGTCCTGCACCATACCCATACACCAACATATACTGGGTGGGAACCAGGGCTCACCTATTAGCCACACCCTGTACCTCTGAATGTGGGCCATCACATTTGGGATGCTGCTGTTCCTCAGGATTAAGGCATCATGCACTGACCCAGGATACTTAGCACAGACATGGGAGATGTACTGGTCTGCCAAGCACACCATCTGTACATTCATTGAGTGGAAACTCATACGATTTCTGAACACCTGTTCATTTTGACGGGGGTGGGACAAATGCAATATGAGTTCCATCAATTGCACCAATTATGTTGGGGATATGTCCCATTGCATAGAGGTCAGCCTTCACTGTGGCCAAATCCTCCACCTGGGGAAAAACAATGTAGCTGCACATGTGTTTAATCAGGGCAGACAACACTCTTGTCAGCACTATTGAGAACATTGGCTGTGACATTCCTGCTGCCGAGCCCACTGTCACTTTGAAAGAACTAGTTGCCAGGAAATGGAGCACTGATAGAACTTGTACAAGAGAGGGGATCCCAGTGGGGTGACGGATAGCAGATATAAGGTCTGGCTCCAATTGGGCACACAGCTCTGTGATTGTGGCTCTGTCAAGTCTATAGGTGAGGATGATGTGCCTGCCCTCCATTGTTGCCAAGTCCACCAGGGGTCTGTACACTGGGGTATGTCTCCATCTCCAATTTATCCGCAGCAGTAGTAATCTAAGGCACAAAAGAGTGAGGAGCCGGTCACAAACTGAACAATGGGCCTACAACAGTACAATGCATGATGTCAATTTGTAATGGGTCAGTGAGATTTGTCCTGTATGTCCAACTTTTAACTGTGACACAGTTGTTATCCAGGGCCTGCTTCCCCACCCCTGAAATGGCGTCTGTCTGTCCTGTATGGAGGGACAGGTGGAAGTGAGGTAATTCCACTGACGTTGTGCGCTGTTGCGGGAGGCGGTCGGGAACCACCGTGCAACTTCTCACTGGGCCCAATGGCTTACAGTGGCCAATGGTGATGTACGCTGGCGATGACGGTATGCACCATCGCGGACATGACCGCCATTTTCTATCTGATCACTCACTTGCTACCTGACCTTCAACAGAAGAGGACCTACACTGCATGTGCTGCTGTGACCTGTGTCTGGAACATACCATGCACCGTGTGACTGGGGAAAGGGCCCCTGCCTTCACCTTGGTGGAGTTGGAATGACTGGTGGATGGGGTTCTATTCCAGTACGGACTGCTGTATGGGCCTCCAGACCAACAGGTGAGTACACTGTGGGCACGATGCATGTGGCATGAATGCATGGAGTGGTGTTTGTGAAGGCCTCGTGTAAGGGGGGTGGGTGGATGTCCACTGGGCAGCATACAGGTGGTATGCTGGGCCATGTGTGTGGAAATGATGATGTGAAGAGGTATGGTGGGCAACAAGTGTAACAGGCAGGACTGTCTGCCTAATGCTATTTTCCTGTGTGTATTTCCTCTGCAGGTCAGTGCCCATCAAAAGAAGGGTATATGACGTGCCATCGCCAAGGACATGTGGACCCTGGGGGTCTATGGCAGGGGGAGCAGCCACTGTCACAAACAGTGAGAGGACCTGAGATGGAAGACGGCGGAAGCCCAGCTGGGGATGGCCGTCGAACCCTGACCCCCCTGTTGGCCTGCATACTTGCGGTGGCCTATCCTGAGCTGGATGGATGCATGAGGGCATTACAGCAGCCACAAGGGGGTGAGTACAGTGTCCATCATTACAACTTATGCATGGAAGGGAGGTATCTGGGTGAGGGATGTGTGTCAGTGGGTGCCCCTAGCCCAGGCCTGACAATGCAGAGTAAGTCCCCTGGTGGCAAGGGTCCTGAAGGGATAATCCTGGTACCTAGCTCATAGGCATCCACTACTGGTCAGGGCTGTGAGGGGTCCCAGGTGTGCTGCATTTGGCGCTGTGTGCCCCTCCCCATGCCTTGGTGGCTAGCAATATAACTGGTAGTGCAATGCATAGTGCATAGGGCTGTTCCCTGTGTGTGAGAGTGGTGTGTATGCCAATAGTGGTGTTGGTGCAGCCATTGACCAAGTGTATCCTTTGTTTTGTAACCCTGTCCTTATGTGCATTAGGATCATCTGGCAGAGGAGCAGAGGCACCGTCGACGGAGTGAGCTGCATCCCACAGGACCCAGGAGGCAGAGTCCACTGACGCTGAGGGCTTCAGTGGGATGGAGGGCGAGGGAAGCACCACGGTGGAGACTGGGGGGGAGAGTTCAGACACAGATAACGCCTCTGAACGAAGCTCCCTGGTGGTGGCAGACACCTCTGTGACCACCCCAGCTACAGGTACAGCTGCCACCCCCGTACCAGCACCACTCTCCCAGCAGCTCCTCATCGAGTGTCCCGTGCCCGCTCCTCCAGGAGGTTGGGCATCTCCTTCGCCCCAGGCACCTCAGGCCCTGCCCCAGTGAGCCCTGCTGCTCTGAGTGAGGAGGCTATTGACCTCCTGAGATCCATCTCTGTAGGGCAATCAACCATTGTGAATGCCATCCAGGGGCTGTGCTCAGATGCAACAGAATAATGCATTTCTGGAGGGCATTCACACTGGCTTGGCGGCCCAACAGAGATCGATCCAGGCTCTGGCCTCCTCTCTGATGGCTGCCATTGTTGCTGCTTCTACCCTCCCCCTCCAAGCACACAGCCAGACCAGCATGCACACAGGACAACACACAAGAGTGGCACAGGCAAACACAAGCACCACACTTCATCCCACAGGCACTCACACAAACAACATACAGTTGCAGAGACTACAACATCCACTGCCTCCACTGTCTCTCCCTCCTCCACCACTTCCCTCCCAGTTATGTCCACACTCACACCTGCATGCACTACATCCTCATCCACTACCAGCATCACCACCACACCTAGCAGAATACACACCTCACTTGCAGACACCTCTACAACAGAAATGCATACATCCCCTGTGTCCACTCCCTCTGTGTCTGTCCCCCTTCTAAAGTACACATATGCAAGCACTCAGACACCCAACAGCCATCTGCCTCAGAACAGCATTCAGCCCATGCACCTGCACCCAAACTCAGCAGACAGACACCTCCTACAACCACTCCCTCTTCCTCCACTCCCAAACCTTCTCCATCTTCCCGCCCCAATGTCCCTAAGAAGCTTTTCCTATCCACCATTGACCTCTTCCCTACCCCTACCCCCGTCCTTCACGTCTGGCCAGGTTGGCAAAAACCCTGGCAAGCACCTCAGCCAACCAGTCCACGGTCCCAATAGTCTCCACACCCACTTGTGGTGGGAAAGGATCCACAGCACATGTCCAGAGGGTGAAGGAGCCTGCACCAGGCAGCCTCAAGGAAAGAGTGCCTGCCCCAGCTGCTGCCCGGAAGAGCAAGGAGCCGACCACAGCAGCTGCCAGGAAGGGCAAGGAGCCCGCCACAGCTGCTGCCAGGAAGGGCAAGGAGCCAGCCCCAGCTGTTGGCAGGAAGAGCAAGGAGCCAGCACCAGCAGGCAGGAAGGACAAGCAGCCTGGGGCAGGAACTCTGATGGAGCCCCCACCACCAACCATGACTGTGCATCTGCCCGAGGCTGCAGGGGATGGGCTGGAGCCTCCCCCCTCCAGCAGCAGCAGCACCACTACCACCCCCACCACCACCAATAGGCAGCCGTCCAAGGCTGCAGGGGATGGGCTGGAGCCTCCCCCCACCAGCATCAGAACAACCACCACCAGTGGGCAGTCGTCCGAGGCTGCAGGGGATGGGCTGGAGCCTCCCCCCACCAGCAGCAGCAGCACCACTACCACCACCGAGCAGCCGTCACTGCCGGCGGATGGTATTTAGTCCTGCGTCCATGGGCTGCTGTGCGGCCTGCCCCCTGCAAATCCAGTGGGTATGACACCCACCTGAGAGACTGTGACCTTGCACTCCCCAGGGCCAAGAGCACAGGGCATGATGCCCCCTCCAGAACCAGTGGGTAAGACACCCACCATCCCCAGCCTCCCCAGGATCAAGAGCACAGGGCACGATGCCCCCTCCAGAACCAGTGGGTAAGACACCCACCATTCCCAACCTCCCCAGGGTCAAGAGCACAGGGCACGATGTCCCCTCCAAAACCAGTGGGTAAGACACCCACCATCCCCAGCATCCTCAGGATCAAGCACAGGGCATATTGCCCCCTCCAGAACCAGTGGGTATGACACCCACCTGAGAGACTGTGGCCTTGCACTGCCCAGGACCAAGCACAGAGCATGTTGCCCACTCCAGAACCAGTGGGCATGACACCCACCTGAGAGACTGTGGCCTTGCACTCCCCAGGACCAAGCACAGGGCATGTTGCCCCCTCCAGAGGAAGTGGGCAAGTCACCCACTTGAGAGACTGTGGCCTTGCACTCCCCAGGACCAAGCACAGGGCATGTTGCCCATTCCAGAACCAGTGGTCTTGTTCCATCTGCCGGCTGAGGTGTTCCCCCGTTCCCCATCCCCCTGAGGTACCTGCCTATTTTCCAACTGATGCCCCTGTAGTGTTCTTTCCATGTTGATGCAGGTGACAAGTGGGGCCTTGGACTTTGGCCGGTTGCCCTGAGGCCCACGCACACTGAGGACTGGGCAGTGTCCCTTGAACTGTACAATTGTATATACCAGTTATAGTGCATATTTCTTATTTATACTGTGTTGATCTCATTACACTCACTTCAGTAAATTCCTGTTGTCCTTGCATTATTCAACCGAGGTATGGGATAAATATGTTTTATTACTGCAGCTGTTTATGTGTATGGTGTTGGGGGTGTGGAGGGTGTGTGTTGTGCGTGTGTGTGTCTCGGTCGTTTTCCTCCCCCTCTCCCCTCTGTGCTAGGCTGCTGTACTCACCGTCGTCGTCTTCGCCAGCACTGGTGTTCGGGGTGGAGCAGCATGTAGAATAGCATGGGGAAGACAAGCAGTTGGGCTCCATGGTGGTGTGGTTGTTCCCTGTGTCTCCAATGGTGAGTCCTTTCCCTTCTGTGCAGTGTTTCCGCCAGGCTTTTGATGTCGTTGGTACTGCCCCGGAAAAGGTGGCGGTTTCCTGTGTCTTAATACGGTGGGCGGAACGTTCACTTCCTCCTGGCTGTAGGTAGCTACCGCCTTGGTGACTGTTGTTTCCGCCCTGGCAGTCGGTGTGGTAAAGTGGCTGTCTAACTGAGGTCTCACCACCATGGTCATAATTTGGCAGTAATTACTGCCAGCCTGTTGGCGGTATTACCGCCACATTTACACTGACCACCAGGGTTGTAATGAGGGCCAAAGTGTCCCGAGCAAGTTGCAGTACTCCCAAAAAGAAGTCCAATATTTGGGACATATACCTGAAAAAGGAACAAGGAAAGTGTCACGCGAAAAGGTTGAAACCATTCTAAGAATGGGTCCCCCAAAAACACACAGAGAAGTCAGAATGTTTTTGGGAATGGTTGGCTACGTTAGACAGTGAATTCTCAACTTCTTCTTGGTGGATACGTTTTTACTTAGGCTGACACACAGAGATGTGCTTGAGCCGATTCCAGGAGCAATGAATGCATGAAAGCTTTCCCAAATCTTAGAGAACGTCTCTGCCATGCCCCGGCACTAGGAATGCCTGAATATACCAAGAGATTTGCCTGGCTGTTTAAAAGTGGTAGAAGCAGTGAGTGCGAGGCTTGAAAGATGTGAAAGCATTGTGATGGAACATCCATTAACTGTTATGGGCCACACACAGTTGAGGTTTTGCTTACCAGAACCAAAATCTAATACATGACTAGCTCAAGGTTAATTAAATACGAGTAGCAGATTCTTGCCCCTGAGAATGTCAAGCAAAGATGCTGCCAGATTTTTTATCCAAGTGTTTTACTCCAAGTGATGTGTCTGATAAATTTGAGCATGACTGTCTTGAAGTCACTGATTTACGCAACAAGCAAACTTCAGACATTAAAAGAAGAGCCTTTAATAAGTCCTGATTATGTCCTGTCTATTGATGGATCATGCTTAAGATTAAATGATAGTTCCCTGAAAGCAACATACACTGTCTGCACAATACAAGAAATTGTAGAAGCCTCATGGCTTCAAGGAGTTTCCTTAGCACAAGTTCAGGGGTGTAGCTTGGTCAATAAAGGTAGGTGTGGGTGAGCTTCAGATTTTCTAACAATCACTCTGGTATGTAATGTTAAAATACATTATACGACAATCAGGATGAGTGAGAGGGGCTAAAGGGACTGATTAAAGGAAACCAAATGGGGATTGGCAGGGGTACTAAGTGAGAGAAAACACAATATTTTGTAAAATAAACAACATTTCTGAAGACTTCAAAACAGAATGGGCGAGAGTGTGTGCGTTTTTGTCTGTGTGTATGTAAAAATTCCTGTGAAAATATGACAGACACCTCTGTCATAGCTGACTGAAAGCAGCTGTACTCAACTATTTACATTTATGAGGGGTGGTGTAAGACCCCAACCACCCCTCTGAAGCTAAACCCCTGCACAAGTTGCAGAACTGATTGACCTTGTATTTGATTACTGCAAAGGATTGGCTGATGTGGTTCATTCTGTCTCTCGATAGGTCGAAGCTGTCACTGCAAATCTGTATCAAGAGCAGGTGACTGGGTGCTGACAAAGAAGCATGTGAGAAAGTTCTTACAGTTGAAAACAATTGAAATCAAGTGTATCCTTTGGATCCATACTGCCTACAATTGATGAAAAACAGAGTCAGGCAGTATAAGTGACACAGAAAGAGATCAGCTAACACTCAGAAGATCTAAAAGAGCCAGAGTACCTTGACAAAGATATTCATCACCTGAATGGACTTATTATGCCAGCCAAGTACTAAACATCCCTATATCAGATCTACTTGTCTGGAATAAAGAACTACCCAAACCTCCTTGAAAACATTTAAAAGCAAAACTCAGTTGTGAAAAACTCATTGAATGACCTGTGCGAGTAACTGAAGTAAAAACTGATACATTGTCATAAAGAATTAAGAAGATTTACCAAGGTCGAAAGCTGTAGTAGAAGAGTAGGGATAACATTTTAGAAGAACATGGAGTAGGGCTAAGGAAGACTGCATGAAGATTGCTGTAAATAAAGCTGCAACAAAAACTTACTGGAATTACAAGAAGAAAAGAAGAAAAGGACTGGTTGTGTAATCAACACACCATTTTGTCTGTTATGATCATTGTTTTGAAAGATCTGACTTTATACAAACATGTGTTCTAACCAGTGCTAGATGTGAACTCATTTTAGGCATTACATTTTTAATAGTAGTTGTATTAGCCATAAGATATTATTATTGATACACTTTACACTACAGACAAATAAATCTGTATTTATATCCACTAAGGCAACATCTGTTCCTGGCATAGATTAAGGTGAGCTGAAAGCCTCATTTGTAGACTACATGAAAGATGACTACTCAACAAATGTTTATTCTAGATTAGTTCAGGAGTACACATAACCTATAAATGCTAAGGATTGTTATGTGTGTGCATATTTATCTTCATTGGCTGATAAGGAAGTGGCATCACATTCCTCTTTCCTATGGTACACCATGCAATATTTTACTAAGCTTAGTTTACAAATAGAGACATGTTGAGTAATATTATTCTAACTTTTACATAATTCTTTCGAAAGTACCTTTACTAAAAAGTACGAATGTACATCCACAAGTGAAAGCAATGGAGATAGCTTGCCATTATTTCAGGCCTTTCTTACCCATAGATCCTGTTAAAGCATACAAAAATAATCTAACCTTTCTAATTAATCCAGCAGAGAAAACCTTCACCATGATGTTAGACGAGAGAAGAATACATTTTACACACAGTACAAACAAGAATGAAGATGTTTTGAAAAATGTTTGGAAAAAGGAAAAAGATGAATTTAGCAAGAAAAGGTTTTATGCAAGGCTAAAGTTAGAGAAGAGACATAGAGGGAAAGTATGTATTTTTAAAAGAAGAACTCAAGGCAAGAAGAGATCGCTAGGGAATAGTTATTGTGATAATATATTTGAGTTATCAGGATGAAAATGGCAGATATTCCATGGAGATGACACAACTATACCTGTACTTAACTTTGTGTGTGGTGAGAATGCATATTTTATATTGACTATAGATTGGGAGGGAATTTTCTATCTAGGCTTGCTTTTTCCAAAAATTTACCATGTCCGGAGCTTCGCTGCTTTAACAGTGACATCTGCACACAGATACACACGTAATGTAAATGAAGGAACACAATTGGTGGGAGACATATTTGGAGCTATTATACCAGCAGTAGGTGTGATAGTAAATGACAAAAAGATTAGAAAGCTTTCAACAGTAGTGGACAAACTAGCAACCAGCACATCTGGAGCTCTCTTAGTTGAAAATAGAGAGCTAGTGGAAATTAGATCAACAGTTTTGCAAAACAGATATGCTTTAGATATTTTACTCGTAGTAGAAAACGGAGGAGACTGCAAGATGCTATAATTAGAAAACTGCTGTACACACATTCCTGAGAGGAGTAGGAAGATTGTAGATTATGATAAGAATGTTTCTGATCTAAAGCTTGACCTACAACCTTTAGAAACCACTAGTATAGCGAAAAGCTTCACAAAGGAGTTTCTGCAATAGGCAACTTGATTTCAACAGCAGGAGGAAGAATATTCAAAGCTATATTAGCACATGTATTAATTGTAGTGGCTTGTTTACAGTCTGCATTAGGAGTCTATAAAGCTATAAAGACATTGTTGCAAAAGAGGAAAAGCAGTAAGATGAATAAAACAATGAAGAAAAAAGTTGAATTGAATGATCTTATAAATAAAGTGTACCAGAAACTAAAAGAAATGGAAAACCTAAAGAGAAGGAGAAAAGACTCAATTGAGGATGAGAGTGAGCTTTGATATAATCTGTGAATGCAATTTTGTGATGATTAGAAACCATCAGACAGGGGAGGTTGTGAAAGTGTTTAATTAAATAAAATGATTGTAATAATGCTTAGAGTAAACATGAAGGCCTTAAACACTAAAGCAGCATTTAAATGCAGATTTTTACAGAAGGCTTCCATAGTCACATGTATTTAGCTAAAATTACTGACTACTACATTTTTCTTTTCTCTTTCACCCTGACCAAGGTAAGGAGTTTCAAGTTATAAACTTGAATTAATGCAAATGTGAGTTGAGACAATAAGAATAGATAGAAGAAGTATTATGCTTCATCTTTCTCACTCACATATATTTCATAGAACATAATAATGTATTAAAATGTTTAGTTTAATTTCTGTAGAATGTTGCTTTATCAATAAGTTTTGTCAATAGAAGCGCATGGGAAAGCGAATGATTTCATTGAGGAAGCTACTGCTCTCACCCTGACCTGTTTTGTCTTATAGAAAGAAGCGGGAAACTGAGTAGAATTGATAGTCATGTTACGATTTGTAGTACCTTTGTATCTTATGTCTAGGATGCTCTTTGTTTAGTTTGCTTATTTGACGGAAGCTGTTGTGTTCCTATGATGAGACTGCTGTCTAAATGGAGGAGACTATGAGCTGCTGGAACAATTGTTGCATTCGTTGATATGAGAAGTTAATAAAACTGTGTGTTCCTAGAGTAGAGGGGGAGAACCTGCAGAAGACTTTTCTTATTTATCTTGCCTGATTCTATGTTATTCTGAAACTCTAATGCATTTCCTGAACCTCTCTTTATGGGACTTTTTGTTTATGATTTAGAAAAAGACTGTGGCACATATTTAGGCTTTTTGGCACAAAACTGTGCAAACGCAGTTTTGCATCAAAAAATATAGCGCCGGCTTGCATCATTCCAGAGTGTCAGCCGGGCACCAAGTTTATGGAGCTGGTGCTAAGGGTGGGCTAGCGTCTGGGGAAAATGATGTTAGCCGTCGGGTGGCGGTACAGGGGAAGTGTTTTTTCCCTCAGAAAATTATGCTAGGCTGGTTAGAGGCAAAAACATGCCGTTAACCAGCATAGCTACATTTCCTGATGCAAAACCATCCACATGACATGACTCCTGTCTTGTAAAAGACAGGAGTCATGCCCACCAACTCAATGGCCAGCACATAGGACAAGGGTCCCCTGGGCATGGCCAATGCACCCACTGCCATGTAGGGGGTCCCATTTCAGGGCCCCCTATAAAACGTTAATTTTTAAAAATATTTACCTCTACTTATCCTACTTACCTGGGATGGGGTCCGCCCATCTTCTGGTGGCCCTCTGGTGTGGGTGTAGGTGTTCCTGGGGTTTGGGGTGGGCATCTGTGGCCTCTTTCCACAGTGTTTGATCATGGAAATGGGTCTACCGGTCCCCTAACGCCTGCTTTGACCCAGGCATTAAATAATGGCACTAAGGAGGCTTAGTGCCATTATTTAGGCCCCCCCGAGCACCATTTGTGCACGGGAGGATAAATAAGGAGCTAGGGGCTTTGAGTCATTTTTTGGACTGGAATGCCTACCTTACATCTCATGACGTTAACTACAATATTTTGATGCTAGACTGGTCTAGCATCATAATATAAATATGGAGTTAAGTTTGCACTTAGTTTGGGAGGCCCGCCGCGACCAGGAGCTCCCCCTTGACCACTGATAGCGAGGTTTCTGAACTACAGAGACAGAGACCCAATTCTACGGGAATTCCGGACTTCGGGTCCTATAGACATAGAGAACGCGAAAATCACAGCCTACCCGGACTACACGGTAGAAGTATAACGCAAACGCACCACATTTACCAAAGCAAAACAAATACTACGAGATAAACACATACCCTATTCCCTCATGTTTCCAGCCAGACTACGTGTGGTGGACGGCGATAGGACCCACATCTTCCCGACCTCCGAGGATGTGTGGACATGGCTACATGCAAAAGGATTTGCGGATCCTGTCATGGAACAGGTTGAACAAAAAGACTGGCACACCCAACGCCCCCGAAGGAAGAGGAGAACAGGCCTGGGATCTGTGTCACGCCCATCTAAATTACAAGCAGAGGCTGAGCAAATACAAGCCATAAAAGACACTAATATGTTCTCGGCTCTACGCCCAACGCTCAACAATGAAACCAGTGTGACAGGCTCAGACTCACCGAGAAGCCACAGCAGTCCCCCCTCGCCACCTATGATTTCGGGCCCGACGTTCACGCCATGTACGGCTAATGATCTCTAAAGACAATGAAGACAACCGTTAAAACATCGCAAACTCTCTGGATGCTGCACTACGAGACCATCAACGAATACCACTCTAAGCTCATCTGGATCAGTAATAAATGTGATCACACACACTTGATGATCTGCATGCATTCACCGGCTCTGCCTGGCTGCATGCTCGAACAGTAGTACTATAGCGAATCACACACTGCAGATAGCGTGACTTTACCCCAAAAACAGGAAAGTGCATAAAGGAAATGTACACATCCGAATGGGCCGATCTTGCGAGCCGCCTCCATCTCCACCCCAGCCCTGCCCCACAAACCCAATAGGGTTACCGCATGGACCTCATTCGGAACACTGCTTAAGTTGGCACCAGTTGTGCCTAGTTAACTCTAATAATAGTAAATTGTTTTCTCTTTCCTTTTCTTTCTCTCTTTTCTTGCTCAACTCTGTCACCATCACATCACAGATCTTGCCGCGCCTGCTGGGTGATAGCGTGGGGGGACCGGGGGGATGGATGTGGGACATGCTGGAACTATATTCAAAGGGCGCCCCGCTCAACACATAATAACAAAACACAATGACGTCTTCTAACATAATAACATGGAATGTAAGAGGAATGGCGAACATAAATAAGAGTGGCAGAATATATGCATACCTCAAATGGCATAATATACATATAGCCATACTTCAAGAGACACACTTATCCGCACAAGAGCTGCACATTATCAACCAAAAATGGTCGGGTACAATACACGGCACCAAAACGTCCACATATGCAAAAGGGGTCCTAATTTGGATCGCTACCGGGATCCCATACCTAGTTAATAATACGCACATAGACACAGACGACAGACACGTCTACCTGAACGGTGAACTAGATGGCAGACAATTAGCCATAGTCGGCATTTACGCTCCTAACACAGGCTTGGGCAAGTTCTATATGGCCACATCTAAATTGCTATCACATGACCTGTCAACACCCATAATATGGGGCGGGGACTTTAATGGTGTTTCGGATGTATCATTAGATAGATTCCATCCTCCTCTGGAGAGTACACATAGCAAGAGACTATCTTGGACATTAAAATCCTGGATCTCAGAGAGAAGACTGCACGATGTATGGAGGGACCTACATCCCACAGTCAGAGAGTACTCCTTCTATTCCCCGGTACATCTACTACACATGCGCATTGACTTAATACTATGCACGGATACGATCACACAACTAATCCGCAACGCTTCCTATATGGCTGAGACCCTATCAGATCACTGCCCTCTGATAGCCACACTAAGATGGGGCAGACAACACACATGCATCCCCACATGGTGACTACAGCCCATACTGCTACAGGATCCCCCTTTCCGCAAAGAAATAGCAGATAATATTGAATCCTACTTTAAAATGAACACAGGGTCAGCGTCAACATGTCCTACTGAGTGGGACAGGCATAAGGTAGTGACGAGAGGCATGTGCATGACAATAGCAAGTGGAGTTAAGTGCACAATGACCTTAGAACTACATGACATTGAGAGGAACAAACGTGCAGCAGAATGCAAAGCAGCGCTACATGGCGATACTGGCAGTGACTTATCCAATCTGCAAAAGCAATGGAACGAAGTTGAATCTCGCTTGAGAAAATTCGATTATCGTCACTACACAAACCGCCTACACATGGAAGGAGACCGCTCCAGCAGAATGCTAGCTTGGCTGGTGAAAGGAGAACACAAACGCGCTCCTATAAATGCCATTCGCCTTGATACGGGTAGAATAGTCAACACACAGACAAAAATCAATGACGCCTTTAGACACTATAACGATACCTTGTACAGGGCAGGCCCTCCCCCATCGCCCGAACAGTTAAAAGTCTTTTTCACGCTTTCTCCACTGACTCGCTTAACAGCAGACCAAATATTAGATCTGGACAAACCCATAGAAATAGATGAAATGAAGCAAGCCCTGCAACAGTTAGCCCACAATAAGGCTCAAGGGAGAAATGGACTCTCAATCGAGTATTACCAAACCTTCCCGACCCAGATGCTGGATCCTTATCTATCAATGATACAGGAGGCATATACCATAGGACGACTACCTAACTCTCTACATTATGCATTAATCATTGAATCATTGTCCTCCACAAGAAAGACAGGGACCCTCTAGATGTCCGCTCATATCGCCCGTTATCATTGTTGAACACAGACTGTAAAATGCTAGGGAAGGTACTGGCGAATCGCCTCCTCCCAATAATACCCACCTTAATTCATCCAGACCAATCCGGATTCATACCAAGACTCAATACCTTCAATAATATCAGAAACCTGTTGCGTCTATTAGCTGAGACTCCGGGTACGGCCAGCACCCCTGCAGCGGTGTCTCTAGATGTCGAAAAAGCGTTCGACACACTGGGATGGCCATTTTTGATGGCCACACTAAAGGAAATGGGATTCGGCAAAGTGTTCACGCGCTGGATATCCATCCTGTATGCTGATCCAAAGGCGCAAGTCAAGACAGGTGTGACTATATCTGAAGAGTTCACAATAGGGCGAGGCATCCGACAGGGCTGCCCCTTATCGCCACTCCTTTTTGCACTGGCAATAGAACCTCTCGCAGGCAGACTGTGTAGGGAAGCAACACACTGGGGTATGCCCGACGGTGAAAGCCATTGCATCGTCTCCCTATACGCGGACAACGCATTAATATTTCTTCGTAATCACTCTGAATCCCTACCAGACCTATTACAACTACTGAACTATTTTGGGGAGCTCTCCGGGCTCCATGTGAATTGGGCAAAATCATGCCTGTTTCCAATGCGACCGCCATTGGAACCACAAGACAACACAAATACCACACTTGGCTTACAGTGGAGAAACACCACTTCTAAATATTTGGGCGTACACATATATCATGACGAAGTAGACTGAAAAGAAGGGAATCTAGAACGGACGATAAGATCTGTAAAAAGTTCACTGCCCTTCTGGTGCTCCTTGCCACTCTCACCTATGGGCAAACTTGCGGTGGCCAAGATAATGGTCCTCTCTCGACTGCTATATTACTTTGCCACACTACCACTTGTGCTACCAAAATCTTTCTTTACACAATTGACAAGATTATTGACCGACGTGATCTGGGGAGGGAAACGTCATCGAGTGGCCTTAGCCAAAACCTATCTTCCTCTGGAGAGGGGAGGGATGGGCGCACCACAGTTTGAAATATACTACGCGGCGGCGCAAATGCACTGGGTCATTACTTGGTTGAAAGATCCCCTCGGTCCAGAGAACAGCACCCTAAGCACAAGCATAGGGCACTTGGATGTACTGAAATGGCTTCTCGGTTGTGAGATCATCCCACGTATTTGGCACTGGTATGTAGATACGGGAGCATGTGCCCCACTATACTCACCCAAAATACCATTGCAGGCCATACCGGGTGCAGACAAACTACGCGGAAGATTAGACCTGTCAACCTGGATCACAAAAGGTGTCCAAACGATGGGAGACCTCTTCTTGGAGGGACAGCTCCTCTCATACGAGACACTGGCAGAAACACACAGTCTGGGCAGTGGCGAATTCATTGTCTACGGAGCGCAACAACGGTTGATACGGAACGCATGGAGAAATAGCAACAAAGAACCACAAATATCGCTGGTCTTACATGAACTACTCCTGGGCTCGGGAACACAATCAGGTATCTCTAGGCTCTATAAGACTTTACAACCCAACCCAGAAGTAGCACAACCACAGGCTAAGGCCAAATGGGAAAAAGCCTTACACACATCCTTAAGTACCCAAGCATGGTCCATGGCACTCACAACCACATGCGAGATATCACGCAATGCCCACTTCCGGTATACACAATTCAATTATCTACATCAAACATACTTAACACCAGCCAGGATACAACGCATGTTCCTGCAAACTGTCCCTGATTGTCCAAGATGTGGTTGCCCGTCAGCCGATTTCTATCACATGACGTGGGACTGCTCACCATTGCTCCACATATGGAAAGATATTACCAAACAAACCGCATCCTAGTCCGGGCTACCTCTGTCCCCCACCCCTGAATCCTGAATTCTGGGAATACGCAAAATACGCAGCAAAGACAAACAAAAACACAGATGCGCAGACCTGGCGTTCATTATATTTAAATGACTTATTGCCACACGGTGGAAATCACTGAGCGCCCCTAGCTTACGCCACTGGACATCAGACTTATTGCGATGGGCCACAGCGGAGATGCAAGCGCTACACGCACTATGCGATAGGGGGTACTGATTAAAAGAATAGAATTATGGGAATCCCTCATAGAACAGCTCAAAGAGAAAGATTATACCCGCCCACCCTGAACCGCAGGCATAAAATCAAACCAGATTGCACGTTTATTACCCAATAAGGCTGATAATATCACGATACCAGCATGATGACCCACCCAGACACTGAAAACATGCGAAAACATGGATAAACAACTCATTTGCAATACACGGGCTACACGGATTTCTCATACTTCACACTGCTTTCCCTTGTCATAATATAAGATCAGGGACTTAAAGTCTCTCACCCCTCCGGCTGAGCTTCCCCCTGCTCCGCCTCTCACTCCAGCGACCACTAGAACTCCATATGCTTCCCCAAGGTGACTTCCTCTCTCCTTAATATTTTTTTTTCTCCTTTTCTTTTCTCCCCTTCCTTAATGCAATCAAGAGTGAAATATTAAATCGTATTTATTTTAAGTTTGAATATGCAATTGATCTGTTGGTACAATGAGATGGGTGCAGAAACGCCCAATGCAAATATTGTAACTTGATGCATTAATATGATCATGCTTGTAATCGCTGCACTGCATATAACAAATTTAATAAACAGATTTAAAAAAAAACGTTTGCACTGAATTTGTGTAAACAAAATGACACAGATTCAGCGCAGAGTATAAATATGCCCCTGCATGCTTTCACATCTGAACTAAAAGCTATTTATGGGCTCTAATTGAAGCTTTATTCGCACTCACCTCAGGTTAGAATAGGGATTTACTTATATGAAAAACGCTTCATGCTTTGTTCTGTATTGTATTGATATTTTCATTGACTAATTGATGATTTTCAATAAAGTTAAATACTAAAAAGAATCTTACATCAAACTCTCATAATTGACTCCCATAAAATGCAAATGATATTTATAATGTAAGATTGTTGACTTCCAGCTTCTGATTAATTGCACACTGATGTCAAAGGTCCATTCCTCTTGGGCCCAGTAAGTGAGGGCAGGAACTTCAGGTTTGTGAATAATAGATATTACTAATGAGTGAAGTTCCTAAGAGTTCGAGAGACCCCCTTACATCAGGTAGGCTTCGATTTTTGTAAGGTTGAAATTTCCGATGGGATATTCTGACATGCAACCTTACCTAATATGCATGTTATTATAGAAAGTGTGTTAATACCACCTGGTGCAGCTGCGCCAAAGAAGAAGGTTAAATAAATTAACATATTTAGAAAATGCAATAACCTTGGCCACATGCATCAAAATATAAATTTCTGGAAATACGCAGATTTTGTTTTCAAAAACAAGTTATTTAGTTTTGACAAATACAGTCAAATCTCTCCTGGCAACAGCATGCGTATTTCGTGAAAAAACATCATAATTTACTAATTACTAGCTTCCAATTTTTAGTAAATGCCTTTGTCCACAGACATTAGTGTGTCATTTTTATCAAATACTTACATTTGCTTCTTCCATACATGTGTATTCATGTGCTTCTTCCTTAAATATTCATGTATTACCTACCATACAATGCCAGCTTTATACGAGGGGCCGGACATTGGTCCTGGTATGGGCACAAAGCATAAATGCCCAGTACATCAAAAAAAAGAAAACATTACTAGAGCCAGCATTACACCAGGGAAACCACTGTTAAGTCATGGGTGCTCACAATATTCTATAATTACCACTTTAAAGCAAGCACCAGCATTATACCAGCAGCAGGCAACATTCTACCATGAATGTCGAGAAATAGCATCATTATGCCATTTTGACAGAAGCTAAAATGCTGCATAATAACCAAGATCAACAATAAGGATTGGAAGGTCCAGCAAAATAGCAATTCTGAAATGAACTAGTAGAGCATATGTGATATGTGAGGAGCATGAGCAAATACAGCATGATGGTGGTCAGGATGAAAACAAGTTAACCAGCATACCAACAATAGTATGCAAGGCATGTGGTGTTATATCCAGATCTGTCGACTTTCGAACTGGGGAACCAGGTTGGAGTGTCAGTGTCGATTCAACATCCTATGATGCTGGGCATATCACGTGATCTCCTCATTCCCATAAAATGAGTGTGACCTTGTGTAATGTAGCTGGTGCTCATGTAAAGCGCTCCAAACACCTTCCTGTCGAGTTTGCACTATATTAAACCGCAAAAAACAATGATAATGCGAGTGAGTATTCAACTGTAAAGTCACTGACCTTGCGGGCCCTAGGGCTCAATTTGAGGTCACCAGGGGTCGCAATAGCGACCCCCTAGGCAACCAGTTGCGACTTCTGTAACTTTACTTTCGACCGCTGTCTCACAGGTAATCACATCTTTTGGTGCTGCATGCCTTCCTCGCGCATGCTGAGAGTCAGCTCGGCCTCTGTGCGCTCGCTCTTCCTGACTAGTTTTCATTTAGAAAACGTAGCGCAGGGGAGAGGCTGCACAGCTGTTTGGCTTACACATGTGCGTGGGCACCTTGAGCTGCGTCATTCCTCAATAACAGTTCACCGTGCACTGTATGATCATCAGGGAAAGACACTGCCAGGCTGTGATTTGGTTCTTCAGTGGCGTGTTGTTCGCTTCGCCCTCTGCCACGGAGGTCTGAGCTGCCCAGCTCTGGAGTTACTTTTTAAAGAACAGGAAGGCCGTGGGGTTGAAGCAGCGGGGCCTAACTCGCAGTTACATTTACAATAAACTGTAACCAAAGCTTTTTATATTTTGAGGGTAAACCTACTAAAACAAAGAGGTAAAAACTAATACATTTTATCAATTTTACATGTTTCTAAAATATTAACTAAAAAGCCTGCAATTTCTTACTCTGATTCCATTCCTCAACAATCTTACATTTGCTATAATCAAAAATGTTATTTTTCTTGTTTAAGTTTATCTCCAGCTTCAAAATATTTCATGCTTTGAAACGTACATACTTTTCATTCTAAAATGCTCATGTGGTTCCTCTTTTCAATATCTCCTGGTATGTTACACAGGCCTTTCTATTGTTCTGTGATGTTGTACATTCCGTAAAATGTAGGGTAGGCTGATAACCTTACAGGAATTAACCTTGGAAGGGATTGCTCTTACAGCAAAACAGCAACTTGCAACAGAACTTCAAAAACAAGTGCAGCAAAACTCTCCATTATAAAACACAGCATAATCTTCACTCAAAGGCACTTTTTATATTGATCTCAGAATGATGATAGACTGCCCTAATTATACTGGAATGTAAATTTGTAATTTTCAAGATATACAGTATACTTTGTAGTGAGGATTAACCCACTGAACAATCCCAAGAATGCATGTTCAAAGCACTAATTAGCATGAGTTATTATCACAACTCATTGTTGGTGTTCTCTCAACTTCACAATAATCATAAACTTACCCAGCTGAGATTCATATTTGTAATTTGCAGGTTGTATAATGATTTCCAAGAAAAAGAGGGTCCATGATGCGAATGTAGTAGCTCAACCAGGGAAATAAGAGCTAAAGCTGTATAAAAGACTAGGAGCTACTCTAAGATGTCAATATAAAGATACATATACAGCAAAAAATATAAATGTAAATAAATTCACCTTATAATGTATGTCAACAGTTATTTGCTGGCTGTATGTCCAATTCAGGGCTACGCCAATATCATAGCCTTCACTTAAACAGATCTCATTTCATAGAGTCATAGAATTATTTCACCAATGTTTTATTATATGATATCAAATACATTTAAAAAAAACAATACATCAAGTCAGTCATACCACAGTCACACAACAATAATAAATACAACAATATACAGAAGTACAATAAAAAATTATATATATATATAATAATGATGTAAAATATTATTAATATATATATATATATATATATATATACACACATACATTGAGCTGTGAAGCCTAATATCTGATATCACAGTATTCTAGTATGATACTCCAAGGACATAGTAGGAACCCAAAGCCTACACGCGTTTTGGTACTCCTCAAATTGGGAGGCAACCTTCATCAGGGCTGTTCCGAACCTTGTGTTCTAATGCGGATGCAAACACCATAGACAGGACATATGGATTAAATGGAATGCCAATTTCTTGATACATGCCCCATCAGAAGAAGATATCTGTAGGGATTTCTAGATACATTTTTTTCATAAAAAGTTGACGGTCTTTCAAGGGAGGAGAAAAGAACCACTTTTCACATACGATGTCGACCACGTTAGTTTTTTGTAGTATTAAGTTACCTCGACTGATTGATGATTTATTGAAGGGAGAAACTTCTTGAAACCAATAGTTTTATAGTTTATAACCGTCACTATAGCAGGCGCGTTCGCTTGTTAGTCTGGAAACAAGATGTATGTTCACATTCCTTCCTAGTGCATGTATAATGATTTCCACTGCCATGTAGATCTGTAGCACTCGATTAACACACTGAGCAATGTTATCAGCTTATATGGAATAATAAAGAAAATGTAAAGGATTTGTTTTAAGAACCCCAAACCTAAGCCATGTCATTTTAAAACCACTAAAACAAATCAAGACCAAAATACTTCAAAACATATGAATTCATAAAGTGTGCAGTCCTTAACTTTGAAGACCACCCAACTAAATCAGCAACTTCCCATATCAATCCACTGCTCTCCAAAACCAAAACTTTAGGTTAGATAGCACTGCTTCAAGAATCTCAGATCACAAGGGCTAAACATTCTCAGCATGCTAAGCTGTGTTGCATTCCTAGAAAATAGAAGAATTTGCCCCATGCTCCTCGAAGTGTGGACACCACTAAGCAATCCTAATTGGGTACATACCACTATATGCCCATCTTGTCGCTACTTTGGCCATCTCCACTTGGTCTACCAAACATTTCTATAATGTCAAGTGCACCCAAGTGAAATGCGCATTGAAAAACCGTGCCCTCTGGAAGACTAATTTGAACGTAAGTAAGCCTGCTCCAAAGGAATTCCACCCTTCCCCCTTACATAAAACTACTAGAGTATTTATTGCTAGAGGAGTCGTGCTAGCCTGCGCACAACAGACAGGACAGCACAGATGTTAGACCATAAAATATATGAAGTGATGCTTCATCCCACTGAGAGGGGTTTT
The DNA here is from genome assembly GCF_031143425.1 of Pleurodeles waltl. Classification (NCBI taxonomy): domain Eukaryota; kingdom Metazoa; phylum Chordata; class Amphibia; order Caudata; family Salamandridae; genus Pleurodeles; species Pleurodeles waltl. The sequence goes on along the minus strand of NC_090448.1, from coordinate 417,554,944 downwards.
CATCAGGGGCAGAGAGCCACCTGTTCAAAAACTGTGGGCTGGATTATACCAATGTACATTATCGCTTTGTGTAAGCCACTGCACAAAAGGCAGTGTACTCGAAGAAGCAATTGCATGGCCTGGTTTGCACCTCGTGCAGCTCCACTTGTAAAATCGCCCTGCATATTGAATGTAAGCACTGCCATTAATTACTCTTAAACCTCTTAATGTGCAAAAGGATTAAAGACATCGTTACCTTCGATGTAAAATTAAAGAAAGAAAGAGACACCCATCTAGTGGCTAAATTACCCAACACGTAACTAGCAAAACAGTGATCAATCCTGGCTTCTCCACTAGATTGAATTATGTGATCCTTTTCATTGTGCCTCATTTTCCCTTATGGACACATTGATAGCACCTTGAAATAGAAAAGTTCAGCGTGCACTGTACAAAAACCTTTATTGTAATAGAACTTAATATTGCTCCATCTATAACAACTTAGGCTGCATATCAGGTCACATATTAGGGAACACATAATGGCCGGCTCTCGGTTCACTAGTGGCATTCTCATCGTGCCAGTGGGGAAAGGGACATGCATTTTTCGAATTTCAAAAAGCAAAGTGCGTACGTGCTGAGCATTCTATACCCATCGACCTTCTCACTGTACAACACATAATACCAAGTACACGTCTGCTGATCATTCTATGCCCATTGACCTTCCCATTATACAACACATTTATCAGATATGTGGTGATTGTGTGTATTTTACATTGTTGTTCACTATTTAAGAGATTATTACCTAATGCTACATTATTTTAGTCCTGTTGTCTGAAGATATTGTTTGGTACAACAGTGTGTGTGGGATTTGAAAAAAGTATGTTTATGTAGAGTGTTTCGTTTGTATTTGCTAGAGATTTCCTAACTGCTTTGTGTGACATAACCAACCAAAGTTCAGTGATGGCACCAGGGTAAAGGTCATGTGATTTCACTTCCTGTGTTGTCATTGGGGGAGCTGTCAAAGGTCACATGATGTCACTTTCTGTAATGTCATGAGGTTAAAGGTTTGGGATGCCACTTCCTGTGACATCATCTTGAGGGGTCAAAGGGCATGTGGTATCACTTCGGCTACCCTTGGCATTTTGGAGAACTCCACCCTTGGCCGTGCCGTGGCCTGGCATAGAGTTCTGTACATCTTTATCGACTTCCTGCTTCCTCACCGGTCACTCGGCTCTTGTATGCCTCAGGCACCAAATGTGTAAGAGACAAGCAGCCAAACACAAGTGTGCATTGCAGTATAACTTTACTGTGCACGACGTAGCTCCCCATGCATGTAGTTAGGTCACCGATTATATTCATCCTGTCATGATGAATTCCTGCACTCACCAGGGATGTGTGCAACTAGACTACTGGTCTGTCTCTAGTTCTCAGCGAGTGAGTTTGATGCTAATCAGAGAGTGTAGAGAGTCCTCCAGTCCAGCAGTCCTAGCAGTCCAGGGCTACTGCATGCTGGACATGGCAGTGAATTACCGTGGTCTGGACACTACAGAAATAAGGCCAGGGATATAGGTATGATGGCTACCAGATGCCTTCTCTCTTTTATTTCTTCTCATTGCCATGCCACAGCACCAGCAAACCCCAAACACCTCTGCCCAGGAGTAGGTCTGTCATTTTCATGGTCAAGTGAGAGTCTGACAGCACAAGCAATGATGATTGCACCACAGTCTTAGAACATCACTGTTGACTATTAGGGCATTGAAGTTTCTCGATTCCATGTGCGAGAAGCTCATCCAGTCCAGGTGTTTGTCTTTGTTCTGTGCATTCTGGGACTTGCAGTCCTGATTTAATACAGGGATAAAGTACAGGGCTACCGACCACACAATGCAACGGTAAATAGCCTGAATCTGATAGGATATTCTGGGCCTGATTTAGATCTTGGCCTAGGTAAATACTCCGTCACAAATGTGATGAATATCCTGTTTGCTGTAATACAACCCTATTATATCCTACGGAGATTATAATACTGCAGACGGGATGTCCCTCATGCTTGTGACGGAGCATTCCATCTGCTGAGATCCTAAACCAAGGCCTAAGTCTTTGGAAGCAGCAAGAGCAAAACATCTGAAGTCAAGATAGGCCCAGCAGTTAAGATGGACTGGATCAAGGGACAGTAGAGCTGTCTCACCTTTCACTGCTAGTTGGCCAATGATAGCAAAAATAGCTGAAATGAAGTTAGTTATGCAATTACAAATGCACTTCTCCACCATATTCCCCACCTCTGAAATGCAACAAAAAATTACCTGATTCACCAAACATTTTGTTAATGTATACTCGCAGATTTACACCTATGTACAAGTGTATTTTTATGAGTTTCTGGATTTCAGAAACATTCTGAGCAATACACATGGAAAGATGCACCACGCAGAGATTTCTATTTATAATCCTGTGAACCCAGGAAATCTTCAACGCAGGACACATGTCTCCATTTTGAAGAACTCAGCACAGGGGAGTACAATACCCTGTACAAGCACACATTTTTTGTATTTCTATTCTTGACAGGAAAAATAATTTACCCTGTGGGGAAAAAACTTCCCCTAATTCCCGGGCAAATCTGGGATTAGTACCATTCCCCTTGCCACCATGAAAGGTGAAAGATTCCAATCCTTGGCAGGAGTATATCTCTATAAGAATAGTTTGTGAATGCCGACAAACAGCCGTGTTTCTGTATGGTCACAAACATCTAGGGCTAATCATGCCCTGGAATGCCCACTTCTCACCCCCTGGGAACGATTTATGGGTGGAGACAACTCTTCTCCACTGGCTGAGAGCTCCACACATATAAATTGATTTACACTTGCCCAGAATTTCTTTGCGAATTTCTTGCAAGCATAATTAAGGAACACTTGGTCACAAGCATAGGCTTGCGACCAAGTGTGCCTATGTAAATTCACCCTAAAGTGTCCATCTTGGGGCTAGCTCCCTCTTCAAGCAGTGTAGCCTGCAGCAGATCCCGCGAAAGAATAGATAAAGTATGCAGCATCTGTGTTGCTGGATAAGACTGAGGGCCTGATTTAGAATTGGAGGACGGGGGTCTCCATCACAAACGTGACAGATATCCTGTTTATTATCGCCATTGGCTATGAAGGGATCTTAATATGGCAGACGGGATATCCGTCACGTTTGTGACAGAGTAACCCATCCGCCAAACTCTAAATCAGGTCCTTAGGCAGACATATACACTTAAGCCAAAGAACTGAAATTGCATGTATTCAATGTTTGAGTGCTTAGCAGCGGCAGAGGCTGGTTTTCATGCTCAAGGGAGTGAAAGGTTACTGAGGAGGAATGAGTCCAAACGTTTTTTCTACTTTAAGAAGTAACAGATATAGGTATCTATAGTTATGCTTGAGTTAGGTAGCCCATACAAAACATTTTCTGGGTGATTAAAAGCTTTTTGCCCTTTTGTGTTAATCTTTTTATTGGTTTTCACTGAAATAAGAATGTTGTCACACAAGACTAATAAATGTTCAATGCCAGTGCAATATGGGGTCAGAAGATGCATACATTTGGGCTGTCGGGCCTTGTGCTATTAGCCAGTAGGGAGGGTAGAACAATCACAGTCAACAATAACAGGAGAAACAATGGAGGGCGAATGACGGGTTGGGGGAAGAAGGGCCCATGCTGTAGCCGTGCTTTGTGAGAGGCTCAGGTTATATGGGTTCTAAAGCTTCGGATAGTCCCCTTCCCAATAAGAATGAGTCTTGGTGAATGTTTATTAGTGTTGGGTGGTTTGGGGGTGTGGATGAGGCTGTTCCTCCTGCTGTTGTTCCATCAGTTTGGACATGGGGGACCACAATATTTCCCTCCCTTGTCACTGGACAGGGTTCCAGCCACATAGTATAGAGTAGAAAATGTTCCTCTTTGGTTTGAATCAAAGAATTGCAAAACTTTGAATCGCTGAGGCATAAAATATCGGAATTCTAGTCTTGCTATGTAGTCTATGAGCAGTTGCCCTGTGCGTGTGCATTTCTTGTCAGAGTACATAAATGAGTCAGTGGTCTTTTCCATGGCAAGTAGTTGCCGAAACCAAAGGGTTTCAAGGGGTGGAAGGGTGTCTCTTTTTTTCCTTGTTCCAGAAGAGTGCTATCAGTTGTTTGGCACCCCTCTTCATATGGCAAATTAGTGTCCTATCTGAAATGGTTAGTCCTTTCATATCTGGGTATCATACCCCCAGATGGTTTGTGAGTGGTTGTGCTGGGATGGGGTATCTCAGGGTACCTTTAATGAGCCCCAGGATTTTCTTCCAGAATGTCTTTATTAGTACACAGTCCCACCACATGTGCGGGAAAGTTCCCTCTCCTTCTCTACATCTCCACCAGATTGCTGAGGTTGCGGGGATTATTTTGTGTAAACGAGTCAGGGTAAGATAGCATTGAGACAAGATTTTATAGGCAGATTCTCTATGCGAATACTTCACTGCACATTAGCTATATCTTGCCAGAGCATGTTCCATTCCTTGTCTTAAGACAGCTGAGTGGAGAGCTTCAAAGTCCGCATGTCCCTGGGCTAGTGCGCCCTGCGCCAGAAAAAATGAAATGACAATAACATCTTTTCATTAAGATTCTATTTTCTCCTGTGCGGCTCAGAGCGGGTGGGGGGGGCAATGCTCCCCCACCCTCAAGAAGAAACCGCTACTGGCGCACATGCATATCTTCCTCCACTGTGGTCTACCACACAGAGGTGAGCAATGAATTTCATGGTTTTTTTCCTCTAGATTTGGTGGTCTGTTGTCATTGTTCATCTGGATTAAATTGCCCTCTATATCTGCATCACAATGAATGTAGGTATTTCTTTAGCTACGTTGTGCGCATCAGTGTTTGTTATATTTATACTAGTTTTATGCTACTTTTATCAGAGTGGATCAATGTGTGCTGATATGGTGTTGATAGTGCTATTGGTTGAACAACTATGTTGCTTTGGTGCTGAGTTTGTGGGCAGAAAGGTATTTTTGGACATGTAGGTGTAAGGGTTCCGTCTAGCATGTGGTGTGTACTGGGCCTGGTAGGCCTTTTATTCCACTGGGTATTTTTAGGTGGGCTGGAGCCCTTGAAAGTTGGTTTGGAAAACCCAGGGCTGCTCCTGATGCCCCTGTCACTTTCCCCAGCTCCCAGAGGTAAATGTGCAGCAGGCAGGGGAGGATTCGAGAGAGAGAGAAAAAAAGTGATCAGAGAGGGAGGATGGAGAAGACATGGAGAGAAAGAGAATGGTTGGATGGAAAGAGAGAGATTGTGCTAGGAGACAAAGGGGGTGGGGGCGGTATTAGCATATTTGCCAAGGCTGCTTTGGTTTCTCAGACTGGCCCTGGGTGTATGTGGATGACCATTTCCAAGTTTAACTGGACTGTTGACCTATACTACGTAGCTGCTGTGTAGGATGAGCAATGAAGGTATCTGTATATATATATATATATATATATATATATATATATATATATATATATATATATATATATATATTGCAGTTTTGTGCAAACAAAATGGCACACACAGTCACAGAAGAGCAATTACCAATGCAGAGTTCTTAAAACAACAACAACTTCTGGCACCTATACATATTTCACCAGCATACATCCCACACCTGCACAACACACAATTTACTCTTGCGCACAACACACAGCAACCATCACCCACTCACATCACAGCACCTACACATCATCACTTATGTTTTTTCAACCTTTTTCTTTTAACACTACCTCACCGTCTTTACTACCACTACCATGTCCCCAGAAAACACCCACGCTTCACCGATGATGAGTTGAGGGTCATGATGGGTGAAATTGTCAGAGCAGATCCCCACCTGTTCGGAGCACAGGTCCAGCAAACATCAATAGCCAAGAAAATGGAGTTCTGGCAAAGGATAGTTGACAGGGTCAATGCTATAGGCATCTATCCAGGCACAAGGGAGGACGTCAGGAAGAGGTGGAATGACTGCCGGGGGAAGGTGCGTTCTGTGGCATCCAGGCAACAGCTGGTGGTACTGAAGACCGGCGGTGGGCCCCCACCTCCTCCCCCTACTTTCACATTTTGGGAGGAGAAGGTCTTGGACATACTGCATCCTGAGGGCCTGACAACAATACCTGGGGGAGTAGAGTCTGGTAAGTCCCCACAACATACATGTCATCCAAATGTTTTGTCCTACATGTAACCTCACCACCCTACCCCACCTCAATTAACAAGCCACCCACCAACCCTCTGTCCAAATGCCCTAATATACCTCACTGGCATGCCACATGTCCCCTTAATCTCATCTGGCACCACAGCCATTGAGAATGGCATTTGAAGTACTTGGTACTAATAGTACTACAACTCCCAGAAGGCAATATCCCACCACTGAGAAAACCTTAACAGTGCACCAAAAATGAGATGTCATGCATGTGAAACTAACTACCAATCTAGCTCATGAATGTCCAACTGTGAAACAGTTTATGGCAATGACAGCAATGCAAAGGCCTACTCCCACCATCCTTACAAGCAAAACACAGGTACAGCTGAGTGCCCCATGAAACTGCCATTAGAAAAAGATTCCCAAGATTGTAATCTACTCACCTGGGCTGGAAATCCAGATACCAAAGTAGATGCACATGCAGTACATTCAGATAGAGATCAATATCTATTGCTTACTCCCATACTGTTTCCCAGCTCTAAAACTATTGTGCATTGTCCAGCTTTTCTTGAGCCATGTATCATGGCAGACACTTCACTAGGCAACAAAAGTGATCACCTATGTCAACAGTCAGACAACATAAAATGGTACCAGCAGTTTAATGACTAACAACATAGTTTAACATCTGTAATCATGGTGTATGGTAGTGAAATTACAGAGTCACATGTTGTATTGAGACAGATTTGACAGTAGCTGTCATTGTCATTTCTGGGGATCCTGTTAAGGCACTATGTGCATCTCACACAACATTACTAATACTATAAATGAAACAACACTTGTTGTATCACTTACTGCAACTCTGTGTTCCACTTCCCCTTAGGTAACCTGCCATTGCCACCATGGAGAGGATACCAGAGACTGCCACTACCCCTCTGGATGAAAGCCCCAGTGAGGGCAACAACCCTGGATGTGTGGACACTGAGGCTGAAGCTGGCCCATCAAGGACACCTGGTCAGTCAACAACTGTCAGCCTCACCCTGCCCACAGCGACTCCTCCCAGCCCTGTTACATCAACATCACAGGCAACCATTCCCCCCTAACCTGTGCCCCAGGACTGTTTCATCCAATGTGTACCCCCCAGTACAGGTACCTGAGTCTCAACTTGTCACTTGTGATGATGATGGTCCTGCCACCACTGGGAGTGGGCACACTGTGCCAGGGTCACAGGCATGTGGTGGTAGGGTATGTGGGAGGGATGGTGTGGGCCAAAGGATGGGGGCTCCAACGACAATACCGTCCAGGAAACCATCTCCGAAGTCTTGGGAGCCTACCAACATTCCCAAGGCATGACGGGCCAGGTAATCACCATGATGGAAGAAATCCAACAGCTACAGAGGAACAGCCACCAGAAAGTTATGTAGCAGTGGCAGGCACAAAATGCCATCCTGGCTTCCATTGCTGGGGTGCTGAGGGACAGTAATGCTACCCTGAGTAGGTCTGCCCAAAAGTCTGCTCAAAGACAGAACTTTTCCTTCCGTGGGCCACATTGTAGCAGACTTCCCCTAGCGTGCTTGGGTACCTCTCTGGTGTCAACAACCAAGGACGGTTTGGATAGCCTGAGTCCACTGTAAGGAATAGGCATAACAACACAGATGTATCTAGGACATGTACATTTGTGATATTAAGAGATAAACTTAGCAAACACACATGTCAAATGTGACTTACCAACCACCCAGGCCCTCTCTGACATCAGCAGTGGGATATTGCTGTTGCGCATGATGAAGGAATCATGGACTGATCCTGGATACTTCACACAGACTTGTGAAATGTACTGGTCTGCCAAACACACCACTTGGACACTGATGGAGTGGTAGTGTTTCCGGTTCCTGTATACCTGTTCTTTGGCACTGGGGGGAACCAAGGCAACATGAGTGCCATCTATGGCACCAACCACATGTGGAATGTGTCCCACTGCATAAAACTCTGCCTTCACATAGACCAAATCCGCACATTGGGGAAACCTGATGTAGATGTACAGGTGTTTCATCATTGCACACAGTACATCCTTCAAAACTAGACTGAACATGGCCTGAGACATCCCTGCAGTTAAGGCCACTGTATTCTAAAAAAATACCCAGTGGCCTGGAAATGTAGCACTGACAAGACTTGAACGATGGGAGGTATGCAATTGGGATTGCGAATGGCAGGCATCAGATCTGGCTCCAACTGATCACAAAGATCCATGATTGACTGCCTATTCAGGCAATTGATGTTTATTATAAGTCTGTCCTCCATGGTGTGCAGGTCCACTAGTGGGTGGTACACTGGAGATTGTCTTCCTCTCCTCATGCCAGGGTGATCATGTGGAAAAACAATTTGATTGTAAGTGACTTTTACAATGTACACATGATGAATATGTTCATATTCAAGTCTGACAAATCTGCTGTCGATGTCAGATACAACATATGACATCTGAAGTACAGCATCTTTCCATGCCTCCTATGACACTCCCCTTGGATCACATTCCCTTAATTCTCTAATGTTCTATACATGCATATTTATATGTGACTGTCAGTGTTTGATAGTCCAACTTAGTGTACATGTGAAATATATTTATTGCTCCTATGCTACATTACAGGCACACATAGGATGTTGAGAATAGGTGTACATTACCTTTTACACCATTCCCTCTGTCGCATAGCTTTCACTACTCACATGCACAATTAGACTACTAAACATGAAGGCAGCACTCACTGAAATTTCGTACAATAAAGGGAACTGTTAATGACTCAGATTCCAATACTTCTCAATACACATAATTGCATGAAAATGGCAGCTGCCTGACCTACTTTACTGAACATGAGAAGTGATCTCACTCAGCTGGAGGATGTCGTCATGGTGGTAGGCGGTTACAACTGCGGTGGACATTGCCACTGGAACACATTGCTGCCTTTGGTGTACTTGGGCCAATAGCGATGTCCACTGGCGGTGACGGTCCTGTATGTGGCGGGTGTGACCATCATCTTCTGCAGTATTGGTCACTTGACTCCTGTCACTGCTGCCAGCAAGTCCTCCACTACCTGAGCTGCTGTGTACTGTCTCTGGAAGCTATCATGCCACATCCTGCAGGTGATAGGGCCCCAGCCTTCACCCCAGAAGAGCTTGACAGGCTTTTGGAGAAGGTCCTACCCCTGCATGAATGCCTATATGGTGCGCCAGAGGATCAGGTGAGTCCAATGGCATACCAATGTATGAAAGTTGGAGTGTATGATGGTGTCCATGAAATGTGAATTAATGAAGGTTTTGCCACTCATGCCTTGGTGTATGGGAATGTGTACATGTGCCTAAGCAGACATACAGTAATGTCACATTGTAGATAGCGTGCAATGTAACTTCCTTTATACACAGTGTAGATTGCAGCATGGACAACAATGATGGTGTGAGAAATGTTTTTGTAGACACTCCATGTCATGGACAATCATGTGGCCCGATCGTATGTGTGTTGTCAATACCAGGTACTGATCATGCATGTAGTATGGGACACTCCACTTCACACATGGGCTACCTGGAGATGCTAAATTGTGAAGGTGTTTGAACTTAGAGGATGGGAATGTTTGCCTACTTGCTGTGACTGAAGTATTTTGACCACTTGTGTTGGTATGGTGCAGGTGGACATGACTCTCCTTTTGTCTGTGTCATCCATGCAGGTCAACTCCCATCAAAAAAAGGGAATCTGGCATGCCATCGCCAAGTAATTGCAGACCCTGGGGATTCACAGCTGTCACAGTATCCACTGTAGGAAGTGGTGGAGGACCTGAGACACTGGGCCCGGATGACCGCAGAGGCCCAGATGGGGATGTCCTCCCAACAAGGGAGGGGTGCCCTTCGGATCTTGACCCCCCTAATGGCCTGCATTTTGGTGGTGGCCTACTCTGAGTTGGATGGGCATTTGAGGGCAGCACAACATCCACAAGGGGGTAAGTACTGACTACATACATGTAAATCCCTCTGCCAGCTCAGTGTCTGATGTGTAAGTATCTAAACTGTAACAATGTGGTAAGTGCTAAAGGTAAAGGATCTCCTGGGAATTCATAGAAGTACAGTTGGTACCATTGATTCACAGGTGTGGACATGGTATTGTGTATAGGGAAATATAACTCACCTATGTTAATCCCATTTTATGATAGCATGTGGTGATGCACATGTGCCTGTGTCATGTGTGTACCTCCACAGTGCAATACATATGTGTAACCTGCTGTGTCATCCTTCCCACCTACTGACCCATAGTCCAGATATCCTGTTGGAAAGTTGTCCTGCTCTTTGTTCTCAGTCCATTCCTATTCCACTCACTGGATCTAGCTCTATGTGCAACATAGGGTCTCACAGGTGAGAAACAAGGCCACATATTCCTGAGTTGTAAAATAGATGTCAACTTCATGTGAGGTTGTTATCTCATTCAGATATTTCACATGGCATACTTGTTAAACTTACTCAAAGGTGTGAGGAGGTGTCCCCTTTGTTAAGTGTGGACTATACAGTGGCAAATGTGATGTTTGATCAGGGTTGGCAATCAACATGATGAAAAGCATGGTGGTAATTATACATGACTAGTGCAAGACCTATCATAGACATGTGAATTCAGACTATCTTTACCATGTACATGTTTTTGAGAAGGTAAGTGGCTAGCCTGCTGTTCAATTTATTTTGCCCATGCTACATAGGGCAGGACATCTCATATGTAGGTACAACATCCAGTGTTTTTTGCCAACATCATGTGTACATTGGTACTTCCAGCCATTTTTAAGATTTAAGATTTAGGTTTGGCATACTTACTTTTGCTATTCTGAATATGTTTTGAGGTATTTCAGTATGTATACGCTCATTTAACCATGACTACATAGTGTTGCAGGTGTTGTAGTTGACAGTTACATGTTGGTGGAATGGTATATGTTTTCAGTACATTTGCTGGACTCTAGGTGTATGTGTCAATCATGGTTACTTTAGAAGTGGTTTATGTCAGTGTAACTGTACTCTAAAGATGTAAGGTGACTCATGTCTGAAGTGTTGATAGTGATGTTGGTTATTTGATCTGGTCATCTTGAGGTTGCTACTCAGTATGATTAGTGGAATTCTATGTGGCCTGCATAAACACAACAGGTGTCCATTGTATTGAAGGTGTTGGTATGCTCCCTGTGGTTGTCTGTGGCTGTATCCGTTGTGCTAAGTAGATCCCTATTGCTGTACATGACTTTGTTTTCTATGTGAGAGTGACTATGATGCGTAGGTCCTGAATGTCTTAGCAATTCTTTGCAAAAACACAGTTGATATATGTGTTGGAGAAATGGTTTGGGAGTCTATTATACTTCAAAATTGGATATGCCAAATGGTGTAGGTGCATCTGAGTTATTTGCCATTGTGAATGTTTTAGGCACAGTTACATTTTAGAGATGAGATAGATAAGCAACATGCTGTGCTATAATTGGAATACGATGAGGTAACTTTCATAGAACATGACATCTGGCAATGGAATGAGCAAGTGTAGATTTGGAGTAGGTATGAATTTGAAATCAAAGTGAACACTAATTTCCATTGGTTGTTTGTTGTTTCACAGTGATGCTCTGTATAGGGACACACTTTTTATGTTGACAAATTATCTTGCACAGGAATAGTTGGGGGCATTCTAATTCCACACTAGTAAAATTAGTTTGATGCTAATGTGGCTTTAGAAGGCCACAAATGCTGCACCATATTTACAAAGTGGCCCAATGCATGCATTGCATCACTTTCTAACCCTTTGCACTGCATTAGGCCTGTGCCAGGCATAATTCATGCAAGGAGGGTGTTCCACCCGATAGGGGGGGTCTGAAAAAATGGCACAAAAAATCGAAGAGATTTCTTTGTGTCTTTTTTGTCAGCACTTTTAATGCCTGCTCAGAGCAGGTGTTAAAAGGAGGCTTCCATTGGTTAAAATGGGCCTCTGGGTGCTTTGCAGGATTAGCGTAAAAAAAATTTACGCTAATCCTGCAAAGCGCCGGACTAGCGTAAAAAATTCTGATGCTAGTCCCCTAACTACCCCCAGGGTGCACTGTATTTTAAATATGGCGCCCACACTGTGGTGTTTGGGTGGGCGCAAATGGGCGCAAGGAAAGTGATGCTGCACTGTGTGCAGCACCACTTTTCTTAAATATGCCCGTTTATGTTTTAGCTGTACTGATAGGATGGTGATGTAATGGTCAGATAGTAGTTATGTTGGGTGTGACATTGCTGTCATATAGGATTGTGGGAATTATGTTGTTGTGACATGATGTTGACTCAAAATGGTTCCTACCTGGTGGTGTTTTACACCAAGATGTGATGTTACTGTTGTGTATGGTGTAATGTATGTGCATGTAAAGAATGTGATGACCCTACCTCACTCTCTCTGTTTCTCAGCTTCAGCATCGGCAGATGAAGGAGACGGGGCACAGCCGAGTGGGGAAGCTGCTGGCCAGGGGACCCAAAGTGCTGATACCACCGACACTGAGGGACCCAGTGGCCCAGAGGGTGAGGGGAGTGCAACTGGGGAGACAGGATCCACATCTTCATCTTCGGATTCCTTTACCAGTGGACACTCCCTAGCAGTGGCAGACCCATCTGGGACTACCCCAACACCATCTATGTCCACCACTCCCCTTACTACCACCGCCATCTCTGTAGCTCCCTACCCAGTTGGCCCTGCCTGCTCACACAAGAGGGTGGGTGTCTCCTTTGCCGCAAGCACCTCTGCCCCTGCCCCTTTGGGCCCTGCTGCCCTCAGTGAGGAGGCTATTCACCTCTTGAAGTCCATCTCTGTGGGTCAGTCCACCACTTTGAATGCTATCCAGGGACTAGCAACTCAGATCCAACAGAGTAATGCGTTCCTGGAGGGCATTCACAGTGCACTAGCTGGCCTACAGAGATCCTTTCAGGGTCTGGCCTCCACGCTGACGGGAGCCAGTCACCCTTTGTCTCCCGTCCCCCTCCAACTTCCTCTTCCCCATTCCAAACCCCTCTTCCCTGACCCAGTCAAAGCACACAGATAGACATGCCTTTACCTCAACATCCAAAGGTAGCTCAGACAAACACAAGCACCACAAGACTCCACCGGCATGCACACAAGCAACATTCAGATGCACACACAGCAATAGTCACAACCTGTCCTGGCACCTCCACCATCCCCTGCATCACGGACAGCACACCTGACCCACCTGCAGATACTACACCAACATTCACTGATCCGGTCATCACACCAATCCTACCCACAGGCTGCACCACAGCAGACCCTCAGACATCCACCCGTCACCACACCAGCAGACATCACAAACACTGACAGATCTACATGCAACACATCCACCATACCCGCAGTCACCACCCCAAAAGGCAGTCACCCACCCACCACGGCATCCCCCAGCACCTCCACACTCCCTCATCCCAAAACAGATTAACGCACACACTCACCCACCCAACAGACACCCACCACCCACAAACATACCTCACACAAACATGCACCCATACATTCACAATAACACCTCAGACAACCAGTTTCTCTCCTTCCACACCCAAACTGTTTTGCTATGACCGTCTCTGTGTGTCTAAAAAAGCTTTCCTTTTGGAGTTTGCCCTTTTTCCTACTCCTCTCTCACCACGTGATACCCCTAGACGTTCTGAGTCCCTCCCCAAGTCTGGCACTACCACCACCAAGACCTCCTCCGCCCCACCTGCAAGGACCCATGACCCTCCCCCTGCAAAGAAATGCACCTCTCCTAAGAAAACCCAACCCTCCCCTACACATAAGATTAAGCCAAGACCCCCTCTCTCAAACCAGATCCCAAAGGCCCCCCTCCAAAACCTAAAGCTAAACCCTCCCTCACCCCCCAGATAACCCCTGAGGTGCCTTCCTGCCCATAGATTACCCTACCTGTGGAGGTTACATGGCATTCAGGAGTCACTTTTAGGGCACACATATGTGCACTGTGTGCATTGGAACTGTTATTTATTAACTGGCCTATTGCCTTTGTTTTTCCAGTTTATTGGAATTTGATAATAATTTGAGCCAACCTGTTGTTGGTTTCATGCTTAATTCTTTGTCATGCATTTCTTTCCCTAGTATGGAGGTGTTTCTGGCTGACATTAGTTGTGTGTCTGTATGTGTGTGGGTGTGTGCTGCTTGGGGTACCTGTGTTGTTTAGCCAGTATGTGAGGTTGTGTGCAGTGCTTCTGTCTGAAAGTGGTAGGGTGTGTGTTGTGTCATGGACAATTGTGTGTTCAAGATTTTTTGTAGTGTTGGGATTGAATGTTGTTTGTGTTGAGATGTGTTTGTTGGTGTGATGTGTGGCTTTGTGTGCTTTGACTGTCTGTGTGTGCATGGTTTGTACATGGTATGTTAAGTACAATGTTCTGTGTAAGTCTATCGGTAAGTAGCATGGTTGTGTATTTGTATTTCGTGCCTCTTGGTGTTGATGATGGTGATGCATGTGTGATGTGTCCCTGGGTAGTATCCCCTGTGGGTCCCTGCCATGAGAATGGAGAAGGTGCTGTTGTGTTGTGGTTGTGACGTACTATGGTACTGTAGGGTACTGTCTGAGTGTGGGCCTGTGTAGTATTTCCGTGCGTACTTGTGTGTGTTTGTGACCTGTGTATGTGTGTGTATGTTGGCCGTAGCATTGTTGTTGTGTATATGTGAGTGTGTATGTGGCTGTATGTGAGGGTGTGTGTTAGTGTACTGTTACACATGAGTGTCACCCTCGCACCCCCTTCCTGAATGTATGTTGTGTGGGTGTACAAAAATTAAAATCATACAACAGTACCGCGTAAGTGTGTGTACTTACGGTTGCTGTCATCATCACAGATTCCGGAGTCATTGGGTGAGCAGGAAGACATCTAGATCTGGTTCCATAGTGGCTCTGGGCAAGTATGGCTTCCTGAAGGTGAGTATCTCGTTTTATGCAGTTGGTTTCCACAGTGGTGGGACTGCAACGGAAACATGGTCTCCACCAACCTGCAGATGGCTACCATTGTCCGTGGCAGCCAGAACACAATGGCAGTGTTCTGTACCCCACCAATGTCATAATTTGGCGATCTTCTCCGCCAGCCTTTCGACAGTACAACCACCACTGCCAACAGCATAGTCCTGAGACCACCAAACTCATAATGAGGCCCTAAGTGATTTGCCCAGAATTACAAGATGTTGAGCTGACATCAAGACTAGAATCCAGTTCCCCAGCTCCAAAGTCGGCAGTGCTGGCCTTTAGGCCACATCCTCTCTCTTATTGGCCACCAGCAGCAACAAAGAGGTGAATGGAAAAAGAAGCAGCGTAGTGCTCTTTGGTGAAAGGATGAGGAAATATGACAGCTGACAGGGAGAAGGGAGACCTTGCTCTATTGTATTAGTTCACGCATTTTGTTCTAAATTAACTACTTGCCAAATAACTGTTTTTATAAAACAGCTGATAGGATCAGTGTGGGTAGAATAATTTCAATTTACAGACAGAGCTTAATAAGCAGCAAGGAATGCTGTGTGGAAATGTTTTTTTAGGTAAAAAGAGGGGATCCACCATTTTATATGTGAATAATATATGTAGTAGTTGTGTCTATATTATTTTGTACTCACAGGGATAAGCACACGGTATCCCCATTTAAGAATGAATAAAAACTATTCCATGTAAAAGTAGGTTCTGACTTTTGATGTCTGTTGGCACATTATTAAAAATCGGGTTGTTTTATGTAACAATAATCATACTTATACAGCTTTCCAGACGCGGGACTGATGCAGGAACAATACACTTGTGGTGTTTAGGACTACTTCTTGAGTAAGCACTACTTTTCATTTGAGTCTATGGGGCTAAAATATTTCAACCCGTTAATTTTGAGGAAACAGTAGATCTGTGGAGGAAAGGCGAAGGACGATGGGTTAGAAGTACAACCAATAATAAGGCTCGCCACTTTTTCAATCTAGCTGACAACTGAAGGGCTTTTGCGGAATCCTATATTAGTTATAGGAAAAGTGCTTGCTGTACAGGCTCGCAGAGATAGGACATATCTTTTAATTCGTAAAGGGCGCGTGCATGTTTGATGTGTACCACAATTTCAGTCACTCGTAAAGGTCAGATTCATACATCATGGATCACTCTCCGCCCACTAAATTCTCCGTCCGTACCTACTGCTCCCGCGCCGCATTTATCAAACTTAGAGGGGCGGACGGGGCGCCATTGATCTATCTGTATCAACATTGGAAGCAATTCTCTCCCAAGTAAGTACCGGAGGGTCATTTAGCACTGTCTCATTACACACGGTTGCTTACAGTGGCACGAGACATGAAACAAAGTGGCTTAATTAGCACAAGTACTGGGTTTGTTGGCTGTAGCTGAAGTACCCTACTATGAATATTCGTTATACCATTCATATTGTTCTATTTTTCCCCTTCTATAGCCATTGCAAAGACATGGAATAGCCTTCCACTTTTTTATGGTGTGTGAGGGAACTTGTTAATTTTCAGAACCCGAATAAGTCCCCATCTTCATAAGTTGTTCATGCACAATTTTATATCGAAAATGTAATTTACAAAAATACTATATATATATTTATATATATATATATATGTACACATCCAATGCCTCAAAACACAACATCTAAAAATGTTATAATATAAGAAATAATTTAGCATAGCAATTCGATCAAATGTAATAATAATACATGCATAATAATTGTATGCAAATCAGTAAATATATCAAATAAAGCATCACTTTCCTAATCCCTCAATGAATCCCACAACTTGAAAAAAATTCAAAATATAATAATAAAACACTATTTTGTCAGCTACATTAGTATGTACAATATAGCTAAAATATACTCAATAGCAACTTTAGTAAAATTCTATTACATATATTGTATTATCAACAAATCAACTTCAGTGTTATATATCTTCACATTTTGGCTCTCACAATAATTTGACCTCGATATTTTGTCCAAACAATACATTTGAGCCGATATTTAAGTAGCACTCTGCAGTCACCCTGATAAAGATGAAAAAATATATAACTGCAAGGAAACTTCTTACTCCGCCCATGCACATATAATTATTACTTTGTTAATATGGTTCATACAGTTTTCGTTGTAATGGTGTTTACAGTCTACATGAACCACTCAACCAAACTTCAACAATGCAATCTTCACTGTCAAACAATGGTTCCTCCAGTTTGATGCATTGGGTGTTACCATGCCATAAGAATGGGAAGTAGGCTCTATAAGCATTCAAATAACATAACATAACATACCATAACACAGCATAAAATAGAACTGTTCAGCAAATAGTTCTACGTTTGTGCATTTAATATAGCTTAACCTTGCTTCACACATTTGCCCATTATTTTTTTTTCTTGCTCTTTCTGCTGTCTTCCTAACTAAAGCATCTTAGAAACAAGAAGATATTTCGGTGAAAGAATAAGTACACACAAAAATTGTCCCCCTGTTAGTCCATACAACTAGAATAACAGACCTGAGAAGAAGGACGTAGTGCATCTCTGTTTTGTAAAAAACACTCCCTATGTATTCTTGATAACACTTGCCTACTCATCTCAAACATTCAATCTCCCTGAAGAAGAGTTCACATACTTTAAACATTTGTCCATTAGACACTCTGGTGGTCATTCCAACATCGGCGGTAAAAGCCTCTTACCGCTGCCAGAAGACTGCCACCATACCGCCGCGGCCGCGGTAAACCGTAACGGTCATTCTGACCCACAACAGGCAAACCGCCAAAATACAGAAATCCACAAAAGTCCACCACACCAAAGGTCAGCGAGAAACTGGCGATGACCAAACCTCCACCGTCACGCCAACAGAAATACGCCCACACTATCACGACACACGAATCCACGCGGCGGTCTTTCAACCGCGGTATTCCATTGGCGGTACACACCGCCGCGCTCAAAATACACACACTCTTACTAAACACAGCCACATTGGACAATTTGAAATACACACACCTGAGACACATACACACACCACACCCACACAGCCAATTAAATATAAAACACACACCCACAAACCTCCACTCCTAGAGAATCGGTACCACGCACTGTGAAATAGATATCCGAGCACCCAGACGCGCATATTACATTCACCCAGCAATATTACCACGCACTTCACACAACACACCAATACACATCACCACACTTAGCACCACACAATCCACCCCACACATCACCCACACCACCCCATGGCACCGCAAAGACACCCCAGGTTTTCTGAGGATGAACTCAGGGTCATGGTGGAGGAAATCTTACGGGTAGAGCCACAGCTCTTCGGAACACAGGTGCAGCACACCTCCATTGCCAGGAAGATGGAGCTATGGAGCAGAATAGTCGACAGGGTCAACGCTGTGGGACAGCACCCAAGAAATAGGGACGACATCAGGAAGCGGTGGAACGATCTACGGGGGAAGGTGCTTTCAATGGTATCCAGGCACAACATCGCGGTTCAGCGGACTGGCGGCGGTCCACCACCTCCTCCCCCAGAATTTACAACATGGGAGGAGCAGGTCTTGGCGATCCTGCTCCCTGAGGGCCTCGCAGGAGTATCTGGAGGAATGGACTCTGGTAAGTCTCATCGTCACTACTTCATCCCCCCCACCCCACCAGCATGCCAACTCATACCCCGACCCACACCCTCACCCCCATCACACCTACGCCTTGCAAATGTCTCACCATCACAACCCACCCATCCCAACCGCAAGCCCTGCATGCGACCACAAAGCATGGACACCCATCACCAAAGCATGCCCACTGTACATCCCCATCCCCCCCAAACCACCGTCACAAAAGCCCCCACACAGGAATTCAAGCACTGGGGTACACGGGCACCCACCCTTTGCACGCTATGGCACACACAGATGCAATAACCATCCCTTTATACCCCTGCAGGACCCGAACGCCACGTCACCGCGCAGGAGGGTCCACAAATGTCCACTCCACCCCCAGAAGAGGCCCACAGTGATGACAGCACCTCTGTCGTCCTGGATCTAGATGACCAGCCCGGCCCATCGGGGACCTCGGGACAGTCGGTTCCCCTCAGACAGCCACAGGCCACAGCAGACCTTCCCCCCTCTGGGAACACCAGCACAGCACCCCCCCCCCAGCGGGCCCATACCTCTGTCCCCAGGACACGTCAATCAGCGGTGTGTCCACCACTACAGGGCACCCAGGTTAACCCACCACCCCAACAACAACAGGGACCTGGGGGCAGTGGTAGTGGGCACACGGTCCAGGGGACAGAGGCCCAGGGAAACAGGGGAACTGGGAGGGCTGCTGTGCGACAGGGGGGGGACAGGCCCAGGGAACCCACTCTCCCATTGCCCTCTCCTCCATCATGGGAGCCTACCATCATTCCCAGGAGGCGTTGGCGACGGTACTGGCCAGGTTTCAGGAGATCCAGCTCCTGCAGGAGGAACAGTATTTGGGGTTCAGGGAGGAACTACGAACCATCAGTTCCGCCCTGGGCACCATTGTAGGGGCTCTGAATCTGATAGTCACCACATTGCGGGACACTGTGGCACCACAAAGGGCCCCTGACACTAGCATGGACCAAGAACTGCCTACCACCTCTGCCAGCGCTAGTGGACAGGAGGCCCCGCCACAGGACCAACAGGCCACCAGCACCCCACCCCCTGCAGAAGGAGAACCACCCCACAAGCGGGCCCTGAGATCCAGGAAGAAGACAGAGTAAGATGCCAAGACCCCCGCCAGGAAAGGATACCTCCCTGATTGTCATCCCACTGTCCCACATTGTCACCCTGTCCATCCTTAAACTGCCCCTGCTCCACTTTCCACAGGCATTTGGACATTGCACCTGTGATACAAATAGTCTGGACTCTGCCATGGACAATCCTCCACCATCACCCCTCACCGATTTGCAACCACCCACCAATATAGAGCACTGTAATAAACACAGTTATTGCACAAAACAATCAGGAGTCTGGCTGTGATTTTGAACAAATGTATTAGACATTAACGTGCCAAAATGCTTATTTACATTGTGATGCCAACATACCAATGTCACACAGCTGTAGTTCATGGGGAAACAAAGCAGATGTCACGCAGTGGGGCCCACATCTCTGAAATCGGAAGGGAAAGTCACAACTCAGTTACCATACACTGGGGGAAAAGGACAGACAGTAGAGAGGTAGTAGTGTTTAAGTATATGTAATATGCCGGTGTGTATTCTTACCTGTGTGTCACTGGAAATACTGCTGTATTACTGTGTTCCTGTTGTCTACGTCGTCTTCTTCGGCCTCCTCGTCTTCACTCTCCACAGGCTGCACAGCTGCTACAACACCACCATCTGGACCATCCTCCTGCAGAAAAGTCACCTGTTGTCGCAAAGCCAGGTTGTGAAGCATACAGCAGGCCACGATGATCTGACACACCTTCTTTGGTGAGTAGAATAGGGATCCACCTGTCATATGGAGGCACCTGAACCTGGCCTTCAGGAGCCCGAAGGTCCGCTCGATCACCCTCCTAGTTCTCCCATGGGCCTCATTGTAGCGTTCCTCTGCCTTTGTCCTGGGATTCCTCACTGGGGTCAGTAGCCATGACAGGTTGGGGTAACCAGAGTCACCAATTAGCCACACACGTTGCCTCTGGAGTTGACCCATCACGTAAAGGATGCTGCTATTCCGCATGATGTACGCGTCATGCACTGAGCCAGGGAACTTGGCATTAACATGGGAGATGTACTGGTCTGCCAAACATACAATCTGCACATTCATCGAATAATAACTCTTCCTGTTTCTGTACACCTGTTCACTCCTGTGGGGGGGAACCAAAGCCACATGGGTCCCATCAATGGCACCTATGATGTTGGGGATGTGTCCAAGGGCATAGAAATCACCCTTCACTGTAGCCAAATCCCCCACCTCAGGGAAAACGATGTAGCTGCGCATGTGTTTCAGCAGGGCAGACAACACTCTGGACAACACCTTGGAAAACATAGGCTGGGACATCCCTGATGCTATGGCCACTGTTGTTTGAAATTACCCACTTGCAAGGAAATGGAGCACTGACAGCACCTGCACTAGAGGGGGGATCCCTGTGGGTTGGCGGATTGGTGACATCAGGTCTGGCTCCAGCTGGGCACACAGTTCATGAATAGTGGCACGGTCAAGCCTGTATGTCAGTATGACATGTCTTTCCTCCATTGTCGACAGGTCCACCAGCGGTCTGTACACAGGAAGATTCCGCCATCTCCTCGCATGTCCCAGCGGATGGTGCCTATGAAGGACAACAGCGAGCACAGAGTCAATCAACCCACAGGTACGTAACCACAGCTTGCACATAACACGATTCTCACTCCAATGAATGCTTTGTATGAGTGTTGATGCAAGGCCTAGGTATGTGTGACGCAGTAAAAAGTAAGCCATGTGGGCCCCTGAAATGGCGGCTGCCTGACCTGTGAAGTGCGACAATGGGATGTGAGGTAAATGCGCTGGCGTGGCACACCGTGGCGGTAGGCGGTCGAAGACCGCGGCGCAAAGCAGCATTGATTAACATTGAACCCTATGGGTCTCATGAGCCAATGATGATGTGCGCCGGCGGTCGTGGTACGCAGCGCCGCGGTACCCACCGCCGCGGGCGTGACCGCCATTTTCTATCTGCTTAATCACTCGATACCTGATCTTCGACAGGAGAGGACCTACACTGCAAGTGCTGCTGTGACCTCGGTCTGGAAGAGACAATGGCTCATGCGACTGGGGAAAGGGCCCCTGCCTTCACAGCTCAGGAGTTGGAGAAACTTGTGGATGGGGTCCTCCCCCAGTACGCAGTACTCTATGGTCCTCCAGACCAACAGGTTAGTACTGAGGGAGCATGCTTTATGGGCAATTCCTGTGTTGAGTGGGGTGGATGAAAGATGGTGGGGAGGGGAGCGATTGAGGCATGCATCAAACGACGGTGAGAGCATGTGCCACATGGCAAGAGTAGGGATGGGGGGCCACTCACATTGAATATGCAGAAGGTGATGACTATTTTTCTCCCCCTGTACATTTCACATAGGTCAGCGCCCACCAGAAGATCGATATTTGGCGTGCCATCGCCAAGGACGTCCGGACCCTGGGGGTCCACCGCAGACGGGGCACCCACTGCCGGAAGAGATGGGAGGACATCCGCCGCTGGAGCAGGAAGACAGCGGAGGCTCAGCTGGGGATGGCCTCCCAGCGTGGGAGGGGTGCCAGTCGGACTTTGACCCCCCTGATGTCCAGGAACCTGGTGGTGGCCTACCCCGATTTGGATGGGCGCGTGAGGACATCACAGCAGACACAAGGGGGTGAGTACACTCTCATTCTGTTGACTTTGCGCGCAGTGGAGGTGTTTGGGTGGGGGAGGAGGGCTGTGGGTATCCCTAGGCCAGGGCGATTTCTGTAGGCTAGGCCCCTCCGTAAGGCATGGCCCTGTGCCCCCGCACCCCACCTCTGTAGGGTGCCTAGTACAGCTATTCATGGCCCTGTGTCATCTATGTTTGCAGATGTCGTCCATAGGCTTGTAGGCCATGTCCCACGGATTGAATAGTCGACCCCAAGTGTGCGGCGTGGTGCAGGGGGCTTCTGTGTCTGTCCTGTCCGCCAACGGTGTCGCCAATGCATGCACTCAACATATCTTTATTTTCTCCCCCCCCTTTTTTGTGGTCTTCCTGTTCATGTGTGCATTAGCATCATCAGGCAGAGGAGAAGTGGCATCGGAGCACGAGGGAGCTGCATCCCAAATGGCCATGGAGGGCCATGCAACGGACTCCGAATTCACCAGTGGGACAGAGGGTGAGGGGAGCTCCACAGCGGGGACTCGGGCAGACATCAGTGACACCGACTCGGCCTCTGAAGGGAGCTCCCTTGTGGTGGTGGCAACATCTGTGCCCCCCGCAACAACAGGTACATCCGCCACCCACCGCACCAGCGCCGCCCTCCCAGCAGCCCCTCAGCGTTTGGCCCGTGCCCGCTCACCCAGGAAGGTGGGCATCTCCTTCACCCCAGGCACCTCAGGCCCTGCCCCAGTCACCCCTGCTGCCCTCAGTGAGGAGGTCATTGACCTCCTGAGGACGCTCACTGTTGGGCAGTCTACCATTTTGAATGCCATCCAGGGTGTAGAAAGGGAGGTGCACCAGAGTAATGCATACCTGGAGGGCATTCATTCTGGTCAGGCTGCCCTTCAGCGATCGTTCCAGACTCTGGCCTCAGCACTGATGGCAGCCATTGTCCCTGTCTCTAGCCTCCCCCCTCCAACTTCCTCCACCCATGCCCTATCACCTGTACCTCTGCCTATCCCAGACACACCATCAGACCAGCCTGCACACACCTCAACACCCAAGGGAAGCTCAGGCAAACATAAGCACCACACATCACACAGGCATTCACCCAAGCAACATCCACATACAGACATACCAACACCCACTGCCTCCACTGTGTCCCCCTCCTCCTCGTCTCCCTCCTCCCTCCCTGTCACGTCTCCACTCACACCTGCATGCACAACATCTTCAGCCACTACGTCCCTCAGCAGCACACACACCAAAACACCCCGCACACGTGCAGTCACCACCCCCACTGCCATTTACACGTCCCCTGTGTCCTCTCCCAGTGTGTCTGTGACCCCCTCTTCCAAGATACACAAACGCAGGCAGCCACCCACCCAACAGCCATCCACCTCACGACAGCCTCCAGACCAAGCACCTGCACCCAAAGACACCAAACTTACAACTCCTAGAACCACAACCTCTTCCTCCACTCCCATACCCACTACACCTACCCGTCCCACTGCTCCTAAAAAGTTTTTCCTGTCCAAACTCAACCTCTTTCCCCCAACTCCCCCACCCTGTCCATGTGATAGGACTACAGTCAGCACCTCAGCCACGACAAAACCGGCCCCTGTCATCACAGTCTGCCATGGACTGTGGAGTGCCCCACCCTACAGGGCAGCCAGTTCGGTACGAAGCCAAGGCATGGGCAGCCCAACCCCGGAGAAACATCCAAAGATAGGCAGTGCCCGGCGCGAGAGGGGGAAAACACCAGGGACTAAAACCCCTACTATGGCTCCGGCAGGAAGTGTGGAGACAGCTGGCACACCGCCCAAGGTGGGGAAGGGCCACAGGCGATCAGGGAAGGCTGGAAAGGGCAGCACGCCCGTCAACACCGCCATCAGCCCAGCTGGCCAGGAGGGCCCCGCCAGCCCCATCCCAGGTGGGCAGGAGGCCACCAACAGGCCTGGCACAGCTGCCCAGGAGGGCCCCACCAGCCGTAGGACAGCTGCCCAGGAGGGCCCCGCCAGCCGTAGGACAGATGGGCAGGAGGGCCCCGCCAGCCACAGGACAGGTGGCAAATGACCTCCCCGCCATGGCTGGATCCGCTGAACTGGGCCCTTCATCTCAAGCACCGTTGAACTGGGCACCGCCGTCTCAAGCACCGCTGAACTGGGCCCTTCATCTCAAGCACCGCTGAACTGGGCACCACCATCTCAAGCACCGCTGAACTGGGCCCTTCATCTCAAGCACCGCTGAACTGGGCACTTCATCTCAAGCACCGCTGAACTGGGCCCTTCATCTCAAGCACCGCTGAACTGGGCACCGCCGTCTCAAGCACCGCTGCACTGGGCCCTTCATCTCAAGCACCGCTGAACTGGGCACCGCCGTCTCAAGCACCGCTGAACTGGGCCCTTCATCTCAAGCACCGCTGAACTGGGCCCTTCATCTCAAGCACCACTGAACTGGGCACTGCCGTCTCAAGCACCGCTGCACTGGGCCCTTCATCTCAAGCACCGCTGAACTGGGCACCGCCGTCTCAAGCACCGCTGCACTGGGCCCTTCATCTCAAGCACCGCTGAACTGGGCCCTTCATCTCAAGCACCACTGAACTGGGCACCGCCGTCTCAAGCACCGCTGCACTGGGCCCTTCATCTCAAGCACCGCTGACCTGGGCACCGCCGTCTCAAGCACCGCTGCACTGGGCCCTTCATCTCAAGTACCGCTGGCCCATGAGCTGCAGGGGCTGGCCCGCATCTGTGTCGGGCAGGGCTGCACAAAGCACTCTGGGCACCAGGCCCCCTCCAGAACCAGTGGAGACTGTTATCCACTTGTGAGACTGTGGCTTTGCACTCCCCAGGATGTAACAGTGGGCAGCCCACCCACTGTCTGGACTTGTGAGACTGTGGCTTTGCACTCCCCAGGATGTAACAGTGGGAAGCCCACCCACTGTCTGGACTTGTGAGACTGTGGCTTTGCACTCCCCAGGATTGAACAGTGGGCATGGAGGCCCCTCGTGGATCCGGCGTTGTGCACTCATCTGGCTGAGGTGCCCCCCTTCCCTTCCCCCTGAGGTGCCTGTAGTTTTGCTATCTGATGCCCCTGCAGTGTTCTCTCCGTTGGAGTCAGGTATCCTGTGTGGGCTTTGCCCATGTGATTTGGGCCCAGTGGTCCACGAACAATGCCTGCTACAATGCTTGGACTTGTACATTTATGTATATAAGAGTTTTTGATGTGTATATATTTTTTTTTGGCAGTAATAGAATATATTCAAATGTTTAGAATCATTTCCTTTTGTCTTTGCATTCTTCCGGGGGGGTTTGGGGGTGTTACTCTGATGTGTTGCTATGCATTGATGTGTGTGTTGTAGTGGGTGAGGGTGAGGGTGGGTGGGTCGGGTATGTGTGTACCCGTGATAATTTCCCCTCCCCTGTGTCGTAGGTGCAGTACTCACCGTTGTCTTCTGCGCCGGCATTCGAGCTCCTGGTAGAGGAGCAGGTACACTATCGCTGGGAGTATGTGGAGTTCGGGTTCCATGCTGTCCTGATTCCTTGTGGGCTGTATGGAGGTGAGCGTTTTCCCTTCGAAATGGCTGTTTACGCCGTGTTTTTATCAGTGGGGCTACCGCCCCGGAAAAGGTGGCGGATTGGTAGGTTGTGATACAGTGGGCGGTACATTGTCTCCCGCCTGTCTGTTGGCGGTGACCGCCGCGCTGTTTGTTTGTACCGCAGTGGCGGGCGGTGTGTTGATATGGCGGTCGCTGTTGGCGGTTTCCGCCAGGGTCGGAATTCAATTTTTTTTCCCGCCAGCCTGTTTGCGGTTTGGCCGCCGCTTTAACACCGACCGCCAGGGTTGGAATGACCACCTCTGTATGTGCATGATGGATGTTTTATGTCTAGTTGGACACCTTCGGACAGGCCTCTTCTCCAGACCCTAAGAGAATACATGGTTACTGGGCAGCTCTCTAGTGAGTAACATTGTCTTATTACTCATGTCATGGATCATCTCACGCAGGTCAGCTTTTACATGCCACTCGTGGGTACTGGAGGACGCCTCTAAAGTGGTGAAGTCTCCTAATTAGTTCTTTAGTAGCTAGGTAAAGTGAGATCTAGCAGTCAAGGCTGACCCCAGGATGTGGTTATTGGTTGGGCACTTGTAGTGTGACTCAATAAAATGACATGCTGTTGGACCAGGAATATCCCCTGCCTGGTGTAGTCATGATCCCCTGCCCTTAGTGGCCAGCTGCGAGATACTGGCATCCTAGTTTTTGCTTTTTGACACTAGCCTCACTCTATTCTAGTGTGTGCACAGAGGCCTAGGTCTTTCCTTTGACATAAATGAGATCCCAGAACTGTCTGATACCTGCAGGGGTACTTCAACCATGCTCACATTTAACAGACAGTGGACTACTGTCCCTGTAATGGGTTTAGCATGTAGAGCAGTGGTGGCAGCAGACTGTATTTTTTTAATCATTTGTTATGACCATACCTTTCTGTCACTGGAGTGGAGGCCTACTGATTGACTTGTGTAAAGTTCTGCGTCTTTGCACTAACCCAGATCTTCATCCGCACATTTCAAGTGCATGTCATGCCTTTGTGGGTATGTGGCCCATATGGTACATGCATGGTGTCTGAGTGAGCCTTTCAATTTTGGAAGCCCTTGGCCTGTTCCAGTGCACAAGATGAAGGTGTGTGAGGCTACTTTCCAGACAGTAGAAGTGTATTGCTGACATTCTCATAAATGGAGGGAAGAGACATAGATGCTGAAGTTGAGATAAGGTTGCTTTCGAAATTCAATTAGGCCTTTGGCTGAAAGGAGCTACTGATTAGTCTTCTGGTAGCACTACCATGTAGTAGATGGTGGTGGTGAAGGGTGGGACTGTGGCCTCTGTTGTTAATGTTAAAGGGACAGCATTAGAGAAATCCAGTCTTATGTTTCTTCCCTGGTCATTGCTAAATGTGGCTGTTGATAGTCAGGTGTGTAAAGCTCACACTTCCTTGTGCCTTTGTTGTGGGTGCTCCAGGCTGGTCTGGAGACTACCCAGCTGTCAAGAATATTACTCTACCAAAGGCTGTGTCTAGAGAGTAGTCTGGAGAAGATATTTGAAATGAGAACAATCTCTAACTGGGCAGAAAGCAGAGAGTGAGAATCCACATCTCCTGTTTGCTTTGACTGTACAAAGGTCAAAGTTGCTGATCAACTTGTTGTTCCAGTTCCATGTTTTTTTGACCAAAGATGGAAGTGCTCCTAGAGTCATCAGAGGACTGCTGTGCAACCAGAGCTGGTGTCTGCCTGACAGCCAGCTTCCCAGAGGTGATGGGACATCACATGAAGTCTTTCTGGAAGGAAGAATCTGTTCCGCTGACCTGATGCACCTGGAAGCTAACCTGCTCGCTGAATTAAGTGAGGAGCCTAGGAGCCTCCGTAGCATAAGCTAGAAGCAGTTTAATTCTCAGTGGTGTTTGGATCTGTCAGAACAGGAAGGCTGAGGAGAGTGTTCTATGTGGTCACAGGCATAAGGGCCGATTATGAGTTTGGCGGACGGGAACACCCATCTGCCAAACATCTGAGGAGGTGGCCGCCACCATACTGACGACCTCCCACTGGCCCCATCACAACTGTCCCACTGGGCTGATGGGCGGGAACAAGGGTTTCCGCTAGTCAGCCCAGTGGGATAGCTGCGGCAGCATTGTCACCGGCTCACACTAGAGCGGGAGGCAATGCTGCCACACGCAGTGGGGAGCCAGCACCCTCGAAATGCGCACAGGTTTTTGACAGTGCTGGGCTGTACTGCAATTGCAACAGGCATGATCAGTGCAGGGGCCTCCATGTGGCCCCTGTACTTGTTCTCCACAAGCCTTTTCATGGTGGTAGAACAGCCATGAAAAGGCTGGCAGAGAACAAGGTTGTAATCAGCAGGGCAGCACTGAGTTCAGCGCAGCCCTGGCTGATTACAACCTGCACCGTTGTCAGCCCATCGGGATCTGAGATAATGGCAGGGACGGAGGTAGGCTGGCGGGTCTGCCCAGCAACCTCATAATGTGGTGTGGGACTGCCACAGCTGCGGCACTGCGACAGCCACCACAAGTCAGGCGGTCCTAGGACTGCCATACTCGTAATCAGGCTCAAAATGTCTCTGAACAAACGGTTCCAGGGAGGTAATGTAACAAGAATCTGTGCCTTAGCAAACTGTGCCACTGCATCAAAGAACTGTGCCTCCTCCACTGTGCTGCTGCACTAAAGAGCACGTGGCCTCTGCTGCTACCTTCAGAATTAGTCCCTGAGTTGCATTGCCCCCCGGCCATCAGGGACCACATCTGAGGAGGACAATGCTGCTGTGCCTTCTGAACCCCATAGCCCAATCTCTGTGTTTAACCTGAGGCAGGGATACCTTATCCCAATCAGCCTACCTGTTAATCTCACCAACCATTTGCATGAACCTTTATAGTCCCCTCCAATGATTACATGCAATTGTTATTAATTTTAATCTATCACAAAAAAACAAGTAAATACATTGAATTTCTTTTTTTTTTTTTTTATTGAACACGCATGGCTAATCCCAATAACTAACAATAGCCACTGGATTAACCACTAACCTCGGGTTACTGAGTAGTATGCTACTTGCTGGAAAGTGCTTTAGCGCCTGGTAATGGGTAGCAAGTGTTATCTAAATACAATTACAATACAACTGTTGCAGCTGCTATGCTAATATGAGAATATTTTAATGATTTGGGTATACTTACTAATGAGAAAATTGGCATTTGAATACCAATAATTTAGAATAATGTGTAATGTGCAAAATGTGCCCACTGGGAGTGGTCACCTTCTGTGTTAGCAGTACTAAATAATGTAAAAGTTTTAATATATTGTATTAATATGTTATAATTAATTATATAAACTTATGTTATGATGCTTTGTGTTCTTAACTTAGCCAAACTAGAGGCCTGGTTCGGCGCTGGGCCTTGCTTGCTTAAACGTGGAGAAGCGATGGGCTGCCGAGGACTGGAACTGGAGAAAAGAACCTTGAACTGTACAGAGTTCAGTGACGAGCTCTGTTAGAGAAATATGCAAACTCACCAGCGGACAGGATGCGATCAGAACAAATTGATACAATTATGTGTAGAGTAGGCTAAATGTACTTTCCCAGGACTTGAACAGTGGAGCTACTGACTAAGAGCTGAGGGCAACAATTTAATTACCTGAAGAGCCTGATGATGTTCTCATCAACAGAAGGACCAATCATGTTAATGGAACTTGACTCTCAAAATAACGAAGTCAAGTGGTAAACAAAAACTGTAGGTTAGAGTCATAACCCTGATAAGGTTGACCAATTGGCAAATTGTGGGACGGACTGAGAGACCCTAATAAAAAGTAATGACAAAAGAGGAGAAAATCAGAACGGAGAGGCGAAAGTTGATGATGTCAGGAGACGCTGTCCGAAGTGCTGAAATTTGGCTTGCTCCCTGTGAGCCCGAACCTAGGTGATGACTGATGACCTGGAGACAAAGACTGACTCGTTGCTGATCTATCTTGGATAGGTAGCTATAACTTGACTGACGAAGTACCAACTGCGCTGGTTAAATTGTTTTTCTCTTTTAGTTAGATTTTTCCAAATTATTGGTTTCGGCTAAATTTGTTTTGCATGAAGACCCACATGCTGATGCTAATCTGAGATAGGTAGGCTGACAAGGGTGACTAATGGTGACTTTGACTTATACTGACTGACTCACATTGCTGAATTATTCAATGATCATGAGTTTGCTACGCCTAGATTAATGTTGTTTTGCATAATAATAAAATCTTGATGAATCATTGCTCATCTTGCTAATAAAGTTTGATCAATTATGGATTAGTTGAATAAAGGTTTTTGATTAGAATTGTAATTAATAGGGAATAAAATGAAGTAACCTTCTTGTGAGTGATGGTATTTTCTTATTAGACTAGTTTTGGGTATTATATGTTGGTTGGAATTATTTGTTGATGGTTTTCACTGTCACCACTTAGCTAGGATACTCTATGCAATCCAAAAGATTCATCTACCTATACGCGTCCCCTTGTAAGTTTACTTACTAAGGACAAGGCGCGCTAGCAGTTTTTGGTAGCAGCTTGATGGTTAGTTTCCTTAGGGAACTAGTTAAGTGGTGAGTAATGGTTATGGTAGTAGTTTAAAAATTGGGATTAATTGTTTGATTTTATGAGTTTTGAATTGTGCTTTTCTAAAATGACAATGGTAGCAAAGATGATGTTCCCTTAAACCCAGAAATGACTTTCCCAGATCCTGGATCCTGCTGGTTAAGTTGAGTATGTTCCCTGGTGTGTTTTGAAATAGTATGGGAGTAGTAGGTTGCGCTTGCATAGGCTTAAGCAGACCGCAGGTGAATTGTGATATATGTGAGGTAAAAAGTAGGGAGTTTGCGTACTCTAGTTTAGGGTTAGTAGGAGTGTGCGTACTCCAAAAAGTGTGAGAGTGGGAAAGTTGTCGAACTTCACATGTGTGTGGCGCTTTGTGCCAAAAAATTGTCTACTTGGTTGTTGGTAATGTATGGACCCTGCGTGGTCTAAGACTCCGGAGTATATTGACAAGTGTAGGAGACACTTGGTTATATGTTGTAATCTGTCTGGTTTAGTAGGTTGATCGGGCGTGGTCAACAAGTCTGAGTGAATATTAGATGAATAAAAGAAACTTTGACTGAAATTTGGCGAGTCCTATGTGCACCATGACAGACCCAAAGATCAGTTGAGAGTAAAGTTTGCAGATCAAATTTTACTTGCGGACGTGGGGGACTGAGAAAGAAGAATAGCTAAGGTCCTAGAGAGTGCCTCTTAGTGAAAATCTGTAAGGTCCCTGAAGTGACTGTGTCCCTTCCTGTAGTAAACCAGCAGGTTTGTTTTAGTTATTATTTGGTGAAGATGCTTGCAATATAATTACATTAGTTGAATGAATTTGAGTTGGGGGAGGCGAAGCCGCAAGACTTTGTCAGCCGCTGTGTGTCGGTATGACGTCAGTGTGTGCCGCGCTGGAATAGGTCGGTTACTGAGAAGAGCCGCGACCGGATTGGCAGCTGTCCGTGAGAGGCAAATGGTTGTGTAAACGGGTGAAGGGAATCTTGGGAGTAAAAGTCATTTCATTAATTGAATTTATAGTACAAAAAAACCAGGCAAAATTAAGTTTTTCAAGGCATTAAGGAGTGCGATGAAGGGTGAATCTTACATTAAGGCTTCAGTGGGGGATAGTCCTGCACATCTCGTAATGACAGAAAAGGGCATAGCTTTGTGTCTTTGGTTGAAGAAATGGAGTGCATTGACTAAGAATCAAGTGACACTAGCTTTTCCAGAACATGGAACATTCAATTTGAGAGTTTTAGACCAGCTGCGATTATCATTGTATGACATGAGACCGTTACCGAGACCAGCACAGTTTGAAGCTTTAGCTGTATGGGAGTTAGTAGCAAGGCAGCAGCATGAGCTGAAAACAAACAGAAGGATAAAGAAGATAGAAAAGTCAGTGGCTGAAGCTAGGTGGAATTGGGAACAAAAGAGATGGAGAATGGCAACCATGAAGGAGATTAAGATGTTTCCCGCCATCACAGAAAGTGATGATTCAAACAAGGGGGATAATAGCAAGGAAGGGGAGAGCGAGGAAAAGAAGAAAAGAAGAAAATAAAAAGTCCTATGTAGATGATGATGATTCTGACGTTGAGGATTATATCACACAGTTATTGAGAGATAGACCTCCACCTATGACGACTTATGCAGGGGGTCCAGGGACTAGGGCTGCAGCCCCTCCTGCTACTCCTGGGACATCCCAGGGAGCCGCGGGCACTGTACAAGCAGAAGGAGGACAGATACCAGGGGCAGTGCAGAGTACACCAGTTGCAGGAACGAGAGCGGAAACTCAAGTGCAGGTACCTACACCTTCAGTACCAGGGATTCTTGAGACTGTTTCAAATATCATGGTGCCGAGGGAGCAGGTACATCCACAGCCAATGCTAGTTCAGACTGACCCGACTCCAATGTTATTGCCACCAGCACAGATACAGAATATGTCGAGGTTTAACAATTAACAGGGACATCAGTGGATCTTGCACCAGTTATGAATCAGGTGATGGGAGTACCACTTACACAAAGTGCAGGTTCCAGAGCAGCTCCAGATGAATATCGCTACAGATTACTGTTGGTCCAGCGGTACCCTTGTATGCCCAGAAGAAATCAGAGGCAGGGGGACAGATTGAGACATCACAGAACTTGGGAAGAAGGGGAGTGGGAGACTCAGTACAGTCGACATCATCCTCAAGTACTTGTCCGGGTGAGCTTAAATCTCCTGTGGGATTTAGTCCTCTTGTGGCATTGCCAGATGCTAATCAAAATCTGAGACTCTTGATACCACACTTTTCGGGAACAGAGATACAACCGCTGCCAGCGACTAATGCGGGTAACATCTCATTACAAGGGTTAACAGCACAGCAGTTAACTAGTTGGCTGGATAGGTTGAATTCTTCGCAAGGTGCCTCAAAGGGGGAAGAGCATCTGAATTGAGTGGGACTAAATATCGAGGCAAATGAATTAGTTGAGGGAACAATGGGATTGAAAAGGTTAGAATCCTATACTGAAGAAGAGCTGAGGTAATTGTGTCCGTGGATTACAAAGGAAGTTGGGAAAATACACCAGAAATCAGCAGAAGTAGCCGAGAAGTATGACATTGATCTTAAGACAACAAAACATTTGAGACAAAGTTACAGATTAGACTTCGAGGCAAAAGATTTTGAACACATGAGGTCAGCAGGAATGAAAGCACATTTAAAGGACTTGCTGCGCAGAGTGCGCAGATTTGGGGAGCACTAGAAAAGTGGGAAGGCAGAAGGTCGAAAAGAAAAGATAAACGAAAACGGGACTCAGAAGGGGAAACAGAGGGAACAGAGAATGGAGAAGCAGTTAAAATGCTACCGATGAGGGAAATACCAGGAGGGCAGTTTGTTCATGTCCCATGGCATCGAAGTGACATATTATCTTTTAAAAATGATTATCCCAAATTGAGAGAGAAGCCAGTTGAATGGTATCAACAGACTGAGAGGTTTGTGAAACTTTCAGAGTGTTTGTGGAAAGACTTGAACACTTTGTTTGAGATAGATGTACCAGCTGATTCATGGGTCGAGTGCAAAAGGGCAGTAGGCTGGCCAACAAGTGAACCTGAAAGGAATAAGATTACAGGCGCACCGTCACTTGAGGTAATGAAAAATTATTATAAGGTGATTGAGTTTCTGAAAACTAGAATTTCTTTGAAAAACAATGATTGGCAGAGGATTGACAGGACAGTCAAGAAACTAAGGAGTCCATACATACCTAGTATGAGAGATTGTTGATGGCTTTCAAGGAGTACAGTGGTAAGGAAGCAGTCGAGTCAAAAGACATGCTGCATTTTGTGTTCAGATTTGTTGAAGGGCTGAGACCTGAAGTAGGGCAGATGATTAAGAATCATTTGATTTGTTGGCAGGCAAGGCCGATTGAGGAGGTGTTGCAGTATGTTAAATATTGTAGTGATGAGATTGAAATAAAGCAAAATAAATTGAAGGAGAAGGCAATAGTGATGCAGATTAAGGCAGCACAATCAGGAGTGAAAGGAGCTTTAGTGCCGCTGGTGCCACCGCAACAGAGGGCTATCGCGTTTCAGCCTCAAGTGAGGGGTAGAGGACTTGGTATGGATGTGATGTGTGGTCCAGATCTGAATACGGTGGTTGTTCAAAATGACATGCAAGGCATGAAAAGGATGTTGCCATGTCACCTGTGTGGAAATGTGGGGCACTGGAAGCGGGAGTGCCCGTTGATGGTGCAGGAAGGAATGGTTCGGCAAGGCGATGTCAGTCTAGTCCAGACTGTGAGAGTCCCCAGAATGAGGGGCCAAGTTCCGAATGTCCAAACCTGAGGTCAAAACTTTTTTCCTGTACAACAGATGCAGGTGCCTCGAGCACAATTTACTTCTTCAGCACCAGCACAGCAGCAGATTCCTATGGTGCCTAGACAGCAAATGCGCATACCCCAAGCCCCGATGAAGCAGCAAGAAGTTATGCTTACTCAACAAGTCAATGGTCAGAGATCAGGTAACAGTAACAATACAGTACACCAATTCCCATTTCACAGTGAGGATGAAATAAACGATGAATGGATGAGTGACAGTTCAGATGAAGGAGCTTGTATTCTTGCTGCATCCCTAGAGGTAGATCAGAGACGGCCTTTTGTAAAGGGGAAGGTAATGGGACATAAGGTCTCATACTTGGTTGACACTGGGGGCTACGCGCTCCACAGTGAGGAGTGTGGAAGTATCAGATTTACCCCTTTCTGGAAGAACAGTGCAGGTCGTGGGAGTGGAGCATAGGCAGTTAACGAATCCTATCACAGAACCAGTGCAGATTGAAATTGGAAATTATACAGGATTGCAAAGATTTGTGGTGTGCGACTCAAGTCCTGTATCTTTGTTAGGCAGTGACTTAGGGCCAGATGTAGGAAACAGTTTGCGACTCGCAAACAGCAAAAATTGCTGTTTGCGAGTCGCAAACCGGAGTTTCCTATGCAGAAATGCATTTTGCGAGTCGGAACCGACTCGCAAAATGGATTTCCGACTCGCAAATAGGAAGGGGTGTTCCCTTCCTATTTGCGACTGGCAGTGGGATGCAATTCCGGTCGCAAATGGAGTCGCAGTTACCATCCACTTGAAGTGGATGGTAACCCACTCGCAAATTGGAAGGGGTCCCCATGGGACCCCTTCCCCTTTGTGAATGGACCCCAAAATATGTTTTCAGGGCAGGTAGTGGTCCAAAGGACCACTACCTGCCCTGAAAAAATTCCGAAACAAAGGGTTTCGGATTTTTTTTTAAGTGCAGCTCGTTTTCCTTTAAGGAAAACGGGCTACACTTAAAAAAAAAAAAACTGCTTTATTGACAAGCAGTCACGGACATGGAGGTCTGCTGACTACAGCAGGCCTCCATGTTAGTGAGTGCCCATAGTTGCTATGGGGCCGCAATTTGTGACCCACCTCATTAATATTAATGAGATGGGTCTTTGCGACCCCATAGCGACTCGCAGACGGTGTTTGAGACACCGTTCTGCATATGGTTTTGCGACTCGGAAATTGCGAGTCGCTCGGAGTCGCAATTTCCGAGTCGCAAAACCAAGTTTTGCTACATCTGGCCCTTATTGTGCAAAACCAAATGTTCCATAAATTGTACAGATGCAGGGATAGAAGTCCAGACAAACAGTGATGATGAGGAAGAGCAAGCGTCAGCCATGGTTCTTAATGACGCGTTTGAAGAGTACCCTTTGATCGAGATTTTTCCAATGTTCACAATGAAAGAGTTGCACGCAGATTTACAGGGAACAGTGAAAGAGAAAGTCTGGGATTTAACAGGGAAAGAAGTGGGTTTGATCAAGAAGTGGAACCAATTAAAATCACATTGAAGCCAAATGTTGAGTTTCCAAAACTTCCACAGTATAATATGCCAAAGGATGTGATGATGAATGTGGCGCAATTAATTAGGGATTTCCTGAAACAGGGTGTTTTGAAAGAGGTGTTGAGCAGTCCATGTAATTCACCGATAATGGGATTGTAAAAGCCTTGTGGGAAAGTGTGAATTGTGCAGGATTGCGAAAAGTGAATGACATGGTGGTTAAGTGTTGCCCGATTGTGCCCAATCCAGCAGTGATACTGTTTCAGATTCCATGTGAGGCAGAGTGGTTCACAGTAGTCGATCTGTCACAAGCTTTCTTTTCTGTGCCACTTCAAGAGGATAGTCAGTTTCTTTTCAGTTTCAAATTCTTAGATAAAGTCTACAGCTGGTGCAGGCTTCCACAAGGGTATACGGAGTCACCATTCTTGTTTAATCAGATTCTCAAAAAGAACCTGGAGTCATTGGAATTACCATGCCAATCGACTCTTGTACAGTACATTGATGACTTATTGATTGCATCCAGAACAGGGGACAAGTGTAAACATGATTCGATTGTTCTATTGAACCATTTGGGAGACTTTTGTCACAAGGTCTCACCTGCAAAGTTGCAATACTGTCAGAAGTCTGTCAAATATTTGGGTCATCAAATTGAGAAAGGGTTGAGGAGAATTTCCCGAGAAGGATTACAATGATTTCGCAGAGAAATCCACCGACTTCCCAGAAGGATGTGCGCATGTTCCTGGGAATGGTAGGATACTGTAGACAATGGAGTCCGAATTTTGTCAAGATTGCCAAGTCTTTACAACAATTGACACACAAGAGAGTTACAGATCCCATTACTCTAGATGAAGATCAGATGAGGGCTTTCACCGAATTGAGAGAGAGTTTGTGCAGAGCCCCAGCATTGGGAATGCCTTTCACACTGTTTTGCCATGAACTTGATGCTTGTTCTTTGTCTGTCTTGATACAGGTCCATGGAGGTGCTTATCGCCAAGTAGCCTATTTTTCAGCTACCTTGGACCCGGTTGCAGCAGCTTTACCAGGTTGCCTGCGAGCAGTAGCCGCAGTTGTTCAAAGTCTTTCCCAATGTGAAGGGGTGGTCATGGGATACCCAGTGATGGTAATGGTTCCACATTCAGTTTAAATTTTGTTGATGAGAACAAAAACACAACACTTGACGGGGGCCCGACTGACAAGGTATGAGACGAGTATATTGGGAGCCCCAACTGTTACTTTGAAAAGGTGTACAGTGTTGAATCCAGCAACGTTATTGCCAAGTTATACTGTTGAAATTGAAAAGGAGGAAGATATAGAGCATGATTATCTTGAGGTAACGGATCTTTGCACAAAGCCTAGACCTGATATCTGAGACACCCGACTAGAAGAAAATGATCAAATTGTTTTTGTTGATGGTTCACGCCTCAGAGATTGAACAGGCACATTAAGAGCAGGATATGCTGTATGTACCATTACGGGGACCCTAGAAGCATCTTGGCTTCCTGTTCTGTATTCAGCACAAGTGGCAGATTGGTAGCTCTTACTAGAGCATGTTATGTCTCTACCAGGCAGCGAGTGACAATATACACAGATAACCAATATGGACTTGGAATTGTTCATGACTTTGGTCAATTGTGGTCACAAAGAGGGTTCAAAACCTCCAGTGGAACCCCAGTACGAAATGGTGACAGAATAAAAGATTTATTGTACGCAATACAGTTACCTGAAGAAATTGCTGTAGTAAAATGCAGTGCACACCAGAAAACACCAGACTACATTTCCTTTGGAAATGGAAATGCCTATCAGGTAGCAAGGTTTTGCGCCATAATTGTATGTCGTTCAAGGATAAGTGGGAACTAATGCAAGAAGAAGAGACCAGTTGTGCAAATATTGCTTTAAAAGTAATTGACACCTTAGAGGAATTAAAAGCATTGAAAGAAAATGCAGACAAGGAGGAAAAGTAATTGTGGATCAAGCTGAAATCTGTACAAAGACCAGATGAGATCTGGGTATCTGAGGAGGGCCAGATGGTGTTACTGAATTGTCTGTTGTCTCAGATAGCTCGGTATTACCATGGTCAGGCACACATTGGAAGGGATGCCATGATTAGCTTGTTCAAAGTTGATTGGTTTAATCCGAACTTTAGGCAAGCAGCTGAGGCAGTATGTTATAGATATAGTGATTTGTCAGAAACTAAACAT
This sequence comes from Pleurodeles waltl, assembly GCF_031143425.1. Classification (NCBI taxonomy): domain Eukaryota; kingdom Metazoa; phylum Chordata; class Amphibia; order Caudata; family Salamandridae; genus Pleurodeles; species Pleurodeles waltl. Next base: position 417,516,879 of record NC_090448.1, on the reverse strand, counting down.
AGGAAAAGGGACAGTGGTAAATTTGAGCCACATTGGAAGAGCAGGAGGACCATTCAGCAGAATTAAATTGGATTTCATTGAGATGCCTGCATGCGGTGGACTGAAGTACGTGTTGGTGATTGTGTGTGTGTTTAGTCATTGGATTGAAGCATACCCCACACGTAGAAATGACAGTCTCACAGTTGCAAAACTACTCCTCAGAGAACTGATACTGAGGCTCGGATTTCTCATGTCTTTAGAATCAGATAGGGGAACGCACTTCAATAACGAAGTGATTAAACTCTTGTGTGCAGCACTGAACATTGAACATAAGCTACATTGCAGCTATTGTCCAGAGGCATCAGGATTGGTAGAACAAATGAATGGTACCCTGAAATCAAGAATCGCCAAAATGTGCGCTGCCACAAATTTGAAATGGCTAGATGCATTGCCTTTAGTGTTGATGTCAATGAGAAATGTACCTGACAGGAAAATAGGATTGTCCCCACACGAGATTCTCATGGGGAGAGCAATGAAACTGCCAGCAATACCAGCCTATGATCTAGTCAATATTACAGATAATATGGTGTTGGACTACTGCAAGGGACTAGCTGATGTGGTTCGATCTTTTTCTCAGCAGGTACAAGCCGTTACCCTGCTACCTGCCCATGACCCAGGTCACAACCTGAGAGCTGGAGACTGGGTCGTGATCAAAAAGCATGTGCGAAAAACTGGCCTAGAGCCATGTTGGAGAGGTCCATACCAAGTAATGTTGACGACTCCCACAGCTGTAAAGTGTGCAGGATTGCCTAATTGGATACATGCAAGCCATACAAAAAAGGTGGTGAGTCCTCAGGATCATGGAGAAGTGTTGCTGAGAATACCAGCAAAACGAATAGTTCTACCTTAACCAGAGCCAGAACAGGTTGAGACGGAAGTAGACCCAGAATTGGCGGAAGAAGGATCAATCACCACAGTGAGAGACGAGGGTGTGGAAAATCAAGAGGCAGAACGTGAACACAATGCAGCAGACGTGTTAAGAGATCCATGCACAGGAGAGGTGCTAACGCAAACAAAAAGGACTGAAAGCCAAGGAGATCCAGTGCCAGAGCCTGAGAGGGAAAGAGTTGAGGCAGCTCAAAGCAAGGGTGAACTGACTCCTCCTGAATCCGCTGCAGGCCCATCAAGAGAGGGCACATCAGACAAGGTGAAAGAGAAAAGTCCGATTTTGAAGAGATTGTTGACAGAAGGAGTAAGAAAACAGGATCATTGGCCTGAGTCTCAAATAGGCAAGGAAAAGGACTTGGTAATAAACTAAACAATAGAGGAAGAACAAGACACCACAAGGAAAGATGAACTGAGCGATAGAGAACTGACAGGGGAAAGGAGGTTGAAAAGAAAGAGAGTGGCAAGTCGAAGATATGCAGGACCAGAGTGGGCATATGCCACAACAAGTGATTGGCAGAACGAGTTTATGTCCTTTTGCTTTGATAGAAAAGTTCCAAACCAGTATTTTGATGCAACTTGAAGGAGAGAAACAATAGACTGTGTTGTTGAATAAGGAAACGAGATTGAGATTACTGCTTTACCGGAAAAGACATTGATAGCCTGATATGACACTTAAACCCTGGAGATGACCAGCTGCTAACCGATTTTGACAAAGGAAGTGAAGGGGTCCTGTTGTGTGAAGTTGAAGTGATAAGAAAAGAAGTATATTTTTTATTTGATTTTTGATTTTTGTGTTGCATATTAATTAGGAGTTTAAACTCTGCTTTCTGATTCTTTACAGATCATGGCTAGTTTAGATAATAACATTTGTCATATTAAGTATTGTAGATATTTGAGTGTAGGAATGGTGATTGTGTGTTATAATAATGATTGTGGGAATGTCAGTTCATGAGATGAAAGAAGCAAAGGTTACATCTGTTCATGAAACTACTACACTAACAGCTATAGAGAAGTTTAAATTAGATGAGCAATATTTGCATGATTATACTAAGGGAGAGTTGTCTTCTAACTTCTTTTATCGTTTATTGAGTGAGTATGTGGAAACGATGGATGCAAAGGATTGTCTTGTGTGTACGCAAATACCTTCCTCTGTGGAAGAAGGGGTTACTTATCATAGTCTACTTCTGACTTACGGTATAACTTGTAGTTTGCTACAAACTCACTTCTATAACCAGGAGTATATTCAGTAATTTTATTCAAATTATGACTTAGTATTTTCCTTTGTTCCTATAATTAGATATTTGAGTAAGGTAGCTAAGGATCATGATATAGTATTAGTTAGAAGATTCTTTGAACCTACACTAACATTTTGCACGGCTTATGCGCATCGTAGCAATTTGACTTGCTTATTAACCCCCCTAGAAGAGAGCTTTATTGGGCATACTCACAATATGAGAAAAGCATTAAACGAAAAACTAGAAAAAGGATTAGAGAAAAGGTCTTACAAAAATGATGATGCTTACACTGCTATTAAAACACAAGGGCATTCAGCTCTAGATGCATTACATGTAGGGAAGCTTTGTATATATAGTCCAAAGTCACGCACTGACACTTTATTTGTGGGAACGAGTGAATGTAGACATGTGTTTTTGTTTCAGAGTAAATGGACGTTCATGTTGAACGGTGCCGACCCTGTGATTCCTGGGATCTATTATATTTGTGGACTTAATGCTTATTACCGTCTCCCTAGGGATGGTATGGTACATGTTACTTGGGAATAGTGTTCCCTAAAATGTATCAAATAAGATGATTTGAAAAAGATACCGAGAATGAGTGAGTTACACCGGTTTAGACAAAGAAGAGAAACAGCCTCTGCAATAGTAGGGGATATTTTTGGAGCAGTAATTCCTTCAGTAGGAGTTATATTAAACGCAAACAAAATTCGAAATTTGTCAACTATAGTAGATAATATGTTAACTAGCTTTACAGGAGCTATATTATTACTAAACACTGAGTTAGCTGCGGATAGAGCTATGACGCTTCAAAACAGGCTTGCTTTGGACATAATATTGGCGAAAGACAGAGGAGTCTGCAAAATGATTAATAAAGGCACTGTTGCTCATACATACCTGCAAATGAGAAAGAAGTAAAAGAATTGTTAACTAATTTAACTAATGCCAGTAAGGATTTGAAGGAGTTGGAAGAACCAGGAGTTTGGGAGAAAGTAGGAAATGGATTTGTCACAATGGGCAATTGGTTTAGTCAAAGTTGGGGTGGGATATTGTGGAAAATTGTTCAAGGAATATTAATTGTGATCATTATTATATTAGGATTATGGGGGGCATGTAAATTATGGCACAAAAAAATTCAATTAAAAAGAGCTAAAAATAATCAGCGGAGAGAAGAACCGCCCAGAAGAAGAATCTATGGGGAAAATAGAAACAGAAGAGACCAAAATGTAACAGAAAGTAATTTGTAATGATTGACAGAAGAAAGGTGTGATGACATATTTAGTCATCAGAGGAGGGACTGTTACAGCTGATGTGCTATTATGAGAATATTTTAATGATTTGCGTATACTTACTAATGAGAACATTGACATTTGAATATCAATAATTTAGAATATGTGTAATGTGCAAAATGTGCCCACAGGAAGTGGTCGCCATCTGTGTTAACAGTACGAAATAATGTGAAAGTTTTAATATATTGTATTAATATGTTATAATTAATGATATAAACTTATGTTATGATGCTTTGTGTTCTTCACTTAGCCAAACTAGAGGCCTCATTGGTGCTGGGCCTTGCTTGCTTAAACGTGGAGACGCGATGGGCTGCCGAGGACTGGAACTGGAGAAAAGAACCTTGAACTGTACAGAGTTCAGTGATGAGCTCTGCTACAGAAATCTGCAAACTCACCAGCGGACAGAAGACGATCAGAACAAATTGATACAATTATGTGTAGAGTAGGATAAATGTACTTTCCCAGGACTTGAACAATGGAGCTACTGACTAAGAGCTGGGGGGGCAACAATTTTGTTACCTGAAGAGCCGGATGATGTTCTCATAGACAGAAGGACCAATCATGTTAATGGAACTTGACTCTCAAAATAACATAGACAAGTGGTAAACAAAAACTATAGGCTAGAGTCATAACCCCTGATAAGGTTGACCAATTGGCAAATTGTGGGATGGACTGAGAGACCCTAATAAAAAGTCATGACATGAGAGGAGAAAATCAGATCGGAGAGGTGAAAGTTGATGACGTCAGGAGACGCTGTCCGAATTGCTGAAATTTGGCTTGCTCCCTGTGAGCCCGAGCCTAGCTGATGACTGATGACCTGGAGACGAAGACTGACTCGTTGCTGATCTATCTTGGATAGGTAGCTATAACTTGACTGACTAACATGTGCTTTTCCTTCTAGGTACCAACTGCGCTGCTTAATTTATTTTTATCTTTCAGTTAGATTTTTCCAAATTATTGGTTTTGGCGAAATTGTTTTCGCATGAAGACCCACATGCTGATGCTAATCTGAGATAGATAGGCTGACAAGGGTGACTAATGGTGACTTTAACTTAGACTGACTGACTCAAATTGCTGAATTATTCAATGATCATGAATTTGCTACGCCTAGATTAATGTTGTTTTGCATATTAATAAAATCTTGATCAATCATTTCTCATGTTGCTAATAAAGTTTGATTAATTATGGATTCGTTGAATAAAGGTTTTTGATTAGAATTGTAATTAATAGGGAATAAAACTAACTAACCTTGTGAGTGATGGTATTTTCTTATTAGACTTGTTTCGGGTATTATATGTTGATGGTTTTCACTGTCACCACTTAGCTAGGATACTCTATGCGATCCAAAAGATTCATCGACCTATACGCGTCCACTTGTAAGTTTACTTACTAAGGACAAGGCGCGCTAGCACAACACAATACGCTCTGCCTGATCGAAATACTGGAGTTGCTTTTTGCAGTAATTGAATCAGGCAGGGTTATGATCCCTGTGAGTGAATGGCCTCACATACAATCACACAAATTAGAAGATAAAGCGTAATCAAAGATCAGTAATCAAATCTATGACAACTTGTGGCTCTCATTTGGTATTTAGACAGAATATCGAGTTTTAAATATGGAGTTAAAGAAATAATGGAAAAAAATATTGTGATACAAAAATATTATGATGCAGAAATATTGCCAAGAATATCGATTTTTTAGGTAATCAATATTGTCATCAAGAATATTGTTGTTGTTAATATTGTTTTCAATAATATAGTTGTAAAAATATTGTTTTTAAACTGTTAATGTGTTTTAATTCATATATTAATTTTATGTGGCATAGTTTGTTTAATTGCTAATAATATTTCTAAATATAGTTTGCAATTTTGAAGGATGTACAATTTTTGATGTAATTGCTAATGCTAATAATAATTCATAGTGTCATAGTGGGTTGCTAAATTTGTAGGGGTATGGGTGGGAAGTTAATTAGGTATACATAATTAACAACAAATGAATTAATTGATTAATAAGTATGCAAATTGTCTAATAATTATATTTTTTAGTTATATATTAGAGGTGGGCTGCAGGGTTTGTGGGTGATAGTGTAGGAAGTCAGTTAAGTAATAATTAATTAACAATTATTAATACATTATTAATTATTTAAGTGATTATTAATTATTTAAATTGTGTAGTAGTTATATTTTTAAGTTATATATTAGGTGCGGGCTCCTGGGTTTTTAGGGACCTGGGGGGAGTTAATTAGGTAATAAATATTTAACAATTAACTACTAACTTATTATTAATTATTTCATTGATTATTAATTATGTAAATTGTGTAATAATCATATTTTTTATGTTATATAATAAGTGCGAGCTGCTAGGTTTGTGGGGGTATCGTGTATGAAGTTAACTAAGTAATACATAAATAACAATTTTTAAAAAGTTTGTAATTAGTTGGTAAATTATGTAAAATCGTTTAAATTGTGATGTTTTTTATTTTCATATTTTTTTGTGTTAATTAATAATGTCCGTATTAATAGTTTTTCATTTGTTGTAAATTAAGAGGATTATTCAAATATGTTATGTGTTTAAAGTGAAGAACTTTCCCTACTGTTGCACAGACTAGAGTGAGAAGAGTAAATTTCCCCCCTGTGAAGTCCAACACTTTCTCTACTGTTGCACATACTGGAGTGGGAATAGTAATTGAACCCTTCCGAAGTCCAACGCTTTCTTTACTGTTGCACAGACTGGAATGGGAATAGTAGGTTTAATCCCTCCGAAGTCTAACGCTTTCCCTACTATTGCACAGACTGAAGTGGGAATAGTAAATGTAATCCCTCCGAAGACCAACACTTTCACTACTGTTGCAGAGACATGAGTGGGAATAGCAAATTTTCCTCTCCGAAGTTGAACACTTTCCCTACTGTTGCACAGATTGGGGTGGAAATAGTAAATGTTAACTCTATGATGGCCAATGCTTTCCCTAGTATTGCAGATTGGAGCCGTAATAGTTAATTTAACCTCTCTGAAAACCAAGCTACAAGTTAGATTATAACAGCAACATTACTGTAGTCCCAATCTTGAAATATGTTTAGAACTATTTGGTAGATAGTAAAGATGAATAAGGGCAATAGAGCATAGTAGGAGGGGAACGCAGTGGGTGGGTACAGCATGGAGTACAAACAAGGCAGAGTGGGAGAGAGTAGGAAAAAAACAGAGGCATTAATCACCCATCTTCCCAGGAGTACTATCTGTGTAGGCCCTACAGAGGGGGACGGGTTGGTGGTGTCAGTGTGCAGGTGAGATGAGTCAGTCTCTCCCGAACCCTCTGTTGGCAGGAGAGTCAGGGTCAACAGGGAGTTTCAAAGCGGTTGCCATATATCTTTGGGTGAGGAGGATGGCGGCTGCAGCACCACATACATTCTACTAGTAGTGTCACAATAAGAAATATCTCCCAGCAAGGCAGACATGGTGGGGATTGTGCTGCTACCCCAATGGAGTACCATCTGTCGCTTCGCAAGGAGTAAGACCAATGCAACAAAGCATCGGATCTGCAAGGGCAGTTGCTCAACATAGCCCAACAATTCCAGAAGCAGACTTGGAATGAGTAGGTGTCCTGTCATTTGTGTCAGGGTGTTATGGACAGAGTCCCAAAACATGCAGATTGAGGAACAAGTCCAGGCTAAATGAGTGAAATCAGCATACTCGGCAGAGCATTTTGGACAGGAATGCAAGTGGGAGGGGTCAAACCTGGCTCGCCTCTCCAGGGTTATGTATGTGCGATGCAGGTATTTGTAGTACAATAGTTTATGCAGGTAACTGTTGGAGATAAGTTTAGTCTGTGCACAGCGAAAGTACCATTGTTTATCTGACAGAGAATGTCCCAGGTGGATCTGGATTTCTCTGCACCAAGGGGCTTTAACTTGAGGGAGGTTCTATAGAGGTGAGATATCAGATGTGTGTTGTCTGGGGACACAATAATTAAAGAAAGTGGAGAGAATTCCATTGATTCATTTGAGTACATAGACAATGTAACACGAAAGGTACTATGTGAGCGATGCTAGGATAAAACTATATAGGTATGTAGCTTTGTGTCCCTCTTGTAACGTGTCAACAGTTTTCAGAGTAGCCTCACTGAAGAGGTCACCCACAGTGTAAATTTGATGGGCAGTTAATGTGCGCTGGATTAACTGCTCCAGAGTAAGTGGAAGACATGGGTTCCCTGATGGGGGAAGTTGGGGGGAGTATAGCACGTCGTGACCTAGATAACAAAGCAGCTTTGACCATGCCCAGCACATAGAAGGAAGTGTCTAGATTTCCACTGGGATCCTGGCGAGACCGTGCGGCAAAAGCGTGGAGAGGGAAAAGGGATGAGCCTGCGCATACTCAGGTTTGAAATATGGACGTCGAGCGTCTGGATGGTACCAAAAAAATGCAAAGCGTGCCTGGGATATCAAATAATAGAGACATAAATCAGGCACTCCAAATCCTCCCCGTTCGTATGGAAGAGTCAGTGTGGCCCATCGCACACAGGGGCACCGGCCAGCCCATACAAGTCTTGTAAGCAGGCTACGAAGAGTATAAAAAAAACTATTGTATAGCACAATCGGAATGTTGAGAAATACATATAAAAAGCGGGGAAGGACCACCATTTTAATGACAGCTATTCTACCGGCCACAGAGAAGGGGAGTTTAATCCAGCGCTCTATCTGGGATGTAAATTTGTCAATCGCTGGGCTGTAGTTTAACAGGACCACTTCGGTACTACATATATGCAGATAGATGGCAAAATATTTTGGCTGGTGTTTGCACCAGCGCAATGGATATTCAAGGGAGCAAGGAGTAGTTGCATCATTTAACAGAAACAGTTCCGATTTGCTCCAGTTTATGGACAGACCAGAGCAAGTACCGGGGCGTATCACCCCCCGAACATATCTTCAGCATGTATGGAAGCTAAAAGAGGGCTTCGATGGAACCTTAATCCTTGATCTAAGTGGCGCTTCTGGAAATAGCGCACTAACGGGTCCATAGCTATAATAAATAGCAGTGGAGAAAGCGGGCATCGCTGACATGTGCCACGCATAAGGGAAGATGATTCTGAGATGGTGTTGTTTATTCGAAGCTGTGCAGTAGGGGCTGTATAGAGAAGCATAATTAAGTCTCTGAAACGCTTTGGGATTCCCAGATTTGTTAAAGTGGCATGTGGGAAGGGCCATTCAAGGAAATCGAATGATTTTTCAGCATCCAAGAGCACTGCTGTTGCTGGTAAGTCTGGATAGATTTGATTGATCACTGCAAAACTAGTGCGTAGATTAATCACTATCGAATGATGAGGAACAAATCCAGATTGCATGGGGAGATGAGTTTGTCCATAAGAACGGCAAGGCGGGTTGCAATAACCTTGGCTAATATCTTATTATCGTGGTTTAACAGCGATAGTGACATCGATGAGGCGCAGAGATTAGATGGCTTGCCAGGTTTCAACAGGGTAGGGGGAAAGGTCCCTAGTTGTAGAGATTCCGCATATACTTCTAGCAGATGCTGGGTTAGGATATCCTTGTAGGTCTTATAAAAATCTTATAAAATTCCCTGTGAATCCATCTAGTGCTGGGGTCCTCGATCTGCTCAAGGAATCTATGGCCTGGGATATCTCGCCACATGTAATAGATGCGGCTAGAAATTGTATTGTATTGTATTCAGCCACACTATGCTGACATCCGACAGGTAATCCTCCTGATCAGCAGCTGGCGCATCTTTCCGAGAGGTGTATAGATGTCGGTAATTTGCAGTAAATTCAGAAACAATGGCAGTATTGGCCATAAGCTCCCTGCTGTCTTCACAGCAATTTGGTAGCTAGTAAAGGTGAATAAGGGGCAATAGAGCATAGTGGGAGGGGAACGCAGTGGGTAGGTACAGCATGGAGTACAAACACGGCAGAGCGGGAGAGAGTAGGAAAAAAACAGAGGCATTAATCACCCATCTTCCCAGGAGTACTATCTGTTTAGGCCCCACAGAGGGGACGGGTTGGAGGTGTCAGTGTGCTGGTGAGATGAGTCAGTCTCTCCGTTGGTGTTTGTGGTGTCAAACAAGGGATCTCAGGCACTATTAAAGTCTCCATCTAGTAAAATATGGTTGCACACCATTTGATTCAACCGAGTCTAAAGGGCAGAAAAAAAGTCTGGGGAATCAACATTTGGAGCCTAAACGTCAGCTAATAAAACTGGGACACCCACCAGGTTGCCCTGTACCAAAAAATACCGCCCCCATGGATCAGAATCAACAGTGCTGCAGTTAAAGGGATACTTTTATGGGTCAATATAGCTACCTCTCGGGAATAAGAGCTATAACATGCAAAATATCGGTGTTGGACTCATTGTGCAGCATATGAGTGATCAGGGCGAAGAGATAGGAGAGTTTCTGGGAGAAAAGCCAGACTTATGACTTGCCTATTGAGATACGATAGTACCTGCTTCCCTTTATTAGGGTTGTCAATACCCTTAACTTTCCAAGTCATACACATAAGTGTTGTTGCATGAGTATGAGTATTGTGTTGCAGTATAGTGATGATGATGATTTTGGACTAGCCAGGTGAGTTAAACAACCATATAGACCACAGTTCTAAGAGAGTGATACCTTCTGTGGTGATATATAACATAAGCAATCCAGCCCAACTCCCTTTACCCACACCGGTGAATATAATCCCCAGTAGATCACAAAAAGTAATAGAAAACCCAACCAAGTAACTATATTGGCATACACCATGGGGTTGCTGCAACACTCCCATGTTTGGAAAGGTGCCCATAGCTTAAGAGTGTTAAAAACAATGTATAAAAGCAGACAATGTGTGAAATAGTCAACTAGTCCTAGGGCAGGGTCTTTAGCCAGGTCTCAAAGCATGCATTGTATCAGCCGCTTTAGTAAGGGAGGTTTAGGTTGGAGGACCTCCATCCGAAATTCAGCTGTCCTGCGAGAAAGGCGGCGATGCTAGGGCAGAGTCCGTGGAACTCCGATGACCATGCAGAGACATCCCAAGCTGGTGTAGCTTGAGAAAGGATGCAGCCTCAGAGGGAGAGCTGAAGATGTGATGCTTGCCGTCCAGTTCAATGTGTAATTGTGGTGGGTACAACATCGCATATCAAACATTACTTTTCTGAATTAGTGCCTTAATGTCTGCATAATTGCGACATGCATCCTAGACCAGCTGTGTAAAGTCCGGAAATATAAAAAAATGGACATGCTATGATATCGCAAAGGCCTCTTTTCACAAGCCAGACGTATGGTAGTATCCCGGTCACAGAAATTTATAAGCCAGCGATTATGGGGTGGAAGGGCCCCCGGGATGGGGCACTGACCCAGCGATCTATGCGCTCTCTATAACAAAGGTGCTAGTGAAGGCTTCCCTAAAAAATAGATCCACAAGGAGCTTCTCTAAAAGTTGTCCATCTGGCCGGCGTTTGTCGACTGCACCACTCCTGTAATGCAAATGTTATGACAGCATGATCATGTCTCCAGGACCTCATTTTTTGATGCCACCACTTTCAGGAGGTGCTCCACTCTTTCAAGACATTTTTGGGTGTCAGCACAGCCATCCTCCACCTCAGAATGTAGACGCTCTGCCTCATCCATTCTGGCAGCCTGGTGATCAATACGTTCGTTCATATGATCCAGCCTTGCAGCCATGGTGTCAAAGCGAAAGTCTATAGCCTGGAAACCTGCCTGGAGCTCAGCCATGATTGCCGCCATGCCATCCGGGTAGGGGCAGAGGTAGCACTGGGTTCGGAGTCAACAGATGCAGGTCCGTCCATAGGGGTCCTCTTAGGAGTTTTGCTGGCTTTAAACGTCAATTGCTTCTGTCTGGGGTCGCCCCAACCCATGTTTTTGTTGGTATTGACTTTGTGCTCCTGAAGTGGGGACACCAAAGGCAGTGCAGCGGGGGAGGATATGTTGAAGCACGGTCGACTAGCCAAACTTGATGCTCCACCCGCGGTGAGCAGCCCCTCAGTGAAGGGGAAAAACCGGTAAATGCTCTGAGGCGTGTGAGCATAGGATTATCAAGGTTGTGATATCTCAGTAGGTAAGTAGAGGAGTCAAAGGAAAAACCTGCAGTTCGGAAGCCCAAAAATAAAATGGAGGGTCCAGCAACTCACCACTGCAAGCTGTGGTCCAGGCTGCAAGATACTGTTTGGGGCCGGCCGCAAGGAGAGCTGCCACGCCGCCGATGGTGGAAGTGTGACAGCCATCCAGATGAAGGTAGAATCGATGTGTGCCAAGTCCTGCCCAGGCATCTAATGCCCTGATGGCAGCACAGCAGACATGCAGCACGCCCGGCAGCCCAAGCACAGGCTGCCAGGCAAAGTCTGCAGGCAGGGCCCATGGGGTGGAAACCCAAACAGCAGCGGGCTGAGGCTTAGGAGCAGCATCACCTCCGGACCTGGCGCCCACAGGCAGCCCCAGGCCCAAATAGCTGGCTCATGGCAACCAGTCCCTGGCAATCACAAGGATCAATGGGGTCTCCCGCACCACAAAATATGCTGTGTAGTCATCGGCACCTTCAAACAATCAGCTAGGTCAGGCAGCACCCCCATGCCTCAGTCCTCCCAACACTGGCCACCGCAGCCCTGCCGTCTGGCTCACCCACAGCCCCTGTCACTGTGGGGCCTCCGGCGGTCACATCAGCCTGCAGTGGCTGGCACCCTGTGCCGCAGCAGGGAACTCCTGTCCAGCATGCTGATGGCAAAATTATCAGGGCCCTGGCACTATAGGAGGGAGCTCATGCCATATGTCGGCCCGTGAAGTCCATATGGCGCCTGCATCCAAGAGATATACGGCAGATTCCCCCGGAGCTTCACAAAAGAGCATCCATTATGGTCGGCGGTCAGGTCATGCCCCCAGCTTTCACTACTGTTGCATAAACTGGAGTGGGAATAGTGTATCTGATATTCCCAGACTTCAATACTTTTCTTAATATTGCTTAAATATGTGTATATGGTGGTTCAACTGCCATGAAAATGCTGGCGGGAGAACAAGTGCAGGGGGCCACAGAAGGGCCCCTGCAAAATGCAGGGTCCCCTTTCCCCCTGCACCGTAGGAATGTGCAGCCAGTGCACATTCTGACGGTGCTAGAGAGCCCCCCTGTGCGACTGCATTGGACTTGGCTCCATGTGGAGCTGAGTCAAATGCCGCTGCATATTTTCCACTGGGCAGACCGGTGGAAACCTTGCTTTGTGCCAGTCAGCCCAGTAGAAAACTCATAATGGGACTGGTGGGGATCTCACCACAAGTCTGGCAGCCAGGTTTTTGCAAAGAATAACAAGCTCATGTAGGGAAATGCAAAGCTCTGATTGGCTGCCAACACTTCAAACAGGAAGTCATGTCCTGGTGAGAGTAGAGTCTATGGTTCTCCCTTTAAATTACTAGGAATATCCAAATCTTGAAATCACTTGGATGCTTCCCTGTTAGAGTTATTTCAAGTAACTATAACTCACACCCTACGGTAACTATAACTCGCACTGTCACCATGCACTGTTAATTACTCCATATTTTACAGCACTCATGACAACTTCTATAACATCAATAAAAATCTCAATTATCCATTAGCAGTCAAATTATTAAGGAAGAAACTGTGCATGGCGCGGGTGCGAGTTATCGTTACCTTAGGACGCCTGTTATAGTTACTTGAAATAACTCTAACTATAAATGCTGAATTTCTATGGTTTTGTGGGAGTAAATTCAGAATCTAACTATAACGTCCCTGTAACCTTCGTGTTTTTTAAGTGAATATATATGTATATCTATATATCTATATATATCTATATATCTATATATATTTATATATATATATATATATATATTCACTTAAAAAAAAAATATATATATATATATTTATATATGTAGATTTATGTGCAAAAAAAAGTTGTCCTCCGGACAAAAGTATTTGGCCTGTGACCAAGGAAGAGATGTCTGAAACGCGTAAGGCCTGGAAAATGTGTAAAGAATTATTTGAATGTTACTGGCTTTGCTGCTTTCCAAAATAAACTGCAACCTGTTGAGAGTGTGCTTTTGTCCAGAGGAGAAATTTGTTTTGCACATAATAAACGGCCTGTCCAGCCATGAAAGCAGCACTACTGCAGATAGAAAGCAGGTCTGTGTGACTTTACTACATCATCATACAAAGAGCAACAGGATGGATTAATTTCAGCAAAACTTGGTAACTGTGCTTTGAATTCGCCTCCTACGGTTTTTAAATGTGCTTTAATGTATGTTTGGCTGCAGCAACCTACCAAGGCAGAAACGATTGTCTACTAAAGATGTAATATAAATGTGCAGGACTACCACTACCAGGATGCATTGTGAAACTCACCAGAACATTTAATCAACTAATCAGGTCCCTGCAATCATTTGCTCAACCCAAGCATTTGGCCTGTGACCAAGGACGAGATTTCTGAAACGCGTAAGGCCTGGGAAATGTGCAAAGAATTCTTTGAATGTTACTGGCTTTGCTGCTTTCTTAAATAAACTGCAATCTGTTGAAAGTGCGCTTTTGTCTGGAGGACAACTTTGTTTTGCATATGTATATTTAAATATTTATATATGTATATATATATATGCTTTTTATAATAGTAAATAAAAAAAATCCCAAAAATGTAATGTAATGTAAAGTATATATTTTAATAAGTGTTACAATATATATATATATATATATATATATATGTATATACACATACACACATATGTGTGTGTTTATATATGTATATATTTATATATAGCATGAATTATTAATTCAATGTATTTATTTTATATTATATTAATGTTATATGTTATTTAAGATTTACTATTTTTAATTTTTATATATATTAAAAACAAAAATGTTGTACGTTTTTAAAGATATTAGTATGAAACAATATTTTTTTTCGATATGTTTTTACTTAGCATTATAAGTACAGGAAAATGATATTTTTGTAATTGATCTTTTTGATACAATAGTTCTGTATAGTTGTTTTTGATATTGTGTCAGTGATCCTCTTTGTTAGAGGAGCCAGACACAAATATAGGTCCTGATTTAGAGTCTGAGGGATGGGGATGTAGTGTCCTCCCCAGCCCAGGAGCATGCAAAGGACCATGCCACATACGGAGCTGTGTAACAGATGTCCTTATTCCCCAGCATACAATCATACACTGCACTCTCCTCACATCATAACTGTTAATAACCACACCATAAACCTCCCAGCAAGTTATGTAATTCCTCTATTGAGTCTGCCTAAAACCACAAAGCTCCTAGAGGACATGGTCTTACGACACTACATCTCCCTCTTTGTTAAAAAAAAGCATAATCGACAGCCACATTATATTTCTTCAATGAGCTTTCGAGGCGCTTGCACTAGTTGGCCAGATCAAGTAGTATGAGGTAGTTGAGATGCACTCTGGTTGTGGACCGATGGCAGTGGTTCTGACGCTTGATGTTAAGTGGGATTGCCTCATTCATAGTTACATGAGCTGACGAACGTCGAGGTAAGTGCTTAAAATGTGACAAGTCCTGTGTGATAGACTGTCTGGGACGATGCGCCCCCACCATGTGTCCTTTGCACATCACCACCCTCAAACGATCAACAGCAAATGGAGTGCCTGTTTCCCCTTTTGTTTCTGTTTTACCAGCACCCAGTCACCTTCATTGAAGACTGTTTCCTGAGCTTGTCAATGCCGGTTGGCATTTGTTTTCAATTAGCATTTTCAAGACGTTTCTGTGACACAAACCTTATCAGCATTCAGAGGTCGGTCCAGTTTCATTCTGATGGCTTTCCCACACAGCATGGAGGCAGGACTCTGACCAGTTGTGGAGTGAGGAGTTGAACAGTAAACATGGAGGGCTTGAACACAGGCCTGCTTCAACTTGATTCCCCCCATTTATGCTCATTGAATTACCCTTTTGAGGGTACCCATGAATCGTTCTACAACACCATTGGCTTGTGGCCACAGAGGTGTACTCTTTTGATGCTTGGCTTGTAGTCTAATTAGAAAGTCCTTGAATTCTTTGCTGTTGAACAATGGGCCATTGTCTGATTTGAGAATGGAGGGCATACCACACTCTGCAAAGACATTGTCCATTTCCTAAGGGCCCAAAGAAATGAACTGCAACTCTTTCCCAAACCTGTGCAGGAAGGTCAGACATTTTCAATGGATGCTGCATCACTTTTGGCGAAAGGCACTTGCAAAGATGGCACTCTTAGTTCCCTCTCAACTTGCTTGTCTAAGCACAGGAATCACAATTGGTTTCTTAGGGCTCTTTTAGTTGCTACAATATCAAAATATCCTTAATAAGCTAGTTCAATGACTTGATGTCTTAGGCTCTCAGGTATGATGCTTCTCGAGCCTCTGAATGCAACACATTCCCTGGTCACGGACAGTTCATACTGTACATTTTTGAATTTTGAAATTCAACATCATCAACAAAACTTTGAGTGCTCTTTTTACACAATTCAGTTAAAATGAATTATTTGAAGATAAGCATATTCTTATTGGCAATAGTAGCAGCAATTATCTGTTAAATGGATAGGGCTTCTGGTGTGCTGGTCCTCACAATGAAGATAATGCACTCCTCAGCCGTTTTGGATGTTTTACTGTGACAATGTAGTGGTACTCGTGAAAAGTAATCAGCAGGGTTCTGATCTTTACCCGGTTTGAGCACAATTGCATAGTCATACTCTTGCAGTCACAACCCCCACCTCTTGATTCGAAGGGGCATCTTGCCTTTCTGGTTTCCAAAAATAGTGACCAGTGGTTAGTGGTCTGTAATCATAGTGAAAGGTTTGCCATATAGAAACACATGATAATGTTCGCAGGTCCAACCTACAGGCAGGCTCTCCTTCTCTGGCTGAGAATAGGCACATTCTGTCTCAGAGCATTCAGATGACCATTATGTTGAGCAAGGGTTACCCCCAGCCCAACTGGGCTCACATCCACAGTGACCTCAGTATGTAACTTGGGGTCAAAATTGGCCGTCTAGGTTGCATTATCAATTGCGTGTTTTATTATTCTGAAGCTCTGATCACATTTAGCAGGCCACTGGAAAGGGACAATTTGTCAAGTCTCTAAATGGGGCACTCACTGTAGCAAAGTCAGAAATGTACCTTGAGCAATAACTGGCCATGCCTAAGAAGGATAGAAGCATAATGATATCTTGTGAGAGGCAAGTATCTGACAGTCCTTGCACTTTAACTGGGTCAGGAGTAATTCCCCATCAGAGAAAATGTGAACAAAGAAATTTAGTTCGGTCTTGTGAAACTCACACTTTGCTGCATTTAGATTGAGACCTGCATCAGCAGGTAACTAGGAAAATTGTGTTAGAGCCTTGTCATGTTCCTCTTGCAGGTGCTATGAATACCAATATGTCATCAATATAATTAAAAGCATGCGTGATGGGTTGAATTATTCAATGTATAACATCCTGAAATATTTCTGCAGCTGATGACACTCCAAAACTCAACCTTTTGTGTCTGAACAAACCAACATGAGTCAAAAAAGTAGTGATGTACCTGCAGTTCCCTCCAACTCGAGTTGATGGAATCCTTTGTTCAGGGCAAGGTGGGAGAAGACTTTGGCACCATTCATTTGCATGATCATATCTGCTATATGTTTACCAGGATGTCTTTCTCTCTCGATTGCTTTGTTCAACACAGATGTGCAGTACACCCGCACCTCAACTGTCCTTTTTTGGCACCACCACCGTGGGCAAAAGCAATGGTGTAGGACCGGTGGAGCGCTCAATGATGTCATACTTCAACAGCATTTCTAACACTTTCTCAGTGGCTTCTTGCAAGGGAAAATCAACTCAGCAGTACTGTTGGGCAACAGTGCGAATGTACTCATTAATGTGAAGTCATACTTTCGTTGTCTTCATCATTCCTAGATCATGAAACAATGATGAAAACTGACTTACAATTTCAGATTGAGTGTGAAGGTTGTAATTGAGAGATATCAGCCACATGTCAGCAGCAGTGGCAAAACAGTAGGCATGCACTGGACAGGATTCCTTGAAGAATTTGAATTGCCACTTGCCCTGATACTGCTTTATGTTGCATTGTCACTATGACTGACCCTTGACTCCGCAACGGTTTAGATGCAGTCCAAGTGTCTACCTACATGATTGACGGGTTGAGGCGTGGCACAGGAGACAGGCTATTGAACTTCTCAATTGGCATGAGGTTAATCGACACCCCACTGTCTATGATAAAGGCTATGGGGAAACTGTTGACTTTTATTGTAATCTTGGGGCAGTGAACAAATTAATTTGGTTGTTTCGTTTGATGGTTTGCCTTTTGTCGTTCCTTGCAGGAAGCCAAACCGACATTCGCCTGTCGTTCCTTGGTCAACATCATCATCGCACATCCATCTTCTTCACTGGCGCTTGATAATGACATTGAAGAGCCTCTGTAGAATGAGCGTGACAATGATTGACGTTGTCTGTTTTTTATGTGTCATAACTGGTGCTGCTTCTTGGCCTTGTGGGCGTGGCTAGAATGCTTCTAGAACCTTCTGGCATCCATTTTCTCTTCTCACTATGAAATATTTTTCTGCTTGTGCTTTGCAAACCATTATGAAGTGGTTCTCTTTCCCGCAACCTATGCACGTCTGTCCTATTGCGAGGCATTTACCTTCATGGGGAAATGAAAATCCACAACGGAAACACAACTTTATTTTCTTTGAAGACGTTGACTGGCGTGCATCTATCTTGTACTTGTGCTTGCTTTTCATGACCAACACTGATTCATTGTTCACTGTTCCAGCTTCCATATCAGCAGCTTATCACTCTTCACTTTCAGCAGCTCCACCAGCCATTATTATTTGCTGTAGACTGAGCGTTTCTCTCAACGTGTGCCTTCTGAAAGAATCTGAAAGTCAAATATCGATGAATGAGGCGTATGGCTTCTTCACCATTAAATTCATTACATTTGCAGTGCTTGACAAGCACATCAAGTCTTCCAACAAACTCAACCATAATTTCACTAGCTTGCTGTCTCTCTTGATTGAAAATGTACCTTCCATAGTCGACATTCAGCATTGGATTAAAGTTGGACCCCAATGCTTCTTTTAACAGACAGTACAACATTGCATCAGTCTGTGAGATTTTCTTTAGCACTTATTTTACTCCGTCACTGGTAAGGTTCTTTAAATATTTAATGATTTTCTTGTCAGCTACTTCTTCTAGGGCATCTATGTAGTCATTGAATGTTGTGATCCATGCAATCCACCTGGCACCAATATTCTGATTTGTGGCTGTGTTGAAAGGTGGTGGTGGTTTTAGAAACATAGCCGCATCTTACTTTGCTCTCTTTTCTGCAGCAATTGAGAAAAATAGTGATTCTGTTGACTTTTGATGCACTGGATGCCACTCACTGCTGTGCACGCATGGGACTGTCAACCAGGCCTGGGTTGTCGCACCCAATTCAAGGTCGTGTGGCACTTCCTTCGCTCTTGCCAGTAAGTACGTTTGTGCTTTCGTACCTGGTTATCACTGCCTTTAGCTTTGCTTTGTATTGATGATGGCTCAGTGCTATGGAGTAACATAGTATTTCTTCTTTCAACCTTACTAAAGGATTCCGACGGACTTTTAAAATGTTCTCCTCTGCAGGACCTTCCACTTCTTTGAGGGCCATATGTGGGATGGAGCGGGGCTTCGACTGCACACACGTCAACTTTTCACTGTTTCTTATCAATTTGGGCGCATATGACACTGATGAGCAGTTTGCTGTACCATTGCAAACTCTCAGGGAGAGAAGTCTTGTTTCTTGGGGTTCGGATCCCCTTCTCGTCACCAGTTCTACCCAGTCCACGAGCATCCGAAGTACCACATTACACACAGATCCCAGTAACGGACATCTTTATTTCCCTGCATACAATCACACCCTGCACTCTGATGACATCATAAACATTAATAACAACACCTTAACACCTCCCAGCAAGTTACGCAGTCCCTCTTGAGTCTGCTTAGAATCGCAAGGGTCCTAGCACACATAGGGCCTGATTACAACTTTGGAGGAAGGTGTTAATCCGTCCCAAATGTGACGGATATATCACCAGCCGTATTACGAGTCCATTATATCCTATGGAACTCGTAATACGGCTGGTGGTATATCCGTCACATTTGGGACGGATTAACACCTCCTCCAAAGTTGTAATCAGGCCCATAGTCTCACAGCACTACAGAGGGCTACTGCATAAAGGTGACAAATATTTTGTCTGTCTTATCACTAGTGCGTTACATCCTAATACACCTGTAAAAAGGCGGACAGGATATCTGCCAAGTTGTGACATAATAACCTGTCAGCCACACTCTAAATCAGGCCCATAGATTGAAATGTCTGTCTTCTGGCCCCTCTTGCACCCACGGCCTTGCACCTACTCAGTAGATGCTGGCAAACACACCCTTGCCAAGCAGTCCAAATATCTGCCCCCTACTGGCAAAAGCCCAAAGGCTCCAATGAAGGTCTCACATGGAAATACAATGGTAATTGCTGTGGCAGAATTACCTTTACTGCTATATTTGGAGGATTCCCATAAAAACCTTGAAATTGGCAATTATATCTTTGTTACCGCTGATCATTTTTACATCCTTATTCTGATAGAAAAAAGAAAATAGTGGTATATAATGGTAGATATGTGAGATTATCACTGAACTTTGCATTATTTCGCTCAAATGTGTAAACATTGTTGAGCAAAACATATGTCCAGTAGCCTGATTTCAGGGTACTTTTTCAGTTCAGCTGTATTCATTGCAGGCTCTTACTGACCTTCAAGATGGCAAGATCGGAGTGGTGGCATGTAGTTTTGGTCATACTCTTGTTACATTACAGAATTAACTTAACATGGGAATCAACAACATATATATTGTGTGCCTCAACGTTACTAATGTAAGATGAAGTATCTAAATTGCATTATTGAAGGTGCATTCACAGTAAAAGACTAGAGATTCATATATGCATGTGTTCTAATACCTGACCTTAACATGCCAAATTGTAGTACTCATTTACATAGATATCCATGTATTCCGATTTATGTTCTTTATAAACTTGCATACATTCATGTTTCATTTTTAAAAGTTATGTTCACTTGGCAATTGCAAGATGCACTTATAATCATGTGTCTTGAACGTGCATTGACTGTTTTATTAAGTTAGCTTAACCAAAGGCCCTAAGCACTTATCTTTTGATGTTTAACCTTCAACATGGTGGTTTGCTTGCCCTGCAATGTTCTTTCTTTGCAGGTTCGTTTGTGTGAGTCTACAGTAAGTGAAAGGCATATTGTGTATGAGAAATAGTGAAGTTTAAGAGGGTACTTTGACAAGGACAAGAAGCCCTAACAAACTAAGAAAGGACTCCTGTTTGTGTGCCTGGTGCTGGGAAGCAGCCAAGGTCATTCTGATGCCCAATTCGTGAGATGGAAGAACTGAAGGGAGTTTCCAATTTCAACTGTAAGGAATATGGAAAGCTAATGGTGTTGATGACGTGGATTTCTTGAAGGTTCTGTAGGTTTAATTGGTATTCACACAGAAAGTTGACAGCAGATTCTCTAGAGACTTGTAGAGGTACAGACCTGTCTACCCTTACCCCTGTGTGTGGCTTTATGCCATGCAGCACCCCTCTATCAGACCTTCTACTGATGTTTCTGATATGCTGACACTTTCCTACTTTCTAAGAATTAATTAGGGTCTACCTGTAGTTTAGTTCAGAGTATTTAGACTAACGAAGACTTATTCAATGATTAGTCAAGAGTACAGAACTTATTTACAGATCGTCAAATTTTGTTTCTCATCTTTTGTATTGCTTCAACTGAGATTCTTGTATACCATATGCGATTTAAAATCACTCAGCATTTCACCTCACCTTTGGTGATTTTAAACCTATTTAGCATGTTTTTTAGATTAATTTTATATTAGGTTGGCCCTTAACTTATAATAAACTTTGAACCTTGCCTAACATCTTCTGGTATTTAATTTGTAACTAAATGGGTTGCACTGTAAACCGAAATGTGAGATTGAAACTAAGGGCCTTATTTAGATCTTGGCGGAGGGAATACTCTGTCACAGACATGATGGACATCCCATCTGCCATATTACGATCTCCATAGAATTAAATGGGATGGTAACACAGCAGACAGGATATCCACAACATTCGCGACGGAGTATTCCCCTCTGCCAGGATCAAAATCAGGCTCTAACCCTCCTTTACTTCTCAAGCATTCTAAAAAGGTCCATCGCAAGAAGAGAAGTAAGAACAAGGGCCAATCGCTCTATCACAGTTCCATCAGTAGCTAACAATAGTGCAGCATGTGGAGTGGCATTGGAGTTCAGGGTGTGAGGGGCCCTCTTCCCCTCAATTAAAATCTGTTTTTACTACAAAACTAGGGGATGAGGGGAGCGTTGTTGCTTGCATTACGACATTGGCACCATTGCTAATCTGCTACTAGGCAGGGTCAGTACTGTTAGTGACAGTGGTCAGTAGAAGCATCGCAACAGAGAATGTGCCCTCCTTAAAACAACATAAACACCACACACACACTGAAAGTGAAATACCTGAATTTGTGAATGAAAAATCCATTTACTGATTCGCAAAATCAGGAAAGTGGGATTTTGTTATTTCAAATATTTAATTATTTATGCCTGGGCCTGACTGAGGGATTTAAAGTGTCCCTGCCAAAAATCCCCAAAAAGCTCCACACCCTTTTTTTGTCCTGGTGCTATCTCTGTCTTTCCATCCATTCATCCATCCATCCATCCATCCATCCATCCATCCATCCATCTATCCATCCATTCTCTCTATATTTCTCTCTTTTCTTTGTTTTCTCTTCTCTGTTGACTTTCTCACTACCTTCCCTCTCTTTCTTTCTCTCTCTAGGGAGCCAATAACAATTAACCTTGGGGAGCTGGGGAAAGTGACATGGGCTCCAGGAGCTGCCCTGGGCTTTCATAACCAGCCTGCAAGGGTGAAAAAAGGCCTATCTGGTAAGGTATACCAGCAATAGTTGTTGAACATGTGCAAACCTGCAGGGAATTGCCTCACAATAGATGTCTGTGAAAGTGAAGGATTGTTTATTGCAGCGAAACAAAACGTTTTGAAATTACAAATATACTTTTACATCATATTTCAGCATTATAGTATAATGCAGATATATTTATGATTGTGTTATTATTAGCATTCTATGTTTCTTAACGACTTCCAGGCAGCGGTGGTTTCTTCAAAAGCATCACCCCGCCTGCTGCAATCAGTGTGAACAATAAAATGGCAATGAAATTATTTCATTGCCATTTTATTTTCTACATGGCACACCGCAGCTATTGGCCTGCCCATGAGCCAGGAGAAATGAGGGGCATGACCTCTGTTGCAAGGAGAACTAGAGCAGTGGTTGGCCAATCACTGCAAAGTGTGCAAGTGAGTTTGGCCAGCTGCCTTGCGCCGGCCAAACTGACATGCGCACTTTGAAGCGCTCCACCCAGCTCAGTAGAGAGCAAGCACAGGCCTACAGGGCCTGAAAGAATATCTAGCCAGCTCCATCCAATCACAGTGTTGCTCTCATGCTGGTTAACAGCATGAGAGGAGCATCTGGATTGCTTAGATGAAGTTACCTCTTCCACTCGTTACCGTCGGAGCCACAGACTGCGAAGGACACAGAGGACGCAGCCCGGATAAGTACATTTATTTCATTTTCTATGTTATTGTAATGCATGTGAGTATTTTTATTTTGCATGTTTGTTTTATGTACGTGTTTTGGTATGCGGTGGGGCACTACGCTCACCCCACCACTTTCATATATTACCAGCCGCCCATGCTCCCAGAACTCATCAAGGATTTGTTTTGAAAAATGTTAAACAAGTCGAAAGATTACTTCAAACATATGGATAAATGGAAGGGGCTACATTTTAAAATTGTTCCCTGCAGTTTGTGTAAATCGGCCCCAAACAATGCCGAAAGAGACCTAGGTACACAATGAAGAGAAAAACATATTCAAGATTAAAAATACTTCTGAGGTTTCAAATCCAAATACACAATTTGAAAATAATTAGTAGAACTCTTTAACTTGCTGTCTGTATTTTTGGATTTGCTCGTTTTATTTTCAGAATGAAATACTTTAGAAAGGGCTTAAAAGAAGCACCGAATCCGTAGAGGAAAATGCACCCTTTATCTACATTGAGCCACTGCTGGGTGAGCTGCTTAAACAAGAAAAAAATTACTTTAGAGAAATATTCTCTTTCTCCCTCAAAGTATTGATATCAAGACAAAACACGATCACAATGTCACTTGGGTCAGAAAAGCTGGTACTCAGACTCCAAACTCCAATTAGCATCAACCAACAAATGGACTCTTTGCCTCAAGATTCAGTATGAACACAGTGTCAAATTTGCAAAACATTGAATTCCACAGTAGACGACTTTATCCAATGGATGCATCTTGCATATTTTGTAGAGAAAAATATTAACTTAAAATCCGAAACCAATTCCATTATTCAATAAAGTGACCCCGTTCGAAGACGGACAAGAGATGTGGGGAGTATTTCAAGTTGTGACTGATCACGATTTTGGATAATGTAATTGGGTCTGGAGGATAAGTGAACGCGTGCTTGTTCGAACTACCCGCTGCACACTTTTTGCATACTGAAAGAGCAGTGCATCGAGTAATGCATACTGATTCCTGTAGTTCTTATGCTGTGGCCATTGCTTTTGCATTTAAATGCACCTTTCAGGCTACCATTTGTGTATGTAACCTTGAAATCACAGAGTATCTGTTATATGGCATGCTCAAATGTCCATCAGCCTGTCTACGTTGTTTCTGACACAGCTCGAACATATTCAGCATCCATGGGAAGGTCTTTTTGTGCAAAGTCGATTTATATATATATACATCCGCAGCGTAGGACTGGGTCCGAATATGAGAGTAAGCACCAAAATAAATTTGAGACTCATTATTAAAATATCAAATCAGATAGTAAGTCCCACTGTGGACCACTAAAAAAGTGGTCCACATTTGCAAATTGAGGTCATTTTGAATTTTACAGACACGATATAACCGTGCTTTGCAAAACATGGGAGGCTCCATGCATCTGTGTTGGTTGCTGGCAATGATTGTAGTAATATGAAGGAAAACAACAATAAAAACCGGTACACAAGATCACAAAACAGGCCAACAAATAGCCATAAAACAAGCCCACCCGCTGACATTTCACATCAGGCCGTCGGGCATTGCCCGATTTCCTTATGGGGCAGTCCGACGCTGGTCTCCCCTTCTCATGTGGAAAAGTGAGTAAATAAGAACTGAGGTATGTAGACCAACTGAAGGCTCACCTGCAAATGTGGCAAAGAAAAAAATGTGTCTGAAACACATGAAGGTGTCACGTACCGTGCTTAAAAGCCCGATCGCACCTGTCTGTAAGAGGGTCATTAGGTCAAAGTGACGATCTCTCGCCCTATTTAGAACGGGGCGACCAACACGTGTGTCCCCTACCAGATATTGCCACCCTAGCTATTGGAGAGAAAGGTGCACAGTGGCCACGCTCGCAGGTTCAAATCTCCCTTCATGTCTGGATCATTGATTTGTTTTATCTTTTTTAACACAAACTGGGCGTTTGTTTTCAGGAAAGAAAAATACTTTGCTAGTGGAAGAATTAAACATGGGGACTGCTCAGAAAATAAATCTTCAGTGCTTTCATTGGAGCTATCAAAGCAGTGACCCCACTGAAGGCTTAAAGATCCCCACCAGGCATGCTGGGTTCTCTAAATGTGAAGGGTGGTCCTCCGCCAGGGAAACAGAAGCATTAGCATGCCAGAGTTTAAATGATTCCACTAGTCATCAAAAGCACTAGGGGCCATATGTACGAACACATTTTCCCATAGACACAGAATGGGTAAAACCCTTTGCTACAATTGGCCCTAGGTCTTACATAAGTAAGACACCTAAAACCTGATTTATATGTTGTCTGAAAGGGTACTCCTTTGCAATGACACCAGAGTACCCTTGCCATCAGAATAGTGGGTGGACCTTTAGTGTAATGACGGCGGAGACTACTCTTTCTCCACTGTGGTTAGACTCCTCTGACGGCCCAACAGTGTAAGGGCCATCAGTGGTTGGTTGACCTGTGCGTCTGCTAACCTAATTTAGATGGACGGCGATTCAGGTCAGTTTTCACCGCCGATCACTGCCAGGAATCCCTGAGGATTGTAAGGCTCCATCCTCACAATGAGAGATAGCTAGGTGGGGCATTTTTATATTTTCAAAAACAAAAGGCTGCTCTAGGGTTTTGTTTTTGAAAATTAAAAAAAGTTGTAACACTGTCATACAGCTCCTTCATGTTTGACAGATCCATACGGCAAGGTTACAATACATTGATAGGAACTGCCTTAATGACATTTCCTGTCAATAAATTAAATGTCTGCCAGCCCGATGAACATTTCTATATATTCGGCAATCAGGGCCTCTGCCAGGGCAACGGAGTAAGATACTCTTTACCCTGGTAGAGGCCAGCCCAACTACCTACAAATAAATAGGGTCCTTAACTACACATTGGTGGCAGAAAATGTGACAGAAGAATGGTACAGATTTACACACTATTTGGGAAACAACTATCACAAACAAATTTTCACAACTTACCTTAAGCAGATGAAGCCAAGCTATATATGAACACATTTTGTTGTATCACGCTTTGTCTGCCCATTGGGATAGGCTGGTGTTGTGGTCCAATGTAGGACCAGAAGGGCTGGAATCAAACCACCTTTTAGCACATCCATGTGAAATAAATGTTCAAATAATTTAAATGGAAGTCATTTACAGTGTCTGTGGAATCAGATTCTGGCATGGCTCCTGCCTGAACTGAACATTTTATAGACACCCCTTTTTTAGTCATGCTTGTGATTTTATATCTTTAGGTCTTACAAAAGGGGAAGGGTGGTCCAGTAAGTGTTTTCAATCTAGTCTAAATCTGTGATGATCCTCAGTCATACCTGCTGGGATGGTGGTGAACCCATCACCCAGCAATCACCTCTTCCCTCCTTGAAAACGTCAGAGACACGTTAGCACACCGAAGGGCGGCCCTCTTTTGAATCCCTTCAGTGTTTTTTCAGGAAAGTAATACATTGTGACAGGAGAGTGATCACTCCTGCTATTTTGCCACAACAGCAAATGTTTTAGTCTATTATTTATTAACCCAGGTTACCTTTCCATGATATGTTCATGAATCCCTCTTTACACATGCAGCTGTCATCTGAGGCATTTCGGTGAAACACATGTAATAGTAGACGTGCATGGTACCTGCGCTTCAAATATCTAAAATTTAGGTATTTAGGGTGATAGTTCATCAAAATGAGTTTGATTTGTTGCAACACATTTTCATGGCTCATGAGTTTATATTACATGGAGATCAATGTTGTATTCAGTTCTGCCTTTGCGTCAGAGGTAACTCCACTCAGTGATGGCAGAAAATTGTTTTAAAAACAGAATATTCATACCACATGCTGAGAGAGTGTAACCTATTGACTTCATGATTTTGTCGACATGGACCAACCTGTCATATAAGCTCTTAGCAGGTGTCATGTATTCTTTAGAACAGTAGAATTCGTTAAAAAAATGCACCCCCTACTTTCTTAACTTTTTCTAGGGAAGTGGAGGAATTCCCCTGAGAAATTGTCCCGAATGTATTTAAATCTATGCTCAAAAGAACTTGATGCAATATTCAAACGTGATAGCCATCCCATGGATTTATAGAAGAATTCAGATTCAGACATTATTATCTCATGCATGACTATTTAGCACAGTTGGGTGCATGAACCACGTTAAAATCATTCTTAACAACTGATTTAAAACAGTGGCAAGAAAATCATACAATGTGGACTAACTCTCAAAAGTACCAACCAACAAACAAGGGTATAGCAACCAAGGGCAATGATCAAGCAATTCCTTTATCGCTTTCAAGCTTCATTGACCCAATCTTTTTTTTCGAAAAAACCCATATACTTGACAAATCAGATGTTCAAAGCCACATTTTTTAAGTTCATCGCATCAATGGCAGTCTGTCTACATGTTCGAATAGCCAATTGGTTAAAAGCAGTATGGGTAAAACCCTTCCCTCTTTTAAGAGGGCGGAACCGATGCAGGTAATGTGAATGATGGATTTATCTTTCACATAATCTGCATACAGTGCCTTCTAATTTCTTTGCCCATTGTGGAAGTAAGTCCTGAGTTGGCAGCCTCCAAAGTGATATGACATGAATGTTCTGTTTAGAAACTTGAAATAACAAGTTGCGGGGTACGGTGGTATTTTAGGCTCCGGGTAATTGCTTACTGTCATCTAAGTGTGAGAATGTTGCGTCTATTCATTTTTGCCCTAAAACACAGAAAACTTACACATGTTCTTGGTCAGTATTTTTTCGAATTCGGTAAACAAAACTGGAGCGTTCCACACTGCTCCTGCTTGTGAATTATTCGGTTTCACCCCCACAAATCGCGGTTATGGGGCCTGCACGTTATGGTTGTTAATTTCTAACCAGAGTGAGTTGTCAAGAGTGTCTTGTTAGCAAGGCCAAACCAAGGCCCATATTTATACTTTTTCACGCAGTTTTGCGTGAAGAACTTCACTTCCGTGTAGCGCCATTCCAAGACGCCGGCTGGGCATCTTATTTATGGAATGGCGCAATCCGGCGCAAAGGGTGGGCTAACGTCATGGAAAATGACGTTAGCCGGGTGGGGGTGGTGGTATGGGAGAAGGGGGTTTTGCACCAAAAAATGGCATTAGGCTGGTTAGAGTAAAAAAAGATGACTTTAACCAGCCTAGCGTCGTTTCTTGATGCTAAACCTACCATACCACATGACTCCTGTCTCACAAAAGACAAGAGTCAAGCTCACCACCCCAATGGCCAGCACAGGGTACAAGAGCCCCCTAGGCTTGGCCATTGCACCCAGTGCCATGTAGGAGGGCCCATTTCAGGGCCTCCAATGGCACTTAAAGAAAAAAACACTCACCTCTACTTACCTATACTTACCTGGGATGGGGTCCACCAACCTCCGCTGTCCCTCTGGTGTGGGTGTCCCTGGACCCTGGGGAGGGCACCTGTGGACTTATACCATGGTGTTCCACCATAGAAATAGGTCCTCAGGTCCCCTAATGCCTGCCCTGACCCAGGCGTTAATGGCACCAAGCATGTTTAGCGCTATTATTTAGGCCCACCCCCGCCTGTGGACCATTTTTGCATGGTAGGCTAAATAAGGCGCCTGGGCCTTAGAGTCATTTTTTGCCGAGAACGCCAATCTTGCATCTCATTGATGCAAGGTAGTTTCCCGCTAGCAAAAAAGTTACTTTAACCCCAAAACTTTGGCCCTAGATGGGTCTAGCGCCAAATTATAAATTTGGACTTAGGTTTGCGCTGAATGAGCGTAAAAAATAATTTATGTTAATTCAGAGCAAAGCAAGTATAAATCTGGGCCCAGAGACGCACTTCCCTTGAGCCTGTGAGGCTTGTTTTGGCAATCGGAATACATATAGAGGCTGTGAGGATATATCAGAGTTTGGCCTCACTGCCTTTCAAACTTTTGCTGTCAGACATAATACTGTGGCACAATCTGGCACTCATTATTTGATGTATAGGATCTAGGTGGACCCGCTGCAGTGATTTGGACTTTGTAAGCAAAGATGCTGTTAATGCTTGTGCCTTAGATTGTATTCATTGCCTATGCTGGAGAAAAGTGCCCATGGAGTCAATAATAACTCCTAAGCATTTATACTTTGTTTCTTAGGCGATGTGCCAGGCTTTTTGGTCTTTTTCCCTATAACTAGCACTAAGGTGTTATTTAAATTAATCTCCACTTTTATCAGCTTTGTAAATTCGTAAACTTTTTCTGCAGCTTCTACCAGTTTTAGTTATGCTAAGCATAAAGTGAGTTTGAAATTACCTTGCCGGCCTATTTTTGGCATATGTGCATTTACTTTATCCAGAACTTCTGGTAAGTCAGCGATGAACATGTTAAAAACAAGCATTGGCAAAGCCACTGTGTCCATGGTATAGACTTTAAACTTTAAACTATGTTTTATATTTGTAAACCAAATGAGGAGTGTACGTATTATGTATTGTCAAAGGTCATATTGTTTTTGCTTCTTTCCATGGTGAGGGACAGGTTTTATGTTTTTTATTAACTAATAAACTAAATTTTGCCTTGACACTAGGTCTTGCCTATAGCCATGTTATACACCAGCGTGGCTGCTGTTCAGTTATTTAGTGACATAGAGGAGAGAGGTGTGAAGTGTCATAGAGTGGAATGGCTGAGTGTAGAGTGGAGTGGTAGAGCATATCCTGTATTGGAGTGGCATAGTGAGGAGTCACATAGAGTGGCATACACTGGGGTGGCATCCAGTACAGTGGAATGATGTAAAGTGCGTTGGCCTAGAGTGTTGCACCGTATAGTGGTGTAGAGTACAGTAGCATTGAATTCAGTGGCATACAGTACAGCATCGTAGAATGCAGTATTGTAGGTTAGAGTGGTATATAGTAGAGTGTGGTGGTGCAGAGTGGAGTAGCGCAGAGCGGAGTGGTGCAGAGTAGAGTGCCGCAGAGTGGAGCGGCATAGAGTAGAGTTTCATAGAGTGCAGTGGCATAGAGTGCAGTGGCATAGATGCAGGGGCATAGAGTAGAATGGTGTAGAGTGGCATAGAGTGGTGCAGAGTGGAGTGGCATTGAATTGAGTGATGCAGGTAGCAGTGGTGCAGAGTAGAGCCGAGTGGCATAAAATGCAGTGGTGTAGAGTGCAGAGTAGAGTTGAATGGCATAGACTGGTGCAGAGTAGAGTAGCATAAAGTGGTGCAGAGTAGAGTGTAATGCTGCAGAGTGCAGTGGCATAGTGTGCAGTAGCATAGAGTGGATCTGAGCAGAGTAGAGTGGCATAGATTTCAGTGGTGGGGAGTGCTGCATTGCAGAGTAGGGTGTGAGAGTGCAGTGATGTGGAGTGGAATAGAGTGGCATAGAAAGCAGTGGTGCAGAGTACAGCGATGCAGAGTAGAGTGCAGTAGCTTATTGTATAGTGATGAGAGTGCAGTTCTGTAGAGTGCATTGGTGTATAGTGCAGTGGTTAAGAGTAGAGTGTTGTAAACTGCAGTGGCATAGAGTGGAGTAGCACAGAGTGGAGTAGAGTGGCATACAGTGCAGTGGCATAGTAGATTGTTTTAGAGTAGATTGAAGTGGTGTAGAGTGGAGTGGTAAAGGGTAGACTGTAGTTATGGACAGTGGCATAGAGTGTAATGGCATAGAGTAAAGTGGTGTAGAGTGCAGTGGTGCAGAGTAGATTAAAGTGGCACAGAGTGGTGCGTTGGTTGATTAAAGTGGATTGGCGTAGCGTGTAGAGGCATAGAGTTCAGTGTTACAGATAAAGTGCATTGTGGTAGAATGTACTAGTATAGAGTGCAGTAGCATAGAGTGCAATGTTGCATAGTGCCATAGAGTACAGTTGCGTTGAGTTGAGTTGAGTTGTGCAGAGTAGATTGGTGTGACCTACATTGGAATGGTGTAGAATGTAGTCACGAAGAGTGCAGTGGTGAACAGTAGAGTGACGAGGAGTGCATTGGCATAGAATAGAGTGGTACATGGTAGAGGAGAGAGGTGTGGCGTGAAGTGGTGTAGAGTGCTATTGCGTAGAGTGGAGTGGTGCAGAGTGCAGTGGTGTGGACTGGTGTAAAGTGGAGTGGTGTAGAGTAGAGCGCAGTGGTGCACAGTAGAGGTGAGTGGTGTAGAGTGGACTATTCATGGTGTAGTAGAACAATGCCATTATAGAAAAAACATTTTCAATTGAAATGACCATTACATTTCCACAGACATACAGTTTTGCTAATAGAACTATGCTGCGCACAGATGAAAATGTGTGGAGATTGCATCACCTAGTGTAATGATATGATTTGTATCTGTTTCCAACACACTTCAGAAATAACAAAAAATGTGCTTCATTTGTGATCCTAATTCTGATATATTCTGAAATACTTACACAGTTCCTTTAAGTGTTGTCATGTGCTAGAAAAAAACTCTCTTCTCTACCCCATTATCCAGCAGAAATGCCACGTAAATCCTCTCACTTTGAAGTCAGAACAAGAAACGTAAATAAGCGCCCTAGGAAGACGGCACCTGATATTTGATCTTGGTCTTTGAATGCATAGCAAATGTGATGAGATAAAAACAAGATTTACAGGCCTGTTTACAGAAAGGGAGCACTCAGAAAGATACTGTAAATAAGCTTTTGGTAAGGGAAGATACAAACTCAAGCTGGACAGCCTAAAACAAATAAAGCCAGCAAATGGAAAGCAAGAAAAGTAGGGGTGGGTGAAAAATTCCGCTTTGCTGGTGGAGTTTGCAGAGTTTTGTCCAAGTTCCTGCAAAACTCAGCCAACCACCGTGTGGAAGAGTTTTTTGTGTGTGCGGCACGCCAATAATAAGTTTATGAACAAATGCGAGAATTTGCTTTCTCAATGCTCACAGTTGCAGCAGGTCACAACCATTTGCACGAGGAAACCCCCAACCTTCTCCTCTACTTGTTCACATGCCTTTTATTAATATGTGCAGCACTTCTTTTGCTCTTGAGCTAGGCTCATGCTGTAGCAAAACCAATAGTTAAATATATCGAAGTATGCTGGAATAACGAATACAATTACAATGAATGGCTTTACAATACAAACGTTATAACAAAAATGCCTTTACAGTGAAAGGCTTTTACAATGAATGTTTTCACAGCGAACATGCCTTTACAATGAATGCATTTAACTTGAAAATGTAAGCATATAACAAGTAAGTATAAACTCTTAAAAAAAAAAAATATATATAAATATATATTTATTTATTTATTTATATATTTGTATATATATATATATATATATATATATATGTCCAATACTTCTGCGCTGTACCGGCATGCTCCTTGCTATCGGTGGTGCTCACAAAGGTGCCTGCATGCACATGTCACATCTTCTCCAAACACTACATGGTAAATAAGAGATCAGAACTCCAGCAGCGACCAGGTAAATAGTGTTTTATTTCATGAGGAACCAACAATGCGTTTCGTCACGTTAGTAGTGCCGTATGTTTACCACTTTATTTAAATATGCTACAACCCAGTGTGAACAACTATCCAGTTGTTCACATGCCTTTTATTAATATGTGCATCACTTTTTTTGCTCTTGAGCTAGGTTCATGCTGTAGAAAAACCAATACATAACAACAAAATACAACAAATGGCTTTACAATGCCAGTGTTCTAACGGAAATGCCTTTACAACGAAAGGGTTTTACAACAAATGTATTTTCAGTGCGTGTGCCTTTACAATGAATGACTTTACCACAAAAATGTAAGAATTAACAAGTAAGTATAAACCCTTTTTTAACATAGATATGTATATATATATATTTCTCACCAAAAATGAGTCATTGCACTCCAGGAAGTTCTTATTTCAGCTTTTAATTATTTCATAAACAGTGCTTCCACCACCCAACGCGTTTCAACCTAAACAGGTCTTGATCACAGGTAACCAACGTCTCCTTCTACCACATTTATATAGACCCCTATCAAATCCATATACTATTGTATTCTGGGACACGTAGTTTGTAAATGGTTATCACTGATCAAAATTTTTCCTTCTGTTCCTTAATCTGTTATATTACCTGCTGTGTCCTTCTTGTGATATCGTAATACCATTTATGTTCTTCATGCATTAACCCTATTTCTGCTATATGTTAACACACTGTCACGTTAATACAAGTTGTGGATATTCTCAGAATTGCATCTCTAATATACAAATTATTGTTTTAATACATAATGTGTTGTAAAAAAACAACAACATAAAATCAATTGATCATTTATCTAATGATGTATAGACAACCATGTCTCATTACTAACATCTTATTCTACTATCAATGATTCCATGCTTATTCCACCACAAAATATATTACATGGCAATTAACTTTTTACGTTTAAGTGTTTCTACTGAGAGTTTGAAGAGAAGTGAGTGAATTGTACTAAGACCATTGAATAGAAGGTAACAACAAATGGAGTCGTAATATAAGAGTGATGACTCATGGTAATGGTTGACATTGTATAGAAAGGAGTGAGTAACAATGCCAAACAGTTACACATAATTAAACCTGGCTATTGTACTGGAGATTTGGTTAAAATGGAAGTGAGAGCAGCTGAAAGACGACAGAAAGCAGAATTAATATTCTGTGGAGAGACCAATACAGTATTGAATACAGAAGTAACAAATCAAAAAGAGAAGGTTTATACCTTGAAACAAACTTTTTGGCAATTAGAGAAATTACTTAAAAAAGAGATTACAAAGATGTCAAATCACCAGATCCTCGGGGTCTGTGCACGTTCCCAAAACTTCCACCACAAGACAGCTCCAATACTCTGATTAGAATGTCACAGAGTCTAAGAGAGTCCAAGTGGGGAAAAGAGGATTAGGTAGGGAACAGCTGGGAAGGAGACCTGTGGGAAGCAAAAGGTTAAAACACACAATATCAAGATTATATCATATTAACCAGTACTAGTCTATGACTCTAAACATTGTCATACTGAAAACATGGACAACTTAAGCATGGAATTAAATAACTAGTCTTCAAGATAACTGGATACCTGTGAGGGAATCATGAAGGGTTAAATACAACTTTCAAATTCAAGCATAGTCTTTTGCATGAGGAATCAGGAAATAATCTGAATACCTTTCTAAATCACCATATGAATTGTGCTTGAGGGACTATTATATCACATCAAGAACTCTAGCACTTTAGTTTTCTTGAATTGGAACATGAATTGCGCACATTGCAGATTTTAACAAAGGTTGTAAATTCCATGGAATGATTGTGCACAATGAATAACATAAGTTAGACCTGAGAAGTGAATTGCGCGTCTTGCCGAGTCGAAGGCCACCAAGTAAATGCCATGAAGTGGTAGCGCACAATGAACATCGTGATTTTAAACACAAGGAATGAATCGCGCGTATTGCCGATTCGAGCACTCCCAAGTAAATGCTATGAAATGGTAACGCACAATGAATAGCATCGGTTCAATACAAAAAATGAATTGCGCGTTCTGCCGATTCGAATGTCAGCCCATAAATGTCATGAAATGGTAACACACAATGAATACCATAAATTAGACACAAGAAATTAATCACATGTCTTGCCGATTCGAAGGCCACCACGTGAATGCCAAGGAATGGTGGCGCACACTGAATATCATTAATTAAACACAATGAAAAGAATCGCACGTCTTGCCGATTCGAAGGCTACCATATGAATGCCAGGAAATGGTAGCGTACAATGAATAACATGAATTACACACAAGAAATGGATCGCGCGTCTTGCCGATTCGAATACCACCATGTAACTGCCAAGAAATGGTAGCGCACAATGAATATCAAAGTTAAACACGAGGAATGAATCGCACGTCTTTCCGATTCGAATGCCACCATGTAACTTCCAAGAAATGGTAGCGCACAATGAATACCAAAGTTAAAACACGAGGAATGAATTGCGCGTCTTGCCGATTCGAATGCCACCATGTAACTGCCAAGAAATGGTAGCGCACAATGAAGGTCAAAGTTAAACACGAGGAATGAATTGCGTGTCTTGCCGATTCGAATATCAACACGTAAATGCCAGAAAAATCATGAGCACATTCACACGCACAAGGTAAAATCTCTCAACATGAAAAATTAGGCCCAAGAACTTGAATGCCTTCGAAAACGGGATCGGGGGCCCAGCCCGACTTCCGTCTTACCGCCCTGATCAAGGATCACCAAAGTAATGAAGGGCAAAGGCCTGGAAGATCAAAAGTAGGCCTCCGGAACAGGAGCTCAGGAAGTTGCTGCTGCTCTGCACCGGGACCTCTGAATAGTGAGCACGTGGTGCTGGGCTGGCTCCCTTTTATAGAGTCTTAGCCCAGCCCACAAACCACACCCATGCATGCTGCAGGGAAAGATTCTAGAAGGCCCTGGAAAGGGACCACACCCTGACACAGTCTGGAAGCCTGCAGCAGTACATTGCATATGAATAATATTTATATGCACAATGAACATAAATCTTCAGGATTAAACTCTGCAATGCAAAAGGTTAAACAACAGCATATCAGCACAATGCTTAAATTATGGTAGCTTGAAATTGCTAGGGTTTTGCATTCTAGTCGCCCATAGAGCACGCACTGCCCTGATGTTGACAGTACTCCCCTCTCCCAGACGTGCTCTAGGGCCTGGTTTGTCTGGATTGAGACAATGAAAACGCCTCACAAGTACTGGAGCATGGATATCAGATGCGGAACCCCATGAGTTACTTTCAGGGCCATAACCTTTCCATGAGATTAAGTACCATAGATTACGCCCTCTCCGTTTGGTGTCCAACACTTTCTTTACTTCGTATTCTATTTCCCCTTGTACTAGAACTGGAGCTGGATGAGGGCGGACCTTCTGGACTGCCTTTTTCAAGAGGGAAGTGTGGAACACTGGATGAATCCGTAATGATCTTGGCAATTGTAGTTTATAGGTCACAGGATTGATTTGCTGAAGGACAGTGTAAGGAACTATGAACTTGGGGTTGAACATGTGCTTCTTCTTGAAGTCTATATGTTTTGTGGAAAGCCACACTTTATCACCTGGTTGATACTGCGGGCCCTCACAATGTTTCTTATCATAATGCTTTTTGTATTTTTGTTTGGCCTTTTCTAAATGCTGTTGAATCAATTTCTGGGTTTGATGCAGGTGTTGAATGGTTTCGGATACAGCTGGTGTAAGAGAACTTACTTGAGGGATTGTGATGGGCAAGGTGTCAAGATGATAGCCAAACAAGCCAAAAAAGGGTGTGACTCCAGTAGAAGTGTGGAAAGAGTTATTGTAGGCTAACTCGGCTAACCAGAGGATTGATGTCCAAGAATGAAGTGCTTTTTCAGCATAAGCACGCAGGTATTGCTTCAAAGTCTGATTTAGTCTCTCAGTTTGACCATCTGTTTGAGGATGGTGGCTAGTAGATAGTGTGGATGTCACTTGAAGTGTTTTGCACCATGTCTTCCAGAAATTGGAGGCAAATTGTGACCCTCGATCGGAGAGGATCATTTTTGGCAGTCGATGATAACGAACCACTCTATTCAGTGAAATAGTTGCCAGTTCACTGGAGGTGGACAATGTTTTACAGGCAATGAAATGTCCATATTTGGTGAGACTATCTTCTACCACTAGGATTACTGAATGTTGTTGAACCACTGGTAGACCGGTAATAAAGTCTAAAGAAATGTGCTCCCAAGGACAACTTGGAGTTGGGAGTGGATGCAACAACCCTTTCGGTTTTGTATGGCTGGTTTTAATGCGAGCACAAACTTCGCAGTTGTTTACCATCGCTTTTACATCTTTTGTCAGGGTAGGCCACCAAAAATAGCGTTGGATTAATTCAAGAGTTTTAGGAGTACCTGGGTGACCTGCCGTAGGTATAACATGCAACCAATGAAACACTATCTTGCGAAGTTTGGTAGTGGGCACGAACAAACGAGCTTCATGAGAAGGTAATCCTTGCTTGATTGACCTTTTGGGATCGGCTTGGGCCCATGTCTGCCATTTCTCAACAGTGAAAGAATTACAGATATCTTCAAAGAAATCTTCAGTTTTTATGATGCATAGAACTTTGTCTGGAGCAATGATAGCTCTGGAGGTTTGAACTGCAGGCAACGTGGTAGACTCTTGGCGGGACAAGGTGTCAGCTTTGCGATTGTCTTTACCAGGTCGGAAAGTTACCACAAAGTCAATTTCGGCAAAAAACAACATCCAGCGTAATTGCCGAGGAGTCAAAAGTCTGGCGGAACTCATGAACCGAAGATTGCGATGGTCAGTATATACTGTGACAGTGTATTTGGCACCCAACAAATGATGTCTCCATTCTTTAAAGGCGTCACAAATTGCTAGAAGCTCTTTTTCAGCAATGACATAGTTCTGTTCGGCTTCGTTCAGTTTCCGAGACATATAAGCCACAGGATGAAGTTGGCCAGTGTCTTTGCTTCGTTGCGACAAGACTGCACCTATTACTACATCTGAAGCATCAGCTTCCACTATGAAGGGACAATCTGGGTGAGTCAGGACTGGGGCAGTGGAAAATGCTTCCTTCAAAGTTGAGAAGGCTTGATCCGCTTCTGGGGACCATACACATTTTTCTTTGTTTCTTAGTAGCTTAGTGATTGGGGCCACTGTCTGGGAGAAGTGATTTATGAATCTCCGGTAAAAAAATTGCAAACCCCAGGAAACATTATACATCACAAACAGTCTTTGGAGTGGGCCAATCCGATAGAGCTTTTACTTTCTTTTCTGCAATCACCATACCTTGAGGGGTAAGGATAACCCCAAAAAACTCTACTGTGGTGACATGAAACTCACACTTGGTTAGTTTGCAATATAAATGGTGCTTTTGAAGGGCTGCAAGAATTTTCTTGACATGTTGTACATGTTCATTTTCATTGTCAGAGTAGATCAAAATGTCATTGATGTAAACTATGGCAAATATGTCGAGATACTCTCTAAGAACGTCATTCAAGAAAAATTGAAATGCGGCTGGAGCATTACATAGACCAAAAGGCATGACGGTGTATTCAAAAAGGCCATATCTTGTCTTGAACGCTGTTTTCCATTCATCGCCCTCTCTCATTCTGATCAAATGATAAGCACCTCGTAGATCAAGGTTCGTGTAGATTTTTGCTTTCTTTACTTGTTCCAGCAAAACCGGGATTAGAGGCAAGGGATATTTATTCTTGATGGTGACTTTGTTCAAACCCCTATAGTTGATACAAGTTCGAAGATCTCCATTCGCTTTTGGAACAACAAACAAAGGAGAGGCTGCAGAAGACTTAGAAGGACGGATGAATCCATTCTCCAAGAATTAATCTAGATACTTTCGTAAATGTTGATTTTCATGTTCTGATAGGGCATGTACATGACAGTTGGGGAGTATCGCGCCTGGGATTAGATCAATTTGACAGTCATAAGGTCTATGAGGAGGCAAGTTTTCTGCTTCTTTCTTATCGAATACATCTTCATAAGATGAATACCGTTTGGGTAATTTAACTTCTTTCTCCGCGGCAGTGGCTATGTAAGAGTTGCAAACGATTGATACTTGAGACTTTTGGAGGCATTGTTCTTTACATAGCGCTGATGAGAACACGACCTTTCATTCAGCCCAATTAAACTCTGGATTGCGATGAGTTAACCAGGGTAAGCCAAGGATAATTCCATACTGGGGAGCATGGATCACGTCAAGGATGAGTTTCTCTTTATGTTTCTTTCTTTGGTTCTTTTCTTCACAGATCACCGACAAGGGGACAGTCTGAAAAGTTACCCGACCTCCAGTCAAGAGTTTTTCAACTACTGCCTGGATGATTTCTGGGGTCTTTTTCTCAATACATGGGATCCCCCATGCACAAACCAATTGGGCATCAACAAAGTTCCCGGTAGCCACAGAATCGACTAGAGCCTTCTTGCAATAGGTCTTTTTCTTTACCTGAACTTTTATACCCAGTTTGAGATGTCTAGATTCTGAAGGGTCCACGGTGACACCCAAGAGCAACCCTTCTTGGGTGTTTTTGTTTTCTTACTTGACTTGTGCCGACCTTCTGGACCGGACCTCGTTTGTTCTTTGGTTTGATTGGACATTCTTTGGCAAAATGACCCTTGTGCCCACAATAGAGACATTGTCCATTCTTTCTACGTAGGTCCTTTTCGTCTTTGGTCAAGGGTCTCCTGATTGTTCCAATTTCCATAGGTTCCGGCGTTCTTTCTTTTGGAGTTCTTGAGTCTCTATTGTCCTGAACATGCCAATAATATTTTTCAGTCTTTTTGCGTGTTCCCTTTCCTTCTGTTAAACGATGATCCAGCCTCAAAACAAGGTTTATCAATTATTGACAGTCTGTAGGCTGCGGGTCTATTTGAGCTACAATATCTTTTAGCTCCTCTTTGAGTCCCTTGTAGAACAAGGCTGCTTGCTTTTCTTCAGGCCAGGATGTCTCG
The DNA here is from genome assembly GCF_031143425.1 of Pleurodeles waltl. Lineage (NCBI taxonomy): Eukaryota > Metazoa > Chordata > Amphibia > Caudata > Salamandridae > Pleurodeles > Pleurodeles waltl. The sequence continues at coordinate 417,477,420 of NC_090448.1, read as the reverse complement.
GCTACCAGCCGATTAAAGTTGGCTAAATTTGACACTAAGTCCTGATTCCCTTTTCGTAAGTCTAATAATTCACGATCTGCTGACAATGTTACAGTTCTACGATCAAAAACTCGTTCAAACTCACGAACAAAATTTCTCCAGTTGTAAATCAGGGGTCTGTCTTTACGCACAAGAGGAATAGCCCAGGTAGCTGCATCTCAAGTCAGATATGATAACAAGAAAGCTACTTTGGACTGGGCTTCAGGGCAAGTATGTGGTCGGCAGGTGAAGTGTAATTCCACTTGAACCAGGAAAGATTGCGCTTTCAAGGGGTCGCCTGAGAAACGTTGTGGGGGAGCTAAAGGAATGGCTGAGGGAACATTGAGGGAAATGTTTGTAGGACTACCTCCAGAAGTCTGAGAAGAAGGACCTGGCCAAGACACACCTGTGAGATTTTGTTCCTTTTTCTCTACCTTATCCTGTAACTGACTCACTCTCTCAGCTAGGTTAGTTGCCAAATATTTTGATGACACCACCTCTGCTTGGAGCTGAGTGATAGCCTTGACTAGCTTGTCCAGTGTGGCCATGCTGAGAACATACACAAACCAGGAGGATTATTAATTTGTGGGCTCACTATTCTGTCAGAGTCACCAGATCCTCGGGGTCTGCGCACGTTCCCAACACTTCCACCACAAGACAGCTCCAATACTCTGATTAGAATGTCACAGAGTCTAAGAGGGTCCAAGTGGGGAAAAGGGGATTAGGTAGGGAACAGCTGGGAAGGAGACCTGTGCGAAGCAAAAGGTTAAAATACACAATATCAAGATTATATCATATTAACCAGTACTAGGCTATGACTCTAAACATTGTCATACTGAAAACATGGACAACTTAAGCATGGAATTAAATAACTAGGCTTTAAGATAACTGGATACCTGTGAGGGAATCAAGAAAGGTTAAATACAACTTTCAAATTCAAGCATAGTCTTTTGCATGAGGAATCAGGATATAATCTGAATGAATTTCTAAACCACCATATGAATCGTGCTTGAGGGACTATTATGCACATACAATATCACATCAAGAACTCTAGCATTTTAGTTTTCTTGAATTGCAGGAACATGAATTGCGCACATTGCAGATTTTAACAAAGGTTGTAAATTCCATGGAATGATTGTGCACAATGAATAACATAAGTCAGACTCGAGAAGTGAATCGCGTGTCTTGCCGATTCGAAGGCCACCAAGTAAATGCCATGAAGTGGTAGCGCACAATGAACATCGTGATTTTAAACACAAGGAATGAATTGCGCTTATTGCTGATTCAAGCACTCCCAAGTAAATGCCATGAAATGGTAACGCACGATGAATAGCATGGGTTCAATACTAAAAATGAATCGCGTGTTCTGCCGATTCAAATGTCAGCCCATAAATGTCATGAAATGGTAACACACAATGAATACCATGAATTAAACACAAGAAAATGAATTGCGCGTCTTGCCGATTCAAAGGTCACCACGTGAATGCCAAGGAATGGTGGCGCACACTGAATATCATGAATTAAACACAATGAAAAGAATCTCGCGTCTTGCCGATTCGAAGGCTACCATATGAATGCCAGGAAATGGTAGCGTACAATGAATAACATGAATTACACACAAGAAATGAATCGCACGTCTTGCCGATTCGAATACCACCATGTAACTACCAAGAAATGGTAGCGCACAATGAATATCAAAGTTAAACACGAGGAATGAATCACGCGTCTTGCCGATTCGAATGCCACCATGTAACTGCCAAGAAATGGTAGCGCACGATGAATACCAAAGTTAAAACACGAGGAATGAATCGCACGTCTTGCCGATTTGAATGCCACCATGTAACTGCCAAGAAATGGTAGCGCACAATGAAGGTCAAAGTTAAACACGAGGAATGAATAGCGCATCTTGCTGATTTGAATAACAACAGGTAAATGCCAGAAAAACCATGAACACATTCACACGCTCAAGGTAAAATCTCTCAACATGAAAAATTAGGCCCAAGAACTTGAATGCCTTCGAAAACAGGATCGGGGACCCAGCCCGACCTCCGTCTTACCGCCCTGATCAAGGATCACCAAAGTAATGAAGGGCAAAGGCCTGGAAGATCAAAAGTAGGCCTCAGGAACAGGAGCTCAGGAAGTTGCTTCTGCTCTGCACCGGGACCTCTGAATAGTGAGCATGTGGAGCTGGGCTGGTTCCCTTTTATAGAGTCTTAGCCCAGCCCACAAACCACACCCAGGCATGCTGCAGGGAAAGATTCTAGAAGGCCCTGGAAAGGGACCACACCCTGACACAGTCTGGAAGCCTGCAGCAGTAGATTGCATATGAACAGTATTTATATGCACGATGAACATAAATCTTCAGGATTAAACTCTGCAATGCAAAAGGTTAAACAACCGCATATCAGCACAATGCTTAAATTATGTTAGCTTGAAATTGCTAGGTTTTTGCATTCTAGTCACCCGTAGAGCGCGCACTGCCCTGATGTTGACAAAAGAGTTGGGAAATTATAACATTGGAAAAATATTTTGAAGTAGGACGAATACCCAGAGGGTTGAGAATTTTCACATTACCAAATCAAGCTGACACTAAACCTGAGATGTTGCAAGAATGGGGAGAAAATAGTATGCAATGTTAAAAAAATATGATCTTAATCATCAGAAAATATGGCAAACTAAGTTTGGAAGAAATTTTAAAACAGATTATGGACATAGAAGAACAAATTAAGAAATTAGAAGAGGAGGAAGAAAGCAAGAAATTGAGACAACAAATGGAAAATAGACTTGAAAAATATGAAAGAGAAGTAGAAGAAAGAAACCAGAGAAAGTTTGTAAGGGATGAGCAAGACTATCTTAATGGTACAATACTAACATTTGTGAGGAGATTTGATAATCTAAAAAAACAATATGCATCAGGAAAATTGTCAGCAATCACGGCATCAATTAAATTGGCCAGTGTCAGATGTGGAAACCTCTGAAAAAGACCAACCAAGCACATCAAATATGGGAAAATCTTATTTTTTAAAGGAGTTACAACTATTATACATTGATCAAAGGACCTCGAGGTACAGAGATCGGAGGAAAAATCCTGTCAGAAAACAAGACACAGAAAGGGGAGAAGAGGAAATAGGAAGAAAAAGGTACTAGCTACGGGAGCGTCAAAAGAAATAGTTTCTACAATAGAAGATGAGAATTTGATAGTGAATCTATCAAATTATGATTTGACAGTAGAAGAAAGGAAATTACTAAACAAAGGGTTATCCTTTTGCCCTGAAAAACATTTTGATTACACAGAGTTACAGATTGATATCTAGAAGTTTGTGAGAAAACTCAAACTAAAAAAGTTTTTTGCTAGTAAAGATAAAATAAATGATCATGAAGGTTACAAGGAGATCAAAGATACAAATTTGAATATTGATCAAATACAGGATCTAAAAACGAGTTATGATCTTATACATAATTTGGACGAACAAGAACTTTCAGAGATATCAAATTTTAGAAATATTGGATATAAACACTAATCAATATAGTTCATTGAAAGTACAATCAAAATTCAATTTTGTCCAATGCTAAATCCTAGAAATAAAATTGACATTTTCCATGACCTTGTGGTTAAAGATCTGGACAAATTGTGAAAAATAAAACATCAGGAGGGCAGAAGGGAAAATCTGACATTGGGTGAAAGACAAGCATTAGACAGTTTAAAAATGAATAAGACAATAGTAATCAAACCAGCGAATAAGGGAGGAATTATAGTGATCATGAATGTACAAGATTACAAATGTGAAGCATTTAGACAATTGAATGACAAGAACAAATATCGTAGATTGAAGGAGAATCCTATGGATGGTTTGATTAAACAATTTGAGTGCATATTGAAACATTAGCGAGATGAAAATTTGATCAATGAAAATTAATATCACTTTTTAGACAATATATACCTACAATTTATTTTCTACCAAAGATACAGAAAACTTTAAATAATCCACCTGGTAGACCGATCATCTCAAGCTGTGGTGCTTTATATGAGAACATCTCATCTTATATTGATTATTATTTGGCACCTTTGGTTACAACTTTGAGTTCATACATCAAGGATACGGGTGATTTTCTAAGAATACTTACAGATATCAATTCGGGAGGAGGAATACTTGTTGGTAACAGTGGATGTGGTTTCTTTGTACACATCTATTAGCCACGGGTTGGCCTCAAGGCTGTTGTATACTTTCTGAGGCAACGGAATATCCAAGAATTACAACATTCCAAGATGTTGGTAACTATGATTGAAATATGTTTAACCAATAACATTTTTATGTTTAATCATGAGATTTTTCTACAAACACAGGGGATGGCAATGGGAGTGTCCTTTTCTCCAAGCTACGCCAACCTAACTATAGGTTGGTGGGAGAGAGAGGTGGCTTGGAGAGAGGAGAACAACCAATATATGGAGAAAGTACAATTGTGGGTGAGATTCATTGATGATTTGTTCATTATTTGAAAGGGAACAGATAAGGAATTTCAAGAAGTCTTTGAAATATTAAACTTGGTCTAAGATTCACATATAAAACCAATAGGAAGGAAATATAATTTTTGGACATTAAAGTCTATGTGCACAATCAAACATTACAGACAACCATGTATCGTAAACCAACATCAACAAACAGTCTTCTACATGGTGCAAGCTTTCATCCTCAAAGCTTAATGAAAAGCATACCGTATTGTGAATTCTTGAGAGTTAGACGTAACTGTTCAGAGAGTAGTACAACAATAGAACAATGTGAGGAAGTTAAAAATCGTTTCCTAAAAAGAGGGTATAGTCATAATGATATCAGAATGGGTATGGTAAAAGCACAGAATACGTGTAGAGAACACACCTTAGTAAATAAAGCGTCAAAGAGCTCTCAGACTAATGATGATCAAGAAATAAGAATGATAATGTCATATAACAAAGAACACAATGACATTTTAAAGATTTTGAAAAGACATTGGAACTTACTACATAATGATTCAGACAATGGACCCTTGGTGGGGACAGGACCAAAGATTACTTATAAGAGGGCACCTGCCATCAAGGATCAACTGGTGAGAAGTAATTTTGTTGAACAAGCACCACAAACTTGGTTAAAGAAAGAGGACACAGGATTTTACAAATGTTTGAAATGTAAAGCCTGTCAAATTGGTGAGAATAGAAAAATAGCCAAAGATACTACGGGACAAATCTTTACCATCAATCAGAAAATAGCCTGGGAGACGACCTATGTGGTATATGTACTGAAATGTGGATGTGGTCCAAAGTATTTAGGCAGTACAATTTGCAAATTAAAGAAACGTATATTAGAACACATCAGAGCAGTCAACAATAATGACTTGAGTTATGCAATGGTGAAACATCATTGACATTGCCAGGAAAAACACTGGAAACAGATGCAGTACTTTGGAGTGGCACATGTCCCCGAAAACGAAAGAGGGGGCAATAGACCTTTGAAATTACGGCGTTTGGAATCAAGATACATTATTAAACTCAAAACTAAGACTCCATTTGGGTTGAACACAGATGAAGAACTTTTTGTACATCTATGAGATAACATTTTGAACTATTATTATAAATAACTGAATAGATTCCAAGATATTGCCTTATGAATGAATACTGACTAACAATGCATATGACATAATAAGACCCAAGATATATAAACTATGAATATCATGCCTATAAGAATGAAAATCATTGTTTTTAATATCACATTGTATATTTATGTTTGGGAATAACAACGTCGTCCATCCGCACATTTGTCTAGTAATATGCTATATTAATGAATACTTGATATCATGTAATTAATAATGGTGGAGCTATAACATTGCAGGTTAATTACTATGTAAAATAGTTTGTGGTGGAATAAGCATAAAATCATTGACAGTAGGATAAGATGTTAGTAATAATATATGGTTGTCTATACATCGTTAGATAAATGCTCAATTGATTTTATGTTGTTGATTTTTAACACCACATTATGTCTTAAAACAATAATTTGTATATTAGAGATGCAATTCTGAGAATATCCACAACTTGTATTAATGTGACTGTGTGTTAACATATAGCAGAAATAGGGTTAATGCATGAAGAACATAAATGGCATTACGATATCACAAGGTGGACACAGCATGTAATATAACAGATTAAGGAACAGAAGGAAAATTTTAGTTCAGTGATAACCATTTACAAACTATGCGTCCCAGAATGCAATAGTATAGGGATTTGATAGGGGACTATATAAATGTAGTGGAAGGAGACGTTGGTTACCTGTGATCAAGACCTCTTTAGGTTGAAACGCGTTGGGTGGTGGAAGCACTGTTTATGAAATAATTAAAAGCTGAAAATAAGAACTTCCTGGAGTGCGATGACTTATTTTTGGTGAGAAATTTTACAGGAGTTGTGGTCGCCAACTCCTTCATCGGCACTAGCAGTAAGAGCGTGTGATTCATGTACGGCCATTTGGTGATTTATGTATATATATATATATATATATATATATAACCCGTTGAGTGCGGGCTTCGGCCACTGGCCGACGCCTGCACTTCCTCGCTTGTGCAGGTCGCGACCAGTGGCCGGCACCAGGGAGGGGATTAGAAAATCCTTGGGTGCGTCGCACCAGAGGATTTTTTTTTTTTTCACTACCCGGGAGACACAGAAGCTTTTTCGTGTCTCCCCCCGCACCCCACCCGCCCCTTTGTGAAGTCAGCGTGCTGCATTGAACGGCCTTCCCCACATTCGGGACTCTCCCCTTTCATACGAAGCCTTCCAGAACAAGTTTCCTGGCCCTCGATTGCAGCACAGCTGCTATTGAGGGCCAGAAAACGCCACTAGACACCAGGGATTTTACTTGGGGGGGTCGCCCCCTTGGACAACGAGCCGCCCCCACGGGCATATTTTTTTTTATAACGAGGTAGGTGGTGCCTAGGGGTTCATTTAAAAAAAAAGAAAAAGAAAATAAAGAATTAGACAGGGGGTCGCCCGTGGGCAGAGCGACCCCCTGTGGGGGCAATACTTTATTTTTAGTATTTGTAGGGTTTCCCTGGGGGCCATTTTGGCCCCCAAGGAAACCATACAACTACTAAAAAAATATAGATCTATATATATGTATATATATAGATCTATACATATATATATAGATATATTTATGTAGATAGATATATCTATCTACATGGCTATATCTATAGATAGATAGATATATATATATATATATATATATATATATATATATATATATATATATATATATAAATATATAGATAAATCCATGTAGATAGATCTATCTATCTACATAGATAGATAGATCTATATATATATATATATATATATATAGATCACGTTTGTTAATGGATGTGTGGTTTCCCTGGGGGCGGCGATCGGCCCCCACGAAACCAAGACCCACATATCAAAGTGATATATATATATATATATATTTGCCACCAGTTGTCTTGTAGGTGCAGCTTGCATCTTCAAAGCAATGGGCATACTTCATCTGACGCATGTCTACTGTAGCTTTTAGGCAGCAATAAAAAAAGTAAAGTAAGATTATGTTTCTGCTACAAAAGGATCAGACTTTTGTCTAGTGGCAGTTTTAGTGCCATAAAGAAGCGCCAAAGGTTTATATGCCTACTGCAAAGAGCAAATCTGTATTTTTTGTAAATAGCTGAGTACATTAGTAAAGTGAGCCATTTCCTGAGCTATAATACAAATGAAATGTATGTGCGGGATGGGTGGCGGCTATGGAGAGATGAAAGGCACTTTTGCTGGATGGTAATCAGGGAATCCGAGGAGGAGGACATGGGAGTGGGAGCACCAATAATGATTGTTGGACTGGGCGCAGGACGTGCTAAAGACTTTGAAGAATGGTATGTGACAAGGTGTTTTTTGAGTGTTTTGAAAGAACGTGCTGATTGAGGGACGAAGCGCAGGTAAGGTGGCCTCTACTGTTGCACGTATTACACACACAGCAGCAATTTTGTGACTGTCTACGTAGGCTAGTGTTTTAGAGCAACAGTTTAGCTAATAGCAGAGATGGCATCTTGATGGATGACTGCTGCTGACGCCGTCACTCGGGTTATAGAGGACAGCTCTGACATAGGATTAGAGACTGAGACAGCAGATACTGAGACAGCACCCGAGGGATAGGACAATGGCGCAGACTCTGGGAGTGATTCTTCAGTCGGAGAAGTCCCATTGGATAACTCCTCTTTCAGTAAATTATGAGGAAGGTGATGAGGACAGTCCTGCTGTCCCTTTGCAAGAACAGTCTGTGCAACGGGGCAATAGTGGGTTAGCCCACCCAGAGAGCAGGTAAATGAGGTGGCAAGCACAGACAGAGAGTGCTCTCTTGGAAGCTCCCCAATTTAGTTCAGCTCCAAATTCCACCGGCCAAATCATATTATGGAGACATCAGAATTATCTATCACAAAACAAACTGGTTTTGTAAGGCAGGCACCTGTGTTTTTGGTCCTGGGTTCAGTTGCCATATAGGGAAACATACTAAACCCAAACATTTCTGGAAACTAGACATCCGGGGGAGTCCACAGAGGTGTGACTTGTGCGTATTCCCCAAAGTTTTCTTACCCAGAATACCCTGCAAAGCTGAAATGATGAATAAAAACTCAATTTTTCTTACATTTCTGTCACACAAACTACAGGAATATGCTGGGATCCACAAAATTCCTACCACCCAGTGACCGTTGTGTGATCTATTCCTGTTGCGGGCACTAGGCCTACCCACACAAGTGAGGTACCATTTTTATCGGGAGACTTGGGGGGAACACTAGGTGGAAGGAAATTTGTGGCTCCTCTCAGATTCCAGAACTTTCTGTCACCGAAATGTGAGGAAAAAGTGTTTCTTTGGCCACATTTGAGGTTTGTAAAGGATTCTGGGTAACAGAACATGGCGAGAGCCCCACAAGTCAGCCCATCCTGGATTCCCCTATGTGTCTTGTTTTAAAAAATCCGCAGGTTTGGTAGGTTTCCTTAGGTGCCGGCTGAGCTAGAGGCCAAATTCCAAGGCTAGGCACTTTGCAAAAAACAGCTCTGTTTTCTTTAGGAAAATGTGATGTATCCACATTGTGTTTTGTGGCATTTCCTGTCGCAGGTGCTAGGCCTACCCACACAAGTAAGGTACCATTTTTATCGGGAGACTTGGGGGAACGCCGGGTGGAAGGAAATTTGTGGCTCCTCTCCGATTCTAGAACTTTCTGTCACCGTAATGCAAGGAAAAAGTGTTTTTTTTGCCACATTTTGAGGTTTGCAAAGGATTCTGGGTAACAGGACCTGGTGAGAGCCCCACAAGTCAGCCCATCCTGGATTCCCCTAGGTGTCTAGTTTTAAAAAATGCTCAGGTTTGGTAGGTTTTTCTAGGTGCCGGCTGAGCTAGAAGCCAAAATCTACAGCTAGGCACTTTGAAAAAAACACATCAGATTTCAGTGTAAAAATGTGATGTGTCCATATTGCCTTTCCTGTCGCGAGCATTAGGCCTACCCACGCAAGTGAGGTACCATTTTTATTGCGAGACTTGGGAGAACACAGAATAGCACAACAAGTGTTCTTGCCCCTTGTCTTTCTCTACATTTGTTCCTTCCAAATGTAAGACAGTGTGTAAAAAAGACATCTATTTGAGAAATGGCCTGTAATGCACATGCTAGTATGGGCACCCCGGAATTCAGAGATGTGCAAATAACCACTGCTTCTCAATACCTTATCTTGTGGCCATTTTGGAAATACAAAGGTTTTCTTGATACCTATTTTTCACTCTTTAAAGTTCAGCAAATGAATTGCTGTATACCCAGAATAGAATGAAAACCCATTACAAGGTGCAGCTCATTTATTGGCTCTGTGTACCCAGGGATCTTGATGAACCTACAAGCCCTATATATCCCTGCAACCAGAACAGTTCAGTACACGTAACAGTATATAGCTTTAAAAAATCTGACATTGCAGAAACAAGTTACAGAGTAAAACGTGGAGAAAAATGGCTGTTTTTTTTAGCTCAATTTCAGTATTTTTTTATTTCAGCTGTTATGTTCTGTAGGAAAACCTTGCAGGATCTACACAAATGACCCCTTGCTGAATTCAGAATTTTGTCTACTTCCATTCCTCGTTTCACACCCATTCCTGTCACTAACTGGAAGGGGGCTGAAAGCACCAAAAATAGTAAAATGAAGTATGCCCCAGTAAAATGCCACAATTGTGTTGAAAAATTTGATTTTCTGATTCAACTTTGCCTGTTCCTGAAAGCTGGGAAGATGGTGATTTTAGCACTGCAAACCCTTTGTTGGTGCCATTTTCAGGGAAAAAAACACAAGCCTTCCTCGGCAGCCTTTTTTTCCCATTTATTTGTAAAAAACTAAATTCTAGGTGTATTTTGGCAAATTTCTTGTTCTCCTCCAGGGGAACCCAGAAACTCTGGGTACCTTTAGAATCCCTAGGATGTTGGAAAAAAGGACGCAAATTTGGCGTGGATAGCTTATGTGGACAAAAGGTTATGAAGACCTAAGCGCGAACTACCCAAAAAAGGGCTCAGCACTGGGGGGGGGGGAGGGGAAAGGCCCAGCAGCTAAGAGGTTAATGAGTTGATTTTTACCTGTAAAATACTTGCGTATTTGTTTAAAGGCATCCGTGGTAAAGGCATGTATTTATGTATATTTATATATCAACAATATAAATATATATACATTTTATGTATAGCACTATGTTTTTTATAGATTATATATATATATATATATATATATATATATATATACACACATATATATAAACCTATTAACTAACAACCCCTGAACACTAAACAAATCCCTTCCCATCCCAAAATTCCCTTACCACCCAAAAACCATATCCACCCTAAACCCTGAAAATTCCCTTACCAGGCAAAAACCCATAACCATCCTAAAGCTTAAAAATACTATATACACACCTCTTACACACCTCAAACACCCCCAATAGTATTCTAATACTACTCACCAGCACTAACTTACATACAAATCATCACACAAAACAACTACATCTATATCTCCTCTCACTATTCCACAAAAACAAAACAGACCACACACATCAGCACATCGAAATAACACAAACTTTCTTAATACTTTCTGTCACACCACCTCCCACCCTCATGACTATACAAAGAATACAAATCCTGACCAATCTTTACCCCTATATTGTCACTCTGCACAAACATCTATCAATAACACCCCAACACAACAACTTTCATTCACCCACCTCTCATCCATTGCACAATTTAGAGCCCTAGATTATGACTCACATGCTCCTCCTCCACCTATAACCCATACTCCATCCACACTAAATAGACACAAACAAAATAAAAGACATGCCACGCTGAACAACTTTACATCCCCTTGTCTATTACATAATAAGGCTACTCTACAAAAAAAGTGCACTCTTAATGTCTCTCTCAGCCACCAAGTCCACCACCAACACACACAGACCAAACAAAATCCCTCCTAAGCCTGCTGGAAGAGGAACACTATATTGAAAAACAGGACTATTGTAACTCCTGCACAGTTATCACAACTAACAACACACCTGTTACAAGCTCAAAATATACTGCCCACCCTTCTAGAAAACACAAAACAACACCGTCACTAACACACATTTTCTAAACTGCCTGCCCATAAATACTCAATCACTCTAAAAAAACAAGCACCAGATCTATGACCTGCTTACGGACACACAGCCTGAATACTGTTCGCAACAGAATCATGGTTGGGGGATGACTTGGCCCCAGTGTTGCATGAAGCCGTTCCTCTGGGCTATCAAACCATCACACACAACCGTATAGGCAAGAGAGGAGGTGGATTAGCTATTATATGCAAACAAGCAATACATCTCAGTAAAACAGACAACATTTCCATACAAGGTTGTGAGGCCTTCCTCGCCAGATGCAACCATCACCAACTTCTTCCTATAACCTTCTCCTCCTTTACAGACCTACACCTAACAACTCAACATTCCCAGACACTTTTCTAGATACAGTCTCAAACCTTATAAAATTATACTTAAACCTATGCATTCTTGGGGACCTAAACATTTGGTTTGACAAACCAAATATGCCCCATCCAAAAGCTATCACCACTGGCCTAGTCACATTGAACTTACATCAGTTTGTACACGATCTCACACACATCACTGGACACATCCTGGATGTCATTTTTGCAAAGCCTGAACTAGTTACCGTTCATAGCATCATGCCAAGCACATGTTCAGACCACCATTTGATAGCTTTCCCACATAAAACACCACAAATCAACATACCCCATTGCAACCTACATACATGCATCTATCGACCATTGAGCAAACTCAATTTTGAAGACTTAGAAACACAACTAACGGCCAACACAGATCTAGATAAATTCATTCTGTTTCAAAACTTTATGAGTGTCTACAGGAAGCTTTCAATATCCTATTACCACTCAGAAAAACTAAACAGGACAAAAAAGAAAACCAACACCTTGGAGAAACACAGAACTTAAAAAGATAAAGCGACAAATCAGAAGGTTGCAATGGACCTGGCTCAAAACAAACAACATTCAAGACAAACTTCAGCTACACAAACTTAACAGAATATACAAATCACCAATCAATCAAACTAAAAAGTATTCTGAATAATAAATCTGCAACCAAAGAATTTTATAATATTCTCAATGAATTTTGAAAACCTAAATGCATGGAAGGAAGTCATCCAACTACTCAAGATTTCACAAACAAACTGGAAACTCATTACACAACCAAGGTAGACACATTGGACTCATATTTAAAACAAAAGAAAACCATCAGCACCAACCCCTTTCATAAAATCCCCTAAAGAATAAACCAACCCAGCCTCTGCACTCCTTCAAACAAATATCACAAGGTGAATTTATGGATTTGGTCAAAGCAAGCAGACCTTCCGGTTGCCCTTCTGACCCTTGTCTACCACACATCTTCAAGAACATTCTGTTATCTACTTCTGCTGCCACACCTGTGAGAAGAATCATCAATAACTCTTTAACTACCTGAAAGACTCTTTAAAGACCTGAAAAAGGCATAAATACGTCTGTTATTAAAGAAAACAAACCTAGACCCGCAGGACCCCAAGAACTACAGACCAATCACAAATGGACCTTTCCTGGGCAAACTGATAGAAAGAGCAGCATTTGCCCAGATGTCATAATTCATTGAAGACAATTCCATATTTTTAGACTACCAAACTGGATTCCGCCCAGGAAGAGGCACTGAATCGGCACTCGTAGCAATCTGGGATGATCTTTAAAACACAGTCGACCTCAATGGAGTTGCTGCACAACTTCTCTTGGACCTCTCAGCTGCCTTTGATACTGTTGATCATGACACCCTAATTCAAAAACTCCACGAAGCCGGCATAGAAGGGACTGCTCTCAACGGGATTACATCCTATCTTCAAAACAGAACTAATATTATCTATTCTGCCCCCTTCTCGTCCAAACCCTACCTCACAAAAGCAGAGGTCCCCCAAGGATCAATCATCTCACCTATGCTTTTCAACATCTACATGATGTCATTACCAGAATTGATCAATGATTTTCAACTCACATGCTACAACTATGCAGATGACACACAAATACTACTGAAATTTAAATGCCCCAAAAACATTGAAAACTCACAAATCTTCAGTTACCTCGGAGCTGTTGATCAGTGGTTGACTTGGAGCCATCTCAAACTAAATGCTTCCAAAACGGAAATTCTCACATGTGGTGATTAAAATTATGATCCACTGTGTGCCTGGCCTGATGATCTCGGACCACCTCCTCAAGTATCCAAGGAAGTTAAAAACCTTGGAATTACCATGTACTCCAAGTTAACAATGAATAAGTGGACAAATTAGCACAATCAAGCTTCATCACCTTGAAGAGTCTGTGACGAATCTTCCCCCACCTAGGATTTCCACACAAGGTGCAGGATACTATCTCCCTTGTACTATCCAAACTGGTATATGCCAATGACCTCTACCATCGATCATCTCTATCTATTATGAAAAAACTGCAACATATTCAGAACTCAGCTACCAGGCTGCTATTACATGTAAAGCCACAAGCCCACATCTCCCTGCCTTGAGAGCACTACACAGGCTACCCATTGCCAGAAGATCCACCTTCAAGCTGCTTTGTATCAACCACAAAGCTATACATGGAACAGAACCGCTTTCCATTAGAAATAAAATAACCAAATACATTCAACAAAGAAATCTCTGTTCCAGATTGGCACACCGCCTTAGAACACCACAATACAAGAAAAAGACAATAGGTGGTACAGCCTTCTCCTTTCAAGCAGCCAAACTATGGAATTCATTACCCCCAGATAGAAGATCCATGGATGACTATCTTGCCTTCAGAAGACTAGTCAAGATTTGGCTCTTTACTCCATAACCACCATATTCAAACAGCAATGGACTGAATATGCATGTGTTGATAAATATTTATAATCTGATTATGTGTATATTCTAGATATGTATAGTTCTTTAAGAAATATATAGTATTACTATTTCATAATAATAAATTGTACACATAAAGCCGGTATAACAAATGTATATTTACTCATGGTTAAATATATATATATATATATATATATATATATATATACATATATATGTATATCTATATCTATATATATATATGTTGTATGTATATGTATGTGTGTATGTATATACATACAGTATATATGTGTAAATTATTCGATGCTTCACATGTTCATAGGTCATTGCATAACTCCTAGATAAGTTGTATTAGATACTTATGAATCCCTGCTTTCGTTTTTATATCACAATGATCAAATGTTTTTATTAACATAAGCATTTCGCTATTCAAATATTGAGGAAAGATAAATGAATGTTAGAAAAGTACACTTATTAATTACCTTCAAATATTAAAATCTTGAAAGTCTGTATTTACACAATACTACTTTTCTTCTCATATTATTAAACCCATTATTATATTCCTTGCGCATGTATTCCCTTACTATGTATTTACATACCTATTTATTACTCTACTCCTACTGTACTAGAAAAAAAAAAAAAAAAAAAAAAAAAAAATCTATAAATAAGATTCAAATAATTAAATTTAAAAAATAATAATTATAAATACAAAAATAAATAAAATAAGATAATATATATACATATATATATATATATATATCAATAAAATGCTAAATAAATAATAATAATAATATAAATTTACTTTCTTGTAAGCTTTACTCTGTCTCCCTATCACCCTATGTCTCTATCTCTCTATCTATCCTCCATCCCCACTCTGCTCATCCCAAACCCATTCTACTACTTTCTTCTCCAAAATCACCCTGTCTGAGCTCTTCCCACCTCTACTGCATCCAGCTCACCCCAAAACTCAATTTACTTACATGATCTCCCATACAACCCTACTAAATTCTCCCTCATTTATCTCACCTTTGACTCATCCAAAACCCCTCCTGCTACTGTGATCTCCCTAGCCCTTTCCACAGACTCTTCCCTCCGCCATCTCTCCTTTACTCATCCTATGCCTCATCCTATTGCTATAAACTCCCAATTAACACTTCTGGATTCTTCCCTCCTCTATCCTTACATTAATCTAGTCAACCCAACTAACAAACTCACATATCATCTGCTCAAATTAACTCATAATAATACTAATACTGTACTCATGTTTCCCTATACTAATCCACCACTGATTCCTCTTGGCTTCTGGAGTAGCGTGCTACTCACCGAAAAACGTTTTGACGCCTCGTCAGGGGTAGTAAGCGCTATATAAATACAACTACAATTACAATATATATATATATATATATATATATATATATATATATATATATATACATACAAACACACACACATATATACATACATATATTTTAAACATATACATATATAAATATATGTATGTGTGTGTGTGTATATATATATATATATATATATATATATATATATATATATATATATATATTTAAAAACCTTTTACTTACCTGCAATATACTTACATTAACCATGAGTTCTGTTGTAAAAGCCATCCGTTGTAATGGCTTGTTTGTTTGCTGTGAAGGCCTCTCGTTGTTTAGCCTTCGTGACAAAGGCTGTTCCCCAAATACTTACATGTCATGCATACAGACATACATACTTACATACATACATATCATAGAAAGAGACAGTGAAAACACCTGATACATGTAGATATCAGTCTCAAGGGGGATGAACACATTAGGCAATATATGTTTTTGAAAAATAACATTTATATTATATGACAGCACCCGAAAGTGATGGAGAGACCACTGATGAACATGCGCCTGACACTGGTTTGGAAAAAGACACCGAGGTGCAGATGCTTCTCGCCATTTGTGCAGTTATGCACATCTATTTAGGAGAAGAAATAACATTTCAATCAAATGCATTTAATAGTAGGGTTACAAAGTGGCCTCTCATGTATGCTCACCCCAGAACTGTTTTGCATTTTTCTGGACCCTGCTCTTCTATTCAGCACCTCAGGGCATTTGCTCTGCCCATAAAGCAGTTTTGTTAAAACTGGTTTCACACATTTGGTTTACTTAACGTTTCTACATGGCCTTTTTAGATGTCACAGAAAATTAACCAATAGCATAGGAGTTAAATGTAATTTGTGAGCTGCAGGGTGTATTTATGTCATACATGACTGTCAGGAGCTCCACTGTGCTCTGCTTGGGCTGCAGTTTAAAAGCACTACAGAAACGCGTAGAAAAAAAGCACCTCTGCCATGTAGGAAAATCTATTGTTATATGCTAACAAGTCAGTCTAAAGCAAGACCTCTAAGCCCAAAGGGCTGGATTCCTAATATTAAAACGCCACACACCACATATTCGGAATTGTGCGCCCTCACAGTAACTTAACATCCAAAAGCTGGTTTTACTGTGTAGGTTAGCCTTATTTTCCATGATCAGGTCATTGTATATTTGAGGATGGAGATGAGTATTGTTAGAAATGGGGTCTTTGGTTGACAGTCAGGCTACCCCCTGTTCAAGCAAGGACCCTCACTCTAGTCAGGGTAAAAGAGAATCACCCTCAGCTAACCCCTGCTTACCCCCTTGGTAGCTTGGCAGAGCAGTAGGCTTAACTTCAGAATGCTAGGTGTAAAGTATTTGTACCAACACACACAGTAACTTAATGAAAACACCACAAAATGACACAACACCAGTTTAGAAAAATAGGAAATATTTATCTAAACAAAACAAGACCAAAACGGCAAAAATCCAACATACACAAGTCAAGTTATGAATTTTTAGAGATTAAACTCAAAAATAGCGCTTAGAAACAAAAATGCTTTGATGAGATGTTAACACGGCGGCATAACGGAGTCGTTCCCAACAAGCCGACACCAGCGGCGCCGGACACGGAGTCGTGTAGACCCCCAAGTACAGTACCTTTGGTGAAGAGTGAGAACAAGCCGATCCGCGAAGTTGGGGATCGTGGCGTCTGTGCGAAACGTTGAATCTGTGCACTTCGAGCGGCGTCGGTCAAGACGTGGTTCGGTGACTTCCACGGAGTCGCGGACTTCAGCGGGGCTGCAGCGACATCGGGCCTGCAAAGACCGCGCGTTCCAGCGAAGGTCACGGCGTCGGGTGCAGGCGGCGTCACCGGATTCAGCAGCGGCGGCGGTCCGAAGTCATCCAAAGTCGATTTCCTTGGATTTCCACCAGCTTTCCTTTCAAGGGCCCAAGGACTGGATAGGGCACCACTTGTCAGAGCAGGAGTCTCTCCAGAGACTCCGGGTGCTGGCAGAGAGAAGTCTTTGCTGTCCCTGAGACTTCAAACAACAGGAGGCAAGCTCTAAATCAAGCCCTTGGAGATTTCTTCACAAGATAGAAGGCACACAAAGTCCAGTCTTTGCTCTCTTACTCTGGCAGAAGCAGCACTGCAGGAAAGCTCCACAAAGCACAGTCACAGGCAGGGCAGCACTTCTTCCTCAGCTATCAGCTCTTCTCCAGGCAGAGGTTTCTCTTGGTTCCAGAAGTGTTTCTAAAGTCTGTAGATTTGGGTGCCCTTCTTATACCCATTTTAGTCTTTGAAGTCACCTTTCTTCAAAGGGGACTCACACCTACTTGTGAAATCCTGCCTTGCCCAGGCAAGGCCTCAGACACACACCAGGGGGTTGGAGTCTGCATTGTCAGAGGCAGGCACAGTCCTTTCAGATGAGAGTGACCACTCCACCCATCCCTCCTAGCAGAGATGGCTAATCAGGAAATGCAGGTTACACCACAGCTCCCTTTGTGTCACTGTCTAGTGCGAGGTGAAAAACAACCCAACTGTCAAACTGACCCAGACAGGGAATCCACAAACAAGGCAGAGTCACAGAATGGTTTAAGCAAGAACATGCTCACTTTCTAAAAGTGGCATTTTCAAACGCACAATCTTAAAATCAACTTTACTAAAAGATGTATTTTTAAATTGTGAGTTCAGGGACCCCAAACTTCACATGTCCATCTACTCTCTAGGGGAATCTACACTTTAATCATATTTAAAGGTAGCCCCCATATTATCCTATGAGAGAGACAGGCCTTGCAACAGTGAAAAACGAAGTTGGCAGTATTTCACTGCCAGGACATATAAACCACACTACTATATGTCCTACCTTATCCATACACTGCACCCTGCCCTTGGGGCTACCTAGGGCCTACCTTAGGGGTGCCTTACATGTAAGAAAAGGGAAGGTTTAGGCCTGGCAAGTGGGTACATTTGCCAAGTCGAATTTACAGTGTAAAAATACACACACAGACACTGCAGTGGCAGGTCTGAGACATGATTACGGGGTTACTTGTGTGGGTGGCACAACCAGTGCTGCAGGCCCACTAGTAACATTTGATGTACAGGCCCTGGGCACCTCTAGTGCACTTTACTAGGGACTTAACAGTAATACAAATATGCCAATCATGGAGAACCAATTACATACACATATTGTAAAGGAGCACTTGCACTTTAGCACTGGTTAGCAGTGGTAAAGTGCCCAGAGTAACAAAAACAGTAAAATCAGAGTCCAGCACACGTCAACAACCTGGGGAACAGAGGCAAAAAGTTAAGGGAGACCACACCAAGGATGAAAAGTCTAACACGTGTCCCCCCAGCTAAAAGTGGGGAGCAACTACCCAACCTCATGGGAGTTCTCATCACTAAGGCGGAAGAACCTGGACAGACCATCAGCATTGGAGTGCTCTGTACCAGGACGGTGTTCCACCGTAAAGTCCATCCCCTGTAGGGAAACGGACCACCTCAACAGTTTTGGATTCTCACCCCTCATCTGCATTAACCATCTGAGGGGCCTGTGGTCGGTCTGAACTCGGAAGTGAGTCCCAAACAAGTAGAGTCTTAGCTTCTTCAGTGCCCAGACCACAGCAAACGCTTCACGTTCTATGGCACTCCACCTAAGTTCCCTGGGTAGTAACCTCCTGCTAATGAAGGCTACGGGTTGACCTAGGCCCTCTTCATTAAGCTGTGAGAGTACTGCTCCAATACCATGCTCTGAAGCATCTGTTTGCACAACAAACTCCTTGGAGTAGTCAGGTGCCTTCAGCACAGGTGCTGTGCACATGGCAGCCTTCAGGGCATCAAAAGCGTTCTGGCAAGCCTCTGTCCAGATCACTTTCTTGGGTTGCTTCTTAGAAGTCAACTCAGTTAAGGGAGTAACAATGGTACCATATCCCTTAACAAACCTCCTGTAATATCCTGTGAGACCTAAAAAGGCTCTCACTTCAGTCTGGGTTTTGGGAGGCTCCCAAGCCAGAATTGTGTCAATCTTAGGCTGTAGGGGTGCCACCTGGCCACTCCCCACCTGGTGTCCTAAGTACACCACAGAACCCTGCCCTATTTGGCACTTGCTCACCTTAATAGTGAGGCCTGCCTTCTGCAGGGCCTCTAACACTCTCCAGAGGTGTTGCAGGTGTTCCTCCCATGTGGAACTAAACACAGCAATGTCATCCAGGTAGGCAGCACTGAACTCATCCAGTCCTGCCAACACCTGGTTGACCAACCTCTGAAAGGTGGCAGGGGCATTCTTCATCCCAAAGGGCATCACATTGAAGTGGAAGTGCCCATCTGGGGTAGAGAATGCTGACCTCTCCTTTGCCCCCTCAGTTAAGGCAATCTGCCAGTACCCAGATGTTAAACCAAACATACTGAGGTACTTGGCAGCTCCTAACCGATCAATGAGCTCATCAGCTCGGGGGATGGGGTGTGCGTCAGTCTTGCTGACCGCATTGACACCCTGGTAGTCCACACAGAACCTAAGTTCCGGAGTGGCACCAGGAGCAGCAGCCTTTGGGACCAATACCACTGGGCTGGCCCAAGGACTGCTGGAGTGCTCAATGACCCCTAGGGTTAACATTTTGGAGACTTCCTCCTTAATGCAAGCCCTGACCCTGCCAGTCACCCTGTAAACCTTATGTTTAACAGGTGTAAGGTCCCCAGTGTCCACATCATGTGTGCACAGGTGTGTGACTCCTGGGATCAGGGAAAACAGCGAGGCGAACTGTCCCAACACGTGGCGACAGTCCCTCTGCTGTTCCTCAGTCAGGGAGGGGAAGAGGATCACTCCCTCCACAGACCCATCTTTCTCTCCTGCAGACAGGAGGTCAGGAAGAGGCTCACTCTCTTCCTCCACCCCATCATCTGTCGCTAGGAGCATGGATAGCTCAGTTCGCTCAAAGTGTGGTTTGAGGCGGTTGACATGTAGGACCCTCATAGGGTTCCTGGGGGATTGCAAGTCTACCAGATAGGTGACCTCGCTCTTTCTTTCCACCACCTCAAAAGGCCAAGTCCACTTATCTTGGAGAGCCCTAGGCTCTACTGGCGCCATGACCCACACTTTTTGTCCAGGCTGAAACTCAACCAGAGTGGCATTCTGGTCGTACCACCGTTTCATATCCTCCTGGCTTGCTTCCAGGTTCTCCTGAGCGAGACTCCTGAAGCGGGCAGTCTGGTTTCTTAGTGCCAGCATGTAGCTAAATACATCCTGGGGTGGTTTACTAGGAGCTTTCTCCAAAGCCTCCTTCACCAGACTGAGCGGTCCCCTCACAGGGTGGCCATAGATGAGCTCAAAGGGGCTAAAGCCAAGTCCCTTTTGAGGCACCTCCCTGTAAGCGAACAGAAGGCATGGCAAGAGGACGTCCCACTTACGCCTCAAGGGCTCTGACAGGCCCTGAATCATGCCTTTCAAGGTGCGGTTGAATCTCTCAACCAGACCATTACTTTCGGGGTGGTAAGGTGTGGTGAACTTGTACGTTACCCCACACACCTTCCACAGAGACTTCATATAAGTGGATAAGAAGTTTGTACCTCTATCAGATACCACTTCCTTGGGGAACCCCATGCGGGTGAAAACTCCCATCAAGGCACGTCCCACCACGGGGGCAGTGACCGTCCTTAGAGGAATGGCTTCTGGGTACCGTGTGGCATGGTCCACCAAGACCACGATGAACCTGTTGCCCATGGCTGTCTTGGGATCCAGAGGCCCCACAATGTCAATTCCTACCCTTTCAAAGGGAGTACTGACCACTGGTAAAGGTTGGAGGGGAGCTTTGCATTTCCCCCCACTCTTGCCACTTGCCTGACAAGTCTGACAAGACCTACAATAAGCAGCTGACTGTTTGTGCATCAAGGGCCAGTAAAAGTGGGAGACAAGCCTCTTATAGGTCTTGTCCTGCCCTAGATGTCCTGCCAAAGGCACATCATGAGCCAAACCCAGTAGGAAGGCCCTGAAGCACTGGGTACCACCAGCATACGAGCTGACCCAGGCTCAGGAACCTTAGGCTCACTATACAGGAGGCCATCCTCCCAATATATCAGGTGAGTACCTGGCGCCTCGCCAGCCGCCTGGGCTGCAGCCTGCTGCCGCAGCCCCTCAAGAGTAGGGCACTCCTTCTGCGCTGTGCAGAATGCTTCCCTGGTGGGTCCCCCTTCCTGCTGCCACTGTGACAGCTCAGAGACCTCCCCCAGTTCAGCCACCTGCTCCCCTGTAGGTTCCGGGGCGTCATCCTCAGGCTCCGCCTCCTCTCGGACCGTGGGAACCTCGGGGGCCGGTTTCCCGCGCTCCCCTGCCCTTCATCTTCTTGGCGGTCCCCTGGGCCACTATTTCAGGCTCCATGGGCTCTTGACTACCCTGATTGGCAGCCATAGACCGGGTGGATACGCATACCCACCCAGGCAGACCCAACATCTCCAAGTGAGACCTGTGTTCCACCTCCTTCCAAGGAGAATCCTCCAGGTCGTTACCTAGCAAACAATCAACAGGCATGGTTGGACTCACAGCTACTTTCCAGGAACCTGTGACCCCCCCCCATTCAAAGGGAACCTGTGCCACTCTGCAGAGGCGCTCAGAGTTGTCTACCGCAACTACTTGGTGAAGTACCCGGGGATCAATCTGCTCTTCAGACACCAGGTGACTCCTCACTGTAGTCACACTGGCTCCTGTGTCTCTCAGAGCCTCCACCCTCTGTCCATTGATGGTCACTCATTGCCTGTACTTCTTAGTGTTATCAGGCACTACGTTTCTCTGGACCATCTCACTGTCCCCTAGTGAGACAAGGGTAATTTCTGCTGGTTCCCACCCAGCTGAAACCAACTCCTCCCCCAGCGCTACACTGGCCAAACCCTGGGACGGTGCACCAGTGGGTGCCGGTGTACTTTTGGGGCATTTGGGGTCCCCCCTCACATGACCCACCTGGTCACATGCATAGCACTTACGTGGGGGACCACCTGCCACTGGCTTCCCTTTGGACAACCATGGCTTCTTTTCACTGGGGGGTTGGGAATCCTTACCCTGGGAATCAGTTTGGGGCCCTTTAGAGAACTCCCCCTGTTTGCCCTTACCCCCCCTTTCTTCTGAGAGGGACCCTGCCCATCCATGGCGTGGTCTCCCCCATACCTCTTTTGGACCCTGGTGCTCTCCCAATGGTCCGCTTCCTGTGCAAGCTTCCTGGGGTCAGTCAGCTTGCTGTCAACGAGGTGCTGCCGCAGCTCTGGAAAACATAAACTGTACAAGTGCTCCCAAGCAATTAAATTGTAAAGCCCCTCATACGTGTTTACCTTACTGCCCTTCACCCAACCATCCAGTGACCTGCAAAAAGAATCAACACATTCCAACCATGTTTGGGATTCCTTTATCTTGTAGGATCTAAACTTCTCCTTGTACTTCTCAGGGGTGAGACCATACCTGGTGAGTAAGGCCTCCTTCATGACAGGGTAGGTGAGATCCTGAGCATCCCCTAAGGCTGTCAGTGTGTCCCTCCCCTCTGCCTCAAAATGCTTCCACAGGGCTGCCCCCCAATGAGCTTCAGGGACCAGGTTCATGTGGAGAGCTGACTCATAACCATTGAACCACAAGTAGATATCATAATCCCTCTTATAATCCCTCACAAGGTCTTTTGGGATGTGTACCCTTCTTTCAGGCTGCACTGTAGGATTGCTGCCACCATCCCTACTGGGCTGACTCCTCTGATCTATCTCTTTTAAACTGAGCTCATGAGCCATTGCTAACTTCCTTTCCTCAATGGCCAGCCTTCTCTGTTCCATCTCTAGACTGAGCTTTTTCAGCTCCAATTGGTACTCCCTTTCTGCCTGTCTGTCCTGCAACTCTTCAGGTGTCAGACCCTTGGAGGATACACTGCTACTTGCCCTAGAGACTCTTTCCCTGGGAATAACAGGTCCCCCCACTATACCATTATGTACTGATTGCTCTCCCTCCTCATCCTCCTCCTCATCCTCAGTGTGCCCTCCAGTGCTTCTGGTTGTCACCCAGGCCCTCAGCGCCTTTTTCAGCTCATCCTTCTTGGAAGAGCTCTTAATGGGACAACCAACATTTTTACAAAACTGCTTTAGCTGGGCCTTGTTATAACTATCCAATTGCTTCAGGTCAAAAACAGCTTCAACTGATGCATCTCCAAGTAGAGACATGATAAAAGGTTAAAAGAGTGCAAAGTTCCAAATGCAGAAAAGCAAGTTCTCAAATGAAGTTCCAGAAAAGTCAATCACCGGATCAGCGAAAAAAGAAACTGAATGCAGAGCAAAAACAGTCCAAATAGAAAAAAAACAAAAATCACAGGACTAGTAGTATGTGGTCACGTAGTGGTTTGAACTCAAACAGTAGTGTACACTAAATCATTGTATGTCAAGTCCAAATACAAGTCCAAATCCCAACCGCTGATCACCAATGTTAGAAATGGGGTCTTTGGTTGACAGTCAGGTTACCCCCTTTTCAAGCAAGGACCCTCACTCTAGTCAGGGTAAAAGAGAATCACCCTCAGCTAACCCCTGCTTACCCCCTTGGTAGCTTGGCAGAGCAGTAGGCTTAACTTCAGAGTGCTAGGTGTAAAGTATTTGTACCAACACACACAGTAACTTAATGAAAACACCACAAAATGACACAACACCAGTTTAGAAAAATAGGAAATATTTATCTAAACAAAACAAGACCAAAACGACAAAAATCCAACATACACAAGTCAAGTTATGCATTTTTAGAGATTAAACTTAAAAATAGCGCTTAGAAACAAAAATGCTTCGATGAGATGTTAACACGGCATCGTGACGGAGTCGTTCCCAACAAGCCGACACCAGCGGCGCCGGACACGGAGTCGTGTAGACCCCCAAGTACAGTACCTTTGGTGAAGAGTGAGAACAAGCCAATGCTCGAAGTCGGGGATCGCGGCGTCTGTGCGAAACGTTGAATCCGTGCACTTCGAGCGGCGTCGGTCACGACGTGGTGCGGCGACTTCCACGGAGTCGCGGACTTCAGTGGGGCTGCAGCGGTGTCGGGCCTGTGAAGAGCGTCGCGTTCCAGCAAAGATCACGGCGTCGGGTGCAGGCGGCGTCACCAGATTCAGCAGCGGCGTCGGTCCGAAGTCGTCCGAAGTCGATTTCCTTGGATTTCCACCAGCTTGCCTTTCAAGGGCCCAAGGACTGGATAGGGCACCACTTGTCAGAGCAGGAGGCAAGCTCTAAATCAAGCCCTTGGAGATTTCTTCACAAGATGGAAGGCACACAAAGTCCAGTCTTTGCCCTCTTACTCTGGCAGAAGCAGCAAAGCAGGAAAACTCCACAAAGCACAGTCACAAGCAGGTCAGCACTTCTTCCTCAGCTATTATCTCTTCTCCAGGCAGAGGTTCCTCTTGGTTCCAGAAGTGTTTCTAAAGTCTGTAGATTTGGGTGCCCTTCTTCTACCCATTTTAGTCTTTGAAGTCACCTTTCTTCAAAGGGGACTCACACCTACTTGTGAAATCCTGCCTTGCCCAGGCAAGGCCTCAAACACACACCAGGGGGTTGGAGTCTGCATTGTCAGAGGCAGGCACAGCCCTTTCAGATGAGAGTGACCACTCCACCCATCCCTCCTAGCAGAGATGGCTAATCAGGAAATGCAGGTTACACCACAGCTCCCTTTGTGTCACTGTCTAGTGCGAGGTGAAAAACAACCCAACTGTCAAACTGACCCAGACAGGGAATCCACAAACAAGGCAGAGTCACAGAATGGTTTAAGCAAGAACATGCTCACTTTCTAAAAGTGCCATTTTCAAACGCACAATCTTAAAATCAACTTTACTGAAAGATGTATTTTTAAATTGTGAGTTCAGGGACCCCAAACTCCACATGTCCATCTACTCTCTAGGGGAATCTACACTTTAATCATATTTAAAGGTAGCCCCCATATTATCCTATGAGAGAGACAGGCCTTGCAACAATGAAAAACGAAGTTGGCAGTATTTCACTGCCAGGACATATAAACCACATTACTATATGTCCTACCTTATCCATACACTGCACCCTGCCCTTTGGGCTACCCAGGGCCTACCTTAGAGGTGCCTTACATGTAAGAAAAGGGAAGGTTTAGGCCTGGCAAGTGGGTACATTTGCCAAGTCGAATTTACAGTGTAAAAATACACACACAGACACTGCAGTGGCAGGTCTGAGACATGATTACGGGGTTACTTGTGTGGGTGGCACAACCAGTGCTGCAGGCCCACTAGTAACATTTGATTTACAGGCCCTGGGCACCTCCAGTGCACTTTACTAGGGACTTGACAGTAAAACAAATATGCCAATCATGGAGAACCAATTACATACACATATTGTAAAGGAGCACTTGCACTTTAGCACTGGTTAGCAATGGTAAAGTGCCTAGAGTAACAAAAACAGTAAAATCAGAGTCCAGCACACATCAACAACCTGGGGAACAGAGGCAAAAAGTTAAGGGATACCACGCCAAGGATGAAAAGTTTAACAAGTATCTACAATATATTACATTACTTAGCAGGTGTACAGCTCTCCCGACAACAACTCTTATGTCAGTCCTCATAGTTTCCCATCATACCCTCAAAACAGCATGGCATCGGAAATGAAGGTTCACACAGAAGGATCAGAGTTCTTGATACGCTAAGGCACGCTACAGATGATTTTTGAACTTTCAGATACAATATTAGTAGTTTCTAGACGTCCTCAAACCTGTTTGTATCTTCTAGCAGATCATATAAGAGCATCTTCATAGCTATCAGTGACCAGTCACCTCAGCCAGTGGCTCCATGTAGGTGAGTTCATCTGTTTCTATTGGGTTGCTAATGTTTGTAGCATACAAGTTAAAAGTGTTTGGTCGTTTTAGTTACTCCTGCCATATGCATAGGCGTTAAGTTTAGAAGCATAAATACAAGGTAAACTAAGACTTCTTTGGTGTTGCCTAAAATGCCTTTTCAAGTGTGTTATTATTTTCTGACAATACAACCAATTGCGAATTTTGTCTCACTCCCCCATTCATCCATGTCAACATTTTCACTCTTATAAAGGGCCCATTTGTTTGAGTTTATTTAATGTCAAGCAGCAACTGGGCATTAGTTTCTAGAAGGTTTCTCTGTTCTGTACAGTATGTAGGGTGCCCTAGAGTTCCGGCAACAGTAGTTGCTATTGGTTGTGTGCAAGGGCTTTACCCAGTGTCTTCACCCATCTAGCTTTGCACAGCCATTACACAAGTGACAAGCTAACAAATTGCCATCTACCTGCTTCTCTCTATTGAAAACATAGCGGAAGATCCTGCCTATGCTTCCATCACACCGCCGTCCTTTGGTGGAGCAGGCGACAATTTTGAACAGGATGGACTATGGGAACTCTCTGTTCCTAGGTCCCCAGACTATCTGATTAAGTGACTGTCGCGGAATTCGGACTGCAACAGCCCATCTGGCCCTTATAATCTCTCTACCAACTCATTGGCCACGGCTGCACTGGACAAACTCCACTGGCTTTCCTTTGCCTAAAATGATTCTCTTCAAATCTCTTTGCATAGTTCATAGCTCTGTTAATCAAATAGGACCCTTCTAGCTGCAGGATCAATTCCAGAGCAACTATCTGGCCTGCCACCTGCGGTCCTCTTAAGCCAACCTTCTGATACATCCTAAATTCAAATGTTGATGGACCAGGGCAGAACGTTCTCGGTTCAGGCCTCCCGCCTATACCACCCCTCTGCATTTCATCTATAACTTGGCACTTACAGGAAAACTCTGAAGACCTGGCGGAACATCTGTTAGTCAGTAAAAATTAGCTTGGTGAGTGAACTTCCACTGCAGTGCCAGAGCACGCTTTCGTGCAACAGTAGCACTTTATAAATGCTAATAATAATAATAATAATAAGAATGGTCATAATAATGATTTGAGCTGTGTATACACTTGATTTGATACTGCATTAATATTGGAGATGAGTCTTTTAATACTGTCACATTCATGAAAGAGCCTACCAAAAGGGAGACGGTCCGGTTACATGGCCGAGATGGTGTAACCTTTCCTTTTCTTCAATTGCAAAACCTCTGGTACAGGAATCAAAAGACTTGGGGACCTGATTTAGATTTCTGCAGAGGTGGTTACTTCGTCACAACAGAGATGGATATCCCGTCTGCCAAAATATAAATCCCATTATTTCCTATGGGAATTCGATTTTGGCGGACGGGCTATCGGTCACTGTTGTGACGGAATAACTCCTCTGCCAAAATCTAAATCAGGCCCTAAATTATCCCTGAGAGGAACATATCACGCAACATAAGGCTGCCCCCCCCCCCACCCCGCCCCTCACCATTACAGAAAGGCCTCACTTCCCAATGGAGGACTAAAATTAGGGTTATGATGTATGGAGTGGAAGGGAAAATAGTGACTTTATGTTTCTGTGATAGTCTGTTCCATAATGTCACGAGAATGAAAAGTATCTATGAGGTGTAAGTGATTGCCAGTCTGTGTCTTGAAGGAAGCCTTTTCAGGTCCCAAAAGGACCTGCTCAGTAATACATGTTCCATAAATGTCCAGTCTTTTTCTGTCTCCCTCGGGGACCATCTGGAAGTCACGCACAGAGGTAAAGGACAATGTAACCCCAGTTCACCCTTAATTTTAGCTAATCTCATCACTTTTTCTAGAAAATAGGGGTCTTCCACCTCGCCAAATAAATTTGTCACAAGAAAGTTAGAACGTATACATTTCTGAATTGGACACTATAGTTGGAAAATCTTGAAACAAGTATAGTAATTGAAGGAGGAGATGAATAGTTAGCACTGTGATTCTCCCCATCCAAGTTACAACATGTGGGCTCCACGCTTGCAGACTGGCTTTTGAGTTCCTCAAAAGGGGCCGTAGAGTTTGCTGCATGCAAGCTAGGAATAGAGGGAGCTCGATACACTCCAAAGTATTTGATTTTGTTTTCCACCTTTTGGAACGGTGAAATAGATTGCAGGTGTGTTTCTGCTTTTGCATCAAGTAGAACCCCCATCAATTTAGCTTTCGAGGACTTCACCCTGAAATCAAAAATCTATATGTAGTGTTTCAGAGCATTTAGAAGTGTCAGAAGGAGATAATCAGTGAATAGATGTATCGTATCATTTGTAGATGCAAAATGCATACCTTCGACAGCCTCTGATTTTATGACCTATAAGTTCTATCGTCTAGGTGAAGTGGAGAACACTCTTGTTTAGTTCTGCTACTTAAAGGACATCAAGTTGATTTCTCACCCTTTACTACAACTCTGGCAGAAGGTGTTGCATTGTCTGCCTGTATATATATTTCCACATTCTCATGCCATATCCCACCTTAAGTAAAATATATTGAAAGAATGACCAGTTTTGGGGTTGAGAGAAAGTATAGCTATCAGGGGTATATTTTTTACTGGATGGATTTCTCTGTGTGTTGCAAAGTGCTACATATGTTATCAAACTTCTGTCTATTTTTAATAAATCCTGATTGGTCGGATTCTTTCCAGAATGGCCTAAAGGTTTCTAGGTGGTTAGCCAATATCATTGTAAATATTCTGAGCTCTTACAAGGGAAATGGATTTGCATGAAGAACACAGTAGCGGCTGGCACCTTAAAAATTTGGTGGGGCAACCAACCTAACATTTAGGGTATTAGTCGCATGTGAAAAATAGAAAATAAAACATGAAAATGTACTCACTCTCTTGGCTCACCTCCTCCAGTCCTCGCCCCTTGGTGCTCTGAGTGCAGCAATTGAATGCTGCACATCACTCTAGACGCTGCTCTCATGCTGCTGATAATGTTAGCAGCATGAGAGCAGCGCCAGAATTGGCTGGAGCGGGCTGCCTCGACACACCAAGCTCTCTCAGACAGTTGAGTGGAGAGGTTTACGCTGCGCATGTCAGGCTGGCCGTCGCAAGACTGCTGGCCAAAATGACATGCGCAGTGCAAACTTTGGAGTGGGCATCACTCCCCTGATGCCAGTCAGCAGCAGTGGCCCCGCCCCAGTCACGGATGGCTGGGCAAAGGGAAAAATAAAATGGTAATAAAGGTATTTTATTACCATTTTGTTCTTCACCTTTTTGGCGGCGCTGACAGCAGGGGGTCGTGGCTCCTCTGCCCTAAGGGAGAGGATGCCGCTGGAGGAACACTCACCTCGCTTGTATTATGGAGCATGGTTCTTCCAGCTTCTTTCATCGTAAGTGTAAAGAAATGGCTCCCTGTTGCAGTTACCCCCCACTTTTTGCCTGATACTGATGCTGACTTGACTGAGAAGTGTGCTGGGACCCTGCTAACCAGGCCCCAGCACCAGTGTTCTTTCACCTAAAATGTACCATTGTTTCCACAATTGGCACACCCTGGCATCCAGATAAGTCCCTTGTAACTGGTACCTCTGGTACCAAGGGCCCTGATGCCAGGGAAGGTCTCTAAGGGCTGTAGCATGTATTATGCCACCTTAGAGACCCCTCACTCAGCACAGACACACTGCTTACAAGCCTGTGTGTGCTGGGGAGAACAAAATGAGTAAGTCGACATGGCACTCCCCTCAGGGTGCCATGCCAGCCTCTCACTGCCTATGCAGTATAGGTAAGACACCCCTCTAGCAGGCCTTACAGCCCTAAGGCAGGGTGCACTATACCATAGGTGAGGGTACCAGTGCATGAGCATGGTACCCCTACAGTGTCTAAACAAAACCTTAGACATTGTAAGTGCAGGGTAGCCATAAGAGTATATGGTCTGGGAGTTTGTCAAACACGAACTCCACAGCACCATAATGGCTACACTGAAAACTGGGAAGTTTGGTATCAAACTTCTCAGCACAATAAATGCACACTGATGCCAGTGTACATTTTATTGTAAAATACACCACAGAGGGCACCTTAGAGGTGCCCCCTGAAACTTAACCGACTATCTGTGTAGGCTGACTAGTTTTAGCAGCCTGCCACAAACCGAGACATGTTGCTGGCCCCATGGGGAGAGTGCCTTTGTCACTCTGAGGCCAGTAACAAAGCCTGCACTGGGTGGAGATGCTAACACCTCCCCCAGGCAGGAATTGTCACACCTGGCGGTGAGCCTCAAAGGCTCACCTCCTTTGTGCCAACCCAGCAGGACACTCCAGCTAGTGGAGTTGCCCGCCCCCTCCGGCCAGGCCCCACTTTTGGCGGCAAGGCCGGAGAAGATAATGAGAAAAACAAGGAGGAGTCACTGACCAGTCAGGACAGCCCCTAAGGTGTCCTGAGCTGAAGTGACTCTAACTTTTAGAAATCCTCCATCTTGCAGATGGAGGATTCCCCCAATAGGGTTAGGATTGTGACCCCCTCCCCTTGGGAGGAGGCACAAAGAGGGTGTACCCACCCTCAGGGCTAGTAGCCATTGGCTACTAACCCCCCAGACCTAAACACGCCCTTAAATTTAGTATTTAAGGGCTACCCTGAACCCTAGAAAATTAGATTCCTGCAACTACAAGAAGAAGGACTGCCCAGCTGAAAACCCCTGCAGAGGAAGACCAGAAGACGACAACTGCCTTGGCTCCAGAAACTCACCGGCCTGTCTCCTGCCTTCCAAAGATCCTGCTCCAGCGACGCCTTCCAAAGGGACCAGCGACCTCGACATCCTCTGAGGACTGCCCCTGCTTCGAAAAGACAAGAAACTCCCGAGGACAGCGGACCTGCTCCAAGAAAGGCTGCAACTTTGTTTCCAGCAGCCTTGAAAGAACCCTGCAAGCTCCCCGCAAGAAGCGTGAGACTTGCAACACTGCACCCGGCGACCCCGACTCGGCTGGTGGAGATCCGACGCCTCAGGAGGGACCCCAGGACTACTCTGATACTGTGAGTACCAAAACCTGTCCCCCCTGAGCCCCCACAGCGCCGCCTGCAGAGGGAATCCCGAGGCTTCCCCTGACCGCGACTCTTTGAACCTAAAGTCCCGACGCCTGGGAGAGACCCTGCACCCGCAGCCCCCAGGACCTGAAGGACCGGACTTTCACTGGAGAAGCGACCCCCAGGAGTCCCTCTCCCTTGCCCAAGTGGAGGTTTCCCCGAGGAATCCCCCC
Organism: Pleurodeles waltl; assembly: GCF_031143425.1. Lineage (NCBI taxonomy): Eukaryota > Metazoa > Chordata > Amphibia > Caudata > Salamandridae > Pleurodeles > Pleurodeles waltl. The sequence continues at coordinate 417,445,570 of NC_090448.1, read as the reverse complement.
CTTGCCTGCCTGCAGCGCTGAAGAGATCCCGAGATCTCTCATAGACTAACACTGCGAACCCGACGCTTGTTTCTACACTGCACCCGGCCGCCCCCGCGCCGCTGAGGGTGAAATTTCTGTGTGGACTTGTGTCCCCCCCGGTGCCCTACAAAACCCCCCTGGTCTGCCCTCCGAAGACGCGGGTACTTACCTGCAAGCAGACCGGAACCGGGGCACCCCCTTCTCTCCATTCTAGCCTATGTGTTTTGGGCACCACTTTGAACTCTGCACCTGACCGGCCCTGAGCTGCTGGTGTGGTGACTTTGGGGTTGCTCTGAACCCCCAACGGTGGGCTACCTTGGACCCAGAACTAAGCCCTGTAAGTGTCTTACTTACCTGGTTAACCTAACAAATACTTACCTCCCCTAGGAACTGTGAAAATTGCACTAAGTGTCCACTTTTGAAACAGCTATTTGTGAATAACTAGAAAAGTATACATGCAATTTTGATGATTTGAAGTTCCTAAAGTACTTACCTGCAATACCTTTCGAATGAGATATTACATGTAGAATTTGAACCTGTGGTTCTTAAAATAAACTAAGAAAAGATATTTTTCTATACAAAAACCTATTGGCTGGATTTGTCTCTGAGTGTGTGTACCTCATTTATTGTCTATGTGTATGTACAACAAATGCTTAACACTACTCCTTGGATAAGCCTACTGCTCGACCACACTACCACAAAATAGAGCATTAGTATTATCTCTTTTTGCCACTATCTTACCTCTAAGGGGAACCCTTGGACTCTGTGCATGCTATTCCTTACTTTGAAATAGCACATACAGAGCCAACTTCCTACATTGGTGGATCAGCGGTGGGGTACAAGACTTTGCATTTGCTGGACTACTCAGCCAATACCTGATCACACGACAAATTCCAAAATTGTCATTAGAAATTCATTTTTGCAATTTGAAATTTTTCTAAATTCTTAAAAGTCCTGCTAGGGCCTTGTGTGTTAAGTCCCTGTTTAGCATTGTCTTTTTAGAGTTTAAAAGTTTGTTAAAAGTTTGAATTAGATTCTAGAAACAGTTTTAGATTCTTAAAAAAGTATTCCAACTCTTAGCAGAATAATGTCTGATACAGAGATGCAGGTGGTGGAACTCGACACCACACCTTACCTCCATCTTAAGATGAGGGAGTTAAGGTCTCTCTGTAATATAAAGAAAATAACCATTGGCTCCAGACCTACCAAAATCCAGCTCCAGGAGCTGTTGGCAGAGTTTGAAAAAGCCAACCCCTCTGAGGATGACTTCACAGAGGAAGAAATTAGTGACTTAGAGGGCAATTCCCCCCTTCCAGTCCTAAATAGGGAGACCAGGGCCTCTCAAGCCCTGTCTCCAAAAATGATAGTCAGAAATGTTGCTTCCCTCACAGGAGGGTCCAGCATTTCTGAAATCACTGAGGATGCTCTCAGTGAAGATGACCCCCTGTTAGCCAGGATGGTCAAAAGATTGGCTTTGGAAAAGCAGCTCCTAGCCATAGAAAGGGAAAGAAAAGAGATGGGCCTAGGTCCCATCGATGGTGGCAGCAACTTAAATAGGGTCAGAGATTCTCCTGACATCCTAAAAATCCCCAAAGGGATTGTAACAAAATATGAAGATGGTGATGACATCACCAAATGGTTCACAGCTTTTGAGAGGGCTTGTGTAACCAGAAAAGTAAACAGATCTCACTGGGGTGCTCTCCTTTGGGAAATGTTCACTGGAAAGTGTAGGGATAGACTCCTCACACTCTCTGGAAAAGATGCAGAATCTTATGACCTCATGAAGGGTACCCTGATTGAGGGCTTTGGATTCTCCACTGAGGAGTATAGAATTAGATTCAGGGGGGCTCAAAAATCCTCGAGCCAGACCTGGGTTGACTTTGTAGACTACTCAGTAAAAACACTAGATGGTTGGTTAACTGGAAATGAAGTGTGTGACTATGTTGGGCTTTATAATTTGTTTATGAAAGAACACATTTTAAGTAACTGCTTCAATGAAAAGTTGCATCAGTATCTGGTAGACCTAGGTCCAATTTCTCCCCAAGAATTGGGAAAGAAGGCAGACCACTGGGTCAAGACTAGGGTAACCAAAACTTCCACTGGGGGTGACCAAAAGAAAGGGGTTACAAAAATTCCCCAGGAGAAAGTGGGTGACACTAGAAACAAAGAAAAAGAGTCCTCTGTAGGCCCCCAAAAACCAGAACAGGTGGGTGGGCCCCAAGACACAACCCAAAACAAAGGTGGGTACCAGGGTAAGAACTGGGATGCCACTAAGGCATGGTGCCACAACTGTAAACAGTCTGGGCACCACACCAAGGACACTTCTTGTCCCAAAAACAAACCCCAGAACAAGATTCCAGGGGTAACCAGTGTAGCCATGGGAGATGACTCCTCAGATGAGGAGGTCTTCATAGCCTTCCACTGGAAACAGGGCCCAACAGGTGAGTTGGAGATTCCAGAGGGAAGTAGACACTTCCACCACCTACTGGTGAATGGAATCCCAACCACTGCCCTGAGAGACACTTGTGCCAGTCACACTATTGTGCATGACAGGCTGGTGCTCTCAAACCAGTACATCCCAGGTGAGACTGGCAGGGTAAGAGTTAGCCTAGACAGGGTCACTAAGAGGCCTGTGGCTTTAGTACCCATAGAAGTGGGCGGCACTCTTAGCTGGAGAAGGGTAGTAGTCAGTACAGACCTCCCCCTTGATTGTCTCCTTGGAAATGACTACCCAGAGGTTAGTCAGAGCCCAAGAGAGGGACTGGTCCAGTGCCAGTCCTCTCCCAAGGATTCTGGAAGTCCTGCCTCTGCAGTAAATGCAAGTAGGCCCCAGAAGAAAAAGAAAAGGAAACAGAGTAGGAAAGGTGGACAACCTTTAGCCAAGGTTCCAGCAAGCCAAGGAGATTCTGCTCCAGTAGGGGAGAACTCCAAAAATGGCTCTGATAAAGTCCAACCTGACCCACAAGAAGTCCTGGCTAGTCAGGCAACTGTTAAGCCTGAGTGGGTGGCTCCTCAGCTAACAGAAGAAAGAGTGGAAGAAGGGTGTTTACTACAAGATGTGGTGACCCCCCACTCTAATACAGCAGACAGGCACCCTGAACCCAAAGAAGCCTGTAACTTAGCCCCTTCCCTTGTAGGTGAAGAGCTAAAGGTGTGGTTCTGGGCACTGACAGCTGTCAGTGGCCTCTGCTGGGTGTTAGCCTTTATGGCTGCACTATCCTTGGCCTGGTGGTCTGACCCCATGCCAAATAACAAGTTAGGCCCCCTGACCCTGTTGGTCATGGTGGGGTTACTCCAGCTCTGGGTAACCTCTTTGGGTAAGCTAGGGGTGACCCTGGCTAAGATAAGATTAGCAGAGGTGGATACCTCTGACCTCAAAATAGAGAGAATGGGTGAAGACATAAAAAGCACAGACAAGAGGCAGTTCAGACTAGGTCCTATCACTGTGGAAGTGGGTCAGTTCCCCAGAGGGAATGACCTGAACAGGAGGATGTAAGGCAGAGTAGGCCCTGCAACAAACCAGCCATTTCCTCTACTCTTCCTCGCCTGACAGACTAGGAAGACTCTTCCAGCGTTGGCTGAGTCTCCTGGCCTGTGGGCTGGGGGGGGCTTGTGTAAAGAAATGGCTCCCTGTTGCAGTTACCCCCCACTTTTTGCCTGATACTGATGCTGACTTGACTGAGAAGTGTGCTGGGACCCTGCTAACCAGGCCCCAGCACCAGTGTTCTTTCACCTAAAATGTACCATTGTTTCCACAATTGGCACACCCTGGCATCCAGATAAGTCCCTTGTAACTGGTACCTCTGGTACCAAGGGCCCTGATGCCAGGGAAGGTCTCTAAGGGCTGTAGCATGTATTATGCCACCTTAGAGACCCCTCACTCAGCACAGACACACTGCTTACAAGCCTGTGTGTGCTGGGGAGAACAAAATGAGTAAGTCGACATGGCACTCCCCTCAGGGTGCCATGCCAGCCTCTCACTGCCTATGCAGTATAGGTAAGACACCCCTCTAGCAGGCCTTACAGCCCTAAGGCAGGGTGCACTATACCATAGGTGAGGGTACCAGTGCATGAGCATGGTACCCCTACAGTGTCTAAACAAAACCTTAGACATTGTAAGTGCAGGGTAGCCATAAGAGTATATGGTCTGGGAGTTTGTCAAACACGAACTCCACAGCACCATAATGGCTACACTGAAAACTGGGAAGTTTGGTATCAAACTTCTCAGCACAATAAATGCACACTGATGCCAGTGTACATTTTATTGTAAAATACACCACAGAGGGCACCTTAGAGGTGCCCCCTGAAACTTAACCGACTATCTGTGTAGGCTGACTAGTTTTAGCAGCCTGCCACAAACCGAGACATGTTGCTGGCCCCATGGGGAGAGTGCCTTTGTCACTCTGAGGCCAGTAACAAAGCCTGCACTGGGTGGAGATGCTAACACCTCCCCCAGGCAGGAATTGTCACACCTGGCGGTGAGCCTCAAAGGCTCACCTCCTTTGTGCCAACCCAGCAGGACACTCCAGCTAGTGGAGTTGCCCGCCCCCTCCGGCCAGGCCCCACTTTTGGCGGCAAGGCCGGAGAAGATAATGAGAAAAACAAGGAGGAGTCACTGACCAGTCAGGACAGCCCCTAAGGTGTCCTGAGCTGAAGTGACTCTAACTTTTAGAAATCCTCCATCTTGCAGATGGAGGATTCCCCCAATAGGGTTAGGATTGTGACCCCCTCCCCTTGGGAGGAGGCACAAAGAGGGTGTACCCACCCTCAGGGCTAGTAGCCATTGGCTACTAACCCCCCAGACCTAAACACGCCCTTAAATTTAGTATTTAAGGGCTACCCTGAACCCTAGAAAATTAGATTCCTGCAACTACAAGAAGAAGGACTGCCCAGCTGAAAACCCCTGCAGAGGAAGACCAGAAGACGACAACTGCCTTGGCTCCAGAAACTCACCGGCCTGTCTCCTGCCTTCCAAAGATCCTGCTCCAGCGACGCCTTCCAAAGGGACCAGCGACCTCGACATCCTCTGAGGACTGCCCCTGCTTCGAAAAGACAAGAAACTCCCGAGGACAGCGGACCTGCTCCAAGAAAGGCTGCAACTTTGTTTCCAGCAGCCTTGAAAGAACCCTGCAAGCTCCCCGCAAGAAGCGTGAGACTTGCAACACTGCACCCGGCGACCCCGACTCGGCTGGTGGAGATCCGACGCCTCAGGAGGGACCCCAGGACTACTCTGATACTGTGAGTACCAAAACCTGTCCCCCCTGAGCCCCCACAGCGCCGCCTGCAGAGGGAATCCCGAGGCTTCCCCTGACCGCGACTCTTTGAACCTAAAGTCCCGACGCCTGGGAGAGACCCTGCACCCGCAGCCCCCAGGACCTGAAGGACCGGACTTTCACTGGAGAAGCGACCCCCAGGAGTCCCTCTCCCTTGCCCAAGTGGAGGTTTCCCCGAGGAATCCCCCCCTTGCCTGCCTGCAGCGCTGAAGAGATCCCGAGATCTCTCATAGACTAACACTGCGAACCCGACGCTTGTTTCTACACTGCACCCGGCCGCCCCCGCGCCGCTGAGGGTGAAATTTCTGTGTGGACTTGTGTCCCCCCCGGTGCCCTACAAAACCCCCCTGGTCTGCCCTCCGAAGACGCGGGTACTTACCTGCAAGCAGACCGGAACCGGGGCACCCCCTTCTCTCCATTCTAGCCTATGTGTTTTGGGCACCACTTTGAACTCTGCACCTGACCGGCCCTGAGCTGCTGGTGTGGTGACTTTGGGGTTGCTCTGAACCCCCAACGGTGGGCTACCTTGGACCCAGAACTAAGCCCTGTAAGTGTCTTACTTACCTGGTTAACCTAACAAATACTTACCTCCCCTAGGAACTGTGAAAATTGCACTGTGTCCACTTTTGAAACAGCTATTTGTGAATAACTAGAAAAGTATACATGCAATTTTGATGATTTGAAGTTCCTAAAGTACTTACCTGCAATACCTTTCGAATGAGATATTACATGTAGAATTTGAACCTGTGGTTCTTAAAATAAACTAAGAAAAGATATTTTTCTATACAAAAACCTATTGGCTGGATTTGTCTCTGAGTGTGTGTACCTCATTTATTGTCTATGTGTATGTACAACAAATGCTTAACACTACTCCTTGGATAAGCCTACTGCTCGACCACACTACCACAAAATAGAGCATTAGTATTATCTCTTTTTGCCACTATCTTACCTCTAAGGGGAACCCTTGGACTCTGTGCATGCTATTCCTTACTTTGAAATAGCACATACAGAGCCAACTTCCTACAGTAAGCGATATTAATTCTGTCTCTAGAAAGGAGTTATGGAACTTGGCTAATCAGCACAGTATCAAAATAATTATAGAAGGCCTGTGTAAGGCAACCTGAGCCTGATGTCTTGTTAGCTTTAATATGCTTAATTATCCTCGCCACTTCTCCGTCCTACTGTATGCTTGTTCTTCTAAAGCCACCCAGTCAGACCGTTACAGAGCTGGAAGGATAATATCCTCGAAGAAAGCATCTAATGTGCCTTTGTCAATCTGCTCTTTCTTACATATTTCTTTAAATACAGAACAAAAGTTGTGTTGCTTCTCACGTTCAGTGGTCGAGGGGCAGCCACATGTGTCACAGACATTGGGAATTCGAGTTTTAGCCACAGCCATACCTGAACAGGCAGCTAGTATCTTGTTAGCTCTGTTGGCTTTCTCACAGAATGTATGTTTGAACTTCAGTAGAGCCTTTAAATTGGGTTACCTTTTCACAGCAGTGATGTTTATCAATGCTGTAAGAGTACCTCACTCCCAGTAGTGTTAGTCTGCTTTTTTTAAATATGCTTTTCGGCATGAGGGCTCAAATATGTCTCTGGTCAGCTTTCACTGAGATGCCTTTACATCTGACCACGGCCTGGAAGGCATCCCAAAGAGTTGAGGCCAAAACATCTTTTTGTTGTTATTCCTGAGTTGTCTGCTCACATTTTACTCATACATTGTATCTTTTATTATATTTTTACCAAGCTTCCATGTCCCATTATTCCCCGGAAGAAATCCCAAATGTTTGGGGTGTGGTGGAGTGTGGTTGGAAGTCATTAGAAGGACCATTGCAACCTTCTTAGCTACTCTATTGGAGCGTATGATCCCCAAATAATATCCTTTAATTGTGTACGTTCTGTGATGATGCGAGAAAAAAGAATAGTCCTAACCAGTGGAATGAGTAGTCCTTGAAGCATTCTGTTTACTACCCTGTTAGCACGAATTGTGACGTGTTTTGAGTGCAGCTATTTCGTGGGTGCCTATCCAGACTAGAATCTTGCGTTATCTTGGAGTCTCCTACCTAAATTTATTTACCAGTCATGCTTTCTTTTGTTAGCTATATTAGTGCATCAAAGATTTGGTCTTTATGTGAATTAGAGACATATGAAGACAGTATTGTGGAAGTAGTACCATTAAGGATACCGATGAGGATTACATAACAACCCTCCCTTTCACTAGTTCTTGCAGCCAAGACTAAAGATCCCTATGTAAAGACAACATCACCCCACTCACCTTCCTAGGTGAGGTGGCTAAGAACCAGGCACATATTGCTTGTGGATCATCTACCTCGTGTCCTTCGATAATAAGTCGTTCTTTTGCAAGCATAGGATAGCAGGGCATTCTGAGACAATGGCCTTACAGACCTTGTGTCTTTTAATAGAGGGGATAAGTCCCTGACATTCTAAGAGAACAATCTTACCATCTACACCAAAGGTGCTAACATTCCTATTCGATGGGTCATTGGGTTGATCATCATCTAGTGTTCTATCAGTAGTTGTTCCTGCAATCTAGGCATCAGGTATCCTTTTGTTGCCCGTGCCCCATAACAGAAGTCATTTCCTCACTACTCCTATTCCCAACTAACAAAACACAAATGAAAAAATCTCGAAACGGGAAAATGAATCTCTCCAGAACTGTTGATGGATCCACATCCATGACCAACTACACCCCCAGGCCTCTCTCTGGCCTCTTTCTCGCCAATCATTGTGATTGTAACTCTAATTCTAATTGCTTTATATAGCACTTACTATGTCTGACGGGACATTGAAATGCATTACACTGGATAACGTGCTGCTCCGGAACCCAAGGTTAGTGGTTAGTCCAGTGTTATTGGTTACTGTTAATTATTAGGATTAGTTTTGTGTGCTCAAAGCAAACCATTCCATGCAATTATTCCAGTTCCTTTATGGTGGACTAAACCAAAAAGGGTTAGTTGTGATCATGTGTGGGTTTTTGAGCTCATGCACATGGTTGGTTAGATTGATAGATATGTTAGAGAATATTAGGTATTGTTAGGTTGCATATGTATGACTTTTAGAGAAAAAAGAAGAGATTGTCATCTTGTAAATGAGTTGTGGGAAATTTGCAGAACTATTAGAATAGAGAATAAGCAAACATGCATGTGTGAGAGTAGGCTCTGCTCAGAGGGAGGAGGTATGCAGAGGATGGAAGAGCAGGAGAGGCACATTTGAAAGAAAGAAGAAAAAAGGAGAGGTGACAAACAGAAGCATTAATGAAAGAACAGTTTTTAATGCTGGTTTTTTTTAAACTTGCTTTTATTCAGTAATCACACAGGATAGAGTACCACAGAATAGAACATACAGTAGTGGCACAAAAGGCAGAACATTACAATCCAATACAGCCAGCATTATACAAGAAGTTTACGGGATAACAATCCAATGTTGTAGGCCATGGCCCTGTACATCAGGCAGTCTTAGGCGATTCAAACCTTGTGCAATAAAAGTACAGCTGGTGCAGTGCAGGTGTATAGCAGTGCAAGGCAGGGTCGGATTGGGATAAAAAATCGGCTCGGACACTCCAAAAAAAGTGGCCCTTATTCCCAAATCGTTAATATTTTTTTGGTTTGCAGTTTTATATAGCAAGAACTCGTCCCAAATGCACTGGTGCAGTTACCATGAGCACCAGCTGCATTGCACGAGACCAAATCTATTTTTATTTTAGATAGGGAAATTAAGTGATTTGCGCAGAAAAACTGGATGTTGAACTAACGCCAGAACTCAAACATGCTTCCTCAGTTCCAACGTCAGCAGCTGAGACCATTTTACACTGAAAAAGGTGACCTCACAGTGAGGCCTATATAAACACTCCCCCACTACTCCAACACAGTCTAAAAGACACTGGGACCGAGGTGACAACTCCTGGCCACTGGCGAGGTCACTTGTGTTACTCACCCACTACCCAGCCCACCATAGCCTCAGGATATGACCTGGCAGGGAGAGGGATCAAGAAAAACACAGGGCTGCTGCTGCTGCTCCAGGGGGCTTCAGTAAGAATGGCCTGCTGTGAGGCCCCTGCATATTCCCACTCTCCCCACCATGGCCTGAAAGTGATGGCCCAATGGGGGAACTGCTTCTGTGCCAGGCCGGCCACAGGAGGCAGGGGGCCAAGGTAAGAATGCCCTAAGGGCCAGAACAACACCTGCCCCCAGCCTCAGTTTAAAAACATGGCAGGGGAGTGCCCATGATACTGGTGACAAAATATAGTGGCCTGGGGGGGACCGGTGAAGACATCAAGGGCCTCATTTACAAGGGTATTGCACCCCCGGAACGTCACTTGTGCCACATGTTCTTGTGTCCTGCTACATATTTACAAGGCTGCCTTGCAAATACAGCCCCTTTACACGCATCCCTTTTCATGAAAGGGGCGTGCAATGGGTGTTGCTGTGGGAATTCCACTGCAACACCCATTGTATTTTGATGCTGGCCCAGATTTCTGAGAAATCATAAACCTGCGGCAGTGCCAAAAACTAATGCCACCCCAGGGGTGGCGTAAGAGTGGTGCAACAAGGAGAAATACTTTTATTTCTCCTTGTTTTTGCTTTTTCTACGTGTGCAGCAGAATTCAGCACACATAGAAAGAGCAAAACGCCATTAATTATTGTTTTTGTGCAGGAAGGTGTCCCTTCCTCCACAGAAACAATCATTCCCTGCCATGCATGCACCCTTGCACTATGGTGCAAGGGTGTCTGCGTTAGAGCTAGGCAGCTAATTTTAGGGCCAGCGCTAGAGAAAACAGAGAACATTTGCTGCAGCACTGCACTGTGCCACTTCTTTGTAGATGAGGCCCCAAGTCTCTGTAGGCTGGTTTACAGAAGCACTGAAAAAACGGCCCACAGGTGACCCTGAGGCACCGGCCCATCGGCCAATGACCGACTGCCCGCCTTCCTAATCTGACTCTGGTGCAAGAATACGGTGCCATTGCATGGTAAGAAACAGACAGTGTACGAACCCCTCAAACAATAATGCAATAACAGTAGTGGCAGCAGCGGACCAGCAAATGTTCATCCTCCCAAGGCAGTTGTATGCAAGTGGGGGAGAAGAGCAGAATCGGGGCCACAGGGGGGTCTCGCTGCAGGTGAGTCATCCCCCACAAAAGTGGGGGGGGGTCTCTCCGGAAGGCAGGAGCCAGATGGCCAAGGACATTCAGAGCTTAACCCACAGAAAACGACCGTACCACCATGACACATGGCCGCTGCAGCAGCTGCAGAGATAGTTCCATTCCCAATCAGACTCCATCTATAGGTATACAATTATACACACTCGCTCACCCCTCATCTGTCCAATCACCCATCCACACCACGCCACACACAGGGATTCAGCTATACACCGGTCAGGGATCCTGGGAATCTGCCCCTGAGGTCCCCAGGAGCACAGCCGACTCCATGACCTGTGAATTCCCAGAGGGTGGAGCCTGCTGTGTCATCTCAGATATCAGGCCTTCCAGCATATCACCCCATATCTCCAGGTCCCGCTCTGCATTCTCATCTGTACAGACCTGTTTTAGCCGTCGCTCCTCTGCCACACCCCACTTGAGCAAGTCCACTCTCCATCTGACCAATGTTTGGGGCCTGGGTTGCGTCCAGTGTATTGCAATTTGATGCTTGGTCAGCACCAGTTCTAACAAGGTGAGCTTATATTGCATTCGCGTCCCAGTTTTATGGGTCGGTAGTACCCCAAATAAGTAGTGCTGGACTGAAGACTCAGGGGGTGATTCTAACCTTGGCGGGCGGCCAGGCGGCTGCATGCGGCCGCAATAACGCAGCCCCCATTCCAACATTCCCGCTGGGCCGGCGGGCGCTAACCATGTTAGCGCCCGCCGGCCCAGCGGGAATGAGGCCGCAACACACTAGCCGGCTCCTAATGGAGCCGGTGGTGTTGCGGCCGTGCGACGGGTGCAGTTGCACCCGTCGCGCTTTTCACTGTCTGCCATGCAGACAGTGAAAAGCAGGCTGGGGCCCTGTTAGGGGGCCCCTGCACTGCCCATGCCAGTGGCATGGGCAGTGCAGGGGCCCCCAGTGGCCCCAGGGGCCCCAGGACACCCCTTACCGCCACTCTCTTCCTGGCGGTGTAAACCGCCAGAAACAGGCTGGCGGTAAGGGGGTCATAATCCCCAGGGCAGCGCTGCCCTGGCGGATTATCACCGCCGGGGGAAAATCGGCTTTACCGCTGCGGTCGGAATAGGGAATGAAGCACCGCCAGCCTGTTGGCGGTGCTTCCGTCATTCTTGCCCTGGTGGTCCAAGACCGCCAGGGTCAGAATGACCCCCTCAGTCTGGACTCGTGTGACCTCATGCAGCTCATACAGTACCTGGTCCCAGTAAACCTGCAGCCTTGCACAGTCCCAAGTCATATGAAGGAAGGTTGCCAGCTCCAGCCCACACCAAGGGCATGCTGCAGAGCACGTCACATTAAATCTATTCAGTTGTTGAGACATCAGATAGGTACAGTGGAAGTAGTGGAACTGCGTGAGTTTGAGGCTGGCATTGCTGGCAGCCTCGCTGACCTGTGCAAACTCCCGTCACCACTCACTATCCGTGAGTGGTAGCGGCAGGTCTGCCGACCATCTGTCACCAATCCTCATCACGTCCACTGAAGGATCAGCTTTCAGGGCCTCGTAGATGTGTGAGATAATCCTCTTGTGGAGCCCTGGTCTAGCAGAAGCTGTAGCATCTGTGACTCCTTGGCTCCTCTGTGAAAGTAACCCATATCTTGCGAGCCGTGCGTGAAATCTTAGCATACTGTAGAAACTGACTGGGTTGTAGTCAATAGTAATCCAGCGCCTCTTCCATCATGAGGAAGGTGCTGTTTAGATATTTTAATGCTGGATTTAAGGAATGGAGAGAATATTTTTGAGACTGTATGCAGTTTGAGAATGGAAGAATGTTGAAAGAAACATTATTTATTTGTGAAGATTGTGCCTAATTAGGAATTTTTGATAGGTACTAGACTTAGATGAACCATTTCTCTGCTGCTACGCTACTGCTGGACCACCGATCCAGCCAGGCCAGCGATCAGCTCAAGGGTTGAAAGTGAAAATATGGCTGGATGCTCATGTCCAGAAAAACCATGAGAAATAATGTACACATTGACAAAGAGATTCTGATGTACATCATCAGGTTTGGTTCACAGAATCAATTATACAGCAGAGTGGGATGTATTTGACTGTCTCTGGGTTGTATTGCTACCTGATGGAGAGGGAGGCCAGCGAATGGCTGCTAATTAGACTTTCTGAAGTATTTCCCTTTTGTAGATGTGATGGGTGAGGATGGGCAGAGCTGTGAGTTGAAGGGGGCCCTTTGGGGAGGGCCAAACATTTTGTCTACTTTGATCACACTTCAGGGCAGAGCCCTCACTCCTTTTTGTTCCCTATTGTGGGTGCTCCAGGCTGGAAACTACCCTGCGGTGAGGTACATCACTACATCACTACACACAATCTGTGTCTAGAAAGCAGATTTGAAAGACATTTGAAAGGTAATCAAGTGATAAAGAGATATTGTCTGATTTGAGCTTGACAAGAATAAATGTTATAGCTTTATGTCAACGTAGTGAGTCCAAGAATCTGCAACTGATGTGGAACCAAAAGAGGTGTGCTCCTCCTTGTGATGGTTGATCACTTCTCATCATTAATGCGGTTTATTTTTGTTGTTTCTCTGACGGCCATTCTGACCTCTGTTCTATTTGCCTTCAGCTCTCTGGGTTGTGGGCAACACTCCTGCACTCATCATAACATTATTCTCTACTGGTAGACCCAGATGTTCCACTCCCTCTTCTGTAGTATGGATTATTTGCATGTTGGAAACAACTTGGAAACAGTGCTTACGGGAGGACCAGTAATATTTCATCTGGTTTTAATGAGCTTAGATACGATCAGTATTAGGGCTCTTCACTTGTTGAGGTCTTTGAATATCTGAATTTCATAATCTTTGCATGCGAGTGATTCTTGTTTCCTGGCTTTATGCAGGAATTGTTCCTTGAGTGAGGAAGATACTAGGTTAGTCGGACTTCTTGTTGGACAGGGCATCTCAAAGCCCTAAATGTCATTTACATTTCACAGCTTTTATTACAGTTTGAGGATAGAGCATTTAGAAAGGATCACTCCTCTGGGAGGCCCCCAGACATCTTTTTTTGGAGTACACCCATGTTCATTCATCATTCGCTGGACACCATGCTAAATTGGGGCTCCTTCTGCTACTCCTGGCTGTAATCACCCTGGGACCGCAAAGGGTCAAGTTTGCCCACATGAGGATTCGAGGTGGGGCATTGATCCCCATCTACTGTCACTATTCAAAGCTGTGTCTCCCAGCAGAACGGTGTTCCCAATTTCTCTCTCTGTACTCTCTGGCCTCCCTTCTTGAGTAGGGACGATGTAGGGGTTTTCACTGGTGGCCATGGATGCAGTCTGGTCCAGGAGCGCTATGGAGGCTGCCACATCCCCCATAAATACCATACAATCCATCAAGGAATACTAAAGATTCATAAGAAAGAAATAAGATAAAACATGTTTCTTATAGGGCAGAAGAAGCACCGTGTTACAACAAAGACACTTATAACAATATTGTAGTAGACATTCAGAGTTCCATGGCTTTCAGGTGCCCACTGGATTTTTCATGCAGTGAGTAAGAATTGAGCTTGAGACCAGATCCATAGGCTCTTAGGGATTTCCTTGTAGTTCCATTTAGTTTTGGTGCAGGGTTTATATTCTTGTATATTTTACTTAGCAAAAGCAGAATGTAATCTGCTGAAACAAGAGTGGGGACTTTCATAAAGTGAGTGGTTAAAGACCAATAAGAAATTGAGGACATCCCAATTAATTGAAGATCCATTTGCATTTTTAGGTAGAAGGTAGCCATCCTCTCAGGCATCTTAATCTACATTGGACTTGGCAGTTGAATATAAAAGATGTGGTTTATTTCTGGTCTAGTGGAGTGTCTAGAAAAATGACTGTTGTTAGGAATAAAAAAGAAATTACTGTTTACATACCATCTTTCAGTTTGTCTCCGTGGACATCGAATCACCAAAATTCCAGGGGTAGCAGAAGTGCTATTGTGTTTGTGACTCCACAGGAAGTGATGTCACTTGACCATAATGACACCTCAAGAATTGACATCACATGCCCTTTGACTCTGATGTTGTGAAATCAGAAAAAGTGACATCCCGCTGTATTGAAACATGTTACATCATGGATCAAATACTGTGTTAAATTAAGTAAAACCGCAGTCAGAGCAGAATGGGCCATGTTTTCGTGTGTTAGAGTGCTAGTAATACTGAATGCAAACATTGTTATTTAATATCAATTGAGCCTTTCCTGACAATTATACTTTAAGTAATAGACTGGAAAAGAGCTGGGTATAGATGTAAATCCATATGACTTTCTTGAAATGGAATACATATGTGGCTGACTTCTTATTCCATATCCTCATACAAACACTACTCCAATATTGGGGCCCACATGCAGCGTTGCCATACACCTCCTCACCAGCAGCCCTACCTAGTGGGACCTATATACAGCTCTTCCATGTGCTTCATCTGTTAGTACTGCTTTTCACAAGCGGCTCTGCCATTCTTCTCCGTCCCTCTCAAAACACCCATTAACACCAGGTTGGCTATTACAACTCAAGTCTCACGTGAAGAAAGCAAGAAACAATAAATTAAGAAAAGAGAAAACAAAAGAAAGAAGGAAGGAAGAAAAATTAAAACAAAAAAGAAGGAACTAAAACATGAAATAATGAAGAAAGGAAAACAGGAGAGAAGAAAGAAAGAAAGAAAGAAAGAAAGAAAGAAAGAAAGAAAGAAAGAAAGAAAGAACAAAAAAGAGAAAAGAAAAGAAAGAAGGAAAGAAAGAAAGAAAGATAGCACAAAGAAGGAAAGAAGACGGTTGGAAGGAAGGAAAAAGGAAAGAAAGAAGGCAAGAAAAAGAAAGCAAGAAATAGGGAAAGAGGGAAGAAAGAAGGAAAAAATTAAGAAAGGAGAGAATTAAATACATTTGTAAAAGTATTATAAGTGCTGTTTTTTAACAAGGTAAAGGCTGTTTTTTTCCTCTGCAGTTTGTTGAATTGAGTGAAATTGAATCCAGAATAAAAATGTTCTAAGAACTGTTTGCTTATGAATTCACATATTTAATATTGAAACGTTGGTTAGTGTCCTGCATGCATAGTAAAAACAGACCAACTTAATACAGGACAGTTACAAATTGATGCAATTTGTATGTTGTGAAATACTAGCAGATAAACAAAGGACACCCAAAGAGGAATTTACAACAGTATTGGTAGAAGGCAGGAACTGATAAAGCGTGGAATGTAGTCTGTGCTCACATATGGAATAACCCACGAAGGCAACACTAAAGTAATTATAAAGTAAAAACAAAAACAAAGGCACAGGAACTACCTTGTGTGTAGATGTGGTCATGGTGAGAGAGCAAAATGTAGTCACTCAAAGTGAAGTTAACCAGTGGCCTAAGGAGGCTGACCCATTGCCCCGTGCTGCAGCCTGTAGTGAGTGGAAGCAAAATGTGAATGACACACCAACAGACCAACAGATGAAGAGAGGTGGCTGCAAGCCCCTGTAAGTAAGCATATTATAAACGTAAATTGAGGAAAAAACAAAAGGGCGTTGCCAACGCCAGACCTAAAAACTAATGACAACATACAATTCATTAAAAAAATTAAGAACCAGGCCTCATTACAAAATAGAATACAGATGATCAAAATAATTTCAGTAAAAATAATGAATTCTGCATTCTAACATATTTGATACCCATAGCGCCTCAAAAGTTATTATGTTACTTTAAATTGATACGATGGTTTATAAATCACGATACAGACCTACAAATACCGAGTTCTCAAGTTCTCCATGTTAATACGTAACTAGCTGAAGCATTCCAGGATTTTTCTTTGCATTATGGGATGTGCAGTTCTGATTTTATAGTAGAATAAAGAAGTCTACATACAAATCCTAGAATGCAAAGACCAAAACGTAGAATTGTTAAGCTTCTCACATATGAATCTGGGAAACCTGAGAGTTCCGCAAATAATATTTGAAGATGTTCCATATACTAACAAGTCCATTGCCTGCTTTCAATCACGAGCATCATGCTGCTGAAAAATCACCCTTAAAAAGACCCATCTATAATTTAAAAATTCCAGAATAACTCAGTAGGATATTCAGCATTGACGTCAACACTTCTGCAGATGTCCCGGTTTGAGAATACCACACATATCTCAGGCTGTTCACCTTTCATCAACATTTCTTTCAAGTGTATATTAAAGGCGATGTGTTGTGGGTGTTTTAAGGAGCTCTGCTCTTTTTCTTCTCAAATTCATTTTTTTACGAAATCTTAAATTAAGACGCTTTAACAGGCTAACGAAAATACAATGGATTTAGTAAATTTAAGTGTATCTCTTATAAGATCAATTGCAACGTAAATATAACTCAATTTATGGTTCTTGTTTAAAACCACAATTAAGGCAGACGAAGGTTCCAGTTATTCACTGGATCCCACTCGCGTTACAAATTGCAGTGGAAACATATGCACGATGGTGTAACAGTGCCATCTGGAGGCTTTTGATTTAAACGAACACAAATCCTCTGATTTTTAAAGTAATTTCCTCCTTATATGCAATTTTCTTCGTAGTATTGTGGAACTCTCCTCTAGTGCCATTGAGATATACAGGGCTGCATTTTTTGACGCAAAAGTGGCGCAAACTTACAAAATACCATTGTATTTTGTAGGTTTGCGCCGATTATGCGTCAAAAAGCGGCGCAAATGCGGCGCTAAAAAGTATATATATGGGCCTTAGGGCCAGATGTATCAAAGGGTTTTACCCACTCTGTGTCAATGGGAAAATGCTTTGGTACATATGGCCTTAATGTCCTGGAATATGGCAAGGGAGTAGAAAGAAAATTAAAATACCACCCACTTTTAATCGAAGCAAGTGGGTACCACCCTCCTTAGATGCGCATTCTTGACTCTTCATTCAAGCTTCGACTCATTCATTCTTTCACCCTTCTATTCACCCTCTTATATGTTAAATGCCACGTAGAAAACACCCATTCACCAGACAGGTTTCTTTCCTTTAAGATGGGAGGAGTGCAACCTACAAAAACACAATGGCGGTCATTCTGACCGTTACCGCCGAATGACCGCACCGCGGTCAAAAGACCGCGGCGGTTATTCCAACTTTCCCGCTGGGCCGGCGGGCGACCGCCAAAAGGCCGTCCGCCGGCCCAGCAGGAAAGCCCCTGCAACGAGGAAGCCGGCTCCGAATGGAGCCGGCGGAGTTGCAGGGGTGCGACGGGTGCAGTGGCACCCGTCGCGATTTTCACTGTCTGCAAAGCAGACAGTGAAAATCTTTGTGGGGCCCTGTTAGGGGGCCCCTGCACTGCCCATGCCAGTAGCATGGGCAGTGCAGGGGCCCCCAGGGGCCCCACGGCACCCATTCCCGCCATCCTGGTTCTGGCGGTGGACACCGCCAGAAACAGGCTGGCGGGAAGGGGGTCGGAATCCCCATGGCGGTGCTGCAAGCAGCGCCGCCATGGCGGATTCCCTGGGCTAGGGGAAAACCGGCAGGAAACCGCTGGTTCCCCTTTTCTGACCGCAGCTTTACCGCCGCGGTCAGAATAGCCCAGGAAGCACCGCCAGCCTGTTGGCGGTGCTTCCGCCGCCCTCCGCCATGGCGGTCATGGACCGCCAGGGTCGGAATGACCCCCAATATTTGACTAAGTTTCAAAAGAAGAGGGACTTTCAGAGGCTTGATAAAGAGTAACAAATTATATATTTTGCTGAAAGGGAGTTCCTAAAAGAACTAACACTGAGATGGTCCAACCACCCATTCTTGGATCGTGCAACCTGTGGAGTAGCAAAGTATCTATTCTTCAAAAAGAATGAGGAAGAGCATACCTCCACACAGTGCACTGTGTGCAGCAACATACAGTACTGTATATCTTGGCCCAGGCAGGAATGCATAGATGGCCTTACGTGTGGTATAATCAGGGCCACTGGAATTATGTAGCAAGGGAGTACCAGATTATGGGGGTTATTCTAACTTTGGAGGAGTGTTAATCCGTCCCAAAAGTGACGGTAAAGCGACGGATATACCACCAGCCGTATTACGAGTTCCATAGGATATAATGGACTCGTAATACGGCTGGTGGTAAATCCGTCACTTTTCCGTCACTTTTGGGACGGATTAACACCTCCTCCAAAGTTAGAATAACCCCCTATGTGTCAGAGTTTACTATATTATGTGGCAGGAAATAGCAAATTATGTGGCATAATGCGACACATTTTCTGATAGAACCAGCTCATCATTTTGTATTTTTTACACATTTTAACATCTTCTGGCCAAAAGGTTTTACTGTTATCAGTATTAGTTTAACACACAAATACAGTAATAATATGCAACTGAAAGGTGAATAATCAACGTTTGCAAACTTTTTTTGTTAAAAACTGCAATTTATGCCACAGGTGATGGATTATGTGGCAAATACGGCACATCAATATTTATCAGAAAAACGCAGTGGCTGCAAAATCGCATACGTCCGGTGGTCCTAGACATAACTGATGTACAAGATGATGGAGCCCTTGAAATGGAGTCAATAACTTTACTTCAGTGGTGGGGTGATGTGGTTGACTTTCTTCAGGCCTTCAACAAGACTGCTTCAGTATGTAGGATGCATTTCCATGTAGACTGAGTGGTGCTTGAGGATGTTAAGCCATGTTTCCAGATACGAGAAAAGTAGGATTCAGACTTTTTTAAAGATTGTTTCAAAGAGGAAGTAGTTTAGTTTTTCAAGAGGTAGAGCTGATACCATGCCTTTTTTGGTTTTCTCAATGATATGTTCTTTGAAGGGAAATCCATCTGATTTTGCATTGGTTGTCAGCAAGTGGGAGAATCCTTCTAGCTTCATGGCAGGCAGCCAAGCTTGAATCTATGGATGTTTGTACAGTTGGTGAGCAGGTGAAATTCAGCCTCAATTGAGTTCTCCTTAGTCAGACGTTTCATCTAATTTTGGAGGTGATCATATAGGTCGAGGCCTGTTTTGAGTCATTGAAAAATATGAGCTGACGAAATTTTAATGTAGACTCATGAATCATCAACATTGGCACACCACTGATGCATCATATTGATTGGTGCACCATGGCACAGGGTATGGGACAGTAGCATCAGAATTTATGATGCTATTGATGAACTGTTTAGGGTTGCTAACGCTGAACAGTACATAGGGGCCCATTATAAATAATGATGTGCCCTTTTTAATGCCTGCTCTGAGCAAGTGTTAAAAATGCCAAAAGAATGGCGCAAAGAAATCTTTGGCGCAAGCATAATGTGGCAAGGGGTTACAAAGTGGTGCAATGCATGCATTGCGCCACTTTGTAAATATGGCCCTGCGATTTTGGCCTTGTTGGGCCACAGTAGCATAAAAACAATGACGCAAATGTGGTAAAAGGAGGAGCCAGGCCCTCTTAAATCTGGGCCTATATTCTGCATCCATTTTCAGACTCCGCACTTAGATATCTACTGCAAATCTGAACATTCTAAAAGAAGGACTTGAGCAATCAAAATATTTTCCATCGAGACTGATATCCTCTTAAACATCTATCCTAAGGACCGCAACAATGCAGAATATTCAGTGGTGTCTGAATCCTTGACTCTTACTAAACAAGCAGACTATTCTTTGCTTTTAGTTTTCAGTTAAGCACCAAGAAGTCTTTGGGAAATTGCATGATCTTTAAAACACTTTAACATAATGTTTGCACCCAGGACTACTTCATCCCAGATCTCACAATCACTGTGACATTGCGCTTCCTTCCTCAACCTTGCCAAAAAGGATAGTTTTTGTTAATAATGAAGGTGCAAAAAATCATAAATATTAGTTTCAGCCCGCTGTTACTCCTTAAAGCAGGCGTCTAAAACAAGTAGCTAGTGAGCTACGGGTGGCTCTCCAGCTACCTGTATGTAGCTTTCCTGCATGCAGCCCAGTCCACTAAATTAGCTTTTGCTTGGTAGAAATAATATGTGCATACCAAAATTGAAAAGCATGTATTCAAGATGAAAATTCGTGTGTTTTCAGAATTCATAAATTACGTTTGGAGACAAATAGTTGAATTTGCGAAATATATTTAAACCCAATATTTGAGTTGTTAGAAATTGGGTCTCTAGATGGCAGTGGTTTGCACTCTGTCCAAGTAGGGACCGCAATCCTAGTCAAGGCACGTAAAATACACTAAAAGTTTACCTGTGCTCACCTTATGGTAGCTTGGCATACAGCAGTCAAGCTAAACTAAAGAGGCAATGTGTAAAGTGTCTGTGCACACACACAGTAACACAGTGAAAACACCACAAAAGGACTCTACTCCAGTTTAGAACAATAGCCAATATTTATGTGAGTTAAACAAGACCTAAATGACAAAAATTCAACATACACAAGGCAAGTTATGAATTGTCAAATATTAAATAGAAAATTAGTGCTTAGAAGACAATAGCTCCATCCGGAAGTATGTGGTCGCAGTGGACCGCGGCAATTTCAAAAGTTCAGTCTGACTGTGATGGAGCATGGGACGGGTACAGGAGTAATGCAGACCCTCTGACAGTAACTTTGTTGTGTCAAAACTCGTGATGATGTGTTGATCCACAGGAGGGGATGTATCGTGCTTGCAGGCGATGCGTTGATTCCTGATCCTGATGCATCGATGTCTAGAATCTCTGAGTACCGGTTCTGATTCATTAGTGCTGTGTTGGCCAAGCCGGGGTTGCATTGTAAGTTGGGGTTGTTGCATCACGCAGTCGTCAGGCGGTGTCTGCGGCTTCAGTGCAGGCAGTGGCAAAAACGACATTTCTGCAGCGCGATGCTTTGGTTCCAAGTGACAAGTCAGTGTTGTTGCGTCATTTCTTGGGTTGCAGCACCACACTCACATCCGAGGGCCCAGGACTGGTTTTGCTAACACAGCAGAGCAGCCCAAGTGCTGGTAGCAAAATGCAGGCAAAGTCTTTGATATCCCTTAGACTTCAGCAACAGGAGGCACGCTTAGCCAAGCCCTTGGAGAAACTTTAGATTGCAGGATGTAGAGAGTCAGATCAATGCCTCTCACTCCTAGGCAAGAAGTAGCAGTCAGCAGACCAACACAGAAAAACAAACAGCAAAGTGGCAGTCCCTCCTGAGAGCCCTGTGGTCCTTCTTCCTGATAGAATGTCCTCAGTCCAGAAGTGTTTCCAGTATATGGTGTTAGAAGCCCAGTACTTATAACCAAATGTGTCTTTGAAGTGGGGGAGATGTAAAAGAGTGGTTTTGAAGTCTCCCAGTTCCCTTTCAGCCCAGTCCTGTCTGCCAGGAGGTCTGTGGGGGATTACCAGTCCTTTGTGTGGGGTCAGGCCACTGCCCTTTGAAGTGTAACTGAGAGCCCCTCCACCCTTTTGGCCCAGGAAGACCCATAAGTATGCAGATGGAATGCAGGGGCAGATGAGTGTCCTGTATTCATGGCTGTCTGGATGGAATGTAGAAAGGTAGCTGTCACCTAACCTTACACAGACCAGATGTGGATTGCAGGCAGGCTAAGGCGGTTCAAGTAACAAAATGCATACACACAAAAGAGGAAAAGGAGGAAATGTAATACTTAGGTAGTTTTATTCATTTTATTGTTCTGAAGAGCAGATCCCTAAATATGTGTGTGTATTGCCTTTCCCAATTCCTTTTGCTCCATCCCTGGCATTGGGCTGCGCAGGGATGCTGTAGCATGCCCAGTGATGAAACATGCCACTATTAGTGCGTGAAGGCATTTCTAAAGAACCTTGTGCTTTTCTGATGTGGTATTCTTGATTTGATAAGAGTATTACATTTCCTCTTTTTCCGCTTTTGTGTGCAAGCATATGGTTATAAAAATTAGGAGAGGATAGAAACGGAGAGGTACCTCTCTCCCCCTTTTTTGTATGTTTGGGTAAAGTCAGAAAATGCCAACTTTCTAGAAAGATTTTTAAATTGCAAGTCCCGGGATTCCAAACTCCATATTTCTGTCTTTTCTCAAATGGAAAGTACACTTGAAAGATCTTTTCAGGCAACCACAATGCTAGCCTATCAGAGAGATAGTCCTTGCAATAGTGAAAAACTAACTTAAAAGTACATGTCCAACCTTTGAAATGCATCACACACTGCTCCTTGTGGCTAACTAGGGCCAACTTCAGGGGTGACTTACATGTAGTAAAAAGGAGGGTTTGATCCTGGCAAGTGGGTACACTTACCAGGTCGAAATGGCAGTTTAAACTGCACACATAGGTTCCACAGTGGTAGGCCTGACACATGTTTGAAAGACTACTGTAGTGGGTGGCACAACCAGTGCAGCAGACCCACTAGTAGCATTTGACTTACAGGCCCTGGGCACACATAGTGCACTCTACTAGGGAATTACTAGTAAATCAAATATGCTAACCATGGAGGTGTCAATGTTACCATGTTTTAGACACAGAGCACATACACTTTAGCAGTGGGTAGCAGTGGTAAAGTGCCCGTAGTCCTAAAGCCAACAACAACAGGGTCAGAAAAAGAGGAGGAGGAAGGCAAAAATTCTGGGGATGACCCTGTGGAAAGGGTCATTTCCAAAATGAGTTATAAATCATACAACTTTTGGAGACTTACTAATAATATTATTACATTGGTGCTAGTGGCACTACAACTGTGGCTGCTATGCATTACCCATGCAGGAGCATTCCAAGTTCATAAAGCTTTTTTACATTACTGCTGGCAGTCCTGCCTGATCCACTAAGGTGAAGACTGCTGGTAAGTGTGCACGAGGAGGCAACTAATGTAATTTTGTCCATTATGTTCATTATTACAGCACTAATAATATTATTAGCTCTGGATACATTTGAGTGAATATAAGGAACTCTTATTACAGAAAATGTTGGAGATTCCTTCACTAGAGCCCGGACAAACTAATATTAAAAAAATGTCAACTAACTTAATGTGAGGACTATTAATTTCACGAATACGTTTGAGATAAAAAGGAAGAGTTCTGAGGGTGGGGAGTAACACGACAATGGTATTGGTGGCTGAACCACTGCGAAATTAGACGTACCTAGCCCCAGCCATGCTTTCAAACCTCCCCCTCAGGATTGCCTCTGACACTCTCCTGCACCCAAATGTCAGAAAAAAGCTCCCTCTTTTGGCACAGGGGAAGATGGGAACAAAGCATGCATTGACATTGGTCCCATTATGAGGGTGGGTGGGATTGAAGCCTGCAGTGGTGTGAGAAATTAGGTTGTTGGTTGAGAGGGGTGAAACACTATGCAGCCAACAGTCACAATCCTTGTCAGGCTGAATCACAAAAAAGTCACTAAATCAACCTATGCTTAACCCTCTGGTAGCTTGTCATAAAAGTAGTCAGGCTTAACTTGGAGGCAATGTGTAAAATATTTATACAGCACACAAACAGTAATAAAGTGAAAACAGAACACAAGAAAAATATGACACCAATTTAGTAGAATAGAGTAAAATGTAATAATTATTTGACACCAAACCAAAATGACAAAAATCCAATCAGTAGAATCGGATATATGCAAATTCAAAGATTTAACATAATTATAGCATCTAAAAGCACAAAGCTCCACTGCGGCTGTCTGGTCATGTGAGACTGGGTGAAAGTTACAAGTTCAGGCTGACCGCGATGGAACGCAGGCCAGATACAGGGACCAGGTCAGCCCCACTGAAAAAGTTATCTTCTAAGCTCTAACTTAAAGCAGTTCAATTCGTGGTGGAGGGAGTTGTATGGAGCAGGAAGAGCTATACAGATCAGTGTTGCTGTAGAGTGAAGAGCAGGATAGTCATTGCTGAAGAGTTGCTTTGGCAGTCACTGCGGGTGTCAATACTGTAGTGCGAAGTGAAATTCTTGCATTGCCAATTGTCACTGGTGGTTGCTGGGGCACAGAGAGTGCAGCTCACCTGAGCTTTGAATTGGTGGTCAGCACAGGCAGCAAGATCTTATCATGAACAGGCCAGTTCACAGTTGTGAAGAGCCTAAAACTTTAGGATTTCTCCTTTTCTTTTAGGAGGCACTCAAGTGATGCCACACCAAAGTTCCAAGACCTGAGAGATACCTCTTGGGGATCAGGAACTCATTCCAACATCGATCAGGCAGGTCTAGTTGCAGACCCAGGCAGGTCCAGGTGAGCAGGTCACCTGGGAAATTGCAGGCAGACCTCTGGAGCTTATTGTGTCCCTGTAGCTCAGAAAAGAATGCCAGTCAGCTGACCCTTGGAGTCTCTTCAGCCTGGGATGAAGGGTACAAGTCCAATCTTCTATTAGCAAGCAGGGCAGTCCTTCTGTAGCATCCACAGGTCCAAGAGTAAAGTGAAGAGCAGGCGTTAGGGTCACTTTTGATACCAGCCAAAACCCAAACCTCCCTTTGTGCTGCTGTCTGGGAGGAACGCAGAAAGGCCTACTACACCTAGCCATGTGACCCAGGAACAGACTGCAGGCACCATTGCCATTTTCAGAATTGTGACATAAAATCCAACTTAAAGTATAGTACCTCAGGTACCAAACATGATTTTTCTACCTCCTCCGAATCAAAAGTTTTAATTACAATGCATCCTACTCTAAAGGCTGCTTAGGGCCAATCCCAGGGGTGATGTATATATATTACAAATAAACCTTTTGCTAAGTTTAAAAAGGAAGCTTTAGGCCTGGCAAAAGGTTTATTTTGCTAGGTTGAAATGGCAGTTTAAAAACTTCACACATAGGCTGCAATGGCAGACTAGAGACATGTTTAAAAGGCTACCTAAGTGGGCGGCAGAATAAGTGCTGCTGGCTCACTAGCAGCATTTAATTTACAGACTGGGTACATGTAGGACAACTTTACTAGGCACTTACACATAAATAAATATGCTAGTTGGGAGTAAGCCATTTGTACCATGATTAAAGGGGAGAGAAGTGATAAAGTTCACAGAGTCTCAAAGCCAACACAAAGGGGTTCAGAAAAAAGGAAGGGTGAAAGCAAAATGTTTTGGGGTGACTCTGCAGAGAGGGCCATGTCCAACAAGTGGTATAAGTCAGCACTAGCCCCCACTACAGTTTCTAACCTCTGTGAGAGTCTGTGCATGTACTCCCATGTGCAATGGCTTGCTCAAGCTGTCAGTCAACTGCATGGCCACTGGAAAAATGTGATTGTGCTGTCTATGCATGTTTTAGCTTGTTATGGGTTTACCATACTAGGCACATATTTCACCTTCAGCTGAATAATATGCAGATTTCAACAAAAAAATATAATTTCTAACTCAAAAAGATCAAAGGTTTGGTAAGTGTCTGCCATTTATGTGACAATGCAGGTGCACACACTTTACAAAGATCAACTGGCCATCCGTTTATAGATGTAGTAAACAGGCAGTACACTCTACTAATGGAGTGAATAATTTACCAGGGCAGTATTAATGTTTCCAAATGAAGGAAAAGCTTT
The DNA here is from genome assembly GCF_031143425.1 of Pleurodeles waltl. NCBI lineage: Eukaryota > Metazoa > Chordata > Amphibia > Caudata > Salamandridae > Pleurodeles > Pleurodeles waltl. The sequence continues at coordinate 417,419,771 of NC_090448.1, read as the reverse complement.
GATTGCTGCATGAAATAAATCTTGCCATTTGTCAATGCAGAATGAAAACAACAACTGCTTGTTTCTCGCGGAAAGATTTTTCTTCATTATTCATGCAAATGAAAGTTAACCCAATGACATTGGCCTCAAAACAACAGTTATTTCAAGAAGGCACTCGGGGTAAATAAAAATACCAACCATTTTCTTTTTAGTTTACTTCTCTTTGTAAGGGTTGGTATCTGTAAACTTGTAATGCATCCTACCAAAACACTTACTTTATACATATGTAATTGAAGCTACTGTTCAGTAAGACTGAATCATAATCGAACTGGATGCTTCGAGATGCCCACAGTGAGAAAGAACACAGAGTAAAATGAAAACTGAAGACTAGAAAAAAAAATAACTTAGGTACACAGAATAACAGTGTACACCTTTAATTAAATGCAATGTGCATAGATACGTTTGTGTTTTTTTTTCTAAGTTCAGCATTTTATGTTGTTTTCAAATTACATTACTCTTATGGTACATGGAACATTGTTAATATGATGGTGGCCATATACTTCCATGCCATCTAAAATCATTATATTTGGTCAATAAAATTTTGAATGGGATCTGGTGAATGTGTATACCTTAATTTCTTCAGAAACCTTTGTTTGGCAAGGCACTGGGATAATATTGTTTGAGTATTCATATAGCACTTACTACCCCTGGTGAGACACTGAAAGGCTGCTTTGCCCTCGTCAATCAAACAAACAAAAAAAGCAAAATATTTTTTGGGTCTAAAAGCACACCTTGACATAACAATCCATAGCACTGGAGGGAACTACTTTGTTTGAGGTTTTGCTCTTTGTAAAACAGCAGAGAGGTGTCAGTCACAATAAAGTTAGACAATGGCTGAAGTGGGCTGACTCATAGTCCTGTATGCTGTAGTGGGTGGAAGAATAATGTATATTACACAACAGAGCAATAGATGAAGAGGGCCTGCTGAGAGACCCTATAAACATATCATGAATATAAAGTTAATAAATCAAAAGATTTTGTCTAATGCAAGACCTAAATAAACAAGCATTGGAAAAGCCAATATTTCTCGCCTATGCAAGAGCTATTGGCTTCATCCATGTGTTTTAGCCATGTTGTACACCATCGTAGCTGCAGTTCAGGATGGCTAAATGTTAGTGGTGTAGAGAAGAGTGGTGTGGAGTGTTGCAGAGTGGAAAAGAGTGCAGTAGAGTGTTGTTGAGTGGAGTGGCATACAGTGGCATGTGTTAGAGTGGCAAGAAGTGGAGTCGCATAGCATGGGGAATAGTGGTGTGGCGTAGAGTAGAGTGCATTGGCATAGAGTGTTGCAAAATAAAGTGGTGGAAAGTGCACTGGCGTACAGTGCAGAGGCATAGAATTCAGCGGCGTACAACACAGTGCTGTACAACTCCCTGGCGCAGATTAGAGTGTGGCATAGTAGCACACACTAGCATGGAGGGCAGAAGTGTAGAGTGAAGTGGCATAGAGTGCAGTGGTACAGAGCAGAGTGGCATATAGTGCAGTGGTGTAGTGTGGTGCAGAGTAGAGTAGCATACAGTGGTGCAGAGTAGAGTGGCATATATGGTGCAGAGCAGAGTATAGTGCTGTAAGTTACAGTGGCATGGAGTGGAGTGGAGTGCTGCACAGTACAGTGGCCTAGAGTGGAGTAATGTAAGTGGCATAGAGTGCAGTGGCGGAGAGTGCATTGGCATAGAATGCAGTACTGCAAAGTAGATTGGCATAGAGTTCAGTGGCGCAGAGTGTAGTGTTACAGAGTAGAGTGTCTTAGAGTGTAGTGGTGTAGTTTGGCGTAGATTGCATTGACGTAGAATGCAGTGGTGTAAAAGAGTTGTGCAGAGTAGAGTGGCATAGAGTGCAGTGGTGTTGAGTACAGTGGTGCAGAGAAGAGTGCAGTGGCACAGAGTGCAGTGGTATAGAGTACAGTTGAGTAGAGTAGAGTGGACTGGTGTACAGCGCATTGGCATAGAGTGTTGCAGAGTACAGTGGTGTGGAGTGCAGCAGCATGGAATGCAGCATCGTAGAATACAGTGTTGTGGTGCAAAGTACAGTGGAGTGGAGTAGTGCGGAGTGGAGTAGCAGAGAGTACAGTGGCATGGATTACAGTGGCCTTGAGTGCAGTGATGCAGAGTAGAGTAGAGTGGCATAGAGTGCAGTGGAGTAGGGTGGGGCAGAGTAGATTAGAGTGGCATAGAATGGAGTGCTGCAGAGTGCAGTTGGGAAGAGTAGAGTGCGAAAGAGTTCAGTGGCGGAGAGTGCATTGGTGTAGAATGCATTGGCATTGAGTGCAGTGGTGTAGAGTAAAGTGGCGTACAGACCAGTGGCGCGGACTACAGTGGTGTAGAGCAGAGTGCAGTGGCATAGAGTGCAGTGGCATACAGTAAATTGCTTTAGAGTAGAGTCAAGTGATGTAGAGTGGAGAGGTGCAGGGTAGAGTCAAGTGGCATAGAGTGGTGTGGTGTAGGGAGAGTGCAGTGGCGTAAAGTGGCATAAAGTAATGACAAATTGGTGTAGAATGCAGTGGCATAGAGTGCAGTGGTGCAGAGTAGATTAGAGTGGTGTGCAGTGGTTTGGCATTGAATGCAGTGGTGTGGAGTGGAGTTGTGTATCCATTTTAAGTATAGCTCATTGCACATTAGTTTAATACACTAGGTCGCTGTGCACCTTGACCTAGATATATTTTATTCAGCTTTGCACTGTTATTTTTACAATAACCAGTTTTACGGTCTTGTTTTAATTTCTTCTATCAAACTGTTTTGCTTAGTTCAGCACTGTGTTCTCAAACAATGCATTCTTGATCACCCTGTGCTTCAGTCAAGGCTACAATCTGGTACATTGCCGGTAAACGTGGTAGAAGTTTAGTCTCCAACATTTGTAGAAAATACACATCCTTACGTAGGGACATTTTCTCAGAACATCTGCTGTGTTAGTTATAAAAACACTTTCTAGTCCTAGTACACGTCAAGAGGGAGATTCCAGCCAGGGAACCACAACTGTATGCTGAAACTCTGCTGCAGATGCTGACGCAGATCACAGGCCTTTGCTCAGGTATGAGGGTTGATGTCCTCCCGGGGAAACCTGAAAGGCAGGATTAGAGCTTAACATGCTGTGCTCGAAATATGATTTAGATAGGGAATAGTCCATTGATTCTAGTGGCACTATGATAGCATTATTCTTATGCTTCACTCTCATCGTCACTATTTTAATATTGTGTTGTGTAGTTCTGGGTATTGCAGCTCACACTTTGCTATCCAAAATGCAGTTGTTTTATTAAACCAATCTTTAAAATGTACACTGCCTTTATTGTCATTTATATATGAGACCGCACTGTGTATGAGAGAACCGGTTGTGACTCGAGTGACCACGACTTCCCTGAGAAGTACCAATATGTCATGCGCTCGGCTGCCCAATCGTCTCTGCCTCTTGGGAGAGATGAGGCACTGCTAGTTAGCCGGAGCAAAGCCCGGATTTGGAGCGACAAGTGTCATCCACCGTGGGTCAGACTCAGTCCCCCACACTGTGGACGATCTTGCTGCTCAAAATCCAGTAGTCTCATTAGAATAATGAGAGCCTACGCGACAGAGTGGTACAGAGTAGAGTGCATTGGCTCATAGTGCAGTTGTGTGTAGTGCTGTGCTGCAGAATGGCATAGGGTGGAGTGGCCTAGACTGAAGTGGTGTAGACTGCAGAGGTGAAGAGTCAAGTGGTGAAGAGTAAAATGGCATAGAGTTCATTGGCATAGCGTAGAGTGGTGCAGATTAGAGTAGAGCAGAGAGGTGTAGAGTGCAGTGGCATTAGTGGAGTGGTGCAGAGTGGAGCAGAGTGCACTAGCACAGAGTGCAGTGGGTGTGGTGTAAAGTGAAGTTGTGCAGAGTAAAGTGCAGTGGCTTCGAGTGGTGCACAGTAGAGTGGAGTGTGGTATGCATTTTGTGGTAGCACACTGTCATTACAAACAACACATTTCCAATTGAAATGACCATTACATTTGCACAAACATACAGTTTTACTAATAAAACTATACAATGCACAAATGATAATGTGTGTAAATGGCATCACCTAGTGTATTTATTTGTTTTGCTCTTATTTAAGTATTTGTTTCTAAAAAGCTTGAGAATTAACAAAGAATGTGCTGACACGTTTATAGTTTGCACTGCTGTATTTCTATAAAAGTGTGGTTTCTCCTTGTATGATATTCAGCTATTAGGCAGTGATTTGTAAATCTCACCAGAACTCCGCAACCTTACGTTATAAACATTTTATAGCACGTTTGTGGAACAGTAGAATGTGTTTCGAAAACAGTAATACACATCACTGGTGTAGTATTCTGCCTTACTCTAATTCCTGGCCTTAATATTGGTTGATAATGTAATTGTCACAAACAATAAATAATTCACCGGTATTAGATTAGTCCTGTGAAATACGGGTTTTGAAATTACTGCTGAAAGTACATTCTACTAATGATCCACCACCTAAAAAACGGTGCCTTTCACAATGTTTGGTCGGTGATGGTAACATAGCACCTCCACCTTCACAACCCATCCACTGTGGGCATGCTCTGCGGCCAAAAACCTCTTGCCTTCTATAATCTCGGGGCATGGCTTTGCTTAGTTGGCACTGGGCACAGGCAATGGTCACTGCCCTTTCCCTCTAACAAGTACCATGCTAAGAGCACCCAAATGGGCACTTCCTGCAGCTGTGCCCAGAGGTCAAGTGGGCACGGGGCATGAGTTACCCTATGTTCAGTTCTGATGCACACAGTACACATTTGGTACTGAGGAGGGCACTTTTCCGTTCACTTACACGCAGTATTAGTAAACATATGCAGGTTTCTCTTGTATGATTGTCAAAAATTAAACCTATATTGCCAGTTTCAAAAAGAGCACCCCTAAATGCTTTGATGGTTATCCTCCCCACCAAATCCATCATTTTGGCAGCCCAGGGCCCTCCCGGATCGAGAATCCTGGAGCCGGGCCTGAGCACAACCGAAGCAGTGTTTCTGGTCCACGGCCCTAGACTCTATTTGCTGCCTTGGCATTTTCCACTTTCCATTCCCTCAAGAGTGATAGTGTGCAGAATCTGCATGCAGGTACACACTCTGTCGTCGGAACAGGACTGACAATCTGTCCCTTGTGCGCCGGATTTTTGTGCTGCGCAGCTTTCTTTGCCGGCGCCGTCTTTCAACGGAACAGTAATCCGCAGCTTCAAATCACTGCCTGCTCACGTAAACCTTCCCCTTTAAAAGGCCCGCCAGCGCCACCTTGTGTTCGAGAGAAAGCTTGCATTTAGTTCTCTCTTGCCTCATCCACGCTACCTTACTTGTGCTCAAAGGCCTAGCCTATCAAACTCTTCTCTCCATTGATGGGCTGGGCGCCTTAGCAAGCTTCTCAGGCCAAACAAAAGGTTTGCAAGTTGTGTGTGATATTTGACAGTAGCCGCTTCTTCTTTTCTCCGGAACAAAAAGGATGGGACATGTGATCCTGAGTGCAATCGTAGTGGGGTCAAGATGTGGCGAAAAGAAAAACATTCTGGCGCAGATTTGTTAAAGTTTTGCATTGTCCTTGAGCCATGCAAGGGGATGCAGGGTGATGCAAAACCTAGAATGATATTCACCTAGACAAGCAGGGCCCTCTGTAGCGTGGGGAATCTGGAGTAACACAAGGCAGTTTAAGTCACTGCCTTGCTCTGCGTGGAGGGGGCATTACATGGGTGGAGCATGAGTGTTCCCTTGCATCCATCTTTGTATTCTGAAGCAGTCCCAGGTTTACCAACACTGGTAGACCTCAGGGTGTCCCTTGTTGTATGCCTTTGCACCAGAAGAACAACAAGGAGAAATATCTTTATTTCTCCTGCCTCTTTGGACTGCTTTTGTGAAGGAAGGTGTCCCTTCCTGCACAAAAACAATCCTGCCAGTAACACAAGCACCCTTGCTTCATGGTGCAAAGGTTCCTGCATTGGCGTTAAGCTGCAGGTTGTGCGGCAGCACAGGCATGGACAGAAATGCGTCATTTCTTGATAGATATAGCGCATTTCTGCCCTCTCCGTTTCATGGAGCAAAGCAAGTTGTCTTGCTGTATTGCGCTGCGAGAACATTTTTCAGACCGTAACATTTTTAAATCTGGCCCACTGTAAGACAACACAACACTTAAATAAAAAATAAATGCAAGTTAAACTAGTAAGTGGAAATGCACTATTTTACATTATGAAATCTCTGTTGGTTAATGTGATCACTGCAGATATCTGTGTGTAACTAGAGAGCTTAAGAATGGAATTCTAAATGGTGCAGAGGTAAGAGAGACTTCTGTATTTTTAGTGGTATGAGATTCCAGCTTATGACAGAAAGCAATATGAATATGTACATGCCAACATTTTAGAACAGGAAAGTGAGAGATTTTGTAAAAGAAATCGGGGAATGTGTTCTCCCTATTGACTTCTATTGAAGCAGAGACAATTTCCCGCAGGAGACAGCCAAAACAAAGTTATTTTTGCCTTAACAAATCAGGTGTATCCCACCTGATTTGGGTCTATTGGCATGTGTGATAATATGTCAGTATTTTAAACTTGCGTTACACACAGTATAAGCTAGGTGGTCATAAAATGCTCAAGAAAGTAGGTTTAAGCTTTACAAAGTACTTTCAAACTATAGATTTTAGTAATATACAATTAGACCATTCTGAAAGCAAACATTTTTTATGAGCGACCATCAAAAGCATGCACTCCACAGCTTAGCTGCTAACACCCTTATAATACTTTTCAAAAATAATAAATCTTTGTCACATGGAAGCTTCAAGTGGCCGATTCAAATTAAAGCCAATACCGGCTTCCAAGCAGCCTTTACGTTTGCAGATTAACCAAATACACACATTTACATTTCTTCTAGGCAGCAGGCACTAAGGCTTATTTCTAGTTTGGTTGTCTGTCCCTCTCTGTTTCATAGCACAGAAGACACCATCCTTTACCCTCCAGCAGAGGCATTTCAACTGTCGGAATTATCCACCCTGGGATGGTTGAATTTTAACAAAATGTACAGGAACTGTTTTTCTTAAATTAAAAAATATGAGTGTGTTGTGTCTCACAGATCCCACCCACTTCTTTCTCTGGGCAACAGAAGTATGTTCCGTTCTACAGATATTCCTAAACCACTGATATTTAGGATGCAAACGTCCCTATACATTGCTACAAAAACATCTTAAAATGACACCCAAAAAACCCACTGTCCAACTTGTAGGGGATCCACCATAATGTTGCCTAATTCCTGGATTACCTACCTACCAATAACCTTCATTACTCTGGTTCTTCTTCGTGCTGCAATACTTACTCCTTGAGGGTTAATCCTGTTATAAACCCAGCAGTCAGTAGCACCCCAAGCGGTTATCCGAGTCTTTAATAACAGACAGTCAATCTCTTTAGAAAGAACCTCGCTTCCAAAACACAATTCACATCCTTGGCCTACAGTCAATCTGTAGTGAGACACAAATCTGGATAGTGGAGCCCACGTAGCTGCTGTGAAATGTCAAATATTGAAACACCTGCTCATTCCGCTCAAGAAGCAGCTATTCACCTTGTAGAATGGGCATTTGAGGATCCCAAAGGATCCTTACCAGAGTCCAAGTAGGCCAAGGAAATTACAGTCTTTATCCATCTATTAAGAGTAGATGCTTGTGGCTTATAACCCCTTCTTTCAACACTAAATTAACAGCTGTCAGGACTTCTGAAACTTAGTGTCCTTTACAGATAGACCTTTAAACCTCTGAAATCATCCAAGAGATGTATCACATAATCTGAATATGAAGAGGACGAGGCACTCAAAATAGGAAGAACAACCTGCAGGAGTGATAGCAACTAAGAAAAATACCTTCTTCTGAAGCTGCCTCCAAGGGCACAAATAGAGGTTTGTGTAAGAAAGGCAAAACTAATGAGAGGTCTCAAGAAGGGACTAAGGGTCTGATGATGACCTTGGAGGATGGGATACTCCGTCACATATGTGACTGATATCCTTCCGCCGTTTTACAAGTTCCATAGGATATAATGGAACTTGTAACACAGCGGTCGGGAAATCCGTCACATTTGTGATGGAGTATCCCATCCTCCAAGGTTGTAATCAGGCCCTAAAGCTATAATCTTTGGTCTACATATGTTATAACCTCTAAAAGATCTAGAAAGTAAGGATTCAACTGGAAAGATGTTAGCCCAGGAGAACCTAAATGCTTTAATTGAGGATAATTGAACCTTAGTATTGAAACAGAAAGATTCTTGTCAAACCATCTTGCAAAAATTGCGATATGGTCTCAGGTGCATAAATGACTGGGGAAAAATGCCTGTCTCCCCAACATTTATCTAAAGGAGACCAGTAATAGTTGTAAGCTTTTTAGTAAAATATCTCATAGAAGCCTGTATTAACAGGGATGCAGAAAGTAAAATACCTCTTCTCAGCAGAAATGACTGCTTAACCTCCAGACCCACAGATTTAGCTATCTCCCAGAGGCTAGAGGAAGACCAGAGTCCCTCAAGGGAGGAGGGTGCAAAAGAAGAATACATTCCTCGTCTAGTGAAAGCCAGCAAAGAAGACAAAATCAAGTTTTTCATGGTTAAAAAGGGGCACTAAGATTACCTCTGCCCATTCCCTCTGTATTTTCTTCAGAGTTTTGGAGGCAAGAAGAATCAGAGAAAAGCACATAAAAGAGTCTTTGGCCAGTGACTCAAAAGGGCACCCTCGTTGTCTGATAATATTAACCCCTTACAAAATATAGAGGATGTTATCTTGAGACATATCCTCTGAAAAACAATGGGATTGATAACGGAATCCTGTCAGTAAGGGAGGGTGAGGCTTAGGTGATCCACCGGTACATTCTGTGTATCCTGTGTTTGGACAGTCCTGGAAGAAAGAGTATTATTCTCTGCCCTAGGCCAAATCAGATAAGTTAAGAGATATAAGAATCAAGACTGTGCCTTGAACTGGCAGTTCAAATATGCTTTAGTAACTGTTGTTTGTCCTGGTGCATCTCCCTTCAAGTAGGCATAAAACACTTGTAGCATCCTTCAAAAGTTCATTCACGTTGGAGGACTGGAGTGTCTCCTGATTTGACCATGCACCCTTGGCTGTCTGACATTCCAAAGCCGCACCCTAGCCCAGCTTGCTAGCATATGTTGTCAGAACTTTATTTCCCCAGGAGCAGACCATGTCCTCTTCTCAATGTTGAGAGGATCAGCCACCACCTAGGTGCATTTGATGTCTTGAGTCAATAGGATTTAAAACTCATAATCCTCTGAAATCAAAGTACATTGCTGAAAGATGTAACCCACACCTTTGCCCAGATGAAACCTCATTCAGGGGATGATGGACAATGTAGTGGCCTGAAAAAAACAATAGAAAGAGGAGAGGGAAATTCTGAACCCTTAATAAACTCTTTCTGTGAGGATGAAATAGGGAAGAATATAAACAGTTTGGTGTTACCTTATCTCCCTGGACACAAAACCAATCTCTTACTTAAGCCTCCATTCTGGACATCAGTAGACCAAGATGATTCCTCAATTTCTCTTTCTGAGTAATCAGCAGGAAAACTTTTCACGCATCTGTCTTGAACCATGCCCCGATATATTCCGGACCTTACATCAGTGTGACTTTTGCCAATTTATTAAGAACCCAAAAAGTCGAAGCATTTTGATCACCCCCTCTTGTATCCTCAAATGTTCTTGCAAATAAGTGGGAGTGGATCAGAAGATCGTTGAGGTGTGGATGAACGCTAATCCCCAGATAGGGACAAAAGAACATTGCTGAAACAAAAAAACCTTGGCACACTCCTTAACCCAAAGTGGAGAACTTGGAACCAACAGTGTTTTCCCCCACAGAGGATCTTAGGAATCTCTGACATGATTCTGTAATTGAGACATGCTGATAGGCCTCATGCATGTCAATTTGTGTTGAAAAGTCTCCTTCTGATATCAAAGGAAGCTCCTTATAAAGAGAGTTCATTCAGAAGGCACCCTCAAAATAAACCTGTTGAGAGATTTCAGATCTACAATCATCCTATCCTGACCTTAAGTCTTCTGGAACAGTAAAAGTACTTGAGCAGAATCCCTACCCCCTCTGCTGGATAGGGACCAGCAACGTGTCTTTCTTCCTGACAGAGAGAGAACACTGTACTTTAAAGTCTATCTCTTCCAGGGATTCCTGGGCCACCTTCATCAGTCATCCAGGGCAATGAAATAAAAGGTCTACCAGACATCTCTTTGCACAAAACAGGTAATTCATCCCCTATTCTTTCTTCTTTTTCTTTTATTCTCATAACCAGTTCAAGAAAAAGCCTCTTCAGCACTCATGCAGTGAGACAAGATAAGGTGGGATACAATTTGCATACCTCATAACCTCTGGTGGATTTACCAAACAGCGCATTGCACTAGAAACAGGCGTGAACTAACCCACCTTCCCCCAACCACAGCGGGAGAACTTGAAACGGCAGGGGTTAATGTTACAGCCAAAGGATGGCATCACTCCTAAAATGGCAAAGCCAAAAACAAATATGAATACAGGAGTTCACTAAAGCTGTTTTCATGGATTGTGTGTATAAATGTATTTTATTAAATTAAAGCCTGTACTACTGGCGTTGCCAATACTGGGGAAAAGTTGCAAAATTATTGCTTTCTGTGCAGAATGCATAATTACATTTATTTTTCAGATTTAGAATAATCCGTTGTGCATTCTAGTGGAAGAATTTCCCGGTAGAGAGAATGATACATCACCTGAGGATAGCATAAGGTGAGGGAGTAAGAGTCCTGTGGGTGGAGCCAAGCCAAAGACCACTGTATGTGTATTTTAAAGAATTGCTGAAAATATCAGCCAATCAGCTGCACTGTGAGGTCAAATTCATAAAGGGAAGTTTACTGTACCTAGGTAGTCCAATAGTATGAAAAAGTTCAAATAGTCATGCACTAATATTTGGTGTGTTTTTTCATTCACGGATATACTACTTTTGGGGAGTTAATAAAGTGTGTGGAAAGTTGTTTTCAGTGTTTTGACGCTATATTTGCTTTGAGAGCAAAGTACTACATTCTTTGCCCATTAGTACCAAAGCACAAGGAAACGCTGGTGCTAATTTTACTCTAGTAATTGCGGTAACAAGAGAAGCAACACTTTCACATTTATCTACAAAATTGTCATGGTAACTGGTTGTGGTAATGCTATTACCAAATCGTGGTATAACAATAAAAGATTCAACATTCAAATTCTGTAAATGACTCAATTAGTGAGGACGTCTCATTTCTCCCAAAATGGCAAAGCACTACAGCTCCATTGTACATAAAAATTGGAATGTAGTCCTGGTAGCCTAAACATTTTCTTCTAAATCTTTAGAGAGGTACGCTTTTGTGTGATGCCAATAAGGGCTTTATAACAACGTCTCTGATATCACCAGCAACACATCATCAGAGACCCAGATAGCGAGGGCATTGAACATTTTAGATAGGGAAATGGTGACAGAAATCACAGGGATCACAAGTAGTGCCCTGAGGGTTGCATTAGAAATGAGGAATTACAGGGGCAGTCAATAATTTGATTCCCAGTTCCTCCCAGCAATTCACCCTTAGACTCCCCTGCTTTCAGCGGGCAGAGTCCCTGAGTGGCTGTTAAGGTGTACTATGGAGTTTGTAGTGTTCACGGGAGGGCAGCATTAAAGGGTAGTAAGGGGCTTTTAGGGTTCAGTAAAGTGTAGTATTAAGGGTTAGTAAGGAGTTGTTAAGGTTCAGGGAAGGATAACATTACATGTTAATAAGAGCTTTCAAGGGTTCGGAGAATGGTAGTGTTAAGGCGTATTAAGGTTTTTTATGGTTCAAGGATGAAAATGGTTAAGTGGCAGTAATGGGTTTTTAGGGTTCAAGGAAGGGTAGTGTTAAGGGATAGTTAGCATTGTAGGGTTTAAGGATGGGTAGCATTAAAGGACAGTAAGGTGCCAGTAATGGTCAGGGAATTATAGCATTAAGGGGTCTATGGGGTTTAGGGAGTGTTAAACTGTATGTAGGAAGTTGGCTCTGTATGTACTATTTCAAAGTAAGAAATAGCAGGCACAGAGTCCAAGGGTTCCCCTTAGAAGTAAGATAGTGGCAAAAAGAGATAATTCTAATGCTCTATTTTGTGGTAGTGTGGTCGAGCAGTAGGCTTATCAGAGGGTAGTGTTAAGCATTTGTTGTACATACACAGGCAATAAATGAGGAACACATACACTCAAAGACAATTCTAGGCCAATAGGTTTTTATATAGAAAAACATATTTTCTTAGTTTATTTTAAGAACCACAGGTTCAAGATTTACAAACAATACTTTAAATGAAAGGTATTTCACTTAGGAACTTTAGGAACTTTGAATTAGCAAAATAGCATATACAGTTTTCACACAAATGGCAATAAGCTATTTTAAAATTGGACACTGCAATGTTCAACAGTTCCTGGGGGAGGTAAGTGTTTGTTAGTTTTGCAGGTAAGTAAACCACCTACAGAGTTCAAAGTTGGGTCCAAGGTAGCCCACCGTCGGGGTTCAGGGCAACCCCAAAGTTACCACACCAGCAGCTCAGGGCTGGTCAGGTGCAGAGGTCAAAGTGGTGCCAAAAACACATAGGCTTCAATGGAGAAGGGCGTGCCCCGGTTCCAGTCTGCCAGCAGGTAAGTACCCGCGTCTTCGGAGGGCAGACCAGGAGGGTTTTGTAGGGCACCGGGGGGGACACAAGTCAGCACAAAAAGTACACCCTCAGTGGCATGGGGGCGGCCGGGTGCAGAGTGCAAACAGGCGTCAGGTTTGCAATGTAGTTCAATGGGAGACCCAGGGGTCTCTTCAGCAAAGCAGACAGGCAAGGGGGGAGCTCCTTGGGGTAGCCACCACCTGGGCAAGGGAGAGGGCCACCTGGGGGTCGCTGCTGCACTGGAGGTCAGATCCTTCAGGTCCTGGGAGCTGTGGGTGCAGTGTCCTCACCAGGCGTCGGGTTTTTAGAAGCAGGCAGTCGTGGTCAGGGGGAACCTCTGGATTCCCTCTGCAGGCGTCTCTGTGGGGGCTCAGGGGGGTCAACTCTGGCTACTCACGGGCTCGCAGTCACCGGGGAGCCCTCCCTGTAGTGTTGGTTCTCCACAAGTCGAGCTGGGGGCTTCGGGTGCAGAGTGCAAAGTCTCACGCTTCCGGCGGGAAATGTGTATTCTTTCAAAGTTGCTTCTTTGTTGCAAAGATGTTTCTTCTTTGGAGCAGAGCCGCTGTCCTCAGGAGTTCTTGGTCCTTTTAGATGGAGGGTAGTCCTCTGAGGCTTCAGAGGTCGTTGGACCCTGTGGAACGCGTCGCTGTTGCAGTTTTCTTGAAGTGGGGAGACAGGCCGGTAGAGCTGGGGCCAAAGCAGTTGGTGTCTCCGTCTTCTCTGCAGGTTTTTCAGCTCAGCAGTCCTTCTTCGTCTTAGGTTGCAGGAATCTGGTTTCCTAGGTTCTGGGGAGCCCCTAAATACTGAATTGAGGGGTGTGTTTAGGTCTGGGAGGGCAGTAGCCAATGACTACTGTCCTTGAGGGTGGCTACACCCTCTTTGTGCCTCCTCCCTGAGGGGAGGGGGGCACATCCCTATTCCTCTTGGGGGAATCCTCCAAAATCAAGATGGAGGATTTCTAAAGGCAGGGGTCACCTCAGCTCAGGACACCTTAGGGGCTGTCCTGACTGGTGGGCGACTCCTCCTTGTTTTTCTCATTATCTCCCCTGGACTTGCCGCCAAAAGTGGGGGCTGTGTCCAGGAGGCAGGCATCTCCACTAGCTGGAGTGCCCTGGGGCATTGTAACACGAAGCCTGAGCCTTTGAGGCTCACTGCTAGGTGTTACAGGTCCTGCAGGGGGGAGGCGTGAAGAACCTCCACCCATAGCAGGCTTTTGTTTCTGTCCTCAGAGAGCACAAAGGCCCTCACCACATGGGGTCAGAAACTCGTCTGTCAGCAGCAGGCTGGCACAGACCAGTCAGTCCTTCACTGAACAATTGGGTAAAATACAGGGGGCATCTCTAAGATGTCCTCTGTGTGCATTTTTTAATAAATCCAACACTGGCATCAGTGTAGGTTTATTATTCTGAGAAGTTTGATACCAAACTTCCCAGTATTCAGTGTAGCCATTATGGAGCTGTGGAGTTCGTTTTTGACAGACTCCCAGACCATATACTCTTATGGCTACCCTGCACTTACAATGTCTAAGGTTTTGTTTAGACACTGTAGGGGCATAGTACTCATGCACCTATGCCCTCACCTGTGGTATAGTGCGCCCTGCCTTAGGGCTGTAAGGCCTGCTAGAGGGGTGACTTACCTATGCCACAAGCAGTGTGAGGTTGGCATGGCACCCTGAGGGGAGTGCCATGTCGACTTAGTCATTTTCTCCCCACCAGCACACACAAGCTGGCAAGCAGTGTGTCTGTGCTGAGTGAGGGGTCCCTAGGGTGGCATAACACATGCTGCAGCCCTAAGGGACCTTCCCTGGCATCAGGGCCCTTGGTACCAGGGGTACCAGTTACAAGGGACTTACCTGGGTGCCAGGGTTGTGCCAATTGTGGAGACAATGGTACATTTTAGGTGAAAGAACACTGGTGCTGGGGCCTGGTTAGCAGGCTTCCAGCACACTTCTCAGTCAAGTCAGCATCAGTATCAGGCAAATAGTGGGGGGTAACTGCAACAGGGAGCCATTTCCTTACACAAGCCCCAGCCCACAGGCCAGGAGACTCAGCCAAAGCTGGGAGAGTCTTCCTAGTCTGTCAGGCGAGGAAGAGTAGAGGAAATAGGCTGGTTTGTTGCAGGGCCTACTCTGCTTTACATCCTCCTGTTCAGGTCATTCCCTCTGGGGAACTGACCCACTTCCACAGTGATAGGACCTAGTCTGAATTGCCTCTTGTATGTGCTTTTAATGTCTTCACCCATTCTCTCTATTTTGGGGTTAGAGGTATCCACTCTGCTAATCTTATCTTAGCCAGGGTCACCCCTAGCTTACCCAAAGAGGTTGCCCAGAGCTGGAGTAACCCCACCATGACCAACAGGGTCAGGGGGCCTAACTTGCTATTTGGCATGGGGTCAGACCACCATGCCAAGGATAGTGCAGCCATAAAAGCTAACACCTAGCAGAGGCCACTGACAGCTGTCAGTGCCCAGAACCACACCTTTAGCTCTTCACCTACAAGGGAAGGAGCTAAGGGTCATATGTACGAAAGCTTTTTCCCATAGACACAGAATGGGTAAAATCCTTTCGTACAGACTGCCCTAAGTTACAGGCTTGTTTGGGTTCAGGGTGCCTGTCTGCTGTGTAAGAGTGGGGGGTTACTACATCTTGTAGTAAACACCCTTCTTCCACTCTTTCTTCTGTTAACTGAGGAGTCACCCACTCGGGTTTAACAGTTGCCTGACTAGCCAGGACTTCTTGTGGGTCAGGTTGGACTTTACCAGTGCCACTTTTGGAGTTCTCCCTTACTGGAGCAGAATCTCCTTGGCTTGCTGGAACCTTGGCTAAAGGTTGTCCACCTTTCCTACACTGTTTTCTTTTCTTTTTCTTCTGGGGCCTACTTGCAGGTACTGCAGGGGTAGCACCTCCAGAATCCTCGGGAGAGGACTGGCACAGGACCAGTTCGTCTCTTGGGCTCTGACTAACCTCTGGGTAGTCATTTCCAAGGAGACAATCAAGGGGGAGGTCTGTGCTGACTACCACCCTTCTCCAGCTAAAAGTCCCACCCACTTCTATGGGCACAAAAGCCACAGGCCTATCAGTGACCCTGTCTGGGCTAACTCTTACTCTGGCAGTCTCACCGGGGATGTACTGGTCTGAGAACACCAGCCTGTCATGCACAATAGTGTGACTGGCACAAGTGTCTCTCAGGGCAGTGGCTGGGATTCCATTCACCAGTAGGTGGTGGAAGTGTCTACTTCCCTCTGGAATCTCCAACTCACCTGTTGGGTCCTTTTTCCAGTTGAAGGCTATGAAGACCTCCTCATCTGAGGAGTCATCCCCAATGGCTACACTGGTCACCCCTGGGATTTTGCTAGGGGGTTTGTTTTTGGGACAAGAAGTGTCCTTGGTGTGGTGCCCTGTCTGTCTACAGTTTTGGCACCATGCCTTAGTGGCATCCCAGTTCTTACCCTGGTACCCACCTTTGTTTTGGGTTGTGTCTTGGGGCCCACCCACCTGGTCTGGTTTTTGGGGGCCTACAGAGGACTCTTTTTCTTTATTTCTAGTGTCACCCACTTTCTCCTGGGGAGGCTTTGTAACCCCTTTCTTTTGGTCACCCCAGTGGAAGTTTTGGTTACCCTAGTCTTGACCCAGTGGTCTGCCTTCTTTCCCAATTCTTGGGGAGAAATTGAACCTAGGTCTACCAGATACTGATGCAACTTTTCATTGAAGCAGTTATTTAAAATGTGTTCTTTCATAAACAAATTATAAAGCCCAATATCGTCATGCACTTCATTTCCAGTTACCCAACCATCCAGTGTTTTCACTGAGTAGTCTACAAAATCAACCCAGGTCTGGCTCGAGGATTTTTGAGCCCCCCTGAACCTAATCCTGTACTCCTCAGTTGAGAATCCAAAGCCCTCAATCAGTGTAGCCTTCAGGGGGTCATAGGATTCTGCATCTTTTCCATAGAGTGTGAGGAGTCTATCCCTACACTTTCCAGTGAACATTTCCCAAAGGAGAGCACCCCAGTGAGATCAGTTTACTTTTCTGGTTGCACAAGCCCTCTCAAAAGCTGTGAACCATTTGGTGATGTCATCACCATCTTCATATTTTGTTACAATCCCTTTGGGGATTTTTAGCATGTCAGGAGAATCTCTGACCCTATTTAAATTGCTGCCACCATTGATGGGACCTAGGCCCATCTCTTGTCTTTCCCTTTCTATGGCTAGGAGCTGTCTCTCCAAAGCCAATCTTTTGGCCATCCTGGCTAGCAGGAGGTCATCTTCATTAAGCCTGCTCTCAATGCTTCCAGAGCTGTTGGGCTCTCCTGTGAGAGAAGCAGCATCTCTGACTATCACTTGTGTAGTCAGGGTTGGAGAAACCCTGGTCTCCCTATCTAGGACTGGAGGTGGGAGTTCCTCCAAATCACTACTGTCCCCCTCTGTGAGGCCATCATCAGAGGGGTTGTTTTTAGCAAACTCTGTCAAACGCTCCTGGATCTGTAATTTGGTAGGGTTTGAACCAGTTTTTATCTTTTTGATTTTGCAGATAGACCTTAACTCTGACATCCTAAGATGCACATAAGGGGTAAGGTTGAGTTCCATCACTATCTCTTCTGCAGCAGACATTTTGTTTCTAAAAGTTGGAATACTTTTAAAGAATCTAAAACTATCTCTAGAACTTAATTCAAACTTTTACAAAACTTTTAAACTCTAAAAGAAATGCTAACAGGGACTAACACAATGCCCTAGCAGGACTTTTAAAAATTTAGAAAAGTAGCTCAAATTTCAAAAATCAGTTTCTAATGACAATTTTTGGAATTTAGTCGTGTGATCAGGTATTGGCTGAGTAGTCCAGCAAATGCAAAGTTTTGTACCCCACCGCTGATCCACCAATGTAGGAAGTTGGCTCTGTATGTACTATTTCAAAATAAGAAATAGCATGCACGGAGTCCGAGGGTTCCCCTTAGAGGTAAGATAGTGGCAAAAAGAGATAATTCTAATGCTCTATTTTGTGGTAGTGTGGTCGAGCAGTAGGCTTATCAGAGGGTAGTGTTAAGCATTTGTTGTACACACACAGGCAATAAATGAGGAACACACACACTCAAAGACAATTCCAGGCCAATAGGTTGTTATATAGAAAAATATATTTACTTAGTTTATTTTAAGAACCACAGGTTCAAGATTTACAAACAATACTTTAAATGAAAGGTATTTCATTTAGGAACTTTAGGAACTTTGAATTAGCAAAATAGCATATACAGTTTTCACACAAATGGCAATAAGCTATTTTAAAATTGGACACACTGCAATTTTCAACAGTTCCTGGGGGAGGTAAGTGTTTGTTAGTTTTGCAGGTAAGTAAACCACCTACAGGGTTCAAAGTTGGGTCCAAGGTAGCCCACCGTTGGGGGTTCAGGGCAAACCCAAAGTTACCACACCAGCAGCTCAGGGCCGGTCAGGTGCAGAGGTCAAAGTGGTGCCCAAAACACATAGGCTTCAATGGAGAAGAGGGTGCCCCGGTTCCAGTCTGCCAGCAGGTAAGTACCCGCGTCTTCAGAGGGCAGACCAGGGGGTTTTTGTAGGGCACCAGGGGGGACACAAGTCAGCACAAAAAGTACACCCTCAGTGGCTCAGGGGCGGCCGGGTGCAGAGTGCAAACAGACGTCGGGTTTGCAATGTAGTTCAATGGGAGACCCAGGGGTCTCTTCAGTGAAGCAGGCAGGCAAGGGGGGGCTCCTCGGGGTAGCCACCACCTGGGCAAGGGAGAGGGCCACCTGGGGGTCACTGCTGCACTGGAGGTCGGATCCTTCAGGTCCTGGGGGCTGCGGGTGCAGTGTCCTTACCAGCCGTCGGGTTTTTAGAAGCAGGCAGTCGCGGTCAGGGGGAGCCTCTGGATTCCCTCCGCAGGCGTCGCTGTGGGGGCTCAGGGGGGTCAACTCTGGCTACTCATGGGCTCGCAGTCGCTGGGGAGTCCTCCCTGTAGTGTTGGTTCTCCACAAGTCGAGCCTTGGGCGTCGGGTGCAGAGTGCAAAGTCTCATGCTTCCGGCGGGAAACGTGTATTCTTTCAAAGTTCCTTCTTTGTTGCAAAGATGTTTCTTCTTTGGAGCAGAGCTGATGTCCTCTGGAGTTCTTGGTCCTTTTAGATGCAGGGTAGTCCTCTGAGGCTTCAGAGGTCGCTGGACCCTGTGGAATGCGTTGCTGTTGCAGTTTTCTTGAAGTGGGGAGACAGGCCGGTAGAGCTGGGGCCAAAGCAGTTGGTGTCTCCGTCTTCTCTGCCGGTTTTTCAGCTCAGCAGTCCTTCTTCGTCTTAGGTTGCAGTAATCTGGTTTCCTAGGTTCTGGGGAGCCCCTAAATACTGAATTGAGGGGTGTGTTTAGGTCTGGGAGGGCAGTAGCCAATGGCTACTGTACTTGAGGGTGGCTACACCCTCTTTGTGCCTCCTCCCTGAGGGGGCACATCCCTATTCCTATTGGGGGAATCCTCCAAAATCAAGATGGAGGATTTCTAAAGGCAGGGATAACCTCAGCTCAGGACACCTTAGGGGCTGTCCTGACTGGTGGGTGACTCCTCCTTGTTTTTCTCAGTATCTCCCCTGGACTTGCCGCCAAAAGTGGGGGCTGTGTCCAGGGGGCAGGCATCTCCACTAGCTGGAGTGCCCTGGGGCATTGTAACACGAAGCCTGAGCCTTTGAGGCTCATTGCTAGGTGTTACAGTTCCTGGAGGGGGGGGGGGGTGAAGCACCTCCACCCAGAGCAGGCTTTTGTTTCTGTCCTCAGAGAGCACAAAGGCCCTCACCACATGGGGTCAGAAATTCATCTGTCAGCAGCAGGCTGGCACAGACCAGTCAGTCCTGCACTGAACAATTGGGTAAAATACAGGGGGCATCTCTAAGATGCCCTCTTTGTGCATTTTTTAATAAATCCAACACTGGCATCAGTGTGGGTTTATTATTCTGAGAAGTTTTATACCAAACTTCCCAGTATTCAGTGTAGCCATTATGGAGCTGTGGAGTTCGTTTTTGACAGACTCCCAGACCATATACTCTTATGGCTACCCTGCACTTACAATGTCTAAGGTTTTGCTTAGACACTGTAGGGGCATAGTGCTCATGTACCTATGCCCTCACCTGTGGTATAGTGCACCCTGCCTTAGGGCTGTAAGGCCTGCTAGAGGGGTGACTTACCTATGCCACAGGCAGTGTGAGGTTGGCATGGCACCCTGAGGGGAGTGCCATGTCGACTTAGTCATTTTCTCCCCACCAGCACACACAAGCTGGCAAGCAGTGTGTCTGTGCTGAGTGAGGGGTCCCTAGGGTGGCATAAGACATGCTGCAGCCCTAAGAGACCTTCCCTGGCATCAGGGCCCTTGGTGCCAGGGGTACCAGTTGCAAGGGACTTACCTGGGTATCAGGGTTGTGCCAATTGTGGAGACAATGGTACATTTTAGGTGAAAGAACACTGGTGCTGGGGCCTGGTTAGCAGGGTCCCAGAACACTTCTCAGTCAAGTCAGCATCAGTATCAGGCAAAAAGTGGGGGGTAACTGCAACAGGGAGCCATTTCCTTACACTGTAGCAAGGTTTTTTTTAGGATTGTGGGAAGGATAGTCTTAAGGGGTAGCAAAGAGTTTTAAGGTTCAGGGAAGGGTAGAGTTGAGGAGTAGTAAGGTTTTTTTTTAGGGTTCAGAGGAGGGAGTTAAGGGGTACTAAGGGGTTTTAAAGGGTCAGGAAAGAGTAGCGTGAAGGGGTACTATGGTTTTTTTTATGGTTCAGGGATGGGTTGCAGTAGAGATAGTAAGCGTCTTTATGAGTAAAGAATGTGTAGAATTAAGGGGTAGTATGGGTTTGAAAGACTCAGATATGGTTAGCGTTAACAGATAGCAAGTTTTTATAGGGTTCAGAGATGGGTACCATTATGGGGTAGTGAGGGTTATTATTGTTTAGGAGGGGCTAGCTTTAAGTAAGGAGTTTTTAAGGTTCAGGGAAGGGCAGCAGTCAGGGGTAGTAAGACATTTTTGGGGTTCAGGGAAAGGTACCTTTAAGAGGTAGTAAGGAATATTTAGGATTCAGTGAAGGTATAATTTAGGTGTAGGAAGAGATGGTTAGGGTGCAGGCAAGGGTAGCTTTAAGGAGCAGCAAGGGGTTTTAGAGCTCAGGGAAGCAGAGTGTTAGCGGATAGTAAGGGACTGCTGTGCAAAATAGCTGAAAGTAAAAAGAAAGCCCTATGACGTGGTCAAAGCTTGCCTTATCATACTGGTTTGTTTTTAAATTACTTTCACCCTAATGCACATCTGCCACACTACTGTACAACATGGCTAAAAAACATTGACAATGCCAATAGATCTCACATAGATAAGAACTATTGGCTTTGCCGATGTTTGTTTTTACATGGCGTTTGGTACCACAATATTGACAAGATGAGACATAACTATGTAGCGGGTAAATGAGAGTGACAAGCAGCCAACCAATATGTGCTATAATGCGACCCTCGCTGGCTGCATCATAGCACTTATCTTTCTAATTTTTAGCTGTATTGCACAGCAATCGTGTTACTGTACAACATGGCTAAAGAACATTGATAAAGCCAATAGCTCTTGCAAACGTTATCATGTTATCATGGTGTGAGAAGTTGGGGCATTAGTTGAGGCGGGTGAGTAGTACCCATCTCAATTGATAACCACAATCCTTGTCAGGAGGAAACACTAAAGTCACTTAATTCACCTGAGCTCCGCCCCCTAGTAGCTATGGCACAGCGCAGACAGGCTTAACTTAGTAACAATGTGAAAAGTTGTTATGCAGTAGTAAAACAGTAATAAACTAGAAATTCAAAACACCAGAATTCCCAAATTGTACAAAAAGAGTACAATCTAATTAACAAAGCACCAAAATGGGAAAAATCCAATATGGGGAACCAGAGATTATTATTTTAATGTTTTACATATAAATAGTGCCAAGAAGCACAAAGGGGGTCATTCTGACCCTGGCGGTAGAGTACCGCCAGGCCAACGACCGCGGATGCACCGCCAACAGGCTGGCGGTGCATCCATGGGCATTCTGACCGCCGCGGTCAGAAACGGAAAACCAGCGGTGTCCCGCCGGTTTCCCGCTGCCCTGGGGAATCCTCCATGGCGGCGCTGCAGGCAGCGCCGCCATGGGGATTCCGACCCCCGTACCGCCAGCCTGGCTCTGGCGGTTCTGACCGCCAGAACCTGGATGGCGGTAACGGGTGTCACGGGGCCCCTGGGGGCCCCTGCAGTGCCCATGCCACTGGCATGGGCACTGCAGGGGCCCCCTAACAGGGCCCCACCAAGATTTTCAGTGTCTGCCAAGCAGACACTGAAAATCGCGACGGGTGCAACTGCACCCGTCGCACCCCTTCCACTCCGCCGGCTCCATTCGGAGCCGGCATCCTCATGGAAGGGGGTTTCCCGCTGGGCTGGCGGGCGGCCTTCTGGCGGTCGCCCGCCAGCCCAGCGGGAAAATCAGAATTACTGCGGCGGTCTTTTGACCGTGCAGCTGTATTCTGACGGCGGTACTTTGGCGGGCGGCCTCCGCCGCCCGCCAAAGTCAGAATGACCCCCAAAGTGTCAATGATAGTCAATGGTGGCTTTAGAACAGAACCTAGGTGCAATTTGACACTGGCTGTGTTGGAGTGCAGGTCAGATATTCTAACCAGGTTCTTCCTGGTCAAACATTTTACCTTCTGTCTTTAGTTCTAACAACCCGAATCTGCCACAGGAGTACACTTCTAAAGCGTTCCAGGGCCTCAGGGAGGCACTTAGGGACTCACAGGGTTACAGGCAGAGGCCAACAGGACAGTCCAGTCCAGGTCCAGTTACCACTGGGCATCTTGTAGCTTGTTGTGTCCCTATAACTTGAATAGGAGGTTAGACATATGACCCTTGGAGTCCACCACTTTGCCCTGGATACAAGAGAGCAGGCCCAGTCCACAGGACTCTTCACAGGTCACAGAAAGCAGGTTCAGTACTTTTTCAGTACTCTTCTGTTTTTCCAGTTTTGCTGGCAAGGAGGAGGGAAAACCACCTAAAATGGTAGACCAGAAAGAAAGACTGCTCTTTAAATAGCCACAATTGAAGATTCTTTGGAAACTTTACTAAACCTGGTTCAACTTACAAAAAGAGGTAAAAAAGGTTCAAAACATTGATTGATGCCATGACGAAAGTTATGTCCCTGACTGTTCTCACCTTGGGCGCACACACACACACACAGTATAAACTGATTATTAGAGCATAGGGTTTGGCTTGGGACACCCTACTTAAACTTGGCAATCCAAGTCAAGAATGTTGGGCTAGACAGCCTCATAGACAAGCATCAAGGCATTAAAGGCAACCCAGTTGTGAGCCATTGCAAAGCTACGTGTGAAAGAATGATGTGTTCTCAACTTAGAGGCCCCCAAGTCAGCCTGATCACAGTGTTCTGGACTAGTTACTGATGAAGGAAGATGTTTTCTGATGCAGACATCTGGATAACATTTCCATGGTTGAATAACGATTGGGCAGGGCATTTCATCTTTGCACTTGGAATGGCTGGCTGATAAAAAGTAAGATTTTGTTCAAGACCTTCATTTTGAGAAAAGAGGTGCTAGACACTTTATGGGTCTATGGTTATGATGGCAGGCCAGGCCTGGAAAATATGCTCAATTGCTAAATATAATCTGAGGTGTCAAGGCGGGCAAAAACATGATGATCTTAGAGGTAGTCCCGAGTAATTAAAAGTGGCTGAGATTAATTTCAGCATTCCATCCATCTCTTTTTTGTATTCTTCACTGTGACACCCTAAATGCAATGGGTATGCTCAGACTTGAGTCTTGTGCCCACTATGTCTTGCATGGGGACTTGACCTATTGGTTTTGTCAATGTCTATTTTTCCATGGTATTTGATACCACAGCCTTGAATTGAATTTACACTGTTAATAATTGGTGTCACTGCCGAACATGATGGTACTCATGTCATCAACCATAGAATGATGAAAGGCCAAGATAGCCACAGGATGATTCAACCCATGACCTGAAGGTTGCCTTCAGATTACCACTGTAAGTGCATTAACCTACCAAGCTAACTTACAAGTATATCTGCTGGCCAACTGTATCCGGTGGTAAAATAGCTCGGGGGGCTAATGCTCTCGCTAGAGAGATCAGGGTATATCCTGCAAATCCCAGGCTATAGTGCTGGTAAAGTAGTTTAGCTGGTTTACGTATTTGGCGTTGGTAACTGTGTGTAATATGTGTGTGACATGCTGGTCATGGGTTGGAATGATTACATAATAGCTGCGAGTCTTAAAGCACGGTGTGTATCCTGAATCGCATAGCTGTGAATCCTCTTTCAATCGCTAAGGGAAAGTGCCTGTAGATAAGGACGCATACAACATGTAGAACAAAACTCAAAACCCAAATAAATAGCTCAGTGGGTTTACAGCTTGGTTGGTGGTATTACACAGCGTCTTATGCAAACACCACTATGGAAGACACGTTTGAATGTTGACAGGATAGCAATTAGTAGATGTATATGTATAGCACACACATGAAATACACCGTGTTGAACATGCACGCTATTTTCCTCCCAACTTAGAGACAGCATGCATAATTGTTCTTGCAATTTCACGTTGCTTGTTTCATTTAAACGCGCTTTTTAAAAATCCCAACTTTTGAATGAATATGTGGAACGAAATCTATGGCGAAAAGCTCGAGTTATTATATGCAACGAGGACTTATAATTTCTTTAAAAGTATACAGCATGCTTTATCAGTGTTGCCTATGACTGTGCATGTGTATGTTTCAGAATAATATGATGCTTGTTTTTTCTTTTCCCCATTGTGTATAAAATGTATATAGCGCACACTGACTTTTCACAGACAGAGGTATGTACAGCTAGCCACAGACTGATGCATATAAATAGACACATTTGCAGACATGCGCCAAGTCATCCACACAGAAACACAAAACACATAAAGATGGCGACATAATGGCACATCCATAGACATAAACACACCAGCAGACACAGGTGAAAACAAGCACCCTCATAGAAACACATAAGCATTCACTCGATAAAGAAGAGTAACAAGACATGGAGAAATGAATACATTTCTCCCTGTTAGCGCCTGCTTTAAGCATTAGTTTTTGATGCAAAGCCCTGTCTAGCTATCATTGTAAATTGGCCTTTGTATCACAAACTATGGGTGCTTGCCCAGATCTGCCCAAAGATCACCCTACTAACACCTCGGATGCAAAGCGGCATAACGCAGTGCAAAGCTTTATTTCCACTCAAAAAAGGGGACCTTTCCAGGGCAAAATACCTTCTGCAGTGGTAAGTAAATGCCCCTGCAAGGCTTTGGTGGTCATTTTGATGTTGGCGGTAAATACCGCACCGCCGGCGGTGGTGGTAATTACCACTGACGGCATGGCGGTGCAGACCGCCATATAAGGATGACATTAGTGAACTGGCTGCACAGAAATCAGTTCACTACTACCCACCGCCAGGCCTAAACCGCCCACCGGGCTGACCGTAGCCACTTTTGACCTGGCGGTGGAGCCCAGACTGCCGGTGGGATAATACTCCCATTTCCACCAGGGATAAAGCCAATAGCTCTTGCAAACGGGAGACCTATTTGCCTTGCCAATGCTTGTTATCATGGTGTGAGAAGTTGGGGCATTAGTTGCGGGGGTTGAGTAGTACCCACCTCAACTGATAACCACAATCCTTGTCAGGAGGAAACACCAAAGTCACTAAATTCACCAAAGCTCAGCCCCCTGGTAGCTATGGCACAGCGCAGACAGGCTTAACTTAGTAACAATGTGAAAAGTTGTTATGCAGTAGTAAAACAGTAATAAACTAGAAATTCAAAACACCAGGATTCCCAAATTGTACAAAAAGAGTACAATCTAATTAACAAAATAGCACCAAAATGAGAAAAATCCAATATGGGGAACCAGAGATTATTATTTTAATGTTTTACATAGAAATAGTGCCAAGAAGCACAAAGTGTCAATGATAGTCAATGGTGGCTTTATAACAGACTTTAGGTGCAATTTGACACTGACTGTGTTGGATTACAGGTCAGATATTCTAAACAGGGTCTTCCTGGTCAAATATTTTACCTTCTGTCTTTAGTTCTAACAACCCGAATCTGCCACAGGAGTACACTTCTAAAGCGTCTCAGGACCTCAGGGGAGGCACTTAGGGACTCACAGGGATACAGGCAGAGGCCAACAGGAGAGTCCAGTCCAGGTCCAGTTACCACTGGACATCTTGTAGCTTGTTGTGTCCCTATAACTTGAATAGGAGGTCGGACATATGACCCTTGGAGTCCACCACTTTGCCCTGGATACAAGAGAGCAGGCCCAGTCCACAGTACTCTTCGCAGGTCACAGAAAGCAGGTCCAGTACTTTTCAGTACTTTTCTGTTTTTCCTGTTTTGCTGGAATGGAGGAGGGAAAACCTTCTAAAATGGTAGACCAGGAAGAAAGACTACTCTTTAAAATGCCTGGCGGAAAGCATAATGGTGACAGGAATACTCATTCCTGTCACCAGTATGTGACATGGTTGCCCCCCTGTCACAACCCAATATACCCCCCCAATCCCCTGGCAACAACCCCCCCTCTGAACCCTGAAATCCTCACCCTACCCCTCATCCCCCCGATCACCCTGTAGGCCCCCCTTCTCCATCCCCTACCCCTCCACCTCCGTTTAGGTCCCCCACCCCCAACCTCCACATTCATATGTATGCATACATAGACATACACACATGCAGTCATACACACAGACAGACATCCCCCTTCACATGCACACCCCCATGCACACACTCACTCACTCAACACACACCCCTTTCACTCCCCTTTCCCTCTTGGGCAGCTCTTACCTGTTCCATGGCACTGCTCCTGGTGGGAACGGGCTTCTAGGATGCTGCTCCACCGGCATCGCCGCATCTCCATACACCGCCACAAATATGACTGCATCGTTTTAGGCGTGGCGGTGTCTGGACTGATGTGGAGGTGAAGGTGGAGCAGCATCCACCCCCGCCACCGACCGCCAGCATGGCGCATGGCGGGCATCTCCGGCAGTGGCATGGCAATGAGGCTCCAGGTGTCAGAATATGGCGAGATGCTTGCGTTGACCGTCAGCACGGTTGTCGGCGGGGCATCCCGCCATGTTCTAAATGAGGGCATTTGTGTTGGTTTGTGCCAGTGTAAAGCCTTTGTAAATCCAGTGTAAAGTCCTTGTAAATTTGGGCCTGTGTCTACTCTTCTTCTGCATAAACCTTCCTGCCTGAATGTAACCAACTACACTGAAATGAACGTCTTTCTGCTAGGCTGATTCAAACACAGCGAGGATGAAAGTGAACTATGGAACAGTCGCTATTTTGTTCAAATGTTTAAAGAAAGGCACTTCAAAGAGGATGCAGGGGAATTCCCACTATGATCTCATGGCGGGCTGGCAGCTGTGTAAGATCAAACGCCTTTAATGGGCCTTGGAAAGCCAGTTTGGCTAAATTTAGAGGCCAGTAATAAACCAGAGTTGCCAAACTTGACCTCTACTGCTTGTCAGCGAAAAGACCGATCACAATGAGTTAAGAATTTATGAGGAAACGCGTTTGTTTGATGTTTGTCGCATGCTGACAACAGCATTGGGAATGTGCATCGATTTGGATTTTATGGAGTGAAAAGTACATACCAGGCGTGTGACACACACAGTACAGGGTTAGTATAGGCAGCTTCAGTGTAAGTTTCCCTAACACACACATAACAAATAATGAACAGGCAGCAGGGGCGCAGCCTTCCTTCACAACACAGATGGATGGCATAGCAGCACTGCAAGCGTCTCTCGCATGAACTAAGCAGTCATTACAGATTGTACTACTAGATATCGACATGAAGAATATCGTGGTACAAGAATATCGAGGGAGAAAATATTCAAAGATTAGTGCATTCCTAACTCCATACCTACGCATCTTGAAGATATTTGTACCGCATAAGTACTTTTAAGGTAAAGAAAATGTAGACTTATTTACCTGTCGATATTATTTTTTGATTTTTTTCCTCAATATTTTATATTCTCGATATTCTGAATTTGATGTTTAAAATGCACACCGTCATTGCATGGGTAACAGCAGTGGAAGCGTCCATTACACAAAAGTAAATGTTTGCCAGTAGCTGTATAAGCTGGGCTGACTTGTTTCACCTGAAGCCTGCATCCCTTGTATTGTTAAGAGTTTAGGTGCGTATGACAGTCACTGCACTTTACTGTATGTCATCATAAGCGTGGTGCAATGAAACTTGAAAGGATCCCCCTGCAAAATACTTGAGGCTGCCCCCCTTGCAAGGTCGGCTTTAGCGTCTGGTCGTGCCTAGTGCACCAGTCTTTTTTGGGGGTCTCCCCCCCCCCCCCCAATGACCTCCTTCTCCACGATTTCCCGCCCTACCACTCTCCAACAATGCCCCTCACCTCTCCATAGCCCTCTCTGATATACATTTCTTTTTTGTTCTTTTGAAGCGCTACTCACAGTTCACTCACAGTTTTGTGATCTGCATGGTACACGTTCTTTGCAGCAGGTAAATTTTCCCTCTGGTCTATTTTATGATGAGTTAAAAATGCCATTAGACAAAATTCCAATCTCTCACCAGCAGCACCATTAATCACTAGAGTTATCTTGACATTTTTATTGTTCCCTAAAAACTGCTGGATACATAAGCAAGTTCATTGCTTCTAAACACATAAGTTATTTTTATTAAACACAGCGCCCACTCCAGACTCAGTGTCACACTGCCCTAAAGCCAGCCCTGCCCCACGCTCCAGACCCAGTCAGCAGCTCTCAGGCCAGGGGCCTGTGCGCAGTGCCAGGGGTGCCCCCTGGAGGTGGGCCACCCCTCGCACTGCGGGGGGCTGCAGGGGGCTGCAGGGGCTATTGTTACACTGCTGATCAGAAGGCTGGCTTCAGGTGAGTACCACAGCACATTGCCAGAAAGCCAGTACCTAAAGTACAAAAAAAATCAAACCATGAAGAATGATAAGTGCTATGTTATGTGGATTTGTACAGCACAGCTTATTACCCTTGAGGGTATCCAAGCACTGAGTAGGGCAGGCCAGAAGGTGGAGGAGGAGATTATGACTGTTTCGCTTGGAAGAGCCATGTCTTTCGGTTCTTTCGGAACGCCATGGGGGAGGGGGAGGTTCTGAGGTGTTGCGGGAAGTCGTTCCAGGTCTTGGCTGTGAGGTGTGAGGTATGAGCGAAGAGCGCTCTTGCTTCGGACACAGATCGAAGGTGTCTGGTCGGTTGGTAGAAGTCGAGGCGGTGGTTCAGGTACCCTGGGCAGTGCTGTGGAGTGACACATTGATACAGTGTGTCATTTAATTCAGCAGTTTTTTTATGTAGCTTCACTTTGTTTGCTCCCTTTTCTGGATAGATAAGGAAACCAGAAGCACAGCTAGATAAGCACTTTCTTTCAAATTTCGGTCATTTTTAAGTGCTGCAAATAAGAGGTGGAGCTATTACCCAATTTATTGAGCTCATAATAATCACAGGTTGAGTCAGCTTTGAGAATTGAACTTGTGACATGCTGACCACCATATGTTTCATTAGCAAGAGTTCAACTTCCATTCCTGCTGATGCATAAAATGATTTATAAAGGGCTACCCAATGGCCTTCATTGGGAGTGGTCGAGAGAATGGGTTGGATTTTTCCCATTCCCTGAGTTACCAATACTATTGTACCAGTAATTCTGGGTTGGGGAAATTCCAGCCTATTATGAGTTGGACCATGGGGTTCACGAGAAAATAATGCATTACTAGAAGAATCTGTAATTCCACATGCAAAACTCTCAAGGTAATTACCCATTCTTCCATAGACTTTCACATGGGGTGTTGACTATTTTCAGCAACTAAAACTTCTGTAAGAAGCTAGAAAGCTTAAAATTAAGACGACACTCGTAATGAGGGCATATGTGGTGAAGTGGGGAAGCCAGGATTTGTACAAAGGTCTCCTAATTTTATGCCCATAAGTTTAACCTCTGTCTACAATTGTTTTCCTTTTCATTCAGCGATAGTGGGTGTTGAACAGGACGCAGGGTGGTAAGGGCGTGTGGGCTTTTTGATCTGCTGTGATAGAGCGTTACAGCCTAATAATTTACCTGTATCTGGACGCTCTTAGGTCGATGAATCTTTTGACCAAGTGGGTCTCTCTTCACCCGAGAGTAATCAATTTAATCAAATCAATAATCAATAACGAACATAAGCAATACCCTGATCAACATAACACTTCACAATTAATCCAGAAAACATTTCGGCGAACCATGACCTTTCGGCCATGAATAACCACACCAGTTTATTCAAAGTTAATGAATTTATTTCCCTATATTAACAAAGCTAGCACGATATAAATGTGTCTCAACACCAAATGATATATGTAAATGAACATTAATAGCTGTCCATAACGGCGAAACAGATGCAATCTATGCAGCATTTGAATAACAATGCATTCGATAATAGCAACGCAAACCACTAAAACTATAATCTGTAATGGGCTAATTGCATACATTAGTCAGCATAACAAGGTCTCAAATTGCATCGTGCATCAAATGAATCCTCATCTAACCTCAAATTAGCATCTGCATGTGGGTCTTCATGCAAAAACAATTTAGCAACATTAATTTGGAAAACTCCTAACTAGGGCTCTTATCAAAAATCAGCAGTTGGTTACCTAAAAAGAAACACAATGCAATTGTACATTTTCCTTTCATATTTACCAAATTCAATCAGCATTCAAGGAAGTCTTCGTCTCACAGGTACCGGTTTTCGATCAGCATGGGACGGGGGCAAAGGGGCAGGGTGGACGGGGCAATTGCCTCACAGCGGCAAGATAAAAGGACAAAACTACTACTTCATGCAAAGGGGCAAATCAAAGTTAAAGTCTCTAGGGCGAGAATTACTTAAAGTCTCTAGAAGATGGCAAAATGACGAGGTCTGCAAGATGGGCCATAATGGCCGCAATGTCCTGCAAATGGCGGGTAATGGCCAATGTCCAATGGAAAATGTCTATAATGGCTGCAATGGCTAAAATGTCCGGGTAATGGCCGCTTTCTTCTTGTGCACCGGGTTTAAATAAACAACAGTTCAAATCCAGTAGGGTCTTCCATTGGAGGGTTCATAGGTTGGCTTCAAATTGTCCAATCAAAAACAACAGTTCACAAGCTTCTACCTAAGCATACATTATCCTTGGAGTCGGGAACGTAAGTTGCAACATATTTTACCAATTAACTCACTTTCAGAGCTTCCATTGTCCGCACCTGCAGATTGACCTTGGAGCAAAGAAGAAGATGCCAGGCTGGCACGAAACCTTAAAGATAAGCATGTGAACCAATCTCACTGGAAAAGTACAGCTTCAAGCAAGAATACACGTTTATTAGCACATTGGAAAAATACGAGCATCTAAACCGTGAGACAAGGCAACTAGGCCGAAGCCTCCACTAAAGTTATGCTAAGCTAAAACATTTCAAACAAGCAAATCATGGCACACGTTTACGATTATGTCGGATTAGTGCAATTCTAATACATCACGTTATATAAAGCACGCTTATAAATGTTGGCGAACTACTCTGAGGGCACATTTTGTCCCCGTACAATCTTTATTAGTTCGGTTAAAGTCACACTTGATTATTGCAGCACTACGTTTATGCGCTAATAAATGTAAAACCTTCATTTCTGCGTCATCAATCCCTCCTCTGATGACTACTTGTCATCACACAAAACCAATCCCACAAATTTTATTCCATTAAAATTCTGTCAGTTCTCTTTGCCTTTTAGTTCCCCTCGTTCTTGCCTTGTTCTCTTCTGCCATTCTTTTCATCATTTTCTCTTCCTTCCTTCTCTTAATTCTTGCCATGATCATTAGTATTCCTCTTTTTATTCCCCAAATCCCAAAAATGCAAATTAGTACGATTAGTATTCCCTGTATTATTTTTAGCAATATTCCATTCCAAATGCCACCAAGCCAATTTCCCACTGAAGCAAGTCCCTTTCCAACCTTCTCCCAAACTCCTGGTTCTTTCAATTCCTTCAAGTCTGCACTCTCTTTTGTTAGATTAGCAAGCATTGTTTTAATCTTTACACTGTTGTCTGGAATATACGTA
The DNA here is from genome assembly GCF_031143425.1 of Pleurodeles waltl. NCBI lineage: Eukaryota > Metazoa > Chordata > Amphibia > Caudata > Salamandridae > Pleurodeles > Pleurodeles waltl. The sequence goes on along the minus strand of NC_090448.1, from coordinate 417,387,974 downwards.
CAACAGTGACGCGCACCAAGCATTTTGCAAACGCCGCCATCCTTTGCTAAAAGAATGTCTAGGGCAAGCCTGTTTTGAAGAGTCATAGCTCTTTCCGCTGCAAGTTCAGCATCCATCAGGATTATAGCACCTGAAAACTTTGTCAACATGTTATCCACTATAGTAGACAACTTTCTTATTTTGATGGAATTCAACACAACTCCCAATGAAGGAATCATGGCTCCAAATATATCTCCTACCACAGCAGCTGCGGTCTCTCTTTTCTGGATACGATGGGATCCAGATGTCTTCGGAATCATCGATAGGTCATCCAGTTGATAAACCTTTGGGAACACTATACCCAAATAACATCTCCCCCACCATCCTTTTGGAAGACGATAATAGGCATTATGCCCACAAATGTAATATACACCAGGTATGACAGGCTCAAGTCCGTTCAGCATGAATGTCCATTTGGCCTTAAAGATAAACGTATGTTTACATTCACTCGCTCCTACGAAAATGTTATCATAATAAGATTCACCACGATATATACAAAATTTCCCTACATGCCAAGCATCTAAAGCTATTCTCCCTTGTGTTCTTATTGCGGCAAAAGCATAATTATCTACTGAAGTCCTCTTACTTAGCTCTTTTTCTAATTTCGCATTCATTTGTGCCCTTCTATCATCTGTGCGATCTAAAAAGCTTATTTCTACTGCAGATAGCGAGCAGGTAAGATTTTCCCTATGTGCGTGAGCTGTTTCAAAAGGTTGCATTGGCTCGAAAAATTCCCTCATTATTTTAGCATCCCAATCTTTAGCAATCTGGCTTAGCTGCGTTATTATAGGAACATATGCAAAGGTAACATCATAATTTGAATAAAAATACTGTATGTTAGTTTGACCATAAAATCTAGAAGTTACTATACTACATGTAATCCCATATGTAAGAGGCATGTGATGATAAGTCACCCCTTCGGTTACCGATGTCGGTATCTGTGTACACACATAACAATCTTTCGCATCCATAGTCTCAACATATTCTGTTAGTAGGCGATAGAAAACATTATACGAAAGTTCCTTCTTATCATGCAAGTGTCTCTCATCTAATTCTAGTCTTTTCAATGCGGTTAGTTCAGTGACAGTAACAGGAGCATAGGCAGAAGCATCAATTTTCTCATTCTCACCCTTACCACGCATTGCAAGCACTATTGCCATTATTATTAGTACACATGCAGTTATCAAGCCTATACACGCATATTTACAATATTTCATTCTACTGTTTTGTGTCATGATCTGTATAGAATCAGAGAGCTAGAAGCACTTATAAAAGAAACGATTTTAGCAATTAGTTACAAAGCTTAACGAGCGCAATGTTCACACAGTTTTCTTCAGGAGCCCAGTCACTTATCGGTTAGCAGCATTTGTCTCAATTCGGCAATAACTCAATTCGGCAATAACTCAGTTTGGCAATAACTCAGTTCGGCAATAACTCAGTTCGGCAATAACTCAGTTTTTTTTGTTTGTTTTTTTCAGTTAGCAACGTTGTCTCAAATCGGGTTTAAGAGTCAATCAGGTTATCAAAGTCTTAATCAAGTTAGCAAATGTCTCATCCGGTTTAGCAATGTCTCAGCTGGTTGTATCACGTTAGATTATAGCAAGCAATGTCATTTATCAGTTTCTTTTTTTTTTTTTTCTTCAATCAACAGCGTCCATAAAACTTTTCTTTTCTATTGGTATCTCTTCTTCTTCGTTCTCGAGGCTAAGAGATACAAATTCGTCAGTCCAATCGTCATTGACTACATATGGCCATTCTGGACCGGAATATCTCCTGTTTGACATCACTACTCTGTGGTCTTTTCTCCTTGTGCTCTGGGACACTGTCTTTCTTCTTTTCCTTTTTCCTTGCCCATCTGCTCTCCCATTTGTCTAAGCACCCCCACACTTGTGCACTCTGCAGCAATTCTCTAAGGTGCGTTTTCATGCCTGCTGACCTCATGTGTTCAAAGTCTGTGGTCCCGAAATCCAATCTATAGCTCCTGCTCAAGTGTTTTGTCTTGTCTATCTCAACCCCGTTTTTGTCAGCTATTTCTTGCAACCTCCTATGTACCTTGTTCACTTCTCTCGTAATCCTGGGACATAGATACCTCAGCTCTTCTTCCGAGTAGGACTCTAACCTATTCAAACCCATAGTCCCTTCCACCAATTCTTCTGCTTCCATGTTCAACCTGACTCTATTCAGATAGTCTTCTCCCTTTCCACTGGCTGAGCTTTGTGTGGAATTCAGACTGTTGAACCACTGTGTCAGCTGTTGCGCATTCAACCCCACCAGTGTAGCATTCGCATCGACTGCCATTGATGGTTGCGGCAACTTTTCAGTGTTCGATGTTAGCGGTATCATCAGTGGGGGACTCGACCTCACCACTGTTGACTGAGCACATGTGGGACTAAACTCCATCAAGGACCCAGATCCAGTTGGCAGAGCCGCTATCGGAGTTGTCTCTGGAGTGTTTTCTATGCACCTCCTCTCCGTCCCACTCTGCACCATTGATCTTTGACCGCTCATACCTAAATTAGGCTGAGTGTACAAAGGTACCGGTGGACCTACAGTAATGGGTAGGGATATCGCATCTGGGTTCTGTCCATTTCCCAGATTCTGAGGCATGTTCATTCCCACACTATGGGTCATCATTGCCGGCATGCCCGTCTGACTCCCCGTCATCTGAGCATGTGCGGTTCCCCCCTGCATCTGCTTTTGAGGCATCAAAAGCTGGGTTGACTCGGCTTGTGCCAATGTTGGGTTGCAACCATTCTGTACTCCCATTACGGTTGGATCTAGAATCATTCCCGCACCGTTGTCACTGCTGTAGTACCTTGGGACCTGCGGCTGATAATTTTCTGCTGGTTTCAATATAGGCACATCTGGATATATTCTCCTAACCTGCGGTATCTGCGGGGTGAACAGTAAACTCGGGTCCTTAGATCCCGATGGCGTTTCTGAATTCGGAGTTTCATTATTCTGTACCGGTGCCGGAGGGGCAGAACTGGTACCTGGACCTTGTTCACTCGCTGCATAAGGTGGTGGACGGTCGTTCAGCAATTGGATGATGAACTCCTCATCCTCTGACTCGTCTTCTCTATCTTTGGAACACCTCCTGTCTGTCTTACAGGTAGCTTTCTTGCCTGTCGCCTCTTCTTCCTTAGCAATTGCGGGAAACAATTTTATCCCCTGCAATATATCTGACCTCCACACCTTCTGTGCATTATCCCACCTAGCGTCCGCTAGTGTCTTTTCTACCTTTCTTATCCTGGTCTCGAACTTCTTTTGCTGTTGCTGTCTAGCCATCAGTTCCCAAATCGCTAGAGCCTCAAACTGTGCTGGCCTTGGAGGTACCTTCATGTCGTACATCGCGAATCTCAAATTCTCTAGGATCCTTATATTGAATGTCCCATGGAACGGGAACGCTACGCTCCCATGTTTCTCTGTCAGCTTGTGCCATTGCTTTAGCCAAAGGCACGGAGCTACCCCCTTTTCCTCCATTACAATGTAAGCTGGTGTACCTTCGGGTGGCGTCTCCTCTCCTACGCTCGCTTTAATGTAAGACTCTCCCTTCATCACACTCTTTAACGCTTTTAAAAATTTCATTTTCTCGTCTTTTATTTCACAAAGTTTGTAATCAATAAGGTGACTTTAATTCCCGGAATACTCTTCGCTTGCCTTTCCCCTTCCAATCGAGCCCCACGGACTGCGTCCAATCCGTGCGCGACCCTTCTCTGCAACCAACCTATCCCAGCGCGGCTCCTAGTGACGTCACACTCACACACACTGCGGCTGACAAAGCCTCGCGGCTTGTCCTCCTTCACTCAGCTCCTCTCGTAACAACTTCTAGCATGTATCGCGAGCAACCAAATAATAATAAAACAGATCTGTCGGTTTACTACAGGAAGGGTAACACAGTCGCTTCAGGACCTTAGGGATTTTTCACTAGCCTCGGCAGTTATTCCATCTTTCTCGGTCCCCACTTTCGCAAGCAAATCTGACCCGCAGACTCTGCTCTCAACTTGTCAATGATCTATTCTAGTGCACTTAGAATTTGTCAAAGCCCGAAGTCGAAGTTTTCTTTCACTCCCTTAACACACGTACCGACTCGTTGACCACGCCCGGTCAACCTATTAAACCGACCAGACCACAACATAAAACAAGTGTCTCATACACTTTTCAACATACTCCGGAGTCTCTTGACCTCGCAGGGCCCGTCTCAACAACAACAACCACGTGGACCTTTTTCTGCACAAAGCGCCACATGCACATGAAGTTCGACGACTTCCCTACTCTCACACTCGGAGTCGCACCTCCGCTATTCTCTAAAATCCTCGCAACCTTTTCAAACAATCTGCGGCAATAAGCTGTGCAAGCGCAAAATCCTAACTTCACTCATACCGTCACTAGTACCACCAACGCCGATCTCACACCTCCATTCTTTTCATTCGCAAGCTCCGAGATCCCGGGAAAGTCGCGGGGGACTTAGGGCATCATCATTCTCTCAATCTGTTTTACCCAAGAAAATCTAATTCAACACCATATACTTCTCGAGCGGGGTCCCAAAAGTCGAAACCTTCTATTCAACACCATATATCTCTCGAGTGGGGTCCCAAAGGGCGAAACCATCCTCTGCTACCATCTACTGATAGAGCGTTCCAACCTAATAATTTACCTGTATCTGGACGCTCTTAGGTCGATGAATCTTTTGACCAAGTGGGGCTCTCTTCACCCGAGAGTAATCAATTTAATCAAATCAATAATCAATAACGAACATAAGCAATACCCTGATCAACATAACACTTCACAATTAATCCAGAAAACATTTCGGCGAACCATGACCTTTCGGTCATGAATAACCACACCAGTTTATTCAAAGTTAATGAATTTATTTCCCTATATTAACAAAGCTAGCACAATATAAATGTGTCTCAACACCAAATGATATATGTAAATGAACATTAATAGCTGTCCATAACGGCGAAACAGATGCAATCTATGCAGCATTTGAATAACAATGCATTCGATAATAGCAACGCAAACCACTAAAACTATAATCTGTAATGGGCTAATTGCATACATTAGTCAGCATAACAAGGTCTCAAATTGCATCGTGCATCAAATGAATCCTCATCTAACCTCAAATTAGCATCTGCATGTGGGTCTTCATGCAAAAAACAATTTAGCATCATTAATTTGGAAAAGTCCTAACTAGGGCTCTTATCAAAAATCAGCAGTTGGTTACCTAAAAAGAAACACAATGCAATTGTACATTTTCCTTTCATATTTACCAAATTCAATCAGCATTCAAGGAAGTCTTCGTCTCACAGGTACCGGTTTTCGATCAGCATGGGACGGGGGCAAAGGGGCAGGGTGGACGGGGCAATTGCCTCACAGCGGCAAGATAAAAGGACAAAACTACTACTTCATACAAAGGGGCAAATGAAAGTTAAAGTCTCTAGGGCGAGAATTACTTAAAGTCTCTAGAAGATGGCAAAATGACGAGGTCTGCAAGATGGGCCATAATGGCCGCAATGTCCTGCAAATGGCGGGTAATGGCCAATGTCCAATGGAAAATGTCTATAATGGCTGCAATGGCTAAAATGTCCGGGTAATGGCCGCTTTCTTCTTGTGCACCGGGTTTAAATAAACAACAGTTCAAATCCAGTAGGGTCTTCCATTGGAGGGTTCATAGGTTGGCTTCAAATTGTCCAATCAAAAACAACAGTTCACAAGCTTCTACCTAAGCATACATTATCCTTGGAGTCGGGAACATAAGTTGCAACATATTTTACCAATTAACTCACTTTCAGAGCGTCCATTGTCTGCACCTGCAGATTGACCTTGGAGCAAAGAAGAAGATGCCAGGCTGGCACGAAACCTTAAAGATAAGCATGTGAACCGATCTTCACTGGAAAAGTACAGCTTCAAGCAAGAATACACGTTTATTAGCACATTGGAAAAATACGAGCATCTAAATCGTGAGACAAGGCAACTAGGCCGAAGCCTCCACTAAAGTTATGCTAAGCTAAAACATTTCAAACAAGCAAATCATAGCACACGTTTACGATTATGTCGGATTAGTGCAATTCTAATACATCACGTTATATAAAGCACGCTTATAAATGTTGGCAAACTACTCTGAGGGCACATTTTGTCCCCGTACAATCTTTATTAGTTCGGTTAAAGTCACACTTGATTATTGCAGCACTACGTTTATGCGCTAATAAATGTAAAACCTTCATTTCTGCGTCATCAATCCCTCCTCTGATGACTACTTGTCATCACACAAAACCAATCCCACAAATTTTATTCCATTAAAAATCTGTCAGTTCTCTTTGCCTTTTAGTTCCCCTCGTTCTTGCCTTGTACTCTTCTGCCATTCTTTTCATCATTTTCTCTTCCTTCCTTCTCTTAATTCTTGCCATGATCATTAGTATTCCTCTTTTTATTCCCCAAATCCCAAAAATGCAAATTAGTACGATTAGTATTCCCTGTATTATTTTTAGCAATATTCCATTCCAAATGCCACCAAGCCAATTTCCCACTGAAGCAAGTCCCTTTCCAACCTTCTCCCAAACTCCTGGTTCTTTCAATTCCTTCAAGTCTGCACTCTCTTTTGTTAGATTAGCAAGCATTGTTTTAATCTTTACACTGTTGTCTGGAATATACGTACAACAGTGACGCGCACCAAGCATTTTGCAAACGCCGCCATCCTTTGCTAAAAGAATGTCTAGGGCAAGCCTGTTTTGAAGAGTCATAGCTCTTTCCGCTGCAAGTTCAGCATCCATCAGGATTATAGCACCTGAAAACTTTGTCAACATGTTATCCACTATAGTAGACAACTTTCTTATTTTGATGGAATTCAACACAACTCCCAATGAAGGAATCATGGCTCCAAATATATCTCCTACCACAGCAGCTGCGGTCTCTCTTTTCTGGATACGATGGGATCCAGATGTCTTCGGAATCATCGATAGGTCATCCAGTTGATAAACCTTTGGGAACACTATACCCAAATAACATCTCCCCCACCATCCTTTTGGAAGACGATAATAGGCACTATGCCCACAAATGTAATATACACCAGGTATGACAGGGTCAAGTCCGTTCAGCATGAATGTCCATTTGGCCTTAAAGATAAACGTATGTTTACATTCACTCGCTCCTACGAAAATGTTATCATAATAAGATTCACCACGATATATACAAAATTTCCCTACATGCCAAGCATCTAAAGCTATTCTCCCTTGTGTTCTTATTGCGGCAAAAGCATAATTATCTACTGAAGTCCTCTTACTTAGCTCTTTTTCTAATTTCGCATTCATTTGTGCCCTTCTATCATCTGTGCGATCTAAAAAGCTTATTTCTACTGCAGATAGCGAGCAGGTAAGATTTTCCCTATGTGCGTGAGCTGTTTCAAAAGGTTGCATTGGCTCGAAAAATTCCCTCATTATTTTAGCATCCCAATCTTTAGCAATCTGGCTTAGCTGCGTTATTATAGGAACATATGCAAAGGTAACATCATAATTTGAATAAAAATACTGTATGTTAGTTTGACCATAAAATCTAGAAGTTACTATACTACATGTAATCCCATATGTAAGAGGCATGTGATGATAAGTCACCCCTTCGGTTACCGATGTCGGTATCTGTGTACACACATAACAATCTTTCGCATCCATAGTATCAACATATTCTGTTAGTAGGCGATAGAAAACATTATACGAAAGTTCCTTCTTATCATGCAAGTGTCTCTCATCTAATTCTAGTCTTTTCAATGCGGTTAGTTCAGTGACAGTAACAGGAGCATAGGCAGAAGCATCAATTTTCTCATTCTCACCCTTACCACGCATTGCAAGCACTATTGCCATTATTATTAGTACACATGCAGTTATCAAGCCTATACACGCATATTTACAATATTTCATTCTACTGTTTTGTGTCATGATCTGTATAGAATCAGAGAGCTAGAAGCACTTATAAAAGAAACGATTTTAGCAATTAGTTACAAAGCTTAACGAGCGCAATGTTCACACAGTTTTCTTCAGGAGCCCAGTCACTTATCGGTTAGCAGCATTTGTCTCAATTCGGCAATAACTCAATTTGGCAATAACTCAGTTCGGCAATAACTCAGTTCGGCAATAACTCAGTTTTTTTTTTTTTTTTTTTTCAGTTAGCAACGTTGTCTCAAATCGGGTTTAAGAGTCAATCAGGTTATCAAAGTCTTAATCAAGTTAGCAAATGTCTCATCCGGTTTAGCAATGTCTCAGCTGGTTGTATCACGTTAGATTATAGCAAGCAATGTCATTTATCAGTTTCTTTTTTTTTTCTTCTTCAATCAACAGCGTCCATAAAACTTTTCTTTTCTATTGGTATCTCTTCTTCTTCGTTCTCGAGGCTAAGAGATACAAATTCGTCAGTCCAATCGTCATTGACTACATATGCCCATTCTGGACCGGAATATCTCCTGTTTGGTATCCTTTTCCTTTTCAATTTTGCATCTCTCTTTGATTCTGTCTCACTGGTACTTTCCTCTTTGGCCAAGTCTTTTTCTTCACTTGAGGTTGGTACCACGACAGACACTTCCTTTCTTTTCTCTTTCACTCTTGGCCCTTCGTCATTCAATTTTTCTCTAGTTCTTAGTTTTACTGGCAATATACTTTGTCTTTTCTTTGCACTGTGTCCACTTGATGGACCTGCGATCTCTTCTGAAGAAGTTTGAACAGTTTCGTTCTGTTCTGCCTTGTCCCCTTGTTCTGGGGAGTCAATCACGTTTTCCTTTTCTTTTTCTGTACCGTCTGCTTCTGGGAAAGCCCTCCTCTGATCAGGCTCTCCTGCCTTTTCACCTCTTTCGAGCCCTTTGTCACCGTTACTTTCTTCAGGCTCTTTGTCACTTTCAGCTGCTTCAGGCTCTTTGTTACCTTCAGCTGCTTCGTCGCTGTCTGAGGTTTCTCCTTGGTCTTCCCCAAGTGAATCGGTTGTTTCGTCCTCAGAGAATATTTCTCTCTCCTCTATTTCTGTCTGTTCGCCTCTAGTTCTGTTTTGCTCTGTCTCAGCGCTCAGCACTTTGTTATCAGTTACTGGCAGTTTCAGCGCTTCAACTTCCTCATCTGTGGGACACAACACTTTCTTTGTGTGACTGGCGTGAATCCAGTTGGGAACTCCCGCACACTTCACAGCGGTAGTCGTCGTCAGGATCACTTGGAAAGGGCCTTTCCAACGGGGTTCCAGACACGACTTCCTCACGTGCTTCTTTATCACGACCCAGTCACCTGCTTTCAGTGTGTGTCCTGGACCTTGGATCGGTGGCAAGGTGGTTGCTTCCACCTGGTGAGAGAAAGAGCGAACCACGTCAGCCAGACCCTTGCAGTAGTCTAACACCATATCATCTGTAATATTCAAAAGCGCGTTTGCGGGAACTGCAGGAAGTCTCATGGCCCTGCCCATGAGAATTTCGTGCGGGGACAATCCAGTCTTTCTGTCAGGGGTGTTTCTCATTGACATTAACACCAAAGGCAATGCGTCAGGCCATTTCAAATTTGTCGATGCACATATTTTCGCCATTCTTGATTTCAGTGTACCATTCATCTGCTCCACCAGTCCTGAGGCTTCAGGGCGATAGCTACAATGCAGTTTTTGCTCAATGTTCAGCGCTGCGCAAAGTAACTTTATCACCTCGTTATTGAAGTGACTTCCTCTATCTGATTCTAAAGAGATCGGGAATCCGAAACGTGGTATCAACTCCCTCAACAATAGTTTTGCAACTGTAAGGCTGTCATTTCTACGTGTAGGGTATGCTTCAATCCAGTGACTAAAAATGCACACAATCACCAACACATACTTCAGACCTCCATGCACAGGCATCTCAATAAAGTCCATCTGCATTCTGCTGAACGGGCCACTCGCCCTGCCAATGTGGCTCGCGTTCACAACCGTTCCCTTTCCTGGGTTCATCTGCTGACAAATGACACAACGATGGCAAACTGCTTCTGCAGCTTGACGAAATCTGGGGTTAAACCAATCAGTTTTGAACAATCTTATCATGGCATCTCTCCCTAGGTGAGCCTGCCCATGATAGAACCGCGCTAGCTGCGATAAGAGACAATCTGGTAAAACATATTTTCCCTCATTTGAAACCCATAACTCATCTGGTCTCTTGGTGCATTGTGACTTAATCCAGGAAACTCTTTCATCCTCTCTGACGCTATTCTGTAATGCTTTTAGTTCATCCATTGTATCTACGACCTTCAAGGCAAATGCTTCAGCTGGTTCAAGCTCTGGCTCACTTATCGAATTCCATTCATCCCTGAGCAATATACAGTTCAAGGCACAAAATCTTGCGACTTGATCCGCATATGCATTTCCCAAGGAAACATAGTCCTGTCCTTTTGTATGAGCACTACACTTTACCACTGCAATTTCGGCTGGCATCTGAATGGCGTGTAACAATTCCCGTATTCTCTCCCCGTTTTTCACTGGGGACCCTGAAGAGGTCAGGAAACCTCTCTGTGACCATAGTTGCCCAAAGTCGTGCACAATTCCAAACCCGTACTGACTATCAGTGTAAATGGTAACCTTCATCAATGTAGACAGTTGGCATGCTCTTGTAAGGGCTACAAGCTCTGCTACTTGTGCAGAATAGACTCCTTGAAGCCAGGACGCTTCCAAGACACCTGTTACAGTACATACAGCATATCCTGCTTTCAAAATTCCCAATGCATCTCTTAAACATGACCCATCAACAAAAACAATTTGGTCATTTTCATCAAGCTTAGTATCCTTAATGTCAGGTCGGGGTTTTGTGCAAAATTCAGTCACCTGAAGGCAGTCGTGCTCGACGTCTTCAGCGTTCTCAATTTCGGCATTTTCACCGGGAAGCAAGGTTGCTGGATTCAACGTAGTGCACCTTTTCAGCTGCACATTCGGTGAGCCCAGAATTATTGTTTCATACCTTGTGAGTCTTGCTCCAGTCGTGTGTTGCGTTCGGGAGCGGGTCAAAAGTATTTCAACTGAGTGAGGGACCATGACTGTTAATGGGTGTCCCATCACTATTCCTTCACTCTGAGTGAGTTTACAGCCTAATAATTTACCTGTATCTGGACGCTCTTAGGTCGATGAATCTTTTGACCAAGTGGGGCTCTCTTCACCCGAGAGTAATCAATTTAATCAAATCAATAATCAATAACGAACATAAGCAATACCCTGATCAACATAACACTTCACAATTAATCCAGAAAACATTTCGGCGAACCATGACCTTTCGGTCATGAATAACCACACCAGTTTATTCAAAGTTAATGAATTTATTTCCCTATATTAACAAAGCTAGCACGATATAAATGTGTCTCAACACCAAATGATATATGTAAATGAACATTAATAGCTGTCCATAACGGCGAAACAGATGCAATCTATGCAGCATTTGAATAACAGTGCATTCGATAATAGCAACGCAAACCACTAAAACTATAATCTGTAATGGGCTAATTGCATACATTAGTCAGCATAACAAGGTCTCAAATTGCATCGTGCATCAAATGAATCCTCATCTAACCTCAAATTAGCATCTGCATGTGGGTCTTCATGCAAAAACAATTTAGCAACATTAATTTGGAAAACTCCTAACTAGGGCTCTTATCAAAAATCAGCAGTTGGTTACCTAAAAAGAAACACAATGCAATTGTATATTTTCCTTTCATATTTACCAAATTCAATCAGCATTCAAGGAAGTCTTCGTCTCACAGGTACCGGTTTTCGATCAGCATGGACGGGGGCAAAGGGGCAGGGTGGACGGGGCAATTGCCTCACAGCGGCAAGATAAAAGGACAAAACTACTACTTCATGCAAAGGGGCAAATGAAAGTTAAAGTCTCTAGGGCGAGAATTACTTAAAGTCTCTAGAAGATGGCAAAATGACGAGGTCTGCAAGATGGGCCATAATGGCCGCAATGTCCTGCAAATGGCGGGTAATGGCCAATGTCCAATGGAAAATGTCTATAATGGCTGCAATGGCTAAAATGTCCGGGTAATGGCCGCTTTCTTCTTGTGCACCGGGTTTAAATAAACAACAGTTCAAATCCAGTAGGGTCTTCCATTGGAGGGTTCATAGGTTGGCTTCAAATTGTCCAATCAAAAACAACAGTTCACAAGCTTCTACCTAAGCATACATTATCCTTGGAGTCAGGAACGTAAGTTGCAACATATTTTACCAATTAACTCACTTTCAGAGCTTCCATTGTCCGCACCTGCAGATTGACCTTGGAGCAAAGAAGAAGATGCCAGGCTGGCACGAAACCTTAAAGATAAGCATGTGAACCGATCTCACTGGAAAAGTACAGCTTCAAGCAAGAATACACGTTTATTAGCACATTGGAAAAATACGAGCATCTAAACCGTGAGACAAGGCAACTAGGCCGAAGCCTCCACTAAAGTTATGCTAAGCTAAAACATTTCAAACAAGCAAATCATAGCACACGTTTACGGTTATGTCGGATTAATACAATTCTAATACATCACGTTATATAAAGCACACTTAAAAATGTTGGCGAACTACTCTGAGGGCACATTTGTCCCCGTACAATCTTTATTAGTTCGGTTAAAGTCACACTTGATTATTGCAGCACTACGTTTATGCGCTAATAAATGTAAAACCTTCATTTCTGCGTCATCAGCTGAAAGGGACAGCGGAGGTGGATATGGATACATGAGAGAGCCTAAACTAACACAGACTGGCCGGTGGGATGAAAGGCCTTATAGGAGTGCCGAAGAAGATACAACTCGGTGTTTATAGGAATTAGGTTCGTGGGTTTTGTATAGCACTTGTCATTATAATCATCAAAATCTGAGCACCAATCTTTCAAAAGTAACAATGGTCTTAGCTTTTGCCAGGTTAAGTAACTGGTTATGTGTCTCTGTTACTAATCACTGTTTATGGGCTTGCAGCATTGCCAAGTTTTCATTTAAAAAAGTGTCAATGGCCATTAATAACCAGCACTCATTGTCAAAATGTTAGTAATGTCACTTTCTGTGTTGTCATTGGAGTTATAGGGTGTGTGATTTTACTACCTCTACCCTTAAGATTTTGTTGAAATGATTTTAATGAAAAACATCTTGCCAAGTTTTAGTTTCTCAGGGCGACAGAGTAAAGTACTATGTTGCACTGAGGGATTATCCGCTTGCTGAACTTAGAGATGTCCACCGTCTCAGCGGTTATCTCTTGAATTGGCAGGATCCCCTGTCACAGAGGTTCCTGTCAATGCATTGAAAATTTCACGGATGGCTCCGTCAACATGATGGAGCTCTATGCCAAACCCTCAATATTTTTTATTATGTTCAATAACAACATTTCAAAGCAAGATTTGTTTTTTAATAAAAAAACAATGACCTCACTCACTATGGGAGATATCCACCTATGTCGACATGTTGGTATCTATGTTGCCCACCTCACGACCATCACTATCACTCGTTTGTGGGCTTGCCTTTCAAAAATCCTTTGATGACATTGGTGAATGCTTTACGTTTGTCCCTCCTTGAGGATGTTTTGGTAACGCATTGGGGCCGACCCTGTTACATGGATAATTGCACGTTTGCCAATATGTTTGACTGCGGGCAAACTACATTTTCTTTTTGTCTCTCTCCTTCGCGCTCACACTCATGGAGGCCGTGTCGCTTTGAATTGACTTGCTTATGTCAACTGTTTTACTCTACATTTTCAATTTATTCAATTTATGTGGCAAGAAAAGTCCAGTTAGGGATTTACAACGCTAATAGCTCTAAGTCGAGCAAACGCGAAACCCATTGCATTGCAAATGCAAATGCTTGTTTGTAAATCCCCAACACTGCTGGCTAAATCTATATAGAGATATAAAATCAGGGACGAAAAAGTACCTGAAGGCATTTTAAAATACTCCTTGCTTAAAAAAAAACACTTGGTGCTGTATCCAGACTTTGGACAATGCATGGTTTGTCATTCTTTTCAAGATTGAAAAAGAAAGGATGCAAGAATTAAAAAAGCTATTGATCATCAACCCATAATCTAGTGGGGGACATAGTGAGAGTGCAAGAGAAGAGATTGCTGTGGATAGTCTAATCTTGCTTACTTAATGATTCACATCTGATGTTGATCCATTTTAATGATTTTTTAAAAATCCATTTTAATAGTACTCATTCGGATGCAAAAGTAATAAGCATTGGCAAAGCTAAAAGGTCGGGCCTTTTATAGGTCTCGCCTCTAGACAGCTTTACTTATCTGTTGTTGAAGGCATCTTGTAAGACTATTAATACAATGGACTTAAGGTCAACCCCTTGCTCTTGATCGAATTATCAAATTACTTTTTCTGTATCTCTGCTTCCTATTTGATGGCTTTCCTCCCTATCCTTTGTCCCTCCCTCAGAGAATTTATTCTGTACCATTTTTGATTGGATGACTTGTGTCCTTCCACTGCTTACATTCAGAGAGCTGCTTTTTAGGTTGTGTCTGCAGACAGCTCTTTTTGTATCGAAGACCTATTCTCCCTAATGCATCGATACATATAATAATGAGCTTTGGGTCAACCTTTTGCTCTTTTGGATTGAATTGCTTTCTTGCCTTTCTCACTTACCTCCATCATATTTTCTTATTCATATTTTTAATTTAAGCAAATGATAAGTTCAGAAATGATTATATACTATACACAAATCTATTTGGTGAACAATGGCAGAGTGGTCACAACAGAGGAATAACAAAATTATCCATTCAAAATTTTGCCTAGACACAAAAGAGGAGTTAGGGCATAAAGTTGTGAGTTCTGTATAGTTTTTTCATAAAGGCTGTAAAACATTTTTTGACAGGACCCAAAAGTTTCATAAAATTATTATGAAGGCCCACTCCTTTGGCAAAAAATTCCTCAACTTCGTTATGTTCTTCATCGTTGAAGCCCTTGACCCCTGAATGGAGTTTCATCTAGCGGAAGTTAGGCAAGTAGTAAGCTGGAAAACCATATAGTTATTATAATGATTCGAAAAAATAGTTTCAGGGTCTTCATCCAAAGGTATTGACTGTCATCATCGTGAAGTCAATATTGTGATAGGCCACCTCCACCCAGAATCTATTATTCACAGGCAGTCCCTTACTATATTTAACCATGCGTCAATGATTAGCTTACATTTGAAACAAATATTACTGTAGTCAGGTGTGATTTTATGAAGCTGCTCAGGATGTAGTATAATTAGTAAAGAGAAAATCATCGAATTCATTGAAAATTTTAGCTAATAGGAAAATGGTGCATTTCCATTCAGGTTCAGATAATTCAAAATTCAACTCTGCCTGCGAGGGGTTTTTGAATCTATTAGGAGCGTTGATACAGAATAACTTACTTTGTACCCCAGAAAAACACCTTTCTATGGAAAGTGTCGGAATAACATATTAAACAAACATGAACACAAATTTTTTAGAAGCTGTAATTTGCTGAGTTGAAAATACTTAAACAATCTTGAAAATTAGAGTCATAGCTCCAGACATTTGTGAAAGCAAGAAAGCCCTCTGTAGTAAAGTCCCCTCTTTCTGGCATGGTAACCCCCACTTTTTGCCTGATGTCAGTGTGCTTAGGCCATTTTCACTGGGATCCTGCAAATCAGGACCCCAGTGATTGTGTTCTTTCCTTCAGATTCGGTTGTTTTGGTACTTCATACACCCCACAATTGGTGTACCCCTGTAAGTCTCTGGTACATGGTATTTAGCTTACCAGAGCCTTGTTACACCAGGGGTCCCCAATGGACTGCAGCATGTATTATGCCACCCATGGGAGCCTATGCAAACTGTGTCTGGGGGCCTGCCATTTGCAGCCTTTGTGAAAAGGTGCATGCACCCTTTCACTACTAGTCACTACACCAGGTCACTGTAAGTCTCCACTATGATAGGCCCTTTCAGTCAAAAGGGCAAGGTGCAGGTCCCTGTGTGTGTGGCCACCCCTGCATGAGCAGAGGTTCCCCTAAGAACCCAAGTTCTAATTCCCTGGACTTTGTAAGTGAGGGGAAGCCATTTTGTCGATGTACTGGCCACTAGTCACTACCTGTGGTCCAGCTACATAATGGTAACTCCGAACCTGGGCATGTTTGGTATTAAACATGTCAGAATCATACCCGAATACTGATTCCAGTATTGGTGGCATGATTTAATGCACTCAGGGGGTTCCGTAGAGGATCCCCAGTTCTGCTTGTACCAGTCTTCCATGGTCTGTGGGCATCCCGTGCTGCTGCAACCCCCTAGACATGATTTTACCCTCCTGCTGCTTTACCGGTTTAAGCAGGGGACAGCAGAATAAATGATTTACTTTTGGAGAGGGGTACAACCTCCTCTCCTTTGGGAATAGGTGTTACAAAGCTGGGAAGGTGTAGCCTCCCTACGCCACCGGCCTGCTTTGAAGGGCACATTTGGTGCCCTCCTTGCAAAATCTGGTTTGCACCAGTCCAGGGACCACTGGTCCCTCTCTTGTACAAAACACACAAAGGAAAGGTCAGTGACCGCTCCCCTTTCCAGCTCCACCCCTAGGGTGGTGCCCAGATTTCTTCCAGGTGGCCACTTGGTTCTGCCATCTTGGAAACAAGAGGTGCAGAGGCCTCTGGGAGCATCTGACTGGGTAGGCCAGGTAGCTGGCATCACTGACCCCTCTGATAGGTGGACACCCCAGTGAATGACCAAGCCGTTTTTGGGCTATTTAGGGACTTCCTTGAGGGTGGGTCCCCATATTCACCATGCAAGACTCCACCAGGACTTCTTCTGCTCCTGGCCTCTGGAACAGCTGCTGGGCTACACAGGAACCGAATAAGACTGTACCGCCTGAGAAGACTTATCCTTGCAACATTGTTTCTGCGGCTCCTGTCAGCATTCTGCAACATTTCTCCAGCTGTGGATCCTCTGGGATTGGCAAGACTTCAGCTGCACCAAAAAGTAGGAAGGAATCTCTCTTGGAGTGAAGGAGTCACTCCTCTTCATCTGCAGGCACCTAAGGAAATGACGTCCAGCTGGTGGGATCGTCTGTCCTTCAGATGTGTGAAGATTCTCCAACACAGGTGGTGGCTCTGAGGGATCCCCTGGGTCCTGTCTTCCTTCTTTCCAGTGTGGGAGACAGTCAGCCCTTGTCTCTGCCACTGGGACAGAATCCCTATGCACCATGACTGTTGCACCAATCAAGGATAGTTGACTCCTGCTCCAAGGGATCTTCAGACTCCAAGTAGCCACGGCCCCCAGCACTCCACCTCTGCAAGGACAGTCTTCTCTCTGATACTCCAGCGATGTGGGACTCCTCTTCAGGTGGGCTGACTGTGCCTCACTGCGACTTACTGTGCCTGCTGCCAGTGGGTTGCTTGTAGGGGCTCCAACTGCTTCTGTTGGCTTTCTTGCATCCTGAGGGTCAACCTGGACTCCCCTCCACGGTCAACTCCCCAAGACCTTGCTGGTCCTCCACAGCTCTGCAAAACCTCGTAAAGCTCCTTTTGCATTCACCTGTGCTTTTTTGTGGTCCTCCTGAACACTGACCCATCTGCAATCCGCCGACCGTCAAGGGACAGCTCTTAGGTGACTTCAGGGACTCATCTGCAGCTCCTGGACCCTGCAGCTGGACTTCATCCATCACCATTTATCCGGATCTTCAGCTACAGAAGGGTGGGCAGTGACTTCTGCCCTACCTGGACACTCCTGCATGGATCTGGACTCTGCCCCCTTCTTTTGCAGGTCCTCCACACCCGGAATCCTCCCTTGAGTTCCACCAGTCCAGTCCTGCATCTGCATTCTCCAACTGCGATGTCCCCATGTTAGCCTATGGGAAAACCAGCTACCTTACCTCTCTGCAATCGGCCACTGGGGATCTCTTAGGTACTTACCTTTTGGAGTTCCACTCTCCCCCAGCCCTTGTCTAACTACTCCATACATTCTGGTGGGGGATACCCTTTGGCATTCCATTTTTGTACTATATGGTATGGCCACCCCTATAGGGCCCTTGCTAATTTATGCTTTTCCTGAGTACTTACCTGTGTATATTTTGTGTGTACATACCTCCAGAGTGAGGTATTCCAAGGGTAGTTGTAGGAGGCTGGACTGGCTTGTAGTGAGTACCAAGGGGTACTTGCACCTTGCACCAGGCCCAGTTATCCCTTATTAGTGTTTAGGGTGTCTAGCAGCTTAGGCTGATAGATAATGGTATCTTAGCAGAGCAGCTTAGGCTGAACTAGGAGACGTGTGAAGCTACTACAGTACCACTTGGTGTCATATGCACAATATCATAAGAAAACACAATACACAGTTATACTAAAAATAAAGGTACTTTATTTTTATGACAATATGCCAAAGTATCTTAGAGTGTACCCTCAGTGAGAGGATATGAAATATACACAAGATATATATACACAATAGCAAAAATATGCAGTATAGTCTTAGAAAACAGTGCAAACAATGTATAGTTACAATAGGATGCAATGGGGAAACATAGGGATAGGGGCAACACAAACCATATACTCCAAAAGTGGAATGCGAACCACGAATGGACCCCAAACCTATGTGACCTTGTAGAGGGTCGCTGGGACTATTAGAAAATAGTGAGAGTTAGAAAAATAACCCTCCCCAAGACCCTGAAAAGTGAGTGCAAAGTGCACTAAAGTTCCCCTAAGGACAAAGAAGTCGTGTTAGAGGAATAATGCAGGAAAGACACAAACCAACAATACAACAACTGTGGATTTCCAATCTAGGGTACCTGTGGAACAAGGGGACCAAGTCCAAAAGTCACAAGCAAGTCGGAGATGGGCAGATGCCCAGGAAATGCCAGCTGCAGGTGCAAAGAAGCTTCTACTGGACAGAAGAAGCTGAGGTTTCTGCAGGAACGAAAAGGGCTAGAGACTTCCCCTTTGGTAGACGGATCCCTCTTGCTGTGGAGAGTCGTGCAGAAGTGTTTTCCCGCCGAAAGAACGCCAACAAGCCTTGCTAGCTACAAATCATGCGGTTAGCGTTTTGCTGTGGCCCTGGAGGAACCAGGTGGTCGCAAATTGGACCAGGAGAGAGAGGGGACGTCGAGCAAGACAAGGAGCCCTCTCAGCAGCAGTTAGCACCCGGAGAAGTGCCAGAAACAGGCACTACGAGGATGCATGAAACAGTGCTCACCCGAAGTTACACAAAGGAGTCCCACGTCGCCGGAGACCAACTTAGAAAGTCGTGCAATGCAGGTTAGAGTGCCGTGGACCCAGGCTTGGCTGTGCACAAAGGATTTCCGCCGGAAGTGCACAGGGGCCGGAGTAGCTGCAAAAGTCACGGTTCCCAGCAATGCAGTCTAGCGAGGTGAGGCAAGGACTTACCTCCACCAAACTTGGACTGAAGAGTCACTGGACTGTGGGAGTCACTTGGACAGAGTTGCTGGATTCGAGGGACCTCGCTCGTCGTGCTGATAGGAGACCCAAGGGACCGGTAATGCAGCTTTTTGGTGCCTGCGGTTGCAGGGGGAAGATTCCGTCGACCCACGGGAGATTTCTTCGGAGCTTCTAGTGCAGAGAGGAGGCAGACTACGCCCACAGCATGCACCACCAGGAAAACAGTCGAGAAGGCGGCAGGATCAGCGTTACAGAGTTGCAGTAGTCGTCTTAGCTACTATGTTGCAGTTTTGCAGGCTTCCAGCGCGGTCAGCAGTCGATTCCTTGGCAGAAGGTGAAGAGAGAGATGCAGAGGAACTCGGCTGAGCTCTTGCATTCGTTATCTAAAGTTTCCCCAGAGACAGAGACCCTAAATAGCCAGAAAAGAGGGTTTGGCTACCTAGGAGAGAGGATAGGCTAGCAACACCTGAAGGAGCCTATCACAAGGAGTCTCTGACGTCACCTGGTGGCACTGGCCACTCAGAGCAGTCCAGTGTGCCAGCAGCACCTCTGTTTCCAAGATGGCAGAGGTCTGGAGAACACTGGAGGAGCTCTGGACACCTCCCAGGGGAGGTGCAGGTCAGGGGAGTGGTCACTCCCCTTTCCTTTGTCCAGTTTCGCGCCAGAGCAGGGCTAAGGGGTCCCCTGAACCGGTGTAGACTGGCTTATGCAGAATTGGGCACATCTGTGCCCAACAAAGCATTTCCAGAGGCTGGGGGAGGCTACTCCTCCCCTGCCTTCACACCATTTTCCAAAGAGAGAGGGTGTCACACCCTCTCTCAGAGGAAGTTCTTTGTTCTGCCATCCTGGGCCAGGCCTGGCTGGACCCCAGGAGGGCAGATGCCTGTCTGAGGGGTTGGCAGCAGCAGCAGCTGCAGTGAAACCCCAGGAAGGGCAGTTTGACAGTACCAGTGTCTGTGCTACAGACCACTGGGATCATGGGATTGTGCCAACTATGCCAGGATGGCATAGAGGGGGCAATTCCATGATCATAGACATGTTACATGGCCATATTCGGAGTTACCATTGTGAAGCTACATATAGGTAGTGACCTATATGTAGTGCACGCGTGTAATGGTGTCCCCGCACTCACAAAGTTCAGGGAATTGGCTCTGAACAATGTGGGGGCACCTTGGCTAGTGCCAGGGTGCCCTCACACTAAGTAACTTTGGACCTAACCTTTACCAGGTAAAGGTTAGACATATAGGTGACTTATAAGTTACTTAAGTGCAGTGTAAAATGGCTGTGAAATAACGTGGATGTTATTTTACTCAGGCTGCAGTGGCAGGCCCGTGTAAGAATTGTCAGAGCTCCCTATGGGTGGCAAAAGAAATGCTGCAGCCCATAGGGATCTCCTGGAACCCCAATACCCTGGGTACCTCAGTACCATATACTAGGGACTTATAAGGGTGTTCCAGTAAGCCAATGTAAATTGGTAAAATGGTCACTAGCCTGTTAGTGACAATTTGGAAAGAAATGAGAGAGCATAACCACTGAGGTTCTGATTAGCAGAGCCTCAGTGAGACAGTTTGGGCCTGATTCTGACCCTGGCGGCCGGTGACCGCCAGGGTCACCGGCCACGGGAGCACCGCCGACAGGCTGGCGGTGCTCCGAAGGGCATTCTGACCGCGGCGGTTCAGCCGCGGTCAGAAAGGGTAAACCGGCGGTCACCCGCCGGTTTACCGCTGCCCTTCTGAATCCTCCATGGCGGCGGAGCGCGCTCCGCCGCCATGGGGATTCAGACACCCCCTACCGCCATCCTGTTCATGGCGGGAAACCCGCCATGAACAGGATGGCGGTAGGGGGTGCCACGGGGCCCCTGGGGGCCCCTGCAGTGCCCATGCCAATGGCATGGGCACTGCAGGGGCCCCCGTAAGAGGGCCCCGCAAAGTATTTCAGTGTCTGCTATGCAGACACTGAAATACGCGACGGGTGCCACTGCACCCTTCGCACCTTCCCACTACGCCGGCTCAATTCTGAGCCGGCGTCCTCGTGGGAAGGTTGATTTGCCCTGGGCTGGCGGGCGGCCTTTTGGCGGCCGCCCGCCAGCCCAGGGCAAATCTCAGAATCACCGCAGCGGTCTTTCGACCGCGGTGCGGTGTTCTGACGGGGTTACTTTGGCGGGCGGCCTCCGCCGCCCGCCAAAGTAAGAATAACCCCCTTAGTCACTACACAGGTAACACATTCAGGCACACTTATGAGCACTGGGGCCCTGGGTTACCAGGGTCCCAGTGACACATTCAACTAAAACAACATATATACAGTGAAAAATGGGGGTAACATGCCAGGCAAGATGGTACTTTCCTACACAACCCCCCCCCAAACAAAGGACAATAAGACTAGCCATGACCTGATGAGTCTTCATTGTCTAAGTGGAAATATCTGGAGAGTCCATCTGCATTGGAGTGGCTACTCCCAGGTCTATGTTCCACTGTATAGTCCATTCCCTGTAGGGATATGGACCACCTCAACAATTTAGGATTTTCACCTTTCATTTGTTTTAGCCAAAGTAGAGGTTTGTGGTCTGTCTGAACAATGAAGTGAGTGCCAAACAGGTATGGCCTCAACTTCTTCAGAGCCCAGACCACAGCAAAGGCCTCCCTCTCAATGGCAGACCAACGCTTTTCTCTAGGGGTCAACCTCCTACTAATAAAAGCAACAGGTTGATCCTGGCCCTCAGAATTAAGTTGTGATAGGACTGCCCCTACTCCTAATTCAGATGCATCAGTCTGGACATAGAATTTTTTAGAGTAACAAGGGCTTTTCAGGACAGGTGCAGAGCACATGGCCTGCTTCAGCTCCTCAAAAGCTTTCTGACAGTTTGCTGTCCATAATACCTTTTTAGGCATTTTCTTGGATGTGAGGTCATTAAGAGGGGCTGCAATGGAGCCATAGTTCTTAATGAACCTCCTGTAATACCCTGTGAGGCCTAGGAAGGCTCTCACCTGAGTCTGAGTGGTAGGGGGAATCCAATCAATAATTGTTTGGATTTTCCCCTGTAGTGGTGCAATCTGTTCCCCACCAACAAGGTGTCCCAGATAAACCACCTAACCCTGCCCTATCTGGCACTTTGAAGCCTTGATAGTGAGGCCTGCCTTTTGCAGGGCCACCAAAACTTTCCATAGGTGGACCAGGTGATCATCCCAGCTGGAGCTAAAGACAGCTATATCGTCCAAATATGCTGCACTGAAAGCTTCCAGCCCTTGCAGGACTGTGTTCACCAACCTCTGAAAAGTGGCAGGTGCATTTTTCAAACCAAAAGGCATTACAGTAAACTGGTAATGTCCTCCAATGGTTGAAAATGCAGTCTTAGGTTTAGCATCTTCTGACAATTTGATCTGCCAATACCCTGCAGTCAAATCAAAAGTGCTTAGATACTTGGCAGATGCCAGTGTATCTATGAGCTCATCTGCCCTGGGTATAGGGTGAGCATCAGTTTTGGTTACCAAGTTGAGACCTCTATAGTCTACACAAAACCGCATTTCCTTCTTTCCATCTTTGGAATGGGGTTTTGGTACAAGTACCACAGGAGAAGCCCATGGACTTTCAGAGTGCTCAACCACTCCTAGTTCTAACATTTTCTGGACCTCTTGCTTTATGCAGTCCCTGACATGGTCAGGCTGCCTATAGATCTTACTTTTGACAGGTAAACTGTCTCCAGTATCTATAGTGTGCTCACACCAAGAAGTGGTACCTGGCACAGTAGAGAAGAGTTCAGAGAATTGATCTAGGAGATTTATGCAATGGTCTTTCTGCTCAGCAGTAAGACAATCAGCCAAAACTACACCTTCCACAAGAGCATCTTATTCTGTGGAAGAGAAGAGATCAGGTAGAGGATCACTGTCTTCTTCCTGTCCCTCATCAGTTGCCATGAGCAGGGTGAGATCAGCCCTGTCAAAGTAGGGTTTCAGGCGGTTGACATGGAGCACCCTAAGGGGACTCCTGGCAGTGCCTAAGTCAACTAAATAGGTGACTTCTCCCTTCTTTTCAACAATTGTGTGGGGTCCACTCCATTTATCTTGGAGTGCTCTTGGGGCCACAGGCTCTAAGACCCACACTTTCTGCCCTGGTTGGTACTGAACCAAAACAGCCTTCTGGTCATGCCATTGCTTCTGGAGCTCTTGGCTGGCCTGAAGGTTTTTGCTGGCCTTTTTTATGTACTCAGCCATCCTTGATCTGAGGCCAAGTACATAATCCACAATATCCTGCTTAGGAGCTTTTAAAGGTTGTTCCCAACCCTCCTTTACAAGTGTGAGTGGACCCCTAACAGGGTGTCCAAAAAGAAGTTCAAAGGGGCTGAAGCCCACTCCTTTCTGGGGTACCTCCCTGTAGGCAAAAAGGAGGCATGGTAGAAGGATATCCCATCTCCTGCAGAGTTTTTCAGGGAGACCCATAATCATGCCTTTGAGAGTTTTATTAAATCTCTCCACCAGTCCATTTGTTTGTGGATGATAGGGTGTTGTGGACTTGTAAGTTACACCACACTCCTTCCACATGGCCTTTAAGTATGCAGACATGAAATTGCTTCCCCTGTCTGATACTACTTCCTTTGGGAAGCCCACCCTAGACAATATTCCCAGGAGGGCCTTTGCCACTGCAGGTGCTGTAGTGGTCCTTAAAGGAATTGCTTCAGGGGATCTTGTGGCATGGTCCACTACCACCAAGATAAACCTATTGCCTGAAGCAGTAGGAGGGTCAAGGGGGCCAACTATGTCAACCCCTACTCTTTCAAAGGGTACCCCAACCACAGGCAGTGGAATAAGGGGTGCCTTTGGAGTTCCACCTGTCTTGCCACTGGCTTGACAGGTTTCACAGGACTTACAAAATTCCTTTGTGTCCTCAGACATTCTAGGCCAATGAAACAGGGGAACAAGCCTGTCCCAAGTTTTCATTTGTCCTAGATGCCCAGCTAGGGGAATGTCATGTGCCAGGGTTAGGAGGAACTTTCTGTACTCCTGAGGAATCACTAATCTCCTGGCAGCTCCAGGTTTAGGATCCCTATGCTCAGTGTACAAGAGGTTGTCCTCCCAGTAAACTCTGTGAGAGTCACTGACATCCCCATTAGCCTGTTTGACAGCTTGCTGTCTGAGACCCTCTAATGTGAGACAGGTTTGCTGTGCCACACTCAGCTCCTCTCTGGCAGGCCCCCCTTCACCCAAAAGCTCAGCAGTGTCTGCTTCCAGCTCCTCTGGTGTAGGTTCTGCACAGGGAGGGAATTCTTCTTCTTCAGAAGTTGAATCCACTGTAGAGGGAGGGATAGTAGGAAGTGGTTTGCTTCTACTAGCCCTAGCTTTAGGGAGCACTTGGTCCATTGTTCCAGGATCCAAGCTTCCCTGTCCTTTTTGCTTTTTGGCCTGAGCCCTTGTCAAAGCAAAAATATGCCCTGGGATGCCCAGCATTGCTGCATGGGCCTCCAACTCCACATCTGACCAAGCTGATGTCTCCAAATCATTCCCTAATAGACAGTCTACAGGTAAATCTGAAGCTACCACAACTTTCTTTGGACCAGTAACCCCCCCCCAGTTGAGATTAACAACAGCCATGGGGTGGCTAAGTGTGTTGTTGTGAGCATCGGTTACTTGGTACTGGTGACCAAGTAGGTGTTGTTCAGGGTGGACCAGTTTCTCTATGACCATAGTCACACTGGCACCAGTGTCCCTGTAGGCCTGAACCTCAACACCATTTATTAGGGGTAGCTGCTTGTACTTATCCATATTAAGGGGACAAGCAACTAAGGTGGCTAAATCAATAGCCCCCTCAGAGACTAACACAGCCTCTGTGGCCTCCCTAACAAGGCAAACCCCAACTAAGTTACCAATAGTGAGCCCAGCTACTCCCTTGGATTGGCTATTAGTAGGTTTGCTCCCACCACCACTGCTATTAGTAGGGACACTAGGGGTAGCAGTAGGGGTTGTAGTGGTAGGAGCATTGGTGCTTTTCTTTGGACAACTGGGATCTGTTGTCCAATGGCCTTTTATTTTACATAAATAGCACCATGGTTTCTTTTCCTTGTTCTGATTAAAAGAGGATTTGGGCCCACCAACCCCACCAGAGTGTTTTTGTGGGCCTGATGAAGACTCATTTTTAGATTTGTCCCCACCCTTGTCAGAAGACTTACCATCCTTCTTTTTGTTGCCATCTTTGTCACCCCCTGTATGAACTTTTCTGTTCACCCTTGTTCTGACCCATTTGTCTGCCTTCTTTCCCAATTCTTGGGGAGAGGTCAGATCAGAGTCCACCAAGTACTGGTGCAACAAATCAGACACACAATTATTAAGAATATGCTCTCTCAGGATCAAGTTATACAGGCTGTCATAATCAGTAACTTTACTGCCATGTAACCACCCCTCCAAGGCCTTCACTGAATGGTCAATGAAATCAACCCAGTCTTGTGAAGACTCCTTTTTGGTCTCTCTGAACTTTATCCTGTATTGTTCAGTGGTTAAGCCATAACCATCCAGGAGTGCATTCTTAAGAACTTGGAAATTATTAGCATCATTTTCTTTCACAGTAAGGAGCCTATCCCTACCTTTTCCACTAAATGATAGCCATAGGATAGGAGCCCGCTGCCTTTAAGGGACATCCTGTACAACACAGGCCCTCTCAAGTGCAGCAAACCACTTGTTAATGTCATCCCCCTCCTTATAAGGGGGAACTATCTTGTGCAGATTCCTGGAATCATGCTCTTTTGCAGGATGACTATGGGGAATACTGCTGCTGCCACCATGGGTTTCTAAACCCAACTTCTGTCTTTCCTTCTCTAGTTCAAAAGACTGTCTATCCAAATCCAGCTGTTGCTTCTTAAGCTTCAGTCTGGTTTGTTCCACCCTCAACTTATTGAGTTCCCTCTCTAACATTCTGTCATCAGGGTTGGTGGGAGGGACATTCCTAGATACAGAGGTATGATGGGAATGAACAGAAGGAGACCTGTCCCTTACAGAAGCCACCCTAACAGCTTGGCTAACAGAAACATTACTACCAGTATGGTGAGAATAAATGCTTTTGCTATGATGTGAGACAACACTATTTGTATGGTGTGGCTCGTCATCATTACCAACTATGCTAGACTGTCTAGTAATGGGCAGGCTAGGAAGTTTCTTTCCTGAATCTTTTCCTGGGGGAGTCCCTGAATCAGATTGGGAACTATTAGGTACTTTTTCAACAGATGGGGCACCTATAGCCTTATCTTGTTCTCTAAGCATGTTAAGTAATAGTTCCAAGGAAGGATTCTTTCCTACACTCAAACCTCTCTCTATGCAGAGACTCCTTGCTCCTTTCCAGCTAAGGTGATCATATGCAAGTTTGGACAGATCAACATTTTGGCCTGTGCCAGACATTTTTAGAGAGAGTTAAAGTGATAGAAAAAGAGAAAAAAGTTTTCAGAACTTTTTAGAAAGACAGAAAAAAAACTTTTTAAACTTTTAAGAACTTTTTGAAAGTTTAGAAGTACTTTTCAGCACTTAGAAAAGAGTGAAAAGAGGAAATGCAAAACTTTTTGGCTATGTGTATATACACTGACCTTGTTTTGTATATTTTTCTCTTATGAAAAGTACAATGACAAGAGTGGTAAGTAGTCTCAAAGCACTTATCCCACCGCTGCACAACCAATGTAGGAGGCTGGACTGGCTTGTAGTGAGTACCAAGGGGTACTTGCACCTTGCACCAGGCCCAGTTATCCCTTATTAGTGTATAGGGTGTCTAGCAGCTTAGGCTGATAGATAATGGTAGCTTAGCAGAGCAGCTTAGGCTGAACTAGGAGACGTGTGAAGCTACTACAGTACCACTTAGTGTCATATGCACAATATCATAAGAAAACACAATACACAGTTATACTAAAAATAAAGGTACTTTATTTTTATGACAATATGCCAAAGTATCTTAGAGTGTACCCTCAGTGAGAGGATAGGAAATATACACAAGATATATATACACAATAGCAAAAATATGCAGTATAGTCTTAGAAAACAGTGCAAACAATGTATAGTTACAATAGGATGCAATGGGGAAACATAGGGATAGGGGCAACACAAACCATATACTCCAAAAGTGGAATGCGAACCACGAATGGACCCCAAACCTATGTGACCTTGTAGAGGGTCGCTGGGACTATTAGAAAATAGTGAGAGTTAGAAAAATAACCCTCCCCAAGACCCTGAAATGTGAGTGCAAAGTGCACTAAAGTTCCCCTAAGGACAAAGAAGTCGTGTTAGAGGAATAATGCAGGAAAGACACAAACCAACAATACAACAACTGTGGATTTCCAATCTAGGGTACCTGTGGAACAAGGGGACCAAGTCCAAAAGTCACAAGCAAGTCGGAGATGGGCAGATGCCCAGGAAATGCCAGCTGTGGGTGCAAAAAAGCTTCTACTGGACAGAAGAAGCTGAGGTTTCTGCAGGAACGAAAAAGGCTAGAGACTTCCCCTTTGGTGGACGGATCTCTCTCGCCGTGGAAAGTTGTGCAGAAGTGTTTTCCTGCCGAAAGAACGCCAACAAGCCTTGCTAGCTGCAAATCGTGCGGTTAGCGTTTTTGGACGCTGCTGTGGCCCTGGAGGGACCAGGAGGTCGCAAATTGGACCAGGAGAGAGAGGGGATGTGGAGCAAGACAAGGAGCCCTCTCAGCAGCAGGTAGCACCCGTAGAAGTGCCAGAAACAGGCACTACAAAGATGTGCTAAACAGTGCTCACCCGAAGTTACACAAAGGAGTCCCACGTCGCCGGAGACCAACTTAGAAAGTCGTGCAATGCAGGTTAGAGTGCCCTGGACCCAGGCTTGGCTGTGCACAAAGGATTTCCGCCGGAAGTGCACAGGGGCCGGAGTAGCTGCAAAAGTCACGGTTCCCAGCAATGCAGTCTAGCGAGGTGAGGCAAGGACTTACCTCCACCAAACTTGGACTGAAGAGTCACTGGACTGTGGGAGTCACTTGGACAGAGTTGCTGGATTCGAGGGACCTCGCTCGTCGTGCTGAGAGGAGACCCAAGGGACCGGTAATGCAGCTTTTTGGTGCCTGCGGTTGCAGGGGGAAGATTCCGTCGACCCACGGGAGATTTCTTCGGAGCTTCTAGTGCAGAGAGGAGGCAGACTACCCCCACAGCATGCACCACCAGGAAAACAGTCGAGAAGGCGGCAGGATCAGCGTTACAGAGTTGCAGTAGTCGTCTTAGCTACTATGTTGCAGTTTTGCAGGCTTCCAGCGCGGTCAGCAGTCGATTCCTTGGCAGAAGGTGAAGAGAGAGATGCAGAGGAACTCGGCTGAGCTCTTGCATTCGTTATCTAAAGTTTCCCCAGAGACAGAGACCCTAAATAGCCAGAAAAGAGGGTTTGGCTACCTAGGAGAGAGGATAGGCTAGCAACACCTGAAGGAGCCTATCACAAGGAGTCTCTGACGTCACCTGGTGGCACTGGCCACTCAGAGCAGTCCAGTGTGCCAGCAGCACCTCTGTTTCCAAGATGGCAGAGGTCTGGAGCACACTGGAGGAGCTCTGGACACCTCCCAGGGGAGGTGCAGGTCAGGGGAGTGGTCACTCCCCTTTCCTTTGTCCAGTTTCGCGCCAGAGCAGGGCTAAGGGGTCCCCTGAACCGGTGTAGACTGGCTTATGCAGAATTGGGCACATCTGTGCCCAACAAAGCATTTCCAGAGGCTGGGGGAGGCTACTCCTCCCCTGCCTTCACACCATTTTCCAAAGGGAGAGGGTGTCACACCCTCTCTCAGAGGAAGTTCTTTGTTCTGCCATCCTGTCTGAGGGGTTGGCAGCAGCAGCAGCTGCAGTGAAACCCCAGGAAGGGCAGTTTGGCAGTACCAGGGTCTGTGCTATAGACCACTGGGATCATGGGATTGTGCCAACTATGCCAGGATGGCATAGAGGGGGCAATTCCATGATCATAGACATGTTACATGGCCATATTCGGAGTTACCATTGTGAAGCTACATATAGGTAGTGACCTATATGTAGTGCACGCGTGTAATGGTGTCCCCGCACTCACAAAGTTCAGGGAATTGGCTCTGAACAATGTGTGGGCACCTTGGCTAGTGCCAGGGTGCCCTCACACTAAGTAACTTTGCACCTAACCTTTACCAGGTAAAGGTTAGACATATAGGTGACTTATAAGTTACTTAAGTGCATTGTAAAATGGCTGTGAAATAACGTGGACGTTATTTCACTCAGGCTGCAGTGGCAGGCCTGTGTAAGAATTGTCAGAGCTCCCTATGGGTGGCAAAAGAAATGCTGCAGCCCATAGGGATCTCCTGGAACCCCAATACCCTGGGTACCTCAGTACCATATACTAGGGACTTATAAGGGTGTTCCAGTAAGCCAATGTAAATTGGTAAAATGGTCACTAGCCTGTTAGTGACAATTTGGAAAGAAATGAGAGAGCATAACCACTGAGGTTCTGATTAGTAGAGCCTCAGTGAGACAGTTAGTCACTACACAGGTAACACATTCAGGCACACTTATGAGCACTGGGGCCCTGGGTTACCAGGGTCCCAGTGACACATACAACTAAAACAACATATATACAGTGAAAAATGGGGGTAACATGCCAGGCAAGATGGTACTTTCCTACAGTAGTCTAGTTTAGTGTGCCTATAATAAAGTACCTTTATTTTTGCAACATTGTGTTGTTCCTTTCAGGTGTGATAACTGGGTGACTATTGTGGTATTGCAGCTGCTTCACATGCCTTCTAGATAAGTCTTGGCTGCTCACCACAGCTACCTCTGGAGAGCCCTGGCTATCTAGACACTGTAACACCAACTAATTGAGCCTTACCTGGACCCAGTATAAGGTGAAACCCCATAGTTGTCCACCACACACTGGGCCAGCTTCCTACACTCTTTATTCAGCATTTGATCCAGCTCCCATAATGTCTTAGTGCCCTGTTCTGATACTTCCAAAGGTTTTTTCAGAGGGCCACACACTCAGTTACACCTGTATTTGTATTTTTTTTGTCCACTGATTATAGCCAGCACAAAGAACATGCTGGACCTTAAATCTCACATTGTTGGAGAATTTGGGGGCCAGATGTATCAAGCTCCCGGTTTGCATTTCTTAAATAGCGAATTTAAAAAAATCGCTATTTAATAAATGCAAAGTGGAATGTATGAAATTTGCGAGTCGGTAATAGCGATTTCTTAAAATTCGCAATCGATATTACCAAATCGCAATTAGGTAATGGGACTCCATTCGTACCTTTGGGCCTGTAGGTGAATTGTTTTGCATTTCCCAATTTGCAAATTCCAGTTAGAACTTCACAATTTAGGTAATGCAAACCCCAGGGTGCTGGGGGCCTAAGGCCCCCTCTGATGCACCCCAAAAAGAATTTGCGGACATATGCATTTATAATGCATTTTTAAAAAATTGCACATGCTTACCACCAAATTGGATTTGGTGGTAATTGCATTTCCTAAATGCCCAATTCGCATTAAGGAAATGCTTGATACATGTGCTTTGGAAATCACAAATAGGAATTCCCAGTTTGCGATTTCCTATTTAGAGAAGCGCAATTCTATAAATGGGGTCGCAATTTTAAGGAATCGCTATTTTTGTAATTCCTTAAAATTGCACAGCGAATGCCTTTCATACATCTTGAAAGGCATTTTTGCATTTGCAAACGGACGAATTTTCCAATGCACCGTTTGCGTATGCAAAATTGCTTAATAAATCTGGCCCTTGGTGCTTTGGAATTTGCGAGCAAAGCTAGTCAGCCAATGCTCCTGTGTCAAGTTGGCAGAAAAGAACGGGCTCCTGGCTAAGGGAGAAATCACATGCTGAAGGAAGAAAGCGAAAGCTGTTATGTAGTAAGGTCCCATTACTGATCGGGTTCATTCACTGTACGTACTGGAGCAGAGAATGTCCTTCTTCTCACTCCCCTGCTCATATAAATGATGAAATTAAGCTACTTGATTTTTTGCAAAAGGAGGGCTTTAGGACACAACGAAGACACTGAAAAAGAAAGGCACACTGTGCAAGGATAACCATTTTAACGAGCTAAATCCTACCAACTAAGGAAAGGGAAATGTGGCACTGTTTCGTAAAGTCCTGCTTTATATATATTTTTTTTACTCAGATCTCTTTATTGAAATTTCAAAGCAATGCAGCAAAATGCGACTGATCCACTACAAACATTGCAGGACGATGGGAAATCAATTGTCACATTGTAGGTGGATCGATCGCTTAGACTCAAACCAGCTGGGATCACAAAGAGCCGGTGGCAATTTGACATAGTTCAAGATCGTCTAGAGTGCAATGGGTCGCAATACAAGGAAGAGAAAAGAAGTAATGCAACCAAAACATAAGGTACCAATAACATGCCAAGACTATCCGTGTGCAGGATAAATTCTGACTTGGTGTTATGGTAGTGTGTAACGGTTGGGTTCCTTGTAGCAAGGTATTAGTAAACCAGGCAGAGAGGCAAAGCTCCAGAGGGGAGCCCAACCTAAGAGCGGTAGTGCTCTTAGTTTCAGCAGGGTGAACAAGTGAATTCTACACGGGTGAGATAGTGAATCAGCGGATGTCACACAGGTTGGAACCTGGCCTCTGTTCTAGTTAAGTTGTGGGAAAGCTGTTCCATCGTCATCACATGCCACTGGTAAGAGAACCACTGGGCCACGAAGGAAGGGGGTTGTCTGTTTTCATGTCAAGGCCACAAGTTGCTGTGCTGCCTGGAACATGAAACTAATAAGTGTCCAGTCAGCATTGGTCATCGCTTTGAAGGGCCAAAGGTCGGACACCAATGACAACCGTAATGGAGGAGGCAGAGGGGGAACCCCACAGTGGCTTAATGTGACCCAAGACCTACTTCCAGTAGGTGGTAATGAGGCTGCAGGATACGTGGTAGAAATCCCCTGATGCCAACCCGCATCGTCAGCAAAGGGAGGATGTATAACGGGATATGGTGGAGGGGCAGGCCTGTGTATAATACTACTGAAACATAAGCTTATATGCAGCTTCCTTGAGGGATATCCTGCGGTATGTTTTAGATACGTCCTCCACAGTTTTTCTCATGGTTTGGGTGATAGGCCCTCCGTGGTAGTGGTGTGCCATGCAGATATGAGTGGATCGAGTGGGTGTAGAGTGTTGGTGCCAGGGGCGGCTCCTCCATATGGGTGGAGGAGCATCACCCCTCCCCCCAGCCCTTTTCCAAAAAAACAATCATAAACTATGTTTATGATCGTTTTTTTGGGGGTAAATGGGCTGGGCCACGGGGGTGACAAGCAGTGTCTACGGCCAAACACACATGAACACATGGCTCTCTCCAGCCCTGCAACACAGTTGCTGGTCTGGAGAGGGCCTGCACAGGCTCCCAGTCTGCCTGGGAGCACCCTGACTGGGCGCTCCCAGCCAATCCTGACGCTGCTTGTTTCCTGCGTGCAGCAAGACTGGAGGAGGCAGAGGAGCGGCGCGGCACGGGACTGCAGGTAAGTGTTTTTTTAATTATTATTATTAATTTAATTTAATTCTTCTCCCCCTTCCCCCTGCATGCGCCTCCCCGCCCCTTTTAGTCAGCGAGAGCCACGACTGGTTGGAGCATGTGGTTTGTGTTGGAGATGAGCCTCCATGAACAGTCCTATGCCTGTATCGGTTTCTCAAAGGGTGTGTAGGGTCGAACAACCTCAGGGTACACAGAGGGTTGTAGCGCCCACTGCTTCAGCTGGTCCATATTGTAGCCTGCTGCCTCTGAAATGGTGTAGTCCTCCCAGCACTGCTCAAGCTCAAGAGACTTTATGGAGACCCAAGTGAAGAGATCACTCAGTGTTTTACAGTCACCCTCACTTCAGCTGCAGAAGGAGTGAGATTATATCACAGATGTAAAGTCAGGATTGAGGGCAATAGGCGTAGTGGGAGAGGGCAAGATAGTGAGCCCCCTCCTAATGGCCAGTTTATCCCATATGCCAGGTAACATCTTGGTAGTGGTAGTGATGAAGGCCCTGGGCGTCGGAGGTGTTTTAGCAACCAGGCTAAGTCCCACAAGAGTCTACAAGCTACTGCCCTGTCCATGTGGAACCATTGCTTCTCGCTCTCTCGTACTACCCATTCAGAAATGTATCACAGAAGAGCAGCCCAATAATACTCAATGAGATTGGGGCAATCAGAACCCCCTTGTCCTGGGGTTGCATTGTTAGAGCATTAGACATCCTAGATTGCTTTCCGTTCCAAATGAAAGAGTGAATTTTGTGTTGTAAGCGGATGATATTGTCCTGTGGGATCGGAATGGGTAGACTGTGGAATAAGTAAAGGGCCCATGGGAGCACATTCATTTTTATGACATTGACCTGGAGGCCAAGTTCAGGTATGGGAGGTCAGAGAGGGTGCCTCCAGTCCCCTGTGGTCCTGCACCTCCACAGACTGTGAGAGCAGAAGACAGGGCAGTTCCAGCAGTGGAATACAGGTGTACCAAGCTATTGAGGGGCTCTACAGGGAGCCTGGGCAGGAGGGAGCTGGAGAACTGCCCTTCCCCATGTTCCGAGATGTTCAATGAGGTTCTGCTAGGTCTCCTGGGACGATGCCTTGGTCTATTGTTTGTCCGGATGATGGGATTTCACTGCGATCCAGTCGGGTCTCAGCTCATCTCTGTGAGGTCCACGGGAAGGGGAAGCAACACTGTTCTGGGGGTCAGCTGCAAGCCCCAGCAACTGTTTCACCTCAGCAAAAGGAGCGCAGAGAGCCCTGATTGCCCACCCAGGTGAAAAGTAACTCAAAGAAGTGCCCCCATTGATATTGAATTTTCATCTCCTGCAGCTTGTCAGTAACTGCCTTGAAATCTTGCCGTCGGAGCAGGGTAACAGAGGAGACGTCCTGGTAGAGTCAAATCATGTGACCTCGGAACACCAGAGTTGTCTTGTAGGATAGCTTCTTTCTCTGTGAAGAAATGTACTTGTGTCAAAATGTCTGGGACCCAGTCTGGGTGCCCATGGGCAGAAGCCACTCTGTGAGCTCTATCTAGGACCGGTAGGAGGGCATCTCCATCTCCCCTAATCGTCTAGAGGAGTTCCACAGTAGATGTCATGATGTCTCTGCCCTTCACACCTCTAGGCATCCCCCTTATGTGTATGTTGTTCTGGCGGCACCTGTATTCAAGGTCCTCCTGTTTAGTTTGCTATTCAATTTAATGTTCTTCAAGTGCTTCTTTGCGCCACCACAACATCTCCTGATTCTCAGACGAGGAATCTACTGTTCACTCCAGGTCATCTACATGTCCCTCTATCTCAAAGACACCTGTTTTAATGTCCTGGATGCAGGTTTTGAAGTCTGCCTTAAGTGATCAGATTTTGAAGAGGATCTCCTGCAAGAAGTGATCCATGCAGTCCTAGGAGATAGGCACCGTATTTGGGTTTCCCACTGCTGGTTCTAGAGGGGAATCCATCTTGTTAGAGTCTGCAGGGACAGCTTGCTCTATAGGGAGGTAAATGAAGTGTTGATAGTAGGTTTAGAGCATGGCATGACAGCCAAGAGCACTAGGCCAGGTAAGAGGAAGTCAGGCCCGCAAAGTGCTGCTCCCCCACCTCACTACCGGGCAGACTGTCCGCTCTCCAGACGGGTGAAATGTTAGTCACCTCAGTGGAGCCCAGGTGGAGCAGCGGGCCAGAAGAGGGTGTGTGAGTCACAGCTAGGATGACTCTCCCACCATTGTGCACCCAGGGTGTGAGAGGGGAGAGACCTGGGGCTGGATATTGCACAGTGGAGACGGAGCTTGGCATGGTTACCAGGTTATTCAATGCAGTGTGTTAAGGCAATGGCATGGCACCCTCTCCCGGGTGGACGAGTTCACTGACTCCCAGAAGCAAGGGTTTAGAGGTCTGTGCTCTGTGTCTGCGTGTCCTTGAAGTAAACGTGGAGCGCCAGGCTCTTACCAGCTCTCCACGTCGCACTACAGCTACCTTCAGGTATTGGGAGGCAGGGTGAAGAAACCTACTTAGGTCTCCACAGGTATCTAATTGCAGGGGAGTCTGGCTCAGGAGTCAAATGGGGTGTCCCGCCCTCAATGCTTAGCAGACACAAGGAGAGTCACAATAGGCTGCAGCGCCTACAAACTATAGCAGGTCCTACCTAGGCTTGGGCGGAGTCCATGGAGTCCGACTCTGCGGAATTCCACGGAGTTGGAAAAAAACTCTGTGGAATTCCACAGAGGTGGAGTTCTGTGACCTGCGGAGTCCTGACCCGACCTTGCTAAGCGCTTCCAAGATTGGGCGCATTCAAGAAAGGACCATGCCAGTGAAAGCCAGTGCCCAAGAGGCCTGAATTGACAGCTTCAGTAGCCTAAGGCCTTGGAGTGAATTTAGGCCAGGGCTCTAGGCAGAGAAAGCTGCAGTTTCAGTCCTTTGAGCACCAATGTGCACAAACAACGAAAAAGAGATGGGGACTTACCTGGGTTTTCCAGGGGGTCCTCCTCTCCTCGTCATCTAATGGCGATGAGTCTGCAGTGGCTGCCTCCCTCTGGCCTATGCTCCAGTGCGCGCTGCAGTCCAGTTATGGGCTGCGCAGCTAGCAGAGTTTTTGGACTAACTGGGGTTTTGTGCTATATATGTGCTGTAGATGGCATTGGGAAACCTATGAGGGCCCGGAGAGCAAGTGAGACACAGCCTACACCATTCCCGGCTAAGCCACACCCCTATTTGTATTTTTATCTAGCAGAGCATAGTTCAACTGGTACATAAACAATGCCTTGCCCTGCTTCTTATTTGAAGGCTTTTCTTCCTCATATTTAGATGTTGTGCCTTTCTTCTTCTTTGTTATGTTCTTATTGTATGACTTGGGTTCTTCTTCTACTTTCATTCATAGAACTCGTTTTTACTTTTTTTATTTTTCTTTTAGAACTCCGTGGAAGCTTTTCGCCCCTGTGCTTTCCGTATTGCTTATCCCTTACCATTAAACCTATTCCACTGCTCACCCCATTTGCTTTTTTTAAGTTTTACTCCCACTCCTCTGTAGCGCCTCCTCACCTCCCACTCCAGTCTCCCTCCAAACTACTCTTCGTTGCTCCCCCACCCATTACAGTCACTTTCTTTTTTTAATATTTTATTTTTACTGTTTTTTTGGTGGACCTACAGCTGCTATTTGCTTCCTGCCACTCCTTTCATCGCACGAACATTCTCACACATTTTATTAAATGTATTTTCTTTTACCACTCAAAGATAGACATCTGCTATTTTGGAACAGTAAATACAATAAAGAAAATGGCAGCCGCATCATGCCTTAGGTGTGTTTGTGTCTGGTGACCCCTTATCACCCTGGACCACTGTAGCATCATGATCCATATGTGTGCATGGACAATGAAGCTTTTTTCCCTTTTACTGACACAGTTTTACTTGTGCATTACAGCATCTGCAAAAAAATAATTAGCAAAACCAAGAGGACCACATTGCTTTTACAAAGCAAAACTGAATCACTGTTCTGTGGCCCGCAACATGCTTCCTCTTATTTCTTTTACAAACACACACCCACACACCCACTGACATCTCCACAAAACAGTGTCAAATACACAATGCTTTTACATACTCAAATATAAAAGAAGGTGGTGGTGGTGGTAGTAGGAGTGGTAGGAGTGAAAGTAATGATGATAGTTATAGCTGTGGTCGCGATGGCGGCAGTAGTAGTGATTCTGGCGTCTATAGTGGTGCTGGCGGTGATAATTTATAACAGTGGTAATGATGGAGTTAGTAGTGGTAGTGATAGTGGTATTATTGGCAATAGGTTATGGTGGTTATGGTAATGGCAGTGGTGATTACGTGACTTGGTGGTGTTATAGATGGCGGTAATGTTAATGGAGGTAATGGTGTGGATGGAAGAGATAATTGAGGTGCTAGTGGCAATGGTGTTTGGTGGTAATGGTGGTAGTGTTGCTAACAGTGGTGTTGGTAATGGTGGTAAGGGTTATGATGGTGATGGTAATGGTTTAATGATGGCGATGGTAATGGTGCTGTTGGTAATGGTGCTGGTGCCAATGGTATTGATGGTAAGGGTGGTGGTGGTGACATTCTGTGCTAGGACAATTGACCTTGGTGCAGTCTTAGACTAATGTAAACAAGGATTTAGACTTAATGGGGCATACGTGCAAAGTCATTTCACGATCGCAAAACATGTGAATCACAAATTCATAGGATTTGCAATTGCAGAAAGGCTTTTTTCTATTTATTGGATCCATTTTGGGAGTCAGAAAACTCCTTTCTGATTTTCAAAATGGGATTTGCGATCCATTCTGGATCACAATTAGGAGGGGTCATAAAAGGGGCACCTCTTTCCAATTACGAGCCACAATTTTATTTACCAGTGGTTTGTGACTGCAATTCAACTTGCAAACCATTGATCAATTACTGACACCTCGGCAGAGGTGATAACTCAGTTACAAAGGGAATGATGTTCTCCAGTATATCTTTCCGTTTGTAAATCCTCTAGGCATTCTCGGGGGGGGGGGGGGGGTAGGCAGTGCTCCAGAGAGCCACTTCCTGCCTTCCTTGATGTTTTTCCAAACAGGAATCTAAAGCAGTAACTGTTTCTTTAAGGAACCAAGGTTTGCTTGGTAATCGCTGCTCCTGGTTGGAAATGGTGTTTATGAAAACTTTATTCGAGTGAGAAGGGACATGATGGAGTGATACTATACGTGGAATAGCCATATTCCAAGATTGACAGTCTAGTTCTGTCATGATGCTTCGCAGGTGAGACAGCATTGATCAGTGTAGTCACTGAAAGAGTCTCAGGCTATACCATCACACATCAGAAGCAAATACATTTAATCTGATAATCACCATATTCATCGGCCACGAGGCACTTATTTTTTAGTTTACATCAGGCTGGTGAGAAAGCTTAACCTGTTTCTAGGCCGGACCTAACAATGCCATGCCTCTGAAGAAGCATTTTGCTGCACTTAAGCATGCTTACTAAAGTGTACAGCAACCCGTAGCATAAACTAGACAACATTGGCATAATAAATGTAAATTGTAATTGTGCACTGAACGATTGTTTGCAGCCTGGCAGTATGCCACACACTGAAATAATTAATGCTAGCAAAGTGTCTGAATTCAGTTAGAGTGTTTGTGCTGGGAATTCTCTCTTTTTCAAGTTTTTTTGAAGAGATGTATGATGTTGTCAAGCGGAGTTATTTGGAAGAAACCCATTTTGTTTAAATTTGTTAGCTTCGAACGTCGTGACCAGCGGCGGCCGCTGCATAACTCAAGGGGAGGGACAGGAGGAGAGGGGGTGTTGGGTCGGAGACAAATAAAAAACATTTTTTTTAAATCACTTATCTTCCCTTCATCCATGCTGCCTTCTGCTGCCTCACGCTGCTCTTCTTCTTGTGTCCCAGCATTCACTGCTGGGACACCAGCACAGGCTCCCCAGCTATCCTGGCACTGCTTACATGCAAAACCCTGCATGAAAGCAGCGCCGGGATTGGTCTGAGCGGGAATGACTGCTGCTCAGACACAGACCTGGGGTCTGTGCAGTTACTCAAGCCCAGCTGTTAAACATAGCCGGGCTGGAGAAACCTAAGTGCGCATGTGTGTTTGGCCGGCCTCAGACAGCCGGCCAAACACACATGTGCACTGAGGTGCGCTCTTCCCTCCTCTCCACTCCCACTTCCTGAGGCCCAGTCCTGTCCCTGCCTGCGCTGCTGGAGTAACCAGAGTAATTTTGGTAATTCAGTGCTTCTCTTTGCTGTGGAATTACTGATTATTACACAATTACTCCTGCTTGTGTAATGAGGGGAAAAAATCCTACTGTGAGAACACATTTTGCAAGCAACAGTGGCTGCTCGCTGATCATGTTCTGCTGTAGTTAGCACTACTTCAAGTGCAAAAAAGGCATCCTTGTGGTCATTTTGGACACAAGGGTGCCTTTGTGTGCTAAGAAAATACATTTAAATGCCGGGAGTATGTTGGGGAAAAATCCTACTGCAAGAGAGCATTTATAGAACATGAGTGACCCCTCACTAATCCTGTTCTGCTGCATTTAGCGCTATTTCTTAGTGCATAAATGCATGCTTGTGTCCATTTTGGGTAGAAAACATATAGCACTAAATGAGAATTAGTATTCTTGTCTAATTTGTTGCAATCTTGCATAATTCCTAGGTGATTCTCTGTGATTACACTACATGGAATTACACAAGTTTCACTCACACCTAATTTTAATACCTTTAGACACTACGGGGGTCATTTTGACCTCGGCGGTCTTTTGCCAAGACCGCCGAGGGACCGCCGTGCTGAAGACCGCCAGTGGTGGCGGTTTTCCGCTCGGCGTATTATGACTGCTGGCAGCCCTCTGTCCTTTTTCGGACGGAGAGCCGCCAGCAGCCATACTGGCGGGCGGTGGGGAAGTGGAGGTTGCTCCACCTCCACCGCCACGTCAACAGAACACCGCCCACCGAATCACGTCCTGTGATTCGGTGTGGCGGTGTTCTGTTGACGGTGTGGTGGCAGCGGAGCAGCCCCCATGGTTCCCGTCCCCTCCCGGAGGATCAACGGACCAGTTAAGTTAGGGGAGGGGTGTGGGGGGGGTGTTGTGTGTTGTATGCGTGCATGGGGGTGTGCGTGTGTGTATGTAGAGGGGGTGTGTGAGTGCGTGTATGCATGCGGGGTGTTGTGTGTTTGGAAATGAGTGCGTGTCTGTCTGTATGTATGTCTGTATGGATGTGTGCGTGTATGCCTGAATGTGGGTGTGTGCGTATGACTGTGTGTGACTTGTGGCATGTATGTTGATGTGTGCGCGGGTATGTGTGTTGATGGTGCCTGCGTGCGTGTTGGGTGTGTATGTGTAAGGTAATGTTGGGGGTCGGGGTGGGGAGGGTGGTCCTGCCACCTTTGTGGGTGGCAGGGGTGGTGGGGGGTGTAGGGGAAGGACTCGGGGTGGGGGAGACCCCTATCAGTGCCAGGGAAGGAGTTCCCTGGCACTGATAGTGCTTACTGCCATGGATTTCATGGTGGTTTCAAACCCCATGAAATCCATGGCGTTCAGCCAGGTCATGATACCGCCAGCGGTATATTGACGGCCGCCGGGCTGGAGACCAAAGTCTCCAGCCCAGCGGTCATCTCCGCCCTGGCGGTCGGAACGGAGAAGTGGCAGATGACCATGGCGGTAACCGCCATGGTCATAATTCCAAAATTTTTACCCGCCAGCCTATTGGCGGTAAGACCGCCGCTTCTCCCCCGACCGCCAGGGTCGTAATGACCCCCTATATAATTATTTGATTGTTACCCATCAAGACGAACGGCTTTTAGACCAACCTCCACCAGTGACTGGTGTGAACATTTGTCTGTGTGCTTTGACAGTTTGAGCATTAATGCACTCATTGTAAAAAAATCCTCCTCAGCAGTTTGACACATCCAAAACTGAGTTGATTGAGCTCAGCCAAGTGGCTCTGTGTTACTTGGGCTGGTAAAGCAATTTTTCCTCTCCCTCTCTCTTTCCGCTGTACAAAATCCACCCATTCTCAGCCTTCAAAACAAAGAAGGTGGGGCAAAGAAAAATGAGGTCACTGGCTATTGCGCCACAATCGTGAGAACTATGGCCCTTATGACATTGGCGGTAAATCCCGCTTACCGCCATGCCGACTGCTGTCAACAGAAAGCCGCGGCGGCGGATAACCGCCAACCATATTAGGACACACACATACCAATCCGTCACTATACAGACACACACAAGTCCGCCAGCCCAAAGGTCAGTGATAAACTGGCGGTAGCAAAACCCACACTGTTACGCCAACAGATCTACGCCCACAGCATTATGACCCTAGAATCACCGCGGTGGACATTCAATGGTCGGCAAACCATCGGCGGTACATACCGCTGTGCTCAAAATACACACACTCAAACAAAACCACAGTACATTGGACAATTCAAACTACACACACCTGTCACACATACACACACCTCACCCACACACACACACCACTATAAAACACACACACACATTACCCACAACCCTTTACAACTACAAATCATTGGCAACAGAAAGAGAGCAAGAGCACACACACAACCAGAGCCACATAACATCATCACCTATACACCATCCACGCACCTTACATCACACATCACAACACATCACCCCACACACCCTCACCCACACCACTCACACTACACCCATGGCACCACAACAACACCTCAGGTTCTCAGAGGAGGAGCTAAGGGTCATGGTGGAGGAAATCATCCGGGTAGAGCCACAGCTATTTGGATCACAGGTGCAGCAGACATCCATTGCTAGGAAGATGGAGCTATGGCGGAGAATCATGGACAGGGTCAACGCCGTGGGACAGCACCCAAGAACAAGGGACGACATCAGGAAGAGGTGAAATGAACTACGGGGGAAGGTGCGTTCCACAGCAGCAAGACACCAACTAGCTGTACAGAGGACTGGCGGTGGACCCCCACCTCCTCCCCCACAACTAACAACATGGGAGGAGCAAGTCTTGGCAATCATGCATCCTGAGGGCCTGGCAGGAGTAGGAGGATGACTGGACTCTGGTAAGTCAAATCTCTATTACTATCACCCCCCACCTGCATGCCATCACAAACCCCCACCCTTACGCCCACTCCCATCACTTCACCACCTCCCACATACCCCACCATCACAAACCACACATCCCAATACCAAGCCCTGCATGTAACCCCAATGCATAGACACCCCTCACAGACCTGCATGGACACCTATCACCACTGCATGCACACTGGAGAGAATCACCTAGCCCACCAACTAGTAACTCACACAAAGGCAAATCTGCAAGGGTAACAACAACCATAGAGGCCAACCCAGACATGCACATGATGTCACACGCAGAAACAATAACACTGCATTTACATCCCCACAGGTCCCCCAGCCAATGTCACCGGAGAAGAGGTGCCAGCAACGTCCAGTCCCCCCACAGAAGAGGCCCACAGTGATGACAGCAGCTCTGCTCGCCTGCTCTGGATGACCAACCTGGCCCATCAGGGATCTCTGGACAGTTGGTTACCCAGGCACACTCTCACACCACCACAGAGCCTCCCCCCTCAGGAAACACCACCACAGCACCCACCCAGCGGGCCCATACCTCTGTCCCCAGGACACGTCAATCAGCAGTGTGTCCACCACTACAGGGACCCCAGGCCACCCCATACACACAGGACGATCAGGGACCTGGGGTCAGTGGCAGTGGGCAAACGGTTCATGGGTCAGAGGCACAGGACAACAGGGAAGCTGGGAGGACTGCTATGCGACAGGGGGAGGACCGGCCCAGGGAACCGACTCTCCAGGAGGTACTCACCACGATCTTGGGAGCATACAAACATTCCCAGGATACGCTGGGCCAGATACTGAACAAGTTGCAGGAGAACATACGGTTGAGATCAGGGAGGACTTGAAGGACATCAACACCACCCTGGCTCCATTGCAAGGGTGCTGGCAGACATGGCCAACACTATGAGGGAGGCAGTGGCACACCACCGGGCCCCTGACACTAGCCAAACCGATGAACAGCCCTCCACCTCCGCTGCCGCTAGTGGACAGGAGGCCCCACCACAGGACCAACAGGCCACCAGCACCCCTCCCCCTGCAGAAGGAGAACTATCCCGCAAACGTTCCCTGCGATCCAGGTAGAAGCCAGAGACATTTGTCAAGACCCCCGCCAGGAAATAAGACTTTCCTGATTGTCACCCTTGTGTCCCACTCTGTCACCCTGTCCACCTTAAACTGCCATTGCTCCCCTTCCTATGCCCCCTTGGACAATGCACCTGTGATACAAATAGACTGGACTCTAACCTGGACCTTCCTCTATCATCACCCAGCCCATTGCTCATCCCCCTCTACTTCTTAGCACTTAAATAAACACCCTTTGAAAAAATACAAGTATGGAGTATGCCAAATGATTTAAGTATGTATTCGTTTAACAAGGTTTAAACATTGAAAATCAAGGGGGTCATTCCGACTCCCGCCGGCCGCGGTAACCGCGGTGCCGGCGGGAGCCGCCAGAATACCGCTGCGCGGTCAGAAGACTGCCGCGGTTATTCTGTGTTTCCCGCTGGGCTGGCGGGCGACCGCCAGAAGGCCGCCCGCCAGCCCAGCGGGAAACCCCTTCCCACGAGGAAGCCGGCTCCGAATGGAGCCGGCGGAGTGGGAAGTGTGCGACGGGTGCAGTAGCACCCGTCGCGAATTTCAGTGTCTGCTATGCAGACACTGAAATTCTCAGTGGGGCCCTCTTACGGGGGCCCCTGCAGTGCCCATGCCATTGGCATGGGCACTGCAGGGGCCCCCAGGGGCCCCACGGCACCCCTCACCGCCATCCTGTTCCTGGCGGTCAAAACCGCCAGGAACAGGATGGCGGTGAGGGGGTCGGAATCCCCCATGGCGGCGCAGCAAGCTGCGCCGCCATGGGGGATTCCTCAGGGCAGCGGAAAACCGGCAGGAGACCGCCGGTTTTCCGTGTCTGACCGCGGCCAAACCGCCGCGGTCAGAATGCCCTTAGGAGCACCGCCAGCCTGTTGGCGGTGCTCCCGCCGACCCCGGCCCTGGCGGTCAAGGACCGCCAGGGTCGGAATGAGGCCCCAAGTGTACAGTAATGTATACATGGGAATATCTGCAAATAGAGATGCCAAAGGGTACAGTGAGTGGCCTTAGAAGTGGGAAAATCAGCCTTCCAGTTAGAACGTCAAACACAAAACAGTCATTTAAATGTGAAGTTACACTGTCTTACCCGTGTGTCATTGG
Organism: Pleurodeles waltl; assembly: GCF_031143425.1. Lineage (NCBI taxonomy): Eukaryota > Metazoa > Chordata > Amphibia > Caudata > Salamandridae > Pleurodeles > Pleurodeles waltl. The sequence goes on along the minus strand of NC_090448.1, from coordinate 417,343,912 downwards.
CAGTATTGTTGAACTATTGCACTTCTGTTGTCCTCATCCTCATCCTCTGCCTCCTCATCTTCACTGTCCACAGAGTCAACTGCTGCCACACGGCCATCTCCAGCCTCATCCTCCTGCAGAAAAGGCACCTGGTGACGTAAGGCAAGGTTGTGCAACATACAGCATGCCAAGATGATCTGGCAGACCGTCTTGGGTGAGTAGTAGAGGGATCCACCAGTTAGATAGAGGCAACAAAACCTGGCCTTCAGGAGGCCAAAGCTCCTCTCTATAATTCTTCTTGTTCACCCATGTGCCTCATTGTAAAGGTCCTCTGCCCTTGTCGTGGGATTCCTCACAGGGGTGAGAGGTTGGGGTAACCAGAGTCACCTACAAATATCTAGGGACAACTGTTAGCCACACACCAACCCTTAGGGCCCACACCATACCCATACACCAACCTATACTGGGTGAGAACCAGGGCTCACCTATTAGCCACACCCTGTGCCTCTGGAGTTGAGCCATCACATATGGGATGCTGCTATTCCCCAGGATAAAGGAATCGTGCACAGACCCAGGATATTTTGCATTGACGTGGGAGATGTACTGGTCCGCCAGGCACACCATCTGCACATTCATGGAGTGAAAGCTCTTTCGATTTCTGAACACCTGTTCATTACCCCGAGGGGGCGAGGGGTGCAAAAGCAATATGTATATCATCAATTGCCCCAATAATGTTGGAGATATGTCCCAATGCATAGAAACCAGCTTTCACTGTGGCCAAATCCTCTACCTGGGGGAAAACAATGTAGCTGTGCATGTGTTTAATCAGGGCAGACAACACTCTGGTCAGCACTATTGAGAACATTGGCTGAGACTTTCCAGCTGCCAAGCCCACTGTCACTTGGAGGGGTCCGGGGTGTATATGTTATGTTACTGCATCTGGTTGTGTGTGTGGTGTTGGTGGTGGGGGTGTTGCGTGTTGCGTGTGTGTGTCACTCTCTTTTTCCTCCCCCCCTCCCCTGTGTGCTAGGCAGCAGTACTCACTGTGGTCGTCTTCGCCGGCGTTGGTGTTCGTAATGGAGCAGAAGGTAGAAGAGCATGGGGAAGACATGCAGCTCGGGCTCCATGGCTGCATGGCTCTTCCCTGAGTCTCCAGAGGTGAGTTGTTTCCCTTCTGTGCAGTGTTTCTGTCAAGCTTTTGATGTCATTGGTACTGCCCCGGAAAAGGTGGCGGATAGGTGTGTCATATTACTGTGGGCAGTACATTGTCTTCCGCCTGGCTGTTGGCGGTTACCGCTGTGGTGCCTGTTGGTTTCGCCCTGGCGGTCGGTGTGTTAAAGTGGCTGTCTGTCTGAGCGGTTTCCGCCGTGGTCATAATTTCATGTTTCTTACCACCGGCCTGTTGGTGTTATTACCACCGCTTTATCACCGACCGCCAGGATTCTAATGAGGGCCTATATTTCCATAATTCCATAATACTGCTGGCAGAGGTGCAATGATTCTTTGTCTTTCTACCTGGTAGCTTTTCAGTGCATAGAGAAAATGTATAAAAACATGAAAAATACCAAAGCTGAAAATTACCTTAACAAATCATCTAATGGTTCATCATTTCCAAGGGTGCTCCGGATGCATCAATCCACTACAGCCTTCTGAAAATATAATAACCCCATTAAAGTTGCTTTCTGCTACGTTTGGGTAATTTAAGGAATTGCTTCATTCTGAACTCAGAGCCACAGCACAAGAAATGCATGTGGTATATGTTGTACCAGTGGCATTAATAGCCATCAAAGTATTGTACTATTGTAAAATACAAACACAAAAGTACCAGTTGTCAGACAAGTACAGTCATCAGAGGTACAGTGTTCCCAGTTCTATAATGTTCCATAAATGCTGCATTTCACTGCAACACTATGCCTCAGTATTACATCAAAGAACTGTGCTTCTCTGAATACCTGCCAAGATGAAACACACAATGATTAAGTCAGAGAATGGGTTTAATTAAGCAGAGGTTTGTGTGGCATACAGTGTCAGCTGGTGACCTTTGAAAGTGGTGGGGCGTGATCCTTGGCTCGAATTCCAAAGAGCTTTTCCTTGAAGGATTTTCTCACACTTTCTTGCACTAAGTTTACTGTTGGACCTGGCCCTTTTTGCCTGGTTATTCCCAAACTTTTTTCTGACCTGTTTTTGTTGGCTTTTGGATTTTTATGCACTTTATGACTGCTAACCAGTGCTAAAGTGCATATGCTCTTTGTCCAAAATATATTGGTGATTTGTTTCTCCGTGACAGGCATATTTGATTTACTAGTACGTCCCTAGTATAGTGCACTGTGTGTGTCCAGGGCCTGTAAATCAAATGCTACTAGTGGGCATGCAGCACTGGTTGTGCCACCCACATGAGTAGCCCTGTAAACACGTCTCAGAACAGCCACTGCAGTGTCTGAGTGGGCAGTTTTAAATTGCCATTTTTCCCTGGCAAACGCACCCACTTGCCAGGCCCAAGCCTTCCCTTTGACTACATATAAGTCACCCCTAAGGTAGGCCCAAGCAACCCCCATGGGCAGCGTGCAGTGTATTTAAAAGGTAGGACATGTACTGGTGTGTATTACATGTCCTGATAGGGGGGTACTGCTAAAATGATTTCTCAGTATTGCATGGACTATCGCTCCTATAGAGTAAAATGGGGATTGCCTTGAAATATCTTTTAAGTGTAATTTCCCATTGGGAGCCGAAAAAAAAATGCGGTTTGGGGTCCCTGAACTCACAATTTAAAAATATATCTTTTGGTGAAGATGGTTTTTAAATTGTAGTTTTGAAAATGCCACTTTTAGAAAGTGGACATTTGTTTGCCGAACCATCTTGTCCCTCTGGCTGTCTGTGGCTTTTACATTTGGGCCAGGATGGCAGTTGAGCTGTTTGTGATTTCACTCTAGGCAGTCACACAAAGGGAGCTGAGGTGTGCCCTGCATATTGTGATGGGTCTTCCTGGGGAAGAGTGGTGGGAGGAACTGACACTTGCATCTGAATAGGGGTGTGCCTGTCCTTAGACAAAGGAGTCTGCAAGCCCCTGGAGTGTGTGGGGCCAGGGTTGGAGAGGCAAGGTTTTATGCACAATGAAGATTTTCTTTGACGTTTGCCTACTTCAAAGGCAGAAATGAGTATAAGTATTGGACCACAACTTTAGAACACTTCTGGACTGAGGACATTCTGCCAGGAAGAAGAGCTGGATGCTGTAGGATGGATTGCGCTCTGCCTTTTGCTTTGCTGTGCTTGCCTGCTGCTTGCTGCTTCTGTCCCAGTGGGAAAAGACTGAACTTTGCTTTCTACATCCTGCTTTCCAAGGTTCTCCAATGGCTTGCGCTAAGTTTGCCTCCTGTTACGAAGTCTCTTGAACATCAAAGATGTCATCTACCAGTGCCTGGGCTCTTCTGCTGAGAGTCCTGACTTGCCAAGTGGTGCTAAATCCAGTCCCTGTGCCCTTGGAAGTGGAAAAAGGTGTCCTGAGGAAGAAAATCCATGAATCACAGCGCTGCGGCTGTAAATAGATGCAATGCTTCTCTTGCGTTTGAAGAAATCGACTCAGTGGTTGTCTTGTGGTGAAAGAATGTATGCAGCACCTGTTGGACCGACCCAGTGCCTGTTTCACTGCAGCTCCATCACTGCAGCCTGTCTGGATTTTCCACGCATTGTTCCTGGGCATCACTTTGTCATTGACCCTGCACCGCAGTGAGGAACCAAGGCTGCATGACTGGGAACTGACGCATCATCCCTCCTGTGAGTAGAGAACCTGCATCTCCTCCCCTGCCAGTAAGGAACCGACACATCACCTCTAATGTGCAGTAAGGAACCAATGCATCACTTTGCTTTTCCGGCGCCTCACCTTCCCTGCGGCCCACATCATCTTTGTTTTTGATGCATCCCAGGTACCGTGCGTCAAAAGGATACAACCATTGATTCCTATGAATTAAGACTCATTTAAACCTTTAAAAAGTGATATCTATACTTGTGTATGTTGAATTCTTGTTCTTTTGGTCTTGTTTTACTCTGATAAATATTGGCTATGTTTCCAAACTGGTGTGGAGTACTTTTGTGGTGTTTTTACTGTGTTATTGTATGTGTATAAATACTTTACACATTGCCTCTGAAGTAAGCCTGGCTGTTTGAGCTAAGCTACCAAGGGGGTGAGCATGGGTTATCTGATGAGAGTGAGGGTCCCTAAATGGACAAGTTGCAAACTACTGCCAACTAGATACCCCATTTTTGACATTTACAGTCTCCCTCTGACTCACTCAGTCTCACTTGCTCTCACTAATTTACACAGTCTCACTCATTCTACTCTAGCCCACTCTGTCTCACTCAGTCCCACTCATTCTGAATTACTCAGTCCCACTATTACTCAGTCTCACACAGAGTAACACTCAGTTACACTCCCTGACATTCTCTCTCACTCACTCACATTCATTCTCATACATAGTTATCCTTACTGTCACTCATTCTCGCTCATTCTGACTCACCTCTTCACCGGCTCTCTCTCACTTTAACTCACACAGCATAGTCACACAGACATGCTCACGGTGCTTGGGTTCCACCAGCTCTGAACAGTATCTCTGATGGCTGGTGCAGGCACCTTCATGCACCTGTGTCAGCAATCAAACAATGTAATTAGCTGTCTCAGTTTGCTGCTGGACCTGAAGCGGGTTGCATTTTATTTTTATCATATCAAGAGTGAATAATTATTCACTCCTGATACAATAAAAATGGACCACAAAACAAGGAGGGTGTAATGTAGTTGTGGAGCCCATAAAGGAAAGCCGCCACTGGTCCAGGAACACCTAACCATCAAACCAATCCATCCCCTCAATCATCTGTCATTTCACGTATCCATCCCCCTTTCATCCATCCATTCAATCATCCATCCTTTTGCTCATCCATCCACCCTTTTGCTCCATCTATCCATCCTTTCACTCCATCCATCCATCATCCTTCCTTTGGCTCACCCATCTGTCCACCATTTCACTTAGTCATCCATCCATACACCCAGCCATTCACCCTTCATCCCATCCCTCTATCCATTCATATATCCTTCCATTTACCTTTTCACTCAGCTGTCGATCTTTTCACTAACTGATCCATCTATCCATCTATTCATCCATCCATCCATCCGTCAATTCACCCTTTCACTCATCTATCTACAGTGGCGGCTGGCAATTTTAGGATGGAGGGGGCATGCGGGAAGCACACTCACACTTTCACACATGCATGCACGCACGCACATCCATTAAAAACACTCAACATTCAAACATACATGCATGCACCAAACATTCATTTAAAAAGATCACACACTCACACACACACACACTTACCTTCAGCCTCAGAGGACCCAGGAGGGTTGGGACTGCTGCCTTCACAGCCAGTGAGGGAAGGCAGCAGTCTCCACTTTGTCACAGAGTGGGATGGGGTCAGTGAGACTGCTGACCCCACCCCACTCTGTGACGAGGTGTCACTGATTGACACTCGCCCTGGGCGCTTAAGGGCTTAAACCTGAAGTGCCCAGGTCGAAGTCAATGGGTGACACTTCCCTTGTCACCCGGGGGAGGGCCTCAAGGCACCTTTGCTGAGCCGGGGAGGTCAGGCCCACAGAAGCTGTGACTTCTTCAGCCCAGCAAAGTTCAGCTCAGGCAGCCAGGAGTCTGCGCAAATCGCGCATGTCTGCTCCTGGTTGCCTGACCTGAACATGAAGAGTGTCTTTCAAGCTGACCTTTGTTCAGCCTGACAGACGCTCACTCTGGTGGGGGGCGTGACCCCTCCGCCCTAAAGGACGGGCCGCGCCTGTCTATCTATCCATCCTTTAATCCAGACATTCATATATGCTGCCTTTCACTCATCTATTTATTGTTTTACTCATCCATTTTTACAGACATCCTTTCACTCATCCATCCTTCCAGTCATCCAGCCATACTGTCACTCCATCCATCCATCCACTCATCCATCCATTTACCCTTCCACTCATCCAGACATCCATTCACTCTTTCACTCACTCTACCATCCATCCATCCTTTCTCTCATCATCCATCAACCCATCCCATCCCTTCCATCTATCCATCCATCCATCCACCCTCCCTTTCACTTATACACCCCTGCCTTTCACTTTTCCATTCTTACGTCCATCCTTTCACTCATCCAGCCATCCATCCATCCATCCATCCATCCACCCATTCTTCCTTTCACTCACTCACCCTCCCAAGTTAATTGTGAGTCTTAGTTTGCTGAGCTGCAGACAGAAGAGGCTCATCAAGAACCCCATACCACTGCAGCAGCTAAAGTGGGCAGAGGGGGGGTAACATTGTCCCTGATGCAGGCAGAAGCTTAACTGCACACACACCTCTTAGTCCACTTGTGTAATTGTTGTCTGTATCTGGTCACTTTCCTCTCTTGGGCCCCTACGGTGGAGATAAGGAGCACTCTGTTGTGCTCAGCTCCATTATGTTTTTCCAAAGCAAAACCAAATGCAGCTCTAAACACGTGTTACTGCAAGGAGAGCAGCCCCCTGCACCCCTCCTACAGCCTGCCCCTCTGTGATGACAACAAATTGTTGCCACCCACGCCCTCCTTGTCTCATCGACCCCCAGCCATTGAAGTGGATGGAGGTTCGTACGTCCTCGGGCCACTGTTTATGCACCCCAAGAGCAACCTTATAACTTGCTTTCTAATTCAGCACGCCCTCTATATTAATGTCACTGCTAATTCTTGTAACTGCAAGTCCAAGAAAACCTCACTCAGCTGGCACTTGCGCAGTAGGACATCTGCAAAGTTCACTATAGTTCCCCCAAGAGATTCAGCACACTGTCTCAGAGTAGTGATTTATTTTCATCTGCTCTGTGTTTATTTCCCTGTTCTTGCCTCTCCCAGAGGGTTTCAGGCCAATACCCATTTTGCCCATGAACACCAGTCCTCCTTAGTGGCATATGGCATCTCATGCTTTCTCCCTTGATTTGCCAGATTGTGTCTTGTTAACAGGCCACCACAAAAAGGTACACACAAGAAAATTATCATTACGTCAAATTTTTTGCTTACCTTTTGCCATGAGAGATCATTATTTTGGCAGCTTTCATTTTGATTTTCTGTTGGTGCATTAGTCCTTGGTTAGCACACAGTTTTGGTCATGAATCTATTTAGGAGCTACTGCTCCTTAACTAAACTATGAAAATGAGTTTTTCAAGTACACACATCTTACTTTGCTTTGTGTCTTATACAGCAGTTTATGAGTATGATTCACGAAGAGAGGTGTAACCATATAGACAAAGTTCAGCAACACTGCCTGAATGTACTTCCAGATTTTTTTCAACTTTTTCTAGAGGTGTAATTAATTGCCTGGACACTTGCTATGTGCAGGTGTTCAGGTGTACTATTGCACCTGTCATGTGCATCCGAAGCTAGCCTGGCTGATGAAGGGTGAAACCCTGAAACCGGTCCCAGGATGCTTGTTTCCGGTCCAGTGGGGACCTGGCTTGGCAGTTCAGGCTAGACTGTTCCCATGAGGAACAGAGTCAAGAGTGATTTGCATATGGCTGGGTCCAAGCTGGGGTGGCATGGCGAGCAAAAGAACGATGGATTAAACCCAGATCTGTGACTGGGGGTGAGTGTTTGCATTGTTCAGCACTCCCTCCATCATCCTTTTGTGTTGCTAAAGTTGCCCTAAGTGGGAAGGGTATGCCCAGACGTGGGTCCCTTGCTTACTGTGCCACTGGATTCAAGCTAGCCTGGCTGATGAAGGGTGAAACTCTGAAACCGGTCCCAGGATGCTTGTTTCCGGTTCAGTGAAGACCTGTCTTGGCAGTTTGGGCTGGACTGTTCCCATGAGCAACAGAGTCAAGACTGATTTGCATATGGCTGGGTCCAAGCTGGGGTGGCATGGCGAGCAAAAGAACGATGGATTAAACCCAGATCTGTGACTGGGGGTGAGTGTTTGCATTGTTCAGCACTCCCTCCATCATCCTTTTGTGTTGCTAAAGTTGCCCTAAGTGGGAAGGGTATGCCCAGACGTGGGTCCCTTGCTTACTGTGCCACTGGATTCAAGCTAGCCTGGCTGATGAAGGGTGAAACTCTGAAACCGGTCCCAGGATGCTTGTTTCCGGTTCAGTGAAGACCTGTCTTGGCAGTTTGGGCTGGACTGTTCCCATGAGCAACAGAGTCAAGACTGATTTGCATATGGCTGGGTCCAGGCTGGGGTGGCATGGTGACAGCGGCTTGAGAACCTCACGGGTGAGTAGCACGCTCTATAATTTTTTTTGATTGATTGATTGATGTGACTTTGTTTTTGCTGCCTGCGCTGTGTGGAGCAATATTTAGATTACAATTCTGCACAGTGGGAAGGTCAGCTATATATGCAAAAACACTTTTCTTTCTTTCCTTTTTTCTTACAAAGGCAAAATATTTTTCCCATGGAGAAACACATCCTCTACACCCCAAGGAAATCTGGGGGTGATCCATTCTCCTTTTCGTCCTGAAAGTGAAGGGGCAGGATTTCAGTTAGCTTTTCGTAGGCATTCAATAAATTGCAATGCAAACCACTCCTTGTTCCTATCACTTCCCACCCTTTGCATTGGGATTTAACATATCAGATTTCTCCTGCCCTTGTGATGGAAAAATCTGCAGTAGTTGATCCTTTATATCTTTCAGGAATGCCCTTGTGAATTCCGGACAGACATAAATGAGGACTTCTGCTACTGTAAATGTAAAACTCCTTTGTGAGGTGTTTAATTACAAAAGTGTTGTCTTTGAAGCATAGATGAGCATCAGGGAACTTCCACTGGGTGTTTGTGAAAGCACATGCCTTATATTGAAAGTGCACATATGTTGGCAATTTCGATTTAGTAGAGCTGTACAAACAGAGGTCACCTACAATATTTGCACATCTGTATTTATGGTGTCAGAAGTTACACGGATGCAATTTCCAATAATAATTGCGCACTAGGGGGGTCATTACAACCCTGGCGGAAGGCGGAGAACCGGCGGTAAGACCGCCAACAGGCTGGCGGTCTTACTCTGTGGAATTATGACCATGGCGGTTACCGCCATGGTCATCTGCCGGTTCTCCGTTCCGCCTGCCGGGCTGGAGACCTGGGTCTCCAGCCCGGCGGCCGTCACTATACCACCGGCGGTATTTGGACCTGGCTTACCGCCATGGATTTCCAGCGGTTTGAACCGCCATGAAATCCATGGCGGTAAGCACTATCAGTGCTAGGGAATTCCTTCCCTGGCACTGATAGGGGTCTCCCCAACCCTCCAACCCCACCCAAACTCCCTCCCCTACCCCCCCACAACCCCTGCCACCCCCCAAAGGTGATCCCCGATCCCCAACATCACTTCACCCATACCCACACGACACGCACGCAGGCACCACCTACATACTTACACGCACACACGCCGACATACATGCCTACATCCACACACACAGTCATACACGCACACCCACATTCAAACATACACGCACACATCCATACAGACATACACGCACTCATTCCCATACACACAACACCCCCGCAGGCATACACGCACTCACACATCCCCTCTGCATACACACACGCACACCCCCATGCACCCACACAACACACAACACCCCCGCACCGCCCTCCCCTCACAGGCGATCGACTTACCTGGTCCGACGATCCTCCGGGAGGGGACGGGAGCCATGGGGGCAGCTCCGCCGACACCACACCGCCAACAGAACACCGCCACGGCGAATCACAGGATGTGATTAGCTGGGCGGTGTTCTGTTGGCGTGGCGGTGGAGGTGGAGCAACCTCCACTTCCCCGCCTCCCGCCAGTATGGCTGTTGGCGGCTCTCCGTCCGTAAAAGGACGGAGAGCTGCCAACGGTCATAATAGGCCGAGCGGCAAACTGCCACCAATGGTGGTCTTCCGCACGGCGGTCCCTCAGCGGTCTTGGAAAAAGACCGCCGAGGTCAAAACGACCCCCTATGTCTCAGTTGGTAATTTTCTTCACTATCAACTTACTACACGAACTGACAAAATAGTCACACTCTTAATTGTAATAACATGTATTTATTTTAAGACACACTTTGGTCAGTGTTGCTTCTGGGACATGCAGAGTAATACTTCGATATAGTACGGCAAATATTTTAAATCCATTTTGAAAATGTAAGTGTGTTCAATGTGTCTGTAGGCCAAGCTAATGATATTGCACATGTGGAAAATTGCTGTCTTGGACATAGCATAAACTGAGTAATGCAAAATGCACCTTTCACATAATAATTTCCAAATTGCAAACAGTGCACTAGAAGTGAGCTCGTCTTGCTGCAATTCTGTGACATTTTGACCATATGCATTCCATCGAATCAGTAATACTGCAATAAGCAACATTCAGAGATCGGAAGTACAGCAGGAAAAAGCAGATAACATGTCCCAACATACAATAAGCTAAAAGTCTTTTGAATGTCCGCATCTCAAAAGTAAAAGCAGCACATTGCTGTTCGTTTAAAGTACAGATCAAAAGCTCTAAATATGGTATGACTCAGTAAGTATGTTGGAAACAAAGCTGTTTTTGTTACTAGATCCAGAGCTGCTAATTGGTGGAATAACTCGCAGTAAAATGAGCCATAACCCACACTACTTCTGTATGCTGAGCACAATTTCCTCTTTGCAGTTACCACAAGTGTTTTGCTGGTTGCAATGGAGCACAGTTTTTATAAGGCACAAATCCTCTGAAACAGCAAAATGTAAACAGTTTCGGCGCTAAACATATTGCGCACAGACCGTGGTACCTTATAGAGTTTGGGGCCCTGGGCAATAAATATTTTGGGGGGGCCTGTTTGGAGCAACTTTTTGTTTTATGAGTCTTTTTTGCTAATTCAAGCCTCATGTTGCCTAACAATATTGAATAATTGAGGTTAAAATACAGAAATGAGTTAGATAGAAATTTTACTTTCCCAGGGGGTCTTCGGAAGGTGGAGGACCTGAGTAATTGCCCATCTTACCCATGTCCGAAAAGGTCTGTGTACAGATATATGTATGCATACGGAAATCCAGTTTCTCTACAGATTTACTGTTTGCAGAGCTTTATAATAGGTATCGAAATGCAAGAAGGAAGATAAATGGTATCACATCAGTTTAGTACATTGGACTTCCTGCACGTTATGTTACAGAGTACAATGTTTATGGGTTTGTAGTTCCATAATTGTTTAATGGAAACTGGACATATTTAAAAAAGAGAGATATAGCATCAAAATAGTTTTAAACTTTTAGACACCAAACAAATTAAATCTATTTTTGTTTGTTTAGATCCTACTAAACATTTACTCACATCACACTGCGTGATTGAGGGAAGCATGCCTCGTTTCTACTCCCCACGCTGCTGCTATATTTACATTTAAATTATATATAAACGTTATTTTGGGTACCAAGAACAAGTGTCGTGATTTGCATGTATGTTGGACCTTAATTATACTATGTCTCTGTTCACTCTCTCTTACACCAGATGATGTTACCAATGGAAAGATTCTCCATGTTAAAAGAAACACATATCAGTTGCTCTGATCTGTCCTGACCCTTGAAAGCCTATCTTTGAACAAACAGCAAATGCTCATGGCAAAAAACACACCTCAGGAACTTTTTATTGACAATTTTCCAGTTACCTTTAAAGTTTATGAGATGTGCTGCAGCAACTCATGCACCCCTACTTACTTCACCACTGATTTGTACCTTTCCAAGTTTAAATATAAAAGAAGAGAAGCTACTACGACCCCTTACACAGCAGGAAACTATTCTTGAATCTGCACACAATGGCAAGGAGCAGCAGATAGAGTGGTGCTGATTGTCCGCTGTCCTCAGAGAGACCCGCCACATCCAGCAGGTCCCTAACTCTGCTTTCCACTGCCCGTCCCCTGAGGGTGTAACTCCACCCTAATGCCATAGCCCAGTGGTCTTCAAACTTTTTAATGCCGCACCCCACCAAGTGAAAAAACGAAAAATCATTGGAACCCCCCTCCGAATTTTTCATCATTATTATATTAAATTGGCAACGCTTAACTGTGGACAGACTTATTTACACATTGCAATTAAGTTCTGATACTGTTTTAAAATGCAATCAAATATGTGATGCCAAACATACTATTCTGGTCAGGCAAGCATTACTAACATGTAAAAGTATCCACAGTGTGATTATTTGAGATGGGGTGGGGGTTTTGAAGAGTATTTGGAATCCCTTCCCTCTTGATTCATACTCCCAGCTTGGATATAAATGATAAAAAATGCTATTGATGGCCCATTCCAGGGTGGATTACTGCTGCACTTTTTTTCAGCTTAAAACAAAGACTTGTTAAAAGCATATTGCTTCTTTTGGCCAGAGTGTGGCACCCCCCTGGGATCACCTGAGTCCCCCCCGTAGGAGGGCCCACCCCCCAGCTTAAAGATACCTGCCATAGCCCCTTTGCTTTAGTGAGTCAATCAAGTAATCAGTGTTTGTAAAGCGCAGCTACTCACCTGTTAGGATCTCAAGGTGCTGGGGATGGGGGGAGTGTAGCGTGTACCAGTGAGGAGGATTAAAAAAGCTGTGTCTCCAGTTCCTTCGTGAAGCTGGGGAGGGAGGTGGTTTGTCTGATGTGGATGGGTAGGACGTTCCAGGCGGTGGCTGCGCGGTAGGCGGAGCGTCCTCCTGTTCTGGTTTTCCTGATTGTCTGCAGAGTTCCAGAATCTCACACCAATAACCCCATTCCATTGCCTGCTCCAGACCTGCAACTACAAATTGCACCAGGTGAGTAGTGATCAGGGGCTTGGAAGGAGCGGGTACCCATCCTGAGAAGTACTTAAGAGGCACTTTTGCCTTCTCTGTTGCTGGTGCAGCACAATGTCTCTCATAGCTGTGAATTCCTGAGGCTGGGAAACAATCAAGTTGTGCAGGCACACAGATGTGGAGACTTTGCATTGGTGAGGTGAGCAATGTTACAAAACTTCACTCGGCTTTGCTAATGTAAAGTTTCCAAATTAGTTACACTTTGCGGTTAGAGGTTTAATTTGCGCTTGCTTCTCGCAGGCTGAATCAGTGATGTTCCTTTGCCCATTATGACCCTGGGTGGAGATCAGGAGGGCCAAAGTTGAAACGTTTTATATATGGTGTCATGGTTTTTCCTTTAAATCCAGGTGGGGCGGAACAAAAACTTAAAATGTGCAAGACAATGTAGCCTGCTAGGCCCACAAAAGGCCTCGTGGGCCTTTGTGGGTCCCTATGCCCCAGCCCCTATGCTGGCACCATTATACCAATACAAGGGGCCCAGCTAACTCGAAGAAGGGTAAAATTATTGGGGATTACGTATGAAACTGTAGGATCCCCGAGAAATGAGAAATTACCAGTTTAATTTGTTGTTTCAGGTAAAATTCCCCCAAAGTTTCACCTTTGGCTGTTTTCTGCAGCCAGAGTCTTGGGGTGAAATGTACTGGGTCTGTGAATTTACCACTGAACTTGTAACTCCTGATGGGGCAGTTAACTCTGTTACTAGGCCCATCGGAAATTCTAGTAAACGCCCAACGTAGGTTGCCTAGGGCCAGATGTATCAAAGGGTTTTTCCCATTCTGTGTCAATGGGAAAATGTGTCCGTACATATGGCCCCTAATTCCTTACAACATTGGCAGAACGCAAAATGAGGGGGCCCACATGCAAAATGTGACGTGGGCCCCTAAGGCTCCCAATTCTCACATATATTCAATGGCCTTGTGCTGAGTACCCACCTCAAGGGCTGGGGTCACTGAAGGGATGTGCCCCTGCAACACAGCGGTGGTGGGGGCCTGCTTTATGCCTACGCTTTGCAAGTTTGAAAAATACAGAGGTCCTGTGTGCTCACCAGCTTTTTTCTTGTGCCTGGTTTATATTTCAGCCTCTAATTTCTCTTGTGGAACAGGATATGCTAACATGCAGAGAGTCTTTCGCCTCTGAATGGCTATTAGTGGTCGTTCCATGAATCCTCCGAGCCAGCACTGTATCGTTTCGTTATCCAAGGGAGGCTGAGGAGGTGACTGTATACATTCCCAGGTTAAATATTCAACTATTGTTTATAAGAAGACGTGTGATTCACACATGCCTCGCTCTGTTTTATGTACCATCACTTCACACTATCTCCATGTTCCTAGGTTGAGCACATCCCCTGGGGATAACTGGTCTCGTCTGTGCCAAGTTTTACATTTCTCCTTTCTTGGATTTTGAATAAATAGTGTTATTCAGAATTATGTTTTAAAAAGACTCTTGTCCACCCCTGAAAAGTACATGGAGGGGCCACTTTCCCTATTAGCTCAGGAGCTCCCAGGCCAGGGCACTATGCTGATGGGGCCCCCCTAGAACTCGAAGCACCCCCTTAAGCACCGCGGGTTCTGCGGTGGCCTATGTTACACCACTGCAACCCTTACACTTCATTTAATGAATTAACATGTTTCATTAACGTGGTCTCCTACGACATTTGTTGGCATTTGATTAGAAGGCCCTCTTTATGGAAAAGTTGGTAACTTGCTGTTGTTTGGTAATCTTGGACACCACAAAGTAACCAAGATCCAACAGATTTACAGGGAGAGCTGAGCCAATGGGCTGGCTCTGAACTTTGAGCCCGTGCACGACCGAGCATCGAAAATGATAGCAATGCAATCACACAAAAAAACACGTAATATGATAAAACTGCTTCAAAAATCAAGAAAGTGTATTTTCTTAACAGGTGAAGCTTTGTCATTAATAAATCACGTTACAGCACTGCACTGAGAAGTACTTAATATAAGTGGTAGGCCCACATTTAAGAGGGCCTATCGCCTCCTAGCGTCATTTTTTTCATGCTAATATGTCCCAACGAAGCCAAATTTGCCAGATTTACAAAGTGGCGCAATGCATGCATTGAGCCACTTTCTAACCCCTGGCGCCACAATATGCCGGCGCCAGGCAAAATGTATGGAAGATGGCATTCCCCCATTAGGGGGGCAAAAAAATTACGCCATTTTTTGCGGCATTTTTAATGACTGCTCAGAGCAGGCGTTAAAAGGGGACACACCATTATTAATAATGGTTCCCTATGTACTGTTCAAGGTTAGCATCAAACCTTTTGACGCTAGTGCCCCCTACCCTGCCCCATGGTGCACTGTATTTTAAATACAGCGCATATGTCAACACCAGAGCAGTACGCGCTCTATTGGCGACAAAAATGCAAAAACCCAGCACTTTCAAAACAACATCATTTATACATTGTGCTGATGTGTTGTGGTTTAACCTTTTGCATTGCAGAGTTCAATGCTGAAAACTTATTTTTAATATGCTTACAAATACTGTTCCTTTGCAATGTATTGCTGCAGGTTTTCAGAGTGTGTTAGGGTGTGGCCCCTTTCCAGGGCCTTCCAGAGACTTTCCCTGCAACATGCCTGGGCGTTGTTCTGGGCTGGGCAAGACTCTATAAAAGAGAGCCAGCCCAACTCCCAGTGCTCACTATTCAGAGGTCCCGGTGCAGAGCAGCAGCTTCTTCCTGAGATCCTGTCCCGGCGGCCTATTTGGATCTTCCAGTCTTCTGCCCTTCATCCTTCATTGGTGATCATTGTTCCAGGCGGTAAGACGGTGGTTGGACTGTTCCGAAACCGTTATTGAGAATTTTCATATTCTTGGTTTAATTCTTAAATGAGTAACAGATTACTTGCGCGCTACCATTTCTTGACATTTATATGGTAGTTTACAAATAGGCAAGACACGCGATTTGTTTCATAAAGGTTTGACTTTGTTATTCATTACGTGCTACCATTTCTTAACATTGCCATGGTGGCTTAAGAATCGGGAAGACGCGCAATTCGTTTTATGGTGTTTAAACATTGTTGTCCATTGCGCGCTACTATTTCTTGAAATTTACATGATGTTTTACGAATTGGCAAGACGAGCAACTCGTTTCATGAGGATTTAACTTTGTTGTTCATTGCACGCTACCATTTCTTGACATTTACATGGTGGCTTAAGAATTGGCAAAAGAAGCGCAATTCGTTTCATTGTACTTTGATCTTGTTATTTATTGTGAGCTGTTATTTCTTGACATTTACATCGTGTTTTACGAATCGGCAAGGCGCGCGATTCGATTAATGATGATTTGACTGATATTCATTGTGTGCTACCATTTCTTGGTATTTTACATGGTGACACTTGAATCGGCAAGACACACGATTCTCTCCTCGAGTTTATTTCATGTTGTTTATTGTATGCCACTATTCTATGATATTTATTATGTAATATTCGAGTTGACAAGTTATGTGATTTGTTTCCTGAATCCATATTGTGTTATTCATGGTGCACAATTGTTTTATGGTGTTTACTATATATACATATATATATATCTGCAATATGCGCAATTTGTGTTGAAACATTTTAAGAGTACACAGAAGGCCAGAGTTTCTAGATGCAATATTGTATGGTCCTAGTATACATTCACACAACAGGATTTATATGACTGGTTTAAAATTTAGTCAGAATGTTTTTTCTGATTCTCATATAAAGGAAAGTACTTGAATAAGACAGTTTTCATTTAATTCATCTTGATTCCCTTACAGGTATCCAGCCATCTTGAAACTTAGTCATTTTAAACTTAACTCTTAGATTTTTCATGTTTTCAGAGTGACTAGGCTTAGAATCATAGTCTAGTATTGATTTCAGGAGATATAATTTTCATATTGTGTGTTCTAACCTTTTTCTTACTACAGGTCTCCTTGATAGCTGTTCCCTTCCTAATCCCCTCCTCCCCTCTTGAACTCTCTCAGTCTCTGTGATTTATCTATCAGAGTCTTGGAGCTGTTCAGTGGTGGACGTGTTGGGAACGTGCACAGACCCCGAGGATCTGGTGACTCTGACAGCATATATGGTGGTAGTAGGGGGGCAATAAGGGGCACAAGAAAAGTGGTGCTGCACTGGGTACAGCACCACTTTTCTTAAATATGCCCCATAGTTTTTAAAAATGAGCCGTTAGAGCACTAAGAAGCTAGAGAGTTGTCATGTAAACCCTGTATTTTGCCCAGATTATTATAGAACAACATTACAATTTAGGAAATCAATCAGAAATTATTTATGTACAATTAGTATTCTGAATCCACATAGTTAAAAGGGCTTTCATGCATGATAATGAAGAAAAAAGAGTTTTGATGCAATAAAATATTTGCTTAAGATCTCTCAACTCAAGAGGGCAAGTTATGAATTATCAAAGTTTTCTAGTTTCAGCCAGCAAATTGGTATCTATTGTCTTTTCTTATACCAAGCCTTTATTTTTACCTCTGTGCATTTTCAGTAGGTTTTATATGGGGGAACTCGACCCGCAGGTATTGCAGCACTTTACATGAGCGTTAGTTACATTACACAATGACACATTAATTGTTTATAGGCAGGGGAGATTGAGTGATTTGCCCAGAAACACAGGTTGGTGAGCTAACGTTGAGACTCGAACCTGGTCAGCAGCTCTTGCCGTAACGCCACACCCTGGGCAGACGGAGGCAGAAAGGCAGAAGCCACATGAATGCTCGGCTCTTTATGGGCTTGAGGTTCCAACAGCACCTTGAGCTGAGCCAGAGCCAGGCTTCAGGCTTGAGCCTGTCTTGAGCTTTCAGTAGCTTGCCCACCTCTAAGAAAGCTCTCTGCTGTTGTTTTTCCCTGTGGGCTCTTGTTTAAAAGTCAGGAGACACCAGAGTGAAGCTCTGATGTTGAGGGAGCTCCCAAAGTGTACTGAAGTAGACGGTGACCACCATCTCATCTACCTAGCTTATAAGAGACTGACAGTGGGGGGAGCAGAATCCACAGTGGAGGGGGGGGTGCCTTCATCAGGGGTGTGATGCAGGCCCCTGCAGCCGTTGACACATTGTGGCCGCCAACATTACAGGGGGCTTCCAGCCCTTCAGGGTGCCCCCAGTCAGCCAAGGGCCAATGTATATCTATCTGTAAGATACAGGAGACTTTCTCACAGTGTTCATCCAATCCTTAGCTTCTCTGCAGGGCACATAGATCAATGGTCAGCTGTTTCAATTGCAACTGTGATGCTATGCTAATGTGTATGAAGGAGGCACAAAATTCTCAAAATATTGCCAGGGGAAGAGATAAAGAAAAAGCAGTGCTTACAGGTGAGTGGGTGTTTTGTGTGGGGGGAGTAGAGGGGGAGGTGATTCAAGGAAGTATATGCAGGATTGAGTGAACAGAGGATGCTAAAGAGGAAAGAGATGAGGTGTGAGATATGAAGATGGGATTTGCAGAAAGTTTTCAGAAGAAAAAGGCAAAGGTGTCTAGCCGAGGGACTGTAGAAAAGAGTGGTATGAAACAGGTAACTGGGATTGAGACACCCCGAAGACCACTATACCTTCCACTGACTATAGTAATCTTTCCTTCAGTCTGCTTAAAATTTTGAAATTACTTTGTAACTGTTTATGAGTTTAGATATATGTGTGTGTGTGTGTATATATGTAACACACATGCACACAATTTTTATGATTGCCCATTGCAGAAGTCGCCACCGATTTTATCTTTGGCTCCTTCAATTCGCCCACCTAAAAATCACTTCTAGAGGCCCCACTGCATCCCCTGTGCCAGTTCTAAGCGGTCTGAGCAGGAGCTGCTGTGATACATGAGCAGGTCATGAGCTGATCATGCTGAGGCCTGCACCTCCAGGACTGGAGGGTCACCACTCCCAAAATGTAAACATTGCTGATGACCTGATTGGCCAAATCATGGCCATATATTCTGCCCCCCTTCACTGTGCCCCATGTAGTACTGTAATACTACTGGTCTCTACAGTGGGATGCTCTACATTTTTTTTTATAATTAAAGGTGGGTCAGGACACCAGTGTAGCTGAGAAGAATGAATGATCCAGGACTTAAATCTTGATGCATTGCCATTCTTACTGACCCAGATAGGAACCAAGTTCAGCAAAGACTCAATATGTCTGTGTGAGTCACTGGACTCTAAGGAGGAGCAACCAATCCCCTATGAAGGACGGAGCCCAACTAAATGGATGGACCTATGTGGGTCATCCTGATAGCGCATGCCCTGGAGATGCAAGATCACTCTGAGCTGACAGAGAAGCAAGAGCTACAGCAAAAAATAATCCGAGCCCAGGGGAAGCTCATCGCCTTCAAGGGTGACCCTGTTTTATCACTGATGCTTCCTATGAGGAGTCAGTATCTTTCCCTACAAGTGCCACATGAGGCCGTTCAGTTTCCTCGATTTCATCCCTCTATATCCATTGATATTACCAGAAGATGTCTCTGTGATTCCAGAAGCTATTGGAGCCCAAGCAGTTGTGAAGATATAGGCCCTCATCTCTGCCGTCCGCCAAACTCTTGCCACCCCCTGACCGCCAGTGCGATAAGATCACATCCGGCCGTATTAAGAGTGCACTGCAGAGCGGCGGGCGGAAACAGCGTTTCTGCCCACCGGCTTTGCAGTGAACAGGGCCTTAACAGTGACGCTGGCTTGTAATCGAGCCGGCGGTAATGTGGCGGTGCGGCAGGTGCAGCAGCACCTGCCGCGCTTTCCACTGCCCGTAATTCGGGTACTGGAAAGCACAACAGGGCTGTCCATGGGGGCCCCTGCACTGCCCATGCCAAGTGCAAGGGCAGTGAAAGGGCCCCCGGCACCCCTGGCACCCCCCTTCCGCCAGCCTTTGCATGGCGGGGTGACTGCTATGCAAAGGCTGGCGGAAAGGGGACTCGTAATCCCTAGGGCAGTGCTGCCCTGGTGGATTGAGACTGCTGAGACCGCCAGGCTGGCAGCAACCTGGTGGCATCCTGGCGGTGTTGACAGTCCGACCATGGCGGCTCTGCCACGTCGTAATGTTGGGGCTGGACCGCTGCTTTGGCTGCGGTCCGACCTCCACTGCAGCCCTGGCGGTCTCATGACTACCAGGGTAGTAATGAGGCCCATAGTCATTTAAACACCCAGTCAAGAGCTTGGTGCTAACTTCGGCCCTAATTACAACACTGATTTCCACCAATTTGTTCTTTTCCCTGGACTTGATACATTTTAGCAGCGGAAAAATGTGAGGGGGTGATAAGAATCAAACAACTTGCAGTTCTGAGACCTTTGCAGACTTTTGGTTACACAGGGATCACAATTTAGCCATTAACTTGTAGAGAAGGCCATGGTTGCCAGCTTTGTCTTTGCACCACTGGTGACTGTTGTTGTTGCCCGCGACACGAAATGCCTCACCATTGGAAATTCTTAAATGCGTTAGATAGGTTTCGAGATCCAGGCCCTTGAGCTGATCATCACTGAGAGGGTTGTACTAGCACTCTGACAACCGATCTTCTCCACTGGGTAATCCAGTGGATACCTGAATGTTGGAATTAAAGTGAACTGTGACCCTCCCACCCCAACCAAGGGACAGTGGAGACAGGAGACTGGTTTCTTCATATTAACTCACAAATAGATACCAAAAAGAAGTTGTTTCGTTTTCCATCTTGGCACAGGTACTTTTTCTTCGGCTGGTGGATCTGGAGATTGTCTGCAATTATGGTTTATTGCAGGTGTACCAACACCAAATCACTCCATACCACAACTTCATCAAAAACGTGTTATAAACCCATCAAAATCAAATCTCAGCACAGCTGAAAACCCCAAACCGTTACATTAACCTTCAAAGTATATCTCTGAAACTACTACTACATTTCAGTCCTGTAGCTTTGGAACAGTTTGTTAGTTTTCACTTTAGCTGTGCTGTAGAGTCTTATAAGAGACTCACAAACATATTCCATTGACGAACCCATAAGCTGCAATGTTAGCTCTAATAATAACCCTTATTGGTTAGTAGCTGTACTCTTGTTTGGGAGCTTAAATCTCTGGTTTAGAACGTGCCAGAGACTTGTAGTTTTTGTTTGATATCCTAACATTTTGTGTAGTATTTCATGGTTAACTATTAAGCTATTTCCAATTTCAAAAGCAAGGAACTGACTTACATTGACCCAGTTTACTGTTACAACTGTGTACACTGTATTTTGGGCCTGTAGTTATGACTTTTGATAATTATAGGATCTGCTGAAATCTGATTCCTTGGGGATTCGAATGTAACATATGTTATTTTCTATTGTGAACTCACCCCTGCAAAACGGCACATAACCTGTGGGCTTTATTGCTTACTACACCGAAAAGTGCATGCCTCCGTATTTTAGGGTCATTTTTCCCTCTCTATGTTTTTGCAGGTTTCACCTGCTGACGTTTACCTGGAAACATTGCAGGGCAGTGGTGTTAGCCGCAAAATTAGGAATTCTGGTATGTGCAGTAACAGGTGTTACTGCACATACTGAAATGTCACAGATTGCTTGTAATGAGAACCTGAGTGTCCAATGTCACACCCTACTCTGAGTCATTCTTGGCAGCTCTACATCTCAAAACTAAGAGAGTTAAATGCTATAGTGGCATATGTGGGCATCCAATTAGAGTGGGTCAGTATGGGCCCACGGTCATAAATGGTGAACTACTTCAAATTGTTACAAACGAGACCCAGTAACCGCCAGTAAGACACCAAGAAGAAAACTGACATATATGGTTTGTTTTGGAACTGTCCATTGGGCTTATATTCTTTGTAGAAAACCCATCTTTTCTGTGGGGTCACCCTGGGTAGTTTGCTTTTGCTGGACCCTTTAGATTTTGATGGCTGTAAAACTCTGTGTACATTTACCCTCTAACTAGTTGCAAAGTGCCTGGGGTCCCTCTTTAAACATGGATGAATTGGCATATTTGTAACTGGTAAATTTAATTTACCTCTAAGTCACTAGGATATTGTTCAGGGTGTACCTAGGCCTGTAATTAATTTACCACTAGTAGACTGCAACCCTTATTGTGCCATTCACTAAAGTGGCAATGTATACATGGATTCAAGCCTACCATTGAAGCCTGTCTGTTGCAGTGTAAAAACTACTGTGCAACCTATCAAAATAAATTATTTTAATAGGTAAAACCCATCCTTTTAAATATGAATAGTATGACACCCGAATGTAGGTGTTGTGGCTCACAAAGAAGAGCGCAGTTTTTAATAGTAAGACATAGAAATGTAAAGTTAACATGTCTTTACAGTGGCTTGCAATTTAGAAAGGCTGGTTGGTCATTAGGGCAACATGGGATGCAATATTATATACTAACACTGTAGCTCCAGAAAAGAAATAGCTAGAAAAATAGTTAAAAACCATTTTTTAATAGCTATTTAAAATCCAATTCAATAGTGAATTCAGATTTTTTATAAATATTAAGGAAAAGTAACTTTTCGAAAGATACCGTTCCCTGCCTTACGTTCCTGGAGGGTAATTTGTATTTGCTCTCTAACTTCTCCCAGCCAGGGATTAGTATTTGAATGGGTATGAAAAAGGTATTAATTGCCTCATAGTAGCTACACAATATGCCACAATGATTGACGGGTCAAGCTGGATGGATAGAGATGACTCCCCTGAACCTCACAGAATATGCAGGGTGGGGGCTGTAGATATCCGTTTTGACATTACAGTGCTTACCTGCTTGACAGGTATGCTTGGGTTTACATATTACACTTGGGGTGCACTTGAATGGAAGGCAACGCAATGCCAAGACAATTCTTGTGTATTCAATGTCTGGTTGCTAGGGAACCCTACTCTGTTCTGCCAGACGTCTGTCTCCAGGTTTATTGTGGGGACAGTGGTTGCTTCAAACTGGATTATAGAGTTAGATGCGAGAGGGCAGTAGGATGACCATAGTAAACTCCCCAGACACACCCACAGCCCTCAGAGCCCAAGCTTAGTGTGGCCAAAGACTTTTAGTATCTTGATGAGGTGGTTGAATTGTTGTGAAAAATAATGTGAAGTTACATGTTCCCTCAAATTGAAGAGTAAATGTGATCATGTGTAACCTTAAAAACCCTACACGGTCATGTTATGCAGCATTTGTAGAG
Source organism: Pleurodeles waltl (assembly GCF_031143425.1). Lineage (NCBI taxonomy): Eukaryota > Metazoa > Chordata > Amphibia > Caudata > Salamandridae > Pleurodeles > Pleurodeles waltl. Next base: position 417,321,029 of record NC_090448.1, on the reverse strand, counting down.
TGTGCACCCAACAGTAGAGTGGCAATGTAGAACTCTCCCTATGTGGATCGATCCCAGGCAGACCGGTATGTTTGGTTGTAGAGGTGTGTGTGGATGTCGTACCACCTAAGTGGGAACTTTGATTAGCCGATTAAAGTGTTAAATAGTAGTATGGTCTGTTGCAACAAACTTGTGGGATTATTAGTGTGTATATGCAGCTCTTTCATTTCAGGAGCAGTGTACAGGTGGACAAGTATCTTTGATTGGAGAGACATTGTTGTGGTATGGGAAAGGTTGGGTGAGGTATGTGAGGTTGGGACATGTGGTGTGATTATTTTGCAGGCAAATCCGAAGCTGCTGGTGAAAATGCTTATAGAGATATGTAAGATAATTAGACTGCATTTCGTGCAGTCATTATTGTACATATCTGACAGGGCAATAGTAGCATGATGGAAACGCTATTCCATCCTTATTCTCATGATGTTGGGATCTCAGGGAGCAAAATTGGCACCACTAAAATATGTCGGAGGGATCGAGCCAATGATATCCACAGACACCAGCATTAGATGGATCTGTTAGATTCCCTATTCCCAGAAGCAGTGAGCCTGCAACCCAGTGACTTAACAGGCACCTTAATAAAGGGTCCACTATGGGTCCACCCAGAAGTATGAAGGCCCAGCCCTTGGGAAACTAGAGACATCTTAGAAATGGGCTACTGAACCAGGGAACCCAGCAGTGGGCTGAGATTCGGAAAACCTGTCAAATATTAATTAGGTTGCAGAAAAATAGATGAGACAAGAAGGAGAAGTTAAAAGAAAGGATGAGATAGGATGAAACGATGAGTGGTTCCAGCCCTAGTTAGTCCTAAAAGTCTGAAACAATCATGATACCACAGGAAGATGCCCTTAACTTCTTCATCCTTTACCTTGATGCTAGGAATGGAAGTTATGGGAGATGAGGTTAGCTCATTTGGCATTAGAGTAATACCATAGATATGAGAAACAAGTAATGTACGTAAATGTTTGCTTATCGAAAATATCACGTTTGAGAGGAGCCTCAGAGGAATCCTGATTTACGACTGAAGAGTAACAGTAATCAAAGGAAATGGAAATGTGCAAAGGTTGCACGAAGGAATCTTAATGTTAATAGCTTGTGTATAATGTGCTGCTTGTGAAATATGATGCATGTAAATAGTCAAGTGGGTTCAAGCACCCTTCATCGTGCATGTCGGTAACCTAAAGTGAGATAAAGAAACAGAAGTAAGGGGTTAATACGATTCCCAAAGGAGTGTATTCTACCTCTACAGGTGCAGATCTCTCACTTATGTGTGTTTATCTTGATTAATATTAACTACAGATACTGACCGATGACTCACAATTCAGGTGTGTGATATGGCATACCAATTTCAAGCCCACGTGTGACTCCAGTAGCTAAGGCATAAAACTGGAGGCACTATTGCTAAAACAGGTCCATTAAAATTACCAGACGGATTAAACTCTGTGGAGGCCCCCAGGCATGGAAAGTTTGGGGCTGAGGCCCCACCTTGCAAATTATGTCCCAATGTTTGCAGTAGTCTGTAAAATGTAGTGACTCTAACCTGCAGAAACAAAGCTTTCGGTGAGTTAGTGTGTCACAAGTTCCCGCTTACTCCGGACCCTAGTAGAATAGTCGCTTTTAGAACACAGACAAGTATATATACCCTACATCTCATCTGCATTAATAAGTTAGCTTTTCTGAATTATAATGAAGTTTGATTAACTTCACAGTCTAATTTCTACCAAAACAGAACAAATCTATCTTGCTCCCGCACTATTACTCATTTTTGGCTGAGACTTTAGAATTCTATCATTTTCTTGAACAAAGTGTAAATGTTGTTTGTCATTGCTCTTCTGTAGACCCAGAATGTTGGCGCCCGAAATTGTTGGTTGATAAAATTAAAAACGTATTGGGACATAATTTGCAAGGGGGGGCCTCAGCCCCAAACTTTAACTCACCGAAAGCTTTGTTTCTGCAGGTTAGAGTCACTACATTTTACAGACTACTGCAAACAATGTCCTAATATGTAAGGCAGAGAGGGAATGATTTCCAACCCAAAATGGCGGTTTTTTAAATATCTAATTGTGATTCCAACTATAAATCTAATCACTTAACAATACATTTTAATTCAAGTTTACTCATTTTTGTCATTAAATTGATATAAAATGATAAAATACAAAATAATTTATTTACAAATTCTTTATTGTTAATAATATTAGGTTACTTTCACTATTTTGACACTTGTTAATAATTTACTTTAACACTGGAGGTGCTACTATTCAATATGTAAAAAATTAAGATTGATTGCATCACAACCTACACATTCACATTTCCCGCTTTAAAACAGAACCAAAATGGCAGTTGTTTACGGTACTCTGTAAAATGTGGTGACTGTACTGGAGGTTTCCTGTGCATGCGCTCTAATGAATTAAGTAGTGTGCACGTCGGCCGCTAAATGGAAAAGACCATCACTACTGTACATTACACGTAGGTAGTTTGCACCAAAAGTTTTTAAAACTGACACCTGACAGAACTTGAGCTTTTAGGAGAAAAACTGTTAGGTGAATCTGATGTTTATGGTTTATGCAGGGCCGGCTTTAGGACTGGTGGAGCCCTGTGCGACAGTTTATTGTGGCACCCCCCCACCCCATGACCTCCTCCTCGGTTTCACTCACTACCACCAGCAAATGTGCCCCTCATCTCTCCATCGCTCCCCTTTTACATACATTCATGTGTTTTAAAGCACTTGTAAAGACTGGCTTTACTAATCCACTCAGCTAGCTACATTAAATAAAGGGGCATATTTAAGAGACCCTAGCGTCATTCTAACGCCACATTAGCGTCATTTTTTTTACGCTAATGTGGGGTTATAAGGCCAAAAGCGCTGTGCCATATTTACAAAGAAGTGCAATGCATGCATTGTGCCACTTTGTATCCCTTTGCGCGACATTATGCCTGTGCCAGGTATAATGTATGCAAAGGTGGCATTCCCCCATTTGGGGGGGGGGGGGGCAAAAAAAATTGCGCAAAGAAATCTGGCAGATTTCTTTGCGTAATATTTTCCTGCCACTTTTAGCAGGCGTTAAAAGGAGGAGTCTGTTGGTTATAATGGGCCTCTGGGTGCTTTTCAGGATTAGCATCAATTTTTTTTATGCTGATCCTGCAAAGCGCCGGACTGGCGTAAAAAATTCTGACACTAGTCCCCTAACTACTGCCATGTTGCGCCGTATTTTAAATACAGCGCACACATGGTTGCATTAGGGGAGCGCTAAGGGGTGCAAGGAAAGTGGTGCAGCACTGTGTGCAGTGTCACCTTTTTGAAATATGCCCTTTAGGGGCATATTCAAGAGCCCTTAGTGCCATTCTGACGCCACATTAGTGCAATCGTTTTTAAGCCAATGTGGCATTAGGAGGCAAAAAACGCTGCTCCATATTTACAAAGTGGTGCAATGCATGCATTGCACCACTTTGTAACACTTTGCACGACATTATGCCTGCGCCACGCATAATGTACGCAAAGGGGGCATCCCCCCATAAGGGGGGGCAAATAAATGGCGCAAAGAAATCTGACAGATTTCTTTGCATCATTTTTTTCCAGCACTTTTAACGCCTGCTCAGAGCAGGCATTTAAATGAAGCTTCCATTGGTTACAATGGGCCTCTGGGTGCTTTGCAGGATTAGCATCAACATTTTTGATGCTAATCCTTCAAAGTGCTGGACTAGCATATAAAATTCTGAAGCTAGTCCTCTAACTAACGCCATGGTGCACCATATTTTAAATATGACACACACATGGTGATGTTAGGGGGGTGCTAAGGGGTGCAAGAAAAGTGGTGGAGCACTGTGTGCAGCACCACTTTTTTCAAATATGCCCCATAGGGCAGCTCTTAATTTGTAAATAAAAAAGGTGCCGGTGCCCAAAGCCCTCCTCTTAAAGACGCGGCTGCTGCAATTGAATGTGCGTAATACAGAGGCAGCGTAATCCTGAAGCCATCTGGGGCCTCTTCAATCCACTTGCAGGCACTCCCTTCCCCTTCAGCTCACTCTTATGGATTTCTGCTTTTTTTCCCATTGTGACGCTTTTTCATTTTTTTCTTCCTCCGTCTTTCCTAGATGTGTCTTTTTTCCCGCAGTAAATGCTTAAGGCTGAAAATCAAGCGCATGCCTTCAAAAATAAGTGCTGGTGCTCCGCACCAGAAACAACAAGCACAAATTAAGCACTGCCATAGTGGTATATTTAAGAGCCCCTAGTGCTATTCTATCGCCACGTTATTGTCATTGTTTTACACTAATGTGGCATTAGAACTCCAAAAACGCTGTGCCATATTTACAAAGTGGCGCAATGCATGCATTGCGCCACTTTATAACCCTTTACGCTATATTATGCCTGCACCAGGCATAATGTATGCAAATGGGGCATCCCCCGTTAGGGGGGCCAAAAAAATGACGCAAAGACAGCTGCCAGATTTCTTTGCATCATTTTTTTCGGGACTTTTAACGCCTGCTTGCAGTAGGCATTAAAGGGAGGCTTTCATTGGTTACAATGAGCCTCTTGGTGCTTTGCAAGATTAGCGTCAACATTTTTGCCGCTAATCATGCAAAGTGCCGGAATAGCGGAAAAAATTCTGATGCTAGTCCCCAAACTACCACCATGGTGCACCATATTTTAAATACGAGACACACACATGGTGGCATTAGGGGGCGCTAAGAGGTGCAAGAAAAGTGGCACTGCACTGTATGCAGCCCCCCCTTTTCTTAAATGTGCCCCATTTTTCTGGTTTTTGCAGTAGGCATATTAACCCTCTATGCAGGAACATTAATCACAAGAGGAATCTTGACATTTTAATTGTTTCTTGAAGAATAAACGCACAAGGAACTTTTCAGCAGGTGCTTTTAAATCGCAAGTTTCGTAAGCAATTGCAAAACACAGCGCCCCACTGAGTTAGCACCCGGTGGGGTCGCATCGATAGCACTGCCGAAAAGCTGGCCGTGGGTTTATGTACTTTAAGTTGTTAATGGGTACATTACATTAATACGGTATTTTTCCTATAGAGCCTTTAAAGTTTTTGTTTTTTTGAGTTGATTCATTTTTTTCTATCTTTTGGAAACAATTTAAGAAAGCTTGATTGTAATTTTCTTTCAAGATTAAATCAATATTATTTTGATCTGTTGTCTCTGGGCCCCTAAAAGGAGTGGGGCCCATAGGCCGGTTCCTACTTTGCCTATTTGGTAAGCCAGAGTTGTGCCTGGAGGTGACGGAGTCCTGTTCAGGAATCTGTAACGGGTTTACTCTGCCAGTGTTCTTTTATTTACAAGAAATCATTCCCGGTGAGCTGAAGTAGGAGTCTCAAAGGGAGAGGCCCAAGCAGATAGTGGCAGGGCAGCACCACATTGAGACTAAGGCCCTCATTACGAGTTGAACATCGAATTCCTATATATGTAGTTGCAGGAGTTACCTCAAGAATCAGAATGACAACTGTTCACATCCCCGGTACATTTCGTCAGGTCAAACCTTCCAATATTTATCAGGGTTAAAATGCCCAGTAAATACGAGAATATGCTGATTTAGATTTTGGTGCAGTAGGCACCAACTTCCATATATTATTCCTCATTATCCAGGAAAAAAACTTAATTGGGTGATAACACACCCAATAAATTCCTACTCAGTGAAGTCGGATTTTATCAGGTTCAATGAATATTGTATCAATTACTGGTCAACTCCTAATAAAGGTCTGAGTCAAGTCTATGACAGTTGTTCTTAGTTCCACTCGACTACTGAGTTGCATAAATGTAGGGCTGTGGTAGGCTGTAGGAATGATAAAAGACAGTGGAATGTGGAGCACAGAAAGAGTGAATAAGGAGATGTGATTTGGATTGGTGGTAAGGATCTGCACAGCAACTACATTCTTGGGTGCCTCTTTGCAGAAGAGTGTGCTTTACCTGGGGTGGCGGTGTTTCTCTCCATGGTTACTGGAAGGAATCTTATTGTTATGCAGACAAAGAGGTGTAGGTGTCACCCAAAAATATGTGATAGCTGCAAGCTGTGGTGATTTTAGTTCTGGAGTGACATTCATGGTGGCACAGAGAGGGCCAAAAGGTTGCCCACATTGCTCCAAAACAATATACCCGATCCACAATGATTTTTCTGTGTGTAGGTGCGGTTTATATTTGTAGTACTTCTGCTTTACTACTGAATTCTAGGAGTAAACCAGGGTTACTCTGAGTACCCTTGGCTTCACTTCTGAAGTTGGCGTGGCTGACTCGTGAAATCCAGGATTAGGTCAGAAGTGCTATAAGAGAAAGTCACACAAAATGTGTGTGAACCACACCCTATCTGTTTTATTGACACAGGGGGCTCTGCAAAATACTACCCAGTAGAAAACGTTTTTTGCTCTACAACCTTTTTTGTGTGTTCGTCAGTGAGTATTATCAGTTACTTTTTCCATTGTGTTTGTTCATTCGAAGGTTGTAGTGTGCGGTGTTGTTTGTACAATGTGTCATAGATTGTTGGTTAGCTGATTTAGGGAGAACATTCTACAGGTGCAAGTGGGTGGGGTGGCATGTGGGTGGATAGCAGATGGTGAAAGATGTTCAGCTGTGCAGTTGCTGTTGCATCAGCCTTTGAATAAAGGATTTACTATACTTTGTCCAGGAGTCGACGTGCCTCCTTCTGTGGGACCCTAAAGCTGGTCCTCTTTTATGCTTTTTGTGTACATAAAGGGGCATTGTTTCTCACTTGCAAAATTGAAAGGAAAGAACAGGATGCACGCAAAATGGAGTTATGCAGAAAGAGATTCTAAATGTTATCACAGTATCTCCTTCCCTCTCATTTATTGGTTGTTGAAACTATATATAAAAACATCCATTAAATAAGATTGCATTTTAAAACAATGTAGACGTATTAAGTAATTAAGGGCCAGAAGTACTAAGAACTGAACTGCAAAAAGTGGTTGCAAATTGTGCACCAACCTTTTGCGAATAAATTCTGATTTTACTAACAGATCTATGTACAATTAGGTCGGTTTCAAGAACAAGATTCAAAGTGGATCGCAATTCGATTTACAACATTACAATTCATAAAGTAGATTGCATTATGTGACTAATTCTGATTGGATGCCATCACAGGGATTATGGACAGCTTGGGACAGAAGACAACAGTTCCTGTAGTTCATACTGTTAAAGGAAACAAGCTTGTGTTAAAAAAATATATTTTTTAAATGTTTGGAACAGTGCAAACTCCCAAACCAACTTTTGTTTATCTCCACAAATGGGAAGGAGTCTCAAAGGACTTCTTTCTCTTGGCAAATGGGTTACCATCTCTCCTGAGGAGTGGGTCACGTATCAATGGTTTGTGCAATAATTTTCACTCACAAAGCATTGATACGTAGCATTTCTAATCGCAGTTAGAAAGGACACCCTGAACATGCCCTTTTCACAATACGATTTGGTATTCAATTCTAGACAAATTTTCCAATTCGGAAAGCACTAATCGAATCACAAAATGGGTTTAGTACATGCTATGAAACCATTTAGTGGCCAACTCCTGTGAATTAGTGAATCACAGAGTTTGCAACTACTATATGGCCAGGTGCCGCGAGGCATTCTGCAAATCTCACTCCACCCAAAACCACCCTGCTTCAACTTACATTGCCATGCACAGAGCCACAACTCCTTGGGTTTAGGGGTCGTAAACCCCCCTGCTGTATTTTTATTTTACAAAAACACATAAATCAATCCACAAACTGTCCCCAATAACCCCCATCATATTGACATAGTCCCCATCATATCTACATAGAATTTACAACTTTTCAGATGCCTAGCCTTAACAGAGTGCATTAATGCATCTGATTTTCCTATCACTAACTAAATCAGTTTGTTCCTGCGTTTCCAAATGTCGGTGATTGCGGATGAGATCATGACTGATTGCTAAGACACCCAGTACCTGTCCCTCCCCAGGGGTAGTATCTCCATAGGGGATCATCCTACCCCTTCTCAAACCCACTTGTGGGTACACCCTGTAGAGGGGGCCTGCCAGGATACCTACCTCAGGTGCCCCTCCACCCTCAGACTCCACCCCCCCAAGGGCCGGTATTAGCTTCATGACCTTTGTACATACCCAGGTTGTTGGCCCTAGGGGCCAGATGCCAGCGACCGCTCGCAACTCCCCGCACCCTGGGATGTCATCCTTGCTTCCAAGCCAGCACCACTTGGAGAGTCCAATTACCGTGCGGTCCTGCTCAGATGAGAAAAGGTACCTACTTCTCCCCTCAATCATAATCTCACTCCACCACAAACCAGCATAGTAGACTGACTATCTGGCCTCCCCCTCCTACAATCATTCTCCTACCATGGATGATGGACTAACCAAGCCATAAAGTTTTCCAACTACATGCCATTTCCCACCGAGAAAAATGCACTACATCCTGGAGGAAGAATCCCTCCCCGTGAATGCAGCTCTGTGGAATGACAGCTAACCTTGGTGGTCTAATCAATTTGGTCAAATTGTTATTAATTCTCTTCACCAAGTCATTGAGACCCTTAACTGACAGGCTTCTCCTCCAGTGCAATGGGAGGATCATGTTTGACCAGGCGAGCACCACCTGTGGAAATTTCTTGATCAACCAACCAAATTCAGAGACCACCAACTCAAACAGCTGCCACCAACCCAGGGGCAGCAAGTCATTACCCCAAAGATGCAAAATGATGACACCCGGTGGTGGCCACCCTAGAGGAAGCATTGAGTCCAGCACCACTCTTAGGTGAGTAAGGTGCATCCTGCCCCGACCGAAAAAAGAAAAGTGGTATCCAGCCTATGATGCACGTGAGGCAAAGGCACTCCTTACAAACAGGTCACCTGCCTGTCGGACATAAGAGTGGCGATGACCCACACTTCAGTGATCCCTGCAGCTCCTGCATGAATGTAAACCCTCGGGACCTCCAAATGACTGTCACGGCCACCTAGAGAGAAGATGGATAAAGACACAGGGTGTCAGAAACAGATACTCACAGCATATGCAATCTCACATACCTCTTGTAGCAATCAGATGACCACCTACCAATCATCCTAACCTCTGCACCCGAAAACCCCATTGCCATGGCTGCCCTGATCCTAAAGGAGTGAGTACCAAATTTAGAGGCGTCAAAACCCTCCACGGATAGCGCACACTTGAGTACTTGTAAAAACTGGTATCTAGTCAGCGGCATGCCGTCAGCTCACACTAAGACCGTACCCCTTGACCCCAGGGGGTGCTGAGTTAAAAAGACCCCCGATATATACACTGGAGAACACATATTACCAGGAGCTCTTCGCAAAAGTATGTGATCACCCCTCCCTTACTGGACCAACTTAGAATGAGGGATGTTGATCGCTTAGGACCTGCCCCTTCCAGCCAATGAATATCTGCCAACTGCAGCCCCCCTGCTATGTCCTTCTTGTTTCTCACCCCCAATTCACCCAGTCTGAGGGCCCCATAAAACACCAGGGTGAAGTCCACCCTAAATAGGATGACCTCCCAAGGGGAAGTACAGATAAGCCCCAAAGCCCCCAAGATGGATCTCAGCTTCACTGCATCAATGGGGCACCTAGAATCTGGTTTGGTCCCCTGGAGCTGCTGCCAACCCTTAAGGGGCCTCTTCACCAGGAAGGATTTCATTCCATCAGGCACCCCCCTCAGTTGGGCATGGAAAGAAATGACGGCAGTGTTGCAGCTAGCACATGCAACACACCTCCCTTCCTCCCTCAGATCCTCCAAAAATGCCAAGACCGATGATGCGTCAGACGAAGAAGACAACCCTACACAACTAAGGATATTTGTATAGGCTGTGAAAACCCCCTTAAAAGCCCTCCTTGTTCTGGGTGCTAGACTGGCTGCCACGAGGTCTGGTAGTCCTGACACCAATCTGTGGCACCAATCTACCACAACTGTTTCTGAAAGGGCATTGGGAACTCCTCTGCTTCCAGGTGGTGTACCCTGAAAACCTGCATTTTAAAACGGGACAGGGCATCAGCAGGGTTATTCAGGACACCAGACACATGCTCTGCTCTAAAAATCACATTCTACCTCAGACACAGCAGCACAATTTCTTTCAGTAGTCTCAGAATCATCTTGCACCTAGCAGCATGTTGATTTATGCATTACACCACTGACATATTAGCAGACCAGAAAATCACAGACTGATTGCAAAATCTCTCAGGCCAGATTGACAATGCTACAAGAATCAGGAATAATTCCAGAAAACCAATATTAGTTACTAGCACCCATTCAGTAGGCCACTACTGGGCATACCAGGCTGTACCAAATGTAGCGCCAAAACCCTAATTGCCTGCCGCATCAGTAAAAAGGCCCAGTTCTTCGTTGGATCTGGGTGATCTGGGCCACACGACTATCCCATTAAAGTCACGCAGGAAGGACTGCCAAATCCTCATATCCTGCCTGACCTCACTGGAGAGCTTGGTGTGGTGAAATCTCACCTTCAGCACTGACATGGCCTGAGAAATGGACCAAGAAAAGGGCAACCTCATGGGGATGATTCGCAGAGCAAAATTGAGCTACCCAACTAAACATTGCAAATGATGGAAAGTGATCATCTTTGCCCTCAAACATGCCTGTAAAGCTTGAGAGAAAGCAACTACCTTGTCTTTCAGAAGCCTGAACACCCCTGCCACAGAATCTAATTCAATCCCCAAGAATTCTATCATGTTTTAGGGACCCACGGTCTTGCCCTGCGCAAGTGGGACCCCAAATTCACCCATAACACTCTGAAAGACTCCTAATGCACCTGAACATTGACCAGACTCACAGGGACCAAGAAAGAGGAAATCACCCAAGTAGTGGAGTACCCCTTGATGTTGTGATTTGTGTCTGAAAACCCACTCTAAGAAAGTGCTAAGTTTCTCAAACTAGAAACAAGACACTGAACAGCTCATTGACATGCATTCATCAAAGTAGTACTTCCCTTCCCACTGGAAACCCAAGAGATGGAAGTAATCCGGGTGGACTGGTAGCAGTCTAAAGGCAGATTCAATGTCTGATCTTGCAATCAGAACTCCAGGCCCCAGCTCCTGCAGGATCTGAATTTCCTGATCCAAAGACGCATACCTGACCGAACACAGAGCCCCATCAATAGCTTTGTTCACAGATGGCCCTTTGGTGGTGGCAGGTTATAAATTAGTCTGAACTTACCTGGCTCTTTCTTAGGGATCACCCCTAGTGGTGAACAGACAAAATCCTGCATGAGAACTCCATCAAAGGGACCCGTTACCTGCCCCAGCTTCAGCTCCTTGAGGATCTTAGCCCTAGCCACTTCGGGGTTGGACCTCACAGACATATGATTCTTATGATGGGGCGAGCCTATGTAGCCTTGAGCCGGGATCCTAAAACCATCTCTAAATCCTTGTACAGCAGCTGTGTGGCTGCATGACTGGTGTAGGAATTAAGCCAATGGACCATAGCCAACAAAAAAATAGGGGATAAGGCCTTACCATAAACCAAAACATCATTTCTAGTGCATGCTGGATCATCAATCCTGTTTCTTGCTACCCTTATCCTGTGACTTCTTGAAGCACTTAAATTCAGGGTGGGAGGCCTGGCCACAGAAAGACTAGCAGTGTTGAAACCCAGGGGCCAGGAGCACATGTGCCGGATGAAGTCCCAGCAGGCTCATCTCTTAGTCGAACTCCCCCCTGCAGTTCCAGAAACGGATGATCTCCAACCCCATGTGATTGATTCATGTACTGCAGCTATGTGATTATATGATCTGGTCCTATCCTAGAGTAGTTTTATTGGCCTTGATCCTTCTAAACTCCCTATCATAATCCTTCCATGCAGTACCACCATACTCCTCATGTGCACCCACAATCCTGTTCTGACAACAGGCTAACTGGGCTCTCAAATTGTTAAAACGCTCAGCTAGAATGGCGTGCCAGGTCGAGAAACGCCCTCCCCCAGTTCGATAGTGACTCCTCAACCTTCTTCTTTTGAGGCCACACTCCTTTGAATGAGCGTACTCTTTACATCGCTTAACCTCATCTTTATCTGATTGGTCAACAAACAGATCAAAGATATCAATGTAAGCCCCCTGCCAAATCTTTTCTTCCACTTCAATCAGCATTTGCAGGCCCAACTGCTCACTCTCAGAGCAAATATCACTAAGGTTCATAAGTGCGAAAAGTGACCAGTACCTGAATTTGTGGTTCCCTGGGTAGAAGACGACATCACTGTAGTGCTCACTGCTGCTGGCGCTTTGCCCGATTGCTGGGCAGATACCACTGTCACAGGGGCGACCTAACTTACCGCTGGGCAGGACAATGAGGGAGGATCATCCTTCTGTGCCCCCTCCCCACACTCCGTCTCAAACCTGTTTCCCTGACACCCCTGGCCAGCCTGCGCGGTGCTTAGATGCGAGACCAGGCACCACGCCCTCTCCATAACGTTCTCCTCCTTTGTCCCTGCTAAAGGGCCCCCCACCAGTGAGGTGGACAGCATACCCAAGTCCGAAAGCCATGGTAATTTGGATGCCAAGTGACTTACCACATCCTGCTGCATGACACCCCCACCGGGGTTAGCCCCTGCAGTTGAGCCCAACCCACCAACGACCATCACCATCCCTGCTACGCTCTCGGTTGGGGCCTGCACTGTGACCTGGTCATCCGGTACTGGTGCAACATTAGTGGGCGTAGCCTGAGCTAACACAGGCACCAGTTGGACCGATGCTTGAAATGGGGGGCCGGAGGCAGTGTCAGATTCACCGGAGTCACTCCCACACCACCAGCAACCTGCACCGGGATGGCCTGTAAGGCCTCAGCCTGACCCCCCCCCACCCTTCTTCTGCCATGAACCCTCTTCGGAACCGGGGGAATTCCTCCCTAAGAGGTACCCAAACACCTGTGCCTGGCTGCACCTGGTAACGCATCTGAGACTAAAGGTTGAGACCTTAACGTCGTGATGGCCCGATCCATAGCGTCCATCCTAAGCATCATCGCTTCTAGCAGTGCCTCCGTGCGTAACTGTTTCACACCCCTATGCTTGTTCAATACCATGGTGCAAGGAACCAAGAAAAACAACCACACAATACCAGAACATGCTGCCCAGCCCCACTGAGGACCAAACACAGCCACAGGAAACACACCCCATTGTCTTGGAGAAGGCAAGTAGCACCAAAGCTCAGTGTAAACAAAGAAAAGACACAAAACAGGGGAGGAGGAACACCACTCTTCCTGGCAACACACACCAAAAAAGGTACAAAGAGTACAACTAACTACAGCCCCCTTGAAATCCCACTGCAAAACAAACTAGTATGGCACAGTTAACAGCTAACCCCTTGCTAATAAGCTCAAAATGGACTCAAAACCAATTGGCCCAACAAATTCCTATTAAATATGTCCAGCTGTCCACTATTATGGTCAAACTAGGCCCCTCACCTGCAACGCTAGGGCCCCCACCGGAAGAACTCATGTCAGGTAAGCAATGCTCTAACCTGAGAGGCTCCCAATGAGGTGCGCTGGGCTTCTTGTGCACTTCTGCTGCCCATGGAATCATGTCACTGAGCGTTTCTTCTGCCGGTCCCAACAGCTACAGGGAGACAAAAGGAACAGAACAAAGGCCGCAATCCGCAGTGACCCATTAGGCAGTGAAGTGCATTTTTTTAAGCTGTAAGTTGTTGTTCAATAACTAACTATAGACAGCCTTGAGCCTATTTTTAAAATACCTGTTTCCCTGATGCTTTCTATTCGGGTTCTGTATTAATTTGTTTTGATGATGAACACTTGGTTCTGCCTCTGCAGTACCTTTTTATCTGTAAATTATAACATTACACAATTCTATGGCTATGAAAATAATGCAAAAAACGTTCTGGTCAATGGCTTTTAAAAGAAACTAAAATATAACAAAATATTTTAAACATATTGTATTGTATTGTAATTGTATTGTAATAGTATTTATATGACGCTTACTTCCACTGACGAGGCGTCGAAGCGCTTTTCGGTGAGTAGCACGCTACTCCGGAACCCAAAAGGAATTAGTGATAGATTACAGTTTTAGTAGTATTATGAGTTAATTTGAGCCGCGGATGTGTGAGTTTGTTAGTTGGATTGACTGGAGTAATGGAGGGGTGGAGGAGGGAAGAATCCAGAAGTGTTAATTGGGAGTTTATAGTAATAGGATTTAGGCTTGGGATGAGTAAAGGGGGATGGAGGAGAAAAGAGTCTGTGGAAAGGGTTAGGGAGATCATAGTAGCAAGTGAGGTTTGGATGAGTTAGATGGGGATGAGGAGGGAAGAGCTTTGGCAGGGTTATTTAGGAGATTAAAGTAGTAGAATGGGTTTGGAATGAGTCAGAGTGGGAATGGAGGATAGATTCATAGAGACATGACATATGGTGATGGGTAGACAAAGTGTAATATAAAATGAGAGCAGGGATTCATAAGTATCAAATATAACAACTTATCTAGGAGCTATACAATGACCTATGAACATGTTAAGCATATAATAATATATATATATATATATTTATATATATATATATATATATATATATATATATATATATATATATATACATACATATATATATATATATATATATATATATACACACACATACACACATGAATACACTCACATATGCACACATATATGTACATACATATACATATTTAAACCATGAGTAAATATACATTAGTTAAACAGGTTTAAAGAGTATGTGTGTAGTTTAGTGTTATGACATAGTAGCAATACATATTTTCTAAAGAACTATATATAACTAGAATATTCACATAATCAGATAATCCAGTTTGGATAGTACAAGCGAGATAGTAGCTTGCACCTTGTGTGGAAATCATCAGAAGATGTGTCGTAGAGTCTTCAAGGTGATGAAGCTTGTTTGTGCTAATTTGTCCACTTGGGCATTCATTGTTAACTTGGGGTCCATGGTGATTCCAAGGTTTTTAACTTCCTTGGATAATTGAGGAGATGGTCTGAGATCGTCAGGCCAGGTGCACAGTGGGTCATAATTTTTCCAGTCACCACATATGAGTATTTCTGTTTTGGAGGCATTTAGTTTGAGATGGCTCCAAGTCATCCACTGATCAACGGCTCAGAGGCAACTGAAGATTAGTGAGTTTTCAATGTTTTTGGGGCATTCTAATTTAAGTAGTATTTGTGTGTCACCTGCATAGTTGTAGCATGTGAGATGAAAATCATTGATCAGTTCTGGTAATGATATCATGTAGATGTTGAAAAGCAAAGGTGAGATGATTGATCCTTGGGGTACCCCTGCTTTTGTGAGGTAGGGTTTGGACGAGAAGGGGGGAGAATAGACAATATTAGTTATTTTTTGAAGGTAGGATGTAATCCAGTCGAGATCAGTACCTTCTATGCCGGCATCGTGGAGTCTTTGAATTAGGGTGCATGGTCAACCGTATCAAAGGCAGCCGAGAGGTCCCTGAGAAGTAGTGCAGCAACTCCATTGCGGTTGACTGTGTTTTTAAGATCATCCCAGATTGCTATGAGTGCCGATTCAGTGCCTCTTCCTGGGTGGAATCCAGTTTGGAAGTCTGAAAGTATAGAATTGTCTTCAGTGAATTGTGACGTCTGGGTGAATGCTGCTCTTTCTATCAGTTTGCCCAGGAAAGGTCCATTTGTGATTGGTCTGTAGTTGTTGGGGTCTTGCGGGTCTAAGTTTGTTTTATTTAATAACGGTCTTATGATTGCCTTTTTCAGGTATACAGGAAAGGTTTCTGTAGTTAAAGAGTTGTTGATGATTCTTCTTAAAGGTGTGGCAGCAGAAGTAGATAAAAGATTGTTCTTGAAGATGTGTGGTGGGCAAGGGTCAGAAGGGCAACCGGAAGGTCTGCTTGCTTTGACCAAATCCATAAATTCACCTTGTGATATTTGTTTGAAGGACTGTAGAGCCTGGGTTGGTTTATTCAACCAGACCGAAAAGAACCTGTCAGCTCTCAAGGACGCCACCCGCCAACACCACCAACACCTCCGCGCCGCACGAAAAACCGCCTACCGGAACAGACTTGACAACAACGCACACAACAGCAAGGAACTTTTTGGCATCGTCAAAGAGCTCTCCAACCCAGACGCAGAAAAAAACTCCATCCCTCCATCACAGGACCTCTGCGACTCCCTCGCGACCTTTTTCCACCAGAAGATCACCGACATATACAACAGCTTCCCGACCACCGACACGAACCCCCACCCGGAACCCACCAACGAGATCACCACCATCCTCACCTGGAGCCCAACCACCACCGAGGAGATCACCCGCACCATGAATTCGATCCACTCCGGTTCCCCATCAGACCCCTGCCCGCACCACATCTACAACAAGGCCGACGACATCATCGCACCGCACCTTCGAGACGTCATCAACGCCTCCCTCACCGCCGCCACCTTCCCGGAGAGCTGGAAACACGCAGAGCTCAACGCCCTCCTAAAGAAGCCCACAGCAGACCCCACCGATCTCAAAAACTTTCGGCCCATCTCTCTCCTGCCGTTCCCCGCCAAAGTGATTGAGAAAATTGTCAACTCTCAGCTCACCAACGCCCTGTAAACCAACGACTCCCTCGACCCCACACAGTTCGGTTTCAGAGCCAACCACAGCACCGAAACCGCCCTCATCGCAGCCACGGATGACATCAGGACCCTGACCGACAAGGGTGAGACCGTGGCCCTCATACTTCTGGACCTATCTGCGGCCTTCGACACGGTCTGCCACCGCACCCTGATACGACGTCTCAGCAACGCCGGCATCAGAAACAAGGCCCTCGAATGGATCGTCTCCTTCCTCTCCGGCAGGACCCAGAGAGTCCGCCTCCCCCCCTTCAGATCAACAGCCACGGAAATCATCTGCGGCGTACCCCAAGGATCCTCCCTCAGCCCCACTCTCTTCAACGTCTACATGACCCCCCTGGCGAACATCGCACGCAACCACGGACTCGACCTGATATCATACGCCGATGACACCCAGCTCATCCTATCCCTCACTAACAACCCCACCGCAGGCAGAACCAGATTACACGAAGGAATGAAGGAAGTGGCGAACTGGATGACAGACAGCCGTCTAAAACTGAACGCAGACAAGACGGAGGTCCTCATCCTCGGCCCCACTCCCACCGCATGGGACGACTCCTGGTGGCCCCCCGCCCTAGGCAGCACTCCCCAACCCACCGACCACGCCCGCAACCTCGGCTTCATCCTGGACTCATCCCTCACCATGTCCAGGCAGGTGAACGAAGTGACCTCGGCATGCTTCAATACCCTCCGCATGCTTCGCAAAATCTTCCGCTGGATCCCCACCGAGACCAGGAAGACGGTCACCCACGCCCTCGTAACCAGTCGCCTGGACTACGGGAACACCCTGTACGCCGGCATCACCACCAAGCTGATGAGGAAACTCCAACGTATCCAGAACGCCGCCGCGAGACTCATCCTGGACATCCCTCGCCACCATCACATCTCCGGACACCTGAAAAAACTCCACTGGCTCCCCGTCAACAAGAGGATCACCTTCCGACTTCTGACCCACGCACACAAAGCCCTTCACAACCTCGGACCCAAACTGATCAACAGCCGCATCTCCTTCTACACCCCTTCGCGCACTCTACGTTCCGCCAGTCAGGCCCTGGCAGCTGTACCCCGCATCCGCAAAGCCACCGCCGGAGGAAGATCTTTCTCTTTCTTGGCAGCGAAGACCTGGAACTCGCTACCCAGCCACCTTCGCGCCATACCTGACCACCTCCCCTTCAGAAGGCAGCTCAAGACCTGGCTCTTTGAGCACTGACCCCCCCACCCCTCCCCCAGCGCCTTGAGACCCTTTATGGGTGAGTAGCGCGCTTTATAAATTTGATTGATTGATTGATTCTTAGAGGGTATTTTAGGAAAGGGGAAGTATTTTAGGAAGTAGGAGTCCAATGTGTCTGCCTTGGTTGTGTAATGAGTTGCCAGTTTGTTTGTGAAATCTTGAGTAGTAGGATGACTTCCTTCCATGCATGTAGGTTTTCAAAATTCATTGAGAATTTTATAACATTGTTTGATTGCAGATTTAGCATTTTGAATTCTGTCTGAGTAGTACCTTTTTTTTAGCTTTTTTGATTGATGATTTGTATATTCTGTTAAGTTTGTGTAGCTGCAATTTGTCTTGACTGTTTTTTGTTTTGAGCCAGGTTCGCTGCGACTTTCTGATTTGTTACTTTATCTTTTTAAGTTCTGTTTTCTCCAAGGTGTTGGTTTTCTTTGTCCTGTTTAGTTTAGTATCTGTCAACTAAAACACCACCACTGTGTGACTGCAGCAGAGTGATCACCCACTCTGCTACAGACCCATTTCTCTCATTGACTCTGTGTCAAAGTCATGTGGCTAGCAATATGTGCAGGTTAATCACCTGGACAGAGGAGACTAAGACATTATCTGACCTGCAGTATGAGTTTAGGTGTGGAAGGGGTAACCTTGATCATTGCCTGAACTCAGAGTTGATAATTGGGAAATATACAGCTGCTAAATGGGGCTCGCTACACCCTGCCTTTATGGACCTCATGTCAGCTATGACAGGGTCAACAGGAATAAGTTGTGGCCTGTTCCCATCAATATGGGTATTGATAGAGAAATAGGTAGGGCCTCATTTACGGGAAATGGTGCATTTTTGTCCTCTCCCCCTGTTCTGGCACACAAATTGCTGCCTAGCTCCAACGCAGGCACCCTTGCACCATGGTGAAAGGATGCCTGCATTGTGGGGATGATTGTTTCTGTGCAGGAAGGGACACCTTCCTGCAAAAACAAAATCACAAAAGGTGTTTTCCTTTTTCTATGTGTGCTGCTTTCTGCAGTACACATAGAAAGAGGAACAAACAGGGAGAAATAAAGATATTTCTCCCTGTTGCATCACTCTTACACCACCCCTAAGGTGGCATTGGAATCTGATGCATTCCCAGACTTGTAAATCTGGTAATGCGTCAGATTCCTGCTGGTTCCATGGGTGTTGCGTGGGAACACCACATGCAACACCAATTGAACGCCCCTTTCGTGCAGGGTTATAAATGAAAGGGGTCCATATGTGCAAGTCCATGAAAAGCCACACAAGGTGGCTTTGCATGGTCTTGTAAATATGGGCTGGCACACTGCGCCACTGTAGAATAAAGAAATTATGCTCCAGTGGTGGAGTGTGCTGCTAGGGCCTTGTATATGAGGCCCTTAATTTCTTACATGAGTTACATAGGGATTTGCCAAAATACAGTTAGATATGACCAGAGTCATAATAATGTTCAGAGTCCAGCAGGGGTAAGACAGGGCTGTATTTTGGCTTCCCTGTTGTTTATACTTAACATCAATAACTTGGGCCCAACTCTGTGTGATGCCTGTAAGGATATCCCTCTTGCAGGTCAATATCCCATTCCAGCCCTTTTATACACTGATGATGTTGTATTGGTAGCAAGAGCCTCAGTGGTCTTAAAGCATCTCCTAAAGGCTTTTGTTAGGTTTATGAATGGTCTGGACTTGAGCAGTTGAGTACTAATCTCATATAATGGTTTCGGGTTCTAGAGGAAAGGGTCCCAGGAATTGCAGAGTAGAGGGCAATGATAATGCTAGAGTTTAGGCATTGTCATACCTCTGTGTATTATTTGGCAAAAATGGATCCTGGACCCCCCTGGTTAGAGCTAAACAAAATTCTATGGCTGGAGTGGTTGCTTCTGTCTTTGAGTCTGCTTCTCGGCTGAGAGCACAGCCAGTTCAGGCCTTACTAAAAATCTATCAATCTAAATGTATCTCCATGGTGCTATGGAAGTGATATTTAGGGGTATAGAGAGGACAGAACTACAGACAGTTGAAAACAGATTAATGAGGTGCTTACTCTCTTTACTTGAATCCACGCCCTCTTATATCTGACGTGAAGAATTAGGGTTCGGATATATTTAAGATCTTCTGCACTTGGGCCCTGCTCAGATGGATCTCGATATGGTTGAACAGTGAGTTGAGTCTGAACCAGGCAGTACTGACTGATTGTATGAAATTAGAGAAGGTCAGTAGCATTCCTTGCCTCAGCTACATTAAATCCTCACTTGTCAACATAGGTCACCCTGAACTCCATAGCTCGCCTGAACGGATTGTTCGTGGGGACTTGTGGGTTGAGACAATTTTTAGCTGTCACATAGGCCACCAGAGAGAGGCGGGATTGAGTAAACCTACTGCTCTTGCATATGTCATTTTGAGGACATGTTTGACTACTGATCCTTATCTCACAGTTGTCTCTAACCCACACCACCGGCTTCTTTTAACAAGATTTAGACTTAACCTTTTACATTGGCACCTAGCAGAGCCCACGGCTGGAATCAAGTTGACAAGCTAAGCCTCTGAAGGTGTGAGTTTTTCTCTGACCAAGACGCTTTGCACCTTGTCCTGTTCTGCGATCATTTTGGTTCACTTCAAACAGTATATAATTCCATTGTTAAGAGGGCCTCAGTTTACCTAAATAAGACCTGCATTAATCTTTCTGCAATTGCTACCAAATGAATTTGTACGTTTCAACGTGGCCAGTTTTTGGTAGGAGCAGTGAGACTTAGATGGCGTGGACGACCTATGTACACCATTGACAGGAACTTCTCTGTTACACTAGGGGGCATATTTATACTCCGTTTGCGCCGAATTAGCGTCGTTTTTTTCGACGCAAATTCGGCGCAAAACTAACGCCATATTTATACTTTGGCGTTAGACGCGTCTAGCGCCAAAGTATGGGCAAATAGCGTCATTTTTTTGCGTGAACGCCTTCCTTGCGTTAATGAGATGCAAGGAAGGCGTTCCCGTCTAAAAAAATGACGGCGACGCAAATGCGTCGTATTTATACTCCCGGGCAAAAATCACGCCCGGGAGTGGTCGGGTCAAAAAACCCCGCATTTGCGCCACTTTTTAACGCCTGGGTCAGGGTAGGCGTTAAGGGGCCTGTGGGCTCAAAATGAGCCCACAGGTGCCCTCCCCTGCCCCCAGGGGCCCCCCCTGCCACCCTTGCCCACCCCAGGAGGACACCCAAGGATGGAGGGACCCATCCCAGGGACATTCAGGTAAGTTCAGGTAAGTATAAAAAAAATTTTTTTTTTTTTTTTGGGTGGCATAGGGGGGCCTTATTTGTGCCCCCCTACATGCCACTATGCCCAATGACCATGCCCAGGGGACATAAGTCCCCTGGGCATGGCCATTGGGCAAGGGGGCATGACTCCTGTCTTTACTAAGACAGGAGTCATGTAAATGGCGTCTGGGCGTCGTTTAAAATGGCGCAAATCGGGTTAAGACGATTTTTTAGCGTCAACCTGACTTGCGCCATTTTTAAGACGCCCTAACGCCATTTTTCCCTACGCCGGCGCTGCCTGGTGTACGTGGTTTTTTTCCACGCACACCAGGCAGCGCCGGTCTGCTTGCGCCGGCTAACGCCATTCAATAAATACGGCGCCCGTATGGTGCTTCAGAATGGCGTTAGCCGGCGCAAAAATGTATAAATACGGCCCTAGGTGCTTGTTTTATGGTTTCATATTTTACAACATTTTATTGCTATGTATTTGTTTGCATTAATGGGGTAGTGCTTTTTTAATCAATATATCATCAACGGATCGGAGGAAATACTGTGTTATTGTATTTTGAATGATTTTAATTATTTGTATCTTTTATGGTTTTAAAATAACCGAATGAAGACATTTTGACTGGCTGAGTGCAGCAGTAACTTTAGTGCAGAAGAACTGCTCCTTTTTCCTTTGTATAATCTGACAAAGCGATCATTTCTTCGCTCTGTTTAGAATAAATGCTACACTAGGTCTATCAACAGTTTTCTGAATGCGGAGGTATGAAGAACAAACAGAGTTCATAAGGAACTGGCACAACGTGTGTTATTCCAAGATGGTGCCCTTCACCCTTAAAATAAATTGGCACAAGCCTCCATTGTTAACAACATGCTGAGACCTGCTTAGCACAAAATAAGGGATTTAAAAGAGAGAGACAACCCTGATCCATATAAGCCCTCAGCTTAAGGATACTTTGCGGTTATACAAACTACAGCCTCTAGGAATGCGCTGTAAATCATACCTAGACGGTCTAAGGTGAAATGTGGTCATGTACACGAGAGTTCAACTTTACAAGCAAGTTCTGTAAAAGCATAATAGGAATAGAAACATAAAATATTGTAAACCACATCCTGACGCGTTTGTCAAGATAGAGCCACTCTACTCGGTCGAGGAAATGTTTTATTTTTGCTAAATGTTTATTTTATTGTGATCAGTCGCCTGTGAGCATCAGGATGCTACAATGACCCTTTGATGAAAAAACAAACAGATCACATACAACATCAGCATAGAGATAAAACATGTGAATAAAAGCTACATTTAAAATCCTAAATGGTCACATTTAGCTTATTCCCTAAGTTCGGGCTCGCCTACAGCTTGGAAATATGTTCCAGTCTATGGTACATTCTTGCATGGCTCTAGGATCCATTCCTGGAATATTCAATCGGAATACGAGCCAAAGAAGAACTACAGAAACTTAATTAAGGCATCCTCATCCGATGTACCTCGTTGGAAACTTTAAAACACTTTTCTATCTTAACTCCAGTACAGAAACAGATCTCAAGCACGTTCTTGGGGTTTGTTAAAGTGAATACTTGGACCTCCATTACAAACGTTGTCCTTGGCCTTGTTACTGTACATTTACGGTAGTTATGTGACTACGTATGATGCACCAGCTGAGTCAAGGCGCTATGATTGCCAGACACTAAAGGAGGTCTTCGCCTACTTGCCCACCCCCCATTCTCCATAATACGAAGATTGCATTGCATTTCTATACCTGTGAAATGTCCATGAAATGATTCAGTACAGAATGCCTGCCCTATTCTGAGAGACTGTTATAATAAGACAAGTCGGATTCCCAGAGTTGAGGTATACCAACACCGGAATCATTCTTCACCCCTGATAATGATGTGACATGGGCACTTACTTTCAGAAAACAGCAACTATAGTGTGTGGAGCTTCCCTAGGGCAGCCTTGAAAGTCCCTAATAGGGTTTTTAAATTGTGTTATGTTTTTGCCACAGAGAGGCAGGAATCAGTGCTTCATTTGGTTAAAAACTGTGGGTTTCAGAGAAGATGGACACGCCAGTTCTTCCCCTGGGCCTTTTTGGACAGATAGTGCAGGCTAGTGTTGTGTAATAATTGGCAGGGAGTGCGAGTGGGAGGGGTCTATCTGAGGTTTAAGGTGAAAGCACAGGCCACGGCTTGCTCCATCTTACCTTCACCAACCTACTTGGTGGATATTCACAAGTCAGGTATAGTAGTTGTAATTGTAATATTATTTATATAGTGCTTACTACCCCTGACGAGGCGTCAAAGCGCTTTTCGGTGAGTAGCACGCTACTCCGGAACCCAACATGAATTAGTGATGGATTAGTATCGGGAAATGAGAGTACAGTTTTAGTATTATTATTGAGTTAATTTGAGCCGTGGATATGAGAGTTTGTTAGTTAGATTGACAGGAGTAATGGAGGGGTGGAGGAGGAAAGAAATCCAGAAGTGTTAATTGGGAGTATATCCTTCATTTACTCATCCCAGGGGCTTGGGATGAGTAAAGGGGGATGGAGGAGGGAAGATTCTGTGGAAGGGTTAGGGAGATCATAGTAGCAGGGTGAGATAAATGAGGGCAAATTTAGTAGGGTTGTTTGGGAGGTCGTGGTAGTAGAGTGAGGTTTTGTGAGTTAGATGTGGAAGCGGAGGGAAGAGCTTAAGCAGAGTTATTTAGGAGATGAAAGTAGTAGAATGGATTTGGTATGAGTCAGAGTGGGGATGGAGGGTAGATTGATAGAGACATGACATATGATGGTGGGTAGATAAGTGTGATGAGATGAGAGCAGGGATTCATAGATATCTAGTATAACAACCCACCCAGGAGCCATGCAATGACCCACGAACATGCCAAGCACAGAAACATACACATATGTATACATATATATATATGGAAAATGTCACTTACCCAGTGTACATCTGTTTGTGGCATGTTGCGCTGCAGACCCACATGCTGTGCACTGCTCCCGCCTTCCAGCGCTGGGCCCGGAGTGCCACAAGCTGCCCCCCCCTCGAAGAAGTCCCCCCAAGCCAGTAGGTAGGCCGGAGAAACTTCAGCGGATAAGAAGAGGTATGTGAGGTAGGTAGTTGGTGTAGCTGGGCCAGTACTTAGGTCAGCTTAACTTCAGGGCATTGCACTTAGTAGGTTCAGGTCATATGGCAGGTAACAGAGACGCAGTGCGGGGGCCCTGCATACACTGCATGAGCAAGGGAGGAATGATCTGCTGGTGCCAGGGTGGGTGTTTTGGAGTAAGTTGGAGGCCGAGGCATGAATTGGAGGTGAGCTGCAGTGGGGGTGGCAGCAGCAGTCAGTGGTGCTGGGACAATTTTTAGAGTGGGGGTGATACCCCTAATGTTATAACTTCGAAATCATAGGGACTGTGAAAAATCCAAGCATCACACAAAAAACAAACGTAAGAAATGTGCCATGTCCATTCAGCAGGAGAGTGGTTAGGGCGTGGTATGTAGCCGATGGTGAATTTTGGAGCACTGGTGTGGAGCATAATGTCATTTACAGCACATTTTCTGCTGAAATGGCTCTAAATTTGCATAGACATACAGCTTTACTAGTAAAACTACATTGCCCAAAAACGTTAATGTGTGTAAATCAGGTTTTGGTGAATAGTTATCATTTGTGCATCACCAAGTAAAGTCTCTTGGTTTGTCTTGATCCTATTAAAATCTTTGTTGCCATCACACTTCAGAATTACAAAAAGGTGCTTCAATTGTGCTTTGCTGATGGGCGATAGAATTTGAACTATGTGTATAGTTCATTTCCCAATATTTAAATGTTGCTGTATGTTAGAAAAAAATGACATGCTACAGTCTTTTGTTTGTTTCCTGTACCCCAGCAATATTGCCAACTAGGTGACTTTTACAAAATCCTCTCACTCTGCAGTCAGAGAAATAAATGTAGACTCCACTTTCCAAACAAGCAACAACTTGTCAGAAGACATAGCCTGATATTTGACATTTGTCTTTGAAGAGCAGCAAATGAGACAAGATAAAAGCAATATTTAAAAGCATCTTTATTGCTCATTAACCTTCTGAACGCCAGCATGATTATTTCTGGGGTTGCTGCAGCACCATCAGCACCCCTGATTCCAGCACCTATGGCAGCAGTGTTAGCCGGTGAGGCTGGCAGGATGAGGAAAGGAAAAGGGGGCTGACAAACATCACAATATATATATCTTCAAGGTAACTGGATGTAGAGTTATGAACAATAAATCTAAACTTACCAATGTATACAGCCTTCAATTACATTTTGCTTGTCAATATTTTAGCTGAAATATTCTTGTAGCACATCATTTCTGTAATCAATATTCTGATATTCAACATAGAGCAGAAGTCTACAAAAGTCATTATTGGCCCTCCGCCTCTCCATTGTCTCCAGTGGAGTTCCCAACATTCGAATAAGCCTCAGAGACATCACAGGCAGCATCCCATAATGAGTCTTATGATTAGCCACGACCAGGCCTATCTTGGTAGTTTTTGGGCTATAGCCCTCTTCCTGGCCACAAGTGAGCCTTCCTCTTCAAAGACACTGGCAAACTCTCCTCACCGACCCACACCTTTAGAGCAGCCTTGTGATACAGTGAGAATCATACAAAAATATAAACATTTATTCGGCTCACAACCATCTCTCCTTTGGGCCCCAAAGTGTCTCTGTTGGGCAAGCGGACTGTCATTGTTGCTAAATGAATAGCATGTTGGACCATCTGATTGAATGGCGTAGCACAAAATGATGCCCTTTCAGCAACATTTGGTATGTTGCCACTTCAAAAATATACAAACTGGGATGGAACAAAAGTATCAAATGCTCCAATGCAATCAATGAAAATTTGCCCTTTTTAATAGGCATCTGATGAAATGTCCATTTAGTAGGCATAATCTTGAGTAATGTCGGTAATTTTGTATTGCTCTTATTAAGCAAAATTCCCGAAATTATGTTATTACACTACATCACATTATTATACACAGTTTACTGCAAAATTTAGTACGAGCACACAGGAACAAAGTGGATGACCAGTGCACAAGCTGCTCTTGTTTGTGGCAATGTATCAAATTCTGATATTGCATCTTGCTTATTTTGTATATATAATTTTTTAATTTCATGTAATTATGCCAAAGCAAGTTACGTGAATTTCGCACATCTCTACCCTTTAACCCTACTTTGGTAGCAAAAGACAGCCATAACTGAGTTGCAATTGACTACTTGTACCCCAAGGCCCCGGTACCAGGGGGTCTGCTGCACCAATGTTAGCTTTGCCCCTATTTACAAATGGGTTTACCTGAGCGGGCCCACCTGAGGTGTGAGATCGAGGGAAGGTTAGCCCCAAGAGGCTGCTGGACCTAGGTTACACAGACGATTTGATTCCCTAGAGAAGGCTAAACATAGAACATCCTTGTCCCACAGTCTGGCCACGAGGAGCGGAATTCACATGCTTTTGCTCTACTATAAATAGAGCACACAATATGAAGATAATCTTGTATTTTTAATCCACTCCTTAAATCTGCTGCTGCAAAAGTGACCTTATGGTCTTTGAGGTCAGTAGAGAAATGATTTTCCAGCCTCTTCAAACGGCTAAAGACAATTTCCTCCCATCCATTTTTTGTGATTGATATTTTTCAAGGACAAGTGATGTTGGCAGATTGGATCACACTGTCAGTCTTTGCCCTTTATTCAGAGCTGCATAGTAAAATAACATGGAATTTTACTGTTGCCTTATGGTAAATCCACCGCAGTTCCCTGCAATTACAAGTTAAACCCCAAGGAATGGAGTTTACCACATGCAATTATCACCCTCTCTAAGCAGGTGCTAAATATATGCAGGAGCCTCTTGGTAGGTAGGAGTAAGGGGAAGATGTGGTGGTAGTACGGGAGGATAGAGGAATGAGTTTTTCGGTACCTGGGAGCGCTGTATGCTCCTCACTGCCTGAAAAATACTAGAAAATAAGCCTTGGATACTGTTGCAGCCAAAGCCTCATGCGATTTTTCAGTGTGCAGTTACTGCATGGTACCATCGGGTCTGGTTCTCCCACAGCTGAAAAAACTAGGGCCCGTATTTATACTTTTTTTAGCGCCGCATTTGCGCCGCTTTTTGACGCAAAACGGCAAAACGGCGCAAACCTACAAAATACAATGGCATTTTGCAAGTTTGCGCCGTTTTTGCGTCAGAAAACGACGCAAATGCGGCGCAAAAAAAGTATAAATACGGGCCTAGTCAAACCTGAAATCAGCAGGAATGTAATTCCATGATGTAATTCTGTTCCACCAAACTCGCCTTCGTGGGCAAGCACAGTGGGACCTTAATACTCTTCTGTGCAAATTATCCTCCATTTAAAGAGATTATGAATATGATTATGAACATGGATATAAATATGATGACGGATATTTGCATAGTCACACTAAATGGAAATAAATGCCCTCATTCTGCAACAGTACTCACCATATAAAACAAACATCCACTCAATACAGCACAGATATGCCACATAGCTGGATATTACAGCACATTCAAAAGCATCAAATCTGAGGAAACAACACTCAGTGCTCAGCTGAATAAACAGAGCCTGGGACATATATCTCACACTGCTCAGAGATACCATATTGTTAAATTACATCAAGCTCCCAACAACACCCTACTATCCACAGTGACATTGCCACGCCACTACAAGAAGTAACAAACCAAACTTCAAAGTCAACAAACTCCCCACAGTCAGTCCAGTGAAGGGACCATGTAAATCACGTACATACTACTTACTGTCTGGGAAATTGCTACACCAGCCTACTTCGGTGGCAAATACCCGAATTGGTAAAGGCCTTGAGCCACACACATCAAACAAAGCTACTCATTAAAATACACATACAACTGTATCATGCGGATGGGAAACAGCGGATGAATCACACTTATGATACTTAAAATCAGAGAAAACAACAAGAAATCAGACTGTTGTCTGAGACGGAATCCGTGGTGTGAATGACAGTACGGTGGGGTGATTAAATGGCTGGACGTGTGCTATGTGAATGTCTCTAAGGTAACGTAAGTAATGTATCATAACTTGGCTGAACTTAAACTTCTGAGTCTGTGTCTCTTTTTCTATGATACTAAATTATCACCATTGTTATGGTGCCCTTCTACAGAAGCATGCTACTTCCCTGAAGCTGTAGAAGGAATTGTCTGGTCCCGCCATCTCTTACATCCTCTCCTACTGAGATACTCATAGCCAGGGTCTCTAGAATAATGCAGCAGGGGCAGTCCTTAATTTGTGATGGTGTTTTCTAGAGCTCAGTACCTATTTCTCAATACCAGCACTTATTTCTGACAATCTACCACCTGGTGGGACTTTCCATCCATTTTTTAGTTGAGCACATCAGCAACAGTGTGCAATAATTCAATACATATTCAAGCAAATATAATACCAGCTCGTCCAGGCTATATACTCAACTTTGGGTGACATGGAAATATCCAAATTGTGACATTTGTTGGAGTGTGATAGTTGGTAGGATCATTTGCATGATATTTGGCAGTGATTGCTTGGTCAGTTGGTGGTGCAAGCTGAGGAGGCCTACCGTGGAACACCTTGGACACAGGCACTTATTTTTTACACATTAAGCATTGAGCAGGGGAGTACTAAAGAAGGTGGCAGGGTTGACTAAATTATGTGGCGAAATTTGGTTCATTTTAAGCAGTATTCACTATTTTTGTAATTTTACATGGGTTAATAGCGTTTGGGAAAAGATTTCACCTAAATAGGTTCAGTTTAAAACACCTACCTACAGCAATCAGTAACTGAAGGTTGTCCTGCCTCAGTGCAAAAAAGGCATGCAACTCCGCTGCAACGTGTGTGGTAGCGTTTTTAATAGCTTGTGATCCTTTTGCACTAGAAACAATTTTTTTTGTTAAAACCTGCAAATTATGCCGAAGATT
Organism: Pleurodeles waltl; assembly: GCF_031143425.1. Lineage (NCBI taxonomy): Eukaryota > Metazoa > Chordata > Amphibia > Caudata > Salamandridae > Pleurodeles > Pleurodeles waltl. The sequence continues at coordinate 417,291,997 of NC_090448.1, read as the reverse complement.
TATGGATCATGTGGCAAGTGTCTGCTCACTTCTGCAGCATAAGCAAAAATTCTATTAGTCTGTTTGTGCAACACTGTTTCAAAATGCACAAGTGCAAGGGATGCCTGAACTGTATGCTGAGAAACTGAGACCAGACAACTGTAAATAGTTATATCAAGATCATAAGTCCAGGGTACCACAGGCGATCCGGGATCTACCCACTATTTTCACAGGGTGGAAGCCTTCTACCCTCCCAAGTGGTTGGGCTCCATAGCAATATGCTAACTTGTTCTGGTGTAATTTTCAGATACTGGGACACTTTCAGTTTGCCTATAAGTTGTCTGCTTTTGTTCCGAGAAGCACAGTGCAGGCAGGGAGGGGGGCTTATCAGATTCCAGCTGGGCCCATAAGTAAGGCCGTCAGGCCTCTTGTGGAGTATGCTGGCTGGGAGTTATCAGGAGATTCCCACCTAAATGCAATGGAGGGGAAGCAAAGGCACACAGCTTATCACTTGAAAGGTGCTTACGAGAGACATTCTTTGGACTTTCCTTAGTCCCTGTATATAGAAAATATGCATGTACTGTAAGAATGTCTGATGTGTTAGTCTATCCCAGTATTTACTCAAATGACAATTTAAATACCATTATTTTGTTTTATTTCTTTTATAGTGCTATAGCGCTACTCATCCCAATGCAGGGTGTTAGAGTGCCTTACATCACAAGTACAGATTATACATTGACAAAAAAATGTGTGTAAATCAATGTCTAGGATGTGTTACATAAGACAGTGAGGGTTATGAGGTGTAGGAGCCACATGTCCTTCATAGCTCACTGTGCTTTATTAGAAGGATTAAAATGTATGAACTGCAAGTCATACATGCATTGGCAAAGCCAATAGGTTTTGCCTTTGTTTTTTCTTTCTATCTAACTGGATTATAAATATAAGAAAAATGTTATAATAATGTTTGTTTTAAATGAACCATTATTAATTGTTTATGTTGTTGTTTAGTAATTCAACATACATCGCAACATAAACAACTATTAATGGTTTATCAAATGTAAACAAACATTATTATAAAATGTGTCTAATATTTATAATCCAGTTGGATAGTAAAATAGAATGCTAAAAAAAAGTGAAATCTGGTGGCTTTGCCAGTGCTTCTTCTGCCATTGGGTACCACCAGTTGTTTGCTGGTGGCAATTATGCAGTGTATTAAGATGATGTGGTACTGTATTAAGGCATCTTGAGATCAATGGGAATAGAAGAAACACAGGTAATGCGGGTTTACTATTAGTGGGCGCCCCAGAGTAAATACAAACAATTCTTTGCAGTTAATTTTACCTGTGTGAAAATACAATTTAGACAGTATGTTATGTATTCATATCAGCGGTGTAGTGTTATTTATTAACACTGTTCAGTGTAGAGGAGGGCCCATGATCAACGAGTGGCAAAACCTTGAGTGGGTCATACTACCTCAACAACCATCAACAAGGGGGATAAAATAATATACATCTATATATAGTTTATGGCACACTATTATTTAAAGAACATTACAAACAGGCACTTAAGCCGACTAAAAGCGCAATCTCACCGCATAGGCCCATTGTGTGAAACCGTGATGAGCCAGCCTGTGATCCAGGCCCAGAAGATGCACCTCTTCTATGCTAAAAGATTGGAGATTGGTCATTACTCTGCAATAATAAATGCCAGAATCTGAGTTTTATTGGACCATTTGTATTTCACATACATGAGATATACATATGGAGATTTTTTGAACCATGGAGTGCAAGAAGGAGGTAAGAGTCGGTGCGATGCCTTGTTTGAGTCTTTATTTGCCTCCCTCCAAAACTCTACACAATGGTAATAAATGGTACATTGCACACTGCACGTGTGGTTATGCTAGACTTTTTTCATGTGCAAACACTTAACCAAAGCAAACATACAAGAGGCCATTTTTCAGTGAAAATAAAGGTGACCTAATCAACCATAATATTTGGAGCAAATGTAATAATCACAGACTCGGACAAAGACCAAAACTCTGGCCTCTATCACAGCATGCACATATTCTAGACGTGGATTATTACTGCTGCACAACATAGGCCTATGCAATTTGATTGTTCTGTGAGTTTGCTTAAATACGTTTTAACAAATGCACATCAAGGAACAACAAAACATACACCACACCTGCAAGCGCAGATGTAGCACAACCTTTAAGTTAAGGAAAATGTTGAGAAGTCCATTCTAAAGCAAATAACTATTAACAGGTATCCACATCTTCAAACACATTGTTACAGTAGAGTGGCCATGCAATTTAATGTGTGGGTTCACACTGACCGGTGTGGCTACTAGTTTGCAAACCTATTTGTTGGGGCCCTACCCAGCATATGAAAAAAATGCAGCAGACCCCTCTCACGCGGAATCGGGTGCACGTTGTTTTTTAAAAGTATAGGTCAGACCTAAAATCCGAGTTTAAACTAACCATTATCACGCTGTAGAATTATGACATGTTCACCCCAACAGCAGTGAAGAAAGAAGACAGAGAAGACGGCATGCGGTGAAGAAGAAAAAAGACGGCAGAGAAGAAAGAAGACAGAGAAGATGGCATGCAGCGAAAAAGAAAGAAAAAGGGCAGCGAAGAAAGAAGACAGCATGCAGCAAAGAAGAAAGAAGCACAGCATCAAAGAAAGAAGACAGGGAAGATGGCAGTGAAGAAGAAAAGAGAAGGGGCAGCGAAGAAAGAAGACAGAGAAGGTGACATGCAGCAAAGAAGCAAGAAGACGGCAGCAAGGAATGAAGACAGAGAAGACAGCATGCTGCGAAGAAGGAAGAAGAAGGACAGCAAATAAAGAAGACAGAGAAGACGGCAAGCGACAAAGAAGAAAGAAGATGTCAGTGACATAGGAAGATGTCAGTGAAGAAAGAAGCCTGCATGCAGAAAGAGAAAAAAGGAGTACCTTCAGCGCTGTAGCTAGAGGAAGGACACTGCCAGTGTCCATTGGCAAGTGACAGGAAGGAGTACTTGGTCCCGAGGGAATACAATGGCATATACAGCAAAGAAGACAGCAGGAAGTGAAGCAGACGATGTGCTGGCCAATCAGAAGCACGTAAATTAGAGAGCATTTGGACCAAGCTGACGGTAAGTTCAGATAAGTAAGGGGCGGTTTCTAAGCCCCTTTTTATGTTTTTTTCTCATCAAAAAAAGATTTCACAAGCACAGCGTGCAAGTGCACACGTATAAGCAAAACCTAAAAGGAGCTGTGTATAAAAAGTAGTAACCGATTTACCCTCTTATAAAATAATAATCTCTCATCTGCGATTTACATAATGTGCTTTACAGGAGACATATTAACCCTCTATGCTATTTTGATTCAAAACTGGGACTCGACAAAACATAGATCTCTCCAGCAAATACGTTAACTTCCAGAGTTATGTCACCGTTATTATTACTCCCTGAGATTTAGTTGGCGCACAAAGATGTCTGCAGCAGGTGCCTTAACCTCAGAGGATATTTTAAAATGCAGAATTTGCAACCAGTTAAGCAGAACAGATTTACTGCCACATTTCTCATTTTTGCCAATTTCTTTGTGGCGGAGTTTTAAGTATAATAAATGTATAAGGTGAGGCCCAGATCTTGCATAGGGGTTGTGTCACTTTTTTGGCACTACCCTGACGCAAAATCTCATTTGTTAAATATTATAATCTGCTCAAATCTACTCATGATACACCTGCTCAACATATGTGTGAGGTTTTAAGCTTAAAATCTGATATCACTTCTTGTGATGTAACTTTCTGTGAAGTTATTGGTTGTGATGCCACTTCCTGTGATGCCACATGCGATGTCAAGCGTTGCGCTGTCACGCTCTGTGAAGTCACTTGCATGCTGTCTCACTTGGTTAGTTCTCCCAATTATTTTTCAGGACTTGTCCTCTGGTTGTAACATGCTAGCAAAATAATGTTTTAAGTTTCTTATGCTACAATAGAATTATCAACAAAGGCCACCCTTGAGTTTTCGGATTATCCCACACTTGGATTGCATAAAATGCTGGGAAATCTGGATATTTCTTCTAACTAAACAGATCAGTCTGGGTTTCCTTCGCATTTGCCTTAGTAAATGACAAGGGAGTGACTCTGCTGCAGCTGTCTCTATTGAAAATTGTCTTTTGGAAGCATATATATAAATAGGGAAGCCTAAGATCATGAATGATAATTCCTATTCGTTCGAACTCTATGTGCAATAAAATCGTGTTTACCAGACAGTAATCACTTTGGGAAGCCAGTGCTGAGATGCAACAGGGACCGCTAAGGCCCCATAACAGAATCCTATTGGCCTGTGCCAATTCACTAGGTTCAGGTGCAGGTAGTTGAATGGCTCATCTCACAATTAGAATATTTACTGATGACTTCCATATGAAGACTTTTGTGCTTGGAGATCAGTAGCGGTTGCTTAAATACAAAAGTTGTGGGGTGGCCACCCTTGCGCACATACTCACTTTCACCCATCCACAAACCCACACAGGTGCACATACTCATAAACACCAGTTTACAAGTGCACACACTCATACACGCTCATTAATAAACACACACACACACACACACACACAGCCATTTACAAGCATACATGCACAAATACACACCCACATGCACCGAAAAATTCAATGAAACACTTGCATGTGGATGCTGAGAGGGAGAGTCATGATGGTTCTTGAGGGAGGGAGCTGTAAGCGTGAGGGCAGGCAACCTTTACAAGAAGAGGCCCTCACCTCCTCTCACTGGCTAACCTTGTCAAGCATCAGCCAGTGAGAGGAGCACCTTTCCTATTCCTAACGTGTCACAGGTTGGGGTGAGATCAGTAAAACTTGCTAATACCATCCTGCTCCATCCCGAGTTGGGAAATTTTGGTGTGAGGCTTCTCGTAATGACAGTCAGCCCTGGGTACTTCACAGATGAAACCTGCAGCGTCCAAGGCTGACTCTATCACTGACACTCCCCTTCATCATCATTGAGAGGATCTCACGGGGCTTCGCCTGGCTGATGATGTCACTGCCCTCAGTGGTGTGTGTTCTTCAGCCTGGCAAACTCTGGCTGTCTGGCACCTCTGAACCAACTGTCTGCCGACCTCTAACATGATGAGTGTCTCCCTGGCTGACCTTTGCTTAGCCTGACAGACACTCAATATGCACTGGAAAATGGGGGCAGGACAGAGCCCCAATGCTCATCATGATGGGTTGCCACTGGCATGCATGTACTAACTAGCTTTTGCATTTTATTAATGTGGTGTAGTTGCTTCATATGTATCTACTTTTTATCTGATAGAGTCAAAACTCATTGTGAAACACTGGCAAAGGAAAGTCACGATGGAGATGCTCTGAGTATCAAATGAGCGAGTGGAACAAATACAGGATTTCTTACAAAAAATAGCCCAAGATTAAGAGCAATGAAAACAAAAGACAATTAACATTGATTTCTATTTTCATTTTTAAGATGTAATAGCCATCACTGTACCCTTAATCTCCAAATTCGAAACACGGACCACCAACAGGGCACTTTCAAACTAGCCAGTGGATTCTAAATGTTAACAGTCCGCTTACTTCCTGTATTTTCCTAGACAAGTAAATCTAGTTTGGCTTAAGATACGGGCAGCGGAATGTATGGAAAAAATCCCTGTCTGTCACATAGAGTAAACTGGAATGTAAACAGCATTCCCTACCTGTGACATCACAAATGACCAATGGGCTGTAAGATACTCTATTTGTGACTTCACGGAGACACAGTGAATAACAATCTACGTAAGATGTGAGCTGTTCTTCTAAACAAAATGTTAGAGCTTTACAGAGATCTTTGAACCTAACTCAGTGAACTTTATACTCGCGCAGACTATAGAAGGTGCGTCGCAACAGACAGATAACACTGTTTGTATTCCCCTGCCTATTTGTGATGTCACAGATAGGACTGTTAATCATAGATGTCACTGACTCTTTATGATGTCACAAACAGTGATTGGTATTCATAGAAGAAACTGCCTCTTTTTGATGTCACTGACGGGGATTATTATAGGCAGCAAACTTCTCTGCTACCCCTCATGTTTTCCAACATATTAGGCTTTCTCAAGGTCTGCTGGTAAATGGGAAGATATTTTTTATAGTAATTAGTACCACTGTTGTAATGTTGTAGGGAATCACACTTATTATTGTAATGATTACTTTCAGTTCGATAGGTAACTCACAGCTCATCTATAGGAGAAATCCTGTGCATATTTGACAAGTCCCAAATCGACTTTGCAATTTACTTTGCAATGTAAGTGTTACACAAGTATTTCTAATGAATTCACCTTTTTTGTTGCAGCATTCAAGAGCCTAGAATTATTTCGGATTCTTATTTCAGGGCACCTTGGTACACAAATATACGTCAGGTTATAACCAATCTGTGGGAAATCTCATTGCAGGTTTTGGCACTTGTAAATAAAAAGGAATATTATTGAAAATGTTAGGCACATAGGATGTGCAGTAAGTATCTAGGAAGTGGCTGATCGGATGCTGAGTTTTTAAGTAAATTCAAAGTTCATCCAGGTACACATGAATTAACTTTCTGTCCCAGGTCTGGGTCAAAAACATGACTGCTAAGGAGCAGACAGCTATAGGTTTCTAAAAAGTTCTGCAGAGGTGAAAACAGCTTTTTCAGATTTTTCCAACTTTAGTCGTGATTGGCAAGTAGATAATGTGAGTAGGTCTTCCCAGGCCTAAATCTGTTTTTTGACCACCTGATTTGTCACTAACCAAGCGATGATGCACCCCATTAGAAACTGCATTATTTTATATGTTTCCAAATTCAGCCAGTATCCTAAACGAGCATTTCAAAAAGCTGTTTAATCACTACAGCGGGAAACAAAGTTTGTATTCCGCAACTGTGATGTAATACTGCTCACTCCAAGTCTCATTCAGTCCACGTTTATTTTTTTTTAAAGATCTACAATTTGAAACCTCTGCTCACAATAGTGGAAGGGGTTAGAGCCCAAGTAAAACATGCAATTATAAATGGGTAACAGTGAATAAAGGATTACTTAGTCACTCTAAGGGCAACTTGAACTTCACTCTCATTGTCTTTTTCATGACAGTCAGAACAAGGCCTGAATGAGAATTAAATTACACCTGTGAAATTTGTTTAATTTGGGGAATTTCATGTTATGCTTCTTACACGAAATCCCTGAAATTATGCCATTATACCACTCAGTGTAACTACATGCAAATCACAGTAAATGCACCTTTTGTTATGACAGAGCGCATCCCCGGTTGGGGAGGCGTGGCATTTTTAGGACCCGGGGCCACTGCGGCCCCGGTCCTGTATGCCGATCCAGTGTTGCTGGCCAGGGGACTTCTGCCGTCTCGCCTCACGAGAGCGGGGGGAGAGGAAGCAGATGACGAAATAATTCTGGGGGGTGCACGGGGGGCGCGTCACTTCCAGCCGGTGCCGCATCCCTGGGGGGCTATTTAAGTACCCTTCCCCCCGAGTAGGCTTCATCCTTTCTGGTGGATGAGGTGTGGGGGCTGGGGTGCAGACTGTTGTGTGCCCCCCAGAACTTCGTGGGGTTCATCCTGCTAGCACGTGGGATTTCTGGTGGCGGCCGCACTTGGATTCTCCTGATCTTGGCGCCCCTGTCGCCACGCTCACCTGTCTGCCTGCAACTAATGCTGCGAGCCTGGGTTGAGGCAAAAAAAAAAACAACCCCCACATCTATTTGGTCCCGTCCCTCACAGGCATACTGGTGTGAGGGTTAATTTAATTATCCCCACACTTGCCGCTAGCCTGCCTTTCAGGACCTGACGGGGCAGCGCAGGTCATTCACTCGAATCGCGACCATTGTTGGCCCTGGCCCGTGCCCAGGAACGCATGCTGGAAATTGATAAGTTTGGGAATTTGGGGAGTGGGGTCGAAGCTTTACTGCGATAATGTGGGTATGAGTGTTTACGTTTGGGCCGGCTTTTGGTACAATGCCCTCCGTCATAGTACATTGGAATACAGTATACGTTCAAACACAGTGCTTGGCCTAGTGGTTAGCTGCTTGGTTGAACATTGCTTTCACTTTGCTTATGTCTAGGGCTCAAACCTAACCTGGTGACAAACTTTTTTTTTTTAATCGTTTTTGAAGTTGTTTACTGCTTATTGTTTATTGGAGTGTGTTTCAGTCTGGTCATGGCTTCAGGCAAAGGTAGGGTAGGAAAGAGGAAGGTTAAGGATCCCAAATTATCGCACTTATTGAGGATAGTCCTGGCAAAGTTAGGGGATGGTGGGGCCAACAGTGAGGATTCAGAATCTAACAACGAGGAGGCTGAGGTGACTGGGGACCGTCCTAGGCACTCCCATGTCCCCCCTGCTCCATCTTCCCCCCAGTCAATCGCAGGGCTAAGAAGCAGGCCTCAGCTACCTCTATGGTAGGGCCGGGGGCTTGGCACAGCAGCCCACTGTAGGTCCCTCTGAAGCGGTGCCACCTGTGTCAGCACCCGTAGCTGCGCTTGCGCCGTCTCCGTCATCGGGACACTGGGAGGGGGCTTCTTCTCAGTTCACCAGTCACCCCTCACTATACCTTAGTGGCATCTCAGTCAGAGGTGAGGGTTACACTGACAGCAGATGCCCTGGGTCTCACAACGATATTGGGATATATCCGGAAGGCGATAGCAGTGTTGGCAGCAAAACACTCCTGGGGTTGGTTCTGGGTCGCTTCCTTCTCCTCAGCCTGGACTCGCCACGCTCCCAGTTCAGTGGCCCCATCCAGCTCAGGGTCAATTGCAAGTGCCCCTGACGCAGCCAGTTGTTCCAGCTGTCACTCAAAGTCATGGTTTAACACCCCTTCCCTTAATGGTTACTTCTCAGACGCAGGTGCAAGATGCAACAGCGCAAGTGTTAATGTCAGCTACCCAGTTACTGTCTTCGATAGAGGGCCTTTCCGCCCTGGTACTACCTACCACCACTCTGGGCCCCTGCAGATAAAAGTGCAGAATGCACTGGCAGATCTCAAGTGGCAGATCAATGCCGTGACGGTGTTGCGTCTTCCCGGGGCGATGGGCGAGGGTAAGAAGGATAAGAGCCAGAGTGGCACTCCACCTATGGGTCTGAAGTCCCCCGCTGCATCGGAAGCTGCAACAAGTAAGGCCACTGAAACCACTGCAAGCGCGATAAGGAGTGCGTTTTTGTCAGGAGCCAGGGGCAAGATACATTATTATCACTGCCGGGGAAATTGGCGTCCCATGTCCCTTCAGATGTAAAAGACAGGATCCAGAAGGGGGAATTTGTGGATATTTTTTCACTCATTTGGGCAAAGAGGAGGGAAGTGGACCAGAAGGATAAGGAGAGTAAGGGTTCATCATTGAATGACAAAAAACCTAAGGTGGAAGAAAGTATTACAAATTGGCTGTTTGGTTTTAATGTGTACATGACAGTTATGCTGGAAAAGAAACCGGAATTGGCACCATCAATCATATGTTACTCCAATAAGATATTGAAAGCGCATCACCTTTATGGGGGTAATGCTTGGTTGGAGAATGATAGGGACTTCAGATGGGTGAAAGTTGAGGACGCAGACATAGGCTGGGACCAGACTGAAGTGAATATTTGGTTAGAATATGTGAACAACAAGATAACAGGGAAACAGCCTTTTTGGCACCAACAGTCAGGCAACACAAAAGGCTCCTGCTGGGCATTCAGCAGGAAGGTGTGCTCTCGCCCAGTGGGGTCTTGCAAGTTTAAGCATAACTGATCCTTCTGCAGGCATGCATCCTACCCAGAGTTCAAATGTAATAGGAAGCCTAAAGAGAAGGGTAAAGAACGGAGTAAGCCTTTAAATTGAAGATGCGTTGCCCACACCAGTACTGATTTCAGGAATCCTTCCATGGTTACAGACATACCCTCAAAAAGACGTAGCAGAGTTATTGTTCAAAGGTTTTTCTTCTGGTTTCAGGATCCCGGCCCTTGGGGTAGCCTCCATCCTGCATTGCAGTAATTTATTGACAGCCCGGAGGCATCCGGAGGTAGTGGCTAAGAAAGTAGAGAGGTCGTTGGGAAGAATAGCGGGTCCCTTCCATTCCCCCCACCGGGCGAATATGTGTGCTCCCCCTTGGGAGTAGTCCACAAGAAGGAGTTGGGACAGTTCAGGTTGATCCATAACCTCTCGGCCCCCGTGGTTCTTCGGTCAATTAAGCCATTGTTTGGTTTGTTATGCAACAGTTGACCATGCTCTGGAGAGGTTGCACAGACTTGGCCGGGGGGCCCTCTTAGCAAAAACAGACATAGAATCTGCTTTCTGGCTTTTGCCTGTGCACCCTGATGATTATCATTTACTGGGCTTCCAATTTGCAGAGGTCATATTATTAAGATAAGTGTATGCCTATAGGATGTAGCATGTCCTGTACCTATTTTGAGCAGTTCAGCTCCATGCTTCAGTGGATTTTCACTATGCGCACAGGGCATAAAGACATCATTCATTACCTTGATGATTTTTTGGACTTGGGTCTTTCTGGTTCTGGGAGGTGCCAGTGGGCCTTACTATCATTGACAACTATGTTTGAGGAATTTGGTGTTCCCATTGCCCCCAAAAAAACTGCGGGCCCCGCGACCTGCCTGACCTTTCTCGGCATCGAGATAGACACAGTAGCTGGCGAGTGTCACCTCCCACTAGATAAGATAAAGGCATTTAGACAATCGATTAACACAGTTTTAACTCAGAAAACAGTCACATTGCACCAGCTTCAGGTTTCGGTGGGCCAGCTCAATTTTGCCTTGAGAATTATCCCCATGGCACACCCTTTCTCGCGGTCCATTGCTAGGGCAATGTCCGATCTGAAGGAGAAACATCAACACACAAGGCTTTCCTCTGAGGTAAAGGACGATCTACACATCTGGGCATCCTTTCTGGCACATTTTAATGGCGCGGTCTTATGGCCTACCTGCCTTGTATCCAGTGCAACTTTGGGTCTGTTCACCGACGCTGCTGGAAGCATGGGGTTTGGGGCGATATTGGACCCCGGCTGGTGCAAGGGGTGGATTGGCCTACTGAGTGGCATGCCCTGGGCATTACAAAGAATGTGGCCTTTTTGGAGTTGTTCCCCATTGTAGTGACGGTCACAGTATAGGCCCTTGTTTTCAAAGACAGATCAGTAATCTTCTGGTCTGACAACATGGCAGTAGTCAAGGATAGGCACTTTTTGTAGGTTGGTCCTTAGATTGTTGAAACATTTGGTTTTGTTGCGTTTGAAGTTCAACATTACAATCCAGGCCAGACATGTCCCGGCGTTCATAACAATGCAGCTGATAGTTTGTCTCGCTCATTGATGCAGGAGTTTTGGAGGTACCATCAGCAAGCAGCAGAGAAGATGACGGAGTTTCCAGCATATCTGCAGCAGATTGGAGTCCCACCCTCTCAGAATTAGTAGCAGCATCTTTAGCGAGTCGCATTAGGAGGGCATATGAAAAGTCATTTCATGAGTATAGAGCATTCTTGTGCACTATTCATGTGCCTAGCTGGTTTTCAACTGAGGCCATTTGTCACTTCTTAGGTAACCTTAGGGAGTTAGGCAAACCGGTTTCCTGTGCAAAGGCTCACCTGGCTGCTATCCGTTTTTTTGCAAAATTACAGGGCAGAGGGGCACAATTAGACTCTTTTGTCATTAAAAGAGCAGTGGCTGTTTGAGCCCGCCCGGAGGGCCCTCAGAAAGACAGTAGACACCCCCTTTCGCTCCCCGTTTTAGGTACCCTCTTGTCCTGCCCTGATAAAGTCTGCACTTCTTCTTTTGAAGTGACATTATTCGCAGCAGCATTCACTAAAGCCTTGTATGGTGCATTCCGGGTGGGCGAGTTAGTGGGTTCATCCAAGAGCGATTTCTCCGGGGGTCTGCAGTTGGCTGATGTATGCATTGGTTCAGGGTAGCTAACGATTTGGTTGCGTAGGTCCAAAACCGATCAGGAGGGCAAAGGGTCAGCCATTAAGCTAAGGGCCGCTCCAGGTTTCCCCTTACGTCCACTTGATCACTTGGAGTCATATATGGCAGTCCGCCCAGCCACTGGTCCCCATCTTTATTCAGTCACAAGGGCGGAGAATGCCTGTCTCTGTATCAATTTTCAGCAGTAATGACTGCTGCTTTAGAGTCAGCTGGGGTGGACCCGGCGGGCTATGCACCGCATTTCTTTCGCATAGGAGCAGCCACCGTGGCGGCACAGGCTGGTATGTTCTTGGTGGAAGTAAAAACGATTGACTGATGGTCCTCTGGTTGCTTTAGGCGCTACATTCAGCCAGATTTGCAATAATGCATATTACATTAATTGTGCTTATGTCTCATGCCTTTATGACACACTCACGCTGTTTTCTTCTGTTTCAGTAGCATGGCGCCACATGTGGTGTGGGTGGTCGGGCACTCCTGTATCTGGCCGGCAGCCTTCAGGTTGCAACTGCTCTGTAGACCTAAGCCGGAGTCACTTTGCGATGTGTTCCTGTGATGTGTGGGATCGGCGGTCTGAGAATTACTCAGCTACAACAACTCGTAAGAATGGCGAGAGGGTGAGAGGGACTCCAGTTCCCAGACCTCATCGTGTTACAATTTGGAGGAAATGACCTGGTCCGACTTGGGCGTAAGACAGTTAGGGAAGCAATCTTAGCAGAAATACCTCAGCTGTCCAAAGAATTTCCAGACACCACCATCGCATGGTCGCACATGGTACCCCGGCATAACAGTGGACACAAGATAAAATCTAGGACACTGAATGTGTCTGTGAGGCATCTGAACTTTGAACTGGCAAGGTTGTGCCTGGGACACTTGTGGAAAATCCCACATAAACTTCTCTAAGGCACAGACATGTTCCACAAGTATGAGGTGCATTCATCGGACGTGGGCACCGATCGATTCATCGAGGACATATGGGCCTTTGCTCACTGTTTGTTCAGGGGTGGGGAGGGCGCAGGACCTCTGGGCCTCTGGTCGCCCTTGTGGTGTGACATGAGATACTAAATGCATCCTAAGCAACTGAGGGGTACCCAAGACAGGGTACTCTGGATAATCACAAAAGAAGGATCCTGCAGTCCTGAACCAACTGTTGGATGTACACACCAGCTTGGGGGCTAGGGTGCCCAGATCGCTGGGTTGGGCATGGGGCTCCCGCTCTTGACCACCCCTTTGCACCCCACAGCGGATTGGTGTTTGGGGGGGAGGTGGAACCTGGAACACGAGGACAAGGTACGGTGAGGTGTTGGAACCACCCCTCCAGGGATACAGGTGAGGTACGGTTCACCTGTGTGGTCCAACAGTGGTTCGTAAAGTGGCCGGATCCTTGGTTGGGTGTCAAGAATTGATTCATAATGTTGATTTACAGGTTATGTGTTGTGTTTTTTATCAGTTATGATATGATTTAATTAATCCTGTACCGTGTGTATTAAACGAGTGTCATCTGTTAATAAATTCTCCCAATTCCAAAGACAATCAGACTTTGTCGGTTTACGTCTGGCGGGTGTTGGGGCAGGGGCCTACTGGGAGCATCCGGGTCCTAAAGTAATTTATAGGGTTCCAAAAAGTAAATCCCAACAAACTAAACATCCCACAAAAGTGGTTCCTCCCTCCCCTTCACCTCACCCAAGTAGGAACATGTGACAACTCTGTAAGCACAATCCTTCCAAAGGTTCACAAGAGATTCTAGTCAAAGTTCATTGGTACCGCTGCACAGATCAGTAGCTGACCACCCAGCCCTTCAAAGACTGTAACTTTTCAAGGGTAAAATCACTCCCTGTAGACCTCTCTATGTATCCCACCAAATTAGCCCCCACAGGATCTCAGCTCATGTCTTCACCCCAGGCTCTCCACGCTACCCAGATCTTTTGAAATGTTTTAGGACAGCCCTAGGTTTTATAAATGTGTCCTTCCGCTCTCATACACCAATCCATGTTGGGCTCCCATTTCTCTACTCCTGGTGCCCCTGCACTGTTCCATTTTTGGATCACATCCTGTCTAGCCACTGTTAAGGCCACATCACAGAAAAGGTACATGTTTGGCAAATTAGTGCTCATCCCAGGTGCCTAACATGATGAGTTTCTGTGTGAAGTCTAATGTAGTGTCACTAATGCCGGATGCCCTATTAGCCACGCTTGCCCAGAAGGACCTCAGCATAGGACACTTCCATATTGTGTGAACTAGTAACTGTGTAATTTGAGGTAAACATTTACAGCAAATTCATGCCAACAACAGAATGCTAGTGGATGCTGTTTGTGATGCTTATATGCACTATTTTTAGAATGACGTGCGTCCTCATGTTAAAAATTAACGCAAGAATGCATTTCACACTAAGCATAGCACTAAATTACAGATTTGCATTTCACTTATTTATGCATAATTTCACACAATTTTGATGATATCCCACATAAATATGCTGATATTTCACATAAATATGTACAAGCAGATCATGTGAATTTAGAACACCCCTACTCAGAACCTGTTGGTGAATAATATGCCTGTTACTTGTAATTACCTACATATCATTCTATAAATCAGTAATTATTTGCAGGATCAATGCAAAAAGTGCATTTGTTTTAAAAACCTACTTAAGAGCAGGGTTCGTGGGTGAGTGAATAAACGTGTGGGCAAGTTCAAGATTTCAAGTTACATGTGTTGCTAACCAGTTTACAGCAAAGTTTAGTGTTAGGTGGACAAAACTACTATCTTGCAGGGGGCTCGATACATTTAGCAGAGTCCCACATTTATCAGTCGAAGACCTACTTTACTTATGATCCAAATTGCATTGATGCACAAATAACACCACTGTTTTCCAGATCTTATAAGACTTTAAATTACACTCTTTTTTCTTAGCAGGTGCGCAGCTTCATACATTAGCTGAGTAGTGACACTGGCTGAATTTTAGACCTTAACTGAACAGTATACATTTTTAGGAGAAATTACAAAGATTAAAGGGACATTATAGTTAGGTGAAAATATCAGTTAAAACATGCCATTTAAATTAACCAAACCACTGAAATTCACTAGTTATAGATATCTCATGTAACTGTAACTCGTGCCCTAACGCAGCTATAAATCACGCCCCCACCATGCACAGAGTTGTTATCAGTGATGCCATTTCAGTTGTTTCAGTGATGTTATTAATGTTAATGTTATTAATGATGTCATAGATGTCACAAGTGATGTAATATGGGAGGTTATTAGCAGTGCATGGTGCGAGTGTGAGTTACAGTTACTTTAGAGAATGAGCCTATGGGTGTCCAACCCTCAGCTGTGGAGGAAGGCAGTACGCTGCCTGGAGTGGGGAACGGAGCCTAGTTGTGCACAGTCTTCTGTGTAGGGTTGAGCACAGGGTATGGCCTGCAGTTAGGTGCTGGCCCTAGACCTGAGGGCACACACATCTGACTATGTTGTGTGACAACATAAAGGGTGTCTTTTTGAAGTTCAGCAGACCTACTGGTTTGTCAAAGGGTCCGAGCACCAAAATAAAAACAAAACAGTGGGCCTATTGGTTTTATCACGGGGTCAGCAGATCTACTTGATTTGTCCAAAAAGGTCACCAATAACTATAATCGAATGTATATTTTATAGATTCACAAATTGAAATATTTAATAATAGTGATTGTCACAAAATAATTTAAATAAAGCATTTTTTAAAAATTAGGTATGTCTTTGAGTCTTTTTTTATCAATTTTCAGACCCCAAAGTACAGCCATAGAACCTATCACAAGAGGTCTCTGCCTTCTAGCTGAGGACATACAGCTTCACTTTGGCGTGATTGAAAAAAATGGTAATCTCTCCTGAGGTTATAGATTCAATGACCCTGGAGATTTCATGTTTTTTTTATAATGTTGGTGGGGGGCTGCTACACTCCCTGCAGCCCTCCACAACATTAAAGAAATGCTTGTTGGTGCCCCTGCAACTCCTATGGACACCCCCATCATCCAAAAAATATTCCTTAAAAGCCCTGCCAAGGCATTATGCCAAAGCTCCTTGCCTGGTGCAGTGAATAATATATAAGTGGCTTCTGCTGCTCATTTATTATTCTTTGTTTTTGTTTTTTTTCTTTAGGTGTTCCTGTCCCTTCCAGGACATCCAGATTGTATACCATTATTTTACCTTGGATGCCCTGTTGCCCACCCAGGGCACACACACATTGGACCTGCCAGCTTCCCAGCCAGACCCATCCTAGGTGAGAGTGGAAGTTGGCTCTAATGGTTTGCTCTCAACCGATGGGAGCAGCATTTTCCTCTGCTCACGTTGGTCTGGAGAAAAGCTGTGATCTCCGCCAGGAAAGTTCAGTCAGAAAATTATATTACTTTCCATATCTACATGCTACCGGACAGGGAACAAGTTAGTCTCCCGGGGGATGGGGTCCCTGGGACACTGCACACTTCAGGTCCCAGGGGATGTGGTCCTGTGACTCAGGGAGGGGGACTGAAGCATACCTTCCCCCCTAAAATTAGTAAGTTGGTCCCAAGGAATAGGGTCTCCGGGGCACCTAAAGGCTCACAGAGGGGAGGCACATGCTCCCTCCTGCACATGTGAAAATAGCCCTGGGAGATGGGGTCCCCTCCCCTAAACATAAAAACTTGTCCCAAAAAATGGGGCCACTAGAGCCTTATAGAGGCTTAGGGAGGGGACTGCACATCCCCCTCCCCAAAAACATGATATGCACTGACCCCTCCCCAGTCACTTGCCCACTGCATAGGGCTTAAAATATAGAAGATGAAAGGGTGGGAACCAGAAATTTTTTTTTAGTGCTACCACAGACACCTCAAGGATTAGCATTAGTACTAAAAATATATTACGTTTTTGGCCTCAGAGCATTTTTCTGGGACCACACCACCAAGCCTCAGGTGGCAAGCTATCCCTACCACGCTCATCTAAATGTTTTTTAATACTTTTTGTAGGACATGGGACTGAGTCCCTTAAAATGACTGCCTCCACATCTTTGTTGATGTGGTGCCAGACAATCGGATCTTACCATTAGATCCGTTGGGTCCGTAGATCCTTTGCAATCTGATATGTACATACATGTTGAATTTTAATTTCTCAAAATCTACTGAACGGTTTTACACCAAATCATATAATGCATGCTTTCGGAGCCACAATCTAGCTTTCTGGCAAATTTGGTGTAATTCTGTATAGTCGTTTTTTTTGTGGTACTGCGGTTCAATTTTCCTTTGGATTCATCAAACTGTGCCAGAGTTACAATCAAACAAAAATGTTTTTGTTGGTAATGGGGTCCTAAGTATAACTACTTGCTGTTGGACTGCAGATTGTTCTTGTCGCGGGGGCTCACTCTGGGGAATCCTCCACTTTCTCTTTCTTCTCAGTAACAGCATTTTCCTACAGACCTTCTTTCCAGCGGCGACCCCCTCAGTAGGGCAGAGTAACGTCACCCCTCTGCTGCCAGTGCAGCCAAAGTGAAAAATAAAATGGTAATAAAAATTGTTACCACTTTCTTTTTCACTGCTCCCAGCCTGAGCAGTGTTTGGGGCAGGGGCACTGCTGTTGACTGGCAGCAGGGGAGTGGTGCTCACTCCACCAGTTTACACTGTGCATGCCAGTTTGGCCGACTGTCTTGCGACGGCCAGCCTGACAAGCGCAGTGTAAACCTCTCCACCCAGCTGGGTGGAGAGAAGGCACAGGCCCCCTTTGACTGCTGGAGCGTCGAGGCAGCCCACTTCAGCCAGTCCTGGTGCTGGTTTCATGTTGCTCATCTGCAGTATGAGAGAATTGTTGGGATTTGGAGAGGGGAGTTGGCTGAGGCTCCATGAGGTACTGTCGCGCTGACTGCAGTGAAGACAAGGAGCGTGAGTGAGTACATTTTTCTTTATATTTTTATCTTTTTGGCCTACTGACAGGCACTATAAGAACTTGCATTGCCTTCAGACTTAATTCCAGAGCTCTCAGTTACGGCCCATATAATACCGAGCCATGATTAAGAGCTTTGGAATGTGAGCCTAAAGGCATTGTGAATTATTACAGTGCCTTGCACTGGATTAGCAGTCGGCTCACGATGCTCCACTTTTAAGGGTCACCGCCCACAACTGCTCCTTTCAACAGTACTTCTAGTAAGATTGTAGTAGGGTTTCCATGTTGTGTTCCTGACTTGACAATGGTGGTTGCTGCCTAAATGCACTGTACTTTGAACTCCCCTGTTCACTGTTGTGGACAGCTTGGCTACTGTCAGTGAGAAATCTCTTGAACACTTGTCTGTGGATGCCATTTCATATTATACTAGGTTTATTTACTAGAGTGATTTGGTCTGGGTTGTTTGCTTTCAGTGGGGGGTTTAACCTCACACCTAGCTACTCAGGTACATGTCATTGTTCTAATAAAATTGTCACAGGCAGGATGGTGAGCTGCAATTCCCCTAACAGGGTTTTGAAGGACAAATAGCAGAAGAAGTGTTGTGCACCTCTCATCTGCCAGATACACAAAACCAATCTGTGCCCACCTCTGGGGAAGAATTGAGCTGTAACGTGCTTGACTATCCTTATATTTTAACCTGGCTTCTTTCTCTCTCCTTCCTTTGACAGGAGCCTGGTTCACTCAACGACATTCAGTGTTTGGACCTTTCGCCAATCAACATCTCTTGTTTGGTTGGTTCCATTTCAGCATCACTGCAGTCTTGCACACGCACACACACACACACACACAAACGTGTACAAACACACATACACACACACTTTCTCTCTATCCTTACTTTACCACACATCTACAGAGCACAAATTCAAGCTATCCATACCCTACATAGATGTATAGATGCAGCAAAGGACTCGATTAATAGGGATTGGCAGAACCCTTTGTTTAGCAGGAGGGGCTGGAAGGGCTGGTAGGACAAAGGTAGGAAAACGCCTGTCTCCAGTAATATGATTATCTGCTGCCACCCCTGCCAGTAGTTCCCAGTCCTGTTAGAGATCAGTAGTAAGTCCCAACTAAAAAAGGAGTGGCTTTGGTGTGACCCTTCAGGGACGAGTGTCGAGATCTGGATTTCAGCCCATTGTCACAGGCTCTCAGTAAACGCACAATTCCCATGTGTTTCGAGGCAAAATTCTTAAAAAGGTTCAGAAAGTTGCTTCGTGGAACTTAGGGGTGTTCTATTAGAAAAGTTATTTTTGGTGAAGGTGGGGTTTGGATGGATTGTGAGGGATGACGGTTTACTGAAGTGGGTGTCTAGGACAGATACTTTTATTGAAGGATTGTGTCTGGTAGTTGGCGTTGTGTGGAGTAGTGTAAGGCTACGTGGCTGGTTTTACTTTTGTGGACTAAATTATAGTTGGGGCTCATTGGGAGGCTATGTTGGGTGACCCCTTTGGTTGCAGAGCAGTTGTTAAGGATGGGCGTTTGGCGATGGTAATTTCTGAATTAGAATGAGCTAAATGGAGGTTGTTGGTCCATTTTGCAAGATGTAGCAGGTTGAGGTTTGTGTGAGCTGTGCTAGAGGTGCTTGTGGAAGACTGAACGTGGGGAGTGTGGTGTTGTGGGTTTTTTCCACAAAGTTATATAAAAGCAATTCTGTTCACTGCATGTTATAATAAGTATTGTATTATACGTCCAGAGGGTCATGGTTTGTTAGGAAAAGCAACATTCATTGTAGTTAGTGCTTTGATTTGCCCTCACAACATACCATAGTGCCAGATCGGTTGGTTGCTTGTCACTTCTTCAGCATTTTTACCATTATGAGAAACCCCTCGGGATATTCCAGGCTGAAGGCCAGGATGATATTGCCTGCAAATGCTTAAGTGTTATTGCCCGCACCTGCAGGCAATAACAGCTATTTATCCCCCTGCCATAATTATGGGCCTGAGCCGCAGGTAGTTACTGCCTTACAGTTAAGGCAATTAAGCTTTTAGCACCACCCTACACAAAAACAGCATTGAGGGAGCTGTGCAGCATGAATGCAGGTTCCAAAGTCAGCACGATTCCTACTGATCTGTTGGCCAGCTAACAAGCCCTGATTGTCAACACATTGTCAACATGTGATACAAATTTGAGAAACCTGTCAGCCAAATTTTTGGAATACATCTTACTGTCAAAGTTCAAGAGGCAAGTGCCTGGAATAAGGGAGTTATGTGGAGACGGAGACGGGGGTTTGTTTCTATGGATGGCCTCCACAGAATATGTATTAGAAAGCTGGTAAGGTTATTAAAGACCAGTCTATAGGGTGTCTGGATCACCAATGGGGAAGGTGTGGCAGTAGTGAGGTTTCATAAGCAGTACACTTCCCTTAGGTAGGTTCCTGGCAACTTTACATGTTGCATTGGCTCCTTCACTATTCCTTCAATTCGTTTACTCATATTGTACCCTCACTTTTGTTGTTTTCTTTCCCTTCTCGATTCCCTCAGTTTCCTGACCATTTTGCATGAATGCTGATTTGTCTCTGGGATATGATTTAGTTTTGTTTGCTGACTGTTTGTCTTAACGTTGATTTACCCTTGGATTATAATTTGGTATTGTTTACTGAACTCTGATTTGCCTCTGGATTATTTTGGGATTGGTTACTATTGCAGTTCTCCCACTTCCTACCTGATTTCCATGTTTGCTTTCGACACAGAATTCCACTGTTGATGTTACTTTCTTCCTCTTACTTTGGCTTAGTGTTAGAAATGGGGTCTCTAGTTGGCAGAGGTAAACACCCTTATCCAAGTAGGGACCACAATCCTAGTCAGGGTAAATCAAAACACCATCCAAATTATCCTTTGCCCACCCTCTGGTAGCTTGGTACTGAGCAGTCAGGCTTAATTTACAAGGCAAAGTGTGAAGTATTTGTGCAGCACTTATACTATAACGCAGTGAAAACACCACAAAAAGACACCAGACAGGTTTACAAAAATAGAGGATATTTTTCTGAATAAAATACTGTTGGAATTAGGAAAGTCAATGTACACAAGCAAAGTTATGAATTTTTAAAGATTAAATCCAAATGTAGCACCTAGAAACACAATAGCTCTGACTGGGGCCATCACGGCATCTTTGACGGAGTTGTTTCCAACAATTCGACATCAGCGGGTGCCGGTCACAGAGTTACACGGACCCCCAGGTACAGTATCTTTTGAAAGCTAAGAACAAGGACGTCGCATGGAGTTGGAAAGAGGCTTTGCTGGAGTAGGTGCGGCGTCAGTCCCTTACAGCTTCCGAGGAAAGAGACGTCAGTTCTGCACTGCGCAGCAGGTGGAGGTGAGCAGTCGGTTCCATCCGGATGCAGGGGGAGATGCTGCGGCATTGTCTGCAATGTGTCGATTCCTTATGACCCGGCAGGTTGCTGGTTCCGGTCCACCAAGACATGATGTGTCGACTTCACAGTTTCGCGATGACCCTGAGTGGCGTCAGTAGAGTCGCGGCAACATAGGACTTGTGCTGCAGGCCGCAGTCATTGCGTGCAGTGAGGTCCACAGAGAGGGAGCAGGCTGCGGCATCGCTAGTGTCGCTGAAGTTGCTCTGGAGTCGCTGAAGTTGGGTACTAGCAAAAAGCTAGTAGTTGAAGTCTTTGCTGTCCCTGAGACTTCAGAACAGGAGGCAAGCTCAATCCAAGCCCTTGGAGAGCACTTTTGCAGGAAGGCAGAGTCCTTCCAGTACAGTCAGAGGCCAGCAGGGCAGTAGTCCTTCTCAGCAAAGCAGTCCAGAGAGTCCTTTGGGCAGCTAGGCAGGTCTTCTGACAGAGTGTAGGTCCAGAAGTGTCTGAGCTGGTGTGGTCAGAGACCCAGTTTATATTCCCAAAACTGCCTTTGAAGTGGGGGAGACTTAAAAGAGTGGTTTTGAAGTACACAAGTTCCCCTTTCAGCCCAGTCCTGTCTGCTAGTGTCCCAGTGGGGGGTTATCAGTCCTTTGTGTGTGGGCAGGCCACTGGCCTTTGAAATGTAAGTGCCAGGCCCTCCACCCTTCCAGCCCAGGAAGACCCATTCAGTATGCAGATGAATGCAGATGTGACTGAGTGTCCTGTGTTTGTGGTTGTCTGGGTGAAATGCACAAGGGAGCAGTCAACCAGATGTTGATTGGAGACAGTCTGTAAGGCACAGATGGTTGTAAGTGCAGAGAAATGATCACTTTCTGAAAGTGGCATTTCTAAAATAGTAATATAAAATCCAGACTCTCCAATAGGCAGGATTTGCTATACCATTCTGGCCATACTAAATATGACCTGGTTACCCCTTTCAGATCAGAATCTACCACTTAAAAAGTAAATGAAGGCAGGCCTAATGCTAGTCTATGAAAGAAGCAGGGCTCACAAGAGTGTAAAACGAATTTAGGAATTTTTCACTACCAGGACATATAAAAAACATATGTACATGTCCTGCCTTTTACCTACATAGCGCCTTGCCCTATGGGTTACCTAGGGCCTACCTTAGGGGTGACTTGTATGCAGAAAAATTGGATTTTAAGGCTTGGTGAAAAGTTTTACGTGTAAAGTCAGAGTGGCAGTGAAAGTGCACACACGGGCCTTGCAATGGCAGGACTGATACATGGTAAAGGGGCTACTTATATGGGGGACACAGTCAATGTTGCATGCTCACTAGCATTTAATTTACAGGCCCTGGGCACATGTAGTGCACTTTACTAGGGACTTATAAGTAAATCAAGTATGCCAATTGGGGATGAACCAATGTTACCATGTTTAAGGGAGAGAGCATATGCACTTTAGCACTGGTCAGCAGTGGCAAAGTGTGCAGAGTCTTCCTCTAATTTGTAAATGTCTGAAGTGACTCTCACACTGTTCTGTATGTTTTGATAGAAGCATATTCATAAATAGTACTATGTCACGATGTATGATGTAATAACACTTGCAAACCTTTTGCATGCAATAAGCTTCCCTATCAATGACACCACAGAATCAAGATGGAATGTACACTTTGTTCATTTCCTGTTATCACGAAGAGTTAGGGTGGAAAGCAACTGGTTTCATAAGTCTGTGACACTGCTGTCAAAGTTCAAATTTTAGGTTTTGCCTGCACAGCTCTTCGCTGTGGCGAATTTTTTTGTAGGTAAAAAAAAAATGAAAAGGGGATTACATCCCACCCACAGGCTTCTTTAGTCACTCTCCTTTACTTGCTTCTCATTGGTCAGCAAGAATCCTCACATCATCAGGTTGTACTTGTGGAGAAGTGTGGCACAATGGTTAGAGCAGGAGACCCTGATACAGAGATCTGGCCCAAGACCAGCGCTCAATTCCCACCTCTGGTGGATCTTGGGCTCAATTCCCTTGGACCAGATAATTCTCCCCTTGGTGCCGAATCTAATTGATGGGTCCCACTCTGTAACTTTGGGCAATATCTAGCTCAATCTCGACTTAGTAACTCTGGACAATAGCTTGCTCAATTTTGACTTGGCCCTCACAGTGCTTGGATGCCTGGCTTCACCCTGGGGCTGTCCAGGAGTGGGTGCCTCACAGGGGAAGGCCAGGAGGGGTTCCACAGTGGTATGTGTACAGTGTCTTGAGACCCTAACAGGTGAGTAGTGTGCTATACAAGTGTGAAGTTTACAGTTTCACTTTCACTCTGTGGTTGTACTCTAGCGCTTGGACGAAGTCCTCTTTCTGATTGGCGATCGTGTCTGACAGCCAGTGTCCTTCCACTGGCCGCATGCTTCTGAGGCACTTCTTTTTTCACTTTCTTCGCAGCTGTTCCTTCGCCTGCAACGTTGTTACTGCCTTCCTCGGCTCCCTTGTGCTACTCTACCCACGCCAGCCCCTCGTTTCACTTTCATCCCAGCTGTCCCTGCATCTCCTTGTGCTGGTTTACCCACCCCACCCCTCATTTCACTTACTTCACAGCCGTCTGTGCGTCTCCATGTGATGATTTACCCACCCCCGCTCACCTAATGATTTGCCCTGGCAGTTTGTGTTTTTTCCCAGCTCCGTTGTGCGCGCGGCACCGAGGCAAGGTCACCGTGCAACCGTGTGCTTTGTGTGGCACTGGCCTGCGGGTGGTGGTGCTCCCAGGCTTGGCAGCGACCTCGCGGGTTAGGCAGACACCTCAGCCTGCAGTCAGGCCAATACAAGTCACTTTTCTTCCCGTGGCCCCCAGAACGGACACAAAACATCTCTGGTTAAATAGGTGAGTCCAAGCAGTGCATTGAAGAAAGTGTGGGAAGTGTCACTGCGTGAGGTGCGGGAAGGGTCCATTTAAAGACGTCGCTTAAAAAGCAACTGCTAAATAAGATTATGGCGCACACACTTCAAAGAGAAAGACAAATGCAACTTAATTAATCAGCGCAACTGCAATCTTTACGAACACTCGACTTTTTAAGCACAAAATATTGTTTTAATCGCTTCTGATAAAAGTACAGAAAGAACGTTATAGTTTTCATCTATTCGCTATTCTGCTTGACACGGGCTGTTAATTCGAGTAGGAATGCTTTCGAGAGTTCTGGCTGGCTGCAGAGCTGACCACTTCTTCAGCCGTTTCTCTGAACCTTCAATTACCGTTTTTAATAAATCTACTGTGTGGAGCCACAACCAGCCACAGCGATGCATTCCGCCTCAGCCTCTGCTTAACCCAGCCGCTTGATTGGTTACCTCCTCAAGCTCACTGGGTCTTCGGTCAAGTGTGCAGTAGGCAAATCCATTTGCACTCTCTCATGTTCCCTACACTTGAAATGTTACCCGCGCTGGGGTTATTGTTGATTTTTAAACTGTCAGTAGAATGACTCATCCTGGTAAAGCGTCCCACCAGGGGTGCCCCTTGGATCCTACAGTCTATCCGACTGCAGTGTTTTAAAATCCGCACTTTCACCTTCTGGCGAGTCGGTCCTACATATGCCAAACCGCACAGGAGGAGACTTACTACACAGCAACAAGTGGCCTGGATGGGGGCAGGCTCACATCGCCCTCCAGCTCCCCCCCCCCCCCCCCCCCCCACACACACACACGAGTTAACAATTATTGCATACTGCTTCATTATAACTTTAATGGGGGAAAACTGCAGGGAACATTGACATTTTCAGAAACTAGAATTTAACAACTCGCCGTCATCTTGGTTTGCAGTAATGCATCATTTTACGTTATGTCCTCTGCAACATGTATAAAAAGCATTGACAAAGACAATAGATTTCGCATAGGCAAAACCTATTGGCTTTGCTATTTTTTTTTTGTTTACATCAGAGTCGCTTAAAGTGATATGTAAACAAAATTCCAGTTTGGGACTTCACAAATAACAGGACGGTGATGTAAACAGTTGCACCAAAATCCAATTTTGAAACCTGTCACTTTAATTTAAAGAAAATGGTGGGGCGATGTAAGGGACTCACGTGGTGACCAATTCATTAAAACAAACCCCCTTAATACTCGCCTGTTTTCCGTACATTTGTTGCTGTCTCTGGCTAGCCAGTCCTTGGTTCGTCTAAATAAAAGCTATCACTAGCATGCAATGCAACTCACTTGCGCTAATTGTGTTGACTTTGGACGGAGCAAAGCCCGATTTCTCCTCCAGAGAGATTAGAACCATTAACTCGTTCACAGATATTTGCAACAGGTACATTAACCTGGCAAGCAACGGTATCTCAGCTAATGGACGGGTTATTAGGATAACGAGGCCAAGGGTGCTCTGTGTCTACAAGTCTCTTCCAATAGGCCCACTGTTTCCTAGTGAGATAAAGTGTCGGCCTAATGGAGAATTATTGGCAGGTGCTGAAGTCGGCCCCTCTCGTGACGTCCCACAGCCCCAGGCGCTGGCCAGCAGACAGCCCTCTCAGGGTGGTCTCGCTGATTTAGCTGTCAGGTGCTTTCGTCTCACCAGCAGTTCCCAACATGTTTGGTCTGAGGAGCGTGTGGGCGTAGAGTTGGGGATCCCGCCATTTCTTGGGACTCTCTTTAAACCGAGAGAGGCCGAGCCAGCGGTCTCTGGGAAAGGAAGACTCGTCTGGAGGGTGGAGCGTGCATTTTTGCTTAATGGACCTCAAAGCGGAAAGAGTGGGAGTACGTTGATGCATCCCGCAGAGGACAGGCAGCTCCAGTCTGTCAAAATTAGAGCAATTTCCAGCTCTTCAGTTACAAGTGACAAGGCCTTTCCTGCCATATATGATTTTTTTTTTAACCAATGTGTAGAGTGCTTAGCTTGTGATAAAATGTGTTCAGGGGACAACGGTTTTGTCTGTGGAAGCCAACGCTGCTTCTTGCCATAAATGCCGATACACCAAGGCTGCCCAACCCTGGCTGCACCTCGTACCTCCTCCAGAGTTGGATTGACGACAATAATACTCCGGGAACCCATACATTGGGGATCAATGTGTGGCAGAGGAAAGGGGGTGGAGTCAAGAGAGCCAGTGCTTGCAAGGCAGAGTGTGGCAGTCAACGTCAACATATATTAAAAATATTCTTCTGCAAAGAAATTGGCAATAAGGATACATGTGACAGAAATCTGATCTAGCTTACCCGATTGGTCACAAAGAGGCTACGTTTTAAAAAATGTTACAGGGTGAAAGAAAACACCTATGCAGAGATCTTTTTGTGCCCAGCAATTTGGAAGGGATTATAACAGGGCAGCACATTCCCTCTGAATCGGAGATATCTCAGTTTCTCCTTCGAACTGGTCTACCAGTAGCAACTACCACTCCCCTTCCGCGAGACCTCAGGTTGCCTCCCCTATTCCACTCATGACTCGCACTTTACTATCTGCAAGAATAATTCAGCTCTCCCGGTTCAGCTAGGCACATGTTCGCTCTCCCCTTCGCTAAGCACTGCGTCCGCCCCAGTGCGAGCCAAGAAGGCCTGATAAGGGCCCCAGATATCTTTAGTATGCCTGCACATGGGCAATAATTCTCGATAAACATCGGATTGTGAGTTTCAGTAGGTTATGTCTAGCTGCCATTCCTTCATTGTCGAAGTGGTCCCTGTGCCCATCTTAGTGCTACACAGGGCCAGCTTTAGGGCAGTACGAGCGGTGTAGCCGCACCGGGTGCGGCCCTCAGGGGGCACTGTGTTTAGCAATGACCTACGAAACTTGCGATTTAAAAGCATCTGCTGAAAAGTTTCTTGTGTGCAATATCACAAAATAAAATGATGGACTGTGTAGAAACTTTTCAAACTCTCACCCCCAGTCACAGAGCTGGGGTTAATCCATTGTTATTTTGCTTGCACATCACCCCAATTCGGACCCAGCTATATGCAAATTAGTCTTGACACTGCAGCCAATGGGAGCAGTCCAGCCCGAACTGCCAAGGCAGGTCCTCCCTGGACAGGATTCAAGCATCCTGGGACCGGTTTCAGGGTATCACCCTTCATCAGCCAGGCTAGCTTGAATCCAGTGGCGCAGCAAGCAAGGGACCCGTTGGCAAATGCGGGCAATTCTAGGGGCTTGAGTAGATCTTCCCTAAGCAAGACATGCATGGTGTAGCGGGCTCTAAAGTGGTGGAACTGAGCCAGTATAGTGGGTTCAGTGCTGTGCTCGCTACCGTGGTCCCATTTACCCATTGCACCATGCAGGTAAAAGTCTCCCATTGTAGTTAGCCCCACCCCCAGCAGTGCGCTCACAGCACCTTTTTCCTGCCCCAGAGGAAGCCAAGTGCAACACCATAGTGGGACATGTGGTGAATAAAGGAGGGAGCCGGCCTGCTGCTCCAGCACCCAATGCCAGGAGTAGACCGTTGTTTTTGGTGGGCCAAGCATATTGTACCACCAATTAGTCTTCATGAACAGCATCTGGGGAAGTGACAGCGGGTAAGCAGTGTTCCACTCATAGATGCAGTAGGCTCACAGGACCATGGAGCTGGTAGTGGGCATACATGCTCTGCGTTGCTTGGTAGTAAGCCTTCAGTTCAGGGGCATTTAGTCCTACATTTCATAGGGCAAGATAAGTGTATCACAGTTCACCCGAGGCTGTTTTTCAGCCCAGACTAGTCAGGTCAAAATAGTGCGCAAGTTGAGAAACACCTCCAGCAGTATCCAGATCAGGATGTTCACAAAAAGGAACAAAAAAACCTGGTAAAATCACCATTTTCATAATTGCTATACAGCCAGTAAGAGGTAGTGCAAGCTACTGCTTCCGAGAGTTTCTGCACCACCTTTCCGTATTTTTCCAGTATGACCACCATCGGGTCGGTATGAACCTGTATTCCCAAATAGCGGACGGGGTCTGTGGTCCTGTGAAGCAGGTATTCTAATTGTACCTGTGTTGTTGCCACTGTAAGCGGAAATATTCAGAACTTATCCCACTTTATATGCAAACCTGAGTGTCCACCGAACAGCACTACCTCTTGGAGAACAGGTGACACGTTACTCTCTGGATTGTGCACATATAATTGCATATCATCTATATAGGGTGAGATAATTAGGATATAGTGTGGGAATCGTAATCCCCTGTGAGCATGCTATTCTTGGAAGGCACAAGCCAGTGTTTCTGCCAACAGTGGGTACAGCAACGGAGACAGGGGGCAACCCTGCCTAGTCCCCTTGGTAATATCGATAGGGTCTGTGACTTTGCTATTAATCCATATACGTACCGTCAGGCTTGTGTAGAGTATTTGGACTAGACGCAAAAATACTTCACCCGCTCCGATACGTCTCAATACCGTAACCATAAAGCTCTATTCTACTGAATCAAACAATTTTTCAGTGTCAAGGAATAGGACTGCAGCCTTCACCTCTGGATCTCCCCACGTAATCGCACCAATAAGGGTCAGAAGATTATATGATAATGTTCTACCTGGAATAAACCCAGCTTGCTCTGGGTCCACCACCCTCGGGAACATTGGTGCCAATTGATTGGCCAGTTTTTTTGCATATATTTTTGTGTCCACATTCAGTAGTGACAGTGGCCTGTAGGATGCACAGCTGTCAGATGGCTTACCGGGCTTTAGTAGGGTGATCAACAGTGCTTCACGCAGCCATTCTCTACTATCTCTCCATAGAGAGTTATTAGGCAGGGAACCTCCTGATAGGCCTTATAAAAGGCTACTGTTATCCAATAAGTTCCTGGTCCCTTACCTCCAGTGTCTATCAGAGCTGCTGAACCTCGGCTGGGTGCAGTGGGGCCATAAGACATTCTCTGTGTTCCACCGAGAGCCACTTCATGACAATATGTGCAAAGTAGTCCACAGTTGCTCCTTCCTCTTGTGTAGGTCTCGATGTTTCTTAGTCTGTAAAGTACTGATGGAACCGTTCAGAGATTTGATTGATTGAACACAATGGTGTCCCCAGTTTCTCTTTCAGTGTTAAGATTGTGTCATCCTCAAGTCTGGGATGAAAAAGTGACACCAGCATGGCTCTTGGTCTTGCCCCATAACACTCCAGCCATCACATACTTCCCCAGGTGATTAAGTCCACTCTGTGCAGTATCATGGTATTCTTTTAGCTTGGCTTGTATGTCCCCTAATAGGATTTGCTCAGCTGATTCCGTATGCCCCTGTTTCAAGTCTCTAAGATGAACCTCCAGCTTAGCCAACCTGACACGTAGGGACCGGAGCACACCAGCATGTTTGGAGATAGTGACCCCCCTTAATATAGACCTTAATGGTCACCCAGATCATAGCAAATTTTGATACAGAGCCAATATTGTGGCAGAAAATATCCTCTGCCACCCGTTCCTCCTTAAACACTGCTTCTAGAAGGGATTATGGTGGGTACCGCCATGTGAATGTGGATGGCCATGGGCTACACCGTTCCAGTTCCAGTAGAACTGGTGAATGATTTGAGTATGTCCACGACTAGGGTTCACAGCAATTCACTGAAGTTGCGGGACATCAACCAAAAGTCAGTTTGTGTGTGAATATCATGTACCGTGGAGTAATGTGTATGTCCCTCCCCCATGAGGTACTCATAACGCCAGACATCTAATAATCCTCGCTGCGCTGCAATTTCTTGGAGGGCCTGGGTCACTGCCGAGGGACACCGGGGTGGACCCTTAGAGTGATCGCGATCGGGATTCAATACACAGTTGAAGTCTTCACCCTAGATCTGCAGAAGTTCCCCCGTTCCATTAAAGTGGTGCTCAGCATTTGATAGAATTGTAGATCATCATACTTAGGGCCATTATTGCAGTCTGGTCGTCTTTTGTGCAGCACACTACTCCCTATCTGCCACCCTGATTAGTGCATACCTCCTGTATTTTTATGCCCGAGCCCCGTCGGACCCAAATTAGCACACCTCTAGCATGTGTGGTAAAGCCAGCAGATCAGCAAACACCCTGCATTCGCTGCTGTTCCAGCATGTTGCTTCTCCGTACAAGGTGTGTCTCCTGCAGCACAGCCACATCAATATTCTGTTGCTGTAAGTATGCCACAACCTTGCACACTTTCCTACAGTCGTTTAGGCCTCAGACGTTCCTTGTAAGAAGCCTAATCAGTGAAGGGGTTGCTGTGCCCGTGTTACCCCACCCGCGTCATCTGCCATTGTCCCACATCTCAATCGATCTCTTCATAGCATCAAGTGAAACTGTAGCAGCCTGTGACCAGTGCCATTGCACAGTAAACAGCTGATCTAAACAAAAGCCTCCCTCTCACACACTGTGAGGCCCTGCAACATACACAGTGAGAAATCTGCCCTCCCTAGCCCTCACATTACCCAACCTGCAAAAACCAAAACATAGCAATGTGGCACACACACGGGGGTAGAAGTTTTTGCGCCAGTAGTCCCCCAGCTCTGATAAAGTGCAAGGGCCATGTGAAAGCCATAATTTGTAGTATATAACATTTTCATAACATTTGTTCCACAGATATTACCTCTGCCGTCCGCACTGCCCCAACCAGCATGACTGCCCACATATGTTGAGACTGTATTCAAGAATGTCAAAGGAAATTGAGCAACCAAATGAACATTGTTTAAAAAAAAAAGAAGTTTTTATTGATTTTCAAAAAGTAAAACTACAAAACATCCCTGTGTCCCATACACATCTGGATCGACAGCATAAATTCTCACATATTCTACATTATGGTAAGTAGCAGCCGTAACGCGAAATGTGCAATGTATTACGGAGAATTATACATAACATCAAACACTGCATCCCGTTCCCTATCATTTCCTCTTGTACATCTGTGGTATGGGTAATCCAATATTGACCCGAAGTTATATTAAGGGCACATATGGAAGAGAATAAACAACAGTTCTTGATCAAAATGCATCAATGTAAATCAGAGTCTAGAATAGGTAAGTTAATAGCTGGGCAGTTTTCCTTACGCCTTATATCAGAAAACAAAGGGTTCCATGCCCGAAGGTCTTTGTCTAGTTTTTCATCTGTGCGCACACGTTTCATTTGTAGTTCCTTTGCCCCTCCCCATTCACAATCAACTCTAAGCCACATTGTATCTTTAGGGGGCTTCGAAGAGAGTCAACAGATGGCCAAACGGCGCTTCGCTAGGGTAAGACAGAGGAGTAAGAATTTTCTACTGAGTGACCTCTTGGCCGGATTAGGCAAAATACCTAATATGACTTGTTTGATGGACAACGGGGATGTGCCAACCAGGGGCCCTGATAATGTCTTCCAATACTCGCTTACAATATGGAAGCAGCTTCTCGCAGTCCCATATCATATGCACAAGGGTAGCCCTTGTGGCGTCACAATGGGGGCAGGCATCCGGGCGTGTATTATAGATGGCATGTAATTCTAACAGAGTGAGGTAAGTTTGGCGTAAAAAATTATACCGTGTTCATTTAAAACTGGTATTAGAGCTGGCCAGTCTCACCCCAGGGAAAATCTTTTCCCAATCTGCCTCTGACCAAGAGTTGCGGACCACCTCCTCCCAGCGGGTCTAGTCCCGTAATGGGGCTCTGGGCAGATCATACTGTAGTGCTCGGTATATTTGGGACACCAGGCGTCATCCCTCCAGTCCCCTGAGGAGTGTGAAGAGTGTAGCAGAGGATGGGGGGACTCCGGAAACGTGGGCCATATCTCCCTGGCTTTCACTGTACTGGAGGAATTGCCCTGGTCTTAAGTGAAAGATGTCAACAGCTTCTGTCATGGAAAGAAAATTGCCTCCCGGGTGCAGATCCTCTAGGGTGGTGCAGCCTCCCCCCTTCCATTGGTGGACCAATATAGACTCTTCAATTTTGTGTAATGGTTGTAGGGACCACAGAGGCATGTCAGGGGCATAAGGTGCTCGGCGGATTACCCTTATAACTGCGTTTTCCCAAACATGGGCTACATGTCGGCTCATATAAGGGACCTCCGGAGGTATTCTGGTTCCCCTCATTAAGAGAGATGGTAACTCCTCTGGTGCACAGGAGGCCTCCAGCAACCGTTTCTCCCAAGAGGTATCCGGCGAGAACCAACACATTGCATGTCGCAAAAGTTCTGCTATGTAGTTTAATTCAATATTCAGGACTTTCAATCCCCCTTCTCCCACATACGTTGCAAGGTGGAAAGTCAGACTTTTTTATGTTTATGTGCCCATAGCAGGCCAACTATGATAGTGTAGATTTTCTGAAAATATGTTCTGGGGATCATGTAGAAAGACCATTGGAAGCTAAAAACGCATTGAGGGAGTAATATCATTTTTGTTATAGCGATTCTTCCCATAAGTGACAGAGGAAGGTTCCCCCAGAATTTTGTCGAAGACTGGAGACCTCCTATGACTCTTCCTATATTGAGGCCATGATGAATGTTTGTGCCGTGGGTGCCAAACGGATCCCCAGATATCTCACGTTTGTGATCTCCCATGGTATTGCTAGTCGTGGGAGGGTGTCGAGTGGCCTGCCCAACAGTGACCCCATGGGGAACAATTTCGATTTGGAGGGGTGAAACATTATCATACTCCTGCAGTAATACCATAAGGTGTGGTATCGAAACTGATGGATCCCGCAGATATATCAAGGTATCATCAGTGTATAGGGAAGCTATGTGGACGGTCTCTCCGGTCGAAATGCCTCATGGACTCAGCGTCTGGGGGAGGCGTGCTGCCAATGGCTCCATAGCCAGCGCAAAGAGTAATGGGGATAGATGGCATCCCAGCCTAGTTCCCCTTCCAAGAGTGAAGAATGATGAGACAGTCATCCCCGTCTTCACCCTAGCCCACAGGTCTGGATATAGGAGCTGTATCCAATGTATATAGGCTGTTCCGAAACCAGACTTACGCAACACCTGCCACAAATATTGCCAATGTAAAGAATCAAATGCCTGTGCAATATCCAGAAAGGCCAATGCCATCTCGTCTGGGGAAGATTGTGGAATGATATACATGGGACAGCAGCATAAATTAAGAAAGGTGCTGCACTTGGGGATGAACCACAATTGGTCCGAGTGCACCAGGGAGAAGACATAGGTTAGAAGGCGGCGGGCCAGAACACCACTTAACACTTTGATGTCGAAATTCAGTAGTGAGATTGGACAGTATGCCGATGGCACAGAGGGGTCTTTATTTGGTTTTGGAATCATGATTATAATTGCCTCTCACATTGTAGGAGGAAGCCGACCGAGAATCAGGGATTCCTCAAAAACTTCAAGGAGTCTCTCTGCCAAAATATTGGCATATTTATGATAGAACTCTGCTGGGAATCCGTCATTGCCCGGTGTCTTCGAGGTTTTAAGTAAGAAGATTACTGAAGCCAACCCCTCCCTGGTAAGAGGGTGATCAAGGGTCTTGCGGGCTTCAGATGACAGCACTGGGACAGTCACCCGTGTTAGATACGCATCAATATCACTTACACATATTGAGGGCATAACAGGTGCTAAGGTCTAAATGGAATATGTCATTATTAGCTTCTTGGGAGTAGACTGTCTGACCTCTGGTGTCAGTAATGGAGGATAGCAGTGTAGAGATTTCCTGTCTTGCCAAACGGGCCAACATCGCTCCGGTCTTGTCGCCCTCAGCATGGAGGCGCTGGCAGTGGGCTGTGTATAAATATTTTTCAAGCAGTATCCATGCGTCTAGCAATTGCTTACAGGTTTCAGTCCAGTCTCCTAGATGGTCGTGTCTTGTCAGGAGTTCCTTTTCTATTCTCCTTAGGGTGTTTTCAAGCGTGCGTATATTCTTCTCTAATTGTTGTCGAATACCGTGAGATGTCTTAATACAGACACCCCGAAGGACCGATTAACTTTCATCCCATTCAGTGGCTCTACTACCTGAGGTGCCCCAATTTTCCCAAAAATAGCAGGTCAGGGATTGCGTGTTCGTTTGTTCAAAGGGAGGGTCCGCCAAGGCCTCTGCATGCATGCACCACATCGGTATACATGAGCGTCTGTAGTGGTGCTCAAGGTCCATGAGGACCAGAGAGTGGCCGGACAAGAATTTTGGAAGATATACTATATTGACTACTACAGGAGTCAGACTCTCCGAAGTGAAGAATTAGTCCAGGCGACTGTGGGTGCCTGCAGCAGGAGTGTAACAAAAAAACTGAACTATGGTGGGGTTGTGAATTCTCCACACATAACAGAGCCCCAACTCATTTAACAGGGAGCAGAGGTCAGCGGTCATTTGTGGTTTAGTGTGAAGCCTGGGCGGCGCTCGTCTCGATCCCCATTAAGGAAACTATTACAATTTCCCCCTAAGATTATGTCAGCATTGAGGAAAGGAGTGGCTGCCTGTGCTACAGACGTGTAAAAGGTGAGACAGTCCAAGTTAGGAGCATACACATGAATAAAAAAAATTCCTGGCCATTGAGCAGACCGTACACAATTACAAAACAACCTTTGGATCTATAACATACTTTCGGTGTGCAAAGGGAACACCTGGGGCTATCCAGATCAATACACCCCTAGCAAATCCAGAATAGGATGTAGCGTATAGTTGTCCCCTCCATCTTTTATTGAGGGACCGGATACGTGTCTCCTGAAAAAACGCTATGGAAGACCTATAACATTGTAAATAGGCATAAATCCGCCTGCGTTTCTCCAATTGAGCAACTCCCCTAACATTCCATGTTATGAATTTAGAGTGGAGGGCTATATCATGTGAAAAAAATGTGTATATATCTCCTGTTTGAAGACTCTACTCTTCCCATTGCCCTACGGGTGGAGTAAGTGAAAGCTAGATGTGGGGGAACCCGTTTAAAATGAACACTGTTGGCCACTCAACCTGAGGCTGCGATATCACTGTTCATCATCAGCTGTCCTTTACCAGTTGTCTAAACATCCCCTTCTATCAACTTATGTTTCATTAGTAGCAAGCAGCAACAATTGAGCAATCTCCAAAACCTGTACCAGTACAGCAAGTGGGGGCAGAGGGGTTGAGATATCTGACAGGGTGTCTCAAGGAGTAGAACCCCATCAGTCAGTTCAGTAGGAGAGTGCTTCATTCATCCAGTACTGTGGGAGCTGCCACCTCTGAGTCCAAAGATATAGGGGAGCATCATCTCATCCCTCCCACCATGCAATGCTTGAGGAATTGGTGCAGCTGCTTCGGATCTCCATAGATCATTGCTTTTCCATCTACCATTACACGCAAGCATGCAGGATAGAGCATACTGTATTCCAGCCGTTGTTCCTGCAGCTTATGCTTGGCTAGGATGATTTGTTTTCAAGACTCCCTAACTTGCTGTGTGGAGTCGGGGTACAGTGCTAGTTCCATACCCTCAATGAGCAGTACATGGAGTTCTCCCAACTTGTGTAGTGCAGCATCTAAATCCCTGTGGTTTAGGAGGCGTGCTATGATGGGGTGAGGTTTCGTTCCAGGCACTGGTCATGGGGCCAAAGACCGATGGGCACATTCAACCACGAAAATGCCAGAAAAGTCTCTTACTCCTGTAAATCTGTAAGGAGTCACTCCACAAACCTTTCTATGTTCCCAATGTTTGTGGACTCCGCAAATCCCACAGTCTGTGATGACATCTAGCTTCAAGGTCCTCTGTCTTTCACTGCAGAGCAGGTACCACCTTTTCTATTCGTTTCTTTGTTGCTGATGCAATAACCTGCACATCCTCTGCCTCTGAAACCCGCCGTTCTACCATGTCTAGGTGCTCAGTGTGCTTGTCAAGACTCTCTGATATACGGTCCATTTAGAAGGTCAGGGCATGTATCGTTCTGTCTATTTTAGTGGCACTGTGCTGCATTGCTGCAAGGATCTGTTGCAGTTTCGAGTGTTCACCTCTGGCTCTGCTTTGTCCCTCCAGATTCTGCTGTGGGTTTATCCTCACGGGATTTGGGTATCTTACACAAATCAAACTGCAGTTTAGGTTGTGATTTGTTGGTTTTACCCACGGTGCAGGAAAGCCCTCACAGCCTCACTCCAGGTCACTGGAAATCACAGATGTTGCAAATGAAAATGTGTGCAGCTCTGTGCCTGAGGACAGGGCATCCCAAGTATACCTGCATAGCAGGACCAGAGGGGGAGCAGTAGGCCCACTCTGTAGTCGGAGTATGCAGTCTCACAGCGTGGTAGGGCAAGCACTCTCTCACTGGGGTATCTTGCACAGCCTCCTACATCTCCCACATAGGGTTCATGTCACACGGCCTTTGTTCATCCCACCACGATTCAAAAGTTAGGGGAGTCAGGATGTTTTACCACCAGTTGTTTGCTCCTCCCTCCACCCACTGGATATATGTTTTTAGGATTGATGAGTCCCCCATGCGATCTTGTTTGTTTCACACTGATCGCTGGCCTCATATTTGTAAAGTTAGTATTTAGGCATCAGAGAGAGGCTCAAATTGCTTTATGCCCTTATTTGTGCATGCAGGACCCCATGAAGGCTATCTAGTCCGTCGCTCCAGGCTAATATTCAGGCAAAGTTCCTCAGGGACAAGTGCTGTAAGCAGTCTCCAACATTGTAGTGTGCCTACCACCGTCAGCTGCAGTCTTTTGTAAGTAAGTAAGTAAAGTTTTTATAGAGTGTGCGAGCGTGCTAGAGCTGGGCTGACAAAAGGAGGCCTACTTAATGCTAGAGACAAAGAGCCATCTCTTCAAGATTTCCTGAAAAGGGACCTATTTGTTTGAGATCCCAATGAGAGAAGCATAGATTTCCAGAGCTTGCAGGCTAAATAGGAGAAGCTTCTGCCACCCCACTTAGCCTTCGGTTTTGGGAATCCTTTTTAATTTAGCTGCAGCTGATCTTAGGACACGCTGGGGGGAGGGGGAGACATGCCATGAAAAGGTCTCCTGAAAGTAGAGAGGGCAAATCTCATATAGTGCTTTGTGTACTAAACGCAAGGCCTTAAATTTTACCCTTTCTCCAACAGGCAGCCACTAAGGGTCTTGGATGTTTTTTGAATTGGAGCTAAATTTGGGATTCTTTAAGAGCAAGTAGGCTGTCACATTCTGCAGGTATTGTAGCTTTTATTGAAGACGATTGTCAATTTCCAAATAAAGCGCATTACAATAATCTATCTTGGATAGAACCAAGGCAACCACTACCAATTTTTGCATGTCAGATGGAATAAATGGAACAATCTTTTTAAGTACCTTCAATAGATAGATGGAAACGTGAAGATGTAATATGATTAATCTGTTCAGAAAAGCAGAGTTGACCATCAAACATGACCCCAGGAATTTTCACTTTACTAACATGAGATTGAAGTAGACCTCGATTAAAAGGCCACCAAGAATCATAACAAAATGAGATGCAATTCCCAAAGAGTATCACCTCTGGGTTCTCTGTGTTTAACTTAAGGCAGTTTTCTTGCATACAGATTGCAATATTTGCAAGGT
Source organism: Pleurodeles waltl (assembly GCF_031143425.1). Taxonomy (NCBI): domain Eukaryota; kingdom Metazoa; phylum Chordata; class Amphibia; order Caudata; family Salamandridae; genus Pleurodeles; species Pleurodeles waltl. The sequence goes on along the minus strand of NC_090448.1, from coordinate 417,254,525 downwards.
AATTGTTAAATTCTTTGGCAACAACGTCAACACCAGAAGTAATGGATCTGACAATCTGCGTATTGTCGGCGTAGGATATTGCAGCAAAACCATAAGATTGAATATGATTTACCAAGGAGGTGATGTAGATGTTAACCTTTTGGATGCCCCGGGCGAGCTGGTCTCGTCCAGGCACACGGTTGCCGTGTGCCTGGGACGGGACCAGCTCACCCTGCACCTGGCCCACAGCCCCCAGTCGGGGATGGAATGGTAATTGCTTCCCCTTCCACCCCTGACACTCCCCTACCCCCCAGTGACGTCTGATGACATCAGCACACAAATCACTCATCAGAGGTCATCTCGGATCGCGCTATCCCGGGAGAGAAATGCTTTTGCATTTCTCTTCCGACTGGGAGGTGGTGCGGGAGAGACAAAAGGAAAGGAAAGACTTTTCCTTTCAAGTCTCTCACAGCATTTCTGCTGTAGGCAGCAGAAATGCCCACTAGACACCAGGGGTAATATTTGTTGTACATTTCAATAAGGGGAGCGGCCCCTTGGGCAATGGCTGCTCCCCAGGGGGACAAATGATTTTTAGGCCATTTCTGCCCCCGAGGGGATTCCCTAGGTGTCTAGTTTTAAAAAATCCACAGGTTTGGTAGGTTTCCCTAGGTGCCGGCTGAGCTAGAGGCCAAAATCCACAGCTAGGCACTTTGCAAAAAACTGCTCTGTTTTCTTTGAGAAAATGCGATGTGCCCACGTTGTGTTTTGGGGCATTTCCTGTCACAGGCACTAGGCCTACCCGCACAAGTGAGGTACCATTTTTATCAGGAGACTACGGGGAACGCTGGGTGAAAGTAAATTTGTGGGTCCTCTCAAATTCCAGAACTTTCTGTCACCGAAGTGTATGTAAAAAGTGTTTTTTTGGTCAAATTTTGAGGTTTGCAAAAGATTCTGGGTAACAGAACCTGGTGAGAGCCCCACAAGTCACCCCATCTTGGATTCCCCTAGGTGTCTAGTTTTAAAAAATGCACAGGTATGTTAGGTTTCCCTAGGTGCCGGCTGAGCTGGAGGCCAAAATCCACAGCTAGGCACTTTGCAAAAAAAAGATCTGTTTTCTTTGGGAAAATATGATGTGTCCACGTTGTGTTTTGGGGCATCTCCTGTCGCGGGCGCTAGGCCTACCCACACAAGTGAGGTACCATTTTTATTGGGAGACTTGGGGGAATGCTGAGTGGAAGGAAATTTGTGGCTCCTCTCAGATTCCAGAACTTTCTGTCACCGAAATTAGAGGAAAAAGTGGGTTTTTGTTGGCCAAATTCTGAGGTTTGCAAGGGATTCTAGGTAACAGAACCTGGTGAGAGCCCCACAAGTAACCCAATCTTGGATTCCCCTAAGTATCTAGTTTTTAAAAATGCATAGGTTTGGTAGGTTTCCCTAGGTGCCGGCTGTGCTAGAGGCCAAAATCCACAGCTAGGCACTTTGCAACAAACAGCTCTGTTTTTGGGGAAAATGTGATGTGTCCCCGTTGTGTTTTGGGGCATTTCCTGTTGGGTGCCCTAGTCCTACACACACATGTGAGGTACCATTTTTATTGGGAGACTTGGGGGAACGCTGGGTGGAAGGAAATTTGTGGCTCCTCTCAGATTCCAGAACTTTTTGTCACCGAAATGTGAGGAAAAAGTGTTTTTTTTGCCAAATGTTGAGGTTTGCAAAGGATTCTGGGTAACAGAACCTGGTGAGAGCCCCACAAGTCACCCCATCTTGGATCCCCCTAGGTGTCTAGTTTTAAAAAATGCACAGGTTTGTTAGGTTTCCCTAGGTGCCAGCTGAGCTGGAGGCCAAAATCCACAGCTAGGCACTTTGCAAAAAACAGCTCTGTTTTCTTTGGGAAAATATGATGTGTCCACGTTGTGTTTTGGGGCATCTCCTGTCGCGGGCGCTAGGCCTACCCACACAAGTGAGGTACCATTTTTATTGGGAGACTTGGGGGAATGCTGAGTGGAAGGACATTTGTGGCTCCTCTCAGATTCCAGAACTTTCTGTCACCGAAATTAGAGGAAAAAGTGTTTTTTTGTGGCCAAATTCTGAGGTTTGCAAGGGATTCTAGGTAACAGAACCTGATGAGAGCCCCACAAGTAACCCCATCTTGGATTCCCCTTCGTATCTAGTTTTAAAAAATGAAATAGGTTTGGTAGGTTTCCCTAGGTGCCGGCTGAGCTAGAGGCCAAAATCCACAGCTAGGCACTTTGCAAAAAACAGCTCTGTTTTGGGGGGAAAATGTGATGTGTCCCCATTGTGTTTTGGGGCATTTCCTGTTGGGTGCCCTAGTCCTACCCACACAAGTGAGGTACCATTTTTATTGGGAGACTTGGGGGAACGCTGGGTGGAAGGAAATTTGTGGCTCCTCTCAGATTCCAGAACTTTTTGTCACCGAAATATGAGGAAAAAGTGGTTTTTTGGCCAAATTTTGAGGTGTGCAAAGGATTCTGGGTAACAGAACCTGGTGAGAGCCCCACAAGTCACCCCATCTTGGATTCCCCTAGGTGTCTAGTTTTAAAAAATGCACAGGTTTGTTAGGTTTCCCTAGGTGCCGGCTGAGCTGGAGGCCAAAATCCACAGCTAGGCACTTTGCAAAAAAAAGATCTGTTTTCTTTGGGAAAATATGATGTGTCCACGTTGTGTTTTGGGGCATCTCCTGTCGCGGGCGCTAGGCCTACCCACACAAGTGAGGTACCATTTTTATTGGGAGACTTGGGGGAATGCTGAGTGGAAGGAAATTTGTGGCTCCTCTCAGATTCCAGAACTTTCTGTCACCGAAATTAGAGGAAAAAGTGGGTTTTTGTTGGCCAAATTCTGAGGTTTGCAAGGGATTCTAGGTAACAGAACCTGGTGAGAGCCCCACAAGTAACCCAATCTTGGATTCCCCTAAGTATCTAGTTTTTAAAAATGCATAGGTTTGGTAGGTTTCCCTAGGTGCCGGCTGTGCTAGAGGCCAAAATCCACAGCTAGGCACTTTGCAACAAACAGCTCTGTTTTTTGGGGAAAATGTGATGTGTCCCCGTTGTGTTTTGGGGCATTTCCTGTTGGGTGCCCTAGTCCTACACACACATGTGAGGTACCATTTTTATTGGGAGACTTGGGGGAACGCTGGGTGGAAGGAAATTTGTGGCTCCTCTCAGATTCCAGAACTTTTTGTCACCGAAATGTGAGGAAAAAGTGTTTTTTTTGCCAAATGTTGAGGTTTGCAAAGGATTCTGGGTAACAGAACCTGGTGAGAGCCCCACAAGTCACCCCATCTTGGATCCCCCTAGGTGTCTAGTTTTAAAAAATGCACAGGTTTGTTAGGTTTCCCTAGGTGCCAGCTGAGCTGGAGGCCAAAATCCACAGCTAGGCACTTTGCAAAAAACAGCTCTGTTTTCTTTGGGAAAATATGATGTGTCCACGTTGTGTTTTGGGGCATCTCCTGTCGCGGGCGCTAGGCCTACCCACACAAGTGAGGTACCATTTTTATTGGGAGACTTGGGGGAATGCTGAGTGGAAGGACATTTGTGGCTCCTCTCAGATTCCAGAACTTTCTGTCACCGAAATTAGAGGAAAAAGTGTTTTTTTGTGGCCAAATTCTGAGGTTTGCAAGGGATTCTAGGTAACAGAACCTGATGAGAGCCCCACAAGTAACCCCATCTTGGATTCCCCTTCGTATCTAGTTTTTAAAAATGAAATAGGTTTGGTAGGTTTCCCTAGGTGCCCGCTGAGCTAGAGGCCAAAATCCACAGCTAGGCACTTTGCAAAAAACAGCTCTGTTTTGGGGGGAAAATGTGATGTGTCCCCATTGTGTTTTGGGGCATTTCCTGTTGGGTGCCCTAGTCCTACCCACACAAGTGAGGTACCATTTTTATTGGGAGACTTGGGGGAACGCTGGGTGGAAGGAAATTTGTGGCTCCTCTCAGATTCCAGAACTTTTTGTCACCGAAATATGAGGAAAAAGTGGTTTTTTGGCCAAATTTTGAGGTGTGCAAAGGATTCTGGGTAACAGAACCTGGTGAGAGCCCCACAAGTCACCCCATCTTGGATTCCCCTATGTGTCTAGTTAAAAAAAATGCGTAGGATTGGTAGGTTTCCCTAGGTGCCGGCTGAACCAGAGGCTAAAATCCACAGCTAGGCACTTTGCAAAAAACACGTCAGATTTCAATGTAAAAATTTGATGTGTCCATGTTGCGTTTCCTGTCACGAGCATTAGTTCTACCCATGCAAGTGAGGTACCATTTTTATCGGGAGACTTGGGGGAACACAGAATAGCAAAAACAAGTGTTATTGCCCCTTGCATTTCTCTACATTTTGCTCCTTCCAAATGTAAGACAGTGTGTAAAAAAAAAGTCTATTTGAGAAATGGCCTGTCATTCAAATGCTAGTATGGGTTCAAATAACCACTGCTTCTCAACACCTTATTGTGTGCCCATTTTGGAAATACAAAGGTTTTCTTGATACCTATTTCTCACTCTTTATATTTCAGTAAATGAATTGCTGTATACCCAGTATAGAATAAAAACCCATTGCAAGGTCCAGTTCATTTATTGGCTCTGGGTACCTAGGGTTCTTGATGAACCTACAAGCCCTATATATCCTTGCAACCAGAAGAGTCCAGCAGACGTAATGGTATATTGATTTAAAAGATCTGACATCGCAGGAAAAAGTTACAGAGTAAAACGTGGGGAAAAATGGCTGTTTTTTTCACTTCAATTTCAATGTTTTTTCATTTCAGCTGTTATTTTCTGTAGGAAACCCTTGTAGGATCTACACAAATGACCCCTTGCTGAATTCAGAATTTTGTTTACTTTTCAGAAATGTTTAGCTTTCGGGGAACCAGCATTGGTTTCGTACCCATTTCTGTCACTAACTGGAAGGAGACTGAAAGCACCAAAAATTGTAAAAATGGGGTATGTCCCATTAAAATGCCAAAATTGTGGTGAAAAATTGGGTTTTCTGATTCAAGTCTGCCTGTTCCTGAAAGCTGGGAAGATGGTGATTTTAGCAACATAAACCCTTTGTTGATGCCATTTTTGGCGAAAAAAACACAAGCCTTCATCTGCAGCCCTTTTTTCCTTTTTTATTTTAAAAAAAAAAGGAATTTTCGCTGTATTTTGGCTAATTTCTTGGTCTCTTTCAGGGGAACCCACAAACTATGCATACCTCTAGAATCCCTAGGATGTTGGTAAACAAGACGCAAATTTGGCATGGGTAGTTTATGTGGACAAAAAGTTATGAGGGCCTATGCGCAAACTGCCCCAAATAGCCAAAAAAAGGCCTGGCACCTGAGGAGGTAAAGGCCTGGCAGTGAACGGGTTAAATAGCATTAGGGATAGTGATGATCCCTGAGGCACCCCACAAGGAAGGGAGAAGGAATTAGAGGTGTACCCACCAATTGCCTCTGTCTGTTCTTTGTTCGATAGGAAAGAGCTGAGGATGGTCAGAGCTGCACCCCTGATCCCAACCCTTTCTAGCCGTATGATATATACTAAATGGTTCACGTATCAAACTCGGCTGAGCGGTCCAGCAGGATCAGTGCAGCCCTCCCTCCCTTGTCCATCTGTCTTCCAATCGCCTCTCTAGTGATTACTAAGGCTGATTCTATACAGTGCCGTGGCCTAAAGCCATGCTGCGATGAACCCATTATTAGTGACCAAAAAGACCCTCAGGTCTTCATTTATAGCTTTTTCTAAATATTTTGCAGGGAGCGGTAAATGGGAAACGGGCCTGTTGTTTTTAACCTCCACAGGATCCTGTGAAGGTTTTTTTTAAGAACAGGACGCACCAAAGCCTTTTATCATGCTACTTGAAAAAGCCCTGAAGTCAGCATGTTATTTAAGAGTTTAACAAGATGGTCTGCAATTGTACTAGGGACCAATTGCTAGACATATGGAGGGCACGGGTCCACAGAGGAAACAGATTTAGTAGTCCTTGGGGCCCTTGTACCTCCACGTTCATTGTCTGTCGGTGCTGTAGGCCCCCCCACCAGCTTCTGGAAGGTGATCACAGGCCATGCCTTCCTCATGTAGTGGGAGCAGAACCGATCCACAGATTCAGCAACCAAACTGTTGTCGTCAAGGTGACTCGATTTGCCCTGGGGTCCCACGCTGTGCTGCAGCTGCCTAACACAGCTCAGTGAGGCACCTCCACAGCCAGATGACATAAGCTGGGCAGCACTCAATAGTGCTGGCCGCACTCTGAGAGGTGCCACACCAGCTCAAACTGCATATCTGTTCATGCTGCAGCTGCATAGATTACAATCATGGCTATTACATCGGCTACAGGTGGGGCTCCAACTGCTCACAAGGCATTGTTCTCAAGGCTCTGGTGCACCTGGGCTGCAGCATACCTCCTTTGGCCCTGGGCCATTCTGGACACTGCCCACTCTGCCGTGCGGTGCTCCTCCCTGAAGAGCTCTAGTACCATTGCAACAGCGAGTATTATGCTGCTATCAGGCATATCAGGTACACAGCACACAGGTATCTTTAGTTGCCCCACAACGATTTTGAGCACCAGGATATTGAAGGATAAAGTTATGGCCGAAGGAGCTGCCCAAGATGGTGGCCATCTTTAGGACTGGCAAGCTCTGCCCCCCATAAGTCTGATGTTTAATTCAATTTGGGAGGGTTTGTCCAGTCACAGTTTTGACCTATAAAGTAGTATGGAGGGTTATTGTGCCTGCGGTAATTGTAATTGTATTTATATAGCGCTTACTACCCCTGACAAATCGTCAAAGTGCTTTTCTGCGAGTAGCACGCTACTCTGCAACCCAAAAGGATTAGTGGTGGATTAGTATAGGGAAATATGAGTACAGTATTAGTATGTGTTAATTTGAGCAGAGGATTTGTGAGTTTGTTAGTAGGTTTGAATAGAATAATGGAGGTATAGAGGAGGGAAGAATCCAGAAGTGTTAATTGGGAGTTTATAGTAATAGGATGAGCCTTTGGATAAGTAAAGGAGAGATGGAGGAGGGAAGAATCTGTACAAAGGGGTTAGGGAGATCATAGTAGTAGAAGGGCTTTTGGCTAAGTTAAAGATGAGATAAAAGAGAAAGAATTTAGTATGGTTGTTTCGGAGATCATAGTAGTAAACTAAGGTTTGGGTCAGCCAGGAGCGGTAGAGGAGGGAAGAGGTTAGACAGGGTTATTTTGAAATTCATAGTAGAAGAATTGGTTTGGGATGAGTCAGAGAGTGGGGATTGAGGATATATTGATAGAGGTATAGGGTGATGGGGAGACAGAGTACAGCTTAGGAGGGAGTTATTTTTTTCCTCTTGTGCAGTAGGACTAAAGTAATAAATGAATAGCCACTTAAGTATAGAGTACGGGAATATATGTGTAAGGAATATAATAATGGATGTAATATTTAGAGATTTAAAGTTTTGTTGTATAAACTCAGACTGCCGAGAATTGCAATATTTGAACTTAATTTATTTGTGTACTTTTATAACATTATTTTACCTTTACTCAATTTTTCAATAGCGAAATGCTTGCCGATAAAAGAGTTAAGAGAACATTTGCTCTTTGTGATAGATAAAATGAAAGTAAGTATCTAATCTAACAACTTATATAGGAACTATTCAATGACCTATGAACATGTTAAGCATAGAATAATATACACATATGTATGTGTATACATACACACTATACATACTTATATATAAATATATGCACACAAATAAACATACATATACATGCATACACACACATATACATTTAACCGTGATTAAATATACATTTGTTAAACAGGTTTGGAGCATGTATATATTTTATTATTATGAAATAGTAACTATAGCTATTTCTTAAAGAAACACATATCTAGATATACACACATAATCAGATTATAAATGTTTACCAACACAGGCATATGCAGTCCATTGCTGCTTGGACATGGTGGTTATGAAGGAAAAAGCAAACTCTCAAGTAGTTTTCTGAAGACACAATAGTTATCCGTGGATCTTATATTTTGGGGTAACGAATTCCATATTTGGCCACTTGAACAGAGAAGGACGTACCACCTATTGCCTTTTACTTGTATGGTGGTGTTTTAAGGTGGGGTGCCAATCTTGAGCGGAGGTTTCTTTGTTGAATGTATTTGGTGATTTTATTCCTGTTGAAAAGTGGTCCTATTCCATGTATTGCTTTGTGGCTGATTCTAAGCATCTTGGAGGTGGATCTTCTGGCAACCGGTAACCAATGCAATGCCTTCAAAGCAGGTGAGATGTGGGCTTGAGGCTTTACATGTAGTAGTAGACTGGCAGCCAAATTCTGAATGCGTTATAGTTTTTTCATAGTATTTAGAGATGATCCACAATAGAGACCATTGGTGTAATCTGGTTTAGATAGTGCAAGAGAGATAGTAGCCTGGATCTTGGGTGGAAATCCAAGGTGGGGAAGATGTGTCGCAGAGTTTTAAGGTGATAAAGCTACATTGTGCTAATTCGTCCACTTGGGCATTCATTGTTAAGTTGGAGGCCATGGTAATTCTAAGGTTTTTAATCAGGCCAGGTGTACAGTGGGTCATATTTTTTCCATTCGCCACATGTGAGTATTTCTGTTTTGGAAACAATCAGTTTGAGATGACACCAAGTCATCCACTGATCAACGACTCTGAGGAAACTGAAGATTTGTGAGTTTCCAATGTCTTTGGGGCATTCCAATGTTAGGAGTATGTGTGTGTCATCTGCATAGTTGTAGCACGTGAGCTGAAATTCATTGATCAATTCTGGTAAATACTTTCTTTTTAAAAAAAAACATTTTATTGGTTTTAGTACATATATCAGTACAAACATTGTAACTTGCCTAACCCTCCCCTCAAGCAGAGTGGTAGAATTCAATGTTCGGTAGGTATGATAGTTTCAACATACATCGCTCTTTTCTATCTTTTGGACTTTGTATTAATTGGGCACCGGTTTGCTTTTATCTTTTACATTTGTCCTCTGGTTCTTCATTATCTTGGAGAACAGGCAAGTGTTGCGTTGTAATATAGTGGCTTGTTGTTCGCTTATCAGTATGTGCACTTCTACCTGAGGGGATCTACCTCCCTCCTCCCTCCCACTCTTTCAAACTGGCGGTCTTGTACTAGGCTAATATAGTGTGTTAGTTAATGAGTGTGTGAGCTAGGTCCCTCGTGGGGGGTTGGTAGGTGTATTTTTCCTGTAAAGTGTGACTTAGGCACGTCCAGATGTGTGTTTCATTCTAGTCTATGGGTGATGTGATGTTTTGGGGGATGTCTGTGTCCATTCGCCGAGGGCCTCTTTTAGAGGTCGGGTGGTCTGTCTTTCTTTTATTAGCTGCTCCCATTCATCCACTAGGGTGCTCCAAGTTTCCGCTCTGGCAATTGGGCCCTGGCCCCTCCGAGCTTCTCTATGCCTAATCGTTTCCTCAGCTTTGGACCACTTAAGAACCTCCCTCGCCCATATTTGTGATCTAGGCCCTGATAATGCTTTCCATGTGATTGCTATCTCTCTTTTGGCTGTTACAAGTGCCAGATCCTGGAATTGAATAGTGTATTTATGCTGGGGTTGACGTCTATAGTTTCCTAGAAGGCAGTAGCCGGGGTCATCTGGTACGTTACGCCCTATGTGGTCAGATAGCAATCGTATTATTTTGTGCCAGTAGGCACAGGCAGTTGGGCAAATCCAGAACATATGTATGAATTCTGCCCCTTCCTCTTTGCATCTGGGGCAGCAAGCATCCAAGGCTCCGTAATGTCTCTTTATTCCTCCTGGTGTGAGATATGCTCGATGTAAGACGTATGTGTTTATCAATTTTAAGCGGGCAGTTCTGGAAGCTCTCGTGGTCCAGGCTAGGATTTGTTCCCATGTGTTGTCTTCTAATGTTTCTCCTAGGTCTACCTCCCATTTTAATTTAAGATCCGATAGTGGTCTGGTCTCGCTTGCGTGAATTTTCCTGTAGAGAGTTGTGACTGCTCTAGTTGTTCCTGTCGTACTAACTAGGTATTGCACTACTTTGAGTGTGGGGGGTTCGATGTTTCCCATACGCCAGTGTTTTCTGATTGTGTTTGTGATTGCTCTATGTACTAAGAAACCTCCTGATGGCAGTCGGTATTTATCACGAAAGTCTGTGAATGATAATAAGGAGTCTGCCTCATATAGTTTGCCTAGTGTAGTGGTTCCCGCGTCCCCCCATCCTCTGATTGCTGCCCAATTTCCAGTATGTGGGAATGTTAATAAACAACGTAACGGTATTTCTGGTGAGTAGGGTCTGGGGCATTGCGCTTTGCGCAGATATCTTCTCCAGCATCTATGGATGACGTCTAGGGCTCGAAAACCACCAGGCCCTGGGCCAGTGAGGTTCAATATAACCCCTGTCAGAGCGTTTAATTCAGGAGTAAAAGGTAGGATTTCACTTTCAGGTGTCGTACGGGCAGCCACCCACCTAGCTAGCCACTGAAGCTGGCCAGCCAGGTAATAGTCTTCAAAGTCTGGGACAGCCAGTCCCCCCTCCTTGGTTGTCCTGCGCATTACTGCTAACAAAGGTCTGCGTCTACCCGCTCCTCATATGAATTCCGTGAGAATAGAGTTCAGGGCATTGAAAAAACTGCTAGGGATCCACACTGGGAGGGTGATGAAGAAGTAAAGCAGCCTAGGAAGGGTTGTCATCTTTAATAAGGCTATTCTGCCTGCTACCGAAATAGGTAGTGTTGCCCAGAATCCCATGGACCCTTTGATACTCCTTAATGCTCGCTCAATGTTACCCTCATAGAGGTTCGGTGGATTGTGATAAATATGAGCCCCTAAATATTTGAGGCTCCCTGGTTCCCATTGTAATTCTCCCATGTCCGGGGGAGGATGTCTTCCCTCTTTAAATGGGAAGAGGCTGGATTTCGCCCAGTTCACCTTGAGGCTTGAAAGGTCTCCAAAATGTTTCAGTAATGAATGGGCTCCTTGCAGATCTTCCTCCGTGTCTCTGAGGAAGAATAGAAGGTCGTCTGCTTACAGTGCAATGTGATGGGGGTGAACTGCTATGGAGGTGCCTCTATAGTTTCTGCCCTCCCTTGCGGTGCAGGCCAGCGGTTCCATCGCCAGTGCGAATAGCAAGGGCGAGAGGGGACAGCCCTGTCTGGTACCTCTCACCACTACATAACTATCAGATATGGTGGTACCCATGCGTACTCTAGCTCTCGGGTTGAGATACAAGAGTTTCGTCCATTCAATAAATCGGGTGCCCAGTCCTAGTCTACTAAGGACTTCATAGAGATATTGCCATTCCAAGCTGTCAAATGCTTTTTCAAAGTCGATGGCTAGCACTGCTGCCTTGTCTTTATCAAAGCTATAGCTATTCATTAGACCTATAAGGCGGCGTATATTGTGTGCTGTTTGACACCCTGGTATAAAGCCAGCTTGGTCAGAATGTATGATTTGAGGCATATGGTGCATGAGTCGTGTTGCTAGTATTTTACTTAGTATCTTATAGTCTGTGATTAACATTGACAGCGGTCTGTAAGAAGTGACTTCTGTGGCGTCCTTCCCTGGTTTCAGTAATGGTATAATCAGTGCTTCTTGTGCAGAAGATGGGAAAGATTGGGTTTCAGCTGCTAAGTTATATACTGTTACCAACTTGGGTCCCAGATTGGAAAAAAAAGTTGAATAAAATTCTATTGGTAGCCAACTGGGCCTGGCGTTTTATTTCGCGCCATAGAGGTTACTGCAGCCTTCACTTCTGCCAGTGTAATTGGTGCTCCCAGGTCCCTCGCGTCTAATGCGGACAATCTGGGGAGTGGCAGACGGAAAAAGAAACTCTGAATTTCTGATATTGAAGGGCGTGCTTTGCTGGAGTATGGGTCTGCTTAGAATTTCCCAAATTCTTCGTTAATGGCTCTTTGTGAGGTCTCCCGTGATCCCCCAGGTAGGGCGAGTTCTACTATTACTTATCAGGGGTTTGCAAGCCATGCCAGGAGCGTACTTGCCCGGTCTCCCTCTGCGTGTGTTCTAGGTAGGTAAGCTTTGTAGTCATAGCAGCATAATCGATCGATTGCCGCCATTGTTTTTTCCCATTCTGCAGCGAGGGAGTCTCTCTTGTCTGGGGTTCTGGGGCATTGTCGCTCTAATTCCCTTTGATTACGCTCTGCTTTTTCTACATCTTGCAGTAGGGTTCGTCTCACTCCAGAGGCCACAGAGAGACATTTCCCTCTGAGAACCACCTTGAATGCGTCCCACTCGATTAGCTTGGAGGAGGCTGAGTCCTCAATTGTATCAAAATACACATCGATCACTTCACCTATGGCATGTTTAAATGCTTCATCCTCTTGCATGAGAGGCTGCAGTCGCCAGGTGGGTATGGGTGCATTTGTCTGGAACCAATTCAGGGCAGCCATGAGTGGGTTATGATCAGATATTGTTCGAGCTAGATACTTGCTTGTCTGCACTGCCCTGTACATGTCTGGCGAGGTTAAGAAGGTGTCCAGCCTGACGTGTAGGTCATGCATATGTGAGTAATATGAATATTCTCAATCTTGGGTGTTTTGTGCTTGCCAAATGTCTATCAGGCCCCAGTTAGTTTGCCAAGCCCGGTATGCGCTTGCAGTTCGTATTGTTGGTGATGTGGGGAGTGGGGTGTGTGATCTGTCTAGTGCCGTGTCGGCAATACAATTGAAGTCTCCTCCCATTATTATCGCACCCGAAAGATATACTGCTAATCTTGTGGATAAGGTAGTCAGGAACTCTCCCTGGTTGGGGCCATAGATGCTTTCTAGTGTTACCTTCTTGCCATCTATTTTTCCTGTAATTATCGTGTATCTCCCCAGTGGGTCGTTAAGCGCTGTCAGATGTTGATATGGGATCCCTGCTTTTATCCATATCAGTGTGCCTCTAGCAAACGCCAAATAGGTTGTGCAAAAAACTCTACCTCTCCAACTTTTCTGGAGTGCCCAGCCCTCTGTTGCATCTAAGTGTGTCTCCTGGAGCATTGCTATATGGTTTCCCCTTCTAATGAGATATGCAAATACTTGGTGGCGCTTGGCCATAGATCTTATCCCCCTAACGTTCCATGTTAAACATTTTAGGTCTCTTACCCCAGCCATTTGTCATGAAGTTGTGTCCGTCTAGCTCATTATTTTGTTCCATGCCCAGCCCGTTCCTCATAAACTGCAATTTTTTTAAATAACAAAAATCCCAACTCCCCTTCCCCAGAGCAAAGGACATAGTGACTTCGCCCAAACTTTCACTCATCAACAAAATTGGAACAAACTTTCTAGGTCTTGTTGTGGTCGTCACAGTCAATATGGGGGTGCTGCGTCACTCTTCAGGTGAGCGGGAGCCCCGGGAATCCAGGCTCGTCTTGACCACACTAATCTTTGATGACGAGGGAAACGTTCCTGGATGTTGTCTCCAATGTATTGTTAGATTCATGATCGTAGGTGTGGTTCTCTGTTCCAACTGGGGCTTTTTGTTGCACGGTTTGTCGTGCGGTTGAGCTTTCACAGTTTGTCGAATATTGTTTAGATGATCTCGTCTGCAGTGCCCGGGGTGATCACAGGCAGTAATATGCTCGATTGCGTGGAAGTTGCTGTCCCATTGTCAGAGTCCGAGTGTTCATCTTCTTTCTGTGGGCTCCAGGGCAGGGGGGTTCCTGGGCCCGCAGTCGCCCCACCGATTCTAGCTGCTGCTTCCATTGCCTGTCTCCTTTCATTGAGCACTTCGTCCATGGTGAGGGGATCACTTCTGTAGGTCGACTGATGTCTAGTTGGTCTTGGTCGTCGTCTTCTCCCTCTGTGCTGCGAGCTAGCATTCGTTTCGGATCCTGGTCTGGACTCTAACCATGCCCAGGTTTCTTCTGGCGTTGAAAAGAATTCTGTGCCGGATGGAGTGACCACTCTGAGTCTGGCAGGGAACTGCATTGAATAAGGGATCTCTAGTTCGCGCAGTTTGCGTTTCACTGCATGGTAGTTCGCTCTGCGTCTTTGTACTTCCCTGGAGAAGTCGGGGAAGATGGAGACCCTGCTGTTTCCTACAGTTAATTCACCTTTCTGTCATGCCTGTCTCAGTATGTGATCTCTATCTCTGAAAAGGAGCAGTCTCGCAATCAGCGGTCTTGGGAGGGCAGCCGGGGGGGGGAGCTGTCTGCCAGGCACTCTGTTTGATCTTACCAGGGCAAAAAATGTGGATAGGCCTTCCGGGGCTACCTCTGTTCTTAGCCAGTTTTCCAGAAAATCCACCATGTGTGCCCCTTCACTTTTTTCTGGGATCCCTATGATCCTAATGTTATTGTGCCTTGCCCTGTTTTCTGCGTCTTCCGCTCTGTTTTCAAATGACTTAAGGCGATTATCAACTTCATTGAGTCTATTACTCAATAGTGTTAGTGTTGGGAATACTTCTGCTATTTCCCTTTCAGCCATGGACACCCTCTCAGCTAGTTTTTTGTGGTCATCTCTCAGAAGTCCCAAGTCTATGCTCAGCGTATCTATTTTGACTTCTAGCGCTGTTCGGGATGCCGCTATTGCTTGTAGTACATTTTGTAGAGTTGGCTCATCGGAGGCTTCTCGCTGTGGACTTTGTGTTGCAGGACTCGCTCCCTCTGATCGTGTTCTGGAATGTAGAGGGGCTCCCATGTCGAGGTCCCTTTTTTTTGTGGTCTTCCCCATCTGTATGGTGTGTGAACCTGAGGTCCCACTGATTCGGAGTAGTCGCATCAGGTGGAGCGAGGAGGGATTCCCTTATTTTTCTCAATTCTCCAGCTGTTTATGGGGTTCCTCTGTGACCTCAGTTTTCCTTTCAGATCTCGTATGCTGATCTTGTTTTTTCCCCTCTCTTTCACTCTCGTGGGGTGTCCTTTATGTGGATAGTATGGCCCATCTGTCTCTGGGCATTGCACTCCGGGTTTGCTTCGTTTGATGCCAGTGTTTGGTGGCAGTTTCCGTTTTGAGTCTCAGCTTTTTGTTCTTTACTTTATTCTTTGTTCTTCTTCTTTTATCTATTCTCTGGATATTTGTCAGAGGGAATAGTCTATTTATGGGGCCTTGCATCCGTATCGGTGCAATATATATATAGGGGATTCTCAGCGCTTGTCTTGCGTGTGCTATATGGGGTCTCAGACTCGATCTATCTCATTCCACAGCACCTCCAACTTCTGGGGGCTCCACGCCGTTTCTCAAGTGTTGCCTTCTCCAACTGGTTCTTGAGGCCGCTCACTCACGTGTCCGTTAGTGGTCCTGGGCCAAGTCCAGTGCTCTATTGTCTCCGGGCGCCGTCGATCGCCCCGGAGTCACCGGCTCTCCTCCGCTCAGGCCGTCCCAGAACCCACGCTTCCGGGCCGCTGCGCCTTCCATCGCCGAGCATCAGCGCCGGGAGTTCCCATCTCTGTTTCGGTAGGTTGATATCCTCTGGTTAGGAGCGCTAAGCGCCCGGGACCCCCACAGCCCCCTTGGTAAGTATTTTTCTTTCCCAGGGTAGCACTCGCGCATCCTGCGGCCCTCCTCGTCGCTCCCTGCGGTTACCGTTTATTTTGCTGGTGTCTTTGCTCCCGGGGACCCACCTTCTGTGCCAGGCAGCCGACCGGACCTCGATCGCTGTCCTCCGAGTCAAACAGTGCGCCGTCGTCGGGTCTCCTTCACTGCCGCTTCTCAGCGGCGTCTCCAGGTGGGGAGAGCCGCGCCCAGGCGCCCAGCGCTGGCTTCAAGGGCCGCGGGCGGCCGCCATCTTGTGAGCGTCGTCGGATTTCTTGTAAAGAATACTTTCTGGGTCAATTCTGTTCTAAAAATGGCTGCTGACGCAAGCTCTCCGCTTCCGGCGGGGGCAATCACTCGCTGCACCCCAAAATGCTGTTTCAGGATGGGTTATTACGGTGTGGTTATGGCCGCGGGTCCTGGAGCTCCCGATTTCTGCAGCCTACGCCATGCTGGTCTTGGCCACGCCCCCCAATTCTGGTAATTACTTCATGTAGATGTTGAAAAGCATAGGTGTGATGATTGATCTTTGAGGGACCCCTGCTTTTGTGAAGTAGGGTTTGTATGAGAAAGGAGAAGAATAGATGACATTTGTTCTGTTTTGAAGGTAGGATGTGATCCAGTCGAGAGCAGTGCCTTTTATGCTGGCTTTGTGGAGTCTTTGAATTAGGGCGTCATGGTCAACAGTGTCAAAGGCAGCTGAGTGGTCCAAGAGAAGTAGTGCAGCACTCCATTGCAGTGGACTGTGTTTTTAAGATCGTCCCAGATTGTGATGAGTGCAGATTTAGCACCTCTTCCTGGGCGGAATCGAGTTTAGTAGTCTGAAAGTATGGTGTTATCATCAATAAATTGTGACATCTGGGTGAATGCTGCTCTTTCTATCAGTTTGAACAGGAAAGGTCCATTTGTAATTGATCTGTAGTTGTTGAGGTCATGTGTGTCCAGGTTTGTTTTCTTTAATAATGGGTGTATGTATGCCTTTCTTTAATAATGGGTGTATGCATGCCTTTTTAAGGTCTTCAGGAAAGGTTCCCGTATTTGAAAAATTATTGATAATTCTTCTTACTGGTGTTGAAGCAGAAGTAGATAAAAGAATGTTCTTGAAGATGTGTGCTGGACAAGGGTGGGTATGGCAGCTAGAAGGCCTACCTGCTTTGACCAAATCCATAAATTCCCTTTGTGATATTTGTTTGAAGGAGTGCAGAGGCTGAGTTGGCTTACTTTTGGAAGGGCTTTTAGGAAACGGGTTGGTGCTGGTAGTTTTCCTTTGTTTTAAATAGGAGTTCAATGTGTCTGCTTTGGTTGTGTAATGATTTTCCAGTTTGTTTGTGAATTCTTGAGTAATGGGATAAGTTTCTTCCATGCATTTAGGTTTTTGAAATTTGTTGAGAATTTTATAAAATTCTTTATTTGTAGATTTAGCATTTTGAATTCTGCCTGAATAGTACCTTTTTTTAGCTTTTTTGATTGATGATTTGTATATTCTGTTAAGCTTATGTAGGTGAAATTTGCCTTGAATGTTGTTTGTTTTGAGCCAGATTTGTTGCAGCCTTCTGACTTATTGTTTTATCTTTTTTAGTTCTGTATTTCTCCAAGGTGTTGGTTGTTCTTTTGTCCTCTTTAGTTTTTTTTTAGTTGCATTAGGATATTGAAAGCTTCCTGTAGCCACTCATAGTTTTTTAACAGAATTTATTGTGTCTAGATCTGCGTTGGCTGTTAGTTGTGTTTCTTATTATTCAAAATTGAGCTTGTTCTGTGGTCGATAGATGTATGTATGTAAGGTGGTCATGGGTGTGTTGATTTGTGGTGTTTTATATTGGAAAGTTATCAATTGGTGGTCTGACCATGTGACTGGTGTGTTGCTTTGAACGGTAGCTATTTCTGGGTCTGTAAAGACGACATCTAGGATGTGTCCAGCGATGTGTGTGGAAATGTTTTCTGTTTTGCGGAGATTTATTGCTTGTTTGAATATAATAGCTAGTCCACCTCCTCTTTTGCCTATACTGTTTTGTGTGATGGTTTGATAGCCTGGAGGAATGGCTTCATGCAACACTGAGGCCATGTCATCTCCCAACCATGATTCTGTTGTGAATAGTAAGTCAGGTTGTGTGTCAGTAAGCAGATCGTAAATGTGGTGCTTGTTTTCTTAGAGTGATCGATCATCAATGATCAGGCAGATTAGAAATTGTGTTTTGGTGGTGATGTCATTTTGTTTTGCAGAAAGGTGAGCAGTATAGTTTGAGCTTGTAGCTGGTGTGTTATTAGTTGTGCTAACTGTATGAGGGTCACAATAGTGTTTTTCTATATTGTGTTCTTCGTTCAGCAGGCTTAGGAGGCATACTGTTGGGTCTGTGTGTGTTGGTGGTGGACTTGGTGGCTGATAGTGATAAGATGAGTGTAGTTCTTTTTGTAGAGTAGCCTTGTTGTGTACTAAACAGGGGGATGCAAAGTTGTTGAGTGGCATGTTGTTTGTTTTGTTTGTGTCTGTTTAGGTTGAAAGGACTATGGGTTGGGGTTTGGAGGAGCATGTGGATCATGATCTAAGGCTCTCAATTGTGCAATGGATGAGGGGCAGGTGAATGAATGTTGTTATATTGGGGTGTATGTGGTAGATGTTAGTGAAGAGTGAGAATTTTGGAGTAAAGATTGGTCAGGATTTATATTATTTCTGTAGTCATGATGGCGGGAATGGGTGTGATGGGAAGTATTATGAAGGTTTGTGTTATTTTGATGTGTTGATGTGTGTGGATTGTTTTGTTTTTGTGAAGTAGTGAGAGGAGACACTGATGTAGTGGTTTTCTGTGAAGGATTTGTATGTGTGCTACTACTGGTGAGTGGTTTTTGAATAGTACAGGGGGTGATGATGTGTTTTGGAGAAGAGTGTATGAGGTGTGTAAGAGGGGATGGACAAAAGTTAAGAGTGTTTGTGTTAGACTTGATCAATGGAAGAGGTAATATGTGTGGTGGAGTACAATGTAAGGATTGTATGGTTGTGTATAATTGGTAAAATGATGAAAAGGTTGTTTGTGGATGGTGTGATGGAAGGATGGGTATAGGTCTTGTAATGATAAAAAGGGGTCTGGTAGGAGCAAATAGAGGACAATGCTGGTGTTTTGTATGAACAGGGAGTGTGTGTCTGGGATGGATGAAAGTTATGTATAATGTGGGTTTGTGTTGTGTGGGCGATGTGTGGATGTGTTAGTTGTAACCGACAGAGTTGTGTTTGGTGTGAGCATGAAGGTGTCGTAATGTTGTAGTTGTTGTGGGTATGTGTATAGTAGTCGTATGAGGGTTTTTGTGGTTGTTTTTGAGACACTGAAATGTGAATAAGGTTTGTTTGTGGTGCATGAGTCTGATGTCTCTACTGATATTTTGTTCGGATGTTGGAGGATGTGTAGGGAATAAGGTCCTTTCTGGTAAATGGAAGATTAGGCAGCATCTCTGGCCTTAGACCTAAACAGGCCCAAACAGGCAACTGCCCTTGTCCTCTCCACCCTTAACCTCGATGCCTGGGCTGAGACGCCCTGTGGCCTAGGCTTAAATAGTCCTATTGGCCAATGGAACTCTAATACTAACCAATCAGATTTATAACCCTAGAGCCAATGGGAGACCTGCCCCTATTAACTAATTACAACCCTAGACCTGACAACCAATCACAACAGTAACCGTAAAAAATCTTAGTCCAATAGGAGCCCTAGTACCAAGCACAACCCTAGCCTTGACAGCCAATCATGACAGTAATCCTAAAAACTTTAGACCAATAGGAACCCTAGCCCTAATACCAATCAGAACACAAACTCTAACCCTTAAGCCAATAGAGATATTAGTCCCAGCAATCAATCACAACATAAGCAACAACCAATAGAAACTTTTATAAGGGACAAGTTACCTTAGGCCCAAGCCCCTGTAGAAGGGAGGAGTGAGGTGCTCCTCTATTCAGAATCTCCTTGGATGCAAATAGGCAGAATCTACACTTCCAAGCTAGCAGTGTTACTTTTCAGGTAAGGAACAGATTTGAAACCACTGAAATACTGTTTGTCACATGCTCAAAATATATGGCTTTTTCAAGGCAAAAAGAAGTGGTGCATGCACTTTCCAAACACAGTTTAGCAGTTAACACAAATACCACGAACAACAGGATCAGAAATCCATAGTCCTGTGAAATAACAACTGGTGCTCTGCACTGGAAACCTCTGGCTTACATTAAACACTGGGTACTACTCTTTAGTCCTCTGTAGCTGTGTCACCATTCCCTCATTGAGAACTCCACGATACAAACTCAGAAAATAAGAAGACAAGAGAAAACATGCAGATCTTCCCTCACTCTCTTTTGCAATGCCCCAGACTGAAGTCAGGACCTTACAAATCTCACAGAGCTGATATCACCTAAGCATCTTTTATACCATGAATCCAGGAAGAGAGATATCCTTCTCCATTATGATGTCCCATAGAGCTTATTCTACATGATAGCTGTTCACCAGCAGCACAAGAAATGCCACTGTCTTTTGCAGATAGCAGCTCATTTCCCCTAGTTTGAGTGGCTATTCAAACATCAGTTGATTCTCAGCCCTTCTTGTGTTCTGCTAGCACTCCACTATTTCTGCAGCCGGATTCTGAAGCCGATGGCAACCAAGTCTAATTCTGAGAATTATTGCTTGGTTGCTTATACCCTTTTCACCTACTTATTTTCTTACTTTCTTTTTGAAGTAGCATCTAGCACCTCAAGTCTGACCTAACTGTCCTTTACTTTAGAAAGGAGTGCCTCCAATTTGTTATTAATTGCTATTATCTTGGAGTCAACTTAGTCAGTTTATGTTTCCTTGTAGAGGCTACATCTGTACCATCCAAGCCTTATATAGGGTACTTTCATAGGTTAGAAATCCTAGCCACAACCACAGTCTCCATCTTACCACTATTCTTCTCCATCTCAAACAATACCTCTAGGATGGAATTGTCCTGGTTGCCACCAATCTGTTTGTAGGTCTTAAGGTTTTAGCTGTGTGTTGTTAAGACTTTAAAATATACACATATATCAGTTGTTATGCAGCCCCTTCCTCTTCAGTAGATGGCTTTATTGTCTACCTCATTCCCCACTTCTTATAGAATAGCTTTCCTCACAAATGTGGGTAGCTCCTTTTTCGGGAGCATTTCTTCCTTACCATATTCTGATAAGATGACTTGTGTCCTTTCTCCACTTACATTACAGGAACTATTTTTTTCTGATAGCCCTCCACGGAAGTGCGTGTTTTTTTGCTCTCTCTCCCAAGTTCTGATTCCCTATTCACACCCACGCATACTCTCTATGTTGCTCTGTTGTCCATTCTTCAGCCATCTATACCTGCCTGCCTTTTTTTTTATAACACTGGTCCCTCTATTGCTTCCCTGCGTTTTCCTGCTCACCGCCCTTCACATGTTGGAAGCATTTCATTGTTACTGAGCTGCTCCTTTCTGTAAAAGAGCTTTTGCATATGTTTTATTTTTTATTTGTATTTACTAATTGCAGATGGGAATCCACCATTCTGGAATGTTAAATTTAAAACAGAAAATGGTAGTGGTATTATAATACAAGCATGCACATGTGTCAACAAGCTGGGGCCACTGTAACGAGATGCACATGTGCATCATCACACTTGTATTTGTTTAGGTTTCGCCAGTAAAGCGCTGTGCTTGTAAAATGTCTTGTACATTAAAAAAAAATCTTAAAGTGGGCATACAGTCTGCCCATTACTTACCATTTGTTGGCCATTTTGTCACTCATTTCCTTGCTTTCCACTGACGATTTCCTCTTGGTTTCTGATCTCTCTTTGTGTGTTTTTTTTTTCGGGAGCATGGACCAAGTACCTCTTCCTTTTGTAGTATTCATCCACTGTTACTTTTGTTACTGAAGCTACTTTTCTGTGAGTTCTTGTTTTTTTCATAATAATACTAAATGCCCCTGAGATATTTCTTTACAAACTTACCCTTGTTTAATCAGCTTCACGAGGCTTGCTATACTGTGACCCCGCACTGCTCTCTCAGAACAGTATATCACTCACATGCCCACATTTCGCTCATTATTTCTACAGACTTTTAAGCCACTATTTGCACTCAGAGTACATTTTAGCCGTTTATAATTTTGGCAGAATAGTTTCTACATTGAGACACTATGTGCTCCATTATCCGAGCTTCTCCCTTGCCCGGACTGACAGCCTGCTCTTAGTCGAAGTGCTGCTCCTTTTGCCATGGGGAGGGGCAGCGCCCAACAGGGATTGGCATGCTGGCAGAACTAAAGAAATCCTGCCACAGCCCGATGCTGCTAAAAAGATGACAGATCCTGTTAGGTGACAGTCTCTGCCCTAGTCTTGCCAGCACATCTAAGGTGCAGGGACCCTGGAATATCGAGGAAGTCTAGATTTGGCTTTAGGCTGAACTACCGCCCCTCAGAAGACCACAAATCACCCAGATTGTGTCTGACAATGGCCTGAAGGGCTCAAATCGCCCAGATTATGTCTGACAACGGCCTGAAGTGCTCAAATAAACTTCGAGACAGGACCTCAGCAAGGGGAGGGGGGCAGATGGTTTCAGTTAAACCAAAAGCTGCCTCCAGTACTATTCTTTCCAGAATAAAAATGTGTCTGCCAAAGAGGACCTGAAAATAAATCCTTGTCCCAAATCAGCAACATTGCAGCCTCAATATGTTCTCGTTAGATTCAGAAAAGAAGTCGAGACATGAAGTGGTCAATCACAGCCAGGCACCCACTGTCCTCTCTCATTTATGAGACTGCCCACACAATATGGTAAAGCTTTGGAGTAGCACTGCAGCCCACATGCTCCTTTGACTTCTGGCATCCCGGCAGCCAGGTACACAGCTAAGGGAAGGTTAATGCATCCTTTGCAGAGATCTGAGGAAAGTCAGCAGGTTTAATTTATGTCTGCTCTGCCTTTCGTGCCTGATGCTGACAAAAGGTGAATTATTGAATAAACGCCTGCTGTTCACAGCGCTTTCTGTGTTATGTCTGTAGATTTACTGACGTAATTTTGAGCCTCATTTACGATGCCAGTGATGCAGGGTGGTGCACTGCGCCACCAGGAAAGGGCAGCCATCACCGTATCTACAGGATACAGCGCATTTCTGTCTTCGCACCCTGCACTCGCACACAAATTGCTGCCTAGCACCAAGGCAGGCATCCTTTCACCGTGGTGCAAAGATGCCGCCGTTGCAGGGATGATTGTTTTCATGCAGGAAGGGATACCTTCTTGCACAAAAACAACCAGAACAGGTGTTTTCCTCTTTCTATGTGTGCTGCAGTATGCAGCACACATAGAAAGTGTAAAACACAGGGAGAAATACAGATCTGTCTTCCCTTTGCGTCATTCTTACACCACCCCTGAGATGGTGTAGGAATCTTACGCATTCCCAGTCTTGTAAATCTGGGAATGCGTCAGATTCCTCCGGGTTCCATAGGTGTTGCATGGGAACACCCCAAGCAACACCTATGGAACGCCCCTTCACGCAGTGTTATGCGTGAAAGGGGTCTATATTTACAAGGCCATGAAAATGCACGTAGCGTTGTAAATATGGGCTGGCACACTGCACCACTAGAACATTAAAAAATTATGCTCCGGTGGGCAGTGTGCCGCTAGGGCCTCGTAAATGAGGCCATTTGATTGTCAGGCCCCATGCCTCCAGAGAAGCTGTTGCCCCTGAACACACGATTCACTTTTAAAATCTAAAAAAAAAAACTAAAAACTGTTATTTACTCCCTTTACTCAAAGAGAGGAGCATTGTGGGACAAAATTAGCTTGTAGCCAGAGAGCACTAAACTGTCAATTCATGATATTTTTCCTTGTATTTCCCTCTGGGAACCAAATAAAGTTACTGTGGTTTCAATAGCCATTTTTACACCCATGAGTTCTAATCCCGGTTTACAAACTTGACCCATTGGTGTTGATCCTGAAAGGATGACTAGTTCTCACTCTGCCATAGTTCATATACCGTATAAAATGTGAAGCTTTTATAAATGGGCCATACTCGACATTAAGCAAAATTCAAGGACTGACATTTAAATTCAATATAATAACGACCTTGGAAAGTCTCATACAAAATATTAATTCTTGGCCACGGCACAAACACACACCCGTTCTGAGATTCCCTCTGGACGGCACGTGAGAAAAACATACTCTAAAGCAGAATCCAGCCAAGTCCAGGGGTCTTGGAGGAATTCTAATAGTATTTACATTTATCCTAAAACTAACGGCGGCTGACTATTTGCCAATGTTAACCACTTTTATTTTATTTGTAAGTATGTCACATAGAAAGTAGACAATAAAGAATGGAAAAAAAACACCCCGCCTTCGGTGTGAGCTGTGAATATCGAGCCCCTTAATATCGACAGGACAGAATAGTGTCACAATATCGAGGGACAAAATATCGAAAAGTAAGTTTCTATATATTTTCTATTCCTAAGGCCACATATTTACCTTGGTGATATACATCTTCAAGGTACGTAGATGTGGTTAAGAATGTCCAAAGGCTCTCCCCAACATGGGGTGAGCTATTATTATGAAGGGCACAGCGGGACCGGATAGTGGGTTAAGATGATAGGCCAGTTGACAATGGCCCTCGATTGCGCGTGACCCAGCACCTCCCTCGAGTGGGCCTAGCATCCTGAGGAGATCTCACGGCTGGTGGTGGTGGTGAGGCGCGGCCGGCCTCAGGCCAATTCAATTAAAAGGTGTGACGAGGTAGAGCTCGAACTCTTTCTTCCTGCCCTGCTCTCCATGACCACCCCTACCAGCCACCATGAGACCCACAACCACCAGAAGCTGCTGTGGACTGGGGGAATCTTCATTTTCATGCCACTCCGTCTGCCTCCTTACTAGGCTGCAGGGACCACCGTTTGTTTACATTGCCATTCCTGAAATTGTTTTGTGACATTTTGGAAAGTATACATACTCAGTGCAAAGTTGGTGGGGGGGGTGTATTTATATTTGTTCTTCCTTTTCTAACCACTGCAGGTGAGATCTGGTATGGGCGTGGACGGAGAAGGCTCGGTTCTCGATGCACGGCAAGGATGTGCTTCTGGGAGCTGCTCCTAACTACTTGGAGGAGCCATGCGCTGGTCTCCAGGCGGGTGATGGTGGGTCAGGCCTAAGCATTGGGCCTCTGCTGTGTGGTGGGGGGTGAGGGTGGGGCTAAGTGGTATTGCTTGGTTGACATTCTGGTAGTTCCTTCTCTCGATTGGGTGACCTCTGCCATGAGGACCAAGTAGAGGGCGGGTACCATTTTCTGTTTGTCATGTATATCTCTTTAAGCCAAGGAAAAATGTTCTATGGTCGGGCACGTCCAAGTGTCACTGCATGTGCAAATGTACTCTCTGTGTCAGATTCTAGGTTTCCATGCACCATGACGGACATGACTGGTCAATGTAGGGCAGGTCCCTTCTGAATGACCACAGGGGACCCTTTCTACCGATGATGTTGTTCGGGCTAAGACTCTGAAACATATTCATATGGGGTAGCCATGAAAATGTCCTAGATACACTTCACCTGCTGACAGGACGAGATGCATGCTGAAGTGCCTGCTGGCAGGATAATGTGCGTTCTGAAGAGGAAGAGCGGTTTGACATCATAAGTGTAGTAGCTTTATGCTACCATCTTTATTGACTTCCCTCTGGTTGAGCTCTATTCAAAGGTACTCTGAAGCAGATTAGTCATCTTCACTTCGGCATTTCCTAGGGACTGAGTGGATTATCAGTTCCGATGAGTCTATATTGTTGGGTCAATGCGCAGGATACTTATTTTCACTCATATTATCAGGTTCTACCAGCTTAGCTTTACAATATCTCAATTGTTACCACAACTTTGACCATCTAGGCGGTATTTTCGAGCAGTGCGGGTGGCAGAGTGCTACTCCTTAAGGAGTGGTATGTATGGCCTAGCCAGCTGTGTGTGTAAGGAGTTGGGCTTGGCTTACACGGAGAGCAAGTGCTGGTTCAGCAGTCTACCATTTCTGCTTCAGAAAGAACTGGGTGTTTTAACCTTCTCGCTGGGGTATGGGGTAACATGAGGGGAATCAACCCCGTTTTCCACATAAACTGCTGATAAAGAGGGGCCATGTTTACAAGCAACTTGAGCTTTCTTCTAGACATTTTGCTAGATGCAGTTAGTTGTGTGGTAAATGTGATTTTAGACTCAGGGTTTGCGTCATGTTGTCATTAACCACTTATCAATAAGGCACTTAGGGGTGGAGAGGATTTCTTTCTCACCTTTTTGCCAGGGGTATTCCTGTGAGAATCTTGCTATAGGAGTTTTGTGGCAGGCAACCACCACCTCATTTGGCTATGTTCATCAGGTGGCTGGAGTGAAGACCCTACTTTTTGCTTGGATTTCACTGATGAGACTAGACTGGATATCTACTTCTGAGGCTAGAGGGTTTTGGTCATCTCTTTTTCTAATTCAGAGGGCTCTGAGGTACTGTTCTACTTCATTTTATTATTGGACCGAAAGGACCGTACTGTGTCAGATCAAAAATGTATAGCATACACTGAAGTTATCTTGTTCCTTCCTCAACTGTTTGAACTAGGTGGCATTGGCTTCATTCGGGATGCATTCTTGGCCACTCAGGTTTACGAAGTGCAAAGGTCAGTTTGGATCTCAGCATGCTTTAAAGTTTGGAAATTACAGCTTGTCTCCAGATGCACTTGGCTGGTGTGAGGTTACTTCACCCTGAGTAGGCTGAGCCAACTGAACAAGAGTGAGTAGGGGGCTTCGGCTCTCTGCGTTCATTATGCTGAATGTTAAAGTAATTTCCTGGTGAGTTGGGCTGAGACGTGACTTCAGCGAGCAGGCCCGAAAGCTAACTTCAGGATTAAATGGTTTGGCCATGAAGGTCTTTCACATAGAGAGCCGGTCATTGAAACAGTTCTTTTCCAAAGGGATTTTACACCTCAGGTTATTGTTATCCCTCATGGGGGGAGGTAATGATCTTGCTGAATATGGTCAAAGGATCCAGTAAACTGCTAAATGGCTAGGTTAGCTGTGTGTTTTCTAATGCAGTCTTGATTGCTACATATCTCTTGGACAGAGTGGCATGGAAGTTTCCCCTGATGGAAGTACACTTTTCTTCACTGTTGTCATTCTCCTCTTAAGTGACAGTGCAGCTCGGGGGAGGCGAGATGGTAGGTGAACCATGCTGGCCTGTGGCAGGGTGAATTCATAGATGGTGGGAACACTTCAGATACCCTTGGCATCTCAAAGTGATTAAGACACAGAGAACACCAGTGTCACTTGGACCTCAAAGGTGGTGCTTGCAGGAATCTGTAAAGAAGCTGCAGTTTTTTGGAGGGTTGGGTCAATCGCTTTTGCAGCCCTTACCTTCCTTTCCATGTATGCGCAGTTGCACTAAGGGACAGTTGTCCTATGTGGTGGTAGGAGGATGCGGTATGTGCCAGGTGACTGAGACATGGCCCAGTTGTCGAGGCTAGCTCTCCAGAGGTTGTCGGGAATACACCAGGTAAGGTTGCTCTGGGGTGAATGGGCCTCCGGCACAAGTGAAGAGAGCAGGGATTCACATGAGTGATTGTCCTTTTCTGCTCTATGATAGGGCTCTTAGTGGGCCCAGGAACGTCAGAGGTGCCAGGGGGACTAGGTTGAAGGGCAAGCCATGAGTGCACAAAAATGAATTTTTATGAACAGGAAGGTATTGGGGTTGTAGGTGACTCCTTGCCTAGTGAACTATGTATGCAGGAAATTAATTATGTTACAAGCTTGTAAATGTGAGTGATGTGTACTAATGTGCAATCTTGCAAGTTATGATTATGTAATAAGTAACGGGCTGAGGTTTGATATCTCCTAATAAACAGCAGAACTTGGTCTCAGGCTGCCATTTAAATGATTTTGAAGGCTTTTTGGGTGCAAGGTTGAGTCAGAGGTCATCGACATGACCCCTCCATTTGTCCAAAGGCTCTCCCCAAAAAGAAGCGAGCCAACACTATGGAGGGCAGAGCAGAACCAGACGGTGAGGCAAGAAGGTGGGCCAATGGACCACGGCCCTACATTGGGCATGGCCCGTCACTTTCCCTCAAGCGGGCTTAGTGCCTTGAGGAGATCTCACGGCAGCTAGTGGTGGTGGGACAAGGCCGGCCTCAGGCCAATGCAATTAAAAGATGCGGTGGGGTAGGGCTCGAACTCTTTGTTCCTGCCCTCCTCTGCATTACCACTGCCACCAGCCACTATGAGACCTGCAGCAACCAGAAGCTGTTGTGGGAATCTTCGTTTTTCCCACCCACCCATCCCTTAGTTCAGTAGAGTTGGTTGGGTTTAGATTTGTTATGCAAGATTGTTCTCATATTGTTAGTTCCCAACTGCTAAAATGCTGTGCCATATTTACTGTTGTCTCTAATTGTGTTTTCTGTTGTTGCAGGAAAAATGCTATGTTATGTTATGCCTTTTGTTGTATTGGGGCGTGGTGAATTTGTGGTTGGTGGGGACACTTCAGGCCCTCTTGGCACCTAATAGTAATTAAGGCACAGAGAACACCAGTGGCACTTGGACCTCTTAGGGGGTGCTTGTAGCAATCTACAAAGAAGCTACAGTTTTTTGGAAGGTTAGGTCAGTCCCTTTCGCGACCCTTACCCTCATTTCAAGCATGCACATTTGCACTAAGGGTCAGAGGCCCTTTGGGGTGGTTGGAGGATATGGTCTACAACAGGGGACCAAGAATTGGCCAGGTTGCCTAGGCTAGGGTGTCGGGGTTACCCCAGATGGGGTTGCTCTGGAGTGAAGGGGCCTCCAGCACAAGTAAAGAGAAGAGAGCAGGGATTCGCGTAAGAACAATTGTCCTTTTCTGCTCTGGAATAGGGTCCTTAGTGGGTCCAGAAACATCAGAGGTACCTGGCGGACCAGGTCGAAGAGCAAACTATGAGTTCACAAAAAAGATTTTTTTAGAACAGGGAGGTATTGGTGACTAGATGTCTAGTGAACTATGTATGCAGGAAATTAATTATGTTACAAACTTTGTAAATCGGAGTGATGTGTACTGCTATGCAGTTTTGCAAGTGTTGAATATGTGACTAAATATGGCCTGAGGTTTGATATCTCCTACCAAACAACAAAACTGGGTCTCATGCTGTCATTTAAATGGATTTGAAATTTTTTGGGGTGAAAGGTTGAGTAAGAGGTCATCGGCATGTCCCCGTCCATATAGTAAATCCTTACTTCCCTCTGTGTACTTATCTCTTGATATTTTGTCCCTTGATATTGTTCTAACTGTATTCTGTTCTGTTGATATTCTGGCTCGATGTCCCCCTACTAAAATCCTAGCCTTCAAAGGCAAAGCTATGTTTTACATTCAGAGCCATATTTACCAATAATTCACGCAACGTAGCAGGCCCATTGCTGCGCTGCGTGAATGGGAATGGGCAAGAATGCGCTGTAGTTAACACTGTATGGTGCATTCCTGTTATTTCTCAGTGCTGGCATACGTTTGGCTGCCTAGCACCAAAGCAAGCACCCCTGAGCCATGGTGCAAGGGTGCCTGAATTGTTGGCAGGATTGTTTTTGTCCAGGAAGGGATACCTTCCTACACAAAAACAATCCTCACAGGCATTTTCCTCTTTCTATGTGTGCTGCAGAATGCAGAACACACAGAAAGCAGAAAAAACAAGGAGAAATAAATATGTTTCCCCTGTGATGCCTCCCTGGGGAGGAGTAGGATTTTGTTGTATTCCCAGGTCTGCCACTAATAGTAATTTTGGGAAGGTGCCAAAATACATGGGAAGAATGAACACCCACACTCCACTCATGTAATGCCTCACTGATGAAGAGTAACACAAGGGAACAATTTGTGCTGCTTTGCGTTACTCTAGATTTATCATGCAAGATGTCCATGTGTGGCTTGATGAATCTCACTTAGGTTTTGCGTTGTCCTTGCACCCCCTTGGGTGGCACAATGGCTTCGCAAAACCTTCATAAATCTGGCCCTCAATCCCATGGAGGGCTGCAGGTTGCAGCCACAATTTCTATGAACTGTGGGTGCCCAGATGTGCCATCCTTGTGCACGTTAACAGCCAGTCCTGGTTATTCCTGAAGGCAGAGGGAAGGAAATAGATGAAACAAAGAAAGGACGAGGCTTGTGAGAGAAATACACATGATCACAATTGTTGGTAACACCTGTGTGAATTCAAGCTTTAAGAGTGGACGAAGAAGGGAGGAAGAAAAGAAAGAAAATATAGGGAAAGGAAGGAAGAAAGGAAGGGATGATAAGAAGGAAAGATAGGAAGGAAAGGAAAAGAAGGAAGAAAAGATAGGGAAGAAAAGATAGGGAAGAAAAGGAAGGAAAGATACTTAAGCACAGTAGCACACCATCCAGCATGTTATCCGGACATTTGTCAGAAGAAAAACACGTTGATAATTTGAGAAAGTTAATGGAATTATGCATGTTCCTGCTATCTTTAGGAACAAGTCCCCCTCCCCCTCCCGGAGTCATGCAGCAGTTAAGAAAATGTGTCTTATCTCTGCATGTGTTTCAGATGTTGATTTGCGGTGGAAACGTGCATTCCTGCCCCGAGCCGAGTCCGATGAAGATGGATCGAGATATTTAGTGACCACAGCCGCAATTTACATCCCAGACAAGACAGCCCGGGTATTCACGTGAACGTAAGCGAGGGATGAAATAACATTACAGAAATAAAAAAATAGGTATTCATTAGAAAACATCCAAAACGTTTAGCAAATGTGGTGCCACTTTTTATTGCTTTTTCCCAAGTCCTCTCTGCCTCTCTGAGTAATGACTCTGCGGGGCATTGTGACACCTAAACTGCTGGATCAAGGGTTGTGACATCACGCAGACCGGTGACAATACAGGGATGACCACCACACTGGAGCTTAATTGGTGCCGGTGGTTGCAGGTGGTGGGCACTCGTTTCAGAAAATGAGGACTTATTTTTCTTCATCAGGCTTTGACCTGGAGATGTAGAAAGAAAGACAAAAAAGGAAAAAGGGGGAAGGGAAAGATGGGTAAACGGGGACTCAGGGAGAAAGAAGAACGTAAATGAACCTGCAAGAGTGAGATAAAGAGACAGAAAATGTAGGGTGATGGAAGAAAGAGGCATGAGGTGAAATCAGGACCAAGGGGTCTTGCATGTGGCAACCCTGGCATTTGGCAGCACAAGCAATTGCATGTGAAGAAAAAAATGTTGGGCATGTGCACTTATGTTTTTACAAATTAAGCTTTTTACTCATTTTAAGTCTTTAACAGCCTTCTATGTGTTCATAAATCAGAGGAAGAACAAGGAAAAGACACTAGAAATCTGGACTGAACACTTGCAATCCTGTTTACTTTCTTTCCTGTTGCTTTCCTGACCTCTTAGACCAGGATTAGCAAGAGCATTGCCACGGGCACCGCACCGAGGGAAGAGCCAGTCTCTACAAGCTGTTAGCCCTGTCTACCCCAATTGATGTCCATGTAGACATTGATGCATGCATATGTGAGTTTATTCATATATGCAAGAGCCACTTCTAATAACATGGCCATAGTGGCACCGGCACATTTCAAGAGCCAATCTGGGATACACCGAGTTGACATACCCAAATTACCTAGGTGTGCACAGCAGGGGGTGGGGGTGCAGCATTGTTAGTTTGTCACTACATCAAGTGGAGTTGTCACCTGGAATGCAGGAGTGAAAGCTGTGTGCACTTAAATTCTGGCTGCTTTTTATTAGGGGCGAGCGCAAAGCGCTCCGTCCCCTGTAGTAATCTCTCTTTGGGCTTCCAACCACGCCCATATCACGTCAGCCACTTTCATTGGTTTGCGGGCTTGCCTTTTAAAATCCGGTTGCTTTCATTTGTGAAAGGCATGCATACGTCATGCCTTTTCTGGTGTTTAGCCGACCTACACAGCACCGGTAAATTACTAAAAACATACGAGGCTCGATGTTTTCAGCATGGTTTCCGGACTAATTTATCTGTTTATTTTCCACGCAGCGCAATTGCACTGGGGTTTACATCGCACGATCGCGCTTGGTTTTTCCGTTTTCAATTTCAGCACGATATCACTGCTTTTTTACATTGTGCAACCGTGCTGCATTTTTTTTTTCTTTTAAGTTGTGTGGCAGGAAAAGTCTGGTTAGGAGTTCACAACGCTAATAGTTCTAACTCAAGCAAATGCGAGACCGGTTGCATTGAAAATGCTTGTTTCTCAAGTGGGGTAAAGAGAGCCTATGTTATCTTGATTGCATTAAGGGCGATGGCAGATTTGCAAATAATTTTTGCAATCTGTGCAAAGGTCTGTGGGAAACTTGGCAATAGTTCCAAAGTTTTCACTTTACCTATTCCATGTTGAAAATCGTTGTTTCTGTGACATTTTATAATACCCGTTTCTATATTTATTTCCACCAATAAAATGCTTCTTTTTAAGTCAAAACTACATACAAATTGGTGGTTAATTCAGCTGCAAACATTTGCCATTGTGCATGAAAAAGCTTGGTACAAGTTAAATGCCACAACAAAAAAAAATCCGGGTACATTTTCCAGCTTGGACGTGATCAATTAAAGTAAAAAGAATCTTACTAAAATTAAATATTAAACTGCAATGTGGAAAAATACTTGTCTGAGATGAAGCGAAACCGGGAAAGTTCCCGGAGTTTGCAAAGTAATAAAAATCGGAAACTTCATAAAACTTCACTGGTTGAAAAAATGTCTTATCCCTGCAAAATATTTAACATACATTTTTCTTCCAGTCTGAAAACAGCGTAGAGTAGCCTATCGCCCTTTTCCCCGTTTTGTTCTTTTGAAGAGCTCCCTGACATCATTTCACATCTGTGAATTAGTGCAAAATGATGCTTTCCACAGACAGTTTGATGGGTGGTTGAGTCACTCTGTCTGTTCTGATCTTTCCACACTCTGGTTAAAATTCCAGATTCCTTGGCTTCATTTGTGTCACTTTTGAAGTACTTCTGAAATCTACAAATTCTGCTGCACATGATGGATGGTTTCTTAGATACCAGCACCGAGATGCAAGATATGGAGTGTGTAGGCCTCACAGAGCCAGCGGTGCACTGGGAGCTGAAAACAGCCCTGGATGATGTGTTCACACCAGTACCACATTGTAATGAGTGAGTATTACGAATGTGCCTGGCTGTCTCTAGAGGATTTGTAGGGGTATATTACATTTGTATCTTCAAATATTCGTGTGTGTTCCCTCAGGGATGTTTGTCAGAAACATAGGTTTCATCTGCGTTTAGTTTACCAACTCCTTGCTGCTTTTCCCTTGTTCCTTGTTTACCATTTCCTCCTGTTCTGTAGGTAAGATTTTTTTTTACTAATTTATCATTTTATCATCACTATTTCACGTTTTTAAAGAAAATATAATTATTTATATCAATCAATCAACCAAATAACATCATTCGTTTTTGTGCTAACAAACAAAAAAAGTACATTAACAGCATAAAGTAAATAGATCCATATCATAACTGATTAAAAATGAGAGGAAAAGGAGATATGCCGATTGGAAGGGAGAGATCTTCCTACTTCCCTCCTTATAACATGCTGCAACAGGTTTATATATATATATATATATATATATATATATATATATATATATATATATCTCGCACAAATGATATACGTTAAAAAATCTACATACCAAATTCATACCATTCAGTTAGAATTAGACTTCCCACGCCCTTACAAATACATAAAGCTAACGCAGCAGCACATATATGAACATAGTGCAGATGTTGTAAAAAAAGCTAGGACTGGCCTTGATTTCCTAAAATAATGCTCCGTCATCAGGGGTTTGATAAACCTTCTTCTCAGAACTAAGTAAAACTCAGACAGAAGAATAAATAGTGCTTTGGGCCAATATCCCATCACAGGGGCAACGTACCTGGCCAATCGTTCAAAGTGGATAACATTCAATCTGAAGCGAGCAATCAAAAATCAACAATAGCTATTTGTTGTCTACAACAGATAAGGCTGTATCCCAACACGTTCAGAAGTCCCCAAATGGGAGAAAACGCACTGCTTCGTGCTTTCCCTCTTGCGCCTATCTTCTTCAAGAGTGACAACGCAAAGGAGTTTTAGCTCTCTCTCTTCTCGGGATCATTAAGGAGATCAAGTCTACTCTTTCTGTCGTCCATCTCTTTAACGTTCTGCAACCATGGGATTTTGTATACAATTTCAAGCATTAAACAACCCTGTACAATTAATCTATAGGCTTCCTCTTGTTTCCAGTTCCAGATTTTATGCCAGAAAATGAGAGGGCTTAATTGAATAAAACCTTTTACAAAACTCAGTCCCAACTCTTGATGGATGACATAAGAAGAGCTAGATTGTGGCGTTGTGAGTAAATGTCTTATAAACTTATTTTCCAGGCCTGCAAGGAACTGGTCTTTACATAGCTCTACACACATGCCACATAAGTCATCATACTAACACACTTGGGCTTGTACATCTAAAGCATTTCCTTTATTGGTATTTCCCTAGTTTATTGGCAAAATCAAAAAACAGCTACAAGTCACTCCTCAAAATGGATTAGCCTTGCCTTTTCAACGTTTTTCCAATTGTCCCTGGAGTCTAATTGTACCCCCAGATACACATATGAGGAAACCGTACCTAATGACACACCATTCAATACCATGTAGCAATATTTACTCATAGCTGACCTCCCCAAAAAAACATGATGTAGGACTTTTATAGGTTCATCTTGAGATCTAAATTGTCCACAAAACTACTGAAGCTATTCAAAACCTGTTGAAGGGCATTGAAAATATGAGCCATCAGCATACATGAGTACAAGAACAGGGCACTGTCCTAACTGAGACATATCTTTACACATGCCCAATCATGCCCAATAACTTGTTTTCTAACCCATTTATGTAGAATGTGAATAGAAAAGGGGCCAAGGTGCAGCCCTGCCTGACCCTCCCATTGATACTATAGGCTTCAGTACACTGTCTGTTTCTCCAATACGTCACCCTGGCAGTCACGCCTAAGTAAATCTCTTTCAACAGGTTGACTATGGTTCACCCTCACAGTTTACTTTTAACTACTCATGGAGGCATGTTCAAATATTTATCAGTAACTTAGCGTCACGTAATAATGATAAATTAGCAAAATTACTCTGATTTCTCCAGCATAGTTAAAATTACTCCTAGGCCTACTGGTGACATATACATAGAAACCAAAATGTCAGCACGGCATCCATGCAATCTGGCAAAAATTTTACTGCAGCTCCAGAACTGATCAGAAAACAATGAGCCCCAGTATGTGTAAGAGGTTGTCACGTAGGCTCTCATTATCCTAATGAGACTTCTGGATTTCGAGTGACAGAATCGCCTGCGGTGTGGGAGACTGAGTCTGACCCACTGCCGGTGACACCTGTCGCTCCAATCTGGGTTTTGCTCCGGCTAAATAACAGTGCCTCATCTCTACCCAAGGGCAGGGATGATTGGGCAGCTGAGCGCATGACATAAATGGTTTCTCAGGGAAGTCGTGGTCACTCAGGTCTCATCCGTTTCTCTCAGTTACATTATTCTCATATACACAATGACAAAAAGAGGCAGTATATGTTTCAATAAGACTTTAATGAAGCAACTGCATCTTATGTAGCAAAGCGTGTGCTGCAACAACCAGGACGATACAGCATGTTAAGATTAAAATTGTGACAAGGAGAGTAAAACATAGAAGTAACGCTACGATGTTGTCACTAGAATCAATAGACTAATTCTTTCCTAGTCTATAATGGAGCACAGCGTGTTAAGCTCTAATTCTGCCCTTCAGGTTCTCCTGGGAAGACATCATCCCTCTTACCCGAGCAAAGGCCTGAAGTCTGCAAAGGCAGCTGTAGTGAAGCATTCAGCAATCAGCATACAGTTGTGGTTCTCTGGCTGGACTCTCCCTCTAAAGTGTAAGGGACAGGGAAGTGTTTTTATAATAAAACAGCTGATGTTCTGAGAAACTGTCCCTACATAAGGATGTGTATTTTCTATGAATGTCAGAGACAAAACGTTATACCACGTTCACCAGCAGCCTATCTTTCTGCAGCCTAGGAGGAAGCACAGAGAGAGCAAGAATGTCTTATTTGAGAACAGAGTGCTGGCCTAGGCAAAACAGTTAGATAGAAGGAAATAAAACAAGACCGTAAAAGTGGTTACTGTAACAATAATAAAGCAAAGCCGAATAAAATATATCTAGGTGAAAGTGCACAGCGGCAGGCTTAGTATGCTAAAATAACGTGCATGGAGCTATAGCTAAAATGGCTAAACAACATCCTCCCCTTGTCGGTTGAAGGTGGTTCAAAGCCTAAATGTACATAAAAACTACTAAAACTTAACCTAAGATATATATGTAAAAAATTTCAATAATGACAAGTTTAAAGGACACATGAGCGTATAAAAGGACAATTTAAAACTGTTAACATGCGGCATAAAAAGACCGAATTTCAAGAGTCAAAGTTATTTTTAAAATTCCCAATTGATTCCTGGACAATGGAGGACAGGAAATCTTCCACTTCTGCAGGTGTTAAAGTTGGAAAGGCATCGCCGAGAAGGACCAAGGAGCATCTGTGTTCCATAGACTGAGCCTCAGTCAAGGCGGCATTCCGTAGTGTGCCCAGTGATGATTTGAGAGCCACATCCTCCAGGAAGGGCTACTCTTAAGTAGCTTCCTATAGCAAATGCACCCTCAACACTCATTTCTGGTAATGAGCCCTCAGCGAGAATATCAATAGATCAGCGTCCAATGGAAGCAATCGCTGCTTTGAAAGACAGACTTCTAGTGCATGTTCGAAAGAGCACTAGAGACACCGAAACACGGGATGCACACAATGTAAAACTGGTCTGAATGACAGAGACCAGTCACACTCCAATTGCTCCAGGAGTGTTGCTCCAAAATACTGCATCATGCGTTCACTACACAGCTGCGCTAATGGGAGCACTTTCATTCCTCCTTGTTGCGGCGGGACAGCCATTGCGCATAACAAAATAGCGACAGCAAAACGCCAGCTATTATAGCCAAAGTTATTGAAATCCCCTGAAAATACTGGAGAAAATTGAGTGAATAGCTGATGGTATTAAACCGAATGTGGAGGAGAAGGTGTGAATGAAACCAGAACCAATAGCCTTAAAGAAATTTGCGATTCCAGTAGTACTGGACGCGTTAAATATCCATCCCACGAGTTCACCAAAGTGTCTTGGAAAGGTGGTACTTAAAAGGGACTGTATCTCTGCTGACGACCTTGCCACCTGAAGTGCGTAGGTCTCGCGTGCAGATGTAAGAGCCACATGTTTTTGAAACAATAAAGCCTTGAGTCTGCTAAGCTTGTCAAAATTCACATTAGAAGTAGCAATATTGTTTTAGTTGGAGGAAAAAGTACGTTCCAGTAGCATGTAACAATCTTAAAGACCAAAACAACATAAACTATTCTGGCTCGCATCCCACAACAGTCTTCACCATTGAGGAGGACATAGCTGCCATTTGAAAGTATCTGGAACGTTGGTCTTATTAAGGGTACTGGAACTCCCTTCTGATAACAAGCCAAGTTCGCTGCAGACGCGTTACACGCCCCATGCAAGGACAGCGGTTTACAAACCATCGAATGACTGACAGAAGTCTCTCATTTAACACTGCTAAGAAAGACTTCTTTCATGCCACTGAGACATTTGTACAAGAAGGGTAGCTCTCACACCTCATGGATGTAACTATCTCCCAGCCTCTCATATCTGCCTACGGAATGTGTTTTAAACAGGAGGTGAATTGTAGTGTGGAATTAGGCAGATTAATGACCCAGGGTATTAACCACTCAGCAGATGGTATTTCAGCCACAGTAAAAGGCAACTTTTCGAATTTCTCGATGTTCAGCATGACATAAGTCGCTTCTTTCTTAGCCATTAGTTGTTGTTGTTGCGTTAAATTAAAAGAAGAAAATATTTACCTTGCGCTGACATGTTGCCAGGGAACGCGACTCTCCTTCAGTGTTTGAAGTGTCCAACCCAGCTGCGTAAAGGACCTTAGCTGACTCTGTCCATGGTATAAAGAAGATATATCTCTTTGTATAATGTCTATAGCAGAAGATACTATGGTGGTCATTACAAACCCTGGCCGACGGTGTTAAAGCGGCGGTGCTTGTGGCGGGAGTGTCCTTGGCAGTGGTGCCTGTGGCGGAGGTGTCCTGTTCAGCGGTGCCTGTGGCGGCGGTGTCCTTGGCAGCGGTGCTTGTTGCGGCGGGGTCCTTGGCAGCGACTCAGCTGCTGGCGGTCCTGTCTGGAAAAGTGGGGCTGGTGCTGGCGGTGCTGTGTGGCCCAGCGGGGCTTGTACTGGCGGTGGCCTCCTGGTCAGCGGGGATGATGGCGGTGGCCTCCTGGCCAGCGGGGATGATGGCAGTGGCCTCCTAGGCAGCGGGGAGGATGGCGGTGGCCTCCTGGGCAGCAGCGGGGATGATGGCGGTGGTCTCCTGGGCAGCAGCGGGGATGATGGCGGTCTTCTCCGCCGTGCTGCTCTTCCCAGACTTGCCAGGTTTCTTGTGCCCCTTCCCCACCTTGGAAGGTGTCGCAGCTGACTCCACACTCCCACCTGTACCCCTGGGAACGGCTTTGGTGGCTGGAGGCTTCCCCCTCTCCCGCCAGGCACTGGCCAACTTTTGATGCTTGACAGGTGGGGGACTGTCCTTGCTGTGGCTCCTTGCCACACTGGCTGCCCTGCTGCCTGGTGCACTCCAGAATCCTGTGACTACTGGCACACTGGTCCGGGAGATGTTGTGGCTGAGGTGCTAGGTTGGGACCTAGAGAGTCGGGCCCTAGGAGACTGACGGGGTGGGGGAGGTGAGGGAAAGAGGTCAAGGGTGGACAGGAAAAGTTTCTTGGGAACACTGGGACGGGTAGCTGGAGGGGGTTTGGGAGTGGAGGAAGAGGTTGTGGTTGTAGGAGGTGTACGTTTAGTGACTTTGGGTGAAGGTGCATGCGCTGGAGGCTGTCTTGAGGTGGATGGCTGTTGGGTGGGTGCGTGTATCTTGGGAGGTGGCCTCACAGACACACTGGGAGAGGATACAGGGGACGTGTGAATGGTAGTGGGGGTGGTGACTGCACGTGAGCGGGGTGTGGTGGTGTGTGTGCTGGTGATGGAAGTAGTGGCTGTAGATGTAGTGCATGCAGGTGTGAGTGGAGACGAGACTGAGAGGGAGGAGGGAGACGAGGAGGAGGGGGACACAGTGGAGGCAGTGGATGTTGGTGTGTCTGCATGTGTGTGACGCTTGCGTGAGTGCCTGTGGGATGTGTGGTGCTTATGTTTGCCAGAGCTTCCCTTGTGTGTTGAGGTGTGTGCATGCTGGTCTGATGGTGTGCTTGGGATAGGCTGAGGTACAGGGGATTGGATCTGGGTGGAGGAAGTTGGAGGGGGGGGGCTAGAGACAGGGACAATAGCTGCCATCAGTGCTGAGGCCAGAGTCTGAAAAGCTTGCTGAAAGGCTGCCTGACCAGAACGAGTCTGTATCACTGGTGTCAGCTCCTGTCCCCAACGTGGAGCTCCCCTCGCCCTCCGTCCCACTGGTGAATTCCGAGTCCGTAGTCTTGCCCTCCAGGGCCATGTGGGATGCAGCTCCCTCCTGCTCCGGTGCCTGCCTGATGATGCTAATGCACACAAGAACAGGAAGACCACAAAAAGGGGGTGACGACAGAAGAAAGACATGTTGAGTGCATGCATTACTGCTACCGTTGGCGGACACGACAGACACAAAAGCCCCCTGCACTACGCCGCGCACTTGGGGTCCACTGTTCAATCCCTGGGACATGGCCTACAAGGCTATGGCCGACATCTGCACACATGGATGTCACAGGAGCCTGACTAGGTGTAGCTGGCACTGTACACAGGTGGGGTGGGATGACACAGGGTCTGCCAGAAGAAGGGGACCTACCTAGCACACTCGCCCTGGCCTAGAGAAACCCACAGCCCACCTCCCCCACCCAGACACCTCCACTGCGCGCTGAATCGCCTGAATGAGAGTGTACTCACCCCCTTGTGGCTGCTGTGATGCCCTCAAGCGCCCATCCAACTCCGGGTACGCCACCGCCAGGATCCTGAACATCAGGGGGGTCATGGTGCGACGGGCACCCCTCCCACATTGGGAGGCCATCCCCAGCTGGGCCTCTGCCGTCTTCTTGCTCCAGCGTCGAATGTCCTCCCATCTCTTACGGCAGTGGGTGCTCCGTCTGAGATAGAACCCCAGGGTCCGGGCGTCCTTGGCGATGGCACGCCAGATGTCCTTCTTCTGGTGGGCGCTGACCTACATGAATTGTACAGGGGAAAAAGAAAAGTTATTACCAACTGCACCGTCACAGTCATTGGCCTCCATCCCTACCCTTGCCATGTGGCACATGCACTCACCGTCGTTTCATGCACGCCTCAATCTCCCCCGCACTCATCTTTCATCCACCCCACTCCACACAGGCATTGCCCATACAGCATGCTTCCAGTGTACTTACCTGTTTGTCTGGAGGACCGTAGAGTAACATGTGCTGGGGGAGGACCCCATCCACGAGTTTCTCCAGCTCCTCTGTGCTGAAGGGAGGGGCCCTTTCCCCAGACGCACAAGCATTGTCTCTTCCAGACTGAGGTCACAGCAGCACTTGCAGTGTAGGTCCTCTCCTGTCGAAGATCAGGTATCGAGTGACTGAACAGATAGAAAATGGCGGTCACGTCCGCGGCAGTGCGTACCGTCACCGCCGGGGTACATCATCATTGGCTCCTGGGAACCATAGGGTCCAATGTTAACCAATGCAGAATTGCACTGCGGTCTTCGACCGCATACCGCAACGGTGTACAACGCCAGCGCAGTTACCTCACATCCCATTGTCCCACTTTACAGGTCAGGCAACCGCCATTTCAGGGGCCCATATGGCTTAATTTTTAACTGCGTCACACATACCTAGGCCTTGCCTCAACACTCATACATGCAAATTTCGGATTATGAATCGTGTTCTGTGTAAGCTGTGGGTACGTACCTCTGAGTTGGTTGACTCTGTGCTCGCTGTTGTCCTTCATAGGCACCATCCGCTGGGACATGTGAGGAGATGGCAGCATCCTCCGGTGTACAGACCGCTGGTGGACCTGTCGACAATGGAGGAAAGACGTGATCATCACCTACAGGCTTGATCGTGCCACAATCCTGGAACTGTGTGCCCAGTTGGAGCCAGACCTGATGTCAGCTATCCGCCATCCCACAGGAATCCCCCCTCTAGTGCAGGTCCTGTCAGTACTCCATTTCCTGGCAAGTGGGTCATTTCAAACAACAGTGGCCATAGCATCAGGGATGTCCCAGCCTATGTTTTCCAATGTGTTGTCCAGAGTGTTGTCTGCCCTGCTGAAACACATGCGGAGCTACATCGTTTTCCCTCAGGTGGAGGATTTGCCTACAGTGAAAGGTGATTTCTATGCCCTGGGACATATCCCCAACATCATAGGTGCCATTGATGGGACACATGTGGCTTTGGTACCCCCCGCAGGAGTGAACAGGTGTACAGAAACCGGAAGAGTTATCATTCAATGAATGTGCAGATGGTGTGTTTGGCCGACCAGTACATCTCCCATGTGAATGCCAAATTCCCTGGCTCAGTGCATGATGCTTACATCCTGCGGAATAGCAGCATCCCTTATGTGATGGGCCAACTCCAGAGGCACTGTGTGTGGCTATTAGGTGAGCAACTGGAAGCAAGTCAGTGGGAATGGTTGTCTGGGTCTGGGGATATCCCTACAGGTTAGTGTGTGTCTAACAGTTGTCTCTCGCCATTTGCAGGTGACTCTGGTTACCCCAACCTGTCATGGCTACTGACCCCAGTGAGGAATCCCAGGACAAGGGCAGAGGAACGCTACAATGAGGCCCATGGGCGAACTCAGAAGATTATAGAGCGGACCTGCGGCCTCCTGAAGGCCAGGTTCAGGTGCCTCCATATGAAAGGTGGATCCCTATTCTACTCACCAAAGAAGGTGTGCCATATCATCGTGGCCTGCTGTATGCTTCACAACTTAGCATTGCGACGACAGGTGCCTTTTCTGCAGGAGGATGGTCCAGATGGAGGTGTTGTGGCAGCTGTGGAGCCTGTGGACAGTGAAGACGAGGAAGCAGAAGAAGAGGACATCAACAACAGGAACTCTGTGATCCTGCAATACTTCCAGTGAGACACAGGTAAGAATACAAACCTGCCTACTACATGTACTTTAACACTACTACCTCTCTACTGTCTGTCCTTTTCACCCAGTGTATGGTCACCGTGTTGTCACTTTCCCTTATGATTTTACAGATGTGGGTCCCACTGTGTGACATCTGCTTTGTTTCCTCATGGACTAGAGCTGTGTGACATAGGTATGTTGACATTACAATTGAAAG
This sequence comes from Pleurodeles waltl, assembly GCF_031143425.1. Lineage (NCBI taxonomy): Eukaryota > Metazoa > Chordata > Amphibia > Caudata > Salamandridae > Pleurodeles > Pleurodeles waltl. Next base: position 417,212,761 of record NC_090448.1, on the reverse strand, counting down.
AGAATTTTGTCAGTGTAATTGCTAATACACTAAATCACAGACAGACTCCAGATTGTTTTGTGCTTTATGGGTGTTTATTTAAGTGCTCAATATTGGAGGGTGCTGTAAAATTGTGAGGGGTGATGGTGGAGGAATGTTCATGGCAGAGTCCAGTCCATTAGTCTCACAGGTGCATTGCCCAAATGGGCATAGGAAGTGGAGCTAGGGTAGTATGAGGATGGACAGGGTGACAAGGTGGGACAAAAGGATGACATTCAGGGCGGTCTCATTTCTTGGCGGGGGTCTTGGCATCATTCTCTGTCTTTGTCCTCGATCTGAGGGACCGTTTGCGGGGTGGTTCTCCCTCTGCAGGGGGTGGGGTGCTGGTGTAGTGGTCCTGTGGCGGTGCCTCCTATCCACTGGCGCCGGCGGAGATGGTGGGCAGTTCATCGTCCAGGCTAGTGTCAGGGGCCCCTTGTTGTGCCACAGTGTCCCTCCTGGTGTTGAGGACTTCCTTCGGCACCCCTACGATGGTGCCCAGGGTGGAATTGATGGATCTGAGTTCCTCCCTGAAGCCCAAATACTGTTCCTCCTGCAGCCGCTGGGTCTCCTGAAACTTGGCCAGTACCGTTGCAATCGTCTCCTGGGAATGGTGGTATGCTCCCATGATGTTGGAGAGGGCCTTGTGGAGAGTGGGTTCCCTGGGCCTGTCCTCCCCCTCTTGCACAGCAGCCCTCCCAGGTCCCCCGTGTTCCTGGGCCTCTGTCCCCTGGACCGTGTGCCCACTGCCACTGCCCCCAGGTCCCTGTTGTTGTTGGGGTGGTGGGTTAGCCTGGGTTCCCTGTAGTGTTGGACACACTGCTGATTGACGTGTCCTGGGGACAGAAGTATGGGCCCGCTGGGTGGGTGCTGTGCTGGTGTTTCCAGAGGGGGGAAGCTCTGTGGTGGCCTGTGACTGTGTCAGGGGAACCAACTGTCCCGAGGTCCCAGATGGGCCGGGCTGGTCATCTAGATCCAGTTGGACAGAGCTGCTATCATCACTGTGGGCCTCTTCTGTTTGTGGTGTGGACATGTGTGGACCCTCCTGTCCGGTGACGTAGGGTTGGGGTCCTGCAGGGGTATAAAAGGATGTTTATTGCATCTGTGTGTGCCATGGTGTGCAATGGGTGGGTGACCGTGTACCCCAGTGCTTGCATTCCTGTGTGGGACCTTGCGTGATGGTGGTTTAGGGGGGTGTATGGGTATTTGCAGTGGCCATGCTTTGGTGATGGGTGTCCATGCTTTGTTGTTGCATGCAGGGCTTGATGTTGGGATGTGTGGTTTGTGATATTGGGATATTTGTGAGGAGTTGGAGTGATGGGGTGAGGGTGAGGGTGGGGGTATGTGATAGCACGCAGGTAGGGTGGTGGATGTAATAGTTAAGATTTGACTTACCAGAGTCCATTCCTCCATCTACTCTTGCGAGGCCCTCAGGATGCAGAATCGCCAAGACTTGCTCCTCCCATGTTGTTAGTTGCGGGGGAGGAGGTGGGGGTCCGCCGCCAGTCTGCTGAACCGCAAGGTGGTGTCTTGAAACCACGGAACGCACCTTCCCCCGTAGGTCATTCCACCTCTTCCTGATGTCATCCCTATTTCTTGGGTGCTGTCCCACTGCGTTGACCCTGTCCACTATTCTTCGCCATAGCTCCATCTTCTTAGCTATGGAGGTGTGCTGCACTTGTGATCCGAATAGCTGTGGCTCTACCTGGACGATTTCCTCCACCATGACCCCGAGCTCCTCCTCAGAGAACCTGGGGTGTCTTTGCCGTGCCATGGGGTGGTGGTGTGTTGTGTGAGGTGCGTGGAAGTTATGTGGGTGATGGTATTGTGTGCCTGTGGATGCTTGGTAGTAGTTTGTAGTGTCTCTCTCTGGCCTTCTTTCAGAATTTTGGTCGTAGGGGTTTGTGGGTGATGTGGGTGTGTGTTTTATATTGTAATGGGTGTGTGTGTGGGTGGTGTGTGTATGTGTATCAGGTGTGTGTATTTTGATTTGTCTAATGTGGCTGTGTTTTGTAAGAGTGTGTGTATTTTGAGCGCGGCGGTGTGTACCGCCAATGGAATACCGCGGTTGAAAGACCGCCGCGTGGATTCGTGGGTCGTGATAGTGTGGGCGTATTTCTGCTGGCGTGACGGTGGAGGTTTTGCTATCGCCAGTTTTTCACTGACCTTTGGTGTGGCGGACTTGTGTGGGTGTCTCAATTTTGGCGGATTACGAGAAGTGGGTCATAATGACCGTGGTGGAATTCCGCTGCCGCAGCGGTGTGTTGCCGGTCTTCTGCACGGCAGTAAGCGGCTTTTACCACCAATGTTGTAATGAGGGCCTATGTTATTTAAGGAGTATATCTGGTCGGACAGGGTATAAATTCCATTATCTACAACAGCTAATGCCTTTTTTTATTTTCCTGTTTGATTTGCCTTAACCGGGCAGCAGCTTCTTGTTGTGAAAGTTTCCAAATTTCATTATATACTTCATATAAGAAACGCTTTCTGCGTTGTTTTCTGGGGCCTAACAGGAAATCCTGTAGAACGGTGTTATCAGACAGGAGACTGAGGTGTTCTCTAACCGCATCTAATGAGGAAGTTCTTAACAATTGCTGGCATAATTTCCCTACACTGTATGTTGTTACTACACCCGCATGTTTGGACGATATATAGCGAGGGTCTGGCCTACTAGTTCTAAAACCCCCAGAGGAGTTAATAAAACGTTTATGACACCCATTGGTATCTATTGGCCACAATAACCACCCGCCAGGACGTGTCAGTGAAACATTAAATTTACCATTCTGGACCCATTCATCGAGCTGATCTTCAGTTGCATTTATATATTTTTGCCATTAATAACATTTTTCAGGGGCAGGTATACTTGGCGTGATCATTTCCTTAATCTTTGCTAAGCCTAAACAACTCGTTTGTTGTACAGTTTCATTTAAAACTATCATTTGACCAGGTATCAGGCATGCTCTAAATAAAGCTTTGTTCCCCCGTATTTGCCAATGTCTAGTTCCCCACATACTTTTTAAGTCAATCGACTTCAGCCAATATTCCCAGCCTTCTATAGTCAACCGGGAAACAAAGGAATCCGAATATGTAGATTTCATATTTGTCAACAATATACGCACGTAGGTGGCAATTTAAAATAATACGACTCAGCATTTTTAACATCGTGCCCAGAAAAATATGTCAACTTTTCAGCATACGTTTTAGAACTCCCTTGTGGGGGAGTTGGACAATGTTCTCATTGTGTATAATTAACAATAGTCTTTGGTGTGCTTGCTCTGTGGATGAAATGGTGCCCATAATAATTATAGCAAAACATATCACCATAATTCTCTTTAGATTGATAAACATAATCATTTTCAAATAAAGTATAATACTGCAATTCAGTCATCACAGAATCAACTGTTTTCACATCCCAATCATCAGAAACAACTCCGGGTATTATTATATCGTTCATTGAAAGTTTAAACACATATGGTATTTGAATGACCTCCGTAGGGCTGTATATATCGAAAGTTAGTTTATCCCAAACAATCCCATTAGGAATTGGTATAGCGGAAATGTTCACAAAGGACAAGTCTCTGCTGACCTTGTGAGAAGAATAATGTGGTTTTAGGACCTCATCCACTAGTTCAACTGTTGATTTTTCAGGAAGAATATGACCATGTATTAATAAAAAGAAAGTGATGACAAACCCAATCTAAAGCAGGCAGGCTAGTTCAGTCAAAGAAAGCCACAGATAATTCCATGGAGAATGAAATTGGTTACTTTAAGCCAATTATCAGCTTACGTGTTTTTGACAGTTCTGGAGTTGAAGAGGCGAAAGAGTCTGAGATGTCATGGTTGATGTCGGCAAAATATTCAGAAGCAGTTCGTGCAAAAACTGAGCCCTGTTAGTTGGGGGAGTTGGTGTTTCCCGCGGTGGCACAGAATAAATAGCACCATCCGTCTGTGTCGAAGTTGTATCAAATTGATCAATTATTTCTGTATTATGTGTTGTTAGTGGAACCTATGCAAGATCATTTTCCACCCTCCCCATGCTCAGAGAGGTGTTGGTGTTGCTGGTTACAACTTGTAGAAGAACTTCTTGACCAGTAGTGAGAGGGATTTGGGAGCTACTGGCTGTTCCTTTTGGTTGGCTGTGCAGGATCGGCCACATGGTGTAGTTTGACATTGTCAGTGGAGACGTTTTTTTTGGCACCTTCCAGCAGTGGTAGATTGACAGTTCTGGTACCGTGTATTCCAAAGACTGGGACTGGTGCACGATAAGAAGGATCAAATTCCTTTTTCACAGCAACCTTTTCACGTACTAGATCCACCACTCTAGGAATCCGGACGGTAGGCGATACAGGTACATCCTTAATTCCTATGGAGGCAGCACTGGCAGAAGAGTTGTCATCACAGAACTGTTGTAATTCCTGTAAGACAGTGACACATTCATTTATGTCAAAGGGTTTTTCTGCTGCTTCCATGCCAGGACCATCAAGATCTGGAACATACATTCAAGTTCCGAACAGGCACTCATATGAAGTACGACTCCCCCAGGGACCTTATAGGCAGATTGTTAAGTGCTCTCTGGACTCCATACAGGTGATTATCCAACTACTACCCGTATCTAAAACTCTGGCTGTTAAGGATTGCTTTAAATCACGGTTTAATCACTCCACAACACTATTTCCCCTGGGATGAAATGGAGACGAGTACTGGAGTTGGACCCCCAATTAAGCCATGGCATCCCTGGATACCCTTGAGGTGAAAGCAGGGCCCTGGTCCGAGTTGAAAGCCGCAACTGCATATGTACCAATAAAGACTCGCAAATCTTTAATAACAGTCCGAGCGTCAGCCGAGCATTGTGGCCACACCCATAGAAATCTGGAGCAGGAGTTAACAGCGACTAGGATTTATTTGTATGCACTGTCCGGTGTTAGGGGACTGCAATGGTCCAAGTACACACATTGTAAACATTTGTTGGAAATTAGGAGGGGTGTCTGCGGTGGGCGTTTGGCAGTGGAAACTTTAATTTGTTGGCAGATGTCACAACAAAGGACATACTGCTTGGCCTCTTTATACAGGCCTGGCCACCAATATCGGGCTTGTACCAATGATATTGTAGTCCCCACACCAGCATGGGCAGATGCTACCCCTTCATGCGCTGCTTTAATCAACTGTGGTCTTATAACCTTGTTGGGAATATCTTGCACCCCTACTCCTGGTAACTTAACCTCAGCATTCACACAGCTGCCAATTGGTAGGAATATTTAGCAGGAAATGCTTTAGGATAGGGGTGTACCATCGGCCGTAGCTTATATGGGCAGCCCATATGTCTTCATCTGTTCGCACTTAAGCAAGTTACTGCAGCAACAGCGGCCATAGCTACTGCTGACTTTGTGGTTTCATCAGCCAGTGTATTCCCAGCAACGTGTATTCCCACGCGCTGGTGTCCAAGTGTATGCACAACATGAACATTTGGTAGCGTTTCCTTCAGATCCGCTACTTTCCCCCACAGAAGTCTGTGCCTAATGGTGTTGCCTTTAGAATCTCTGAACCCATTCTGGTGCCAGTAATGCAGGTATTCATTGAAGGACTGGACACAATAGTACAAATCACAAACAATCAGTGTGTGCTGTGCAGGATCCATATGTACCAGTGCCATCTCCAAAGCTATCAGCTCTGTTGGTTGCGCTGTGCAATCCCCTAGAGTTTGTGTAAATGTATGTAGGGACAAAATTTATTGTCCTTCATGTAGCCGCTTATGACTTCGCAAGCAGCGGAGTATTGATGCTTTGTGCAAGTTGCAGATTGTGCAGACCCATTGGTGTACATGACTCTATGATATTATTCAATAGGCAATGTGTATGCTGGAACTGGGTATTCTAGTTCATATTGCAGAAATTCTTTAGTTTGTAATTCTGGGTCAAAAATGTAGTCTACATCAGTGGCTGTCAAAGACGTGGCCCATTGTATCCAATGTGGATGTAATGCTTTAGCGTTAGGAACTCTGGCTTTTGTGAGAGCCTCTAGGGCTGGAGTTGGAGAGATGACAATAATGCATTTGCCCTGGGATAGATGTCTTTCTTTAATGATGGCCATCTGAACAGCAGTGAGAATTTTCTCAGTGGGAGCAAAACTTTGTTTCGCTGCTGAGTACAAGTGTGATTTGTAAGCAATCGGGACAGTTTCACCCTCATTAATGGTTACATAGGTGAAACCAATGGCACCAGCAATTACTCTGATAACCAAATGTGTTTTGTTGTCCCTTGTGTGTAGATGTTGTGCTGCAAGCATGTCTGTCTGCAGGTCTCTGAGAATGCATGTATGTTCAAATGTCCAAATTTACTTGAAAAGTCTGGATGTATTAAGTCATATAAGGGTTTTATGCATGAAGTATAATCTGGAATGTAAGTTCTGACAAAATTTAGGAAACCCAATAGAGATTGGAGTTTTTTAATCATATTTGGAGGTTGTAATTGTGAGCATTTTTCGAAGAATTTTGGTTCTTTCCTTCACTTCATATCCCAGAAACAGGGCACTGAGGAAGGATATTTATGTTTTTTTTAAGTTGAATTTGTAGCCAAATTCAGCAAATCCCACAACAATGTGGGATACCCATCTTAAATGTTGTAGTAATTCTTCATCCATAAGATAGATATCATCTACGTAGGACAATGCTTCAGGATCAATGTTGTGCAAAATTACAGTCACATGAGCTGCGAACAGTCCTGGGCTGTTCTTGTACCCCTGGGGTAAACAACAGATTTTACAGAGCCTAGTGCACTTAAACTTGTTAAGTCTCCACTCTCAGGCACTATATTCTGGCAGAAGAAGCCATTGTACATGTCCATTGTTGTTTTGCATTTTTTGCGCACTATGTTGTTCATCAGTGCTGTACTATGTGAGTTTTGTATAACATATGTGCGTGTATGACTGTTTAAGTGTCTGTAGTCTAAGACTATTCTATATGAATGGTCTGGTTTAGCTACTGGGAATCAAGGATTATTCACTGGAAAGACACAGGGTTCAATTACGCTCTGGTACTCTAGTTGTGTCAGGATTGCTCTCACAGGTGCTTTTGCATCATGTTTTATTGGATACTGAGGTTGATAGGTATTATGTTGTAGGGGGATTCTTTATCCCTTCCTACATTGTTGCAATATAACGTGGGTGTCTGTGCCAATGCCCAATCAATGGCGTAGGATTCAGCAAGTTCCTCCGAAACAAGGGGAGAGAAGGATGGTTTAATTACATCTTCCCCATATGGGCAGGTACAGACAAATTCAGGTGGCCAATCTTTTTTGGCCAACAAAACATCATATATATTTACCATGCGTTCCCAAAAGATTGCGTCTATTGTGCGTTCAATGTCTCCTTCTAATTGTAGCATTACTTTATACACCCTATCAGGTGTGGAGACACGCACGTCTGCAGTTTCTACTTGTAAACAGTCATTATTTGCTTTCACCTCCAGATGCTCTAGAAGACCCCGGCAAACTATTGTGACCTCTGCCGCGCTGTCTGGCAGCATTAATGCCCACTTCCTGTTCTTCAAGAGGACCCTCTTTTTGAGTGGCATGTTGAACTGCAACTGCTGCCACCTTTTTCTTTTGAAATTGGGGCTTTTGCTGGGGAGTTTTCTCTTCCTTTTTAACAAAAACCTCTGATGAGCGTTGTGATTCCTGTCTCGGTTTCACATACTCTGTTCTTCGCTGTGATCGCCCACTTCTCTCGCTGAGTTTTTCCGATGAGTCCTGAAAGGAACGAGATTGGTGTGTATCAGTATATTGATATCTATCAGGTGTTTTTTTCTTATCTCTATTTCAGAGATTATATCTATTCTGTGGGGTCTCCACAAGCTGAGATTCTCCTCTTTCTTTTTTAGGCGTTTGTTGTTTTTTATCCCAGTGTTTCTTGTTATCCTCAGGAGCTTGCTTGGAACATTTCTTATTTGATTTTCCCTGAAACTGTGGTTTAGTTAGTCTGGCCCCTAGACTATCTTGACCGATACTTGAATAGGTCTCTGCGATAATCTTTGGCAGCTCGCATTCTTGATCCTGTTGAGGAACATCCTGGAGCTGCATGCGCACTGCTAGTGCGACTGCTTCCCCTTTAAGATTACTTAAAATAATTGAGGATACTGTGGCAAAATTGCCTATTGATTGCATCCCCAAATCTAGGGCTGGGGCAGCCTTGTATTCATCTTGAATTTGTTTAAACACTTCTGCCAAGTTGGCAAGTGTTGGTGTACAGTGTGCAATAGTGTAGAGCGGGGCAAACACCTTGCCTCATGTGTTACAGTTATCAACTGTAGGGATCATCCCAAGTGACAAGCACATCGTTAAAATTCTATGTTTATCTTGAGGTCCTATGGGGAAATCCTGCTTCCAGTGCATTAATTTTCTGAACTAACCAAAACAGAATTTCCTTTTGTTGGCGGGTACTTTACGCATGATCGAATGTGCAGTTGCAGGGTTTATACCTGGCGTCACTGCATGTGGTTGCGCTGGAGCAGCAAATGCTGGGTTTGCATTCTATGTTTGCATTACAAACTGTACTAATTGTCTATATATTGCCGTCAGCTCAGTATATAAGCGACGGACCTCAGCTATTGCTAAGTTTGCTGCTGCAGGGTGAGGTGTATAAGTGGCCAATAAAGGCCAGGTAGGACCATCGTCATTTAGAGGACCTAACCTAACTAGTAAAATCGTGTGGGGTAGGGCGCCATCAAGCCAATTATTATGTTCTTGATAAGATAATGGTGTTTCTAAATATGCATATTCTCTGTATTGTCCAGGTACATTTGCAAGTGTATAGTGATAAAATGAATTTGTGTTCCCATCAACTGCTGGAAATGTGACCCACGAATAAAAAAGTTCTGTTCTATAAGGTGGACGGGCCTCCACCACAAATGTGACTGGACCCCCCTGGGCCGTTAGGCTATTTGCCAGTAAATGTGCAGTCAGGGGTTGTCTCATATTGACTGCAATTGCTACATGTTGCTGATTCGCCATAGTAGATAATACATTTGTTCAGAGAAGGCACACCAAATGGGGATTTTCCTTTTAAAGTTCAAGCTTGAACAACCTCCAGCATCAGATAGGGTATCCTACTTAGCTGAGGAAGAAATCCTCAATACCACGGATGTCTCCGTATATAGTACTGAGGTGTCTTTGTATATAATGAGACAGAGATACTCAGGAGAACCCGAAAACTAGAGCCTGACCAAACGTTGGCGCGCCATGTCGCGTATGCTCTCATTATCCTAATGAGACTACTGTATTTCGAGTGACAGAATCGCCTGCGGTGTGGGAGACTGAGTCTGACCCACTGCCGGTGACACCTGTCGCTCCAATCCGGGTTTTGCTCCGGCTAACTAGCAGTGCCTCATCTCTACCCAAGGCCAGGGACGATTGGGCAGCCGAGCGCATGACATAAATGTCTTCCCAGGGAAGCCATGGTCACTCAGGTCTCATCCGTTTCTCTCAGTTACATTAGTCTCATATGTATAATGACAAACAGAGGCAGTATATGTTTCAATAAGATTTTAATGAAGCAACTGCATCTTAGATAGCAAAGCGTGTGCTGCAACAAACAGGACAATACAGCATGTTAAGATTAAAACTGATAAGGAGAGTAAAGCATAGAAATAAGGCTACTATGTTGTCACTAGAATCAATAGACTAATTCCTACCTAGGCTATAAAAGAGCACAGAGTGTTAAGCTCTTATTCTGGCCTTCAGGTTTCCCTGGGAAGACATCATCCCTCGTACCTGAACAAAGGCCTGAAGTCTGCAAAGGCAGCTGTAGCGAAGCATTCCGCAATTAGCAAACAGTTGTGGTTCTCTGGCTGGCATCTCGCTCTAATGTGTAAGGGACAGGGAAGTATTTTTATAATAAAACAGATGATGTTCTGAGAAACTGTCCCTACGTAAGGAGATGTATTTTCTATGAATGTCAGAGACAAAACGTTGTACCATGTTCACCAGCAACGTATCTTTCTGCAGCCTTGGAAGAAGCACGGAGCGAGCAAGTATGTCTTGTTTGAGAACAGAGTGCTGGCCTAGGCAAAATAGTTAGATAGAAGAAAATAAAACAAGACCGTAAAAGTGGCTACTGCAACAATAATAAAACGAGGCAGAATAAAATATATCTAGGTTAAAGTGCAACAGCGGCAGGCCTAGTATGCTAACATAACATGCATGGAGCTATAACTAAAATGGCTACACACAAAGTAAGAGTAGAGTTTTGCGTGCAGTTCAAAGAGCTGAATGGGTCAGGATTACTCCTTAGCAAAATTGTAATTGTGTCAGAGTAATTTGCATAAATGTCTTTATTCCGCATGACAAAAGTTACTCAAAATAACATCTTGGTCCACTGTTTGTCCACATGTGGGGTCCCTAGAATTGTTTTCCATGACTTACTGGCCGAGAATTGGGTACTCGATCTATCAGTTAATGCGGCTTTGTATAAATGAGATATCAAGTGCCTTGCCACCTCAAGCTGCAGCAGTGCCCGGAATACTAGGGAGGACGACGAGGCAGTTGGGTTGGCCGGCCATATCTCTTTTAGCTATGTTGGGTATACTAGCATACACAGAAACCTGACCCTGTCCCAGGGCAAATGTCTCTTGCGTAGTCTCAAAGGAGAGAAATTCATCTGTGGGGTAAAGGTCCCCTAGTGTCTCGCGCACTCCCTCCCTCCAAACCGTTGTCCACTGTCATGGGCAGTGTGTGAAAAACCTGTAACTCCCAGAAAGTAAACTCCCTGGCAAACAGGGCTTTCCCTGGAATCACTTTTACAGTCCTCTCCCACAGTGTTGCTGTGTGTATGATTAGATATAAGGCCCTTTCTGTGGCTCTGCCGCCAGAGTGTAAAAGGAGTGGCAACTCCGTGACTAACTCTTTGTCTGCCAGTAGTGCCTTCTCCCATTTCTTCCCCTCCACTTGCCTATGCTCTGCATGTTGTATTTGGGAAACAAGGTAATTTATTTCAATTTTTTATGGAACTGACAGTCTCCCCTCCAGTGTCAGCAAGTGTAAATGTTCCAGAGCCACCTTGCATCTCCCACCCCTCCAGAGCAATGTGTGAGCAGTGAGTGTAATCATCTAACCACTGCTCCTGGTAGAGTATTGAACGCGTGTTGGAAGGTGTAGCGACAGCGGGAGAGGAGCACCATCTTCGCAACTGCCACTAATCCAATCAGGGAAAGCTGGAATGTGTTCCAGAATTGCACTGATATTTGGAGACCCTCAGTCATATTTTCTACATTATATTGCATTCGATGTTGAGCGGTAGATGCTATGATTACTCCCAAGTATCTCAACTTATCTGTTTCACATCGTAGCCGGAGTTGTAGTAGTGTTCAGGTTTTGGAGCAGCTTGGGCAATGACTCCCCGTATAATCTCATGTAAAACTGAGTATCGTCCACGTATAGGGACACCAGGTGGGTCGCGTCATCCACCACAATCCTCCATCTCTACATCCGCTGTCGAAGCTGTGTCTCCGGATGCTCCATTGCTAACACAAAGAGCAATGGGGATAGTGGACAGCCTATCCATGTCCCCCTATCCAATGGGATTGGGTCCGAACACCTTCGGCCAAGTATGACTCTGATCATGGGTTCAGTATAGAGGAGCCAAATCCTGGCTTGGAAGTGAGGCCCAAGTCCCAGTACCTCCAAAACGCTCTGATTGTACTGTCAGTCACCCATATCGAAGGCCTTGGATATATCAGCAGACACCACAACTAAGTTGTCCTGTGACTCCGCTGTGTCATGGATCACATGCATGAGGAGCCACCGATTCATTGTTGTATTCCTACTGGGTATGAACACACATTGGTCTGCATGTACCTATCCTGTCATCACTGATCATAGACAGAGCACTAGCAGCTTACATAAGATCTTAACATCTGTACTGATCATCGTAAGTGGTCTTTAGGAGGATGGATCTGAGGAATATGCACCTGGTTTTAGGACCATCGTTATGCACACTTCTCTCATGGACGGAGGCGATATTCCACACTCCCCAGCTTGGAGATAGACCACCCGCAAGCATTGGGTAACATCTGCTGCGTATATTCGGTAAAATTCTGTCTCTCCCAGGAAGCTTCCCTCCTGGCAGGTTATTGAGTGCCGACTAGATCTCCTCTAGCGTAAGGTCCATCTCCAGTTCCTGTGTCGCCTCCTCTCCAGTCTCAGAACATCCAGGCCCGCAAGGAATTCTGTTACCCTTGCACTATGTTGTGTAGGTGGGCTAGTATATACCTGTTGCAAGTGGTCTCTGAGTGTAATCAGCAAGTCTGCTTATGTGTATGCATTTCCCCCTGAGGAGACCTGAGGTGCATAATGGTGTGGCATGGTAATTCTCTACTCGGAATCCAAGCAGGTAGATGTCCCAAGCTGTCCCCTTCCTGATGCAATATCTGTCAATATGACTTCCATGTATAGTTCTCAAGCCTGTCCCTCACCTCTATTACCTGTCTCTCTACGGTGGTCTTGTCGCCTCCCCCTGTGTCTCCTGTGGGCTATTCTCTGTAGGAATGGTAGTGCTTCCTCCTTGTGTGAGAGTTCTGTCTGAAGGGTTTTACGAACTCCGCATGTGAGGTTTATACATCGCCCTCTCAGGACTGCCTTCATGGCCTCACACTTCGTGGCTCGACTACATGTGCCCTGCCAGTTTTCTGCAAAGTAAGTCTGGAGAGCCTCAGCTAGAGTTTCCTGACCATGAAGGTCTTGCAGTATGTCAGTGGGAAAGCGCCAGGAAGTAAGTCACATAGTGTCAATTCCCCATTCAAATGAGATGACCACTGGCGCATGGTCTGACAAATAACAGGAGAAGTGCTCCCACCATTTATCCCTGGGGCCAGCTCATCTGATATCAGTATTCTATCTAATCCGTTAAATGTACTGTGTATGGGCAAATGGCATGTATATTCTTGTTGCATTGGGTGTTTTTCCCTTCACACCTTACGTAATTGCGCAGTCATATGTAGTTTAGTGTTTTGTTTACGTGGATAGCGGTCTAACTCCCCATCTATAATATAATTAAAGTCCCCAGCCCAGATGAACTTGATATCCACCACTGGGGCTACTACGTCTAGCAGTGCATCATAAAATTGACAATAATCAGTATTCGGCCCACATGATTTCAGGAAGGCCACCTCCAACCCATCTAATCTTACCTATAGGAACAAGTATCTACCTTCCACGTCTGCTTCGATATATGTTAATGCAAACTATTCCTGGGGCAAACCAGATTGCCACCTCCAGTGAATAAGAGGAGTAATTAGCATAATACACCTGTCCTGGCCATTTCTTAGTCAATTTGGCAGCTTCTTGGTCTGTGAGGAGGGTCTCCTGTTAAGAAGCTATGTCCACCCCTCGTCTTTTCAGCAGGCATAGCATTCTATATCATTTTTGATAGGACCCCAGTCCTCGCACATTCCAGGTAAGGAGTTTCAGTTTACGCATCGTAATCATGTTAACAATTGCAGTGGAAGCCCTGAAAGGGCCCTTTCCCTATTGTATCCGCAGTGTTTCCTGAACATCAACCTAGAAAACATTTCAACACACAATTCCCATTCACCCTCTCACCCCGGACAAGGAACAATTAAACAGAACCATGTTCTCGCCCATGATTCCTGATGTGCCGGGACGTGCATCATCATCCCCCCAACCCTAGTGCTCATAGGTGGAATAACCTGCTCAACCTACTGCCAAAAGGTCCCCACCTCCCAACTCTCCCATTGCTGTCTCAGCATTCAGTGCATTGTCAACGTAGGATGTGGATTGTACTCTGCAAGGGCAAATGGATACTATCAGGAGACATGACCCTCCATTTTACTTTAGCGCTACCTCTCGTCCCAGTGCACAACAGAAGCTCGAAGATTGTCAACAGCCCAACACAAGTGTGAAACTCCCAGTATTCCACTCCCCCCCTCCCCCCCAGGTGGGGACCCTGTACAAACCGACTTTCACATTCAAATTCATGAAATGCTGTGTCATGTTCAAACATACCATCTTTCACGTCTAAGATCCCCCCTGGATATTGAGGCTTGAAGAACTCATAGTGCATTGTGTTATCTCTCCCAGCACTCTACTCTCTGGAATCCGCACCCAGCCTCAAACCTCATCCAGACATACATCTACTTTCATGGTTGTGCAGGCAACCCTGTCCTCCCTATATTACTTAACTTCCCTTCTAATGGCTCAGTTTGTCATAGGACCTTTTTTATCCTCTTGTGTGTCCAAGACTAGGGTTGTATGCCAACCCCCAGACTGGGGTGCTGGAGCACCCACATGTTCAGCCTCAGTGTCTGAATTTGCATCTCCCCGATCTGAAGGGGGTGTTATGAATCCAGTATCTTCAGTGGAGATCTGTCCAGGATTGTCTACAGGGTTCCGTGATGGTCTGTAGTAGTCATTGTACCATCATTGCAAATCAATACTCATCCGGACCCCCTCCAAGTAGGCGGGGAGCATTTAGCAGAGCAATGATGCTGGGAGCCCCTCCATCTGCTGTGTGTGCATTGCGATGTCCTTTGTTCTCGTGGGCACCCCAAGAGAGCTCTGTCATGATGAGCCAAAACTATACCTCTTCCGGCTGTTTGAAATAGTGCGACTTGCTGTCATGTCTGACCTTCAATTTAGCTGGATAGAGGAGCATATACCTGATGTGCATGGCTCTGAGTGTGTTTTAACTTCAAGGAAACTTTTGTGGTGATCTTGCACTCTGCAAGTGTATTCTGGGTATGTCGCAATATTCCGGCCTTCATATTTCAAATTAGAGTGCTATCTCACTACCCTAAGTATTGCGTCTCTGTAGTTTAAAATCTGGGCCATAAAAGCTTGAGGTGGAACACCGCAGGAGGCTTTGTGGGCCAGTGCCCTGAAGTTGTGGTGGAACAGATCTTACCCCTTTTTTACATGTAGAAGACAAAGAAAAGCAGGATTTGGTTCAATACATTTTATTGACTCAACTGTGTTCTATGTAATGAGGCATGAATTACAACTATTAAGACAATAAAACACAACACTATTATCATTGTGACGAAGAATGAGAAACAGATGAAAAGTACCAACATTATGTCACGCTTGTGAATCTTTAATCCCTACCTGCACTACTAAAAATCTACATGAGAGGAAAAGTAGTGTTAGCCCTAATCTGGCCATACTTGGTCTCTGCAGAGAGTACCCACCCTCATATCTGGGTAATGAGCAGGGGGTTGCCTATCGGTCTGCAGACAGTCCTTCCCGGTGTTCGAGCAACAAGGCCAAGCCTTAGCAGCAATGCGATGACATGGTACAGCATAAGATGGCTGGCTGGAATTTTCCTCTCTAATCTGATTATTGGCAGTCTATTGTTTTATTATAACAAGTGTTACTATTCTGAGAACTGCCCTGATGTGATAAATGTATTTTCTGTGTAGAGTAGACATTGTACTGTTTGGACCGGCAATGCGCAGTAGATTATCATGTACAGCTTTGTTCAGCCTTGGGCTGATCTCAAGATGAAATATTGTGCAAAAGAACTAGTAATAAATTCTGCATGGAAGGGTAGCTGATAAAAATAATAAAACAGCACTGCTAAAATTAGCTAAAATAAATGTACCCACACAGAGCGCTAAAAGAACCCCATGACACCCGATTCCCGGCTTTGAACCAAAACAATAGTTTCCACCTAATGGCACGAATGGCATCCCAGCAGCGGCCCGGCATTGCCGAACCCCAGCAGTGGCCCGGTGAGGTAGGCTATACATGCAGCTCCCCTGATTTGGGGGGAGCCTTCGCCATTGTATGAGGTTAGTGAGCCCTAATGGTGTCTTTAGCTGAACCCATTGTCTGTTCTCATATTGCTACTTTGTTTGCCTACTTCGGTGGCTCTTTGTATGTATAGCCAGTAACTAGCCTACTTTCTTATCCACTGGCTCTTGCCTCCTTCCTCTTCTAAGAGATTTATGTGTGGTAAAATGATATTTGTTAGTGGTGTGGGGGGCACTTCTGCCTAGTGGTGCCAGGAAGCATGTTGCTGCTCGATGTCTTCTGCTTGGGAGTAATGCAAAGTTTGCATCATGTCAAATTTACCTCCCTTTGGCCTCTTTGCTTCACGGACCACTGTCCCAGAAGGACGTCTACATCTTGCTTCCTTTGCTAAGGACCTCTGCACTTTTCCTCTGCGATTTGCTTCATGTTGCTGTTGGCATGTGGACTGTGATTTCTTTTCCCATTGATGGCTAAGGCTGATGGCTCTTTACGTTTGAACTGTGAACTTGGTGTCCCTTCTATCTTTGTTAAACTCCTCATTTCGAATGTAATGAGGCTGCAGCTGTATTATTTGGATTCATTATTATTAAAATAATGTATACCACTCTTCCTTGTCATCTATTTAAATTCGTTCTTGTTTTCTTTTTTCATAAGCTTTAGTGTTTGTCATGATTTTAAAAACCAAAATGTAGTATCTCATTCATTTGTGTAAAGCACTTTGGTGAAAAACACTTTAGAAAAGCACTTGTATACAGACAATTACTCAAAAACATTATTGTACAAAGAGGGTTAACATGAGTCTGAATTTGGTGTGGCCTGGAGAAATTCAAGCAGTTCACAAGAATAATGTCGGATGCACAGGTCTAGGTTGTGAAGGGTGTGGAGTGGACAAAAATACAGGAATACAGGAAGACCTAGAAGTATACAAAATGTTAAATTCGGTCTGTGCTTCTGCTGGGAAGATCAAGACTTTGAGGAAAGATACTTAGGTTGGTGCAGTGAATTCACACAAACCTTCCTGGGGATACTCTGCAAATCAGTCAATGTATATCAAGCAATACACTTCATCTCCAGTTGCCAAGCTTCTGCCATGTTTGTAGCAGGCACAATACATTTTAAGGGGCATTTGTGTTTTTGCACTTGTGATTCAAGCCTAAATTCATGAAATGTCAGCCTCTAACATGGGAAATTTAATGCATTACGACTTTGGAATCAAAAGCTGCTGAACTGTCAGTTCCCAGATGCACACAGAACAGCTGTAATTTCACCATGGAGCCTGTGCTGTTTTCCATGAGCGTAAATGCCAGGGAGGAGGAGAAAACGGTGAGATTACAAATGTAACGATGACCCAATCCACAAAGTAGCACCCTCTGGGTACTCACACATTTTTCAGCCGTTTACACCATTAATTGAACTTCCAAACTTGCAACTACTGCAAGGAACCGCAGGTAATGCATTAGAAGTGTGGGAGTGTTCCATGCAACACAGAGTTTTGCAGAGCGGTTATTCTGAAATATGATTCTTTACAATGAAAAAATATTTAGTACGTTAGCAAAAATGAGGATGAATAGTCTCTTGGATATTTACCTTAAATTTACATCAGTGGAGATAACCCGTAAATCCATGAGTATAGAGTTAAGACTGGCAGATAAAGGCCAAGGAAACACCACTTTTCTTGCGCCCCCCCCTCCTTACGCCACCATGTTTTTAACATACGGCACACCATGGCGGTAGTTAGAGGACTAGCATCAGAATTTTTAACACTAGTCCGGAGCTTTGCAGGATTAGTGTCAAAAATGTTGACGCTAATCCTGCAAAGCTCATTGAGGCCCATTGTAATTAATGGTATGTGTCCTTTTAATGCCTGCTCTGAGCAGGACTTATAAATACCCCAAAAAATTATGCAAAGAAATCTCTTAGATTTTTTTGCACCATTTTTCCGGCCCCCCATAACGGGGAACGCCCCTTTTGCATAGATTATGCCTGGCACAGGCATAAGGTAGCACAAAGGGTTACAAAGTGGTGCAATGCATGCATTGCAGCACATTGTAAATTTGAAACAGGGTTTTTGGCCTTGTTGGGCCACATAAGGGTTAAAAAAAATGACACTAATGTAGCGCAAAGAGGCCCTATGGGCTCTTAAATATGCCCCTAAATGTATTGGCTAAAAGAGACCAGTCAAAAAAAGCCAATGTTTGAAAGAGGTGCACACAGCATCCACATTGTGTATGTTGTTAGTAATGGGCAGGGCCACAGGATTTATGCAATTGTGTGGCCGCTGCATTTTTTGCATAGTTATGGACCTGCTGCATTTGCTCGCTATTCCATCATCTGCTGCATAATCTGCAGATTTAAACCAAAAACTGTTTCCAGCTTAAACAGTTCGTAAAGTGCTAAAATCGCAGCAATTCGTGTTGCTAAGCATTGGAAGGTCCCTTGCAAATATTGAATGGTCACCTTTCCTTTGCTTATTGCTATGTTTGGGCATTAACAAGTGTAATAAAATGACAAAATAATTAAATTGGGCAACATTATGTCGCATAATGTGCCTTTTCATGCACTACTGCATAATTTGGCCCTCTCCTGCCACATAATTCCATGGCACTGACTATACCTGTGGGTTCTGTGTATGCCAAAAAAGAGAAAATCGAAGAAAATCTAGGCATACGAGCGTATGCAGCCACATATTTTATGAATCAGCCTCGTTCATTAAAATGAATATAAAATCACAACAGTCAGAGCAATTTTAAAACCAGTTTCTTTTCTGTGGGACAACTTCCTTGAAGGCAGGAAGACTCATCAAATTGCTAACAGAAGATTTCATGGAAATACACTCTCCAAGCACCGCTCTCTGTGCTCTGATTGGGCAGTTCAGATAGAATTCTTGCCTTCCCCTCCAAACTAGAGGAATAGTACGACCCAGAACGTTATACTGTAGATTACGACCAGTCCACAACAACATTGTAAACAGCTGCTTTGGTCTTCTCTTACCCTCATTAGAAGAGTCAAGTCCCTTCCTGTCCCACGGAGAGGATTTATGAGTGTTTTTTATGAGTCTTAATGTACGAAACATGTTGGTTAGTTAAGTTATATTCCCCTATGGCAATGATGTTGCATCATAATAAGGCCATGAATGCCGTGAGAATAAGACGTTGAGTGTGCCCTTGTAAAAAGGGAGGCCAGAATTTCGTTCTTGCCCCATCCAAAGCTACCAAGCTTCTCATGTCCCCACTTTTCCAGTCTGCATTTTTCTTGAAATTGTGGGACTTGTAGTCCTGATTTTTTAATGGAATTAACAAGACTACATCTCCCCATCGTGCAAGGACCAGGGAAACTTCACAGGGCTGTCCATCCCCTCCAGGGACAACGAGGAATTTGGTACTAAAGAGAGATATGCCCCTAGGTACAGTTGAGAAATATATGAGCTTTCTTGCAAAGATCTTTGCCAAGCGCTATCAAACCTTGATGAACTGATTATTGTTACCCTAACGTCATTCTGTTATCCATTAACTCATCCATTCATGACCATACCTTAGTGACCACAGTTGCAGCACCACTCAGTTCTTGGCCAAGAGTGGACCTATGGAATGAAGGAAGGGAGCAGTATACACAAACTTCTCTGGCACCTATCAACATGTATAGCACTATGGTAGATTCTTGACTGGTGACAACAGGTGTGTAGCAAAGGTACCACAGGCTCGCATGCACAGAAGAACAAAGGGCCTTCCAATTCATGGTTGGTTCGTAAAAGAAAGCCATAGATGGAGTACAGAGGGTCCCACACGCTCCTGCACCCCTGTGCCAGGCATCTGGGTTTTATTGATAGCTACTACCCTGGCTACTAATAGTGAAGTCATTAACATTTCTGTATGTTAAGTGTTCGTGCATGAGGCACTGATCAGTGAAGAAACAAAGCAAAGGATTTTCAGGAAAGGAGAGTTTTGAAACTGGCAGAGTGTAAAGATTTGTGGTGTAGTAATAGTGAAGTAGATTGTTAATGAAAGCTGATGTGCTGCCAGAAGTAGACATATAATTGTAAAGTACCACTGGTCTTTAACCTGCAGCCACTACAGGTCCTCTAGAAAGCCACTACTGACTTTGTCTCGTCCTTACATTAGAGCGAAAAGGCACAAATATTTGGGGACCAGGACTTATTTTCCATCATCAGATTTTGTCTCAAATGAAAAGAGAGAGAGAGAAAGGAGGCAGAGAAAGAGAGGAAAACATTGACAAACGAAAAAAGTGGAGATGAGGAAGAACCTCCAAGAGTAAGATTAAGAGACAAAATGTGTCTGATGGTGCAAGAGGCATCGGGTGGACTCAAGAATATGCAACCTTTGGGCCCCGGCTCATATTTAAAAATAAATAAATTAAACTATGGATTACATAACATATTACCATTTTCTTGTATCAGAAAAGAATCAATAGTTGGATTCTGGATGAATGAAAGCATAATCTTAAAATAAGGAGGAGAAATAAATCCCCCCAATGTAAGGTATGTGAAAGGAACACTGTATATGTTAAGTAAAAGGTGTGGGGTGTGCATCCCACACCAATATTTTTCTCTGCTGTTGTATGAGAAGATTCATATCAATCGGTCATTTCAGGTCCTTCAGGGGAATAATTTGTCAGTGGAAGTTCTTGATCCCCACCAAATCTGAGATCTAATTAGCCATTACAAGAATCCTCATAGATACAATTCTTTACCCCTAGATTTAGCGCGTACCATTAACAAGTCCCAGAACCAAAGTGATTTCTTTCTATGTAGTACAAGGCCTTTAGACATAATATTGGCCACTAGAAGTGTTTTGTGAACATCACTATTATCTGTGGTTCACTTTGTACTATCTTGGGTAGAGGGAACAGAACTTTTTCATCACATATTTCTACAGAATATCCACTTCATTTTTGTGAAGTACGAAAAATGTCTTGACCTGGATTTTCTGACCTCTCTTCAATTCAGTTAATAGAGGTAGGATCAGTGATAGAGTTACTCAGGTATGTATTACGGTATACACATTAATCTCATTCATTTCGCAATGAATCCATTAGACATTTTATGTTGTTCCATCCAGCATGCCATTGTCATCCACGTTTCCTGCTAATCATAACATGCCCATGTTCTCAATGCAAGTCTTCACTCAATACATAGCATGCTATAAGGGTTACATGCCTGCTAGGAATGCAATTGGAATTACATGTCTTTTAGATGTGCCACTGTTTAATGAATGCCTAGAAGGCACTGGTCATTACATTTTATGCAAATGTAGCATTGGTCATTACATTTTCTTCTGTTGCACTATAAACAGTTAGGTGCCCTTAAGGCCTGATTTTGATTCTTATAAGTCTTTCTGGTATAATATTAGGCATTACTTGCCCACTGAGCTGTCGCTGGCTGTAACACGTCCTTCAACCATGTAATTTGTCCAAGATTTTCAACACATTGCTGTGTATCGCTGTAACACGAGATGGATTACAGAATGTGTTTAATCCACTTTAGCTGGTTGTTCTCTGGAAAGATAGCTACTGTGTGACCATTACCAAAAATAATGTGGTGTGTTGCAGGCAGCCTAGCTCAAAAATTGCCCTTTTCACTGAGCATTTGCAATATGATGCAGACATGATGGAACATCAAAAAATCAATGACACAGAATATCGAGGACAAAATATAAAAAATAAAATATCACCAGGTAAGTAAGTCTTGATTGTCTATAGCTAACTCCACATCTATGTACCTTGGTGATAGATGTAGTTTAGAGGTATGTAGATGTGGATCTATAAATAGTGAATCTATACTTCTGTCTATGTACTCACCCCTTAATATTTTGTCCCTCAAAATTCTATCCTCGATATTCTTGTACCATTATTATTTTACCATGATACTCCGAGGGTCGATATTCTGCAGTACAGTCCTTGGCCTCGGTTGTAATTAAGCCTCAGTCTTCTCCACGTAGGATACCCGCATTTACTGACACACCTTTTAAAACACAAAGTACAGCCTTTGCCAAGTGTGATCTGACGTTGTACAAGGTGGGAACCTTGCTCTTTGTAAACCATATCTGAAGGGCCAACAACGCGTGATGTTCTATTGTGAGGGTCGATAACAGGTTAAACACCTACCTCTGCAGCCAGTACCACAGCAGGCACCACGGCAGGGAAGAGACTACTCTTATGGAATTATTTGAGCAGCAAAAGTCCATTGTGCAGCTACAGAGAATGACAAGGCTTAGGCCGTCTCTCACTAACACCCACCAATAGTGTTTAGCGTTTCTTATACTGGGTGTTTTTAAAATGCCGCGTTAGGTTATATGAGCAAAATAAGGCCTTGACGTCGAACTAAGAGCACAGTTCCTGTTTAAGGAATTCCAAGTTGTGCAAGGATTATGGCACCCTGCAGTTTTCATCTCGCTGGAAGGTCAAACATTCCGATATTTCTTCGACAAAAGAAACAGAAAAAGGCAAACCATGTGGAATTCGGTGTTTAAAATATTGTTCCCATATGTGATGACTCGTTTATAAATGAAAACGGGACTACGGGGTATTTATCACACCCAATAAATACCCGAATCCAGGGTAATGGCATTTATTGAGTGCTATAGGTATCTAGCCCTTTGCTGACCTATTCAGAATCAGTGTAAGTGTAAGTGTAAGTAATTTTTTATTCGCATAGTTAATTACAACCAGTGCAAACAACCAAAATATAAAAGAATGAAACACGTAATAGAACCGCGATTAAAAAAGAGAACACATGCTTAAATATCTATTCAGAATCAGTGCGTAAGGCTTTAAACCTGGAAATTGCCTGTCCGTGGTGCATGGTTGAGAGTTTTATCTGGGAAAAATATGCAAAATTTGGTGCTTTAAATGACGATTCTGCAGTAATGCCTCATTCTCATCTTGGACTAGGAGGTATTAACTGCTAATAGCAAATATCTCTTTTAATTATGGTATTTACCACAACATAAATCACCTCAGGGTGTAGGCACCATGGGTGAAGCAGGTGCAGCGCACCGGGGCCCAGAACCCCTGGGGGCTCAACGAACCTTGATAATTAATGTATTGTACTACCCCAGCACCAGTCAAAAGGGCCATGCAACGCTACTGAAACACTTTAATGTTTTCCAACCTACACAGAATGGGGACCTCTGAAATTAACCCTGGCGGTGGCTTGTCTGGGATGCAGGGTTGGAGTTTGAAAGACAGCTAACCAGGAGGAACAAATTAATTGCTGCCTAATTCCACGAAGTTCTTTCACACACTCTAAAACTCTGACAACATTCCTCTTCTTCTGTTTGTCAGCTGATAGAATTTCGCAGAAAGAGAGGCGGTCGCTCTTTCGGCCGGGTCTGGTATTTTAAAGAAAAATTAGTTTGTCTCAATAGCGTTATTGAATTAATGAGTCAATGCCACTTTGGCACTTTTGTTTGCATTTGCAATATTGCCAATGAATGTTCCAGCCACTCAATTCAGCTGCAGAAAGCTGTCTGGGTTGAACAAAGGCTGATGTCTCGCTTCCAGTGCCCTGGACAGCAAAGAGGGAACAGCAGTGTAATCCAATGGGGGTTGGACTGACAATGCATTTCATGAAGAACAATGTCAGGTTCAGCAGGTCTCGGCCAATCCTCATTCAGAAGCAAACTCTGTCCCCACCCAGTTTTGTGGCCCCATCTTCTACCAGTATATACTTATTTTAAATAACTTGATTTTCTGTTTAAAAAAAGGAAAATGCAATTGAAGGTCGTCTCTTACCGCAACACAAAGGAGTACTGGCAAAATCAATAGGCCTGACCTTGACATACTGATGAAACAATTCATATATTTTTTTCACATTTTTTTATTCACAAGTAAGTACCACTAAAAGTGTGGCCACTTAAATGTGGCCGTTATATGCTTCCATTAAGTGTTTACCATTAAATAACATTCAATGATGTGTCTATTTTATTAGTCCTTTAAAACAAAAACGCAGTTGTCTCATGCATTTTTCAATTATTTGTGAAGAAGACAAGAACAAATCAACAGTTAGCCAAGGACTCAAATCACAGGCAGCTACAATGTTACAATGTCACCTACATAGTTTATAAATATATGAAGTAGGCGGAAATTAAATTGCAATCTAACGGGACACTAGAAGAGGAAAAAAAACGACTCCCATTTAAATTTAGTAGAAAAATAACTAAAATGAAAAGGCAAACTTTGAACCAAGTTTATCACTGAAGAGAAATGATCTTTTTGGGTGGATATGAACAAAGCACACAGGGTTTGTGCGCTCACTGAAAGTAAAGGGAGCCAATGGGTAAGGTGGCGTGACTCATTGCCCAATGCTAAATATTGTGGAGGAAAGAAGCAAACTATGAATGACAATTTAACAGATGCATGGATCACAGCTGCTGAAGAAAAACTTCTCGGTCTATGTAACAGTATGGAAATGCAGCTAACGCTATCACAAACGCCAGAACTAAAAATAGATGCATTTCATTTTTAAGAAAGACATGTGGGTAGTGGAGAACGACTGCTACATTTTACCACAGATAGAGAGGGTTTTTGCAGCTTTGGGAGAAGGACTATGTTTCACAGGTGCCTTTGTTAGACTTCACCAAGAACTATGACACAGAGTTTACTTATTTCAATCTACCAACTTTATTTCAGTATGCATCAGACAGTGAAAGGACACTATCTAGCATTGCGCCAATCCCTGAAACGAAAACACAGAACAAAGTATATCTCCTAATTATTAATGCCCTGTATCAGCCTGGTATACTCCACACCACAGCGACAGGGTATCAGTAGTTTGAGTGGGGCGTAGGGCAAAAGTAACTGGGGATTATAGGTTGAATGAGAAGTGTGGATCATGAATATGGTCGTAGACATTTTATGAAATATAAAGCACAATTGCTCACAAGATCCCAGAGGTGCATGATCACATCTCTCACCCTGCAAACTCCACTTCCATTGCTAACATCCTTCTGAAAGACTTCAATGCTTTCTTTTGGAAAACTATGTAAACATCCACGCACCAATGAAAACACGCTGGTGCAAGACAAACACTTCAGAATCCCGACACCATAAAGACCTCGCAGACAATAAACACTCCATCTCATTCACAGGCAGGAAAGCAAATGGAAGAAAAACAGAATTATCAGTGTGTTGATGATAGTAAAGTCTCTGTGCGCAACATGCAGATGGCTCTTACATCAGCAAAGCACTATCCCAACACCATCAGTGAAGCCACCAATAGAAGCAGAACACTCTTCAAGATAATCAAGCGCTGCCTGAACCCCTGGCACCTGAACTACATATCCCACACTACACAGAGAAGTGCCGTGCAGTTGACCTCTTCTTAAGTAAAAAAATAACAATTATCTGATAGCACATCAACAATATTAAGCCAGCTTATCCTCTTAAGCCCACCCCCACTTTGGTAGAATCCCACAGTGGTAATTCTTCAAAGCTCCATCTCTCACAGAACTCTCTGTAGGGTAATTGTTTCTATGCTGACTAGGCTGAATTTAGGCATCCAGTGGACCTTAGAACTGTAGTCATGGGTCCTTGATGTGGTGTATACCATTCTGCATAACAGACAAAGAAGGGACTGGGTCTGATTAAGTTCTGAGTGTGCTTGAATAGGCAGTCAATTGTTAAGGTAAAAACAATTGTACTCTCTCATCCCCTCCTAGAGGCAGAAGAACAAAAAATATATTAGTTGTTAAGAAGTTGTGATAGGTTGTAATGCAGGGGTACTGCACCAGCAGTGGAGAGGCCTGACAGACTACAAATTCCAGATGCTGACTGTACTCAACCTCCTCGAAACCACTTCCCTTCGAGAAAATGTTTTACCCTTGTCCATCATTAAAGCTCACTCTGGGGGACCTTTCTTACTTGAATCATCATTGTCAATGCCTCCCCCTCTTAAGGCATCTTCTCAGAAGCACTCAAGACATGCCAGAGCCCCCAATTCAAAGGAAGTCTGCACTAGACCCTGACAACGTCATCACTACCAAACTATCACTCAGGCACTCTTCAACAGCAAGAGCATTGAAAAAGCATTCCACACTCAACTTTAAGATCATAACAAAGATAATCATCTCCTGCATGACTGGCTTCAAATCATGCTGCAGCCTGCAGACTGCTACATTATATATTAGAGACTATGCCCTCCTGACCACAGATTAAGATGACCCCGGCTTCCTAATATTGCTGGACCTCTCAGCTGCCATCAGCACAGGCAAATAGCCATCCCTCATCCATACGCTGGAATCTCAAATGGGATGCACTGGCAATGTTGCTCACTTTTTCTCCTTCTACCCTTCCAATCAACACTTGTTTGTTCACATGGACACTTATAGGTCCCAAAAGGTCCTTATCACCTACGAGTCTTCCGGGGTTCCGTGCAGTCTCTCGTCATCTTCAGTCTCTGTGTCTTGCTGCTTGGTGCTCTACTCACATATAATAGCATCTATATTCATTGATATGCAGATGATACACAACTCATCTTGAATGTATTCTCTGCATCAGGCATCAAATGCATAAACAGTGGCTGTACATCATCGAGATCTGGATGTTCAGCACCTGCCTGAAGCTCCACCCAGCCGAGACAGATTTCTGTTTTTTGCGTAGAACATCAAACACAAAGCAGTGAAAACCTGTCTCAATTAGCACGAACCGTGGAAGCTTTGAGCCCCAACTTTAAGTGAAAGCCAAGTCACCTGGATTCATCCTGGACACCAACCTCAACCTCAAGAAACCCACTGTCAAAAAAACCAAAAGCGGCCTGGTACCAGCTCTTGCTTTTTCTTTTTGCCTAAGCCTTTAAGAAGTGTAAAAAAGAAAACAATCCAACTAGCATTTTCCATCTATGCACCCAGGATCTGGAATAATATCTCTGTATCCATAAAGACAGCTCCAACATCGCTCCTGTTTAGGAAAGAGATGAGACACCTCTTTAAAAACACTACATCACAAACCAGTGACAATGTAATAACCAGCTTCCGCTCCTATCAATCGTTGACAGCACACCTCTCTTTGATGTGATACATAGTCCCTCTGCCTTATTGGATAGGTTTAAGCCATTATTATGGCAGTTAAATTGTTGCTATTTAGTAACTGTCAACCAAGTAACATTTACACATAGAGAACAATGTAAATTAATCCATTTCAAGATGGCACTCATGACAGTATGACTGAGCAGTTCCTCTGTGCATTTTGCCTGTCCTCTGTGTTATGCGCCATACCACTATTTGCATCACATTGATGGCATGGTTCTCTGACCCGTGATCAAGGAGACTGCCACTGAAACGTGTTGGGACTTGCTTGCGAGAAATTATTAAACTAACAGTGCTTACCAGCCCCCTGAGTGTACCCGGTGGCCTGTGGAACCTGTTGTGAGTAAACACATTTGGAGTACCTAGCTGTGCATGGTGAAGGTGCAAGTTACAGTTACCTTAGGGCGCGAATTATAGTTACTTGGGCTAACCATAACTATAACTGCTAAATTGATCTGTTTTTGTGTGAGTAAATTCAGAACCTAACTATAATGTCATTGTAACTTTTGTTTTTTACAGTGAATTTCTATGATTTTTTTAGCACGCACAGATGTAATGTAACTAGCGCCGCGTACAGCCTTTGGCCGTGCAAGGTGGGAGTTGGTGGCAGGGCCTGGCCTAGGACCAGGTCCAGTGGCAAACCATTCTACATGCTCCCAAACCCAAGATGCATACAGCCAAATGCCCTGTGCAGCATGAGGTTTAATGCAGTGGTTGTTTTTTTTTCAATTTGTTTCGATCTGCGGATCCACCAGTAGATCTGCGGGTCCACAGTTCCAGTGAAAAAAAATAACTGGGGAATTTTCTACCCACTATGGCCCTCATTCTAAGTCTGGTGGGCGGCGGAGGCCGCCCGCCAGACTTCCCCCCTCCAAAATACCGCTCCGCGGTCCAGAGACCGCGGAGGGTATTCCAAGTTTTCCCCTGGGCTGGCGGGCGGCCGCCGAAAGGCCGCCCGCCAGCCCAGGGGAAAACAACCTTCCCACGATGAAGCCGGCTCGTAATCGAGCTGGCGGAGTGGGAAGGTGCGACGGGTGCTACTGCACCCGTCGCGTATTTCACTGTCTGCTATGCAGACAGTGAAATTCTAGTGGGGCCCTCTTACGGGGGCCCCTGCAGTGCCCATGCCATTGGCATGGGCACTGCAGGGGCCCCCAGGGGCCCCGCGACACCCCCTACCGCCATCCTGTTCCTGGCGGGTGAACCGCCAGGAACAGGATGGCGGTAGGGGGTGTCAGAATCCCCAAGGCGGCGCAGCAAGCTGCGCCGCCTTGGAGGATTCCAACGGGCAGCGGAAAACCGGCGGGAGACCGCCGGTTTTCCTGCACTGACCGCGGCCAAAGCGCCACGGTCAGAATGCCCTGCGGGGCACCGCCGGGCTGTCGGCGGTGCTCCCGCCAACCGCGAGCCTGGCGGTCACAGACCGCCAGGCTCGTAATGAGGGCCTATGTGTCCAATGGGGGTCAGGATACCTGTATCCTGACCCTTTATGTGTTTTTGCACTCTTCTTTTCCCACCCTCGCCTGATGCGACACACACAATGGTAGCCTCAACTTTTCAGTCAGGTTGTGGCCAGCCAATCAGTGCCTTGCTCTCCCCTGGGATCCATGGATCCGGACCTGGATCCACTGGTCCAGATCTGCATACCTATATATCTATATTTTTAAACTGCAATATCTCAGAAACTACTGAACAGAGTTACACCAAATTACAAAAGGCATGCTTTCTGGACCAAGAGCTAGCTTTCTGCCAAATTTCGTGTAATTCCATTCAGTGGTTCAGTCTGTAGTCATCTTCAAAGATTTCAAAACTCCCCTTGAGGTAGAATGGGAAAAAAGTGTTTTGGGACCCACCCTTTTCCTCGGCTCCCATTACACGGATCACCCCAAAACTTTGAAGACAGCAGCTGAAATGACCAAAGCATAAGCTTTGAGAAAATTTGTGAAGATTCATGAAACTGCACCAAAGTTACTGGCAAAACAAAAAACGTTCTGTCTAAGGAAAAAAGGCTTTTGTCATTTTACAGCTCGGCAAAGATGACACTATGTCAATCCTATGCTTAAAGATTTTGCTGTACAAATGGCAAAAGACTTTGTCACTATCTAGCTCGGCGAGGATAGCACTGTGCTAATCCTATGCTTAAAGACTTTGCTAGATAAGCAGACATTTGAGGTGAGCAAATCTAGAGTGTCGCTGGTGTTGCAGGGTGCTCCTTACTAGAGCAGCTCTCCACCTAAAATTTGGAACTTCCCAGAGTTCTCCTTTGTTTTTTGCATAATTTATGCGTCGCTCTATCCCTGAAAGGGTTTTGGTTTGACTTATACTGGGTGCTCCCTTGTGTCTGGACAAAGCTATACCCCTCTGAAGAGCTCTAATGAGAGCGAAACACGTGTCAGGGGTTGCTTTACTCATTCCAGGTTGGCTTGGATGGTATTTGACCAGTCCAAAGCTGTAATACTGTGCCTGGAGTGGTAAATGGCTTTTATCATTTTACAGCTCGGCAAGGATGACACTATGTCAATCCTATGCTTAAAGATTTTGCTGTACAAATGGCAAAAGACTTTGTCACTATCTAGCTCGGCGAGGATAGCACTGTGCTAATCCTATGCTTAAAGACTTTGCTAGATAAGCAGACATTTGAGGTGAGCAAATCTAGAGTGTCGCTGGTGTTGCAGGGTGCTCCTTACTAGAGCAGCTCTCCACCTAAAATTGGGAACTTCCCAGAGTTCTCCTTTGTTTTTTGCATATATATATATATATATATATATATATATATACCCTCCAAGCACCAGGGCCATGTTGCCCTCCCAAAGATCTTTGTGGTGGTGCATGTCCAGGCAAGGCGTCCCGCTACAATCTTGCAATCACAAACTGGGTGACTGTAATGCTCAGCTTCTCAGTAAATGGCGTGCACTCTGGTCAAATGTACTTACAAGACACCTCTTTATTATAATTAAATAGCAACTGGTCGCGGGTGAAATAAATACAAACACCTAAAGTTTTTAAAGAAATACCAAGTGTCAGTAACAATGATGGACAGCACTATCTCCACACACAGGCTGGAACTGCGGCGGACATCTTGAAATTGCAAAGTCCTGCATTCCCCCATGCAATGTAATTCAATTAAAGTTACAAGTTACATCGTACCGGTTCATATCGTGCCAATAGTATTACTGAAACTAGTAATGATTATGACAGTGAGAAATCCAATTTGTTATGTAATGAAAACATTCTACCTCCCATCAACATGAATTCTCTTCCTTTAAAAAAATATATATACACATAAATATAAACACAAGACTAATATGGGCAGTCATGTTAATTATTACAGCTCCATTTAAATCATTCAAGTTAGGCTAGAGCAGTGGCGACCATCGTAGAAGGTCGAGTTTACCCGCCATGTGTAGTTTTTTCCTAAAAGTTTTTACTGCAAATATTACATTATTATCAAGAATGTTATCAAAGATGTCACAGGTGCCATCATTTGTGGGGTAATTAGCAGTTCATGGTGAGGGCAAAAGTTATAGTTACCTTAGGGCATGAGTTATAGTTATTTGAGGTAACTCTAATTATAATTGCTGAATTTCTATGTTTTTGTATGCCTGAAATGGGAGCCTAGCTATAACGTCCCTCTAACCTTTGTTTTTTTCAGTGCTTTTCTATGTTTAAAAAAAATCTATGTCATAATTATTATGTCCCTGTAATCTTTGTTTTTTCTGTGATATTTCTATGTTTTTTTAGCATATAGTCGGTTTCCTTACTATATGTTAATCCAACCTTTGCCGTGCACAGATTTTGGCCGTGCGCGGCGGTGGTTTGCCACAGCACCTGGCCTCTGGCCAGGCCTTGATGCCAACCCCCTATATGCACCCAAACTTGTACCATGCACGGCCTTCACCCGTGTGCATGGAAGGTTGCCTGCAAGACCTGGCTTGCAGCCAGACCCTGCAACCAACTCCCCTTAACCACTGAACACTATGGCATACACGGGCCGTTGGCTGTGCAAAATGGGAGTTTGTTGTGGCCTCTCTGAGTGTGAGAATAGATGTGAGAGGGTGTATCTGTGGGTGAGAGAGGCTGTCAGATTGTCTGTCTGGGTGTGAGAGTGCTTGCATCAGTGTTTTAGTGGGTGCAATAGTGTGTGTGAGGGTCTGTGAGTGGGTTCATGAGGTTCTGAGTGGGTCTGTGAGTGGGTGCGTGAGTGTCTGAGTGGGTCTGTAAGTGGGTGCGTGAGTGTCTGAGTGGGTGCATGAGTGTCTAAGTGGGTGTGTGAGTGGGTGCGTAAGTGACTCAGTGGGTGTATGAGTGGGAGAAAGAGATTGAAAGAGAGAGAGAAAGAGAGTGAGACGGAAACAGAGACTTTTTTAGGCTTTGATGTATGATATAATTAAAATGACATATTTTTGTTTAATTTAAAAATGAAAATGTATTTTTTTATTTTTAAGAAACAAAATCACCTTTCATTTTTACTCAAACTTTTGTAATTAAAAAAAAAAAAAAGGGAGAGAGAAACGAGTCCAGCTGGACTCAAACCCTCAGTGCTCAGCGTGAAAGTTCTTCACTTTCATGCTAAACTATCTTTATTTTTATTTTTCAGCCCTATTTTTTCTGCCCTTTAAGGAATATCTGGGACTGTGGAGTGGGCTCTCAAGGGCTTCACCGCAGTCCCAAAATGTGTTTGTATTCTTATTTTAAATAAATTATTTTAAAACAAGCCCTTTACAGGCTATCTGGGAACACAGGGAGCCCTCAAGGGCTCCCCCGCGGTTCGTACTTTTTTATTTATTTATTATTTCATTTTTTTAATAAAAAGCCCTTAAGGATTCCCTCCTGGTGCCAATGCTTCAGCAAGCAGACAGTAGCTCTGTGCTTGCTGAAGCATTTCATCTCTGTCCCCTGCATGTGTATAGGGGAGAGAGATGAAACTTTGGATTTTGACAGCAAAACTTGCTTTATAGGTCCTGCTGTCAGACCCAGAAGTGTGCGCTATGGCTTGGCTTGGCTGCTGAGCTGCAGCCAAACCACAGCAAACAGCTACATCCCGGGGATGGCACCCCTGGGACACAACAGGAGCCAGCACTGAGGGGTGGTGGTCCATAGGGCTATCTGTGGCTTCATGAGGGGGGGCAGCACGGCCTCCCTCCAGCATGAAGATAGACCCGGGAGTGGTGGTCTCTGGAGCTAATGGGGGTCTGAAACAGACACCCTTTCCATTGTTTTCTCTTTACTCCAGGTAGTAGTGGTTCCCGGGGCAGGGCCACGGGCCCCCCGCATATATCTATATAGAAGCCCTGGGGGTGGGTGTCCCCGGGGCACCGGGTTCCCATAGGGACCCCCTGTTTTTTTTTTTACAAGATTTGCCCCGGGGGCTGGTGGTCCCCGAGGCTCATGGGGGTCCGAAACAGACCCCCTTTCCATTGTTTTCAATTTGCCCAGGGGTGGTGGTCCCTGGAGTGCGGGGGGCCATGCCCCCCCACTTATATCTATATAGAAGACCCATGAGGTGGTGGTCACCGGGCCACGTGATGACTGCAGGCCCCCACCCCCCGCATGCATAAAAAGGAAAGCCCTGGGGAGGTGGTGGTCCCCAGGGCAGCGGGGGGCTGCGGGCCCCCCTGCATTTTTATAAAAGAAAGCCCTGCAGAGGTGGCAGTCCCCAGGGCAGTGGGGGGGGGGGAGTGCGGGCCCCCGAATATTAATAAAAAAAAACCCTGGGGAGGTGGTGGACCCCAGAACAGAGGGATGCCATGGGCCCCCGCTTTTTAAAAAATGAGAGCTCCGAGAAGATGGTGGTTCCCGGAGCTGTTGGGGGGCCAGAAGATCCCCCCACACTAAATGTTTAATGCCCCTGGGACCTAGCCCACCCGGGGGCTTATAAAAAAACAAGCGGAGAAGTCCCCACTTGTTTTTTTTTTTTTATGTTCCTGCAAATTCGTGAATATCGTGAACTCGCAGCAAAAAAAAAAAAAAAAAATTTTTTGATCTGGGGGTGTCCCTCTGGGACCCCCCAAACCAGTGCTAAGGGGTCAGGGTGTCTCTACCCTGGACCCTTTTATTTTTACATTTTTTTCTGGGACTCTGCTGAAGCCGAGTCCCAAGATGGCTGCTAACATTTCCTGGTTTGAAGTGTAGGCAGCCAATCACAGCTGTGCATTTCCCTGCACAAGCTCATCTTTGTTCATGAATTCTTCGTAGCCAGAGACATACACATTTAAATTTTCCTAAGTTTCTCAAAAACTACTGAACAAATTCACACCAAATAAGTGAAAGTGTAATCTGCGTACTGACAGCTAGCTTTCTGCCAAGTTTTGTTAAATGTTGTCCAGTGGTTCAGCCTGTAGTTGTGTCTAAACAATCCTATGGAAATTAACATGGGAAACGCAACCTTTTATGAGCCCCCTTTTTCTCAGCCCCCGCTTGAAAGATCACCCTAAAACTTTCCATGTGCAACAAGAATCACTGTGACACTATTTTTGGAATTCACTTGCACAAAACCATAGAAATTCAGCATTTATAGTTAGAGTTATTTCAAGTAACTATAAGTTGCGGCCTACAGTAACTAGAACTCCAACACCTGCCATGCACAGTTTTTTCTTTAATATTTTGACTTCTAATGTTTTGATATTTTTAGTGACGTTATAAAAGTTGTCATGAGTGCTGTAACATATGTTGTAATTAGCAGTGCATGCGGCTGCTAGTTATATTTACTTGAAATAACTCTGACTAAAACTGCTGAATTTCTGTGTTTTTTTGTGAGTAAATTCAGATCCTAACTATAATGTCCCTGTAACCTTTGTTTTTTTAAGTGAATTTTTAAGGTTTTTCTAATTCTATTTCCTAAATATAATGTCCATGCAACCTTTGTTTTTTCAGTGAATTTCTATGTTTTTTTAACGTAAAGTATTTTTCATTACTACACGTTAATCCAACCACTTCTATACAGGGTCTTCAGCTGTGCGCGGCTGAGGTTGCCTGCAGGGCCTGGGCTGCGGCCAATCCCTGCGGCCAACCACCCTAACCAACCAACCCCGCGCTGCTCACAGCCTTTGGCCATGCTAAGCAGGAGTTGGCCGCAGGGCCTGTCTCTCTGGGTGTGAGAATTGCTGTGAAAGTGTGTCTGTGGCTGTTAGAGTTACTGTGAGAGTGTCTGTCTGGGGTGAGAGGGTCTATGTGGGTGTGAGAGTGAGAGTGTCTGATAGCGCTCCAATAGATGAAAGATGCATTTACCTCCTCGAAGGATTTCAGATTGTTTTTCAAAATGGAAACACTGAGTAAGCACACTTGCTTAGCCTTCCCCAAGCCCTGGAGTTAGGATCATTTGCCCTTTTCAGAAGTGGAGCTTTAACTGGGGCACCTATTACGTTTATATTTGTAAGTGCTCCCTATTGAGGTTTAATTTCTGTGAAATAAGCATCATGGCCTCACCTGCTCGTTTATCCAATAATCCACAGTTTTGAACAAAATACCCTCCCAACTGCAGCACTTTCTACTGGTTAGGTAGTAAGTGCTACCTTGTTGGGTTAATGGTCATTGTGGGAGAGGGAGGGCCACTCAGCCCACGTTTCCTGGCCAATTACAGCCCTAAGGACCCCATACCCTGGGGCCCAGCCTCACCAATAATAATAACAATACTTTTACCTGATTCCTGTTTTACTTTCAGGGTGACCCTCCTCTTACCTTGTGTCCTCTGCATGCCTTCTATTTCTGAGTATCGCCTCCTCTTAGTCTCATATTTATCTGCCTTACTCATTCTTATTGTAATTCTGGGACTGGCTGATACCTCATTTCACAGATCACAACCTCTCCTCTTTAAAACTATCACTGTGACTTAAAATGACCCAATCTCCGTCCGCCTATCTATTTCATCTGAAAATACATTGCTCCCACGAATGAACACACATAAATGGTATTATATAATCTATGGCAAAGTAACTGGCGGCACTAACCTTGGATGCCATACTACTCGACATAAAGGCCCTGATTTCAACCCTGGTGGTAAATCCCGCTTACCGCTGTGCTGGCGCCGCCGAGATACCGTGGCTGCGGTGGTAATCTGCCACGGGTATTATAACCCACACAGAGAATACCGCCACTATACAGACACCCACACAAGTCCACCACACCAAAGGTCAGTGATAAACTGGCGATAGTAAAACCCACACCATCACGCCAACAGGAATGCGACCACAGTATCACGACCCACGAATCAACACAGCAGTCTTTCAACCGCGGTAAACCATTGGCGGTACACACCGCTGCGCTCAAAATACACACTCACTGACAATACTACACCACATTGGACAATTCAAAATACACACACCTGACACACATACACACACCCCACCTACACACTCACAACACAATAAAACACACATCCACATTTCCCACAGCCCTTTCAACAAAAAAAAAGAGACCAAGCACAAAGAGACAAGCAAAGAGCACACACCCAACAGAGGCACAGAACATCATCACTCATACACCATCCACGCACATTACGGTATACATCCCAACACATCACCACACACATCACCTCACACATATCACTCACAGCACATCCATGGCACCTCAAAGACACCCCAGGTTTTCTGAGGAGGAGCTAAGGGTCATGGTGGAGGAACTCATCCGGGTAGAGCCACAGTTATTCGGATCACAGGTGCAGCAGACGTCCATTGCAAGGAAGATGAGCTATGGTGGAGAATCGTGGACAGGGTCAACACCGTGGGACTGCATCCAAGAACCAGGGATGACATCAGGAAGAGGTGGACCGACCTACGGGGAAGGTGCATTCTGTGGTTTCAAGACACCAGATTGCTGTACAGAGGACTGGCGGTGGACCCCCACCTCCTCCCCCACAACTAACAAAATGGGAAGAGCAAGTCTTGGCGATCATGCATCCTGAGGGCCTCGCAGGTGTAGCAGGAGGGCTGGACTCTGGTAAGGCAAATCTTTACTACTATATCCCCCACCCTACCTGCATGCCATCACATATCCCCACCCGTACCCTCACTCCCATCATTCCATCACCTCCCACATACCCCCACCATCACAACCCACACATCCCAATACCAAGCCCTGCATGCAACACCAATGCATGGACACCCATCACCACAGCATGCCCAGTAGAGAGACTCACCCAGCCCACACAATCAGCAATCACACAAGACCAATGCGACAGGGAAACCACTATTATATAACGGAAACACACCCGTTGCACAAGTTGGCACACACAGATACAATAACAATGCATAGGCATCCCAACAGGACCCCTACCCAACGTCACCGCAGAGGAGGTGCCAGCTACATCCAGTCCCCCCACAGAAGAGGCCCACAGTGATGACAGCAGCTCTGCACGCCTGGATCATTATGACTAACCTGGCCCATCAGGGACATCTGGACAGTCGGTTACCCTGCCACGGTCCCAACCCGCCACAGAGCCTCCCCCTCAGGAAACACCACCACAGCACCCACCCAGCGGGCCCATGCCACTGTCCCCAGGACACGTCAATCAGCACTGTGTCCACCACTACAGGGACCCCAAGCAACTCCACAAACACAGGACGATCAGGGACCTGGGGTCAGTGGCAGTGGGCACACGGTTCAGGGGACAGAGGCACAGGACAACATGGAAGCTGGGAGGACTGTTGTGCGACAGGGGGAGGGCAGGTCAAGGGAACCGACTCTTCACAAGGCACTCTCAAACATCATGGGAGAATACCGCCATTCCCAGGAGACCATGGGCACGGTACTGGACAATTTGCAGGAAACCCAGTGGCTGCAGGAGGGACAGTACTTGGGGATCATGGAGGACCTCACAAATATCTACACCATCCTGGTCACCATAGCAGGGGTGCTGGCAGACATGGGCAAGACCATGAGGGAGGCAGTGGCACAACAAAGGGCCCCTGACACTAGCCAAACCGATGAGCAGCCTTCCACCTCTGCCGGCGCTAGTGGACAGGAGGCCCCGCCACAGGACCAACAGGCCACCAGCACCCCTCCCCCTGCAGAAGGAGAACCACCCGCAAACGGTCCCTGCGATCCAGGCAGAAGACAGAGAACATTGCCAAGACCCCCGCCAGGAAATAGGACTCTCCTGATTATCACGCTTCTGTCCCACTCTGTCACCCTGTCCACCTTCAACTGCCATTACTCCCCTTCCTGTGCCCCCTTGGACAATGCACCTGTGATACCAAGAGACTGGACTCTACCATGGACCTTCCTCCACCATCACCCCAGCTCCTTGCACGTACCCCCATACTATTTAGCACAAAAAATAAACACCATTGAAATATAAACCATACTGGAGTCAGTGTAATGATTTAAAAGATGTATTCTTACAACATTCTCAAAGCATTGCAACGTCCATGTTCATTGAATAATAGCAATGTATGACAGTTGGTGGGCAGCAGTACACATAGCAGAAGCCAGAATGGGGTACACAGATCTGAAAAAAGGAAACCCAAAGGGAACAGTCAGTGGCCATACACAGAGGGTAAGAGGCTGCCATGTACAATGTCCTAAAGTATACTGAAATGTGAAGAGGAGTTACAGTCTCTTACCTGTGTATCACTGGAAGTACTGCTGGATAATGTTTGTTCTGTTGTCCATATCTTCTTCATCTGCCTCCTCTTCCTCACTGTCCACAGGCTCCACAGCTGCCACAAGACCATCACCAGGCTCATCCTCCAGCAGGAAAGGCACCTGGCGTCTCAATGCCAGGTTGTGCAACATACAGCATACCACGATGATCTGGGACACCTTCTTGGGTGAGTAGTACAGGGATCCACCTGTCAGGTGGAGGCACCGGAACCTGGCCTTCAGGAGGCCCAAGGTCCTTTCAATAATCCTCCTTGTTCGCCCATGTGCCTCATTGTAACGTTCCTCTGCCCTTGTCCTGGGATTCCTCACTGGGGTCAGTAGCCATGACAGGTTGGGATAACCATAGTCACCTGTAAATATCGAGGGACAATTGTGAAACACACACTAACCCTTAGGCACAACCCCATAGCCAGACACCTACATATCCTGTTTAGGGACCTTGGGCTCACCTATTACCCAAACCGGTGCCTCTGGAGTTGGCCCATCACATAAGGGATGCTGGTATTCCTCAAGATATAGGCGTCATGCACAGAGCCAGGATATTTGGCATTCACATGGGAGATGTACTGGTCCGTCAAACACACCATTTGCACATTCATCGAATGATAGCTTTTTCTATTCCTGTACAGCCGTTCATTTCTGCAGGGGGACAAATGCCACATGTGTACCATCAATGGCACCAGTGATGTTGGGGATATGTCCCAGGACATAGAAGTCAGCTTTCACTGTGGCCAAATCCTCCACCTGGGGGAACATGATGTAGCTGCGCATGTGTTTCAGCAGGGCAGACAACACTCTGGTCAACACGTTAGAGAACATTGGCTGAGACATCCCTGATGCCAGGGCCACTGTAGTTTGAAGGAGACACTTGCCAGGAAATGGAGCACTGACAGGACCTGCACTAGAGGGGGATTCTAGTGGGGTGGCAGATAGCTGACATAAGGCCTGGCTCCAATTGGGCACACAGTTCTTGGATTGTGGCATGATCAAGTCTGTATGTGATTATAATGTGTCTGTCCTCCATTGTCGACAGGTCCACCAGGGGTCTGTACACCGGAGGATGCCGTCATCTCATATGCTGCCTCAGCGGTCATAGCCTATGGAGTAAAACGGTGAGCAGAAGGTAATTTACCACATAGATGGCACAACAGTGTTTGCATTAATGTCACAGAAGCAGTGTGTGTAATCTAGAGTAAGCATATGTACCGATATGTGCTGTGACGCAGTTAGGTGCCATGCCATGTGCCCCCCTGAAATGGCGTCTGCCTGACCTGTGAGGAGGGACAAGGGGAAATGAGGTAACTGCGCTGGCGTTGTGCAGCATTGCAGTAGGCGGTCGAAGACCACTGGGCAACTCCGCATTAGTTATCATTGGGTCCTATGGGTTCCAGGAGCCAATGGCGACATACGCCGACGGTGACGGTATGCACCGTTGCGGACGTCACCGCGATTTTCTACCTATTCACTCACTTGCTACCTGACCATCAGCAGAAGAGGACCTGCACTGCAAGTACTGCTGTGACCTGAGTCTGGAAACGACAATGGCTAGAGTGTCTGGGAAAAGGGCAGAGGAGTTGGAGAAACTGGTGGATGGGGTCCTCCCCCAGTACACGTTACTCTACGGTCCTCCAGATAAACACGTGAGTACCATGTGAGCATGATGTGTGGGCAATGCCTGTTTGGAGTGGTGTGGATGTAAGCCACATGTTGGGGGGTGCTAAGGTGTCCTGGCCTGAATGCTGCATGAGAGGTGGTCAGTTTATGTGTGTCAGGGTATGGGAGGGAACTGGTGGGCAATTAGTATGACGGTCCGGACGGGTAAGTAAGTACATTTTCCGCTGTCTTATCCCTCTAGGTCAGCGCCCACCAGAAGGGGGGTATTTGGCATGCCATCGCCAAGGAGGTGTGTACCCTGGGGGTCTTTCACAGGCAGACAACACATTGCCGAAAGAGATGGGAGGACCTGCGCCGCTGGACCAAGAAGACGGTGGGGGCCCAGCTGGGGCTGGCCTCCCAACATGGAAGGGGTCCCCGTCGCACCATGACCCCCCCTGATGTTCCGCATCCTGGCGGTGGCATATACGGTGTTGGATGGGCACTTAAGGGCATCACAGCAGCCACGAGGGGGTGAGTACAGATTCTGAATCCTGACTTTGCGTGCTTTAGGAGGTAGCTGGGTGGGGGGTGTGGGCTGTGGTTGGCCCTAGGCCAGGGCGGTCATGCCAGGGTAGGTCCCTTATTTGCAGGCACTGAAGCACCCCTACACCAATGGTACAAGTGCCAACTACTACTGGGCAGGGTCCTGCGGGTGTCAGGTGTGCACGTGCTGGTGTTAGGCATTATACCCAATGGGCTGGTGACTACCTTAGTGAGTGGTTGGGCATGGCCTAGTGCATAGGGCAGCTCAGTGTGTGTTGTGTACGCCAACGGTAGTGGTGTTGCTGGCACTGACCATGTGTATCCTCTGTTTACCCTACCTTCTTGTTTTGTCACCCTGTCCTTGTGTGCATTAGCATCATCTGGCGGAGGAGCAGAGGCACTGGCGACGGAGGGAGCTGCATCCCACATGGCCCATGAGGGTGAATCCACTGAAGGTGAAGGCACCAGTGGGACGGAGGGCAAGGGGAGCTCCAAGACGGGGACAGGAGGGGATACCAGTGACAGCGACTCCTTCTCCGATGGAAGCTCCTTGGCAGTGGCGGACACCTCTGTGCCCACCCCAACAAAAGGTGCAGACGCCATCCCCCTACCAGCACCACCCTCTCAGCAGCCCCTCAGCATTTTTCCTGTGCCCGCTCACCCAGGAATGTGGGCATCTAAATCGCCCCAGGCACCTCAGTCCCTGCCCCAGTCAGCCCTGCTGCCCTCAGTGAGGAGGCTATTGACCTCCTGAGATCCCTCACTGTTGGGCAGTCAACCATTCTGAATGCCATCCAGGGTGTCGAGAGGCATTTGCAACAAACAAATGCATACCTGGAGGGCATTCATTCTGGCGTGGCGGCCCAACAGAGAGCATTTCAGGCTCTGGTCTCAGCACTGATGGCAGCCATTGTCCCTTGTTTAGCCTCCCCCCTCCAACTTCCACTACCCAGACCCAATCCCCTCTACCTCAGCTTATCCCAAGTACACCTTCAAACCAGCATGCACACACATCAACACACAAAAGTGGCTCAGGAAAACATAAGCACCACATATCATCACACAGGCACTCACACACGCACCATATCCATGCACACATACCAACATCCACTTCCTCCACTGTGTCCCCCTCCTCCTCTTCATCCACCTCCCTCCCAGTAGTGTCTCCACTCATACCGATGCTAAGGACCACCCGATTCCGCCACCTGCCAAGGTTAAGAAGGGCCCGGCATGCAGCAGGGAAAAGACGCACCACTCACCCAGCAAGGCCTCAGCCAAAACCAAAGAGGACAGTGCCAAGGTCCCAGCAGCGACTACCAAGGTGGGGAAGGGACATAAAAGCAAGGGAAAGTCACCTCAGGGCACGGAGCCTCCTTGTGAGGGACTGATGACCACCATTTCTCCTGACAGCCCAGCGACCTGTACCATGGTAAGCACTGCCGCAACGACCGCCATCTGCCCCACCATCTGCACCGCCATCTGCACGCCCCCTGCACCGCCAACTGCACTGCCACCTGCACCGCCGCTGCCACAACGACAGTCACCAGCATCCTCACCAGTGGTCAGCCGTCCAAGGCTGCTGGAGATGGCCTCGTGTCTCCCTTCACTACTACAGACAACTGCACCACGGGCAGCACCGGCAGCATGTCCGCCGCAGCCACCGCCACTTGCACCGCCATATGCACCGCCACATGCCCAGCCGGTGCCACTACATCGGACATCAGCAGCATCCTCAGTGGGCAGCAATCCGAGGCTGCAGGAGACGTCCTGGACCCTACACGCACCACATGAGCCACCACCACCAGCACTGGCACTACCAGCAGTTTGCAGCCTAAGTCGTCTCAAATGGAGTGTGTCTCTGCCTCCATGGAGTATCATGCTACCTGTTACCTGCACATCTCGTGCCTCAGACACCCAGGTGAGGGAATGGGAACTGCCCCACCCCAGGTGCAGCATCACTGGGCACAAGGCCACCTCCAGAACCAGTGGAGAGATGCATCCACTAACCAAATCCTTGGCAGGATGAAGCACACTGGGCACAAGTCCCCCTCCAGAACCACTAGAGAGATGCATCCACTAACCCAATCCTTGGCAGGATGAAGCACACTGGGCACAAGGCCCCCTCCAGAACCAGTGGAGAGATGCATCCACTTGAGAGTCTGTAGCCTTACACTCCCCAGGACCAAGCAGTGGGCAAACCACCCACTTGAGAGACTTGTGAGACTGTGGCTTTGCATTCCCCAGAACCAAGCAGTGGGCAAACCACCCACTTGATAGACTTGAGAGACTGTGGCTTTGCACTCCCCAGGACTAAGCAGTGGGCAACCCACCCACTTGAGAGACTGTGGCGTTGCACTCCCCAGGACCAAGCAGTGGGCAAACCACCCACTTGAGACTTGTGAGACTGTGGCTTTGCACTACCCAGGTCCAAACAGTGGGCAAATCACCCACTATAGAGACTTGTGAGACTGTGGCTTTGCACTCCTCAGGATATCCCTGTGGGCATGTTGCCCCCTCGAGGAGCAGTGGCGTAGTACCATCTTCCGGCTGAGGTGCCCCCCCATTCCCCCTGAGGTGCCTGTGTGTTTAGACCTGATGCCCCTGCAGTGTTCTCTCCGTTTTGAGGCAGGAGTCAAGTGTGGGCTTGGCCCATGATGTTTTGTCCCACTGGT
Organism: Pleurodeles waltl; assembly: GCF_031143425.1. Classification (NCBI taxonomy): domain Eukaryota; kingdom Metazoa; phylum Chordata; class Amphibia; order Caudata; family Salamandridae; genus Pleurodeles; species Pleurodeles waltl. The sequence continues at coordinate 417,170,539 of NC_090448.1, read as the reverse complement.
CCACGGACATTTACAAGGGACAGTGTACGGACTTCTGTACATAATGTAAATATTTGTATATACTGATTTTTTGGAATTAATTTGCTATATCTGAATGTTCCAAAATATCACTGATTGAAATCAATTCCAATTGTCCTTGCGTTCTTCCAGGGGGTAACGGGTGTATGTGTTAGTGTGTATGGTGTTGTGGGTGAGAGTGGGGGCTGGGGGCGTTGCGTGTTGTGTGTCACTCTCTTTTTCCTCCCCCCCTCCCCTGTGTGCTAGGTGCAGTACTCACCATCTCCGCCTTCTTTCTATTTCCTGGTGTATTAGTAAATACACCAACATGGGGAAGACCTGCAGCTTGGGCTCCATGGCGTCCTGGTTCTTTGTTGAGTGTTGAAAGGTGAGTGGTTCCCCTTCAGTGTACTGTTTCCGCCGTGCTTTTGATGTCGTTGGTACCGCCCTGGAAAAGGTGGCGGATTGGCCTGTCATAATACAGTGGGCGGTACAATGTCTTCGGCCTGTATGTTGGCGGTGAACGCCGCAGTGTTTGTTGCTACCGCCCTGGCGGTCGGAGTATATAAGTGGCTGTCTATGTTGGCGGTTTCCGCCGTGGTCGTGATCCCATTTTTTTTACCGCCGGCCTGTTGGCAGTGTTACCGCCGCTTTAACACCGACCGCCAGGGTTGTAATGAGGGCCAAAGTGCCTAAATGCCTCATCAGGGTGGCAAGCGATATATAAATACATTTGCAATAAAAAAAAAGTGGATCCCGGCTGAACACCTCACACCTAACATCACGGGACCTCTAGAGAACCTTGGTGTGCTTTGTGAATGGATACTCTGAGGCCCCACATATAAGGAAACCACGATGGCGCGTGCGTGCCACAAGGAGATTGTAAAAAAAATTGAATGATTAAATAATAAATAAGCTTAGGGGACCAGAGTTTTTTTTCATGAGCTCTGTCCCAGTGCAGACGAATAAAGCTGCTGCTGAACAACAGTGCAGCCTTGCCCTGAGTTCCGCTCGTGCCTTTATTTTTCCACCACACTGTACTCTCTGACTCTTTTTCACTTGAAGATTCTTTTTACTTCTGCTTTTCGCTCTCTTGCTCAGTCTCAGACTCGGCTGATGGAATATAAGACCCTGTCCCCAAAACGGGAAGACAGTGACTACCGCCTGCCACCACCGGTACAAATTAAGCAATGGCTCGTAGAGCCTACCAGCCTCTTTCTGAGGTAGGCCTTGTTCGAAAGTCGACGTGCCACTTCAGGAGTTCCTTTCTGTACCCTGCGTGCCTCAGGAGGTGTTCATGGCAACCACGCTCTCCATCCCGCCAGTGCTGCTTCCTCCGCGAGGCTTTCGCGTGAAAGGGACCCGCTGCTGGGCTGCGCACAAAGCCCCTTTGTTGCCCCAAGAATGGACACCGTTCCCGGGAGCTCTTTGGCTTCGAGTAACCGTATCCCTGAGAAATGGGCGCACGCGGACTCCCGTTACTGGTCCATGTTTTCATTGACTATCCTATAGCGCTATTAGTGCTATTTTACGGCGCTTTTAGCAAGCCTACGCACTGCTGTTAAGTTGAAAACTGCCCTGATAGAGGCACAAAAAAGCTTAATAGGCCCTTTCCATCTCCACCGGCCAATCTCATCAAACATTATCTTCTCAGTCCTTTCTACAAATTGTTACCCCTCCCCTCTCCACCCCCAACACACACAGCACCTGTAACTCCAAACCCTCCTCTGCCGCCTCGCCATTGGCTGGGAAGAAGCCCCCACTTCAGACCAGGGCGCCGCCCCTATTGGCCAGAAGTTGCAGAGCCCTGTTTGGAAACTTTCTCCTGCCTCTGGTGCCAGAGTAGGAGGTCGAGAGGAGAGAGAACGGGATTCCTTGGCAGAGGAGGCAAATTACCCCTGGTCCCCCAGAGCTCATCCCTACTACAAACCCTGCGCTGGGACAAGGAAAGGCGCGCGTCTGCACCGCGTCCAGCTGGGCTTTCTCTTTGATCTATCACCGCTGCTTTCTAGCAGTGCAGAGATGGGCACCGGGCTCCTGGCGCCCACGCTGATGCTGGCACTGGCGGTGTTCGTGACAATGGCAGGGTCACTACGGGGAGACCTGGGGGAGGATGTCCCTGCAGCCCCGACCCCACTGGCAGCGAGGGAGCGTCCACAGGCAGCCGTCCGGGACCCGCGCGGCAAAGTGAGAACCCAGGGTAAAGCTGTAGACCGAGTAAAGAAGTCACAACCGAGCAAGAAAGCTAAGGCGCCGAAGCCGGAGTGAGTGTGTTATCTTCTTATGTCAATTACGTTTATGGATTTTTAGATATGGCTGTCAATTAATTAAGTTATTAAGTAATCTGATTATTATTATTATTATTAGTAGTAGAAGTAGTAATAAAGTCTAGCCTTTAGTGTATCTTTCAAGTCAAGTTATTTTGTATGTGCATTTATTTTAATTTATGCAGCACCACACGTAGCGTCCCTTTGGACCTTTTTCAAGAATGTAAAAAATGCAAAACGTTATGTCGTTTAGTTACTGATTTATTTGGGGAGTTTTGTAAAGCTCCGTCCAGTCGTCTTTTTCCCATGTTGTAGACTTGAAATTTCTGCACAGGGCTGCAAAGTGTTTTCAAGCTGCCTCTAAGCACTTTCTGCTTGTGATGAGGTATGGTCCTGAGGTGATTGCACATTGTCTTATAGTGGGGCACAAGGAGCGCAGAGCCATATTTAGTAAATATGGCCTGCTGCTGCGCTATTCCACTGCCCTGATGGAAAATCAGGTTGTCTAGCACCGTGGTGCAAAGGTGTGTGTGGTGTCTAGCATAGGTTTTGCACTGAAGGATACCTTTCTACTACAAAATCCTGCGCTCACTCTTATTTACATTTCACACATTGGATCTGTGCTGTACAGTGCACCCTCACAAGTGACAAGTCGCGTGATGGAATGACTGAATGAAATGTTTGGAGAAACTAATACACGTCTTCTATTTAAATCCTGTCTCAAAAAAGGTGTTATTTTTGACACTGAGCCAGTGTGACAGTCTTTACAGGTGTGGCTTTGCATCAAAACCCTTGAGTGCCCAAGTGCCACCCATGGAATGCCCTCGTGACACAGTACAGCGCAAACAAGTGCAAAGTGCTATCTGTACTACTTTAAGGGCAACTTTCCAATCCAAACATTTTTGCACTGGAAAGTGTATACTTTATATAGACTCTGTACCACTTTTCATCAAAGTCTGAATACATTTACCCAAATGAGACCTAATTATAGCGTCCTACAAGCATCCTCTAGCTTTTGTAAATTGTTTTATTTCATTAGTCCTGCTCTCCAGATGTGTACTGTCCAAAATATTGAAAATGTAGTTATGGTATTTTGAGTGATAGTTGTATATCACACTGACAAGGATAGCATTTAATCTTTAGCCAAATATTCAGCTACAAGGAGTGTGCAGTATTGGCATTTTCCCTGTTTAATGTAGCTAATAAAAAAAACAAAATTTAATGCATGTTGAAAAGTCCGCACGTAGTAATAGCGCAAATCATAATAAGGCATGTTTTAAAAAAGGAATTATATTAACTTTTACTGTTCTACCTTTATAAATGTTACAGCTCATAGAATGTCTCGAATGCTGAACACAAATGTAGGCATTTTCAGAACAAAACTTCAGGTGTTAGGCTCTGTAGCTGTTATGGCGACACTTCATACAACCAGTTCGCAAATTGATCATTATATTAGTTTTGCATTGTCAATGCTTCTAAAGTGAGTAGAGGAATTAAAGCATAGTAACAGTGTGACTTGAGAAGAGTCGAAGTGAGGTACTGAGTAATGCATTGGCCTTTGCTAGGCCAGGAAGAGAAGTAGGTAACTATGTCGTATGAGGTGGATGTGTGTAAATTTTGGCTATAGTCAGGACCACTGGAATTATATTCTACATAATGCATCTGCAGTATTTTTTGCAGATTTCAACAACAAATGTTTCTAACTCAAATGGATCAAAAGTTACAAAAAACGTGGCAACACTTTTTGCAGGGCAGTGGAAGGCACTTTGCAAAGGTTGACTGTTCACCTTTCAGTGGCATATTGCTGTTTTTGATGGTCTAACTAGTACTAATAAGGTGGAACCTTTTTTCAGACAGTGTTAACATGTGAAAATGACACAATAATGGACTGATACTATCACAAAATGTGCTGCATTATGCCTCATAATTGCCATTTTCTTGCCATTTAATTGCATAAACCTACTGCATAATTTGATCCTTCCTTGCAGCATAATTTCAGTGACCCTGGCTATAGATATGTCAAGGGGCAGATGACGTAGCCAGTCATGCGCCCAGAGCATGGGATTCAAAGAGGACATTATAGCGTAAGTTATGGCAGCCTACATAGTAATAGTGCATGGAAAAGCAATGCATACAACAATAGTGAATTGAGTAATAGTGCCAAGAATAGTAGTGTATATGCATTGCATGGAATAATGATACACAGAATTATGGTACATGGAATTACAGTTTCTAGAATAATATAGATCACAATAAGGGCACATAAACGAATGATGTGCAGGACGTTATTGTACACCATTTTCCAGCATTGGAACCTTTGTGGTGTGGAATCCGGGTACAAGGATAGAAGTATTACATTGTAGCACACCTCCATTTTTTGCATGAGTGTACTATATAATGAAACTCATTGAATAGTCAGGTACTCCTTTCCCATATAACACCTGTTGTGTACTCTGCTGGTCTAGTGCTACCTTACAAGAATCGAAATAAGAAAAGCAAAATTCAGAGTCAGTGTGGAGGGTGCAGGTGTAAAAAGAGACTTCACTGAATCATAGGTTGATTTTTAGAGAAAATAACCCACAGTAGAGTTTTTTCCAATGTTATACCCGCTGTACTACACTGTCAAAAATCCCTGCAGGGATTTGCTGGCTCTGTGCATTAGCGTGGCTTAGGAGGTGACCAACTCCATTGTTAAAACACTATGGGCCTGATTACAACTTTGGAGGAGGTGTTAATCCATCCCAAAAGTGACGGTAAAGTGACGGATATACCACCAGCCGTATTACGAGTCCATTATATCCTATGGAACTCGTAATACGGCTGGTGGTATATCCGTCACTTTTGGGACGGATTAACACCTCCTCCAAAGTTGTAATCAGGCCCTATGTCAGGAAGGGGAGAGATGGTCTCCATGTAACTGCAAATAACCCGCCTTGTCCTCTTTTTCAAATGCAGAACTCTGGGCACTGACCTCTAGGCCTCTAGGTCACTGCTTGAGCCTATAAATCTCACCAAGCTCTCTCGAGGACAAAAATCACTTACAGCGCCCTGAGCATTTTTCCATTGTAAAGGCATCCATAGTAAAGGCATGTGTGGAAATGGCATGCATGGTTGTCACATGCCACCCCCACCCTAAAAACATAAGGACCCCGACCCCCCACCCTTAAAAAAATACCCCCACTTACCCTGAGCCCTAAAAACCTGATCTCCCCTCCCACCCTAAATACAAAATTACCCCGACCGCCCACCCCTAAAAACACGCCTGCCTAAATACAAAATGACCCCGAACCCCACCCCTAAAAACCCGCCCCCCACTTGCCCTAAAAACATAATTACCCCACCCCCAAATACAAAATCACCCTGACCCCCACCCCACCCCTAAAAGCCCAACCCCCTCCTGCCTTAAATACAAAATTACCCAACCCCTGCCCCTAAAAACCCGACTCCCCCACCCTTCAAAATTACCCGACCCCCCAAAAACTAAATAACCCCGACCCGCCACTCCCCACCTAAAAACCATAGTACCGACCCCCCCACCCCGCCACTTAAAAAAATAAAATAACCTATCCAGCCCAACCCCTTCACCCGCCTCGCCCCACCCCTAAAAACTACCCCCAATCCTGCCCCAGCCCCATTTACCTGACCGTGTCATCTCCTGATGAATTTTCCTTTTTCTCTACCTTAACCACGCATGTGCGTAGTTCAGAACATCGGTGGTTACGGCAGAGAAAAAGGCCTGCGTTGTTCAGGCAATCGTCGTTCCACTTGCGTGAACAACGCAGCCATGGTTCCAGACGCGTTGTTCAGGATCTTTCCCAGCATTAAAGGTTGGTCTTGTTTCAAGGCAATGGTTTTTTAAGTGTGCCATTGGAAAACTGGGAATGTATCTGTGCATGTCTCCAGAAAGTTGGGATTTAGCTGATAACCAGCACGTTACAAAGAGGTTAGGGTGTGCCAGCCATATTTATCCCAAGTCTAAACACTAAAGATGAGTAAATACTTGGAAACACGTGTGTGACTTTTTTTTAGGGAAATTACTTACTATTGGGCCGAGCCAGGTTCTGGGTGCTCCCTGTTTTTGACAGATAAGGGATACCAAGGGACTGGCTAATAGCATGATTTGTCAGGATCACCCAGTATTTGGATCCTCGATAAAAAGACCTTTAGATTAGGATATTTTGCCCCTCTAGTGTTTTTGTCCTGATAGTCAGATGCAGAAGCCTGCGTGCTTGCGGTAGGGATGTGGAGCGATACAGTGTTCTCAAACTTATCATTTCCATGCCTGAGTAGCTCACCCAAATCCAGAGTTTTTCTTTGAATTCTGGGACTTGTAGTCCTATTTTATAATTAGTCAAACATGATAAATTCTATGTAAAACGTTCAACTAAAAATCCTAGAGCGGACAAGCCACTCATGCATGGAGCGCAGTGACTTTAAAGCTCCCATACAGTACTTCTGTGTGGAAGTTGTATGAGACAAGTTACACTGGTGATGATCGGGTGATAATGAGACAGTAGTTTGCGAGAAAGGGACAAACAGATTTCAGAACATTGTGCTCTTGTTGGTATGCTTTGGTGGTGCAGTAGACGTGCCTATTACGGATGGCTACTTTTTATTTTTCACGTTGGTAGTCATAAACTGTGGCTCTATGTTAAACTAGTTAATGGTTTACTTTCCTTGTTGCCTGCAGCATTAATAACTTGTCTTTCTAGATGTGCACTTCTTAGCGCTGTAGGTAGACAGCGGTACTGTTACAGATTCTAATGGCAACGAATGTATTGACCTCAGAAGGTGGAAGGCCTGGCTTAGCCCAGCTGGGATTCGAACCTGGGACTAGCAGGTCGAGTACAGAGTTAGTGTCAGGGTTGAACACTTTCATCTGTACGACCGATTGTAAAACAGCTGGGTGCACCCTATGAACGTCAATTCAACAAAATGCCAGGAGTAGTGGAAGTGACATCACATGCCCTTTGACCTTCAGTTTCACTCACTCACATATACTTACACATAAACACATCGACACATACTCTCTCTCTCTCTCATGTAAACACACAATCACACTTAAGCAAGCACACAACATTCACTTAAAACCATTTATTTGCTTACCTTAGCAGCCAGGGAAGGTTATATCCCAGCTAATTGTATTCCATTTTTAATTACACTAATAGTAAAACATGAAACATTATTCACTATTATTGTAATAAAAAGTGGACATCGGTTAGGGATCCACTCTCTTTGTTTTCTCTCTTTTTTTAATTCGCTAATAGTGAATAATGAAATATTATTCACTATTAGCGAATTAAAAAAAGAGAAAAAAACAAAGATAGTGGAAGCCTAACTGACGGAAATACGAGCAGCCACTGTGTTCCTGGCAGTGGCAGCTGGTAATTTTAGGAGGGGGGGGTGTGGGGGGACACACAGGCATACTCATACTCATTCATTCATACACGCGCTCACACACACATCCATTCACAACATTCATTATCAAATATTTAAACATACATGCATGCATGCACCAAACATTCATTTAAAAAACACACACACACCCTTTACCTTCAGCTCAGCCTCGGAGGGAGACTGAAGGGTTGGGACTGCTGCCTTCCATCACTATCAGCCAATGAGGGAAGGAAGCAGTCCCAACTCGTCACAGTATGGGATGGGGTCAGAGAGACTGCTGATCCCACCCCACTCTGTGACAAGGTGTCGCTGATTGACACTCGGCCCTGGGCGCTTCAGGGCTTAAAATTGAAGCACCCTGGTCCAAGAAATCTGTGACGTTCCCCCTTGTCATGAGGGGGAGGACCTTGAGGCACCTTTGCTAGGTTGAAGAGTTTACACCTACAGGGCTGCGACTTCTTCAGCCCAGCAAAGTACAGCTCAGGAAGCCGGAGCCTGCTGCAAATAGCGCATGTCTAGCTCCTGGCTGCCCAACCTGAAAATGAACAGTGTCTGTCAGGCTGACCTTTGCTCATCCTGACAGGCACTCTTCCTGAGGGGCAAAAGGTGGGGGGGGGGGGGGGGGGGGCGTGGCCCTCGCAGCCCCAAAGGACCGGCAGTGGTTCCTTCCTAGAACTGATTTTGCCACTTCTGAGGCACAGGGCTTAAAGACAGAGCTAGGAGTGCAAGGAGCAAGCAAGGGGTCGTAGTAGCGACCGCTGGTGACCCCTAAATGATGTCCATGGTGCGCCCCCCCTGCAGTCAGTTCTAAATGATATATGTGCTTGCAATTATAAAAACCCGGGCAAAATTTCATTCAGGACTGCATAACCTGTGTAAATTTCGGTGTTTCACATCATAAACGCTAGAGGAATACCCAGATCACACCATTATGCCATGTCACATAATTGCAATTTCATTTTGGTAAACATCTTATCGTCGAGAACGGAAACAACAGTGGGCAGGTCTTGTTCATGCCACGTGCGATTTTTTGCTATTTTTTATTGTGCAATGGGTGTCAGCACGCTAGCACGCGTCACGCAATAAACAGTACAAAATGTCACACCAGCGCTTAACATAATACATTCGTGTTTTTTTCGGGCATATTGCGTAATTTCTGTAACCGAATTACACTAATTTCACCTAGGCCTAGTATAGTAATGCAGAATTACATTTTTTGGCAGTTCATATATCTGAGCAAAAGTTTTACCCCACTACTATCAGTTTAACATCTGAATATAGCTATTGAAAGAAGAACAATTAACCTTTGGAAAGGGCCTGCCAGTGTGCAGCACCGTATTTGCCCCTTTTCTTTAGTAATATTTGATCCATTTGAGCAAGAAACTTTTTGTTTTATCTACGATTTATGCAGAGCATAGTGGATTAAATTGCAAGTGTGGCAAATCCATAATTATGCCAAAAATGCCACAGCTGCAGAATAACATAATTCCTATGACCTTGCTTGACAGATATCAATTTAGAACCCAGCTGGATGCTATCGGCCTCACCCCCATTAACATATATCACAACCATTTTCAACTATGCGATATGCGAAAGTGCTGTGTCCGTTTAATTAGTGAAGCGATTCGAAGTGACGCGCTGTACAAAGCAGCTAGACAACAGTTCTGCAGTGGGGTGGGAGGAGGGGTGGCGACTCATGCTTGGGGAGAGGGTGGGCGGGGTAATTTAAGCCAATACAGCTGTGAACAGGCCTAGAGCCTGCTGGGTGACGGGGTGTCAAGAGGTTGTTTCGAATGTCAGAGGTCAAACCGAGGCTCAAGTGCGTCACCCTGCACTTCCCAATGGATTGGTCTGTTCGGTGAGGTTTGTGGGTGCGGGTGTTGAAAACGAACCCAAGTCCTGGTGAGATGTTACATTATTCATACGTATTTAAATCACAAGCATTCTGGCATTGCTATGGCACGGCATACACGCAGTAGCAGACATCTGAGAAAGCTGGGGGTCTTAAATCAACTGATAATTCACCAATATGTAGGTTTATCTTTCACACTCTCTGGTAGAATTTTTTGATATTTTGTCATTTTAAAACAGAACCTTATGTGCAAAGATTCACCCCGATAGTTCTGGTTTAAACCCTTATTACAGCAACCAGTAACTGAAATATGACTGACTGTACCACGTGAAAAGGAACTGATCAGAAAAAAATAAGACTTAGGAATATATTTATAACGTTGAACCGAGCAAAGTCTAATATTCCATCTCAAATCATTCATCCGATATTGCTCACCACCAACACTCCCTCACATATCCATTTCCTTTTCAGCCTATTTACACCCCCACGGTAATATAGTTGCTACACGTTCTTGGCATCTTTACTGGAACTATGAAAATGGACAAACCTGGTCAGTAAAACCCAGGAATTTCCAATGCCACACGACGCTGACGTTTAGTTGTACATCACTTTTTATATCACCATTAATTGTAGCAGCAGTGTTTGGGCACCTCCTGTTTACCACACACTATTCTAAACACCTAGTGTTTAATTTGATAAAAAAAAATAAGGGTAAAGGTTTTGATAGGATCTCCCGTTGGTGCTATCGAATTATAGTCTTGCCTAATACCAATGTTGCCTAGTCTTGAATCTATCTCATACTTCTTTCTTCGAAAACCCTAACTTCCTGTCTCTTTATCTCACTCTTGCAGATTTTTTTCATCCGTGCTCTTGGCCCTGTCACTATTTTCCTACCTATATTTCCTCTTTCTTTTGACTTTTTCCTCTCCTTCTCTTGCTTTGGGTCAACGTTTAATGATGAAAATAAGTCCTGTCCCACAGAAATGAATATCTCTGCCAGTCCCCTGCCACCACCAACACAAATTAAGCAAGGTCAGTATCTTGTCGAGGTCCACTTCACACTTAAACATGTCGACCATGCAGATACCAAGGTGACCGTACATCATCCTTAGTATGCATCAATCAAAAAGTCACCAGTGCTCATACATGATGTTGACCCACGGGTTCTCAATATGTCTACTACCAATTATTGCAAGCACTAACCTTAACAGGACCAACTAAATGCTGTCTTTAAATAAGAGATCTTAATGCACCTCCTGCCAAGTCACGTGAAGATTATAAAACTCTGTGTGAACATGATTAATTGTCCCAGTCCTTAAGAATGTCAACACTCTGTGAGTACAATCCAATTTAAAAACCCTCATTCCAATCCTTGTGGTTACTTAAGGGTATGAATAAAATTCAGACAGCATGAACCTAGCCACAAAATAATGGAGCACCGTGCAAGAGAGGTTTACTATGAAGGGGGGTGGGGGAGGGACTTCATGCACTAAACAAACCACAACCAAAATGGAACAATATTTAATGAACACAAAGGCAAACCATGTGCTTATACTATGATTAGTAATTAGACCCATCATGTCCTGGAAAAGCCTTTTCCAGGTCCTGCTAAGCTCCTCCTCTGGTGTCATTAAAGAACAGAAGACAGTTGGCATGTTAACGTTAAGATCAGAGGCCTAGCGGATGTGTACCACACATCCAACCTCTCTATCTGTCCATGCCAACAAAACTTCTCTATAACACAATGTTTCGACTGCTATGAAGGTGCCCTTCATGCCTTAAAATTAGGATTTCACGTTGTAATGAATATGGTGGTACCAAACATCTACCCTTCTCCTTAACCCAAGGTGCAATTAGCAGGTCTTTTTGATGAAAGGAAAGTCATCACTGCTTGGATCTGCATTGGATCTGCAGTTTCTTTCTACTCACAATTTCCTCCATAACTTTCAGCAACCCTTCTTTTGCACTATATGAGACCAAAGATTCCTCCCTGCTCAAAGTCGTCTTAACAGCAACAGTATCTCTAGCAATCCACTCCTCCAGCACAGGATCTTTCACAGTATGTCATAATTTTTTTTCCCAGTGCACACTCAGTCATAATATTGAACTCTAGTAGGTCTCTGAGCCAGTCTATTACGCAGAGCTCATCCTGCATCCTTCATCATCAAGTGCACTAAAGGTTTATGATCTACTCTAACAGTGCATGAAATACCCCCTTGTAGGCCGTTAGCCATCCTGACCCTAAATAACAAGCCATTGCCTCTCTATCTATCGCAGAAACTCTTTTCCCTAAATGCTGTAAGCTATGGAAGCAAATGCTATAACTACCATTTTGCTCATTGAAACTGATATAAAACTGCTCCATAGATCCTTATCATTTCATCCACTTAAAGAAAGTCATACATCTCAGAGCAATCGTATCTGATGACACCATACAAGCCACAGTTTGGTCAACTGGTTAAAGTGACTTAAGAAGTCTCAAAGCTGTGTAAACTCTGCCCACTTTTATAAAAATGTCCAAGTGACAAAAGACTCTTGAAATCACGTATCATCCTTTGAAGTAGGAATAGTGCAGACTCTAAGCCAGATAGCACACACTCACCAGAGGGTTCAAAAAGATTTCCGTAAGGATGTTCAATGTTAAAAATCAAGTTTAAACTGACCCAGTAGTTGGGAGATGAGAGATTAAAGTTAGTATATCAATTGTGCAACTAAAAGTGGAAAGCTACCTTGCAGCGTTAGCCTTAATATGTCTAACAAAACAGATGCTTGTCTTTCGAGCCTTAAAGGTCCACACATATTTTGACTCTCATCTGCTCCACATGCCAGGACAATTTGACCTAACAGTTTATGTGATGCAATTGCGAACCACACCATGAGAAAATAGTATGTTTAACTCAGGCTTTAGATGCTCGTGCAGGTCTCTGAAATTCTTGTATATACCTAAAAATTGCTGACCAATTCATTTCCCAAACAGCTCCCTGAATATCTGTGGTCACAATTTTCTGCATTGACAACTGTATTTGGCTTCCTCTTCCTCACTCAAAATCTGTTCGCCTACAACCATACTTCAAACCCATTGTAAAGCACGTTTGTGTCTTGAAATCATTATATATGTTCCCTTCTGAACAACTTAGACCTTTTTTGAGCTCATCTATCACGAAAACCTAGCTTAATCTCTAAGGACAATAAAATGTGGATGGCAAATTCAGCTGAAATTACTGAGTTTTTGTCAGAAATTCCCAAGGCATTAACTTGTTTTGAATAACATTCCCAGACATTAGAACACGCCTTCTCACACCTGAGGGCATTTTTGCCATAATTAATCAATAATCATTTACAAAACTACAGCTCTTCAGAACTAATAAATTGTGATTCCCACAGCAGCTTAGGTAGCACGAGACTAATTCCAGACTCTAGGGACCTGATTATGAGTTGACGTGTTATTTATGGTCCATTATAATTAACAATACCATGGGGTATGTTATTTATTGGGTGCAATAAATAACACCTATTATAAGTTTATGGAGAATAAAGTGGATTTTGGTGTTTAATTCACCAAAATCCACATGATACCGGTAAGTGAGTATGTTTCTTCTGTTAAACCTGCCAAAAGTTAACAAATGTTGGGTTATTTAAAGCATCTGATAATTACTGAATTTGTTAAAAGAAGCCAAACTCATAATTCTGTCCTGTGCATATACAGGGGTTTACTCACGGGATGGAATTTAATGAGCCACTCACGATGAGGCCCTTGGACAATGAGCTCCAAAGGCACCATACCCGCACACACTTTGTTGTTGGGCATTCTGTAGCATTGCGTGTGCCTGCCAGCACTCAACCACGGTAGGGCAGCATCCTGTCTTCCCAACATGCTACATATTTCTACCTGCCAATGTCTCTTCATTACAGAGGATCTTCTGCCCAACATCCATCATACCCAAACTGGAGCTCCCTTCTGCTCCGCTCTTTCTGTCTGCCATTAATACTGCTGCCTGGTCCATGGGAAGCAAATCTTCCCTCACAAATAAGATGTTTCTGGGCAGATCTGCAGCCAAGCTGGATTGTCCACCAACCTTCCCTAACCTTATGAGCATCTGTGAATGGCGATCTATCGCTGCACAAGCGTCTCATGGCTACCCCACTTGTTCCAAAAATACTAAAATTCCTCAACTTCCCTGCTTAACACCATAGGTGTGCCCCTTCCTCCCCAGTAGCCTCTTCATGATATACCAAGAGGTCATTGTATTGTGGGGTGACATTTTTTACAAGATCAGCAGGAACTGGAATAGCTAAACTTTTATCCAACTGGCATTTTGCTTTTTTTCTAAAAAAAAAATAATATCATAAAGAAAATATTTTTGGGAGAGCCTCAGATATTAGTCCCTCTAATGTACCCTCAGATGTTCAAACCTTTGTCCTATATACACCCTCCTGGAGCACTTCCTTAGACATCAATAATACCAGCTTTCAGGACGTTGGACAGCTCCTTTGCTATCCATAGTGCTGAACAGGAATTCTTTCCTCTAACTGGTGCTCTGCCAAAATGACCCATGTAACTGTAACCTGAAATGGTCCGTGAATAGTAAAATAGGGTACTAACACTTGGGGCCTTATAATGAGTTGTCTGGTTCTAGATGTGGGTACTGGAGTTCCAGAATTTTTGAATGTGGTTGGTATCCCTGCACAAATGACCTCAGTCAGTAACCCCCATAGCTTTCCTAGCAAGTCCAGGCCTGATGACTCTAGGTGGGCACAGAGTTTGTTGACCCAATAATTCCAGGCCCATAAACACTGGGAAAACTAGCAGCTGCCCAGAAATGTAACTCAGCCACTAGTTCCTGTCTCAACAACTTAAAATGGGGCTTAAATCTATATTTTGTGTTACATCTCTTGAAAGGCTGGGTCTAAAAGCTTGAAACTAGTGTGGGACATAGCTATTTTGCAGAACATGAAAGAGGTGAAATATACCAGATTTTTAATTTCATCTGGCGAGCGAAATTGAGCTGCAAAACCCACCATAGTCGCCCAGCAGGTCCCAATTGATGCTTTTCACAGTTTTGGAAATTTTCTCTGGTTCTCTCTGGCAAATCAATGTCCAGTGAGGACCACAAGAACTGTGTGAATCACCCATGAACCGGGCAGTTCAAATGGTTTGAGTGCTTTTCGCTGGATCTCATTTCACTGGTGAAAACCACATAAACCACAAAAAGAGTTGATAAAATGTCTTGGTTCATGGACCTTTTTTGTTTTTTGTCGTAGGTGAGAGAGATTTTTGAAGAATTTCTTTGGAATTTGTTTCAGCGTTATGCAGAAAAAATGCATGGCAGTAGTTGAGACTAGCACAATTGTCATCTCGTTTTTTATCAAATTGGTAATCAAATAGTTTTTTAAAGAGCTACTCCTTTGTATACAGTAACGCAGACAGGCCTTTAGTAATTATGCATGCAATATTGGTGTTATGCTGTTTCTGACTCGACTATCACACCAACTCCACAAATGATGCACTTATTGTTCTTTTAACCTTCCCAGAAGAATCAAGAAGGCATTTGAGGCCAACCTTTCCCTTTTTAATCAAGTACACATCATCCTTGTCAGTAGGCTATGCCTGCAATCTCAACTCTGATATGGCTAGGAGGGCCTTACTAATATTATTATTATTATGTGTATTTGTAAGGCGCAGTATCACCCTCAAGACATTCTGGCATTAAGCAGGTGTGTGTCAAGCCCTGCCTATGGTAGGTTGGTTAATTGAAACACAAGGTCTTCTGCTTGTTGTCTAATTCAACAAGCGAGGAGGAGGCTCTGATATGGAGTTGGAGGCCGTTCCACTCTTTATGAATGATGTAAGAGGATGCCCATCCTCCTTATCAGGTTCTGTGTATGTGTGCGATATGTGTGAGTAGGAGTCCTGTGAAGTGGAGGTGTGTGGTATCCTACAACTCCAGGATCGTATAATTAAGTGGCTAGCACAACAGCTTTTTGGTTGTTTGAGGACAATTGGTAATAACCAAATATATTTAGACCTCTGTTTGCGATTGAGGGGCTGATGTACTTTATTATTTCCAAAAAGGCACTAAAATGCCTCCCATAGTATTGTTTATCCATTTCAAGGAGTCTTACAGTGGCCTAACAAAAGTTGTATTGACACCAATGCAAGCAAAAACATAGACACAATCCCCAATTCGATATTAAAAATCAGTTATAATTGCAGTGCAATAGACTCTTCACATCACTGGGCCCTATTGCTACTGCATATCCTGTACTACTGACAGCTATGCAACTGCATTCTTACATTTTTATACTTTCATTCAGCACTGAAGGCACAAAATGACTTTTTCGAAGTCTGGGATGTTAGGTTTTTCAGGAGGACATTTGTCTAAAACCAAGTAAAATTCAATGGGCTTTAGTGCCTAGTGTTAGAAATGTTGTCCTATGGTATGGGGGTTTGAAAGGTGTGGCTCTTGAATATCAAGCCCATGATTTTGTGGGACACTAATATCGAGGACAAAATATCAAGGGAAAAAATATCGAAAGCTAAGTATGTATAGATTTCGATGCCTAACTCCAGATCTATGTACCTTGACAATACAAATATTGTCAAGGTACATAGATGTGGATTGAGAATATTAATCCTACACATCCTAATATGCATTTTCGTTTTGATATTTTGTCCCTCAATATTTTGCCACAATATTAGTGTGCCACAATATTCTTTCACTTGATATTCAAAAGTACAAACTTTTTTTAAAGATATGTCTTAGCTTGCCGAAGTCTAGCCCTGATCTTCTTTCCTCTTAACTATTGCTAGCTTCTCCATCCAACTAGCATTAATTTGTGCTGGAGCACACAGAGAAGCGGCCTCTATTTGTTCTAAATTACTCTGCTATTGAGTGCACTTAAACCATACTCAGTTTGTGTAATACAACAGCTTCCAAGAAAACAACAGTTTTTGTTTAGGTCTGTGTTTTGGCTGCACACATCAGCACATTAGACCCAGGCCTATTGACTTTGTTATTATTATTAGTATACTCTGTTTTCTTGCTTTGTCTTTTATGATCATGTTAGAAATGATCGAATAAAGATTGATTGATTGGCTTTGCCAATGCTTGTTTTCAAAAGAAGAATTACTTCAATGGAAACCTTGTTGAAATAATTACAATGCTACATCATGTGACCAACCCTTTGGGCCCATTTTTACTTAAAGTCGGACAGAGCAGCGTGAAAATACTCACAGCTGCTTTCCGGGAAACTAAGCAGCACGGCATTTAATGCGTCATATGCCCACGATGTCATTGGTTGTGTTTGTGTTAAAAATATAATGTAAGCGCTATGCTATAACATAGGTAACTGGGATTATGCGATTCTATGGCTGCAGCATTATTGTCCTAATTCTAGACTTTCTGCATTTGCCACATAATCATCATCTGCTGCATAATTTGCAGCTGTTAACAGAAAAAATGTTTCTAGCTCACACGGTTCACAAGTTACTAAAAACGAAACAATATGTGTTCCTGCGCAGTAGAAGGCCCTGCAGGAATGTTGGGTCGCCTTTCAGTAGTTTATTGCTGCTTGCGCATTACCGTGGTATTAGTGAGGTGAATTATTTGTAAAGACAGCGTTAACATGGGTCACCTCTGCCACATAATTTGGTCCTCTTCTGCATAATTCCAGCGGCCCTGACTATAAAATCGCACCTTCAAGCAAACGTGAGAGACCGGTACCTAGCATTAAATTTGTACTCGAGGCACAGCCTCATGCACATTTCTGTGCACAGACAACCGGCCAAGGGTATGCAATGGTATATGTGTATTATTAGGTAAATTATGATGAGGTAGACATAGGATTGCATGATTTTCGCCTTGTCTACTGTTTGCTTATGTTTTCCTTTTACAGTACAATCCCATGCAGTCACTGCACTACTTGATGCAATGCTTTGCCGTCTATGTGCTTGTGGCATTTTTCAGCACAAGAGTTTTTTTTAGCATGCAAAGGTTGACCAATGCTGCTGTACGGGCATTTCATCTTTTTATGCCAAGCAATTGAACATGTTAAAGTTTCGTTAATCTGGGCTTTGATGTCACAAATTTAAAAAACTTTTTAAAGTGGTTAACAAGCTATGGCTATTCTCAAATAAAATATTTTTCAGCATTAGGTCTCGCCTACTACACAGCGCGCGCTCTACGTGTTGCGAGACATATTGTGGGCTTACCAGGGACTTACAGGGACTTGGAGCCCATCGGTTACTTACCATTGGTCGGAGTTCCTGTTACTTTCACTTGCCTGCTTCTTATTCATGTCCCAGTTGTGAATCTTGTGTTTGTCCCCAATGGCCTAACGAAACTGGAGGGGGCACCCCTGCAAATGACACTGGGGCCCCACCCCTCCTGACTCACTCGGCTCAGGTACTGTGCTGAGGGGGGCCCCCGGAGCTCGGGACGCACCGAAACGGTGGTGGTTGCTGGGGCCTTTGTTACACCAGTGATTGTCCCTCACATGGAGCATTGCTTCTTTACCATCACCTTTGATTGGCAGGCTTCTATGCTTCCACTGCATGTTTTTCCAGCACTGCATTTTATTTTTCAGTTTATTTCATCTACCTCCCTTGTGTATTTTTCACCACCTGTACCCCGTGTTGCTCATTCTCCGTGTGGTTCCCCCCGCCCCTGTTGTGTTGGACTCGCCCTTGAATCCTAACCCCCATTGCTCTCTTGCCCACGTTCTCCTCGGCCACCTGCTCCACAGTGCTCTCTCTCGCATTGCTTCTCTTCCCCAAATCTGCTCTCTATATTGCTTCTGCCTACCTGGCCCTTCTCTCTCGGCTGTTGCTTCTCCTCCCCAGCCCAGCAGGCCCCCTGTGCCTGCTCACCTGTGCGCTCTGTAGTGTTTAAGCCCTGAAAAGGGCTTAAACACCAATTTCCAGTCGCGCGACGATGTTCTAAATAACTGCACGACTCGTTGTGCTGGTGTTCCGGCGGCGGGGCTGGATTCGGCCTTTTAGGACTGGAGCCCGTCTGACACGGGTCCCCGTCTCTAGTTGCAGGTCCAGAATCCCTCCAGGCCACGCCTTCCCTTTATTATATAGCTCCAGGCCGGATGCCACGGAGCAAACCATTAACAGCAAATATGACAGTGAAATCCCTCGGAAACATCCGGGGATTTCACTAGGGGATTATACAATCAGGAGGCACCCCTCTGCCGTGCTAACATGTCGACTGGCCAGTTATGTCACTGGCCAGCGACATTACATTCCTCCACAAAATGCAAAACAACAACAAACAACACCAAACCGGAATGATTAATCAATAATCGCACAAGTGATCTCGAAGACGTGTAGAAGGGCATGGATTGTCCCGCAAGGCATACCGAGCCGACCCAGTTCGTTGAGACACCACTTCAGTGGACGGATTACCAGTCAATTGTTCATTCGGGACAGGCCCTGCACCACCCACAGAGGAACTTCCAGGACCACGCTGTGAACCACCATCTTCAGGCCCTTCAAACACCGGACTATTCTCCTCGACATCACTGACATCTTCGTCTCCAGTACCTCCCACATCATGAAATTTCTTGAAGAACGATACATTGCGGGTCACCGTATCCGTACCGCGCTGGGCAACCACAGCAGATCCCTTCCGCTGAACAATTCTCCACGGTACTGTAGAAAAAGGCGTACGAAACTTACTCCCCGGGAGAGTTTGCTTGAGTAATACGTAATTACCAACCTTTATGTCAGACACGGTGGCTCGCCGAGTACGGCTGGCCCGTAAGTTCGAACTCCGTCGCTTCTCCTGAACCAACTCTCGGGTCATTTCTGGAGGAACCCACGAAGAATGATGAGGAATAGCATCAATAGACACCCTCCCAAAAGCAACATGGCCCGGAGCTAAACTGGTAGTGGAATGAGGCGTTTGTCTATAATTCCGCAAGAACGAAAAGACAGTATACTCAATAGACTGGCCACCGGCCACCTCAATTCTTATCACTTTGTTCAAAGTCCACATAAATCGTTCTACCTCCCCGTTTGCTTGAGGCCATCGCGGGGTGATACGGTGATGACAGGTGCCAGTAATCTTCAGATACTCAGCAAGTTCCTTGCTCTGGAAAGGCGGCCCGTTATCAGTCTTGATCTCAGCGATCAGACCATGAGTAGCCATCGTTTTCTCTAACCCAGAAATCACCACCTCAGCAGTGAGGGCAGGAATAATCTCAACCTCGGGATATTTTGAGAAATCGTCAATGATGACCATGGTGTGACGGCCATCAGGTAAACTGCCAAAATCAAGACTGGCGGATACCCACGGACCAGTTGGGGTCGGTTCAGTCTCAACAGGAACAGGCCTGCTCGAATCACCAGTGGCCTGACACCAACGGCATGACCTCACCAAGCGCTCAACCTTTTCATCCATGAGGGGAAACCAGATCTTTGATCGGAGGCAGCTCTTCGTTTTGGCCATCCCTTGGTGTCCATTGTGCGCCAACTCAACTGCTTTGTTGGTGAGAGAAGACGGGATAACCAAGCGATTTCCCTGTAACAGACACCCTTGAGAGTCAGTAGTAAGTTCACTCCTCACGCTATAAAGACTTCCAACGATGCGTTGAGACTCACTGTTCAACAACGGCAATTGTCCTTTAATACGATGCCACTGATTGCTCTGTATGGCTGCAATGATTTTCTGAAGAGACTCATCCGACTTAGTTGCTTGTATGATCTCCCCCATAGTCATTAGCAATGGCCGGGACCGATCTGTCACATATCTAACATATTCTTCCGTCTCTTTCGCTTCTTCAACCTCTGTCTCGGAGGCACTTCTGGGATGTCTCGACAGATAGTCAGCCGGGTTTTCGGATCCCGGGCGATATTCTAATTGACACCGATAGTCTTGCAACTGTAGCATCCATTTCTCAATTCTTGGCGGAGGCTTGGATGCGGTGCCGTTGAACAGAGGAAGCAACGGCTTATGGTCAGTGGTCACAACAAAAGGGCGGCCATACACGTAAATATGGAAGTGCTTGCAGCCCCAATGAACCGCAATAGCCTTCTTTTCAATTTGCGAATAACGCTGTTCCGTGTCAGTGAGCGAGCAGCTAGCATAAGCAACAGGAGCCCACATGCCTTCTCTTTGTTCCTGCAGCAGCACAGCACCTAAACCCTTAGGCCCCGCATCCACAGCAACCTTAGTACTCCTCTTGGGATCAAAATATTTCATGACAGTCTCGCTGGACAAAGCTTCTTTGATTTTGTTAAACGCTGTTTGTTCTGTAGACTCCCATTTCCACGACTCATAGGCTTTGAGAAGATTCCCTAGAGGCTGGGTTAGATTGGACAAATCCTTTATAAATCGACCACAGTAATTTACCATCCCCAAGAAACTTCTGACCTCCGTGACTGTGGTGGGCGGGGGTGCATCTTTGATGTCGTTTACCTTTGCAGGATCCGGAGCAACCCTATTTTCCGAGAACGTGTAACCAAAAAATGGTATTCTGTCCTTTAGGAATTCACACTTTTGTCGATGCAAGGTGAGACCAGAGTCCTGAATTCGTTGCAGGACCTTTTGGAGCTGGGCATTGTGTTCGGCAATGGTAGGGGCATGAACAAGGATATCGTCACTGACATTTATTGTCCAGGGCAAACCTACCAACAGCTCTTGGATAACGTTTTGGAATACTTCCGCAGCACTGGATACCCCAAAACTCAACCGCTTGTACCTCCGAAGCCCTACATGGGTGGAGAAGGTCGTTATGTAACGCAACTCCGGTGCCAACACCAACTGGTGGTATCCAGACCTGAGATCAAGCTTTGAGAACCACCTCGAATCACTGAGCTCTCCCAAAATGTCATCAATCGTAGGGGTCAGATGTCTTTCTCTTTTGATGGCCGCATTTGGGAGTCACATGTCCACACAGATTCTCACCTTGCCTGGCTGTTTGGGTTTCCGAGCCACTACAATGGGAGATACCCAGGGGGTGGGCCGGATACTTTTTCAATAATCCCAGCTTTCTCCAAATTATTTAGTTCTTTCTCCACCTGAGGTCGGAGGTGGAAGGCTACTCGCCTATGGCGAAGAGCCACCGGTTGTATTGTTTGATCAATGTGGAGCTTGATCTCTCTTCCTCGGAGACACCCGATGCCATTAAAGATTCCGTCATACCGGGCTACCAACTCCGTCACCGACTCTTCATGGATGCTGAGCGCAAACTTCACTATTTGTAACTCTTCGGCCGCCTGACAACCTAATAACATGCCAGTCCCTCCCTCCGTCACGTAAACTTTCGCCGATATGGTATGTAGCTCATGGGTGATTGTGGTCTGGAACATCCCCTTCAAGGAAAGGGGAGTGCTTTGTCCATAGGCATATACCTTGACATTAGTCTTTGTTAGTGTTGGAGTCGGGGACATCTGTGAATGTTCTTCCGCTGCCAGTAAGTTTATGGAGGCTCCCATGTCGACTACAGCCACCACTTCATGGCGGCCCATGAATATCTGGCACCTAGGAAGCTGCGCTTGTCGATGGCTGGTAGGTGTGGCCGCGAATAATGAGTGGACAACATGAATAACCGCTTCGTCATCATCCATGTCGCTTCCTCGCTCTGATTTTTCAGGAGGTGCATCTTCGCGCACGACGTTGACTGCTGCCCCTCGGGTGCCTTTGGACCGGCAGACCTTTGCGAAATGATTCAACTTCCCGCAGCTAGAGCATACTTTTCCCCTTGACGGACACTCGGAAGCTCGGTGTGGCACTCCTCCACAGTATCCACACTGTCTGGGACGTGGAATACTCACTTTTTGTGGTGTTTTCTTCTGGGGTGCCATGACTGCATTGGTGACCTCTTCTTTTATGGGACGTTGCAATGCCACCTCCATATGGGAGGCCCTGGCTTTTGAGAGCTCCTTTGTTCAGCCTAGCTGTAGAATGTCCGGTAGTGATTTCCCGGATTCCTCTAGGATGCGTTCCCTGAGGGTGAGGGAAGCGCATCCTTGTATTAACTGTCCTCGGACTTCTTCAGTCTCATCATTAAACCTACACGTGCCCGCTAATTCTCTTAGCCGTAGGTGAAAAGCATCTAGCGATTCGTCCATCTGTTGCCTCGCTTGTCTAAATATAAACCTCTCGTAATCAGTATTAACCATTGGCTCAAAATGGCGGTTGAGGGCACCTATAAGTGTCGTATGAGTCTTGGGCGCGTCTTCCACCAGGTTTTTTGATATTTTATATATGTCCTTTCCACCTATGTGGATGAGCATGGCACGTTTTTGGTCATTAGCTACCTTCGTAGCCTCAAAAAATAGCAACAATCTTTCTACCCATTCTCTCCATTTGGGCGCTTGCGTAGAGGGAGCCCCTTCTACTACAAAGGGTTCTACTGGAGGTATTGCAGACATTGTGGCTGGGGTGATGTTAGATGGGTTGCTTGCCACTGTGTCTGTGATGAAAGACACCACCTACTGCTCAGTTCTTGATTACTAGCTATGAGGAGGAACACTTGTACTCACTGTGTCCTTTGGTGTTCTGGGTTGGGTTTGTATTCTCTTCTTCTGATGCCACGCATGCCAGGAAAAATTTCTTTATTGGCGCTCTGATTATTATTGGTATTATTCTTTTTTTTTTTTCCGAGGTGCCTCTCGCCGTTTTTTTTCGTTTTGCTTTGTTATGTTTTTTCTGTTGCTCCCTTATAAAATGCCCCTTGCTGCACGAGCACCGCGATGTGAAATGCGGCCGCAGTGGGGCTTAGAAGTATTGGCGTGGATCCGCCTACCTCGTTGCCACTTTGTAGTGTTTAAGCCCTGAAAAGGGCTTAAACACCAATTTCCAGTCGCGCGACGATGTTATAAATAACTGCGCGACTCGTTGTGCTGGTGTTTCGGCGGCTTGGCTGGATTCAGTTATGTCACTGGCCAGCGACATTACACGCTCCTCCCCGATCTGCTCCACGTTGCTCTCTCTCCTTTCCCCAAACCTCATCCTCCCTCTTGCATCTGCTCCCCCCTTATTGCTTCGACCTTGCCCTTTAAAAAAAAAAAAAAAAAATCCTTTCATGTGTTTTTTTTTACAATTATTTTTAGTTACGTTCCAACTCGGATCCCTAACTAAAAGAAAAAAAAGCGACAGCTTCATTTTGTAGGCGCGTGCGTACATTTGCCTACACAATTGTCTTATCCTAGGCTTTTTTTTATTCTTAGCAGTGCATCGCAGCTTTGGGGAAGCGCTAATGAAGAGTAAGAATTATTGGGTTTGGCGATTCCTGTTTAATATAAAGCTTCCAATCAAACTTCTACTGTTTATATAAAGTACTACACTTACCTACTTTCAAGGTATTCAATATACTCATCTTGGAAGGATACAAGGGAGGGTCTGTTTTGCCATGATTCAAACTTGCAAGTTACATGTCACTCAGTGTTTCAGCAGTGAGTAATCAACTCCGTTGGCTGTCAATATCCAGTTTAGACTCTCATGATGAGAATGTTAACAAGTCACTTTTCTTTAAAAAATTATAATTATGGCACACCACAAACAGCATTGCCCATAGGCACTTAAACTGAAGGTGTTATCACCAACTCACTGGTATTCATTTTATCAACATTGAAAAGGTGAACGACTGACACAGACCTCCAAGGCAGAAACCTGTGACCTGTAGGTCTCTGTGCAGGGGCTCAGACTACCTAATTATTTTAATAAACTTTCGATTTTGAACACATTTTACTTAAAAAAAAAAAAAGCATGAATGGAGTTTAACTTAAGTGTGATGCTGAAACACCTTGCTACCTTGCATTATAAATGTAAAAAAATCAAAATGAAATACAATCTGGTGCAGAGCCAAGTTCTAATTCCTGCCTACCTCCAAACCTTGTACAGTTACACACAAAGAGAATTCTGGGAGTTTATCAGCCCCATACAATCTCCCTCAAGAAACAATACCACAACGTGTATGGGGAATGCTAAGAATGGGCTACTCTGGCCTGATCCACAGGTAAGTAGGTCACAGACTTGGTGATCTGATTATTGGCATAAAATGTGGTAGTGACGGCTGAGTGTTCAGAGAAGGGTTGGGGAGTTCCCCTTACCGACCAGCTGGTCTCACACACATTATAGTGTCATGCTTCTTCATTTGACCACCTACCCCCACCCAGGTAAGAAGATACCAGTTATCTCGAACAGGAAGGCCCAGTGTGCATTTCATTATGTTCAAGATTGCCTCACATTGTTTTTAATCTTACCAACAAACACGGTTATTAAATGATTAAATTATACAGGTGATTTATGAGGTAATTTTAGCATGTATTCCCCTTCAACTGGATCCCCACTTTATCCAGAAAGATACATTTCAGCACTCCCTCAGAGTTCTTTTAACAACGAGGTTGAGTCTGCCCAGGTAGGTGGTCAAATGATGAAGCATGACACTATAATGTGTGTGAGACCAGCTAGTCCGTAAGGGGAACTCCCCCACCCTTCACTACCACATTCCATGCCAACAATTAGATCACCAAGTTGGCCAGAGTAGCCCGTTCTTAGCATTCCCCATACACGTTGTGGTATTGTTTACCTCCAAACCTGAACAATGCACTTAACTTCACAGAGCCAAAGTTCTCATATTTGTGAACATTGGGGGCCTCCTAGTATTAGGCTAAATGCCTTCAGAATGCTAGGTAAATATAGAACATTTATAGTGAATGGCATTTACATGTTGATTGCTGTTAGCACCGTCCAAGTGCTGGCAGGGAGGAAATAATGACTGATGGAAATATACATCACCAAATTGTGATTAGAGCATGTCACTCTTGCCCAGCATTGATAGCCATGCCTCCAACCATGCCTTTTGGAACTAGTGGCATTGTGTTTTACATCCCCAGTGGGTGTATCCGATTGTTCCAGCATATGTCCTTCTTTAAAGGGTGCTAAACCTTTGTGGCAAAATCCAAAAAAGGAAGACACACTCTTTGCAAACTCAGGCTGGTGAATCTCTATTGAGGAGAATGAGAACAATTACAAAATAATGTTTCCATGAAAACCCAATGATTACTGTGGAAACATATATTGAATGCGGTTGGAGGAGCAAACTTGCTTGTCTTCACATCCTCAGTTCAGGGAGTGAAGACAGTTAAGACTTAATTTAGAATTGTAAAGTTAATATTAACTTTGTACATGCAGGGAGATATCGCCAATACCAGGATGGAGATCCCACAGAGGAAAAATATAGGGAAAAATAATAAAGTTAAATTCTTTAAAAAAATATTCTAATGTAAAATAAAAATTAATATATATGTAAGTACATATTATTAACCTAGAGCTAATAAAATAAAATGTTACAACAGATTAACTCAAAGTAAATGTTTATTAATGAAGTTATAAATATATATGTACATATTTAATATACAAATTGTATTTTTTATCAAAATTATAAACACACACTAGTATTTTTATAGTGTCAGTACTAATTAAAATAACCTTTCTTTTAAAACAATAAATAAAAGTGCAATTTAATTATTTTAAAAAATACATTAACTATTCATTTTTTAAATTATAAAACTATGACATATTTAATGTAATGTAACTTTTTATCACTGAAACAATTTCATATATAGTTAATTTAAAAGTCAAAATAATTTATTTTATCTCCTACGGGCAGGGGGAGTAGATTCAGGAGACAGGGGGTTGTTTGGGGTGTAAGAACCCCCCCCAATAAATGCATTCTTGACTTTGTAATTGGGTCTGGGGGCGTGCGTTGGGTCTGCTATCTCTGTATTGGTGATTCTTATTGTGGCGCAAAAATGAAAGACAAAACAGTGACTTTTGATGTAAATGAGAGCGAGAGAAGGGGGAGAGAGAGTTTGAGAGAGAGAAACAGAGATACCCATCTGTTACCTGAATTTCAAAATGTGAAACCAAATAACATGGAATCAATACCTGCTTCCCTGCTTGTTCAAATTGTGTGATCCTAGGCAAATATTTAATTTCACAGAATTCTCCTTTGCGTTATTATTAAAATCATATATGAATGCACACTAGAGCTCATGATGTGCGCTGTAAGAGCACCTCTTATGTGTGATTTAATAGACTATAATGTTGCTCTATCTTTAATAAGAATCTAAGCCACATTTAGGGCGTGCATGACTGGTGATACCTCTTAGTTCACTAATGGCATCATTGTTTGGGGATGAGCCATGAATGTTTCTAAAAACTATCACTTTCAATAAATATTTGTCTATGTATTGATATAACCTGATATGTAGTGCTATAATCTGATGTACCAAGGTGATTCACTATTTGCTTGCTCGCACTCGTCTATTTGTGGCTCAGGCATTTTGTAGTACTATTTTAGTAACAATAAACATCCTACAAAATGTAGTTTGTGAATTGGGCCCAAGGAACTGTAAGAACAAAAAAGTTAAGAAAAAAAGGAAATGGGACAATGGGGAAAACTAAGTTTATAGTCTGTTTCCTGTGTCTACTACAAAAGAAGTCAAGAGAAGAAAAGGGAAATAGATACGAGGGAGTGGGGACCAGGGGAAGAAGAGCGGGAAATAAAGGAGAGCGGGCCTCACCATCCTTTGTGGGGGATGGGGACAAGCAGGAAGTATGAAAGGGATGAAATGGTGAGGGAAGGAGTCTTCCCACGAGAAAAAAAAAGAGGCAGGAAGCAAAACGGAGGTACAGGAACAGGGTTTAAGGAGGGGAGGAGCCTCATCTTAAAAACAACCCAGGGGGAGAGGAAAGGAAAATAAAAAAGGGGTATAGGCTGGCACACATATTAAATAAAGAGTGAGAAAAGGCGCAGTTCATTGTGGGGAAACTAATCAGCATCAAATAATTTATCACCAATAATGGAAGAGGCACATGGCAGGAATGGTTGCTATCCCCCCTGTTTTACGCCATTCCTATAGAACACTTGGCAGTATGGCTTTCAATTTATGCCCAATTAACAGGATTTGAATGGGGTCTGGGACTCTCGGATAGAATTGCTTTGTACTCCGATGATGTGCTCATCTTTCTTACTGATCCTGACACCTCAGGCCCGAGAGCACTTCAAATTCTTCAAATATTTGGTAAGGCATCATGTCTCGCCATCAATTTAGATAAATCAGTGACTCCCTCAATGCATACCCCAGCACAGGCCCTGGAATGGGTGAAAGGTGTACTAATAGCCTCCAACTACGTTAAAAACATGGGGGTACATATCAACATCGACGAAGACACTGCCTGAACACTGAACATCCCACCATCATTGGACGGGCTATTGGTAAACATTACAGCCTGGTCCACACACCCATTAAACCTCATGAGGCGCTCAGCTATTTTCAAAATGGTCTCACTTCCCTGCCTTGTATACCTCATACAGAACTACCTGTTCATACTCCTTGCATCCTTCTTTCAGAGTCCACTCTATGCTCCGTAGTGTCTCTGGAACCATGGCCACACCCGGATAGCTCTTCTTACCTGTTTTAAATCCACTTATGATGGGGCATCACAATAGCAAATGTCAAGGCCTATCGCACTGCATCTCAAGGGATGGTCATTAATGAATGGCTGCACAACACCCAAGGTGACCCTGCCTATGCACTGGAGAAGTGAATGTTCCAAGGGGTGACCATACATCAAAAGCTGTATGATAGAACTACCCTGCAAATGCTTCCCCGAGTAACACTAGTAGCGATCCAGGCATGGAAAAACGCCCTGATACTCATAGGATGGGAGGGGAGACTCAAGGGATAGACGCTACTATGGGAGGCATCCGTTCTAGGTCAGGTGGCAACTTTGGAGGGATCTCATTAGCCAATGGGAGCTCATCGGTATCTCCATACTAGAGGATATGATGAAAGGTACCACATTAAAACATATCAAACACTACAAACAGAATACATCCTAAAGTCAATCGCAGTCAAATCTAGCGCTACCTGCAACTACACCATACATTACAGAGCTAGAGAAACTCACAGAATACAATCCCCTGGAGGCCAAACTGCTAATGGGGGAATTGAGGGCCACAAAATATCACAGATTTACCACTCACTGGTGCACCACACCCCAGACATTTCCAGCCTTGAAAGATCAGGGAAATAGACTAGGCAGAGGCTCAAACATCCCAAGGCAGGTAGCGATGGCTGCGCAACTTCACCTTATTTAGTTAAATAACCTGCATAGAGCATACCTTTCGAGATACAGACTTCACCAAATGGGATTGATAGCCTTCCCTCTTTGCTTGTGATGCAGCATACAGGATGAGGACTTCCTCCACACCACCTGGGGATGCCCGAAATTATGCTCATGCTGGAAACAGGTGTTATCCTGCCTAGAACATATCTTAGATCATCCCTTTCCCTTTGACCCCAAGCTGACGCTTCTTCACATCGCCATTGAACTGGTTCTCAGTCGCTACGGATTGATACTGCTTTGGTTGGGGCTTGTGGGGGCTAAAAGGGACATAGTATGGCAACGAAAGTGGACACTTTTCTGTCGATTGCGAAATGGAAAAGGGGAATGGATTGGTGTATGACTAGGGAACCATTGATCTACGAGGCTCGAGGATGTCCTCAAAAACTCAGTAAAATATGGAGTGCATGGGCGACCGACTTACAGAGACGTCACCATCAACAGAACTAATCTATTTGGGTCACTGCTCAATAACAAAATCCGGACATGCAATGGACCAGGGCTGTGTACATTCACTAATGTACATATTTAAATGTATTGTTGGGGTTCAGGGGTACAGGATCCAAGGCACGCAGCACCATTGTTGTACAGTTATATTGTCATAGGTCTGCTGCAAAAATGAAAAAACTGTGTTAGAAAAAAAACTATCACCAATAATGGCTTGAGGTGGACAGAGGAAAGGGGACTGATAGAGGTGAAGTCTTTTGAGAAGAAGAATAGGAGGAGGGAAGAAAGGGGAGAACAGGAAACAGTTTTAAGGAAAGGTCACTCCTAAAAGGGCATGATGAGGGTCAAAAAGGAAAAGAGGGTACCCATGGTAGGACCATCACATAAAGAGGCAAGCATTGGCTTTGCCAATAGGTCACACCTATTCAAGAGCTACTGGCTTTGCAAGTGGATTTTCGCCATGCTGATTACCAGCGTGGCTGCTGGTCAGGCATAGCTAAAAGTTAGTGGCACAGAGGAGAGTGGCGTGGAGTGTCAGAGTGGAATGGTGAAGAGTGGAATAGAGTGTTGCAGAGTGGAGTGGTAGAAAGTATCGCGTATTGAAGTAGCATAGTGTGGTGTTGTGTAGAGTGGCATACTCTTGAGTGGCATTGAGTAGGGTCGGCTAGTATAGAGTGCATTGGCGTAGAGTGTTGCAGAGTAAAGCGGCATTGAGTGCAGTGGCATTAAATTGAGGGGTGTACAATGCAGCATTGTGGAATGCAGTGGCATAGATTAGAGTGGTGCATAGCAGAGTGGAGTGGTGCAGAGTTGAGGGGTGCAGAGTGGAGTGGCGCAGAGTAGAGTGGCACAGAGCAGAGTAGAGTGCAGTGGCATAGAGTAGAGTGGCATAGAGTGGTGTGGACTGGCGTAGAGTTGAGTGATGCAGAGGGCAGTGGCGCAGAGTAGAGTCGAGTGGCATACAGTGCAGTGGTGTAGAGTGCAGAGTAGAGCTGAGTGGCATAGAGTGCACTGGCCTAGAGTGGTGCAGTGTGGAGTATAGTGCCACAGACTGCAGTGGTGTAGAGTGGAGTAGTGCAGAGTAGAGTGATGTAGAGTTCAGTAGCAGAGAGTGCAATGTTGCAGAGTACAGTGTCAGAGTGCAGTGGTGTAGAGTAGAGTGGCATAGAGTACAGTGATGCAGAGTAGATTGCAGTGGCATAGAGTGAAGTGGTTAAGAGGAAAGTGGTGTAGAGTGAAGTGGAATAAAGTGAAGTGGCGAAGAGTGGAGTAGAGTGCAGTGCTGTAGAGTAGATTGTTTCAAAGTAGAGTGACGTGGTGTAGAGTGGAGTAGTGCAGGGTAGAATGCAGTTGCGTAGAATGGCATATACTGTAATGGTGTAGACTTAAGTGGTGTAGAGTGCAATGGCATAGAGTACAGTGGTGCAGAGAAGATTAGAGTGGAGTACAGTGGATTGTCATAGAGTGCAGGGGCATAGAAATGAGTGTTACAGAGTAAACATGCATTAGCATTGAGTGTATTGGCATCGAGTGCAGTGACACAGAGTGCAGTTTTGCAGAGTTGCGTAGCGTACAGACGTGTAGATTGGAGTTGTGCAGAGCCAGTTGGTGTGGCTCAGAGTGGAGTGTTGTAGAGTGCAGTAGCGAAGAGTGCGGTGGTGTAGAGTAGAGAGGTGAAGAGTGCAGTGGTATAGAGTGGTACAGGGTAGAGTAGAGAAGCGTAGCGTAAAGTGGCATAGCGTGCAGTGGCATAGAGTGGAATGTTGCAGAGTGCAATGGCATGGAATAGTGTAAAGTGGAGTGGTGCAGAGTAGAGTGGAGTGGCGTAGAGTGGAGCATTCATGGTTTGGTAGCACACTGCCATTACAGACAACACATTTTCAATTGGAATCACTACTTAATTTGCACAGACATACAGTTTTACTAATAAAACAATACAGTGCGCAGACAAATATGTGTGGAAATTGCATCACCTAGTTTAATGATCCGTTTTGATCATATTAAATTATTTATTTCCAACACACTTCAGAAATAACAAAAAATGTGCTTCAATAGTGCGTTCATAATTCTGATATATTCTTAAATACTTACACAGTTCATCTAAATGTTGTTGGGTGCTATATAAACCTGTTGCCTACCCCAGTATTTAGCAAGATTGTCAAATAAATCCATTCATTTTGAAGCCAGAGAAATAAAAGTAAACAAGCGCCCTTGGAAGACAGAGCCTGACATTTGACCTCGGTCTTTGAATGCACAGCAAATGAGGTAAGATAAGTGTTGGACTTTTGCTTATGCAGGGTCATCCCCAGTCTTTTTGCCTCCTGCCTCCTATTTTTTTCTGACCTGTCGCTGTTGGCTTTTGAACTCTGAGCACTTTCCCACTGCTAACCAGTGCTAAAGTGCATATGCTCTCTGTGTGAAATTGTATGTGATTGGTTTATCCATGATTGGCATATTTGATTTACTAGTAAGTCCCTAGTAAGGTGCACTAGAGGTGCCAGGGCCTGTAAATCAAATGCTACTAGTGGGCCTGCAGCACTGGTTGTGCCACCCACATAAGTAGCTCTGTAATCATGTCTTAGACCTGCCACTGCAGTGTCTGTGTGTGTATTTTTACACTGTAAATTCGACTTGGCAAGTGTACCCACTTGCCAGGCCTAAACCTTCCCTTTTCTTACATGTAAGGCACCCCTAAGGTAGGCCCTAGGTAGCCCCAAGGGCAGGGTGCAGTGTATGGATAAGGTAGGACATATAGTAATGTGGTTTATATGTCCTGACAGTGAAATACTGCTAAATTCGTTTTTCACTGTTGCAAGGACTGTCTCTCTCATAGGATAATATGGGGGCTACCTTTAAATATGATTAAAGCGTAGATTCCCCTAGAGAGTAGATGGACATGTGGAGTTTGGGGTCCCTGAACTCACAATTTAAAAATACATCTTTTAGTAAAGTTGATTTTAAGATTGTGCGTTTGAAAATGCCACTTTTAGAAAGTGAGCATTTTCTTGCTTAAACCATTCTGTGACTCTGCCTTGTTTGTGGATTCCCTGTCTCGGTCAGTTTGACAGTTGGGTTGTTTTTCACCTCACACCAGACAGTGACACAAAGGGAGCTGGGGTGTAACCTGAATTTCCTGATTAGCCATCTCTGCTAGGAGGGAGGGGTGGAGTGGTCACTCTCATCTGAAAGGACTGTGCCTGCCTCTAACAATGCCGGCTCCAACCCCCTGGTGTGTGTCTGAGGCCTTGCCTGGGCAAGGCAGGATTTCACAAGTAGGTGTGAGTCCCCTTTGAAGAAAGGTGACTTCAAAGACTAAAATGGGTATAAGAAGGGCACCCAAATCTACAGACTTCAGAAACACTTCTGGAATCAAGAGGAACCTCTGCCTGGAGAAGAGCTGTTAGCTGAGGAGGAAGTGCTGCCCTGCCTGTGACTGTGCTTTGTGGAGCTTTCCTGCAGTGCTGCTTCTGCCAGAGTAAGAGGGCAAAGACTGGACTTTGTGTGCCTTCCATCTTGAGAAGAAATCTCCAAGGGCTTGATCTAGAGCTTGCCTCCTGTTGTTTGAAGTCTCAGGGACAGCAAAGACTTCTCTCTGCCAGCACCTGGAGCCTCTGGAGAGACTCCTACTCTGCCCTGTGGTGCCCATCCAGTTCCTGGGACCCTGAAAGGAGAAGCTGGCAGCCTAAAGACAAGAAAATCCACGCACAGAGCGCCGTGCGGGGAAAAGATCGACGCGAATCCGATCGGCGGCTGAAAAACGACGCGCCGCCAGCTCCGCGGCTGAGAAACGACGCTCGCAGGAAACGCGACCGAAGAATCGACGCACGGAGCAGGAGAAACGACGAGCAGCATCGCTGACGGAGGCTGGGAGATCGCAACCTGCGCGGCTGGATCGTCAACTCATCGTGCGGCTGGATTTTTGACTCGAGTACCGCCGTGCGGAGTTATTTTCGACGCACGCCCGCCCGTGCGGGGTTATTTTTGACGCACACCAGGTACATTTTCACTCTAGCAGCGCTAGTGTGTTTTTAAAACTACTTAAAGACTCTTTTTGATTTTTAATTAATAACTTGACTTGTGTATGGTGGATTTTTGTCGTTTTGGTCTTGTTTTGTTTAGATAAATATTTCCTATTTTTCTAAACCTGTGTTGTGTCATTTTGTAGTGTTTTCATTGAGTTACTGTGTGTGTTGGTACAAATACTTTACACCTAGCACTCTGAGGTTAAGCCTACTGCTCTGCCAAGCTACCAAGGGGGTAAGCAGGGGTTAGCTGAGGGTGATTCTCTTTTACCCTGACTAGAGTGAGGGTCTTTGCTTGAACAGGGGGTAACCTGACTGTCAACCAAGGACCCCATTTCTAACATTGGTGATCAGCGGTCGGGATTTGGACTTGTATTTGTGCTTGACATACAGTGATTAAGTGTACACTACTGTTTTGATCTCAGACCACTACGTGACCACATACTACTTGTTTGGTGATCTTTTGCTTTTTCTCTTAAGGACTCCTTTTTGTTCTACTTCCATGATTTTGCTGATCCCTTGACTGATTCTTTTTACTTCATTGGGAACTTATTTTCTGCCTTTGGAACTTTGCACTTGTGACCATCATGTCTCAATCTGGAGATGCAACAGCTGGAGCTGTGTTTGAAATGGAGAAACTGAAGGAGTACTCAGTTGCTCAATTGAAACAGTTCCTTAAAGATCTTGACTGTCCCACTAAGAGCTCCACCAGGGAGGGGGAGCTGCAAAAGGCACAGAGGGCCGGGGTGACAATCAAGAAGGCTGGAGGGCACACAGAGGAGGAGAATGTGGGTGGGGAAGTGCAGAGGATACACAGTGGTGTAGTGGAGGTACCTGTTACGCCTGGGGGGAGGGTCCCCAGGAGGGGTAGCAGGGTGTCGTCTAAGGGTCTGACTCCTAAAGATGTGCAGGACAGACAGGCAGAAAGGGTTCGCCGGTTGGAGGCAGAAAAGTTGAGGATGCAAAGGGAGTATGACAAGTGGGAAAGGGACTTCGAGATACAAAGGATGATTTATGCTTACAAGCTTAAATTGAAACCGCTGGAAGTCATGAGGGCTGAATCCAGCTGGAATGGTGCAGCAACAATTTTATATCTAGTGCTGCTGAAGAAATGCACATGCCCAGAGATGTGGTGCCCTACTTGAAGGAGGGAGTTAACACACACCAGGAGGTTCAGGGGTATGAGGTAGCTCCAGTGATGCACAGGGTCCCTGAGGTGGATTGGGGAACTGGCATGGGGAGTCATATTCCTACTGGTGGGAAGGACACTCTACTGACTCTAGGTGAGAGTGACAGGGAGAGGGGTTCCCCCCAGGTAGAAGTCCTGGTTATGGAGTGTGAAGACATCCCAGAAGAGTGTGGGTTGAGTGTCAGGGACAGTCAGGTACTGTCTCACCAGTCTCAGAAGGGTGATGTGGGGTGCTTTTCCAAAGCAGAGTCACTGGATGGTTGGGTGAAGGGTACTTTGGTTAATTCATGTAAGGGGCTGAGTGATGTAATTGCTGGAGAGCATATGTCTAGTCCTTATTTTCCAGAGCTACGCCAACACCAGGTGGAGTGTGAGTTCTCTGACCCCAGGGAGCTTACAATGGAGGCAGACCTCTTGGTGAGTACCAGAGAGTCTGAAGAGGCATTTGGGGGTGCTCCTGAGAGGAGTGGTCTAGGTATTTCCCAACCAGGTGAGGTAGGGAAGGATTGTAGTGTCCCAGGTAGGTCCCAGTGTAGTGGGATGGGTGAGGGACCCCATGTCCAGTCTCTGAGGAGAGGGAATGGGGATGGGCTGAGGTCCAAGGTGCCCGAGATCCGGTCCCAGGTCCTGGAGGGTTCCATGAGGGAACACCAGGAGGGGAGCCTAGCCTGTACCATAGGGCCATCTGTTGAGGGAGACCCCACAGTGTCAGGAGAACTTGGGGGGGCGGCTGTAGCCACCGTCCCACCAGTTCTGGTGTCTGGCAGTACCATTCCTAGTGAGGGGGTGCAGAAGTCCAGACAGAGGGTTGAGAGGGGGTTGCGGACCCCAGTGGAGAACCTGGAGGGTCAGGGGTCAGCTCTGAGAGCCAAGCCCCCCAGGAATGACCTTGGTAAGACCATTTCGGGGTTGGGGGGAATCCAGACTCTGTCAGATGGGCAGAGGTCAGGAGACCTGCGCCAGCCAGACTCTTGTGTGGCCCTTGGGGACAGTCTGTCCCTTGAGGGGGGTAAGTGTGCCCCCCTGGAAGTCCTGGTGTGCCAGGCAGTGGTTCAACCGCAGGGTGGTGACCCTGGGTTGGATGACCAGGTTCAGAGGGTAAACTCTGACCTGGTGGGGGGTAGGTATGCCCCCCAGGAAGTCCTGGGTTGCCAGGCAGTGGTCCAGTCTGTGGGTACAGACCCTGGACTGGAGGATCAGGTGCAGGGGGTAAACCCTGACCTGAAGGGGTGGGCGGTTTGCCCAATCACCCCCCCTGGTGTGACTTCAAGGGGTACTCTCCCTGAGGGGGGGGGGGTGCAGAACCCTGAGAGTAGGGACAGGGGAGAAAGAGCCTCACCCCTGGCCCCAGTGCAATCTAAGGGTACAGACCCTGGATTGGAAGGCCAGGTTCATGGTGTCATCCCTGACCTGGTGGAAGAGAGAGTGGTCAAAGGGTGCCAGGCACCTGGGGCTACCGCCCCCCACTCTCCACAGTCACAGTGGTTAGAGAGGCCTGAGGTCAGGCTCTCATCCCTGACAGTTGTCAGGGGTCACCGTGGCTTGCTGTCCTGGTGGACAGAGTTGCCCGTGGGGGGGGGACGAGAGTCACACCCCGGGGGTGGGGTGGGCAACACCACTGTGTTGGCCCTGGTGGTACTATCTGCCCATTGCAATTCATCTGTGAGCAAAGTAAAGTTAGGTGCTGCACAGATGGTGTCGGTAGATGTGGAGAAGGGTTCCCCATGGGTTAGCTTAGTGGGCCCTGAGAGTATGGACAGAGGGATCCAACTGGAGTCAGGAAGGTGTAGAACTGGAACATGCCCCCTGCTGTTGTGGGCCTGGGTCCTTGTTCTATCGCCCCAATCAGGGAAGTACATCAAGGTATTGATTGTTCTCCCCTGGCTTTAGGCTGGTAGGGGGTCGTGTTGGACTTTTGCTTATGCAGGGTCATCCCCAGTCTTTTTGCCTCCTGCCTCCTATTTTTTTCTGACCTGTCGCTGTTGGCTTTTGAACTCTGAGCACTTTCCCACTGCTAACCAGTGCTAAAGTGCATATGCTCTCTGTGTGAAATTGTATGTGATTGGTTTATCCATGATTGGCATATTTGATTTACTAGTAAGTCCCTAGTAAGGTGCACTAGAGGTGCCAGGGCCTGTAAATCAAATGCTACTAGTGGGCCTGCAGCACTGGTTGTGCCACCCACATAAGTAGCTCTGTAATCATGTCTCAGACCTGCCACTGCAGTGTCTGTGTGTGTATTTTTACACTGTAAATTCGACTTGGCAAGTGTACCCACTTGCCAGGCCTAAACCTTCCCTTTTCTTACATGTAAGGCACCCCTAAGGTAGGCCCTAGGTAGCCCCAAGGGCAGGGTGCAGTGTATGGATAAGGTAGGACATATAGTAATGTGGTTTATATGTCCTGACAGTGAAATACTGCTAAATTCGTTTTTCACTGTTGCAAGGACTGTCTCTCTCATAGGATAATATGGGGGCTACCTTTAAATATGATTAAAGCGTAGATTCCCCTAGAGAGTAGATGGACATGTGGAGTTTGGGGTCCCTGAACTCACAATTTAAAAATACATCTTTTAGTAAAGTTGATTTTAAGATTGTGCGTTTGAAAATGCCACTTTTAGAAAGTGAGCATTTTCTTGCTTAAACCATTCTGTGACTCTGCCTTGTTTGTGGATTCCCTGTCTGGGTCAGTTTGACAGTTGGGTTGTTTTTCACCTCACACCAGACAGTGACACAAAGGGAGCTGGGGTGTAACCTGCATTTCCTGATTAGCCATCTCTGCTAGGAGGGAGGGGTGGAGTGGTCACTCTCATCTGAAAGGACTGTGCCTGCCTCTAACAATGCCGGCTCCAACCCCCTGGTGTGTGTCTGAGGCCTTGCCTGGGCAAGGCAGGATTTCACAAGTAGGTGTGAGTCCCCTTTGAAGAAAGGTGACTTCAAAGACTAAAATGGGTATAAGAAGGGCACCCAAATCTACAGACTTCAGAAACACTTCTGAAATCAAGAGGAACCTCTGCCTGGAGAAGAGCTGTTAGCTGAGGAGGAAGTGCTGCCCTGCCTGTGACTGTGCTTTGTGGAGCTTTCCTGCAGTGCTGCTTCTGCCAGAGTAAGAGGGCAAAGACTGGACTTTGTGTGCCTTCCATCTTGAGAAGAAATCTCCAAGGGCGTGATCTAGAGCTTGCCTCCTGTTGTTTGAAGTCTCAGGGACAGCAAAGACTTCTCTCTGCCAGCACCTGGAGCCTCTGGAGAGACTCCTACTCTGCCCTGTGGTGCCCATCCAGTTCCTGGGACCCTGAAAGGAGAAGCTGGCAGCCTAAAGACAAAGAATCCACGCACAGAGCGCCGTGCGGGGAAAAGATCGACGCGAATCCGATCGGCGGCTGAAAAACGACGCGCCGCCAGCTCCGCGGCTGAGAAACGACGCTCGCAGGAAACGCGACCGAAGAATCGACGCACGGAGCAGGAGAAACGACGCGCAGCATCGCTGACGGAGGCTGGGAGATCGCAACCTGCGCGGCTGGATCGTCAACTCATCGTGCGGCTGGATTTTTGACTCGAGTACCGCCGTGCGGAGTTATTTTCGACGCACGCCCGCCCGTGCGGGGTTATTTTTGACGCACACCAGGTACATTTTCACTCTAGCAGCGCTAGTGTGTTTTTAAAACTACTTAAAGACTCTTTTTGATTTTTAATTAATAACTTGACTTGTGTATGGTGGATTTTTGTCGTTTTGGTCTTGTTTTGTTTAGATAAATATTTCCTATTTTTCTAAACCTGTGTTGTGTCATTTTGTAGTGTTTTCATTGAGTTACTGTGTGTGTTGGTACAAATACTTTACACCTAGCACTCTGAGGTTAAGCCTACTGCTCTGCCAAGCTACCAAGGGGGTAAGCAGGGGTTAGCTGAGGGTGATTCTCTTTTACCCTGACTAGAGTGAGGGTCTTTGCTTGAACAGGGGGTAACCTGACTGTCAACCAAGGACCCCATTTCTAACAATAAGAACAAGATTTCAAGGACTATTAACAAAAAGTGAGTTTGTGGAAGAATACAGAAACCATGGTTTAGGCAATGGGGGGGGACAAACTTAACCTGGAGGGCCTAAAGCAAATAAAGCCAGCAAACGGAAAGCCAAAAAGTGTGAGTTACAAACCACAAAGTCAATGGTAATCAGTGAGTGGAATACATTCCTACTTCAACTTTCTGAAAGTCCCCAAGATATCTTTAGCAAACCAGAGAGCTGCATTGTCTGGTAGAATGCGACCGAAACAAGGGATGAAATTGAGGTAAAAACAAACAAGACTTTTCAACAAGAGGGGCGTTCAGCAGGTTTCTTTTGCAAGTCTGGTGAATGCCTTTCTAGGTAATACATTTGTCAAAAGAGGGTCAAAGAAAGGGGCTACCAGAATCAGT
Source organism: Pleurodeles waltl (assembly GCF_031143425.1). NCBI lineage: Eukaryota > Metazoa > Chordata > Amphibia > Caudata > Salamandridae > Pleurodeles > Pleurodeles waltl. The sequence continues at coordinate 417,131,811 of NC_090448.1, read as the reverse complement.
TTAGTCAGGTGTTTCTTTTCTGTGAATACATACAAATTCTCCTGGAGATAACTTAAAAATGCAGCATTTTCCCAGAACTGCTCCTGAAAGAAAACAAAGTAACCTCCTCCAATAAAATTAGAAGGGATCACTGGGACACATAGTTGAAATATCATGCATAATTCCAGCAACTAATGTCCTTTAGACTCAATATTAGGCCTCTGTGAAATATAAATTGCACTGGTGTAATTTATTTTCTTTCAGGAACACTTGTAGGGTAAAATTCCAGGAATTATACTATTACTCCACTTTCTGTAATGACATACCTTTTGTAGTAAAATTTACATCCAATGTGCAACTATGCGGTAAAAGTTTGCCACAAACCTGTGGAAACAAAAGCATGCAAGCAGCTTTTGTCTATAGTTATTTTGTTAACATGCATCCTCACACCAAAAATTGATTTGAGGACACATTTCTCACTAAAATATAGCTCACAATGACAGATTTGCATTTTGAGTAATAACAGGTAATTTTACAAATTACACACCCCGCTACTTTATGTAGAGTGCTACGGCTTGCAACGTAAACCCCTTTTTTATAGCTTTTATATAGTATGATGAACTCGACCCAAAGGCATTGGCGCACTCTCCGTGAGCACCAGTTATATTCCACAAAATCGCTTTCATTTTTTGAATTTTTTTAGAGAGGTGACGTTAAGTGATGTGTCCAGAATCACAGGGTATCCTCATTTACAAATTTGTCCGCCCTGGATATGAGGTCACATCCTTTTTTCACTAGAAGCCCTTGATTGTGCTGGGGTTCTGTAAGCCCTGGCTTAGGGCACAGAAAGTGGCCTAACCATGTTTTTCCTGTGCTGATTTATTAAGTTGCACATCACTTGGGCCGGCATTATGAGTCTGGCAGGCTTAGGACCGCCAGACTCACGTTGGCGGTCAGACCGCCGCCAACGTGGGGTCTGGCCTCCACATTATGACCGTGGCAAGCAGCACTGCCCTGGGGATTACGAGCCCCCCTGTCCTCCGATTTTCACATGGAGGTTGTACTGCCATATAAAAGCTGGCAGAGGCGGGGTGCCATGGACAGTGCAGGGGCATCCATGGACAGTCCCATCGCGCTATTCACTCTCTGCTTAGCAGACAGTGAAAAGAGCGACGGTTGCTGTTGCACCTAACACACCGTAATTTTGCCACCGGCTCGATCACGAGCAGGCATCAATGTTGTGGGCTGTTTCCAGCTGGCCCAGTAGGAAACTTGTAACAGGGCTTGCGGGAGGGCTGCCACATAGGCGGTCACCCGACTGCGGGAGTTTGGGAGGTGGCCTTTTCTGCTTGCCAAACTCATAATGAGGGGCTTGGTTTTACCTTCCGGCTCCATAGATCTTTTAAATTGCAACTCCATCTTCTCAGCCCTCTCTCCAGTAACTCATGATTTTGGATGAAAATGAATCCGACAGGCCTGCAGGCTTGAGCATGCTTGAGGAGCGTAGCTTGGCCAGTGTGATTGGGGGTGTATGAGCTTTAGATTTCCCAACAATTGCGCTAGTCCTTCTTGTTAAAATACATTATATGAGAAGCAGAACATGAGGGGGACTTAAGAGCCGGTGTAAAGAGAGGGGAGTGAAGATTGTTAGGGGTACTTAACATGCAATATTTTCTAACTAATCAACATTTTTTAAGGCCTTCAAAACAGAGAGAAGAGAGAGTGTGTGTGTTTTTGTCAGTGTGGGCAAGTAAAAATCACAGGTGAAATCCAATAGACAACTACTATTACCGGACTGAAAGCACTTGTATCCAACTATTTAGTCCAGAATGCATTTTTTAGGGTGGTGTAACAACCAAAACACCCCCTCTTGGGCTACGCCCCTAATGCTTGCAGGTGCATTAACTGAATTTGATGCGGGCTGCCACTGGAACAAGGATGGGCAAGGCTTACAATTCCATAAGAGAAGGTAAGGCAGATGCCTTAGGGCGCCACTCAGATGCAGTGCCAAATGATTGCAAAAGGCCTGAAAAAACATGAAAACAATTCCTATTAGGCAGGCTTGTACTCTGGCTTTTCCTCAGCATCCTTGCGGTGTTCCTCTGCACATGGGGTTAGGGAAAGAGAGGGTGAAAAGGTCAATTTAAAGTCCCTGCCATTCCCAGTAAGAATGATTACATTATTGATATTTCTAGGAACTGATGGAAAGACGTCTTCTAGGTATTTACAGCGGCAGGAGGCCTTTCGGATCTGTTGCCTGAGGCCTATTTCAATGCAATCGTCTTACATTGCTGGGGGTAGTGTCCGCTTAGTTTACCAGGCAGAGGCACGAAGCCCATCCATATGCTCGCAAGGGATCAGCCTAGGAGCGACTCTATTTCTCTTTTTATGGGATGTCTTCTTTTAACGTCCCAAAACTCTTCATTAAGTTCAGTGCCGGATGAATTAGTGGACAACGGGCTTGTTGAAATGGTCTGTGGGGGTGCAGGATATTTAGGGTGCAGAACTCACACCAGGTCATGAGGGACACTTTCTCCAGTCCTGAACTTTTCACATACAACTCACTGATTTCAAGTGTGTTAGTCTAACTAGCTCAGTTGAAAATAACACGACTGCAACACCCAGAATGTATTATACTGGAAACAGGGTCGACAATGATCTAGAACAGTGGTTTTCAAACGTTGTAATGCCGCACCCCCTCCGGTGGAAAAAAAAATCACCCCCCCTCAGACTTTTTCACAATAATTCTATTAAGTTGGCAATGTTTAAATATCTCTACGCTTATTTAAACATTTCAGTTAAGTTCTCTGACTTTAAAAAAAAAGTGCAGTAAATTCTGCTGCTTAAAACAAAGCACTGTTATCTGCATAATGCTTCTTTCGGCTAGAGCCTGCGCACTCCCTCCCCCGGGAACACTTGAGGCTCCCCCAAGAGGGTCCCGCCCCCAATTTGAAGACCCCTGATCTAGAGGGAGGTAGTCACCCCAAGACTGTCAGGCTTTCCCTGGCAATACTGACTCTTCCCCACCCTACTAGCCTATCAAGGACACTTTTCTACTTAGAAACCATAATATAGAGCACATTTGAATATCTAAAAAAATGAAAGTAGCTAAAACTGAGTTAAGATTACTAAAGATTCTTATTAACTACCAAATGCAAATAATTTACCTCTAATTTCATAACAGCTGTTAAGTATTGTGGTGCAGAACAAGTAAAAAATACATATACATTAATAAACCAAGATTCATGTTGAGCATTCTGCAAGTGAAAGACTACTTTTTATGTGACATAACTTTGTGTTTACTTTGCTTTCACTGTTTTGATTCTGGTACAAAATGTTTTCCAGACATTGTTTGCTGCTGTGGGGAAATATTACTCCTGAGTGATGTGGCAGGAATCTTATTTAACAATTCACGGGTTACCCTTTGAAACTGTCTTTAAATCATATACCTTTGTAGTAAAGGTTTTTGAAAAAAATGTTGTAAAATGCAAGCTTGTCTTCATTTTACCCATGACGTCCTGAATTATACTCTACTAAAACCATGCCAGCGAAGGTCAGAAATGCTCAGAGGTGAAGTAGAACTGATCATTTTTGTCTAGTTCTGCTTTTTATTTGCAGTCCAGCCCTCCTGCCAGAGCACCTTCCTCACCTCCCAGTGCTTAATGCAATAAGCATCACTGGCTACTGAAACAATACTAGCACATGCCTTACAATGCCCTTTCCGAAATAACTAAAGAAATACATATAAAGTTACTAGAATCCTCTAAAACCTCCTGCTGATGTTAAACTGTTCAATAATTTAATAAACTTAAAATGTATTCTTCCAGGTCCAGATCAGACATCTGTTGTCAGGCAAACTTGGTTTTACTTGATTGAATGCACCAGCCCTTTTTGGGGAGGCAGACCGAAGCTGCTGCTTTCATCCACTGAGTGAGCAACACACATTTAACTTCTAGTCAAATCTCCACCATATTATTTTATTTTTGATATTTGTATAGCCTGGCCGTAACCCCACAGCGCATTGCAGAGCTCTAGATATCAACGTGGTATGTAGCCAATGTGTAAGTCATGCTAAATTTGCACAGGTGCACCAGCACTCATATTTTGTGACTTTAGCACAAGAGAGAGACACAGAAAAGTGAGAAAAAAAGGAAGAAGAGGAAAACAGTAACAAAAGGAGAAAGCAGAATTGAACAAGCTTTGGCAAGTCAGTCGATCCAACTTTACCAGCGCATGTATTGGTTTTGCCAATTTTTGTGCAAAGCAAGCACTTGCAAAGCCAATACTTTCAGGCGGCCATCTTGGAATTTAGTGTTTTATATTGATTAATATAGCTATACAACTTCAAGATGGCCACCACATTAGGTTTACTTGCAATGTGATGCGAGGTGCGGCCTCTTGGAATGGTACTAACATTAGAGAATACAAAAAGTAAAATGTCATGTTGCTTTATGTTGCATTTTGATGCAACTTAGCTCCATCTTCGATTTTTGTTTTTCTGCTAATGTTTATTATATAATTACTATTCCATTTTTTCTATTGTTTATTATATAATTCAGAACTGTAGTATAATGGGAAAAGAATCTGCAGGAAAGAGATAAAGCGACATAAAGTGTAGAGTCTTATGAGAAAGAGGGGGCTGGTGGAATCAAAAGCATAGAACATTGGTTTGCAGCAACCCTGTCCTGCTGCAGGACCAGCAATTAACAGGGGCAATGGCAAAGGAGCTGCGCCCCCCTGGCTCAGAGCCAGCAGCTGAAAAATAAAACAATATTATGCTATTGTTTTACTTTTCAGCTGTTGGCTCAGCCAGCAGGCGCAGGGAGGGACCGGGCTGATCCATGGGAGGTGGGAAGAGGGGGTGTGGAGTCAGTGCACTAAGTACATCTCAGTTTGGCCAGCCATCTCAGGCCGGCCAAACTGACATGCGCACTCAGGTATCTCCAACTCGGCTGTGTTGCACAGCCGGGTTGGAGAAACTGCACAAACTCCTATGCAGTGTCTGAGCCGAAGAACAAGCCACTCAAAGCAATCCTGGTGATGCTCTCATGCTAGGCATAGCATGAGAGCAGTGCCAGGGTTGCATAGGGACCCCGTGCTTGTGTCCCAGGGACTTCTGGGACACCAGGAAAGAAGAGGAGCAACAAGGCAGGCGGTGGAAAGGTACGTTTTTTAACAATTATTATTTTTTTATTTGCCCCCTCCCCCCACCACCTGCCCGCCCCTTCCCTTGAGATTTGCAGCGGCCATCGCTGCCTCCTAACAAGTATTTTCAGCCCCCTCACTTACTTTTTTGGCAAATTAAGCACTGCATGAAAAGGTACACATATGTGTGTATGTTTATCATGGGAACTAAGGACAGAAAATGCAGACATATGTAGAAGGGATCAGAAGCGCAGTATCTTAGCTGAGGCATGGCTAAGAAGGGAATTATACAGTCTAGAATGGTAGGAAGACTGTGAATAGCTGTGTTTTGATACCGTTCCTAAGTAGCACAAAATAAGGGACACCTTCTAGATGTAATTGGAGGTTGTCCCAGAGTCTTAGTCCATATGCAGGGAAAGACTTATACTGTGTGTGATCTTTGTGAGCCTCTGGGGGTTCCAGCAAGGCAGGTGATGTTCTTCTAATGCAGCGGCCACCAGTGTAGCTGTTGACTGTAGGTGCAAGACAATGAGGTGTGCTCAAGAGGACTAGCGCCTCCCTTCGAACATAGGGCAATAGATGCACATGGCGAACCCACACGACAGGCAATGCCCAAAATCCCAGAAAACAATATCACAGCAGCCTTGCTTCTCCGCAGTAACCCCATAGCTTTACTGATTTCCTATTGTATATTGACCCTCACAGTTTATTTATTTTAAAGATCTGTCCACATGTTTCCACTAAAAGTCGTGCTTGTTACATTCTGTCACCTAGTGTGTCCATTAAAATCTTGTGGTCACTCCAAAATGCTCTGGACTTATCTTGAAATAAGCAGACACCCTATTCCTTTATTTTTGTATGCCTACACAGATTATAGCCCGCCAAGTTTGCCAGGCCCATGCATGATCAGCAGCTCCAGTCCATGTTTTTTCTTTGAATACTGGGATTGGTAGTCTTGTTCATTCCAATATAAAACAGGACTACAAATCCCATAATTCAAAGAAAAAAAACCTGGATTGGAGTAACACATCAAGCATGGACCTGGGAAACTTGGCAGCTATGAAGTTATGGCGCTCAGACCATCTCATGAAGCTCACAGTTATGTGCTGAACTTCGGACTCCAACGCTTTCAAGGTGCTCCTTCGAAAAGCACCAGAGCCACACAAAAAATCACCCACGCGCCCAGAGGCGGTTTAGTTTGCATTATGTGCTACAAGAGAACTCCGCTCATGCTCTTTCAGCACTTTTTCGTTAATGAAAATGGGGAACCTGTTGCAGGGTACACTTCAGTATTACTTAACATGCCCTGTACTCGCCTTAGCCTCTGTTTGGTTATTGACCTATACAAATAACTAATTCAGGCCATCATAATTTTACTCAAAGTTCAAAAGAATTATTATGTCTTAATACAAAAGAGCTTTCCATTATGCATAGACCGGAACTATTGGCATTAACAAGGCTTGCTTTCCAAGTGGTTTATGATACAAAGCCAGATATTCACCTGTCCCACTGTGCTCCGCTTTCATCCTGGACGCCGTCACTGTACGAGGAGGCATCTCTGCGTCCAATCAAACGACTCCTTTTATCTTGCCGCCGCAACTGGGGCCCTTTGTACTGCAATGGATGTTAACTCGGAAGCCATAACTCACTGTGAGTGGGAACACATGGGGCCGGGCCTCTGCGAACCTGAGGTGATGAGAAAGGCCTCAGCAGCTCCCATTCAAAGCTTGGAGGCCAGGGCCTTATGCCTGAGGGCCAGAATTCCTCCAGTCTGCGCTTTTCGAGGAGGTGTTACAGCTTTTATTGCCGACTGCATAGTCACGCTTAGAATATTAGCTGTGAATGCGTGTTGCAAAGTGAATGTCTCAGGCAATACAGGGCTTTTTCATGAACGTCAATTCACCAAAATGCCAGGGGTAGCCAGTGCTTGAAATGGAAAAATTAAAATGCAGATATTCTGTGCCAGAGTACCTGCTTGTTTCTGAGAAGAGCCGGTACTCTCCAATTAAAAGTATTACGTTCTTCATGAGATGTGCCGGTACTCTCCCTCTCAAAATAAAAAAGTGCTGATAATACCGGACGGCACCGGCCCATTTAAAGCACTGGAGGTAGCGGAAGTGACATCACACGCTCTTTTAATTTAAACACACACTCACCCTCAAGCACACACACAACATACATTTAAAAGCATTTTTTTACTTACCTCAGCTGCCAGGGAGGGCTATAGTCCAGCTAATTGTATTTTTATTACACCTATAGAGAATATTTAAATATTACCTACTACTAGTGTAATAACAAAATGAGAGAAAACAATGAGAAAATATCTTCACCGGTGAGCATGCACTGCCATTGTGTTCCTGGCACTAATTTAGCCACCTCTGAAGCTAGGGGTTGCAAAGAAAGTGCCAGGGGTCACAAGGGGAAAGCCAGGGGTTGCAGCTGCGACCCCTGACAACCCCTACGTCCATGGGCTCTTTCTGAGTCACTTGTTGGTTTAGCATCAAGTCAGTATTTGGTTTTTACTTATGTAACACTCAGGGCAGGGCACAAGTCCTAAAAAGCAGATGTTGGGGACTAACCAGGTTAGGCAGTATGCAAGTGACATCACAGCGCAACATCACGGTGCGTCATCAAGTGACCACAGGAAGTGGTGTTACAACTCATGGCCTCACAGGAAGGAACATCACAAGTAACATCAGATCTTAACACCTCACAAATGTTTTGTAGGTCCATCATGAGTACATCTGAGAGCATTACGATATTTAACAAATTAGATTTTGCGTCGGAGTTGTATTAAAAATATGACGCAACCCTAACGCGAAATGCAGGCCTCAAACTATTAATTCATTTTTTCAAAACTCTGCCACAAAGAAATTGGAAACAAGGAGGAACGTGAGTATTCTGCTCAATTGGTTGCAAAGTCTGCATTTTAGAGTATCCTATGGGGTTATGGCACCTGCTGAAGTGATCTTTGTGTGCCCAGTAAATCCTAGGGAACAGTAATGAAGGTAAGATAACTTTGGAAAGTAACACATTTGCTGAAAGATCTATTTGTTTCTAGTCCCAGTTTTGAATCAAAGTAGCATAGTGGGTTAATGTGTCTCTCAAAGCTCATCACAACATGCAGATGACAATTTGTTTTATTTTATGTAGCTAGCTGAGTTGGTTACTGCTTTTAACACAGATTTCCTTTTATTATTTGCAGTTTATAAATTGTATTCCTTTTAATATAGAGTAGCGAGCAATAAAGGACATGCGACTCCTACACTTTGTAACCCGCACTGTCTTATGTAATACATCCTGTACAGTGATAAACACATTTCTGTGATTTATTGTCACTGTATAATGTGTACTTTTGATGTAAAGCACCCTGACATCTTGCATTCCGTTGAGTAGCGCTATAAAAGAAATAAAACAAAATAGCATTTAAATTGTTATTTGTGTAAATACGGGTACAGACCAACAGATCTGACATTCATACACTGTATTCATATATGATATGCAGGGATTGAACAAAGTAAAAAGCATGCCTCGCTTACGCTGTGTGCCTTTATTTCCCCTCCACTGCATTTGCATGTAGGTGTGAGGCTCAGATAGCTCATAGCCAGGGTTGTGGAGCAAAAGAAGGCTTGATGGCCCCTTAAATTCGGACTTTTTTTGTGGGCCCAGCTGGAGTATGAAATATGAAAGCCCCTTTGCCGCCTTCACATTGCTACTCGGAACGAACAACATGTAGGCGCTGCTGAATGTGTCCTGTGTCTGCTACACCAGGGCAAGTTCAGCATAATTCCTTAGAGCCCACATCTTGCAGGGTGAACAGCATCAACCCTGTGAAAATAGTGGGTGAACATGGTCTACCCGGGTGTATCCCAGACTTGTGCCCTGACTCAGGGCTTAATTTGTGCTGGTGGTTGTAGGTGGTGGGCAGAAGCTCTCATTTGTGGGACCAGGGCATACTTTTTTCGTTCTGCTTTGACCCAGAGCAAAAGGCAGAAAAGGGAGAAAAGGGGAGGAAGAGAAAAAATGGAAAAGAATGAAAGGGGATATATAGAAATGTAAAGAAACTGTACGAATGAAAGAGGCATGAAGTATTGGATGATGGAGGGAATGCATGTGGTGAAAACAAAACAAGGAAGTCTTGGAATTTGGCAGTGGGCCTCTAGACATGTTTTTAATTAAACACCTCTAACAATGTCTCTTACTATAACAATGTATAATTCATAAAAAATCACAAGTATACAAATCAAACGTCTGAAAACCCCTTCTAAAAGATTTTTTATTTCATATACAGTAAATTATGGTATTATGCTAATTCATCTCTTCTGTAGTTCTAAGAAAATAATTCAGTTCTGCGGTACCAACAAACATATACTTTAACAATGAATAGCAAGGACATGAATGCGCTTGCGATGGTCTGTGTTTGTATTCCCCCTTTGCAACCTGCACATATTCTAGACATTCTTAGAGGCGTTCTGCACAGTGATAGATGATCTTCACTTGTCCAACCTGGAACAATTTTTCTTAAACTCTGGGTCGATTTTGACACCCGTGTCCTAATTTGTGTTACTTCAGACAGGGGCTTCAGCTCGTGTACGGTATCACAGAAGATCGACATAGGGACACCCATAGCAATTAGCTGGGTATATGTCACTCACAGTGAAGAGAGTCACTTGTTGAAGTGGACTGACCGGGGGCATACCTAGGTCAGTAAGACTGGGGGCGTGTGAGTCTCAGATTTTCCCAACAATCATCCTGGCATATAATGTAAAAATACATTATAAAGGGGCAGGGCGGATGAGAGGGGCTTAAGGGGCAGTGGAAAAGTTGAGGAATGCAGATTGGTAGGGATACTAAGTGAGGGAACACACAGTATTAATATTTTTTAAACTTATCAACATTTTTTAAGACTTTCAAAACAAAGATAGAGGGAGAGAATGTGTCTGTGTTTTTGCCTGTCTGTGAAAATGTGTGGTGAACTCCAACAGACCCTCCTATACCCGACTGAAAGCACCTGCACCTAACTGTTTACCAGAAAATAGATTTAATAGGGGGCATAACACCCTAAACACCCCCGCCTCCCCTGAAGCTACGCCCCTGGGATTGACCCATAGCTCAATGCTATGTACTGTGATGGCTGAAGCAAAATGTGAATGACACTTGAACATACCAATGGATGAAGAGAGGTGATGGAAAGCCCTTTGTATGTCTGTATACATTTTTATGAATATTTTGAAAACAAGGAAGTTGTCAAAGCAACAAAAGTTCTCTTTAGGCTGCACCTAAAAAGATAGTGATCTGGGAAACGTCTTAAATTAACTTCTCTGGATTAAAAGGCCCGATAATTTTTTGAAAGCTTGACACCAAATTTGTTTGCAAGATTGGTGCATCATTGCAGATGGGAACTGATAATTGTGTCAGGTGTTCATAGATAATGATGTAAGGCAGGAGCCACCTAGCTCTATAAGAGAGCAGTGAAAGCCTCTAGAGTTTAATGGCCTTCATTAAAAGTTTGGCGGGCGGAAAATGCCACCCGCCAAACTCCCGCATTCGGAAGACCTCCAGTGCGGTCTCCTTCTCGTGGACCCTATTATGAGTTTCTCACTGGGTCAGCGGGTGGAAACAGAGCTTCGTAATTGAGCTAGCGGCAATGTTGCAGTGCTTCATGTGCAGCAGCACCCATTGCGTTTTTCCCTGTCTGCTAAGCAGACGGTGAAAGGCGCAACGGGCTGGCCATTGGGGCTCCTGCACTGCCCATGTCAAGTGCTTGGGCAGTGCAGGGGACCCCATGGGGGCCCTGGCACCCCATCTCCTCCAGCTATGCACCACCATTTTAAAGCTGGCAGAGAGGGAACTAGTAATCCGCAGGGCAGTGCTGCCCTGGTGGATTAAGTCCGCCGGCACTGCCATGCCATTGGCTGGCGAAAATGTGGCAGTCTGGTTGGAGTGCCACCGCGAGTCTGGCGGTACTAGGGCTGCCAGACTAGTAATGAAGGCCTAAATGTTTCTACAGATGAAGCATATTGGGGCCAGGGTTCGAGGTTTAGGGCACAGTTTTGACATGGACAGGCGCAGACTGGTTTGCCTCCGGTGTGCCTCTATCTTTTTTTAATAATCCTGGCACAGTCTGGACAATGACGCACTTCCAAAAACTAGTAGGTGGGCTGTTGATACCCAGAAGATGGTGCGAGCAAAAACAAATGCAGTTGAGACTGGTGAAAAGGGCAATTCTTACAGTCACCACTGCCAGTAAGCTAAGATCGTAGACTTCCTCACAGTAAAACAAAATGGTACTACAGACAAGCAGATAAAACTTTGATTGACCAGGAAGTTAAAAAACACTACAAAACAGGAAACGCACTACTCTATCTTACCTCCTAAAGTAATGATGTATACAAAAAAAGTTCTGGATGGAGTGCTTGAATTCATCTCAGCCACTGGTAATTAATCAGGCTGCATCCCTGTCCATCAGTCTATTGCGCACCTCAGTTTGAACCCAGCTATATTCAATCAGTTTTGACCCTGCTCCAATAGGAACAGACCTCCCCAAACTTCCAGGCCGGGACCTCCCTGAATCAGAACACAAGCAACCCATGACCGTTTTACCCTTATTATGGTTCAGTAGACAAGTACAGCTTGGTTCCAGTGGCACAGTGTGAACTGGAGCCACATCTGGGCACTCACAGCTATTGCCAGCGGATAGACGTATGCCATGGATTCCTCTAATCTCCTTATGTGTGTTTGATGTACCACTCTAAAGTAATTGGGGAAGAAGAGTGTTGAGGAGTGTAAATTCAGGCTAGCAATGCAGCTTAATATAGGAAATATGTAATAAAAGTAATTAAGCATGTTAGTTAGTATTGACTAGAAGAGAAGTTTTCCATTTATCATTTATGGGATCAGGCTGCATAAATTTGCAGTTGCTCAGGGCACAGATCACATGAATAAAATTGTATGGTATGGTGATACAAATGTTTTTATACCAGTGGTACGTGCAAAATTGCATTGCATTGGTACAAAGTTTATGCAGACAGGTTCATGATATCACTCTTAACATCCCAACAAATATTGCAGCAACTTGCAACTTGTTAAGAATACAACCTAACTTGACAGTGAACACCAATACCTGGAGAAAGCACCAAATCAATATGCAGTACATGATAAATCAACTCAAACCCTGCCCCTCAGGGATGTGCTAAAGCACAAGAGCTGAACATATTAAATCATATGGATGAAGTTGTTGTCACCTCCACTTCTTAGGTAGCTTGTGTGATTGGACGAAGTTGTATGGCTCCTCAGTTTTGATTTGGATATTGTGATTGGCTGTATTTTGCCTACATAACGGGATGATCCAAAATGTAAAATCTTGTTTACATGCTACAGATTAAAATGAACAGTTGCTAGGTTTGGACATTACAACTTTGAATATTTAGGTAACGGTGGAGCAACGGACCACTATCCATCGATGGGTGGGTTATGTAGAGAGCCACCCGGGCTCTACTATACTTTGTTGCCCGCTCCGTGACGACATACGGTGGCCGGAGTGCGGTCTATACAATAAACCAGTGCGAGACCCTCGCGGGCTTTGACACGTGTTAAGCAAACACAGCCTGTGTCGCTGTTTTACTTTGCATGAACGCTAGCGCAGGCATCTCTAAGTAGTGCATCAGCAGCGCGCTTCGCCTCTCGTCAGGTTAGGAGACAATTTAAAATTGTGTAGAGGCGGCCAGGGTCAGACTGTGATATAAAATAGGCCTGGCCACTAAAATGAAATTGCCCCCCGTTAGCAAACCAGTTAGCTATAAAAGTTGCCCACTTTGGGAAATCGGGCCAGTTTTGAACTGTTCAAGACATGCTTCTGCATATTTTGCAAGGTATGTAAGTCTGCATGCATTTGTACTTGCAGGCAATGTTTTTCCGCAATATAGGGGCAATCAACTGTAAAAACACACCCATTTGGCCAAAAAACAGACCCACAAACTACGTAAATACTTGCCCACACACTAATCTGCCAGGGCAGCCCACCGGGTACTGCCTGATTGCCCTATAGACCAGTCCGACCCTGGAGGCGGCTTTTCAGAAACAGTAGTAGCAGCTGTAGTACATTTATTTACACATTAATAAAATTACATACACCTGTGCAATAAAAGACATATGCATCATGGCCATCAGAAACATTTTTTACAGCAACACTGGAAATTTCAATTCTCTTTGGTAAAAACCAGGAGATGTAACATTTTATTTACAAACGATTAAGAACATCTCAATCCCAGTTGCATTTCAGAGCATATACAACTAAAGCATTAGTGTTCGTCCTTCTGCTCAGGTGTGTGGGGAATAAAGGTTCGCCATCCATCGCTGCCTGCTCGACTGACACCTATTAAGCGACTCCACTATCGTCCTCCTTGCTGGTTGCTTATGATCGTGAATGATCCACTTTGCACCTTTGTACAGTGTATATGTACCCCTTTGAGGGGAGAGAAATTTCTACCACGCAAAACATATGTGATATTCCCCAAATGTACTTGTTCTATGCGAAATGCAGTATATTATTTCTCTGTGTGATGGTTTTAGGCACTTTGGCCCATATTTATACTTTTTTAGAGCCGCATTTGCGTAATTATTTGACGCAAAAAGCGGCGCAAATTTACAAAATACAACTGTATTTTGTAAGTTTGCTGCGCTTTTGCGTCAAAAAATGTCGCAAATGCAGCGTTAACAAAGTATAAATATGGGCCTTTGTGTATAAAACTCTTTTGGGAGAAGCACACAACAGTTTCACAATTCATTTACAGGGGAGCACAATTGGTCAGCAATGTGGGTCTTTCAATTCTCCAGTCATTTTTAGATATGAAATTTAAAAGGGAGGCAAAAATCACATCTTTAGACTCTTTTATATTGTTCATCTAATCCTATCCTCCCTCTTTTTGCTTATTTTGTTATCAACACGTTATCTATTATTTATTATGAAATTCGAAGATACCCCAAATAGTTAAATAAACGAATCTGTAAATACCCCGGAGAAAAGTACAAACAGATTTCAGTTTTTTTCTTTATCGCTAGGAACATGTTTTATTCCCTCACCAGGAAAAGGCCTGTAAGCACTCCCTTGAACTTTTTGTTCTTTATGTCCTTCAAAATGTCTTTGATGATAACTCTGCTGCTTTGATTACTTCTTTCTCCTTGCATATGTGAGCTTGGTTGATAACCCCCTCACATGACATTCAGTGTCAGAGCATACAACCTAAAACCACAGCAACTTTTCTGATAGAAAGTCCCCTAACTAGGTTTGTGGCGTGGTGTCTCCTGGCAGATACATCATTGTTATTTCATTTCAGCCTGGTCTTTATTTTTCGTCACCTTGCAGCTGATATGCTGATATTTTTTTCAGTGACAAAACCTTTGACTCAAGCTTTATTGCCACAAAAAGTCGAAAGTAGAAGTAGACAAGTCGTCCTGAATTGTAAATAGAGGTTTGCAACCTTTTCCGAATCACAAACAGAGGAGGAGGTGAAAGAGCCTCCCTTAGAGTCTCAGTGAAATGTATCAATGGTTTGGGACCTCGATTGTATTTGCAAAACATTGAAAAGTTACCACATCTCAAGTTGGGATAGTAGCCGTTTGAAAAGGGGTAGCTATCCCAGACCTGCCAACCTGAAAATAAAAATCCCCGTGTGGAGAAGGGGGCATGGCTATGGAGTGGGTGGGGCTTTCCACTATGCCTTGCCCCCATTGACCTCCGTCCCCTTCCTATGAAAAACAAAAGATTAAGGTTGCTGGGGTGCAGTTGAGGTCCTGGGGTGTTTTCACACCTCTTAAGGTACATGGCTGTTTATAGCCTTCAAAGAGGAGCTGGAAATCCACACTTTTAAGTGGTTTCGTGCTCCTCCTGCTTGCCACTGTGTGATTTCACCTCTTCACCAAGGTGACTGCGTGAAGACTGTTGAAATCGGGTGACACCCGGTGGCACCGTGTGAGTTGACAGGTCTGCTATCCCCTCGGGACAGCTTTGGCTTTGAGAATCATGTTGGGTGGCTTCACGGGGAGCAAAAAATGGTCCTAGGGACCACAATGAGCTACTCTTCAATGTGTTCCCAAACAAAAGTCCTTTTTTTTTTTATAAAGAAGTATTTATCTCTGGAGATGGGCTGCTTTAACATAAATGTTTCTGTTTTGGGAAAGCAAATACATGAGTGGTGGTCTGTAGACCCTTGCAGGCCACCACTCAGTTATTCGCAGGCATTTATGAGGTGTTATAAAATGTGACCTGCATAATTAATATTCATTAGGCAGGTCGTTTTACAACCTCCTATGAAAGGGCAATTTATTAGTACATAGATCACATGCCAATTGCAACCCTGTTTGCAACCACTTGGTGTGGAATTGGGATTTATGTTTTTTGTGAAAGGGGCTAGTACATAAGGACCCTTCTTTGAAATGCAACTGTACCTGATTAGTATTTGTCTCCTTCCTACCAACCTTTAAGTATCTATCCATTGCATAGCAAAGGAAATTCTATTTTTTCAGGCAATAAAACGTTAATTACTTTTAATATGAATGCTCCTATGTAGGTGTGGTTGGCTGTGCTCATTCAAATTTCTTTGGATTCCAACTCCAATCCCAAGCAATTCTTATTCTATAGAATGCATTTTCCGGAATCTCCTTTTTCAAACAATTATTTTAGTTGAAAGAGCCCTTTAGACCCTGATAGTGTCCTGCAAACCCACCAGGTCAGCAGGTGCCCTGGTGTTGGATGGCCCACCATTTTAAGGGACCTATACCTGGCTTTTGGAATCTTACCATGTCTATCCATTTGACCAGTGGCCTCCTTGGTCCTTTCTCAGAAAGACTGGTGCAAACACCAGACACATTTGAGACAGTCCCTCAACCGCCAAACCAGTGATTCAGGCGCCACCCACCTGGTGACTTCTCAGAAACATTGGTATACGTCTGAGGCACGTATCCAAGTTAATGGATCTTCCAGTGCCTTCTCAAAAACAGGAGTGGAAATCTCTAGTGGGAATAGTTTCCTCATGACCCAAGACAACTTAGTAAAAACCTGAAAAAAAGAATAAAGATCATTGTGTGACCATTCACTTCCAGAAACATGTTAACTGTTATCCCGGGAACCTAGACATCACACATGCTGGACCGTGACAGTGTTATAAAGTGAAGCTTGCACTGTCACACAGTACTTGAAGTGCGGCTTGTGCATCAAAACCCAGGAAGTAGCACTGACCCTTGTATAATATATTAAAATGGAAATGTGGAGTTGGTGTCCATGGGGTGTTGCAAGACCATGAGGAGTTTGCCAGCAGTGGTGCATTGACTGCCCATAGATTGGTTGGCTTGGCCGCAGGACAGCTGTGTGCAGTTAGGTCAATCAGGGGAGTGGTTGGGTGAAGAGCCTGGCTGAAGTGCAGGGCCCACGGGCAAGCCAACACCAATATCAGTGACATCATGAATAACATAATTTAACAAGTTAGGAGAGATGAAATATAATAGGTCATGAGCAATGCATGGCAGGAGCAAGAGTAATAGTCATGGCTATTGGAATTATGCAGCAGGAACACCAAATTATGTGGCAGGGTTGACTAAATTATGCAGCAAGAAAAGGCAAATTATGCAGCATAATGTGGCACATTATGTTGTAGTATTATTTCATTATTTACACATGGTAATACTGTCTGGACAAAGAATGCAGCTCAGTAGTACAAGTTTAATAATCAAATACAGAAATAAGCAACTGAAGGATGACCAGCTGACCTTTTTAACGGGCCTTCCACTGCAAATTAACATGTCGCTAGTTTTTAATAATCCATTTGAGCTAGAAACAGTTTTTTTGTTCAAATCTGCAGATTGTGCTGCAGATGATGGATTAAGTGGCAAATGTGGCAAATCCATAATTATATGAGAAAAGCAGTGGCTTCAGAATTGCATAATTCTAATGGCCCTGGTTATAGTTAGCTTAGTAAATAATTATAACTGTTGAGTTCCACTGTTTTTTGCCTTTGAACAATCGTTTTTATAGTATTACGAGGCCCAACTATAATACTATAATGTCACTTAAACCTTTGTTTTTTCTGTGAATTTCTAGGGTTTTATTTTAATGTAAACTAAAATATTAGTAACTTACCTAATTGTAATGTTACTTTAACCTTTTCCACCAGTCACTTGTAGGTACTCATAGTTCAGAACTAGTTTCCATAGGAAAAGTTTTGTTTGCTTTGCTAATAACTATGGCGCCATTTGATGAATCTTCACAAATTTTCAAAACTAGTTTGCCATTCCCTTCAGCTACTGTCTGGAAAGTTTCAGGGTGATTTGTGAAGCGAGGGCTGAGAAAAATCAGAGGTCCCAAAACACTTTTTCTCGTGCAGTTTTCCATAGGGATTTTAGAATTGACTATAGCCAAACCACTGGATAGAATTACACGAAATTTGGCAGAAAGTTAGATCTTGGTTCAGAAAGATATTTTTTTTGTAATTTGGTGTAAATCTAGTCTGTAGTTTTGTAGTTATTAAACAAAAAAGATTTATGTATCTCTAGAGACACGGATCCACCTTGGATCCACTGCGGCAGATCTGCAGATCCACACGTACCTCGCCATACCCCACATATTACATCAGTCATGACACCTTTTATGACATAATTGATAATACCACTACGACATTTGCAATAAAATTATTGAAGAGAAAGGCAGGATGCAAGGTTATACTTACCTTAGCGCACAAGTTATAGTTTTTTGAGATAAGTATAACTATAACTGCTGAATTTCTGTGTGTGTAAAATCTGAACCTAGCTATAACGTCCTTGTAACCTTTGTTTTTTTTGTGAATAGATAGATAGAATGATAGATAGATAGATGGATAGATTGAACTAGACCTGACAGCCTTAGGCTTGTCTTCCCCCAATGTTTTGCTTGCCTCTCTCCATTTTTTAGATCTTGTTTTTGAAGGTTTTAGGACTCTGCACACTTTACCACTGCTGATCAGTGCGAAAGCGCTGGTGCTCTCTCCCCTAAACATGGTAACATTGGCTCCTACCCACTTGGCATCCTTAATTTTCCCATAAGTCCCTAGTAACATGAGCTATATGTGCCCAGGACCTGTAACTTAAATGGTAAAAGTGGACCTGCAACATTGTGCCACCCACATAAGTAGCCCCTTAGCCATGTCTCGCCTGCTATTGTAAGGTTTATGTGTGCAGTTTCGCTGCAACTTCAACTTGGCATTTAAAATTACTTACCGAGCCTTAAACACCCCTTTTGTTACATATATGTCATCCCTAAGGTAGGCCATAGGTAGCCCACAGGTCAGGGGGCTATTTAAATAAAAGGCAGGTCGTGTACTTGTACGTTTTACATATCCTGGTAACGAAAAATACCCAAAGTCATTTTTCACTATTGGGAAGCCTGCTCCTCTCATAAGCCAGCATTGGGAATTTCCTTATATACTTTTAAGTGGTAACCTCTGATCTGAAAGGAGCAGCACTGTCATGTTTGGAATCCTTGGAATGGTAGCGAGAAATCCTGATTTCTGATGGAGTTGGTTTTAACTATTTTAAAAATTGCACTTTTAGAAAGTAGGCATTTCTCTGCACTTATTGCTCTCTGCACCTTACAGCCTGTCTCCAATCCACATCTGGACAAGCTCCCCTTGTGCATTCCACCCAGACAGTCATAAACACTGGACACTCAGCTGCATAGTCATACATACGCATACTGATGGGGCTTCCTGGCAGGAATGGTGGAGGGGCTGTCACTTACATTTCAAAGGTTAGTGGCCAGACCCCACACAAAGGACTGATAACCCCCACTGATCTCCTGGCAGAGAGGACTGGGTTGAAAGGGGAACAAGTGCACTTTAAAACCACTCTTTGAAGTTTCCCCACTTTAAAGGCACATTGGTTATATATACTGGGTCTGTGACCCTCTCAAATTAGACACTTCTCAACCTATAACTAGACGATCAGGCTGCGGAAAGTATTCATCTGGACTGTTTTTTCCGGAAGGACTGCTCCCCTGCTTGCTGCCCTGCTGCTCCCTGGCTCTGCTGGGAGGACTTTGCCTTCCCTCACAAGTGATGGCCAAGGGCTTGGACTGAGCTTGCCTCTTGTTAAGAAGTCTCAGGGCCATCAAAGACTTCACCAGAGAGAGAAAATCCACTGCGCTGGAAAAAATGATGCAACACCTACAAAATCGACGCAACACACGCAGAATCGACACAGCATCTGTCTCGCGGCTGAAAATTGCTGCACCGCCTACTGAATCGATGCAGTGCCTTTCTCTTTTTCGCAGCATGTTTTGGATTTTCCACGCATCGTCCCTAAGTGTCAAAATATCCATGCACCGCAGTAAGGAGCCAAGACTGTGCATCTGAAAATCGATGCATCACTTTCCCTGTGAGGAAAGAATCGACACATCACCTCCGCTGCACCAGAAAAATCAACATTGTTTTACTTTGCAACGCATCACCCCCTCTGTGACCCTCTTTGTTGTTATTTTTGATGTAAAGTACTTTGTGCTAAAAGATACATCACTTGATTCCTATGGACTAAGACTTACTTAAACCTCTAAAAATTGATATCTTGACTTGTGCATGTTGTATTCTTGTTGTTTTGGTCTTATTTAGACAAATAATATATATTCCTAAACTGGTATGGAGTACTTTTTGTGGTGTTTTCACTGTTACTGTATGAGTTATTGCAAAAATACTTTACACATTGTCTTCTAAGTTAAGCCTGCTCGATCTGTGCCAATCCATCCGAGGGTGAGCACAGGATAACTTAGGCTGTGTTGTGACGTACCCTGACTCAGATTGTGACCCCTACTTGGACAGAACACATACCTCTGCCAACTCAAGATCCAATTTCAAACAGCTAGATAGATAAATGACTTGCAACCATAGCCAGGATATGAATATTTGTCTATTAAAAGTGACATTTTCCTGCATATTGCTACCTTTCCCCTTCCAGAAGGTTCAAGTTTCAATCTTCTAATAGAGATCTAGTGTCACCTTTCTGGCGGCACCCTTGGCCCACATTGCTGTGTGTGCATATATCTTCAGAGGGTGGCAGGAATATGCACAGTACAAGAGACGTATGACTGCTAGGAGGGGCCAGATTATTACATTTTTGCATGTCACTAGATAATAAATATTGCAATATAACCAGCATTTAAAACGAAACAACTTGGAAGGACAACATACAAAAATACCACTGCATATCACTTTAGGTAACATAGTACTAACTTTGGCAAGACTTGTCTGTCTTGGCATGCCAATAAAGCAGGTTTTCATTGTTTTGCATTTTATTGAAAAGCTACACTCTCCTACCATAGGGCAAGCAGCCCACTATTCATAAAACCTAAGCCCTTCCAATCTGACTTTTTGATATTGTCCCAGAAATCCCAGAGTAGAACACTTAGGTTTCGGCAGTTCTGCATTCCGAGACCTGTGATGGCCCTGCTCAAAACTGAGCCCCAGACCTCTGTTCGAAAAGAGCACAGGGGGCTCACCGGAGAGGCAAACTGTATAGCCCAGATTACACAGCACTGAAAGCACCGTCCAATCAACACTACGCTAGGTGAGCTCTAGGGCCAAGACTTGACAACTTATGTAGGACTCTTCCTCTTACTCCAGGGTATGTCCTAACAGAAGTCAGATCACCCAGAGAAATGTGCATCTAAACATAATTTCAGTCCAAACCCCTCTTCATTTGTGGGCACGCATGCAAATGTCTCCAGCTTTGGCCCCTGCCAAAATGATAAATTGCTGCTTTGGGTGATTCCTTTCTCCTCATACAATGACATTTTTTAGGCCATTTGTTGAAATATAGGACCACATTGTGGCCATGTTTGGAGGTACCATAAGAAAGTCACCTACAGTGACCTTGATATAGCACCAGCCCTGAACGTATCATCTGTGGAGAGACTGTAAAGAAGGTCTGAATTCAGACACTTTGACAAAAGAGGCATTACCTGTCGTTTCTTCCTACCTGCCACCCAGATCACTTCTGCTACCCAAGATGGGCTATTGTACAGATGGACCATAGAGCTTTTTTCAAAATTTCTTTATTTATGATTTTTCAGAAGAACATATACAACCAAACTTACTGAGGTACAATCTGCAATTACCAAGGGTAGGTCGCTCCCCCTGCCGCTGCAGCTCCTCCAGCTCCTCCAGGTTCCCGAGTTCCTGAGACCCACCTCACAGTAAGTACTCCCCACCTCCCAGCCCCTCGCCCTGCCCCGAGCTACTCACCCTCTCTCCTGCTCCTGCTTCTTTTCCTCCTCTCTGTCTCTTCCTCCTCGCTCCTCCTCTGCAATCTTCTTCTGTACTCTTCTTCTCCCCGTCTTCTCTCTTCTTCTGTGTGCTCCTCAGCCTCTCCTGTCGCCTCTCTTCTTCCTCATCTTGCTCTGTGGTCTTCTGCCTTCTGCTCTTCGTCTTCTGTATCTTCTTTGTTGATCTTCTGTTCGTCTGCTCTTCTGCTTCTTCGTCCCCTGCATCTTCCTCTGTGTTCTTCTGTTCTTCTGTGTTCTTCTCTTCTGTTCTTCTGTGTTCTTCGGTTCTTCTGTGTTCTTCTCTTCTGTTCTTCTGTGTTCTTCCGGTCTTCTGTGTTCTTCTCTTCTGTTCTTCTGTGTTCTTCCGGTCTTCTGTGGTCTTCGCTTCTTCTGTTCTTCGGGTCCTCTCCGACACCTGTCTCTTCCCGCCCCTGTCTCTGCCCTCCTGCTCATGCCTCACCCCCCTCTATCTCTCCACCTATCTCTCACTATCTCCCACATCTACCCTTTCGCTACCTGCCTCCCTCACTCCTCTACCTATCTCTCCAACTAACTCCCTCACTCACCCCCTCCTCCTATCTACCTATTTTTCTATCTCTCCACCTATCTCTCCATCTATCTATTTCCCTATCTCTCCCCCTGTCCCGACACCCCCTCTGTTACCTATCTCCCTATCCTCTCACTCTACCTCTCACCCTCACCCACCTCTACCACCCCCCCTCCCCTATCTTTTCAACCCTACTCCTATCTATCTCCCTATTCTCCTAAAACTCTAACACTCACCCCCCCCTCCACCCTTAAACCCCCCTCCCCCAGCTCTTCTCACTCTACCTGTCCCCCCCTCCCTCGCGCTTTCCCGCCGCGACCTCCTGCACGCCCCCGCCCCCCAGCTCCCTTTCGCCCCCAGCTGACCCCTCCCCCCCTCCTCCCTCTTATGGCGGCCGCTGCGCGACAGTGGTAGTGACCCTTGACCCAAGGGTAGGTCGCTCCCCCTGCCGCTCCTCCAGCTCCTCCAGGTTCCTGAGTTCCTGAGACCCACCTCACAGTAAGTACCCCCCACCTCCCAGCCCCTCGCCCTGCTCCGCGCTACTCACCCTCTCTCCTGCTCCTGCTTCTTTTCCTCCTCTCTGTCTCTTCCTCCTCGCTCCTCCTCTGCAATCTTCTTCTGTACTCTTCTTCTCCCCGTCTTCTCTCTTCTTCTGTGTGCTCCTCAGCCTCTCCTGTCGCCTCTCTTCTTCCTCATCTTGCTCTGTGGTCTTCTGCCTTCTGCTCTTCGTCTTCTGTATCTTCTTTGTTGATCTTCTGTTCGTCTGCTCTTCTGCTTCTTCGTCCCCTGCATCTTCCTCTGTGTTCTTCTGTTCTTCTGTGTTCTTCTCTTCTGTTCTTCTGTGTTCTTCCGGTCTTCTGTGTTCTTCTCTTCTGTTCTTCCGGTCTTCTGTGTTCTTCGCTTCTTCTGTTCTTCGGTCCTCTCCGACTCCTGTCTCTTCCCGTCCCTGTCTCTGCCCTCCTGCTCCTGCCTCACCCCCTCTATCTCTCCACCTATCTCTCACTATCACCCACATCTACCCTTTCGCTACCTGCCTCCCTCACTCCTCTACCTATCTCTCCACCTAACTCCCTCACTCACCCCCTCCTCCTATCTACCTATTTTTCTATCTCTCCACCTATCTCTCCATCTATCTATTTCCCTATCTCTCCCCCCGTCCCGACACCCCCTCTGTTACCTATCTCCCTATCCTCTCACTCTACCTCTCACCCTCACCCACCTCTACCACCCCCCCTCCCCTATCTTTTCAACCCTACTCCTATCTATCTCCCTATTCTCCTAAAACTCTAACACTCACCCCCCCTCCACCCTTAAACCCCCCTCCCTCAGCTCTTCTCACTCTACCTGTCCCCCCCCTCCCTCGCGCTTTCCCGCCGCGACCTCCTGCACGCCCCCGCCCCCCAGCTCCCATTCGCCCCCAGCTGACCCATCCCCCCCCTCCTCCCTCTTATGGCGGCCGCTGCGCGATTGCACAGCGGGCGCTCCGCTGGCGCGCCAGATGCAAGCCCGTCTGCGCCCGTCCGCGCCTGGCCCGCGCCCAGCGCCACGACCCCTGGTCCCCAGCCCTCCCCTACCCCGCTGACCCGCTACGACCCCACCATCCTCCACGCCCTCAACCCCGGGCACTCCAACACCTGCTTCCAAGCCCACCCCAAACGCACCCATGGACCCTTCGCCTGTAACTCCTACAAACGCATCTTCCACCACGCAACTACCACGACCACCAGCCCACGTGCCATCAACCACCTCAAGTGCATCCTGGTCAACGCTCGCTCTGTCCACAAGCACGGCGTTGAACTCTGGGACCTCCTGGACTCCACAGCTCCGGACGTCGCCTTCATCACGGAAACCTGGATGAACGCCTCATCAGCTCCAGACATCGCCACTGCCATCCCCGAAGGCTACAAGATCTCCAGAAAAGACCGCACCAACCAAGTAGGAGGAGGTATCGCCATCGTCTTCAAAGACTCCATCAGCGTCACCACCTCCACCGAAGACACCCCTCTCGCCGCTGAACATCTGCATTTTCAAATTCGCACCGACCCCAGGACCACCCTCAGAGGATCCCTCGTCTACCGCCCCCCCGGACCGCGCGCCCCTTTCAGCGACGCCATCGCCGACTTCATCTCCCCGCACGCCCTCGCCTTGCCGGACTACATCCTCCTAGGCGACCTCAACTTCCATCTGGAACAGAACAACGACCCCAACACCACCGCCCTGCTCGACAACCTCGCCAACCTCGGCCTCAAGCAACTGGTGAACACCGCCACCCACATCGCCGGACACACGCTCGACCCTATCTTCTCCGCCAGCAAACACATCTTCTTCAGCCACACCTCCGCTCTACACTGGACCGACCACAGCTGTGTCCACTTCACATTCCGACGCGAGACCCACCACCTCTGCACTCAACCCATCCCTCGTCGACAGTGGAACAAGATCCCCGAAGAGCAACTCTTCTCCGCACTCGCGCCCAACCAACCCACCCTCACCACCGACCCCAACGACGCAGCCCTCAGCCTCACAAACTGGATCTCCAACTGCGCAGACAACCTTGCTCCCCTCAAAGGCCAACACCAAAAAACCTCTCTGGTTCTCTGACACCCTCAAAGAATCAAAGAAAACTTGTCGCACCCTCGAGAAGGCCTGGCGCAAGGACCACACCGCTGACAACATGACCGCCCTCAAGAACGCTACCCGCGGATACCACCACCTGATCCGCGCTGCCAAAAGGAACTTTTTCACCGACAGACTGGACAAAAACAGCCACAACAGCAGAGAACTTTTCAGCATCGTCAAGGAGTTCTCCAACCCCAACGCCAACGCCGTCACGCCCTCACAGGATTTGTGCGAATCCCTCGCCACCTTCTTCCATCGCAAGATCAGCGACCTCCACGACAGCTTCGGACACCAGACCCAACCAAACATCACCGAACCCGCACCCCCGGCCTTCACCCTCAACAACTGGACCCACATCAACACTGAAGAAACCAAATCCATCATGAACTCTATCCACTCCGGCGCCCCTTCGGACCCCTGCCCTCACTTCATCTTTAATAAAGCCGACGACATCATCGCCCGCACCTCCAGGCCGTCATCAACTCTTCTTTTTCTTCTGCTACCTTCCCCGAATGCTGGAAACACGCCGAAGTCAACGCCCTCCTAAAGAAACCTACGGCTGACCCGAGTGACCTGAAAAACTTCCGCCCCATCTCTCTCCTGCCTTTCCCAGCCAAGGTAATAGAGAAGACCGTCAACAAACAGCTGACCACCTTCCTGGAAAACAACAACCTGCTCGACCCTTCACAAACCGGATTCCGAACCAACCACAGCACGGAAACCGCCCTCATCTCAGTCACAGACGACATCAGAACCCTGATGGACAACAGTGAAACAGTCGCCCTCATCCTCCTCGACCTCTCGGCTGCCTTCGACACCGTCTGTCACCGCACCCTAATCACCCGCCTCCGCTCCACCGGGATCCAAGGCCAGGCCCTGGACTGGATCGCCTCCTTCCTCTCAAACCGTTCCCAAAGAGTTTACCTCCCACTGTTTCGCTCAGACCCCACCGAGATCATCTGCGGCATACCTAAAGGCTCATCGCTCAGCCCGACACTCTTCAATGTCTACATGAGCCCCCTCGCCAACATCGTATGCAAGCACGACATCATCATCACCTCCTACACCGACGACACCCAACTTATACTCTCCCTCACCAAGGACCCCGCCAGCGCCAAGACCAACCTACAAGAGGGGATGAAGGACGTCGCAGATTGGATGAGGCTCAGCCGCCTAAAGCTGAACTCTGACAAAACGGAAGTCCTCATCCTCGGCAACACCCCGTCCGCCTGGGACGACTCCTGGTGGCCCACGGCCCTCGGCACCGCACCGACCCCCACAGACCACGCCCGCAACCTCGGCTTCCTCTTGGACCCCCTTCTCACCATGACCAAGCAAGTCAACGCCGTATCCTCCGCCTGCTTCCTCACCCTCCGCATGCTCCGCAAGATCTTCCGCTGGATCCCCGCCGACACTAGAAAAACCGTGACCCACGCCCTCGTCACGAGCCGCCTGGACTACGGCAACACCCTCTACGCTGGGACCACCGCCAAACTCCAAAATCGCCTGCAACGCATTCAAAACGCCTCGGCCCGCCTCATCCTCGATGTGCCCCGCAACAGCCACATCTCCGCACACCTGAGACACCTGCATTGGCTCCCAGTCAGCAAAAGGATCACCTTTTGACTTCTCACCCACGCACACAAAGCCCTCCACAACAACGGACCGGAATACCTCAACCGACGCCTCAGCTTCTACGTCCCCACCCGCCTCCTCCGTTCCTCTGGCCTCGCGCTCGCTGCCGTCCCTCGCATCCGCCGCTCCACGGCGGGTGGGAGGTCTTTCTCCTTCCTGGCAGCCAAGACCTGGAACTCCCTCCCCACCAGCCTCAGGACCACCCAGGACCACTCCGCATTCCGGAGACTCCTAAAAACCTGGCTTTTCGAGCAGCAGTAACCCCCCCTTTCCCCTAGTGCCTTGAGACCCGCACGGGTGAGTAGCGCGCTTTATAAATGTTAATGATTTGATTTGATTTGATTTGACCAGAGATGTTTATCACCACACTATAGATTTAAATAAATGCATCTGTGAATACATCATGCTGCACATGGGCCAGATATCAGGCCATTATCCTAAGAGTGACAGCGCCATACTTCTAAATGAAACTTGAATGTCGTAGACAAAGAGACATATGGTTTGTAGAAAGCGACAATTTACATGGGTAGAGCAGGTGCTCCCTTATTTGAGGTGATGCTAGTATTTCTGCTCAGTGATTTGACCCTACCGGGCTTCTCACCCCGTTATCAGTGGTGTGTCAGAAGCTGCATTGGTAGCGTGTGGAGGGGGCAGGTTTCTGATGTGTAGGTATGATTGCAGGGGGCACCATATGTCTCAGGGTTGGGAATGTGGTGGCATTAGGTTCCAATATGCATCTAATTAGTCTTGCCAATATGTTGCATCATGGTGCCAGGTGATAACTGTGGGGACAGGGCGCTGTCCCCAGTGCATAGCCACTCTCCGCTCAGCTAGCCACAGTAACCTGGCTATGAGACATCTACTGTTGACTGGTATCTCCTTCACATAGCCCAACAGAGCCACCAATAGCTTTGGTCGGGGAGGTGTCCCATTATTACTTGCATGCTTCGAAAACCCTCCTCCCAAAATGATATTATTTGTGGACAGTATCAAGCCAGATACAGGAAAGAAGCTTGCGCATGTCTGCACCTGATGCAGTTTGCATCTGAAACCTGCCCTATTTTAAATAATTGTAAGGAGTGTCATAGAGGCGATGACGAAAGTATAAATGAATGAGGTGGAGTCTATAGTTAGGGGAAAGGTATTCCAGTTGACTGCAACAATAACCCCATTGTGCGTCAGGGAATGTAGTTGAGAGATCCTTATCCCATTTCGCATGGGCCCAAGGCGTAGAGAGTGGAACACGGCTTTGGTTTATGTGTATAGTCATGTAATCAAATGCCGGGGAGAAAGGATTGTGAGAATGTGTTCTAAGGGCGGCAATGAGTGTGGTGCTGATAGAAAGGTGGGGTGTAGGGAGCGGCATGATGCCCACAGTTGATAATACCAAAGTGTGTCTAACAGGGTATTAAGCTCCCTTTCCACCTTGGGTAGTGTGCTGAGGAATTGGTTGGCATGGTACAAACCCGCAAAGTGAAGAATGTTGTATTTATGTGCTTGTGCTCTGGCACCGGGTTCCTGAAGAGACGGAATTATTGGGTTATTGAGAAGGGGGATGGATGGCGCATAAAATATAAGCAGACCTGCCCATCTCTGCAACCCACCCATGCCCAGTGAGCACTTGTGACTGTGTCGATGTCGGCTTCAGGTGCCTTAAAAGAAAGAAAGAGCACCGTTGTAAGAGGACATGGTGAAGCTCTGTGCGCCTTGATGGCAATGTGGGGATGAAATGGGATAGGGTGCACCCAGAAGTGTAGGTATTGGGCTTGCGCACAGTATGCATATAGGGTCATGTCTGGTGCTCCCAGTCCTCCCTTAGCCAACGGTAAAGTGAGAAGTTCCCATGGTACCCGAGGCTGCCTACCCGCCCAAACCAGGGTGATCAGATTAGACTTTAAGCATTTGAGAAAGTGGCGTTCAGGGGATAGGAATGTTGAGGAAAAGGTAAAGAAATTTAGGGAGGATCACCATCTTCACTATGGAGATACAACCTGTGAGGGAGAGAGGCAAGGAAGTCCACAGTGGTATCCTATCCTCTAGCCAGGTCATTGCCCTGCCGTAGTTCGCTTGCCACAGACTGGCAACATTGCGACTGAGCCAAATACTGAGGTAATGGACTGATACTTCAGTACATTGAAGGGGAAACTCAGGGAGGGGATTGGCTGGGTGCCGTCAGTGAGGAGAAACAGCACAGATTTTTCCCAGTTTACCTGAATGCCTGAATGGCAACCAAACTGTATTATCTCTTGTAGCAGAGGAGTTACATTTTCTTCTGGGTTGCAGGTATAGAGCACAATATCGTTGGTGTACATTGAGACCACAAGGGCTCTGGAGGTGAGGCCTATGCTTCTATGAGCATGATGTTGCCGGAGGCATGGCGCCAGAGGTTCCATTGCGATGGCAAAAAGGAGGGGTTACAACAGACATCCCTTTCTAGTTCCCTGAGTGATCAGGAAGGTATCCGAGATGAGTCAATTTGTTCATGTTCTCGCAATAGGCGTATCTGTTTCATGAATAGTGAATTAAGGCCTATGCGGGCCAGAAGGGGGAAGAGGTATGACCATTCTAGTGTGTCAAATGCCTTAGTGACATCCAATGAGGCCGCTGTTGCCGGAATGTGGGGAGCAAGATGGTGCATAACTGAAAAAACTGTGCAGACATTATGAGAAGTGGAGTGTCCAGGTATGAAACCTGCCTGGTCAGGCCGTATTATTTTGGATAGGAGTGGTAGTAATAGATTAGCTAGCACCTTAGCGTAATTTTTACTGTCAATCTTAATAAGGGAGAATGGTTGGTAAGAATCACAGTGTGTCGCTGGTTTGCCTTGCTGTGGCAAGGTGACTATGATGGCCTCCCATAAGGAAGCAGGGAGGCCGCCCGCATCGAGGGAGTTCTGGTACAAGGCCAGGAGGTGCGAAGCCAGAAGGGAGGTGTATTCTTTATGAAATTAGGTTGCAACACCATCCTCGCCCGGCCTTGTCACAGGGGAGGTCTGTAATTACCTGTGTAATCTCCTCAATCATGATAGGGACATCGAGGTAATCTGGATGGGCACCGTCTAGCCACACTAGTTGCATTGTGTCAAAATATTCTGCGAGTTCTGGACCATCAAGCACAGTGGTCCCTTGGTATAACTGAGCATAAAATGAGGAAGCCGCACATATTATTTCTTATATGGTGAATACTAAATTATCGTCCAAATGAAATAATTCCGCGAAATATGGGAAGGCATGGTTAGGGCACAGTAATCTCGCTAGCGTTCTGCCTGGGTGGTCATCCTCGCCATACCTACACGCTTGTGCGTCCTTGTATAGGTAATGTGTCTTCCGGATAGCCTTCTCCTGAAATTCTTTTAATTTAGAGTTAATGTCGGCCAGAAAATTGGGACTTTTTAAGTGGAAATAGCTAGTATCGAAGGATCGGATCTCTTGTTCAAGGTTGGCTAGCGACCGATGGATGGATTTCAAGACCCCGGCCTGCTTGGCTATGCAGGCGCCTCTCATAACAACCTTAAAAGCTTCCCAAAGTGTGGATGGTGACTGAACAGAGTTTGTATTGTGGGCGAAGAACTTGATTTCTTTGCAAATCTCCTCTCGGAATGCCACCGGGCTGCTTCGGGAGCCACTGTTGTGTGTGGGGCATCCAATCGTCTCTTGCGGGTCCTTCCCATTACGTGCCGTCTGCCCGCCGCTCCCTATCCCTATCTAGAAACAGTTTCAGAAGGCCTCGTAAGAAAGGGGAGAGTCTCCCCTTTCTTATGAGGCCTTCTGAAACGGTTTCCTGGCCCCCGATCGCAGCACAGCTGCGATCGGGGGCCAGGAAACCCCACTAGACACCAGGGATTTCACTTTTGGGGGGCAGCCCCCCCCCGGAAAACGGGCCGCCCACCCCCCGGATAATTTTCCTAAAAAAATAAAAAGGTAGGTGCCCCCTGGGGAGGGGGGGGGGGGGCGCGATCGCGCCCCCCCCCCCCCAGGGGATTTTTTTTAAAAAAAAATAAATAAAAAAAAAAATGAAATGACAGGGGGTCGCCCGTGGGCAGGGTGACCCCCTGTGGGGGCAATTTTTTTTTTAGATGTTGTAGGGTTTCCCTGGGGGCCATTTTGGCCCCCAAGGAAACCATACAACAACTAAAAAAAAATATATGTATATATCTATATATATATATCTATGTAGATAGATATATCTAGGTACATGGATATATCTATAGATATATCTATGTAGATATATATTTATATATATATATATATATAGGTAGATCTGTATCAAAGAGATTTATAAAGCGCGCTACTCACCTGTGAGGGTCTCAAGGCGCTGGGGGGGGGACGGGGGGGAGGGAAAGGGGCTAGGAGGTTCACTGTTCAAAAAGCCAGGTTTTGAGGCCCTTCCTGAAAAGAAGTAGGTTTTGGGTCTTGCGAATGTGGGTTGTGAGTGCGTTCCATGTTTTGGGTGCAATGTAGGAGAAGGATCTGCCCCGGTGGTGGTGTGTTTGATGCGGGGGTCAGAGGCGAGAGAGAGGTCAGCTGAACAGACGTTTCGTGTGGGGGTGTGGAAGGTGACTCTCGTTGAGGTAGGCAGGGCCTGTGTTGTGGAGTGATTTGTGTGTGAGGATGAGGATCTTGAAGGTGATCCTTTTGTCAATGGGGAGCCAGTGGAGGGATTTGAGGTGTGGAGAGATGTGTTCGTGTCGGTGGAGGTCGAGGATGAGTCGTGCTGCTGAGTTCTGGATGCGTGTAGTTTGCACTTGAGTTTTAGAGTGGTGCCGGCGTAGAGGGCGTTTCTGTAATCAAGCCTGCTGCTGATGAGTGCGTGAGTGACAGTTTTTATGGTCTCTGTGGGGATCCATTTTAATGTTTTTCAGTATACGGAGTTTGTTGAAGCATGAGGAGGTAAGAGCGTTGATTTGTTGGGTCATAGAGAGGGAGGAGTCTAGGATGATGCTGAGGTTGCGTGCGTAGTTGGCGGGGGTGGGTGCAGGGCCTAGCGTGGTGGGCCACCATGGGGGGTCCCAGGTTTTTTTGGTGAGGGCCAAAGAGGATTATTTCGGTTTTGCTTGAGTTGAGTTTCAGGTGGTTGGCTGTCATATATACATCACTTTTGTCAATATGTGTGTGGTTTCCCTGGGGGGAAAAGGGTCCGACTTGTCTAGTGGCAGTTTTAGTGCCATAAAGAAGCGCAGAAGGTTTATATGCCTACTGCAAAGAGCACATCTGTATTTTATGTAAATAGCTGAGTACATTAGTAAAGTCTATGGAGAGATGAAGGGCACTTTTGCTGGGTGGTAATGAGGGAATCCGAGGAGGAGGGAGTGGGAGCACCAATAATGATTGTTGGACTGGGCGCAGGAGGTGCTAAAGACTGTGACGAATGGTATGTGACAAGGTGTTTTTTGAGTGTCTTGAAAGTACGTGCTGATTGAGGGAAGAAGCGCAGGTAAGGTGGCCTCTACTGTTGCACGTATCTCACACACACCATCGATTTTGTGACTGTCTACGTAGGCTAGTGTTTTAGAGCAACAGTTTAGCCAATAGCAGAGATGGCATCTTGATGGATGACTGCTGCCTGCACTCGGGTTATAGAGGACCGCTCTGACATAGGATCAGAGACTGAGACATCAGATACTGAGGCAGCATCTGAGGGATAGGACAATGGCGCAGACTCTGGGAGTGATTTTTCAGTCAGAGGAGTCCCATTCGAAAACTCCTCTTCCAGTACATTATGAGGGAGGTGATGAGGACAGTCCTGCTGTCCCTTCGCAAGCTGTTCGTGCAACTGGGTAATAGTGGGTTAGGCCAACCCAGAGAGCAGGTGAATGCGGCGGCAAGCAGAGAGAGAGTGCTCTCTTGGGAGCTCACCAATTTAGTTCAGCCCCAAATTCCACCACCCAAATCATATTGTGGAGACATCAAAATTGTCTATGGCAAAACAAACTGGTTTTGTAAGGCAGGCACCTGTGTTTTTGGTCCTGGATTCGGCGGCCATATAGAGAAACACACTAAACCCAAACATTTCTGGAAACTAGACATTCGGGGGAGTCCACAGAGGTGTGACTTGTGTGGATTCCCCAAAGTTTTCTTACCCAGAATACCCTGCAAAGCTGAAATGTTGAGAAAAAACTCTATTTTTCTCGCATTTCTGTCACACAAACTACAGGAATATGCTGGGATCCACAACATTCCTACCACCCAGTGACTCCTCACCTGTCCTGATAAAAACACTACCCCACTTGAGTGCCTACACCTAGTGCCTGTGTCAGGAATGGATCACCCCAGTGTCAACAGCTGCCTCACGTAAGGACCAACATTGACCGCTGTGTGATCTATTCCTGTCGCAGGCACCAGGCCTAACCACACAAGTGAGGTATCATATTTATCGGGAGACTTGGGGGAACGCTGGGTGGAAGGAAATTTGTGGCTCCCCTCAGATTCCAGAACTTTCTGTCACCGAAATGTGTGGAAAACGTGGTATTTTAGCCACATTTTGAGGTTTGCAAAGGATTCTGGGTAACAGAACCTGGTCCGAGCCCCACAAGTCACCTCATCTTGGATTCCCCTGGGTTTCTAGTTTACAAAAATGTGCTGGTTTGCTAGGTTTCCCCAGGTGCCGGCTGAGCTAGAGGCCAAAATCCACAGGTAGGCACTGTTTTCTATGAAAAAATGTGATGTGTCCACGTTCTGTTTTGGGGCATTTCCTGTCGCGGGCGCTAGGCCTACCCACACAAGTGAGGTATCATTTTTATCGGGAGACTTAGGGGAACGCCGGGTGGAAGGAAATTTGTGGCTCCTCTCAGATTCCAGAACTTTCTGTCACCGAAATGTGAGGAAAACTTGTTTTTTTAGCCACTTTTTTAGGTTTGCAAAGGATTGTGGGTAACAGAACCTGGTCCGAGCCCCGCGAGTCACCCCTCCTTGTATTGCCCTAGGTCTCTAGTTTTCAGAAATGCACAGGTTTGGTAGGTTTCCCTAGGTGCCGGCTGAGCTAGAGGCCAAAATCTACAGGTAGGCACTTCTCAAAAAACACCTCTGTTTTCTACCAAAAATTTTGATGTGTCCACGTTGCGCTTTGGGGCGTTTCCTGTCGCGGGCGCTAGGCCTACCCACACAAGTGAGGTATCATTTTTATCGGGAGACTTGGGGGAACGCCGGGTGGAAGGAAATTTGTGGCTCCTCTCAGATTCCAGAACTTTCTGTCACCGAAATCTGAGGAAAACTTGTTTTTTTAGCCACTTTTTGAGGTTTGCAAAGGATTCTGGGTAACAGAACCTGGTCCGAGCCCCGCGAGTCACCCCTCCTTGTATTGCCCTAGGTCTCTAGTTTTCAGAAATGCACAGGTTTGGTAGGTTTCCCTAGGTGCCGGCTGAGCTAGAGGCCAAAATCTACAGGTAGGCACTTCTCAAAAAACACCTCTGTTTTCTTCCAAAAATTTTGATGTGTCCACGTTGCGCTTTGGGGCGTTTCCTGTCGCGGGCGCTAGGCCTACCCACACAAGTGAGGTATCATTTTTATCGGGAGACTTGGGGGAACGCCGGGTGGAAGGAAATTTGTGGCTCCTCTCAGATTCCAGAACTTTCTGTCACCGAAATCTGAGGAAAACTTGTTTTTTTAGCCACTTTTTGAGGTTTGCAAAGGATTCTGGGTAACAGAACCTGGTCCGAGCCCCGCGAGTCACCCCTCCTTGTATTGCCCTAGGTCTCTAGTTTTCAGAAATGCACAGGTTTGGTAGGTTTCCCTAGGTGCCGGCTGAGCTAGAGGCCAAAATCTACAGGTAGGCACTTCTCAAAAAACACCTCTGTTTTCTTCCAAAAATTTTGATGTGTCCACGTTGCGCTTTGGGGCGTTTCCTGTCGCGGGCGCTAGGCCTACCCACACAAGTGAGGTATCATTTTTATCGGGAGACTTGGGGGAACGCCGGGTGGAAGGAAATTTGTGGCTCCTCTCAGATTCCAGAACTTTCTGTCACCGAAATCTGAGGAAAACTTGTTTTTTTAGCCACTTTTTGAGGTTTGCAAAGGATTCTGGGTAACAGAACCTGGTCCGAGCCCCGCGAGTCACCCCTCCTTGGATTGCCCTAGGTCTCTAGTTTTCAGAAATGCACAGGTTTGGTAGGTTTCCCTAGGTGCCGGCTGAGCTAGAGGCCAAAATCTACAGGTAGGCACTTCTCAAAAAACACCTCTGTTTTCTTCCAAAAATTTTGATGTGTCCACGTTGCGCTTTGGGGCGTTTCCTGTCGCGGGCGCTAGGCCTACCCACACAAGTGAGGTATCATTTTTATCGGGAGACTTGGGGGAACGCCGGGTGGAAGGAAATTTGTGGCTCCTCTCAGATTCCAGAACTTTCTGTCACCGAAATCTGAGGAAAACTTGTTTTTTTAGCCACTTTTTGAGGTTTGCAAAGGATTCTGGGTAACAGAACCTGGTCCGAGCCCCGCGAGTCACCCCTCCTTGGATTGCCCTAGGTCTCTAGTTTTCAGAAATGCACAGGTTTGGTAGGTTTCCCTAGGTGCCGGCTGAGCTAGAGGCCAAAATCTACAGGTAGGCACTTCTCAAAAAACACCTCTGTTTTCTTCCAAAAATTTTGATGTGTCCACGTTGCGCTTTGGGGCGTTTCCTGTCGCGGGCGCTAGGCCTACCCACACAAGTGAGGTATCATTTTTATCGGGAGACTTGGGGGAACGCCGGGTGGAAGGAAATTTGTGGCTCCTCTCAGATTCCAGAACTTTCTGTCACCGAAATGTGAGGAAAACTTGTTTTTTTAGCCACTTTTTGAGGTTTGCAAAGGATTCTGGGTAACAGAACCTGGTCCGAGCCCCGCAAGTCACCCCTCCTTGGATTCCCCTAGGTCTCTAGTTTTCAGAAATGCACAGGTTTGGTAGGTTTCCCTATGTGCCGGCTGAGCTAGAGGCCAAAATCTACAGGTAGGCACTTTGGAAAAAACAGCTGTGTTTTCTATAAAAAAAATAGGATGTGTCCATGTTGTGTTTTGGGGCATTTCCTGTCGCGGGCACTAGGCCTACCCACACAAGTGAGGTATCATTTTTATCGGGAGACTTGGGGGAACACAGAATAGCAAAACAAGTGTTATTGCCCCTTATCTTTCTCTACATTTTTTCCTTCCAAATATAAGAGAGTGTGTAAAAAAGACGTCTATTTGAGAAATGCCCTGCAATTCACATGCTAGTATGGGCACCTCGGAATTCAGCGATGTGCAAATAACCACTGCTCCTCAAAACCTTATCTTGATCCCATTTTGGAAATGCAAAGGTTTTCTTGATACCTCTTTTTCACTCTTCATATTTCAGCAAATGAATTGCTGTATACCCAGTATAGAATGAAAACCAACTGCAGGGTGCAGCTTATTTATTGGCTCTGGGCACCTAGGGTTCTTGATGAACCTAAAAGCCCTTTATATCCCCGCAACCAGAAGAGTCCAGCAGACAAAACGGTATATTGCTTTCAGAAATCTGACATCGCAGGAAAAAGTTACAGAGTAAAACATAAAGAAAAATGGCTGTTGTTTTCAGCTCAATTTCAATATTTTTTTATTTCAGCTGTTATTTTCTGTAGGAAAACCTTGTAGGATCTACACAAATGACCCCTTGCTGAATTCAGAATTTTGTCTAGTTTTCAGAAATGTTTAGCATTCCGGGATCCAGCATTGGTTTCACACCCATTCCTGTCACTAACTGGAAGGAGGCTGAAAGCACCAAATATAGTAGAAATGGGGTATGTCCCAGTAAAATGCCAAATTTGTGTTGAAAAATTCGGTTTTCTGATTCAAGTCTGCCCGTTCCTGAAAGGTGGGAAGATAGTGATTTCAGCACCAGAAACCCTTGGTTGATGGCATTTTCAGGGAAAAAACCACAAGCCTTCTTCGGCAGCCCTTTTTTCCCATTTTTTGGGAAAAAACAAAATGTTCACTGTATTTTGGCTATTTTCTTGGTCTCCTCCAGGGGAAACCACCAACTCTGGGTACCATTAGAATCCCTAGGATGTTGGAAAAAAAGGACGCAAATTTGGCATGGTTAGCTTATGTGGACAAAAAGTTATGAAGCCCTAAGCGCGAACTACCCCAAATAGCCAAAAAAGGGCTCAGCACTGGGGGGGGAAAGGCCCAGCAGCTAAGGGGTTAATTAGTGCCAGGTGTTTGTTGGTGAATTTCTATTTCTAAACAGTTTTATTTATGGAACAAAGTTTACTGTCTACACTATATTTTGAGTAGACCAAATCAGCAAGTACTTAAAAATCAATATATTTTACGCTAAGAGTAGAACTAGCAATTCTAGGCTATCTATGCCCCATGCGATAACTTGAAATGGTCCAAAATGGCCCCCTGGTATAAGTCTGATGGTTAGAAAGGTAATGCTGGCACTGGCATTCAACAGCAGAGACAAGAGCTGTGGCGCCTGGCACTTTCAGCAGTGCCTTTCTTTCCATACTCCTGCTTCCTCTTTTCCATCTCTCCTGTCTATCGACCCAGTGTGAGGTGACCCTTACCTTGGAATAAAGTGTTCTATAACTAACCAACATAATAAAAAATCAGGAATGAGAACACTATTTACCGAGTGATATTTTCCTACTGTCAACTCGTTTTTCTCTGTATCATAATGTACAACTGCATTCTGGAAAAACATCCCAGCAAAACTCTTCTTTAGAAGGGTTAAATATACTATAAAATATATAATTTCAGCTGCAGCCTGTCCACTGGCCTGGCATTTTTTCATTCAGTAGTTCTCTTTTAAAGTCAACAGTGTTAAAAAAAAAAGAGCTGTCTAGTGCAGGCACACATTACGAATTAATCAAATGTGCCAAAGCAGATGGATAGGAAAATACCAGTGAGCTGCAGGTATCAGAGCCTGGGTCTTTCTTGCAGACCACAAGGTGCAAATCCTCAGAAGAGATAACCGGCAATACACACCTGTCCTTGAACAATACATTGAAATGGAAGAGCAAGCGCTTTGATGCCTTTGGATTTAAGCGCTATAGGAGTAACAAAAGATAATGTACACTACTACATTGTAAAGTGTTCTAACCAGACGGCTATTGCGCTGTTGAGGCAGATCTAAATATGCTTTTAGGAACGTCCAGTTTGCTTGCGGGAACTGGAATGCGTCCCTTTTCCTTAAATCACTGGGCTCAGAAATGTAGTACCAGCCTGCGAAGGGGGAAACTCAACACACCGACATTAGAACCGATTAGCAAGTAATCTGAGTAAATCTGTAAACGAGGCGGTGTTAATTGTGAGCATTCTGTATAGGTCTTGTTAATGGACATCAACCCTGAAGGGCTCCCGATGGTTCAAACACATGGCAGAGGGCCACACAAGACCGAGTGTCCAGGGAAGAAAGGGTGGGAGATTCCATCGTAGGCCTGAGTCCTTCTTAGAGATAGCTTACATCAACATTTTATGGACGAGCGCAAGTGTGCTTTGTGTAATGACCATCTGAAAAGCAGATGTTCTGCAGCTCTTATTAGGAACGGGGAGGAGCATGAACAGAGAGGTAGGACTGCAGATGCCATGCACGGCAACCTCGGGGAAAGTGGACAGGAGAGACTGACATCAGCGAGTGTGTAAATTACAGGTTCTGATACATTAATCCATGTAGGTGACGGGTCCTATAGAAAATCCATTTACTGGCCTTGTCTTTCGAAATCTGCTTCGATTTTTCGGCGATTGGGTTTTTCCTTAACAAAAACATTTCGGGCAAATTAGGGAAACCATGAATGACCTCCTTGATTTAAGGTTGCTAAGTAGCTAAGTCTGTGGAGTGCCTGCTGCACAGGCAGTGATCAATCACTGAAATAAGTGTGGAGTCCGTAAGTTAGTTGCTGATGCTGCTGAATACCGCAGTTGCCCAATAGCAAGTTTCCTTGGTCTTAACTCAACCTCATGCCTTCAGTGGTGCTGGAACAATTTTCAGAGTGGTGGTGCTGCCATCAGTGTTATATCAATGAAGTCAAGGGATCGTGAAAAAAATAAGCCTCACTCAAAAAACAAGTGTAGCAAATGTGCCGCGGCCATTCAGTAGGAGAGTGGTAATAGTGTGACATGTAACCCGGTGGTGCATTTTGGAGCTCTAGTGTGCAGCATATGTCATTTACTGAGAACACATAAGTTTGCATAGACATGCAGCTTTACCTGTAAAACTACATACCGCACAAACAATAATGTGCGGAAATTCGGATTCGGCCAATACTTATCTTTTACACATCACCAAGTCAAGTGTCTTGAATTGTTTCGATCCTATTATAATCTTTGATTCCATTACACTTCAGCATTACAAAAATATTTTATTTGTTTGTTCTTTCCTAATCTATTTTGGGAGACGTATAATTAATTTACAGGTATTTATGTTATTGTGTTACACAAATACTGACAGACTACAGCCTTTCTTTTCACTTCCTGCACCCAAGCAAGTTTGTCATCTAGGTTACTTTAGCAAAATGATCTCACTTGCAGTCAGAGAGTTAAGTAAGCACCAGTTTCCTAATAGCCAATAGCCAGGAATTTGTCTGAAGACATAGCCTGACATTTGACCTATGTTTTTGAATTCACAACAAATGCCACAAGATAAACACAAATGTAAAGGCATTTCTATTGATCATTCACCTTCTGAACTTCAGCATGGGTATTTTTGTGGGTGCTCCAACACCCCTACTGCCAGCTCCTATAAGTGCCTCTGACTTCTACCTCAGGTCGCACTTCCAGACTCTTCATCACATTATTCCAAATTATTTTACACCCCTGCTTTCTGCCATTGTCACCACTTTCCTATCTTTTTCTTTCCCCAGTCTCACCCTTTCTTCCTTTCTCGCTTAGGACTTAGGTCAAAGTCTGAGGATGAATATTCAGTCTCAGCCCCCAAAAATGAATGCCAGTGTCCAACACCTCTAACCAACAATGACCACCACCAGCAAACACCAACATAAATTAAACACTGGTGCTTCCACCTATCTCAGTCAATCATCTCCAGCAGTGATGCATTGTATAGGAGGACCCCTACAGTTGGTCCTTACATAAGATCCCCCATTAGATTCGTAGGTGAAATTGAAGGGACAGGCATGGTGGGAAGGTGAGGTTTTAAGACCAGTCTTGCCATTCCTAGGTGACAAAAGATGTCTGCAGCTACTTGCCAAATTCTGGAGAGGTTTCGAAATATGGAACTGATTTCAGGATTACAGAACCTCTTCGCACTTGCTGGAAACCTACTCTACATAGTGGTTTCAAATTCAAATCGTGCTCACCATGTGATACTAGTTTTGACTACTTCACCCTGTGAAGTGTTCCAATATCTTGTGACAATTCCAGTGACTGGTCTGTTGTCAGATCTGCAGGAAAAGAATTTAAGGCTAAATTTATGCCTTTGAGTGCATGTACGACCATTCACCAAAATGTCAGGAGTAGCAGAAGGGACATTGTGTGCCATTTAACCTTTACTTTTACTCACACATGCCTGCTCACACATATACACACACATTCACAGATTATCAAGCCGTGGATCTTC
Source organism: Pleurodeles waltl (assembly GCF_031143425.1). Lineage (NCBI taxonomy): Eukaryota > Metazoa > Chordata > Amphibia > Caudata > Salamandridae > Pleurodeles > Pleurodeles waltl. The sequence continues at coordinate 417,092,107 of NC_090448.1, read as the reverse complement.
TTAAAGGTGATCTCTGCCTCATTTTTTCTCTGAAGTTAAGGGATGAAGAGAAGCTGTCTTTCCTCTTGATACCATTAACAAATGGCAAGCTCCATCTCAACTGCTTTGGGAGGAGTTTTTGTCCAGTACATAAAGACTGAACTGTGGAACCAGGAGTAAAATTTTCTCACAAGATATCAGCCAAATAATATATGTTAATTTATTTAATTTTCACAATTATGCGTATTACGTGGGGAAAACATTTGACTATTGTTTCCTGTATTTCTTCAGTAGTTTAGTCTCCTGCATCGTTGAACAATAGGTGTTGGGGGGAGATTAACAGTCTATTGAGCAGGGTCATAGCTGAACTGGAACAGGGTTCTATACCACTGGCATCTTCCACAGTCCCAATTCCCCGTGAGCCACCTGGAATAATGAGCATTGGCACAGCCAATACATCTGGATTTAATGTTTTCAAGCATGTAGTGTTAGCACTTTACCATGAGGCACACAGTAGGGAGCCAACAGGAGTGGAAAGAGAGGGCTATATTTGTATAGTAATCCCTTATGCAATTGAATGGAAGCACTCAAGTGGAGGCGGAAGGACACACCCAAACAGCCAATATCATTAGGTGGATGACTGCTCCCGGGCTGACCCAAGACGTGATTGACAAAGTCTCAAGTCATAGGCTGAAAAAGACTGGTCGAAAAAAGCCAATGCCTGAAGGAGGTGGACTGAAATCCCACTCCCTGTATGATGTTAGCAATGTATCCATTTGCAGGTGCTTTGTCAAAACCCAGAGCTAAACATGTACATCTGTGTGCATTGCGTGTGTGGCAAATTAACATAATAATTCAGAAACTAAGACCTAATTGTGCATTTGTGTGGACATGCGGCAGCTGAATTTAGCAATTCAGAAACAAGGAGTCTTCCCAATGACATATTTCAAGCCTCTAGGCGACAGCTTCTACCCAAAAGGGCTCCATCAGGGCAACAGTCCTGCTTTGTAATGGCAATTCTGTCTCACCATGGGTTGTACTAACATAATGGCCTAAATATGTGAATCTCATCAGCTGAGGAAAAGCTCCAGCAGGACAGCGGTTAAACATATGAATCTAGCTGTGCAGTCAATGAAAACGTGAAAAATGCCTTAGGAAGAAAAAGTACAATGATTGCTAAGGTTGCAAAGGTATTGATACTTTGATAGTTAAAAATGGCGCACAATGCTAAATGCACAATGCAAAATTGATGTTCTGAATTGTGTTAGCTTCATTTCAAGCATGTGTTTGTGTTAATGGAGAATGCGAATAAGGGTATTATGCAAACCACGAAGATCATACTCCTCTGGGTAGATACCGTAATGTTTCAATTACAGCAAGGAGAACCTAGTATTTAGCATCTGGCATCAGTATCACAAAAAGCCAAGGTATGCCAAGCTCCCTCGGAGGCAGGCCCCTAGCCCAACGCTGAGAAGTGTGAATTCAGCGAACACCACAGCACCAAGATATAGAGAAATGTATTCTTGGCAGATGGAATCTGTTCAGAACCTGAAAAGTAATTATCTTTTTTATGTATTTTTATGTAAAGTGCCGAGCCCTGCAAAGGCAGCAAACAACACAATAGCAACTCCGAGAGAAAAAGAAGACATATAATATATCTTTTTACATCCTTTCAGAAATCTGTAACACTGACGCTTTTGAAATTAAACACGAGGTATTCCAGGTATTAGGGGCATTGTAGAAGCAGCGCTTAAGTTGTGCCAGTGCTTGCAGGCAGTGGGCACTGGCACTCATGTTTGGAAATCGTTTTCAGCATCAGACTTTGACCTTGAGCAAAACAGAGAGAAGGGTTGAGAAAGGATAAAGAAAAAGATAGAACAAAGCGCAGAGGGAGAACATGGGGATGAAAAAGAACCTGCAAGAGTGACACCAAGTCAAGGGAAGTGTAGAATGGTGGAATAAACAAGCCTGAGGTGGAAACAAGACTAGGCATTTGACGGTGCAGGCGGTGGGCTCCCAAGAAAAAATGGTGCCCTGCACTTTTTCCAATTAAATACAGAAGAAGGGAAACGTTTGTCCCCCACTCTCACATCTGTACACCAGATAAAGTCAAAGAATGAAATGCTCTGGCTAGTCATTCTAATAGTTCCTTCGAGATATATACAGGATCTTGCAAACACCAACACTATATCGCTCATGAACTGACTACACAGAGGTGGCTACTTGAGTGATAAAAAGTATATTCAAAGGGACATTGGAAGGGCGGAGCACGCTGTCTATTTTGACCAGCTATTATGTGCAGAGCGTATGTTTGATGTCAACCTGGTGATCCTAGATCAAATGCGGGAAGCGTAAATACCGAGAAAGATTGACCAATGAAGAACGTGTCCTGAGGAGGCCATTGTGGACACCCTCAGAGCCGGACAGGGAAGCCTGACAGTAGTGAGAGCTGAGATTTAGAGCCAACCTATGCTTCTAGATCAATGACTGTATCATAGTCAGGGCCAATGAAATTAAGCGATTTTGAGGCCACAGTGATTTCCACATGATTATGTATTTGCTGCATTTGCCACATAATCCATCATCTGATCACCTCACCAAGGTGCAACAGGGTCATCTAGGTGCAGACCCCAACGGCGGCTATAAGGTACTGATGGGATGCAGCTCCCACATTGAGTCTCTGTTGTTGCGTATTGCAGAGGGCATGAGCACCATCTGTACTCTATCCATAGATGAAACACATAACACACAAACCCTAAGTATACCATATGCAACCACCCTGTAAATTTATCTGCATTAATTCTTCTATGAGGATAAGATAATCTACGGTTGTCCAAACTCCTGGTCCTCAGTCTGATGTAATTCTTGTCTGATGGTAGCTTGGTTGTCTGCGTCAAATATCCACAGGTCCAGAAAGGAGTGTCCACGCTGACACCATCCGCCTGCAATTTTAAATCATCCAGTACTGATATTACCACCGACGGATTTCCCCAGCCAAGTCAACACTCTGCCTATTCGTCGTCCATTTTGTTACTGGAATCCTGAAGGTGGCACCAGGCAAAGGTATGCTTAAAACCTCTGGTGAATAAAGATTTTAATTAATTTATTTGTTTATTAAGTAGTTTATAGAGTACTGAGTATCACCTTTTGGTCACATCAGAGCACTGTTATGTTAGAAGATGTACATCGAGTGTTTGGGGAAGTTAGAGTCCTTTGGATGAAGGGTAGACCAAAATCCAACATCCTTCAATTACATTACTTTAGCATCACAGCCTGCTGCGGGAGTACGGGAATTATGCGATATTGTAGCCGCAGCATTTTCTCCCCTAGTTATAGATTAGCTGCATTTGCCACATAATCCGTCACCTGCTGTATAATTTACGGATTTTCAAAAACAAATGTTTCTCGCTCAAACAGGTCAAAAGCTACTAACAACTCGGTGACACTTGCAGCGGAAGGCCATATGCAGAGGTCGACCTTTTCTCTTGCTTATTACTGTATTTGAGTATATAACTTATACTAATGAGGTGAAAGCTTTGCCCAGTGTTAAACTTTGGGAAAATGAAAAAAAGAAAGTAAAACTAACATGAAGTGTGCCATGTTACGCCATATAATTTCCTTTTCTTGCTTCATAGTTTAGTCAACCCTACCGCATAGGATGATCCACACCTGCCACATCATTACTGTGACCGTGGATACAAGCCCGAACCACAATTATATCTCAGGAGAGCACAATACCTTTCCTTGGCTCACAAGTGTTCTGGTTTACATTTCAAAACCCTCACCCCCACACTCAAAAACCTATCGGGCAAGGAGCCACGAGCACATTTCTGAGGCCGATATCGACATGAAGGATGTTTTTTCCTCGTCCTGTGATCGACCCTGGATTTCCCCATCGCTTACTGATATGAAGGACGGTGTGAATAGACCTCTCCCTCCTGAGGGACAGGTTGGCACAGGCCTTCCATGCATTCCTTGGCACAGAGACATATGCACCTGTGGATCCGCCCTCGTTGTGCACGGAGCTGCCAGGGGCCCCTGGAGTGCAGCTGAAGTAGCCATGCATTAAAACTGAAAGATATCTGTATGTTCTTGGTTTGTGTGCAGTTCATCAGAGACTGAGCAACTTGAATAGCGGTTTTAAATATCAGTTTTTTTGTGAACATCGTGATTAGGGACTGTTAAACATTGTGCCAGGTAAATTGTAAGTATTCCCTTGTAGTACACCATGCAAGGAAGTGACACAAGGAATCTCAGCCCATAAAATAATTTTGGGAAGGGTGGACAGCTCTGGAATATTTTAAAGGCAATGGGCCTGATTCACAAAATGCCTCCGCAGTTGTGGCAGAGGCCCCGCGGTTGTGGTAAGAGTCCCGCACTCATGGTGGGACCTCTGCAATGGGAAACTGCAGTACGGAGGTCCCACCCCAAGTGTGGGACACCCGCCACGACTTCAGGGCCTACTCGCGACTACGGAGGCCCTTTGTGAATCAGGCCCAATGTATCCAAATGGTACATTCTCCACACATCTATCTAGAGAAATTGGAGGAAACGCTGTTTCTATTGAAGGTGGTTAAAATATTGAGGCAGACGTCTGGAGGGGCTAAAGGGGGTCCCCTGGGCCCCTCAGACATCTCCCTACAGTAGACTCACTGCACCCATCTGCAGGAAGATCTGTCAGCTCTTCAAAATGAAGGGGGCTTGCACCTTGTACTGCGAAACATGGAGCAGCTTTGAAGCAATGGCTTTGCCTCAGAATGCCAGAATGCCCCAGAATGCTCTGCCCCACAGCAGGAGCAAGTTCGCTTCTTCCCAAACGCAGTGCATTCATCATAATAGGGTGCTCTATCCATGTCTGCGCCAGGGGCACCTTTTGAAATGTCAGCTGCTATGCAAACAGGGGCAAGGACATAGAAAGGGCCCTGGAGTTCTAGTATTTTCAATTGTTTCAATTAGCGAAAAGCACCACATTAGTAAGGGTTATAGTCATGGACGTTCATAAGGTGTGGTCAGAAGTAACAGCTGCTTTTGCTACCCTGCCTCTCAAAGATCACTGACCGTAGGAACAGACACAGAAATTATACTTGGTTCTAATAGCCCTGTTTACTTTCTGTAGGTTTCACTCTCATCTTTCTCTGTAGCTGAGAGATTGTTCAGTAGGTACTACTACTCCCGTCCCTCGTTGCCTTTTTCGTACTCCATTGGAGTATAACCTTTTACCGCCGCTGCTGGGAACTACGTTTCCCAGCAGCCTTGGAGCGACGCCGGGTCACGTGACCCTTGCTGATGCCGTACTTCCGGTCTCCACATCGGACCGTGAATCCAGCTCGGGCCAGCGGCGGTGAACGTGCCCGTCTCGCGCCGAGCATTCCACAGGCTTGTATAAAAAGACCGCCCCTACCCTTGCTCACTCCGTCAAGCGGTCCACAGAGAGGACAGAGTAGGTGCACAGTGAGCACCCCCTTTGGAGTTGTGAGTCGACACTTGGCGATCATCACGGCACAGATAAGATCTCCCCTGTCTTTTCCCTTGTTTATTTCCCTGATGTGACTACAACTATTTCAATTTTTGCCTGTATTACCGCCCTTATTGTTCACCATTAGTTCAGAGTACTTGCAACTTTTCCTGGTACATTGTACAGCCTCTGGGCACATATTCTGTGTCTTTTGACCTCTTCCCATTCACAGCGCACTCACCATTAGGCGCAGTTTCGGCCGGGCACCGGCCCGGTTTCTTAGTTAACCCTATATTTGATTAAACCGTCTTTTCAATTGGTGTTTATTGTTTGTATCCTTATCCTTAGTGTGTGACTTTAAGGGGACACTCCCTCTCCTGGTTATCTGAGGCTAGTAGCCTTCAGGGATAGGGTAAGATTAGTTCCCTCCTATGCATTTTTAGATGTGTTTTTTACACGTGTGCTTTGCATTAATTCTTGTTATGTCACGTGTGTGCGTGGTTTGCTGTGTTGTGTTACACAATCCAACCATCTGTATATGTGTTTGTCTTCCCTTAGGCCTCCACAAGGTATTCTCCTGCTTAAGGTAGGCCCATTATCACTGTTCCTTTACTCTCCATTCCTTTGGAATAGGCTCTCATATACTAGTTTGAGACGTAGTGATCCTAGGCCCTGGCGAATGCCCTGAGACCTTCCTTGGCTCATTTTCAAGGGCAGAAAAATGTTAGTAATCGACTTTTAGATAGGTGACCCAGTGAGTCCTTGTTCTCACGGAGGTGTCCCAATTTTTTGTTTTTAATCACACCAACAGACACCATTATTAAATGTGTACTTTCACACCGGTGGCTGTTTGGGTGTTTAAAATTATACCCTAGGTTAGCTGGATCCTATATCTTTCCAGATCAGAACAAATTTTCGCACTCCCCTCTGTTCTTTTAACAGAGAGGTTGAGTCCGCCCAGGTGGCACTGTCCTACCTGGGTGGGGCTAGGTGGTCAAATAATGAAGCATGACACTATATAGTGTGTGCCACCTAGTCTGTAAAGGAGACTCCCCCCCCTACCATCGACATCCATTTCCTCACAGCATCCACCAATCCTAATATGGACTGAGAGCGGCAGGGGTTTAAATACTTCCCCTGTTAGCAGCCCCCCCCTGTGATAAGTGAGCCCCGTACTCCTTTGTGTGATTTTGAGAGAAAGGGTCAACCCTGGAGTTAGGCCTGGGAACATTTCTAGAGGTTTACATTACTTTTGCCAAAACATTTCCCAAATTTACACAGTTGAGCAAAGTGGTATAGTTATGCCAGATTAACAGAAAAAAGTTTGCATGTGAACAACATGAGCAACCACAGCGCAAGAGGGTGTTGTTTGGTGCACTTGTGTATTTTGTACCTTTTCATCATTAATTGCACTGTTGTGTCTAAAATGGATGCGAGAATGCTTTTCATGCTAAAATATAGCCCTAAATGCTAGTTTTGCATTTTGCATATTTTTTGAAGAGTTTCTCATAATTATATGAAAGCAAAATCCACAAATTCCGCATAACCCTACCTAGGATGTCATTAGGTGTCGTGGAGAGTGAGATGCTGCTTCCACTGTTCATGCAATATTGTTGACTTACATGCTTGCAAAAGTGCAGCTCAGGAAGTCACAGTGTCTGTGGCAATGTCTGGTCATCTAGTAATCCTGTGTGGATGGGTTTTTGTGCTACTAGTGATGCATGACAAACTCTTGCGGACTGACACCAGAAAACACAGGGTCTATGCAGAAGTTATGTTCTTAAATGAGATTGGACTCAGATTTCTACAAAGCATCTAATCTAGGTATGTCCACTGTTTGAGGATTGGAGAGGAAGACAGGGGCACAATGCCAAATCGTTTCAGATAACTTCTGTTTATATAAATTACTCCCATTAAGATGCATCATCTGTACATTTATCCCATGTGGAACTCCTGACCTTTTGGCAGGGATAGTACACTCAAGGCATAGACATTCTTAGTCTAGTCTAATTTTGCAGCTTTAACGGAGTCGCCATTTTAAAACTGACTTCTGGTGAGCACTTCTAAGCACTTCTAAACGAAGTTACTATTCGTCCAAATTAAGGCCCATATATACTCCCACATTTTCTAATAGACACAGAATGGGTAAAACCCTTTGATACATCAGTCCTTAAGTCTTTCATGTTTACAGCATGCTAAAGATTGATTAAAATGTGACAGCAGAGTTCAGTAAATGTTGGATTCATGCTGTTGCAAATGCTTCTAATACCTATTACTGGAAAGCATTTGCTGCTCAGACCTGCCATCTGGAATTTTGAAAAGTATTTCTGTTGCCTTGGTGTTTCATTCTACGCGGGTGCATGTGTTCGTCCATTTCTGCGAAATATAACGTTTTCATTTTACATTCACAAGTTTATTGGGTCTCAAATGGCAAATTTCAACATTTACTAAATTCATTAATGACAAATGCTGTAGTATACAAAAATGCATGTTTGGTGTCTAATTCATTTTCAGGTTGCAGGTGGCACAAAATAAAAATTTAAACAATTGAGAAAGGTGATGCTGTTTTATGGAAGTTGATGTTTTTGACTTAGTGTTTTCTTGGGAGAGCAGTTTTGAGAAAATACTGCAGTTTTGCAGAAATGTAACATTGGAAGAGCACATATATAAAACAATGTTTTCCAAAAAAGATGCACAAAAGCATTGTTTTTTTAACGAAATGTGTAAAATTATTTAACAACAAACTGAAACAATCGAGGAGTATGAATTTTGTTTCCTGGACATTGCCCCCACATAGGGCAATACTTTTCATTGTAATTTCCAAAACTTAATTAGATTTCCCTTTTGAAATGCATTGCTTATGTTTAAAAAACAAGCAATTTCACCCAATTTTTACTGAAGAAATTCAGAACTTCAATTTCAAGCAGAATGTTCCAACACACCTCTAATTATTATTTCTATTTTGGGGTAAAAGGCTTTTACCCTGTTTTGGTCCCTGGAAAATGCAGAGTTTCAATGTCTGAGGCATTTTTTTCAACAACCAGGTTCAAATGTTTGTTAAACATGCACAGAGTTCCAGAGTAGTCCATAGTATCATGCAACCTAACCACAGAGCAATTTAAGGAAATGTCATAGGATTGCACAACAAAACCCAATGAGAGGAAATCAGACTGATCTGCTTACTTTGAATTTTACGCAAATATATTTCAAATCAACCCTCCTGCAGTTGAGGTTCCCTGTGGTACAGCCCAATGCTGGACTAGTTAATGCTGGGCCTGAGACATGGTAGTACACAACTTCATCTCTCCCTACAGCCTACTGGGATGAATTTTCCTAAATGCATTTCACTTCCTCTTACACCAGCCATACCCCATTTGCATTGTGGTACTGTATATCAGTTTCATCCACAGTTGAACCCCTCTTGAGACTGAGATTGTTAATTTGCAGTCTTCCAGAGTTCCTCATTTTTTTCGCCTTGAGGTGAGTGTCCTGGTTGGTTGACAGATCTACATTTAGGGCCTGATCTGACAGTAGACTTATTCTTTTAGTTAATACTAAGTTTTTATGAGAAACCTGCAGTCCACAACACCACACTTCCACCCCTGAAAGGCATCCTAAACCCTGCTGCTCACATAATAAGGGGCTAGAAAGCCTACATCGCCTTCAAGACGAGCTGCATCATCTACAAGGTCCCCACCAATTACACCCCTATAAATATGGTCGAGCACCACCCATGGAGTCAAGTAACCACCAAATTGGAGATGAAGAAGAGGACGAAGGAAAAGAAGAGAAGTCAGACCTTTTCTGTCAATTCCATCAGGATGTGTCAATCTTCAGGCACTTCTGAGAGAAATGAAATATACACGTCTTCAAGGAGCTCTACACGATAACAACCAACACACTACTTGTATGTTTAAAAACAATTTTGCAGCATACCCATGGGTTCTGGCCAGTAGTTCGACACTCCTCAGCATCCGAGTCCTATGTTCCGACTATATAAATACCATATAAACATAGGACATTACGTTTGATTCAAGACTTATTTACATAATACTTTTAAATTATACCAGTCTTTTTTTAAATTTACAGAAACAGAGAGGTGAGCTCTTTGTGTCAGTTTGACTCTCACTTCCCAATTTCTCTTGGATAGAAAGTAATTTAATACTCGAGGCCATGTAAAGCAGACATTAGTTTGAAAAACCCGTATATTTTTTTTATAGTTCGTGGCCACAGTTTCACGGCACAGTAAACAATGGGTGTTAGTAATAGCATTACTAAACTCAATGGCGATCGTGTTATTGACCACAGGAGGCAAAAAAGGCTGAGCCCATCAGCCAGGGTCTGAACATGTCCTCTGCAGATCGCTCGCGGACCTCTGCAGCAGGTTCCTTGACACATCGAGCTATCTATCGTCTAGCCCGCAGGTAACGAGCACCGGGGAAAAGAAGGCAGAGGTTGCTGTACAATAACAGTAACTCGGAGCAGACGCTGTTGGAAACGGCTGTGGCCCACGTTTGGGCAAAGTGCACCCCTGTCTCCAAGGGATGAGGCCCGGGAGAGTGAAGATCTGAAGAAGCCGCCCGCTCCCAATCCTGCTTCTGATTACCTGCGCCTCTCAGCGGAAATAGTTCATTCTGTTTTACAGCAGGTCAGAGCTGGAGAGCAGGGGCGTCGCCATCTGTAGGCAGTATGTCGGACAGCACGCATTGAAGCACTATGCTCATTTTGTTGAACTTTACCACTCCCAGGCTTTCTGTATTTTTCTGTGTTTCCCTTCCCCCCGTTTTCTGTTGCCCTTGTTGGGCATATGCCTTATCTTGTCGCAGTGTGGCCCAATCATCCGGACATGCTGGAAATATTTTCTGATCAAAATCATTCTGGTTACTCGTGCAGCCAGTGTTTCAAATTCATTCGGATTTAAGACCCGAGAGTAAATAAAGAAGGACATTTAAACTGGTCCCTGTCAGGCCCTAGCATGATGTCCTTAACTTTACAGGCAAAAAACCCTGATCGGGTGAACAATGACTTTAAAAGCTGTTAAGGTAATCCATGCCAGTTTTATAGTTTCCATTTGACATGTTTTACTCAAACTTGCATTCCCAGAGAGAGTTTGCTGTTTCAACGATGTTGTGTTTTGTAGGTTTTGTCCGTGCATCTTATGAGCCTTGTATAATGCTTAATTTGAGTGGTTTCTAGGTATCTTTGCGAGTTCAGGTTGTGGGTGGGTGTTTATGAAGGGCTCATATTGAAAGCTTCGCGTTGAGGCTGAAAGCAGTGCAAGTTTATCACATTGCCTCTGAGTAGATAATCTAGGGATTCAGAATACATGTTCATCCAATCCTTGGCCTCTCTGCAGATCACACAGAGCAGAGGTTCATGTGCGCCAAGTGGAAATGTAGTTCTTTGCAGTTTGCAAAAGCATGTGAAGATGATACACAGCTGTTGAAATATTGACAGTACGAAAGAAAAAGGAAATGCAGGTCTTCTAGGTGAGTGGTAGCATTGCGTGTGTAGGGAGTGGTGAAGTGAAGGAGATGTCGGGTAGTTCATGCAAGAGAGTGAAAATAGGTTTCAAAAGATTAAAGCAAGGCGGTGTGAGATACAAATGAAAGATTTCAGAAAGATCTTGGTGTTTTGGTGTTGCACAGGTCTTGGGGTTAAAATACCTCATGGAGAGTGGCGTCGCAGTCACAATGTTTAAGGATGAGGGCAATGATAGGAGGAGTTGGGCCCCATGGGGAGGCCTCCCGGCCAAGGAACAATGGGCCATCTCCACTACGAAACATTAGAGATTTTGTCAGCTGGAACCCTGGACCAGAGCTAATCCTCTAACATATCATGTGCATCAAATGCTTCAGTCCCTTCGGGGAAGCTAACAAATTGCAAGTTGTTCCTCTGCAAATGATTCTCAGCATCATTAGCCCATTTCTCCAGGGATGCTGCCACCAAGAGCATTTTACAGACTTGTCTTCCACCGTAGAGACCTGTCCTGCCACATTGAAGAGATTCTGATGCAGTAGGGAGACATTCACCCGTACTTCACTGATTTAGGCCTCCCCTCTTGCTCTGGACTTCTGAATTGCCTTAAGGATTACATCCGAGCTGCCTGTGCAGAGGAGTCAGTTACTGAAGGAAGTGCTTCAGCTGCACCACGTGTGGCAGTGGTAGGTCTGGATGGAGAGGGGTGGTGTGTGCAGTGCAGGCTGCAACACTTCCAGGGTTGGTGTCTGCCCACTGGCCTTCAGAAGTATGTCCTTCTGTGCCTCAGAGATTCACACCCATATCCAGCCCATCATCTGCGGTGTGTTGAACAAGGGGTGGAGAGCAGACATAAGTGACCTTTGCAGTCAAGTGGTCCATTTGCCCCACCCAGGCAGCACGAGCAGCCACCATGGCTGCACGAACACCCAGATACCAGCCTAGCACCACCAGAGGAGGCTGTAGGGGGGCAACCCAGGAGCAGCAAGCTGTGTACAGCAAGCAGGGTCCAATCTGTGTTATGTGGTAAAACATTATGCTCCCTTACAGGATGAAGCCATACTTAGGACCGGGAGAGCCGTAGCTGGTAACATGCAGCATGTAGGTGGGGTTCCCTACAGAGTGAGTCTATGGGTGATGTTGGGGGGTCAGAGTCCTCCCTCAATCCCCAGGAAGCATCACAGGGGGCAGGCATGCCTCTTTCCGGCCCCAGGATCACCAATGCTGCCGGCGATCTGTTGGGTTCACAAGAGTAAGTCCCCATGTGCCTCAAAAGAGCACACTGCCTATCAGGTTCAGTGATTGTGAAAGGGCAGAGGAGAGGCGTGTCGCCCCTGGTCTCGGAAATGCCAGTGGAGAGGAGCCGTCTCACCCAGAACTATGGTACCGCCAGGGGTGCCTCAAGGAGGCAGAGAGGAATGCAAATGTTTGGCTCTCCCCCACCCGACAATATAAACCTCTGACCTCCAGATGGTCATAGCATTAACAGGGCCCACCCAGGCCTCAGGGTGATGGAGTGTGCTGGTGTTCATGTCATTGTTACGTGGCTGCCTTCAATATCGTCCCAAATAGGCCAAGTCCATGGCTGCCAGGTCCCTAAGTGAGGACGGGCCGGCATGCGCCAGTCAGCGGTCTACAGCCAGGGCTCGCCACCGCCTGTAGTCAGCCCATCCTCCCTCGGCCATCCCAGAGGGCAGGGGAAGAAAGAGAACAGCTCATACTGGCCAGGGAGCAGAGAGGCACCACTGCGATAGTCCCGGATCACGTCGGCCATCTTGGATGCAAGGAGTAGTGAGCTTCAGCCCGGCTAAGGAGCATGCTCTGGAGCAGGTGCGCAGTTGATACAGGCTTTCCCCAGCACCTGGTTTCCCCACATCCCAAAGGAGGGTCATCCGTTGTCGCTGTCAGGTGAGTATGGCCTGAGATCAGTGCAGGACTGTGGGAGCCGTGGGAGCGGTGTTAAAGTACTGCTGTCATCTTGCCTGGCAAGCCACGCCCCCTACTTGTTCCTTCTTATCTTTCTGTGTCTGACTCACTCTTTCCATTTGACCCTGTATCTTTTCTTTTCTGCAATTTTCACAATTTCTCTTTCTCTGTCTCCTTCACTATATTTGGCTCATTTAGCAACCCATGGCCCAACCTCAGCTGTGTTCCCGTATTTATTACTTACTTTTTAGGTTTTTGTAAGCAGGAAAGCAGACAAAAAGGAGATAATAAAGAGCTATTCAGCATTTTTAGTAGGATCTAGCTTACAAGTCCATCGGCTTCAGTGGCATGCCTCTTGCCGCCAATGGTGATACAGCAGGGGGTTCACAATGCAACTGTTTTCCAACATTCTTCCATACGAGCAGGCTGTAGCACCTCGGGATAACACAAACCGATGATGCCACCCTGCAGAATGTTAGGATGGGCCTGTAAATCTTTTATATCTAACCGATATTCATTGGCCTTGTGTTGAATGGGCCACCTCCTTCAAAGTTGGGGCACCAACGCACCCTAGAGTTTGCAGGAACCTCTGTTATGTCCCTACTAGGGATAAGCCCCCATTTCCACTCAACATGTGGTTCCACTTTTATGCTCTATCCACATCTCATGCTTTGATGGTTGCTTATGCAAAAAGAACAATGTGATGGATGGAATATGTGAGTTAATCTCAGCCACTGGCAATTGCTTGGGCAACATCCCAATCCATCATTTTTCAAGAATTCCATCCATTGCTTTTTTGTATACTTTAATTTGTTGCATCAAGTAGGACAGGTATGTCCAGACATGGGTCCCGTGCACACAGTGCCACTGGAACCAAGCTGTATCTGGCTGATGAGCCCATAACTAGGGCAAACCTGGTCCTGGGTTGCTTGTGTTCCGGTTAGGGAGGACCTGGCTTGGCCGTTCGGGCTGGACTGTTTCAAATGGGGCCGGGTCAAGACTAATTTGCATATAGCTGGTTCCAAAGTGAGGTGACATGGTGTGCAAAATAATGATGGATTGAGATGTGACCCTGAGTAATTGCCAGCAGCTGAGATTAATTCAAGCATTTCATCCATCACTTTTTTGTATGCTTTAGTGTGATGGTTGCTTAGGCAGGAATATTTAGGCTCTAGCGGGGCTCACACTCCTTTGTCAGTGGTACTCATGCTGTCCTGCTTTTTACAAAGTCAATTAAAAGGACCCCTGACTTCTTCAATCTTTAGGGGTATCAGGGAATGAGTGTAGCCCTGAGTGGTCAGGCAGCTGGCTTTGCCACTGCAGTTGTAGGAGATGCTGGTGTAGTGTAGAAGCCCCAGTTATTTGTCAGCATGACTCTGATTCTCATCTTTGCAGAGGTCTTGGGTCTCTACTGCCTTATTGTGACTTTGATCCCTTCAGCTAAATAAGAGAGAAACCAAGAGTTTGAAAAAAAAACAGACCACAGAGTATGACACACACTGTTCAGCAAAACAGGAGCTCCTGGTTTTAATTCCAATGTGCACAGTTGTCTTAGTTTGGTAGTTAATCTCTTGTAAATGTGCAATGTATGTTAGTGGCCATGTTTGTGTGCAGCTATTAAATTGGGTAGAGTCCCTAGGCTAGCGTTTGGCATGGGGCTGCTTATCCAAGTGTACATTTTCAAACCATTTTTGCAGTTGAAGTACTTTATGTATGGATAGAAAATAGACCGTAACGTTTCCCTCCATGTGATGTTTTATTTGTAAAGACCATTTTGTCATATTTGAAAATAAGCTTCAATTGTGTTTCTCAAATTAGCCCAACTCCTCTTTCTTTTCAGTTCTCCAGGCTTCATATATACTACTTTAAATCTCGCCTAACTATAGCTACACTGTCGAGTTTCACAGTGAAAGTATTGAGAATTCCTTTGATGTAACAATTTGAGTCTGAGGACTGCTGCAGTGTCCTGATAATCGGTGTGAGTTCTGTTTTTGTGTTTTAATGCAAGGATCAAATGATTCTAAGCTGCCCGTCCGTGTTACTAATGAAGACCTGGAGAAGTAAGTTTTAAAACTAATAAAAGTTGACCTAAATGGTGCAATATTTATGATGGTACACCCAGTTTTGGGTTTGAGAAACATTTTCAAATAAACTAGTAAATTATGTGGATCCGAAGCACTATCTATATTCTTGATTTCCTTTTTAGGCCAAACATAGGCGTACAACCTCTTGTATACCTTTAAGCATACTTCTTCTTTGGGCTTCCAGCTATTTCCGTTCTTAGTTTTAGTGTCATTTAAAAATCCTTACTTGCTAGTGGTCTTTCATGCCTCTTTGTCCCTCCTTCTTCTGTGTGGGAGCAGGGACCAACTACTGTATAATTACGCTTTGTCCTGTTTATCTGGTCTGTAGAGAGCTTTTTTTTACTTTGTTTCCTGTTCCTGCCCAGGGAACCATCCCTTTTCATTTGCAGAGCATTCTTCCTCTGAGATTAGCTGTAAACATGGCTGTAGATCAGGCTGTTATCTTGGTCACATTTGGTCTTTGTGGAATGTCTGCACCCTCTCTCAGCTGCCTGGTTCCCACCCTTTCTTGGCTTGGATTTTCTTTACCAAGTGTGCTTGCCTGTGTGCTGAAAGGGCCAGTGCCAGGAACCCCACACTCCCTGTCTGCCAGAGCACCTCAGTTCTTGCAGTCAGTACACTCTGCTGCTTTAGTACTGGGACCTCGGGCGCAGCTCCATCAGTGCACGCAGTTCACACACTCCAAGCCCTAAACCGGGCCAATGCCAGGAACCCCATATGCGCTGTCTGCTAGAGCACCTCAGTTCTTGTAGTCAGTACACTCTGCTGCTCCAGTACTGGGACCTCAGACGCAGCTCCATCAGTGCACCACAGTTCACACACTCCAAGCCCTCTGCCATGCCAGTGTCAGGAACCCCACACGCACTGTCTGCCAGAGTACCTCAGTTTTTGCAGTCAGTACACTTTGCTGCTTCAATACTGGGACCTCAGGCGCAGCTCTATCAGTGCACCTCAGTTCACACACTCCAATCCCCTCAGCCGTGCCCGTGCAACCCCACACATGCTGTATGCTAGAGCACCTAATTTCTTACCGTCAATACACACTGATGTTCCAGTACTAGGACCTTAGGTGCAACTCCAGTGGTGCTCCTCAGTTCACACACTCCAAGCCCCTCAGCAATGCCAGAACCCCCCCACACGCTCTCTGTCAGAGCACCTCCGTTCTTAGTTAGTACACGCTGCTGTTCCAGTACTGGGACCTCGGGCGCAGCTCCATCAGTGCACCTCGGTTCACACACTCCAAGCCCCTCAGCCCTGCCCGTGCCAGAACCCCACATACGCTATCTGCCAGGCACCTCAGTTTTTGCAATCAGTACACGCTGCTATTCCAGTTCTAGGACCTCAGGCGCAGCTCCATCAGTGCACCTCAGACCTACCCGGCGAGGTCACTTCCTTTCCTATACCGGGACCCCCTCACAAACAGTTCCATTGCAGCAGCTCAATTCTAATATTCAGTCCCACTGCCAAGCCAATACTGGGCTCAAAAGAGCAAAAATAGCTCAGCCAGTGAACCTCAAGTCTAATATCCAAAGCAACTGTTGATGGGAATCACCACAGCTCTGCCAGAATCCATCAATTCTGACATTCAGTGCACATTTCTTCTCAGTACTAAGGCTCACACACATGCCCTTCAGGGCTCCTCACTTCTGTGGTTTAGAGGCAATGCCACTCCCACACTGGGCTCCACTCGCAGTTTCACCAGGGCACCTCCAGGTTTTCACTCAGCAACACTGGCACGCCAATACTAGGTTCCACATATCGCTCCTTTAACATGTCTCACCTCTGACCTTGTGTGCCTGTTACAATTCCAGTACTGCAGCCCACATACAACTCTGACAGTGCACCTCAACCCTAACCTGCAGCGCCCTATTATCCTATTATTACACTACCAAAAATTACACAGCGCTCCGTTTCTTGTTCCTCACCCACTGCCTTTCTGTTATTCCAGCTCTGTGCTGGGACACAACTCTGTCTATATCCCCAATCCTGGTCTGAAGGGCCCCAATATTGCTGTATTGGGGTTCACATACAAATTTGCTAATGCACATCCTGCTGTTCTGTAGTGCCCCCTGCTGTTCCACACTCTGACTTAAGTTTGATGACGTGGGGGAGCAAATTAAATCTATTCTTAGCTGCCATTTTTATTTGGGAGGGCCTGTTTTACCTACCTCACTCCGTTCTTTCCTTTACTTTGTTTACTCTCAATGTTTTCCTTCTCCCCCACTTTTCTCTTTCCAGTTCTTAAAATCCACAGGTTAACAGTTTTGCTCCTTCTTTCATATGTTTATTTCTGTTCCTCTCCCTTTTTGTTATTTCCCTCTTCCTCTTGCTACCTCCTCTTTCAAACTCGTAAAAACCTGGTTATTTCTTTCCTTGTTTCATTCCTCTCTTTTTTCTTCATTATGTGTTCATTCTTTCACTATTTTAGGTCAAGGGTGCAAGCGCTATGACATGTTGTAATCTATCTGTGGGCTTTTAACCACCCCCACTGCACGCCCATCACTAGTTCTCATTCATGGGCTTGCTTTTCAAAAATCCTTTGTTATCATTGGTAAATGCTTTACGTTTGTCCCTCCTTTGGGCAGTTTTGTTACCGCCTCGGCCATCGACCCTGTTACATGGATAATTGCACGTTTGCCAATACGTTTGGCTGAGAGTAAACTTCATTTTCCCTTTGTGTCTCTCCTTCAGGCTCACACTCATGGCGGCTGTGACGCTTTGAATTGGCTTGCTTATGTCAACTGTTTTACTTTTCATTTTTTAATTTATGTGGCAAGAAAAGTCCAGTTAGGAATTTACAATGCTAATAGCTCTAATTCGAGCAAACGCGAGACCCATTGCATTCCAAATGCTTGTTCACTTTTACTGTGGCCCAAACGCGCATTTGCTGTTAATAATACTCATTTTCCCAGGAAACAGGCATTACAACACGGTCATTACCAAGCATGACAGTTACCACAAAGCCATTACCATGCATATGCCTTTACCACGCATGCTTTTGCAATGAATTTTGTTCTAAAGGCATGAATGGTAAAGGCATATGCGTGGTAAAGGTTTTAAAGGTAAGTACTACTTTTTTAATTTTGCAAAGGCATGAATGACAAAGGTATATGCGTGGTAAAGGTTTAACAGGTAAATACAGGTAAGTATTAAGGGCCACATTTGAGAAAAGTGGCGCTGCACCCAGTGCAGCGCCACTTTTCTTGTGCCTTTTAGCACCCCCTAACGCCACCATGTGTGCACCGTATCTAAGATACGGCGCACCATGCCGGTAGTTAGGGAACTAGCATCAAAATGTTTGATGCTAGTTTTGAGCTTTGCAGGATTAGCATCAACTATTTTATGCTAATCCTGCAAAGCCCATTGAGGCCCATTATGAATAATGGTGTGCCTCCTTTTAACGCCTGATCTGAGCAGGTGTTAAAAGTGTAGAAAAAAATTATGCAAACAAATCTCTTCGATTTCTTTGTGACACTTTTTCAGCCCCCCTAACGGAGGAACTCCCCCTTTTGCAGACATTATGCATGGCGCATGCATGATGTAGTGCAAAGGGTTACAATGTGGGGCAATACATGCATTGTGCCACTTTGTAAATCTGTTGCAATGCTTTTGCCCATCGAACGCCACATTAGTGTCAAAACAATGGTGCTAATGTGTCATTAGGGTTTTAAGGACTTAGGGTGGGTATATATATATATATATATATATATATATGGGGTTTTAGGGGTTAGGGTGAGTATGTTTTTTGGGGGGTTAAGAAGCTGTTAGAGTTTAGGGTGGGAATGAGATTGAGGATGTTAAGGTTTTTTTTAGGGTTTAGGATTGGTATGGGATTTAAGGTGTTAAAAACATTTTTAGGTTCTAGGGTGGGCATGGGTTGTTGGATGATGAGGGCATTTTTAGGTTTTAATGTGGTTATGGGTTTTTAGGTGGTAAGGGCATTTTTAGGTTTTAGGGTGGGTATTGGTTTTTGGGTGCTAAGGGGTGTTTAAGGGTTAGGGTGGGTATGGGTGTTTTAGGGTGGTAAGGGTATTTTTAGTTTAGGGTTGCAGGGCAAGGTATATATATATATATATACATATATATATATATATATATATATATATATATATATATATATATATATATATATATATATATATATATATATGAATTATACTTATCATTTTACTTTTTATTTTTTACCACACATACACCTTTACAAATCATGCCTTTACAACAAAATGTTCTGGATAAAGGCAAGAGTGGTAAAGGGATATGCATGGTAAAAACTTAAATTGTAAATGCATGCGTAGTAATGACGCATACGTTGTAGTGACCGCGTTGTTAAAGCATGTGTGGTATTGGATGTGTTGTTCCATCATACAACCATTTTTCACAACTTTGGTGGTACATTCCCATCATGCACTGCTGAGACTTTGTCTCCTCCTTCTTTCCATCACCCTCACCAAGTACGTTGCACGCAGCACACCAAAATGGAGCTGTGTGCGGCTAAAAGCTGAAACCGCAGAGTGAGCTGACTCAGAAACCAGTCTTCGCTAAAGTGGACACGTGTAGGATCCTGTGAGGCTGTGGCGCTGAAAAATACAAACAAGAGGAGCAAGCGTGGTTCTACGGCAGTTCGTATTTATAGTGCAGTGGCCCCTGAACTGAGCCTGATTTCCGAGCTGTCGGGCCCAAGAGCATTTTTTGGATGTTGTCTTGGAGCTATTCCTAATGTCAGCCGAAGGTCTGCTATAGACGAATAGGAGTCCTTTCAGCCGGTGAGGCTCAGGAGCTCCTGGATAATTGTGGTACGGGGGAAACCTTTTGGATGTTATGACTAAGCATGATTGGAGAATTGTGGCCTCAAAGGGAAACTTTTATTACTTTTGCTGTTTTCTTAGACTTTGTTCACCACTCAAGCAGCCTTTAATTTTGATAGATGCCGTTGTGGGGTTTGGCTGTTTGGGTTAGCTGGACTCATGAGGGGTCCAATTTGTGTAGAGATTCACCTAGTAAGCTAAAGTCTAAATCCCTGTCTGAGTCCCAAAACAGGAAATGATCAGCAATTTCAGGGAAAATAATATACGAGAAAGGGTCTATGAAGAGAGTTTCACTTTTGTGCTTCAATACTTAGGTGCACCCAATGGAAAGTCCTATAAGAGTTATGAAGGCAGGTTCTGATTCCTTCAATTTAAGGGGTATATTGGCAGCCGTAACCTAATTTGCTCTTGAGGTGGGGTTGAATGAGGGCCCTTCCTTGTTACAGCACAGGAAGCAATAATCCTTTACTATCTGTGGTGGCCAGGGAACCTCGCCCTTGGTATTACAATCTCAGTCACAGGAGCCTGAGGAGGGTGCTGTGGTAAGTCCAGGTTATAACCACCCAATGTTCAACCCTTCACAACAGAGACAAGAAATGGGTATGGCCCACAATAAGGGGGAAGAGGGTATGAAGAAGCCCAATAATGAGGACGACACCCAGCAAACATCTCTTAGCCAAAAGCCAAGTCAGCTAGTTAGGCTCGAGTCCGGGGATGAATCTGAAAATTGAAACTACAGTCATCAATAAAAAGGATCCTCTTCTTGTGGCATTGGAGCCTCTGTCTTCTCTCTCTTTGGTAAAGCCACTATCCAAGATGGACCGTCAACCTACAACATCCCCTTCCAACGATCTCTCTTTCATCAACTGGTTTGGATTGTCTGAGCAGAAATTAAGGATCTTAAAAGCTCACAGTTTTTGGCTATTTCATCATTACAGGAGATGATGACCAAAATAGATGATAAGACAACTCTCTTTTCAGAGCGGCTTGGACAAGTTGAGCAAAGGGTCTCGGATCTAGAGGATAAAAGGAATAAGCGACTGAAATCAGCAGAGGTTGTAGAAAAGGAACTGTCCTCTCTTAGAGTGAGGCTGGATGAATTAGAGAATCATTCAAAATGGTCAAATCTAAGATTTGTTGGTATCCTAGAGGTAAAGAGGCCCAGGTGGGATGAGTTGACACTCTAGGAGAGCCTTGGATTAAAAAGCACGTTATTACTGACTCTCCAGTGGATTTGTCTACTATACAGGCTCATTAGGTCCTGTTTCATGCACCCCCAAACTCAAAGCAGCCATGGACTATATTTGTCCAGATCTTATCAGAAGCAATTCAATGGATGGTGCTGGTATTGGAGGATGGTGTCAAGCTTCAGATTTTTTCAGATATGTCCACAGCAGCAGCTCGTTGTTGGAGAGAATTTAACAACATGTTTTGTTTGTTTAAAGCAGCTGGGGAGCAAGCTGCATGGCATGAGCAATCCAAGTTGAAAGTCCTTTTCAAAGGTTGCTTTTGGGTATTCTCCTTCAGTCCTGAGGCAAAAGATTTGTTAAACCAGATCCAAAATGGACGAGACCCCAGGGAGTTTTGATATATTCTGTTGACAAATTCTGTTCTATGTTGATAATGCTACTAGCATTACAATCCACATATTGTGACAATTCTATTCGGTAGCTGAGCTGTGTGTGGAGGGGGAAGGAAGTGAAGGGGAGGTTTAGCATAGTCTGGGCACTATTCCAGGGCACCTCTATAGTTTTTCCAGATGACATTATTCTATATTTGGATGCAGATGAAGCCAACATCCAAAGAACACTTGAAAGGTTAAATGATTTTACATTATTCGGGGGCTATAAGATCAATCATAATAAATCAGAAATTCTGCTGTTTAATGTCATGGATCTTCCTATTGCAATTAGGGATCAGTGATAGCCTACTCGCCCTATTAGGTTTCTCTGGGTTTTCATCACTGCCAACATTCTCAATCTGTATGAGATAAATATCATGTAACATTGCGCAAAGTTAAGAGAATGTTGGAGTTGTGGAGCTTTTTACCATTGTCTATCATAGACTGAGTTGCTTAATTAAAATGTCGAATCAACCTCTTTTCTCATTTTAGTTTTGTAATGTATCAGACTTAACAAAAATTATTTTAAGGAAGTGGATAGCCTAATTAGAGATTTATATGAAAACAACAGCGCCTACGCATCAACTTGTCGGCTATCCGATTAGCCAAGGATCAGGGCGGGTTGTGTCTACCTGATTTTTATCAGTATTATCAGCCAGCCTTCATTGTCTAACATGCAAGATTATTTGGCGACCCAAATGCCCCAAGAAAACTAGGTATGAATTGTTAAAAGCAATAATTTTGCTTGAAAATGAACCAGGGGTAAAATACAATTTTTTTGACGGTCATCCCTTTTTTTCTTTACAGGATTGTAATAGTCTGGATTTGCGTATCTTTGAATCCACAACTGCATTTTGGAATAGATTGGAGTTTAGAATGTTATATGCACTATAAATGGTAGCTGGAAGGCGTGGCAGCAGTTAAGTCTGCAAGCATTTGAAAATGAATCCCTATTGTTGAGGTTTGCTCAAATCTCCACGTTTCGCTGAATGTTAATCCTGATTAAGGACCATTCACAGTGATTTTTTTTAAATTAGCCTATACGTATAATATCATTAGAGTCTGGAGTTGGTATAGAGTGCTGCATCAGAAAATTCAGCAGAGGTTTGTTTCTTAGTGCTAAAAGGCGTCTTACAATGCACAGAGAAACTTACTCCTTAAATTAGGCTATGTTAAGAATGTTCTATCAGCAGTCTTCCTAATCCATTGTCAGGGCTATCAAACGCATTATATAAATGCAAATGCCAAACATGAAAAATATGCATCTGTATTTACTTAGGTATGGTGCCTTTTTGAGGGATCTAAAACCTGCAGGACATGAATGTGACTTCCAGCAGGGACATCTCAGTCGCTCATCCTTCTGGCCTTCTTAAAAAAGGTATAACTATGGGACATTTACAGTGCTACTATACTGTTTAAACTGCTGTAGCAAGCACTTATATAGTTGTTACATTAAAGAAAACATGATTCAAGAATAGTTAGGTTTGCAGTGCATGATATACTACAACACTCACAAAAAGAAAGTCAAAAAAATACTGAACTTCGTCAGTTGTGTATATATATATATATATATATATATATATATATATATATATATATATATATGGATTTAGAGATATATATATATATATATATTTATATATATATATATTATTTTTACGTTTTACTGCAGGTATGGGTTTTTTATTTATATATATAAATAATTACCCTTCCTGAATAATGCATAGAGTTGTGTGGTGGAGTTATGGTGGTCATTCGAAATTAAGGATTCTGTATATCATTGTGTTTTATTCAAAAGCACATTAACTAGTGCATTTTAAAACTTTGACGAGCAAATGTTTTAAGTGTTGAAGTCTTCAAAACTGCAGCCTTAAAATTCTATTCAAATCTTTCCTTTAAGTCAATAATAGTGACAACGTAGAAATATGGGGTGCACTGTATAAAGTTGTCCTGTTTGAATATGTGGCCTTCTCCATGTTTGTTGAGTAGAAATCATGTACAAGCACTATCAATGCCAATTCACAAAAAAACAGTAACTATGCACCTTTAAAAATATGTCTACCTCTGGGTCACGATGTTCCACTTTTTTGCAGTTCCCAGACATTCCCAGCAGCACGTCTGGAAAGCTGTGCCAGATGCATGTTTCCAGGAGTACTATTTGAAATATCATTTGACATATTCCCTGGGCCACAATTCTGCATGGTGAAGAATTATTTAAAGTAAGAATGGAATCTGCTGTGAAAATGCGAATTGTTTTCTACACCAGGGGCGAGAGAACAGTAAAGAGCGTTTTTCCCAGTGGAGAAAGCCCCTTGTCTACACCTCACCAAATCTGAGGTTAATTGTTGCCCTTCCCATCCTGGAAGGAGAGTTATTCTGGCTCTTAGCTAGAATAAATCTCAGACCATATCCACAGTGGGAAAAGGTCTGCTTTTAGGTTGGGAATGCCCCCCACAAATATGAGTTTTTGTGTAGTCTCAAACTTTCAATGTTAACCTCGCCTTGTTCTACACACTTCCCAACCATCTACATGGGATTTACTACTGCAGATTATCCACACTTATGGGAGAGAAATCTGCAGTAGTAATGGTTCTGATCTAAATAGGGGTTAATGGGGAGTTGAGTACCTTTTAAAACTTGAGGTGGACTACTGGTCAAGAGACAGCCATCTCAGATTGGGACTGAGCAAATTGTTTATTTGAGAGGTAGAGATACTTGAAGGTTGCCACAATCTATTGTGTACTAGAAGACATTGTATTAGGCATCATGGTCTAAGAACTGAGGTTTCTGGTTGACTTGCTTCTCAATTAGTTTTCCTAGGTATCAGTTTGCATGGATGATGGTCTGCAAGAGCATCACAGATGACTTGGAGCACTGGAATGTTGGTGGAGTTATACTACGAGTTGTGGAATTCTCAGAGGATCTCCCAAAATGTATTATGCTTCAGACCTCTTGGAGTCTCTGTTTTTTTTTTTATGGCTATTTTGAGGATCTTTTTATAACATAGGAAGTGGAGCTTGTCGTTGCATCCATTTGACGTCTTCCGCTGACTACCAAGGGTCTATTTTCTGTCTTCAACTTATTCATTTATATGTGAATTTATGTAGCATAGACCATACTCTGAAGGGGTAGACGAGTAAACAACAATAACAAGACAACACAAGAGAAACTATACAAACCATCATAAGAAGTAGTAGCTAGAGGGACCCAATTGTCAACAAGTTTGAAACAAATATCTATTTACAAAGGCTGAAACTGTTCCATGAGATAAGACTAGTCAGACTCTGATAGTTGAAAGGTGAGGGGAAAACCAACGGTATCAAAAGTCTGCATCATAGAGTTACGTGCCTGAATTTAGAGGGAGCAATAATGTTTACATACAAGGACCTTATGATCATTTTGGAATGCTCTAAAATCCAAGTTTTACTTGATGGTGGGGGTATACTGCTTCAGACTCTAGGTACACTTATGTAGAAGGACATGCCTGAGGATTTTTGATTTCTTGAAGCAGGGCATGATGAACAGTAAGTTGTCAGAGCTGTGTAGGAAGTGAAGACATTTGTTTCAGCCAGTTCATGAGGAAATCCAGTGTAAATATCTTAGGTTTCTTTGGAGCCAGAGCGTCTTCCATCCATTGTTTGAACATGTGGAAGCCGTGAGTGGTATGAACCTGTTGAATCCTTCAGATAGCCTTCACATCTGGTATGTAATTAGGATGGCAAGGATGCAACAAGATGTTAGGGTTGTTCTAATGACTGTTGAAGGTCTTGTTGCTCGTTCCTATTTTAAAAGTGGAATTGCTGGGCAGGTTAATGCTGAAAGAAAGAAATTATTGGTGGTTCCTTCATATAACAGGAAGATTCACAGTCACTGTGATGGATCTGGTGCATCATTTGTGAGAAAACAAGGAAGACTTTGAGAGTCTATTAGTTTGACAGGAGGGAACTTGTTTGAGTGAGGTTTGGAAGGTCACATTAAATAGTAGGTGGTTGTTACTTTTAGTCATGTCAAAGGATGTGTCAATGAATGCTGATTTGTTGGGTGGATGCCTGTCTATCTGTAGGAATGGGCAAAAGAAGGAAAGGGTATGCAGCGAGTAGATGAGGAGAGATTTGTATGCAGTTGCAGCAACCTCTTGAAATCCATTCAATATGGTGTCTAAATTAAAGAAGCACTTTGATGCGAAAGTAATGGCACAGGCCACTAGACAAATTCTGGTAAGTTGGCATTTTATGTTGACTATGTAGGAACCAAATCTTACAGAGTTTGGCTTGGCAATGGCTCTGGGATGCTGTGCACAAAATGATTGTTCTTTCAGTGCACAAACAATACACAAATCATGGATACATTTGAAGTGCTTTTTCCCTCAAATGGCAATTTTTACCATTTGTACATGCAAATGGACTGAGAACATCATATGTTCAAGCAAACCTTTGGTGAAATTTGATGACGTTTTCCGAAATGTCTTCTTTAAAACCGCTGGGTGTATTAGTGCTAAAAAAGCACGTAAATCCCAAAATTTAAGCTATAAAATCTATGGGTGTATGGCAGAGGATAAGGAGAAACAATTGTTTAATGAGGGGGAGGCGGGACTAGAATAAAGATTACTTTGCTCAGTTTCTCCTGTTAATGGCTTCTTCCTTTTCCACTGTGCACAGGCCTATGTGAAAAATATGTAAGAGATAGATCTAGACAGATCAGTGAGAGAGAGACGAGACAGAGACCCAGAGAGCGAGAAAGCGTGAACAAATCCATACTGCTTAAAGTAAGGAAAATCTTAAAATGTTAGTTGTGGCACTAAAGGACCCTATTTGGAATTTTGCTTATTTGTATACCTCTTTAAACCACTATAATGCCCTCTCATTGCACTGAAGGATGTGGACACTGAAAAGAGAACCAAGGAGAGAGGATGGCACAAGACTGAGGTAGGGCATGAGGATAGGGGATTGGGGAAAGCACATGTCCTCCCAAAACCTTGGTGTTTCACTGTGTAGCCCTACAGTACTTTGCAAGCAGCTATCCAGAGGTATACGGGCAAATGTTAGGGAGAGAAAGAAAGACCTGAATTAATGATAGTAGGTGAGGACAGGAAGTAGATTTTAGGGTGAATGGCAGTTTTTAGTGAGAGGAATGGGTATGTCAGAGATTTAGAAATAAGTGGCACTATTCAAGTGACACTAGGGCAGGTCACAGAGAGCATCTGGAAGGCAGGGTGTCCACCACGTCACTGTCTCAAGAAAGACCTCTCATGTTCCCCGTATAATAGGTACATTTAGCTGCAGAGATAGCGGGATCGAGATGTGATTATGCGAGGACAGAGGTCAATAGTGCTACAGGTATCATTTCTTTAACAATAGATTAAGTGAGTTGGTGTAGAAAAGCTAGGTTAGCAGGAGTGGCAGTGCTTAAATTGACAACACTCCATGCATGTCTTTTCTTTCTTAGAGTAATTACTTCCTGCTCTGAAGAGCTAGCACTGTACCTCAAACAATCTCATGCTATGATTACTCTTGTTTGTCCAAAACCTTTTTTTCAATTGTTCTGAATTAGCTCCATCATTCCTGTAAAAAGCAAGTCTCATACAGTCACCATTCTTTCTGGAAGCATGCTATGTTTCAACTGAACATTCCTCCAAAAAGTCTTATTTCATACTCCCTTTGGCTTACACAAGAAATAGATGGGAATGTACTCACCATGTTATCTGTAAAATCATTCCACAAGCTTAAGTTGTAGCAAAGTTACTACTGCCAAACATTAGTAAACAAATGGTATTATATAGAATAACCTGCTCCGCCTCGTGTTAATGGATCTGGCTATGAGTTCAGTGCGGCCAATGTTAATTCACTGACGTGTCGTAAGTGTTGAAGTGATATCAAGCACCTATGACCTCCAATGGCATTATAGGGTGATCTTGTGTCGCTTGTGTAGCTCTTCAGCTGCCTCTTATTAACTGCCAGTAGCTAGATGTAGGGAAAAGAGTGTAAAATAAAGAAAATAAAACTGAGCTTTTAGAGTTGTGTCTACTTTCTGATTGTGCCACTACCTTCTCGAATTCTGAGATGAGAGGTGGCAAGGGGTGTGCAGGAGGTTTCAAATAGCCATCTAGAGGTAGCAGCTGCTGTCTTTGGTAACCCAAAACCGACTCCCATGCGTGATGTGGAGTTACCAGTTTCTGTCCTTCATGCACATTATCACTGCAAATCCTTCCAAACATGATTTGCATTTCAGTCTCTGAGTAGCTAAGCATTTCAAAACCAAAAATATTTGACAGGAGTTGGGCCATGACCTACCACGGAATACAGATGCGACATTCTATGCCTTATAGAGCTTGGAAATGAGGCATCCCATGCTTCTGGCAGCAAGAGTTGTTTCCAATGCCTACATTGTTTTAATAAAAATAACATTAAAGTGTTGTGTACAGGTCAATGCAGACATGAACATTAGAAGGTAATATCTGCCCCAGATTGTCCAATAAACGATAACATTCCCATTACACTTGGTCTACTTGTCATTGTGCATTAAAAAATACATTTACCATTCACTGTGTTAAAAATCCTTGAGACAGAGCGCAATACCCTTTAAATGATATTTAAAGTTTATTTTGGTGAGAACAAATGTATACATTGCCCTAGAACAGTGATGGGAGCCCCACAAAATTAAAATTCATCGATTGTGCTCTGACTATTTAGTGTTAGACTCAAATTTTAGGGGGGTGGCTATTTGCACCCCTGGTCAGGGGCGTAGCGTGGTCTGGAAGATTGGGGGTTTTAATCTTCGGATTTTCCAACAATCATGCGGGCATATCATGGTAATATGCATTACATAAGAAGCATCTTGTGAGGTATGCTTAAGAGGTGGTGGATAAGTAGAGAAGTGTGGATTGTCAGGGGTACTTAAAAAACAGTATTTTGTAAAATACCTGTCATTTACTAAGAACGTCAAAACAAAGAGAGAGAGAGAATGGGTGAGTGTTTGTCTGATGGTGCATGTAAACACTCTTTGTGAAATCCGGCAGGCACCTCAACAAATCCGACTCAAAACACCTGTACCCAAAAATGCATTCATTAGGTGGCGCAACATCCCAAACACACCCCTCAATCTACACCCCCTAATTGCAGTGCCAAGCAATTCAAATATTTATTGATTCTGGTCTAGAATGCAGGGATGAGATAACTAATTAAGGGCCAGATGTAGCAAAGGGTTTTTCCCATTCTGTGTCAATGGGAAAATGTGTTCCTACATATGGCCCTAAATGTGTGATGACAACTTGTATTTTCAGATGTAAAATAGCCCCTACTGTATTGCAGTGGAGGTGGAAGGAAATAGAAACACGGTGAAATTACAAGAATCTTATGGACTCATCTAAAATGCAATTGAATCTAAATCAAGCCAGTGACTGAAGGTACCTCAGCCAAAGTAGGAAATGGCTGAAGCAGGCTGAAACAAAGCCGTTTAGGATATGCATAGAAATTATATGTTTGGCATGAAGGGCACAAACACCATCAAAGCATAAATAGATCTGATCATTGGTAATAATTGGAAATTGACATATGCTATACACAGAATGGGCACATATACAAAACACCAGGAGGAGAAGCTATAGTGGGGGAATTAATCTTTAAGATGCCATTACAGAACTTTAAATAGGCATATTCCTCAAGGCCACTCATTTAATAATCCTAGAGTCTCGATTCATCAGTTAATTATTTGTTGCTGTGTTGAAACATAACACCTTCATATTTAACGCTAGGGGGAGCATTAAGTAAGCCATATGGAAACAACTAAGGGGGTTATTCTAACTTTGGAGGAGTGTTAATCCGTCCCAAAAGTGACGGTAAAGTGACGGATATACCACCAGCCGTATTACGAGTTCCATAGGATATAATGGACTCGTAATACGGCTGGTGGTAAATCCGTCACTTTACCGTCACTTTTGGGACAGATTAACACCTCCTCCAAAGTTAGAATAACCCCCTAAGTTTCTTCTACTACCCTACGCTTCTTTTCTTTTTATCTCAATCTTGCAATTATTTTTCATTGTTGCTTTCTCTCTTTGCCATAGCTTACTCTCTTTCCTTTCCTTTTCCTTTCCTCTTTCTTTCTCCCTTTGCTGCATCTGTTGCGTGGCTCTTGCTAACAGTCTGATGCTGAAAAATAGGTTCTGCACCCCCAAAAATGAGTTCTCATGCTTACCATTATTTACAAGCCAACAGCAAGATGGGACAAGCAATTGCTTTTTTAATAGTTGTATTTATTTGTTTTAAACTATTGGATTGAACAGGATTCATATCACCAATTTTATAATGAAAGCTTCACTTATATTTCATATAGCCCTTCGATCATTCTGCGATAATCCTAACCAAACAGAAACAGCAAACTATATCGAATGACAAAATCTATTCTTCTGGTTTCTAATCCCTTTATCCTACACATCCCACCCAATGGAATCCCTGAGATCACAATCAATCCAAAGTTTGCTGGAGAACCACATACAGGATCTTGGTGCCATATCATCGCATACAGTCGACACTTTGCCTCAGTATTCATGCCAGGCAAAAATCTTTCTCTTTTAATTCCGATTTCGGATTTAGAGGCTATCCACATACCATCCTGTATTAAGGAATCACTTTGTCTCAGATTTTGCGGCCTCCGGCATCCTTCTACACTTCCATTCCCACTTGGGGCTACGTTTATAATGGAAAAATCAGATCTTCACTTCCAAGAATCCGTAGTGCTGTTTGCTGAAAAGCCTGTGCTGGATGTTTAGGTCTCTTTTTGGCTGGTTCTATTTTTGGTCATTAGCTGTGGGCCAAGAAGAACATTAGTGGGATCCTTAATACAATAATTGAAGTCAAAGAACTGTGCCATAAATGTGACTTGTTAATCCATTGTGAGAACGTGTTTAAATATTGTCTACTCAACAATGAGGCAGTCGCCAGCTGTCTACGTTCAGCCTGTGTCGGATGCGGGTCCATACTTCTACAAGGCGGTGAGGAGACTCGTCCTTGTGGATAATTCTGAAACAGCGAAACAGTGGTCAAAAATGAAAATGCAAAATAACAACAGACACAGTGCTCGAAACTGAGCACTGGAAGAAGGAAAATGGAAATGTTCTCCTGCTGTGTTACTTGCATCACAGAACTAACATTACCTATAAAGGTGAAGTAGGAGCTAAGAGCAGCCCTTGAAAATGTTTTCATAGCAGCATCATATTGTGCTGCATGAGTGATGTGAGTATGTCCGACCCTCTCCAGGAGGGTTTGGGGGTAAATGATATACATGCCTACTAGAAAAGTGTGTGTTTCCCTCAGGATTCTTCTCCAGGCTCTGTATCTAATGATCCCTCCCTCCTTCAATTTACCTACAAAAGAACCCTCAGGCCTTCAGCCTGCCCATGGTTTTCCTTGTGTCGCGTACGGCCAACATTGATGCCCTTACACAGAAATGAGGCTCAGCTAGGGTGGCTGCCTCGCAGGTTTTGTGAGAGCAGTTATGGTGTGGCCTTTCTGATCCCTGGTTGTGTCAGAGACCCCTGTCAGGGTTCCATCGTCCATGTGTGAGTAGCTCATTCGGTCCAATTCTTTACTCCACATTCTGAGACTGGTCTGGATGGGCTTAGCACACGTGGGACGAGGAAATGTGAGAGGTTTGTGCCTATACGTTTCAATGTTATATTCAAATGTGTGTAGTCCTTGTTTGGGTCAGAAAGAACACCTGCCCTTTGAAGATATGTTGTGGAAAACACATTGTCATGTTGCTATATCATAATCCTAGGTTCCCACTTTAACATAGTTTCACACACTTTGCTACAGGGGCGAGACCTTTACTGTGAATGCAAAACATTGTGGTTAGTTAATGGTTCATGTTGCAGATCACCCAACTTCTAACAAAAATTCATAATGTGCAAGTAGAGGGCTGGGCCTAGAGCGGTGGGGCCGTGCAGTGTGAAGGGCTAATTGTTGAGCTCAGTCTAATGCACTTCCACCCATCCCCAGGCCCTCCACTAAAAATCAAACAAAGAAAACAAAAACAAAAGCTCTAAGTCTGCGACTGATCTCCTGAGGACATTCAAACCCCTTAATGGACATCAGTTGTGCATGGTCTCAAAATACGAACTGGAAACCCCCTCTAAGAAGTGTTTTCTAGCCCATCTTTTGTGCTGCAATGTGATGTTTGCTCTTTAACAGGAAACTGTGTGTATGAGGCCAATATCGTGTGACACACATTGGCACCGTGTGAGTTGGCAGGCCTGATGCTGTGTAAAATGTTTGACAATCCTTGGGAAGCCTGACTTGAAAATTGTACTGGATGAGCAATTGTAATTCAAAAACAGTTACATTACGATGCATGTGTGGATGACAGGTGTGGTGAAAAATATGTTTTTTTCTCTCAGATCGTAGCTTTCGCAGTCTGCCCTCGTCTGCAGATGACAGCAAGTTAATGTGGGTGGAAGAATTTCCTCAGCCTCAGAGCAGACTAAGTGTAGGGGTGGGTCGGGACTTTATGATGGCCCATACAGTTCTTACTAGTTCTTGAAGCTGGAAAGGTTTGTTTCAACTGCTTGGAAGGAATGGCGCAAGGATTTTAGGCGAAGACAAATTTTGACCTACTGGAGTAATTTGTTGCAACCCCTAGGTGGCGCTCTAATGGCTAACATTGCTCTGCTTCCTAACACCTGGCATATGAGCTTACTACACCCCATGCTGTTATTCATTATGGTCCTCCTACTTGTACTCTAACAGATTTTTCTCAAGGAACATGCCTCTCATATGTACTGTCCACATGTTTTACTGTAAGCACCACTGCAGTAGTAACCAGATGATCTGGAGCAGAAAATTTAGATCTTTAGCACTGGCCGACTGGGTGCAAAAAGCAGCCATGGAAATTGTGCTCATCAGAGACCTGTAATGTATGAACTATAGCAAGTAAGTCTAACTGTCCCCAGGAGGACTGGGGCAATTTGTTTTTATGTGTCAATAAGATAACTGGATGTGTTCTAGCATGGATTTTTACAAGATGTGTTAGCTAATGATCCCTTTATCCATCTTCCCCAAATACAGGCCTCTGGTTCTCAGTGTGCTGTGGGTTTTCCTTTGTCTTATATGGCCAGTCCAGCCCTATCAGTCGCATTACTAAAAATGTAGATGTGGTGAATCTGTTATTTTTGCAGTCAGGCAGGAGTGGAACGCCGACATCTATAGCCCCTGCAGTGAAAGCCCCCCCCCCCCTAATCCTTAAGGAGCTCCTGAGCCCTTCAAGGTGCCCTTATACAGCCCAAGGCCAATGAATGCTTGTGAGATAGGAGAGACTCGGTCCCCTCTTCACAACAGCTCCAGAGGGTCGAGAAGAGTGGCTCAATGCACCAAGTACTGACTGCTTCAGTTTGATTGCTGGCCTTCCGCTGACCGTGCTGCGATTGAGGTGCTACTTTTATTTTTTCTTCTTCGGTGTCATCCTTGTGGAACCCATTTGTAGCTATGTTTTACTACGCCACATGCACTTTAAAGGAACCCTTTTCTCCTTTGAAATTGATTTTTATTGTGACAACAGATATTATTTGATTTTATTCTGACAACAGATGTCTGCTTTCAAATGTATTTTCATTAAGACATGGACATGGGTGCAATTGCGTCCTTTCTGTGATAGGATTTTTTGTAAAATGGCATATTTTTCTTTTCTTTTTCATGCATGCGGGGATTCACTGATTTGCCCAAAATCACAGGTGTGCCCAGATCTAACAAGCATTGGCCTTTGAGACTTTTGGCTCTGCCACTGCCTTTTGTTCATGCTGTACAGCATGGGCATTGCAGACTTTTGCAATGATTTATAGCTGGCACTGTGGCTGCTGTGCAGTATGAGTAAAAATAATAGTTTCAAAAAGGACTATGATGCTTCCAGTACTAATGCACTTAGAAAAGCACATTAGCCCTGGCTGCATCATGGCACTTTTTTAAATCAGTTTTAGCCACACTGCCAAGCATCCGTGCTGCTGTACAGTTTGACTACAAAACATTGCTAAAGCCAATAGTGCTCATAGGTGAGACCTATTTGCTTTGCCTGTGCTTCTTAATTTACTGTTCAAGCATGGCTAATGGCCATATTAAAATGGTAAATTAAATGAACCGGAGCACAAAACAAAAAAAGCAAGCTGCTTGAAACCAGTATGCAGTTGCTAGGCCCTTGCAGGAAACAAACATGGCATCGGAAGAGTGGGGCGATGAGCAACAAATGAGGAAGCAAAATGTGCAGCTGTCAGGCCCTCGTGGCTGTAATCAATATAAAAATATAATGAAGCAGTGGTTGGGGAGGGCAAGGCTGCAATGGATAAGCATTGGGTAGGTGAAGATTTTTGTGAATGAATGGGAGAGAAAGGAAAGTGATTGAACACACACAGAACAAAAAAAATAGTCTCCTTTTCGAGATGTGGTTGCAAGGCTTCCAATCAGACCTGATGTAAAGAAGGCATTTTCTGGGCATGGGATAGGCACAAGGATATTGAAGAATGTCTTGAATAATAAGGAAGGAACTGAGAAATACAAGAAATCCACCTAATTATGAGGAAGGGGCTGACCCAAAGTCCCTGCTGCACATTGTACCATAGACATTAGGTCTTTGACAACACACAGCTAAAGCAAAATGTAGGTGAGACCTAAAAACAACCAATTTGTCTGTACTCTGACAATCCATTTCAAAGAAATGAGAAGAAGAGAGAAGGGTAGAAGCTGTCACGCACCAGAGAGGCGCTGCAGAACCCAACAGAGCTCTAGCCATCGTTGTAAGAAGCTGAGGTTTGGGTGGTTGTCCCTGTGGTGTGGGTAGGAGCTGTGAAGTCCATGATAAGTACCAGAGGTGCTGTTTTCTTACCACCCTCTAAAAAAAGTACTAGTGCATCCCTCACCCATGTCTGGGGAGGGGGGAATGGAGATCAAATAGCTGCGATGTCATTATGTATTTGGACAATTATCTTAAAAAATCAAAGTTCCACATTAATAGCTGACCACTCACTGTGTGTCGTTCCACACTGGCCACATTTGAGTGGCTTCTCACTGCCTTTTACTTCCCGTGTCCACTTGTCCAAAGGAAAGGGTACCTAAAAAATCCTGAGTGAGTGCTTGTGTGTGTTAGCGTGCACAGCAGTGCTCCCAGAAATATATAGGCAGTCTCTAGCAGAATCTAAAACACATTTATAGCACTGTCCTTATTGAATGCAGTGCTTTAGGTTGGAATGCAGTGGCTAGGAATGCTTTGCTTTGCTCTGCTGCAGCAAACCGAGGTGAACAGGCAGGGCGGTGTGTACATGGTTGAGAGCTAAACTCTATTCATGCGTTTATGGATCTCCTTTCAAGTGGCAACAATATGGGATTGATGATTAAAAGGGGAAATTAGTTGCACGCCTAATCCAAGAGCAATTGAATTTCATTTTAGCTGCACACTGCTAAGGTAAACGGGCAAAACTGTCCAACTATATAATCATATGCACATCACAGTGCCATTGTCTCCTGGGACCGGATTGCATAAATGGCTGGGCCGTGATAATTTGTGTAGCGATTCTATGTAGCATTCTATGTGCTGTTTGCGTTTCGTTATCCAGGGGTGCTAAGTGGTGTTATGATTAAAATAAAACGTTTACATTCAGTTTACTTAGAATTAGTACAAACTTTGATTTTCACTGTCATGCTACAGCCAGGACCTCCTGACGTTCAGGAAACACCTCAAGACGTGGCTCTTCGACCAGTAGCACCCCCCTCCCCAGCGCCTTGAGACCCTAATGGGTGAGTAGTGCGCTTTATAAATGGACTGATTGATTGATTGATTGAGTCAATGCTCAATTTGAGCTTCTGGCTATAGTTGAGGCTCACTGATACTTATTTTTAGGGACCAGCACTTATTTTTCCTCATCAGAATTTCACCCAGAGCAACAGGGAGAAGAACACACAAAGAAAGATTTTGGACCTGTCGGGATCACCTGACCAGAAAAAGACCAAGTACACAATCTTCTTTGTGAGGCACAATGATCCTCATTAATGGATTTATGCAGTACTTAATATGTAAAAGAAAAAAAAAGGGTCACGGTGGGCGCTATCAAAGATTTGGGGTGCTGAACCCTGAGGATACGTAGGCTTGATTCCCCCTCATGCTTTCTATTTCCACCATCAGACACTCCCTACCTCCTTATTTCACTCCTCAGGTTCTTTTTTCATCCATGCTTTCACCCTTTGTCAGTGTTCTCAGTTTTTTTCCTTCTTCTTTTTCCCTTATGTATTTTTATGTCTCTTGCTCTGGATCAAAGTGTGTTGAGATAAGTGTCGGTCCCCTGTAATGAATGCCAGTGGGCCCCACTTGCAACTACCGCCTCAATTTAAGCACTGGATATATGGTAACCCTGATTACAGAGTAAAAAAATCAGAAAGGCCCACTAACTCTGCTTCACAGAATTCCTATACCTTGTGGTTGGGCTGCAGAATTACCAAACCAGTGTTTCTGAATCTTTCATAGTGAGGGTCGAAATATCATGTTTGCAGTCACTACATAAGAAAAAATATGCACATACACAAATTATCGACATGAGCATCACAAAACCAAATACAAAATATCTGAATTGAACTTTGTTCTAGAACTTGAACTGCTTTAAACAAAATTCCACGAGACAAACACACCTAGATGGCTTTACACTTGCACACAAAAAAATATATTTTATATTGCTCAGACTACCTGCAGGGATGGAACGGTCCTGGACAGCCATCCCCCAGACGATATGGCATTTACCCCTTACCACACTCGACCCTGTGGAATTCCAAGGCCTTTGATAAACACTGGTTGGAATGGAATTAAAGACGTGTAGGCACTTATTGCCCCATAGTACCTGTGTGCCTCTGAGAGGTACTACAACTCGTCCATTAAAAGTATTGACCACCCACTGAGAAGTGCAGGTACTCTCCCTTTAAAACTAAAAAGGTTTAGGCATGAATGTCAATTCACGAAAATGCCAGGGTTAGCAGAAGTGACATCATATGCCCTTTGAGCATCATTTTCATTCACTTGCTCGTACATACACACACATTTACACTTATGCACACATTTACACCTTACACACACATTCACACTTACACACACTCTCTCTCTCTTAGTCCACTGCATGCACGCACACACCATACATTCAAAAGTGTTTTTTTTCACTTACCTCAACTAGAAGAGACCGTCATATTCCACCTAATTGTACATCATGTTTTATTAAACTAATAGTCAATAATGTAACATTATTCACTATTGGTGTAAAACAAAATGAGAAAAATCAAAGTGGGGCCCCAGCCGACAGCTGTATGGACTATGGACAAGCTGCCCATGTTTTCCTGGCACTGAATGTGCCACCTCTGCAGCCAGATGTCGCAAAACCAGTGCCAGTGGTCACAAGGGGCAAGCCAGGGGTCGCAGATGCAACTCCTGGCTACCCCTAAATGACGTCCATGAGTTTAGGTACTCAGTGCCAGCGAGGACCTGCTCATTTAAAGCACTGTAATTGCAAGAGGGTAAAGGTCAAGTGCGTACCGCCATACCTTTTACTACCCTATATCTTACCTACATAAAAATCCTGGGCCAAACAATGCGGTCTCCTTCACAAGTAGGCAGTACTATTATAGCTACCTGCAACAACAAACCCAATCTCTTCCACCCCGAGCAAGGTATATCACTACACCCCCACATTCTACCCCGTGTCATTGCATTGTTAAGCTCAGAATTCAGGATCAAGGGAAGTGATATGGTGTTGGGCCTACAGAACCTAGGGGTCATAGCATGTTATGAGTTGTGCTTTTCTGGCACTGCAGTGTGACAAGGTGGTGCACCAGTTGTGTGTCCTAGAGGTCTGCGCATAAGAAACCAGCTTCCAGAATTTACAGGCTGTGTTTTCTTACAATAGTTATACACGTGGACATCAGGAAGTGCTTCTAGGTAATGAAGCTGAAAGGTGACAGAAACGGTGGTGTAAATTCCACGTAACCAGTTAAAAGATTGTTTCTGACAGACAACACTGTGGTATGTAGTATACTGAGTATGTATCTGTGGGGCCATAGACTATTTGCTCTGTATGGTCAGAA
The DNA here is from genome assembly GCF_031143425.1 of Pleurodeles waltl. Lineage (NCBI taxonomy): Eukaryota > Metazoa > Chordata > Amphibia > Caudata > Salamandridae > Pleurodeles > Pleurodeles waltl. The sequence continues at coordinate 417,054,665 of NC_090448.1, read as the reverse complement.
GAACCATGAAAATAATTTGGGGACTTCTGCTGGAGGATGCCTAAGCTGGCCGAATATATGACCTTGAGCTCTACTAAATAACTTAATTAAGAAATATTACTGTCGCCTCACCACTCCTGGTCCTTCTGTATGCCTGCGTCCACTGAAGATCATGGGGGTAAGATCTGGGCTACTAGGTATCATCGAATTAAACAAAGGGCATTTTAATAGTTATCTAATAGTACAAGTTGAAACCGTTTCACACTAGGTAAAGGATTTAGAAACCAGTTCCAACATACATTTTAGCCTCAACAAGGATTTTGCCGAAAGAAAGTAGAAAACCTAAATAATTGAGATGAATTTCGCCTGTAGAATGAGCCTGACACCTTTGCCTCAGACGCCGAGATGAAGCTGGAACCCCAACAAAATACGTTGCGTGTCACGTCCCCAATTCCCTTCAACTAAAGAGACACTCTCGGATGATGTTTGACGCCCCAGGCCTTCTGTGTAACTGGAGTGCAGAGTGAGGTCATCTCTGAGGTGGGGTGGAGGGTTAGCAGGGCAGGGGGTCGGTCGCGCTGTCAGCATCCAGTCTCTACCCATTAGTAACTCCTGAGGTATTCTCAGAAAACGCATTAATCTTGCCGCGCTCCTGTGGTATTGTCGCCTTGGACGCTGCAGGATTTCCATTGTAGCTGGAATACCATAAACAGTTCACTTATTAAGAGGGTTTCACTGGCCCCTCGGCGCTCGGCGTGGCTCTGACAGCTGCTAAAAGCACTATGGTCAGACGGGAACAGGATACCGATGTTGCGTGTTTACAGTTTGTCTTAAGCGTCGTTCTTTGACATGCTTCAAATCCCAAATTGCAAGTTTTTCGGGCGGCCATAAGTTGTTTTGCCTTGTTGAAAAAAGTTAATGCGATCTCTTTTTTCAATTGAGACTAGGGGTTTGAGCTACGCGAGAAATTATTTTTAAACTTTTTAAAAATATATATTCAACGCAAATATCTGAGGAGATATTAGAAAATAGTATTTCTAATAAAAAAGAATAATCTATTTTCTAATGATTTCCGGTTCAGAAAGTCTTTGTAATTAACGGTTTCATGTGTTCTTGAAAGATACAAGTCACAAGAACGTGTTAACTTCAGTGAGGAAGAAAATTTGCACGACAGCATCTACTTTTAACAGTTTCTTTTAGGCAGATAAATAAATTATATGATTATTCGCACAGAACCGCAGCCCCATTATAAGTACTGGCATCTTTAGAGAGATTTTGGCAAGTACCTATCACTGACATATGACGTATTTCATAATGAAACATCATGAATCATTCGACAGTGAAAAACAGGGATACACATTTCACGTGTTCAACATAATTCAGTTTCCAACTCTGCCAGTTGAAAATGGTGGCTGGGAGTGGTGGAGGAAGTCGGAGAGGTGGGGGCGTTCCTTTGCTGAATTCCAATAGCAGTGTACTGGAAAAAGAGTAAAGACCCAGTAACGTTCTTATCAGCTAATGGCTCTGCACTGTCAAAGTTCATATAAAAGGAGATTAAAACGGGGCTTGGTTTTCCACTTGTCTATAAATATTTTGGTGACAGCTACTGCTGCTTTCTGGGAGATGCTTTTAGATTTTTCCTAGAGAGCACCTGAGCTGTCTTTTCAAGATCTTTTATTTTCTAACAGTGGGCTGGGAGGAAGCTCATTGGCAGACAGCAGCAGCTCCTCCTAGGGCTATGTTTGTTAGTGTTTTATTGTAAAAGGGGTGGGACCATAGGGAGTGACAGGGACGGAGATGGAGTGCACAGCACTCCCTGCAGTGCAGGATGTATGTTTGGCCGGCCGTCTCGGGCCGGTCAAACACACATGGGTACTGGGCTCTCTCCAACTCACTACTGTGTTGCTGGGTCGGAGACAGCAGGCAGAGGCTTCCACTCTGATCGGGGCACCAAACCAGGGTGCTCCGGCCAATCCTAGTGCTGCTTTCATGCTGCCAGGCCGCAAGGCAGGCTGGTAACATGTGCCTGCTGTGAGGACCGAGGAGCAGCACAGCGGAGGTGGGGAGGAAGGTACGTTTTTTTTTTGTCCTCCCCTTTTAGAAATGGAGTCTCTAGTTGGCAGTCGGTGTCCAAGTAGGGACCCTCTAGCAAGGCTAAGGGAGATACCCAGATCAGATAACCCTGCTCACACCCTTGGTAGCTTGGCACAAGCAGTCAGGCTTATCTCAGAAGCAACGTGTAAAGCATTTGCACATAACACACAGTAATACAGTGAAAATACTAACACCAGTTTGAGAAAAATAGCCAATATTTATCTGTGTAAAACAAGACCAAAGTGAGAAAAATCCAACATACAGTAATAAAGATATGAATTTAGCAGGAGTTACTTAAAAATACAGTTCCTTGAAGTTAATACCTCCGTCTGGGGTTATCAAGGTGTTGTGAACAACAAATCCAGCAGTTCAGGCTGGCCGTTGCATCGCGGGCCAGCTACGGTTTCGGGAAGACCCGCAAAGAGTACCTTGGAAATGAAGGGCGCCGTGATGAGATCCGGAGTGTGACGTCACTGGCGTTCATTCCGGAGGCCGGTGCGGGTCCCTTGAATTCACACGCATTGCAGATGGAACTCCGGGCTTATGACGAAGTCAGGAGCGCAGGCGTGGATGGCGTCAGGGCTGCTGTGCGAAGCAGGACGATGCGACATACGATGCCCACAGGTCATGGTGCAGGCAGAGGCTTGGTGACGGCATCCAGCAGCGTCAGTGAGACCAGGGCTGCGGTGTGAAGCAGGGCAGTGTGATGTGCTGTGTCTTCAGGTCACGGTGCAAGCAGAGTGGTCGTTGTTGCTGGTGCACTGTCATCGACATACCTGAGGTGGCGGCACGGGGTGGGTTCTGTGCGGCGCCTATATGTCTCGGTGCAGACAAGGGCGTCTGTTGACGACATTGGAGTCAGTGGCATCAGTGGACCGGGGCTGTGGTGCGAGATGGGACGATGCTTTGTGTACCTCACAAGCAGTGTCCACAGGCCACGGTGCAGGCAGCGTTGCCTGTGTCAGTGTGGAGCATCGTTGTCGTGAATGCCAAGGCTGTGGTGTGAGGAAGGTGATGGGGAGTGCAGGGCCCACAGGTCGCAAGCAGCGGCTCAATGACAGCATCAGGTTGCATCGTCGGTGAGACCAGGGTTGCGGTGCGACGTGGGGGCACCGTCATTGATGGCATCCCAGTGGTTTTTCTTCTGTTGAAGCACAAAACACACAGTTCCCAGTGCTGTAGGCAGATAAAGCTGGAGTCTTTGATATCACGGAGACTTCCAACAGGAAGCAAGCTCTACTTTAAGCCCTTAGAGAAACTTCACAAGCAGGATTCATAGCAAAGTCCAGTCTTGGCCCTCTTTAAGGCAGAAGCAACAACTGCAGACCAACCCAGCAAAGCACACACAGCAAGGAGGCAGTACTCCTCTTCCAGCTCTTCAGCTCTTCTCCTTGGCAGAGATTCCTCTTGATCCAGAGGTGTTCTAATAGTCTGGGGTTTTGGGTCCACTACATATACCCCTTTCTGCCTTTAAAGAAGGAAAACTTCAAAGGAAAGTCTCTGTTCTTGACAAGATCCTGCCTAGCACAGGCCTGGCGTCAGTCACACTCCAGGGGGTTGGAGACTGCATTGTGTGAGGACAGGCACAGCCCTTTCAGGTGTAAGTGTCAACTCCTCCCTCCCCACTGTAGTCTCATCAGGATAATCAGGCTACACCCCAGCTCCCTTTGTGTCACTGCCTAGAGGGAATTCACAACAGCCCATCTGTCAGTTTGACCCAGACGTGGAATACACAAGCAGGCAGAGGCACAGAATGGTTGAGCAAGAAAATGCCCACTTTCTAAAAGTGGCATTTTCAAACAAACTAAAAACAAACTTTACCCACAGATGTATTTTTAAATTGTGAGTTCACAGACCTCAAACTCCAAACTTCTATCTGCTCTCAAAGGAAAACTGTACTTTAAGGATACTAAAAGGCAGCCTCCATGTTAACCTGCTAGAGAGCTAGGCCTTGCAACAGTAAAAAGCAAATTTGCCAGTATTTCACCGTAGGGACATGTAAAACACATCAGTACATGTCCCATCTTTAACATACACTGCATCCTGCCTTTGGGGCTACATAGGGCCTACCTTAGGGGTGCCTTACATGTGCAAACAGGGAAGATTTGGGCCTGGCAAGTGGGTACACTTGCTGGGTCAAATTGGCAGTTTAAAACTTCACACACAGACATTGCAGTGGCAGGTCTGAGACATGTTCACAGGACTACTCATGTGGGTGGCACAATCAGTGCTGCAGGCCCATTAGTAACATTTGATTTACAGTCCATGGGCACCTCTAGTACACGTTACTAGGGACGTACTAGTAAATCAAACATGCCAATCATGGATAAACCTATCACCAATACAATTTACATAGGGAGAACGTGCACTTTAGCACTGATCAGCAGTGATAAAGTGTGCAGAGACAATAAACCAGCAAAAACAGATCAGAAAAAATAGGAGGCAGAAGGCATTGGGGATAACCCTGCAAAAAGGGCCATTCCCAACATCCCCTCATCCATGTGCCATGCTGCCTCACCCATTTCTTCCTGTGAGCTGCGATTGGTGTATGGGGTGTTACACCCCCTAATAAAAGTATTTTCTGAAGAATAGTTTGGTACAGTTCCTTTCAGTCAGGTATGGTGAGGAGTCTGTCAGATTTTACCTGGCATTTATGCATTCACACAGTGACGAAAACACACACTCTCTTGTCTCTGTTTTGAAAGCCGAAAATGTTTTAATTATTTTACAGAATATTGTGTTTCTCTCACTTTGCACTCCTACCAATTCGCATACCTCTCCCTTTCCCCTGCATCGTAAGTCCCTTTCATGTGCCCTGCTTGTCATATAATGTATTTTAACATTAAATGCTAGCATGATGATTGGGAAATCTAAAGCTCACAACCCCGTAGTCTTACAGACCAAGCTATGCCCCTGCTCATTGGTTGGTTTGGTTGTCACTTCTATTACCTTGTTTTTGGCTAGCTGCTATACGCTTCCTTCCTCATTGTGTGTTTGTCCTTCCCCTGGAGCATGGACACATTGCTTGTGTCCTTTCACTGGTCACATAGTTAGGCTGTACTTTTTATTTGTGATTAAGTACTCTGCAAGAGTGCTATTTTGAGCTGTCTCCCACCATTGTTTGTGTTGTCCCACGACTCGTCCTTCCTTCCTTCTTCTGAATTGCTTCTTGCCACCCTATGTTGTTCCCCATTCCAGTCTGTTGTTGTTGCCTCCATTCTCCTACTCCATAACAAAGAAAAACAAGCATTGGCACAACTAATAGGTCTCACCATTGGCAACTATTGGCTTTGCCAATGGATTTTAGTGATGCTGTGCAGCATGGCTAGACATGGAACCAAAAAAATGGTGTTTTTGACACAGCTGCAGCTGCTGTGTCATTTTGTAGGCATGTACACCACACACACATGAACCTACAAAATGCCCTGGGCTTTTTTCTCATTTTGTTTACTGATCAAAGTTGGATTGGTAAATAGAAAAAAAACACTACAGGGCAAGAGAGATCAATGTGAAGAGTGGGGGAACAGAAGCACATGGGTGAGGGAAAGTGCAACATGGAACAGGGAAAAGCAAATGTGTGGGAAACCAATGTGTGGGGAGAAGCACAAAAGTACAAGCACAACATGGAGAGGGGTGAGAAAGAAGCAAATGCATAAGAGCAATATAGGTGCTTGGGGGGTGAATAGAAGACCGCCGGAAAACATTAGCACTCTCATGGAGTACTAAACTAAAAATAAAAGAGGAGTGTCTGAAAAGTAAGCAGTGAAAAGACCAAGCAATGATGCCATGCTCCAGGGAAGGTACAAACACTAGAAGCGTAAGGAAAGCACACAAAACCAGACTTTGAAGAAGGATTGACAGTGGTTGCATAGGTAGCTTTTTTAAAAGCATGCCACTTAATGTGATGAACACTACATTTTCTTAGTGTCACTGCACAGCAATTGAAATGTACAAGGCAATGAAATATGAAGTTTATACAAATATGAATCTGCACAACAACCATGCGCCCTGGAGTTTTCGGCAATATCCAACCATAGAGTTCCTTCTCAACATTCACATATTGCTTGCCATAGATTAGGCATACAGGCTGATACATAGCTATAGAAGACATGTAAATGTTTCTTGATCTTTAATATGACTTAGGTTTACTAGATACTTAGACTCATGGTTTCAGGTAAGAACAAGTTACTCAAGAGTAAAGTAACACAAACATTGGTCACACATTTCCATGAAAACAACAATCATTTTAAGAGATAAAAATGAAGAGATTCTACAGGAATTGAGAGCCATGTTTGATGAAAGGGTGGTGTTTACGGTAGGTAGGTTAGGGTGGTGGTGGTTGGGAGGGTAGTGGTGTTGTGGTGATGGGGTAGTGGTGGTACTGAGGGTGGTGTTCATGAGGTGGTGGTGGTAATGCAGATAAGAGTGGTGGTGAGGGTGGTGGTGGAGAGGGGATGGTGAGGATGGCAGTGAGGGTGATGATGCTGGAAGTAGGGTGAAGGTAGGACGGTGGTGGTATGGTGAAGGTAGTGGTAGTGAGGATGGTGGTGGTGTTTAGCATGGTGGTGGCAGAGTTGTGGTTGGGATGGTGATTAAGGTGGTCTTGGTGGTTAGGGTAATGATGATTAGGGTGATGGTGGAGGTGAGGGCCGGTTAGAGTAGGACGGTGGTGGTTATGGTAGACTGATGGTTAGGGTACGATGATGGTAGTTAGGGTTGGATGGTGGTGGTTGAGATAGGGTGGTGGTAATAGCTTGAGTGGTGGTTGTGGATAGGGTGGAGGTGGTTAGTTTGGTAGTAAGTTGATGGGGCTGGTGGTGCTGAGGATGGTGATGGCGATTAGAGAAGTAGGTTGGGTTTTGATGATAGTGGTTAGTAGAGGTGGACAAGTCAACAAATTAACAGGGAGGGCAGAGCCGAGCCACAGGTCTGGCTTGGCTCTTACACCTCATGCACAAGCCAAGTCCTGAAAATATTTGTTATGGAAATCATACACCAAATATTACATGAAATTTGGTAAATTATTTTCAAAATGAAAAGGGTGTATTTCTTTACCAAGTGAAAGCTTTAACATTAATATGTCACATTATAGCACTGCACCGACAAGTCCTTATTAAAAATGATAGTTTTTAAACATGAACCATTAGTGAACTAAGAAGGCAAAACAGTTGTCATGGAACCACTGTACATAGCCCAGACTATTACAGAGCAACGTTATTGTCTAATAAATCAAACCTCAATAGGTTTTTGCATAACTGGTATTCTGAACTCAAATATTTGAAAGTGCTGTCATACCTGATGAAGAAAAAAGGGTAAAATATACATGCCTAAGAGCACACACTTTGACTGGCAAAACTGCATTTTGTTCCCAGGTTTTCTGCTTTCACATTGTACAAATCAACCACTAACTAGGCTTCTTTTTGTTTTCTTTTATGTCAATGCTTTGTTTGTACCTCTTTGTTCATTTTTCTGCAGGTTTTATATGGCACAAAATAAACCTGAAGGTATTGAAGTGTTTTACATGAGCACCAGTTACACTACACTACAGAAGTTACAGAAGTATCACATTCAGTTTTTATAGGCACAGGGAGATTGAGTGATTTTTGCCTAGAATCACAGGATATTGAGCCGATCCCGGACCTTGAACCTGTTTCCCCTATATCCAAAGTGAATATTGAAGAGATTACCTTAAGATCAATTAAATGTAATTGTTGATTATCTTATAAATTAGAAAAGCTGTGGAAATTCCCTCTGATTAAGTTGATTAAATTAAATGTTTCTGAGGGCTGTTATAATCTTACTCCAGAAGAATGGGAAAATGTACTTTCAGAAGACTTTAATTTTCTTTCAACATGAACACCTAGTCCAAACAAAATCTTTGTACCTGTAAACTTTTGGCATAGGAGTTTCCAAAATTTTAAACACATTTATAGACGGAAAATGCGAAAGTCTCTTAAATATAAAAATATTAGCACTATCAATAATGAAACACAACAATGTAAAAAATGACTTACATTTAACATTGTGTGAAATGAAAGTTAAACAACAACAGCACTTATGGACGGAATTACATTAATCAATAATAAAAAAACCTCTAAAAAGTTCTGGTCACTAATAGTATGTGGTCGGGATAATAAGTATAAATCAGCAGACTATCATATTAATCACAATAAATGGAATACCTACCTTACTGAGCTATATGGCTCTGGTGATTGATAATCAGTAAAGGTAGATTTTAAGTGCTTTTGTGTTAAAAGTGAAATGTCCACAATGAAGGTTAGCATTGTCATTTCAAAACTCAAAACTTCTTGGGCCCCAGGACCCAATGGGATTTCTAAGGCCATAAAAAAGAAAAATGTAGCAAACGTGGTCTATAATTGTAACGTCTGCTTTTAATTCTTTTTTTAGCTCTGACATAATTTCTTTACCATAGAAAGGCTCTATGTCACAACCCTTCTATGAACATAGCCCAAAGACAGAACCCAGTGGTTAATATATGATTGTTTTACTTGATGCTGATGGCAAACTTTTTAGCAAATTATTAGTAATGAAGTTGGTGGATTGAGCAAAACGCCCTTTGATCATTTACCCTCACCAAACTTATTTTGAGTCAGGTTGTTCAACAATGGACTATTTTGTTACTTTAAACTGTCTGGTGAAAAATACTTTTTCTTCTAAAAATATACAGTTATTTGCTTGTTTTTCTAGACTATTCAAATGCATTTGATAAGGTTGATCGAAACACATTGGGGTCAAAATTGGCGGTTTGGGGGATGGACAATATTCTTCTAAACTTAATTATTTAGCTACATTCGGATACTGGGGTCCAGGTTAAATTAAGTGATAAAAGCAGTTTGATGCCACTGTTTAAAATCTGAACTTGCAGAGTTTCACTCTTTGGAATTCCATGGAGTTACATAAAAACTCTGCAAGATTCCTGAGTGGATGAAAATCAGTACATTGTGCTGCCCACGCTGATTTTTAGCACCGTGAGTTTGTATTGCTCTCAGACATCAGCGCAAATGGTCCTACATGCCGCACCAGAAGATGCTACTCCTTGAGCTGGTTTTGCTGCCACTTGAGTAGATTGTCTACTCAAGCTGCAGCTTTTCTAACAGTAGTGACAGTCCGTAACTGCCCAGATTGAGAAAATTGCACCGGGGTCCCTTCTAGTACCCATAAATCACACAAGGGGATGCAATTCTCGCTCGTGCTTGCCAATTTACGATGGCGAGCTGCGAGTGGAAAAAAACTCCTCCGAGCGGCGGAGTTCAGAATTTGGCCAGAACTCCATGTTACATGTATGACACGATGTGGCCAAAACTCCACTAACTCTGCCAGTGGAGCGGAATTTTTCTCCCATCCGTATTAAAGTCAAAATTGGTATAAAACAGGGATGTATATTAGCCACTTTGTTGTTTTCTTTATATCTTGCTGATCCTTTTTGCACGTTAAATAATATGTGGGGGACAGTCCAAAATTGAGGCATTGTACCACACCGTATTTGGCCTATGCAGACAATCTTGTGTTGTTATCTAAAACCAAAATAGTGCTTCACCGTCAGTTTCTTTTAAGTGCATGATGGATCTATGAAAATTGATAATGTTAATAGTTATGCTTACTCGGGAATAATTAAACAGGACACTGTACACTGATCTCAGCAGATCGTGAATTTGACGAATAAATGTAACAAAAGAACTAAAGTAATTAAACATTTTGCTTTAAGATACTGAGGTGGTGCTATTGCTTCCATCATTAGGGCTATTACATCAAAATAATTTCCACAATGATGCATGGTTCTATTGTAATAAGCTCTATTCTTTTAACGAAACTAGATATTATTTTGTACAGTTGTGTGAGGAAGTCATTTAGTCTCAGACATTCTATGCCTCACGCTAAACTGAGATTGGAATTAGGGTTTACTGTGTATTCTGACTCAGAATTACATTAACATGTTTAAGTACATCTGTGATTGTGTGTATGCTAAAGAGAATTCTGTAAAACACATGATCAAGTCCAAAATGTCTCCCACCAGTTGATGCAATTATATGTTTTCGATTCGCAAGGCATCTGCTTTGTTGACAAATTATAATCTCCTTTCCCTAACTGTTCTTGCTGATATGAAGAGGCTACTGAGTAAAAAGGTAATTAAGCAGGTGATTCTTTTTTCTCAATTTGAAGCCGATATGGAAAAATGTTTCGCATTAAAATAGTTGCTATGTTCTAGATTCCTATAAACATACAGGACATGATTATTTAGGTTTATCAATTGACCATTTTATGATTAAAACATTATTTAAGGTTTTGTCTTTATATATTTCACTCGTCCAATTTGAGGGTGTATGGAACAAAATAATGAAACTGTTTCTGGTATGTTGTCTGTGTCACCCACGGAAGGAAGCAATTAAACATGTTCTCTGCATTTGTCCTAAATTATTTGATATACAGAAAATTCAGGCTAAAAACAATTAATGATGCTACTAGATTTCGATTACGGGGATGTCGGGAAAAGCAATTGAGTGTATGATGAAATTCATGTCTATTAAGAATGAATGTTTTAAATATGTACCGATCTATATTTATCTTTTGCAATTTTTAAATGAGGATTTTCTATAATTGGTTATGTACTGTATTTTTCATTTTTATTGTAGATGATTTTTAAGAAATCTAAACAATAACATACTATATTAGTAGCAGTTCTGGCTGTAACATTCCATCCTGGGTAGAGTGACAGACAGAAGCCACTTGAAACCTCAGGTGGTTATGGACTCGAGGTTCCAACAGGACCTCAAGCTGAGCCTGAGCCAGGCTTCAGGCTGGAGCCTGGGTGAGGTTTCAATGGCTTGCGCACTCTAGTGGTTAGCATGGTGGCAGTTAGAGTGGGATGGTGGTTAAGGTGCAATGAAAGTGGTAGTGGGATGTTGGTAGTGGTTAGAGTTTGTGATGAGGGTAGGTAGTGGTGGTAGTGCAGAGGTGATGGTGGTAGTGTGATTGTAGGATGTTACTGGTATTTTAAATGGTGGTGTTGTGAGTGGTGGTGGTAGTGAGGGTGGTGGAGCTGGTGGTGGTGAGGATTGTGGTTGTGGTAGGGCGGTGGTCTGGGTTGTGGTAGTTACGATGGTGGTGGTGATGGGGCTGGTGTTGAGGTTGGTGAGGGTGGTGGTGTTGAAGTAGGGTGATGGTGGTAGGGTGAATGTAGGATGTTCGCTGTGGTTTAAATAGTGGTGGTGATGGTGGTTATGGAGGTGATGGTGGTGGTGATGTTGTTGGTGGTAATTAGTGCAGTTGTGGTTAGGGTGGTGACCATGGTCTAGGGGGGATGATGGTGAGGGGTGGCGAAGTTGGTGGTTAGGGTGGTGGTTATGCTAGGGTGGTGGTTAAGGTAGGAAAGTGGTCATTAGGGTAGGGTGGTGGTGATTGGGATATGATGTGGTGGTATTTGAGTGGTGGTGGTTAGGGTGGTTGTGGTTACAGTGGTAGTGGTTAAGGTGGATGTAGTTAGGGTAGTGGTGTTGGTACTGGTTAGGGTAGTGATGATTGAGTCGTAGTAGGTCGGTGTAGTAGAGTGGTAGGTTAGTGGGAATGGCGGTGGTGGTAAGGTTGTGGTGCTAGTTATGGTGGTGGTTAGGGTGGTGTTTAGAGTGGTGTTTCAGGTGGGGTGTTGGTGATTAAGCTGATGGGTAGTGGTGTTTAGGGTGAGGGGTCTATTGATGGTTAGGGTGGTGCTAGTGGTTAGAGTGATTGTGGTTAGGGTGGCAGTGGTTGGGATCAGGCGATGATGGGTGTTAAGGTGGTAATAGTTAGGATAAGGTGGTAGTGGTTAGAAGGGTCTTTAGTAGTGCTCGGTAGGGTAAGGGCTGGTGGTTAGGGTAGGGTGGTGGTGAGGATGGTGGTGGTTAGGGTGGTGAAGGTAGTGTAGTGGTGGTGGTTGGAGTGGTGAAGGTGGTAGTAGTTAGGGTGGTGGTTATGGTGGTGATTAGGGTGCTGGATAGGGGGGTGTATGACACAACCACACAACCACACATGCCAGAGCCATGCATGCCTTAACAACACAGTCAGAACCACAACCATGTCTTTACCATGCATGCTTTTACCACGCATGCCTTTGTAATGAATTTCATTGTCAAAGCATGCTTAGTAAAGGAGTACGTGGTAACGGCAAGCATGGTTGTATTATACAATCCCCCCTCTGAACAAAAAAAGCTACCCTGACCCCCCACCCACCCTGATGCTTAAAATTACCCCACCCCTAAACCTCCCACAAAACCCGACCCAAGCTCTTCCCAGACGTGAGTCCTAAAGCCCTACCTATGCAAAAAAAAACTACCCCGTCCCCCCACCCTAAGCCCTAAATCCACCCCACCTCACCCCAAAAAACTACCCCAAACCTGCCCCAGCCCCACATCCTCACAGTGTCCTCTCCTGATCCTTTCTGCTCCACCCATTCGCACCACTAGACTGGTCTCTGCCTTAACCAGGCATACGCGTGGCTTAGGCACAGGCGTGGTTAAGGCAGACATGCAGCAAGTCGTGGTTAAGGCAATAGTTATTTCGCTTGCGTGCTAAACCTGCAGTGTTTAGGCTGTTCCCCTGTATAAGTAGGATGTGATGCTTATGGTAAGGTGGTGGTGGCTAGGGTCTGGTTGTTGTAATTAGGGTAGAGTGGTAGTGGTTAGGGTGGAGTGGATGAGGTAAAGGTGGTAGTGTGGTTACGGTGGTGGGGGAGTGTGGTAGTAGGGTTGTGGTAGTAGGGTGGCGGTTTTAGGTTTAGGGTGGTGGTGATAAATTGCTGGGGTGATAGAGATAGGGTGTTGATAGGCTGGTTAGGGTTTTGGTGTTTAAGGTGGTCGTGGTGATGATTATGATGGTGGTGTGGTGAGGAGGGTAGTGGTTGTGGTTAGGGTGTAGGAAGGATGGTGGTGGTCAGGTGGTTGTTGTGATGGTGGGGATGGTGATGGTGTCAGTGAGATTTGTGGGGTGGGTGGTGGAGGTTAGGGTGGTGAAGATAGGGTAGTGGTTATTGTTGAGGTGGTGAAGGTGCTAGGGTTTATGGTGGTGGTTAGCTGATGGATAGGGTAGGATGGTGGTACTTAGGGTTAGGTGGTGATGGTAGGGTTGTGGTGGTTAGGGCAGGGTGGTGTGGTTAGGGTGGCAGTAGGTAGGGTGGTGGTGGGATAGTGGTATTAGGGTTAGGGTGGTGATGGTACAGTGGTGGGTGAGGGGGATAGGGTGATGGTAGGCTGATTAGGGTTGTGGTGTTTTGGGTGCTGTTGATTGTTAAGGTGGTATTTGGGATGGTGGTAGGGTGTGGGGTGATGGCAGTGGTGAGGGTGGTGGTGGTTAGTGTAGTGGTGCCTAAGGTGGTGGTTTTTGTGGTGTTAGGATAGTGGTTTGGGTGGTGGTGTTTAGCGTAAGGTGGTGATGGTTAGGGTTGGGTGATAGTGGATGTATGGTGGTGGTAGGGTGTGGTAGGTTGGTGTGGGGTGGTGGTGGTTAAAGTGTTGGTAACGTTGGATGTTAGAGTGGTGATGGTTAGGGTGGTGGTGGTTAGGATGGCAGTGGGTATGGTATGGTGGTGGTTAGAGTGATGTGGTTTGGGTGGTGAGAAAGCTTTGAGAATGATTGAGAGACAAAGAACAGTTAAGGTGATGTTACTTGGGAGTGAGCGGAGGTCCAGAAGGGAGCTGAGTATGTGATTTGGGATAGTAAATAAGAGCCCAAGGGAAGATTAAGAGGCAAAGATTGAATGCAAGGATGTCAGGTGTGCAAAGCAAAAAGGGACAGGAGAAACGCCAGAGGAGCCTCAGGTAGATTTAAGGGCGAATATGGTATATAAGAGGCAAAACAGGAAAATGTAAAGAGGGACAGGAAATGTTTAAGAGAGGCGGGATATGTTAGTTTGTTATTCGTTGGTAGACTGTTTATGGCATTTTAGTCTGTACCGCAAGGAGTCGAAGGATATTGTGATTGGTACGTCCAGCTTGCTCCCAATAAACTGCATTTTACAGCTAAAGAGCGCCTGTGATTGCATTCTACTTCAAAAGTACATTTTGGCTTTCATTCTGCTTAGGAAAGATTTACTGTAGGTATGTTCATGCAGGAAATCATTTGATGATACTGTTCTATTTGAAGTTGAAAGCATTAACATCTAATGGCAGATACATTAAGTAGTTCCTTCAAACCCCAGTTCCTTCTGCCTGCCTTGCTTTCAACACCTGGCTTCTTCACATGTGTGAGATTTTCCACATAGGATATGTCATTTGACTCCTATCTTATGTGAATGAAGACAAATGTAATGTTTTGAATACGGTAAGGGAAATCCCGTATCCCAGGTTTAAGGCACATTAGTGGTTTATAACCTAGGATTAGTGTTAGGGGATCTCAAGGATTACAGTGAGCAGTACAATGCAATGCAATTACAATTAGGATTAGAGCCTGGGTTTTACAATATAAGGGAGAAAATAAAATTATGGATGTTTAAATGTGTTTATTAATTTCTCACTAAATGATTCCTAAAATTTTGCATTTCCCATTAAAGGTCTATAGATACTCACTAAAAGACTTAGGCCCTCATTATGACATTGGCGGTAAATTCCACTTACCGCCATGCTGACTGCCGCCAGCATAATGCCACCGCTGTGGATAACCACCAACCATATTATGACACACACATACCAATCTGTCACCATACAGCCACACACATAAGTCCCCCAACCCAAAGGTCAGTGATAAACTGGTGGTATCCAAACCTACACCGTTACGCCAACAGAACAACACCCATCACATTATGACCCACGAATCACTGAGGTGGACATTAAATGGCAGTAAACCATTGGCAGTACATACCGATGTGCTTAAAATACACACACTCAAACAAAACTACACAACATTGGACAATTCAAACTACACACACCTGTCACCCATACACACACCACACCCACACATCCACACCACTATAAAACACCCACCCACATTACCCACATCCCTTTGCAACTAGAAATAATTGCCACCAGAGAGAGATACAGCAAGAGTAAACACACAACCAGAGCCACATAATACCATCACCTATACACCATCCACACACCTTACATCACACACCCCAACACATCACCCCACACACCCTCACCCACACCACTCACACTACACCCATGGCACCACAACGACACCCCAGGTTCTCAGAGGAGGAGCTAAGGGTCATGGTGGAGGAAATCATCCGGATAGAGCCACAGCTATTTGGATCACAGGTGCAGCAGACATCCATTGCTAGGAAGATGGAGCTAAGGCGGAGAGTCGTGGACAGGGTCAATGCTGTGGGACAGCATCCCAAAACAAGGGATGACATCAGGAAGAGGTGGAACGACCTACGGGGGAAGGTGCGTTCCGTGGCAGCAAGACACCAACTAGCTGTACAGAGGACTGGCAGTGGATCCCCACCTCCTCCCCCACAACTAATAACATGGGAGGAGCAAGTCTTAGCAATCATGCATCCTGAGGGCCTGGCAGGAGTAGGAGGAGGACTGGACTCTGGTAAGTCAAATCTCTATTACTATCACACCCCCCTACCTGCATGCCATCACAAACCCTCACCCTTACCCTCACTCCCATCACTTCACCACCTCCCACATACCCCACCATCACAACCCACTGATCCCAATACCAAGCCCTGCATGCAACAACATTGCATGGACACCCCTCACAGACCTGCATGGACACCTATCACCACTGCATGCACACTGGAGAGAATCACCTAGCCCACCAAAGAGCAACTCAAACAAAGGCAAATCTGCCAGGGCAACAACAACCATAGAGGGCAACACACCCATGCACAATATGTCACATGCAGAAACAATAACACTACATTCACATCCCCACAGGTAC
The DNA here is from genome assembly GCF_031143425.1 of Pleurodeles waltl. Lineage (NCBI taxonomy): Eukaryota > Metazoa > Chordata > Amphibia > Caudata > Salamandridae > Pleurodeles > Pleurodeles waltl. Next base: position 417,038,714 of record NC_090448.1, on the reverse strand, counting down.
CCCAGACAATGTCACCGGAGAAGTGGTGCCAGCAACATCCAGTCCCCCAGCAGAAGAGGCCCACAGTGATGACAGCAGCTCTGGTCACCTGGATCTGGATGACCAACATGGCCCATCAGGGTTATCCAGACAGTCGGTTACCCAGGCACTGTCACACACCACCACATAGCCTCCCCCCTCAGGAAACACAACCACAGCACCCACCCAGTGGGCCCATACCTCTGTCCCCAGAACACATCAATCAGCAGTGAGTCCACCACTACAGTGACCCCAGGCCACCCCACAAACACAGGACGATCAGGGACCTGGGGTCAGTGGCAGTGGGCACACGGTTCAGGGGACAGAGGCACAGGACAACAGGGAAGCTGGGAGGACTGCTGTGTTACAGGGGGGGGGACAGGCCCAGGGAACCGACTCTCCAGGAGGCACTCACCGTGATCCTGGGAGCATACCAACATTCCCAGGATACGCTGGGCCAGATACTGGACAAGTTGCAGGAGAACATGCGCCTGCAGGAGGGACAGTACCTGGGGATCAGGGAGGACTTGAAGGACATCAACACCACCTTGGTCTCCATTGCAGGGGTGCTGGCTGACATGGCCAACACTGTAAGGGAGGAAGTGGCACACCACCAGACCCCTGACACTAGCCAAACCGATGAACAGCCCTCCACCTCCGCTGCCGCTAGTGGACAAGAGGCCCTGCCCCAGGACCAACAGGCCACCAGCACCCCTCCCCCTGCAGAAGGAGAACCACCCAGCAAATGTTTCCTGCGATCCAGGCAGAAGCCAGAGACTACTGCCAAGACCCCCGCCAGGAAATAAGACTCTCCTAATTGTCACCCTTGTGTCCCACTCTGTCACCCTGTCTACCTTGAACTGTCATTGCTCCCCTTCCTCTGCCCCCTTGGACAATGCACCTGTGATACAAATAGACTGGACTCTATCCTGGACTTTCCTCCATCATCAACCCAGCCCATTCCACTACCCTCTCTACTTCTTAGCATTTAAATAAACACCCTTTGAAAAAATACAAGTATGGAGTATGTCAAATGATTTAAGTATGTATTTGTTTAACAAGGTTTAAACATTGCAATTCAACTGTACAGTAATGTATACATAGGAAAGACCTGTAGTTGGCTGCAGTCAACACACCAGGAGCGATAGTGGGGCACAATAATCTGCAAATAGTGATGCCAAAGAGTACTGTGGGTGGCCATAGAAGTGGGAAAAACAGCCTGCCAGTGACAATGTCAAACACAAAACTGTCAATTAAATCTGAATTTACACTGTCTTACCTGTGTGTCATTGGAAGTATTGACGAATTATTGCACTTCTGTTGTCCTCATCCTCATCCTCTGCCTCCTCATCTTCACTGGCTACAGGGTTCACTGCTGCCACATGGCCATCTCCAGCCTCCTCCTCCTGCATAAAAGGCACCTGGCGACGCAAGGCAAGGTTGTGCAACACACAGCATGCCACGATGATCTGGCAGACCTTCTTGGGTGAGCAGCACAGGGATCCATCGGTTAGATGGAGGCAACAAAACCTGGCCTTCAGGAGGCCAATGGTTCTTCTTGTTCGCCCATGTGCCTCATTGTAACGTTTCTCTGCCCTTGTCCTGGGATTCCTCACAGGGTTCAGTAGCCAGGGGAGGTTGGGGTAACCAGAGTCACCTGCAAATATTGAGGGACAACTGTTAGCCACAAATTAAGCCTTAGGGCCCACACCATATCCATACACCAACATATACTGGGTGGGAACCAGGGCTCACCTATTAGCCACACCCTGTGCTTTGGGAGTTGAGCCTTCACATTTGGGATGCTGCTATTCCTCAGGATAAAGGCATCATGCACAGACCCAGAATACTTGGCATTGACGTGGGAGATGTACTGGGCCGCCAGGCACACCATCTGAACATTCATGGAGTGAAAGCTCTTTTGATTTCTGAACACCTGTTCATTTCACCGGGGGGGCACAAATGCAATATGTGTTCCATCAATAGCCCCAATAATGTTGGAGATATGTCCCACTGCATAAAAATCAGCTTTCACTGTGGCCAAATCCTCCCCCTGAGGGAAAATGATGTAGCTGCACATGTGTTTAATCAGGGCAGACAACACTCTGGTCAGCACTATTGAGAACATTGGCTGAGACACTCCTGCTGCCTAGCCCAGTGTCACTTGGAAGGAGCCATATGCCAGGAAATGGAGCACTGATAGCACTTGCACAAGAGGGGGGATCCCAGTGGGGTGACGGATAACAGAGATTAGGTCAGGCTCCAATTGGGCACACAGCTCTGTGATTGTGGCCCTGCCCAGTTTTTAGGTGAGGATAATGTGCCTGTCCTCCATTGTTGCCAAGACCACCAGGGGTCTGTACACGGGGGGATGTCTCCATCTCCTATTCATCCGCAGCAGTTGAAAACTATGGGGTAAAATGGTGAGCAGCTGGCCATTATCTCTTAATTCCAACCACTACAGTTCAATGCATGTTGTGATTGTAACAGTATTTTGTTGGAGATGTCCAAATGGTGCATTTGTGTACTGTGACACAGTTAGGATCAATGGCCTGCCCCCCACCCCCACTGAAATGGCATCCGCCTGTCCTGTATGGAAGGACAGGTGGAAATGAGGTAATTCTGCTGACGTTGTGTGCCGCTGCGGGAGGCGGTCGAAAACCGCCGTGCAACTCCTCATTGGCTAACATTGGGCCCTATGGGATACAGTAGCCAGTGGTGATGTACGCCAGCGGTGACGGTATGCACCGCTGCGGACGTCACTGCCATTTTCTATCTGTTCACTCACTTGCTACCTGACCTTCAACAGGGGTCTATGGCAGGCAGAGCACCCACTGTCGGAAACAGTGGGAGGACCTGAGACGCTGGGCACAGAAGACCATGGAGGCCCAGCTGGGGATGGCCTCCCAACGAGGAAGGGGTGCCTGTCGAACCCTGACCCCCCTGCTGGCCTGCCTACTGGTGATGGCCTATCCGGTACGTGGGTGCTTGGGGGCATCACAGCAGCCACAAGGGGGTGAGTACAGTGCCCTACATTAAAACTTACGCCTGGTGGTGTTGTATCCGGGTGGGGGATGTGGGCCCTGTGGGTACCCTTAGGCCAGGCCTGGCATTGCAGAGTAGGTCCCATCTTGTGCAGGATTCTGATGTGAAAGTCCTCTAACCAAGTTAGTAGGCATCCACTACTGGGCAGGGGTTTTTGGGTCTCAGGTATGCTGCAATTGGTGTTAGGCGTCCCTATACATGGCCTGGTGACTAGCATTGTGACTGGTAGTGCATTGCCTAGTTTGTAGTGATGTTTGTTCCCTGTGTGTGAGTGTGTTGTGTACGCCAACGTTGGTGTTGTTTGTGCCATTGACCAAGTGTATCCTTTGTGTCTCCCCCCTTTTTGTTTTGTCACCCTGCCCTTATGTGCATTAGCATCATCTTGCGGAGGAGCAGAGGCACCAGCAACTGAGGGAGCTGCATCCCACAGGACCCAGGAGGCCGAATCCACCAACTGTGAGGGCACTAGTGGATCTGAGGGCGAGGGGAGCACCACGGCAGAGACAGGAAGGGACAGTTCGGACACGGATACCTCCTCCAATGGGAGCTCCCTGGTGGTGGCAGATACTTCTGTGCCAACCCAAGCTACAGGTGCAGCCCAAATGCAACAGACAAATGCATTCCTGGAGGGCATTCACACTGGCATGGCGGCCCAACATAGATCTATCCAAGCTCTGGCCTCCTCTCTGATGGCAGTCATTGTCCCTGTTTCCAGCCTCCGCCCTCCAACTTCCTCTACCCAATCCCATTCTCCTCAACCCCAACCTATCCCAAGCACACAGTCAGACCAGCATGCACCCAGGTCAACACACAAGAGTGGACATGGCAAACACAAGCACCACACTTCATTCCACATGTACTCACACACCATCCAGAATCAGACATACCAACATCCACTGCCTCCACTGTGGCACCCTCCTCCTCGTTGTCCACCTCCCTCCCAGTTTCGTCTCCACTCACACCTGCATGCACTACATCCTCATCCACTACCCCCATCACCAGCGCACCTAGCAGCACACGCCCCTCACTGGCAGTCACCACCCCCACTTCCATGCACACGTCCCCTGTGTCCTCTCCCTCTGTGTCTGTGCCCCCTCCTCCCAAAGTACACAAACGCAAGCACTCAGACGCCCAACAGCCATCCACCTCACAACAGCTCAGTCGGAGCCTCCACCACCAACCATGGTGATGCAGCCATCCGAGGCTGCAGGGGAAGGGCTGGAGCCTCCCCCAACCACCGCCAATTCCGCCACCTGCACCCCCACCAGCACCACTGCCAGCAGCAGCAGCCCCAGTGGGCAGCCGTCCGAGGCTGCAGGGGAAGGGCTGGAGCCTCCACCCACCACTGCCAGCTCCACCAGCAACACCACCACTACCAACACTAGGGAGCTGTCACCGCTGATGGACAGTATGTAGCCCTGCGGCCATGGGCTGTTGTGCGGCCTGGCCCCAGCAAATCATGTGGGTCTGACAACCGAGCTGAGAGACTGTGCCCTTGCACTCCCCAAGATCTGCATCACTGGGCACAATGCCCCCTCCAGGACTAGTGGAGAAGCCCTCCACTCACCCCATTTTCCCCAGGATGAAGCTCTCTGGGCACAATGCCCCCCCAACAACCAGCGGAGAAGCCATCCACTCACCACATCCTCCCCAGGATGAAGCTCACTGGGCACAATGCCCCCTCCAGAACCAGTGGAGAAGCCATCCATTCACCCCATCCTCCCCAGGATGAAGCTCAGTGGGCACAATGCCCCCTCCAGAACCAGTGGAGAAGCCATCCACTCACCCCATCCTCCCCAGGATGAAGCTGACTTGGCACAATGCCCCCTCTAGCACCAGTGGAGAAGCCATCCACTCACCCCATCCTCCTCAGGATGAAGCTCACTGGGCACAATGCCCCCCTCCAGAACCAGTGGAGAAGCCATCCACTCACTGCAGAACCAGTGGAGAAGCCAGCCACTCACCCCATCCTCCCCGGGATGAAGCTCACTGGGCACAATGCCCCCTCCAGAACCAGTGAGCAAGTCACCCACTTGAGAGACTGTGGCCTTGCACTCCCCAGGACCAAGCACAGGGCATGTTGCCTTCTCCAGAGACAGTGGGCAAGTCACCCACTTGAGAGACTGTGGCCTTGCACTCCCCAGGACAAAGAGCAATGGGCATGTTGCCCCCTCCAGAGCATGTGGGCAAGTCACCCACTTGAGAGACTGGCCTTACACTCCCCAAAACCAAGCACAGGGCATGTTGCCCCCTCCAGAGCCAGTGGGCACGTCACCCACTTGAGAGACTGTGGCCTTGCACTCCCCAGGACAGAGTGATGGGCATGTTGCCCCTTCCAGGACCAGTGGCGTTGTACCATCTTCCGGCTGAGGTGCCCCCCCCATTCCCTGTTCCTCTGAGGTGCCTGGGTATTTTCGACCTGATGCCCCTGCAGTGTTCTCTCCGTGTTGTTGCAGGAGTGAGGTGCGGCCTTTAACTATGTGATGTGGCCCTTTGGCCCACGGACATTGAGGACTGCGCAATGTCCCTACATTTGTAAATATGTATATACTTGTTGATTTGGATGCATGTATTGCTACTATATTTATCTTATTACACTCACTTTAATCAATTCATTTTATCCTTGCATTATTCTTGAGGGGAATGGGGGGAATAAGTGATGTTACTGCATCTGCTTGTGTGTATGGTGTTGAGGATGGGGGTGTTGCGTGTGTGTGTCAATGTCTTTTTCCTCCTCCCTCCCCTGTGTGCTAGGCGGCAGTACTCATCGTGGTCGTCTTCACCGGCTTTGATGTTCGTAGTGGAGCAAAAAGTAGAAGATCATGGGGCCACATGCAACTCGGGCTCCATGGCGGCGTGGTTCTTCCTTGAGTGCCCAGAGGTGAGTCGTTTTCCTTCTGAGATCTGGTTCCGCCAGGCTTTTGATGTCATTGGTACTGCCCCGGAAAAGGTGACGGATTTGTGTCTCATAATACAGTGAGTGGAACATTGTCTTCCGCCTGGCTGTAGACGGTTACCTCTGTGGTGCCTGTTGATTTCGCCCTGGCGGTCAGTGTGTTAAAGTGGCTGTCTGTCTGAGCGGTTTCCGCCGTGGTCATAATTTCATATTTATTACCACTGGCCTCTCGGCGGTATTACCGCCGCTTTATCACCAACCGCCAGGGTTGTAATGAGGGCCTTACTCTTTAAAGTTTTTCACTATTATTTTTGTACTTTTATTTTCTAACTTTCAACCTAGATTTATGAATACCATCTATATTAGTAAACCCTCTTGATTCTCATTTTTTCATTCCAAACTATATAGAGTGCTTTGTTTCTTTCCAGGGAAAGTAGGGATGCTAGTTATTTTTCCATCATACCGGGTAAAGCTGGAGTCGAGGTAGTCCCGTAATGCTAGGCTAAAGTTGATCCAATTTTATATTTTGTATAGGGCATACCCCTCAATCGTCCAAAATTTTCTCTACGGCAGCACAGTTGCTCCAGGTGCAAATGACTTGGAGCAGGCCCGAGATGCAATCTGTGGGTCTGCCCTCAGCCCCATACTACTGGACCACAGTTATCTCCTGCATTGAACGGATCACAGGGATGAGGGGTATATCCACTTGGGTGGGGGTAGCCCTAGGCATTTACACACAACCACGGAATGGTAAAACAAAGACACAGTTTCTAGGTCTGGCCCTCATTATAGCTAAAAGGACAATCACAGTGCGCTGGAAGCCTCCGACTCCGCCTAGATAGGAATACTGGCAGAGTATATTGACCTGTGGGCGCAGGCAGTGGCTTTAAATCATGAGGAGGCTAGGGGGATGCTTTGTCGCCAGATGACTAGATCAATAACTTATTCAGTTTGCTGAGGCCCCACCTGATTCCTCCTCTGAGTCGGTGGCAGTGCAGCGTTCGTCCTCTCTATGGTTAGGAATGGCTTCCCCTCCTACACCTCCTGGGCAGCACACACACTTCACCTCGCATAGTCATACATCCCCAGATAGAGGCAAGTCTATCCCACCTGCAGCCCATGTGCCTCCAGCGTCTCCTTGATTTAGTGGCCTACGCCTTTCCTTTATTCACTTCTCTGTCCCCTACCTGACTCCTCCTTGTTAGGCTTCTCTATATAACATCTGAGTGGAATTGAGGTGAAATGTTATTAGTGGTACTTGGGGAAAAGGGCGGCATTGATAGAAGAGATACAATTACTGTATGGAGGACATGTCTGCAACTATGTAATTTATGATTATACCTAAGCTGAATACATGTTTAATAAAACCCAGTAAATAAACAAGTTTAAAAAATAAAAAGCTGGAGACCAAGTAAAAATGTGATGGAAAATGTACACAGCTCCCTACCCTAGGGGTCTCTCTATGAAACTGACAAGTGCCCCTATGCAAGAATGTTCCACAGGACACTGAGCAGGATCAAACAGCTTTTATCAGCAGGAAGTGCTACATTCGGCAATAGATTCACTGGAGGAATTTCCTCCACAAAAAAAGGCTTTCTTGGTGGTAGAAATTCATTGATTAATTATCCTTGTTATTTAGCACTTTCACCACCAATCAGAGGAGAAAGACTACCCACTCAACTCAAAATAATGCCTTTGGCTCATTAAAAAGGAAATCCTTTTACCTTTTTCTCTCTCCACTAAATCTCAGATCAGAGAGCATTTTAATATTAAAACCATCTGAGAATTTCTCACGTTTGCCTGGCAATACTTTGATTGAAACCATATCCTGCCCTCCCTCTTCTTCCTTGCCCGGCCTGCATAACCTTAAAAACAAATACCTGATCTCAAAGTAAAGCAGCATAAAAAAAATCCTCACTACCGCTTGATGCCACATACATTCCTAAAAACTGGTCATAAAATGCAAAAACTTCAGCAAGTGTGGTAAATCTCTGCAGAGTCTATAGCTATGTTTGAACCTGCCTGTAGAAAGTATGTTAAAAGAGGGCTACAGTCAAACTCAAACGCAGTATCAGTCCGAGTTTATCTGGCACTTAAAAAGTACTTACAGAGTCCGGTTTTTTTTTTGCTGCAAAATGTGGAAGTCACTTTCTTTTTTACAACCAGCGTTTTCTCAATTTTTTCGATTCCGTTAAAAAACACGCAGAATTGATTCACAGTTTGCGAAATTTCACTACTGGTTGAGCAATTTGTGGTGGTTTTCTTGTTTTACATTAGGCAGAGGAGGAAGAAAAGCCCCCAAAATCGTGATGTTCCTTAAAAATCAGAGTTCCATTGGTGAAAAAGTGGCACATCCCCTCCAGTAAGCATCATTTCTCATCAGATGGAATCTGTGTCTTTTGCCTGAATGCTTCCTCTACCTTTATTTTTTTTGTAAACATATTTTATTATGGTTTCATTCAATTATTTGGCAGATAGTTAAAATACCATACAGTACAACGTATAACAATCTAGTTATTTAATGCCTAACTTCTACTGGATCTTTAGAACCCTATTCTTAAGAATCCTGATATCGCAGTTATTCCCTTAACATCCCTTCCGTCACCCACCCCTGCAGCTCCTCCCCCCTAGGTGAGCCCTATGATGTGCTGTAATAACCTCAGTGCAACTGGATGTGCCGTGGTCAGATGTGGCCCTATTCTCGTCATGTTTAGTAGTATGCAACTCACCTATTTTGCCTACCTCCCCGACTCAATAATCATAAGGAAACCGCTAGTAGTCAGAACTTAATTATGTCTTTATCGCCTATTAATCAATAATTCGGTCAGGAGGTCGGTCCAGCCTGGATTTCGTCTCCGAAGGCTTCAATCACTATCTCCCAGCCCTGAGCCACTTCTGGAGGTCTTATTCCTCTCTTGGCCTCCCGATAGAGAAAATTTCCCTCGCAAGTAGCCCATTTAGTCAACTCTCTTTTCCATTGGGATATTCTTGGCCCTGCTGGGTTCTTCCAGGACATTGTGATTTCTCTTTTTGCCAGTGCATAGGCCAGGTCCTGAAACTTGTTAGTAACCTTATGTTTGGCTGTGTTCAGAAACCATCCCAACAGGCAGTGACCCACTGTGCAGGGAATGTCCCTTCCTATGGCTCGTGCCACAATCCGGCTCACCTCAGCCCAGTATACCTCCAACCTGGAACAGTCCCGGAACATATGCTTAAATTCCACCCCCACCAGACCACATCTTGGGCAACCCACACTTTCCGTTCCAAAGTACTTATTGATCCGTCCAGGGGTAAGGTATGCCTGATGAAGTACATAAAAGTTTATAAGCTTAAATCTGGCATTACGTGTAATTTTAGGGAATCTCTCCAGAATGAGCTCCCAATCTTCATCAGTAATATCAGCGCCCAGATCTCTCTCCCAAGCCAGTTTAAGTTGGGTCAGAGGGGAGGTCTTGTTGATGTTTCCTATACCTTTACTAGGCATTTAAAAAAATGACAAAGTCAATATGGAGCTACACAAGTGTAAAAAGCGAGAGCTGTGGTAAGTGAAGACAAAGGATACATGCCTCTGGCCTTAGTTATGCTGACTTGGAAGAAGTTCCTGTGTCGCACGTGAAACAAGTGGATAACTAGACCGAGAGTAAAGGGGCAGCACGTGGTGCCCCGCGCCAAGCTACACATAACATCAGGATGACGTTTCCGCAGTATAATGGCCTGCAGGACGGTCAAACATCAAATGGATATAGTTGTTTATGAATGTATGCTGCACGTCCATCACTTCTGTGCAAACATTTAACAGGAGACGTTTCAGGATTACCTCAAGAAGTGGGACTATTTCATCAAAATGCTGGGGGTACTGGAAGTGACATCACACGTCCTTTAACTTCCACTTTCACTCGTACACACATACTTATATATACACACAAATTCACACTTCCAAACCCTCTCACATAAGCACACACTCACCCGCAAGAACTCACACAACATACATTTAAAAGCATTCTTTACTTAACTCAGCTGCCATGGAAGGGCTGAGAAATGTACTCCATTTTTATTACACCAATAGTGATTAATATACTATTAGTCACTATTAGTGTAATAAAAAAATAACAGAAAACAAAGAGAGTGGAGCCTTAACCGAAGTCCAAGCTGCAACAGTGTTCCAGGCACTGAGTTTGCGGCCTCTGGGGCCATGGGTCGCTAAGGCAGTGCCAGAGGTAGCAGAGGGCTATGACCCCTGGTGACGCCTAAATGACGTCCACGGCCACCAGCGCTCTAGAACCAGAACGCAATTTTGCCTGAGCATCGAAATCCCCCCATATTTCCTGCTGCTCGATAAGTCTGGGAAGAACTAGGAGGGTATTAGGAGGCAGGAGGGGAGAGGGATAGGTCAAATTCAAGAATGGAAAACTGGAGTAACTCTTAACTTATGCCAAGATAGATAGTAAAAATATCTGTGTTCCCAGATAATGAAGTAATTGCCAACAGAACGAACAAAGAGTTCTAGAATGTCACTTCATAGCAGGAACAAACACCGTCTCATTTTCCATGAATTCCACCCTAGTAATAGTTACTTTTTAATGTATTGAGTGGCTCTCTGCTACTATGTTGTGAGACTCTGAGCCACCTGCGTCCACAACCACCTTACACGCTACCACACACCTCACAGCCCGCATGTTTTTCTCGCATAGGTGACCTCATGTTGTTGGTGTCACCTCTGCATTTTCAGTTCCCTTCTATAATGACGACTTCCATTTCTTAAAAAAATACAAGCATTGCCAAAGTTGAAAACTATGGCCTAGGCAAGGTTGCACGATAGTTGATTTGTTTTAATTGCAAAACATGCTACAAATTTTTTTTAAAGTTCCTAAACGTGACTACTATGTGCATGCAACAAACAAAATGTGTTGCACATAATTGTAAATCAAAGCACTTGGCTTCCAACTATGCCGATGTACTTAGAAAAGCTAACAACTCTTTTTAGTTTTGTTACACATAACAGGAAACTATGATGCTTAATGGTAAAAAGAAGAGGTACTATTTGCTTCGAAATAGTGTACCTAAAGACATATTTAAACAAAGAAGACAACAAAATAAAAGCGCATGACAAATACAGAGTCAAACACATTGGTAAAGTTAGTATTAGTCCACCAGTCTTGCGCTCTGAGTGAAGGTATTTTGCTTGATCAAATGCAGTAATGGGCTGACCCAAAGCCCAATGCTGCGGTGGCTGGATGCAAAAGGGGAATTATATATATATCATATGCCATCGTCTTCTATGGTACAACGACTACCGAGACGGGGAGATAGGGTACTAACACTGAGAAGAAAGGAGTCGAGGTCCAATTTGAAACTTAAAACGAAGCACCCAGGAGGTTTGAACTTTGACAAAGAACTGTATGTACACATTTAACGGGAAATGGAAATCAAGGGACAAGGGCCTAGCACTGCAGTTGTATTAAAAAATTTAAGAGTTTAAAAATGTAAGAGCAAATGGAAATAGAAGACAATGGCAATTTGAATTAAGGAAATATGTTTTCAAACCCACTTAGGTTTTCACGTTATACTCCAACTAGATACATCTCATTGAGAGTTAAAAACATGACCCCAAATGTAATTATGTTAAAATCTCGAATTGTCCGAAATTTGATGGTTTTGAAAACAGCGACAGAACGGTGCAGAAATGGAAAACTTATTTTTAGTTTTGAAAACAATGGGGGTGATTCTAACATTGGCGGGCGGGATGTTCCCCCGTCAAAATACCGCTCCGCGGTCACAAGACCGCTGAGGGTATTTTGAGATTTGCCCTGGGCTGGCGGGCGGCCGCCAAAAGGCCGCCCGCCAGCCCAGGGCAAATCTACCTTCCCACGAGGAGCCGGCGTAGTGGGAAGGTGCGACGGGTGCGACAGGTGCGACGGGTGCAGTTGCACCCGTCGCGTATTTCAGTGTCTGCTTTGCAGACACTGAAATACTTTGCGGGCCCTCTTACGGGGGCCCCTCGGCACCCCCTACCGCCATCCTGTTCCTGGCGGGAGACCCGCCAGGAACAGGATGGCGGTAGGGGGTGTCTGAATCCCCATGGCGGCGGAGCGCGCTCCGCCGCCATGGAGGATTCAACAGGGCAGCGGTAAACCGGCGGGAGACTGACGGTTTACCCCTTCTGGCCGCGGCTGAACCGCCGCGGTCAGAATGCCCTTGGGAGCACCGCCAGCCTGTTGGCGGTGCTCCCGTGGTCGGTGACCCTGGCGGTCACTGGCCGCCAGGGTCAGAATGACCCCCAATGTGTGTTATTTTATTATTTTCATGCATGTATGGACCTAAACTACGAGATCCAGAATGCTTTGGGTCACGAAAAGGTATTTATTGATGACATGAAAATAGGACGAACAGTCGTGAACAAGAATGTTGTGTTGAAATGTGTTGATTATTTATAATGGAATAAACAGAGGGCCTGCTACGGAGTGTTTCCCTTTCATTTGGACTGATCGATTTTTGTTTCGACGGAGTATCAAAAGCAACCCTTTTTGTTGTATCACTGCAGCTGGCCTTTTAAAAATATTTTAGTCGAAACCTGTGTGTGTTTTTTTCCCGTGGTGGTTCATTCCCATCAGTGAATTTCCTATTGACTTTTCATGTATGCTTACAGCGCATTATACTTCCCTATATGAATTTTCTCATTCTTTTCTCCCTGCTTGGATTTTCTCTGTGTTTTCTTGATCTGCCTTTGATCCATTGTTCTTTGTCAATGTATGACAAAGCCGACAGGCATTGCTTTCATGAGCGAACACATTTAAATGGGAAACAGCCATTACTACGCAGCTGTTTCTTTGAATTGCCTTTACCGCGTATCCGTCTTTGGAACGAATAGCCTTTACAACGCATACCATTACAATGATTGTAATGGTAAAGACTATGCGTTGTAATGGCGGTGAATGCTTTCGGTGTTGTTAGAGGTAATGTAAAGATCATTCCACTTCCTCAGAACAAGCAGCAACGCGATTTAGGAGTAAGGTAAGGGGGATTGGGTCTGGGGGTGGGCTAGTACTGTTTTAGGGAGGGAGTGGGGGGCGGGGGTTAGGTTTTAAGGTGGGGATAGGTTTTTGGGATTAGGGCAGGGAATTGGGGAGTACAGTTTTAAGAAGGGGCAGGAGGAGGTGTTAGGTTTTAGGGTGGGGGTAAGGGAAGGGGGATTGGGTCTGGGGGTGGGGGCTACTCTTTTAGGGAGGGGACAGGGGGTGGTGGGTTAAATTTTAGGGCGAAGGTAGGTTTTTAGGATTAGGGCAGGGGATTGGGGGTGTGGTACTGTTTTAGGGAGGGATGAGGGTATAAGGTTAGGTTCTAAGGTGGGGGGTGGTTTTCGGGCTTAGGGGGATTGGTCCTAGGGGGTTACTGTTTTAGGGAGGGGGTAGGGGGGTTATGTTTTAGGGCAGGCTGTTTTCAGGTTAAGTGCAGAGGGGGATTGGGCTTGGGGGTTCTGTTTTAGGGAGGGGGCGGGGTGGAGGGTTAGGTTATAGGGCGGGGTAGGTTTTTGGGATTAGGGCTGGGAGATTGGGTCTGGGGTGGGAGTACAGTTTTAGGGAGGGGCGGGGTGGAGGGTTAGGTTTTAGGGTGGTGGTAGTTTCAGGCTTGGGGGTATTGGGCTGGGGGTACTGTTTTAGGGAGGGGCGGGGTTATGTTTTAGGGTGGGGGTGGTTTTCAGGTTAAGTGCACAGGGGTATTTGGGGTTGGGGTGACTCTTTTAGGGAGGAGGTGGGTGTTAGGTTTTAAGGCAGGGATAGGTTTTCAGGATTAGGGCGGGGATTGGGGTTTGGGGGTATTGTTTTAGGGAGGGTGGGGAGTTAGGTTTTACGGTGGGTGGTGGTTTTTATGCTTGGTGGAGTATTGGGCCGGGGACCTTTACCACGCATATGCCTTTAAAGCACATGCTTTTACAAGATAATTTGTTGTAAAGGCATTCGTGGTAAGGCATATACGTAGTAATGGCATTCTTGTTGTAACTCACTCGTGGTAATGAGGTGCATTGCAACGGAATGCGTGGTTCCAACATACAACCCATTTAAACACATGCATGCACATGTTTTCATGCGTTAGCTCATTAAGGCCAGACCTATAGGCCTGCTGCTGCATTGGTCCGCGATGTACCACCATCACCTACTGGATTGGCTGCTGTTGCTGTGAGTTCCATGAAGGTGCTAAGTCCATCTACCCTAACTGAGGGACCAGCTAAATAGGATATCGAAGAGGGTAATTCTGCCACCTTACCTGATTATCATTCACACTGTCAAAAACGACTTAGTGACTTTGGATAGCTGGAACTTGAGAGAACCTTTGTTGACAGAACTATCTTTGTTAGCACCCTGGCTGACTGTTGTAGACCTGGCATGGTCACACATTATACAAAGGGAAATTTTAGGGCAGAACAACTGTATTAACCAGGTTCATGCCTATGTTGGTAACAACTGAACACTGTTAATGGGCCTCAGATGGTTGTTTGAAAGGACATCCACTTGTCTCTGCTGGTGAAGAATGATGCACTTGTGGCATTTGCCAAGAACCATTTTGCTAATAGGGGGAGGCTGCATTAGTAAGTAGGCCACAGTCAACCTGTGGTACGAAAGACTCGTTATTGGAATGGTTCACAGCAGATCACATCTGAAATTCCTTCCTGTTGCAGGGTTTCAGATTCACTATCAGCATGGATTGGGAGCAACATTTCAAAGGATCCTACTGAGTCCCTGTGCTCGCCAGACCTGTCTTTCAATTGCCATCCTAACTGGATGAGTCCTCAGACACCCGAAGGACCATTCATATTGCTATGCGGAATGTTGAGATGCAGAGGCATCCACATGTTTTGGGATGGGACTGCATAGCTCCCAATTTGTTTTCCAGTTTTGGATTCTCCTGCTGAGACTGGAATGTCAGGCTGAGAACAGTGGTTGGATTGTAGGACAACAGGTAAAACAGCATTTTGCCTGCCGGAGTACTCTACATACACTATATATACACTAACACAAAAGGCCTATTCACACCCAAGGGGGTAGCTTGGTCAGTAAGTTTGGGGGAGAGGAGGGTGTAAGCTTCAGATTTCCCAACAATCACTCTGGAACATCTTATTAAAATACATTATGAGAAGCAGGACACAAGGTGGGCTTAAGAGGCAGTGGAAAGAGAGGATGAGTGCAGATTGTTAGGAGACTTGAAGCACAGTGGCTTTTAAATTAACCAGGTTTTAAAGCACAGAGGAGAGAGAGAGAGTGTGTGTGAATGTGTATTTTGTCTGCGTGTGCTTGTAAAGATTAAGGGTGAAATCCGACAGACACCTCATCATACTCGACTGAAAGAACCTGTACCCAACTATTTACTGCAGAATACACATTTTTTAGGGGGGGGTGGAACACCACAAACACCCACCCACTCCACCCCCCCCAAAAAAAACACACCTCTGTTTACACCCCTTTGTTGTAATTTAGTGACAAAGCTACTTCCTTACCCAGGGTTATGGCAGAGCTGGTTCTGCGTACTGTACTCCTTTTCCCCAACACTGCATTACAAGTTGAAACAAACGTGTTAGAAAAACATTTTTGTGCCATACTGCTGAAATATGAGCACTAAACGTGCTTTTCAATAAAATTTCCCCAAAGCATGAAGATTAAGCTGAATAGGACAGGAAATACATGTTGTGGAATCATCGGTTAGCATCTTCTTTTTGGGAACTACCATCCGGACTGACGTGAGGGGAAATACTTTTCATAAGAGGGGGCCATTACAAGGAAATTCACTTCAGCAAGCTTTGGGCAAGGCAATAGGCCTGGCTTACAATTTTGTTCCTGACCAAAATAATAAGTAAAATGGCTGTTTTAGTGGAAATTCGCCAAAATGTGTTTGATTTCTGCATACATGAGATAAACCATTTAATGTCTAGTAGTCTGATGTACTTCTGAGTTGTAAAATAGTCCCTTATGCATTTAAATGCCAGAACTCCATAGAAGGAAGAAAGATACACTAAAAAGCTGATAGCATGAGGTGAAAAAGAAACACCCCTCTGGGCAGAACAAAAAACGACTTTATGTATATTTTAAAGAATTTGTAACAATAGGTCAAGTAGACACCTGCACTGTCAAACCAGACCTAAAAAAGGTGGCATTTGGATTTCTAGTGGCAATCACTATAAGCCAGGTTGGAGGGCTCTATTATGAACCGAAATCTGACAGCGGCATGGACTAAAGGCCTTAGAATTTGCCAGAGTAGGTCATCTGCCAAAAAAACAAAAAAAACTCCACGGGTGCTCCCAAGAAAAATATGGCAAAGTCAACTAAAGGGTGAATCTGTCATTCTCTCTTGGGCAGGATGCCAGGAGTAGTGTTGAGATGTTTCCTTCTAAGAACCCCCTGAGACCTCCACACTCAGCCACTGGGGGCTCGTCCTAGGGCCCGACCCTCACGTGTGTCAGTTGTTTCTGGCAAGTGTGGCTCAACCACTTTGCAGCGGGAGTACTTCACGTGCTGTATGTGAAGACACTATCACTAAACTCACCCTAAACCTGTGAGGGCATAACAGACAGAAAGCGAAACAACCTTTAAAATGACACAGAGGCAGGCCATACCATTTATTAAGCAGTGGTAGGATTACAGCCAATATGCAATGTAACATCAGCCAGCCATGTGAGTCAGGACAAAATGGCGACGACTCTCCTACTCCCTTCATTTTAAGTGCCAATGGCATCATTCTACTTATAATACGGCAGATAAGAAATACGACACTTTTAAGCGGATTAGCCAAGTCCGTCAACCTCTAAATAAGACACACATCTACAAGGCTGCGAATGCGTGTAAATTGAAAGACAAATGATGGTGTGCCACATTTTACTGCACATTATTACCAAACACTTACATCACATCTAGGTCATATGCACATATTCTCACGAGGAGAAACACCTATATATTTAACTTTTTCAATTATGAATAAGAACGCCATTTCATTTCCACTCATTTTTGCTGGGAGTAGAACAAGGCTGAAAGAAATGCAACGCAGCATTTTACTATGTTTGTCTCTAGCAGTGTAGTTATTTCGGATTTATGTGCATTTCTTGTCAGTAACTCTTTTTAATACGTTCATAAATATGTCTCTCCTTGGTAAGCTTTAAATATCTGCAGCCATTGGTTATTATTGAGGAATGTGCAACACAGGGGTCCTCTCATCTTAGAGGGAGCAGCCATGGGGCATAAATCTGGGGCATTACAAACGTAAAGCTTGAACAACAGCAGAGATTTTTTTTTTTTTTTACCATAAGCTGCCCATCTTGTGCCCAGACACCTCAAAGTACTCCTTCAAGACTGCATTTTCCATGGCAGAGTTACACCCTCCTTGCTTGTGAATCGATTCTCCTGCTGCTAAACTCTCCAGGGTCCTCACTAGATTTGACTGTGCCAGAGTTATGTTTGGTAAACTGTGCTTAAATTACATTGGGGACCCTCTTCACCGCTTGACGCTCCTCCAAAACTGGCGTGCTGCATATATGTGAGGGTGCGTGGCTCCTGCAGATAAGGGGTCACGACCCCTGGGAAGTAATTTCTACCAGCTAAAAGGCAGTGTTCTTTGAAAAAGTACCTCGATGAAAGGCATGCTTCTGAAATGAGACGGTTGCACTGCTTAATTCTTACAAAAATAAACAAAAAACCCAAGTGCAAGGCCCCAACTTTTTGTTAAGAATCCTTCTCCGAATGCCAGGACTACCGAAAAGTAAGACTGCCTAGCCTTCAGTCTCACGCATACCTCTGTCTTCCACTGCCATACACTTCCTGCCTCTTTATGTCAGGCCAGGACTGGCCCTGCTTTTCACCGGGCGTTTTCCCGTGTTGGCTGGCAGGGAAGGGCCCGATTTCAATGCTGTTGGCTCAGTTTTATTGCTGGGGACTGGCTCAGCTGTGATTCCTACCTGCAGCACTTATTAACAGGGCCACTGGAATAAAGAGATTAGGCGGCTGCAGCGAATTTCGCATAATTATAGTTTTGGCGCATTTCCCACTTAGTCCATCATCTGTAGCATAATCTGCAGATTTAAACAAAAAAAATGTTTCTAGCTCAAACAGTTTAAAAGTTACTAAAAATACGACTGCACTTTTTGCGGCACAATGGAAGGCCCTTTGTAACGCTGTACTGGTCACATTTCTGTTGCTTACAGCTATATTTTGGTTTTAAATTTGTACTAATGAGGTGCAAACAATGCCCAGAGATTTTTACCCAGGTTAACAAGCATTTGCAATACATTGAGTGTCACGTTTGATCGATTTAGAGCTATTAGCATTGTTAATTCCTACCTGGACTTTTCTTGCTACTTAAATTGGAAATTAAAAGTAAAACAGGTGACATAAGCGAGCCGATTAAAAGCGCCATGGCTGCCATAAGCACGAAGTAGAGACACACATAAGAAAAAGAAGTTTACTCGCAGTCAAACATATCAGCAATCGTGCAATTACCCATGTAACAGGGACAGTCTGCAAGGCGGTAACAAAACCTCCCCAAGGAGGGACCAATGTAAAGCATTTACCAATGATAGCAAAGGATATTTGAAAGGCAAGCCCACAAACGAGTGAAAGTGAGGGGCATGCAGTGGGCGTGGTCAAAAGCCCACAATACTTACACCAGGTCATAGTGCTTGCTTGCTTGAACTAAAAATGAGGTAATATTGAAGTAATACTATTACAAAATGTGCTGCATTATGCAACATAATTTCCTTTTTGAATTATTTATTCAGCCCTGCTGCATGAATTGACCCTCTCCTGCCCCATAATTCCAGCGGCCCTCCCTATAAATAAACAATGCTAAACAAGTGTGTTTAAAGAGTTATATTTTCCTGAAGTGCCCTGGAGCACCTCTGACATTGAAGGCTCTAGGGGGAGGGAGTGTGAAATCTTCTGTTGCTATGCTGAGAGAGTCCAGTACATATATGATAACCACTCTTCGAAACTCAAAAAGGGTATTTCTTAATAATGTGATCTTTGCAACGCATTTCAGATAATTTGTTCTCTCTACCCAGCCTCTGTTGTTACTATAGGTGGAGTAAAACAATATTCTTTTGCTTTTGTGCAGGGAACTACCTTGATGGACTCTAAGCAGTGCTTTAAATTGGGAGAAAAAAGTGTAGGTTCTCACCAAATTGAGGCATGACCCCGGAGGCGGGGCGAGGAGGTGGATTTAGAGGTGCGGCCAAGGTGGCCGGGCTACTGGCAAACATTACCTGGGAATCTCTGCGGTATCTAACTGGCGGTGCATAGTGTTGTAGTTCACTGTCATTCAGAGACAGCACATTTTTCATTGTCATGATGAATACATTTGCACAGACAGGTAGTTATATTGACAAAAACTATGCAGAGCATCAAGTATAATGTGTGGAATTGGGTTCCAGCCAGTGGAGTAGTCAGTGTTTCATGGGCCTGAATGCAAGGAAGGAATTGGGCCACTGAGCCCTGTTTGATCTGGTAAATGCAGCAATAATCTTCGTTCAGTGGGCACCAGGTCTCTGTACCACTGCACCTGCTGCACCAATTGAAGGTAGGCCCTTTGCTCCATAGAATAGTTATCTTTGGTGCGTCACGCAGTAAAGTATCATGCTTTGTTTTGATCCTGTTACATTGTTCCATGACACCTCAGACTTACAAAGAACTGCTTAATTTGTCCTTTTATATTTCCAATTTCTAAATATGTGTACAGTTCATTATCAGGTGTTTATGTTTGCAAACTTTCAAAAATCCACTCCCTCTGGTTAAAAAAGAA
Organism: Pleurodeles waltl; assembly: GCF_031143425.1. Lineage (NCBI taxonomy): Eukaryota > Metazoa > Chordata > Amphibia > Caudata > Salamandridae > Pleurodeles > Pleurodeles waltl. The sequence continues at coordinate 417,018,982 of NC_090448.1, read as the reverse complement.
GTGCTGGTTCGCACTACCATTGAGGACCGGCGAAATTATAACACTGACGTTAAGTAGTCTCTTGTCTGATGATGAAAGAAAACAAGGCACTGTGAAAAAAGAATTGCCAAGGATCACGCAATGTGGTCAAGTAGAAGCCAGGATTGATGCAGTTTTTGTGCAATTCAGCCTGTGCATGATTATCTCATTCTCTATAGATCAAAGCCTAATGCTTTGTGTTTGCATTTTGTGAGGTACTACATCAGTGCAGTGTTACATACTTCCAGGCTATGCATGTTTCATAAGGATTGTGGTAACAGTGATGGCGATGCTTTGCTGCAAAGGCCAAAATGAAAACCAGAGCACCCACCTCTGGACAATGCTTTGAAACCATATGCTTCACGCACCTAAGTCTTTATTCATCGTCATCCACTCTTGAAATAATTCATCTACCAACTCTTCCATCCATCTATTCATTCTTTGAGCCAGGCGGCCATGTCTCTAATTTCCTTCAATGATTGGACAAGGTTTAATAACAAAAACGTTATTGGGATATGCACAATATATATATATATATATATACATATATATATATATATCTTCTCACTAAGCGACCGATGCAGTGGTCAGGCTCACTCGCTGGACTCGCTCTACATGCACTGTGGCGGCTGGTGTGACACAATTTGCCAGGGCCTCTTTTGGTTGCCAGTCTAGTCTTGCTTTATGTCATTACCGCAGGTTCACTTTCATCCCAGGTAAACATGCAGTCTTGTGCAAGGCGCTATGCATCACTGCACCGACATATTTTTTCATGCTCATAAGTTACACCTCGTTATTTGATCAGCTGCCTCCACAAAGGCACATTTCAATTTTCTGTTTGTTAAGCTCATTGCCTTTGTCTCCACTCATCTCTCACTCGGCACCACCTTCCATGTATTAAATGAAGGCCTGCCCCTTCCAGAAGACAAGCATAAATTATGGCCACCAGGCGGTAGGTAGTGGTGTAGCCAATTAACAGTAACATTTCAGAAAATTATCCTTTCCACAATTCTATTTTGTCTGAAATGCTGAAAATCCATGCACCATTTGTGGCTGGATGTACCCACCTAATATGCTCATGTTCGTTTCCTTCTTACCTTCTGTAGTTTTGAGTCAATAAAAACATTCTGTAATTAGTGAGATATGAAGCTACATATATTAAATATGTTAAAAAAACAATACATGCCCTAACATTCCTCATTTGACTGGTTTAGCCTGCGGCTCGTAACTTTAATGCGTAGCTCTTCTGCGTTTTTGAACTCCAGCTTGTGTTTTGTAAGTCACGACCGAAAATTTTATTTTCTTTATTTTGTTTTTACACAAACCCAACTATGTCTAACACAAAATTTATGTTCACACCCAGAAAAAAATCTGTCCAGCTGCTGTGCTGGAATTTCGTCCCACCTGGACCAAGCTGCAGCAGAATCGGGATGTTTACCTTTTGTGCTTGCTTTGTTAAAAATAAAAAGGGCCACATTCTTACTTGTCTTGGTGGGTGTGAAGTGAGCTAGAAACAAGATTGCTCACTTGTTACAACTTGTACAGGCTGTACTTTGTGGCAAGGGCAGTAGTGGAGGCTGGATGGAGGATTTAAATGGCGCAGGGGCATTTAAGGTAGCCTGTTCATGTGTGACTGAAGTTGGCATGTACTATGTCTGAGGAGTGGATTCAGCGGGCTGGTGCTTGGAGTACCACAGTCAAACACAGCTGTCAGCTTTTGTGGTCTCTTCTCCAGGAGCATTGCCCAATCTCTAGCAATCTACTGCTATAAAACGTATGAGGGGGAGGGGGGCACCTAAAGTTACATTTGGGTTGGTCAGCTCACTTCACAGACGTCCAAAGGTCCAGGCCTGTGCGAAATTTTAGTTAAACCAGTATAATCTCAAACATTCCCAAATTTTGCGTTATGCCAAATAAGTGAAAATTTCGTCATTTGCATGCCCTGAATTTTTGTGTGATTTTTGCTCCGGGGGTACTGATTTGAATAGGGAATGTCCCACAAAGTGATATTTTCTCCCCGAATTAGGTATTTTCTCTTTGTACAAGTTTCCTCTCGGTATCTCGCGACGTTTTGTGGGAGGCTTACCGTTTCAGAGAAAAAAGGTGGTTCAGATCCAAGCAAAATGTATTTCCCGTACTGTGGGTAAGTTAGTGAATTGTATGCACATTTCGTTAAAGAAACTACAAGTTTCCCATATCCCTGCAAAGGACTTTTGGAGGAACTTAAAATGGGTGTACACTAGGAGGTCTGCAGGTTCTTAAATTGGGATGAACCATATTTACCTGTTTCCTACACAACAATTACAGAGTTGCATAACTTTTGAAGATTTGGAAGATTTATAATACAACTTCCCAAAGTTTGCAAAAGGAAATATTTTCAGCTACACATCTAGTCCTCTAAGTCTCTTTGACTGTCAGAACCGAAGTTATACTCTGTGCTAGTTCAGCTTAAATATCCAACCATTTCAGGTTTTGATACGTTGTATTGAATTAACTGGAAAAATGCAGCCAGACATCATAATTTAGCTTTAAGGTTCTTCACAGCTTCTTCAGATGACTGAGAAGTTGCCAATGGAACAGTCTGAGAGCCAGTCTTCTTAGTCATCTTGGAGCTAAGATTCCAAGATAACTCAATGTCACTAAGGACGCTGACCTCCAGTCTGAGAACCAAATGCATTCTGGGAGTTGTTGTCTGAAAACATTGATTAGTAAAAGTAAAACCCCAGGACTAGAGAATAATGTCCTTGAATACATAGGATAATTTTGTGACCTTAATTCTATCTCATTTTAGTTGCAGCACTCTCGGAGTGCGCTTGGCTCAGACTTAAACCCACCAGGTGCCTGATTCTCTCAGGCCATCTGTTGATATTCTTACCATGAACGTCTCCTACTTCCAGAGCAATGAGAATTGGCGAAGCCAACAGGTCTATTTTTGGTTTCCAGCCTTTCGGCCTTATCATTGCTTGTTTGGTTTGTCATTTTTTGCATTAAACTTTATTGCTAGGGGAGCTGCAATGCCCTCTCTAATATGAAAAAAGACATTGGCTTAAAGCAAAGATATTTTTAGCCTTAAAAAGCTCATATTGCCATAAGAGTTCCTAAAAATGAAGGCGCCTACTTATTTTGTTTACCAATGTGCTCTTTCTGAAACATCAGAATGCCATCACTCACAGTGAAGCTAGCCTGTGGCTGAAGTGGGCTAACCTTTGGCCCCATGTTGTGTGCTGTAGTGGGTGGAAGAAAACGGGGAATTGCACAATAATCGACCAATGGGTCAAGAGGGGTTGCTGAAAACCCCTAAATTAAAAGTATATCAAAAGTATGATTACTTTATAGTAAAATCAAAAGGTTTGCAATAACACCAGAGCTAAAACATGGTATATGTCAGTGTATGGTCAATGGAAAAGACCTGTTTAATTCAAAGTGATTAATTTGGGAAATAAACACTTGCAGGAGCCCAAAGTTTGTGTTACAAGTCAGCTGCCCGAGTCAGCTGCCCGTGGAGATGAATGCCAGGTTTGTTGAAAAGCAAAGCTGCTTAAATTTCATCTCGTGGCTCTTTCTTCCTACACTTTCTGTCCCTTTACCTCAGTCTGCCCAGTTCTTTTTCATCCCTGCTCATTTTGGCACTGTTTTGCAATCTTTCTCTTGACTCCTCTTTCTCCCTTTTCTATTCTTCTCTCTTTTTGCTCTGGGCCAAAGTTTGATGACGAAAAGAATCCCTGGTGTCCAGAGATGAGTGCAGGTGCCCGCCACCTGCATGAATACGCTAATGGTTATACTTGCATATTATCTTGCGTGCTAGCTCATATCCAACAGACATGATGGATTTGTGCAGGTCTGCCTTGTCCTCCTCTGGTGACACATGTCTGTGCTTTATGAATGTCTCTGACCTTTGCAGTGTCCTTGAGAGAGCGACAACTCACTCCAACCCCCTGCAACAAGCAACTGATCTCCTCTCTCTGATAGGGCACATCTGTTTAGCTTATGTTAACATCTTAAGTTATGATATAAACTATTTTGTAACTATCTCCAAAGACCATCGCGGTGACTACTTCCCTGGAATTCAGCAAATAAATTATAGGCCAGAATTGATAGAAATAAGTATACCTGTGTGATGTTGTGAATGTTTTCTGCAAAACCTGTAAAGTACTTTCTCAAAACGTTAAGCCTTTGTAAATTTTACAAAAATTACAAAATTCAAACTTCAGATTCTTTTCTTCACAAAAGTAGTTTTTTTGGAAAGAAATCTCATGAAAAATCCACTTTTGATGCCTCATTATGGGTGCTCCTGTAATTCTGAGGTATCTGCTAATATTAACTACAGTGCCCTCTGGTCAGAATATATATTTTTTTAAATACGTTTTTTGAGAAAAATCCATACACAAACTTATTTTGATGTACAGCCACAAGGAAATATTTGTGAACCATGCCCAGTGGTTCGACCTTTCTGAAGTCCAAAGTTTGTAAACATTACAAAAATGAAAGTTCTGCTCACCCATTGAAATGGCTCGGGTCACTTTCTTATTTATGTTATAGTGACTGTTGGGGTTGAGGGGTCACCCCATGTTTTGTATTTTGGTTTCAAGCAGTGATTAAGCGAGTCAAACATACTTTCAGATCAAATTGGATAAGGTATAAAACCCTACAGTTTTAATCAGTGCCAAATATATATATTAAAAGCGTGCATTGAGCACAAGTTATGTTGATATTTGTATTTCAAAGTTCCTGTATTTAAATCAAAGGAAGGATTAATGAAACTCACAGCGGCATGGTTTCAGAAACTAATCTGGCTTCCTGCTTGAAACAAAGGGGTTCAGTTTCAGATTGAAATAAAGTAACCAAGTGCAAGGCGCTTATTAACCTTGTGACCAACAAACTAACAGTTTTGTTTTGAAAAAGTGAAAAAAGAGAGATTTTCCCTTCTAGAGATCCAAGAATGTTCTTTGAAAGAGGCAAGAGCTTTGAAGTTACTATTCGATAAAGATCGGTGCTATAAAGCATCTAATTAAATACACTTAGGGGATAGATTGGAATAGTCCTAGATGGCAGAGTAGGGGTTCGGATGATAAAGAAAGTGCTTTGCAGGTAGATTTATGCTCGACTTTTCTTGAATTTTCACCTGATCAGGGGTGTCTGTTAAATGAGTTTTGGGGTTCAGTAAAGGTATTGCTACGTTCGGAGTAAAGTTTAAGCGTTTCAGGAGTACAAATAGACTTTCCGTGGTACTTCTGGGAATCTACAGCAGTGGCAGATTCTCAATATTTCGCACATGGGTCACCATTACCACACATGGAATGTAACATGTACCCTATGTAGGAATGAGACGCTATAGAGCATTTGCATTCTTAAAATATTGTTGTTCCTCCAAGAGGGTATACTTTTTGTGTAGACAGCTTTCTTCCCCTGCACATCTGTCAATTTTGCGAGTGTTCCACCAGTGATAACTCCTTTATTTGAAACTGTTGTAACTCATGTATTTGAAACTAGTACATCTGAAAGTTTTTTTCAGGGAAGGAAACTACCTGGAAACGTTTAGTGAATACCTACAAACGTATACGTTTGTACGTTTTTGCCAACTTTTGCTGGCCCACCCACCAAGAAGTACCTACAAACATGCCTCAGCAACTCGATTTGGTCACAGGATATTTCCACAACACTGGCGAAATTTCCATATCAGCCAGTCCTTAATTTGTGCCTGTAGATACAGGTAGAGCACACCAGCACTAATTACTTTGGTAAGGGAACTTAAGGGCATATTTACAAGCCCATAGCGCAAATGGAGCTGCCACTGGACCATCCCTTTTTGTGACGCTACAGTGGCGCTGTGCACTGCGCCATATTTGCAAGGCGGCGTTAAGCCACTTTTTGTGACTTAACGCCGCCTTGTAAATATGGGCCCCTTCGACGCAGTTTGCTGAGTCAAAGGGGCGTGCAATGGGTGTTGCTGTGGGCATTCCATAGTAACACCCATTGCTTTTGACGCTGCCCCAAATTTGCATGGCATCGTAAATCTGAGGCAGCGCCAAAAACTAACGCCACCCCTGGGGTGGCGTTAGCATGGCGCACCAAAGAGAAATACTTTTATTTGTCCTCGTTTTTGCTTTATTTGCAATCTGCAGCACACAAAGAAAGAACAAAAGGCCATTAATGATTGTATATGTGCAGGAAGGAATCCCTTCCTACACATAAACAATCATTCAGTAATGATGATTTGCTACTTCTATGTGTGCTGCACTCTGCAGCACACATAGAGGTGGCAAATCGCTATTATATATTGTTTATGTGCAGGACGGGACAGCCTCCTGCACATAAACAATAATTCCATTCAACGCAGACACCCTTGCACTATGGTGCAAGGATGCCTGGGTTGGGGCTGGTAGCTAAATTTAGGGCCAACACTAGTGGAAACAAAGGGGTGCGCTGTATGTTGTAAATACAGCGCATTCCTATGTTTCAGATCTGACATAGTGCGGCTCTGCCAATTTTGGCGCAGTGCCCTTGTAAATCTAGCCCTTTGTTTTTAACATCAGACTTTGAACTGGAGCATGCAATAGGGAAAGGCAGGTGTGCGCACTGAATATCAAAGATGAAATTTTAAGGTACAAGAATATCACAGACAAAATATTAAATCCAAAATATCAAAACACATGTAAGTGTAGATTTTCTATGCCTAACTCCACATATATATTAGGGGTGGGCGGTGAAATCCGCTCCGCTCGCGGTGTTTGCAGAGTTTTCACACTCTGCGCTCCACTTACAGCAAGGAGTTCTGAAAAAACTCTGCATAGCGGAGTTCTTCCTCACTCGTGCTCGCTAACGTTAAGTGTGTGAGCATGAACAAGGAAAATCTTACTCCAGACCATCTCTCGGCAAGATTTCTCAACGCAGGTGGTCACAGATGGTTGCCACCGCTCGCGTTGAGAAATCTTCTGTTCACTTTGAGGAAGCTGAAGCGCGAGTAGAAAATCTACTCAAGCGGAGAAAAAAAGCATTGCTCTCTTGCGCTGTATGTGGTGCCATTCGTACTGATTTTACTGTGCAGGACAAACAACCGGCGCTAAAAATCAGCACAAACGGCGCAACCTAACACACTCTGCTGCTTTGTGGAACTCTGCGTAGCGCAACAGAGTTTTTTGGTCACTTCGCGGAGTTCCGATATGCGGAACTCCGCGAACTCCACCTAGGCCTAATATATATACCTTGACGTCATAGATATCGACAAGCCATGTAGGTGTGGATTCAAGAATCGTAAATATATACTTGATCTACATGCTGGTATATTTTGGTCTTTGATATTTTGTCCACTAAATTCTTGTAGCACAATACTCGTATCCTTGATATTCAGCAGCACATTCAGAAAGGCAAAAAAGGGAGAAAGGGAGAAGAGAAAGAGAGGAAAAAAGTACCAAAGATAGAAAACAGGGATGAATTTGAACCTCCAAGCATGAGGTAAAGAGAGAGGAAATGTAGGGTGGTGGTAGAAGAGGCGTGAGGTGGAATAAAGACTAGGCAGGCTTGATAGTTGACAACCTTGCATGGGCTGATAGTAGTTATAGTTAGGACCTAGTGTCTATTGAAAATGCGTTTTGTTAGGAACTAGTTTCTATTGCAAAAGCGTTTTTTGACTTGCCAATATTTTTGACGCCAGTTGAATCTTTGCGAAATTTTTACATTTTCAAAACTAATGCAACAGTCCGTTCAGATGCTGTCTTGAAAGTTTCAAGGTGATCCATCAAGCAGGGGCCAAGAAAAAGGGGTGTGTCCCAAAACGCATTTTCCACATGCATTATTCCACAGGGATTTTGAACACAACTACAGTCAGAACTGCTGGACAGAATTACACCAAATTTGGCAGAAAGGTAGCTCTCGGTCCAGAAAGAGCCCTTTTTTGTTATTTGGTGTAAATCCATCCAGTAGTTTTTGAGATAATAAAGAAAATTCTAATTTGTATATATAGGGACGCAAACGCTCTATGAAGCCTCACGATCTCGTGCTGAGATCTGATTGGCTGCTAACACTCCAACACAGAAGTGTTGGCAGCTATCTTGGGACTCAACTATAGGTGAGTCTAAGAAAAAAGGAGTAAAAATAAGAAAAGGGGCCAGGGTAGGGACACCCTGACTTCGTAGCTGTAATGCTGGGATCCCAGAGGGACCTGGCGAGGGCAACATATATTTTTTTAATTGCCGCAAATTAGGACGGGGTCGTGAATATGCGGCAAAATACAAAAAAAAAACAGGCCCGGTCTCCTGCGCTTGTTTTAATAAAGGCCCTAGGTGGGCCAGGACCTGGGGGCAAATAAAAAATAAAGGAGGGGGACACAAGGGGCCTCCCTCCTGGGCTTATTTATGCCTGGGGCTCATATTTATTAGTACATGGGGGGAGCATGTGACCCCCTTGTGAGAGCAAACACTCCGCTCTCAGCAAGTGAGTTATCAAATAACTCTCACTTGCTGGGAGCGGAGGTTTCCTCTGTTTCCCTGCCTGCAGACATGTGAAATGATTGCTCTCATAGACAGGGAGCTGCCTGTTTAGTAGATCCCTGTCTGTGACAGCAATGCCAGCTCCCGCAGGAGGTGGGGAGCCGGCTGGGCCCGCGGTGGCCTTCAGGCTCCCTCAGTGGTTCCATTGCACATTGGGTGCCATGGAGGACACCCAGGAGAGATGGCCGGGCCCCAGAAAATGGGGTCTCCTGGACCAAGACTGGCCCAGAGTAAGGGGGCCACGTGCCCCCCAATAAAAAAATATGTTAAGGCCGGGCCCTAGGGGATGGGGTCCCAGGGGCTGAAATCCACCAGGGGAGGAGGCAACGCTGCCCCTCCCCCCCCCCCCCAAAAAAAAAATTTTATAAGGCCAGGCCCCAGGGGATGCGGTCTCCGGGGCTGACATCGCCTGGGGGAGGGGGGCTACGCGTCCCCTTCCCCAACGTGGTAGCACTTATTAACTGACTAGTAGAAAGTGTTTCAGTTGGATAGACATTTTGTGCAAAACTGCGGACTCTTGTTGGATAAACGAGCAGGTAAGTTTCCATTCTGGCCATGATACCCATTTCACAGAAGTTAAACCGCAATAGGAAGCACTTACAAATTTAAACATAGCAGGTGCCCTACTTGAAGCTCCACTTCTGGAAAGGACAAATGATCCTAACTCCTGGGCTTGGCGAAGGCATAGCAAGTGTTTACACCACGATTCCATATTGAAAAACGATCTGAAATCCTTTGTGGAGGTGAATGTATCTTTCATCTATTGGAGCGCAATCATAAACTCTCAATCCCACTCTCACACCAACATTGACCCTCTCGCACCCATCCACACACCCAGACACTCTTACAGCCACTTTCACACCCAGAGACACCCTCTCACACCTATTCTCACAGCCACAGAGACAGCCCTGCGGCCAACTCCTGTTGCGCACGGCCAAAGGCCATGCACTGCATGGGGTTGGGTGTTTAGGGAGGTAGGCTGCAGGACCTGGCCTTTCACTGGGTGCAGTGCCACTTTTCTTAAATCTGCCCCTAAATTTGTAAGCGAATACCTATTTTGAAAACAAATCGCCGGATGCCGAAGTTCTGCACGCTCACAACTTTGTTGTTTAAACTGAACAGCGCTGCTACATGTGGTAAATCTAGCAGAGAGATGGTTTCCTCTTTCATTTTGGTTTGCCCGTTTGGGAGAGATTGGTGGATAGCATTATTTTAAGGAGACCAAAACACATATATTGCACTTTTGTTAACACTGAAGATGATTTGACCTCAATCCCGATCTCTTGACTTCCTGTTTGAACTTAGGTCAATGCTCACACATAGGACTTCAATTAGTTACCACTGACTGATTTCTCCTTGTTAAATCCATCCTCCTTGGATTACTATTTTTTTTTTTTTTACAAATTAAGCACTAACTAACTCCGGGGTGTGGAATAATAACTAAATATTACTATTACCATTGATATTATTTTGATTATTATAAGTACGAGTAGCAGTCATTCTGGTAGTATTAGCAGTAGAGATGCGGTATTTATACTGATTATGTTGATTGGTAACTCAGCAACACTTCTTTTCAGCGTTAAAGCATTAATTAACCAAACAGGACCTCAGGTACCCACATATATTTCTGCAATGGATTCATTCACCCACTGAGTTATTGTTCCTGTGGAATGTGTGTACGTAAGTCCCCCTCACTGACGCTGGCTCGGCATCAACGATGCTTCTGTCTGGGTGATGGTCTGTGCCCTATCATAATAAATGTTTGGTTTCATTGTGGGACCAGGCCAACCTCGGAGGACTGAGTATGGCGGGCGTGGGAACGTCTGCTGCGCCTGCGCCACTCTTGCGCGGCCTGAACATTAGTGAGTGAGGAGTTTGGGTTACAGTCAGTGCTTTAAATGGGCCGGTACTGCCCGGTACCGAGTACCAGCACTTTTTAATTTTGAAATAGGGAGTACCCGCACTTCTTAAGAAAAAGGTAATACTTTTAGTTGAAGAGTACCGGCCCTTCTCAGAAACAGGCAGGTACTCTGGTACCCGCACTTCTATTTTTCCCATTTCAAGCACTGGTTACAGTAGTCAGGTCAAAGAAAGCGCATGGATTTGCTAGTTGACGGTGTTCAGTCGGAGGGTCGGAGTTGCCACTAGTGCTGCTGGTATGGCAGCACGAGCCCTGGTCTGAAAGGGGTCCACTGCACCTCAATTGTGGCTGTCGTGCGCCAGGGCCATAGCCAGGTTGCCAATAAAGGAAAATGTTCGCTCACCGCAGGCATTTTCTTCCACCAAGCCACCAACTGGGGCACACAGTAAGACTATCACATCCCTGGCCGGGTTGCCACTGACCTGCCGCGTCATTTATAGCTTCGCCCATAAAAAGAGCACTGGGCACATGCAAGTATCCCCTACTTGCTTTTAGGCCGGGGGCACTACTGCTCCGTTTGGCCGCTAGTGTGCGAGAGATCGAGCAGTCGAGCCGGTGTGTCATGGGCCCTAGTGCAAGCAAGAAAATGGGCGTTCTGGCTTCTGTTTCACTTGCAAAACATAGCAATAAAAAAGTTTTGTGGGCCCTTCAATCCTCTGGGCCACGGTGCCGGTGCACCTCAGGCACCAATGGAAGCCATGAGCAATAGGAGTGTCTGTGGCGAAGTGTGAGAAGTGACTGACTTTTGCCAGTGGCTGGATGTTCCGATGCACAGGCCCGACGCAGATTCGCACGGCGTGTCTGTGGGCCTGCCGCCTTGAGGTCAGGCCAGGGCGAACCGAGTGGTGATGGGAGTGCGTGTTTGTACAGACTAATGGAAGCCAAATAAGGGCAGCGAGAGGGGGAGGATAAAAGAAAACAAAGCTCAGAAAAATAACAAGTAAACGGGACCTGCTGTCGCCAACAATGACAGTCCCGTGAGAAAAGCCACTCGGATGCCACCAGGCCGTCTCAGGGGCACAGGGGCTTTGATAGGTTCACCCCAGCCTTTGAGTACCTTTACCAGTGTTGCTTAATGAAACACAAAACTAAATGCAAGACCATCCAACACATCAGAATTTACTGTGGACAGGTTATCACAAATTAATATTTAAATCCTGTTGCAAAGCTTCTTGCTAATTTCTTCTCCTATATGATAGCATACCTTCATTTTAATCCAGCTAGCCATCTACCCCTTCCAACACCTACCATCGCAACAACATCCGTGATCAATAAACCAAAAGTCTGGTTCCTTTAGGAAACATAGAAGAAGGACTACAGGTTTATATCAACTGAGGGGCACCAGCATAGAAACCGAGAACTTCTAAGGAGGCACTAAGAAATAAAATTGAAAGCAACTTTTAAACCCAGTCTCCTGGGAGTTCATTAAATTGTGTTCTTATAAGAGCTGCGAACGCCTCCTACCATTCAGCACATACACACTGCCATCAGGACAATATTGGGATCAGTAGGTTTCCTTCTTTTACAATATAAATATATTGATGGGTCATTTTAATCTAACAGTGAATGGCCCTAAGTGATTCACTCGGGAAGTCAATTAAAGGAAGTGATATATAAAAGTGAGCTATGTTATATAAGTGGTAGTGACTACTTGTATACGGTGTAGAAAATACAGAGACCGAATATGTCGACTTTAAAGGGCTTCATTGAATATGGCTGCTCTCAGTTTGGAGAGCAGAGAGGAGAAATACTGCTGTGGAATTCAGCCAAAGTGATTGGCTGTGGTTGATCCTTTTGCAAGCATTCTACTCTTCACCTTTTGTGATTGTATTAATTTGTCGTGACAATTTTCCCCAGCTTAGAGGGCAGTTGGTTATTCCAAAATTTCACTTCTGCCCACTGTGCCTATCATTGTTGGTTTTACTTTGCCTGTTTATGTTGTAGTGCTGTTGATTTCTTGAGTCTTACACCTTTTCTGGTGATGCAGTTTAAACAACAAAAAGGATTGGATTTTCCTTTGTTTGATTTATTTTTCTAAAATGAACAGAGATTAGTTGAAAGGAGATTTTTATGACATGTTATTTTTTGTGAAATGTAGCTCAGGAAAGATTACTTTTTCTGCATGTTTCTACACATTTTGATCTACACCATTTTTTAATCTGACTTCCATTTAACTGACTCCAATATGGTTTTGTAACACACTACAGATTGCACTTTTGTTTTTCATGTCTGTAATCTAAGTATCTCTTTCATGTTGGGAGAGCAATACACCAATAATTTAAGTGGTTTGTGGGAAGGGTATTGGTGAGACTGTGTACTATATGGAATAAATACCCATTTCCACATGTGAAAAGAATAATCAGGGGTCCATGCATTATAAAGGAAGTCAGCTTTTGGCCTTTTTTTCCTCTATATGTTTACAAAACTTTTTGAGTGCTTCAAATGTCCTTAGAATTTACAGCAAGGTGTACTTTATCTCACCTATAATCCAAAGATTGCTCAGTTACATTCTCAACAGAGACACCTTACATTGGATTCAAGTGCAATATTTCTACACAAATACCAATCTCTGGAACATACCTTCTTCATAATGCCTAAGTTAAACAAAAATGCAAAGAAAAACAAAGAAAAAATGTATTTTTCATATTACACATATTTCACATATTTCAGAGTGGATTTTTCCATCTCATGCATAATGAAGCCAATTTATGCTTCCATTAGCTTTACAGAATATAGGATGCACACACAAACAAGTTCTTAGCCCTTTGAAATTAATTTGTGCCTAAACTAAGTGGCATCAAGGCGCTATACAGCGCCTGCTTCAAATATTGAGAATCTGTCAAATAGCCAAGAATTCAATTTTCTTGAAAGGTTAAGACCGGAACAAGATGTCGGACAAGGGTGCAAACTGAGCCCAAGAGCGCTCAACATCTTAATTAAATACTACTAGTAACACTACAGGAATCCCAGGACTATTGTCTGATGATGAATGCTGCAGCAAGGAACTATCTACTTTAGGTTGATAATCAGGTTATCATAGCTCCTGTCATTTAAATACTCCTGATGTACTATTACTGCACACCATACACCACACATTTAAACGTCAGAAAGCAATACCAAGTCAGGTCCAAAGTACGCCTAGAATCTGGAACTACCTTAAGATATTTCTGAGTGCCACATAAATTGAGCACTATAGAAACTATAGTAATTTGCGTCACAGAGTAAGGACATATGCACATTTGGCAAAGGCAATCCAACAAGGACATGTGCATACTTTGCCATTGTAATATGTAAGTGCTCTCTTTCATTTCATGCCAAGTAAAAGTAGCGTTTAGCAACACACTTCTCCCTATCTTACTGCATGGGTGACGCCTGGGGCTTAAAAGCCAATAGTGTGCAAGCAGAATGTGCAAGACCCCTACATGAAAAAATATTACATTTGCTATGTCTGCACAGAAACTGCCCAAACCATGCCCACTGAATAGACCCCAGCAATGTATTTATGCAACAAAATCTCAAGAAATGTCCAAATGTTACATTTTGTGATATACTTTTTTTTGCAGTGCAGGTTTTTGCTGTAGTGTTGTACACAAAGTAATTTATCTCTCTGAGAGGTATAGATGCTAGCTCTGGTGGTCTCAAATGTGAAGGTGACGACGCCACAGAGGGGGATCCCTTGTAGATTCATCTCGGTTGTAGTGATACACTCAAACTAACCTAGGACTTTGTGAAATGTGCTGCCACATGTAGGATGCTTTCAGTAGAGCTGGTGTGATCCCAGAGTAACTGCAGAGCAGAGTGTTGACTGTGTGTAGGTGCAAAGGATTAAGGCTTGGACTATCATTCTGAAGTCAGTTTCCAAGAGACAGGGTTTCACTTTCTTCAGAAGTGAGAGTTAACATCATACTGTCTTAGCTTTCTTGGCAGTGTATTATCTTAAGGAGAGGTCTGTATCAAGGGTAACACCAAGTGATTTTATGTTTGGTCCCAGCTAGGGGATAACATTTTCATGTCAAGTTTTGACAAACTACAGGAGTTCCCATTAGAGATCTGTTGGACCTGAAATCTTTGGCATGGTTTTCCCCCAACATTTTGCCTTCCAGTTTCCTGTTTTTGTGGACTTCATTTTTGTTGGCTTTAGGAGTCTGTGCCTTTACCTCTGCTAACCAGTACTAAAGTGCATGTGCTTTCTCCTTTAAACATAGTACCTTGGCTCACACCCAGTTGGCATATTTAATTTATTTGTATGTCCCTGGTAAAGTGGTACCACATGTACCCAGGGCCTGTAAATTAATTGCTATTGGTGGGCCTGCAGCACTCATTGTGCCAACCAGTGAAGTAGCCCTTTAAACGTGTCTCAGGCTTACCATTAAAGTCTCTGGCAAAATAAACCTTCTGCTGGGCCTAAGCCTTCCTTTTTAAATACAGATAAGTCACCCATGGGGTAGGCCCTAACAGCTATAGGACAAGGTGCAGCACATTTAAATGTTTCAATATGTTTTTCAATACTGCGAGGCCTACCTTTCTCACATGATAATATTGGGGTAAGGTATTACATTTAATATGTGATAACTTTAAATTAGGAATAGACATTAACATTAAGTTTGTTGTCCAATAAATTGTCATTTTAAATGCTCTTTTATGGTAAGTTCAGATTTTAAGTGTAAATTCTGCAGATGGCACTTTATGAAAGTTGGTTTTTTCTTGTCGTAACCATTTGGTGCCTGCCTCCTGGGTTACATGACTAGGTGTAGCCAGAAGTTGATCATTGTGAATTGCTCAGAGACAGTGAGACTGAGCGTGATAGGTGTTGGCAGGATGGGCTCTCACTGACATGATGAGGAGGAGCTGTCACCTACCACACGTGAACATCACAAAGGCTCTCCCTCAGCACACTCAGAAGGAGTCTGACACAAGTCTTTTGTGACCCCAGATAAGGTGGGGCCAGGGCATGGAGGCAAGAAATTCCAGACACCTCTGGGGTTGTCACCTCCAGAACCTTCCCCACTTCAAAGTGGGCACCAGGTGTGAGTAATGGACCCTCAGATCCAATTCTTCCGGTCACCTCTGAACCTTTTGAACACTTAGAAAGGACTGCTGTGCTGCTCTGCAAGCAGGACTTCTACTCTTTTGGCCTTCTGGCTGTTACACTGCTACCCTGCTGCCTGAGTGAAGTACTGGACCTGCATCTTGAATCCAGGACCAACAGAGCAACCTTAAGGTCTAGTTGACTGGCCTCCTGATCAGAGCCTAATGGACAGAAAAGGCTTCAACCATATTGAACCCAGAACCTGGACTCTGCTGTGAGTCCTACCCCCCAAAGTGGTGCCATCCCTGTCCTGGACCCTTGGAGGTGGGCCTGAAGGTGCTCTGCCAGCCAAGCTGTGGTCCTGTGAAGCAGAACTGATGCAGTGTGACATATCTCCTTGCAACCGTATCAGAACCACCGCAGCACAACACATCACTAACGCCAGTTTCCATGTCACAGCACCATGGCTCCTCAGAACATCCGCTGTGTGACACATCATCGACACAAGACCTAGCAACTCTCTGCAAACCAGGAATTAAGGTTCTTTTGTTCAGTGGGCCTCACTTGGCCCCTGTATCGAGCCCACGCTCCATCACGGTGGGCTCGAACATGTGATTTTGTCCCGGTCCAGCACGATGAGATAACCTCAGTTGACCCTTTGTGCTTTTAAGTAGTATCTTCACTCAAATCTTTAAAATTGCATGTCTCTGATTCTACTGATTAGATTTTTGTTATTTTGGTCTCTAATAGTTAATTAAATTTTATTCTATTGTTATACATTGGTGCAGGATTTTTCTTGTGTTGCATTTTCACTTTATTACTGTTTGAAATGCTGCATAAATACTTTACACAATGCCTATAAGTTAAGCCTGGCTTCTTTGTGCCACAATACCAGAGGGTTGAGCACAAGTTAATTTGGGGTTTGTTTGCGTCTCACCCCAACAAAGATTGTGGTTGCTGCTTGAGTAGGGTTTCAACCCTTGAACCAATAACCCAGTCGCCAACAAGATCCTCTGGTAATGTTTTCTTTTGTCTTGTCTTTAGCTGACCAAAGTAAACCCATATACCTTGCTTGAGTTTGCAAGCCAACGGGATCCGTTTCTCTAGTGGTGTTGAACTTACTAGAAGAACTGCCCAGAGCTAAGAAAAGAATGACAGAACACATAGGCAAGAAAATGCACATCACCTCATCCAACATTACTACTGGAGACCACAATTAGTATCGCTAAGGCGAATAAGGAAAACTGACACCACCTACAAGAACTCAGCTAGGCATATCACAACTCCAGAGGAACCATGATGTCTCCCATATCAGGCCAACAATCCATCATTCAGAGTGTGCCTTACTCCTAGATGTTTCATAGTTCCAATGCAAATCCTCAGCCATCAACACACGAGGGCATAGAGCTTTGCTTCTCTAAAGTCCAACATATCACTTGTTACACTTTGTTGAGAACAATTAGACTACATTACGGACTCCTATAGAATGTCTCACTTTCATCCTCATTGAGGAATGGAGAAAATATGTGCACTGAGAAATAATCACACACCACATTAAACATGTATGTAAAACCACACAGAATTCCCGGTTCTATGGGTTTCAACCCATACATTTAACACATGTTCTGAGAAGGTTGCAATGTATGCTTCTGCCGTGGGGAGATGGAGATTGAAGAGGTCTTTGTAAAGAAGAGGCAGTGCAGGTATGTTCTGGCAGAAAAAAACACTAAGAATGAGGCTTGTCTGCTACTGCAGCCAAAATCTTACTCAATTTACCCAGTAAATTACGATCTGTAAAAAATTAGGTCTGGCATTCTAAATCCCTGGAAAACCGGGTGCAGGAAGACCAGTCTACACTGAATCAGGTGGTGCGGGATTCCATCCCATAATTCAACTCTGTCTGACTCGTAATCAGGGCCTATGTAACTTCAAACACTGTTTTTTATGAGCACTATGGAATTACTCTCATCAATTGCTCCTCTCCAATCACGTTTTAGGTCTCAGAGACATATGTTTGCTCAGGTTTGCTGTTACCCTTTTGAAAGCTCAACTTTTTTGTATCTTTCTTTGAGTCGAAGGAAGAGAAAACATACCCCTTACTTACTCTCCTTTGAAAGGCATACATGATTAATCATAGTTCCCAAACCTGGAGAGATGGTTCAGGCTCCAGCATGATGAAGGATGTTTTAATTTAAGGCCCGGGTTTTTGAAAGTGCCCAGTGGCATCACCAAGGTGGAGCCAACTTAGGCTCGTTCTCCATCTTTATTCCCCTTAGCACCCCAGACAAACATCCGATCTCTCTCTCTCTCTCTCTAGCAAGAACATTAATCACAAGAGGCAGCTTGAACTTTTAATTGCTTCCTGAAGGCTGGACTCTTTTTCAGCAGGTGCTATTAAATTGCAAGTTTTGTAAGTTATTGCTAACCACAACCCCCTCCCCCGAGGTCAGCACATGGTACAGCCGCACCGCTCGCACCGCCCTAAAGCCAACCCTGGTCACACAAAGAGTAGCAAATGAACCATGCCTATCAGTAGGAGAGTGGTAAGGGTAAGTAGCTGCAGGTGTATTTCAGAGCACATGTTCACAGATGTATTACTGAAGCATGGTGTGGCAGCACACTGTCATTTATAAAGCCAGCACATTTTTCATCGAAATGTCCACTAAATTTGCACAAACATGCTCTAATAGGGTTCAAAAGATAATGGGGGTGATTCTGACCCTGGCGGTCATGGACCGCCAGGGCCGGGGTTGGAGGAAGCACCGCCAACAGGCTGGCGGTGGTTCCGTGGGCATTCTGACCGCGGCGGTACAGCCGCGGTCAGAAACGGGAAACCGGCGGTGTCCCGCCGGTTTCCCGCTGCCCCAGGGAATCCTCCATGGCGGCGCTGCTTGCAGCGCCGCCATGGGGATTCCGACCCCCTTACCGCCATCCTGTTCCTGGCGGTTTTCACCGTCAGGAACAGGATGGCGGTAACGGGTGTTGTGGGGCCCCTGGGGGCCCCTGCAGTGCACATGCCAATGGCATGGGCACTGCAGGGGCCCCCTAACAGGGCCCCACATTGATTTTCAGTGTCTGCCTAGCAGACACGGAAAATCGCGACGGGTGCAACTGCACCCGTCGCACACCAGCAACTCCGCCGGCTCCATTCGGAGCCGGCTTCCTCGTTGCTGGTGCTTTCCCGCTAGGCGGGCGGCCTTTTGGCGGTCGCCCGCCCGCCCAGCGGGAAAGTCAGAATTACCGCGACGGTCATTTGACCGCGCTGCGGTATTCTGGCGGGGGAACTTTGGCGGGCAGCCTCCGCCGCCCGCCGAAGTTAGAATGACCCCCAATGTGTTGGACTTGGTTTTCGACTAATATTTGTCATTTGCACATCACAAAGTAAAGTTCCTTACTTTGTTCTAATCCTATTAAAAACTTTATTTCCATCCCACTTCAGGATTACAAAAAAAGTGAGCTTCATTTGTATTTTCCTAACTGATGATATTCTTTGAAATATTTTTTCACTTCATTTACGCACTTAAACTGTGTTGTATGCTAAAAAATTGGCATCCATCCGCCCATACTTTCACAATCCCTGTACCAAAGCAAGATTGTCATATAGTTCTGTTCACAAATGCCTATCAATTTGCAGTCTGAGAAAGAATAGATAATAAATATCCATGTTAACAATAACCAGCATTTTGTCACAATTCATTTGACCTCTATCTTTGAAGGCACAGGAATGACACAAGATCAAAATGCATCTTTGTTGGGAATTCAACTTTTGAACCTCAGCATGATTATTTTGGAGGTGCTGCAACACCTTAGCATCCTGACTTCCAGCGCCTTAAGCTCTAAAGCGCCACTTCGCCAAAAATAAAAAAGAGAGCTATGCATCATGTGGATAGGAACAGGGAATTCATCATCATAGGATGTGGTCCCAAGCTGAATTTTAACATAGAACCATGGAACACGTAGTTGAACACTCCACTTCACTCCTTGGGGCATCTTGGCACAAAGCAACAGGTGTTTATTGTTACCTTACTCAAGGGTACTCATTTCATCAATCTCCGAAAGATGAACGCCTGAGTAGACTTACCAGGGCAAGAGATCAAACACAAGTTGCTGCAATGGTTGCTTCAGTTCACAGACAGTGAGAAAACAAACCACAAAAGAGTATCCTAGGTGTGTACCCAAGAATACCCTTAAAGCCCATTCAGTAGAAGAGTGATAAGCGTGTAGTATGGAGTCACTGCTGTATTTTGGAGCACACAGTCGGAAATATGCTACTGATGCACGCTGGCATTTAAAGGCAGCACATTGTTCATTGAAATGGCAAATTAAGGGAAGTGGAAGCATGAAAAATCGACCCTTCCTCATTCTCTTTTTGTTGCTGGAATTCTGTTGAACTGGCAGTGTGCCCAAAATCATTGTAAATGCTTTTAAGGGTCCACACAGGAGATACCTTTGTAAAATCTCTGAATATGTTCCCTTTGCATAGTCATGTTAAAAAGTGAGGACCCTATTAAAAACAAATTAATAAATCTTGCAGATGCGGATTTGCTAACTTTTGGAATTCATTCTGGTGTGGGTTACATTGGGATTCAATGGGAAATCATGAGTTTTCTGATTTGGCAATTCATTCCCTCTGTACAGAATGTTAGGTAGCAGAACGCTCATTACAGAGGGAATGGATTCCTCTGTGCAAATTCACTTTTTGCGTTATGTCTTTTTCTCTGGGGGCGGATATGTTTCCCCCTGGAGTAACCCTTTCTGTTACAGCCCACCAAATTTGTGGGTGATCAAGTTTTCCTCGAATCCTCTGCTAGAGTAAATCACGGGTGAGCATTTTTGTGTGGTTACATACAACAGTATTTTGACCACTTGGGGCACAGGGCACGGGGGTAGAAGGAGAGGACCTGGAGAGTTTGCAGATGTTCTTTGGTGCAGGTGACCAAAGCTGTGAAATACCATCAACCACTATTTGAAATTCGAACAGAGCTATATCTGAGGCTCCTGAATACTGAATTACAGAGACTTGCTTTCTAACAAACTTTTATAACTACAAGAGGCCACAATCACAGAATATCGGCCACAGGCACCCACGCCACCCGATTAGACTCTTTCTTCCCCACATCAATTTTTCTGCGGATTGTACATTTTTGCTATACTATGCTAGCACTCGAATCTTGACGATTTTAGGGTCCCCAGGCAAAAAATATTTTTAGCGGCCTTCGTTTGGGACAGCTTTGAATTTTATTGTTATTTTTGCTAAGGCAAGCCCTATGTTGCCTGACAGTATTGAATTATACATTAAAAGTTGAGATGCAAAAAATACACCAACGTGCGCTAGAGAGAAAGTTCACTTTCTCAGGTTCCCCCTTGGAAGGTGGGGGCCCTAGGCAATTGCCCACTTTTCCCATGCCTCAGAATGTCTCTCGTCAAGTAACTACCAGATTACACTGCAAAATAAATACATTAATAATTTTCATAATAATTATTTGTATATTAATAGTTGTATATTTCATAAATAATCTGTATTAGTTATTTGTATATTGTATTCTCCTTCAAAAGGTGATGTCTCTCCAATCCGAAATTGTTCAAAGACTGTGATGAAATCACAATCGCTCAGCTGACCCTACCAGGGCATTCAAGATCCAGATTGGCATTGGACGTGCTCCAACTGCATCTTGCTTCATTAAACAAAAACTACACTTTGTGAAAACAGTTGTTAAATCTAATGTATTTACATGTGTGGCCATAGCTTGAACTTTAAGGGTATTCTTAGAGAGTTAACGCTGTGAAGGTGCGCCTTCGCATGGTGGCGTGTCTTGTTTGGCATTGATTTCAATGACCAGAATGCACTTTGTTTTCTGGCAACTATGTCATTTACATGTCACTTTTGCGTTTGTGTGGGATGAGCCTGTTAAAGATGGCATACATTTTTATTAACTCCCAAAGACTAAGCTGAAACAATTTAAAAAAGGCGTATATCTATTAGCTGAAGCTGCCTTTTCAGATCTGGCGTTAGCCAAGACCTTTTGATTCTACAATTATGAATAGAAGCAGCCTTCTTGGTCCATTGCTCTGCTGTTGAGCCATTCACATTTTTCTGCCACTCTGTACAGCACACATTATGGGGCAATGGGCCAGACCACTTCAGCTATTGGATAACTTCCTATGGGTAAAACCATGCTGCTCTTTCACAAGAAGCACATCCACACATAAAGTAGCTCCCTGGTTGCCAGTGGCTACTTTTTTGATGTGTGCTTTTGAGATTATATAAATATGTTAGCTTTTCAGTGTTTTTTTATACATTGGCGGGGGCAAGTAGCTCCTCAATGATGAAATGCAATGATGAAATAAAATAAACATTGGCAAAGCCAAAAGGCAGTCCTTCAACACTAGACTAATTGGATTTGACAATGCTTATGAACTGGCTAGGGGTTACAGCCTAAGCCTGTGATAGAAGCAGCCGCAATGTTGTGGGAAAAAGGTAAGTAATCCCTTTAGAGAAATTTGCCTTTAGTGATGGGAGCACCAAGTCTCTGCTTTTATTCACAAAAAAGTAATTAGATTTTTAAAATAGAGCTTGAATTGTGTGTGATCAGAACCCCCCACAAACTCCTAATTGTGAAGAAAGTGGTAGTCACGGTAAATCAAACACTGTCTGTGCTCTCGGCTGAGTAGCCGGTAAACTTGTGAAGACAGAGTTGTGAGTGAAAGGTCTCCGAGTCTTCATAGATATAGGCAGGAGCAGCTTCTTCAGAGGTACTGAGTGCGAGTAGAGCCATCAGTTTCTGAGCCCCAGGTGCATGAAGTCACTTCAGGTGTAAATGACTGCTGCATTACGTCGAAAAAATTTGCTTGTGGTCTATCATGTAAAGATAATGTAGCTGTAATCACAGACGGAAAAACATAGTTTGCAAACATGTGGACTCCAAAACGGACCACCAAAATATCACATAAATGTCCCCTCACAAATATTTTGACATGTACATAAACCCACTATTAAGCACTATGACCAAGAAAAAGCTAGGGGTTGATACGTAATTGTAAATAAATCGAGTCCTGAAATATGTGAAAACTGGGGGATGGAGTTCGGCAGATGTGGGGCATCCTCCTAAATGGGGCAGATGTCCCATACACCCTGATTAGAGTTGTTTGATGTCTATAGATCCTAAAGAGGGTGGACAGATGTCCTGTTTCCACTCAGTGGTAAATCAGGATCTGAGTATGTCTGGATTTATGAATTAAATACAGATCAATTTATCTGCAGTGTGGTAGTCGAGGTTTTCATCAGTCTATATTTTGGAAATGTTTTTGCAAAATATTTTTGGGGCACCCTGCCATTTCATCATTATGGTATCTTTTGTAATAGTGAGAGGTACTAGTTGTTGCATTCGTAAACCTACCATTAGTTGTTTCTAATATGAATTATTTAGGACACAGGTGTAACAATAGACAAGAATACCAATAAATGGTCACGTTGATAAAATTCATGTTAAAAGGCCTTTTTAGAATGTTCATAAATTCAAACATTCCTTCATTCTTTGCTTGCAGTTTGTTTTGTCTGATCCTCGGACATTCATAAGACAACACAGAAGGTCTTAGTGTGTCTTAATTTAAATTTGATAAATATTAAAAAACAAGAACCTAGTCCGGGCATCAGACAACTTTTGAAAAATAAGCCACAATTTACAGTGATTGGAGGGAGTATACTTTGAGATTGTTATATTTTGCACAACCTCTTGGAGCCACCCCATACTTCCAAATACATGCCTGGGGCTGCTGGAGAAAAGAGAACTACAAATCTTGCATCCAACGAACCTATTTCATACCAGTTTATTTGCTTTCTTACCAGTTTGTCTTTTTCTCAAAAAGCATGTGAAAGTGATCAACAGCCAAAAGGCTGTGATAAGGATGCAAATATGCCTCCTAGTAGCAGCCTTCTATGTGCTGTCATTGAGTAAATAAAAGGCACTGATTGAATTTGTTTTTAAAGGGTAATAGTTTAGTGTTCCATCCTTTGCATTTAATTCTGTTAGATGCACCGTCCCCCTTTCAATCTTTCACTTACTTTTGGTTGAACCCTCAGTATGTATCTTTATCTGAGAGTGCATTAAAAAAATAAGCTGCAATAACAATCACTTATTTAACAATTTGCTTCCCTCAGAGTTAATAAAGAGAGTTTTAGTACTTTTGAAATATTTCTTTTAGAGAATCAATATACTGTAGGTTTATTAATCAAAATGTCAAGTTACAGAAACACACATGAAGAGTGCCCTGAATCTGTACCTACTCTGTTCGTCCCTGTCACCCAAATGCAGTGCATCCGTATGATACTGTTTCTTGGTCTGGGAAAGTTAGAAAAGAACCTTCAGTCTGTTACATTAACCAAGATTCTCATGGTTATCTGCCTCGTGTACTTACAGCTATCATGCTATTCTGAAACAATTTATCAACTCTGTCTAAGCCCTAATACAATCTCTACAGCGGAATGAATAACTCTTTTGTATCTAGTAGCTTGGCCGCTGGACAGTTCCCATGACACTTTCTACACTCAATCCTATTTGCCTAAAAATAGTTAACTCAATATGGTGTCTCTAATGTCTCACCCCAATCTCTCTCTATATCGTTCAGAAAATGCTCTCTAGTTACCCATAGCTCTCACCTCCAACAACAGCAGCGGCAAGAGATAGTGGCTTAAGGTAAAAGGCACATTGGTCGCCTGTCAGTTTCTCTCAATTGATCTAATCGAAAGTCTCTCTGATCTGCCCTCTGAAGAAGATCTGTCCCATTCTCTTTCCCTAGGACACCTTTTGTAATTATATCAATTGATACAATTGCTAGTAATGATCTGAAATTCTTGAAATGTTGCAACAGTAGACAATGCATTGTCTCGTTAGATTGCAAGGATTAGATACTTGAACTTACTTTTCCATCCATATTTCAATTCTGTAAGAACAATGTTACCTACATAACACCCACTGTTTTCACATCATTCATGCAATGTTAATATTTCAGTTTTAAGAAAATGTTATTTTCTGAATACACGTCAGCACATTCCAAAGCAGTTTAGTAGGTGGGTAAGAGTGTAACTAAAACGGGTTCCATTGTTTTAAGGAAAGTTGTATCTTTTCACAAGTCAAGAAGAGGTTATAGAAGAAGCAGTTTTAAAAAATTGTGCCAGCCTAGCAAGTTTTGCAAGTCATACAGCATGGGTTAGGCAACGTTCAGAGCAGCTTTTAAGCATTTAGGCAACAACAGTTTTGGGCCTAGCAATTCATCCTCATGCTAGTGATCAGTATTATGATTCTGAGTTTTCTAATTTTCTGTTGGGGGTCTTATCAATTCCCAAAACCATTACAAATGTAATAAAAATACACAAAGGATCTTTTGTTAACTTAGCCATATAAAAAGGTGTTTTTAAATGTGTTAGGTAGCTTACCATTTCTTTAAAAAAGTTTAAACTTCAGTGAGTTCTAAGCTTAGTTCTTCCTTGAGTTGTGAAAGAAATAAATATGATTGTCTATAAATGAATATGGCATTGGAATTTTTTTTGTGTGTGCTGTGTGTGTGTGTGCATGAGTATGTGCATGCATACATACCAGAATGATGGAGATGTTATATGATGTGCTTGGACATTTTCGTTGAGGGCAGCAAAAAAGTAACTCTTCCCTGGGCCTGCTCTACTGACACTAAGAACTTAACACCTAATTTAGATGTAGGTAGGAGGCCTGTGTCTCCTTAGGGAGATGGAGTAAATTACTCTGCTGACCTGATGGAGGTGCCACCCACCAAATTGAGAAATTGAAAAATCACAGCCTTGCAAATGGCCATTTCTTAAAACATTGGCATGAACTGCTGTCACAGCAGTTCCTGTCAATGCTTTTTGGAGTTTAATACACAGCTCTATCAACATGACAGAGCCTTGAACCACACTGGTTTCTCTTTTATTTTTAAAAAGAAAATCCCAGAGCAGGGTTTTTTTTTAGAAGAAAATAAATGCTCCTCTTTCTATGGGAGTCCTCTTCCATGGCAAAGGGGAGCATTTAGAAGTTTTCACTTCTCCATAGTGTCAGGGTTTTCCTGGCAGTGATGGGCATTGAAACTGAACTCTAGTTCTGCCCATCTAAATCAAGTGGGCAGAATTAGAGGTCTTACTTTATGAGGCCGTTGGAGGAGTTTATTCACAGCAGGGATGTAGTGTTTAAATCTATGATCTGCCTGCATCTAAATCGGACTGGTGGACCACTATCTATATAATAAATATATATAAATCAGGCCCTCAGTTCTTAGGCTAGCATGAGGTCAATTAGCCCTTCACCCTGCACCCAAGCCTTCTGTTTCCAGTCTTTATCTACAAAGCTTTATTGTAAGGCAGGTCTTTGTCAAAGCATTACAAAGAATCAATGCACATGGGGATAAAGTGATGTACCAGAACCACACAGCGTGGTCAACTGGGTAAAGGAAGGAAGGCCCCAGCCCTTTGTTGCCTCAATGTAATAGCAGAATCAAAATACATTAATTGTAATCCTGGGAATCTAACACATTCAAATAAAATGGGGAAAGCCCTCTTTCCCTACTAAGTAAAATAGTGCATAAAAGGTTGGCATGTGGACACCAGAGTTCACAGTGATAATCACAAATATTTATCATTAATACCAAGTTAACATTTTTTAATGAGAAAGTGTATTTTTTCTTTTTGTGCATACATTCACATCAACTTGCTTCCAGTATCATACACGTTTACTGTTTTAAGAGACAATCAGCACTTGTTTCTTCCCATACATTTTAACAGGTTTGTGGGTTTTTAGTTTTAGGCTCTCATTATGAACTTGGCGGTCGAGACCGCCATGCCGGTGGCGGCGGAATTTAACGCCACCGGCATGGCGCCACATAATGAAGGCAGTGGGGACCTCCACAGGCAGCCTTCCACCACCGCCAGTCTACCGCCAACCGGCAGCCTGGCGATGGCGAAATTCTTCATCCGACTTCAGATAAAGAACTTTTGTTCCGCCAGCTATTGGAAAGGCTGGTGGAAGGGGTGCTTTGGGGCCCCCCTGGGGGCCCCTGCACTGCCCATGCACTTGGCATGGGCAGTTCAGGGGCCCCCATGCAGTGCCCCATTGTGCAGGTCACTGCCCAATTTACTGGCAGTGATCTGTGTGATGGGTGCTGCTGCACCCGCCGCACATCGCCAGTGACGATGGCTCCATGTGGAGGAGTCGGCAATGTCCCGACCCCCTTAGTGTCTTAGTGTTAGTTTCTACCTCTAAATGAATATTAGTGTGAATATTATTGATTATCACCATGGTCTATGGTACACACTTCTCATGGTTTAAACACTGGTCAGCTGGATACTGGATAAGCCTGGACTGGAAAAGAGGTATGTGAATTCCAGTTTCACCTGGAACCATTGCAAAGCTGACATACTTTGTATTTTGCAATAATGTTCGAGACTGGTTGGGTAAATATATAATCTCAAAATCTACTTTGCACAATACTTTTTCTGGATCTTTGCAGAATGTTTGATGCCTTTGCAACATGTTTGGGGGCTTGGATGTTTTATCAAATCTTTAGGAAGTTTTCAGAGGAAAGTGATAAGAACTTTTTACTCTTATTTGTTGAATCTAAGATACCTTAAATCCACATGAGATATATTAGAGATTAGACTGCTCTGTGCTTACATTTTTTGCTTATTCTTTCAATGAGGTTTCTAATAAAAGTGTCACATTCACAGCCTTGTCATTAGCAAGGGGTGAATGCATTCAAGTCTGTCA
Source organism: Pleurodeles waltl (assembly GCF_031143425.1). Taxonomy (NCBI): domain Eukaryota; kingdom Metazoa; phylum Chordata; class Amphibia; order Caudata; family Salamandridae; genus Pleurodeles; species Pleurodeles waltl. Next base: position 416,991,760 of record NC_090448.1, on the reverse strand, counting down.
GTGCTATTAGCCTCATGGATTGAGTGTTTCTGCAACTGTACTAGCACTGTAGAAGCAGAACTTGGCACCATTGTGTGACACAAGATTCTTCAAGTTGAAAGGATGAAAAGATGTGTTAGCTCAAATTGGGCGCTGGAGAAAAATCTTTGTACAGCTCATAAAAACATTGTGTCTGGTTCTTTTGTCACTGTCCAGGGAACTGAGAGGGACACACAATGGCATAAATGCTGTTTACGGGAAACATCTCTGGTCCAGGCTTGTAACACTGGAGAACATAATCAGGGCTCAAGTGGTCCAGGACCCTATCGGTCTCAGACCCGGTAGTAATTTAAAACAGACATTGAAATGTGTCCCTAGAGGACTGGAGTAAGGCAGATTGAAGTGGAGCAGATTCAAATGAGACAGATTGTTTTGGATAGGAGTGGAGCGGATTGTTTTGGATTAAAGTGGTGCAGATTGGAGTGAGGTGAACTGGAGTGGGACAGATTGTTTTGGATTGGAGTGGGGCAGGTTGTTTTGGATTGCCGTGGGACAGATTAGAGTGGGGCAGATTGTTTTGGATTGGAGTGCAGCAGATTGCAGTGGGGCAGATTGTTTTGGATTCGAGTGGGGCAGATTGGTGTGGGGTAAATAGGAGTGAGTGGGTTGGTTTGGATTGGGGTGGATTGGTGTGGTGTGGGGTGGATTGGGGTAGATTGTAGTGGGGTGAATTGGGATGTACTGCACGATTATGTGTAAAAGCATCATTTCAGAAATCACACATAATAAAGAAACAATGTCTCTTTGCAATATTTCAAACAAGATAATTGTCATCTTTTTAGAACAGCACCCACAAGCAAAAAACAAAACAAAACATGAGTGCAAAGTGAGAAAAGATGACTTCACAAAATAAAAGTTAGGTATAAAAAATAAAACTTTGCAATGTTGTTTGTCCTGCTGGACATGTTTTGCCAGCCACAGGACTTTTCTGTTTCCAGGGCACTAGAAGTTAAAAAGAACAGAATAGTACCTCAATCTCATCGGGAGCAGCGAACCAGCACTGATTAAATTGAATAAATCAGTGCTTGATCCCTGCTCCATACAGAGGAACGGCAATGATGCTTGGCCTGCTTTGACGAATTACGAGGCTGTAGTGTTCCATGCATGTCAACAAATGGTAAGTGACAGGCGAGCTACAAGCCCTTTACTGTACACAACAGAGTCTTGAAAGCGAGACGCATCTGCTAGCACATGCACTTGCAGGATCGACCCTAACAAATCTGCACTCTATTGGAACATGGTCGTTCAGAGACATCTCCTGGTGATTGTCAGAACTATGAATATCAATAGAATAAAATAACGTTTAAAATAGGAAAGAAGAAAGAACATCATATTTTGGAGCAAAAATCTAACGTCAAAAGTCAATTTGTAGGGATTTTATTTCAGTAAACTCAGGCACAGAAACGTCTCAGGCTACTTCACTTATTTTTATGGTAATTAACATCTGCCAATGGTAATTGCGAAGACTTTTAACTGACATTTTTTTAAACGTCATCCCCAAAATGACCCTAAATGCTAGGACATTTGCGAGGCGTTTCCAAGAATTTGATGACTTGTGTAGAATCGAAGTCCCACCATTTTGCATATCTCTGATCATAATGGGGTAACTTGTGAATCCGGATTAAGATGTGATTCTGGAATAAGGTATGAATTAGAAGTAAATTGCTTCTAAGATCTGAAAGGAAATAAAATATATGCATTGAGCACAACTAAAATTGGTTACTTATCTCTATTTTGCTGAATCATCCCATACGTGGTGGAGTTGTTTTACTCCAAATTTTCCACCTGGATGAAGGATTATTAAGTAGAACGAGACTGAGCTCTGCAGTCATTTGGAGTAAAACACAGTTAAAGGTTTGCACATCGTCAATTCATTATTGTACACAGTTCAACAAAAAGTACTAGTCCAATTTTACTCCATGTTAAACAGGACTTTCATATTTTTCTAAATTATTTAAATACATGTGTTGCCTTATCCCAGTCTCCTTCAACTCAAACTCATGACAGGGCTGGACTGGAAAACCAAATCAGTTGTGTTAAAAAAAAAAAAATCAAACCAGCACCACACAGCAGGAGATCCTGACTACAACTGAGCCACTGGGTCATTGTGGGGGCCATCTTGCTCTGAAAGCATCATCCTATCCTGCAGCTTGCTAGGACAAATCCAGAATAGAAGAATGGCCAATCTGACCTTGGTTCATGACTATTTCTGGAGGTGCTATGGTCAGACTGGTCTATGGAGAAAGATGATGATTTTTCAGAGAGGCCATTGCAGCGGGGGATGCACTTAAGTATGTATTAGTATTTGTTGGAAATTGCCCTTTTTGCAGGGTCATTCCTACACCTTTTGCCTCCTTCCTCTTATTTTTTTTCTGATCTGTTTTTGTTGGATTTAGGACTCTGGGCACTTTACCACTGCTAACCAGTGCTAAAGTGCATATGCTCTCTGTGTAAATTGTATTTTTGACTGATTTATCAATGATTGGCATATTTGATTTACTAGAAAGCCCCTAGTAAAGTGTACTAGAGGTTCACAGGGCCTATAAATCAAATGCTACTGGTGGGCCTGCAGCACTGATTGTGCCATCCACGTAAGTAGCCCTGTGAACATGGCTCAGACTTGCCACTGCAGTGTCTGTGTGTGGAGTTTTAAACTTCCGATTCGACCTGGCAAGTGTACCCACTTGCCAGGCCCAAACCTTTCCTTTTACCACATGTAAAACACCCCTGAGGTAGGCCCCAGGTAGCCTCATAGGAAGGGTGCAATGTATGTTGAAGGTGGAACATGTACTGATGTGGTGTACATGTCCCAACAGTGAAATACTTCTAAATTCGGTTTTCCCTGTTGCAAGGCCAAAATCTCTCATAAATTAACCCAGGGGCTGCCTTTAAAATAACTTTAAAGTGCAGATTCCCTTTGAGAGCAGATTGAAATATGGAGTTAGGGGTCTCTGAACTCACAATTTAAAAATACATCTTTCAGTAAAGTTGTTTTTGAGGTTGTTAATTTGAAAATGCCACTTTTAGAAAGTGGGCATTTTCGTGCTAAAACCATTCTGTGACTCTGTCTGTGGATTCCCTGTCTGGGTCAGTTTGACAGTTTGGCTGTTTGTTCATTCCCTCTAGACAGTGGCACAAAGGGTGCTATGTTGTAGCGTGCATATCCTGATGAGCCATCTGGGCTAGAGTGTAGGGAGGAACTGTCACTTACACTTGAAAGGGTTGTGCCTCCCCTCACACAATGCAGTCTCTGACCCCCTCGAGTGTGTCTGGAGCCAGGCCTGGGCAAGGCAGGATCTTGTCAACAACAGAGACTTTCCTTTGAAGTTTGCTTACTTCAAAGGCAGAACTGGGTATAAGTAGTGGACCCAAAACCCCAGACTTTTAGAATCTTTCTGGAATCAAGAGTAACCTCTGCCCAGGAAAAGAGCTGGAGAGCTGAAGGAAGAGTACTGTCCCTTTGCTTGTTTCTTTGCTGGACTGGCCTACAGTTGCTGTTTGTGCCTGAAAAGAGTGCAAAGGGTGAACTTTGCTGTCTGTGTTGCTTGAGAAAGCGCTCCAAGGGCTTGGAGTAGAGCTTGCCTCCAGTTGGAAGTCTCAGGGACACCAAAGACTTCAGTTTCCTCGACCTGCAGCACTGGGAACTGTGTGTTTTGTGCTGTTCAAGAGGAGAAACCACAGCGGCGCTTCCAACAAAACCGCTGCCCTGCACTTTGACCTGCCAACACCGCACTGCCCCGCTTCGCATCACGGCCTTGGTCTCACCGTCGCCGTCATCAGATGACTTCATGGAGCCGCTGCTCGCACCGCAACCTGTGGGTCCCGCACTCCGGCATTGCTTGCTCACACCGCCGCCTGGGCCTCCTCGACTCCACCGCTCCTGCTGACACTGATGCCGCTGCCTACACCGCGGCCTGTGGACACTGTTCATGAGGTACAAGAAGCACTGTCCCATCCCCCACGGCAGCACCGGTCCACTGACGCTAGCACCATTGGTTCCAGTGTTATCACCATGCATCCCTACCTGCACCGTGGCCTGTGAACTCTGCTCGTGAGGGTCACAAAGCACCGTCCCGTCCTGCACCTCTGACTTGGGCCAACCGACGACAGTGCTTCAGCTATGACGACGACGGTGCCTGCACTGTAACCTTGTGGCACTGCATGTTGCACCGCCCTGCTTCACACCGCAGCCCTGGTCTCACCGACGCCGCTGGATGCCGTCACGAGCCGCTGCCTGCACCGTGACCTGTGGGCACCCCACGTCGCATCGTCCTGCTTCGCAACGCAGCACCGATGCCATCCACGTCAGCGCTCCTGACTTTATCAGCCCGGAGTTCGATCTGCAACACGTGTGACTCCAAGGGCCCAATGACTCCCGCACCGACTCCAGTACCGACAACGCAACAACAGCGACGCCTCTCTCCGGAGCTCACCGCGAGGATCGCTACACCCTGCAATTCCAAAGGTACCGTTTGCAGGTCTGCCCGACACTGTAGCTGGCCTATGACGCCGCGGCTGGCCTGAAATGTTGGTTTTGTTGATCATGACTCTGTGATACCAACTTCAAGGAACTGTATTTTTGAGTAAATCTTGCAGAATTCATATTTTTATTATTGTATGTTGGATTTTTATCATATTTGGTCTTGTTTTATGTAGATAAATATTGGCTATTTTTCTAAAACTGGTGTGGTGTCCTTTTATAGTGTTTTCATATATTACTGTGCTTTATGTGCAAATGCTTTACAAATTGCTTCTGAGATAAGCCTGACTGATTGTGCCAAGCTACCAAGGGGTGAGCAGGGGTTAACGGAGCGGGTATCTCCCTTATCCTGACTAGAGTGAGGGTCCCTACTTGGACAGGGTGCAAACCGACTGCCAAAGAGACCCCATTTCTAACAGTATTTATATAGCACAAAACTAGTTGTGAAGTGCCAGAGCACTGTTAAGGCCGGACTGGCCGGACTGGCATCAGGCGTTTCCCCGTAAGCCTGGAAGGGTGGGGGGCCACTTTTGCTACTGGGTCAATCAATCAATCAATCAGGGAATTTGTAAAGCGCACTACTCACCCGTGAGGGTCTCAAGGTGCTGAGGAGGGGATGGGGGAGGAGTTGGGGGGTGCTGCTACTGTTTGAACAGCCAGGTCTTGAGAAGTTTCCTGAAGGTAAGGAGTTCTTTGGTCTGGCACAGGTGGGTGGGAAGAGTGTTCCACGTTTTGATGATCTACCACCGATTGTAGTTCTGTGGATGCGTGGGACGGTTGCGAGGGCGAGGTCGGCAGAGCGGAGATGCCAGGTCGGGGTGTAGAAAGAGAGTCGTCTGTTGAGGTATTCTGGTCCGGTGTTGTGCAGTGCTTTGTGAGCGTGGGTGAGGAGTTTTAAGGTGATTTTCTTGTTGACTGGCAGCCAGTGCAGGTTTTTCAGGTGGTCTGTGATGTTGCAGTGGCGGGGATGTCCAAGATGAGGCGTGCAGAGTTTTTCTTGATGCGTTGCAGTTTCTTCTGGAGTTTGGCCGTGGTTCCTGCGTAGAGGGCATTGCCGTAGTCCAGTTTGCTGCTTACGAGGGCTTGGGTGACTGTTCTTCTGGTTTCGGTGGGTATCCATTTGTAGATCTTTCTGAGCATGCGGAGGGTGTTAAAGCAGGAAGAGGAGATGGCGTTAATTTGCTGGGTCATGGATAGTGAGGGGTCCAGGATGAATCCTAGGTTGCGTGCGTGGTCGGTGGGAGTAGGAGCGGTTCCGAGAGTGGCAGGAGTCACCCCATGTGAAAGGGGTGGAGCCGAAGATGAGGACTTCCGTCTTGTCTGAATTTAGTTTGAGGCAGCTGCTCTTAATCCATTCGGTGATGGTCTTCATTCCTTCGTGGAGGTAGGTCTTGGCGGAGTCCTTGGTGAGGGAGAGGATCAGCTGGGTGTCGTCGGCGTATGAGATGATGTTGAGGTTGTGGGATCATTAGCGAGCGGGCCAAGTAGACGTTGAAGAGGGTTGGGCGGAGGGACTAGCCCTGCGGTACGCCGCAGATGATTTCGGTGGCCTCCAAGCAGAATGGGGGGAGGCGGGCTCTCTGGGTTCTGCCGGTGAGAAAGGAGGTGACCCAGTCCAGGGCTCTGTTGTGGATTCCAGCATTGCTGAGGCATGAGTGTAGGGTGTGGTGGCAGACGGTGTCCAACGCAGCAGAAAGGTCCAGGAGGATGAGGGCTGCGGTTTCACCGCTGTCCAGTATGGTTCTGATATCACCGGTGGCTGCGATGAGGGCGGTTTTGGTGCTGTGGTTGCTGTGGAATCTGGATTGGGAAGGGTCAAGGGTATGGTTCTCCTCTAGGAAGTGGGTTAGTTGTCTGCTGACGTCCTTCTCAATGACTTTTGCCGGTAAGGGGAGCAGGGAGATAGGCTGGAAGTTCTTGAGGTCCTTTGGGTCCGTCTTCAGTTTTTTGAGGAGGGCGTTGATCTATGGGTGGAGGCATTTTAGGAGTGCAGCTGTTTTAAAAGCACTTCAGAGTTCATTGTATATACAACAGGTTTCAGGCAACAACAAAAGTGCCAATATAATTCTGGTGATTAATGCACCTGTTAGACAGCTAGAGTTTTGTCTAGTGGCAGTTTTGACTCATCTAAGGTAGCATAGAGGGTTATTATACCTGCTGGAAAGAACGCGTACTATGCAGACCACCGAACAGTATTTTATGTGCCATGCTCAGTGGGATACTGCTTGTGTCAGAGATCTTTTTGTTACTGTGCAGTTTATAAGTTACAATCATAAGCTAGCACAATGAGCTATGAACTCCCATCAAAGAGCTGCATGCAAACTGCATGGTACCTGTTAGAAAGTTATATTTTCCCAGACTTTGATTATCCTAATTTACCAAAAAGGATTTATTTGGGTAGAAACAAATTGTTTTTAATAAAAGCAACCCCAACCACTGTCTTACACCCTGAATCCTGAGAGAGGGGCTATGGAGAGATAAGAGAATGATGGTGATGGACTCATTAAAGGGCCCCAATAAAGATTGTTGTAACCTGATGCACTGTAAGGCCTTAATTTACTATGCTTTAAAAACGAATGCAATTGAATATATAATTAAAAATATATTGTAGAATGAACCGTTTTCGACATTTTTTCCCAAATTTTCTTAGGGGTGCAGGAGAACACCCCAAGCCGCATTGTAGCGCTCAGGCTCACTCGCTAGGCACCCTACGGGCGCTGGTCTGACAAGATTTGCCATGGCCGCTTCGCGTTCCCAGTCCAACCCTAAGCACTGTAGGTGACATGAGGGGTTGGCAGACCACCGTACATTGTCTACAGCAAGTGGGGTTTACGTGAATACATTTTACACACAATCGGGCACAGGGAGATTAAGGGATTTGCCCAGAACAACACAATATTGAATCTGGCGCCAGGGCGACAATTCAGAGCGGAGTCCCCGGGTTCCTAATGCGGCAGCTAGAACTGTGCATTCAGACGTCATTGTGAACGTCTTTGCTTTGGATTGAGGGGAAGGCAACTGACTAGGAACAAGCCAACCAGTGTCCGTCTGTACCCCACGCCTCAATGCAGTCAGCACACCTCTCTGGTATGAGCATTTCATTCTTTTGAGATGCTGGCTTTCCACATACTTTCCATTGAGGAAATCACGTATGCGACCCTAATTTACCTCCATTAGTATTCAAGCGCACCCCTTTGCCCCAAATCTTCACTCTATCCTTGTTATTGGGATCGAATGTGGGTTCATATCAGACTTTGTTGGCTTGTTAGTTATTCCTTCTCTATCCTGAGTGGACTTTGTTCTCAACATACCTCCTGAAGAAAGCACGACCTTGGGGAAAGTGCATTTTTTCCTACTCGGCATTTGCATACGGTTCAGCACAATTATGAAAATAAAACGCCTGGGGAGACATCTGCAAGAAAAGTGTTTGAGAGGTACGACCTCGTGTACAACAGCAATACAAGATATCTGCTTCATTTATTTTCCTTACTGTTTTAAAAGTGATGCAAGGAAGGTTGCTCGTGCACCGTATGCTGCCAAGGCACATGTCCAATTTCACAGTTTTCACAAGGGATTTCATGTGGGTGAAAATTGCACCAAAAGCGTAAATGGGAAAAATAAAAAAAATGCACACAATAGGCAAATCCCAGTAACTGGGATTTACACACGATTGCACTTGTGTAATCACAATCTAATGCAGACTTGATATCGATTTCCTTCGCTGTAGTGTGCGCTCTATTCGGTGATCCTCCAAGGCAGATAAGTTTCCTCCACGTGCCTCTTCGAGAGTGTCCTTCACTCTCGGTTTGTAGAGCGCTCCAAACCACATCTATCATACATGAAAGATGTATCCTGCCTTTGATCTTTCCCTGTGCCAAAGCCGATCCGTTCTTCTCTGCCTCTCAGACTACATCTGACAATGGTGGTTCTGAATACCGAGCCTGTAGCGTCATTACTTCGTATTCACTTTGAATTTTCAAGTAACAGTTTTGTTTTCTTGCTGATCTGTGACAGGTTGTCGCAGGAGAATTGGTTCAGAAGGGCCCACATTGTGATGGGCCGTGGGTAGCAATCAAAAATTTCGGAGAAATTTCTTCAAGCCCTTTCTAAAGACCTCTAAAATGGGACTAATTCTGCTACTCGTCCGCCTGTGAACCCTTCTCACACTGCATAACCGCAGGTATCGCGAGACTATGCAGGGGATCATCTGAAGGCAGTTAAACTTGACATCTTTTAATTTGTAGGTGATCCCATGTTTGCTTAACTTTTTTCCACTCGAAACCTACATTTGCTATATTTTCCTGCAATTTGAACTCAAAAATGGTTTTGAAGCTTGCAAACACTGTGAGGACAATTTCACAGAATTTGCAGAGAAGTAAAATCTTTGAACCATTGCACACCTCTAGTGTTAGTCATCTAGTCACTCGCTTCAGATATAATTAGTTGGTTAAAATCCCTCCCTAATTTCAGTCTCTGCACGACGTGTAAGAGTTTCACATTTCATACAATAGAACACAGCAGCAATATTCCATGTTTGCAAAAAATCTAACATTTGAACAAGGCATTCAATGTTACAAGCGCGCCAACAGTTTTCGATACGTTTCACAGCACTCTTCCTTTCTCGAGCTTTCCCGAAACTTCAGTTCTTGTTCCACTGCACCTTCCCGCCTTTCATCCATCATCTAACACTCGCAAGTGCTAACGTCCGCCTGTCTTCGGGGCGCCCGCCACAGAGAAAGGACTGACGTCCACAGGCTGCTGTCGGCTTCAGGCCAGAGTGTAGGCAAGAAAGTGCGGGCCAACCCATCAGAGAAGAGCCTCGTGCCTTAGAGAATCTCATCCCATTGGGCACTGGCCCAAGAGAGCCATTCGAGTGATAACAGCTGTCTCCTTGTTCCTCTTTAAAGTGGAAAATGGCCCCCATCGGAGTGGCACTCGATAAGACTGGAGTCCGGGATAATCCATTCTGTCCCAGGCGGAAGGCGCCAACACTTTAAAGTGCACAGCATCAGGCCAAGAGGGCCCGGATACCAAGGGTCTTGTCACTCACTGCCTTTAGGCTTTTCGCTCACTAGCTATGATTACAAAGTTGTTTGTTTCTAAGCACATCCCATTGTGAGAGATAACGGAACCGAGGTACACATCATTCAAGTGACTTGCCCAAGATCACACAATTTTCATGCAGTTGAACTTGACTCGCTTAATTTACAACATTGCGGAGGTGCACCAGTCACATGCCTAATCATTGGCCTTGCCCACACCCTGTGCTGCAACATTGGTGGACACTATAGACATCAAACTTCTTTCTAGGTGTCCAGAACTCTCAGATGGGTGTGTGGAATATCTCTTGACCCACGGTAGGTCTCCAAATCTTTTGTCCTTTCTGTACTCTTGTTCTAGATGGGGGAGGAGAAAGGGGGTTCTGTTTTTCCATAGCGTGTGTAATTCCTGCATGAACTCTGGGTTTTACATGCATGTAAGGGGGTTCCCTGCCTTATAATCATTATATTTTGCCAGGAGATCTTCATATGCACTATCTGTCATGAGAATAAATTATCTTGTGTACCTTTCCTTCATTAATGTCTATTGTTACAAGAGATTTCTGCTTGAAACGGCTCTACGTCGAGAGAAAACTATGTGGTATGCCTGACACAGCCCAGTAGCACTGAGTAATATGCTTTGCCAGGAACGCCGTAGTTGCAGGTCTTGGCAAATGAAGTTGAGCGCCGCAAATTAAGTCCGGCCCGAAATCTTTTGCAGGTTTTGTGGCGGCCTATCTTAAACTATGCTATACAATTTTAAAATAATGACTTGCACATTCACAGTTTTCATTCACAGGCTGGGACCTCATAGCACTAATAATGACTTGCATATTCACAGTGTTTTCATTCACAGGCTTGGACCTCATAGCACTATAAATAGACGTCATTTTCCCCAATGCATGAACCCCAGTTCAGTTCTTTGACCCCATAGTTACACACAGACACATCTGTACTGAGTGCACTAACCAATGAGCTTTCATATTGACAAAGTGTGCATTTCTCACCAATTATATTAACGCACATTATTTTTCATTTAAAGTGTGTGTGTTATATTTTATAGGCGATAGGCCAACAAAAAAGTTGCTGAATATTTTGTCCCTTAACCATATGTGCGACCCTGCCCCTGCACTCACTGGCACTGCCCCATTGCACTCCGATTGAAAGGTCCCATGCTATTTTTTTCACACTTCTACCACTGGAGCTGTAAAACTTTGTTGTAATGTTGCACCTGCGTTTGCTGAGAAAGTAGCGAAACATTTTAGTTTAATCGCACTAAATGAGGTTGTGAAAAAACAACATTGTATTTTAATGTTAAATCAAATGTTTACCACAATTTTGTACAAGTTCAAGAGCTAGTCCGAATGGGAAATGTCAATACAGATGGGTTTTGTCTAGGTTTCAACATCAACATACACACGTCATTAAACTTTGCTGTTGTAATCTTTCACAGTTAATGTAGATTTTTCTAGTAATCCATGAAGGAAAGTCATAATTTAATTAAAGGCATGGAGGCGATTATTATGCTTTCAATTCTTGCTTTAATTTCAAGAGCAGCAGTCAAGATATTAAGAAAAACTACAAATCCCATCAGGCATGGGAAACACAGTCAATGGGGTAAAAACGTAGTACATATAATCAGCCAATCTTAACCTAGCAACACATATAATACCCAGCTTGACTGGGAACAGCCCTCTTTTCTTGTCCAAGAAGTTAATAAGTATTGAATAACGGAATAAGAGAAAACACAATAGCAAGAGCCATAATAAGGGAAAAAAGTTATTGGCAAAAAGTTCATAAATCTGGGACCCAGGTAAACAGATGAGGTTGAAGGAGGTACAAGATCACCTCAGAAGTCTGAGATTGAAGAAGACATCCGGGAAGAACCAGGAGGAGATGGTATCACCTTATGAGAAAGATGGCAGAGGTGTGAAGCCACATCCAGGGAGAGAAAGAAACATGAAGTTAACAGCGTTGAGGAGGGATAATATTAGTCTCCATGTCTTTAAGAAAATAAAGACTTTTCATCATAAGTTACTAGTAAAATCTACGTTTTATTGAAAGACTGGAGCCTATTTTACTTGGTCAAAGCAAGTTAATGTCAATGGAGTAAACCCTATGAACAGGTTTGCAAAATAACATTTTGAGCACATTACCATTAGTCCAATTAACTGATCTGAGAATTTGCTCGAGACAAGAGTCAGCCCAAAAACCGCCTGTTTGGGAATTGTATCTGAAAACTTTGTTTCCTTTCCCACAGAAACCTCGACCTCTCTGGGGATAGAATTGAGGTCTGTAGACTTCATAGGAGGAAGTGAAGAAGCCGTTGGAACCTTAGTTGTTGTAGTTGTGGCTGTCTCTTCTTCCCCCTTGCATACCTAAGGTAACTGCTGAATCATGACCAATGAAATGGGTTTCTGAAGCTTACCGGTGCAACCCTGTTCTTTTGCCCAGCCTTCCAGCATTCTGTTGAGTCAGAAAATATCTGAACATTCCAATCAAGCTCATCCTGAATAGCTGTTGCAATACCTTTGAAAGACTTCAAAAAGAAAGACCACATCCTGAGATCCTCCTTCACTCCTGTTGACAATCGTACGTGGTGGTGCAGTTGAGAGCTCCTTGCAAGCGTTAAGCCCAACCATCTACAGAAGGTCTTACTTGTCATGACTGCCCTACAAGCAAAATTGAGATGACCCAGCAGAACCTGTACCTCCTTCACTCTCTCCTTTTCTTTGGCCAGCATTGCTGCCACCAGTTCTAGCAATGCCTTCTTCTTGTCTATTGGTGGACTTGCCTCCATATGTTCTGTGTTCAATTCTATGCCTAGGAATGACAGACCCATACTGGGGCCCTCTGTCTTTTTTGGTGCTAGCGGGACCCCTGGAACATCCATAAGCTCCTGGAACCTTGCCAGTGAACAGCCACTGTATAAATGAACTGAAGCATTCAGAGAGTGCACAGGATACTGAACATCTCATTGTAATGCCTTGCCACATACTAAGCACCGTCAAATTGTTTACCTAACATTTTGAAGTCATCTGGGTACACAGGAAGCAACCTAAAAGTTGACTTTACATCACTCTTGGCCATCAATGCCCCTTGCCCTGCCTCTATCACCAATGCCATAGCCACGTTCACAGAGGAATAAGATACGGACACCAGATTCTGAGGAATAAAGTCATTCACTGACCAACCCTCTGGCCATGACAAATGTTGAAAGAGTCAAAACTGTCCTTTCTCTTTCTTTGGTACGACACCTATGGGTAACACAATCAGATTCTCCATCAGACAATCATCAAAAGGGCCTGACATTCTCTCTTTCACAATTTCCTTGTCAAGTTTCTATTGCACTACCTCTGTATGGCACTACGCAGATTATCCGCCCACCTGTGGACCCAGGGACCCGTTTATACTAAACCAAAACCCCACTTGAAACCTTCCTTTATCACCCCTGCTTCTGCTGGCCCAGTCATAAAACTGCAGCCAATATTCCAGTCTGTGCAATTTAGCCAAGGTATGAGCCCTTTCCTGCAGTTCCTTGTGCCCCCCTAACCCCTCTACTCGAGAATTGTTGTGGGTGCTACTCTGACCCTGATCCCCCTGTGCAGGGCTACCACTATCCCTCAGGCTGCCCCTAAAATCCCCCTGCCTGCCCAGAACAGTGAATGAGGGTGTGCCTGCCTGCACACTGGGAGCAGTCATGTTGGAATTTACTATGTTCACAAGTGCACAGAGCCTTGTTGAAATATCAGCATGCCCTTTGGATCCCTCTTGACTTCCTGTCCCACCCCTCCTCGGGTGGAGCACCCCTGGAAGGGCTTGTAAACCACTGGCAGGTCACGACCTGTAAAAACTATCTTCCCGAGCCTAGCCAGGCCCAGTCAGTATCCAGTTCCCCCCATTTTTGCTTCAGTATTTCAAGCCATTCTTGCCCTGAACTTCTCATCATATTGAGCCCAAGCATACTTCCCAAACATCAACTGGGCTTTGCGTATCACGTCCATGTATTTGAATAGCATTATGCTACGTTCTAGAAAGTTCTCACAATAAATGCTGGTGTGAATTTAAAAAAGCCCCTGTCCAGTTCTCAATAGTCAGGGGAACCTTTGGCCTTTTGGCCAGTTCATATTCTTCATCCTTTGACTCCCTCCTTCGATCTGACTTCCCTATGGAGTAGTTTAAGCATCTCAACGGATTCCCCTTTCCATATCTTTTCTTTAGTTCCCAACATAAAGTGCACCCCCAGTGGTTTCATCATGCCCATGTTGAGCAGAGGTTTTATTTTCAGCTCTATTTCCTCATCACCAACCATCAACTTTTTATGGCTAGGAGGCTCTGTGTACAACTCAGGAGCCTCAAGTGACCCAGATGGCCTAATTTATATGCCCCATCCCCTACATTGCACTGCAGTATGCTGCAGGGGCACTTGGGCACGCTCTTGAAAGCCCGCCCGCGTGAGAGCAGAGTGGCCTCTCCTTACCTGCAAACTCTCAGTGCACAACTTGTTTGGCGGGGAGCAAGCCACAATCACTGCCTCCAACTGCTCTGAGGCCCGACACAGGAGCCTCACTTCCCTCTCCTCGTGTGCGACCTCTTTCACAAGGTCCAGATGCACACCTTCGTGCAACAAGTGCATGGCTGTCGTGATTTTCTCGGCGTTGGACGCCATCTGAGAGAAACCTAAAACCACAAAAGGCAACTATACAAACCGCTAATAAAACAAGCATATGCAATGCAATGGGTCTCAAATTTGCTTGAATTAGAGCTATTAGGGTTGTAAACTCCTAACGGGACTTTTGTTGCCATATAAACTGAAAATAAAAAGTAAAACAGTTTCACATAAGCGAGCCTACGGCCGCCGTGAGCACGAAACAGACACAAAGGGAAACAGAAGAAATAAAAAGTAAAACAGTTTCACATAAGTGAGCCGACGGCCGCCATGAGCGTGAAGAAGACACACAAAGGGAAACAGAAGTTTACTTCTGGTGAAACATATCGGTAAAAGTGCAACTATCCATGTAACCGGCAAAAGTGCAACTATCCATGTAACAGGGTCTATATTCATGCAAAGCGCTTGACTGCTGCCCAGCAAGATCATGCTGCCTACAAAATAAAGAGGAAAAAGTAGTCCAGAAACCATACAGAAAACATGGAGCCTCGTATGTTTTCAGTAGTTATCCGGTGCGCTTGAGGAGGGCTAAATACCAGAAAAGGCATAACCTATGTATGCCTTTCACGAATGAAATCAAGCGAATTTTAAAAGGCAAGCCCCCGAACCAATCAAACTGGTGGGTGTGACAAGGGCATGGTTAAAAGCCCACAGAGAGATTACACCAGGGACATAGCGCTTTGTGCGCTCAACCTTAAAAATGAAAAGCAGCTAAACTAATTAAACTAATGGGTACCCAGCCACCAGGTCACCACACTTAAAATGGTGTTGGAGGAGCCCAACACAGCCCAAATATGTTACACTTGGGCTAAATTGGGCTACTCTGTAATCCAGCTGCCTTAACTTTATTTTTAAAGGGGCAGTCATAACTGACTGCACCTAATTTCCCAAAACCCTCCCTTGGGGAGCGGGGGGCTGACCTCACTAAGTTAATCTGCCCTCCCAAGACCCCATTTTGGATGAATCAGCAAACTACCAAAATATCCCAGTAATAGAAATAAACAAAGGACATTCTATGTGCTGTCGATTTGAAAGGGGTGGCTGGCGGTTGAAAGTGTGCAGAACACTCAACCTATTAGAAATGATCGATTTTGGTTAGTTTTGCCCTAAGTTGTGATGCAATACCAGCTGCATACATGACACATTATAATATATATATTGAATAGGACCTCAACAAAAAATGTACGCACCTTGGACTGACAAATTCGGAGGGGGTAACATAAATTTGTGGGACACAGAAGTTGATGCACTGAAGTACACCAATCAATATATATGCAAATCAAGATTAATTAAGTGTTCTGTCTCTCTACATTCTCACATGAATTACTCACTAACATAGAATCTCATTATTTTCCTCATACAATATGCCAATGTCCTAGAACACGAAGTAAAAAAATATTGGTTACCTCATGACATACTCAATAAACGTGTCATGTTACACATGAATGTCTTGTAACTATTACTCGGGTTAGGGTGCATTTATTATGGTCTAAATAAAAGCAGATCTTATTATCCTAATTGTGTATTGATCTGATGTTAGGTGTGATGGGCTGGTCCCTCTTCTTTTTTCTCTCTCATACAATTTTACGTTGATCATTATCTCAGTTTGTTTTGTAAACTTAATAACATTTTTGACCTAATAAAACATTTCAATGTAAAAAAGACAAGGGGAGCCTGATAGAAGTTATTGCAGTCTGACATCAAAATCAGTCCAATATGAGATATTCGATCGGGAAAGTCTTTTAAACAATGTATAGTCTATTTAGGTTACATTTTGCTTAGTTTTAATCTAACCCCATTTCATCAATAGTTGAATGGCAATCCTATTCTGTATGAAAACTCCCAATTTTCGGCCAAATGGGATTAAAAGTGGTGCTGTTTTATTGCTCTCAAAATTGCCTGGTGCAGTTAAACACAGGCGCAGTTTCACCTCCCAAAAGAAGGTGTGGACGTCATTTAGGGGATGCCATGGGTCGCAGCTGCGGCCGCTGGCTTGCCCTTTGCTACTCCTGGCACTGCCTTTGCGACCCCTGGCCTCAGAAGTGACAAAGTCAGTGGCAGGAACACAGCGGCAGCTCGTCCTTATGGACATCAGTTGGGGCTTCAATCTGTTTGTTTTCTGTCCATGTCCATTTTTAATACCTTAATAATGAATAATAATAACAATATTATAATAAAGAACCAACAGCATTATTATTATTATTATTATTATTATTATTATTAATAATAATAATAACGCCTTAGCTGCTGGGCCTTCATTCCCTCCCCCCGACCTCCCCTATGTTTGAGCCCTTTTTTGGTTATTTGAGGTAATTCGCGCTAAGGCTTTCATAACCTTTTGTCCACATAAGCTATCCATGCCAAATTTGCGTCCTTTTTTTTCAACATCCTAGGGATTCTAAAGGTACCCACAGTTTGTGGTTTCCTCTGGATGAGACAAAGAAATTAGCCAAAATACAGCTAAAATTTTGTTTTTTTTCAGAAAAATGGGAATAAAAGGGCTGTAGAAGAAAGCATGTGTTTTTTTCCTGAAAATGGCATCAACAAAGGGTTTTTGGTGCTAAAATCACCATCTTCCCAGCTTTCAGGAACAGGCAGATATGAATCAGAAAACCAAATTTTTCAACCCAATTTTCTTCATTTTACTGGGACATACCCCATTTTTACTATCTGTTGTGCTTTTAGCCTCCTTCCAGTTAGTGACAGAAATGGGTTTTAAAACAATGCTGGATCCAGGAAAGCTAAACATTTCTGAAAAGTAGATAGAATTCTGAATTCAGCAAGGGATCCTACAATGTTTTCTTACAGAACATAACAGCTGAAATAAAAAAAGAAATATTGAAATTGAGGTAAAAAACAGCCATTTTTCTCCATGTTTTACTCTGTAACTTTTTCCTCCTGTGATGTCATATTTTCAAAAGTAATATACTGTTACCTCTGCTGGACTCTTCTGGTTGTAGTGATATATAGGGCTTGTACGTTCATCAAGAACCCCAGGTCCCCAGAGCCAATAAAGGAGCTGCACCTTGCAATGGGTTTTCATTGTAAACCGGGTGTACAGCAATTTATTTAGTGAAATATAAAGAGTGGAAATAGGAATCAAGGAAACCATTGTATTTCCAAAATGGGAGCAAGATAAGGTATTGAAAAGCAGTGGTTATTTTCACATCTCTAAATTCCGGGGTGCCCATACTAGCATGTGAATTACAGGGCATTTCTCAAATAGACGTCTTTTTTACACACTGTCTTACATTTGGAAGGAAAAAATGTAGAGAAAGACAAGGAGTAATAACACTTGTTTTTCTGTTTTGTGTTCCCCCAAGTCTTCTGATACAAAATGGTACCTCACTTGCGTGGGTAGGCCTAATGCCCGCAACAGGAAACGTAACATGGACACATCACATTTTTACATTGAAATCTGAAGTGATTTTTGGAAAGTGCCTAGCTGTGGATTTTGGCTTTTAGCTCAGGCGGCACCTAGGGAAATCTACCTGTGCATGTTCGAAAACAAGACACCTGGAGGAACCAGGATGGGGTGACTTGTGGGGCTCTCACCAGGTTCTGTTACCCAGAATCCTTTGCAAAACTAAAAATTTGGCCAAAAAAAACCACTTTTCCCTTTGATTTCGGTGCTGCAAAGTTCTGGAATCTGAGGGGAGCTGCAAACTACCTTCCACCCAGCATTCCCCCAAGTCTCCTGATAAAAATGGTACCTCACTTGTTTGGGTAAGCCTAGTCCCCGCAGCAGGAAATGCCCCAAAACACAACGTGGAGACATCACATTTTTTCAAAGATGACAGACGTGTTTTCTGCAAAGTGCATAGTTGTGGATTTTGGCCTCTAGCTAAGCCAGCACCTAGGGAAACCTATATATTTTTGGAAACTAGATACCTAGGGGAAATCAGAATGGAGTTACTTGGGGGGCTCTCACCAGGTGCTGTTACCCAGAATCCTTTGCAAACCTCAAAATTGAGCAAAAAAACACTTTTTCCTCACATTTCGGTGATGGAAAGTTCTGGAATCTGAGTGAAGCTGCAATCTTCCTTCCACAGAGCGTTCTCCCAAGTCTCCCGATAACAATGGAACCTCACTTGTGTGGGTAGGCATAGTGCCCGCAACAGGAAACGCCCCAAAATGCAACATGGACACATCAAATTTTTACATTGAAAACTGACGTGTTTTTCGGAAAGTGCCTATGGATTGTGGTCTCTAGCTCAGCTGGTACCTAAGAAAACCTACCAAACCTGTGCATTTTTTAAAACTAGACACCAGGATGGTGTAACTTGTGGCGCTCTCACCAGGTTCTGTTACCCAGAATCCTTTGCAAACCTCAATAAACCTAAAAAAAACACTTTTTCCTCAAATTAAGGTGATAGAAAGTTCTGGAATCTTCGAAGACCCACAATTTTCCTTCCACCCAGCATTCGCCCAAGTCTCCCGATAAAAATGGTACCTCACTTGTGTGGGTAAGCCTAGTTCCCACCACAGGAACAGATCACACAATGGTCAATGTAGGTCCTTAAATGAGGGAAACTGTTGACCCTGGGGTGATCCATTCCGGGCGCAGGTACTAGGTACAAGCACTCAAGTGGGGTAGCGTTTTTATCAGGACATGTGGGGAAACACTGGGTGGTAGGAATTTTGTTAATCCCAGCATATTCCTGTAGTTTGTGTGACAGAAATGCAAGAAAAGATTGACTTTTTATTCAACATTTCACCTTTTCAGGGTATTCTGGGTAAGAAAACATTGGGGAATCCACACAAGTCACACCTCTGTGGACTCCCCCGGATGTATAGTTTCCAGAAATGTCTGGGTTTGGTAGGTTTCCCTATATGGCCGCCGAGCCCAGGACCAAAAACACAGGAGCCTGCCTTACAAAACCAGGATGTTTTGTGATAGATAATTTTGATGCCTCCACAATACCATTTGGGCGGTGGAATTTGGGGCTGAACTAAATTGGGGAGCTCCCAAGAGAGCACTCTCTCTGTGCTTGCCACCGCATGCATCTGCTCTCTAGGTTGGGCTAACCCGCTATTGTCCAGCTGCAGAGATTGTGCTTGTGAAGGGACAGCAGAACTGTCCTCATCACCTCCCTCATAATCAATGGAAGAGGAGTTATCAAATGGGACTCTTCCAACTGAAAAATCACTCCCGGAGTCTGCGCCATTGTCCTATCCTTCAGATGCTGCCTTAGTATCTGCTGTCTCAGTCTCTGATCCAACGTCAGAGCTGTCCTCTATAACCCGAGTGAGGGCTTGAGCAGCAGTCATCCAACAAGATGCCATCTCTGCTTTCGGCTAAACTTTTGCTCTAAAACACTAGCCTACGTAGACAGTCACAAAATTGCTGGTAGGTGTGTGTGTGATACATGCAACAGTAAAGGTCACTTTACCTTTGCTTCTTCCCTCAATCAGCACATTCTTTCAAGACACTAAAAAAAAGATACGCTATTACTTCACCTTGTCACACACCAATTGTCACAGTCTTTAGCGCCTCTAGCGCCCAGTCCAACAATCATTATTGGTGCTTCTACTCCCATGACCTCCTCCTCGGAGTCCCTCACTACCACCCAGCAAAAGTGCCCTTCATCTCTCCATAGTCCCCCGCACATACATTTAATTTGTATTATAGCGCAGGTAATGGCTGACTTTACTAATCTACTCAGCTAATTACATAAAATACAGATTTGATCTTTGCAGTAGGCATATAAACCTTCTGCACTACTTTACGGCATCAAAACTGCCACTAGACGAAAGTCAGATCCTTTTGTAGCAGAATAATAATCACAAGACTTACTTGACTTTTTTATTGCTGCCTAAAAACTACAGTTGAAACGAGTCAGTTGAAGTATGTGCATTGTTTTGAAGACGCAAGCTGCAACGTTCAAGAGAACTGGTGGCGAATATATATGTGTGTGTATATATATATATATACATATATATATATATACACACATATACATATATATTATAGAGAGATCATCTTTATATGTGGGTGTGGTTTTCCTGATGGCAGCCCCCGGGGAAATGTATATATGTAGATATCTAGACATCTATACATATATACATATCTATATATATATCTATATATATCTATATAGATAATCTATATATAGATCTATATATTTTTTTAATAGCTGCATGATTTCCTTGGGGGGCATCAAAAAAATTATTGCCCTGCTCATGGGCGACCCCCTGTCAATTTTTATTTTTTATTTTTAAACCCCCGGGGTGGGAGCGCCCCCAGCGGTAAACCTCCCTTTAAAAAAAAAAATGTGCCCGGGGGGGGGGGGGGGGGGGGGGGGTGATGTGGTGGAGAGGGGGGGAGTTGATGCCTATTTGCCGAGGGGGCAGACCCCGCCTAGTGAAATCCCTGGTGTCTAGTAGGGATTTCCTGGACAGGAAACCCGTTTAGGAAGGCCTCGTTTGAAAGGGGAGAGTCTCCCCTTTCAAACGAGGCCTTCACGAATGTCTGGAAGGCCACAGCCACTACCTGCTCCGGTGGAGAACACAGATAGTGACGTTGTCACAAAGCTGTGGGGTGGGGGGAGACACGGAAGATCTTCTGTGTCTCCCGAGGTATTTTTTAACTCCCTCCCTGGTGTTGGCCACTGGTCATGACCTGCACCAACGCCTGCACTGAAGTGGTTAATAATCATAATAAGAATAAGAAGAATATATTATTCACTACTAGTGTAATAAAAATGTAGTACAGTTAGCTGGAATATGCCCTTCCATGACAGCTGAGGTAAGTAAAAAATTATTTTAAATGTATGTTGTGTGTTTGCTTACTGGTGAGAGTGTGCTTATGTGAGGGAGAAGGTATGTAAGTGTGGCTTTGTGTGTACATATAAGTATATGTGTGTGTGAGTGAAAGGGGAGGTCAAAGCATGTGTGGTGTCACTTTTGCTACTGCTAGCATTTCTATGAATTGACGTCCATGATTAAGTAGGTGGTGTATGTGCCCAGTAAATGGCCCGTAATGGAGGAAATTTGTAATTGACGGATACAGTAATTCCTGCCACCCATATGTTATTCCCATTCCACACCATTCATTTTAATTACAGGAAAAAGGGTTAGTGCTTAATTTGTGCTGGTATTTGCTGGTGTTATGCACTGGGACTTATTTGTTAACACTGGGACATAATTATGACAGTCCACCACATGATAACGTTGTCTGTCCTTTTCTTTAAGAAAGCACATCTGCAATTGTCACATGTGAAGGAGGGTGATGGATAGTAGCTAAGGTGCAGGCATTTGACAGACGAGGAATTCTTTATAGAGTAAGTGCTGAAGATGGAGCTATACCCCCGAAGAACAGTAATTACAGGTGCCAACTTGCCCCATGCCCGCCATTACTGTGCAACTCATAATGAAACCCATAGTCCCAACAGGGTCTGACATATGACGAACTCTGGCCCAACCCAGCCCAATCTTAAAGGAGACCAGTCAGTTTCTGGCTGTTGGTATGCAGTTTATAGGTCTGAAGTGATGGTCAGCAGGGCTGGCAGTTGTATCAAGAAATCGTTGTTTTGAACCGCTACAATTTCAACTTTTCTAAGAGATTACCAACTAACTCTTTCCTTCTTTCGTTTTAGTCCAAACCAGTGCGGAGAGCAGTGCTGTCCTGGGTGGAGTGTTGCCCCCAAAAGTGGGAAATGTACCAAAGGTAAATAATATTGTTCTGTCTTTTGAATAGTACTTAAAGCTGTTGTTTAGGCTATTTTGAAGGCCGCACATTTTTGTGAAACTGTAGCACAGCTAGAATATATTATTTGTCAGACAACATATTCTTTGCTGTAGGGGGAACTATGATTCAAATTTGGTTCTGCTGGTTTTAGACCTAGGCCCTCATTACTAGTCTGGCTGTCACTAGACTTCCAGACTTGCAGATGGCGGTCGGACTGCTACCAAACCGTGGTCCGAGCACCATATTACAACTCTGGCAGCCGGGCTGTAAGCGCACCATCAACCCTGCCAGGATCAGGCATCCCAGCAGTCTGGAGGTAGGTGGCGGTCCTAATCCGCAGCGCTGCCCTGGCGATTATGACCTCACTCTCTGCCAGCCATTTTTTGGCGGTAGCACTGCCATGAAAAGGCTGGCGGAGAACAGGTGCAGGGGGCCCCAGGTGGGCCCTTGCACTGCCCATTCACTTGGCACATGCAGTGTGGGGTTCCCCCCGGCCACCACCCTTGCAATGTTCACTATCTGCTCCGTAGAAAGTGAACATTGCAAGCATTCTGGTGCACCCAGCAGCCAAGAGCATTGCCGCCGGTACAATTACAAGCCAGAGACAATGCTGTAGGCTGTTTCCTGCTAGGCCAGGGGGCAGAAACTCAGGTTACTGCCCGCTGACCTAGCGAGAAACTCTTAATGGGCCCGGCGGGGATGTAGCCCGTATGGCAGCAACCTCCTCGTCGGAAGTTCATCGCTGAAAGGGAGAGAGAATAAGAAGCAGCTTTATTTGCCCTGCACCCAAGTGTGAAAATGACACTTTTTTCAGGTTAGTGCAGTGAATGGCAGTGGATAACCTGCAAATTCCTACACTTTAAGCATGCATGTCAGAATATGTTGCTAGACCTGCATCAAAAATGTAATTCTAGGCTCAGGTAGCCCAAGGACCTGTTTCTAAGTTGAAGAGTAAAAAAAAAAACATTTTCAAAGCCATTTGCAGGCAGCTATAATATTACAATGTCACCTAAATACTTTATAACAGCGGTTTCCCTACTTGTGGTCCGAGGACACAATGGGGGTCTGCGAAGCCTCCTCAGGGGGAAGGCGACCGCTTAGAAAATGAAATAATATTAACAGATTAGGTCCCCAGCTTTCAGTAATGACTCATTGGAGGGTCCTTGGATTCCAATGATGATTCAGTGGGTGTCCCCGGATTCCAGTACTGATAAAGTGGGGGTCCACAGAAGTCCGAAGGTTGGGAACCACTGCTTTATAACATAAACTTTAAAAAGGATAGTAGGGAAAATAAATTGCTGGTATTTAAATTTAATGTAACAATTAAATAACATTATAATATCATACTTCAAACCAGCTTTGAAATTTGAGAGAAAAAAAGCTATTTTTAGGGTGAGGTGATCAATGTGCACATGATTCATGCAGGCACTCTAAGCAAAGGTAGACAATGGGTACTGTGTACTGGCCAACTATGTCTTGCTGTATGCTGTGAAGGGCTAAAGAAAACTGTGAGTATCAATTTAACAGACCGATTGATGACGCTTGTTGACCAAAAGCACTTCTTTAAACATATACAATGTGTGAGTTTTTTGGGAGAAATATTAGCTTGTCAAGATAGCAGAATTGTCTCAAAGACCAAATCTTTGAAAACAAAAGGCAGCTCCTTTATTTATCGCTATCTCAGGGTTTTAGACATATTAGATGCCAGGAATAAACAGGGCAGGCTGTAAATGGATTTTACAGTACTAGTGGAGGCCACTGAAAAGTGCAATCAAAGGGGCTTATTTAGATTTTGGAAACAGGATACTCCATTTGAAGGTGATGAATATTCCAGTCTTCTGTATAACAAGTGCCAGAAGCTATAATGCACAGGGCATTCAACACATTTGTTATGCTGTACTCCGTCCAGCAAAGGAAAGCCCTGAATAATAACATTAAAATCATCCTCATTCAGTGGTCAATGCCTTAGGTACAGGACTGCAGTCACACATCAAATGATTGCCTGCAAATGAAAGTCTTGTTTGTACATCACAGGCCTCAAACTGACGGTAAGAAATCCTTTGGTGCACGGATTTAGCCGCACTAAGAGGACCTTTTGCAAGCATGGGGGCATATTTACAGGAACTTGGCCACTTCTCTTGTGCCCTACATACCGGCACCTAACGACACCGTGGTTGTGCCATATTTACAATATGGTGCACTATGGCGGTCGTTAGCACAATAGCATCAAAATCTGTTGATACTAGTTATTTCCCATTTAATGGCAGCGTCATGGTAAAACCATACATTGCAGGTTTGCTGTAATACAATTTAAGGTTTGTAATATGTCTGCAAATTCTCAGCAAATCCTTGCTGGATTTATTTTGAGTTCCATTATAATCTCAATAGCATGCAAACTGGGGTTTCCTTCAAATCAAAACTAAGAATTGTGTAGAAAAATAGCAAATTGGGCAATCTTCCCCTATCACAGATTGACAGGAAAAACAGGAGGCACTCAAGCAGACAAAACTGTCAGAAAGAGGCAAAACATTATCAAATTTGTGAATATCTTGCAGATTCTACTTATTATGTTTCATTCCGATTATAAAAACTAATAATGATACAGTAATGAAACACCAGATAATTTCTGCATCTGGGTGATTGGTGCTACTGTTTGCGGTAATACTAGATCCTTTTACCAGGCTTCTAAATGACTGTCATAATTCTAACGTTAATAAAGGTCACACCAATCCTGTCAAACTAAAAAAGAATCACTGTGTGAGGACAAGTTTGTGACTCTCTAAGAAGGAGAGTTCCTATTTTGAAAAAGTGAAAAGTACTGATTTCCTTGTTATTGTGTACTGTTAGTGTGTTATATGGGGCTAATATGTTCTCTTCTGGCCAACCCTACCCACTTTGAGCATTTTCAAGGGGACAAAATTCTTCGGCCACCCTCTGCTTGGGCTTTGAAGGCTGAGGACATTTTTAGGGAGTCTACTACAGTAGCTACATTGTCCTTCCACATCTAACACTAAAATTCAATGTGAGGCAGTCACTGTACTTAGAGACAGAAGTCTGGTAGAACAAAAGCAGGGATTTTTCAGGAACCAGACAGTAGATACTCAAGAACTGTCTTGGAAGTCTCTTTTCTTCCTTTCGAGTATGCCTCAAGTATTATATGTAAACCCCAGCAGAGCCGTGAAGCAGGATTTAACTCTCGAGCAGGATTTGACACAGTAATGTAAAAAAGGAAGCCCTCAACCCCACCCTGCATACTCTATGAGCTTCTAGAGAAGTCATCTCTGCCCATTAAGGGTGACCTGTCAATCACAGTGACCTATTGTGTTGCTCCTGGGAGGACATTCACACCTCATTAATACCTGTTCAAGTGGTAATCACTGGCTTGGAGAATTTGGAGGGCAAATGCACATTAGCCTCTAGGAACTTCCGGTAGGAAAAAGGTAACTTAACAAAAGTTACTTTTCCATACTATTTATTAAACATCCAACTTCACCAGTGAATTGGGTAATCAATACATATTAAAATAGTTGTTAATTGCTTTTCTAGCTAATTCCATTCAAGAGGTACAGTATTGGGTTTTTAATCTATACTCTGTTTTTCTACATAGGGCAGCTAGGCCTGCCACAGTGAAAAATAGCTTTTTGGTGCTGAATCACTGTAACAACATGTTAACATTAAATTTCTATATTTCCTACATTTAAATTCCATGTACTCTGCCTTGAGGGCTACAATGACCACAAAAGGAGTAATTTAATAACATTTAGAAAGGAGGTTTCGACCTGTCAAAAAGGTTTATTTTGACAGTTTGAATTGCAGCTTTTAAATAGGGGTGGGTGATAAATTCTGCTTCACTGGCGGAGTTCGCAGAGCTTTGCCCACTCCGCACTCCGTACAGAGAGTGGAGTTCTGAAAAACTCCATGGAGCAGTGTGGAAAGTAGTTTTTCCTCTCTCGCATCCTGCCTTCCTTAGGTTGGCGAGCGGGAGCAAAAAAAAAACCATAATAGACCACGTCCCGGTGAGATTTTTCAACATCGGCGGTTGCAGCAGGTCGTAACTACTTGCGTTGTGAAACATGCCACCTGCGTTGAGGAAGTTGCTGCTTGAGTAGAAAATCTACTTGAGCAGCAGAAAGTAGCAGCTCCCTCTTGCACTGCGTGTTGTGCAGCTCGCACTGATTTTATAGCCAATGACAAACTCCCCAGTGCTAAAATCAGGGTGAGCAGCGCAACTTACAGCACTTCGCAGCTCGTGGAACTCTGCGGAGTGCAGCTAACTTTTTTTGGCACTTTGCAGACTTCCGCATAGCAGAACTCTGCAAACTGCACCCAGGTTTACTTTTCAACAGCTACAGTCAGACCACACAGTAGGCCTGAAGCCAGAGTTTTACACTGTCACTGTAGTGAATAGCATAATAGGTGCTGCAGTCTTCTGCCCTCTACAACATGCAGCATGGGGCAATGGGTGATCCATACTCACCCATTTGTTAACTTCGCTTGAATGACAGTATTCTGCCCCTTTTTTTTACAATTTTGGGAGTGCCCCATTCAAATACAGTGATGTGCTAAGACTGACTCTGTAGCCTGATAGTACCCGCTGTGCCCAGTGCCAATCAAGCTGGGAATAATAGTTTCATTTTCTCAGTTGTAGAGCACTCACAGACAGAAGAAAGGAGTACAGTGCATAAATTGTCACCTTTCCCAGAAAAAAATGGCAACTATTTGTTCACTTTTTGTTCACTTTTTATGGCAGTAAAAAATGGCCACGTGGCAACCCTTGGAGTGCACAGCCTTTAGGGCTAGAGCAGAGAGAGACACTTGTGCAAAATGTATTGTTGTAAAATTCAAATGTGTAATACCCAGTTTTTGAACAATGCTCTTTTTCTACCTTGCTAGGTTCAAGCCCCTTAAATGCAAAGTGCTGCGTGTTAAGGGGCCATATTTACAAGGTGGTGTTAAGCCACAAAAAGTGGCTTAACGCTGCCTTGTAAATACGGCACAGTGTTCGGCACCACAGGAGCATCACAAACAGTGACTCTCCAGTGGCACTAGGGTCTGATACCTTGTAAATATGCTCCCAAGTGATGATGACTTGTTTCCTGACTTTCTAGTTAATCCCTTAGTACAGACCCAAAGATCATCGACCCCTGAATTAGAGCAAACAAAATCAAAAGCAAAAAAGAAAGGCAAACAATTGAAACCTATATATAGAGGCGCCCTGTTTACAAGTGGTGTAGAACAGAGCAAAATTCCATTGTGGTATTTAACTCCACCCAAACATAAGTGGCCCATTGCTCCCCGCACCCGGATTTATTGTGTGATGGAACTCTAAAAGCAATTTTACCACCTGGAAAATCTGGCCAATAAAATCGCCTTTGAAGTAAACTGTAAGGGAGCCCGGCCTCATTCCCATGCCTCCACCTTACCCCATTGCGAAACACAGTGGAAGCATGACCTCTTCCAAACAGTGTCCTGTCCTTCGTTCTCCCACCACCTCCATTACTTGCCCACCTGATCAGGACAGTTGGAGAATTACAGTCTTTATTCTGAAGGAAAAGGAATATTTTGCAGACTTCTACATGGGAAAAACCAATCTTCAAGTTATTCTCCGTTTCATTGGGATTAAGTTGTAACTGCACAATACTAACAGGATGTCATGTACAGGTGCCAAGTTACTACCCCGTGCGTATGGTGCAACTTGTAATTAGTTATAAAAATAAAAATATTTACTAAGGTAGGTACGCTAAGAATAGTTTTAGGATATTTAACAAATGGGAGGGGAGCTTCTCTTTAGTTTAGTCAAAAAGAAACATTGTTCAATTTAAGCCATACACCCCTTAAGGGACTTTTCTACTCCTGACTCAATGATTAAAGTCTTCATATTACAACAAGTTACAAAATTGAGCCTGGTAAGCAATTTCTTAGCATTAAGAAGAATGTTTCCTCATTGTCCTTTTTTTCTATTCTTGCAGCGATCTGTACACCCAAGTGCAAAAATAAGGGACTATGCAAGGCACCACAGTTCTGCGTTTGTAAACCGGGGTTTGAAGGCCAACGATGTGAGCACAGGACAGACTCTGTGCCTCAAAACATGGAGTCCCCATCGATTGTCAGGACACTTGTCATGCCACCTCTCCTAGCCCCTTCGTCTGCAGGGATGACCGAAGAGACCATCAGCAACTCCCTGAATGTGATCCCCATACAGGCAGTGAGCTCCACAGACTCTACTCTGTCCTGCCGCCATTGTTTAAAGAACACAACACCAAACACCATATTTACAAATCCTGGTGGACTCACTACTGGACTTGTAACTGTGAAACCTACACTACAGCAGAAAGAGACTGACGGGTCCGATGAGAAGAGCAACAGCTCGACGAAGTTCTTGGAACCAAACAAGAAACAAACTTCTGTCCGCTGGCAGCCACTGACGTAAGTACACTTTTAATGCCCCTCTGTGGGAAAGAAGTAAATACAGGGCTGAAAGCTTTTCTTAGGAGCCTGCCACCTGATCTGTCGATAGAAGCTGCTGCCGAATACCTGGCTGCATAATCTTGTTCCCACCTCACCCCTCTTTCTTCCACCATTCTGCTCTTCTTGTTTCTCTTGCAGGTTCTTCGTCCATTTCTGGTTTCTCATTTTATCACTGTTTTCCTATTTTTCTATAACTTCTGTTTTTCCCTTTTGTACCTTCCTCTCTCTTGCTCTGGGTCAAAGTCTGGTGATAACGAAATAAGACCTGGCACCCAATAAAGAGTGCCAGTGTCCAGCGCCCGCAAACACCGGCACAAATTAAGCACTGTCACCCACCACAATATTCTCTGATCATTTAGATTACCTCTTTGTATTCCTTTTGAATTTAACTTTAGTTCCGTCTCGTCAGTCTTTAGTACAGCGGTGTTTTTTACCACAAAGGAAAGGAAAATTATTGTAGTTGTTTGGGAGTAGGGCAAGGATATGGCTTTGTTTATTGCCAGTAGTATGCAATCTACAAACACGGTTTGTTGGCTCAAATGTTATGTTATTGTATTGTGGTATCCAAGGAAGTAGTCAGAAAATTTAAATGTCACCCACTTGATCTATATCTCTGATCACACAAAGCACACAAACCCGACCCTGCTTAGGAGAGTTACCTTTGACCAGGGTTGGATTGGGATGAAAACTAGGCCCAGGCACCCTAAAGAAAAGTGGCCCACAATTGCGGATTATGCCTTTTCACATAACACTGCTTCAGTGTTTGAAGTAGTATTAAAATAAGGAGGGGAGTTCTCTAAAAGAGACATGTTCAAAGCTGAAACAGAATGATCTGTTTAGCTGTCAAGATCTATGAGTATAACATTTGTTTTCTAAGCTTCACTGAGATTTATAAAAAGCAAACATTGCCAGCACTCCTTGTTCATGGGTTAGTTCACACTAGTGAACCACAGCTGAATATCATTGAGGTCACTTCTGTTCAGGTCCACTGCTCAAACTACATACATTAATGTGCCTGTAGCCGGCCCAAGTTAGCTTTTTGTATCAATGTGCCGGCCCAGCAAGGGGCTGGGATTGATGACTCCTGTCCTGTTGGTGAAGGGGAAGTATCAAGGCCTCCAGAAAAGCCTCTTAGACCTCCACTGGGCCGCTAGTAGCATCTGAACAGGCAGAGATCGATTTCAAATCGTCCACCACTCTACCCTAAAAAGCGGCCCACAGCTGAATCTAAAACATTGGTCCATCGGCCATTGCCCGAGTGCCCGCCTTACCAATCCGACCCTGCCTTTGGCCATTCATCCATCTATACACCCTTTCACATAAACATCCATCTCTTCACACATCCACATCAATTCTTCCATTCATTCACCCTTTGACCTCTTAATACTTTCACTCATTCATCCATCCTTTCACTCTTTCCTCCATTCATTATTTCACTATTCCATCTTGCCTTTCACCTTTTCTTCCTTGTTTTACTTGCTTTCACCCTTCCTTTGCTGGTTCTTTTTTTCCTCTAATCATCTTTTGTCTGTCATCCTTACTTTTTATTTACATTTCTCTCATGTTCCATTTTTCTATCTGTCATTGTCTCTTTGTTTTCTTTTTTTCACCATTTCCTTTCTCATTCTGTATTTCCTTCTCCTGTACATATTTGCCCACCTAACGCACCCCTCTACCCTTGTATTTACTGACAGTATTATTATTGAGCACTTTTTATCTGCAGAAAGAAGAAGGCTATAAACAACTAATTAATCTTCAGTGGGATACTGTCCATCACCCCACGGAGCCCACTAGAAGCCCCTGCTTACGGGTGGTGGGGGTGTTTCCCTAGGCTGCTGGTGATATTTATGCACCTAGGCGTTTGCCTCTTTATATAGCTCCTCAGTGACAGATCACTGCGCAGCCATGACTCCTGCAGCAGCATGGCTCTTATGACAATGGTTTAATCATAATTCCAGGTGGTTGAGTTAACTTTTCACACATCTTTCCTCCCGTGAATGCATTTTTGTCCCATGGGAGATCTATTCAAGCACAAAATGTCTCAACCGAACTTTGATACTGGGGTTGGCAATAGCCCTGTTTCCTCCTAATATCACACGTACAATTTCATATACAGTTTATTTACCATAATACACATAGGGCCTGATTACAACTTTGGAGGAGGGTGTTAATCCGTCCCAAATGTGACGGATATCCTGCCCACCGTATTACGAGTTCCATAGGATATAATGGACTCATAATACAACGAGTGGTATATCTGTCACATTTGGGACGGATTAACACCCTCCTCCAAAGTTGTAATCAGGCCCATAATGTTCATCAAACTTAGAAGTGTTAAGCTATAAAAACATTACACTTTCACTCACCTTTATTTTGAATATGTGTTATGTGTGTCTGCATCCCCACCCAAATGCTGTATGAAGAAAACACCTGAAGAGTGGCTGTGCCCTTGAACTATAGTTATGTATTAATGAATGAATTTATTTATTTATGCATTTCCATATAGCGTGACATGACCGTAGGGCTACAAAATACTGTACATAGGAGAGTTTTCACAAATTCTTGCCAATAGTTACTATGTTCGCGTAAGGGAGAGTTTTTGTGAGATTTTACATAGTTTTAATTTTTATTTGGGACAAACGAAAAGAGGGGATAACTCTGATGAAGGTATGCGAAATGTACATACAAACATTCGTAAGGAGTCATTTATATACACAAACATTCACACAGGAGCACAAAATATTTCACACCGAGACAGCTTACACTATGCTTTTATTTGCTTAGTTGTTGGATTCTAGAAAATGCCATAAAACAAAAGTCAGGATTTGTAGTAGCCTTGCTGGGTCATGATTGTGCACTTTAACACAATAATAAACAACGAAGATGGAGTGCACTCCTTTAATAGCTATGTAATAGTTCTATTGAGAAGTGGCACTAGAATAACAGGTTCTTCATATTAGGCTTACACGGTTCATATGGCGAATATACCTGATATGTGGAAGTGAGTTTCAATTTCTAAGTGCAGTTCCTCACAAAGATTGTTTAGCAGGCAGTCTGTGCTCGTATAAGATGGCCCTAGATAATTCGAAAGAATGGAGCTGCAATCAGTGCAATTGGACGCCCCAGATCTCAGATGAGGTTAGGGCTCTTGGTATGCGTTCATCTTTGGTATGTAAAAAGCAAATAAAGGGTATGACCACAACCAGGGATACGCTAATTTGTGCTTTAATAAATGCCCGCTTTTTAATTAAGCATAAAATGGAAATCGTAGATTTAATTAGGCAGCACAAACTTGATTGCCTCTTTATTACGGTAACCTGGGCAAAAAATGACTCTAATTCATAGAGGCTACACCATTGGGATATGCATACTACAGATTGGATAGAACTGCTGGTAGAGGAGGAGAATTAGCAGTTATTTGCAGGTCACATTTTACATGTCAATGGAATGGGATTATCCCCTTTTCCTAGACGTGCGAAGGAATGTGTTTTAAAATATGTCAAAACAATTCCTTACTATTTGAAGGACTTCTAGTTTATCGGCCACCTGGCCCCTATTTTAACTTTTTGCAGCATTGGCCAAATTTACGAGAACCTCTAACTATGTCAACTAAAGCTATTATACTAGGGGATTTTAATCCACATTTTGACGACACTCAGAACCCACACATTGAGGAATTTTTAAGCTCCATGGCAGCTTTAGACTGGGAACTGAAATTCACATCAGCTACCCATGTAGCTGGCCATCAGCTAGATGGGATTTTTACTCAGATCAGTTGCTTTTGACTAACTCCTCGCTTAGCTGGACAGATCATTTTTTTCTAACCTTTAGATTTATTGAGGTTCATCTGTTCCAGCAACCCAGCTCTAAAGGGAAGCTGGTCAGACACTGGAACCGTATCAAGAAGCAACAGTTAAGACCTGCTTTGGAGGCAGGTTGGGCAGTTACAAAAAATCTGTCTCTGTCAGCATTAGACAGTTTTAATCAGGGAATTTCTATTGCCATTAATCAACTGGCCCCACTTAAGTCCTCTGTTTCGCGAGAAACAAAAAAACACAGTCACCCCTGGTTCACTAAGGACCTTAAGGCACTTCAAAGAAAATATCGCCAACAAGAACGGCAATGGAAGTTAAACCCTAACTTAGCTGAGAAAGACAAACTAAGAGACGTTCTTAAAAACTATAAAGAGGCGAGCACTAAAGCTAAATTTGAAGTATTTTACTAAAAAAATGAAGGAGGCACCCAATGCCCCAGAGAACTTTTCAAGGTAGTTAGTACCTTGACAACTCCTACTCCTCCCCCGGAGTTGGAAAATTCTCAAGAGTTTTGCAACAAGGTGGCTACTTTCTTTGAAAATAATGTTCTACAAATATACTCTAGCTTTAATCACTCTGAAGAGTTGGATGGTCTATCTGAGACTGTCAACAGCATTCTAGATATAGAGCGCCCTCTGTTAACTAATTTTCTACCACTACCCCCGAGAGAATTAAAAAGCTAATGTTAGAAATTAAATCATGTTCTCCTAACGATCCTTGTCCTCCTCATATCTTACAACAGTCCTCGGATCCCATTTCAAAAAGCTCTTGCCCTGATTTTTTGTGAGGTTCTAGCCTCTGGAGCCTACCCTTCATCTTGGAGGGACACAATTGCGATCCCTTTGAAAAAGAAACTTGATGGAGTAAGACAAGATCTGAGCAATTTACGGCCCATTTCTTTACTCCCTTTTCAGGCCAAGATCTTCGAGAAACATATCAACAAGGAACTAGCCATTTCCTAATTGCCTCAGGAGGACTAGATTTCTCCCAACATGGTTTTAGGCAGGCACATAGTACTGAATCAGCACTCATTGCCACCTCGGATATGATTCGTAGAATGGTGTATGAGGGACAAGGAGCCATATTAGTTCTGTTGGACTTATCTGCGGCATTCAATACTATCTTGCCTCAGATTATGATATCCCACCTACATCAAGCAGGGATTAGGGACATTGCTTTGAAGAATTTGGAATCTTTTTTGAAAGATAGATCGATCACGGTGAGCTGCGGCGACTTCAAGTCGCCAGCATTTCACTTACCATGTGGTGTCCCCCAGGGCTCCTCACTTAGCCCCACGTCATTCAATTTGTATGTTGCACCTTTAGCCAGACTAATTCGTACTTTTGGCTTTATGCCTACTTCCTATGCTGCTGACACACAATTGATTATCCCAGTTTCTACGAACTGGAAGGAAGTGGCAGACCGCTTTAATAAATGTATGCGAGAAGTCAATAGGTGGATGGGCCTAACCTGGCTTAAATTAAATGGCGACAAAACCGATATCTTGTGCTTCGGCTCTGTGGAACTCACGCTGGTGGCCGGTAGAGTATGGGGTACCCCCGACTCCTATCGTCGCCACTAGAAATTTGGGTGTCATTTTTGACAACTGTCTCTCTTTCAAGTCGCATGTTAACCATGTCATTAAAACCTGCTTCTGGACTTTGAAGATGTTGAAAAAGATTCTCCCTTACTTACAAAGGAAGTGGAGAGTCACAGTTATTCTAGCAATGGTAATGTCTAAATTGGATTATTGTAATGCCTGGATGCTTAATCTGGATAAGGCATCACTTAAGAAGCTTCAGTTAATTCAAAATACAGCTGCCCGTTTTATACCAAATCTTCCTCACTCGGCTTCGCCCAGTGGCAGTCTGAAACAATTGCATTGTCTTCCGGTGCCTAAACGCATTAGGTTTAAAACGTTATGCTTGACCTACAAGGCTGTGCATGGAAGTGGATCTGAATATTTATCCTCTAGGCTACACTGGTATAGACCCAGTCGGCAACTCAGATCCATGGGAGCCTCTCGATTCAGGTCCCTCGCACCTATAAGGCTAGATGGGGGGACAAGGCATTTACGGTAACTGCTGCCAAATGCTGGAACTCACTCCCTCTGTTTATACGGGAGGAACAAAATGTCTTGGCCTTCAGGAGGTTGGTCAAAACTTGGCTCTTCCCACGTTAATCCGGTCTTTTAATTTCTCCTCGCTTTCAGTCATTTACTCCTCCCTTTTGAGCGCTTCAATGCTTCGGCCGGAATGCGCTTTATAAATACCAAATAAATAAATAAAATACTGTTTTACTTCTGTAATATTTCTGAGATATTTATGGCAGTGAAGCAATCTTTGTGAAATATGTTGATCAGAATAAATCACTACGGTAGTGTACAGAAGGGGTTGAATTACTTGTTATAACAATGCAATTTAAAATAGACTGGTCTTCGATGAATCAGTTTAGAGGAGTTTTCTGCTCTTTGTGTTGTTCTTGTGGGTTTAAAAATATACTACCTCTTCCATGAAACAAGTAGCGAATACACACAGCTTCCTGTACACATCCATCCAGGTTAGGAGCAAAGTTTTAGCCACAGGATGGAGCATGGACATTACATTACTAGTGCAAGAGAGCGTCATGGGGGTAGATGGGGAATCCTAGTCCAATCATGTGTTGACTGATTCCAAGCTTATTAGCCTTAAAGTTTCAATAGGAACAAATTACAGCAAGGACCCTGCAAAGAAGCAAAGATTTTTCATTGAAGGACAAAACGATCACTAACATTGGCCACATCAACTAAGTCATAACAGAACAATGCATTATCCTGATAAAGGAAGGTCTTGACAACATTCTGCAAACTGATGATGGCCAGCCATCATTATGAATTTGTTCATGGATTATAGCACTGGATAAGAATACCCTTGGACCTTAGGGCCTATGATAACGCTACACTGCTGGCTCCGTGTGTATAAGAATATCCCATAACATTAAGCTACAGCACCATCACATCACATATCACATCCCATATCACATATCACACTTCACACATCACACCACAATCACATTCACATAACAATTCACATTCACATCACCATCCACATTCACATTCACATCACCATCCACATTCACCTCACCATTCATTTTCACATTACCATCCACATTCACAAACACATTCACATCACCATCCACATTCACAAACACATTCACATCACCATCCACATTGACATTCACATCAACATCCACATTCACATCACCACCCACATTCCCATCACCATCCACATTCACATCACCATCCACATTCACATCACCATCCACATTCACATTCACATCAACATCCACATTCCCATCACCACCCACATTCACACATCACATTATGATTCACATTCATATCACCATCCACAAGTACATCACCATTCATATTTCCATTTACATTGACATCACCATCCACATTCACATTACCATCAACATTTACATTCACATCATCACCCACATTCACATCACCATTTACATTCACATTCATATCACCATCCACATTCACATCACCATCCACATTCACATCACCATCCACATCACTATCCACATTTGCATTCACATCACCATCCACATTCAAATCACCATCCACATCACTTTAACCATCCACATCATCATCCACATTCACATTAACATCAACAACCACATTCATATCACCATTCGCTTCCACATTTCTATTCACACTCATCTCCTATGGCCCTAGTACTCATTTAAAAGAAATGTATACTTATAGCACTAGTCTACTATACTAAGCCCATCTTCAACATTTCAAAGCTACAGTATGGTATAGGCTAAGCTATGTCAGGAGTATTCCTGGGTTGAGTATGCAGAGTTATGCTATGCGGAACTCCACAAAGTGGTGAAAAAACGTTGCTACGCTACTAGGAGTTCTGCGGGCAGCAGAGGTTGGGTAAGTCATGCTGTTCACAGTGGCTTTCAGTGCAGGAGTTTCTCTAGAGAGCGCTAACTTCTTTCTGCTGCCAGAGTAGATTTTCTACTCGAGCAGCAGCTTTCTCAGCACAAGCAGCAGCTTTCTCATCGCGAGTGGTCGCGGCCTACCGCTCACGTTCAGAAATCTAGCTGGTGCTTGCCAACTTAGGAATTTCTCTTGCTTGCCAACTTAACATTGGCAAGCACAAGTGAGAGAAAAATCTCCGCTCCACGTCACTTTGTGGAGTTTCTCGGAACACCGAGCAGGGCGCGAAGTGGGAAAACTCTGAGAACCCCACTGGTGGAGCGGAATTCTTTGCCCACCCCTAGTCAGCAGCCAGCAATCCTCTTATAATTTTCTGCCGGAGACCTTGAATACCTTGCAAGGATATAATGTTCGGGCCCCAAATGGACAGAATTTAATTTTCACAGTTGTGTTTGGTGTTATTAAAGATACACAGGTAGGTGCCATCTGTATGATCTTGGCTAAAAATATGCAAGCTTTGGAAAAAGGTTCTGCACCTGTGAGAGAGAAGCATTCTCAATGGAGACAATGAGGTCAGAAGCGATTCTTTGCTTCATAAACTGCAAATTTTGTACTAATTAGCGATAATGCAGGTTTTGACCATTGACATTTGCTTTCTTTTACTGTGGTTGTTTCAGGAAGAAGGAATATTCATCTCTTGGCCAGTTAGGAAATGTTGCTGAAATTGGATTGCATCCTAATGCACCAAGACCACCTCCGAGGCCGTTTTTTATTAGCTTCCATAAAACTAGTACTTACTGAAAAGTACACCTACAGTTGTGGCAGCATTGTGCTGATGTCCTTGCGTCTCTCATCCGACCTTGGGTTTCATATTCAAAACCTGGGACAATTCAGTTACGTTTCAGGCAAATGATGGAATATCTATGGCTGTCAAGCCGAAAATCTACACACGATTACAGATGGATAGCGGTTAATAAAAGTGTTGGTTACCATCAACAGGCTCCGTGTGACATCCAATAAACAATGAAAATAAAGATTGAGCTACTTTTGATGTCATTGGAAGCCGCGAGGTGGTAAACTCTACTTTTTGATACCTAACCCATCCACAATTGTATTTTGGGTGTGGCCACACAAACCCCCTTCCCATGTTCAAACCTGATGAGTAAAGGAGTCATGGGAAGCAATGGACAACACAGGCTCTCCTCCTTCTGTCCCCTTCACCATGCTGTACCTTTACAATTACTTTCACCTAGTTTCCTACCCTCCAAACCCACCACCCTCTCGCCATCTCTCCCCTCTGCCCCCCAACCGTAGATAAAAATAACAGGCATCCTGCCACACCCTTAAACCACACTCACTTGTGCCCTCTGCTGTCCCACCTAAATACAAAAAAGAGTGCTATGCTCCCACTTTCCCCCATTACCCTCGACAACAGGGGCACAACCCGACCCAGAATTCGGGGGGGGGGGTGTTAACACTTAGAATAATGGGGGTGGAGCCATCTTCAGAGCTGAATCAAAGTCACTTGTGGGGGTTCATACAATCCTCCATACAATACCTGATATGGTGTCTTAATATTACCATTGCTATGTGGCTAATAATCTTTTTTAAGTATACTGGGCAGTAAGGTTGGTCTTGGCATAACAAGATTTAACATCTCTTAGACTGGGCGGGATTTCTCTCAGAGAATTTTAGAAGAATGAATAACATATGTTGCTTTGTTGTATTACATATGAAGCAGTCATTAGACTTTGTAAGGTGCACATTTCCAGGTTCTAGATACTGGGTCAAACAGCAGCTAATGATGCGTTCTGTAATACATTTTACAATTCTTTTAGTCTTAACATAATTGTCTTAAAAATAATGCTTATAAGATATAGGTGGCCACCACTAAATTAAGTTTTGCAAAACAGTCCTTGGTTAAATAAAATTTTGTACTTATTGTTATGTTGATACTATATTTACATGCGCATACTACCAACACCTTTGCAGGACAGATGTTGGTACATGAAACAACTGTCTTGCAGTCAGGAGGGAGAGTCCGGGATCGATAACACATAGACTGTTGAATCTGTATTTCCATGGTTTAAAATGTTACCCCTGAGTTTTAGCTGCCATTGAATATTCTTTACTATGAAATGCTTAGGCACTCCCAGGGCATGAAATGGACCTCACATTTGGAAAGATCCTGACTGTAGAAAAACAGAGACAGTAACTGATCATTAAGTACAATTATCCAAAGTGCCACAGAATCAGTGCCACAGAATCAATGCCAAAACTTGCAACATACTCATAAACACTGAATATCAAAGAGTAATACAATTGACGAAACTATTTGGCAACATTGCTTAAACTCATCTTTAACTCTGCAGCTTTTTTTCAGATTACATAATACAAGTATGTAGCAAACGTGATGGGGTCAAATCAGAAATGGAATTGAAAAATGTTCTGGGTGATCAGGAGTAGGTTGCAGACATGCAGATATACTATGTTCTACTATGTGGCATCAGACAGAGAAGTGGGAAAAATATAGAGCAGTGGTTCCCAACATTTTGACTTCTGTGGACCCCCACTTCATCATTACTGGAGCCTGGGGAACCCCACTGAATCTTTATTGGAATCCGGGGACCACCCCACTATTTCATTAATGAAAGTTGGGGACCTAATTTGTTCATAATATTTAATTTTCTAAGCAGTTGCGGACCCCCTGAGGAGGCTTCGCGGACCCCCAGGGGTCCCCAGACAACAGGTTGGGAACCACTGATATAGAGGGCTAGCATCCTAATCCCAACTCCATATACATTTCAGAGGTAGAGCACTGGCACTTCTGAGCAGGACCCAAGTAATTCAAGACAGTAAATACTTGCACTTCATGAACTGCCCTATTTGTTGGCTCAACTCACAGTCATCTCTCACCCTGGTATTTCTTTTTCTGCATCACCGTTTCCTGTCAGTGGCTCACTTCTACCTTTCTTTCACACCTCCTTGTTTCATGTTACCCCACCCCTTTGCTGGTTCTCTCTTCTGTTCTCATCTGTCTCCATTCTTTTATGTCTTTCTCTGTTTATCATTCGATGTCAACCTCTCATCAATTTCCTTCTGTCTCTCTTCATCAACCTGTATAGGTCTTGTCTATTTTTTTATTTTTTTGTTTTTTTCCAACTCTATGCCTCTATATTTGGCTATACCCCATCTCTTTTCTCTTCCTCCTCCTATTGTTGTCTATCTCATTTCTTTTCTCAGACTATTCAGAGGCTTTAGTGTGCTATAAAAACCTGCATAACCTGCAAAATGCCTTCAATGTGTACATTGCAGTCTGAATGTGTAGTACAGAAAGCTGCAAGTTCAGGACATCTGGTCTTGCAGCTTATTGTTATTGCCCAAGCCTGGGCTGTCAAATCCAGCAAAGCCAGGCCATCGATTAACATATCAGCCACTATTGCTTACATTTTATACCTTAAGCACGCGAGCAGTGAATATGAGAGTGCTGTGATAGCCATAAGTAATTAATAACAGGGTTAAACGTTTTGATAATAAAGCTTACATTTCAAAATCACACAAGAATTGTGTCATAAAATGTGTTATTTGTTCTTCATGATTCATGGCTTAAGTGAATGAATGTCACTAAGCCAATAAGATGTCTAAAGTCTTGAATGGTATAGTTCAACATGCAATACTATTCAGGACGTCTACATATTGTTGGTTTGTTACAAAATAGTCATACGGGGCAGACCATTAGTCCACCACACTGAAGCAGACAGGTAAAAATACATGTGCCTTCAGCAGGAATCAGGATGCTACTACAGCTGGTCCCACAATACCCAAACAGAGAGGACAAAAGTCATGGTCATATAGAAGGTGTACTTTGTATGTGTTCTCAAACTGAAAGCAATGCTCTGTGGTTTAAGGCCATGTAGTATGGAGGTGCCACAGGGATCTCTGCGGATTCCTGGGCTCCCTGGGGGCACTCTTCGGAGCCACGCGAGAGACGCTCTCTAACAAGACTGACTTTCCCTCCTTGGAAACTTTAATTAAACATATTAATACATGATGTGCTCCATGAAATACTGAAATATATCCTCTTGTGTTTCTTCTAATTACCGCATTTCACTTCTGTGTAGTCCCCATATATCCTGGTGCAAGTATTGACTCTTGATTGTACTGGGACATGGCATTTTTCACTCTTGGTTAGACTCAACGGACACCTGATTCTTAGGGTTTTAGTATCTCCACTTCATGTTCAGCCCCACAGGCTCAGATAAGAAGTGTCTCTTGATTGGGCCCTGCCATTACTAACTCTGGGTGGATCCCATAAACCCATGTGTGAATGGGGAGCATCTCTTCTCTTCGTGCACCATGTAACAATGATGTCTGTTGATTTTCCTAGAGTCACACCCTTCCTTTTCCTTGCCCCCAACCCCACACCTACTCACTAAGCACAGCAGAGATAACTCACTGAAACACTGTTATAAATTTCACACACAACACTAAAATACTTTCAGTATAGTACACAATAAAGAACATACTGCTTACCAGCATTGCATAACAAACTGAGTGTATGCCTAACTGACCACCCAGAAAATACTTTCAGGCTTTATTAGTGATAGGAAATTGCTATACAAATGCTTCAATGAAATAGGACAATCCACAAAGCCGTTACCAAAACCAGCTCGGTAGGTTTGATTTATTAACCAATGAACATGCAATGGGCATTACCTAAAGGAACTAGTAGGAAATCCACTTCATTAGCTATCAAGCACATAGAAACGGAGCCTAATCAAATGTACATTTATTATAATGAGTATACGTAAAATGTAAAACCATTCTAACCAATGTACATTTAAACCAAGAAAGTAAATTTTTCTTAAATAATGTTCATCTGCGCTAAAGAATTCAGATGGCTGAATCTACATTCACAGACACAAATGTACAATTATGTAGTAGCTGCACAACACTACATTAACAGGGTTTGACTAAACAATTACAAACCGAACTGACCATGAAATTATCTGTGTTCATTCATGAAAAACATAAAATAGCATCTGTTAAACTGATGGTCCTCCCGCTCTATTTAGAGTCAGGCGGCCTGTCATGTTTCCGGTGGTGGTGCCATCTCTAGCTCTTCTGGTGGAAACCTTACATTGACAGTCTGACCGACATGGGGCCTTTAATGTAAGTACATCAGAACATCCGCCCGATTTAGAGTGGACGGTTTGAGGTACTTTGGGTGCAATAAGGCCATAGCACATCACTTAAAATACTTTTCAGTAAACTCGTTATCATTCCACAGAAAACTCATGAGTAATTCCATATGGTCACCAGTACTGACAGTGCATGACATGAATTCATGCATTAATTAGGAGAAGCATTTTTTCTACTAAAAAATCACACCTCAACTCATGTTTCAGTACTCATTAAACTTTTCTTTTTTTGTATTGTGGCCTGTACCCAGTGTAAACCACTGCAACACTTCCTGACACCTTGTTTCTATTGTAAACAAACATATACAGCTCTGTAATTGCTATTATATAGTGCTTACCATCCCTGACAAGGTGTTAGAGTGCTTTATGTTGAGTAGCACACTACGATGGGAAAGAAGGTTTAACGTTTAGTTTAATGGAATATTGGGTATTAGGTTCATGCTTCTGAATTCAGAGACCCAATTACATGCATGTATTTCTATTTCATTGTTGTAAATTAAATACTAACGATTGCAAGGGCTTTGTAGTATCACGTACGTGATTGAATAGATGATTAGTGGCTAGAAGGGACTAGGTATTATCAGGTATTATCAGGAGGAGGGCTGTAATCTATGGAATGGGGTGTAGTCCGTTAGCAGAGATACTAGTGCTCGGTACGGTAGATGTTGCCACATTACAGCACTGTAATTATCAAGTGGCCTCCCAGCAAATCAGTGAAACCCATTTCATTACTCTTGCAAGGATGGAATATTGGGACACCCTTCAAATAATTCAGAAGGCACAATATTGCCCATTATGCCCATATTCACAAACATGTATGCACATGTTCATTGATAGAAAGGCTGATAGAAAGTCTTAAAAATCCGTAAACCAGAAGCCACATTTCCTTTGTTTTGTTTTTATGTATATTGTGCTGCACCATATGAATGGCCTCACATCACTGAAAAAGTTAAACAAACTGCTATGAATTACATAATTATATTGTAATGTTATACATCTTTTTTGTTACATTTTATTGAGAAGGTACAGTTCTTCTTTACGGTGGGAAACTTGCATGCTTTGAGTTTTATTGTTGTGCGACATTACAACATTTGCTGGTGAATAGGGCTAAGATGTGATAACAGCGCTTGCATAGCTGCTGATTTCACAACTAACATTTGCCTTCTTTTGGTGTTTTTATAATGCAGATGTCAAGATTAGGCAGGCAGATCAGGGGCTGCCGAGGGACAGAGATCCCTAAAGAGACAAAGAAGGCTTGATGAGCTGTAAACAAACAGCCCTTAGAGCACAGGTCAGAGCAGCGCAAAAGCATGATGCTGCTTGGCATCCTGGCTCCGATGGAGGGAGGGCTAAAGCCCTCTCAGCCCAATGGGTGTTGCGCACCTACTCAACAATACCCTCGTTTCTACTGCCAGTTACAAAATCAAAATAAAAACTGGATGCAGTGCCACTCTCTACCACCTTCCGGGCCTTCCTGCCCCTTCTCTCCCAAAGCTATGCTCTCATATCTCAATCCAAGAGCTATTGGTTGGGTCCAGCAGGGAAATAATGTGTGATGTTCTTAGCAGTTTTAAAACTCCTGCTCTTCAAAAGAAGGTCAGCCGCCAGCATTGATTTTAGAAGCTAGCCAGCCATGGGTGACCACAATCTTCTTGAGTTTTTAGCAGTGCAGCTTTGGCTGCAGTGGTGACTAGCTTCATCTCTAGACACCATGAGTGTATGCCTGTTACTCTTAGGAGTACTGGTCTGTCTTTTTGACTACAGATACCTGAACTTCATTGTTCCCTTGAGGTGGCCCTTAGCCAGTCGGTAGTGATGGCCCTGTAGCACGGCACATGACACAGGCTGTGGCCTCTGCTTTCACCATGTCAACCACTGCTGGGAGCCATACTTTTCCTCAATCTAGGTCTTTGTTTTCAACATGTCCTTTGGGCCTTTATGTGTCAGTTGAGTAGTGCCCCTGGTTCAGATCAAGAGATCTAGTTTGGCCGACTGCTGTTTAACTGTGGTTACAGCCAATGCTTGGAACACCCTTCCTTTGAGTTTATGAGCTGAAAGGTTTCTAACTAAATTCCCAAAATTGCTAAAAACCTCTCTATTTATTGTCACTAAGTAAGGTCTTTTAGATGTTTTTCATTTTTCAGATTAACACAGGGAAACCTCTCTTGGAGGTATTTACACGGCTTATATATTTAATCTCAGGTAATCATCAATTAATTAATTAGCTGGGCATGGATGCTGGCTTGACCATGGCTGTATCTCTGAGGACCATATATTTATTGGTCTCCATAATTTCCTGTTGAATATTCAGTAGGGCAGGTAATTCTTTCTTCACCTTCTGGGTGCAATGCCTTTGTTCTACTACAAGAGTTCCTCGTTGGTTTTTCAGGATATGGCATGCTAATGATCCCTTCTGTGTAGGTGATGACTCTGAGCAATGCAGCATCTGCCACCATCCTCACATGCTCCTCTTGTTCTTGCTTTATTGGTAGACCGTCAAGAGAGTGGTGTGGTGAGTCGTCCACTCCTAGTCAATGTTTCTGTAAGACTGTTTCTTTTGCACTTGAAGAATCCCTTTCTCAGTCCTGTTGGAGAGGAGAACAGATCCTTTGAAGCGGAGTGATCTGTTGCAGCCTCAAAGAGGTCACCACACAAGTAATTGTGGAAGGGGCGGCATACCTACTGAATTACTTTTACATGTGTTTCTTCTATCTGTGAATAGCACGGCTTGGTTGGGTGACGGCATAACTCGTATAGGTGACATGGTATATTTACCATTTCTGTCCCTCTAAAAGTAGAAGAGACCCTAATCCTCATGATCTAATATCCACCTTACTCTTATTGGCCTGGGCAAGGTCAAAGTACGCAATCACTGTCATTCAGAAAGGTGTTTTGGGTGCCTTTGAATTTTGTCTCATTACAGAGTTCCTCATCCCATCACTGTATTTTTATGAAGTCCAATATTGGCTTTGTTACAGTGGTGAGGTTTGGGGTAAAAAGTTTACAAGTCTTTACACATAATGAGAGGGGCTCAGTGATCTTGATGTCATGTACGTTCTTATGTGCTGCATTTACACCTGCTGCTTAGAATACATACCTAAATAATGTCAGTTAGTTCTTATGGAATTTAATCTCAGACTTTTCAAGCATGATCCTGCACTCTTGTAAGCTTTGGATGGTGGATGTAAGCTATGGA
This sequence comes from Pleurodeles waltl, assembly GCF_031143425.1. Lineage (NCBI taxonomy): Eukaryota > Metazoa > Chordata > Amphibia > Caudata > Salamandridae > Pleurodeles > Pleurodeles waltl. The sequence goes on along the minus strand of NC_090448.1, from coordinate 416,947,229 downwards.
GTGTGGTGTTTCGAGGGTTCTCCGTGATGCAGACTTCGAGACAAGCCTGCATCAGAATGTTTTAGTGGAATGTTGCTTACAGTGTTCTCTCCCTTGGCAGTTGCTTGCTGACCTCGGGAGAGAGAGCACCGCGATTGAGTTCCTCGCTTAATAAAACCTCTTTCCTGTTCTTGTGTTGGATTCTGTCTAATTACTACATTTTGGCGACGATTTGGGCAGCAAGCAGAGGTGATTTACAGCAACTCATTGTGGATGCTCAGGACCCACGTACCTTGAAGCCGCAGTCTTCACTCCGTTGGAGGTTTCTACTACTTCTTCAAGAAGATTTCGGTTTCCCGCATGCATTCCCGGATACTGACTGGTAATCGTTTTTTTTTGGTCGCAAGCTGTTTCACATATGCGCCGTTAACGTTGCCTAGCAACGTGGGCACGCTGCACGCGTATCTTTCCAAAACGCATGCGGTTTCGCATACGCACTGGTTACGTTGCTTAGCAACCCAGGCAAGCCGTACGCATGCTAACAACGTTTCCTTTTCGGCAGACATTTTATTGTGCTGCGGAGACAAGCCTGTGCGTCTATCCAGCATACGTTCTGGACGTCGTGAGCAACTAGAATGCACACCGCTCTAGGAAACGCTTGTGGATGAGAATTTACATAGTGATTACATCGTTGCCAAGCAACTGGGCACACATCACACTGCTCCGGCCATCTTCTTGCCTTGGGATGAATCCCATTATTCCGGGTGCACGATAAGTGTAAATGGACTCATTTGAACAAGTGAACAATGGCAAATCTGAGCAGTGATACACTTTAAACCTGACCTTCAACGGTGATAGGTACACCTGTTCTACCTAGTTCTTCATGCTTTCCTGTTCTGATTTCGCTTTCTGTGCTGATCTATATATATGTATATATTTTTAAAGTGAAGATACCTACTATTTTAAAAGAAATTTTATTTTACTTAAGGAGATCCCTACAGCTAAGACGCTATGGAGAATCCAGCTGCAGCAGTCAATTCTCCTCCTTTATTTTTGATGCATCCTGGTGGTCCACCAATAGAATGGGAGGAGTGGATAGAAATATTTGATAATTATCTGGAAGCGCTGGATGGGTCGGGGTTTTCTTCTAATAGAAAAAAGGCCATTTTGCTTAGTTTTTTGGGCAATGAAGGTCATCGAGTATTTAAATACCTACTCAAAGCAGGTGATCAATCAGGGCAATCTATAGATGATGTGTTTATTGAAGCTAGGTGTAGGTTAGAGTCGAGGTTTGCCAAAACTGAAAATGTAGTCATGCGGAGATTTAAGTTTTACACTCAGTCGCAAAAGGAAGGTGAATCCGTAGACAAGTTTGTTACTCGCCTGAGGGAGTTGTCTATTAAGTGCAAATTTGGGTCTATGACAAAAGAATTAATTAGGGACCAGCTCATAGTACAATGCAGAAGTAGGAAAATGCAGGAAAGATTGTGGGCTGCAAAGGATCCTAAGTTGAAGGATGCCATTGAGATTGCAAAAGTTGGTTTAAGAGTCTGACTCATGTATGAAACTGATGGAAAGGAGGGAGGTCAAACATTCAGATGAAGTAACATGTATTGAGGGTGACGTTGCTGTCACTTCTAGAACGTCGGGGAGTAAGTTAAATAAAGGGGTCTCGGGTGTTGGTACATTTGGTAATAAAATGTGTTCTAAGTGTGGTAGTAAATACCACTCTTCCGATTGTAAAAATTGCTTTGCCATTGGGAAAGAGTGTAGACGATGTGGACGTAAGGGACACTTTTCCAGGGTCTGCAAGGGAAAGGAAACAGCCAAAGCAAGAGTAGCTGTGGTTGTTGATGAGGCAGATAACTCTTACATGAGCGATAATGTTGAGAGAGTACTATGTGTATCTGAGTCTGATATCGGTCAGATCTGGGTTAGGAAAATGCAGAGACCAAAAGCTAAGTTCATCATTAAGAATGTGCCTTTTGAATTAATGGTGGATTCAGGTTCCTTATACACAATTATCCCTAAAAGTTTATTCCTCCTCAAGTGGCCTTCGACTAAATTATTACCTAAAGATATCAACCCGGGGGGTTATCAAGGAGAACAAATTGATATTGTTGGCTACATGCTGACAGAGATAGTTTTCAAAGGGAGGACTGTGATGGGGAAAGTATATGTAGCTGAGTCAGGCCCCCCTATTTTAGGTTGGCAACATCAATTTGATCCTTGCATTACAATTAATCCGTGTGCTCCAAGTCAAGTTATGGTCATTGATGATGCCTCATTAGAGGATATCTTGTGTGGAGCAAAGGATGTAGTTAGAGAAGAAATGGGGGTACTGAAAGATTATCTACATGAGATCAAATTGAAGCACTGAGCCATTCCTGTGCAACACAAAGTCAGGAAGGTGCCAGTGTTGGTCAGGGGTGAGGTAAAAGTACTTTTAAATGAAATGTTAGAGAGTGGGGTCATTGAACCAGTAGGGGCCTCAGAATGGTTGTCGCCCATTGTTATCTCGAAAAAAAAGACAGAAAGTTAAGGTTTTGCATGGATTTGAGGGGGTTTGAATCATAACATAGTGACAGACAATTTTCCTTTGCCTAATATCAGTGAGTTGGTTTTGTTGTGCAAAGGGGCCAAATACTTCTCTAAGTTAGATCTTAAACATGCTTATCATCAGATAAGACTCCATCCAGCATCCAAAGCTCTTACAGCTTTTATTACCATGGAAGAGACATTTCAATTTACCCGGATGCCCTTTGGGTTAGCATCGGCTGCAAGCGTTTTTCAGAGAATGATGAGCAACATTTTCAAGGGTCTGGAGAATGTTATGTTCTTCCAGGATGATATCCTTGTTTTTGGTGATTCCATTGCAAATCATAATGTCACTTTGAAAATGCCATTGGACAGACTGTCGGAGAATGGCTTGACATTGCGGAAGGAAAAATGTCTTGGGTCACTCCCTATCTGAACAGGGGGTCAAGCCAAAGAAAAATCTTTTGGATGCAATTAGGTCTGCACCTGCTCCTAAGGATAAAGAACAGCTGAGATCTTTCTTGGGTCTAATAGAATACTACTCCAAATTTGTGAAAAACTTTGCAAGCAAAACTGAAAATTTGAAAGTTCTATTACGCAAGGGAGTGAACTTCGTGTGGGACGTGGCGCAGCAGCAATCCTTTCATCAAATCAAAGAGGCTGTGTGTGATGCTGACATTTTGACACCCTTTGATACTAGGAAGAATACCATCATAACGGTTGATGCCAGCGCCACGGGAATAGGCGCTGTTATGTCTCAAATGCATGGTTATATTGAAAAGACAATTGCTTTTGCTTCATGGACTTTGACGGCTACTGAGAGACACTATGCGGTCATTGAACGGGAGGCATTCGCTGCAGCGTGGGGTGTAGAGTACATTTGCACGTACATTTGGGGTTGTAATATCATTCTACGCACGGATCACAGACCTCTGTTGAAAATGTTGTTGCCTGGTGGTACTGGCAAAGGATCTGCAAGATTAGCCAGACTAGCCTCACGTTTGCAAGAATACAACAATAAAATTGAATTTATTCCTGGTTGGAGAAATGTACAGGCCGATTGCCTGTCATGATTAGCCCTTGATTGGCGTGTGGTGGATGAGCACAATGTTCTTGAAAGCGAACAGGAAGGTGCTGTTGCATCTGTGTGTGAAGTTACTCATTGGAGTGGGGAAATTGTGAGTGAGCGTGAGTGGAATTCAGCAATGGAAGGCGACAACGTGCTGAAGAATGTTATAGACCTTATTAGAAAAGGAGGTAGGAGAGACAGCACTCTTCCTGTGTTGGTGAGGCCCTATGGTAAAATATTAGAAGAACTCTCAGAAGTGCATGGCCGAATGGTTCTATGTGGTGATAAGATTGTCCAATCGGTGGGCGTAAGGAAAAAATAGTTTGACATTGCCCATGAAGGGCATTTGGAACAGACACTTACAAAAAAAAACTCAGGATGGAGTTTTGGTGGCCAGGCATGGACAGCAATATCGTAAATTGGGTTGAAAGTGTACTGAGTGTATACAGAGTGAAAAACGTCTGAAAGTTGGAGCACAGTCACAGGGTGGAAGTATCAGTTATCCGTGTAAGCCATGGCACAGCGTTTGTTTGGACTTTATTGGACCTCTGTCTGTGATAGGAAGGGGCAAGAATTTTGCGCTGGTTATGGTGGATGTTTATTCGGATGGTTGATTGTCAAATTTATGGCTGAAGTTACTACGTTGGCAACTATTGGTGTGTTACAGGAGATTTTTACTGATGAAGGTTTTCCGGAAGTGTTGATCACTGATAATGGCACACAATTAACATCTAGAGAAATGAAAGAATATCTAGAGTCATGTGGAGTAAGACATGCGCGTACTGCTTTGTACAATCCTCGTGCGAATGGTATTGTGGAACGTGCGAATCGTATGATCAAGGGAGGATTACAGTTAGCTATGATTAACAATTTAGATGTGGGGTGTGTAATTTCAGAACTTGTTTGGGCGTATCGCACCACAGAGCATGTGTGAACTGGCAAGATACCGTTTGAGGTCATGAGGGGCAGGAAACCTATTGGTAGGATTAAACCATCATGGATGCAAAAGTTGGCTTTGGGGTGTAATGTTCTCCAAGGAAAATTCATGGACAAGTTTGTGTGTGGAGACAAAACTGAACGAAAGGATGTAATCATTCATGTATTATTAACAGAGAGAGATGTGTTATAATGTGTCTCGAGGGTCCTCCGTGATGCAGACCTCCAGACAAGCCTGCATCAGAATGTTTTAGTGGAATGTTGCTTATGGTGCTCTCTCCCTTGGCAGTTGCTTGCTGACCTCGGGAGAGAGAGAGCACCGCGATTGAGTTCCTCGCTTAATAAAACCTCTTTCCTGTTCCCATGTTGGATTCTGTCTAATTACTACAAGTGTCCTAATTTTTAGGATCAGCCTGTGAGATCCACCAGAAATACCAAGCTCTTGGCGGTGGGAGCTTTTGCCTTCATAATGGACGGGGTTATGTTAATTCGATCCATCTATAGATTCCGTCTTTCCATCTAGAAACATTCAGTGCTCAGTTGAAGTGAGGTAGAAAGGGCGCATGTTGGACAAGAACTCTTGCTAGCACATTGCTACACCCACTCCTTAATCATTCTCAGTGTTCACAGTGGCTGTGTGGCATGACCACCAGCCACCATAATCTCCGGCTTAAGAGTGGAGCGTTCTGCCTGTTAAGAAGATGGCAGCAGGACTATCCTATGCCCAGAGGGCTCTCACATACAAATTGAACTTCAGACTTCAGGTTGAGCTCAGGAAGACCCCTTTTATTAGTCCGATACCCACAAATAGGCATAAATGGTGTGGCAGTTTAATGAGCAGCAGAGGCTTACTCCTTGACCCTTTGGCTCCATGTACAAGAGACAGGGTGAGGATATCATAAACCCATCTAACCATGAGAGGGACCCGGAGATTATATGGTCCGGTGTACAGTCTCCCTACTCATAATGCAAATCAAAAAGGTACACTGTTCCACAGAAATAGATAAGGATCCACTAGGCACTTTGCAAAACAGAAGCAAGAGCCCTCACATATCCATTGGATGTCATGCTTCATCATAGGACATGCTCCTTGTCAGATTGGCACTGCAATATCGGACGGGCCTCTCAAGGGTGCTCTTTGACAGAGATCTTGACTGGTAGTACGTGTTGTAATATAGAGGAAGTGGGAATAAATTTAAACCTACAGTCAGAGAGGAGCTGGAGAAAGAATAATTAAAATTGGCTCGAGAACCTCAAAAAACTAAATTTTATTGATCATGGAGGGTCTTGGTCAAGGTTAAAAAACACTAGGGAGTGGGATGGAGGTAATGTTCCACCATTCAACCAATACACACAAGGGTGAAAGAGGAGACTTCCCTCAATTACTAGCAAAAGTCTACATGTTTCATGCCTAAGAAGTCCCTACGGATCAAATGGTGTTTCGTCAGGACCAAAACCAAAAGAACATCTCCTACGCTGCACTACATACCAAAATGTGTAGGGGAATTGTGAAAACAATATGTCAACTTACTCAAAGAGCTACACAGATAGCAATCTAGGTAGTTGTGTGCCTGTGGAGGAAAACAACATGAAAAAAAAAAACAATAGTATGTTAAGATCAAATACATATATACAATTGGACACACGAAAAAGTGTCATGACACTCAGTGATGACATGCTGTCATGCTTGGTGTAAAGACAAACTCTAGGCAACAACCGCTTACCATTCTCTATTGGGGACGGTGCTCCTTGGGAAAATGCACACCATAGGACAATCATCGCCTCTATATAGATACAAGAAGTGCAATAATGTCACTGCTGTGAGACTAAGTAGTAGGGATATTCCTGCATGTCTAGGTAAGTGATGCTTAAAAAATGCCCACACTAGGAAAGGAGTGGAAATCTCCTAATGTACATATCGAGGGATAAGGGGAGCTATATACCCTGGACAGTAAATACATATATAGCTTCCAGGTAAATTCCAAAGGAGACCAAGAGTCATCTCTTAACCCAATCTAGTCACTGTTGTAAAAGTCTGAACTGGTAAAGTGAGAAAGTATCTGTCAAAAAGTAAAAACAAGCATAGTACTCAATAATATTGTTATCCTAGGTATGTAAACAATGTCCCTGTAGATGAGGATAAGGTAAAGGACCACCCTCTAACTCCTGCATGTATCTAGCGATAGAATCACAGCGGCGATCTTAGTGATATGATTGCAATGAGCAAAACAAAACTTTTAGCGGGCAAAAGTACTTACAATTTAGAGTGAGAGTCCAGGACAGGTGACCTACCTGCAGGCAGCACTTCCTGAAATTAGCGAGGTGGATGCGGCCGGAGGGTCAAATAGTGTGGTCCACGTCCGTAGCTCCAATCAAAGGTGGAGCTGGCATCATGTGGACGTCGTCGTAGCAAAGCCCCACCCTTGGGTCATAAAAATAAATGAGGGACCAATACCTCGTCTCTCGTATTAGTTGGAAAACATAGAAAAAGGACTTTGCATTCCTGTGGAAATGCAGAAAAACAACTACGCCCTGTTCTTGCATCTAAAATGGACAAAAAGGAAGGACCAATAAGCGTCTAGAGATTCAGACGAAAAAATACTTCTTTAAAACATGTACTATTATACACAAAAGATTCAGTTTGGAGATAGTAAACAAAAACATAGTAGAAAATTAACATAACATGTTTATGTTGGTCCAGACAAATGGGAGTATGGAAAGAGTGGGAGAATCAAAGAAAAAAACATGTAGGAATGTGACAAATGGGTTTTATCAATATATATACTAACTCCACGAGAGTTATAAAGGCAGAGACAATTTGTCATCATAGATATCATGTCTGCCTAATACGGACACCAGAAAAAGTGTCACCATGGATGAAAATTGGTGTCACATGTGTAAAGTAAGAGCATTTCTTAAGGATCATATTGGTGGGATAGTTAAGTCTGCTAGAGCATCCACGTGTAGTACAGATTACATAAACATCATTGCAAGATGTTTTGTAATACAGTATCAAAGCCTAAGTACTGGAGTGGATGTTGAAACCATCAAGTGCTGGGACGGAAACTCATCCATGGAATATCATTGTTAAGTCTGTGTATGTGAGTCCCAAGTCTAAACACCCAGCGTTGTTCTCTTTCCAGTAGAGATTTAGAACCATTTAGTAAATGATTAGGTGTATCAAGAACTACCCACCACATATCATTCAGAGTGTGATTTTGTCAAGGTAATGGACACTTAATTTGGTAGTCGAACATCCACATCTAATGTTGCTGCGGTGTTCATTGATCCTAACCTTCACTGGTCGAGTGGTCATTCCAATGTAATGTAAATGGCAGGGGCATGTAATCATGTAGATGCAATTATGGGTATTACAATTAGTGTGTTTAAAGAGGCGCCGTCTGTCTATGGGTTCCAAATCAAGGAAATCAACCAGTTTGGTCAATGCACATACATTGCAACCACCACATGGATAATGACCTGATACTAGTGGGAGTTGCCACAACGTCTTCTGACTTGATTCTGTGTGGACAGTCATTGGATGGGTATGCACTACCAAATCTTTGATATTTCTTGTTCTTTTGAAGGCAAACAAAGGTTTTGGTATTGTTTATGAGTTTTTTTTATTGTATTTGACAAAGGAGTGTATGTTGAAATGCAAGTTAGTCGAGAGTCTGAAGCCTTGGGTTCGGTTGGAAACAGAGCCTCTCTGTGGTTGTTGCGTGCCCGTTTACGAGCTGCATTGATTATCTGGCGGGGATAGCGTCTCTTTTGTAATTTTAATGAGAGGTCATCAGCTTGTGATTCAAAGGTGGAAATGTTCCTGCAAACCGTAAACCCCTCTCCTCCCTAAATCTTTTTTGTCTTGTGTGGTATCACCACTAGGTGAGTCTCATCTCTTCCTTCTTACCAGTGCCTTGGGGCTACCCATGCTAACGGCTTAGGTTCTACTTTTCTTTTTCTATTGTCACATGCCACACAACTCTCATGTTTCTGAAATACTTAACTTACCAGTAGTCATGTTGTGGTTTTAACATTAGTAGACTGTCATGATCCAATAGAGTGTAGAATGTTTAGAATGTATTATGACTGTCAGTGGTACTATAGCTGGCAGAGAAGGAGCTCCTGCGTGTCAGTCCTCTGCTGCCATGTAGCTCGTAGGAAATAAACTTACCTCTTGTTAGAAAGTTATCTGATTCTGGTTACTACAAAATTGTTGGCAACATGTGGCGCTACACTGTGGGATCCATAATGCGTCTGGTCACCAGTTTCCATCCTGCAGCCCATCTTGCTCCTTGCTCAAACATATATGTATCTTCTTTACAGCAATACAAACTGGTTCTTTTCTCAAAGTAAGGCTTTCTTGGGGTCCCGCTTTACAGTTCTTTTAACAAGAGTATAATGTTTATTTATCTTTTTGATTTTTAATATGCAGACAGTTGCACCACCACCTTCATTTTTGGACACACCAGGTGAACCACCGGTCAGGTTGGGGGAGGCATGTGATGCTTCTGAAACATATTTGGGTGCTACTGGAGCACCAAGATTCAGAGATGAAAGAAAAAATATCTACTGTTGCATTCTTTGGGTTTTGAGGGTAGCTCTGTTTTCAAACATCTACCACAGTTGGTGCGAGAAGAAGCAGAAGATTTTGATAAACAAACCTAGTTTGGTGGTTTTAAGGCATACATTTTTTAAACGTAAACAAGGTTCTGAGGAGGATGTTGAAGTCTATATTTCTGTATTGCATAGATTAATATCTAAATGTCAGCTTGACAATTTCACAGACCAACTCATTAGAGATCAATATGTCTGTCATTGCACGGACAAACAAATTCGACAGAAACTATTGGGCATGGGTAAACCATCTCTGGATGAAGCCATCAGGGTAGCAAAAAACAATGAGATTTTGCAGACTGCTGTAAAGCAACTGGAGGCAAACAGGTTGAATCAGTGAGTGTGGTAAGAGTTTCAATTTGCAAATCACAGTAAGAAAATGGATGTATCTACAAGTAAGAGAAAGCACAGTTCATTGTCAGGAAGCATGAATATATGTTTCCGGTGTGGCAATCCACCACATGTCAGGGGGAGTAGGTGTCCAGAGACCAATGTTACATGTAACTTCTGCAAAAAAGTTGATCATTTTGCAAACGTTTGTTAAAAAAAAAGAACAAAAATTGAGCTTTTGCATATGTGGTTGATTCAGATGTCGAGCCTGAACATGAGGTATGTAAAATGTTAGATCAAATTCTTGCAGGAGATGATGAATTCAAGAGCAATGAACCCAAGGTGGGTGATCCTTCCCTGTGTGTTGATCCCATATTTAAGATTACAGTAGGGGATACGGTTTAGAAACTACTAGTGGATTCAGGGGCTAAGATCACCATGATTACTCAACCATTGTTTATGGATACTTGGGGTGGTAGACCTCTGATGCCTCTGATCATTCTCCCACTTCAAATGAAGGGCGCAAGATTGAGCTTGTGGGATATACTGAAGATATAATGGAATTTAAAAGGAAGAGGATCAGCGGAAAAGTGTCTGTCGCAGTTAAGAGTCTTAATATTCTTGGTTAGTTTCATCAAGGATTGTTTGGGATGAAATTGAAGCAAGGAACCAAAGAACAAGTCCTTGTTGTGGAATGCGATGAAGTGGCCATAGAATGGAGCAAGAAGTTTCCCTCTGTGTTCAGTTAAGTGTTGGGCAGAACTAAAGGATTCAATCACAGAATCAAGTTAAAGGAAAAGGCTAGCCCTGTAAAGCACAAGCTCAGAGGGGAACCCTTCAGCGTCAGGGAAGATCTAAAAAAACTCACAGTGTTGTGTGAGAAGGGTATTAGTGAACCAGCTGAAGCTTCACTATGGTTATCCCCTTTAGTTGTAGCACACAAGAGGTGTGGTCAGTTGAGAGTATGTGTGGATCTTAGGTATCTCAATAAGGAGATATGGGTTGATTCTCATCCATTGCCTAATATTAATTATTTGTTTGCTTGCATGGCTGCAGCCACTGTGTTTTCAAAACTTTATATGGCTTCTGCCTATCATCAGGTTGGAATTACATCCCAATTCAAGGCACCTCACTGCTTCTGTTTCACCTATTGGTACTTTCCATTATTGTGAGATGCCGTTTGGCTTGACCTCAACATGCTATGTATTCTAGAGGGTGATGTACAACTCGCTGAAGGGAGCAGAGGGGGTCTTAGTCTTCCAGGACGATGTTTTAATATTTGATAAAAACGTGGTCACCCAAAATGACATTCTGCAAAGAGTGTTGGAAGTTTTTGATGAGCATGGGGTGGTGTTAAAAAGAGAAAAGTGCATGTTTTCATGCAGAGAAGTAGAATATTTATGGACACATTGGGCCCCATTACAACCTTGGCGGGTGGCGGCCACCGCCCGCCAAGGTGTAACCGATGTGCCCATTTTGACATCCCCGCTGGGCCCCCGCCGGCCCTGCAGGGATGTCGGCCGCAACATGGGAGCCAGCTCCTAATGGAGCCGGCGGTGTTGCAGCCGTGCGATGGGTGCAGTTGCACCCGTCGTGCTTTTCACTGTCTGCTGTGCAGACAGTGAAAAGCAGTGTGGGGCTGTGCCTGGGGGCCCCTGCACTGCCCATGCCAAGTGTATGGGCAGTGCAGGGGCCCCCAGGGGCCCCGTGACTCCCCTTCCCGCCAGCATTTCCATGGTGGTTCCTACCGCCATGGATAGGCTGGCGGGAAGGGGACTCTTATCCCCTGGGCAGTGGTGCAAGCAGCGCTTTCCTGGTGGATTAAAACCGTCGGGACGACCGAGGCAGGAAACCGCCAGTCTCGGCGGTGCGACCGCGACGTTTCCGCCGTGGTCGTAATTGGCAAAAATGTACCGCCAGCCTGTTGGTGGTACAATCGCCGAAACAGCCCTGGCAGTCTTTGACCGCCAGCGTTGTAATGAGGCCCATTATCTCTAAGGATGGACTGAGACCCAGACCTGGGTTAGTGGAGTCCATTGCAGATACACCTCTTAAATCTGACAAGGTGGAAGTCAAAGCTATTTCTGGAATGTGCAAGTTGTATTCTCTTTGTATTCTCAATTTTGCATCTAGTTAGGCCCATTAGTAACTTACTAAAAAAAGGGGGTCAAGTTTGAGTGGTGTTCTGAATGTTCTACAGCTTTCCAGCAAATTAAATTGGTGTGGAGCCGAAGTAAAGCCCTTAAACCATTTGATCAGAGTCTGCTGTGTTGCATCACTGTAGGTGCTAGCAAGGTAGGTTTGGGTGCTATTCTCACACAAAAAAGATGGTGAAACTGAAAACACTATAGCTTTTGCATCTAGAGAGCTCCTTGAGGCAGAGCTGCAATACTCAGTAATAGAAAGAAAACTGTTGACCTGCTGGTGGGCTATGGAGGAATTTTGCACATATAAGTGGGGAAGACAGTTCAAATTACAGACTGACTACAAGTCCTTAATATACATTCTGGGTAGGGGTGGAAGTAAGTGTTGTACACCAAGAATTTTGAGGCTATCGACTAAGCTGATACAGTATCAATTTGATGTGGTCCACTTCCCGGGTGGTAAGAACAGTAGGGATGATTTCCTTTCACAATTTCAGAGCAAAAGAGATGATGACAGTGATGTGAGACTGGCCGATTTCATTTGATGGATGAAGGCTTTGAACACTGTTTGGTGGCTTCTGTGGAAATACCTGAATTGAAGGTTTGTTCAAGGGAGAATTAACAAAAAAGGTGAAGAATTTAATTCTCCCACAACAGGTCACAGAGCTGGTTAAAAGTGGTTGTCCTAGGGAGAAAGTTTTGTCTTCTTTGTTGCAATCATACCGTAAGGTGTGTAATGAAGTTTTGGTTGAGGATGGTCTTATTCTAGGATCTGACAAGTTAATTGCTCCACATTCCATTAGACATGATATAATTAGAAAAGCCCATGAGGGACACCCAGGCTCATCTATTACCAAACAACGCATTGTGAATTAGTTTGAGGGTCCAGGATGGGCACTGAAGTGAATCAAATGGTGTGGTGTGTTGTGTGCAAGTCGGCTGACAAGGGTTTGAAGCTTGCTACACTGCCCCTCAAGCGGATTAAGGCGGTCATTCTGACCGCGGCGGGCGGCGGTAGCCGCCCGCCATGCGGTCACCGCCATTTGGCCGTTCCGCGGTCAAAAGACCGCAGAGGCCATTCTGGCTTTCCCGCTGGGCCGGCGGGCGCCCGCCAAAGGAGCGCCCGCCGGCCCAGCGGGAAAGGCCCTGCAACACAAAGGCCGGCTCCGAATGGAGCCGGCGGTGTTGCAGGGGTGCGACGGGTGCAGTTGCACCCGTCGCGATTTTCACTGTCTGTTATGCAGACGGTGAAAATCATGCTGGGGCCCCACGACACCCGTTCCCGCCATCCTGTTCCTGGCGGTCAAAACCACCAGAAACAGGCTGGCGGGAAGGGGGTCGGAATCCCCATGGCAGCGCCGCCATGGAGGTTCAGCCCTGCCAGGGGTATTCCGGCGGGAAACCGCCGGATCCCCTTTTCTGACCGCGGCTTTACCGCCGCGGTCAGAATGGGCACTGAAGCACCGCCAGCCTGTTGGCGGTGCTTCCGTTGCTCGCGGCAGGGTCAGAATGATGCCCTAAGTGTCCTTTAGGGCCATGGATCAAACTTGTTATTGACATCATGGGACCATATGATTCTTTGGCGAGTGGTGCCAAATTCATAATTGTGCTTGTGGAATGTGCATCAAAATGGCCTGCAATCAAGATGGTTAAAGAACCTACTACGGGCACCATTGTTGATGTTCTTAGAGGGATTTTTCTGAGAGAAGGATTTCCTGAGTATCTTGTTTCAGATGATAGCAAGCAGTTTATCAGTAAAGAAATAGAAGTATTCCCAGAGTCATTTGGAGTCAGCAACGTGAGACGCTCTCTTTACCATCCTCAAACCAATGGCCTTGTGGAGAGGATGAACAGAGTTGTGGGTGACTGTATCAAGTGGGTCAAAAATGCTAACAATGATGTGGTGAAATCTGTGCATGGCATGTTATGTTTCTATATAACTACACCACTCTCTATTACTAAAGTCTCACCTTTTGAACTACTGAGGGGTAGAAAGGCCAATACCAGTTTCCGTCCAGTATGGGTTAGAAAGCAGCTGAAGAGTGAGTCTGATGTGGAACAGCTGATGGCTTTAGTGAAGAGGAATGTGTGTCACACTCAAGAAAAACAGAAAAACTGGTATGATAAAAAAGTGTGAAACTAGTCACTGTAAAGGTTGGTGATTTGGTTTGAATCAAGTCATCAGTGCATGCAGTGCCGGCTTTAGGACTGGGGGCGCCCTGTGCGACAGCTCATTGTGGTGCTCTCCGCCCCATGACCTCCTCCTCGGTTTCACTCACTACCACCTGCAAATGTGCCCCTCATCTCTCCATCGCTCCCCTTCTACAGAGATTCATGTGTTTTAAAGCACTTGTTAAGTCTGGCTTTATTAATCCACTCAGCTGACCATTTAAAATATAGGCGCATATTTAAGAGCCCCCTAACCCAATTCAATGCATGTGTTGCGCCACTTTGTAACCCTTTGCGCCACATTATGCCTGCGCCAGGCATAATGTATGCAAAGGGGGCATCCCCCCATTAGGGGGTCCAAAAAAATGGCGCAAAGAAATCTGACTTATTTCTTTGCATCATTTTCTTCCGGCACTTTTACCGGCTGCTCGGAGCAGGCATTAAAAGGAAGCTTCCATTGGTTACAATGGGCCTCTGGGTGCTTTGCAAGATTAGTGTCAATATTTTCGATGCTAAACTTGCAAAGCGCCGAACTAGCATAAAAAAGTCTGAAGCTAGTCCTCTAACAACCGCCATGGTGCGCCGTATTTTAAATATGACGCACACATGGTAGAGTTAGGGGGCGGTAAAGGGTGCAAGAAACTTTTCTTAAATATGCCCCATAGTTCTGTTTTTTGCAGCAGGCACATTAACCCTCTATGCTACTTTATGTTGAGTCAAAGCTGCCACTAGGCAAAACTGATCTCTCTAGCAGAAACATTAATCACAAGAGGTATCTTGACATTTTAATTGTTTCTTGAAGGCTAAACGCACAAGGAACTTTTCAGCAGATGCTTTTAAATCGCAAGTTTTGTAAGTAATTGCTAAACACAGTGCCCCCCTGAGGTCAGCACCTGGTGCAGTCGCACTGCACCGCTCGCACCACCCAAAAGCCGGCCCTGCGTGCATGTGCAGAAAGGTAAACGTAAATTCAGTAGCCCAGTTAAAGTGGAAAGGATTTATGGGAATGCCATTAAAGTTAGTAGTGAGCACTGGTGGAATCTAGCTAAAATTGTGAAAGTGAAAAACGTGACTGGTGAATGTGAAGCTGTCCATACAAGATACTTGTTCCTTCTGACAACTGTGTACAGGGAAGAGAAAGTGTTAAGTCCAGTGGAACTCAAGCTGACTCTGGCAAATCCCAGGTTACGCCTATTCGTTTGAGCTCTAGAACAATAGTTAAACCTTACAGGTTTTGTATATAGAATATATTTATGTTCTTTGGTGTGGGTGTATGTGTGAGTATTATTATTGTTTGGATTTTTCTTTGTGTTGTTAGATTATTATCTGTGTTGTTTTGGGAAGAAGGGTGAATGTATAATGCTTAGCTTACCAGTAGTCTTGTTGTGATTTTAACAATAGTACAATGGTGTGATGCAGTAGAGGGTACAATGTTTAGAGTGTATTATGACTGACAGTTGAACTGTGGCTGGCACCGGAGGAGCTCCTGCGTGTCCATCACTTGTTACAATGTAGCTTGTTGGAAATAATCTTACCTCTTGTTAACCAGTTACCTGACTCTGGTGACTACAGGATCCTTCCCCTGCCCCCATTATTGCTCTTCCACCAGTCCCAGGCTTATCACAGACATGGGTCTCTATTCTATTCTATTTTACTGTTCTATTTTGTGCGCTGATTTTGGCACGGTTTGCTAAATACTTTTCCAGAGTGCGCCCCTCTCATGTCCCAAAATGGCAGCAGGCAGAACGCCCCGTTTTGAGCTGTACTGGAACCATTTGTTCAGTAAACGCTGTTCAGGCAAATGATATCCAGTGAACCTTGAACTGCTCACATGTGCTCACTGCCACCTTCAGGTTCCAGAACATATAAATCTACATGAGCTGTTTGAAAGAAACATTAAACACGTTTCAAAAATAGCTCAACCTGACACTTAAGGAACAAAACACAAGGCCAGGAAGTGCAGTTTAATTTGATACAATTTATTTGAGTACTCCGAGAAGGAGATATATATCAAAAGCTTTAAATAAAGTGGTAAATGCAGGTCACTTAATCCTCTGGTGGGAAAAATAGCCTTTCGGACCATGTTTGGTTTCAAATCCAGAGTGGCTTGTTGATAATAATCTATCAAAGACCCAGCAGGTCGGTATGCTTGTTCTTTTAAAGTCTCACATTTGTTAAAGCGTCTGAGACTTTTTGTTTCAAGTTGTAGCTCATAACCGTAAACATAACACAAAGCAGGATGGACAACTTTTAGCTGTGACAGCAGTATCTTGAAAAGAAAAAGAAAAAAATATATCAAAATGCAGTAAAGCGTTCATTCCAGGGAAAGGAACTCCTTGAAGTGTTCTATATAAATTCACCAACTGAAAGCAAAAAGTACCTGCGTAAAGAAAAATAGAGCTATACACTGTAAGGTTTTTCATCCCTAAGATTTGCTCATAAATATGCGAAAATAAAATAAAATACGCAAAAGCATTTTTCTTTTTTTTTAAATGGGTGGGGGAGCAGAAACAATGGGGTCAGAAGCACCAAAAAGGAGAGTGTGGGTGTGGCGGGAGCAACGTGGGATGTGGAAGCAACACGATGTTAGAGGGAGCACCATAGGGAGTGCGAGGGCAAGGAGACGCAACATGGCAGAGAGAAGCAATAGGGAGGAGCACATGGGTGACAGCAAGAGGGAGAGGGTCCAGGAGAAGCACACGGGTGACAGAGAGCAAAAAGGAGTGCAGAGAGAGAGATGTGCACAACATAAAAGAAAAAAGCAGTGATTGCAAAGCAAGCAGTGGAAGCAGAGATGCTAGCCAATCAAAAAAGATGGTAAAGAGGCAATGTTCCATGGAGGGACACATACAAGATTGATAAGTTGGGACAAGGATAAGAAGAAGAAGGAAAAATAGAAGTGACATAAAAGTCAACCAATAGTAAGCAATAGATGGGCTCCAAGCCCCTGTATGTTCTGGGTAAGCCACGATAAGTCTTGCAACAAATAACGCATGATCTGTCTAGTAGATTTGACCGAATAAGTAGTACCTGAAAACAGAGAAGTTAAAGGACACAAGTAATGGGTCCATGCTCTAGGGGAGGGACAAACTCAAGAAGAGGAAGTAAAGCCCATACACTAATACATAGTAAACAAGCAAATAAGACAATGAAGCCAACCAATAGTAAGTAATGAGGGGGCTCTAAGGCCACTGTAAGGTAACAAAATGTCTTGCAACAGATAGGGCATGCACTGTCTGAGGCAAGACCCAAAACAAATTGTGATCACTATAGGTGTGTACTTGAGTTCGGAGAGGGGACATCCCAGCAGTGACAGATGGAGTGCATGTTTTCAAACAGCCCCTCTGTTCTTCATTGCAAGAAGACCAGCCTGATTTTGAAGAAGGGGCAGCCACTTCAGTACATGCAGGCAGTGTGTGACTGTACCCAGCAGCAGGTGGAGATGTCTTTCTCTGGTACCCCGTCTCCCTCCCAAAAGGCACTCTACAGGAGTGCTCTATTAGCGTCTCGGTTCCCTGTGACACACAATAACTGCACCTCTGAAAGCCTGCAGCCACATAGTTTGGTAAAGAGGCAAAGATGTTTTCTTATTTGCATGAATGTATGCCCCTTGCAAGTGACGAATCACCCCTTTGACACAGATCTGTGGTTCACACAATCGCAAATACAGAAGGGGCAATGCAGGTCTCTGCAGCTACATCTGTAATAAGGAAGTGCTACTCTCCCTTTAAGCATTCATCAGAACAAAAATCAAGTAACAAATTGGTGGGTCTAAATAATTGAAGAGAATATGTGTTGGAGAAACTTGATATAAAAGGGAGGGAAAAACACACATTTCTCTAAAAGGATGAGCCAAGAGGTTTCACTGGTCAGTGGTCAAAAACATGGTTAAACCATTGTTGAACACATAAAAACCATTGATAGCTCAGGTTTTTTTGATGTACATAAAAAAAAGATTTCAGCCACTCGCTCCCTTTATGTGAACTTTCATCCACACATATTTGACACCAGGAAAAACAAAAAGGAAGGTGTTCATAACTTCAAAACAGTGTGAACATAATCTAGCCAGCAAAGTTGTTTGATACTACAAAAATATTACAGCCTAAATAATTTTACAAACATTTCAATCTGGAAATTACTGATAGATGTAAAGCTCAGTTGCACAATTGTTAGACCTGTCAAACCTAGGGTGGTCTTCCCCCCAAACTTTTTGCCTTCCTCCTCCATTTTTCTGATCTCGTTTTTATTGGAACTAGGAATCTGCTGACTTTACCCCTGCTGGCCAGTGCTAAAGTGCTTGTGCTTTTTCATCTAAACATGGTAATATTGACTTATCCCCAATTGGCATACCTAATTCATCTATAAGTTCCTAGTAAAGTGCACTACACATGCCCAGGGCCTGTAAATGAAATTATACTAGTGAGCCTGCAGCATGGATTGTGCCACCCAATTAAGTAGCCCTTTAAACATGTCTCAGGCCTGACATTGCAGAGCCTGTGTGTGCAGTTTTAAACTGCCATTTCACCTGGCAAAATACACCTGTTGCCAGGCCCAACCCTTCCTTTTTCATACATATATGTCACCCCTAGTGTAGGCCCTGGACAGCCCAGAGGGCAGGATGCAATCTATTAAAAAAGCAGGACATGTACTTTTAAGTTTTAATGTGCTGGTAGTGAAAGCCTCCTATATTCGTTCTTCACTCCTGCAAGGCCTCTCTCTCATGTAGGATAACATTGGAGTTGCCTTATTATGCTTTATAAGTGTAATTTCCAATTCAGAACACATACCTCCTTCAAGGTTGATGTGTGTGGAATCACAATTTGAAGTCATAAATTATGGTGAAGTCAGAATTTACATTGCAATTCTGAAAGTGCCTCTTTAGAAAGTTTACATTTTTTCGCCTTGGCCATTTGTGCCTGCAGCCTGTCTCTGGTTATATGACTGGGTTTGGTAGACAGTTTGGCTTTCTGTATTCCCCCTAGATAGTCACACAAAATGGGAGCTTAGGTGTGTCTCAGTGTGTCATCATTGGCAGGATGGGAGGGAGGGACTGGATCCAACCTCACTTACACCTTAATAGACTGTGTCCTGTCCCCACACAGAGGGCTGCAAACCCTCTGTAGTTAGTCTGTGTAAGAAATTACACAACGCCGTAGGTATTTCTTTGAGTATTTATTCCTGCAGAACATCTTAACAACCATCTGCTTCAGTCTCCCCGCTCCCAACCACTAACTATCCACGCCTTGAATCCTGCATTCCCCACATTCCAGAGATGACATCAAACTAAGCAGAATACTATACATCTTCCTTTTTACCAAAATAACAAAATACCCTGCCATTCTTCATCGTAACATTTCAAATGGGGTGAAGCCCTTAACTGAATAGGTGAAATTCTATATGTAGGTAAAGCAGATCTTAAGCCTTTTTTTTCCATGGTAGTGCACTTTTAATGGCTAATCAAATTGATTATTTGATCACTCTGTTGAACCGTTCTACTTGGCCATTAGCTTGAGGATTATAATTAGACACTCTCTTGTGGCTGACTCCACATCTTTTAAAAAATGCTTCAATTTCTTTACTTACAAATTGAGGTCTGTTATAGGATACCAATTCCTCTGGTATACCTTCTCAACAAAAACATCATCCAGGAATTCTATCATTTGAGTAGAAGTAATTTTTTCTACTATTTTCAACTCTGGCCATTTTGTACAATGACAATGGTATACATTTCCTTATTTACTAGCTTACTAAATGGGCGTACATGTAAATTCACAATTTCCTCCAAAATCCCTGAGCATTTTCGATAGGAATTACATCAACAATTAGTGCTTTAGCTGACTTATCACTGCTGGCACAAGGTGAGCATTCTCTTACCCAATTGTCAACCATACAATCAAGTCCAGGCAACCAATAGTTCACTCATATTCTCCTCTTCATGGCAGACATACCAATAAGGCTTCATGCACTAACTTAAAAAGAGTTTTTCTTGAGTTTTGTCACCCTTAACAATTATACCATTAGAAAACATAAGATCCTCCCTTACTTTGTAAAAATGAAGCCACCTCTCTGCTCAATTTCTTCTCTTCTGGCCACTCATTAGTTATGTACTTTTGAATATCCGTCATTACATAATCCTTAAGCATGATTTCATTCCATTCTGTCTCAGATATATTTTTGGACAAATTTCCATCTACACTACCCTCATTGATGTCTTCCGTGGTATAAGCTACATCACATTCATCTTCCTCATCAAATTCCTCTTCCTCCTGATTCGGAAACATAGACACACAATCAGTGTGCACATTGGCTCGACCTGGAACATACTCCACTGCACACTGGTATTCTTGCAATTTTGCAGCTAGTCTTGCCAGTCGAGCTGTCAACATTCTACCACCACCAGCAGCCAACATATTTACCAAGGGTTTGTGGTCAGTTCTTAGAACAAATTTTGTTCCCATAATAATTGCCGGAAGTGTTGTGCTGCCCAAGTACAGGCTAACAGTTCTTTTTTTTTATTGTCAAATAACTACATTCACAATTTCTTAATGATCTGGAGGCATAAGAAACAACCCATTCCAGATGTTTATCTTTCTGCATCAAGACAGCATCCAAACGTACAATACTTGCATCCACCGACACAATGTACTCTTTCCCAACCACAAATTATTTAAAAAAATTGTGCTCTTACATCTTCCTTTTTCAATAGTTTAAACGCTTCTGTTTATTCAGCACTCCACTCATATTTTTCATTTTTCTTTAATAATTGTCTAAGTGGGTACACTTTGGTAGCATCATTTTGAATACATTTTCCATAAGATTCTGTCAAGCCGAAGAATGACAACAATTGTTCTTTTGAAACAGGTGCAAGATCTTTTAAAATGCTTTCGACATGGTCACACTTTGGTTTAATACCCTCTTTAATACCCTCTTTCGAAATTTCATGCCCCAAATATTCACTTTGTTTTGCCTGAATTAAAATTTTGAAAACTTCAATGTCAGATCCTTGTCTCGCAGACTTTTCAACACTATTTGCAAGATTTTATCATGTCCTTTTTGGGTCTTTGCAAAATTCAAGATGTCATCTTGGAAAGCAATAGCTCCTTCTACGCCTTCCAACACATTTTTCATCAATCAGTGAAATACCCAAGCTGCACTTGCCAGACCAAAAGGTATGTGTAAGTATTGAAACATATCTTTAGGTGTCACAAATACTGTGAGACGTCTAAATTCTTCATGCTATTCTACTTGGCTTCTTGCCAAGTCAATTGTAGAAAAAACGGTTGCACCTGATAATGTTGCAATTATCTTGTGAATATTAGGAAGGGGATGTTTATCTACCCAAACCTCCTTGTTAAGGCTACGCCAATTGGAGTTCACCAGATTCCTTTAGTGACAAGACTATAGGTGACATCCACGAGGAAGACTATATAGGTTCTATAATTTTGTTTTCGATTAATTCATTCAACATGCTCTTAAGTTTGTCCCTATATGCTAATAGCACATTTCTAACCTTGTGCCTGACAGATATACCTCCCTCATTTAATATGATATTATGCTTGAAATTAGAATATTTTCCTAACTTATCTTGGAACAAATCTGGAAATGAAAGCTGTATATAGGAAACAAATTCACTGTCACCAGATTTGATCACATATACAGGTAGGGAAGCATTAGGATCTCGTCTTATGACCATCTCTTGTTGGTGAGGCCATCCTAAAATTGCATTACCTTCAGTTGCCACGTATACTTTCCCTCTTGTTCTTCTCCCTTCAAACTCCAGATCAGCCCAAAAATAAACTTGTTAATCAATCATGCACAGGAATCTACCAACATAGTTAACGGTTTTCCTTCAATCCTTAGAGTACATCATACTCATTTTAATTTTCACCTGTAATACAGTTAAAAATGTTGAGATGCCCCGGATTTACCCACTCCAAAATGTATTTTCTCTTTATATCTAACACATATTTTGTCCCACAAAGGACAGCCCTTGAAATTAGGCATCTGGAGCATAGTCCCACATCTGTAACAACTGTATTTCTCTATCCATTGTTTTTGTTTCCTGTGTCTTATTCATAGACGATATTTGATTTTTCACAATGCTAACGTCAGAGTTGGAATCCAACTGTTTAACATTTTGACTTTGTATCTCAGTCACACATTTTTCTGATTGCTCAATGCCCTTGGCAATATTTATGGCAGCATTTAAAGACACTTCAGTACCTGCCCATAGCCTTTCCTGTATTTTCTTTCTCTCAGTTTTCATCATTATTTCGTTTCTTAAAACTTGTTCAGACTTTATTGTTTCAAATTCACAAGACCCTGCTAAAGTGCATAACACAGCTAAGTACTCAATCGATTCATCCTCTTTTTGAGCTCAGGAATAAAACGTAAACCTTTCCGTTACTGTATTGATTTTCCTTACAAACTGAATACTCACTTTCTTGATGGCTTGATCAAACACATTCATATCTGCAGCAAAGGGGCAGATTTTTAAATTATTTCAACCCTGTTCCTCCTAAAAAGTATCTTAATAAGGAAAGTTTCCTTTGTGCTGAGCAATCTTCACCTTCAAGTACTTCAACGTAAGCCAAAAACATAGGGTACCATAATTCCCACTGCATTTTAGGTTCACCTTTAAATTGTAGGAAATGGGGTAGAGTGCTATATTAGCCATTGTAAAGAAACTAATATAGACAAATAGGAAGACAAATAAGGCTTAGAATAACTTGAATTAAAAGTACCCAAGTGTTCAATAAATAACACAGGATTGCTTGAATTATCTAAGTACAATTGCCTTATAAATGCTATGACTAATATACATTAGGTGCAATGTACAAAGGAAAACTTGTAGATGACATATGAGTTTAAAATACACACAGGAGTTCCCAAAACTAAGTTGTAGAAGAGAAATTGTGAGGATGAGCAAGGAAACTATAAATCTACCACAGTAGAAGCTGTGTGAATCAGCGACAATAAGAACACTGATCCGCTTTTCACTTTGGAACTGATCCGCTTTTAACTTTGGGCTGTGCGAATCAGTGTAGATTACAGCATTATACAATTTCAGACTGCATTTCAGCGAGGAAAATGAATTGACTGAAATGGAAGCTGTGCAAATCAGTAACAATGAGAGCACTGATCTGCTTTTGGGCTGTGTGAATCAGTGTATCTTAATAGCATTGTGCAACACTGTGGCTCTCATGAGGGCAAACCGCCTAATTTAAAGCTGTGCAGATCAGTGCTAAAGGGAGATGTACTGCACACTTTGCTGCCACGTGGAATTAGAATTATACTCAAAAGATGACCGCTGCTTTACCATGAGGCAATAATCAAGATGAATTCAAAGCTAAGCAGATCAGCGCTAATAAGAGGTGCACCATACACTTTGCTACCAAGCGGAATAACGATAATGTCCTCAAGAGGGGCGCTGCTTTTCTGAGGCAATAGTCATGTTCAAAGTTGCATCAATGCTGCCAGAGCATTCTAGTTTTCCTCACAGAAATGTCAAAATGCAGGCGGTCCCTCACTTCTGTGATCTGACCCACTACCAGTTTGCACACTTAGGCCCATATTTATACATTTTAGCGCCGCATATGCATAATTTTTTAACGCAAAAGTGGCGCAAACTTGCAAAATACAATTGTATTTTGTACGTTTTTGCATCAAAAAGTGGCGCAAATGCGGCCCTAAAAAAGTAAAAATATGGGCCTTAGAGTTAAAAGATATGCGGACACCAAACAGGAAATGAATCAGAGGCTGATAAAACACTGTTAGAATTAGGAAGTGAAAAATACTGGATGACGTAAACTGGAATAACAATGAAAATAGGTGAACACTGCTCTACTGTTCATCCTTGTCACCAATTTGTATAAGAAAGTACACAATGCAGTAGGTATTTCTTTGAGTATTAATTTCCGTATAGCAGCTCAAAAACCACCAGCTCCCAAACGTGAACCGTCAACCCCTCAAATCCTGCACTCCCCACATTCCAGAGATGACATCACACTGAGCAGAATACTACAGTCTGGAGCCAGGGCAGGGACAGCAGGAAATTTGTGCTCTTAAAGGCATGTCTTTAGAAGTCTCCCCCACTTCAAAGGCACCACTGAGTACATCAGGACACCACTGGTCCGGCGCAGTCAGATATCCCTGGTTGGCACTTTATGCTTTTAGGCATTAATCAACAGTTTATTCTGTAACAATGAGAGTCTCCGGTTCTACTGATTGGATTTTTGTCATTTTGGTCTTGTCTTATTTATTATATTTTGCTCTATTTTTCTAATCTGATGTGGGATCTTTTTGTGTGGTGTTTTTACTATTTTACTGTTTGAAGTGTAGCACAATTACTTTACACTTTGCCTCTAAGTTAAGCCTGACTGTTCTGGGCCAAACTACCAGGTGGTTGAGCGCAGGATAATTTGGGATTTGTTTGTGCCTTACCCTGACAAGGATTCTGATGCTGCTTGACCAGGGCTCATACCCCAGTTAACCAACAATCCAATTTCTTACAACAATGCCAAATACCTGAACATGGATGCTGAAATGGAGGCACTGAGAGATGAAACATAACAAGGTGTTGTGTTTTTGTTGACGTTTTGGAGTACGCTGAGCCTTTAATTTGGAGCGCTAGATGAAGAAACAACAAAATTTGATCCGAAGAAATGAGGGAGGCAGGGAAAATGTACATGAAGGTGCTATTATCTGACATCCTGGTATGACAGTCCTTGCAAATATAGCATTTGTGTTAGATTCTTAACAGTTCTACCATAAGATCTCACAATCAAAAGAATATGAAGAAAATTTGCTTTTTGTGTGAAAACATTTTAGATAAAGTCTTTGTTTTCAACATTGATCAATCAGCAATACAGGATAAAATCTCATTGGCATTTTACTTTTCCAAACATAGAAACTTTTACTAGATATTTCCATTTCCATTGCCATCAAGAACTCCCATGTCACTGAGAACACTGCCATATATTACTCCATGCTTGAGATGTAGGAAAACTAAGATGAGTGCAAATGACATCTGCCATTTTTGCAGATGTCCTGTTACTGCCCATCTGGAAACGAGGTCCTTAATCAAGGCTATAGTCTGTATTGTAGTATAATGCCCAGGACTCTGTCAAATAAAAGGTGTTGTGATAGTTGAATGTTTCAGGATCAACTTTAGGAAAATGTTATTTGTAGGGTTAGGGAGGCTGATAATTAAATGGCCCATAAGTTGATTATTCCTTGTTTCCTGCCAAGTCAATACCTTTCCCATTCCCAAATTACTTGTAGGCCGTTTTAACAACGGGCCTCTTAAATGCTGTTATTTGTGATAACTCCTATTACCGTACATGCAGGGATTATAAGTATGGGTGTTCCTGTCGAAATGTACAATGTAAAAATGCATAGCAATTACCAGAATATGTGGATTTTAGTGCACTAAAATCTGCATATTGTCCCCTAAAAACTTGCAATAAATGCACCCGATATATTCGGACCCTGTGGTGTCGGATTGTATCACATGCGTTAAATAGCGCACCGGACTCCTGTCCACTCTAAATGAGATCCAAGACAGTCATCCATGAATGCACTAGAGTTTTTTTAGATTATCATTAGGTCAGGGGAATATGTATTTTATGGACATTTTCTAATTGTTGATGTCTGGATACTGAGAGTTGGACAGTGACTACAAATGGCCAGCAGATGGCGCGCCAACACAGACAATCTTCATGTTTCTGTGAGATCTGGCTAGGAAGAATGCTGCAAAACAGAGAGGGGTGTAGTTCTTATAGTACTCCGGGCCACTGCGAACCGCAATGCTGGCCAGCACGATTTCTCTAAAATTGATTTGAGCTTTGAAGTTATGAGGAATGTAATATTTCTCAAGGTCTTACTGGCTATTGAAGTTTACATTCAAGCATTTCAAAGATTTGCGTTTTATTCGCTTGCAGCAGAGTGGAATTAGTTCGTTTTTTTAGTTATTATTCTTTCTTTAAATGTCGGATCAGGAGCTCATCTACTGCATCAACTCTAAAGGACAAGGGCGTACAGACACTATTAAGAAGACAGGAGAGGAAGTTGTAGGCACTTAGTAGAACTTGGGAGCCATCTAGAAAATTCAGGGCATATTTACAAGTCCCTTGCGCCTCCATTCGCCACACTAGAGTAATTTTCTTTATGCTAATTTGGCATTATGGAGGCATTTTCCCCGCGCCATATTTACAAAGTGGCACTATGCATACATCGCACCACTTTGTAAACTCTTGTGCCACATTATGCCTGCGCCAGACATAATGTATGCAAAGGGGGCGTTCCCACGCAGGGAGGCCCAAAAGAATGGCGCAGTGGAATATACAAGATTTCACAGCGCTATTTTTGCTCAGGGCAGGTGTCATAATGATGCACCCAAAATCTCCTAGGTGCCTCCCTGTGCTTTGCTGAACTATCGTCTAAATTTTTGGCGCTAGTACAGCAAAGTGTCACAATAGCGGCAAATATTTTCACGCTATTGTGGTATTGTGTGCCACGGTGCATCATATTGTAAATACGGAGCACACATGGTGCCGTTAGGGGGATGCAAGAAAAGTGGCACATCAATGCTTATGCACCACTTTCTTGTAAATATACCCCCTCATTTGGAAACAGATAATCAGTATGTGAGATTTTAGACGACAGCTTATTGGAAACGAACAAAGACTGATGTTCTTCTCAGAATCAGGGACGTAGCTAGCATTGGCGCAGCAGGTGAAGTGGCAGCAAGACTCAGAGCCTTGAGGGACTCATTGACCTCTAATAATTGCTATATTGTTCTGCCCAACTGCAATCACAGAGTCCATTTTGCCTGCTTTCACCAGGGCCTGTAGTATCCTTGCTACACTACTGCCCAGAGTCACACAGTAGGACATCCACATACAGGATCCACATACATAAATGGTGGCTACACTGTATAAATGTGAATATTATAAAATATTTTTTAATCAATCAAACAGAATTTATACAGTGTACTAATCACCCGTGACAGTATCCAGGCACTAGGTCCCGGCTGCTTCTGTGCTTCAGTCAAAGAGCCAGGTCTTGAGTTCCTTGCTGAATTCATGGAGGGAGGGAGATGTCCTGAGGTGGATAGGGAGGCTGTTCCAGGATTTCACTGCAAGGTAGAAGAAGGAGGACCTCCATTGATGCTGTGTGGGGTGTGGACGAGTGAGAGAGAGGTGGAGCACAGGTGTATGGTGGGTAGTTGTAAGCTCAGGCGGTGGTTGAAGTAAGCTGGTCCTTGGTTGTGAAGGGCTTTGTAGGCACGTGTCAGAATCTTGAATTGGCATCTTTTGTGTACACAAAACCAGTGAAGTTCCCTCAGGTGATGTGGATCCGTCTGGGGAGGCCCAGGATTAGTCTGGCCGCTGAGTTCTGGATGATTTAAAGTCTCTTCATTAGGTGTGTAGAGATTCCGGCATACATGGAATTGCCCTAGTCCAGGCAGCTGATGATAAGGGCTTGTGTAATGGTTCATCTGGTGAGACTGGGAGCCATTTTAATATCTTACGGAGTACACAAAGGGTGAGGAAGCAGACAAAGGGGACCGCATTGGTCTGTTTTTTCATAGCAAGTTTGTTGTACATGATGACGTTGCGGTTTCAGCTTGGTCCGTGAGGGTGGGTGCCAGGTCGCCCGGCCCAACAGGAGTCGTCCCACGGTGAGGTGGTTCTTCTAAAGATCAGAACTTCTGTTTTGTCTGTGTTGAGTTGGAGGCAGTTTTCATGCATCCAGTTGGTGACACTGGTCAAGCAGAGGTGCAAGTTGGCCTTTGCAGTGGAGGGGTCCTTGGATAGCAAAGAGGATGAGCTGGGTGTCATCCGCATAGGAGATGATGTTCAGTCCATGGTTTCTGACGATGTTGGCCAAGGGCAAAAAGGAAAAAAATACAGGAAGGGACAAATTTAATCCTAAATTATAAGAACAGTCCTTAATTCTGTTACTCCTGAGTTTATTTCTTTCTCACATTTAGTTAAATTTTTTTTTTTAATATAGCAAAAAGGATCTATGGTTGTATAATACAAAACTTAATACACATCACATAAATAAGTATAAACAAAACGTTACTCACAATACTCACAAAATAGACCACATATAAGATTCAACAGTATAGAAAATTCAACAGTATAAAAACCCCACCAAAGGTGGTGCTCTACGTATTTGGATAGTGGTCACTATTGCGTAACTCCCCATGTGATCCACTTCTATTTGCTAAGGAAATGGGCTTTTTCTGCACTTAATTATCAACGTGTTGTGTATTTCTTTCACACAAGCGTGATATAGTGCATCTTAAGTCTTTGCAATATAGACCATTATTTAGCAAGCCCAATACACTTGCAATACAAAGAAGTCAACGCGTTTCGGCCTACTGATTTAGGGCCTCATCAGGACTGGAGAAGGGCAATAATAATTCTTAATTGTAGGAGAAAAACGGGGGAATAAAATGCTGTATATCGTCCTCAAGTTACTCAAACGGTGAGCCACGCTGCTTATGTTTGTTTAAGCGAAGTGAAACAGCGAGGCTCATACCGGCTACCGAGTCCGGCGTGTCCTAGTGTCACTTTCTCTTCGGCAAGTCTGCCTCGGAGCGCGTCTTCCGTGTGGGAGTCGTTGCTAAGAGATGTTGGCCAAGGGGTCATGTAAGTAATGAAAAGGGTGGAGCTGAGGGAGGAGTCTTGGGGGACGCTGCGCATGGAGTTCTTGGGCTCCAATGTGAAAGGAGGGAGTAGGACTCTCTGAGTTCTTCTAGAGAGAAAGGATGCATTCCATTTGAGGGCATCGTCCTGGATGCCGACCTGGTGAAGTCTCTTAATCAGGGTGTGGTAGGAGGGAGTGTTAATTGCCTCCAAGAGGGCAAGGAGGATCAGAGCGGCCGACTCTCCTTGGACCAGGAGAGCTCTGACGTCTCCTGTAGAAGCGATCAGGGTAGTTTTGGTGCTGTGGTTGGAGTGGAACTGGATTAAGTTGCGTCCAGAAGATTGTTGTTCTCTAGGTTTTCCTGGAGTTGTTGATTGATCACTTTTCCGAGAACTTTGGCAGGAAAGGGGAGTAGGGATATTGAGCAGTAGTTTTTGAGATCGCTGGGGTTGGCAGAAGGTTTTTTGAGGAGGGATTTGATGAGGTGATGGATGTGTTGAAGATGTCAGTGAGCTTGCTGCTGATGGTGCTGTTGCTGAGGTTGAACTTGTGATTTGGACATGGGTGCGTGGGTGATCCAGAGTGGACAGAGTGCAAAATGTCAGTGGTGTTGTGTGTGGTGAGCTAGTTTCAGATGGTGATCTTACTATTGGCTGGGTGACTATGAGGTCTAGGGGGCCGACGGTGTCTGCGGTGGTGGCTTGGTCCGTGAAGTTTCTCTCCAGTTGTTTGCAGTTGTGTTTCAAGGTTCTCAGTTCCAGGGTGTATCAGCTGGCTTGTTAAGAGGGCTTGTTGGGTTTGGAGGGTTTGCTGTGGGAGATTTTGTCGGCACTGTTTGAGATCTAGGTAGTAAAGTTTTTGACACCTTTTTCACTGTCCAAGGAGGAGTCAGGGGTGGAGGAGTTGATTGTGCCAATCCATTGGCTCTTGGATAGTTTATTCTAGCTGTGGTGGGAGATGCTGATCGGTCTGGTGGCATGACTGGGGGCTTTTGTGTATGTAAAATGGATGATAGCATGCTCTGTCCAGGTGAGCTCGGTGGCATGGCTCTATTCGACTCTGTTGCTGGTGGTGAAGATGGGATCAGGTGTGTGCCCTGCGATGTGCATGGGGTCAGTGACTATCTGACTGAGGACAAAGATGTTCATGCTGTCCAGAAGGTTGGCAATGCTGGCGTCGTTGGGGTCCTTGAGGTGGAGGTTGAGGTCTCTGGGGAAGATATAGGGTTTGGCATCAAATGCTTGGGCGGCGATGAATTCGGGGATGGTGTCACTGAAACTGGGGGGGAGGGGCCTGGACATCTGTAGGCAAGGGTCCCTTTGATGATGGTTTTGCCATCTACTCTGAGCTGGAAGTTGAGGTGATCCATGATCAATGTGTGGTCTGGTCGTCCATCACTGTGGTGCAGTGGATGGATTACTTGTGAATGATCGCAAATCAACCTCCATGTTTTTTGATGCGGTTGCAGTGTGTGATTTTGTAGCCCAGGGGCGTGGCTATGTGATGTTGGGTGCGGAGATGGAGTTGAGACAGTTCTCAGTGAGGAATACGATGTCAGGGAGGTAATGGTGTCCCATATCTTGATCTCGTGCTTGCAGAAAGATCGGGTGTTAAGCAGGAGCCAGTGGAAGTGGTGAGACATAGTCATTGCCAGAGCGGTGATGTCAGTGGGCTGGACTGGTGTGTTGGTGTTGCAGCAGAAATGGCAAAGGTGGCAGGTGAAAGGACCTGCTGTAGTGTGAGGAGAGGTGCAACAGCAGTTCTTGTTTTGGGGTCTGAAGTTCAGGGCAGTAAGTTCAGCTCTGGAGCAGTACTGGAAGGAGGGAGAGCAGGGTTCCTGGCGCTGGGTGCAGTCCACACACGGATGGGAGCAGGCGCACTTGCCTTTGGCACTCCTTCAGTGTGATGACATGCCCACACTGCGGCCTCCTTTAAGTAAGTCCTTGGAGGGTCTCTGGGGAGTCAGGGGGCGAGAAGCGGGAAGAAGGGAAGTGGGAAAGCAGCAGGAAACAGCAAAACAGCAAAGAATGAAGTAGCTCAAAAACGCCACCAACTCAACTAAATAAACACCACTAAAATAAATAACTAAACTAAATAAGTGCAAAACAGGAGAGGACTAACCAAACTAAACAAAACTGCCCTGAACAGTAACACTGTCCCCAACCACAAGAAGCGCCCAACAAACAGCTTGGGACAAGGAACAACCCTTAGACGTAGAGTCACAGGAGAGGAGGCAAGACCAGGGCCACAAGGGCATATTGGCCGAGCAGCAAGGGAGCTGCTGTGGTGACCTGCTCCTATTTCTCTGTACTGAACACACATAATTTTGTTAAAGTCAGTAGGAAAAGTTTCAAAGTTAGCTGATTCCCCACATGGGGTCGTGCAAGGCTTAGTTAGATGCTTACTTTAGGAGAATACATGTTTTTGTCTTTAGTTCCTACACAGTCTGAAAGTGAATTCCAGGATAGTTGTGAGATCTTGCAGCCGCCATGGAGGCCCATCAGCCTCCATTGCTGAAGGTTCCATGCTTGTGAAACTCCAAGTCAGAAATGGGCTCTGTTGTGAGAGGAGGCAAGGTCATTTTCTTGTATGGCCTCTCATGACGAGGCATGGGCACCATAGCTTCTTCTTGACTCACAGGCGGGTGCAATAAACTTCTGCATTACCATAACTGACGAAGGTCATTCCTTTGTGGTGCAGCTTTCACTCACACTAACAAGTGTGAGTATGTATGGAGTGTACATGGAGATTAGGGGGCAGATTTATCAGCACTTTTCACCACTACAAAGTGATGTCATAGAGAGTTGATATTTAGTTCCCAGCGCAAAACTTTCTTTTCCACTGTAAAGTAGCCCTTAAAGTAACACAAAAGCAAGTTTTGTTCTGCCTTGCATCGAAGGGGCATGCCATAGGTGGCACCTGGGCATTCAAACAGTAATACCCCTAGTTTTTGAAGCATCGCCCAATCTACTAAAATTGCTAGATAAAGCTTTCGCCGAAAGATACACCTCCTTGAGGCAAGCACAAATTAGGAGAAACGTTTTTTCCTCCAAACTTTTCAAACTTTGCTAGTGTGTTGCACTATATAGCACAAATCCAAAGTAGGAAAAGTTTTAAGGTATGTGTGAGCGCAGTATTTTGTAGTAAAAGCATGCCCTTCCAGTTCATAAAGTATACTCGACATCAAGCACAGAACTTTGCACTGGGGTACGAATGTGTGGGTGTGGCACTAGGCAATCTGTTTGAGCGTTACCACTGGGAAAGAGAAGAGCAGCACTGTATATTAATAGATAGGGCTCTGCTCTGCTTGCTCACACTGGCACAATACAGCACAGTAACTTTGGTTGTTGCACTGCCTTCTGATATCTTTTAACAAATCTGCCCCAGGGTCTTGAGTGGGGTGTGTTTTCAGGAGATCACAGCGCAGGGTTAGGCTGTGTTCATGACTTCCACCTCAGGTGTGCCCAGGAAGAATGTGCATTGGGTCTCTGTAGAGAATGACGTGAAGAAACAGATTATGCTGTAAGTGTATTCGGTAAAGGCAAGGCAGCTTGCAGATTCACTACAGCTGGACAGGCCTTTATAGCCTTGGTAACGCTACCCCAGAGTAGGAGTTGGAGAGAATACCTCCTTTTGGTAAAATGGTTAACAGGAAGGGACCTCAGCTGCAGTGAAGGCCCCCCCAGCAATCCAGAGGCTAGAGAGTAGGGCACAAAGATCTGAGCCAGTAGCAGGAAGATTCACTCATGCACAGAAATTGGGAAAAGGTTGAAGGAATCAAGACCCAAAGACATCTGTGCAGAAAGTAAGTGGGTTATGCACTTTGGGTCACCACTGATAGAGCTTCCAACCTCTGTGGGGGACACATAGTAAGAGGGGGACCGCAGCATTGTAAGCTCAGGGTTTCTTGGCATTGGACTGAAATCACAACCGGATTTTAGGCTAGCCCTTACAGGATGTAGAAAAGATATACTCCAGACTGCGTCAAGGATTGCAACACTCCTTAGTGCTGACTCTCTAAAGTCCCAGGGAAGTTGTAGTTCACTTGTGGAGTACTTATTAGGGCAGGCTTCAAGTGTCCCAATTCCAGGGCAAAAGAAACTAAGGATCTGATTATCAGTATGGCAGGCAGGGTGCTAACCAGTCAGTCAGACCATCAGTCCACATGCTCCATTTTGAGTCAGCTGAACCGTCAAGTTTAGATGTCACTGCCTCCAATGTTTCCTTACACCAATGGCCTGACGGAGTAGGAGACGTCCGTGTGAAATATCTGGCATGTGCCCTATTAAGAGCAGATAATTTGTTTTTTGTTTTGAGACTGCAAGGGTGAATCTGGTCAACCCGAACAGCCATAAAAATGCTAATGATGCCACACCTTAGGAGATATAACTCCTAGGGTATCATGATTAATAATATTTTGTTTTTCAAAACCAAACTCCCACTTTGGAAGTTTATTTCTGAAAAACAAAAAAAGTTTGGTGTGCAGCTGTCTGAAACATGGCTTCCACTCACCTTACTTTCCGTGCCTTCATAGGAGCCGCCATTGTGATAGCTCCTGTGAAAGGACAGAGATCTTCACAGGGCAGAAAGTGGTCTAAGCATATTGCAAGCAGAAGTCATCAGGGTGGTGCAAGTGATGTCCTCCATCACCATGATGGACTCATAACCCTAAATTAGGGCCTTGGATTTACAAAGGTATCTCATATGAGAGTGAGTGCAATGCTTCGGTGGGACTGAGCTTAGATTTGAGCTATATGCTCTCCATTATAAGTGAGCGATATATGTGTTGACCTGGCTATTCTGAATAGCCAAGGAAGTCTATATAGTTTGAGTTAATTTTGCTTTGCTGAGTCAGGGGGCTTGGATTAAGTGTCCATAGACTTCAGTTCCCGCATTATGAGTCATTACTAGATCTGTGTGTGATACATGTGTTTAGGATTTCTGGACCCTGATAGTGAGCTGGAGACACTAGATGTTACATGTATGACAATACCAAGAAAGATTGCAGACCCCGAAAATACTTAAACTTACAATGACGTGTCCTCATAAGGACCCACATGGAGGCACCCAAGTAGACGCTGGTCAGGGAAAACACAAGCACATGAACCAGGAACGCACAAGAGGATGCAGTGGATGTCACTGGACAGCTACCCAAGGACTGGAAATCCAGGTAGGGGAGGCTGAAGCACCACACCAACAGGAACATCCTAGGAAGTGGGTGGTATGTTGTGGCACCCAGGCCATGAAAGAAGATTAAGAGTAGGCCAGGGGCCACCTCCATTCAGGAGAAAAGAAATAGGAAATAGAAACCAGCATTGGGGGATTTAGGGTAGAATATGCACAAAAGGGTGTCTTGACATCACACAGAGGAAACTCAGCGGATGAAATGGCACAAGTGCAAGCAGACAACACACAGGTGATGACATACAGAAAAACAGGAAGTAACTTGTGAAGAACACAACAATGGAGATAAGATTATATACTTGAAATGAGACAGTTGAAAATGACAATTGGCATAAGATCTCGAGAATTAAATAAAGCGAGGAAGAAACAAAATATGGCTATGAAAATAGCAGTAAAACACAAATAGTGCCCTATTAAATTCATTTTGAATAGCTTCTATTGCCACTAAGGGGGACTGTGCCTGACACTAGAACACTGACACTAGTACACTTGAAATGGCAATGGCACAATGGTGGCAACATTGACAAAGAGAAGTAGTACTGGGAAACTGACACAGAAATATTACTGGGAAAGTGCACTGAGAGTAAGATAGTGACAGGAGGCAACGCTAGTCACACTGACTCTGGGTACCCCCATTGGCACAAGAACACTGACAAATGGATGATACGATGCTGAGCTCGGACCCTGGCGCTAGGAAAGTGATATCAGGGCATGAACAGGGTGACACGAACACCTGGGGTACCTATACTGACTAGGAGAAAGAGACAGCAGCAAGGATTTACTGACACTAGTAGACTCATGCTAAGGCACAGACACTGGGCAACACCTCCTATATAGGGAAACTGACACTAGAATACTGATTTCTGGATGTTGTCGTCAGGGCACTGCCACAGGGACACGAACATGGCAACACAAAGGCACTGAGATACAGACACAGGAGGACACAAACACTGACGGATGGACGTTGACACTTCTATAGAAACTGATCCAGGGACCTTTAAACGGGGTGGTGAGTATGGGAGATTGGTGTAGAGGACACAGACGTGAGGACACTGATGCCGTCACTGGGCACCGGTACATGTACATGGACACTGCTGTATAGACAAGTAGATACTGACACATGGACGTTGACAGTGAGGCATTAGCACTTGCATGGGCACCAGAACTGGGACACCCACACATGGGGACACAGACTCTGACACAAGGATACTCACTGTGGGACATGCATGCAGGGAGACGCCGATAAGGGGACACTACTGCTGTGGTGGCCGTAACACGGATATGTGAACACTGATGTTAGCTCACTAACATAGGGGAATTGACTGTGAGACATACACTTCCGCTTCCAACCAGTTTAAGTGAAGTCGAATAAAGCATCAATGCGATGGCAATAGGGTCGCCTTTGGATCCTCTGAACTGTGGATTATTTTAGCAGCTTAGTGTATCTATTAGAAAGCAATCTTTAAACAATTGAAACTAAAATAAATTTTCACTTTGTTAAACAAAAATGTTACATTTGGATTGCCACCTCGTCGACAATCAGGGATGGACTGGAAACTAAAATCAGCCCTGATAAAAATATCAGCCCCACACTGAGGAGGCCATGACTAAACTATGACTAGAATGGTAGAATAGTTGGTTCCTGCAAGCCCATCCTGATCTGAAAGCAGCCCTAGGCTGCCAACCACCGGGGAGATGCCAGAGTTGCCGAATGGCCAGTCCGGCCCTGTCAACAACAATTATCCACACTATATACCACTGGGCTTTGTGTGCAATGTCTTTGGTCCATCTTCCTCCATGTGGGTGTAGAATTAGTACTCCGACCCAATGACTTAACAACTGTTAGATGTTCTTTCAGAGCACGTTACTGGGGGCTGCATGCACCCCGAGTAGTGCTGCACGCAATCAAAAGAAAGGACGCAGCGAAACCACTGAGTTCACCAACAAAGACTTTGCTAAAAGCAGTAATAATTTCTTCAACATGCATTGACTAACAGTTATGAGAACCACATGGCTGAGTAATGCTACAGCAAACCACATAATTGTTAAAATACTCCCTAGGTGACGACTGCCAATAAAGATTACATCCATGCGGTGGAATTACGTAAAACCTTGAATCCACAGTCCAAAAATCTAAAATGGCAATCAAACAATAGCTAATAATGAGCATATAGTGGTCTATCCAGTTATTCGGTGAAAATGTTTTTGGTCCAACTCATATTATTAAAGTGCCCCTTTCTTATTGAAAAGCCACACCCATTCACCAGCATTACAACAAATGTAACCGTTGTTGAAGCATTCTACACTGTGGGTGAACTGACTCCATATTATAACAAAGACAGCTGAGCTGTTGCAGGCCCAGGATTTTAAACTCCCAAAAGACCTAGCCTTTAGCAGAGAAGTGTGGATCTGCGCTGATGTCATGTGTTGGTCAACCTTTCCGACTATCACAAGTGCCAGGCGCCTAGTCGTCCACCATTGACTTAACACAATGGAAAAATGACTATTGACGATTCCACTTAGACCAATTTCCTCTTCATTTTTTGGCAGAAATCAAGCCTTATTCGCTTTTTCCTGAAAGTTGATTTAAGAAAACTATGCACAAAACAAATAGTGGTTTATAATAGGTTTCTGAATGTACAATTATTGTAATATTTCATGAAGGTCAACACTTTGGATGAATCCCCTTCAAATAGCGAAAGTGTTGCCGTGATAAAGCACCAGTCAACCTACAGCCAGAATCACTATTCACTGGTTTCTAATTTGCGACCAGTTTTTGTGCCCATTGCAGTATTTAGCAAACCAACCTATATACTAATAGGTCAGTTAGCAACATACCAAATCGTAGTGCACCGCAATGAATATTTATTACTAATGAGCTAGGTCGCATATTTCGACCCACTACAATTTGCAACCATCACAGGTATGGTGGCCTGCTGTGGTCAGCACACAACTGTGTCTGTGGTTCCTTTCAAAACAAGCATTTCCAATGTAATGGGTCTCGCTTTTGCTTGAGTTAGAGCTATTAGCTTTGTAAATTCCTTACTCTGACTTATTTCCACATAAATTGAAAATTTTAAAAAAAATAGTTGACATAACTGAGCCAATTCAAAGCGGCATGGCCGCCATAAGCATGAGCACGAAGGAGAGACACAAAAGGAAAAAGTTTGCTCGCAGTCAAACATATTGGCAAAAGTGCAATTATCCAAGTAACAGGGTAGATTCCCAAAGCGGTAACCAAACCGCCCCAATGAGGGACAAACATAAAACATTTACCAATGTCATCAAAGGATTTTTGAAAGGCAAGCCCACTAACAAGTGAAAGTGATGTGCATGAGATGGGAGTGGTTAAAAGTCCACATAGATACCAAAATGCCAAAAAAGCATTGCTTGCGCACTGCTATGCTCGGCCTAAAAAGCTATCATTTTTTTTAAGTGCAGCCTGTTTTCTACAAAGGAAAACAAGATAAATAACAAAAAAACTCGAACAAACATTTTTAAGAGTTGGCAGTGGTCCACTGACTAGCGTTAGAAATGGTTTTGTTAACATTCAGAGGGTCCCATTGGGACCCTTTCCCGTTTGCGAATGGGATACCACTACCTTTGTTTAGTTGGTAATATATTAATGTTTTGTGACCACATTTTGTTCTCAAAACATTAATACATCTCATTACAAATGGGTATTTGAAGGGGCACCCTAAACATGCCCCTTCCAAAAACCGATTTGGTACGTAGTCGCAAACCAACATTGCAATTTGAGTTTGCCACATGCTAGAAGGCCTTTTTGCGATCAAAAACCACCCAATTTTGGGAATCAAGGAAGCCTTCGAATATCAGGCCCCTAGTAAATAGAAAGTATTTAACTAAAGTGAAAACATTTGGAATAGTCCACACAAGATAAATCCATCTACGTGAGATTGAACCCATTTTTGGTATATTTATCTTTTTTTTTTTTTTTTTTAAATATGTTTTTATTATTATATCGCTCAACAAATAAACATAAAAGAAAAATACAGGTGATTATGATACAATGCAAAGGGTGACACACTCTGCTCAACCCCTGTCAGCCACATTTACCATTCCCGGGCAGATGCACACACCAGCGCCACTGCACGCAAGCTCAGGAGCACCATCATGGGTGCGCGCCAGGCCGAAGTGACAGAGCCCGGGCAAAGTATTAGTCTAATCAACCTTGTGAAATTAAGAATCTACGAACAGGGGGGTGTAAAGAAGAGCCCAGTGCAAAGGTCGGGGGGGCCAGCTAGCGTGCGCGAGGGAGGGGAGAGGGACAGGCGAGGGGAAGCATAGAGACAATAGGCCATAGACCCCCGTCCCCTCTCCACCGACCGACTCCCAGGGCGTCAACCGCGCCGCCCGGCATGCCGACCTGGGGCAAACAGAGAACCCCAAGGGGAGCCAGTCCACAGGCAGCCAGGGGTAAGGGGGGGGAATCCTCGGGCAGGCAAGCAAGGGCAAGGTCGCAGGCCCTTCTGGAGGGCAGGCAAACCCAGCGCCCGTGCTCACGTCAAGCTGGTATGTTACCAGTGCTATCCCTGCGTGTCCCTTTTTTGTTGTTGTTGTTGTTGTTCTGTGTTGTTATATGTTTATTTGCCGGTAGTGTGACTGGGCATCCGCATGTGTCCATGTGATCTTGTGTGCGTTGGAGTGCGTCCTTGTAGTGTTTGTAGTGGTATTTGGTTATGTTGACGCATTTGTTATCACTTACGCTCGGGAGTTGTCGTTTAGTGAAATATTCATGGCGGTCGCTCGTCGTCTTTGCTTTCTATGGCTGTTACAAAGGAGTTCCAGGTGTTTAAGCCCTTAACCGGGATCCCTTTTGCCAATAGAAGCTGCAGCGTCTCCGCCTCGGCCTTGGCCCAGCGCAGCAGCTCAGCTCGCCACAGATCAATCCCTGGAGCTACCGGGGCTTTCCAGTGCATGGCTATGAGGTGCCTGTACATCACCAGCGCCAAGGCTATGCATCTGATTGATTGCTTCCGGTTTTTAGGACAGGGGCCTATTCCTAATAAGCATAATTCAGGTGTAGGGGGGAGCGTAATGGCCGTCCATTCTGTCAGTTCGAATTGGGGGGCCGTCCCAGGTCATGTGGAAAAAGTTGGCATCAGGAATAGAGCATCTGGGGCACATCTGCGTCGATTGAGGGAACATGCGTGTGATGCGGTGAGGTGATAGGTATGTTTGGTGCAAGTAATTAAACTGGGTATAGCGGAAACGCGCAACACTTCTTTTATCATTTTCATAGCCTGACTCCATGCAGGCTGTGATAGGGGTTCTGTCAGCACGCTATCCCATCTGTTTTTTGCTTGTTCTTGTCTGTGTTCTAGGTGGGAGGTAAGGATCTTGTATGTTCTGGATACGTTTAGTGGGGTAGCTATGCTGCCTAGCAAGTCATGAAGCGTGGGAGAGACGTTGGGTTCTAAGTTGCCGCAATTCCAGCAAGAGCGTAATACCTGTCGCACTGCTCCGAATGCTATGAAACTACCTTACCCCAAATTATATTTGTCGGAGAGAACGTTGAATGTTAGGAGGTGCCCTTCATTGTATATGTCGCCGATTGTGCGTATGCCCTTATCGTACCACCAACTAGGCCCACTTTGGAAGCTATATTGGCGAGTTTCGAGTTGGCCAGAAGTGGAATCTTGGGGGAGTACAGTGGCTTTTGGTCGCCGGTTAGGGCGTAACGGCCCCATATCCAGTGCACGGTTTTCAGTAATATATTTCATGGATGTTTGGGGTACTCGCGATTCATGAGGTATTGTAGTACTCCCAAGTTTCCCAAAGTTGAAAGGATCAATTGTGATTCCGCACTATCGGGGCATCCAAGCCAGGTAGATATCCATTGCAGGTGGGCGGCTGCATAATATAGTTCGATTCTGGGTGCTCCTAGTCCACCCATAGCTAGTGGTTGGTATATTTTAGTTAGTGCCACGCGCCGCCGGCCATTGCCCCATATTAGAGCTGTTAAAAGGCTATTTAGGGG
Source organism: Pleurodeles waltl (assembly GCF_031143425.1). Lineage (NCBI taxonomy): Eukaryota > Metazoa > Chordata > Amphibia > Caudata > Salamandridae > Pleurodeles > Pleurodeles waltl. The sequence goes on along the minus strand of NC_090448.1, from coordinate 416,907,601 downwards.
TTTAAAGAAGGAGGCTGGTAAAGCCAGTGGGAGGGCCATAAAAAAATATAGCAGACGGGGAAGAATTATCATCTTTGCTATGGCCACTCTACCCAGAGGCGAGAGTGGGAGCGAGCCCCAGAAGGGCAGGGAGCCTCTAATGGATCTGATCGCTTGCCCAAGGTTGCCATCCCTGAGATCGCGTGTGTCGTGGTGTATATTTATGCCCAAATATTTAAAAGTGGTGTGGCACCACTTCAGATCGCACGGGTTGGAAAGCATCCTGTGTGCCTCAGGGACTGGGCGCATGGGAAATATGCACGATTTTGCCCAGTTCACCTTCAATCTGGCTAGTGAGCCAAATTTACGCAGTAGTTTCAATAAGTCGGGCAGAGATTCATTGTGATTACGGAGAAAAATTAGAGCATCGTCTGCGTATAAGGACACAATACGATATGTGTGATCATCGCGGACGCCCCATGACGGGGCGACCTCCCGCAGACTGCCAGTGGTTCGATGGAAAGAGCGAACAAAAGAGGGGATAATGGACATCCTTGTCTGGTGCCTCTTTCTATATTGAATGATTGAGAAATCGTGTCACCAGTTTTAACCCTCGCAGATGGGTTAGTGTAAAGCACCTTTACCCAATCAATGTATGCCCATCCGAAGCCCATGCAACAGAGTGTTTCCATCAGAAAGGGCCACCCTAGGGTGTCAAATGCTTTTTCTATGGCTTAGGACACTGCTACACGGTGGTGGTCGCCCTCTGGAGAGTTTGCCATTACGCGCAATAAGTTCCGGATGTTACTGAAGGTGCTACGACCCGGTATAAAGCCGGACTGGTCTTCGTGAACCAAGTCTGTCATATATGGGAGTAACCGATTGGCTAATAGTTTACCAAGTAATTTAAAGTCTGTATTCAATAACGAAAGCGGCCTGTATGAGCGTACGTCTAATGGGTCTCGACCCGTTTTAGGCAGTACCGCTATCAATGCCTCCCGGCAAGTGTCAGGCAGTTGACCACGTTTCAAGGCTTCAGATAGCATTGCAAGATATGGGGTTAATATTTGAGTCGAGAACGTGCTATAATATTCCATGGGTAGACCATCGCTGCCGAGTGCCTTGCCTTGTGATAATTGTTGTAGAGCCCGTTGTATTTCTGTAATATCTATCGGCCTATCTAGGTCCGCTGCTTGCGTGGCAGTCAGGCAGTTTAAAGTAATATCGTTGAAAAACTCATTCACTAGAGCTGTGGAGGGTGGAGGGTGAGCTTTGTATAGTGTGCTATAATACTCCCTAAAGGCACTGTTGATATCTGCTTGGGTGTTTACTATTAATCCTGTGTCAAGGCGGATGGCCCCTATAGGAGAGTTCCGGTGCTCGGAGCGTGAGAGCCATGACAATAGTTTCCCTGATCTATCCCCTTCCGCATGCGCACAGGCCATGTAGTGACGATAATCAAAAAGCCTTAGCCGCTTATCTACTTCGTACCACTGCGCACGCATTCCAGTAAGCTCAGCCTGGGTGACTGTGCCACAAGCGAATTTACTTTCGGAGGAATGGACTTCCTTCTCTAGATTGCGAAGCTCACGTACTAGTGTTTGACGTACTCCAACTGTCGTTGAGATGCAAGCTCCTCTAATGACTGCCTTGTGAGCGTCCCATTCGTTTGCTCTGGAGCTTGTTGACCCGTCATTTTGAGTGAAATAAGAAGAGATGTGTGTGGCTAATTCTTTTCTAAATGGCAGGTCCTGTTGTAACTGAGTTTGCAGGCGCCAAGTTGGGATACAAGCACGTGGCCTACCCCATCTGATGTGGGCAATAAGTGGGGAATGATCAGAGATTACCCTGCCAGTATATTCGGCACCCATAATTCTGTGTGTAAGGTCCTGTGTGGTGAGAATGAGATCTAAGCAGGTGTGAAGAAGATGTACCGGGGAATAATAGGAGTATTCCCGGTCTTGTGGGTGTAGATGTCTCCAGGAGTCTATCAGGCGGCGATCCGACATCCACAGCCGCAGTGTCTGTGAGTTTTTAGTTATTGGGGTGGCCGCTATGGGGGTGTGTGATCTGTCCATGTCTATTTGTGGAACGCAGTTCATGTCCCCGCCCCAGATGCATGTTGAGAGTAGGTCATTTGATATGTGAGAGATCGTTCTTTGTAAAAAGTCGCCCTGTCCAGCATTCTGGACAAATAGTCCATTAATCACCAACCTCTCCCCGTCCAAGTGGCCTACTAGTTGTATGCACCTGCCATCCCTGTCAGTTTTGCTGCATTGTACCACATAGGGGACCCCTGGGGCTATCCAAATCAAGACCCCCCTGGCGAAAGATGAGATTCCAGAACCATAGACTTGGCCCGCCCAGCACTTTGCTAGCCGTGGGATATCTTCAGAGGGGATATGTGTTTCTTGAAGAATGGCTATGTGGATATGATGTCTTTTTAAGTGTGCGTGTATCCTATTGCGCTTTTTTATTCCCGCCATGCCCTTTACGTTCCAAGTCATTATATTATATATTGGTTCCTTATTCATTATGCTGAATTAAGTTCTAACATGCCAGAGTTGTGATCCCTGGATCCCATCCCCAGTGTTGTCTGCTAATCACCGTCAGTCTTACGCGCGCGCCCCCCGTCCATATCCCCCGTCCACCCCGCACCCGCCCGCCCGCCCGCCCGCCATCACGGCTCCGAAAAGGGAGAATAGTGCAAAGATGGGATAGAAAAAGAGGGGGGAAAAAAGATAACACAAAAAAGGATATTTCGGGAAAGACTCGATTTTAAACAAAGTGGCACAACCGGTGCCCAAACAGCAGTCCGAAAGGTTAAGTTCCATACGGGTATAGTTAGGTTGGTGGGGAGCGTGGGTTGGTTGAGGTCAGACATCCAGAGGCCCACCTCCATGATAGTTCTTTCCCTGTGTGCACCAAGTTGTGGTCGCATCCTCCAGCGGCGGCCCGACGAGGAACTGATGGGGTGGGAGTCAGTCTGGCCCGTCTCGGGGCAGTCGCGTATCGCCATGCGCGGTTACAGGGAAAGAGGGGCCCAGCCTCCCCTCGCATAGCATCCGGAGAGAGCGTGACACAGGCGCGCCCCAGGGCCCTAGAGTTCGTCTGCTGAGCGTGGGGTGAGGTCGGGCCAACCAGAAAAGAGGAGAGGGATGAGCTGGATTCCCCTCCAGGAGAGCCGCTGTCAGTGATGTCCGCTTCGCTCCTGGTGTCGGTTTGGGATCGGGTGAATGTGCTAGTTTCCCTTAAGCTTTGCGCTTGATCGGCTTCCATTTGTGTTTTTGTTGGGCGCGATGTTGTTTTGGCTTTCTTTTTTCCTTCTGGCACTGGGGGTGATCCATTCTTCGGTTGCTACTTTTACTTTGGGTGAGCTGACCAGACCCTTAGCGTGGATCCATGTCCATTCGTCCTCCGGGTGGGGAACATGAGTGTTTTCTCGTCGATGATTAGACACAGGCGGGCTGGGAACATAAGAGAGTAGATGATATTGTGTTCCCGCAGAAGTTGTTTTATCTTGACGGATGCTGCTCTTTTACATTGCACTTCCATCATGTAGTCCGGATAAGAAGATACAGTGCTCTTTTCCAAGCTGATTGGGTTAGAGGTTCTGAAATGTTGGAGGACTGAGTCTCTCTCTCTGTGATTACGAAACCGGGCTATCAGAGGGCATGATGGTGCTCCGGGTCGTGGGGGCCTGCCCGGGATTCTATGGGCTCTTTCTATTACTGGGGCTTTAGCAGCGCCTTGTATGTTCATTATATCTTTCAGCCAGTTCTCTATGAAATCTTCTGCTTTAGGTTATTCCAAGCGTTCCGGGATGCCAATAAATCTGATGTTGTTGCGTCTTGAGCGACCTTCCGCTTTCTCGGTCCTTCGTTGCAACTGCGCTAGTTCCGTTTCCATTTGTTGGATTTTGTTTTTCATGTCTGCTACCTCTGGTTGGACAGTTTTTAGCGATAATTCTGTGTTTTGCACTCTATCTGTTAATTTGCGGTGGTCAGCGCGAAGCAGCGAGACTTCCAAAGCCGCAGCGTCGATTTTCCCTTCCAGTGGGGTCTTGGTCTCCATTATTGCTTGCATGATTTTGTCGAACTGGAGAGAGTGTGTGCGTAGAGTTTCGCTCAGTTGGAGCAGCGTTGCAGATTGCGTATCAGAGTGCCCAGCAGCAGGAGGGGGATCCCCATCCGTGGGGGCCCCCGGTTTGGGGTGTTTCGGTTTGACCATAGCGCCCTCCGCGCAGCGGGGGAGGGACGGGCTGGACGAGGTCCCCAGCGGACCCAGGAGGGTCAGGCCAGGCAACTCACCTGCAGCGAGTGGATGGTTCTGAGGTGGGCCGGATGGTGCTACTGTGGTAAGACTCACTGAATGGCAGCCCGGAGTTTGGCTTTTGAGTGACGCCACAAGCTGTTTGAGTCTTTATTGTTGGTGTGGGCCCAACTTTTCACCATCACCTACTCATTCCCCAGTGTCCTCGCTGGTACTGCCCCGGAAGCCGTGGTTTCCTCTTATTGTGGATTGAAAGTTTTTATCTTGCACCAATGTTGTCCTTGCTCTATCTCCATGGGGCTTTGTTAGTATAATAGTCTTTCTTCTTGAGATTTTTTATTTAATTTTTTTTTTTTTTTACTTTTCCTTAAGTTACTCCAGAATGTTGTGTGCTTCACGTAGGGCTGCACTCACGGTCACCGCCGCAGTGCCAGAACGTCGTTTCTTGGCAATCTTCCACAACATGGCCGTGGACAGGCCTGTATGTGTTTCTGGCGTGGGGGGGGCGGCCGCTACTAGCAGGCCGCTGCTTCTAGCCCAGGTCCCGGCACGTGTCGTGCCTCGTTTTGCAGCAGGCCCAGGGAGAGAGTTCAGACCGTCTTGAGTCTGATGGGGCGCTCTGGCGGGCCCCCGGACACCCAGAGTCCAGGGCCCCCGCAGGTAAGCACGCATGGCCCCAGCCCCAGGAGGAGGGTGGGCAACCCTGGCTGGCCAGAGCACCCGGGCCAGGTCCTCACGCGGCCGGAGCCCACCCCCACAGGGGCTCAGGACCCGCGCGCCGCCCCGCGCGGGGAGAGACAACCCGGCGGGCCGCCCAGGGCGCAGCCTCCCGACCGGGGGCAGCTCCCGCCTGCCACGCGCGCTCCGATCTGTGGGCCGCCCAGCCGGGGCGCGGCCAGGCCGGAGGACGCGGCACACGAGAGTCGCGTATACGGAGGTGACTCGCTGCTCCTCCAGGAATTAATGGGCGTCAGAGCCCCAGCGTCTTCAGGAAAATCGTGGGGAGGGTCGAGGGGGCCTCCCTGCTGTTGTTTTCCTCCGGAGCCCACCTCAACCAGGGCAGCCGGACCTCAGGGCCGGGGCCTCGTCCGCACCCTACGCCGCGCCCCACGGCCGGGCCGCCGTGGGACCAGTACACGCGTATTTAGTAAGTGCTGGGCTTCTCCCAGGTAGGGGGGAGAAGCCTCCTGGTCGTAGGGTGCATCAGGGGCCAGGGTAATTGTATAAAAGGTGGGCCTTGAGCGGAGCTCTTGTTCAAGCGTCCGCTCCGGCCGCCATCTTGGCCACGCCCCTTTATCTTCATATTTTTCTCCAACATTTATTTACTTTATTTATTTCGGATTTGTGTAAAGAACAATGTGTTGCTTTTCTTCAATTTCCACGTGCTAAGGGAGACACATGGGGACACACATAACACTTAAGAATTCATTTTGAGAGGCTATTTAATTTAAATTCAGATTCTAATGAATTTGTCTATTCTATGAGCACAATATTACCTTAGTAAGGGGAGTGGGGGATTGAGCGGACTTTGTATGGGTGAATTTTAAGGGAAACAGGATTTTCTCCACTATACATAAAGGCAAATAGGATGCAATTTCATAAAACCTTACTAACATAATAACAATTTTGCACAACACAATGTGCAATTCCATGTTTAAATATACAGGTTTCCTAGTTTGCTGTCCTTTCCACCATGTCCTGTAGCTTAAAAGACTGTAATTTATCTATGTCTATGGCTACTGTGTTGCTGGACTGAAGAGATCCCACTGCGCATGTATGCTTGGCCGGCCCGTTGACGGCCTTGTAACCCCCGTGGCCCCGCCCCTTTAAAAGAAAAGGATAATAAACAAAGGTTATTATCCTTTTCTTTCAAAGGATTTGCAGCTGTCGCTGCTGGCGGGGAGGGGTGACGCTCCTTCGCCCTAATGGAGGAGCCTCCTGTGCTTAACCCTAATTGTTTTTGCTTGGAGGTGCTTCGAATTCTGCTTCAACATGAGTGCTTACCTTTCTGATTTAGAGTTGGGTGGCCAGGGTACTGGGTTGCAACTTCGACTGAGAACCCGGTACACAAAACTCTTTCTCTGCTGGGAGGGAGAGAGGTAAAAACTAAAATGACCCCTACACCCGAGGAGGGCACTCAGAGTATGGGGGTGTCACATGAGAAGATTTACATTGGGTACATCACATTGAGAAATGGTGTGATCACCCAGTGCAGAAAACCGACCTGGTGACATTACAGAAATACACCATGTTGAGTTAATTGGCAGCCTGACTGCTTTTAGTACGAATTAAGGTTATATAAAACTAACCCTGCAACACATGACGTCATACAGGAAGCCTCCTTTGTTACCTCAAATAGTGGCCTCTTTCAATTTACACAAGAGACAGAGACCATCATAAATGTGTTTCTAGATATGAATACTTACATTGCATCTAAATTCACTGCTATCTAGATTAAGGAGAATATCAACTTAACAGGAAATTCTGACAAAAAAGCGATCTTGGTTGCTATCCTTCCTGAATGAATCTCATCTTATTACCCCCCATACATTATGTAAAAAGGTGGACTTTCAGTGGAACAGAAGACAACGCATCTACTGTCTGATGATGCCCTACTATTATACAGAGGAAATGTACAACCTCGAAAATTCTAGACCTTACAACTCTCCAGCGGATGTACTATCAGTTAAAAGCACTAACTATTGAAGCTGACACTAGCCTGTACCACCGACATGCTTAAGGACAGAGGCAAGCTTGCAGCATCAACCATGGGCACCCCTTTAGCCCTCATGTACAACTACCAGCACTTCCATTAGAATCCAGAGTATCAATGCTTACTCTACCAATCGTACCGACAGCAGGCATGCAACAAAATGGACAAGGTCTTTACACCGCTTTGGCCTACACTAGCAGTATGAAAGCAGTTTAGAAATGCTTACTACAACGTAATACAATATGAGCATGCATATCAATGAAATATATCAGTTTTGACAGTACAAATAGTTTTTTTGCCAGAAGGGTGAGGTGTATTCTGCAGAGATGTTACTTCCACAGAAGCCAGCCTCAAAGGGCCTTCTACTAAGGGAAGGTTTTCTGGTTGCCTAGTTATTTTTGTGTTGCAGCAATACTGCAGTTCTTTGGAAAAATAGAGCTTACTATGAGCGGCAATCCTTTACTACTGCACATCTATTATCAAAGAGAGAGTTTATGAGAAATGGCTAAATTGCTGTAGGTTTGGAAGTGCAGGGCTATGCCTTTATTCAGAAGCCTGAGGGGCATGTTTGTTGGACCATCAGGATGCACCAATCCCTGGGCTTTCGGACAGCATATGAGCTTGTAGCTGCTGTGAAGAACTATGAGTCAAACATGTGAACCCCTGTGGAGTCTTTGCCAGGGATTGGGAGGAGTCTTTCCACAGTAGACAGGTCTAGTTCACTATAATGCACAACTTTCTTTAACCAACTCTTCCAATTCAGAAGTAGGAGTTTGGATGTTCAGACATTGGTAGGTTGTCACTACACACAATCCCATGTGTGTCTGATAGCTATATGGACACAGTGCATGAATTAATGTGTTTGTGTCAAGAATGAACATTTTATTGTGTGTTTATTTTGGATCTCCAGCCTGCTCTGCTGTTGCAGCTGCAGTTACATGCACATCTGAGCTCCGGGATAAGTTCCATGTGCAATGGGTTAACAAGGCATGCCCAGTTCATTTTTGTTATACTAAAGTCATGGTATTCAAAATGTGGATTCAGACTTGTCAGGGCATCCAGTTTCTCTGTTACATCTTGTTCAGCATCTTGTTCAGCTTGAGTGGAGGCACTTAATACACAGCCTTCAGGTGAAAAGCTGGAGACTGCTCAGGCTCTCGGTGGCCATCAACCAAGGAAGAGGTCACAGTCAATTCCCCTCTCCGTAACTCCCCCGCACACACACAAAGTCATCATTGCCTAGAAAAAACGTGTCCACTCATTTATATCAATTTGCCTGCTCTGGTTGCCTATCTATGTTATATTAATCTTTGCTTATGTGCATTATTACACCTAGAAAATCCAACATCCTGGTACAAGACAGAATAAAAGACCTAAAAGTCAATAATACAAGCCTTGAGTTGGAACTTTAGTAGCAAAGTAACAGCAATAGTTTTAATTGTACCCACTGCCCATTCAGAGTAACCTGGCAGGTAACAAAACTACCCCTGCTGAACGTTCTCAAGGACGAAAGAAGATGAGGGCACTTAACAGAGCCCCTCGTCCTGCACGTTATGAAGTTGAAGAGCACCGAAAGGATTACAGCAATGCCCAAAGGGCAGACATCGTTTCACTCTACTTTTCACTAGCTCTCCCATTCTGAAGATACATTTCTTTCTTCCTATGCTCTCATCTCCTTCTTGTGTTCTTGTGTTCTTTTTCTCTGTTTTCCACTTTTTATTTAATCTCACCCTCTTTCTCTATTTTGTTCTCTCTGTTTCTTTATATATCCCTCTGTCTGTATCTCTCTTTCTTACCCTCTGGCTTTCTGTGTAACCATCTGGATTTTTCATTTCTGCCTGCGTCACAAAATGTGTATTTCTGTACAACTTCACCACGTTCTGTGTTTCTGTTATACCTCTCTCCTTCTCTACATTTCTTTCCCCATTCCCCCCAATATGTGTCTATTTCTACAACTCTCACATTTTTCTGTGCATGTCTGTCCCATTTGCTTCATTTCTCCCTCTCTGCTGCCTCACTCAGTTTCTGTTTCTCCCCAGTACTTTGTTCCTTTGGTTATTTGTCCCCTACCTCACCTCACTTTGTCTCATCCGTTTCTCATTCTACTTTTGAAGCATAGTAGATCCTAAGCCCAGGTAGCCATCCATTGACTCTGCATCGTCAGAAGCACGAGGATCCTAACGGCCTGGCTGCACATGTGGAAATTCGAAGGAGGAACATGGAGTGAACATATGCATATCTGTGAAACAGACACGTGGCATGTGTGATACCCTCAGCCACTTCCGGCTCTTCAGCCAAATGCACATAAATGCTTAGATTGTATCCTCGAACACATGAAAGAAAATGAGAAACAAAGTGGGCAAAAATGCAAAGAGCTTTTGGCTGAAATATTTGGAATTTCAGACGGTGTCACACATGACATAGGTGACTTATCCGTTATGATGTGTGTTAAGTTGTCATATAAATAAGAATATTGTTTGGCAATTCCTAAATTTGGCACTGCTCTCAGTATCTCTCTAGTGTGTAACATAGGGCCATATGCATGAACACCATTTCCCATAGACACAGAAGGGTAAACCCCCTGTGATACATCTGGACCATAATCTTTTTCAGGCTCTTAAACTGCCATTATTTTGCAGTAAGGTTACCAGATAGCCCGTTGTCCCCACCTTATTCCGCTACATCCTTTACTCCTACGAACCACTGTCATTTGTAATTGTAGCTATATGTTTATAGGGATGCCATCTCAGGATTCATTCTATTGTTGTGAAAATTCATGTCTGAAAAGGATATTCCTGATAGTGCTTAATGGGTGCTGGTGTTTGCCGGTGAGCAACACCTCCACTTATTTATAAAATGTCACTTAATTAAGACAGTGCAATACATGGTGGCACTGTCTATCATTTTCTAACAACAGCAAAGTGTTTCACAGCCTCATATATCTAAAACATCAACATGAACTAGCATGTATGGTTTATCCTTATAGCTCGAGATGACCTTGAATAGTCAAACATGTCACATCTGTATCAGTGTGATCGTTAGTAGGTAGCACTGGTACTGGCATTTGGCAGATCTAGCAGTAGCAGTGGGTGGCCCCGGTGGCCTCTTGAGAAACAAGTTGGGCCCTAGCACTTAAGTTTTACAAATTAATCACTCGTCCTGTTTGCACTGAGCAAACTAGTAACCTTAATGTGCAGCCACAAAGCACCTTCCAGAGCACTCCAGTTACATCACAGGATCTCATCTGTAAGAAAAATAAAAATTGTAGATGTTCCCATGACTAACAGAAAGGGAACCCGTTAAGTGTGAGGAATTGTCCCTTTTTTATTTAAAAAAACAAAGTGAACAGCAGGGCTGTTGTAAGCATCCAGCAATTTAGGGATGCTGCCAAGCGTTGCCAATCTTTCCTGCTTGGGATGAAAAAAAGTGGGGAGGGGGATCACTAAAAGGGTTGAAGCCTATGTAATAAACAACGTGACTTAAACATATAAACTACTTTTCTCTGACTCCCATAGTGTGCCACCCCAGAGACGTTTAAGACATGGGCAAAGTGGGCAATTGTCCAGGGTCCCCACCTTCGAAGAGGCCCCTGGGAAGGTGAACTATATCTCTATTTTACTATTGTCTATTCTATTTCTCTATCTAAAACTCTCTACCTCTCTGCTAACCTCTACCTCATCTCTATCTACCGAGTGTCACCTCAGGGATATTTGGGTCCCAAGCAAGACATAAATCAACTTTTTTTGTGTGACTTATTAAAGTGTAACATATAATGCAGTATTATTTGGCACCATATGTTCCTGACTTAGCCGGCAATGGGTAATACAATTCACTTTTGTTAGGAAAGAAGCCCCTAAAATATGTCTTTCCCAGGGCCCTTTCAATTGGTAAGATGACACTATGCCACCCAATCAGTATTTTGGTTCCTCTCCAAGCTTTCTGTTATTGCAACCAGATATATAACACAACTGGCATACACCTGAACCCACCAGGATTATTGGCTTTGTCAGTGGATGTTAGCTCTTTTAGATAAACAAGTAATAACAATAATTTTCTAATTAAAAAAAATAATACTAAAATGTTTCAATTCAGAAATGTTGGGACTGTAAATTAAACATTACTGATGCCTCTGAGAGGGGTAGTGGTCTTAACAGTGTCTAAATCACCCAATTGCATTCACTCTGTTAGACATGTGAGCCCTTTTTTTCCTCCATGTCTTGTTCAGCTGCATATCTCACACCTCATCTCTTTCCTCTTCAGCGCCCTCTTTTTCACACTGTCCCGAATGCACTCCTTGCCATGTCCTTCAGTTCACCACTCTACAAACGTAATGCACACCTACTCACCTGTAGGTACTATATTTCCTTTTACCTTATCAATAGTTTGACAGCTGTGTACCTCCTTCACACTCATTTGCACAGAAACACTACTGCAACTGAAAAACATGACCATTGCTCTGTGCGCTCTGCAGAGAAGCCAAGAATTGGATGACCATGAATTCTAAACACAGTCTTGGCCCCCTAGAAGCACTGTGAGAAACTCACACTGCTTACAGCCTCACCTCCAGAGTGCCCAATCCTGATCATTATAAACATCTGGAGGCAACTCGGTACAAAATATGCACTGTATTAGAGTAATATGCTACACGAAAAATAGACAGAAACACAAAATCCTGGAAACAGCTTACACTATTAGGAAATGCAAGATTAAGTAAAACATTGGAAATATAAACAGGAACTAAATTGCTGACATGGATTAGCTGAATGCCTTTTCCATTCACTGTAGGCAAATCGATCCATTTTTTTGTCAATAAAGTTAAGGACCTAAATACAGGGCATGACAGGGATACGTTAAACAAGGAGGAGCCCAGGCCACATAAAGCCATGGTGATATCAGAGCCGAGGCTGTGCAAAATGAGGTCCTGTTGCACACTCACAGGCTGGGCCGTGGAGCTCGGCTGCCTTCATGGCTGTGATAAACAGTTCTTTCAGCCTTGCAAGCAGATTTAATTGAATCTCACTTTCTCAGACCAGCTCTGTTCAGCGCGATCACTAAATGCACGGGGTTCGAGAGTAAGGGTAGCAATTAGCAAGCCAATGCCCCAGGTTTGGAGATGTGACCCTTGGTGACCCCCAAAAGGTGTGTAATAATTTCACATGCAAGGTATTCCTAAACTATTTTTACACAGGCCAGATCAAAAAAACACTGACACGTTCATGCTTCAATTTTTAGGGAAGAGCACGCAGAGTGCGTTGTCCCTGGTGTAATCTCTCTGTGGGCTTTTAACCATGCCAATGTTACGCCCATCAGTTTGGTTGGTTCATGGCCTTGCCTTTTACATTTTCTTGATGTAATTAGTGAAAGGCATACATATGTCATGCCTTTTCTGGGCTTTATCTCGCTTCAAGCGCACCGGCCAACTACTGAAAACATATGAGGCTCCATGTTTTCGGTATGGTTTCTGGACTACCTTTTCTCGATCTCGCTGGGCAGTAGTCAAGCGCATTGCATGACATCGACCCTGTTACATGGATATTTGCACTTTTGCCGGTTACAAGGATAACTGCACTTTTGCCGGTTAAATGAATAATTGCACTTTTGCCGATATGGTTCACTCCGAGCAAACATCTGTTTCCTTTGGTGTGTCTGCTTTGCGCTCATGGCAGCCGTTGGCTCGCTTATGTGAAACAGTTTTACTTTTCATTTTCAGTTTACTTGGCAAGAAAAGTCCGGTTAGGAGTTTACAACGCTAATAACTTTAACTCGAGCAAATGTGAGACCCATTGCATTGGAAATGCTTGTTCAACCTGTCATCGCTAGTCACAACAAGGGAACCAGACTTTATCAGATCTAAAGTAACTTACAGACATCTTTAGCTCAAATTCCAGAGGTCTCCAAACTATGGGGGTGATTCTGACCGCGGCGGATGGCGGTCGCCGCCCGCCAAGCGGTTCCCGCCGAAAGACCGCTCCGCGGTCAAAAGACCGCGGCGGTCATTCTGGCTTTCCCACTGGGCCGGCGGGCGACCGCCGAAAGTCCGCCCGCCAGCCCAGCGGGAAACACCCTTCCCACGAGGACGCCGGCTCAGAATGGAGCCGGCGGAGTGGGAAGGTGCGACGGGTGCAGTTGCACCCGTCGCGAATTTCAGTGTCTGCAAAGCAGACACTGAAATTCTTCGTGGGGCCCTCTTACGGGGGCCCCTGCAGTGCCCATGCCATTGGCATGGGCACTGCAGGGGCCCCCAGGGGCCCTGCGGCACCCCCTACCGCCATCCTGTTCCTGGCGGGAGAACCGCCAGGAACCGGATGGCGGTAGGGGGTGTCAGAATCCCCATGGCGGCGGAGCGCGCTCCGCCGCCATGGAGGATTCTCAAGGGCAGCGGGAAGTCGGCGGTACACCGCCGACTTTCCGTTTCTGGGCGCGGCTGAACCGCCGCGGTCAGAATGCCCAGCGGTGCACCGCCAGCCTGTTGGCGGTGCTACCGCCGACCTCCGCCATGGCGGTAATTACCGCTAGGGTCAGAATGACCCCCTATATGACATGCATTCTTCCCATCTATAAGTTAAGGGTTTACAATCCATCATAATTTGGTTGCACAGTCTAAAAACATAATTTATTTCTGAGACCTCCACTTTGAAGTGAAAGACCTTCAGTCAGCTGAAGTTGTATGTCGAGGACAAAAATATCAACCTGCCAAAATATTGGGACCAAAATATTGACTACTATATATTGTGAAGGTAAATCTAAATTCAGTATTTTTAACTCCATATCTACATACCTTGAAGACACATATATAATTAAGGAACATGCATCTTGCTTTGTGTGTTGCATAGTTGTAGTTGCCTGCATATATTTACCTTTGCAATATGGTAGTATTCGAATTTGTGGCCACAATCCTTTCACAGAACAACATTTAATTCTCAATATTTCGGAAGAAAAACGACAACAGATGTTGACACCATTGAACTTACCAGTCCTGAATTTGTTAAAGTGCATATTATATGGACAAAGTGCAATTGAAAAATTATTTTTTCCTGATCCAAAGTGTCAAAATCGTGGTGGTGACTTCATGTGCCAATTTTTTTCTCAAATCAAAATGGTAAAAGTGACATGCCCGGGGCCCCAATACCTCTTCAATCTATTTATACATGCTATACATGCCAATCATCTTTTTTTGCCTGCCATCATTTGGCTCATCATTTTCCATTATGTAGCCTCTGTAGTTTTCAATTCAGTTATCCATCTGTGTTTTTAAATATACAGCATGTGGCAGTTTTATCATGGACCGGGCCTATTAGCCCACCCAAGACTGAAACTGAAGTGGTTTTTCAGGAAAAAACACTAAAATCTCATTAAAATTAAAATTATGTAAATTTATCTCATTCATATTAATTATAAATAGTTTCAAAACTAACCAGATTTTACTGGTCAGTGGGTTGACAACGGTTGTTCTAGATCAGTGTTTCTCAAACTGTAGGTTGGGTCAGAGGCCAATTTCTGTTGGGCTGTGAAAGTCCAAGCAGTAAATAAAGATGCCTTAAAATCTGTATTTATCTTGCCTTATTTATTGCACTTCAAGGACATGGGATTTGGTGTTTACAAATTTCAGTCACTTTTCAGTCAGAGAAAGAAAAGTAAAGTGGATTATGCAGCAGTCTTGCTGGGATACAGGAAGTGTAAAAGCAAAGACTGTAGGATGTAATTTTTTGTAACACACAACTAAAAGTAAATACCATAAGTGAACTGTACACATTCATCAGTTAGAGAGCAAAAATGAAGCACAATTGTTTTGTAGTTCTGAAAAGTGATGGAAACAAAGATTGTACTAGGATCAAACAAATCAAGTATTTGCTTGGAGACGCAAACATTATAAATATTCACTGAACCCCAATGTCTACATAATATCATTTGTGTGCAATATAGTTGTATCTGTAAAACTGAATATCTATCCTGCTATGGCAATGACCTGTCCCTCTTGAACTGTATCTTCTCATATTGGAAGTTTAATTTGCTTTGTGTGTACCAACCAGACACAAACAGTAGTAGTGCCCATATGTTGCTGTGGAATAATCCAGTTGCTTGCTTAACCCTTTCAGAATCTACACATTTTTACTGTATTACCTTTATGTATTGCAATAATATAACTTGAGACTTTAAACTCAAGGTTAGTATTAGGTTCGTTTAGCAATTATACAGAATTATATATAGGTTTCCAATGAGTTTTAACCGGCGATAGTCTTCACAAGTGGTCTGTGCAGAGCCCTCCCTGTACACCCTGTGCCATGAAATCTGTACATACACAATAGTTGGTTTTTTAGACTATATTATTATTTATTATATTCTATTAATCTACAAGTTCTGTATTAGAATGAATGTTAAGACTTAAAAAACCCTCAGCAATAATTATGTAAATTGGGGGCAATGCTTAAATAAGTCCCTACCACACATCCCTATTCTCAGAGTCCATAACAACCCAGTTAAAACCAGCTGTCTATCATTATGGTTAGATTAGTTTAGCATAATATGCAAAGTCATGCAATGCCTCGTTGCAATCTTATTCTACCTTATTATGCCTCCTGGCCTGAAGTCAGAACTCCATATTCATCATATCAAAATTGACAAAGTGCTAAAATAGTTCTGTCTTTGCTACTATTTTGGTTAATTGTTGCAAAGGAGATTTGAAATTATTCTCAAAAGTTAAGTGTTGTCCATCTAGTTTAGAGTGTCTTCTTAGAGGTCCTCTTGTGTATACAGCTCTCTGAGTTTAAAGAGATCAGACTCCTGAAGATCTACAAAGACATCTTGGTACTTTGTCTGTATAAATAAGACATATTTTCCACAAACAAAAAATAACAAGCGGAAAAAAAACATAGTTAAGCAGACAGCATGATATTTGAGACAGTAGAAAGTTAAAAATGTATGGAAACATTGGAAGGCATTCATACCTGGGTGTTGTAAGTACACCAGTTGGAAACTGGAAAGCATATTACCCCGTTGAATGAAACAGCCTCATTGTTGATCTACAGATAATCATGATTTTATTTTACCTATAGTGGTTAAACACTTGATCCTTTACTGATCACATTTGTTGTTGGGGTTAATTTATTACTAACGTTTACCACTGTGAGTGGTAAAGAGAAAGCAGGCCTTGCATTAAATGGACTAGAAAATATAAGTGTATGATTTGTACATTCCACGTGTAACTTTTCTCCCCAGGTATTTTTTTTAGATTGGGCCAGGACAGGTTGATCCCAAGTTACTGCTGGAGCAATCCAGTTAACTGTGGTTTTTACAATTTATGATTGTGATCACAATTATTTTGTAAATCATATCTGGTATTGAAAGCATACCACAAGTGACCAATTTAAGTCTTTGTGTTTTTCGTATTATCAAAATTCATTAAGACTGTCTTAACAACTTGAAATTCCTGTGTATCCAGACACAGAAGTTCCATGTTTAATGGTAGATGGTAAGTCCCAGACTTACAAAATCGTTGCAGTACGTACCTCTCGTCAAAGCGGAAGACCTATCTTTCTTACCTGTTAATCTGGTGGACTGAAGACTGTCTCCACAATGTATTGTTTGGGATTTATTATTTATTGACAGATCTTCAAATGGACTGTCGCCCAGAAAAGCTTAGATTAATATGGCACCTAGGAAATTATATATACAATTTGGGTTGATATTATAAAGCTTTAGTTGTGGTATTATTTTGATGGGTGTAACAATGGTAGCAAAATAACATGAAATTTCATCCACTCTACGAGAACACAGAAATGTTTTATGCATATTAGCACAAGTAAACTGTTAAGGTAGGAGCACTGACTTCATTTACTGGATGCAGTGAGTAAGAGATTTCTGTAATGGTAGCATTGACGTGTGAAAGAATTGAATATGAGTGGAAAAAGCATTCCAGAGAAGTAGGCCCAAGGTGAAGGAGGTGAAATTTAGATCAGTGTAGATTGTGGTTAGAGATAGAGCATTTTATGACTCGATGGACAGATAAGAAGCAGTGGTGCTGTTTATATCCTTAAAGACCAGGGTCAGTAATTAGTATTTCACTCTTTTGTTGAATGAACACCAGGCAGACTTAAGTTGGGGAACGGTGATGAAGGGTTAGTATGTTAATAGCGTAATTAATGATCTTATCAAGGGAAGCAAAAGCATATTGAGGTAGACCTACTAAGATGCTGTTACTATAGTCTTGGAGAATATTGGAAATGGGTAGACAGGTTAGGAATTGGAAGAGGAATACAGGTGCGCAATGGGCTTTTTAACACCCAAAATGATTGATTTTTTAAGTAATCTGGAAAGGAGCCAGAGAGAAGGGAAATGTTAATGATGAATGAGAGGCACATTAAGCTTGTAGTTGATACTGCAAGTAGATGGATATATTGTAGGTTGAAAGGATTCTACAAAGAGGGTTTGACTATTTTAAGTATTAGCATTACATCCAAGGGAAAATTTGAACCAAATAAATCCAGGTGGGTAGCTACAGTTGTGCAATGGAGAAGTAAATAAAAGAGAAGGAGGGAGAGTAATTGAAAATGTGAGTGTGATATGAAAACAGATTTTATTAGAGAACTGAGGGGCAAAGACATTGGCAGAGAGGTATGATAGGGTGGTGCATGAAGCTTTGGGAAGGAGGAATTTTAGGGTGCTTGAAAGTGCTGTGTGAGAAGAAGGTGGGAGATAATGTGGTTCTGGTATTAGTTTGACTTCAATCAATTACTTTTTTCAGTCATAGCAACCAAAAAAGTACATAACAGCAACAGTAATAATCATACTTCATCATTAACTAAAAAAAAACATAAAACATGTTAATGAAAAGAGATTAAACAGTATGATAATTCTTAATTGCAGCTACAAGTAAAACAATGTCTATAAAAAGATCAAGTCATATCCAAGATCAACTAAAGTTTGTTGTGCTAAGACTAGCCATTTCGTGGTTGACTCAGTGTCTTTGCACAAAATACGGTGGAACCACTTTCACAAATTTATTTTACACATTCAAATTTTGCATACCACTCTCATTTACATTTTGCCCCGATCTAGGAAAAGATACTCTTATTACCAGCATAGATGCACATTCCCTAAAATGGTAAAGTAACAAATAACTAAAGTGTGAAGTACCTATTTCATTTTAACATACGTATTACCTAAAATTCAGGAACAAACAGAATTTGAGATGCATATAATAAGGCAACCAATAATTAAAAGTCCCCAAGGTACATAATACTTTCACAAGATTGTTTGTAGCTAGATGTTCACTGCAGCAGCTCGAAGTGACCATGTACATTTTAGATACCTAAAAAAAGAAAAAACAATTGGTTCGGATATGTCATTTGTTTGTATACGTAAGGCTACTGCACAATGTTTAATCCCTAAATTACGACATAACAGAAGGATCCATTTTGACCTTGGGAACTTGTATCTTTGGGATATCAATAAAAAATGCACCTCAGTTTCCCAAATGTTGAGGCAAAATAGACAACGCTCTGAGTCTGCATCATTATGCTTCCACTTTGAAGTGAAGGACCTAAGTGGCAATGTGCCAATATGGAAAAGAATATACAGGGAATTAGCTTTTGCAGGAATTATTCTATTGCAGTATAAATCAAAATGTGGGGTACATTTATGTCTTAAACATTTGTCCACAAGCCCTTTAGACCTCGTATCATGCCATATCTTCTGCATGACAAGTTCCCAGTATGTTTCCTTTATATTACTGGCTGAATTTTTGTCCATCTTAATTGGAATCACCCACATGGCCACCATTTTTAGCTGGGTACATAAAGATTTCATGGCTCTTAACCACGGTGTGTTACAGGATTTATTGGGAGCAATTTCTTCCTGCAAAGCTTTGTTGTAAGGAACAAACTTCCGGGTTGTCCAAATTCTGGCCAAATAGGTCAGGATTTTGAGGCAAGCAATATAGGTAATTCCCTTAAGAATCAAATCCCATCGTACATTTTTTAGAGGTGTACTAGAATGGACATTTAATAATGTTCTTACGAATTTATGCCCCATACAGTGCCCCACCTAAGCCCACAGCTCTATGTACTTCAACAGCTGGAGAGACAGCTCGACTATCCGATGTTTTGTGTTTCCTGAGAATTGCCAGTGATCTATGAGATCAGAGGGAGTTTCTCATTTGGGGTTGCATGTCCCAAGTGAATTTCTCTGTGATCCTAATGCCCAAATAATCAAAGCTCCTGACTTGTTCTAACTTTGATCTATCCACTTTCAAGATGTTTCTAAATAAGTAGTGGGGATTATGGCCATGAGCTTTGATTTTCCTGCATTAACCTCCATGCCCCTGTGTTCTCTAAAATCGACAAAGTGGTTAAGAAGATGCTGGAGGCCCATCG
Source organism: Pleurodeles waltl (assembly GCF_031143425.1). NCBI lineage: Eukaryota > Metazoa > Chordata > Amphibia > Caudata > Salamandridae > Pleurodeles > Pleurodeles waltl. The sequence goes on along the minus strand of NC_090448.1, from coordinate 416,888,266 downwards.
GTGTATGAGACAGTAACAAGATATTATCGACGAAGAGCAATACAGGGACATGAGCACCAGCTATCTTGGGGGTGTCATGCCGGCAGCTGTTCAACACTTCCACCACTCCATTCATAAACAAAGAAAAGAGTGTGGGAGCCAAGGCACATCCCTGTCTCACTCCTTAATCAGGGGGGATCTGGGAGATTAACCCCCTTAGTCATTCCACTTCACCTGGGCATAATTATCTGTATGTAGCCTGACCAATAGATGAAGAAGATTCTGGGGCAACCCCATCTGATCCATTACTTCCCAGAGGGTATGTCTGGGCACCAGATCAAATGCAGCCCTCATATCCATAAAGGCTGCATAAAGATGACCTTTCTTAATGGTGGCATACTTCCAGCAGAGGGTCATGAAGTGTAATACCTGATTTATTGTCCTGAGAGTTTGACTTGACTATGCAGAGGTTAATATGTAGTTTATTCAAGAAATCTTTATATATGTCTAGGTTTTCTATGTGGAATTTATGACATTCACCTACACAGGCTTGCATCTGTGGTTTTTAAGACGTAGGTGGATAGAGTGAGCTAGTACTGATGTCAGGGGGTAAATGTGTGCTGTTGAATTGTCCAAATGTGGTAAGATCTGTTATAGATATAAAAAAAATTAGATTTGATTCCGTAGTCAGATATGGTGTTGTGCTCTAATTTCCTTCTGCAGAATGAGATAGTGGGCATGGATGGAGACAATGGATGCTGACTGACACATTGATGAAATGGAAAGCAGTAGATTAATGATATGACTGGGTATGTGAAGAAGAGATGGATAAGGTCCATAGATTTACAACAGGTGTGGGGTGGAGATGTATATATTTGAAAGGAAATGAAACAATCTTTTTGATTTAAAGCTTTTGAGTTAATACATTTTACTAAACTATTGGTCAGGTATTCTTTGCTTAAAACTTTGGCATCCAGACTTTTTAAAGTGAGATTTAGTTTGGTTTAAATGATTCTGAGAAAATGATCTAAGTGGATCATTGCCATAGGGGAGTCAACTTATATCAGCAGTATTTTACAGTTTTTTTTAGCGTATATATGACTGCAAGGAACCAAAAATCCATTGGTGAAGTTGTAAAAATGTCACTACTTGGTTCTTCTTATAAGTGAAGATTTATGCAAACTGAGGTGCATATTTACAAATGATGCAATGATGCAGTGTGGCGTTACAAACCAGCTTGCTACGCCGTGCTGGTCTTCAGGAAAGTACAGGGATGTGTGGTATTTAGAGCAGTATGATGCATCCCTGTACTTCCCTCTATGCTGGCGCACAATTGGATGCATAGTGCCAACGAGGGCACCCTCACACCATGGTGCAAGGGTGCTTGCGTTGCAGGGTTGATTGTTTATGTGCCGGAAGGGACATCTTTCTGCGCATAAAGAATAATTAATGGTGTTTTTCTCCTTCTATTTGTGCTGTAGAATGCAGAACACATACAAAGAGCAAAAAACGAGGAGAAATAAAGTTATTTTACCTTGTTGCACCACGTTTATGCCACCCCTAGGGTGGCTGAGGAATGTGACACATTCCCAGCCTTGTGATCTGGGAATGTGTCAGATTCCACGGGTGTTGCACTGGAACACCCACAGCAACACCCATGGAACGCCCTTTTCCAGCAGAGTTATGCGTGAAAGAGGGCCATATTTACAAGGCCATGAAAAGCCACGCAAGGTGGCTTTACATCGCCTTGTAAATATGTGCGGGCACACTGCGCTGCCGGAGCATCAGAAAAGTGATGGTCCGGCAGTGTTATTATGCAGCAGGGGCATTGTAAATATACCTCAGAACACTTAATTGAGAATTCAAATGCAAAATTATTTTTTTCACTCTGCTTAAAAGAATGGTTTATAGGGAGGGTCTTTAGCGACCAAAACCTGCATTATTTGTTTGCTCGTTTCTTTAAAATTGACTGAAGTTCTAAAATATTGAAAGTTTAAAAAAACAAAATCTGTGGCATCTTGTTTTGAACACCTCAAATAGCATTTCAGAATATGTGATTGGTCTAATGGAAAGGGGGTTCTGTGCTTGGTACGTCTAGTTCATGGGTGCCTAGTCAATAAAAAAATAAATACACAAGCCCAAAATAATTCATAGGAGACCATGCTGCAAAACATTGTGGATGTTGAATACAAAGGATGCATTGCATGGATTCTATCCCATGCCTCTTTCATCCACCACTCTACACTGGCTATCTGTTTATCTCGCTCTTGCTAGTTCCTTTTCATGTCTGATTTCTTCCTTTCTACTGTTTTCCTATCTTTCTATTGCTCCTTCATTCTCTGTTTCTCCCTTTCAATCTCTTGCTCTGGGTCAAAGTCTGATGGTGATAAATGGTGTCCAAAAATGAGTGTTGTGCCCAACACTGCTAACCACTTGCACAAATTAAGCACTGGTCCTTGTGTAGTGAGTGTAAAATAACAACTAGAGTGCAACAAATGTATTTTGTGTCCCTCAATATAAAATTCTTGCCACCAAGTGCCACCAAGTGTCGTTTTTGCATGTGGCAAAGGTTAAAAATAAAGGAAAAAGGGTGACAGATGTCATGAAGAGAGCACATGACTACGCCTATGATCCCTATGCTAAGCACAACAGGTGGCAAAAGCTTTGTACGTTGGGTGAAGGATGACTAGTCTACATGAAATGACAGGTGTCAGTATCTGGTCAGTGGGTGCAGAGGGAAGCCAATAGTAAGATAATGCGCCCGAATAAATTTTTTGTAACAAGAGCATATTCTTGTGTAATTCTGCATTATAGAGTTGGCATAAAGTACACAGTTTTTTGTGCCCTACAGCACTTCCTTATCAATCGAGACTCTCGCACCAGCATCTTGCATAGTGAGATATACCCTCTTATCCAATTTCTATGCAAGATACCGGTAAGGGTATTTCTTATGGCACAGCCAATTTTGATGAATTCCCACAGAACTTTTGTGTACTACATGATTTAAAAAATTGCCAATCTCTTTTGAAATTAACGTGTTGTTTTGTTTGATGTTTTTGTACAGTGCTCATGATGGGGCAGATATCATTAGACCTTTTTAATGTGGAGATGAAGCATGATGCGTAGTGTTGGAAATACCCCAACAGTGCACCTGGCATATGTTCCAATTTAATCATCAAGTCTGACCTTGACAAATCCGAGGATTAGTGTAATCCTATGGGGTGTTCATCGGATAAGGTGGATCACTTAAAAAGATAATTTTGCATCTAGAGCCCCCTCCACCATGAAGGATAGGCAAGCGTCAAGGGTGGCTCCCAAGCAGTGTACTTGATTGTTACGGCAGCACAGCAGCATAAGAAACTCATGTTGGGAGGTTACTTTTCAATGAGTGCATCACACCTCCAGCCAGGATCAACAGAAATATTTCAGGTGATTCTAAGATGCAGAGTTTGTAATGGAGAACAGTATAAGAGATGCATGGACCATTCTCACATTTCAAACTAAAGAATCTCTACCCACTGATAGTTACAGTAAGAACACAGCATACAAAGTGTTGGGGTTTAGAGGGCACCATTGAGAACGGTAGTGTCGCCAGATTAGCAGGTTATAAGGTCACATATTTTTTCTGAGGAGAAGAGTGGGTATGTTGTTGAGAGATTTCTTTTCTGACGTAAATGTAGCTGGTAAAATGTGGGTCATGGTTTCAGATTGTTCCAGTCGAGAGCGAAGTACCCAAGAAGAAGATGGATTTGGCGGCAAATATCCTTTCAGTGAAGTATTCAGTGAGTTCTTCAGTGAATAATGAGTCATTTTCCAAGTAGTTGTAGGTGGTCTGTTTGTTAAGAGTATAAGCAGAGGTCATTGGAGAGCTGTCAAAGGGGATTTGGGGAGTATAAGTGTTGAGCTCTGGATAGTGTTTTGCTTAGAAGGTTGTCTCTAAAGATCATGTCATGGGCTCGTGAATCTTAACCTGAAATTAATATTTCAATGAGGCCTTGAAAAGTCAAAACTTTTCACTTTATAGTATGCAAATGTCCAAAGCAGTGTCACAGCCTAAATTTATTAACTTGCTACACACTGTCAGCCTTTGTCCAGCTTGTTTAGCCAGTTTGTGCTAGATCTTCGTTTCTAGGGAATTTCAATTAGAGGGTTTTCTCATAATAAACTTTAGTTCTACTCATCCTGGAGGTCATTCGTTGATGCTCATCTAAGCGCTTTAAACGTTGAGTATTGGCATTAGGTTCTTGCCCTGTAACGTTGATGGTCTGGGAACTTTGGCACCACATAAAGACCCCCAAGATGTTAGTTCTTCTTTGAAATGCCTGGCTTATATATACACAAGTTCTGTGTCCCTTCAGTGACGATGGCACTACAGCCACAGAAAAGAAGCTGCACACCTGAGACCTCGTCTGAATGTCCACTATGTTGTGAGCAATGCTGCATCCAGTATATACTGTAACTGAAGTGTTTAGTATTTGCTAGATGTGGCATTATTTCCCCAATACGAGTTATGTAGGTCAAAATGGGGAGTAATGCATCAATGCTGCACAGTTTCCGTATTTAGTGCTGCAAAACTGTTGTGTATTGCACCAATGTTACCAGATATTCACATGACGAAATTTCTGCAGGTGGGAGAATTGCAGTCAGGGGCATAGCTTCGGGGAAGGGGGGTGTTTGGGGTGTTACACCCTCCTAAAAATGTATTTTGTAATAGTTGGGTACAAGTGGTTTCTGTCGGGTATTGTGAGGCTTTCGACATATTTCACCTGTAATTTTTACATACACACAGACAAAAACACGCATGCACACTCTCTCTTGTCTCAGTTTCAGAGGTCTTAATAATGTTGGTTAATTTAAAAATGTTATGTTTTAAGTACTCCTCACAATACACATTCTGCCCCATAATCCCCATCCCCCATGCCCTGCTTCTCATATTGTAATAGTATTTATATAGCGCTTACTACCCCTGACGAGGCCTAAAGTATTGTAACAAGATATGCCAGCGTGATTGTTGGGAAATCTGATTTACAACCCCCCCCCATCCCTCCCAACCAATCTTACTGTCCAAGCTATGCCTCTGATTACAGTGTGCCAAATTTAAAAAATGTATGCATAATTTATAATTCTAACGAGGGCACAACCTGGTTTGCACTTGCTTCAGAACTACGAAGACATTCTGAATGAAACTCCATTGTTACGCTCCAAAAATATTACTAATTTTATTGACCATATGTTATTTGTAATGGAGCTAATAGCTCAATTGGAAACCGTCCTTCAACAAACAGGAAGTTCAACACCTGGTCTGACAAAGATCTCCAGATGTTTTAAATATGAACCAGATGGATCAACATCTTTGGAGACTCTCTCATTCCAATGTCTATAAACTAGAAAATAAAACCAAAGAAACCAAAGAAATTATGTCATGAAGTATTTTTCTTTCCAAGCCCTCTCAAAATATGCTCGTCCTACTACAAGCGTCAAACAAGTTCCAGGAACTGCTTTAAACAGCTGACTCTAAAAGTTCATGTTGCGTTAATATTAATTTCTTTGTTTAGATTAGTCTCATTTATTAATTAAATTGATCCAGATCAACTATGCCTCAATCTTCCATGGGTATCTCCTATGACAGCATGTTTTCGTGCAATCACAATGTATGTATTTCTTTTTAGATTTGATGTGTTTTAGTGCTGGCACTTTTCATGGCTAACATATTGTGTCCTTCACATATTATAAACAACTTTGGTTCAGCTTTCTGCATTCATTGGCTTCATTGGCTTCTTTGGCTCAGGAACGTCCAGCCACAGTATGAGACATTGTCTTCCTATTGAGTGATTTGGTGTACCCATCTGCTACTATCAGAAAGTGGAAGTGACTACTTTACATCTGAAAAGTAGACTTTGCCGTCAAACATGTAATTCTTTATCTCAGCAACATAAACAATCCTTTTCAAAATATTTTTTTTATTGTGATGAGCATTTTTTTTAAATGTCGACTGCATACATCAAAATCACTGGCTGTGCCAATGCTTGTTTCTATTGCATGCTCAATGCGATGATAACGATGTTACTGGCACGAGTTTAAAATGATCAACTTCCTCTTAAGATCCTCCAACATTTGTGCTTTCGAACAACATTGGGTGTTTGCGTAGACCTGGCTCAATTTGTGGAGATGACAGGTAATCTGAAACAATCCACGTTTTTGATGGCTTGCTGAGTGACCTCATTAACCGAGAAGAAAGATCTAAACCATTCTTTTCAAACTGTGACAAAATCTTTATCTGATCTTATGGCATTCCTAGGCAGTAACAGCAGCAGAGACGGCTGTGTGGTCTCAACCCACCTGAATGCTTCAGAGGATTTTAAAATTTTGGAAAGTGGTGATTTAGTGGAGAAGCTTTCATTGGCCAAGTGTCACAACCACTGCTAACTAAATGCCCAGTTAACAAAAATAACTAGCTTTACATATAGCACTTCATGCCATGCTTCTGACAGATCTAAGCACTGTAAAAAATAAAAGCTGCTGGTATGTATTTTAATGGTACTCAATTTACTGATCTCAGAAGGGTGAGCGGGCCATGTCTAGATTCAGTCTTGTAACTGGCAGATCGCCGAAGATCTCAGTGGCGAGTGTTTAAATCACTCAATCATTCCGCCTGCTTTCTTGGGGACACATGTTATAAGTGTCACACTCTGCATCCGCTCTGCCCAAGTTGACCCATTTGCCTAGTGTGATCTCATTTCCACCCTTTTCTTTGCCAATGTACTTCCTCTCGAGACCCTCACCCTGCCTCAAGTGGGACTGTGACATGTTTGCAGGTGGCAGATACCCATGCCTAGGTTTTGAGGGTAAGAACCATTGAAAATCTGTCAAAGTATTGCAAGAATAAGATTTGGTCCGTGGTGGATGTCAAATAAGTTCAGGTAGTGAACAAACTACTAGGACTTTTTTTTTTGCCCAAAGAGGATGTATGCATGGTGATGCAGCTCTGAGTTTTTTTCGATACGGAACCACCTCAAAGCACTTAATGCGTTGCCACTGGAATTATGGTGGAATAAAGGACCAATTCTGCAGAAGGGTTGACTAAATTATATGGTTTAAAAATTATGTGGCATAATGTTGTGGATTCTGTGGCAGTTTTAATTTACTTTTTTGTCATTTTGACAAACATTAATACTGTGAGTACAGGTTTCGCCTCATTAGTACTAGTTTAACATCTGAAGGCAGAAATGATCATCTTAAATGTGGCCTGTTAAGCTCTACAAAGAGTCTTCCGCGCTGCAGCACTATGTGTTACTCTTCTCAGTAACTTTATCTATTTAAGCCAGAATCTATTTTTTGTTGAAATCTATAAATATTGCAGAAGATGGCATTTAAAGCGGCCAGTGCGGTAAACCCATAATTATGCAAAAAAAAAATCACAGCTGTAGAATCGCATAATTCCAGAGTGTTGGCCAATCCTAATTCCCACTCTTCCTTAACTTTTATTAACCCCAGTGGTATCTATCAGAAGAGAACCGTGGCCACCATTCAGATCCAAATTCATTGGGTCTCTGGTTAAATTAGACCCCATTTTTACATAGAAATGTATTTATATATTTGGTTCTGATCTCTATATTCTCAGTCTCCAAATGGCCTTCCATTCACTGTCTTCAAGCGCTATGGTGCAGCCAATTGATCTTTTTTTATTTCAGAATGTCTTCAGCCTGAACATTTCCCTGGTCCCTGTGAAATGCTTCTCTGGACTTGTGTGCTTTTTAGCCTATATGAGAAGGCTTTCATAACATGTTTAAACAGCTAACCACACAGCACTATAGGTTTTCACTGTTGGTTTGCTAATTGAACCAGACGTTCTTGAAGCTTAAGTACTTCAAATGGTTCAAAACAAATCAGTTCTGCCCATTAACTTCAAAAACAGAATTGGTACATTTCTTCATCTGAGCTAACTAGCTGCATGCACTTATTGTACATAAACCTTATAGTTTCTAGGTCTGGACAAAATTTGAATTATGCAAACAAAATCTGTGAAATCTCCAAATTTCACTTTACACAAATTTTCTGAAATTTCTCATTACTCAATTTTGCATACTTTTGGCCCATGGGAAACTGGCTGATGCACAAAATGTCTCACTGAGAGACATTTTTCTTGCAAACTAACCTGCTGTCAATATTTTTATGTAAATAGTGCATTCATGTAAAAGTCAAGTGAGGCACCAGAAAAACCATATTTCATTCTAAAAGCAAAAAATATACTCCATTTTGCATAATCCTAGATGCACAATTGTTCACTAAGTTTATGAGAATATTTTATACTGTTGTTTATTTCCAATTGAAAAGTACCTGATCCCTTCTTCCCCTGGCCCGAATAGTCTATCTTTATATACATTCCCTGAGACACACCCTTATCAGTGTCAAGTCGTACACAGTGCCTTATACATGCCGGTGTTTGCAGGGGCTCAGCACTGGAGCTTTTTTATGTAACACCGGCACACTTTTATGACATTTTACCACATGGGGGCGCTGCCCATCTATTTTTAAGCAGAGAACATTCGGAGGATGTTTGATGATTCAACATATAGTAAAAAAATATGTAATAATAATACCAGCGCCCTTCGGCGGTTCTGACAACTTTGGGTGACCCGAAATATTCCAAAATGTTACATTTGTAAGAGTGCGATGGGTAGCAGATAGTGTCAGTACTGGTATCTGCCAGCGCTGGCAGGGACAGTGGATGGTGCAAGCTGTGTGGCCTTCTGAGGTATATATTGGGTCCAGGCTTTTTTTTTTACACATCAATAAGCACTGGTCATACTTTCCTCCTGGTCACATGCCCTTTTTTCTATGGAACCCTGATCAAGTTTGAGGGATTGCCCACCAACCCAGAAATCCACACCTGAGAAAATCACATCATAGAATCCAGGGAAAGTCCTCCTGGACTTCCAATCAGACCTTTGCTTGTAGTGGCCTGAAAAACGTGCGTTCGTGGGGCTTGATTCCAGGTCAGGCGGAGCAAAATTAAAGCTCGCTTGAATGCATTAATTTCACTGCATCGGATTATTTCTGGTTAGGCTCCATCTTGATTTACCGGGTCTGGAAGAACCCGAAAACGATTTCTGCGGCTGTAAACATCGAGTAAGACTGTGGCTGCAGTTGCAACCAAGTCTCTTGACACTTACTTTCTAGCAGAATGAAGCATAACAAGGCTTACCCTTTCCTCCCCTACTTCCAGCCCCACCCAACACACCGCCCCCACACCTGCTCAGCGCAGGTTGTAAATATATGTGGTAAAACGAGTGTTTTAAATGGGCCGGTACTGTCCGGTACTGAGTACTGTAGTGTTCTTTCTCCAGTTTCCTCTGCTTTTCCACTGGCGGTGCACAAAGAACACTGGTGCATAACTAAAAAGAGGAAACAGAAAGTGCACAACACTCCACGCAACACCCCTCTAGCCAGCATGGCCGGAATACCGCCCCTAGAGCCCTTCCAAGTCACAGGTGCCCCCCCCACCCAAGCAGCAAAATGGAATGTCTGGGTGGAGTGCCTAGAAACGTACTTTGAAGCTCCGGGCATACAAGCAGAGAGGAAAAGACCACTCCTTCTCCATATAGGGGGAGCAGACATACACAAAATTTTCAAGACCGTCACTGAGGCCAGACCTCGCACATACGACACTCTAAAAGCGGCAATCACTGCGCATTTCGAACCATATGCAAACGCAGACTATGAAAGATTCCTCCTGCGCCAGGCTCGACAGATAACTGATGAGTCGGTTGATGTGTTCTACACCAGACTCAAAGAACTAGCGAGCACCTGCACACTGCCCGATGAAGACGACGAGGTCAGAGCACAGTTCATCCAAGGGTGCTCGTCATCAAAACTCAGAGAACGCATACTACAACAGCCAAATATGACAATGAAGGACATACTAACGCTAGGGCGGTCACAAGAGCTTGCGCGGGCTCGCGCAGCACATATGGAACAACCCTCGACAGCCCAACCGAAGGCCGAAACAGCAAATGCAGTAACAAAGGAGTCCATGCGACGCAAAGAAACGTACAAAGGCAAACCCAAATGCAGAATGTGCAAATGGTGCGGAGGACCAGCTCCACACCCAACAACCTGCCCAGCGTGGGGAAAAATGTGCAGTGCTTGCGGAAAAATGAACCACTTCGCGAAAGTGTGCAGGTCAACTCCAAAACAATCTACTGCAGCCCCCAAGACAACGGTCAAAATGGTAAGCACCACCTGGGACCCCGATTCAGAGAGAGACACCGACAACGAATCTCTCGTGGTGCACATTATACACACCATAAAAGGCCGGCGACTTCCCACTTGCAAAGTTAAAATCCAAGGCACACAAGTATCAGCGTTGGTAGACACCGGAGCATCAATAAACTTAATGGCCACAAATGTGCACGACACCCTACCTAAACCACGGCCACCACTAAGACCCACACACGTCCAAGTGTTCGCTTTCGGGCACAGCCAACCCTTAAAAATAGCAGGGATTTTCACCACCGAGGTCAGCCATGACGACACCACAAAACCCACAAAAATATATGTATCAAAGGACGGGACAGGATTCCTACTAGGCTGCCAAACGGCCCAGGACCTCGAACTGGTACACTTTGCTTTCAGCATACACGCACAGGCGTTAACCCAGCTCACACAAGAGTTCAAGGCCCTTTTTGACGGTATTGGGTGCCTCAGAGAGCCCCCCCTACGGCTCCACATAGACGAGTCGGTCACCCCAACAGCGCTTAGAAACCGCCGAGTCGTTTTCCACCTCCGCCCCAAAGTGGAACAAGAGCTCCACATGCTGGAGCAAGCAGGGATCATCGAAAGTGTCACAGGGCCCACACCGTGGGTATCCCCGATCGTAGTCGCAAAGAAGCCCAAACAACCCGACGCTGTCAGAATTTGTGTGGACATGCGAATACCAAATCTTGCAATAAAGAGAGAGCGCCACCTTACCCCCACAATCGACGATATCCTGAGCGAATTGACAGGGTCTTGTTGGTTTTCGAAGATGGATCTCCGATCAGGGTACCACCAGATCATGCTACACCCCGAATCGAGGCCCATCACCACCTTCTCCACACACAACGGCCTATGGCGCTACAAAAGACGGAATTTTGACATATCCAGTGCCGCGGAAATCTTCCAGCAGGTAATCAAGGATGTCCTACATGGCCTCCCAGGAGTACTGAACGTCAGCGACGACATTTTAGTTCATGCCCCGACTATCGAAGTACACATGAAACGACTACGGGCTGTTTTCACGAAACTTCAAACAAAAGGTTTGACGCTCCACAGAGACAAATGTGATTTCCTCAGGGAAGAAATCTCCTTTTTCGGATACCGATTCTCAAAACAAGGAGTCGGACCTGATCCACAGAAGGTCAAAGACATCCAGGACGCCCCAGCACCAACAACAGTCACAGGAATAAGAAGTTTCCTGGGAATGGTCACATATTGCGGAAGATTCATGAAGAATTTGGCCGACATCACGGGGCCTCTAAGAAAACTCACACAATCCGCCCAACCGTGGGTATGGGAGAACGAGCAAGAGACCGCATTCCAGGCCACCAAAGATGCACTCTCAGCAGACACCACCCTAGCATTATTCGACCCCCGACGACAATCACAGCTTGTAGTGGACGCAAGCCCCACGGGGCTAGGGGCAGTACTGGGACAGAAACAAGACTGTGGCGGATGGGCCCCTATCGCTTTTGCAAGCCTTACGCTCACACCCACGGAGCAAAGGTACTCCCAAATCGAAAGAGAAGCCATCGCCATCCACTGGGGATGCCGACATTTCCACCTGTACCTTTATGGAAATTCATTCTCAGTAGTGACAGACCACAAACCACTACTTCCGTTGTGCAAAGGGTCATTATCCAAACCACCCCCAAGAATTGAAAAGTGGATCCTGCAATTACAAGAATATGACTTCACGCTCACATATCAGCCCGGCACAAAGAACCCAGCGGATTTCCTGTCCAGGCACGCACGCCCAGCCACTTCAAAGGAAATCGAGGAAGCCAAAGACACAGAAGAATACGTGAGACTGATAGTAGAAAGAGCACGGCCAGCACCCATACCACTCAAGGAAGTAGTGGAGGCAACCAAACAGGACGAGTGTCTGCAACTAGCCATAGCGGCAACCCGCACAGGAGAATGGAGACCCCTCCAAAGGCCGGACTCATTCCGCACGCAGCAAGCCCAAGCTTGCCTGCACGCACTATTCAACGTGCGCCAAGAACTGTCAGTAAGCAAAGAAGGCTGCCTACTCAGGGGACTCCGTCTAGTTATACCAACCAGCCTCACTGACAGAGTAGTGTCTTTGGCACACGACGCACACCAAGGGGTTGTCAAATCCAAAACCCGCATCAGGAACAAAGTCTGGTTCCCAGGCCTGGACAAACTAGTGGAAGACACGATCCAAAGGTGCATGGCCTGCCAAGCCAGTGGCAACCCCGACCCCCCCGCACCCATCATAACGGAACAAGACCCGACGGCGCCATGGCAAAGAGTGAGCGCCGATTTTGGCCATCTACCAGACGGGTCGCACATGCTCATTATGATAGACGATTTCTCACGGTATCCAGAGGTTGAAGTGGTAAAATCAACATCAGCACAAGCAGTCATTCCCAAAGTGGAGAAGCTCATGGCCACTCACGGATTCTTCGGCGAAATCCGCACAGACAATGGACCCCCGTTCAACAGCCGCGAGTGGGAACAGTTCCTAGAGTCCACGAACACGAAACACAGAGGCATCACCCCACGGTGGCCACAAGCAAACGGCGAGGTGGAGAGGTTCGTGAGAACCCTAAATAAAGTCATCCGTATAGCGGTGGCGGAAGCTAGAGACATAGAGAGAGCAATCTATGTGTTCCTAAGGGAGTACAGAGTAACACCACATGCCACCACAGGAGTCACGCCCAGCCGACTCTGTTTCGGCAGAACAGTAGTAGACGACATCGCGCACCACCCATCCTGGGCAGTAAGCACACCGACACCCAGCAAATCAGCAACCAGAATGAGTGCCACAAATAGGTACGCCTCCCGGAAAAGAGGGGCCAAGCATACAAGGATGCAAGTGGGAGACACGGTGCTAGTGAAAGACCGCCACCCAGGTAGCAAATTCCGACTACCTTTCGAATTCAAACCATGGACGGTGATCACCGTAAAAGGCACAATGGTGACGGCCCAGAGGGGCCAAGAAAAAGTAACCAGGAATGTGGCCTTTTTCAAGCGGCTAACCCCACAAACACCCAGCAGAGAGGGCAGGAACTACATGGAGACAAGAGCCGAGTCAGACACAGAACCAAACGACTGGAGTCTCACACTAGATGAACTGGGACACAGTCAAGAGCAACCAAGAGACTGACCACCCACGGGACAAAGGCAGGCACAGGCGACAGAGGCAGAAACGTCTGGACCAAACAGAGGAGGAGCACAAACATCAGGGCGGTCGGGCGCAGAGAGATACTCCCTACGGCACAACCCTGGGCCTTCACAGCGGTATGCGGACTTTGCATGCGACTGATCCCTCCAGCATGCTGCTCCAACCCGAGCCGCACGCATTTATCGTTGGTGTGAACATTGAGCTGTTCCAGCTAACCAAGTTAGTTTTGTTTGATATTTTAGTCTCCAGCTTTTCCCCTGTTGGGGAGGGATGTAGTGTTGACAGCGGATGCGGTCAACACCAAAGGAAGGAAGCAGGAGACGGGGGTCTGGAGCCCGACCCCTCCGAAACAGGTGCAAGGTGGTTTGCACCATTGGCGGGAGGGGGAGGGCATAAAAGAGGGGTGGGAAGAGCGGGAAGTGGAGTAACGGACGAAGTGTTGGGGACAGTAATAAACGGAGTTAAAGCGCACACGGCTCAGTGTGTTTATTCAGTGGCCGCGTGCTAGCTAATCCGCGCGACGCTACAAGTACCGGCACTTTTTTATTTTGAGAGGGAGAGTCCCGGCACATCTCAAGAAAAACGTAATACTTTTAATTGGAGAGTACCGGCACTTCTCAGAAACAAGCAGGTACTCTGGCACAGAGTACCTGCACTTTATTTTTTCCATTACAAGCACTGGGTAAAACTGAATGCATTTGGGGACTCTGTTTGGTGTTAATGCCCCATAAGTCTGCCCATGCAGTAATTCCGCATTTCAAGGGGTTTTAGTCATAAATGCATGATTTCGGGGTGGTTTTAAAACATGGGTGTTAGACCTGACAGCCTTAGGGTAGTCACCCCTAACTTTTTGCCTGCCTCCCTCCATTTTTTGGACACTGTTTTTGCTGGTTTATAGACTCTGCGCACTTTACCTCTGCTAACCAGGGCTAAAGTGCATATGCTCTCTCCCCTAAAACATGGTAACCTGGAATCATACCTGATTGGACTATTAGTTTACCTATAAGTCCCTAGTAAGGTGCACTCTATGTGCATAGGGCTGGTAAATTAAATGCTACTAGTGGGCCAGCAGCACTGGTTGTGCCACCCACTTAAGTAGCCCCTTCTCCTTGTCTCAGGCTTGCCATTGCAAGGCCTGTGTGTGCAGTTTCACTGCCACATCGACTTGGCATTTAAAAGTTCTTGCCAAGCCTAGAACTCCCCTTTTTCTACATATAGGACACCCTTAATGTGTGCCCTAGGTAACCCCTAGGGCAGGGTGCTGTGTAGGTAAAAGGCAGGACATGTACCTGTGTAGTTATATGTCCTGGTAGTGTAAAACTCCTAAATTCGTTTTCACACTACTGTGAGGCCTGCTCCCTTCATAGGCTAACATTGGGGCTGCCCTCATACACTGTTGAAGTGGCAGCTGCTGATCTGAAAGGAGCAGGAAGGTCATATTTAGTATGGCCAGAATGGTAATACAAAGTCCTACTGACTGGTGAAGTTGGATTTAATATTACTATTCTAGAAATGCCACTTTTAGAAAGTGAGCATTTCTTTGCACTTAAATCCTTCTGTGCCTTACAATCCACGTCTGGCTGGGCTTGGTTGACAGCTCCTTGTGCATTCACTCAGACACACCCCAAACACAGGGTACTCAGCCTCACTTGCATACATCTGCATTTTGAATGGGTCTTCCTGGGCTGGGAGGGTGGAGGGCCTGCTCTCACACAAAGGACTGCCACACCCCCTACTGGGACCCTGGCAGACAGGATTGAACTGAAAGGGGACCTGGTGCACTTCTTAGCCACTCTTTGAAGTCTCCCCCACTTCAAAGGCACATTTGGGTATAAAACAGGGCCTCTGCCCTACCTCATCAGACACTTGCTGGAGAAGAAACCTGAACCAGAACCTACATTCTGCCAAGAAGAACTGCCTGGCTGCTCAAAGGACTCACCTGCCTGCTTTCTACAAAGGACTGCTGCCTTGCTGTTGCCCTGCTGCCTTGCTGAACTCTTGTCTGGCTGTGAAAGTGCTCTCCAAGGGCTTGGATAGAGCTTGCCTCCTGTTCCTTGAAGTCTCAGGACCAAAACGACTTCCCTCTTTTACTTGGACGCTCCGTGCGCCGAAAATTTCGACGCACAGCTTGTTTCGCGGCGAGAAAAACGCCGCACTCTGACGCTGATCGACGCGACGCTCTAGGGACGATCGAAGATCCGACGCACGGCCTCGCAAGGACAACGCCGCCCGACCTCTAGATGAGAAATCGACGCGACGCCTGCCGTGAGATCGTAATTTCAACGCGCAGCCCCGCAGATCGAAGTCTAGAGGAGAAATCGACGCGACGCCTGCCGTGAGATCGTAATTTCGACGCGCAGCCCCGCAGACTGACGCGCAGCCGGAGAACAAGCAGGAAAATCCACGCACAGACCCGGGACATCTGGTAATCCCCGCGATCCACAGAAAGACACTGTCCGCGCACCGGAAAACGACGCCGACTTCCCCGCGTGGAAAATAACGACGCAAGTCTGTGTGTGCTGGGGAGAAATCGACGCACACACCCTTTTTCCACGCACCTCTTCGCTTGTGGCCCTCTGAGGAGATTTTTCCACTCCCAACCAGGTACTTGTGCTTGAAAGAGACTTTGTTTATATTCTAAAGATTTAAGACACTTTATATCACCTTCCTGTGATATTTCTACAATTTTCCATTGCAACTTTATTCTTTTTGACCTACAATTATCCTGATAAATATTATATATTTTTCTAAACACTGTGTGGTGTATTTTTGTGGTGCTATATGGTGGTATTGTATGATTTATTGCACAAATACTTTACACATTGCCTTCTGAGTTAAGCCTGACTGCTCGTGCCAAGCTACCAGAGGGTGGGCACAGGATAATCTTGGATAGTGTGTGACTTACCCTGACTAGAGTGAGGGCTTTTGCTTGGACAGAGGGTAACCTGACTGCCAACCAAAAACCCCATTTCTAACAATGGGAAATGTAAAACTGCATTTGATTTTACCATGTGGTGAAATCACTCCAGTACTGCACAACTCCTAATTAGGGCCTTGGTATAATGTTTAAGATGGCGGTACGCCTTCCAATTGACAAAATAACCATGGCTGCCCACAAGAACATGTCCAAAACCTTGGGAAAACATTGGCCACAGCACACAGAGAGTAATGTCCAACAGTAAGGCAGAAAAAGATATTCCTGGTGTGGTTCCGAGAGTTGAGGGAAGTATAAAGTTGAAACGAGTCTCAAATCCTGTTTGCAGATGGTGTCTTTATTCGCTGCAGGTGCGTGTGTAAAAGGCTTGCGTGAATCACTCGATCTCGCGTTTACCGGACAGCTCACCACTACGCTACTACTCTGTCATTTTATAGGCTCATCAGGGCCTTCTCATATCTTCGATTTCACGCAAGCCTTTTACACACGCACCTGCAGCTGCCTGGCGCAGCCATACCTATTTCAGTTCTTTACCATTTACTCAGCCTTGATAAAGTCACTTGTGTGACGAAACACGTGTTGGCTGTATCTCCATGATGACTCAATGCTTTCTAAGCACCTACGAATAAAGACACCATCTGCAAACAGGAATATCTTTTTCTGCCTTACTGTTGGACATTACTCTCTGAGTGCTGTGGCCAATGTTTTCCCATTTTTGCTCTAGGGTACTCCTAGTACCCGTTTTGGTGCCTACCGGGCAGTAAGGCACCGGGCCATTTTGCACCGGACTTTACTCTCACTTATCTATTCTGTTTAAACCACATGTCTACTGTCTAGAAGAGCGGCACCTCTCACCTTTACTGCCCCATTTCTCTGTCCAAAACCTTGTCTGCATAGTCACAAATGAAGGTAAGTTGGATGCACCATTTGCTCGGTATGCTTTATACAGTGCCTGGAAGCACTGGCTTTAAGAGCTTTATCTGTGACAGGTTAAGTTGTTGCAGGTAAAATATGTAAAAAAACAAGAAACATAAGGTTGGATTATAACAAGAATATATTTTATGGTGGAATTCCAAAAAGTTCCTGTGTTCTCATCATGTTAACTAGTGTCTTACATTAGTTGAGGTGCCTATCTGTGAAAGTAATGTTTCGGCTTTTTCAGCCTGCAAGAACTTCAGTCGGTCTTACAACGAAAATCTGGAGGACCCCTGGACAAGATGGCGCTCCTGCTCACCAAACACTTGGAATCACAGCAAGGCAAGCTGCCACTCTCCGGTGTGAAGGAGAAAAGCCGCAGCAGGAAGACAGTTCGAACCCCCAGAGGGGAATACACGATTGAGGAGGACCACTCACTTCCTGGCAAGTACTTTTATTAGTTTTTTCCCAGACACATGTGCGGTGCCTCTTCCTATAAAAAGCTGGCCTAGGCGAAATTTGTGTAATTTTCTCTAAGTAAATTGAATGCAATGCCCCCCACAAATCTGTGAAATTACACGTTACTATGCTAAATGCTGGTTTTGGCATATCACACTATTTTTTTGTAGAAAATATGTCCTCCCTTTCATTTTTGTGTTTTTATGTGATAAAAAACACAAAATTGCATGTGATGCGAATTACAGCAGCTTGCCTTCAGTTTGTTAGTGGTCTCTCAATGTTCCGCGATGGGACACTTACCTAAATAAAGACTCAATCCCAGGCATTTCTTTATAACAATTGTAATGGGAAATACTGAAAATTACGCAAGACTATATAGGCGTAAATTAAATATTGTTTGCATCTAATAGAAAAGAAGGACCCTCGAAACAACCACGATCGCTGGGGTAGAAGGAGCACATATGCAGTTTGCTAGGAAACGTGTTCTCTTATGCACCAGCACCTGTGATAGTTTTAAGGTTATTTCTAATTGTGTTCCTTCAAAGAGGAAGACACAGAAATATAACAAATCTGGTGTCCACCGTCAAATTAGATCATCATTCCCTCAGGAACGTTTTGGAGTCAAAGCACATCCTATCTGGGTCAAGCACTGCTTTTTACGGTTTTGCTTTAATGTGGAATTGAGGATAAAACTATTGTTGAGGGAGAGAAAGAGAGGCATTGGGCACACAGAGTGGGGAGGGCAGGCAGAGGGAGGGAAGAGAGGTGAGGAGACCTTGATGAGCGTAGACAAGAGATTGAAGAGAAGCGAATGGGAAGAAGTGGTGTTGTTGGGTCAGGGTTGTCCCCTCTGGTTTTCCTCGTCCTCCTTGGTGTGCCCCTCACAGCAGTGGTACTTGCTAAAATCACCTTAAGTGTGTTCTCTAATAGTTTTATGTATTGCCTCTACTGCCGTAATTCTACTTTCAGTCAGGTCCAGTGCTTTAAATGGGCCGGTACCATCCGGTACTGAGTACTGGCACTTTTTTTATTTTGAGCGGGAGAGTACCTGCACTTTTCCAGAAAAACCTAATGCTTTCATTTGGAGAGTACCAGCACTTCTCAGAAACAAGCAGGTACTCTGGTACAGAGTACCTGCACTTCTATTTTTCCATTTCAAGCACTGGTCAGGCCTGATTTAGAAATGAGACCTAGAAAGGCGAAACCTTTGGAACAGTAAATGGCTATTATTTCTCTGCCAACAATAATTAATCTTGAGGCAGACGGGTCCAAAGCATCCATAAATTGAGGTTTCTTGACCACCAGAGTGGGGCAGTAAAGAGTTCCGTATTACAGCTGGGAACTACGTTATTGCTATGGGGGCTTGGAGGGGAGTGGGGCAGAAGCTCCACCAGCAGGAGCATATCTTGCCTTTATTATACGGATACGCCTCACACATTCCTGCCTGTCAGTAATTCTCGCATGATGGATCTTCTGAAATATCACCAGAGCTTCAATCTGTACAACTCCGCTGCATTGTTTTTGCCCCAAAACCAGACTTTTTTTTTACTTGCCCCATTAATCTTATCCGCCCTACTTCCCGATTCTTCCACATTCTTTGAGAGGGATCTTTTGACTACAACTGGGCACAGATCTTAGAGAAGACTAAGGGCCTTTCCGTTTTACCCCGGTGTATTTTCGCTACAATTGGAAATCGTGACATTGCCTGTGTTAATATCTCTTAAACATAGCACTGTGGGCTCTAAAAGTTGTCCTATTATGAACGGCGTCTGTAGTCTAAAAAACACAAATCCGGAAATCAGAGGAAGTATCATGATGGGCTGCACACTCAGCTCATAGAAGCACGCCTATTTTATGTGCTTGCAGTGCCTAAACTGAATTACTTTAACCCAATATTTCTTTGAGTTAGTGCTTTATGTTCAGGTTGTACAGCTTGAAAACAGTGAGCATGGTGTGCCTCCTTCTTTTTCTGAGCGGTGTTGGGTTATACCAAGTGGCATAAACAGGCGTTAGGCTCTGTGGTGCACCAGAAAAACCTATCATGAGATGAGCCCTGGTCTGGCTGGTGTTTTCAAGTAGGGTTAGTACTCCAATACACCCCAAGTCGAACAAATGTCATTCTTCATCGAGGGAATGCTAAGCCAATGGCGACTATTATGGTGGCTTTGTTTTCTGTTTTAGTTCTCAAGTTTACTGTTGCGCTCCGATGATGAGTGGGCCAGAGTTTAACAACTCTCTGCAACGCCCTGCTTGATCATGCATCAGAATTCTTAGATGTGGGGAGTTTACTGCACCCAATAATTCTGAGGTACATTAAAGTCTGTATTCTTTGCAAAATGTTGGCTGGCCAAACATGCTTCAATCGAACAGGGGAAAATATGCACTATTTAGAGAGAAGTGGTTGTGGTGTGGAAAACACCAAAATCTGTATTTTTTTCATGAAAAACTCAAAATACATTCAATTCATCACACCCAGTAAATTCTGAACACTTGTCTACCGGTGTAATTAAAAGCACCTTCTCAGTGGGGCACTCCTAATGAGGGTCTAAGTCATTGTTTATTTTGTAGAAGAATAAGTGTCAGTGTCCGAAGGTCATGCCTCTTTAATCAACTACCAGACACTCCCTGTCCCTTTGTTTCAATTTTGCAGGCTCATAGTTCCTTTCTTTGTGATGTTTTTCTTTCCGCCCTTCTCTTTCTCCTTCTTTCCCCTGTATGTGTTTTTCTCTTTCTTGGTCTCAGGAAATGTCTGATAATAAAAAACAGGTGCCAATCCCCAAAAATGATTGCCAGTGGGTCCCACCAGCAACCACTGGCTCAAATTAAGCAGTTGAATAAGTGTTTCATTCCAAAAGGATTAGGGCCAGATGTAGCAAAGGGTTTTACCCATTCTGTGTCTATGAGAAAATTCGTTAGTGCAAATGGCCCTAAGTTCGGTCAAGAAGACCTCAGTAACATTCTTTCTAGAAGTTCGCTTTGTACCTCTACAGTCCCCCCTCCCAAAGGATTTCTCAAGCAATGTATTTATTGTTTTTTACGGGCACACTTGTTGCTTTTTGACCACTTCGGAGGACTTGGTATTCTGTTTTTGCAAGCTGAGAATAGTGATGCTGCTGCTAAGGGCAGCCATTCTTCTGATCTCAGAAAACATTGAGCCACTACCATTGTTTTTAGACAATTCACTTAGAAGCGCAGCAAACTTACGGGAGGTGTGAGACAGTTCAAGGAGTTCCTGAGTCTCCAGGTAAAATTAAATTTGGTCATTTGAGAGCTCCCCTTCCTTAGCACCAATGCTATCTGTTGCAATATGGCATGCTCTTGTGGGCTCTTGTGATGACACCATAAAGACACCCACAGTTGTCTTAATTTAGGACATGCGCTGAGAAGAAAGCTGCACTAACAACTCAGAACCAATTTAGGTAACTACAATTAGGAGTCAGCACTGCACACTTTATGTGTTTGACCTGCTATCCTTGTGAGTGTAAGTGATGCTTCCCATGGACTCATTTAGAGGTCACCAGGGCCGAGGCGACTACCTCTGACTTGCCTCCTGCGACCTCTGGCATTGTTCTTGTGACCCCTGGCATCGGAGGTGTAAACGCAGTGTCAGAATCAGAAGTCTTACAATGTTCTTATGAGCCTTGTTTTCTTTCTGTGCTTCTTTGCTAAATGGTGTGCACGAGAAGGCATGAAATGTCCCACCAGCAGCCAATCTAAGCAAAGTAACAAACTTTCAAAACAACTATATTGTTTTGAAAATGGACCGGAGGAGTTTCTGTGACTCCTGCAGCCAATGAGCATGTGAAGGGGGCAATAAATAAGAAATATAGCAGAGAGGTAGGGGGTAGAGAGGAAAGACGACGAGGGAAAATGAGGGAGACAAAAACCGAACTGTGAACAGGAAGAGGACACTAGAAAGAGACAGGTGTGTGTGTGTTCGAGAGAGAGAGCGAGAGAGAGAAAGAGATTAAATAGATATCAGAGAGAGGTGTCAGGTGTGAGAGAAATATAGACAGATGTGAAAGAGTGGCACAAGTGAGAGTGGTAGGTGATAAAGACAGGTGACAAAGAGACAGCCACAAGTCAGAGAGAGAGGAAGACTGGTGAGACGGGATGACAGCATGAGAGATATGATGTAAAAAGAGACAGATGAGAAAGAGATGACGAAGAGAGACAGGAAGACAGAGTTGTGAGACAGGGCGTGTTAAAGAGAGAGGTTAGAAAGACGGCTGAGAGAAGACGGGAAGTGGACAGAGGAAAAAAGTTACAGCTGAAAGAAGGAAGACAGTTGAGAAAGTGGTGATAAAATGACAGATATGAAAGGGAAACAGAGAGGTTATATAGTTTAGAGAGATGGTAAGTGGTGATGAGAAGACACATATAGGTTATGAAAATAGCTGAGGAGGAGGAGGGGAGTTGAGCGACATGGAAGTGATATTGACATTGAAAGAGACATGTACGAAAGAGACAGACAGGTTTATAAGAGAGATGGGAGACGGGAAAGAGATGAAAAAGAGACAGAACAGGTAAGAAATTCAAGTGAGAGAAGGGAAGATGTACTATATTACAAAGAGATGAGTGAGAAAGTCAGGTGAGAGAGATAAAACAGACAAAATTGAGAAACAGACATAGGAAGGGAGGGTGACAGCAGGTCAAAGGTCAAGTGACATCACTTACTCTAATGTTATTGGGGTTCACAATTTCATGTGATGTCACTTCCTCTACCACTGGCATTTCCGTGAATTGACTTCCATGATGGCTCCCTGACTAATCATGGGAGATGTTGAGAAGCTGTTGAATACAAACAATGTAAAGCAGACCTACTGTTGTAATGAATTGTTGTCCCTAGTGTACTGACTGGACAGGATCATGTCAGTTATAATATTTAATATGTAACTCCATAAAATGCAGCCGATGATTAAGGGCCAGATGTACGAAAAAAGCAGTTTGTGATTTCCTAATGGCAAATTTCTGTGATTTGCTATCAGGAAACCGCGAACTGCGATGTACTGCTATGTGTTTAACACTCTTCACGGTTCCCAAATGGATCGCAAGGTACCTGTCTCATCAATTTTCATGAGACAAGTCACAATTTTCAACCCATTGGGAATAGTCTGCACTCACAGGGATGTGGCCTGCTGGGGTCAGCAGACCACATGTCTGTGATTACTTTTTAAGTAAAGCAATTTTTTTGTAATGCAGCCTGTTTTCCTTAAAGTAAAATGGAATGCATTTACAAAAACAAAAGTAAAAGTTTTATTTTAATTTTCTAAGAGCAGGCAGTGGTCCACCCAAAATCACAAAGGAGAAGGTTTGCGAATGGGTTTCCACTTCCATCACGGAGTCAGTAAAAGATTAATGTTTTGTCACTGCATTCCGGTTACAAAACATTCATACATGGCCTTGCGACTCTCTATTAGGAAGGGACACCCTTAACACATCCCTTCCTAATATCAACTCGCAAACCGTATTTTTGTGATTCAGTAATGGTTTACTGAATCACAAAATAGGGATGGCACATACAAAAAGCCTATTTAGTGGTTGCAAACGGCCCAATTTGTCGTTTGCAAATGCTAAATCCTTTTGTACATCTGGCCCCAATAGTTTTATTTTTTCGTACTGCAGTCCCGGGGTGGCTACTATGTATTTAATACATTTATTGAATTGTTTTCTTGTTTATGAGGTGAATAGAGAAAAGGATATATATTTTTTAAAAACTTTTATTTCATTGGCATTTCATCTGGAATTCAAGCAGGTGTAACATAGCGCTTATTATGCTGTACATCATACTACATAACAGTCGTATATATGATACCCATACACTGCATAGGCAAATCGTACTTTCACCGTAGCATATTAGTACCTTTTAATCGTTAAAGTTATCACCCCATTGTTGATGTGATTATCATAGCAAGGTGTTCTATGTTTCTTAGTAGCCCTCGTCGGTAGTGGGGGGTAGTAGGCGGGAATGTTCGTATCTCTGTAATCTATTGGTTGATGCCTGCAAAAGAGCATTTATATGTATTCTAGAGATTTCCCAACCCAGTGGAGGCCTGCAATGCGCATCAGGCGAGATATCCAGGAATGAAGCCAAGAATATAACCGAACTAGAAGAAACAAAACAAACAATCTGCCCATGATCCCTACACGTGCATACTCAGGTTGTGCAGCGACACTAAACCTAAACATCAGCGTTCAAAGACTGTCCTGTACTCAATGCATGGGCTGGCTGTGCAGGGGGGGCTGATCCACCCACCCATATGCCCCATCTCTGGGACTCTTGGGGACAACACAGATCTACCTCCCTTACATTCCCTCCTATAGACTCGACATTGAGCTTTCGGTATCACTCTCATGGTCAGATTCCAGTCCCATGGCACCATTCTCCCAGCTGTCCATCACCTCTGACCACAGTGGAGCCAGTGGCCTACGCCTCAGCCCTCTGCTCTCCTCTCTATTCAAGGCACTCATCTCTGCTCTTTCCCACCTTGTGACATCCTGTGTCCAAATCTGAAGGTTAGGACCTTCATCATTTTTCCATGTCATGGATATTCGGCGCCTGGCCAACACCAGAGCCATATCCACAAATCTATTGCCCACTGTCTTGGGGTGTGGTCGATTGAAGAGCCCCAGGAGGCATACTTCCATTGTGGGTTCTAGTCGTCTATGTAGTGTATTGTTAATTTTATGAATAACCTCCCTCCAAAATTGTTGCAGTTGTGGACATTCCCATGTCATGTGCCCAAATCCTGCATCTAATAAACGGCACCGTGGGTATCCCATCCCAGCCCCCTTGTATATGAGCATCAGTCGCCTTGGGGTTAAGTAGGTCCTATGAGTGTAGCTGTATTGTATATAGTTCAGTCTGGTGTTTCGGGATACCAAGGGAGCATACGAAATAATTCTCTCCCACTTTCCATCTGAAAGGCGCCTGCCTAGGTCCGTCTCCCACTTAGTCCGCAGAGCACCCATCGGGCTCTGTACCAAAGCCAGCAGCGACCTGTATAACCAGGAGACCAAATGTGAGCCCCCCCCAATAGAGAGCATAGTCTGTAATATCCTGTGTGTGGGAGGTTCACCCTCTACCCCTTTCCAGAGGGCTCGGATAGTTCCTCTTATCGCCTCATGGGTGAAGAACTGTCCACTAGGCAGGCCACTCTGTTCCACAAGGTCATCAAACGGTATCAGTGATCCCTGACTGTATAGTGCACCCAATGTGTTCAAGTCTGCGGCCATCCAGCAGTGTAATTGACGCTGTGTAAAGCTAGAGAGGGTGTCTCTACAAGGCATTCCCATAAGTGGGATAGCTGGTGCGTAAGGCACTGCTGTGTGTGTTCTTCTCAGGACTCTCCGCCAGTTGGCAAGCGCCGTCTTCAGCAACACTCCCCTCTGAATGCCACATACGGTAGGTAAGAGCAATTAGAGAAAAGGATATTTCACGCCTTGCAAGTGAGTCATGGCTGTGAGGGGTGTGGAACAGGTGGTGGTGGGTGGTTATTGTAGAACAAAATAAGCAAAAATTTGAATAAAAAGTGAAGTGTTTGTGATGCAGCACATGCATTCAGGATATATCCTGAGTAGTCAACAGCACAGTGTCATTCGACAAATGCAGGAATTAGGAAATAACATTAATGAACAAAATACTTCCATTATTTTCTATGCAATTTGGTGCTTATGTTCCCCTGATCGAAAAAAGTGAGCATTTTAAACTTTGACTTTATTCCACTCTAGTTCGGTCACGAAAGAGAGTGAAAGTGGAAAGTCATAAATACATTGTTTTTCTTCTTTTCTAATGTAGACACATATTTTGAAATGTGTGATTGAAGTAACGACTACTCGCAAGCCAAGAAGGTACAATCCTTTATTTAGAAGTAAGGACGGAAGAACAGGTCCATTAAGGGACAGGCTCTGGCTCAACTGACTTCAGGAGACTGCACGACATAGAACGTGGAATCTCCCCAAGTCAGCATCACGAGCATTCTAGGAATGAAAATAGAACACTACACATCCCCCTTCTTTTTCTTATAACAAGAAAATATGGAACAAGAAAAAAAAACAATTAACAGAACAATAGATAAAAAAAAAACGTAAACATGAAAATCAGAAACGTCAGTTAAGTATCCTAACACGTAATCCTTTAACCAACCAGGAGGTATCACTTTCCTTTTCCTTTCCACAGGCTCACACTGTTGCACACAACCAGATAAACTTCCACTCCCAATTTCCGACTCGGCAACCGAATTCCTTATCACATCTTCCTCCTCGCACAAAACACGATCACCAAGAACGTGTGGAGGCGCTTTCTTATTAAACACATTGTGACTCATAACTTCATCTTCCAACCATTCAGCCTTTCCACCCTCCTTATCGTTAGTGTGAACTCCACCACATCCCAATTCCTGTCCGTTCCTAAGTAAGACAATACGTTTAAGATTCCACACCTTACCATCACTTAGTTTTACAGTGTTATGAGCACGCTCGCACTGCCCTGCTCGCGCCGCTCTGCACGCGCTCACCAACGGCCGGGCAGGGCACGAAGAACCAAATAAAAACAAACAGGAAGGATATATTTTTTTTTTTAAATAAAAAATGTTCTTATAAAAATATAACAAGTATAATTACTTCCACGATCCAGGTCGACAGCCCCCAAGGCAGCAGCAAAGTATAGACAAGGCGGTGGTGAAGCGTCCAAATGATGAAAACGGTGACAAAGATGTTGCCGGTTAGATAAAGCTGGATCCTCGTCGCCAAATTGAAGTAACGACTACTCGCAAGCTAAGAAGGTACAATCCTTTATTTAGAAGTAAGGGCGGAAGAACAGGTCCGTTAAGGGACAGGCTCTGGCTCAACTGACTTCAGGAGACTGCACGACATAGAACGTGGAATCTCCCCAAGTCAGCATCACGAACATTCTAGGAATGAAAATAGAACACTACAGTGATCCTCATCAGTAGTGCAAATTAAGCATATTACAGCTTAATACTGAATAGTTTAACAGTCAAATGAACCAGGAGTTGCAAACCAGGCAAGAACCATTCTAACTTATGGTGCCATCGTTGGGAGAAGGGTGTTCTCAAAAGTCAAGCTCTTAATTGCTTATTTTGGAGAGTGTAGCCATAGCTATGAATCAAGAAAGAAATACAGCTCTTCACCAACCGATGGTGCAGAACCCTTCAGAATCTGCTCATTTTACTTGACAGTACATTTAAAATAAATACTCCCTGGTGAACATTAGATCCTATCTTTAACAGCCTGAATGTGGTGTAGGAGACGACCAGCCTCGCATTACTTCTCGCCAGAAGTATCATAACATTATTTTTCTTCAATCAGTGTAATGCGCCTGTGTTATACTGCTTGAAAGTGAATCCAGTTGACGTCACTAGTGCGCTATTAGCACTGACTGGTTTCACTATGATCAGTGCTTGTAGAACATATCTGAGCTCCCCAAGCCCTGATCCAAGCTTTGGAGATACAGCTGGAAAGATGTCAATATCATCTCCCTCATTCATGCTTTTGTGATCCACTCTTACACATGAGATAATATTGGTCTCAGTCTTCTTGCCTTTCTTCAAAAACAGGGGCAAGTTCCTCACTGTGATATAAACCCAGAAGTGCCATACACCTAATCTTGGATTGCTGAAAGTCAGAAGTGAGGCGGAAATCAAGTCAGTTGGTGTGATGTCCATCCCGCCTAAACAGGACGTCTGGAGTGCCTGTCTGAAAAACATCAAGCTTTATGGCTTTACAGCGTGTTGGGTGGGTGGATGAATCCAGTCCTTGACAGTGGAGGTAAGCCCCACCCATTGTCGTAACTTATCATTGAGGTTGATAGCCATATTAACACTGCAGTTTGCCTGCAACTGAATTCACAGGTTCCAACTTCTCTTCACCTTTTGTGCCCTGCACTTTGCGAAGACTGACAGGAGTCCAGCATGACCTGGAAAATCTGCCTGCCAGTGGCAAGAATATGGTCTAGGGCCAAACATTCAAGCCCTTGGGCCCCCATGGGCTCCTTGTTCTGGCCTTCAGCAGGGGCGCTGTGGCTCTTCAGGGTCCCATGCATGCTAAACTACCTCATAATTTTGTCTATCCAAAGATATGATGCCTTGGCTTCCTGATTACTTCACTAAAGGTGATCGCCCAGGGGCCTGAAGTAACAGTACACCTACTGCAAAAACACCCTACAGGCTTCACACATACCATAGAGACGGCAGCATTCAGCAGTTCTCTGAAAACAGTGATAGATGATGACTGCTGATGCTAGTGCCCATGAGTCAGGCACCCAACAGAAGGGACTTGATAATAGCTTTTGCTTCAATAACAATGAAGGAATCAGACTGTCTGTACTTAAATATTTGCAAAAGAAAATCCTTGTAGTATACTGAGCCTCAGTTCACTTCAGAACTTTTGAATAGATTATTACAAGTAAGGTGAAATTAGATCACTAACTTCTGGTCCATTTATGTACTCCGGAAAGTCATGGTTGACTACTCCCAAGACCGTTAGAGAACTAACTTATTTGCATGAGTACAATTTTCTGATGGAATTTGTGCAAGGTAGACAGAATTGAACATTTGCAAGATAGAGATCATTGTTGTGAAGATTGGTTGTCAAGAGTGAGAGTGGATGATAATGTTGGCAAATTAAAACCGCCACAGGAGGAAGAAGAAGACTGGGTATCGTCAGTATAGGATGTGAAAGGAAGGGAAGACATGAGTGGGCACAAAAAACTTGGAATGGATGAGCAATATAAAACAGTATGAAATTTTGTGGTAAACTGGATCCCTCTTTCCAAGTAATAGACAAAAAAAGCAGTGTAAGGGGCCAAGATGGCGGCAGATGCAGTCGCATAAACATGGGCTCTGTCCCAGTGCCAACTGCATCCTGACAATATCGGACTGTAAGCCCCCTCTTTCCTGCTGGTATTGAGGTGGTGACGGCACCCACATTCACCTCTTGCATCAGTTGTGGATTGGGGTGACTGTGGTGCGGTGTTGCAGCGAGAGCCGTGCTTGAAGGGCACCCAGTGACTGTGAGGCTGACCCAGCTGCGGCGATCGAGTGGAGGCTCCTTTGGAGGCACTGCGGTGTTCGGCAGGCCCCAGGACCCGGCAAGGTATTGCACATTTTGACACATAGGTAGCTGGAGGTGCTAACTGGTTGACGGACACTGATGCAGCCAGGGCGGCACAAGGTAAATTGGCCCATCCCCTACTGGCATTGCTCCGAGGCCTCCCTGCCTGCTGAAGCCAGCTAGGGGGGGACAGCACCTACAGCAATTTGCACCGAGCCCTGTTGGGTTCTCACAGGGGCTTCATTACCACCATTGACTTAGCTTGGGATAGCCTACACGGAGGAGGGAATTGTCATGTGTTCCAGCTGCGAGGGAAGCGCTACTGCAGCTGGGTCGAAGAGGAGCTTGCTGGCCCCTCTATCCAGTGTGCTCATGGTGGAAATCGACTGAGATGGGCCCACATGGAGGGAGTGCCCACATGATTAAGAGAGGCAACAGGAGTGCCACACCAGTGTCACTGCTCTCCTGTGTTATTTTAGGGTATGGGGGCCCAGGACGACAAGTTTGGTAGGACTACTGGCCTGCTGGTTGCATCCTCAACTGGCAATGCTGCAAAGCTTCCCTGTTTACTGACGCCAGCTGGGATGGGCCTGCAGCAGTGGCAATGTGCTGTGAGTCCTGCTGGGGGCTCACAGGGGCTTAATTAACAACATTGACTTAGCTTGGGACGGAGAGGAGTGGCTGACTCCTCTATCCAGTGTGGTCATTGGGGAGACCGACTAAGATGGGCCCACAGGACGGAGTGCCCCGTGAGTAAGAGCGGGGAAACAGGAATGCCCTACTGGTGTCACTGCTCTCCTGTGTTATTTTACTGGTGTGGAGGCCCTGGGGGAACAGGCTTGGGAGGCCTTCTGACCCCCGGGGATCTGCAAGAGTGCCCTTGTGGGCCCAGACTGAGACTTTGGACAGAGCGGGAGCAGTCCAGCCGGACAATGGAGTCTACGTAGTGGCCATAATGAGGGTCCACCTTTACTTTGCACACCTTCCTTCCCCAGCATTTACCTTCCGCGTTGCGGGCAGGCTAGAACCCCTGCAGGACCTGGCAGGGTCACCAGTGACAAAGGAACTGGGGATGTAGGAGGACGCAGGAGACTGTGACGGGATTCGTAGATCATACCCAGATATTGAGAAGTGGATGGCACTCCCTGCCCATTATGGAGTGCTGACAGGCCTTGCAACCTGCAGGTTCCTGTTTAAGCTACGGGTGCCCAGAGGCAAAGGTGCAGTGGCACGATCCTTAGACACAGTCACAAACATTGAGCAGTAATAGACTTGCAAGTGAGTACTGGGAAGTAGCTGTCGTGGGAACTCCAGATCGACTCATGGAAGGCTCTGGCACTGTCCTTCTTGGGGGCCACAAATGAGACACTGTTGGTCATGTTATGGGGGGAGGGGGAGTTTGTGCATTTGCAACTTTTACCTGCTTCTTGGACTCCCTGCCACTTCTGGACTGTGAGCATAGTGCCTGAATGAGATTTGTAACCCTCGGGAGCTTCTACCGTGTGATAGGACATTAACAGGGCTGGTGCACTGGACACTGTGAGACAGTCATGGACTGCGATCATGTCAACAGGAGTAAAAGAGGGCACTTGAGCAGGATGGACTTCTTGGCACTTGGTAGTCATTTGGAGGACCATGATGGTATGGCAGAAGTGCTCTAAAGCAGGTGAGATCCTTCAGGCCTCCTCCCTCGACTGAGGTGTGCTTTTCCCAGTTGGGGCCCCCTTAGTGTGGAGCATGGAGTACAGGATACCAATGCAAAATTTATGGAACTACTCACCGCTGTGCAAAATCTGAAGACGCCATTGGAGTCTAAACTGGATATATTGATTATTGATATGGGGCACATGTGGGATGAACACAACAAACAAAATTTGAAAGTATCCGCATAGGAGACTATCATTTCGGAACTGCAGTTTGCAGTGTTGACAATGTGGATGTAGAATATGGTGCTCCAACAAGAAAAGGAACTACTGTGGCAGAGAGCGGATGATGCAGAGGGTCGATCACACTGCAACAACATCTGAATGGTGGGATTACCCTGCAGGTGGAGGGTCCAAGTTTGAATCCCTACATAGAACACTGGCTGGCACAAATGGTATGGGGAAAGCTTCAACCTTTTTACCTGTGGAACAGGGACACCATGTGTCGCCCCACCCCCCACGGGCATTCCCGCGCCCAGTTGTAGCCACCTCTTCAATTATCGTGACAGGGACAACATGGCAGGTGGAAAACCAGACAGTCATGATCTTCACAGATTACACGACAGATATGCAGAAACGAGGGCCTTGTATTACACAGCAAATCGGAAACTTAGACAAGTGAGTCTTAATTATGCCTTTTTGTTCCTGGACAAACTCAAGGTCCTGGAGGGCAACAGTGCATTTATCTTCCAGTTGGCCCAGGAGGCCTGGGAGTGGCTAGGATCCAGGGGAGAACACCCACCCACAGACTCTCTGGAGACTGACGAGGGATAGAAATCAGTGCAGAACAGATACCCGAAGATCACAAGCCATCCAACTGAGAAGCAAGTGCAACATGAGCTTGCATGGATGTTGGTGGAATGGGAGAAGACTGTCTCCCCTAGTTTGGGCGCCAGCAGCCTGGGCAGAGCTTTGACACCCTTGGTGTGTGGCTCTATCCTAGATGAGATAACGGAGTCCCTTTTGGGGTCTCCCTAGGTCACCCCTGATGACAGCTGAACGTCTGCAAAGCCTTCAGACTTTGTGGTATTGTGGGACATGTACAGCTGTTGATTATGTTTTCCTAAATGGTAACACTGGGGTTTGTTTTAGTGGCGGGGGTTGGGTGAGGAAGGCCTTAGATGTGATGTTGTGCCAGGTAACTCACTGACCATTCTAAATGTCTTAACTGTTGCCATGCATTACCCCACACTATCCACAGGACTATCTTTTTTGTTTGTTATATTTTGCAAAATCTGTGGCCAGCCACCACATAGTTGCATGGTGGCCTGGGGAGGGGAGTTTAGAAGAACTGCTTTATTTTCTAACATGTGTGTGTGGATGACAAGGATAGCCCACTCACCCCTACACCTTGGAGATGACTGGGGATGCAGGCACATAGACTCTACAGGACCTCATTAAACTTCAATATGCTCACGTGGAACGTGAGAGGCATGGGTTCATTTGTCAAGCTCCATAGGGTCTATACCTACTTGCAGAGATGGCAGGTACATTTGCATGTCTACAAGAGACACACCTCACAACAGCAGAACCTATCAAATTGCGTAGACACTGGAGGGGCAGTGCTTTTGGCATGTTCATTTAGGACTGTGTCAGGGGAGTAGAGGTGTGGGTGGCCCCAGGGGTTACATTCACAGTCTCTTATACCACAATAGATCCCAAGGGTCGTTCTTTGTTAGTGGGAGGAATGTTTGATGGGCTGCCATTGACACCAGTGGGGGTATATGCTCATAATGTAGGGCAGGAGGCCTTTTATGTGGCCCTACTGGCAGACCCAGAAGGCCCCACAAGGTGGTGCAGAGATGTCCATGAGGTCATGGACATAATGCCTGATCGGTCCACTCCTCTGCTCCTGGGAGTGCAGGCACATACCATGCAGTTAGGGGGAACTCTGGAGATTGCTGCACCCCACAGACAGGAAATACTCACATTACTCACTGGTGCACATGCTGCATTCCAGTTTGGACTTGGTCTTTGCTACCCTGATCTCACTGTACATACATTCAGGATATTTGGGTTGCACCATATCGGATCATAACCTCTTACTGATATTGCTCAAGTGGGGTGGGCTCATTGGCACCTGCCTTCATTAGCACTTTAGAATGCAGGATATACCACCCAGGTAGGTAAAGGCATAGAGTGCTAGTTCCAAGAAAATGAAGGGACTGAATTGGGAGCACAAACTGAATGGGACGCATTTAAGGTTGTCCTGAGCGGGTTATGTTTAAAAAGGGTGTATGCGGATTTTGAAGGGCCTGACAGCAGACATGCTGGCTGCAGACAACCTCATCAAGATACTTCAAAGAAATAGTGTGGGGAACCAGGCTACTCACCAAGCGTTGACAGATTTTCAGAAGGAATACCGGATGCTAATAGGCAGACTGTCTCATTTTGACCACAAGTCCTACCTACAGCGGCAACGCGAATAGGGGGATAAGGCTGGCCGAATACTGGTTTGACTTCTCCAAGGGGGATCCCCGAGTTGCCTGATTGTGGCTCTCCGCCTGAGTTTGGGATAGGTAGTGTCACAGACTGAAATCAATGCAGCTTTGATGTTTATTATAGAGGACTATATAGGGAGATTGCAGAGGTGACAAAAGACATGGTTACCGTGTACCTGGCTGGATTACACATCCCATATATCAGTCCCATACAGAGGCAAGAGTTAGATAGCTTACTGACCTTGGAACAAGTAAAATGGGCGATCACACAAATAGCACCGGGGAAGGTGCCAGGCTCTGATGGGTCTCACATCGAGTTTCACGCCTTTTAGCAGGCTTTAGTGTCATCCAAATTACTAAACGTTTATTAGGAGGCGGTGACCTGGGCGCATTCTCTACCTTCCATGAAGAAGGTGGTGATAGTGGTACGGCCCAAATCTGCTGTGTCCCCTTGACCGGCACATCCTATCGTCCCTTATCATTGCTAAATTTAGACTAGAAGTTACTCAGTAAGATCTTGGACAATGAATTGCCGGAAGAGGTGGGAATGTTGGTGCATCCTGACCAGGATGTTTTTATACCAGGGAGAATCACATTTCTCAGTTTCAGGCTAATGTTCCACACCATAGACTGGGCGAGGTGCATGGTGACGGAAGGATAGGTGACATCCCTAGAAGTCAAAAAGGCATTCAATACCATTGGATGGCCTTATCTAATGGTGATTTTGCAGCGAATGAGAATTGGCCCGCACTTTCTCAAATGGGTGGTGTTGCTATATGCTAGTCCCGTTGCTCAGGTGTGTACATGGGAAGTAATATCTGATCCTTTCTGCATAGTCAGGGGGACAAGACAAAGGTGCCCCTTGTGTCGTTGTTGTTCACTCTGGTAATGGAACCACTGGCGTGTTAGTTGCGAGGTCAGGTGCCACAGTGGTGCCTAGAGGTGCTGGTGCAGCCATAGATCATTTCCCTTTATGCCTATGACACACTTGTGTACCTGAAAGGCTACCAGGAGTTATATCTGTGCTAGAGGACTTTGGAAGTATATCGGGACTCTGTATTAATTGGAATAAATCCTACTTGTCCCCTCTGGCCCCGATGACAGACCCACAGAAGGAAGCCTTACCGGATGTTGGGCTTCCCTGGCAATTTTGCTCTATAAAATATCTGGGAGTTAAAGTGTATCATGAAGAGGCTAGGCTGCCTTTGTTCAATGGGAACCTGGGTAAAATGATATTGTCCATTTCCCTGTGCTCCGCTTTTGGACCAGCTTGCTGCTGTCATCTTTGGGCAGGATTGTCGTTTCTAAAATGCTAGTGCTGCCCAGGCTGCTGTATTTCTTTGTGGCCCTCTCGCCGGTCCTGAGCAAGTCCTTCTTTAAGGAACTGCAGGGTCTATTGACGTGTGAAATGGGGTAATGGTAGCTCTTAGCAAGCTTTATGGCTTTTGGAGGAGGCTGATATAGGTGCTCTGAATTATGAGGCTGTATTACGCAGCAGGCCAGCTGCAATTGTCGATGTGGTGGCTGGCTCGTGCTCTGCAGCTAGAATACTCAAGTGTACTACATGAACTGGGTGGGCAGCCTTTGTTACAGAGGCTGCTAGATCCCACTCCCACCAGAGCCAGAGATGATGTATTGCTGCAAGTGGCAAGACACGCAAAGACACACATGGAGGCTCTATGCCTGCAGGTGTGCGCGGTTCACACCCTATGCCTCTAGTCTCCCACTGTGGGCAATGCTGGAATGTGCAGACTTGAGGGTGACATACAGAACTCTGGACTGGGAGGAGGTGGGGATTTGTACGTGGGAAAACGTGATGTCTGACAAAGGTCTCTGAGTTTGAGCAGTTGGCATTAGAATATGATCTAGGCCCAGAACAGTTCCTGATCTGGTCTGCCCTCAGGGTGTAATGAGGAAGAAGTGGGTTTCCAATAGGGAGCCCCTATCACTGGGAGCCCCACTGGCTGCAGTACTGAACAGGGGAGATTACTCGAAGGTCATCACTTACCTGTATGCCACACTGTGGCAGCATTATGCCAGGGAGACCGTATCAGTAAGGGATTGCTGGAGGGCGACTTTTAAAGTGAACATTCTAGACAAGGTGTGGTCTTGTTGCCTTCAATCGGTTAGGCAGGTGACGTGAAATTCACGGTTCCAACTTATCCAGTTTCAATACCTGCATCTTGCGTACCTGACCTCGAAGAGGGTTGGGCTGATATACCCAGGGGCGTTTAGTGAGTGCCCTGGGTGTGGGGCAGGGGAGGCTGATTTTATACATATTGTGTGGTCATGCACAGTGATATCTTCCTTCTGACAGCAAGTCAGTCAACTTGTTTCCCCTGTACCCACTTTGATGCCTCCTCGATACAGAATACATTACTAAAAAAACAAAGGGCGTGGTGAAGTTCCAGAATTTGGCGTTGATTCTAGCGAAGCATTGTATAACAATGGCATGGAAATCATTTACTGTGCCCCAATCATTAGGTGGTGTGTTGAAATGTGCAAGTGGGCCGTGGCTGAACTGACAGTACACAGGAGGCTGTACACCAGGGGGCGCTGGAAGTTCCATTATATTGCTGGGATACCTACCAGGGGTGGCTCCTCCACTAGGGCGGAGGAGCGTCACCCCACCGCCAGCAGCAGGAGCTGCAAAACTTTTATAGAAACAACATAATAAACTCAGTTTATTATGTTGTTTCTGTAAAAGTGGGCAGGCCACTAGCATGACTTGGACGGAGGGGGAGTGCTCAGCACTCCCACTCAGTGCGCAAGCATGTTTGGCCGGCTGTCTGGGGCCACCCAAACACACATGCGCACAGGGCTCTCTCCAGCCCAGCAACATAATTGCTGGGCTGGAGAGAGCCTGCACAGGCTCGGAGTCTGCCTGGGAGTGCCCGAGCTGGGTGCTCCCAGCCAATCCTGATGCTGCTTTGAGCCTGTGCCTGCCTGCAGCCTATGACAGAGGAGCATAGAGGTGCGGCGCAGGTAAAAAGGTAAGTTACATTTTTTTTTTTTTTGCCACATCCACCCTCCCCGCCAGACACTGCCCGCCCCTTTTCCCTCCTGCGAGCCGCGACTGATACCTACATGGAAAAGTTTGAGACCCACTTGGATGAACATCCTCGGTGACGCTGCAATGGCGCTGGATAGGACAGTGGGTAGGACTTGGGAGACATTTATCATACCGGACCATTTATTGTATGGAGAGATGTGTGGAGGGGCGGCTTTGATGATCAGGGCCTATAGGGGGGTGCCATACTTAGATTGGCGGATGGGGAGATATTCTTATATGAGATTGGGACATCAGGGTGGAATCAGGGCTGCATGGGGGTTCTGAACTGGAGTAGAAGGGCAGAACACAGACATGATTGATTATGTTTGTTGAACTTGTTTGATGTTTATTGCACTGTGCATATAGAGATATTAAGCTTTAACTGACCTCCTTCTTCCAATCCGGAGCATTATTGTTATGTGATTTTGTTCTATATATGAAGCTAAATAAACACATTTTAAAAAACAGAAAGCAGTATAAGGTAGCTTGAAAACACAGGGACAAGGCTACCTGATTACATAAACATCAAAAGCTCGAATGACAATCCTTCTTGTATATACTTTTCCCCTCATCATCTTGTCACATCTTCAGCATACCCTGCCTTCAACTATTTCCACCCCTCCTCCAGCTCATTAATTACACAATATGTTTTATATTTAGAACCATCTCATAACACCTCACTCAATCCACACCACTCTCTTTAGATCCACGCACACCAAAATATTCCTCTGCACCATTATTGGGTTCCATACTCACCTCACCTGTTTCCACCCCATTTCTTTTTCATCCATGTTATTGTTGTTGTATTGTTTACACTTTGGTTGTTTTTCTTGAAACCATAGTTTCATGGTTTGTACATCAACCACCTTTTCAACAGAGTATTCCACCCTCTCCCTGACCTGATTGGACTGACACCAGTGGTAGTACACTCTACTGTGCGGTACAATCAATTAATTTAATTTAATTCACTATCGCTAGCATTTGTCAAAATGAACCTTTTTGAAACCCTTGCTTTATTCTGTTGGCAACACTAATTGATCTGGGATTATATCACTTTGATCAGATGAAGATTCCCCCTCCATTTTCTGAATGGAATTTTTCCATTTGAAAAACATGTACTCAGTCACTTTTTTATTAGTAATTCAGATTACAAACTCTTGCCACTCATGTCTCTATTATGAGCATCTTGTAAAATTGCAACCCCTCTGAAAACTACTGTTTGCACAGGTACTAGGATTATGAGCTTGTCGGTAAAATGTGACTGTCAGATTTTTCCTCTGCTAAATTTCTGCAGGTCAAACAGATCTGAGACTGGGGGTGAGTGTTTGAAAAGTTTCAGCACTCCGTCCATCATACTTTTGTGTTTCTACAGTTGCCCTAAGTAGGAAGTGTATGCCCACACGTGGGCCCTGTGCTCACTGTGCCATTTGATTCAAGCAAGCTTAGCTAATGAAGGGTGATACCCTGAGACCAGTCCCAGGAAGCATGTTTCTGGTCCAGGGAGCACCTGGCCTAGCAGTTCGGGCTGGACTGTTCCCATGGGGCACAGGGTCAAGGCTGATTTGCATATGGCTGGGTCCAAACTGGGGTGGCATGATGAACAAAAGAACGATGGTTTAAACCCAGATCTGTGACTGGAGATGAGTGTTTGAAAAGTTTTAGCACTCCGTCCATCATCCTTTTGTGTTGCTTCAGAAATCATGTGACATACCTGCTTCCAAAAAGAAGAGACCTTTGGACACCAAAAAAATGAAGAAAATCCTTATTAGTAGAATTGCAGATACAGCAATTGTTATTGTTCAATATTTTCATTTTGAATAAAGAACTAGTTAGAAACAATCTATTACTAAAGAAAAACATAGTTTGAATGGTGCTGGCAGAGCGAGAAGTATGATGTAATTTAGACCATACTTTGTTCGATAATGAGGTATGGAATGTGGAATGTAAATCCTGTTCCTAAAATAATTCAATTTTAGTTTTAGCTCTATCGGAGTACAGATTAGAAAGCTGTTTGTATAAGAAAGAGGCTTTGACTTTGGTGGAAAAATCTAGGGGCACTGCCTCAACTTTGAAGTTACATCCTGAGTCTCTGCAATATTAAAATCCATATCTGAAACCCTAGACTCAAGGGAAGACCATTTGTCTTCTAGCCTTTGGAGGATGGTATCAGTTTCCATCATGAAGGGTTTTAGCATCTTGAGTTTGTCGATTACGTCTTCCATGGTAATTGGGAGGGGAGATTTCCTTGGAGAAGCTGGACCTTTCTTAAGCCACTTGTTACCACCACCAGGATTCTCCTTGCCTGTAACGGAGGTGGTGTTGGTGAGAGAACCATTCTTCAAGGGAGGACTTCCTCCCTGAGCCATATTGGAGATATATTAGGTGGTAGGAAGAGAAGCACAACAGTCAATGAGATATGAAAAAGAGAAATTCTCTGCCAAAGTCTGGTCTGGCGGACCCCAACTGCGGAACACAAGTCAATTATAATGGAGAAGAGAACACAAAGGCTGGTTGATGTGACATAGGCCAACTTATTTATTGTAAAGTGTCTAAATATTGAAGACAGGGGGTAAAAATACTCAGAAGAAACTGTTGCATTTTAGGAGATGTGGCTATAGATAAAGCAGGCGGTACATAGGTATGCATTTTGATGAAAAGGGCTGCCTCGCAAAGAGCAAGCGCAGCACTCAAATTCCTCTCAGAGGTGAGAAGGTGATTTGCTACGAGTGAGAGCAGGAGAGAAAGAGAAATGAAGAAGGGTGCTCAAATTCCCGAAATAAACTCATTGCCGGAGTCCGCTGCACCCAAGCAGCTTCCTGCAACCACATAGAGTGGCCAACTGTGTCTGCAGTCAAGAAAATATGCAGAAATCTGCATAGGATAGCGTGCGCACTATCAGGTGGCAGCCATATCATGAGCATCTGAGCTGCGTGCCCCCTAGCTTCTTTAAACAGTCTTGCTCTCACTTTTTTTCATGAACAAGTCCAGATCAGGAAGATTTATGAGGTCTGGGCATAGCAGGTGCCAGAAATGAGAGCCTAACATCTGGGTCAACCTCTCTCCATGCTTTTTGCAGTTGAAACTGGCTTGTAAAAGGTTTGTTTTGCTCAATCTCAGATTATGTCTCAATTCTTCTCATATGGCAAGTATCACAACACATTGAAGGTACATTTTCGTTAAATTCACAATATTTTTTGTCTAAGTGTTCATTCAGCATGTATCCTCCTTTCCTCTGATAAATGGTTTGTAGGCAATTTGAATTGTCATGTATATCCTTTGCTCATACTCAAACAAAATAAATAAAAAAACAAGCACTGGCAAACCCAACAAGTCTCGCTTTTGGGTTCTGTGGCTTTGCCAGTGGTTTTTAGCGATGCTGTACACCATGGGTACTCACAAACTTTTTCTCGGGGGCCAAAATTGCAGTATGGTTTGCGGCCGAGGGCCGCACTGAAGTGACAGCGGGGGGCGGGGCTTAGAGGGGGCGGGGCTTAGAGGGGGAACAACCACCCCACCCCCTTTTTCAAAACAATGCCCCTACCCCAGTAACACACACAGCGCGCACACATACAGCGCCATCTGCTCTCACCCCTACCCCAGTAACACACACAGCGCGCACACACACAGCGCCATCTGCTCTCACCCCTACCCCAGTAACACACACAGCGCCATCTGCTCTCACCCCTACCCCAGTAACACACACTGCGCCATCTACACACAGCGCCATCTGCTCCCACCCCTACCCCAGTAACACACACAGCGCCATCTGCTCTCACCCCTACCCCAGTAACACACACTGCGCCATCTGCACACAGCGCCATCTGCTCCCACCCCTACCCCAGTAACACACACAGCGCCATCTGCACACAGCGCCATCTGCTCTCACCCCTACCCCAGTAACACACACTGCGCCATCTGCACACAGCGCCATCTGCTCCCACCCCTACCCCAGTAACACACACAGCGCCATCTGCACACAGCGCCATCTGCTCTCACCCCTACCCCAGTAACACACACTGCGCCATCTGCACATACGCCATCTGCTCCCACCCCTACCCCAGTAACACACACAGCGCCATCTGCACACAGCGCCATCTGCTCTCACCCCTACCCCAGTAACACACACTGCGCCATCTGCACACAGCGCCATCTGCTCCCACCCCTACCCCAGTAACACACACAGCGCCATCTGCTCTCACCCCTACCCCAGTAACACACACAGCGCCATCTGCTCTCACCCTTACCCCAGTAACACACACAGCGCGCACACACACAGCGCCATCTGCTCTCACCCCTACCCCAGTAACACACACACACAGCGCACACACACAGCGCAATCTGCACTCACGCCTATCCCAGTAACACACACTACATTAAAAACAAATAAATAAATAACCAAAGAGCCTTACCTGACTCAAAGCACTGTAAAGATGCCACAAATGTGGAACAGCAGGCAGGCAGGCGGGCAGCAGACGTGGAGCCGGTGAAAGGAAGCAGACGACCAAAGCCCCATAAAAGTTAGCTGCAAGCGCTGACTTTTATGGGGCTTTGGCTTCCAGGATCGTCAGGGCAACGCCATAAACAATGGCCGCCGTATGTAAACATAGAGGAGGGCCGCGGGAGCATACTCCCGCGGCCCTCTTCTATGTTTACATACTGCTGCCATTATGATGTGGCGTTTGGTGTGCGTCTCGCGGGCCGCCAAGCTAGGTCCGTGGGGCCGCTGGCGGCCCGCGGGCCGTACT
The DNA here is from genome assembly GCF_031143425.1 of Pleurodeles waltl. Classification (NCBI taxonomy): domain Eukaryota; kingdom Metazoa; phylum Chordata; class Amphibia; order Caudata; family Salamandridae; genus Pleurodeles; species Pleurodeles waltl. The sequence goes on along the minus strand of NC_090448.1, from coordinate 416,847,556 downwards.
TTGAGTACCGTTGCTGTACACCATCCTGGATGCTGTTTAGCATGGCTAAAGAGGGCTAACACAAGCCAGTGACATATGCAAGCACCTGCAAAATGATGCTGGCATATTTTTTCTTTTATCTACCAATCCAAATTGGATAATTAAATACAAGGAAAATGTGTATTTTTTCAAAGCCTACAGGGAAGTAATAGAGGGCAAGGGTCAGAAGCAACATGAGAGTAGGGGTTGGAAGGTGCAAGCAACATGGGAACAGGGGCGGAAGCAAAACAGTGGGCTCAGTTGGTGGGAGCAATACGGAGAGCATTAGTGGGGGACAGCAAGTGACAAGGAGACAGCAATGTGGAGCTGTGAGGGAATAGCAATTAAATAATTTGAATTCCCCTTGGCTAAATATGAATACCTTAAGTGCAAGCCATGCAATAACTTTACAACACAACCCTCAAATACACATAATAATATTATATTTATTAAACATAAGTGATGAAATATCACACACACATACACTACATATACACTGCATAAATAGGACCTACAAACCAACCTCATGTCAGTATATCATGTTAAAATAAAACATTGGCCTTTTCTACCTAACATCGTCAGAAATCAGATCCATTTATATTTATGAAAATTGCTCAAATCCAATGTGGTGAGAAATATGCCTATTTTATTCATTTATGCATTTTGGTGGATAAAATTATAGAAACCACCTTCTTCAGGACAATTAACATGCATATAATTTCATGATCAAAATTCTTAATTAGAATTCTTGGACATTATAAAGGCAAAAATCTGCTTAGATAAATATTTAATTGCTTTTTTTGTCTGCTTAGAAAAAACCTCCTGGCAAAAGATACTTTCAGAAGGGGACACACACAATCCTCAAATAGAGCAACTCAGGTCATAAATAGGGTAAGGCATGATTACAGGTCTAGCTGCCAGTGTCAAAGTGCACCCGGTCAATCCGGTATAATTTATTTCTACCAATGCATAGCCAATAGCCTTCTTCACAAATCCCTTATTCAATGTAGATTTGGTTATGCAAAAAGTCTAAATTGCTCAGTGATTTGCAAATATATCATAGGTTCACGTTACCGGGAAGATCTCCTCTTGCTGAGAAACCTGCATCAATCATGATCTGGTAGTCTAATCATGCCTTCCCCTATTTGTGACTTGAGAGTTGCTCTATTTAAGGATTGTGTCTGAGGCCAATGGGCAAGAAGCACACAGGCAAGAGAGAGCAACACGGTGTGCAGTGGGGGGTGAAACAAATGAGGGAAACAGTTGGAAAGCACATGCACTCTGGTGGAGTGCTTAACCAAAAAGAAAAAAGTAGTGGCTGAAAAGTAAGAGGTGGAATTACAGAAGTAATGAGGCCATGCCCCAAGGCAGGGACCAACACAAGAAGAGGGAGGAAGGCCCACACAAGCTCATTAATAAGAAGCAAGCAAATGAGAGTAACAATAAAGCCAACCAATGTTACCTAACGGGCTGACTCTAAGCCCACTGTAAGCCTTTTTTCAAACAGACAGCTTGTGCTGTCTGATTGGTGAGACCTAAAAATCAGCATGCCCTCTAGAGTGTTGCAGATCTATATATTTTTAAAAGATAAGATTAGTACATCTTCACCAAGGCAGTGAGGTCAATCATATATAGTATATGCCATCTTTTCCTGACAAGACCCCAGTGCTTAATTTGTACCCTTAGCTGGAGGTGGTCGTTACTGAGACTCATTTGTAATTACCAGAGTTCGACTCTGAGCCAGAAAGACAAAGACAGAGTACATCAAAAGAAGGAGAAAGAGCAAGATAGGGAAACAGTCAGTAAGGGAGAAAGCAAGGATGAAAAAGAACTTTCATGGCTGAAACTAAGGTTAGGGTGGAGGGAGAAATGGGTACGAGGTGGAATCAACATTAAGGGCCTGATTACAAGTTTCACACTACTGGCTAGGTGGCAAATCTGCATGCAAAATGTGCACTACCATGAGGTAACACTGCACCAATACAGTGCAAATATGAATTGAACCCTATGAAATGAGAATTACCATGTGGAACTGTACTTACTGGTCATAGAATTACAAGGAGTTCCCAGATCCATGGGGTTTAATGCATGCATTAACCACATGCTCTTTATGCATTATTACCAAGCGTAATTGCTGTGTGGTAAAATTGGATCCGGTGTTTGTTTCAACACGCTGGAAAATGCGTGAACAAACATCGACCCACCTAAGGTCAGGCAGAGCAGAATTCCCTACAGTAAGTCACTCTGTCTGACTCATAATCAAAGTCTAAAAGGACTGTGTTTGGCAAACATGGCATTGGCAGTGCTGGAAGAAGGCTCCTAAGAAAGCTCCTCTTTTTTTAAATCATGCTACACATTTTATGACTAAGGCTAGCAAACTGCAAGTGTTTTTGTATTGCAACTTGGTGAATTCTGTTTAGAACAGCACAATATTTTAAAATGTATGCACAAAAACATAGCATCTGTGAAAAGTGGGGTTGTGAGACAAAACCCTCAATGAAACAATCATTTAGAAGAATACATTTTCAAAAAAGTGTTTTTATGGGAAAATACTGTCAGAAAAATAATTTGCTGAAAACTTCTTCTACAAGTGAAGTTAGTTGGGTGTCTTTGCAAACTTTGAAAGCTCAAGTCTTCTGATTCAAAAATTCACCCAACAGCCTGCTGGATTGAGCATGGTGAATAGTGAATAAGGTCGTCTACTTGTAACTCTATACTCGATGGAAGCACTCACCACAAAGGGGAGTTCACACTAAAACTGATTTCACTGCCTAATACAGACCGTTCTAAGACAGTAAGGGCCTTCTTTCTTCAATACCAGCCTCTATTCTCAGCACATTTTCTAAAACACTTACTTTTGTGCAACCTCACCCGTGTAGTGACATGGCTGAGCATTCTCTGCCATACACACACGACTTGTAAATACTTCCCCTGTTGGTTACAGGCCACTGAGGCCCTCTTTTCCCATACTCTAACTCGCTTTAAAGTCTCGTGCATAAGCGCAGCAAAGAAATCACAATAGGAGCACAACTCTGGTCCTCACGCACATCACCTAAACACTACGCGTTTAGGCCACCAGACGAACACACCTTCTGCGAACAATAGCAGCCCCAGGACTAATGTGCTACCCATCTGCTAATGCACTTTAGCTGCTCGTCAGGAATTTGATGCACTATGTAAACATAGCTACAACACAAAACTGTAATTTTTTCTCTGTCAAAATCTGTCAGATCCTAACTAGAAGGTGTCCTTCTCCTGTTGTGATATCTGTGGATGCCAGTGCACAGAGTACCGCCCCCCAAACTGAACGAAAGTATACTGATTTAAAAAGATTACTAGTTGACTTGAAAACTTTGAGAGTCACTAGGGACCCGCATTACGGAGCCATTTGCACATATCCACTGAACTTGCAAGTTCTATGTAAGTTGACTTACAAGTGCAGATTCAAAAGTACATAGTTATACTCGTGTATGATGTAATATTAGGCAATATGTGAATTGCGTCAATCTTAAGCCTTGGAAAGTTTGATAACACCCACAAACTTGTGAATTGGCGGGCATTGGCGGGCATTCGCAAACATTTTCTAAGGCCATTCTCTCACTGGAAATGAAGATTTACTCCTGCCAAGCAGAGAAGTAAATACTTTGCAGGTTTGGAAATGGCAGAGACAGGGCTTTAACACGGATATTGAAATGGGTCTCTATCGTGCTCTATACTCATGCCCTTAACTGTATTGGCGAATAACACTGATCAATTTCTGAACAATTAGCCCATATTAGTAATTTACTTCTTGGCATTATTTCACATGTTTATTTTATCATGCACCAAAATGATGGTCGGGTGGCATACTATAGAGATCACAGAAATGTAGTTTACTTGATTAAGCCATGCAGTAATGACATAGGCCACACCCCTTTTAGAGACCCGCCCCTACTTTTTTTTTAATCTCACTTAAAGCCCAGGGCAGGGAATAATTGCAAAATTGGTAGGGATGTAATTGAAGGGGTTTCTTCAGCGAAGACAATATTTTTTCGGTAGAGAAACATGCAGTTGCACAACTACAAAGCCATTTTTGCATGCACAATTGTACAGCATGTAAATTAAAGCAGGTGGGTCTGTCTTTGTATAGATGTAGGTGGGAATAAACAATTGTTTTTCAGAATTACTCACGAAAACCTGACTGTCATAGGTTTCCAGCAGCACTCTTCGAATGACTTGTGAATTGCAAAGCTGTGTATAGCAGCACCCTTAGAAAAATTAAACCATCAGTAAAACGTACAATTGTTTGAATAAAAAATCAGGCCCTAACAGTCAAATCCTGAGTTTTCATTTAACCAGCTAGAGCCTTCTGGTTATTGTAGTTTTGACTCCCTGCACTGGGACCAAAAGAACTAAAATACCAATTTAAAATATTTGTAAAATGAAAGCTCATGTCTGGAAACATCGGTTAAGGTTTACCAAGATCTGACAAATGCAAACTTGTGCTGGGCCATACTTACTATGAGTCAGTGTTTAATAATCGCATCAGCCCCACCTGCAAAAAAAAAGTAATGTCATGTTAGCATGGGTGTGCCTAGGTGGTGTGCTACAGTGCGTAGGTAGGATGCAGTCCCTTTCATGGTATTTGTGGTTGGGGAAAACTTAGAGTACAATTGTCTACACTCAGAAAATTACTCGTGTCAATCAAGTAATATATGTGTTATTTTGCTGAAATTACACATGAGGAAATTGTGGTGTTTCTTTTGCTTATTGTGTGAACCAAGATACGCTGTTTTGGTTGATTGGACTTTAAATGGAATCCTACCGTTTTTAGGCTAGTCCCACCCAGTGCTTTAAAGTGAAATATAGAAGTGTAGGTACTCTCTATTTAGAGTTCCTGTATACTCCTGAGAAGAGCCGGTACTCATCCACTGTAATGGATTGCAACAGTGCTGAGAAGGTACTCTCCACTTCAAATTAGAGAAGTGCAGGTACTCAGTTCCGGACAGTACCTGCCCATTTAAAGCACTGGCCCCACCTGTTATGCCGCTTTGCATGAATTATCTGGTGTTTAGCGGTACACAATCCAAAGAGATTTGTGGCGGAGCGTGGTCAACTTTATGTGCAGAAAATCTTTTAAAGAGCTAAGATGATCTATGCGGACATTTGTGCCACTTTGCTTGAAGCACATCCACACTAAAAGTGTTATTAAACTGAATCATGGAGTTGTCAGCAGTGATGGGTTGTTGCTTGGTAGCCCTATGTTTAGACATCTATATTATGCCTTGAAGTAGGTGCGTGGTATGTACATGGGACTAGGTGTAGGAAGGTTACTCTTTTTGGTATGGCTACCCCCACTTTTTGCTTGTTTATCAGTGGGTTTGACTGTCTTCACTGGGATCCTGCTAACCAGGACCCCAGGGATTATGATCTCTCCTCCAAATTTGGTTGCTTTGGTATCCTTTACACCCCCACAGTTGGCACACTGGTGTTCCCTCTAAGTCCCTAGTATACAGTACTTAGGTATCTAGGGCATTGGTACACCAGGGGTCCCACATGGGCTGCACCATGTATTATGCCACTCATGGGAGCCCATACAAACTATGGCTGCAGGTCTGCCATTGGAACCTGTGTGAAAAGGTGAATGCACCTTTTTACTGCTGGTCACCTCACCAGGTCACTGTAAGTCACCCCTATGGTGGGCCATCCTAGCCCAGAGGGTAAGGTGCAAGTGCCTGTATGTGAAGGCACCCCTGCATGAGAAGAGGTGCCTCTACGAACTCCAGTTCCAATGCACTGGACTTCGTAAGTGCAGGGAAGCCATCTTACCCGTATACTAGCCACCTGTGGTCCAGCTACATAATGGTAACCCCGAACCGAGGCATGTTTGGTATCAATAATGTCAGACTCATACCCTAAAACTAATGCCAGTATTGGTGGCATGATTCTGTGCACTCTGGGGGCTCGTTAGAGGACCCCCAGTATTGCTCCTGCCAGTCTTCCAGGGTTCGTGGGCAGCCCACGCTACTGCAGTCCCTCAGACAGGTTTCTGCCCTCCTGCTGCTTGACCAGTACAGGGAGGGGAAGGCAGAACAAAGGATTTCCTGTGGGAGAGGGAGGCAACACCCTCTGCCTTTGAAATAGCTGTTACACAGCTGGGGTGGGGTAGCCTCCCCATGTGACAGGTTTGCTTTGAAGGACACATTTGTGCCCTCCTTCCATAATCTGGTTTGTACCAGTCCAGGGACCCCAGTCCCTGCTCTGGCATGAAAGCACACAAAGGAAAGGGGAGTGACCACTCCCCTGTCCATCGCCACCTCAGGGGTGGTGTCCAGAGCTGCTCCAGGTGGCCACTTGATCTTGCCATCTTGAAAACAAGATGTGCAGAGCCCCTTGGGAGCATTTGGTTGGTCAGGACAAGTGACTGACGTCAGTGACCCCCTCTGATAGGTCACCCTGCAGGGTCACCAATCCCCCTGGTAGGACGATTTAGGGACTCCCTTGTGGGTGGATCTCCAGATTCGGCATGCAAGACTCTACCAGGACTCCTCTGCATTAGACCTCTTCTGCTCCTGGCCACCAGAACCGCAACTGGACTCTTCAGGAACCAAAGAAGCCTGCAACTCCCAAAATGGCCTCGCCTTGCAACATTGTTTCTCTGGCTCCTTCCGGCAGCTGCAACATTTCCACGGCTGTGCATCCTCTGGGGTTGGCAAGGCTTCAGCTGCACCAAAGAAGCAAGAAGGGATCTCCCATGGAGTGAAGGAGTCACTCCCCTGTATCCGCAGGCACCTAAGGCAACGACGACTGGCTGCTGGGATCTTCTGCCATCCAGCTCCAGGAAGAATCTCCAACACAGGTGGTGGGTCTGAGTAGTCCCCTTGGTTCTCTCTACCTGCTGTCCAACTTGGGAGACTGTGAGCCCTTACCTCTCCTTGCAGGGAAGTACCTCTGTGGACTGCGACTCTTGCAGCTTCCAAAGCTTGTTGACTCCTGCTCCAAGGGATCTTAAGGCTTCAAGTAGCCCTGGGCTCCAGCACTTCCTCGTTGCAAGGACAGTCTCTCCTCTGCTGTTGCAGTGACGTGGGACTCCTCTCCAGGTTTGCTGATTGGGCTTCACTGCAACTTACTGTGCCCGCTACCAGTGGGTTGGCTGTGGGGGCTGCAACTGCTTCTGCTGGCTCTCCTGATAGCTAAGGTTCCGCCCAGACTCCCCTCCAAGGGTTGAGTCCCCTGGACCTTTCTGGCCCTCGTCAGCTCTGCAGCTCTTCTTTTGCTCCAGCTTGCATTTGCCAAGGCTTGTTGGTTGTCCTCCTGACCACTGACTGACTGGGACCCGGGGACCAATGTAGAACATCTCTGCATGGCTCCAAGGACTTCTCTGCCACTCCTGGGCTTCACGGCTGATCTTTATCTTCCCCCGTCGACCTGGTTCTTCATCCACTGAAGGGTGGGTAGTGGCACCTGCCCCGTCTGGACACCCCTGTGCGGACTGGACTCTGTCTCTTTCTTTTTCATGTCCTCTTATTTGGGAATCTACCGGTGAATTCCACCGGAGTGGTCCTGGCCTTGAAGTCATCCTCTTTCTAAGTCGTCTTGTTAGTCCTTGGGATGACCAGGTACTTATCTCTGCTGTCCTGGTCGCTGGGGGTCACTTAGGTGCTCAGCTCTTGGGGTCCTGAGTTCTCCCAGCTCCCCTCTAAATACTCTATGTCTCTGGGTGGGGGCTTCGCTTTGCATTCCACTATTTTATTTTAGTATATGGCTTGGCTCCCCTATAGGGCCCTCTCTATTTTTCACTAACTTTTGCCAATGCTAGTTGTTTCTATGTGCTAATTCCTGATAATATATATAGTGTGTGCTTACCTCCAGTTCGGGGACTTCCTATAAGTAATCCAGTTTAGTGCTATTATAATAAAGTACCTTTATTTTTGTAACACTGTGTGGTTCCTTTCAGGTGAGATAAGTTTTGGCTGCTCACCACAGCTACCCCTAGAGAGCCTGGCTTCCTAGACACTGTCTTCATTCACTAGTAGGGGTTGTCTGGACCTGGTATAAGATGTAAACACCATAGGTGTCCACTATACACCAGGCCAGCTTCCAAAACTAGGGTGTCTTCCTTTCCGAGGGCAGAATAACAGTAGGTTCACGTTTTGAGGTCCTGCAAAGTACCAGACATGATACCTAAGTGTGGTGAGGCTTCACCCCGGACACAACTGGGGGACGAGGCGGGGAGGTTGGCCGACAGGGCCCAAACAACCTATGGGGGCCAGCGGCAATAAATACACGGCACACTTATTTGCTATGAGGGCGACGATGAGCCTCGAGCGGCTAACCCCCCTTTATTTAAACTCTCGGGCTGAGCCCGGCCCTGGGGGTACGTGCAAGCACATCACTACACTAAGTAGAACTTTACATACAATGGACTGTTTTCATGTTTTACATGGCCTGCTGTCTTGGTTTACTTATCAGTCAGGGACCGTCAAGGCACCTGTCCAAAACATGCAAATTACTTTCATCTTACATTTACTGTTTTAAGTATGTATTGATAAGGCAAAAATACCATCTTTTCGTGATTTTGCTAATTTTTGTTCCGGCCAGAACATTAAAATACTGGTCATGCCTTTAATAAACACGGCCAGGAGCAAACCTACGCAGTAGACTAGGAACAAAGCGGACATTGACAAGGTGGGTGCCAGTCAACATAGGTGCAGTGCTTTAAATGGGCCGGTACTGTACGGAATAGAGTACCGGCACTTTTTTATTTTGAGAGGGAGAGTTCCTACAAATACTTTTAATTAGAGAGTACCGGCACTTCTAAGAAAACTTCTACTTTTCCGTTTCAAGCACTGTAAACGTTCTCGAATGGTGAAACGTGAGTCGCCCCGCGTTCACGACTGTAAGAGGCTCCGCTTTGATTGATAGCCGGGTCCATATCTCGGGGGAAAGCCACTAAGGGACGGGAACGGATTTCCAAGGCGCGGCTTCCACGCCCTCGGTGTGAAGTATTGAGGGATGTTATGCTTTTGATTCCGAGCTCAGCGAAGCACTGCCTGTCAGACGCAACGTCTGAAAGCTGCTAAGTCTCGAGAGCAGGGCCTGCCATCTTGGGTCGGTTCCAGATTAGACCCAGGCCGATAACCTTATCACAGGCCCAGTTCTCAGAACAGAGCGGTTTGTGTTATGACTTTCTCTTTAGCTGCGCCACAGATCCTGTCATTGTTCCTTCTTGCAGACGGGCTACTCGCCAGAGCCCCACAACTGCTCTCTCGGAATATTTTGTTATTAAACCAGATATTATTTTTCCGCATTACATCAGCTTTTACTGACATATTCCTTTAATTCCATGCTGACATGTTGTTAATGGATTGGAACAAGCTGATGTGATTAGACGGACTGCAGTGCCAAGCGCAGAGGAGCCCAATTTCAGTGCCTGGTCTGGTGAGTCGGGTGCGGCACTGCTGGGAAGCTGGGTGTCAGTGCCTGGCTTAAACGGGCTGGAAGGGGCACTTCGATTGTACCCAGTGCTTAATTTGTGCTTGTTGTTTCCGGTGCTGAACACCGGCACTTATTTGTGAGGGCCGTGGCTTATTCTTAGGCCTCAAGCATTTGCTGCGAGCAAAAGACACATATGAGAAGGAAAAACTGAAAAGCGTCATAAAGGGAGAAAGTAGAAAGTTGCAGGATGAGCTGAAGGGGAAGGGGTGTCCGTAAATGGATTGAAGAGGCCAGATGGCTTAATGATCACGCTGCCTCAGTATTCAGTGCTGGCAGATTTAATTACAGCTGCCTCGTGTTTAAGAGAAGGGCTTTAAGCACCGGCACCTCTTTATTTACAAATTAAGCGCTGATTGTACCCAACTGCAAATTAACTGTAGTTTCCAAATGCCTCTCTTCTCAAAGAACAGTCCCTTTTGTAGGTATTTGGAAAAAGAAACACTACTTCCTCTGTATGTTTACAAACAAAAGCGTGTTCTGTAACGCATACAGTTTCTCAGACCCAACTACTTATAGCATTATTTAAAAAAGCACCTGCAGAAATAGATGGGATCTGGAAATCACAGAAGGAGAGGGGTCTACGTCAAGCCTCTAGTGTTTAATTTGAACCAGTAGTTGTCTGTTATGGATACTGGTACTCATTTTTTGGTCTCGCCTACAGACAGTATTAGTTGGCTGAAAGACCTGTTTTATTCAGTACCCATACATACATTGGGTTTGGATAAGCCTGTTGCTTCTCATTGTTGGCTTCTTTGTCATTCTCACGTCATACATGGCAACATTTTAGAAGAGAAAAGTGGGAGATTTCTAGAAAAGACAAATCTGGAGAATGTATTTCCCCCATTGACTTCTATTGGGGCCTGAATTAGGTTACTGTTTGTAAGAGTTTGGGCCCTAGGCCTGCATGCAGGCATAAAGACGACACAGACACATAGTTATAGTAAATGCAACTGGCTGAGGGAACGCACACCCGGCCCCTTTTATTGGCAGGGTCACCTGACTGGTGATACCTGTGAGGGATGGGGTGTGTGGTGAGTATGACCGGCCAGCCCTAGGGGAGGGACTGGTATCACAGTACTGTGCAAGCACCTGAACATGTCCAGCAGGACACTAAACTCTTATGTATGGGATGGGCAAGTCTTCTGCTGCAGGGTGGGATATTAGGTACGCAACTGAACGTTTAGTTTTGCTACCTGTCAGGATCATGGAGAAAGCACTATGGCAGGCGGAAAGAGCATGATGCCTTCAGGAGAAGGTTATGGGCATTGCATACTCCGAGTTATACAAGACCAGGCTCTGTCAGCTGAAGCCTGCAGAGGAACTGGGTTTTTACATGCAGGAATCAGGAGGTGGGGGACTTGGATGAAATCTGTAGTCTCCCGCCTGAATCGGGAGAGTTGGCATGTATGTCATTTGCTAGCTTTTTTTCCGATGACCTGCTTTACTCTTCTTGTGTTTATCTCTACTTTGGAGCATAGGTTCATTATCATCCTGTTGACTGGATAACTTGCATCCTTTAACTACTTACATTTAAGGAACTATTTTTTTCTTTTGTTTTAAGCACATCATGGTTACATGTTGAACAAGTACAGTAGAGCAGCTATAGTGCAAGACTCTTTTACAAACCCAGAACAAGTACAGTTAGCAGTGGCGGAGTCTTACTTACACATACAGGACAGGTGCGGTACTAGCAAAAGCAGTACAAGTTTCTATTAGGCATTGAACAGGCACAGCAAGGCAGAAGATGTGTAAACTTCACTCACGTGCGCAACTGATAAAGTATTGATAGTAGCTACAAAAGCTTTCTCACGCATGTTCAGGTGTGCACATGCATACTCACGCTTACTGACACAACTGGTGTGGGACAGGCAACAAGAGTGATAGAGGGTGTGCGGATGGATTCTGAGGGTGAGACTAAAAGCCCACCAGGGTGCTGGAGTAAGTGTTCAATTATCAGTGGTCTGAAACATATACCAAGCATAAGCAATGGCAATAGGTGTCTCCTTTTGGCTTTGCTAATGCTTTTCAGTAACAGAAAACCCAGCATGGCACATCATGTCATATTCAGGAGCCATCTCAAGAATAATTAAATAAAGCACATTTAACTTGCGGCCTAAGGTAACTATAACTCGCACCCTTGCTATGCACAATTTTGTTATCAATAATATTACAAACATTGCAGTGATATCAAAGATGCCATATAAGATCATATCAATGACATAATATGTGGAGTAATTAGCTGTGCATGGTTAAGGAGCGAGTTATAGTTACCATAGGACACGACTTATAGTAGCTTGAAATAACTCTAACTATAACTGCTGAATTTCTATGGTTTTGATGATTAAACTTAGAACCTTACAATAAAGTCCCTGTAACCTTTAGTTTTTGCAGTGAATTTTTATGTTTTTTTAATGTAAAGTAATTTTAATTACTATATGATATTCCAACCCCTGCCGTGCATGAGTGTCTGAGTGGGTGTGTGAGGTGGCGCCAGAGCCTTGGAGTGCATGTACAGTGACTGAATTAGTGTATGAATGAGTCTGTGGTTTTTATTTCAAATGTTTCCATAAGAAAGAGGATTGTGTGTATCAGGAACTAAGATATGCCTGTGTGCTAGGTTTGGTAGAATAGACGAGCTATCTGTAAAGGTTTAACATAGTGTGAAGGAAGCTGGTAGTATGTTCTTTAGCACCCTCAGATTGTGGTTATTTTTGAGCAAAATTGATCTATGCTGCCCGTAAAGTGTATGCTGTAGGCTCAACATTGCTTGTTTGCAACATCTAAGTGAGATGCATCTGTGATGGCAGTAGTAATTGTTGATTTTCTCCTGAGCTATTTTTTACTTACTGCCATGCCTCTAATGTCATCCTGATTTATAGAGTATTGTGTGTGAAAGTGAAGTTTGGATGCTCCCATCAGTGTTGCCATCAGTGATGTCATTAATGATGTCATTTTAGATGTCATAAGTTATGTCTTAGAACATGTCATGAGTGATGTCATATGTGAGGTCATAAGTAGTGCATAGTGGGGTGCATTTTATACTTATTGCTGCTAATTATAACTGCTGTATTTCCGTATTTTTTTTTAGTTCAAAACGTTAACGCTGTTAGTGAGAAATTCACCTAACTATAATGTCACTTTAACCGTTGGTTGTCTCAGTGAATTTCTAAGATTTTTTATACACATAAAACAATATTTTTATTACACCTAACTGTAACAAAACTTTCAACTTTCAGTGAATTTCGAGTTTTTTTTAAAGTAAATTAATTTGTTATTTAATACTAATCTATACTAGAGCAGAGAATAAAACATGGTTGGATATTTATTCTTTATTTTTTATGAAGTGATGGCTCTTGCGAGGTGCTCATGGGATTTGGATGCTCAATCCCTGCATGGAAGCCGAGGGGGCTGTATTTCCTGTTCAGCTTTCATGAGCCACTGGCAAGATCATACACTTAAAATTCAGTTAATTACAGTGTTTTACTATAATTCTGCGCAAAATATAACATTACACATATTGTTTAAGGTAGAAAAATGAATTGTGTACTGTTCTGTAGAAGATATAAAGGAAGTCATTTTTTACGGTCTGCCCAGGACAAGCTTGTCCAAAAGCCAAAGTGCCCCCCTATGCAGTAGTTTTTTTTTCAGTTTTCGTAAGATTTTCTCCTTTTAGTTTTTAACGGAGATGCTCTTGGTGTTTGTTTAACATTTCAAGTTCTATATTTTTATTGTACCCCTTAAAAAAATGTAAAATACCAAAAAGAATAAAAAATGTTTGAAAACACACAAAAAATTATAGTTGTTGAAAGCTGTTAACAAAAACAGCTTTTTCTGAGCTATCTATCTACTTTTATGATCTATGCTGTTAGCACTATGTTTCTTTTTTTCCCTTCTTAAAATCATGAAGGGTGTGTATATAACAGTGTATCCATAGACTGGCCTCTCCTCTCGTACCTCTCTCTAGGTGACGGGTGTGCATAGTAGGGTGTGTGGAGAGAGACTTGCCTCTCCATTAATACCTCTCTCTTTGATGATGAGTGTGCATAGTAGTGAGTAGCCAGGGACTTCCCTTCCTCTAAGACCTCTTTCTGAGATGATGGGTGTGCGTAGTAGGATGTGGGAACAGATACTGGCCTCCTTGCTGAGACATCTCTCTCAGTAGGTAGGTGTGCGTAGTAGTGAGTGAAGAGGGACTACCCTTTCCTCTTAGACCTCTCTCTGAGATGACAGGTGTGCATATTATAGTGTGTACATTAACTGGTCTCCCCTGTCAGACCTGTCTTTCAAATGATGGGTATGCGTAGTAGGGTGGTCTCTCCACTGAGACCTCTGTCTCAGATGGCAGATGTGCATAGTTGGGAGTGTGGAGGGACTGGCCTCTCCTTTCACACGGCTCTCAGATGACAGCCCTGCGTAGTAGTAAGTGTGGAGGGACTAGTCCTGCCTGTTAGATCTTTCTCTCTCAGATGACGGGTGTGCATATTAGGGAGGCCTCCCCTTTAAGACCACTCTTTCAGATGACAGGTGTGGATGGTAAGGTGTGTGGAGAGAGACTGGTCTCTCCGCTGAAACCTCTCTCTCACATATGATGGGTATGTGTAGTAAGGGGTGTGGATGGACTAGCCTTTCCGCTGAGACTCCTCTCTTCAATGATGGGTGAGCAAATTAGTTAAAAACAATATACATTTAAAATGTTCACAGAAGCTATCCCTTAGACACCTTCTCTCTAACTCTAGGGGGACAGCATGCCCTTCTGCTGCCCCCTTATATAGCGTTTTTACTTCATTTCCATAACACCCCCATTTTTTCACAGTAAACGGTAATGGCCGCCTTTTCATTTCTAACATTCCAACAACCAGTCAATCAAAGCACTTGCTGTCGCTGGACTTGTGGGAGTCTCTTGCACCCGCAAGAGTGTGAGGGCTCACGGGAAAAATGGGCCTCTCAACAAATCACAGGGCTCCTTTTTTCATTTTGCGCTTTCACAACACCAGTGACAATCTGAACCGGCTCACCTTAAACGACTGTGTTTCTAGCAAATATTTTAGGCATAGGATTAGCACAGTGTCATCCACATCGAGCTAGACAGTGACAAGTTCTTGTGCAATTTTACAGCAAAGTGTTTAAGCATAGGATTAGCTAGTGCCCTCCATGCCAAGCTGAAAATGACAATATCCTTTTGTCCACTCCAGGCACAGTATTACAGGTTTGGATTGATAAAGTACCATCCAAGCCAACCTGGAATGAATAAAAGCAGCACACGGCATGTGTTTTGCTCTGATTATGAGCTCTTCAGATATATAGTATAGCTTTGGCAAACACATGGGAGCACCCAGCATATGTTAAAACAATACCCTTTCAGGCTTAGGGTGCCGAAGAAAGTATACAAAAAAGGAATCAAGGAACTCTGAGTAGTTTTCCACCTAAACTTGGTGGTTGGTGTAACCGTGTAGCCAGTCTAGGCGGCATTGGGTGTCATGTATAGCTGATGTAGAGTATAGAGGTGTGAGAAGTGTGAGGTGTAGTTGGTGAAGGGGAAGTATCGGTTTAGGTGGTAAGAATTGATGTAGCATACATTGTTGTACTGTAATTGTATTTATATAGAGCTTATTACCACAATATATGTGTTGTAGGGTGATTATGGTATATGTGTTGGAGGTTTCATGTGTACGCAGTGTAGGGTTCTACGTTTATTGAGTGTAGTATGGTGAAATGTAGAGTATATGATGTGATGCATTCGCATAGAGGGTGCAGGATGTATGTGTTATAGGGTGTTATGGTTATGCTTCCCTGAGTTTTTTTATGAATCCAAGATTCATATAGAATTTTATGAAAGCTGTTTGCC
Source organism: Pleurodeles waltl (assembly GCF_031143425.1). Taxonomy (NCBI): domain Eukaryota; kingdom Metazoa; phylum Chordata; class Amphibia; order Caudata; family Salamandridae; genus Pleurodeles; species Pleurodeles waltl. The sequence goes on along the minus strand of NC_090448.1, from coordinate 416,832,216 downwards.
CCAAATCAGCTCCTAGTGCTGCCCTGACCCCGTAACAAGCATAACATTTATTTTTCTTTTACAAAGCCTGAAAAAAGGCTCTGTGTGCAGAGAGCACAGGTGTATAGCATTACTAATTTATTTCTGTTTGACTCCATGCCTGCGGTTTGGGCCTGGCGCGGTATGCTTTGAAGTGCCAGCTTGTTTTCCAGTATGTTTGTGTTTAAGACCACTTTGGCTCAGTCCTTAATTATGAGGTAGGAGCCTGAGGCAAACCCCTGCCACACGTCTGCCACAGGTTCTCCTTCCAGTTAGTTATTCTTGGCCTCCTGGGCGCTCTTTCAGTCAGCAAGTGACCAGTCGAAGCATATTTATGTTCCAGACTGGTTTCCTCTCTCTTTTTTATTCAGACATCTTAGTCACCCAGTGAGTGACCTACTCCTCTCCAAGAACACCACAAAGGCGTCACGTCTGTACTTATCATACTGCCATAGTGCAAGCCAGTGGTGCCCCTGCATAGGCTTCTCTCCAACCCGTGGCCAGGGGAGCCATTGCGGGCACTCCAGCCCACCAGAGTCAAGTGACGCGGTCCAGTCCCTGTAAACATCAGAGCCATGAAGAAATTCCCGCTTTCTGAGTCCTGAAGATACGCTTGCCAGTAAACTTCTAATGTTAGGTCTTCCGTGCAGAGACATCACTGCAACAGGAACACAAAATTGCTGACAAAGTCCGAAATTAAAACCACATTTTTTGGCAGGGGCTACAAGTTGTGGGCACCAGTACTTTTAGATGGTGGGTACCGGGGTATGTTTTCGGAATTGAAGTTTATTTTCCATCATTAGACTTGCCCAAGAGCTAGAGCGTGAAGGGCTAAAAGTGGATCAGAGAAAAGTGGGAAACCACTGACATAGGGCACTGAAGGGGCAAAAAGGATATGCTAGATGGAGATAAAGAGACAGAAGGTGTAAGGTAGTGGAAGAAAGAGTCATGAGGTAAAATCAAGACCAGTTAGCTTTGAAAATTCAGCAATCCACCAATTAGCAGTGCCAATGGCAACACCTGAGAAAAATGTGGGCCGCTGTACTGGGTAGTTTTCCACCCAGGGGATCCAAATGATGTCAAACAGAGAACAAAAATGAAGCAACAAGTGCAAAGGTCGAGTTCTCTATGATGTCACTTGGAAACAAAACAACTCTATTGTCGTCTACAATTTTGTGCTCTGTATGTTTCCCTCTCTTCCCCCATTTCTAAGTGGAATCCTGAGGTTTCAATGACATGTGGAGATGGACATGGAGGTGAATTAGTAATTTCTGGTCTGCTTTAACGGCTAATTCCTCATTCCTCCCCACAGTTTCTCAGACTTTTTTCGGTTGTTTTAGAATATCTAAAAGCTCTGGGGAAAACAAGTCCTCATTATTTCCATGGGCCCCATGCATACATGCCAACAGACCCGAGTTAGGCCGGATACTCCTGGCTTTTGAGACAAAAAATAGATTTATTTAGCTATCCCATGCTTAAAATTGACACTGCTACAATGTAAGTTAAAGGAGAAAATACATTTCTACGATGTTTTTTTCTCACGATTTCCACACTTTTACCTTTTAAAATGTTAGCAGTATGATGATTTCTCCTTTTATTGGTGCCACCCGAAATGACAGGCTTCTTGCAATCAGCATGTCTTTTGGTCTAGCTGCTTATAAAAATGAATGAATTTGAACATGAAATCTGATGGCTTTTAATAGACCTGGGGTTTCAAACACAAAAAAAGAGAAATGTGGCAGTTGAAATGATTTCTCAGCTGTAAAAGGGCGGTCGAAATTAAATTATTTCCATACAATTGCAATAAACATGTGAATTCACAAGCGACATGGTCTGCTAAAAGAGACTGTGGATTGTATGAAAACCCTCCTAAGTCCCTAGAAGACGTCATTATGCAGTACAATGCCTTCATTGTCATAATTGAGCTGTAAATTGCACACTCCCTGTTGTAGGAACACATCCATATTCAAAAGGCCTGTTTCTGAAGAGGTTACCAAGGGGCGGGCCACATTCGCTTCCACTCTGAGGTCAGTGCCAGTCCCAATGTGACCCTTTGCAAGTTTTTGGAAGAAATCCCATTAGTAACAGTGACTAAGAATAGGCACACCTCCAGTTCCTAAAAATACCACTGTTCTTGGTAAAGAGCATTACTCCTTTGACTGTAGTGCTGCTTCAAGACGCCTAGAGCAAAAGTACTGTAAACCATTTTTTCAGTTCTCCTTCATTCGACTGTATATAGGGTCAGGTCTGGTGCAATCATTTCCAGAGCCTCTCGCAAATTGACAGTTTGCCATTTGGTTACTCTGCCTTCCTTAGCTGTAGGAGCATTTCGGGTCCATTTGTTGTAATCTAATAGCCATTTGTGGTGGTTCCCTGATGTAGCTGCTTGCCTAGGCCTTAATGTAGCACTGACTGTGTATCGGCTGGTTATCTCTCCTAGGTTTCAAAATATACCCACATTTAAACTGGATGTCTGTCCTGCCACCAGAAAAGAGTAATACTGTGAACATTGAATGAATAAGAGATGCTTACGGTTAAGGAGGGTCAAATCTGGGTAGGCCAAGCTAGAATTTTTAATTTTTTTATTGATCTTTATAATCATGGTACGGTACTCTTGACGGGTGCAAATATAAGCTTGTCAATGTTTCCCAGTGAATCCTGTATAAGATATCAGCTTAATGTATCATCACAGCAGTCCTCACATACCAGTGATTGAGTCGTCAACATGATAAACATATAACTAATTATTCAAAACCTAATGCAACTTGGAGTCTGCTTAAAGTGGGGACTTGTGGAAGTGTATAGCTTGAGCTGGGTGCGAAGGGACTGACGCCAGAATGGCCCGCCTGCCAGAGGTAGCAGTGAGCAGTGGGGTGTGATAGATCGGTGCCAGCATCGATCACATAGAAGCATCGATGATGATGTGGCCTGGGGAGCAAGTCCCGAGTTGTAGCGTATGTGTAGGGCAGATGTTTTCAAACTTTTTAGCATAATTTTGGTCAATTGATGCGGACCCCGATATATCCCTGAAGTTGTCCTGCAGACGAATATGATCTGGGAGAGCAACCTCTACATCGTGCAAATAGACGTTGTAGGAAGTTGGCTCTGTATGTGCTATTTCAAAGTAAGGAATAGCATGCACAGAGTCCAAGGGTTCCCCTTAGAGGTAAAATAGTGGTAAAAATAGATAATACTAATGCTCTATTTTGTGGTAGTGTGGTCGAGCAGTAGGCTTATCCAAGGAGTAGTGTTAAGCATTTGTTGTACATACACATAGACAATAAATGAGGTACACACACTCAGAGACAAATCCAGCCAATAGGTTTTTGTATAGAAAAATATCTTTTCTTAGTTTATTTTAAGAACCACAGGTTCAAATTCTACATGTAATATCTCATTCGAAAGGTATTGCAGGTAAGTACTTTAGGAACTTTAAATCATAAAAATTGCATGTATACTTTTCAAGTTATTGACAAATAGCTGTTTTAAAAGTGGACACAGTGCAATTTTCACAGTTCCTAGGGGAGGTAAGTATTTGTTAGATTAACCAGGTAAGTAGGACACTTACAGGGCTTAGTTCTTGGTCCAAAGTAGCCCACCGTTGGGGGTTCAGAGCAACCCCAAAGTCACCACACCAGCAGCTCAGGGCCGGTCAGGTGCAGAGTTCAAAGTGGTGCCCAAAACACATAGGCTAGAATGGAGAGAAGGGGGTGCCCCGGTTCCGGTCTGCTTGCAGGTAAGTACCCGCGTCTTCGGAGGGCAGACCAGGGGGGTTTTGTAGGGCACCGGGGGGGACACAAGCCCACACAGAAATTTCACCCTCAGCAGCGCGGGGGCGGCCGGGTGCAGTGTAGAAACAAGCGTCGGGTTCGCAATGTTAGTCGATGAGAGATCTCGGGATCTCTTCAGCGCTGCAGGCAGGCAAGGGGGGGATTCCTCGGGGAAACCTCCACTTGGGCAAGGGAGAGGGACTCCTGGGGGTCACTTCTCCAGTGAAAGTCCGGTCCTTCAGGTCCTGGGGGCTGCGGGTGCAGGGTCTCTCCCAGGCGTCGGGACTTTGGATTCAAAGAGTCGCGGTCAGGGGAAGCCTCGGGATTCCCTCTGCAGGCGGCGCTGTGGGGGCTCAGGGGGGACAGGTTTTGGTACTCACAGCAACGAAAGAGGATGAGACTAACCTTTCCCAAGAGAGTCTTCATTTTCTAAGTGGAAGAACCTGGAAAGGCCATCTGCATTGGCATGGGCAGTCCCAGGTCTGTGTTCCACTATAAAGTCCATTCCCTGTAGGGAGATGGACCACCTCAACAGTTTAGGATTTTCACCTTTCATTTGCATCAGCCATTTGAGAGGTCTGTGGTCAGTTTGAACTAGGAAGTGAGTCCCAAAGAGGTATGGTCTCAGCTTCTTCAGGGACCAAACCACAGCAAAGGCCTCCCTCTCAATGGCACTCCAACGCTGCTCCCTGGGGAGTAACCTCCTGCTAATGAAAGCAACAGGCTGGTCAAGGCCATCATCATTTGTTTGGGACAAAACTGCCCCTATCCCATGTTCAGAGGCATCAGTCTGCACAATGAACTGCTTAGAATAATCTGGAGCTTTTAGAACTGGTGCTGAGCACATTGCCTGTTTCAGGGTGTCAAAGGCCTGTTGGCATTCCACAGTCCAGTTCACTTTCTTGGGCATTTTCTTGGAGGTGAGTTCAGTGAGGGCTGTCACAATGGATCCATATCCCTTCACAAACCTCCTGTAATACCCAGTCAAGCCAAGGAATGCCCTGACTTGAGTCTGGGTTTTTGGAGCTACCCAGTCCAGAATAGTCTGGATCTTGGGTTGGAGTGGCTGAACTTGGCCTCCACCTACAAGGTGGCCCAAGTAAACCACAGTTCCCTGCCCTATCTGGCATTTGGATGCCTTGATAGAGAGGCCTGCAGATTGCAGAGCCTTCAAAACCTTCTTCAGGTGGACCAGGTGATCCTGCCAGGTGGAGCTAAAGACAGCAATATCATCAAGATAAGCTGTGCTAAAGGACTCCAAGCCAGCAAGGACTTGATTCACCAACCTTTGGAAGGTGGCAGGGGCATTCTTTAAACCAAAGGGCATAACAGTAAACTGATAATGCCCATCAGGTGTGGAGAATGCTGTTTTCTCTTTTGCTCCAGGTGCCATTTTTATTTGCCAGTACCCTGCTGTCAAGTCAAAGGGACTTAAGAATTTGGCAGCACCTAATTTATCTATGAGCTCATCAGCTCTAGGAATTGGATGAGCATCTGTCTTGGTGACAGAATTGAGCCCCCTGTAGTCCACACAAAACCTCATCTCTTTCTTTCCATCTTTGGTGTGAGGTTTGGGGACTAAGACCACTGGGCTAGCCCAGGGGCTGTCAGAGCGCTCAATTACTCCCAATTCCAGCATCTTGTGGACTTCCACCTTGATGCTTTCCTTAACATGGTCAGACTGTCTAAAGATTTTGTTTTTGACAGGCATGCTGTCTCCTGTGTCCACATCATGGGTACACAGGTGTGTCTGACCAGGGGTTAAGGAGAAGAGTTCAGGAAACTGTTGTAGGACTCTCCTACAATCAGCTTGCTGTTGGCCAGAGAGGGTGTCTGAGTAGATCACTCCATCTACTGTGCCATCTTTTGGGTCTGATGACAGAAGATCAGGGAGAGGTTCACTCTCTGCCTCCTGATCCTCATCTGTTACCATCAACAGATTCACATCAGCCCTGTCATGGAAGAGCTTAAGGCGGTTCACATGGATCACCCTCTTGGGGCTCCTGCTTGTGCCCAGGTCCACCAGGTAGGTGACCTGACTCTTCCTTTCTAGCACTGGGTAAGGGCCACTCCATTTGTCCTGGAGTGCCCTGGGAGCCACAGGCTCCAGAACCCAGACTTTCTGCCCTGGTTGGAACTCAACCAGTGCAGCCTTTTGGTCATACCAAAACTTCTGGAGCTGTTGGCTGGCCTCAAGGTTTTTGGTTGCCTTTTCCATGTACTCTGCCATTCTAGAGCGAAGGCCAAGTACATAGTCCACTATGTCCTGTTTAGGCTCATGGAGAGGTCTCTCCCAGCCTTCTTTAACAAGAGCAAGTGGTCCCCTTACAGGATGACCAAACAGAAGTTCAAAGGGTGAGAATCCTACTCCCTTCTGTGGCACCTCTCTGTAAGCGAAAAGCAGACATGGCAAGAGGACATCCCATCTCCTTTTGAGCTTTTCTGGGAGCCCCATGATCATGCCCTTTAATGTCTTGTTGAATCTCTCAACTAAGCCATTAGTTTGTGGATGGTAAGGTGTAGTGAATTTATAAGTCACTCCACACTCATTCCACATATGTTTCAGGTATGCTGACATGAAGTTGGTACCTCTGTCAGACACCACCTCCTTAGGGAAACCCACTCTGGTAAAGATACCAATGAGGGCCTTGGCTACTGCAGGGGCAGTAGTCGACCTAAGGGGAATAGCTTCAGGATACCTGGTAGCATGATCCACTACTACCAGGATATACATATTTCCTGAGGCTGTGGGAGGTTCTAGTGGACCAACTATGTCCACACCCACTCTTTCAAAGGGAACCCCCACCACTGGAAGTGGAATGAGGGGGGCCTTTGGATGCCCACCTGTCTTACCACTGGCTTGACAGGTGGGGCAGGAGAGGCAAAACTCCTTAACCATGTTGGACATATTGGGCCAGTAGAAGTGGTTGACTAGCCTCTCCCACGTCTTGGTTTGTCCCAAATGTCCAGCAAGGGGAATGTCATGGGCCAATGTTAGGATGAACTCTCTGAACAGCTGAGGCACTACCACTCTCCTAGTGGCTCCAGGTTTGGGGTCTCTGGCCTCAGTGTACAGGAGTCCATCTTCCCAATAGACCCTATGTGTTCCATTTTTCTTGCCCTTGGACTCTTCAGCAGCTTGCTGCCTAAGGCCTTCAAGAGAAGGACAGGTTTCTTGTCCCTTACACAGCTCCTCCCTTGAGGGTCCCCCTGGGCCTAAGAGCTCAACCTGATAAGGTTCAAGCTCCAAAGGCTCAGTTCCCTCAGAGGGCAGAACTTCTTCCTGAGAAGAGAGGTTCCCTTTCTTTTGCTGTGTTGCAGCTGGTTTCCCAACTGACTTTCCTGTTCTCTTGGTAGGCTGGGCCATTCTTCCAGACTCCAGCTCTACTTGTTCACCCTGTGCCTTGCATTGTGCTCTTGTTTTCACACACACCAGTTCAGGGATACCCAGCATTGCTGCATGGGTTTTTAGTTCTACCTCAGCCCATGCTGAGGACTCCAGGTCATTTCCAAGCAGACAGTCCACTGGGATATTTGAGGAGACCACCACCTGTTTCAGGCCATTGACCCCTCCCCATTCTAAAGTAACCATTGCCATGGGATGTACTTTTCTCTGATTGTCAGCGTTGGTGACTGTGTAAGTTTTTCCAGTCAGGTATTGGCCAGGGGAAACCAGTTTCTCTGTCACCATGGTGACACTGGCACCTGTATCCCTCAGGCCCTCTATTCTAGTCCCATTAATTAAGAGTTGCTGTCTGTATTTTTGCATGTTAGGCGGCCAGACAGCTAGTGTGGCTAAATCCACCCCACCCTCAGAAACTAGAGTAGCTTCAGTGTGGACCCTGATTTGCTCTGGGCACACTGTTGATCCCACTTGGAGACTAGCCATACCAGTGTTACCTGGATGGTAGTTTGGAGTGGAACCTTTCTTGGGACAGGCCTTGTCTCCAGTTTGGTGTCCATGCTGTTTACAGCTATGACACCAGGCCTTTTTGGGATCAAAGTTTTTACCCTTGTACCCATTGTTTTGTGAAGAGGCTCTGGGCCCACCCTCCTGTGCAGGTTTTTGGGGGCCTGTAGAAGACTCTTTACTATTTTTAGTTTTGGTTGTCTCATCACCCTTCCCCTGGGGAGTCTTTGTGACCCCTTTCTTTTGGTCACCCCCTGTTGAAGTCTTGGACACCCTTGTCTTGACCCAATGGTCCGCCTTCTTTCCCAATTCTTGGGGAGAAATTGGTCCTAGGTCTACCAGATGCTGATGCAGTTTATCATTGAAACAATTACTTAACAGGTGTTCTTTCACAAATAAATTGTACAGCCCATCATAATTACTTACACCACTGCCTTGAATCCAACCATCTAGTGTTTTCACTGAGTAGTCTACAAAGTCAACCCAGGTCTGGCTCGAGGATTTTTGAGCCCCCCTGAATCTAATCCTATACTCCTCAGTGGAGAATCCAAAGCCCTCAATCAGGGTACCCTTCATGAGGTCATAAGATTCTGCATCTTGTCCAGAGAGTGTGAGGAGTCTATCCCTACACTTTCCTGTGAACATTTCCCAAAGGAGAGCACCCCAGTGAGATTTGTTCACTTTTCTGGTTACACAAGCCCTCTCAAAAGCTGTGAACCATTTGGTGATGTCATCACCATCTTCATATTTAGTTACAATCCCTTTAGGGATTTTCAACATGTCAGGAGAATCTCTGACCCTATTTATGTTGCTGCCACCATTGATGGGTCCTAGGCCCATCTCTTGTCTTTCCCTCTCTATGGCTAGGATCTGTCTTTCCAAAGCCAATCTTTTGGCCATCCTGGCTAACTGGATGTCCTCTTCACTGGGGCTATCCTCAGTGATTTCAGAGGTGTTGGTCTCTCCTGTGAGGGAACCAGCATCTCTGACTATTATTTTTGGAGTCAGGGTTTGAGGGACCCTGTTCTCCCTAGATAGGATTGGTAGGGGGGAATTGTCCTCCAAGTCACTATCCTCTTCCTCTGAGTTGCCACCCTCAGAGGGGTTGGCCTTTTCAAACTCTGCCAAAAGCTCCTGGAGCTGTATTTTGGTAGGTTTGGGGCCCATTGTTATTTTCTTTATTTTACAGAGTGACCTTAGCTCCCTCATCTTAAGATGGAGGTAAGGTGTGGTGTCGAGTTCCACCACAGTCACATCTGTGCTAGACATTTTGCTTCTAAAAGTTGGAATACTTTTTAAGAATCTACAACTGGTTCTAGAATCTAATTCAAACTTTTACAAACTTTTAAACTCTAAAAGAAATGCTAAACAGGATCTAACACAAGGCCCTAGCAGGTCTTTTAAGAATTTAGAAACTTTTCAAATTGCAAAAATCAATTTCTAATGATAATTTTGGAATTTGTCGTGTGATCAGGTATTGGCTGAGTAGTCCAGCAAATGCAAAGTCTTGTACCCCACCGCTGATCCACCAATGTAGGAAGTTGGCTCTGTATGTGCTATTTCAAAGTAAGGAATAGCATGCACAGAGTCCAAGGGTTCCCCTTAGAGGTAAAATAGTGGTAAAAATAGATAATACTAATGCTCTATTTTGTGGTAGTGTGGTCGAGCAGTAGGCTTATCCAAGGAGTAGTGTTAAGCATTTGTTGTACATACACATAGACAATAAATGAGGTACACACACTCAGAGACAAATCCAGCCAATAGGTTTTTGTATAGAAAAATATCTTTTCTTAGTTTATTTTAAGAACCACAGGTTCAAATTCTACATGTAATATCTCATTCGAAAGGTATTGCAGGTAAGTACTTTAGGAACTTTAAATCATAAAAATTGCATGTATACTTTTCAAGTTATTGACAAATAGCTGTTTTAAAAGTGGACACAGTGCAATTTTCACAGTTCCTAGGGGAGGTAAGTATTTGTTAGATTAACCAGGTAAGTAGGACACTTACAGGGCTTAGTTCTTGGTCCAAAGTAGCCCACCGTTGGGGGTTCAGAGCAACCCCAAAGTCACCACACCAGCAGCTCAGGGCCGGTCAGGTGCAGAGTTCAAAGTGGTGCCCAAAACACATAGGCTAGAATGGAGAGAAGGGGGTGCCCCGGTTCCGGTCTGCTTGCAGGTAAGTACCCGCGTCTTCGGAGGGCAGACCAGGGGCGTTTTGTAGGGCACCGGGGGGGACACAAGCCCACACAGAAATTTCACCCTCAGCAGCGCGGGGGCGGCCGGGTGCAGTGTAGAAACAAGCGTCGGGTTCGCAATGTTAGTCGATGAGAGATCTCGGGATCTCTTCAGCGCTGCAGGCAGGCAAGGGGGGGATTCCTCGGGGAAACCTCCACTTGGGCAAGGGAGAGGGACTCCTGGGGGTCACTTCTCCAGTGAAAGTCCGGTCCTTCAGGTCCTGGGGGCTGCGGGTGCAGGGTCTCTCCCAGGCGTCGGGACTTTGGATTCAAAGAGTCGCGGTCAGGGGAAGCCTCGGGATTCCCTCTGCAGGCGGCGCTGTGGGGGCTCAGGGGGGACAGGTTTTGGTACTCACAGTATCAGAGTAGTCCTGGGGTCCCTCCTGAGGTGTTGGATCTCCACCAGCCGAGTCGGGGTCGCCGGGTGCAGTGTTGCAAGTCTCACGCTTCTTGCGGGGAGCTTGCAGGGTTCTTTCAGGGCTGCTGGAAACAAAGTTGCAGCCTTTCTTGGAGCAGGTCCGCTGTCCTCGGGAGTTTCTTGTCTTTTCGAAGCAGGGGCAGTCCTCAGAGGATGTCGAGGTCGCTGGTTCCTTTGGAAGGCGTCGCTGGAGCAGGATCTTTGGAAGGCAGGAGACAGGCCGGTGAGTTTCTGGAGCCAAGGCAGTTGTCGTCTTCTGGTCTTCCTCTGCAGGGGTTTTCAGCTAGGCAGTCCTTCTTCTTGTAGTTTGCAGGAATCTAATTTTCTAGGGTTCAGGGTAGCCCTTAAATACTAAATTTAAGGGCGTGTTTAGGTCTGGGGGGTTAGTAGCCAATGGCTACTAGCCCTGAGGGTGGGTACACCCTCTTTGTGCCTCCTCCCAAGGGGAGGGGGTCACAATCCTAACCCTATTGGGGGAATCCTCCATCTGCAAGATGGAGGATTTCTAAAAGTTAGAGTCACTTCAGCTCAGGACACCTTAGGGGCTGTCCTGACTGGCCAGTGACTCCTCCTTGTTGCTTTCTTTGTTCCCTCCAGCCTTGCCGCCAAAAGTGGGGGCCGTGGCCGGAGGGGGCGGGCAACTCCACTAAGCTGGAGTGCCCTGCTGGGCTGTGACAAAGGGGTGAGCCTTTGAGGCTCACCGCCAGGTGTTACAGCTCCTGCCTGGGGGAGGTGTTAGCATCTCCACCCAGTGCAGGCTTTGTTACTGGCCTCAGAGTGACAAAGGCACTCTCCCCATGGGGCCAGCAACATGTCTCTAGTGTGGCAGGCTGCTGGAACTAGTCAGCCTACACAGACAGTCGGTTAAGTTTCAGGGGGCACCTCTAAGGTGCCCTCTGTGGTGTATTTTACAATAAAATGTACACTGGCATCAGTGTGCATTTATTGTGCTGAGAAGTTTGATACCAAACTTCCCAGTTTTCAGTGTAGCCATTATGGTGCTGTGGAGTTCGTGTTTGACAGACTCCCAGACCATATACTCTTATGGCTACCCTGCACTTACAATGTCTAAGGTTTTGTTTAGACACTGTAGGGGTACCATGCTCATGCACTGGTACCCTCACCTATGGTATAGTGCACCCTGCCTTAGGGCTGTAAGGCCTGCTAGAGGGGTGTCTTACCTATACTGCATAGGCAGTGAGAGGCTGGCATGGCACCCTGAGGGGAGTGCCATGTCGACTTACTCGTTTTGTCCTCACTAGCACACACAAGCTGGCAAGCAGTGTGTCTGTGCTGAGTGAGAGGTCTCCAGGGTGGCATAAGACATGCTGCAGCCCTTAGAGACCTTCCTTGGCATCAGGGCCCTTGGTACTAGAAGTACTAGTTACAAGGGACTTATCTGGATGCCAGGGTCTGCCAATTGTGGATACAAAAGTACAGGTTAGGGAAAGAACACTGGTGCTGGGGCCTGGTTAGCAGGCCTCAGCACACTTTCAATTGTAAACATAGCATCAGCAAAGGCAAAAAGTCAGGGGGCAACCATGCCAAGGAGGCATTTCCTTACAGACGTCATCTGCATAAAGCGATATGACGTGATGGACACCCAGCTCTGGTATGCCCCAAGCTGGCACCCACTGGTGAAGGTGGTGGGCCAGCAGTTCCATAGAAAGGGCAAAGAAGAGCAGGGAGAGTGGGCACCCTTGCCTGGTGCCTCTTTGAATGACAGAGCTGTCAGAGATCAGCTGGCCAGTCTTGACTCGCAGCAACAGGTTGTCATACATTATGTGAACCCATGTCAAGAAACCTGAACCAAACCTCATGACATCAAGGGAGAGAAGAAGAATGTCCAAGCTCAGGGTATTGCACTCCTTTTTGATGTCCAACAATACAGCCACCTGTCCAAAGGCATTGGCAAGAGTGCCATGCATGAGACGTAAGAGATGAAGAATGTTGGTGAAGATGCTGCACCCTGGTATGAATTCTGACTAGTCGACATGGACAAGAGCTTCAATTATTGGGAGGAGGTGGTTTCCCAGCACTCTGCCAGGATCTTGCAGTTGAGATTCAGCAAGGATAAGGGATGATAAGAGTGGAGATCAAGTGGGTGCCAGCCTGGTTCAGGAAGGACCATGATCAGGGCCTCTCGGAGCAAGACCGGAAGGTATCCCAATGTTTTGACCTCAGTGAATATTTCCAGAAAGTGTTGAGAGGTCTGAATGGAAAAACTGTAATATTCAATTGTCAGCCTGTCGGTGCCCAGGGTCTTATTGCAGGCAATTTGGGAGATATCAGCTTGTATTTTGTCCAGTGGCAGGGGTTTGTCCAACTCGGCCAGTTGCGTTGGGTTCAGTTGCCCAGCAGCAGGTTGCGGAAGAAGCCAGGTGCACGCTCTGGTGTTGGGGGTGCCATCACTGCATACGGTCCCCAGTAGTATTCACGAAAGTTAGCCTTAATGGCTGGTTGCGAGGAGATGATTGTACCAATATTGAGGCGGAGCGCTCCAATCGGCCACCTTCATTGATCATCCGTCATGACCCATGTCAATAACTTCTCCGAATGATCGCCCTCTGCATGTTGCAGAGCTGTGCAGCATTTGTAGTCATGTTTGTACAGAAGAGGTTCAGCTTTGGCTCGCTGCTTGCACAGCTGCTAGAGTTGGTCATTCATCTCAGTGTGATTGCAACATTTAAGACATGCATACACATGGCATCGTGTAGCAGGGGTAGCCATGTCATGCACATTCCACATAAGGATGTGATACTGTGGGGTGTGAGAGTCAGCCTTGGGCTCCAGCTCGTCGGTTATCTGTGGGGCATGGCGAAGGATGTGATGGCCCCCTCACCCCACAACAGTGCCACCCCAGCACTATAAAGACCATCCAGAGCCAGGAAGGGTGTCCCCTTGGAACACCCATGTGCATCGCAGTTCCTCTAGTAGACTCCAATAAAACCAGGCTGCATACATGAACAGCAGCTAGGGGCAACAGCTGCATCCTTCCTAAGATAGGGGCCACAGGTTTTCCTGTCCAAAAATCCCCATCTGTGAAATAGAAACAGTAACAGTATTGAAAAATATGCAAACAAGTGCTCATTGAAGCGGGTGTGGGGCATGAGGTGGCAGCAATAGCTGGTGTCTGTTTTCCAGTCCCATTTCAAAGGACACAGCCACCAGCCTCACACCAGCAGCTGGAGCTTACGAGCCACAGTAGGGGCGGCGTGCGTCATTCCGTCAGGGGGACAAGGAAGCCACATGTGAAATGGTGCTCATATTAGGTCGTCGGCTGAAAGTGGTGTGAATTTTGGATCCAGGGTGTCACTTGTGCCAGAGGACATGGAGGCACCAGTGTCCAAGCCGGAGTCCAAGATCAGCTTAGTTCGCAGGGTTATGAAGGGATTTGAGCTGTGCAGGGTGGGCGCCTCCATGGTGTGAGCCTGCTTTTTGGCAAAAGGGTCCTGAGAGTGTCTTGTTCGGGTCACTCTCCGCCTTCTGCATTTGGGTCCTGGTATCACTCAGTCCCTTCTGTCTGATCAGTCCCTGCTGTGCCTGCAAGGCCTTTTGCATGGATCCACGTCTATACATCCTCAGGTGAGGAGAAGATGTGGGAGGAGTCGCCGTCTATTTCCTTAAGCTTTACGGGAATAGCAAGACGTTTGCAGTTGCGTCTCATGCATGTGTTGTATCACCTTCTGGTAGAAGCCCTGGAGATGCTGTACCTCGATTGTGAAATCTGGATATGCTGGGATGTCTGTGTTCTCAAAGTGTCGGGAGGCCTTTGTGCGAAAGTGCTGTAAGATCAAGTCTCAGTCCCAGTAATTAAGCAAACAGTCAATGAGTGGACGAGGCGAGGCGCGGCTCTGGGATGGCAGCCTAGGATGCTGTTCACCTGCTTCACCAAGAACAATTTAGGGACCTTGTTCTTCAGCACAGTGGTCTTCAGCCAGTTCTCTAAAAAGAACTTGGTACTGAGATGCTAGGCCCATTCTGGGAAGTCCAGGAAGTTGATGTTGTTGTGCTGTGAGCACCCCTCGGCATTCTCCGCACGGCGATGCAAGGAGGTCTGTTCTACCTACATGGTGAGCTTCTTGCCCTGTAGTTCTTTCACAGTGGGGCTCATGCAGGTCACTACATATTCTGTTACATCTACTCTGTCCACCAGCTTCAGATGATCACCTCTCAACAGGTTCACATCCAAGGAGAGTGCATCGATCTTCGCCTCAAGTGACTTTTAGTGTCCATAATGGCATGGAGAACCTTGTCAAACTGTGTGGAGGGTGTGTCACGGGTCGATTCCAGGTGGTGCAGGACCCCCAGTGTGTGGTTGGCAGAAGCTGAGGTCATCCCAGATGTGTTGGAATCATGGATTAAGTTCTTGGCAGTCCTGGTTTTCCCCATCATGTTATGGCGAGGGTGGAAGGCATACGTAAGGTTAAGTTAATTGTGTGTGTGTCAGGGTGGTCCACAATTAGAATCCACCTACTGTGCATGGTGAACAACAAGAAGGCGAAGCTGGTGGTCCAGGTCTGTGGGGAGAATCCTGCCTGTAATTGGCAGTCCTTGTGTGCAGCCTGGGACTGAGGGCTCCTAGCCTGGGATTCCTGTGCCTCAGACGAGGCAATGCATTTTAATTCATGTGTTCCGGGAGATGTTGTCATCTGCTGTGTGAGTTGGATGAAGGGCTTACTCAAGGGTGCCATGCAGCTGCATGGAGAAGCACAAGAGTGAAGGATGGCACAGCATTCAGTTAAAAGGGGGAATCCTCCCAGCACAGTGATTCAGGCACTGTATCACACATCTGGCAAGCCCCCCGCAGAAGGGGGGACTGCCAGGTCTGGTGGCCTGGGTCTATGGGGGGAATCTGGCAGGAGAGTGGCAGACCTTTTGTGCAGCCGGAACTGAGGGCTCCTAGCCTGGGATTCCTGTGCCTCAGATGAGGCAATGTGATTCAATTCTTGTGTCCCAGGAGACGTCATCATTAGCGGTGTGAGTAGGATGAACGGTTTAGTCAGGGTGCCATGCAGCGGCGTAGAGAAGCGTCACAGTGTAGTATGGCACAGCATTCATTAAAAAGGGAGCATTCTCCCAGCACTGCAATTCAGGTACAGTATCTCATATCCCGCAAGGGAGGAACACCAGTGGTAGTACAGAAGGGAAGTTCAGTTTGCTTTATAAGGGGCAAGGAGTCAGTTGGCATGCTTTACAAGTGCCCCAAGACATTATGGCCCTCATTTTGAGACTGGCGGTAAAAAACGCCTACCGCCGCGCCGACAGCCGCCAAAAGACCGTCACTGCAGCTACCAGCCGTCCTCCGTATTATGACTACAGCCGGATTTCTGCCAAAAGAATGAAGGAAATCCAGCTGTGGCCATGCCGGCGGATGGCGGTAAGGAGACGCTGCTGCCAGCAGCAGCGCCACGCCAGTAGACGGCCTGGCGGTGTTCTGCTGGTGGGTGCTGCTAGTGACAGCAGCGCCCTGTCTCCTGCCAGAGGACCCCCTGAATACAGGTAAGTCGGGTCTCCGACAGGGGAGGGGGTGTTGTGTGTGTGTGGGGGTGTGTGAATGTTTGTGTGTGTGTGGATGCGGGGGTGTTTTGTGTGTTGAATGCATGTGTGCATGTATGGAGGTGTGAGTGCGTGTATGTTGTGTTATGTGAATCCGTGTCTGCGTGTATGTATGAAAGTGTGTGCGGATGTGTGTGTGAATGGATGTATGCATGCGTGGATGCATGTGGGAATGGGTGTGTGTATGCATGTGTGTGTGTGTGAAGGAGGGGCGTGAATGTAGGGGGCGAAGGGTGGCTTTGGAGAGATGGGGTGGTTAACTGGAGGGGGAGACCCCTATCTGTGACAGGGAAGGAATTCCCTGTTACTGATAGTGCCTCCCGCCATGGTTTGTGGCATTAAGAAAACCACGGAAACCATGGTGGTAGGCCGGGTCATAATCACACAGGAGGAACAGTGATGGCCGCCGGGCTGGAGATGGATATCTCCAGCCCAGCGGCTGGTACCGCAAGCCTGTTGGCAGTACTTACCGCCATATTATCGCTGACTGCCGGGGTTGTAATAAGCCCCTATATGTCACGATGTCAAGGAGTGCATGGGGGCAAAGCACCACTGCTTGTAGCAAGGCTCAGTGTAGGGTGATGTCCAGCACACGGACTGGTGTGAGCCACCGGGCCCAAAGTCCCCTCAAGGGCGATGCAGTACTCCCCCTCAGGTACATGGAGTTATAGCATAGACCCCAGTTAGCCATGCAGCCTCCCAAGTCACCGGTGATGACACTGACACAGTCACATGCCAGGTTGCAGGACCCAAATGATTCTGCAGCAAACTGCCTGTGGGTTCAAGTCAGAGCCAGTGACCTGAAGGCCACCTGCATGGTATGGGAGTATAGCAAAGGGAAGTAGGAGGCCAACTGCCTGCAGGGGCCCACATCATGCAGCAGTAGAGCACAGGGGTGATCAGGTACCACAAATCATCAGGAAGTGCCTGTAGGGGGTAGCCACGTGCCCTCACATCCCCCCAGAAGTATCTGAAGGACTGTCAACGATGGCTGGTCAGCAGGGTCATAGTGACTCAGGCGGCATCCCCCACACTGTCCATCCATGTGGTGCAAGTGTGCAGCTTCCCCTGCTGAAACGCCCCAGTAGTCTTTGGGGCCCACGTTGTGCGGAGGCAAATCAGGTGGGGCGCCCAGGGGCTGCAAACAGTTGTGAGCGCTTGCTGCTAGGGGGAGTAGGTGCGCGCATACTCACACCCCGCTCTGGGGCAGCTAAATGGCTACCTGCGATATCAGCTTGGGGGGCCCAGCGCTCCAGGCGATGTACTTCACGTAGGTGAGTGCAAGTCTTATCCTTTCTGCCTTCTTGTTGCTCACTCCAAGAGGAAGTCGGCGTGCAGCTCCCTCTGTGCACAAGAGGATACGGCGGCTTAGTCACCACAGCCAAGTAGCAACCACCTGGGGCACGCCATGAGTGTTCGTGGCCTCACCACGAGCGGTGTGGGGGCCACGGTGAATCACAGGCATGCTCGCTCAAGTGAGAGGTGTGCGGGTTCCAGGGTCATCAATCCTCGATCCCTCAGGTGGGTGCATCGTAGTTGGGGGTCTGTCAGTGATTGCTTGGTTGGGCTGGATATGGGCAAGGCATGACATCCCTCAGGTAGGACTCTGAAGGGATGGCCGGCCCATAGAAGTGAGATGGGCTCTGTTCAGGCACCCATGCAGCCTGGTGGCACCCCAGGCTGCAAACTGTGATGTTTTTGCAAAGTGGTCCAAGCATTCCCAAGACTTCTTTTAGGGGCCTTGCAGCATGGCGAGGCCCCAGCAGCTGCAAGCACCCTCCTGCAAGCTGACCCAGCAGCTGACAGGATGGGTATGATTTCAGTAGGCTGTCGCATGGGCCCGGCACAGAGCTCTGTTAAGATGCATCTGTGTGGCTGCCAACTTAGCCACGCCCCAGACCAAGCTAGACTAATGTCATGGTTGCTGGAATAACAATAGACCAAAACAGAGATTCATTTGTGATGGTGGTTGCAGTTGGTGGGTACTGGTGCTCATTTTTAGGACCAGGACTTATTTTTCATCAGCAAGGAAGGAAGTGGAAGGTGGTTGAATAAAGAGGCATGAGGTAGCGTCAAGACTAACTAGCTTTAATATATGGTAAAACCCGAATAAGAAACTTCTCAAGCCCTCTACTTTTGTTAAAGATTGAGCTCTGGAAAACAGTAGGATAGACCGGAGAAGGATTGAACAAGGCCAAAGGCCGGTCAAAGAGTTTAAATGGCGAACTTTGACTTCCAAAGAGTCAACTCTTGTATGTGTCTTCCTTTGGGACTATTCCACATTTGCAACCATCTCAAAAAGGTCCCGCTTCTTCACTTCTAGATCTTACACTGCTGATAGGATTGTCTCAGTTTTCGCAATGAGATTTTTGTGAAGTTGAATATAAACCTGATCAGCGCCCACTTTCCAGTGAAAGCTCCTCCTGATCCACCTCTGTCTGCTGTCTCAATAGCAGACCCTTGTTTGCCTCTGTGATATCGTCTCTCAAGGCTTAAAGAAGAATATATAACCTTTGTTCTTCCTTTCCACCATGATAGCCAACCAACTCCTCACTCAACGAAGTTTTGCAAATACAGTAACTACCACCACTACCACCAGCTGCACCAGATAAGGTGAACAGGCTGTACACAGACTCTTAGAGGATCCAATCGATAGTGATTCCAGAATAAACAGGAGACACAAATTTTGTATACATCCCACACCAAGGCCGGTAATTGTATGTCCGTAGCATGTGTTACTCAGATACACATGCTTTGCATACTCCTGCCATCTAGTGTTGGAGTCGGACAGCTGCAAGTTGTTTTTCTTCAAAGAAAACTTTAGAGTTACAAGATGCACTATTACTTCTCCCTTAGTTAGAAGTTGTCATCGGGGCAGGGGATGATTCAATGTTAGATTTTTATTTTCCGCCATTTGGTTTGGACGTGGGGCTCTGACTTTCAATGCATTCTCCATGCTTCCACATGGGCCCAAATGGTGCAATTTGATTCCGATCTTCATGAAAACCATTTACTATCTGTGTTCCTCTTGGCGACAACCTCTGGAGACTGACTTATCCATTGACCCCTGATGTTAGGGCCTTGGACCCTCTTTGGGGCTGTTCACCCCTCGCCTTTGGCTATTTCACCACAATGAATGCATTCATGTTGATGCAGCGGATGCCAAACCAATATCGTTCCAAGTAGTACACTAAATATCCATGTTCGGAAAACCAAGAGGTTTGTAACCTCTAGCTCTCCCTTGGCCACCACAACACCACCACATGCCAGGCCAGTCTCCCCTTCCACTCCAATAAAACCCTCCTGCATCAATGAAAAAGAAGGTGCATTGGTCAGAAGATGCAGTGGCAAGTCTCTAATGACATCTCTGACATCTTTAGAAAACCAGTCCTACTTAAAGTCACTGAGGGTGAGGACACCAGCCCTTCAGGCATCTCGCCCCATCAACTGTCGTCCTGTTCAGAGATGGTCTTTTCCTTTCAGTCAGACCAGGAAGAAGAGGACCAAGAAGTTCAGTCCCCTCAACAACTTCTGGCCCTCGAATGAAGACATCCATAAGGGTTTTAAGTATACTCAGCACCAATACGCACACCAAGCTTCCTAGGAGGCCTTATGCACAATCTATGGGACCTCTGCCACCGTGAGGCTCTGGTTAGCACTGACCAAAAGCTTCAGAGCTGACTTCACTCCTGGCATTGACCCTGTTTGGCCAAGCAGCCCTAAGATCCCTAATAAACCTTGAGGTACTATGAGACTGAAGCTACCTTTTATCTGGCTCCAAGGACAACCTTGATCCAAAGGCCTCCTTTGAGTCCGAATCCACTATCAGCATTGAGGATTCCGTAGAGGTGGGGCTCTGACAACTGATAGCAAACTTTCCGACAAAGACTGCAAGGCAAAATTTATTTTTCATCTAGCCCTAAACAGGGAAGATCTCAATAAAGCTCCCTCCAATACCTTTAGCGGTTTTGCTTCAGAAGAGGAAGCTAACCTTGAGGACCGATTGGCTTTAGAGATTCCTTTAATTCCCAAGCCTAAAAACTGCAAGTGCAGGGACACCAGCCATCTCCTCTAAGTTCCACTTCCTCCTCCTCCTTCCTCCAGCACCATCACCTCCACCCTCTCCCGCACCACCATCGCCTCCTGCATTACCATCTCCATTGTCCCTACAATCACCAGATGGATACCCTCACTTTGCTTATGGGGAAGGCCCTTTGGCCTTGTCCACCCTTATGAGGCACCTTTTGAATCAGCTCCCACAGATGACTGGTCAGATAATGGTGATACTCCGGGGAATCCTGACTTGGATCATTTTCTTGTAATGGCATTGCCCCAAGACCACACCATGGCCTACTACAAGATGATCCAGTGGGAGGCCACCTTTCAGAAAGTGGACACACATGTCCTCAGTGAAAAAGACAGTTTCCTCATTGAGACAATGTCCAAGATGGAGAGAACTGTACAGTTCCTCCCTATCTTAAAGGGAATGGCAAAATCAGCTCCTAATACCTTTAAGGAGCCCATCAAGGCCAGGGTTGTAATACCACAGGATGGAAGAAAAAGTAATTCCCAATGACCAGGCCTACGTCTATGGTCATGCCCCAGTAGACTCCCTGATCATATATACAGGACTCAGGTGACTTCTGCTAAGGCCACAGGTGGTGCTCCCCTTCCTGATAAAGAAAGGAAAAGGTTGAATGCTGCCATTAAGAGGGTGACAGAATGTGCCTTTTCCCACTGGAGGGTAGCTAACTCCGTTCACCTTCTCTGCCGCTGTGACAGCAGATGGGATGAGATACAAAAGTTAGTCAAGCATCTCCAAAAACAAGTTCAAAAGGAGGGGAGAGGAGATAGTTGCAGAGGGGAAAACTGTCTCTGATGTCATCTGCCATGTCCTTGACGCTGCGGACACTGCACCCCGGGAGATCAATACCAGTATCATCATCAGACAGCATTCCCTACTCCATATCTTCAAGCCGTGGGTCCACTAACATCTGCTCTACCTGCTCCTGGATGGGGAATGTTATAATTTGGGGTACTTGTTGAGGAGGGGGAATCCTACATAACTAGACACTGTTTCTGTCAGGGTGAAGTCACAAGTCAACCCAAATTAACTGTGCTGAACCCTTTGATAGCTTGGCACAAAGCGGCCTGGCTTAACAGAGGCAATGTGTAAACTATTAATACATCACTTCAAACAGTAATAAAGTGAAAATGCAACACAAGAAAAATCCCACACCAACTGAGAAAAATAGAGTAAAATGTAATAAATTATTTGACACTAAAACAATAAAAATCCAATCTGTAGAACAGGAAACATTCAATGTTAAAGATGTAAGTGAAAATAGTGGCTAAAAGCACACAGTGACAACTATGGTTATCTGGTTGCACCAGACAAAGTCAAAAGTTCAGGCCAACCATGATGGAGTGCGGGCTGGATACAAGGTTAGGCCCACTGAACAAAGTATCTTAAATCCTGATTGTGGAGTGTTGTGAGACCCGGTGTCAAGTCCTGCAGGCTCATTAGTAACATTTATTTTACAGGCCCTGTATACTTGTAGTACCACTTTACTAGGGACTTAGAATTAAATTAAGTAAGCCAAATGAGTGCAAGCCAGAAGCAGGAGCAGGCATACCATCATCAGACGGCACAAGGGTACACTAAAGGCTACTATTAAAAAGGGCAGCGGCAAACGACCAACTCACACTTTTACAAGAAGAGGCACAAGTGCTCTTCCAAAAAGGGGCCATAGATCCATTGCCCTCCCACCAGCAGAGCAAGGGTAATTAAGCTCCCTATGCCCTCATTTCCAAGACAACTGGCTCCCTAGGGCCCATCTTGGAACTCAGGTCCCTAAATTGAATAATCTTCTCAGAGCACTTCCATGTGGTAAAGCTGCAAATGTCATCTCTTTGCTTCGACAAGGCAATTACATGACGGCAGTACACCTCAAAGATGCCTACTTACACCTCCCCATCCATCCCACCCACCAGCTGTACCTCTGCTTTTTTGGAGTGGCCACCAGTATCAATTCAAGATACTCCCCTTCAGCGTCACCACTGCTCCAAGTGTCTTTACAAAGTGCCTAGTAGTAGTAGCTGTGCACCTAAGGAGAGGTGGAATCCAAATTTTCCCCTGCTTTGACGATTTGCTGTTCAAGAGCGTGGGCAAGCACCAGTGGCTAACAGATACCCTGGGTCCCTTCTCACTCTGACATAGCCTAGGATTTATGATAAATACCAGCAATTCCCATCTTCACCCCTTCAAGTCCTGCCCTTTGTAGGGGAAGCACCAAACTCAGATACAGGCAAGGCCTACACTGTCCCACAGAGGGTCTCACATTCCAACAGCTCGGACATCTTTGTTAGCCAAATCATCAATTCTCAGCCAGAACTTTTATTTACCTACTGGGCATGATGTCTTCCTGCATTGCCATTGTACCCCAGACCCGGCTGCAGACGCATGTCTCAATGGTCACAAGATGAAGATAATGGTAAGATCTAGTGTTGGTAAATGCCAGCTCCCATCACACTCTGCAGTGGTGGAACAGCAACATTCTGTTGGAGGGCATGCCCTTCCTAGACCACATGCCACAAGTCACCATCAACATGAACCCCTCTCGAGCCAACTGGGGCGCACACCTAGACCATAAGACCATATAAATTGAGTGGGCACCTCATCACCAGGGACACAACATCAGTTACCTCGAGCTCCTTACCATACATCTTGCCCTCAAAGTCTACCTTCTCCTCATTCAGAGCAAGGGAGCAATATTCAAAACAGACAATGTGACAGCCACGTACTGCATTCAAAAAAGGGTGGTATTCGCTCTCCCTCTCACTACTAGCACCAAGGAAATGGCATTGGGCTCTCCATCACCCCATTCATCTCATGGTGGAGTACCTTCTTGGGTGGACAGAAACCTGTCTGCTCTGCTCAGCAGTATACATCAACAAACCCACAAGTGAGAATGCATTTACTTTTACCATTGGGGAATGCCAAATATAGACCCCCATCAGAAATAAGCATTTTTGTTTTCTTTTTGCAAATGCTTTTCAGTATAGGTAAAATACACTGACAAAGCCAAAAAGGTCGACTAATGCTGTTGAAAGGCAAGACCTATTGGCTTTGCCAATAGTTGTTCTTAAAGAGCATATACTGTAATGCAAGTCACATATAGGTATGCCTCATTAGAGAGGCAAAGTGATTTGCTTAAATGGGGAAACCCGATTCATGCTTAGGTCTTTGGTTGCTGAAGTCTTCACCTTAATCAGGAGGTCAACTGTCCCTGTTGCCACACTCTATTCGTGCTGTTTTGCCTAGTGCAGGCAAAAGGATAATCAAATTGTCCAGTGTGTCTGGCAGTGTGGAAGTAACCAGGCTTCTTCCGGGCACATTAATCTACAGGATGCTGCCTCTCTAGCCTCAATACTTAACCTTTTAAAGTTTTTTTTTTAAAGAAAATATATTTCATGTTTTTGTTAGATTCATATCTCTGTCTTGGACACACAACTTTCTGTCATAAGCAAGTACATGTCCTTGTAGGTGTATTAGAAACATTGGGATTTGTAAAGAAAATTCTGATCCGTCCTCTCAACACTTTTATTAACCAAAACAATGCACAGAGGTATTATAAAGTTTCCATTTGGTCCATGTAAGCACCCATTAACATGGTAAATTCACAATGCTCTTGCTCACTCCATCATTTTGAGGTGACTGCAAAGTTAAAGACCCATCACATAATGGTTGTGTTTGCCTCACTCTTACGTCCGAGACATTTTAATGCATGGTCAAACTTGCCCATTCATTAAAACTTCCCAAAGTATACCTTGCAAAGTAATCTGTCTTTCTCACTTCCGTTTCTTTCTCTGTCTCAATCTCTCTTCCTTTCTCTGTTTACCTCTGTCTCTGATTTTGTCTCCTACTGCACCATTCTTGACCTTTTGTATGTAAATAATCTTCTCTCTTCACCTAGCTCTTGCTTTGCAGTCCCTCTCGCTCTACCTACCCTGACCGCTCTTTACTTCTCTTTCTCCCTCAGTCTCTCTATCTCTCTCTCTCGCTTTCTTTTTGCTGCATCTGTTTACCTCCCTCTAACTTACTTTTCACATCACCATCCTCAGTTACTGTTGCCTTCCTTTCTTCCCTCTCTTTCTTACTCACATTTTTCTACCTCATTGTTGTCTCCATACCTCTATCATATTGTATCTTATCTCTCTCTACCTCACTAATCACTATATACCACCCTCCTATCTAGTTCACGTGATTATTTATCCCTCTCTATGACTACGTCACCAATTTCTATCAGCCTTTACCTCGTTCTCTGCCTCACCTAGATTTCTGCCTCATGCCTCTATCCTTTCTTCAACTCACCTTGGCACATCATCACCCCTCTTACTTTTCCTATCTCGACTTCTCATGTACATACCCCAGCTCTCTACCTACCTCTAATTTGTTTACATTGCCTTTATCTACCTTACTCCTCAATTATACCTCTCTCTATCCTGCCCCTCTATGCCTTTCTCTCACGATTCCACCTCTCTCTGTCTCTCTCTACCCACCTCTCCATCTCCACTCTACCTTATCCCTCTCTCTTCCTTATCCCTCTCTTTTCACCTCATTGCTCTGTTACCATCACACTTCATTGTCTTTTTCATCTGCTAAGTTCACATCAATCTTAACCTCATCTCTTTTTACCTCACATCCCCCTTATCTCACATCTTTGGCTCCCTCCATCTCTCTATATCTCACCTCTCACTATATTTCTCTCACTCCTCCTTTACCTCTACCTCACCGCTCTCAACCTCAACTCTCTGTTAGCCTCCTCTCTTTCTACCACGCATCTCCCTATCTATCACTAGCCTTTCAATTTACTTTACCTTAAATCCAACATTCACTACCTCACCTCTATCAACTTCAGCATACTCATTTTATACCACCGCACAAACACCATCACCAAATCTTCACAAAAGGACAGGAACAATATCTTAGAAGCATCCTGGTTTTCTGATCACCTGCACCACCAGTCTTAACACCACAACAATCTCCCCGATGCATCTCCAACTTCAACAACTGGATCACTGCCTGCGCAGATACCCTGGCTCCTTTCAAAGCTAACAAAGCCACAAGAACCAGACTGCAAGCAAGCTGTTACAGGAAGGAGCTCAGGCTCACTGAACACCACTGCAAGTAAAATGAGCACAGACGAAGACAAGGTCAGAATGGCACCCATAAGAGAACCTACAAATCCATCCTCAGATGCTACTATCAGAAAATCAGAGTCAACAAACACTTTGTGCTCACCAACCACATCAAAAGCAGCACGAACAGTGCCAAGGAAATCTCTGCCACAGTAAAAGACTTCATCTTTCCAGCAGCAAGCTTGACCAGTGTAACCCCCTCTGAGAGCCTCCACTACCTCCTAAACCACAAACAAGCACTCTTCAAACTCCTCAAGTACATACACGAAGCCTTACACATAATTGGGCCCAGGTACCTCAACAACTACATAAACTTCCACAAACCTACCAGACACCTCTTTTCAGCTGGTCTTCTCGCAACCCCTCCACACACATAAACAGAACCAAATCCGCAGGTTGTTCCTTCTCCTACCTTGCTACTGAAGAGTGGAACAACTGGCTCCTGAGCAGTAGAGCCTTCTCCTCTGTTACTGAATTTAATTCTGCAAGAAACTGAAGACCGGGCTCTTCATTAATCCTGAACCTGGCTCATGGCTTATAGCTGAAGCTTCAGTGCCAGGTTACCCTCACGGGTGAGTTGTATGCCATACAAACACAAACACAAATATATCACAACACAACATCACAATTTGTACCTTCTCTATTTGAACTCATCCTCTCTAGCTCACATCTCTCCATCACTCTTTCTACATCTTTTTACCTCTGTCTCTACACCCACCACTCACTCTCTCTCTCTCTCTTTACGTCATACTTTCTGTACCTCTGCCTCAACCCTATTTCTGTTTCTCTACTTCACCTCTTTTCCCTGTCCTCTCATCTCTCTTCCTACCATTCACCCCTCTGGCTATACCTTTCTCTTTGCCTCACTATTCTATTTACCCAGCTTTTCTTGCTATACTTTTTTGCCTCTCCTTCCTGTTCTCCACTCTCTGCCTACCTGGCATCTCTCAATGCTTCTGCTGCTATGGCACCTCTATACATGCCCATCTGCGCTTCTCTCTACCTCTACCTCTAGCTCTCTATATCGTACTCCTCTTTCTACCTTACCTTTCTCTCCACCTTGCCCGGTACACGATCTCTGACTGTCTTTCTAGATTTTCTACTCCGAGTCTGTCTCACCCTAAACCTTTGCCTATCTTTCTACCTCTTTCTCTTCTGACCTGTTTCTGCGTTTAAATGTCTATTTCTTGTCACCTCACATTTTTTTCTTTACATTATAACTATTTCAACCTCACCTATCTCTCTACCTCATTTCTGTCTCTACCTCCATTCTGCTTCACATTTCACCCGATGGAATGACGAAACTCCTCAGGGCAGTGCTTTAATTTTCACGGTTGCATTGGAATGCCCGTCGGGAAGGGGAATTTATTTGCAATTGCCAATATCCAGCATTTTAAGCTACAATTTCAAGTGTTAAGTGCATTCCATACATTTTGATTTCATGGTATATGCATTTAGTCGCCTAAGCCATCACTCATATATTTCGTACAGTGGGAGAAACAGGCAGGTTAGGCGCTGTATTCCATGTTATTAATAATGTAAATAAAATCTAAGTGTAAACAGTGATTTTATTGATGCTTATTCGAGTTGTTCGAGTTTTCTCGTGATATAATTGGCTGGTGGACTCTGGGCTGTTTAAAGTATGAGTCCCTATTGTTTGGTATCATGAAGGCTTGATTTAGATTATGTATAAGAAATTCAAAGTTGTTCTGAATCACTGGCCCCAAAATGCGTCTTGTCCAGGCCCTAGGGATCCTTAAGATGGCACTGTTACGTCTATTGTGAATTAAGTAGAATACTTAACTCGTGGACCAGAGGGAGGCCTATCAGCTCTCTCTCAAAAATGTTTAAATAGCACCACATGGCACAGGGACACTGAACATAAACAACCCACCTTATCCTCCGCGGGGGTGGGGGAAATTATGGAATTGTTTGGAAACAAATGGTCCAAACAGCGCCATCTGTACTGATGCAACGGCTGAGATGTTTCTGGGATGAATCATCACGGCTCTTCTATTCCCAGAGGCAGCCCCTCGTTTGCAGTCCATCGGGAAATGCCAGATTGCCCGAACTGCCACTTTGGCCCCGATTACAATCACTTATATTTTGCACTTCGATTTATCACCAGCTAAACGGTGAAGTTAAAAGAGAGAGCAAAGCGGGCACTATAATGAGTTTAAAATACCTTACTTCTGATGTTTTCCTGAATGCTAAACAGTGTGGTAAAGCCCACACTATTGTGCTAGGAAGTTTTACAGCCGGTTCATGCAAAGGGACAATGGATGACCAGAGACTTCGGGACTCGTACAGGGTCCCTAGTAATGGCGATGGGGTAAAGTAGGAAGGAGCGGGCACCACTGGGATTACATGGTAAACGGTAACTCCACCGGCCCAGAGTCTGTTTTTTTTATTTGCACACTTAACTTACTCAAAGCAGACTGATCTAACTGAAATACTTGGCGAATACATGCAGGAATGCAACAAAACACGCATCACGTTCCCCCCGAAAAAAAAACGTTTAATAGAAGTAAGTCATTGATGCCTGTAGAGTCAGTAGTTCCTAAGGGGGTCCTACTGGGCTATTTGCAGGATCCCTTTGATGGGAGTCTGATATGGATTCTAAAAATGTGGTAAAATGACTTGAATATTCGCCCATACCCGAAGATTTTAAAAAAAAATGTCAAGCTCCCTGAAACTATGTGATTCTGGGACTGTGGCGTTTTCTGCATAGTTATGGATTTGTCACGTTTGACACCTACTCCATCATCTGTTGCACAATGTGTACATTTTAACACACAAAAAACGATTTCTAGCTCATATGGATCAAAAGTTACTAAAAGCAGGGCGACGGGTGCTGTGCAGTGCCCTTCAAGCAAGGGTTGACTGGTCATGTTTCAGTTTCTTATTGTGGTATTTTGTGTTAAACTGGTGCTACTGAGATGAAACCTTTGCCAATACGTGTAAAATGAATAGTGATGTAGTTCTATCACAAAAGGTACCGCAGTAGGCTCCGTAATTTACCTTTTCCTGCACATAGTCAACTCTTGCCTCATACTTTCGTCCTCCCGCGACCCTGAGCAATGTTAATGAGACATAAGCTTATGAGAATGAGGTTAGCATCACCGCGGGAGTATCGAACATTATTGAACTGGTCCTGCGAGTTTGGTGATTCTTTGAAGTTCTGAGCTGTAAGAAAACTGTAATCTGGGCGGTTTAGGGAAATGGGGGAGAAACATTTGTGGAGCAGCCTAAGGACCACGACAATTTTGTGAAACTTGTGTATGAGCAAAAACTATTTTCAACCCGCGCTGTCAGGAGGGGAGCTGAGGTGAAGCAATCCCAGCTGCGCAATATGAATTCGACACACGCCCAGGCGCGCGGGAGCTCCATAGCAGTAGAAACAATTGATTGGATGCGCGGGTATAACCGACAACACGTGTTGCTCAGGACCCCCTGTGACGGGAAGTTTGCTATACCTCATCTCTATTCCGAGAGGTAGGTTCTACAAGGGGGCAGCTTGTGCAGGACCCCAAGGGAGCCTCCTGGCCCACCCAAGGCCCATTCACGACTGGAATAGAGCAGAACATCTGTTTTTAATGATGTTTTACGCGTGCCTGTGGTACCCTCCACCACATAACCAGAAACGAAGCAACGACTTGGGGTACGATACGTTCCTATGTGGATAGCTGTGAAGTCTTCCCAGATGCAAGCTGATGGTTTCACATCACTCACACCCACCAAGAAACAGCTGGGTATCCCTCTACGCTCCTACTACAATAAAAGACAGAAAAAGCAGGCTCCCTTTAGAAGGTAAAACTCAAAAACATGCAAATCCTATAAATAATCTGAGAAGAATTTTGATTTTCGGAGAAAAGTAAATAAAAACGTGTACACAATTGGAATGCATATCTTAAATGTGTATAATTCTATGTTCTTTCTACTGCGAGGCAGTTCGAGTGAAATAAAGAACGTTTAATGGGTCATTATACTCGGTTCACTTGATATACATGTGTATGTACATGGGTACATGTGCCAGTATTGTGCTTCCTGCTAGGATCGTTTCTAACGTGAAGGATACTAGTTTCAATTACAGCATGTGCATTTCTGCATTTCATTCCTCTGAGACTGATAAAATAAGAATTACTGAGCCGACTCATATGGATATGTGTTATTTACACTGATACAAAATCACAGTATATGCTTTAGCAAGTGCTACTCAAAACGCAATTTATTATAGAGCTCATATAAAGTTTTATTATTCACACCACAAAATACCCGGGTCTAGCGCTGAAAACAGGTTAGGTACCTAGAATGTCAGAGGTGTGTTTCTTTTTTAGAACAAAATCCCTCACCCACCAGAGATGGCACGCTTCATTATAGGGATTCTCCCCACACCCTGACAACTAGTCACGGTGCAGGCTACAACTCCCTCTCTAAATGGAAGGAGCTCTTCAGATGTTTTCGGGCATTGCATGTCTGCCCCTTGGAGTTAGTTTTAATTAGGCCTGGGAGGATTTCACGGAGTTCGACTCCGTGGAATTCCACGGAGTTGATTAAAAACTCCATGAAATTCCACGGAGGTGGAGTTCCGTGACCAGCGAAGTCCTGAACACACCCTAGAGTGCTCCCCGGACAGCCCAGAGGAAAGGTTATAATTTATTTAAAAAGTAGGACATGTACTTTTAAGTTTCACATGTCCTGGTAGTGAAAAACTCCTAAATTCATTTTCACTACTGCAAGGCCTATCTCCCATAGAACAACATTGGAGTTGCCTTATTACATTATAAGTGCAATTCTCAAGTGGGAAGAGATATTTGATCATGTTTGGTGACTATGGAAACCTAATTTAAAATCCTTATTTATGATGAATTTGGATTTTCAATTACAATTCTGAAAATGCTACTTTTAGAAAGTTGGCATTTTCTTGCCTTAGCCATTTGGTGCCTGCATCCTGTCTCTGGTCAAATGACTTTGTATAGTTGACAGTTGGGCTTTGTGCATTCCACCTAGAAAGCCTCCCACAATAGAAGCTTAGGTGTAACTAGATGGGCTATCACTAGCAGAATGAGAAAGAGGAGCTGGGCCTAGCCTCACGTACACTTGGGTACGCTGTGTCCTGACTTAATACAAAGGGCTGCATGCACCCTGTAGTTAGTCTGGAGCCAGGGCCAGGAAGGCAAGGTTGGCCTGCTGCTGTCTTGCGTGTGAAAGAAGAACCGGACCTGCAACTTCATCTTAAACACAGGACCGCAGAGTGACTCAAAGGATTAGTCTACTGACCTGATCTGAGCCTCATGGATATAAAAGGCTCTTCAATAGTTCCTGGGGCCATCTTGAGTGAGTTCCATACCCCCAAGTGCTGCCTGTCAGGGCTTCGACCCTTGGTGTGGCTCTCAAGCTCTTGAAAGCAAGCTTTTGGCCTCTTTGCGCCCCCAAATGGGCCAGTTTACAGCAGAACTGCCATCCTCCTGACTCTTCACACAGCAGAGTCTACAACCCATAGAGAACCACCAAAACAAAGTTACAGTCCGCACGCCCTTGACCGACTGCAGCCAGCGACGCTCTTCTTTCTCCCAGAGACTCTCCCCAACACGTACAGGACTCTTGGCACAAACCTTTAGAAGGTACACCTTCAACTGGATTAATCTAGGACTGCATCCGACGCGTGCTCTGTTAGAGTTGGCCTGAAACTTTTTCTTTGACCCGGTCCAGCGTGACCAGATAGGCCTGTTTGGCAATTTCTGCTTTTTAGTGCTATTTTGCAGTTTATTAGTTAAAAATGCATAATTCTGGTTCTACTGATCAGAATTTTTTCGTTTTTATCTTGTTTTATTGATGAAATTAAGATATATTTTACTATCCAGGTGAGGGATCTTTTTGTGTGCCGTTTTCACTGTTTTACTGTTTGACGTGTTGCACAAATACTTACCTTCACCAAAGGGTGAGCACAGGTTAATTCGGGGCTTGCTTGTGCCTTGCCCCAACTTGGATTATGGTTGCTACTTGACCAGGGCTCACACCCCAGTTAACCAGTAACTCCTTCTCCAACATTTTTGCTCCACTGTTGCCCCGCTGTAATCTCTATATGCATGCGGAGGTGTACAAAGTAGCTTACTAATATACTTTACTGAGCAGGAGACCTTTAAGAAACAAATAAAAACAGCAAAGTTGTTGCTATCTTATATGACCACAACCGTAAGCCGGCTGCATCCTGTCATTACTGATGAGCCTGATATTGCCCATTCTTAATGTCGAAAGTCCTTTGGCTGAAATTTCAGGAACAGGGAGCAGCTTATCAGGTAGTAAAGTGGGTTTCGCCACTGTCACTCAGTGCTGGCAAGCCTCACTGGTAGTACAAAAATCAATAACCTGCAGCTGGAAGCCCTACTGCAACAGCTCTTAACCTGTGGTCCAAGGACCCCTGAGGGTCCGCAAAGCCTACTCAGGAGATCCGTGACTGTATTACCAAATTAGCTAATGTTAAAACTAATACATTAAAATAAGTAAAGTATATACAAATAAAGAAGCAACACAAAAATGTGAAAAGTTTTCTATACTTGGCTGAGAATTAAAGAAAATATTTCAGTATTTGAACATGTCTTTAGAGTGTACTTTTAAAAATAATTGTGTATTTTTTTGAAGTTAAATATGGAAGTTACTTTAGCCAGCTGTCCCCAGCTTCTAATAATGACTTAGTGGAGGTCCTGAGATTTCAGTACTGATTCATTGGAGGTTCACACAAATCAAAAGTTTAAGAACTGCTGCCCTACCTGATTAGGACAGATATGATGCAAAATTATGCCGTTAACCTTTACAGTTCACTCATTCCTCGTGCAATAGTGCCATTTTTGTGAGATGATAATAAACTCTGAGGTGCAGTAGATTACAAACGTCGCTATACCTTTAGTTTTTTTAATTAGAAACATATGCATGGAAAACATTTCTACATAATTGTGCTCTATGCTCTTGTATACTGTGCTGTTCAGTCTCTTCAGTTTTTGAAATCCATTATTCACAGGGATAACGTAATTTCCCCAGTTTGCGGAAAATAAGCCATTTATAGGCATGACAATGACATAATTCGTATGAAATTTGGGTTTTGAAACCACCCTATAAGGGCATTGTAAAGCAAAACCTACAGATATAGGGGCATATTTACAAGGATGTGGCTTAGGGCAGCACAGCAAGTGACCTTGCTGCACTGCCCTGCGCCACAGGGAAAGGGCAGAAATGCATCACAAATTGCTGCCCAGAGCCAATGTAGGCACCCTTGCACCATGGTGCAAGGGTGTCTGTGTTGTTAGCAGGATTGTTTTTGTGCAGGAAGGGACACCTTCCGGCCCAAAAACAATCCAGAGAGGCATTTTCCTCTTTCCATGTGTGCTGCAGAATGCAGCACACATGGAAAGAGGAAACAATGAGGAGAAAGAAAGATATTTCTCCTTGTTGCGTCTTCCCTGGGACGGCAACAGCTTTAATGCATTCCCAGGTTTACAGGTTCTTGTAAATCTGGGAATGCGTCAAAACCCATGGGTGTTGGGTGGCAACACCCACTGCATCTCCCATGGTATTCCTCCCTGACGCAGTGTAAGGCAACGCAGCAACTTGCAATGCGTTGCCTTACACCATATCTACAAGGACATAAAAAACCAAGCAAAGTGGCTTTGTGTGGCCCTGTAGACATGGGTCTGCACTATGTGCCGCCTGTGCATCACAAAAAGTGATGCACTGGAGGCGCATGGGGTTTGTAAATATGCCCCAGAGATATTTTGTATTCATGGTTAGCTATGGTATTCTGGCTACCCTGATTTGCTTTTGTTCATACACTGTTAAATTGGATAATGCACTCCGTTTGTCCAGAATAAAAAACGTGTTTGAGCTTATTTGAAAGTTCTTTGTGTGCATAAAGGTATCGCCCTCTGACCCTGGGCGTAACTCGAACTTGCAAAACAGCACTGCCTTCAGCGGGGGAGCAGCGTCTGCACTACTGGACGCCTCCTCCTGAGGTTTATAACACAATTCCCAATTGTTGACTAAAAATGTCATTAGATTAAATGAGTTGTACTCCATCAGTGTTGGTCTGTTGACTCGAATTTTATCATGCAATAGAAAGCATCAATCATGTTCATGTATAACCATATGAGACCTACTTGGGAAGATCGTTATCATGTGTATATGTACATATTTAATAAACCGAATGCATTGCGGGCTGTTGCCCTTCGTCAGGGGATAAGTAATCCTCTGTGTTCACCATGTGCTCTAAGCTATCCATTCCCAAGTAAATCTCATAGGCCCTCATTACAACGATGGCGGTACAAACGCCTACCACCGCAGCAATGGCCGCCAAAAGACCATTGCCGCGGCTACCAGCTGCCTGCCATATTATGACCACAGCCAGATTTCCATCACAAGAAGGGTGTAAATCCGGCTGTGGCCATACTGGCAGATGGTGGTAAAGTGGCGGTGCTACCACCAGCAGCGCCACACCAGTAGACCGCTGCCAGCCGTATTATGAGAAATAATACGACTTGGCGGTGTTCTGCTGGCAGGTGCTGCTGGCGGTAGCAGTGCCAGTCCTGTCCCCTGCCGGAAGACCCCCTGCATTCAGGTAAGTCGGGTTTCCGACAGGGGAGGAGGATGGGGGTGTTTGTGTGTGTGTGGGGGTGTGTGTGCATGGATGTGTGAGTACGTGCATGAATGGGGGTGTGTGTTTAGTGTTGTGTGCGTGCGTCTAAGTAGGTGTGTGAGTGCGTGAATGAAGGTGTGTGAGTGTGTGAATGGAACTGTGTGAGTGCGTGTATGTATGAAAATGTGAATGCGTGTCTGCCTGTATGTTTCGATGTGTGTGCGGATGTGTGCGTGGATGTCTTCATGTTTGCTTGTATGTATGTGTGGATGAGTGTGTGTAGGCGTGTGGGTGTGTGTAGGGGGGCGTGGATCTAGGGGGTGTTGGGGGGAGCCTGGGGAGTGGAGGGGTGAGTGGGGGACTCCTATCAGTGACAGGGAAGGAATTCCCTGTCACTGATAGGGCCTACCGCCATGGTTTTTGTGGCGTTACGAACGCCACAGAAACAATGGCGGTAGGCAGGGTCGTAATACCGGCGGCGGCACAATAGCGGCCACAGGGTGGCTGCTACCGCAATGGCAGTCTGAGTGGTGCATTGGCGGGTTGGCTTCAGCCAACCCGCCACTGTCATAATGTGGTAATTAACACCGACCGCCGGGTTCATAATGACTCCCATAATGTTATACATGAAGATGATCGATGTTTTCTATTGGATAATAAAAATTCGAGTCAACTGATCAACACTGATGGAGTACAACTGATTTAATTTAAAGTAATTTTGAGTCAACAAGTGGGTACTATGTTGTAAGCCTCAGGAGGAGGCTTCCAGTAGTGCAGAGAGGGGTCACTGCTCCCACATGGGTGGCAGTGCTGCTTTGCTACTCTGATTTACTTCTCATATACTTCAGACATGCTCTGTAGCCAGCATACCCCTGTCTGTTATATTTCGAGCATGACCCTGTCTAGTAGGACTATACATAGGTTCCATGCTGCTAGTACCCATTGGGCACGTCCTTGGCTGCAACAAAGCTCTCTGCCAAGTGCCCCTGCTTGCAGAACAAACTGGGCACTTGACGTGGCCAGCGGTGGAATCTATTCGATCTACCAACCCTAAAGAGAGGTAAACTACATTTCTTAGATATAACAAAATTGGACAGATGTCAGTGTCTGATGTACAGTAGTTCTCCCTAAAGACTTTGTTGATTTTTGTCCACCCTCTCCCCATGCTTTTTTGTGGCTCTCCCAGATTGAGAATCATGGTCCTGGGCTGAGGGAAAACTGGGAATACTCACTAGGGAAGGCAAGATGCTGGCATGTGGAACAAGCTGAAGATTTCTTTAACATTCAACACTAATGCAAGCCAAATAAATGTGTATCCCTTAATATACAAAGCCATGGTAATACCAGTAGCTCCTCTCATCTAGACATGAATAGGTAGTGCTGATGTTCTTTAGGAACAACTTGGTCTGACACAAAACTTCATGGAGAGTTCTTTTCTGAGTGCTGTACACCCATTCACTACTATAATCCAAATCAGAGATGCTATAGGCGCTATATGGTATACAAATGTAGTCTGTTAAACGAATAAAGCTGACAAATTACACAAATATAAAAAGAAATGTCCAAAGAGTTTTTTGAAATAAGGGCTCTGGAGGTAGGAAGAGTAGGGATTAACATGGTACAAATTGGGATGTAATTCTGGAATGTCTAAGTAGCAGACATCTTGGAGTAGACAAGTGCCTAGAATCAGCAGGTCATTGGCTCAAATTCTCCACAGTGCTGACTGACACTTTGAATAATTGTGATGAAACCTAACATTACTAGGTTTCTTTGTGTTCGACATTTAATTAAAAAACAGAACATAAAAGCCAGCATATGAATGAAGGGTCAGCTAAACAAGTCAGAGATGGTTCTTTCCCTTGGGCAAAGAGCAAATTCATGATGTTTCTGTGGAGAGGCTGCAGGGCCAGCAGCATCCCTAAAAGGTTGACATCAATTTTTCCTTACTCTCCTACTATCTCTGACATCTTCTTTCTGTCTCTCTGACATACCCTGTACAGGAGGGCCATGGGGCGGGCAGGGGCTACTGGGCCTTGATGTTCCATGGTTCACCCTATTTAGCGAACTTGGTCAAGTACAAGGTATTCAGCACTTGATTCTCAGTGGTAGCATTTGTGAGCATCACAGGCTTCTCAGGGTGATAGTGAGGCAGTGCTCCAGTTCAGCAATTGGTGATCACAAGAAGTATAATAACTGAATGTCCATCTCAGTGCTTGGCATTCAAGAAAGAGAAGTTGTGTAACGCACATATGAAGGAAATACTACACACAAACAGAAGTAAAGCACAGTTTAATGTCCTGGGCACTCATGGGCAGGTCTCTGCCCTTATGTCCTATTTCTCTCTGGTCCCCCTACCCCCCTTTGCTATCAAGGCCGTTTCCATGTGGGATCAGGGAAATAGCATGATTATGTCTCAGGTGCAGATATCCTCACTTTGAGGTATTTGCACTCGCCCAGCCTCTCACAGTTCAGTAATTTTAGTTCCCATACAGTTCAGTTGCTCAGTTGTTACCACCCATGGTAAAATTCCTTTCTGACATTTGCCCAGCATCATCTCAGCATGCCCACTCCTTCCCACATCTGAGGGGAAGGGATGTGCACATTGGCCTAAGGTGCCCAACCAGCAAATGCAGCTTCAGCGATCCTGCTTTTGTACGTCTCCATTGGTTGCTGGAAGCATTAGAGTAAGCAGGGATAATGATCCCTGTGGAAGGCTTGGTCTGAGTGCAGAACATTTACATGCTGTGCAGGCAGTTGTCTTGAATCAGTGCTGTCACACACAGACCAATCACCTTTATGCAGTGTGGTCATGCATTGGCTGACTTCCTTCTGATGGTGCGGCCAATAACTGGCTCGTCTCCTTCTTGACATATGTGCCACATAGGCCAATCTGAGCAATAAGGCCACACACAGAGCAGTCTTCTGCTTGACAATAATACCATGTACAGGGTGATCTATTCTGGGCAATACAGTCATGCCATGCACAGGCCAGTTGTTTATCTGGGCAATTCAGTCACAACCTGGCTGATCTTCATATGGGCATTAAGAGCACACATAGGCCAATTCAGACTAAGATCACAGCTCTTACAGAAAGTGATCACACTCAGATGATGTCCCTCACCTCTGGGAGACTCTCAGGCATACTCCAGCCTGGTTGCACAGCATCCCTCTCAGTACTCTGTGGAGCACTCACTTCCTTGGTATTAAAGGCCTCTGAACAGGAACAACAAATGGCATCATACTTTTAAAAGAGCTGTGTATCCACTGTCTGCACTTTCAGAACCAGTTTGGGGTGGTTATCTTTATGTGTCCTTTATAGGCAGTTCTCCAGACATAGCCTTTGCATTGAATGATGCTTCTCACAGCAGGGTTGTATCCAGCCAGGTGCATCCAAAACAGAGGCACAAAGAGGTATGGGGTTTCTCACCTGGCCGTCAACAGCCAACAAGAAGTTTAATCAGGGAAAGGCAAAATGCTGTGCCTCGTCTAAGGTGTCTCCATAACCTTGCTCAACAGGTTCTGCAGTTCCACCCTTCACCCCTACCATCTACCAAATGGCACTTCAGGACGACTAATCAGCAGCTCCTTGCTTAGCAAAAAGGCATCATTGAAATTCTAACGCAGACACCCACACTTCAGTTTCCAGGAATCCTCCCTCGAGCTTTAAGGATGTCAGCAATACACTACTGCTGTTTGGGAAAACATTCTTATCTCCTTTTTTTGCAAAAAGACAGGTCAAGGATACCCAAAATGGATCACACAAGCTTCCATGACTCTAGCGTACACACACACATCATGCATGTACCACACAGGCTTCATACATAAAGGTGCACAACATCCACTTGGGATGGGTAAGTGCACAGACGTAAAACTTTGAATGAGTGCTCCAGTACGCCTCCACAATAGTGACAGAGAGAAAAAGGTTGGGTAACAGCTTTGGATTCAGAAATCATGGTACACTGCCACCACTGCTCTGTGTGTCAAACCTACACAAGGATATTAGCCCACTGAGGGCACAGAACAGAACAGGTCCAGGACCGTACTCATGACAAGTGACAGGCCTAGGCCTCTTCACATAGGCTACATTGGCATGACGCTAAAGTTGAAAATCAAGGTCATGATACCAGGGACACGCGGTTGGGCACTTAGGACAGGGGAACACCACTATACACCGTGCAGTGGGCATGCCTGTCCCAACACTCCCCTGTTCTGCTTCTCTGTTTCCCTCCCACTTTCTCACACACTGCTTCCCTTCTCTCACATCTCTCTCTCACCATTTCTCTCTCACCTACTCCCCATCCTGAGATAGTCCCTTTTGGCCCCACCAGTTTTCACATCAACCAGTTGTCACTAGAGAATAGGTATTCTGGGGTCAACAGCTTCAGCTAGTATTTCTAACTGTTGTTGATAGATTTGTGAAGATTTCACCGCAGGACTTATACCAATGCATTCTGTATGTAGGTATTTGTCCGGTAGTGATATTTCCGTCACTCCCATTCTCCTTGATTCCATCCCCCCATTTCGTTGCATTGTCTTTTTTGCCCACTTCCGTGGTTACTTTGGAACAGTGTCTCTCTCTTCTTTCTGTGGTGGTAGGATCGCAACACTGATCTGATCATCTTCTTCTTCTGTCTGCCTTTTTTTTAACAGGGGTATCCCTGTACCCTGTACCAGAGCCCAATATCTATATTTTATTGGTAGGTTACCCCTGTACCCATGCCTACCTGCTCTGCCACAGCAAACAGTCTGACACCAGTTACTGGTGCATAGTTTGTGTTGTCATAGTAACACAGGTGTTGAAATGACTGGCAGTAAACTATGCGGCAGGAATGCAGCAAACCCTTGTGCAACATATTTCCTGCTTCATATACATGCACAAAACATTGCAAAACAATGTTGCCTTAAACTATGACGGCTGAAGGTGACACCCATAACATAGACCAATTGCAAGATATGCTATAAAATTCCTTCAGAGATAGATATTATCAAACTCTGCTATGGATAGTACAGCAGAGCTCAAATAGCTCTCAGGGTTTTACCTCAAGACTGAGTAACTCATCCTAATTTCTCCTTTGTGTTCTGGTACTTATTGTTTTAATTGGGGTGCAGCTAGTGGACTGCAAGACGCGGAATTCTAATTAAAAAACTGGATAATCTAATCATCCCTGAGATTGAACTATTTGAGTTATTTCTCATTCCCTCATGCACTTTTCCTAGTTCTGGCAGTATGGGTCAATAAAAGTATGTGTTACTGTGATCAAAGTTGGCTTTTTCCAGAAGGGATTGACTACCCTTACTGTCTGACAGAAAAACAGGAGTACAACTCTGGATCTGCTCTAGAAGGAGCAGAAGGAAAGGAACTAACATCTGTTACCAGAGATAGCATCAGTGCGAAGCCACATGACACCACCTAAAGGATCACAGAAGCACTTCCATGAAAATGATTCTGACTCCATTCTGGCACCTGTGGAGTATTCTAAGGTGATAAATCTGAGGTGAGATATAATATCCACCAGAAAGTGTGTTACCAAAGGTAAGTAACTTGTACTTCAGAAGTTTAAGTACCACTCCTGTGAATGAACCTGAACTAATTATCTATGTGACATTGGCACTGCCTAATGGTAGTTCCTGAAAGATAGTCATAGGGCATGACTCCCTAGAGGATCCATATTTATTGCTCATAGTTGCTGTTAATATCTCCTTCTCAGTGGTGAGGGAAAACGACTTCCAGTGAGACCAGCCCATGTCCTGGGAGTTGAATACAGAGGCAGTTCCCTAGGGAAAAGATCACATTTAATGCCCTCATATATATTCCTCTCATCTTAATGGTGCAATAGATGGCAAGCTCATAGCTGAAGGCATGGGAGGCAGTCAATGTAGGTGTTGTGTGTAGATGGGTGCACTCATGTCACGGGGGACACATTCAGGATGTATCCCTCTCCTCTTGTAGTCTTCAATGTGAGAGGTTTTGTGTGGTGTTCCACAAGGTTCGTCCCTCTTTCCCATCTCGTATAACATTTATATATGACCTCTGTTGGACCTCACCCAATCATACAGATGAAGGGCTATGTCCTGCATGGATAATACACATGTTATTATAAAACTGGACAAGTTTCCTAAGCTGTCTTAAAAATTAAAAAAGATAAAAAAATCTTCCCAATTTTCAGTTTTGAAAATATGAAATTCATGATTGCAACTGATATGGGTGCCACATATTTACATCCTCTGTGTTCCCTAGGTGCACTCTCCTTTATGGCACAAGTTCAAACCATTTTGTTAATGTTTTAATCTGTGTGCTGTCAGGAATTGTGCAATGTCACGTATTGCACTTCTCATTACAACTGTTGCAGGTGCTAGCTGTGAGCCACATTGGCCAGCTACCTGGCTCACCTTACTGCGACCCGTAGGTTCTCTCTCTATTCACAAAAAAACTGAAGACCATCTTCTTCTAATCCTGTTTAATGTTAAATTTGTTAGTCTGCCCATAAAACTCTACAACTATCGACTACATGGTTGCTTGGCTATGCTTGACTCATGTTCAGGGTACCAAGGTCAAGTCACCTTTGACTTGGTGGGATCTAGAAGAGATTTATGGAACACACCCATAAAAACCGAGACCAACCTGGCCAGGGCTCTCTTATGGGCATGGTGGTGAATTTTCAGGGGCGCAGCTTCAGTGGGGGTGTGTGGGGTGGTACACCTCCTTAATAAATGAATTTTCTGATTAATATTTGGGTACACATGCTTTCAGTCTGGTCTGGGGAGATGTCACCCGGATTTGTCCAGGATTTTTTTACATTAATTCAGACAAAAACGCACACACACTGTTGCCCTCAGTATTTAAAGTTGTCAAATGTATTGGCAATTTTAAGGAATATTGGGGGTCATTACGACCCTGGCAGAAGGCGGAGAAGCGGCGGTAAGACCGCCAACAGGCTGGTGGTCTTTTTTTTGGAATTATGACCATGGCGTTTACCGCCATGGTCATCCGCCGCTTCTGCGTTCCGCCCGCTGGGCTGGAGACCAGGGTCTCCAGCCCGGCGATGGTTATTATAACGCTGGCGGTATTTTGACCCGGCTGACCGCCATGGATTTCATGCGGTTTGGAAATCCATGGCGGTAAGCACTATCAGTGCCAGGGAATTCCTTCCCTGGCACTGATAAGGGTCTCCCCCCCCCCCCACCCCGACCCCCAACATAACATCACTCATACACACACGACACGCACGCAGGCACCACCAACACACATACACGCACACACACCGACATACATGCCAACATCCACACACACAGTCAGACATGCACACCCACATTCAAACATACACGCACACAACAATATAGACATACCTACAGTCATACACGCACTCATTCCCAACCTCACAACACCACCGCACGCATACACGCACTCACACACCCCCACTACATACACACACGCACACCCCCATGCACCCACACAACATACAACACTCCCCCGCCCCCCTCCCCTAACGGACGATCGACTTACCTGGTCCGTCGATCCTCCGGGAGGGGACAGGATCCATGGAGGCTGCTCCGCCGACCCCACACCGTCAACAGAACACCACCACGCCGAATCACAGGATGTGATTCGCTGGGCGGTGTTCTGTTGACGGGGCGGTGGAGGTGGAGCAACCTCCACTTCCCCGCCGCCCGCCAGTATGGCTGTTGGCGGCTCTCCATCCAAAAAAGAACGGAGAGCTGCCAACGGTCATAATACGCTGAGCGGCAAACCGCCACCACTGGCGGACTTCCGCACGGTGGTCCCTCGGCGGTCTTGGAAAAAGACCGCCGAGGTCAAAATGATCCCCATTGTGTTTTCCCTCTCTCAGTACCCCTACCAATCCACATTCCTCTCTCTTCCCACTTCCCCTAGGCCCCTCCCATGCACCCTGCCTGTCGTATAATGTATTTTTACATTATGTGCCAGCCTAATTGTTGGAAAATCTGAAGCTCACACCCCTCCAGTCTTACTGACCAAGCTACGCCCCTGTGAATTCTTTAAAACCTCTGCTCTAAGTCACCACTTCATGTGCACCCATAAACATCTTGCAAACGAATGAATGAATAAATAAATAAATTAATGGTTAATGGTGAACTTGTATCAACCAGGTGGGATTCTCAGTGCGAATATTGTAATTAGTGCCTCCACCTGTCGGAAGCCTTTGATGTTTGAATTTTGAAAGAACACTCTAAAGCGAAACACAGTCAACATTCAAAATGGGTATGTCAAAACAGGAAATGACAGCAATGCTGTGCTCATGAATAAAGGGTATCATATAAATCAAACATTTAATGTAAGTTAACAGTGTCTGTAAAAACACAAGCAATAGCATAGATTCTTTAGGTACAAAACTATAAACTTAACTTGAAGGTGGAAAACAAATATTTGCAGATAATGACTTTTAAATAGCAGTATCAAAGCTCTACAGCATTCTATGAACAGAAATACATATCAGAATGTCTGCACATGCGATTCAGAATATGGGCATACAGCCCTAGAAATATAAACAACTGAATAATCCAGAATTCGGATTAAAGGGGCAGATATTGCTGCATCTTGTTTAACTCAATTATTGTGCCTTTGAAATAAGCTCTTAAGCAATCAACTAAATCTCTCTGTTCCAAATCCATGCTTTTATGGCCACGCAAAAGATAATCAGTCTTTCAAAACGCTTGTGTATGGCACTTATCTAGGATGATCTGGTACTGGCTAGCAAAAATAATTACAAAGCCAAGTTTGTGCCTCAAATAACGCTTGTGAATTTACTCCATGGCAGCATGGCATTTAAGTAACTGCATTTCTTCCTTGCCTTTGTTAGTCAACATTTCAGTGGCAAAGTATGTTTT
The DNA here is from genome assembly GCF_031143425.1 of Pleurodeles waltl. Classification (NCBI taxonomy): domain Eukaryota; kingdom Metazoa; phylum Chordata; class Amphibia; order Caudata; family Salamandridae; genus Pleurodeles; species Pleurodeles waltl. Next base: position 416,789,613 of record NC_090448.1, on the reverse strand, counting down.
GAAATTATTATCTTTAACTTCTGTTGAAACGGAAAGGCTTGATGTTCATCATTTTGTTTAGCCTACATCTTTAGAACTGTGGCTGGTTAACAGCTGTTGCTTATGTTATCAAGGGAAACACATGATAACCACAGACAGCTCTTACATTCTATTCGGCCATTTTTTATCTCTGCTTTCACCTTCAAGTTCTGTTAGTCTTTCAGTTAATGGTCCCCTTCCTGACGAGGCAGACATTCAATCAATCAATCAATCATTTCATTTGTAAAGCGCACTATGTAGCCGTCAGGGTTTCGAGGCGATGGGGGGGGTGAGCTGTTAGCGGTCGAAGAGCCAGGTCTTGAGGAGTCTCCTGAAGGTGAGGAGGTCCTGGGTCTGGCGTAGAGAGGTGGGGAGAGAGTTCCAGGTCTTGGCGGCGAGGAAGGAGAAGGATCTGCCGCCGGAGGTCTTGCGCTGGATCCTGGGGACGATGGCGAGGGCGAGATTGGCAGAGCGGAGTTGACGAGTGGGGGCGTAAAAGTTGAGTCTGGAGTTGAGGTAGGTAGGTCCGGTGTTGTGTAGAGCCTTGTGAGCGTGGGTGAGGAGTTTAAAGGTGATCCTCTTGTCCACGGGGAGCCAGTGGAGGCCCTTCAGGTGAGGGGAGATGTGACATCGGCGGGGTATGTCGAGGATCAGGCGGGCGGATGCATTTTGGATACGCTGGAGTCGTTTGATGTCTTTTGTTGGGATGCCTGTGTAGAGTGCGTTGCCGTAGTCAAGTCTGCTACTGACGAGGGCTTGGGTCACCGTCTTTCTGGTTCCTGTTGGGATCCACTTGAAAATTCTGCGTAGCATTCGAAGGGTGTTGAAGCAGGAAGAGGAGACGGCGCTGACCTGTTTGGACATGGTGAGGGCGGAGTCCAGGATGAAGCCGAGGTTTCTTGCGTGGCTGGCTGGGGTGGGTGGGGGTCCGAAGTCGGTGGGCCACCAGGAGTCGTTCCAGGCCGAAGGGGTGCGCCCGAGGATGAGGACTTCCGTCTTGTCGGAGTTGAGCTTCAGGCGGCTGTCGTTCATCCACTCGGCGATGGCTTTTAGTCCCTCGTGGAGGTTGGTTTTGGCGGTGAGTGGGTCTTTGGTCAGGGAGAGGACGAGCTGGGTGTCGTCGGCGTAGGAGATGATGCTGAGGTGATGTTGGCGGGCCAGTTTAGCGAGGGGGGCCATGTAGACGTTGAACAACGTAGGGCTGAGCGAGGAGCCTTGGGGGACGCCGCAGATGAGGTTGGTGGCTTTGGAGCGGAAAGGGGAGAGTCGGACTCTCTGGGTTCTGTCGGAGAGGAAGGATGAGATCCAGTTGAGGGCTTTATCTTGGATGCCGGCTTCATGGAGGCGGGTCAGTAGGGTGCGGTGGCAGACTGTGTCAAAAGCGGCTGATAGGTCGAGGAGGATGAGGGCCGAGGTTTCGCCGTTGTCCATTTGAGTTCTGATGTCATCTGTGGCGGCGAGGAGTGCAGTCTCGGTGCTGTGGTTTCGTCTGAAACCGGATTGAGAGGGGTCTAGGATGGAGTTGTCTTCGAGGAAGTGGGCGAGCTGTGTGTTGACGATCTTCTCGATGACTTTTGCTGGAAAAGGGAGGAGAGAGATCGGTCGGAAGTTTTTGAGGTCGTTGGGGTCAGCCTTGGGTTTCTTGAGGAGGGGTTGGATTTCTGCGTGTTTCCAGCTGTCTGGGAAGGTGGCGGAGTCGAAGGAGAGGTTGATGATCTTGCGGAGTTTGGGGGCGATGATGGCGTTGGCTTTGTTGAACACGTGATGTGGGCATGGGTCCGTGGGAGAGCCTGAGTGGATGGTGTTCATGGTTGTTATTGTTTCGGTGTCATCCACGTGGGTCCAGGCGGTGAGGCGGCAGGCGTCTGTGGAGATGTCAGGGGTGGGGTCTGGCGGCAGAGTGGCGTTGAAGCTGTCGTGGATGGTAGTGATTTTCTGGTGGAAGAAGGTGGAGAGGTCATCACAGAGTTTCTGGGAGGGCAGGATGTCGTTGGAGTTGGCGTTGGGGTTTGAGAGTTCCTTCACGATGCCGAAGAGTTCTTTGCAGTCGTGGGCGTTGTTGTTGATGCATTCAGTGAAGTGGGCGCGCTTGGCGACTCGAATCCGTTGGTGGTGTTCACGGTTGGCGTCTTTGAGGGAGGCGAGGTTGTCGGGTGTGCGCTCTAAGATCCACTTCTTCTTGAGCTTCTGGCAGAGGCTTTTGGAGGCGGTCAGTTCGTCTGTGAACCAGGCTGGTTTTTTCTTTCCTTGGTTGGCGGTGGGTTTCTTGAGTGGGGCTAAGGTGTTGGCGCAGTCGAGGATCCATTGATGGAGGTTGATGGCGGCAGAGCTCGGGTCGGTTCAGTCGGGTGGTGGGTTTTTGACGAGGGTGCTGGTTAGTTGGTCTTGGGTGATTTTTCCCCAACGGCGGTGAGGAGGTAGAGGGATGCGGTGGTGTTCAGTGATTTTCGTATAGGAAAAGTGGACGCAGTGATGGTCGGTCCAGTGGAGTTCGGAGGTGTGGCTGAAAGATATGTGGTTGCTTGAGGTGAAGAGGGGGTCAAGAGTGTGTCCGGCGATGTGGGTGGGAGTGTTGACCAGTTGACGGAGTCCGAGGTTGAGGAGGTTTGAGGTCAGTGATGCGGTGTTGACGTCGTTGTTATTTTCCAGATGGTAGTTTAGATCTCCCAGGAGGATGTAGGATTGCCCTTCCTTATAAATCTTTAGTTAAAAACATATTGCCTTTGTTTTTTAATATCTTTTCTTGACTTCCCTTATTAAAGTGAAATCAATTCACTATAGTCTTCTCGGCTCTCAGAAGCTCTCAAGGATCATCTACTTCTCTCAGCTCTTAGCTCTCTAAGCGACTATCAACAACTCAGGTCACCTCTCAGCTAACAATTCCACTTGCCTTTTTCACACACAAAAAATATTGTATTCAGTCACACACTCAACAGTGCATATGCAACATCCAGTTTACAAAATATCTGTCTTGAAGCTGTTAATGGAATTGTCCGAACCATTTGAACTATAGTCACAGTTTAAAAACATTTTTTTTATTGATTTTTGTCATTGCAAGACAGAACAATACTTAGTAACATATTGAGCCCTTCAAGGGTTCCATAGAACGTCATCATTATCAATAACTCATGAGGAAGAATTTACTTATGACAATTCAAACTAACATTAACCAACACTGGTCATGACAGTGAAACCAGTTCCACTCCACCACAGTCTCTCCATAACGAGTAGATCTACCCACTCCTGCCCTCTCCCATCCACCCATATGAATCCATCCTAAAAATGTTCCAAATGTGTACATTTCTCCTCTTGTGTGTGTTTGGACAAGTAGCCAGACACTAGGGCGGTGGGAAGTGCATGTGTCAGAGGAACATGATGATAGTCTGCAGCACAAAGTTAATGGTTGTGTTGTCAGAACGTGTGGTAAATTAATCTGCAAGGGCATCTTTGAGTGTTTGCAACTCTAGTAACAGGTTGTCCCATGAGGCTGATATAGGGGTCCTACGCAAGCCATGCACCCCCTCTCGTCGAAGCGCTACTGCTTCGACCTTGCCTCACATATGCATTGCAACTCACCAGTGCCGAAGTCCCGGCAGTGTAACCACTTTCCAGTGCAAGGCCACGGATCAGCGAGCAAAAGTAACACTAAATCTATGAAATGATGAATTACCCTTTGGGTTTTCTTCTGCCTAAACAGTCCTAATATGGCCCCTTCACTGTTTGTAGTGCTTCTATTACCTCTCTCTATAAGGTCTCAATAGCTGAGCAGCTCCAGAACATATGTATCATGTCAGCGTTTGGCGTTTGACACCCAGGCCATAGGGAGGCGGAGCCAAACAGTTTGTGTAAGCTTGCTGGGGTAAGGTACGCCCTATCAAGAATATTGTGTTGGATATATAGAAACTTGGCATCACGGGACAACTTCTGCAGGTAGCACAGTGCTCTATCCCATTCTTTGGGCAACAGGAGGTGGCTGAAATCTCTCTCCCAATGCCACCTTGTTGGTAGTAAGGGGACTCAGGCAGTATGACCCAGTGCTTTAGCAAGTCATGTAATAAGTCTGTGACCGCTCCCCATGGCATGGAGTGAGTGTACTAAGGCATGCTGGTTAGGCTCCATGTCGACTATGTGCCACTGGCGACCCAACTTGGCTACTAATGCACCATGTGACTGACAGCAGTCCCAGCTCGTCTGTCAGCCTTCCGTCCAACCATCAAGCAGGACATCGCAGCTGTGCTGCTAAATAAGCCCTTTATCCAAGGGAAGTTGGAGTTTGCATAATGTGACTCATAGCCTTGGTGAGGTTCCCATAAATGAGGTTGCACACATCATGAAAAATGCAGATTCCTGAATAACAGAATGCTAGAAGTTTCCATTGTAGGTGGTGCATGTCGAATATCAGGTGTTGTGGTGGGCAGTGCGCATGAAGTGGGAATATACAAGATTTAGTCCAGTTAACTTCTAACCCTGAGGCCAGTTGGAGCTCTGATAGAATCTCTGCTATTTCCATAATGCCATCTCTGATGTCTTGTACATAAATGAGTACATCATCCTCGTACAATGAGACAATATGTATCTCCTCATTCAGAGGGACACCGCGTCTCTGACCCCTCTGATGAAGCTGTTGTGCTAACGGCTCCATTGCTAGGACAAAGAGTAACAGGGATAAAGGACACCCCTGGCTTTTCCTTCTGCTCACTGGGAATGGAGGGGTGATGCATTGACCGTGCTTTGGGTTCTGCTTAAAATAATTTGATGAGGCTGAGAAGGGTGCCTGAGATGTCCAGAGTAATCAGAACAGAGAATAGATAGCCCCAGTCAAGAGTGTCAAACACTTTTTCTAGATCTATTACTAAGCAGGCTGCATAGGGCCACTGGGCTTGGGCCAACTCTATTAATATGTGTAGCGTTTGAATGTTTAGGGTGGTGGATTTGCCTGGGATAAACCCATTTTGATCTGGGTGGACCAGCCGGGTCATATATTCTAGCACACGACCTGTGACTATTTTTCTAATTAACTTAGAATCTGTCCCTAGCATTGATAACCAAAGGTACAAGGACAGTTTCAAGGGGCCCCTATCACGCTTGGGGAGGGACACTAGTAATGATCCATGGAGGGACAGCGGGAGTTGGCCCGCCTTTAGTTCTCAGAGTTTAAGGGCAAGCAGGGGCTCATAAGCTTTGTAGAATTCGGCTGGTAGTCTGTCGAGGCCTGGGGTTTTGGGCATGGCCGCTCCTCCAATGGCCCGCATATTTCTTGAATCGTAATGAGGCATTTATTTCCTCCTGGGCCAAAGGATCTAGAGCAGGCATCACAAGTCCATTTAGGAACTCTCAAATGTGCGTTTGGTGGTCTATGGAGGGAAGATCATTCAGTGCCTGATAGTGTGTGGTGAACGCTGCGTGTATCTCAGCCTGACTAGTGAGAACTTGCATCAGGGATATTCTGAGCATGGTGATCGGGGTATGAGACAGAGCACCTTTCTGGAACCAGGCCAATAGTCGACCTGATTTATCATCTTTTGCGTCCATTTTCACCTGATATGTGCGGAAGTCGAGGTAGCACAGTTGCTCTATTAGTTGTGCATGTCATTCTAAAACCATAGTCAGTGCGTGGTGTTCTTTTGGGCTTTCCCTGGCCGCCTCCTCTAGGGTGCCAAAAGAAGCCTCAATTTGCATTAAATCATTGTGCAGGCGTGTCCGTGCACCTACCATCATGCTAATGCAATGGCTCCTTACCACTACCTTTAGTGCCTTTAGTGAGCCCCAATTCTCTGTAAAGTAGTGGGTGAGAACCTCATGGGCCTCCTCCATGAAGGCTGGGTCCTCAAGCATAGTACATTTCAATCTCCATGTTGGGACTGACCGTCATGGTGCCCCCCCACTCTAAGTGCAATTGAAGTGGGTTATGATCGGAGGTCTTCCCTAAATATTCTGCATTCATAACTAATATTTAAAGGGTGGAACGGCAGAGATTGCGGTCCACTGGTGCATGTAACTCTTGCGCAGATAAATAAAAGGAGTAGTCTCTAGCCCCTTGGTAAAGCACTCACCAACTATCCTGCAGGGACCAATGTTTTAGCCATTGCAAAAGGCAAGTGGCAGCTGGCACTATTGGGGATGTAGGTAGGGGGGGACACAATCTATCTATGTAGGGATCTAGGACACAGTTAAAATCACCCCGCTATAACCTAGGGGAGATGCACATCCCAAGTGAGCACAGTTGATAAGCACACCAAGAAGCTGGATTCCAACGTGTTCGGTTCATAAATGTTCCCAAGCAACAGAGGTCTGCTGTCAAGTTGACCCTCCACCAAAACATATTGTCCTTCTGGGTCTATTTCTTCTGTTAAGCATCTGAATGGAATCCCGGTTCTAATCCATATAAGTGTTCCTCATGCAAACCCCGAGTATGTGGTGCTATAATGCTGGCTCCACCAGCATTTCTGAAGTAAGACTTTCTCTCCCTTTACAATATGTGTCTCCTGGAGGAGCCTGATCTAAGTGCCTCTTTTTCTATTATAGTGCTCTATAGCATGCCATTTTCATACTCTCCATGGATGTTCCATGTTATGGCGGAAACATCCCTAAATATCGGCACTGCTCCACCCAGTCCCAGGCATCTGTTGGCTTGGTGAAAAATAGCTGGAGTGGTTGACCATCACTTTCAGTTTAGCAGGGAACAACAAGCATTGGAGGCCTGCTTGGCGGAGCTTCTTTTTAACTCCAAGGCATGAGGCCCGTCTGCATTGTACTGCTACAGTATAGTCTGGGAAAAGGCAAACGTGCATTCTCATGCTGTATCAGACCTGATGACCACAGAGCCCATAGTATGGTTTCCTTGTCTCTGTAATTCATCAGTCATGCCACTACTGGACGAGGGGATGACCCCACCCGAAGCCTACGTGCAGGAACTCAGTGGGCAGGTTCCACTAGGAAATACAGAGACAATTGAGTGGTTTCTCAAAGAATTGCACCTGGTCCAAACCCTCTGCTTCTTCGGGGAACCAAACTATTTGGATGCTACTGTGGCTACAACACCCCTCTGAATCCTCCGCCCTACTTTCAAGTTCTTGGATCTTGGCTGTGAGGGATCAGACGGCATGCTCCAAGTCCAAATGATGGGGATGGAGTTCAATGAGTGTGGTTTCTGTAATGGTGACTCGAGAGGTAAGTTTGTGGTGGTTGTCCCACCTCAACTGCCACTGCATTGACCCTGCCACATAGCTCTTGTTTGGTCTCCGCTATTGCCTCCCATATTTTGTCATGTTCCGGACTGTGTTGGCAGTAGGAGTAGTCGCTGGCATAATGTAGGGTCAGTGGGGGTCAAGGACTCCGCCATTCAACAGACCGTTAGTTGAGGGACCACGTTTCCTTATCTCGGCATGAGTATTTCGCAGTCACTGGGCCTAGGAAGTAGCTGTGGTGCGCACTCAGGGCCAAGCAGTTGTGGATGCGGTCAGTTGTAGCCAGTCCCCACAAACTAATCCAGACACACAAGTCCCCTGGTCCTCACGATGAAGTCTGGGTGTCAGGGCAGCACAGCCTGTCTGGACAGATTAGTGAGCCTCTAGGGGGCTAGGGACGGGGTTAGGGATCCCTCCTTGTGTCCCTGTTCAGATCGCTGTGGCTAGTGATGAAGATGGTTGTACTCAGGAAGCTGGGAGGGTAGCGCTTACAGGCTGCAGACTGCACCCCCTCTTTGTGAATGGGATAGAGGGGATTCCCCTCTGCAGTGGTGACCTCTAATGTTAAGTAATGTCAAGCAGGCTATGAGAAGACAGGGGATAAGGCTCCCTTTAAGCCCTATATGTTCCCCTCTAAATCTTATTTTCCACACGTGCAGGTGGTAATGGATCAGAGACTCATTAGGTCATCATGTTTTGTTGCTCTCAGATCCGGGTCTGGGGAAAGGCCCTGCTATTTGCTGCCTTTTGTACTCATTCCAAAGCTTAGTTCAAGGGCGTGCAGCGGTACTCACTGTGGCAGAGTTCTCATGTGCCTCCAGCTGAATATAACTCAGGTGTACTGCTCCTGACTCCGGACCCCCATGGTCGGCATCCGGCGGTTATGCAACTGTGCGTTCCCACTTACCGTACCAGCCATTGCCAACAGGGGACCACCCACACCTCGCCCCCAGCCCATGTACTAGTGCGGTAGTCGTCCGGTGCTGCTACAGGTAACAAGCCTATCCTCTCCTCCACAGGCCATGTTGGAGCCACATGGGCACATTCACATGCTGATCCAAAAACACTGTCCAGCGGTTTGACTTCCAATAAACAGTTTAATGGGCGCCACTCAGCCACACTGCTTCATTTCTGTCCAGGCCGGTGCCTGGAGAGACTGGTTGGTTGCGGGTGTTGACTGATCGTGGGTCAGCAATGGTAGCTGTCTTAAAATGTGACCGCCATCTTGCAGCCATTGGCCAGGCGCAACTATAGTCACAGTTATGGTGGAATTATAACCTTCCAATCCAATTTCCTATACTTAGTCAAACTCACAAGGATCCTACATATTGAATGTGCATAATGCATAGTGCACTTTAGTAACCATGCAATGCACTAGGTTTTTTGCAAAATGAAAAATGTCCCCTTGGTAATGCCTGCTTCAGGTACGTTTTTGGTGCAAAGTCTGGTTTGGCTATCTTAGTAGATCAGGGTTTGTGTCAAATCCTATGGGTGTTTGCAATCATCCACCATGCCTTTGATCCAAAATAATGCAAAGTGACACAAAGAAATGCAAGTTACTTCATGCGCTAAGTAAAGGAAAACTTCTCAGTACAAAATGCTTTTTTGCACTGGAAAGTAAGTACCAATGCATCTCACTGAGTCACTCTGTAACTTTGCAAAGCATTAGTAAATCTGTATCACAAAGTAGTGGTCCCACAGCAATAACCCCTTTGACAACTCCAACACGTTTGAAAAAACATGTCCACTACACTTTTTTTAAAGCAGTTAGCCCTTTTCTAAGCACTTTCATTTTTATAGCTATTAGAACTGAAACACAGTGATAGAATGCACTTTTTCCATTACCTGGCGTTCAAAGGAGTAGTGCTGTTGATGTTCAAGGCTACTGGAGCCCAACACAGACTGCCGCATTTCAGCCTTGGAACTCCAGTTCCATAGTTTGCATCTTATAGAAATGAGGTCCTTTCACCTCAAGCTAGAGCAAACTCGCCTCCAGGATAGCACTTCTCAAAAGTAGTTCTCAGGTATACTGAGGGAGACACAAGGCTGTGCACAAGAAGAAGGACAATGGACAGCACAGCTCACCAGAGCTCTGAGCAATGTTGCTCCTTTTACCAAACCTCACTAAATGACTAAAGTTTGTTCTTTTTTAATGCAAAGCTCATATTCACTAGGAAGCTGGGCTATGGGTTGTTAGTGGTGCTTCACTGAGGCCTCACTTCCAAGACCCCCTGTGATTAACCTTCCTTCAAGCCTCCTCCAAAAAGTATTTCTAGCAAAGTTTCAGAAGGATTTATGGTCATATTAATGCTCAAGAAGGATGCTAGCTGCCCTAGAGCACAAGCTGTGGAGCTCAGAAATCTCCCTGAGTCCACTACTGTTGCCTCCCTAGCACTGGTCAAAGAGAAATTCTTGGGACATTGACCTGAAATGCCATCCCATATTTATACTAAGAAGGAACCTGGATTTGTTCAACTGGTTCATACATGAAACCTGCCTGTGCACACTTCTGTGGAAGAATGGAGGATGTCGAGGCAGAGATTGATCTTACATTTAAAAGGGGATTCTGTCTCACAACTTACCATCACAACAGCTTGGCCCACTTCAATTGCCTTTGGCAAGGATCTAGGGGCTACATCCAATCTACATCACCTATCCAGAAGGCCCTCGCTAACCTCCAGTTTGTGAACCACTTACATTGAACATTCACCATGCATTTCTCTGTTACTCCAGACACTTACATTTTGTTGCTGTTTGGCAAACCTTAAAGAAAAAATTAAAACTAGTGTACCAGCCGCTTCAGCTGCTGTCTGTAGGGTTGCAGGGTGATCTGGCAAGTGGGGGCCGAGAAAAAGAGGGGGTCCCAAAACACATTTTCCCCATGAAGTATCCTCTAGGGATTTTAGACATGACTACAGCTTGAATCGCTGAATGGAATTAAACCAAATTTGGCAAAAAGCTAGATCTTGGTCCACAAAGAGTGCTTTTTGTAATTTGATGTAAATCGTGGATCCTCTGCGCATCTGGGTGGATTTGCAGATCCACGTGCCAACAGCATTGTTGTGATTGGCTGCCCACAAGCTTAGAGGACAGTTTATGCTGCCATTTTGTTCATGGGGACTTGGGGCCATATGTACGAACACTTTTTCCCATAGACACAGAATGGATAAAAACCTTTGCTACATCTGGCCCTTGGTTCCAAGAGGAGAAACTAAAATTTTAAACTGATACAAGAGGTCAGGATAGAGGTACCCTGATGGAGGGGTCTGTGAGAATCAGGGTAGAAGTACCCTGATGGGCTGATGGAGGGGTCTGTGAGGGACCCTCTCATGAGTAAGAAACTTGTCAAATAATGTTTTTTTTAGCACACAAGGATATGCGGATCCATCCAGATCCTCCTGGATCTTTGCAGATTCAGGTGGATTAAGGTGGATCCAAAGATCCAGACCCCAATTTAAAAAAAACACATACACCCACTCACAGACCCACACACCTACTTACACACTCACACACTCAAACACCCGTTTACACACCCACACAACCATTTCACACACTCACTCACAGACCCAAAATAACACTCACACAACCACTTACACACCCACACAACCACTCACACACCTACTCACAGACCCACAGAACCACTCACACACCCACGCAGCACCCACACACTCACTCAGACCCTCACACAACCACTTACACACCCAACCATTCACACATCCACTCACACACACTCACAGAATCACACAGCACTCACACACTCACTCACACAACCACTTACACAACCACTCATACACCCATACAGCCATTCACAGACTTATAAAATCACTCACACAGCCCCTCACACACACACTTACACACTCGCGCATCCACACACACAGGTTACAGGGCTATTATAGTTAGGAAGTAGCATTAAAAACATAGAAATTCACTGAAAAAAGCAAAGGTTACGGAGACGTTATGGTTTTTATATATATATATAAATATATATTTGTAGAAAGCTGGCTCTTTGTGTGGTATATCAATAATTAGGTACACCTTGTAAAGTGTCCAGGGGTTCCCCAATGAGTGGACAGGGCTTGCTATGCAATCCCAAAGTGCTCTATGTGGGGGTAGTGTGGTCGAGGAGCCTTAGGCTTAACACGGAGGAGTGCAAGACACCCACAAATACACACAATGGTCAGTAAATGAGACACACAACTCAAAAAGGAGATACACACCAATTTATAAAAATAGCAAGTATCTTTATATATGTTTAGGCATCAGAAAAAAATCACTGTTCAGGTAGGTATGTTTTTAAATAGGAATTCTTTTCACTTTAAAAAGTGGACACAGTGCAGTTTCTGCAATGTTATTTTACGGGAGGAAGAACATGTTCTGCAAACAGATAATGTACAGGAACTCACAAGACCAATCTCTAGGAGTTAAGGTCAGTGGTGGGCAAGGTCCAAGCAGCACCAGCAGTACACCACCGGCGGTACAGGGGTGGCCGGGTGCAGGGTGCAAAACAGCATAGGGTGCTCAATGTGCTTCAATGGAGACCGGTCAGTGTGAAGAGAGGCTGCAGGCTCTGGCCAGGAAGCCAGTAATGCTGAACCAACAGCGGGGCTCAGGTCTCACGATACTCAGCCACAGGTCGGCACCTTTGGTTCTCTACTCCACAGCTCAGGGGCGATGGGTGCAGAGGTGTCTCCAGGTGTCGGGTTTTCCTTACCGGAGCGGTTGCGGTAGAGGGGGACTACGTGCAGAGGCTGCAAGCTTCGTTGAGAAGTCCAGAAGCAGGGGGAGCCATGATGGACTCAGACTCTGGAGGGCTGGGGAACCTTGTTAGCACCGGTGGTCCACTTCAACTCAGGTCAAAGACAGCGGGTGTAATGGTGACTTCAGGTGTCAGGTTTTGGAGGTCCCAAAGGCTTCAGAGTCCCTTCTTTGGAGTTTGCTGGGAAAGAGGTCCGCTATTTACAGGAAGTCTTGAGTCTTTTTTTAATGCAAGCAGTCCACCCACGTTTCTGGAGACACAGCTGCAGGTCGAGTCGACTTTGGTGCAGATTTCGATGAGGGTTGCAGACAGGCTGTTGGGGTTGGTACCAGGTCACCTGCTTCTTTCCCCCTCTTCTGCTTTAGTGGCGCTTTAGGTCCTCAGGCTTGTTAGTTTGGCAGAATCTGCTTCTCTGGTGCCAGGAACTCCCCTGAATACTGAATTTAGGAGTGTTTCAAGGAGTGTAGGGTAGTAGTCAATGGGCTACTTACCCTTGGGGTCACTGCATCCCCTATATGACCACTTCCAGTGGGAAGTGGGCATAACCCTGTCCCAAAGATCCTAAATCTGCCAACACCAAGATGGCAAATTCTGAAATGTAGTGTCCACATCAGACAGTTCACCTTTGGGGTGGGACTGACCTGAGAGGTGAACACACCTCTCTGACTTCAAAGTTTTCTGCCTGCCCATGTGCCAAATGGGCCCTGGTGCAGGGGGTTAGGTATTTCCCTTGTGAGGGAAGCCAGATCTGCATACCAAGGGCAGTGGGCTTCTCTGAAGCTCCCCACCTTGGAATGTAGATCTGCAGGTGATCCTGTTGGTTAGGGGTGTGTACACTCCTCCCAGACCAGGCTTAATGTATGACCGCCCAAGAGAAAATGCTCTTACCTTAGGGGGTCAGACTCCTGTCTGGTGGTGGCAGGCTGCCTCAAACTAATCAGTGAGCACACCAGAGGCTGGTAGGTGTTCAGGGGGCACCTCTAGAATGCCCTCTAGATGCATGTATTGATAAATCCATCACTGGAATCAGTGTGGGCTTATCAATATGAGATGTTTGATACCAAAGATCCCTATCTTTGGAGAAGCCATCATGTGGCTGGGGAACTCGTTTTGACTAGTGTCCAGCACATGCATTTAAAATGGCTTCACTGTCCACTTACTATGTCTAAGAATCAACAAAGACATAGAAGGGGCATATCTGCTCTTGCAGTTATGTCCTCACATGTAATATAATGAAACCTGCCTTAGGGATGTCAGGCCTGCTGTAGGGTGACTTACATATTTCATGCAGTGTTAGGGGACATGGCACACATCTACAAAATTGACCCAGGACTGACTCTTGGTTTTCTGAGTCTCCCTGAACCTGATCCTGTATTCTTCAGTGGTGAGTCCAAAGCCCTCAAGTAGGGTGTCCTTCATGAGGTCATATGACTCAGCATCTGCCTCATTCAATGTTTATCCCTGCATTTACCAGAGAACAGTTCCAAACAGAGAGAGCCCCAATACTTCTAGCTGATCTTCCTGGCTCTACAGGCTCTCTCAAATGCTGTGAACTTTTTGGTGATATCATCACCCTCTGAGTATTTTGGGACAATCCCTTTGGGGATTTTAAGGTCAACAGTTTCCCACATTTATGATTTTGCTACCACCAAAGATGGGTCCTAGGCCCATCTCAGCCCTTTCTTTTTCTATAACTAAGAGTTTAGCCTCTAATGTTATCCTCTTGGCTAATTTCTGAAGATATGCATCTTCAGAATCTATTTCTTCTGAGAGACTACTAGAAGTGTTCTCAGTGGAGGAGTTGTCTGAGGGGTTAGGGGTGGAGTCATCATCGACCTTTTCCACCTCTGTGTTATCTGTTTCTTCCCCAGTGGGGGGATTTTTTCTTGCCAAGCCCTTGTCATTTTTTGCCAGCAAATGCTGCAGATGAGATTCTCTGAGTTTAGGACCCATGGCAGGTTTCCATGTTTTACATAGTTCCTTGAGTTGGTGTACTCTAAGGTGTTGATAGGGTGCCAGGTTTAGTTCCTGGGATGACCCTTGCTTAGATGTGGTGTTTAACCTACTTAAGAACTTTTTAAAGGTCTTACAAAAAATGCTAATTACTTTTCTAAAAAGACCTAGTTTACTTTGCTATTCTAAATTCTAAACAGTTTTGCAAAGGGGACTTGACCAAGGCCCTACAGCTATTTGAAAACAATTTAGAAAAAGTCAACAATTGGAAAAAACTTTTTACTTTTTACTAGAGACAATTTTTGGATTCCTCTGTGGAATCACTTATCAACCAAGTGGTACAGTAGATGCTAAGTCTTGTATCCAAACTGCTGCACCACCAATGTAGGAAGCTGGCTCTTTTTTGGTATATCAATATCTAGATATACCACATAAAAGCCTCATACATATATTCACTGACAAAATCAAAGGTTGCAGGGACCCTATAGTTAGGTTGACATGCATGGCTGGGGCGAGGGTTATATCCCTGTAACCTTTGTTTTTTTTTTGTGAAAATATCTATGAATATTTTCTTGGAAAAAAACAAAGGTTGCAGGGATGTTATACTTAGGTTGACGTTTTAACCATGCAAAACAATAGAAATTCAGCAGTTATAGTTATACTTATACTTATGTCAAGAAACAATAACTTGTTGCACAAAGTTACTTTTTGGCACCGCCAGTAGGTAATATATATATATCAAACAAATGCTGCAGAAACAAGCTGCCACATCAGGAGTGGAGTGTGTGAACAGGTGAGGCTCCCAAATCCAGATATATGAAAAAACACCTTCCAACAGATGAACATGCGCACTCAAGGATCCTTCAATTAAGTTTATTACAAAAAATCCACCCCCTACGATGGGTTTCGGCACTAAGCCTAGTTCATGCACTATAACTCGTGCCCTAAGGTAACTATAACTTTTTTCCTCGCCATGCACAGTTTTTTCGTCAAACATTTTCCTGCAGATATTACAGTGATATTATGAATGATGTTATCAAGATGTCATGAGTACCGGAATTTGTGGGGTAATTAGCAGTGCATGACGAGGACACGAGTTACAGTTATCTTAGGGCTCAAGTTAGACTTACTTGAGATAACTATAACTGGTGAATTTCTATGGTTTTGTACGTTTAATATGTGAGCCTAACTAAACCCTCCCTGTACCCTTTGGTTTTTTAAGTGAATTTCTATATTTTTTAATAAAATCTATTTCCTAACTACAACATTCCTGTAAGCTTTGTTTTTTTTAGTAATTTTCATTACTACACGTTAATCCAATCACTGCTGCACACAGCCAACTGTTTGCCACAGGGCCTGGCCTGTGGCCAGGCCTTGAGGCCAATCTCCTATAAGCCCCCAACCTTGCACTGTGCACAGCCTTCGCTGTGCGTGACAGGGGTTGCTCACAAGGCCTAGCCTGTAGCCAGACCCTGCGCCCAACCCCCCTAGCCACCCAACCTTGCACTGCCTGTCTCTCTGGGTGTGAGAATAGGTGTAAGAGGGTGTATCTCAGGATGAGAGTAGCTGTGAGAGTCTCTGCCTGGATGGAGAGTGCATGCATCGGCATCTTGGGTGAGTCAGTGTCTGTCAGTGGTTCTGTGAGTGGGTGTGTGAGAGTCTGAGTGGGTGTATGACTGGGTGTGTGAGTGTCTGAGTGGGTGCATGAGGGTCTCAGTGGGGCTGTGAGTGGGTACAGGAGGTTTAGAGTGGGTCTGTGAGTGGGTGAGTGAGTGTCTGAGTGGGTCTGGGAGTGGTTGCATAAGGATCTAAGTGGGTATGTGAGTGGGAGAAAGAGAGTGAAAGATAGAGAGAGAAAGTGAGTGAGAGTGAAAGAGTGAGAGAGAGAAGGATTTTTAGCCTTTGATTGATGTTATATTTAGAATGAAATATTTCTGCACAAATTGAAAATACAAATATATTTTTCTATTAAAAAGAGTAATATCACCTTTAAATGTGAGCCCTTAAACATTTTCACTTGAAAAACAAATAAAGGAGGGAACTGACCTGCGATAAACCTGGACTCGAACCCTCAGCTCTCAGTGTAAAGGTCTGTGACCTTCAACTTTTAGCTATTCAAATTTGTTTTTGTGCTAATTTTTTCTTGCCCTTTATAGGCTATCTGGGACAGTGGGGGAGCTTCATGGCCTCCCCCGCAGTCCCACACCATTTTTTAAAAATATATATTTTTTGCTCTTTACAGGCTATCGGGACCACGGAGTGGGAGCCTCAAGGCCTCCCCCGCGTTCCCATTGCTCCAGCAAGCAGGCAGCTGCTTTTAACAGCAGCTCTCTGGTTGCTGGCACAATGTTTTCATCTGTCTTATCTGCATGCCTATTTGCATGCAGGGAAGACAGATAAAAACTCCACTTTCTGACAGTGGGAGCTGTTTGACAGGTCCCGCTGTCAGAAAGAGGAGTGTTTGCTGTGACTTGGCTGCAGCTGTCAAAGCTGCACTCAGGCCACAGCAAAGAGCTATGTCTCGAGGGTGGGCATCCCGGGACACAACAGGACTGGTCCTGAGGGGTGGCAGTCCCCACTGCCATCAGTGGCTCCTCGAGTAGGGCTGTGCAGCCCCACTCCAACAAGAGTCCCGGTGAGGTGGTGATCCTTGGGGCTAACGGGGTCTGAAACAGACCCCCTTTGCTTATTTTTAACATAGCCCCTGGGAGTTGGTGATCCCCACATTAATTCTGATTAAAGACCTGGGGAGGTGGCGGTCCCCAGGCTGTGAGAGGGCAACGCTGCTTCCTCAGCATATCAATAAGTTGAAGCACCGGGGCGGTGGTGGTCCCTGGGGCTGTGGGGGAGGCCAACAGGCCTCCCCCACTGAATAAAAACATTTTGCCCTGGGGAGATGGTGGTCACCGAGGCGAAGGGCGGTGGTCAGCCCTTCTGCATATATTTTCAGCATTACCCTTGGGAGGTGGCAGTCCCCGGGGCTACTGGAGGAGCTGGGAGGCCCCCTGTTATTTCGAAACAATGACCCCAGGACTTGGCCCTCCGGGGGGATTCAAAAAGCACCAAGCGCGGATCCACCGCGACGCCAGCAGACAAAAAAATGCTTTTTAGCCCTGGGGTGGGGTCAGGGTGTCTGGGCCCTGGCTTCTTTTTATTTTAATATTTTTTACATTTTGTCTGGGACTCGACTCAAACCAAGACCCAACATGACTGCCAACACTTCCTTGTTGAAGTGTTGGCAGCCAATCGGATCTCAGCACGAGTTAGCGAGGGATGGTGAATCATTCGAGTCCCTATATATACAAATTTGGATTTCTGTGAAAATAGCCCCGGGGAGGTGGTGGTTCCCAGGGCTTGGGGGGACCGGGCACCCCGTACCATATCAGTTAAAAGCCCCGGGGAGGTGGCGGTCATTGGGGTTCTGAGGAGCTGGGCAGCCCCCTCACATTAGAATACATTATACCCCCAGGGCTTGGCCCATCCGGGGGCATCAAAATAAGGACGTGAGGGAGCCCGTGCTTCATTTTCTTTTTTTAATGTTCACCAGATCTATGCATCTGCCATGAATCGAGGAAAAACTTTTTTTTTTAAAGCTTTTTAGTTCTGGGACCCCATCACCAGAGCTAAGGGGTCAGGGTGTCACTACCCTGACCCCTTTTAATTTTTATATACTTTTTTGTGGGACTTGGCTTAAACCAAGTCCCAAAATGTCTGCCAACACTTCCTGGTTGAAGTGTTGGCAGCCAAATAGAGCTGTGTCATTATTCGCGAAGTCATTGCGGCTAGAGATATACAAATTTGTATTTTCTTTAATATCTCCAAAGCTACTGACTGGATTTACATAACCAAAAGCACAGTCCGCATACCAAAAGCTAGCTTTCTGCCAAATTTGGTGTAATTCCGTACAGCGGTTCGGGGTGTAGTCGTGTCTAAGGGTCCTATAGGAATTAACATGGGAAACAGAACTTTTTTGATCGCCCCCCTTTTCTGAGCCCCTGCTTGACAGATCAAACTTTCCATGCGCAACAAGAATCACTGGCACACTTTTTTGGGGAAAATTTCGTGAATATTTGTCAAACAGTGACAAAGATATAAGCAAGCCAAAAAAAGGTTTTTCTATGGAAACATGGTCTTAACTATAACTACCTACTGGCGACCACCAGTAGGTAATATATATTTTTATGTATACAGTGAAAGAGAGAGAGAAAGAGAATGTCATGCTGATGGTATATTTTTGTTTGGATAAAAATGAACCACTGGTTGAATATTGATTTATTCTGTACTATTAATGACACATAGAATTCTGAGTCTCTAACTCCATACCACATTCCTGGGTAAGCCTTAGATCGTTCCACTTCAACACCCTGGGAGTGAAGTGCTACGGGAGTGTTATTAGTACTCAGCTTTGGGTTCAGTAGTAGGTCAGCTCCTGGAACATCATTGGTAATAGACACAATAGGTTCTCTGGACCTCCTAACTAATTCTCACTGGACAAATATAGAAAAATGTACCAAATCAAGCTGGATGCTGACAACCAGAGTCTGGACCTGTTGAATTTATTGGGATGTGTCTCAATACGGACATAAATGTCCAGAAGCCAAACCTGTTTCTGCTTCAGAATTTTGTTAAATAAAAACAGAAGAAATATTTGTTTAGAGTCAGCACAATCAGTTTTACACTAGGGACAAGTGATAGTCCAGCACAGCTGCATGCAAGCAGCCATCTTGCAATATTAATGGAGATGGCAAATGATCCTGACAGAATGCCTTCTTTACTAAATAAGTGGGGGTATTATAGCAACCCTCAAAACATCAACCATCTGCAAATGTTCAATATTTATAATAATTCTGATTTGAATTCTAAATAATTTCTTTAAAGGGACATACAGGTGTGCAGTAATGGTTGTATGGAATGGCAAGAACATGCTAGATAATATTGATTATTTATCGTGCACACACCACAGATTGAATTGTCTCTGCCTGCTTGAATTATAAGTGTTTCTAGTACACTTTGCCATATTGGTATGCATTACAGTGGCACTCAGGCTATTGACCACAGAATTCCAAAAGGCTGAGTCAGCCCTCCTAGGCATCATACCTATGATTAGGGGTGGGCAGAACTTGCAAAATTCAACTCAATCGCAGTCCATGTAGTTACATAAAAAGTCTGCTAGATTCTGCAAAGTTCCGGGTCGTGCTGGTCACGCTTTGGTTTTGAATTGGGAGCACGTTTTGTGCTGACAGATCAGCACAAACATCACCACATAGTGTGACAGAGGGCTTAGCTACTTGAGCAGATTTTGCTGCTGCTTAAGTAGATTTTCTACTCGAGCGGCAGCCTACTGACTGCAAATGGTCGCGACCACATACAACAGCCCAGAAAACTCTCACTGAATGTCCTCCTAGCAACTGAAAATTGTGCTAGGGGATGCCAGAAAATTGTGCTAGGGGATGCCAAATCTTGTTGATGCTTGTCAACTTACCGTTCTGGAACTCTGTGTCATAAGAGTGATGCAGAGTTGCCAAAATTCTACCAATTCTGCCACTGGTATGGAATATTTCACCCACCCCTACCTATTATGTGCAGGAATGTATTAATATATTTGTTGGTTTAGTGCAGACCATGCAGTTTCAAGTATTGGGATATCGTAGTGTCCTTATGGTTGTTGCAAACATCAT
Organism: Pleurodeles waltl; assembly: GCF_031143425.1. Classification (NCBI taxonomy): domain Eukaryota; kingdom Metazoa; phylum Chordata; class Amphibia; order Caudata; family Salamandridae; genus Pleurodeles; species Pleurodeles waltl. The sequence continues at coordinate 416,770,021 of NC_090448.1, read as the reverse complement.
TTTTAATGATATGGGCATTCTGGAGTAATATTTTGCCTAAAACAGAACCGAGAGTATCTAGTATCTTACCTGAATTTAAAAGCCATACACCATCTGTGGAGCAAAATGAGACACCTTGCTTAAGCACAAAATCAACAAATTGACTAATGGATATGTCTGGTTGGCAAATACTATCTGTTTGAAATGCTGGACAGGGTTCTACGTATTTGAAATATTTAGGGAACCCTAGTTATGTCTGATCAGGGCTGTTGCATTTGACATCAATTGATGAAATCAAATGAATAAGGAATCTTAACTTTATAGGAATTTTCTTCTGGCTTAGTGGTATGAGAATTGATATTGGTTCCATCCTTGCACTGTTTAATGTTCTTTATTGTTACGCGTCAGCCAGTTGAATCACAGGACTTCATGATTAGTTACTCAGGATACTTTGGATACTTGCATTTACAAGTTTTTTGGCCATGTTTTGTTTTTCCTCTTGTGGTCGGCATATTTTTTGTGCAGTTCTTTCACATGTTGTGGACATGGGTTGTGTTGTTCAGTGTTAATGAATTAGCATTTTCTCATTTAGGTGCCATGCCACTTCCATGCCTCCGGGAAGTCTGGTGGCTTTTGGGCCATTAAGGGCGAATTAAGCAATGACGTGGCTGGGGAAGGGGAAAAGGATGCTAATTAAGCTGGCACACGTCAAGACAAATGTGGATCGGACAATTCTGTGTGTTCCCAACAAACGTGGACCTGACAAATGCCCTTACTAGATAAGATGAGACTACAAAATAGTCTCCATAAAAACAACGGAATATATTAGTGGATACTGATAAATCTTTTCGTCCTAAAGTCCTTTTTGGACTATATGTTGTTTTTTAATTGGATTTCACAGGGGAGGTGCTGCTCTAGATTAATTTCCTTGCATTACTTGTTTCCTACACCCTCCTTGCCTCTCTGTGGTTTTAGGGTTACATCCCTTTACCTCGTCATTTGACATTCTCTACCTTTATCATAGTTATCTATTCCCATTCTGCCCTCCCCCTCCCCCAGCTTCTTAGAGTTTTCATTCCCTTTTTCTCACCCTTCATTCACCTCTTCTTCCTCCTATGATATCTCCCTAACACTATCTTTTCCATACCTCCTTATCTGTGTCCCTTACTTGTCTACTGCCCTGTACCTAACCTCCTACCTTTGACCTTCAATGAACCTGGTGCATATAGAAGACAGGCTGCTACGACCCTAGGATAGTACCATGAACAATAATCCTTCTACCAATTTAAGCATTGACAAGACCTATGTTAATGCAGCAGCACACCATACCAAGAAGACGGTCATAGGCCTTCAACCCAAATTAGGGATCTCCAGCCGACCTAACTGCACAATGATCTCGAAATAACAATTTAATATAATAACTCGCATTTTTACTCAACTCTAGAAGTGCCCACTGACACATTGCACCTAAAGACTTGCAACTTGCCTAATGAAATATTTGTCTCTACACATATCCCTGCCGGATTTCACAGACATAGTAAAGTATGTCTAGCCTGCATTTTTCTTCAACCCACAAGATGGAAGACAGCTAATTTAATCCTTATGAGGATCCTCCCTGTATGAATTTATATTTTATGTTTCTCATGGTATTTGGCTTCTTTAGCACCACAAGCACCAAATCCCACAGAACTTTCTTGGAATCGTTTTGCTGTATTTATTAGCTTCAGCCTTGTGTCCAGCAAGTCACACACAAAAAGTTAAAAAGAGGTATAAAAATACAGTCTGTTCTCGTGGCACCCCAGCTGATGCCGCTCTAACAGATGCTTCACAACGCCCATTGCCTCCAGCACTTCCTTTCTAGCCCTGGTCAGGATTCCCATGCTAAACATCAAGTGCACCGAGAGGTTATCACTACAAGAGGGGAAACGTTTAGAAAAACAGGTGTGGACCGGCAGGGAAATCCCTCCTGGCATTTGTGTTGCAGCCCTATTAGTCACTGGAAGCCAAAAAACACATTTTTCAATTCCCAGCCATCTTCACCTCTTCCTTGGGTCCAGCCTTCAAGTTTGGAGCCAGGGCTTTATCATTTATTTAACAGCCAAGATTTTCTGCTGTTGTCTGTTTAAAGTGTTGAGAGAAATGTAGTCAGCACCACACGAGGTAATGTGAGATACATTCTCTAGCTTGTGTACGAGAGGAGTGAATACAGTAGGGGACAATAGATTTTTCTCCTTTCTTTACAACATAACAATACATAAGAATAGTGGTGCTTCAAAACACGATAGTTCAGAACAGATGTTCTACTGGAGAGTCTGGCATAAAGAACCCAAATGTATGTTTTCTTTCGTCATCAGTGCTTAAATTGTAAAAACAAACAAAAAAATAATTTCTGTCGTCCAAAAACGAGGGAACTTTTTCAAGAGCCCCCAGTCAGACAAGGGCTAGTGGGCTCATATCCGTATAAACCATTTTACCACTGGCATCCTTGAGTTTAACCTTACTACTGAGCCCAAAACTGAGCACCGATTAAGCTCCTTTTGCACTTCAGTAGTCCACGGCTCATTCAGGAAGGTGGTGTGGAGTAAGATCCCAGCACACCAACTAACACATGTAAATAATTTAATTTTCAATCACTATGGAGTCTTTTGATAAAGAAAAAGTACTTTACTTTAATTCACACACGTCATAATACTATACCTAAATGTTTAAAAAGCAACAAATTAGAGTGGGTATTACCATTGCCCTTCAGTCAATTGGTGTAGGGGGTACCCTTCTCTCCTCCCTTAGGACATTCTTGTACAAAGCTCTTGGTGCCAGGATTTCCCCCCATTTGTAGTATCTGGGGTTCCCTTTAGGGAGTCTTTTAGAGGGAAATTGTACTTTTTGAGCTTTTTATCAGTTCTCCTCCATCTAGTGGTTCTGTTCTTGCTCTTCCCCTGCTCCAGGCTTCCTCGTAACAAAAAAGTACCTTTTTGGTTGTCACTTTGTCTCTGACACAGTCCGCGTCTGTCTCACTCAAGGTGTTTTGTGGACCACACTGCTCACAGGGTGTGCGCCACAAGGCTCCTGACCTCCATTGAGCAATGGTCTCGGTCTGACCCAACCAGGTCATATGCAGTCAGAATCTGCAGCACCACACAGATATGAGATGAGCAGAGCCGCAGTCATAGAGAGGGCGAGTCTATCCTGCAGCTTAGGAATTTTTCTCAGACTGAGACATAAACCCACCATCCAAACTGCTAGGTACCTATCCCAGGTGAGTACTTAGTTCCTGGTGTTGGCCTCTCTGTCACAGCAACACTGCCTCAGCACTTCTTTTTTGAAGGCAGCAGACTGTGTAGAACACTTGTAGTACACTTGTAGTACCTTGTGGCTTCATGGTGCTTGGAAACTTAGGGTAACTTGGAGAAGGCTTAATTTCACAGGCACTCTCCATCCATGAAGATTGCAGTCATATCACTCCACGTTGGATGTTTGGAACCTCGGGATTTTTCTTCCACATAGTGGTGAAAATCCTTCCCCAGTGCACAACAGACATCTTCTCCTCCTCCTGCCTTGGCTCCTTTACGTGTCCTGATTTCTTTTAAGAAGCATCTACATGATGCAAGAACACCTCTAATGTCCGTCCTGAGCAGTTGATCAGCTCTTTCCTTCAATTTAGAGTCTAGGCAGCCTCTCCTGGCTGTTTAAAGAACAGTTTCCAGGTTTCTGGTTCCAAACTTGTCAAGGGGTGTTAGAGGTGTATAACCCTGGAACATAAAGAGTTTCTCATCATCACTGAATTCATAATTGGGTTCAGAAATGTCGGCACACAGGCAAGAAATTTTAATTTTTGCCCCATCTTTATACGAAAGTTGCAGATGGTGTTTGTGTATTCTAACACTCTGCTCTGAGACCGGTTCTGGGCAGTTCTTCCCATTTGTTTAGTCTACTCAAACTGATCCAGCAAATTTTGCCTTAAGGGGTGAGCAGGTTGGTGTAGTGAAGCTGGTAGTCTTCTTTCAGTAGAAAACCAAAATAAGGGCACAAAGGCGAGGGAGGCTCCACTCAACTACTTGGTACTCTATCGGGGGTAGCCCTTCCAGAGAACAGTGAGCTGAGGAAAGAGCAGAGGAAATCTCTCTAGCTTCAAGGGGTCCCTGTCTCCTTTTCTTAACAGACTTAAGTCTGCCCACTACAAAGGATCATTGACATTTTTGGGGGAGCCCTGTATTTCAAACCTTCTGACTGGGCTCTCTCTCTAACCATCCGTCTGAGGTACCCTTAGAATATAAGAAATATAAAATGTATCCCAGTGTGACTATGTCCACCAGTATCACACACACACTCTGTCACACATGCATTCTTTGCACACACTATACAGTACATGCAAACACTAAGCAGTACACGCATGTAACATCCATGTCCCCGATGGATAGAGGAAGGGCCTGGTTGCAGGTGACAGGCAGATCAATGTAAAAATATTAAAAAATCCAGTTGCCCACTCTCCCTAGAAGGTGATAGGAAAAAGGCCAGCCCTGCTACTGAAATCAGGTGGCTGTGACCAGTTTGAGTCTTTTACAGCCCAGTGAGCTGACAGTAGTTTTACTCATCCAAAGAAGGGTGCAATAGATGTGCATCTCTGACCACTGAGCCCCAGCTCTGGATCTCGGTCCCTATCACAAAAAGCTTCCTCTAGAATACATGCATGGTTGTCATGTGTACTAAAATAGGTTTCAAAACGCTACATCTTGCTATTGTGAAGTCAATGCAGAGGCTCACACTCTCCAGAGCCATGCAGAGTACCTTTCTCTGTCTCAACATAGAAGCATTTCATAATGCGACAAAATGCCATGTTTGCTGAAAATCAAGGCTACCTCACCTAGATTCCATCCCATTCCATCGTCCTGGTCACTCTTCCAGTTTCTTTTTCAACTGTTTTTTGTCTTTTTCTGTTTTCCTATTCTTCTCTTCCTCCTTCTGTCTCCTTTTTCTGTTTCTCTCTCTTCCTCTAGGTCAAACTCTAATGATGAAAAATAGTTCTTAGTCCCCAAATATCTGTGTTGGTGCACAATTCTTACAACTACCTGCTTAGTATGGACACTGGGTTGCTGCTACAAACCCTTGCTTACCGTGCAGTGCCACTGAACCTTCCCTTGCTACCCCTGACGTCAGGAGTCAAGAAGAAAGAAACCGCAACAAAAAATTAACATGGCTTCGGAAATCCTATTTACTTTCTGCACTTTCCAATCTCTGCCCTTCCACTGAATATTTAGCAACAAATAGGAGACTTTTGAGGGTCCACGGTGGCAAAAAGCAGTCTCTTGTATTTTTCCGAGTGAATCAACATCCATGCTCACAAGGACTTGCCTTTCATGGCTTGAAAACCAGAGTTATTTTGTGTGATCTGGGCAACTGGGGGTTCCCAGCTAGTGCCTTTTGGGCGGCACATTTCTGGATGTATCCAATGTGGAGAGTTTTAAAATGTATTTTCAAGTCCAACAGAAGCTTGTGGATTTCTTTCAGGGATCGTTTTGCATCATTACTTTACTGGAGATTTAAGGACAGTCTGGCTGCATGGTTCAAAACGGTGCAGGGAAATTGGTAGAGTTCCCAACATGGCTAATATCTCAAGAATGCCAGTAATGTTAGGTAGAGTGATAGTTACACGTGATGCGTTCTACAATGATAAGAATGTGGAGATGATGGAGGGACTTCATTAGGAAATTAGGGGTGGGATGAGCTTGCGGAATTACACTCCATGGAATTCCACGTGTTATCTAAAAACTCTGTGAAATTCCCCGGGGTTCCACGACTGGCAGAATGCCAGCCGATCCTCCTAGAGCCAAACCAACTGAATTTAGAGTCAGCTCTATAGCAGTCCACAGAGAGCTAATCCACTCACTAAACAGCCCCCACAACGCCCATCTCCGGCCTGATAGGCCACAATTCTTGTCACTTGTAGGGCATGCTCAGTCCCATTAACCTAGCAGAAGTCACGCCCACAGCATCTCTACTCACCGAAAGAACGCTCAACAGTCTTCGTAGGAAAGAACACCTTTCGTTCACGCTCCAAGTAATAATAACATTGGTAAGCGCTCAACTCACACAAAAACCGCCCGTCTCACCCTGCCCCCTAAAATCAATTTAACGTAGTGCACTAGTATAAAGAAATACTACCCAACGTAAAACTATGCCCACCGGTAGACACGTTATTGGAAGATACCCCTTGACGTCACATAACATCAAGCAACAAGCTTGAACGTGATTGGGTACTACTCAGTATTTCCATATACCTTACAGCTATTTAACCCGTGTAGACAGCAGCAAACCAGCTCACCACGAGCAATTACACAACATAGTCAAGCTGACAAGTCTGTATTCAAACCAAGCTTCCTAATGCAGAAATCTGCCAACCGCCAATTTGTCCACATCTCTTGTTGACAATCCGTTAACGGGGAGGCGATAACCAAAGTATACATATAAGTGTTCAGGTCTGTGGGACATTTTTCCCCCTTTAGTATCCTGCGATACCACAAGGTATATATCCTTGTAATTGCGTTGTAATATGTTTGTCTTAATAAATTATCTGATATGCTTATATAAATTAATCATGAACTGATTCTTGCTTTGCTTGCACAGATAAAGATTTTGGGCCATATGTACGAACACATTTTCCCATAGACACAGAATGGGTAAAACCCTTTGATACATCTGGGCCTTTGTTCTTTTTGGTAACAGTGGAGTGTTTGGAAGAATTAGTGATCTCACAGTCCCTAAAAACTTTATAATCGCCTTTAAACCATGTTATTCGCATTCTAGCCAGCAAAGGTGGAATAGAAATACACGACCTTGGAATGGCATAAGAAAATAAAAATTGGGATGAAGCATCAGGCTTGGTTGTTGAGGTACACTCCAGATCGTGCTGCTACAAATAGGGTATTATTTAACATCATACCATCCCACGGTGCAAGCCAAACTGAACACATATTTCTCAACAGCAACCTCAGCATTCCTCCCCATCTTCTAATCAACCTACCCAACTGTGGTCTGACTACCCCCTCTAACCCAAGTCAGCCTCTTCATACCCAAGCTGGTGCTGCTCCTGGGCTGCAAGGCAGCCACCATCTTGGGGTTGTGGGTCTCCCTTGTGGTAATATCCTTAAGGTGACCACCAGTCCAGAATATTCTTGGGCAGTCCATTACATAACATGGAAACCCGCTGCCTTGTTGCTGATCCTATAACGTATGTCTTGTGTCCAGTAAGTACGGCGAGAAGGGCCTGAGCTGTGTCACCCAAGTGCTCGAACCCAATGAATTAGTAGCGGTGCAAAATGTCTTGCCATGAGCGATTGATTAGAGAAATCCTTGTCATAAGATTGGTTCAAAAGCTCTTATCATTGGCTGATTGGCTACATGTATTTAGTGGTCCACCGTTGGACTTTGGATTGGTTGGGATGATCTTGTAAATGTCGTTAACAGTTGTGCTAAGCTAGGAAACTGCTCCCAGGCTGGGATTGGCTGCAGCAAAACTAGCTAGTTTTCATTAGTTGTGGGTGAGCAGCATGCTAGTGAACTCTGATCCACCGCAGATCTTTTTGCCGTGCTCTGCTTGGAGCACAGAGTGCCAAAACTCCGTAAACTCTGCCAGCAGAACGAAGTTCACAGCCCACCCCTATAAATTAGGCCAAAAGGAATCAGGCAAGCTGGTATGTGCAGAAATCTTGTTTGTGATGTTGCAGTATGCAGAGTTGCTCTATGAATATTGGTGCGCCAAAATTCTGACGGACACAGTGGTGCAGAAATTCTGGGTAAACCATGTTTTGCAGAAATCCGTTGCAAATCATTACATGTAGAAAGCTGGTAAAATTATGGTTTGCGGAAAGCCTGGCTAATTCATGATGTGGCAAACCTTGTAAATAGAGTGTGCCGCTAAATCTTGTCATGCAGGAATCCTGGATAAATCATGCAACTCAGAGTCAATCCATTCTGTTTATCATGACAGGAAGAGACCTTCATCCAGACTTCACATGAAAAAAATCTGCATAGGTCATTTTATGTTAAATTCTAGGGTAAATCACCTTATTTGAAAAGTCAGCTTAAGTCAAAGCATGCAGAAAACCTACAGTAAAGAAAATTGGTGCATAAAAATCCTTGTAACTCGTGCTATACATAAGTCTTGACTAAATCGTGGTATGAAATTCTGGCATTTACATAGATTTCAGAGATCCTAATTGAGTAATTGTGTATAAAACTTCTGGTCAAGTAATGATCTGCATATATTGTAGCTAAACCATTGTACAAAAATATCATGGCTAGAATATCGTATGTAAAAATCGGGTTACCCTCATGATAGCCATGATGTGCAAACATCACGTGAATGGAAATCTTAGCTCATCATGGACTGCTGAAAGCCATATGAAGTAACGGTACACCCCATTTTCTTTAAGTTATGGTAAGAAGAAATCCTACTCGATCAGTTGTTTACAGAATTCCTGGCCCCATTTGCGGCGCGCAAAAAACCTTCATAGAAGACCTAGAATGCAGAATTCCTAATTTAACGGTTGTATCCAAAAACACTGGCTAAATCATCGTACTAAAAAATTCAAGGTAATTCTTGCTATATCACAGCATACATAATTCTTAGTTAACCCGTGGCATTTAGAAATGCTACAGAAATCATGTATTGCAGAATTCCGTGCTATATTTTGATATTTTTACACCCTATTAAATACACAGCTTGGTGAATTCCTGGCTAAGTCTTAGTGCGAAGAATTTAAAGGTTATAGCGGAAGTCTAAATTTATTTTGTTTGGAACACTGTTTACAGCTCACTATTGTCAGACCTAATATTAATGTATATGACCTCACCCCGCACAACATGCTTCATTCAGCCCTCCAACAAATTGAGTAACATAAAAAGCTCCACTGGGAGTGAAGCACTCTATAGATTATGGGTGTGTACCCATCTGGTTTGGCTAAACTGAAAAGGCGTCAATGTGTAGGACTAAATTAAGTGCGATGAGGTAGCTGCGGCTGGCGTCAGCAAGGGCAAAGATGATCTCACTCTATCAGCTATGACATCATCAACCTCAAAGGTCATGACCCCTTGTGCTAGGATAGAGTAAGGAATGATTTGCAACTTTTGGAATACATCAAGATGTTGCTTGCAATGGTGTGTGTATCTCCTGTGATTTTAGGGAATGTGTCGAGCCTTTGATTTAACGGGTTTTTGGAACCACATCACATTTCGCTCCCCTTCTGAATGGAAACTAGATGACTAGCTGGACCAGTGTATTTGTTATAGAGAGTAGAATTTGTGCTGATGAATGTCATAATTTTCCCGGCGTGTATAAGTCAATCAATGAAGGCATTCCTCACAATGTGAGACATCTCGTATGGATCTAATAGGTGGCATCAGTTCTGAAACATCACCGGAGGTGGATGAATATTAAGTCAAAAACAGCGTGAGGTAAAAGTACAGGGAGTGCAGAATTATTAGGCAAATGAGTATTTTGACCACATCATCCTCTTTATGCATGTTGTCTTACTCCAAGCTGTATAGGCTCGAAAGCCTACTACCAATTAAGCATATTAGGTGATGTGCATCTCTGTAATGAGAAGGGGTGTGGTCTAATGACATCAACACACTATATCAGGTGTGCATAATTATTAGGCAACTTCCTTTCCTTTGGCAAAATGGGTCAAAAGAAGGACTTGACAGGCTCAGAAAAGTCAAAAATAGTGAGATATCTTGCAGAGGGATGCAGCACTCTTAAAATTGCAAAGCTTCTGAAGCGTGATCATCGAACAATCAAGCGTTTCATTCAAAATAGTCAACAGGGTCGCAAGAAGCGTGTGGAAAAACCAAGGCGCAAAATAACTGCCCATGAACTGAGAAAAGTCAAGCGTGCAGCTGCCACGATGCCACTTGCCACCAGTTTGGCCATATTTCAGAGCTGCAACATCACTGGAGTGCCCAAAAGCACAAGCTGTGCAATACTCAGAGACATGGCCAAGGTGAGAAAGGCTGAAAGACGACCACCACTGAACAAGACACACAAGCTGAAACGTCAAGACTGGGCCAAGAAATATCTCAAGACTGATTTTTCTAAGGTTTTATGGACTGATGAAATGAGAGTGAGTCTTGATGGGCCAGATGGATGGGCCCGTGGCTGGATTGGTAAAGGGCAGAGAGCTCCAGTCCGACTCAGACGCCAGCAAGGTGGAGGTGGAGTACTGGTTTGGGCTGGTATCATCAAAGATGAGCTTGTGGGGCCTTTTCGGGTTGAGGATGGAGTCAAGCTCAACTCCCAGTCCTACTGCCAGTTCCTGGAAGACACCTTCTTCAAGCAGTGGTACAGGAAGAAGTCTGCATCCTTCAAGAAAAACATGATTTTCATGCAGGACAATGCTCCATCACACGCGTCCAAGTACTCCACAGCGTGGCTGGCAAGAAAGGGTATAAAAGAAGGAAATCTAATGACATGGCCTCCTTGTTCACCTGATCTGAACCCCATTGAGAACCTGTGGTCCATCATCAAATGTGAGATTTACAAGGAGGGAAAACAGTACACCTCTCTGAACAGTGTCTGGGAGGCTGTGGTTGCTGCTGCACGCAATGTTGATGGTGAACAGATCAAAACACTGACAGAATCCATGGATGGCAGGCTTTTGAGTGTCCTTGCAAAGAAAGGTGGCTATATTGGTCACTGATTTGTTTGTGTTTTGTTTTTGAATGTCAGAAATGTATATTTGTGAATGTTGAGATGTTATATTGGTTTCACTGGTAATAATAAATAATTGAAATGGGTATATATTTTTTTTTGTTAAGTTGCCTAATAATTATGCACAGTAATAGTCACCTGCACACACAGATATCCCCCTAACATAGCTAAAACTAAAAACAAACTAAAAACTACTTCCAAAAATATTCAGCTTTGATATTAATTAGTTTTTTGGGTTCATTGTGAACATGGTTGTTGTTCAATAATAAAATTAATCCTCAAAAATACAACTTGCCTAATAATTCTGCACTCCCTGTATTTGAGGGAGCCTCAAAAACATATTTTTTGATAAATGGTGCACATGCAGAGGTGTAACACAGGCACTGCAGCCAGTGTTTAATTTGTAAATAAAACGCCCAAAGCCCTCCACTTAAACACGCAGCTGCTGCAATTAAATGTGGGAGTACGGAATACTGAGGCAGCATAATCCTGAAGCAATCTCTGGACTTTTCAATCCTTTTAAAGCCACTCCCTGCCCCTTCAGCTCACTCTTGCAGCTTTCTGCGAATATACTCGGAACAACGCATGCTGGAACAATGCATGCCTGAACAACGAGGTCGGAACAAGGACCTTGTTGTTACCACCAATGCCTTTACCACGAATGCCTTAACAATGATTTTTTGTTGTAAAGGCATTCCTGGTAAAGGCATTAGTTAACGGCATGCATGGTTCCAGCATGTGCCCCCCCTAACCCCCCACCCCTAAAAATTACTGCGACCCCCACGCCTAAAACCACCCCAACCCTCCACCCCTAAAATTACTGCAACCCCTCACCCCGCCCCAAACCCTAAAACCACCCCAACCCCCAACCCTAAAAACCTAAAGCACTCCAACCCCCCACCTCTAAAACCTAAGCCACCCCACCCCCAAATACTAAAAATACCCCGACCCGCCACCCCGCCCCTAAAACAAAAAATACCCCGACCCCCCACCCCACAAACCTAAACCACCCCAACACCCACCCCCAAATACTAAAAATACCCTGAACCCACACCCAGCCCCTAAAACTAAAAATGCCCTGACCCCCCTCCCCTGCCCCTAAACCACCCTGACCCCACCCCTAAAACTAAAAATACCTCAACCCCGCCACTAAAACTAAAAATACCCCTCCCCCAAACCTAAACCGCCCGAACCCCCTTCTCCCACCCCTAAACCGCCCCTAAAACTAAAAATAACACGACCCCCTCCCCTAAACCACCCTGACCCCCAAAACTAAAAATACCCCGACCCCCCACCCCGCCCCTAAAACCTAAACTACCCCAACCCCCACTCATAAAAAGTAAAAATACCCCGACCCCCAACCCCGCCCCTAAAACCTAAACTACCCCAACCCCCAACTCCCAAAAAGTAAAAATACCCCGACCCCCCCCAGCCCTGCCCCTTAAACCTATACTACCCCAACTCCCACTCCCAAAAGGTAAAAATACCCCGACCCCGCTCCTAAAAGCTAAGCTACCCCAACCCCCCACTCCCAAAAAGTAAAAATACCCCAGACCTCCCACCCCGCCCCTAAAACTAAAAATACCCCGATCCCCACCCCTAAAACTAAAAATGCCCCGACCTCCCCTCCCCGCCCCTAAACCTAAACCACCCCAACCCCCACCCCCAAAAACTAAAAATACCCCAACCCCCCACCCTCACCCCTAAAACTAAAAATGCCCTGACCCCCCAACTCGCCCCTAAAACTAAAAATCCCCGACCCACATCCCCTGCCCCTAAACCACCCCCACCCCCTAAAACTAAAAATACCCTGACCCCCACTTACCTCCTCCTTGATCGCTTCATCCTCCTCAGCCGACTCCCTTCTTCTGTGCCTTAACCACGCATGTGCGTGGTTCAGCACATGCGTGGTTAAGGCCCTGAACAAGGAAGTCGTGGTTAACGAAAGCATTGTTCCGCTTTTGTTTTCCACGACTACGTTGTTCAGGAGTCATTGTTGAGGATGCTTCCCGCTTTCTGCTTTCTGCCATTGTGAGGCTTTTTCGTTTTTCTCTTCCTCCGTCTTTCCCAAATGTGTCTTTTGGTCGCCTTAAGCGCTGGCCCTCAAAAATAAGTGCTGGTGCTCTGCACCGGAAACAGCAAGCACAAATTAAGCACTGACTGCAGCCCTTGGGGCGCTATGGGCCAACCTTTTTAGGGGTATTGCAAGCCTACAGAAGGCCCCAATTCAGCCCTAGGCTAATGAATAACTGTGAGATATGGGAGTCTCAGGGGGTACTCATCACTTTCTGCAGGAGAGCGCCATCACTTTACGTTTCGCCTCCGCGCACATGCAGGCACCATAAAGGGCGACCACTGAATGTAGGTGTGCCACTTCAACATTGCCAAAAAAACCACCACTGCAGAGCAGAAAAATGCCTTTTACGGGGCTATTGGGCATTGTTTCCACTCTGATCTATTAACAAACTTCTCGGTACTGCCAGGAAATTTAGTGGTTATGCCAAAGATGACCAGTTAATGCTGTGAATCTCCCGGTAATTTTCAGAGATGTGTCTGGCAGCTTTTCCTGCTAGAGAAAGGTTGTGCAATTACAAGCAGAAACACTGTTTACGTTAGTCATTCCTGCATTACCAGCCAAAAATCTAGATACAGCGGAAAGGCTGCCAGTAACAGTATTTCCAACTCAACTCAATGCGCTGTATTAGCAGGTTCACTGCTTAATCAGCATTATAGCCAGCCCACACCCTACTCTCACTAAATTGTTGCTGTGATTTACTGTATGGGCACATTTTAAACTGTTGCAGCCTGCTTTTAGAATCATTACATTGGATTCCAGAAATGGGTGTGGATTGCTGCCACACAAACAGGCAAAGTAAAAGTCTGTCGTGTTGATTGCACTTTGCTTCTGTGTTTTGAGCTGCCAGCAAGATGGCAACATGTAAATGCATTCAACGGCCTCGTTTTCAAAGATACAGAGAAACACTGACACTAGCATTTCAATGCTCTAGGGTGGTGGTTGGAGTCTGGTCTCTTTTACCACATTCCACCCTTGTGCCCTCTCTTGGGTAGTGTGGTCCAAAACTAGGCAAGTCCACTGAATGTCAACCATGTCAGTTTTGTCTTTGTCAACATTAGAGCTGCACTCTGATGTCATGGGGACACCAAAGTGTACACTATTCTGACTGATAATGGCTACCTCTCACTGTTAACCGAGGGCATGTGGTGACTGACGATAGTGCCAGTGAGATTCTAACTCCGGGGCAGAGGCTTTTGGATCTGTGCACTGTGAGGAAATTGTGTATGGGCTCTCCTCTGTATCAGATCATTTATTCCACATAATAGGGTCCTTTCCCTTCGGCCTGTCTGGGACATGGATGTAGGATATATGCTATAAGCATTGCTGACGGGTGGTTTCTGATCGGCTGGTGAGTGTTGGGATCCATTGGCCCCATCTATGTGACCTGCAGATGATGGTGAGCTGGTTGAGCTGGTGATGCCAATCTCAGGGATTCCAGCCTTTAAGTTCACTCCCTGTTGACCATCCTAGAATTGGTCTACCTGGTTGGTGTATGACTTATCCAGCTCCCATTGTTTGTAAAAGTGTAGGTTCTCCTGCTTGGGTGAACTTGATCATCCCTCACATTCCGTGTGGCGACTGTCTCCCTTGGCAAAACTAGACACAAGCCTATAGTCCGAGGCAATACACATCAAAGACTCTGGACTTGGTAGTCCTTGAAATCTAGCCAGTTTAAGGGACAAAATGTTCTTCTACGAATGAATCGGTACACAAACTTACAAATATTGCAGACTTTCTGTTTTGCTCCCAGATCCCACCTTGACTTCCAGAGGCATATGTATACAAGATCCCTCAGCCAATATTGAGCTCACTCTTCGGCTATCACAGGGACACTGAAGCTCCCTGTGTAACATTCTCTCTTCAGCCTTGAATTAAGTGTGAAAAGCCTGTGAAGTCACTTTTCTCCAGCGGCATGTGAAAAGAAGCAAGATCTACCTACTTGGCAAGAAGCAGGTTTCATCTACTAAGAAGAGAAATGCTGGACATGGGCAATATGGGCAAGGTCAAGATGATGCAAAGAACCTTTTCGAGGTCAGATGCATTGCTGAGTTTATTCTTTTGCTTGTTCCTGTGGTGGGCAGGGGAGGAGAATTCCAGAAACTATGCAAATTGTTATCAAATTCACAACATTTCACCCAGTGGAACAAATTCACAAAAAAAGTAGCCAGTTCAATTTTTGTGTGAAATAGTTTCATTGGCGGATTGCGCAGAGTTTGCTTTTTGGCAAAATATTTTGCCCATCCCCCTGCTGATTGTCCCAGAAGCAACCACTGGTATTCCTCCTCATCTGATTGGCAGCCAAGTGACACCACAGACACTTGCATCTGTTAATACATTAAACACACAAAAAACAGAATGGAATCTGAGGGTGTATATACACCAAAAGGGCAAACTGCCTCTGTCAACAATTCACAGAGACCTCCTGGATGACATCTTCAGTACGAGTCGAACCGTCAGGATAACAGTTTCTGAATTCATGAGGTGGTTCCTGAGATTTCAAGATTATTGTAGGCAAACCAATATAACAAACATATTTGATGCGTCTCAGCGCTTAATTTGTGACGGTAAGTTGCAGTTGTTGGCTCTGGCACTCATTTTGGGGAGCAGGACTTTTTTTTTAATATCTTTTGACACAGATCAAGAGAAAGAAAAGTAGAGAAGGAAGGAGGAAAAACATATAGGGAAACGCTGACAAAGGAATAAAGCACGAATAAAAAGGAATAAAAAGGAACTTGCAAGAGTGAGATTAAAAGGCAGGGAGTGGAGGGAAAAAGGGACATGAGGTGGAATGACGACGAAACAGCCTTGGTGTTTGGGCGCACCGCTACCTGGCATCTGAGAGCGACGCTAGTGGGCACCTATGAAATACTATTGGCTTGAGCTGATTTGTTTTAAAATATATTAAGAATTTCACCGCCGGGACCGTTACCCTCCCAGAGCACCCGTAACCATGTCTGCCTCATTCTTTTCCAGACGCAATCAGTCGCCTTGGGTGTAGTGTGGAAATCGCTTCGAGTAATGGAAGGGATTTGTAATGTTAACAAAACAATTCTCAGTAAATTGGACTCGTTTAGATGCCACGGATTTCAAGCAACAACATACCAGGAAGGGGCCGGGAATGATTGATTGCAGGCTGCTTGCTTTGTTTGGGTCCAATTGCTAATGAAAATATAGTGAATGGCACCAGCCAGACATAGCCCTGCAGCGTCGAGCCCACCGAGAGGACAACTGTCCCGACTGCCACTGCGCTAATATTAGCAACATGGCCGCCTTCTGTCGCTCATGTATTTTCTCTGGCAAGCCATCCTCTGTGCGAGGACGTCGTATACTTTAAGCCTTTCTCCCTCCGCTGAACAAGGAGTCCCTCATGGGATAGGTGATATGGGGCCCGTGCTGCATTTGCAAACAATTACGTGTGTGGGGTGGGGGGGGGGGGGGGTGTTGGGGTCAACGTTTGTTTTCGGAGTCTGCCACCAGCCCCGCTGAATGCCGAAGTTTCCAACCTCAGTTTTGCCTAATCTGGAGACCACCTTATGACTCTTTCTTTCACCACCCTGTACTTACCGCCTCTAATCGCGCTCTTGTAGACCGTTTTTGCATGACTCCATAGGTCATTAGTTAATGTCATATTGTGATAAACATAGGCGCGATATCAGCTCAAGGCAGAAAAATAGACCACAGGCCTCTCATAAACTCTCATAGGGTGCTGTCAGGACTGCTGACCCTTCAATAGCCACTCAAGGCCAAAAAGACAGGCTGTAGTATTCCCAGAAGAGAGCAGAGCAGTCAAGACGTCTATTAGGGATATTAGCCGATGTCATATTCTGATAGCTATATGCAAGCACTACCCCAGTCTTAAGAATAGTTTATGAATTTATAAAGATATTTACAAAAACAATAGTATTGGTGAATGACAAGGATTTTTTTTATTGAGGGGCTCTGAGCGACATCAAATAGAAAACAGGAGCGAAGCTCGAAGTATCTACAATGTCACTAAGAACTCCACCGTGAAAAATAATCCCATTATTCACTTTTAACCCTTCTACACATTTTTCTCTACATTTGTGATATGATGGCCCCCCAAATCACCTTCCATTTGCTTACATCTGCTATCCAGGGGCAGAGGAGTAATGGGGGTGCCATAGATAACATGGCCTGTCCTCCCTGTCCAACATGCAAAAAAAAAATAATAATACCTGCCCTCCCGCCACCTACAGCACCACCCTCTGAGCCATTCCTCCCTCTCCCCTCCCAAGCTGTGCTCTGTTCTCTCCAGCACAGCACTGGCAAGCTTTCCAAGAGCCCTGTCAGAGCAGGATGTAATTCCTTTATGATGTAGCAACCAGACTTATAGCCCGGTAGTCACAATATAGGCCCTCAATGGGTGCGATAAAAAAGCACATAGAATGATAGGTGGGTTATTGTAAATAACAATAACAGGGAATCTTTATTACACAGAGGGGTTCTGAGTGACGAGCTTTTAACAAGAGCTTTTTAACCATCTATGACGTTATGTTTGGCCACCAAAATCATCTACCCCAAGTTTCGAATGACGCACAGGGCCAGATGAGTAACTGGGGTGCCACACATAACATGGCCTCTCCTTCCTGTTAAATACGTAAAAGAAAAAAGAGTACCTGGCCTCTTGCCACTCCTCCCACCACTCTGTGCCATCGCATCCCTGCTGCTTCCAAAGCCGGGCTCTGCACCAGCACTGCTCAGGCCTGCTCTCAGAGACCCCAGCCAGAGCATCCTTGTATTCCCTGTACTCATTGCAATGTCATAGCAATGAGTTACTGCACTTAGAATCCAGTTATTCACACCTATGGATCTCTATGAGACCCATACATAACAATAATCATCATTACTGTTTTATATAGAACGTCAAACTACATGTCTGCTATGTCTAAGAGCTGTAAATCACAGGTAATACTACGATTTTGGAGAAACTTTCCTCACAAGCCTGTTAGATTGATTTTTCTATCAAATGAATTGCCTGTCCAGGACATCAAGTCAGTCCATGGGAATACCCTTTATGTAGGACAAATGCCAAGAGTCTTTTTTTTCGCAGGATCACTTAAGTACCTGGCTCCACTTTTAATTGGCTAACTTCCTCAACCCACCGTTTTGCGTGACTTCCTTCCCTACCCACTTTTTTTCTCATTTGTGGGGGCACACACCCCAATCTTTTCTCTCCTCTTCAGCTCTTCTCTTTGTATACCTGTAGGTTCCTTGCCCATCTCTTATGCATGTTTATTTTTTATCCCTGCCCTGTAAATCTGCCTATACCTTATAACTCCCATCTTAAGTAGAACCTAGTGTCTATACCCATACCTATAGCATGGTACCTATGCCAGACTTAGAGCCTAGTACTTCTACTCTTACTATACCTTTGAATCTCTTTCTACATATATCAACATTTCTTTATGCATTCATTATGCATCCAATCATGCCTATACCCATGTGCCTCTAACCACATACATTCTATTTCCACTACCACTTCTTATACCTTAATAAGTACCCCTTGCTAACAGTACCTCTGCGTCCGCCCTAGTATCTCTAACCCTGCCTACCACCGCTCCCCCGGCAGTACCTCTCCCCCTACCTCTGTTACCCCTACCCTTAACTACACCATATGTCTTCCTCCTCCCTCAACATTAATGCTGCGCTTTTCTGCTTCTTACCTATTTTCTTGTGCCGTGTTCCTGCTGTCTCACCATAATACTGTTTTTCATTTGCCAGTTTTCCTCAACTGTTCCAAGCAAACGCTTTTCCTCATTTTGAAAATTCACCAAAATGGCGTTTCAGCAGCTTGGAGTCGTCAACCAGTGTGCGCGGTTTGTTTTTTGTCTTTAAAATGAAGCCGAGGTGTTGTGAAGGCCTCGGGACAAGCTGGAGGGATTCATTCTCCAATTCTGGGGGCGCTCGCGCGTCTCTCGCTGATTTCCCAATGCTACATATTTTGTCGCACATTCAACCCAAGCCTATTGGCTTTTTCAACGCTTGTTGATTATCTCATGAGGCTTTAATTTAAAGAAAACAATAACAATGTCCAGTGCCCAAAAAATGAAAGTAAAATTAAGCGTAAAATACCCAAATCTAAACACCGATTTCTTAACTGACACATAACAAACCATGCGTCACGGGATCTCATTGTGTTGTCTACTGCTCATTGTACGCTCTTGTTGAAGTACAGCAAGACATGCGTTTTAATGAAAGGCACAGGCGCGCACTTCCCACAGGACGTTTGCTTTCAAGGGTGGGTTCATTGCAGGAACTGGAACGTGTCCTTCTGGGTTATCGGGACAGATCTGTGCTCCAGAGAGCTAAGCAAGAACAGAAAAATGTAATCGCCTTAATAGAGGACAGAGAGAAGATGGTGCCAAATCTTTAAACAAAGCTGCAATGTTAAAAAAGTAACAGGCCCCATGGTTTTTCTGGCTATGTGTCTTGGTGGAGTGGTACCAGGGAGATAATTTAAAGGATATGTCGGATTTTTTTGTTTTTTAGTCCATATTCGAGAGCTATGTTGTAATTATTTCTCACGAGTGGGAGTATTCGGAAGGCTAGTTCAATTTTGGAATGACCTACAAAAATATGTATTTCACCATCACAAAGAATGAGACTGAGCGCAGGCCAATCCATGTGCATTTTTTTAAAACCATGAGCGCCAAGCAGAGGCCAATACAATTTTTTATTTCCTGAAACATGGACGCAAAAAAAGGCAAACCACTTTTTTCGTATCCACAATGGTGGCCAGCGGTTCACCGTTCTTGCACAGAGGGTGTTAAAACCTCCTAAATTTAGCGAAATTCTGCAAACAATTTTAATTCCACTCAGGATAAGAAATTTAGATAAGCTGGAGGAATGTTGTGCGACTGAAATGTCTCTATGGGCGAACGCAGAGTATTTCTCTTTTCGATAGAATGTTTTACACATCTTGGACAGGAACATCAGCATGCTGCAGTCTCCAAAGGGCAATTGCCCCACCATGAGAACAAGCATTGGCAAAGCCAGTAGGTCGTCAGTTAGCCACCAGCCTTTTCGCTTTGTCAGTGCTAGTTTTGTCTTGCCATGCTTTTGGAGAAGATTCCAGGCCCTCAACAATCTAAAAACAATGTCTAAAACCAAGAATATTTTTGGGCTCAAAATGCACACATTGCCTTAGTAGTCCCTGGCACTAAAGGGTACTACTATGAGAATTGACATGCCTCTTTGTGAAATGGCAGAATGCCATTATTCACAATAATGTTTGCCAGCGGCTGAAGTGGGCTGACTTATTGCCCAATAGTAAAGGACGTAGTGGGCAGAAGAAAAACAAGAATGGCACAATAGCAGCCCAATCAGAGAGAGCTTGCTGAAAGCCTCTATAACTAATTTATACCTAAACTTTTAGTAATATCAAAAGGTCTTTGATATTGCCAGACCTAACAAGCAAAGGCAAAGCCAGTAGGTCTTTCCTATGCAAGAGCTATTGGCTTTGCCCGTGTGTTTCAGTCATGTTGTAAACCAGAGCGGTTGCTGTTCAGCAATGCTAGCATAGAGGAGAGTGACGTGGAGAGGAGTAGAGTGTTGTAAAGTGGAGTGGTATAGAGTGTTGTGGAGTGGGATAGAATGTTGAGACAGAGTGGAGTAGAGTAGAGTGGAATCTTGTGGAGGGGTGTAGAGTGACATTGAGTGGTGTGAAGTTCAAAGTGGCATTGAGTGGCATAGAGTGGACTGGAATGGCGTAGAGTGGCATAGAGTGGAGTGGCGTGGATTGTGGTGGAGGGAGTAGAGTGGAGGGGCATAAGGTAGACTAGAGTGTCGAAGAGTGGAGTGAAGTAGAGTGGAGTGTGTTAGAGTGGAGTGGCATAGAGTGGCACAGAGTGCAATGGCATAGAGTGTCATAGAGGAGAGTGGAGTGGCAATGAGCTATGGCATGTTGTGGAAGGAGTAGAGTGTCATAAAGTGGAAGAAAGTGGAGGGTCATAGAGTAGAGGGGTGTAGAGTGGAGGAGAGTGTTGTGAAGTGGCATAGACTGTCTTAGAGTAGGGTGTCATACAGTGGAGTAGAGTGTTGAATATTATAGTGGAGTAGAGAGGAATGGCATAGAGTGGAGTAAAGTAGCATGGAGTAGTGTAGATGGAGTTGCCTAGAGTGGAGTAGAATGTTGTTCAGTAGAGTGGTGTAGATTGGAGTAGACTGTCATAGAGTGAAGTCGTATAGTGTGGAGTACAGTGTGGTAGAGTGGAGTGGCATAAAGTGGCGTGCAGTGTAATTTAGTAGAGTGTTGTTGAGTGGATTGTTGTCAAGCGGGGTGTCATCGAGTGGAGTGCAGCTGAATGAAGTGTCATTGATTGAAGTGTTGTCACAAGGAGTGTCGTAGAGTGTTGTGGAGTGGCATAAAGTGGACTAGAGTGTCATACAGTGGAATGGCATCGAGTTTCATAGCATGGAGTGGCATAGGTGGTGTAGGGTGGCAGGGTGGAGTAGTGTGTCAGAGTAGAGTGGAGCAAAGTGGCATGGAGTGACAAAGGGAGTTGTGAAGTAGAGTGTTGTAGTTGCATAGAGTGGAGTACAGTATTGTACAGTAGAGCAGCATAGAGTGGATAAGAATTTCATAAACTTGAGAGGCGAAGAGTAGAGTAGAGTGTCATCGAGTGGAGTGGCATAAAGTGGTGTAGAGTGGAGTAAAGTGTTGTAGAGGGGAGTGGAGTAGAGTGGAGTGGCATAGCGCAGTGTGGAGTAAAGTGTCATTAAATAAAGTGGAGTGTTGTAGAGTGGATTGGAGTGGCACAGCGTGTTGTGTCATAGACTGTCATGTTATAGAGTGGAGTGGCATACAGTGACGTGTTATACACTGGAGTAGTGTAAAGCAGAGGGGCATAGAGTAGAGAGATATGGAGTGGAGGGGCATAGAGTGGAGGAGCGTGTCATAGAGTGGCATAGAGTGGAGTTGCATAGAGTGGAGTGACGTAGAATGGAGTGGGGTGTCAAGAAATAGAGTGGTATAGATTGGCGTGTCA
Source organism: Pleurodeles waltl (assembly GCF_031143425.1). Taxonomy (NCBI): domain Eukaryota; kingdom Metazoa; phylum Chordata; class Amphibia; order Caudata; family Salamandridae; genus Pleurodeles; species Pleurodeles waltl. Next base: position 416,748,252 of record NC_090448.1, on the reverse strand, counting down.
TAGTGTAGAGTGTAGTGGGGTATTGTAGAGTGGACTGTCGTACAGTGTGTTAGAGTGCAGGGGTGTAGAGTGGAGTGGTGTAAAGTGGAGTGGAATGTCATAGAGTGGAGTAGAGTGGAGTGTCATAGAATGAGTGGAGTGGCGTATTGAAGAGAGGCGTGGAGTAGAATGGGGTAGAATGGAGTGGAATGACGTGGAGTAGAGTATCTGAGAGTTGAGTGTTTTAGAGTACAATGGCGTGTTATAGGGTGGTGTGGGGTGTTGTGGAGTGGCTTGCAGTAGAGTGTTGTGGAGTGGAGGGGCATAGAGTGGAGTAGAGTGTTGTAGAGTGGAGTGGCAAAGGGTGGAGTAGAGCAGCAGTTTGTAACCTTTTGAGTTCTAAGGACCCCCACTCAGTCACTACTGGAAGCTGGGGATCCCCAGGCAATTCGTACATTTTGAGCCTTGCTACGCAAAACATACACAAACCAGCACATACCAAACAAATACTCAAATTAAAAATTATTTTATTATTTCGTAACTGGAAAAATATACAAAAATCTAAATTTTATTTGTAATGGGAAGGTTGGTGCTTGGAGTCCGCAGACCACAAGTTAAAAAATACTGCCCCTGTGTGTTTATCTTCCCCCTCCGGGCTCTATGGTGTGCTCTCTCTCTTGCCCAAGTGCTTCTCCCCAGCCCACTACTGTTGCTCTCTTTACTTTACCTCCCCAGCTCCATATTGCTGTTTTCCCCTATTTCTTGTTTCCCTCTCTACACCATCCATGTTGTTTCCCCCCCACCAATGCCCTTTGTGTTGCTTCACACCCACCCCCTTTACTTTCCCTCTCCCTTATCACTTCTGTGCTACCACCCCATGTGATCCAATGTGTTCTGTCTTGCCATATGCTTACCACATCTGGGCCCCAAGTGCTTCTCCCTCCATCTTGTTTCTTCCTCCTATCCTCCTTGATCCCTTCCTCCCCCATCCGTATTGCTTCTGTGCACCCACTACACTCCATGTTGCTTTCTCTCACTATTATGTTGCTTCCCACCACCTGTGCCCCACATGTGGCTTTTTCCACCCTCCTGTTTCTTCTCCTTACCCCCCACTCTCCATGATTCCATCCTCCATGAGCTTCTTATTATTGTCTCTTACCAGTTGTTTTCGCTTTACATTTGATTCCCCGAAAAGCTGAGGATATCATGTTCAGCTTCACCAGGGACCAAATGACTTCAACTAATTTTGAATCAACTTTTCTGGGGAACAAATACAGCATCTCCACATCTAAGGGCACAGGACCTATAATCACAGCCTGAGGTGTCATAGTGGGGGGGGGGGCAGGGTAGTCAGGACCTCTGCTTTCTTTCACTGAAGTGCATACATTAGAATCGCTAATTACAAATGGTACACATGTGAACTTCAGTAAGTGCAAACTGAGAAGAGGCCATGGATTGAATGCAAATGTAATCTGAATACAATTATGATCCACTGACTCTCAAGCCTTTATGTGGATAAAATATGCAAAGCATTTACAATAATATATTGCTAAAACCATTGGCAAAGCCAGTAGATCAGAAGGCGAGACCTATTGGCTTTGCCAGTGCTTTTTACTTATTCAGGGCAAGATGCCACCTGAAGACGGTGAGGGTCACTGCAGCACTCCATATGAATTTTCAAAGTTTCTTTCGGCTGGCTGAGGCCCGGAGCTGCCCGTGTGTGTGTGCAGTTCAGTCTCAAAACAACATATATGTGGCATAGCTCTTCGCATGTGGGCAAGGCGGAATGACCAGTTATGGGGAGGGGAACACAACAGATCTGCCCCTTTAACATCTCAGTGTGAATAACATCAGCAGTGAATATGAGCTGAGGCATGATAATAATTTAGAGTCGATCACACTGCAGCATACACATAGAGCTGAATGGTGATTGAATGATTTTTTTAATCCTGCCACAACTGCACTGTCATTCACATTTCTTGTGTAACATGACTGCCCAGGGGCATTTCTGTATCCAGCCAATCCCAAGTCTTTCAGTGCTTGGAGATGTGTTGGGCTAGGCACTGTTAAGACTTGCAGACCCCCTGAGAATGTCTCATGGACTCTGGGAGAGCCGCAGACCACAGGGTGAAAAATACTGGAGTGGATTGTTGTAGAGTTAAGTATGCATGGTGTAGTAGCACACTGCTATTACAAACAACACATTTTCAACTGAAATCGCCATTACATTTGCAGAGACATATTGTTTTTCTGATAAGAGGATACAGCTCACAAACTATAACGTGGAAATGCCATCACCTAGTGTATTGATCTTAATAAAATATTTGTTTCCATCACACTTCAGAATTATAAAAGGTTGTGTTTCATTTGTGATTTCCTAATTCTGATATATTCTGAAATATCTAGACAGTTTCTTTACACACATTTAAATGTTGTGTGCTAGAAAAAAAGCCTTTGCTTTCACAGCACGATTGTCACATAAATCCTTTCACTTTCGAGTCAGAGAAAGAAAAGTAAACACCAAGCATCGTAGGAAGACAGAGCCTGACATTTTGACCTCTGTGAGTGAACAGCAAATGTGGAAGAATATAGTAAATAGGCCATGCTCCCCAGTAGGAACACATTCAAGCTGGAAATCCTAAAACATAGGGTGTACACTAGGATTACCATAATAAATCCCCTACACACAACCCTAGCCATCTGAGTCCATGTTTAGTGTGTCTCAAGACTTTTGTCATCTTGAAAATGCCCAAAGTGCGCTGGGTTGGCCCTCGGAGCTTTCACCCAAAAGTGATTCTAGTCCACCATCTGATGCTAGGCATTAATGTGGCACTCACTTCAGAACACTCCTGCACCTGAGGAACATCAGAAGATGACAGAACCTTCTGTCTGTGACCTGAGAACAGACCGAAGGTACTTGACCTGATCTCTCCTATACCCAGGACAAAGAAGTGGACTCCAAGGGCCATAAAGCTGACCACCTATTAAAGCTACAGGGTCACAACAAGCTCCAAGAGGCATTTTCCTGCAAATGCCCAGCTGATCATGGGCCACTAGACCTGGAATGGACCCTGCTGTTAGGACTCTGACACCCTGAAAGTCTCTAAGGGCCTCCCCTGAGGTCCTGGGTGGGCTTTAGAAGTGCACTCCTGTTGTGGATTGGGACTTTAAGTATAAAGGTCAGAAAATAAAATCTTTGACCTGGCTGGTATATACGACACGATCAATTGCGATCAGAGTCAAATTCCTACATAAAAGTTTAAAAAATCATATCTCAGGTTTCCCTTATTAGATTGCTTTATGATTTTTATGTCATTTTGTTTATTAAAATGCACTGCTCTCAATTTAGTTTGAGATTTTTACAGTTTAGCATTTCGATTTTATGGTATGGTACTGCATAAATTCTTTACACATTGCCCTCAGTTAAGCCTGTCTGCTCTGTGCCATAGCTACCAGGGAGGGTAGAGCTCGGGTTAATTTGGTGTCTTTGAGGGTTCACCCTGACAAGAATTGTGATAATCCTTTGAGATGCGTAGTCGCCCACCCACAGCAGTGTGAGTTTGCGGCTGCTCCGGGGCCAGTGCGTTCATTATAAGAGTGTGCATTGCCCCTGTTTGCAGCCGGCACACCTGTTACATACAAGCTGCACTGTGTGCACAAACAGGGACATCGGGCCAATTCCATAATTCCACACAATTCCAAGGTTGGTCCATGTTGTCTCAAGCAGAGATTCTTCCTGCATGTATCAAAATGCACTCTACGCTGCCCTACTGGGTCATAACCAATGAAGCTGATTAGCTTCTCCTAAGTCGAATGTTGATGCCCTTATTTTTCTTCAGGCAGCATATCTGTGCAATTATTTTATTTATTTTCTATATTTGTGGTTTTAAAGGGGTATTCAAAGTTTCCATAATTTTCTTTTGTGTAATTTCGGCATAATTGTGTGAAATTGCACGTAATTGTGCAACATTCAAATCTGCCATTTAGCACTATATTTTTGGCTTAGGTATTTCACTGTAAAAAGTAGTACAACAAACAAAAGCATCTCAAACAACAGCAGCTCGTATTCTGTTGTTTTCAATACATTTTTGCAGCAAATGAGGGGTTCACCTTACATTTTTGCAGCAAATGGCATGTCATTAAGTGACTCTACATAATGGCATATTTCAGGAATGTCGCATACCAAGCATAATGGAAAACTACCAAACTTGTGTAAATGTCCTTTTTCATATATTCCTACAAACGTGTCTACTCTGCATGCCTTGTGTGGGGACTTCCTGAATCCATCCATCTTTGGAAAGAGGTAGAGCACATGAATGAGAAGGTCATATTCTGCTATACCAATGGATCAGACTTTCTTATTCATCTTAACATTTTAAATATTTTCTAGAATTTCTGAACTTTCACTAATACCGAAATATTTTTTGGGGTTATCACTGAAAGCGTTTTTTTCAAACTTGGTCACATTTTGTCACAACCATTTTAAAGTCAATGTGATCCCATAATATCACTGAGAAGTTTTCTGATAAGGCACAATGCTGGGGGCTGTTTGCATTGTACATTTCACTGGGACCACATCACCACAGAATGACAGTGAACTGAAATAGCAAATCCCTTTGGGTTTTTGTGACCATAGAAGGAGCAGGGCCCAAAGGTCATGTACCTTTATCAGCTAATGGAATTCTGTGGGGATTTGAAACATGGTCCTTCTAAATGCACAGTTGAGTGTATTTTATTCCATATAATACTTGGATGATCTAGCATAGATAGTTCTATTGAGGGGTCCTGTGTAAAAGTTGAGTATCTCATTGAGGATCAGATGTGCTAAAGGACTTTGCTGCCACAACTGCTGTGATTTCATAAATCACCATGTTTGCAACCTAAAAATGACAATTTTGAATGTACCAGCCCCCTCTGCAATTCAGAAATGCTTTTCTGAACACTAAATTTGTTTTGTTAATTACAAATAGTAGAGATTGCGATCCCTTGAAAAGTTACAAATTCCTCAAAGAAGGTGGTAACAGATTCGCAAAGGACAATATGTACATGTCAGACACATTAGTCCATAGATTGCTTTTTAAAAAGAAAGGGAGGTCATCTAAGGTTAACGCCGTTACTCCCACTCACTATTGGTGAACTGCCTTTCCCTACATCAGCCCTTAATCTTAGTTTTTTTACACCCTAGAAATTACAGTATTGTTTTTCAGCATCGAGTCCCAGAATGAAAAGTCTAAAAAATGAAAGTGGATTCACAACTAACGAATGGCCTCGGATGGATCCACTTTAAAAATGTCGGAAGTATATTCATACGTGATCCGGAAACAGCCAAGAGTGTTGCAATGGGAGAACGCTATAATGTATTGTCAGTGCTGACGTAGCCTATCTATGCCCTGGCTTGTTCATCTGGAAATGTTGGCTGGGCAGCTGGGAAGTGTTTCCAGACTGTGATACAGTTCAACATGTCAGAAACCAAGCTAAGACCCCGGACAGGTGTGTGCACAACATGGCCAGTTTAGGTGGCCCCTGTGATTTGTACGAAAGGGTCGGGAGGCGGGGTAGTAATCTAGCTGGGGTCTGGCCAGTGAGGCAAGGAGCAGTCAGATCAGAGTGCCATAGCAGGCTGTGTCTGTGACTTCATGTAGACGGGAGGAGGCGACCAATTAAATCTCAGCAGCGGCGGTGTAGCAAGCCTGTGGCTATGTGAAATTACTACTCACTTGCAATGAGAGGTACGAGCGTGCGGTGGCACACTTTTCATATTAAAGGCATTTTCCGATTATTAGACTGCTCCAGTCATTAAATAAAAGACGCCAATTTCTGGGAGTGTTAGCTTTGCAAGAGAACAGTTATTATAGGCCTTGGCACTTTCTACCTGTTCAGTAAACTTCGCATTATGCACCTCTATATATATTGTTGCATATTTTGGTACGCTAGTAGTTAGTAATATGTCACGGATATGTAGTAATTTAAGAAAACGTGTGTACTATATACAAAGGCATTAATAAATAGAACATTCAGCATTAAGGTCATGAAAACTCCGTTTCGGTGAAATAACTCCCATAAGATTAACACCCCAAGTGCTGTAACTTATTCAAAATCCCAGAGATCTCAAGTGGTAAAAGGTCAAGCACGAGTACAGGTTATCGACTCGAGTTGTTTTGTTTTGCATCCTGGGAGTTGTAGTCTAGCATCTGGATCAGGGGAAAAAAAAAAAAACCTAAATGAACCACATTCAAAGAATAACACCAGGCCTGGACGAGCTGCTCGAACCTGGCTTGAAGCTACCCTAACTCATAACGAGGGCACTACTGTTAACTCCTGAAAAAGAAAAGAAGTACAGCTGTTTGCAAAGAAGAACCTAGGTTGGTGGGAATTACAGTTCTGCTAATTCGGGAGTCTGCTGGCAACCACAACCACACTTACCATAAACGGAACACTTTTTAAGTGCAAGCCTACTATATCTCAGGGGTAGATAGCCCTACCCAAAATCCTTTTGGAAATTTCCCCTCCAACCTCAAGATGCAGCCTGAAACCTTGAACTGGCAGACCATTGCATGCCTCTTTTAGCGGAGAACCAAACAATACATTCCTAGTGTACCCTATTAGATCCTCCTTTTTTTGCACAGTTTTTCATTGCGCAATCCTGACCCAAAGTTATTGGAGCCCTTTCGATGAGCACCAGTTACTCATTACACAAGGACATATTCATTTTTGTAGGCATGGGGAGATTAAATGATTTGACCAGAGACACAGGATGTTGAGTCAACACCAACCTCGAACCTGGGGCCTCATTTACAAGGTTTTGGTGCAGGGCTGTGCCGCAAGGATACTTGCTGTGCTGCCCGAGTCAAGAGGAAAGGGCAGGAAGCACCCTATCTATAAGATACAGCACATTCCTGTCCTTCTCCCCTGCTGACGGACAGTGGACTGCCATGTGCCAACGCAGGCACCCTTGCACTATGGTGCAAGGATGTCTATGTTGTAGGAGTGATTGTCTTTGTACAGGAAGGGACATCTTCCTGCACAAAAATAGTAAATGAAGGCTTTTTCCTCTTTCTATGTGTGCTACAGAATGCAGCACACATAGAAGGAGGTAAAAATGGGGAGAAATAATTGTATTTCTCCTCAGTGCGCTTCCCTTTCGCCTCTCCTGGGGAGGCGTAGGCTTTTGAAGCATTCCCAAGGTTTACGAAATCTTGTACATATGGGAATGTATCAAATGCCATGGATGTTACATGGCAACACCCACCGTAACACCCATGGTACACTTCCCTATTGCAGCGTGAAGCAATGCAGTGACTTGCACTGCATTGCCTCACTCCATATCTACAAGGCCATGAAAAGCCACGCAGGGTGGCTTTACGTGGCCTCGTAGATATGGCTCTGGAGTGTGTGTCGCCGGTCCATCATAAAAGTGATGTTCCAGCGGTGCAAAGGGGCTTGTAAATAAGTCCCCTGGTTCCCCCATTATAAAGTCTGTAGCTCTGGCCATAGTGCCACATCCTCTCTTTTAGGACCTAAAGCAGAGGTCCTGGTACTACTCATAAGACCACCCATATATTAACAAATGCATTTGGAATGTCAGGCCCGTCAACAAAATCCAACAACAACTGTAATCCATGCCGACATATGCAAAAACATGCACATGACATCTCAGCCTCTGGCTGCAGTATTGGATGTTGAGGGGTGGGATTGAATACTTGCAGTGTGTGTCAAGTGTTGCAGTCCACATACTTTCATGCACATGCATGCCTAATATGCAAGACAGACCAAACTCTTTAATGTCCAAAAATTGACCCTGGGTGCTCCATAAAAAGTATAGAGCAACAGTTCTATGGGTCTCATTTCTGACAGGTCTATTCCATATGTAAGAACCTCTAAAAACACAAGTATGGGCATAGATCTATCAACAGAGACCTTTCTGTGAGCAAGTTCTATATCATGTTAATTTGTCGACTCGAGAAACACCGTAGAGCAGTGGTCTTCAAACTTTTTAATGCTGCGCCCCCCAGTTGAAAAATACAAATCAGTGGCCCCCCCCTCAGAATTTTTCACAATTATTTTAGAAAGATGGCAATGTTTAAATATGTCTAAACCTATTTAAACATTGCAGTTAAGTACTGTTACCTTTTTAAAACTGCAATAACATGCTTCTGCTTAAAACAAAGGCATGTTATCTGTATAATATTTCTTTTGGCCAGAGTTTGGCGCCCCCCTGGGATCACTTGAGGCCCCTCTAGGGGTGCCCGCCCCCTAGTTTGAAGACCTCTGCCCTAGAGAACAGTTCTCTTTACCCAAACGACCGGCCAAGGATATGCTGTACACTATGTGCAATTTTAACAAAAATGACGTGTTACAGGTGGAAAAAATGCAGAAACTCCTTTGAATCAATATACCTATTTTCATTCGGTGCTAGTGTTCCATGCAAAGCCAGGTCACACTACACTAAATATCGGCCCTTGTTCCCTGCAGTTGCCATACATCTAGAAAATTAACACATTCTGGGCATTTTGGTTCTGATTCACTTCGATAGAAGCCAGTGGATTAACGCATGGTTATTGAAAGCAGGAATTAGGCTGAAGAAGTCTGCTTTTGAAAATTAGAGCAGTTGGATCATTCTTTCTATACCCCTTGCCAAACATGGAGTGTATCATGTTCAGGGCTACTAGAATTATGCAATTCTTCGGATGTGGCGTTTTCCGCATAACTATTTTCTGGATGGCCACATACTCCATCATTTGCTGCATAATTTGCAGATTTAAAGAAAAAAGTTATTTCTAGCTCAAATGGATCAAAAGTTACTAAAGCACAGTGACGTGCTGCCGTGCAGTGGAAGGCCTGTCGTAATGGTTAACTGGTCAACTTTCAGTTCTTTATTGCTGTATTTGGGTGTTTTGCTGGTACCAATGAGGTGAAACCTTCGCCTAGACAGCGTGAACATGTGTACACATTACTAAATAATGAACTAATACTATTATGAAATGTGCTATTTTGTGGCACATAATTTGCCTTTTCCTGGCACACAATTTACTCCGGTTATGTTATATTCGTATTTATGTATCTCCCTGTAGGCCCAGGAAGTCACTGGAACATTCCAGCTTTCATCTACATTTTCGAAAGTGTGTTGGCTGCAGTGAGACCTAGATGGGGAAAGTTGAGTGTGGTGTCTGCAGTTGGTAGACCTGGTAGAAGTGCTGCGTGAGCTTTGTGGCACCTGAGGGTAGGTGTTGCTGAGTAGCGTCAGGATAGACACAGGTGTGCATGTGAGACACCATCTTTGTGCAGTGAGTGTTGTTTAAATGTTATTGTTGATAATTGTGTGGAGACCGTTCTCCTGAGGAAAGCTGTATTGTACGCCACATGAGTGCTGTCCAGTAACCGAAGTTAGTGAAATATTTGGCGTGATACAAATATCCAAGTTCAAGCGCTTGGACTCCATTGACGTCACCCTGGCCTGTAGCGTCTTCTTCCCCTCCCTGGCTGTTCCGCGCTATGTAGTGTTCCTTGGTTGAATGAGTGACTACAAAAACGCAGTAAATGAAATAATGAAACTGAAATCAGCGAGGAAGCTCATAAAATCGGTCAGGCTGGGTATTGCAAGTCCCACCTCTGCTTTGCTGCCCCCACCCCTGTTTGGTCCATTGCGCTCGCGCTGCAGTCCCCCTCCCCAGAAGAGTTAACTTCCCCTGGTAATGGATGGAGTCCCTCATAAACATTGCTGTTGGAGGGTTGCCCAGAGCACGCTCTCTCTACTGCTTTCAATTAGCTCCACGGGCACTTGCTTCCAAGCCAGCTTTGTAACTTTTTTTTCTGTTTAGAGGGAGTGCTCGCATTACCCCGTTACAGCCCGTCTGTCGATTTCCAGCCCTCTAGTTTCTGTCAAAAGCTTTGGGACTTGCAGGCTTTTCAGTCATAAGCCGGTCGAGGGGGGAAAAGGGTTTTTGGGGTGGGGGGACGTGCGCGACCGGACGAGACGCCATGGACGCGGCACTTACTGTCGCTTTTCTCTCCTTCTGCCTCTTGACGGTTCTCCCACCAGCCGCCAACCAGAGCCAGGGCGAGAGGGTGAAGGTGATGTTCACGCCCATGATCTGCAAGGTGCACTGCCAGGGGGGCCGGTGTGCCAACCACTGCGAGAGGGGCAACATGACCACCGTGTACAGCGGCGAGGGCACAGGCCAAGGCAGCGCGGGATTTCGAGTCTGTAAGTACACTACACCTTTTTTACTCATCAGGTTTTGGCCAATGCTTAATTTGTTTAAAAAAAAAAAAAAGAGAGTGCAGGTGCCCTCCGGGGCTGCCAGACGCCAGGGTTGTCGAATTCCCGGACTGCCTAGTCTTGAGTCCACCTCAGATGCCTCTGCCTTCCACCACCCACCAGCTCCCGCCTCTGCATCTCACTCTTGCAACTATTTTTCATCATCGTTTTCTCCCTTTGCCACTCTTTTCCTATCTTTCTATTATTCAACCTCCTTTCTTTCTTTTCTGACATTCTCTCTCTTGTTTAGGGTCAAATTCTGATGAAAGGCGATGATGGATAATAAGTACCGGTCCCCAAAACATAAGTGTGGCTAACCATTGCTGGTAGCATGTACAATTACCAGGTAACGTCTGCCCTAAGGCATTCTGGGAGTTGTAGCCTTGGTTCCCATCAAAATTCAGAGGATCTGGATAAAGTACCAGATTACAATGGCTGGCAAGAGGAAACTCCCAAACTGCATCAGTGTATCCTGCTGGTATGTATGTCTGTGGTCCTCAGGCAGTCAGCATTTGGACCAAGAGGCTGTGAGGATATCCTGCTATCCCCCGTGGATCATGAAACATATATCATAACTGTTCTGTAATTTAAAAAAAGAGGACGTTTGAGGCCAACTTCTATATAAACATTTCTGTAACTTTAAAAAAGAGGACATTTGAGGCAAACATCTGTATTAACTTTTAAGTAACTAAAATAAAAGAGGATCTTTGAGGCAAAAATCTATATTTATTTTTTCTGTAACTTAAATGGAAGTGGACCTTCGAATCATCTGGTAACACTATTGGCTGCTGAGCCACTTCTGGGCTGGAGGGCATGTATGTGAATGAGTGGGCAAGTGTCCGAATGATAGATACTATTTTAATGTAGAGCTTGACAGGAGCAGAGGAATGTGGTTTATCGTTTTTCACTGCAGAACACTAATCATGTTTAACATAATGAACAAAACCCCAGAGAGAGAGAGAGAGAGTTTAAATGCTATGTCGAGTAAAAAAATATAAAACAATGCAATGCAGAGTAGAACAAGGAACATTCCCTGTTTCCTATTGCTCCAATATTAAGGGTTCATATGCTCTCCGTTGCCCTTTGTTAGGGTTTTCACCCCACAGCCAAGACAGAGGCAGAAGCTGTGGCTATGCAAATTCTCAACATTAAACTGTCATTTTTACCTCAGTGATTCCAACCAATACACAGAAAAATAACTGATTTTTTACCAAGCTTCATAGCCATGAAGTGACGATTTGAAGACACCTTCACTTTAAAGGCTTCTTTGTTACCAAGGGGTTTCTATACCTGATCTAAGTACACTGGCCTGCTAGGAAACATCCATACCATTCCAGTAAAATCATATTAATGTTTCTTCAACTGTACATTTTTTCTTGCAAGCTTATGGTCTCTACTTTTAAGTGGTAAAATGTGTTTTACTCTTTTTACTTTTGTTGCATATCTTTGCAGTAGAAAATAATTTAAAAAATTAACTGTCGCGCCACAGCACCTTTTGTGCAGTTGGAGAATGGTGTTATGAGTCATCAGAAGTATCCGCAGCAGGGGCCCATCGTTAAGGACAGAGGGGTCCTGCCCTTCCATCTTTTTCCGACACAGGAAATGTGGCTGTCAGACTAACCAAAGATCAGCTTGACAGGCGCTCTTTATGTTTGGGCCAGGCATTCAGGTGCTGTAGGTGAGCTAAATGTGCAGGTTTCCTGCTGTTGGAGCTGAAATTTGCAGGGCTGAAGCCGGTGTACATGATCTCTCCAGCTGGCAAAGACTTCTGTGAGCCGCCCCTCCTCATGCCAAGTGCACATGCCTCTGATAGACTAGGGCCTGGGAGCTTCAGTTTTAAGGCCTAAAGTGCTATGGGGCAGTGCCACAGAGTGAGATGGGGTAAGCAAGTTTCACTGTGCCCATCACAGTCTGTGATGAGGTAAGGAAGGTCTTGCATTGGCTGACTTTTGACAAGGTCAGTCAGTGAGAGGAGACAACAGGATCTTTCTAACATCCCTTCCTTTAGGAAACAACAGAGGCTTCCTTTCTGCTTCCCGCGATGCTGCACTGTAAGATTTTTGTAATGTTGGGGCGTGTGTGCATGTGTATGTATGAATGTTTGTGTGGTTATACATGCATGCTTTGGATGGGTGTGTGTGTGTGTATGTGCTAAGTGTGAGTATGTGTGTGAAAGAATGTGCATGTGTGTGGGTGTGTCCTCCCACCCCTGCTGCACATTACAGGTTGCCATTGGGTATCCGAGGGGCAAGTCCCGAATTCCGAAGCTGGATTTGCACCTTATAAAATGATTATAGTGCTTGTTGTGTGAGTCACTTCAGAAGGTCACAATCTTCAAAGCCTGAGGAGGAACTCAGTTCAAAATCCTGAGGGCTAGTTTAGAAATACTTTCATGAGCTTCATTTAGTTCTCAGCTGGCTTTTCCTGGTCGACAGTACCGCACCGATGGCCAACATCACTGTGGATTATCAAAATGAACCAGCAGTGAAAGATTTAAACACACTCCTTCTTGCAGGTACTTTGTATTGTAACCCCTATGTCATCACCTCTGCATGGGATGCTAGAAACCTAATGGTGCCATCAGGGGCAGGATAAAGTTAACCCGTTCTCAACCTGTGGAAACATCAACTGGTTCACTACCTTCACGAGACCCCTTCCCAATCTGACGTAGTACTTCTTGAATTAAAGGCTGTATCATCGATGGGAACCACTGAGTGGGATAAACATATAATGTTAGTTAGTGCGAACGTGACCAAAGAGGTAAACTTGTGCTTTACAAATACATATGTTAATATTGTGCTGTGTTATGTTGTATTAAACTATACTGTGTCAGAAGTATGCATTGATATAAGGTGTGAAGTGACAGCCAGTGCTCGGAAGGAAGCAGACACATATTGCTTGTGTGCGAAGGTGAACTTAGGTTTATTTACAAAATCAAACAAGCATTGCTGAAGCCAATAGGTTTGGTGGTGGAGGGTGGAATAATAGTTAATTTCTAAAATATTTTCACTGCAAGCATATGACACACAATTAAAAAGAAGAAAAAATAGAAAATATGCCACCACCTAAATGTGTGAATCACAAGTAGGCCTGGGCTATGCAGAACTCTGCAAAGTGCAGATAAAACTCCACCGTGCTGTACGCAGTTCCGCGAGCATCGGAGTTATGGTAAGTTGAACTGATTTTCAGCGCCAGTAGTTTCTCCCATGCTGTAAAATCAGCGCTGACTGCATCAGACAGAGATTTTCTACTCGAGCGGCAGCTTCCTCAATGCAAGAGGCAACTTTCTCAACATGATCGGTAACGACCTGCCATGACTGCTTGCGTTCAGAATTCTCGCTAGCCAACTTACTGATTTCTCTCACTCATGCTCTCCAACTTCACCTTGGCGAGCCGCGTGAGAGAAATAACTTCGCTCTGCGTCACAGTTTTTCAGAATTCCACGCTCAGCGCTGAGAGGGGAAAACTTCGCGAACCTTGCTGATGGAGTGGAATACTTCACCCACCCCTAGTCACAAGCTTGCCATAAAAAAAAATCACACTGATACAAAATTAACCATAGCATATACTCTTAATGGCAGACACTCATCATGCCGGTGTACTTAAAACAGGTAGTTTAGTTTTAATGTGCATAACAGGGCACTATTGTTCTTATTGACACAAAGGGAAGGTTTTTGAATTACTGTAGCCTGAAGACCTAGTTTAAAAAAACAAGGATGCCAAAAAAAATAAAGATTGGAAAGAAAAAAGCATTGACAAAGTAAAGTTTTGGCCCACTAACCCTGGTTCAGAAGGGCACTTCGTTGTAAGTGAAGATGCACATGTGATCTGGTAAAATGCCACCACTCACACTGCAAAAGGTCCAATAGCTGAAGTGAGCTGAGGCATTGCCCCAGCCTTTGGCACATGGTATATGCCTTGGTGAGCGGAACCAAACCTCAATGACAGATTAACTGATCAGTGGATAAAGATAGCTGACTCACCATTCTCATTTTATGCATCTATGTATGTACCTTTTATTATTATTATTTTTTTTTTTAATATATGCACTGGAGAGACAGCTTAAGCTTAAGGCCAGGCATAAAAAATGTATGTGGTCAGCCACTGAAAGACATAAGCCTGTAATTAAAATCTTCAGGAATTTGACTTCATCTTCTTATTAACAGGGTCACATTTTACTAGTATTTAACTTACAGGTTCTTATACTGCAGCCATAAGTTGTGTAGTGCAGTGGTTCCCAACCTGTGGTCTGGGGACACGTGGGGGGGCGCGAACCCTCCTCACGGGGTCCGCAACTGCTTGGAAAATTAAATATTATTAACAGATCAATAAAGTGTATATATGAAGTGGCTGAATGTACAATTGAAAAATTAAAAACGTACTGTAAATGTCAAGGAATTTGAAATTGAAGGCTAAAAATTAAATAGTATCCTCAGACTGATTCATGGGAGCAGTGCAGGTGCATCAAACAAAATATAGAAAACCTCCAAACTTCCCAATAAAATTACATTTTGTATTCATATTTGTTTGCAAATTAAATAAATGTGTTATCACTTGTATATTTGAATGCTTGCTTCTGTATCTTTTGTGTATTGTTTTGCATTTCAGATCATCAACAATGTTTAGGCTGGGATCCCTGCCGTCCAGTAATGACTCAGTGAGGGGTCCCCAGATTCCAATAATGATTCAGTGGGGGTCCCTGGGTACCAGTAATGATAAAGTGGGGGTCCACAGAACTCAAAAGGTTGGGAACCACTGGTGTAGTGGATGGGTTGATGCACAACGAGGTGATGAAATTTCTGATGAATTGCTCTTCGTTGTAATGACCCTGTTCATCAAACTGGAAGGATTAAGAGGAGTTGTCACGATAAAACTGTTCATCTGAAGTGCTGATGGCTCCTGGTCTTTTCTGGGAATCTCCACGCCTCATGAATAATTTATTTTGGCTCTAGAATGTCCATTTCTGAAGTGATGAGACCCGTGGATGCCATATTGAAATCAGGTTTTAAATCCCATCACTTCCAGAAGATGTTCAACAGCGAGGTAAGACTAGGCACCACAGGCGTCAATCACAGATAGCAACTGCTACCCTTGCTTGTTTTTTGGTACCCCTGATATTGACCTTGCCAACCCTGTTTTGAGTGGTCATGAAGACAACATCAGCACAGAGAGTAAATGGGTTTTAAGTGAACTGTTTACTTTCCGTAGTTTTCATGGCATACACGTCCATTTGCCCCTCAGCAGCAAAGAGCACTCTGTTTGGGGTCTATGGGCTGGATGGCATGTTGTGATATTGTGGGGGTAAAAGAGTGCCTTATATCCCTAATGCTACTTCTGGCATTTTCATAAATCTTTGTCGAAGCTAGATGAATGCCTTGTAAACTACCTGTATAGAGAAGAGGCTGCCAAAGTGCCTGTACATTATGCCTGGGCGGAATTCGCAGAGTTCTGATAAACTCAGCCGCGCTATGCAGAGTACTGAAAAGCAGCGGAGTTTGGATGAGTTATGCTGTTGGCACTGATTTTCAGCACAGGAGTTTCTCCCATGCTGTAAAATCAGTAGGGACGACATAATGTGGAGCGCTAGAGAGCGCTAACTTTTTTCTGCCGCTCAAGTAAATTTTCTACTCGAGCGGCTGCTTCCTCAATGCGAGCGGCAGCTTTCTCATCATAAGGGGTTACGGCCTACCACGACTGCTCGCGTTCAGAAATCTCACTCGTGCGCGCCAAGTTAGCGAGTTCTATTGCTCATGCTCCCTAGCTTAACGTTGATGGGCGCGAGTGAGAGAAAAAACTCTGCTCTGCATCACTTCGCAGAGTTTTTTGGAACTCCGTGCAGACTGGGGGAAACTCTGCGAACGCTGCCAGCAAAGCAGAATTCTTTGCCCATCACTACTGTAAATGCAACAGTGGTTGCCACCTTGCTGGGGGAAGAAATGGTTTATTCTCATCTCGTCTGGAGCAGCTAAATCCCTTGTCACCTATTCCTATTCATTTCCTACTCCAACACTCATACCCTGCCCCATCTCTCCTCTTTTTAACATGCTGCGTTAACCTGAATTTCTTTTTTTCAAGGTATTAGTTCTTTTCCTCTATCTTTTACCTGGAAAGTTGTGAGAATCTTATCATCTTTAATGGCGACTGGATTTATTACACATTTGAAGCAATGTTTCTGTGTAAAAAACACATAAAGACGGGGACGCAGTGTTTTGATAATTTTACGCTGACTGAGAAGCCAAGCTAAATATCAAGTCTGCCCCTGTTGAATCCACAGCATGTCTGCTATGTCTGTGCATGCACTTCATGTCTTTTAACTCACACTTACAGATTCCTACTCGTTTTAGCTTTCTCACTGTTTTCCTATATGTATCTTCCTCTATTTTCTGCCTCTCTCCCACTCTCAAAGTCCAATGATGAAAAAGAAGAGAGAGTCCCCAAAACTGAGTGTAGGTGCTCATCACTAATTCAAGTTAAGCACAGGTTAACAGGTTTCTGTTGAAAGAGGCTTAGCTTTCATAAATGGAATAGGTAGAGTGGCACCTGGGACCAGGGGAGTGATGGGTCATTGCTCCATTTCAAGGGTCCAGCGGTAGGTGAGGAAGGGGAAGCCATTCAAAGAAATGTTGGTGTGCAAAACTGACACAGTGTAGTTTGACAAACCACAGATGAAATGGGACCAACCGTTGCCAATGGTGCATAAAATGTTGGAAGCAAGGGCAAAGCCAGATGTGCTTGGGGTGCATCTGGGAAGAAATGGTTTAACAACATCGGGGAGAAGGTAGCTGTTGAACAGGATGAAATGGGACCCGACTGTCGTAGCCAGGATGATAAGATCCAAGAATATCTTATGATCAGAAATAATACCTTGGTTCCAATGAAGGGGGCTGAAAGACACAGCATGGTTGAGAAATATAAGAAGAAGCTCAACATAGTGATGGGCAAGTTCTGCAGGAGCATGGGTTGGGATTCCATTAGGCATGGGTTCATTAACTTCCTGGTTCTGGGCTCCTGCGTGGAAGACAATGTTCCTCTTTAGGGGTAGGAATAGACATGTAGTTGCTAAACATTTCTGATGCTCTGGAACTCGTGCGATGGGCTGAGCAGGGTGATGCTGTCAAAATTGATGGCACCTCTGGCAGTGTGTAAGAAGCAGCAGTATTAATAGTTATCAAGAGCATCTAAAGGCAGCTGGAGGCCAAAAGGAAAGAAAAATTGCCACACCAGTGTTCTTGGGATGCCTAGTGGCAGGGTCACTGGTGGTGGTGGTGGGGGTTGGGACGGGTCAACAGAGGACACAAACGGGACAGTCACAAAGCAGACACAGCACTTGCAGCCCGCACACGACCTGGATGACCTATGATGTCAGATATTGTGAGCAGAGAAAGCCTAGAAGCTGCTGTGCTTACGAAAGGGAACTTCACATCCACTGTACAGAAAAATATAGGAGGGACAATTTGAGTTCCACCCCTATGGGAAACAATGATTTACAGCAACTATTAAAGACTTATGGCTTTGTGCTGATGATTTATATTTCTTATCAGTGATTTATGTTTTATGCATTGATTTATGACTAAATCAGTAACTTATGGCTATGAGTGAACTAATAAACCTCAACTTGCTATCCGCAACCAACAGGAGTGGTTGGTTGGTGGGTTGTTGGTCAGGTAGCACATTTGAGCAGGTTAAGTCCCAGTCCCCAAAACTGAGTGTAAGTGCTCATCACAGACACAGGTTGAACACAGGTTAACAGATTTAATAGATGGTTAACTATAGTTAATGTAGTAGGTAGAGTGGCACCAGGGACCAGGGCTGTAATAGGCCCACTGCTCCCCAATAATAGCTGCATTGTGTTCCCAAATCAGGAGATGGGAATCATTTTCTTGTTTATGTTAGGGCCCATGGGACCCTTGCTACGTCACTATTAATTAGCATTCATACCCTGTGTGCTGAATTTATTCAAGTATACACATTTTCTTCATGCAGTGGAACACCTCATTATGACAACAAAGTGCAGCATAAAAATGGTTTGTGTTGTGGTTTGTACTAGATCACTTGGCTGGAATGCGGTGACAATCACTTTGAGGTCACAGCATACCAGGCAGTGTAAAGCTTCTCTGGGAGATTTGAAAGTGGTCAGTTACGATCGTTTCGTTGGCTGATGAGGTTGGATAAACATGCTATGAACCTAATGAAGGTTTATGAAGAATCTTTGAAGTGATATGCATATTTTTAACACTGGTGATGAGGGAGAAACTGTCGCCAACCTCCTGGATGAATCGGAACCTACGCAACCCATATTAAGCGTCTTTTGAAGTGAAATTGTAGACACCCAGGTGAGAGGGGATCTGCCAAGAGAGAGTGGAACCGCTGGGTTTGTTTTTGCTGACCTGAGGTGTGGGCTGAGCTTTGGCACATTTTGCGACCAGTTGAAGTCAGTGAACCGAGCCGAGGTGTGAGCGGAACCTTGGAGTGTGTGGGATCGGTTGAAGGCACTGAGTCGGAAGAGAGGTGTGCTCTTGTTGCTGTCTGTGAGCAAAATTATGACATCGTGAGCATGTGATGTTCCGTCCAGCTTGATTGACCTCGTGAGCATGTGACGTTCCATCCAGCGTGATTGGATAAAGCTGGGGAACGTGAGTACTGGAGAGCAAGCAGTTTTGTTGCAACAACGTTTCTTCTTGCGTACAAGGAAAAACTTGATTGTAAATGCCTACGTCCATTTTTGATGAATCCTTCTCACGGGGGTCACCCGGCAACAAGCGGTGATCCGCACACCATTAATATTTAATTATTTATTGACATGTGGATCACTCAGCAACAAACAGTGATCCGTACACCTTTGAGATTAATCGGTAATCCACACACCATTGATATTAATTATTTGCCGACAATAAATAAGGCAGAATTTCATTTTTTTCTATAAATATATTTAAAAAAAGTTATTTGCTGGTCTTCATTTCAGTGATCAGCACACTGTAGTCCTTTAAAACAACTGATAAGTAGGTTTTTAGCCCAAAGTACTTCTAGTGTTCCTAACAATTCAAATATTCAGACATTATGGCAGGGACTAATATGTCTGAACCTCCTTATTTCCTTTCAGGTAAGGGCAATCCAATGAACCAGACAATGTTTTTGACATGTATGTAATGATGTTGGAGAACCATTTTGGTGCACAGATTAATGTGGTACTGGGAAGGCATACATTTGTCACAAGAGTGCAAGGGAAACGGGAGAAAATTATCACGTATGTTACAGCCTTGAAAACATTAGCTCATACACGCGAATTTGAACAACTGTCAGAGATCAGATTGTCAGGTGCACGAACAATGTAAAAGTACAAGAAAAATTATTAGCAAAAAATCCCACTTTGAAAGAGATGATAGCTATATTTGAAGGTATGGAGAATACTAGTATGTGAAATGCATGATGAAAAAGAAAAAGGCAACATGCTTGGGGATGAGTGTGAACGAAGTAAGAGGAGTTGGTAGAAATGCAGTGAAGGAAGTAGACAAACATGAGAGTATGAAGAGTAAGGAGGGAGATAAAAAGTTTGAGAAGAGGACATTTTCTCAAAAGGATACTCTAATATCAACAAAAAGTGGAGGCGTGAGATGTTTTAGATGTGGGAGTTCAGGATATCTTTCCAATAGTCCTGGATGTTTCGCAAGGTTAGCAGTCTGCAAGAGATGTGGTAAGAAAGAGCAGTATGTAGATGGAATAAACAACAGGTGGTGAGTTGTACTGAAGGAGAAGAAACATTTGAAGTAACATTCATTTTCAGTCTAAAGGATGATGGATGTGTGGATGCAGATCCAATAGAAATGCCAGAATCTGAAATTGTGGTGGAAGGAAATAAAGTTGTTGTACTTGCTGATTCAGGATCATCATACACGATGACTGACGACAAGAACTGGAACTCAATATTTGGGAATGGAGAAATTGAATTACTACCCTCAGATGTAAATCCTGTTGGGTATGGAGGCAAGAAAATAGATGTTTTGGGTTATTCTGTGATGAGAATTCAATTTGATTAGTATGAAACAACTGGGAAAGTGTATGTAGCAAAAAAGGGTGATAACCTTTTAGGTTGAAGACGTCAAGGGGACATGGGAATAATATTAAATCCAAATTCCAAACAGAAACTGTTAACAATGGCAAATGATGGATTCTCAGATGAGATAGTTTCTAGGTTTCCTAAAATATTTGGAAATTATTTAGGATTACTAAAGAATTTTGAACATAGAATTGTTCTCAAGAATGGTACAATACAATGCATGTCTAAAATAAGGAAATTTCCTCATATGAAGCTAGGAACACTCAAACAAGCATTAAAAAAATTAAAGGAGAGAGGAGTAATTGAAAAAACTGAGTGCTCAGAATGGTTGGCCCTCATAGTTCTAGCACCAAAGCATGACGGTAAAGAGATTCGTATGTGTGTTTACTTGAGAGGATTAAATAAACACATCTGGAATGATTGTCAACCATTACCGAATTCTTCTGAAACTCTGGCTTTAATCAAAGATGCTAAATTATTCAATATGATGGATTTCTCCTCTGCTTAACACCAGGTTATGCTCCACCCTGAATCTAGGCTGTTGACATAATTTGTAACCCCTTTAGGAGCATTTAGATTCATCCGGATGCCTTTTGGACTGGCTTCTGCAGCGGCATGCTTTCAGAGGGTCATGAAGAAAGTGTTAGAAGGGTTGGACAAAGTTTTGTTTTTCTTTTTCCAGGATGATATTTTAGTCTATGGATGAAACCAATGTGATAATGGTGAAATATTGTGGAAGGTGTTGGGGCAATTACAGAATGCAGGCTTGGTGATACAAAAGGAAAAGTGTAAGTTCAGAGTATCCACTGTAACGTATCTGGGGCACACCATCTCAGGTGAAGGCATAAGTCTAAAAATTGATTTGGCAAACAGTATTGTGGAAGCTCCCAAACCAGTAAAACAAGGCCAGGTATGATCATTTCTTGGTTTGGCAGAATTTTGTTTAAAATGTATCCAACATTTTGCTAGTGTTTCTCAACCATTGAGGTTGCAGCTAAAGAAGGATGCCCAATTTAATGGACTGAAGAATGTGATCAATCTTTCAACAGTTTTAAATGTAGCATTGGTAGATTACGAACTTTGGGATATTTTGATGCTCACAGGAAAACTGTTTTATTGACCAATGCCAGTCTGAAAGGTTTGGGTACCGTTTTAGCTCAAATGGTGAATGATGAAATTAAGGTGATAGCTTTTGCTTCTCTCTTGTTAAATGGTGCTGAAGAGCGTTATTTGGTTATTGAACGAGAGGCCTTAGCTGTATATTGGACAACTATCCACTTTAAATTTTTTATGGGGAATACCATTTGTGGTCAGATCGGGTAATCGAACACTTACTCTTATGTACTTATGTAAGGATTTGAAGAATGTATCCCCAAGGATCAGGAGGTGGTCAGATGGAATGACCAGTTATAATTTTACAGTTGAGTATATACCTGGAGCAGGGAATGCAATGGCAGATTGTCTCTCTAGACTGCCGATCAACCAGAGTGTGCATCTGTATGAAGAAGAAGCTGTAGATTGGGTATGTAAGTCAGTCCTGACGGAAAGTGAGTGGGATAATGCTATTTAAAACAACTTAGAATTATCTACATTAAAGGAACTGATTGTAAATGGTTGGCCGAACAAGAAAGATATACCAACTAATGTGGAAGGATTTCTTTGTGTAAAAGACAAACTTAGCATTGGTGATGGAAAAGTATTAAGGGGGAATGGGTGGTATCTCCTGATGCTTTGAGACAGAAGTTAATTAACTTGGCTCATGAAGGACATTTACGGAGGAAGTTGACCAAGGCTTGTTTGCATGAATGGAACTGGTGGCCAAGGTTAGAACAAGAGGTTGAAGTGGTGGTAAAGGATTGTTGGCATTGTGCCAATAATGACAAAACAAAGAAAACTCACACAGTTCCTCTGTCACTTGTTGAGGTGCCAGTGGAGCCTTGGAATAAGCTAGGTCTATATATAGCAGAGCCATTTGATCTTATAGCCAATGATGAACAATATGTTATGCTGCTGGTAGACTATGGCCCGTATTTATACTTTTTTAGCGCCGCATTTGCGCCGCTTTTTGACGCTAAAGCAACCCAAACTTACAAAATCCAATTGGATTTTGTTAGTTTGCGCCGCTTTTGCGTCAAAAAGCGGCGCAAACGCGGCGCTAAAAAAGTATAAATACGGGCCTATACGTCTAAGTTGGTGATCACGAAGTGTGTGGCCACGGTAAACACTCAAATCGTAATCATTTTTTTAAAAGAAGAATTTTCTAGGGAGGGTGTTCCGAAAACGTTTATAGCTGATAATGGGGTACAGTATATATCCCAGGAAATGAAAAATTTTCCTAAATAATTGTCAATAACTCATTTCAAGACAGCCCTCTATGCTCTTCAAGTCAATGGTTTAGCAGCGAGTATGAATAAGATAATAAAAACTTGTGCACAGTGTGCATTCTTCAATAAGACATCCTTGAAAGAAATGTTGAGAGAAACCTGGTGGGCACACTGTGTCTGTCACTCCTATCTGTGCAACATCTACATCCCCATTTGTTTCACTTAAAGGCAGGAAACCACAATGTAAACTCAATCCTGTGTGGTTAAAAATAAGTGAGGAACAAAATGTGGACTTTCCAAATGATGAGCTTGTTGTGCATAGGAGGGAACATCAAAATAAATATAAAAATCACTATGATGCTAAGAATTGTGCACATGAATCAAAGTTTCAGGTCGGTGGCAGAGTTTTAGTGAAAATACTTAATATAACAAGAAAGGGGCGTTCAAAATTAATGGTCCTTTTCCTCTTAAAAGGAAGGTCGCAATTTCAGGCTCAGGGAATGTCTGGAGTATATCTAGATTAACAAAACTAAATAAGGTTGGCTCAGAAACTATGCTAACAGAGAGCCATGGGGTGGAGGATTTGAATGATGATAAAAGAGTTTTTGTTAAGAAGAGAGAGATATAAACCTACTTGGCACAAGGACTACATAATGGGGAAAGTTACATGGTACAGACCTAGTTAAGTCATGAAATTGAAGAATTTGTTTAAATAAGGGAACCTTCTACTGTCATACATAAAGTGAGGGTATGTATATAATATGTTCCATGTTCTTTTTGTACCCATATGATTTCCATGATGTAATTAGAAGCTTTTTATTTTAATATTGATTTTTAACTATTGTATTCTGATATGATATTATGAGGGAGTGAGATGTTTTTGTGGTTTGCACTAGATCACTTGGCTGGAATGTGCAGTGTCTTCTGGGGGAGATTTGAATGTGGTCAGTTACGATCAGTCCGCTGTCTGAGGAGGTTGGATACACATGCAACGAACGTAATAAAGGTCTATGAATAACCTTTAAAGTGATAAGCGTATTCTTAACAGTTTCCTTTCAAAGTTAGCCAAGAGGGCACATTGTATGCTACATGTTGTACATTGCAACATAGGTCTGCCTTTGGGGTTCCAGCTGAAATGCATCCTGGAAGAGCTTGTTATGAGGTTGTCAGGGCATCACCAGTTCTTAAGTTGAGCCTGTGGTTTCTGGAGCTCAGTGCCTGCACTTAATTGTCAGCGCCTGTACTTACAAAGGTCTGCCACATAGGCAAAGCTTGTTTAAATTGGAGATGACTACACAAACGGTTGTTTATTAATTCAATGTACAAGCCATTCATATAGCTTTAGTGGCAAGGACCAGTCTAAATTGTCACACTTGTAGGAGTGTGATGGTTAGTAGTTGTGATGGCACTGTTATTAGCAGCGCTGGCAGGGGAAATGGGTTGTGCAAGCTGCAGTGGCCTCCTGACAGGGGCCCTGCCCCTTATTTTATTTTTTCAAATTAACAACTGGGCGTCGCCATACATGCCTTTTCATTGCGTCACCAGAGGGTTCTTTCCTAGCATCCACTGAAGGATTTGGCATTATCTCATCCCACCTCAGTTCAGCTATCTGTCTCAGCCAATGTGCGAGCTATCCAAGCTATCCTTAATCTAGTATTTGAATAAGACTTTGATGTCTCAAAGTACAGAGAGGAGCGCAGGGAAAGACTTGTAGACGTCAAGATTGGTGTCAGATTCTGGAGTAGTAAATATTTTATTCCCTTGGACAATTGAGCAATGTGCATCACATTGGCACTCATAAAGTTCTGCCTTCTTTTCCTACCAGAAAACATTGAGCAGGAATAGTTTTCCACAAAAAATAGGACTTTGCTAGATTTAATTTCAGCGAAAAAATACTTCAAGGAGGGTTACTAGTAATTTTCTAATTACAAACCAGCAAAATTATAATCTACTTAGAGTTTTCTTCAACATTGCTAATTTTTGCACATTATTAGTGTCTGTTTTTTAATGGCAATTAGAAAAATACTTCTTGAAATTTGCAACACTTCCCATATAATTTGCTGACGTGCGTCAAAGTGTAGCTCACAGCCCGACAGCCCTGGGTCACAGTACGCTGCCAGTTATCCATATGTTAATAGTAACAATCTTTATCTTTCCTTAGATTGAACATCACTACCTTGTTGATAGGAAATGGGGTCATGTTCCAAATAAATGAGGGGAACCTGTTAGATCTCAAGCAGATATGGCAGAGTTCCAGGAGAGACACATAGACAAAGAGAGGGGCCAGGCGTCTTTATAAGGGCCCTGGTTTTTAGAGCTTGTTTAGTCGGTTCAGAAGTTGGGGCTGGGGTCAGAAAGAGTGTTTTATTTATACATGGTCTTATACACTAAATCGTATATCATTCTCATCTTTTGTTTGCACTGTGTGCCTTAGATGTGAGCCCCCGTGAAGGAAGCTCCCCCCTTACTCGCGATTGTTCACAATCCATCAGCGCTTCATCCTTGGCAGGCGGGTGGGAGAGCCCTCCGAGGCCTGGGCTCGTGGATCTCTTGGTTTTCGCCGATGAACAGATGTTTGCAGCTGATGCCTGAAACCGCAGCGTCGTAAGATGTTATGTTTCTGGCTTATCTGCTCGCACAAGGTTTGGTCCGGCATGAGTCGCGCTTTCCGGCTCCGTCCATCTGTTTCGCACGAGGATTGTAGAAAGCGGGGATGAATGGAATTAGTGCATGGATGTCCAGTGTGGGTCCAAGGGGACGTATCATTCCAGAAGTTCACAATATACTACTCTACTCTACTAAATAGAACTCATTTACACAGTGGTTGTCCTGAAAATCTGGCATGCGTCTGGCACAACAATGGACAACCCCCATGAAGCGAGTACTTTCTCCAGGTGAAAGGGCGATAGTTTTCACTTGCAATCAAGAGGCAAGGAATAGGCTACCAGGGGTTTACAAAGCTGACTTCTGACGACACTGCAGACAATGGAGGCAGCAACAGCAATGTGAACATCACATTGAGTTCGAGAGATAGCAAGGTGTAGTGTGCGTGTTGGTGCGGGATTGTTCAGTGAGTGTGTGTGCGTCTGTATGTAAGAGAGAGACTGGACATGATTCGCTCAATGACACAATTTTAAAGAAACGAGGTGTGAACTAACCAGCAACATATAGAATTATAGATGGGTGATAGGAGTTTCCCATTGGGGTTCTGAGTGACATTAAACAGAGAACGAGAAGAAACCTCAAGTAGTCTATGATGTCACTGAGAACCTCATGTTGAAAAAATTTCCCTTCAGTCTCAGTTACCCACACACAATTTAATGTTCTATATGGGTCCCCTGTCCCTCCAGTACCATGGTTGTGAATAGAGAGTGACCACTGATATATCACAGTAGTAGAAATTGAAGTAAATAACACCATTAAGAAACGTTTCTTCGCCGAGAGTAGTACATGGGTATGTGACCTAAGGTGAGATTTGTAGAACTTAGAGCCTTCACAATTTTGTTTGTTTTGTTTGTCAAAGCTAACTTTGATTCTACCCCAATCCAGGACCATCTACAGCATCAGTCCCAGCTTAGGTTAGTGCAAACTGTGCCACTGCACCAGGCGCTATGCTTATGGGTAACGTCATTTGCACTCTGACGGAAGGGGAGGGTAGCGCAGACAGCTTAGGTGTGGCAGGTGAGACAAGGATAGCCTGCAGAGATCTTTTTGTCCCCAGCTATTTTCATGACATAATAATAACAGCAAAAGAGCTCTGGTGATTACTAAACTAATTTCAGAAATTCCGACATAAAGCGTAAAGTGAAATTACCAAAATTACATGATAAACTGGTGTAATAGATATTTCACCTCAGCCAACTTAAAATAATAAAGAATAAGAAAAAAACAATAAGGTTCTAAATTTATGCCTTGGAGTTTGCATGCAGCTCTTAGATGCCGCTCCATAGCTCCCTGTGCTACGTTAGAAGAAAAGTAACTTATGAATTGTAAGCAACAAAAGGATCTCTGTGACAAAAGAAGTAACCAACTCAGCTATCTACATAAGATACAAATCTGTGATCGAAGCCACATTGCATAATTACATATCTTGCAAATGCAGAGGAACAAAGCAAATGACCAGAACGCGAACAGTTGCTGTTTGTGAGCTTGTGTTTATTGCACAATATTTTTAGTGCAAAATGTGCCCTCATGTGCATTTTGACTGCAAAGATGCACTTTGTGCTAAAATATAGAGTCAAACGTTGGTTTTCTATTTCATGTAATGACCTGTCAATTTGTGTAACTTTCATATCATTTCAAGTAATCACACAAATACAAATCACACAGATTTGACATATTCCTAATTTTAAGGCTGCTAAGAAGGGTTCCTTTATGTAGTAATATATTCTTATAAGTATGGACAACCCTAATCACTGTGTTACAATTTAAATCCTCAGTTTGTATTTCTCCAGAACAAACACTCTTAACATTGAATGTCTACCAATATAGGTAATGTGTGATTCCTAGACTTTGTATCTCTCTGTGTCTTATGTAACATTAGCTCTATATTGATTTATACACTTAAACTGTTCTGACTCTGTTCATTGGGATGAGTAGCACAAAAAATAAAATAAAAGTGAGAGTGGGCAAAGGAGAGATGAGGGGCACTGTTGGAGAATGATAGTGAGGCAGTTTGTGAAATGGAAGGTGGGACGCGTAGGTATCAATTACAATTGTTGTACCAGGTACCACCAATGCTAAAGCCGGCCCTGTACAGTATACTGACCGGATGACAAATATGCTCCTCTGAAATAATACATAACACTCTAAGTCACCTCCCAGCCAACACTGCACGGCATGCCTGATGTAAAAAGGTATAGGGGATCTTAGCAAGGAACCAAACTCTCTACTATCTGACACATGTACTTAAGCGAGGCACTGCACATACTAATCCTACCAGATGGTGTGCTACATGAATAGTCAACCATCTCTTACACACTCCAAACAACACTAACCACTATGACATACATTCAAACAAACAAGTACACAAAAGAATCATATTAACTGCATCCACGATACTGATGACCCACTCAAAACTGATGAAATCTTTGTGACTATGGCAAGAAAGTCCCTGTATCTATTTAGTGCAGTAACGCCATCGTAGTGGCACTATGGTGCTAAAGAATCTCTGTAACGTAACATAATGTAATATAACGTAACGTAGCAAAATGTATCGGAACACAGGGTAACATAACATAACATGGGTCAGAGCACAGGAAGCCCTCAAATTCATTTGTGCCGTCGAAGGCACTCATCTGCAAAGCATCAAATGCAGTCGCCTTCTTACCGAGCTTAAAGTGTAAGAACTGCCATGAAAGACTCCATACATCACAAGCAGGCAGTAGTTCAGACCTTCGCTTTTCTTTATCAATCTTTTTTAAGATGTAAGAAAATACCTCTTTCCAAATAGGTTTCTGACGTAGTAGCTTTGCAAGTCCATGGTAAGGAGCTGACATCATCAGTTGCCAAAAAACACACATTCTTATGCATTTGAAAATCAACCATACCTGCCTCACCTCAGAGTACTCTTATGACAATGATGTTGTAACGTCCTCCCCTGCCCGAGTACCCACCAATATATATGCCACACACGGTATTGCACATCTTTGTCAGTGTGTAACTGCAAACACAACATACTAAACCACAGTCATTGTCCCTGTGTTTAACAGAGCTTTGTTTCTCACCTGTGCACGGCACCTATATTTAACTAGACTACACTATGCCACAATATGCAACAGAGTGTTTTAATAAAATCTAGATTTTTAAATTGTATTTCACTGCATTATTCATCAGAATGTCCATAATGGGTTCAATTTTTTCGCAGGTAAATAGATATCAATCAATATCATCACTTGTGGGCGTGGAGTCATCAAAGGTTACTTAAAATAGTTCACAAAGATTTGCTGCAGCATCAATGTAGCCTGAAATCGACAAAAGACCTACTTTTCATGTATAATTTAGAAACCCAATGTACAGTAACAATCAGCAGTGCATGAAAATGCTAGGCTTAGCTTCAGCACATTTCCATGGTATTTTTATAACCCTTGCAATCTTCATGAACTTTAATATCTTGTAAGTTTTTAAAAAGTGGGAAAACCAACAAACGTAGATGTTTTTTCAGAAGGCAGCCCTCTCACAAAAAATGTAAATTTAAGACACTAGATGGCATTTACATTTCCTGTGGCAATGTCAAGAGATGTTGATATCACTCAGGAGTGTGACTTACTATTAATTCACTTTATGTGGCATTGCCTTGAACCTGCACACATTGACCCTGTAAATATAGATTGCCATGAGCGGCTATAAATGCAGTAAAGGTAAGGGTGGAAAACCCTAAAGGGTGCTGCAAGCTGATGAAGAGTGGCCTGACCAAAGGTTCCGCTGGCCTTTACCATTCCTTCCTGGATCCTTTCAGAGAAGGAGAGTTCTGTTGAGTTTGTAACGGTCTTGAAGCTCGCGAAACACCATGCGGGCATCGGATCTTACCCAAGGAGACTCATTGCTCAATGTGTGCCAGGGCTTGCAGGTGGCGGGTGCCAGCACTCATTTAGGGAACCAGGATGTATTTTGCATTAAAAGGCTTTGGTTGAGAGCAAAGACAGTACGGCAGAAGAGGGAGAAACAAGGAGGAAGATAAGAAAACAATGATAAGGGGAGAAAGAAAGGATGTAAAAGAGCTTGCCACATTTAAATAAAGAGTCAGGGCGTTTAGGGTGGTGGGAGAAAGTGAAATGAGTTCGAACCAAGACTAAGCAGTCGTGGTATAGAGCAGCCCCGGCATTGGGCAGCACTGGTGCCCGGCTCCTAAAAAACTTTGATCCTCTGTCTTTTTTTTGTACTAATTAAGCACTACGGAAGCTTACAGAAATATGTATTAGTATCAATATGTTACAGTATTATGTCATCTGCAGCCTCAAGATATTTTCCAAATTCTCAAAGTTACAATTTATTGGTCCCATCTTTGAGTCCAGAACGACTTCCAAGGTACTGAATTAATCTCAAGGAAGTAGAAATTGATTCAGTATGGTCTTCATTAAGACTATGGGTAGCAGGCGGAATTGCTTTGAGGATCTGCTGGGAGGAGTGGCCATCGTGTCTTTGGAAAGCAGAGAGGGTTTGGAAGACATATGTGCGAACATTGTTTTAAGAGAGAACACACGTGATTGCGCCAAGATATTTCCGAGCTGGCTTCACTCACACCATAAAACTGTATTCCTTATAGACTTTCTGCTGTCGTTTTAGGAGCATCCCATGTGTGTTATGAAGGTATACCTTACCTCTTCCTCAATAAAACAGACAAGGCTTTGCCAGTCTGTTAGACAGATACATTTTTATGTTCTAAATTTATGACTGTTGAACTTGCTTGACTTGGGGAATAAAAAAGCTTCATGGCTAAAACAGCATTACTCCGGGGCCCAGTGAAATATTCAAGAATACACTCATTGTAGTGTGTTTATATGTTGGGGTAGTTATTGCTGTATGTCAGCTGAAGCCCGGGGTACTGAAAACATGAGATTTTTTTAAATTCTATTATATACAGATCATCCAACCCCGGAATGTGGATTTGACCTCTTAACCTCAAGTATCAGCAACAAGGAAACATACATTGGAAACTTGTTTGACATCTTTTATCCCAGAAAGTTCAAAAACAAAACCGCATGCTACTTCCTAATCCTAGTTCAACTCACATACTAATTCGAAGCCTACCTACACAATCTGTGTAAAACATGCATCATATCCCTTTTACCTCGTTACATCTCTCTTCACATAACTAACTCAAGACTTAACATATTATTTTATATACCGCTCTACAACAAATCATGCACAATGCAGGTGCATGAATGCTATTAGTAGCCTTGCGATGGGGCATATTTACCTAACCCGTCATTCAATTTATGGGCCCTGTATAAGGCATTTATGTACACCATGTACTGTGCATAATCCCCAATCCTCTATACTTAAAACAAACTGTATGATGACAAATACCTTTAAATTCCTAATATTTCGCTATGCTTTTACCATAGATTGAACCATACCTAAAAACAGAAAAGTACCGTCCAGGAAACCATGCCTTCTCTGCGATTTCTTCGTTTCTCTGGCGAGCTTACCATATCCAAATCCATCTAACTCAAAACCTCCTGCATTTGGGGGACAATGAAAGCTTACTCTTCTAAACAGGCCAAACTCACTGATTTCTATAAGAAGCATGCTCGTCCCGAAACACTGCAACTACTGGGAAAGGCCTATCCCCTTTGCAACTGATGCCATTACCATAGCAAAAGAATTGGCACCTGTAATTCTGTGCCCCGTGGCTATAATTTCTAAGCCTATGCATATGAAATACACATTGAGGCCTGAGTTAAATTTTTATTACAGTGGTGAAATCTCATAAAATTCTGTAATTTAGCTTTACGAGAATTGTTCAAAATTTGTTGTCACTTCAATTTTTGTTATTTGTTGTCATGCAATTTCACTTTCTGCCAATAGGAGAATGGTTCTAGCAGAAAATGTCTTTCAGAAACAGTAAAACGAGGAAGAGAGATTTTTTTTTCTCCTCAAACGAGTCTCCTGTTGGTGTCTCACTTCACTTTTGTATCTGAGTTAAGTCAAGTACATTTTGCACAATTTGTGTCATTTTGCATAATCTTTTACTGCAAAAATTAACACATATTGCGCAAAAATGTATTTTAGCACTAAGTTTATCCCTTATATTGTGAATCGAAAAAAGGTGTCCTCAGCGAGTCTCTTATTTCGGTCATCCTTGCATCTTGGTAAGAGCACAGTCTTTCATCGTCAGTCATTTTATGGAGGCTTCCCTGGTGTCCACAGAGTTTTACCTGATGGGATAGACTGTCAAAAGTTTTGTTCACCAGTAGACCTCAGTCTCCATTTCTTCCAGCGTCCGGGCCTTTTGATCTGTCTAAGGTAGAGTTTGGAATAAGATTCCAGCCTTGCCCACCATAAGCTTGGTAGATCAAACTCTGCAAATGGTAAAATCGGATTTTGCTACATGTAGCACATAGGTGGAGCCAGTAATAAAAGTGATGTTTTGAATATACAGGAGCAGGGACAGGGTTTCCCACTGAGACCATGATCATTTTTATTGGTGTTAGAACGATTAGTAATTGCAGCCAGCAAACAGCAGCAGTGAAAGGCATCTCTGCAACAGTCAAAGATCTGAAACGCATGTCAGATGCCTATGGCATCCTTCTAACTATAGCAAATCTGCATACTTCATTCCTGCCCATGATACTTAATAACCAGGCGCATCTTGGTGTTCTCTTAGTGTTCTCAGGGTGCACAGTCAGTTGGAAAACAGTGATGCCTTCCCAATGACAAATTCCACTGGTACTTAAAGTATATTCTGATTACAAAATTAACCCTTTTGAAATGGTAAAATAATTCCACCTACACCCAAACCACGACCCTAGATTCATCCAAAGTACACATTGACTGGGACAACAAATGAGTGTATTGACATCAGGCTCCCTGATTTTTTACTATCTAGAGAAATTATTTGATCACAAAGATTTCTTTGCCATTTCTACAGCATTCTACTGGAAGAATTGGTCTCCAAAGCAACTGAAATTTAGCTGAGGGAGAAATAGCAAATCAGACTTCTGAAGGACTACTTGGAAGAAGACCAGTCACCGCTTCTGGATTCTCAGGATAGAGGATTACACAAAGCTTGCTTCAAACTCAGTTTATTTAGGATGTTACATGCCTGACACTGTCCACCTCACAAACTCCACAGAGTTAATATGAGCAAGAGCACCCAAAGCTGGTGATGCGGTTTGACAGGTAGCTCCATAGCTCACATATTATGGTCATGCCTGGGATAGTGCTCTTGTTGGAGTGCTGTAAGCCCCTGAGAAATGACATGTGGTCTGTTCATCGTACCATCTGTGCCTCTGCCAATTCTACAGAAAACAAGGACCCCCTTCGCCCCCCAACGCTGTGCCCACACAAGGATTGGACCAACGCAATGGCCTTAATAGTCTTGTATGGAAAAGTAATCCACAGTCTATGTGATCAAACCCAAATCATTGGTAGTATATGGAGACCCAATCATCATACTGAGATAGGTGACTGAGCTGTTTAAACCTCTCACTTTTTGTTAAATTGAATGGGAGAATAATGTGGGTCAAACTATTGGTGTCCCTCCCACTAGGCCCAAAAATGGCTTACTTCTTGCTCCCAATACATTGATCTGTGTGCTGTGGCCTGAAGTGAGCTTTCCCCACCTTCTCTTCTTGTATGTGATTTACTTAGAGAATGCGTCTTCCTAGCCCCCTTTTATTAAGAAACAGTGCTGCATCGGTTGACAGGAAAACACCACTGCATCCACGGTTATAGCCAATAATTTGACTTTGTACATGACTATGAGATTATCTAAGTCACTGGAACGCTACTTCTTTGATATATTTCTCTTCCTTTGTTCTTTTTATAATAAAATTTGATTACACTTGTGCAATTGTAGACTATGTCATTGTAGTCACTGCACATAGACATTGTTAAATGCGTTATTAGAAGTGATACTGTGTTTAAAAACGATTTTTTTGGTCTTGTTTGATTCTTTATTTGGAATAAAATAAAAATAAGGAGTTAAAAAAAATCTCATAAATGAATTGTCCACAGAAAATAATAATTGTATTGGGGCTATAGGGAAACATCCTGTGATTCTGGGCAAAGCATCTAACCTGTGTTTACAAAAATAAATATGTGTAATTTAATCTGGTGCTCTTGTAAAGACCCCTTGTGACCTTAAGATGGCTGCCTTTTATAACATTAAGATGGCCGCCTCGTTTCTTCTTCATTTATACAGATTATGTCAGCCTGAGCCCAGATTCACTGTGCCATCGGCGTCATTCACCATTCACCATTCACCCGCTCTACCTCAATGGCACTCTCCTTGTTCTGTAGCTGTGACTCTGCTGCCAGGATCTGTGTACACCTGTAGCGGTAATGCGCTCCTGCTAGACTCTTGTGTACAGATCACTGTACCTGGTGAGCAGCTACTGTGATGCAGTGCCCATGTCCTACGGCCGGGTGCTTAAGTATGAATCACAGTACTTTTCTGGTGGCTCTTTTTCCCCTCACCCAGCGGCTCCTTTGATACTGCCACACTGGGGCGAAATGGCCGGCCTGGTGACAATTGTCCTTGTCTTTCCTGCTGCTGCCAGAAGCTCCTATTTTTGTCTTTGTTTCTGACCCCTGACATGGCTCTTCTACTATTACTACAACCACCAACATTATTCAAGCATCATCATCACCAGTACCATTAACATTAAGCTATTACCAGTACCGTAATTATCATTGCCACAACCATTACCATTCCCACTATGACCAATACTACCAGTGTTACGAACACCACCATTACCACTACTCCACCATCCTTCCCAACCACACTTACTAGCACCAACACTACCACCACCACTGCACCTCCACCATTATCATCACCTCATCCTTTACAGTATTTACCACCGTCTTTACCAATATCAACACCAATACCACTATTACCTCCATATTACCATTAAAATCACCCTTACCACCACCATTGCGACACCACCATTTTCAATGAAACCATTATCACCACCATATTTAACACAAAGTAAATAAGCCTGGCTTTAGTTGGCTAAAACTTGCACATATTGGCATGATCGATTGTTTGCTTTTGAAGGCCGGCCTATTGGATTCACTAATGTTTGTTTTCTTAAATTCCAAAGAAATTGCAGATCATTTCTTTGCTATTTTCTGGTGAAAGTAAGGGAGTCTGGAGGTGTTTGAAAGAGATGTTGGGCCATCTGAGAGGGATGCTTCTCTGGTTACTGAGCACCTTTTGGTGGCAGAAACGTCTGAGTAAGATAAGCAGGATGGCTCAGTGAGTTAGCCCTCGCCACTGATAAGTGCAGTTGTTCACAGGTTCTCATTCCCATTGCTTAATTTGTGCAGGTGGTGTTCAGCAGCATTTAATTATAGGGACACATCTTATTTTTCGTTATCACAATATGCCAAAGAAGGGGGGAGAAAGGCAGAAAAGGCGGGAGGAAATAAAGACAGGACACAAAGGGGAGAAAACAGGGATGAAAAAGAAACACTAACAGTGTGAGGAAGAAACAGGACGCACTGGGTGGTAGAAGGTAGCAGTGTAATTAGGCAGACTTGATATTCAACTACTCCATCATTCGTCTCCTAAGAAAAACTTTGGGCTCCTGGGCTTATTGTATTTAATTATCTTTACAAATTAAGCAGTGCCTAAGTTGTACTTGTTTCCGGTGCGGAGCACTGGCACTTATTTTTGAGGGCCGGCACTTCTTTTTCAGCCTCA
Source organism: Pleurodeles waltl (assembly GCF_031143425.1). Classification (NCBI taxonomy): domain Eukaryota; kingdom Metazoa; phylum Chordata; class Amphibia; order Caudata; family Salamandridae; genus Pleurodeles; species Pleurodeles waltl. The sequence goes on along the minus strand of NC_090448.1, from coordinate 416,713,267 downwards.
AGCATTTACTGCGAGCGAAAGACACACATGGGAAAGACGGAGGAAGCGAGAAACGAAAAAGTGTTTAACAAAAGCAGAAAGCAGAAATCTGCAAGAGTGAGCTGAAAGGGCGGGGAGTGGCTGTAAATGGATTGAAGGGGCCCGAGATGGCTTCAGGATTACGCTACCTCGGTATTCCGTGATCTCACATTTAATTGCAGCAGCCGCGTGTTTAAGAGGAGGGCTTTGGGCACCGGCACGTTTTTATTTACAAATTAAGCACTGAGCTGCGAATTGGAGCAACTCTGGCTCCTCCTCTAATCGTTCCGACTATGGTAAACTGTGTATTGTAAATTATGCAGCAGTAACACCTCTTATTCAAAGCGCTTAGAAATGGCAGAAGTGCGTCGTGAGGCACTATATGAATATGTAATTTTTTTTTTTAATATCGCTGGTCGGTCCTGTGGCTATAAAACATTGACTGTTCAATGTATTTTATGACATCTATAAAAGAATACATCGAATTGCAATACAATCTACGCGTTGTATACATCAGTGCGCAGCACTTCATAAATAATGCCGAACCTGTAATTCTCAGCACATGGCCCTTCCCGCACTCTTAGGTTGTTTCCTAGAAACAGGAAGATACAGTTGCATGCTTAGCATTACCTCAGCCTGAGAGGCGTGGCGCGCGTGGTTTGTGTAACTCACACTGACGGACACGCTTGCGCTAATGGGCTGTAACAGCTGTAAAATATCCAGTAATAACTAACACACGCAATCGTCTCTGTGGTAATTGTTAAATCCTGACGACCTCACATTGAGCTCAAACCCACTGGGAAAGCCCGTACTAGTGTTACAAGTGGTGCCCACCAAGCCCCCACCAAAATAAACATTGTGTAGCGTTTACCTCATCCGATTACCACTACCGACCCTGCCCTCTGAATGAACGTCAGTTTCGGTAAATAATCGTGATTAGGGATCTACGGAGTGACGTTTATGGCATCTGAATATTACGTAATCGGAGGAAACGTCCATTATTTCGTCTTTCAAGCACCAATATTCTCCTTGCTTGGATATTTAAGATTTTCTGGATTGATGTCTCTTGCTGCACGCAATCATAATTCTAACAAGCATTTGCAATGGGTCTCTCGTTTGCTCGATTTAGAGCTATTAGCGTTGTAAGTGCCTAACTGGACTTTTCTTGCCACATAAATTGAAAATGAAAAGCAAAACAGTTGACATAAACAAGCCAAGCCAAAGTGCCACAGCCTCCATGAGCACGATGGAGAGACACAAAAGGAAAAAGTTAACTTGCAGTCAAACGTGTCCGCAGTCGTTCAATTATTCATAATAAATCCGCCCCAAGGATGGACTAACATAAAGCATTTATCAATGATAATAAAAGATTTTTGAAGGCAGCCCCATGAACAAGTGATAGTGATGGGTGTGCGGTGGGTGTAGGTAAAAGCCTACAGATAGATCACAACACATCAGAGCGCTTCTGCATTTGACCTAAAGAGGTTGTACCAGGGTCAATATACCTAAGGTACCTGGAATTATGTGGCAGGGGAGGACCAAAATATGCGACAGGATTGGAGAAATAAGGCAACAAGAAAAGGCAAATTACTAAGCATAATGCAGCACATTTTGTGATAGGATTACTTTTTTATTTTGTACATTTTACACATGGTAACACTTTCTGTGCAAAGAGTTAATCGCCGTAGGACTAGTTTAACAACCAACTGCACCAATAAGCAACTGAAAGATGAGCAGTCAACCTTCGTGAAGACCATTCTACAGTGCAGGAACATATGTCATCGTATTTAGTAACTTTTGATCTGTTTGAGCATGAAGCATTTTATTTGTTAAAATCTTCAAATTATGCACCCGGTGATGGGCTATGTGGCAAATCCATAAATACGCAGAAAATGCTGCGGCCGCAGAATCTCATAATTTCAGTGGCCCTGAATATATCATAATTGCCCTTTTTACTTGATCTTTGGTTAAAAAAATCAATTTTGTGCCTGCATATTTATTTGTTGTTAAGCACCAGTTCCTCACTTCACCCCATGTGAAAAATGCCATTACTCTTGCATAATTTGCCTAACTCAAGCCATTTCGTGTTACGCAGATTATGCAGTCAGAAATATTGTCAATGTGAAATTTCACACAATTTGTGACACAGAGGAGAGGTTCGAGCAGAAAATGTCTTCGAGGCAACAGATTTAAGCAGAATTTCTGCTTCAAGAGGCATTTACTCTGCAAACCAGTCTCCTTGCTCCTACATCGAGTGGCTGTTGGAAGCAGAGTCTTCTCTCGCATTTCATTTTCACTTGAGATACACCAGAGTGCATTTTATGTAATTTACAAGCAAATTCACATACTTCTTCTGATACTTTGAGTAATTCTGGGAAAAATTAGCAATTTCACACATTATTAGTAGTCACGATGCACTTTTTCAAAGTGCCTTGTTATCTTTTCTGTGAGCGTTCACAGCTGGGAACTTATCCTTATTCTGCATTTTCTCTGTCACTCCTCAATTATTTTAGGTAAAAGTAGGGCCCATGAGATACCCCTCATCCAGGTTAACAAAGCTCACCCAATGGCATGCTGCTGCAGTATGAAGAATAGTTGAGTTCTGTTGTGGTGTCTGGTCATTGACAGATGCATGGTCCAAAACAACATTAAACGTTTGTCATCCATGGCAGACAATTTAGTTATGTATTTAATCTGTTATAACACTTCAATCTAGTGTATAATGTAGAAGAAGCCACAAGTTGACCATAAACATAATGTAGGGTGAGGACATCAGTCTTACTGATGACTTGGTTTCTAACTTACGGTCAGTGTCTGCTTCTGGGGGCTGGTACTGTTAAGTGACTTATCTCTGAGAGGGTGTTGTCCGTCAGCATCATACAAAGGTTTGTAATGTCACTGTGGAATGGACATGTTCTGTCTTTCAGTTGAGCTATTTGGGAAATGCCTCCTTGAAGGGAGCCATTCCGGAGTCTGGATGTTAGGTGAGTCTCTCATCTGGGTAGCGAAGTGATAGGTAGCTAGGTCCTTCTATTGTCAAACTGTGTGATCAAGGCCTTCTTCAAGATGGTCCTTTCCCGGTGTTACTTGGTGTCTGGAAGTCAGGCACGGTTCTTGTGTAGCTTACCAAGTAGATCTAGATGTGACTGCCTTGCACTTCAAGGGTTATGTGACTGTGGTTTGGTTCCTCACTGTTTTCTGGTGAATTTTACCCAGAATGTTGAAATGAAGCTGAGACTGCTGTGGGGGTGAAATAGGCAGTCACCGCCTGTACTCCAAGCTTCTTTTCTGTATGTATGATTCAAAGGATTTTGAATTTGATTCTGTATTTGGCTGTAAGCTAGAGAATGTGGTCAAATTTTCTGACCTTATAGGTTAGCCCTGCTGTTTGTTTTTAGATTCTTTAATGCTTACATATTTTGTTTTTTAGTGTCTACCTTGTAGACAAATGGTCACTAGTTGAGCACTGGTGTTCAAGTAAGTTTCACTTAGTGATTTGACTTGAATATTATCGCTTGGCCTTATTCTTTATAAAAGGATGTGACTCAGGGTTGAAGTGTAGGTTTTAGTGCTGGTGAGGATGCATCTAGAATTTGTGATTATTCTCACTAGCTAACTCATTAATATGTTGAATGTAATGGTGAACAGCAGAAAAATATCCAATAAATGGGTTAATGGACATTTTTTCTGCTTCACACCATTAAGAAAAAGTGGAGAAGAAGAAAAAAAGAAGGGAAGCGGTGAGGAAGAGAATTCGGATAGGGCTGCTGACTTTGGACCTGGGAAACTAACCTCAAATCCTGGTCTCAGCTCAACATCCTGTGATTCTGGGCAATGCACCTAATCTCCCGGTGGACTCTGTGGGATTGTAGGCAAATTGATTTTTCTAAGGCACAAAATATATTCTTAGTGGAGAAAAAAAAGAAAGAATAAAATGTGAATGCAGCAATATGTATCATGAAAATTGCTCACGGCCAAGCTATAAGGTTCCACTATCTTTTTTGGGTCCAATATTTAGAATATTGTGTCTCTGTGTATGTTCGTCCCTCAAATTGTATGATATTCATCAGAATATGTGATGTCCATCACTTTATTATGACCCAGTGTACACCCTGGTGTTTGAATGCTGCATCTACCTTTACACCCTTCTATTGGAATACTGATTTGCAGCATTACAAACTTTGCAACCCAGAAACACTAAATAATGATATGTTTCAGAGTTCGTCCATCTAATAAATAATGTGCCTTAGAAAAGTGCCATCGCGCAGTCTCCATCCCCCAGGGCAGAGGCAGAATAAAGTGTACACAGTTGCATCACCTGAGATCATTGAAGAATTACACTGGAGGTCCAGGAGCAGTGGTCAGAATGATTACTAAAATATGGATTTTAACTTCGATTTGGACAGAAAAAAGGACTGGAGTCCAAAGCAAGGGAGAGGAAATGGCCTATCCACATGTTGCTGCAGTGCACATCTGGAATGGTAGTCAGGTGGGGATAGACCGGGAATCAAGCAGTTGTGGAAGAGAGCAGATGGTCACAGACTGCTGAATGGAGAATGAGGAGCCAGCTCCTTCCAGGCTGGGGCCCGCCTGGTGAGAATACCCTGGTTGACCGTCATTAATCAGGAGTTTGCAGAACCTTCTGAATTACAAGTTGTGTGATAATTATTACACCTCCAATGTTTTTCTTTAATATATTCAGGCAGGCCAAGCCATGCGCAGGCAAACCAATTGCAAGTCAGTGTCTTAAATACCAATTCCTCTTGTTATGCCTCATGTCTAGGCATACATTCAGGAACGGGGGTATTTACCTCAACCTGGGGTAATGGTATTTACCATGTTCCTCTTTATCAGTTCATGGGTAAAACTGGATTCCTGCACAGGAGTTTGCAGAGAGATAAAAAGTATGAAATGTGTGCTTATTATCATCAAACTCCCAGACCCAGATGATTAATCCTCCCGCTAATGCGATGTGTGCTTTAGCTCCTGTAATCCCACATATTGCTATTAGGAGTATGGTGGCAAACACTGCACCATTTTATCATTTCCCCAGGTAAATATTAGCAGGTCAAACATGCCCATATTTACCAAAGCAAAAGACCCAGACAGTTCTATGACAAACAGATGTTGGTGCTGTAAGCAGACAGATCTTCATGGTATGCTCCATTGTTGTGAGTGAAACTCGTAATTGGAGTAATTTATATTACCCGTAAATAACAATCTTCAGAGTACTGTTATTTATCCGATGTGATAAATAATGATCCCAATGCTGTGGCTCTCGCAATGAGGGCCTCACAATTTCCCCCTCAAAGATTCCTGCAGGTCAAACCTGCCAACATTTATCAGGGCAAAAGGCATGGAAAAAAGGCAAAGCATTCAGAATTTGATGTTTTGAAAAACATATGCTGCATTTTACGTTTAATTTTCATATTTAACACTACCACTAATAGGATAGATTTACCACACCTGATAAAATCCTCACACTAGGGTAATGGAATTTACCAGCTCTGGTAAATACTAAATCCTGTTGTGAACAACTTCTGAAAATGGCCTAAGTGTTGTAAGTACTCCACCCTGTGTGGCACAGATTGTAACCAGGGTACAAGAGGATAGAGATTAGAAATGGAAGACCAATCATCTGGTACATAGTTGCATATGCAGATATTTTTGCCAGTGATGCAGTGACAAGCTTACCCTTCCATCAGGTTTAGTTTCTTTTTCTGAGGTCCAGAAAATCTATACTGACATCTATACTACATCTGGGTGCTACACATTTTGAAATATTCAGAAATGTAACTTCCCTCCTCTGAGTATTGCTGCCAAAATCAAATGCACTATATACAATCAGCTGCCAATGATCATGGGCGTGGTAATGTGTGATTGTGTTTTGCGTTCACTCTTTGTCACTGTTTTCCATCTTTCTTTAACTCCTTCAGTGTCAAAGGGAGAAAGCAGGGATGAATGCGATCCTGCAAGAGTAAGGTAAACATAAAAAGTAAGTGTAATGTGGTAGAAGAAAGAGGCATGAGGTGGAACAAGATTAGGCAGCCTTGCTATTCAACCACCCCATTATTCCGCAGATCTTGGGCCCCTGCACTTGTTTGCCAAATTAAGCACAGGCTAAATTCTTAGGTACGTAATCATCCAATATATAGCTGCTTTAGCTCAGCACCCATAGCTAGTCCTTCCATTGTGTTGTGAAAAACAGAATTTCTAGATTCAACATTTCCAAACTCTTCTCTGCATACCTTATCTTGATTAGATGAAGATGCTGCTTCTCCAGCAATAGTGTGTGGTTTGTCACACAGTATCCTGCACATGATAGAGGCCACCTAGTGAAGGTAAGGATAAATTCATTACTTCTAGAGTGATTGGAAGCATAATTGGAGTCCTGCCTTGGTGCCCTTCCTTGATGAAGTTGTCGTGCCCGATCCATCTCTGGTACACATGGTTCTTACTTAATGAGTCTAGTGCTGAACCAGGAAAATCCTATGGATTATCATGAGAAATTGACCATGGCATATTTTCATCTCTTACCCAGACCTCCCAGAAGAGGTGAGCAAAGGGGTAATTTATTATTAGAGTGAAAAGCAAGACTGCTGTATTTATTTATCGCAGCTAATACAACTAGTTGGCACCAGTTGCTGGACCTGCTGTTTTTTTATTTCCTTGCAAGATGCTGTTTTTAACCTTTGAAACATGGTCTTGTTCTTTGAGGGTCGAGCTGTAGTTTGATAACCTTGCCCCCTCAAACAAATTTTGACATCCCTGTAACTCCCCCACCTTCAGGAACCAGAGACAGGACGCTATTTGGGGATAATATGTAATAATCAGAGGAAACTGGCCGAGCTGCAGTACATGTGTCATTAATTCATTCAGTCTGTTCATCTGTAAGAAGTTGTATCCCGTTGGGATGGCTGTGGAGTGCATGGATCAATGAGGCAACTTCAAGAATAGGCAATTTCTTTACATTGAGGGCACGAGAACCATTCAGCATAAAAATCGGATGCAAATTGTGCACGCTCTAATATGCATTTGCACGGGGGACCAAATTAGCACATGAACAATTTGACACCCAAACAAGCAAAAAATTGATTCGATAGCACATGTTGCTCCGAATTCCAAGGCATGTAAATAGAGAATGTGTGCTATTTGCATCTATGATTCATGCCAGGTTTCACCTGCTACAAATGAAGGCAGCACCCAGACTGTCATACCACTTTCGGAGAAACGGGGTTACCAGGCCCTTTATTATCGGGACGCACGTGATTCATTCAACTGAACAGTTTTAGTTATTGACTACATCAAGCATCAAAATGATGTGACTGGCAGGCTAATAATTATTCGTGCATACTTTCTTGCTTCTCATGTATTTTATTAATATTGGAAAATATATATTTAACTAATTGTAAATTAATTATAGCAGCATTGAATGTGTCAGCGTCTAGAGATTAGATCATTGCACGCTTGACATTTTATGTGATGATGAGGGCTGTGTGAAATTATATTCTTGAAGGCAATGTCTCCTGTATCCTTATTCTCCCAATATGCGGTTGTTGTAATATTCCACACAGAGAAGAAGTGCTCTAGAAACGCACTGTAAATAAATAATAAATAACTAAATACCAGTGACGTCCTTGTCCATGCCTAGTACGCGGTCTTGGAAGAGTGAGATTTTATAGTGTGACCCATATAGGATGTTATGTGTTTCTACTTGAGGACCACTCATTCTAGTTGGTTCAAAAGCGGCATTTTGCACACCCATTCAGAGATAAAAAAGGATGTAATATTGAGTGGCTTGGTCCTATTAGTACACACTTTCGTCATTTAACCTGGCATTGATTAAATTTCAGATCACTGGCTCACTAGGAGTGATCAAACTGCAGGGGGATTAATCAAGCCTGTTTTTTTTCCTCTTTGGAATTTTAGGTGATGAAAGATTTTTTCAATTTACATTGGGAGGCAGAACCATAGTTTGATGGGCTGTACCAAAAAATAGATCTCCCAAGGTCAGAAAAAGAAAAGATGATCTACATGCAAAATATGGAAATCTGGACACTCACTAACAACCTTACCATGGGAGCCTTGAGCTTCCCGAGTGAAAGATTCTCTTCAAGAGAGAGGCAGCATGGTTAGACTGAGTGGGATCTGGAAAAGACTTCTCGGTCTGCATCATGGTCTCATCTAAGAATGTTTTTTCCTTTATATTGAAGCCACATAAATTACTATTGACGAAGATATGATTATCTTTAGGGTTAATTCCATGCAGTGCGATAAAATGTCAGCATGCAAACAACTCTGTGTGCATGCTAAAATAAGCACTGGTCAGAAATAATAAACCACATGCAAATGGAGAAATAAGTGTTAGCACGACGGTATGTTGTAACCCCAAAGCCACAGCATCAGCAGCACAGGGCCGGTCAGGTGCAGAGGTCAAAGGAGGGCCCAAAACACCTAGGTGCCTATGAAGAACAGAGGTGCTCAGGTCCTAGTCTGCTTACAGGTAACAGCGGCACAGGGGTGGCCGGATGCAGTAGGCAAAGTAGGCGTCAGGTTTGCTATAGAAAGCAATGGAGGGACCCGGGGGTCACTTAGGCGATGCAGGCAGGGCACAAAGGGGTTTCTCGGGCCAGCCAACGACTGGGCTAGGATGAGGGCCGCCTGCTGGTCACTCCTGCACTGGTAGATGGTTCCTCTCAGTCCTGGGGGCTTCGGGTGCAGTGCTTGGTCCAGGCATCAGGTTCCTTTGTTACCAGGCAGTCGCGGCCAGGGGGAGCCTCTGGATCCTCTCTGCAGGCATCACTGTCAGGGTGCAGGGGGGTCGACTCAGGGTGTCCACATCGTTGGAGTTACCTGGGAGTCCTCGCTGCGGTGTTGGTTGTCCTGGATTCGAGCCGGAGGCATCGGGTTCAGAGTGTGAAGACTCACGCTTCTGGCGGAAAGTGAGAGTCTCTTTGAACTTGTTTCAAAGTTGCAAAGTTGTTTCAGTTTTTGAACCGTGCTGCTGTTCTCGGGAGTTTCTTGGTCCTTTAGGTGCAGGGCAGTCCTCTGAGTGCTCAGAGATCGCTGGTCCCGCTAGATGAGTCGCTGTGCAGGTTCTTTGAGTCTGGAGACAGGCTGGTAGGGCTGGGGCCAAGTCAGTTGGTGTCTCCGTCGTCTCTGCAGGGCTTTCAGGTCAGCAGTCCTTCTTCTTTCTTCAGGTTGCAGGAATCTGATTTCTTGGGTTCAGGGTCGCCCCTACATACTAAATTTAGGGGTGTGTTTAGGTCTGGGGGGCAGTAGCCAATGGTTACTGTCCTTGAGGGTGGCTACACCCTCTTTGTGCCTCCTCCCTTAGGGGAGGGGGGCACATCCCTATTCCTATTGGGGGAATCCTCCAAACTCAAGATGGAAGATTTCTGAGGCAGGGGTCACCTCAGCTCAGGGCACCTTAGGGGCTGTCCTGACTGGTAGGTGACTCCTCCTTGTTTTTCTCATTATCTCCTTCGGACTTGCCACCAAAAGTGGGGGCTGTGTCCGGAGGGGTGGGCATCTCCACTAGCTGGGATGTCCTGGGGTGCTGTAACAACAGGCAGGAGCCTTTGAGGCTCACCGCCAGGTGTTACAGTTCCTGCAGGGGGAGGTGAGAAGAACCTCCACCCAGTGCAGGCTTTGTTCCTGGCCACAGAGTGACAAAGGCACTCACCCCATGTGGCCAGAAACTCGTATGGTTGTGGCAGGCTGGCTGAAACTGGTCAGCCTAGCATTAGGAGTCGGACTGGTATTCAGGGGGCATCTCCAAGATGCCCTCTGGGTGTATTTTACAATAAATTCCACACTGGCATCAGTGTGCATTTATTGTGCTGAGAAGTTTGATACCAAACTTCCCAGATTCCAGTGTAGCCATTATGGAACTGTGGAGTTTGTAATTGACAGTCTCCCAGACCATATACTCTTTATGGCTACCCTGCACTTACAATGTCTAAGGTTTGGCTTAGACACTGTAGGGGCATAGTGCTCATGCAACTATGCCCTCACCTGTGGTATAATGCACCCTGCCTTAGGGTTGTAAGGCCTGATAGAGGGGTCTCTTACCTATGCCACAGGCAGTGAGTTGTGGGCATTTCACTCTGAGGGGAGTGCCATGTTGACTTAGACTTTTTCTTCCCACCAGCACACACAAGCTGTGAGGCAGTGTGCATGTGCTGAGTTAGGGGTCCCCAGGGTGGCATAATACATGATGCAACCCTTAGAGACCTTCCCTGGCCACAGGTCCCTTGGTACCAGGGTTACAAGGGACTTATCTGTGTGCCAGGGCTGTGCCAATTGTGGGAACAAAGGTACAGTTTAGGGAAAGAACACTGGCGCTGGGGACTGGTTAGCAGGGTCCCAGCACACGTTCAATCATAACTGGCATCAACAAAAGGCAAAAAGGTTAGGGGGTAACCATGCCAAGGAAGGCATTTCCTTACAGTTTGCAGCTGTCGCTGCTGGCGGAGGAGGGCGATCCTCATCCGCCCTAATGGAGGAGCCACCCCTGTGTATTAGACCTGCCTGTACTTTGAAATCATAGTGTAAAGGAAAACTTCTCACATGTTAAAAAAAAGCCATATTGTGTTTGTTAATTTGTAACTCTGCTTCGCATAGAAATAAAATACATGTGGTTAGGAAACAAGATGGTAATCAGACGTTAACCAATTTAAAATGGAGGCCTATATTAGCTATGGTCAACCTAATAATGAATAATACACAATTAATTCATTTAAGTGAGTACCTGTTAATGTCAGTATAACACAAAAATACTTAATAGAAAAAAAATCTTCGTAGGTAATAAAATCTGATGGCCACACAAATCACCCTATTCGGCCCAAACTTCTTTTGTTTCCAAATTCGATTTGGATAACATTCATTGCATACCATGTGGATGTTTGCTTGTCCAACTTTGCAAAGCTAAGACACGGAAAATATCACAAATTCAGAGAGTGTGCTCTTCGGGACAGAGGAAGACCTGTGCAATTACTGTGTTATGTCCAAGGACAAACTCTGAAACTTGGAATGATGTGTGGTATTGGTACTTACTGCAGTCACAACTTGGACTCTGATTCGCCACGTCCAAAAATAAGAGATGTGGCTTCTGACACAATATGTGGCGTGTGACACCATCTCTCCCTCCCTGTCTCCTATAGTTTCAAGCACAGACGACTCAAAGCAAGGCCACACAGATGTGTCCTATTATAATAGTTGTACACCAGAGTATCATGGACAATAGTTTCGTCAGATATAAATATCATGCCCTAAAAGTAGTATGAAACAATGTGTCCCATTGGCTGTACATTTCCTATTGTGAACTCCAGCGGGACTGCCTTTTTGTAAACAATACTTACGACACAATACCTATGTAAGACGATTTTCTGACCATAAAATTCCAGGACTTTATGTTCAAATGCTATCTCTATTAAAATGATGAATCAAAAATCCTTATTCTAACAAACGTTTTGTCGCTAGAGTGCTTCTATTCCCCGTATGTGATTTGTTTTTAACAACACCACACCCCTGCAAATGCTTTCTCTTACCTCTCTCCCTCCACTACAAGGACCGTTCTGTGGGTTCTTTAATAGGAGTTGAAGACTCCACCACCCGTCCACACACACAATAAAAGAGAGAAAACAGCAACATCCTTGAGAGTAAACAGACGCCAGGCCCATCTGGATCTGAAGTAGGAAAATATCATGCATTCCCTTCCTTCTCTCTCATGGTCCGCGAAGTTACAGCAGCAGATCCTGGACCCAGTTCAAACACAGTTTAAAAACACGCTTTTCAAAGGAAGTCCATAAGCTCAGGAACAACAGGAGACGCCTACCCAGCTTCACTGAACTGCTTGAGTGAGTGCCATTAAGTGGCGTCAGGAGTTTCAATTTATGTTAGGATGAGTATATGGGCATCGCATAGGAGTAGCTAGGAGTAGCAGTTGCAACCTCTGGCTTGCCGTTTGGAACAATCACTCATTTGCATATAAAAAAGTGCGGTGGCACAAAGAGTTTTTATTATTAGCCCACCTCTGCAGTTGCCAAATACCAAGGCTGCCTAGTCTAGATTTAATCTCATGCCACTTTCTTCCAACACCCTACACTCCCGGTCTCGTATATACTTCTTGTGGGGGGTTATCACTGCTTTCTTACTTAGTTACTTTTTCATTATCTTTCTCTTCCTCCTCCTTTCACCCTTTTCTTAGTGGCATAGCTTACAGTGGTGCAGCAGGTGCAGTGCACTGGGCCCAAGAGGCCTGAAGCGCCCGCTGAATCCTAGTTATTGCTATATTTTACAATTCAAACAGCATCCAGGGGGCCCATTTCCTTCCTTGAACTAGGACCCACAGTACAATAGCTACATTACTGTCTTTTCTTAGTGTCATCTTGAATATTTCTGGAGTCCTCAGCAAGACATATTTTGGGGGCACCAATTCAGGTCAACTTTGATCATTATTACCCAATTTCTCCTAATTTAAGCCTGCATGATACCAAACAAAGTTCCAGAGATGGGGGCCTCTCAAAACAAGTTGAAATAAGCCTTTCATGTAATAATGAATTAAACAGTATTTTGTGTCTCCTGCTAATAAGGTAAATCCAATAAAAATGTTTATTAAAAATATGTTTTGTTTGGGGCTGAAAATCCTTAAGATGACCCTGGACAATGAGAGTGTTATAGGAGGCAGAGAGGTTGACAGACAGAGGTGAAAGAGAGAACCATCTTTTCGATGGTTTGTATTGGAAGATGGGGGCCGTCGGCAATAGCCCACTCTGCCATGCCTTCAAACTTCTCTGCTTTTTCAGCAGAGACACTCAGAGCTGTACATTCGCACAAGCAAGGCAATATCCCAGACTTCTGTTATTGCTAAGGGCTGGGGCATCTCCTTTCACGTTGGTGACCATAACACAGTAGTGTCCTACACATAATCTGGGGTGCTGGTGCAATAACAATTTCAAAATCATTTTTAGGTCAGTGCATTCTTCGTAAAATGGAGGCTGTGCCCAGAATTCCTTTCTAGAAAACATGAAGGGTCTGATTTACAGAAAAAAGAAAAAGTTCGGTTAGAGGTTTACATGTCTGCCTGCCGGTGGTGTTATTTTTTTCTCAATTTCCAAACATTCCCAGATGTACACAATGAAAATGGTGCCAGGTACTGATTGCAGTTGTAATACCAGGACTGTAATGGAACATGTCCTGCAGTCTTCTACTTCCCTTGTGTGGAAATCTATATAGTGCAGATTTCTGCATCGGGAGAGTAATTAAGCCCCATGTGCCAATGCATGTTTTTTTTCTCTGCTTAGAAAACAATTTTTACCCCTGGAGAAATTCCTTCCCCTCTACCCGAACCAAAGGCGAGGATGATCCATTCCCCTCCCTCTCCTGGAAGGGGATAATAAACCCAGGCCTTGGCAGGAGTAACTTTTCAACCATTTATAGTTTGGGAAGGGGTCGGATTGGAGTTTGTGAATGTCCATTTTGTGTATCACTGTGGCCATTCACAAACTTACAAGACAAACCATGCTTCAATCCCCAACTTCCCACAATGTATGAGGGATTTACTACTGCCTATATCACCCCACTCATGGTGGAGAAACCAGCAGTAGTAAAATCATTAACACCTGCCAGGAATCATTTGGTGAATTGCTCGCAGGCATAAATGAGGTATTTTTGCCCATAAACATTCATTTAGGGCTCAACGTGCCTTTTTTTAATAGATCCTGAAATGTTTGGCTTGGTAATGGACCAGCTTTATCAACATGTTTCTTCTATATCAATCAGATCATTGCTGAAACTGTCACTAATGCAGGGCTTGCTCCAAACTTCGCTGATTACCTAATCCTTCAAGGCTTTGCACAACAGTGTGCTTGCTGCAATTCTTTTCTGAACTCTGCATTAAGATCTTAAAGCCATTGCGGGCTGACAACCTCCCGTAGCACGCAGAGTCTTGATGATGCCACCAGATGCCCATTGCAATGAGTCACCTTTCAGGTAACAGGCACTAGTGAGGAGTTCAGGCCACGGTTTCCACACAATCCAAGCCTGATATTGCATGCTTCTCTTATCCCTTCTCCAATTAATCAGACCATTGCTTTCCCAGCAGTGGGCACGCCCATCTGTTATTGCTTGGACTAGGCATGCCTTCCCATATCAACTTCTCCTCACAAACCCCACTCCATCTCCCCAAAACAGTCAAAATTGGCAACAATATCTTCTCAATCCATTCCACGTATCTGAACAACCTGAAGCGAAGGACTCGCCGTGCCAACATCCGACTTTTACCCAATACTGTCATCCAGTCATTGAACTCACTTACACTCCCCACTCGCTCTATCATGAAGTCTATCCTCCACAGTCAGAAAAAACCTAAGCTAAAACTGACTACACCATAACCTGTTAACACTTGCTTCTAGACAGACACACATTTGTTTCCTAATCTAAAGAGGACCTATAGACACCACTGTGCCATGGAATCTTGGTCCACATACTTATTTTTCCCTTTTCTAATGTTCCACTCGTCGGTAATTGTAAAATATTATTGTAAAATGGCACAGCGGCAAAGAGACAGGATTTGCCATATACCACAGGAACCTTTTCTGATTGTGGAAGTTTACTATTGAAAGCATGTGGGTTAAAATAAACCATAACTAGAGTTCATTAGGACTTGCGCTTACATGCTGTTTGCCAAGCAAAAACTATTCAGGGACATGTGCCCCTTTATTCTATGCGCAGCACTGGTGTCTCCTATGATGATAATCTGTCTATTTGGAGAACACCCAGACATTTCTTCCCATGGGGCCCTTTTCATCTATTGCTAGGGTCCATAAAGTCGTCAATATGAACAGTCCATGTCATATGTGTGTGTACTATCTTTTAGACAGTTCTCTCTCTACCCAATTTTTCATACCATACCTACTCTTCTGAAGGGCAGTAATTATATTAGAGCTCTCTTTGATCAACGTTGATGAATGCAATGATCCAACAATATGGCGGAAACATGTTTATCAACTAAGATGTCTGGGATCAATGCTTCCCTTGCAAGTTAATTGTAGTTTTTGACCTTACCATGGATAGTGATATAGAGAATAAACTGCTTTTACACTGCCCTCAGGAAATATTAACCCTACCACCTCGCCATTTCTAAACATCTCTCTTCAGACGCCAATCTACAGGCTTGATCCACAATGGTAACCTACACTTCTGAATAATTTACCCTTTTGAGTAAGTTTACTGCTTTCGGCTATTCACAAAATCACTTAGTAAGTCACTTCTAAATAGAAAAGAGAAGTCCAGCACCACACATAGCCAGCTACTGGAACTGACTGTAACACCCTCCAAGAGAAAACAATGACGATACAAAATTCAAATTAAACCACCCTATAGGAATTAATATTACATTAAATTATTTAAAATAGTTACCAATTTAAATACATCTAATTTAATGGTAAAAAAACTAAAAGAATATTACATGATTATTATTTAATTATAACAAATTTACCCTAGTTTGATTTTGAAAATTAATGTAACAATATTTTGTATTAAAATACATCTACATTAATTTTAATTAATTCTATACATCACTGTTAATGATTACTAATGCACAGTAATCTTTTCCTTTTTGTGTGAAATGTATTTTTTTATTTTATTTTTTTATTGTTTAAATATTTTTTTCAAAATTAAATTAATGGTGCTGTAGCATCGTTTTATTTTGTTCTACAATTTAAAATAAATATATAAAATGAATTTACATTAGTATTTACTATACAAATATGTTATTAAAATATTTTAAAATATGTATTTTTCCCAGCACGTAACCAGCTGGAGTTCTTCACCCAGACTGAAGAGTCTCCCTTGAAAAGGTGTTTACACTGATTTTTCAAAGCTATAGTAGGCATTCACATGGTGGAAATGTAAGTTGACCAGGAAGAAATGGTTTACACTGGACTGATCATCCAACTGCATATATCAGGTAAAAAAAAGCACAAGAGAAATTCTACTGGTTTGGTAAAACGACTAACTGAAACCATTAGGTGCCATGCCAGTGACCAGTTCCAAGAAACAACTAGCCCCCCCGGAATGTTCTCCATAGCATATCTACAGATTTCAAGCCCCAATATGAGAACAAATTAATCCCATTAAAAATGGTCAAATCGAATATCCACCAAGGTGTAGGAAGGAATGAACTAGAAAAAATATTCTGACCTGTTGCCAGCACACACTCCTTGTCCACCTCAGGCCAGTTAGGAGCTTTTGTGGGGCCAAGAGCTGAAACCTGTTGTGGTGCCTTGACCGAAACCTCCTGAAATCAATCTTGGCTTCCCAGCTTGACCAAACCGTGTAACTCTCTGCAATTACTTTTCTTCAGTGTGCCTCCTTTTCTGAGATCATCACATTTGAGAGCACCTTAAAAAAGTTATGTTCAAGATGCACTACTAAAACCTCGCTTGTACAGGGTATAATTGACCGCAATGTTGCTCCATCTATAACAATGGTCACTAATAAAAGCGTTGTTAGTGTTGAAAGGGTGTGGTTCTCTATCAATTCTAATACAGGCCACTCGGGGAGTGATAAAATCGAAAGTGCAAAAGTGAAACAAGCCTAAATTTAAAAAATTCACTTAATTTTTTTTTAATGTGTACCTCAGGCTAAGTGGCAGTCAGTGCCAAATGCAGATCGGGAGGTTCAGGCTGAGGTAAAAGCTGGTTCGGAACCCTATCATAGGATTAAAAACAGACAGGGCTACAGCGGAGAATTATGGATCTGTCACTACCACTGCTTTATTGACACTGGCAGCAAGGTGGGAGAATCTTGGGTATGGTATGTGCTGGCACAAGGTCTATGCACACTCACACCGAGTAAGCTGTAAATACTGCTTGTATGACTCACAGCTTGAGCACATCATGTATCATTGTGTGGCCTAGGATTACGGTGACCTTTGCAGTGAAACAGGCAGTGCCTGCAGCTTGATGCCTGTAGATGCCTTGTCCATAGAATGGGGCTCCTTCAAGGACTCTCCTGACGGTACTGGGCCACTCCATATAGCAAATGTGAGAACTTTGTGCAAAGGATCATCTGCTACCTGTGAGTATTGCTTGAGAGGGCGTGGATATGGCTGGAGTGATGATATGCTGCTCTTTAGATACTCAGGCCCCGATTTGGAGTTTGGCGGTCGGGCCTCCAGACCTACAATACTGTGGTCAGGAGGATGTCCCAAAACTGGCAGCCTCCCCGCCTCCGTATTACAACACTACCCCCAGGCTGGCAGTAGTGTCTGCGGTAGTGTTACTGCGGCGGCATGCTATAGCCCAGAAAGTGAGCCTGAAGCACATGCTGCCACAGTGCAGTGCCAGATGCACCTCGGGTGCACTGTTGCCATGCACAATGCTGTGCATGGCAACAGTGTGCACCAACAGTGAAGGCATAGGCGGGCACAACATGTGCCCCCAGTAACACTGCTTAATAGGCAAAATCTCCCTGGGGCCATTTTGGAGTCCCTTCCCTGCCTTTCTGCCGAGCTTTTCATGGCAGGATCCCCACCATGGAAAGCTCGGCAGAAAGGCAGGTCGTGATCAGAAAGGCGGTGCAGGCATCGGCACCGCTGTGATTAACCATGGCTTTCCCTGCCATCGCCGGATCCTTGATCCTGGCGGTTGCGGAGGTTTTGCGGCGGTCCAACCGCCAACCCTGTAGTGTGGCAGTTGTACGGCCGAGGAGGCAGCGGTTGGACCACCACTGCAGGTATGGTGGTCCCAGGACTGCCGTACTCGAAATCAAGGCCTCAGTATACATCTTTTCTAAATTGTACAATTAGAGACTATGGGAACAAAAGTGCAGGTGCAACATTGGCTAGTCAGTATTTATAGTAACTACTGCAATTGAAAATGAGTCTTTTTTTACATGATAATGATGCTTGTTTGAGAGCTTGAGCTTTGGAATGATGGCCAGGTCTTTGGGTTCAGCTGGCTGAAGTAACTCAATTAATTTACAGTTGCCAAGTCACACGTGATTTATAATAGCTGGGAGAGATCAACTCCCATGACCATGAAATAGGATCGTGCTGGCTTTATCTAATAAGCAGATGTCAGTCCACATGTTTGATTGCTTTTTCAACTCCAAATCTAAATGAAGGCAGGCTTTTTGTTCGGCTTTGAGTTAATGAAAAGTGGCACCAGGTAATTCCGTTTTGTTCGACCTTGAATTGATGAAAAGTGGCGCTAGGTAATGCATCCCATTGATTGGGCTATTACATATAATAAGTACATTGTTATTACTTCAATTAGGTAAACTATTTGAGGATCCTACACTAACCAGTCCCTCCAGGATATCGCAATTTGCAAAAATATCACAAAATCAGCTTTTTTGTAAAAATCGAGCGAGTACTGCAAAAGTGCCTGCAAAGTTTGTGTTAAAAATGGGGTTGACCCTCTCTTTACTGGCTCTGCGCTGCCACTGAGCCAGTAAAGGGAGGGTGGGCAACAGCCTATCAGGCAGCATAGGTATTTACTCCCTCTGTTGCCTGCCTTTCAAATGCACAGAGCTCCTTCCTGTGCAATTAGCCTGCAGTCTGCCTCATGCGTTTCAGTGTGCCCATTGCAGCCACTGCAGCCTGTTTAAAGGCACTCCTGAAAGCACTCCTCTCCCTTGTCTCCCTGTTTCCCATTAACCCCTACCCCCATGTCCCCTCTGTATTGCATTTTCTTATGTGCCCCATCCTTTTATATCTTCTCCCCGCACCTCCGCACCAACCCTAGCCCATTCTGCCCTGCACACGGCAAGGAATGCGTGTTGTCTTATGACAGAAAGAGCAGGTTTCATTTTGTAATCTGCTCTCTTTGGATCAGTCATCCTCCAATGTGAGGCAGTGTGCTGCTGGAGACTCTGCAAGGTTACAACTTTTGACATAGTACAGTAACCAGTAGTAACAGAGCACAGACCCTGCAATATTTTTGTGGCAGGCACATTTTTTGCCCACCGTTAAAATAGTGCGAACTTTGAGGTTTTGGGTCGCATATGTTGTTTTTTTTCGCCTCAAAATTTGCTACAAAATCCTGGGGGCTCTGACTAACTACCTTATACTAACTATATATTACACAGTTGCAAATAACTTTGGTGCCATTTGAAAACTCTGTACAAAACGTTCTACAAAATTGTTTATCCACTTTGTCTCCCTTATCCAAATGTGTGTGCTGATCTATCAAGCCAGGGGCAAGAAAAGCGCGAGAGTCCCAAACCATTGATTTCCCATGTTAATTTCCATAGGAAAATTTGCTCTCCAATACAGACAAAATGGTGGGATGAGGCTACACCAAATTTGACAAAAAGTTAAAACTTTACTCAGAAAGTGTGATTTCTGTCATTTAGTGTAAGTTTGTTCAACTGTTTTTGTGAAATTAACACATAAATATGTGTTCTGATGAGCATGATGGGGTTAAAAAGTAGATATATCTGGGCGATTGGTCCAGTGCGAATCTCGCAGTACCAAAAATTGAAAAGTTAGGGTTTCCTGTTTGGCTAAGGGAGCTTGTTCTCCATTCAGCCATTTGAGTACAAGTCCCATTGTACCAAGCAATCTGATTGGTGAGCCGAAATTCTGAAGAAAATGTTGTGGCTGCCATTACTGCACTCTGGGACTTGGTCCTCATGGCCTGAAAAGGTTTTTAGAAAGTAGTGGAACAGGATAGGGACCCCTTGATTTCCAGGTACTTGTCGGGAATGCAGGGGGGTCCCCTCATGACCCCAGAGGTTAAAATAAAAAAAAACGAATTGGGCTGGGGGTACCCCTGTACTCTTCTGGGGCCAGGAGCAGGCCTCCTATGATGTACAGCAGTAATCCAGTGGGACCCACTGCACAAGCTCAGAGACGTTTTAAGGCATGGGAAAACTGGGCTCTGGACCAGGGACCCAGCCTTTCAGGTTCCCCCAATACAGCCAGTTTTGTTGTACAGAGAGCCTTGACCTAATAACCGTGAATATTCCTTTAATTTATTTTTATGTGGGTGATGTGTGAGAGTCTATAAGAGACGTTTTTCAGTGAAATGGTATGTTTATGTTTCATGCATCATCCATTTAAAAAAAAGATTTTTTTAGGAAAACACACGACCTCGCATATGAGAAATGCGAGTGTGCCACAGAGATTATTTGCAATATTATTAGTGAGCTGCTGCTCTGTTACAATATTGAAAACACACTTCACAATGCCTGAACATGCTGAATTTGGGCACGTGTGCCTGTGCACTGCTAGTGACCTAGCAAAAGAGGGCATGAAAGAGCTGAAACTGGATCATAAATTCAAAGCTGTTCCAAATAGGGGCCCCAAAATATGTTTGTCTGAGGACCCCCAAAATCCTTAAGCTGTCCATGAACAAGCTTTCACCCTATAGTGCAGCAGAAACATGCATGCTTCCTTAGAAACACCATTTTTAACAGTTTTTTTGTGAATTGATGGTGTTTTTCTATCATATTCTACATTCTGGATGTGTAACTTGTTCTTCAGGTGGGCAGACCGTCTGTGGGTAACGCATGACCACAGCAGTACAGGGTAGGACAAAAGGCCTCATATCCGAATAGATCGTGTGCCCAACTCTATGAAATCATCCAACCTGACACCATCTACACACAAGGTCTCCTTTTGAACAGAAGACACTATATGCATAGGTTTATGTTGAAAAGGTTTTGTGTTGTTTTTCACACTTTTATGTTTGAGTTTTTTGTATATATATATATATACCTATATATATATATATATAGATATATATCTATATATATATATATATATATTTTTTTTTTTTAAATAATTTATAACTACTTTTATTTTACTTATTTATCTTTTTAAATGTTATAAGATTTTTTTATTTTATTTTGTTTATCAAGTCTTTGTTTTCTTTATAGAGATGGTCTTCCATGGTCTCTGAAAATATCATTTTCCCCAGAGTTCACTACTTTGAGGCAGTGCCTGCAGTACTTTGCTGCATCTCCTCATCACTTTCCTCCTGTTATGCAGCACTTCCTGTGGGCAAGTCTGTTGTCCCTCTGCTGCTCCACTCTTCAGGATCTCAGTATAAGTTATGCTGTTGATGTGCACAGCCCTCAGATACTTCCACATTCCATTGTGTCCTATGGGATATTGTTGTGCCCATCCGCTATGCAGCACCTGGTTGCACAAAGTACCCGTACCCTCCCACGCACATGTTTCTTTTGCCAGCTTGAACACCATTGATTCTTTCCCTAGTCTTGGTTGTTGTGGTGCTGCAGGAGTGGATAAATAACAAAAATGTTGTCAACTTCTGATGCTGCACCTGTGTTAGGCATGGTTGATGGTGTACTTGGTATCTCTTTGTTTCCAGTTTTGTCTGCGCCCATGACAGAGTGTGATTACATTTACACCAAACTGCCTCTCACAAGCACCCGTCTGGTAATTATGGTCAGCCAAATCATTTAAGGCTGTTTCTAAGGACTATGGGATGGGTGTAGTTTTTGAGTAGTGGTCCATGAGTGGCAAATCACATGGCTGCTTCATTTTTGTGTCCCCTAATTCCACAGTACTCCCATTGCTCCCATGGACCCTTTATTTTCTAAGTCCCACTGGAGTACCTCAGAACCTGGAATTTAAACAAAATGTGTGTTTAGTATAAAGGGTTAATTTTATCTTATGTTTAAGCCCAGAGGTTTTCTCACAGACAGAAGTAATCAAGATATCTTGCAATTTTCAGTAAGAGTTCTGTGGTTTTAGAACGTGATGAACTGCAGTGCCTGAAAAAGGTACTGCAGTGCCTATAAAAGCACAGGTTGTAGTGACTGCATTGATACATTCTCATACAGTTCCCGTACTTTTACCCTCACTAGAGACTTGCACTTTGGTGTGTGAACATCTTGTGTAAATCTCCGAGCTACTTTTTGGAAACTTCCGTCTGTTTTTGAGGCATTTACGAAAAAAGAAACATGCCATCTGGAGGAGCACAGGCACCACAGCAAAAGCCTCAGGAGGACCATGCCAGAATCCATCTTATAACAACTTGTTTTCCTCTTACGGCTGGGGAGAAGAAAATGTTCACAAAAGTGGTCTCTTGAAACTTGTGCCAAAAAGAGTTTAGCCAGGGTACAGACAAAAAAATAATCATACAAACCATCAAGCATATGAATATCAGGCTAAAAATATTCAAACAAAACATCAAGCAGAAGAACATCAGGCAAAAAATACTCACACAAAATATCAAGCGTAAGAACATCAGGAAAAAAATAATCATACATCACATCAAGCAGAAGAACATCAGGCAAAAATAATCATACATAACATCAAGCAATAGAAAGCATCTGAACGCTTGACACAGCAACCGATACAACGCAGTGAACAGAAGACTTGAGGTGCAACAGCCCCTTTCCATTAAATATTAAACAGTTTGTGTAAACTATAGGATAAAGAGGCCACAGCTAGACATCATGTAATGGGAGACAAACCTGGATGCTTACTGACATGGTTGTGGTACATAGAAGAGGGACACGGCCCTACTGCAGCGCTACAGACTGATCATGCAATGGTGGTAACACAGGAATATATTAACAAAACCATGGCAAATTGTTACTCAGCTTTGTATGTGGTGGGCCCAGCTGTGGCGGTTCTCTGTTCAAGATGACCTAACTACAGTGGTAATTTGGCTCTGAAGAACTAGAACTAACCAATGGTATTGAAGAAATCAGTGGTGCAATAAAGGGACTGGCAAATGGGAAAACACCACATGGGGATGAGCTCCC
Organism: Pleurodeles waltl; assembly: GCF_031143425.1. Lineage (NCBI taxonomy): Eukaryota > Metazoa > Chordata > Amphibia > Caudata > Salamandridae > Pleurodeles > Pleurodeles waltl. The sequence continues at coordinate 416,690,497 of NC_090448.1, read as the reverse complement.
GGATGACTTTTACACTATGTATAGTACAACCATTGCTCCCAAATTGCAGAAAATGTTGACCCAAGAGATTAGGACATTGCCACAGATGACCAGAGAGTCCGGTATTGTAGTAGTACCTAAACCCAGATAGGAACCACTAAAGATTAAGTGGTACTTGATTACAAAGTATTGGCCAAGGTACTGGCCAACAGGTTAGCACCATTAATGGCGAGCCTCTTTCACATCAGTTAGACAGGTTGGATACCTGATAGGTGCACAGCTATGAATACTAGATGCTTTCTCTATGTTCTGAGGGTCTGCCCACGCATAAATATGTGATAAGCTGTAATGTTCATTGACATGGAGAAGGCGTTTCACTCATTAAACTGGAAGTTTTTATTCTGGGTATTGGCAAGTGTGGATTTCAGGGCAAAAATACTGCAATGGATGCAATTACTGTACAGCGAACCAATGGCCAGGGTGAGAATGGGTTGGGTGGTGTCAGAGCAGTGGGGGGTGGCAAGGGGCACGTGCCAGGGCTGCTCACACTCCTCTTCTGTTTATGCTGGCTGTGAAGTCCCTAGCAGTGCGAGCCAGACAAAACACTGACAGCTGGGAAGTGGCAGTTGGCCAGGGAGTGCACATCATCCCATTATATGCAAATTATATTATGCTCTAGTTGAGAGGTGCACCTAATGATATTGATAAAGTCTTGCAGCTACTGAGTAAATTTGGGTGACTCTCTGGGTTGAAATTAATCCCAGATAATACTGGCTTAAACCTGCTGCAGGAACCAAGCAGGTCCTCTCCTGAACCTCATGCACTCCCAGGCCTTTGATTTGAGGGGGTGACTTTTAGGTATCTTGAGGTGCACATATACAGAACCGACGATGATTTCATAGAAGGAAACATACAAAGGGTGTTGACTGTGATCTCAGGATCCACAGGTTTTTGGAAGAAACTCCCCGTGGATAGTGCCAACCAAAATGGCTATCTTACAAAAAATGTTGTATTTATTTGCAGCAATGCCAGTTAAGTTACCAAAGACCCTATTGGAAAAATCAATGGAATACTGGCTGATCTGATATGGGATGGACAACAACATGATGTGCCTTAATGAAAATCTCAGCTCCCCACAGTGGATGGAGGGTTTGGAGTACCAGATGTAGAGCTGTATTACACTGCAGTGCAATTACAGTGGGTGCCTGATGGGTATCAGGTACTGCAAATGCGGAACTGAAATATACGATGTATGGGTGTGACGCTTGAGGCAGAGCATATCTGAGAAAAGTAATAAACACACTAAATAAATGGCACTAATATATTTAGCAAGATACAGCATGACCAGGTTGTTGACTTTTACTGAAACTAAAATACTGTGTGTCCCACAGTTGCTTAAGTGGGCGCTGCCAACCTTTTTACACTCACACCAGCACAGTGGATGCTAGTGCATGGGAAAAATAGCTATCCAGATGCTTGGTAATTTGATGGACAGTGGTAAATGTTATACCTTTCAAACTTTGGGAGAAGCCACTGGTATAGGACTGGGACACTTTCTATCATTTAATGTAATACAGGAGATGGTGCAGAATGATTAGAGCTCTAGGACTGATCTACTGACAGCGCATGTGGAGCTGGAACCTGTCCTCACTCTGGGTACACAAGGTAGGACAGAGACCTAGATCTGTAGAGGATTAATGGAAATACCAAAAACACACCTAGTGGCACTTCGCGTGGTCTGGGAAGAAATTATAGTGAAGAGTTATCAGATGGAGAATGGAAGATGAAAGTCGCATACCCAAATGAGGTTGTGTGAAAGGCTCGATTTAAGTTACTATATGTTAGAAATGGGGTCTTTGGTTGGCTGTCAGGTTACCCTCTATCCAAGCAAGGACCCTCACTTTAGTCAGGGTAAGTCACACACAATCCAAATTATCCTGTGCCCACCCTTTGGTAACCAGGCTTAACTTAGAAGGCAATGTGTAAAGTATTTGTTTAATACATCATACAATAACACCATATAGCACCACAAAAATACACCACACAGTGTTTAGAAAAATATATAATATTTATCTGGATAAATGCACGTCAAAACGATTAAAATGCAGTAAGTATATGTTGAGATATCACTGAAAAGTGATATAAAGGGCCTCATTATGACCCTGGCGGTAGAGAACCGCCAGGGCCAACGGGGGCGGGAGCACCGCCGACAGGCCGGCGGTGCTCCCTTGGGCATTCTGACCGCGGCGCTTTGGCCGCGGTCAGAACGGGAAAACCGGCGGTCTCCCGCCGGTTTTCCACTGCCCGTAAGAATCCTCCAAGGCGGCGCAGCTCGCTGCGCCGCCGAGGGGATTCTGACAATCCCTACCGCCAGTAGGGATTGTCGTGGGGCCCCTGGGGACCCCTGCAGTGCCCATGCCAGTGGCATGGGCACTGCAGGGGCCCCCGTAAGAGGGCCCCGCTAGTATTTCACTGTCTGCATAGCAGACAGTGAAATACGCGACGGGTGCAGTAGCACCCGTCGCACCTTCCCACTCCGCCGGCTCGATTACGAGCCGGCATCCTCGTGGGAAGGGAGTTTTTCCCTGGGCTGGCGGGCGGTCTTTTGGAGACCGCCCGCCAGCCCAGGGAGAAACTCATAATACCCTCCGCGGTCTTCTGACCGCGGAGCGGTATTATGGAGGGTGGCATTCTGGCGGGCGGCCTCCGCCGCCCGCCAGGGTCATAATGAGGCCCAAAGTGTCTTAAGTCTTTTTAAAGCAAACAAAGTCTCTTTCAAGCAAAAAGTACCTGGTTCACGTGAAAAATCTCTGCAAAGAACCATAGAGGAGGAGATGCGTGGAAACAAAGGGGTGTGCATCGATTTCTCAGGCCACACACGGTGATGCGTTGATTAGTTTTCACGCAGGGAAACGTGTGCGTTGATTTCCGGCACTCGATTGTGGATCCTCTTCGGGTTGCGGCGTTTTCAGATGCCCCTGGGACTATGCGTAGATTTCCAGTGCTGCTATGATGACGTCACAGGAGCTGCGTCGATCTGGTAGGCATTGCGTAAAATTTTCTACTGCACGGCAGGTGCTGCGTCGATTCCTCTCTGGAACACGGGCTGTGTCGTTCCGGCTCAGCTGTGAGTTGATCCAGTGAGGCCGTGCGTCAAAATTTCCGGTCGCTACACTGGCGCTGCATCGATCTTCTTGTTGCAGAGTCGGGTGGCGTTGTTCCGGTTCGGCGTGTGGTGACATTTTCACTGTGGTTGAGGCTGTGCGTCATTTCTGGAAGGCTGTGCACCGAATTTCGCTGCACAAGGAGTCCTTCTTGCAGAGATGAAGTCTTTTTAGTCCTGAGACTTCAGGGAACAGGATGCAAGCTCTATCCAAGCCCTTGGAGAGCACTTCTTCACCACAGCCAGAGAGCAGCAAGGCGGCAGGGCAACAACAAGGCAGCAGTCCTTCACAGAAAGCAGACAGGTGAGTCCTTTGAGCAGCCAGGCAGGTCTTCTTGGCAGGATGCAAGCTCTGGTTCAGGTTCTCTTCTCCAGGAAGTGTCTGTGAGGTAGAGTGCCTACCCCAAGAAGTGTCAGAGTTGGTAGGGGCAGAAGCCCTGTTTAAATACCCAAATGTGCCTTTGAAGTGAGAGAGACTTCAAAGAAAGGCTAAGAAGTGCACAAGGTCCCCTTTCAGGTCAATCCTGTCTGCCACGGCCCCACCCCAGTAGGGGGGGTAGCAGTCCTTTGTGTTAGGGCAGGCTACTGTCCTTTGACATGCAAGTGTCAGGCCCTCCACCCTCCCAGCCCAGGAAGACCCATTCAAAATGCAGATGTATGCAAGTGAGGCTGAGTATCCTGTGTTTGGGGTGTGTCTGAGTGAATGCACAAGGGAGCTGTCAACTAGGCCCAGCCAGACATGGATTGTAAAGCACAGAAAGATTTAAGTGCAGAGAAATGCTCACTTTCTAAAAGTGGCATTTCTAAAATAGTAATATTAAATCCAACTTCACCAGTCAGCAGGATTTTGTATTACCATTCTGCCCATACTAAATGTGACCTTCCTACTCCTTTCAGATCAGCAGCTACCACTCAAAAAATGTATGAGGGCAGCCCCAATGTTAGCCTATGAAGGGAGCAGGCCTCACAACAGTGTAAAAACGAATTTAGGGGTTTTACACTCCCAGGACATGTAAACTACATAGGTACATGTCCTGCCTTTTGCCTACACAGCACCCTGCTGTAGGGTGACTTGTATCTAGAAAAAGGGGAGTTTAGGCTTGGCAAGTACTTTTAAATGCCAAGTCGAATTGGCAGTGAAACTGCACACACAGGCCTTGCAATGGCAGGCCTGAGACAAGGTTAAGGAGCTTCTTAAGTGGGTGGCACAACCAGTGCTGCAGACACACTAGTTGCATTTAATCAACAGGCCCTGAGCACATATAGTGCACTCTACCAGGGACTTATAAGTAAATTAAACAGTCCAGCTGGGTATGATCCAGTGTTACCATGTTTTAATGAGAAAGCATATGCACTTTAGCACTGATTAGCAGTGGTAGAGTGTGCAGAGTCCTAAAGCCAGTAAAAATGAGATCAGAAAAAGAGAAGGAGGAAGGCAAAAGGTCTGGGGATGACCCTGCAGAAAGGCCATTTCCAACACTGTAGTTTCATATCCTGAATAGTATGTATCTGACACTGGCTAGGCTCTATGGGATTCTTAGGGATTGCTCCAATACATGTCCCAGATGTAAGGTAAATGGTGCAGAACGTCTGTACATTTTCTGGTCATGCTTTCACCTCAGATTGTATTGGACCAATACTTTTTGATCATACACATGAGATCACTGAACGGAACTGTAGATGGTCCCTAAAATATCAGTGTTGGGCCTTCTGCCTAGGTAAAAAAGACTGATGACATCATGCAGGCTGGTTGATCTGGCCCTACTGTTGGCAGTTTGGTGGAAGGGTGCTGTTGCTCCTCCAATCACAAGATCGTTATCTGAACTCCTTATGTGGGTGACAGTGGAAATAACTTGAGGGACCTACCATCCACTGATGCCAAAACTAGGCAACAATGGGACAAACGGGATGGATACTTAATTAAGATATAGGAATAGGATGATCCCAGACCGCTGTAAGGTGATGGATTGTAATGACGATTATGATTTGTAGAAATATTGGTCCTCCCTTATGGGAAGAGGTCTGGCAATGACAAGGAGATGAGCCTCATTCAGAAGAAATGTGCCGCCATTTTATGTTGAAAAACTACAATGGACATAACTGCATGTTTATAGGTTGTACTGAAGTGTGTGGCAGTCCAGTACTGTAGTGATACTCCTGTCTGTACACAAGCGGTGAGCTATATTATCAACAGTGCAGCTGCTAGACCTTTATCACAAATTGAAATCTCCTAGAGTGACTACCAGGTTTCTAGATCTAGCTCTGGTGATGGCCAAGCGGGTCCTAGCAATGCACTGGAGACCTGTGGGAGGACCCCCGCTGGAGGTGGAAGATTGATGTACAATCATTGGCAATTGCTGAAGAGGTGGCGTTGAGGGGAGACGAGGAGAGCACGAAAGACATTTAGCAAAATGGTTAGGCAGCGGTTCTGCATCTTTTGTAGAAAGAAAGGACAGCTAACTGTAAAATGGCTACTAGAATGAGACAGAATAAGTGTCAAAACCATGATTTGGTAGCTGGGAGGGGAGCTAACATACCTGATCACAAAACCTGAGTCTAACTCACATTCAAGGTAGTGAATACATATATGAGATCCCTGTGGAAACAAACAAATGCCCAGAAATAGTTCAAAGTTTAAATTTAAAATTGTGTGCACTGTTTAATGCTGCTACCCACTTTAAGATATGATGCTATACTGCATTTATGATGCACTACATATAGGTTCACCTATGATGTGATAAAGGCTTGAACACATACAAGAAAACTATTCAAAAATGCAAATATGTTGAAATGCAGAAAAAAGTTTAAAAAATAATTGTCACTGTTGAACAAAATAATAATACAAATATGCAAAAAGAAGAAAAAAACGATTTACAAAGGTTAGCTATAAAGGTTGGACTGAGCATCAAAGTCTGTAAGAGCGATCAGATAATTAAAAAAGTAACAAAGTGAAGCTCTGCTCATACCAAGGGCGGCAATGGCATCCACTGGCGGTCACTGGTCCATAAAATAAAGGCCGCGGCAAGAATACTCCACTACCCATCCAATTAATATATTCGAATGGCCACTACTGCAATTCAGAACTTCTTGTAAATGTCCTCTGTGGAATTCAAAATTGTTCAGACTACGGCATCAAACTGCGACATAATTCAGTATCACATCCGAAACTGGGCGCTGTGCGACCCCTAAGATTCAAGGGTCGTGATTGTAGTATAAAACTCCACCCCGAATTCAGAACCAGCAGTCCGCGCAGCCTCCCGGTATGGTTACAAATAAAGATGCCGCTCCGAAGAATTCAACCTGTTGAACAATTGCTAGGTCGAGATAAGAAATGACAACAGAAGTCACTTGGCTATGAACCGTTTCCGCCAGTCAAAAATATTTGCAATGCGAATCAGCTAACCAATTGCCTCAATAATACCTACTATACACAAATACATGAAATATAATGAAAATCTGAAATGAAGGCTGTGCATTTCATCCAATATAAGGAAATATCCAGAAGCATTTGGGGGCCCAGAGCTAAACCTCATCAACATTTAAAATCTAGAAGGAAGGAGGTTATTCGCTTTGGCACGAAGGCTCTCCCTTTGGCTTGCATCAAGATCATTCTGTTTACCTCATATTTTTGTCAGTAGCTGATAGAAATTGGAACAAAGTTTCTTTGGAAAGCAGGGAAGAATGTTAACATCTGCTTGTACAAAGACATGCCAATGTTCTTGAGTAACTAATTTCCTGAGCTAACATAGATGATTGCCCTGTTCCTGAAGGATACTGTCAAGATTAGAGAACATGACAGGATGTGCATGTCAACCCCCATTTAAGAGCCAAAATGGCCTCATCTTTAATGAAAACCTAAATTTCACTGGGGCCAAATGTGAGGATGGCCTCGAGCCACTTCCACCTGCACAAGTGATATCCACGACACAAGAAGAACAAGGGATAGTTGCAGCCTGAAATGAATCAGGGCACAAGAAAATAAGACCAAACTGTGATAACCAGCAGTGATGATGAATGCTGGGAACTAAACACATTCATAGCAAGAAGTCATGGTTGATTGACACAGGGCCACTTTGTATGTCTCTGCTTCTCAGATGGCCAGTGCTTAACTTGAGCAGGTGGTTGTTGGTTGATGGAATCTGGGACTTATATTCAGGGCCACTGAAATTATGCAATTGGGCAGGTGTGGCAATTTTTGCATACTTGCAGATTTGCCACATAATCCATCATTTGCCACTCAATCTGCAGATTTGAACAAAAAAACCTTGTTTCTTGCCCAAACTGTTCAAAGTTACCAAAATGTAGCAACATGTTACTGTGTGGTGGAAGGCCCTTTGCAAAGCTGGACAGGTTACCTTTCTGTTGCTGACTGCTATATTAGGGTGTAAAACTGATAACAATGAGGTGCAACCAATGCCCAAACAGTAATACCAATTTTAAAAATGATGAAATAATGAACTAATACTATTACAATATGTGCTGCGTAATGCTGCATAATTTGCCCTTTTCTTGCTGCATAATTTACTCAATCCTGCTGCATAATGTGGTCCTCTTCTGCCGCATAATTCCAATGTCCCATCTTATAATTCAATCATTGACCTTTGACCTGGAGCAAGAGGGAGAAATTCAGGAAAGGGAGAAAGAAGAAGGAAGACAAAGATAGGAAAACAGTTACAAACGGAGAAGCAGGCATGAAAAAGAAGCTGGAAGAGTGTGATATAAAAACAGGAAGTGTGGGTGGTGTAGTGTGGGTGGAAGAAAGAGGCATTAGGTGTAATGAAGAGTAGGCAGCCTTGGCATTCGTTGACTCTAGCATTCGGCAGCATCAGTGGTAGACGCCTAAGGAAAACCTACCCCACCTTCAATACTTATTTTTCATAAATTAAGCATTGCACTAAGGGTTTTAGGACCCCATTGCTTGGTGGTCATTTTCTTCCTACCACTTTTCACCATCAGCTTTGAGTTTTTTAACTGCAGGGCTAGGGACACTGGGTTGCAAAATGTTTCTGTGCACCTGTTGAATCAGACTGTAAGAACTGGAGCTCATCCGTCATAATTTATTGTGATTTTATTATTTCCTAGCGCAAGTATCTCTTTAATCTTCATTGATTTCCTCTTACTGCTTCCATTTTCATGTTCCTAGCCATTGCATGCACTTTCGTAACACACGAGCCTCATCTATGTAGAGGTAGGTCGCAAACAGTGGCTGCAAATAGCACACTGAGCTTTGGCGACTAGCTTTCATAAGGAAATTCGTAGTGCAGTAGAGGGCAAAGTAGTACATGTGGGAAAGTGCAGGGTCAGGGATAGAGGTAAATTTACCGACAAGAGAGCTTTCGAGAGAAGAGAAAATGACCTCGGTGTGTGATGTGTACAGGAAAGCAACAGAGGTGCTAGGTAGAGATACATATGATTGGGAGAATGAAATGGGGTGTGGGAAAGGGAGATGATTGAGGAGTGCAGTCAGGGAAGAGCCATTGTCAAGGATAACAAAATAAAGTTAAACATTTAAAGCACCCACCCGAAATCCTGCACAAAATTGGTTGTCAAAGCCCTACCAAACATGGTCCTGCACAGAGGTCTGTTACATCCTTAGGCATCTTGGACTCATTTTATCCATCATTAAATCCACTTTCACTCACATGTTGATAAAAGTATGACCAGAATATATTTAGCCTACCACATCATAGTAGATGATGCTACCAAAAGCAAACTGTAAAAAAAGGATTCAAATGAAGAGGAGAACCCAGTGACCGGACACCGACCCTGCCAGCAACCAACAACAATACATGGGATTGAAAAGTAGTTGTTGCCGAAACAGATGATGAAGCTGATATGGTTCTCATTTCGTTCATGTACAAATATGCAGCAAACAGAATAATACAGTCCAGATGTAAGATACACATGTGGGCTTGCCATCACTGCCCACAATGGGTGTAGCTATGGGACCAACGCCATTGGTGCCATCCATAGTAGTAGCCTGAGCCAAAGCAACCAAATGCAGTATGGGTCAACATTGACATGAGGCTGCTGAACACCATCACATGATTTATTAATTAGGTTTAAATCATCAGCCGATGCTTGATAAACCTAGTTGGTATATTACAAAGTTCTAAACCCCTTTCAATCTCAGACAATACAAAAGACTGGGTCTAGAGGAATGGTCCAGAGTGGAAATACAAATGCTATAAGAAATGGTCTAAATGGAGTAATAAGTGTAAGGGACAACCTAAGTTTTTTTGGGACAGGCCTCACAGAGCACCAACGAGGGCTGGTAGCAAACAATAGTCTGAGGCAAGTTTCAACCTACATTGTGAAAAGTAGAAAAATCACATGAATTATTTTGGCTATGTTTTCTCTGACCAAGTCATCATAAAAAACTCACCTCAACAGCACAATGTCACGTCTGCTAAAACAATCTGGAAGTGGTCCACAAAGCATAAGAAAACTTTCTGAGACTCCATATCAATGATTATGTGGGACACCACCATGAAATACTTTGATCTAAGAACCAACACAAGGTTGGTAGTTGAGGTCAAAGAGTAGCGTGAGGTGCGGTGTTGCTGCAACATCACCATCAAACATGTGGTACTCAATTCCATTTTCTGGAAGGGCTATCACTTACACTGAAAAGTAGAACGCTCAAACTCAGAAGCTAGCATTGGCCATCAAATGGGGTTGCTTCAATTTTTATCTTTACCCATATAGACACAAGTTCAGAGTGATTCCTAATCATAAAACCTTAATGCTGCTATTTCAAAGCATCGTTCAGCATCCACCTCTGAGGATAGAAAAATGGATTTTCCAGTTCCAAAACCATGACTTCAGCATAACTAACAGACCTGGATCAGATAACTGTCCCAGACCTGTCGCTCATCCATGTTAAAAAGAACTAGCAAGTCAGAAAAGACAAGCTAGAGTGAAGTGTGTGTAGGAAGTTAATTATGCATGAGACTAGCCATCCATGTGGAAAGTTCAGAATTCCTTAAGAAGATGCCCCTTGGATCGTGACTGTTGTCAAAGACCCATTGATAGCGGCAATGCTTGGTCAAAAGAATGTCACATGCAACATATCAATGTTATGAGGCAGTTACAGCTGCAATGCACTATTGTCAGATAGGTCCATGGAGGGTTTCAACTTCAGACATCTGGCAGAAACTACAAGGCGGCACTACCTGAAGTTCTGATATGATACATCTGAAATGTCACTAGCCCAGGTAGAGAGCATCCCCTGAAGGGGCATTTGTGACTTCAGCCTAACACATCCCAAAGACTGAAGGAATGTGCGTAGTAGTCAATGAGCATTTTGAGTTTGAATTGATTACATGCCCGACCACTAAGCATGGGAAGGATACAGTAAGCTTTTTAGCTCGTACTTATATGACAGGTTTGTCATAGTAGAATCAATGAAAAGGGATTTGGAGCCCACAGACCCAGTGATAGTTACCCAGATCACATGTGTCACTTCTTTGCAGTCAATATGGGATCACCACAACTCCTTGCTGTCCCCTCACATTATATTATCTTCATAATCATAGAAGACTAATGCTGAAAAACAACCACTATGTACGTTTTCAAAAGCATGTGACCTTTTTTACATCACCAACAGAAACGTGTTTAAGTTTCCTATTTGAAAGGCCATGGGGCGTATGAGCTTTAAGGATTGATTTAAATCCTGTCTTAGCCTGCTTGAAGTAATTTACTGCTGCGGTTTGGGCCTGGGAAAACAGTTCAAACAAGTAAGAAGTCAGGAGCGCAGCTCCTTAAATTGTGGTCCAGTATCTAAGGAGACCCCGCAGGGAATTTCAAAGGACCAATCAGCATTCCTCAACAAAGAGCTGCTGCCAGCTTCATGAAACGCACTTAACCCGAAGCGGAATTACCTGCTGCCAAATTGGCTGAAGCCGCACACCAGGGATGAACATTCCCAAATGTGTGTTTTAACTCTCATCCAAATCAAAACTCTGCTCAAGTTGATATATGGATGTCAGCTACCGGCCAAATGAACCCAGGTAATCCGGTGAAGCGCATTCTTGATATTCCCAAATTGTCTTCCCTTTTTAAATGTCACCCTGTAGAGTTAATTGGTATTTTAGAGTGGTGCTTCAAAATGTCCTCCATTTGCTCCGTATGCCTCCTCACAAGATTCTGTTTACTTTTCTCATGGCCTCATCTGCATGTCCAGAAACGCAAACAGCTGATTGGTTCCACATGAAGCTCTATTTAAGAGGTTGGTCTATCCCCTAAGCCCGCCTTCCTCTTTGACTCATTTTGACTGTTTGCCTAGCCCAGCTCCCAGCCCAGTAGCCATATGGTTGTCTTTACCCTCTTACACTGCCAATCTTACATCTGCTACACATAGCCTTACCCACAGTTTCTCTCCAACAATCATTTCAGTTGGCTCCCTTGTTCACTGTGTCTGTAGGCGAGTCTAGGCTTGGATTTACATGGTGTCTGAACCTGTGCCAATTAGAATGCGCTGTTGTGTAGTGTGAGGAAGGGCACACGTCAGCTGACAGCATGCCAGTCTTCTCAAGCAGGCGGCTTTCACAGGTTCTTAATCTGCACCCAAACTCCCAGAGGTGGCTCCATTCTGTCATGGGTCCTGCAAACTATATTTAATTCAATACCTGTATTTTTTCCACCTGTACATAGAATTTACCAGACAGGTGTTCAAGGTTGGCTCATAAGAGCTGTAACCACTATAATTAAGTAAATGGTTTCCATTAGTTTGTGATAATCCCCAGGAAGTGGCACAGCTCTGGCCATTGGAATCACAGTCCAATGTTTGGCAACTGCCCTGTCCACCATGTTTCTCTTGCAGATATCGTAGGATTTCTCAGAGGGAGTACAGATTTTGGGTATGTCCTCCAGGCTTGGAAGAACAAACAAGCATCCATCTCATCTTGGATTGCAACCCTTCAAGCGCTGTCAGCTATACAATCACGAGTAGAAAGATTGTACACTACTGTTCTTGCAAAACGTCAGACGCAGTATATGTTTTCCTCACATGATATTAGACGACCAGTCAAATGCTAAAATAGTGGAGTGGTGCAGCTTCGAGTGGCACACGTGACGAACAGATACAAACATTTTAAAAAAATAGCTTTCTGAAAAATGGAAGAGTCTTCAGATTGGGGAGGGAAGGGGTGCCCATCGCCCGAGGCCTCCTGCTGTCAGAAATAAATATGAATCTTATGGACGTGCCACTTACTAAAATATTTTCTCCTGTTAAATGCCTTTCATAGGAATTAAAGCAGCCAGGCTTTACCCAGAATGGGAAAAGAGGCAAGGAGCCTTGCTCACAAAAGCCAAGTGAAAAAGCAATATAATTTTGCTCTGGCAAAAAAAAACTTAAAAAACAGCAGTTTACCCAGATGAGGATGGGAATGTTGACTATGTAAAGTATTGGTTGATGATGATGGCGTCTATGGCTTGCATTCACATTGACTCAGCATTAACAAGGAGAATATTATAGGTAGCAGAAATAATATTCTGTGTCCACATATACTTCTTAATCATTGCTATTGTTTTGCTTGGAGATGTTACGATGATTATTATTAGTAACATTATTTTTGTTATAATGTATATATACACCATGTTATAACAGTTATCAATATTAGTTATTGTAGTGTTATTATTTGAATTGTTATGAAAAATATGATGATGATCATCATTGTTATTATTATCAGCAGTGTATATAGAGCAAATACTTCGAAAATGTCTCTTGGAGCATTAATAGTAGCTGATGTTGTAGAAGGTCTGCTTTTACGCTGCAAAGATCGGAGCAATACATAGGACCTCCTGGCTGGCTGTGCTTGCTAGGGTTGTCTTACACGAAGAGGAGTAGATAGCTTGAGAAGTAGATGATCTGAATTTAGCTTGAAATGAACAGGTGGATCTAAGGGCCTCGGAGGACAAGTATGTGCTGACCTCTCCAGAAAGGTGCAGGCACGAGTGTCACTGAGTCTGCTTTTATTAAAGGTTCAGAAACACTAGAACGGGGAAGGATGCATGATGGGACCTGTTATGACATTTGGAGACACGGCCATATTGCGATCCAAAAGCAGCTCTCTCTCTTCACTCTTGGGGTCTCTCTCTCTCTCTCCACCTTCAACCCCGTCTGCTGCTGTGCCTACTTCTGTACACCCCAGGAAACTGGAGAGAAAGGATAGAGGCAGTGGCGTAAGGAAACTTGATCCCTCCTCCTGCAAAGACCCTTGGGGTCCTCCTCCCGTACTTTGTCAGGAGCCTGCTGCCTGTGCACAGTGTACTGTGCTGAGTGCCTCACCCCCACACGGCTGGGGCTGCAGGGGCCTTTGTTAAGCCACTGGATAGAGTCAGCAGCCCTTGACCTTCAAAAACCAGCCTCCAATGGCTTTAGCTTCCCGGTGAAATGCCAAGGGAATAAATGGCATCTCCGCCCGTCATGGAGAGCTGGACAGCAAAAGTAGCAATCCCAGCCTGCCCACAGTACCATAAGCAATACTGACCTGCATGAACAGCTTCAAATATTGAAACGTATAAATTCACATGTTTATTTAAGCGTAGCACTTCAGAAATGATCCAACAGGGTGTGTCACTGTGTCAGTCCGAAGAAGTTTTGCACTGCTTCTCTCAATAGTCAGTTCACATGGTGGACCAGTTTGGTGTCCCTGGATAAGGTAGTTCCCTGGGATGCTGAGAGTGTTGGACAGCAAAGATGCAGGGTTTGTACTCCATGCAGATGGGGTAGATGGAACAGTGGTTATTGATGCATTCTGAGCCCTAAACCTACAAAAGTATATTTCAGCAGAAGCATTAAGGGGGCCAAGGGAATAGTGTAACAGGCAAGTGATGAAGAACCCTATCTGCGGGAAGAGAAAAGGTAGCAGACTCAAATAGTTATTGCGATCTGAGGCAAAAGGCTGTAAGATGTTATAGAGGTCAAAGTCCAAATAAGTTATATACTAATTAACATTTCAGAAGCTGAGGCCTTTCCCAGATGAGGGTTGTGGATCCCCCACAGAGCTCTACCCAGCACATATGAACAATAGATTACCTTTCTCGCAGTCTTTCTCAATGGTAGGCAAACGATGCAGGTTGGAAATGGAGGGCAGCCTACTTGTATAAAAGGACTAGATATTGAAACAGGAGTGACTACACCTCCAGTGGGCTTTATTGGGTTATGTCCTGTGCATCACAATAATACCACACACGTTCATATGCATTGAATATGTGTGAAACAAGAATGAGGACAGAGACATTTTGCCAGAACTAGCAGTACCCCCATGTCAAAATCAGTTAATTTGCCAGCAGCTAAGGTGAGTGAAGGTCTCTTTTCGAGCACTGACAGACAACCAACCATCCCCAGGGCTCTGCCTCTCAGTGGCTGAGGTTGCTGCACTGCCCACGTTTCTTAGGCTTAAAACTAATGTCATAGAATGTACATACTAACAATAAGTGGGCATCACTAGCCTTTGGTGACTTCAGTTGGCTGCTACGAAGTCATTGATATGTGAAAATGATGCGTGGGAATGTGAGATAGTATTTATTCATTTACTGCAATTACAAAATGTGAATACTTGATAAAATGAACAAGAAGATAATTAGGGATCAAACTATACCAGCCTTCCTATTTACTGAAGTGAAGCGAATATTAATCTATTTACCAAACAATCTAAAGTCGCTAGTTGAGGCAGTACTATGTGAATTATCATTAAATTGCATATTGATGTTTGAGGAAAATTTGTGTGGTTCCAAACTAAAATTAAACCTGAGGTTTAAGTGATTGTTCATTCAGAGTTTAAGACAATTGCTGATGTGATTTTCTTAGTGCCAGAGTTTGCTGAGTGGTGTGGCTGATATTGATTCATTAAGAAGGAATTGATTAATTATCTATAGCTTTTTATTTCTGAGGTCTACACCTGTAAGATGTGTGTAACCGAAGGAATATGTCAGTTGTCAAACCCAGTAAGATATCTGTTAGTAGCTACCTCCTTCAAGTAAATGTCCAGCCATACGCTATGACAGAGGATCGATTAGGAGTGTGTGAAAGTAGAAGGCTGTCGGAGGTAGAAATGTACACAAGATACTAAGTACACTTTGAAAATGATTAGCAGCCATGCCAGATTGCATTCTCGGACTAATTTAACTGTCTATCAAACCTACAGCTTTCTATAAATATATTTTATGAAAATTGTGCTGGGACATGCGTGGCGCACCTAATTTGTTAAGGTTGTCTTGCTAGGTTAGGTGTGAGTTTGGAATATTGAAACAAGAATATCGACGGATCACAAATTTTGTTACTAGAATAAGGAGGAACAAAATATCGAGAGGTAATTCCACATTTACATACCATAGTGATGTGACACACGAAGAACAGCCACGGCCACGAAGTGTTTCGGCAAGAGAAATATATTTATTCACACTAGGCAGGCAGCACCAACCCGACCGGTTTCGGAAATCAAAGCCTCCTTCCTCTGCAAGGTACATAAATGTGCAATTCAAAAGAGTAAATCAATTCATCCCTCTGTGGACTTACCTGTTTAATATTTTGTCCCTTTACATTATGGTCACCATATGGTGACCCGTCGATATTTTGGCTTCAGTATTCTCTTCTACAATCCTAGTACAAGCCGGCTTAGCAAACTATAAAAAGTATTTTAATATTTCAAGATAGTCCCTTCAGAAATGCCACTAAACTCTATACGTTTCTAGTCAGTTCATTAAAGAAATGTGTCCTAAAACTATATTGTCTTTCCAGTTTTTCAATTATTTTTCTGAAGGTGAATATCCCTTGTGCACTCTCAAATTCTCTGCAAGAGGAGCAACTTCCTTGTTGAGCTCGGTCGCACAGTAAGTGTTTGAATGCACCTTTGTGTGTTTTTGTGTGGATGCATGTATACTTATGAGAAAGTGTGTTGATGTATGTGCGTGCATATCTGTGTGTATGCTTGTTTGTGTGTGCGCCTGTATATGTGTGTGTGTGCGTGTATTTTCTGGACAGCAGATGATGTAAGGAGTGATGAAGGAGTTAAAACAGCAGAGAGACAAGAATCCCTCACTGACTAATTTTTTCTAGCCATTTCCTTAGGGATACTACATCCAATATCATTACCAAGTCGTAATAGTGGATATGTTGAGTCTATTTGGATTTTGGAAAAAGGACAAAGAGTATGACCAAATAATAATTGTAAAATCAGAAATTACCTTTAAACCATGAAAAATCTGGGAGCCACAGTGTAGGTTTCAGTCCTCCACGGTGCACTACTCCACAGCCAATAGACTCAGCGTAAATTGTGCAGCGAAGGAGCACCTAACTGTGCTAGAGCAAGGTTGGAGGGTGTCTGCTTTGGTCTTCACTGTTTAATCTGACTGTATATACAGTGTTTTAGTCCTCTTAGCTTTTGATTCATGATTCCGAAATACTGCAAAATGATGGTGTTGTCATGGCCACAGCTATGGCAAAGTGATCTACTGACTAGCCATCAAAGCCTTCCCAGCATGGGGGCAACACATTCCACATACAAGTATCAGGTGTGGCCCACATGTCAGGTATGCGTGGTGTTGTATATGATTTTCCTCATGGCTTTTATACTAACCCCATGTAGTGCTTTCCTTCCTCCAACTCACATGGCAAAAATTGTGATTCTAACACGACAGCAAGGAACGAACAAGACACCTCCCATATCCACACTGAATGGCCAGTTTCAGCAAACTCCTGATCTTTACTAAAGTTACATGAAAAGAAGATGGTGAAGTGTGGATCATTTCTGGCTTACTACAGAAAGGGCTTGACTCCTCATTCTTCCAAATTCTAACTCACCATTTGAAAAGACAAAGGCTCTGGAGACATAACTGGATTCCACTAAAGTTTTTTTGTGTATAACAGCGAGTTTCTGATTATTGGTGAATATATATTTGTTTAAAGTCATTAGAGTAAGTTGCCTAGGGAAAATAACTCTTTGATTCCCTGTCAATTAGCATTTTACAGCTACAAATTATCATTTGTTAAGGCAACAGAGGAGAGGTGCCATGAAGAAAAAGGTTACAGGCATCACAAGGGGAGGGCAACTTCCGTATTTACCCATGTTTAGCTGTTTCGCTCGTCCCTGGACGTCAATAAAATATTTGGTACCATTTGCCAAGCACTATTACGTTTGGGGGACCACGAGCTGCAAGGCCAACCTTTTATTATATAAAAAGCAGCAACACCCAGTGATTGCATAAGGATCCAATAACACTGTGAATAAACAAAAAAGCACACACAAAAACTACTATAAACATTCTAGTCATTGGGATCAGAATGTAATAAACAAAGATTGACAAAGTTTATTGCGGTTGGATTATTGAGTTAAGTGTTAAACTTGAATTTTAGGTTTGTTGACTTGTCATTTGTTATATAGCTCTATAGAGACCCTTCTAGTTTTTTCTAAGGAGCACAGCACCCGAGATGGTAAATGCCGTAGTTGCTTAATGCCAAGGATATTTATTCATGCCTCTTTCTACCACTATCCCACACTCTTTCTTTTTATCTGTCTTGCAGGTTATTTTTCGTCTCGAATGTCGTCATTTTGGCACTGTTTTACTATATTTTTCTTCTTCCTTTTTCCCTTTTCTGTCTTTATATTTTTTCCTCTGGGTTAAAGTATGATGATGAAAAATATGTCCCAGTCCCAAAAAATGAGTGCGCACCACCTGCAACTGCTGGCAAAAATTAAGCACAAAGGGCCAGATATATCAACCCTTTTTGCATTCGCAAACGGTGCGAATGCCCGTTTGCAAATGCAAAAGTGCCTTTCAGTATGTATGAAAGGCATTGGCAATGCAATTTTAAGGATTCACTAAAATAGCGAATCCTTAAAATTGCGAGCCCGTTTAGAGAATTGCAAATTGCGATTCTCTTAATAAGAAATCGCAAATAAGGAATCCTTATTTGCGATTTCTTAAGCACATGTATGAAGCTTTTCCTTAATGCGAATTGGGCATTAAGGAGTCGCTATTACCACCAAATATAATTTGGTGGTAATCATGTGCGAATTTTAAAAATGCAATAAAAAAGCATTTTTAAAATTGAAATGTAACGCACACATGCCCCTTTGGCATGGATGCGCCTTACATGTCTTAAAATATTTTTTTGGGGTGCAGCAGAGGGGGCCTTAGGCCCCCAGCACCCTGGGTTTGCATTTCCCAAATTGCGAATTCCAGTTAGGAATTTGCAATTTGGGAAATGCCCAAAATTTGCAAATATACAGGCCCAAAGGTGCGAATGGGGTCTGTATCACAATTTGCGATTCGGTAATAGCATTTGTGATTTTTAAGAAATCGCTATTACCGAATCGCAAATATGATACATACCATTTTGCGACTCAGAAATAGCGATTTCTTAAAAATCGCTTTTACCGAATCGCAAAAGGGTTAGATGATACATATGGCCATAAGTTTCATTCCCAATAGAGCAGCTTCCAAATTGAGCATGTGATCTGTGATGTGTTGTTTTGAACTCTTCCCAGCTATTAGGCAGAAAGGTTATGAATTAACTTCCTTATTGGACTTCCAAAGAGGGGAGTCCACAAACCACTAGTTGTCCTGCACGCAGGGAGCATGGGAAGAAAGTTTAAAGGTGCAAGCAGCTCTTATCTAACATCAGTTTCCGGTAGAGTTGAGGCTATGAGACATTTTGCTTAGCTTTCTGAACTTTACTGACAAAGAAGCTATAATGTTTAATCTCTGCCACTGCAGTGCACCGGATAGGCCGACACCTAGAAGAAGTTAGGCTTGAGAATAGACACCAAATAAATATTGTCCCTCATTCAATTTGCATCTGTCCTCATCACAATGCAAATCGAGGTAAGAATGGGGAATGCTGTCTTGTGTCTCCTAATCAATAGGAATGGTTTAAAGCTAGTCCTGTTGGCTCAACCTGTACATGTGGTTTGTGGTAGTTATCTGTATGCGGGCACCACATGCATTTTTGATGGGTTTGGAGAGGGGAACAGTACACCCAAACCATTGTGGTGCGGAGACCCCCTTCTTCAGCAATTTCCTGATTGCTACTTCCCAGATGCTTGGGTAATTCACTATTATCTTTGCCATTTTTTTTTAATCAAACATTTTTGATTGATTTTCCAAAATCAAACACAGTGCCGACATTGTATGAACAGATAAAGAAAAAGGTATCAATCGTAGTTAGTCGGTAATGTTAAATGTAAAAGGGATTAGCAATAAAGAAAAGGGTAAACTCCCCATCTTCACCCTCCTTCCTTACCCCTACCAGGGTCAGTAGTCGCATCTCATGCACCTATGACTATATAAAAAAACATTGCGTTTAGCATAGTAACATTGAAATAGAGGGAAACGGCAATTCAGAAGCATATCTTCATTTTATCATTGCTATTGTAACATTAGCTCAGATGAAGAAATTCTTACAGAAGATTCAGGACTCTAAATCGAGAAAGGGAGATGCTCTGTGGCTGGCCCTCCACCAGATAGTTTAGCAGGCGTTTCCCCATAAGGAAAGTGGTCGCTATTTAAATTCATGATGAGCCTGCTCTTTAATCTCTTCATCGCCACAATGGCCCAAAGGCAAGAATGCCGCTGGGTGATATCTGGAGGTTCATTTTTAGTTTGAGCGTAAGCGTAGACCTCTTGTACGCTTTTAAGTATACTTCTTCTGTAGGCTTCCAGCTACTTCATTTGTTAATGTAAGTGTCATTTAAAAATCCTTGCTTGCTAGTGGTCAGTCATGCTTCTTTGTCCCTCCTTCTTCTGCATGGGAGTAGGAACCAACTGCTGTATAATTACGCTTTGTCTTTATTTATTTGGTCTGTAGGGAACTTTTTTTACTTCCTTTCCTGCTCGTGTCCAGGGAAGCTTTTCTATTCATTTCCAGAGCATTCTTGCTCTGAGTTTAGGTAAGCTGTAAACTAGGCTATAAATCAGGCTGTTATCTTGGTCACATTTGGTCGTTGTGGGCTCTCTGCTCCGTTTCTCAGCTGCCTGGCTACTGCCCTTCCTTGGTTTGGATT
Source organism: Pleurodeles waltl (assembly GCF_031143425.1). Taxonomy (NCBI): domain Eukaryota; kingdom Metazoa; phylum Chordata; class Amphibia; order Caudata; family Salamandridae; genus Pleurodeles; species Pleurodeles waltl. Next base: position 416,670,346 of record NC_090448.1, on the reverse strand, counting down.
TTCTTTACTGAGTGTGCCTGCCTGCGATCCCAGTGCTCATAGCAAGGGTGGAGGATCACTTGTTTACTTAATTGCTTGTTTAGTTAATGCTTCTTACGGTGTTGTTGTTCCACAGTTGATGCCTTTCATTCTGCTCCACCCCTGTGTTTCTCTGGAGGGCTGTGCAAAGCCATAATTTGTGCAGTTCTGGCTCTCTGCTCCACCACTACATGGATGCTGTTTATACTTAGTTATTGCTAGAAATGTGTGTTTTTGAAATGAGTACAACAGGGTGGGACTCTGCCGTCCCTGTTCATAGAGTTGTCCTTGCATGCAGGTCTTTGATCTGGTCCATAACTCGTATTCGGCTATTGGACTCGATTGTCGCCTGTCCACCTGTGTGCCTGTCAGGTCGCTGTCTCTTAGGGCCCCCAGGGGCTGCCAGAGGTCAGAGGTTTCTCTGAATCCAGTCTTCTGACCAGGCTGTGAGGCTATGGATTGGGCCTCGGGCCCCCCCCCCCCTTGGTAGTGTCAGCACTGCACAGATACCGAGCCCAGTCTCCAGGGAGGAGAGGGAATGGAGAAGGTGAACAGGCGCTTCAGCTGCTTGCCTCCTCCCTCCCCTCCCAGCATGCTATACCTACATCAAGGGCCAGATGTTCGGCCCCGGGGGCAGGTCTTTAACGCCCCATGGTTCATCACGCCATTTGAAACATGTTGTTGCTGCATCAAGCACATTGTATCCAGACGGCTGGTGCCACCTCCATATCCTCTGTGCTGGCTTTGTTTGTTATGATTAGGGGTAGAGGGCGAGCTCCACTCCACTGGCGCAGCTAACTGAGTTTTTGGCACTCTGCGCTCCGCTTGGAGTGTGGAGTTTGCCCCAAAACTCTGCTAGCACCAACAGCGGTGCGGAACTCACTGTAGCTCAGTTGTGGGCCACACAGCACAAGCGCAGACTGTCTGCACTTGCGCTGTGCAGACCATAACTGGGCTGCAGTGTGCACTCACCCGAAGTCGATGGAGCTGCTCCTTGGCAGCTCTGAAATGGATTCCAGATACAAGGGGCAGAGGGAGGCAGAGATCCAGGCCACGGCGCTGGCAAAGAGGACCCCCTGGGAGACCCTAGGTAGGCTCTCATTTTTTGTTATGTGCAAATGAGTGCATAAGAGGCCTGCCCCCTGTGCAGTGCACACAGGGCAGGCCAGTGCATAAGAGGCCTGAAACAGTAGCTTTCACTGCCTACAGCCCTCTCCTGAATACGCCCGATCTCAGAAGCTCTAAGCAGGGTCGGGCTAGCACATCCAAGATCGGTCGCATTCGGGAGAGGGTGCCACTCCGCAGCACACGGAACTCCACGGATTTCCACAGAGTTTTTTATCAACTCCGCGGAATCCCGCTGAGTGGAACTCTGTGAACTGTACCCAGGCTTAGTTATGATTGGTGCTCAGCTGCCTCTTCCAGATTAGCACTCACACCTCCTGCACTTGTAGTGAACACAGGGCATTACCTGGTGCCAGATGCTGCCCATGAGTTCTGGCTGTACTAAACGCTAGACTCTAGTTTGTCATCACAGTTCACCTCGCGCTCCTTACCGTTCACTCCCAATGAACGGGGCTCTGCTCTTGAACGAGCTCATTTTTTCAGTTTACTATTTATCTTTGCCTCCTGCTGCCTACAAATAATTCTCCATCTCATTCCATATTCTGGAGCGTTCCTTTGCCCTTCAAACATCCTTTATTTCTCTCTATACACATTTCGACCAGTCAATGTCCTTCCTTAGATATTCATGTATTCAATGTGTTCAATGTGAAAGTAATACACTGGCGCCAGGAGCCTGCCGGCTTCTTCATCCAGAACCTGTTTAATTGTAGTTGAAGCTGATTGTCCATTGAACACTTTACTCTCATGTTCCTACTGTAAGTCTTGAACACCAAAACCTCCTCCCACCACTACAGGGATAGTGGTGCAAAGATCATTATCTGAAATCTCTGTTGACTCGAAAAATATACCTTCAAGTACCAGCAATGGCAGGGAAACTTTCAATCTTCTGAATTAAATCAAATGAGTTTTTTTGCATGTTCAGAAAATGTTCCATCGGTTCATAAAGCAGGAATGGGCAGGGGTGGGATTCTTAATTTAAGGGTCAATGGTATATCCAAATAAAGTACCTATATCACATATTTATTCAGCTTCAAAATGCCTTGGAAGTTAATGAATTTGGTTTTAAACATGAAGGAGTATTCCAGGACACTGTAATATTCTTGTGTACACTAAATAAAGTATTTCACTTTATGTGTGCATATTACTTTCAGATGGGCTCTAAATTGCCTTGATTGGTAAATTAGAAAGTTTACACTTCTTTTCAGTGCTTTAAATGTAAATATATAGAAGAGTTGGTACCCACTATGTTAGCAAATTAAATCTCTGATTGAATATGCACTACAGAGTGCAAATCATGGGATTCCAGAGGGTGGTTCCTTCGAAAGGTCTATAGGCTGGTAAAGAACCTGTCATGTGACAGTCAACCCTAGCATCCATAGAACGTGGTCATCTGAGTGGCCTGTCTCTGCCAACCTCCTGAAGAGTACGAATTGCTGGTGAAACCTGTGATATCACCATAGGCCATTTTGCATTGGTAGGGCCATGGGCGACTCCTCCGGACAATGCGGAGTGCAATGAGATATTTGACAACATAATAGGTTCAGAATGTCAGAAATGTTGGTGGTTATGGAGCGGGAGCCAGTGCTGATCAGGATAACATGCATAGCTAGGGTTTGTTTTCACTGTTGAAAATTGGATTGGCAATAAAGTAGCCCAAATCCCCCTCCTACGTTTTTAAGCAACAGTGTCTCTCCTTGCCAGTTTCTACAAATTGCTTATTTATCAGATGAAAGCTCCAAAATCCACACTCTGTAATTCAACACAAGACATACAATACAAGACTCTCTACGTTAGCTAGCTAGCAGCTCTGATGGTGGGGTGGTGTAAGTGGTATTCTATTGGAATTAGCATGGCAGATTTAAATTAGGATGCTAAGTGGCAAAGTGTTCATTTTTTGCTGCAGATAGAGGAAAAAAGTAAATGGAAGTGCTGGGCCACTGGAATGATATGGCAGAAAAAGATGAAATTATGAGGCAGGGTTGACCAATTTATGTGGCAAGGAAAGTCCTGTTACACATTTACAATGTCAATAGCTCTAACTCAAGAAAATAAAATGCTAGACCTATTGCACTGCAAATGCTTTTCCTCTATGCAGCAGCTCTAGTGACCTTTGATGTGCCTAGGCAGTTCCATATTATAATTTTGTCCTGCTTGGTTTGGTAGTGCAAGTCATGAATCCCTGCTTCTAAAAGTACATATGAAATTGTTTCAGGTAAGGGGTAACCAAGCATTTTACGAATTCACACATACACCTTCCTCCAAAAACCTCGTATCTTGGGACAGGACTGCCAAATATGTAGTAAATTGCCTCTTGCCCCACATTCTCTCCAACAGAATTGGCTGACTTGTGGGTAGTATTTGTGCAGTTTAAAAGGGTGCATATACTAGTCATAGAGAAACTCTTAGTGAGCTTCCTTGGAGGGCAGTCTGTAACCAGTGAGAAGTAATTGGCAGAGCGTGGAAATTGCCCCTCTAGTCCCAGTCGTGAGTTTACCAAATTGTTCCATTGGGGTTAGTTCCCATGCTGCACCTGTCCTTTTAGTAGAATGTGCAACCCAGTTTTGTAGATGAGCATATCTCAATCTCTCTGTCTCATTAAATTCTGGGTTTACGTGGGTGGAGGTGTATGGGGAGAGGCACTGGGTTAGATTACGTTTCCTATTAGCTTTGGCAGTCACTGTCAACAGAGTGTTTGTGGAGGTGCTAGGATAGAGATTGGGTGACCTGGCATGTCTGGGCTTCCAAACCAGATCCCACATGTACGGGCCTGTAACAGGCCTGTCCATATGAACCCAGGCCTTATCTGTGGCCTGGAGCAAGTATATCAGTCTTGTTATTATGTTCATTTTGAAGGCTGTTTATATGGCGCAGCCAGGACACTGGGAGAAAATCCCATTTTTGTAGATTGTCTTTAATTTCGTACATTAGGGGATGAGGTTTATCTTATAAAGATCCAAGAGGGATGCAATATTTTAACCCCCAAATTGGTAACATAGGCTGAAGCCCGTTTAAATGGTAAGCGATGTTGGAGTAGAGTAACCTCCTCTAGAGTCAGAGTTAGATTTAGTATTTCAGATTTGTTTGTGTTAACTTTAAATCCTGACACCTGGTAGAACCACTCAAGATGAATCTTTCAAGATGAAGTTGGAGTATAGCTAATTTTGCTTTTTGTGCCTTTCTACCAGGTGAAATACCTTCCTGATATTGTCATGAGTCCAAAAATGTGTAATAAAGCCAGACTGATTGGGTTGTATAAGTCCCGGAAAGATATTTTCCAAACGGATCACCAGGATTTTAGTAAAGAGCTTAACATCAACATTTAATAGTGTTATGGTTCGATAAGAAGCCCATCTCTCAGGATCTATCCCTTGTTTATAGATCAGGGGAATTATAGATTCACTCATTGTCGGCGTGGCCAATTTAGTAATTAGGAAAGAACTGTATAGCATTGTTAAGTGAGGACTCATTATCACCCCAATGGCTTTATAAAAGTTTCCTGTGTACCTGTCGGTTCCAGGGGTCTTGTCTAGATTCAGAGATTCGATAGCCATCTGGAGCACCTTTTCCACAGCAGGCTCATCCAAAGAGGATTGTTGTGCAGAGGAAATTTGTTGGAGCCCACAGGCGGTCAGATATTAATTCTGCTTGTCTGTATTAGGTTGCTGTCTTGTATATAACTGAGTATCATAAGAGTGGAAGACCAAGAGATTGTCTTCCTCTTTTATAAACCTAGTGCCGTCATCCAAAGTTATTGTGTTCACATAGTGCGTTTTGTATTTTGTGCGAAGCAGACAAGCCAAGTGTAGGCCTATCTTTTTGCCCTAAATGTAATGTGGATATTTCACCTTTTTGAAATCTGAGGTGCGTATCATTCCCCGACTGACATGAGCTGCTAGGCTTTTTAAATGTGGGCGCTGTCTTATAGTCCTTCTCCAAGGCTTTAACCTTCCTTTCAAGATTGTCTCTGTGCTGTTGGCCTATTCCAGTAGATCTTTCTTGAGCCATACCTTCAACAGCCTGAAAGATTTTCTGAATAGCTATTTTAGCCCCCGGATTCATGAGTTCTCTATCAGTTATGTCATAGCGCACTTGTTCAGTAAAGCATTCACATAATAGTTACAAATATCTTCAGTTCGCTCTTTGGGACATGGTAGTTAGGATCTGTGTCTATGGGTCTGAAGACTGAACCACCGGTATGGTACTTCCTAGCTGGCAAGATATCTCAGCAATTTGAATGCTCACCAATGAGATTTGTTGGTCATGAGCGGGTTGAAGGTTATAATCTTGGCAAGGTTGACTTGCTGTTTGTTCCCTTTGAGGCGTATAAAACGTGGCAATTGGAACTTGACAATTCTAGTTGTAAAGTAAAAAGTGAAGCAATATATAAACATCAGACTGTTACTATTGTTTCGTAAGCACTTCAGTAGTGCCTCTCAGAGACTCAAAGCTACCTGTGTAGGTTTAAATCACTTGAGGGCAAGCGGGGACCACAGCAGATCTCCCCTGCCCGCACTTCAGTTATCCTTCACTGTGCAGTAACTGGATGTTTACCAGTCTTTTGGCAGACCGAGCACAGGCGCTACGCAGAACCAGAAGGACTACGGCAAGAAAGGACGGAGGAGGTCAGAAGAATGTACTGCATCACTCTGTCACTGAGTTTGACCACATACGTGTTCAGCTTCTTGTGGTGTTTCTTTCCTCTGCAGGAACGTGGTTTGAGAGAAACCAAGATCAATTATGTTATAGGGTGAGAAGAATGCCTGTCAATTGGCCATTTTGTCCTCCTCACAGCTCTGTACCTTCGACCTCTACTTGCTACCACCCTAGCAACATAATTCATTCTGAATTCACATGCATGAGCATAGTCTATGTGAAATGGCAACAGTCAACGTATCCTAACCTTGCTTGGGGTTGCAATCAATTTTGTCTCAGCCTTCACCTACTCTGATTATCGGTTGAGACTGCATTCATGTGCTGCGTTTTGGAAACCTTTCAGCGTGGCCCCAGATTACCTTTCAAATGTCAACCACAAGCCTGGTGGGCACAAGTTAGAGCCAACATCCATCTGGAGATTGAGTCTAAGATGTTTTTGGAGCTCTGTCTTCGATCACTTGGAGAGTGGAAAAAAAGAGGGATCAAATCAACAGATGCGGATTCAAGATGCTGAGGAGCATGCAGGATTGCCACACAGGTTCAATCTGGTTGTTCTCATTGTCACTGTGCTTAGATTCCTTTGCAACGCACACACTTTTCCATTTTCTGTGCGCGATAGTGTGTTTACTGCTTATCCTTCAGCATCAGCATCTGAAAGCCAATTGTGCGATATATTCCACCTGTGTCCCTTATGTGGCCTCGGCTTCGGATTCCAAAATTGGAATTTGACATTTGCATAGCCTTTTTTGGGAGCGTTCTGTAATCACTCCAGTGTCCTATCATCCATAGTGTTTGGGATACTTCCTCACAGAGCAGTAAATTGAACCTACTGGCTGATACTTATGTGCAATTAAGGGCAGTGATGCTCTTCAATTCCTCAAAGGGTGCATATTCACCATTTCCTTGGCTTGTAAAAGTAGTGCTCTTTGCCACCCACTACTTCTAGTAACATATGACAACAACTAGATCTTGTCTGATAAATGCACCGAGCACAATCATTGTCCTGGGTTCTGGACAGTGTATTTGGTGCAGTGAAGGTAAGTTGCTCCAGGTTGATGTCTCACTCTGGCTACATGTCAATGTTGTGGTGAAGTGGAAGAAAGTCCTCAGAGTCTGCACAGCTCACTTACATGGTAGTGAATGGTCAGGAGAGTGATGAGTTAAAAAAACAAAAACAAACGAACATGGCCAAATTGACAATTATGTTTCTAGTACGTTGTACTTTGGAGTTCACACAGGAGCTCATTGGTCACGTTTACGATTTTTCGTGGGAAAATATTATTGAACTTAATGTTCCATTTAAAGGCAGCGTGGCCACTAGATTTGCTTTCAGGAGCAAGAAATCTGAGCCCATTACCCTGTTCCAACCTCGCTACACTGGCTTCCCTTGAAACTAGAGCACAATTCAATAGGGCCAGCATCACTCACAAATACTCAAAATGACCACTTCCTACCATGTGTCAGAGAAATTGAAAATATCAGGCACCAGAGCTGCTTGGGTTATACACAGCCCTTTCTCTTTCAGCCTTCCACATTCAAACAAGAACGATGTATGAAGCAATCTTTCTCTGACTTTGTAACTCACTCACTCCAGGTGTTTTACCACCCCTTGTCTCGTAACGTTTAAAAAAGATTTTAAAATCCTCCTATTCCAGAGGGATTTTAACGATGACAAATGGTCTGTTTGTAACTCTGAAGAATATGAGCAATTTCTGCTTTTTGTTTTCACCCTGTAAATACCCAATGTATTGATTGCAGTTGCTCTTTCCTTGCAGTTATCTCTCCTTATGAGCTTTGCCGAGCATGAATTGTAACCTGTCCTTGTCCCACTTACTCTCACTCTGGATGTGATTGGTTTACTTATTTGTATCATTGTCTTGTATAACGTTCTCCTGATGTGTTGTAAAGCTATCTAACATTCGACAGACATCCTCATAAATAAACATATAATGAAATTAATAAATAAAGTGTTGTTTTAGGTCCCCTATGTAACAAATTAGCAGGACGGAAGCCCTGTGACATACAGTCAGCGATATTAAAATTTGATGCATCCTAAGTGGTGTAGCGGAGGAAAGCCACACCAGTTAGGACGGACCTAACATTTCAACTTTGACCTGTTGTGATGCACTAGAATGATTCATTTGGAGTCCTAGAACAAACTCAGAGCTACTAAATGTCTTGTAGGCAGTGCAGCACAGGAGCATAGCTCCTTGGTTCGCTGCCACCCCATGCTTCCCTGAAGCATGTTCTCCCAGCACTTTAGGTGCACTTTGAAGACCTCCGCAGGGTAAATACATTCAAGACTACCTCAGGGCTTCCTTTCAGAGGTCAATATGTTGAGTACCCTGGCAGAGGCACTGACAGCGCATCCCTTGTTACTCCTGTGCCTCTGCAGATGCATACTAGCGTTCCTTTGAAGGGAGTTCACGGACCTCTATGTCACTGTGTACAGTTCACCCTACCCCCCCTCAAGGCTTCTTTGCTAGTTCACCTGTCTATAATATGAGTAGAGGTGCAGGGGCAAAGGCATTCCCTCATTTGCATAGTGCTTTATCTATATGCATACAATTTTACATCATACATCTTACATCATGCTGGTGCTTACTCTGTTCCTGTGCCATGGGTGTTAGAGAAGAGGTTGCACAAATGTTTATGCCCCATTCTGTAGTTTGAAAGTGCCCCAAGAGATCAAACCTGGACCGAAAGGCCTATTCCTCTCCTCGGACACTTTTACCAATATGGCTCCATCCATGAATGCCACTTTTGCTCCTCTGTCCTGCAATTGTTCAGCGGAATGACTTGGTGTAGTGGTGGTGACAAGAGTATTGTGTTGGGGGAAAGTTACTGTGTACAGAAGCGTATATGTTTAAATGTACTGCATAGTCTTCTCATCTGAAAATACTACAATGAAAATACTCAGTTACGATTTGCAAAGACAGAATAATTGAATAATTTGCCTTCCAAAACATTTAATACGGTTTTTGGTGTTCAGATCCATTTCACCTGAACTTGTTACTAGTGTCTCCTCACCAACCTGTAAAAGGATTGAAGAAATGGAGAACAAAGGAGAAAAAGTATTGTTATGAATGGCATGTTACCATGGCAGCGATGATCTCCCCACAGCGAATAACAAACCTATTTTTGATTCTGAAGAGGTCGAGGGACCATAGAGCAAGTTTGACTGTAGTAACTATGTTGTATTTACTTCTAGAGAGCATTTCAGTACACCTTCACCTGACGTAATGGCCCGACTCCACCAGTGTTGTGCTCGTAGATTCTCCTGAGGCACGGTTGTTTCATAGACCAGCAGCACCTACATCCTGCATCAATTTTTACTTTAATTCTTTTGATTCATTTTAAAAAAACATGTCAGAGGGCAAAAACAGGCAAGAGCAAATGGATATAACATCATATATTTCCAAGTTTATCAGAAGTCAGTGCGAGGTCAGGGACCAAAACATAATTTGGAGCCCTCTGGATTGCTTTTCTGCTTTGACTAGGTGCAATAAGCTGCGACTGTTTATAAGTATGATATTATATTATATTATATTATATACATGTCTGTGTGTGTGTGTCCATATAAATTCAGTCACCAGTGGGTAGTCATAGTTAGGACCATGTTTCCATAGGAAATGGATCTTTTGGTTTGATAATAACTCAAACACCATTTGACTAATCTACACAAAACTTTGCAAAAAAAATGTCATCTACCTCAACTTCTTGCTAGAAAGTTTTGTGGTAATCCATCAGGTAGAGGACAAGAAAAAGGGGGAGTGGATCCCGAGGACCATATTCCCCATGCAATTTCCATATGAACGTTAGATACAGTTACAGCCAAAACAGCTGAACTGAATTACACAATATTTGGCAGAAGGAAAAGTTACAGCAGCAAATAACAATTGAAATAACATATAAGTAGCAGGGTAGAACTGCCCTATCCTGCTGGGTCATGTCGGGGTCCTAGAGGGGCCCTTCAGGGCCAATTTGTTTAAAAAAATGTTTTTGGGTGGGGATGGGGTGTTCCTGGATACATTGTGAGCCCCATTGCAGCCCATATAGAGAATCATGGCATATCCCTGGGGCAAAAACATGTTTTATAAAGGGGGTTGGCCTGTGCCCTCATCATGCACAGTGTTGTTATCAATGATGTAATTTCTGATGTCATTAGGGATGGTACCAATGCTGTTATTGAACATGTCATGTAATATGTGTTGCAGGATTTTGCCATCCTGACACTAAATGTCACTCAGAAGGGCCCTTTATGAACCTGCCTCTACATAATTATAGGTCAATATACACATCAACACTTATCATAATTAGCTTTGCTTCACCTTTTAGCCCAGGTTTCTCTTCCACTTCTCTGATGAATTATGGTACTTGTAGTACTTGCTGTCTTCAGACCATTCCCAGCTCACATCCTGGTGTTGGTTTCCTATTAACTAGATTTGTTCCTGGATCCTACGGGTATTCTGACTCCTTTAAATTTGCATTCTGGATCCTTCTCTATATTTGTGCCAATCCATTCTCCGTTCCAGGGTCCCAGTTCAGCCTTCCATCCATTGGTGGTTCCCTGATTTCTTGCACCTGGTTAAGTACTTGAACCTGGCTTTCTCCCAGCGCCTGTGTGCTCCCTCCCGGAGCCTCCAGCTATTTCAGCATTGTGAGCACAGAGTGCAGTGGCTTGCAACTGTCTTCTGTTGAGTCTCCCTGTGCTCTGCTGTGTTCCTGCTGCTGTTATTACAGGCGTGTTCTTTGATTCTGTTTTCTTTATTCCCTGAAGACATTTTCCTGTGTTTGGCTATTTTGTAGTATCTGTTTCTGTCCCTTTTTCCTGCATCTCTATTCCTGGGTTAGCCACTGATCATAGTCTCTCGGCTGCACTCTTCTTGATCTGCCCTGTTTTATGTAGACTCCTTGCCTTGTGTTCTGTGTTCCTGTTTGTTCTACCTTTTCTTGTTTGAACGTAAATCTTTCTAGGCTTTGTTTTCAGCTCTGCATATTCCAGTGCTGTTCCTGACCCTGATTCCAGTCCTACTTTTCCCTAGGCCCAGTTTCGGTGCTGGTGTTCCTTGTTCCATTCCTTGTTGATCTGTCCTATGGTTATGTTATATATCTATTTGTCTTAAGTTCCAAGGGCGCCGGTTAGACTCCAAGGTTTGTCCTTTTGGCATAGAAGATAACCCCGCACTCCTTCCCTATAGGACCTCTGGGTGTCTCCTTGAACTCTATGAGATTAATCTGCTCCTGGCTGTTGTGTAAGATCTTTTTACTTCGAAGAGAGATCATTTCCAAGGAGCATAGTTTGTCTATTGGTTCCCTGCTTTACTAACTTGATGTTAAAATTTCTACTTCTGCCCTACTTCCCATCCAGTCTTCAGGTATTGTTTATATTCCACTCCAGTTATCCAGTCTAGTCCCAGTCTCACCCTGATAGTCCCCTGGCAGATCACCCTGCTAGATTGCTAACAATGTGAGGGTACAAACAGTGCATGGCGAGGATGTGAGTCATAGTTACTTAAGGGCACAAGTTATAGTTACTTGAAATAACTATAACTGGTGAATTTGAGTGGTTTATGTTAGTTTAAAAATGTGTGTTTTAACAGACATTTTTACCTAACTATAACGACCCTTTAACCTTTATTGTTTTAAGTGAAATATATATGTGTGTGTGTGTGTGTGTGTGTGTGTGTGTGTAAATACATGTTGCTGGAGGACAGCCAGCTGTGGAAAGTGTGGGGGCACTATATCCCCCTTGTGACAGGCCTGCCTATTACATCTGTTTCACTCATGCTTTAAAACACCATTCAAACCAAAGTATTTTGTAATTTATTATGATCCAACCCTCTCCATGGTTTCTCTCTCTGATAGATATTATTATAGGGATCAAGAAGACCAAATTACTTTTCAGCACCTATCTATTTTCCCTATAATCCAGTAGGATAAATGTACCTATTATGAGAAACATATTTTGCAGATAACTTTTCTCCACAAAATTACACCTCATGCAAAATAGTCGTACAAGGCTGTGGGCTGATTTTGGGAGAACACGTATTGTTCATGTAGAAAATACCTCTCAGCAAGAAATTTCAATTTGAAAAAGTCTTCTGCTTTAAAAAATCAAGTAAAATTATGTGTTATACTAAATGGGGTAAAATCGCGTAAATCAAAATTTAGTAATTACTCGAGATGATACCAGCATAACACATTTTTGACAAGGACATGTTGATAAAACCTTCAGCAATTCAGCACAGCCAACAATTAAACTTACATCAATAACTCAAACTATTTCACTTAATTCATTCTGTTATTCTATGTGCATTAAACCCTAATGGGTTTAATTTTTCTTGAAGAGCTCCCCAGCTAAATGTTAGTCACTATATTTTAATCCCTCCATATAAACTGTCCCTCCACCACACCATGCTGCAACCGAGAGGGCACAGAACTCTATAAATGTATTCTTCTAGCACAGCACCATTGCCATTTCAGTCACAGTAAGTCCCAGCACAGTATTAACCTTCAGCAGACCTTTCTCTGAGGAACTCAAAAATTCTTTGGGTATAGCTCAATTGATTATGGCAGTCAGTAATCTTAGAATCCCATCATCACTCCACCCCACCGTCTTATGTGATCACTGTATCTCTGCCGGGGGTGGAACAGACCATCAATTATATGGTGTATCCTCTGTAACATGCTCTTAATGAAACCTTTACCTTATAATGGATCATCGGGAGACTTCAGATTCATCTTGTGGGTGACTTCAGAGCACTCCAACACTAATCTCAGTGTTATCACTGTTTGTCGTTGTTTGTGACTGCCACTACTCTCATATGATTTGTTGTCCTTTTATCCTGTCGAGACTCCACTCCACTCTGAGCCGACGAGTCCCAGTCATGCTGCACGTCTCTATAGTCCTGCCAGCTGAGCAACACAATGATAAGCTATGTATAGAATTACATCAGCGGCTAATCACTGCAGCTTTCCAGATGCTCAGCATCCCCTCTGCTTTCACTTTCTAACCTTAGACAGCCTCAGCATCTGACGTCTCCATCACAACCCAGGTCCGGAGCTTTAACCACAGCACAGTGGGATCCTACATTATTTCTTAATACTAATATCCCTAGTGATCTAAAAGCCCCATTCTGGTCATTAAGGATGTTTTGCACTCCTGAGGCTACACCCCTTTAATGTTCACCAATCACAGCATGGAGGTCCTAAACAACTGAATTACCAAATAAGCTCATGCAGTAACCCATTTACTGGATTTCATTTACACAATGTCTGCCCCAAAGATAGATGGACTCTGTGAAATAGAAAATATCTCACACCAGAGAGAACTTCAATGCATACTGTGGACTCACACATAGATGGAGAAAGAAATATTGTTCAGCCATGAACTGATCAAAGAGAACAGAAAGACTTGTAATAATTCCCTAAATAGAACTATATGGCTTTGCCCCACAAACCAGACATCAAAGTACCATGGCAAGATAGGGTGCCAGTATGTTGAGTCTTTAACACTGGGCTACCAAGAATCATGTCAAAAATAAAAATATTGGTGATCAATAGAATCAACAAGGGTAAGGAAATACAGGTAAATATAGATTTGCTGTACTTAACACACATATATGTAACTTGATGATACAAATAACTTCAAGGTACGCAGATGTGGACTTAGGGACAGTATTTGTATAAACTTTCCTCCTTGATATTTTGGTTGTCCAAATTTTTGCCATGATAGTGTGGTAGCAAGATGTTAAAAACTCAATATTCCAACATAAATCAACCATAATGTGGGGCTAGGGAGAGAGCATAATTCCAATGTGCTATTTAACTCTTATCTGTGATTAAATTGTTATGCTTTTTGTACAGTTATAATACTGCCTTGACAATATATTTATTGTCAGCTATTCACATTTTATTTGTACCTGAGGAAGCTACTTCAAATCACCCTTCAAGTGTAAGCCTTGACTTCTCGTCATCAGTTTAATTTACAACCGGCGGCTTATTCAGAGGAGCATGAACTTCTAGATCCTTCTCAATTTGGGTTCAGAAGTAATCATCAGATTGAAACCGCTTTAGTTTCAGCTGTGGGCAATATCCGTCCTGTGGTTGATGCAGGGCAGGCTTATACCATCTCTCCTGTCTGGCTGGTGGATCAGCTGTGAATACTGGGGCTTTCTGGGTCAGCATTAGATCTGTTAAACTCGTTTTGAAGGACAGATCCCAGGCAATTGTCATGAACCAATTTAGTTCTGATCCCATCTCTTTGCCATGTGGCATCCCACAGGGATCTTCTTTAAACCTAAACTTTTGTAATCTTTATGTTTCCCCTCTGGCCAATTTGTTACAGTCTTTTGGACTACAGGCCTTATCCGATGTGGATGACACACAATTTATCATGTCCATAACCAAATAGGTAGAAACCAATGCTGCTATCTTCAAGAATTGTATGCAGGCAGTTGCATCTTGGATGGGTCATAAGTATCTTAGACTAAATGTGGATAAGACTGAGGTTCTGTTTTTTTGTAATCAACCCTCTGTTTGGAATAGCTCTTGGTGGCCAGACACTTTAGGGGTATTGCCTAAACTGGTTGATTCCACTAACAATATTGGAGTACTTATAGATACCAAGTTATTGTTTGATGTTCAGGTCACCCCCCCCCCCCCCTGTTTTTTTGGTTATAAAGATATTGAGAAAGGTGTTCCCCTTTTTTCGGCTGAAATCACTGAAGCAGGTTGTTCTTGCCTTAATATCTTCTACGCTAGACTACTGCAATGCTCTTTATTTGGGGATCAATAAAACCACAACTTCTAAACTACAGCTAGTGGAGAATGCAGCCACCAGATTGATACTTGACATTCCTAAACATGTGAAAGCCTTGGTTGGGATCTCCAATTTGCACTGGCTACCTGTGAACAAAAGCATTTCCTTTAAGGCTTTATGCATTGTTCATAGGGCGGTGCAAGATATCGGGCCTAGAGCATTGACAAGGATGTTCCAGAGATGTATCCCCACTCGACTTAGCCGGTCTGCTAATCACAATCTTGAAGTTATTTCCAAATTTAGGAAGACCAGGTGGAGTGGAAGGTCTCTTTCTGTGGCTGCAGCTAAACTGTGGAATTCTCTTCCACAAGCTATTAGTGATCTACAGGAACACAATAGTTTCCAGGAAGCATTGAAAACATGTACTACACCTTGTGATTGCTTGCTTTTTTTGTTTTGGTATGAGTTTCTTTCCTTCCTTGGGGCTCCCCCTCTCTTAGCGCCTTGATGCCTCTCGGTAACTGTGCGGTTTATACATTTTTCTCATTAATTTCATCAATACATCCGGTGAGTTAAGCCTAAAAAAGGTCATTGGCATTCCGTGAGCTTGCAGCTTTTTTGCCTTAACAGATTTTGAGAGACAATTAATAATTTTTCTTACAGGCAAAAGTGGAAATAAGATTTAAAATTTTAATGAACAGTGCACAGCAAACAATAACTCCAATATATGTTAATGGTGCAAATTAAAAATCTATTTTACCCAATTTTTGAGGAAGGTGAGTGAAAAGCTGTGATCACTGAGGAGTTAAGGCCAACATGTAGCAAGGGGCAGGTTGAATAGGTGCTACCACAAGCAGAGCTGGTAGTGAAGATATTTGAAATAACAGACTTGAAATTGATATTGTTCGAGCACACACTATCCCCTTCAACTGTGTTGCCTGTTTTGACCACTAGTTACATCCATGATACAACTACAGTCTTTGCATCCCTAGAGAATGCCAAGCTTGCACATGGGAAGCTCGCATTAGAATTGATGAGAACTGCAGAGGATGAAGGGTTTCAGATGGAGACAATCAACTACAAGATTTTGGCTAGTGAGGGAGGAAACAAGGCAAATGGAAAGGAATATGGAGTCATGTTGTAGTAGCTGTCCAGCTGTTGCAAGTTACAACAATACTCTAAGTTCTGGCACACATGATGCTGATCATTCCAATCACAGCCTAAAGTCCAGATTCTTGGCTTTGACTAAGCTTGCAACAGTGTTGGATTCTTGAAGTTCCAGGGACAAGTCGTCCAGTGGCATAGCAAGTGTACTGTGTGTTCTGATACACAAGGAAAAAGGAACTATTGCTGCTCCTATTGCTGCTCCAGTTTTAGTGAAAGACAGTAATAACCGGGGAGCAGCGAGGACTCATATCCAACAGTTTGGTGCCACTGGACATGCTGCACTAATGAATGCCATGCCCCTGCAGCAGCAACTGGGAAATCCCCTGACATAGGGTGATAAATCATGAAGACTTCAAGCTAAAGAGGGAAGAAGAAAGTCACCATTGAAGATCTTGCGCTGTAGACAGAGGTAGGCAATTATGAATAATGACTTGGGGCCTGATTTGGAACTCAAAGTACAGTAATTACTGTAAAACACTATGTCGCCCTAATAGAGTAACTAAACTCTGAATTTAGAGATGGTTACTCGCCCAGCAAACAATTGTAACATGAAATCTCTGAAATCACTCAAGATTAGACCAGCATAAATTACATTTTGTCCACACCTAGTTGTAGTGTTTTATTCCTGACCAAAAAAAAGTGTTTTTTATTCTCACATCTGACCTTTTAATGCAAGGGCAGTGAAAGGTGTTGCCAATGAGTGCCTGTATTATAGAAATTCATTTCCTTACATTCCATAATATTTAAGTTATAAAAATGCTCACCGCCCCTCGAATAAACTGCGAAGGAACAGTAAATCTTGCGTCGAAATCATGAGGTGTAGAAATATGACTGAACTCATACCGTTCTGAGTGATTAGAGCTGATGATAGTCTCTTACGTCAATGATTTGTGATTTGTCGTTGCAATTTTGCACATAATTATGATGCATTGGCGCGGGTTCTGCATAAATACAGTTAAGTAACTTAAGTATTCCACGTAAAGAAACCCCTCCGAGAGGTTCCCCAGCTGCACACAGCTGTTGACAAAGCAGCGAGTTCCCCCGCTCTGCTCCTCCGGGGCTACAATGAAGTAATTAAACAGAGACAGCGGATGCGCCAGCCGTTCGCTGGAGGCTCGTAAAACGCTAACAGAATGCCCAGCCTGGGAACACAGCTTTTAGGAAGAACAAGAGAAAGCACCCATTCTACATAGCGATAATTCAGAAAACAAGCAATGGCAAAGCCAGAAGTTCTTGGTTTTAATGGGCTAGGGTATACAGAGATAGAGAATTAGAGTGGGGCACACAGGAAGGAGGAGACAGAAAGGGCTACCAGCAAGCCTTTTAAATAGGGTTCAGATGTACGGATCATCGGGCTTTTTTCAACAGGAAAAATGCTATTTACCATGTTTCAAAGGCAAAATGCGACTCAGTAACTTGTTACAGAATCGCATTTTGCTTTTGCATTTCGGTATTAGGAAGGAGCGTGTTAAGGGCGTCCCTTCCTAATACCAAATCGCACTATGTATGAGTGCGATCAGAATGCAGTAGCGAAACATTCATTCTTTACCATTTCGTGAAGGAGGTGGCAACCATTCGCAAACAGGAAGGAGTCCCCAAGGGACCCCTTCCCCTTTGTAAATGGGGGCATCAACATTTTCTAAGAGCTGTCAGTGGTCCCAGTGGTTCATTTTTCTTCTTGTAATGTATTCACTTTTAAGGAAAACGGGCTGCATTACAAAAAAAAGCTTTATTTAAAAAGCAATCACAGATATGGTGGTCTGTTGACCCCAACAGGCCACCATCCCTGTGATTGTGGCCATTCTCAAATAGGTTGCAAATTGCAACCTGCCTCATGAATATTAATGAGTCATGTCCCTTGCAACCCATTTGGGAATCACAGACAGTGTCTGAGACACTGTAGTACATCACAGTTTGCAATTTCCTAATAGTGAATCACATAAATTCACTATTAGGAAATCAGAAACCACTTTTTGGGTCGAGCGCGCAAGCACTTTGACCTGTTGTAAGCATTGTGGGCTTTTAACCACACCCACCGCACACCCATCACTTTCACTCGTTCATGGGCTTGCCTTTCAAAAATCCTTTATCATTGGTAAATGCTTTACGTTTGTCTCTCCTTGGGGCAGTTTTGTTAATACCTTGCTGACTTCCCCTGTCACATGGATAATTGCACAATTGCTGATACATTTGACTGCGAGCAAACTTCTTTTTCTTTTTGTGTCTCTCCTGGCTCATGGCAGCCATGGTGCTTTGAATCGGCTCGCTTATGTCAACTGTTTTGCCTTTTATTTTCAATTTAAGTGGCAAGAAAAGTTCAGCTAGGAATTTACAATGCTAATAGCTCTAACTCGAGCAAATACAAGACCCATTGCATTGCAAATGCTTGTTTAATACATCTGGCCCATAGTGTATAATTCTTGTTCACAAAATTACGACTCAAGACCTTAGTAGTATTGATTTCACTAATCCAACTACTGCGTTTTCTGGACACTTTCTTTTCCAGCTCTCTCACGTGACTAATGTTCCACAGCCTATGGCAAGCCGGTGTGTCTGTGTAGACACACCGGATTTTGATCTGTGAGGCACCAAACTAGTTTAAGTTGTAGCTTAATTTGTTTTCCCTTAAAGACTGATATTTAAAGCCTGGTAGTTTGTTGGCTTCGGCTGTTTCGCAGCACGGCTTCCTATGCCTGTCTGCACATAACCCATGAGACAGATTTGCTGTCAGTCACAAACAAACCACATAAGTATGTTTTGGAAATATGTCAAGTCTTATGGCCATAGATGCCTCTACTTGCATGTGATACATGTTAGCCATAGAGGGGTTGACAACTGCATCACCCAGGGAAAGCCAGCTGAGTCCTGCTCGATCACAGTGCTAGCCATTTGCATCTTCCTTGCCCGCTCCTACACTACAAGGTCAAAATGATAAGGGCTCCATAAGCACTACCCTGAGAGTTTGGGAGTTGACAATAAAAATGGATTAAATAACAACATATTGATGTATTATGAAGTATTTCCCAGGATTGCGATTACTCGCTGACATATAGGTGTGGTGGAAGTATGGGGCATAAAGCGGAGTATCGCCCTTAGCATACCTTAGCCATTCCTAGATATTTGTACGAAGAGATTTATTCAACCTTCAACCTAAGTGAATGATTTATTTTACCTAATGTAAAACATTTTTTTTCCACATTGATTGTTAGATTGTTGGCCTCACAGTACTTATTGAATGCAAAGAGTTTCCTTTGCATTCCTACTTGGGTCAAAACCAAAATAACCAAGTTACCTGCATAAAATAAGAATGGTATGTGTCTCCCTCCCCCATCTTTGGAGAGTACATGCTTTGTAGAATCTGGGGGAGATCGGCAAGATACAGTGTGAACAAGGTTGGTGCTAGCACATACCATTGTCTTAAGCTGTTCTTTATTGAATTTTTTCGAACTAGTGCACCATTTTTATTTAATTCTATCATTGTCCACTTCCCGTGGTGTAATTTCATCAGCATCACTAAAAGATTTCTTGGTATAGTCACACATTTTAATTTATCCCTAAGGATTACACGGTTAACTCAATCGAAGGCGTAACAGAAATCTACAAACACCAGTACAGGCTGCCTCGAGGTTCCATAGCTTTCTGTCCTATGACCCACGGACTATAACAACGATCAATTGTCAAGTGCTCCTCTTTAAACACTCCTTGCATCACTAGCACAAGATCATCACAATCTATCCAGTCTTTAATAGATTGCATTAATTTACTTGCATTAAGGCCTTTGACACCCTTGATGCACCACCGCAAATGTGCATGTTTTTTCCTAATAGAGATTACTATCACGGATACATTAGTGTTAGAACTATTTTTAGAAAGTTAAAGTGTTTGAAGTGTGGTGTGATGGGACTAGTTGTAGATCTGCCTAGGGTCAGGCAGCTTAGCCAAGTAGGTGAGTTGTGCTTAAAACTTGTGTCCATTAATTCAACAGTCAACAGCTCTAAAGTGCTCACCTGGCGTTCTAAGGAATTAGTTTTTGTGAATGACAGTAGGGAGTCCTGCAGGGATAACAGATAGTGCATTTTGACTTGTCCGCTAAACTTAATCTCTATTGCAATTGTATGGGAAGTAGCAACCCTTCATGCATTTTGTCCAATCATAACTGTCTTTTCTATATGTCCCCAGTTGGGAGATAAAGCGATGAAGCCATTTTCTTTGTGTCCTATTTTGTGCTGCCGCAGCTGCTGTGAATGGTTCCCTGTGCATGGTAGGGCTCCGGAGTTCCTTACCTTCTTGGAGGCCCTTTCCCCAGTTGTTAATATTGTCTTGCTCTGTGTCACCCAATGCTCATGTTGCAAAGGCTTCTGGGTGTGCTGAGTGCAGACTGGCTTCCGTGGGATCTGCAGGGACTAGCCATTTACTCTGCTGTCACAACCACTAGGCAAGGTTCAGGGCTAGGCTGCGTCCTGATGTTACTGTGAGTGAGGTGAGCGGAGATTCAGCTCTCTCCGGTTGAGAGCTGATAGTACAAGTGTTTCTGGCCTGAGTGTCCAGGCTGTCCATCCCAACAGTTGGTTACCTGAAATTTCCATCTGGTGAGGGTACTAGATGGATATTCATTTAACTACATAATCTCACTTGGAATGCTCTTATAGTTTGCCACATTTAGATGATATGTCTTGGAAAATACTTTCACTGGCTGCCTTTAGATGTATTCCTGCCAGGATAACGGTTTACCTAGATCATGCCAATCCACTTGCAGTTGCTGCAAACCTGAAATGTCACCATATGATTTGAATTTCTGTGTATCTGTATTCTAAGCAGTGAAGTTATGCATGTTTACGTCTCCATTGCTTTTCTCCAGCCTGCATGCTGCTTGTGGCTGAGTTTCACTGTTCTCTGCCTACAACCATTCCTATGTGACTCAGTGTATACATACATACATTTATTTTATATTTTTTATCCCAACTCCTCACAATCCACTTTTCATTTTAAATATTTCCTCCTATTCAGTTATTTCACTAAGGTTTATCCCACAGTTTGAAACAAATCCTTTCAAAGTTCTTTGCCAGGCTGCTCTCCACACACAGTATTTGTGTACTGATCCCTCTCACAGCAGGATAGCCTCCATCCAGGAGCACCCAATACAGAAGCACAGAGAGGCATGAGATATCAGCACATCCCTGTCATTGCCCTAACAAAAATGAGATAAAGAAATACGAAATGGTGGCCCCAGCAAAAGGAAGCCCTTTACCTTGCACAAACAGACTCTGCACTACCACCCATCACCCCTACCATCTAACAAAGGGCAGTGCCTCAGGAAGTCCAATCAGCAGCTCTTTGCTAACGATGGCTGCTGTGATGTTTTAGGGAGCCCCTCATCTCAGTGTTTTGATCTCCATCCACAGGAATGGAGGGCAATACTTTTCCACTGTCGAGGGAATCTGCCCTCGCCCTCCATCCTGTGGCATTTCAAACAAGAGACATTCTAAATGGACCCCACATAATTAATACTGTGAGAAAAACCTTGACGATGAACATTAGGAGACATTCACTCCAGTATTTGCAGACTTTCCTTTCAGTGTTTGCAACTTGCGATTACTTTACACTTCCAACCCCTGCGCTGATAAGCTTTCCTGGTTGAAATGTTGATCCAGTGGCAACTTAGCAGTCGACACACTGTTCACCTTACTCTAGCATCTATTAAAGTGCCTAAAACAGCACTATATTCACATGCAAATAATGTTGTTTCTTTCTAGGTGTTGCATCATCAATTTGCATTGTGTTTCAAAAAACATTCTCTATATTCCTAAAATCACACATGAAAACTGATCTTCACTTAAAAAACACTGGTGGTCACCTCCCCTTTTTCCTTTCAAATGGCTTTCTCCATCCTTTCCATCCGCTGCACACCTCTACAACCTTCTCTAGGTCACATGCATGGTTGCCTTAATTTACATAAATATACCTCTGCAGGTTTCCCACAACTCTATTTCCAAGATCAAAACCTCTCCTTTTTTGGATCACTGCCTAATAGCCTCTAGCTTGTCTATTAACTCCACCAAACTTTTGCAAGAATTTACATAAACCCCTTTCTTCAATAATAATCACACTTAATTCCTATTATTTTAATGTACCACGATGAAACTGAAGAAAATTCATGGAATGATTTGCTTGAATGTGCAAGACCAATCCCAATAACAAACAATAACTGATAAGACTGGCCTATTTCTACCCTTGGAATCCAGTACAGCATGTTGCTCAGTATAAAGCACTTTAACACCTCATTTGTGTTAGTAGGCACTATATAAATGTAATAGTTTTAAAGTAGTTCCACATGCAGTGCCGTGCAATCACTACAGTAGAAGGAAAATTATAGATCCAAAACAGCCAGTAGCATTAGATGAGATGGAGGAGATGGCGCTTAAGTGCCAGAGTTGCTAACTTTTTACCTGCAGAACCAGGTCTGAGCCCCAGTTTTGGCTCAACCTTCTGGAATTCTGTGAATCACTTAATCTCCATATACATAAAAAACAAAATCTAAAGTGTAATCTGGTGCTCACGTAAAGTCCTCTAATGCCCTTGGGCCAATATTTATATATGGTCACTTAAACAACCAAAGGTTAGAGAGACTTTACAGTTAGGTTCTGAATTTACTCGCACAAAACCAGAAAAATTCAGCAGATACAGTTACAGTTATTTCAAGTAACTATAGCTCGCAGCCTAAGGCAACTATAACTCATGCCCCCACCATGCACAGTTTTTCCTCAAACATGTTACTGCAAGTATTACAGCGACATTGTAAATGATGTCATCAAAGATGACATGAGTGTTCCAATATGTGGGGTAATTAACAGTGCATGGTGAGGGCGCAAGTCATAGTTACCTTAGGCAGCGAGTTATAGTTACTTGAAATAACTCTAACTATAACTGGTGAATTTCTTTGGTTTTGTGTGAGTAAATTCAGAACCTAATTATAACGTCCCTGTAACCTTTGTTTTTTTAGGTGAATTTCTACGTTTTTTAAATTCTATTTCCTAACTATAACGTCCCTGTAGCCTTTGGTTTTCTTTAGGGAATTTCTATGTTTTTTTAACATAAATCAATTTTCATTACTATACGTTAATCCAACCACTGCCTCGCAAGACCTTTCATCATGCACAGTGGGGGTTGGCCTCAGGGCCTGGCCTGCCGCAAGCCCTTGGGCCAAACCCCTCACCAGCCAACCCCACAGTGTGCAGGGCCTTTTGCCATGTGCAGCGAGATTTGACCTCAGGCCCTGACTCTCTGGGTGTGAGAATGGATGTGAGAGGGTGTCTCTGGGTGTGAGTGGCTGTGAGAGTATCTGTCTGGGTTTGAGAGTGGGTGTGAGAGGGTCTATGTGGGTGTCAGAGTGGGTGTAAGAAGGGGCACTTTATACTGGTTAGTTAGTAAGTGCTACCTCATTGGGTGAATGGCCAGTGTGGGGGAGGTGGGCCACGCACCCCTCTTTCCCGACTGATTTTGGTCCTGGATACCCCATTCCCCAGGGCCCAATACAATTGAGAGGGAGAGGTACGGCCCCCCTCCCTGGGCCTATCTTGGCCCCAATGACCCCATCCCCTGGGGCCTGGTCTTCATTAAATGGAGGAGGGGGCAACGCAGCCCCCTACCCTGGCCATTTTCAGCCCCAGGGACCGCTTCCCTGGGGCGCGGCCATATAAAATATTTTTATTTTGGGGAGGGGGGCCACAATCCAAACCGGCTCCCCGTCTCCTGCAGGAGCCGGCATTGCTGTCACAGAGCTGGAGCTGCTAAACATGCATCTCTCTGTCTGTGAGACCATTTGTTTGCTCTGTTTCCCTGCCCGCATCTCTGCAGGCAGGGACACAAAGGAAGCCTCTGCTCCCAGCAAGCGAGAGCTTCTTTGACAGCTCTCACTTGCTTGAACCGGAGTGTTTGCTCTGATTTGACGGGGCTGTGGGCCCTTCACGAAATAGCAGGAGACAGCATGGGGGGTGGCAGTCCCCAGGGCCATTATTGGCTCCACAAAGGTGGGCGTATGACCCCCCCTCCAAAGTTTAACAGCCCTAGGGAGGTGGTGCTCCCCGGGGCAGGGTGTACACAACAGACCCCCTTCTTTATTTAAATTCATCCCTGAGGAGGTGGTGGTCCTTGGGCTGCAGGGGAAGCTGCGCAGCCCTTCTGCATACATTTTTTGTTTAGCCCAAGGAGGGCCCCCTTAATTTACACGAATAGTCCCGGCGAGGTGGCAGTCTCTGGGGCTGTGGGTTGGGGGGACCACATTCTATATAATTGACGTCCCCGGTAGGTGGCAGTCTCCAGGGCAGCTGGGGAGCCATGCCCCCACATTCATTATTTGTTTAGTCTCCGGGAGGTGGCGGTCCCCAGGGCTGCGGGGAAGCTGCGCAGCCCCGCATTCATTATTTCTATAGCCCCACGGAGGTGGTGGTCCCTGGGGCATAAATAAGCCCTAGGAGGGGACCACCTGTGTCCCCCTACTTTATTTTTCATATACCCCCAGGACCCAGCCCACCCGGGGGCTTTCTTAAAACAAGTGCGGGACCCCGCTCTTGTTTTTGTTTTTTTAATTCTGCTGTGGATTTGTGACACCATCGCGAATGCACTTCAATTATGTTTTTTTTTAAAGTGCTTTTTTGCCCTGGGAGGATAGCCCTCTGGGTCCCCAGCACCAGAGGAAAAGGGTCAGGGTGTCCCTATGCTGGTCCCTTTTCTTTTTTTTTGCTTTTTTTTAGGGACTTGGCTGAAGAGAAGTCCCAAGATTGCTGCCAACATTTCCTTATTGAAGTGTTGGCAGCCATTCAGATCTCAGCATGAGATCGGAAGGGTTTGCAGAGCCATCACATCCCTATGTATAGAAATGTTAATTGTATTTAATATCTTGAAAACTACGAAGCAGATTTACACCAAATAACAACAAGCATTTGCAATGTAATGTGTGTCATTGTAAACTCATAAGTGGACGATTCTTGCCACATAAACTGAAAATGAAAAGTAAAACAGTTTCACATAAGTAAGCCGATTGCTGCCATGAGCACAAAGCAGACACACAAAAGGAAACAAAAGTGAAATGTATCGGCAAAAGTGCAATTATCCATGTAACAGGCAAAAGTGCTAATATCCATGTAACCAGCAAAAGTGCAATTATCCATGTTATGCAAAGTGCTTGATTACTGCCCAGCGAGATTGCGCTGTGTAGGTAATAAAGAGAAAAAGTAGTCCAGAAACCATACGGAATACATGGAGCCTCGTAAGTTTTCAGTAGTTGGTCGGTGCGCTCGAGGAGGGCTAAACACCGGAAAAGGCATGACGTATGAATGCCTTTCACTAATGAAATTAGGTGAATTTTAAAAGGCAAGCCCACAGACCAACCAAACTGAGGGGCCTGACATGGGCGTGGTTAAAAGCCCACAGAGAGATTACACCAAGGACAGAGCACTTTACGCGCTTGACCCTAAAAAGGGCTCTTTTTAGACCAATAGCTGGCTTTCTGCCTAAGTTGGTGTAAATCTGTTCAGTGGTTCAGCAGCTATTTCTGTTCAAATTCCTATGGGAATTAGCCTGGAGAAAGCACGTTTTGGGACCCCTCTTTTTCTCGGCTCCGTTTGATGGATCACCCTGAAACTTTCCAGACAGCAGCTGAAGTGAGCGGCGCCAAAGACATAGGCAAGTGGAAAAACGTTTTTTGTATAGAAACTGTGTCCTAACTATAACTATTTAATGGCAACTGCCACTAGTTAACACACACACACACACACACATATATATATATATATATATATATATATATATATATATATATATACATACACACATATATAAATATATATATGTATATATATCGGTTTTTGTACAATTTGTGTGTTTTTTATATATATATATAAATATATATATAAATATATATATATATAAACCGCTGCCCACCAGTCTTCTAATATATTACAGAGTCTTTATTCGTTATAGCAAACACTAACCCGCTTTCATTTTCCATTATATACATCCGTCCTGCCCATTAAGAGACATTCTGGGGCCTATAATCCATAAATTAACATTTGACAAAAAAAGTGTTTTGGGCGACACATCGAGGCAATAAAGTAAACTTATAGAATCTGACTAAATGGATCATATCTTAACATGAGCTTCAAAGTACAGGTAGCAGTCCAACAACATTCATCTTTTTATAAACAAAACATGATACCTCTTTTTTTAGCGTGATTTCTGTATACTGGTTATGTAATCATATATTGCTGGCTGGATGCCAATTTCTACCATGAGCTGCTGTATTCCTATCATCTACTAGAGTACACAGTTAGAAGCTACTTTACAATATCAAGCAATACAAAGGCAACAAAGATCTCCATACCATAAATGAGCCCCGTATACGTTGGGCAACGCTATGTCCAATTGGTACACTGCTATATACATCAGTGGCAAGTTTGGGAGGACCTGATATGGACCTCCCATACATTTATGGTGACAGAGTCCACCTCTACAGGTGCACATATAGGGGGTCATTCTAACCCTGGCGGTCCAAGACCGCCAGGGCTAAAATGACGGGGGCACTGCCAACAGGCTGGCGGTGCCCCGCTGGGCATTCTGACCGCAGCGGTTCGGCCGCGGTCAGAAGTGGAAAACCGGCGGTCTGCCGCCGGTTTTCCACTGCCCAAATGAATCCTCCATGGCGGCGGGATTCTGACACCCCATACCGCCATCCTGTTCCTGGCGGTTCTCCCGCCAGGAACAGGATGGCGGTATGGGGTGTCGCAGGGCCCCTGGGGACTGGGCACTGCAGGGGCCCCCGTAAGAGGGCCCCAAAAAGAATTTCAGTGTCTGCTTTGCAGACACTGAAATTCGCGACGGGTGCAACTGCACCCGTCGCACCTTCCCACTCCGCCGGCTCAATTCTGAGCCGGCATCCTCGTGGGAAGGGTGTTTTGCACTGGGCTGGGGGGCGGCCTTTTGGCCCGCCAGCCCAGTGCAAAACCCAAAATACCCTCAGCGGTCTTTCGACCGCGGAGCGGTATTTTGGAGGGGGAACTCTGGCGGGCGGCCTCCGCCGCCCGCCAGGGTGAGAATCACCCCCATAGTTCCTTGTCAGCATTAAGGCCTTCAGGAACCTTAGTTCGCAACCTTATAATATATCTGCTCTCCAACCTGCAAACATCTAGTGTCCTGTCACCTCTCTCGAACTC
Source organism: Pleurodeles waltl (assembly GCF_031143425.1). Taxonomy (NCBI): domain Eukaryota; kingdom Metazoa; phylum Chordata; class Amphibia; order Caudata; family Salamandridae; genus Pleurodeles; species Pleurodeles waltl. Next base: position 416,643,412 of record NC_090448.1, on the reverse strand, counting down.
TGTGGTATGTGTGCTATTCCATAATAGTTTATTGTCCTCCAATCTTCATTATGTGTGAAAGTATAGTGCTTCACAATTGGATAGCTCATAGCCTTATGCTCTACTGCATGTATATAGTGTAGTATTCTTTTCTTTAAAAGACATGTAATACTTCCAATGTATGTGAGACCACATACTCATTCAATGACGTAGACCACAAAGTTGGTATTGCAGGTAATTTTATGTTCAATTGGTATTTGAATGCCTTTCGGGCCACTAATAGTTTTCATGTTTTCCCCAGTTATGCATGCTTTGCAGGTGTGACATTTTACAAAGTTTTGTTTTGTATCTCCAACCAATTAGCAGGTTGCTTATCTACAAAATGACTCGTTACCAACTTGTCTTTTAATGAGGGAGCTTTCTTTTATGTGATCTGTGGTCTGGGTCCCTCAGCCTTGGACATATCTTTATCACTAAGTAAGATGTGCCAGTGTCTTTGAAAAATTCTTCTGATGTCATCATTCTCTTTACTGTAAGCTGTAATCATCCTCACAGTTTCAGTTCCATACATGAATGATGGTGGTTTTGTCATCAAGATTTCTATGCATGCTTTGCTCTTAGATCTTTTTGCTCCTTGTTCAATGAAAGATGATGGATAGCCTCTCCTATAAAATCTCTTTACTTCAGTGAATTGAGTTTCCAAATCTTTTGCCATGGAACAGTTCCTTTTTGTGCGAATAAACTCTCCATGTTGAATGCATTTTTACCAATGCCTTGGAATGGAAGCTTGATCCATGTAGAAAACTATTTGTGGCAGTCGTTTTCCTGCACATAGTTGTTTCCAATTTGTTGTTCTATACAAAAACTCAAATGTCCAGAAAATCTATTTGTTGATTGTTTATATTGTATGTAAATTTTAAGCCACATTTATTTTTGGTAATTTCTTGAATGTATTCCACAAATTGTCGTTTGGTACCATTCCAGACTATAGCTAAGTCATCAATGTACATTAGCCAAATAACAATTTTTGACAAATGATATTCGTATTTCTCATGCCATGTGATCTCCCTCTCTCACTAGCCCATGGTTAAATTTGCATAACTGGTGGAGAAAGAAATTCCCTTTGCTGTCCCGCGGTTCTGCTGGTACACTTCATGATTAAAGGGAAACATTTTGTTACATAGGCATATCTCAAACATTTCCAATAACATCTCTGAGTGTCTAGCATCTTTTAAGTTTCTCTGTTTCAGAAAGTAATTCACTGCATTTAGGCTAATGTCATGCCTGATGGAGGTGTACAGTCCCTGATGGTCAAAGCATTATCATCACACACCAATGACTTGGGGAATTTTTTGAGAATCATGTCTGACATTGAATAGCAACAGTTAATGTTAATAACCATTGACGTGGTGTCACTGTACACCTCCACCAGGCATAACAACATTGCCCTAAACGCGGTGAATAACTATAACAGGTGAATTTCTATTGTTTTATACATTTAAAATATGAGCCTGACTATAACGTCCCTGTAATCTTTAGTTTGTTTAAGTGAAAAAAAAAAAATATATATATATATATATATATATATTATGTGTATATTATGTGTGTATATATATATATATATATATATATATATATATATATATATATATATATATATCATACTCACATACTCCTGGTCTGAACCAAAGCATGATTGACAAAGTCTCAAGCCAATGGCTGAAGGAAGCTTGTTGAAGAACGTTAGTGGTTGAAGGTGCAGACCCAAAGTTCCTTCTATGTATTTAATAAGCAACAGAGTTTTTTAAGAACGGAGCTGGCACAACCTAGACATAAAAAGCAAGCAAATCCTTCTTCCTTTTGCTCTGAGGAGGAGCAGGACTCCCATGGACTCTAACCCAAGCAATGAACCCCCTTCACATCTGGGCAATAAAAGATTATAGATAGTAAAGATAGTAGTATAAGATCACTATAATTGGGGTCGTGTGACCCAACCTCTCCTCTTTCCCCTCCCCAAAGTCCCAGTGCCACTGCATTTGCTTCACTAATGAGGACACTGGAGGGAAGGTGTGCTGAAAATATACAACAGTCATGTCACTGGCCACATACTGGAAATGTATTGTGATTTCTGGACTGCTCAGTTTCTTCCTGGTCATTGTTTGCATATCTATACAGAGGTAGCTGAGTGGTAGGAATATCATTGGAAATGTCCTAAAAAGTTTGTGATATCATAAAAGCAGTTTGCCATTTGAATATTAGACAATGCAACAGCCTTACTAGAAATTCAGAGCAGCCGTAAATCAGAGGGACGGCTCCTCCATTAGGACGGAGGAGCGTCACCCCCCACCCCCCGCCAGCAGCAGCAGCTGCAAAACCTTTCAAAGAAGAGGATAATAAACTATGTTTATTATCCCTTTCCTTTAAAGGGGCAGGGCCACTGGGGTGAAGTGCACTGAGGTATGTTTGGCCGGCGGATCAGGCCGGCCAAACATACATGTGCAGTAGGCTCTCTCCAGCGTTGCCGAGCTGGAGAGAGCCTGCACAGGCTCCCAATCTGCCTGGGAGTGTTTTTTTTTCCAATTTGTATTCCCCCCCCCACGCGTGCCGCCCACACCTTCTGTTCCATGCGAACCGTCACTGGTGAATCATCTCCTACATTCCATTCTATTTCTATAAATTGCTTGGACACTAACTGATGGTATCAGGTTTCGATTTTAAAAACAATATTAACTGGCTCCTCCCCATTTGTTTTGCAGTTCTCTGTCCCTCGCTGTGCAAGAACGGTGGTGTCTGCATCAAGAAGGACCAGTGCCTTTGTCCCCCTACCTTCACAGGGAAATTCTGCCAAATTCCTGTGTCATCGTCAGAGGGCAGCAGGACCGGAAGGGCACCCGTGCTGAGAACATCAGCCTCTGATCTGGAACAATCAATGACAAAGACTGTTTACACGCTCCCCCTCTCGAATCACCAGCCGGAACACACTGGTAAGAACCCTCTTGCAAAAAAAGCAATAGGGGGCTCAAAACATCTACTGTTCAGGGGGAACTTCTGTATGGTCCCAGTAGCACAGTAAGGATGCCAAGGGTCCTGGTGCAAGCAAAGTAAGTGGTCGCTTCGACTGAAGTGGAGGTAGTAAAATACAGCAAATTCAAGGACTTTGACCCTCGTTGTCACTGCACCTGCAGCACAAATAGTAGCTAAGCAGCTTTATGGTCCTATCATCTTCCTAGGGTGTTCAATGCCACGCCACGCTTTCCAATATATACATCGTCTACTGCACATAACATACCAGAGTGATGGAAAATTTGAAACTTTGATATGCTATTAACCCATTAAGACTATCAGCTGACTGCATGCTACTAAATCAACATTTTTCATTGAAAGCAAATGTAACAACCTAATGCTTTCTGGAAGTTGTAGTCTTGTCTATTGAACAGTTGCCCTAAGGTTCCAAATCATATGATATGTAAAAGCAGAACGAAGCACTGGAATATGGGGGAATCAGCTAACTCTGACATATGTGGCACCGTTTGTTACTTATTTTTCCTTGTTTGAGTACACTTATTTTTGCTGCTTTTTGGTGTTTTTTCCTAGACTTTTATATCATTCTCTGCTGGGCGCAAAGGAAAACATTTTTATCTTGATTAGAAATAATGGAAAAAGTACATGGATCAGAGGGCAGAACAAAGTATTAGTCCTTTTCTCTAGGCCTTTGGGTAGTCAAATGAAAGGATCTGGCGTGGTATTGTTGTTTATGACGGTTGCCTCAGGGATTTTAGTAAGAACCTCCCTATGTGCACTTAGACAGTCCAAATGCAGTTACATTCAGCAGTCAAGGCATATTCCAGGAGGTGACTGTATGATGTGGAACTTGAATAGAGCTTGATATAATAATAAACCAGAGTAGACTCAATTTCTTCTCAAAGCTGAAGTGTGTGAAATTATTGACCGGCCAAACATACATGAGCAGTGTGCTGTCTGCTGCCCAGAAACACAGTTTCTGGGCTGCTGAGAGCCTGCACAAGCTCCCAGTCTGCCTGGGAGTGCCGTGGCTGGGCGCTTCCAGCCAATCCTGATGCTGCTTTCTGCAGCGTCAGATTTGGCCGCAGGGCAGGCTGGGAGCCTGTGCCTGTATGCACCCAGCCAGGAGGAAAGAGGAGCGAAGGACGGCGTGGAAAGGGTAAGTGATGTTTTTAAAAAATTCATTTATTTTAAAGTTTATTACCGCCCTCACCCACCCCTCCCCTGCGCGTTGCCCCGCCCCTTCCACAACCCACGAGCCGCTCTTGAATGTTATCCTATGGGCTTGAAACACCACATTATCAGTAATCAATGGAATCGTTTTGTCTCTTTTTTTCTGTGGACCATACTTCCCAATGGTTTGCGGTGTAATCCAGATTGTTGATATGCATACTATTCATCTTGGTGTTCCAGCAGGCCTGGGTTTAAGAAGGGTAAAGCTTAGTAGGTTTAACCACAGGTGGCTGAGAATGTGCCAAAATTTTTTAGAGTCACAAAACCACATTTCCACTGGGCTTCCAAGCCAACATAAGTGAAGATTCCACAGACAAAAACAGGTGAAGTAGAAAACCTTAGCCCAGCTTCATGGAGGGCGACGGTTCCCGACTATGGGGGTGAAGGTTAAACTCACCTCCTTCACCAAGTTTCGATGTCTGAGGTAATTAAATGTCTCTATTCCATCCCTCTAATTTTTCTAATATTTATACCTCAAGTAATGGAATTTCTAGTGCATATCCTACTCCATCTTAGACTCTCATCTTTGCTCTCGCTAGTCTGGCATTATTCTTCGGGAGCTGTGACTTCAAGTTCTGGACACCATATATGGACAAGGCATTACTAATAATTTGCGCACAGGTAACCACATTCTTGTGTTAATTACATTTCCAGCTGCACCCAAAAAAAAATTCTGTTTCATGAGGCTGTCTTACTAATCGGAACATTTGAAGTAAATGTATGTGTTGTCCTCAGGATCCCTTTCAAATGTGATTGCCACCATTATCTACCACTTTCATACACAAATTGTCCAAATGTTTCCACCACACATACATGACTTTCAGACTGTCGAGCTTGCATCTAAATTGCTCACTCTCTGAACACTGAGTTTTAGTGAATCCCCCGCATGTGTTTCACTCCTTCCAGATTGTTGTCAGGGGTGTGGGTTGGTCATTATGATGGGTCTGGGTGTGCTTAAGATTTTCCAACAATCACCTGGGACATTTTGTTAAAACACATTATATGAGAAGAGGGGCAGTTGAAAGAGAGAGGAATGTGGTTTGTTAGGGGAACTTAGAAAGCAATATTTTTCAAACTATTCAACATTTCAAGGCCTTCAAAACATAGAGGAGAGAGAATGTGTGTTTTTTTTTAGTGTGGGCATGTAAAAATGGCAGGTAAAATCCGACAAACACTTCACATTACCCGACTGAAAGCACCTGTACCCAACTACTTAGTACAGAATACATTTTATAGGGGGATGTTACACCCAAACAGCCCCCCGGGAGTTGCACCCCTGATTGTTGCCTTTGTTGAAGATTCAGTTATTAACTCAAAAGATTCAGATTCCATGATATGTCTGTCAGGACAGGAGAAGAACTGAAAATGGACCTCGTTTTCAGTTCTGTTCTCGTTTTGATCATCATGGCAATGAATAAGACAAGGCCTAGCATAAATATTAGTTTCCTCTTCATTCCCAGAGTGAAGTGAGTTCACCAGCTCCCTAAGTCTTCGGTGTGTAAACCACTGCTAATTCTGCTGACAACCCTTTAAATCACACTGAAGTGACTGAGTTGACCACTTAAGTCTTATAAAGTTTGTTTGATGTGTTGTCTTTGGAAAAGTCTTGCACAACTCCAGGATCACTTCAAAGCACTCTGGAGAACACAAGGGGAGCAATACAGTGGGGATGAGAGTAAACATTCTAGACTGAATCCAGTCTATAAACTTCATCAAATAGGTGAAGCTTCAGAAATTTACAATACTTCCGTAGTCTATATCAAAACCAATGGCCAAGGAGATCAACAAGGAGGACCCTCGCAAATGTAAGGATATTGCTCAATGATTCTGATGACTTCAAGGACGCATCAGTAGTCACTTTTTGGAAGCCAACAACAGGGAACTGGTTAGGTCACAATGAAACACCAATTTCAATAGGTTGTTGGGAGAAGTGTGGAGGGCTTTTGTGGACTAAACAGAGGATTGCAACTAGAGGAGGGAGAGGTGTTATCAGTATTACCCAGCCAAAGATGAGGAGTGCAGCAAATGTTTGCACTATTTGGATTTTTTGTAAATTGTTGGTACAAACACCTTTGTTGGCAACACTGAAATAGAATGAGATACGCCATTGTAAGCCTGGCAGCTATATGATGTTGCTCCTGCAGGACACTGACAATGCTTTGGATGAAACAAAGATGAAGGACTATATTTTTGTTAGATTGCGTAATTGTGGAATAAATAACAAATAGCTGTTAGATTTCTAAGTTAAGCATAGGAGTTACCGTAAGCTGGTAGGGAGAAAGATGGTAGTACATGAGAGTTTGCAATTGCTGATATTGAGATGTATGCTTTTCCTCCAATAAGGTAAAGCAAATTTTGGTTCATTCACTGACGTACATTTTACGGGATGTCTTTGACAGCATTGTTGTTGAAACGTTTATTGAGAATCCTTGTATAGATATTTTTCTGCCATCAGCGGTCATAGGGTATCCTTTATTATAGTTGTGGATGATGCTCAGTTTGGGAACTGTAGAGACATTAAAATAAGCTGAAAATGGGGAAAGGGACCTTGTGCAAAGCCACAGGGCATCACATTGACTATTGAGAGAAATGGGCATGTTTCACAATTTTGGGGGGGATTGGATAAGAGTGGCTATAACCATGGCAGAGTGGTCCTCTCAATTCCACAGCAGGCCTCCATCTAGGAGACGAAGATGCTGTGGTCCATGGTGTTGAAAGCTTCAGATATGTCATGCAGGATCAAGACACATAGGGGGTTATTACAACTTTGGAGGAGATGTTAATCCGTCCCAAAAGTGATGGTAAAGTGACGGATATACCACCAGCCGTATTACGAGTCCATTATATCCTATGGAACTCGTAATAGGGCTGGTGGTATATCCGTCACTTTACCGTCACTTTTGGGACGGATTACCACCTCCTCCAAAGTTGTAATAACCCCCAAAGTCTGGTGGGCAGCATTTCTATGAGTTTATTAGGGTGGTTTCACTAGTTTAGGAGGGTCTTACGCTAGACTGAAAATCACTGAGAAGATGATCTGTGTCAAGGTGGGGCGAGAGATGTGAAATGAAGTTTGAAAATCTTTGGGACTGATGCTAAGGTGGACATTGTTCCATAGTTTTCCAGGATGCTGCATTGCTAATGGAGTTTTTAACAGTGAGGTTACATTTTGAGGGAGCACCCCTGAAGTTAAAGAAGCATTGATGTGTCTCAAATAATGGTTTTTGCATTGTACTTCCTACAGAGAGGTGGAAATTTAAATTGATTGACTACTTCCTGGTGCTGTCTTCTGAGACTGGCGTGATCTTATTCAGTGTGTGCAATTCATTATGGGAATATAATGCTACAAACATTCACTTTTCCAGTTTCTAAGCAATCTCAGTTTTAATATATATGAAGTATAAGGCATATAGGGAAGAAATAGTGTCCTCTAATACACAAATTGTCAAGTGGGCAAACTGGGATTACAATCCAGGTCCTTGATCCCAGTATCATCAATTTTCTACTAGACTCAGTTGTGACAATGCAGTAGCATAGACTCCTAAACCATCAGGAAGCTTACACCAATGTCAATGATTGAGAGAGGCAGACATCCTAGTCAGAAACAAGCAGCCCCTCATCACATTTTGCAGGAGATATAACATTTTGCATTATTGCACTGCATCTCCCCCTTAACTATTCAGTACTCTTCATCTCATCCATCCCCTTTCTTTTTTCTTGACCAAGAAGTGGTCAGTCACGTAGTCAAAATAGCCAGTTTGCATGGCTTTGTGTTGCTTAGTAAATACTAAGCAAGGCAGAGCATAGCGCTCACTTGCATTACTTTGAGTCGGGTAACTGTTACATGGGTGGAGCACATTCACCCTTGTATTATGGGGCAAATCCAAATTTACACAGAATTGTAAACCTGGGTTTGCACTGAAATTGTGCTCCTTGCTGACAGAGGTGTAACAAGAAGAAATATTTTTATTTGTCCTTGTTCTTCCTCTCTTTATGCATTCTGGATCACACATAGAACAAGCATTTACAATGCACTGGGTCTCGCATTTCCTTGAGTTAGAGCTATTGGCGTTGTGAATTCATAACTGGACTTTTCCTGCCACATAAATTGAAAATGAAGTGTAAAACATTAGTTGACATTAGCGAGCTGATTCAAAGTGTCATGGCCTCCATGAGCATGAGTGGGAAGGAGAGACACAAAACGGAAAAGAAGCTCGCTCACAGTCAAACGTATCAGCAATCGTGCAATTATATATGTAACAGGGTCAGTCTGTAAGGCGGTAACAAAACCTCTCCAAGGTTGGACAAATGTAAAGCATTTACCAATGATAACAAGTGATTGTTGAAAGGCAAGCCCAAGAACAAGTGAAAGTGCTGGGCGTGAGCGTGGTTAAAAAAGCCCACAATTCTTACGACAGGTCAAAATGCTTGCGCGCTCAACCTAAAAAGGAAATTGCCTCTTAGGTTTGCTTTTTTGCAGAAAGGTACCCTTTGCAGCTTGACATAAGGGTGCCTGCATTAGTGCTAGGCAGCACGCAGTGTGTCAGCACTAGGAGAGAGCAGAAATGTACCATATTTTTGTAGATATTGCACATTTCTGCTCATGCAAGTCAACAAGTTGCCATGCTGTGTCGTGTTGTATAAAATACTAGTACATCTGCACCTTCGTTCTAATCCTAGTGTTGACTAGTGACTGAAAATTTTGTAATTTAGGATATATTACTTAACATCCCTATGCCTTAAGTTATGGTCGCAGAATATTGAGGAAATTATATCTAGAGATAATTATAGACTTAATATTCTTAACTTCACATCTACGTACGTTGACGATATACATATTGCACAAGTATGAAGATGTGTGTTGCGAATGGTAAACCTATTATACTTGCCAATTCATACCTCCTGGATATTTTGGATGTCGATATTTTGGCAAAGGCCTGCTGTCACAATATTTAACACTAGATAATTTGACATAGAACCTACCTAAAATTGTTAAAATGTTAAACGTGTCTGTGTAGTACAAATAGGCTAATCATCACTCGAATTTAAAACGCTTCATAATTCCCTGGCTGTTAGGCAATATAAATGACAATACATACGTATACCTTATTTTCACTTGTCAATCTCTAACGTTAAGGCGTAGGCAACCGTGATATTAAGTTTGACGCTTTAAAACACCTAAGTAAACGAACCGCAGCTTAATGGTTCATAAACCTTCCACTGCAGAGAAAATGAGAAAAACGTCGATGTTACTACTTTAAAAAGCTTGCGAACACCTGTGTCCAGTCTTCAAAGTTGAAGCCGGTCACTTTTTGCCGCACAAATGTTGCTTTTTAAAGGCTTTTGGTCTTACTTCAAGAAACCCTGGGGGCTGACCGTTAAATCCCTGATGGTTCGCAACGTTACGTTTGAGAAATAAAATGCTGTTGTTCTGACTGAAGTTAGGGATGAGCCGCCCCGTGGTGGTTTGGGCGCGGAAGGTCAGCTGCAGATGTACCGCGCGCTGCTCCCAAGGCCAGCTGTGCGTCGCGTGCGCCAACCGACCAGCTGCACGGGGCAGGCGAAAGGCTGGGCCTTTCTCTGCCGCTAACCTGATCTGTTTTACGGAGCCAACTGCACGCCCAGGAAAACAGTTCATTAAAATGTGATTTCTTCGCTAGCCCCGCATAACAGAGAGGGTGAGTGGTGCCACGACAGTCGTCAATAGTCATTTTGCTAAAACATACTGAATGTTAAAGTATAGTTTTGCAAATGTGAACATTCAGAAAATCTGACATGCATAGGGCCAGCCTAGACGTATAGTGGAGACGTTTTTAGCAGGTGAATGCATGGAAAATGCATTATGACACAGGTCCCATAGTGGGTGGCAGAAGTGGAAAGAGAACAAGCATTGGTGAAGACAGCAAGTGCCCATATGAGAGCCATTGCCTTCTGCAGTGTTTTGGAGCCATGCTGTACAGAAGCGTGACTGCTTTGCAGGGTACCTAAAAGTAATTTTGAAAAGCACTGTGATGTAGCCAGGGCTGATGTGTTTGTTTTTTCAAGCGCCCTGGCATGGCTTCTTCATAGTTCGTTTAATGTTACTACATGACTGAAAGGTAATTGACAAAGCTTACAACTCTTGTGTGAGCGAGACCTATTGCCTTTGTGTCAGTCTAGGAGTTGAGTGGCTCTCGAACTGTTCCCTGCACAAAGCCCGATCCCCCACTTAAAGGCCCTACGCCCTCAGAAGCAGCACTGGTACTTAGGTTACACACAATATATACGATTGAGAATCACTGATTGTAAATGTTCTGCTGCTTGAAACACAAAAAGAACAGGGATGATTGTGATGTTCCAGCCAAAACGGTAACTCTTTAAAACATTGTTCACGGATCCTGAGTTGAAAATTAGATATCTTACGACAGCACTGAATACAAATTGTAGATCTTTAAGAGACAGGGAATAAGATTTTTCCTCAGTGGAATTAATTATCTTGTTATTCAGTCAAGAGTTATATCATTGAGTGAGGAAAATGTTACAATCAGCATCTGTTTGTGACACATAGTGCTGTAGATTCACATGTTATGCATACTCCTGAATCTTATGTTGGTCTTGGGCGTCTGCAAGTTGTTTCTGTTTGTAGAAATCTTTTCAAGTCAAGAGGTACTGTGACTCCATCTGTTACAGGTAATGCACTTGAGCATCAGCTCCATTGTTAGATTCGTTTTTGTGCACAGAAGTTGAGGGCTATCTGGAGCATGAAGATACAGAAAAGATGACCATGCATAGGAAAGATTAAAGATGAAATTTAAGAACATTTGCAACATCTGAAGGCATCCGGAAAGGGGGTGGGTGCATGTGAATCTACAGCATTACATGCCACAAGCAGATGCTTAAAGTACAAGTAACATTTTCTGTTTGTGGCATTTGTAGGTGTAGATACACATATTGTGCATAGTCTGTAAAGAATGCAAAGAGAACAGATGGACGGAATGCTGAACAATGCAAACATTCACCCCAGTCACAAAGATCTGGGTTTACTCCATCGTTTTTTTTTATCACCACGCCACCCTAGTTTGGACCCAGCAATATGCAAATCAGTCTTGACCCTGTTCCTCATGGGAACAGTTCAGCCCAAACTGCCAAGCCAGGTCCTCCCTGGACCGGAAACAAGCGTCCTAGGACCGGTTTCAGAGTATCATCCTTCATCCAGCTAGACTAGCTTGAATCCAGTGGCATAGTGAGCATGGGACCCACTTCTGGGCATACCTTCCCACTTGGGGAGACAAATGCCAAATGAACAGATGATGAACAGAATGCTGAACAATGCAAACATTCACCCCCAATCACAAAGATCTGGGTTTAATCCATCATTTTTTTGCTCATCACGCACCCCAGTTTAGACTGTAGAGAAGTCCTCCCACAAGTGGTGGCTAGCTTGAGGATGCTGCAGAAGTTTGGAAAAGTGTGAAAAGGACTGCCTGACCAACACTGGCTTGTTGGCGTGCTAAAGCATCCACACAGTAATGTGTCCTAAACATGTGGGTAAGTGACCAGTTATTTGCTTTATAAATGTCAATGTTAGGAATATTACTCAAGAATGAAATAAAAGCTAATTTTTCTGTGGTTTTGGAGCAACAGGCAAACAGTGTTTGGTTTTATCATAACAGGTCTGTATGCATTTCACCAGCAAGTGTGCAATTCCTGTTTTACACAGTTTACACAGTTGCTGTGTCTTACTGAAGTACTTTGTTCTGTCAATGTAATACATGAGCGTTCTCTTGACATGTAATGTGTAAAGAGCTTGTTCTGTTACTGATTCTGGATGTGGGAACAACACTGGCAGCTCAAATTTTTGATTAAGCTAGAAACTAGGGACCACCTCAGGTAGGAATTTACAGTTTATCCCGAGGAGCACCCTATCATGGTGTACTTGGAAGAAAGTTTCTTTCAGGGTAACTGCCTGCTTCCCACTAATATGCAGAGGGAATTGATGGCTAGCAGTAAAGCCACTTTCCAGGAAAGGAACTGAAAAGGACAAGATTATAGTGGTACAAAAGGAGGGCATATTAATCTAGTCAAAATAATGTTCAGGTTCCACACAAGAGCAGGTGACACCTGGGTAGGATCATTTTTTTGAGCCCCTTCCATGAAGGCTTTCACAACAGGCACCCTGAAAAATGAAGTGTGCTCTCTGTTTTGGAGGTAGGCAGCAGCCAACGGAAGACTGATAGAAGTATAAGCAAATTGTGACTTTTGCAAATGCAGCAAGTAACAATACCTTGGACTGTTCAAGCATCAATGCTTTTTGGGCGGCAGTAGTGTACAAACCATTTCTACATGGCTGCATAGCTCACTCTGGTAGTAGTCCTGCAGACCTCTTTAAAAATGGTCATGCATTCTGCAGGCAGATTAAGGTACTAACATTATAGGACTTCAAGAGCTAAATCGCAAGATAGAGCTGCTTGGGGTAGGGGTTTCTGAGAGTGCCTTGATTTATCGAAGAGAAGAACTGGCCTGTTAGGCAGCTTATTGTGCGGCACTAGTGAGGGGTGAAAAAGTATGGTGAACCAGGGCTGTCACGCCCACATTGGGTCAACTTAAATGAGGGTGAGGGATGCAGTCTGCACACCACAAATGGAAGAAGTGGGAGAGGTGGAAAAGCATAGGCAGCTATCCCATAACAGTTCATCCATAGTGGATTGCCCATTGGCTATGGGAGTGGAAACCTAGAGGCAAAGATTGGGCATTTCGCGTTTTGGGTGGTGGCAAACAGGTCTATGTGGGGGAACCCCGAATGACAGAAGTACTGGGGTAGGACTTGGGGGTGGAGTTTTTAATCGTTGACTTGCTGATGTATCGTGCTTGCAGATCTGCAAAATTAATGTCCACCTTGGGGATGTATTGTATGAGGAGATGGACCTTGTGATGAATCGCCGATTGTCAAATACCCTGGGCTGGGGCTGAAAACTGAAAGGAATGTGTACTGCCCTGTTTCTGGGGACAGTTGTGTTGTCTGTCTAGACAAGAGTTACATTGTGTTGAATGAGGGGGAGGAAGGCCCTGAACACTAAATGGATCGCCAACAATTCCAGGTAGTTGATGTGGAGATTCTGTTGATCAGGTGTCTACACACCCTGTGCGGTCAGGTCTTGAAAGTGTGTCCCCCAAACAGTCAGTGAGGCATCCGTGGTGATGGTCACTTGGGGAATTTGGTCTTGGAAGTGCGGTCCCTGCAACAGGTTTGTGGCACTCCACCAAAGCACAGAGTGATGAGTACAGCCCCAAATCAACATTAGATCCTTTAAATGACCCTCTGCTTGTGATATTGGGCTGCTAGGAACTCCTGCAATGGATGCATTTGTACCCTGGAGTGTAGGACTGTGGCAGTAGAAGAGGCCATCATGCCTAGAAGATGCATGATCTTTCGGGCCATTACCTGGCTCTTGGGATGGAAAAGAGGCAGTGTTGTTTGGAATGCTTGCACCCTTGCTTGCTGAGGAATGCCTTCCCAAATCGGAAATCAAGTATGGCTCTGAGTAAAAGCTTTAATTATATGGGCAGGAGATGGGATTTGGTTGCGTTAATGGTGAAGCCTAGGCTTTGCAAGAGATATTTGGTGGCTTTGGTGTGTGCTAGGCATTGCTGCTGCGTGGCGCTATTGATCAGCCAGCCATCCAGAAAAGGGAAGACGTGGACGCTGCTCCTTCTGATGTGAGCTGCTACCACTGCAAGACACTTTATAAGCAACCTGGGAGCTGCGGTTACCTCAAAGGACAGCACTTTGAATTAATAATGCTGACCACTTACTACAAATTGGTTGAAACATCGATGGGCAGGGTGCATGGGTATGTGCAGATAGGCATCTTTCAGGTCAAGGGTGGTCATGAAGATGTAATGACATCTTGGAGTGTCACCATGTGAAAGTGCTCCAATAGGATGTACTTGTTGAGGGGCCTGAGGTCAAGGATGGGCCTTAGGGCCCCATCCCTTCTTGGGAATCAGAAAGTATAAAGAACACACTCCTTTGCTGCAGTGCTGCTGCAGCACAGGTTCTATAGCCCCTTTGTTGAGTAGTATGTGCATCTTCTCTTGAAGCAGTCACTGATGTTCCAGGGACAGCCTGTGTGTGCAGGGAAGGAATGTTTGGTTGTTTGTGAGCATTCTTGGCAGTACCCCTCTGCTATAATATCTAGACCCTACTAATTCTAGATGATCTCTGCTCAGTGGTGTAGAAACCCCTGTAATCTTCAGCTGATAGGTGTGAGATGGTCAGCCATACGGGTAAGGGAATCACTGCTTGAAAGGCTGTTGTCCTTTCCCATGTCTCAGTTATTTTTGCCCCTCTAACCCTCCCCTGTGTTAACACTGAGTGAGAGGTTGCTTTTGCTGCTGTCTGTAGAAGGATGTCCAGGCATCTGGGGGTAGGACATTCCCCCCTGCCCCACCCCACGATATGCTGTGCGGTGAAAGCTACTGCAGGCAGCTGATGTTTAGAGGGCACCCATGACCTTGGCTGTCTCTGTGTCCTTTTTAACTTTCTTCAACATCTTATCAACTTGGATTCCAAAGAGCTGTTCAACATTGAAAGGCAAATTGAGAAGGTGTTGTTGGACTACAAGTTTGAATCCAGACATGCACACACACTGGTGTTAACACTTTATGCAGCTTTATCAGGCTGTGCACAAAGCACACCTAGTGTTGATGTTCTAAATGCTTTTGGTTTCTGCCACCAACTCCTGGCCATGTTTTTATATTGACCTGGAAGATGCTGGATCAGATTTTGCATTTCATCTCAGTGGGAGTGGGCATATTGAGAGAACAGGCCCACTGAGTTGGTGATCCACTAATGTGTGACAGACTGGCCGGCGTCATACTTGCCGGCTGTGTCAATCTTTATGCTCTCTTGGTCTGGAGTGGGAGCAGCACCTGTACTCTGAGAATTAGAACGCTTGTGTGCTGTGTGTACTACTAGTGAGCCAGATGGAAGCTAGTCTCTGATGTAAGGGAGGGTCAGAGGGAAAGCCTTATGTTTTTTTATCTACTCTGGGGGTGACACCACGTCTTCACTGGCTTCTCAAAAATCTTGTGCACGGGTCAAAGCATACCCTTCAGCATTAGCAGTTACTGTAGTGACCTATCTGTAGAGGATAGAGTCTCCATAAGGAAGTCTTCCTCTTCAGGTTGCTAGTGCATTTCCACCTTGAGAAAGGTGGATGCACACTGAATAACTTCATGAAATAAAGTGGTAACATCCTGGGGTGAAGGCTTATCTGGATGAAGATCCAAGTCCTTATCAGCTGGGAGCTCAACATTGTTGACATCTCAGTGGTCCTCATATGGTGTGTATCATAAGGCATGTCATGTGGGTCATAGGGAGACCTTGGACTCCCCTCACCCCAAGAAGGAAAAGATCCCTGTAGTGGGTGTGGTATAGGGTCCAGGGGCAGAAATCAAGCAGTGGGCATAATGGGGAGTGATACAGAAGAAAGAGCAGGAGGAGGAGGATTAGGTAAGGAACACAATGGAGGAAGTAGAGAGGTGCGCTTGTAGTGGCACAGATGCTTTCCGGGCGTCGGTTCGCAGGGCGGGTTTAGTGCCTCTTCAAAAGTAAAATTCCTCTTAGGAGGAATAGGCTCTTTGGGCTTGCCTGGAAGCTTTGCTAGGATCAGACTGGTGCCAGGTTGAATGTGAGTACTCCTGTGCCTGGCATCGAGCTCCTCGTGGAGGCACTGGAGGATCGGCTGTTCAAAGTCCTCAGAGGCGACAGAGTAGGCAGATCGTGGACGGCATTGAGAGCTGATGGTTTTTGCAGCCCATGCTTCATAGAACTAGATTTCCGATCCAAAGCCTTCTGCTTCGAGGTAGGTTTCAAGTCTTTTTTTTAGAGCTGGAGTCAATGCAGCAGTTGAGCTGGACAGGGGAGCCTTAGAGGTGGACTACACAGTTGAAGTGTATGCGTGCACTGAGTTACTCAGTGCCAACCATAGCAGTGGCCTCATGAGTGCCTTGAGAGCTTGAGGCTTTAGCCTCCACGGGAGGTAAGTGAGGGAGGGGAGCTGTCTGCTGCATGGTAGTACTCACTGTAACCACTTTTTCTTGGCATTGCTCTGGCAGGGGCTCATCCTCCATGCCGATCTGGAACTCTTGGTCAACGACAGCTCTCCTACCTCTCCTACCTTGTCACTTGTGGCCTTCTGCTGCTAGTTACCCTCCATGTCTCGGTCCCTGAGAGGTTGGGGTGCCATCCTGCTGACAATGCCTCAATGAGGCTGAGGTGATCTGGTAGTCTTGATGGGTCTGAAGGGCCTGTTAATTATGGAAAGCAAGACAGACTGTGCAGGACTCCCTTCAATGGTCAGGACACAAGCAGAGGTTACAGGCTAGATGGAGATCTGTCCTTCGATACTTTGATTGATACTTGCGGCAAAAATGGAATGAAGTCCTTTCCATCATGATGACATTCTCATGCATCGAAAATGGTGTTGGAGACCCGAGGGACAAGGGCCCTGAGCAGGACTTCTAAAGTGTCTGATGTGTAGAAACTGAGTTGAGAGGGGTACACAATAAGAAAAAACAGATGAGAAATTACTGACAAACCTCAAGTGTGGCTCAGGAAAATGTATTCCAGCACCCATGTTTTGCCCTGTCCCAGAATGTGCTCTGTGGATGCTTCTTGTGTGACAGCATGCAGGTACAATCTCCAGGGGCCTCCTGGAGTATGAAAACATATCTATTTTCCAAAGGCAGAACCTGAAGACAAGAAGCGTGTGGATAATGAAGAGGGGAATGGGGCATTCTTGCCCCATCCATAACAAGAGGTACAAGTGATTTTGATCTCTTTTCCTTCTGCAGCTGTTCTAGCTTTTGCAATCATTATTGCAAACCCTGTTAAAATAATGTTCACTATCACCAACCTTACTTAAAATGCCCTGGTCTAAATGTAAGATACAAGAGGTGGCAGAAAGCGTTACACCTTGATTCAGCTACTCCACAACACTGTATAATGTGGCCACCAGGTGTTACCTGAGCAAATGCGTTGAGGGGGCTACACTCTCAAGATTACAGAGTGGGTCCCTCTAATCCTGGACCACTCTAAGGATGTCCCTAGGAGTATTAGATCCACTTTTGGGAGTTCAGCCCCACAAACTGAGCAAAAGGGAAAGACATTTTGGGAAACCCCTAGGCAAAAGAAAAAGTTCAGGGATGAACCAACTGTAAATATTGTCAGGAACTTTCTTTCTTATAGAGACTCTCAAGTGGCTGGGAACATAGATTAGAATGGAACTAGGAAGGTTTCTCTGTTGAGACGTAGTAGGTCATTTGGGTTCACTGGAGAAGAAAGGTGTCTTTTACAAGGCAATTTAAATTTTTTCCGATCTAGAGCATTAATAGCATTTCTAGAAAAGTAATTAATAGCAGAAGAGTCAATCAGAAATAACAAGTGGAAACACTGCTTTTGCCCATTTCCCCAAATTTCTTCAGACATGTCCTGATTTTGACAGGAATGACTGGTAGTAAAGTTCCTATCAGCCCACCCGATCCTATCACATTAGCTGGGAAGATCTTGCTAGGCATTGAGAGGCAGAAGGCAGTGAAGTTTGACACTTTAGAATTATTTGCCTCACTATTACCACACCATTCTGTTACTTAGGAGAATGCCTAATGCTATGTAAGGCTGTTGTAGTTTGACTCTTGCTCCAGGTCAGACTGCTGGTTTAAGGATGACAGTACTTATGTTTGTAGACAACTATGCCAATCCTACAACAAGTCACAACTGTCATCCCAAGCCTCCCGGCTCACAAGCAACACCTCACCAAAAGCCCAAACACTAAAAGGTGATTTGTGGCAGCCTTTACACCTGGACTCAAGAGTGTGACATCTCAGGAAGTGTTGTGGTTAAATGGAGATTTCCCCTTTCTCACATGAACAACATGTCTCAATCAAACACAGGCAATGAAAAAGATGCAGTAAGGTTTCAATAGGTTTTATTTAACAAAACTGCAATCTACGATAAGTTGCATGGGCTGCAATGATTAGGATAATTAATAATGCAAGCAACAGAATGGTGAAGACGAGAGTCATTAATACAAAGACCATCACCATCTTGCAATGACATGAAGTATGAAATATGTCCTAATACCCTAATATGATATACCTAATCTTTAACCTAAAAGAGAGCTAGGTGTGTTAAACCTAATCTGCCAATGCCAAATCCATAAGAACAGCCCCCTATCCCTCGTTACCTTGGAATGTGGTCTCTAGCTCAGACTCCGTAGGGACATGAAGACTGGGTCAGCGTCAAGGCATTGTGCAGCATCGACAGCAGCGATGGCATCTGGTCAGAATCCCTCTGACAGTCTGTCTAAGTGAGGTACATTTATACAGATCTGCTTGGACCCCTGACGTAGGTCTGTTCCCAAACAGTAGATAACAAGACATACTTGGGACGGCAATTTATGTAAACAATTCCCGCGAAGGTGTGAAGAGGGAAAGTACCTAATGTGAACACCTACAGTTTGCTTATCTTTGTTGCTTGATATTGACACCTTAGCGTGGTGGCACTGATAACGTGAAACTAAAACATTGGCATCAGTCAGCCATCTTAAAAGATATCATTAAATAAATGTGCTAAAACAGAGCAAGCTAAGTAGGGGGAAAGTCACTAGGTGATGAGGGCACGAGTCTGCAAGCCAAAGGCTAAGCTAACTCTTGTTTCCCATTAAAACAAGATAAGATTCACTACAAGACTTAGGTGGCTATTGCTATCAATTTGAGTTTGTGAAACACATGAAGTTAAAACAGTCTGGGAAGATTCTTTGTCCAATCAGATGAAAAAGAAAATTTGCTGATGGAACAAAATAGTGGCAAGACTTTGTGAAACTGTGTCTAGTACATCAATTCCATTAAGATCTTCATATTCAAGAGACAAAATTTGAGTCGCTTATTTGATTACTTAAAACGTACAATTGATTGGTGGTTGCTCCAATGATGTCTGTACTGTATTGTCCTTTATTTAAGTCTTCATTTGGTACGCTGGCTGCTTCATCTTATCTGACCTCATACATTCAGGTAACAGAAACGTAGATACGGATCACAGTTTGTCCAGGGTCCCAATCTCTGGAACTCTCCTAACTTGAGAGCAGGACTAGATTTAATATCTTCCATTCTAGAAAACTCTGGTAGGATTCTTCAATCAATACTAAACCAAAAACTTGGTGGCAGCAAGTGAAGAATATGTCACATTCCGTTGGACTCCATCTGACCAATATCTTGAATTTTCCATCCGAGCTGTATAGAACTCTGAAGTAACTATTAGGTGTCAAGTAGCACTTTATAAAACCCCATAAATAAATAGGTAAATAACCAAAGTGTGCTAAATTATCTAGGGTGGGCAGGAATGGGGGTAGAAGTGGTAACGTCAATCAGAAAGTCGAGGGAGTGCAGTCATTGGAGAAGGTCTTCTTGGAACAGGTGACCATAAGCTTCTTCCCCAAGGTGATGCGAAAGTCAATAGCTTAGATGTAGGCGGTGCTAGACCGAGCCAGAGACACTGATTTTGATTATGTGCTTCCTGTCCGAAGCATATAAAAATTTGGAACTCTGAATATTTTGCAGTGAATTGTAGGAAGATACCTGCATGATTTGTCTTCCTACCTGGATTTTAGTATCTCACTACCTGGACAGAAAGTTTAGGATGTTCTTATAGAGCCGGATCTGCTGCTGCTAGTCAACTGGATCGAAATGAACAACGCATTTATATTAGCATATAGATATAACTTTTTCCTCTTGCCAGGGATTCTGGAATTTAGCATCAAGATAGGGACATATTATGTAGTAGGTTTGACTGAAATATGCAGCAGGAAGAGAGACAAATATATATCCTGGTCTGGGGCCGTTTATAGGGGAGCAGAGATAAATCTGCACAGGTTCGTGGGAAAGAAAATTGTAACTTAACCTAGTAGGGGAAAATTTGCTTCGACCCAGACTACACTGTTCTCGTTTGTTCTCATTTTGACTCAGGGCAAAATTTGAAGATACTTTTGCATAAATGTATAAACATTAACATTACGGCTCCAGATTACCTCGATTGGAATACCCTGTGGTGTCATTGTCACTGCATGTTTTCCACACTATTTGCAATTAGGTATCACCAGCCCTTTAGTGGCAAAAGCCATTCCATGATACCATTTTCCATGTTTTGGCGCATGAATACTGCATCACTAAGCAGTGTGACTGTACCACTCTAAATCAGCTGAAGGGCAAATAGGGTGCATTCGGAACAGTGATGATTGTGCCATGAATACATCTTCCAGCTGCAATCTACATGACACCGCTAGTGATGTTTGCACACCGCAGGGATTCCCAGGGAGTATGATAATGCACACTTGGGGGTAGTGCATTCAAGAGTGAACAATAAGAGGCTTCCATATTGCACCATGAAGGCATATATTGTATGCTTATAAAAGAGCCTACCGAAAAGCCTGCACATAATGGGTTTCAGCTGTTCATCCTTCTGAAGTCGATACATTATCTCTGAGTTGAGTAATCTTTTCATATAATATTCTAGCATAAAGAGAGAATTCAGTTTGTGCTGTTGTGAGCAGCCACCATTATGTTATATACTGTTGCAAGCTTGTGGTGAAAATTCACCCAAATGTATTACTGAATAATATGTGCAGTCAGGCTGCAAAGCAAGACATGAAGAATTTGGAAAATCTCATATTTTTGTGGGTTTTGTATTTTCGGAATATTTTATTTTAGAAAAATATATACATTTTTTTCAGGGGTGCTCTTTTGTTTTGTGATGCTACGCTCCCAAATGTACACTTTACGTGTCACTGGCCAGTTAGTTTTCAGCCTAGGCTCAGCAGCAGTTACAACAGGTGCATGGAGCATGAAGGACAAGTGCAACCCAAGATGGCTGTCTTTCACAACCAAGCCCTGGATGGGAGGGCGCATTTTTTTACTTGTAGGAGGGCCCAATGTACCCTTGCTACGTCACTGCCAAAAGTAGTAGAGTTACTAAAAATTACAAAAGTAAATTTACAAGCAGGGTCGCCTTTAGAGCGGTGCGAGTGGTGTGGCCGCACCGGGTGCTGACCTCAGAGGGGTGCTGTGTTTAGCAGTGACTTACGAAACCTGCGATTTAAGAGCACCAGCTGAAAAGTTCCTTGTGCGTTAAAATGTCAAGATACTTGTGACTAATGTTCCTGCTAGGGAGAGAGAAGGGAGTTTTGCCTAAGGGCAGCTTTGACTCGCCATAAAGTAGCGTAGAGGGTTAATGTGCCTGCTGCAAAGAACAGAACTATATGTTCTGTGCATAGCTGAGTGGATTAGTACA
Source organism: Pleurodeles waltl (assembly GCF_031143425.1). Lineage (NCBI taxonomy): Eukaryota > Metazoa > Chordata > Amphibia > Caudata > Salamandridae > Pleurodeles > Pleurodeles waltl. The sequence continues at coordinate 416,621,853 of NC_090448.1, read as the reverse complement.
GCCAGCCTTTTCTAGCGCTTCAAAACCAAGTAATGCACGTGACAGAGGGGCTGTGGACAGATTACGGGCGCGTTTTCAGGGTGGTAAGAGTGAATCCGAGGAGGTGGTCACGGGGTCGAGGGCACCAAAAAAGACTGTCGCACAGGGCGCCACCAGCGATAAAGCCGGCCCTGTTTGCAAGTGTATATTTACTCAAAATGTATTTAACTTGTGTTACTTCTATTTCAGGAGCCGCCTCAATAGTCAAAGTCCATGTCCAGCATCCACCAGAGGCCTCCGTGAGGATTCACCAGGTGGAACGCGTGGCCGAACACGAGGAGCAATCCAGCCCCGGAAGAGAGATGTCACGAAATGCCCTGACCGCCAGCAGGAGAACACTCTACAGCGTCCAGGCCCAAAGCAGCCCCAACAACAATGGATACACAGAATCCTCTGGTTTCGGCTACTGCTTTCGTCAGCTGAACAATGGGCAGGTACATTCATTTCTCTCTGACCATACATGGACCCCTTTATCCGTTACCCCTCCGTCCCTTAGAGGCCTCTGTCATGTTTGCTTCCACAGAGCTCATCCCTGTCATTATTACTTTCGAAGAGAGATGCCGTCTCCCGCGAACTTGCTGTGCTCATCTGGTCCTTTTGTTAGAGTTTTTAACTTATGCATTAAGCACCATGTGACTAGGAGAGAGGCGCCATTATTCACACGGCGTGGACTGAATGAATGAATAAATCACGAATGGTGTGAGGAAAGTTGCCGTTGGTGGTCTGTGGGGTGACGTAGTGACGGTGGACCTAAGGTAGTGGGTTGGACTGCAATACCCCCTCAGCCTTGAAGGGGTTGAGGAGAGTGAGCATTAAGAAGACTTTTTAAATTTTCTGATTATATTATATCATTTTATGTGTGTCCAATAACTGACGTCAAATGTCAGGCATCATCTTCTGACATATTGCCGCTTATTCTTTTAACCTGGAAATTATGTGGTTTTCCTTTCTTTGACTGCAAATTGAGAGAATTGTGTAATGTGATCCTACTTACAATCTTGCTTCACGTAAAGGAGTGTGAAAGTAGAATGCATCATTGTGGGTAAATTGTTCTCTAAAACAGCAACATTAAAATCCTTGTAAATGAACTTTGCAGCAACCTCAAGGAAAGACAAATAAAGCAAATTGCTTTTTTTAATTTTGAAATGTGAGGGAGCCAAAGAGAGATCGAAACAAACCAAGACACCTATGCGATGCAGAAACGGTAAATATGAGTGAAAACCAGATTTTTACACATAGTTCTGTTTCTATTCATTATAAGTTCACCAGTAAAACTACATGCATGATGCAGTTATACTGAATCAATGACAAGGTAAAGCCACATCACAACCAGCAACAAACATTGACAAAACCAATAGGTCTGGCAGTGGCAAGCCAATGCGCTTTTTAGTTTTTTGTTAATTGCAAGTCTATCTCACAAAAATAAAAAAAAACACAAAAAAATTATAGCACCACTTACACAGAGCCACTATCTGTTTGCAACAAATAATTAAATATTGAAAAATATTTAGTGATGTGGCTATTTTACTAGTTTTATTTTTACCTAAAGAGCCTTTTAGTTGCACAATGCATCTTGCTATTATTATTTGAAAAGGAGAAAGATTGAATCAAAACTTAACCAACAATCAAATTGCTGGCAGCTACAATGTTACAATGTCACTTAAACACTTATAAAAGCAACTATAAAAAGATGGAAAATAAATAACCATCTAAATTGGCACCTATAGGTCAAGCAAAATAAATAATAACAAAGATTTACAGTTAGGTAAAAAAATAGTATAAAAAGAGTCACTTTGATCTGACATTGTCACTGAAGAGAAAGCAACTATTTTCGGGTGGATGTGAACAGTGTGCACAGTCTTTATGAAGTCATTCAAAGTTAAGGGAGCCAATGGGTGACATCTCCTTTTCAGTCATACTAAGTACACCTTCTTCCTCAAACACAAGCTGATCAAATACAGCAGCTAGTCCCCTCCCCGACCATAAAAGCCATTGAGTGCCAAGTCCTGCTCTTTCATGCAGTATGTGAAGATAAATCAAAAAGCAATCCTTAAAGTCTGTCCTAAATAATACCCCATCAAAATTATATTTATTGCTGTGCTTTTACAAACAAATTGGGAGAGTGGGCACTGCCGCTTACTGCAAAGGGGGTGGGGGACATTTGTGGGGAAGCAGTACACAGGGAGAGAGCGAGTAAACATAGACACTCATATGAAGTGCTGAATGAAAAAGAAAAAATAGGTCTCTGAATGTGTGCAGTGGAAGGATACAAGTCATTCAAACAAAAGGATTGTAAAAACGCTATTCTCAAGGGTAAGGACAAACACATGAAGAGGAAGGAACATCATTGAATAAACAAATGAGAGTAACTAAAAATCCAATCTGATACTTTGGCGAAAGGAATGGCGGCAAACCCCTACGGCTAAGCAGCCTTTACAGAGGTGGAGAGCTACCTGTATGGGAGGAAGTACAGGAGGGGTGGCGCTCCACACAAACTGACGATTTCAGAATAACTCAACTTCTACATTGAGCGGGATGTGGAGTAGTGAGGGACAAAGCAGCAAAGGAGAAAACTTTACTAAAGAAGCTGTTCGCAAAGAGTGTACTCCCAAAAGATATCACATTGGCAATGTCAGACACTGGCCTCAAACCGAAACATAGTTAGTGGATAGGAGAGTGACTTAGGCAGAGAGATACCTTAAGACCCATGAAGTAATATCTGGAGTAGAGCTGCTACATCTTTCATTTGCACAACACATAAAAAGAATGCCTATCAGCTCCTCACTAGGTGGTACCTCTCCCCGATGTGATTCCACGCAGTGTTCAGCAGCCCTGAGACTTGTTGGAAGAGCTGCTGTAAGAGTGGCACCTTTTTCACATGTGGTGGTCTTGCACATTCAAGCCTATTGGCCCACCTTCACTTATCACATTAGGGCAATGCTAGGAATTACTCTCCAACTACATCTCTTAAAGCTGCCACTAGGAGATGCTGAAGAGACCAGCCTCTACCTGTTGACTACCCATGAGGCAAATTTACTATCCACCTGCTGGTGGCAGCCTGAATGGCTGTCATACAATTTTGGAATCAGCAAATTTGAGGCCACCTGGCCCCTGTTTCTAATTTACATTAAATGTGATATACAATTGGCAACAAACCCTGGTCAAGTACTGGAACTAGTTCACTAAGTTGGTCTCCATATAATGGATTCTGACTCATGACCTCCGAGATGGACAGTTCTCCTTGGTAACTATCGTACACTTTACTCCGGCAATTTCTCTTTGTATGGTTGGAGGCCTAAAGTACAAATAAACTAATGGAAATATCAAGTAACGACATTTGTTGCACATTGTTATTGTATTATAGATAAAATCATAAAGTGATTAAAAACAATTCAATCTGAAATTGTTTGTATGCGAGACCAAAAATCATGCTCCATTAAAGAAGCAAATAGGGCTGTGTAAAATTTAAATTACGATGTTCTTATCTCGCATAATTTCGGTAATTTCATGTTACTGTTTTTGTCCCCAATCCAGCTATTAAACTATGTTGTGTAATTACATGACCGTCGCAGCAAACATTTAGATCGAGTGCACAGGAATAATACAAATTACCAGAATGGCACTTGTGTTTTTTTGTTCTGGTTTTTCAAGATAGATGTTAGGGTGCATTTCATGCTAAAGTATGGCACAAAATACTGGTTTTGTATTTCATATAATTATGCATTATTTTGTGTAGTTTTTCTGCAATTTTGCATCTTTTCACAAAAGTAAATCATACAAATTTCGCACACCCCTAAAAATATGTGCAAACGCACAGTGACATAGCAAGGGTGCTCCTGTCTCTGAGTGTGATGTGGAGTCTGAGTGCCCTGAGACCTGCTAACCAGACCTCAGTGCCAGTGTTCTAACCCCTTACAAAGCGTATGTCGAAGTGGCTATCCCCCAATTGGCAAGTACTGACTTATTTATTTGTCCCTAGTACATGGCACCCAGGGTACCAATGGCATGTAAGGCAGAGTGTCCACCCAGGGCCGCAACAGTGATCATGTGACAAAGCACAAAATGGCTCCCAGCCTACCACTGCAGACTGGAAGAGCAGTGGTCATACTGCAAGCTCGACTTTGCCATTACAACTAATAGCAAGGCCACCATGCTCCTTAACAATATATGTAATTCTCTTCTAAGGAAGCTCTATAGAGCCCTAAGGCAGGGAGCTGTATATTATTAAGTACGACATGTATGTTTACACGTGTCTTAGCAGCAATACTCATAATGTTGTTCTGCTGGGAAAAAGTTAGTAGCCAAGTTGGCTAATACAGGGTTACGGCTGATCTTGCAGCCTGGCTAAATTCTGAATGGGACTACCTAGCTGGGTACTGTAAGGTATCAAATTAATCATGGTATTAAACCTGATTTGATGCCCAAGCTGAATTTAAAGTCACTATCAAAGTAAAGCAGCTTTTAGAATTGTGCCACTCTGTGACCCCCTTTGTCCAGTGGCCTCACACAGTCACTGTCCACCAGACAAAATTCAACCCGCCTGGAGAGTCGTGTGATTGACTCCCAGGCTTCGGAATAATAGCAGCCTGCTGCAGGGTGAGGTGTCATCTCCCCTTTGCAGGAATCCACTCAGTGTTTTAGCCCAAAAGGTGAGCTTCGGAGGCGAAGCTGTTTTTGGTGGGCAAAGGCGATTATACTCTTGAGTGGCTGCCTTTTGTTTAGGTAGACTGGCTGGAGACAGAGGCACAGATGGGAGACAAGTGCCCAAACTGGTTTTCCTGTGGGCATGTAGCCCACATCTAGGGTAGGCTACTAAGCGCTTAGCAGCCAAGGAAGGGTGCAGACACTTGGAAGTGGGCAGAATAGTAAACTCTTGGAGTGTTAGGTGCCACACATTGCCAGGAAGTCATCATCAAGAGAGAGGGGACCTTTTAGCCCACTGACTAGCGACCGCGTTGTCTCCTCAGGGCACTTTCCCAGGATAATTATGGCACCCCTGACACCCCGAACATCAACTCATATCGGAACTGGAACAAGAACTGAAGAAGGACTGCCCTGCTGACCCCTGAACCACACAAAGTGAGGCTGCACCATCTGCTGGACTGCACCTGCTGCACCTTGGACTAATGAAGAGAGGACTGTGCCTCTGGCTCCTGGCCCGCGGAAATGTCATGTACCACACTAAGGTTTAGTTGGCTGACCCCCTGGAACCAGCTTCAGGGACAAAAAGAGCTAAAGTCGTCCAAACTGACCAATCAGTAGCCACTTCTGAAGACTCCCCACTGACTGCTGCTGGGCACCCCAACAGACTAATCCTTGATGGCTAAAAGTTACACTCAAGTCAGAAGGACCCAAGGGTGTTGTCAGAGTCCAAATTGGTCACCCCAGAGGGACACTACTTTTATCAAAGGATTTTGCTGTGACTGCTGTATGCAGCAGCTGACATTCTACTTTCTCAAAGAGGACTTTGTGGGACCCCAACCTCTGTGGTCAAAGTAACATCACATGACGCTTTAACCAAGTAACCACCACAAAGGTACCTTAATCGACTGCACAGCATTCAATGCAACTTTGTGAATCTTTTAATTCTGCATCCCCAGCATCAAGAACACTCCACTTAAGTCTATAGCGGTCATTTCCTATGGGCTGGTACTGACCTAGACTCTAGTGACCAAGTAACTGTTACTGGCACTCTGATCTTTCATTGTGTCAGATTTGGTCATCCAGGCTGGGCCAGAGTATCAGAACCAACTATTTCAAATGTTTAAAGCTTGCAAACTCTAAATTGACCAATGATTGTCAGAGGTTGAGTACCAATTTATAAAAATATAATCTACTTTTTTAAACTGGTATTTTGTGTTGCATGGCGTTCTTATTTCATTGTTTGATTCTGTTGAATGTTTTACACATAGTACCTTTGTGCAAGCCTTGCTGCTCAAAAGCATAGTTACCCAGGGTTGAGCTTAAAGATGCTCAAACAAGCCTGACTGGACTTAAGACAGTTTTTGTATGAGTATTCCGCAGTAAAGGATGTACAGCCATACCATATAATACGTCCAACTCCTCACAGTGTGTAAAGAGTTCCTATTGTGAGTAGTAAAAGGCAGCATTGTTGTGATACAGTAGGCCCCTCACATTCCAGAGTCCCTAAACTACTGCCGCAGCACTTACAGCTAACCCCGAAAAAGCATGCAATAAATGTGCACTGTGCTTTATTTTCACCCAAGGGAACAATTTAATGGTGAGAGATTAATATTAGCAGAAGAGTTTAACCTCACAATTTGTCAGAATTACAGAGGAAACATGCTATTGTTGATTCACAGGATCAGTATGGTGAGATTTTGGTTTGTAAATATGATTTGCTTTTTCCTTGTGAGTAAACATGCTAAGTAGGGCTTATTCATGGGATTCTTGGATTGGTTCACCCGCTAACAGTGGGGAACATATATAAAGCAGAAGTTTGAGATTTTGAGCTGATTACAAACCTTTCACTGTTAGTTCCCATCATAATTTAAGGATCCGGTGTACAAGAGGTTTCCCTAATGGCTAAACCATAGGTTTTGCGAATGCAAAAACCCAGATCAGAATGTACGAAAGTGAAACTATGAGTCACAAATGTCCACATTGTGGTTCCCTGTGAAACATTTGGAAAATAGGGTATTAAAGGTCTGTTTTTTTAGAGGAAATACACCAATTGTTTACAAGTGCTACTCTCACAAACCACCAAAGGAGTAGGTAGTTGCTCGGTGGAATATTTAAATGTGTGGCAGATTCCACTGAATAAATGGCAGCTGTGAGCTTTATCGGAAGTAGCTAAAAACCGATAACCATTTTTTCAAAGTGAAAATCATTTTGCAACAGAATACGTTTTGAAATAATTTTGGGTTATTATGGTAATGGAAATATAAGCAAAATTGACAGCTCTTTAAAAGGCATAGTATGATTTCTCATGCTAAATACTTTAATGGACTATGTTAAATAAGCCATTAAAACAATAATCAAAATGGCATTAATAAGAATAAGAATTGTAAAACAATAGTAAAGACCATGTTTAATAAATATATTAAAATAGCCTAAGGATAGTGTACATTGTGGGATGGAGTTGAAAAATACTAGTTTGAGGGGCTGTGGTGTGGGTTTGTGGAAGGTGGGGGCTGTAAAAGGGGGCTCCGTATGATGTTTTCAGGACCTGAGGAGATCTAATCAGAGCCAGGGAGTGTCCTTTTCACAAGAAATGGTTCCAAGAACTATGAATTTTTTTTTTTTTTTGAAGTTGTGGTCTTTTATGTTTAAGATTAAAACATATTCAAAATTAATTGAGGTAATGGTTTCCTTATTTTGTTGATGTGGTAATGGTTTTCCATATTTTAGCATTCTTCACTTTCACAAAGCTCCAGGTTGTTTCTAAGGGGGAAACATTATATTTCCTTCAATATTCTGCTCTTGAATGCTGCACATTGACTCAGTGTACTGCAAATGTATTTACGGAATACCTAATTATTTTTGGACCCATGGCTTTTTTTTCTTTTTTTTTTGAGAAATTGTGTAGTCTTCACAGCAGGTGCATTCGTCCACTGAACTACTCAAATATCAATTGGCAGTTGCTGGTTATGAGGCTGTGCATTCACAGACAGAGGTCAAATGTCAGGCTCTGTCTTTGGAGGGAGCTTGGTGTTTACTTTTCTTTTCTTACTTCAAAGTGGGAGGATTTATGTGACAGTCTTTCTGGCTACTGGGGTTGTGAAAGAAAAGGCTTTTTTTCCCAGCAAACAACAAAATGCAAATGTATGTAAATGAAATGTGAAGATATGCTAGAATATATCCAAATTAGGAAAACACAAAAGAAGCATATTTTTGTAATTCTAAAGAGTGGTAGGCACAAATATTTTAATATGATCAAAACAAATGAGTATACTAGGTGTTGCGATTTCCACACATTATCATTTGTGTGCTGAATAATTTTATCAATAAAACTGTATGTCTGTATGGTCAATTCAATGGAAAATGTGTTGTTTGTAATGGCAGTGCGCTACCACACCATGCATACTCCCCACTATGCCACTCCACTCTGCACCACTCCACTCTACAACACTCTATTTCACTCTATGCCACACCACACCCCCACTCGACCCTGCTCCATGCCACTCTACTCCACTCTATGCCACACCACTCCACTCTACACTACACTCCACTTGATACCACTTCACTCTATAGCAGTTTTCTCCACTCTGTGCTACGTCACTGCACGCTACTCAACTCCACCCACTCCAATCTACGCCACTCCACTCTAGAATACTTTATTCCACTCGAGTCTATTCTACGCTACTCCACTCTACACCACTCTACTCCACACCCCTCCACTCTGTGCAACTCCACTCTACTCTTCTCTATGTCACTCTACTCCACCCCATGCTGCTCCACTCTACAACACTCTACTCCACTCTTTGCCACTCCACTTTAAACACTCTACTCCATTCCATTAGCATTGTATGACATTCTATGCCACTCCATGCCACTTTACTCCACTCTACTCTATAACACACTACTTCACTCTACTCCACTCAACTCCATGTCACTTCACTCTACAGCACTCTATGCCACTCCTATATATCACTCTCCACTCTCCACTCTACTTCACTCTACACCACTCCACTCATTCTCCACACATTCTATGCCACTGCACTCTATGACACTACTCCACCCTATTGCCACTCCAGTCTACTCCATTCTATGCTATGATTCTCGACTCTACCACTCTACGAGACTCCTCTCCACTATATGCCACAGCACTCTACTTCACTCTACGACACTCCACAACACTCTACAACACTCGATGCCACTCTTCTTTTCTACTCTCTAATACACTCTATGCCACTCCTCTCTGCACCACTATACTCTACTCTATGCCCATCCACTCTAAGCCCTTCCACTCTACTACAGTCTATAACATTCTACTTCATCCATGACTCTCCACAACACTCTATGTCACTTCACTCTAAGCCACTCCACTCTACACCATTCCACGCCACTCCACTTCGCACTACGTCACACCACATCAATCTACACCACTCCATAACACTCTACACTAATCCACAGCACACTACCCTTCTCCATTCTACTCCACTCCAGTGTAGGACACTCCACTCCACACCACTCTCCTGTGCACCACTAAATGTTAGCCATGGTGAACAGTTGCCACGCTGGTGTACAAAATGATTAAAACACATTTGCAAAGCCAAAAGCTTTTGCATAGGTGAGGCCTATTGATTTTGCTGATGCTTGTTTTAGATGGTCAGTGCCCTTGCCATAAGTAACGTGTTTTAGGATGCACTATGTACCAAGTCCTGTTCACAAACCAGTACCAGCTAACTGCAGACCATTGGTTTGCCAAAAGAGTTCAGACATGTGCTCCACATGAACATTTGTGAGAGACATTTCTAAACAGGAATATTTGGCAGATACGGTGGGAAAGATGGATAATTTAGAACAGCGGTTCTGACCCGAGGGCCTGAGAAACAGCGCATCCTTTGCAGTGTCCATCACAATCCTCATAACTTCACCAAAGGACGTGTAAAGCACAATGCAATCCCCTCTCCACACATGGGGAATAACAGAGTTTCTACCAGATCTGGCAAGTGGTGAATTATTCTGAACTCGCTCCCCCTATTTTTAAGAACCAGGCCCAGCAATGTTAAAAGGGCAGGTCATCACACATGCCTGGGAGTAGCTATTAGTACACCAGACACCAGTGGCTCTAGGGCCCAGAGGTGTCAGGGCTTCAATTTACATCAATTATGACAGTCGTTTTATGAAGAATCTATGGGAGGCGGAGGTGGGCATGGTGCCACTTGCTTGCGTTAGGGCACATCACACACTTGCTTCTCCACTGTAAACAGGCTTGCCACCCTACCCAACCTGTTTTTCAGTTTTCTGCCTCAACTCAGGCCAGCACCCAGTTGATTTCCAGAGGTTTGCAGTGTGAAGTTCCAAAGGTCCGTTTTAAGGAATTCTCAAGCCCTAAAACATCAATGCTTAATTTGTAAAAAAAAATAATAATAATTGCACAGGGTCGTAGTTTTTCTTAGTACCCTGCAGCTCTTGCTCCCAAATGTAGGTGCAAGCAAATAGAAAGTCTACCTAGTCTTGATCCCACCCCATGGCATTTCTTGTCTCCTTATCTCACTCTTGGTTCTTTTTAATCCCTGCCTTGTCGTAGTTTCCATTATTTCTCTTCCCCCCTCTTTCTGCCGTTTCTGCCTTTCTCTCCTGATAAGCTCCTTATTCCTCTCCCTGTCATTGAAATCACTGCAGGCCATATGCTGCCTGCCAACTTAAATGGGTGTCAGAAGGGAGGCCTTCGAGGAAAGAGCACACTCCCCCTCCCACTATCCTATTGCCTTTTGTCCTGAAAAACCATGTCTGACCCTCTTTGTTTGCGTCATTGTGTTCCCGCTATCTTTTTAAGTTGAGCATAGCAGTGTGCAAGCGCTACTTGTACAACATTTTGGTATGTATCTGGGCTTTTAACCACACCCACCTCACCCCCATCACTATCACTCGTTCATGGGCTTGCCCTTCAGGAATCCTTTATTTTTGTTGATAAATGCTTTTTCGTTTATCCCTCCTTGGGGCAGTCTAGTTACCGCCTTGGACATTGCCCCTATTACATGGCTAATTGCACTTTTGCCGATACGTTTGACTGCCAGCGAACTTCTTTTTCCTTTTGTGTGCTCCTTCACGCTGATGACGTGACACTTTGAATCGGCTCGCTTATGCGAAACTGTTACTTTTCATTTTCAATTTATGTGGCAAGAAAAGTCTGGTTAGGAGTTTACAATGCTAATAGCTCTAACTCGAGCAAATGCAAGACCCATTGCATGGCAAATGCTTGTTCTCTCTAGGATTTAGTACCAGAGGTATTTTCTAATAAGATTGTGAATTGAAATACCAAAGAGTAGGGACACTTACCTCACATAGAATCTGGGAGTTTGACTCTGCTGCTATACCAAGACTGGCCTTGCACTAAGTTAAAATTTCCAGCACCACGTTTTCCTTTTTGGCATGCCGGTAAAGATGGACCATTTGGAGGGCTGGATTTAAAGGATCACAGTTTAGAGATTAATTTCTGGATGGAAAGATTTGAGAGGTTTGCACCCAAAGAGGGACATGGAAAATTTGAGGAAAAGTATGTAAATTACATGTAATTTCATAAATGGCATATCTGCCGGTTAGTGCTTTATTTGAGAGCAAATTGTGTTTCTGTGTCAATTTTTGACATGAGGACGCATTTCGCGTTAACAAAAATAGCACGAAAAACACTCTAGGGAAGGCAACAGCAGCTTGCGTCATTCCCGTGTGCCTGCAAAAAAATTCTGCAGTGAACTGCACAAAATTGCTTGACGTATCACAATGTTGTAATTTCAGGTGTTTTGCACAGCAAGCATAACGCAAAATTCCAGAAACGGTGTGAATTACACTGCAATAATTAACTTTTCACCTGACCATATTGAGGTGTTTGAACATCTGAAGGGGTAGCTTGGATGTTTGCATCTAAAGAAGGCCATTTTGAAGCATTGTACCTAAAACCAGAGAGAAGGGAGGTTTGTATCAAACACGAACGTTAGGCATTAACGCCTTGAAACATTTGGAGGTATCTCACCAGAACATTGGCTACTAAATACTGTGGGACCAAAATATCGAGGCCTAAATATCGAGGACCAAAATATTGTGAAGGTAATTATATATCGGTTAATATATGTTTGGCATTTATAATTTCACATATATGTACCTTGATGACACATAAGTAGTCAAGGTAGATATATGTGGAGTAAAGAATAGTACATTTATACTAATCTAAATGTACCTACCTTTCTCAATATTTTGGTACTCGATATTTAGGCCTCTATACTTTGACCCCACATTTTAGCATTATTCTGACATACAACCCATTTGGGAACTGTACCCCTAAATTTGAAACAGTAATAGCTTAGCACCTTCTAAAAAACACAGCCTGTTACAGGCATTCATCTTAGGAAGGATATTGAAACGCTGTAGTAGCTGCTGGATTTGTGTTTTTTAAATTTAACTTTGTATGTCTAAAATCCTAGCACACAGCAGAGTGATGCTTGCTGTAAGCCTGGAATATCCCCTGTGGAGAGGCAGAATTATTTATTGATTCTCTTCTGGAAGGACACTGACAGCTTGAAAAACAGACGTGTGCCAATATTTTGTTTTCACAGCAATACTGTTTTCATTCAATTTTTCTTCCGTTGATTCGTTTACCATGCCTCCAAGCAGGTGGTCTCCATGCATTCCCCCGGAGGCTGCAATACCATACATGCCGGGCGCCGTGACAGAGGATAGGACTTTGTAATAAATGGTCTCTTGCACAACAAGGGGCTGCGGGAGATCACGATGAAGGTCTTGAGGGATCCGGATGGCTATCATTATGAGCAGTGGTAAAACTGTACTTTTTAGTTCAACTTCTATGGCCCTGGAAAAGCCGCAGGTTGTGACATTGGTTTCAGAGGGAAAGAAAGTAAAAAGGCTGTTAGGGCCTCACTTTATGTCCTTTTATGTAGTTTGTACCTAAATGGGGATTACAATTGATTAATACCACACTTTCCCTGTCACAAATTTTACCAGAAAAATCTGGCAGAATTATAGTTGAAAATGTAGATTTTCCACAGCCAGGTGGGCAGAAAATCTGGACTTTAATAAAAACAGGGATGCTAATTTTATGCATGTTTCTTTATTGCTACTACTCACAGTGACACCTAAAAAAGAATATCAAAACATAGAACGCTAGAATCTTCAACACCATAAACCCGGAGAACCCTCAATCCTCAGCCTTCTTTTGCAGCTTCTTCAACAAAATATTATCAAATGCATAAAGTCTCTAGCAGTTGAAACCAAAAGAGGATATAACTGCTAATTTCTTGAGCAATCCAACGAAGACTGCCACAACTTTTCTTGAAAAAACCCTTCTGTTCATCCTTAAACCTAACCTCGTGCTGTATGGCAAACAGAAAAAAATATTAAAGAATGGTGAGTTAAAGGGAGGTATAATCGTGTCTTTAATAAAATAAAGATTTTATGCCTACCTGGCTGTGGAAAATCTACATTTTATGGCAAGACCCAGAGGCTAAGATTGTGCAAGTTTAAAGCTTGTCCAATAACCGATTTGCCACATTTTCCACAGGTCTAAAATAAAATCTCTGTAATGTCACATCATTTGACCAATCATCACAACGAAGAATATTGTGTAAAGATTCACCTACAGGGAAGTTTTAGAAGTAGCTGCTCCTCTCACAGAGTGTGCCCCAGACATGCTTATATCCACACCTGCTCTATTCATGATCTCTTTCACCCATCTTACAAGAGTTGGAGATGATACTTCCTTAAAGGGTTTCTTAAATGAAATACGTAACTGATTCACTCCACTCAGTCTCCCAAGAGCCGTTCTCCTTTCATACTCCTTGACACACGTAACCACACACAATATCTCTTTCTCCTCAAAACATGGATAAAATATTGAAAAATAATTTGTTTTTGTCCTTCTTGAAAGATAGAAACATATACCTTCTGGTGAGTACATACTACTTGTTACATCCAGAGCTCTCACATCTGAGAACCTTCTAAATGAAAACAAGCATAATAAAATTGTCAACTTCATGGTTAAATCTCTCAAAGACAACCATTCATTAGAACCCCAACTAATAAAAAAAATCAAAACCTTAGATACATCCCGTACAGAATTATATCTAGACACTGGTGGCTTGGCTAATCTTATATTCCTCATCAACCTGCGTACCACTATGTCTTGACACACAGCTCACCAATTGACGTCCAGCAGCAATAGCTGATCTGTAAAAATCATTATCATTAACATTTATAAAGCGCGCTACTCACCCGTGCGGGTCTCAAGGCGCTAGGGGAAAGGGGGGGTTACTGCTGCTCGAAAAGCCAGGTTTTTAGGAGTCTCCGGAATGCGGAGTGGTCCTGGGTGGTCCTGAGGCCGGTGGGGAGGGAGTTCCAGGTCTTGGCTGCCAGGAAGGAGAAAGACCTCCCACCCGCCGTGGAGCGGCGGATGCGAGGGACGGCAGCGAGCGCGAGGCCAGAGGAACGGAGGAGGCGGGTGGGGACGTAGAAGCTGAGGCGTCGGTTGAGGTATTCCGGTCCCTTGTTGTGGAGGGCTTTGTGTGCGTGGGTGAGAAGTCGAAATATGATCCTTTTGCTGACTGGGAGCCAATGCAGGTGTCTCAGGTGTGCGGAGATGTGGCTGTTGCGGGGTACGTCGAGGATGAGGCGGACCGAGGCGTTTTGAATGCGTTGCAGGCGATTTTGGAGTTTGGTGGTGGTCCCAGCGTAGAGGGTGTTGCCGTAGTGCAGGCGGCTCGTGACGAGGGCGTGGGTCACGGTTTTTCTAGTGTCGGAGGGGATCCAGCGGAAGATCTTGCGGAGCATGCGGAGGGTGAGGAAGGAGGCGGAGGACACGGCGTTGACTTGCTTGGTCATGGTGAGAAGGGGGTCCAAGATGAAGCCGAGTTTGCGGGCGTGGTCTGTGGGGGTCGGTGCGGTGCCAAGGGCCGTGGGCCACCAGGAGTCGTCCCAGGCAGACGGGGTGTTGCCGAGGATGAGGACTTCAGTTTTGTCAGAGTTCAGCTTTAGGCGGCTGAGCCTCATCCAATCTGCGACGTCCTTCATACCCTCTTGTAGGTTGGTCTTGGCGTTGGCGGGGTCCTTGGTGAGGGAGAGTATAAGTTGGGTATCGTCGGCGTAGGAGGTGATGATAATGTCGTGCTTGCGTACGATGTTGGCGAGGGGGCTCATGTAGACATTGAAGAGTGTCGGGCTGAGCAATGAGCCTTGAGGTACGCCGCAGATGATCTCGGTGGGGTCTGAGCGAAACGGTGGGAGGTAAACTCTTTGGGAACAGTTTGAGAGGAAGGAGGCGATCCAGTCCAGGGCCTGGCCTTGGATCCCGGTGGAGCGGAGGCGGGTGATTAGGGTGCGGTGACAGACGGTGTCGAAGGCCACCGAGAGGTCGAGGAGGATGAGGGCGACTGTTTCACCATTGTCCATCAGGGTTCTGATGTCGTCTGTGAAAGAGATGAGGGCGGTTTCCGTGCTGTGGTTGGTTCGGAATCCGGTTTGTGAAGGGTCGAGCAGGTTGTTATTTTCCAGGAAGGTGGTCAGCTGTTTGTTGACGGTCTTCTCTATTACCTTGGCTGGGAAAGGCAGGAGAGAGATGGGGCGGAAGTTTTTCAGATCGCTCGGGTCAGCCGTGGGTTTCTTTGGGAGGGCGTTGACTTCGCCGTGTTTCCAGCATTCGGGGAAGGGTGCAGAAGAAAAAGAAGAGTTGATGACGGCCTGGAGGTGCGGGGCGATGATGTCGTCGGCTTTATTAAAGATGAAGTGAGGGCAGGGGTCCGAGGGGGCGCCGGAGTGGATAGAGTTCATGATGGATTTGGTTTCTTCAGTGTTGATGTGTGTCCAGTTGTTGAGAGTGAAGGCCGGGGGTGCGGGTTCGGTGATGTTAGGTTGGGCCTGGTGTCCGAAGCTGTCGTGGAGGTTGCTGATCTTGCGGTGGAAGAAGGTGGCGAGGGATTCGCACAAATCCTGTGAGGGTGTGACGGCGTTTGCGTTGGCGTTGGGGTTGGAGAACTCCTTGACGATGCTGAAAAGTTCTCTGCTGTTGTGGCTGTTTTTGTCCAGTCTGTCGGTGAAAAAGTTCCTTTTGGCAGCGCAGATCAGGTGGTGGTGTTCGCGGGTAGCGTTCTTGAGGGCGGTCATGTTGTCAGCGGTGTGGTCCTTGCGCCAGGCATTCTCGAGGGTGCGACAAGTTTTCTTTGATTCTTTGAGGGTGTCAGAGAACCAGAGAGGTTTTTTGGTGTTGGTCTGTCGATGCGTGCGTTTGAGGGGAGCAAGGTTGTCTGCGCAGTTGGAGATCCAGTTTGTGAGGCTGGGGGCTGCGTCGTTGGGGTCGGTGGTGAGGGTGGGTTGGTTGGCGGCGAGTGCGGAGAGGACTGTCTATAAGCCAATCCAGCCTTAAACTTTTCCATCAGAAAATTTATCACCTCCACTCAAGATACTGAAACGGGATCACAACCTTTCTCTATGCACTAGCAAACCCATTTCTGCCATGCCAATCTATAAATCTTTCTTGTATCTGGAGCCCTGGATTCTTTAATAAGATTTGAAGCCTGTTCTGAAAGACCTGGCACTTCCCATATTCTCCTGAAATTCTCCTTGCACTAGCTTCAACTGTCCTGATGTTATTAACTTGTGAACTTCCCCTATTGGACCCACTAATTGTTCTGGAAACCAGGGTAACCGATTTGGAAAATCCACTGACAGTTCAAGAAGAATAGGATACAACACCTGAGCTCTCCAAAGTGGAGTTAATCACACAATTGTCTCCTTCCACCTCCGGACTAATAATGTCATGCGAGCAATCATTGAAAATGGTGGAAACGTATATGGTGTGAGACCCCTCTAATCCTGCTTAAAGCCATCTATCCCTGCTGATTCCTGATCCGGACGTCAATTGAAAAACTTGCTCACCTGAACATTTATCCTGTTGACGAAGAGATCCACCCCAAAGGGTCCCCAAACCTTTTGAACCAGTAAGAAAACCTGTTTGCCTCGTTGGAATCCCTGAAATTCAGAGAATACCAGTCTGCTTTCACATTCCTTACCCCCGGTATATGTTCTGCCTGAACTAAAAGACCTCTCTTCAGACAATATCCCCAAAATATCTTTGCTACCTCTGTTCTGAAAGACAAAAACACGATCTTGAAACACTCTCTTAATATCTCTCTGAGATATCTGGATAGAAGAATAAGCCCCTACAAACTTTGACATGGTCTTCACAAATTCATCCCCAAAAAGCAATCCATTCCATCTTTAGACTACTTAACAAGGACCACTTCATCTCTCCCTGAGTCCCCAGACTCAAACTGAGAAGAACAGCTTAATTCAACCTTGGCACTACCCGAGGATTCATCACAATGGACCAACTTATGTTTACGGCCCATCTTTTTGATCTTTGATCCTTTATCTGGGCCTTTATATTGCCCACCTTGTGAGTCCTTAACACTGTCATGTGTTGTGTAAACACAACTACCCTGATCTGCTGTTGCAGATTTCTGTGTTTTTTAAATCAAAACACCTACTCTTTCTAGACACCTTCCCATGTTTAGTATATTGTCCGGACTCTCTTGCCGACCAAACTTTTTTCTTCTCAGAGGAAATTTTGTAACCTGACGTGATTGCTTCAAATTTTTTCTCCATTTGTTTGTTCAAATCTGAATAATTTTTCTCCAATGTAATCTTAAATTTATCATCCAATAAAATCTTCTCAGAATGAGACGTATTCTCACTCATCATTTCACAAACCAAAATATTTAACTAAATTTATAAAACTAAACTCCAATTAAAACCAACTATATATCCTGTCAGAAATAAACTCTGCTGTTCCTACCAACAACTACCAGTTTCATCAAAAGGTAACAAACATCTCTTTCCCCTTGACCGTAAAACTTCCCAAAACATCAAAATTGCCACCACTATCGAACTTTAACCTAATAGAATAAACCTAGTCCCTTCTCTAATGTGATTACCCACAAAACCCTGCTGAGGAAGAACCTTCCATTGCTAGTAAGATTATATTTTATTCTTTAAATATAACGCTGAACAATGCCAGATTGTCTGTAAAATAGTGAGCCTTGCATCCAGCGACTCACATTGTGTGGTTATTTTCCAAAATTGTGTGTTCTGCACGCACCATTGCACAATGTGACTTAAACTTCTCTTATAAGCCTTGCACAAAATACACACCTCGAGGCTCACACACAACCCAAGACGACTCAATCTGCCTAATGAGCTCCGCGCATCTGACGCTGTGCGAGCTCTTTAGATCTAAATGATCACAAACTCAACAAGCATTTGCAATGCAATGGGTCTTGCGTTTGCTCATGTTAGAGCTGATAGTGTTGTAAACTCCTAACCCGACTTTTCACCCATCGGCAAAAGTGTATTTATGTACGTAACCCGAAAAAGTGCAATTAATTGTGTAAAGCGCTCGACTTCTGCCAACCGAGATCGCGCTGGGAAAATAGAGAAAAAGTAGTCCACGAGCCGGACAGAAAACAGCGAGCCTCGCATGTTTTCTGTACTTGGTCGATGCGCTCGAGGAGGGATATCCACCGGAAAAGGCATGACATGTGCATGCCTTCCACTAATGAAATCAAGCAGATTCTAACAGGCAAGCCCACAAGCCAATGACAGACACTGACGTGACGTGGACAGGGCTCCGAGCCCTTTTTACTAACTAAAGTGTCTCGCTTAGCGAAACGCATGCGCAAGCACATGCGACGCAGGCTCGACCCTAAAAATTAGCCCTGTGCTTGAGAAAATAGTGTGTGCTCAATAACTGTCTCAAGGATAAACTTGACGGTAATAAAACTAGCCTATTATGCTGTCAACTGACACACGCGAGAGTACTTAATACCAAATTCAATTTAAAACATGTTCAAAAAGAAGCTATTTTATTAGACAAATTAAAACAGTTGAATAACATAGATTATACTTTCTAACTAGTGAAAACTTAGACCATAGACTATTTTAAAGTATATAAATCATCCATTTTGAAAAAAAATAACATAGTTTAAACATAACACACTTTAAGAATTCCACAAAACAGACAAAAACATACACACCTCTCTCTAAATACTTAACTGCTGGAGCAGCAGCAAAAAAGAAGGCTGGGGATCGTGGGTTCTCTGGGTTTATGGGGTTGAAGATTCTAGTGTTCTGATATTCTTTCAAGGTGCTGTTGTGAGTAGCAGCAGTAAAGAAATATACATAATATTAGCCTTTGGGTCTTGTCATAAAATACCCCATACTATATTCTGAGTTTTGAAGCTTGAAACAGAGAAATCAAGCACTATGATGCCATCCCTCACTCTATGTTCCTCAACTTAGAAAGAGGAGAGAAATCACACCTGGTAAATACCACACCCCACAGTACCAGTATTTACCGCACCATATAACAGAACATTCATAATTAAGACCTAAGGCTCTGATTATGAGTGTAGATGCCATGTAGCTCATCTGATAAATAACAATACGACAGGGTTCATTATTTATCATGGAAGAATAACTCCTATTACAAGCTTTTGGTGAATAAGATGCAGCTTTTTGGGTTTAACACTCTAAAATCTACATAGTACTGTAAATACCAAAAGCATTTCTCTGTTAAATGTTGACAGGTTTGACCTGCCGAAAGTTAACGAAGCTTGCGGTATTTTACACAACTGGTAATGATCTCATGTGTTAAATACCTTTTACCTCGTAATTTTGATCTGTGCGTAAACATGGGTTTATGCAGGGGTTGTTGTTTATGTTTACGCATGGGTCAGTATTAACCAACCCACTCGTAATCAGATCCTAAGTGTCAAGAGGCACAAACCTCACTAAAGAGCTATCCAGTGGTCAACAATTCTATTCCTGCCAACAGGTTCCTGAGCATGACCTCAAAGCAGTAGTCATGGGGGACTTCGAGTCTTTAAAAATGTTTTGGTTGTGGACAAGTCAGTTTTACTTTAAAGAAGGTGAAGCAAAGCAGAAGACCTTCTGAAAATTGGATTCAAACCTGAACCAGAAGAGATGAAGTTTGATTGCCTAATGTACAGCAAATTAAGGATTCAAGTGTGTATCCAACACTGTAGCATCTCTAAATGTTCTGTGCTGTGATGAGTATTATTTTTGATAGATGATTGTTTTTTTCAAATTGGTTAAAAAATTCCTCTAAACGCTTAAAAATGTCCAGAAACACACAGGCCCCCTGGATAAGTGGCCTGGTTTTGCACACATTAAAAACTGACACCACAGTGTACGGAATTTATTGTGTGGGTAATTATCGCCTTTTAGAAGCTTGCCCTTAAAATGGGGCATATCATTTGTATTTTGGTACTTACTGCATCAAAATAAGTATGTCCTATGATTTATGGACTTTTTTCTCCATAAAGAACAGCACATTTGACCTGCCGAAATGTATTTTGGTTGCAGTTTTTAACATACCCAGAATGTAACGTGAGTGATAAAATCTGCAAAAGTCCTCATTTTGTTATGATAGGTAACCTTATTGGACCACTCATAACGAGGAAAAAACACTGTCAGGGCTGAACACACAAATGCTGGGAACTTGCAGTTTAAAATAGCATGCAAAAGACAAGGGGGACAAGCAGCAGCTGCTCATGTTTTAGCTGTTTGAATTATTCTCATGTGCTCACTATATCATTTTGTCACTAACTGCATGAAATTTCGCAATGCTGTTTGATTGCATAATTTAGGGAATTTTGTATAAAAAGTGTAACGTGAAATTCCAGTAAATATGTGAATTACGCAGCAGAACTAAAATTTCACCCAGGTCTACTGGTGTGTTTGAACCTCTAAAGGGTAGTTTCGATTTTTGCATCTAGGTGAAAATATTTTCTGGTACCGCACCTAAAGCCAGAGAGGTGAGATCTTTGCACCAAACACAAAAATTTGACACATTTGGGTGTGTTCCATCGCAATATTGACTACAAACTATTATGGGGTCAAAATATCAAGGCCTAAATATTGACTAAAATATTGTGAAAGTAAGTATATACAGGTAAATATAGATTTACTATTCTTAATTCCACATATATGTACTGTTAGAAATGGGGTATCTAAGTTGGCAGTGGTCTGCACACTGTCAAAGTAGGGACACTCACTCTATACAGGGTAACTGAGTCACACAGCTAAGATAACCCCTACTCACCCCCTTGGTAGCTTAACTCAAGCAGTTAGGCTTATCTCAGAGGCAATGTGTAAAGTATTTGTACACACACACACAGTAACACAGTGAAAACACTGCAAAAGTACTCCACACCAGTTTAGAAAAATAGCCATTATTTATCTGAGTAAAACAAGACCAAAACAAAAAAGATCCATCATACACTAGTAAAGATGTGAACTTTCAAAGATTAAATGTAATATAGCACTTAGAAGCACAATAGTTCCAACTGGGGCTATCAAAATGGCTTGACAGAGTCGCTACCAAATGTCCGGCACCACCTGTGAAGGAGTGCGGCCAGCCACAGAGTCATATACACCCCAGTTACATTACCTTGGAAAAAGATGAGGAAACAACGACATTGCACAGGGCATAGAGGTGAGGCGTTGCTGGAGCCAGTGCAGCTTCGGTTCCTTACTGCCACCGGGGGGGTGAGGCATTGGTTCTTTACTGCTAGGCAGGAGAGGTGAGGAGTCAGTTCCTTATGGTTGCAGAGGAGTTGATGCGGCATTGGCAGTGAGGCGTTGTTTCCTTCGAAAAGGCAGAGTTGATGATTCCATAAGGTCAAAGCGCAAGGCGTCGGCTTTGCGGTGTTGCGATCACTCCATGAGACCACAGGTGCTGTGGCGGAGTCGGATGTCACGGACATCAGTGACACAACACTCTGGACTCATGCTGTGATGGGACTTTGGAGGCGCTGCAATGGCATTGAGCCTGCATTGTAGGTCGCTGTCATTGCACTCAGCTGCAGGAGGTCAGAAAGCAGTGTCAGTTCTGAAGTAATTCTGGAAGACAATGCACTAGTTTCTTCCTTACTGCACCATAACTCACTCCCAAGGGCCCAGGAACTGGATTTGGCACCACTTGGCAAGTCAGGATTCTCAGCAAGAGTGCTTAGGCAATGGCAGATGAAGTCTTTTGATGTCCCTGAGACTTCTTAACAGGGCGCAAGCTGAGTCCATGCCCTTGAAGAACCTTTGAAGCATGGTGTAGAAAGCCAAGTCCAGTCCTTTCACTCCCAGGACAGACGCAGCAAGCTACGGGCCAGCACAACAAAGCAACAGGCAGAATAGCAGTCCCTCCATCAGCATCTAGCTCTTCTTCCTAACAGAATTTCCTCAGTCCAGAAAGATAATCTCTATGTGGTGTTAGAGGTCCAGTACTCATACCCATTTCTGTCTTTGAAGTAGGCAAACTTCAAAGAGAAGTCTTTGTAGTGCACATGACCCTGCCTTTCCCTCCCCTGGCCCCAGACACACTCCAGGAGGTTGGAGACTGCCTTGAGTGAGGACAGGCACTGCCCTATTCAGGTGCAAGTGTCAGCTCCTCCCACCACTCTAGTTTAAGATGAAGCATCAGCCTGGGGATGGGCCATCAGGATATGCAGGGCACACCTCGGCTCCCTTTGTGTGACTGTCTAGACTGGATGCACAAACAGCCCAACTGTCATCCTGACCCAGACATGTAATCAGCAGACAGACAGAGGCACAGAATGGTTAAGCAAGAAAATGCCACTTTCTAAAAGTGGCATTTTCAAACTTACAATTCTAAAACCAACTTCACCAAAAGATGCATTTTTAACTTGTGAGTCCAGAGACCCCAAACTCTGTATCTGCTCCCAATATGCAATTACACATAAAAGAGATTTAAAGGCAATCCCCATGTTACCCTATGGGAGAGATAGGAGTCACAATAGTGAAAAACTGGTTTAGCTGTATTTCACTATGAGGACATGTAAAGCACACCACTACATGTCCTACCTTTTAAATACATTGCACCCTGTCCATGGGGCTGACTTGGACCTAGATTAAGGGTGACTTCTGTGTAGTAAAAGGGCAAAACGGCAGTTTAAAACTGCATACACAGATACTACTAGGGCAGGTCTAAGACATGTTTACAGGGCTACTCATGTGGGTGGCACAGTCAGTGCAGCAGGCGCACCAGTAGTATTTAATTAATTTACATGCCCTGGGCACATCTGGTGCACTGTACTAGGGACTTACTAGTAAATCAAATACACCAATCATGGAGAACATAATCACCAATACAATTTACGCAGGGAGCACTTGCACTTTAGCACTGGTCAGCAGTGGTATAGTGCCCTGAGTCCTAAAGCCAGCAAAAACTAAACTTAGCACACAGTCAAAAACAGGAGGTCAGACACAAACAGTTTGGGGATCACCCTGAAAAAAAGGGCCATTTCCAATATGTACCTTAATGATACACATGTTTTCAAGGTACATAGATGTGGGATTGATTAAGAATGGTACATCTACACTGATCTAGTTATTTTGGTCCTCAATATTTAAACCCAAGCATTTCAGCCCCACAATTATTTGGCCATTCATTTAACATAATGTCCATTTGGGAACTGCTCCCCTAAATTTGGAACAACAGGAACATAGCACATATGCATTGCAGAGGTATGGTAGGTGCTGAATCTGATATTTTATTAATTTTACTTGTCATGAAATAAAACCTAGCACACAGCAGAGAGATGCTTATGGACGGTCTGGAATGGCCCCTGTTGAGATGGAGAAGTATTTAATCTCCAGAGGAAGGACACTGAAATCTTGAAAAGCAGACCTGTGCCAATACTTTGTTTTCACTCCAGTGCTGTTTTCATTAAACCTTTCTCTGCTGTTGATTTGTTTACCATGCTTCCCAACAGGTTGTCTCTGTGTATTTTCCTGGAGGATGAAATACCGTACAACACAAGCTAGGCTCCGTGATAGATCTATGACGTTATAATAAATGGTCTCTAACGTGGGCACGGCTCATCTGTTAGGGCGGAGGAGCATCTCCCCCCCCCCCCACACCAGCAGCAGCAGCTGCAAACCTTTCACTACAAAAGATAATAAACAATGTTTATTATCGTTTTGTAGTAAAAAGAGGCGAGGCCGCGGGCTGTGTCCCCCTCAGTGCTCATGTATGTTTGGCTGATCATCTAATCCAGCCAAACACACATGCGCACTGTGCTCTCTCCAGCCCTGCACTGTTGCTGGGCTGGAGAGAGCAGACACAGGCTCCCAGTCTGCCTGAAAGCGCCCAGGCTGGGCGCTTCCAACCAGTCCTAATGCAGCTCAGAGCAGCATCAGGATTGGCTGCAGGGCAGGCTGGGAGCCTGTGCCTTCAGTCTGCAGCAGAGGAGCGGCGCGGTGGTGACGGCGGTGATGGTGATGATGCAGGTGTTTTTTATTTTATTTTTGTATTAATTTCCCCTCCCCTCACACACGCTGCCCGCCCCCGCAAAGCACCGCGAGCCACTCCTGCTCTTACATGACATGGCACATGGGGCTGCAGAAGCTCAAGATGCAAGTCTCGAGGGACTAGAAAGACTGTCATATACTGAGGAGTGGTAAAACCGTATCTTTGAATTTAACTTCTAAGGCACAGGAAAACAGCCAGGGCAAGTGTGAGTCGGTGATGGAGAGAAAAAAGTTTAAAAAAGCTATAAATGCCTTATTTTGTGTCCCTTTCTAATCCTGATTTAGGTTCACGTCGTAGTTTGCGCCAAAACTGGAGTACAATAGGTGTAGTAATATCATTCTTTCCTCCTTCACAGGTTTCGCCAGATAAATCGTGGGAGAATTTGTGAGGTGAAAATACCGCAAATTCTGAGTTTTGAAGCTAGAAGCAGGACAACACATGAACTATTATGATGTAATCTCTCACTCCATGCTACTGAACTCAGAATAAGTAGCAATGCCACACCTTGTAAATACCGCTCTTCGCAGTATTAGTTACCACTACCAATAACTGGCACTCATAATAAAGGTCTAAGCATGGAGAGGCATAAACCCCTCTGAAAGGCTGTCCATTGGTGGACATTCCTGTTTCTGCAAGCATGATTAAGATTTCAAAGAACCATTCAAGGGGATAACTGAGTCTTTGTGAAGTTTTGGTTGGCAGCAAGCCAGCTGTATGGGGAAGGTTGTAGTCTGGAATTTCATGGGAGGAATATCGAGGGGTCACGATATTTTTACCAAAATATCAAAAATTAAATTATCACGGAGGTAAGGATGATATATATATCGGCTACGTGTAGTTGTAGAGTTAGGGATAGAACATCTATACACACCTGTCGATATTTTGCTCCTTGATATGCTGCTCCTGCTATTGTAATCATTAAATATGCCTTCCGCGATGTCCCAGATCCACAACACAGGGAAGAATATGCTTTGCTTTAAAAAAACTGATGTAAAGCTAAAACCAAATATAAAGTGAGCGCGAGCCCAAGCCAGCAAGAGGAAGACGAGATGAACCTTGAAATCCCTAATTTGCAGCAATTAATAGGTTTCAATGGTTTATCTGACACTGTGGTATTTCTGATTGTTCTGTGCTGTGTATTTGTGACTGCTAATCGGACTTTTCAAAGAGGTTAGAAAGCCCTGTAAACTCGTCAAAATATTTCCCCAAATACAAGGGTCATCATTATGACCCTGGTTGACTGGTTTAATGAACGGTCACTAACACACATAACAAAAATTGACATCCGGGTGTACAGAATTTGTTGTGTGCGATAAATATTGCCTATTATGAGTTTAGCCCTTAAAATCGGGCATATCATTTGGATTTTGGTACTTACCTCATACAAATCAGTATTTTCTGGGAGTTACTGAGCATTTTTTCCTTTTAAATAGCAGGTTTGACTTTATGAAATTTATGCAAGGATGCACTTTTTGTCATAACCAGTATGTAATGGTTGTTATAAAATCCTCAAAATTCATAATTTCGATATGTGCTGTAACCACATATTTCTGATGTCCTTGGACCACTCATAATGTGTGCCAAAGACTGTCAGGGCTGAAGTGACCTCCAATGAGAATTTTCTGGTGGGTTTGTGAGCTCGTGCTGCTGTGTGTGCATGAAGAAAGTGTTGTCCATTAGGACATCAGGTCTTTGAGGTTTCTTCTAAGTGGATTCAAGTATCTTTTCCGCATTTGCATACATGGATTATATTGATTTATCATTATGGTATGTAGAAGTAGTGTTGAACTCTGTGCTTATCTATATTCTTACCTTGATGATGTAGAGGTAGTCAATATTCTGTGGTCAATATTTTTGTCGGCCGATATAAAGAAAGTTGATATTTTGATGAACCACCTGTGGGTGGCTTGTTGGAGTAGAGTGCGAATGACCACAGTTGTGCTATTATTCCTATGTACTCTTCTTCCTACCTTGGTCTCAATCAGATGGGGTAAGAAGAACAAGTGTTTGAAAGTGCTCGGTTCACATTAACCAGCTGCTGTGTCTTATATTTCCTTCAAGTTGCTTATGGAATGAATCTTTAAGTGGCTGCCGAACCATCAATTTACATCCTATGCTGGATACAGCAGTCAAGACAGAAGCTCTTTATAATCTAAAGTGGAGTCAGTGTCCTGAAGTATTGTGGTTTGCAAGCCATTTTAGGGCTTGCACAACCGAAACAAATGTAAGCTGCAGTGTTCCGAGCCCAACACTAGGAGTACTCTAGCCCGGTTGGGCCTTGTTCAGGATCTACCAGGCCCATTGGGATTATGAGTTGTGCGGTAAATCCGCTGCCCAGGACAGGTTCCACAGGGACTCTGGCTGCTGTAAACATCTCAGATTCCAAATGGAAATGCAGTCAATAGTGTTTTAGTAAAAACAGTTCTGTCTGTGAGGGGGTCATAGACAAGCATCTTCTGTAATTTGTACGCCTGTTGACTGAGGTTCAGAGTTAAGGGAGACTTAAATCTCTCCCTTGGCCTCTCCCATTAGCAACTGGACATTTGCATTCCCAGGCACTTCCTCGGCACTCGCTCACTCGCTTTTTTGTTTTCTTTGCAGTGTGCTTCCCCTCTACCTGGTCTCAGGACCCAGGAGATCTGCTGCCGAAGTTCAGGGATCGCTTGGGGGGTCCATGACTGCTTGCCCTGCGATGGGTATCAAGGTAAGCGCCGCCGTCCACCAATTGCTAGCCTTATTGTGTATCACTTTCAACATGTTGACTTTCTTTTATAATGCCAACGAGCCGAAGCACAGGAACATCAGAGTGTTTAAAATAATACATGGAAATATAGGCATTTATTAACAAGTGCAACCTGGTTTATACAGAAATAAACAATTGCCAGGGTTAACCAAAAAACAAACATTTACTTGGTTTCATAGGGCTGGGCGGGGTGTTTCAATAGGCCGGTGTTCAACTATTCTTGGTGCAGTAGGTGCAGTGGCATCATGGCCTATGGTTCTCATAGGCCCGCTGAACTCCAATTATGTCACTATCCAATCGGGGACAGAGCACCCATTTTTCTTGAGTTGAGGTCCACGACCCCTTCTTATGCCACTGTTATAGATACTTCGATTGTGCTTCTAGGATAGGTTTCAATGTGGTCATATGCATTTATTTGACTCTTTCATTTATTTTCTTAAATCAGTTTCTACTCCTATTTTTGCAAGCTTAAGAAAATATGCCAATGCCTCACAAAGCATGGATTTGGGTCCCTCAGCGAGGACACATCGTTTCTTAAGTAGCTCATACCGAACTATAGTCATGCTGCCTCATTCTGGGAGCCAAACACTGACTGGAAATACACAAGCATTGGCAAAGCCAATTGGCCTTGCCTTTTGGCTTTGCCAATGTACATCTATTAGCTACGTTCACTGGCGATGCTGAACAGCATTAGTTAAAAAAAATGCCTGATGTGTATGCACTAATGTAGGCATGCAATGTATCTGTCATAAAGCAATGGCAGTCATTACATGATGACATGTACACATGCATGCATCACCAGGCGTGCACGTGTACGAACCTCATGACACAACGGCCATTTGTTTTTTTATTTTTATTTACAGTTGCATGATTGAGGGTGGAAGCAGTACACAAGGGAGAGAGCAAGAAACCACAGGCACTTCTATGAACTGCTGAACAAAATAAAAACATTATCCGTCGTCGAATTAGAACACAGTGGAACAAACAAAGAAAAGAGGAAAGCTATTGAATATGAAGCAGGCAAATGAAATAGATAAGAAAGTCATTCAATCAAAAGCAGGGGCCTCACCCAAAGTGCTCTAAGACCCTCATTAGCAGTCGGGGGGAGAAGAATTACAGCATGGAATTACCATCCGCCTGTGAGCGGGTAGCTTTTCCTATGCCTATTTTTAGGGCGAGGGTGGTAATTCTACACAGTTAAATCATATGAGGCTTGGACTCGAGAAGGCAAACATTATATGCTCCCACTGTCAGGAAGTCCCTTCTTCTTCCCTCCTTATACCCCACAGCCCTCTCCCTTTACCCCGCCTCACCCAGAGACCCGGGAAAAGCGTTTATTAGCTGCTTAGAGCAGGGTATACATGTGTGTGTTAAACCGGAGGGAACAGAGAATTTAAAGTAGTTTACAATAGGAAAAACATTGTCCCTCATGGTTGTTCCCCATTTCATTGGTTTTGACTTGTAATTGCAGGGAGCTGGAGTGGATCTACTACACAGTAACAGTAAATAGGGTTGCTATTTACCGTGCCCCCAGTACTATGAAACCCAGAAGAGGGCCTTTATGTATATATTTTAGTGTATAATTAAAAATAAGCGTTCAACAGCAGGTAGCTAAAGCGACAGCAGGTGTCTAAAGCGGTCTCAAGGTGAGCCATGATAAGGAAAAACAGAACACCAACAGGCCAGGGAGGAAATCAAAGAGGGTGTAGATTTGATGAAGCTTTAAAAAAGTTTTCAACATGTAATTTCTTCCAAATTATTTTCAGTGGTGTACCATGGACAATAGGATATCACGACTAGGACATTTCACTGCATTATGTGTGCTGCCCTCGGTCATTCTGAGTTACATCCCAGCTTCACTATCCTCCATCCATGAACCCCTGGTTTTAAGGGTTATATCTGGGCACCACTGTAAAATAAATGTGGCATGTCATGGCGTTTGGGCTCAGAGGCTGTCAGAACAATTTATTGTGATAAAATCGCAAGCATTGCTATCGGGAATATGTGTAAACTGCTAACCTCTGCATAGCTACACAATGATTAATCCACCGAAGGAGACGGGCAGTGTCAGAAGGGCCACTTGTTGGAGGTAGTTGCCTCTGGGTCCAGGCTATGGTAAGTATGGTGAAATGGTGGGTGTGCAGATGGAAGAAAAAGGGCTTAAGCAGTGGTGGTATTTTGAAGGGTAAGGGTGTGTGTGTGCTCAGGCATTGTAGCGTCTTCCCCAGCCTGAATACCTGTAAATGACGAAGCCACACACGGAGCTGTAAACCACATGCCTTGATTCCTCTTTATTCGTCTGTGTGGACCTGTGATTTCTAACATTCTAAATCAAGATTTCCTTACATTTTATTCTAACGATTACTTCACACTGATACAGAAGTCCTGTGGGAGTCAGAAAGGTTCCATTCTAAACCATTCATGATGCTACATCTCCCCCTCTGTTAAATGAAAATTTAAATTTTTATATAATCATTAGGCATATATGTATATTTACTTACAAAAACAATGGTTACAGGGACGTTATAGTTAGCTTCTGAATTTACTTGTACAAAGCCTTAGCAAGTCAGCAGTTATAGTTGTAGGTATTTCAAGTAACTATAACTGGTACACTAAGGTAACTATAACTCGCGCCTCTGACATGCACATTTTATTAATGAATAATTTTACAACAAATGTTACAATTATATTATTAATTATGTTATAAAATATGTCATGATTGCAGTAATACCTGGGGTAATTAGCAGTGCATGGTGAGGGCGCAAGTTTTAGTTACTATAGGGCACAAGTACAATGTACAAAGTACAATGTGTAACTTTATTTTGGGTGGCAGCCCGGTACCTTTTTGTATGATCTTGGTCGTAGCTTCTTGACTGATGATGTGTAGACTTCTTAGCAAAACTTTCTTTCCATTCACAAGCTTCACTCCGGCTGAAGCTTCACTTTGACTCCACATACCCCAACTGTTCGACTCAGCAGTTCGACAAAGGCACACATGGCACACAAGAGCAGTTTGCTTGAACCACAGCAAACTCTCCAGGAGAGCACTTTCTTCGAGTTACTTATCCCCTATCTCATCACTAGTTGTATTGTCATTCCCAGCCTGGGTATCAGGCAATGACTAGGCCACACATGAAGCTGTAAATTACATGTCTTTATTCCTCTGCCTCTACCTGTGAACTCCAATATTCTAACCCAAGCTTTTATTACATTCTGTTCTAGCGATTACTTTACACTGATACAGAGTCCGCTGGGAGTCAGAACGGTTTCATTCTAAGCCATGTAAGACACTACATCCATGAAGGGTGGGCATACAAGGAGAGCATGGCTATGCTTCGGTTGGATATTTGAGGGATGGGAATATGTGTGGGAGCAAGCTGGGGCCTGATCGAATGCTGATTGTCCATGATCTTCATTCACTGATCCAGCCTACTGTTGCACTTATCAGAAGAAGGGGAAGTGGGTGGAAGCAGTAAGGGCACAGGTGGCAAGCTTTAGAAGTATAGGCTGTTGCTGAAAAATCATAAAAGGAATCAGCTGAGTGATTTGCATCTGATGACAGTGTAGGTTTGTGGGAATGTGTATGATCTACATGGTTGAAAAAGGTGTGAGACGTCATACCTGTCATTGACATAGGGGATGATAGGCAGACAGAAGCATAATGGCTCAGCTCCCTGTAAGTGTGACACTAGTTATCACAAGCAGGAGTCTGAAGGTATATAGGTCCATGGCAGTAGTAGCATGACTTAAGCATGATGAGGTGATTTGTAGTTCAGTTCACACATTGTGTTGTTGCCTCTGGGTTTGCCACAGTGCCACGGTGATTGGTTCTACCACTATTAGGTGACAATAAACAAAGAAAGATATTAAGGTTTAAGACTTTAAAGCTGATATTGTGCTTCAGAGACTGCAGTTTGTTTGACATTCCACTCTGTACATGAGTGTTATTTAAGATAATAATAAAAAATATATATCCAGTGAGACGATATATTTAACTGATATTTAGAAAGCAATATTTAGGTCAGACAATATATCTGACTACAATATTCTGACATACAACCCCTGGGTTCTGATCAAAGTATCCTCCGGTGTGTGTTTTACCTGTCTTACCTGCATCTGCGTACTCCCTCTTCCTCCCCTTAACTTAATCCTGCTAAAGAGCTGTTGAACAGACTTACACCATCTGCCACACTTGGAATGTTTCACATCCACTCATTTTGTTAATGGGCTACAAATGGTGAAAACATTTTAGACAATGTGGTGCCCACATCATGGGCAGAAAAGGAAGGAAGATCACTCCAGGATGTGCCAAACATTGATGGGTCTCCCTAGGATGATAAACAAGAAACTTGGGACCACATGATCACCCTTGTAGAAGTCAAGGCCCGAACCATCAACTGGTTGCTTCACTGAAGCCATTATCATCCCCAGACCTTTTAGCCCAGGCAAGTGGATGCACAGCATGAAGAGGAGTGGAGGAATCCCAACCATAAGGCTAAATACTCCTAAGCATTATTAAGTGTGCACATTTACCTTGGGTAGTGCTACCTACTCCATTACATTCCCAACCCTGCCCAATACATGACGCTCAGCTAGGTACTAGCCACAGGGTCCCAGGCCCTCGGTGTGGTTACAAATGTATGTAACCTTTAAGATTCGCAACCCGCGAGTCCCTCAAACCAGCTTAGATGTTCCTGCTACCACCTTGCTGCTCCTAATGCATGATCAACAGGGAAAGTGACAATATACCCCTGATATGCTGATACGGAGGTTAGAGGTGCCACAGTCAGTAAGAGATGAAGAGAAGCATCTGTAGTGTTCTATTCCTCATATAAGAAGTTATAAGTAACTGGGGTCTGGTCTATGTTTTCAAGAATGATTAAAAAAGTGCCATATGCGCGACCTTGTTATCAATTTTGGCTGCAATGACATATATACCATTTGGGTTAATTTGCCGTGTAGCTAGAGAAGTGGGTGAGGCATCCCCTCTATATCCGTGACTGCCCACTTGTGAATAAAGACCAGAGCATGGTGCCCAACCAGCAGATTATAAGTATATATGTTGGAAACTGTATGGTGAAAATAATTAAGTTGGGTTCTTGGACCTTAAGAACCGGATGAAGGCTTAATAGAGATGTGCAAAAGTAAAGGAAATAATATTACATGAAACCATACACCCATTACGAAAAATTGTGAATACATTTTGCCAAATATGTCTTGGAGTAACTGTTGGTGTGTCTATCCTTTTATTTCTTTGAATAATTTATTTATAAGCTGACACATAGGGTAACCATCAATTACCCTTAGAGGACGACACGAAACTTTGGACTTAGATAGGAGTGAGATACCATCCTAATAGTAAACATCAATAGGATCAAATCAATAAACAACAGTTTCAATATTGTCAGTAATTTTTAAACACACCATGATCTGTGTGGCCATAAATCACCAGACCAGTTTATTAAAGTTCAAACATGTATTGCCCTTTAGATTAACAGTGCTAATCATGTCAATCAAACACAAGGCCAAATGATACAGATACAAGAATAACACAAGCTGACCAAATCTTCCAAAGAAACTTAACCTAGACAGAATATTTATCATTAAACATTTAAGAATCACCATGCAGAATAACAACAATAACAGATGAATAATATACACAGAATACATCTAGTTATCGCAGATTAATTGTATTACAATCAATTTATATGGGACAGTCAAATTTAGAATTTGGCATTCTTAACTACTACTCTAATTCGTTAACCATAATTATACATGTTGTTTATGGTGTTTACCATAACATCTGCACGTTTTTATTTAATAACACACTACTTCAAACAACCTTTTATTATATTTTATTTCACACTATATTTATGTCACACTTTTTATTAATAATGTTTGCACTCCAACAATCCCTCCTCTGTCGACTATATGTGTTGTCACAAAATATACTTAATAATACTTGTGAGACAGTTCAAAGTTTAGTTTGACTAGAATATCTACTGTTTCTCAATTTTCTCCAGTTTTCAGTGTTTCTCAAATCATGAAAGTATCTGCTTCTCATTTGTTTCTAGTTTAATTTCTTCCCTCCTCTGTTCATTTTTCACCCTTTGTCTTTTTATCAATATATATAATTTTCAAAATCCAATTATACAGATGACACATATAACTGCAATCAATAATGGTTTCAATATTTTTCCCACAATACCCTGATCAAGATTACCCAGCCAATTGTTCACTTCAGTAACACTTTTGCCAATATTTTCCCATATCTCTGGTTCTTCAGATCTTTTAAGTTTGAATTTGAACCTGTCAGGTTCGTAATACAATTTCTAATTCCTTTGCTATTGTCAGGTGTGTATGTCCAACAATGTTTTGCTTTCAGCATCCGGCAGAATCCCCCTTCCTTTGCTAAAGGTATATCTAATGCAAGTCTGTTCTGGAGAACCATAGAATGGACTGCAGCCATTTCAATATTGATTAAAGTAACAGCTCCAGAAAGATCAGTCAACATGTTATCCACAGTAGAAGACAACTTTCTAATTTTCAAAGCATTCAGAACAACTCCTGCAGAAGGAATAATTACTCCAATTATATTCCCAATTATTTCAGAATAAGTTGCTTGTTTTGATCTTGGCCTTTGCAATTCATTTATGTCATGTATGTCATCTATATTGTCAGTCTGGTAAATCTTTGGGAATACAACTCCCAAATAACATGTCCTATACCATCCCCTTGGGAGACGATAATAAGCATTCTTTCCACAGATGTAATGTACTCCAGGAATTGCAAGATCTTGTCCATTTAACATAAAGTCCCATGTATCCTTAAAAAGAAATACATGTCTGCACTCACTTGTTCCCACAAACTTAGTATCAGTTCTGGATTGAGGTCTACAGATACAAAGCTTTCATACATGTTGAAAATCTAAAGCAAGCTTTCTTTGTGTTTTAGTCTCACTAAATGCGTAATCATTTCTAAATGTCGTCTTCACTAACCCTTTCTCTATTTTCTCCTTCAATGCTTTTCTTCTGTCATCAGTTTGACCCAGAAAAGATTTTTCTACTGGTGGAAGCAAGCATGTCAAATTATTGTGGTGAGCATAAGCAGTAACAATGTTAGTGTAGGCTCAAAGCATCCTCCCACAATATTAATATTTCTCTCTTTAGCTATGTTACTCAAGTGTTGGTTAATCGGAACAAAAGAAAATACAACGTTGAAATTAGAGTAGAAATATTGTATGTACTCATGGGTATAAAGCTTTGCTAGTAAATGACTGCAGCTAATTCCATACTTTAACGGCAAGCTATGATAAGTAATTCCTTCCTGCACTAATGAAGGAATCTGCGTGCAAACCTAACATTCTCTCACATTCATCATCTCAACATATTCATACAGCAAGGGATAGAAAACATTAGAAGAAAGATCTCCTTGTGAGTTGTCTAAGTGTAAATATTTCTCATTCCTGCTAAACTTATCTAACTTCGAAAGTGTAGTAGTTTCTGAAGAAGGTGTATAATTAGTTTCAGCTTATACTAACAATCACTAACAAACTTACTAGCACACATACAATTCCCAAACCAAAACACATACATTTGAACATCTATTGTTTTTTACGAGATTGTTATTGTTATCAATGACCTGTAAATAATCAGAAAGTAGAAGAAAAAGAAAAATATTTAACTATGCAGCCAAAATCAAAAACAAAAATCATCTTCAGTCTTCTTTGCAGTTATTTACAGCAGCATTCAGACTTTCCCAGAACTCTGTCAAAAATCGGTTTAGCAGCCTGTCAAAATTCTGTTTTCAAAAGTCTCTTTCTGTAGATCATATTCTATTGGAGAGTGATTATCACTTGCAGCATATAATGTCTCTCTTGTTCAATTAGCAATGTAGTTTCAAATTTCAATTCAAAAGCAATTTCAGGTTCCAAAATATTGAGCTGGAAATACATGATCAAAACAAAAAGACAAAAATTCACATTGCCACTCATCTGTCACAAAATACGCCCATCCAGGAGCTGAGTATCTTCGGCTTGCAACTCTTTTTCTCTTTGATCTCCGATTTGCACTCAGATCTTCATCTGTATCTGCTCTTGTTGTTGTATCTGCCTCTTCATTTATAGTTGAAAGTACACCTGGAACCTTTTCATATGTTTGCAGTTTGGGCCACTTGTCGTCCTTCACAGCTTCCTTTAACAGTGTTGTTTGCAAAACTGGACTTATAACTCTTCTTGATTCTGCAGGATTTATACTTTGGCTTAATGTACCTGCAACTTTAACTAATTCAGGAGGAGTCACATCTGCATGACTTTGATTCAACTCAGCACCCTCCTCAGCTGATTCAGGAAATGTGATTTGTTTCAACTGAACTTCCCAATTGTCTGCTTCTGGGAGAGTACTCCTCTGACTTGACTCTCCTGCTATGGTTACTGATGCTTGAGCAATTTCAGGAATCTCTATTTCATCTCTCAGAGGTGTACCTGGGTCTTCACCAGTTTGCACGTGTAGTTGTTGGTGCTCTGAACAACTCTTCATCTTCCAAAATATATGGCACTTTTCGAGTGTGGCTGGCATGAATCCATTCAGGGATTCCAGCACACTTCACAGCAGATGTTGTAGCAAGTATGACCTGATAGTGCCCCTTCCTCCTAGGTTCCAGACAAGTTTTTCTCATGTGCTTCTTGACAACCACCCAATCACGAGCTCGCAGACTGTGACACTGGTCTTGGGATGGCAGCACTGCTGTAGCTTTCACCTGGTGAGAGAAAGAGCGAACCACATCAGCTAGACTCTTGCAGTAATCCAGCATCATATCGTCTTCACAAAAGCATTTGCAGGAACAGCTGGCAATCTCATTGCTCTGCCCATGAGGATTTCATGGGGAGAAAGTCCAGTCTTTCTGTCTGGTGTGTTTCTCATACTCATCAGAACCAAAGGCAAAGCATCGGGCCACCTCAGATTTGTAGACACACACATTTTTGCAAGTTGTACCTTCATAGTGCCATTCACTGCTCTACTAATCCAGAAGCTACAGGGCGATAGCTACAATGCAACTTCTGCTCAATGACACTGCTTAATGTTTAAGGCTGAACATAGTAATTTTATCACTGCTTTATTGAAGTGACTTCCTCTATCTGATTCTAAAGAGACTCCAGAAACGCAAAGCGAGGAATTAACTCTCTAAGTAAAAGCTTTGCTACTGTGAGGCTATCATTTCTACAGGTGGGATAAGCTTCAATCCAGTGACTAAAAATAAAGACAATCACCAACACGTGCCTCAAGCCACCACACACACAGGCATCTCATAAAATCCATTTGCACTCTGTTGAATGGACCTCCTGCTCTTCGAATGTGACTCAAATTGACAATTGTTCTTTTCCCCACATTCAGTTGTTGGCATGTAACTCATCTGTGACAAATTGCTTCAGCAACTTGTCTAAACTTTGGATTGAACCAGGATTGTTAAAAGGGTGACTCATTGCATCTCTGTCAATGTGTGCTTGACCATGATAGTATCTTGCCATTTGTGTCAGTAGACAGTTTGACAAAACCACTTGCCCTTCATTTGAAACCCAGATTTCATCAGTCTCTTTGAAAATGTTATTCAATTTGAGAATTTCAATTTTATCCAACCTTTCTTTTCATCTTCAGAGACATTTTCTTGCAAACGTTTGATCTCCTCCCATGTATCAATCACTGTTAACATGTAACTTAGGTTTAGTTCATCCACATTTAGTTCTTTCCATTCCTCATTAAAAGAGATGCAGTTCATCTCAAAACCTTGCGACTTGATCCACATAAGCATTTCCCATTGAAACAAAATCATTTGATTTATGGTGTGTACTGCATTTAAGCACAGCAATCCTCTGAGGTAACTGTAGGGATTGTAATAAATCATGAATTCTATCACCATTTCTAATTGGTGAGCCAGAAGAGGTAATGAAACCTCTTTGTGACCATAACTGCCCAAAGTTGTGCACTACAACAAATCCATACTGACTGCCTGTGAAAATTGTAACGTTAAGCTGTGCAGAAATACAGTGTGCTCTAATAAGAGCCACTAATTCAGCCACTTGTGCACAAAATTCTCTTTGAAGCCTTGAAGCTTCAAGTATACCAGAGATTTTGCACACAACAGATCCAGATTTAAATGTCCCCCACATTATCTCTTAGACAGGAACCATCAACAGAAACAATTTGATCATTTTCCTCTTACTAGGAATCCTGAATATCAAATTTAGGTTTTTGCACAATTCAGTAATCTCCAGAGAGTCATGTTTAACTTCTTTCAGTTTTTCAGTTTCAACATTGTCTACTGGGAGCAAGGTTGCTGGGTTAAGTACTATATACCTCTTCAGGGTATCATTTGGAGAGCCTAAAATCAAAAGCTCATACTTTGTGAGTTTTGCATTTATCAAATATTTGGTCTTTGTTCAGGTGAGCAAAACCTCAACAGAGTGCGGGACATGGACAGTTAAAGGTTGTCCCATCACAATACTCTCACACTGAGTGAGTGGCAAACCAACTGCTGCCACAGTCCGGAAACAGCAAAGAAAAAGCTGCTGTGACTGGGTCCAAAGTAGCAGAAAAATATGCTACAGCACGATTTACACCACCATGTACCTGTACAAGAACTGAAAGAGCACAAAAATCACGTTCGTGACAAAACAACATAAATGATTTCATGTTATCAGGCATTCCCAAAGCTGGCGCTCTGCACAAACTCTCTCTCAGCTCAGTAAAAGCTTTCATACAAGCTTCATCAAAGGGCACAGGGTCAGAAATATCTTTGTGGATCAATCTCTGCAATGGCTTTGAAATAACAGAAAAAATGGGAACGCATTGGCGACAGTAACTCACCATTCGCAGAAACATCCTGACATCTCTTTGTGTAACTGGAGGATTAATTTGTAAAATAGCTGTAACTCTTTCTCTGGACACTTTCCTTGCACCTTTTTCTCTTTGGTGTCCAAAGTATTTCATTTCTTTCTGACAGTACTGTAATTTCACTGGGGACACTTTGGCCTGATTACGAGTTTGGTGGACGGTTTAGGCCGTCTGCCAGACAGACGTCTGACGGGGAGGTTGCCGTCGTAGTGGCTACCTCCCTGCTGGGCCCATTAAGAGTTTCCCGCTAAGTCGGCGGGCGGAAACCTGAGTTTCTGCCCTCAGGCCTAGCAGGAAACACCCTACAGCATTGTCTTCGGCACCAGCACCCTCGCAATGTTCACATTCTGTAAAATGTGAACATTGCGAGGGTGCTGGCCAAGGGGACCCACTGCACAGTCCATGTCCCCATGAAATTGCTAGCAGAGAACCATGTCATAATCCCCATGGCAGCGCTGCTCTGGTGGATTAGGACTGCCACAACTGCCAGATCGCCGGGATCTTTAATCCTGGCGGTGCTGGTGATCCGACAGCAGCACGACCTCTGTTGCCATAATGTGGTGCTCGGACTATCGCATTGGCAGTGGCCCGACCGCCACTGTGAGTATGACTGTCAAGTGATGACCACCTTTATGTCAGATTTAACCCAAATGATTCAATAAGGCAATAGTATCTTGCCTGCATGCTTCCTTCATCTTGGAAGCAACCAAAAAATCATCAATGTATTGAGATAATGCTGATTGGAAAGGCATTTGCAATGATTTCCAATTCTTTTTCATCACTTGAGTAAGTATGGACGGAGACTCTGAAAAGCCTTGTGGGATTCTACTCCAGGAATACACATGATTATAGAACTTGAAACAGAAAAAAAACTGACTATCCTCATGAAGAGGCACTGAGAAAAATGCTTGTGAAAAGTCCACCACAGTGAACCATTCTGCATCACATGTGAGCTGAAACAAAATCACTGCTGGATTTAGTACCACTGGACAACATTTGACCACTATGTCAATAATGTTCCTCAAATCTTGAAAAATTCTAAATTTCCCATTTGGATTTTCATAAACCCATAATAAGAGAGTTACATGGGCTGCTCAGCACTTCTTTCAGAACTCCCTGCTTCACAAAATCTGTGATTACAGGAGTAACTCCTTCAATTACATCTGGTGCCATATGAAACTGCGGAGTTTGCGTAAAAAACTGCGTTAGGCTTACTGTGACCTCCACTAGGTCAAGTCCTTTGTTCAGACCAATGTGTTTCCCAGAAAGATCCCAAACTTTTAATGTAACTGTACTCTTTATATCAGTTAGCAGGTCTTGTACTGTAAATGCAGGATAGAAACTAATCAGTGGAAATTCTCCATTAACTGAATCACATTCAATTGGCATAGATGAATCATCATCATCATCACTATTTGTCTGAATAGCAATTCCATCATTTGTACAGGTAATCAAACACTTTGTTTTGCACAACAGATCTCTTCCCAGTAAGGAAACTGCACTTGAGTCACACACTACAAATTTGTGCAAACCTTCAAAATTGCCAATTACAACAGGAACCAGTTTAGTAATCAGGTTTGTCAGGAATTGATTTGCAATTCCTATAATCTGTACTGTTTTCCCAGAATGTGGCGCATTAGGAATTTCTGCAGTTCTCACTGAAGAGTGTGCAACTCATGTATCAATTATGAATGAACCCTGATGACCCATTGCTTTTCCATTTACATAAGGACTCTGTTGATCCACTTCTAATGAAGTTTCTAACACACATTCTTCTTCATCCGAACTATCACTAATAAATTCATCATTCAATTCATCCTCACTGTGAAGTGTGAACTGCTGTACTGTTTGATTGTTTAGAATTAACTTTTAACCTATGTTCTGCTTAGGAAGCATCACCTGCTGCTGTGCCATTGGAGCTTGAGGTATCTGCAATTGTTGCTCTGGTATAATTTGTATTTGGGAATGCACCTGCTGTGACTTTGGCACCTAAAAACGTGGCACCCGTATCTGTTGCATCAGTTGGGGACTTTGCATTAGCTGAGGAATCTGCATTTGATTACTATTATTATGGACATTTAAATTAGGACTCCTTATTTTCGGTCCTCTCAAATTTGGAAAAAGGTGTTTTTCATTCATCTGCGTAACAATACCTTCCTGTACCATCATTGGGCACTCCCGTTTTACAATGCATGAGGCCCCCACAAGCATGACAAGGTAACATCTTTTACATTGTCTCCAAATCACTTGGATTCACACCAGTATTCAAATTGACAGCGACACATCTTCCATTTCCGCCATGACCTGTACCTCTTGCCTGGTTCTCAAACACATACATGTTTTCTTGCTGCTGTGGAAAAACTCCCTGCACTCCTTCCTTGCATTCCTGCCTGTGCTGCCATAATCTGCATTACTATTGCCTTCTCTTTC
Source organism: Pleurodeles waltl (assembly GCF_031143425.1). Taxonomy (NCBI): domain Eukaryota; kingdom Metazoa; phylum Chordata; class Amphibia; order Caudata; family Salamandridae; genus Pleurodeles; species Pleurodeles waltl. The sequence continues at coordinate 416,581,715 of NC_090448.1, read as the reverse complement.
ATCTTCTTCTATTTTATTTCAATGTCATCTCTGCAATATTTAGCAAACTATAATATTTCATCAACCAGTTTTGCTTGACAGCAAATCAGATGACTCTTAATCATCTGGCTAATTTCAGATCTCAACCCTTTTACAAATCTGAACACAAAATGAATCAAATTTTGGGGCTCAATTGTTTCTGTACCACTGTAATATTTAAATGCTTGCAACAATCTCTCATAATACGCATGTATTGACTCCTTTGCCTACTGTACTTTCCTAACGATCCTGTGCCAATGTATACTTTTAGGTGAAATACTCATTTTCAATAATCCAATCACTTTGTAATAGTATTTCATTACATCAGAAGATGGATACCTGTATGTGGATCTTGCTGGAGGCTCTCTTGTTGGCCAGTCAACGTGCCTTTTGGATTCAACCCATAAACCAGCTGGAACCACTATTTCTAAAATAGTATGCAAATCCTCCAACAGGCATTTTGCTAGCTTCACAAACATTGAGTTGTCATTTGTAAATGACAAAATATCACTCCTGCTCCAAGGGATATGTACATAATTCCCTCCAGGAATTTCTCTTATTGGTAATATATTTACTGGATTATCAGTTTGCTGCACATTAGCATTTAAATTGACAGACTTCTTTCTCTTCTGATCTCTTTTCTTTACCCATCTGCCTTCCCATTTATCTAGTGATCCCCATGTTTGACCATTCTGAATTAATTCCTTAATATGCATTTTCATTCCCAGTATTCTCATGTTCTCAATATCTTTTGAATCAAATTCTAACCTATAACTTTGTTTTAGTGGCTTTGATTTCTCAATTCCCACTACATATTTCTCTACAAGTTTTGCTAATTTCTGGTGTACTAATCCTGCTGTCTTTAAAACAATTTTACACATGAAGCGTAACTCATCTTCAGTATATGAGTCAATTCTATTTAACTCAAGTGTTCATTCAATCATTTAATTTAATTCTAATTTAAATCTTGCCCTAATTTAAGTCTTGCCAGGTTCAATTAATCTCCCCTTCTGCATTTGTTTTAACTCCACTTATTTTTTCCAGCTAGTCTGTTAACTGCTGAGCTGTCAAACCTTTTAATGAGACATTTTTTTTTTACATTGGGCTCACTTGGTGGAATAATACATGGAGTCTTCGGAGTCATCAAAAACAAATTTGAATTCAAATCTGACTTTCCCAAATTCTGTGAAGTCCTAGAATAGTTCAAGTCAATCAGTAGACCTGTCTTGTCTAAAGTCTGATTCATTGAAGACATGACTCCTGCAGTAACATCGAGTGTCTCCATTTCTGCATTTGAATTAAAAAGATTCTGTACATTATTCTCATTATTTCCCTGGGCAAACAATGGTGCAACAGGACCAATAGTAACAGGTACTGTTAATGCTTGCGGACTTGATTGAACATTTTGATTTCTCAAGTAAATTACTCCCAAACTCTGACCTGACAACATTGAAAAACTCAACTGTGATATTGTTACAGGTGTGTACCTCAGTATTGTCTGTACTTGCACTAGAGCCACTCAACTAGGTATAGTCTCCACCTGAACCATTATTGGTTTCTGGTGAAACTATTATGAATGTACCACTGGTACTGTCATGCTCGGTGCAGAACTTAGAGAATTAATTGTAGGATAGACTACAGGTAGCTCAACCTGAGTCATAGGTATGTGACTAACTGAAATAGTAGGAACATTAGTTGCAACCTGTACTTGACTTTGTGTTACTACAACTGGTACTGGAGTACTTGGACCAGTTCTAGTACCTGGATTTCTCTCTTGTGCTCCATATGGTGGAGGATGACTTCTTAGTAACTGCATTATAAATTCATCATCACCTGAGTCATCATCGTAAGTCAACGATTTCCTAGCCTCATCTGACTTTGGCTCATCTTCTTCAGAAGACTCCTTAATCTTTTACTTTGTTTTTGTCTAACACTGCTCTCTTTTTCTTGTAGAATTGCAGGAAACATTTTAATTCCCTGTAAAGTTTCAGTTCTCCATAATTTTTGCCCGTTGTCTCACCTTGCCTCTAATAATGTGTTCTCATCTTTTCTCATTCTCCTCTCAAATTTTAATTTCTCTTGTTGTCTGGCCACCAATTCACAAATGGCTAACGCTTCAAATTGTGCTGGTCTCAAAGGAGGTTTTAATTCATGTAGCACTCTTCTCAAATGTTCTAAAATTCCCATGTTAAACGTTCCATAGGCGGAAAACAATAAGCTCCCTTCGTTCTCGGTAATTTTGCACCACTGTTTCAACCAAATATATGCTGCAGTACCTTTCTCTTCAATTACGATATATGCAGGTGTACCTTCTGGTGGGGCAATTCCTCCTTCTCTAACTGGAATGAAAGCATCTCACTTAAGCGCACCATTTAACGCTTTGACATTTTTCATTTTTACTTTATTCGGGCTTAAAACTACAATTTAAATTCAAAACAGACAGTAATTCAATCACAAAATCCTTTTTGCTTGCTTTTCTCAACCAATAACGCTTCACGGTTTGTCTACCAATCCATTCGCGACTCCAGCTCACCAACCGACCTATCCCAGCATGAACCTAGTGACGTCACACTCCCACGCACAGTGGCTGACAAAGTCTTGCAGACTCTTCTTCCAAAACTCAATTCACACAAAACTAAATGCAAATATTGTGAGCACCAAAGAAAAATCAACACACCAACTTGTCTGCTTATTTCAGGTAGGGAATACAATCACTTTGGAAGCATCACAAATATTTTGATCGCAGCCTTTAGCTCTGAAAACTACTCATTCGATCTTTGCTTTCTCTGATTTGCAAGTTAAATTCGACCAGCAAATTTCACCCTTGACTAGTACTATATCCTCTTTGTGTACTCAAGAATTACCAATATCTGTCAACCTACCACTCCTTTTAACACACGTGCTAGTAATACCAGTTGTCAACCACGCCCGATTGACCAAACAAACAGACAAGCTACAACAACAACTAAATGTGTTAGAGACACTTGTTTAATACTCAATACTTCGGAGTCTTAGAACACACAGGGACTGTATACCAACAACCACTTGGGCAATTTTGTAGCACAAAGCGCCACACCCAATTGAAGTACAACGACTTCCCTGCATACACCCTTTAGAGTACGCACATTCCTTAACAAACTACATTGGAGTACGCAAACACCTTAATTCTCTCAAACATCACAATTCACCTGCAATTAGCACTGCAAGAGCAAAACCTACCCAAATGCAAATAAAACTAGAAACATCTTCAAACAAGCAATGGCAAAACTAAATTTCAAAATGTCATAAAGCACTAGTAAAACTAAAGCTTCCAAATCTTTCTAAATGACATATAACTAATAAAAACAGGATGTTTCCCTCCTAATGAGACAGAACCATCATATGATACCCTCCTATTGAGATGTATCCATCCTTTGCTGCTACTAAATTTGTGGGTGTGTCCAGCCATATATATTTTGTTTGATAATTTATTTATAAGGTGACACGTATAGGGTAACCATCAATTACCCTTAGATGTTGACACAAATATTTGGACTCAGGAGTGAGATACCAACCTGACAGTCAACATCAATAAGATCAAATCACTAATCATCACTTTCAATATTTGAGTCAGTAATTCATACACCCCATGACCTATGTGGCCATAAATCACCACATCAGTTTAATAAAGTTCAAACATTTATTGCCCTTTAGATTAACAATGCCAAGATCATGTAAATCAAAGGCAAGACCAAATGATAAAAATAGAAGAATAACACACGCTGACCAAATCTTCTAAAGAATCTTAACCTAGACAGAATATTTACCGTTAAACATTCAAGAACCACCATGCAGAATAAAAACAATAACAGATGACCAATATACACATAATTCATCTAGTTATCACAGATGAATTGTTTTACAATCAATTTAAATGGAACAGTTGAATTTGGAATTTGGCTTCCTTAATTATTAGTCTAATTTGATAAGCATGTGTGGGCTGCAAGCAAAAAGAAAAGAAGGCAAAAATTAATTCAGAATACATATGACCATGGTGCTAACCAAAAATAGCAGTTGGGTTTTCTAGAGAGAGGAAACATACGAATTTGAAAGAAAGATAAAAGCAGCACATTTGGTTATACCTCTTCTAAATGGATCAGTAAACAGCAACGTCTTCATTATTTTGAGCATCTGGTCTTCTTCACTGGACAATGGCATAATAGGGAACAGTTCAATATAGTTTGGCCTTAATGCATCTGAACTATTTGAATCATAGACAGAGAGCTAAAAAACAGGAACACATCATTTCACTAGCTGAGAAAAGGAAAATCTGCCCTTAGTTCACTTCTCTTTTGCTATAATAAATCCTTAGAAAGCAAATAGCTAAGCTTCTATTGGTCAAACTAAGGGGTGGTTTAGGTCAGAACCAATTAGCTTTTCTCTACATTTCAGAAGTCACTTTTCTTCATTTTCTGTATTCATGATTGGCTCATCTTCTCTCACTGCAGTCAACAGTTTCTGCAGTAGAATACAATTGTTGCAGGTTATACATGAGCACTGAAGACTATTGTTCCTGGACACACATTATCTCATCCCAGGAAGACAGACAAATGTTACAAGGTAAGAACATAACTTTTCCACTGTGTGCAAGTCACACAGGATGCTTAGAGAAACATTATTTGCAGAGTTAACACTTTAAAAACATTACCTCTGGAAAATTACTAAAACGTGAGGCCTTTTTTAAAACCAATGCTAAAACATAAAGAATAAAACATTTCATAATATTGAAACTATTTATCCTTTTAGTACATATTATTATTCATGTTTCAATACATTTCATTATGAATAAACAAAATACATTTTCATTAGACAGTTATTTTCATAATTATACATGTTGTTTATGGTGTCCACCACAACAGCTACACGTTTGTATTTATTAACACACTATTTCAAACAACGTTTTATTATTTGTTATTTCACACTATATTTATGTCACAATTTTTATTAATAATGTTTGCAATCCAACATATCTCCGGTGAAAATTGAACACAAGGGCTTTAAACGCATTCAAAAGTTACTCATGACACTTCCTAGGGACTCTTTCAAGGAGTTTCCCTCAGCATGTTCTGCTTGAACGACTCTTCTTAAACCAGACTGTCAGTGAAAACAGTGTGTGAAATTTCACACACACATCATTTCTGGTTTTTTTTTTATGTAAAGCAAAACTGTGCGAATTGCTCAAATTACGTAGTTGGCACAGAAATTTAACACGAGTCAAACAATAATCTTTAAAATGTATGCCTACCAAGGCACACTGTAAACCAGGACATGAGGCCACTCCTGTTCAGCTTAGCATCAATAGTGACAAAGTGCCCAAGGGGTTGCTGTCCTCAGGAAGGGCTGCACCGTGAAACAGGAAGTGTTGTGGCTCTGCGACGTGGTTACCTGTGTGTATTCCATACAACTTGTGGGTTCTAGATTCCCAGTTGCTGTCTGGCAGTGCTTTTCACCAGTGGCCGCCACCTGATGTGAGTTTTGTACAATAAACTACTTGTTCTGCTGGTTCCTTTCTACATTGAACCTAGCTCTGTTCTTTGAAGCCCCTGAAGCACAACATTTAACAACATAATAAGTCCTTAAGGCATAACCTGTTGCATATAGCCCAGGTGCTTTTAAACAGCACCTAACCCATGTTTAATTGTATGTGCTTTGGAACAGAGACAGACCCCGGCTAGCATGCTGAGCACCGCGCAGCTTAGCAACCGGACTGTTTACTGAACATAAATCATGCCAGCCTCCAGGTGGCCCCTCGGGAGAGAAGGAGACTCCATCTTTCCTGATTCTGGTTCTCGACTTGCCTAAAAGATGAACAAGTAGCTACATGAATGGCTTCCCTCTGAAAGCCCCAGAGGCCTGCACTGCTCAGGTGTAACATACAGCTATAGTAGGGTAAACGCCTCAAAACCATGCCTCATTAACATGTGAAAATGCTGCATACGCCACCCATAACACTGTTTGATTTATAAAAATTAAATGCTATGGTCCATGGTATTTCAAAGGTGTCCACTGCAGCCGGCACCACCCACAGTTCCTTCCACTGCTGCCAAGTGTCAGAGCCAGCATTACCTACATGGTAGTTTTACAGACCTGCCAACTCACACTATGCCACTGTGTGTCACATTGTTTTGGCTCTCTTCACATGGTCACCCGATGAGTAGCTAAAATCACAGTGTGGCAGGCACGAGGAGGTGGAAATCACTGAACAGAGTGGGTTTCCCTCTACTCTTTGGAGGCTGTAAGCAGCGAAGTCCATTACAAGGTGTAAAAACATCCAAGGGCATTGGCTGCAGCCCCAGTAACCTTTGTTTTTTTTGTTTTACTTGAAGGGGGAGGAGGTTGATGGGGGCGTGGAACGGGGCAGGCAGACCTCAGCATAAAGCCCCCTTTCCCCTAAACAGCATGCCCTCATCTCACACAGTGAAATGTATGTTTTTTTAAAGTGTATTAAATAGTTACACACACCACAAATGACGTCTGCTAAAAATTAGACCCATAGCACCACCAAATGTTGTACTTTCGTAAATATGTGCCAGTGCTGTGAATTTGGTGCTAGCGAACACTAGCACTAATTAAGCACGTTCCTTAACATATGAAAAAGCTATGTGCCTTGTGTTCTTAAGGTATGTGAGAACTATATCTATCTTGCTACATTAGTCTTTGAGAACTCTGAACACATTTCCTGTTTAACAAGTATGGACACAGCATGTATAAATAGCCTCTGCAACACCATGGCTGTATGAGACATAACATGCAGCTAAAGTGTTTGCCACAGCAAATTCCATATGCTTTCCTTTTTACTGGCATCTTCCCTCAATATATTTTGCAGGGTTTTTCCTGTTACAAACTCAGTTACACACACAAACACTGCTACAAACACAAACTGGCTTTAGGAGTGTTAAAGCAGAAATTGCGGCTATATTTTAATTACGCCTAACTAGAAAGCGGATTTCATGCAAGAGGTCGATGAACAGACACCAGTCTGCTGAAAGAAAACATCAGAGACATCAAATCAAATATCAAAAATTCTGTACACATTGTTATTAAATCAAGTAGATACCACACACCATGCACAATATGATCATGAATAACCATACCAGTTTATTAAGAAGTTAATAAGTTTAGTTCCCTGTATTAACAATGCTACGGTCATTAAAATTATTCTCAAAGACAATTGATACATGTAAAGCAACAATCTAAGCTGATTTAGTTGACGAGTAAACCGAAGCTTGATTAATGCTGTGACAATTATTATTACAATAGAGAAAACACAAGTCAATAACAATAGAATCTGAGCAAGAGAAATTGAATACATTAGAATCAACAAATACAATAATCAATAACCATTCATGAGCATGAGAGAAAATACCTCACCAACCACCAATTAGCATTAGCATGTTGGACTTCATGCAAAAGATTTAGTAATACAAATTTAGAAAAACAACTAACTATGGTGCTAATAAAATAAGCAGCAGTTCTGGTACCTGTAAAACAAAAAACAAAGTAAAAGACATTTCTCATATATTACCTATCCTAAGGAGACAGCAAAAGATTCTGCTTAATCAAGAGGACAGCAGCGTCTGCATCAAGACAGAAACAGGGTGAGGGAAACGGTTTAGAAGTTTGGACAATAAGTTTTGCTAAACCATTAAAGCATTCGTTCAGTATTGAACAGACATAATAAACGTAGAAAATAATAAAACATCAGAATGCCACTAGACTGTCTGGCAAAGCATGAAGTGAAGTCTATGGAATCCAGGATAAAAAAGAGCACACATCAATGGTGACTGAACATTAAATTAAATCTGCTGAACTCCTGTGATTGGTTAAAACAAAAGGTGAGAAGACTATATCCAATGAGACAGTTATTAGATTTCACAATTATATAAATGTTAGCATCAACTACATCCATTGGTTATACACTTCTGACGAAACATGTAATAATACAAAATGTATCTTGCACACTTCCTTCTCCGGCTGGATCTGTGGACCCATTGTTCGACTCCTTCCGAATACGCTGTTGCTGGACAATGATAACAAGGATATAGAAACATTTCTTCTGTAGCGTTTCCCTCAGAAAGAACACACGAGTTAGAAACATACCTACAGGCAATATGCGAAAGCAATGAATGGAGTCTGTTTAAGCAACGGATGCGAGAATACACGAATGTGTCTTTTACAAGAACATCAAGAAATGAGATAAACATGTACGGTGGCCTTGTCTGCTTGAGGCCCAGCAGAGAACAAGAAAATGCCTGTATTATTTCAGAAATTATATTCTACAAAGAACAGTTTAACTCTTAACATCACATTTAGTTTTCCACAGTTAGCTTTCATGTAGGCCTCATGTTAGGTGGTGGCCAATTTAAGAAAGCACATTCTACATAATACATCAAATTTAGCAAGTAATTCTCTATACATTGAATTATACGCATAACTACGTATAAGGAAAATATTACTACAAAATCTATGCGCTCACAGGAGCGCGTCCACATTCACTCTTTCAGAAGAGGTGTCACTGATCGCTAAATGCCATTTGAAACACTGCTATGAACAACACAATTCACCAATGAGATTTGTGTAGTACAGTTGCACAGGTTTGTGGAAAGTTGTAAGAAATGGGCCCTTTATGACACCTTCCACTGAATACTGCTAGTGCTAACCTGGCAGACAACAGTTCACCAAGGACTATAATACGCTTGACCCTGTCACGTTTCCCAGGTCCATGTGTGATGTGCTGCACCAGTACAGGATTTTTCTTTGGAATATGGGACTTGTAGTCTTGTTTATTAAAGTATAAAATAGAACTGCAAGCCTCAGAATTCAAAGAAAAGAAATCCAGGACTGGACTAGCACATCATGGATTAACCTGGGAAACCTGTCAACTATGGACACTACTTTGAGAATCCATGGACATATTGATAGGCTCACGTGGTAAATGGGTTCAGGAACTTAACAACACAAGCACGTAGATGACGGTGGGTGGGAACACTCTTGCAAAGTTTCTAAGGGCCTACTCTCATAGGTAAGTGTAAGATTGTGTGACTGGACCCCACTCTGGTCTCTCTAGGGTTAACCATAACCAGCAAAATTACACTAACCACCTGACCCATCCAACAAAGTAAGGAACAGTAGAAATGTTGAGTGTTGCACCACACCAGAACTTTATAACACATCCCAAAAACCATTATTGGACTGCGTTTTCAGCCACAAAATCACTACCTGCTTGAAAGTACAATGTAAATCATTACTTCGTGTGAACGACCACTCTCCTGCCTGTTTGTTTTGTAAGGACTTGTTTCTGTGTATGGTAACATAACAGACTGCAGCCAAGGCTGACATTCCAAGTACAGCTCAAAAAGATCATGTTTGTAAAACAATGTTTTTATTTAGAAACACAGCACGAGATTTAGTCTTGTCTGGAGCCTACTAAACAGCAATGCGGTGTTTCAAGAAAATCAGAGCTAACATAAAACCCACTGAAGGCCGCATTGGCTCTTTCGTCTGTCAAGCACAGCAGGTGTGTTGCTATCAATGGTGCAGAAGGTGCAGTGGCACTGGGTCCCAGAGCCCTGAGAGGTCCATGGAACCCTTATAATTGCTGTGTTTTACTGTGCCGACAACAGTCACGTGGGCCGTCTTCTTTGCTTGCACCAGGTCCCACGGCATCCTTGGTACACTACTGAAGCACAGACAGAGCCTTACTGAAAGGTCCCATGTGATCCTGATTTGGTTGGTAATAAAGGGGTTAATGAATCAATCGCAGAAACTGCTCTGTGACGTAACGCAACTTAAGGGATCCTACCCTCCGCTGGCTGCAGTCAGCAGCTCTCAAGCTACCTGGGGGAGAGGGGGGGAAGCTCGGGGGGCACCCTGCACCGCGGTGGCTGCGGGTACTAATGTTACGCCACTGTTACTGCGTAGATCTGTGTTTGACCAGGAGACGCCAGTGCTAAAAGCAGGGGAGCATCATAGTGAAATAACGAGGGAATCTGCACCGGCTCTGCCCATTCACCCAGTAATCCCTCATTGTCCCATTTAGAAACCCCGTTAACTCCGCCCCGTGTAGTTACTATCCCCCAGTAATCAGCACCTCCCGGGTGTGGAGTTAGGAGGGGGTTTATAATGGGGAAGCCGGAGTGCAACCTATAGTGCTAGCTCCTAGACTCCCAGCACCTAGACTGCGGTGCTGGGAATAGAGACTGCGGTGCTGGGAATAGAGACTGAGGTACTAGGAATAGGGAATAGAGGCTGCGGTGCTGTGAATAGAAACTGCGGTGCTGGGAATAGAGACTGCGGTGCTGGGAACAGAGACTGCGTGCTGGGGACAGAGACTGCGTGCTGGGAACAGAGACTGCGGTGCTGGGAACAGAGACTGCGGTGCTGGGAACAGAGACTGCGTGCTGGGAATAGAGACTGCGGAGCTGAATAGAGACTGCGGGGCTGGGAATAGAGACTGCGGTGCTGGGGATAGAGATTGCGGTGCTGGGAATAGAGACTGCAGTACTGGGAACAGAGATTGCGGTGCTGGGAATAACGACTGCGGTGCTAGGAATAGAAACTACGGCGCTACGAATAGAGACCGTGGTGCTGGGAATAGAGAGCTTGGTACTACGAATAGAGACGGCGGTCCTAGGAATAGAGACCGCGGTGCTACGAATAGAGACCGCAGTGCTGGGAATCGAGACCGCGGTGGTGGGAATAGAGGCTGCAGTGTTGGGATCAGAGACTGCAATGGTCGGAATAGAGACGACGGTGCTGGAGTTATAGATTGCAGGGCTAGGATTAGAGTCTGCAGTGATGGGAAGAGTCCTTGACGCTTAGAGATTCACCGGAAGTGTGTGTCCACAGTTACTAGCCTGAACCTTTTCAAATTACAAACCAGCCTGTTTATGTAAAAAACATCATTGACTTTAAACATTCAGGGGAGTTTTATGACCTGTTTCCCAGAACTGTACACATTTTGCTGAGCTAAACCCGTGGGCTGTGGCCTGGCAAAAAAGCTCAAGCTGGCTCAGTGCGCTGTAGGGAGAATTCTTTAGTAAACACTACATCGCCCATATATCATCCTATATGTCTCTATGCAGAGTGGTAATTTGTTATAACGAATTGAATAGATACAAATGTAATGCATAGTCATATAAAACACTTGAAGAAAAGAGTGCTGATACTGGCCCTGTAGTATTAGGGAGGGGAATTCTCCAGAGTTCCAGGTGGTCCTCAGTGCCTCATACTTCCGGGTAGTAAGTTCATAATATTGCAAAATATAGAGTGAAGGAGAATCCACCTAGAGCTTTAGGTGTAGAGTAATTGAGGGTGTGTGTGTGTTGCAGAAAATGTGCAGTTGTGTGTACATGCACTTCTTAACTTGAGCAGGTGGTTGCCACCGCGGTCATTTTTGGGGCCCGGCACTTATTTGTCCTCAACTGACGTTTCCCAAGAGCAAGAGAGGAGAAAACACACAAGTGGAAAGACGGAGGAAAAGAAAGACTTCCAACCATCTCAAAAGGAGAAAGCAGGAACACACACAGTGAGCTAAAGGGGCAGTGAGTGTCTGGTGGTGAATTAAAGAGGCATGAGGTGGATTCAAGGCTGTGTGGACACTCATAGCACTGGCTGAGGGTATTATTATTTTATTACAAGTGAAGCAGTGTCTGTATGTGGATGTACGTATGGTTATGTGTGTGAATTATGGTTATAGCAACCACTTTTCTTCAGGTCCTTACAGTTATTGTTTCCAGCCCAGAATCTTTGTATTATAATCTAAAACATTCTGGGTGTTGTAGTTTTGTTTTGCTCCCTACAAACTAGTAAGATCAATACTCTTGAAATCATTGATTTGTAGGTGAAAATTTCAGACCTGGAGAGATGTTGTAATGATATGGAGGGAAGTGGTCACCTCAAAATATAGGCACAGAGCTGAGCACAATTGTCGCTAACAATTGACCAAATGTGACCAAAGTTCTGGGAGGGAGCAGGGTGACTGTGTATAGTTTCTGCAGAAATCCATAATGCTGACGTGAATATTTTGACCGAAACAGCTGCTGGTGTTGATTAGAGGATATATGGAACAGAGATTAGGGTCTTGACCCTGAGTCTATGCTCACCTGAAAGTTTGCAAACTAACCCAGGGTACTGGTGTGAAAGTGTTCTCTGAGAGAATATCTAAAAGCGGCTGCCACTGGGCTGGAACAGATTAAATGTGATCTGTGGCAATAGTTGTATCATGTTTGAATACATAAATCAAGTCCCGGCTTTTTACCCAGCCGCACCTTTCCAGCAGGGACTGTGTGCTCAGCTGTAGACCCAGCGATTGTTTTACTCTAGTACAAACGTGTAAAATTCCTTGTTATTGCGTAATTTTTATTTATCACCTCCTTATGCTTGATTCACAAGTTTAGTTAATTGGAGCGGAAAACATTTAATGAGCACTGTGACACAAACTCCCAGATCTACTAACACTTCGTGCTGGGTTTGCTTCAAAAGAGTGATGCAAACCTAATGCAAATTGTTAGGGTTGGATTTCCGATCCAGTGCCAATCAGGATTTGTGTTTGACAGTACCACAAAGTAAGGCAAAGTTGGGCTATGCACTACTTTGTATCAGAGATGCATTCATGGGTGGTACATGGGTATTCCCATGCAACCACACATGGGTTTTGATGGAGATTCCTGTCTACTAACATTCATAGAGAGGAAATTGCACCAAAATCTTACGCCTCTTCGAGGCAGGCATAATGAAAAGTGAGAACATTTCTCCTGGGTTTTCCAGCTTTGCATGAGTGTTGCAATGCACAGCACACAAGTGGAAACAGTCTTGAAGGATAGTTTTTGTACAAGAAAGGTCTCCTTATTGTCTTTAGAGAACGCACACGCACTTGCGCTATGTGTTTTGGCGCATGGACGTCAAAGGTGTACCAGCGCAGGGGGAGAGGAAAATACACATATCTTAGTAGATATGGAACATCATTTCTCTTTCCCCTTGATGCAAGACAGAGCAGAAACTTTATGTCAAATATCTGTGAGTCTGGGCCTTAATGTCCCCTGACTTTAGAAACTGTATTTTACATACATTCAGCAGGTATATCATATGACGTTTGTACCAAAACATACTCACACTGACTCTCAAATATAATTCACATAATACAAGTAATGGAAGTTAAAATTACACATACTATATGCGAAAAATACTCTGTTTTCCTCTCTTCTACTAAGCAGGTGAATGGAAAAAGCACTTGAAAAGAAAGGTTTAAAGTCAAGAACAGGACTGTTTGAATTGGTCACTCTCGCCATGAGGCCACTTGGCATCTGTGGAAAGTCAACGTTTTACTTCATTTTTTGTGCTCAGTATAAACCGTTATACATTACTTGATGTATCAGTTTGAGCGCTTTGAAACAGCCTTTTAAATGTTCTATGAGGCAAGGTGCTTAAAATGTTAACCGAGTCATTTCCCACAACAATCTTATTCGCTTTGACTCAGATACCACTTTCAGTTGTACATATCATAAAGCAAGCGTAAGTGCAGCCCAAAGCTCTAACCTTGTGACTTATTGGCATCAACATTGTCATAGTCACGCTCCAGCTGCAGCACATAAATCGCATACTTAAAAAGAGAAACGTGATTAGCTAAACCCAATAAATGCCAGCATTGACCATCCTCAGTCAAAATTTTATACACTGATACCGGCATGGGAATAACAGGACATAGCAATTTACTAGTTTGCAACTTAGGTGTCCTGTTCACAGGCGAAACTTTTAGACGCCCAGTAGAAAAATCATTTATGTTTCCTGCTAAATGAAAGTCGCTAGAAAGAGTTCGCAATAATGTGGGCACATCAGTTAAAGATATGCAGGTAATCATAAAGTAACCGCTTTCATCACAGAGATCCTTGTGAGATAGGTGGGGATAACAAATTATGGTTGGTGCTCCCCTTCTGGGGGAGGCAGTCAAGGCTCCACCAACCTGACGGGCCCTGCGGATTACCCTCCAAACCTAGATTAGCAGCTTGATGAGTTCGCACCCCAAACAGAACATCTTTACACACCATGCATTATCCTGGAATACTTTATTGTCAGGATGCAGGAAAGCAAAGGATGCTGTTTTTACCCTTTTTTGCTCTCATAAAAAGATCCTACATGGATACTAGATTTTCGGACTCAAACCCTCCTCATAGATGACACTTGGTGGCCCACAACCCCCCACCCCCTGACTATGCATCCAACTTTAGGATCATTCTGGACACCCACCTCACCATGAGAAAACAAATCAACGCTGTTTCTGTCACCTGTTTAGCGTCCTCCGCATGCTGTGAAGGATTTTCCATTGGATACCCCTCTCCACCAGGAAGATGGTCACCCAGGCCCTTATCGCCAGCCGCCTGGACTATGGCAACTCCCTCTATGTCAGGACCACCAATCGGCTCATAGGACGCCTCCAGATCATCCAAAACACTGCCGCCAGAATCGTCCTCTACCTTCCCAGAAGAACCAGCATCACTCCCTACCCCATGGCCCTCCACTGGCTCCATGTACGACAAGATGCCTTTTTAAGCTCCTCATGCACACGTACTGAGCCCTCCACAACACAGGATCCGCCTACATCAACCATCACCTCTGCTTCCACCAGTCAATCAGAGATCTCCGCTCGGCCTCCCTCACCCACGTTTCCTGCATCTGACGTGAATGCCTTGGAGGACTCTCTTTCTCCCACCTCGCCTCCAAATCCTGAAACGACCTTCCCCCTACCTCCGGACAGCCCCCTCCCTAAAGGATTTCAAGCAGTAGCTCAAGACCTGACTTTTCGACCATCACCGCCAGAGAATCCGGCCCCACAGCACCAAACCAGCACCTGGAGACCCCCCGGGTTGAGAAGCCCACGCTCTACAAGAATTCCCTGATTGATTGATTGATTGATTGACTGATTTTGGGATATCTCTATGTTGGAAGGTACAGTGGTGGTAACACCCTAAGTCATATATTATCTAACCCCTGGCACTCTTATTAGATCAAACCCCAGTGCTGATACACCTCCTTTCTACTGTAGCCCAGACATCCCATCATGTGCGGTGCACATCAAGGCATTATGGAGTTGTGTGAGGGTCAAGTTATCATGCTTTATTTGTGCCTCATCGCAAGGGTGAAAAGCATAGGAATTGAACCTCGCCTTTTATGTCATGGTCTTCGTATTTCAGAGAAAATGAAAGCTTGCTTAAGGTCATAAATCTACATAAGGGCATTACTCGTACACCTGCTACCCCTTACTTTCAATATGTCACGTTTGTGTTTGATAATTTCTCGTGTCTGTATTAAGATATGATAGATATGTAGTAGATTTGAGCTTCATGTTACATTCTATATCATTTGTCAGCATCACTTCTATTATTTTCCTTTTGTCATTGAATAATGATCAAGACTAATTGGACCCTCTGTTTAGAGGCACATTGACTGAATACATGTTGGACAGGATTGAGACCCAGAGTGTTTATCAATGGCTATTTCAGACATCACATTTTTGCCTTTCTAATTTAAATACCCTCAGCATGACATCTATGCTCTCACAGAATTCCCATAGCTCCTGGTGCCATAGAACAAAAGCTGCACATCTCTGATGAGACCCAACAAGGCTAAAACCAATCTGGGTTTGCCAGGGGTGTAGCTTGGTCAGGAAGATTGGGGGGGGCATTGCAAAGAGAGCAGGGGCTTCAGATTTTCTGACATATAATAATAAATACATTATACAACAAGCAGGGTGAATGATAGATGCCTAAGGAGCAGTGGAAAGGGGAAAGAGTGTTGATTGGTAGGAGTACCAAGAGAGAAAACACACTATTCTGTCAAATTACCGATATCTTTGAGGACTTTCAAATAGAGAGGGAGAGAGTGTGTGTGCATTTTTGTCTGGGTGTATGTACAAATTCCTGGTAAAATCCGACTGACATCTCACAATACCTGCCTGAAAGCACCTGTACCCAACTATTTATTAGAAAATATATTTATTAGGGGGGTGTAACATCCCAACCCTCCCCCACCACGCCCATGGGTTTAATTGTATTTTTGTGCATAAGGAACATGGCCAGTGTTAGAAACTGGGTCTCTACTTGGCAGAGGTATGTGCCCTGTCCAAGTAGGCACCACAGCTCTAGTCAGGGCAGGTCAATAACACATCATAAATTAGCCTGTGCGAACCCTGTGGTAGCCTGGCACAGATCAGGCAGTCCTAACTTAGGAGGCAATGTGGAAAGTACTTGTGCCACACACACAATAATCATGTGAGGTACACCACAGAAAAAGACTTCACACAGGTATATAGAAAAATAAAGATTGTTTGTCTGGTTACTTTAAATTCAATATGATACAGAAATACTTAACTGTGTAGGCTAAAGGAAGTAAGATCAATGTGCAAGAAAAGAGTAGTAGGGCAAAACAATGGTGCCAAAGACTCATCTGCATGAGTGTCCAATGTCTGTGGTCGTGCTCCTACCAGGAGTGAGATATGGCTATGCAGGGCCAGGGCCGCCCGGGTTGAAGTTGATGAGGTGTGAGTGGCGAAGCTGTGCTCACCCTGTGGTAGCTTTGCGCAGAGCAGGCAAGCCTAACTTAGGAGGCAATGTGTAAAGTACTTGGGCCACGCACACAATAATCATGTGAGGTACATCATAGAAAAAGTGTTCACACGGGTATATAGAAAAATAAAGATTGTTTATCTGGTTACTTTTAAATTCAATACAATACAGAAATACTTAACTTTGTAGGCTAAAGGAAGCAAGATCAATGTGCAAGAAAAGAGGATTTGGGCAAAACGATGGTGCCAGAGACTCATCTGCATGAGTGTCCAATGTCCGTGGTTGTGCTCCTACCAGAAGTCTGATGCGGCTATGCGGGGCCTGAGCCGCCAAGATTAAAGTTGATGAGCTGCGAGTGTCGAAGCTGTGCAGAAGCAGCTCGGGTGAAGTTGGAGAGGTGCGAGCAGCAAAGCGAGGCAAGAAGCCACTCGGGTGAAGGTTGAAGCATTGCGATGAGAGCGGCAAGGCCGGAGAAGGGGCCGCTCAGGTGAAGCTGAAGAGGTGCGAGCAGAGCAGCAGGTCAGGAGCCGCTCTGGTGAAAGTCTAAGAGTTGTGAACAGTGAAGCTCGACAGGAGCCTCTCGAGTGAAAGTCGAAGAGTTGAAGCAGCGAAGCTTGGCAGAAGCTGCTCAAGTGAAAGTCGAAAAGTTGAAGCAGCGAAGTTTGGAAGAAGCTGCTCAAGTGAAAGTCGAAAAGTTGCGAGCAGTGAAGTTTGGCAGAAGTCGTTTGAGTGAGGTTGTTGTGATGCCAGCAGCACAGCAGGTCAGAAGCTGCTCGGGTGTGGTTGATGCATTGTGAGCGGTAAAGCAGGGCAGAAGCCGCTCAGGATAAGTTGATGTGATGCGAGCTGCAAAGCAGGTTGGAAGCCACTCGGGTGAGGATGTTGCACTGCAAGGGGCAAAGCAGGTTGGAAGCCGCTCGGGTGAAGTTGTTGCAATTGGAGCAGCAAAGCAGGTCAGAAGTCGCTCAGGTGAGGTTGATGTGATGAGAGTGCCAAAGCAATGCAGAAGCCGCTCGGGTGAAGTCAAAGGGTTGCGATGCGAGCGGTGAAGGAAAGTAGGTCCACTTGGAGTCACACTGTGCTTGGAGATCAAGTCTTGGGTTACTGGGCAGAGATCAATAGCCAGCACGGTGGCACAACAAAGCAAGGCAGCAGTTCCTGAGAGCAGTCAGTCTGGGCAGATTGGCAATACTTACACACAGCAGTCTTTACTCCAACAGCGTGTCTTGATTCCAGAAGTGTACTGTCTTGAGTGGGGCATAGGCCCAATATATATATATCAAAAAGTGACTTTGATGTGTGGGCTGACTAAAAAGAGTTCTTGTGAAGTGTACAGGGCCCCCTTTCAGGTTAGCCATCGCTCCAGACTATCAGTGGGAGGTAATCAGCCCCTTTGGGTGGACTCTAGACACTACCCCTCTGAGGTGTATGTGCGAGCCCTTCCCAACGTCCTCCCCAGGAAGACCCATCAGTATGCAGATGCATGCAGATGCAGTTGAGTATCCTGTGTTGTGGGTGACTGAAGAGAATGCACAAGTGGAGCTGTCACGTAACCCATGCCAGACGTGTATTGGAGCTAGGCTGTAGGCCCACAGGGCAGTGAGTGCAGAGAAATGCCTACTTTCTAAAAGTGGAATTTCTAAAATAGTAATAATAAATCCAACCTTACCAGGAGAGAGATTTTATTAATATCATTCCAATGGTATCTAACACGAGGCAGCTACTCCTTTCAGAGCAGGAATTACAGCTTGTAATTACCAATGCTGGCATATGAGAGGGGCAGGCCTCACTGTAATGAAAAACTACTTTGGGAAGTTTTTCATTATCAGAACATGATAACTTAAAAGTATATGTCCTGCCTTTTGCTTACACGGCACCCTGCCCTATGGGCTACCTAGGGCCTAACTTAGGGGTGACTTAAATGTAAGAAAAGGGGCGATTAAGGCTTGACAGAGGTTTTAAATGCCAAGTCAGGGTGGCAGTTAGACTGCACACACAGGCCTACTTAAGTGGGTGGCACAATCAGTCCTGCAGGCCCACTGGTGGCATTTAATTTACATGCCATGAGTATATGGTGTACCACTCTACAAGGGACTTATAGGTAAGTTAAATATGCCGATTGTGGATACACCAATGTTATGGATACACCAATGTTACCATGTTTTAGGGTAGAAGCACATGCACTTTAGCACTGATCAGTAGTGGTATAGTGCTCAGAGACTGAAGGCCAACAAAAAGAAACAGTAACAAAACAGGAGGTAAAGACAAAGAGTCTGGGGATAGACCACCCTAAGAATGCCAGGTCTAACAGCCAGGCAGTTGGATGGACTGTCACTTTTGGTGCAGGCCAAGAAAGATTTGCATATGGTTTGCTAAGTCAATGGTGGCATAGTGAGAAAGAAAATGATGGACTGGAATGTAGTTGAGAGTAATTACTAGTGACTGAAGGCAATTCAAGAGTTACATCCTTCATCTGTTTGATATTTTGACAGTATTGTTTGAAACAGTTCATAGAATATCCACTGTTCCATGGAAAGCCAGTGAAGGGTTCAGAGGGCCAGTTTAACATGGGCACAGTTCCTTAGTTCCATTAACAGTTTTATGGACCACGTGCAGATTTTCTTATTTGTTCTTATGACATTCCTATGTACTAGCAATG
Source organism: Pleurodeles waltl (assembly GCF_031143425.1). Classification (NCBI taxonomy): domain Eukaryota; kingdom Metazoa; phylum Chordata; class Amphibia; order Caudata; family Salamandridae; genus Pleurodeles; species Pleurodeles waltl. The sequence goes on along the minus strand of NC_090448.1, from coordinate 416,562,440 downwards.
CAATGCTCCCATTTTATTAGGTGTGGCACAAAAGTGCTTTGACCTGTTATTAGTATTGTGGGCTTTTAACCACGCCCACCTCACGCCCATCACTTTCACTCGTTCGTGGGCTTGCCTTTAAAAAATCTCTTGATGTCATTGGTAAATGCTTTATGATTGTCACACCTTGAGGTTGCTTTGTTACCGCCTTGAAGAGTGACCCTGTTACATGGATAATTACATGACTGCCAATGTACTTTACTGTGAGCAAACTCCTATTTTCTTCTTTTGTCTCTGTTGTGCTCTTGCTCATGGTGGCCATAGCGCTTTAAAGTTTCATGCAGTGTGAACTCGATCGGTGGGCAAGTCGACCCACCCACCCTCTCAAAAACAGAGCATACACAGGTCAACATTCAGGCCAAAATGCTTTGTCCTTTAACAATATTTTTCTCCTCTTCATCACCGGTGTCTGAAATCTGTGTAATTTCATACTTGATTTTAAGGTTGCATACTCCCTGTGGGATGCTGTTTTTTTATCGTGCCACATGATTCCTTTTTGGATTAGAATCAACCCAGAGGCAACAGGGCAGCTGCATCAACCATTACGCTGCAACACGTTGCATGCAAAATACCAATATTATGCTGTATTTCTGTGGGTTGAGTCCCCGAAATGAGCTCGTTTGTCCTCCACCTTCTCAGTGTAGCATCGTATGGACCTGTAACTGCAAATATAAGGTGTGGACAACATTTCATAAAGGCATAATGGGTTAACCTATTGGTAGAGTTCATGCATTTTACCAGTGATATGCAGGTTAACCTGCTTTTTGTTATTTATTTTTGTTTCCTGCCTATTCATTTAGCATTAACCGTGTCGTTATGTATACAACAAATAACAGCACATGGAAGTATCAATTAGGCTGGAAGATGATGATATGAATGCTTATTTTTTGTTAGAAGTAGGCATGTTTGCAATGTTTTAATTTGATGCATCTAATAGGAAGCATGTTACACGTGGTTAGAATAATTAGAGTTTACTATTAACTCATTCTTCAGTAAGCCAGCAAAACAGAAGTACATATGATTTTAGAAACATTTTCCCTTCGTGGTAGCTGTTCAAATGTGTGTCGATGGTGTGTGCTCGAATGTCATTACTGTCTCGTGGCTGCTCGGTGGCCTCTGAAAGCAGTTACTCAGTGCAATTCAGTACGATTGCTGTCAGAAACTGACAGTCCCACTGGACAGCGTGGGCAGAAATGCCAGTAACTGAATGAGCTTCAACACTATCCCTCCATGCACTTTGTGGGAGGCCTACCACACCATACTTTTACTCTCACTGGCTGCGTGTGCATTTGCTGATTACAAACTCTGGGGCAGAGTTGACCAGTTTATGTGGCAAGAAAAGTCCAGTTAATAATTTATAACACCAATAGCTCTATCTCTACAAATCCGAGACCCATTACATTTCAAATGCTTGTTTACCACTATGGTTCTTATAAGTGAGCAATAGGAGTAATTTCCTTGACTGGATTAAGAACACAGCCGCCAGACTTTTCCTCAATCTGCCTCCGCCACCACTCACTCACATAATCTTCATTGACTACTTGTCCCTAGGTGTTTGCTCTACGAGCTTCTTATGCATACTTACGAAGCACATCACAACATTGGCCAATACTACCTTAGAAGTTGCACACACGTCTCTGGTGCTTTAAGACTACTTTGCTCTACATTTCACTCGCTCGCTTGCCAGCCTCTCACCTCGCAGGCTTGTGCAAGAGGGCGCTACTTTTCCTAAATGGCTCCCAATACTTGGGACTAGCTTCCCCTCTAGATTCATTCCGCTGGATCCCTTTCAGAATTTTGGACGGAACTTAAACCTGGATTTTTTAACCAGTTTAGTTTCGAATGGTAAATGGTCATTTTTCACACCAGGATACCATTGCGGGTTAAAAACACAACAACATAGCATAGCATAGCATAACATAACATAACATAACATAACATAACATAACATAACATAACATAACACATAACATAACATAGCATAACATAACACAACAACATAATATAGCATAGCATAACACAACATAACATAACATAGCATAACATAACATAGCATAGCATAACAACATAATATAGCATAGCATAACATAGCATAACATAACATAACAAACAGAATTTCAAACCAACACTCTTTAAACTGAAAATGGATTGATGGATCGAACAACCCCTCAAGCTGTAAACTTTTGTTAGTTCGTGCTCATAGGAGGTGGGCAGACGGAAGGGATGTGCTCAGTTGAACAATGTGAGAAGGGGATGTGGTTTAGTTATGAAATCAAAATACGGTGATGTTTGCTAAAATAATACAAAAGCTAACATGCATCATAACATTGTCGATTTTCTTTGTATTTATGTTGTAAATGTAAGGCCTGTCATCATTTCTCTTCTACAAATCCCTCCCCCTGTTGTCAAGGGAGCCAATCTGTAAACAGGAACACAGAAGGCAAAGGCCAGTTTGTGTTCTGGAGATGATGTATTGCACAGGAGGGAGCAGTGGCGTCTTCCAGAGACGCCCCCAGCATCCTGTTGAGTGGGGCTTGCCAGGTGAACATCTGCCCAACTTTATACTTTCCAGAGACCTACCAGCAGGAAATAGACCCTCATGCTCTTCCTGAGTGGGGTGAAGAACAGTCCTTCTGCCAACGCACAATGACAAGAACTATATATAAAGTGCTTAGCTCTCTCCCTTTTTATATTTTTTTGTCTCGTACTTGAGTGATTCAGAAACTTGTGAAAATAAAAGCTCTGGGAAAAGCTCAGTCTTTCGTGTATCCGAAGACCATGTGAGGCAGGAAAGCAAGCTTCCTCTCTCCCAACCAGCCAATGTATTTTAATGGCACTCTGAATGGAGAGTGCAGGGGTCTCAGATTTAACTACCCTTCAGTCATGGCCAGTCTGGATAAGTCATCAACATGGTGAATGATATGGCTACTTGGGATGAAGAATTCTGCTGAATGATATTGACATACCAACAGTTATCACCAGCCATCATAGGGCTATCATTCGGGTCACCAGTGTTTAAGCTATGGGTGAGAGAGGCCTCAGTCTTGATATGAGCTATGGCGGAATTTCTGCAAAGTAAAACAAATCTAAGTCTTTAGAAGTAAATTGGTTTATATAGGGACAAACATCAAGACCTTCCTCAGAGAAAATTGCAACTGGATCATGAACAGCAACAAAATAACCACTACATTTATGAATAAGGCAAATTAAGAATAAAACAATGTAAAATTGTAAACACATCAATGTATTGACTGTGGTTCTCAAAAGGACAATTAGGGCGTACAGTCAGGGCCGGCTTTAGCTCTGGTGGCGTTGTGTGCAACAGTCCTTTTTGACGCCGCACCACCCCATAACCACCTCCTTGGATTCACTCACTACCACCCAGCAAATGTGCTCCTCATCTCTCCATAGCCCCCTTTTTGCATACATTAATTTGTTTTAAAGTGCTTGTAAAGACTGGCTTTTCGAATCCTCTCAGCTATCAACATAAAATATAGTTCTGTTCTTTGCAGCAGGCACATTAACCCTCTACGCTACTTTCTGGCAAGTCAAAGCTGCCACTAGTCAAAACTTCCATCTCTCTCCCTGGTAGGAACATTAATCGCAAGATGTATCTTGACATTGTAATTGTTTCCTGAATGCTGGACGCACAAGGAACTTCTCAGCAGGTGCTTTTTAATCACTAGTTTCGTAAGTCATTGTTAAATACAGCGCCCCCCTGAGGTCAGCGCTCCCCTTCCATCCAGGTCAGCACCCAGTGCGGCCGCACCTCTCGAACCACCCTAAAGCCGGCCCTTCGTACAGTGCATTATTTATATCCCCTGAAACAAAACAATGCGTCCTCCACTTTAAAAGACATTAGTTTTGGGAAAATTCAGTCATTTTGAACCACAATTTGACTCACCAAAAGTAGCCAATTTTCCTGTTCAGAATAGCTGATGAATAAATAATCAGATCTTTAGGGCTGGGTCTGTAACTTCTTCCCTGATGCCCTAAATATCCCTGAACATTCGGTGAAGGCTCCCTGCACACCAGACCGTGAGTACAATTACGGAAGAGGACCTTACCCTCACTCCCAGTCAGGTCCACTGCAAAAGGTCCACTCACCACTCCTCTTCCTGTTTTTTTTCCTGACAGATGCAGTTGCCCCTGTCCTTGTGGTTTCCATCCTTTATGAATCTAATGAACAAGGTTCTGCAGCAGTCAGGCTTCTGCTCTTCAGGACCTGGATCATTTTTATCATTTGAGCCAGGAAGAGGCTTGCTTCCGTGGCCCTCATCGCAGACTTTCCATATACAGAGATTAAAAGCAAAGCTAAAGGCTTCTCAGCCACTTTCCAGTTCGAAAGCTGACTGGAACAGAGGACAAGAGAGGATGACATTGCAAAAGGATTCCTAGCTGGATAGGAATTCCTCAAAAATGTAGGTTTCTTTTTATTTCGGTCCCAGTAAGCTCTCTGACTGGAAAGTTTGCTGAGCATTGTTTGAAGAGGTCCTCAGATATGGTTGGCAACACCCACTAAACAATGAGGCTGCAGTTCTTTCACTATCCCCACTTAGGTCTTACCACACTTTGACACAGGTCTTGCCTCAGCTAGGCCCTTTGAGGTAAAAATAATGATGAAGAAATCAAAAGTAGTGAATCAAAGCCACACTGAGATTTCTTCTCCTCCCTGTCCACGCTCCCCAAAGCTTGGCCACTGTGGCTGCGGGAGGATGAAAGAAAAACCACAGCACTCTCATGAAGATCTGCACCTACGCCATGCCATGGGAGGCTATCACATATCATTGTGAGCCCCTTAATTCAAAGTAGACAAGTGTCATGGTTTCCCCATGAACAGGCAGCAGTAACATGAGGAAGTGCCAATGAATACAATTACCTGTGTGCAGAAGGGGCGAGTAATGGGGTTAAGCTATCAGCACAGCCGGATCTGCTTAAAGGCTTCGGGTCAGATGTAGTAAAGCGTTTGCGAGTCGCAAACGTCGAAATATGCCGTTTGCGAGTCGCAAAAGCCTCACCGGAATGCAGAAATGCATTTTGCGAGTCGGATCCGACTCGCAAAATGCATTTCCGACTTCAAGGTGTTCCCTTCCTATTTGCGACTCGCAATGCTATGCGATTCCATTTGCGACCGCGAAAGCAGTCGCAAATGGAATCGCAGTTACCATCCACTTGAAGTGGATGGTAACCCAGTCGCAAACGGGAAGGGGTCCCCATGGGACCCCTTCCCCTTTGTGACTGGACATAAAAATATTTTTTCAGAGCAGGCAGTGGTCCAAGGGACCACTACCTGCCCTGAAAAAATCCGTCAACAAAAGGTTTCGTTTTTTTTTTCAAAGTGCAGCTCGTTTTCCTTTAAGTAAACGGGCTACACTTTGAAAGAAAATAACTGCTTTATTTAAAAGCAGTCACAGACATGGTGGTCTGCTGTCTCCAGCAGACCACCATCCCGTGAGTGCCCTGACTCGCTATGGGGTCGCAAATTGCGACCCACCTCATTAATATTAATGAGGTGGGTCTTTGCGACCCCATAGCGAGTCGCAGAAGGTGTCTGAGACACCTTTCTGCATTGCAAATTTGAAGTAATCAAAGAGGCCGGTAAGCGCAAGTCTTCTTTATTTTACAACGGTAAAATAACTCCAATCAACAGTCTCCAAGCGCCCCCAAATCGCCGCTCCGTCCAACCGTCCTCACCGTCGTCCCTCTCCTCGGCGTTTCCCTCGCGCCGCCGTCCAAACGCCTAGCAACCCCTTCACCTTCGGGGTTCTAGTCGCGAGGCCGTGCGCGAGGGTACGCACGTAAATACAACATTGAGTTTTTTTTTTTATTTTTTTTATATTAACAAACCTCCCCCTAAAACAAAAACAAAAGAACTAAGACATTAAAAACACATTAACATTGATTGAGTTTGCAGAAAAATCATGCAGTATGCAGAGTTATAACACGTTCTGTCAATGACACAGTTTCCAAGGTAACTTACGTACTCTAACACTCCTGCGTAACACAGGACCCTCATCTCCACTCTTATTCACGTCCGATCTTAACATTGACTCACGCTTGGTGACAGCCTGAGGATCCCAGTTCCTTTTCAGTTTTACCACCTTGGATTTGTTCCACCACTTGTTGCCTTGGACCCTCACTGCATTGCCCAAAACACGTTCAACACACACCGGTTCGGAAAATTTTGCTTTACCTTTCTTGACAAACGTTGGCAGTTTTATCACTACCCAATCACCTTCCACCAACAATGACTCTTTAGCCCCTTTCTTATTGTCAAAATATCTCTTTTGTGTAAACTGCTTGTCTTCCACATTGGCCTTGATAACATCAGCACGCTCTCCAACTAGCATTTGTTCAAAAAACTTAGACATCCACCCAGGTTTGATTTGGGTATTGGGCTTTCTCCCTTTCAAAGCTTCAAAAGGAGATACCCCAGTGGTAGAATGAGGAGTTGTTCTATAAAACCAAAGCATAGCTTGTACAGATGCCAACACATCACACCCATTCTTCAGAGCCCACCTGATACAGTCCCCCACCACACGATTGAATCTCTCCACCAAACCGTTTGTTTGAGGTTGATAGAGGGAACATCTCAGGTGTTTGACTGAACCTTGGTTCAGAAATGCTTTAAACTCATCAGACACGAACTGAACACCATTGTCCGAAATAATTTCTTCTGGAAAGCCCTCATTCATAAACACTTCTCTTAAAAAGGCGACTAAAGATCTAGCATTAGGCTCCTGTACAAATTTGACAAAAGGCCACTTCGAGAAATAATCCACTATTACATATGCATACCGTAGTCTGGTATTAAGTAAGTGAAAGGGTCCCACCATATCCACCCCCAACTTCCGCCACGGACCTCCAGGACACGGAATAGGCATAAGGGGTGGCGTGGCAGTTTTCAGACTCTTGTCAGAATTTGAACATATCGCACAATTTTTTACCAAATGCTCAATTTCACTGTCCATACGTGGCCACCAAAAGTTGTCACGTATTCGTCTTTTGGTCATAGTGGTGCCCAAATGACCATCATGCGCCTTCTTCACTATTAAACTCCTCAATTCCTCCGGAGGAATGAGTTTATCATTTCTCAAGAGAATGCCCTCCTCAATTGTAAGTTCATCTGAAATTTTCCAGAATGGCTGGCTCGCCAACGTCAAGTCTTTCTCATAAGGCCATCCTTCAGCAATGAGCCTCATTACAGCACACAACTCATTATCTCCAGCCAACTTTTCCTTCCACTCTGTCTCAGAGCAAACACAGACTTGGTCAACCTCAACCGTTGCAATCATACAACATTCATCGTCCACCATCTCATCCGTCGTTGAGCTCAACTGCCTGGGAAATCTCGACAAATAGTCTGCTCTTATATTCCTTCCGCCAGGAATATGCATGACCTCAAAATCATATTGCATGAGCCTAGCTACTAATCTAGCAATTCTAGGTGTGCCTGTCTTATCATTAGTTCCTTTTAAAATTGAAACCAAAGGCTTGTGATCCGTCTTTAATTCAAAATGCCTCCCCCACACATAGCTTCTGAATTTTTCGATGGCCCAGACACAGGCCAGCAACTCCTTTTCAATTACGGAGTAATGCACCTCTGGCGCCCTTAAAACTCTGGACGCGAAACCAATGGTGTTTTCATCACCCCCAACAGTTTGAGTCAACACAGCCCCCAATCCAATATTGCTGGCATCAACTGTTAGGCAACATTGAAACCTTTGGTCATACGGTTTTAACACTTTGGCTTGAGTTAAGTGGACTTTGATATCTTCAAACGCTCGTTCACACTCAGCACTCCACTCAAAACTGGTCTTATCCTTCAATAGATTTGACAAGACTCTAACCCGACTAGCATACTCCGGTATGAACCGGGAGTAAAACTCACACATGCCTAAAAACGCTTTCACCCCAGCTTTGTCAGTAGGCGGAGGTGCTGCCTTAATAGCATCAATTAGACCAGGTTTCGGGCTAACACCCTCCTGACTAATCACATGACCCAAATATTCCACAGAGGATTTCATGAATTGGCACTTTTCCCTTCTAAGAACAATGCCATGATCCTTGAATTTCTGCAACACCTGTCTGAGGGTATTGTTATGTGTCTGTAGATCAGGGGCGTGAATTAAGACATCGTCCTGAAACACCATTACATTGGAAATACCTTTCAACAATGTGCACATAATCCTTTGAAACACTGAGGCTGCAGAAGCCAACCCGAAAGGCATGCGGCAAAACTGGAAAACACCACAAGGCGATACAAATGCTGTCAAATACCTGGAATCGGGATCCAGCTCCACCTGATGATATGCACTGGCCAAATCTAACTTCGTAAACACCTTTGCGCCTTTAATGGTAGACAACATTTCCGTTATATTAGGTAAGGGATGAGAGTCCACCCATATCTCCCTGTTTAACGCTCTCAGGTCCACACAAATCCTCAACTCTCCATTCTTTTTCTTAGCTACGACCAGTGGAGAAAGCCACAAAGAGGATTCAATGGGTTCTATGATCCCCTTGTTCTGTAAACTTTCTAATTCTCTTTCCAGATCTTCTCTCACACTGAAAGGCACCAACCTAATCTTATGCTTGACAGGGGTAGCATGCAATTTTACTTTTATCTTATGTTTAAAACCTTTCAGCTTTCCCAATTCTCCTGAAAAAACTTTGGGAAACTCGTTGAGTAGACCTTCAATCACATCCGTTTCTCTAATCACTGCAACCTGTTCCAATGTACCTGGTCGCAACACCATACCAAACAAACCCTGATGGAACCAACCTAAGATGTTCAAACCTTTAGCCGCTACATAAATTTTCCCATGTATACGTCTCCCCCTAAACTCAAGTATATCCTCAAAAAAAACCTTGAAGCTCAATCTTCCTCCCTTCATAAGACACTGGAGCCCTGTCTGGTGGCTCCAGAGCGCGATCTTTCCAATTCTGGTTGAACAAGTCGAGAGTAATCATGGTGATCCTAGCCCCTGAGTCCACCAGCAAACGCAAGGACTTGTTTCCAACTCTAACACACACATACGGATCCACACAGTTATCGGGATCCCCAGACTTAACCACACCACTATCAACAACTAAAACCATATCCTGAACCTCTCCCATGAGTTGTTCAACTGCTTCTTCATTCTCATCCATCACTGTCACAACAGATTCACGTTTGCCACCTTGACACACTTTAGCAAAATGCCCAACCTTGCCACAATTCCTGCATTGGATATTCCAAGCAGGACAAGCCTTAAACCCTTTTTGATGAGGCATATTTCCACATCTAAAGCAAACATTTTTTTGTTTGAAAAAAACATTAGAATTAGCAAACTTAATGTTCTTCTGACCACTTGTTTTAACTACTGGTTTTTTATCTTCTCTGTTGGTGACGGCGTTGACCCTGGTAGCTGCTGTCTGTTCAATTTCTCTGGACGACTTGATCGCCGATTCGATGCTCTTTGCAATTTTTATGGTTTCAGTCAATGTTGGATTGTCCAATGATAACAATTTCTGTCTGATAGACTTGTCTGTCCCTTGGCAAATAAATTGGTCTCTGATGAGTTGATCACCCAGCGCTTCAAACTGACATTCCGCAGCCAGAAGACGCAACGCCGAAATGTAAGTGTCAACATCTTCGCCAGAACGTTGTTCTCTCTTAAAAAACTTGTGCCTGGCCACCACCAAGCTAGGAGGAGCATCAAACCTGACGCTCATTTTCTTCACAGCTATTTGGTACTCATCCATTTCACCATCGGCCAATTGCAAGTCCGGTAGGTACTTAAAAATAGCCCTCCCTTCAAAACCAATGGAATGCAGGAAAAGACATTTTTTGCGTTCAGGCCTGTACCGTGATGCCCCTATCGCCCCTAAGTACGTCTCGAAGGCATCGTACCACTGCTTCCATACTATATGTGGTTCGCCAGGGCTCTCTAGAAATGGTGGTGGAGGGAGAACAGATTGCATGTTGGACCCCAAAAATAAATTGCTAAAGAAATATTCCTTGAAACAGGAACAAAAATTGTGACCCCCTTTTCTTGTAAACGTTTTTGTATGTTGAATATAAATAAATAATCCAACCAGCCCTTATTGCTTCCTAGCTAGTTGAATCATGAATAAATAACTCCTCAAATACCTTCTAAATGACCATTATGTGTATACCGAGAGTATAGGTGCTCCTTTCCTTTTTAACTTTTTAGCAAACTTGTTTCTGAATGTACAATGGAGGCGTTGCAGACCCAGATCCTTCTTCATCAAAGGTTCGTCTTCAATTGTGTAACCTCTCCACATCAAGACACAAAAAGGCCATTTCTATATCTGGTTGGCGTAACACAGGAAGAAGAAACTCCTCCCACGGGGTGGAGTAAGCCAGATCCAAAATAAGCCTGCTGTCTTCGTGTATATCCTCCACGATCGTGCTGGCACACGAATAAGGCGTTGGGGGCAAAGTTGAAAATAGCTGTTAAACAGCTGATGCGTGGGCTCGCTGTGCCTGGAGACCGAACCACCTCGTCGCCAAAATGAAGTAATCAAAGAGGCCGGTAAGCGCAAGTCTTCTTTATTTTACAACGGTAAAATAACTCCAATCAACAGTCTCCAAGCGCCCCCAAATCGCCGCTCCGTCCAACCGTCCTCACCGTCGTCCCTCTCCTCGGCGTTTCCCTCGCGCCGCCGTCCAAACGCCTAGCAACCCCTTCACCTTCGGGGTTCTAGTCGCGAGGCCGTGCGCGAGGGTACGCACGTAAATACAACAAAATTGCGAGTTGCAATTTGCGATTCGCTCGGACTCACAAATTGCAAGTCGCAGTTCGCTGTGTTCCTACATCTGGCCCTTAATTAGGAAACTTGTTAAAGTCACCTTAGAAGCAGGCATAACGAAAATCAATTAATTTGAATAATAATTTATTTAATTGATTACTTCATATACTGTATTATTATAAGCTGCCAGTTTCCTAGCTGGAGTTATTTTTTAGCAAACCGCACAACTTAAAAAGCTGGCGGCTAGCTATAGCCACTCATTTATGACACAATATCTAAGCTTTACATTTTTAACTTTAAGTGTGCGGACAACTTGCCTTTCGGATTGGAAAACTAAGCAACTGTTCCTAAAGTTGCACTGCACAGTTACAACTGACTCACATAATTTTAAATCTGGCATTTTGAAAACAAAACGGGTTTGTGCTCACTTTTGATGTACTGGACTTAGTCCACCCATGTACATGGATGTCATTTAGTGGTCACCAGAGGTAGAAGCTGCAGATCCTCGCTTGCTTCTTGCAACTCCTGGCACTGCGTTTGCGACCCTCTGCCTCAGAGCTGGTAACATCAATGCCAAGGACACAGAGGCATCTCACCCGTTAAAGGTGTTGTGGCTACACCCTCCTTTTTGGACCATTTTATTATGCCTCCCTCCACTTTTCTGACACTGTTTTTCTGGTTTTAGGACTCTGCACACCATACCATTGCTAACCAGTGCTAACGTGCATATGCTCTCTCACTTAAACATGGTAACATTGGTTCATCCCCAGTTGAGATATTCAATTTACTTATAAGTCCCCACTAAAATGCACTACATGTGCCCAGGGCCTGTACATTAAATGCTGCTGGTGGGCCTGCAGCAATGATTGTGCCACCAACATAAGTAGTCCCTTAACCATGTCTCAGGCCTGCCAATGCAAGGTCTGTGTGTGCAGTTTCACTGCCACTTCAACTTGCCATCTAAAAGTACTTGCTAAGCCCTAATCACCCCTTTTTCTACATATAAGTCACCCTAAGGTAGGCCCTAGGTAACCCATAGGGCAGGGTGCTATGTAGGTAAAAGGCAGGACATGTACATATGTGTTTTATATGTCCTGGTAGTGAAAAACTTCTAAATTTGTTTTCCACTACTGTGAGGCCTGGTCCTTTCATAGACTAGCATTAGACATGCCCTCATATACTTTTTAAGTGATAGATTCTGATCTGAAAGGGGTAACCAGGTCATGTTTTGCATGGCAAGAATGGTAATAGAAAACCCTGCTTGTTGGTGATGTTTGGTTTTATATTACTATTTTAGAAATGCCACTTTTAGAAAGTAAGCATTTCTCTGTACTTAAAACCATCTGTACATTACAGCCTGTCTCCAATCAATGTCTGGTCTGTGCTGGTTGACTGCTCCTTTGTGAATTTCCCCCAGACAACCACAAACACAGGACCCTCAGTCACATCTGCATTCATCTGCGTACTGAATGGGTCTTCCTGGTCTGGAAGATTGGAGGGCCTGAAATTTATATTTCAAAGGCCAATGGCCTGCCCTCACGCAAAGGACTGATAACCCCCATCCAGGACCCCGGCAGCGTGGTCTTGGCTGAAAGGGCACTTCAGAACCACTCTTTGAAGTCTCCCCACTTCAAAGGCATTTTTGGGTATGTAAGCTGGGTCTCTGACCCCAACAACTTGGACACTTCTGGACCATTACCTGAACTCTGTCAGAAGACCTGCCTGGGTGCCCAAAGGACTCCCTGGACTGCTTTGCTGAGAAGAACTGCTGCCCTGCTGTCCTGTTGGATCTGACTGGGCTGGAAGGACTCTACCTTCCCCCAAAAGTGCTCACCAGGGGCTTGGATTGAGCTTGCCTCCTGTTCTGAAGTCTCAGGGACAGCAAAGACTTCAACTACTAGCTTTTTGCTAATACCCAACTCTAGAGACTCCGGAATGACTTCAGCGACACCAGGGATGCCGCAGCCTTTTACTGCTCCATGGACCTCGCTGCACGCACGGATCGTGGCCTGCAACACAAGTCTGAAGTTACTGCGACTCTGCTGACATCACTCAGGGTCATCGCAACACTGGGAAGTCAACATATCATGTCCTGACGGACCGGAACCAGCGGCCCCACCAGGTCACAAGGAATCGCGGACACCCCCTCATTATCTCCCACTGCACCTGGACAGAACAACACCTCACCTCCACCTGCTGCGCACCCTGGAACTGATGCCTCTTTCCTCAGAAGGGACTGACGTTGCACCGACTCCCACAACGCTTCTTTCTGACTACTTGCAACTTCCTTGTTCTTCGTTTTCAAAAGTACTGTACCTTAGGGTCCGTGTGACTCTGACCGGTGGGAACAACTCTGTCAATGATGCCGTGATAGCCCCAGTCGGAGCTACTGTGTTTATAGGCAATTTTGTTGGATTTAATATTAAAAAATTCACAACTTTGATTGTGTACATTGGATTTTCCTTGTTTCAACAGTATTTTATTGAGATAAATATTCTTTATTTTTTTCTAGACGTATGTGGTGTCTTTTTGTGGTGTTTTCACTGTGTTATGGTATAAGTTCTGCACAAATACTTTACACATTGCCTTTTATGTTAAGCCTGACTGCTCAGTGCCAAGCTACCGGGGGGGGGGCACAGGATCATTTGGATTGTGCTGTGACTTACCCTGACTATGATTGTGGTCCCTACTTGGACAGGAGTGTATACCTCTGCCAACTAGAGACACCATTTCTAACACACAGGAATTGGAACGGGAACTTCTCTGGCAGCTCTGGTAAGTAAAATAAAATGCTTTTAAATATATGTTGTGTGCATGCAGGTGAGAGTGTGTCCGTGTGAGAGAGAGCATGTGTATGTGTGCTTTTATGTGTGAGCAGGTGTGTGTGTGTTGAAAAGTGAGTGAGAGGAAGTGAAAGGCAGAGAGATTGAGGGTCAGATTTATCAAGGCTTTGTGCCAGTGCAACACAAAGTCATGCTAACTGGTGCAAAGTATCAGTAAGTATGAGCGAGCCATTGAGAATAGAATAGGTGAGGGACAGAGGGGCTGGAAGAAAGCAAGAGTAGATGGGTAAGAATAAATAAATATGAGTGTGATGAAGTGTTAGAGAGTGTGAGGGAGAATGAGTGAGGGTGAGTGGCAGAAAGCGAGCATAAGTGTGAATTGATGAGTGTGTGTGTAAGTCAGTGTGAATGAATGGGTGTGATTGCGAATGGGTGAATATACGTTGGCATGCGTGAGAATGTGATGTTATGCTTATGAGTGTGTCATCAACCCTGAAATATTGAAGTTAATTCCTGCCTCTGGCACTCATGGTAAAATTCTGGTACTGGCACACTGGAGGCAGTTTTTAATATGACACGCACTGGTGACATGACAAAATGCTTGTGAATGAGAGCACACAATAGGTTATATGTAGCATGTGAGGACACCCTGGGACAAATGCTGGTACTGGCATGGTGTTTGTATTTCTTTACATAGGAGCACCTGTGGAAAACTGCTGGTGCTGAAATGCTGGAGGAAATTCTTCGCACCGCTGGCACAATTTTAGAGCTGGCCATTTGAGAGTAATTTTTGCATAAGGGAGGACAACTGTGGTATATGGGATGGGAACAAGCATGACAAAATGCTGGCCCTGGCAATCTAGAGCTAGGGTTTGACTTAATGGTCACCCATAGTTTATGGATGGCACTAATGTCAAAAGTGTGGTGCTAGCATAGCATATTGTAAGCATTTTTTGTACTAAAGGGGCACCCATGGCATTTGAGGAGCACTCATTACAAGATCCTGGCACAAAGGAGGTCATTTCTGATGCCCCAGGCACGTTTTGGAAAACCCTTGGGGAGCGTTGGGTTAAAATTGCTTGCCGCACCATGGAGAACTTGAATATTTAATAGTGCTTTTTCAGAGCCTGAGACTTTTTAGCAAATGTATGTGAAGACTGCTTTAAAATGCATTGTCATCACATTTTTAAAAATGGTATTGAGGATGCGATTCAAGCCTTGCAAATGATCTTCATTCAAATATATTAGCAGTGATGAATGATTTAGGCCAGTAATATAGTTCATATTCCAATATATGGTCTACAACAATTATCACATGTGGGCATAACTACTTTTGTTTTATGTTAATCAGTTTTTTTTTCTCTACCTATGATTTATCAACACATTTCTCATTTTAGTGTACACTAGGGCAGTGTTTCTCAGCCTTTTGAATCCTGTGGACCCCCATTTAATCATTACTGGAACCCAGGGACCCCCAACGAATCACTTTTGAAATCTGGGGACCCTCACTGAGTCATTACTTGAAGCAGAAGACCCTAGTATTTAATCATTTTTAGAATCACAAATATAAACAAATCTAAATTTTAATGGAAAGGTTGGACCTTTTCTACATTTAATTGAGGCCCCAGTTGTTCCTACTACATTCTGTTTGAGGTACTTGCACTGATTCCACAAATCAAAATGACACCAACTTCATTTTTAGCCTCCAATTTTAAATTCCTTCACATGTATAGAAAATGTTAAAATGTTCACATTTACATGTCTTTATTAATTTGTTAAAATTATTTAGTTTTCTAAGCAGTTGTGGATCTTCTTAATAGGCTTCGTTGCCCCCCAGGGGTCTCCAGGCCACAGGTTGGGAAACACTGCACTAGCGGAACTATTAAATCATGACAGTTTCCGCTTTAAATAATTTAGGTTCCCAGGGCTGCGCTATGTTTTGTGGCACTATATCCACTCAGTGGCTGCTGGCGACTGCGGAAAGTGGTGGTGGTTGGCTGGGGGGGGGGGGGGGTTACAAATAGGTCCATGCACACGCAAACTCACATTAACTCATTTGCCAACCTGCATTACATTAATTACCGTTTTAAAGTTAAAATGATTAACTTTAAAATGGTGATGTAACGCATGTGGCGATTTATTGCAAATTAGAAGCTTAAAAAAAAGAAAAAGCTTGAATCGGACAAGGGTCCAAAAAGTTATGCAACACTTTCAAAAACCAATCGACTACCCTGAGGAACAGTCCAACTTCATCCCTCAAAAAGGAGTTGACACATTCACACAGAAGCTGCCTTGCCAAGGGCCATTCTTGCCAGAAACTAATATTTACTGTGCTTCCCTCTGCTGGAGATATGATTTGTTTGTTTTGATTTTCTTGTGTATCTGTCCTCGAGTTACCTAGTTTCACCACATTTAGTATCTCTCTGTGTCAACTGGGCCCAACTCCCCGGCTGCATTTTCGAACTCTGCCCTGAAATACCGCCCAACTAGATCAAACCACACCCACCGTTTGCAATGAGATTTGGATGGTTATACCCTGATTATGGTAAAGAGTATTACGGTAAAGAGTACTATCATGATTAAGATTAATAGTAATGACGATGATTAAGCTACACACTCCTCAGTGGTGGTCTGGTTATCTACCTCAGAAGAAGGAAGGTATCTGCAGCCTGGCACCAGCCGACTGCCCAAAATTCCTGATGCAAGCGCGTTAGCCAACTGAGCTATCCATATGCACAAAATGCACCCTGCAGCCGGCTTAAAGCCATGACAGTATAATCAAATGTGAACAAAAACAACTTGGGACGCTGGTTATTTAAGTGGCAGGGCACAGTTCACTTTGCGTTTTGAGTCACGGTAAGCTAATGCGTACTAAAATTGGACACTCAAACAGTCCACAGCCCTCTCAGATCCATGCAGCTCCAGCTGAGCATTTTTTAAACTCTTCTCTGCCCCCTCCTTAAATACCTCCTTCTACCTCACCCCCGACACACACACGGCACCCATCATCTCTGGAAGGCCCTTGTAACACTGCAAGATTGTGTCACCTCTTTAATGTCCCTTTATTTCTTTGCAGTCAGTCCACACATCTCTGACAAGTCCCCGCATATCTTTCAAACGCCTACACACCCTGATGACATAGCATCTCTTTGAAGTGATGTCCCTGCATCTCTGTCAAGTCCCTGCACTTCTATCGAGCCTCTGGACTCCTAAATGACCCTGCATTTCTCTGAGTTCACTGCGCTCCCTGATGAACACGTATCTTTCGAAGTCGTTGCATCTCTGTCATGTCTCTGGAACCCCCGTTTATCACTCATCTCTTTGGAATCCACGCACTCTCCGATGACACCGGCGCTCACTACGGTCCACACATCTCTGCCAAATCCCTGCTGTAATCTCAAGTCCCTGCACCCCATAGTGACACTGCGTCTCTCGAAAGTCCCTGCGTCTCCCTAGGGCCCTGGCATCTCTCTGATGTCGCCGCATCTTTCCGAAATCCCTGCATCTATGCCAATTCCCTGCAGATCTCTCATGTCCCTGCACACCCTGGATAACTTCACATCTCGCTTAGGTTCCTACGTCTCTGTCGAGTCCCTGCACACCGCTGATGACCCCTCATCTCTCCGAGGACCCTGCATCCCTGTCAGGTGCTTGCATCGCTCTCAAATTCCTGCACAGCCGTAATGGCCCCACATCCCTCGGGTGTCACTGCATGTGCTCAAATCCCTATATTTCTTCAAAGTCTCTGCTTCTATTTAACCTACAATACACCTCTCTCAAGTCCATGCTTCTGTCTCACACCTAGCACAAAGACATAAAATACATTTAAAAAAGGAAACAAAAGTGACTTACCTTTGCTGCATGTCCTCAGCCAACTCCCATAGCCAATCCTGGCTCTGCTCTCATGCTGATAACAAGCACGAGAGAAGCTCCAGGATTGGATGTATCTACTTTACATAAACACATAAGTTTTCATGTAACACTAAGAGAGATGAGTAATGTTCCTCTAGCATAACAAGCAAGCATCCTACACAAGAGGTATACAAACGAGGCATTTGTCTATGTGGTACTACATCAGTCATATGCATTCATTATTAAACTTCAACAGTGTCAATTATTGCCATGTAATTAGGGTTAAGGTCATCTGACATTGCTTCTCAGCAAGATTGAGGGCCCAAGGCTCTATGATGTCACTTCCTGGGATGTCATTAAGGTCAGGTGTATGTGATGTCAATTCCGCCACCACTGGCATTTGGTGAATGCCCATGTAAATTTATGAACCGCTTCTTAAGTGGTAGTCTGAGACACTTATTACCTCAGAATGATGCGCTCTTGCTCACTTAGTGTGGCATGCTTTATCACTGGGTACCCTATCTAGCACTTAAAAGCATCCTTATCTGATGCAGCATATTGTGTAAATACCTGTTAGATGTACTGCACAGTAAGGGTAGAATATATAGAATATCTAGGATGCAGATGTGTGTTTAAAGAGAAAACATGGGGGTTTACAATTGTGTAGGCCACTCAATGGTATACATTTAAGGCATGCTTCTTCACTCACAAGGTTTAAAACAGGCAGGTCTCTAGCTCAGGCCATGAAGGTCTTTCAAATGAACATACGTCAGCGCCAGGTGCGGATGTAGTGCTTTCATTAGGAATGGTTTCACACACAAAATTGATACGGTGGTCAGTTTGCCAGCTGGAATGGAATGTCACAACTGTTCCCAGAAAACAGAGGTAGCTGTAAATATTCACAGTTATACTGTCCGATTTAGCTGCTAAAGGTAGTGGTTGAATATCAGGCCAACTTGCAGTACTAATCAATTGGAGAACTATTAGAGTAAAAAAACCTATCAATAACCTCATAGGGTTATTTTTTGTTTTTAACGTCAGACCTAATGTGTACTTTAACTGTATGCAGTGTGAATCGGGTTGCCACACAACTATAATGTGTACGTTTCATTAGATATGATCCAGAACACATTGACATGCTAATGGATTTAGATACTTAAAGTCTATAATCCTGCCCTGACAACATTTGTATGCTAAACCGGGGTGAGAGAGATCTGGTGCTAAGATCCTGCTATCAATGCTATTGTGTTAGCATGATCAATGTGAGAAACACACTTATCCTCTGTGGGTATGGCCTGGCAGAAGACATTCTCCAGGAATTTGGCACCTATAGTGATCATGATTTCTTCTCCACAAGCTCTCTTCCAAGTTCCAATGGATTCTTTGGATTCAAAAGTCAAAAACACTATCCAGATGTTCAGAGCATTGACAGCTGACCTCTGTGAGCCGGCCCTTGAGTTCCTATGGGAATTTAGAAGCAAAGCAATTATGTTTCTATATCAGGCTGTGCTTGACCACGCAGTGACGGGGGATGTGAGGTGTCCTGTTGATAGTGGATGCATAGCATGTTCCACAGTTTCTATTTATTGGCAGTTGGGCAGGTAATTCCATGCATTTGCAATGTCGAATTGTTAAGAAGAGTTTGAAATGAGTGCACTGATTCTTTTCTAAAATAAGAAAAGGCACACAGTGAATATTCAGGTGATCATTAAAAATGTTGTGAAGTAGTAGCCCCTAATTATTTAAACATACAATTTAGAAGATATCGACAATGGTTAAGAAGGATGCGCTAGACACTCTATGCCGTTTTTAGGTTAGTCATGTCAAACTTAAGGCCTAATTTAGAGTGTGGAGCGCAGTTTTACTTCTTCAGGGTGATAGAGTGATTATTCTGTTGCCTTGACGGAGTACCTGTGCTTGTTATTTCTAGATGTCAATTGGCCCTGCAGACATCTCTAGTTATTGGCAGAAGCCACCACCACACCAGTTCCTGTCAGTGTGTTAAATGTTTGACAGGGGCTTTGTTAAACATCATGGTAGGCCGTCAAACTTTTAGCATGTTTTTGCTTTTTTAACAACAAAATGTAAAAACGGGATTTTATTTACAAAAAAGCAAAAATTAATGTCTCCTATGGTGTAGGGTCATAATGCTTTTTTACTGTCCTTCACTTACAGGTTTACTTGGTGTGTACCAATAGCAAAAAAACAACAAAAATATATATAACACTGATCACTCTAAATCAGCCGAACAGCGTTATATGTAAATCTCCAATGGTGTGGAGTATGTCATTGACGGACCTGGAGTAGTACCCATCACTGACATATTTAAGGTCAGCTTGCCTGTAAGTCGGGTGGACCATGAGACGGATAACCGTCTCTGCCAGACTCTAAATTAAGCCGTTAGGGATTTTAGTCCTAGCTTTGTTTCCATGAAGCAAAGTGGTACTTAACTGTCTGATTTGTAAATCACAACATACATCACTGGTGATATCCATTGATTTGTTGATGTGTAAAGCAATAAGCTGTTATGAAATGTACATGGAGTATGAGGTTATGTTTGGTTGTTTGTCAACACCTGAGGACTAGGTTTAAAATGGACAGCTCAAGGCTTTTTGTAAAGTGAAGGTGATCCGTAAAATACGTTTTTTTGATCCCCAGCAAGCACTACAAGTGCTTAATATGTCACCTGATTCAACTCAGTATAATTACTGAAGGTGTGGGGTAGTAGGAACTGAAGGTAGGACTAGGTCAGTCTTTATTCAGTGCCCGGTATTAGTGAGGTCGTTTTAGATCCTAAGGCAGGGAAGTCATGGTTGGAAAATGTCCAAGCAAGGGGGTGCTGTGTTGTCCTACAGGGGGAGGGGGGATTTCCCTTACGGACTAGGTGGTCTCACACACATAATAGTGTCTTGCTTCATCATATGACCACCTAGCCCCACCCAAGTAAGATGGTACTACTTGGGCGGACTCAACCTCTTGGTTAAAAGAACCCGAGGGAGTGCTGAAATTAAACTGACTGGATAGTTACATAGATCCAGAAGGGGTGAATAATAAAATTACCAAGCATGTCACCAGTAGCTACTGCTAGTTTTAATGAAGGTGCGTGCTGGTAAGACTAAAAACAAGGGGGAGAGGCTGGTTAGACAGTAATATCTCTTGGAGTCTAAAAAGAAAAACGGATGACCAACATGTTTCTGCCCTCACTAGGTGCTGGTAGGTCAGGGGCATTCATCAGGGTCGGAGCACACGCAGTAAGTGGGGTGCTCAAGGTGAATAATGTATGGCCTACCTGAACGGGTAGTTCACGGTGGGGTAGGTCTGTGATAAATATTAAATAAATAAACCACAATTTATTCAGAATATATTCAGAGTGAAAAAAACCGTGGCAAACCACTGCAAAGCACACAGCAATAGGTGAAAAAATGTAAAAGGCACTCACACACGCATGCAAATGTGACTTACCCCAGGGTAGGGGGCGGTTTGCCTCTGGTCTGGCTAGTGCCGGGGTGGGGTTTTCCCTTGTAGTCACACTCTGAGGAGATTAAGGGTTTAGCAGGGAAAAGAAAAGGGGGGGCGAAAAAGAATGAGGGCGGACAGAGCCTAAAGGAAGGAGGGAGACCAAGGCAGGGAAGGAGAGAGAGACAAGGGGACCAAGCTTAGAAATGAGGGAAGAAAAAAAGGAAAGAAGAAAACAGAAGAAAGCAGAAAACAGAAGAAAGCAGAAAACAGAAGAAAGAAGAAAGAAAGAAGAGAGAAGAGAGAAGAGAGAAGAGAGGAGAGAGGAGAAAGGAAAAAAGGAAAAAATGTGGAAGCCAGGCCAAAGGGGAGCTAAAGGCTACAGAGGGGAGGAGAAACAGAGATTAAAAGAAGAATCCAAAGGGCCAAAGAGGCCCACACTTACCACTCCAAAGGGAATACCATGGGGGGTACCTACATGCCGGAGCCAGGCCGCTCTGGTACTAGCTGGAGGGCTGGTCTGATATTTATGTCGACCAACAGCCAATCAGCAAGAGGCTGGGGAGGCTGGGGGCGGAATCCCATGAAAAGATTGTCAGGTGTGTCGGGCGTCTTAACTTGGAAACTCCCGACTCATGGAGAGTATTGTTGCCACGCCCAGAATCCGGCCGCGCCCCCTCGGGGGCTGCGCCGGTACGGAAGCCTGGAATGCTCCCAGGTCCTGGTGGAGCGCAGCAGTCCGTGGTCAACCCGCGGGACCTCGGTAGGACAGAGGCCCGCAGGGTGGATCGCGCTTGAAAGTGATGTCATGCAACAGGGCGCTGACTCCACGGCGCGACTGGCGAGCGCGGAGAGCGTCCTGCAGTGATGCGTCGCGGGAAGCGCGGCGCGTCATGCGAGCCCACGGGACTATGGGAAATTGAGTCCCGTGGAACGAGCCTAGTCGTCCGGCTAGGACGACTAGGTGAAGGTGAAGCGGGGGGGGGGAGAGAAGGGAAAAAAAAAGAAAGGAACGGGGGAAAAAAGGGGAGGCAAGCAGAAAAAGAAAGGAAAAAAGAGGAGAAGGGAGAAGAGAAGAGAGAGGAGAGAAGAGAGAGAAGGCCCAGACAGGCCGACTCAGGAAGAAGGGAGACCAAATACTAAGAATGCGTAGAGAGAGAGGAGGAAAGAAAAGAAGGAAAGAAAAAAGGAAACAAAAGGGAGCTAAAAAGAAGGGGCAAGGCGGGGGGAGCAGGGAACAGGGAGAAAGCAAGAAGAGAAGAGAAACGAGGGGAAAAGAGACGGGACAAAAAGCAAGAGAAAAGATACGACGGAACGGAGATAAGGACACAGCCAAAGTAGAAACCAATAGGAAAAAAAGGGAAAAAAAGACAGAGAGGCATAAGAAAAGAGCAACAAGGTGGGGAAAAAAAGAAAAAGGGGGATGGTGGGGGGGAAAATGAGGAAACGAAAGGATGTGAGAGGGGGAGCGACAGTAGCTATGATGGCAGGGGTCGGGGAAAATACTCTGGTTGGTAGGAATGCTACCCAGGTCAAAAATAGCAACAGGGGGGAAGGGTAGTGAATCCCACAGTGGGGCATTATAGGGCCCTAGGGGGGATCTCATATGGGGAAGGAGTCATAATGGTATCTGGTCATCATCCTAAAGCTGACCACTGGATATTGTCGTTCAATCCTCTAGTGTCCGTTTGCAGCCTCCATATCCACCTCTGTTCATATAGTAGGAGTTTTTGTTTGGTATTGATTGTTGTCGATTTTAATTGGTCCAACACCACCCATTGCATGTGATCAGGATGGTGATTGCTGGAGATATAGTGCTCGGTGAGTCTTGTGGCGTCTCTTTTGCAACGGATGGTACTCCTATGTTCGCAGATGCGTGTCCCCACTCTTCTTGTCGTCATCCCAATGTATCTCTTGTCACAGGGGCATGTGATCATATACACCACGTTTTTGCTGTTGCAGTTTGTTAATTGTCTAAGTTCCCAGGGCGTCTTTAGTCCCAAATCAAGTGTAAGGGTTTTCTTGGTGAATGCGCAGACACTGCAGCTGCCGCATGGAAAGTGTCCTTTGGGGGGAGGAATCAACTCACTCACACTGTTGAGGCCTGCAAGATGTGTTTTAAGACAAAACACCAGCTGTTGTTTTTGACACACCAAATGCAATACTTATGACCTCACAATATTTATTCCAATAAGTAACAACACCTAAACGCAAAACCTAATCCAAAACAACACAAATTAATAAATAGTACTACATTTACAGTCATCCCTTTCAAAGTAGTAAGGATAATGTGATATGTAATTTCATCTGTTATATTATTTGAAACTTTTTAAACTGCATATGTCACATTAAGGGAGAGGTCATTTGCATTTTTTGTATGAGTCATGTTTTGCATGGTTGTTCTCTGAGTTATGGATTGTGATCCAAACCATAACTAGTACATTTTAGTGTTTTATTTGATTCAATTAGTAACTATAACTGCACTTTTATTGTGTTTTTTAAGTTCATTTCGGATTTTTTCAACACACAATGAGGTGTTATAACCACTTTTTTCCTTTTAAACGTTTTTTCAGGGATCTATCTATCGATCTATCTATCTATACATCATCTGTCTCTCTCTCTCTCTCTCTCTCTCTCTCTCTCTCTATATATATATATATATATATATATATATATATATATATATATTTCGGTTCAGCAAGTACAGTAAACTGCTGGCTCATAATTTAAACATTGCGTAATTTGGGAGCTATGAGAGCCAGGCCATATGTTTTGTTTACAAGCACAGAGCTAGTCTAGACATCCCTGTCTGCCCAGATATCAATGCCTCTGCGAACAGCTGTACAAAAATAGACTGAGTCCTGCTGATACATGAAGCATATCAGCAAGGAAGGACCGGAGGGAATAAATAATACGGCTCTAATCGTGCATTGATTTAAAGGGCAGTTCCTATAAACTCTCAGGCACTTAGTTCAGTCAGGAATTAAGTTCTATAAACAGCTGAGAACACCCACGACTCTAGTTAAAGCTCTGCCTCTCCAGCACTGGGTGCCAGCGCGGAAGCAGACTACACACTCCCTGCCCCCCCCACCTCCCCTCTCAAAACAATCTGGGCCCTCACTTATCTTGTAAGCTGCTATTGCTATCCAGCTAGGCGCTTATCTCAACTATACAAGAATATACAAGAAAATCGCAAAAACGACAAATGTCACCCTTAAGTGCCAAATTTACCACCTCATTTGCCTTTTCCAACATATAACAGAATATTTTGTGGCCAGATGAGAAAATTTTTGGGAACTAATGAAAATTAGACCTAAAATGTATATTTAAGGGAGAACATTATGTGCTAGTTCGAAGAAAATAAATATTTTTGGGGGACGGTAAGGAACAGTTTGAAGCGTTGGGCAAGCCGATCTTTAACTGACATACAACTTAAAATATCGGTATTATCTTTTAAAGCCAGCATAGATAAAGGCAATCGTTCAGGAGATTGTTTTGTGAAAAGATCAATTTTTGCTCATAAGTTCTTCCTTGAGAGTAGCCGTACAATCGTCCTCCACACAGCACATGTGCAAGAGGGCAGCCCCAGAACATTCACCCACACCCAGTGCGTTAAATGGAAACAGAGAAAAGCAGGTAGTCACTATTTGAGAAGTGCTGGCACTCTACCATGAAATGTATTGCAGCAGTTCTGATAAGTGCAGGTACTTCCCTTTCAAATTAAATAAGTGCAGGTACTCAGTGCAGGACAGTACCTGCCCACTTGAAGCACTGCCCACCCCGGCAGACCAAGAACAGCATAGGCAGCAGAACAAGAGGCCTTACTAACAGTCAGCTAGTGTGCAAGCTTCCCTCCTGCGTAAAGAGTGGGGGCACTGCTTGAGGCAGCAGTGAGAGCTTTCTAATGGGCACAGTGTGGCTAGGACGCCATAGGCGAGCAAATAAAATGGCATCTTTAACTGCTTTAGTAAAACACACCACTGTCCAGGTTGAATGGAATCATTAGGGGTCTTCCCCCCCCCCCCCTTGCCACTGCACCTGCTGCACCAATGGTAGCTACACCCCTGAGTATACGTACAGAAACAGGAGACCATACTTCACATACGTGTCAAATTGGCACAACAGGAAGGAAAACTTCCCGCGCACACTGCATAGATTCAATCTTCATTTGGACCCTGGCACACACAGCAGAAGTGTCTCATATTTTTAGCAAGCACAAATTCAAGGGTCCCTCTGTTGACTGTAGCTGTGCAACGCACACGGATACCCACACGCACACAGTGCAGTACAGACAGAAGCAATGGGAGATTTCCTCATATGCATCCTATCATAGGCAGCAGTAGTATAAGCTTTTGTGACTCACAAGGCACAGGTATGTGACAAGTCAGCATGTCACTTATTACAAGGCTGACACAAAAAGACAAGGAATGCAAGTGCAAGATTCTGTAGCTGCAGGTGGCCTTCTGCACCGGGCGTATTTTGTGGCAGGTGCAGCTGGTTTAACTGGGACGGTGGGACATGACAGACAACCAAAAACAAGGTCCTATAGCCAGTGGTGGACATTTTTCACTAGATAAGAAAGATATCCAGCGAGGAAAAGAGCGGTAATTGTTGATCCTGGGGAATCACTTACCCAAGATGTAAATGATGATGAACGGAATTTAGTACGTATGCCAATTTCGACTCTGATGTAAATCTTAATCTGATTATGGACTGTTCCCTGGATTCCTGCATTGCTTAATCTTTGGGCCAATAGTTGGTGGGTCACAGTGCCAAGGCTGATGAAAGTTCAAGTAGGAGCAGAAAGTAGGGTGGCTACTCCATTAGAATCAACAGTGCTCTTGAGGTCGAGTCATTATGATCATTGTAGATTATGTGCCTCTCGAGGACAGAGTCCTGTTTATCATTCTGAGAGGATATTATTTCGTTTAAGAAAAGTAGAGATCTGAGAGAGAGAAATCTTTTCAATAAGCTTACGTAGAAATCCTCTGTTGGGTATTTGCCTGTTTGCTGGAGGATCTGGTCACGTCCTTGCTCCTTTGAGATGGATTTGATGTAAGATGCTTTCAGGTTGCTGAGGAGCTCTCTAGATGATAGGGAAGAATTAATGATTGCTCTGGCTGAGGTGGCAGAACAGGATGCTATGAGATTGTTTTTGACTGTGTTTGTTGGCATCGCTCAGCTGGTGAGCCCGTGCTGTTGATTGTTTTTGTTTAGGTCATTGGGTTCTTTTATCAATAGAAGCTGAAATAGCATGGTTCAGATTGTGTGTTAGTGCTAGAAGCAAGAGGTGAGATTGGGAATAGGAATGGTCACTGGGTTCTTTGAAGAGAATGTGTAATTCAAAAATATTACCTTTAGCAATGAATTGTTCTGCCAAGGATCATTCTGCAGAATTACTGAATGTGATTGGTGCAGTTTGAATTGCAGTCCAGTTTAAGGAACTTAGCAAAGATTTTGAAGAATATTTTAGTTGGACAAAAGAGCTCCTGGCTTTCTTGGTGGCCGCTTTGTGTATTTTGTGCTGTTCTGCTTCAAGGTTAGCGTGTATCCGTCTCATTCCCGTTAATATCCAAATTGAAGAACACCAGCCTGGTGAATCTGCATTTTGAATAAATAAAAAACAGTAGGAAAATTATTTTGACAAAAATCCAACAAATGTCGTAAAAAACTATACCAAACCAAGGATGGTCTGGTATATAAAATGAAGCTTCTTAAAAGTTCTGAAATATTAGGAAATGTAAGAGCAATTGTTTTGAAATTAGATTAAAAACAGTAATGAAAGGGAAATGGCTCCCATAATTCTTTTTTCGATTTCTACTAGTACCCAGTAAGGGAGTCAATGTAATGGGTTGGTAGGGATAATCGATGCATGTAAGCTTGTATGTATGTATGTGGAATTTCTATGGCACCAATGTAGCCAAATGACAGCTGAGCACTATACCAGGTCAAAGACAAGCATAAAGTCAACAAGTGATAGGAGAGGTAGCTGGTTTTTGTACTGTTTGTACATTGTGATACAGTGTGCTTTGAAGAGGTGCACCTTCAGTTCTTCCCTTAATTGGAGCAGCATTTGGCAGTCCTGATGGATACAGGGATGTTGTTCCAGATCCCAGGTGTATAGATGGAAAAGGCCTCCTGCCTTGTTTTTTATTTTTCATGTTTCTTAAAATTTGCAGACCTATGGCATCCTGGCTTTGGGTGTGCTGAGAACCACCAGAGATGATGAACTTGTCTGTAAGATAAGTAAGGGTACTGGTCATGATGGATTTATTACCCACAACCCAAGACAACATCAGGCTAGAGAACATGAAGTGTACAAAAGAAAAAACAAGACTGCATGACATTTCCATTTATGCGCCCAGGATCTGGAACAACATCCCTGTACCAAAAAGGAACACTCCAACTCTGCTCCAATTTCTAAAAGAGTTGAAGACCCACCACTTTGAAGAACACTACATCATAATGCACTAACTGTCCATAATCCAGCTTCCTCTACTTTTACCCATTCACTTTATTCTTATCTTTGACCGTGCACAAAGCTCCACTGCCTACATATGTATTTACACACAGCATATAATATCCGTGAAATATATTTGACAGGGTGCTTCCGAAGGAGGCAATAGGTGCTACGACATTCGGAAATACACAGCAACACATTCTTGTGTTTTTGTAAAGTGGGGTCACAATGCATTACTTTTTTCTTTCTATGTTTCTATGTTTCTTTCTTTTTTCAAATATTTATTCATTTATATATTTCTTCTTGAGAGTTTTATATAGTACTCACAAGTTCCATGAGCATCAGAGCAATACACAAAAGTGGCGATGGCAAGGTACATTTATTGTAAAAATTGGAGTGCACATGAGTAGAGATCAGAAGCACCCTGCCAACCTATATATTCATATTCATAACTGGACAGTACAAAAGCTTGGACAACCAGCTAGTCATTGGCACTCCTGAGCATGGAATTGATATGCTTCTGGAGACTGAGTTGAGAATGAAGAGTAAAACCTATTGACTTAGCACTCTCAAGCACCCTTGCCTTTGCAATTTGTTGTAGATGTGTCACTGGTTATATGTTTATCTTCCCTCACTGGACATCACAGTGTGAGTTTAATCCCTTTTCTTCTGGAGAAGAAGATAGTGAACAATATTGCAGTCAATATCTGGTTTGTTAACCTTTAGTTATCACTGGAACGCGTACTACACATATACAGTTCACTCATGAGCTTCAGCCCACAAGACATGAAAAACTGGTGTTTTCATTTTGGCTTTATAAGAGACCAATGGGAAACCTTTAATGAACACAAGAAATGAAAACAAACGTGTTCACATTGAGATCAGGAAGGAGAAATAAAATGAAAAGTGGTGAAAATTTACCCAGTTCTTTCTCTAACTCTCCCTTTGTGAGCTCAAAGCTCAAATCGCTTACAAGGTCTTTCATTTAAACCCAACTTCCCACAGATTTCTATCATTGTCACTTTCTCTGTGGTTGGATGGGTGACTGTGTGAAATCCCTGGAAATTATTGACACTTTTTAGAGTTAAGCAAGAGTATAGAGTTACACATAGTTGTGTGCCATTGTGGTGGGTAACACTAACCTATGATATCATAGAGCTTGCATAGTTGTTTTTTAGAGCTGCTGATATTGCTTAGCTATCAATCTCCTGGAACAAAATAAATATATTTTTAGAACTGAAGCCATTCTTCCTGGAGAAAGTAGACTATGGGGTTGCATATATGGTCTGTCTAAAAAGGTAAACGGCAACTGCTGTCACTCTCTTTGTAGTTAGCCAGGGACTAGAGGAATGAGCCCATAACCAACAAACCCCGTTGCCATTGACCATCACATGGAAGCGAAGACTATTAAGATAGGGTCAAACTTAAATGTTGTCAAAGACAGCTGCTACAGATTGTATCTTAGACAATGCTACCCTTGACTTGCAGACATTTAAGGCTGTGTAGCAAATACATTTGTTGCAACTTGAAAATGGCCATGGGTATGGAAATCGATGGGTTTGAGGATACGTTGATGTGAATAATGTTGAAGAGGTTCCAGCATACACTATAACTGTGCCGGGCACTATTGCCTTGTCTACCAGTGCCAAATGGTGTGATCGCTTGAAGGATGGAAGTGTTGGTTGGATGATGTAAAGACCAATAAACAGAATTTTGTATGCAGACACTAGTCCTTAATGGGATGAGTAGTCACCATTTGGCAGACTTTAACTGTGATATTAATTGAGCGAGTGAGGGAGAACCTTGTTCTCTCTGGATCAGTGTGGGCAATTGATGCAAGCTGCATCTTGGACAAGAGGGTTGTAGGTATACATTGGTTCATGGCATTGTTCTGTGGATTCCAATGGTAGAACACACTGTAAGCTTGACCATATTTCCCCTGCTAGCTGTTTAATTTGCCTATGTATATAGTGTCTCATCAGTCAAGACTATCCTTTGAAATATAGGCTTTCCAGTAGATTGTATTATAGAATGTTGGCTACATGTGTAACAAAGTTACTCAACTTTAGTTAAACCATAAGGTTAATTTTATTGCCAACATATGAGAAACAAGAGAAAGTTGAAAATCAAGAAAGCATGTAAATGCCAAGTGGTTCACTCCTTTATATTCACATACTGGCTACTTCTGTCAGTATAAAGTCTATTTTCTAGTCTTTCCTACTCACTGTTTCTTTCTCTCTCTATTGAGAAACTTAGAGGAAAACAAATAAATGTCCTCATCCTCACCATTGCTAATGCAGGCAGTGGTCTATTGTCATGTGGTTCCTATTTTGGTAATAAGACGGTGTGTTTTGGGGTGGCAGCACCACCAAGTGTGGGTGATTGAGTCAGTCCCACACCACCTGGGTCAGCCTAACTTCTGGCTAGCCTGCAGTGCCTCACCCAACCATAGAAAGAAAAGGAAATCTGTGGTGACTGAAGCCTGACATTGACTCCTCAGGAAAGTTGGGCGAAGAGATCATACCCCTTTCTCTTCACTCAGTTACTCAGAAACTCACACATATCAAGGCAAAATATGAGATGCAAAATGGATTTCAATCCATTTATTAAAACAATTGCATTCTATTATAAAAACCATAAGCTGCGATAATTAGGCAGATGAAACATAAAACAGTGATTATCATTACAATTAGTATGAAGAGATAAACAACCCCACCATCTCTGTTTGATCCTAAAAGCCTAAAGATTCCTACCTACACCCTTTATCTAAAATGTGAGAGCATAGCAGTAGTACCCCTCTGCCTATCGCAGTCTAAGAGAGGGACCCTAACCCCAAACCTGAAGAGGCTGGAAAGGGTCAGTCTGTTGTCTGGATGGCAATCCTCTTGGGAAGCTGAAGTCAGTGCCAGGATCAGCTAAGCTATCAATGGAATGATGTGCATCACAGGATGGTCATTATTGGAATGCCCTCTGCCCCCTTTAGGCCTATGTGGTGTTATGTAATAAATCCTTCAGTCTTCTAAGAACAGGCCTGACATACTAATGTGTCTAGGAATTGGGGTCTGACTCCTGAGCTCCTGGAGTAGCTATACGAGTTAGAATATTGTGTACTGAACATGAAAGCCTTGAACAGGGCACAAAGTGTACATAGGTCTGATAAAATGTGCAGTGCAAACAACTGTATCTTCCCAGAATGAAGCAACTTATTAAAATATAAAAACTGCAAGCTAAAGGCTGGCTCTGCTACAAAAATATGAAATGAAGAAAAATGTGTCTCTGTGTAAAGGCACAGGCTACGGGTCTATGCTAAAATAAGGGCTTAATCAAAAATTTGGGTGTCCAACCCAGGCACTAAGGAGAACCCACAACACTATCAGCCCAATAAATAAGAAAAATGAGTCTAATCTTTTGATGAACATTAAGATAGCGAGAGCCAATGGTAGAGTAAGATGGTGACACTGGAATGGGATGTTTCAATTTTTAGTATACA
The DNA here is from genome assembly GCF_031143425.1 of Pleurodeles waltl. Lineage (NCBI taxonomy): Eukaryota > Metazoa > Chordata > Amphibia > Caudata > Salamandridae > Pleurodeles > Pleurodeles waltl. The sequence goes on along the minus strand of NC_090448.1, from coordinate 416,531,605 downwards.
GTATAGCTCATGTTGGCATTCATAATGTTTTGGCCGTCTATACGTTCAGGCTCCAATTTAACTAAAAAGTCCAAATACAATTAGGAAGATAGAAGCACTAATATTTATTAAACTAGAGTTATAAATAATATGTATTTTCTAGTCTAGTTTTGCTTTGTTGAATTGTCAATTTTAGCCATAGTTTTATAACTCTGCTATCACACCACCGCATTAAGATTAGGAATGTTTTAAAAGTCTTAATGGTCCTGAAGAAAATATTATTAAATTTACTGTATTACTAAATGTTACTAACGATACTACACAAATCACCATTAGGTTGGTCATTATGAACACTGGTGCTCCGGACCACCATGCCGGCGGTGGCGGAAATTACCGCCACCGGCATGGCGGTCCGGACTGCCATATAATGTTTATGCGTGACCGCCACAGACGGAACTATGCCACCACCAGGCTACCGTCGCCGGGAAGCCTGATGATGGCGGAGTTCCCTATCCAACAGGGCAGTGCTGCCCACCGGATAAAGAACCTGTGTCCACCAGCCTTTCCCTGGCAGTGTTTCCTGCCAGGAAAAGGCTGGTGGAATGGGGGGCCCTGCACTGTACATGCACTTGGCATGGGCAGTGCAGGGGTCCCCGCGCACAGCCCCGTCGTGCATGTCACTGCCCGATTTACAGGCGGTAATATGCGCGACGGGTGCTGCTGCACCCGCCACACTACAACATTGACAACAGCTCTATGTGGAGCCGTCGGCAATGTCCTGGCCCAGCGGAATATTCTTTATTGGCCTGGCGGGGTCCTCAACGGGCTGGCGGGCTGTGTTTAGACCGCCAGCATGAACACTGCGGGAAATCCCGCCATGTTCATAATGAGGGTCCATATCTTTTTTTTATTTACTTTTTATAAATTCATAAGTTTTGCATGTTTTATTTTTAAGTTCAGTGTATAACATATTAAATAATAGCACAAAAACGAAATTTGCGTAAGCAAATGTCATTAATAGGGTGTGACATTACAGCTGCCAAGTGTTTTTGCAATGCATTTTTTGCAGTTTTAAGATGCCCTATGTATAGGGTGGTGCAACAGCTTTACAAAGGTAGCTGTGTTTATATTTCCAAAAAAGGAAGAAGCAGGTTAAAATGATCCCCTACACCCAATGAACTTTGAACTGATGAGAATTTACAGAGTGTGCCTGTGTGTATCTAATTACCCCCTTTTCAACATTGATGACTAACTCCTGTAGAATTTGACAAGCAATCTATCAAAATGGCAAGATGTCTTCCATGTAAACTGAAGCATGATAATGAAATAAAACATTTTATTTTTATAGGAAATATCGCAGTAGGAAGAAGTGATCTGCAGTGCCCAAAGGGCTATGAACAAATAAATGGATCTTGTGTAGGTGAGTTGTGTATTTAAAAACATTTGTTTAACTACCACCTTCATGTATATACAATGATTGTTTTGCTTTTGGTCATAGCTAACTTGATAACGTTTTATTGAATTTAGCTAGACACATGGATATTAGGAGCAATATATTTTTTTTTAAAAAGAAAGCTTTAAGGCCTGCCGCTCATGTGCATGTGGCAAAACCTGTTGGGGGCACCTTTTTTGTTTGGAAAAAAAAAGGCAAGAATTCAGGCCCATTACCCATGACATGCAACGGGACCTGCTGTGAGCAACATTTTCTTAAAACAGGGAAGAATATGGGTCCGCTGCAAGTGGCAATGCAGTGGGACCTGCTTGGGGGATTTTTTTTTTTTTTAAAGGAAAACATTAGGCCTATTTACCATGCCCATGCAAATGCAAAAGCCCCCTCCTCCCATGGGGGGAAATATATATTTTTTTTAAAAGCAATTGGGTTCGCCATCCAACCCTTACCCCACACTCACCCAAGGCTCTGCACCCCACTATCACACCATCAAAGACGCTCCAACGTACTCCACCCAACGTACTCCAGCTCACCATCACCCCACCATACGCACTCAACCACATCATCACCCGCACCCAAGGCACTCTACCCCACCATCACTCCACTCCCGCTCAAAGCACTGAACCCCATCATCACCACACCCGAGGCACTCACCCCTACTCCTAACCAATCCATTCCACACCACCATTACCCCACCCAAGGTACTCCATCTCACCATTACTCCATCCAAGGTACTCCATACCAGCATCATTCCAAAATCCCACCCAAAGCACTCCACCCCACCATCACTCCACCCACAGCACTCCACCCTATCATCACCCCACGAGATCAAAGGCACACTACCCCACCATCACACCACCTCCACCCAATGCACTCCAGCCCACCATCACCCCATCCAAGGCACTCTATCACACCATCACCCCACTGCCACCCAATGCACTTCACCCATCATCACCCCACCCCCAGCAAAGTTACTCTACCCCTACCCAAGACACTCCATCCCACCATCACTCAACCTCTGTCCAAAGCACTCTACCCCACCATTAATCCACCCCCACACAAGGCACCCCACCCCACCATTTTCCCACCAAAGCTACTCAACCACCATCACTCCACCCCACTACCACCCCACCCCACCCAGGAAACAGTGCCCCTCTTACCCCACAACCCCTCAAACATAATAAAGTGCCTAAGATTATGCCTCTTTTGACATGGTCACTCCCCACTTCTTGCCTGGTTTCTGGTGTAATTTTGACTGAAAGTGCACTGGGTTGCTTCTGATCGGGTCCCCAGTGCAAGATCTCTTTCCCCAAGGCTGTACAGTCATTTTTCCCAATTGGCAAAACTTTTAACACCCACTGTAAATCCCTAGTAAATGGTACCCCAGGCACCAAGGACCTGGGGTACTAAAGGGGGCCCTTAAGGGCTGCAGCAGTAATTGTGCCACCCTAAAGAACGCCTCACCAAGGACATGACAGTCTGCATGTCTTGGTGCAGACAAAAGTGAAAACACAACACAGCACACAGCCTGTGTGCCATGCCTCCTAATACTGCATGCAATATATGTCCCCACCCCACTATTGGTGGCAAAACAGGTGGGAAAATTAGGCAGATTAAGAGTTTTGCCCATTTTATGCCAGTCCTGCCCCCAAGGTGGACGACCTGAAATGGACACCACTTTTTAAATTCCTCCATCTTTGGAAAGAATTAGGCCACTAGTGTTAGGGTTATGCCCATTTCCCAGAAGAAGTGGTCATAAAAAGGGTGTAGTCATCTTTAAGGTGGGCAACCCATTGGCTGCCACTTGGCACTTCCTGTAACACCCCTAAATTGAGTATTAATGTGGAACCCCTGAACCCTAGAACTCAGATCCTGATGACCTAGGAAGAAAAAGACAGAGAAAAGATGCACCAGCAAAAAAGAAGAAGAAGGAGCAGCTGACCTGGTACCATTCCCACCAGCCTATCTGCACTCCTCAACAGACTCTGCACTAAAAGACACCTCGTCCTGCAGCTAAACCTCCAGAATCATGGGAGGACTGCCTGCTTTTGAAAAAAACTCAAGACTCCAGTGAGCCGTGGACCTGCTCTCCAACCATCTCCCAGGAAAGGATTCTGAAGTCCCCCAGCTGTCCAGAGACGAGTCCATTGAGGTTTCACCTCTCTTGGACTCCCTGAAGTCGCCTGCCGCCTCTGCACACAGCCCCCTCTCCTGCAGCTACTACAGTGAGAGAACCCAACATCTAAAGCAATCACTATACCCGTTGCCACTGGCCCGAGTTGAAGTGGTCCCTTGGTGTCAATGACGTCCTTCAGCTCCCTTGATCACGAGTCCACTGTGGTTTCACCCCTGCTGGACTCCATGATGACGCCTGCAGCCCCAGACCACTGGACCCCCTAACTGCAAGTGCTCCAGGACAAGTAAATCTGATGCCAAAAGAAACCCTTGCATCTGTCGCCCCTGGGCCTTGGTGAAGGGGACCAAAGGAACACCTACTTCCCTGAGCACCCCACATTTGTGACTGCCCCTCCCCCCCCGTCCGAGCCTGCAGCCTAAACCCATGGAGACCAATCCTCATTGAAATACATTAGGCACTCGACACATACTGCACCTCTGCATCCTGGAGTCTCAGTGTTGCCAGGAGTGACCTGTTGGTGTGGTCCTGACCCTTGCCCAGCACTCACCTTAAATCAAGATGATTGGTCCTGTGAGTCATCAATAAGTGCTTGTTTGCTGACTGTGTTTTCCTCTCATAGGTTAACATTGAAGAATTCTAAAACTGCACTGTGTTGATTTTTTAAACTAAAACGTGTTTATCCCTGAAAATGTACTTACCTTATAACAAAGTTCTTGGCTTTAAAGTATATATTAAAAGAAGAGTTATTTTTCTAAATTGGTCTCGCATTTATTCTTTGAGTGTGTGTCTCATTTATTGTCTCTGTGAGTAGAACAAATGCTTAGCACTACTCTCTGATAGGCCTAACTGATTGCCTACACTACCACAAAATAAAGCATTAGTCCTATCTACTTTTGCCTCTGCAAACCAGTCGGGGGTCCACTGGATTCTCTGCATGGTGTACTTCTTTTAAGGGCACCATATAGAAAACCGGCTTTCTACAAAGTGGAAATGTCAGACAATAAAAATTACATAACAAGTTTCATGGCTTTCATGTTCCATGTTTGGTTGGCCTCACAAAAGCATGTTGTCTGTATTTGGTCTTAATAGTATGATAAATGAAATTACTGAAATACAGTAACTTTTGGGTCCATGATCCCCTCTGGATCATGGACCCAATAGTTGTGTCCTTGTCTTCTAGGCACTACTTTTTATTTGGGTTTTAGCACTTAACTAGAGTGTGTTCCTTGTTTATGTATAGCCCTTTTCCCCACTTTTTGTTGTCACTTACCCTCACTTGATCTCCATCTGTTGATGCCCATGTTGTTCCTTATCCTCAGTAGATCCCTCCCATCATCCGTTGTCTTGGTGCTTGCAGAAGCCCTTCCATCCCTGCCCCAAACGCCTACCACCCTCTGTTGGCATGTTGACCTCGACTCCCCATCCTTTACCTGCCGACCTGCTCTTCCTTCGTAATAAACAAAAATCGCTATGACCCGACCAGTGCTTACTGCAGCAAAATGCTTTTTTGTAATACAGGCCACGCTGCACAACACCGTCTGGAATGGTATCTGCTTGGGAAAGGACCAGTGAGTTTGCATCCTGAGCTGCATTCTTGTAATTTAATGATAGTGTGACCAGACGTTCCGGATTTCCCAGGACAGTCTTGTTTTTTTGTGAATTGTCCCAGCGTCCCGAAGGTTTTAATTAAAACTGACAAATGTCCAGGTTTTGAGGAGAGGGGCGGGTAGCGTGGACATTAAATGCAAATTGTTTTGTTTTAATTTTAAAGACTCTCCTGCTATGCTGCAATGTCACTGAAGCAGCACAGCAGGATGTAAAGCAGGGCACATCAGAATCAGAGAAGACCCTCAGTTGACGCCCAAGCTTGTGAGCTATTTCTGTAGGTTCAACACAACATCTGGGAATAAAGGAGAGGGTTTATTTAATGAAAACACTGTTTACAGTATTTTCATTTGGATTGTGGGACTTAGGCACAACTTTAAAGCTAGCTCGCTTTCTAAAAGAGACCCCCTTTTATTTTTGGCTCCATGTTGTACGAAAGGAAAATATATATTTTTATGAATCTTTGCACATCTCTCCATGGTATAGGTCGTAGGAACATCTGTACTCTTAGCAAGTCTTAGTTTTATAATTTGCTTTTGCACTTTCAGCTTTGTTTTTTACTTTTTATAGGTGCAGGACTACAGGTCCCAGAATGCCAACAAGCTCAAAGATCTGCTCATAAGGCAACTTGGGACCTTTATGATGCATTCCTTTAGTAGGTAAAAGCTTAACAAAATAGTCTGCCTCATAGTTTTATGGCACATGCCAGTGTAGTCCTTCCGTGGCAGTAAATGAATGCTTTATAGTTAGGGTGACCTACCTTCCTGGATGTGCTACGGCAGGCGTGTTTTCTCGCAAAATTTCTCTGCAGGTTTCAGCGCATGTCCTAGTTTTCGGAGAGGGTAGACAGTACAAAAATAGTAAAGTGTTCATGTATTTTGGTGCAGAATTAGTTATTAAAATGATAAGAGAGGGGGGACAGGGAGATTATTGGTCCAGTGTACAGCCTCCCGAATATAACCTATAACAATTATAAAGTACACTGTTCCAAAAGTATTAAAGTCAGACACAAGTAAAACACAGGGGAACTTGGTAGCTAGGAGCAGAAGAGCCCTCACACACCCAATAGGATGTCAAGCTTCGTCACTGGGCAAGCTCCTCGTCAGACCGTCACTGCAATGTCTGACGGGCCACCTCTTTAAGAAAAGAAGGTGGCTCTTAGCCAGAGATCTATTACCCAATGATAGTTAAGCCTAGGATGAACACAAACTATAGGTATATACAGGAGAAAAGAAAGTGGAAAGTAAAATTGTCTCTAAACCGTAACCATCACATTTAATAATTGAGAATATGGTTTAGACCAAGATTAAAAACTGATATGGGGAGTGCTTACGGACATAATAGCCAACCGCACTCTCATTCCATGTGGGTAAAGGAAAATGGACACTATCCAAATTCCTATAGTGCTAGGTCGACATGTTTCGCATCTGAGTGGTCACACAGGATCCAGTGACCCTTCTTCGGGACAACATATGTTCTCCTGATAGTATTACCTAGACCCAAATAAGATACAATTAAGCAGATATTTTCCGGTCACTTACTCATACCAACTGCGCGTCAACGCCAGTCTAGTCGGCAAGTCGCCCTGTCAAATATAAAGGCAATAATACACATTCTATAAACAAGTTGTGCATAACAAGGTGATTTAAATCATATGTGATAAGCACTTTAAAACTATTGTGCTCGTAAATAACCCACGTGAAAGCAGTCAAGGGAATCATAGGCTTACCATCCCAAATTAAGACAAACGCTTCAAAGGAATGCACGTGCCCAGAAACAGGTATGCAGTACTGAATGAAATAATATACAACAGACAATTGTTTGTTAAGCATAGAAGTGTTGGACAAGTAGTCATATCATGTTGATAATCATGATCCACACATATCCAAGATTCCAACTATAATACCCACGATATAGTCACGTAGGAAAAGATAATATGTTGAGTCCAAAAAATAGCAACAGTCTAAGAAATTGACGTATCAGTACCAAAAGGAGAACACAGGAGTTGAGTATAAAGAAAAAAGGAGAGTGTCAGTTTGTTGTTCAATACAGGGGAATCACCCTAACGCCAACAAAATAAGTTTAGCTGGTTGGAAACCACACCCTTAAATACCTCAACATTGCTAATGAAGTGTCGCTAAAATAATTGGTACACAGAACAAGGAAACAAATTCAGAAGCATACGGTTACTTACTAGCGTTGCTCCTGATTCTGACCTGGGACCTACCCGGGGGCACGTTCCTGCATACAGCAGTGGAACGCGACCGCTGCATTTTTAATGAGGAGAACCTTGAATGATCGCAGAACCCGGAAGTTATTCCGGTGTTCCTATTGGTCACGCATAGTCATGTGACCGAGGGTATAATAGAAATGGAAAAGGCGTGCTCGTAGCAGGAGAGATATCACTGAGCACAAAAGCAACTGACCCTAAAAAAAGGAAATATAATGGTTGTTTACACTATACAACAAGGAGCTTAAAAGGGCAATATGTGAAAACTAAATACAGTAGATGTCAAGACAGATGCAATTCAAAGCAAACACAGCCAAAATTAGTAAATATACAAGGGAGACTTTCCCCAAGAGGTAACAGTATGTGTTCAGTAGAATGTCATGGTAAGTTTGTCTAATCAAAATGCTATGTTGCTCCAAGGAATATCATCGTTGCGACCACAAATGTGCGTCTTCAGTCTAAAGACCCAGTGTTGTTCGATCCTAAAGAGGGACCTGGAGTCATGGTTTAAGCATTTCGGTGCTTGCAGCACCACCCACCATAGGTCATCAGTGCCATGTTGTGTTTCCAAATAATGTACACTTAATTTGGTGGTTGTGCAGGCACAGCCAATATTGCTGCGGTGTTCGTTAATCCTATTTTTAATTGGTCTGGTGGTCATACCGACTTACCGCAGATCACACGGGCAAGTGATCATATAGATGCAATTACGTGTGTTGCAGTTGGTATGCCTATTGAGGTGCCAGGTACCTATTGGATCCAGATCCAATTTCTCTAAACGTTTAGTTAAAGGGCAAACGTTACATGTGCCACATGGAAAATGGCCAAGGACAGGAGGAAGGTTCCATAGGGTAGTCTGTATAGGCAGATCGTGGCTTCTGCGTGGGCGGGTATGTACCACCAAATTCCTGATATTTGCAGTCCTCTTAAATGCAAACATAGTTAATTGTTATAGAATTAGTTATTATACATATCAGAAAACAATTTAGTCAGCACAATAGCAGCGGCTTACCTTGGTTACAGGGGGCTGGAGGGGTGGCTCGCAGGGGCTAAAGAAATTTTAATTAAAAAACTAAATAAATAAACTTACCTCCGTGCCACTTCTCGCCACACCGCTCCTCTCTTCCGTCCTGCAGGCAGGCACAGGCTCCTAGCCTGCCCTGCGCCAATCCTGACGCTGCTTAGAGCAGCGTCAGGATTGGCTGGAACCGCCCAGCCTGGGCACTCCTAGGCAGACTGGGAGCCTGTGCAGGCTCTCTCCACCACGGCAACCGTGTTGCCGTGCTGGAGACAGCCTTCTGCACATGTATGTTTAGTCAGCCCGCAACATGTTGCCGCGCTGTAGACAGCCTTCTGCACATGTAAGTTTAGCTGTTCATGTAAGTTTAGCTGGCCCGCAACAGCCCGCCATACATACATGCGCAGTGAGATGAGGGCACAGTGTACTCCCCTCACTGCTCGTCACCCCATGGCCCCGCCCCTTTCACAAGAAAGGGACAATGAACGTATATTATTGTCTCTTCCTTGTGAAAGGTTTGCAGCTTCTGCTGCTGGCGGGGGGTGACACTGACAGATAATACTGTGTGTAAAATGTGCATGTAATTCCCTGTAGTACCTATTGTCTGTCTTTCCTATGATTGTCTGTGCTGTCAAGTCTTTCTGTGGCTTTTAGTCAATGCAAAAAAAGGTAGTCCTACTTCTGTGTTAGTGGACTATTACGGTTTACAAAATCTGGTCACATTATTTAATGGGTGGTTATAATGCACTGTTCTCAGAAACGTGTACGCTCAGAGGGTTCAAAAATAGGTTGGGATGTTTATCCATCTATTACAAAAATATGATTCCAGTCTGTATTAGCATGAAAATACTCCTAAAATGCATACATCACATCCGCAAGCCGCGCAATGTCTCATTTTCAGCGCTCTACTTGGGCTGATAATGTTTCTTTAAAGGCTTTCAGCCTACCTGTACTCTAGACACAGCTGCTGATTTTTACCCTATTGAAAGTGACGCAATCCTAGTGATATTGACGTTGTCATCTGGGGTTCTTTTCTAAGCCGTGTCTACGGAGCAGGATGTCTCTATAAAATGTACATCACCCTAGATCGCCGTTAAAAAAATACTTCGAAGTCGAGGATAAAGCTGGAGACCATGTATAACCAGTGAGCAGAGATCATACATGAAATAGGCAGACTGGAAGGGTTGTGCCTTTAATGCCAGTTACTACTTCGTGCGTCGTGTAATTATGCAGTGTGTAAATGCAAAAGTAATGTTTGTGTTTGCACACCCTAGACTTAAAGCTGCAGCACACATTGCAAACATAGCAAACCAGAGGGGGTAATAAACAAAAACCCTCGCACCTGACTAAACAATAAATATTGAGGTGAAATTATTGAACTGGGTGCCAGTCTTGAATAGATGCATTGTTGATGCTTTCTGCAACGACAAAATGTTAGATGAAAATGTTATTATCGAATTGGAGGTGAAATACACTGCCATTACTTATTAGCAGTATCCTTTCAGAAAGCTGGAAATCTTTAATTTTTGTCTTCCATGGATTTTGTTTGTAAGTGTTTGTGTTGTATTTCAAGCGCCGGAACATTTGAAATAGCACTGCCGATTGTAACCACTATTAGAGCAAACATTGATAAAGCCTATAGGTCTTTACTATGTGAGATTTAATGGCGTTGTCAATGTTTTTAGTCATGTTGTAAGCAGTGCGGCTGCTTGTGGAGCATGGCTGAAAGCTAGAAAAAAATCACTCTGACATCAGAGTTGACCACTTCCTAACGCTTGTTTTACATTCAATCATACTGCACAGTAGCCACTCTGCTGTACAACATATCTAAAAGAACATTGATATAGTCAAATGGATATATTATTCGGCTTTTTCAATGTTTTAAAGCTATGTTGTCCAGCAGCACAGATGCTGCACAGCGTGGTTGAAATTGTAAAAAAGGAAGTGATGCCGCCAGCATTGACCCATCATAGCATTTTTTTAAATTTACTTTTAATCATGCTGCTGTGACACATTTCTAACAAAAAATAGACAAAACCAACAGATCTTGCTTAGGCAATCCTGGCTTGACAGCACAACGGTCTGCAATACCTATTGCTACCAATAATCTAAAATACACTGAGATGGCTTTAGCTCCACCCTGAGAAGTATTACGCGCTCACCTGATTCTACTGGCTGTGTGGGGTATTTTTTCCACCTCATATGGAGTGTGTGCATTGCAGAGTGTAAGGGACTATTTTACATCTCAAAAAGACATAAAATTATCACACATTAAATTTGCTTTCTTATAGATACGTTGTACACAGAAAGCAATCATTCTTTGTTTTGGGTTTAACCAAAGCAGGCTTTTTATTGTTTTCTTATGTGCCTTTCATTCCCTTTCCCAGGCTTCCTTGTAGGCCAATGTATTCTAGGAATGTGTTTACAAACTGTATCTAGCTGTATCATAGCTACAATGTTAGTCCATCACTGTGCCAAGTGCGCATGAATTCAAGTTATCATTTCCAGAAATAACAATCTGTGCCTTTTCCTGTTGCCTTTTGGCTCTAAATCCCGAATAAAGAATGATTTATATGCAGAAAACATAATGATTACACTAGACTTGCATTATAAGATTGACAAGCTGAAACCATTTATGTTATATTTTAAACTTTGATACTTTTCAGTTATCTCAAATGATATTTTATCCTGATTTACAAAGACCAGTAAACAATGTGTTAGTTTATCCTGGTTTACAGATACCAATAAACATTGTGATTTTAAGAAGCTCCAAAACGTTTTAATAAAATACATAATTTTCCTTCTGACATGGATGTAAACACCATTAATTGGATACTCATATCTTGTTCTACTGATATCAGAGCTAATTCTTTAAAAAGGGCGAGTAATCCTTATCACCCTTCAACCAGGTACACTGAAATCTGACATGATAAACTATTCGACTCTTAATTCCATACAAGTCCCAGCAGTGCACCTACATTTTGAAGAAATAGAACATGTCTCAATTAGAACGGCTTAAAAAAGGTTCCCCCTTTTGCTAAAAAATATATATTACTAGTGAATTTAATGTATTCTTTCACAAGAGGCTGGTGTAAGTTCTCCGTGACCCATCTCTTATAAACCATGGAACCGATATTATCCTTTGTGTCATTTTGTATATTTCTTTCGAGTAACGTATAGGAGGAAGGATGACTTGAGAAGATCTACAACAAAACTAGGACAAGCCAAAAAGGAGGGCTGTGCTGGGTCAAGAAGTAGGCCACTTTATACCTCTCTTGTAATTTCTGTTCCACCTGCTGGCTTCAACGGAGCATCCTCAGCAGAGCAGCCAGTTATTCTGACACCGCAGGTTTAGTATTGTTCTTCTAACCTACCCATCTCCTCATCCAAACCAATTCAAGAGCTTTGAAGGGAGCGGACGAGTATGAGTTAATATTAATGTCTGAGCTAGTTTAGGATACCCATGACTAGTTACAGTTCAAGGCAGAACTGGTCATAACTTGCTCTTCATATTTCTCAGGACTTGCTTCTTCTCTGTAATACTTCGACCCCACTTGCATGAATGACTACTAAATCCATCCATCTGGTGCCTAAAATCAAAGCTCACAGGTATGGAGACGTTCAATTTCACCGATCAGCTGAACTTCGTGCAAGGGATTTCCATCTCTTTGTTTGGTCTGATGCAATAGAACTCGTACCCCTTTGTAATAGGACATCCTAGTTCCCTTCCTCTCGTCAAAGTTTGAAAAAGGATGGTGGCCACAAAAGTTATGTTTTAGTTCCTACCGTCATGAAGAACACCATTTTTTTTTACATGCTAACATGTTTTATTGTAACCACGTTGCTTAAGGTAAAATTGCCAAATCTTGTTGAAAACCCTTATATTTAATCGAGAGCTCTCAGTAGAAATCTCAATTCATCATTGGAGTGGTCCCAATTGTGCTGTTTTTCCAAATCCTGTTACTTTCTTCGAACGCTATGCATGTGTTCACCCGAGTTACTCATGCACAGTACCACCAAACAGCAATGCCTAGCTGTGGCTGCTGCAAAGCACAAAAGGTAAACAGCGTGATTTATTTGAATACTTTTCGAGCCTAGTTATAACCCCACCTGATGTCCTGATGAGAATTATGACTTGCTGTGGGTGTTTCTGCTTCATCGCTATACTTTCTATTGTTACTTCTCATTCTATGGCTAGTGAGAACAGGCTCAGTTTTCAGGCACATCCCAAAGTGCTTGTGGTTTGTAGTTCTACCCTTAGCCGTAGGTCTGTGCTTTTCAAAGGCTCAAACACTGAAGGCCGAGGGATCTCCCTCTGTATTTTGTCATTTCAATCCTTCTGGGTGCATCATATTTGAACTAGTTCCCTGTGGTGTTCTGGTTAGATGGTGGTGGGTACCATTACTTCAATCTTCGTTGTCTTTTTTTGTAAGGTAAGCCTGGGCATGGGACTGAGTATTTTGAATTAGTTTTTTGGATTCCACCGAAGCCAGGACAGTGTATTACAGCGGATTGTACGTATTAAGAATTCAGAAAATTCAGAAACAACTTTGCCCCCTGGTAATGCACTCTCTTCAGCCTTTCAATGAGTTTCTCTGTGAGGATAATGAGATTACATTACAAAATTCAAATATGGCATCCCAAGTGTTGTTGTGATCTGAACAGCAACGAGAATGTTTCAGAGCATGGACAGACAGCAGGAATTTGAACCCCTTGATTTTTGCTTGCAAGGTGAGATCTGCTTGAAGTGTAATATCCATATTGTTTACTTTTCGCAATGCAGCCTATGGATGTTACCATATTTATGGGCTATTCATGCTGAAGACGTTGTTATTTGCCAATGTTTGTCTGGCATCTAGTTGGATGTAACTATGCACATTACTCATGTACATGTTTAAGAGCATTTATTACTACTTTCATATCTGTTTAATGTTGAAAAAAGGATGAGATAAACGGTTCTTGAGACACTCAGCGAAGCAGCCTATTTTAGGTTGATTCCATAGGCACAGTCTGTACATCTTGGGCTTGTTTCGTGGGGAAAGAGAGTGTTATTGATAGGACATCACTGCAGAGTCTTTTATCCCATCGAGCAATACACAAGATCGTTGGTAATCATATAATTCACTTCATCTTTGGGTAATTTGTGATTCAATGAGAATCAAATTATTTCATAGTTTGAGGTTTATGATTGATCAGTGAAGTGCACGTGGTTGGAGTTTCATTTTTGTGATTTAAGCCCAACAAGAAGAAAAGACCTGCCCCAGGCAATAAATCTTACTCTGGAATTTTTTGGTTCAGTTTCTACTATGGAACTTGGGCAGTGCAATAAGGCTTTGGAAGTATCGCCAACCAGCCATTCGCACAACCGCTTGTGTGTTCATATTCAAATGGAAGTCAACGTCCTCCTATTTGAGAGACACCTTGGTAAATTTGGGGATCGTTTCTCGCATCTCCTGTGTTGATTTCACTTATTTCACCTTTCTTCCTTAACATTATACATAGCCAGCTCACCTCGGGACCTTCTAAAACTGTTTCACCAGCTCAGACTGCAGGTTCAAACTACACTTTAGAGGGGGATCCTATGTGTTTAAATGAAGCTTGTTAACCAGAAACTACTTCCTACTCTCTTGTAGGGCCCTGCAATCTCTTTGAGCCAAGTACTCACTATATAAAAACTGCAAAAATAAATAAATAAAATTAACGTAAACATACATTACACTGTTACTCTAAAACGTGCACTGATTCTAACAGAACCCTGTTGCTGAACATAACCATAATCATTTCCCTGAACCAAACCAAACATTAACCCTGGCAATATCCCAAATCATGACCCATCCAAATACTGTGTCCGTATCATGACACAGTCACTGATTTAGACGTTGGTGAATGGCTTATTCCGTCGCTAACGTGATGGAGTGATCTGCTTCATTGACTGGGCATTGTATTCCCTCGCACTTGTAATAACCAAACCGGGTACTCATCACGTTTGTGCGGAATACCTGTCCACCAGATTCTAAATCAGGCCCTTTGACTTTGACTACAACTACTATACCTTTGATTGCAACCACAGCTCTGTCTCTAAAACTCAAGATAACCGTACATTTGAATCTATCCTATGTTTTTTTCTGCTAATTGTGATTAAAGGTACTTCATATCTACTTGTTTTTCAATGAGATTGGTTTGCAGTAAAATATTTTCATTAAAATGTACTTCTATGAAAGTCATTACATGAGATCACTGGATAATACTACCCCACTATATGCCCAACTCTTACCATCGCTCTTGTACTCCTAACCCAGTGGCGTAATTAGGTCCTCCTCACCACTGGGCAACATAATGCACCTTAATCAAAGGGATTTGTTTATCTAGTATATACTTGGAGCTCAGGGGCAGCTCACCGCATTCTGAAGGAGGTACACACCACTAATATGCAGCAGTAACTAACTCTGCAGTACCGTGTCGCATGTGCCGCCTTGACACATTGTGTTCCTTTGCACATTTTGTATATTACAGCTTAGGCTTGCACGTGACTATCCCTTGCATTACAACTATCCTGAACACAATTTACTCTGAAGCAATCTCTAGTGCCTAATGCAAATTTCCAGACCCAGTCTCTGGATGCTAATGATATGCATTCTAGAACACACACTCGCAAGTAAAAGTGCTATCCAAGAAGGTGGGACAAGTCCCAAATAATACGGTTTAAGTGGTAGAATCTTTGGGTGGTATCCAAGGATGCACCAGTGAACCCACTTCACTGCATATCATTTTCCATGTCCACGGATTAGAGCAATATTTGGAAAAAGTTCCCATAACTTTCTCACTGATCATCTGATGAAACTGTGACAGGTCTCTGATTTCTATCCGTTCTCAAGCTCCGAATACCGCCCACCTCTTGCCTAAGCCCACCTTATCTTAATGTCTGAGGAACCAGCTCCAGCTCTCCCGTCCTACTTATCTCCTAGACATTCCTTGGCTTCTTATCTAAGTATTCTCCTGCTTTACCCCGATTTGGGTAGTTTTTGACAGATTGGAACAAATGGGCTGTCCTCAGGGAGCTGATGTGGGCCTGGTTTCTGTATATGCTTGATCGTATAACACCTGCATGAGTTCAGGGGGTCTAGTCTGATGTCATGACCCCACCACCCCACCCCACAACTACTTAATAGAGTTTGACAAATGGACCTATGTTTCCACCAACAGATTAATAAGTGTGTCTGTAACGCTAATGCAGGTGCTTGGAGAAGAAGTAGACCAATCTTATCAGCTACAAGAAGTTTCTGCTATTAAGAGGTCCTACCTTCTGAGTGATGGGGTTAACAAAGGAAAGGCCTGTGGTTTATCAGTAACAACTGACTGAGAGAAGGTACACAATGCCCACTTTACCTCCAGGGGATGCATTTTAGGGTGAAATGGAACGTCACAGTTTCCGCGACACAATTTTCTTTTCTCTTTTTAGCCGGCCACCTGTATGGATTTGATAAAGGCAGGGTTGACAATTCACCAAATTGCTAGAGGTAGCAAAAGTGACATCAGGTACCCATTGACCCCATAGGTTACATTACAGGGTTGGCCGCAGTCTACTACTTAGGGACCCAATAACCTCTGGTTTGCTGCTGCAGGTTTAGGGGATGTGCAAAGAATGACTCCTACAGAAAGTAAACAGTTCACTTAAAGCCCTGCTGCAGCCTTCATGAGCCCTCAGATCAACGGTAGCAAGGGCAGTACCAGGGTTACTAAATGCAAAAGGGAGTAGCAGCTACTGCCCATCATTGATGTCCGTGGGTGCACGTCAATCAGCAGATCTTACAGTGGGTGGAACAGTAAGCATGGGTTGGCCCAAGCTCCTGCGCCAGAGGACAGGAGTTCACATCACTTCAATAATATATTTCTGAAGTACTTTCCCCAGTTGACACCCTATGGCCATTATTTAAGGGTGGTGCTTCAAAGACATCTTCTATAGTTATGTAATGTTGCTGAGGGGTTCCGGGGACTTAGGTTAATGAGCCCAGGACGCTGAGGTGTTTCTGGGACTTAGACCCTCGGAGCAAGCAATGACTTCAGAATTCTGGGACCGCCTCTTGTTGTTTTTTAACACTGGAACAGGAGGTGTCCTCTTACATTTGATGGTGTTTCTGGAGAAAGTAGTGAACTCAAAATACTGAGACTGCTTCTTGTATTCTTTTACCATTGGAACAGTAAGTGACCTCTTACATTTGAAGGTGCTTCAGGCCTTTATTCCCTTAGAGCAAGTAGTGACCTTAAAATACTGAAACTGCTTCTGTGTTTTCCATTTGGAAGGTGAAGGGACCTCAGACCAACCGAGACTTTTCTGGGCCTTTTACCAATGGTACGGAAAGTGACTGCAGCTTTCTAAAACAGTTTCCTCTTTTTCTTCATCCCTTTCTTTCAGATATCGATGAGTGCCAGGAGCCAGGGCTGTGTCAGAACGGAGACTGCACCAACACAAGAGGAAGCTACAGCTGCCTGTGCAAGGCGGGGTACCTGCTGGACTCCTCCCGGAGCAGCTGCATATGTGAGTACCTCCCACGGGCATTTGAGGGCGAAGGAAGAATCAAATTATAAACAATTAACATTGCAGAAAGACTTCCACCTTTCAAATAGCTGCACAGCCTGGCCCTGCCACATCTGCATATTCATTTTAAAAGAGCAAACGCTGTATTTTGCCACATTCAAGTGCATTCAGGGTTCCAGAAGTTTCCATACACCCAAAATGTATAAATCTGAACCATGAATGCCTAGTTACTTGAACTGATGGGCAGTATGAACTGTGGTCTAGTCAGTCAAATGCTCCTGGGCTGCATTTATAATTTGGAGTGAACCATGACCTCCTTAATGGTGATCCAAATCACGGTGCATCCAGAATATAGGTTGACTATATGTAATTTTGCTACCAAATCCTGTTAGTCACAGATCATTCCATCCAAACCCCAAATTTGACAATACCAGAACCAAAGTGATGCAAATAACCTGCCATTGTCACCACACTAATTCAAGGTTGAGATTTATTTTGAAATACAAGAAAACAGCAACAGTAGTTTGCACAAGTACAAACATTACAACAAGCTGAACTATTGAGTCAGGTGTGTAGGAAGAATACCAACAGAGAAGCAACGCAGTGATTGAAATTCTGTAAACACAGTAGCAGCTGGGCTGAAGCTGGGGTGTCCAGTGTAGGTCGAGGACGGCTGGGTTTTCGAATAACTACTGACTATGGTAAATTAATTCTATTTAGATTTATTACTGATAAATATAACATGGTTATATGCCAAAAATATGGTATGGATCTGCCCCTTTTGTAACTATGTCGAATGACCTTGAAGGTAAAACTTCAGACCAGGTTCATGAAGCCTTTTTAACACTTAGGAAAAAGGCAAACTAGTCAGGCCTCGTACCATACATTTACCAGTATGTAGAGAATTTGGAGAGCAGATCTTCAGTGACTGAGAAACCAATGTGATCTAATATCTCTTTGGTAGACTCTCTGGGCTTAGAGGTTCTTATGCCAGTTTTCTGCAGGTAGGTAGCATTTTCACAAGAAAAACATCATTTCAGCTCTCACCCCTTGTTGGCAGTGTTAGCTTGGTGGGCATTCACACTGATGGAACTTATAGGTTGTTCAGCCCTCATGGCCTTTACTTGGTGCCTCCACAGCAAACTTCAGACACACTGCTGTGCATTGTATTCTATGGATCAGTGAAGGATTTCGGATGTTAGCACTGTCTATTTAGTGTTTGGCAGATTGTATATTCCAGGACAACTGTGGTGGATGCCCCGTCCTCTGTACTACAACTCAGTGCATCATAGCCTATATTCTCCACCTTTTGACAGATTATCCCGTCCACCCACTGATAAATAAGGCCCATAGTACTTCCACAAGCTTAACATACTAACAAGGTATTAGATTTTGTCCTAACAACAGCTACACTGTTCGATCCCTTTAGCCACCGAAAGTGTGGGAGTCTCAGCTTTTAAAATCCACAAGGAGTCAGGGTACCGGCATTTGGCACAGAAGATGCGAGAGTCTTAGTATTCAAAGGGAGTGCCTGCCAAATGCACCCTTTAAGAGCACTGCAGCATTTGTATGCTTGGAATACCAAGCATGAAATTACAGATAACAAGGGTGTCAGTAATTCTGGTCATGCGGTATGACAATGGGATTACAGTCATATACAATAGGCCTTTATCGAATGGTGAATAACCTACGGAAATCACAGGTTGGAATTTAGTTTTTCCTGTGACATATTCCTTCAGGTGTTACTGGGAGGATTTGCCAAGTAAGATAATGCAGGAGTACCAAATGCAATATTCATTTAGGTTTCAGTATTAGGAGAAACTCCTGCTTCCGCCCAAATCAGAATTAAGACCCAACTTGTAATGTGACCTAAATATTTCTCCACATAGTACTTGACTAGTACAGTTCGTTGTTCTACAATAAGGATTTTAATTCAAAGTGGCAAATGTTTTTTCAAGTCTAATGAGGTTGAACTAAAGCCTAAGATTCAAAGCAGAACATGAAAGAATGCCCTTTTCCCTCCTTTCCCAAAAGTACACTTAGTACTTTACTATGACGCCCTTTAGGACAAATGTCTTGGTACCTCCATTTTAGAGCAGCGACATAACCCAGGGGAGGAAAAGCTTCCCTCACGCGACCTCTCTGGAATGTCATGGAAGGCCACAGACCGCCCAAGTCGTGGCGCGCGCTGTGGAGAGGTCAAGGCCTCACTTCTCCGTGCTGTGCTCTTACTGTTCAGGATTCACGGTGATTTCCAGGCAAGTTCTAACATGATTTAAAATGTCAGCGGTAATAGGTATTTAACGAAACAAATTTGGCATTTGTTTGTATTTTTGAATTTTTTTATTCAATACATTTCTGTGCGTGACCTGTCAAAATCTGTCTAGGAAAAACCACAAGAGTGTGATTAATTATCTCATAACTTAAAATCGTGGCCCTGACATTTGCATAGGCACCTGAATTGAACTCTTTACTCTGAATCAGAGCCTGAGTTGTGATAAAGTTTGCGACATAAATAGAGCGGTATCATGCTACAATCATGGCTGACATACTTGGTCAGACTGTGCAGGTAGACTATGTGGGCAGAAATACACAGTGTGACAGATGCTTTGGACATGTTGTTGGCAGGGATGAACAGTAACCTAGAACAGAGGTGTCCAACGTAGGTCCAGGAGGCAGTGTTCCGTGACACATTTTTAAAACATCCTTGTGAGATGAATTTGCATTTAGTGTCTCTAAGGCTGTCTGTCATTGGAAGCAGCCGGTTTGATTGCAATATGTGTAGTAATTGCTCTTTCCATACATATTGCAATGATGAGATTTTTGCTAAGTAGCAGCAAGTCAAACCTGCCATAATTTATGTCGGAAAAATGGACAGTAATGACCGGAGCATGCAGATTTTGGGGCCAGATGTACAACAGTCTACTTTTCACTGTTCGCAATGGGGTCGCAAATGACCTACCTCATGAATATTCATGAGGTAGGGCTTAATTTGTGACCCCATTTGGAATGGCCGCCCTCACAGGGATGGTGGCCTGCTGGAGACAGCAGACCACGAGGTCTGTGACTGCTTTTAAATAAAGCAGTTTTTATTTTATTTTAAATGCAGCCCGTTTTCCTTAAAGGAAAACAAGATGCATTTAAAAATTTTTTTTTACAAAAAGTTATCTTTTCATTTTTTCAGAGCAGGCAGTGGTCCGTAGGACCACTGCCTGCTCTGAAAAAATATTTTTGCTGCCATTCACAATCTGGGACCCCTTCCTGTTTGCGAATGGCTTAGCACCAGTTTGAAACTGGTGTGAACTGCGCTTGATTTGTGACTGCATTCAGGGTCACAAAACAGTGCTACATAGTGCTGCGACTCGCAATTAGGAAGGGAACTCCCCTTCCTAATTGCGACTCGCAAACCTATTTTGCGATTCAGTAAATAGATTACTGAATTGCAAAATAGGGTCTGTACAAACCAAAAAAAAATGTTCCTATCGGAAACGGTCTGAATATGCGAATCAGGACGTTGGTGACAGGAAAAATGGTACGTACATGTGTCCCTGGGTGCGGTAAGCAGCAAAATCTGCATTTTGTTCCCAAAACTCATAACCGGCAGGTGTTTATCGCACCAGATAAATTCCTACTCAGTGAAGTCGGATTTTTACAAGTGCCATAAGAAGGATACCAATGGCTGGGCCCCATTTAATGAGGGCCTAAGAAGCAACCAATTACATAGTGAATGGTTGGCCTCAAAATCTGGTGGCATGGATCCAGGGGTGTAACTTCGGGGGCGGGAATGTTTGAAGTGTTATATCCCCCTAATAAATGTATTTTCTTATAAATAGTTGGGTACAGGTTCTTTTAGTCAGGTATGCAGAATGCAGCACACATAGAAAAAGTAAAAATGAGGAGAAATAAAAGTATTTCTCCTTGTTGCACCACTCTAACGCCACCCCTGGGGGCGATGTCATTTTTTGGCGCTGCCTCACGTTTACGATTTCTCGTAAATCAGGGGCAGTGTCAAAAGCAATGAGTGTTGTGTGGAAATGCCCACATCAACATCCATTGCATGTCCCTGTGCCACAGAAAACTGCGATGGGGGCCCATTTACAATGCTGCTTTAAATCATGGAAAGTGGCTTAGCACCACCTTGTAAATTTGGAAAAGGGCACAGCACCACCAGAGCATCGCTGATGGTGACAACAAACTTTCTAAATTCTCAGAAAGACGACATTGATGTTTATTAGTGAAATTATTTCAAAACTAGAACTTAACCTTGAATAGAATGTAGGATGGTAACATTTCGCACCTTACAGTATGCCAAAAGTTTGAATAGGTACAGTTTTTCAAATTTAGTCACAGGTGTTTCTTCGTAACCTTTTTGGATTATAACTTTACCAAAACAAAGAAGCCTTTTGAAAATGTGTGCACCCACACCTATGGCAACAACGTTTTTTTGTTATACCACTTTCTAAGAACAATGATGGGTTGGTGATGTGCCCATATACCCTACCATATTGTGATACTTTTGGTTTCACAACTTTGGCAAGCTGAATGACATTTGGTACACTTACCATACATGAAACAGAATGACCTTAAACTACATTGAAAGACATTTTGTGTAACTGAGTAATATGTTTATGGTATTACTGTGTTGTTATATGTTTTCATTTAGTTATGTAAGGCCACTTCACGGACTCTGCACAGAATAAAATCATTTTGATTCAATATGATGAGTAACCAAGTGATTTGAGTCTATCTGTCAAAGTGACGGTTCACTTTCTCCACCTCAGTACCTTCTCATAAAAATGCATTGAAAGCACCTGGTGTTGTCAGTGAACTGAGTTGACTTGTTTCTAAAACTCACCCAGAAGTTTCACCTTATCAAATCGCTCATCATCGCAAGGGGGGAGGTAATTCCCCGCGCCTATACTCCATAGGAGAGTGTTCTGACCGTCGAGGACACAATAGACTGCATACAAGCTAACTCACCAGTTCGGCCTTGCTGCTCTTAAGGATACTAGGCCCAGTGTCTTCCTGGGTAAAGGTGCTTTCCCAGGTGAGTCTCAGGTGAGCGCTCCCATCTCAGGATTCCGCTGCAGGCCATCAGGAGAAGTGAACACAGGCAAGGGACTCTCCATCTCCTCTTGACTACTATCACTAACTCTTGGCCGGGCCCAACAGCCCGTCTGCCCCTGAATTCCATTCCAGTATTCAGTCACCCAGGTTTCAAAAATCACTTAACCTTTTAACATGAACAGCCAAGTTTGGCCCCTCCCTTTATGCTTTGTTTCCTTATCCAATATATTTGGGATAAAGTCACCTGTTATACATTATATGGATATTGGTAGTCACTTATACCCCATTTCCCTGAACCTTACCATTTTTGTTCCCTTCATCCTTCCCTGTATTAAACCATTGACCCTGCATATTTACTTGCCCCCTTTCTGTTTCATATGCCTCCAGACATTTTTGTTTTTGTATTGTTTTCCCTCAATATTTTTACCTGATGTTTTTGTGATATAGTCTTAAATCTAAGATAAAGTAACATCATCATCCCAATAGAGAACTGTGTCTACTGTAAGGTTCACGTTTTATTATGTTTTGTGCACAAGCGCTTTGACCTGTTGTAAGTACTTTGGGCTTTTAACCATGCGCCTATCACTTTGACTCGTTCCTGGGCTTGCCTTTTGAAAATCACTTGTTGTCATTGGTTTGTCCCTCCTTGGGGAGGTTTTGTTACCGCCTTGCACACCGACCTTGCTTCATGCATTATTGCATGATTGCTGATATGTTTGACTGCGAGCGGAATTCCTTTTCCTTTTGTGTCTCTCCTTCGATCTCATGCTTATAGCGCCCATGGCACTTTGAATTGGCTCGCTTATGTAAACTATGTTTTACTTTTCATTTTCAATTTAAGTGGAAAGAATAATCCAGTTAGGAATGTACAGTGCTAACAGCTCTATCTTGAGCAAACGTGAGAATCATTGCATTGTAAATGCTTGTTTTGCTTAAGTTACTGACAGAAACTCGAAGCAATGGCAACCAGTAAACTGCACATGCAATTGCCCTTTATGAGTCCCATTCTTCAGGTTTATAGCTTTCTGAACTTCCAATCCTATCAAAGGCCAAATGCTTCACATATTTCTATAAGAGCAAGAATACAACCATCTATTATTCCCAAGGTCATAACAGATTAACACTGCAATCTGACAAGATTCAGTTTTTAAAATGTGCTATAAGCCCCTTGGCTGCTGGACCATACCCCCTACCTCTACCTCCCCCCCCCCCACCAGTGCTGAGCCTTTTTTGAATATTTAGGGTAGTTCGCGCTTAGGCCTTCATACCTTTTGTCCACATAATCTCTCCACGCCAAATTTGAGTCCTTTTTTTCCAACATCCTTGGGATTCTAAAGGTACCCAGAGTTTGTGGGTTCCCTGGAGGAGACCAAGAAATTAGCCAAAATACAGCAAAAATTTTGTTTCTTTCAGAAAAAATGTGAAAACACAATTTTGGCATTTTACTGGGACATACCCCATTTTTACTATTTTTTGTGCTTTTAGACTCCTTCCAGTTAGTGACAGAAATGAGTGTGAAACTAATGCTGGATCCTGGACAGCTAAACATTTCTGAAAAGTAGACAAAATTCTGAATTTAACAAGGGGTCATTTGTGTAGATCCTTCACGGTTTTCCTACAGAAAGTAACATGTAAAATTTTAAAAAATATTGAAATTGAGGTGAAAAAAAAGCCATTTCTGCCCACGTTTTCTTCTATAACTTTTTCCATCTATGGCAGATTTTTTAAAGCAATATACCGTTACGTCTGCTGGACTCTTCTGGTTGTGGGGATATTTAGGGCTTGTAGGTTCATCAAGGACCCTAGGTACCCAGAGACAAAAAATGAGCTACACCAATGGGTTTTCATTGTATACCGGTATATTGCAATTTATTTGGTAAAATATAATGAGTCAAAAATGAGTATCAAGGAAACTTTTGAATTTCAAAAATTGGCAGAAGATAAGGTGTTGAGAAGCAATGATTATTGGCACATCTCTGAATTTGGGGGTCCCCATACTGGCATGTGAAGTACAGGGCATTTCTCAAATACACTTCTTTATTACACACTGTCTTGGATTTGGAAGGAGAAAATGCAGAGATAGACAATGGGTAGTAACATTTGTTCTTCTATTCTGTGTCCTCCCATGTATCCCGATAAAAAATGGTACCTCAATTGTGTGGGTAGGCCTAGTGCTCACGAGAGGAAATGCCCCAAAACACAATGTGGACGCATCACATTTTCCCAAAGAAAACTGACCTGTTTTTTGCAAAGTGCCTAGCTGTGGTTGGCCTCTAGTTCAGCCGGCACCTCGGCAAACCTAGCAAACCTAAACAAATAATTAAGGGGGTCATTCTGACCCTGGCGGCCGGTGACCGCCAGGGTCACCGACCACGGGAGCACCGCCAACAGGCTGACGGTGCTCCCTCGAGCATTCTGACCGCGGCGGTTCAGCCGAGGTCAGAAACGGAAAGTCGGCGGTCTCCCGCCGACTTTCCGCTGCTCGGGAGAATCCTCCACCGCCGCCATGGGGATTCTGACACCCCCTACCGCCATCCAGGATGGCGGTAGGGGGTGTCGCGGGGCCCCCGTAAGAGGGCCCCGCAAAGTATTTCAGTGTCTGCCAAGCAGACACTGAAATACGCGACGGGTGCAACTGCACCCGTCGCACCTTCCCACTACGCCGGCTCCATTCGGAGCCGGCGTCCTCGTGGGAAGGTAGATTTGCCCTGGGCTGGCGGGCGGCCTTTTGACGGCCGCCCGCCAGCCCAGGGCATTTCTCAAAATACCCTCAGCGGTCTTGTGACCGCGGAGCGGTATTTTGTCGGGGGAACATTGGCGGGCGGACTCCGCCGCCCACCAATGTTAGAATGACCCCCATAATGAGCCACCTAGAGGAATTCAGAATGAGGTGACTTGTGGGGCTCTCACCAGGTTCTGTTACCAAGAACCCTTTGCAAACCTCAACATTTGACAGAAAAAACACGTTTTCCTCACTTTTTGGTGATAGAAAGTTCAGAATCTCAGAGGAGCCACACATTTCCTTCCACCCAGCATTCCCACAAGTCTCCCGATAAAAATGGTGCTTCACTTGTGTGGGTAGGCCTAGTGCCCATGACAGGAAATGCTCCAAAACAAAACATGGACACTTCACATTTTCCCAAAGAAAACTGACCTGATTTTTGCAAAGTGCCTAGCTGTGTGTTTTGGCTTCTAGTTCAATTGGCACATAGGCAAACCTACCACACCTGTGCATTTTCTAAAACTAGACACCTAGGGGAATTCGGGATGGGGTGACTTGTGGGGCTCTCACCAGGATCTGTTACCCAGAATCCTTTGGAAACCTCAAAATGTGACCAAAAAACACTTTTCCCTCACATTTCGGTGATGGAAAATTCTGGAATCTGAGGGGAGCCACAAACTTCCTCCCACCCAGCATTCCCCAAAGTCTCCCGATAAAAATAGTTCCTCACTTGTGTGGGTAGGCCTAGTGCCCAAGACAGCAAATGCCCCCAAACGCAACATGAACACATTACATTTTTACATTGAAAACTGATGTGTTTTTTGGAAAGTGCCTAGCTGTGGATTTTGGCCTCTAGCTCAGCAGGCACTTAGGGAAACCTACCAAACCCACACATTTTTCAAAACTAGACACCTAGGAGAACCCAAGATGGGGTGACTTGTGGGGCTCTCACAAGGTTATGTTACCCAGAACTCTTTGCAGACCTCAAAATCTGGCAAAAAAACACTTTTTCCTCACATTTCAGTGATGAAAAGGTCTGGAATCTGAGGGAAGCCACAAATGTCCTTCCACCCAGCATACCCCAAAGTCTCTCGATAAAAATGTTACCTCACTTGTGTGGGTAGGCTGGTTCCCTGCGACAGGAATGGATCACACAAGAGTCAATGGTAGTCCTTGCATGAGGGCTACTGTTAACTCTGAAGTGATACATTCCTAACGCTGGCACTAGGCACAGGCAGACAAGTGGGGTTGTGTTTTTATCAGGACAAGTGGAGAAACACTGCGTGGTAGGAATTTTTGTGGATCCCTGCACATTCCTGTAGTTTCTGTGATGAAAAAGCAATGAAAAATAGTGTTTTTAATCAACGTTTCTCTAACAAGCACTTCATAATTCAGTCATGCTTTTAACATTTTGCCTCACAGGATACTCCGTGACAATGTGGCATATGTTATGTCTACTAGTATGTGCAGTATGGGGACTATAATGTACATTAATTGAACAGAACACCTACCATGTTCTGACGGTGGATATAGGTGTGAAGCAGGCCATAAGGAAGTCCATGATTTCTTGAAGTAGATGAAGTAAAATTCTGTGGCTGCTTGCCTAATGAAGCAGTGGCCCATGGACAGCCACTAAAAGTATCCATGCACAGCCACAGAAAGGTTTACTCAATAGCAGCTCCACCTCGGTCGATTTCCCAGAACTTTACTTTAGTATGATACAACGTAAAGCAAGTAGGGACACAGAGGCCTGGTTCAGATGGGCACTGGGGACAGTAATACCAACTCTCCTGCTGCTTTCAATGCTTTGAGCACACTTTACATCGACTACATGGACAATCCTTTTTGGGTGTTTTAAAAATGCGATCAGCAAAGTGTCGCTCCTGCAGCCTTGCCATATCCTCCAGAACATATGAGGTGGAGGCTGCTGCTGCTTCTGTAACAGCAGTGAGGCTTTCATTTGCAGACAACTGGAAGGCAAGGAAAGTCATGAGTCTTCCTGTGGTTGTCTGACAATAAACAACATGCACATTGTATGTTGCCATCTAGATCAGGTGGGTAAACAGTTTCTTGTACCAAGTGCAAGTTTTACGACACGCGTTGTATGGTTGAAGAACCTGGTCATTCTTGACCACTCCGCCCACCTACTTATTGTAATCAAGTATACAGATGGGCTTGTGGACTTCGGGCATTTGACCCCAAACCATGATGGGGAAGTGCTCTCATCATGAATTGTAGTGAGCATGTATACATCACGCCTATGCAAGAACTTGACTGCGAGCAGTTCATTGGAATGCAATGCAGTATTCTGGGAAAGCTCCTGCAGGAATGTTTTGCAGTTACAACAAACTGTACCTCAGGCCACAGTGCCAGCTTTGTAGAGCTCACTGAACAGCTCTACTCCTGTATAAAAATTGTCCACATAAAGGTTATAACCTTTGTGAAGGAGTGGCTGGACAAGTTCCCATACAATTCTACCTGTGACCCCTAATGCAGGAGGGCAACCTACAGGGTTTAGGGTAGAGTCCTTCCCTGTATACACTCTCAAGCTGTACACATAACCAGTAGAGCTCTCACACAGAATGTACAGATTTATGCAATAGCGATCTCTTTTGCTCGCAATGTACTGTCTGAACAGCAGCCGTCCTTTGTATAGGATCAAAGACTCATCAACTTCTATATTCTTTCCAGGAATATAGATCTCTGGAAACCTGGCAGGCAAATGTTCCATGACAGGCCGAATTTTGAACATCCTATCATGGCCTGTATGGTCCTGGGGCAATGCAGCAGAATTGTCATTGAAATGCAGCATGTGCTGCAGTAGCAAAAAACAATCTCTGCTCATGTATGGTGCGAAGATGGGGGTTACCCAAACCGTGGAAGTCGTGCAGTAGGACTGCAAGATGGGTTTCTGCACTAACTCCATTTTGAGCGTAAGGCCCAAAAATATCTTCGACTCCTCCAGCGAAGTGGGAGTCCACTAGCGTGCCCTAGAATGGGGCCCTAGAGTGCCTCCATGCTCCCTCAGAAATTGGTCGGCACGCAAATTTGTTTGCTGCTCAATTTCCTGAAGGAAGTCAACATCCAAAAATAGATGGACGTAGTCGACTGGCAAAAAGTTGGCCGTATCGATTTTACATCCAGCATCACCAGTAAAAGGTGGAATTTGGGGCTGAACTAAATCGGGGGCTGCCAAGAGAGCACTCTGTTTGTGCATGCACTTGCTCTGTGGGTTGGGCTAACCCGATGTTGTCCCGCTCCACAGACTGTGCTTGTGAAGGGACAGCACTACTGTCATCATCGTCTCCCTCAGAATCACAGGAAGAGGTGTCATCAGATGGGACTCTGCTGACTGAAAAATCACTCCCAGATTCTGCCTCATTGTCCTCTCCCTCTGATCCTACCTCAGAGCTAGCCTCCATAACCTGAGTTAGGGCTCGAACAGCAGTCATCCAATAAGATGCCATCTCTGCTACTGGTTAAACTGTCCCTCTAAAATACTAGCCTACGTAGAAGGCAGATAGTCACAAAATTGCTCATGGGTGTGTGTGTGATGTGTCCAGTAGTAAATGTTGTCATCTTACCTTCGCTTCTTCTCTGATTCAGCAGATTCTCTGAAGACACTGAAAAAAACAAAAAAGGCACACTATTACTTCTCCTCACCACATGCCCATCATCATAGCCTTTAGAAATGGTGGCACCTAGTGCGACAGTCATTTTTGGTGCTCTGCCTCCCATGAGCTCCTCTTCTAATGCCCTCAGTACTACCCAGCAAAAGTGCCCCTCATATCTCTATAGCCCACTCCACATACATTTCATTTGTTTTAAAGCGCAGGTAACATCTGGCTTTTCTAATCCACTCAGCTAAATACATGTATATCCTTTGCAGCAGGCATATAAACCATCTGTGCTGCTTTATGGCGTCAAAACTGCCACTAGACAAAAGACAGAACTATTTCTCTCAATCTATATATATACACATATGTATATATATATCACCTTTAAAAATGTGTGGTTTCCCTGGGAACAACACATGTAAATATATTATATATATATACTTTTCTATAGAGAGATGTGTCTCTCGTTAAATATATATATCCATATATATATCCATATATATATATATATATATATATATATATATATATATATATATATATAGATAGAGAGAGAGAGAGAGAGAGAGAGGGAGAGAGAGAGACTGACTCTCTACATCACTTCTCTATTTGTTTTATACATGTGTGTTTCCTTCCCTGGGGCCGATTGAGACCCCATGGCAAAGCACACATGTATAAAAAAAAATGTCCCATAGGGGGCCAGCCCAAGGGCTGACCCCAACATTTCCTTTTTTTATTTTTAAAATATTTCCTGGGGGGCTCGATTGCACCCCCAGGGAAACTATCTGGTAGAAATTTCCACCCAGGGGTCGGCCTGTGTAAGAAGGGCCGACCCCACCATTTCTTTTTTTTAAACCACATTTATTTCATAATCTGGGGGTGCAATTGCCCCCCAGATGAATTCCAACATATTTTTGTTCAATTTTGTGCACCCCCGGGGGCTGACCCACCCCCTCAAGCCAGATCCGTGGCATGGTCAGGAAACGGTGCCAGGAAGGCATTGATGGAAAGGGGAGACTCTCTGCTTTCCATCGATGCCTCCCTGGCATCTAAGGAGGCAGTTTTGGCCTCACAGAGGGGTGGGTGGGAGAGTCAGGGGAAGACGTGGAAGTTGTTCTGTGTCTCCCGGGTAAAAAATAAAATAAAATACCATTGCACCAGAGGATTTCTAAAACCTCTCCCTGGCATAGGCCACTGGTCTTGACCCGCACCAGGGAGGGTGTGCGGGCGTCGGGCGGTGGCCGACACCCTCCCCAATGGGGTTAAAGGGGCCATCCAGTGTAGAGAATAAACTGTTTTTTTTACCCAGTCCTGCATCTTCCCTAATCAACAACAATTGGCATTCTAGAATGTTGCTTTGTTTCATGATGTCAGCAGGGGGTTTAAGATTAACATGTATTGTGACATCATTCACTCGATTGCCCCTTAAACTGGCTATCTCTTACTCGTCCCATTGGACTGCCTTTCTGGATGACCAGTCAGAGCACAAATACTATAAATAAGCTCACTGACCACACACCCTTCTTTAGAGCTAAAGCTATCAGTGGTTCCTGGTCATCTAATAAAGCTTGCATTGCATTGCCTCCATAAGAGAATCTAGGATTACTAAAATTGTTGTAACATTGTCTTGTCGCGTAGCCTGGTCAACAAGGAAGAGACTCAACTGGATGGCTAGGACACAAATATCTTTCTGAGAAGGGCATTACTATTGGCGACCCACTCTGGACTGGGAAACCAAGCAGAGGCTTGTCACAATTTAATGGCATGCTCGTCTGGACTGAGAAGTGATGGAAGTCAGTCTAATGTACTGAAGTGGCATGCCAGTGTTGCAATTACTTTACTGTACCTGTAGGGCAAGTCCAATATGGCGTACAACCTCTTTGACATTATGCTCAAACTAAGCTTGGTTTTAAGGAATCAAAGATCGTATCAGGCATCACATTGGGTTTAAGCATGGCCAGTAAAAGGAGAACAAACTGCCTGTCACTTATATGTCTGTGTGACCTTATAGGAAATTATGAAACCGCCTCATCAGTGAGAAGGAGCTCCACGGAGGTACTCCACTGTGGATATGTGGGATGCCTTTTCTACAACTGAGGAGAGTTATTGATGGATTATTGCTGGGCAATATCTGGTTCATTATAGCATCAGACAGCAGCAGACAGAAACGTACCCTATCCTGGTTCCTCGACTGATTTATAATAGGGAAAAAAAGAACACGTATCCGTGTGCATAGAAAAACAGCACTTGAAAAGCTACTCATATTTGACATAAATCAACTTATCAACTCCATCTATGTATACTTTTTTAATTCTGTGTATTTAAAACAAATGGCAAAGTACAAAAATAGCGGTGCTTATATAGCACTGTTGGAACGTGATTTCTAAACAACGAAGGGCTCCACATGGCAAGGAAAAAGAGAGAAGGATAGGGTAGTGCCTGCATTAATAGTGGGCAATACGATGAGGGATGCTGGCAATCAGTAGTGCAAGTGCAAAAAAGTGCAAAAAAGTATGGGGATTGTGATTTGAAATGCAAAGCCCTGGGGACGAAGGTGATGACACCAGGGGGCTGAGTCATCTTGGGTGGTGTGGATAGAAAAAGCCATGCACCTTAATACGTATTCACCAACTGACAGATGTAGAGAAAAAACATTAAGGTGTCCCACATGACATAGGCCTTCTGGCAACTTTCAATGATTTTGCCTGTAAAACAAGCAGTCACAGTTTTTGTAATCCACAAACTGGATTGTTGGAAGAACTCAAATGTGAGTCAACTAGTGTAGGAGATGACAGATATGACCTTTTAAACACAGATGGTTGTATGAATATGCTGATGAGCAAACATTTATACCCATCTCTGGAATAACAAGGCTTGATAACAAGCCATATTGCTTCCCACACTGAGAGATTCCAGAGGCCTGGGTCCTAGGATAAGAACCCTCTACTGCCCCACTCCTCCTGTGCGGTCTGCAGCAGAAGCAGTGTTTGAAAAGGCACGATCTTCTGTGCTGTTCCTCCATTTCTTGGCTGAGCACAGGCTTTTCCAGTAATTCACAAGCTGCACATGCTGGAGTCTGCTGTCACTGGGGAACACGTTTTCTTTTCTGAGGAAGTATAGGAAAGAGTTTGAATTAAGAAAAATGTATGGGAATGCTCATGCCAGTAGTTCCCACCTAGCTGGACCTCAGGTCACAGAAAACGTTTAATGCAGAATTAAAATTATCCCGGAAGCTGGAGTCCACTTTTGGGTCAAAGAGCGCCCAGGAAGTTATCTCAGTGGATGTGGCATAGACGATGCACTTATTGAGGATTAAATCTTTGGAAGCAAAACAGTCCAATGACAAATAAGGTTTTGCATATTTTATCTCAGAAATGAACACGGCACAGGGTGCACTTTGTTCAAAAGACATAATACAAAGCCAGGCAATGTTCAATACACGCAGTTCAATATCAGAATACCTGAAAACCAAGTTTGTAGAGTTTGTCAATCAATGTGAAGAAAATCAGAACTTTGCAAGTACTAGGGAAATGTTTTACACATGATAGCTCTAGTGAAATACTTTGTACATGCTGTTCAGGAAGGTAATTGTGAGCTGCACATGAAGACTGTTGAGTCACTCATTACTGTGTTTTGCGAATTTGATTGCATTAACTACCTCAGATATGGGTCTTGATATTTGGGAAGAATGAAGAAGCAAGAGGTGGAAAAATGATACCTGTATACTGTAGAAAATTAATCCAAAGACATTTTGTGGTGAAAGACAGAGAGGAAACGTTCAATGCTGTGGCTCCAGATATGAACTTGGAACAGATGATCCAGAGTTCACAGAAACGTTTCAAGGAACTTGGTCAGACACGTAAAAGTGAATATGTTGCTCAATGGCAGCTAGTGCACCATGAAGCCCTTTCTATTTGCAATGTTTTCGAAGAGATGACAAATTCAAAATTAATGGATCATTGTGAAACTGTTCTTCACCAGAAATGTCTGGGAAAGAGAGGGGAAAGTTTTAATAAACATGTTGACAGCCTTCTTTATTTGACGCAGCAGCAAAGAAACCCTTTTGAAATGACTGAGCCTGTGCGACTACACAACTTTGTGGCCAAACAATATGTGCATAAAGATATAAAGACACATCTAAAAGTCGTCCTGGAACATAGATCGAAACAATACACAGAACTGAATCAGTAGAGATTTGTTTTGAAAGAGAAAAACCTGTTTGAAATAATAACTGAAGCTAAACTTCCAGGCTTTAATTGCCATAGTAAGAGTTTCGTGCAACCAGCCACAAAAAAACAGGTTACAAAAAAATCTTCTTTCGCAAGCACATAGAGATGGGTGTAGCAAAAGGAAGGGGTGGATTTATCAAGGACATTCTGTTGCATGATCTTCTTCCAACAAACACATTATTTGATGGAGATGCTGCAACGAAACCAGTGAAGCACAAATTCGTACAAGAGCTCAGAAAAAAACAAACCTGAAGAATTTCAATTCAAAAAGGTGTCCTCATTGAAAACTGCTGTTGTTGTGGACTATATGTCACAATTGTGAATGGTCAAGATTTCCTCCTTGCAAAACTTCAGAGAGGTCGTTCAGACTGTTCTACAGATACCAAAGTTAGTGTGCACCTTACAAGAACTGCACATTGTCTTTGACAGTTACCTTAAACTATCTGTCAAAGAATGTGAGAGAATCAGACAAATGTCTACAAATGGAACAATTGACCTTGCCTGCATCAACAATTTGACACTTCTACCTGTGCAGCTTGATGAATTCTGGTCATCAACATCGAACAAGATGAACTTGGAGATGTTAACTCACCAAAACATTGCCAATGCTTTAGTGAGCACTGAATTTCCAATTATTGCAAGTGGAATGATTGTTAATGAGGAGTTGGTGCCTGCAGAGATATGTCAAAAGGTAAAAAATACCTTGTGCGTATGTAGAAAACAAGTTCTGATTGTCACACATTTGATGATCTTCTGTACAGTGAGATCAAGAGACAGTCCCTCTAAGTGACCTTACACCTATATCATATTCTGTGTATGGACACATTAAAAGAGAGTTCTACTTGATCAGAAGATGTGTAAATGTTTTGGATCATGCATATGTAGAGAAAGATCTGTGTGAATTTGGTTGGCAAGATATTGATGAGGTGCTAAAACCTACAAAATGTCTATACCCTCTACCCACAGAACTTACACATGAATGTACTTGCAAAATGTGCTACAAAAAGATGTCCCTGTTGATATGCTCTTCTCAAATGGTCAACATTCTGCAAATATACTACAAGCGATTTCCGAAACAAAACAAATATATGTCTCTTCTTCCTCTATTACAGCAGCCATTTTGGAAAATGGCTGAAGGTTTGCTCTGAGAAGTAAATTTCTGTCTTGATAAGACTACCTGACCTTCATAACCTATATTCTGACACTAAAATTAAGTATATAGATCTCATGGTTCCTGAAATATTACATCATCACTGCAAAACATCTGTCATTTTAAATAATGTTGTCCAGAAAAATTCTGCCCATATCACCAATGTCTACCCAAGCTAAATTAATTCTCTAGTGATTCAAAAGCACAAATCAAAAATGAAGATCTCTGGATTTTTTTTTTACAGAGATATATCAGAGGGCCGCCATTAGAATAACTGAAGCAGCTATTTAAAGCAACAAAAAAGTAATGTCTTCTGCTACATTTTAATAGCTGACAATGACATGCAGAGAGAATGTTTATTTTGTACACTCCTTAGATTGAGAAAAGCTAAAATTGTTCTGCATGTCTTTACTCATTCCGAGCTACTGCAGCTTTTCTTTTTTTAAACCTGACTTGTACTGAACTGTTTGTAATATCTGTTTGCAATAAATATCTAGCAGCTTTTTGATGTGTTTATTTTGCACTAGAGGACTGACTTTTTTAAAACAAGCTTACTGTTTCAGATGACAGTGCACCAAGCTTTTAATTGGCTTTTGGGAACAATGAAGGTGTGACCATGTATTATGTGAGATTTATTAACCATGCTGTACATAAGGATATTGCAAGTCACCTCAGAGTTCCATAACCTGATAAAATATCTCGGCCTTCGGCCTCATTCCTCTAAATGGTTATGGAACTCCTCAGTGACTTGCAATTTCCTTATAAAGTACAGTGGGGGTACTTTATCCCTTATATCTCAATGATATAGTGGTGAGCAATTTTGTGGAAGGAATAGTTGTGTAGGTTGATATTATAAACCTTGATATAGAGTCATGCAACCAGTATGTAGTACGTCCACCAGGCTGTTTTGGCTGCATCACTGTAGTCATTACAGTATTTCCGCTGAGGATGATTTAGGGCTTTAGCCTCAGCTATTTGAAGTTTTATTTAGCCACATTTTCTTACATTGTAGGAATTAATGCTTATACAGTTCAGCTATGAATAGGACAAATGGACGAGTCATTGCAGGGCCAAACTATGCAACAGGGTTGAATAAATGACAATACACGCAAGGGTAAACTATACAGCATAATGCAGCACATTTTGTGGCAGTATTAGTTCATTATTTGTCTTTTTAACACACATAGCTACTGTTTCAGCAAAAGATTCCCTTTATTTCTAACATCTGGAGACAGACGTGGATATACAGTCAGCCATTTTTTAACGGTATACATGTTTATACACTCTAAATAGCGCAGCCCTGACAACCCACCTTTTTTTGGTCTATGCCCCTCATCCTTCAAATTGTGGACAACTTTCTTAATTCATAGCAATAAGCAGGGTTCTTTATTTAAGGATTCTAAGCCTCATAGGCTTTCACCTAGCGATGTGCTTCATAAACAAAGACTGGGTATCATTGTCAAACTAAATTAGTTCTTCACAACCTTAGAGTTTGAACAAATGTATTAAAAACAAGAGGAAAGTAATCTGTGCGTCGGCAGATTGAGTATCAACGAGTCCCCTTGTTGTTATGAGCAAATAATGCTAAAAATCCCCTGGTTAAGGAAGACCTATATAGTTTTTTGCATGCATACACCAATCAGAGACATGTTACTGAAACAGATACAAGAAATTTAAGCTACTAGACATTAAACATAGTAAATGTGAATCCTTGCTTAGTACTGCCAAGCATGAGAATGAGGCTAAACATGTCAGATGTTTGGGGGCGAGGTGGCCAAGATGGCGATCAGAGCGGAGGCTTGAAATTCGGCTCTGCTCCAGGCCCTAAAATCATCCTGAACATATCACACCACCTGGACCTTTAAACCGACTGAAATGGGAGCCCCCAACACCAGTTAGCACCCGATCGCCTCTGGCACAGGCGCAATATAATAGGCCTGCACCGCGAGCGGAAGAGGGTCGTTGCGGCCTGCTTCAGGAGCGCGATCATGGTATTGGATCGGGAGCCACACCGGGTGCCCCCGTTGCTGGACCTCTCAGCGGGGACCGGGAAGCAGGAGGGTCTTGCCTGCCAAAACCACAGACCTGTGCACCAGCTATCACTCAGGGCGGTTCTCCCTTGACAAATGTGCAGTAGACGGGCCCGCAGACCGCAGCGCCATGGTGTGGCAACAGACCCGCTGGGGCCCAGATAGGGGTGAGCTGAAGAGAACCTGAGGTGTGTGGGAAGGGGCAGCCGAAGAAGGCAATAGGGACAGTTGCCCACGAGCAAGCACGACGTGCTCCGAGAGTGCACATCCACTGCGACGCAGGAGGAAGATCCGAAGGCCCGACTGACCCGCCCCCTCCCCTCTGCCCGCTTTCACCAGCTGAGGCACGCCACCCTGGAACAGCGAGACGGGCACAGAGAAGCAGTGAGGGGGTGGAGGCTCTGGACGCGGAGTGCAGAGCAGTGTATCCCCTCCACCCAACACATTCATCACACTGCCGGCTGGAGAGGCCACAAAACAAATGAGATGGAGTGCGACACCAGCATACACTGAACAAAAGTAAGGAGGACACAAAGGGATGGGTGAGGGGCGGCCAATGATACCGGCACGAGGGTGTGGGGGCTACATCATTATATAGCAAAGATCTGGGGAGGATATCCCCTAAACCCTGATATCCACTATGAGAAGCCCCGGTTAGCCTGCCCCTCATCCCCTATGTAACGTGTGGAGCACAATAAGAGTGCCATAGTGGGCGGAATCGGGCTGAAAGTTCCCTGGCACATGCAAACCACAGGGAAGTACCTGTCAGTATATCTTGTACCCCAGCAGGGACCACTACGGACCCTTGGGTCTCCCTTGCTCCACTATGGTTTCAATAAACAGGACAAATGAGACCGCTGTTTGGTGCTGATGAGTCAACCACTATAACGATAGCACTAACGCTGGAACGGGGCCGCACTAAGCAGGACAGACTGATGATGGGTGTGCCCGGCACACAGGGCTATGGAGTAACTGGGGAACATAGGCGCTCATCGCCTGAACCCTTGGAGGTGACTCTAGCGGTGCACTCTCAAAGGTTTGATGAGGTCTAAATGCTGTACTAGATATTAAAACAACACTGAAACCCAAGATTGACGCACTGCAAATAGATATGGGCCACATGCGGGAAGACCACAAGAAACGGAAGGAATGAGTTCCTTCAGTTTGAAGCTACGGAGTCTACAATCGCTTCCCTTAGACCAGTAGTCTCAGATTACTCAAACGAACCACCAGAGACCACAATATTAAATATGCATTGCAGCTCCCTACTATGCTACAAATCCTACACAATGGTGTCACCGCATTCTGCAACACCCCGGAGGAGACATGGGTATGGATGGAAAACAGAGGCATATCTAACGGGACAGCAGAGACACCAGCTTGGGTGCCAAGTGGCCTGAGGGGTGGGAACCAGGGCCCATACCGACAACAGACACAGGCAGGCCTGTCCAGGGAGCAGGTGGCCAAGGAGAGGGCCCAGGTGGTGGCAGAGGTGGAGAAGTGGGCATTGCCCCTGCCCCAGCCTCCGTCCATCCAGGAGCACATAGAGGATGACAACTTAGGGGCCGATAAAGCCCTCACAGATGCACTGCTGGGCGGTGGCCCTCGAGTGACCCCACAAACAGCGGACAAGATGATATAATAGCTGCCTGAATTAGAGACAAAAAAACGCATTCAGGGGAGCTCCACCTAATTATGCACGTGATCAGAGGTGGGGTTTATGTCTGCATTATAAGGGCTGGGTATTGCAGTACATGATTTAGTGGATATTCACATAGCCTCCTGGCCTTGTTTCCCCCACATACACGAAAGGTGTATCCAAAGTTGATCAGTTGTGAGCTGTGTTACTTGCGTGCATCATAGTGCTATTGGCCTGGGATGGGGAGTTTACTGCTATACCTAGAATGATGCAGCTGGAATTGTTCTAATTGTTCAAGGTATTTACAGTTGTCTGTACATATATGAGTGTGTGATTGAAGAGGAAAAGACCAGAGATGGGTGGGGGGTAGGGGGGTGTAGGGAAACGTTTCTGCATAGTCCTAATGATAAATCATTGGATACCTGTAGAACTAAGATATGCAAACATTTCAATACTCTTTTTTGACATGGAGCATCAAGGATTTGTGGGGTTTGTTAAGAGATACTGGGTGTATCAATTCTTGCATAGATGTAAAAATACATGTGGCACTGTTGCAGGAGACCCACCTCACTGCCCCGGACCTGGAGAAGGTACGCAAAGGCTGACGGGGCACACTGGTAGGAACCACGTACTCCAGATACGCTAGAGGGGCTCTTATTTGGGTAGCACCAGGGGTGCCCCCTAGAAGTTCTACACACTTGGACTGACCCTGAGGGAAGATATGCAATACTGGGAGGTAATTTAGATGGTGCACCGATCTCAATAGTTTCCCTTTATGCCCCCCCCAATTTATGCCCCCAACTCCAACCAGGCCACATGTTTGCAAACACTCACCCCAGCGCTCTTATGTAATATATTGGCGCCATGCTACTGGAGAGGGGATTACAACTGTGTCCTCGATACAGACCTAGATCAGTCGCGCCCACCATTATCCGGGGCCCAGTCCACAACTACCACACAACACCTACGATGATGGGTGACACATAACCAGCTTTCGGATGCATGGAGGGGTCTATATCCCACTACCCGTGGATATTCCTATTACTCTGGGCTGCACGACATACATACTAGAATAGACCTCTTTTATCGTAGCTCGGAGGCACTAACAAAGATTGGCAACACAGAATACCTCGGTCTCACACTATCAGACCACTCTCCCTTGCGACTCTGGCTGACGTGGAACTGAAGCGCTTGTGCATACCCACGTGGAGACTTTCTACGCCAGCTCTGCAAGATAGAGCATTCAGAGACTCCATTAGGGAAGACATTGTAACCTATTTTGAGACAAACGCGGGCTCGGCTACCGATGCAGGGATTGAGTGTGATGCATACAAGGTAATACTTAGGAGCCATGAGATTAAAATGGCTTATGGCACCAGGTTAACATTACGCAGAGAACTTCAAGTGCTGGTGCCTGAAATGAAGCACTACGAACAACTCTTCCCAACAGACGAGTCGGACGTAGCCAACCTAGCAAAAGCTTGCATTACGAATAAGGAGGCTCTAGATAGGCTCAGTACCTTTGAATACAAGGAATACCAAGCACTGAAACACTCGGAGTGTGATAAAGCTGGCAAACTGTCAGCTTGGCTCCTGAGATCTGATGCTGCCCGTGTCCCAATCACTGTTATCCAAGATGGGGTTTGATAGCTACTCAACCCACTGAAGTCTATTAAGTCTACCTTCCGCTTGTATTATTCCAAATTATACTCCACCCCGGAGAAGGCTGAGGGTGACCACATCGGGTCATTCTTGAACAGCACTAGCATATCATGCCTGGCACCAGAAGCCCGAGATGCCCTGGAAACGCCTTTGCAGGTTTCAGAAATAGAAGAGGCAATCAAACACCTGGAACTGATGGGTTGCCTATCGAATTCTATGCTGCATATCAGACGTTATTGTGTCCCCAACTACTGGCAACATACAACACCCCATATATCAAGGGGATCCTGCCTGCATCCTTGCGCAATGCTATGTTGGTAGTGATATCCAAGCCGGGTAGGATCCCATTACTGATGGGGTACTACCGCCCTCTCTCCCTGCTCAATACAGATTATAAAATACTCTACAAAGTATTGACAAATAGATTGACACCCATAATTAGAGGAATGATTCATCCTGACCAGAATGGATTTATTCTGAGCAGGAACACATTTATGAATCTTTGTCGCTTGTTCCTGCTTATGAGCTGGGTGAAAACTCAGGGGGATAAGGCTTGGGTTGCGTCACTTGATATAGAAAAAGTATTTAACACACTGGGATAGGAGTATCTGATGACGGTATTAAAGAAAATGGGCATTGGCCCCTGCTTCCTTAAATGGATTACCCTTCTTCATAATACCCCACTGGCGCGAGTGAAGGCAGGCACCCTGACATCAGACCGTTCACCAATGAACGCAGGACCCGTCAGGGATGCCCCCTGCTGCTGCTGATTTTTGCACTGGCGATGGAACCTCTGACAAACACCCTCCTGGTGCGTGCCTCTGAATGGGGCCTACGGGTTGGAGATAGCTGGCATATTATATCATTATATGTTGATGTTGTTCTCGTATATTTCTGCAACGAGGTTAGGGTATTGAACCAACTGATGGCTCTCCTACACCACTTTGGCAGGGGATCTGCACTATGGGTAAACTGGGAGAAATCCTGCTTGTTCCCCTAGCGCCTCTATCCGAAGAGCAATGGGAACGATTACCACCCACTCCTCTGATGTGGGCCTCCGATACCATTAAGTACTTGGGGATTAGAGTATATCTTAGTACACAAAGGGAGAGTATAAGGGAGCGGGAAAAGACACCCATCATACTCGACTCCCCAAACACAATACTAAGTCACAAAAGAGAGTACGGGGTTTTTTGGAATTACAAATGGGTTGAAAGTGTGCTAGTTGCGTCACTATACCAATCCTAAATCTCAACTAGAGATAAAACGAGGGGTGGTTTGAGGTCTGTGGAGGGGGATTTCCTTCCCTTCCCACGTTTTTTCCTACTGCGATTTAACCTGCAGCGCGCTATTAGCATCTGCAACAGGGATCCAACGCCCTGATGAATGCCCAGAGACCCTCCATAGCTCAAGCACAAGGGCAGAAACATGTCGGCTAGATAGGTGACCTTGTGAGTCATTGTTCTCACACTGGTCTCCCACTTCTTTTAATCACACCACACAGAACCTTCTATTAAAACTCACCCTGGTATCTGAGTAGGTGTTTTTATTCCCATAGTATAGCTGGATCCCTACTTTCCAGAAATCAAACTAATTTACGCACTCCCTCCTGTTCCTTTAACAGCGAGGTTGAGTCCGCCCAGGTGGTATTGTCCTACCTGGGTGGGGCTAGGTGGTCATATGATGAAGCATGACACTATATAGTGTGTGAGACCACCTAGTCCGTAAAGGAAATCCCCCTCCACAGACCTCAAACCACCCCTCGTTTTATCTTTAGTTGAGATTTAGGATTGGTATAGTGACGCAACTAGCACACTTTCAACCCATTTGTAATTCCAAAAAACCCCGTACTCTCTTTTGTGACTTAGATTAGAGTATATCACTCGGAAAGGGACCTTTTAGATGCAACTATCAGCAGTGCTTTAACAGACATGAGGTCTTCACTGTAGTTTTGGATGTCCCTCTGTAGGAAAGTACCATTTTGCCTGGCATGTTACCCCCATAGTTCACTGTATTTATGTTGTTTTAGCCCTTGTGTCACTGGGATCCTGCCAGGCAGGACCCCAGTGCTCATAGTATGTGCCCTGTATGTGTTCCCTGTGTGGTGCCTAACTGTATCACTGAGGCTCTGCTAACCAGAACCTCAGTGTTTATGCTCTCTCTGCTTTCCAAATTTGTCACTGCAGGCTAGTGACTAAATTTACCAATTCTCATTGGCACACTGGTACACCCATATATTTCCCTTGTATATGGTACTGAGGTACCCAGGGTATTGGGGTTCCAGTAGATCCCTATGGGCTGCAGCATTTCTTTTGCCACCCATAGGGAGCTCTGACAATTCTTACACAGGCCTGCCACTGCAGCCTGCGTGAAATAACGTCCACATTATTTCACAGCCATTTTCACTTTACATAAGTAACTTATAAGTCACCTATATGTATAACTATCACTTGGTGAAGGTTGGGTGCCAAGTTACCAGCCAAGGTGACCCCACATAGTTCAGGACAAATTCCCCGGACTTTGTGAGTGCGGGGACACCATTACACGCATGCACTATACATAGGTCACTACCTATATATAGCGTCACAATGGTAACTCCGAACATGGCCATGTAACATGTCTAAGATCATGGAATTGTCACCCCAATACCATTCTGGTATTGGGAGGACAATTCCATGATCCCCTGGGTCTCTAGCACAGAACCCGGGTACTGCCAAACTGCCTTTCCGGGGTTTCCACTGCAGCTGCTGCTGCTGCCAACCCCTCAGACAGGTTTCTGCCCTCCTGGGGTCCAGGCAGCTCTGGCCCAGGAAGGCAGAACAAAGGATTTCCTCTGAGAGACAGTGTTACACCCTGTCCCTTTGGAAATAGGTGTAAAGGGCTGGGGAGGAGTAGCCTCCCCCAGCCTCTGGAAATGCTTTGATGGGCACAGATGGTGCCCATCTCTGCATAAGCCAGTCTACACCGGTTCAGGGATCCCCCAGCCCTGCTCTGGCGCGAAACTGGACAAAGGAAAGGGGAGTGACCACTCCCCTGACCAGTACCTCCCAGGGGAGGTGCCCAGAGCTCCTTCAGTGTGTCCCAAACCTCTTCCATCTTGGAAACAAAGGTGTTGGGGGCACACTGGACTGCTCTGAGTGGCCAGTGCCAGCAGGTGACGTCAGAGACCCCCTCTGATAGGCTCTTACCTTTCTTGGTAGCCAATCCTCCTTTCTTGGTAGCCAAATCTCCTTTTCTGGCTATTTAGGGTCTCTGCTTTGGGGAATTCTTCAGATAACGAATGCAAGAGCTCACCAGAGTTCCTCTGCATCTCCCTCTTCGACTTCTACCAAGGATCGACCGCTGACTGCTCCAGGACGCCTGCAAAACCGTAACAAAGTAGCAAGACGACTACCAGCAACATTGTAGCGCCTCATCCTGCTGGCTTTCTTGACTGTTTCCTGGTGGTGCATGCTCTGGGGGTCGCCTGCCTTCACCCTGCACCAGAAGCCAAGAAGAAATCTCCTGTGGGTCGACGGAATCTTCCCCCTGCTAACGCAGGCAGCAAAAGACTGCATCACAGGTCCTCTGGGTCCCCTCTCATCCTGACGAGTGTGGTCCCTGAAACACAGGAACTCTATCCAAGTGACTCCCACAGTCCAGTGATCCTTCAGTCCAAGTTTGGTGGAGGTAAGTCCTTACCCCCCACGCTAGACTGCAAACCTTTGTACTGCATTTTTTGCAGCTGCTCCGGCTTCTGTGCACTCCTACAGGATTTCCTTTGTGCACAGCCTAGCCTGGGTCCCCAGCACTCTGTCCTGCAGTGCTCAACCCGCTGAGTTGGCCTCAGGACGTCGTGGGACCCTCTTTTGTAACTCTGCGTGGACTCTGGTTCACAAATCTTCCAAGTGGGTGTTCAGGTACTTCTGAGGGTGCTGCCTGCTTCTGTGAGGGCTCTTTGAGTTGCTGAGCACCCCCTCTGTCTCCTCCTCCAAGGGGCAACATCCTGGTCCTTCCTGGTCCTCAGCAGCACCCAAAAACCTCTACCGCAACCCTTGCAGCTAGCAAGGCTTGTTTGTGGCATTTCTGCATGGGAACACTTCTGAAACCTTCATCGCAATGTGGGACATCTTCCTTCCAAAGGAGAAGTTCCTAATCCTCTTTGTTATTGCAGAAATCCAAGCTTCTTCCATCTGGAGGCAGCTTCCTTGCACCTTCATCCGGGGTTTTCTGGGCTCCTGCCCCCCGGACACTGTCGCGACTATTGGACTTAGTCACCTTGCTTTGCAGGTCCTCAGGTCCAGGAATCCATTTTCAGTGGACTGCTGGTGTTTGTCGTTCTTGCAGAATCCCCCTATCACGACTATTGTGCTCTTTTGGGGTAGTAGGTGTACTTTACTCCTACTTTTCAGGGTCTTCTGTTTTCTTACAGTCCCAGCGACCCTCTACAAGCTCCCATAGGTCTGGGGTCCAT
The DNA here is from genome assembly GCF_031143425.1 of Pleurodeles waltl. Lineage (NCBI taxonomy): Eukaryota > Metazoa > Chordata > Amphibia > Caudata > Salamandridae > Pleurodeles > Pleurodeles waltl. The sequence goes on along the minus strand of NC_090448.1, from coordinate 416,488,081 downwards.
TCGTGATTCGCATTCCACTTTTGGAGTATATGGTTTGTGTTGCCCCTAGACCCATGCTTGCCTATTGCAACCTATTGTAATTCTACACTGTTTGCATTACTTTTCTGACTCTTATCTATTTGTGGTTTGTGTACATATAACTTGTGTATATTACCTACCTTCTTACTGAGGGTACTCACTGAGATACTTGTGGCATATTGTCATAAAAATAAAGTACCTTTATTTTTAGTAACTCTGTGTATTGTGTTTTCTTATGATATTGTGCATATGATATAAGTGGTATAGTAGGAGCTTTGCATGTCTCCTAGTTCAGCCTAAGCTGCTTTGCCATAGCTACCTTCTATCAGTCTAAGCTGCTAGAAACACCTCTATTCTACTAATAAGGGATAACTGGACCTGGCACAAGGTGTAAGTACCTTTGGTACCCACTACAAGCCAGGCCATCCTCCTACACCCTCCCCCACTCTCCAATGGGCAGAATCGCCATTTCCAAAATACTAGTGCTTCCTAGGTTATTATATTTTTTCTTAGCCATCCCGGCCTTGCTCCCACACAAAATGTTCACTGAAATGCGCTCTATGCTGATAACAATGATATGGGGTAAGAGAAGGAGACTGGTGGCACTGAACACATTTTATACAGCATTGACAAGGGGGGATTAGGTGCACCAAATTATGAGCACTATTACTCTGCTGCCCAACTTCAATGGCCTATGCACTGACTGGTATTATATAACCAGAACGAATTGGGGGATGGGAGATAGCTAACGGGACTGCCCCTCCCACTCGGGTATTGATGTGGATACTAAAAACTGGCCCAGACGCATCAGGGGAAGATGCCAATATTTTAATGAGAGTTGCCAAGAAATGCTGGAATGCACATACACACACCAAACACCACTGATTCCCATATGCACCTGGGCTGCCCCTGTGGGTTCTACCAGGATGTGCGGACATGCATTGTGGACCGGACGCAGCAACCTGGGAGAGAGCAGGCATAACAGAATGGGAAAACCTCTTCACAGATCAAGTATCGGCCACATTTGATAGTTTGGTGGACGACTACGGCATACCTCTGGGCACTTTCCTGACATATGCCTCAATTACATTATTCCTTAAGCACTACTCGGACAAAACACAAGGGGAACCGACACCGTCTGCACTACCACAGGTACTGTTGACTCTGGGGGGTACACGCCGAGCTGTCATTAACTATATAGTGCTCTACGTTTGGACAAGGAACAATCCCTTCAGGAGCGCAGACCTTACTGGGACTCCGCCCTCCATATAACGCTCACAGATAAGCAGTGGTTGCAGTGCCTTTCAGTACCAAAGATCATATCCACAAATGCCAGGCTTAAATATACACAATTCAATTACCTCCATCATACTTTCTTCACTCCCAAAAGACTGGTGAGTATATACCCCGGAACGGAGGATATATGCCCGAGGTGGCAATCAAATTAAGTTGATTTTTTACACATGGTATGGACATGCGCCCATGTGGTCATGTACTAAGAGTCCATAACCGGGATTTTAAATGCAATAATAGGAGAGCAGCTACATAGGGAAGGGGCACATTAAATAATAGGGATTACGACCCTCACGGCATAACGCAAACCTATTAACAAATTCATAGATCTGGTGTTGAACCTGGCAAACCACCAACTATGTGCTGGAAATCAAACTCAGTCCCACCTATTACACTGTGGCTATATGACCTGCGGACAGGTATACTCGCAGAACAACAGGTGGCACACAGAGCTAGCACACGCAGCAATCCCCCAACCAGGCTACCGGACTGGCAGAGACTTTTGTAGGAGGTCGAAAGGCATTCGGCCACGCAGGTGACCCGGGCAGGCGCATCACACAGGACACCCAACACAACATGAGGCAACCCCCTATTTCGACGCCCCCATGCCACAGAATTATCCATAAATTATTGTTTACTCGCAACCCCTGACACACACACTCCATAGCTTAAGGTTGTAAATGTTTTGATGTACAGGTTTTTAAGGATACTGCACATATATAGGTAAGATTGCAGGAACCAGCTCCACAGCAAGCACTAATTCGATGGGAAGTTACGTCATACGTGCTATAAGTGTGATGTATATCACTAACCTGCCGATCAACAACAACGTGACTGTAAATCATCCTGACATGTATGTATCTGCAGTAACTGCAACAAATATTATTTCCTGTATTGTGCACCATTCTTGTTTCTTAAAACAATAAAGACTTATTAAAAAAAAAAAGCATGTCAGATGTGGCACAGCTTGCCAAAACTATAGTTAACACGGGCAAACAAAATGACACGAGCGTTTGTAGTAGCAATAACGCACAATTTCTTAGCATGCCTCGGCAGATGTCTTGAAATCCTCATAGTAACTTTGGATGGTCTTTTTCGGCAAGCAGCATACTCATAGCAGTTGTAGATAGATGTCCATTCATGCATATTCATTGCATTGAATGGTATGTTCAGTGGACTTATGCAAAGCCACTGTTTAATTGCATAAAAAACTAAGAGGCATATTTATACTCCGTTTGCCCCGAATTTGCGTCCGCAAACCTAACATCATATTTATACTTTGACGCCCGACCCAGCGAACGTCAAAATTCAGCAGTGTGAGTCATTTTCTGGATGCGTGAAACCGACTTGCGTTAATGACTTGCCAGGTAGGCGTTTCCGTCCAAAAAGTGACTTTAAGGCATGTGCGCCTTATTTATACTCCTGCATCATTTTGACGCACAGGAGGGGGCAGGCCTTAAAAAATGGCACCCAGCCTGAATTGCGCCGTTTTTTTACGCCAGGCGTTAAGGGACCTGTGGGCTCATTTCCATGGTCTCCGACCATGGAAGCAGTCCACAGGTGCCCTTCCCTGCCCCCAGGGACACCCCCTGCCACCCTCACCCACTCCTGGAGGACACCCATGGATGGGGGGACCCATCCCAGATAAGTACAGGTAAGTAGAGGTAAGTATTTTTTTATTCTTTTTTTTAAGTGGAATATGGGGGCCTAACTTGGGCCCCCCTACATGCCACTGTGCCCAGTGACCATGACCAGGGGACAAAAGACTCCTTTCCTAAGACAGGAGTCATTTCAATGGGGGTTGGGCGTCAGAAAATGGCGCAAGTCCGGTTAGAGCCATGATTTTTTACTCTAACCTGGCTTGCACCATTTTTTGACGCACAACCACCATTCTTCCCTACGCCTGCGTTGCCCGGTTAGAGTCATCTTTTTACTCTAACCAGGCCGCAGCGCTGGCTAACGTCAATCCATAAATAAGGCGCCCGCCTGGCGCGTTGGAATGGTGTTAGCCGGCGGTACATTCTTTTACGCAAACCAGCGCTGGCGCTGGTTTGCCTCAAAAAGTATAAATATGGGCCTAAGGCCCATATTTATACTTTTTTTTGCTCCGCATTTGAGTCATTTGTTGATACAAAAGCGGAGAAAACTTACAAAATACAATTATATTTTGTAAGTTTGCACTGTTTTTGCGTCAACAAATGACGCAAATGCAGCGCAAAAAAAAGTATAAATATGGGCCTAAGTGCAGGGGCACAAAGGTTTTTTTTAGTAGCCCGACGGTGCTGAGAAATGCGGAGGCTGTTAATACGAAGTTTGACTTGTGTTGATGCCACCATATTCCTCTTTGTTTCATCGACCTCCAGTTCCTGTCTCTTTACCTCACTCTACTGTGAAAAAGTAGTCCCGATTCCCCAATATTACTGCTGGTGCTTACCACCTGCAACCATCAGTATAAATTAAGCCCCATACACAGGCTTTTGGAAAACTTGCCTGCTGCTGATTTACTGAAAGATGTATCTGCCTAGGTCTCGTATATGCTCCCTTAATGATCATATCCTTTCGCTGATCCTGATCAACATGTTGTCTAAACTAAGAGAGTTATTTCCAAAAAATAACTTTCGCTTGTAAGTATGAGCAGCTAGTTTTCTCTGCGGTGTTGTTTCAGTACAAATGAGACCTTTCCATCTTTATGTTATTTAATAAAAATAGACCTTGGTTCTTGAGGCAGCTGATTTTTAAGAGATTGGGAATCGGGTTTGACATTTAGGAATAACATCACGCAGTGGAAAGTTACTAGATGTAAAGTATGTGCTTGTCCCCTTGTTAAACTTATATTCTGTTTGATACAAATGTTGCCAGCAGGAATTGTTGCATTCCATTTGATATGGGTGCTATTATATGGTCAGAAAATTTATGGATTTTATTTTTTCGCACCCGTGAACTTTAACCATCTGGCGTCATGTTACTATGCAGAGCCAGCACTATGATTGATATATCATAAAAGTTGTGTGTTTTCCCTAAGCCCAGTGACACTAGGGCACATACAAAAATCCTGTCCTATTTTAATATTCGATCTTCATCCTCATGCAGCCCAACACGTGATCTCAGAAGCCAAAGGTCCATGCTATAGGATCTTGCGAGAAGGTGGATGCTCTCTCCCGATCCTGAGGAACATCACCAAGCAGATCTGCTGCTGCAGCCGCGTTGGGAAAGCCTGGGGCAAGAGCTGTGAGCGGTGTCCGGCCCACGGATCAGGTAAAGTTACATCATCTTTCTATTGTTGTGATAGGTTTTTGGAGTGTGCTCCACTTGCTTTAGACAGAGTGAAAGAGCGAGTGTGGGGGGTCAAGATAACTTACACATGCAGCATCCTAGAGCATTGACATGCAAAACAGGAGTATTACCAGTGGCATAAAGAAGCTTGAGGGTCCCCACTGCAAAGTACCTTTAGTGAGTCCCCATGGACCCAGTCAGGGGCCTGCCGCATGTGCACAGTGCACTGTGCTGAGGGCCCCCCTGCAGCTTGGGGGCCACCCATGCCATGGGGGCTTCAGGGGCCTTTCTTATCCCACCGGGTATTATAGCACCAGCATCAGCTATTATGCCTCGTATGGACTTTCCCTCCCCAATGCACAGGAGTGACCAACAACTGGTTAGCTAAAACACTTTGCAGAAGCCCGTCACCAAAAAGCTCTAATGCAAACCCTTTTCTGTCGCAACAAGAGTCTATTATTTAAACTGAAAATGCACCACAACGGTTTGTTTGTCTCTTTCAATGGTCCACATGCATACCTTCTGCAAGAGGTGGCGGTCAAGATGCGTAGCATGTCACAGATTTTACTTTCGAAGATGCTCAGTAACTGCACGCATTATAGTATCAAGTACTCATATGTAATCACAATTGTCAAACAAAAACAATATTATAGGCTGTATCAGGATTAGTCATTGGGGAATAAGCCATAGTTTGGGCCAAATTCCAAAAGCGTGATAGGGAGCGGACCAAAAACTAGCGAGCAAAGAAAGTCTCAGCACTAACTGAAGGATTTACACCCTCCCTCCCACCACTGGGATGGCAACTGGAAACTAGAGGAATCCATAGGGCAGTTGACTATATTTGTAGGTCCGTTAGATGGCGACTCTGGGAAAATATACAATTGTCTGTGGTGGGGGACATGAGGTGGCTCTTATAGCCTGTGGGGCATTGGGGAAAGGGGGGGAGGGGTCATGTTGCAGTGTATATCGGTAGAAATGTAAATGATGGGGTGATGTGCCTTCAGTGTGGCCTGTTATCTTCTTTTAGTGTTCAGTGAAGTCATAGATTATTGCATCCCAATATATTGCTTGGTGTTGTTTACACAAGCCTCTCTTTTCTTCCCTCTATAAGGCCACACTCTCTGCCTGTGCCCAACTCATGACCTCTACCCCCTAGTGTGTGATTGTGAGGGAAACAGTAAACTTCCGTCTCATCACAATCACCTGTTTGGCTAGTATTAGAATTAAGTCAGTGAATTTAGTGGTGCCTTTTTTGTGTTTGGCGTTGGGTAATAGGCCTAATAAGCAGTGTGCCTCTGTGGAGAAATCAGGTATCTCTGTTGTGCTTTCAGTGTCAGCTAGCACCATCTTCAAAACAGACTCGTGAGGACACAACACATCCAGAAGATGTGTACCATAGCTGCCACAGAGAACTTGCATCTAAGACAGGGATCAATTAGCTCAGGAAATATTAGATGCCATGTGTGAGGAGATAAGTGAGCTTTGAGGAGTTTGGATATTTTTAAAACAATTGTTTTTGTATACTTTTCAGAGGTATTCCTGGAGCCTTTGCCAATTGCGGGTCGCTGAAGGTCTGCCCTAGTGTCGCCTCCCACGTAATTCTGATGTGCTGTAAGACTCCAAAATGGGCTAGCTGACACAATCTGTATACCCACATGGTTAATAGCTGGCCATGACCAATTGTGTTTAGTGTATGTAGGATTGTGTTAGTGTCTGGTTCAGAATCCCAGACTCCCCAATGTATGGTTAGCACTCTTTTAATGAAGTAAGAAATTACACCACTGTAGTCCAGTCCAATCACACACATCCTCAAAACTAGGAAGGGCTCCCTCAGAAAACAAGTTTCCAACTGTGATGATTCCTGCTGCCCCCCATACCATTAGCTGTCCAGTCCAACTTACTGAGATCGCTCTAAGTGACAATACCGGGGATTATGGCTTCACAACAGTTATGTGAAGAAAACTATATTTTAGGCAAGTGTGGGCAGTACTAAAGAGCAGCGATTGAGGATTAGATTAGGGGTACCTGATAACTATGCTCCATACATATTTCTGTAAAATAACTGAGCGCAGGAGAGACCTGGATCCATTGGGTGATGCCCAGCCAGCCAACACATAGAACATTGAAGTTGTGCTGCAAGTAATATTGAGACAATGTCGGGGCACTCATGCCACCTCTGAGTGTTGGCAAGAGGAACTAAGTGTCTACCCTTTCCCCAATATAAGGTCTATCAATATGGTGTCTAGTTCTCAGAATGGTTTGAGGGGATAAGCAGTGAGAGGCTGGAAAACAAATAAAGGAGCATCACCATTCTTGACAGTGTGATCTTACCATCAGCAGCGGGAGGGAGGTTCAAGAGGACTTTGAGAGAAGAGATCTAATAACCCTTCTGAGGTTCCCCTCCAGGGGATGCAGCTGTTCATGATATAGCTATATTCTCAGATATGCAAAGATCTTTGGAATCCATGCCAGGGGTCCCATGCCCAGATGTATTGCCCCCTTTGGGAGGCTTCTACATAGGGAGAACATAAGTGATTCAACAGAATTAATCCTAAATCCTGAAAGGACCCCAAAGTCATGGAGGGCTACATCCAGAGTACCAAAACTGTTATAGATATCATAAACATAGAGGAGCATGTCATCCATGTATAGAAAAATGTCATGAATGTTTAATCCATTGGGAAAACACCAATCTGGGCCCTGCATCCTGATCTTGATTGTGATGGGTTTGTTGGCTATGACAAATAGTGACAGCTCTGTCTTCAGCCCCGATCACTGGGAAGGAGTCAAACATTTGCTGACCATTCTTGATTATTGCTGTGGGGTTGGAGTGCAGTAGCCACATCCATCGCTTGATCGGCAGGTCAAAACCAAAGAGGTGCAGAACATGAAACATGTATTCCCAGCAAAGTGTATTCATCACTTGAGCCAGGTTCAGAGAGATATATATCGAATGGGGCCAAATTCGAACAGATGTGTTCTCTGTGGGAATAAACCCATTCTGATTTATGTCTGTCAAGTCTGGCATGAGAGGTAGGAGCCAATCAGCGCTAATCTGACTCAAATGTCTGTATTCCTAAAGCAAGAGAGATATTGGCCTATATGACAAAAGTGCCTCTGAGTCTCAGCCCGGCTTTGATAAGGGGTCAGTTAGTGCCTCTGTGATAGACAATGGGAGGCTGCACAGACCCTTAGCAGTGTAATATGTGTTTTAGTTTGGGGAATAGATGGGATTCATGTGTAGCAATAAATTGTATGGGCCGGCCATCAGACCCTGGAGGTTCAGCTCCTTGGTAGGCAACATTTTGGATTCAAGATTTCTAATTCTGAACATGGTTGCTCAAGGGTGTCTCTGCACATGTTAGGTATCGGAAGAATGGTTGACCCTTCTAGGAACCTTCTGTATTGACCTTTCAAAGAGATTCCTCTGTTCTCATAGAGAGGAGCATAGTATACACAGAAAGCAGACTTGGAGGTGGGCAAGTGTGAGAAATTAGGTTGGTGGTTGACTAGAGTGTGAACCCTGGTCAAGAAACAGCCACAGTCCCTTGCAGGGTGAAACACAAAAAGTCACAAAATTAACCTGTGGTTGATACTGGGTAGCTTGGCACAAAAAGCAGTCATGTTTAACTTAGTTGCAATATTTAAAGCATTTATACAGCACATAAACAGCAATGAAGTGAAAACACAACACAAGAAAAATCTTAAACCACTTTAGGAACATAGAGTAAATTTTAATGAATTATTTGACACCAAAATTACAAAAATCCAATCGGTAGAACCAGAGTTATGAGTTTTTAAAGTTTGAGGTTCATAAAAACACATAAAAGATAAAAGTGCCAAACGCGGACACCTGGTTACCTTTAGTACCACAACCAAGGATCCAGGAGTGTATGGAGACTTCTTGGGGGTTCAAGATTCACTCAGGCTGCGTCCAGATGCTGGTTCAGGATGGTGGGAGCCTGTTACATCCCTGTAACTCTGAACAGGAGGCCAGCAACTAGTCCTTGGAGTCACTCCTGGTAGTCCAGGGTGCAGGTGTAGTTGTATTGCTTACAGCATGGTTGGCCTCTCAGGGGTCAAGGCAGGCTTCAGGTAGCAAAGCAGTCCTTCCAGGTACAGCAGCCATTTGGCAGAGTGCACAGCAGGTCACAGCAACAAGCATCCTTAGAAAGTACTTCTGCAAGTCCAGTAGTGAAATGAAGAGTGGGTCTGAGAGCCTTATGTTTATACCCTGGTGCCCTGCTACCATAAGGTAGGAGAGGTTTCTGGAAAGGCTCTTTGAAGTTCTGGGAGTTTCCTGCATCCCCCGCTCTGGATCCAAGCTGGCTTCACTGACAATACAGGGTTGTTTAGCCTTTTGTGAAGAGGAAGGATGCAGCCTATTCTGGGGCGAGTGGGGATATGTTCAGCTCTCCCCGCACCCCCATCCTGCCAGTAGATGGGCCATTTAGGCTGTGCTAATTCCACTATTGTGTGACTGTTTGGGAGGAATTGGCAAAGTCATAACTGTCAATTACACCCAGTCATGTTACCCAAGACCGACTGCAATCACAAAGGGCTATGGACAGCAAAAGGTAAACTTTCTAAAAGTGGCATTTTCAAAATGTTAATGATAATTTTGACTTTACCATTAAACAGGGTTTATCATTGCAAGTTAATAGGTACCAAACATGAGAAATCTACTTCCTCCCAGTTAGGAATTACAGCTTATTGAATGTAATAAGAAATCCCCAACGTTAACCTATGGGAGGTATAGGCTTCACAGTACTGAAAAATGACATATGGGCTGCGTAGGGCCTACCTTAGGGGTTTCTTATATGCAATAAAAGGGAAGCTTAAGGCTTTGCATGGGAGTTTAAATGCCACGTCGACATGGCAGTGTGACACTGCATTTAGGTTTTAAGGGCAGACCCTGGATATGTTTAGGAGGTCTACTTAAGTGGGTGGCACAATGAGTGCTTCAGGCCTACAGTTGCAAAAAGAACAGATGATGTGGTGTGTAATTCACATGTGATTGATTTTTATTTGCTGGCTTTATTTGTTTTAGACTACCCATATTGAGTTTATCCCTTCCCTTCCTATTTACTCTATTCTTCCACCAGTACTGGATTTCTGTAAACAGGCCTTTAAATCTTGTTCTTATCTTGTTACATTTGCTGTGTAGTCAAAGAGAGAGGTCAAATGTTAGGGTCTGTCTTCCTGGGAGCCTGGTGCTTACTTTTCTTTCTCTGACTTCAAAGTGGGAGGATTTATGTGATAATCATATTTCAGAATATATCAGAATTAGGACAGCACAGATGAAGAACAATTTTTTGTTATTCTGAAGTGTGGTTGAAACAAATATTTTATTACGATCAAAACAAGTCAATACACTAGGTGATGATATTTCCATACATTATAATTTGTGCACTGTATACCTTTATCAGTAAAACTGTATGTCTGTGGAAATGTAATGGTCATTTCAATTGAAAATGTGTTGTCCGTAATGACAGTACACTACCACACCATGCATACTCCATTTTACACTCCTACACTCTACTCTGCACTGTTCAACACTTAGCCACTCCACACTGCATCACTGCACTATACTCTGCACCACACCACTCTATGCCTATGCATTCTACCCCCACACTACTCTACTATGCACCTCCGCCTCTTCACCATTGCATTCTACATTACTCAACTCTGTGCCACTCCACACTATACCAATCTACTCTGTAACACTGCACTCTTGGAGTGCACTTTTGCCACTGCACTCTGTAATACTCTGTATCTCTGCACTGTGTGCCAGTGCGCTTTGTGCCAACCCACTCTATGGCATTCTTATCTACTCTGCACTGCTGCACTCTATCCCCTCTACTCCTCTGTACTTTACAGTTCACCACTCCACTCTACTCTGAAACAATCTACTCTCTACCACTGTACTCGTTGCCATGGCACTCTGTGCAACAGCTCTTTACTCTGCACCTCTCTACTCTAACCACTGCACTCTACACCATTGTGCACTCTACACTACTTTACTCAAAACCGATGCATTCTACACCATTGCACTCTATGCTAATCTAGTCTGAACCACTGCATTGTGTGCTAGTATATTCTACTCTGCAACGTTCTGTGCCACTGCACTCTAAGACAACTGCACTCAACGCCATTGTACAACTCCACATAGATGCACTCTGCACCACTCTACTCTACACCACTGCACTCTGACACTCTACTCTGCAACACTTCACTCTCTACCACTGAACTCTATGCCCCTCTTCTCTGCACCACTGCACTCTATGCAACTGCATCTCTGCCACCTCACTCTACTCTGCACCATTCTACTCTATGCCACTCTACTGCACTCTACTGCACTCTACAGCAGTGCACTTTAATGTCAGAGCACTCTACATCACTACACTCTAAGCCAATCCACTCTATGCCACTCTAATCTACTGTGCACCATGGCACTCTGACACTACACTCTATGCCTTTCTACTCTACTCTACCCCATTCTACTATGTACCACTGCAGTCTTAACCACTGCACTCTACACCACTTCAGTCTAGGCCACTCCACTCTACTCTGCATGACTCCTCTCTTCTCCACTCCGCTGTGGTCTGAAACAATGTACTCTATGACACTGCACTCTATGCACTCTACTCCACTGTGCACAACCGCACTCTATGCCACTGCACTTTATGCTGCACCACTCTACTCTATGCCAATGGACTATACTGCCAATGCACCTACACCACTTTACTCAAAACCAATTTACTATAAGCCACTGTACTCTAAACTGACTACTCTGCACCAGTGCACTTGACACCAATATACTCTACTGTAACACTCTATTCCACTGCATGCTACATCAGTGCACCCTATGCCACTCTATACCATTGTGCTCTGTGTCTCTGCACTTTACACCACTTTACTCTGGACTACTGCCATCTATACCACTGTACTCTGCACCACTTTATGACACTACACTCTTTGATACTGCACTCTATGACACTTTACTCTGCCTAGACTGCATTCTTCACCACTGAACTCAATGGAATTCCACTTTGCACCACTACACTCTATGACAATACACTCTATGCCACTGCACTCTACTCTGCACCACTCAGCTCTACACCACTGTACTGCACTCTACACCAATGCACTCAACACCACTACACTCTGCATCACTCCACTCTACGCCACTCTAATCTATTCTGCACCACTGTACTCCACGCTAATGGACTCTACACCACACTACTCAATGTCACTGCACTCTTCTCCACTCTACTCGCCACCTCTGCATTCTACCCTGCACCACTCCACTCTATCCTGCGCCACTCTACTTTACACCACTTCACTCTACTCTGAAACCATCTACTCATTGTCACTGCACTCTGCAGCACTGCACTCTACTCCACTTTGCGCCACTCTGCTCTACACCATTGAACTCTATGTCACTGCAATTTACTCTGCGCCACTGCAATCTATGCCACTCTACTCCATGCCACTCTGCTCTACAGCACTCTAGGCAATGCATTCTACACCACTTTACTCAAAACCACTCAAAACCACTGTATGCCAATCTACTCTGCACCAATGTAGTTTATGCCACTTCACTCCAGGCCAATTTACGACACTCCACTCTATAACACTACACTCTATGATGCTGTACTCCATTAAACTATATTCCACTCTATGCCACTCCATTCTGCAAGACTCTACTCCAATCTATGCCATTCTGCATCACTACTCCACTCTATGATGCTCTACGCAACTTAATTTGTCACTCCAGACCACCTTATTCCATTCTCTATTCTATGACACACTACTCAACTCTACTTGACTCCACTACTCCTCTCTATGCCTTTCCACTCTATGACATTTTATGCCACTTGACTCTACAACACTCTGCTCCACTCTATACCATCCCACACTACTCCACTCCACTCTATGACAATCTACTCCTCTCTATGCCACTCCAGTCTACAACACTCTATGCAACACCCTCTATGCCTCTCCACTCTGTTCCACACCACTCCAGTCTATGCCACTCCACTCTACGATACTCTACTCCACTCTGACACTCTATTCACTCTATGTCAGTCAACTCTACTCCCCTTTATGCTCTTGCACTCTACGGCATTCTACTCCCTCTATGACACTCCACAACATTCAACACCATTCCACTCTGTGCCACTGCATGACACTCTACTTTATTCAACTCTACTCTATGCCACTCTGTGCCACTGCACGACTCTCTACGCTACTCCATAACTCTCCGCTCCACTTTGTGACACTCCACTACAAGTCACTCCCCTTCACTCCACTAATATTTAGACTTGCTGAACGGCACCCACGCTTGGTGTACAACATGGCTAAAATATATTTGCAAAGTCAATAACTCTTGCATAGGCGAGACCTATTGGTTTTGCCAGTTCTTATGTGGAAACTTTAAGCTACAGCCCTGAAACGGTTCTCACAGAGGAGTTTGTGCAGTTTACCAGAAATGGGGGAGCTTCATGGCTACTCATTCCCAGGAGCCATGAGTGTGCTCATGGGTCGCAGGCCTATTGGAATTATTTGGAAAACTAGATGATTTATCCATCATGTAAAAGTTTAGTTGTGTGGCACATTGTCCAAGTAAAGGCAAATATGGACCATTTTATAAACACTGATCATTTAAATTCGTTCACGTTTTAATATGCATAGGTGTTGATACTAAACCGATCTTAGTGCTTTACAGAATGCACATCTGCTTGTCACATATGTAATTTAGGCACAGAAATTATATTTATCTAATGCTCTTCAAAGAATCATATACCTTCTGCAGGAACAAAAGCCCTTGCACTGTGCAGTAAACCGATCCATCTTGCCCCATTTTTTACTTTTTGGCCAACCTTGTGCTCTTCCTCCAGTGGACTCAACATCTTTGAGCACTATGGAGGTATCTCAGCTGGGCAGCCAGAGTCTACCTTTACTAGTAATTGTAAATAGCACCCACCCTCACACCGCTTCATTGGGGCACTGGCAGTTAGTGGCAGCTGAATGTATAGGCTGGAGCACATGGCATAACACCACTCCTTCTAGGAGAGGGTCTACTTATGCCTCCTTGCATGATCTGTTCAGTTACCGATAACGGTGGTCTTTCACGTCTCCCATGATTGTGTGCTGTGTGGCTGTGGATCTTGTGCAGTCTGAATGGTGACTAGTGTGAAGACAGTTTGCATGCCAAACAGGATAGTGATTTTATGTGGCAGGCTTGAGGGCCTCCTGGCTTCCTTGTCCTTAGAGAAACACATGTGGTGTTTGACTCATTGATGTCCTAGAGGTTCCACCAGCATCTAGTTCCTGGGCTGCTATGTGCATTCTCCCCAGAGATCTGCTCTGCAAAAGCACCATGGTGAAACTGGTCTACAGTTTGTGCAGTTCGGGTCTCTAATCTACTGCTAATGTTGATAACCAGTAGCAACAGTTAAATGAAGGACAATGTACCAGGACATGCTGGAGGCGAAGAATGATTATGCTTGTTCAATCTGCCCTAGGTATACCTGAGTATCTAGTGGGGGGTTGGGAGCAAGTAACAACATTGGCTCAAACCTACTGACTACCTTCCTTTCACTACAGATGACTGAAGAAACTATGATAAATGACAGAGATGCCTTAGCCCTTTAGATAATTTGGATCAATTCAGTTGCCAGCTTGTAACTGATACCCACTTGTAGTAGTATGGACCTCTCAGTCATCTGTGGACAGGATGTTAATGATTGGTGCACATCCCATACCTGTTCAACATGCAGAACATTTGTTCCCTAATCTAGACTTTTTAAAGTGCTAGAATAACTTTTGGATCTATTATTTCTGCCCAGAAGGTGCTAGCATTTTCTGATTTTCTGAGGGTTATCTTTGATTTTGCTAAATTGTGTAATTTGTTTGGTGACATTTCGTGTAATGTCACAAAATTAGGCTTTTAGCATAAACGTTTGTCAGCAAAAATCCTTGAGAAATCGATCAATTGGCAATTCACCCACCACCTAGTACACCACAACCTTCTGGACTCCTCCCAATCTGGATTTCAAGACAACCACAGGACAGAGACAGTATTGATTGCAGCCATCAACGACATCAGGGTCCTCCTGGACCACAGCAAAACAGCAGCCCTCATCCTCCAGGGCCTGTCAGCAGCTTTCAACACCATCTCACATCACATACGTATCAACAGACTCCACCACATCGTGACCAAGTTACATGGCCTTAATTGGTTTGCATTATTCCTCTCCGGAGAAACCCACAGGGACCGTTCCTCACCATTGACATTGGAGCTCAAGAATATCTGCAAAGTTCCCCAAGGTTCTCTCCTCAGCCCCACCCTCTTCAATACGTACATGACTCCCCTGGCATACATTACCAGATCACATGGACTCAACATCATCTCCTATGCCGACGACACCCATCTCATCATCTCACTGACTGAAAAGTGCACCACCACCAGAGCCAACTTCTAAACTTGCATGTTGAATGTCACAGAATGGATGTAAAGCAACTGTCTCAAACTCAACGTGAACAAGACAGAAGTCCTCATCTTTAGGAGCAACACCTCACCCTTGAACGACACATGGTGGCCTGCGGAACTCAGTCTACCCCAGCCCCGAAGGATCATGCACGCACCCTCTGCATCATCACAGACCGCAAGAGTTTGAGGAATAAGCAGGTCAACACAGTCTCATCCGACTCATTCTATATCCTCTGCCTGCTCCGCAAGATCTTCAGGTGGCTCCTAGTCAACACCAGAAAGTCTGTCCCACAGGCCCTCATCACCAGCAGACTGGACTATGGAAACACACTCAATGTAGGAATCATCACGCGCCTCGTGAAGAGACTTCAGGCAATACAAAACACAGTGGCAAGACTCAGCCTCAACCTCTCCAGAAGTACCCACATCATACCACACCTCCGGAAACCACGCTTGCTCCCGATACAGAAGAAGTGCCAGTTCAAGATGCTAATGTACGCTTTCAAAGCCCTACTCAACAAAGAACCAGCATCCCTCAACAAACGCCTGACCTTCCTCCAGCCGACCAGACACTTCTGATCTGCCTCCCTCTTCCTCACCGACAACCCCCGGCTTCGTTGAACGAACAGCAGAGGATGCTTTTTTCCACACCTGGTGACCAGGACATGGATCAACATTTCCCTGCACCTCAGAACTGCCCCATCACTCCAGTAATTCAGGTGAGACCCAATACCTGGATGTTCGATTGAAAACCACCACGCAGAAGCCAACTTCACCAGTGAGACCCTCACGGATGATTTGCTGCTCTATATAAATGATTGGTTGTCTGGTTATTATTTCCCATGGCTTTTTTTCATGCAAGAGCATAATCTATTTTTAAAAAAAAGTGACTTGGGATTTTGGCAGAGAGTTTTTGGGCGAGACATTGTCTACGAGAACCAGGCTCGTATAAGCGAAAATTATGCAAAATTGTATATTGCAAATTTTCAAGATATTTCACAAATTTCACACAACATGAAATTTGTGAAATTAGTAAAAGGCTTACTGGACATTGATTTTCTTGTGGGTGGTTACTGTGGAATACTGAGTACCAAACTTGCAACCATTTTGGCTAGTAAGCCATTTCTGTTTGGCCACGCAGTCTGAAGAGAATTGGATACACAAAGTCAGTGGTGGCCATCAAACTGGAGTATAATTCGTTTGCATAAAATATATAAATATTTTCCTAATCAAAACAGAAACTTGCATGTCGGAGCTAGTTTGCCTAAATCACGTTCAGACTTTCTTTCCACTGTCACAGAACAATTATTTGCAGATTCTAGTGCGATGGCGAGTTTATGTCTCAGTGTAAGTCTCAGTGTAATGATGCTGTACTCTAGGCACCCTTTCAGCTTCAGTAAAGTGATTTCTCTGACGCATTAACAAGGCACTGTGGCTTTGTTAATAGAAACAGCAAATGTAATGTATTGGCTTTTGTATCTTGAAACAATAAATGAGACCCTGTTGTGTCTTTAAACGGTATATGTAGCTGAAACAAAATAGGTCACTGACTTTGCATCTTGAAATATTAATCGTTGTCTTTTTGTACCTTGAAACAATGTATCCGGTTGGCGCGTTTCGCTCCAAAGAGAATATTTAGGTATTTACTTTAGATGCGTTTCTTTATTTGGGCGTTAAAAGTGTCCTTAGCTTCTTCCCATGGAAAGTTCATCACGATTATTAAACGTCTGTCAACTGTGGTTTTAAACGTATCCATGGAAATCAGTGTAGATGTTTATCTGCAAAGTTAAAAGTTGCTAGAATTGTTAATTGTCCATTTCATCACAAGAATTACCCTCTCTTCACAGGAGTGATAGTTGAATAATTTTAAGTGTCTCAGCAGTTGGTATAGTATGATTAATCAAGAAAAAAGTCCTCGCCAATTTACAGAAATGTAAAAAAAAACATACAATCTGCTTGGCTAAGCACTCTAGCTGCTGCACTGGGTCACTGCGGCTTCACCATTTTAATGTACGTGAAATGACAAAGGGGGTCATTCTGACCCTGACGGGCGGCGGAGGCCGCCCGCCAGAGTTCCCCCCTCCAGAACACCGCTCCGCGGTCATAAGACCGCTGCGGTGATTCTGGCTTTTGCACTGGGCTGGCGGGCGGCCGCCAAAAGGCCGCCCGCCAGCCCAGTGCAAAAGGGCCTTCCCACGAGGACGCCGGCTCAGAATTGAGCCGGCGGAGTGGGAAGGTGCGACGGGTGCAGTGGCACCCGTCGCGTATTTCAGTGTCTGCAATGCAGACACTGAAATACAATGTGGGGCCCTCTTACGGGGGCCCCTGCAGTGCCCATGCCATTGGCATGGGCACTGCAGGGGCCCCCAGGGGCCCCGCGGCACCCCCTACCGCCATCCTGTTCCTGGCGGGAGACCCGCCAGGAACAGGATGGCGGTAGGGGGTGTCAGAATCCCCATGGCGGCGGAGCGCGCTCCGCCGCCATGGAGGATTCACATGGGCAGCGGAAAACCGGCGGGAGACCGCCGGTTTTCCGCATCTGACCGTGGCCGAACAGCCGCGGTCAGAATGCCCTGCGGGGCACCGCCGGCCTGTCGGCCGTGCTCCCGGGTCAGAATCACCCCCAAAATTCCAAAGGAGACAACCCATTGACTTTTTAGTGTCTTTCATCATTCACTGTTGATACATAGCTGGCCACCTGTAAGTCAAATATAGATAAACAACCGACCATCTCATAGTCTTTGGACCCATGCAAGGGATATAAAATGAGAACCAGTTTTCAAGATTGTCTCTTTCCACTGAAGATACATTAAAGTTTTCTTCTCAGGAGGAAATTAAAGTCTGGAACAGTTGACAACCTTTTCGTCCATAAGGGCAGAAAAAAAGAGCATCCTTTGTAAGCCTTAAATGTTTCTGTGCTAAATACATTGGATATTAATGGTGAATCTTAATACATCGGAGGATGCAAAAAGAGGGCCTTTCTTCCAAGTGCTTAATTTGTGAATAAAAACCAGGCGGTGCCCAAAGCTCTCCTCTGGAACACGCGGCCACTGTATTTAAATGTGCGAGCACTGAATGCTGAGGCAGCGTAATCCTAAAGCCATCTCGAGCCTCTTTTATCCATTTACAGCCACTCCGTGCCTATTCAGCTCACTCTTGCAGCTTACTCCGTTTTTGACTTGTTTCCATCTTTCTTTCTCCCATCTATCCCATATGTGTCTTTCGCTCGCAGTAATTGCCTGATGCAGAAAAATAAGTGCTGGCCCTTAAAAATAAGTGCCAGTGCCTTGCACTGGCAACCACCCACTCAAATTAAGCACTGCTTTCTTTGGCTCTTCTGTTTTTCACGTGGATATAAAAGAGAGACCAATTAGCATTCTTTCATACTTTCTATGGTGAGAAAGCAAGAACCATTTTCATTATTTTATCATTCCACAGTAAACAATTAGGTCCAAAATTCAGCTATTTCTCTCCTGAAAGACACAAAAGAATCTTCCTTCCCTTCCAAGCAGAAGGATGGATGGCCATTTCATGGATTTAGAACTGCCTGTGAGAGATCCAGAGGGTACCATTTTCAAGACAGGCAGTTGTCATCCCTTCAAGGGACATTAACTAAAAACTATCTGTCTACTGGTCATTTCTCCAGGGAAGGTGTAACAATAATCAATCGTTTTGCCTTTACTAGTTAGAAGAACTAAAAACCAGTTGCCAGTCTTTCTTTTTCTGACAGTCCGACCATTACTTGCCCCCATGAACTAAGTGAAAATGGGATGGCATAATTGTGCTACGCAGAGACCAGAGCATATTTCTATTGCTTTTACTGCATGTATAGAGCATCTTAGAATAGTTAAAGGTCCCAAGGTGCTTGCCACCTAATACACTCTGACATCTGGAGAGCTGCAAAAAAGTTTGATGATGAAGAGGAAAATAAAGCATCCCAAAAGCAGAAGGCTTTGAGCTGACTGGTACAGGTTTCTAGCAAGCAGTCGCTCTTACTTAAATGGAGGGGAAATTTCAGGCTGCTGCAGCCATGACTTAGCTATCCTGCTTTGCTCATTTTTTTAAAGAGGGCAGATCGATGATTTGGTCACAGCTAACAAGAATGCAAGGGGGGTGTAATGCAGTACATCAGTCTCCAGAGAAGGTTGATGTAGAGTCATCTATGACCTTAAAATGTCGAGTAAGAGATTTTGAACACAATACTTCGAGCATTAGCCAGTGCAACAAACTTTTGACAAAAGAGACATATTTCACAGGCCTGTGTACACTCCTGTAATCTCTGCTAAATGCGTTCCGAAGATAACACTAGCAGGGAAAGTGGCATATCATGTGTTGCAGGAGAGTAGGTGTGTATTTATAGTGGCACTCAGGACCAATGCTTTACACCTGTCAGTAAAAAGGGGCGTGCATGGTGGAGATATATTGGGAAAGGCAACGTTTAACACTTGCTCTAACTTGAGGGGCTCAGCTCACTTCAGCCTTTGAAATGACCCCAGGATTTTTCACTTTATTTGCAATTTGGAGCACTTGAACGAATTATGGGTTCGGATGGAGTTTAAGATGGTGTTCTGGTAAGAAGTTTACTTTGAGGCCAAACTGATAAGCACTGCTTTATTTCCTTAGAGCTTAAGCTGATTGGAAGATATCCAGTCCTGGACTGCAGTCCTCAAAGTCATTGAAATAGTCAATATTTTAGCGTAAATAAAAATATAACTCATCAGCAATGATACAAAGGGGGTTTCACATGGTACCTTAAAGCTCTGTCAGATGGACCAATTGCCTTGCTTCTATTGACTCGACCGCCTTGATTGAATTTTTTGATATGTTTATCCCTTTTCCCTTTCTAATCCTCGCTTCAAGAACCTGTCTTTTGTAGTTTTACCTTTCAGCAAAACGTCACCTCATTTTGCATGGTGTGTTATTTAATGGGCCTATCAAATATACATTCAAATGTATTGATCAATAGCATAAAGCTCCAAGATACAGTTTATTCAAGGCAAATATAATCAAAATGGAGCCTGAGGGTATGGAGAAGAATGATTCTGAAGACCACTGCGTGTGAGTTTCAAAACTAAGTATTCACAGAATGGCAGCATATGAAGGATCACAGCTGAGGTGAACCATGAATAACATGGCCAAACAAAGTCCCACCCTGAAGCTATTTTGAGATGGGAAATTTAGTTCATGGAGGGACTTCAAGGCGGGAAGTGAAGCATCCTACGCCCTTTTGTGTTAAAAGATGACTACAATTCCAGTGACCACACAGTCTTCAGAAGCAGCTGCAAGGAGCAGTGCCCTCCCAGGGGACAGGCAGGGACATCAAAAGAGGGTAGATTTATGGACTGACCCTAGCCTTGCGACCGCAACTCCCCAAGTTCCTACTAACACAATCTTGCCAACCCGCACAGATTGTAGCCAGGAGCCTAAGAGACATTCAACAGAAAGACATTTATCAGGAGAGATCTGTACAGAGAAAAATAAGCTTCAATGGATAAAAAATCATGTAGCACATTGTGTTTTTGGAAATAATTCTGCTATATCAATCTAGAGCTTAAAGGCATGTCGACGGATAATCCATTGATCAAGAAAATGGGTGTGGAAAAGAGGGAGGTGTCCACGCTTTGCCAAGAAAATTATGGTTTACTTGAATGCACATGCACCTGGAAAAATAAAAGTTGGAAAATATACAGTGGGAAGGAACCTGATGTGTACAAGAGATGGCAAAGAATTTACTTTGAGCGTACTTTGAATTTCTTAGGAACATTCAAAAAGTCAGTGATCACTAATCTATCCTTCTGTCCACACCTGCATTGGCGCCTCCTTATTTCTGAACTCTTTTAAAGGTTTTCTGAACTACCATTAAGGTGCCTGGCATGGAGCACCCCCCAGCACTCCCTTACATAGAAAATCAGTGGCAGGTCTAATGAGGTCAAAGGCTGCCCAATTGCCAGAGATAAAGAGTTTGGCCAGGTCTTTTCCCTACCAGTGCCGTGGGCCTGGGATGCACTTTAAGTTCACATCCTTCTCTGCCAATCTCTTTTACGGGCCCGATCATGACTGACTCGTATTTTGTGGGTACACATTTTTCACATGGGGTTTGCTAAGTAGTGGTTGTGTAACTTGTGCCCACTTCCAGTTTGTAAAAGCAATTAAGATTGACTAAGATGTTAATTACCCAGAATTTCTGACTGGTGCAAATAATTACTTGTTACAGTGTTTGCACCCTCTATTTGCGTCATGTTTTTACTGCTGCAAGAATCTAAGAAATGTGGCACAACAGAGTGTACAGAACTATCAAGTTTTAAATATAATTCTTCAAAAATATAAAAATATAGTAGCCCTTGCCATGCACATTTTTCTCATCAATAATTTCATTGTAAATGTTGCAGTGACATTATCAATGATTTCATAGAAGATATAGGTCCTCATTACAACCCTTGCGGATGGCGGTAAAATGGAGAAAAGTACTGCCAATAGGCTGGCGGTACTTTTCCCCATAATATGACATTGGCGGTTTGGCTAAAGCCAAACCGCCAATGCACCACACCATCTCACACGGCGGTAATGACTGCCGGGCTGGAGACTGCAGTCTCCAGCCAGGCGGCCATCACTAGCCCGCCAGCAGGATTATGACCCTGCCCACCACCATGGCTTTTGTGGCTTCCTTACCGCACGAAAACCATGGTGGTAGGCACTATCAGTGACAGGGAATTCCTTCCCTGTCACTCATAGGGGTCTTCCCTGCCCTCCTCCCCCTCTCCTGGTCCCACCCCCAGCCACCCCCCACTCCAGACCCCCCCACAACATACATGCACCTTCACGCACAATCTAAAACACGCATATACAAACTCATACTCACAATCATCCACGCATGCATACATACATTCACACACAGATCCACACAAACTGACATACATACATGCCCACAGGCATGCACACAACACAGCATACACACACTCACACATCCATACACGCACACATGGACAACAGGCATCTCACACCCACATACACGCACAGACATACACACACAACCCCCCACACACAACACCCCCAACCCCCTCACCTGGGTCAGAGCATCCGACTTACCTGAGTGCAGGGGGTCCTCTGAGAGGAGACAGGACAGGGCGCTGCTGCCAGCAGCAGAATCCGCCAGCAGAACACCGCCAGGCCGTATCATGTGTCATGATATGGTCTTCGGCGGTCTACTGGCAGGGCACTGCTGCTGGCAGCAGCGCCACCTTACCGCCATCCGCCACTATGGCCGCAGCTGGATTTCCGACATCCTTCTGGTGGAATTTCGGCTACGGTCATAATTTGGCCGACGGCTGGTAACCGCGGTGTCGGTCTTTTTTGACAGTCTTTTGGGGGCCGTTGCAGCGGCGGTAGGCGGTATATACGGCCAATGTTGTAATGAGGGCCTTAATGAGTGATGTAATGTGTGGGGTAAGTAGCAGTGCATGGGAGGTCGCAAGGTATAGTTACTATAGGGCATGAGTCATATTTACTTAAGATAACTATAAATGGTGAATTTCTTTGGTTTTTAGAGTTTAAAATATTATGTTGTTAATTAATATTTCACCTAACTATAATGTTACTTTAACCTCTGCTTTTTTCAGTGAATGTCTAGTTTTTTTTAACATAAAGTAATCATTTATCACAATACATAGATCTAATCCCCTGCTGCTCACAGGCTGTGGCCAGGCCCTACGGCCAACACTCTGCATGCAGCCAACCCGTCCTGGCCTGCCATTCCCCGAGCCCAATGTCCCCATCCCCCAGGGTCTTAAGAATTTTAAAGGGGAGGAGGGGCCACGTGACCCCCATGAGCCTTATTAGGCCCTAGGGTCCACATCCCCCAGGGCCTTATGTATGCTAAAGCAGAGGGAGCCATATAGCCTCCTCTCTGACCTTTATTAGGCCCTGGAGACCCCCATGCCCAGGGATGATTCTTTTTTTTTTAAAGGAGAGGAGGGCTGCATGCCCGCCCCCTCCTCAAGCCTCTTCAGGCCCCTCTGCCCGTGCCTTATTAGGCCTTCGGGACCCCATCCCTCAGGGCCCTTTTTTTGTTAAATGGGGGTTGTGTGACCCCCCTTCCCAAATCACTTTAGGCCCCACAGGTCTCATCCCCAAGGGCTGTTTTTTTTATTTTTAAGGGGAGAAGGTCTACGTGGCCTCCCTCCTTGAGCCTATTATGGCCCTGGGATCCATCACCCAGGCCTGTTTGTACATATATAGTAAAAGAAGAGGGGTGCTGCGCAGTCCCCTCCTGAGCCTATTATGGCCCTAGAGACTCCACCTGGCTGCCCAGCCCCCTCCCTAGGCTGGTGATAGCCCCGGGGTTCCCAACCCCATGGGCACACATTATTTTGAGGTAGGTGCCCTGGTGCCCACCCAGGGCACACACAAAGCACATGTTGGGGCCACTGGGGAATACCCAGGCCCCCTGGCCCCAGCCAACTCCCCTATGCTGGGAACGCTGGCACTCCTGCCCGCAGGGAGAAGCTGTTTATGCTGCTCCTTCTGGACAGTAGCAATATCTCGATCTGTTTCCCTGCCTGATAAAGTGTGTGCAGTCTTCTTTGCCTGTGGTGCTGTTGCCTTTGTCTACCTGGGATGTGTGTTTGAGAGTCAGAATGTTCCCTAGGGGAGAATGGCGAGGTGAGCCATTGCGTTTAATGTGAGATGCGCTGTTCTGCTTGACATTCCATCTCCCCGTCGCCCTCCTTATTCCTTGGAGAAGACTGGCAGGCTGGGGGTATGAAACTTGCTCTTATCTGTATTTAGCTGCACTAACTGCTAGGAGGGGCCCTCCCCCCTTTGTGTTCGGCGATGGTCAGTGCCTCGTGGTCTGGAGTTAATCAAAATTCCTCTCTGGGGCAATAGCCTGGTCTGGTAGCAAGAACCTGTGCTGAAGAACAGTAACTCATCATTGCATGCCTTGCTCAGACAGTGAGCATGACACACATGTGCCTCATGATTCAAGAGGCACCCAGGATTCAAAAGTAACAGACCCTCTGATTGGATCAGCAGCCTGTCAACCAGAGGTTATAAAAGTCTGGCCTGAGTGTTCAATGATTGTTCAAGACTAGTCTTTGGTTCTAACAATCATCTACAGAAGCCAGCTGTGGGTCCGTGGTGTAAAAGCAAGGAAACGTGCTCACCGCATCTGAACGTGCAAGATTTCTCTGTTATGGATGGATTCTGCTGTGAAGGAGCAAAGGCATCAGTTAACAGTCTGAATGCAGAGGACCAGCTGTGGTGTGAGGCATGTCACCAGGGTGGTGTCGTTGCTAAGGATGGGAAGGCACTTCTGTTCTTTGGCTGGTGGGTTCTAGAGCTGGTCTGGAATGTCTGACTTCACGTCATATGCTGAAACTACACCATTGCAATACAAGGATTGGTATCATGGCTCTAGCAAATGAGAGCAACCCTGTGCAACATGGTAGGTAATATGCAATGCTAATTGCGTGTCTACATGCTAACTGTGTTTTTATAGTGTTTGGTGTCTAGGTGCTATAATACAGTTTGGCGTAAGACCTCTGGTTCAGAGGGTTGTGGAGATATCTGGTTTCACTGTTTATCCTAGTTTTATGTGTAGTATATTTCTCTTGTGTGTATTGAAGTACTTGTCTTTTTTAAAAGTAAAGCACTGGCTGGAAATTGATCTTATTAGCTGGTAATACAGCGTGCACTGTGATCTGAATGTCTAAATCCACATTACCTCCTTGAGTGAGCCTTGGACTGCTCTGTCTCACTACCCTGAGAGAGTCAAGTGCTGGAGAGAAGTCCTTGATTATCCAGTTTTGGGGCCACTAGAAATGAGGCCCCAGGACACCAGCAGGGAACACTGCAGTTGATGCGATTGGAGCGTAGTAACCCCTGAGTGCCCTTGTGCCCAGAAAACCAGGTCTAACAGTAAGCCTAGCCAACCTGTAAATTTATTTTAAACTAGACTCCCGAGGATATCTTGGGTGGGCTGACTTAACTGCCTCTCACCACATTTTATTACCCAGAATCCTTTGCAAACCTCAAACTTTGACGAAAATAAATTCCTCTCATTTCTGTGATGAAAAGTTCTGGAATCTGTACAGAATCACACAGTTCCTTTCACCTAGCTTCTCCTAAGTTTCCCAATAAAAATGGTACCTCGCTTGAGTGGTTAGGACTAGTGCCCATGATAGGAAACAGGCCAAAATGCAACATGGATGAAGCAAAATTTTCTGCCAAATACGGACTCTCTTTTTCTGATGTAGGTAGTTCTAGATTTTGTACCCTAGCTCAGCCGGCACCTAGGGAAATCTAGCCAACGTGTGCATTTTAGAAAACCAGACACCTAGGGGAATTCAGGATGTTGTGACTTGTGTGAATCCCAGTAAGTTTTTTAGCCTGTATGCCCTGCAAACCTCTCACTTTGCCTGAAGTCACACATTTTCCTTAGATTTCTGTGATGGAAGCTTCCAGAATCCACAAGAACCCACAAAACTCCTACCACCCAGCACTACCCCACCTGAGCCGATGAAACTGCGTATGTGTCTGGGCCTTGTGCCATGACAGGAACAGATCAAACCAGGGGCAATGGGAGCCTTTGCATGGAGACTCCTATTAACCAAGGTTGGATCGATCCATTCCTGTCACTGGTGCTAAGCTCAGCCACACAAGTGGGGCAGAGCTTTTATCAGCACAGGTGTGGCAATACTGGGTGGTAGGAATTTTGTGGAATTCTGCAGATTCCAAAACTTTCCATCACAGAAACATAGGGAAAATGCATGACCTCAGGAAAAGTCAGTGGTTTGCAAGGAATTATGGGTATGAAAATGGAATAGGGTGCATGCCAAGCACACCACCAAGTACCCCCCAGATGTCTGGTTTCAGAAGTGTCTGGGTCTGGTAGGTTGTTCTAAGTGGCAGCCTACCCAAGCTCAAAAAGTGCAGCTGTTCACCATTGTAAGTGGGACAATACTGGAGGTTAGCCAAGCTCTCCTGGCTCATATGTAAAATCAACACCGAAAAGAGTGAAATGTTCTCTTGCTTGTCATTGGGATGAAATGCTTTAGTCTGCAGGGAGAGCAGAAAGAGTGTTGCCCCCCTTCAGTTGGGGTGGGTGCTGACCATGGCTTTGATAGGCCTCATCCCTGTTTTTTAAAATTCTCTAGCATCTAGTGGGCTGTCTGCCCCCCGCCCCCGGGAGGGGATCGGGGGTAATTACTCCCATATGCCCCTCAGTGGGGTCAGAAGGACTTTGTCCCCATTTATTTGGGGTGGGGGAACGGCCATGCCCCATCCCTCTTTTTCCTAAAACATTCTTCCCTGGTGTCTAGTGGGCCCACCAGGGGGGCAGATCAGGGGAAATAATTCCCATTTGTCCCACCCAGGGTGCAGAAAGACTGTGCCCATTTTTTTGGGGGGGATGGGGCCATTGCCATGGCTCCCACCCCTGCACTAACAAAATAAAATAGTTCCTGGTGTCTAGTGGTCTTTCTGACCCCCCCAGGGAAGACTCTTTCCATTTGGTTATGGGGTCAGGTTGGGGTATTGGCATGCCCATTTTGGGCAGCCCCCACCCCTACGTTAAAAAAAACAACAACTCCCTGGTCCCTAGTGGGCTTTTTGCCTGCCCCTGGTGGGGTCAGATTGGGGGCTATTGCCCCTAGGGGTGGAAGAAAGACTTTAATCCACATTTATTGTGGGTGGGTCATGGGCCAGGCCCATCCCTCTTTTATAAAAAAAATATATATATATATATATGTATATATATCCAAGGTGTCTAGTGGGCTTTCTGCCCCCCCCCGGGGAAGGCTATTTCCATTTGTTTATGGGGTCAGGTCGGGTTATTGGCATGCCCATATTGGGCAGCCCCCATCCCTATGTATAAAAAAAAATCCCTTTTGCCTAGTGAGCTTTCTGCCCCCTACGGGGGGGGAAGCAGATCAGGGGCTATTGCCCCATCTGCCCCCCAGGGGGGTCAGAGAGACTGAATATGGCAAACAAATTAAGGGGGGAGGCAAAAGCCCCAGCCCAAAGGGCCAATCCACCCTCCCTGATGTCTATTCCTGCGTGAGGATCTCCCTCCAGCGACGATCTCCAAGCAGGGATCTACTAGTGCAGATTCTCCCCTTTCCAATGATCCTTCTCCGTTCTGCCTAGGTACTTGGGGAAATTAGATATCCCCTGAGCACCTAGGCAGTGAAAGTTAAATGAGCCAATCGGTTCCTTTCACTTTCGTTTTCAGTGAAATGGCGTTAATTTACTGAAAACCCAAAATAACCTCAGGAGCTGGGGAAGCTGTTCCCGAGCTCCTGAGTCTGTTTTTGGCAGAAGGAAATCCCTCTGGTGCCCATACCAGAGGGATTTCCTGTACCATGTGCGTGGATGGCTGGGAGCCGTCCTACGCACACGAGCACTGGTGAGACGGACAGCTCCTAACTGTCCAGCACACACAAGTGGTTAAGGATTAATGTGGTCCCTCTAGGTGTAGGTGACAGGAGTCACCTTCCTTATTTGGGGGTCACTGGACCCTATTGCCACCATCCATCCCCACCAGACTTTGTGGAAATTAGGTGACGAGTACCACAACATAATCTTAGAAGGTGGATATTTGACAGGCTGCTGGCAGTTCAGAGATTGGGATACTGCCACCTGTGTGCCAATATTTCTGCCTCCATCACTTCCTGGTACTTGGTTGCCGGGAGGAGGAATGTGGTATCTTGGTAGCGTGAGGCTGCTTCCTCCCTCAAGCAAGACTGACACATAGGCCTTGGGCCTTGATTTAGAGGGTGGTGATAGTGAAAAGTTGCCTGCTTCCAGAAGGGAGGAAAATCAGCACCCACTGGAGAAATTTCCTCTGTGTGGTAAATGATATCTCGTTTCTGAATTCTCCTCCAGATTTAGCACTACCTCCAGAAGTAACAGGATTGTCCATTACCATCCAACTCTAAATCAAGCCGTTGGTTCTATGGGCTTCCAAGGCTTAACGGTTTCCCAAATTCCTTTACCTATGTCTCTCCACAAAACATGTAATTATCCCCCACCACCTCCCAGGAACTGAAACAGTATACAGGAGTGCTGCCGTATGTTATCAACAAATGATGTTTCTTCATAGTAGTTTTAGTTCCAAGCTTGGGGTGTCTAGAGTGCTTTCATGTGCAAGGTGAGCCCATGGCTTATCTAGGAAAGAACACACAGACACACAGCTAATCAAGTCTATTGCACTCAAAGAATAATAATTTAAAGGTACCAAACAGGAGTATAAGACATATCAGCAATATTGTTGGAGGAGATGGGGATTGTTATGTACAGTGGACACTCTTTCTGTGTCAGCTTCATACCATTATTTCAGTGTTTTAAGACGGGGTGTACAGCAATCAATAATGTTGTAGTAGAAGACAATGGAGTTCTGGGTCACTGCAAAATCTGTTCAAAATTAAGGGGATAATTAAGCATATGGCATGCTATACTCCATTCTACTGATACACCCTTCTACCTAGCAGACTACAGTCTACCAATTGTTAGAGTTTTCCACCTGGCAGTCAGGTATCTCTGTGTCTTCAGAGTGCCTCAGATGGCAGCTCCTCCTTAGGCATGGTAGCTATATTGTCCATTTCACTCACACACCAAAGTTGTTTGTTTTTTGAAAGCAAACTCCAAAAGTGGAAAATTATCTTTGAAAAATAAAAAATAAATGTTCCTGATGTGCTGGGAACTTAGTGTGTGAGGTCATTTATCCTATTTCCTGTTCTGGACGTCAGACTTTTCTAGGTAGGTCCAGTGGAAACAAGCATTTGCAATGCAATAGTTCTCACATTTAATTGAGTTGAAGCTCTTGGCATTGTAAATGCATAACTGGACTTTCTTGCCACATTAATTGGTCAACCCTGTTGCATATTTTGGTCCTTTCTGTCACATAATTCCAGTGGCCCTGCAAATAACTAAAGGGTTAGTAGGTCTACTGGAATATTTTTTCAAACAAGGCCATTAAAACACAAACTACTCCCAGGTGCAAAACATATTTACTTGGCAGTTGGTACAGGCAACATTGCCTGCAGGCCCTTTTCTGCAGTCTAAGGGAGTCGAACAAAACACCTTTGACTTTTCACACACTTGAGGAGACTATTCTCACAGGATATTAATGATTCACAGTCAGTCTTGAACAGAAATATTAGTTAGAAAATATTGACTATTGTGCAGCATAATCAACTGTAAGCGCTCCTTGAGGTTAGTTTTATTAATACAGCTCAAGTTTCACAGACTCAAACATGTGTAGCTCATCTGGCAGGTTTTTGCTTTGTATTCGCAGCTTGTATCATGTTATAAAAATAAAACTACAAGTCCTAAAATGAAAGGCAGAAACATAAACTAAATGAGTGAATCACTTATCAAGCTAGGGAGCTGGGCAACTCTATGAATACTACTCCAAGGGCTGGCTTCCAGCTTGTATCACGTTATAAAAATAAACACACCAGGTCCCAGAATACAAAGCTGAAACAAGCGTAATGAGCTAATCATATTTTGAACGAGGGTGTTGGACAACTCTATGAATACTACTTCAAGGGCTGGCTTCCAACTTTACGATATTACAGTTGGAATGCCCTCTTGAATAGTAGTGTATCACACAAAGGTGGCTAGAGACATTTGAAAGTGGTGAGGCGTAAAAGTCTGGGTATGCCTCTTATGTAGTAAGTTAAGCGAGCAAGCTTAATGGACAAATGTGGGGTCCTGGGTGGGTCTTCCTCCTAAGAAAAGATTGAAAAAAGATTGGCAAATGTTGCATTTGAAAGGAAATCAATTTAGAGAGAAAGCAAGGTTTATAAAGCAGTGGGAATGTATAGTTTTAAATATTAAACACATTAAAAAGTGCCCCATATCTTACTGCATTAATATGTCCACACTTTACTTTAATGTGCAAATTGTATACGCTGCAACAATTTCAGGCCCTTTAAAGTGGTGCTTACCCAGTGCATGCGGCATCAACTTTGAAAGACAGTGGTCTAACCAGGCATCAGGAAGAACCCACAGCCGCTGGCTGCAATCCGTCATTCAGAAATATGTGCAGACAAGTGTTTACGTTAGATGAAAAAAGTGGGGGCTTTCTCAAAGGGAACATGACAAATAAATTTCTGTTATTGCCATAGTGTGCCACCTGGCATGTATTTTGGTTTCTGTCTGAAATGTTATCAACAACTGACATACACCTAAAACCTGTCAATACTGTTGGCTTTGTCAAAGGTTGTTAGCTATTTAAGAAAAGTAAGTAACAACGATTAGTTATAAATAGTTAACACTGGAAATGTTTCAATTATGAGACTGTAAATTAAATATTATTTAGGCCTGTGGAAGGAGTAGGGCCTTCAGTTATGTGTGCTTTATGTTCGATACGTAAGCCCTCTTGCCTCTTCCGCACCCTGTTTTCACTCTCCCCTGAATGCACCTCCTTGCAACTCCCTCATGCTACCACCCCAAACATACACTGCACTCATTCAGATTTAAGCACTTTATTTCCTTTTGCTTTTGCCTTCTAAATCTGTTGACCTCTGTGCACCCCCTTCACACACATTTACACTGAATTTCAATTGTAACTGGAATAAATGAACATTGTTCTGTGTGCTCTGCAGAGAGACCAACCCACAGTCAGGCACTTTGCTTTGCCTTCTGCTTCAGCACCAGCGCTCTCAATCAAAGCCCCTCGTAAACACCTGGCACCACTCAAAGTATACTCTGTGCAAGAGTAAAAAAATGCATGAAAAGAAATATAGAAACAAAGCATGATGAAACAGCGAACTCCGTTGGTGAACGCAAAATTAAGTAAAACGTGAAATAAGTGAGGAACTAAATCACTTTTTAACATTCATTGTTTGAACAGCAACCCATGTTTTTGGCAGTAATGCCAAGGGCATGAGGATAGGGCCAGTTTTAATGCCATACAGCAGATAACTGCCTTTACTGTAAGCTCATATTTCTGCCTCTGCTCTTGACTCCGATATTTGGATCAATTTCTTAAGGGAACAAGAACCCTGCTCATTTTTTTTAACAATTTCGTGGGGGAACCAATACAGCAGCTCCACTTCTAAAGGAGCCAATGATCTGCAGCCAGGGCCTGCGGTGTCACAATGGAGAGGCTAGTGTGGCAAGGGGTCTCAGAATAATAAACATAACACATAATTTGCATTACACAACCATTTCTGAAGCCAAGGCACCAATTTACAGGTGCTTGCATCCACTACTACTGCATGACGAATGGGTAAAAGAAGGGATCTATGCCTGTGAATGACAGATGATTGCCCTCGCACAGAGATGAAGACTCCAACGCCCTAAACCATGACTCTGAAAGCCTCACTGGCCTAGAGTGGATACTGCCATAGACCACAATGAAAATGAAGCGTTTTAAAGCAGTAAACCCTGCGTCATGTGTTGTAGTGCAGAAAGATTATTTACTGCCTGGCTCCGTCTACTGCTTCAGAGTGAGGCGGGGCTGGCAGCCTGGGAAAGACAGCCCAGACTTAAATGCATTGATCTGTTTAGAATTACGATTGTTAGGATCGTATCTTGGCACAAATACATCTATTTAATATTTTTTGCTATAAATGTGTAGAACTTTCAGACGGGTGCAGTCCCTGAGCCCTAAAGGAGAACCTGCCCCTGGTATCACAGTAAAAACATGGCATAACCAGATTTCCAGTGCCTTACCTAACTTTTTTCACCATGGACTGCAGCTATAGCTCATGAGCTGTGGTTGGCTGCCTGCACAGGGTTTGGAAGCAGCCAAAATGCAGACATTTCAAAGGTATTTATTAAGGAGTTCTGTAAAGTTGTAAGATTGCTCATAAACAAATATCTCATTATTCCTGGAGGCCCAGAAAACCAAACATCTTCAAAGCAGAAAATAACTTTAAAGTGCTATGCAGGTACACAGCTCTGCATATAAATGCTTAATCACTAAATACTAAGGCAACATAATTTTAAAGCCATATCGGTCCTATATATTCCATGTACAGACACTCCCAGCCCTTCAGCTCACTGTTACAGCTGTTATTTTCCCATTTGTGACATTTCTTCTGTTTAGAGTGCATTTAATGTAAAAATGTAAATACACCTCTGGCGATTTATTTGCTTTTTGGAGAGACAACGTACTTGTGTCTAGTGGAAGGTTGGAATCATCAGGAGGTAGCCCACAGGGTTAATATGCCTGCTGCAAAGAATGTGTACTAAGCAGGTCAGAGTGCATATAATGTAAAAATTTCAAAATAACTCTGGTAATTAATGTTCTTTCTGGAAGGAGAACATACTTTTGTTTAGTGGAAGCTTAAACTCATTATAAGGTAGCGCAGAGGGTTAATATGCTTACTGCAAACACATCACAGAGTGCATTTAATGTAAAAATGTCAAAATAACTCTGGTGAATGAAGTTTTTTCTGGAGAGAGAACGTACTTTTGTCTAGTGGAACCTTGGATTCATCATAAGGTAGTGCAAAGAGTTACTGTGCCTGCTGTAAATGTGTACTAGGCAAATCACAAAGTGCATGTAATGGAAAAATGTCAAAATAACTCTGGAAATGTATGTTGTTTATGGAGAGAAAATATAATTATGTCTAGTGGAAGCTTGGACTCATGATAAGGTGGCGCAGAGGGTTAATATGCCTGCTGCAAAGAATGTGTACTAGGCAGATAAACGTCTCGTGATTTATGTTGTTTCTGAAGAGAGTACATAGTTTTACCATAGTTTTAGCTACTTGAAGTGTGAACTCATCATAGGTAGTGCAGATGGTTAATGTGCCTCCTGCAAAGAACGTGTACTAGTCATCTCTCAGAGTGCATCTAATGTAAAAATGTTAAAATAATTCTGGTGATTAATGTTCTTTCCACAGAGAGAACTCCTTTTGTCTAGTGGAAGCTTGAACTCATTATAAGGTAGCACACAGAGTTAATGTGCCTACCTCAAAGAACGTGTACTAGGCAAATCACAAAGTGCATGTTGTGTAAAAATATCAAAATAACTCTGGCGATTAATGTTGTTTCTGGAGGGAGAACGTAGTATTAACATAGTTTTGTCTACTGGAAGCTTAGACTCATCATAGGTAATGCAGAGGGTTAATTTGCCTGCTGCAAAGAACGTGTACTTGGCAGATCACAGAGTGCATCTAATGCAGCAAAGAATGTGTACTAAGCAGATCAGATTGCATATAATCTAAAAATGTCAGAACAACTGCTAAGTAACGCATTTTCTGGAGAGAGAACACACTTTTGACTAGTGAAAGATTGGATTCATCATATGGTAGCACAGAGGATTAATGTGCCTGCTGTAAAGAACGTGTACTAGGCAAATCACAAAGTACATATAAGGTTAAATATGTCAAAATAACTCTGGCGATGTACGTTCTTTCTGGAGAGAGAATGTACTTTTTCTCTTAGACGCTTGAACTCATCACAAGGTAGTACGCAGGGTTAATATGGCTGCTGCATACAACTGTACTCAGTGCATATCATTTCAAATTGTCAAATTAACTCTGGTGATTAATGTTCTTTCTGGGGAGAGAACGTACTTAGAGGAGAGCCAAAAGAAATGTCTCTCATTAGGTAACAGTGTGAACAATGTGACCAGCACACTTTCTGTACTGTTTGCGCAGGGAGCGCCACTGCCGCACGAAGGGGAAAGACAAAAGAAAAAAATAATTCACCCACACTGAAGCATATCGGCAACCATGCAATAATCCATGTAACAGGGTCAGTCTGCAAGGCGGTAAAAAACTGCACCACAGCAGGATAAACATAAAGCATTTACCAATGACATCACGACATTTTTGAAAGGTAAGTCCACAAACGAGTGAAAGTGAAGGGTGTGAAATGGGCGTGGTTAAAAACCCACAGAATACTTACAGCAGGTCTAAAAGCGCTTGCACGCTTGACCTAAAAACAATGTCAAGCCATCTGCCTCAATAGAGCCAGCAGTATCTAAATAAAGCAGACAACAACAAGTATTGCAAAACGGGTATTCTAACAAACAAGTCAGCCCTAAGTGCCCGGCAAATGAATAGAGGCCAGATTCAGAAAGTTGTTTTACCCACTTAGGTGCAAAACAAATTCAGACTGTAAATGCAAAATCCTAATTCCAATTTGTAGAACCAGTATTTGCAGATTTTTTTTCATGTTTGCAAAATGCATTTTTGGACATTGAAAATCCGGCAGCATGATGGATTTTTTATTACCAAATGCAGATGCAGAAGGAATGTAGGCGATTCTGAGCTTGCAGCTGTAGGTGAACACTCATAAACTAACAAATTGGTCAGATTCTGTCATCCATTTCAGGGACTTTCCCACCCTGAAAATGCAATGAAATTTGTTATTGTCGATGGTACAGTTATATGCCTTTCCTGAGAGGGGATATGAGGTGGTTAGTATCACCATGTTCTGTGGGGGTATAGTGGAAAGGGGTTCTGCACAAGAGGAATAATCCAATACAGAGGGTAAAAAGTTAAATGTTCAAATACACATTTAAGTATAATATGTGCATGCAAACATATTTGTTACCTAGTGTAAAATCTGTATGCACAAATGTGATGGTAACATGTATTTACAAATGTAACACCATTCCTCAACAAATATTGAAAATTAGCCTTGCCTTGCACCCCAATCAAACATGGAGGTGCACCCTCCCCATTCATCTTGGAATCAGTCTTACTCCTGTCTTTAGTGGGAGAAAATGTCAGTTTACTTCCGCAACGGGAAATAAATGCATGGGATACCTGAATATTCAAAAGCTTTCAGGTTTGTAGTTTATTCACACTTGCACATTGCTTCTCCCAGAAGGTCCCTATTGCATTCCCTTTCTTTTGTATTTTCTAAATCAGAAAAATCAACATACTGATTGTATTGCATTGGTATTTGTACATCGCTTTCCATACACTTTTCATTCTGCAAAAGTATCTGCCAATTCTGATTCCGCGGACCAAAATGCTGTCTTTATTGAAGATGTTTACATTATATCCACAAAGAGAGGTTTTACCCATCTAATTTCATCTTTGGTGTGCAAAAGCATACATGATTCTTTTTCTTTTTTAACACATGTTCCTTCAAACATAGGAATAATCATAAGGAAACACATTTTTACTTTTTATATCATCCCCTAGTGAACTACACAAGTGCAGGGGGACATAGTTACTTCCTTAACTGGCCCTTTATTGACATTTGGGTAAATCTCTTATAAACATTATGGGCCTTATTACGAGTTTGGTGGAAGGTTTTGGCTGTCTGCCGAACTTCCAACAGGAAGGTTGCCATCATAGTGGCTGCCTCCCCACCGGGCCCATTAAGAGTTTCTCTCTAGAATAGTGGGCTGAAGCCTGAGTTTCTGCCCGCTGGCTTAGTGGGAAACACCCTACAGCATTGTCTCCATCTCGTAATCGACGGCAATGCTGTTGGATGCATGGTTCACCAGCACCCTCCCAATGTTCATAGTCTGGGAAGCAGACTGTAAACATTGCTATGGCGCTGGCCAGGGAGACCCCTGCACTGCCCATGCAAAGTGCATGGGCAGTGCAGGGGCCCTGGGATCCCCTGCACCCGTTCTCCACCAGCCTTTTCATGGCGGTGTTACCACCATGAAACCGCTGGCGGAGAATGAGGCTGTAATCCCCAGGGCAGTGCTGCTTGCAGTGCTGCCCTGACGGATTAGGATCGCCGCAACCAACAGACCGCCGGCGGTCCAACTGCAGCACGATCTTGGTGGTCATAATGTGACGCTCAGACTGCTACCGCGAGACTGGCGGTCAAGTGAACCCCAGACTCATAATGACCCCCTACAGGTAGGGTGACCAGACGTCCCGGATTTGCCCAGACAGTCCTGATTTTTGAAGGACTGTACCGGTGTCCCAACACATTCTCTTAAAACCAAAAAATGTCCTATTTTTAAGGGAGGGTCTGTGAACCTGCACATTAATCACAGTTTTGTGCAGGCTCACATTTCAACCGGCCCTCTCAGAAACCGGGGGACAGAATTTAACTGGTTGAAGCTCTCCTGCTTTGCTGCCTCACCTCATTCAAGCAGCACAGCAGGATTTAATGAGGTGTAAATCAGTGCCAGCATGCGTCAAGGTCGGGCCAACCAACCTGACCCAGGAGCTCAACATAGAAAGGGGAGGGAATGTAAAAGAAATTATATATGTATATATATATATGTATATATATATATATCATTGTCAACTCCTGCTCCGTAAGGGGCCACAGACCCTGCAGGGCGGCCTGGGTTACTGGGGCGAAGCATCCCACAGAAAATATCTCCAAAAAACGAAAAGCCCAGGCACCAGTCCATGTTAAAATCCAAGCATTTAATAGCATTTCTGAGCAGCAAGACAAAAAATCCTGACGCGATTCGGCAACAGCATGCCTTGTTCACAGGTAAGTAAGAACAGGTGTGAGTGAGCCGAAACGCGTCAGGATTTTTTGTCTTGCTGCTCAGAAATGCTATTAAATGCTTGGATTTTAACATGGACTGGTGCCTGGGCTTTTCGTTTTTTGGAGATATTTTCTGTGGGATGCTTCGCCCCAGTAACCCAGGCCGCAGGAGTTGACAATGATAGTTTTATGGAAGGGGCCCGACCCGCTCTCCTTCATGCAAACAAGGCATTTATCCGAGAAATATATTG
This sequence comes from Pleurodeles waltl, assembly GCF_031143425.1. Taxonomy (NCBI): domain Eukaryota; kingdom Metazoa; phylum Chordata; class Amphibia; order Caudata; family Salamandridae; genus Pleurodeles; species Pleurodeles waltl. The sequence goes on along the minus strand of NC_090448.1, from coordinate 416,451,367 downwards.
TGATGGAGGTGAGCAAGGGATAGGAGGGAGACAGTGTGCCTCTCCTCTTACTTTTCATGTATTCCTTGTATAGCTGTTATCATGCTGGGCAGCAACTGTAAAAGCAAGTGGACTATCAAGTAATGGATACCTAATGCACACAAGAACATTTATATGGTGAACTGAGGTGCCTGTGACGCTATTGCAGCTATATGGAAATTAAGCACTCCAGTTCAGGAAGTTATTTAAATGGAACTGTGCATTATGGGAGTTGGAGTTTGGTTATTGAAGTCACATGACTGTGTATTTAAAAAGCACTGGCTCACTCACACCTGCTCTTACTTACCTGTGAACAAGGCATGCTGTTGCCGAAACACTTCAGGATTTTTTGTCTTGCTGCTCAGAAATGCTATTAAATGCTTGGATTTTAACATGGACTGGTGCCTGGGCTTTTCGTTTTTTGGAGATATATATATATATATATATATATATATATATATATATATATATATATATATATATGTGTGTATGTATATATATATGTGTATATATATATATATAGATATATATATATATATATATTTATATATATAAAATGGATTGTGACCTTATAGGTCATATAGTCCTATTTCTGTGTCTTTGTCTGTGCCTGTACCAGTTTTTCTTGCTGAAAATCTGGTCACCCTAATTATGTGACGTCAATGACCATTTTCTTAGATAACGTTTAAAAATTGGTGTTTTTCTTTTGATGAAAATATCAAAGTCTACCTTTCAGGGTTAAACCTTCAAATGTCATACTTACACCACTGTACATTATATAATCTGTTGAATTCAATGTTCCGTAAGCACTTTATCCACATTTGATTTAAGGAAATTGACAGATAACTGGTAAATCACGTGAAATACGACCAACTGTATACCCTAAGAGACTCTTTGCTGGATTTAGAGTTTGGCGGATGGGCTGTTCTGTCACCAATGTGATGAGTATCTCTTTCTGTCCTTTTACAAGTGCCATTAGATATAATACACTTTAAATAATAGGGACGGGAAATCTGTAATTTTAGTGATGGAGCATCAAAGCCTAAATCAGGCACTTTAGGTCCTTACCCATAGTGGCAGATGTTTTCCATTAATTGTTTCATACTGTCATTTTACAGATGACTTCAAAGAAATCTGCCCTGCCGGCCCTGGTTACCACTATTCTGCTGCTGACCTGAAGTTCAATACACGTTTCCTTGGTCATGATCCTCCAAGGGTCCCCATCCATCGTCCAGTGGCTCCCCGTCCTCCCACGCAAGCACCACCTGCCAAGGATGTCACAGGTAAAAACATAATGGACAAGTCTCAGTAGGCCTTGAAATCACAATTGGCATAATCAAGCCAGTTCTTGGGTTTTTGCTAGTGGGACCATTAGTTAATTGTTTTAAATTTGGGGAAAATAAACTTTTATAAATGTAAAAAAAGTTTGGCGATAGGAGGAAAAAGGAAAAGTTCAAATATAAAGGTGTCAGGATTTGTTGCTAATTTAGTGAAATGTTGGAAATGTTTTCCTCGACAAAGTTTGTGATTGTTTTTAAAACCTTGCAATATTTTTCAATTTCATGACACTTGCAATGTTTATATATTTTTTTAAACGGTCATACTAAATCCTTTAAAACTCGTTTTTGGGAAATTATGCCTCAAAACCCTAGTTTTAGTGGGAGAGTTATCTGTAAAATATTTATTTTGTAGGACAAATGCTCGCATGAAAATTTTTCCATGCATTTTAAACACAGGAGATATAGGCCCTCATTACGACTTCGGTGGTCTTTGCTAAGGACCGCTGAAGCCGCGAGTGCCACAATACCGCCAGTGCTGGCGGCATGCGTGGTGCCCTATTATGACTTTTCCGCTGGGCCAGTGGACGGAAACAGCGTTTCCGCCTGGTGGCCCAGCGGAAAAGTCACATCAACATTGAAGCCGGCTCATAATCGAGCCGGCGGCAAAGTTGATGTGCAGCGGGTGCAGCAGCACCCGTCGCACATTTCACTGCCCGTAATTCGGCCAGTGAAATGCACAATGCGGCTGTGGCTGGGGGCCCCTGCACTGCCCATGCTAAAGCATGGGCAGTGCAGGGGCCCCTAGGGGTACCCAAACTTCCCCTTCACACCAGCCTTTCCATGGCGCTGTTTACTGCCCTGGACAGGCTGGCGGATGGGGACTCATAGGGGTCATTACGACCCCGGCGGTCCTGGATGGCCACGCCGGCGGTGGCGGTAGTACCGCCAATAGGTTGGCGGTGTCTACCCGGCGTATTATGACCGTGGCGGTACTGCCAGCCTACCGCCATGTGGTCGTAATCCACCAGGGTAGTGCTGCAAGCTGCCCTGGGGATTATGAGTCCCCATCTGCCAGCCTGTCTGTGGCAGTAAACACCGCCATGGAAAGGCTGGCAGTAAGGGGGGACTCGGGGTGCCCCTGGGGGGCCCTGCACTGCCCATGCACTGGGCATGGGCAGTGCAGGGGCCCCCAGGCACAGCCCCATTGCGCATTTCACTGCCCGAATTACGGGTAGTGAAATGCGAGACAGGTGCTGCTGCACCCACTGCACATCAACACTGCCGCAGGCTCTATTACGAGCCGGCTTCAATGATGATGATGTGACTTTTACGCGGGGCCAGCCAGCTACTGAAGCAAAAGCTTAAGCAAATAGGAAGGTAAAAAAGATTTAATTGTCCAGATGTAACCAGGTGTAACTGGCAGAACTTCACAACAGAAGAAAGGTGCACAGAGAAATTCAATGATATTAATACCAAGATTCCTAGCCAAAGAAGAAAATGAAATGGAAGTTGCAGAGAAGTAAATATGAGAAGGATTAGTTATGGCTGTAGAGATAAGAGAAAATAGAATCCTGTTTTTCTTAGACATCTAGTTTCCGATAGCAGATCGTGAAAACATCGCCTGGCCATGGAGGGATTCAGTGAAGGAAGAAAATGAGAAATAAACTGGAGAATCATTGGCATAGAAGTAAGAATTAAAACCAAACACGAGGATGCTAACAGAATGGTATATTATGAAAAGATCTGCGAGTTAGGAACTGAGACTTGGTGACCATCCTAAAGAGCAAGATAAGGAGAGGATGGACCCCTTGCCAAAAACAAACAGAGAAGAAATGACACAAAAGATAGGGCCCAAAAGACAGGGCGAAACCAGTTAAGAACAGTGCCAGGGATTCCAAGTTTAGATAAGGAATGTGTAGGAAAAGAGTGGGCCACAGTGTTCCAAGCAGAGATCTAGGAGAATGAGGATAGGGGATTGTTTGTTGGAATGACCATTAAGTGTTGTTGAGTAGTGTAAACTCAGAAGTGTGACAGGGCAGAACCGGTGACAGAAGTTCATTAGATAGAAGAAAAGAAAAGAAATGAGAGAATATAATATATTCTAATATGCTAGCAAGAAAAGGAAGCAGAGACATAGTAAAGAAACTAGAGACAGATCATTACTGTCCAAAGAAAGCTTTTCAGGTATTGGTAGAATAGCAGCTGACTTAAAGACGAGGAAAGGGTGCCTGTGGCAGGAGATGAGTTAAAGACAGAAACCAGGTGAGGCAGGGGAGAGAGAAGATTGCTTTCACCAGGGCCTTTCATAGTGGGTCAATAGGAAATGCAGTGGATCGTGCCCTAAATAGATAAGAGTGAACATCCAGTTGAGAGACTAGATAGAACTCTTACAGCCCAGAAGACAGAGGAGGAGGAGAAAGTTCAGGAAAGAAGAAACACATTCAGGAGACAAAGAAGGAGACATTGTCAGAGAGGAAAGGAAAATAGCAGGGATACTTGATGTGAAATACGAGGCCAGCTGATCAGCATTTTGAGAAGAGAGAGAAAACGAGTCCGGAGAAGGAAGGGGGCAGCACTTGGTTAAGCAACAAGGGGCATTGGATTGTGCAGTGAATTTCAAAATATAACAGAGCATGAAGAGACTCGTTGCCTAAAGTTCCACCACTGACATATGCATTATGGGTGGTGAGATGTACACATGGAGGTTGGAGCTAATGATCTGTCTGAGTCTTCCTGTGAGATCCTTCCGTGAAGACCCCTTCAATCAATATAACTCTTTCTCTGCCAAATCGCCTACTGTCCTCTCTTCCTTACCATATCTGAATATCACTTGTTTATCAAAGCGAAATACCGCAGGGCATTATATTTGCTCCCACTAATGTGCTACAACTGGTTTGCTTCTTTGTTAAACAGGCTGTTCATCTGTCATGCTGTATTGTAATGCATGTTTGCCTAGATCATACCAGCCCTGGAATCAGACTGCTGAAGGATGGACCACATTAAATAGAGTTTAATTACACTATCATTGAAAATATTTTGAAGACATACTACTGTGGGGTCTCGGTAAATATTATTTTACAAATACACACTGCTCTGTTTTTAGAATTACTGAACAGCCTTTAACCAACACTGATGAGACCTTATAGGCCAAATCTTTAGCAAAATTAGAAATTGTGTCTTATAATAGTACTATACTTTTTACAGTAAAGAAAGTGATATGGACGTCGAACCTGTGTTCTATGTGACAAGATAAAACAAAAATTAATATGTTAGCCTCGGAACTAGAGACTATGTAGCTGCCAAAGTTAGGCATTTGTTCACACCAGTTCTTGTATACACTTTAACCAAAATCTATTCTAAGTGTTCTTATTTTAAATCTAGCGTTCCAATACTTACATTCTTAGCAGTGTGCAAAGGGGAGTATAAGCAAATCTTTAAAAAAAACTGACAATATTCTAAAAAGTCCTTATTGTTAAAAGAAAAATGAGGGAGGGTCCAGTATCTATCTATCTATCTATCTATCTATCTATCTATCTATCTATCTATCTATCTATCTATCTATCTATCTATCTATCTATCTATCTATCTATCTATCTATCTATCCCATTCTTCTTAGAAGACTTGCTTATTTGCCTCTTGTAGAAATGTCACTTTACTTTCTTGCAGTGCATGAAGATAGAAGACCAGGGAGACCTGTGGTCCCAGAGGAGAGAAGGCCAATAAGGCCAGCTGCTCCAGTTTTCACTGAGGACAGGACAAGGGATGCTGCAGAGGACTTGCGGCCAGTGAGGCCACCCATCACTGAGGACAGACGCCCTGTGCGGCCAGCTGTCCCTGAGGAGAGACGGCCTGTAAGACCTGGTGTGCCTGAGGAGAGGAGACCCCTATTCCCAGCTGTGCTGTCCCCAACGGCCCGTTCCCCATTGATTACACCTGCACCAGGTAAGACTGATAGAACGTACATTTAGAATAAATGAAATGGGAGGGGCTTAATCCAGTATGTTTTATAAATATATGTGTCAACTGACACTTGTAACAGAGGAGGTGAAGAGATGTCTGATTGTATCATTCTGCATATTTTTTTCTGTTCTAAAAAAACAGTGATATTTAAACTTCAGATGATAAACGTGTATTTAAGAGAGTGATGGAAATCGTTTGAATACCTGAAATTGTTTTATCCGATAATTGGATTAATTTTGAATCTGCATAGATTAGATTTCCATTATTGGATATAGTTTTTTGCAAGGGTTTTCTTGAGATATATTGGAAGATTTTTATAATTCGTCCATTTTAAGAGGGCATATCAGTGTTTCTTCCCTCACCGTCAGGAAAATGTTTTCTGTAATATATTTAGGTGTGAATCACTTGTCCAGGTGGCTTATTAGAGGGAATTGTCTTTTTTATATTGGTTATAGAAGCTAATCTATCAGATTTTGGTCCTGGACTTAACAAAAGGACATTGGTCTCATCACCAGCATTCTGGACCTTTTCACATACTATGGCTTCCATCTGGCAGGGTGAATCAGGCATTTTTAAAGGACACTTAAATCTATTACGGGGTCCTATCCCATTAGTGGTATTTAGACAGAATATCGGATACAGAAATATCATGGGCAAAAATATTGTGTCAAGAATATTGAGGACACAAATAGCATGAAGGTGAGTTTCTTTAGGTAAGCAAAGTTTTACTATATATAACTACACATATAGGTACCTTGACAGTAGATATATATATATATATCCTTAAGTTATGTAGATGTGGAATTAAGAATAGTGCATTTATACTAACCTATTTGCACTTACCTTTTTAATATTTTGGTCCTTGATTTTGTGACAAATTATTATGTGCACACAATATTTCTGTTTCCAATATTCTGTCAGTGATCCGATTAGTGATTTCAACATTATTTTATATACTTTTACTTTGATGTCCTTTGAGCCACTGCCATCCAGGGGCACTGCCATGCCCCTCAGCGTATTTGCCTTCCCTTTTACTTGTATTTTCCCAAGACAGTTACCACTACCTTGATTGCCATTGCATGATGTACCATTACCTTGAACGGTCAAAAGGAAGATAAAGCTTAGGGCAAGGATTGGGCTAAGGATAATGGTTAGGAACTAGTGACCAGATATAAACCATGATCAGGTGATGGGAATGAGAAAGAGGCAATGCACTGGTTAAAAATAGATTGATGCTGTAGCTGATGTTGAGCTGTTTCTGCCCGTGTTGAGGATAGTGACTTAATGTACAAGAAGGATTGACAAAGGATCAGCAATGCCAAACTTGTGCCACAGAAAACAGTTTTTGTTATTGCTGGTATTTCAAATAAAGAGAACAAATTCCTTCACTTGTGAAGAGAGCTCACCCCAACCGATAATCTCGCTTTTCCTGCTTGCATTCACTCCATGATCAGCCCATATTCTACAGCTCTGCTCCGACCTTTTTGCAGGAATCCATGGCTACGTATCTAGGTTCACACTACATAATGCGTAGATGTATGCAGAGCTGTGCTCCGTAAGCTAGAGATAATAACTCATCCTGTCTAACAAATGTTCTATCTAATTTACATGTGAATCAGGGTATTTTCCACCAGTCTTGTTTTCCATACCCCACTTTAAAAGGTGAAAGAGCTCTTTATAATCTGGATTACACTTGAGTTCCACAGTCCTATGGATTACGCAGTTACTCAGCTTTACAAATATTCTCTTTGTTACTTGTGGTCTATGTAAACTGTGAAAGAAGATTTTGGAATCCTCTCTTGCCCATTGAGTTTTCTGCTGTATGTTTGATAGACATTCTTTGTTTTCAGGGACTTCCCTTTTCCTGTAGCAGTTACACTCATGCAATTAAGTCCAAGGCTGCTAACCCCATCACAAAGCTACCCCTTTGTCCAAGCATCAGTGAAAAAACAGCAGTGTCTACATCTAATTTGGCTTGCTTAATTCCTGGGAAGCTTAAGGGTTGTACCAATGGAATGCCTTTTTGCGCCCACTATCATTCCTAACATTTGGCTGGCACGGCCATCTTCACATCAAAGCCCATTCTTCTCTGTCAACCCAAATCTATAACCCTCTTCTTTGGGAAACTCCACATCAGTTGCCTTTGAGTGGGATACACAAATCAACTGTTGTCTTCAAGACATTGACAATGTTAACCTCTAACCATGTAGTATATTCCCAATAAACATATCAACTGTTAGGTAACCCCACACAGTTCCAGCATCTTGCAAACACCCTTGCAATAGTATCATTTCAACCATTCTGACTTTGCCATGCATGTTATCTTTCCTCCTCTACTTATACTGCGTCGCTCATCATTTAATCCATGGCATCCACTACTTGCTTCGTTCCCACCTTACACTCACATATCACTACTAGCCCACCTAGTTTTAGTCTTTTTAGCCACATATACCAACTGAAAGACACAATCCTGATCGGATAACCATCTGGCAATTCTCAGTGTGGCTAAACCTGACCACCTGGTAGTGAAAAGGTGCACCGACAACTTGATGTACTTCCTTAAGGTTTATGGCATACTTCACAGTTATAAGCTAAGATACAACAATGCCCAAGTCACAACTCACATATCCTATTGTATTAGTGAATTCCGTTAAGCCTCCCTAATGCCGTGATAGAAAAAGAGATAATATCTACCCCTGCTGTTCCTGCCTAACTCTGCGCCTAAACCATGTGGACTGACATCCCTAATAACTATAATTCAGATCTTTACATTGGAAAGCATGTAAAATAGGGACTTCCACCATACACTTAAGCAAATTGTCAAATGCCTTTTGACAGTCATCACTCACTTCAGAAGACAAGTACCATTGTTTAATCAGGTGCCTTAAAGGGCAGATTTAGTCATCAGCAATAGCAACAAAATTGAAATAATAATGCAAACGACCAGTGAGTGGTTCTAGTTGGTATTTATCTTTGGCATGCAAGAGCTCCATAAGTGACAATTTTAATGCATCTTTTTATTGACATTTTATTCATGAACAAACAAAGGGAGCCCACCCACATTACATTATATAAAGCATTATAAGCTTCCGGACAGGACATGGTTCGTTAGATGGAGAGATTGGTCCACGTAAATGACATTCTTAGCATGCATTTCTTCTTCAGATAATGTATGCTCAAACTAAGTGATTCTCCTAAACTTTAATTAGCTTAAATTCATAATTGTCTCTCTTTATGGCGGGTCACCTCCAAACAAACTTTCAATTGCTACCATGAGCACTCTGGAATGGTGTTTCTTCACCACAAACCAGGATGTGATCTTGTAAACAACTCACGTGCACCATCCCAATTAAGGTCACATGCATGGACTTGAAACATTGATAAGGCCAACCCAAAGGCCTTTCAGTTGAACTGATATGCCGGAAGTGGAAAAAAACGGACATAAGGAGACACAGGGATATTTAAATCACAATCTAATGACATGTCAAGGAATGATCCAAGATCAAAACTGCTGCCAGCATCTTTTTTCTAATCATAAGAGGAAATTAATCTATTCAGATAGTACGATTTAAAACATGTAATTCCCCACACATTTAGGTAAGGCATTTGGTTTTAGTGCCCCAATTATTCAGTTTACTTTTTTTCTTCATTCTTTAGCCTTTACAATACAAAATACTTTACTTTTGAAATATACATAAACAAATATAATTACCCATCAAAAAACAATGTTGATAAATGCTTCAGGCGTGCAACACATTAAGAGGTGGCCATTCAACAGGTGACTGCTATCAACGAAGAGTGGGTTTTCAATGTTTCCCATATACAAGCCTGGATCACTCACAGTACCAATCCAATTCAACCCCTTCTTTGTACACCTTGACAGATCATGTAGTCTTTCTTCCTTAAAAGTGTTATAAAAATCTGAATCCCTTGACAGGTCCCTTATAACTTTCAAGATCTGTGAACATATAGTCCTACAGTCAAGGTTTCTGCTTTCCAATCTTTTCTGTGGTGGTAATATGCTTATCGCTGGTTGATTGTTTCCTTTCTTCTTTGTTGAACTGTACTTTTATAAGTAAGGCTTGGTAAAGTTTCTTGATTTGTGTTGCCTTTAAACAGAAAATGTGTTGAGTTTCACATTAATATTTTCATGTATGTTATATTGTCTCCTTAAAACTGTGGATAGCACAATATGTTGATCCTGCTATATCCACTACTCCTCAATTGGTAAGGTAAGCATTCTTAGAGAAGTGTACATTTGCTATTCTAACTCTTTGTTAGTTGTAGTTGACGTTGTGGAGTAGTTATAAATGCAGGTCAATATTAAAATGTTGTTGTGGTAACTCCCCTCCCATAGAACACAGAACACTGAAACTACCATGTTATGCAACTTATAGAACAACTTACTATTCACTGGCATGCGCAGGCAGGCTTTGTTCCTGCACAAACATGGTACTATGTTGGAAGTGATAAACTATTATTTGTGTGCTCAATCTGCACCTCTGCTTTTTTTTACCCAGAGAGGTCTTTCCTGGCTTACTCTGAAGAATAAGAAGCAACATTTTAAATAGTAGGGTTGTAGATAGGACTGGGTAAAATATGCATAATTTCCTTTGAGGAAATTACACTGTATACCCAACAAAGTATGTAAAATTACATGTTATTGCACAAAATGATAGTTTCTCGTTAGCGTGAATTGTACCCTTGAGTGGACCCATTTCGCACTAAAAAAAGTGCAAATTGCAGTCAACGCAAACAACAGTTACTCACTTTCTGTTCATTTGCATTGTTCCAAAGCTTCCTCAATAGTATTTTAAAGCAAACGAAATTCGAGGTCATACTTGTACAATTATATTATTACTCTAAACTAAGAAGGAAAACCTTTTCATTTGATGCAGTCTAAGAGAAAAATAATCTTACAAAACACATCCACTTGCAGGCAGACTTCATACTATTTGTAAAAAGTAATTTATTTTTGTGCAATTTATAGATGCTCATCTGACAGGCAACACAATGTTACCCATAGGGGTTTAATTGTCCACCGAGGAACCAGAAACCTTGAGTTCTATTCCTAACTTCCCCGCTTAAACAAATTGTGTGATTTTGGGATACTTCCCTGTGTTACCTCATGTGCCAAATTTTAAGCGCCTAGAAGGAGGATAGCCCTGTTACTATGTGCCCTATGAGCAAGCCCTACCTATTAGACAATCTTTATTTGTTCTATAAATATTATGACTAATGCTTCACTTGCGAAACTGGTGTATGGAATAGGATTTAGACAGTATTTTAGGAATGCCTTCTGTACATTTTTAGCAGTATTGGAACTATTCACCAACACTCTGCCAAGAACCCCTTAAAAAGTTTACGATGTGACTAAAGTTGTCATCTGGCTTTCAGCACCAGTGAATTGTGGCGTCCAGGTTTTACTGCTAGAGTTGGAATGATTCCCAAGGAGTCGGCCCTTTGCTGTACAGGACAGAGATATCCACTCATGCAACTAACGCTAAAGAAGGCCATACAGGGAAAACACATTACATAGACTGCACCAAATAAATTGAACCACACACCCCTTAACCACCACAACACTTGGACGTGTATAGCTTATCTAATTTGAAAACATGGCTCAGAAAATAATAAACAGCAATGAAAAATTCAACATTGTTAGTCAAAACTTTCTGAGCTCCATTTCTGTAAACTAAACGATTAGTCAAATATCAATGCTAATTTCTACATGCAAACGTCATGTACATACTGTAGGTTCCAATAAAACATTAGTCAAAAGAAAGAACAGATTTAATTGATACAATAAAGAGTTCATTGCAGTCGTTCAAACGCATACCACAGCATCAAAGCCATGTACTCTGCATGTACTTATCTCAGACAACAGAATCCACAACCCACCGCGACATAGCTCAACGTCTATGGACAACCACATGATACATTCCAAACGCCCAAACCTAAAAGATCAACCATGAACACATACATAACACACACAGACTAAGAAGGATGTGTTATTACACTTAACATGCAGCAACATATCACCTTAGCCAATATGATGCTTCCAAACTGTGGGTTCGATTTAGAGTTTGGCGGACACAGTCCTCCGTCTCAACTCAATAGAGTACCCTGCCCGCCAAACCTTCAATCCACCTGCCACAATTAAAGACAGGTGAACCTATGATGTTATATGGGGCTTCGATGGAGCCGCAGTTGGTTCTGTCAATGGAACACTTCCTTCAACAACCCAACAGAAACAGGGCCATCGGAGGAAGTCATTACACCACCCGCCCTATTTAGGGTGGATGGTGTAATGTATTTTTTCCTCTCTATCAAAGTCTGGTGTTGAGGGACAGAAAAATACTTTAATGATCCCTAATCTCTGGGAGAAAACTCCCAGAGTATGGGGGTCATTAGTTTTTGTTTTTAAAAACAAATTCCCGCTTTTGTTGTTTCTTTTTGAAAAAAAAAAATATGTGAAATGTGTGGTGGACGGCCGTTAAACACCACAGTGGCCATCCACCAAATCTTTTCCACAATGAAAGGGACCCACCATGACAGCTGATTCTTTGAAAGTACATAGATGCCTGCTGGGCCAGTAGTCATTTCTAAATTTAGCCATCAGAATGACAAAAATAATGTGCTCCTCCACCCTAGTGGAAAACTACTGTGCACCAATCCGTAAAGCAGGCACAAACCAAAGTATCTTGCCAGACCATGGAACAGCCATCAGCCTTGACTGACTCAACTAAACACAAATGACACACGTCAACGTTGCAATCACCTTGTGCCTAAGTAATACTCAAAAGAGTACCAAACCCCCGCAGCTCCTTGAGACCCTTACAGGTGAGTAGTTGTGCTTTATAAAAGCTAACTGAATGCCCTAAAATAGTCTTCACATTTAGAAAGACCCTCACAAAGCACATTCAGTGCATAGCCCTCAATCCAGCATTCTTCACACTAGAAAATACTTAAAGTTTACATCACACCACATACAATAAATTGTCAGTTAAGAAGTCCATAACATGCACAAATTTACTTTTCAGCTTGAGGGTGGAAAGGAAGACTGCTATATAAAAGCTAATAGCATAACATAATGAGCAGCCAAGAGGCCTGATGTATGAAGCCCATGGGCAGAAAAGCAATTACTTTGTTTGCACATTGATTGCTTTGCAATCTACTGTTGATTTTGTGCAGCAACAGATGTACTAATCCTTCACAAGGCAAAATGGTAGGGCTTTGCAAAACCCTGCCACAGGAGGCAGGATTAAATTTGTGAATCACATGTGAAAGAGGTAGGAACGCAGTGAAGCAAGCCTGCAGGGGAGAGTAGACATTATCCCTGCATTTCAGATCTCAAAACGCCAGATATTAATTTTTGTTTCTGGCTGCAATCCTTATCTCTTAAAGAGACAAGTTTTGCAATCAGACACAAGCATTGGCGAAGCCAGGTCTTGCTTGGGCAAGAATGCTGCATTCAGTTTTTACATTTTATTTCTTCTTTGCAAACATATGTAATATGCAAAGGAGATTTCCAATCATAAATAATACAAAAAAAGAAAGAGGTGGCAAAGCAGCTCATGCACAGCATCCCTGGCACTAAAGTACACTGCTTGTAAGCAGTATTGCACTTGTCAGGCAAAATGCAGTCAGTCAAAGTGCAAAATAGCCAATGGATGAAGTGGGCTGTCCCACTGCCCCATGTAGTATGCTGTGGTGTGTGGAAGCAGAATGTGAATGACACTTGAACAGATCAATTGAGGAAGAGAGCTGACCGAAAGCCCTTGTATGTATGTATATTTTTTAATTACATTTTGGGGGAAACATGATGCTGGTGAGGCCAGTTCTAAAAAATATTGGCATATTAAAGGCACTGCAAGGAGCATAAAGCAATTCCATTCACGTGACCCCTACTCCCTCCACCTTCAAAATGTCTGTTGCCTAAAGGATCTGTCCCTCGCAGACTGCTTCCTCTATGCACATTTATACCATCCCTTCCCCATTGCTGGAATACAGTAAGTAGTGTATGACCACAGTTGCAATTGCAAACCACAATTAGGAAGGAGGAATTCCCATTTAACACCACCGTTTGTTAGCTATTCCTAGTAATGTGTTACAAAGTTAGCGCCCACTGCGACTTGCAAATACACGTGCGAATCACAGAGCACCCTTGAAACATTGTGACTTTGGATTCTGCAGTCGCAAAGTATGTGATTTGGGAAATGTAAGGATTTGCGCCACAAACTCCATCAGCTCCTAGATGAGGCTGATAGTCCTCGTACAGCGTCTCCTTCCAGGATTGTGTAATAGGAGAAAGAGCGGGGGTGGTGCCTGGGATGGAGTCACCCAGGGTAATGATGTCACGCTGCCTGGTCCAGTCCACCCGTGTATCTTATCTCCTTGCATCTTTAATGCCCGTGTGTCTTGGGTTTCCTCGCGCAGGAAGGCGCGCAAACTGTCACTCGGGGCGGCCTGCGGGCTCGGAGACGAGTCTACGCGTGGAGTAGAGGAAAGTGATGTGTGGCTAGTGAGGGCACAGGCCAGGGCACAGGTGAGATGCCTTTTGTGTGTCCTGTGGACCGCCACTGTCCAGTAACCCCACATTGTCCTTATCTCCTGCTGTGTTTCAGAGACCAACGTCTGCGAGCTGAACCCCCAGATCTGCGGACCGGGCCGGTGCGTGGCCCGCCAGGGGAGTTACACCTGCGTCTGCAACAACGGATTCTGGCTGAGCACCCAGGGCACTCACTGCATCGGTAAGACAGACATTTTCTACAGGGCTTTGTTTCAGGCCTGTGGCAGCGCCTCCCTTTCCACCCAACACACTACTGGGAGGTTAGTACGGAGCTATAATAACTGGTCACCTCCCGGGAAGAAACATGCGCGGTCATCTTAGCTGGTAGGCTAGCAGGGCTGGGAAAGAGTCACTGGCATGTCAAACAGGCCACCGTGTTGCTGCCTGTCCTATACTAGGCCTTGCAGCCTTCACAACTCTGTGGCTTCTCAGTCAGGCTCTTACTGGCTCTTAAAGAGGCAGCCCCCACCCTAACTTTAAAGTCTGCAGCCCGGAACATTTTTTGTTCCTGGCTCGCTGAGGTGAGGAAGACATATTCAGTGCCTAATGGTAGAAAGCAGACATAGAAAGAATATCTTTAGGGGCAACAACTACAAACTGGGAAAATGGTCAGAATAAAGAGCGATGACATCTTGAAACAAGCATTGGCAAAGCCAATAGGTCTTGCTTATGCATGAGTTACTGGCTTTGCTCATTTCTTTTAGCTGTGTAGCTTTGTTTTTAAACAAAGACAATATCCGTCTTTTACAATTGCTTAGTGTGAACATAGCACTGCAGGATTTTGGATTGTTATTGAAGATGCTGAAATTATTCTAAGCACTATTGTTTGTAGCTCGCAGCATGACTGTAACAAAAAAGTGATTCATTGACTCTACCAGGCATTTATTGTGCTATCAAAGGCGACATCAAACAACATATGTTACTATCTTTAAAACTGTCCCAATGGCTTTGGCTCAGAGGAGGAAGCAGGGAGATGCGATTAGGGGCAGAGCAGCAGACCTTGGAACTGGGGTTTTAGGTTCAAGTCACGGAGTTGGCTGTAAATCCTATGATTCTGGGCACATCACTTAATCTCCTCGTGCATGAAACATGAATGTGATTTTGTGATAAAACACACCAAACAGCTCTTAAAATGATTGAAATCCATCCCAACAGTGTGCACAGGAGAGCAGCACAAGCAACATGGTACGTGAGGGTCAGATGTTTTATGCTTGTTGGAGGCTTCTAATGTCATGTCAAAGGTGACGTGTGCCCACCAGTTTGGTGGCTTCAGGCTGTACTGGGGGTTAGGTGGAGCAACTAACATGCCAGAACGGGTGAGGATATTTCAAGCATATACTCTTACAGGGTGGTGTTTAACTTTACCACATTGTGCTTGCACTATATATATATATTAATATATTCTTTAGACACAAAATGGGGGTCAAGGCGATTCGTGCCGCACTCTTATGTTGATTGTATATATAAATACTAATGTACTCGGTGCTCGGGTCTGAAGGACCAACCCCCTAGGCCTCAAAAAGACCAGAAAACTGTTTTGAAAATTGAAATAGAGGATCCAGCACTCAATTATATTTGGAAAATAAGTAAAGACTTTATCTTCCCACACTCATAATGTAAATCATAGATCATATAGTTCCATAGTCAGATCTTGTTAAAATGATCGTGTTTTATTTATTCATATCAGAAGACGAACATTCATAGCCTCGTGGAAATTTGAAGATTCATAACCAACGCGTTTTGTCCAAACGGATTTCTTCAGGTCTCGCGGTTCAGCCACCACCTCCTATGCGGTCGTACCAGAGTGCCCCTTAGTGTCCAATTGCGTGTTGCTTTTGGGCCGAACGTCTTGGCTACTGCAGCCCTGATCCTCGGGCTCCTGTCTCTGTTACCAGCGAATCGACCAATGTTTTTTAATCAGTTTCTTCAACAGATTCGAATTTGGGAAAAATGTAAATACACAGGTTAAGCGAGGTTCCATATTCTTCTGTGTGGTTGATAGGAGAGCCTCTCTCTTGTGGTTATGCGCTCGCTTCCGAGCCATCTTAATAATCTTACGTATGGACGAGGTAGGCGCGGAACATGTTGACTATTTCAGTGGCATAGGGAATAGAGTTTCTTAACCACATGTATGCGAGGAAAAGGGTCAATATTCCCCTAGACTCGCATTCTTGTTTTTAATCTTGACTAACTCCCTTAAATTTCAATTAAAGGAATTCACTTTAAGGGAGCTGAGTCAATTTTAACTATATTTTTCTCTCCACCTTTCCGAGCTGTTGGTTTGCACAGTAGTCTGGTTCAGTGACCCCAATGTGGGTCCCGTCGGACATTGCAGCACCAGTCTGGCGTGGAGCAAGACCTATGATGAATATTGAGGGCTTTTGCTTCAAAAGGGAACCACACTTATTGCTGGTGTCATTCTTTTTGGAACAGTGTACCTTTTCTGATTTGATAGACATGATATAGGAGGCTGTACACTGGACCATTTAACCTCCTTGTCCCCTTTTTTGTGAAGTAAATATGGTGCAACCATGGTGTTGCTAGGTGGGGCAAGGGTGAGGCAAGAGTAGTGGCGCATCAGGACCGATGCACCACTTTCTCATAAGTATGATCTTTTGTCTGTTAAAATGAGCAGCAACGTAGAATCACAATGTAAATATTAAAATGCTAGGCTCCATGGTCAGATAAACTGGTGTGTGATGTGTATTAATTGACCCATGTTGCAATATTAAAACATGAATGATCAATGTCATAATTATAATACATTTAACAGACAGTGCCGACATTTTAACTGGTGAAATGTTGAGCTGTTCATCTGCCAGTATGACCACCAGACTGTTAATAAAAAGTTAAGAAAGATAGAGAGCCCATGTGAAGTGCACACAGACATGCGATGTCACAAAAGACTAAATGCAGATGATGATCCACCCAAAAAATAACCCTCCCAAGTTCTGCTAGAACCACATGCCATGATAGCTCAATGCGCTCTGGGCAGCAAAACCACAGACCTAGCAACGGCATCAGCTGAACAAGTACAAAAAACATTCCCGACAGTTTGCTGTCACAATAGTAAGCCTCCCAACACGCTAGTTATCGGGTAAGGTAAGGTACGTGATTCTATTGCAGATTGATAGTATTCATTAAACATTTCATCACATATTAAATGTTTAACCATGTAAATGGCAAATAAGTAAAAGCTGTTTAGATTAATGTACAGTAGGCATGCGCCCACCTTATTTTGTGTAATCACGCCAGTGGAGGCACCGGAAGTGCCTCAGCCTTTAAGTGCTTTTACGAGGGTGAATATAGCGGGGTCCCTGGTTCCTGCATGGCGCCCACTTTTGAACTTCTCTTACATGCACCAATATTGAATTAGGTTCAGCATGCCAGAATTTTGCGTTTTTTTGATCGGTGTTGCTCCATGTCCCTATACATATATCTATATGTACGGTGCATGCATGTTAACACTTCTGTGGGAGGGGATTTCTTCTGCAGTGAGTTAACAACCCCACTGTCCCCAAGTGTGGTGGGCATCTTCCTTTCCCCTCCAAACTACCCGAGTTCCTCTTTCCGTATCCCCTCCTTAGCCTGTATCAGAGGTGGAAATTGAGACACATTGAATCAGTGCCCAGTTTTTTCTTTTAACTTTCAAACATGCAGAACTAGACACAGTTATTGCGCTTTTGTTTGTTGTATACTCAGTGGCCGAGCACGAACCTAGCCGGCATGTGCATCATGCCTTCGAGGCGCTAGAAATGCACTGGCCTATTCTGCATAAAGTTGTTTGACACATTAATTGCAAACCAGCCCAGAAGTAGCGCTTTACCCGACCACTAGATATATCAAACATGTTTTTATTGTGAACACTAAGTTGAGTGCCAAGAATCACAGGACAGTGAGCTGACTTGTAGACTCTAACCTGGTTCCCCGGCTCCAAAGTAGGAAGCTTTGGCCCTAATGCCACGTCCTCTCCCCTGTAATTTTAGCGCAGATATTTCACGCTGATAAGCAAATAGATAAGACGCTTAGGACCCATTGCCAGGGAGGAGTGTTGCATTAATGTATATTTTTCTTGTTCGTTTCAATACTGTAACTAGAGCTCGGTCCAAAACAACATTGTGCCTTTAAGAAAGAAAGGCACACGAGATGCTTATGAATGTAATCCATGGTTCCTTATGGCTATAGTGACCGTAATTTTAAAGTAAAAAAGCGGGACAGCTCATAAAAATAGAAAAAACATAATACAATGTTACTTCTTTCAAGTGCACGGAATGACAGCGCTCATCAGAATAAAATTAGAGCAGAGGCACTAAGAACATAAATAAAATGCAATTTTTAAAGAGAGTATTATGCATGTTAATTAAATTGCTTTCTTATAAAAGCTGCTAACTATCCCTGCTATGGAAAACATAAAAAGGCAGCCCCACTGTTTTCAGATCACCCTGTCTAAAAACCGGGACCTGAGCTGAATTTCCGGAAATCAGCTGGTGAAAAACAGGGACTGTCCGAGCAAATCCGGAGCGCCTGGTCACCATACTTATGGCACGCACTCTGTATGGGGGCGCTTCAGTGCTTCGCAACACTACACTACTAACATATGAGCGCTAAACACTACATTTAAATCATTTACTCAACTGTTTACCACGGAGCGTCAAGCGCTGTATCTCGCATCATGAAATATTAAGCGGAGGCTCGGATCACCACCTGAATCCTTAATTAGGACGGCTGCTGCTCTCGCAGTTGCATTGGCCCACATTGATTGCATATCTCGGAGGTGTAAACTCGTTCGCAGTGACCACCTGAGCCTGAAAAGTGACCGCATTTTTAGCATTAGCGTGCAAAATTACAAAGGCAAACAACAAGGAAGCCGGGAGCAAAAGTACTGATAATTCTGAGGAACGAGTGCAGGATTAAATCCCATGTTCCGAAACGCTAGCAGGGCTGAATGCTTAAACAAGGCAATACTTCCAGTTTTAGGCCTCCCTGAACCCCGTGAACCCTGCTCACCTGATAACCACGGAAGAGAGACTAGAACACAAAAAAACTCAAAGCAGGCTGGTGAGACGTGCACTCGCAGGGACAGTTCAAAGATGTAAAAAAGTAGCCCCTAGAAGAAAAGAAACGCTTGCACTCATGTAATTGGGCTGTGCTCCATGGGAGGGTTAAGCAGAAAAAAAAGTGACACCATCAAGCACAGACCATATAGAAGCAGGCAAATGAGAGTGACAAAGCCGCCAACCAATGGTAAGAAATGGGCAGACTGTATGCCTACTGTAAGAAAGCACAACGAGACATAAAGACAATAGAGGTATTAGAATTGTTCTGAACTAAAAAAATGCGAAGTGAACTGCAATTAAGTCCAAACAATTGGTAAAAGCAGTCAAGAATTTTTTAGCAATCCATCAGTTGCAACAGAAGTAGGGTTGCACCACTACTTGAGAGACTGAAGGGTAGAGGTGTCCAGAGTGATTTTCTGATCCCTGTCTCCTCTCTTCTGACACCATTGCCTTCTAGGAACTCTTGCATCAGGTATATAAGCAGTCTGGCATGGGAACAAGACAATTTAAGAGGTCATGCTGCCCCAGAAGGGATGACACTTTCTTGACTGATGGAACTGCTGTTAAATTAGAGAAGGAACGTTCATAAGGGATGATAGTCTTTCCTTTGCAACAGGGTCTCTTTCCAGTAGTGTGCTAATTGTCACTTCTAAATACCTTGCGTTCTGATCTGGTTGGAGAATGAATTTGGGTTAATTGATTTGAAGATCCAATTCATGGAGTCGTGATGGAATATTAATTATGTCCTGACTCAGTTTGAATGTGGTGTTTGGTTTAAAAAAAACAGACATCAAAATAAGGGTAGATGAACATTTCCCTATTCCTCAGAATGTCCACTACCACTGGCATGCACTTTGAGACCATTTTCATTAGTGGCTTCATGCCAAAGGACAGCATTTGAAATTGGTACTGAACATATGCCATAGGGGAATTTTGATGAGTATTGAAGACTGGGATATGAAAGCAGGCAAGGTGTAAGACTATTGATGCAAACCAATCTCCTTTGTGAAGAAGGGGGACATATGGTGTACAGCTGGCAAACAAAACATGTCCCTCTTCCCTCATTTGTTTGCATGCATGAGAGCCAGTAAAAGGCTTAATTCCAGTTTCTGACTTCTATTCCGAACCAACTAGTAACAAGAATAAATTCCCTTCATTGTCCAAGACGTGGGTACTTTTTCAATTGCTCTTTAGTTGTCTTTACGCATAGAGTCAGCTGTTTTAAGTGAATTTTCAGTGGTATGGAAAGCTATGAAGAACTAAATCTGTGGTAACATTCCCTCCCACCAGGGCGCTGACCAATGGTGGCAGAGAGAAGCAGTCATTGCTTTCCATGGCAGCTTATAGAGAATCCAGGTTCTTTTAAGACATCTGTTGAAAATCCTTTTTTTTATAGTAGGTGCTCTTTCCACTGAAGGTGTTGCTGTCTCTTTTAAAAGGTGACACGGTAATGCAGTTAACCTTTCCCATAACCTTCAAACTGAACTTTCAGGAACAGTTTTTTTTTTTTGAATCTCACTGTTTTGTCTGTCTCAGTTCTCATTTGTTGGAGCTTGTAATCTGCTTGTGCGCCAACTGGAGAGTTTCTAATAAAAGGCATGTCCAATTTTTATGTTGAGCTTCAGGAAACAGAGTGGCGAGTTGAAGCCAAGAACTGAATCGACACTTCATGACTTGCTGCCAAATTGGCTGACTCTTCGGCCACACTGATCGTTGACATGCATACAAATATATTAAGGCAGGTTCTGTCTTCTTTTTAAGTGAACTCCTTGTTTCCTATGTCTTTGTCCTTGTGAGCTCTGGTTCTCTGGGTCAAGGCTAGTAAACCAGGCTCTCCAGGAACCCTGGTTGTATCTTTCAGTTCCCGTTCGCTGTCCCTCCGCAGGCTTCTTAGAAGGTTCCTCATCAGTACTGAGGGGTTAGGGAGTGACAACTGGGTCAGGGTTCACCGCCACACCACTCACCACTGTAGGTAGGAAGAAGGAAAATAATAGAGGACAGTGGCTTTGCTTAGTTTATGTCTGTCCGCACCACATCTACTGCACCGTGTGCGAAATTTGTGCAATTTGCTTTTGTGTATTCATCCAAAATTATGAAAAACATTTAGCAATATTTTGGACATGAGGATGCATTTTATTGCAAAAAAACAACTGCTGTGAGAAAGAGCTACTCACGTTCTTCTCGTTCACCTTTTCCCTTACTCCAGGGGTAAAGTATAATGAATGAGGCACAGTTATACCATGTGGTGTAATGGCATAATTTCGGATTTCTTTCTAAAAAGTGTAACACGAAATTACACGGTTTTTACACTAGTGTAACAGATTGTGTGCTCTTTCTCCTGCATCAGAAAGAGCACCCCCCCTTTCTAATGACACAAGGGGAGATACACCCTAATACTCAGAGGGCTGAGAGTGAGGGTTGTGGGTATAAGGCTGTGCACCTCCCATACCCAGTTTGCACTGTGCATATGGGGCTGGGCCTCAGAATATGGAACTTTCCTTGTCACGTGACGTAATGCCTGTGCCTATGAGATGAGATAGTGCCTCGTTTTATGATCTTGTATGAGATTTTCCACGTAAAGTGACACTTAATGCCACTTCTGCTATAATTGACATTGTGGTGAAAAGGCTTCTGTGGGGTTAAGAATAAAAATACTACAGGGAATTACCAAGGAAAAGTTGAAGTTAGTCTTAATGTATTTTTATGGGCACAAGCACTAGAGTGGTTACGAAGCTGTACTAACAGATGAAGCTTTGCTGGGCATATCAGATTGCAATGGTCATATTTCAGCAGTACCTGGGCATGTAGGGCTGTGTTTACGCTTATAAGTGACTGAACACATGTGGCTTACAGGGGCATCTGGGGCTGTGTCTGAGATCATTGCACTTTATCTCAGTTTAACATAGCTGTTTCTGGGCATAAAAAGCACTACTTGACCTATAATTGTGGGTGCACATCCCATTGTGGCTGTGCATCTGGCACATCGTGGCTGCACCGCTGAGGTATTGGTAGCAAGTAGAAAACCTGCAAAAATAATGTTTTGGACAGAAGGCATAGTCATAAAAGCAAAATTTGAAACTATTGTGCCAAGAAAGAACTAATACATACATCATTATTACAGTACTTTAAAACACTGAAACTCTTCCCCAAGAAGTACCCTCTAAGAGTCAACCAAAATTAGGAGTGGGCAATAAATTCCGCTCTGCGGGCAGAGTTGAAGGAATTGTGGCCACTGCTCTGGCAAAATTCTTCTGGTGAGCAAGAATTCACATCCCTTAGTGTGATATTTTGTCGCTGGAGGGCACGTGGCACGATTTTCTCCCCGCAAATAGTCACAGGCAGTTGAGACCATTCACAGTGAGAAAACTGCTGATCTACTAGAAAATCTACTAATGTGGCAGCAAAATCAAGTCAAGCAGCAGTGTCCATGTGGTGCTGTTTGTGCTGATTTTTTTGCACGGAATAAGCTCCCAGCACTATAAATCAGAGTGAGCAGTGTGGCATGCCAATTTCCGCCCCTTCACAAAACTTTGCAGAATCCTGCAGAGTTTTCATGTAACTCCACGGCATGAAACGCCACAAGTTCTGCCCACCCCTAACCAAAATCACCTTCCTGAACAGCAAACAGGAACTTCAGTTCACGCAAAATTGAAAACCATAAGTCTGCACCAACCCCTTTCTGTACCGTAGGATGGAAAAAGATGACTGCCTGAAAAAACAATTGTGAAATACAAGATGAGAGAGGTCAACACTATGCAGTTTTATGTTGATTAAAATGGACTTAAAGACAAAGGAAAAAATAATGGGAGAAGACATACATAATGCTTAATTTAAAAAAAGGCGTTGTGGTCCAAAACATTTCTTCAGTGCCTGTGTCCAGTACTGGCAAATGCTGAGATTTTCGAGAAAAAGGAAACCTGATCTTCATTCCACTTCATTCCTCTTTCTCCCATCACCCAATACTTCTTTCTCCATTTGTCACTATTGCAGGTTCTTTTTCATTATTACGTTTTCCACCTGCTGCCTTTCTCCACCTTACTCTGCTTTAAAGTCTGATAATAAAAAATAAGTCGGTGCCCACCACCTTCAAGCACAGGCAGAAATTAAGGACTGGACGTGGGGAGAGCGGATATAAGTATTAAATATTTACAATTGAATAAAATCATATGATAAGAAATGTGAAATCTATTATACATAAGGTCCCCTGTATTCACTTTTTACTGATTTTTGCAGATAAATACAGACAGAAAATCATTTATTTTACTGTATGTATTTATTTCAAATAAGGAAAAGTCATAAAATAGGTCTTCTTTTGTATAATTCTCAGTTCCATAAGTCATGAGTGCCAGGCCAGTAGCTGTGCTGCTTGACAGGCACAGGAGTTAAAAATACAGAAAATCGATTTCCTATTGAAGCTCAAATAACAGCAGAAGTGCCACTGTTTAAGCTGATTTACAATTAATATGCTTTCAGATTACTCTATTGTACTCTATATATTAGTAGAACCTGCTGGCCTATTCAAATGTGAGTATAACGTTAACAGTTGAATAAATGTGGAATTAACCCATCGGTGCTTCATTTTTACACTAAACACAAGTTAAGTATGGATAAATGTAGATTACATGAGCAAAAAAATATTTATAAATAAATAGAGGTGGAAGTTTAAAAAAAAATACCCTAAACCCGTAAAGTTGGCTATTTCCATTCTGTTTATTAGGCTTGTTTATAAATGAAGAATTATCAGCTGGGGTGTTGGGACATACAACTGGTGTATTTTTGCAGTATTCTAGGTAATAAGTGGATTTATGTATAAGTGCCTTTGTTCTCTTTTGAAACATTGCTGGTATTTCATTAATCTTAAACATATTGTAGTTTCTTCTGAATGCCGTCACTTCCTCTGATGATACCATGGTCAAAGGTCACAGACAAGCCCAGTATCAGTCATTTTCGGGAGCATTTGTCAATGCAAATATGTGAACGATTGTTTAATAGGATAGCGCTCCATGCTTTCACTTGTAAACGAGCACAATATAGAACAGCCCAAACATAAATAATGTAATTTACTGTAATGACCTGTGTAGCCATTTTTGTGATATTTTCGGGTAGAAAACGACACTTAATTCCGCTTCTGCCATCATTGGTATTGTGGTGAAGTGGAACCAGTGGGCTTTAAAATATAAATACCACAAAGCGTTACCAAGGCAGAGCTGAAGTTATTCTACATTTATTGTATATGGGCCTAGGAACTGGAGGTAGAGGAGGCACTGAAGGCTTGAGCCTGTCTCCAGCCATATGCCTGTCTCTGGCTCAGCTTTTAGGTTTTCTGTGTGGAGTCAAAAGTGAGTTGAGAACCATTAGGGACTCCCTCCTATACATCCCTCTGCACACTATCAGTTAATTCTCCAAAACTCCTCCAAGAACAGCAGAGGAAGGGCCGGTCAGTGCTGCTAGCTATTTCGAATTGCAAAAAGACTTGAACACTCGCAAGGCCCCCTCTCAGCTTCTCTCTGAGGGGCTTGGAGAATGATTTGATAGGGTGCACAGGAGGAGTGCAGAAAGAAAGAACTTAGGGCCAGATGTAGCAAACACTTTGCGACTCGCAAACGGCGAAAATCGCTGTTTGCGAGTCGCAAATGCGTGTTTGCTATGTAGAAATGCATTTTGCGAGTCGGAACCAACTCGCAAAATGCATTTCCGAGTCGCAAATAGGAAGGGGTGTTCCCTTCCTATTTGCGAGTCGCAGTGGTATGCAATTGTACGCGGTCGCAAATGGAGTCGCAGTTACCATCCACTTGAAGTGGATGGTAACCCACTCGCAAACGGGAAGGGGTCCCCATGGGACCCCTTCCCCTTTGTGACTGGACCCAAAAATATTTTTTCAGAGCAGGCAGTGGTCCAAGGGACCACTGCCTGCCCTGAAAAAATCAGAAACAAAAGATTTTGGTTTTTTTTTCTAAGTGCAGCTTGTTTTCCTTTAAGAAAAACGGGCTACACTTAGAAAAAAAAAACTGCTTTATTTAAAAGCAGTCACAGACATGGAGGTCTGCTGTTCCCAGCAGGCCTCCATCCCCGTGAGTGCCCAGAGTCGCTATGGGGGAGCAAATTGCGACCCACCTCATGAATATTAATGAGGTGGGTCTTTGCGACCCCATAGCGTCTCGCAGAAGGTGTCTGAGACACCTTTCTGCATACCAAATTGCGACTTGCAATTTGAGAGTCGCAGGGACTCGCAAATTGAAAGTCGCAATTTGGTATATTGCTACATCTGGCCCTAAGGGCCTGATTTAGAGTTTGACGGAGGGGTTACTCCATCACAACGGTGACGGATATCCCGTCTCATGAAATATAAATCCCATAGGATAAAATGGGATTTATATTTTGGAAGACAGGATATCTGTCACCGTTGTGATGGAGCAACCCCTTTGCCAAACTCTAAATCATGCTCTTAGACCAAGTGGGCTCAGAAGTTTATAGGAGGGAGGGAAAACAGGATGAGAAACACGTGAAAGAAAGGGATACAATAAGAGGATAAGAGAGAGGTAGTACACATGTATGAATGTATATGGTGTTTCTATAGCACCAACCTAGGCAAAAGGGGCAACAGAGTGCTGTACCAGGTCAAAGGCAAGCTTAAAGTCACTGAGTAACGGGAGAGGAAACTGGGTTGTGGACGGTTAATGTATTGTGATGTAGTGTTATCTAAAGAGGTTTGGCTTCAACTCTTTCCTAAATTGGGACAGAGTTAGGGCAGTCCTGATGGATACAGGAATGCTGTTCCGATCCTGGGTACATAGATTGCGTCCTCCAGGCTTTAAAACTGTGACCCTTATAATATACATTAATTTCTGCTAAAAGCGCATTACCATACTGAGCTATTGTGGCACAAAATAATCACTGAAAAAAACACATACAGTGCAAACACATTTAAGCACTGTTTTTCATAATACCTGTTGGTGTAAAAAAGTTAGTCATTTGGCAAGAGAAATAAAAAAAAATCCTTTTGCATGCTGAACTTAGCCAAGCAAGCAATGTTTATAGGGGTAGTACTATGGCGAATAAAAACAGAAAAAAACAAAAGTAGGTATAAATGTTTTAAAATGTAATGATTAAGAGTAAGAATAAAAGGCCATGACTATTGATTGTAAGAGGGCAAGATGTAAAAACTATCAGTGACAAAAATCACTTTTAATGTAGAATCCTTCAGCTACCCAGGCACTATAACTACAGATAACACATATCTTATTGGAACTGCAGGAGAATAAAAGTATGAATAAATTATTCAAGATTCCAACTTGCAAGTTACAAGCTATAATTTGGTTAAGAACCAACACAACTATAAAGTCTTGCGAAGTAGACCCCTCTTAAACTACTATGGTAGGCATGCCTTGTTTCCATGTATCTGATTGATTGAGGAAGAATTGTGTCAATCTGAGTGAGCTACTAACTTTTTGGGGGTATTTTATCCAGTGCATGCCAAATCTCACTATTTCCTCATTCCTTTTTTGTTCAGATGTTGATGAGTGCCGACAGAGCCCGCGTCCCTGCCTCAACGGGCGTTGCGAGAACACAGTGGGCAGTTACCGCTGCGCGTGTGCACCGGGATTCAGGGCAAATGCCCAGGGAACAGAGTGTTCCGGTAAGTATCCAGATATACCAGGACAAATAATCCACATGTGGCAAAGTACATTGTGGAATTTATGTTGCAAAACCTCGGGCCATAAGAGGATTCATTGAAGTGTTGTAGTGTGGTGAAGAGCAACACCATTGCTGTATGAATTTCATAAGTTCCGGAATCTGCAAACTGCAAATAGATTTGTATCGAACTGAAACAATGTTCGAAATCGGTAAGCATTTCGCCACAAATTCAGGATGTGTACAAAATATTTTTCCCAATTTTATTGCAGGAGATGCTGAGTCTTGACGTTTGCGGAGTGTGTGGGCTGCCATGAATAGTATTGGCCTTGTAGCACTGTCAGTGGCCCAGCGTGTTATCTGTGCTGTTCTTAAGCTTGCCATGGCAGACCAGTCTGGCAGTTTGTGTAATGATATATGTGTACGGTGTTCTAATGAATGTGTAATGTGATTTATTTGGTATGAGAGTCATCGATGGGTGGATGTCTAAAGGATTATTCAAAATCTTGTGATATAATTAGAAAATGATTTTGGTTTCAGATAAAATATGACTGTATGGCATATCTAACTACTTATCTGGATCTTGGTTGCTAGTTTTGCAGGTTGTCAGACATAGTCTGAGACTAATAATGCTATCTGGATGAGATGACAAAACTGCATTAGTGACAAACAAGTACATGGAATGTCTGTGCTGTTTTGGATGTATGTGAGGAGTTCTGCATGTTTTCTTGTGAGGGCTTATGTCATGTGTCCTGATCATTAGTACTTTTAAAAGTCTAATTTTACCCATCTGTGTGGCTTTTCTGAGCTATGTTGGGTGTATAGAATTTGTCCTATTTAATGTTTTCTGTTGGATGTTTCTGTGTGTCTGATATTGGTTCATAATGTTAGAGGTCTTTTGATAAACAACTAAATGAGTCATTTAAACCCTGGGTGATGGCCCATCAGGTCATTGGAGGCCCTAGCACCTGTCCACCTGGTGGAGGACTTCCTACCTTATTTAGAGATCCTCTCCTACCAGGCAGTGACCTCTGTGACCAAAGTGCTTCTGCCACATTCGATGAAGCACTTTCATTACTGCTCAGTGGTGAGCAGGCTGCCATGTTGTTTTAGCCCACTCAGCATTTTAGTATGCTTTTCAGAAAGAAAAAGCAGGGGTTTGTTTCTGAGGAGCATAATAACAATGGCCCTGACACACAAGGAGTTTTCTCCATGTGTCTCCAGGACTCCTTTTTTGTTATCTCTGCCAGGCCCACCATGCTTCTTATAGAAAAAATCAGTTCTGGTCACTGCTTCACCCTCAATAGTTTCGACCACCACCAATATGACCCATCATGTAGCTGACGGGCCACTGAATCAACAGTTCCAAGAGGGGAAGCCAGTTGAGGATCTGTTGTTGGTTCCTCCACCCCTAAATGGGGTTGATGAACCATGATTTTGGCGGGATTACCCCTCCAATTAACAATAAATGACCACCAAATTGTGTCACAGCTATGTTAGATGTGTGAGGATTCAATCTAATCAACTTCGGAAACTCCACAGAAAGCACTCGCTGTGGAGAAGGAACACATTGGTTGGTTGACACTTTCTTCAAGTGAACAGTAAGAAAGTCTTCCTCCTTAAATTGACTTGTGTCTTGTGTGTCAGCGTTCACGCAAGACAACATAACATTTGACAGTGTAGACTGTATTTGCCTATGTTATCTGGTTTGGGTAGGCAGATTTTAGGGTCTGGCCCACACTAAATTACCAAATGCTCGCTCTCTGATAAATGCCAAGCTAAAGAATATCATTTGCAGTGTGACAGAAAAGGATAACTGCTGGAAATCGTTGCTTCTCCCCTCCACCAAGTCTGCGGTTCTCCAGCCTCATTTAGGGGTCTCCGACCATAGAGCTTTAGCTGGCTGTGCTATGAAAAAAACTTTCACTATCAGCCCAGAGTGCTGCTGCCAACAATGTTTCAGAAAACCACACCTATTTAGGGCAGACTTTCTGATACATAATTGTTCTGCTTGGGAATATCATGCAAAGTTTATTAAACCGAGGAAGGAAGAATCATCACTTTGAGGGTTTGCTTCTAAAATAAAAAAAATGTTACCAGGTTCAGACAAATGGCATGGTGCCCTGCTAACATGCTCACTGAGAGCTCTTTCAGTAAAACGATTCCCAAAATTGAACTAGGACTGGGAAGATCAATACCTTCTTTTTTCCGAGTAACGTTTGTGAGTTTGTATTTATGAAGTAATTCAGATAAACTGAGATTTCAAAACATGTCTCATAATGTCCTACTGCTGTCCTCCTTTTCTCAGTGCCCCCTCCGTGCACATCCAGCTGTGTTGTAGGACTATCACCTGGCTGTAATTATACAGGATGGACAGGGTGCTGCTATGGAGAGCTCATGTTGCTGCACTCCCACTGCACTAGTGTGGCCCCCTGGAGTTCTCCGAACAGTGATGGACTCAGGACAGGGGGAGAGAAAGCGAAGAATGAGGCGCAAACACACATGCATACACACTTTGCACACTGTTAACACTTTCCACTTCACACATACCTATTCACACAAACGAGCACACAAAAACACTCAACATAAAGCCCCACCTATTAGAAACCCACAGAAATATATATTCAAGAACCACTACAATTAACAAACATGCATAAGCACTGTAAATATGGACTAGTCAAACAAACACACACAACACTCATGCACAGATAATTAATGGGCTTAAAATGTCTGTAAACTGCTCAGTGATGCTTTCCTACACAGGGGACTACCAGTCCCAAACATTTTTGAGACAAGGAGAGGCCGGAAGGAGGCAGCCCTGGTATCCTGCTGCACTATAACGAGTTTTACATCAACACACTGGGTGGTATGTGCATGAGCCACACCCGGGAAAAGCCAGAGCCAAAGGCGGACCTGTCTTTGCCCGTCAGCGACCAAAGGAAACCGGGCCAGGCCCCCCTCATGGTTCTGCACCCCTGGGCCATGTGATAAACTGTGTCTCCATCACACGAGGTGCAAGTTAAGATCTTTTTCCCTGCTGGGGGTACACATAAAGTGCTTTCCTTCGCCTTGTTTTACTGTGGCTAGTGCAGTAACAGCATTTTAGGATTTGTACCCACTTAGTTTATGGTTTCTGACTGGCTAAAAATGAAAGTGAGGAAAAGCTACAACACGGACAAACGCAAGTTGGGGCATTCAACTAAACAAAAGCCAAAGATTCCACTCTGTAAGGATTTATTGAAGGCGTAGGGGCAGTTATTGATAAAGAAATACTGTTTGTGGAGTAATGATTGCCACTTGTTGCTTATATACTTGATCCGTCACTACATACTACGCCTGCAAATGTATCCGCTTCAACCGGAGGGGCCCAGAGCAGTAGAGATGAAGGTATTTTAATTAAAATTCAAATCCCCCAGTTTGTCTCCTGCCAGTGACATTGATTTTGTCTCTGACAGACACCTCACCTCCTGTCAACAAAAAAAACGCAGGGGAAACAGGAAAGACCAAAAGATACTGTGGCAGATCCATCGATGCTGCAACCCTGTGACCCTCCCCATTCTCCCAACATCCCCCTAATGAATTATGATGCCAACGATATCCTTACTCTGACACATTCAAATCTGTTTTATCCGCTAGCCTTCTCCCAGTGCTTGCTCATTTGTCAGCCATTGAAAGTAAGATTTCTGAGCTCATGGGGCCTGGAACTGCATTATGCAGTAGGGAAAACACCTCTGTTACCATGGCTACACAGACTACAACTTCTTTGGGCAAGCACAAGTCCCCTTTGCATCTCTGTACCGTTTTTTTCATCAAATACAACCTGAAATCTTACCCGAGGTGCCAACAACTCACATCCATTCTGAGCCTCATCATCAATCCCATCTTTTGGCCTACCATTGAAATATACCAGCTTTGGACTGCATAATGGGCAGCATCTCTGTGTGGCATCTAACACCAGCTGCTTGTCCTATATTGTCGTTTTAGTCAGTGTCGCTAGACTCCAACCCCATGTGACTGAGAGTACTGATCAGTTAATGAACAAGGTTACCCATTGGCTACATTGCCATGCTCATCGTATCATGTATTATTGTCAACTTTGCTAACCCCTTTGTTGTAGGAGTATTAACACAATCATCCTACTTGGGCCTCGCCTGGCAAAGTGCAGTGAAGATATTGCCATTAGGTTACTTTTACAGTGACATGGGAATGAGATGCAGGATCCCGAGGGAGCCATTTGCTCATGAGCCGTCACAGGGTGTATCTTATTTTTGTGTCCAATAGCAACTGTTTTACTGTCCTGTCTGGGGAGTGTAGTAATGATCAACATAAATTCCACTATGCCTGCTGTAAATAACATGATTATGGAGGTAGGCCACTTCCCCACTACTAAGCCCCACCGATATAACCCACCCTTGATAAAAGGTTAACGTTGTTGAGTTGGAACATAGCTGGGCTTGCCACTAAAGTTGAAATGAAGGACTGGGTGGATTTTATCTCTTCTTACGACATAGTTATACTACATGAGTTCTGGGCCCTTAGGGACATATTCTGCAATGAGAGTTCATCTGTTTTTTTGTCCGAGTCTCACTTTCTGGGATGGGAAGGGCACGCGCTGGGCTAGCTGTTTGGTTTAACACTACCCGTGACTGTATTATATTGTGCATTCCCATCGATAACAGGCTGATTCAGGTGTTTCAAGTCACATGGTCTAAAATCTATAGTTTGCCCTTATTCATTTTTATAATGACAATTTTTCTACTAAAGATAATCCTAATTTTGTATTCCTTTTTGATTTTATTGATGACCTTGAACACAGTCCTTAGCAATTCGGAAACTGGTATGAATATTATCCTTACAGGGGATTTTAATGCAAAACGTGGACACAATTTGGCTGATTTAGAAGACAATATATGGTAAAATATATTTAAACCCGACTCTTTGAGTGTCGCTGCTGGCATTAGGGACTGTAGAGGGTCGACATTACAATCCTATCTGCTTCCGTGCGATCTTTGCAACATGCTTGAACAAGCTGCAAAACAGTGCTTATCAATTCCCGCTTTCAGTAGGGGGTGGACATGTCAATAATCAATTACATATTTTCCAATACGAATTTTCCCAAGTGTATTGCGGATGGGGCAATTCGTCTGAGCATTTATTGTGACCATGATCCACTTATAATTATTTTAGAATGCCGGGAGAATTGCTCTCTAGGCTTTGCTATAGGCAGAGTGAACGACTGGCCCAGGGGAGATGGCCTAAGGCTAGTTTGGAGGACTGTCAACCTGAAAGATGTCCAGGGTAGGCTTCGTGAAGATCATCTGGGTAGGCTTTAAGACTGTGTTAATACGGCCTTAGGTTCAGCCTGTAGTGTTGACAACTTTGTTGCGCTTGGACAGATTATTAAATCTTACTTCCTAAAGCCTATAACAGGTAAAATACGGCTGATCGTTCTTGGTTTCATAAGGCATGTAGGGAGGCCAATAGATGTCTGCATAGGCCCTTAAGAGTTACCCCAAGGGACTCAATGGCTTTTGCCAACTGCAGGAGGCCATACAAACTGGCTATTAAATGGATGAAGGCCGACTATAGGGAGAAAGTATGGATCACCCTCGTTACCTCATGTAGGACAGGAAATACTGGACTGCTTTGGCACAATGCCAATGATAACAGATGTTCTAAACCCAACCAGAATCTGATGTGCACCAACATCAGTATAGACGCATGGGTGGGCTACTTTAGGCAAATATAGCACAAGTCTGATGCAGTGGTGCCAACCTTTCCCCTGGGTATTGAACTTTAGATGAAGTGGCTGAAGACATTTGTGAAAGTCCTATGCACAGAGCCACCGGGCCTGATGGGATGCCCATGGAATTACACAAGCTGGAGATGAATTTGTTGGCACCTATCCCTACAAATTAATCTGAATCAGCCTATATGACCAGTCTCCCTGAGTTGTGGCACGTGGCCATAATTGTCCTCATTCTCAAAAAAGGGAACCAGGCTTCCTCTTGTTATAAGCTATTTCCATATTGGATTCTTTTTGTGAAAGTGATCGGCAGTGTTATCCACATTAGAATTATTGTTGTTGGTCACTGATAAATAATTTATGTCCAATACGGCTCTATAGCTAGTTTGGGCACACATGAAAAGTGTCTCAATTTGTATCTACTAATTAGCAAATACACAGTAGATAAATGCGTCCCAGTCTACTTAGTTTTCATGGATCTTGCCTGCGCTTTCCATAGCGTGTTTATATCTAAATTATGGGACATGCTAGAATCCATGGGGGATAGAATGTGCACTAGTGTATTTTTTTACATGCCCTCCGTTTAGACCTTAAAGAATCCATGCAGTTTGGGCACAATGGTAAATGCACATAGAGTATTGGTCTTCAGTTACTTTTAGATTCCTTTGTTAGCTTTATAGGTGGTCTAGGCCTGGTTACGAACTTAGCCAAAACTTTAGTTATGGCTTGTGGCCCCACAAACCGGAAGTCGGGGAACTTCAACTGCAAGAACTAATGAATTTCGATATCTGGGAGTCAAATTTGATTCCCAGGGGACTGAGCCCCCTGCACGAAACAGAGAAGGTTAAAGTTTTGTAACTCGACTTGCTACTAATTTGGCCTGGCCTTCATAATTGGAAACAGGCCTATTTCCTCCCTTACTGAAATTTACAAAAGAAAGTGCACACCCGCCTTAACATATGGCTCTGGATTGTGTGGTTACAGTGTCTCCAATTGTCTGCAGGAAAAGAAAAATAGAGCATGTAGGCACAATCTCAGTGGTTCACCAAGGTCACTGACGTATGCTGTCCATGAAGAACTGAGGGCCTCATTACGAGTCTGTCAGTCTTCAGGTTGCCATACTCGCTGTAGCAGTCGGACTGCCATACTCCTTACTGTCTGACCACAAAAATACGACCCTGGTGGTCAGTCCATCAGGAGACTGCTGCCAGGAATATGGTTCCCGTCTGAGTCACGGTAAGCCACGGCGGCGCTGAGTTCAGAGCCGCCATGCTGATCACGAGTCCTCTTTCTGCCAGCCTTTTCATGGTGGGTACCCTGCCATTAAAACCCTGGCAGAAAGCCAGTCCTGGGGGCCGCCCTGCCCAGCGCCCTCGGAATGCACACGGTCTGCTACAGTAGACAGTGTGTATTCTGAGGGTGCTGGGAGTACCCTCTGGGCGACGGCATTGGCTTCAGCTCCATGAGAAGCCGAGGCCCATGCCGCCACACGGTGTCCACTGGGCTGACCAGTGGAAACTCACATTTCTGAAGATTCTGCTGGTCAGCCCAGTGGAAACCTTGTAATAGACCTGGGGGGAGCCCGCCATCTCCATAGCGGTCTACTCTCCAAGGGTCTGGCAGCCCGGCAGTCAGCCCGCCAACCTCGTAATGAGGCCCTTAGACTGCCTTATGTGGGCGACAAATAAGCTTGGCCCCCTTAATATTATGGTGCTTTTTTTGGAGAAATCCTGAGCCTACTTTGAATAGGGAGGTTAGCATGAATTTTCTCAAATGTGATAAGGGTCATAACATCCCCTGGCTACAGTACATCAAGGATAGCTGCATCAAGTTAGATAGACCTGATATTTTTCTAGGCCTTTCAATCTATCCACAAGGAAAAAAGCTGGGTTAAGTCTTGCTTTAGGGAACACAGTAGAGGGGAAAAGAGCTGTCCAATCTGAAGGAGCCTGCCAATAGAGAGTATTTGCTGGTTCAATCAACACTTGGGATTCAACCGTGTTTGAAGATTGTGCCCAATGCCTGGGTAAGGATGTTACTGACTAGATTTAAGTTTGGTTAGATTAGAAGCCAGCTCTCATTTCCCTTGAGTCAGTCTGATCCCAAAACTATTCTCGTCTGCTCCTTTGATGAACAATCCCTGCAAAGACTGGGGCACTTTGTATTTTTTTATAGGTTTTATGGTAGTTCTACCACAAGGCTTTTTATCTTGCTTCTTAGAGGTGTCCCAGTAACCAGATATATCCCAGCACATTTATCTGAAGATGCTTCTTACTCCCACAGGATGTGCAGACGTTGTCACTTTTCTTAAATCTGTCCTAAGGCACAGGCAAACTATATTGTTTTATCCTGCTATTTATCTATTTTCATATCAATTTTGTTTCTATTATCATTTTTAAATGGGCTGGCTACTGAAATGTTTTATCTTCTTTAGTGCGATGCTGTGTATTTAGTGGCCCCTAATATCCCTGTAAACATAGCAGAGCAGTTTGAGGTTTTTGTTGTCAGGCAAATGTTGAGCGAGGCCCCTTAATGTATGTTGTATTTATTATTCTTTTTTGCACATGACATTGCACTATGTGATGTTAGCTTATTTGCTGCGCTGTTGTTGTAAATGTGTTAACATGAGGTATTTATTGTACTTGTACGTTTTTTTTTTAACCAAAGAAAGTAAATGAACTGAACTGAATTGAACCGATTCTTGTATTTCTTTAAACAGTCTTTTGGAAATGTACCTGTGCTCCTTACTTCCCTTTGTAATTGTTTCTCTCG
Source organism: Pleurodeles waltl (assembly GCF_031143425.1). Lineage (NCBI taxonomy): Eukaryota > Metazoa > Chordata > Amphibia > Caudata > Salamandridae > Pleurodeles > Pleurodeles waltl. The sequence continues at coordinate 416,416,330 of NC_090448.1, read as the reverse complement.
TTTTACACATACAATAAACATAACAGGACCAGTTGTGTTTTAAAACGACACATTTTTGTTAATTAATTTATTCTTTCATTTTCAAAAAGAATCCCCTCAGCCCAGCCCTACATCCCTTCGTTGGTATCTTTCACCTGTTCTGGGTCCAAGTGCATGAGGTTTAGGCTCACCTTAAAACAACAGAAGGCGATGAGTGCAATATTAGCAAAAGTCTTCGCCAAAGGCAATCATCCAGGGTTCCATTCCAGTCTATCTTTTGTTTGCCGTCTGCACCACTCCGGATGGGGAGCTAAAATATGCAAATGAGTCTCAGGCCTGATCCAATAGCAATAGTTCAGCTTGAACTGTCATACTACATCTGCTCTGAACAGGAACATGAGCAACATCAGACAGGTTATCAGCCAAGTTGAGCCTCATTAGTCATGTGCAGCGTGAGTCTTTTGGCACAGCGAGCACACAAGTAATATCAGGGGATACCTGTCACACTTAGGGCATTACATTAAACAAAGGTATTGGGTGGAATTTTTGCAAAAGTCTCAGGGCCTCATTATGAGTTTGGCGGGCGTCGGAGGTTACAAGACCGCCACTCCGGTCTTCCGCCCCCTGGCCCTATTATGAGTTTCTCACTGGGCTGACCCAGCAGGAAACTACCCACAACATTGACGCCGGCTCTTAAACAAGCTGGTGGCAATGTTGCTGTGCTTCAGGTGCAACAGCACCCGTCGTTCTTTTCACTGCCTGTAATTCAGGCAGTGATAAGCACTACGGGGCTGTTCATGGGGGCCCCTGTACTGCCGCCAGCACCCCATCTCCGCCAGCCTTAGCATGGTGATGGAACCGCCATGCAAAAGCTGGCAGACACGGGTGTTGTAAGTTAAGAGCACCAGCACCGCTAGGCCTCCAGCCGGTGAAAAAGTGGCAGTGCCTGCAATCGGAACGTGACGCTTTAACATTGGTCATAATGTGAAGGCCGGACCGCCACCATGAGTCTGGGGGTCCTAGGACTGCCAGACTTGTAATCAGGGCCTCAGTCACTGGTCATCCGATGAGGCTGGATTGTAGACCGTGTCTGGCTTCGCACTGTCAAAACCACCTGTCTACTCTACTACCTGAGAAAGCAATCGGACCGTGGAGCTTTCACCGCAGTCGTAATGTGGAGGCAGGAACGCCACTGCGAGTCTGGCTTTCCTAGGACTGCCAGACTCGCAATCAGGGCCTTAGTCACTGGTAATCAGATGAGGCTGGATTCTGGACTGTGTCTATTCTATTACCTGAGAGAGCAATGTCTAGATGTATGACTGAAACCCTTTCACGATTCAGAGTAAGTCCCGAAGTGACCAAACCAAGGAATGCCAGAATGCTAGGAAAAAAGAAAGTACATAAAGGGGGCTAGATTAAAAATTAAGAATTGCTACTGCTGAACATTTATAGATACATAGATTGGCACTGCAGACAGTTTGCCTTTAAACACATAGATCTTTGAGAAAGCACTGTTTAATGTAACCCAGCTTGCACTCAGATCATGGCTGTGACAGAACATACTAATCTAAACACACAAAAAGCACCTTGCATTCCTAAGGCCGTTGCAAATCTCAATGCAAACATTGTGAACAGTTACGAGCCACAATGGAAAGGATGAGGCAACTGGATGTTGTCCCTTCTCTTATGACCTGCAAGGCAAGGCATCAGCGCTCAGTGCTTAATTTGTAAAAATATTACTGCCAGGGCCAAATAGGTTAAATATGACTTACTGTTCTGTTGCTGCAGATCATCCTTTGTATCCACCTAGTCAAAGAATAATCCACCAAAAATATTTTCTAAAAACTCCTCAAAAATAAAACCAATCCAATAACCATCCATCGAAGCAATCTAAAGTATCAGAAACCATTAAAATCCTGAAAACGTGTTTAAAAACAGAAACAATGCTGGAAAACTGAAAAAAGGATATCAAAGTAAAAAGTATTCATTTATTATAAATGAAAAGAGATTTCATTCACAAAAATTGATAAACTCTTAATAGAAAAATGAATCAACATGAATAATATATATAGTATGAAAAAACAAATACAACTAAGAACTATGAAAAACAATTTATCAATTTAAATAATTACTATTCAATAAATTATTATCAATTAATAATTGGTATTCAATTATTATTTAATTAACTTCTCACCACATATTCCTACAAACCTAGTAGCCTGCACATAAAATATATTTAAAAAATAAGTATTTCATAATTTACATATTTAATATCAACTAAATATTTAATTAACAATTTATAATTAATTGTTATTTAACTATTACTTAATTTACTTACCAGCTCTAGACCCTGCCAAGCCCAGCAGCCCACAACTAAACTATAAGTAAAATACATAATTATTCCATAATTTACATATTTCTATTTCAATTAAATAATAATTTAAATGGCACTAATAAATGGGTAATTATACCAGAATAAACTGCCCACTTTATACCCTACATAATAAAAAATCAATTAAATGATGAAAATACAATTAATGGTTAATTATTAATTATTAATGATTAACTTTCCACCCTAGAACTATACAAACCTAGCAACCTGCAACTAAAATATAAGCAAAATAAATGAGCATTCTAATAAATTACATAATTAAAAACAATTAAATAGTTAATTAACAATTAATAACTAATGGTTAAAGAATTAATACTTAATAATTTCCCACCTTATACCCCTACAAATCTAACAGCCTGCAAACAACATATAACGAGAATAAATCAGTATTATACAATTTACATAACTAATATCAATCATGTCAATAAATGTAGTGTAGTAGATAATTCATAATTATTACCTAATTAGCTTCCCACCCTTTCCCCCAACAAACCCAGCAACCAACTACAACACTATAAACTACTATTAATATTTAAATTAATAAAATGTAAATCACTTAAAATTACAAACAATATTTTTAAAAAGTATTAACATTTACATAAACAATAGTAACATAAAATTAATATATCAACTAAAACACTAAAATAATAAAAACGATACAGCATTTTTACCAACTATATTACTTAAAATAATACTAAAAACGAAATTACTTATTTCAAAAAACAATATTCTCGTCAGTGATATTTGTGCATCGCAATATTTGTGTGTCACAATATTTGATTTCCAATATTTATGTCTCTCGATTTTCTAAATTTGACAGTTTGTCTAAATACCAACTAATTTATCTTAAACAGCCAACAACCATTGAAAAAAAGACAATAGGCCTGGCTGATTTTAATTACATGTCTGTTGTATTTGATATAAATGGATGCAAAAAAACAAAATGTTTCAGACAGGCACCAAAATAGCAATTGGGAGGCACACTGTGGAAAACACAGAAATTTAGTTTACATATTTAAGCCGGGCCCTTAATTACACAGCCCATGGCCCTTTTAGAGACCTCTACATTTTCATCCCTCTTAAATGCCCTGAAGGTCGCTGTGATCGACTCGTCCTGCTCGTGCAAGGCTGTCCCAATCAATACCAGTTGCAGCAGTGTTTAATAAGCAAAAAACATGAAAGTGTCAAAACAGACCACACAGTGATTACTGTGTCTTGGAAGGGAGTGTCTCAGCTTAGACGTGTCTCACACGTTTTGGTGATTCAAAATGAAAATATGGCATAGTGGATGGTAGAAACATGTAATTTTAAACTAAACATCATGTTTGCTACTCATGTGTGAGGATTTCTGCATTGTTCCACCACTCACATTTCAGCCATCTTCCTGGTCATCTTACCCTGGGTGGAAGTCAATGAACTGAGAGACACGTACTCCAGCTGTGAACTGTTAGAGGTTTGGGACCTTTTTATGGGGCACCTCTGACGCAAACCTGCTGTTCACACGGTATCACCATGAGTCACATGATATCAGATACTGGATAGTGGAGAACTTCAGATGGACACCCGGTAAATACAGGAAATCCCCATGCTAGAGTGGGTTTCTGGCTTGCCGTGGAGGGAATTAAATTTGCTCTAGGACATGAGAGACTGCATCATAATCTGTTTTCCTTCTGGCCTAAAGACAGCTTTTGCTGTCTTATTGCCCCATGTAGTCACAAAAAATCCTATATTCAAATATATATATACATATATAGATACATTGAGGGGCTTTATGTTAACCATCCTCTCTTCATTGGTCTATGCAACTGTTATTTACTGTTTGCATCTGCCCCATCACACAGCAGGGGGCAGTTGGTCAGCCCAATTTAGCCACTGCCTCTTTTGCACTGTAAGTAACAGCTTGTTTCCTGATCAGATGTACACATCTACCTCATAAGAAGTGACTTCAATGCTTAGGCCGGTAGGACAGTACTTAACTTTGCCAATAATTTTTATTTCACTTCTTTATCCTTTTTTAAGTCATCATTGTGTGTTAAACTATGTCTTCGGGGTACACTAATTCCAAACCCACAGTATACCTTTTCTTTGTTCCAATAATAAGCCTATTCCCTGACACATATGTTAAAACTAAAAATAGATTATGTAACTGATTTAAGTGCACTTGCATGCTATTATTATTATTATTATATTCAATAGTTGTTTCGTAATTTAAATATTTTATTGCAAACAAGAGACTGCCATGTTTAAGAATGGGCATGTATTTTTTGTACTTTTCATATTTTTTAAATTAAAAATAAAGTTGTACCAGCTTGCCAAGACCTGCGGTATTGGTTTGCCAGTGCTTGCTTTTTGTGTTTTGGAGAGAGTAAGGTTAGCTGTTCCTGCACTGCTAGCACTAAGGTCCACCCCTTTCCTTGGCCCCACCACACCTGATATTTTTAAGGTAAAAAAGACGTTATTTCTGCTTTGTCGTTTTTAAAATTCCATTAGAAGTTAATGTGGAATTTAATTTCTCTCAGTTTTCTTCTCTGTATCCCTCTTACGCATTTTCAAATATTATCTTTGTTAAGACAGGATGTGATTCAGAAGGACGATTATTGCAGTCTTCATCTGTACAAAAACTACATCATATCGACTTACGCAATGAACACACCTGTAAACCCCTAAGCCTTTGATGAGTTTGCTTAATATAACTTTTGTGATCTGGGTCCTGTCTTTCCATTTCAGATATTGACGAGTGTACTGGATCTCAACCTCCATGCGGTAACGGCCGATGTGAAAATACCGCAGGTAGCTTCCGCTGCCTCTGCCCAGTGGGATTTGTTTTAAACCCTCAAGGCACCAGCTGCATAGGTAATGTACTCCCATATACTTCATTTGCCACACACAGTACAGCTCCCTGTTGGAGGACTCACAAATCTTTTTAGGGCGTCAGTGTATAGAAGCAATTTTAAGCTTTTATCACAGTGAAACCACAACTTCCGTTTTGGGTGAAAAGTACCGAAAGCAAGATTATAGTTTGGGTGCAAGTTGCACATTTGGTCCCAAGGTTTCTGTAGTTGACACCTGCCAAGAACTGCAGCAGATAATAACCTGCATGAACCATTTTCCTGTATCAGAATGTGAAATAATATGCACTAGTGACAATTTTTTTTCCCTTTACAAGGTGCCAAAATTGTAATTGGTTAAGAATTGTGAATCTGTTAATTTGCCCACCTTGCACTAAAGCATATTAGCAACATGCACAATTTGCACTCCCAACATTTGGTTCCCTCATAATATGCCCTCACAGTCAAGCTATAGTCATTTCTGATCAGGCAAGATAGACCAGAGCATAATAAAATGATGCAGAACATATTTGACTGAAGATGTAGTTGGAGTGCTTGGACCTAGAAGTTCATGTAAGTATATGCTAAAGGGAAACCAACGTATTAGCCAGAAGTTGAGGATGGTGTCAATGTAAATGCAAAGGAGATTGGTTCCACCATGTAACAGTGCTGTTTGGTCGTCCAAGTTCATGAGGCCACTTTTTGACCACAGATACTTGCTGGCAGTGGTCGTAACGCTTGCTTGGTCAGGTTCAACTTGCCTTGCGGTGTGCATATTCAGGCTTGAAATTTTGCATGGGAGGTCTTTAGCCTGGAGATGTCATAGCCTGGTAAGAATGTCATGCAGTCGTCAAATTGTTGAATGCTCAAGTACTTGTCTGCTAATTGGACTTCCAAGCACTCTATATAAAGATTGAAAATCACTGGCCAGAAGATGGAGCCATACAGGCCTCACTTGATACAATGTTGCTATGTCCAATCCTGATCTCTTTTGCTAACTAATCAGCAGTCTCTTGCTGAATCTTTCACAAGTAGTGTCTCACAACCTGGAAATGATATGTCATTGGTCACTGAGCGATATGAAATCTACCTGAAGTCACTCTATGCCAAACCCATAAGGACAGTGTTCATGATGGGCCAAAGGGAAGTTACCTCTGCAGTTTGTTTTGGGAGGATAGTAACAGGGACACAGGGTCTCAATTTTTCTCAGTGGCCTAAACACTATTTTCCCTAACACCTGTTCATTCTAGAAACAGGATAGCCTATGCATTCATGCACTCATTTTATTCAAACTTGGATTTCTATATTGTATGTGTATTTTATTGCCCCATCTTCCTTCCTTTTCACTTTTATTTACTTCTCACTGTCCAGTGCTTAATTTGAGCTGGTGGTTGCCAGTGGGGGGTCACTGGCACATATTTTTGTGGACCAGCACTTATTTAGCTGCATTAGGCTGTTACTAAGAGCAAGAGATGAAAAATAAAAAGTGGAAAGATGGAGGAAGATAGAAACATAAAAATTACAGAAGCGAGATAAAGGTGAATGGTGTGTCAGTTAGTGAATGAAAGATGAATGAGTAGGATTTAGGACTACACAACCTTGGAATTCCATGTGCACACATTTTAATTACACCAGCCAGAGCGGGACTTCGGGCACCTGCACTGGGTCATTCACAAATTAAGCACTGTCATGTGCTAAATTCTAATTGTTGCCCTTCATCATGTAAACTGCTGACTGGCCACAAATGGTCTGCCATAAGATCCCCATAATAGATATGTTATTGGTTTGTATGTCACTAAACAGAGGTCAAGAACTCTGACAACACAGATATTGACTCCATTATATCACCTACCAATATACTGAAGGTAACAATTCAGAGGCGAGTACAAATTTAATGTTCTTAAACCCACATCTACTCACCTCAACAGTATCTTGGTAATCAATATTGTGGAGTTAGAATAAGGGTAGGTTGAACATTAAACTTCAGTATTATGGTGGAACAATATTTATAGATATATCAAGAGATATCATCCTGCAAGACATCTTTACTTCAGCCCAACCCAACATTTAGGTATCGCAAGGGCTGGAAGAGAAAGGAATAATTTAGAAACCTTGTTCATGTTTTGTATTTTTATTTTTTAATTTGATAGCATGCATTAACTGCCAGACAACCATCCTGCTTGTAGGCAAGTGGCAGTGAAGGAAATCCCATTGGAATAGAACCTCTGCCATTCACCTCTACTCGCAGAAAGTGAATCACAAAGCTAAATTTCTCACCAAAAGGGTACTCTAAAATATGTATGAAAATTTTCACTGAGGATGTCACTAGTTTGATGCAGCTCAAATATGATTAGGTCCAGTGGAACCTGTTGGGCTAGTGATTCACGTATGCTTGAAAAAGTCTGTCACTGTCAGCTACTGAGATATTCCTGTGTGTGGTTAAAATACTTTGCTCTAATGTACCAGTCCACAATTATTATGTGAAAATACAATAAATATTCTGATATAGAGACATTTGACATGCATAAAGCTAAGTAAAAATTAAAATCTACAGTACAGTTTGTCTATATTTAGACATTTAAAAAATAAAGAACTAAGGGCCTGATTTAGATGTTGGCGGAGTGGACTACTCCATCACAAACATGACGGATAACCCGTCCGCCGTATTATGATCCTATTCTATCCCATAGGGATCGTAATACGGTGGACAGGATATCAGTCATGTTTATGACAGAGTATTCCTTCCGTCATCTAAATCAGGCTCCAAGGGCCTCACTACGACTTTGGCAGTCGGCATACTCCGACCGCCAAAGCAGCGGGGTGGAAGCAGCTTTCATACCGACCGCCTCCCCCCCGGTTGTATTATGATGTTCCTGCCAGTCAGACCAATGGGAACAGTACTACGATATTGGCCTCGACTCGCTTAAGGGAGGCGGAGCCAATACCATTGCACACCAACGCCCTCGGAATGTGCACTGTCTGCAGACAGTGGGCATTCTGAAGGTGCTGGGCAGGATAGTCCTGCACTGCCCGTGCCATGGAGGGCAGTGCAGGGGTCTCCCTGTGGCCCCCTGCACTGTGTTATCACCAGCCTTTCCATGGCAGGATCTCCACCATGGAAAGGCTGGCAGACACAAGAGTTGTGATCAGCATGGAGGAGCTGAGTTCAGTGCTGCTGTGACTAACTATGAGTCCGCCCGCCGTCAGCCTGTCGGGAACCTTGTTCCCAGCAGTGACGGTGGTCCCATGGCAGTCTGACTGACAGGGTCGTAATGTGGTGGTCAGACTGCCTGGAGTGCAGCGGTCCGACCGTCACCGCAGGGCTGGCGGTCTCAAGACCGCCAACCTAGTAATGAGGGCCTAAGTTATTGTTTTGGTACATTTTTGTTTTTTAACAAATGTTACCAGCAGTTCAACTTTACATTTTTGTTTTGAGAAAAAAATTAATGAGTTTATGTAACAAAACAGGTTGACTAAATGCCTCAAAACGTCTGTGTCAAAATTATTTGGCACAGATCATGACACAAGGTCTGCAGAATTAAGGATCCTTTCCCATGACACCAGAAAAAATATACCAAATTAAATAGTTAATAGTGTCTAATGGGAAAAAATGGAGGAGGACCATCTTTGTCCTAGGAGTCCATCTCTGGTGCTGTCAAATGCAGGGGCCTTCTAGTCTTGAATCTACCACCTAACTTGTTCTTTCACTGCTCTATACTTCCTATCTCTTTATCACAATCTTGCAGGTGGTTCTTTTTGGTCCCTGTTCTCACTTTGTCACTGTTTTCCTATCTTCCTCTTTCCTTCTCGTTTTTTCTTCCTTTGTCTCTCTTGCTTTAGGTCAAAGTCTGATGATGGAAATCCCAGTCCCCATAAATGACTAACCATGCCTATCACCTACAACAGTGGTTCCCAAACTTTTTTGATCCCCGGCTCCTTTGACCTATTGGCTGTGTTGGCCACGGCTCCCCGTTATGTTACTTTTTTTGGCGGGTGGGGGAACGTAATCCCAGCCTGTACCTGTACCTACACTATTTACCATTTGTCTTCTTTATTCTCTCCTTCACGTTGCTGAAAACCATTTATTGGAAACTATTTTTGTTATAGGGATATTATTAATGGTACTTTGGCGCCCTCCGCTGGTCAGAATAATTAATGCAGGGTGTTTTTTTCCAATACCACGAGGAAAAGCTACCGATTCAAAGCACCTCCGAGTGGTTTCCAGACTGTGTGCGGCGCCCCTGGCTAGTTTTGACGGCGCACCAGGGAGCCGCGGCGCACAGTTTGGGAACCACTGACCTACAACCACTGGCATAAATGAATCACTGGGTACTTGTAAAGGAGTACTCTAAACATGTGTCATCGGAGACATTGCACTTCCACTGTTCCAGTAGAGCTGAGAGGTGAAGTGTTCCAGGAAGAAGAGTAAAACATACCAGAAGCACAAACTAAATAACTGTATTCTCTGGCCTCCCACGTTGGTAACACTGAAAGCACAGTATAAGGTCCTGTTACTCAATGCTCAAGATTCAAAAAGGTTGAAAAGGGATAAAGTTTAATTAGGTTTTTCCTCTTTGACACAGCATTCTACACATAAATCTAAATATGTTCAGATAGACATGCTTGCGACTACATTTGACCTCTAACCTACAGTTCTCTTTGTATTGCAAAGACAATGAAAATTGTCTTCAGTTTTCTTGAGGGATCTTCTTTTTGAACTCAACCTCCTTTTGTTTCTTCATCAGATGTAGATGAGTGCCGTCAGTCTTCCCGCCGTTCTTGTCTCAACGGCCGGTGTGAAAACACAGTTGGAAGTTTCTTGTGTGTTTGTTCAGCAGGATTTAAGTCAAATACTCAGGGAACTGAATGCCATGGTAAGTAGAGTGTGACTGTTCACCAATGAATATATGTAATCTCTAATTAATGCAAAGTATGCAACCAAAATATTGGTTACAAAATGTCTCATCATAATATCATGGTTAAAATATTGTGACCACAAAGCTGTTGATCAAAATATCGAAGGCAAGTATGTACTTTTTAAGTGTCTTACTATAATATCAAAGTGCAAAGTGTTGTTTAATTTAATATTATTTTTATTATGTTTTGTTCTTTTTGTTTTAAATGCTATTTTTAAACATATTTTTCCAAATAAAAATATAAAATATTTTTTTTTAGGTCATTTAGATTTGTTGGTTGATTAAATGGATAATGTTTACATTTATATGCTAATTATTAATTAGTTTATTTTTTCTAATTATACCTTTTATTTATTACTCATTTATTTACGTTTTAGGTACACTGTTAAATATGTATTCAATTTTAACTTTGGGTTGTTTAGTTTAGTGCGGTATTTGATTCGTAGTCTTCTTTTAGTTAGATTTTAAAATAATGCTACTTGATTAATGTGACAACTATGTTTTATATTTTAAATGGTAATTTATGTCTGTTGTTTAAATATTCTTAGTTACAAAATATATTTTAGTTATGGAGTGTGGGATTTTTACGGTATCGGGTGGGTAATGATTTTTTAAATATATATTAGTTAGCGGTAATTGATTTGCGTTCTTTTTTTTAAAATGGTTTATTTGTAAGTTCTGTGTTTTTTATGCATCTTTCAAGTAACAGAACGTGTATTATATTAAGCTGTGATAACAGACGAAAAGTCATCTGACCCCCTTGTACCTGTATTATCTAGATGGAGACAATAAAAAAAAGGAAGCATGGCTTTCGCAACAGTGCACTAACAACAAAGACACATTGCTCGCAACACTTGTGTAGCCCCATTATATCCCGATTACTTCAGTCTCCAGTGACGATAAGAGGCGATAAGAGATATGCTATTAAACAACCCCAAATGTCTTCGGGCCTAGGGGGCTCACGCAGTTCTTCCCCATTAAGTTCAAGTTGGGATCTGCAGTATGCCATGTCTGATAGTCTCTTCTTGGTGGGTTTAATCCTACTACCGCAGTGAAGAGCCACCCTTCTCTTTGCCAGCAACGGGGCCACTGACACATACCTCCGATCAGCTGGCTGGTAATCTTTGACCAACCCCAGTAGGCAAACAGCAGGATCACAGGTTTTTAGCTGCTCACTATGTCAGTTTAAGTCGCAGTAACTTGAGTCCAGTATTGCATGACAGAGGTGCATTGCCAGGCCAGGTGTAGGAAGTCCGTCTCTGTTGCCACACATTGTACACAGTTTGAGTCCTCCCATGCCCCACAGTTGCAAAGTTGACAGGAGTGTAATATGTTAGGTGCAAACGTTTAAAATTAATTGATCTCAAGTTGCAGTTAGAGGTGAATGTGTGTGTAATTGCACACAGCAGAACTGCCTCCTCTATGGGATGGGTAAGTATTGCATTCCAGCTCTCTAGGGCCTTAGCAGTGATCAGCTATTTAACTTCCAGCATTGCATTAAAGAGTTAAGTAATTAAGGGCCAGATGTACGCAGCTTTTTTCGTGTTTCAAACGGCCCGATTTGCAGAATCGGCCAGTTTGCGACAATAATTTTTTTTTTCGTATGTACAAACCCTATTTTGCAATTCAGTAATCTAATTGCCGAGTATCAAAATAGGTTTGCGAGTCGCAGTTAGGAAGGGGGGTTCCCTTCCTAATTGCGATTCGCAGTGCGATGCATGATTGTTTTGTGACCGTGAATGCGGTCACAAAACAGTCACAGTTAGCACCAATTTCAAATTGGTGCTAACCCATTCGCAAACAAGAACCTTCCCCTTTGTAAATGGTAGCGAAAATATTTTTTCAGAGCAGGCAGTGGTCCCGCAGACCACTGCCTGCTCTGAAAAAATGAAAAAAAATCTTTAAATTTTTGTTTTTGAAATCCATCACGTTTTCCTTTAAGTTAAACAGGCTGCATTTAAAAAACAGGCTGCATTAAAAAAAAACTGCTTTATTTAAAAGAAGTCACAGACATGGTGGTCAGCTGTCCCAAGTAGGCCACCATCCCTGGGACTGCAGCCATTCCCAATAGGGTCGGAAATTGCGACCTATCTCATGAATATTTATGAGGTAGGTCCTTTGCAACCCCATTGGGAATCACAACCAGTGTGAGATACACTGTTGTACATATGATTTTGCGACTCACAATTAGCGCCTCGCAAATGAGTCGCAAATTGCGAGCAGCAAAACTCTGGGTCGTACATCTAGCCCTAAGTGTCTTTGCGTGTGGCTTGTGAAGATAATCTGTAATGCATTTAAAGAAGGAGGTGCCTTTGGGAAGTGGGGGTATAGGGCGTACGCAGCCGCTCAGAACTGATAATATATGAAAGCCAATAATGCAGTGTGGTTTTGAGCGCTTGTGAGTTCCTTGAGATAAGCATCCCCCACAGTTTTTAGGCTGACACAGGTAAGTATTTGGAGCGTTTTACCTTCCTGGGTTACCAAAATTGCAGGGTGGGTACTAATGGTAATGCTAGTGTGTATAATGGAAGTTTCCCCGCTAGTCCTTCGAGTCTCTGACAAGCTGTGGAAGTGATATGTACTGTGTTAATCTCAGTGCGTGGGTTCCCCTTTTGGCTGTGTGTTAGCAGAAAGCTTCACGGGATGAGCATCATCCTGCTCCACTGCAATGTGTGACATATAGTCATGTGCTATGTACCAAAAATGGGCAAAATGTGTCTGGGTGTAGAGATAATACAGGTAAAAGTTAGGGGCATTGAAACTCCCCCCCGGCCCCCCCACTATCGTACGGCATGGTAAGTATGTCCCAACTAATTCTTGGATGTTTACCAGCCCAGACCATCATGATCAAGAGTGTCTGCAATTTTCAGAAGAAATACGCTGGCAGGACAATGGATATGTTTACAAACAGGTATAGGAATTTAGGTAACATCACCATTTTAAGGACTGCTATTCTATCCGCCAGTAACAACAGCAGCCTCTTCCATCTAGACACTTGATCCTCCAGAATTGAGATGGTTCTGCCATAGTTAGATCTGACCACCTGTTTGGGGTCTTTATGTATCCACACTACAAAATGTTTAACAGGATCTGTGACTTACATTAGTGGAAATTCAAGCAAGCACTGGTGAGTGTCAGATGTGAGAGGAAATATAACAGATTTTGACCAGTTAATACATAATTCAGAGTAGTACGCAAATTTAATGTATTCTCGGATCACGAGGGATAGGTGCACAAGGGGATCAGATATGTAGCACTATATCATCTGCATAGAGAGAGATACTCAGAGGCCACAACCCAAACTGCAAGGCAGATACTGCATATTGTTGTTGGATAACACAAGCCAGGAGTTCCAATTTTAAAGCAAACAGCAAAGGTGCCAGGGGTCAGCCCTGTTGCGTGCCGCTGCCTATGGGAAAACCGCCAGATGTATGTCCATTGACATTCACCCGGGCTACCAGATCTGTATATAAAAGGCATATCCAGCAGAGGAATGCTCCCGGCATGCCCATACAGGCCACAGAATAGCCCATGCTATAAAACATGCTATAGAATTTAAGGCCTTAGTGGTGTCTAATAAGATTGCCTCTGCCTGTAGGGGAGGGTCCTGCTGGTGCAATAAGGCAAATTTAGTATGCAGGTTGTGTGCAGTGGATCTGGATGGCATAAAGCCAGACTGGCCTGGTAGAACCAGCTTAGGGAGCAGTGGTTGAAGCCGCGTTGCCAGGATTTTAGCCAGAATTTTCATATGAATATTTATTAAAGATAGAGGCCAGTAGGGCTCAAAGTTCTGGTGTTTTATCCGGTTTCACCGGTGTCACTATTAAGGCCTCCTGCAAAGAGGGGGGTAGTAGCTGTTTCTGATAGGCCTCTCCATGCATTGCATGATGATGGTGTGCAAAAAGCTCACCAAACTCCTTATACAACTTTCCTGTCAGGCCTTTTAGCCCTGGTGCTTTGCCATTCAGAAGTGCCCATTTCGCTTCTCTAACATCTTCAACTGTGATGCATTGCATGAGATATTACCGCTGGCCGGGGACAACCACACCAGTGCTACAACCTCTAGGTACAGGTGCTGTAAAGGCCGGTGTAGAAGTGCTTAAATATGGTGTGGATAGCGGGAGGGTCATAGTGCACATTTGCACCTGCATCAGCTATCTTAGCTATATGTTCTGCATCCCTTGGTGCTCTCAGTTTTCCAGTGAGGCTACGTACAGGCCACCAACCCCATCCCCTCCGTATGCACATGCCACATGCCGCTTGGACAGAAACTGTGACTCTGGTGCCGCAAGGTCATTGAATTCTGTCAGGTGCTCACAGATAGCCCCAGGGTAGCCTGACTGGGCCAACCTTGTATTCGCGCTCAAGGGAGTGCAGTTTGGTTTCTGTTTTGTGTAATTGAGAACATATCGTTTTTAACAAACCCACTTGAGTGCTCATACAGATACCGCTAATAGTAACCTTGAATGACTCCCAGATGGTATCTTTCCCCGCAACAGACCCAACATTTTTATCAAAGTACTCAATAATTGCCACACGAATTCTTCTTTGAACACAGCATCAAGCAGTACCATTGTATGAAACCTCCATGTACATGGGGCAGGAATGATGGTAGGCAGTGCTATACGCAACAATACTGGTGAGTGGTCTGAAAGTGGTTTGGCATGTGTTTAATCTCTTCTACCCACGGGCAGATCTCTTTAGATATCAACCAACAATCCATCTGGACCACATCCCTATGCACTGATGACACAAATGTGCCCTTCCTTTGCAGAGGGTGGCATACCCACCAGGTTTCAACTAGGACATACTCCTCCAGCCCCTCTCATATGATATTTTCAGATTGTTTGCCATGCCAGTCCATCACGGCAGATCTGTCTAATGTCGGATCTAAGTACTTGTTCAAATGTCCACCCCATAATATAGTGGACGGTGGCAGTGTGTGTATGTTTTCTTGTGGAATTGAAGAAGTCAGGATTGTCATATAAGGGTTGTATGTATTAACCAGTGTGATGTGAGTGCCATAGAGAACCCCCTGTGCAATTGCCAACCAACTCTGGTCGTCCACCAAGGAGTGTGTAATTGTGAAGGGGACCCAGTGTTTTACTAATAGTAAGACCCCTCTAGCATAAGAGGAGTAAGACAGTGCTAGACAGTATGCTGTCCATCAATAGCCCACTGTCATGCCTCTGGAGAGCGACAGATGCGTCTCCTGCAGAAGCGCAATCTGAATGTCATGGCGGACTAAGAGATTGAGGACTAAACGAGTTTTGCTGGGATTATTTAGCTCTCATATATTCCAGGTTACCTGGATTTACTTTGCCCACTGATTTGGCCATTGTAAAACTTTATGCATAATATGTATATGCAGGGTCTGCTGGGCAATCGTGTGCTGTATAGGTTGACAGGTAGTATGGGTGACTTGTACACTCTAGCTGTTTACCACCCCCCTCCCTTCAGCAATCGTAACCTGCTAACGATATTCACAAACACTAGAATATGAAAATAAAATAATTGAATAATCAAAATGAACATGACTAGTGCAGTTCTACTTGTCAAACCCATGTGGGATGCTCCCCATTGAGGTGACTCCAGGCTCCAGTTCCCCTCCAGATGAACGGAGGTGGTCGGTCTGGTCTGGAGCATGCCATCACGCAAACCCAATCAAGTAGGGCAGCTGAACTACCACCCGCACAGAGGGCGCATGTGTCTTCTCCTCCGCTTCTATAGTGCAATCCATTTATTATCAGAGCACTTCAAGTGCAGTCATCGTATGAAGTTTCGTTTTCGTCAGTGCCATCCGTGAGCTGATCATGTTTCTGTGAGGAAAGTGACTTGATGTAATCCTTGACTGTCTTGGGAGTTGTAAAAATTATTTGCTTTCTCTTGTAATCAATATGAAGTTGCGCCAGATAGAGCATGGCGCAAGGAATGTTCCCATTTTGAAACTGTTTCTTAACAGGCATGAACTCCTGGCGTGCCGCTTGGACCGCCACCATGAAGTCTCTATAAAATGCCAGGCCTCAAAAAATCATAAAAATGTTGCTGGACCTGCAGTACTGTACATGACCCAGAAACGGGTCTCAAATTGTGTGATCCTAGGCAAATAGTTTACAGAGTTGCCTTTTTCTTCATTCTTACATATGATTGCACCATCAAACATGTGAGCTCAGCATTTCTACAATACAAAAACACATATTTTTTAATTAAGTAGACTAATGACCCTTGACTCGCTTTTAGTTTACTAACAGCATTGCCATCAGGACAGGAGTATTTCTCAGATTGTTTAAGCACTCACTTTTAATAAACATATTACTAAAAAATGATGTGGTGGCATATTGTCATCTACCCACTGTAATTTTCCAAGAAATTACAAAAAACCTTTCCACTAATTTGCAGCTTTACTGATAAAACTATATAGTGTATTAACAATCTGTGAAAATTAGGTTTCAGAAAACATATCCATGGCTCATCAGCACATAAAGTATTCTGATTTGTTTTCATCCAATTAAAATATTTTTTCATCACACAGAAATACAAAATAGGCTTTCACAACTACTGACGTATATTTTGAAATGTTTGTACAGTTGACTTAGTCATTTAAATGTTGTGCCTTAGGAGCAACCTGACACCCTATATCATTTTATTTTACACACTACACAGCAGGTCACACAATTCTCCTTACAAGGTCCTGAAACTGTACAGTCGGAAGAAAAATTAATTGTAAGACAAATTGACTTCTGACCTCTGTCTGTGAGCACAGAGAAAATGTGACCTACAAGAACAAGATTTAAAGGAGTCTTTTATTGCTCCTCTACTTTCTGACTGAACAGAACACCTGTTCTTTACGGAACTCACCAGAAGGGGCGAGTAAGTCCTAAAAATAGCTCGACCTGATCAAATATGACTTGCCATAAGGATTAGATTTTTCCAGCCCTGAATGTGGCCTGACTTCCCTGCTGATGTCTTGTTTATCATGTGCCACCTTAAGCCCCTCATTTCTGTTGCGATAATTTAAGATTTTTGCTGTAATTGAGTATGAAGGCACACCAAGCGGTGGCCGTGTCATGACCGAGCGATGCACTCTTTCTGGAATCAGTAGGTGAGACAGATTTTCAGCACCAAACACTGCGGTCAACATAATTTCCACATAGGTTTCGATCTTTTCAATGTTGATGGACTCATGGGCTCCACTGATTAGCAGGTTGTTTCGACCTGAGTGTGCCTCCAGGTCCTTGATTTTTTGCTTGGATAACCATCAAAACATTTTCCAAATTGAGGCATTTCGTAGTGGCGGATTGCAGGTCATCTTCGGTTGTTGAGATGCTCTGGTCCTCCGCTGTGATTCCCACTGGTTGTTTATCCAGCTTGTTGGATATGTGATCCATGTGTAGGTTTAGGCTATTGATTTTCCCATCAATAGATTTTAAGCTGTTTTGCATCACCAGCAGTGTAGAGTCCAATGTAGTCACACTCTTGGAGCCCGAGGCCTTGTCATGATCCGATGTGGCATCTTGTGCCAGTTTAGTGGAATGTTTAGTCTCAAAGTTAAGGCCTGTCTGACTTCTGTCCACCTTCCCTAACTTTTCAGCAATGTGCAGCTTCTATGGCCCCCCAACGATTACTGATACAGTTAGCACACCTGAGCTGCAAGAGTGCACCACTGCAAGGCCACTGAGCTAGGGCCCTATTGCATCACAAATGTCTTTGAAGACGACCACTTGGCTCAGTCCCCTCCCCCGCATGCACAGATGTTGAGGTCACTAGTTGACTTCTAAGCACATTTTCATTCATGTCCAATCCGTCTCAGCAGCAAAGCATAAACAACTGTTCCACTCAGTTTTCACATGGGGTGACAGGTACTCCCTTTAACCACTATAAATTGTCTCTAGGCTCATGAAGTCAGGCCCATCAGCAAAGTTCCACCTGCGTAGTCTAGATGTGGGTAATTAGGTCAAGCTTGCCCACTGTGGCTTCAATAGGCACTGTGTCACCAGGTGCATCTAAATTGCCCCACTGGGCCCCTGCGCCCACAGCAGTGTTCGTCCTAGAGAGTTACAGGCCACTCAATCAGGCCTTCGGGCCGACATCTAGTAAGCACCATATGCTGGTTAAAAGTCTGTGAGCCTGCCCGCTGCCTAGTCATGGGCGTCCTGGAAAGCCGATCCAGAGCCAGTCCTCAGTGGTCTATAAGAGAGGCGTGGCTCCCCACAGGGGATCTGGAGGAATGCTGGGGACCGCTGCCTCCAGTAAGTGCAGCAGCCTGTTTGTTTGTGCCCCATGTGTACTCCACTGCAATATGTGCACCAGTTGAAAGCTTGACGCTCTTCACCAACAGGCGGCCCATTTGTGCCGGGGCCAGGCCTCAGGGACATAGAAACTGTCTAATTGTCCCCTCGCCTCAGGACCTCGCGGGCGTGCAGTGAAATGCTGAGTTCATACTTTATGTTTGTCCCAGGGCTCCTGATCGACTGAAGGTGTGTAGCACTCCCCTATGTCAATAGAGCTGAAGACGGCCTTAAGATGGTCCCCTTCCGTGTAGTCTCTTTGTGTGTGTGAAGAACGATCATCCCACAGCTCAGCCTGGGCCAATCTCCATGTGGCCCATGCACTGCTCCGTCCTTCACCAGTCAGCATACAGATTCTCCCCCAGTGCCCTGGCAGCAACCAAGCAGGCTCCACGTACTCACAGAGCTGCTGTGCCTCTGAGAATTCCAGGTCGCAATACTGTCAGTGCTTGTTTGGTGCCAAGTTGCCATGCGGCGCAGCCTCCTCGCGGCCCACGTGGGCAGCGCATGCAGGCCGTTATGTCCACCCTGATGTACTGCAGGGCCTCAATATGGGGTTGTTATGTTCCATCCCTCTGCACAAGTACTTTAGGCTAGATAATTATCTGATTTTGCACCAGACTGTCAGAGCTACATTAAGGTGCAGCACTCTTGCCATGGGCTCTCTTGCACCCCCTGTCAGTTACATGTTTAAATATAAATTTTTGCTGGACAATATTCATTCAAATATAAATCTGGCCTGTGCGGCTTATTGGGTGATTGGGAGGGATTTTTAAAATGAAAATATTTATAAGTTTAGGTTACCTGATTAAAGTATTAATTTTGCAATTATTTCATTATATTTGAATTACTATTTACATTTTTAAGTATTTCTTAACACAATTTGTACAACATATGTTTTAGAGATTGTGGGGTGTAATATAGGTTTAGGTGATCTTTTTTCTTTTTTTTAAATATTTTGCAATTGTAGAATATATATGTGTATGTATATATATATATATAAACATATATATTTATATATATATATATATATATATATATATATATAAGATTTCTTCAAATTTAAAACAATAACATTTATTCTATGTTATAGAGAGAGTTTTGTAGGTGTGTGTTTGTTTTTAGTTGAAATATTTAAAATAGTTTTAAGTCACATTTTGGTTACATTAAATATTTGACATTGTTTTACAATTTAGAAGTTATTTCCATTGTTATAATATTTTATATTTTTTAATGGCCAATCACATCATATGGATTCAGTGGTTGTGACTCCCAAACATGCACACTTTTTTCATTGTTTGCTACACTAGAGCTAGAATAGTAAGGTGACCTCTCCAGTGTATGTACTTTGTCAAAAGTGTTCTGGTTTCATGTTAGGACACTAAATGTAACTCTTAGCAAATTATGTACTTTCCCCAGTGTTTCTTAAATTGTAATTGCAATATTAAATATGCCTCCCCCAATGTATGCACTTTCCCCAATGTTTGTTGGACTTGGTTTAGATTTGTAAACCTCTCTAACCACTCACTCCCCAATAAATGCATTCTTCTCTCCCCATTGTATTCACTTTCATCAATGTCTGCTTAACTGGAACTATGAGACTTAGGGCCTCATTATGAGTGTGGCGGTCGGTAGACTGCCACACTTGCGGTGGCGGTGGGACTGACGCAGTCGCAGTGGCGGTGGGACCGCTGTGCTCCTGGTGGTCCCACTGCTACATTACAGCTTTGCGTGCAGCACCTCCTAGAGACTGCTGTCACTGCCAGGAACATTGTTCCCGACCGGCTGACGGCGGTCTGAGTTGTGCTCAGCCACTGCGGCACTGAACTCAGCACTGCCATACTGACTACAACTCAGCTTTCCGCCAGCCATTCCATGGCAGTCACCCCACCCAAGGGAAGGCTGGCAGAAATCCAGTGCCGAGAGCCACAAGGGGGCCGCTGCACTGCCATGGCATGGGCAATGCACAGTGCATGGGCCACCTGCCCAGCACCATCGGAATGCGCCTTTTGTTTTGCAGACAGTGCACATTCGGATGCCGCTGTTCTGCTATGGGTTTGGCCTCGGCTGCCTTAGGGAGCTGAGACCAATACCATAGCACTGTTCCCGCCGGTCAGCTCAGCTGGAATGTCGCTTTACAATGTTCCCTTTGGTCAGCTCGGCGGGAACATTGTAATACAAAAGGGGGGATGCCATCAACATGGAGGTGGCATTCTTACTGTGGCATTGGCGGTCTCGTGGTGGGACCGCCAATGACATAATCAGGCCCTTAATCTGCCATGTATCCATTTTCTCCAATGTTAGTTGCACTGGAATTACAATAGTAACTCTCACCCTCCCATGTATGCACTTTATTCACTGTTTTTTAATTCGGAGATAGAATATTAAATGTGACCTTCGCAATGTATGTGTTTTCCCCAATTTTTAATGGGTTGTACTTACAGTGATACATTTACATCTTGCAATGTTTACACTTTCCCCACTGTTTTTTAGACTGGAGTTAGAATAATATATTTTACTGTTCCCAATGTTTGCTTTCCCTAAGGTTTGTAATATTTGAGTAGACAAAGTAAATCTCAGTCCCTCAATGTTTACACTTTCCCCAATGTTTATTAGACTGGAGATAGAATGGTAAATCTGACCCAACTCCTGTAATGTCTGTATGTTTACTAACATTTGTTGGGCTGAAGATGGAATGCTATATTTTACCTCTTGTGCTATTATTATTTGTTATTTTTTACACTATTTAGATTGGAGTTAGCTATTATTATTATTTAATTCTGTTTCTTTTATTAAATTCTTCTAGGGTTTTTTATTTAAAAGAATATATGTTTAAAATAATTGCATTTCTGCTATAATTGGATTTCATATTTAAAATGTGTTTTATGTATTGAAATATTTGCTTATTATTTTATAAATATGAGCTTAAGAAATATATTTATAAACTATTTTAAATGTATACTAGCTAGAACATGTTTACAATTTATGTATAGGCATTGTCATTAATATTTGTTAAATTGATTGTAAATGTACAAATATTAATTTGAATTACATTTGTAAACGTTTTCTAAATTGGATGAATTTTGCATTGACAATACATTCTCCACAAACTAATTTCAGCTCCTAAAACAGATAAACATCTTTGGATTCTTCAGTGTAAGGACTGTGGCTAAGCCTTTCTGATTGTGAAATGTTCAGGACCATTGTTCCTCTTATGGCTTTCTTCCCCTTTACCACTTCCCGAGTAGGCTGCAGGCTAAGGTGCTGCATAGGATATAATGGGTCGCTGTGACTCAAACACGCCCCACTCTAGTTGCAGCCTCCTGGGATGTGGGATTCGGTTGAACATTTTTGCCCTGGGTGATTTCAAGCACAGCATGTAGTTAATTGGCTGAGGTTTAGATTTGATTTATTGGATTGCTCTGTATTGTTCTACTTAATGTTCACTGTACCAAAAAAGAGAAAGTGCCTGAATCCCAAGAGAAAAAAGGTGTCTCTATTTATAACCTGTCTCGCTCATATCTTTACAATAGAAGAAGTCCCTAGTTCACAGAGTAGACGTGAATTAGTTTACGCCATGGTAATCTCAATTACTGTTCCATTCATCTCAACCGACTTCAGACATGCCTTGTTTCACAGTCAATCACAGCAAGGATGCCAGGCCAAATAAGAAAGAGAAGTGGATTACTGACAAACACTCAATCTTTAGCTAAGATCTGTCCCACGGGCACCCCTTTATAGTAATGCATATGCAGCTTGACCAGTGATGCTTAATACACAATAGATGACAAGTATCTTCTCTAGGTGACAAGACATTGATGAAAAAGTAGTGAGAGAAGACAAAAGCACATCTTTCATTGCTCGTACCTGAAACGACCCCAGCTCTTGGCCTTCAGACAAGAACATTTGTTTACTAAAATTGTACAACCCCGTACATTGAGGACAGCCAGTGACTTCGCTGTGGTTCAGGGGTGAGTCAGTTCCTGTCCTTAGCGTCAGCAGGTCAGCACCGCCCTTTGTGATGGGCTGCTGCCAGTGAGGATCGTGCCTTGGCAGTAGATGCAAATGGAGATAAAATGTCCACCCTCAGTCCACTCCTCCAGTGTGAATGAGAACCAGAAATGTTTTCATGCTTACTGGCCTTGTAAAGCTGAGGGCCACTGCAACGCACTAGCCCCTAAAGCTGGGATCTCCGCCCAGTTCTCACGGATCCAGAGGCTTGGAATTTTGGACGGGGCAAAGATCAAATTGAATTGGTTCAAAAAAGATACTTGTAATTTTATAACAACCTTCTTAATATGTTCTGATCCCTTCCACTTTGCACATAGCACGGTCATGGTAATGCATTTTGCTGGTCCAAGTGTGCTTGTTTCAGTATAACTGTAAGAAATAGGGCCCATTCACCCTGGCAGCTTCAAGCTCTGATCTACAATCCTTGAAACTCGCTAGCATTTCCTCCAGTTTCCTTGTGATAGATTAAGTTAATCAGAGTTAGTTGCAATCCCAAAAGTGGCGCAAACTTACAAAATACAATTGTATTTTGTAAGTTTGCACCGATTTTGCGTCAAAAAACGACGCAAATACCGCGCTAAAAAAAATATAAATATGGGCCTATGTGAGTTCCTAAAAATGGCTAGTGGGATGGATAGATAGATGGTCTAAATGAAATGAGGTGCTGTTAGGTTGTAGGAATATAGTTCAAGGAAGCAGAGGTTGTGATCTATGAAGTGAGGTGTGGCCATACTGTAATAGAGAGTGAGGCTGACAGTCATGCAATAGAGCAGGCTACACTCAGAAGTAGGCATTCAGAGGATGGAGGAGAAGCTCATTCAACTGAAGGAAGGGGAGAGAACAATCAATAGTTCTAAGGCAAGTTCAATCTTTCCTGCAGGGTTTTAGGAATACAGAGGAAGTGTTTTTTAAGATAGCATGCAAGGTGACGATGCAAAATTATAGAAAGAAACATCATGATTTGCAAGTGAGATAGCTTACGCCACTGTAGCATTGCACGGTGCTCACATCCCCCATGTGAGGTAGCCCAATCCAAATGAACCACTCAATCAGGTGTTACTTGTATTGCACAGCTTGTCGCCTGTGTGGGTATCCAGGCGCTTGCTGCAGGTGTTTATTCGAAAAGCCAGGTTTTCAGTCAAATGACTAGCACATTACACTGAGTTATGTAAAATATTGTAGACAAATGTTTGCCCGCAACGAAAACTTAAATGTAAGCATGGAGAAAGCACAAACTTTAACATGTATGGAAAATAATAAAAATGTAATGTGTTACTTAATAAATAAGATGTAAAGTTGTGTATAGTCATCGAAATGCCCTAAAAGAAAGGCACACAAAGAAGGTACTTGGCATGCATTAAAAAAATCGCCTCTGTCAAGTAAAGGGAAATATGTTATTCGACACATCACAAATCGGGGCTAAAAAGATTTATGTGCCCTTCACTTAATCGCTGAAAAAGCACAGAATACCAAGTAGCACAGCTAATGGAAACGTTCCTCCATCTTCAATTCCGTTAAAAAGTTTCAGATAATAGTTATATGGGGTTCATAATGTGAAAATAGATATAGAATATTGTCTAGACTTATGGCATGCACTGAACAAACAGAATATTTCCAGTGTGGGAACATGCTTTACAAAAGAATGCAATTTGCTGCCTTTGGCCATATTCCGTGAGTCAGATTTATGACATTTACATACATTTGCAGTTGAATTGATTGGGCAGGTTTGCTCGTTCGTGTCCTTGTAGTGTAATTGCACACTTACTGCAAGGATGCTTTATTGGTCTGTTGTTATTTACACTACAAAAGAAACATTGAATCACAGTACACACGGTACAAGTCACGGAGGAAGGCTGTCTCTATTCCAGCAAAAAACCTTTACTTGAAATCTGCATTCACTCTTCTCCCAGGATGAGAAGAGGGGTGGCATAGAGTCTCAAAGGCAGACAGTGGGCTGCAGAGAGCCATCATGGAGAGAGATGTCACGGAGGGACTTTAAAGGCGGGAGGGAAAGATGAGGGAGGCGGGAGGCTGGGAGAAAGAGTTTGAGTGTCATCACAAGTATGTGAGGGGCAGAGGGCTTACTGGGAAAAGAGACTTCAGGAAGCCCTCACAGGGTCAAAAGACAAAATATTACACAGACTTTTTCTCCTTCTTGGACATCTATTGCACAATCTGTGTAAATGCAAAGGCACTGGCTGGAATCTCGGCATCAATAAACCATTTGATGGCTTTTTGTCAACACAATCTCTACATGAGCACATCTGAACATCCCTCACACACATATTTTACAATACCCACCTCTTTCCACTTAAAATCACACATTATTCACCACATTTAACTTCCACTTTTAAATTGAAGTTTACCGACTGAAGCAGAGGTCTTTGCACTCCTCACCCCCTTAAGGCTGTGCCTTCCACAAGGTGGACAGAGACACGGCTTCAGGTCGCTCCCTTTGCTTCCTAGCTTCCACAATGTCCTGTGACATCAAAGATACCGACCCTAAACGACCATGACCCCACCCATTTTTTGTGATTGTTGCTTCTACCTATATTAATTACCTCAATTCAATGAAACAAAGAAAGAGAAAACTTGAAGATATGTTGCATAAGCACCAACACAAGGTAGATAAAGTGCCTTACAAATCAAACACAAAGGCCTATTAAACATCCCACCATTACTACGTAATAACGATTATGCTAAACCTGACTGCTATCTTAAATTGACTTAGGATAGTGCCAACTATGACTGGAGAGTGTACAAATCATTACTTTGGCAACTAATGTGCAATGTTTACACAATTTAGCCATGTTTAGTACTTTCACAATTGTCTCTTGTGCTGTTCACGCATGAGTGATGAAGATACACTGCCTGTGGTCAATCTAGCCAAGGCAGAGGATAAAATAGTAGAAAATCCTGTTAGACAAATCACTACCCCCTTCCTCCAAGGTTAGCGTACAAGGGTCCAGGTGATGATTTGTGAATTCCAATAGTCTTACTGTTTTGTGTAAACATGTCCCTCCCAAACCACTCCTTAATTGTCTATAAACCACATCCATTTTTTCATAATTACTCCCCATTTTCCCATTACTCCCCTTGGACCCGCCACATTTACTACAAAATTGGATACCTGAGCGTGTGGCGATGTCCACGCAACAAAGATTGGAGAGACTGACATGGAGAGCTTCAGCCATATACTTTTGAATTGTGATTTGTAATACAGGAGTAGTGCTACTAGAGTATTACTTTATGTACTGCAAAATGGTGGTTTTGAATCAAGAGTTAACACCATTGAGTCCTAATTGAATTATGTCCTCTGTCTACAAGAAAAACAGTCAGTAGAGAAAAAGGTATGAATGCAAACAAAATACTGAAGAGCTCCCATTTTCCTCCTGTAGATATAGATGAATGCCGCCAAAGCCCACGCCCCTGCGGGTCTGGGCGCTGCGAAAACACAGCAGGCAGCTTCCGGTGCGTGTGCCCCGCTGGGTTTAGACTCAACATTCAAGAAGCAGAGTGTGTTGGTAAGAAGCATAGTATGGTTTTTTACCCATGGGATATTGAAAATTGTTTTTAACATCTGAAATAGGCTAACTCTAAAAGTGTGCATGTGTGTTAATTAAGCAAAAATAATTAACTCTGGGACCACTGGGTGTGTGGGTTCTCATTGTCCTTGTACATGGGACAATATGAGTTTGACTTTAAAGGGTTTAGCAAGTGTTTTACAGACTTTCTAACAATATGTCTCCTGCCTCCAAAGGTCCACCCATTGATTTATATAGAAAAACACTAGACTGCTCTTCATATGTGACCTTGTATTGTACTATATAGGTGCCATCATAGAAGGAGTACTCCCAACGCAGCACCCAGTTCTCCCAAGTCAATCAACTATAAAACTCATTATTAACTTACACCAAGCTCACCTCCCCTATCCAGAGGTTATTTTATTTTAAACATATAACAGGTTATTTACTGCATCATTTTCTAGGTTTGTAACTAGGATGGTCATGCTCTCCATGTCTTCACAGGCCATGTTTGTATTAACAGGATTTTCAACTACAAGTAATTGCTATGTGGTGTGTAAATGTTCAATGGAAGCAAACCATGGCTACAGTTCCCAGAATGCATTAGTATCTCACAGTAAAGCCCAGAATGACTGTGTGTGACGACACAGAGCGAGGTAGTAAACCTACTTGTGACCTCCTGCAGTTCCCTTCCTTGTGCAAACAACGTTTAAGTAGAGTTTGGTTTTCAGAAAATTGCTAAATGTCTTTTTTATCGTGTAATTCAGTTAATCTTTCAGCTTTTTCCTCTTGCCTATAAATTTGAATTATTTTAACATCATTATTGTGTGGCTCGTCATTAAATTCAATTTGTGAAGTTCTAAAAACCCAAAGAGAAGTCATTAACAAATATTTCAGAATCGTGGCATGTGGAATAAATGTAGAAACATCTTGATATATACAGTGTGTAAAATGGGTTGTTCTACAACTTTGTGGCCTGTGTGTTAAAGGATTTTTCTGCTGGTTCTTGTCCTTTTGAGGTTTGGTTGCAAAAGCAACATTTTGCCATTATTATTAGAGTGAAGACTTTAGAGAGGAGGGTTTGTTTTCAATCTCTTTTGAGATTGCCTACTGTTTTCCTTTATAAAGCTTTAGATTCATAGTGAGGGTCTTAAAATTGCAGATGGCCCTCAAAGATAGCCCTTGCCGTTGCTTAAGATCTGGGGAGGTAAGTGAGGTCAGGCTGTATGACAAATTAAGTAATTTATTGTTATTGTGAAATACTGAGATGATGTAGCCTGGTATGGGCTTTGTAATAATGTGTATAGGTAAATCATAAAAGGTGAAGAAGAACCACTACATGAAAAGCAGGCTCATATTCAAAGTTCTCTAACATAGACCGGAAAACTCTATCTGTAAATATGGATACTATTGTTCATAGTTTGTCAGGGACGTGTGACAGCAGGGACAAAAGGAGAAAAATACTTGTAAGAGAGCTGGCTATGATCACACAGTGTGTCAGAGGAGAGTGGGGGCTCTAGTGAGCAAGGCCTGCATAAGATAACAAAGGAATAAAGAACAAAGAAATTCGAACTTTTAAAGAACAATTACTAAAGGGTCAATTCAGCATAGAGAGTAGATAACATAAAGGGTATGCAAGATATAGACAGATTCATTGGAATTTTGCAGCAGTGCAGGACCAAAATATGAAGCCGGGTTCACTAAAGTTCCAAAAGGCATTTTCACAGCATAATGTGGGACATTTTGTGACAGTACTATTTTGTTATTCTGGCGCACATGACTGTATTTTGGGCAAACGGTTTTATCTCATTAGCACCATTGTAACACCTAAGAACAGCAAGGGGCAGCTGAAAGGTAGGCGGTTAAAACTGGCTAAGAGTTTACCACTGTGAGGCATCATGCATGGTACTCTTTTGAAAACTTAGTATGCATTTGAATATCTTATTGTTGAAATCTTCCAGTTTGCAGCACATAGTGAATTCTGTTGCAAGTATGGCAAATCCATATTTGGCTCAGTAAATTCCTCACCCATAATTGCTGTTACCCTGACACCAAAAGGTCTACAGGTAGGACATACATGAAAAGATCTGCGGACCTGATACCCTTAGTGATGCTATAAAAAGTAACATAAATACAATGAGCACAATGGGCAAGAAACACCACCTATTTTGAGAGGAGTGCCCATGAATCCTAGTGCTCACATATGTAAGTGCAAGGCAGTAACGGCAAGTGTTTATGCTGGTGGTTGCAAGTGCTAAGCAAAGGCATCCTTTTGTGGGCTCAGGGACTTGGTTTTCTTCATTAAACTTTGAACAGCTAGAATGAGATGCAAAAAAGGGGGAACGATGGAGGAAGATAAGGATACAGAAACAGTAACAAAAGGTGAAAAGGATGAAACAGAACCTTCATGTGTGGGATGACGAGACAGGAAGTGTAGTGGTGATTGCAGGAACTGGCTCTTTATATAGTGGACCAAAACGAAACAAGGTACACAGTACAAGGAGTCCAAGCAATTCCCAGAGGTATAACAGAGGCACAAATTGCATCCAAAATGCCTTCTTTTTGGGTAGTGTCGTCAAACATTTAGCCATATCCGAGGGTACTGCTAGTACAGTAAGTGAGACACACACTCAATAAAGAAATTTGAAACCAATTAATAAAAATAACACATACTTTTATTTAAACTTTGATACCAAGATCACTGGAGTCCGGTGAGTACTTTTCGAGTTCTGAATTTTTAGAGTTTGCAAAAGTTTCAGATGCAGTAATGTTATCCTATGAAGGAAGAACACGCACTGTATACAGGTATAGTACAGCGACTTATAGGGCCAATCTCCTGGACTTGCAGTAAGTATGGGGCAAGGTCCAAGGCCACACCAACAGGTTATCTCAGGTGGCACAGGGATGGCAGGGTGTAGTGGTACAGTTCAGCGTCAGGTGCCCCGTGTAGGTCTATGGGGATCAGTCCGGTCACATAGTTGCTGAAGGGGCGGACTGAAAGTCCGATCCAGGCAAACCACTAAGGGGGTTCAAGTCTTGCAGTGCTCAGGACGTTGGGACTTCAGTGGTACCGTTCTCCATGGTCGGATGCAGAGGTGGTTTGGACTGTAGAGTTTACCATCACCACAGGCAGTCGCTGTGAGGGGGCCCACAGCAACAGGCTGCAGGCGTACACTGAGGAACCAGTCCAGCAGACCCAACAGGTGGGTTCAGCTCTCACAAACCCGGGGGATGTAGGGACAACAGTGGTCCTCTTCTCCTGGGCCCGTGGCATCCGGGTGCACAGGTGCATTGGACCGTTTGGTCTCCGTCATTAGAGGCGGTCGCGGTGAAAGGGGGTCTGCAGTATCAGTCTGCAGACTCCATCAGGAAGTCCACAGAGGGCAAGCTTGGGTGGGCTTTGTCTTTGGGGGACCTAGGGACCACGCTGACACCGTTGGCCAACTTCAGCTTGGGCTAGGCAGCTCAGATGCAGTGGTGATGTCCAGATGTGGTTTTTGGCAGTCCCTGTCCTCACAGTTCTTTCTTGGGTGCCTGCAGATGCAGGGAAGCAGCTACTCTACTCCTAGGGAGCTCTTCTTGGTGATTTGCAAAGCACTGGCAGGTCTCCAAGTGCTTTGGAGGCTGCAGTAGCAGGACAGGTCAATTGCTCCTCGATGGTTGGGTGCAGCGGGCAAGCTAGCAGGGCTGGCACCAAGCCCATTGTGCTCTACGGTTCTTGGGTTCAGCTGGCTTCTTGTCCACTCCTCCCTTTGTGTCCGTTTTCGTTTCATTTTTTCAGAGCAGGGAGTGGTCCATAGGAAAAATGTTTTTAGTGCCATTCACAAAGGGGAATGGGTTCCATGGGGACCCCTTCTCATTTGCGAATGGGTTAGTACCAGTTTGAAACTGGTGCTAACTGCGATTGTTTTGCGACCGCATTTGTGCTCACAAAACAATCATACATGGGATTGCGACTCGCAATTAGGAAGGGAACACCCCTTCCTAATTGCGACACACAAACCCTTTTTGCGTTTCGGTAAATAGTTTACAGAATCTCAAAAATGGGTCTGCACATCCCAAAGTGCATTTTGCGCATCACAAACGGCCTGATTCGCCGTTTGTGACGTGCAAAATGCTACGTACATGTAGCCCTGGGTGTCTTGTTTGGGGGAAGGAACACTGCGGACCTGGTTAACAGGAATCCAGTACACATCAGTCAAAGTTGCTTCAAAAAACAGGGAAAAAGTATGTGTGTGGGTTGCGGGGTTGGTACTGCAAACAGAACCCAGCTTCCTACATTGATAACAAGAGACATGATGAGGAGTCAACACTAGAAAGCCCCGAAATTCGGATGTTCTAGCGTTCGGCAGTGCCTGTTACAGGCTCCATAAGTGAACTTGGGCTCCCTGCATATGTTTTTTTATTTTTTAACACAAATTAATCATTACAGTACTCTCATCACATATCTGTAGCCCTAGATAAAGGTTCAGTATCATCGTCAAACTTGAATGCTAACAGGTCTGATGTACAGCTGGTTGGTGATGGAAAATATTCTGATTTTCTGGGGAAAATTCCTAATGCAGAGGAGAATGCACTGGTAGGATTTCTTCTAACACCAAAATAGTAACGAGAAAGAAGTTTTGACAGTGGATTCTCCAATTCATTTGGCACTTTCTCTAGAAAATCACAGGATTTCTTATCACCACCCAACTGTAAATCAGACCCAGACACTGCGTGTACTTGACAGTTAGAGTTCATTTAGTTGTTTAAGATTCATTTGTACACAGAGATCATTACCGGGGCAACTCAGAAAGAATAAAACGTGCAAAGAAACAGGGTTGATGTAGGGGTTGATGGTTACAGTAGGTCAAGTGACATTTGCTCACCTTCACGCACAATGGAGCCATATAGGCCCTTTTTCCGACCCTGGCGGTCATAGACCGCCAGGGCCGCGGGTGACGGAAGCACCGCCAACAGGCTGGCGGTGCTTCCTTGCCCATTCTGACCGCGGCGGTAAAGCCGCGGTCAGAAAAACGGGTCCGGCGGTTTCCCGCCGGATTTCCCCCGGCTGGGCGAATCCGCCATTGACGGCGCTGCAAGCAGCGCCGCCATGGGGATTCTGACCCCCTTCCCGCCAGCCTGTTTCTGGCGGTTTTTACCGCCAGGAACAGGATGGCGGGAACGGGTGTCCTGGGGCCCCTGGGGGGCCCTAGGGGCCCCTGCAATGCCCATGCCAATGGCATGGGCAGTGCAGGGGCCCCCTAACAGGGCCCCAGCCTGCTTTTCACTGTCTGCCTAGCAGACAGTGAAAAGCGCGACGGGTGCAACTGCACCCGTCGCACACCTACAACACCGCCGGCTCCGAATGGAGCTGGCTTCAGTGTTGCAGGCCTCTCTCCCGCTGGGCCGGCTGGCGCTACCTTAGGTAGCGCCTGCCGGCCCAGCGGGAAAGTTGGAATGGCCCCAGCGGTCTTTTGACCGCAGGTGGCCAAATGGCGGTTCCCTCCAGGCGGGTTGCAACCGCCGCCCGCCGGGGTCAGAATGACCCCCATAGTGTCCTCTGCTGCTTGTGCTCTAGACATCCATCTGAGCCGCTATTTAAAGTCCCCGTTAATTCCATGGAGTGACACTGGAACCACGATTAATGATTCTGGATGCTATTTCGCTGGGAGTTAACACAGAACACGAGTTAAACTCTCCAGAATGGAAATTACATGGTCCTTTTGTACAGGTTTTTCCCAATTTTGGGGATCTTAATACTCAAATTTACCACTAATATTTACCACTTGCTCTGTGCAGATGGTAAATATATGCAGGAGGGCGCAGGTGGAGGTACTCTTGGGGTAGTGGAGAAGGCGGTTTGGGGATGGGGTTATTGAAGCGTTTCTGGGGAGCCCTGTCTGCTCCCCATATTGTGCTGGAGGGGGCAGCCATGGGATGTGCTGAGTCTGTGCCCGCCAGACCTGTCAACCTCGACTCAAAAATGCAGGTGAAGTCAGGCATTTAAGAGGGTGATCCCATCAATGTGAAAAGAGTACAAACACTTTTTTGAGGGTGATATAGGTTTGAAAAACGTGTGAACCCATTAAATTCGGAGGAGACCTTTTGTTTGTCAAGTAGGTAAATAAAAGTAACAAGAAGGTGGCATCAGCTAAATGTGGGCGAGTTGACGGTTGTGGGTCATGTCTCTCTCTCAACTATGGCACTTCCAGGTGCAACCCTGCACACAGTAAAACCGAGTATAAAAACACCGAACCTGCTCTGCTTGGAGGAGGCAGTGAAATTGCTAGACAACCATTTTGATGGCAAAAGTCTTTACTTCCAGGGGGTCTCTGGCAGTATAAAATTACTGGTCTTCTCAAAGGAAAATATATTCTTCCTGTACCGAAAATAAAGCTCTACAATTTTTCAAAACAGAAGTTGTGAACTAGTTAAATAAGGGAAGCTGCCTCACAAACGGGTCTCTTTTCTGACTGTCAGACATAGAATGAATTTAACCCTCTCACTTGGAAGATGCCTTTCTTGCTGGAATTTAGAAATGGCACCCAGGAAGATGTGTGCCCTCCAGGCCCCTTCGACCATACATTCCACACACTGAGTTATTTCCTCTTGACCATGTGAGTTATACATATTTGTCTTGGTTCAAAAGTTTGTGATGATACATTTAGCAACTGCTTTACATGCTCCATGTTGCAATTCCTGTAAAGCTTTAAACAGGTCTAATCTTTTAAAATGCAATAAAATATGGGGCATATTTATACTCCGTTTGCACCGGAATTGCGTCGTTTTTTTTGACGCAATTTCGACGCAAAACTAACTCCATATTTATACTTTGGCGTTAGACGCGTCTAGCGCCAAAGTCCATGGAGTTAGTCTCATTTTTTGCGCCGTTTTTTAGCGCCTGCAAAAGGCAGGCGTTAAGGGACCTGTGGGCTCTGAAGGAGCCCAGAGGTGCCCTCCCATGCCCCCAGGGACACCCCCTGTCACCCTTGCCCACCCCAGGAGGACACCCAAGGCTGGAGGGACCCATCCCAGGGACATTAAGGTAAGTTCAGGTAAGTATTTTTTTTTTTTTTTTTTGTGGCATAGGGGGGCCTGATTTGTGCCCCCCTACATGCCACTATGCCCAATGACCATGCCCAGGGGACATAAGTCCCCTGGGCATGGCCATTGGGCAAGGGGGCATGACTCCTGTCTTTGCTAAGACAGGAGTCATTTCTATGGGGGTTGGGAGTCGTAAAAAACGGCGAAAATCGGGTTGAGGCGAAAAAATTGCCTCAACCTGACTTGTCCCATTTCTTGACGCCCAAGCTCCATTTTCCCCTACGCCGGCGCAGCCTGGTGTACGTCGTTTTTTTTAACGCACACCAGACGGCGCCGGTGGCTAACGCCGGCTAACGCCGGCTAACGTCATTCAATAAATACGGCGCCCGCATGGCGCTTCAGAATGGCGTTAGCCGGCGCTAATTTTTTTGACGCAAAACTACGTTGGCGCAGTTTTGCGTCAAAAAGTATAAATATGGGCCTATGTTTTTTAAAAAACACAAATGCCAGGATACCTGATTCAGGCGGGGGACTCTCAATTTTTCATTTTAGCAGTCTCCCGCCTAAAGTTGCCTTTGCTTCAATGTACTTCAGTGGGTCAAATAAAGTCCCACGATCTTTTTCAGAATCTCCCTGTTTAGTGTTTTAAATGTTTCCATATATGCCTTCAGCGTCTCATACGTACCGGCGGCTCCACGTACGTTGAGAGCGGGCGCCTCGAAGGAGCACATGCTCACTGTACACTTGGGGCACTCCTGGAATATGACCATAGGAACATAAAACCTCGGCAATGCAGCATTGCAATCTTTGAAAGAAAAAACGCAAGACTTTGCACAATAATTAACGACGTTGAACAGCAGATTACGCCCCCCTCAACCGCCGACTGCCCATTTTCTAACAGAGCACGGAAACCTACTGAAATCGAAGTACCACCACGGGACAACAAGTGCGCAAATCAAAATTATATTCACACAACCAGTGTCATTCACAATTTTGGACCAGTTTCTCGCAGATTAAAAACGTAAATGGAGCAAGAGCGCCCTCGTGTGGATATATAGAAATTCTATCTTTCCTACAGAAGCTTTCAGCCAGCCCTCTTCATCCAGGTTGGTCTGATAGTGTGCCATTCACATTTTTCTGTGTTGCAAACAGCATGGGCTATTGGGTCAGCCCACTTTAATAACTGCTAACTTTACTGTTTGTGACTACATTCTGTTGTTTCATAAGGAACATATCCACACACAAAGTAATTTCTTTCAGTGCCAGGCACTACTGAAACGTTCTTTTTTGTGCCCATACATTACTTTGGCTTCTAGTCAATGTTTTTGTAATATTGGCTATGGCTCAGCAGCTCCACTAACAATAAATTGTTGCAAAAACAATGACAAAACTAAACAGTCCTTGACAAAGCCAAAAAGCAGGCAGCCAGAGCCAGATCCATTGCTATGTCAATTATGTGGAAACAGCCATGGCCTAAGCCCTACCTCTTTCCTCCAAAAACTAAGCATGTAAATGACTCACAAAAATAATAAGCCATGTTATTTGAGCTTTGGGCGAAACTAATGAACAAGGAATTGTTTTGTTGGTTTTATATTGGTCAGTTTACACAGTCTATGGACAAACGTACACAGATTTGGCCAATATCCTTTGGATGCACACTCCGCCAGTGGGGGTTCTTCTTTTTCCATATGTTCTATAGCAGGATTGTGCCATGTGTTCAGGTTAGCCAAGGACAGCAACATTTCTACTGAATGCACATTATAATTGAAATGTAGATAGGTAATGGGCTTATGACTTTACCACAAATGTCATTACAACGCACGTCTTTACCACATGTCCATTACCATGCAATGCCTTTACCATGCATTGCCTTTACCGCGCATATCTTTACCATGTATGCCTTTACAATAAAATTGTAAGCATATATCAAGTAAGTAAAACCTCTATTTTTAATATATTTATATATGTGTGTGTTTGTATCCATTCCCTGATTGACTGCTAACCCCCAAACTCATCCACCCCTAAACCCTAAAAACACCCTTACCACCCAAATACCCTTACCCACTCTCAACCCTAAAACACTCTGACATCCAAGTGCCCTTACTAACCCCTAAACCCTAAAAATACCCTTATCACCCAAATACCCTTATCCTAAACCCACCCTTACAATGAAAATACCTTTACTCACCATAAAACACCCTTACCACCCTAGTACCCTTACCCTCCCCAAAACCCTAAAAATACCTTTAAAACTCAAATGCCCTTATCCACCCTAAACCAGAAAATGCCCCTCCCACCCAAATACACTTACCCACCCTAAACCCTAAAACACCCTTCCCACCCAAATACCTTTACCCACCCTAAACCCTAAAAACTCTCTTACAACCCAAATCCCTTACCCACCCTAAACATACCTTACAACCCAAATGCCCTTACCTATCCTAAACCCTAAAAATACCCTTACCACCCAAATGCCCTTACCCACCCTAAACCCTAAAAACACCCTTACCACCCAAATGCCTTTACCCACCCTAAACCCTAAAAATACTTATACCACACAAATGCTCTTACCCAACTTAAATCCTACAAATACCTATACTGCCCAAATGTCATTACCCACACTAAACCATAAAAATACGTGTACCACGCAAATGCCATCTTAACTCTAAAAAATACCTATACCACCCAAATACCCTCACCCACCCTAAACCCTAAAAATACCTATACTCTGCTAATGCCCTTACCCACCCTAAAATACCTATACCACCCAACTACTCTTACCCACCCTAAGCCCTAAAAATACCTGTACCACCCAAATACTCTTACCCACCCCAATCCATGAAAACACTGTTACCACCTAAATGCCCTTGCCCACCCTAAATCCTAAAAACACACTACCCAAACACTGTTGCTTACCCTGAATCCTAAAAATATCCATACTGTCCAACTACCCTTACCCACCCTAATCCCTAAAAATATATTTGCCACTCAAATACCCTTCCCCGCCCTAAACCCTAAAAACATCATTACCCACATACATAGATACTTGCAATTTCGTTGTAAAGGTATGCATGGTAAAAACATATGTGTGGTAAAGTTGTGAATTATATGTATTACCTAAATCCAACTTTGTACCCATCCCACTTTATTGCATGAGAAGAATAAATGTTACCAGTTCATAGTTCCTTGTTGACCCTCGAATATGACCAGCAGTGGCACAATAGTACCTGATGAAGAGCAGGTTTGAAAGAAAAGTGCCAAGTATGAGTGTAGGTACTGCAGTCTGCTTTGTTTATGATTCTCCTCCGAACAAAAGTCCTCCATCAGTCCAGAATCTGCCTACCTATTCTTACCTTACCAAATGACCAGAGGTTTTAAATTCGCAAGCACCCCTTTCATTGGGGAGTTGCAGGAGTAGGCGCAGAACTCTCACAAGATAACCCCAAAAATCCATATTTTTGGAAATTAAGCTTTAGCGTTCAAAGTCATTGGTGCTGTAGGCAAGTACCACCTTATACCTAAATTCAGCATTTCTGACTACCCTGGGATAGCTTCCTTTATCTAAGTCATTTAGCTAACCCCAAAAGCACTAATCTCATATCAAAATACCCCGTGTAAAGGCTCCTCTGTGATGCGACTTTGCTGCTCCCCCAGCAGTGTACATGATTTTTTGAGAAACGCTGTGCTAGGTGAACCTTTTTCATAATAGGTGACTACTCTGTTCATATCAAGGCAATGGTACCATTAGTGTTTGGTGGCTTCTGATCCTTAGTTAAGAGGGACACACTTTTTCAACTGCAGGTTAGGCAAGCTCCTTATGGGTCCTCTGTGGTCATTCTCTGCAACCTCTCATGCCCTGGACCCCTCTGAGTGTAAGAAGTGCATGCGTAACATGATTGTTATGCACATGTGGCAACCAGGAACTGCAGTATATGGGCCTTCCTTGTGTATAGCTACAAGAGTAGGGTTACCATGGTTACACAGTGATTGGCTTGAGGTTGGCTGTTTCAGCGTTCCGTGCAATGCTCAGTCCTCTCACCTTTCCTCCACGGGACGTTGTAGCCATATTGTTTCATGTCTAGTTTGGGTGAGCATACTCTCAATGAGCTGCTAGGTGCTCTTTTTTGGTTGCCGCACTGATTTGAACAAGCGCAAGAAAGGCAATCGTTGACTTGCAAGGGGCCACTCTTGACAAAGAAGAGGCCAGGAGCATTTTCCGTCCTCTCACCCAACACAGGTTTGTGCTTTCTGCTGATTCCCTGTTTCTGTATCCACCTCAAGAGATGACGCCACAGCTTCTAATGGGTTGAACCTTGTATTCAGAGTGAATACATATTCACTCTGAACATTATGGGATGCCACGACTATGGATTCTGAGACAAAGTGCATCTTAAGGGATGACTGCTTATCAAATGAGACGACTGTACAACAAGCAAGATGCATTTGAATTTAGTTGAGCCCCCCTGTGCTTGTAAGTGCTACACAAACCATGAGTGGCTGACTGGCCTGGAACCAGCAGTTCTTAATTATGTGACCCGGAATATCAGTTCTTTGTACGTCATTGAAGCTCATTTATCAAGCACAGAGGAAGGGACTGGTCTGCAGCAAAGACTCCAAAGCTACTCTCTTCAGCTGTTGAGAGCAGATTTTACGAATGAGGAAGAACGTCTGCTTGACTTTCTCAGGCCACACTCTGAAATTCATGTTGGTTTGTCACACTGACGGATCTTCTAATTTTTACATGCAATTTAAACTGATCCAGGAAGAGGTTGTATTGTATTTTTAATTTATCTTTATTTTGAATAATGACCTTCTTTGTAAATAGTGTCACGTTTTATATTGTGTAGTCCAGTCACGGCTCGCTGCGCTCACAAGGGGCGGGGCAGGTGTGGCGCACGGGGTTGTTGGGTGAGAGGGGCACACATTTACTTAAACATAAAAATTTACCTGTTCTGCCACTGCACCACTCCTCTTTCCCATGTCACTGCGGGCAGGCGCAGGCTCACAGCCTACCCTGCTGCCAATCCTGACTCTGCTCAGAGCAGCGTTAGG
The DNA here is from genome assembly GCF_031143425.1 of Pleurodeles waltl. Taxonomy (NCBI): domain Eukaryota; kingdom Metazoa; phylum Chordata; class Amphibia; order Caudata; family Salamandridae; genus Pleurodeles; species Pleurodeles waltl. Next base: position 416,378,314 of record NC_090448.1, on the reverse strand, counting down.
ACTGGCTGGGAGCGCCCAGGCAGGGCGCTCCCTGGCAGACTGGGAGCCTGTGCCTGCTCTCTCCAGCCCAGCAACACAGTTTTATTAATAACAAAAAAGCCCCTGATTTCTGATTTTCTTCTGAATATATTATGACCAGGCATTAAAAAAACTCTTTCCTAGGCCCCTATTATGTGTGCCTTGTGATAGGGTGACGTTTTTACCAGGTGCAGATTTTTTTTATTTTCCTTATGTTCCTAATACTTCCCATAAAATGTGGGAATTACATGCAGTGGTTGGTGCTTACCACACCAAAGTCCACATGTGCTGATACTTACCAAGCATTTTTCCCTCTGTAGTTTTGGCAGGTTTCACCTGCCGAAATTTACCTCTGAGATATTGCATGGGTGTGGTTATTACCACACAAAATGTGATTACGATCCCTTTGAAATCGGGGTTTTCATAATTTAAAAGTATAGTCATAACTGGTGCCAAGGAGGCAGTGTATAGGGCTTAGAGGGAGCTCACGAGTGATCTCTTGAATTGCAGAACAGCTCTTGTGAGAGTATTGGTGTCTCTCACGATGGCTAAATAAAAGGAGTCTGACCTCTCTGCACAGGTCACACAGTTATCCCGACACCAAGGTACCTGCATAATAAATTAAATATAACGGAGGAGGCATGTTGCTGCGAACACCTCATCCACTTTGTGAATTTTGTTGTCATGTAGAAATTATGGCTTACCTGTAAGGTTTTCTGCTGTGAACCAAGTTTCATTTTGAAATTATTCAAATTAGCAAACCAGGCAAAGTTTACAGGTGAAAATTCTTCAACAAAAAATGTTAGTAAAATAATTGTCCAACTTTTTTGGGAAAATATTTCTCCCACCAAGTCTGAATTGTTGCTGTTTTCTTTTAACTCAAAAATGTCCTTTGTTGATTTTTTTGTTCCACAAGCGATGCAGAGGAACTTTGCTCACCCCTGGTTATAAGCTAAATAAATAAAATAAGTGCAATGAGATTAACACTGGGCTTCACTTTTAGCAGAACCAGAAATGTAAGGCTGGCATCGAGCATGAACACAAGTAAAGGAAGGGACTGGCCCAGAAGTTTATAAACCAAAAAGGCATTCCAGATATTCTTAGGAGTCGAAAGGTGGTGGTTCTGAATACCGAGGCTGCTTAGTTTTGATTCTACCTTATGATCTTTTTTTCCAACCCCCCTACAATTCCATTCTCTTTAGTCCCTATTTCTGTTTTTTTGTCCCTGATTCCTCTTTTTGTCACTGTATTTTGGTCTACTTCCCCTTCTTTCTCTCTTTTCTGCCTTTTTCGCTCTAGCGCTGGGTCAAAGTCTGATGATAATAAATAAATCCCAGTGCCCAAAACTGAGTGGCGCTGTCCATCAACGGCAACCACTGGTACAAATTAAGCACTAATGTTAGGATTGCTAGTAAGAACTTGCTACTTTAACACTGATCTGCCAGTAGCGTGCTCCTTCATAACTCGGTGACTTGTCAGTGACATGTGACCGCTTTTCAATGGATATATTTTGCAGATATCAACGAGTGTGAAAGTCCTGTGACCTGTGGCGGCCAGGAGTGCGTCAATACTGTGGGGTCCTTCCAGTGCCGCTCGTGTAGACCCGGATACAGGCTCCAGAACCGGCGCTGCATAGGTACAAGTGATATGTACACGGCTGCATGACAGAATGTTTTAAGTATTCAGGTGTTTGTGGTGGCCCTTTAACTCTGGAGAATCCAGGACCAATGTCTGGAGAGAGCCCAGAATTGTAGGCCCATTGTAGAAGGAAGTTATTTGTGCAGCTTCAATCACAATATGTTTATGCCTGGGCACATTTTAATTACACCACCGACATTTTAATTGTGTTGGCGCAATTCACGAAATGTAAAATTCGGGAAATTTCATGAGATTTTGCTCTATATTTGGCCACAGGAAACTGGTTCACATGGACATGTTCAGTGGTGACATTGGCAAACCACATTTGCACACCCCTGTTTTATTTCACATACTGTTCCTCAGGTTTAGCAAAAAACTTATGCAATGTTATACTTATGGAAACCGTGGCTTCAAATGAGGGGTTCACCTAACGTGCCTTGTTGAAATTGTTTTTAATTGTAATCTTGTTTGGCATTTAAATATTATGCAATTGGCCAGTAGTACAGCTTTGCTGCACATTTGCTATTCCTGGGATGAATTATCGCAGATGAGTGTCTGATTAGGTATTTGAAGACGTGGGGTAAGCAGGATATGGAATGTGCCTTCCTTAGGCGCTTCTGATACGCTTGATTTTTAACAAGAACTGAGACAAATTTAACCAAACTTAGCCTATATCAGGTGCCAAATGAGTGACACTACCCCTGGTTGAAAAGAATTCCCATCATGGAATGGCGCATTAAGACAGTGGTGGTAAGACAGAGTGCATCATCATCATCAGGTACAAAATATAGAGTGAAACTTTGCTTACTCATCAAAACTTCCCCTCACTATATTTGTGTGCCTGATATTCTTGATACAATATTTTGTCCACACAATATTTTTTTCCTGATATTTTGGCTAAACACTGAAAATAAGAAAGTGCAAAAAATGAAAGGTTTATTAACGGTGCTGAGGCAGGGGTGCTCGAGTCAGGGATTAGAGGTGTAATTGGTTGATTTTATTTCTCAAAGGTAGTTGTTGGTAGTTAGTGGTATATATAAGGTGCCCAATCTAGCCTGGGATTCCCCTATTATTGAACTCTTTGTCCTGAAACAAGAGGTTTTGTACTTTTTGTTAGCGGAGTACAGTTTTCATGGTATTGAATTCAGTGTTTCTGACTATGGTCCTCATTTAGAGTTTGGCAGAAGTCTGCCAGGGTGGCAGAAGTCATTACCTCCGCCACCCTGGCAGGCTACCTCCTGCCATGTTTAGAGATTAAAAAATACGGATGAATGACATCCTGTCAGTTATCTTCAAGTTTGTGTGGGTAATTTTCTTTTTTTCTGTTCTGGACTGCTTGCCATTCCCTAGTAGACCAGAACTGAAAAAAGTACATCAGACCAAACTCTGAAATAGAGCATAGTATTTTACACCTACACTGACAGCCTCGTTTTCATCAGGCCACTTGCAGAGCCAGAGGGGACACCACCAGCGAAAACATGATGGTCCGTCTGATTCTAAATAGAGGGGATGGACTGTTGGTTTGGGGGCAGGATACTGCAGCACACATTAGTACCCTTTCCACCAACCTCACTAGGACCTAGGTACCTTTTTAGTAGTTCATATTATTGTTCATGTTATTCAAATGTCTTTCATAATGTAGATAATTCAAAGAAGACAGTGTCTGTATTGTGGAACTAGCATATGTCATAAATCTGAAGTGTGTGGAAATTGGTTCTCCTGCAATACACCACGGGCATCAGTACTCTTTTCTTTTAGCCCAGCCTGCCCTATAGCTTATAACCAACTACTCCATCTTAACCCCACAACCAAATTCATAGGCACCTACTCTTTGCCCACATCCAGGGGCAATCGTTGGGCATGTTTAACCAACATATTTATCAACAGCCATCTTCTTCTCTAGCCCTTTGTGCATCAGACTATCTTTCTCCACTGCACATTTATTTTCAGTTACTCCTCTTCCCTCGAGGTATGTGATCCCCTACTACTTGCATACATGTTCTTGGACAGCCAGTCCTCATTGTCTACATCAGTGGCATAATGGGCATAATGCTCTCCCTTACGTAATGTTAGACCTCTCTGCCCAAAAATCACACATAACATATATTACAGAGTGGCTGTAGCTACACTGTAGTTATAGTGAGGATTCCCAGAAATAGGAAATCGTCAGATTTTCGCTTTTTTGACGAACCTCCACAAAACATTGCAGACCTATTGTTTTTTCTGCATTGGTGGACAATGCAAAGTGTCACATTGATTCCTCAAGGAAGTGCAAAGAAAAAAGGGGGGTCCCAAAATGCGTTTTTCCAGCAATGCGTTTTCCATAGACTTTGTACTCGGGCATAGCGGGAAAACGGGAGATCAGATTTCAATGGTATGTGTGACGCATACATTTTATGGTGTGTAGATGTTCCTTTTTGGTATTAAAGGTTAGTGGTGATGTATTTTTAAGCCTAGAAGGCATTACAACTTAGAGCTATCGCAGGCCGTGGTATACCATGGTCATTTTGAGGTACTTATCAATGACAAGGCTGTATATGATTGGCTAATGGCTGCCTTTACAAAAGTAAAAGGCAGCCATGTTGTTTTTACCAAACTTTGGCTCTGTTCTAGGTTAGGGCTTAGATAAAGGTAAATAGTCGTTTTTTTATTTTTCCCTACCTATTACCATTGTATTACAGTGGTCATAGATAGGGAACATTATTTGTATGTTTCTGTACATTTTAAAAAAAGAGGTAACGGAGTATAGCAGCACCACATAGGAAACACCACAGAACCTAAAACAATTTGAAAAAAAATATGTAAATTGTTTTTTAAATGCACTGTACTACACTATATTTCACAAATATCATGTACTACAGTATATTTTCAATTTTTGAGTACTGCAATACTACCTACAAAGTACTGCACTACTATTTAAAAAAATGTAAAAAATAAACTGTACTACACTATATTTCACAAATATAGCATACTACTAGATTTCTGTTTTATTTTTACTGTAACTACCACTGTACTTTGTAGGATGGTAGCACGGTACTCCATAACCAGTTTAAAAAATATATTGGAAAATATAAAAGAATTTCCCTAACTATTTCACCTTCAATAAAGTGAAAATAGTGGAACAGTGGAACAACTATAAAAACTACTGCTTACCTATATTTAAGGCTATAACCCAGATTCTCCAGCACTGGATCTTTCATAGATTCACATGCTTGAATCATCCCCGTCGTCGAGGTGGGAGCCTCACGGTAAGTTTAAATACATAAAGCAGTAAGTCAATAAAAGTAAAACAAGTAGGCCCCAATAGGCCTCCTAGAGTATTTTATAGTCTATCCACTTTGTTTTGTGAAAAGACCCAAACTTCAGTATCAACCAATCAGGATTCAGCCCCTCCCAAACACTCGCAACAGAGGCTGAATTCCCCCAGATTTTCTACCGCACGTCGTGTGAAGGGAGTCTCCCTGAGCTCTGCTCAGTTGTTTTTTTTTCCCTTATTTCTGACTGAAGATTGTTTCTCTCAGAAAACTAGCTCTACAGCTTTACCATGTCTGAAAAGGCAAAGAAGGGTCTGTTCAGAGACTGTGACAATTGTGGGAAGAAGAGACTGCATGTTGATGACCCCCACAAGAAGTGTATCTACTGCCTCCATCCAGAGCACAAGGTGAGAGACTGCAAAATCTGTCGCACCTTTAGTCAAAAAACCCTCAAGGACCGTGAGGGTAGACTTCTCTTATGGCTGCAAAAACAGAAAGCCATAGAACATCCTTCCTCAGACGACAGTGAAGCGTCATCACAGGCTTCTCGCCCTCACAAAAGAACAGGTGAGAGAAGTAGAGGGTCTGATGAGCCACCAAGGAAGGTGCCCAAAAAGGCAAAACAAGTCTCTACTGAGACAAAAAAGGATGTTTCCCACTCAGAGACACTAAAGCATTTGCCAAAAAAGGTTCATTCAGAGCCTACTACGCCTTTGCTTCGGAAAGGCACTTCAAAAAAGGCATCCCTGTCTCTGTCACCCCAAAAAGAGCCAGAAAAGGTCTCTTCAGGTAAAAAACAACCGTCGACGACCACCCCGTCGATGACGGTGTCGACGGTAATATCTAATACTGTATCGTCGACGTTCACAACAGCGGTCTCACCGATGATTATGACGTCGTCGCCATTATTGTCGATGACAATAATTACTGCAAAATCTTTTAAGAAAGCTTCGTCGGCAACCACATCGTCGACGGCGGAGGCCTCCTGGGTTCACCAATCTACCAGGGCACTCCCATCTACGAAGCACCTCTCAATGAGGTTTAAAAAGGCACTGCCGACGACGCCACCTACAGACGATCCGTCGACGAAACAACGGTCGACGAAGGAACCATTGTCCATAAAGGGCCCGTCGACGAAGGGCCCGTCGACGAAAGGCCCGTCTACGAAGGACCCGTCAGCAAAGACGCCGTCAGTGATGGAACCGTCGACGAGAGAACCGTCGACGAGAGAACCGTCGACGATCACATCGTCCACAGCACTAACAGTGTATAAGCCATCGACCTACCTGGATACTTCGCCGCACCATTCTTCATATCATCAGGACGACTCCACCAGGTTCTTACCCCTTTCACTTATTACCATGGGGGACAAGGCGTCTAATATCCTGCCAATGCATACCTCACCAAGTAAAGTGTTGCCATACCCACCACAACATCTTTTAGATGATGATGACGATGATGCATACTCTCAAAATGACGGAATGTTTGGGGCAGCTAGTAGCCCGTCCCAACTCAACGTCAAATGCCAAGAGTTTGATGATGAGGAGGAGCAGCATTACCAGCCTAGTTATGCCTCAACATCCTATCCACAGGCAGAACAACAATCGCCCCTCGCCATGCCTAGCACACTAGTAGCAGACCTACAATATATGTTGAATGACTACTATAAAAGGTTTCCACCATCAACTCAGACCACGCCACCTAGACCTGAAAGCTACCAGACACCTCGGCAAACCCACACTACTAATCTTTCGGAAACACCACAGGCTAGCATACCCGTAACTAGCCAAACTCAGGAAGCTCATCCCTCGTCAGACGACGAAAGGGAAGAGGGTGAGCTAAGAGATTCGGCCGCTAGTGAATGGGATGATTATCTCGTCCCCACACCATCTCCACCGCCAGCAGGTCCGGTAGATTCTCCTCCAGAGGACATAGGAGGCTTTCATAATTTAATAGAGAGGGCGGCAAAACGTTTTGGCCTTTCGATTGTTTCTCATGAAACCAAATGTTTTTTGTACAACTTCAAAGAGCCATCAAAGAGATCGGTAAGAGCTATACCCATTGTAGATTTCTTATGGCAGGAGGGTTTGAAGGCAATGAAGAATCCGGCAACAGTGCCTTCACAAATGCCAAGACTGGAGAAAAAGTACAAGGCCCCAGATGATTCTCCGGCCTGCCTAATCTCACAGCCAAAACCTGATTCTGTCAGGCGGCTCAGCGACGTTCCAAAAATCCCTCCGCACCTATAGCGTCTCCCACAGACAAAGAAGGAAGGAGATTAGACAACATCGGCAAAAAATTCTCCTCTGTTGCAGCGGTCACAGTTAAGGCGGCTAACTCCCTCGCCATCTTAGGAAGATACGATCGCCAAATGTGGGCAGACATGTCTGTCTTTTTAGATCTACTGCCAGAAGACGTCAAGGTGGAACCAAAAAAGGTGTTGCAGGAGGGAGAAAGGGTATCCGCAGAGATAATAGACAGCGCAATAGACATTTCTCTCACTGGCTTAAGGCTACTTCATTTAGACCGGAAGTCCAGAGTCGTGTTCTCGACATGCCTTTTGATGGGGAAAGTTTGTTTGGGAAACATGTCGATGACATGTTGCAGGCTATCAAAACGGATACCGATACGGCAAAATCCCTAGGTACCCTGCAATATAAAAAACAACCTTTTCGTGGAGCAAGGGGAAGAGGAAATTACTCCTTTTGAGGTGGATACCAACAATACAGATCCCAATATCAGTCTTCCTCCACAGGATCACGACACCAGTACCACCAACAACAGCAGCACTATAGGTTACCACCGGCCGCAGCTTACAAACATCCAGCTAGCGGAAGAGGACCTGCCCGAGGAAGAGATACGGGCAGAAAACAATGACCCGCCGGTCATCTCAGCACTTCCCCACCCACCAATATCGAGGGTCGGAGGTCGCATCACTTCCTATTTCCCTCAATGGGAGGCTATAACGTCGGACAGATGGGTACTCGATGTAGTGGCCAGAGGTCATACTCTGGAATTCACACAAACACCACCAATTGTTCCTCCATCGGGCCCACCGCCTCCTAGGATGAACCAACTCCTCAAGGAAGTAAGAGTGATGCTGAGAAAAGGAGCGGTAGAACCAGTCCCTTTATCTCAAAAGAACAGAGGATTCTACTCCAGTTTTTTCCTCGTAAAGAAACCCTCAGGAGACTGGCGCCCCATCCTGGACTTGAGAGCACTGAACAAGTTTCTAAAGAAACAGTCGTTCAGGATGGTAACACTTCAAGGTGTCCTGCGTCTTTTAAATGCTGGAGATCTGATGGCATCCCTAGACCTCCAGGATGCTTATTTTCATATCCCCATACATCGCAACCATCGCAAATTCCTAAGGTCCAGAGTGGGGAGTATGCACCTCCAATTCCGAGTTCTCCCATTCGGTCTCAAATCGGCCCCCAGAATCTTCACAAAAATGTTGGCTCCTGTAGCAGCACATCTCCGCCAGTCAGGTATCCAGGTCTTTCCTTACCTGGACGACTGGCTTATAAAGGCACCCTCAAAGTCGCAAGTAATAAGTCATATTTCCTATTGCCTTCGACTGTTACACAGCCTGGGGTTTGTAGTCAACTACCAGAAATCTCAGCTCCACCCCAAACACGTATTAAACTTCTTGGGAGCAATACTAGACACAGTCCGCAACAAAGCGTACCCATCTCACAAGAGGAAACAAAAGTTAACCTCCTTGGCAGACAGGCTCTTCAGAAAAAAGTTTGTTTCAGTCCGCATCTTAAAAATTGCTAGGGATGATCTCATCATGCATTCCGCTAGTCCCAGATTGCAGGCTCCATATGTGACCCCTGCAAGAGCAATTGGACATACAATGGACCCAAATCAACGGTTCCTTCGAAGACAACATCCACATAACGCCTCTAATGAAAAACACCATGAGGTGGTGGGCGACTCTAACCAATTTGTCAAACGGACTGTCATTCCTTCTTCAAACACCCAGTTACATAGTAACAACGGATGCCTCTCTCGAGGGATGTGGTGCACATTGCCAGGACCTGCAAATCAGCGGAACCTGGAATGCGAAAGAGGTTCGGCTCCACATCAATTACCTAGAACTCAAGGCAATACACTTAGCTCTAAAATCTTTCTTGCCAAAGATACAAAATTCAAGCGTCTTAATCAGGACAGACAACACAACCAGCATGTTTTATCTAAACAAGCAAGGAGGTACGAGATCCCTACAACTCTCGCAGCTAGCACAGCAAATATGGACATGGGCCATCAAGCACAATATTTCACTCAAGGCGGAGCATGTGCCAGGGCAAACCAACGTTCTAGCAGACACCCTGAGCAGTACAGTGATTCCTTATCACGAGTGGGAGCTAGACCAAAAAACTCTCAACAGCCTTTTTCTATTATGGGGCAAACCGAACCTGGACCTATTTGCCACTCTCAAAAACAAGAAATGCCAGTTCTATGCAAATTGGCTTCCCCAAAAAGGGTCGTGGGGGAATGCGTTTTCGATGAGATGGTCCGGAGTTTATGCCTACGCTTTTCCTCCGATCCCGCTCATTCCGAGAGTCATCAACAAACTGAAGACAGAGGGGTGTCGCCTTCTGTTCATAGCTCCCAGATGGCCCAGACAAGTCTGGTACACGGAGCTCCTCATGCTCTCCGAACGGCCACATCTACGACTCAGACAGAGTCCGACTCTTTTAACGATGCACCAGGGACAAGTCAGACACCCAGTTCCGTCATCTCTTCATTTGTCGGCTTGGCTCCTGAATACAATGAATACATGAATCTGAACATTTCCCCGGAGTGTAGAGACATCTTGGCAAAAGCTAGAGCTGACACTACCAATAAAACCTATAGACTTAAATGGAAACGTTTTTGTATATGGTGTGCAGCAGAAGATATACATCCTTTGTCCACTCCTCCAGAACAGGTACTTCCATATCTCTTGCTCTTGGCAAAGTCAGGACTTTCATATTCCTCCATTCGGGTACATCTGGCAGCAATCTCCAGATACCGCAGATCACCACACAGAGGGCCTCATTCTGACCCTGGCGGACGGCGGAGGCCGTCCGCCAGATTACCGCCGCTGAATGACCGCACCGCGGTCAAAAGACCGCGGCGGCCATTCAGACATTTCCTCTGGGCCGGCGGGCGCTCTCCAAAAGAGCGCCCGCCGGCCCAGAGGAAATGCCCCTGCAACGAGGACGCCGGCTTAGAATTGAGCCGGCGTAGTTGCAGGGGTGCGACGGGTGCAGTTGCACCCGTCGCGTATTTCAGTGTCTGCTTAGCAGACACTGAAATACTTTTCGGGGCCCTCTTACGGGGGCCCCTGCCGTGCCCATGCCAATGGCATGGGCACGGCAGGGGCCCCCAGGGGCCCCGCGGCACCCCCTACCGCCATCCTGTTCCTGGCGGGCGAACCGCCAGGAACAGGATGGCGGTAGGGGGTGTCAGAATCCCCCATGGCGGCGCAGCAAGCTGCGCCGCCATGGGGGATTCTAAGGGCAGCGGTAAACCGGCGGGAGACCGCCGGTTTGCCTCTTCTGACCGCGGCCGAACCGCCGCGGTCAGAATGCCCTGCGGGGCACCGCCGGCCTGTCGGCGGTGCTCCCGCCGACCCTGGCAGAATGACCCCCAGAGTCTCTTTATGTTCCACAAGAATTGTCAAGCAATTCATGAAGGGCCTTTTTCGGGTCTTCCCGCCAGTTAGAAAACCTCCGCCATTACGGTCCCTGAATGTTGTGTTGATGCAGCTCATGAAAGCTCCTTTTGAGCCAATCCACAAAGCTGATCTAAAATTCATCGCATGGAAAACAGCGTTACTGCTAGCCCTTACTTCAGCCAAAAGAGTCAGCGACATTCAGGCTTTCACTGTCAAACAGCCTTTCCTCCAATTCACAAACTCAGGGGTGATCCTGCGAACAAATCCTAAATTCATCCCGAAAGTTCCCTCAACGTTTCACTTGAATGAACCAGTCATCTTAAAAACCTTTTTTCCAAATCCGCAAACAGTAGCCGAAAAGACATTACATTCCCTTGATATTAAAAGATGTTTAAAGTTTTATCTACAGAAAACGCAAGCCATCCGCCACTCTGATCAATTATTTGTAGCATTTGGCGGAACAAGAAAGGGGCACGCAGTGTCCAAACAGACTATAGCAAGATGGATTGGCCTGGCAATTCAATTCTGCCATTCAAAAGCAGGTAAACCGCTCCACACCAAAGTGAGAGCCCACTCTACGAGATCAGTAGCCACTTCAGTTGCACTCTTTGCAGGGGTGCCACTACATAGCATCTGTAGAGCTGCAACATGGTCCAGCCAGCATACATTTACAAGGCATTACTGTCTTGAGGAAACTAATAACGTCGATACAGCAGTGGGACAGGCAGTGCTGAGGGATCTATTTCGTTAAGGTGAGCCTCTTACACATCCCACCACCACACTCAAGGTATGTTCGATATTGGTTCTTACTCTTGTTAGTATCTAATTTTATATCAGTGTGGTTTACTCTAATAATGTGCTTCAAATTATTCGCTTTGTTATATTGTATTAACTTGTTGTAGACCTCAAAACAATAACAAAACCGATTGTGTCAAAATTTTCTGCCACACAGCTTTTCTATTGCTCTTCTGTTAATTTGGGCATATATATGTATATATGTATATATGTATTTATATATATATGTATACAGATGTATAGCTGGAGGTATAAAGCTGAACTAATGTGAGTCACATCACTTAAAGAATTACTATAAAATTACAGTCAAGGTAATTCACTAATTAAGGGGACATTACTGCTCGCTACTCTGATTCAAGCATGTGAATCTATGAAAGATCCAATGCTGGAGAAGAAAATTAGTTACTTACCTGTAACTGCAGTTCTCCAGTATTGGTATCTTTCATAGATTCACATGCGGCCCACCCTCCTCCCCTCAGAGGCTCCCCTATTATACAGATATTAAACTTCACACTCCTACTAGAAAATCTGAGGGAATTCAGCCTCTGTTGGGAGTGTTTGGGAGGGGCTGAATCCTTATTGGTTGATACTGAAGTTTGGGTCTTTTCACAAAACAAAGTGGATAGACTATAAAATACTCTAGGAGGCCTATTGGGGCCTACTTGTTTTACTTTTATTGACTTACTGCTTTATGTATTTAAACTTACCGTGAGGCTCCCACCTCGACGACGGGGATGATTCTAGCATGTGAATCTATGAAAGATACCAATACTGGAGAGCTGCAGTTACAGGTAAGTAACTGATTTTCATACAGCCTAACATGTGGGGAAAAAGACATGGCGGCACTTTACATTTGTAAAGACAGCCATTTGCCAATGATATGTGATCGGCATGTACTTCGGTATACCACGAAGTTACTGCAGTATAATGCGGCACGATTTATAACTAAGTGTTTTGTGACTTTTAACTTTAACACTACTTAACCAATTTAGAGATACTATCAAAAACTACCCTTTCCAACCCATAATGTATGGTCATGCCAAATTTCTACATCTGTTCAGCCACTTTTACACTAATTCTGTTTAAACTAGGCTCTACCACTACACCACAAGCCATAACACTACACTCTACACTACACTCTTCCCCACTCCTTCCTATGCCACTCAACGCTATTCCACTTGACACTCATCCACTTTGTGCTATTCTACTGGATAAAACTCCACTTTACGGCACACCACTCTACAACATTCTACTCTATGCCACTCCACTGTATACAACTCCACTCTACGCTATTTCACTCTACACCACTCCACTCCATGCCACTTTATTCTACACTGTGCCATGCCAAGCTATTCCACCCTATGACACTCAATACTAAGCCACTCCACTGTACGCCTCTACACTGTATGCTATTCCAATCTACGCCACTCTACTCTACGCTATTCCTGTATCTGCCACTCCACTCTATGTCACACCATTGTGTGCCTCTCCACTCAACACTATTCCACTTTACGCCACTCCACTCTGCACCACAACAGTGTATGCTTTCCCACTCTATGTCCCTCCGCTCTACAGCATTCTGCCATACCCCACTCCAAAACCACTCTACTCTACCCTATTCCACTGTGCACCACTAGAATCTATGCCACTCCACACTCCGCACTCCACCATGCAGCACACCACTCTACACCACTCCACTCTAGCCACTCCACTCAATTCTAAGCCACTCCAAGGTGAGATATTCTAACCTATGCCACTCCACTGTATGGTATGACACTGTATGCTATTCCAAATTATACCACTACACTCCACTCTATGCCTCTCGGCTCTACACCACTTCACTCCAAGCCACTCTATTCAGTGCTTCTCCACTCTATTCCACATGACTCAAAGCTGGTTCACTCGGTGCAACTCCTCTCTAAGGAACTCCATTCTACGCCTCTCCATTCTATTCCACTTGACTTTACCCTATTTCACTCTATGCCACTCTACTCTATCCTACTCCCCACAACACTTTTGCACTATATTCTACCTCTCACCACTCTTTGCCACTCCACTCCATTCTATGCCTCTACACTCCATTCCACTCCAATCCACGCTATTTCACTCTACACCACTCCACTCTACGCCACTTCACTCGACACCACTCCACTCTATGCTACTCCTCTCTCTGCCACTCAAATGTATGCTATTTGACTCAATGCTACTTTATTGAACACCACTCCAATCTGTGCCACTCCACTCTACACCACTCTATGCTATGCCACTCCACTGTACGCAACCACATTGTACACTATTCTACTCTATGCCACTGCCCTCTATACCACTCAACTCTATGCTAGTCCACTCTTTGCCACTCCACTCTATGCCAATCCATTGTATGCCACCCATTGTAAGCTATTCCGCTCTATGTCACTCCACTGTATGCTACTGCACACTATGCAATTCCACTCTACGCTACTCCACTCTATGCCACACCACTGTACACCATGACACGGTATGCTATTCCACTCTATGCCACTCCATTCTACAGTACTCCACTCTACAGCACTCCACTCCACACCACCCCAACATATGCCACTCCCCTCTATGGCACTCCCCTCAATGCCACTTCAGTCTATGCCACTTCACTCTATGCCATTCCACTCTGTGCCACTCCACTCTCAGCTATTCCACTCTGTACCACTCCACTCTATGTCACTCCACTATATGCTTTTCGACTCAGTGCCACTCTGCTCAAAGCTACTGTACTGTACAGCACCCACTGTACACCACTCTCCTCCACACCATTCTATGCCACTCCACTTTATGCTATTCTAGTCTGTGCCACTGCACTCAACGCCACTCAACTCTATGCCACTCCACTTTATGCCACTCCGCTCAACGCCACTCCACTCTACATCACTCAGTTCTATTACACTGCATGCTACACACGTCCACTCTATGCCACTCCACTCTACGCCACAGCACTGTATGCTATTCCACTCTTCACCACTTCACTTTCCAGCATTGCACTCTACATCACACCACCTTACGCCTCTGTACCCTATGCCACTCCACTCTATGTCACTCCACTCTATGCCCCTCAACTCTATGCCATTCTACTCTACACCACTCAACTCTACGCCACACTACTGTATGCTATTCCACTCTACGCCACTCCACTCTGCTCCATGCCATTCCATTCTACACTATTCCACTGTACACCACTCCACTCAACACCACACCACTCTATGCAACTTCACTGTACACCACTCCACTAGATGCTATTCTACTCTACGCCACTCCATTCTGCGCCACTCCACTATACACCAACCCACTGTATACTACTCCACTCTACGACACTCCACTGTATGCCATTCCACTCTATGCCACTTCACTCTATGCCCCTCCATGCTATTCTATTGCACTCTACGATACTCCACTCTATGCCATTCCACTGTACATCACTACAGTGTATGCCACTCCACTCTATATCACTCCATTCTATGCTATTCTACTCTATGCCACTCCACTCAACGCCACTTACCTGTACAACACTCTTCTCTATGCCACTCGACTCTATGCTATTCCACTCTACCCCGCCCGAGTGTGCGCCACTCTATGCCATTCTACTCTATGCTATTCCACTCTTTGCTACTTCACTCCATGCCACTCCACCACATGTCATTCCACTCTACAGCACTCCACTCTACGCCACTCCACTCCACTCTACACTACTCCACTCTTCGCCATTCCACTCTAAACCTCTCCACTCTAGACCACTCTACTCCATGCTACTCCACTCTGTGCCACTACACTCTATGCAACTGCAGTCTATGCCACTCTACTCTATGCCACTGCACTCTATGCCACTCCACTCTACGCAACAACACCGTACCGTAGTCCACTCTATGCCACTCCACTCTACACCACTTCACTGTATGCCACTCCACTCTACACCACTCCACTCTACACAGTTCCACTTTACGACATTTCAATTTACCCCACTTCACTCTAGGCTACTCTACTGTATGCCACTGTACTGTACACCACTCAACTGTACTCCACTGTACTCTACCACATTTCACTCTACACCATTCTACTCTTTGCTAATGTACTCTACCCACTATACTCTACAGCACTTTATTGTATGCCACTCTACTCTACGCCACTCCGAGCCACTGTATAAAAACAAAAACTATTGTGGATTTACTTTGTGATATCTAACAAAATGTATTTAAAAAAAAATGAAGATCAATACAAATTCAATGAAAAAAACAAGGTTAAAGTTCAGTTATAAGTAGGAAAATGTTATTTATTCTTTTTATGCAAACCAAACATAAACTACTCAAACATTAGAAATTCTAAAGTTCAAAGTTATACATTCAATTTCTAAATTTCGCTCCACCTTCAAAATACTATAACCCATACACCTCTGCAGTGTTGTTAACTCACTAATGTGAAAGCACTGCCTAAATTAGAAATTGAAGGTATAACTATAATTTTAAAAATCTTATTGTTTGAGTAGGTTAAATTTGGTTTGTATACAAAGAATAAAGTTATATTAATTTGAAGGTGGTGTGTATGTGCACATTATATTATAAATTTAAGGTATAACTATAAATTTAGCATTTTTAATAATTTGTGTAGTTTAAATTTGTATTCTATGGAATACATACAAATGTGTATATATATATATATATATATATATATATATATATATATATATATAGTGTCAGTTGCCACTAGGTAGTCATAGTTAGGTCTGCTGTTCCACGGGAAAAGTGTTTTTTATGTTGCTAATACCTTTAGCACAGTGTGATGAATCTCCACATAACTTTCCCGAAAGGCATACTTTTTAACTAGTTGCTGCATGGAAAGCTTCAGAGTGATCCATCAAGCGACGGCCGGGAAAATAGGGGGATTTCAAAATACATTTTTCATTGACTTCTTTATGCAGGGCTACAGCAAAAACTGCTGAACAGAATTGTACCAAATTTGGCAGGAAGCTAGAGCTTGATGCTCAGATTTAGATTTTTGTGATTCAGTATTAATCCATCCAAGTAGTTTTCGGGAAATGAAGGTTGAAAAATAATAGTATATCTGGACGGTTGGGTCCACAAGAGTCTCAAGAGGCATGGCAGGGGTGGACGTTTCAGTTTGCTCTGGTAGCTTTAACTGGTGAATTTCTGTGTTTTTTTTTTTTTTGTTCAAAATGTGAATATTAATGTTGTCACTGACAAATTCACCTAACTGCAACATACTTTAACCTTTGATGTTTTCAGTGAATTTCTAAGGTTGAACTTTTTATCACACTTAACTATAATAGTACTTTGATGGTACTTTAACCTTTGTTTTTCTTCAGTATATATATGTCGGTCGTCACTAGGTAGTTATAGTTAGGACCTAGCTTCTATAGAAAAATAGTTTTTTGTTTTGCTAATAACTTTGGTGCTGTTTGATGATCTTCACGCAATTTTCCAAAAAACAACGGACGTCACTTCAGTTGCTGCCTGGAAAGTTTTGGGTTGATCTGTCAAGCGGAGGCCGAAAAAAAGGGGGTGTCCCAAAACACATTTTCACCATTCATTTTTCCATAGGAATTTTGAACAGCGATAGCGCCAAAACCACTGAACGGAATTACACCAAATTTGGCATAAAGGTAGCTCTTGGTCCAGAAAGAGGCCTTCTTGTTATTTGGTCTAAATCCGTACATTAGTTTAAGAGAACTTAAAGGCAATTTAAATTTGTATGTATAGGGACTTGAAGGATTTGCAACCCCTTCCTATCTCGTGCTGAGATCTGATTGGCTGATAACACTTCAACAAGGAAGTGTTACCAGCCATGTTGGGACTCGGCTTCAGCCGAGTCCCACAAAAAAGGTTAAAAATAAAGAAACATGGTCAGGGTAGGGTCAGCCTGACCCCTAAACTCTGTTGGTGAGACCCCAGAGGGACCCCCCCTCCACCCCCCAATGGCTATTAAGCATTTTTTTTATTTATTTTTATTTTCAGCTGGAATTGCGACGGATCCGCCATAAATTAAAGAAAAAAATGAAGTGCTGGCTTCTGCGCTTAGTATTTTTAGTCTTTTTAAAGCCCCCGGGTGGGCCAAGCCCCGGGGGCATTTTTTATTTGTAACGGGTGGCACTTAGCCCCCACTGAAGCTCCAGGAACTTCCACCTCCCAGGATGATGTAGATAATATGTGTGGGGGGCCACTCCTCCCCGGGGATAACTGATTTATTTCTGTGGGAGAGGCCCATTAATGAGGGTGGCTGCATGGCTTCCCCGCAGCCCCCAGGACCAGCACCTCCCCAGGGCTTCAAACAATTAAAATGCATGGGGGGGCACTCGGCCCACCCGCAGTCCCAGGGACCGCCACCTCCCCGGGCATTGAATACATTTGGTGCTGGAGGCCACGTGGCCCCTCCACAGCCATAGGGAACAGCACCTCCCTGGGAGATTAAATACCTTTGGCATGGGGGGTTGTACAGCCCGCCCGCAGCTCCGGGTACCACCACCTCCCCGGGACAAATCCTAAAAAAAAGAAAAGGGGTCTGTTTTGGACCCCCGAAGCCCCAAGGAACGAAAAAACCTCCCCAGGGCTATGCACAATGGAGGGGGGCCGCGCGGACTCTCTCAAGGAGCCACTGATGGCCCTGGGGACCGGCACCCCCATGGCCGGCTCCTGCTGTGTCCCGGGGTGCCCACCCCTGGGACATAACTGTTTACTGTGGCTTGGCTGCAGCTTTGACAGCAAACATAACTCTGCTTTCTGGCAGCTGGACATGTCAAACAGATCTGGCTGTCAGAAAGCGGAGTTTTCATCTGTCTTCCCTTCATGCAGATATGCATGCAGGGAATGAAAGATGAAAACATTTCTTCTGCAAGCAGGGAGCTGCTATTGAAAGCAGCTCCCTGCTTGAGGGAGCAATGCCAGCTCACGCAGGAGGCGGGAGGCGGCTGGGACCGCGAGGAGAGTCCCCCGCGGTCCCTGATAGCCCATAAAGGACGACGATAAAAAATAAAAAAACAATCACATGGGACCACAGGGGAGTCCTTGAAGCTTCCCCGCCCGCTGTCCCAGATAGCCTGTAAAGGGCAAAAACAAATTTAAGAAAAAAACACATAGCTAGCCTAATGGTGAAGGTGCTATACTTTCACCCTGAGAGTTGAGGGTTTGAGTATAGGTGTGTCCCTAGTCATTTCTCTCATTTCATTATTTTTATCTTCAAATGTTTATTGCTGATACTGGAAGAAGATTTTACTATTTTTAATTGACAAATACATTTTTGTTTTCAATTTGTGCAGAAATATCACATTCTGAGTATATCATACACCAATCCCTTAAAGAACTCTCTCTCCCTCTCACTCTCTCTCTCCCCCTCTCTTTCAATCTTTCTCCCACTCACACACCCACTCTGATCCTTACGCACCCACTCAGAGTTCCACTCAGACACACATGCACTCACTTACTGGTGTCCTACGTTAACTATAACGTGCGCCCTTGCAATGCACTGCTAATTACTCCACAAATTACGACACTCATGACATCTTTGATAACATCACTCATAACATCAATGTAAAAGTTGCATTACATTGTTTGACGAAAAACTGTGCATGGCGGGGGCGTGAGTAATAGTTACCCTAGGGCACGAGTTATAATTACTTGAGATAACTCTTAACTATAACTGGTGACTTTCTATGGTTTGGTATGTTTAAAATGTGAGCCTAAATATAACGTCCCTGTAACCTTTGGTTTTTTAAGTGAATTATATACATATGATGACATTCAGCACCAACCCTTCACCGCACTCTTATATGCCATTTGGTCTTCTTTCTACTTCCATGGGCATCAACACTCAAGGCCATGGGTATCCTGGCTTTGCAATTCTGTTCTTTGAATATTTAGCTCTTTTTCTGCTCAAGATCCAATATTTTTGGGATCCTCAGCTTTACCCCAAATGTACGGGCATCCAGTTCAAATCCCCAGACTCCTGGTACATGTGTCACCCACTCTTAGCCCAGTGAAAAAACAGTTTCATTCCTTCATTTTAATACCTGTGTTATATAGGAACCTAACCTTCACCCTCCTGGTACATGGGCCTCTGTTACTCACCTCTACAAGCCCTTGAACTGTTGCCTCCTCCACTCAGATCAGTGTAAATGTTCTGCTTGCACTCCATGGCAAATGACCATGCTTAAAGCTCATGGGTCTCTTTCCTTCATCCTAGATCCAAGGGAACTTAATCCTCATATTCTATATCCTCTGGAAACCATTTCCCCTCTCCAGCTTGATAAGCATTTTTGGTCTTTCTTTGTGTCTCAACTACATTTTCAATTCCTTGACAAAGTTTGTTATCCTTTTCAGATATCAATGAGTGTCAGAACGAGGCGGTTTGTGGCTCCAGTGGGAGATGCATCAACACTGACGGATCTTACCGGTGCGACTGTAAGGCGGGTTACCAGCTCAGCAGTGAGGGAGTAAAGTGTACAGGTCAGTCTGGCATCTCCACTGAAAATACTCATAGTCAGCAACATGAACTAATCTAGCCGGGGCATATTGTGAACAGATGCCCTTCATGTCTGTGCTATGGCAAGCGTTGTTGATTATACCCCTCCTTTGTGCCTAGGCTTTGCTTGACCTCGGACCATGCAATGATGCTTGCAATGATTTTTGTGTTCATATAGTTGGATAAATTAAGTGTCACACACCGAATAGCTCTCATAAAGCAACCCTGATCTAACTTGTATCTGAAGTCAACAGACGGAAAGAATATTGAAGCACAGGGCATCATCCCATGTCTACAGAACACATTTGTAAGAAGACAGCCTATTAGAGCTTCTTGGTAAAATAAGTGATTTGAAGAATGGCTAAAAGTGGAATTTTCAGTAAATTTTATGAGCAATAGACCTTTCTTCACACAAAATCAGAATTAAAAAGAAAGCCAACTAACAGGAAACACAGCTGAGCTGAGCTGATCAGCGTCCAAGCACTGCAAAGTCTAAAAATCTCCAGGCACATGCCTTAGAAGATACTACACTGGTGCAGGTTGGAGCCCCGGACAAGGGTATGGCTATTATTAGTGCAGCAGGTGTAGTATTAGTACAAGGGAAAGCGGTGGAGAATCCCACTGTATACCACTGGAAGCGGGTCCATATTCCTTGTTTGTTTCAGGACCCACGATTCCATTGCTGCGCCACTGTTTGCAGACCGTCAATTATCATCGTCGGGGACTTGGGAAGTGAGTCAATCAGTGTTTACAATTCTGCAATTTCGTATCCAATCCCAAATATTCTAGAAGGAAGAAAGCATAAGGTAAGGTATAGCCTTCCCGTGCTTCCAAGGCCGGGAATGAAACGTGGGGACGCAGCACCTGATGATTGGAACTGCTTTGCGATGAACATCTCTTTCAACTGCTTAATTAATAAGTTATATTTCCTTTGCCCCTTGCAGATATCAACGAGTGCCTGGAGAGTGAATACTGCTTCCCCCAGGGGGAGTGTCTGAATACCGAGGGCTCCTACTCCTGCCTCTGTGCAGAGGGCTATACCACCACCCCAGACGGGACCAACTGCATAGGTGAGCCCTTGCACCACATTGCGTTTGGTTGCAATGTGAAGTGAAATCCTCACAAGGCTAAGGAAATTGTGCCATTGTATCATCCGTAGGTTAGCAGCCTAGTTTCGAAAAAGTAAGTTGTAGCTGGTGAGGTGGAGGTCCTTTCCTGGAAGTTAAATTATGTTTGCTTCCCTTCGTCTCCTTATTTTTGGTCAAATAAAATTCAGCCTCTTACTGTCCCCGTGTCTCAGTGAGGTGTTTACAAATACTAATATGTAAGACTCAAGTCTGAAAAGGGTAATATTTTGCTAGTTACTTAAAGCAGTCTTTTCTGCAAGATACCACAGGCACCAGGCACTGGTTCTTTCAGCATGTAGCCAGTAAGCAAGGCTTTAAAATACAGTAAATATTGGCCCATATTTATACTTTTTTAGCGCCGCAGTTGCATCATTTTTTTATGAAAAAGCGGCGCAAACTTACAAAATACAACTGTATTTTGTAAGTTTGCGCTGCTTTTGTGTCAAAAAGCGGCGGAAATGCGGCGCTAAAAAAGTATAAGAATGGGCCCTTGACTTTACAAGAGTTTGACTCACTGGGAAGCTCTACGAACCAGTTAAGAGGGAGGGACCCTGAATAAAATCAAAGGTATCCCACATTTTATTTTAGAAATAGTGGCACGCTTATCGGATATAAGAAAAGATTAATTGCAAGCTTGAAAACTACTTCAAGCTGGCAAAGAGTGAGGTCCAGTGCTTAATTTGTGCTTGGGGTTTCCAGTGCGGAGCACCGGCACTTATTATTGAGGGCCGGCGTTTATTTTTCTGCCTCAAGCATTTGCCTCGAGCAAAAGACACATATAGGAAAGACGGAGGAAGAGAAAAATGAAAAAGCGTCACAAAAGGAGAATGTAGAAAGGTACTAGAGTGAGTTGAAGGGGCAGGGAGTGGCTTTAATTTAATATGGATTGAAGAGGCCTGAGATGGTTTCAGGATTACGCCGCCTCAGTGTTCCGTGTTCGCACATTTAATTGCAGCAGCTGCGTGTTTAAAAGGGGGGCTTTGGGCACTTGTACGTTTTTATTTACAAATTAAGCACTGGTCAGGTCACCAAAGATCCAAACCGTAGGTGCTGTGACTGGGCTTTCTTTGCCATGTTTGTCTGAGGTCCACCTCAACTGTTACACAATCCATAGTTTGGTTATAAACAGAGCCGCCAGAATTGTGCTGTTATGCAAACTAAATGGCAGGGGGTTGGTTAAATTATGCGGTACGAAATGGCGGATTATGGCAAATAATGTTGTAGTATTTAACTATTTTGACATTTTAACAGATATTAATATTTCCTGGTGAAATATTTCACCTCATTTCTACAGTTAAACCTTTGAAAACAACAATCAACAACTGAAAGGTGACCAGTTAATACTTGCAGAGTCAACCGCTGGACTGCATCACGTGTGACACTTTAATATAGTTTGACTGACTTGAACTATAAACACTTGTTGAAATCTGAAAGTTAAGCATCAGATTGTGGGTAATGTGATCCGTGCAGTAAATCTACGAATTATACAGAAAAGGCCGCTTCCGCAAAATCTCATATTTCTAGTGGACCTGTGTATGGGGTGATAAATTATGAGTTTACATCAGGTGTAAAACAAAATTCATTTGATTCAAAGTGGTCATTTTATTGAAATACAAATATTTATGAAGCTGAAACACTTTAGTAATTTGTTCTTGGTTTTCTTCATGCTGCCATAATTCTAACCCTAGTAAATTCACACTTCTACTTTGTGGAACTCTCCAACACATTGTGCTAAATGTATGAAGTTATTTTGGGTAAACTTGTGGTGTCTAAAGTTGTTTGTATTACTGAACACCTAAATGTCACAGAGGTCAGTTCACAAGAGCATCTCAGAGTACGTAAAAGAGCACTCCTATGTTAATCTTTACTCACTCTTGCATGTCTTTTTGAATCTGTCCCAAAACATATAAAGTGGCAATATATGGTTCATAATCAAACACAGTATTTACAAGTAGAGAGGATTGTGGCCTCTTTGCAACTCAAAATAGATGTTTATTCGCCCCAAGCATTCGCTTGTGCAAGTGAAATGCATTGTAGAATGATATACTTAATAATTGCATGTTACTAGATGAGAGGATTAATAGGGGGAAACCTCAACTTCTGAATATAGGGCATAAAAAATGTGTTTTTCTAGATAAATAGGAAGGTGATTTACAGAGTCCTCTATAATTTTTTTCCTGACTTTTGTATGTTCACTTCTCTGCTTTGGAAGACAAGGACGAGTGCCGGCAAGGAGGAGTCTGTAGGGGAGGTCGCTGCACTAACACAGAAGGATCATTCGACTGTACCTGCCAAACAGGTTTCAAGGCCAGTGAGGACAAAGCTGCCTGCGTGGGTGAGTTCCTTTATGTTTCATCAACCTGTACGTAGGATCTGGTATGTTCTTTCGCGGTGATCTCATTGACATAGGCATTGCTTTACAGTTTCCTTTCAAGCTACAGTTAAAAGAATAGACTGCCAAAGTAGAAAGTGAAAAAGGGAAAATTATTTTACAAAAGCACCATAACATGTAATTTCGAAGCGTGGAAGTGTATTATCATAGTCAAATGAGAAATTTAAATGAAAGGTATAAAGAGAATTCCGATAATTTTAAAGTTCTTTACCGGGGGTGTGGCCCGGCAAGATGGCTGACAGGACGCATTCCTAAACTGCTCCTCACAGACCACACTAACATCCTGAAGAATCCTGCGTGTGCTGCCATGTGGTCAGACTAGTGTTTTGGGACTTACTTGGCAGCGCTTCACCGCACCCCTGGGTTCTATTTGTGGCCTGGCGCAGCCACTCTGAGAGCAGTGGGGGACTTCGGCGCCCGACGGGCCTACTGATCAGCCGCGCCGCGACTGTGCTCACAAGGCGGCTGACACTCTGGAAGTGAGTCGGGCATGCGGCGCAGCCTTCCAGCCACAGTGAGGAGCACTCCTGGTCCGCGTGGTTCAGGGGTTTTGACGTTCTGGAGTTGTGGCCATTCTTAGGGTCCTCCCTTCTCATCTTTCATGAAGGACATGGCCTGGGGCGAAAGAGCCAAGACGCGACTCTTGAGCCAGTGAGTGTCCCCGCCTCATGGTTGCTGTGCTGGGCCTGGGGATTGACGCGTTCTGAGTGGCTTTGGGGCCCTGGTGTTCCTTGCTGGGTCTGCGGGAGCCCATCAGCAGTTCCAACATGAGTCAGGAGACTCCACCAGAGGAAGCAAGTCTGATGTGACCGCGAAGAGCCGGTCTTGTGGAGCAGCAGTGTGGGGGCCTCCTTCTCTCCGTCTCCCCCTTGGCATTGTGGAAGTGGCACAGAGCAAACAGTGCAATTTGTGGGGGCTGGCATTTGGACTTGAGGGGGCTTCTGTGTTGCCCCTGACTGTGGACCACTCTTGGAAATGAGCCTGAGACCCTATAGAGTGATTTACTCCTTGCTACACATTGACTAGATCCGGGTCATTGGCCCATAACTTCTGCAGGCGATTTGGGGATTCCACCTCTTAAAGAGGAGCACATTGAGGTGCTTGGTACACGGCTGGAACAGCCCATAGCTTTGTGCATGGGCTGGTGCAGGGACTGGTGAGGTGAGGGGGTGTCTACCCGTGGGAGTGTCCACACAGGCTGGCCCAGTGGTTGTGGTGCAAGAGTGGTGGGTTGCCTCTTGCTTTCAACATCGGGAAGAGCAGGTGTCCGGTCCACCGCAGGGGAAGACCTTGGAGCAGTATACCACTCAGATGCCCCTCTCACAGCAGTAGACACAACAGAGTGGTGCCTGTGGGGATCCAGCGTTGGACCCAGTGCCTGAGGAGCCCTCTTGGGCAGACATCCTGGCAGCCATTCAGGGGTCCTGCTTGGCCTTAGGAGGTAAAATACAGACTGTGGCACTTGAGGCAAACACCCTCTGTGCAGGCCTATGAAAAGTATCAGACAAGGTTCGGGTAGCTAAGGCGTCTATTTCTGAACTTCAGACAGAGGTGGCTTCGCTCAGAAAGCAAGTGGCTACCATCACGTCCAAAACTGGGGCCCTGGAGGCCCAGGTGAAAAGTGCAGAGGGGCGGTTGTGCTGCAATCAGATCCACCTCCTAGGGTTCCCTGAGCCGGCTGAGAGGGACATAATGGAGAGCGTTGTTCAGGGTTGAATCAGGGACACGATAAAACCTACTGGATTGTCCCCTTTTTTGTCATCAAGAGAGCTCACTGGGCATTGGTGGCCCCTCCGAGGCCAGGGACGATGCCACAGGCCATTATAGCTAATTTCCTGAACTATAAGGACAGGAACTGTATCCTCCTGGTGGCCCAAGAGACTGACAATGCCAATTATGGGAAACATTTCATCTCAGTCTACCTGGACTGCACCCAGAAGGTCCAGGGGAATCGGCAAAGCCTTCATGGAGGTTAAGAGAAAGCTGAAATCCGTAGGCCTCGGGTACATGCTATTATATCCTGAGTGTGTCCTCAGAGGGCAAGTCTCACCTCTTTGACTCACCAAAGGATATTTGGAGATGGTTGGAGATATGGGACAAGGTGCTATGAGATAAAGTGGCCTCCTGAAGAACTGGTCCTGAAGTGACAGAGGGCTGTACAGCTCAGACTGGAGGCTACGTGAGGAGACTGTGCCCTGTGGGGATCGGGACCCTGGCAGCCAGAAGCCCTCAAGCTTTGTCGTCCAGGGTGATGGCACCATGGTGCTGGCTTCCCCGTGGATGTCCTGAGAGTGATGAGGAGGCCTCTGGCCTTGACAATGGCCGTGGAGATGAATAACTCTGCTGTTTGAGGGTGAAGCCAGTATTGTTTCTGTGTTCGCCTTCTCTGGAGGGGCAGAGGTATCCTACCAGGGGAGCACATAAAACTATGCTGGATTGTATCCTAGATTCCACATTGGTGTAGTTTGTCATGTACTATTGTTACAGATTCAAATCATTGGTTGGTGTCCAAAGGAGTCCTTTCCACATGTAGTGGTAGGCCATAATTGTGGGGGATGGAGTAGGCTATGGGTCCTCACAGCATGGACAAATATGAATGAGCAATATGGTTAGTTGTTGTAATGTTCGTCTGGTTTAGGGGGAATTGGGCAAGTTCTGTTGGTCTGCCCTCTTTTTTTCTTGGGGGGCTAAGTATGTTTTGCAGTGCAGGTACTGGCGCAGGGTGCTTTGTTTCCTTTGAAGCAGACCCAGGGTTGTCTGGCTGTATGGGTTAGGGGAAGGTCTGACTCTGGAAAGTGGTCTATGCTTCATGATGGCTGATTATACTAATATTGTCACCTGGAATTTGAACAGATTGAAGGGCTACGCCAAGTGGTACAAGGTTAACTAATTTCTCAAACATAACAAGATCCACATTGCCTGTCTTCATGAAACCCATCTCATGAGCAGTGAGCCTAAGAAATTGGGCAAAAGGTGGAGAGGGCAGCTCTTCTCCGTGACTCACTCCAGGGGAGTGGCTATTTGGCTTGCACCAGAGGTGCTATTTCATCATAAATACAGCGAAGCAGATATTCAGAGGTGTTATGTCCTGCTCCAGGGCACACTAGATGGTAAAGATATCACAATTGTGAACACTTATGCCCCTAATGTGGATGATGGGAAGTTTTACAAGGCAATGTATAACTTGCTCGACTGCAGTCTGGTATCCCCGGTGATTTGGGCTGGCGACTTCAATTGTGTCCTTGATGGTGGTAGTGACCGGCACCCACCAATACAGGGGACGAAACCACAATTGACTAGCTCACTATCCTTGGTTATGCAACATCTGGGGTTACTGGATGGTTGGCGCCCACTTCATCTGCGGTTGCGGGAATACACTTGCCACTCACTGGGACAAAACCCATAGCCACCTGGGCCATCTGCTGGTGGCTGGGGTAGATCCTGCATGGCTGCGGGAGGTCATTTACCTGGAACCGTTACTCTCTGACCATATGCTGGTTCTGCTCCACTTGTAGTGGAGTGAGGATATCCACCTTGCGAAGAGTTGGTGCATGCCTTCCGAACTCCTAACCGATGCAGTCAGTAGAGACTCACTGGCAACCGCACTCACTAATTACTTAGCAAACGATTGGGGCACCACCAGAGCTACTGAGTGGGAAGGTCTCAAAGCGGTTATGATGGGAGCATGCATAGGGACTACCTGGGGGGGCGGCGGAGGCAACAAGAAGCAGACATCAAGATACAGGAACAAGTCCAGTAGGTTCATAGCTTGTATACAAAAACAAGAGCTAGAGCATGGGTACTCACAAACATTTTCCCAGGAGCCAAAAAGTTTGGTCTGTGATGTGTCTGGGGGCCGCATTGATGGCAGTGCAGAGGCGGTTGGCTGGCGTGCCTGGGGGCATTGGTGGCAAGAAAGGTGTAGGAGAAGCAAAAGATATATATTTATTTATATATATATATACACACATATACCTTGTGGCTGAAATGAACAATGGGAAACCAGAAAACCTGGAATTTATCCCGGCTTCCCCACTTTCCCAAATTGTGTGATTCTAGGCAATTGTTTAACTTCACTTTCCCTCCTTTTTCTGCATTATCGCATATAAGACCTTGAAATATATGATTTCATGGTGTGTGCTGCACAAAACCTGCTTCTGTGTTTGATTGAATAAACTATAATGTTGTTCATGTATGATAGGAACCCAGGCCACCCATAAAGTGCACATAACAAGTGACATCCCTCTTTAAATTTACTATTGGTGGTGTTCTCAGGGTAAGGGGAAGAATAAATGTTTGAAAACTATCACTTTTACATGAATACATCTCAATGTACTGATATAACAAATTGTACTAGGGTGAAAAGGCTCTGTATGTTAACTAAATACACTTTTTTAATTTTGAAGTGACTGACATAGTTTTACACTTATGCTGCAAGATGTCTTTAAAAATGAAGGCGTTTCTAAAGTTAAGTGCTGGAGTCCCCAGTCACTTCCGTTCTTTAACACCAAGTAAGTTTAAATAAATGAGTGTGTGTCTATTTAATATTTTTATTGTAAGTGCTGAGTCGAACAAACAGCTGTCCAGTGCTTCTCTTGCCCAGGGGGGCGGCATGTTAAGGTCAGAGGGGCCGCATGAGGCCCGCGGGCCATACTTTGAGTATCCATGAGCTAGAGGCTCCCCCATCATACATCTTTGTGCACCGGACAGGAGCCTGGTGAAGAGTCAGCTGGATGTCCTTCACACCACTAGGGTGCATTTTCGAGTTGTCTACTGTGCCAATGAGGTTTATCGACCAGGTGCAGTTGAAGATTTTCTTGCAAGGTGGACCTACAGCACATATCACTGAAGAGTGTGCAGTAACTAGATGGGGTGATTACGTTGGAGGAGAAGGGAACAACATTGTGTGCTCTCAATAAATCAAAAGCCTCAGTGGGGGATGGTTACCTGGTGGAATTCTTTCAGACCTTCTCTGCGGAGCTGGGGGAAAAGCTGCTGGAGGTTCTCCTGAGGTCCAGAATAAGCGGCTCCTCTCACCCGCCATGCGTGAAGGCATTATCTGCCTCATATTGAAACCTGGAGGGACCCTGCGGACCCGTCATCATATAGGCAACTCACCATGCTCAGTTCAGAAGTTAAAATCATCTTTAAACTGCTGGCTACAAGGTTGGGAGGGGTATTACGGGGACTGATACATGAGGATCAGTGTGGTGTTATGCTGGCCCACAGTACTACCTTTAACATTCATAGGCTGACTCATGTCCTACACAAGACTATGCAAGATGACCAGGATGTGGCACTTCAATAGATTTGGAGAAGGCATTCGATACAGTTGACTGGGGTTATCTGATGGCGGTGCTGTAAGGGATGGGTTCGGGCCCACCTTTCGGAATTGGGTGTAATTACTCTATACTGACCCTATAGTATGCATCAGGGTGAGGGGTGCAAATTCAGAGTCCTGGACTGTCGCAAGGGGTATCTGATAGGGTGGCCCTTTTTCACCACTCGTTTTTGTCCTAGCCATTGTGCCTTTGGCAATACTATTAGCAGGGAGCTGGAACCCTGGGGTATCCGAGTGGTAGGAACCAATCATATAATTTCATCGTATGCAGATGATGTGCTAGTATGTGTTCACTCCCTCGGCGAGACGGTGCCACTCCTAATGAGGCTTATGGCTGAGTTCGGTGAGATCTCCGGCTTGAAGGTCAATGTCAGGAAGACAATATTATTTCCTTTGAGGAGACTGGTGGAGATTACACATGAGCAGCTTCTTGACCTGGGGATCCAATGGGAATCTTCTGCTTCCTAGGCAATATAGTTGCACACATTGAGGCCGCCCTCCAATGGATGAACGTAGACAGGGTCCTGGGGGGCCTCACAGGATCCATTGAGTCCTGGAATATATTTCTCCTATCGGTGTTGGGTAGGGCAGGAGTCGCCAAGATGGTGTTCCTCACACGCTGTCTGTATCTGGTGCAGAATTTACTATTCTCACTTAGTCTGAGAGTATTTAAAAAACTGGATAGTCTGTTGGTCTTTTTGGTGTGGGCTGGCTAGCAGAGCAACCCTGTCGGTTCTTAAAATAGACATGGAAGAAGGTGGGTTGGCCCTTCCTGACATGCAACTCTATTACTTTCAGGGCATCCGCAATATGATGCTCAATGGGTATCAGAGCCCGACAATTTGGAAAAGAGGCTCTTTAATGACATGCTTTGGGGGGGCACGATGGCATGCTTGCTGATGAGAGGCAGCTGCTCTGAGCATTCAATTCCATATCTGGTGACACACAACAGCAATATGGGAAGTGATGGTAAAGAATGTGCTTCGCAGGGCTCCCTTTGACAGGGAACTATGGCCCATATTTATCCTTTTTTTAGCGCCGCATTTGCGCCGCTTTTTGACGCAAAAGCTCCGCAAACTTACAAAATACAATTGTATTTTGTAAGTTTGCGCCGCTTTTGCGTCAGAAAATGACGCAAATGCGTCGCTAAAAAAGTATAAATATGGGCCTATGTCTTTGGGATCTTGCACCATTTTGCATCCTTAATATGGACATGTCAATGGAACAGTGGAGGGAGAGTGGTTGTCCCTTGGACGGTGACCTATATCCAGGTGAGGTCTGTATTACTTTCCCTGACGCGCAGGAAGCATTTCATGTGGGGCCAGAACAATTCCTGCAGTATGCTTGGCTGGAAAACACAGCAAGGGAGGTATGGTACAGCTTTGAAGCAGCACCGCTGCCCTCCCAGGTACTAGGTGGACTGCTTAGATGAGGGGAGGGGAGGAAAGGCACCTGATTACCCTAACCTTACTGATAAAGCGTCGAAGGGTGACATGACAAACCCTTCATACAGAGCGTAGCAGGCACAGGAGCATGAATTGACGGAACCTTTTGTGGATGTAGAGTGGGGCATGCCTGTGCACTGGTGCAGGCCATCTCTTGTAACAACAGGTTTAAATAACTGCACTTTAGTTACCTACACTGCACGTTTGTGACTTGATTTCAGTTGAACAAGATAGATCCCAAAAGGGCAGCGAAGTGTGTGCGAGATGGGGAAATGGGTGCCACTTTCTTATACCTTGCTATGTCCTGCGATGCAGTTCATGGGTTTTTGGAGGGAGGCCATGCCTAAGACTGAGACAGTTATGGGTCTTGATACCCCCCCCTCACGCCTGGGGCCTGTCTGCTAGGTATACTGGTGAGACCTAGGGGGCGGAAGATCCCATACAAGTTTTCCCAGCTTCTCCTCCTCCTGGTTAAGCCAGCGGGTGGCCACAGATGACATTCTGGCTCAAAGATGTGCTTGAATGTGGGTGGCAGAAGAACTACATCTGGGCTTGTCTCAATGGATGAAAAAGTTGTTGAAAATGTGATGTTATGGGGGCTCCTACTGGATAGGCTTAATAGTGGTGAGGATTCAGGCACTGACTCCGACTCAGGGGACGGTGTGATACATTTTATTGCTCCCAGACAGGTACCGAAGTTGGGACAGCCACATGTAGTTATAATTTGTATGCATCAGTATAGGTGCTGTGACGTGGACTATATATTGTACTGTTTATCTCGTTAAGCACCCTCACGCTGCGCTATCTTGCAGTGTTCTGAAGCACCTATAACTGGGGGATGTTGCAATACTTTGATATAGCTCATGCACCAGTAACTGGGGAAATGCACTGCATTTTGTATTGTGTTGTTATGCATGGACTATTAATAAAACAAAGTTTTAAAAAGTTATTTACCACACTGTCCTCTCTAACACAATTTACACTAGCCACTCTCTACTGTTTTATTTATACCTGTTCCTTGCCAAACTCAGTGGATACCTCTTCCAAATCTCAAAGATGGTGACTGCTCCAACACTTTTTCTCCTGCGTTGTTATCCCCCTTACACTCTTCATTGTTTTTTTCATCACAGCCTTTTTGCAATTAACCCTCTCCGCAATGTCTCCTTCACACAGTAGTTGAATCTAGTTTGCATTCATTGTTAGAGGTATTACCTGTTATCTGCCACTGCAACTTAATATGAGCAGCCTCCAACATGGATGTCAATTCAGGGTCACTGGGAGAAGCAGCTGCTAGTGATGGTTTGCTCTTTAGTACCCCTAGCAGTCTCCTTGCTGCCTCTTTCTTCAGGTGTCAAAAGGGAGACATCAGAAACAGAAGGTAAGGAGTGCTGTTAGAGGTTTTTCTACTTTTTGTCCTTTTTCTAACTCCTTATCAACTAATGGTAGACTGATTAGGAGCTAATGATCGAACAAGAAGTCAAGCATGTGATGTCGTTGGGAAGTCATAGTGTACATGATGACACTTTCCCTACCACTGGCATATTGGTGAATTGACATCCATGCTCTACATTCTAGTATTGAGGCATCCTCTTATTGAAGACTACAGAAACTGTGGTAAGCTAAAACCTGGTGAGAAGGTGTCATTATATCCATTTGTGAATATGTAGAGTACTATCATGTCTTCAAAACACTAAAAGAATGCTGAAGATGTACTCACAGGAGGTAAGAACTCCTTTTTTTTAGTGTGGCATGCACCATCAAGTGGCTCTTTAATGTACCAGTGGGAAGAACCTGTTAAGGATCATTCCTTCATTACTGTCCTCTGTGCCTCTCCTGGCCCCTAAGCCTCTAGATTGTTGCAATGCCCAAGTGATATAATCTCTGGAAATAGCTCTAGTATTGTTCCTGTCAAATGTGGATACCTCAGAAAATGCATTCAAAATTACCATTTTTTTTTTTATTGATGCTGCCCTTTTCACATAATTAAGAAACTGATAATCTGCCTTCTGAAACTATCTAGGGAAGATGTTTCAGTGTCTGATCTGTGCACTGTCATTAAGAGCCTTCATCAGGACTATAAATTGAGACAGATCCTGATAGTAAGACACTGTGGAAATCACCACATGTGTGTGAGGTCATTCCACATAAGTGATACAATGATAGCCATATTCTTCTTTTGGGTGTGGGCCTTCACATTAAAGAGACAGTCACTGCATATTGTTCTCAGCCTAGGAAGGCAGAAATAGCTAGGTTCTGCTTCTTCAAACAGAAGAGAGAAATCTGTTCCCTAAAGATGCGCCCTCTGGAGTGGATCTGCTACATCTCTTGCATTTGTTGAGCACGACCAGCCTATTTGGCTCATACTGTCTTCCAAATACCTTCATCTTCTACTGTTAACTCACAGATGTATACGGGGGCGTGGCCACGGAGCTGAACATGGCGCACGCTTAGCTGTTCAGCTCCGGAGGGGCCGACACTAATCTGTAGCCTGGACGCACCAGACCGGGCGGTCCTGCATTTGGAGACGGACACGACGATCGGCGCGGGCGGGACCGCTGGGGCGCGGTCTCGGCCCCGGCGCAGACCTCTGGAAGACTCGGGCTGCCCAGTGCTGGTGGGAGCCCGCGGCCCTGTTGATAACCGGAGGCCGGGAGCGCCGGACCGGGTGGTCTCCCGCTCTGAGGCAGAGGCGGCGACCGGTGTGAGCAGGCGGGACCGCTGGGATGCGGTCGCGGCCCCGGCGCGGGCCCCCGGCGGACTCGGGCTGCCCGGCGCTGGTTGGGACCCGCGATCTTCCCGCCGGACAGAGGCCACGGCCCCGGGTGAGGCCGCGGGCTGCGCCCGGGGCTGGGCGCGGGAGAGAAGCCACCGGGACTAATATCTAATAACCATAACAGCCGGGGAAAATACCTCCCGGTGACGGGCCGGCCTCCCTCTCTGTGGGCGGGGCCTGGTGCCCGCTGGCTGCGGGACCACCTGCGCTGCAGCTGCACGGGCGCGGGGAACCCCCCGGGGCTGCCCAGCGAGGAGACAGCTGTGGGCACACCCCCCCAGGAACACATAACCGGCGTAGCTGTGGCTGCTGCCCGGGGGCCCTCGGACACCAACAACAGAACTCTCTCTATCCCAAGCAGCTCCAATTGAACACTATTCGTCCTTTGGGAGGCAGAGTA
This sequence comes from Pleurodeles waltl, assembly GCF_031143425.1. Lineage (NCBI taxonomy): Eukaryota > Metazoa > Chordata > Amphibia > Caudata > Salamandridae > Pleurodeles > Pleurodeles waltl. The sequence goes on along the minus strand of NC_090448.1, from coordinate 416,344,967 downwards.
GCACAGAGTCTGCCCGCACCAACCAACACCGCCCATCGAGGTTGAAGGTCGGGTGCCCCTTTCGCCAGGTACGGGGCGCCTCCTGGCCGGCAGGGACACCACCGGCTTGGGGGTCTACTGTACCTGCCTTTTAAATACATCACAGCTCAATTCATGAAACCCAGCAACCCCGGATCAGCTCAAATTATTCTCTCATGCAAAGAGTAGATGGGACGTGACCAGAGAGCTGAACACGACACACGCTTAATCGTTTGGTCTTGGAGGGGCCAACAGCAGACCTGGTGCCGGATGCGCCGGACCGAGTGACCCTCCATCGGGGGGTGGACGCGGTGACCCGCACGGACGAGCAGGGCTGCTGGGACGCGGCCGTAGCCCCGGCGCGGACTTTCGGCGGGGCCGGACTGCACAGCGCTGACGGAGACCTACGGCCCTGCCACTTAACGCGCTGGGAGCGGCCGGCGGAGCGCCTGGGGCTCGCCCTGGAGCACCCGGGTCCAGTGACTGAGACAACCGAGGCCTGGATTAGTGGACAAATCAGCAGCGAACAGCATAAGCTCCTGGGCTGCGTGGCGGGCCTGCTGGGATGCCTCTCCCTGCCTGACCAATGCCCCCCAAGGGCAGACATAAGAGCAAAGCCATGGACCACCCGACACCGCCGGGGGACAATGAGTCGACCATACAGAACCAGTCACAAATCAAAGTACAAGACACCCTAGACAAGATACTGGGTGCCATTGAAGACACCAAAACCACATTACAGCGCGACATCAATCAGGTGGCGATAGAGGTGGGCCTCCTGAGAGCTGATCATCATAAATTGCCCGACAGAGTAAAGGAAACGGAAGCAACGCTGGCGGAAGTCGTCCCAAAACAAAAAGATGTGTCAGCAGAGGTGACCTCCTTGGCTGGCAGAGTGGCAAAGCTTGAACAGCGAGCTGAGGACGCAGAGGGTAGAAACAGGAGGAATAATGTGCGCGTGGTGGGCCTCCCCGAGGGGGCCGAGGGGACGAATATGGTGGAATTTCTGGAGAAATGGCTAAGCACGGTCGTCGCACCAGGATGTCTGACCCCCTTCTACTCACTGGAGCGAGCACATCGTGTGCCATCTAGACCACTGGCTCCTGGCAGGCCACTGCGGGCTGTAATTGCTAAACTCCTGCACTACAGAGACAGAGACATCCTCTTACAGAAAGCCAGGGAAACGGGTCTGTTTAAGGTAGCCAATGGCGAAGCGACACTGTTCCCTGACTTCACTTTGGAAGTCCAAAACAAGCGCGCCTTCTTCCTGGCGGTTAAAAGAACCTTGCGAGAAGAGGGGATACAGTACTCGCTGCTCTATCCAGCAAGACTACGAGTGGTTGCGCAGGGAAAGACCACGTTCTTCCAAACCCCAGAGGAGGCATGGGAATGGCTCGAAAGGCATGGGACACAGCCGGCGTGGCCTACACTCGAAAATCACGGGGCGAGCGGGACCCGCCGGGCCCCGAGGGGGAAAAGACCCAGAGATTGCCCACGACTGACGCCAACGCGGTCACTGGCAAGAGAGAGGCTCTGGAGGCGGTGGCCAAGGTGGGTGGAGAGACATCGCCCCGGGAGGGCTCTGAAGAAGAATCGTATGATACGGTGGTGTCCTCACCCGGTGGCTCCGGGGGCTCGACTTACACGCCGAGGGTGACCCCACAAACCGCTGACGAACTCGCATAGTTTGAACCCGCGCTGGCGCCGAAAGACGAGACAAGCTGAGCAGAAAAATGGCCCCTCCGGACCTGGCCGCCCCCCCTGACTTGACTCTCGCCTTCAGATTTGGCCGGCGAGTATTGCATTGATGTGTTTGAATAATTTACAGTGTTGCATAACTTGTTGGGCAGCCTACAGTTTCGGAGGTGCCCTGGGGATGGGGAGTTGGGGTTTGCAGTTATGAGTTACATCGGCTACATGTGTGAAATGGATCGACCACAATGAAGGTACAAGTTTGCGGGGCAATCGGTCAGGGCCCTGGGCGCGCCGAGCCTACACACAACAGGCTTCGAGAATAGGATGGCAGACCACAATATCATAACCTGGAATGTCAGGGGGATGGGTACTCCAGCTAAGAGACATAGAATTCTTTCCTTCCTAAAAAGAAGAGGGGTGCAGATAGCTATGTTACAAGAGACCCACCTGGCACCTGGAGAGGCAGAAAAGCTAAGACGGAGATGGAGGGGACAGGTGTTTGCCACAGAATATTCAGCTTACGCAAGACGCGTTCTGATTTGGATTAGGGCGGGGGTCCCCCTAACGATTGATTCCTCCAACATAGATACAGAGGGAAGGTTTGTCATACTAGAGGGGAAATTACAGGGGCTCCCGTTGATCCTGAGTTGTATATACGCCCCCAATCAGGACCAAATCTCATTCATGACGGGTCTGTCTAGACACCTCACTCGTCAACACATGGGGGAAGTACTAATAGGAGGAGACTTTAACGCAGTGCTCGACATAGACTTGGACAGATCCACCCCCCCACTACAGGGGGCAACATCAACCAAAACAGCACAAAAACTAGTTGAGTGGCTAGACACCTGGGGACTGGTAGATGCTTGGCGGTTACAACACCTGACTATCAGGGACTATTCGTTTTACTCGGGCCTCCACCAGGTACATACTAGAATTGATAGGATGGTTTGCACTGCGGGATTGGCTCGAAATGTGACCCACTCTGAGTACCTTGCTCGCACAATATCGGATCATAATCCTCTATTGCTGACACTGAGGGTATCACAGGACAGACACCCCATACCATCATGGAGAATGTTCCCTGCAGCGCTAGAGGACCAGGCATATAGGGAGGAATTGCGATGTTACCTAACAGAACACATAGAAGCTAACAAGGGATCCACCTCCACCAGAGCCATAGAATGGGAGACACTCAAAGTGGTGACGAGGGGTTACTGTCTTGGACAGTCTGTGAGGGTAAGACGCACACTAGAGAGAGAACTAAATGCACTGGAGAAGGTCATTCACGAGGGGGAGCTGAGACAGGGCCCTGCAGTGCAAGTAGATAAAAAGTACGATCGTGCACATAGAGAGCACTCCCAAGTTGAAGAGCGACTTAGATGCCACAGCATGCAAAGATACCTGACATCCTTACAGTCAGAGGAGGGGAGATCCGGTAAACTCCTGGCACGGCTAGTGCGCCCGAACGGAGACAGTGACCCCATCACAAGTGTATTGGACTGAGGGGGAACACGCAGACTCAGCCTAGAATCCATTAATGACGCATTCAGAGATTATTACACGCACTTGTACAGGAAGCCCACAGACTTGGGGACGGGGATTCTTGACAATTTCCTGACTCGGATTCCCCTGCCGGTACTGAACCTAGAAGACAGGGTCAGCCTAGGAGGGCCAGTGACCACAGATGAGATAACCGAAGCAATTGCGCAGCTGGCCCCTGGGAAGACCCCTGGCACAGACGGTCTTCCTATGGACTTTTATAAAAAGTATAAATCCTTACTAGTCCCTAGATTGATGGAAATGTATATGGAATCGGCACAGAATGGAGAACTCCCATGCACACTACGTGAGGCATTGGTAGTGCCACTCCCCAAAACATATAGCAGGGAGGCATCAGTAACTGACTACCGCACCCTCTATCAATGCTAAATAGCGACTTTAAGATCCTCAGTAACATCTTGGCCAATCGGCTATTGCCCCACATGCCCACTCTGATACACCCTGACCAGAACGGATTCATACCTGGTCGCAGCACCTCTCTGAATCTCAGACGAATTTTCTCTATCTTACATATGCCCAACGAATCGAAACCGCCAACCGGGACCATGCTAGCGGTGGACTTTGAAAAGGCCTTCGACTCGATCAGATGGGACTACTTGAGGGCGGCAATGTTAAAAATGGGCCTGAGGGAGTGCTGGGTCAGATGGGTGGACCTATTATACTCATCCCCACTAGCGAGGGTCAGGACGGGTAGGACAATCTCCGGTGCATATCCAGTACACCGGGGAACTAGACAGGGGTGCCCTCTATCCCCATTGTTGTTCGCCCTGGCGATGGAGCCCCTAGCGGCCTGGGTACGTGGTGACGGAGCGGGCAGAGGGATTCGGTGGGGACCAACTGATCACATTATCTCGCTATATGCAGATGATATTTTGATCTATCTCAGAGATGGGGCGAGCGGTCTCCCCTGGGCACTGGAGGCCCTAGAGGAGTTCGGGGAGGTATCAGGATTACGACTTAACCGTAACAAAACATATGTGTTCCCCTTGACGCCCGGTTACAGATGTCCCGCAGTGTGCCCAACGGACTTGAAATGGGCCCCACGGACCTTCAGATACCTGGGGATTCAGATTTACCATGACCTGGGAGACTTAAGAGAGGGCAACCTTGGTAAAGCGCTCCGATCCCTGAGATCCTCAGTAGGATTTTGGCGCTCTCTGAAACTGCCAGTGATGGCCAGAGTGGCACTATCCAAGATGATCATGCTTCCCCGACTTCTCTACTATTTCGCCAATTTGCCACTATTGATCCCCCAGGCATGGTTCCGCGACCTGAATGCGTTGCTCAGGGAACTAATATGGGACGATGGACGTAGACAAACCACACTCACGACTATCTGTAGACCACCGCACACAGGAGGATTGGGAGCCCCTGACTTTGAGGCATACTACCTGGCATCCCAACTACAGTGGGTATCCGGTTGGCTGGCGGGCCGGGGCCAACTGGATTTATGTACTGCCCAAGGAGTAACGGACACGGCATGGATTGCGGCATGTATGGCAAACAGGAAGATAACCCCCCCCCGGAACAATATAATGATACAAGTTGCGATGGCATGCTGGAAAAGATGTACGAAAAGGGTGGGAGTGGGTCCTCCATATTTCCCAGCTTTACCACTGTCGGTGCTTGCCCTGGAACCTGAGGGGAGGGGACCGGGAAACATGGGACTTGGCCCTTGGTTGACAGCTGGAATAGAAGCAGTGGGCGGGCTCTTCAAGGAGGGTGTGATGAGGGGATTTGCTGAACTAACGGAAGAGGGTGTTCCCAGGGGGCAGTTTCTACTCTATGGGAAGCTAGTACACATTCTTAAAGCTCACTGGGACACAGTGAATGCGGAACCCGCCACCCACGAGGTCCTGCACTTACTGTTGACATAAGGGGAGGAATCACATCTGATCGCCAAAATATATCGGGCCCAAGTTGAGGCAGCCTTAGACCCTTTACAGTCGCTGAGAGGGCGGTGGGAGAACATGATTGGGCGGGAATTATCTGACTCAGAGTGGAATAGAGTACTGGCCTACCCCCGGATGATATCATGTAACACGCGGTTAAGATACATCCAATACAATTATTTACACAGGACGTATCTCACACCCCACAGACTGTTCCGTATATACGGAGGGGCCCCTAGGACTTGCCCGAGATGCGGAGGAGGAGGGGCGGATTTTGACCACATGGTTTGGACATGTCCAGTGATCCAGTCTGGCTGGAGGGAAATATTGCCCATCCTAACTGAACTGTTTGAGTTTGAGTTGAGACCTACCCCTGAATTATGCCTGCTAGGCCTCAGACCAGCTGCGCTCTGCGGAAAAGTGAGGGGACGCTTCCTGGACCTATCCCTGGCCCTTTACAAGAGACTAATCTCGAGGGGCTGGAAGGCCCCAGATCACCCTATACTGACTGACTGGAAAAGGGATATCTCAGCATGGTCTAAAGCTGAACTACAGGTCCTAAAAGCAGAAGAAGCCAGGAATATCCGCCAGGTTCCTATTGTCCCGGGGTGGGAAGATTTAATGACGAACTGGGATAGTATAAATAAGAGGCTGGCAAACCCAGTCGGAGAAACAAGTGAAATCCAACCCACACTGAGGATAGAACCAAATGGGGAAAATACATAAACAGGCACCCAAAACTGGCCCAAATCACAAATAGATCACACCAAGAGTAAGGATGCGAAGACAATTAGCCCTCTGACCCCCACTCTACCAACAGAAGTAGCAAGAAGCGTGAGTGACCTGCCGCCCCCACTGCGCGCCGGTGCGCCCTGGGTTGACCTTTTCTCCCGCCCAAAAATCGATACGTACCTTTAAACACTAACAACTATAAAAGCCACTCACACAAAGCCTTAAAGTTGACCTCTCGGGGTCCTTTTCCCCCTTCCTCCTTTTCCTTCCTCCAATTAGACCAACATTAATGTCACTTGGAGTTGTATACCCTCCACTTCGTGTTTTCCCTTCCTTCCCTCTTCCCTCCCCAACCCCATCACTACCCTTGTCCTCCCACCTTTAACACCCCCACCTCTCTCCCAAGTTACAAGAAAGAAGGGGTTTAAGTTTATTGTTTGATTGTTAATTATACAGAACAGTGAAATGTAAAAAGGAAATACATGTTAACAAGTAAATGAGCACAATTTACTAAATAAGGAACAGAAAGATTAACAACAATAAAAGTAACAAACAATGAGCAAAAAGCAAAGTATTGCATAAAAACGAAATGTGTAACAAATGCGGAAATACAATATGAACAAGCATGTAACTGTATAACAACAAAATGTTAATAAAAATATATTAAAAAAAAAAAACTCACAGATGTGTACCCTTGAAACAACACCCGTTTTCATCTTTTGTCGTTTGCACTCTGTTTTCCCTTCTAATTTCCCTAAAAACTTCTTGTTTGGATGTGTTGTTAAACCTTTTCATAGCCCTTATTTCCTTGCGCACGTTTTTTCCTAGTGGTAGTTTATCTACAATGTGCTTTTACTTCCAGCTTCACTCACTCGATTAAACAATCTCCCCAACCACCTTTTCCCTTTAACTTTCTTCTGGGTTTTTCTTATATCTTCTTTTCCCCCCCGAGTTGCTTGCCCTTTAACCTTCTTTAACCATGTATATATTTATTGCCTCTTCGCCCTCCTAAGTTTTTGATCTCTTATTGCGGACTGGGCGAAATTTAAATTGTCAGTGAAGTTCAGATAATTTCGGGAATTTTGTATTATGCCGGTTACATGAAATTATGCCACTTTGCTCAGTTACGTGCCATTTGCTGTAAAAAATATACAGTGAATGCACAGGAACAACCGAATGCAAGCGGCTGTTGTTCGCAGTGCTTATGATTTTTGCACTATTTGTTTCACACGAAATGAGCCCTAAATTGACAAAAAGTCGCATTTTTCACTGAAATATAGCACAAAACACAGGGTTTTACACACCCTACTCTTGTTCCTTCTCTCTCCCATATGTTTGCTTTTATTTTAATAATCCCTTCTCCCTTTACATATTTTTTCTTATGCATCCGGCTCTCTTCCATGTGTTTGCTACCATAGCTGCATCTCTGTATGGTCTCGTATTCCTTCCTTTCCATCCTATTCGAGAGAGCTTCCTCTCTGTATGTACATCTTCCACTCGCTCTTGTGTTTTACTCATATATCTCTTCTCCACAAGCTTTATGTTTTACACCTCTCTTCGTGTATTTGTTCAGTAATTCACATTTTTCTTTGCATGTGTTTTTTTTTTATATACATTTTCTTCTGCGCATGTTTGTTCTCTTAAACTCCTCATCCTCTAATTGGTGTTCTGTTATACCTCATCTGACTTGCATGCTTTTGTAACCTTATTACTCCTTTTCCTTCCCTTTGTTCTATAATTCTCCTGCTTTCTTCTTTTTTTCTGTCATGCCATCTATCTCTATTAACGCTCTTGCCTTCATACAGTGTGTTTGTCTTTTTAAACTTATTTTTTCTTGAGGTCTTTACAGGCTCCCATCTCTGTTTTTTCAGCTTAGTCTTATCCCTACCATGTGTGGTCTCAAGCCATGCCCCTATGTATTGCTTTTCAATGTCTTCTTTTTCAATTTTTTTCTCCATTCCTTTCTCCAAGCCTTCCTCCTCGATATCCTTCCAAAACTCTTATTGCAAATAGCCTGGGCTGTCTAAATTATACTGTACTTTACTCAGTGTTAATAACTTTGATGAATATACTGACACCACGCCATGGTCTCTTTTTCTAGATGTCGATGAGTGTCTGGATTCCGTTGTTTCTCCTTGTGGGACACAGCGCTGTGAGAATACGCCAGGATCTTACAAGTGTCTCTCACGGTGTGAAACGGGATACCGATTAACTGCATCAGGGGGCTGTGTAGGTAAGCGTGATGGCTGAAATGTAAGGAACGTCTGTGCAATGGTGTGCTTGAGATGTACTTGATTGGGTGCTCCTAGCGCACTGTTGCTCAAGATATGAGAGGACAAGTCATCTGGATTCCCCTCTCAAAGACTGTCCTAGGTAGAGTTCTAGGATGTTTCTTTGGGAGGCCTGAAGTGGTTTCCATGTGATGGTACTGTATATTCCATTGCACATTGTAGGAAAGTCAGGACCCCCCCGGCCCCCCATCACCTTGTAGGAATCAAATGGAAATAGGGCTGACAGCCTTGACACCTTCCAGGAGGAGCTGACACCTGCACTTAATTAAAAGGTAAGCACCAGAAAGTCCAACACCAGGGAGAAATAATACAGGAAGTACAAGAGAAAAACACAGATATCTGGCAAGATCTGAACCCTCTAACGGACAGGGGTAATGGGATACAGTAGGGCACTTAAAAGAACTGACAAGTACAATACTTAAAACGCTCATCATCCATTAAGCAGTCGGACTGCTTGCCTTCCAGATGGCCCAGCAGGCTAGTGACCTATTCAAATGCAGAGGAACCAGAAGGATTACTGGAATGGGAAGAAGCTATCAACTCCTTTGATGGGGAAGCTGAAGTGTAAACACTGAAATGTGAAAGGTGCACATGAGGGAGGAGCCGAGTACAACTTCAGAGTGAAAACTAGAGCTTTTCGGCACACGGATGTCAGGCACTGCAATGTAGTCAGAAGAACGCTTAAATGGCATCACTACCACTGTGGTACAGAAGAGAGCATAGAGGCCGCCGTCTTGGATGATATAAGGTGAACCACGGCTGTTGACACTGGCAGGCTCCATCTTTGCTGGCCCTAGGAGGCTACCACTAGACCAGCTGCCTGAAATGCAGTTGCCCTTGAAACCACCTTGTCTTGCAAACTTATTGACACTCCAACTACAGGACAGTGTCCCATGCACCCTGCATTTAATGTAAGGTACTGTGTGTCCTTCGCAGCTCACATATGTTGAAGTCTTCATAAACCTGAATATCCTTTGAGGAAGTGTCTCTCTGTGGATCTGTGGTTGAGAAGCAGTTCCTGCCTTAGGGCATTAGGGCATTGCCCCACTGATATTTTGGCCTCCCTGACCCCTTATTACATGTGAATAAAATACACTACATACAGTACTCTTTCACTTTGACTAATAACAATTGAATCTTATTTTATTCAGTCAGCTTCACAGCGTGAGTCAGCCTTCAGCCACCTTAGTGGCTCTGAAGGGGGTGGGGCTTCAGTTTGAAAGATACACATACTGGTGCTGGTGAGGCGCAGTGAGTGCACAGCACCTAGGAAACAAAGTGCGCATGTCGGGTTGGACGGCTGCTTTTCTCTGGCCAGCCCAACATGCGCACTAAAGGCTTCCCTCTACTGCACATTAGTGAGCAAGGTTTGCTCAAAGCCGCAGACCCCCGGTCTCCTAATGAGTGGTGAGTTTGCCCACTCAAGCCAATCCTGGCATTGCTTTCATGCTGTGTAACAGCAAGGGAGCAGCATCTGGATTGGCTGAGAGACGTGGTTGCCCATCAAGGTATGTATCTGTTCCTTCCTGGACACACCATGACCTCTCGCATCGAAGCTGAGAAGCTGCAGACCATCGACTCTAAATGAGAGTACTTCCCTGAGTACAACTACTACGAACTGATTGATTGCTACTCAGGTGAGTACAGCTTCTGTAACCGCAGGTGAATTACTAACGTATCTACTCTTATTTAAGCCTGTGACCTGTAGAGCGATCTCTGCAGCCGGTGCATTAACCTACTTGGCTAAGTACTGGGAGTTTAACATACATATTGGTGTAGCCCCATCACATAAATTGTTTTGCTGGACCTATAATGAGTCAACTTGTACAGCGCCTAGTATGCTCAATAGGGTGTCGAGGGACTACGGAGGTTCGGTGTTATTTACGATGCGAAGCTAACCTTGAAGGCCAAACAAGGTCTGAGAGCAAACTGCAGACTGGGTAGGCAGCCTTGGGATATGGGGCTGAATCTGAACTAGGAAGTCATGAGTAAAGCTGGAGACACTCGTGCAACAGACAGTATAAAATGCCCCTTTATACCAGAGTATTTGCAACCCTTGGATTCAAAAAGCAGTGATGTTCACTTATGTCTCATGTTAGGGCTTTGCCTGCTCTGTTAACTGAAAGCTACATCTGAGGTGAACTCGTAAATAAAGCGTTGTTTTTTTGTCCAAAACAAATGTAATAATCTTATTTAACCAGTGGCGTCCTAGTTCATTTTCGTCAGCAAGCAGAGCTTTGAACTGTATTGCTAGAGTTCTGTGATGAATGTTCACAGAGGCCCACCAGGGGGAGACTGCATCGCTTCTGGTGCATATCACGCGTGGTATCTCTTTGTTGTGCATTCCAACGGAGGTTCAAACTCCAGGCCCGTGCACTGCCAAATTTGTGATGGGCAGTAACTTTTTACCCAGTATCCGTAGAAGTAGTCCTGCGCCTTTTTCAGGCCAGAAAATATGCTGCGCAAGTGGTGTAATATAGTGTAACAAAAAAGGATGCCCGTCAGAATGTGGTAACGGAGCTCTCTGTCGTTCCTGTGTTTCACTCATGGACATCGAGCTGGAGGTGCACTTGTGATGTAGGAGCTGCAAGTGTTTGCGTTTCGGCCCTTTATTACCCTTTCTATCCCCTCTAAACCCTTTTCCAAAAATTAAACCGCTGGATGTCTTTCTACCCCACGGACAACCCACTTTTTTTAAACTAGTGCTGCTTAGTTTCGTCTTCATACCCAGTCAGTGTGTATAAGTTCCACGATGCAAATAAAATGTACATGGTTATGTAGTTGAGAGCTCCTAACAGAAGACCCTAGGCTGCATTCTCTCAGCGCGGTGCAAGGCGTGGCCGCGCGATGCTGCAGTTCTCATTCACAACTGGACTGATTCCCTCTACTAAAGTGTGGCTCACAACATTTGGACTAGAAACAGTCAATCATCAGAACACTTTTTCTCGTAACAGGGCCCGAACACGTTTGGCGAGCTCTGTGTTGGTGACCCATTTGAAATAGTATTTCCCTGTATTTTTATTTTTGCCCCCGGCCAACTCCACCCTGCTAAAGATGTGTTCTAGTGAGACCCCCGGTTATAGTGGGGGTGGGTGTAGTGTCCTATGCTGGACACGTTCTAGTGTTCCACCAGCCACTAGGCTGAGGGCTGGATTTACACACACACCCCACACCCATCCAACACAGGCGTCACCAGTCACGTGACCCTGCCAATAAAAAGGTGCATGTGCCCGAGGCCAGTTACCAGAACAGTAACCATTTGACTGCGTCACCTCATTTTAGTAGCATGAGGGCCTAGAGCCCCCAACACTACAGTAGGTGTGCTTAGGGGGATTTCATGTTCACTTACCTACTAGGCAGTATAATGCGATCCATTGAACATTTCACATATCCCTTTGCGGGGAAGAATCGGGCATGAGTGTGCAGCACAGGGTTACAGGGGACTTGAAGACTGTGGCTATCTTTTACTACCCCTTCTGTGGTTGTGAGGCGCATTGTCTTTGCCACGCCACTGACGCAGCACCCAGGGTTCTCCTACTTGTGACTCTTCCACATCGCTATTGGCGGCATCAACCTGGCATCGCTGACGGGTTCAGCCTTGACCATGATATACGACGGACTCTGAGCCTCAGCTCCAATAATCCTCCCATAGAGTCCCCAGCTCCAATAATCCTCCCATAGGGCCTCAGCTCCTATTATCCTCCCATAATAGGGTCCCAGCTCCCATTAACATCCCATAAGGCCCCACCTTCTATTATCCTTCCATAGGGCCCCAGCTCCTATAATTCCCCCAGAGAGCACCAGCACCAATAAAGTATTTTATGAAGTTCTGTGTTTATACTGAATAAGTAGCTACCAACATCATTATCATATGAAATATCTTTATTGGTGTCAAAACTACACTTTCACAATGGCCTTATTAATGTTCTTGCTTTCTCAAATTCGCTTGAAAATACACCATTTGCCCGCTCTTTAGTCAACATTTTTTTCGGGTAGACCCACCCCCCTCCCGATCCCTCCTTATGACAGTCAGGGTCACTCGCTATGCTCACTTGCCACACGTCACTCATCCCAAACTTTTACACCCCATCACTTTCAAATGTCACCAGCCACCGGTGGGCAACAAGAAATTAAACAAATAACATCCAGCATTTAGATCCAACATACATAAAAGGTTTAGGGAGTCAAACTGCACCATTATCATTTTCTATTAAAGGTGGGATTTTATTAGAACAATATATGTATACTAGACAGGAGAAAGTAATAGTAATTGATGTGTAATATTTAGTATGTACAGAATCCTTGCCTGCCTCCTAGGATCCTTTGTAGTGTTCCTTCGGCTGTGTGCTTCCTTGTAAATAGTACTTCACAAAAGGGTGTGGCCCAGTGCGGCAGCTCTTTACCAGAGGTACAGCCCTACAGAGAGACTCATTGGTCACAATGTGCTGAAAATCAGACAAGGAGATGATGCCCTAGTGGAGGAGGGAAACTAAAAGTATTTAATTTAAGGCCTCAGAGGAAAAACTCTTAGGAAAGTATGGGCAATTTAAAACCAATTGGCTCCATAGTGAGTCCGGGGTCACTGACAATGTTTTCACTGATATTGCACTGCTTAGTGAGTCCAGGGGCACTGACTATGTTTTCACTGAAATTCACACTGTTGCTGGGAGAACCTTGAGGAAAATGTCCCCACTGACCGCCTAGGGAACTCATAATATGGTGGACTGAGAGTGGCTAAGATGTGCTGCCTTCTACTCCCTAGCTAAACTCATAATAAGCCCTGACATGATTCCGTTCTTGAAACTAGGTGTAAGTTTATTTTTCAAAGGTTGAATATTGTAATATTCAATGGGAGTCTGGGGGTGTAGTGTTGTAGAGCAGCGAATTGTAGGGCATAGTATTTTGATATAACGTTCTTTGATGAGGAACCGATCTGGAGGCCTATTTGGCCCCAATTTTGCAAAATGCCGCAGACAGCCAATTCTGCCAGTACTCTGCATCCCACACACTCTTCTTCGGATCTGAGCCTACCGAAGATAGTTATGAGGACTCAGAATCTGATGCATCGATTTTCTTTGAACTACACTTGGAGCACCTGTTTAATGTAGCAACACAGCCCCTCAAGGCCGCACTGTAGCTGGGATTCAAGGATAAGAGCTACTTGGCCACAGGTGATCCTTCTGGATTCTAAATTCAAAAGTTATACTGAGCCACAAAATGATGGTGAACAAAGTGATTTTTCAAGTATTTCAGTAAAGGACTGGAAACTGACAACAAAAGAGGGCCAGATTCACAGAGGACGTAAGACTCCTAAAGTTACAAGTGTGGAGACTCCGCACTCATAACTTTACGAGTCATAAGTCGCTTTCTAAATCAGGCACCGAGAGTGTGTGGGGGTTCAAAAATTATCATACCACAAGGCCAAACAAATGTGGTAAGGCAGGTTTTCTGACCAACTAAACTTACCTATCGCAAAGGAGCAATGCAAGTTCTTCCAAGACTGATGCACACACTTAGTCCTTTTGAGAAAACAAGAAAGTGATGGGTGGAATGCTTGATTGAATCTCAACCACTGGGAATTACTTAGGACCGCATCCCAGGCCATTGTGTTTTTTTTGCCTACTACGACCCCTCAGACTGAAACCATACATATGCTAATCAGTCTTGGTCCTGATCTAATAGCCCCAGCTGCCCGTCCAGGTCCCCTCTGAGCGAGCATACAAGCACTCCAGCCCGGTTTTACCCTGCTTCTGCCTCATCAGTAGAGCGCAGCTACAGTGTCTATGGCACACTGAGGACGATACTCACCTCAAGCACTGTGCGCATTTTCTTTTTTTGCTTTCTTCAAGCTTAGGGGCATATTTACAAAAAGTGGCGCATCATATCATGATGCGCCACATTGCTTGCACCCCATTGCGTCCCCCTAAGGCCACCTTGTGTGCACTGTGTTTATGATACTGCGCACCATGGTGCACGTTAGAGAACTAGCGTAAAAAAAATTGACGCTAGTTTGGCGCTTTGAAGGATTAGCTCCCAAAAAATGTATGCTAATCCTGCAAAGTGAAAGGAGGCCCATTGAAAACAATGGGAGCCTCATTTTAACGCCTACCTTAGGCAGGCATTAAAAATGAAACAAAAAATGGTGCAATGGAATCTTATATTCCACTGCGCCATTTTTCTGGGCCTCCTAATGACGGAATGCCCCCCTTGCATACATTATGCCTGGCGCCAGCATAATATGACGCAAGAGTTTACAAAGCGGCGCAAAGCATGTATTGCGCCACTTTGTAAAGATGGTGTGGCGTTTTGCCAACCTAACGCCACATTAGCATCAGAGAAATAGCACTAATGTGGTGCATGGGGCTTCTTAAAACTGGGCCTTAACCTTAAGCAGGTTATCAAACTTGAAGCCAATGGTGGCCCTTGAAGATCTAGAGACTCTACAAGTATATAATTTAACCTGGCTAGTTTAGGAATAGTCTTCATCCTTCCTCCAGAAATCTAGAAGGAGCCCTGGAAATTGTTTGTATCCTTTAGAAGAGACATCCAATTTCCCTTCCAAGTGCTTGTTTAAAAAGACAAAGATTTAGGGCTAGATTTACAAGAAACTGGTGGATTAGTACTGATGCTACAGTTTTCCTGCGTCGCTCCAGCCCACCTAACGACACCATGTGTGTGCATTTATAACACTACGCACCTTAGCGCACGCTAGGCCAGCGTCAGAATTTTTGACACTATTGTGGCGCTTTGCTCCACTAGCGTAAAACATTTTGACGCTAGTGGAGCAAAGTGCAAGGAGGCCCATAGGTTAATATGGGTGCATAATTTTAACACCTGTCTTGAGCAGGCATTAAAAATGATGCCAAAAATGGTGCAGTGAAATCTTGTAGATTTCACTGCCCCATTTTTGAGGGCCTCCTAACATCAGAACGCCCCCCTTGCATACATTATGCCTGACGCAGGCATAATGTGGTGCAAGGGGTCGCAAAGTTGTGCAGTGCATGCATTATGCCACTTTGTAAATATGATGCGGTGAAAACTGCCTTCTTGAGCCACATCAGTGTAAAAAAAAATGATGCTACTGTGGCGCAAGGAGGCACTAGGACATTGCAAATCTGGCCGTTGGTGTCTTATGCTAATTTTGGAATCATCATTGCGTCACCCTACTCGTAATTGAAAGTACTGTGAAAAGAAATAGGACAGAATCTACTGGTGTTCAGTTAGGTTTTCTCCTGCTCAAACTTCCCATCTGACCCCTTTGACCTGCTGGACAAAAAGGAGAGGGAGTGCCGAGGAGTGCGGAATAGGAAGGAGTTTCTTTGATATTAACAAACCTATTCTGTGCACAATGGTGAAAAAGGCGTAGCATTTTGATGACGACTTTGCTAAAGCAGAGGTGTGACAGAAGCACCCATGATGCTATTCGTGGTATCAGGAGTGCAATTTGACACCTCGTTCGAGGCAGTTAGGATACAAGTGTATTTTGTGTTTACATCCGTGTTACCGATCAAAAGCTGTGAGTTAGAGTGTGGTCCTCACTCATAGCTCAGCACCAACCAATGGCAATAAGCTAGAAAGAAACACCGTGTGTGACCTATGGGTCTTGTCAGGGTGGCAATAAAAACGCAGCCATTCCCATGATTGCAATGCCTCTGAGCACTCTAGAATCCTTTATGGCATGTGTGCCCGTCGCAAGTACACTTCAGTGGAGTCAACAACTGGTGAGTCTAAGCACTATTCTTGATGCAGCAAAGAAGGCTGATTGTGTGGCCACATGTTCTCTCTTCCTCCGCGAACTTCTCTATGGAGCGAAAATGTACATAAGGGAGTCCACACTCTGCATACCACAAGTTTGGGTGATGGCTACTATGAAGACACATTTTGCCTCACAGTGAAAACCGACTAGGATTACTAAAACTATGCCAAATGAGACAAGAGTAAGGGGAATCCATTGCCATATTTGATGTGTGACAGACGGCATCTCTGTATGCTCTTCATGAATCAGAAGGTGGAGGTGAAAACTCAAAAAATACAAATGTGCTGCTTCTCCATACAGAGGCAGCTCAATCTCACAAATCAACGTGTTCTCACAAAAGCTTTAGTTAAAAAGCAGCCTGTGGAAAGAGTTGACAAGGTAACAGTCAGGGTATCAGCTTGAGAAATCAATCACATGCTGAAAACACAATCAGAAGTCCAAAGAGATAAGTTCATGCGAACCTTCGCTGGAGACAGTCTGTCTCATACAGTAGTTGTCCTACACATGGTCAGAAGTACTCAGTATATGGACAATCCAATCATTTTAACAAAGGGTTGTGCACATTATGGCAAATACAGATCATTAAACAGTGTGCTATTAATAGATAATACCGTAAGAAAATAAACATGGGACTCATAAATTCAGGGCATCCACGGTGAATGAATCAATCAATAAAAATCTTCATTCGGCTATAAGGCCATAAAAGTACACAGAAAGCAAACAATCCACAATTAATAAATACAACATAACAAATTCAATACTTCGTTCTGTTACACCAAATACAACAATTCACTTTCCAATCCTAGGACTTTCCATATCATCTTAAAACTGGATTTTCCATTCCCAAAAGAAACCCCAGTTAAAAAGCATAACATTTCCTTATCGATACTGCAGCAATTATATAACTAAGTGTGGAAAAGCAAATTTCAGGGGATGGTAGACTTTGTAAATATAATAAACCCTACATGTGCAAATTGAAAATTTAACTTAGTTAAAACCGGGCGTAAAAACTAATCTAGGTGACCAGTATAGTGTGCAAAAGAGCATAACATGCACTGTCGACTGGGCTTTATGCCCATCACCGGGACAAGGTGGCAAAGTATGGTTCCACGTGCAAACAGCAGAAAAAGCCACCAAAAAAAGGAAACGATTCAACCTTAATCTGGAGAAGCAAAATCTATGCTGTGGTTTTGTAATCCATGACAAATAAAGTGCCGTTCACTTGATGATACTAATTTTCATATAACGTATAACTTGTTTTATCCAAAATATTCACTATTCTTAATTTCTCTATATAGCAAGCATATCTCTCTTTCAGCCTTAATCTGGAATCCTGAGTAATCTGCTCGGGTTGTCAAAAAATGGCTACATCCAAGACTATAAAAGGTGGCTTTCACAAAGCAAGCCAATTGACATTATCCGGATTAAAGCAGTCCCTCAACACCTGCCTAGAAAAATGTGCACGGGGGTACGCCATATCTTCAACCAAACACCAAAAGGGTCAATGAATCAGTTCTGAGGGATGTGCCTGTGATCTCTTTTTAGTCCATACAGACTATTGCATCTGAAGTATTGAATCACCATTCTGTGCAAAGAGGAACATCCGGTCATAATTACAATGGCCACCTTACGCATCACAGCTGCAGAAATTGTTTTTCCGTTGTAACAATGAGTGCTCTAATTGGATAAAAAGGCAAAAATCTATATCTCGAGCCAGGAAAATTCCAGCACTCAATAGAAAACAGTGATGTAGATGAGCAGCTGAGGTATTTGTTATCAAAGAAGGAACTGGGACACTTAATTTTGCACTATGGAAGCTTGTTGTGTTCACAAGGAATTTCCCTTGTGCATGAATGTCCTCTTACCACATGGATGGTAATCCTGAGATCACCTGTGAGCTATGATGTGCAGTGGTGATGGAGCTCTGACCCACTCCAAGGTTATGTGAATCGCAGTCTACCGCATATGTGCTGGTGGGTCTGTCATAAGACATTTCTAGAGCCCTGAGGCAAGGAGACAAGGGCTACCACACAATATGTGCTTGTGGGGCCAGCTCCCATCTCACTACTGACCATCAACCGCACCAGGAAATATTAGAATCAGGTGGCAAACATTGCCATTTCATTCTGGCACAGAGGTGATCTAGTGGGCCATTGTAGGTGGTGGAGTTGTTCAAAACACCATTTGATTGCCATTATCCCAACCTGAACCACTGCCTTGATACTTTCAGCATGGTAGCGTGACCTTAGTGGAGGACTGTAGTTGCCTCCATTCCCAAAAGTCTAAATAGAGATTGAGTCATAAAACATCATTGCATTGAAGAATTCAGCTAACTGTTCTGCTGCATAAAATATCTGGGGAAGGTGAAAGGTCACACTTCCTGGATTGTCACACCAAAAATGTAAAACAACAAGAACAAGTGTGCTTATTTATGTGGAACCTAAGATCACCTATCTGGCCATTCTGAGAGAACAACATATCACCTACACAATTGATGGTAGTTTGGAGAATGGTTCTAAATGTTAGACTCCGGTTACATTGACAAAGCTGGAGCTAATTGAAATCGCCATGAGCTATTAAAGAGCATTCACAATACCAGGAACTGAACATACATTATAGGATTTCAGGTTTAGCAGTAATAGCCAAAAAGGAGAAGACCAGGCTATTCATGTAATACAAATGGAGCTGAAAATAAGCAGTTGCCCCCTCTTCTAAGGGTATGATTTTCTGGAGGAACAGGAGAGCTTCAATTTGCACTATTGCTGACTAGCCCTTCAGTGGCATCAGACGAATGAATGATAAAGTTGAGAGATTTTTGTGGACACTCAAAAAGCTCAACAGAAAGGTTGAAGAACAAAGATGTAATCTATTACATGGTCTCTGTCTGTCTCTCTCTCACTCTCTCTCTCTCTCTTTCTCTGTCTCTTGCTCTCTCTCACATACACACATGCACAAACACACAATCATAGGTGGCTTTGTACTATTCATAATCATCCAACAAAAACTGAACCTACAAGAAGTAGAAGCTACTTGAGGGGCCACATTAAGAAGGTAATCACCCATAAAGATGCACGATTATCTGGCACACAGGAGTGTAAGCAAGTGCTGTTTTGAGATAGCTACAGGAGGGATATTTTCTCGATTTTTCTTAGAATAGGCATCTGTTACCAGGGGAATTGGCCTCTTGGAAACCACTGCTAAGGGTTAATACCAGAATTCTAGAGGTCAACTCCAAAATTTAAAAGTAGCCAGAAAGAGACATCCCTGAACCTGATGAACAGAATGCATCTCTGGAGCCTCATGACTGATAGAGATGCAGTGAGTCTCAACAAAGAAAGCAGCAAAGGATAGAGGCAATGACAGTACCTAGCATTCTGAGTAACACCTTGTAAACAATGGCCCCATTCTACCAACAGATTTCCAAGTGAGTGTGGCCTGCACTGGACAAACAACAGATTGTGACTAGTGTAATCAACTCACTGTGGGTTGACTCTAGATCAAATGATGTCTGATAAATTACAAGCATGGTTTCCAGGAGTCTACAAAAAAAACACCTAGATACTTCTCTACTGTGTTTGTATTCTGAGTTTGTTGTGTCTTTCCATATTTAGTTGGTGTTTTGTTTGATACTGAGGTTGTTATCGCTGCAGTGATAAAAGAGATGTGTTCCCTTTCACAAAGGATTGTCCTTAGAGCTGCAACTTCCTAAAGGAAGCACATATTTGCATTAACCCAAGTAATAAAATAGCTTTAATATTTCTACTACCCTTTAGGGTTCACATAAAGATTAGCATCTACAATCAACTAAATAAAAACTGATAAAGGCTGTTGCAGGTTTTACCTCAGTATCATGGTCTCACAAATAATTCTTAGTGGCTTTGTATATGATCTTGTTAATGGATTCCCCCATACCTGGGGAATGGAATCTTATAGAAATCATAAAGGCTCAGATATGGTGGCAGATTGGGGCTAAATCGCTCACAGTAATTTGCCTTGCAAATATAACTCCAGAATCCTTCTGTGGTGGGCATTTTGATGTCTTGGGGCTAGCTGTTACCCCGCTGAGAAGATAAATGTGTAAGATATGAGGGAATGTAAGAAAGTTGGTTATTAGGTGAGGGGGTGGAAGCGCCACTCAAATACAAAACACAAATTTGTCAGGGTGAACCACAAAAGTCACTAAATTAAACTGTGCGTAATCCTCTGGTAGCTTGGCTCAAAAGCGGTCAGGCTTAACTTAGAGGCAATGTGTAAAGTATTTATGCAGCATTCAAACAGTAATAAAGTGAAAACAAAACACAAGAAAAACCCCAAACAAAAAGGTAGAGTCAATTGTAATAAATAAAATAACACCAAAATGACGAAAATCCAATCAATAGAACTAGACAAATGAGTTGTTAAAGTTTTAGGTGAAAATAGCAGCAAGAAGCACATAGCGTCACAGTGGACCAGGGGAAAGTGACAAGTTTAGGCTGATCGCAATGGAGCATGAGTCAGGTACAGGGACCACATTATTCACTCGGAAGAGTTACCTTCTTAATTCCTGCGCCAAGACTGCCATTCACATTGGTGAGGGCAATGTGGAAGAAATTGTTATCATGAGGAGCAGGTCGGTCGTTCTAGATTGTCGTTGCTGTAGCGCAAAGAGCAAGTTGTCATTTGTGATTTGAGTTGGCGGTAGACGCAGACTATTGCAGTTGGAATGAAGAGTAGGTCCGCTGGAGGTTCAAATTGGCGCTCATTGGGCGTAGTAAAGTCTCAGCACGAAGAGGTCACTTTGCACCGCGATAAGTCCAAAACGTCTGTCTTGTTAACATTTCTACAGGACGAGTACTCTCTGATGCCAACCTAGGGTACAGGACAAGGTGGCAATCATGGGGTCAGGACTCCCTCCAGCAGAGGCTAGCAGCAGGGCTCAGGCTGGTCCAGGTAGGCCCAGGCAGGCCCAGTAGGTACTGGTCAGGTGGGCAGTTGCAGGGCAGGCCTCTGGAACCTTGTTGTGACCTAGTAGGTCAAAAAGGATGTCAACCTCTGACTCTTAGAGTCACTTCTGAGAAGCCTGAGTTCAAGGTGAGCAGGTCCAATCTTCCTTCTTCAGGCTGCAGGGCAGTCCTTCTTCTGAATCTTCCTCAGGGTGACAAGTGTTCTGATGAGAGGCTCTGAAGGTTTCACTTTTTATACCTGGTGGCTGCCTTTGTGCAGGGGAATTCCACGACCTACACCCAAAAGTAGTTCTAGTCTGTTTTTCCTCTTTGCCAGGGCTTGGCTCTAAACTGTCTTGCGTGACAAAGGCAAGCTACCCCTTGTGCCAGGTTCCTTTCTGTGTGCTACAGGCAGGATCCTTTGAAGTGTAAGCTGGACAGGGCGCACCTCCTCCCTAGCCATCCTGTCAGGAAGACCCTCTCTCCTCACAGCTAGGAGTCTTTCATCTGGATGTCTGAAAGCAATACACAACCCTCAACAGAAGAGCCATTCACAGCCATGTGACCCAGAACACAGACAGAAAGGCACAGTTGGTTTGGGCAGGAAAATGCCAACTTTCTTAAAGTGATTTTTTTTTAATGTTAACCATCTGATCACTATTAAAGAGTATTTTATATTACAATTCCTTTAAGGGTAAACAGTATTTCTCTAACTGGTCTCAAACTGAAGTTAGCACTTAATAATTGAAAAACAAGTAACCCAGTGTTAGTCTATGGAAGCGGTCACCTGACAGCAGTGCAGTGAAAAAATACTTTAGGAGTTTTTCACCGCCAGGACATGTAAAACCTATGTACACATTTTCTACTTTTTAAATGCCATGCACCCTGCCCAACAAGCCTTTAGAGCCTACCTTAGGGGTGACTTATAAGTTTAAAAAAAGTAAGGTTTAGGCCTGCCAAAAGGTTTATTTTGCCAGTTTGAAATGACAGCTAAGACTGCTCTGCAGGCTGCAGTGAAAGACCTGAGACATGTTTTAAAATGCTACTTTAGAGAATGCAGCAATGAGTGTTGCAGACCACTAGTAGTATTTCATTTACCAATTCTGGGTACATATAGTGCCACTTACTAGGGACATATAGGTAAATTATATGTGGTGAATAGGTTTAGGCTAATTTAACCATGTTTTAATGAAAGAGCACACAAACCTAGTGCACAGAGTCCTAATGGCAACAAAATCAAGTTCAGTAAAACAGGGAAGTGAAGGCAAAGAGTCTGGGGAAACGCCACACCAAGGAAGTCAGATCTAACAGGGAACATATGAGGAATTCAACCTTCTCTTGGTGAAGAATAATTCCAGATTCAATCAGGCTCTGGTGAGTGTCAGGAAGGCAACAATGGTGTTCTTGCTTGGTTGTTACATATATCAGGATTTTACCACTGACCTTCTTAATATGTCATCACCTCCCTGATTGCAACATAAAAACACTGCTGCTAACTATACCCCAAGGTATGGCCTTGTAAGTCACAACCCAGTGGAGCACAAGATAGTATCTTCCACTGTGCAGTGTGCCACTTCCAGACTTGGTTACAAAGATGCAGGCTTCGTCAGTCTTGTGCCATGCTCCCCTAGGCTTTCAAAATATCTCTATAGTGGAATGGGCCCAGTAATACCATTGGCATAGATTCTAGTTCAAGTCTAAGCCAGTTTGGATTTTGTCTATAAACGTTTGTGTTGTTCGCAGGCCTTTATAATAGCCATTGCTCCTGTGTCTATGTGTGTAGATATTTCCAATCTATGGACTTACATGTTCCATGTATGGTGACTTTTTTCATACCATCATCATGATCGGATGTAGATTTCCCATTAAGTTCAGTACTTACTTCAAGGTGGCCCGTCTGCCATTAGGTCTTTTGATGTCTGCCTGGCTCTCTGATTGGCATATGCAGGTGGAATGTGTGTACTTTCACAGACTGGGCATCTTCTATCAGATGCAGGTAGTAGTGCAGGATGATAGTCTTTTAACTTGTCATTTTAGGCTGGCCTTGTCCTCTAGCAATGCACATTTACATTTGTTGTTATTCTTTCTACACTTTCCTGTGGTTCCTTCATGACAACTTTATTTGTAAAGGATGCTTTAAAGTGAGCAGACCACGCCTGGCATAACTCAAATGGACTTCATAGTGCCATACTATGCTAACGTTTGATACTAGATCCTGCTCGGATTTCTTGTCATGGTTTTGATAAGCAGCAGCTGACCAAGGGCATGATTTAGAGTTTGGCAAAGGGGACTCCGTCATAAACATGACGGATATCCTGTCCGCAGTATCACAATTCCCATAGGATATAATGGGATTGTAATTTGGCGGACAGGATATAGAATGTTTCCAATGATTTATGTTGGTGATATCTCATCTACGACAAAATAAACATTTTATAGTCTTCATTCACTGGGAATGCAAAGTGTGTATTTAGAGCTCCTACTGCAGGTTTACACTGGAGACCCCCAGCACAGGAACAAATGTAGGTATAAATTCGAAGAAGTGATCATTTGACTGGGCTTTTTCATTCATGTTTGACAGGATAATGTTCAGCAGTGCCATCCACAGTTTGAACCTGAAAGCATTATGTTTTGGATTGGGAATAGCAACATCATATTCATGCATGCAGAAACATGGTTGCGGGAGCGCCACAGTCCTTATCTGTGTAGTGGCTCCTGATGTTCAGATTCTTTTTTCTTTCTTTTATTTCATCATCCCCCATCACTGGAGAATAGTCCCCCATGGGGAACATTGTGTGGTTCTGTTTTCAACAGGGGTTTTCTGGAATTTCTTCACCAACCTGGGGATATGGACAACAATCTCACTTTATTATGATCTTTCTGAAAAGTTATATCCCTTAATGGCCACAAGATACTGTAACAAACCTCAAAATGTACAGAAGTCTACACTTTCCTCTACCTAGCACTCAGAAGACCCATCTACCATGATTAGAAGAGATTCATTAAGAATAACTGCAACCGCAGGTTGAACTTGAGAGATTTGAATTACAGGGTACATTTCCCACCAATATTGGAGTGTTAACTGTAAGGCTGCCTTTCCTATTTGTCTAACAACTGGGACTCAATTAGTGAATTTGGAGTGAGACTCCGGTATGGTTAGGTTCCAATCTCATACTTAAGAGTCTTTCTGTGATGGAGATCTACAAAGTGCTTACAATCAACTTTGGCCTTCAGTAAATGCTGATGAGTGATACTCTGTATGACATGAAGATTTTGTAGCAGTTAGGTTACGGAAGCCACTCTGGATAAGGCACTTTCTGAGGAATGATGTGCGGATAAAATCAGTAGTAACTGAAAAAAGGGGATCTTCACAGAGAGGGATGCAAAGAGCTGTTACATGAGAATTCAGCTATTGCCAAACAGATATTGTTCCATGGACTGCTTTCAATGTTCAGTTTGATCATCGATCTGCAGATGGTAACTTGTGGACCTGAAGTGATTGGTACCAACCCTTTTCATTAATTCTGTCCAAAAGAGGGGCGTGAACTGTGATCCTATGCCAGTAGAAATGATTTCTGCTAGACCATGAACACAAAAGACAGGTACAGTAAAAATTCTGTTCAGTTCTTCAGTTTAAGCATTTTCTTCAGAGGAATGAACTATCGAATCTTGGTTAAATAGTTTATGGCCACAAATACTGTTGTGTACCTTGGTGATGGTTGTAGTTCCACACAAAAGTCCATCATGTCTCAGGGCAGATTTGAAGTCAGAAGAGGTTGTAACAATTTTGCAGCAGAGCAGTGAAAAGCTTTAGATTTAGCACATATAACAGAGTTCCTAATAAAGTTCCAGATGGTCTTCCAGATTCCAGGCCACCAAAAGTCTTGAACAATGAATTTGATCATCTTTTTATGACCAGGGTGCCCTGGTGCTAAAGAGTCATGCTACCATTTCAGATTCCTAAGTTGCATAATTTTACTGGGAAGGCACAGGGCTCCATCTTGGTATAGCAAACCTTTGTGAGCCTTAATGGCTCTTTTTCAATTCATTGGGGAGCAAGAATGTCATTCTGTACCTGTCTGAGGCAATTCTAGACGTTTATTGTAGGGGAGGCAGAAAGTACTAAAATATATTGGACTTTTTCTCTGGTCTTAAATTCACAGACTTTTTGTCAAGCCAAGGCATCTGCTGGGTCAAAATGCAATGACATAATTGAAGCAGGGTCCATCTGGCAAGAAAATAATGCACACATTTCATGGTAATGAGATATAACAAGTTCTTATGACCAATCCAAACAATAATTGGATTCCGAGCTCTTCCACATGATGTATCCAATGAAAACAGGTGTATTTATCCTTTAGGAGACCTCAGTAGTAGATTGTGTAGTTTTTTTTATCTGTCAATCAGTGTTTGGGGGTTGGATTCCACTAGATGAGGTTCATATGTTTTGGAATCTCTTTGTGATAGTACAGCTCTGAAGGCAAAAGAGGAGGCATTTGACTCCACTAGAAAAGGCAGCAAGTCATTGGGCTGTCTTAAAACTGAAACAGGAGTTAAATGTTATCTTGAATAAGTTAAATGCTTGCTCCTGTTCTTCTCCACACTTGAACTTCACTCCCTTCTGTGTTAAATGAACTAATGGCTGTATAATGGTTAACCAGTACTGTATGAATTGTCTATAGTAGGTAGCAAAACCTATAAACCTCAGAACTTTCTTGATGTTTCACGGAGGAGGCCAATCTAATACTGCTTTTACCATAGCAGAATTCATTCGTATTCCCGGTTCAGAGATCAAAGCCAAGAAAGGCAATGGTAGATGGTAGTTCGAAAGACATTTCTAAGCGTTGGCATATACAGAATGCTTTCTTAATCTTGATAACTTTCATGAACCTAACATTGATGCTCTTTTAAAGAAGATTAGTCTATCAAAATGTCTTCAAGATAGACCACCCTGTACATATCCAAAATGTCTCTGAATATGATGATGGTGAAATGCTGAAGTGCTGCAAGGGCATTATGGAGGCTGAAAAGCATTACAAGACAATCAAAATGTCCATAACTGGTATTGAATGTCAGCTTCCATTCATCCCATTCTTGGATCCATACAGAATTTTAGACTCCTCTAAAATCCAACTCAGATAATACTTGAGATGACTTGGCTAGATACAGCAGTACAGATATGAGAAGTAACAGATATTGAGTTCTTACAGTAATTGCATTCAAATCTAGATATCAACATCAAAGAGAGGGACAGGGAGGATTGAAGGTCCAGTGTATAATCTCCCCAAGTAACGATAGACAAAAATGAATACACTATTCCTGGCAGAAAAGCAGGGAAACGCTATGGTTTAGGAGCAAGAGCCCTCACACATCCATTTGGATGCCATGCTTCATCATTGGGGTGCTCCTCGTCAGACCGGCGCTGCGATGTCTGACGGGCTCCCCGTGAGGGGGCTCTTTGCCGGAGATCTTTTAGAATAACTGCCGTGGTGAACTGGAACCTACAGGCAGGTCGTAATTCAAAAGCAGGAGAGAGATAAAATTGGTTCTATACCAGGCGGGAAATTCTCATTTAATGGGCAGCAAGGGGATAAGACCAAGATTAAAGGCAAATTGAAAGTAATGCTCAAACACTTTCTGGAATGATGGGGGCAAGAAATTATCTCAAAGCCACCTGAATATTGGTCCTCATTTTATCACTTTCAATTTGCTTTTAATCTTGGTCTTATCCGCTTGAAGCCTGACATGCAAATGGATGTGTGAGGGCTCTTGCTCCTAAACCATAGGGTTTCCCTGCTTTTCTGCCAGGAACAGTGTATTCATTTATATCATTCAAATCTAGATAGTCTATACATGGCCGGTATTCAGATTTTGCCTTTGCCACAAAAAAGTTTGGCGCCCATGCTGGAGATGCGACATGTTAAATGAAACATTTATAGGTTTTCCTGAACGTATTGATGTAGAATTTCATCTTCTTCCACCATCAGTTGCTACATCCTCTCATGTGGAATAGGTTTGCCACATAATAAATCAGTTTGATAGTCGTACTCTAGGTGGAAGAGTGTCAACTCTTTTCTCGCTAAACACAACTATGAAATCATGGTATTGTGTGGGAACAACTTCCTCATTCATATGTACTTGTGGGGTGATTTCTAAGGACTTCTGCAATCACAGTAGGTGGAATCAAAAGTGATCTCTAGTATATTCTGTTCTATTTGAGGATTATGTTTACTATGCCAGGTAGTGATGATAGGAAAGGATGGTGCATTGATTAAGGTGAAGTGAATTTCGTCAACATGTGCGATCAACAGTCATCAATAATACAAGTATCTCAAAACGTACTGCTCCCTTAACATCATTCTCTTTCATAGAAATCTGGTGTGCCACTTAAACTTGATTACACCATAAATCAACCAGATTCTCTGGAATCCACCAATGCAAGCACTATCATGGTTCTTTGAGAGGTAGCAATCATTACTTGCAGAAAATAATGTGCTCAATAAGTAAAGGATGCTTCCATAACTCATGAACCACACCATGTCCATTGCTCAGGGATGATATAGGTCATTTCTGTGTAGCTGAGGGCAGGTTCCACCCAATTTCCAGTCTTTGTGGAGTAGAACCACAATCCTATCTTGTTATCTTGTTCCCTTTCTTTAGTTGATAAGGTCTTTTGTAATTCTCCAATTTGCATGGGTTTGTTGGCCTGAGGCATACTACCACAGCCATCTGGGACTTTATTAAACAGGGCCTTCGATGATAAGCATGGTGCTTGGATACCCGCAGTCGTTCCTGGGCATCTATTTGATGCTTAAGGTTGATTAAAGTCACCAAAGTGGTGGTTTGATTTACCCCTTATGACCGGGCATCTTTGACATTGTCTCAGGGAACTTCATAAAAGACCGCAGTGGAAGACTCATCCGTCTATGCCACCTGTGATGCCAGGTGTTAAAAATGTGTGACATAATTCACTAACATTCCTGTTTCCCTGCTTGAGTGTTAGTAGTCCAGAATGGCCTGATAAGGGGAATAAGTTTTGTATCGAAGATGGTGGTGACTTGAGCCCGAATTTAGGTCAAGCTGAACAGATTCGGGCTTTGTTTTACGATAAATGGTGTAGCTCACGTCAAGGTGTCTTTCAAAGGTACGAGAGTACTAACATAATTTTGCTGGTGTTATTATTAAAAACATGAGGTTTTGCTAAAAAGTGCAACTGACACTGGGCTTTAATGTTTTGGGATTTCTGAGGGTCTGCTCTGATTTTCCCTGGTAGGGCTAATGCCAAATTAGGGGTAACAATTGCACTTAGGTACACTCCTGAATTGCTACTCACCTTGTTGTTCATAGGATTATTATGATATGACAAGGTGGTAATATGGCCAGGTCTAGATGTTAATTGGTTCACACAGATCATGAGGAGATGCCTGTACCATCATCTGAATGGGGATTTCTGACAGGTCCATATTTGGCCTGGGAAACTGTCAGGGTTTGATGTTGAGACCTGCTGAAAGTCCCTGCAGTCCAATAGCCACTGCACTGGTGAATAGAAAGTTATGTATCACCAGACACAGCAACCAGGGTAAAAAACTGAAAAGGAGTAAGAAAGAAATCTGTGACTGGAGCGCACTCTTCAAGACTTCATCTTTTTCTAGGGATGGCACCATTATGCCTTGATAGTGATTAATTTTGGGAAGATCAGACCAGCTGTTCCAGCAGTGAATCATGCTATAATGAGCCTGGAGCCAATCAGGAAACCAAAAAAGACCCCAGAATGCTGCTGGACACAAACAGATACAGATTCTACAAGAAACACAGCTCAACAGGACAACAACTAGGATAACAAATTAATGAAGGTTTTATAAAGGAACTGAGGGAACTGGTTGGGGAAAACAACAAGCAGTATGGTATGACAAAACAGGTGAAAACTATAGCGAGAGTTGCAAAAGTCAATGCAAATACTCAACCTGTCGCAAGGCACTATGTTTAGGTCTCAGGAAGCCTAATTAGGGCAGTGCCCACGCTGACCTGGAAATAGCCTTAACCCGGGATGTGAGTAAACGAGTATCCCCAGGAGTTGGCAGTCCAGTGTTCCACCTGTCTAAGTTTCCAAAGGCCTGTTTTCCAGTGCCTCCATTCCCTTCGTGCCTGTCGTCTCACCTGATTCCTCACCCAATTGCACAAACAATGTCAAATCGTTTCAGTGTATAGTTGCCACCTGCCAGGTTGCCTGAAACAGTAACAGGAAAAAAACACAGGGCAATGATCTCTAACATCCTCCAAAGGCCAGTAATGTTCTAAGGCAGAATGATCAGGCTGAAAACATCTTATTTCCCTTCCCATCAATTGCAGTTGACTAACCAGTTCAGTTGACCCAACCAAAGTTTGAGTCTGTCACCCAAGGGACAACCTCAATTTTTCTCAGTAACAAACTTGATGACGTTTTAGTAAACTTCTAAAATCTTTTTTTCAACATTCAGAGTACTGTAGTTCTTACTTGACATGGTGGTTGATGTGTGTAATCTGTTTTAGAGATGCTCCATTGCACAAATCTGCAGTATGTTGGTGTAACCATGCATTCAATCATTTGTCTATTCATTCATTTGCTCATTCATTCATTCATTCACTCGCTAATTCACTTTTTTGTTCATTCGTTCATTCATTTACTGTTATAGGATCTAATAAGACTTCCCTCCTAAGATCACATCTTTACGCAAAACTCCTCTCTTAATGTTTTATGAACCTGTGTAACAGTTTATTAAAGAAGCACATCAGAAACTGTTTGTTGTATCACTGGATTACAGGATACACCACTCCCCACTGCTCTAACACAGTAACACAGTAGACAATTTCATATTCACTGCACACTATCACAGGGTCATCAGTCCCCTCAATCTCTATTACAGGTACATAATAGACACCTCACACACAAAATATGACAGTAGACATCTCTTTCATAAGTTAGGTCAAGAGACTTTTTCATACATATCTTCTCAGTTCCCCCCCTCCATTTCATTTTCACCATGTCACCATGCTTAGCTCTCCCATCTTGTTTACAGACCTCAATGAATGCACAAACCACACTCTGTGTGGTGAGCATGCCGTATGTCAGAACCTGGTTGGCTCCTACCGCTGCTACTGCAACTGGGGCTATGAGATGGCCAGCGATGGACAGCGCTGTGTGGGTACGTCCAGTCCAATAGCCTCCTACTATGTCTTCCTAACCTTCCATGGGCCTGTATCATCTGGGGTCCTTAGCTCATACATGGAATCAATAAAGTTGTGGTTCCTGAATCTCATTGTCT
Organism: Pleurodeles waltl; assembly: GCF_031143425.1. Taxonomy (NCBI): domain Eukaryota; kingdom Metazoa; phylum Chordata; class Amphibia; order Caudata; family Salamandridae; genus Pleurodeles; species Pleurodeles waltl. The sequence goes on along the minus strand of NC_090448.1, from coordinate 416,314,796 downwards.
CAGTCAGAATGCTTTAGCATTTCTTGTGAGTTCCTGCTCTTCCTATTCTGTAATTTTATTGTCGAGGCTGTCCTCAGTATGACCAGAAAGCAATTCCATGCATATTTAAAAAAACATCTGTCCCATTTTAGAGGGCTTTTAAATGTGTCCTGTGGATCTTTTAAAATCACTGGTCAGCTAGGATTTATTTTCTTCTCTAGAATCATATAAAGATATCCAATGGCACTTAAATGGTAACAGTGGCCAAGCAGATTTCAGTTGATCAATTACAAATTTAGTGCCGGTGTGTTCCCTCATTGACCTGCTAATCCCAGGACTTGAAATGTTCCAACTATATGGCTGTTTTAATTGGAACTAATGTTTTCTTATACACCTGGTCGCTCCTTTCTCTGTATTTGACAACAGCAGTATAAGTGTTCTGAAGAACACTGATTTTATTGGTAGGAACCAGGGATAATTAGAGAAATGTACATTGGAATAAGACAAAGTGTCAACCAGTTGGCCAACTTAGAAACCATGTTTACACTGGCCAGCTAGTTTTGCACTATTTGGTCCCACAAATTTCAAAGCAAATTTCCTCCACACTTATGTAGTTTGGGCCTTTGTCCAACTGGAGGTTCAAGTCCTAGCAGGTTTTCCTTACCTCTTTCAAATTTAGGCAGTGAAATACAGAATGGTGCATAGGCTACTTGAAATGACACACTTGAGATGAGAGATGCCAGGGAACAACTCATTTGCGAAGTAACACCTGAGTAAAACTAAATGTCTGTAGAAAACTTAATTCAAAACATGCCAAAAAGAGTGCAAATCTTATAAATGTAATTTATGCCAGAGACGAGAAACAAACAAGAAGTAAGCATCTTTGTTTTAATTCATTTTGTTTGTGGATAGGGGCAGCTTCTTTTGAGATTGTCGGTAAGATTGATTCAATTGGATGTCATTCTCAAATTGTTCTGCTTCCATTGTCAGCCTATTCTAGTTCCCTAGCATACTCTCCAGCTTAGGGGCTGATGTGCCTGTAAAATCCCTTTTTAATCACTTCATTTCTGGATAGGTGGCTTTTCAAAAAAGAATCTGTGGCTGTATTGGTCAGCTCACTGAAGGAGACCTAGAACCCTGAGTGAACAGTTGTAGTCCTGAATATCGACCACAAAAATATCGAACTGCCAAATAGCGAGGTCAAAATGTTAATTACAAAATTACTGTGAGTGCTGTATTTATAATTAAAATACTAAAAACTAAAATATCATCCTACAAAAGTGTCTCAAGTTAAAAATAATTTTAACAAAAATATAAAAAACAATAATTTTGAGTTTTAAGATTAATATTAGACTTGACAATAAATATTGAAAACCAAAATATAGTTTAAGAAATTAAAGCAATTTAAAAATATTACATATATTTAATTATAATTAGTTTTAAGGGTTACCCTTTTTACAATACAGAAGATCTCATTTTAAAAGCAAAATGCATTTCACAATAACTTTTGTAATCTAAAAATACAATTAAATATCTTCAAAAGTACATTTTTTTAAATATTTGAAATATAACATAATTTTGAGAAATCTAAGACAATGTAAACATTTTTAAATACATTTTAATTGTCAATGAATTATATTATATACAGAAACACTTATCTTAATGTGGCAATAGGTATGAAAACAAAACTATCTACAAGTAAAGGTAAAAGAGCAATGAAAAGGTCCAAAATAAACATAAAACTATATGTAATAAATAATCAGTTACTAAAATCATGAAAATATATATTAAACAATAACCCTTGCCTGTGGGAATTACCTGTACTATTCTAACTGCAGTCCAACAAATATTGGAGTGAATGTGTATACTTAGAGAATCAGATGTGCTATTTTAACTCCAATACATCTAACCACAGATAAGGTTCATTTAATTAGGAGGGCACTTACTGGTTCTCCAGTCCAACCAAAACTGGGGAAATTGGATCTATTGGGGGCGGGACACATGTGCTATTCTTACCAGTTCAAATAGCCTTGCTGAAAATGCATAAAGTTAGGGGGATTTAATTTACTAGTTTAACTTCAGTATAACTTACACTGGGAAAGTGTATATATTTATGGGGACAGATTTACCGTTCTAATGTTGGGGAGGAGGTTATTGGTATGCAAGGGAGGGCTTCACATTTACTGTTCTAGCTCCAGGACAATTAACTTTGGGAGAAGGGATCAGATTCACAATTCGAATTCCATTTCAACAAAAGGAACAGTAAATCTATTTACGGGTAAGATGTGCTATTATAATGCATGTCCATCTAACATTAAATAAAGTGGATATATGTAGAAAGGTAAAACTTACTATTCTAACTCCAGTCCAAATAACATTGAAGAAAGTGCATAACGTTGGGGCAGGAGGTCAGAATTACTATTTTAACTCCAGTACAACAATGCAGTAAATTGATATATTTTGGGCTGGTGCAAATTTACTTTTCTGTCTCACATTCAACAGACATTGATATAAGTGCATATTTATGTGGAGCATTTTTACCATTCTAAATGTAGTTAAACAAAAATTGGAGTAAGTAAATTTAATTAAGGTGTGCACATTTACTATTCTAACTCTGCCATCCCAAGGGACCTCTACCTGCCACATTTGAAGATATCCGCTGGCCGCTCGGACATCTATCTACATTTGCAGCAACTGCTGCAATGGCGGTTACTGTCAATTTAGAGAAATGTGATGGACAGTACTATCAGGAATGACGTCCGGCCGTTAAACTTTTTTATGCTTTTTTTTTCAAAAAACAAAAAGTTAATGTTCTCCAGACCCAGGAAGTTTCCTTCCAAGGTGTGAGGTTAATGTTGATTTTTTTCCTGACCCTCACAGACAGATTTTTTTCAGGTGGTGATGTACAGGAAAAGGTGCATCACACCGTCCACAAGTAGAGTGGACGGAGTTATGCCCTTCCTCTGATGGCCCCTACTCTTTCGAGCCACCCCAGGTAGTATTCCATCAATGGGGACTCTGAAACGGAATCCTTAAGGTCTGCACATCTCCAAATGAGGCATTCAGACCAGGGGCTTGGCTGGCTGCGACGGGGTGCCCTGTTCTCACTTTAAATAAGGCTCCAGATTTCTAAAAACACTACTTATGTAAGACACATTTTTAAAACTTTACATAAAAAATTCCAAACCAATCCTATTCTTATAGTAAATTTCCAAGTAATTTTAAAATATAAGTCACTTATTAAAAGAAATTACAAATATATCATATAAATGCAATATATTGGAATATTTTATACACATTTGGAAATCAAATAAGTACAATTGAAACAGTGCTACTAATTTTCAAAATGAAAAATATATTTACTATTTAATTTTTATTTATTTATTAGTTTAGTTCGTTTGGAAATATAACTAAATCTAAATGTCAATTATAATCAATATTATCAAATATATTTTGAAATATTTTATTTTAAAAATGGCTTACCATTACTTTATATTTTATTTGCACGCCACTCACTTTATCCCCTAATAAAGCCCGCAATCCCATAAATAAAACAATAATTGAAACATAATACAATAGATACATATACAAATGCAATAATAATAATTAACATGCATAATTAATGAAAACATCCAAAAATAAACAAAATGAGAATATTCTTAATACAACACTAACACGCAATATCCCAATAAAACCCGACAACCAGAAAAATATATACACATCGTTTTTATAGTATATTTTATAGTATATTTTATACTATCAATGACAACATAACTTTAACAAAAAAACCAAATACTATACAAAAAATAATAAATACTACAATATTTTATTAATCACTATTTTAAACTTCGATAATATTTTTTAAAAATGCTTTCCCTCAATATTCCTTACTTCTATATTTTTGTAGTTACAATATTTTGACCTCAAAATTATGCACCATTGGTATTCAGGTTCTGCGCTGTGGTAAATAATCAAGTGATTTTCTACATTCATAGTCTTCCTTTTTCCCATCTTTTCTGCAGATATTGATGAGTGTGTGGAGTACGGGGTCGCCCTCTGTGGTCTGAGGGCTTGTGAAAACACTATAGGATCTTACAATTGTGTAACCAACTGTGATCCTGGCTACCAATTGACCCCTGCTGGGGAATGTGCAGGTATGTGTTTAGTGCCATACTTCTTAACTTCATAATTGTATCACATATCTCCCAATCTCAATGCATCTGCACAACCACCAAGTTCTCTTCAGATTGCCTGTAACCCACAGAAAGCAATGCAATGGCTTAATGCAAAATGGTCCACTTCATAAACATTGCTTCTTCCTTCATGCTGTCAGTAGTGGATAGACGCTTTAGAATGACTCACAACTCTGACAAAGAGCACAGACCAACACTACGACCTTGCCAACTGACATATACTAGTCATCCAATGCACCTACTTCACATATATATTCTGTACACCCTCTGTTAATCAAAAACAGTTTGAGGCCTCAAGCCAATTCCAGGCCACCTTGTTGGAATATTTTAGCTTGATGGTTTTACAGTGTGCGGTCTACGAAGTAAATAAAGGAAAGTTCCCTAGTCCCTGGACAAATGACAGTAGCAGATGCAAGGCAATGACAACCTATAAGGGGTCTGTGAATGGCAACGGAAACAGGATCATCTTCAAATGTGTGCATAAATGAAGCATTCCCTTTAGATCAAGAATAAAGACATTTTAGAGTAGACTCAGAATATCCATAAAATCGTACTCTTGCAGACTCTCTGCCAATAGTCTTTTTTCTTCTCAGGGAAGGTTTTGAGGTGCTGGAGAGGAGAGACTTTATTTGTATTTGGCAATTATTAGCATTTGCTAGCAACCCTTTTTCCAGCCTCAAGTCTTCCTCTTCTGTACGCTGCAGAGGATGTTTTGGCAGTTGGGACTCTTCATATGAAAATATGTGTTGGAGACGGTGGAGCATATTAGCAGATTCAAAGAGTTTACGAGTGGATGGAGCTTGAAATATGTGTCATAAGGGTAGACACTTGTGGTGTCAGGAGTAGTTACATTCCAATTGGAATAAAAACAAAAAGCGCTGGATATAAACCAAATCACCTCACAAAAACAATTTATTTGCGGTCATGCCATCTACTGGATGATATTCCTCCATTTCAATGTCATCTTCAGCATGTTACCTGGAAGAGAAATGACAGTATCAGGAGAAGTCAAAGGGTGACAGTATCAGGAAAAGTCAAAGTGTTCTGGCCCTACAACCCCCAACTCTGTTCCATTCAGGACAATTGGTTACAGCGTTCAGGATCAATGTGATTGCTGCTCCAGCTGTGTGGTGTCTGCCTCCACATATGTGTGAATCACCTTAGGGGAAAATCTTTGAGGCTGCAGTTCCAATGGGCTACCACCACCGGAGGCTACTGGAAACTAGTCCCCATAGTGAGGATACATTGCCAAAGCCTACACTATAGGTCTCCCTGGCACGCTGGAGGTATTCTCTGAGCACAGCATGGACACATTCAGGCTGTTCGAAGACAAACTGCTATGGCAAGAAAAATGGCTTATTTTTGGATGTCAGTACTGCCCAAAGATTTGCCAAGTTGCAGAGTATATGAAGACTACACTATGGGATTTGTCAGTCTTCCACCACCCTATTAATAAGGGCAGAGAAGCACAGAGAAGGGTGGATGGCAATTCTGGCCTCTGTGGTATTTCAGGTCTTTATTGGCAGAAATCAAATTACCATCCTCCTCTAATTAACAGCTATATTCAACCATTTTATTTCCAGCATAGATGAATGTATCCACTTATACATGAGCTTCAGGTGAGTCCTACCTGAATGTGCTATTAGCTATTGCTTCTTATGGATTGTCTGTATGTAAACAAGCATTTTGATTGTCACTCAGATATTGGGGGCAGTGAGGAATTCTGTACTTTAATATCTATGAATATTAAAAAGAAGCAAGTGGAGGGTATGTGGTTTTGTGAGCATAATATTGAATTTGAGAAAAGATTTGTGCAAATGTATGATATTTTTGACTGATCCCTTTAAAGTCATTACTAATATTTGCCTCTACACCTTCAAACTAAACACGTCTTGCTGTATTTCAGACATCAACGAGTGCCAGAACAGATCCATCTGTGGTGAGCACGCCATGTGCCAGAACCTGGTGGGTTCATTCCAGTGTCTATGTGACCAGGGTTACGAAAGAGCGCAAGACGGGCGTCAATGTATAGGTAGGTTGCTTGAAGAAGTTCAGTCAGATGATGATGATTAAAGGGCTACATACATTTGGAAAACACTGATCTTTCTAATGACCTAAGATAGTCAAAAGTAAAAACAGTTAGAGATAGTAAAGCATTTCATTTCTGGGCCAGTAGTGACTTCATACAATGCAAATATAAAAAACAACCAATTCATGGCCGTCATAGCCATCTCTGTTCCATCCAGTCCTTGCAGCTGATTCCGAAACGTCAACTGAGAGGACTACATGGACCACTGTGAAGGTCTACAAGTTCTTATAAGTGTTGAGGGATCAGATGCACCAATGCCACAGGAACTTGGTCTGTCAGCACTGTGAGAATATAGTTTGTGGTGATGTAGAGACTAAAGGGTCAGATTTAAAGTTTATCATTGCAGTTGCTACTATGGCAACGGGGGCTTATCCTACCAGGTGACTACCTCTGCCATACAGCAAGCCCCTTCAGGGCAAAAACTATTGTGGCAATTCCACCAAGAAAGTGTGGCATGGTGGAACTTCTGCCACAATATGTGATTCTTGGAAATGAACCCCAAAAGTGATGTGCACAGCTAGCCACCGCATTGCGGTTGTTCCCAAGAAACTTGGAGTTTTCTCTGAGCACATCTTTGATACTTGTGTGCACATTGTTATGAGAAAAGACTTTCATTTTACCACAATAGTCACTTTATCAGTCATCTCATATCGGGCATCTGATCCGCTAATGTTTCCTCTGTGTCACCAATGCAGGCTGATTGACTCAGTTGTAGAGTCAATTAAACTTGTACCATGGGGTTTGTCAGCTTTCAACCACCCTCTTAGTAGCGCATGGGACAGGGAGGAGGCTAGTGGCACGTCTGCCATTTGTTCACAGAAGTCCCATTGTAGAACTCCTCTAAATGATGGCACTATATGCAGACATTTTATTGTCGAGCTAAGCAGTGCATTTACTAAGAACATTGATTAAATGAGTCTCAAGTGAATCCGATCTGCATGTACCACTAGTTATATTTGTTAGGGGAATATCACAGGAAGATTGTGGGCTTCCAGTCACTCAACTTGTATGACTATTAGAATCAAACAAGGGGCACGTTAAGTGGTTCTCTGAGCATTAGTATTATTTAATCCATTAAAAGACGTGGGCAAGAGTTTGATATTCTTGCCTATCGCTTCGAATGTAATGCCTCTGTACACCTCCACTTATTCAAACTATATGCCTCATCTTCAATTGCAGACATCAACGAGTGCCAGAACAGATCACTCTGCGGTGAGCACTCCATGTGCCAGAATCTAGTGGGCTCTTTTCAGTGTCTGTGTGACCAAGGATACGAGGGGACGCAAGATGGGCGGCAGTGTGTAGGTAGGTTGCTTGGGAGAATCCAGTCAGATGATGCTTCAGTTGCTATATTCATTTGAAAAACTGTGATTTTTTTTGTATTGATCAAAGAGAGTCAAGGGTTCAAATAAACAGTAATAAATACACTGTTTTGATCACACTACTCCCTCCGTACAGCACAAATAAACATGTAAGAAACCACATGCCACAATGTTCAGAAGCATAACTCATTTGAACCCTTAGTACTATAAGCAAACCATTATCTAAAGTAAAGTACTGAATGAGTACCATTGAGTTAGTGAAGCAGGTGTGCTCTGTGCTAATCAATGGTTAAAACATCATTTTGGAGTTTGATTAGTTATGTGTAGTTGTGTGTAGTTGCAAAGTGTTTTATACTTAACGTTTTTTCAATTTTTCTGAAAAACGACTCGAACTCATCTTAATTTGAGTTCAAAATCCCCAAAAGCTGGGGTTTCTTTTCAGTAGGAGAATTCACTCACTCACAAAAAGTGAAAAATGTTTGCAAGAAAAATTCTAGCGCAATGAAGTTGTGAAAAGTTTACATGCCCTGAGGTCATTTTGCCAGATGGCCTACAGTTGTGTACACAGACCAACCCATTTGCTTGTGCACAACAAGGTGACCCCTGCATGTCTCCCTGCCGTGGTCTCGCCCCTTGTTGCATCAGCAAAGGGTATACATAAAGTTATGTCTGAGACGCAAGGCAGTCCTGGGAGCCGTTATTAGGGGGCTCGATGCACGAGGATGTAGAATGCAACAACCTGTAGACAAGATGGGACTGGTCTCAAACACCTTCGACACCATTCATTCTCTGCCCTGCTCATCACGGTCAGCACAACTTAATTGGCCACTGCTGTAAGTTGTCCCTCCCTCCACAGTGATGCAGCAGACCCATGCTCAAGACATACAAGGGCACTGCTGACTAACCACAAAATCTCCACAATCAGCAGTAATAACTCTTAAATTATACATTGACACTACCTTCTAGCCATCTGTGGTACTGCACCTCTTCATGCCAAAAGGCTTTTAGTTACACCTGTTCCCAGATGTTCAGTTTTAGAGTGACAGGCTAGATATTCTAAGACAGTTCCGTGTGAGTACTGCATACTCAAGACACCATCAGCCATGTTGCTCAATGCTGCTGCAATGTTGCAACCATTTGATACTCTGTCTGCTTCCTCCTCCATTGCTGCAGGGTGGCTCGAGATCTACCTCGCAGCAACTAAAGAAAATGACCAAACTGTGAAACTTGCGCTGTGCCTGCACTTTGGTGGTGATAAAGTTCACAAGATTTTCCACACACTGGCGGATACAGGTGTAGATGATGACTATGACGCCATACTCACTGCATTCAATGAGCAGATCAGCTCCCAAGCTAACACACACTATTAACGCTTTATCTTATGTCAAACCAAGCAAGGACTAAAAGAAATATAATCTTTTATGCCCATCTCTGAAGGTTAGCCAACACGTGTGGCTTCACAAACACAGAGAAAGAAATTATAGCGCCGATCATCCAAGTGTCTGCTCGAACCAGCCAAGGAGACGTGGCAAGAAAAGATGCCTCTGCCAGCAGTGCTGGTGCCAGTGAGATCATATGAGCTGTCTAATGCCTGAGCTGCACACATCCAGGCATCCGTAGTCCCTTAAAGCTGAGCCTCCCGATCCTTTGGCAGAAGTGAGTAGAACCGTGAGAAAGCTTTCACAGAAAAAAAACAATGGCAGAGTCTGTAGATACTGTGGGACCCCGGCCCATCAACTCAGCTCATATCCCACCAGAGGAAAGACATGCTGATTGTGTGCCAAACCTAATCACGTTGCCAAAGTATGCTGGTCTTCAAAGGGCTTCAAAATCCCTAAACACCAGCAGAACCACCCATAAGAAAGCTGTGGAGCATCTTGAATCAAAGCCTAAAATCATCCCAAATGTGAGACAGAGAGCAAGTCGGTGAGTGAAGAAGAGCAGATCACCCTCATTATAGCTGTCAGAAACAATGGTAGACTGAAGAAGCACACTCAACCTCACTGCCATCCCAACATTCAGGATTCCAAAGTCAACTGCCTTATTAACAAAGGTGCCAGAGTGTGTGTCATGGCAAGATGTGTCTACGAAATGCTACGCATACAGGTTCACCTGCACAAAAACAGCCACCAATGTCTAAACGTATGGAAGCCAAGAGTCAAAACAAATAGCAGGGCTTTTGACCACAAGATTACATATGATGCCTTTTCCTTCTCTGCTTAGTTCTTCGTAACCACCTAGGTTGAACCACCCTGATCAGCTGTAAAACCACAGAAGCCCAGCGCCTCATCACCTTCGCATTCCAAGTGCGAAAGAACACAATTGACAACATGCTAAAGGAGTTTCCTGGTGTGTTCGATGGTACAGGATGCCTGACAATGAAGAATGTAAAGTTCAACATGAATCAGTCCATGCAGCCATGTCAGAGCACAAGTTAAGAAATAGCTTGGTACTTTAGTGGTGGCAGGCATTATTGAAAAAGTTGAAAGGCCCAGTCCCTTTGTCTCGTCCATTATCATAGCTAAAAAAGCCAAGCAAACAGGGGAATTGAAAATGTGAATAGACAGGAGACCACCCAAGAAAGCAATCAAAAGTTAGTGGCACATAACTCACACTGTAAATGGCATTGTGGCCAAAGTTAACAGAAATAAGTGGTTTTCCAAAACTGATCTGTGATCAAGAGACCACCATCTACCGCTACAAAGATCATCATGCTACACAACTACTTTCTCAACCCGTGTTGGACTCCGATGCTATTGCTGCCTCAACTTTGGGATCTCCATATGGCAGAAGTATTCCAACAATGCATCATGGAGTTGTTGGCTGGAGTACTAAGTGTAGTAAACATCAGTGATGACATTCTTCCCCATGCCACCCCCATATAGGAACATCATTGTTTCCTAAGAGCCCTCCTGACAAGAATCAAGGAGAGTATGTTGACCTTGCATAGAAGCAAGTGTAAGTTTCTCAAACAGATCCTCAACTTCTTCAGATATCGTTTCACCACCACAAGAGTAGCCCCTGACCCGTAAAAGGTACAAGACATAAAGACAGCTGCTGCTCTACTGTCACATATTGTGAATGCTTCATCTCAAACTTGGCCACTCTTACCAAGCAACTGAGGGACCTCATACAAACTGAAACCCCATAGGCATGTACAGATGTCCAGCAAGAAACATTCCCAAACACAAAGGAAGCCCTATAATCTAGCACAATGAGGAGATACTGTGATCCCATTTTGCCCACTGACTTCCTTGTCAATGACAGTACCACTTGATTAGGTGCTGTACTGCTGTGTTTGCAAAAGATGGAACACAGGGCCCCTCGGCATACACCAGGAGAGGTTTAACCAAGACTGAACTAAGATAGTCCCTCATGGAAAAAGACGCAATTACAATCTTGGGGTTTCAAAGCTTCCATGTGTACCTTTATGGCTAGCAATTCAACTGATGACAAACCACTGATTCCTCTGTTTAAAGGGACAGCGGCCAAGCTACCCAAGCCCCTGCGCCACCCGCATTGAAAAGTCTATCTTCCAAGAGCAGCAGTACTTGTTCAAATTGCTGTATCAAACTGATCAAGGAAACCTCATGGACTACATGTCCTCAGCACCCAAGAAAGTTCACAAGTGAAGAAGCAAGTCAAACTGAGGTGACAGAGGAGTATGTCTGACTAGTTAAAGGCAAATCAGAGCCTCCCTGAATAATGACTGAGAATATGGTGGTTGCCTCTCAATCAAACTACTGCTTAGAACTAGTCCTACAATAAGTGGTATCTAATGGATGAAGATCACTTGTAGTTGCCGTCCCGCACTGGAAGTCGTATGCTCAAGCATGGCTTCAAGCACTTCACTAAATATGAAATGAATTGCCCCTCACAGATAACATACTGCACCTGACAACAAAGAGGTTGGTCATATCTAAGGCCATGGCCCCTGGTGTTTTGATCTGGCTCTTTGAGGACAGTAATGGATTGTAAAAACCAAAAGGAGAATGGATTCAATGGTGGTTCCCTGAAAGTGGCCCTCATGTAGAACAAACTGCGGCTTCTTGTCTATTCTGGCGAGTGAGTGAGCTGCCTGACTCTCTGGCCCGATCATTTCAGAAGTCGCCTGATGGCCCAAAGGTCTGCGTTGGCATGGACTTTGCTGATTTGTCTAATGGCAGCATCTGCTAGTCACTGTTGTTGACTTTACCAGATATCAGAAGTGTTGTTGGTGCAATCCACCCCCGCTGAACCTGTTATACCAAAAATAGAGAATATGTTTGGAACACATGGATTTCCCCATGAAATCTACATGGATAGCTGACCTCTGTTTTAAAGTTAGGAGATCAGTTCATACCTCAAACTGATAAACGAAAGACAACATAAAATACTACCATGATTGCTTCAGGCTAACAGACAAGTAAGACTCATTTGTGCGCTAAACATTGTGACCCACATAGCAGAACAGGAGGAAGCTGACCTCAAGTGGGTTCTGTACAGGTTCCTGTGGCAATACCTTACAACCTAGGCATCTGCTGTTTAGTAGGCTACCCTTTGACGCCCCCTTGGGTAATCCTACGAGGATCGCAGATGCTTTTGATGCAGCTGGTGACACGATGAGAAGAAACAAATCAAACCAAAGAGTAGGCTGGAGGCTGGAGGCCAAATGCAAAGACATACGAGTTAGAGACATTGTGCTGGTGAGAGACAAGACAGACAAGTTCAAGCCTCCGTTTGAGCCCATACCGTGGGTAGTAACCTAAGTAAGGGGAAACATGGTGTTGGTAGTCCAAAGAGGCACTGAGATAATTTGCATGAAGCTCCGAGGAAACCCACCAGCGATTGAAATGCAATCCCTGTGGCATCCCAATGCCTCGGCTGAAGGGGGACACCAGGGTCTTCCTAGGGGGTTACGAGACAAACAAACGTTCAACCACCATGCCAGAAGATGTCATACCACAGTCTCCCAAAGATCGTGCATGCAGTTACTCGGAACACAGAACCCACCAAGCCTCAAACCAGGTTTGGCAGTCACCCTATGCGACGAGGCCCAGCCCCCACCCCATTTCAGCTATAACGAGACTTTGTAGTTTAATACCTTTGCATAATACAGAAGCCTGTTTGGTTGCAAGACTCTGATTCGCTAATGTCTACATGGTTTGTGCTATCATGTTTGCTCCAGAAACATGTGTTTGTTTTATTTTAAAGTTTTGGAGGAATTTTGTGAACTCAGACTGATTGCAGTATCTTGTTTTTAGGGCACCTCGGAAACTTAAGATTTCGTATTTCAGACCCACATTCCTTTGCAGTTGATTTAATCTATGGTTCTTGTTAACCCAAAATTAAGTGTGAAGTAATGATGTAGATATTCTGGCACATGAACAAAAATTTTATTCAGGCTCCCAAGAGAGAAGGATTTAATAGTGCACAGTTGATTGAGCCTTTCTGATATTTTGCCTTACTCTCTCTTCTCGGACCTATAATTATTCATCTGTCCTACCCCTTTACTTTACATAAGCATTAGTACAGTGCTCTGAGTGGAATACCAGTAATGGTCGTCTCAATCTCTTAGTTTCCCTTGGAAAAGTCCACCCAGTTCTTGAAGAACATGATAACCTCTATTGCAAGATTTGTCTACAAAGTACAACATGCGGATACTTAATGAGCGAATTAAAACGATTTCTAATGGTGTTTCCATTCTATCCAATTACTTCTAATCTCTATAGAGAAAGGCAGACATTTCCGCATAAACTATTAAGTAAATTAATCTGGTAAAAATAATAATACTATGCATAAGAATCACTAACAAATAATGTAAGTGTAATCAAGCATACATTAAAACCACTACATTTTATTCTAATATAAATATTGATATCGTTGTTCTTGAGTTCCGATATTACTAAACATACATTTGGGTAAGTAACCTATAGTTTGTTAAAAAGATAAAGTTCTATTTAATCGAATATGAAAAAATACGCTGCATCAGCCTCCTTGATGAAGATGCAATTTAATTTGAAAACATCCTTGGCTTTCAGCTTAAAGTTGTTGTGACTGTAAAAACAATCCTGGAACAGTTAATACATCCACAGCTGTCTCGTTTTTTTATGCTTTCTTGCTGTGATGTGCACATGCCCTACGATAACCAATTACTGATTTATATTGTTCGGAAGAGCAAGACTATTTATATTCCTTGTACCCTAGGATGCTATTCACCTTTGTCTGTGTGGTTTTCAATGGGACTCAATTTACAGCACATGAGCAGGCTCTTTCAGTTTGCTCTGTTCACAGTGTCAGCTGTAGAAATCTTACAGAGCATAATTAAAACTATGAGACAGGAATTATCTGGTTTGGCATGTTTTTGGGTGCATGCTGATACTGGGAGGTCGAGATGGGACAGTCCCTTCAAAAGTGAGTATGTGTTGTTTGGGCCATTGGATGATGTTTGAAGTGGTTCACTTTACTGGGCTGGATTCAGAGGTTTTTGTTTCTTTTTACCAAGCTGTGCACATAGTCTTGAAAGTAGTTAGGTTAAATTTGTATATTTCTAAATAGTTTGGACCTGGATCATGATTTTACCTTTGGCATAAAGGTTAATAGCTGGGGAAGCATTATCTTCTGATAGTGTGGTAGCAAGTCAAGTACCCCAGAATTTCTCAGCACTGAGAAGACCGAGTTAGCCTCCTGGTAGGTTTGAAATCAGCCTAAAGTACTTGCTGTGGAAGATTAGGTTTGTGAATGTCTATCCATTTCTAATGCTTTCAAACTATCTACAATTATGGTTTCAGGAAATTGTCCGATGGAGTCTTTGTTGAAATTCTTTCTGTTGATCTTTTGTGAGACACAAAAACACAGTAAACTGCAGATGGAGAACTTGAAGATGTTTTGTTGGAGGGGTCTCTTAGGGACTTAAAAGTGTGTTGGGATTGTTATTTGATGATAAATTCACCTCAATTTTTTGTTTTGTTTGCAGTTTTTGTTTTTCTTTTAAAAAACTCTTTGGGGGATATTTATAAGCCCCTTAGCATCGCTCTTTCACCATGCAACGTGGTGCAAGAGCGACGCAAATGAAAAGTGAGATTTATGAAGCCACATAAGGCCACATTGCGTGGTTGTGTGGCATCATAAATCTCAAGTAATATAACACAGCACAAAGGCTTTTCCATGGGTGTTGCATAGGTGTTCCTACACAACATCCATGGTTTTTTATGCATTTCCAGATTCACAAGAACAGGTAATTCTGGCAATGCTCCAGAAAAATACACCTCCCCAGGAGAGGGGTAACAAGGGAAATATCTTTATTTCTTCTTCTTGTAAATACTGCAGCACACATAGAAAGAAGAAAAAGCCTCTCAGGTTTGTTTTTGTACAGGAAGGTGCCCCTTCCTGCACAAACACAATTCTGCATGCAACGCAGGAACCCTTGCACCATGGTGCCAGGCAGCCCTGTGTGTTCCAGCGCAGGGGAAAGCACAGACATGCACCATATTATACGGTGCATTCCTGACTTTTCCCAGTGACGCAGCTCTGTGCAGCAAGATAATTTGCTGATCTGTACTGCTCCACTCAGTGCTTTAAATGGGCCGGTACTGTCCAGTACTGAGTACCAGCACTTTTTTATTTTGAGAGGGAGAGTACCGGCGTATTTCAAGAAAATCGTAATACTTTTAACTGGAGAGTACCAGCACTTCTCAGAAACAAGCAGGTACTCTGGCACAGAGTAACTGCACTTTAATTTTTCCATTTCAAGCACTGGCTCCACTTGGTCATAAATATGCCCCTTTGTTGTTTTTAGTATAGTCACAATAAGCTGGGAACTTGTTACCTCACTACAGAAAGTCATCAATGAATAGATTTATTAACCAAGTACAATTTGGTTTGCATCCAACCGAGCCCCAAACCATGGAGTTTGGCATTGCTCCTCTCATCTACCTATATTAAGTCAAGGGGTTGATCCTCATTTGTTCTATACATGCCCCTACCATCAATGAATCATTCTAGCACCACATTCCAAATAGTATGATGTTTGCGGGGGCAACTCCTGCTCATATTATTCTGTTTCTCCACTCCACAACTCCACTTCCTGTGGTATGTCAAATCGAGGGAACTGCAAACACAGAAGAGCCGCATCCTGATGAATTGGCGATGCAGCCTAATTACAGGGTCTAAAGCTTGATACCATCAGTGTCACTTTCACTAAGAATAACACCATAATTTCAACACTTGATTGAACTATATCATAATTTATTATAGCTTTTAGTACATCAAATGAGAAGGCTAGTTTGTGTAAATGCTTAATTGATGTATCAAAGAGTTTATATTGCTTAGAAGTCGAGAAGCCGTCATTTGATAGCAGGAATAAAGTGATCAAATAAAAAAGAGAAAAACTGAAAACGAGATAGCCAGATCCAAGGGATGAAGGCAAAAAAGGAAGCAACGGAGAAAATGATTTAGAAATGTGTTAATAGTGTCCCAGTATTTTACAAGGTAGATAGGAAGGAAGCATAATGTTTATTTGCACATAAGATGGCATCCAACCACGAGGCCGAGATGGCGGCCTTGTTGGAGAATGAGAGGCCCGACGAGGGTCGAGGACAAATGAGTGACTCCTCTTCAATCAAGCCAGGAATTCTGAGGGACTACAAATCCTAGACTGCTTTGTAGCCCCAGGAGGCGGCCATCTTGTGAGCACCTGCATCTACTTGACCACACCAACGAGTGCTATATTGCGCGTGGGGGCACTTCGTGGTGCAGGAAGTGCCAGGAACTCTGAGGGACTACATATCCCAGACTGCTTTGTAGCCCCAGGAGGCGGCCATCTTGTGAGCACCTGCATCCACTTGACCACACCAACGAGCGCTATATAGCGCATGGGGGCACTTCGCGGCGCAGGACACGCCAGGAACTCTGAGGGACTACATATCCCAGACTGCTTTGTGGCCCTAGGAGATGGCCATCTTGTGAGCACCTGCATCCACTTGACCACAATAATGAGCGCTGTATAGCGCGTGGGGGCACTTCGCAGCGCGGGACGCGCCAGGAACTCTGAGGGACTACATATCCCAGACTGCTTTGTGGCCCCAGGAGGCGGCCCTCTTGTGAGCACCTGCATCCACTTGACCACACCAGCAGGCGCTATATAGCACGTGGGGGCACTTCACGGCGCGGGACGTGCCAGGAACTCAGAAGGTACTACATATCCCAGACTGCTTTGTGGCCCCAGGAGGTGGCCATCTTGTGAGCACCTGCGTCTACTTGACCACACCAACGAGCGCTATATAGCGCGTGGGGGCACTTCGTGGCGCAGGAAGTGCCAGGAACTCTGAAGGACTACATATCCCAGACTGCTTTGTAGCCCCAGAAGGCAGCCATCTTGTGAGCACCTGCATCCACTTGACCACACCAACGAGCGCTATATAGCAAGTGGGGGCACTTTGCGGTGCAGGACGTGCCAGGAACTCTGAGGGACTACATATCCCAGACTGCTTTGTGGCCCAAGGAGGCAACCATCTTGTGAGCACCTTCATCCACTTCACCACACCAACGGGCACTATATAGCGCGTGGGGGCACTTCGCTGTGCTTGAAGCGCCAGGAACTCAGAAGGGACTACATATCCCAGACTGCTTTGTGGAGCCAGGAGGCGGCCATCTTGTGAGCACCTGCATCCACTTGACCACACCAACGAGCGCTATATAGCGCATGGGGGCACTTCGTGGCACGGGACACGTGCGGGCGAAGCCCGGGCCAAGGGCGGGCCCGTCCACGCCCGTCGTAGCCCGGAGGAGGCTGGGCTGGGCCATCTCCCTAACATTTTTCTTTAAATAGGCACCATTGACTACTGCCACTACTGTATCTTCTTCCAGGTCTATTATTGAGCAGCTATCCATTAACTATAAGCAAATAAGCAAATGGGCAAAAGGAAGGCAATAGAGGGTGGGGCAGGGGTGGTGTCAAAAACCAAGTGGAAAAGACAGAAGCATGTAGTCAACAACTGTGTTATGGACATAATTGACAACCTTCTTGACGAATGTAAAGGAATTGTAAACTCCCCCCAGACAGCAGCCCCACCAGAATCGGGGAGAGTGCTCGCCTGTTAGGAAGGACGCTGGCCATAAGAAAATTGCTGACATATTTGTAAAGCGCGGCCAACAGGCCATAACCTCCACAGGCCATGGGTAGGGTAGGGATGTCATCTGCCATGCCTCCCCAGTATCGGCAGATAAGCCTTCAGCTAACCCCAGCAACCCTATCCAGCGCATTAACCGCTTTAACCCCCTAATAAACATCCTAGACTCTCAGGACGACCCAGATCAATGCACCAGGGTGGGTGGGTTAGTAGATGTAGATGTAAATAAGTACTCAGTCCAGTCACATGCCAAGCATATGCTATGCATACAAGATCTAAAAAGGGAGGTGTCAGAATTAAAGTCTATGGTTAATTCCTTAATTGCAGTATTTAAGCAGATAATTTCTCCAGACGCAACGAGTTCCATAAATCATTATTGCAATCAAACACCATACCACTTAGGTACCGCAATGAAATTGCCCACAACGCAAGCAAATGGTTGTGTTGACCAATTCTTAGCCAATGCCAAGATAAATGAATCAGATCAGCCCACCCCCCCCATTAGTTTAAGCGCAGGGAATGCACCGGATGCCTGCTATCCAATTACAAAACTTACAAGCAATATTGTCCCTAAATACACAGCTAAACCTATCATTGACAAACTCCAATTCACAAGGACTGTTCTAATGGTAAATGCTCCTAAGCTACACCCATTGACACCCAGAGAAGGGGGGCATTCTATTAGAAATAAGGAAATTCATTGGATTCGCCATGTAAGAGGCTGCTACTCTGTAATCCGTGAGGATATAATTGATGCAGTAAGAAGGCCCGACCCTGGCACACATTTTGACATTTTACAGTTGACATTCAGGGATAGGGGTATGCTGGACAACCTGGTGGCCCTAGATGAAAGGACAAGTGCTCCAGAGGAATCCCGTATCCAGTTCAAATATCCTAGTTCACCTGCACATTGTATGGCCCGCCCCATCCACTACCCATCAGGCAAACCATCTGCTCTTAGGGTCGGGGGGGAGGGGTTTCCAAAACCCTCTCCACCCTGGAGACTTTTCTGCAAAACTGTCCCCGACATTACAAAATCATTGTGGCAGGCGACTTTAACGTCACATTTGAAGCTCTCGACTGGGATGATCTTGGGTCTACTCACGAGGAGGACCAGGCATGGTCTATCCCTGCCCTGGATATCCCTCCCATCAAAAGGTGGTCCCAAGTTGCTGTTCAAGTAAAATCATTGACCATGGAATTTGGACCAAATCAGACCATACCAGTAGAATTGACTATTGTCTAGTTGATGTAAGATTATGGCCTTTGGTGATTGGCATGATAGTTGATCAGAAAGTGACCATAATCCTCTCTCAGCCCACTTGTTAGCTTTGAGCAGCCACCTGCCCATAATTAACAACTCAGCTAAAGCACCAAAAGGGATTAGATTGGTCAATGACAAACGCCACCTAAAGTGGAACCAGGTTCTGGCTCGACCAACAGTCATTGACGTTGCCAATGACACCTTAAGGACCGCACAGACAGGCCTCGAAGGGGGGTTCTATATACACTAACGAGGAAGTAAGCATAACTCACATTACATGTTTCAAGGGTATTATGGTCCTCTTCTCGGCTGACGCAGCCCCTGATAGTAAGAGGCTTAAGGGTAGGCATTGTGGTAGCAAGCACTTAATCCAAGCTATCAAATCCAAGGATGTAAAAGCAATTAGCCTAGCCAAAAAGTCTTACAAATCTGCCATTAACAAAGCTAAACATGACCAAGATGAGAAGTGGTGGGTTGCACTTAGTGACGCTGCACAAGAGAGGAACTGCAGTGCATTTTGGACCCTGGCAGCACTCGGCCCTGCAAACAGCAATCTGCACATCACAACTAATATCGCACCTAAGGACTAGGTAGATCACTTTAGTGGGTTATATTCTTACAACCATGATAGTTCTACCGCTCGACGGAAGGACACTTGCTCATCTATCACTCTCACACCTACCCCTCCAGTGTTGCAACTATTTTCCCAGGCGGACATAGCATACTCTTTAGGCTCCCTAAAGCGCAGTAGGGCACCTATTCCTAACCGATATAGCTATCTGGTCATGATATATCACTATCATATCGAATGCAATAGCATCTGGGGCACCAATCCCTGAGTCTTGGAAGGGGGCCATCCTTATCCCCATTTTTAAAAAGGGCTACAGAAGCCTCCCCAGCAATTATAGGTCTATTAGCCTAATAGACTGTGTGCAGAAAGTGTTCTGTCATTGCCTTCTGGGTAAAATTCAAGACTGGATGGAAGAACGCGATATTCTTAGTCCCCTCCATGCAGGTTTTTGCAAAACAAATATCTGCCATTGAGCAAGCTCTTAGGTTCCTGCTCTTATACTAGAAAACTTTTTACTGGCAAAGGGAACCTGTACGTTGCTCTTGTGGACTTGAAATCCGCATTTGATTTAGTACCCTGTAACAAGCTGTGGGAAGTTCTTTCCCTAATGGGAATCCCTGAGCACATGCTTGTTTTACTAACTCGGCTCCACGAGGGTAATTATACATGTGTCAGGTGGGGCAATAGGGGGCAGTTAACTGACAGAATTTAGGTGTCAAGGGGTGTGCGGCAAGGGTGTGTCCTTGCCCCCACCCTGTTCTCCCTGTATATAAATGATATCGTCCCCTCTTTACTTAGATTGGAGGCAGATGCACCATCATTAGGCACACAGAAAATTCTGGTCCTGCTCTTCGCAGACGATACATTAATGATATTCAAGACCCCAAGTGGATTATGTAAACTCCTCGAGTTTTTTGAGGAATTTTGCTCCACAGGGGGACTTGAAATCAATGCCTCTGAAACGAAACTGATGACACTCAATCCACACAGATCATTTTAATAAAGTACTTTAACCTTTCATATACCAAACAATATGCCCGCGATCCGGATATATGAAACCACGGCAGTAAGCTCAGCCCTTTATGGGGCTGAACTCTGGGGCTAAGCCAAAGCCCAAGAAATAAAGATGTCTGAAAATAATTTCCTATGGAATTTAGTGTTCTTCCCGTTGAGTACTCCACTGTTCCTCTCTTTAAAGGCCTAGGCATGAAACGCATTAACCACAAAGCCCGTCTATGCCCCCTCTTGTATTAGCGGCGCCTTTGGACCACCCGGAGCTTGCCTCCTTCATTACAGCCCTGCAGGTCATCCTAGAAGCTGACCATTCCCATAGTATCCCCTGGCTTAGACACATCAAGGGGTTACTTTACTCGCTTGGGCTCAGAGAACTGTGGGATTCCCCAACCACTACTTCATTTACTTCTGAAAGTGATCTTAAAAAACTGTATTGGCACATAGTAGACTCTGAGCACACAAGGGTCGCTCTTCATTCTACACTATCATGTGACTTCACCAACCTAAAAGAGACGTGCAAATATGAGGCTTTCTGGTACATAATCACGGTGCGACGAGAGGGGAAGTTGTACTTTCTGATGGATACAACTACCTGTGGATTCCTCACCTCATGAATACTCCCATGGCGCCAGCATTCTACGGAAATCTTCTTACTAGTCTCTGCACGTCGACGAGGACGTCACTGTCTCGCACGCGACGCCGTCTGACGTCATACAGGCAATAAGAGGTCCTCGACGACGTGCGGACGTCAGTTCCCTTTTTTCCGTGCATTCGAAACGGTTATCTTCGAGGGAGCAACTGTTACTCTTGCGGTTACAGTGTATATCTTGTTGCGTACTCTTTCTCTGTGGAAATAATGTCGCAGAGAAAGTCTGGATTTAAGCCTTGTCGTGAGTGTGGAGGCAAGATGTCGGTGACGGATCCTCATTCCGATTGCCTTTGGTGTTTGAGCTCCGACCACGACGTCTCGACTTGTGATTCGTGTCAGCACATGAATCCGAAGGCCATTAAAGAACGCGAGGCGAAGCTGTTTATGGCCAAGTCAAAGGAGAAGCATCACAAGAAAAAGTCTTCTCCAAGACATCGGCGTCATCGAGACTCCCGGCGCCGTAGAGAATCTCGGCGCCATTCAAGGGAGGCTCGTTCCAGGTCTCCGGATCGGCGCCGGAGGACATGGGAGGTCAGCCCCACGGTGACGCCGCATCCTTCGACGCCGTTGCTCTCTCCGACGTCTCCAACTTCGCCTGGACAGGCGTCGGTGATTGAGGTATTGGAGCCTCAGGTGTTTTCTCCGGCGCAGACGCCGAGGCCGGCGTCGGGGTCGCCTCCGAGTCAGGCACCCCAGTATCCGGCTTTTCCCACCCCTGGAGCCGATAGTTCCGCATTCTTGAATGCGATGTATGCCATCTTCCAACAGATGGCTCCAGGGGGTGCTCCGGCTGGGCCTTTGGCCTTTTCTTTGGGTGATCCTGCGCCTCTTCGGCCGGAACCCTTTATGCCCTTTCTCCCGTTTGGGAACGTGGGCTCGGCGCCAGTGTCGGCGCCGGTGGCCGCTCCGATGGCTTCGGAGGGATTGGCCCCAGGGATTTCCATCCCGTCGACGTCGAGATTTCGGCCTGTGACTCCGGTGGGTCCATCCGTTTCATCTGCTCTTCAGTCGGCGCCGAAGTTACCTGTGGCGCCGGATGCGGCGTCGGTGGCTTCGGAAGATCGGCGCCGATCTCCGACTTCGGCGGAGGTGTTGTCGACTCCGCGGATTGAGCAACGACTGCATTCAAGGAGGCGTGCTCTCCGGGTACTAGAGGAGCAGGAGTACCAACGAGCCCTAGAGGAAGGAGAGCTAGAGGACTCGGGTGATGGGCTGCGTGGATTGGAGTCGGCCAGTGGGCTGGACACTTCCCCTGAGTGGGACCTTTCGTCCCCGGGGGAATATACCGAGGAAGCTGCTTCCTTTCATACAGTGGTACGGAAGGCAGCTAGTTTTTTGGACCTGCCTTTGCCGGTGGTGGAGGCGAAACAAAACATTTTGACAGAGGTGTTGCATCCGGCCTCAGCCGCGGCGGAGCCTCTATTACCTTTTAATGACGCTCTGCTGGATCCGGTTTTAGAGGTGTGGAAGAAGCCGGCATCTTCCCCAGCAGTTCACAGAGCCGTGGCCAGGAGGTATCGGACGGCTCCAACTGATCCTGGTTTCCTATCTAGGCACCCTACGCCGGAGAGCTTGGTTGTGCAGGCCTCCTGTTCGTCCAAATCAGCGCCTGGTTCTTTCCCGACGGTGCCTGGGGACAGAGACTCAAAAAAGCTAGAGGCGCAGTCGAAGAAGATTTTTTCGTCCTGCAGTCTGGCGTTAAAAGCCACTAATGCGACCTGTATCCTGGGGAGGTATATTCATTCTCTGATGGATGACATCTCCTCTTCGTTTACAGAGCTTCCCCAGGGTCTTTTGGATCTTGTCTCTGATGCCCAGGCTGCTGCGACCCAAATTATCCAGACGGGACTGGATACCACCGACTCGGTAGCCAGAGCAATGGGCACAACTGTGGTGGAAAGGAGACAGGCCTGGCTACGTAACTCGGGCTTTTCGGCAGATGTACAGTCCACATTGTTGGATCTCCCGTTTGATGGGGACAAACTGTTTGGGGCTAAGGCTGATTCGGCCTTGGAACGTTTTAAGGAGAGCAGGGCCACGGCTAAGTCGTTGGGACTCCAAGCTCCTTCTTCCACGGCCTCTTCCAGATTCTTCAGGAGGTTTCGTGGATTTGGGCGTGGCTCTTCCTCCTCTTCCTTTCGGGGAAGATATCAGCAACCTGCCTCTTCCCATCCCTATAGATCTTTTAGGGGGAGGGGTAGGGTCCGCACCAGGGGAGCCTCTCAGCAGCACTCTGCCTCTTCCTCATCCTCTGGCGGGGTGCAGCAGGGGAAGCAGCCTTAGGCTTCCACCATTTCCCACTCACTCCTCTCCTGTAGGGGGAAGATTACAGCATTTTCTCACCAAATGGGAGACTGTTACGTCGGACACTTGGGTTCTCAGTGTTGTGGGAAAAGGCTACACCCTTCCCTTTCGGGAGTTTCCGCCCCTCATCCCGCCCCGCCCTTCGTATTGCTCACAAGAACACCTCCTGTTGCTAGAACAGGAGGTAGAAGTCCTCCTTTTAAAGGGCGCGGTGGAGTTGGTCCCGGAGCAGGAAAGGGGTCAAGGAGTTTACTCAAGGTATTTCCTGATTCCCAAGAAGGATGGTCGTTTGAGACCAATTCTGGACCTGAGGATCTTGAATTGGTTCCTCAAGCAGGAAAAGTTCAAGATGCTGACCCTAGCACAGGTGCTTTTGGCGTTGAACATGGAAGACTGGATGGTGTCTGTCGACTTGCAGGATGCTTACTTTCATATCCCGATACTCAAGTCACACAGGAAGTATCTCCGGTTTGTGGTGGGATCGCAACACTACCAGTTTGCGGTCCTTCCGTTTGGTCTTACTTCAGCACCTCGAGTCTTCACGAAGGTGATGTCGGTGGTTGCGGCAGAGCTCAGAAGGAAGGGGATAGCAGTATTCCCTTACTTGGACGATTGGTTGATCAAAGCCAAGTCCCCGGAGCTTGTGTTGCGTCATCTGCTGTCAACAACCCAGTTGTTGTTCGACCTGGGCTTTTCGGTGAACGAGCCCAAATCTCACCTGGAGCCCTCTCAGCGCCTCCTGTTCATAGGGGCAGTACTGGATACGACATTGGGTCGGGCCTTTCCTCCGCCTCAGCGGATTCAAGATATTCAGGATTTGGTTCCAATGTTTCGAAATGGAGCGGTAGTTCCAGTCCTCAAGGTCCTTCGTCTGCTCGGTCTTTTTGCCTCCTGCATTCTGTTGGTCACGCATGCTCGCTGGCACATGAGGGCTCTTCAGTGGTGCCTCCGAAGGCAGTGGTCTCAACACAGAGGGGATCTAGAGGGTACTGTCAAGATCTCCAGAGATGCTGCTGTGGATTTGAAGTGGTGGATTGCAAGCAACAATCTTTCACAAGGAAAACCGTTCCAGCAGTCGCCACCAGTGGCCACAGTCATAACGGATGCTTCCACTCTAGGGTGGGGAGCTCATCTGGGGGATCTGGAGATCAAAGGTCTTTGGTCTCCAGAGGAACAGATTTTTCACATCAATCTGTTAGAGTTACGGGCTGTACGTCTGGCTCTCAAGGCCTTCCTCCCTTCCCTTCGTGGTCAGTCGGTACAGGTCCTAACGGACAATACTACCACGATGTGGTACATAAACAAGCAGGGAGGAGTGGGGTCGTACCTTCTCTGCAGAGAAGCTCTTCGACTATGGTCCTGGGCAAAGGACCATCGGATTTGCTTGATAGCAAACCATCTGGCCGGAGTTTTGAACGTGCGTGCGGACAGTCTCAGTCGCCACTTCTCGGCAGACCACGAGTGGCGTCTCCATCCAGATCAAGTCCGTTTAATCTTCCAGAAGTGGGGGTTTCCTCGGGTAGATCTGTTCGCCACTCGAGAGAACGCGCATTGTCCGTTGTTCTGCAGCCTTCAGTATCCGATGCAGGAAGCATTGGGGGACGCGTTTCAAATGACCTGGTGCGGCCAGTTGCTTTACGCGTTTCCTCCCATACCCTTGATTCCTCGAGTATTGAGGAAGATTCGCCAAGACCGGGCTCTAGTAATCGTAATAGCTCCGGATTGGCCAAGGAGGGTGTGGTACTCCGACCTTCTCCAACTCTCAACGTGCCCGCCGCTCCGTCTCCCTTTCAGGGCAGACCTCCTCTTGCAGTCGCAGGGGCAGGTTCTACACCCCAACCTCCAGAGTCTGCACCTACATGCCTGGAGATTGAACGGGGCAACCTGAGTTCCTTCTCTCTCCCGCCTGAGGTAGTGGATGTTATATTAGCGGCCAGGCGACACTCCACTAAATCTATCTACGCTAATAGGTGGTCTAAATTTGTTGCGTGGTGTGGAGAGAGGCAGATTGATCCTTTACAAGCTCATCTATCGGACGTTTTGTCTTTTGCTCTATCTCTGGCGCAGAAAGGTTGTGCAGTGGCTACCATTAAAGGTTATTTATCGGCCTTGTCAGCCTTCATATGTCTTCCAGACCAACCATCTTTATTTAAATCCCCTATTGTTATCAGATTCTTGAAAGGTCTTCTAAATCAATATCCTCCAAAGCCATTCGTTATGCCGCAATGGGATTTGTCCTTAGTCCTGACTTTCCTTATGGGGTCCCCTTTTGAACCTATGCATTCTTGCCCCTTGAGGTATTTGGTTTTAAAAACAGTCTTCCTGATAGCTATAACATCAGCAAGGAGAGTGAGTGAGTTGCAGGCCTTATCAGTAAAACCCCCTTATACAACTTTTTATGGGGATAAGGTGGTGTTGAGGACCAAGGCTGCTTTCCTCCCGAAGGTTGTTTCACCCTTCCATTTGGCTCAGGCAATTACTTTGTCCACGTTCTATCCTCCGCCTCATCCTTCCAAAGAGGAAGAAAGACTGCACCGTCTGGATCCAAAGAGAGCGTTGAGCTTCTTTATCGATAGAACAAAGGATTTCAGGCTGGAGGATCAGCTGTTTATTGGATACGTGGGCAAGAGGAGAGGAAAGGCAGTCCACAAGAGAACACTATCCAGGTGGGTTGTTCTTTGCATTAAAATATGTTACTCTTTGGCAAAGAAGGATCCTCCTGAGGGCATTAGAGCTCATTCCACCAGAGCTAAGTCGGCCACTTCGGCCTTAGCCAGAGGTGTTCCTGTGGTCGACATCTGCAAGGCCGCAACTTGGTCGTCCCTTCACACTTTTGCAAAACATTACTGTTTAGATTCTGAGGTTAGAAGGGACGGCCATTTTGCACGGTCAGTGCTGCAGGATTTCTTGGTTTGACCATTTAGGCACCCACCGCCGGGCGTGGTACTGCTTTGGGACTCTATTCATGAGGTGAGGAATCCACAGGTAGTTGTATCCATCAGAAGAACGAGTTACTTACCTTCGGTAACGACTTTTCTGGTGGATACATTAGCTACCTGTGGATTCCTCACGGTCCCACCCGCCTCCCCGTTGCCTTTATGGTCTTGCCAAGTAATCCTTGAGTGCGCTCCTCTTGATCTTTGAGGGTGCAATAGATGTATATATATAATATTTATATATATATATGTATATATGTATATATCTTTGTGTATATACTTGGTGTGTGTATATATTTTAAAAGAGAGATTTTATATATATATATATATGTACATAAAGAAGATTTACAGTTATTCATACAATGTGGTGTATTTTTACAATATAATGGATGTTGCTTTGTTCTTTCATTGCATTGCCTGGTTGTTCTCATGCACGTAAAAAATGATTGGTACTGACGTCCGCACGTCGTCGAGGACCTCTTATTGCCTGTATGACGTCAGACGGCGTCGCGTGCGAGACAGTGACGTCCTCGTCGACGTGCAGAGACTAGTAAGAAGATTTCCGTAGAATGCTGGCGCCATGGGAGTATTCATGAGGTGAGGAATCCACAGGTAGCTAATGTATCCACCAGAAAAGTCGTTACCGAAGGTAAGTAACTCGTTCTTCAGTTCTGTATTGGGACCCTGCCATTAAGACTACTCACTAGTCTCTGGTCACATGATGAAACAACAATCTGCCCAGCTTTTAAAGCACCCACTGAAAACCTCCCCCACGTCCTATTTGTCTGCCCTGCATACACTGCTCCACGCAGGAAATGGCTGACCCCAACTTGTAGAATGCTGGGAGTTCGCAAGTCCGACTTAGCTCTTCGAATTCTTAGATCAGACACTCGGCCTATGCTAGTGATTGCTGTTGCCAAATTCCTTGGGGTAAGCTGGATTGTCAGAGGGAAATTGTTACCAATATAATGGTGTTAGCAAGAATGTTAGACTCACCCCAGGAGCGCATTCAATCTTTATTTTTATTCAAACTCTTATTCCTATTTAATTTTATTATTTTATTCATATACATGTATTGTGCATATTTTATACACATATGTTATTAATCCTGTGTAATTATTTATTGTTGCTGTGCTTTTCTGGCTTTTGTAGCCGAAATAAAGTTCTTTGACTGACTGACATAAGCGTTTGTTCATGGAGCATGTGCATTATCTGAGTTGTTTGGGCTTTGTTATAGTGATTTCAGCTTTCTCTATTAGAAGGGTTTGGATATTGATGGCTACTTCAGAGTAAAGGGATTGACTACATTATTGAGGAATTTCTTGAAGAAAAAAATACAATTATGTCAATATTTCCAACAAAGTAAATGCCATTTTTCAGGGTTGACTAGAAAAAGAATATAGTTACACTTCACTAGAAATTGCTGTTATCCATAAAAGTGCATTTCATTTATATGAGCGAATGGAAAGCAAAAAAAGAACTAGATGGCAAGATCTGTATACGTCTTTGTGTTTTTTTTTTCGCCAGATATGAATGAGTGTCAGACCTTGCACGGTGTCTGTGGCATGGCCCAGTGTGAGAACGTGGAGGGCTCCTTTCTTTGTATCTGTCCTAACAGCAACGAGGAGTTTGACCCCATGACTGGGAAGTGCATCAGGCCAACCAGTGTAGGTAATGTAATGCACCTCTTTAATTTTTGTTATCAAAGAACCAATTAAACATTTCAGTATTATAAAGGCTTTGCATAGAACATCTTTTGCTAAAACCTTATATTGTGAGTGATTTGTCGAGAAAAAAAATTGTGATAACGGTGACACCCTTTGTAGGTTTGTGACAATGCAGGCTATGAGTTTATATGATGGCACGAACTTGGGCCAAATGTACGTAGCCATTTTGCAATTGCAAACTTTGAGATTCGAAAATCACAAGGCGTGCAAATGCAAAATGGCTTTTTGGTATGCTTTAAACTCATTTTGCGAGTCTTAAAAGCATTCCAACGTGCAAAGTGGGCTTACCAAGCTCATACCCAGTTGCAGCCAACAAGGAGCATGAGAGGATCAGGCGTGGCCCATCATTTAGGGCGGATGGGCCCACCCCCCCCACCTTTTGCCCCTCATGAAGAGTGCCGGTCAATCTGAACAAAGGTCAAACTGACAGACACTCTTTATGTTCAGCACAGGCAGCCTGGAGAAGACACATGCGATTTGCACAGACTCCTGGCTGCCTGAGCTGAACTGTGCGGGGCTGAAGAGGTCACAGCTCCTGTGGGCGTGACCTCCTCGGTTCAGCAAAAGTGTCTCAAGGACCTCCCGGGGGTGATGAGGGAAGCGTCACCCATTGACTTCAACCTGGGCGCTTCAGGTTTAAGCCCTGATGCGCCCAGGGCGAGTGTCAATCACTAACACCTCGTCACAGAGTGGGATGGGATCAGCAGTCTCACTGACCCCATCCCACTCTGTGACGAAGTTGGGATTGCTGCCTTCCACTATTGGCTGACCTAAGGTAAGGCAGCAGTCCCAACCCTTCTGGGACCTCCGAGGCTGAAGGTAAGTGTGTGTGATCTTTTTATATGAATGTTTGGTGCGGTTGTGCATGCTTGAATGTTGATGAGTGTTGTTAATGGATGTGCGTGCGTGCGTGTGTGTGCGAAAGAATGAGTGTGGGTGTGATTCCTGCTCTCCCTCTGCTGCCACCACTAGAGAAGAGCATTTTCTCCTCCTTGCTATTCAGTATGTACAATGGTTAGTGCCCACTATTGTGGTCGTACACTGTTGATCAGCTACCATTACGTCAAAGGAGGTGGTCAAAAAAGGGGAAGGTGGTCCAGTGGGACACTATTTCCTTCATAGATTTTGTTGGCAGCCTGGTGGGGATTAGGCAGTGGCCTCAGAGGACCACTTGTTGATCCCCATGCTGTTTTCCCAAAAGGTTTTTTTTTTTTTTTTTTTTCTTAAAGCTCCACTGGTTCCGTTAATGATGACAGTCTGCTTTATGAAAAAATAATTCAGTTTTTGGGAGTGCAAATGCTGGAATGGTGGTTAACTGTCCTTTGCAGTCCATCATCCCTATGCCTGCAACCAATCAAACGGTTAACAAATAGCAATCTGCCTAGTTAATATTCATTAGTTGTTCTGCAACCAGAGGTTTTGAGATCGGACATATTAATACTTAGATAGCATCACAAAATTAATGATGGGTCGCAAAAGTTGAGGCACAATTTGTGACCACTTTTTGTGACCATGCTTTTAGTACAAGTGGCCATTATTGTCCCCTCTCAAAAGTTCTCATACTAAGGACCAGCTCTAAGAAGCCCTTAGTGGCACCTTGCACCACGTTGGAGTAATTTTTTTACTCTAAAGTGGCGTTAGCTTGGCAAAAACGCTGCGCCATATTTACAAAGTGGTGCAATGGACCGCAATGGACGCATCACGCCTCTTTGTAAACCCTTGTGCTACATTATGTCTGCGCCAGGCATAATGTATGCAAGCGGGGAGTTCTGGCATTAGGAGGCCCAGGAAAATGGCACAGTGGAATCTACGAGATTCCATTGTGCCATTTCTAGTGTCATTTTTAACTCCTGTCTAAGACAGGTGTTAAAATGAGGCTCCCATGCTTTTCAGTGGGCCTTCTGTCACTTTGCGGGGTTCGCATCAATATTTTTGGCGCTAATCCTGAAAAGCGCCAAACTAGCATCAACATTTATGACGCTAGTTCAATAACGTGCGCCATGGTGCACCGTTCCATAAATACCGCACACACATGGTGGCGTTAGGAGGTCGCAATGGGGCGCGAGAAAAGTGGCGCCTCATCACATGGTGCGCCATATTTCTTAAATTTGCCATTAAGTTCTGCATTTTCAGTTTAGCAGTAGTCTTGAAATGTAGGGCTCTTCCTGCATATTTCTAAAGAGTTATCTAAAAAGATAAGACTCTCTAGGACTCAGTGGAAGCGGACATCAATCCTCATTTTGTTCGCTCTGCTCTCTATCCCCATAGCTACAACTCAGCTTTACAACAATTCAGTGTGAGTCCCTATTTCTATTTTCAGGTACCGCTCTCTCCTGAATTTCTTACTTTGTTTTTCTATAGAACACCAAATGTTTACAACTAACCTGAGGCTCCACATAAATCCACCCAACAATACGTTGTTTTGTGTAGCGCAACAGACCACCAGACATCCTACTTAAGTGTTGCAACAAGAGTACAAACCCGGAGAGCAGAAGAGTTTTCAAAACCTTCCTGAACATTAAAGGTTCCTCAATGTTTTTAAGTTCTTGGAAAGGGCATTCCATGTATAGCATGTTGATAACTCCATAGGTGGATTTGGAATTCCATTATCTTAGGATCCCAGTGTTCTGTTTAAAATACTGGAGACAAAATGTGTCCCAAATACTTCAGTGGATTGCCATGAACTGCTTCATGAGTTAGTGCCACTGTTTTGAATTTAATGTAGGATGGCATGTAAAGTGAGTGAAGTTAACAAATAAAGGGTAAAATGTAAGTTTTTTTAGAAGATTCAAAACTACACTTGCCATTGACTTATGCAGAAACTGGGGGCTGATAGACAAAACAATGTAATTGTTGCAAACCCTCAGATTTGTTAAATCAGACGGTTTACAACCAGTGGCGGCTGGCAGTTTTAGGAGCGAGGAGGGCGTGCGGGAAGCACACTCACACTTTCACACACACACGCACGCGTGCACACACACACATCCATTAACAACACTCATCAACATTTAAACATATATGCATGCACCAAACATTAATTTAAAAAGATCACACACACACACACACACACACACTTACCTTCAGCCTCGGAGGTCCCAGGAGGGTTGGGACTGCTGCCTTCCCTCACTGGCTGACCTTAGGTCAGCCAGTAAGGTAAGGCAGCAGTCCCAACTTCGTCACAGAGTGGGATGGGGTCAGTGAGACTGCTGACCCCACCCCACTCTGTGACAAGATGTCAATGATTAACACTCGCCCTGGGCGCTTCAGGGCTTAAACTTGAAGTACCCAGGTCGAAGTCAATGGGTGACGCTTCCCTCGCCACCCGGGGGAGGGGCTCGAGGCACCTTTGCTGAGCAGAGGAGGTCACGTCTACAGGAGCTGTGACATCTTCAGCCCAGCAAAGTTCAGCTCAGACAGCCAGGAGTCTGCGCACGTCGCGCATGTCTGCTCCTGGCTGCCTGACCTGAACATTAAGAGTGTTTGTCAGGCTGACCTTTGTTCAGCCTGACAGACACTCTTCATGACGGGCAAAAGGTGGGGGGGGTGTGGCCGCTCCGCCCTAAAGGACGGGCCGCGCCTTTTTATAACTGCTAAAAAGCATTTTCATATTTACTAAGCACATTTACAGATTTGGAAAAACGTTTCCTGATTGGTAAAAGGGTTTAGAAATTGATTACTAATATTCGTTTACAAAGAGCGTGTTGTGAGCACAACTTCCAGATTGCGATCCACGCCTTTATGTATCAATGGTTGCTACCCTAATTCTGGTTGCAAACCATTATTCACTTCCCGATTCACAAATCGGTGTGGTAACTGATTATTCACAAAGGGAAAGGGGTGCCCTTTGGACTTCTTTCACTTTGTGAATGATGAAAGAATATTCGGGAAGAGCGCATCATTCTCAATTAAACTTTTTAGAAAAAAATTACTTTTGTTTTACAAAGTCCTGATCCCTTTAAGGAAAATGGGCTGCATTTACAGAAAAACATTTCATTATTTAAACATGACCACAGACATGGTGGTTTGCTTACCCTTGCAGGTTACAATCTCTGAGATTTTGGCCAATAGCATGGGGCACAAATTGTGACATGCTTAATTACTATTAATTCGACAGATCATTCTGCAACCCCTGCAATTCTGTATTTCTATTACATTTTCATTGCATACTTTTGTGAGTTAAATAAGACCTTGGAGATTTTAAATGTCTACCTCATGTAGTTCCACCTATAATCACAATCCACTAGCAGGACACTTATTAGGGCCATTCTCTCTGTTGCTTTATCTTTCTGATGCAGGTTAAACTTTGTTATTCTTATCATTTTCAGGTGAAACTGTGATGTAGAGTTAATCTTGTTAGTGTGATTGTCCATTTCCATCCATGAGTTGAACATGACGCCTACATTTTAACCTTTACTTAGAAAGCAAGTTTTGAATTCCCAACCAAGGAAGAGATGTACTTTGCTCTGTTTTTCTTTAGGCAACGATATGCCCCATTAAATAGGAATGTATTCTTGGCTGATTTATGAGACAGCTACTTCCTGTCAATCCGAAACAGAATTTTGTCAAACACCTCAGTGACACGCTTATGGTTTTCAATCAGGTTTTGCCACAGATGCAGCTCAACATGTGTGTGGCCAGTATGGGTTTGATGGTCTACTTCAAGGTCCCTACAGACCTGATGTAAGGGCTGGTCATATAAATTAAATGAGGGAGGCGATAGGCAAGATGCTGTATTCCTTCAGTAACACGTTTGGACATTGAGGCCCAGCCGCCTGTTGTTTAATTTGTAAAATAATAAGTGTTGGTGCCCAAAGTTTTTCTTAGAAGCCCACAGCTAGTGCTGATGAATATTGCAGTAGCCAGACCAAGGCCACATAGTCTGGACTTTATCCTATGTCTCTTTCTTCCCCTATTACTTCACTCTTGCGTGTTCTTTTTCATCCACGCTTTCACAGTTTTTTACTGTTAATTTGGCTTTTTCCTCTCCCTCCTCCTTTCCTTGGTTTATGCTTTTCTGTCTCTTGCTCTGAGACAAAGTCTGATGAGGAAAAGTAAATTTTATCAAAAATGAATTCCGGTGGATCCCACCTGCATCTCCCAGCTCACATTAAGTACTGCAGCCACCACTTAGGCTTTCTATTTAGAGGGAAAGGATTCAAGCCATTCACTGGCAGCTTATGACACCCCACCACATTTCTAATCCTAGTCAAAAGAGTGGTGAGGTCCGAGGTGCCAAATGCTGCTGACAGGCCTAACAGTATTAGCAGGGCAGAGTCACTAGTATCCATGACATTGAGGATACAAGTTTGCATGCACAGAAAGGTTTTCCATATTTTGAAAGCAGTAAAAAAGTTAGGGCCTCATTACTAGGCTAGCAGCCTCAAGCCCGCCAGCTGGACGGTGGCAGTCAGGACGGCCAGCCTCATGGTGGTGGTCAGGACCGCCGCTGCTGTGGCAGTCCGACCACCACATTAAGACCCTGACAGTCAGACCGCCAGAATTCCACCGTCTTGCTGGGATCTGTGATCCTGACAGGTTGACGACAGGTGCAAATCGGAATCAGCCATAGAGGCGCTGCATGTAGCACCGCCTGGCAGATTACAACCTGGTTCTCCAACAGCCTTTTCATGGCGGTATCACCGCCATGAAAAGGGTGGTGGAGAATAGGTGCGGGGGACGACAGGGGGACTGTTGGTATTGGCAGTACAGGGGGCCCCTGCCCAGCACCCTCACAGTGTTCGCTCTTTGCTGTGCAGACAGTGAACATTTCGTGGGTGTTGGTGCACCCTGCAGGCGACAGCATTGCCGCCAGCTCGATTACAAGCCAGAGACAATGCTGCCACCACTTCCCGGCTAGACTGAAGGGCGGAAACCTCAGTTTACGCTCATCAGCCTAGCGGGAAAGTCTTGGTGGGTCCGGCAGGGAGGTACCCAATGTAGTGGCAACCTCCCCGTCGGAAGTTTGGCTGGCATGTCTTCCTGTCTACTGACCTCATAATGAGGCCCTTAATGGTTGTTAATCAATAAATCATTTATCTGCTCAGAGTTTCATACGTCCTTCAGTATTCAACATCTGTAATATTCCCTGTTTTAATGAAGTACTTAATTGCATCTCAATGGAAACGCTCCTTAATCTCGTGGCCTTCACGTGGCCCTTAGAAGGGAGACTTTGAATAATAGACTTTTTATGGGCAGTGTGCCTCTCAGTGAAAAGTTCACACAAGGTAGTGACAAACCACATTTTTAGCCATTCATGTAATTTCATGTTATTTTAAGTATTTTTTTAAAAACGTTGATACCAAGAATTGTGTGATTTCACTCACCCCTAGCTCTAGGCACTTGAAGAACAAAGCTAGGAAATAACATCATATCTTCCCTATACAACTACAGCTCGTCCTTTACCGCCAGGCCGCCCAGGCCCTCCCATAACCGGCTCCGGAGTAGTGTCCATTGGTGGGCTAAAGGAATGCTTCTACAACTTGGATGATGCGAAGGTCTGCGAGAACATTCTGGCCCGGAACATCAGCTGGGAGCACTGCTGTTGCAGCATCGGAGAGGGTTGGGGCACAAACTGCAAGATTCAACCATGCCCAAAACCAGACACAGGTAGGACAAAACCAAAGTAGGACCAACAACCTATTATCATGGCCAATCTTATCCAGTTGTTCTCCCGGGAGAAAATATTGCCTCAGATAAACTATAGTACTTGCACTGGGAAACCATTTTGCCTTTGCCCCAGAATAGTACATAAGCAGTAAAAATGGAGCCTAACATAGACAATCTTTGGGCCCATTCCTCAGACCTCGTGTTAAACCAGTGCTCACACAAATTTGAGCAAATTGTCTCTACTTTTAATTTTATCCAACTGCACGGGATGCAATAAAACCTCATGTTGGTTACATTCCCTCTGCTCATTATATTTGCCTCAGTCGTAACTGTGGAATTCACCCGCACATCATTTCACGATAACTGTAGTTTGGCACAGAATCTTTAGTGGTATTTCAAACAAGCCCTATGATATTTTTTGTTTTATCTTGTCCACGTTTTTCACCTTTTTAATGTTTCGTCTACAGATAGTTTTAGGTCTACGTTGGAGGTCCTATCGTTAAAATGCATAACAGATACTTAGAGTGGGGTTTGGATCTGTTCCCCTGCCTATGAGTGGATGGTTTTGTTGTCTGTCTCAGTCGCCTGCTCTTCAGTAGTTGGGTTTCTTTCCTAAGGTTGTGTTTGCCCTGCCCAGGAGTATTTCGGTCTCCCAGTTTTCTAATTTGATGGATTTTACCCTGCTCTGAATACGTGATGGGCCTCTTTTTTTTATTTTGTTGAGCACTCATTACACTGTATGTGTTTCCTTGCTCTCTCCCCTTCTTCTTCCTCTGCCTAACGTGCTGGTGGACATACACTTCTCACTCTTCCCTTCCCAACGGTGCATCTCGGCCCTTTCCCGTGTTATCTTATTTTTGTTTACTTATTTATTATGATTGCTCATAGGTGCAGAGTGTTCCCGGGGTGGTTAATTCCTTTTTCACACTTTGTGTGCCCCTCTTTTAATTTAAAAAAAATATATTTTACTTTATGGTTCAAACATGGCCCATCTTTGATGTTACAACAGTAAATAAAAAAGGGCCACCATGCCTCATGACACATGCACACGCACCCATCACAACGAATGAACATGTCAGCATCACAACACATGTACATGCACATTTCACTAGGTGTGTGTGTCGTTATGTATGTGGGCTCATGCATGACAAAGCACAGATGCGCAACAGCTTTTGTTTCGGAATGGGTTTTCAAGGCATTGGCAAATCCAATAGCTCTGCCTTTTAGAGGGCAATCTCGTGGTTTAGCCAATGCTTGTAAAAGGAATGGGACTTATTTACTTGTGGAGGCAGATCTCACTCCACATCCTGTAATCATTGTGAATTCTACAGATGTTTAATTTTTATATGATTTTTTCAGATGACTATCTCTCTCTGTGCCCTGGAGGTCCGGGATACTTGTCAGGCAGCCAAGGATACAAAGGTGAGTCTTCCTGTCAGACACTAGAGAACAGTCTAAATACTCTTATTTAGAAGGTACCCCCAGTGCACTCAAAGTTGCCTTATTTGGTGAGATTTTCACTAGTTCTGTAGTAACACATTTCCACATAAAATGTGCATTTTGAAATCCAGTCCTGACAGTGTATAGTTTATGTAAAATATTTTATGTTCAAATATTAAATAACCAGTTAAATGTGGTTCCCCTTTTTAAGGACTTTAATTCACCAAAATGCCAGGACTCACGGAAGTGATGACATGACCATTTGACCCTCAATGCATCACAGAGTTATACTGCTGTCTCGCCTTTCAACCCTAAACAACATTCTATTAGAGGTCGAAGGGCAAGAGGAAACGTTGGAGTTGACACTACAAATCAATTTGAAGATCCATTCTTACATGTCTTTTCTTGCCACTTCCTTTAGAACCTCTGAGACCATTGTTAGCGCCATCAGTGCCACGTATATCAAAGATTTAGTCATGGGTTGCAGCTGTTACCTGTAATCTGTGTCTATGCTAATTTTAAGCCTCAAAAGCATCAGCACAGCTCAAATCTATTACTCAGATATTTGCCTAACTCCTAGAGTCTGAGCTTTAGTAATGTATCTGCCTTACTGCCATGTGCTACAGGTACAACATTTTGCAATATATGGCTGTGGTCTACTTAAATATCCAAGTGTGTGCCGACCTGCTCTTCTGAGGTGAGCCAATATTTTTAGTTGTATTAGTAAAAGGCTGCCGTTTTGCTCTTAGAAAGTAGTTCCTCATTTTAAACAAGGACACACGTGCCAAATGACTCCATCTCAATGGAAACACAGGCCCTCATTCTGACCTTGGCGGTCTTTTCGCAAGACCGCCGAGTTACCGCCACGGTAAAGACCGCCGACCGCGGCGGTATGCCGCTGCGCGTATTCCGACCGCTGGGAGCGTTCCGCCGGAATACCGCCAGCAGCCACACTGGCGGTCGGCGGGAAAGTGGAGACTGGTCAACCTGCACCGCCACGTCAGCAGAACACCGCCCCCAGAATTACGACCCACATTTCTGTGTGGCGGTCTTCTGTTGGCGGTCTTCTGTTGGCGGTCACGTCCCTATGGCTCCCGTCGCCTCCCGGAGGACCAACGCACAAGGTAAGTTGATCGTCCGTGAGGGGAGGGGGTGGGGGGGTGTTGTGTGATGTGTGCGTGCATGGGGGTGTGCGTGTGAGTGTGTAGAGGGGGTGTGTGAGTGCGTGCATGCGGCCGGGGAGTGCTGCTGTGCCTATGGGCGATGTGTGTAGTTCGGCGGGTGCGCATGTCGGCATGTATGTGTGCGGGTATGTGTCCCCGTTGTGTATGTGTGTGTGTAGGGGGTGTGTATATGTGCATGTTGGGGGTGTGTGCATGTCGGGGTGCGTGTATGTGCATGTCGGGGTGGGGGTGGGGAGGGGGTTCGTACCACCTCTGGGGGGTGGCAGGGGGGTGGAGGGTGTGGGGGGAGGACTCGGGGGGGCAGTGGGGGGTGGGGGAGACCCCTATCAGTGCCAGGGAAGGAATTCCCTGGCCCCGATAGTGCCTACCGCCATGGTTCGCATGGTGGTTCCCGAACGCCAGAAACCGCGGCGGTAAGCAGGGTCATGATACCGTTGGCGGTCTTGGGTCGACCGCCGGACCGGAGTGCGCAGACTCCAGCCCGTCGGTCATGACCGCCGTGGCTGTCGGAGTGGGGAAGTGGCGGTCGGTCGCGGCGGTGACTGCCGCGGTCAGAATGCCATTTTTAATACCGCCGGTCTGTTCGCGGTCCGACCGCTGCCTCTCCGCCGACCGCCAAGGTCAGAATGAGGGCCACAATGTTTTATTCCTGGGCTTTGATTTAACCAGCGGCGGCTCCTCCGTTAGGAGCGTCAATCCCCCACTCCCGCCAGCAGCAGAAGCTGTAAAAGCTTTAACAAACAAAACGATAATAAACCAGGTTTATTATTGTTTTGTTTGTTAAAGGGGTGGGGCCACGGGGGTGACGGAGCAGTGAGGGGAGTGCACTGGGCACTCCCCTCAATGTGCATGTATGATTGGCTGGCCTGCTGGAGAGAGCATGCACAGGCTCCCAGTCTGCCGCATTGGCTGCAAGGCAGGCTGGGAGCCTGTGCCTGCCTGCAGCGACGGGAGAAAGAGGAGCAGTGCAGCAGATCAGGTAAGCTTTTATTTTTTATTACGTTTTTTCCCCTCCCACTTCCCCCAACTCCTGTGCGCCGCACTGCCCCGAACCTTGTGAGCGAAGCGAGCTGCGACTGGATTTAACAGCATTCTGTATTATTCCAGTTGTAGTCTAGTCAACCGACCACCTAAGGCAGAAGTCTTTTGACACACCTATCAACTCAGATAAGACTCTCTGAGATCTCCCAAGTTTGAACACCTTCCAATATACCTGCACACAAACCACTTCTAAACTAAACTTTGAACATGCTCTGAACCAATTTGTCACAATCAAACACTGACAAATGAAGGACACAATTGATTCATGATATTATCAGTTTAACCCAAAAGCACATGCAGTCTAAGAATGCAATATGATAGAGTGGAAATTGTGTTAGCACTATACAAATTCGGACAAAATTACATTATGTAACCTATCAATTAAACCAATAGAATACATCTTTCTTTCCTCTTTAGGTGCACCCTTCTAGAAATCACTGTTCTCTGGTTTGCACAGACTTTTTGGGAACATTTAGAAAGCATCCCTGGGAATACATTCCACCCATTGCTTACAATTGGCTTTGTGTTTTATAATTCACATTTGCTTGCTTTCTATTTCCTGGCTTTATTTGTTTTAGGTTGTCCAGTATGTCTTTGCCCCTCCCGTGGTTCATAGCCTTTTTACTTTATTCTTCCTCAACTGCTTTCTTTCTGTAAATAAGCCTTTACATTTTGTTCTCATCTTGTCACATTTTCTGTGGAGGAAAGCTGTACGATGTTATTTTTCCCAAGCACACACCAAAATTTAAAAGTCTGTAAATAAACTGGCTTAATATTTCAGAATATATCATTACGGAAGTGCTAATGAAGCATATTTTTTTGCAATCCTAAAGTGTTGTGGGAACACATATTTTAATATAATCAAAACAAATCAATACACTAAGTGATACAATTTCCACACATTATCGTTTGCGCACTGTATAGTTTAATCAGTAAAAACTGTATGTCTGTATAAATGTAATTGTCATTTCAATTGAAAATGTGTTGTCTGTAATGTCGGTGCGCCAGCAGGCCCTCTACTTCACAGCACTCTATGACACTTTACTCTTCTCTGTTCTATGCCACTCTGCTCTATGCCACTGCACTCCATTGCACTCTACACCAGTCCACTCCACTCTACTCCACTCTCCGTCACTCTACTCCACTCTATACCACTCTGCTCCTCTCATCACAATTCTGCTTTACTCCCTCTATGACACTCCAATCTACTCCACTCTACACCACTCTACTTCACTCTACTCCCCTCAATGTCACTCTACTTAACTCTGCCCCACTCTATGCCACTGTACTCCACTCTATGCTACTCTACTCTAAGTTGTTTCCAGGTTTGGCTGAGCACTTGCCGAGAGCCCCCAGGGATCACAACACTTGTGTGGCCCCCTGTACTGAGGGTGCTGTAGGGCCCTTGTTACTCCCCTGATCTCTACCTGCTAGATCATTCCAAGGCAATAACTGCCATCTTCGGGGAAAAAGCTTTTTCCATTGAAACCTATACTATGTGAAACTCTTTACCCATCTTTCTCATATAAAAAACTCACTACTGGTCTTCTGAAAGAGCCTAAAACATAGACGTTTCCATCAAGAGATTAAGTAGGGCCAGAGAGAGTACTGATCCTTGTGGTACACCTTGTGGAACTGGTTCAGACTGAGAAAGACAACTGTTGACTTTTATTTGTTGAGAGTGATGTTGTAGATAGGAAACTAACCATCTCAAGCCTCTGCCATTGATACCAGTGTGATTCTTGAGGGTCTTAAAGCTGAATGATTTACTGTGTCAAATGCCGTCCATAATTCGAATAGGATTAGGAGGCAGGAGTCACCTTCATCTAAGGTGCTGAGAATATCTTCTGATATACTCAGCATAGCAGTTTCTGGGCTATAACATTTCCTGAATCCTGATTGTAAGGTGTTGTGGAGGTTGAATTAATCTATGTGTTAATTGAGCTGTAGCAAGATGGACTTCTTGATAGCTTTGCTACAAAAGGAAGGTTGGTGACAGGTCTGAAGTTAATGAGGTTGTTAGGCTCCGCCATTGGTTTTTTGAGGATGATTGTTACTTGGCCTAATTGGAGAGAGTCAGATACATGGCCTGATGCATGAGAGGCGTAGATGATTTTGGGCCTAAAATGAAGAGATGATGTGGTTGAGGTTCTGTACTAGTGCGGAGGGGAGGGGATCAGTAGTATGGGATGTGGGCTTCAAATTCAGAATTATGATGGAGACTTCTTCTTTTGTCATAGGTTTGAAATCTGTCCACTTAGCATTTTTTTCCGATTGAGGAGATCATTATTGTCTCTAGTTTTTTGTGAGCCACTCAGGTTTGTAGTTGAATCTTTGGGGGGATGGTGTTTCAATGGTGATGTGTGTGTCAGTGGAGCAGGTGGGCTGGGATGTCAGACTTTCCTTGTGGATAAGAGATCGGTCAATATTCATAATTTTCTCCAGTACTCCTGAATGTCTTATCGACAAACTATCAATTCCTTTGAGAACAAGCGGGATGGTAAGATGGGGTCAGATCATAGAAGGTTCTGAATTGTTAACCTGGTCTGCATTTCAGGAGTGTACTAGAGGGACAATTTCTAAATTCAAGTACCTTCAGTTATCTAGTTGGGTGAAATCTCGACGAGCAGGAGAAATAGGGAGGAGCTCATGGGAAGGGAAACTAAACCAGATAGCCATTAAAAAAGAAGTTGCTTTTTGGTATCATGCTCTGTTGGAAACAGTAGATGACGTTCCTTCCCTCCCCTTGTTGAAATGGGGGAGGATCTTTCCAACCCTAGAAGTTATAGCTTTGTGGCAGAAGTCTTGTTCAGAACTGAGGTTTACTACTAAACCTGCGGGGTTGAAGAAAAACCATCTGTTTACACTACATAGGGTTTACTGCACACCTGCTAGATTAACAGCTATTGGGAAATTCAAGAAAAACTGTCCGCGGTGTGGGGAAGGCAATGCAGATGATGTTCACATGTTTTGGCAATGTTCAATGTTGATTAAGTATTGGAAGGATATAGGAAGTATTCTGAAGGTAATTTTTGATGTAAACTTAAGAATAAACCTTCTTATGGTGGTGTTTGGGGTTTGTGAACCGGGCATAAATTATCAGAAAATGTCAGTACAACAGGAGCACTTGATGTTTGTACTAATGCTTTTGGCCAGATGGGAAATATGTCGTAAATGGGTGGATCCATTGCCCCCCCTCGCTCAGGATTGGCAATCATCAGTAAATCGATTGTGTAAAATGGAACAATGCGGTCCTCTTACTAGAAGAGATAATTTTTGGGTGGATTGGAAAATGTTTATCAGTAGTTTATAAGTGTGGAGTAGTTTCAGTCATATAATTCTTGTTTTGTGGTTCCTTTTTTTGGTCTCCTCCTCTTGGAATTTAAGTCCAATGATTAGAACTCCCCTCAACGTATTGGGTGCTGCTTTGGTTATGATCAGGTCTTGAAGAAAACAGTAAGACTTGGTCGATGGCAGGCGATTGGGAAAAGTGCAATATGTAGAACAGGTGGGGCGGCCCAGCAGTGCTGCGGACCGCACACCTGGAGTCATACCATAAATACCTCGGCCTTTGCCTTTTTCCTCTTAACCAAAGCGTGGGTGGCGAAATGAGGACAAAAAAAATATATATATATTCATAATTTTCTCATTGAAGAAGTTACCTATTTCTTCACAACATTAATTGAAGGCTATTGTTTTGTGGTGAGAGGTAAGGGTAGTTTGTTGTTTTATTATGTTGAGGAGCTCCATCAATCTGTTCTTTGCATGGTCAAATTGAGGGGGAAAGAAAGTGGCTTTTTCTCCAAAGATATGTTTCTTGTAGGAGAGTCGTTCAGAATTGTGTGGTGAGGGGTGCCCCGACGAGGGATTCTGCCTCCATGATCTTTCAGTTAGTCTTAGTTATCTCCTCTCTTTGTTTAGATCTAAGTTGAACCAGAATCTTGGTTGGGTTTTGCTAGAACTCTTGAGTTTGAGCAGGGTCACTTGGTGAAAAACATCTGTCATCACTGAGCTATAGTGGGCAGTGAGGTCATCAGCGGTGTGTAGGAGAGGTTGTGCATCTTATGTGCTGATCCTGGATTCCTGCTCTGAAAGGGGGATTTGTTTGATCTTCCTTGCTCAGTGCGTGTGTCTGTTGGGTAGGGCTGGGTAGGCTCTGGGGAAAGCCTTCAGATTGAAATGTATCAGGTGGTGATCCGACCAGTCAATGGGCATGATGGAACGATGGGAGACAAGGTCACTACTGGCAATTATCACATCAAAAGTAGAGCCTTTGTTGTGGGTCTGTCCATTGCAGAGTTGCTTGAGGTTATTGATTTCAAGAAGGTTTATTAGAGTATGGACTGTGGCGTCTTCTGTGTCATTCCAGTGCAGGTTGAAGTCACCTAAGAATACATCATTAGTGTCAGGAAGGGAAACCTGAGTTATTAGGTCGGTTAGTTCTTTGGTTAAGAGTATGAGATCACCAGGGGGATGGGGGAGGAGTGGGATAAATGGTGTGGAGTTTGACAAGAGATGTGCCTTTCGTCATGAGTACGGCTCCTAGGTATTCGAAGGTCGAGTAGTTTGTCATCTCTAAGGTGTTAGGTCAGGCTTCATCTTCATGGATGATCACTAGATCGTAGTCATCTACCCAATCGAATGCTGGAGTAGCCAGGTGGTGTGAGCAAGTCAAGTGTAGTGGTTGAGTGTTCATTAAGCCAAGTTTCTGTTAGGAATATAATGTCGATTATTCCAATAATATAGTTCCAGCTAGTTCTGTGGCATGTTTAACTGCTAATCTGTAGTTAAGGAGTAAGCAGGTTAGGAAGCTGGGACTATTGTTTGGAGAGTGTAGTGTCTGGCTAGTGGTATATTGAGCAGGTGGTCTGGGTGACATGTTTGCTCGAGGGATTCTGTTTGTGCCAAAGATTACTGGGATTCTGGATGGAGGCTTGGAGTCTGCTTGTGGAGTGTTAATCTTTGATGTTCCGTACTTCATGGTGTTATGTCTAGTCAGTGTCTAGAAGAGCCAAATTTAGCATGCTTCATAAATAAAAATTAACATAAACATAAAATAACAAGTACAAGATTAGACTGGGTTGTGAAAGGAAAGCCCTGATTAGGAACATGATGCTCTGTGACATATAGTCACGTGTTCAGGAGTATAACACACACCACTCCTGCCCTGTTGGTTCACTGGGTTTCCACTGTCTAACTGGCCCCAATTGGTAGTCTTCTCCTAGGCACCAGAGAGTCTGCATCCTACTGTCTTTAAAACTGTAGACCACAACAATGACATTACTCCAAAGCTACACATGAATTAAAACTGAGTGCAGGTTATGGTTGATCATTTACAGTGTAGAAGTTGAAAAACCCAGAAATGCCTCAACATACTTTGGTATGTGGGGAAATCATCATTTGGTATTTAACCAAAAAAGTAACATACTCTAAACAGATGGCCATCTTGAGGTCAGCCGAGAGGCATTATTGTGAATCTCTTGCTATGTAGTATCCATAAAATCCACTTGCACGAAGGAGCTGACCCACAGGAACCTACATTACAAAAACAGGCAGTTGTGTACTTGTGTACA
Source organism: Pleurodeles waltl (assembly GCF_031143425.1). NCBI lineage: Eukaryota > Metazoa > Chordata > Amphibia > Caudata > Salamandridae > Pleurodeles > Pleurodeles waltl. The sequence goes on along the minus strand of NC_090448.1, from coordinate 416,270,795 downwards.
TGTGGGAGTTTGTGGACAAAATTATGTTATTTTTACATCATTTTTACATATTGCTTAGTGTGACCTGGACACTACCTGAGATTATGATTAGTTCTCAATAATGAGTTTGTGATAAAGCAGAGCTCTACAAATGGTGAAAACGTCAGCATCTTTATTAGCCTCACTAAAACAGCAACTTCTCCTGTGTGTACTCTGTCTAAGGACAGCGTAAATAGAATATGGAGCATGGGCTTCCTCTATATCTTATTTTGTGTGCCTCTAGATATAGTAAATGCACATATTCTGAATGGACATAGTAAATAGTCTATAATGTGATATTTGTGATGGAAGGTTCAATTTTCCTGTTGATCTTGCAAACCAATATGATCCATTAAATCTCTTCAGAATATTTGCTAGTTATGCAGGTTGATTATTTACACATCGGCATAGGCTTAGCACTCATCATGTCCATTCCCAGTAAAGATATACTGTGCCAAAAACTATGTGCCAGCCTAGTGCAAATGGTGCTGTGGCGTCTTCAAGCTTGATTTAAACCCAAACCTTGGAAAAATACCTTGATGTGTAGTTCACAATCTGCAGGAGCTCAGATTGACAGTCATTTACTGACAGGCATGACACATCATTGAAAGTTTATGATACATGCTTCCCATCAAGGTGTACGGAAGATGCTTCAAGTGATGTGTTTAACTTTCTACACTTCCTTTGCCATCCTGCTCAAGGTGACAATATTGTCGCCAGTTCTGAGGACAAGTAGTTGGGTGAATTCAGCATATACAGGCTTGTACTGCATGAATAAACTGTATTATGCATCCATCTGTCTTTATCTTCTCGCTTACAGATGCTGATGAGTGTGCTCTTTTTGGCACTCAGGTGTGCAAGGGTGGTGTCTGCTTGAACACAATTCCTGGGTATTCGTGCTATTGCTCCAATGGGTATTATTATGATGTGCATCGTTTGGAGTGCATTGGTAAGTTCTGCGACCAGCTCTTCTGTTCTATTTGTATTTGACATTTTACCCATGCATTTCATCCATACTGGTGCGAGAGGTGCATTATGAAATATGTAGTTATATTCTATAATGCTTTCCTTACAAACGTGCCTCGGAGTAATAGGGTACATACAAAAATCCAGACTTAAGAAATTGTAGCTGCATTGTAATATTGGTTATAATGTGTGTGTGTGTGTGTGTGTGTGTGTGTGTGTATATATATATATATATATTATGATGATGAAATACAAATTTAGCTGTTAAACATTCATGCCGATATTTATGGACTTTATGGCGCAGGGCAGCAAGTCACCTTGCTGTGCTGCCCTGCGTCACAGGGAAAGGGGCAGGAATGTGCCATATTTATTCAATACGGTGCATTCCAGTTTATTCCATTGCACTGGCACCCTTTTGGCTACCTGGCACCAAAGCAGGTACCCTTTCACCATTGTGCAAGGGTGCCTGTGTTGCATGCAGGATTGTTTTTGTCCAGAAAGGGGCACCTCCCTGCACAAAAACAATCCTGAGAGGCGTTTTCCTCTTTCTATGTGTGCTGCAGAATGCAGCGCACATAGAAAGAGTAAAAAATTAGGAGAAATAAAGATATTTCTCCTCGTTATGCCTCCCCTGGGGAGACATATCTTTTTGGCACATTCCCAGGTTTACAAGGTCTTTTAAATCTGGTAATGCTTCAAAAACCATGGGAGTTGCATGGGAACATGCATTCAATGCCCATCTGATGCCTCCCTTCGCGCAGAGTAATGCAATGCAGCGATTTGCACTTCCTTACATTACTCCATATTTTGGAGCCATTCAAAGTCATGCAAAGGGGCTTTGCATGGCTTCAAAATTATGACTTAGCGGTTTGTGCCACACATGTACCACATTGAATGTTGCAAGGCGCAACCCTCTCATAAATATGTCTCTCAATTCTGTTCCAATTTTAGTTATTTATTTTATAATTACTTAGCAGTTGTTTATAGTGATTTTCATCAGGAAAATATCTGGGTGCTTTTCAAATAAGTCAGGAGAGAAAAAAATCATAGACCAGCAAGGGACTACATCGGATGAAGGAGAAGATCATAGAATGGTAAATATCGTAGTTGAGCGACTGCAAGCTTTGAGGAGGTAACAAGGTGTTTCCTATAAGAATGATTAAAATAAGTGATGTTCTGAGTGTTTCCTGAAAGCAAGAATGTGGGGTTTGTTCTGATGACAAGAAGGATCATGCTCGGATTCCAGCATTGGTGAAAAGATGCTTATGGGCAAGAGATGTTCTGAAAAGTTTCTGAGGTCTCTTTACCTCCTTCACCCATGAAATTGAGAGCAGCTTTAGCTAGTGAAGGGGTATTTTGGCTGTATGGATGCAGCAAAATAAGTTGAATTTCATACCTGCTCCTTCTCATTAGCGATCATGAAGTATTACCGTTAGATGATTAAACCTTCTTGTGTCAAGGTTAGGTCTGGCTGCTTAGTGGAGTTCAGCTTTGATCTGAGCATGTGAGATCTTGGCCAGTCCTTGTGGAAAACTATCATCAAACTCCAGTCCAGAGATTAAGGGCCAGATGTATCAAAGGGTTTTTCCAATTCTGTGTCAATGGGAAAATGTGTTCGTACATATGGCCCTAAGAGTCTTTTAACTGCCTTTTTCATGTCGTTTGATGAGAATAGATGTTCGATTATTTAGAGGGCTCGGAAGTTAGCAGACTTAGCCACCCAGCGAATTAGTGGTATGAGAGTGGTGAAGCTGACAGATTTTACTGTGAGAGGAAGTGAGAAGGGAAAGCAATCCGATTTCATCAGGTCACATTGATGTGATTGATATGCTAGCTCATTATGTGCCGCTGCTTTTCTGCTCCCTGGACTGCGTATTGAACCAGTTAAGTTAACAAATAGATGAAGGGGTCCTGATGTCTTACACAAACCCATTAGAGCCAAAATGCTTATACAGACTTGATTGGCCCGAATGCTAAGTCTAGCATCAGGTTGCTGCTGGACACCTTTTAAATATCTTCTTATAAGTTATAATGTGAAAGTGTAAGGTGCTAAAAGTAGAGGAAGACCAACATCTTGGATGGCAACTCTACAAAGATCTCACCATGGGATGCAAGGTCAGACTGTAACTCCATCACATGATGCACAAGTGCATACATTTTATTTAAATCACTACAGGGATCAGGATGGTTGCTGTAGAGCATGTACAATCAAAGAACAATTTCCTGTTCCAATATCCAGGAAACTACATATTAGAAAAGGTCACTGAGCATGCCAGTAGGATCGCCTGCTTTTGGAAGAAGTAAGAGGATTTGTGGGAGAATTACAATGGAACGTAAAATGACCAAAGTTCATTTTAACCACACATCGTCTAGTCCTCCCTTTACCTCGCTTTTCCCTGGCAATCACAAACAAAAGATCTCCAGCAAAGAGCCTCTCTGCGGGGCCCATCAAGCATTGCAATGCTGGCCTGACGAGGAGCAGTGCCTGATGATGAAGCTTGTCACCTATTGGTGTGTGAGGACACCGGCTTCTAATTTACTAATGCGTTTCATGACCTGGTGACTCCCCACCTAATTGGCTGTGTGGTGTCTATAACATCAGAACAGTGTCCTTTGGTAGTTTTACATTATGATACTGGGAGGTTGTACAATGTACCGGACAATATCCCCTGTTTCCCACTCACTGTCCACAAAATAAAATGGAAGACATAATGGTGGGTTCAATGCAGATTAGGGACCATTGTTAGGAAACTATGAAACTATACCATAATGTATACTGTTTATACGCAAAATACCAATTTTATCTTTGTTTCTCAGATAATGATGAGTGTCTGGACGAAGAAGCCTGCGTGGGTGGAGACTGTGTGAACACCATTGGCTCTTACTACTGTAGATGTGAGCCACCACTCATCCTCGATGGGTCAGAAAGGAGGTGTGTAACCAACACCAGCCAAACCCAGGGTAAGGTGACTTTGCACAAACTTAAGCTCTTGCTTTTTGTTTTAGCATGACTGGCTAAAAGTTATTCAGTTGTAACACTTGTCCTACTCAGGTTTGTTAAGCTATGACGGCCAAAGAGAACCAATAAATTCTGAAGCCATGCACATTAGTTGTGTCGGAAGCTCCATGAATAATGTCTGTGTCCTATTAATTCATTCAATGGTTGGAGGTATATCAATGGATACCCTGCCCACCAACCTTGCAATTATCCTACCTCATTTAAAGGTGGAGGAGCTCCAGGGTTTCCATTGGTGGAGATTCAGCTGGCTACATCAGTGGAAACCATTGAGCTGAAGGCCTGTCCAGCACTAGGTGGCCAGGTCACTGACAGTGTGAGCCCCAGCACTATTCAAGGTGAAGTGACCTATGCAAGGCATTGCGGACCCCGCAGGGAACTCAACCATTGGGTGAAAACTCCCAGCTCATCAGCACCATTGCTATTTTGTTTTTCCAAATTAAACACTGGCTTCAGAAAAACAACATGTATGCTGAGTGGAGCCAGAAAAACTGTTTGGCTTACTATTGTGCCTTCAGTGCAACATATGTACCACTGATTGCACTAAAAGGTAGAGAGACCCTTATAAGACAAGTTGGCTGGGTGGTCCTCCGCCAGTAGAGCAGGGGCTAAAGCCACTGACCCGTGTTCTTGAGTAATATCTCTTTTCCTCTCACCAAGACTGTTTGAATACATCTCCTTTATTTTCAATGTACGCACTTAACCACTGTATTACTGGCCCCAGGCACTCTGATGGAACCGCATTCACAGTATTACTCTACCAATATACCTGACCTGGAGCTTTTAAATAATACTAGTCCTCCTGCACTTAAATTAATGCTTTCAACTATAGTCTAACGGGCCTAGGCCCTCACTGGTATAGATCATCATGCAATCAAATGCAAGCTTCTGCCCTTGTTGTCACTGGTTTGATAGGTCTTATGTATTCTCTAATTACCAGATCATACTCTTCAGTGGAGTTGACTGATATGTAATCAATGTTGTTATGCAGCTAGTTGTGCTGCTCACAATCACGGAATACTCTTGAAGGCTATACGCACTTGAATCTGACTTTTATCTCCCACTTCAGTGAGTCTTCCAATTCTCACTAGCTGCGATGGCGGATCACTCATCCTTAATCAGCCTACTCACTGCCTCTGCCTACTCCCCATCAGAACAGCAATGAATCACTTTGAAATATTAAAATACTCTCAGACTCCCAATCAGGGCTTCAAAATGGTTCAGTTGCATGCACAATCCAGGGGTCTAACTCTAGCTGGTGTTGGACAGTGGCAGCTTCGAATACCTCTTATTTCAGAGAAGCCATCTTGTAAACGCTTTGAACCATTTTGCACTTCTATAACAGTATAACAAATGTTATAAATGTAAAAACGTTTGAATGCTCTTAGGTCTTTCAAAGGAAGCAGTCTCAAGTTTGGTATAAAATGTAAAATCATCGAACCAAATCTAAATCAGTGTTCTTTAAGTGACTTTCATTATCCTAATATTTTCTGCATACCCTAAACTATTCCGCTTACCTCCTGAATTTTTATATGTTTGTTTTATAACTAAGCGAAGGACAATTTTGATTTAAGATTCTAGAGCAAAATATATACTATCCCTGACTTCTTTCCAGAATAGGGCAAACTTACAACACAAACTAGAATAAAGCAGTCAGGCTGTTTCACCTTTACCAATGTGGTAATGCAAATTGTACTACGAAATACATGTGTGACTATTAATTGATAAGTATACTTTGCCCAACGCTACTAATTCCCTACTAATAGCATTCATCCTGTCTACTTCTGTACCCACTCCTACTCTTTCTGTCCCTTTTCATTTTAATTACGTTATCATTTTGTAGAACATTTAGGTATATTTCACTAGACTAGGATGGCAAAGATTTTCCCAATACTTCACTGACTCTACATTGTAACTGTTACTCTCTTTATGTAGGTTGCAAGTTTACTTTAGATTGTATTTATGTAAAATATGGCTTGATCAAAATTTTAATAAAAATACAATCATAACATTTTAATTAACATTAACTAGTCTCTAAAATCAGCTTGAGTGCCAGCACATGCCCACATCCCTCCCTCAGCGGAAGATTGGTAGAATGATATGAGTGCTACTCTGACAGTATTTTCTGTCCCATAGATGACAGCCTGGCCTACTGCTGGCAATCAGTTGGTCCAGATTTAGTTTGCTCACGCCCCCTGTTGGACAGGCAGACCACCTACACCGAGTGTTGCTGTCTCTATGGCGAAGCTTGGGGGATGAACTGTGCTCTTTGTCCAACTCGCGATTCAGGTAAGGTTACTGCTGGGGTGACGCAGCTGGGAAGTGTGAAAGGTGGACACAATGGTATATAGTGCCATTTAAGGGGTGTAGCTAGGGATGGAGGGAGGGTGAAAGGCAAAGAAAAAGACGAGTGGTGAGAATGACTGATGCACAGTAGTTCTTCAAAGGGCACAATAATAACGATGCAGAAAAATATCAGACCTTTGTAATTGGTCATGTGTTCTTGACATGTAGTTTATGGTACATCTCACAGATGCACAAGAGGATGCTATGCCTAGTTTACCCATGACAGTTTATCTTTTATTCTAGAAAACACAATCTTCTCATTTGATTTTCAGTTCTTTCGTATTGTTAATTCTAGATAATATATGTTACTGTGAAGATCAATGTTGGTGAGATTCCTTTCTGTCCTTCATAATGGCCACTGAGTAACGCCTGATCTATACATACTGGCCAGGTTTTATCCTGGGTAACAAAACAGATCAGAGACTACCCAGACTTGCTTAATGAAAAGTCCTGACCAATAGATCGGCAGTGTTTGGATGGACCGTGCTAGTTTCTGTAATTATTCATTCAATTAGTGTCTGTTCAACAATTTCCTTATACAGATGAGTTTCTTCAAATTTACGCAGTGAGTGCTACAAAGTAACTTTAAAGATATTTCTCTTACTAAGGAAAATGGTAATTTTGATGGTCTCTAGTAGCAAACGTGTGCTAGTGTTGTTAAGCAAATTTAGTGCTTATTTAAAAAACTTTACATACAAAATAGCACTTGAATTTAAAATTTTGCATTCAGTTTGATGTGGTGAAGGCATGGCTTTGAACATTTTATTTTAGAAATCTTTAAGATTGTTCTTGTTTTAAACACTTGCATAGGTCTTATGAAATTTTAAATTTGCATTTAACTACAAATAAATCTTCAGTAATGCAAGAAACAGATTGCAGAGTCTCTGCTTGCCTCTGTATCCTAGGGCAGATTAGGAGTATCCTCAAATGAGTCAAATTCTCCGATTGTGGGCATCACTCACTCACTCACCCACTCACCCACCCTTGGAAATTGTAAGGTGCAAGAGGTATGGTTCTAGATGTCTGTTCTTTAATATCATTCAATCATAATATTGTAGCAAAACATTGATGATCAACATATTGACAGTGTATGTATATATAGGTATTATAGGCTTACTCTGTTTAACTCCTCATATTTGTACCTTAATAATGTGTATATCTTCAAGATACATAGATGTGGAGTTAAGAATAATAAATCTATACTTACTTGTATATAATTGCCTTATTGAGATTTTAGTCATTGATATTTTTGCTATGATAAATATGGCAAAAGGATATATTATTATATACTACAGGCAGTGTTTCAAAAACTCAATACTCTGACGTAGAGATCAAACTTAATTGAAAGCAGAGCAAACTAATAAATAGCTTCAATTATTATAGCCACACTCTTTCTGGACATCACTTTTCATGAAGTTAACTTTGCATCAGCCATTAACAGAATGTTTTCATGAATTCACAGATGATTTTGAAGCCCTTTGCAACTATCTGAGGCCACCAGCTTATGGACCTGCAGGGCCAAGTGACCCATACGAGTTTCCTGAATATGGTCCACCTTACAATGTGCCTTATGCACCAGATCCATATGCGATACCCCCTCCACTGAGGCCGAGAGATGGCATCAGACCAGGATATGAATCTTACCCACTGGGTGCGGATGATGGCTATGGATCAAGGTCTGGCACATCCTATGGCCGCAGAGATTCTTTATATAGCCGCCCATCCTACGAAGCCTCAGACTTTGATTCTGACTTGCCTTATGTGGAGCCCAGTGAGGAGGATGGACGGGTGCCTTACAGGAGGCAGGAACCTGGATATGATACAAGCAGCCTGACCTTTGGCACGCGTTACCGGCCAAGGAGTGCATCCAGTGATCCTGGGTTTGGTTCAGAAGACACCCGTTCCTCTCAGCCATGGCGCTACCAGACCAGAGATACTGGATCCTTTCCCACATTTCCAGACCGACCAAGAAGCTTAAGTGAAACATATGAAGGTAAGTGAGTGTCTTTGGTAGGCCTAGACGCTGTGACAAATACCTCAGGCCTTATCTCCAGGAAATTTAAGTTCTGTGTGTGGAGCATCGCTATGCCTTAATACATAATATTTGGTTATTTCTGTGTTTCATAACACACTTGCATACCACTGTATGGCCAGTTAGCAATCATAAGGTTGGGAAAAATCTCTCCAACTTACTCGTTATTATTATGTTCGCCGGCTGTGTCACAATATCGCGTTTCAAAATATCGTTCTGCTAAAAAAAATTAACCAAAACATCTATTACCATTATGTTGTTAAGAACATATAGGCACTATGCTTGTATTACTTTTAACTCCACATTTGCATTATTTTGAAAACATAGAGTCAAGATACATGTATGTTAACTTAGGTATAGTAAATCTATACTGTACTATACTATCTGTTTATAATTATCTTGATAATGCTATGGTAATTTATATATTATGGTGACAATATTCTGGTAGGACGATATTTAAACCTCAAAATTGTGAGGAATACCGTTTGATGGGTATGGCCTGGCAGTGGCGTAACAAAGACCCCAGCACCTACCACGGTCCGGGGATGCCCGAGCTCCATGTGGCTGCCTCAGCACAGTGCACTGTGCTCAGGTGGCAGGCCCCTGACTGGGTCCAGGGGATAGGGGCCGACCTACAGGTACTTTGCAGGGGTTAGAGGGCTTACTATTTGTTACGCCACTGTGGTCTGGGGAAGCATGCTGAAGGCAGTGCTAGATTCTTCCAGGGATGGGGTTCCTAAAAATTGGCTACCCGATCTCCTGTTAAGGAGCAAATAAATATATATTTTTTACTGACAATCACAGGCCTTCGTTTAGGTAGCACCAGTATAACTCTTAGATATTGCGACTGGCGGTAACTGCTTGCCCCAAATCACTGATGCTTTTGTTGAGATCTCAGAGGAAATTTGCTCCTGAGTATAGGCTTTATTTTTTTATTAGCTGTTTTGTAAAAATATGCCATCTTTTTGCCCCGATAGCACCCTGACATAGAAAAGGATATGAAATACAGTGGTTCATACCTGATCAAGAGCAATTAGAAAGGCAGTCAATGACCAGTTACAATGTGAGGAGATGTGAGGCCCGCCATAATTTCTTCACAATCCAATATTACATTTTTAGGCAGATACCTACTTCCACTGTTCTGCTGCTTGGGTTACCGGGCCCATCCGATATTTAAATTGTGTGTGTTTCACACGGTAAATTCTGCTGCTGAAATGAGCCGAAATCCCAAAGTGAAACTCTACATAAAAAATGCAGGTATGTGTGCAGAAACACTGAGCCCTGCTTATTCCCCCAAAATATGTCATCTCCGTTATTTCCCCATCCCCAGAACTAATAGGAGATGTACCTATCTTTGTGTGTGGAAAAAACGAGATTACTCCAGGCCACTGGCAACGATGGGCTATGTCGTCAAGGCAAGTGAATATATAGTGTCAAGCTACGAAGATGTGGAGCTAGTCAGGAGCGGCTCATGGTACTTACTAGGGGTGGGGCGGCGTGCAGGGACGGGGGGATTAATAAAAAAATTTTACAAAAATGCATCGTCGCTGCTGCCGCTACCACCGTTCTTCTACTCTGCTGCAGAACCGGCTCCCAGCCTGCCCTGCGGCCAATCCTGAAGCTGCTCAAGGCAGCGTTAGAATTTTCTGGGAGCGCCCAGCCAGGGCTCCCCCAGGCATATGGGGAGCCTGTGCCTGCTCTCTCCAGTGCCAGGCTGGAGAGAGCCCACTGGGAATGTGTGTTTGGCCAGCCAAACATACATGCACGCTGAGGGGAGTGCTCTGTGTACTCCCCTCCATGGCTGTCATCCCCAATGCCCCCCCCAGCCTTTACTACAAAAACAATAATAAATGTAGTTTATTATAGTTTTGTAGTAAAAGGTTTGCTGCTGCTGGCGGGGGGGCGGGTGACGCTCCTCCGCCCTAGCGAAGGAGCATCGCCTGGCGCTAGGAACAGTACATCTGCACTTTGATCCATATACTTCCCAGGAATACACCTGTATTGTATAGCGCTATTGAATATTATGGAGTCAATATTTTTTACTTTATTTTTCCAACATTTCCGCTCTTATGACCCCCATCGTCTTGTCATGTCAAGGATTGTTGGTGAATTCGGAGCGAGGTGACGGATGAAGAGTCTGGTTGGGAATTTAATGTGGCAGAATGGGCTTTACTGCTCCTAGAAGAGCAGGGCCAAGGTTGATGTGTATAATCTGGGCCACTGCCCGTAGAAAGCATTGTGAGCACAAAAAGAAGGCACTGCAATGGGGGCGAAGAGTAAATTCGGACATTTCACCCATCCCCTTTTGTATTTTTCAGGGTATGCAATTGGTGGAATTTTTTGCCGGTATCCATGGCATTTGTGTGGCGTTATATATTTGCACATAATGCGCTCTCAAGGTTTGCTAGTGGGAGCAGTAACTTGGTAAATTTTTAAGAAAAAAGGCAGCCCCTCTCATATTTTGAGTAATTTAATTGAACTAATAAATATCCCAAGTTGAGTAGAGTCATATTGCCTGCTAACTTTCACCTTTGGAATTTCCTTTGGATGACTGAGCTGTAGCAGCACTAGGCATTTGATAGGTATTTTGAGTGCTCCAGAAGGTCTAATGGACTTACCTTTTGAAAACCTTGGTGAAGAAGAAGCTTGGGCAGGATTTTCTGACTGCCCTGGTTGGGCTATCTTTTAGGTTCTAGTCACATTTTGTCTGCTGTAGAAAAAATAAGAGCATTGCGTTTGATTCTGCAAAACAGCTTTGATTGGGCCTAGCCGAAGTATAGCAACACGCTACACCCTTAGAGATATGTGCTGTGGTGCTAAAAACATACCTGTGCAATACCACAGCCAAAAACTATTACCGCCTGGCACTTCAAGTCGTCTGGTTCTGACAAATCTTGTGCTTAGCATTAGGTCAGTCCTGCTTCAGTTATCCCACGGATCGTCGTAAGCATGAGAAATCTACACATGGAAGACTCCATGACATTTCTGCAGACATCATGCAAGTGGAGCATTTTTTCTTATGGTGAAATTAACTACTGCTAAACTAGTTAAGAGCAATACTAACCCAACATTTGTACAAACTAATAGGTGCAAAATTGAAAACAATGAACGTTACATCTGCTGGTCAAAACAAACTAAAATTCTTATTGCTGACACTGCTCAGCACCAGAGCTGTACAATTTAACTGGCCATGTGTTTGTGCATGTAATGGTGGTTACCGGACCATGTGGATTCTCTCAGATGCACACACAGATGTGTGCGCACACACACGCACACACACACACACACATATATATATGTATATATATATTCTCTTTCACATTTACTGGTGGTTCTAATCCTGATGTTGGTGTTTGTCTTCAGGAAGGTACGAGCAGTTTGAGGGACTCCAAGCGGAGGAGTGTGGGATTCTCAATGGTTGTGAGAATGGACGTTGTATCCGAGTCCCTGAGGGCTACACCTGCGACTGCTATGATGGATATCGCCTGGACATGACCCGGATGGCATGTGTGGGTAAGAAGCCAGTCTGGTGTGGACTCAGAATATCTAATATCTGTGCCTTTTCTGCATCGCTGCTCGGTGAAAAACAAGGAATGCTTGGTCTTTTTTAAAGGACACATTTGAACCACCTACATTTGACCCTGTGGTAGATCTGTTGCATCACAATATGAAAGAAACATTTAGAAAATTAACCATAATCACTATAAATGACCACGGCTCCCACTAATATAAACTCTCAATTCCACTGCCTAATTTAGACATGGGCAGAAAATGCAGGACATTCTGAAGAAAACCCCCTACCTTTGTTGCGTCTCAGGCTTATTATTTTTTAAATTTTCTTAAACTACCACTTTGGAAGCATGTAAAAAACAAAAATTAAGCAATTTGCTAAACTTAAGCTAGTACAGTACCAAAACTCCTTTTCATACCAGGCAATGGTGTTGCCTCAACTGAGAAATTTTCCAAAACCTGGTACTTACACCCTGGTGTCCGCCAACTTGAGATTGATCGGAATGCAGCTAATTCCCCACAAGGGTTAATCATTTTGACTGCAGGTCAAGTGGAGCTCTCTCTAGTTTACTGGCATTTGTCTTTTACTGCTGGTTGTTCCTAAAGATGATCAAAATCTTCCCAAACCCAGTGGAACTTAAAGTAAACAAGCAATTGCAAAGCCAATAGGTCTCGCCTTTAGGACATATGGGTTTGCCAATCGTTTTTGGATGTGCTGTACAGTGTCAGGACATTGAGCAGGAGAGATGAGAAAAGCACATGAGGCAGAAAGCAGGAAAACAAAAGCGCTCACATGGAGTGCTTAAGCACAAAGAAAAAAAGTAGTTCCCTAAAACTGAGCAGTACAGGGACACAAGTAAAGAGAGTGTGCTTCAGGTGAGAGACAAACACAAGATGGACAAAGCAAGCCATTCAAAAAGAAGCAATCAAATGAGAGTGACAATAAAGCCAACCCGTGGTAAGCAATGGGAAGGCTTTAAGCCCACTGTAAGTTCTTGGTAGGCTGATAATACGTCTTTTGCAACCAGAAAACTTGTGCTGTCTGGTAGGCTTCTCCTAAAAACAGCTTTGAAGACTGTTTTAATGCCATCTCAGGTTTGCTCCTAAAATACAAATGAGAACAGCACTCTTGTGAAGGGGAAGGGTGTTCCAACAAATGTGGCCAAGGTATTAATTTTACACAGAATTCTTCAAATATATTTCTTACTTAGAGATAGGTTTAAATAAAGTGTTGAAGAGAAATTTGAAACATAAATCCACACTACAATGTTTGGCATAGTGTTGCTACTGAGAAAGCATATTTTCTTAGTAGCAATGCTTCTTATCTGTGCCTAAAAGAGCATTGTGTGCTGTATCCCCAGGAATGGGTTTGTGGCTGGAATGGACTAAAGATGCCTCTACCCATGCAGCCATTAAAGCAGCCATTTGTCTCCAACCTACTGTGGGGGCTCTCTCTGTCCTGCCCAATCTTAATTAAATCCCCCACAGACCTCCATATATGAGAGATTCAAAATGAAGAAGTGAAAAGACTTTCAAAAGTTCTTGTTTGAATCGGATTAGTTAGACCAACTTCAATTCTGCCATTATAAATGAACACTCCTAAACGAAAGAAGAGACGAGGTCCAATAAAAATAAAGAATAATTGACACTGACATCAGTCCTCTCACTATACAGGAAACAAGGACTTGGAGCACCTCACAATTTTGGACTGTGACGAGAAGCTATAGCCCTGTGTTTTGTGTTCACAGCTAGCTTGTGGACTCTTGTTTTTGAATTGTGAACCTGCTTCAATCCCAGACAAGGAAATATATTTTATGTAAAATTATTAGACTAGTGATAATCTTTCCTTCCTAATAGTAAACTCAAATACGTTTGGTAATGTAGGATGACCACTTTACTCCAGGTCATTACGGACAATGTGTCCAGTCCTAAGCCTTTCCCCTGTAAATCAGTGGTTTCAGATGTTTTAGTCTAATTATTTCAATGGAAGCAAAACAAGATTGCAGCACTCGGATTACATTAGGCTATCACACAAACGTCCAGGGCTGGAAACAATGTCCATAATGACCTGGAACCAGGTTGGTACCTTTGTTTAATGAACAGAGTAAGTTATAGACTCCTTTGTTGGGCAGTGCTTTCTTTATGAAAAGTAAATATCACTTGTGATTAGTGACTCCTGTTTCTACAAGAGACACTGTTCATGAATATCCACTGTCCACAGATGAGGCAGGGGTTTTAGAGAGCCTTAGGTCTTCTTTTGTTTACTTACCTTTGAGTTCAGGATGGGGTTAAGATAAGGTTAGAGGGCTTTCCAGTATGACACGAGGGCATTCCATCTTAAAGAGTAAAGTTTTACACTTCCCATGAAAAAGAAAATAGCTTTTGAGGGGCTTTTACATTTGGAAAAACCTCTATTTTATCAGTATATATCCAATAGGGACAATATGTCGCCCATTTTGGTTAGCTTCCTGGACACATTTTCCAACCAAGACAATTCCTGGAGGCTATAGGCCCTTGTCTCCCATAGGGACTGTGGATTAGACAGCTACGAGTCAAGGCAGGTGGATTTACTACTACCAATTAATGTCCTTTCTTAGAAGCTGTACGTTTTGGATAAACGTCATCCAGAAAAACTTCAAAGCATGGATTTTGTGGGTGAATTATGTGGACACATTGTGATCACTCAGTGACTATTGTGTGAGGGTCATATGTCAAAATAGTGAGCCCAATAATATAAACCTGCACAAATTTCATCTTCAGAATCTTTACTTTATTGTCAAGGTAATCCTCCCTAAGGATGTTTATGTTTACTATTCTTAACTCTACATCAAATCAACATCTTATCTTGATGATGTAAATAGATTTGATATTAAGAATACAAAATATGTAGGTCCCAGTGTATACTTACCTTGATAATATGTTAGTAGTTGCATATTGTGGAGTGAATGTAGATCTTTATAAAATGCTCAATATTTTAGTAGAACATCTGTGCTACTGGATCGGAATCAGGAAAGACCATGGTAAAAATAGCCATCATCAATATTCTTGCTATTATCACCCTGAAAGGTTAGGACAAAGCCAACCCCTTCAATTCAAGAAAACATGTTTTTTATTTTAACTGTGACAGAGCTTAATCAACTTTAATTTGCATTGTCTGTCGAAGTTGGTAGACTGTCGAATAAATATAGAATTCTCTTCGATCACAGCCTGAATCTGTGTGTCTGCACAAATCGGTAATTGAGGAAAGTAGGAATTGATACACACTTATAATGACTCAACATATTTGTGTGTCACTTTTTGATAACCTGCCATGACAGTAGGATTACCCAAATGACTAAGGGCCTGATTCACAAAGGTAAACTTACACTTTAATGTACATTTACAACTGTTTGCCATTCACAAAGAGATTTACGTGTAGTAACTTTACGAGTGTGGAGTCTCCGCACATAAAAAGACCTATCTCTTCAAAAACCTTTATGCACTCGTAAAGATACTACTTGTAAATCCCGATGTAAATAGCAAACAATCATTAACTTACACGAAAGTGTATGTTTACCTTTGTGAATCAGGCCCAAGAGTTAGTGGTGCCTTATTATTAGACACTAGTTAGTGCAGAACACAACCCCTTGAGTGTTCAGTTGCTGAAATGGTTCTCTCTCCTCTGCTTGGGCACAATCCTTGTGCTAGGCCATCTGCATTGGTTACCTGTGATCTTTCACATCAGATTCAATCAGTCTGTGCCATTCTTTTAGAGACCGTAAGCCACTGTGTTGCACTGTTTGCATTCTTCAGGCAATCAATCAATCAGGTGTTTTTTGTATAGTACAGCTTGTCACCCGAGTGGGTACCCAGTCACTTGCTGCAGGTGATTATTCAAAAAGCCAGGTTTTCAGTCCCTTTCTGAAGTGGGTCAGTGAGGGTGCAGTGTGGAGGTGAAGTGTGTTCTAATCTTCGACGGCGAGGTGGGAGAAGGAGCGTTCTCCGGCGCGGCAGCAGCATATGCGTGGCATCTTTGCAAGAGTGATGTGTGCCGAGCGGAGGTTCCTAGTAAGTTGGTGGAGGTATAGGCAGTGGTTCAGGTAGGCAGGTCCTTGGTTATGGTCGGCTTTGTAGGCATGTGTCAGGAGCTTGAAGTCCCATCTTTTCTTGATCATGAGCCAATGAAGGTACTTCAGGTGCTGGGTGATGTGGGTTCTCTTGGGCAGGTTGAGGATCAGTCATTACATGACTTTGGTAGTGGTGCCTGCATTGAGTGCGTTGCCGTAGTCCTGTTGACTAGTGATGATGGCCTGCGTCACTGTCTTCCTCATGCTGATGGGAACCCACTTAAAGATCTTGAGGAGCATGTCGAGCATATAGAAGCAGGCTTAGGAAATGGCATTGACCTTGCGTTCCATGGAGAGTTTGCTGTTGAGAATGATGCCAAGATTGCTGGTGTGATCTTTCGGTGTGGGGGTGGGTCCGAGTTCTGCTGGCCACCAGGAGTTGTTCCAGAGGGCTGAGTGTCTGCCAAAGATCAGAAACTCTGTTTTGTCTGTGTTAAGCTTCAGGCAGTTGTCCTTCATCCAGGCGGATATGTTCTTCATAGTGTTGTGGGAGTTGGTCGTCATCTTGGTGGGATCTGTTGAGACCGAGAGGACAAGCTGTGTGTCATCAGCGTAGGAGATGATGTTGATGTTGTGCGCTCTTACAATGTCTGAGATTGGTGTCATGTAGACATTGAAGAGTGTTTGGCTTAGGGAGGACCCTTGGGGGACACTGAGATGCTGTGCTTGACCTGTGAGGTGAAGGGGGGGAGATGGAGTCTCAGGGTGTGTCCAGTGAGGAAGGATGCTATCCATCTGAGCCCATCGTCCGTGAACCCAAACTGGTGTAGTCGGTTGATCAGTGTGTGGTGGGAGATGGTGTTTAAGGTTGGCGGAGAGGTCCAGCAGGATCAGGATGGCTGCTTCTCCTCTGTTGAGTAGGGCACAGATGTAATCTGTTGCAGCGATCAGAGCTGTCTCAGTGCTGTCATTGGCTCAGAAGCCTGATTGAGAGTGGCCTAGCAGGTTGTTTCTCTCCAGGTATCTGGTGAGTTGGAAGTTGATGGCCTTCTCCAGGACTTTGGCAGGAATGGGAGCAGAGAGATTGAGCAGTATTTCTGGAGCTCGCTGATGTCTGCAGAGGGCATCATGAGAATGGGTCTGACTTCTGCATGTTTCCTGGCTTCTGGAAAAGTGGGCGTGGTTCACGAGACATTGAGGATGGTGGTGAGCTGGCAGATGATCTTGTTTCTTCTGAGTGTTGAAGATCCTGTGGGGCCAGGGGACAGTGGGTGCTCCCAAATGGATGGAGCTCATGAGTGTTATCGTGTTTGGAGTGCTGAGTTGTCCCCATGCGATGAGCAGGTGGTCAGAGGTGGAGACTGATGCGATGCTGGAGAGGTTGCAGGGTTGGGGATCGAAGTTACTGTAGATGATATTTATCTTATTATGGAAGTGGTCGGTGAGGGCACTGCAGAGTTCTTGTGAGGGGGGATGGTTGGTGGTGTTCTTGATGTGGTAGGTCAGGGCCTCTTTTTTTTGTTACTTTGAAATGGCGGTGGTAGTCATTGAGGGCGGTTTGAAGGTTACTCGGACGGCGTGGTTCATTCTTAACTGGCATGTTGAATGTCTGGTATCTACAGCTTAACGGATTCACGGACTATGTAACTTATGAGACCAATGCACTTAGAACCAGCTTGCCACACAATATCTTGGTACTTGCTGATTCTCAGGTGAACGTTCTGAAGTGTAGAAGTCAGTGGCAACAGTTTCTGTATGCACATCAAACCTGACACATGCTACTTCCATTTATGCTTCATGTTTGTGTTTTTAAACATTGGTCCCCACTTCTCTTGAGTTTAGTGATGATATGGTGGTAAATGCTTATGTAGTATTAGTGATTAGGAAGATATTTCATTATTACTTTATGCAACCTAGATGGAGCACTGTACCCTGATGACATCAGGTCATCTTTTAAGGATTAACAGGTCAAATAGTATATACTTCATTAAGAAGCTTTGTTGTTTTTACACAGGGATAGCAGGAAATGTAAAGGAAAACAGGTTAAAAGGGTTTCCATTGAAACATGAACATGTCAAGTAGTACAAGACATCGATTGGATCTCAACCATCCAAAAGCTTTCGTCTCAACGCAACCTTCTGTGATTAACCTAAGCAGCAATCTGAAGGGATGTAGTCGGTGACTTCACAGCTGGGTGGTGTGCCATTACAGGCTCTGATGCAGACATAAACTAGTGAATGATAATGAAACTCAATTGAGTTAACTGGTCTATTTACTGCCAATAATACATTATTTCTTGATCTTTACATTGTTTGTCGTTAAAACTCCATTGACTGAGAGGATACCCCGATCGAAGAGTGAGAATAAGATCCTCTCCAGAGCACAGCGGCTCAGTGGTCTATTCCTTGTTATGTTTTGGATTGTAGAAATACAGTCCTGTTTGGTCTCAGACATATAAAATCACTTACAAATCCTAATTCTTCCCCCATTTTGCTTTCCTTTCCAGACATCAATGAATGCGATGAAGCAGAGGATCTGTCCGTCCTCTGTATTAATGGGCAGTGTCGGAACACAGATGGGTCCTACGAGTGTGCTTGTAATCGTGGCTATGTGATGTCCAGGCAGCGGAACTTCTGCATACCTTCTAGGCCATGAGCACGACAGACAGCACGAAAATGCAGGATGGTGTTCACGATCGCCAAAGAATTACCTTGTCTTATAGGTTTTTTATAGGAGAGCCTTATGAGATTACAGGACAAGGATTTTTTTAAACACAGTGTTGTGAGAGTGACAAAGTATTTATTTTTTCTACATACAAGTAAATGTGGCGAGACATGTTCTGCTATGTAGATTGTAAGATGGAGATCAACTTCACACTGATCACTGGAGATAGCAGAGGTCGTACTTCTGTATTTCACTGCTTTCCCAGTTGTGTCCTTCTGTGCTGGGATTGGGGTGGAAAATATGTTTTATTTTCTGTTAAATGAAATCCACACTTTTGTATCCCACACTTTTAACAATTCAAGGTCATAGAACAGGTAGAGCTGTCAGGGCCACCATGGACGAATCAACCAATGCAAACCATGCCTCAACCATTTCAGGGCATATTTCTGCCTACGTATTGAGGACATATTACTGCTCTAGGTTGATGGAAAGAAAATCCCAAAGAAGCTGTGTATAGTGATCTAGTAACAATATTTGGAGTGATTGCCTTCTTTGGCACACCTAATCGTATTCAATCCTAGTGTGTTATTATCAGCTTTGTACTTCACCATAATTTCTATTGTGAGCCACTGTTATGGCAAAGAATTGGAATAATGCCAAAGTGCAGGTATTTACCAATTCCCTTCCGACATAAACTATACCAAATTCAGTTTTCAACAAGAGTACATATTTTAGTTGAAACATAGGAGACCATAGCTTGTAGCTATGTTTCTTTCAGCATGGCATGCCGCCATTTTGAATGACAAGGAAGTGGCAAGCATACAATGCAACCCAAGAGATGTGTGACATCATTAGACTTGACAATCAATTGTACATCTGGAAACAGCATGCCATTTTCAGGTTCAAGAGAATGACTATTAAATAGTAGGTGATAGAATTGCACATATGCCTGTCCCAGCCTTTCAAATGACTGAAATACACGTCATAAATGTTACACTGCAAAGTCTGTAGGTGCCCAATTGTTGCAGGTGTGTATCTGTTCTTCACAGTGTATTGTTATAAAAACACGATTGCCAAAAAAAACAGCACCATACACTGAGGAAAGAAATAGTGACCATGAATGTGTTCTGTATTACGTAATAGGGAGAGAATGTTCTGTGACTATTAAATGCCGTAGTTACCGCTTTGTTTACAAATAATGAAAATCTGAACTGCTAAACTTTGCAAGGTTAATACACGTTCCGAATACAAGAATGTCTAGAGGTCGAACCTTTTTGAAAAGGCACCATTTCAAGATGGCTGTTTTATTCTCTGAAGTAAGCCAAACAATCACAGGGAGCCAATCTATCTGCTTTCCTGAAGATCACTTTACCCTGTTTGCTTCCATACGTAAAGCGGCATGATGCATTTTTTGAGTTTTGGCGCAGAATGTGATGTGTCGCATACCCAAATTCCATAGGGCTGAATCTATATCACTTATCATACACGACATCCTAAGGCTCATTTTAATATTCTTGTATAATGCAACTATACCAAACTATTTTTCATCATGAGGGCAGGTTTAGGTTAAAACATAGAAGGCCGTAGTGATAACAACTTGTTTTTCAGGATAATATCCCACCATCTTGAATGAAGAGAAAGTGAGAAAACATGCACTGTAACCTAGAGAGGTGAGATATCTATAGACACAACAATCATCCGAAGATGTGGAAACAGCACACAGAATGCACTCATAAAATGTTGGTGCAAAATGTGATGTGCCCCAGACCTCAATTCCAGACGGCCATTTCTATATTACTTATATAATACACGTCAGCCGAGTGGGGCATTTGTGCCATCTAGAATGATGTAAAAAATAGTTTGGGAAAAGTCTTCACAGGATTTGTCACCTGGCAGGAATCAAGAAAACACTTCATATGGGTATGCAAGCATTACTGACGAATATGTTTCGCGTTAAATTACCATTTGCACTGCTTTGTCTTGGTTGGGGTCAGTTATTCAAGTACCTAGGGATATTTCTGACTCAAAGGCTGGGGCTTTCCAATCAGTAGCTTAATCCAGTGCTAGCACTTACTTTGTGGTAGCAGTGTTTTATATACTATGTTTCTTAGCAACAGAAAGATTATTCTTCTAAAGCAGCTCTCGGTCTGAAAAAAGTTGAGGAAATGGTATCCTCTGAAATAAACAAAACTCTTCATATATTTTGAACAAGAAGTTAATATTTGAAAGTTGCCAGCAAAGAAATGGCAGGTGTACACAGGTGTACACATGCTGAGGATGATGCTAGGAGGCATCATCATCGTCTTGGGCACCAGCAGCACCTCACACTAAACAAATGATATCTGTAAGTCAGGAAGATGCCAAAATTCAAAGCGGTGTTCAGGAATTGTGTCCATCACATATTCAAAGTTTCTTTGTTGAGGCTGACCATCGCTGGAGCGCTGGAGCATCAATGACCTTAACTCACCTATTCTGAGGCTAAGGCCTGAGTTGTTAACTGGGATGCTGGAAAACACATGTCTTCAGATAGTTGGGTAGGTTTTGCACTTTGGAAATAGAGTGAATCTTTGTAGGCAGATCAATCCTAGGTTGGAGAACATCTGGACACAGCTTTGCAGCAACCGAATGAATTAATAAAGAGGTGAACGAAGTGTGGGTAAGACAGCAGCAATGTGTGGTTTGAATAGTAAAGTCTGCTGGGAGAAGCCAATGGGAACGCTGTCTAAAGAAAGCTGTTGGATGGTCAAGGAAGACCTTTTTGAACTAGGGTGAGGTAGTAAATGATGTATGAACGTTGACTCACAGCCAATGTAGGAATTTCAAGCATTAGGTGAAGTTATAACAGCATAGGGGTCCTAGGATAGGATACCTATTGTGATATTTGTAATGTTTTGATTAGACAAGCATTAGACTGACCATGAGACCAGTGCAGCAGCAATGTGGCCTAACATATCAAGTGAGCATTGCAGATGAGAACACAAACAACTGTCAACGATTTTTATAGGTCAGGAGGGTAGAAATCGTTCCATAAGTAAAGATGAAAGAAATATCAGATGGGACAGTTAAGATAATTTCAGAATCGAAGTTGTGATGACAATCAACTTCATCTCCACGGCTCTTTTTAAAAGTTCAGGTGAAATCTGATTTCTTTGCAAACAGGACCTTACACAGAGGGTCAAGTTACGAGTATTGTCATAACTATCACCACCTCACAGTTTCTTTCCTGATAGGTTCCTGCAGGTCAAACCTATTGAAATGTACTAGAAGAAAAGGCCTGGAAAAAAATCCAAAACATTTATAATTCGATGAGTTAACACTCGATTCTGCATGTTATTCCTCAGTTAAATGTTGAAAAGTCATAATAGGATGTATTTACCACACATGATTAATACTTCACCTTGGAGGAAAGGTATTTACGGCGTGCGGTAAATAAGCCACACTTTTCTGCCCAAGTTGTAATGTAAGTCTTGTAAGGAGGGCCTAAGGTTTTTACGTTTTTACAGAAGATACTAATTGGGGTCATGAGTGAGTGATGGGAACTGTTGTAAGTAAGCCTACTCAGCGTTTTCCAGCTCCAGATGCGCTCAGGGATAGCAAATACGTTTTGTAGAGTGTTATGGCTAACACACTCAAGTGGAGAACAAAAAATGTAATTCAAGATAATTCGTTCTTAAATCTATTGTCTACTAGGTTGATGCCTTCAAAACACCCCTCGTTGCAATAACTGATCAACATTTATACACAGATTTGCAGAAATAGGTACAGAAAATTATGTTCGATATCACTAATCAGCTCAAAAGACTGGTGTCAGAGGGCAAGGATATGTTTGAAGTTTCTGCCATTGATTTTTGCAGTAGATTAGTATTCAAGAATAGAAAAATTATTGCTGCTATGGGTGGGTTCTAAATAGGTGTATTCCTCCATTCCTTCTTTTTCTTCTTGGCGATGAAGATACTGTTTCTTCTTGTTTACATAAGATGAAGCATTAAGAGTTTAAACCCAGGTGTCAGTTTAGGTGGAGCTTTAAGATGGGCAATATAATCAAGAGTGTCACAAATTAGGATCTAAACTTTACCATGGTATTGAGAGTCACGGACTATGAGCCAGCATAGCCAATCAGCATCATCAACACAGAGGTGTCTTTTTTTATGGCAAAAGAGATTATATTATCTAAAACAGATTCGAAACCCAAGATAGAGAGTGTGACATCTGCAAACAGTGGAGCATATTTCTTTCTTCCCGCTCAGTGGGCTACAAGGAACTCTTTTCCCCGAAGACACTGAGGGTATTGAACATAAGAGAACACGATTAGTTTAGGGAATGGGATTGTGAATTCAACGAGCAATGAAGAGTCAATGCCTACAAAAGCTATGGGTCGTATGGGACCATTAACTTGGGGGATTTACCTGCACCCAACTTTAAATGAGCCTTAAGAGTGATCTGTGTGGGAGGGGGCAAGAAGTGGTCAGGTGAAATAGGGGATAGTTATGGTGATAGTCTTTAGATTGTAGTGTATGTTATCAACTCCAATACAACGCTATTGGAACCTAAAACAGATTATGGACCTTCCAATTGCAGTGGGAGAAATATATCACAGACAGACAAGGGATAGATGGAAGCCATTGGCTGATACAAGACATCATGATGCAGTCAAGAATAAGCCCTAATACATGGGCCAGAGATTGTGGTCTAATGCTAGGGTACTAGTGTTTACATTAACGAATAGATAAAGGAGAGAGCCCTAAAATGGACAAGGGATCAGGCCCTAATATGTCAGTAGGGGAGAGTGCACTAGCATACACCAATGGACAATTCCCTGCCACACTGTGTCTTAATATGTGAACATGGGATCATTCCATAATAGGTGGATAGAGGTATGTATCAAGAGTATTGGAAGGGGTATATACCCTGCAATATAGATAGGCCAGTGCGGCTCCATAGGTGGTCAGAGGAGTGAACATGCTGCATTAATCTTCTTAGCTAGCCATTGTTCATAAAGGTGAATGTCAGCAAAGAGAGAATGCCATCAAATAAAGTTCATGATCCCCTAATATGATCACCTCAGGAGCCAAGATGGAGATGGATGCTGAGAACTAGACTGTATTACATATGAAGACCACATACATCAATATAGAGCAGTTAGCGATGTGGTGCATCAGAGACAAAGTAAAAACCAATCTGTGGTAAAAAAAAAATACAATAGAAATTAGAGTGCAGCAAAGGCGCTAGAAAATGACGTACAGTGAAACATTTATTTATGTGCATCCGTCTTTTACTGTTGTACATAAAAGTATATTCCCCACCCACTGATGAGGAGTAAGATTTTCAGAGAAGTGTTTAGGCCTGAGTGAAAAGTGTGGATATTTTGACTCTGAGGGATGGAGTGACTTTGTAGTCTGTTAAGTTAGAGCATATCTTGGATCTGTAAGCGCCATCTAACGTGTAAGAAATGTATGTATGTGTTATTCACATAACAAATCAAATGTTCGTATCCCTCTTTCCTGTCGCTAGACATCATGGCCGACATATTGCTTTGACTATATTTTCTCCCAAACATTTTCACCGACTACTGTAATTAAAAGCAGTAGATTGTATGTGGCACATTTTCACTCAAAAACAGACTTTCAGCTGAAACTTATGTTGCACTGTTGTTACAATTTGCTCTTTGTCCAAATTTCAAAGTGCATTGTATCGAGAAACATACACACTTTGTATATTTCTATGTTCACTGTGAATAGTTTGTGTTTTTGGCTTCATTCTCTCTGAACATCACAAAAAGTCAATGTTTATACCAACTAATTTTGAACAGATTTCAATAAAAAATCTTCTAAATTGATTACAGAACTTTTGCTTCATTCTGGCATTAAATGTGCATGTTAAACTGCCGCGGGGCATTTCTGAAACGGTACCTGCTGTATATTTATTAGTAACAAACTGTTAAAAGCGTAAAAATAATGTTAACGTTTTCTCCAAGTTAGGATCTCTTCAAATGTGATGTCACAAAGCAGAAAAGAACCAAAACTAATCCAGCATTTGAAATGTAAAATTTCTTTAAATCACAAATGTCACAAATGGTGTAAATTGCCTTATGATCTGCAGAGATGTACATTTGGAATAACTTGAGCGCACACAATATCGTCACATATAGGTAACACTGCACTCACCTGTGTGATATCACACCAACAATCGCAAAAAGCGTTCATCAACTTTGGGTGAATATTTTGGCTTTTGTAAAGGGAAAAGCATACCAGTTATTTAGCTTTTCGGTCTACACTGGTGCCTTCTTCAGGCAAGCTGTAGGGCACAGCATCTGAGGTTCCACTGCACCCATTAGTAAGGTGAGCCATGGTGTCAGAAGTAGAGATATTGAACAGAAATACAAAGTAATATTGTAATAGGAAATGGTTTGAACCATACACAGAATGTTATCTGGTTATACTGCCCTTAGGTGACTCTGAGATAACTTTGAAATGTTTATTTTGGTATTAGTGCAAAGTATACACTGTAGTCTTCACCCTTTCAACTGCTGTAATCCCTTCACAGTACCTCCCTTGGTTCCTGGTACCAGTCCATTGATTCTGTCACAGTAAAGAAACGCTATTCCATTTTATATACAGTACACAGGTGGATGATGGCACAAAATAGACAATAGGATGGCGGACACTCTGACCACTTCAATGATGCTGAACTTGTGCAATGATCACTCTTGGGTAAAGTGGTCTAGGGTCATGCTTATGATCACAGTAAGCACTTCAGTTCCGACTAATAAGTACCAGTAACTTTCTTACATATATGCAATCTGAACTGCAAAGGAGTCCCTACAACTGGTGAACAATCATAAACGCAGTGTAAATAATAACTCATTAAAGTTGTTTCTAGCTTCATCTGCCTCTCGTCCATCGAGTAAATATTCATCTAAACGTAATGGTGAGTGTTGTAGAATGTTTGAAAATAAATCATAACAAACTATGAATAAATATGCATAAATAGCAAATATTACTTACCTGCAACTAAACTGACCAGTAACACATCAATACCAATGCCACTGTGATTTTGAATTTTTAAAATTAACAAAGAATGAACATTTAAAATAGCAGGGATTTAAAATACAGTTATTTAATAAACAATTATTTAATATACAATGAGCATCCACATAAATTTCTAAAATGCAATAGTAACTAATAAACAGGTGTGCCCTGTTCTATAAATAAGTGCATCTTAAGAAATGTATTATTATGCTAACACATAGATGTACATACATAAACGATTCAAGCTCATATTTACCAAAGGTTTTTTCTGATACCCACATGACACAAAATGGGACATACAGCAGTGATAGATCAACTTTCATATGCAAAAGCTAATATGTGCCAAGCCCCTTTTAATGCAGGCAAGGTGGGGGGTCTGGGCAGGCCAGTCCAAAAACCTCAGTTTATAATGCAAAGCCAGATCAACAAAAATAGTGTGATCTGTCTTAACCCAAATCCAATTGCCAAAAGTAACAATACCTGTTGTAGGTGAGACACTCTAGTTGGCTGAGGCAAGGCCCTAACCAGGCAGAACCTACAACTCCCGTCAAGGGTGGGTGATTACATTCACTGTATAACCTGCGATCACCCTTGGGTAGCTTGGCACTGAGCAGTCAGGCTTATCACAGAGGCAATGTGTAAAGCACTGGCACAGCCCTCCCACACAACAAATACACCAGGTGCAACAAAAGAGACTTCACACAAGGTGTATGTAAATAAAGTTTGTATTCAACACATTAATTAAAACCACATGAACATCATGTATCTCTGGGCATAAATCACATTTGGAAATGTCACTAGCAGTACTAGGCCCAACCGAGTTAAAATGACATCAGTAAAATGTAAACTTTGAGAAAGATTCTACTTTATCCTCAGCACCCTGATGCAGTGCCAAACGTTGTCAGCATAAGAACCACCCTAGCAATTATATTTATTTCAAATCCACACAAATATAGGGTGAAACCGGGTTCACAATGATAGTAGTATTGTTTACCCATAGGTAATTATAACACTCTTAAATAGCCTGTTGGGCCAGAGGCTGCACAAATAAAACCAATGCCAAACATAAGACACTTTTGGCAAGAATCAACGTGCAGGGCTACACCACCTTGAAGTGTTGTCAATCACAGGCAGTCACTCCCACGCACTCAGTCAGCACCGATACCTGGTGCTACAGATATCAGGCAGGTCCCAATGGCACTTGCTCACACACACACACACACACACACACACACACACAGAACCCTAATGTGCTGCACTGGTATTTGGCAGAAAAGTAGGTTTTGTACTTGCAGACCCCATGGCCCAAAAACCCGCCACCACCCTTCAGCCAACACAGACTAACCCACCCCTCATGGACTGGAGTTGAAGGAACCCTTTCCCTCCCAGACGCTAGGCTGATCCCGGGCGTAGATGCACTTATTCAGGGTCCTCGGGAATAAGGTGGGAGGATAGATAACAGGCGGATTCAGACAGCAGTAAAAAATGAAGGTTTGGCTACCCCTCAGGAAGTTAAGTCAAAGATCGCCTCACCGTGCCATCTGGCACTTGTCTAGTTCTGTGAGGCACAAGGGGGGGCTGTGGGATTACCACATCTTGAGACCTTCTTCTGATTGCTTTCAGAAGTGTCCTGTAGCCCACTCACTATCACTACCCAGGCCATTCAGTCAATACAACGTGGTAACAAGGAGTTGTCAGCGCCCAGTGAAGAGATGGCAGTTGGTCAGCCGCAATGAGGGCACCAAAAGGAGCAATTGAGTGAGAGATGAAGCAGGGGAGCCTCTCAGATGGAGGAGGTTCCCTGTAGAACACATGGTGAACGAGGTTGCTCCCAGGCAATCCATGCACTGTAGGAACACAAATTTGCACCCTGTGCTTCCCTGGAAATGAGGCACAACTTTGGGTGTGCAATGGTAGGAGTCACACCTGACAGTTCTGAT
The DNA here is from genome assembly GCF_031143425.1 of Pleurodeles waltl. NCBI lineage: Eukaryota > Metazoa > Chordata > Amphibia > Caudata > Salamandridae > Pleurodeles > Pleurodeles waltl. The sequence goes on along the minus strand of NC_090448.1, from coordinate 416,243,229 downwards.
CAAATACAGTGCAGAGCAGCAAATTCAGCACCTCCTTGGAAATGAGGCCCAATGTCTGGTGCTGGATGATTTAAGTAGCACCAGAAAATTCTGGTCACACAAACAAAGAGTTACCAATTCTCTACCTCCCTGGAAATGAGGCACAACATCTGGTGTGCGATGACTTGAGTTACACAAGACCATTCCAGTCACACAAATGAAGCTTTACCAATTACGTACCTCCCTGGAAATGAGGCACAACATCTGATGCACGATGACATGAGTCGCACCCGACAATTCCAGTCACACACACAGGCACAAGTTCAGCGGTGCCACACGAGGTAGAATGTGGCACTGCTATGGGTATGTCCCCACCTCCAAGGGTCGCAATCTATGAATCGGACACCGCACACAATGAGCATGCGGTCAGCGTGTCGCACAAGAGAAATGCGGCATGATCGACGAAGCAGGCCACGCGGGGTCTGGCAACTGGTGAGTCTGCTGACTAACAACAAGAAGCTTAAGTGGGTCGAGGCCCCATGATGCAGGGCCACACTCTTTAAATGCGGGCAGTTCCTTTAGGGCTCCACACCAAGCAATATGGTCTCCAGGCACAATACTTGGTTCCACACTCACACTACTGCTACTAGGTGGGTTCCAGCAGACGATGTGGACACTTAAGAAGGCACCACTCTCCAGGTGTCACAGGTAGAAGGTGTAGGTCCATCACTGGAGATCTTTGATGTCCCTGAGACCTCCACCCAAGAACAGAGGGCAAGCCAACAAGCCCTTGAAGAACACACTTCGGGGTACCACACAGCTGCAGACAGTCAGCCACGGCCAGCCACTATTCAGGAAAGGTCCCTTCCAATGGCAGTAATTACTCCTCATGCACAACAGATTCCTCTGACAGTGTGCACCACGAGGTCCAGTATCTCCGGTCCTGCGTCCCCACAAGTGTGTCTCTACTTTGTAGTTATACTGTAGTGTGCCTTTAAAGTTGGGGGAGGTTCAGAGGGTTCCCCTTTGAACCACAGATGTTTCCACTAAATTTCAGTCCTGTCTGCCATGGGACCATGGAATGCAGATCTTAATCTTTCGTGGGGCCATGATCTGGCTCCAAGAGGCCAAGTGTCAAAACTTCTCCCTCCAATCTATCCAGCCAGGCATCAAATGGCAGAGGTCTGTTGTTCCAGTTGTGTGCTGAAGGTTTATACCCGTCGCTGGGGAATACACAGATGTGCTCCCCCAGCATTCAGTGTGGACTAGGATCGAATTCAAAATGCACACAAATGCCCAGATTCTGAAAGGTGTCAGGCACCGCAGTGCAGCAGCCAAAAATGCTGCGTTGCACTGCATGACAAGGAGAGAGCAGGAGATCTTCATATTTACATAGTAATGGCACTCTCCTCCTCTCTTACTAGCGCCCACACTGATTTCAGCTGCCGTGCGTCATGCACACACCTTAGCGCCATACTGCTACGGTGTGTGCAGGAGCCTAGCATAGGTTTTGTACAGGAAGAGTACCCTTTCTGTACAAAATACCATGCCTAGACAAGTGGAAATGCTTTTCCTACTTTGTATGTGTGTTGTACAGTTCTGCACACATGAAAAGTCGGAAAAGCAGGGAGAAATAAAAACATAGCTCCTGCTTTTCAAAGGCGTTAATTTTTACGACCCTAAACCCTTTCTTCTGATTTTTTAAAATAGGGTTTTGCATCAAAAAGCATGGGTGGTAGCACGGGTACGCCCATGTACCACCCATGTATCGCTCCCTTGACGCAAAGTAATGCAAAGCAGCGTTTCGCCCTGCTTTCAGTTACTTTGGCACACAAACCAAAGCAAATACCTATTTGGGTTGGTTTGTGAATGCCAAAAAAAAGTTTATCAGTTTAGCATTACAAAAGCAACACTAAACCAACGATAAACCTTTGAGAATCTGGGCCAAAGCGTTTTGGAGCATAGAAATACCCACTTTCTATAAGTGACATTTCTAAGTTATTATTGACAAAACCACCTTTACCATAGGAAGGGATTCTGAGGAAGAATCCAATGATAGGAAACATTATGAGGCTGCTCCACTGCAATCCACTATTGCAACTAGGAGTAATGGTAACTTCCCACATGTTAACCTATAGGCAGAGCAACTCTCATACACAGTGAAAACACACATGGGTATTCTTCACTCCCTGGGCATATGTGCTCTTGCACACACACAAGACTGCATTGGCAGGTGGAACACATGTTTCAGAATTTGTACTAGAAGGTGCACATCCAATACAAATTCTGTGCTAAACACTGCTGGTTCACCTTCGGGCCGCAGCATGCAGATCATGCTGAACAACCAGTTTTAGTGCGCATGCAGCTGATGACATCTTCAGCAGGTGACTCTTGCTTAATGTGGTGCTGCACTATTTTCTGCCCTTCGCACAAATCAGTGCTGTAACGTTTCATGCATTGCTCCATCGCTTGGAGAGTATTAAATCTTACCCTCTGTTTCCTCTAAAATCTCTCTTCTTTTATGCTCAAAACACGTATTTATTCAACTTTCTAGCCAGCCCAATTCAAAATCTTGCACATTTTATTTTAGCTGTGGTAAAGTTTGTGACACCCCTCCCAACATTTCAGATTTATGCTGACTGTGCATTTTTAATTGTGAGCTGCAACCTTAACCTTAACATAGCTGTTCTGGACCTTCGAGAAAGTGTAGTCAATAAAAAGTGCTAAATTGATGCCTGTATTACAGCAAAAATCACAGAATTAGACCATTACGTTTGTGGCAAAATTTTAGCTTACGAGAACAGGAACAACAGGAACGACCAAACCGCAATTTCATCTCGTTTGTATTTCTAGCGCTATTTTAGTGCTATTCTTTACTGCAAAAAAAATCCTCACATCCAAAATGAACATGAGAATGCGTTTTGTGCTACAATATAGTGCCAAAGGATAGTTTCAGGTTGTGTAATTTCACATAATTGTGGTAGGAATTTCACATAGTTATGCAAACACAAATTACGTGAATTTCACATCACAGAGACCCTAATATCAATGAGCTACAACTTACTGTCAGCTCCCAAGCAACCATTATGATGTCCGTCTTCATCACTTTGAGACATCTTTAGTGGCCGCCTCCACCACAGCTCAGTGGTGACTCATCTCACAGCCTAGATCATAACTCTATTTTACATACCTTTACCACCATTTTCTTTAAATTAGACATACAGCTATACATTTTGTGCCAATAATTACTGCTACTCCTATGTTTAGAAGAAAATGCATTTGTACCACAGTCATGAACCATTTCCTTGACACCGATATCTTAAAGCAACACCTCCCTTAGAAGACACCAAGTCACTCCTTGCATTAAATATCACTAACCTTCCATCGTTCCACATCTGCAGCACATTTTCCCTTCAATGTTAGAGAACTGTAACAAAGTATAAAAAATTGTTCCCGAATATTCTTGTGCTAGATTGATAAACTATCATTGAACAAGGCTAAAACACCTACTCCTGGCTGAAGGGGTTCTCTCCAGTACCAAGGGAGCTTCCCCTTCATATCACCCAGCCACGTGGCAGAGTGATGGCGACTCTATGAGCCACCCTCTATCTTAGCTAACAGCTGAACAACTAAAATTGCCAAATAGTTGTAGTTAATGTTCTTTTGTAATCCGTCACTCTGCACTCACCCAGGAGAGCCTCAGCCAGCCCTGCCTTTGGGCCTAAGGGTTATGCACAACCAAGGTGTTGCAATAAGCATTGATTACGGGTTACCAGAATATCCACCATCAAGCTGCTTTGTATTACTCACAAAGCAATACAGGAACAGGACTGCTTTTCATCAGGTATAAAATCACCAAATACATTCAACAAAGAAACCTCTGATCATGATTGGCACCATGCCTCGAAACACCACCATACAAGAAAAAGGCAATAGGTGGTACATCTTTCTCTGTTCAAGCAGCCAAACTATGGAATTCATTACCCACAAACATAAGATCCATGGATGATTATCCATCTTCAGAAGACTACTCAAGAGTTGGCTGATATATACATAACCACCATACTCAAACAGCAATGGACTCCATATTCCTGTGGATGTAAACCTTTATAATTTGATTATATGTGTACATCTAGACATGTGTATTTCTTTCTACAAATATTTATAATAAATATTAATCTTAAAATGTATATACTCTTTAGGCCTGTTTAACAGATGTATAATTTACTTACGGTTAAATGTATATATGTATGTATGTATGGGTGTGTGTATATACTGTATATATATATATATATATATATATATATATATATATATATATATATATATATATATTATGTTTATGTGTATGTATGTATATATATGTGTGTACATTATTCTATGCTTAACATGTTCATAGGCCATTGCATAGTTTATATATAAATTCACTATTGAAATATTGAGGAAAGAAAAAATAATGTTATAAAAGTACACAAATAAATTAACTTTAAATATTGCAACTCTTGAAAGTCTGTGTTTATATGATACAACTTTAAATTTCAATATATTATATTCTTTACACATTTACTCCCTTACAGTATAATCATGTGTCTATATATGCATTGCTTTAGTCCTACTGCACAAGAGGAGAAAAAAATAATACTGTCTCGAAAGCTTTACTCTGTCTCACCATCACCCTATACCTCTATCCCTCTATCTCCTCTTTTTTGACACATCCCAAACTAGTACTACTATGATCTCCAAAGTAACCTTTCCTGGACTCTTTCCTCCTCTACCCCTCCTGGCTCACCCCAAGCCTCAGTTTATTACTATGATCTCCCAAACAACTCTGCTAAATTCTCCCTCATTTATCTCGCTTTTGACTTCTCCCAACCCCCATTTTACTACAATGATCTCCCTAATTCCTTTCTACAGCTCTTCCCTCCTTCATCTCTCTTTTACTCATACGAAACCTCATTTTACTACTATGACCCCCAGTTAACACTTCTGGATTCTTCCCTCTTCTATCCCTCCATTATTCTATTGAATCCAAGTAAAAGACTCACATGTTCTCGGCTCAAATTAACTCATACCTCCCTATACTAATACTGTACTCGTATTTGCCTATACTAATCCACCACTAATCCTTTTGGGTTCCGGAGTAGCATGCTACATGCTGAAAAGCAATTCAACACCTCATCAGGGGTAGTAAGCTCTATATAATTGCAGTTACAATACAGAAGAATTTATATTTTCCCACCCAGTGAAGATCAATACCTCATTTTTTATCCTTTCTCACAGTTTTTGTATAGATTAATCATCTCCAAGGGCATTAGAATGAGTTACAAGAGAAAGGCAATCCATGACACAAGACATTCAGATTAGAAACAAAAAGCACCATAATAGATTTCTTACCATGCAATGAAGATTAGGAGCTATGACAAGGAACAAGGATGTTTCTGGAACATGAAAAATGTGTGTTCCTTTTTAAAAGAAAGAAGAAATGGGAGATTTTTGAGAGAGTAGGAATAAAAGGCTTCCAAATTCTATTTGCACTGTGGAGAAAGACTGCTTCATGTACTGCACATGCTTGAATGTGGGAGGCTTAAGAAGGATTGATTCTGCATTTCTCGATCCCTATGGGCGCCAGACATTTCAACTTTGAAAGCCAGGGAGGTGTATAGTAGTACAGAGCCTTATGGGTGATAAACATAGACTTATTTTGAGTCTATGGCCCAGATTTAAGAGGGCCTAGCACCTCCTTGCGCCACATTAGCATCATTTCTTTATGCCAATGTGGCCGAACGAGGCCAAAATCACCACGCCAGATTTATAAAGTAGTGCAATGCATGCACTGCGCCACTTTGTAACCCCTTGCGCCACATTGTGCCTGCACCAGGCATAATGTATGCAAGCGGGGCGTGCCCCCGTTTTTGGATGCATTTTTAACATCTGCACAAAGCAGGCGTTAGAGGGAGGCACACCATTATTAATAATGGGCCTCGCTTTTTTACGCTAATCCTGCAATGCTCCAAACTAGCGTAACATTTTTTGACACTAGTTCCCTAACTACTGCCATGATGCGCCGTATCTTAAATATGGCACACCCATGGTGGCATTAGGGGGACAGTAAGGGGCACAAGAAATGTGGTGCTGCCTTGGATGCAGCACCACCTTTCTTAAATCTGCCCCTATATCTTTCCTCAATGGGGAGCTGAAAATGTTGGTACCCAGAAGCTGAGATGATCACAGCTCCAAGGGGAAAGGTCTCCAGTGGCATAACAAAGGCCCCCGCATCTCCTGCTGTGCATCGGCCCCGAGGTCCAGGTGGCCCCATTAGCACAGTACCCTGACCTGAGAGCTCCTCAATAAGTCTGGGGGGCCTTCGTGTACTTAGCAGGGGGCCACCTCAAGTTTCATTACGCCACTGAAGGTCACATGAACTTTTGGATGTCCCCTTAGAATACAGTTTCCACAATCCAATCTGAAAACAAAGCGCCTGGAATATAGATTTTAGGTCTTGATCATGGATGAACCGCTTCATGCCGCAAAGACGTCTGTGTTGATCTGTTGCACTTTTTGCCATATCAGAGATATACTTATATAGCATAAGCCTATTTGAAGATGAGTCAATCCAAACTTGGATGGAAAGACTGGGGCCCATATTTATACTTTTGTAGCACCTTTTTTGATGCAAAAGCGGCACAAACTTACAATATACAATCACATTTTGTGAGTTTGCACCGATTTTGCATTAAAAAAATGACGCAAATGTGGTGCTAATAAAGTATAAATATGGGCCTGGATTTTTTGTGAGAAATTAGTAGGAATTCCTCTTTACTTTGGTTGCTTTTAGCTGGTTGTCTGATGTCCTGTTTTGGATTTTGTTAAAATGATGTCTCACAGGCAGATGTCATTTGGGAAGGAAATCTTCATACAAATATAGGTATTCCAGAGTTTTTAAGGAACACTCCAAGCTGTTCCAGGTACAAGTTGAAAAGGATGGGCAACAAAATTGACCCTCGTGGAACCCCTTGTGGAAGACCCACCATGCTCAATATGGAATTCCCTATTTTTACTGCTCAAGAGTGGGTTGAAAGATACAAGGTCAATTGGTTTAGAACTGTTCCATCAATCACCAGATAAATCTACAAAAAAATTAGCCGGGGTACTGTGGTTAACTGTATTGCATGCCGCTGAGAGATCAAGAAGAATGAGGAGGCAAAGTTACTGGAGTCTAAGAAGCTAAAAGCATCATCAATCACTTGAAGAAGGACAGTGTCAGTTCTGTAACCATGCCTGAACCCAGATTGGGACTCATTCAAGAGATTATTTACTTGGATATGAAGAGAGAGTTGGGAGGCTATGCATATTTTAATCACGTCCACTTGGGAAGGAAGGGAAGAGAGAGGTTGAAACTGTTTAGGTCACTGCTGTCATGGTTGGTTTTCCAGAGGAGAGTACCCTGACCTATTTTCAGACAGTCCGAGAAGGAACCTTGCATAAGTGATGAGTTCACCAAACAGATCCAGTAGGGAAGCATATGTGTTGCAAGGTCCTTGTTGATGGAACCAGGCACAGTAGTGTTAAAAGGAATCAAAGGCTTAAAATTGACAGTAGTTTTCAGAAGCTCAGATTCCTAGATTTCTTCAAAAGTGAGACTGCACCTTCTACATTAACTTGTGAGAGAGCATAAATTGGCTGTGCCATTATGCTTCTTGAAGTGTGAAATAAAGAAGTAATCATTTTCCTTTGTAACATGTGTAAATGTGTTTTCATAAATATGGTGCACTGAAATTCACCCAAGTGCACATATCAATATAACATGTTATGTAAACCACATTTATTCATCGTTTAGCAAGTATGTTTATGTTACAGAATTTTAGATACGTTATTTCCATAATCATTTTATTTTCATTATGAAAAATGTGTTGAAAGTAATTCAAATCAAATGTGCAATCATATCTATGTTACCTTGGCCAGAGTGTATGCTTTGGCCTTCAACGCAAAGCTTGTTTTTCTACATATTTCCTTTAGCTGCAGGTGCGATGGTAGGAGTCTCTGGTTAATAAGGAGCCATTTTAAAAAGGAGATCAGAAGGCCTGAGAAGAAGTACTACCAAGGGGGAGGGAGTATCCTGGGTTGGCAGCTAAAACTCTCCTCTGAAATTCCTGAGCACAGAGTGACCCAAGGTTGAATGAAAACAACTTAAAAGTAGGGATGGGCGGAACGCGGAGAGTTGTACTCTGTGGAGTTACTTAAAAACTCTGCGCAGTTCTGTGGAGTTCTGCCCACCGCAGAGTAAGTAGCTGCTCAGCAGATGAAGCAAGTAGGAAACATGCCTGTTGTTTTTTGCAACAGCTCATTTCTCAGCGCAGTAAGCGATGCATTAAGCCGGTAACTATTACTGAATGTTATAATGCTGACACCTACTGGTTCTTTTCATATTTGGCAATGGTTTAAATCTTCCAAACATGGTCTCCAATCACAGGCTTCAGGCACAAAGAGTTTGCATCAGTCTGGTAATAAATCAGATTACACTTCCAGAGGCTGCGGGCACCTGATCACAGGAACCAGGTCTGACAGTTCTTCTCTTCTCATATATATAAAAATACATTCATACTTGTATTTTGGAGCTTGCCTCTGCGTCCCAAACAGGTGCTCAGCACCCCTGGGGGACACCTGCTGCTTGCCTGCTCCTCCACTGGTCCCACAGGTAAAGTTGAAGCGTGGAAACATTGGGGAAAGCCAGAGATGTTTCCCTCCTCTGAGTCCTTCACAGGTGATCCGCAGTCCCAGAAGACACCGAAAGATGGCCTCCTTTTCCCACCAGCACTGCAAACAGGAATATAGAAGTGCAGCTGTGCACACTTTCCAAAGTCCTGCACAGCGTCAGAGTCTCACTCACTCCCGGGTGCTGCACACAGAGGTATTAGTTGAATGAGGGGGATTTTATATCATGCCTTGGGTGAGGAGGAGTATTTTCTGCATGACACACCGGTAAGGTAGGGCGCACTACTCTTCACTATAATACACATAGATGATGTTCCCTTGCACTTTCTCTTTAAAAGACCCAGCATTTCCTGGGTGGAAGGATGTCACGAGCCCAACAGTGATGTAGATACGGCCCCTTAACTCACCTCTTTCTCTTTCACCCAGCCTCTATATCTAAGTAGTGATCCCTTTTATTGGCTGGTTTCAATGAGAGACTTGAGGGGCGAGACTATTCCTCGGGGTGTGAAACGAGGCTTGGAAAGCATCGGGCTCTGCTGCAGCCCTGATTCTTTCACGGCCACTGGATCAAGTGATGCTGTGACATTTGCAAATACCTTGGCCTTTCGAACGGTGAATCATTTAGTCATCAGAACTGCTAAATGACATTAGGCTACGTTGTGCTATGTTATCTGCTGCAACTGATTTGTATAGGAGAGGGGGTTGCTTCCAGTGCTGCAGCCTGATAGTGTGAGAGGCACAGTTTAACATCTAAAAACTAATTTTTTCCCCCATGTAGTTGGAGGTCATGGCTACACTCTTTCCGGTCGATGTTTTAGTGTGTTTCATTTTTCATTTTTATTGTGAGGCACCATTATGGGTTTAAGCAATTGGTTGGCCTGTTGCTATTTTAATTCATTTTATTTTATTTTGATTTAGTTCATACTATTCTTTCAGTCGGTAATTATTTCTGAGGAGCGCTTCACACTCAGGAGAGGTTGGAGGGAGTACAGGAGTGGTTGGACTCAAGTTTGTGTTTTAGTACATCCAGTGGGAGCAATACCAGCACTCATCTGATGGATTCTGGTGCCGTCACAGTATACGCTCATGTTGTTTCCCGCACAAAAATGTCACACCATTTAGTCCAAACTTTGCCCTTATGCGAACCCGTAGGGGTGAGATGACATCACTCACTAGACTTTTCACTTGCAGACGAGGGGCTCTTTTATGTATTTACATGCATTAAAAGGCAACAATTGCCTGGGGCCTAATTGAGCTAGCCTCGCCTAATCATCTCAAAAGATAGGCTCCTTACTATTCTTCCAGCTTCTGCTACATGCCAGGTTAAGAGAGGTCGCACGTTGGTGGATGAGGGATCCTGTGGCCCTGAGGAGCGGTCTCAGATTTCCCAGATCTGAGTCCCAGTTAAATTTAAGGTTGTGCTTCAATTCTCGTTTGGTGATTTTGTTCTTTTATACTATGGTTTTGAGACTCATGTGTTTAAGTTTGAGTTGGAGTCTGCAATAAAGTCCTTCGAAACTTCGAGTTAAATTATGGGATTGATTGTGTGGCTCATTGATTGGCACTGTAATTAACTTTAAATAATTTGATGTATTTCTCCCCCGATTTCCCAGATCTGAGGCCCAGGAATTGTTTGCTGTGAATCTTCGGGATGAAAGATGAAATATAAGACTGAGTTGAAATTAGGAGTGGGTGCTGGAATAAACTCCTCCACAATGCAGTGGGAAGAGTTCTTGCTGTACTCCAGGTACCAAATGGAGCGCAGAGTGGCAAAAAGTCCACCAGCAGAGCAGTGCTTCCCGCTCACCCCTACTTAAAAGATTGAAAGTGTCAATTAAATGTGCGATTTATAACACTAGTTTCCAGTGGAAAATTTTTGGCTGATGATGTCAGCCCCTTGGAAGATTCAAGATTTAAATGATGTTTTAGTCAGTTACAGAAGCAGGTTCCCTCTGCCTCCTGACTGAAGTGGACCCATGAGAGGTACAGACCTCCCTCACACTCTATTTTTCTAAGGGCATTACACTACTCACATCTCCCAACAGAATCTCTACTGAGGTATATGTGGTGCTGACATTTCTTTCTGGAATCCCTTTAGGGTCTAGAATAGTTAAGATGAAGTATTGGTTCTGCACATGCTGGTTAAATTTAAGGTTGTGCTTTAATTCTCCTTTGGTGATTTTGTTCATTTAATCTATGGTTTTGAGACTTATTTATGTAAGTTTGAGTTTGAGTCTACAATAAAGTCCTTTGAAACTTCAAGTTAAACTCTGGGATTGAATGTGTGGCTCATTGAGTGGCACTGTAATTACATTTAAATAATTTGATGTATGTCTCCCCACCCCTCGGAACTCAGAAACAAACATTCATCAGACCTAAGAATTTAGGAATAGTGTCAAACATCAGTTCAGATGGTTGCGACAAGGATGGTTCTCTTGCCAAAATGAGGAAAACTGGAACTGTAGTCTAGAGTAGTTAGTCCCCAGAGCCCAATCCTTTATGTCCAGAGTTGGAGAATCAGCAAAATCGTAGAGAACTGGAAGAGAGTCACGCTGGCAGTGGAGGCATGAGTATTCATAGAGTTGTGGATCGCAGCAGCTCATATTTAGTGTGCGGTGATTGTGAAGATGGATGGTGTTTTGCGGAGATATTTTGTATGTTGTGTGAGTGTGATAATTTATAAAGAATTTTAAGTTGTTTTCGGGTCCAATGTGGCCTAAGATACTGGGATAGTATTCAAAGGTGCGGAAGACATCATATCAAATTGTCTGCTAAGAGGTTGAGTTCATTGTGAGACATTGTCAACAGAGCAGTTAAGATAGGGGCTTAACCTTGCGTGAGTGTAAGGCGATTGGTATAGTGGATCTTAATGCGCAGAGTGTAGCTGTACTGATCTGGATGTTACCCCACAAGTCAAGGTTTCATGAAACTTTCTTGTGTTTTTAAAATTATTAATTCTTTAGTGGGGCAGACAAAGCTATTATATTGCATTCTATACACGTGTGTGATATTGCAGAGCGAGTGTGCATGCAGATTGTAGGGGAGGAGGGAAAACTGCTGCGGGGAGTGAGATCTATGTCACAGTGTGCCACGCTGGTATAGTTTGATTGGTGCGGTGTTGCACTGTTATTGGTTGACAACGTCATAAGGAGTTGCACTGCGATTGGTGGTTGCTTCGGAACAAGGGATTGTGGATGCATCATTGTTTTGAACTGAAGCTTTGAGAGAACTGTTGAAAAATGTAATGCTTTAAAGATATACAAGACTTACTTAGAAGTGATGTTCATATCCCCAATAGGGTGGGTGAAATGGCACACCCACCAAGGTACCCCAGGTCATTATATGGCAATTAACGTAGGGATTCCCGCATGTGTTTGACTTGCTCAATGGCACAAGATCACAGATAAGGAAGATCCATTAAGATTCCCAGAATATGCCACATTTAATTTGCAGTTTATGGAAAATTTGAGGAGGATGCAGTACAAAACGAAGCCACCTCCTAGATCTGCACAATATGAAGCACCTGATGCTTGGGAACATGTAGTCCATGCCAGAGAAAAGGAGAAATAAAAGGGTAGGGCAAAGAAAACCATACATACTCATGCAGAGGTGAGTTGCTGAGCAGGAGAGGTGGAGAACAGACATGATAGAAGGAGTTAGGCTGTACCCAACCATGACCATTGAAAAGGCTGAGGGAGAAAAGGACCAGAGGAAGACTAGGAAATCAAAACCAAACAAATCACAAGAAATTGAGGGACGATACAGGAGAAGCTAGTGGTAGTGAGTCGGGGATAGTTTTCTGGATGGATTGTTATCAGAACATTCAACCCCATATAATGAGACCAGAAACGAGAGTGGAAATCAGGGTGCTGGTGGTAATGGTCTGATTATCTTCCCCACTGCCCTATCTAAGATAACTCCTAATCCTGTGGGAGCCTTCCCAGCTAACATGCTTGTGAATCAAGACGCGAGGGTTTGAGGGAGTGTGTCCCAGTTGACCCTACTGTGAGCACTGTTGATACTCTTACTGTCCCAGTTATTATTGGCCGGGTGGTTCCTAAGTATAAATCAGGAGGCTCTGGGAAAAATACTTACAATCTGACTGTGCCCAATAATGTTGAAGGACAGAGTGGCGTTCCAAATAGTCAGGATGTTAGGGAGTTTGTTCCCCTGATTCCAACACATACCAGCACTCCATGTGGGGAAAATGCAGATATGACTTTGAAAATGTCAGAATGCACATCAATAGGCACTTATCAGAAAGTGCCTACCCATGCAATTCCTGTATGGGATTCGCCTTTAAATTTTTTAATTTGGGAAATAGCGCCCAAGGAAATGATTCCATATCTAAGAATCCCATAGTTACCTGAACACTCACTCCACAGGAAATAGATGATTGGGTGAAAGCTGTTAATGAAGGTACTCCATCTAAAGAGAGTGTGAGCACAGAGGTGAGTCGGGGAACCATTCCATCAACACCAAAAGAAAGAACTTTGGATGTGGCAAAGCTTAAAATCAAATTGGATACAATGATTATTAGAAATCTTGGGCTGGGACAAAAATAGACTTATTAGGAAGATGAGCTTGCACTTATGTGTAGGAATATCATTAAACGAGTGGGCCAAGTTCACAATAAATTGGCAGAATTGACAGACTTGTCTCAAAAACATGAAATATATCTAAATAAAACTAAGGCTTTGCAGAGGAGCTATCGAGTGTGTTTCAGTGAAAAGGACATTGCTGACGTTAGAACTCCAGGAATGAAAACCCAGATTAAGGAATTAATCTATAATATCAGGAAATGGAATGAATCAGACAACTGGGAGACTAAATGGGCAAAAAAGAAGGAGGTAAAGCGCTGCTAGGTGGAGCAGAGGGGGTGTTACAACCTGGTGTGGGCTACGTACATGTGCCATAAAGCAGAAGTGATCTTACATAATTTACCATTTGATTTACCAAAGTTATGAGAAAAGCCAGTAGAATGGTACAGACAGGTTGAAAGATTTGTAAAAAGTTCACATGGATTGTGGATTGATTTGATTATGTTGCTTTACATCATTGTTCCGAGTGATTTGTGGACGCAGTGTAAGATAGATGTCCATTGGCCTGAGATGGAACCAAATAGAAATCCAATAACAAAGGGTCCTTCTCCAAAAGTAATGAAAACGTATCAGCAGGTCATGACATTACTGAAAGGAAAGGTGCCCCACAAGATGTCAATTGTGTCAAAACTGACAGAACGACTCATGAAGAAAAAGAAGCACTCAACGTTTACTATGAGAGATTGCTACACGCAGTCAAACAGTAGAGTGATAGGGAGATGTTGGAGGCTAAGGATATGGGATATATTGTGTCAAGATTTGTGACAGGATTGAGGCCAGAAATCAGCTTGATGATACAACAACACCTGATTTGTTGGCTGAATAAGCCAATTGAAGAAATTTTGCATGTGATAAGTACTGCCATGATGAGGTAGAGATGAAGCAAAAAAAGCTGAAGGAAAAGTTGATGCTCTCTCAAATGAAAGCAGCTCAAAGAACTAGCCAAATGGCCCCAGCTGTAAACAATGTAAGTACAAATCAAGGTGTATATCAGCAAACACCTAAACCGATGCATAAAAGAGGTCGAGGAGTTCCTATATATCCTAGCACAGTAATGGATATAAATAGTCGGAAAAGGTCAGGTCCTTGTCAAATCTGCAATAAGCTAAGACATTGGAATCAGGAATGTCATTTAAATACAGCTAATCAGATTCAAAACACAGAATTTATATCCTCTCGGCATAATAATCTTAACCAGATGCAAGGTATACAAAGACCAAGGAGTCAAAATGTCAAGGTGCCCCAAGCCCCAGTGATGCAAGTCCCACAACAACAGGTGCCACAGCAGAATACTGCTGAATTTGCATCAGAATATAAATCAGGTGAGAATGAATTTAACTGTGACACAAGACTGTAGTGTAGCCATCTTTAATATAGCTTCATGCACGTTAGTTTAACATACTAGGCCGCTGTACACTTTGCCCTAGATACATTTTATTCAGCCTTGCACTGTTATTTTACAATAACCAGTTTTACGGTCTTGTTTTTATTTCCTTCTATCACACTGTTTAGCTTAGTTCAGCACTGTGTTCTCAAATAATGCATTCTTGCTCGCCCTGTGCTTCAGTCAAGGCTACAGTCTGGTACATTGCCGGTAAACGTGGTAGAGGTTTAGTCTCCAGTATTCCTAGAAAATACACATCCTTACGTAGGGACATTTTCATAGAACATCTGTGTGTTAGTTATAAAAACACTTCCTAGTTCTAGTACAGGTCAGAGGGAGATTCCGGCCAGGAACCTACAACTAGATGCTCACTGCCCATTGCAGATGCTGATGCAGATTACAGGCCTTTGCTCAGGTATGAGGGTTGATGTCCTCCCGGGGGAACCTGAAAGGCAGGCTTAGAGCTTCACATGCTGTGCTCGAAATATAACTTAGAGAGAACATAATCTAGCGGCACTATGATAGCTTTATTCTTGTGCTTCACTCTCATCGTTACTATTTTAATTCTATTGTGTTGTGTAGTTCTGGTTATTGCAGCTCACGCTTTGTCATCTAAAATGCAGTTTTTTTATTAAACCAATCTTTAAAACTTAAACTGCCTCTGTCATTTATATATGAGACCGCACTGTGTATGAGAGAACCAGTTGTGACCTGAGTGACCACTACTTCCCTGGGAAGTGCTAAGATGTCATGCGCTCGGCTGCCCAATTCTCTCCTCCACTTGGGAGAGATGAGGCACTGCTAGTTAGCCGGAGCAAATCCCGGATTTAGAGTGACAAGGGTCCTTCACTGTGGGTCAGACTTAGTCCCCCACACTGCGAACGATCTTGCCGCTCAAAATCCTGTAGTCTCATTAGGATAATGAGAGCCTACGCGACAAGACAATATTCCTTTCCAACAGTTTCTGTTATTTGAATCAAACAAGAGGAATGTCTCCGATCAGTCAGACTGACAGTGCCTGAGAAGGGAGGAAGACTGTGTACTTGGCTGAGCCCTGGAGTTAGACCAGAGTGGACCACCAAAGTGGATGGCTGTCCAGTGTCATTCTTGGTTGACACCAGTAATACCCGTTTTACTCAGAGAACAGTTGAAATTTCAAACCTACCCCTCTCAGGAAAAAGTCCAAGTTGTTGATGTAAAGAATAAACAGATGACTGCTCAAGAAACTTCCCCAGTTACTGTGAAAATAGGGTCCTTTGAGGATAAACATAAGTTCACAATATGGGATTCTAGTCCAGTGAATCTGTTGGGAAGATATTTGCTTTATTCTGTTTCCCAGTAGGAATAGAAATACAAACAAAAGATGAGGATGCTGTCTTTAGGTTAATAAAAACTGAGTCACATTGCACAAAACTGACTTTTCTAACAGTTGATTATTTACCTCTAGATTTGAGAGATACAGTCAAACATGAAGTGTGAGATTTTCTCGGGAAAGGATTTGGGACTCACCAAAGGTATTGAAACTATCTGATTTTCTGTTAAAGCAAATGCTGAGATCACAAGAACACCACAATATTAATTGACTCCTGAAACGATTGCTGAAGTAGCTCCTGTAATCGAGTCAATGATACAACAGGGAAAGCCTTCTTTTCAATACTGTTGCATGAGGACAGACAATTCTGCTTCGCATTTTGCTTGATAAATAGTGTTATGGCATGGTGCCAAGTCCTACAAGGGTATACTGAGAGCCCTTTCGTCAGCCAGGTTTTAAAGAAAAATAAAATCTAAAATCTTTGATTATGTTTTATAATTAAATCATGATCCAGTACATTGATGACCTAATGATGACATCACATTCTCAAGAAGCTTGCAGACAGGATACCATTGTGTTACTAAACCACCTGGCTGAGAATGGATATAAAGTATTCAATATCTTGGACATCTTGTTGGGAAAGGAGTGCGAAAATTGTCACAAGAGAGAATTTCAGCTATACTTAGAATGAGTCTGCCAAACACGCAGAGATAAGTCAGGATGTTTTTGGGAATTATGGGCTACTGTAGATAGTGGATACCCAACATTTCCCTGGTGGCTAAACCTTTGCAGAGGCTGACACGCAATGATGTGTCCGATCCAGTACCATGGGATAACATTTGCCCTGTTGTTTTTCTAGAACTGAGAAAATGTCTCTGTGGTGCCCCGGCTTTAGGGATGTCTGATTATAACTAATTTTTTGCCCTTTTCTCCAGTGAGAGGGAGGGCTTTGCTCTCTCACTGCTAACTCAAATGCATGGAAATGTCAAGAGACCTGTGGCTTATTTTTCAGCCATGTTAGATTCTCTAGCCTCTGCGCTGCCTTAAAGCGATGGCTGTGGTCAGCATCAGCATCAAGAGGTGTGAGAATATAGTTATGGGTCACCCGTTAACTGCATACTTTCCTCACTTTGTTGAGATGCTGTTGACTAGAACTAGGACTCAGCACCTCACAAGCAGCTGCCTCACTAAGTTTGAGCAGGTTATTTTGGCTGCAGAAAGTTTGACTGTTAAATTTTATTATTTAAATCCTTCTACTTTGCTGCCAATCTCAGGTCAAAGCACTGATGATGATTGCGAAAGGGACCATGACTGTCTCAATGTTACTGAACTTTAACATTGGCTTGTGCACCAAGTAGAGACCAGTTATACAAGATGAACCATTACCTGAATCTGATTTTGTTCTTGATATCGATGGTTCATGATTGAGAGACATTAGAGGAAGTCTGAGAGCAGTCTATTCTGTTTGCTCTTGGCGTGGTTTCCCGTGTCTTTTTGCTTCTGACCTCCCATTTTTGATCCTGTGATGAATTTTGTTTTTGTTGGCTTTAGGACTCTGGGCACTTTACCACTGCTGACCAGTGCTAAAGTGCAAGTGCTCCCAGTCTAAATTGTATTGGTGATTGGTTTATCCATGATTGACATATCTGAATTACTAGTAAGTCTAAGTAAAGTGTACTATGTGTGCCAGGCCTGTAAATCAAATGCTACTAGTGCGCCTGCAGCACTTATTGTGCCACCCACATGAGTAGCCCTGTAAAAATGTCTCAAACCTGCCTCTGCAGTGTCTGTGTGTGCAGTGTTAACTGCCATTTCAACCTGGAAAGTTCGACCACTTGCCTGGCCTAAGCCTTCCCTTTTACTACATGTTAGTCACCCCTAAAGTAGGCCCAAGGCAGTCTCATGGGCTTGGTGCAGTGTATCTAAAAGGTAAGACTGGTACTGCTGTGCTTAACATGTCCTGATAGTTAAATACTGCAAAATTCCTTTTCACTATTGCAAGGCCTATCTTGCAATGAGGATTGCCTTCAAATATCTTCTAAATGTAATTTCCCATTAGAGCAGATAGAGGTATGGAGTTTGAGGTATCTGAGCTCATTTAAAAATACATAGTTTGGTGAAGTTGATTTTTGAACTGTGATCATGAGAATGCCACTTTCAGAAACTGGCATTTTCTTGCTTAACCATTCTATGCCTCGGCCTGTCTGCTGGATACACGTCTAGTTCAGGATGACAGTTGGGCTGTTTGTGCATTCACTCTAGTCAGTCACACAAAGGGAGCCGAGGTGTGCCCTGTATATCCTGATGGGTCTTCCTGAGCTAGAGTGGTGGGAGGAGCTGATGCTTGAACTTGAACAAGGCTCTGCCTGTCCTTACACAAAGCACCCTCCAACCCCCTGGAGTGTGTATGGGGCTAGGGCATGGAAAGGCAGAGTCTTGTGCATTACAAAGACTTCTCTTTGAAGTTTGCCTATTTCAAAGACAGGAATGGGTATAAGTACTGGACCTCTGCCACCACATAATTAGAATCCTTCTGGGCTGAGGATATTCTGCCAGGAAGAAGAGCTGGATGCCGTAGGGGGGACTACCACTCTGACTGTTGCTTTGTTGTGCTGGCCTGCTGCTGGCTGCTCCTGTCCTGGTAGTGAAAGGACTGGACTTGGCTTTCTACATCCTGCTTTCAAAGGTTCTCTATGGGCTTAGACTGAGCTTGCCTCCTGTTAAGAAGTCTCAGGGACATCAAAGCCTTCATCTGCCAGTGCCTGGGCTCTTCTGCTGAGAGTCCTGACTTGCCAAGTGGTGCCAACTCCAGTCCCTCGGCCCTTGGAAGTGCAAGCAGGTGATCTGAAGGAGAAAATCCACCTATGAATGTGCAGAATTCATGCAGCGCCTGTTTCACTCCAGTCATATCAACGTAGCGCATCTGGATTTTCCATGCATCGTCCCTGGGTGCCAAATTTTCATCAACCACACACAGCAGTAAGGACCTAGGATGCACGTCTGGAAATCGATGCATCGCCTTTCATGAGAGGAAAGAATCAATGCGTCACCTCCCCTGCCATTAAGGAACTGACACATCATCTCACCTGCGAGGAAAGAATCGAAGCATCACCTCCATTACGCAGTAAGGAACCGATGCATCACTTTGCCCCTCTCCTGTGGTCCGCATCATCTTTGTTTTTGATTCATCACAGGTTCTTTGTGCAAAAGAGATACATCCTCTGATTCCTATGGATTAACACTTGCTTAAACCTTTAAAAAGTGATATCTTGAATTGTGTACATTGGATTTTTGTCGTTTTGGTCTTGTTTCACTCACATAAATATTGGCTATTTTTCTAAACTGGTGTGGAGTCCTTTGTACTGTTTTCACTGTGTTAGTATGTGTGTGGGGGGTGGGGGCTATGTGTTGGGGTGGTGGTGAACAAATGCCCTACACATTGCCTCTGAGATAAGCTTGACTCCTTGAGCCAAGCTTCCATGGGGGTGAGCAGGGGTAATCTTAGCTTTGTGACTCCCTTACCCTGACTAGAGTGAGAGTTGCTGCTTGGACAGGGTGCAAACCACTGCCAATTTGAGACCTAGGCCCGTATTTATACTTTTTTAGCGCCGCATTTGCGTCGTTTTTTGACGCAAAAACAGCGCAAACTTGCAAAATACCATTGTATTTTGTAGGTTTGCGCCGTTTTGCGTCAAAAAGCGGCGCAAATGCGGCGCTAAAAAAAGTATAAATACGGGCCCTAATTTCTAACAGTACTCTTTCTGGAGTTGTTGATGCTTCCTGGCTTCAAGAAATATTTTCTGCCCAAATGGGGGAATTGATTGCTCGTACTAGAGCATGTTTTGTCTTTGATCAATTGAACGTGATAATCTTTATCGATAGTCAGTGAGGCTTTGGTGTTGTTCATGACTTTGGACAACTATGGTTCCAAATGGGGTTTATGATGACCTCTGGATCTATTTACTAAATTACGGCGCACCCATATGTTTCCCCGTGCGCTGGCACTAAATATAGCTGCCAGCGCCAATGCAGACATCCTTGCACCGTAGTGCAAGGGTATTTGCTTTGAAGGGAATGATTGTGTATGTGCAGGATGGTGTCCCTTCCTGCACTAAACAATCTACAATGGAGGTTTGGCACTTCTATGTGTGCTACAGAATGCAGCACACATAGAGGTAGCAAATTGTCATTTTTGAATGATTGCTTATGTGCAGGAAGGTGTGTGCTGCAGAATGCAGCACACATATAAAATGCAAATACGAGGGTTAATAAAAGTATTCTTCCTAGTTATGCCATGCTAACGCCACCCCTGGGGTGGCATTCGTTTTTGGCACTGCCACAGATTTGCGACTTCTTGTAAATCTGGGGCAACGTAAAAGGCAACGGTGTTGCGGTGGGATGCCCACAGCATCACCCATTACACGTCCCTACGATGCAGAAAACTGCATCAGAGGGGGCTTTATTTACAAGGTGGAGTTAAGTCACTAAAAGTGACGTTCTGCACAGCCCCACTGGAGCATCACAGTAAATAAATCTGGCCCTTAGATTCAATGGTTAGGCAGGATAACCTGAGCTTGGATTCAAAACATCACACACTTTACCTTAATTTTGCATTATCGCTTTTGAAATATTGGTTGTGCACATGCTGGTTAAATGTAATGTTGTACAACGCTTTAATTCTTCTTTGGTGATTTTGAACATTTATACTATGGTTTTGAGACTCATTTATGTAAGTTTGACTTTGAGTCTGCAATAAAGCCCTTTGAAACTTTAAGCTGGTCTCTGGGATTGAATGTGTGGTTCACTGAGTGGCACTGTAATTAAATTACATAATTTGATGTATGTCTCCTCACCCCTCAGAACTCAGAAACAAAGATTCATCAGACCTAAGAATTTAGGAATGGTGTGAACTGCCGGATGACTTGGACTTGTCTTTCTCAAAGGAGACGTTCACAAAGTCTTATGGAGAATGGAACATGGACCCAGTCAGTAGAAGTAGGTTATTTTGGCTCTTTGATCACATTGGAGAGAATTTGAGGGTGGTTCTCGTGATTGCTGTATGACCATCGACAGAATTACTATTTCCCTACAGACGGCTTGTTGCCAGTAGGAAAGGCACAGCAGTGGGAGACCTTCAGCTCTTTGGAAACAGAGCCTACAAACTACCCAAGCCCCATTACTTTTAGGCGCGCAAAGCACGGAACTTGCAGCTGAAAAGGTCTGCATTGATATTACAGTTGAAATGCATTGTATTTTGTTACTAAGGGGGTCATTACAACATTGGCGGTAAAAGCCACTTACCGCCGTGCAGAAGACCGCCAACACACCGCCGCGGCCGCGGAAAACTGCCACAGCCATTATGAACCACAGCACGGAATCTGCCAAAATTCAGACACCCACACAAGTCCGCCACACCAAAGGTCAGTGATAAACTGGCGAAAACAAAACCAACACCGTCACGCCAACAGAAATACGCCCACACTATCACGACACACGAATCCACGCGGTGGTCTTTCAACCACGGTATTCCATTGGGGGTACACACCGCTGTGCTCAAAATACACACACTCTTACAAAACACAGCCACATTGGACAATTCGAAATACACACACCTGATACACATACACACACCACTCCCACACACCCAATACAATATATAACACACACCCACATCACACACAAACCCCTACGACCAAAAATCACGAACGAAGGCCAGAGAGAGACACCACCATCAACAATACTAGAATCCACAGGCACACAACACCATCACCCACATAACTTCCACGCACCTCACACTACACACCACTACATATCAGCACACTTATCACCCCACACACCACCCCACACATCACCTACACCACTCCATGGCACGGCAAAGACACCCCAGGTTCTCGGAGGAGGAGCTCAGGGTCATGGTGGAGGAAATCGTCCGGGTAGAGCCACATCAATTCGGATCACAGGTGCAGCACACCTCAATTGCAAGGAAGATGGAGCTATGGCGAAGAATAGTGGACAGGGTCAACGCAGTGGGACAGCACCCAAGAAATCGGGAGGACATCAGGAAGAGGTGGAACGACCTACGGGGGAAGGTGTGTTCCGTGGTCTCAAGACACCACCTGGCGGTTCAGCGGACTGGCGGTGGACCCCATCCTCCACCCCCACAACTAACAACATGGGAGGAGCAGGTCTTGGCGATTCTGCATCCTGAGGGCCTCGCAGGGGTAGGTGGAGGGATGGACTCTGGTAAGTCAAATCTTAACTATGACATCCTCCACCCTACCTGCATGCCAGCACATACCCCCACCTTCACCCTCACCCCCATCACTCTAACTCCTCACAAATGTCCCAACATCACAAACCACACATCCTAACCCCAAGCCCTGCATGCAACAACAAAGCATGGACACCCTTCACTAAAGCATGCCCACTGCACATACCCATACACCCCCCTAAACCATCATCACACAAGGTCCCACACAGGACTGCAAGCACTGGGGTACACAGTCACCCACCTATTGCACACCATGGCACACACAGATGTAATAAACATCCTTTTATACCCCTGCAGGACCCCTACCCAACATCACCGGACATGAGGGTCCACACATGTCCACACCACCAACCAAAGAGGCCCACAGTGATGACAGAAGCTCTGTCCAACTGGATCTAGATGACCAGCCCGGCCCATCAGGGTCCTCTGGACAGTCGGTTCCCCACACCCAGTCACAGGCCACCACAGAGCTTCCCCCCTCTTGAAACACCAGCACAGCACCCACCCAGCGTGCCCATACCTCCGTCCCCAGGACACACGTCAATCAGCAGTTAGTCCACCACTACAGGGAACCCAGGCTAACCCATCACCCCAACAACAACAGGGACCTGGGGGCAGTGGTTGTGGACACACGGTCCAGGGGACGGAGGCCCAGGAACACAGGGGAACTGGGAGGGCTGCTGTGCGACGGGGGCGTACAGGCCCAGGGAACCCACTCTCCACAAGGCCCTCTCCTCCATCATGGGAGCCTAACACCACTCCCAGGAGACGATGGCAACGGTACTGGCCAAGTTTCAGGAGACCCAGCGCCTGCAGGAGGAACAGTATATGGGCTTCAGGGAGGAACTCAGAACCATCAATTCCACCCTGGGCACCATCGTCGGGGTGCTGAAGGAAGTACTCAACACCAGGAGGGACACTGTGGCACTACAAGGGGCCCCTGACACTAGCCTGGACGTTGAACTGCCCACCACTTCCGCCGGCACTAGTGGACAGAAGGTACCACCACAGGACCACCACACCAGCACCCCACCCCCCTGCAGAGGGAGAACCACCTCGCAAACGGTCCCTGAGGTCCAGGAACAAGTCAGAGAACGATGCCAAGACCCCCGCCAAGAAATGAGACCACCCTGATTGTCATCCTACTGTCCCACTTTGTCACCCTGTCCATCCTTAAACTGCCCCAGCTCCACTTCCTATGCCCATTTGGGCAATGCACCTGTGAGACTAATAGACTGGGCTCTGCCATGGACATTCCTCCACCATCACCCCTCACCATTTTGCTACCCCCTCCAATTTTGAGCACTAAAATAAACACCCTTAAAGCACAAAACAATCTGGAGTCAGTCTGTGATTTCGGAATAGTGTATTAGCAATTACAGTGTCAAAAAGCTCTTTCATTTGTAGTGTCAACATACCTATGTCACACAGCTCTAGACCATGAGGAATCAAAGCAGATGTCACACTGTGGGACTCAGATCTGTGAAATCGTAAGGGAAAGTGACAACTCAGTGACCATACACTGGGTGAAAACGACAGACAGTAGAGAGGTAGGAGTGTTTAAGTACATGTAGTAGGCAGGTTTGTATTCTTACCTGTGTTTCACTGGAAATATTGCTGGATCACTGAGTCCCTGTTGTCCATGTCTTCTTCCTCTGCTTCCTCGTCGTCACTGTCCACAAGCTCCACAGCTGCAACAACACCGCCATCTGGACCATCCTCCTGCAGAAAAGGCACCTGTTGTCGCAAAGCCAAGTTGTGAAGCATATAGCAGGCCACGATGATCTGGCACACCTTCATTGGTGAGTAGAATAGGGATCCACCTGTCATATGGAGGCACCTGAACATGGCCTTCAGGAGGCCGAAGGTCCGCTCGATCACCCTCCTAGTTCACCCATGGGCCTCATTGTAGCGTTCCTCTGCCCTTGTCCTGGGATTCCTCACTGGGGTCAGTAGCCATGACAGGTTGGGGTAACCAGAGTCACCTGCAAATGGCGAGGGACAACTGTTAGACACACACTAACCTGGAGGGATATCCCCAGACCCAGACAACCATTCCCACTGACTTGCTTCCAGGTGCTCACCTAATAGCGCCACACAGTGTCTCTGGAGTTGACCCATCACATAAGGGATGCTGCTATTCCGCAGGATGTAGGCGTCATGCACTGAGCCAGGGAACTTGGCATTCACATGGGAGATGTACTGATCGGCCAAACATACCATCTGTACATTCATCGAATGATAACTCTTCCGGTTTCTGTACACCTGTTCACTCCTGTGGGGGGTACCAAAGCCACATGTGTCCCATCAATGGCACCTATGATGTTGGGGATATGTCCCAGGGCATAGAAATCACCTTTCACTGTAGGCAAATCCTCCACCTGAGGAAAAACGATGTAGCTCCGCATGTGTTTCAGCAGGGCAGACAACACTCTGGACAACACGTTGGAAAACATGGGCTGGGACATCCCTGATGCTATGGCCACTGTTGTTTGAAATGACCCACTTGCAAGGAAATGGAGTACTGACAGCACCTGCACTTGAGGGGGGATTCCTGTGGGATGGCGGATAGCTGACATCAGGTCTGGCTCCAACTGGGTACACAGTTCCTGGATTGTGGCACGGTCAAGCCTGTATGTGATTATCACATGTCTTTCCTCCATTGTCGACAGGTCCACCAACGGTCGGTACACCGGAGGATGCCGCCATCTCCTCACATGTCCCAGCGGACGGTGCCTATGAAGGACAACAGCGAGCACAGAGTCAAATAACTCAGAGGTACGTACCCACAGCTTACAAAGAACACCAATCATAATCTAAAAAGTGGCCTCTATGTGTATTGAGTCTAGGCCTAGGTATGTGTGACGCAGTTGAAAATGAAGCCATGTGGGCCCCTGAAATGGCAGCCTGTCTGACCTCTAAAGTGGGACAATTCAATGTGAGGTAACTGCGCTGGCGTTGTACACCGTCGCGGTAGGCGGTCGAGGATCGCGGCGCAATGCTGCATTGGTTAACATTGGACCCTATGGGTCCCAGGAGCCAATGACGATGTACGCCGGCGGTGACGGTACGCACTGCCGCGGACATGACCGCCATTTTCTATCTGTTCAATCACTCGATACCTGATCTTCGACAGGAGAGGACCTACACTGCAAGTGCTGCTGTGACCTCGGTCTGGAAGAGACAATGGCTCGAGTGTCTGGGGAAAGGGCCCCTGCCTTCACATCGGAGGAGTTGGAGAAACTCGTGGATGGGGTCCTCCCCCAGTACACGCTACTCTACGGTCCTCCAGACAAACAGGTAAGTACACTGGGAGCATGCTTTTTGTGCTAAGCCTGTGTGGAGAGGGGTGGATGTAAGAAGGAAGGGGGGAGAGTGCGGCGTGCATGAAACGACGGTGAGTGCATGTGCCACGTGGCAAGGGTAGGGATGGGGGCCAATCACTTTGACGGTGCAGTTAGTAATAAGTGTCTCTTCCCCCTGTACAACTCATGTAGGTCAGCGCCCACCAGAAAAAATATATTTGGCGTGCCATCCCCAAGGACGTCCGGACCCTGGGGGTCTACCACAGACGGAGCACCCACTGCCGGAAAAGATGGGAGGACATTCGCCGCTGGAGCAAGAAGACGGCGGAGGCTCAGCTGGGGATGGCCTCCCAACGTGGGAGGGGTGCCTGTCACACCATGACCCCCCTGATGTTCAGGATCCTGGCGGTGGCGTACCCGGAGTTGGATGGGCGCTTGAGGGCATCACAGCAGCAACAAGGGGGTGAGTACACTCTCATTCTGCTGATTTAGCACGCAGTGGAGGGGTCTGGGTGGGGGAGGTGGGCTGTGGGTTTCCCTAGGCCAGGGCGAGTTCCATAGGCAAGGTCCCTCCGTAAGGCAGGCCATGCGGCACCCCACTACACCTCTGTAGAGTGCCAACTACACCTAGTCATGCCCCTGTGTCATCCATGTGTGCAGATGTCGTCCATAGCTTAGTAGGCCATTTCCCAGGAATTGAACAGTGGAGCCCAAGAGCGCGGCGTAGTGCAGGGGGCTTCTGTGTCTGTCGTGTCCGCCAACGGTAGCGGTAATGCATGCACTCAACATGTCTTTCTTCTGTCGTTCCCCCCCCTTTTTGTGGTCTCCCTGCTCTTGTGTGCATTAGCATCATCAGGCGGAGGAGCAGTGGCACCGGAGCACGAGGAAGCTGCATCCCACATGGCCATGGAGGGCCACACTACGGAATCGGACTACACCAGTGGGACGGAGGGCGAGGGGAGCTCCACAGCAGGGACAGGAGCTGAGACCAGTGACACGGACTCGTCCTCTGATGGGAGCTCCCTTGTGGTGGCGGCAACATCTGTGCCACCCCCATCTACAGGTACTGCCGCCACTCCCCCTTCTAGCACCGCCCTCCCAGCAGCCCCTCAGCCTTTGCCCCGGGAGGGTGGGCATCACCTTCGCCCCAGGCACCTCAGCCCCTGCCCCAGTCACCCCTGCTGCCCTCAGTGAGGAGGCCATTGACCTCCTCAGGTCCCTCACTGTTGGGCAGTCTACCATTTTGAATACCATCCAGGGTGTAGAAAGGCAGTTGCAACAAACCAATGCATTAGTGGAGGGCATTCATTCTGGTCAGGCGGCCCTTCAGCGAGCTTTTCAGACTCTGGCCTCAGCACTGATGGCAGCCATTGTCCCTGTCTCTAGCCTCCCCCCTCCAACTTCCTCCACCCAGACCCAATCCCCTGTACCCCAGCCTATCCCAAGCACACTTCTAGACCAGCATGCACACACGTTAACACACAAGGGAAGCTCAGGCAAACATAAGCATCACGCATCCCACAGGCACTCACGCAAGCATCACACCCATGCAGACACACCAACATCCACTGCCATTTCTGTGTCCCCCTCCTCCTCGTCACCCTCCTCCCTCCCAGTCTCGTCTACACTCACACCTGCATGCACTACCTCTACAGCCACTACTGCCATCACCAGCACACCCACCAGCACACCCCGCTCACGTGCAGTCACCACCCCACTACCATCCACACATCCCCTGTGTCCTCTCCAAGTGTGTCTGTGACACCCCCTCCCAAGATACACAAACGCAGGCACACACCCACCCAACAGCCATCCACCTCACGACAGCCTCCAGCGCATGCACCTTCACCCAAAGTCAGCAAACGAACACCTCCTACAACCACAACCTCTTCCTCCACTCCCCAACCCCCTCCAGCTACCCGTCCCAGTGTCTCCCAAAAACATTTCCTGTCCAACCTTGACCTCTTTCCCACACCTCCCCCACCCCGTCCGTCTCCTAGGTCCCGAACTAGCACCTCAGCCACAACATCTCCGGTACCAGTGGTGCCTGTAGTCACCAGAATCTGGTGTGCACCGGCCACCAGGGAGCCACAGCACAGACAGTCCCCCACCTGTCAAGCATCAGAAGTTAGCCAGTGCCCGGCGGGAGAGGGGGAAGACTCCAGCCACCAAAGCCGCTCCCAGAGCTACAGGTGGGAGTGTGGAGTCAGCTGCGACACCTTCCAAGGTGGGGAAGGGGCACAAGAAACTCAGCAAGTCTGGGAAGAGCAGCACCGCAGAGAAGACCGCCATCATCCCCGCTGCCCAGGAGGCCACCGTCACCAGCCCTGCTGCCCAGGAGGCCACAGCCAGTACCAGCCCAGCTGCCCAGGAGGCCACCGCCACCAGCCCTGCTGCCCAGGAGGCCACTGCCAGCACCATCCCAGCTACCCGGTAGGCCACCTCAAGCACCAGCCCTGCTGCCCAGGAGGCCACCGCCAGCACCAGCCCTGCTGGCCAGGAGGCCACTGCCAGCACCAGCCCTGCTGGCCAGGAGGCCACAGCCGTCATCCCCGCTGGGACAGAGAGGACCGCCAGCACAAGCCCCGCTGGGACAGAGAGGACCACCAGCACAAGCCCCGCTGGGCTAGAGAGGACCACCAGCACAAGCCCCGCTGGGACAGAGAGGACCGCCAGCACAAGCCCCGCTGGGCTGGAGAGGACCACCAGCAGCTGAGTCACTGCAAAGGAGCCCGCCGTTCCAAGCACCGCTGAACAAGGCACCGCCGTCTCAAGCACCACTGAACAGGTCACCGCCGTCTCAAGCACTGCTGAACAGGGCACCGCCGTCTCAAGCACCGCTGAACAGGGCACCGCCATATCAAGCACCGCTGAACAGGGAACCGCCGTCTCAAGCACCACTGAACAGGGCACCACCGTATCAAGCACCGCTGAACAGGGCACCGCCGTATCAAGCACCGCTGAACAGGGCACCGCCGTATCAAGCACCGCTGGACCTTGAGCGCCAAGGGCGCTGACGCTACTGAGTCCGTGATGGGCAGAATGAAGCACTCTGGGCACCATGCCCCCTCCAGAACCAGTGGAGAAAGGCATCCACTACCTCTGTCCTTAGCAGGATGAAGCACTCTGGACACAAGGCCCCCTCCAGAACCAGTGGAGAGATCCATCCACTACCTCTGTCCTTAGCAGGATGAAGCACTCTGGGCACAAGGCCCCCTCCAGAACCAGTGGAGAGATCCATCCACTACCTCTGTCCTTAGCAGGATGAAGCACTCTGGGCACAAGGCCTCCTCCAGAACCAGTGGAGAGATCCATCCACTACCTCTGTCCTTAGCAGGATGAAGCACTCTGGGCACCATGCCCCCTCCAGAACCAGTGGAGAGATCCATCCACTACCTCTGTCCTTAGCAGGATGAAGCACTCTGGGCACCATGCCCCTCCAGAACCAGTGGAGAGATCCATCCACTACCTCTGTCCTTAGCAGGATGAAGCACTCTGGGCACAAGGCCTCCTCCAGTACCAGTGTAGACTGTTATCCACTTGAGAGACTGTGGCTTTGCACTCCCCAGGATGGAACAGTGGGCAACCCACCCACTGTAGAGACTTGAGAGACTGTGGCTTTGCACTCCCCAGGATAAAGCAGTGGGCAACCCACCCACTGGAAAGACTTGAGAGACTGTGGCTTTGCACTCCCCAGGATAAAGCAGTGGGCAAACCACCCACTGGAAAGACTTGAGAGACTGTGGCTTTGCACTCCCAAGGATAAAGCAGTGGGCAACCCACCCACTGTAGAGACTTGAGAGACTGTGGCTTTGCACTCCCCAGGATGGAACAGTGGGCAACCCACCCACTGGAGAGACTTGAGAGACTGTGGCTTTGCACTCCCCAGGATAAAGCATTGGGCAACCCATCCACTGTAGAGACTTGAGAGACTGTGGCTTTGCACTCCCCAGGATATGGCAGTGGGCAACCCACCCACTGGAAAGACTTGAGAGACTGTGGCTTTGCACTCATCAGGATAATGCAGTGGGCAACCCACCCAATGGATAGACTTGAGAGACTGTGGCTTTGCACTCCCCAGGATGTAACAGTGGGCATGTGGCCCTCTCGTGGATTTGGCGTTGTGCACTCAAGCGGCTGAGGTGCCCCCCCCTTTCCCTCCCCCTGAGGTGCCTGTTTTCTTGCTCTCTGATGCCCCTGCAGTGTTCTCTCCGTCATGGTCGGGGATCTTGTGTGGGCCTCGTGTTCCACGGACTTAATTGGAGCACTACCTGGACTACTATACTTGGTGTATATTTTGTTAATGGTGTATAAATATATATTTTTGCGTACTTGATTTTAATATATTACAAATGTTACCTCATTTTCTATTGTCTTTGCATTCTTCCGGGGGGCCTGGGGGGTGTAACTGTGATGTATCAATATGTATTAGTGTGTGTGTTGTGGTGGGTGAGGGTGGGGGTGTTGCGTGTTGCGTGTGTGTGTCCCTGTTTTTTCCCTCCCTCCTCCCCTGTGTTGTAGGTGCAGTACTCACCGTGGTCTTCGCCGCCGGCGTTCATGCTCCTGGTATAGGAGCAGGAAGACTATCGCAGGGAGAATTTGGAGTTCCGGGTCTATGGTGTCCTAGTTCCTCGTGGGGTGTGTAGAGGTGAGCGTTTTCCCTTCAGAATCCTGTTTCCGCCGTGTTTTTATCCACGGTGAATCCGCCCCGGAAAAGGTGGCGGATTGGTAGGTTGTGATACTGTAGGCGGTACATTGTCATCCGCCTGTCTGTTGGCGGTGACCGCCACGCTGTTTGTTTGTACCGCCGTGGCGGTCGGAGTGTTAAAGTGGCTGTCTTTGTTGGCGGTTTCCGTCACTGTCGTAATTGCAAAATTTTTACCGCCGGCCTGTTGGCGGTCTTACCGCCGCTTTGACACCGACCGCCAGGGTTGTGATGACCACCTAAGTCTTTAAACTATTTAGTGTCTCTGCTTTGGGTTACACTGAGGAGCATTACCCTCTCACCACATGTATTGACTGTTTTGGAGTTGGACATTGGTGTTCCCTTGCTGCTGGGGTGGGACTACATCCCTCAGCAGCCTTCACTGTGGCAAGGAGAAGGGGCACGTCACACCAGTGCTTTTAAGTGCTCTGCAATTCCTGCAGCATGGGACCAAAACACCTTGATTGCTTGTTTATGTGCAGGACGGTGTTCCTTCCTGCATACAAACAATGATTTAATAATGACAATTTGCTACTTCCATGTGAGCTGCATTTTGCAGCACGCATACAAGCAACAAATCGCCATTGTAGATTGTTCATGTGCAGGAAGGGACTCCTTTCTGCACATAAACAATCATTCCCTTCAATGCAGACACACTTGCATTATGATGCAAGGATGCTTGCAATGGTGCTGGCAGCTAAATTTAGCGCTAGTGGGAAACTCAGGGTGCGCTGTATTTGTGTAAATATGGTGCATCCCTGCGTTTCAGAAGTGATGCAGCGCAGCAATGACGATTTTAGCCCTATGTTGGGTAAGCTGGAGCCAATTTTTGAATGTTTAGGAGCAATTGAAGTAGAGCTTCGCAAGATGAACTCTCTCTCTGACATGCAACAGCTGGTGGTGGTGCCCACTGCTGTCTCCCACACTTGTGGATACTATCCATAGTTTCCGGCCCACTCCAGCAGAGATTACTCCTGCTGAGTAGGCAGGTAGATATTGCTCAACAAGTATGCAAGTTAACCGACCCAGTGTGGCTTTGTGCGAGCAGGCGAGAGTGGAAATACCACCATTGGGTGGAAGAAGTGGAGGGGTGGGGTAGAAAAGTGAGTCTGGGGGGACTTTCACATGTATGAGGGTCAGTCAGCAAGTGAGCTCCAACCGCATTTTGATGAACCTGCCCGCTGATGCATGACCATACGTAATTGTGCTATCAAATGTGCCTTGCCTAGTTGCTGGTGCAGAGGAGTCATTTTCTCAACTGAAAAACAACGCCAGACTGTCTTATTTGAATTCATGTAATATTTTTCTGGTTAGAAGGGTGGGATGGGGTGGCCCCTTGGTAAGGACCTTGGAAGGCAACTGTGTAATTGTCAATTTTAGATAACTTAATATCGTACAAAGCATAGGCCAACTGTCCTCAATTAGGTGTGTTAGGACCCAACATTTCTCTACATGCTTGGCTTTTTTTATCGCCATTAAAAGCATGGGCACGTGCCAGTGCCACAACTACCCTATTGATACGTATGGGTCCCAGTGTTGGCAGAATTGGCTCTCACCTGAATTCTATTGTCACAATGGGAGGCTTCTCTTCTCATTGATTGACTGCACCCTGAAGTAAATCCTTTTACCTTATTATCCACTGCACACCCTGAGGATGGGACACCCCTTGCAGGTTGTGCATCTAAAATAAAACCCCAAAGCAAAACATCACTGTTGGTGTCCTATTGTGAGACTAGCCCCTTACCTATTATGTTTGTACACTGGGTGCTCAGGTGGTGAGGGTTTTACTGACTCCTTTTGAATTAACCGATAGATTGATAGATGAAGTAGTGTAGATAATAATGATTTACCTCCTGACCCCAGCTATTTTGAGTTGAACAATGTGGGCATTAGGGTCAAGACAGGTGAACAGTTCATGGACAGCTATGAAATGTGTTTATTCCAGGAAACATGGGGAGTTGAGCAAGTGCATCGAAGTGTTTTCAAAAGTTATGGTGTTCCTGCTATTAAATGCCCTGCTGGGCACCCTTCAGGTAGGTTGCTCATATGGGTGTGTCTTTATGATGCCCTGTTATTGAATTCCAATCATGTTCTCCAGATATTCAAGGGCTAATTACATTTTCTTCCCAGAAGTCTAATCCCGTCCTGCTGATCAACATATACAACAGGAGCTGTGGGCCCAAGCAAGAACCTTCAATTTTTCATCTGTTGGATAAAATATTGGCCACCTACTGGACGTCTCATTATGTTCTTGTGGCAGGAGATTTCAATCTCTCCTTAGAACAGAGGTCAAAGTGGGAAGGATTAGAGGAGCACAACGTGCCCATACTTTTCTGATTTATGAAAAACTGTTCCCCTACTTTTTGTAAAAAGACAACCGCACCGGAACAGTTAATTCTGATAGTTTAAAAGCTTCAGCTGAAGTGTCATTCAGTGAGCCTCCTGTGCTGTGAAACCGAAGCTGGACAGAGAGCTAAACAAGCCTTCCTGCCAGGGTGCCTGTCTGAGTGAAAGAAATGCAAATATGCGCTACGAGTTAACCTTCAAATATAAAGGGTAATCTGCAAATGTAAAGGATGCTTGGGTTCCGGTACTGGCTTTAATTGATCAAATTACTCAAAGCTGTGTGATGACAAAGATTTATTCTTTTTGAGTGATATTGCAAAGATTTAGGGCCAGATATAGCAAAGGGTTTTTCCCATTCTGTGTCAATGGGAAAATGTGTTCGTACATATGACCCTTAACAACTGAGCTGTAAAGTGTGTGCTTTTAATTGTAATTGCATTTATATAGAGCTTACTACCCATGAAAGAGTTGAAGGGACAGTAGTGTAAAACAAATTGCATTACATACAGTCTGGGTATTACTAAAATCTTTATTTTGGAAGCACCATTTTATTTTAAACCTTTTCATGCATTTTGTAGCAGTCTATCTTATACTGTGTTTTATGCAAGCTTAAAATACGACTTACATATTCACAGTGCTTTCTGGCACAGGCTGCACCCTCATAGCACAAAAACTATACAAATCCCTACTCTCCACTGCACCAACCAAGATTTAATTATTTGTCTGTTTGGTTACATACAGACCTCTGCTGTGCAATAACTAAGAGAGGTTCTATAGTGCATATCCCACTGAGTAACAACTTTTTTTTATTTATGTTTCATTTAAGCTGTGTGTTATTTTATATATAGCTACCTGACGGTAAAAGACAAAACAAAACTTACAGAATATTTTGGTCTTTTTAGCCACACCTTTGACCCCGCCCCCACGCTCATTTACCCTGCCCCTACTGCATGTTGCATCACAGTTCCCATACTTTTTTTTTAATGCACTTCGACCGCTGCCTTCGTACCGAGTGGCATTGCCCAAGAACAGTCTAGTGCTGAGGACTTAATATGGGGATCCCCGATCTTACCTCAGTGGTGAGGAGAAATCTTTCTAGGGCGCCTCTCCAAGTGGTGGAACTTACCCTGCGGCATGGCCTTCAAGCTTGCAGTGTCTGCTCACCTTCCAATAAAACTCCTGCTTCCACCTATAGAAGAGGGTCGTACTGCAGCTTTATTGATTACATCCTTTTGTATGTGAGACTTTGGAGCCAAATGGGTGATGTGAAACAGTCCACCCCATTGGATTTTCTTCCTGAGTCGGAGGGGCACCAGGACCAGATAAAAGTCATGAAGAATCTGAGAAATGTTAAGTGACGGACAGTGAGTTCTTCCCCCAATATTGTCTCTGAATTACACTCAGCTCTTGCCTCCCATGTAGAGACCGTGTTAGACAACTGGGGGAGCAATGGACTGGTTCTGATGGAGCATAGTACAGTCTTCCTAAAGCTTGAGGACTTTTTTTAAACAAAGGGAGCCTTGGGTCAACCTAGAAAGACTTCTCTAAAAGAGTGTTTCATGTAGATATTTTAAGACCAAGCTTTTGGAAGCAATTATAATGAGAGCTGCTCAAGATATGAAGGAAAGTAGGAGTTTATACCAGTCTACCCTAAAGCAAATTAAAGCAGGATGGGAAAGCCCAATTGGACTGACCTTTTGGAGGCTTCAGTTTATAAGGACCAGAAGAAATTCTGGCATCTAGTCAGCTAGGTGGGGGGAAATTGGGGAAACCAGCTGACTCTTCGATTTTATCCTGAGAATGGGCTGCCCATTTTGGAAAACTGTTTTCATGCTCACACAAACCAAAGACGGTTGCTCCTTCTTGGGAGTATAGCCATTTGCCCAAGTCCCATCGGCCCTAGTTAGTCTTTTCCCTGAAGGAAAATCCTTGTGCAGTGGCCTCTTTCAGACAAGGGAAAGCTCCAGGGCTTGACAAGATCCCTGCAGATCTCTTTAAATCCAATAATTCTGTGTGGGTCCCTTATATTAATGCCATTACAAATGCAATTGTGTTGGAGGAGGTTATTCCTACATCATGGAAGGGTTGGCGAGATCATGCCAATCTTTAAGAAAGGGAATCATAGTATCCGCTCAAACTACCACCCTATTAAGTCTTATAGATAATTTACAAAAGTTTTTTTGTAAACAGGTGTTGTAACGACTACTAGATTGGTGTGATGAAATTCAAATCCTATCCTACGTACTGGCAGGTTTAGATCCAAAACTAATGCTGTTGACCAGGTATTCTGATTCCTTCTGGTTAAGTGGAAAATAGTGGACATAGGATGGGGAGAGCGCTTTGTGGCATTTATTGATCTGGCGGAAGGCACTTCAAGGGATGAGGATTCACCCAATTGCACACAGTTATTCTTCTCCATGGGGGAAACTGTCCTAACGTATGGTGTGGCGCAAGTGAGGATTTGAATGAGGCTATCCCAGTTGAGCAAAGTGTGCAGCAAGGATGCATTTTAACATCCACACATTTTCTTTTATATATTAATAACTGTCTTAAAAACATGATGAATTGTGTGAATCACTCCTCCACCCTGGAGGGACATAAAACCCGGCACTATTTTTGCTGATTACACTTTTTTGCTGGCCAAAACCATGAGTGGCTTACAGAATTTGATTGACAACTTTAACCAGTTCTGTTTGGTGTATGGTCTCGAAATTAACGCCACCAAAAGCAAGCTGATGGCCAACTCAAGGACACATAGGGCGAGGGGTGTCATCAGCTTGGGGAAGGAACCATTGTAATGGGTGCAGGAGTTTGTTTATTTAGGAATTTAGCTAGCAGAATCAGGATCTTGGGAACATCAGATCCTAAAAAGTTAAACTGTGGTCGAATACAGAGCAGGAGCTATACACATGTTACTAAAAGAGCCACTTGGTCACCAATTCAACCAGCTGTGGAAAACTACAAGGCTCAAGCAAGGGAGATGGGCCTATTTAGAGCTGAGTTACTGGGGCCACTGCAATATGGGTGCACTGAGTGTTGCTGTAAATAATTTTCTCAGGACGCTCACAGGCCTAGGGAGGGGTACTCTATTACTGCCACTACAGCTGGTTTTAGGCATTATTGGAATAGTCGAGCTGACTACGCTGAGACCACTATTATAGTGGGTACGCATTTGGAGCACCAAAAACTCCTCCAAAACTCCTCCATTATAGAGATAAATTAGTGGAAATTTTGCGAATGAAACCAGCCGCAAAAATAATATGGTTGGGTTTTGTGAAAAAAGCTTGGAGTGATCTGGCCCTGAATTTTTTTTGTGAAGAACCTAATTCTATTCAAGCTAGTGCTGCACAAATGGTGAAAAAAAGGTACCATGAGAGAATTGCTACTCTCAGGGAGCACAAAATAATTTTGGTAATCTATCTAGATATATTTTATTACACAAATCTGTTAGCAAACTGGAGGAATTTTTAGATTTCATCTGTCTGGCCCGTGCATGTACAGTGTGTTTACAGTTTAAATACGAGACCCTCCTGGTTGCAGCCTTCACTTCCTCTTGGGAGGTTGAAAAGCCAGGGACACGTCATTGTTTCTTCTATCAGTCTGTTGTAGAAACTAAGGGACATTTGTTGTTCTTTTGTCCCCTGTACGCTAAAACCGGGAGTGAGTGGATAGCCCCCCTCTGCCAAACTCTGAGCTTCACAGAAACAGGAGAAGATTTTAGGACCTGTAAAAGCGACACCTCAGTAAAAACTGTAAAAGCTGTGTCAAAGATCCCTACATGCAGCTTGGTTAATTAGATAAAAGCTATTAAGCAACATGATGAGATTATATTTTTGGTTCCTGTTCTTGATGTATTTTATGCTTTTAAGTATTTTCAGCCCAACTTGTATTGCTCATCTTTTTAACTATGTGTCTGTTCAGTGCTTTGTGTATTCATATTTCTATGATTCTATTCTGTATTGTTTTTACAACATGGATTATAAATTTGTATTTCCACCTATCAATAAACTTGGAATATAGAGCAAAAGTTAAAACTTATTTTTTCTTGCTCTTCAGCAGTGCGACATCCTCGAACAAGCGCTTCATGCAACAGTTGTATTCATCAATTGCAGTTTTAACATTTCAGTGAGACCTAGGGAGGTGAAGATGCAAGAAGTCTTGGAAGCAAAATCGTTAATGTCTATATTTTTCGTGTTGTGAAACCACATCTTTGTCATATGTTACCGTGAAATGTCCTGGTGGACAAAGACCATAGTGAATATAATAGGCAAATGATCAAACCACTCCACTGGGATGGTGGTCATTGGCAGTCAATATGGTATCCATTAAAATGATCAGATCATAAATGGTTCCTTACAGTGTTGGGGGGATAAAGAGGTGTTGAAGGAGGTCAATTAGAAAGAGAGAGAGCACATTTGCAGACATGTTCTTAGCATCACCCCATTTCAATTTGAAAACACCAAGAAAGATGCTAGATTTGGAACTCAATAATTGGGATAGAACATTAAGTCAACTATTCAAGGGCATAACACAGGCTCCCACAGCCTATGCAGTGCAGGGCAAACACAATTTTACGGTTTTATTTTCTTTTGTTCACTTATTTCTTATATTTTGCAAAGTCTTCTTTTCACACTGCTCTCATGTTTTGTTTTTGCTTGTGGGCATTCTTCTGAAAAGATGACGATTATCTTGTTCTAAATATTGCAAAGCGACATTGTTTCTTTCTTATGTGTAATTTCTGAAATTATGCTTTAACACATAATCGTGCAGTACAATCCAATCCTCCCACATCAATCCACTCAATCCTCTGCACCTCACCCACACCAATCTACCCCACTCAATCTAATCCACCCCAGACAATCCAATCTCCCCCATTCCAATCCAAACAACCCACTCAATCTGCCACATTCCAATACTTCAAACCCAAACCCACTAAAATCTGCCCCACCTGCCCCACTCCAATCTGCCCCACTCCAATCAAACAATCTACACCAACCCACTCCAAAACAGTCTGCCCTACTCAAATCCAAAACAATCTGCCCCACTCCAATCTGCCCCACACCAATTCAAAACAATCTGACCCACTTAAGTCAAAAGTAATCTGCCCCACTCCAATCCAAAACAAACTGCCACACTCTGATCTGCCCCACCCCAATTCAAAACAATCTTCTCCACTCCAATCTGCCCCATTCCAATTAAAGAAATTCTGCCCCACTCCAATCCAAAACAATTTGTCCCACTCCAATCCAAAACAGTCTGCCCCACTCCAACCCAAACCAATCTGGTCCACTGTAATCTAAAGTAATCTGCCCCACTCCAATCTAAAACAATTCACCCCACTCCAATCTACCCCACTCAAATCCAATACAATCTGCCACACTCCAGTAAAAACAATCTGCACCACTCCAATTCAAAACAATCTACCCCACTCCAATCTGCCCATGCCAATCCAAAACAATATATACCACTCCAATCTGCCCCATTCCAATCCAAACAATCTGCTGCGCTCCAATCTGCCTGCTCCAATCTGTCCCATTCCAATTCCAACAATCTGACCCACTCAAATCTGCACCACTCCAATCACAAACAATCTGTCCTACTCCAATCTGCCCCATGCCAATCCAACCCAATCTGCTCCATTGTAATCTAAAACAATCTGCCCCACTCCAATCCAAAACAATCTGCCCACTCCAATCCAAAACAATCTGCTGCACTCCAATCTGCTTCACTCCAATCTGTCCCACTGCAATCCAGAACAATCTGCCCCACTCAAAACTGCACCACTCCGATCAAAAACAATCTGCTGCAATCCAATGAAAACAATCAGCACCACTCCAATTCAAAAGAATCTGCCCTACTCCAGTCCAAAACAATCTGCCCCACTCCAATCAGCCCCACGCTAATCCAAATCAATCTGTCTTGCTTTAATCTAAAACAACCTGCCCCACTCCAATATAAAGCAATCTACCCCATTCCAACCTGCCTCACTCCAATCCAAAATAATCTGCCACACTTCAATCCAAAACAATCTGCTCCAATCCAATAAAAAAATCTGCAACACTCCAATCCAAACAATCTGCCCCACTCAAATCTGCACCACTCCAATCAAAAACAATCTGTCCCACTCAAATCTGCCCCATGCCAATCCAACCCAATCTGCTCCATTGTAACCTAAAACAATCTGCCCCACTCCAATCCAAAACAATCTGCCCCACTCCAATCTGCCCATTCCAATCCAAAACAATCTGCTGCACTCCAATCTGCTTCACTCCAATCTGTCCCACTGCAATCCAGAACAATCTGCCCCACTCAAAACTGCACCACTCCGATCAAAAACAATCTGCTGCAATCCAATGAAAACAATCGGCACCACTCCAATTCAAAAGAATCTGCCCTACTCCAGTCCACAACAATCTGCCCCACTCCAATCTGCCCCGTGTTAATCCAAATCAATCTGTCTTGCTCTAATCTAAAACAACCTGCCCCACTCCAATATAAAGCAATCTACCCCATTCCAACCTTCCTCACTCCAATCCAAAATAATCTGCCACACTTCAATCCAAAACAATCTGCTCCAATCCAATAAAAAAATCTGCAACACTCCAATCCAAACAATCTGCCCCACTCAAATCTGCACCACTCCAATCAAAAACAATCTGTCCCACTCAAATCTGCCCCATGCCAATCCAACCAAATCTGCTCCATTGTAATCTAAAACAATCTGCCCCACTCCAGTCCAAAACAATCTGCCCACTCCAATCCAAAACAATCTGCTGCACTCCAATCTGCTTCACTCCAATCTGTCCCACTGCAATCCAGAACAATCTGCCCCTCTCAAAACTGCACCACTCTGATCAAAAAACAATCTGCTGCAATCCAATGAAAACAATCAGCACCACTCCAATTCAAAAGAATCTGCCCTACCCCAGGCCAAAAAATCTGCCCCACTCCAATCTGCCACATGTTAATCCAAATCAATCTGTCTAACTCTTATCTAAAACAACCTGCCCCACTTCAATATAAAACAATCTACCCCATTCCAAGCTTCCTCACTCCAATCCAAAATAATCTGCCACACTTCAATCCAAAACAATCTGCTCCAATCCAATAAAAACAATCTGCAACACTCCAATCCAAAACAATCTGCCCCACTCCAATATGCCCCTCACCAATTCAAAACAAGGTGCCCCACTCAATTCCAAAAACAATTTGCCCCACTCCAGTCCAAAATAATCTTTCCCTCTCTAATCTGCCTCACTTCAATCCAAAACTATATGCCTCACTCCAATATTCCCCACTCCAATCCAAAAATATCTTCCCCCATTCCAATCCAAACAAAATTGCCCCATTCCAATCCAACAAAATAAAACAATCTGCTCTACTCCAATCTTCCCCACTTCAATCCAAAACAATCTGGCCCACTCCAATCTGTCCCACTCCAATCCAAAACAATCTGCCCCACTCCGATCTGCCCCACTTCAACCTGCCCTACTTCAATCCAAAACAGTCGGCCCAACTCCAATCCGCTCCACTCCAACATGACCCACTCCAATCAAAAACAATCTGTCCCACTCCAATCTGCCCCATGCCAATCCAACCCAATCTGCTCCATTGTGATCTAAAACAATCTGCCCCACTCCAATCCAAAACAATCTGCCCCACTCCAATCTGCCCATTCCAGTCCACAAAATCTGCTGCACTCCAATCTGCTTCACTCCAATCTGTCCCACTGCA
The DNA here is from genome assembly GCF_031143425.1 of Pleurodeles waltl. Taxonomy (NCBI): domain Eukaryota; kingdom Metazoa; phylum Chordata; class Amphibia; order Caudata; family Salamandridae; genus Pleurodeles; species Pleurodeles waltl. The sequence continues at coordinate 416,202,880 of NC_090448.1, read as the reverse complement.
ATCCAGAACAATCTGCCCCACTCAAAACTGCACCACTCTGATTAAAAACAATCTGCTGCAATCCAATGAAAACAATCAGCACCACTCCAATTCAAAAGAATCTGCCCTACTCCAATCCAGAACAATCTGCCCCACTCCAATCTGCCCCGCGCTAATCCAAATCAATCTGTTTTGCTCTAATCTAAAACAACCTGCCCCACTCCAATATAAAACAATCTACCCCATTCCAAGATGCCTCACTCCAATCCAAAATAATCTGCCACACTTCAATCCAAAACAATCTGCTCCAATCCAATAAAAACAATCTGCAACACTCCAATCCAAACAATCTGCCCCACTCAAATCTGCACCACTCCAATCAAAAATAATCTGTGCCACTCCAATCTGCCCCATGCCAATCCAACCCAATCTGCTCCATTGTGACCTAAAACAATCTGCCCCACTCCAATCCAAAACAATCTGCCCCACTCCAATCTGCCCATTCCAATCCAAAACAATCTGCTGCACTCCAATCTGCTTCACTCCAATCTGTCCCAATGCAATCCAGAACAATCTGCCCCACTCAAAACTACACCACTCCGATCAAAAACAATCTGCTGCAATCCAATGAAAACAATCAGCACCACTCCAATTCAAAAGAATCTGCCCTACTCCAGTCCAAAACAATCTGCCCCACTCCAATCAGCCCCACGCTAATCCAAATCAATCTGTCTTGCTCTAATCTAAAACAACCTGCCCCACTTCAATGTAAAACAATCTACCCCATTCCAAACTGCCTCACTCCAATCCAAAATAATCTGCCACACTTTAATCCAAAACAATCTGCTCCAATCCAATAAAAAAATCTGCCCCACTCAAATCTGCACCACTCCAATCAAAAAAATCTGTCCCACTCCAATCTGCCCCATGCCAATCCAACCCAATCTGCTCCATTGTAATCTAAATAATCTGCCCACTGCAATCCAAAACAATCTGCCCCACTCCAACCTGCCCCACACCAAATCAAAACAATCTGGCCCACTTAAATCAAAAATAATCTGCCCAACTCCAATCCAAAATAAACTGCCACACTCCGATCTGCCCCATCCCAATTCAAAACAATCTTCTCCACTCCAATCTGCCCCATTCCAATTCAAATAAATCTGCCCAACTCCAATCCAAAGCAATCTGTCCCACTCCAGTCCAAAACTGTCTGCCCCACTCCAACCCAAAGCAATCTGACCCACTGTAATCTAATGTAATCTGCCCCACTCCAATCTAAAACAATTCACCCCACTCCAATCTACCCCACTCAAATCCAAAACAATCTGCCACACTCCAGTAAAAACAATCTGCACCACTCCAATCCAAAACAATCAACCCCACTCCAATCTGCCCATGCCAATCCAAAACAATATATACAACTCCAATCTGCCCCACTCCACTCCAAACAATCTGCTGCGCTCCAATCTGCCCTGCTCCAATCTGTCCCACTCCAATTCAAACAATCTGCCCCACTCAAATCTACACCACTCCAATCAAAAACAATCTGTCCCACTCCAACCTGCCCCACTCAAATCGAAAACAGTCTTCCAAACCCCAGTTGGCCCAGCTCCAATCTAACCCACTCCAATCCAAAACACTCTGCCCCACTCTAATCTGCCCCACTCCAATCCAAAACAATCTGTCCCATTCCAACCTGCCACACTCCAATCTAAAACAATCTTCCCCACTCAAATTGGACCCACTCCAATCTGTCCCACTCCGATCCAAATCAATCTGCCCCACTCTGATCCGCCCCACTCCAACCTGCCCTACTTCAATCCAAAACAATCGGCACAACTCCAATCTGCTCCACTCCAATCTGACCCAGTCCAATCCAAACAATCTGCCCCACTCAAATCTGCACCACTCCAATCAAAAACAATCTGTGCCACTCCAATCTGCCCCATGCTAATCCAACCCAATCTGCTCCATTGTGATCTAAAACAATCTGCCCCACTCCAATCCAAAACAATCTGCCCCACTCCAATCTGCCCATTCCAATCCAAAACAATCTGCTGCACTCCAATCTGCTTCACTCCAATCTGTCCCAATGCAATCCAGAACAATCTGCCCCACTCAAAACTGCACCACTCCGATCAAAAGCAATCTGCTGCAATCCAATGAAAACAATCAGCACCACTCCAATTCAAAAGAATCTGCCCTACTCCAGTCCAAAACAATCTGCCCCACTCTAATCTGCCCCGCGCTAATCCAAATCAATCTGTCTTGCTCTAATCTAAAACAACCTGCCCCACTCCAATATAAAGCAATCTACCCCATTCCAAGCCGCCTCACTCCAATCCAAAATAATCTGCCACACTTTAATCCAAAACAATCTGCTCCAATCCAATAAAAACAATCTGCAACACTCCAATCCAAACAATCTGCTCCACTCAAATCTGCACCACTCCAATCAAAAACAATCTGTCCCACTCCAATCTGCCCCATGCCAATCCAACCCAATCTGCTCCATTGTAATCTAAATAATATGCCCACTCCAATCCCAAACAATCTGGCCAACTCCAATCTGCCCCACACCAATTCAAAACAATCTGGCCCACTTAAATCAAAAATAATCTGCCCCACTCCAATCCAAAATAAACTGCCACACTCTGATCTGCCCCACCCCAATTCAAAACAATCTTGTCCACTCCAATCTGCCCCATTGCAATTCAAATAAATCTGCCCCACTCCAATCCAAAGCAATCTGTCCCACTCCAATCCAAAACAGTCTGCCCCACTCCAACCCAAACCAATCTGATCCACTGTAATCTACTGTAATCTGCCCCACTCCAATCTAAAACAATTCACCCCACTCCAATCTACCCCACTCAAATCCAATACAATCTGCCACACTCCAGTAAAAACAATCTGCACCACTCCAATTCAAAACAATCTACCCCACTCCAATCTGCCCATGCCAATCCAAAACAATATATACCACTCCAATCTGCCCCATTCCAATCCAAACAATCTGCTGCGCTCCAATCTGCCTGCTCCAATCTGTCCCATTCCAATTCCAACAATCTGACCCACTCAAATCTGCACCACTCCAATCACAAACAATCTGTCCTACTCCAATCTGCCCCATGCCAATCCAACCCAATCTGCTCCATTGTAATCTAAAACAATCTGCCCCACTCCAATCCAAAACAATCTGCCCACTCCAATCCAAAACAATCTGCTGCACTCCAATCTGCTTCACTCCAATCTGTCCCACTGCAATCCAGAACAATCTGCCCCACTCAAAACTGCACCACTCCGATCAAAAACAATCTGCTGCAATCCAATGAAAACAATCAGCACCACTCCAATTCAAAAGAATCTGCCCTACTCCAGTCCAAAACAATCTGCCCCACTCCAATCAGCCCCACGCTAATCCAAATCAATCTGTCTTGCTTTAATCTAAAACAACCTGCCCCACTCCAATATAAAGCAATCTACCCCATTCCAACCTGCCTCACTCCAATCCAAAATAATCTGCCACACTTCAATCCAAAACAATCTGCTCCAATCCAATAAAAACAATCTGCAACACTCCAATCCAAACAATCTGCCCCACTCAAATCTGCACCACTCCAATCAAAAATAATCTGTGCCACTCCAGTCTGCCCCATGCCAATCCAACCCAATCTGCTCCATTGTAACCTAAAACAATCTGCCCCACTCCAATCCAAAACAATCTGCCCCACTCCAATCTGCAAATTCCAATCCAAAACAATCTGCTGCACTCCAATCTGCTTCACTCCAATCTGTCCCACTGCAATCCAGAACAATCTGCCCCACTCAAAACTGCACCACTCCGATCAAAAACAATCTGCTGCAATCCAATGAAAACAATCAGCACCACTCCAATTCAAAAGAATCTGCCCTACTCCAGTCCACAACAATCTGCCCCACTCCAATCTGCCCCGTGTTAATCCAAATCAATCTGTCTTGCTCTAATCTAAAACAACCTGCCCCACTCCAATATAAAGCAATCTACCCCATTCCAACCTTCCTCACTCCAATCCAAAATAATCTGCCACACTTCAATCCAAAACAATCTGCTCCAATCCAATAAAAAAATCTGCAACACTCCAATCCAAACAATCTGCCCCACTCAAATCTGCACCACTCCAATCAAAAACAATCTGTCCCACTCAAATCTGCCCCATGCCAATCCAACCAAATCTGCTCCATTGTAATCTAAAACAATCTGCCCCACTCCAATCCAAAACAATCTGCCCACTCCAATCCAAAACAATCTGCTGCACTCCAATCTGCTTCACTCCAATCTGTCCCACTGCAATCCAGAACAATCTGCCCCTCTCAAAACTGCACCACTCTGATCAAAAAACAATCTGCTGCAATCCAATGAAAACAATCAGCACCACTCCAATTCAAAAGAATCTGCCCTACCCCAGGCCAAAAAATCTGCCCCACTCCAATCTGCCACATGTTAATCCAAATCAATCTGTCTTGCTCTTATCTAAAACAACCTGTCCCACTTCAATATAAAACAATCTACCCCATTCCAAGCTTCCTCACTCCAATCCAAAATAATCTGCCACACTTCAATCCAAAACAATCTGCTCCAATCCAATAAAAACAATCTGCAACACTCCAATCCAAAACAATCTGCCCCACTCCAATATGCCCCTCACCAATTCAAAACAAGGTGCCCCACTCAATTCCAAAAACAATTTGCCCCACTCCAGTCCAAAATAATCTTTCCCTCTCTAATCTGCCTCACTTCAATCCAAAACTATATGCCTCACTCCAATATTCCCCACTCCAATCCAAAAATATCTTCCCCCATTCCAATCCAAACAAAATTGCCCCATTCCAATCCAACAAAATAAAACAATCTGCTCTACTCCAATCTTCCCCACTTCAATCCAAAACAATCTGGCCCACTCCAATCTGTCCCACTCCAATCCAAAACAATCTGCCCCACTCCGATCTGCCCCACTTCAACCTGCCCTACTTCAATCCAAAACAGTCGGCCCAACTCCAATCCGCTCCACTCCAACATGACCCACTCCAATCAAAAACAATCTGACCCACTCCAATCTGCCCCATGCCAATCCAACCCAATCTGCTCCATTGTGATCTAAAACAATCTGCCCCACTCCAATCCAGAACAATCTGCCCCACTCCAATCTGCCCATTCCAGTCCACAAAATCTGCTGCACTCCAATCTGCTTCACTCCAATCTGTCCCACTGCAATCCAGAACAATCTGCCCCACTCAAAACTGCACCACTCTTATTAAAAACAATCTGCTGCAATCCAATGAAAACAATCAGCACCACTCCAATTCAAAAGAATCTGCCCTACTCCAATCCAGAACAATCTGCCCCACTCCAATCTGCCCCGCGCTAATCCAAATCAATCTGTTTTGCTCTAATCTAAAACAACCTGCCCCACTCCAATATAAAACAATCTACCCCATTCCAAGATGCCTCACTCCAATCCAAAATAATCTGCCACACTTCAATCCAAAACAATCTACTCCAATCCAATAAAAACAATCTGCAACACTCCAATCCAAACAATCTGCCCCACTCAAATCTGCACCACTCCAATCAAAAATAATCTGTGCCACTCCAATCTGCCCCATGCCAATCCAACCCAATCTGCTCCATTGTGACCTAAAACAATCTGCCCCACTCCAATCCAAAACAATCTGCCCCACTCCAATCTGCCCATTCCAATCCAAAACAATCTGCTGCACTCCAATCTGCTTCACTCCAATCTGTCCCACTGCAATCCAGAACAATCTGCCCCACTCAAAACTACACCACTCCGATCAAAAACAATCTGCTGCAATCCAATGAAAACAATCAGGACCACTCCAATTCAAAAGAATCTGCCCTACTCCAATCCAGAACAATCTGCCCCACTCCAATCTGCCCCGCGCTAATCCAAATCAATCTGTTTTGCTCTAATCTAAAACAACCTGCCCCACTCCAATATAAAACAATCTACCCCATTCCAAGATGCCTCACTCCAATCCAAAATAATCTGCCACACTTCAATCCAAAACAATCTACTCCAATCCAATAAAAACAATCTGCAACACTCCAATCCAAACAATCTGCCCCACTCAAATCTGCACCACTCCAATCAAAAATAATCTGTGCCACTCCAATCTGCCCCATGCCAATCCAACCCAATCTGCTCCATTGTGACCTAAAACAATCTGCCCCACTCCAATCCAAAACAATCTGCCCCACTCCAATCTGCCCATTCCAATCCAAAACAATCTGCTGCACTCCAATCTGCTTCAATCCAATATGTCCCACTGCAATCCAGAACAATCTACCCTACTCAAAACTGCACCACTCCGATCAAAAACAATCTGCTGCAATCAAATGAAAACAATCAGCACCACTCCAATTCAAAAGAATCTGCCCTACTCCAGTCCAAAACAATCTGCCCCACTCCAATCAGCCCCACGCTAATTGAAATCAATCTGTCTTGCTCTAATCTAAAACAACCTGCCCCACTTCAATGTAAAACAATCTACCCCATTCCAAACTGCCTCACTCCAATCCAAAATAATCTGCCACACTTTAATCCAAAACAATCTGCTCCAATCCAATAAAAAAATCTGCCCCACTCAAATCTGCACCACTCCAATCAAAAAAAATCTGTCCCACTCCAATCTGCCCCATGCCAATCCAACCCAATCTGCTCCATTGTAATCTAAATAATCTGCCCACTGCAATCCAAAACAATCTGCCCCACTCCAACCTGCCCCACACCAAATCAAAACAATCTGGCCCACTTAAATCAAAAATAATCTGCCCAACTCCAATCCAAAATAAACTGCCACACTCCGATCTGCCCCATCCCAATTCAAAACAATCTTCTCCACTCCAATCTGCCCCATTCCAATTCAAATAAATCTGCCCAACTCCAATCCAAAGCAATCTGTCCCACTCCAGTCCAAAACTGTCTGCCCCACTCCAACCCAAACCAATCTGACCCACTGTAATCTAATGTAATCTGCCCCACTCCAATCTAAAACAATTCACCCCACTCCAATCTACCCCACTCAAATCCAAAACAATCTGCCACACTCCAGTAAAAACAATCTGCACCACTCCAATCCAAAACAATCAACCCCACTCCAATCTGCCCATGCCAATCCAAAACAATATATACAACTCCAATCTGCCCCACTCCACTCCAAACAATCTGCTGCGCTCCAATCTGCCCTGCTCCAATCTGTCCCACTCCAATTCAAACAATCTTCCCCACTCAAATCTACACCACTCCAATCAAAAACAATCTGTCCCACTCCAACCTGCCCCACTCAAATCGAAAACAGTCTTCCAAACCCCAGTTGGCCCAGCTCCAATCTAACCCACTCCAATCCAAAACACTCTGCCCCACTCTAATCTGCCCCACTCCAATCCAAAACAATCTGTCCCATTCCAACCTGCCACACTCCAATCTAAAACAATCTTCCCCACTCAAGTTGGACCCACTCCAATCTGTCCCACTCCGATCCAAATCAATCTGCCCCACTCTGATCCGCCCCACTCCAACCTGCCCTACTTCAATCCAAAACAATCGGCACAACTCCAATCTGCTCCACTCCAATCTGACCCAGTCCAATCCAAACAATCTGCCCCACTCAAATCTGCACCACTCCAATCAAAAACAATCTGTGCCACTCCAATCTGCCCCATGCTAATCCAACCCAATCTGCTCCATTGTGATCTAAAACAATCTGCCCCACTCCAATCCAAAACAATCTGCCCCACTCCAATCTGCCCATTCCAATCCAAAACAATCTGCTGCACTCCAATCTGCTTCACTCCAATCTGTCCCAATGCAATCCAGAACAATCTGCCCCACTCAAAACTGCACCACTCCGATCAAAAGCAATCTGCTGCAATCCAATGAAAACAATCAGCACCACTCCAATTCAAAAGAATCTGCCCTACTCCAGTCCAAAACAATCTGCCCCACTCTAATCTGCCCCGCGCTAATCCAAATCAATCTGTCTTGCTCTAATCTAAAACAACCTGCCCCACTCCAATATAAAGCAATCTACCCCATTCCAAGCCGCCTCACTCCAATCCAAAATAATCTGCCACACTTTAATCCAAAACAATCTGCTCCAATCCAATAAAAACAATCTGCAACACTCCAATCCAAACAATCTGCTCCACTCAAATCTGCACCACTCCAATCAAAAACAATCTGTCCCACTCCAATCTGCCCCATGCCAATTCAACCCAATCTGCTCCATTGTAATCTAAATAATATGCCCACTCCAATCCCAAACAATCTGGCCAACTCCAATCTGCCCCACACCAATTCAAAACAATCTGGCCCACTTAAATCAAAAATAATCTGCCCCACTCCAATCCAAAATAAACTGCCACACTCCGATCTGCCCCACCCCAATTCAAAACAATCTTGTCCACTCCAATCTGCCCCATTCCAATTCAAATAAATCTGCCCCACTCCAATCCAAAGCAATCTGTCCCACTCCAATCCAAAACAGTCTGCCCCACTCCAACCCAAACCAATCTGATCCACTGTAATCTACTGTAATCTGCCCCACTCCAATCTAAAACAATTCACCCCACTCCAATCTGCCCTACTCAAATCCAAAACAATCTGCCACACTCCAGTAAAAACAATCTGCAGCACTCCAATCCAAAACAATCTACCACACTCCAATCTGCCCATGCCAATCCAAAACAATATATACCACTCCAATCTGCCCCACTCCAATCCAAACAATCTGCTGTGCTCCAATCTGCACTGCTCCAATCTGTCCCACTCCAATTCAAACAATCTGCCCCACTCAAATCAACACCACTCCAATCAAAAACAATCTGTGCCACTCCAATCTGCCCCATGCCAATCCAACCCAATCTGCTCCATTGCAATCTAAAACAATCTGCCCCACTCCAATCCAAAACAATCTGCTGCACTCCAATCTGCTTCAATCCAATCTGTCCCACTGCAATCCAGAACAATCTACCCTACTCAAAACTGCACCACTCCGATCAAAAACAATCTGCTGCAATCAAATGAAAACAATCAGCACCACTCCAATTCAAAAGAATCTCCCCTACTCCAGTCCAAAACAATCTGCCCCACTCCAATCTGCCCCGTGTTAATCCAAATCAATCTGTCTTGCTCTAATCTAAAACAACCTGCCCCACTCCAGTATAAAACAATGTACCCCATTCCAAGCTGCCTCACTCCAATACAAAATAATCTGCCACACTTCAATCCAAAACAATCTGCTCCAATCCAATAAAAAAATCTGCAACACTCCAATCCAAACAATCTGCCCCACTCAAATCTGCACCACTCCAATCAAAAACAATCTATCCCACTCCAATCTGCCCCATGCCAATCCACCCCAATCTGCTCCATTGTAATCTAAAACAATCTGCCCCACTCCAATCCAAAACAATCTGACCCACTCCAATCTGCCCCGTGTTAATCCAAATCAATCTGTTTTGTTCTAATCTAAAACAACCTGCCACACTCCAATATAAAACAATCTACCCCATTCCAAGCTGCCTCACTCCAATCCAAATTAATCTGCCACACTTCAATCCAAAACAATCTGCTCCAATCCAATAAAAATAATATCTGCCCCAGTCCAATCTGCTCCTCACCAATTCAAAACAATCTGCCTCACTCCAGTCCAAAATAATATTTCCCACTCTAATCTGCCCCACTTCAATCCAAAACTATATGCCTTACTCCAATATTCCCCACTCCAATCCACAAATATCTTCCCCCATTCTAATCCAAACAAAATTGCCCCATTCCAATCCAAAAAAATAAAAAATCTGCTCTACTCCAATCTTCCCCACTTCAATCCAAAACAATCTGGCCCTCTCCAACCTGCCCCACTCCAATCCAAAACAGTCTTCCAAACCCCAGTTGGCCAAACTCCAATTTGCCCCACTCCAATCCAAAACAATCTGCCTCACTCAAATCCAAAACAGTCTTCCAAACCCCCGCTGGCCCAACTCTAATCTGCCCCACTCCAATCCAAAACACTCTGCCCCTCTCTAATCTGCCACACTCCAATCTAAAACAATCTTCCCCACTCAAGTTGGACCCACTCCAATCTGTCCCACTCCAATCCAAAACAATCTGCCCCACTCTGATCCGCCCCACTCCAACCTGCCCTACTTCAATCCAAAACAATCGGTCCAACTCCAATCTGCTCCACTCCACTCTAACCCAATCCAAACAATCTGCCCCACTCAAATCTACACCACTCCAATCAAAAACAATCTGTCCCACTCCAACCTGCCCCATGCCAATCCAACCCATTCTGCTCCATTGTAATCTAAAACAATCTGCCCCACTCCAATCCAAAACAATCTGCCCCACTCCAATCTGCCCACTCCAATCCAAAACAATCTGCTGCACTCCAATCTGCTTCACTCCAATCTGTCCCACTGCAATCCAGAACAATCTGCCCCACTCAAAACTGCACCACTCCGATCAAAAACATTCTGCTGCAATACAATTAAAACAATCAGACCCACTCCAATCTGCCCCGTGTTAATCCAAATCAATCTGTTTTGTTCTAATCTAAAACAACCTGCCACACTCCAATATAAAACAATCTACCCCATTCCAAGCTGCCTCACTCCAATCCAAATTAATCTGCCACACTTCAATCCAAAACAATCTGCTCCAATCCAATAAAAATAATATCTGCCCCAGTCCAATCTGCTCCTCACCAATTCAAAACAATCTGCCTCACTCCAGTCCAAAATAATATTTCCCACTCTAATCTGCCCCACTTCAATCCAAAACTATATGCCTTACTCCAATATTCCCCACTCCAATCCACAAATATCTTCCCCCATTCTAATCCAAACAAAATTGCCCCATTCCAATCCAAAAAAATAAAAAATCTGCTCTACTCCAATCTTCCCCACTTCAATCCAAAACAATCTGGCCCTCTCCAACCTGCCCCACTCCAATCCAAAACAGTCTTCCAAACCCCAGCTGGCCAAACTCCAATTTGCCCCACTCCAATCCAAAACAATCTGCCTCACTCAAATCCAAAATAGTCTTCCAAACCCCCGCTGGCCCAACTCTAATCAGCCCCACTCCAATCCAAAACACTCTGCCCCTCTCTAATCTGCCACACTCCAATCTAAAACAATCTTCCCCACTCAAGTTGGACCCACTCCAATCTGTCCCACTCCAATCCAAAACAATCTGCCCCACTCTGATCCGCCCCACTCCAACCTGCCCTACTTCAATCCAAAACAATCGGTCCAACTCCAATCTGCTCCACTCCACTCTAACCCAATCCAAACAATCTGCCCCACTCAAATCTACACCACTCCAATCAAAAACAATCTGTCCCACTCCAACCTGCCCCATGCCAATCCAACCCATTCTGCTCCATTGTAATCTAAAACAATCTGCCCCACTCCAATCCAAAACAATCTGCCCCACTCCAATCTGCCCACTCCAATCCAAAACAATCTGCTGCACTCCAATCTGCTTCACTCCAATCTGTCCCACTGCAATCCAGAACAATCTGCCCCACTCAAAACTGCACCACTCCGATCAAAAACATTCTGCTGCAATACAATGAAAACAATCAGCACCACTCCAATTCATAAGAATCTGCCCTACTCCAGTCCAAAACAATCTGCCCCACTCCAATCTGCCCTGCGCTAACCCAAATCAATCTGTTTTGCTCTAATCTAAAACAACCTGCCCCACTCCAATATAAAACAATCTACCCCATTCCAAGCTGCCTCACTCCAATCCAAAATAGTCTGCCACACTTCAATCCAAAACTATCTGCTCCAATCCAATAAAAACGATCTGCAACACTCCAACCCAAAACAATCTGCCCACTCCAATCTGCCCCTCACCAATTCAAAACAATCTGCCCCACTCAATTCCAAAAACAATATGCCCCACTCCAGTCCAAAATAATCTTTCCCACTCTAATCTGCCCCACTTCAATCCAAACCTATATGCCTCACTCCAATATTCCCCACTCCAATCCAAAAATATCTTCCCCCATTTCAATCCAAACAAAATTGCCCCATTCCAATCCAAAAAAATAAAACAATCTGCTCTACTCCAATCTTCCCCACTTCAATCCAAAACAATCTGGCCCTCTCCAACCTGCCCCACTCCAATCCAAAACAGTCTTCCAAATCCCAGTTGGCCAAACTCCAATTTGCCCCACTCCAATCCAAAACACTCTGCCCCACTCCAATCCAAAACAATCTGTCCCACTCCAATCCAAAACAATCTGCCCCACTCCGAACCGCCCCACTCCAACCTGCCCTGCTTCAATCCAAAACAATCGGCCCAACTCCAATCCGCTCCACTCCAATCTGACCCACTCAAATCCAAACAATCTGCCCATTCCAATTTACCCCACTTTAATCTGTCCCTCTCCAATCCACCTACTCCAATTCCCCAACTCTTATCCACCCCAATCCAATCCACCCCACTCTAATTCAATTCACCTCACCCAAATCCAACCCCCCAATCCTCCCCAATCCACTCCATTCCACTCCCCTCCAGTACACCCCAATCTACCCCACTCCATACCAAAACAATATGTTCCACTCCAATCTGCCCCACTCCAATCAAAAATAATCTGCCCTACTTCAATCCTATCCTATCCACCCCATCCAATCCCCCATCCAGGCAACCCACTCCAATACACCAAACTCCACTCCAGTCTACCCCACTCCAATCATCCAGTCTACTCCAATCCACCCCACTCTACCCCAATCCAATCCACCCCACCCCAGTTCCGTCCACCCCACTTCAATCCAATCCACCACACTAGATTCCAATGCACACCACTGTAGTCCAATCCATCCCACTCAAATCCAATAAATCCAATCCATCCCATTACAGTTGTCTAATCCACCCCACTCCATTCTACCCCTCTCCAGTTCACCCCACGTCAAACCACCCCACCCCACTCCAATACAGTCCAACCCCACCCCAATACAATCCACCCCACCCCAGTCCTATCACTCCAATTCAATCCACCCTTCCCAATGTAATCTAACCCCCAGTCCAATGCAATCCACCTCAAGCCATTTCAGTCCACCCCACTCCAATCCACCCCACTCTACCACAGTCCAATCCATCCCACTGTACTCCAATCCAATCCAGCCCACTGCCTCAATCCACTCCAACTCCTCCACCCTATTTCACGTACTCCACTTTACTCTACACCACTCCACTCTATGGTACTGCACACTACAACACTCTGCCACTGAACCACTGAACTCTACTCCCCTCTACTCAACTCTACGGCACTCTACTCCTCCACTCCATGCTACGACACTGTTCAACAAAACCACTCTATGACACTACTCCCCCACTCCACTATATGAACATCCATGACTCTAACTTTTAGCCGTGCTGAACAGCAGCCATACTCTTGTACAACATGGCAAAAACGCATTGCCAAGCCAATATCTCTTGCATAGGCGAGACCTATTGGCTTTGCCAATTAATATCTGTTTTGTAATAGCAAACTCCCACAGTGGCAGTTTGTTTTTTACAAAGAAAGAATCAATGTCTCTGAAGAACTGTGAACTTTTAAACGGCCTTGTGGCGGTCATGCTTGTTGTTTCCTCTTTGGGACCACAAAGCTTTCCTAAGAGAGTACATTGGAAGGACTGCCCTAAAAAGAGCACACCTTCTGACGTATATTGACCAATAACCTTATGGTGGACAGGCCATTGGTCAAAGGTTTCTGACAGGTGAACCATCTGTGCACCTGGCACTTTTCCCACATCTAAATAGAGTGGGCAAAGAATTAGATTAATGGAAGGGGTATCTGCTGCTTTTTGGCTGATGCCCCACATCTGCCAAACTATAAATTACCCCTTTTGCCAGTGGAGTTGTGAATCCCTGCAGCATCTTCACTCTTATTTTCTCTCTGCCTCTCTGGTCACCTGCTGATCTCTGCAGTACTTGATACTGACTCTCCTTAAAAGGTCAGAGGTGCATATTACCCTTTGCTGTGGAAACCTTACTTCTCAGTTGTGGCTTCTCTTGAGCTACTTACTTTTCCCTCCCACAAAGACTTGGGGGATTATTTACATGCCTCTAGCACCACCGGAGCATCAATTTTAGCGACCTTCCTGCACATAAACAATCATTCCCTTTAGCGCAAACACCCTTGCACTATGGCACAAAGATGCATGCGCTGGCAGCTAAATTTTGCACCAGCTCTAGGGATAACAGGGGTGCAGCACATTTTGGTAAATACTGCGCATCTCTGCGGTTCAGAACTGACGCAGCCCTGCACTGCCTAGTTTGGGGACGTGTTGTGCTCCACCAGTTCCATGTAAATACAGTCCTTAGTTCCGGGGGAATCGGGATTGTTATACCCTCAACATTATTCATCCTTTATGAAGCATTAGCACTCTGTTGAATACTAAAAATTCATCCTAAACTCTGCGCCGCAGGGGTCTGCCTCTCGACAGCGGCGAATTAGTACTCCATGAGGGAAACGTCCTAAACAAATCGTAGTCAACAATGTGGATGTTTCCCACGCAAGTGGAACAACGCTTGCCTGAACAATGACTGCCTTTTTCTTTGCCTTAACCGCGCATGGACCAAATTACGCATATGCGTGGTTAAGGCAGAGAAAAAGGGAGAGAGTAGTCTAGTGGATCGGGAGAGGACGCGGTGAGGTCATTGTGGCTTGGGCAGGGTTGTGGGTAGTTTTTTTGTTAGGGCTTAGGGTGGGGGGCGGGGTCATTTATTTTTTGGAGGAGGGGTAGTTTTTTTTTAGGGGCAGGGAAGGTTTAAGAAGGGTTGGGAGGAGAGGAGGAAGGATCAGGAGAGGACGCAGTGAGGTAAGTAGGGCTGGATTTAGTGCTTAGCATGGGTGGGGGGCTTGGGTAGTTTAGTTTTTTAGGGGTGGGGATGGGGAGCAGGTGTAATTTTTTTTAGGGCTTAGGGTGGGTGGGGGTCTGGGTTGTTTATTTTTTAGTGGTGGGGGTTGGGGTCAGTTTTTTTTTAGGGCTTATGGTGGGGGCAAGGTCATTTATTTTTAAGAGGAGGGGTGTTTTTTTTTTAGGGGCAGGGAAGGTTTAAGAAGGGGTGGGAGGAGAGGAGGAAGGATCAGGAAAGGACGCAGTGAGGTAAGTAGGGCTGGACTTAGTGCTTAGCGTGGGTGGGGGGCTGGGTAGTTTATTTTTTAGGGGTGGGGATGGGGAGCTGGTGTCATTTTTTTTAGGGCTAAGGGTGAGTGGGGGATCGGGTAGTTTATTTTTTAGGGACAGGGTGGGGTCGTTTATATTTTAGGGGTGAGAGAAAGTTTAAGGAAGGGCGGGAGGAGGAAGGAGAGGAAGAAGGATCGGGAGAGGACATGGTGAGGTAAGCGGGGTTGGGACAGGGTTTGGGGGTAGTTTTTAGTTGTGGGGTGGATTTAGGGCTTATGGTGGATCGGGGTAATTTATTTGTTAGGGGCGGGAGAGGAAGGGGTCAGGGTAGTTTATTTTTCAGCCCCAGTTACCCAACATATCAGATTCAGGATCATTGGTTGTCCGAATACAAAAAAGTTTTTTTTCAAATGTGGCCATGTAGGTAGGCATGCCATGGAAAAAAGACTTTGGAATTGTTGGAAAACTGAGTTTCAGAATTGAATCTAATATCAAATGTTGTACAACCTTTGTGGTGTATAGTATACTATGTAATTGTGAACATATGTATATAGGGAGCACAATCCGCCCCCTTAGAGTAAGGATTAGTGAACATTTGAGGACACTGAAACAGGACAATGAACGTTATCCAATTGTACAACATATGAGGATATGTGATAAACAAGGAGCAAGTAAGATTTTCATATTTTTTGGGATGGTGCATGTACTTAAAGATCCTCCGGTGGTAATAGAGAACTGCATTTTAGAAGGAGAGAATTGTTATGGATCATGCGTCTCAGAGCAGTTGAGGATGGACTCAATTGGACCAAGAATTTGAATATTTTGGCGGAAAATAACATTGCTCATTTAAAATTGTTTTTTGAGAATGAAGAAGTAATGTACAGTCAACTAAATGTTCAATATCAATGATATTTTAATGTCTGAGTTTTGTTGACGAGTGTATTAACATGGACCAGGAATTTGAGCTTATGTTCTCAAATTTGAATACACACACATGAAGACTAATGATAACAAGCTTCCTAAAATTAAAGGCAAAGGACTTATCATATTAATAGGTATTCACACGGTGGATTGTGGCATATGTTAAATCTGGGTATTAATGCGTAACTTGGAGATATCAGGAACCAAGGAGTGAGAGATACTTGGCTTTTGTACTGTTTTGGGACTTCACAATAAACAGCCCTGAAGAAGTGAATGGGATGCATCCCAACAGATGAAACCCGTGTTGGCTGAATTGAGTTGAAGTACTGGTATTTGAATTGCAATCTGGCTGTTACAGGACAAAGGAGATGGATATTTAATGTGAAATAAACATTGTTTTGCTGTTTTGCATATGTACTACACATGAAGAGAAATTAATGTTTGATATTTATGTCAGGGTGTATGCCTTAATGTCATTTTGTTGTTTTTGACAGTCATTGATTGTTAATGGTTGGGGTTCGTGGGTGTGTTCCCCCTTAAGAGCACGGGAGCAGAGAGCAGGGAGAAAACTCCCTGAGGCCTGTGGTCATTTAATTTTTGTTCAGAGAAAACAAACTCGCACTTCAGGAGTTTTTTTTTCTCTGAACCAAAGGTTTGCTAAGCAGGCATTTTAAACATGGAGCCTGCTTGCTAAAACCATCAGTGCTGTAAAGGGATTTGCAACATCAGCAACTCTGTATTCAGCAGCAAGATCACCGCACTCTGGCAGGTATCTCTACATAGTTGTGGTCCTCTGCTCACCTGCCGGACCAGCAGACCACTCACATATAAGTGTGGTTTGCGCTCCATCAGTCCTGGAAGTGAAGTGGAATTCTTGGAGGATGGAATACTTGAAGACATTTCAATCACTGTTAATTACTCTAGGCTGCTACCCAGCCCATCGTGTTTTAGCCCAACTTGCAAGTTAAGACAGGATCCAACCATATGCAATTCAGCCTTGGTCCTGTTGCAATAGGAACAGTCCAGTGACAACTGCCAAGACATGCCTCCTCTGAACCAGAACATATACAAACCCAGACCAGACTATTGCAGACAAACCCTCATAGAATTCACATGTGGGTAAAATTGGGTCAGGATTTCTTTCCTTGGGAAAACCAAATACAGACACACATCAGATCAGTCGTGGTCACGCAGAGCTGAATTCCACATGGTAATACAAGGCTAATTGGCTCTTAATAAGCCCTGTGCTTTCTTCATTTTTCCAAAATATGCAAACTCAGAACAACTGCCAACGCTGTGTTCACAAACAGCCATGGGGTGTGGTATTACTTCACCACGTATAATCCCAATTTGGGAACAATTAGTGTTTGCAACCAAACTGAGATTTCCGGGGCAATGGAAACAGGGGCCTAGGAGGGTTTCTTACTGTACATGCTTGTAGTGGAAGATGCAGGCAACACATATAAATATGAAAGCTATGTGTATGTTATAATAATTATTTACAACCACACACTCTCTGGTGTAGACAATCTAAAATGTCAGAGATGTTCTCACATCCAAATCATGAAGAGATGCTTTGTCCAGAATACAGCTGGTGGTCTTGGAAAGAATAGATGTCCAAGATAATATGGAAATCAAACATGACCTTAGAGAAATAAAAAGGATTTGTGGGCATAAAGAACTTTCTTGTTTTTGTGAGAAGGTACACATACATTGACTACTGACATTGTACACTAACAAGCCAACTGCACAGTTCACAGATCTACTCCACTACTTTGCAGCCACTGTGCTTTTATAGGTGTCAGAAAGAGTTCTGTATGTTTTTAGGTTCAGTACCACCAGTGGCTAAATGTACACTCAATCAAGGAAAAGAAAAACCTCTACCCCTCCTCGAGCATGGAAAGCATGATGATTGGTCAAGGACAAGAGCTGTATGTCACACAATATTTACTGATAAGTGGGATTTCCCATTTAGTCTGAGGACAAAGTCGATTTGCACCTATTTATACAGTGAGTGGCAGTGAGTGGCAGTTATACAGTGAGTGGCCTGGACCACAATGATCTACACATACAATGCTCCCATTGACTCACTTACATTTGACTCAACAGAAGGTAGCACATATATTTGGAGATTAACAAAAAAAAATATCCACAGGCAAGATATATGTAAGTCAAAACACTTTTTCAAACGTTTTCTGAACAATGTGACTATATATTGAAGGAATTTTTAACTGAAAGCAAAACGTCAAAACGAACCAGATAAATCATGGTTAATGAATGGGCGTGAATGACGTAAGTCAAAACGTTTTTTGAAAATTGTTTGTAATATTGTGAATATATATTGAAGGAATTCATAACTGTAAGCAAAGTGTCAAAACGAACTAGATAAATCATAGTTAATGGCTGTACGTTATTGTCATGGAATCAGATTTTTGTCCAGTGGGTTGTGATATTCCAATTTTAAGTAAAGTATTTGGGGCCTGATTTAGAATTTGACAGTTAGGGTACTCAATTGCAACTGAGACAGAGTACCCTGTCTGCCAAACACTCAGCCCATTTGTCTGATTAACAAGCAGGTAGACCTTAAGTATGTCACTGACAGAACCTGCTCCAGCTCTGTTGCTGATATACTTCTTGGAATCCTGGCAGAGTACAGACCATCTGTTTTTGGTCATTTGTTTACCCACCTAATTTAGAGGGGCAATTGAATGGCCAGTTTTCATTCTCCCTTACTGCAGTAAAACAACATGGTGATAAGGGACAATGAAAATGTTTAAATGACCCCGCACAATGGGAGGCATTTCCCATGGTGTGGGGGTCATTAGTTTTTGTTTTTCAAAACAATCTTTTGCTTTGAGATTTTGTTGTTGGAAAAACATAAACATAATTAAAGTATGTTTGGGGGGCTGCCAAGTTGCGGGAGCACTCCATCACACTTTTAACACAGTGACAGGAAGGATCGTGACAGCAGTTCCTGGAAATGTTCAGAAATGTCTGCAGAGCCGAAGTACATCTTTAAGTGTGAAGGATGGGCACTAACCAGGGTGAGGGAGTATTTTACTCCATCGCCCTGATGGAGTAAAGACCATCCTCCGCATTCTAAATCAACCTCACAGTTTTAGTGATGGGGGAGACAATCATTAGAGATTCTAGTTTGTCCTAAGGATGACTTTGTTCACATCTTGTTTAGAGTAGTACATGTATTCCTGATGGCTAAATATTCACAGATATTGGTCTGTGGTGTCCTATATTATAAAATGTCTTCAGGTAGAATTGTTTCATTAGTCTACACGTAAATATGCTAGCTTTTGTCCACCTTTCATTTAAATGTGAGTTAATAAAGATTTGATTAAAATAAAATGCCTAATAAATGGTTTTGTAATATGATGTTCAAGGGTTCAATTGTTTTTCTGCTTCATAAATATTTTGGATTGTTTCTCAGTGGGTTGGTAGTTTGTTTCATTCACAAAATGTATTTTATAGTAAATTTATTAAATTAAATGTTTCCTGTGGGACCACTATGTATGTGAAATAGTTGCCTCAGACACCTGGTATTAATTGAGGAGCCCTATTGTTGTAATGGTGCCAAAAGAGGGCAAACGTTTTCCATACGGTTCCGTGGGGAAGTATTTCTGTATGACAGCTACTTCTAGTCAACAAGACAGAAGGTCATGTTTTTTTTCTTACCCTCGGATTTTCACACCCATCAAAGTCTCCAATTTCCAAAAGGTAGTTACGACATTTTCATGGGAGGTAAAGTTGCACTTCCACTGCATTATGTGAATTGGAAACAGGGATGCTAGGGCTCAGACAATCCTTTTTTTAAGTTTAAAGAGAACGTTTATTAATAATTGATACAATATTCAAAATATATAAATTCATTTGATCGCATGAGTAAAATAATACAATAACAGTTCAATTTAATGAAAAAGTACTCTTTGAGAAACACAATAGATATATTAATGCTTTGAAATATGAGTATATATGCATATATTAAATATAGAGATATATAGAGTTATAAACAATATGAGTAAGTACAATAAAATATAAAGGAAAACAATTCATGGAGGATTAGAAACCTCTTCATTTCTAGGAAAATGATTACGTGAAGAATAAGCCAAAGAGTTTAGGTAATTTGTAACAGGTATCCATAACATATCTCTTTTATTAGCAAGTGATAAGGGGGAAACATAAGCTCTATCTAGCCTATGACTATAACATATACCATACCACCAAGCTTGAAAGGATAATTTAGAAGAGTCCTTCCAAGTTTTCGTAATTTGTTGAAAAGCAACAGCCAATAATAAATCTAAGACTAAGATATTACTTTTTTGATATAGAGACCATTCCTCTGGAAGACTGCCCAAAAACATATTTGTAAAGCTCAAGGTAATTTGAGTGCTAAAAATAGTGTTACTTTGATTCCATACTTTAACCTAAAATTGAAATGTATATGGACAATCAAAAAGCATATGTTTAAGATCTGAGACTGGCCTATTACAAGACCAACAAGAGGATGGAAGGCTAGAGTTCAGTTTATGTAAAGATGATGGTGTAATTAATAACCTATTATAAATAAAAAAAATAAAGTTTGAATTGCATTAGCTGCTCTTGAGGATTTTCGTATTTTAATCCACACCTTATTCCATAAAGAAGGTGGAAATGAAGTATCCAAATCTTTCTCCCACTGTAATTCTATTGCAGATTTAGGTCTGTCATCAGGAATAGCTGTAATTATTTGATAAATATGAGATGCAGATAAAGACTGTAATAGAAGAATACTTAATTAGAAAAGGTCGGACATAAGGTGTTTGCTGAGCTGGAAAAGATTGATATGAATTATTCACAACATGTATTAAAGCATCATACTTTCTAGCAAAAAGGGACAGAAACGAAAGAAGAAGTTGTGCCAGTACAAAAGAAAGAGGAGATTCGTTTTCAAAAAGTTGGTGCACCTAACTTAACCCGTTTAAATGACACGTTTTCCAGTAGAAAGTTCTATTATTCAACTTGATGTACTTATTATACCAAATTGACAAATTCAGAAACTGTACTCTGTCTCCATTGTATGGAGCAAAAATAGGCTGCAGAATTCTGCATGAAATTTTCAAAATAGGAAGGGAAATAGATGTTGGTTTATTTGACAGAGTTAATACCTCCAGAAATGTAAAAGGGACAACAAATGACTTTTCAGCTTCAACCCATGATGGTAAAATAATAGAATCATCTTCATTCAATAAATAAGAAGCTTGTTTAAGGGAAAAGGCCATATGATAAGAGCAAAGGTTCAGAAAGTTAACCCCTCCAAAGATTTTAGGCCTCATTAATTGTTGGAGGGACATTTTGGGTCCCTTATTATTCCATAAGAGTTTGGCTAAAATAGAGTTCAGCTTCTTAAAATAATGACATGGTATATTAATTGGAATATATGATAAGTAAAAGAGGATTACAGGGAGCAACATCATTTTAAGAGAGTCTAATCTACCCCACAAGGATAAAAATAAAGGATTCCATTTAGATATGAGAGAATCAAGAGTAAAAAATAGTTGCAAAAAAATTACAGGAAGTTGTATCTTTAAAAGAAGATTTAAACCAAAGACCTAAGTATTTAATTGTATCATTGTTCCAGTGCAAATTTGAAGATTTAACATTTTCAGGAAGGCAGAATTTATTTAAAGGAAGTATTTCACACTTATCTTTGTTTAACTTATACTCTGAAATGGAAGCAAAATTCTTTAATTTAACTGAAGATTGCAGATTTGATATAAAAAGTAAAATATCATTAGCATAAGTCGAACATTTTATCTGCCTTTCCTCATATTGGAAACCATGTAATTTTGGATTAGCTCTAAGTTTCAATAAAAAGGGTTCCAAAGCAAGAACAAACAAAAGCGGTAACAACGGACATCCCTGACGAACTCCTCTAAAAAGCGAGAATGAGGGAGTGATGAGACCATTTAGAAAAATAGCAGCTTTAGGAGAGGAATATAATAATAAAATTAGATTTATGAATTTAGTTCCAAAGCCAAACCATGAAAGCGTCAAAAAAATAAAGAGCCAATTAACACGATCAAAAGCTTTTTCAGCATCTAGAGCATGGATACTCAAAGTACGGCCCGGGGGCCGCGTGCGGCCCTCCTGACCTTTACATGCGGCCCCCTGGGCAACAGGAGTAAAGGGCTGCTGTTCACTAGATTTAGCTCTACAAATAAAATATCTTAAATAGAGAATCAATTGTTTACTTTACAGTGCAGATGCTGAAATTTTGCTGTCCTCATATGTGATAATGACAAAAAGGAGGGAAAGTGAAATGAAGCAATTGTTTAGGATCACACAATTTGGAAAAGTGGGAAAGCCGAGATTAATCTCAGGTTTCCTAGTTTCATATTGCTCAATTCAGTCACTAGGCGTATATCCTTCACTTCGCCTACCCATACCAAAAAAACAATCCCCCTAATCCCCTCGCCCGGCCGCCATTCATCTGGCATCGATGCGGCCCTCAGGCACATCACAGACCAAACTGTTTGGCCCCTGTGAAAATGTTTGTGAGTACCCATGATCTAGAGCAATTGCAGATAGAGAGTCTTTATAAGTCACAGACTTACTTAAAATATTAAAAAATTATCTTGTGTTGTCAGATAATAAACATTCTTCAATAAAACCAGACTGCTCTTTACCAATTAATTTAGGAAGAATCAGTTCCAAATGCAGAGCAATACATTTAGAAAATTTTTTATTATCCAAATGAACTAGAGAAATAGGTCTATAATTCTTACAAAACTTTAGATCTTTGTTATCTTTTGGTATAAGAACTACTAAAGCATCTTGAAAGGAGCCTCCAGAGGATTTTGCGTTGACAAAATAGTAAAAAGTTGAAATAATCTTGGAACTAATAGTTTAGAGAAATTAAAATAAATTTCTATAGTAAAGCCATCTGGGCCTGGAGCTTTAACTTTCTTGATAAGATGTAGTGCATTAAGAATGTCATTAACGGAAGTATCATTATCAAGAGCAGCAAATTCAAAAGGGGGAAGTATAGGTGGATTAATGGTTGACAAATATTGATTAAGAAGATCCTGCATTGGGTAAAATATTGGAGTATATAATTGTGTGAAGAAATGAACTAATTAATTAAAAATGTCATCATTCTTATTTAATAAAAAATTGGAAGAATTGTAAAGAGATTCTATATTTGTTCTATCCTTTTTAATTTTGAGATAATTTGTTTTGTTTTGACCCCCATAGTGCTTAGCACTAGATTTAAGAAGTTGAGAATTAGCAATATTAGTCGAATTTTTATTAAAAGTAAATTTAGCTTGAATTATTCATTAAGACAACTTGTAGACTTGGAAGAGTGATATAGATTTTCTAATTGTTTGATACGATCCATAAAATGAAGTAATTTTTTGTATCCGTTTTCCTTTTATTGGCAACATAGGAAATAATAAAATCCCTAGCTGCCGCTTTACAAGCATCCCAAATTATCTGAACAGATAACTGAGGGCTATCATTTTCTAAAAAGAATTGTGTTGCACACTTCTCTAAAAGCTGAGTAAAATTAGTATCAAGAAGTAAAGAATTATTAAATCTCCATCTATTGTTTGGCTGATTGTGTGCGATAAGATCAAGATCCATACTCACTGCAGCATGATCCGAGATTAATATAGAGCCAATTTCCAAAATCAAAAACATGCTGTACGAGATGCTGTGAGAAAAATAAATAAATAAATAATCCTCGATTGGGAAGAATGTACGGGGGAGAAAAAGGAATCTTCCTGTAATGTGGGGTTACACAATCTCCAAACATCTGTTAATCCTCTTCGTTTAATCACAGAGGTAAACTGTGAGAATATGGTGGATGGTATAAATCTAGAACTGGATTTATGATCAATAAAAGGGTCCATAACCATATTACAATCTCCTCCAGAAATTAAATATGTATCTGAAAGAGTCATTAACTTAACTAATATTTCATTTCAGAAAGATTTATCAGTTTTGGGAGGAGCATAAACATTAAATATAGTTAAAGTTACTTTATACAACGAAACTATAATCCATCTACCCATCACATCAATTTCTTGAGAAATAACAGAGATATTCAAAGCTTTATGACACAATATAATGACTCAATTTTTCTTCCCTGTTCCTGGAGATGAAAAAACATGTCCTAACCATTGCCTTTTAAGTTTGGCTACTTCATTATCCGATATATGAGTCTCTTGTAAAATGGCAATATCAGCTTTTAATTTTAAAATATGTGTTAAAACTGTTTGACGCTTTATTGGGGATCCTAAACCTTTAACATTCCATGAAATAAATCTAATTGTCATTTAAAATAAAGATTATATAATACAACTATGGCTTACTGCAAATAAACCAACTATTGTTGTGGAAAAATTGAACCAAAAGAAATATATTGACGTACAGAAGGAAAAGAATATAACTATGAACAGGAAAAAATAGTAAAAGAAGAGGAGAAGGAGAAGGCGAGAAAGAGAATAATACAATAAAGAAAGAAACATCAAAAATACAAAAAACAATTAGAACAAGTAATATAAACATACCTATAAGACAAAAATAACATGAGGGTGGTGAAACCACAAAGGGAAGACAACGCAACTTTCACTCTATGACTGCAGACAAGGAAGGGAAGAGAGACCAGGCCACCCTGGTAGCCACCAAAAAAGATGAGTACTTTAATGAAGTAAAATCTAAAAAGAGAAGAAAATTGGGAAACTCAAATCCCTTAGAAAATATGTCACTCTTAAGATTACATAAACCAGTAATAAGCGTAACCATTAAATAAAAAAAACAATATAATAGTCAAGTCTCTGTTACTTTAGAAGTATCCATTTTTTCACCTATACAAGAGTCAATAAATTGCTGAAGTAATATTGGGTCTTCATATGTTGTGATTTTATTATTGTAAGTCACCTTGAACAAACATGGATGAAAGAGACCATATTGAGCATTAAGTGACTTTAATGCCGGACGCATATCCAAAAATTTCTTTAGTTTGTCCACCATCGACTTAGCATAATCCTGAGCAAAGAAGAGATTGGAACCTGACCACATGATCCGACCTTTAGCTCTGGCTGCTCTGGGAACCTTTAGCAGGTCTACATCCTCCAAAAAATAAAGTATTATTCCTCTTGGCATCTTTGACGTCGAAGCCATATGAGAAGGATGACCAACTCTATGTGCTCTTTGTATATTTAAAGCAGGTGAAGTAGGCAGATCTAGAATTTTGGGCAAAAACGAATTAAAGAAAGATAATGAGTCTGAACCTTCAATTCCTTCAGGTAGACCATAATTACGGAGACTATTTTTTCGGTCCTGATGTTCTATATCTTCTGCATGTTTCTTCAACATAACGACTTCAGATTGTAGAGACTTAATAGACGCAACTGAGTCCTCAAGCACTTCCACTTTTCGTTCTACATGAGAGATTCTGTTCTCCACAAGAGACCATTTGTCATCCAAAATTTGCAGTTGTTTATTTGTATCTTCCATATAGAGTTTAAGAGCTCTTATTTCCTCAAGAAGTAACTCCATAGATATGGTATATACAACTTTAATAGGAGACAGAGGATCCTTTTTAGCTCTCTTATTTGTGGAC
Source organism: Pleurodeles waltl (assembly GCF_031143425.1). Classification (NCBI taxonomy): domain Eukaryota; kingdom Metazoa; phylum Chordata; class Amphibia; order Caudata; family Salamandridae; genus Pleurodeles; species Pleurodeles waltl. The sequence goes on along the minus strand of NC_090448.1, from coordinate 416,177,147 downwards.
GTTGATACCGTTACTGGAAGTTTGGACGATACTTTATTAATAACAGAAGAGGGAGAAATAGGCATTGAAGGTGTAATATCAAGATTAGTAGCTCCTGTACTCTCCATTTTTGATAAAAGGGTGAATGAGTTCGAAAAAGGAATATTATCAAAACTTTAATTACTTTGTACTTTACTATTAGTCAATTGAAGGTTTCTAGATCTGCCCATAAGCAATATATATAATTTTGCCCAATATGTAGTAAATCATATATTGTATCAAATATGGTCCCACCTCAGAAAAAAGTAGACCAATATATGAATTAAACTGGACATATTCTGGCAAAAACCAGGATACGATCAGCAGAGAGCGTAAGTAAACATGTTTAGGCCAAAAAGTGCAAAAAGAATACCTATTAGTCTAATTTCCTGACTTTGTAAAACTTGCTTGTCTCACAGATGCATATGCTAATTTCACACAACATTTATCGAGTCATGTAATGTCATACCCTACATTCTTCTATGCTCGGAGACCACAAATTAGAAGCTTGACTTTCTGCATCTTACCCCAAGAACCACTCAGACTGCTAACCCTGCGCCAATTGTTGGTTCTTTGAAACTCTTTTCTAGCATTGAGGCTTGTGGAGCAACAGGGGCACCCTAGTACTCGGATCTTGCATTAGCTGCACAGGATAAAAAAAAATGATACCTCTGAATAGGAAGAATAGAGAAGCTGTTGTGTTGTATTTTTCAGTTATACTGGCACAAGCTTTGTACACGGTCAAGTATGACAGCAGATCTTTTTTGCCACCATATGTTATGTTGTGTTAAATAAACTTATATTGCACAAAGCTACTCAATAGAGTTACCATTCAGCAGACAATGTGAAAAAACACTTCTCTGGCGTTTGTTATCAACAGCGGAATAAAATGAGCAAACTGACAATTTGATATGATTTAGCTGGATTCATTTATGTCAATCGCCTGACAAGTCTAGCTTCAAGGCACTGATATAGCAATCATAGTAGAAACCATAACACAAATAAATAGATCAACTACATAAACCCTGCAAAAACCCAAAATTAATATGCAGGTGTAAGATAGTAATCAGAGCAAAGATATAACAACCACTATAAACAAATAATTGAACTACAATTTAGGAATACTTTTTCGAACTCACAGTCTAATTCGCACACACCAAGCCCTCTTACTGTACAGCAAATCCATGTTAACATATGTGGAGACCTGTGACAAATATAACATTATCAAACATGTAGAGAAAGCCTGTACATGCAACAGTTCACTTAATTCATACTCAGCATGTTGTTATTTGTAGGTTACAATGTGGGCAAAAGGACCTTCCAGGGAGTTCTGATTTTCTTCGTAACATAACAGTCACATTTGTATAGCACACATTCATCACTGAGTAGATCTCTTGGCACTGCTGACAGGTAACAGAGGTTATGCCCCACTTGAAGAAAAAAACTCAGTATACGTGGTATTCCCCAAAATGTAAGTTTTAATCGGAAATGATAAATGATGCCTGCTTCTCCAGGGCTATCGTAGTCTCAATCTGGGATGTATGATGGAACAACGCATGCACGTTCCACGCATACCTTTACTACATGATAAGTATAGTGCATGGTCATTAACCCCTTAGCTGCTGGGCCTTTCCCCCCCCAGTGCTGAGCCCTTTTTTGGCTATTTGGGGTAGTTCGCGCTTAGGGCTTCATAACTTTTTGTCCACATAAGCTAACCACGCCAAATTTGCGTCCTTTTTTTCCAACATCATAGGGATTCTAATGGTACCCAGAGTTGGTGGTTTCCCCTGGAGGAGACCAAGAAAATAGCCAAAATACAGTGAAAATTTTGTTTTTTCCAAAAAAATGGGAAAAAAGGGCTGCCGAAGAAGGCTTGTGGTTTTTTCCCTGAAAATGCCATCACCTAAGGGTTTCTGGTGCTGAAATCACTATCTTCCCACCTTTCAGGAACGGGCAGACTTGAATCAGAAAACCGAATTTTTCAACACAAATTTGGCATTTTACTGGGACATACCCCATTTCTACTATATTTGGTGCTTTCAGCCTCCTTCCAGTTAGTGACAGGAATGGGTGTGAAACCAATGCTGGATCCCGGAATGCTAAACATTTCTGAAAACTAGACAAAATTCTGAATTCAGCAAGGGGTCATTTGTGTAGATCCTACAAGGTTTTCCTACAGAAAATAACAGCTGAAATAAAAAAATATTGAAATTGAGCTGAAAACAACAGCCATTTTTCTTTATGTTTTACTCTGTAACTTTTTCCTGCGATGTCAGATTTCTGAAAGCAATATACCGTTTTGTCTGCTGGACTCTTCTGGTTGCGGGGATATAAAGGGCTTGTAGGTTCATCAAGAACCCTAGGTACCCAGAGCCAATAAATAAGCTGCACCCTGCAGTTGGTTTTCTTTCTATACTGGGTATACAGCAATTCATTTGCTGAAATATGAAGAGTGAAAAAGAGGTATCAAGAAAACCTTTGCATTTCCAAAATGGGATCAAGATAAGGTTTTGAGGAGCAGTGGTTATTTGCACATCGCTGAATTCCGAGGTGCCCATACTAGCATGTGAATTGCAGGGCATTTCTCAAATAGACGTCTTTTTTACACACTCTCTTATATTTGGAAGGAAAAAATGTAGAGAAAGATAAGGGGCAATAACACTTGTTTTGCTATTCTGTGTTCCCCCAAGTCTCCCGATAAAAATGATACCTCACTTGTGTGGGTAGGCCTAGTGCCCGCGACAGGAAATGCCCCAAAACACAACATGGACACATCCTATTTTTTTTATAGAAAACACAGCTGTTTTTTCCAAAGTGCCTACCTGTAGATTTTGGCCTCTAGCTCAGCCGGCACATAGGGAAACCTACCAAACCTGTGCATTTCTAAAAACTAGAGACCTAGGGCAATCCAAGGAGGGGTGACTCGCGGGGCTCGGACCAGGTTCTGTTACCCAGAATCCTTTGCAAACCTCAAAAAGTGGCTAAAAAAACAAGTTTTCCTCAGATTTCGGTGACAGAAAGTTCTGGAATCTGAGAGGAGCCACAAATTTCCTTCCACCCGGCGTTCCCCCAAGTCTCCCGATAAAAATGATACCTCACTTGTGTGGGTAGGCCTAGCGCCCGCGACAGGAAACGCCCCAAAGCGCAACGTGGACACATCAAAAATTTTGGAAGAAAACAGAGGTGTTTTTTGAGAAGTGCCTACCTGTAGATTTTGGCCTCTAGCTCAGCCGGCACCTAGGGAAACCTACCAAACCTGTGCATTTCTGAAAACTAGAGACCTAGGGCAATCCAAGGAGGGGTGACTCGCGGGGCTCGGACCAGGTTCTGTTACCCAGAATCCTTTGCAAACCTCAAAAAGTGGCTAAAAAAACAAGTTTTCCTCAGATTTCGGTGACAGAAAGTTCTGGAATCTGAGAGGAGCCACAAATTTCCTTCCACCCGGCGTTCCCCCAAGTCTCCCGATAAAAATGATACCTCACTTGTGTGGGTAGGCCTAGCGCCCGCGACAGGAAACGCCCCAAAGCGCAACGTGGACACATCAAAATTTTTGGAAGAAAACAGAGGTGTTTTTTGAGAAGTGCCTACCTGTAGATTTTGGCCTCTAGCTCAGCCGGCACCTAGGGAAACCTACCAAACCTGTGCATTTCTGAAAACTAGAGACCTAGGGCAATACAAGGAGGGGTGACTCGCGGGGCTCGGACCAGGTTCTGTTACCCACAATCCTTTGCAAACCTCAAAAAGTGGCTAAAAAAACAAGTTTTCCTCAAATTTCGGTGACAGAAAGTTCTGGAATCTGAGAGGAGCCACAAATTTTCTTCCACCCGGCGTTCCCCCAAGTCTCCCGATAAAAATGATACCTCACTTGTGTGGGTAGGCCTAGCGCCCGCGACAGGAAACGCCCCAAAGCGCAACGTGGACACATCCAAATTTTTGGAAGAAAACAGAGGTGTTTTTTGAGAAGTGCCTACCTGTAGATTTTGGCCTCTAGCTCAGCCGGCACATAGGGAAACCTACCAAACCTGTGCATTTCTGAAAACTAGAGACCTAGGGGAATCCAAGGAGGGGTGACTTGCGGGGCTCGGACCAGGTTCTGTTACCCAGAATCCTTTGCAAACCTCAAAAAGTGGCCAAAAAAACAAGTTTTCCTCACATTTCGGTGACAGAAAGTTCTGGAATCTGAGAGGAGCCACAAATTTCCTTCCACCCGGCGTTTCCCTAAGTCTCCCGATAAAAATGATACCTCACTTGTGTGGGTAGGCCTAGCGCCCGCGACAGGAAATGCCCCAAAACAGAACGTGGACACATCACATTTTTTCATAGAAAACAGTGCCTACCTGTGGATTTTGGCCTCTAGCTCAGCCGGCACCTGGGGAAACCTAGCAAACCAGCACATTTTTGTAAACTAGAAACCCAGGGGAATCCAAGATGAGGTGACTTGTGGGGCTCGGACCAGGTTCTGTTACCCAGAATCCTTTGCAAACCTCAAAATGTGGCTAAAATACCACGTTTTCCACACATTTCGGTGACAGAAAGTTCTGGAATCTGAGGGGAGCCACAAATTTCCTTCCACCCAGCGTTCCCCCAAGTCTCCCGATAAATATGATACCTCACTTGTGTGGTTAGGCCTGGTGCCTGCGACAGGAATAGATCACACAACGGTCAATGTTGGTCCTTACGTGAGGCAGCTGTTGACCCTGGGGTGATCCATTCCTGACACAGGCACTAGGTGTAGGCACTCAAGTGGGGTAGTGTTTTTATCAGGACAGGTGAGGAGTCACTGGGTGGTAGGAATGTTGTGGATCCCAGCATATTCCTGTAGTTTGTGTGACAGAAATGCGAGAAAAATAGAGTTTTTTCTCAACATTTCAGCTTTGCAGGGTATTCTGGGTAAGAAAACTTTGGGGAATCCACACAAGTCACACCTCTGTGGACTCCCCCGAATGTCTAGTTTCCAGAAATGTTTGGGTTTAGTGTGTTTCTCTATATGGCCGCCGAATCCAGGACCAAAAACACAGGTGCCTGCCTTACAAAACCAGTTTGTTTTGCCATAGACAATTTTGATGTCTCCACAATATGATTTGGGTGGTGGAATTTGGGGCTGAACTAAATTGGTGAGCTCCCAAGAGAGCACTCTCTCTCTGCTTGCCGCCTCATTCACCTGCTCTCTGGGTTGGCCTAACCCACTATTACCCAGTTGCACGAACAGCTTGCGAAGGGACAGCAGGACTGTCCTCATCACCTCCCTCATAATGTACTGGAAGAGGAGTTTTCGAATGGGACTCCTCTGACTGAAAAATCACTCCCAGAGTCTGCGCCATTGTCCTATCCCTCAGATGCTGTCTCAGTATCTGATGTCTCAGTCTCTGATCCTATGTCAGAGCGGTCCTCTATAACCCGAGTGCAGGCAGCAGTCATCCATCAAGATGCCATCTCTGCTATTGGCTAAACTGTTGCTCTAAAACACTAGCCTACGTAGACAGTCACAAAATCGATGGTGTGTGTGAGATACGTGCAACAGTAGAGGCCACCTTACCTGCGCTTCTTCCCTCAATCAGCACGTACTTTCAAGACACTCAAAAAACACCTTGTCACATACCATTCGTCACAGTCTTTAGCACCTCCTGCGCCCAGTCCAACAATCATTATTGGTGCTCCCACTCCCTCCTCCTCGGATTCCCTCATTACCACCCAGCAAAAGTGCCCTTCATCTCTCCATAGACTTTACTAATGTACTCAGCTATTTACATAAAATACAGATGTGCTCTTTGCAGTAGGCATATAAACCTTCTGCGCTTCTTTATGGCACTAAAACTGCCACTAGACAAGTCGGACCCTTTTCCCCCCAGGGAAACCACACACATATTGACAAAAGTGATGTATATATGACAGCCAACCACCTGAAACTCAACTCAAGCAAAACCGAAATAATCCTCTTTGGCCCTCACCAAAAAAACCTGGGACCCCCCATGGTGGCCCACCACGCTAGGCCCTGCACCCACCCCCGCCAACTACGCACGCAACCTCAGCATCATCCTAGACTCCTCCCTCTCTATGACCCAACAAATCAACGCTCTTACCTCCTCATGCTTCAACAAACTCCGTATACTGAAAAACATTAAAATGGATCCCCACAGAGACCAGAAAAACTGTCACTCACGCACTCATCAGCAGCAGGCTTGATTACAGAAACGCCCTCTACGCCGGCACCACTCTAAAACTCAAGTGCAAACTACACGCATCCAGAACTCAGCAGCACGACTCATCCTCGACCTCCACCGACACGAACACATCTCTCCACACCTCAAATCCCTCCACTGGCTCCCCATTGACAAAAGGATCACCTTCAAGATCCTCATCCTCACACACAAATCACTCCACAACACAGGCCCTGCCTACCTCAACGAGAGTCACCTTCCACACCCCCACACGAAACGTCTGTTCAGCTGACCTCTCTCTCGCCTCTGACCCCCGCATCAAACACACCACCACCGGGGGCAGATCCTTCTCCTACATTGCACCCAAAACATGGAACGCACTCACAACCCACATTCGCAAGACCCAAAACCTACTTCTTTTCAGGAAGGGCCTCAAAACCTGGCTTTTTGAACAGTGAACCTCCTAGCCCCTTTCCCTCCCCCCCGTCCCCCCCCCCAGCGCCTTGAGACCCTCACAGGTGAGTAGCGCGCTTTATAAATCTCTTTGATACAGATCTACCTATATATATATATATAAATATATATCTACATAGATATATCTATAGATATATCCAGGTACCTAGATATATCTATCTACATAGATATATATATATAGATATATACATATATTTTTTTTTAGTTGTTGTATGGTTTCCTTGGGGGCCAAAATGGCCCCCAGGGAAACCCTACAACATCTAAAAAAAAAATTGCCCCCACAGGGGGTCACCCTGCCCACGGGCGACCCCCTGTCATTTCATTTTTTTTTTAATTTTTTTTTTTTTTTTTTTTTAAATCCCCTGGGGGGGGGGGGCGCGATCGCGCCCCCCCCCTCCCCAGGGGGCACCTACCTTTTTATTTTTTTAGGAAAATTATGCCGGGGGGGGGGGCGGCCCGTTTTCCGGGGGGGGGGCTGCCCCCCAAAAGTGAAATCCCTGGTGTCTAGTGGGGTTTCCTGGCCCCCGATCGCAGCTGTGCTGCGATCGGGGGCCAGGAAACCGTTTCAGAAGGCCTCATAAGAAAGGGGAGACGAGGCCTTCTGAAACTGACGTCACAAAGGGGCGGGTGGGGGGCGGGGGGAGACACGGTAGCTTCCGTGTCTCTCGGGGGGGGAAAAAAAATAACAAAAAAATCCTCGGGTGCGACGCACCCGAGGATTTATTAATGCCCTTCCTGGTGTCGGCCACTGGTCGTGACCCGCACCAGGGAGGGTGTGTGGGCGTCGGCCAGTGGCCGACGCCCGCATTTAAGAGGTTAACACGCATGCACTTACCACAAAATGTTTTTACCACACATATGCTTTTACCACGCATGTCTTAACCACAAAACTTTTATAGTAAAGGCGTGAGTGATAAAGGCATATGCGTGGTAAAAAGTAGAGGTAAGTATAATATTATGTATAGTTGTCACTAGGTAGTTATAATTGGGACCTAGTTTTTTGTCTTTCCTATATCGTTTGATGAATCTCAATGACATTTTCCCAAAAAAAGTGTCACAGTGATGCTTGTTGCACATGGAAAGTTTCGGGGTGATCCATCAAGCGGGGGCCGAGAAAATGGGAGATGAAAAAAGGTTGTGTTTGCCATGTTAATTTCCATAGGATTTTGTAGACATGACTACAGCCCGAACCACTGAACGAAATTACACCAAATTTGGCAGAAAGCTAGCTGGCGGTACGCAGGTCACGCTTTTGGTTATTTGGAGTAAAACTGTTCTGTAGTTTTTTGAGAAAAAATAAAGAAAGAGGAAATTCATTTTCAAATAGTTGGCGCACCCAACTTAACCCGTTTAAATGCCACGTTTTCCAGTAGAAAGTTCTATTATTCAACTTGATGTACTTATTATACCAAATTGACGAATTCAGAAACTGTACTCTGTCTCCATTGTATGGAGCAAAAATAGGCTGCAGAATTCTGCATGAAGTTTTCAAAATAGGAAGGGAAATAGATGTTGGTTTATTTAATAGTTAATACCTCCGGAAATGTAAAAGGGAGAACAAATGACTTTTCAACTTCAACCCATAATGGTAAAATAATAGAATCATCTTCATTCAATAAATAAGAAGCAGAGCAAAGATTCCGAAAGTTAACCCCTCCAAAGATTTTAGGCCTCATTTTTGGAAGAACATTCTGGGTCTCTTATTATTCCATAAGAATTTGGCTAAAATAGAGTTCAGCTTCTTAAAATAATGACATGGGATATTAATTGGAATATATGATAAGTAAAAGAGGATTACAGGGAGCAACATCATTTTAAGAGAGTCTAATCTACCCCACCAGGATAAATATAAAGGATTCCATTTAGATATGAGAGAATCAAGAGTAGAAAATGGTTGCAACAAATTAAAGGAAATTGTATCTTTAAAAGAAGATTCAAACCAAAGACCTAAATATTTAATTTTATCATTGTTCCAGTGAAAATTTGAAGATTTAAAATCTTCAGGAAGGCAGAATTTATTTAAAGGACGTCTTTCACACTTATCTTTATTTATCTTATACTCTGAAATGGAAGCAAAATTATTTACTTTGAATAGGGAAGTAGGAACTGAAGATTGAGGATTTGATATAAAAAGTAAAATATCATCAGCATAAGTCAAAAATGTTATCTGCCTTTCCTCAGATTGGAAACCATGCAAATTTGGATTAGCCCTAAGTTTCAATAAAAAGGGTTCCAAAGCAAGAACAAACAAAAGCGGTGACAACGGACATCCCTGATGAACTCCTCTATAAAGTGAGAACGAGGGAGAGATGAGACCATTTAGAAAAATAGCAGCTTTAGGAGAGGAATATAATAATAAAATGAGATTTATGAATTTAGTTCCAAAGCCAAGCCATGAAAGCATCAAAAAAATAAAGAGCCAATTAACACGATCAAAAGCTTTTTCAGCATCTAGAGCAATTGCAGATAGAGAGTCTTTATAAGTCACAGACTTGCTTAAAATATTAAAAAATAATCTTATGTTGTCAGATAATAAACATCCTTTAATAAAACTAGACTGCTCTTTACCAATTAATTTAGGAAGAATCAGTTCCAAATGCAGAGCAATACATTTAGAAAAAATGTTATACTCCAAATTAACTAGAGAACTAGGTCTATAATTCTTACAAATTTTGGTTATCTTTTAGTATAAGAACTATTAAAGCATCTTGAAAGGAGCCTCCAGAGGATTTTGCATTGACAAAATAGTAAACAGTTGAAATAATCTTGGAACTAATAGTTTAGAGAAAAGTAAATAAAATTATATTGTAAAGCCATCTGGGCCTGGAGCTTTACCTTTCTTGAGAAGATGTAGTGCATTAAGAATGTCTTTAACGGAAATATCATTATCAAGAGCAGCAAATTCAAAAGGGGGAAGTACAGGTGGATTAATGGTTGACAAAGATTGATTAAGAAGATCCTACGTGGGGTAAAATGCACGAGTATATAATTGTGCGAAGAAATGAACAAATTAATTAAAAATTTAATCATTCTTATTTAATAAAAAATTGGAAGAATTGTAAAGAGATTCTATCTTTGTTCTATCCTTTTTAATTTTAAGATAATTTGTTTTGTTTTGACCCCCATAGTACTTAGCACTAGATTTAAGAAGATGGGAATGAGCAATATTAGTTGAATTTTTATTAAAAGTAAATTTAGCTTGAAGTAATTCATTAAGACAACTTGTAGACTTGGAAGAGTGATATAGATTTTCTAATTGTTTGTTACGATCCATAAAATGAAGTAATTTTTAGTAGCCGTTTTCCTTTTATTGGCAACATATGAAATAATAAAATCCCTAGCTGCCGCTTTACAAGCATCCCAAATGATCTGAACAGATAACTGAGAGGTATCATTTTCTAAAAAGAATTGTATTGCAAACTTCTTAAAAAGTTGAGTAAAATTAGTATCAAGAAGTAAAGAATTATTAAATCTCCATCTATTATTTGGCTGATTGTGTGCGATAAGATCAAGATCCATACTCACTGGAGCATGATCCGAGATTAATATAGAACAATGTTGTACGAGATGCTGTGAGAAAAATAAATAAATAATCCTCGATTGGGAAGAATGTACGGGGAGAAAAAGGAATATTCCTGTAATGTGGGGTTACACAATCTCCAAACATCTGTTAATCCTTTGTGTTTAATCACAGAGGTAAACTGTGAGAATATGGTGGATGGTATAAATCTAGAATTGGATTTACGATCAATAAAAGGGTCCATAACAATATTACAATCTCCTCCAAAAATTAAATATTTATCTGAAAGAGTCATTAACTTAACTAATATTTCAATCCAGAAAGAAGGAGCATAAACAATAAATATAGTTAAAGTTACTTTATTAGTATACATCGAAACTATAATCGATCTACCCATCCCATCAAATTCTTGAGAAATAACAGAGATATTCAAAGCTTTATGACACAATATAATGATTCAATTTCTCTTCCCTGTGCCTGGAGATGAAAAAACATGTCCTACCCATTGCATTTTAAGTTTGGCTACTTCATTATCCGATATATGAGTCTCTTGTAAAAGGGCAATATCAGCTTTTAATTTTAAAATATGTGTTAAAACTGTTTGACGCTTTATCGGGGATCCTAAACCTTTAACATTCCATGAAATAAATCTAATTGTCATTTAAAATAAAGATTGTATGATACAACCATGGCTTACTGCAAATAAACCAACTATTGTTGTGGAAAAATTGAACCAAAAAAGATATTTTGACGTACAGAAGAAAAAGAATATAACTATTAACAGGAGAAAATAGAAAGAGAAAAAGGATAATAGGAAGAAATAGTAAAAGAAGGAGAAGGCGAGAAAGAACATAATACAATATAGAAAGAAACATTAAAAAAACAAAAAACAATCAGAACAAGTAATATAAACATACCTATAAGACAAAAACAATATGAGGGTGGTGAAACCACAAAGGGAAGACGATGCAACCTTCACTCTATGACTGCAGACACGGAAGGGAAGAAAGACCAGGCCACCCAGGTAGCTACAAAAAAAGACTAGTACTTTAATGAAGTAAAATCTAAAAAGAGAAGAAAATAGGGAAATTCAAATCCCTTAGAAAATATGTCACTCTTAAGATTCCATGAACCAGTAATAAGCGTAACCATTAAATAAAAAAACAATATAATAGTCAAGTCTCTGTTACTTTAGAAGTATCCATTTTTTCACCTCTACAAGAGTCAATAAATTGCTGAAGTAATATTGGGTCTTCATATGTTGTGATTTTATTATTGTAAGTCACCTTGAACAAACATGGACGAAAGAGACCATATTGAGCATTAAGCGACTTTAATGCCAGACGCATATCCAGAAATTTCTTTAGCTTGTCCACCATCGACTTAGCATAATCCTGAGCAAAGAAGAGATTGGAACCTGACCACATGATCTGACCTTTAACTCTGGCTGCTCTGGGAACCTTTAGCAGGTCTACATACTCCAAAAAATAAAGTATTATTCCTCTTGGTTTCTTTGACGTCGAAGCCATATGAGAAGGATGACCAACTCTATGTGCTCTTTGTATATTTGAAGCAGGAGAAGTAGGCAGTTCTAGAATTTTGGGCAGAAACGATTGAAAGAAAGATAATGAGTCTGAACCTTCAATTCCTTCAGGTAGACCATAAATACTGAGATTATTTTTTCGGTTCTGATTTTCTATATCTTCTGCATGTTTCTTCAACATACCAACTTCAGATTGTAGAGACTTAGTAGGTGCAACTGAGTCCTCAAGCACTTCCACTTTTCATTCTACATGACTAATTCTGTTCTCCACAAGAGACCATTTGTCATCCAAAATTGGCAGTTGTTTATTTGTATCTTGCATATAGCGTTTAAGAGCTCTTATTTCCTTAAGAAGTAACACCATAGATATGGTATATACAACTTTAATAGGAGACTGAGGATCCTTTTTAGCTCTCTTATTAGTGGACGTTGATACCGTTACTGGAAGTTTGGACGATACTTTATTAATAACAGAAGAGGAAGAAATAGGCGTTGAAGGTGTAATGTCAAGATTAGTAGCTCCTGTACTCTCCATATTTGATAAAAGGGCGAATGGGTTAGAAAAAAGAATATTATCGGAACTTTTATTTCTTTGTACTTTACTATTAGTCAATTGAAGGTTTCTAGATCTGCCCATAAGCAATATATATATAATTTTGCCCAATATGTAGTAAATCATATATTGTATCAAATATGGTCCCACCTCAGAAAAAAGTAAACCAAAATATGAATTAAACTGGACATATTCTGGCAAAAACCAGGATACGATCAGCAGAGAGGATAAGTAAACACTTTTAGGCCAAAAAGTGCAAAAAGAATACCTCAGGCAACGATGTATAAAGGAGAAACAGAAATTATGAGGTGAAAACAAAAACAAAATGGCAGTCGCAATCGAATCCTCAGACGACTGCCATTTAATTCAGTCAATTAGGGCTTAAAAATAGCATTTCAAGTCATTCTAAGGGGAATAATGCAGTCCAGGCAAATTCTCCTATTGTTTCCTCTTTGCAACACTGATAAAAAATACTGATAAAGACGAGCCGGCTTCCTCGTCTCCCGCCGCCGTCACGGAGCTCAGGAAAAGGCTGCCGTCTTCGCTTGGCACCAAGCCACGCCCCTCACCATTGCTCAGACAATCCTGTCAGAAAATGTCTTACATTTAAAGGTGGCACCATAGCGCCCATTCCTATCCAAAAATTAATACACACTGAAAATTAATAGCATTTAATAGTAAATTAGAAAATGTTATATACTATCCTTGTACAAAAATGTGAAATGGAATACTATCATAATTTTAAACATCTCAAAAACTAAAAAGAATATTGGTGAAAGTTAGATACACCACAAACATTGCTCATATTCATCATACATCCCTAATCTATTAGTCTAATTTCCTGACTTTGTAAAACTTGCTTGTCTCACAGATGCATATGCTAATTTCACACATTTATCGAGTCATGTAATGTCATACCCTACATTCTTCTATGCTCGGAGACCACAAATTAGAAGCTTGACTTTCAGCATCTTACCCCAAGAACCACTCAGACTGCTAACCCTGCGCCAATTGTAGGTTCTTTGAAACTATTTTCTAGCATTGAGGCTTATGGAGCAACAGGGGCACCCTAGTGCTCGGATCTTGCATTTGCTGCACAGGATAAAAAAAATGATACCTCTGTATAGGAAGAATAGAGAAGCTGTTGTGTTGTATTTTTCAGTTATTCTTGCACAAGCTTTGTACACGGTCAAGTATGACAGCAGATCTTTTTTGCCACCATATGTTATGTTATGTTAAATAAATTTATATTGCACAAAGCTACTTAATAGAGTTACCATTCAGCAGACAATGTGAAAAAAACACTTCTCTGGCATTCGTTATCAACAGCGGAATGAAATGAGCAAACTGACAATTTGATATGATTTAGCTGGATTCATTTATGTCAATCGCCTGACAAGTCTAGCTTCAAGGCACTGGTATAGCAATCGTAGTAGAAACCATAACACAAATAAATAGATCAACTACATAAACCCTGCTAAAACCCAAAATTAATATGCATGTGTAAGATAGTAATCAGAGCAAACATATGGCAAACACTATAAACAAATAATTGAACTACAATTTAGGAATACTTTTTCTAACTCACAGCCTAATTTGCACACACCAAGCCCTTTTACTGTACAGCAAATCCATGTTAACATATGTGGAGACCTGTGACAAATATAACATTATCAAACATGTGGAGAAAGCCTGTACATGCAACAGTTCACTTAATTCATATTCAGCATGTTGTTATTTGTAGGTGACAATGGGGGCAAAAGGACCCTCAGGGAGTTCTGATTTTCTTCATAACATAACAGTCACATTTGTATAGCACCTATACTGAGTCGATTTCTTGGCACTGTTGACAGGTAACAGAGGTTATGCCCAACCTGAAGAAAAAAACTCAGTATAGGTGGTATTCCCCAAAATGTAAGTTTTAATCGGATATGATAAATGATGCCTGCTTCTCCAGGGCCATCGTAGTCTCAATCTGGGATGTATGACGGAAGAACGCACGCACGTTCCACGCATACCTTTACTACATGATAAGTATAGTGCATGGTCATTACCACGCATGCACTTACCACAAAATGTTTTTACCACGCATATGCTTTTACCACGTATGTCTTAACCACAAAACCTTTATAGTAAAAGCGTGAATGGTAAAGGCATATGCATGGTAAAAAGTAGAGGTAAGTATAATATTATATATAGTTGCCACTAGGTAGTTATAATTGGGACCTAGTTTTTTGTCTTTCCTATATCGTTTGATGAATCTTAATGAAATTAAGTTTCGGGGTGATCCGTCAAGCGGGGGCCGAGAAAATGGTAGATGAAAAAAGGTTGTGTTTGTCATGTCAATTTCCATAGGATTTTTTTAGACATGACTACAGCCCGAACCACTGGACGGAATTACACCAAATTTGGCAGAAAGCTAGCTGGCGGTACGCAGGTCACGCTTTTGGTTATTTGGAGTAAATCTGTTCAGTAGTTTTTTTAGAAATTTAAGGAAATTCAAATTTATACATCTCTGGCCACAAAGTATTTGCGAATAAAGACAAGCTTGTGCAGGGAAAGGCACAGCTCTGATTTGCTGCCAACACTTAAAACCAGGAAGTGTTGGCAGCCATCTTGGGACGCGGCTTGAGTGATGTCATCAGTGATGTCACTGACCATGTCATGAGTGATGTAATATGTGAGGTCATAAGCAGTGCATTATGGGAGCACAAGTTATAGTTAGCTCAAGTAACTATAACTGCTGAATTTCTACAGTTTTGTTAGAGTAAATTGAGAACCTAATTATAACGTATATGTAACCTTTCGTTCATTCAGTGAATTTCTAAGATTTTTTTTATTCTTTCTATTTCCTAACTATAATGTCCTGGTAACCTTTGTTTTTTTCAGGGAATATGGGTATTTATATATATATACCCACCCAAAACCTAAAAATGCCCTTACCACCCCATATCCCATACCCACTCTAAAACCTAAAAATGCCCTTACCACCCAAAAACCCATACCCACCATAAAACCTAAAAATGCCCTTACTCCCCAAAACCCATACCCACCCTAAAACCTAAAAATGCCCTTACCACCCAAAAACCCACACCCACCCTGAAACCTAAAAATGCCCTTACAACCCCAAAACCCATATCCACCCACCCTAAAACCTAAAAATGCCTTTACTACGCCAAATCCCATACCCAACCTAAAACCTAAAAATGCCTTTACCACCTATTACCATTACCCACCCTAAACACTATATATATATATATATATATATATATAGTAATATATATATATATATATATATATATATATATCTGTATATATATATATACATATATATATATACATATAGATGTGTATATATATACATATATATATATCTCACTCAACCCACTTAATACTTACCAGTACTTACCTTTAAAACCTTTACCACGCATACACATTTACCATTCATGCCTTTACAACCAAATTCGTTGTAAAGGCATGCATGGTAAAGTCATGTGTGGTAAAGCCATGCGTGGTAAACGCATATGCGTGGTAAACGCATATGCGTGGTAAAGGCATTGTTGTAAATGCATTGCATTGGCCGTGTTTTAAGTGATGTTTCCCCTCAATCTGCTGTGGGATTCAACCTTGTAAATATAGGGCCAGACACACATCTCCACAGGAGATGCATCAGTTCACTAAATCACCGTACCCAAATGATACTTCTTGCTGTAATTAGAACATGCTTAGGTCCCTGCCTGTACACTGCACTTTATGTAAATCTTTAACTATGTGTTTGTTCCCTCTCTGTTTGCTGTATCATCCTCAATAGGCATACATTTTGGAATTCCTGGGCATTACTTTTCCACCATCTTTCATTTCTTCCATACTGTCTTTGCTTTATCGGTTCACTTTTCCTGTAAAATAGTTCAACAAGTTAATAAACTGCAGCAGAGATCTTCAAATCATCCAGTATTGGTGAGTCCACTGAGCCCATCATTTTCTGAGGTCAATAAAATGTGTTTGTTTATGCTTATATTTGTGAATGGCCAGTGTTCTGTATTTGCCAAACTCATGGTTCTCTTGCTCTAATTTTTGGAGAGTTTATTCTTAAAAATCTAAACATTTTGGCCAGTGGTCGCAACAAATAGGGTGCTCATTTTGTAAACTCTTTAGCTTTCAGAGAAACACTCTATGAAGTTTAGTCCCTCACTTAAACAATTCTTACTTCTGGCTTAGCCAGCTGTCAGTCTCTGATTCATTCTACCACAGAACCAGGGAATGCCATGACTAAACTGATGAATTCCCTAGACCATCGATTCTTAACATTTTGACTTCTCTGGATCCCCTCTTAATAATTACTGGAATCTGAGGACCCCCACTGAGTCATTAATGGAAGCTAGGGACCCTTGTTCTAACCAATTTCTGATTTGAACTTCAAAACAGTACAAAATAACAAGTATTACCAAACAAATGCTCAAATATTAAAATATGTTGTTAATAGAAAAAGTTTTCAAAAGTACAATTTTGCTTTTTTTAATTGCATATACTTTATCAATTTTAAACTATTTGTTTTAATATTATTTATTTTTGTCAAACAGTCGCAGACATCCTGAGTAGGCCTCACTGACCACATGGAGTGGGGAACATGCTACATTCAGTTGCTGGAAAAAGAAGGTGGCACCAAATGACACCATTTCTGAAAGGGGGCTGATGTTGGCTACCAGACAGACATTTGTTTGAAAAACAATGTAAAGCATTCAATTTTCAGTTATTTCCAGTCTTTTTAATATAATGCATCATTTATTTGGGCAGTGTATATACTCTGGCCAAATATTCCAGGTAGGACTCCTTATGTAATAATGCATATTTTTGGTATTAATATTATTACATTCTTATTAGGCTTATTATTATTATTATTGTTGTTGTTCACTGCGGAGGAGGGTACGCTCAGTCACAGCTTATTTTTTTCTCCTTACTGGAGAGTGTAAGGATGTTATTTGTCCCCCTTTTGTTTTTCTGACTTCCAGTATTGTTGCGTGGCCAAAAAAACAAAGTCTGTGTTTTTTACCCTGATTATGAGTGGGTTTGGAGAGAAGGGGCTATTTACCAGCCCGGTACATACCAATATTCTGGAGTGACGTATTTACAATGGAAAAGCCATTTATTTTGAGTGTTATCACATAAAATGGGGTATAACCAGGGCCACTGAAATTATGCAACTGTGCAGCCTCTGCAATTTGTGCATAGTTACAGATTTGCTGCATTTGCCACATAATCCATCATCTGCCGCATAATCTGCAGATTTAAACAAAAAAGATGGTTTCTAGCTCAAATTGTTCAAAAGTTACTAAAAGAACAGAGGGACGTGTTGCCGCACAGTGAAAGGCCATTTGCAAAACTGGACTGGTCACCTTTCTGTTACTTATTGCTACGTCTGGGTATTAAAAGGGTACTAACGAGGCGCAACCCCTGCCCAGACGGTGTTATGAAGTTTAAAATTTTTTAAATAATGATGTAATATTATCACAAAATGTGCCGCATTATGCAGCATTATGCCTTTTCCCGCTGCCAGCATCGGCTCCTCCGCTATGGCGGAGGGGCTTTGCTCCTCCATCCCCGTCAGCAGCAGCACAGGTAATGACAGGGACCGTGCACAGCCCTTCCCCTCAGTGCGCCTGTATGTTTACATAAACTAATAATGTAAAGTAAAACAGTTTCACATATGCGAGCTGATGGTCGCCATGACTTCTGCCCTGCGAGATCGCGCTGCACAGGAAATGAAAAGATAAAGTAGTCAAGAAAACACCTGAAAGCACGGAGCCTCGTATGTTTTCAGTAGTTTACCAGTGCGCTCGAGGAGGGCTAAACACCAGAAAAGGCTTGACGTATGCATGCCTTTCACAAATAGAATCAATCGATTTTTAAAAGGCAAGCCCACAAACGAATGAAAGTGACGGGCGTGACATGGGCGTGGTTACAAGCCCACAAAGAGATTACAACATTGTCCAGAGTGCTTGCGCGCGCTCGACCCTAAAAAAATAAAAAGATAAAGTAGTCCGGAAACCATGCTGAAAACATGGAGCTTCGTATGTTTTCAGTAGTTGGCCGGTGCGCTCACGGAGGGCTAAACACGGGAAAAGGCATGACATATGCATGCCTTTCACTAATTAAATCAAGCGGATTTTAAAAGGCAAGCCCACGAACCAATGAAAGTGACAGGCGTAAAATGGGTGTGGTTAAAAGCCCAAAGAGAGATTACAACAGGGACGGAGCACTTGTGCGCTCTACCCCAATGACAGCAAATGTGAAACCCATAAAAGGTGTAATGTGGCGTTCAGCATGTCGGAGCAAGTAACCTTATTCCGAGGGGTGCTATTAACCTGAGTAACAGAAACGCCTATTAGTTACACCGCTTAGAAACGGCAAAAGTGCTGTATTAAGCTATGTATAAAAACAAGCGATTTTTGGTATAAACTAAAGGAAGTATAATTTGAAAATTGTGAAGTTACCTGAACTTTTCATTATGAAACCTTCCTGTCAGTCACTAGATGGCAGCAGAACACAGGGTGCTGATGCTGCCCACTAAACTATGAATAATTAAATATGCATTGGTGTTTGAAGCAGAAGCCCACACAATGTGGCAATGACTGCGGCTTGCGCAGACAGTGAGCTTTTCAAAAGGCAAAGTGATTTTCAGTTTTGTATAACTCTAATTCACTGGTGATTTCCTAGTGCACATTTTTACACAGCCTAAAGGTCCAGAACTCACAAGCAACAAAAGAACATGCAGTTGCATTGTATTGTAAATACATTTATAATACTACCCCTTCACGCGCACAAGAAAGCGAAATATTTTTCATTAGTCTAAGGCAGTGGTTCCCAATCTGTGCGCCGCGGCTCGCTGGTGCGCCATCAAAACTAGCCAGGGGCGCCGCACACAGTTTGGGAACCACTGAGCTATTTATAGCCCTTGGGCCAGTTCGTACAAAATAAAACTACTCAGTTGTAGCAGCTCTTTTTTAATTTTGTCCTTGAGCGCCCTCTGGTGGTTAAACACAACTAAAGGGATTCTACATTTCACAATATTTAAACAGTTATGTTATAACTACATAAAAATGAGACCTGCCCATTTTACTAGGGTTACGTCAACCAATATTTTCCCCTTACTAAAAAACCCTATGCATGCTGTAATTAAACAACTGTTACATTTTTATTTTTTACAGTTATATATAGAATTACAATACCTTCATTGGCGTCATCCCAATTCTTTTCAGGGAGAAAAATTGATGTACTCCCTAGGCCAGGCTTACATCCCCCACCCGCCAACAAAAAGTAACATAATGGGGAACCGCAGCCAGTGGCCAATAGATCAAGGGAGCCGTGGGTCGAAAATGTTTGGGAACCACTGGTCTAAGGAATAGCCGACCATATCCAAAACAGAGCCTTTTAACAATGCACTCTCCCACAAAAAAACATGCAAACCACATGAGTCAAGGTTGGTAGGTTAGGAGATTGCTTTTGAGAGAAAGGTTTGGCACTGTTTGACACATGCAACACCGCTATCTAGTTTTAGCATGCAGACCTAAATGAAAGACCTGCACTGCATTGTAAAGCAAACTTCAAACCACTTCTTTCATTTTTCAAATGACCAGTTAAACTCTTGCATGTTTATCTAACAAATGTTATCTGATGTGGGGTAATCAGTAATGCAGTGAATGCATGTACACTTGTCAATGTTAACTTTTTTAAAGTTGGTTTCTCCCTATCAAAATCCTTATTTTGCAGCTGTTTTTCGAAGTGTTCTTCCTAAAACACTCATCGACCATGATCTATTTTTAAGATCACTGGATCTATTGCCCATTTTACCCTCAGTCCTTGAGGCTCGTCCACCCCCTTTGTACTTGGAAGTGAATATAGGATATTTTATATAGTTTATATGCAAATTCTGATATTAAGTGGGACACTAACGCCAACACACTGACACAGAGACACCGACACTGAATCTAGAAAACTGACATGGGGCACCAACAAGGACACTGAGTCACCAACACTACACTGGCACTCTTCCCCAAGCCCACCATCACCAATAAAGGACCACTCATGCAACGAACACTACAAAGGTGACAATGGCATAGGAGCACTGGCAAATAGCCACTCTCACCAGGATACTAACACAGGTGACTCAACACTGCCTCCGGGACACTGGCACAGGGGACACTGAAAGAGGAGCGCCAATACTGGTGTGGGAGCAGTGGCGTGGAACACTGGCATGGGGTACAACAACTGATGCTGGGGTTCTGGCAAGGGGCAGTTTCACTAGGGCACTGAGGTGTTGATAGAGGGACCCTAGGACACAAGGATCTAACACAACTATAGTGACCCTAGGACACAGTAACGGATTAGTGGCATGACACAGGGACTCTTACTGGGAGGGCGTGACACTAGTGTACTGACATGTGACAGCTGACGGGGACCTTAACACAAGGACACAGACAGTGAAACACTGCCACTGGGATGGGGGCTCTATGGCTGATACATGGTCATCAATACGAACACTGTGCTGTTGACATGGGGATAATGAGACTGAAATATTGACATGAGCCACAGACACTAAGATACTGGCACTGTGGCACCAGCACTTAAACAAGGAGAGTGACACCGAAGCAACAACAATCACACTAGTGACACTGACATAGGTGCACTGCCACAGAAATGTGAACATTGACACTGAAGCACCAAAAATGACAAGGGGATGTTATCATTGGACAGTCACACTGGAACGTGTGGATGCTGGGATTATGGCATGGGGCAGTGGCACTGGGGAATTGACTCAGGGACACCAGGGTACTCACACTAAGATACTGTTGCTCGTTTACCAGTGGCATGGCACAGGGCCACTAATGCAAGGGCACTGACTGGAGGGATACCACACTGGATACTGGTGTGTGGTTGTTGACAGGGGGAATGTTTGGACAGGGAAATCTCCCCTGCAACCCTCTGGGAATTGTACCCCTCTCAGATTACTCCACAGCGAGCTGTAGCATTTTGGCTTCCACCTCAGCTCACACAATGAACATACATGTGCGCTGAGGCCTTTCTGTGGTATGGTTGAGTCTCAGACTATTTGGGGCATAGCAAGCACATCTCTCTTTGATGAGCGTGACCACTGCCACCTCACTGGGCTGTGGAGGGCTGACAGATGTAACAGCGAAATGATCATAGTAGCAAAGTAGGTATTTGTATCTATCAGCTGCTCGGTAGAGCATCCTACCAGCTTTCTCTGTATTTTTAAATAGTTTTATCAGTGTGATGAAACCGGGTCTTTTGCAGATCCATGTGGTACATAGATGTCGTGTGTATGTGCATCACTTGAAGAGTGCTGAGGATGTATATAGGGAGCGCATGACGCATATGGCTGTGTGTGGTCACCCTTGATTCCATTACAGGGATCCCATGTAGTAGGTCAGGCAGAGGCATCCTAAGGAAGGCAACAGAGGACCCTTTGATGCTAGGGAGATTTATTCTGCCCTTTCATAGTCTATTCTTCTCCGGGGGAGGTTCCCTCTACATGTTAACAGGTGGTTGAGTGGGGCGGCCTAACTTCCCTTCGTGCTCTTGCTTTGGGTTGCTCCTGCAAGTAGACTTCTAGCTCCCCCATCCTGCTTCCTTTGTTAATAAACAAAGACCATGGTTGGAAACGTCTGTGTGAAAATAGAAAAATCCCAGCGCTGCCCAGAACTCTTCATAGAACTGAACTGCTCAAATACATAAGGACTGTGTGCAGTTCGGGTACAAAGGCATGACAGTAAGTTCCACCCAGTTTTTCAAGCTCCTCTGATGAAAATCCTGAGGTCCAGCGCCAGTGGCAAGTAGAAGATTCCCTTGAGGGCTGGGGTGCAGACAGTCAAATTCCCTAACTACATTTTGGACCAGTAACCGGGAAAACTAAACTAATCAAATAGGAGCTGCTGCCTGCATCCTACATCAAGGGCGAGAGCTGACCAGCTGCTCAAGAGGGTACTAGAGGTGCCCTACAGAAGGTGACACTTCTTGGAGGAAGAGAGGGCTGCAAATGACCCTAGTCAAAAGTATTCAATGCCGCTACTGTGACACAGAGCAAGAACCACACCAATGTGGCAAAGGAAGGTCTGAGGCACACATGTGTCTCCCCATTATAAGCGACAATGACACTTGAGGCTGAAGGTGGCCTGGAATTTGAAGGGACATGAAACGTGCTATGACCAACTAGAACCAAGAAGTGTCCAAATTCTAGGTAAGTGCGTCTGCCATCGGAGTCAAAATCAACTGCCAAGAGAAGACCAACATCATCAAAGGAGCACCATTGCTGGGACCAAAGACAGGCCCCAAAATCTGTTGGTTGTTGCTGTTTTTTTAATGTACCCAAGGAAAATCAAAGCGTCAATATTTCCAGGACCATGCACGCCCCAAGCCTCAGTGCACCTCCTTTCAACTGGTGCTGCTACCACTTACCTGGGGTTCCCTTGCTCGAACATAAGGAACGATGCCTGTCAGTTGGGCCATGGCCGGGACTGCGCCATCCCCACTCGGCGATCCCTGCAGCGGGCACACGACCCGGAACACTACAACCTCTGCCAGTTATCGACGTTGCCGGGCACGAACTGCTGGAAGGAATTCAGGTACTGTGGCATTATACCTCAAACATGGGGTAAACTGTGCATACTCAACAGGGGGAAGGGGGATTAAAAACCTGCCCTATGGACAAAACGGCACATGTTTCTTTCCTCTCTTGACTCTATCAGAATCCCCCACAAGGCCAGGTGTCAATCTATTTTTACTATTAAAGAATGACCCGAAGTCCCAAGGGGGGCTGTTGCCATTAATATCACAGATAAATGCCCTCTGTTAATGGTTTGTAGTATTTTAGATTGTGTGCAAAGTAGTATTAAAGTATTTTTCTTTTTCCTAAACTAAAGTACAGGCTGGACAGTGATTTATTGATCATTTTGTAATACTTGTTGAATCTCAGAAAGCACAAAGTATTGCCTTGGAGTGCTCAACTTTGCTACCCTGAGAGTCAAGTGCCAAATGGGTGTTCTTGGTAATTTGTTGTTTTTGGGATGGGGATACAATAGTATGCCTTACCCCAGAGACACCAGTGGTAGATGGCTCTGGTTCACTCGAACTGAGCCTAGTAATGACTGACTGCCAGGATCCCAGAGGCTCCTGAAAAAGGTCTAAGAGGTACACTTACACTGAACACTTAAATTGGCAAAGGAGAACACATGGGCATGGGGACAGTGACACTGATATGAGGACATTGGCACTTGGGCACTGATAGGGAGACAAGGATAGATGGCCATTGTGAATGACACTGAATAAAACTGCAACACATTTGACATGGCAATACAGGGACACAGGTCACCAAAACAGGCCCCTAAACTAGTACAAGGCAACTCGTTCTCTGACAAGAGAACCCATGAACACTAAAATTAGTAGAGAAATAGTAAGCCGGATAGACAGCCAGGAAGACCATGACCACTTAGACCATCGACATGAGAACGAGCAAGTGTATGATTTGACCCAAACAACGTTATTTCACAAGTGTCAGCACCATGAGGGCATAATCTGACAAGACCTGCTCACCAGCAATACAACCTAAACTTGATTGGCAAGATAATAATACAGCTTCCATGCACAATGTCCTTTGGGACCAGCCACACATAACCTCAAGTCCTCCCTTAAACATTAGGAGTTCCCAGAGGAGAAGGACACATGCTTTGTGCTGTCTAGTGCATAAAAGTGGCATTTCAAACATGCTAGGCCTTCTGCGTGTGGAGGAAAATTTGGCTGCTCTTTTCCATGTTAATTCAGACAATTTTGTAGTGTAAATTGCATTTCCATCCACGAAGAGAGAAGGATTCCAATACAGACTTAGGATATATATGTATATGACTTCATGGGCCCAACATATTTCTTAAGAGCCTGTCTCTGGCACTATTGAATGATGAGGTTGAAATACATCAATACTGCCTATTTTTAATTCCACCTCATGCCTCTTTCTTCCACCAAAAGATCGGTTTATCTCTGCTTTCATGACTTGTCTCTATTTTCCTATCTTTCTGTTCCTCGTTTCTCCCTTTCTGCCTCTCTCTCGTTTAGGTCTGGGTCAAAGCCTGATGATGGGAAATAGGTATGGGTGCCCATAAATGAGTGCCAGTGCCTACCAGCAGCACCACCGGCACTAATTAAGCACTGAGTCCTAAGCACTAGAGCAGGAGGTTTCCTGTAATAAGAGCCACTTGTGATCAATAAAAATCATCTCGAGCTATTAATATCATTAATGTTGTAATAATGCCCACATCAGATAAGATGTGGATAAGATTACATTAGTGGACATCCTGTGCAAAATTACCAGCAGTGATCACCTTAGTACATCAGGCAGGATTGCAACAGTAATGTAAAAAAGGTTTCATCAAATTGGAATGCCTTTTTACCATTTCTTTATTGAGTGTTTCAACACAAAAACATAAAAGACCATGCGGTAGGAAATCCAGTCTACACACACATCACTCAGGTCTTGAACCAGTCTAAGTATAAGCATGAGGGGTCGTACCCACGGTTATCACCACCTTGTTTGCTTTAGCACGTCATAAGTAGGACGGCATGATGCATATATCTGCTCCCATATTTCCAGATGGAGTATGCTAGATGTGGGGATTCGAGTCGTGCGCCCTGTCCCACACTGGGGTACAATTTATCATGTATGTACATATGCCACAGGCAAGGAGGTCCCCGTGGAGTCCGAAAGGTGGGGTTGGGATGGTGACCATCCTCCAGGTAGTGTGGCATAGTATGTATTTCAAAGGATGTAGACGGTATTCTATTGCAGGTATTCTATTGTGAGTCTGTGGACAAGTGAGGTCAAGGTGGTTGCATATCATTCTTTGCTTCCGGATTCATAATCTAAATATCCCATGTTGTTATCCCCTCTCCCATGGCTCCATGAGTTCATGTCTTAGTTATGGCGTCCGTCTCTGCTTTTGCCCATCTGAGTAAGGCCTTGAACCAGATCTTTGTGTCAGGGGCTGCATAGGCCATCCAAGACATCGCTTTTTGTCTTTTAAACAACACAATGGCCAGATCACAGAATCCATGGAAATATTTGTCCCTCTGGCTTTGGGTCTGATGCCCAACAAGCATGATTTTGGTGTGGCCAATACTATGCGCTCCACTAGAGCCAAGAGGGTTCTCGCTGTTTCAACCCAAGTGTGGTGCACTACCAGACAGTCCCACACCATATGGGAACTGGCGATTTGCAATGGGGGAAGTTCGCCATGGCCGCAAGAAACATGAATTTTGATACGTTTTGATAAAAGATACGCCTGGTGCAGGTAATTAAGGTGTGTGTAGCGGAATATTGGAATCCAGGACACTTTCTTAATGTGTTGTGCAGCACACTCCCATTGCTTGTCAGACCGGTTGGTAGGTTTGTTGCCCAACGCTCCCTAACCCCTGCATTCATTTTGTGATGATGCAGTAGTAGGTCAGTGTACAATGATTTTGTTTGTTCTGCAGTGGGATAGTATAGTGTGTGATGGGGTCGAGATTGGTGTTTTGGAAGAGCCATGTCCCTCTTGTGTGGTGACTGCATGCTGTCTGAGCCCCTGTGTAGGAGACCCTCCACATACAAGTCCTCCACCATTATGATTCCAGCTTCTCTACATGGTGTCACATTGTGATGCTAAGCTACTGTAAGTAGGTGCGGTAGTAACCATATTGAGGAGTCTGTTGTGACTATGGGAGGGTTGATCTGCCGTTGTATATGTTTTTGTGCCAGCATATAACTTTATACAGGCCATCCCCATGTCATGATGCTCCCCATGAAAAACCAGTTGGATGTCAGTTCATTCTGCACATGGAGCTGTCCCCAGCAAGCACAGTGACCCCTGTAACTGAGTGACCGCATGTATAACTCGTAGTCAGGGGCACCCAATCTGCTCTCTGTAAGTGGGAATTGCTTGTCGAGTGCTACCTGTTTCCGGCCTGAACTCAACACCAGCTCTGATAGGAGTCCGTGTAGTTGCATAAGAAATGTGTGGGGATTATGTCTGGGAGTGCTGTGAGCAGGTAAAGCAGTCGGGGCAGGATCAGCATTTAGCATACCCACATGTCCTAGTGGGAATAAAGGAAGCAGTTTCCAAAATGTGAGTGATCTGTGTATCAAACCGATCGTTTTGTTCAAGTTGCCCTCCAGTAGATCACTATCAGTCTGGTAGATTTAAATTCCCAGGAACTTGAGCATATCAAATTACCATTCAAATCTGGGACGTGTCAGAGCACCTCCATATGACATTGCCGTGGGTGCTAGTGGAAAAAGACAGGGCTTGGTCCAGTTGGCCCCAAGACCCGACATATCCTCAAAGTCACCAAGGTCTCCACCAGTGCCAGGAGTGTGATAGTGGCTTAACAGAGATGAATTAGGGTATCATCTGCAGATAAGGATGCTATATTCCAGCCACCATAAGCTGGTATACCCCAATGCTGGGCTTGTACGCATACTTTGCACAACAGTGGTACCGTAGTGATGTCAAATGTCAGCACTGAGAGCAGGCAACCCTGCCTGGTGCCCCTTTGGATAACAAAGTGTGCTGAGATCGTCCAGCCTGTCTTAGCCCTGGCTTTTAGGTGACTGAATAGAGTTTGAATCCAGCAGAGGTATACTGGGCCTATACCCACACCTTCCAGCATTGCAAACAAATAATTCCATCCCAACATATCAAAAACTGTTTCCATGTCAAGTACTACTGCTAAACTTTCTCCATTGTCAGTATTATTAATCCTCATCGGGTGCAGCATCTGATGGATGTTCAGAGAGGCAGTTCTTTCCCGTATGAAACAGTTTTGGTCAGTGTGAACCATTGTAATGACTATGGGAGTAATCTATTACCCAGCCTTTTCCCCAGTATTTTGTAGTCTAGGTTTTAAAGTGATAGTGGTCTGTATGAGCGCATGTCTGGTGGCCCACGGCCCGGCTTGGGGAATATGACTATCAGAGGTTCACAGAGCCTCTCTAGGAGTCTATTCAATTCTCCTGCTTCATTATAAACCACCATCAGTTTCGGGGTTAGTCATCTGTTGTAGGCAGCATAGTACTCAATGGGGAGGCTGCCAGTGCCTGGAGTTTTATTTCTGGCCATTTGAACTATTGCCGCTTGAATTTCCTTGATTTGAATGGGCTTACCCAGTTCGGCATGCTGGAGTGGATTTAAGCATGGCAGGGGGATATCGTTTAAGTATTCACATCTTCAAGTAGCAGTGGGTCAGTTGCATGTCACATGTAGAGAGTAATAGTAATCAACAAAGGCAGAGTTGATATTCAATTGAGTATTGTGTGTGAAACCACCTATGCTCTTGATGGCTCCTATGGGAAGTGGGCCTGGTGCCCCTTACCTGTACGTTCTCTCGCCCCATGCTGTTGTGTGTGCAAGGTAATGCTTGTAAACTACATTAGCCAGCCGTGTTTCCAGTTCCGTGTGGGTTGTCCTAAGTGTGCACACTTGTTTGAACCCGGTTGCCTAGGGGTGTCTCAATCTTGACTCATCTTATGTTCTGTTCAGAGTTTAGTATCTCCCTACCCAGAGTGTGTTTAACCCCCCACGTCGTAGACATGCAGTGCCCCTGCATTACCACTTTATGTGTCTCTCATTTTGTTGCTCTAGATGGGGTCGAGCCGCATTGAGCTCAAGGCAGTGAGTAATGTATGTTGTTATAGCTTTGCAGAATGGTGCAGAATGTCGCACTTTGATCTGCAGTCACCAGGAAGTAATAGCAGGATGATCTCCATCCCAGACAACTGTAATGGGCTGTGTGATCAGACGGGGTGTGTGCTAAGTATTCACTTCTAATCATGCGTGGGCTGAGTGTGTCACTACAAAGAAATACATCTAATCTAGTGTGGCCATCATGTACCACAGAGTAGATCAAATACTCTTTACTGTCTGGGTTCTGTAATCACCAGGTATCGTGTACACTCCTGCTGTCCATCCAGTGTGGGAAATGACATATCACTTTGTAGCAGGCTGCCCCTGCCAGTGGAGGCACAGAACACTCCACAGACACATCCAGAACACTGTTAAAATCTCCCCCACTGATGCCTAAGGATCTTGAATGAGGGCAGCTGTCAACCGATCCAGGAACACTGAGCGGTTGGCATTCGGGCATAAATCTTTTATCAGCATCAGTAGGGCACTATCTAAAAGGCCTTCAACTATGACATTTTCCCTCAGGGTCCAGTTTGTGTGTTACTTGTGTAAATGGTACCCCTGGAGCAATCCATATCAACACCCCTTTAGCATAATCTGTGAAGAACATACCGTAAGTCTGCTTCCTCCATTTCGTATGCACCTTTTGTACTTCAGATTGCACCAAGTATGTCTCTTTTAAGAAAGCAATGTGTGTCTGGTGGTATTTTAGGTATATGTACTCTCAGTGTCTCTTCAGGATGTTGAGGGAGCCAGTTAAGTTATGGGGGTTCCCATCTAGCATGGCCATGGTGGTGTCTTTTATTTGCTTAGGAGCCAATGTGGTGAAAGTCTAGGGTTGTGTTGACCCCAGCGTGTGCCATGATTGGAGATGTATGCGCATGGACGCAGCCTCAACCTGGTAGTATTTATGTAAGCTCCTATAACAATATAACAGCATGAGAAAGATTTTACCCAACCCCCTCATGCCAAGCACTTGTATTGTGCCCAGCCACATAGATGCAGCATGTACATGCATGTTTTCTAGCAAAGTGCTCATGTCAATTATGGTAGAATTGAGCACATGGTAGTACTAGCTGTGTTCATCAGCCATGGAGGCCCTGATGAGCCATGACGTTAGTCCGCCCTCTCCACCATGGCCCCCCAGTCCTTCCTTTGAAAGCCACCCCTGATTACCACAAATCCAGGCAGCCTATGTTCAGTACAGCCCCTTGAATTTCAGCCCAGGTAATCAACCAACCTATGTGTCAACCTATGTATAATAATATTAGTAATAAGTACCCCAATAACACATAATTAATCACTCAAATATCAGCTTTACACATATTTAGAAAATTCAACCATTTATGAGTTCTGAAAATACACACATTTTCGTCTTGAATACAAACTTTTCAATTTGGTATATGTTAGAAATGGGGTCTCTAGTTGGCAGTCAGTTTGCACCCTGTCCAAGTAAGGATCTTCACTCTAGTCAGGATAAGGGAGATACCCAGCTCAAATAGCCCCTGCTCACACTCTTGGTAGCTTGGCATGAGCAACCAGGCATATCTCAGAAGCAATGTGTAAAGCATTTGCACGCAATACACAGCAGTACAGTGAAAACATTACAAACAGACACCACACCAGTTTCAGAAAAATAGCCAATATTTATCTCTGTAAAACAAGACCACAATGAGAAAAATCCTACATACATTAATAAAGATATGAATTTTACAAGAATTAACTTAAGAATACAGTTGCTTGAAGGCGATAGCTCGGCCTGGGGCTATCAGTGTTGTGAACAACAAACCCAACAGTTCAGGCCACCTGTGGTGTCGTGGGCCAGCTACAGTGTCGGGAAAACCGCAAACAGTACCTTGGAAATGTAGGGTGTTGTGATCCTCGCAATGAGATCTGGAGTGTGACATCACTTAAGTCACAGGTGTCGGTTCCGGAGGTCGATGCTGGGGTCATCGGGCCCTTGAAGCCACACGTGTTGCAGATCTAACTCCAGGCTGATGACGAAGTCAGGAGCAGTAGGGTGGATGGCGTCAGGGTTTTGGTGCGAAGCGGGATGATGCAAAGTGTGGTGCCCACAGGTCACGGTGCAGGCAGCGGCTCAGTGACAGCGTCCTGTGGGATCAGTGAGATCAGGGCTGCGGTGTGAAGCAGGGCGGAGCAACGTCCGGTGCCCCCAGGCCACGGTGCAAGATGCAGCATTGTCATTGCTGAAGGGCTGGCTTCGATAGGCCCAAAGCAGTGGTGCGTCACAGGGTGGGCTCCGTACGGCACCCATAGGTCGTGGTGCAGACAGGGGCATCTCTTGATGATGCTGAAGTTGATGGCATTGGTGTCAGTGGACTGGGGCTGCAGTGCGGGACGGGATGGTGCTTCGTATACCTCACAAGCGGTGTCCATAGGCCACGGTGTAGGCAGCGGTATTGGTGTCAACGGGGAGCATAGTCGTTGGGGATGCCAAGGCTGTGGTGTGAGCAAGGCAATGTGGAGTGTGTGGGCCCACAGGACACGGTGCAAGCAGTGGCTCTGTGACGGCATCAGGTGCTGGGGACGGTTAGACCAGGGTTGCGGTGCGATGTGGGGCACAGCTCCATGTGGTGTCGTCAGGTCACTGTGCAGGCAGCAGCATTGTTGGCAGCGTCGCAGTGGTTTTTCTTCTGTTGCAGCACAAACCCACAGTTCCTAATGCTGTAGGCAGATGTAGTTGAAGTCTTTGATATCCCTGAGACTTCCAACAGGAGGCAAGCTCTACTTCAAGTCCTTGGAGAAACTTCAAAAGCAGGATACACAGCAAGGTCCAGTCTTTATCCTATTTAAGGCAGAAGCAGCAACTGCAGGCCAACCAAGCAAAGCACACACAACAAAGGGACAGTACTCCTCCTCCAGCTCTTCTCCTTGGCAGAGGTTCCTCTTGATCCAGAAGTGTTCTTCTTGGCTGGTGTACTAGGTCCACTACTTATAGCTCTGTCTGCATTTGAAGTAAGCAAACTTCAAAAAAAAGTCTCTGTTGCTCACAAGATCCTGCATTGCCCAAGCCTGGCCCCAGAAACACTTTAGGGAGTTGGAGACTGCATTGTGTGAGGAAAGGCACAGCCCTTTTAAGTGTAAGTGTCAGCTCCTCCCTCCTCACTCTAGCCCAGGAAACTCATCAGGATATGCAGGCCACACCACAGCTCCCTTTGTGTCACTGTCTAGAGGGAATTCACAACAGCCCAGCTGTCAGGCTGACCCATACGTGGAATACACAATAAGGCAGAGGCACAGAATGGTTAAGCAATAAAATGGCCACTTTCTATAAAGTGGCATCTTCAAACTGATAATCTAAGAACCAACTTTACCAAAATATGTATTTTTAAATTGTGAGTTCAAAGACCCCAAACTCCACATCTCTATCTTCTCCCAATGGGAAACCGCACTTAAAATATATTGAAAGGCAGTCCCTATCTTAACCTATGAGAGAGATAGGTCTTGCAACAGTGATAACCAAATGTGGCAGTATTTCACCATCAGGACATGTAAAACACATCAGTGCATGTCCTACCTTTAACATAAATTGCACCCTACCCCCTGGGCTACCTAGAGCCTACTTTAGGGGTGCCTTACATGTAGTAAAAGGGAAGGTTTGGGCCTAGCAAGTGGATACACTTGCCAGGTCGAATTGGCAGTTTAAAACTGCACACACAGACACTGCAGTGGCAGGTATGAGACATGTTCATAGGGCTTCTCATTTGGGTGGCACAATCAGTGCTGCAGGCCCATTAGTAGCATTTGATTTACAGGCCCTGGGCACACATAGTGCACTTTACTAGGGAGTTATGTGTAAATCAAATATGCCAGTCATGGATAAACCAATCACCAATACAATTTACATAGGAAACACTTGCACTTTAGACCTGATCAGCAGAGGTAAAGTGCACAGACACAATAAACCAGCAAAAACAGGTCTGAAAAAAATAGGAGGAAGAAGGCAAAAAAATTGGGGCTAACCCTCCAAAAAGGGCCATTTCCAAAGGTATACATATACTCATTCAGCCAAGCAGAAGCTTCTAATTTAGAAGGCTGGGCTGGATGCAGGAGAGCTACTTACAGGTAACTGGAGAGTTACCAATAGCTTATGAGCCATTCACTGGTGAAGCTGGAGCAATAGCTTGGCGGCTGTCTAATGGCTCTTGCTTCTCTGACCAGTGGAAGTGGACCCATTTCTATGCTCACTCCTTGTTCCCATGCTTCCCCAGCACTGTACGTCCACCTTGCCTACCTATCTTGCTGACTGGAACATTGATGTCACTCTTGAGGATCCAGGAATAGTCAATATTGTGGTGACTGACAGAGTGCCTGTGTCCTTGTATGCTTCATAACTGTAAACTCATAACTATGGGCCTGATTTAGATCTTAGCGGTAAAGAACCAACTGCCGGTTTTCTATATGAAAACCCGTCTTCACCTTGGCGGTCTCCCCGCCCTATTTACATGTTGGTGGGACAATAGGCAAAACACCTTTGAGTCCCACCGACTCCCCCAAGAATCTCCAGCCACTATGATGGGAGCACTGGGAATAGGTGCTGACGGCGGGACTCCAGCAACTTTGCCACTGAGCACATTTGGATGTGCCTTACCGCCAGGTCAACTGTGGCGATCACATCTCCACACCTAAGTTGGCAGATTGGAGGGAAAAGAGGCACAAAACCTACCTTTGTCCACGTTTCCACTTCCATTTTAGACTGGGCCCTACTGGACACCATCTGCCATCGCTGCTGCCACTGCGCCATGAAGGACAAACGACCCTGCCATCGCCGGACTAGAAGGTAGGGATTCTGCATGTACTATGTATGTTGTGTGGGCACTGCACATGAGCTCAGGAGCTCTGCAGAAATATACTGCCACAGGTATTTTTTTTTAAATATCTCTGACATGCATGTGTCGGCAACACATTTGTGTCAGTGACTGATGGGGACACACTAGAAAAGGGCACATATCGCAAACATGCACAACTGTTATTGTGGTGCCAGTATTTATTTCCAAATGAACGCCTTGTCCTATGTGTATATGTGCACACTGGAAGTGAATCTGTACCTATGATATTGTGAGTCCAGTTGTGTATGTGAGTCAGTATGTGTATGTGAGATTTGATTGGCTGGTCGAGGTGGAGGGAGCTGGAGTTGGTGATATGGTTGTGTCTGTATGTGTGCCACGTGCATATGGGTCTGATGTCTGCTGTGTGTTCTGGGTTATATTTTGTGTTGCTGTGTGCAACATTGAGGTGTATGCTACTGTGTGGTGGTCGTGATGTGTGCAATTGTGATTTTGTGGGCATGTATTTGTGTAGATGGGTGTGTCATAGTGTTTGTTGTGCTTGTGTTGTATGTGAGTGCATGTGTGTGTAGAATCTATGGTGTGTGTATGTTGTGTCATGAATGTCTGCAATGTGTGTTTTCTGCATGTATATTTTGTGTTGTGGTAGAAGGACAATGGGTAATAGTGTGTATGTTGTCTGATGTCTGTTGCAAAGGTGGACATCTATAGCTAAGGTTCAGTGTGTGTGTGTGTGTGTCACTTACCTATCTGCAATAGCCACTGCTATTGCACAATGCCCAATGGCTCCCACTATGCTCTCCCTCCATCAGCAATCCACCACCAGTACACCACCTGCAGGATTGTAACATCTGAAGAGGGTCAGCTTGACCCCGCCCACCTAATGACTAGGTAGAGCACTCCGTTGTGGCAGTCTGCAGCTCAGCTGCAATACCTCTAAATATGGCGAGTGGAACACAGTCGACTTGACCATGTTTTTCAGTCCCGCGCGGGGGTGGATTGGCAGTAATACCACCAAGATCTAAATCAGGCCTTACATGCCAATATGTTTAGAATGACCTTTAAAAAAACATTCAATGATGAACAGTAAAATGTGCAGGGAAATGCAGCATGTGTCACACATTTCCACAGTTTCCTTGCGCAAGAACGCGCACCTCCATACTAATTGCATTTATGTTTTATTAATTTTACTGGTCACAAATGCTTTTAACACATATTTCCTGAAAATTCCCAAATGATCCTGTCTCACTTTCCATTAAACTAATTATCACAAATAGTTTGAAAGGTAAAACAATACGAACACTTTAAAAATACAAAACAATATGTTAAGATATTACCATATATTAACTATTTACGATCGCAATAATCTTTCCTGAAATACTTGTTCAGTGGGTCCGTGACTCCCAAAAATGTTATCAGAATTTAAGTTTCTTTTGGCATCCAATATGTTTAGATTTTACATGGAAGAGTGAATGAAAGGCTCTCATGGTGTGGCCCAAACTAAGAATTGAGACAACAGTAATGCTTGTTTTGGAGAATAATTCGCTGTGCAGGTTGGATAGTGGGGGCTCCTAGACTGTCATACAGCAGTGCGATCTCATCACACTCCACACACACCACCCTGTCTCAGGTGAGAGAAAAGGCATCTCAAAGACACCCATCCAGTTTTTGGCCTCACTGTTGACAGTGACAGTTGGGATTCTGGATTCACGGGCCATGATGTTGTATAAAATGTGACTTACAATTGGCCACATTGATTGCGAAGTCAGGAAGTG
This sequence comes from Pleurodeles waltl, assembly GCF_031143425.1. Taxonomy (NCBI): domain Eukaryota; kingdom Metazoa; phylum Chordata; class Amphibia; order Caudata; family Salamandridae; genus Pleurodeles; species Pleurodeles waltl. Next base: position 416,142,573 of record NC_090448.1, on the reverse strand, counting down.
AGAGAGCAGTGTTTGCAAACTGGGTTGTGAGGCAGAAGTATTATTTTTTGGGGGAAAAAGAGGGCATTTTTATGTGCACACCTAAAATGCCAGCAGGCTATAATATGGCATTGCTACCAGAGCTGCAGACTTTGGAACTAGGGAACCAGATGTACCAAAGGGTTTTACCCATTCTGTGTCTATGGGAAAATGTGTTTGTACATATGGCCCAGGTTCCAGTGCTCAACAGTCGGCTCCACATCCTGTGATTCTGGGCAAATCACCTAGGGACAGATGTTTCAGTAGTCCCCGTTTGCAAGTGCAAAAAGGCTTGTTCTAATATGACCGCATGGCAATTTGTCCCCGTTTGCAAGTGCAAAAAGGCTTGTTCTAATATGACCGAATGGCAATTTGGGTTTGCAACCTAATGCCGATTTGGTATTTGGAAGAGACGTGTTTAGGGAGTCCCTTCCAATACGGAATTGTAGTGGTATGTATTAATAACTTGCAACTGAGATATTTTTCTGACACATCAAATGAGGTGGTAACCAGTTTTTAAAAAAAGAGAGGGGTCCCCAGGGGACCTCCTCCATTGTTGTGTATGTTTAAAACATTTTTTTTTTTTTGAGTAAGCAGGGATCCAACGGATCCCTGCCTCCTCTTACAAAATAAAAATCACACTTTCCATCTTTTTTTGTTTAAACAAAGGAAACCGGGTTGCATTTAGATTTAAATATTCTTTACTTAAAAGCAATCACTGTAAGGATGGTCTGCTGACCTCAGCAGGCCATCATCCCTGTGGTGACTAGGATCCCTAATGGCTCACAATTTGCGATCTACCTCATTAATATTCATGAGGTAGGTCAAATTGTGACCCAACACGAATCAGTAATTTGCAATTAGACCTATTAGTACATAGGTCACTTTACAAATGACCACACTAGTCCCAAATTGCAACCAGTTTTTTAGGACCAGTAGTGGGTACATCTTGCCCCAAGTTTCCCTGTGCTTCCAAAAATGTTTAAATAATAATTCTGACTTTCTGTAATGTAACTTCTCATGTAAAGAGCTCTGATGCCCTTGGGCGAGTTCTTACTATATAAAACTGCAAAAATAAAAAACAATAAATAACGCTGTGGATTGCAAATGTGAAATAAAAACATTGTGTGACATTTCACCATACACTAGGAAATTCTTGCTAAATCACGGGGGATGAATCGGGTTCTCATCAAAATTCAACATAACCAATGTTATGCGCTGTAAGTGAAGTTGCTACAGACAGGTCTTTCAACACCGGCACACCTCCCTGCATGGCTGGACTGCACAGCCCAACCTGTTTTAACACAGTTTGAAGCAGTGGAGCAGTTCCTGCTTCAGCCCTTCAATTCCTCCCTGGAAACCTGCAAGTACCTTTCGGCACCACTGTACCACAACAGTTCACTCTAAATATGCAATTGCCCTTTGGCACTTTGACAGCTTATGTAAAGTAGCCAAATAGCTCCCTGGCTACCCCCAGAACTCCTGAAAATGTTCCTATAGGTACATTGACACAGAGACACTTAAACTGGTTAAGAGATGTCGACAGGGTCACCGACACCAATATGGGGACACGGCTAGATTATGACTGGCACTGACATGGAAAAACTGACACCGAAACACAAAATAATATGAACATCTGGATAGAGACACAGGGTCATCGACACAGGCCCTGATACTTGCTCAAGGTGACACATTCTGAGACCAGGTGAAGAATGGACTCTGAAGTGTGGACAGAAAAAGTAAGCCACGGAGACCAAGGGAACTTGGACCATGGACATAAGAATTAGCTAGTGTATGGTCCCAACTAAAGGACAATGTTCTTTAAAAACCCTCATCACCCAGACGACATAATACTGGTAAATGCTGCTCACCAGCAATAAACCCTAATCTTGATTCTGGAGATAACAAGACACCTTCCATACCCCATGTATCTTCAGTCCAGCCCACAATAACCCCAAGTCCAGCCTCAACCACTAGGAGTTCCCAGATAACACCTTTTTGTTTCCAGCACTAAGAAAAGGCTACATGCTTTCTGTTGTTAAGTGCAAAAAAGGGACATTTCAAGTGTCCTAGGCCTGATGCGTGTGGAAGAAAAGAGGTCTCTTCTTTCCCTCGTCAGCAGAGGTGTCTCCATACTTTATATTACACTGCCTACCACAGAGAGAGAAGGACAAAAGTACAGACTGAGGGTCTAGACCCAAAATGTATCAACACCACTCACTGTTAGTGGCTTGGGGCCCAAGCAATGTTTAGTTTGTACTATAGGTATATATGTAGGATCAGTGGCCCAAAAGATGTCTTAAGAGCCTGCCTCTAGCACTATCGAATGCTAGAGTAGATAACAATCAAGGCTGCCTATTTGTGATTTCACCTAATTTGAATTCATCCATCCTCTTTCTTCCACAACTCATACTTCTTGTCTCTTTCTACTACTCTTCCTGATTTTTGTTAAACTCTCTGCTTTCACCGACGTCACTGTTTACCCATCTTTCGTTTCATTCTTTCTCCCTTTGAATCTGAAAGTTGCTGCCCGTATTACTGCACCACACCAGGCCTCGAGCTGACAGCACCCTTAAGCACTTTGACAGATTATTGTGAAGCTGTAAGTCATTTTCAGAACTAGGAAAGTCCATTGTAGCCCTGCACGCGCCCTTCAAAATGTTGACAGCTTAAAGTGAAGCTGCAATCTCTTTCACAACCAAAGCAGTCCTCCCTAGATCTTCAAGTCTTCCTCACCACCCGGCACCTCCCAATTAAACTGTAAAAACCCTTCAAAGTTCCACAAGAAGTTGAAATTCCCCTTCAGTAGTTTGGATGGTACTTGTGGCTCTACAAGTGCCTTTCAGCAACCCAACATCTCCCTTTTGCACCGCAGTCACTCCCACCTCATCACAATTAAGCAGCTCTTTTAAAAACTTCCCCTTTCTCACTCTTACTTACCCTTGCTAGTTAGGGCTTCCAAAGGTGCGGGTCCTGACAATCCAGTTAGGGAATAGCGTTATACCTTAATCTTGTAGCCATAATATGGAGGATAAAAATATTGGAAGCTAAGTATGCATAGATTTTCTATACCTATATATTTGCTGGAAAAAACAAAGTTTAAAGGGTTAAAGTGACATTGTAATTAGGAAAGGTAATACTATCTTACTTTGCATAAAACCTAAGAAATTCACAGAAAAAACAAAGCTTAAATGAACGTTATGGTTAGGTGAAAATGCAAGTTAAAACATAACGTTTTGAACTAACAAAACCACTGAAATGTACAGTAATAGCCATCTCATGTTACTATAACTCATGCTCTCAAATTACTATGACTCGCGCCACTGCCATGAACAGTATTGTCATCAATGATGATATTTCAGATGTTGCAGTGTTTTGATCAATGATGTTATAGGATACGTCATGAGAGATGTAATGTGTGCGGTCATAAGGAGGGTGTGACAAGGGCATGAGTTAAAGTTACTTTAGGGTCTTTGGACAGATTCTGCATCCACCCCCTAGGGAACTAATGCTGTGCTCAGTGTGGGGTTGGCAGCAGGTCCTGCACCCAACCCTTCCTGGTCTGTCAACATCAATTCATGAAGGGCCTTCTGCCATGCATGGTGTGGGATTGTTTACAGGGCCTAGTCTGCAGGAAGGCCCTGCTCCTATTGGGCTGCAGGGAGGAGTTTGGGTACAGGACACAGTGCCCAATCCCCCACATGGGAGGGGTCGGGCTCAGGGCCTGGCACCAAAACCCTTGCGAGTATGCAAGGCTGACACTATCATGTTACACTCTTTAGAGTGTCATTTTAACAAAGGCAGAAGTACTGACTTTGTCATCACCAAAATATAAAATGTGGGCCTATTGGCTCTAGGAAGGGGTTATCATATGAACAGATATAAAGCACACCTATTTTCCTCGTCAAAAAAATCACCAATAATTATAATCAAATGTATTTTTCATTAATTCACACAGCACAATGTTTTATAAAAGTGATTGTCTTGAAAAACAAAATAGTACAATTTTAATAAACAAAAAGAAACATGTCTTTTTAACAGATTTCAAGCTACAAAGTGCAGCCATTGAACCAACTACAAGGAAGCTCTGTACTTCTGCTGGAGAGCTCCAGCAACAAGTGTGTTAAAAAATATGGCAAGCTGTTCTGGGGTCATTGATTTCATGACCCAGGAGACTTACTGTTTCTTTTAATGTGCATGTTGGGCTGCTGCACTCTTTATACCCCCCCCCCCCCACAGCATTACAAAAAAGGCTTAGAGGTGCCTCTGCCCCTTCTAGGGACACCACCAGTCTTCAAGAAATATATTGAAAAAGCCTTCACGTGACAAAATGAAGCACTCCTTAGCTGGGCAGTGAATAATAATTGAGCAGCTCCTGCGGCTTATCTATTATTATTTTAATTGTTTTATGTTTTATGTTTTCTGGGCACAACCATGCCCACATGGGGCACCCACACCTATTTATATGTTGACCACCATGGGGGAAGCCCTAGGGCCCTAGCAGTCCCGGCCAGCTCCCCATCCACCATTGTGGTGGAAGCCAGTCAATTTTTTATTTTCTTAGTGGGTGCTTCGGTGCCGACCCAGGGCACCCACCAAATAGGTTCCTTTGGGGCAACGGGGCGAGTTCCAGGGCCCTGTGGTCCCTGCCAGCTCCCCACCCAACACCATACAGGATGCTGGCATGAGCTAGCACCATTTCTTTGCTCCTACCTGGTTGGGAGCAGAATTTCTGACTTCTTTCGCAGGGCTGGAGTTTTGTTTTCTGCCTGGGGGAGGGCATGCAGGATAAGCCCTCACTCCTAAAACAGCAGTGTTCCAGAGAAAGGGCCCCCCAGGATATTGCAGCAATATTGGGCCCCAGAGATGGGGTCCCTAGGACTGATCATTGGCTTGAGGAGGGGGGCGTGAGCCTCCTCCCTTTTTGTAAATTACTGGCCCCAGAGAATGCAGTCCCTAATGCCTGTAAACGATTTTGTGAGAAAGCATATGCGGCCCCTACCGTTACTATTAACAACCCAACATGAGGGATGGGGTCGCCAGGAACTAATCAAGTCTCGGAGATGGGGGTTGCATGCCTCTAACCCCTTATTTATGAATATGCACCGCACTCAGGGACTGACCCACCGGGGGGGGGGGGTATTTATAGCACAAATTCACAGTAATGTTTAAAAAAATGTTTTAGGACATGGAGGTTGCAGGGTTCCCTTCCCCCGTTTACGTGTTTTTTTAACACTTTTTTTCAGGGCAAGGGACATGTCCCGAGCTCTAAAATGGCTGCCGACACATCTTTGTTGATGTGGTGGCAGTCAATCAAATCTTACCTTGAGATCTGTCATCCCCGGGGATAATCCATGTAGTGAAATATACTCAGCTTTTGAGCCTTAATTTAACAAAAGCTACCAAACGGAGCTACACCAAATCACAAAAGTCATGTTTTTTGTACCAAGATCTAGCTTTCTGCCAAATTTGGTGTAAATAAATTCAGCCATTTAAGCTGTAGCTGTTTTAAATTTCATAAGAAAAATTGGATAGGGAAAATGCAATTTAGGACCTCCCCCCTACTCCCCCCCAATTTTTCCATGCCCCTGCTTGACAGACCACCCCAAAAATGTTCTAGTAAGTAGCTGAGGCGGATGAGACATTTGTTTCTAGAAGGTTTTGTGAAGATTTGTCAAACTGTGCCAAAATTAATAGCAAACCAAAAAAATCTAATTCTTATGGAAACATGGTCCCAACTATAACTAAGCAGGGGCGACCAGTGGAGTTAAAAGTGTTAAAAATAGTAAATCTACACTTCCCTCCACTCTCTTACCTTTCAATATTGTTGTCTTTGATATTTTAACTACCCTACAAATTGAAAGCACCCAGAAAAATTCCAGAGGTCTCTCTAAATACTAAACAAATATTATCACGTTTTCATAGGTGCAAATGAAACATTTCACAGTGAGTGAGAAAATAAGGACTTTCATTTCATTCAGCATGGCTTCAAGCTTTCTTTGAAATGAAATATAGGGCAAGGATCCTAGCCAGAAGCAGCACCTTATCAAACCACCTCTTGAAATATTAGATCACCTGATATCAGACCACTTAACTCCCTTCAAATCTATTTAACTGAATCCCCTGCTAATCTCCCCTGTGGCACAACACATTCAGAGACAAGTGGCCTACTTAGCCAGTACTTGTCCCTGGTGGGATGCAGGCCGCAGCGGAATATCAGCTTTGACAGCTGTCCAGGAACAATGCTTTCTTTTACACAATGCTCACCTGGTTAAATAACTTCTTAAAAGGACTAGACGCCGGATTAAATAAATGGCGCTGGATGCGCAAATTTATTAATTAGCCCAAAACATTTCATACACTGGCCTGACTTTTCTGGCTTGACTGTTCCTATCGGAGCAGAGTCAAAATTAATTTGCATTTGACTGAGTCCAAACTCAGGTGGCATGGGTGCAAAAGAATTAGCAGTTGCTGAGAGCAATTGAAGCATTCCAACCATCACTTTTTTGGATACTTCAGTATTATGAGATATGCCCAATTCTGAAGGTGCTTACTAGCACCCTCACATTTTGCAAGCCACCTACTGTGTGAAAGTGAGATATGCAAATCAAAGGATCATATTTTAATGTTTAAATCATAAAAAATGTGTATTTCACAACTAAAACGTATTTGCAGTTTAAAGCACTTATGCCTAGCTTTATATTTTTTTGCATCCACAGTCGTATCACGCAACACCTTCCAAATGGCAGTGCTGATTAAATTCTGTATGTAAAAGTTGTTTTTGTGCTGAAAGGTTGCTGAGCGTGCACTACAAAACAGCTTTGTTTCACACAGTACCTTAAAAAATGTTAATGTTTGCATTTCACGCTTAAAAATGCTCAAATTCTCAAGTGCTGCAAACAGCAGATGCCTGTTTTCTGGTCATTCGCATTGCTCCTCTGCGGTCCTGCTACTTTTTTTCTGCAAATGACGTATATTTATGTGATATGGCGTAGCAGCATAATTTTGGGAATTTTGCATTAGAAGCGTAACAAAATTACAGAAATTGTGTGAGATTATGCCATCATAATGGAAATTTTGCCCTGGACCAAGCACTGTACACTTAGTATAGCTGGGCCTCACTTTGCACTATGGAGCGAGTGATTACAACTCAAAACCTAAAGGCTGGCACTATCAAAGGTCAGGGTGCCAAATTTCAAGGGTGTGTGGTCCAGATTCCACCTTATGCCCCTTTTATCCACCACCAATCACTCCATGTCTCTTCATCTTTCTCTTCCATGTTTTTTTTAATCTCTGCTTTCTTTCTTTGTCACTGTTTTTCCATATTTATTTTCCCTCTTTCTTTTCCCCTTTTGGGCTTTTCTCTCTCTTGCTCTAGATCAAGGTTTGTTGAGGAAAAATAAGTCCCGGTACCCAAAATGAATACTGGTGGGCTCCACTTGCAACCCCTGGCTCAGGTGTCATTCCTTCTCAGGACCTGCTGTTAGGACTTACATTGTGCCGTTTCGTGATCAGCCATTCCTACTTAGCAGTGATGTTGCCCAGGGGACCAAGGGGGTTTATTCTGGCCCCTCTTGTGTCCCATCACCAGTTTTTAATATAGAAAAGGAAGAATGTTGGTGCCCGAAGCTCTTGTCTGGAGCCTGCAGCCAGTGCAATTAGACTTCAGTGTGCGGAAATCCATATCTGTGTAGACTTCAATTCATCTTGGCCCTCATTAAGCAACTGCCAGGTACCCCCTTCCCGTTTGTCTGACTCTTGTCAGTCACTGCTTTCTCCCTTTGTGGCAGTTTTTCAGTCTTTCTCTTCCTCCATCTTCCCACTTTGTGAGTGTTTACTTCTCTTGATCTCGTAAATATCTGATGCAGAAATATAAGTGTTAGTCCCCAAAAATAAGTGCCAGTCCCAAACCAGCAAACAACAGCTCAAATTAAGCACTGCACATTGCCAGGCCTGTTAGTGTTAAATGGAAATTAGTCCTTTGATGCTACTTCATTGACTTTCAATTTATCTTCACGTGGTACCTTTTAACACCCTGGTTGCGTTCTCGTTATATCTGTGAAAGCACATTTGATGGGGTAAGGCAAAACCTTCAACTGCAACATAGGGAAGATTTGGAATTTTACCCTTGGCAAATCATGGCAAAACCTTTTGGTTTAACCATCTGGCTTGGCACCAATAGTGTTGCAGGGAAAATGGTAGGTGATGGAGGTGGGCCAGGGCACAGAATAAGGGCAGGATCCCTTGAGATAGTATACGTAGGGCTGGGAAAATAAATTGGACCTTGGCGTCAGGAATTTGGCTTTAACATAGCGTAGGGTACCGGAAATAGTGGGGCTGGGGTAGGAGGAGAGAGTTGAGCAGGGTACGTACTGGGGGTTGGATCCATTAGTGGGAAAGCTACTACTAAGAATGGGACTTTGTCACTTTTTTGAAGAAAACTATAAATGTGCACTTTTTCACTGAGTTGATCTTTTCATCCAAAAAGTCAAAAGGCCTCCTTCTCACATGGAAACCGGCAAATATGTAAACTTAGACAAAAGTTGAATTATTTTCTAAGTCCCATCTCAGAGATGGTGCCATTCACCCGGTGGCCAGTGCGAATCTTTGCAGCAACAGGAACTGTTTCCAAGTGCCACAATATGCCGCTGACGCTGACACTATTTCTCATTATAAATTGTCATGGTTGCACCTCACTAAGCTTGTAAAGATTTAAATAAATATTTAAAGTTTTGCGTCACTCAACCTTTGAAGCTTCTCATACCTTATGACTGTATCTTCCAATAGCTTGCACAACAGTCAATTGCGACTGTTCATGGTTGTTTGGTAGGTATTATGGTGTCAACAGTAGCTACTCCGTAGTTATACATTTATATAACGGATATTGACTTTTTTGTATTCATAAATACCTTTGGCTCAGTTTTAAGTTTGACCCCCAGCTTAGATTCTCTTCATTTGAAATTGTGCCCAGAAGGGTTGATCCACAGCAATGTTACTGAGGGTGAGCTAAAGGTGACATTCCCCTTTAAGTCCAGTAGGAATTTTGGGCCGCATGTACAAATGTCAGGTTTTGCGACTTTCAAATCGCGGTGTCTCAGACACTGTTAGCGATTCACAAATGGGTCGAAAGGGACGTACCTCATTAATGATCATGAGGCAGGTCGCAAATTGCAACCCAATTGGGAATGGTCGCACTCACAGGGATGGTGTCCTGCTGGGGTCAGCAAGTCTGTGACTGCTTTTTAAATAAAGCAGGTTTTTTTCTAAATGCAGCCCATTTTCCTTAAAGAAAAACAGGATGCATTTTAAAAATAAAAATGAAAGATTTTCTATTCATTTTGTCAGAATAGGCAGTGGTCCATGAGACCATTGCCTGCTCTGAAAATATGTTTGCGTCCCCATTAACAAAGGGGAAGGGGTCCCTTGGGGACTCCTTCCCATTTGCGAATAGGTTAACACCATTTTGAAATTGGTGTTAGCTGCAATTGTTTTGCGACCGCATTCACAGTCACAAAACAATCACACATTTCACTGCGAAGCGCAATTAAGAAGGGATGCCCTTGGCACGGCCCTTCCTTATTGTGATTCGCAAACCTACTTTGTGATTCAGTAAATAGATTACTTCATCAAAAATAGCATTTGTACCTACCAAAATGCATTTTTCTGTGTTCAAATTCCAATAAAACCTTACTCAGAAAATGTCTTTTTATGGTTAAATGCATATCTGTCTAGTGGTTTTGGAAATATTTGTGTTACAAAAATCAATGACATTTTAAGGCGTGGGTAAAGTGAGCAATTTTTTACGGCTGCCACCTTCCAAGGGACCTCCGGGGAAAGTGAACCTTCTCTCTATTTGACCTCTGTCTATTCTATTTTTTTATCTAAACCTCTTTCCCTCTCTTTCTACCACTATCTTTGACTGTCTACTCAGTATGATCTGAAGGTTATTTGGGGTCCTGGGCAACACATTTTCAACTGTTTCTGTGTGACCTTGTTAAAGATGAACATATAATTTAGTATTATTTAACATCATGCAGCTTTGAATTAACAGGAAATGGATGACAAAAAGTTGTACAGTATAGGGGTCTTCAAATTATGTTTTGCCCAGGAATCTCAAAATCATACGGATGACACTGACAAAAATGCCTGGAGCAGGTCTTGAAGGGCTACTTTTTTGTATATTTGAACTCTTAAACATTCTGTGAATAATATTCAAGGATCCAACGATGAAAATGTTAAAAACTATTCAAATCTGATTTGCTTTGGAAGTATTTTCGTCAGTCAGCTACTCAAGACCTGCTAATATGAGCAATCTGATTGGGTGTGTGCTACAAGAAGATTTTGTTGCAGACATTATTACGTGAAACAAAGTATATGTTGATATTTGCAGACGCTACATTATGGAAACATGTGGGTGGTAAAAGCAGGCTGGGAGAGTACTTTTCAACTGAAGAGCGGACGAGGGGTGTCATAGTAGGGGAAGATATTGCAACAAAAATATATATATATTCTGCAAACATAACTCACGCATTTGCAATGTGCATGAATTCACACTGAGTGTGAAAGGTTTCTGAATTTAGAAATAATATAATCTTTTACCAATATATTTTAGAAGCAGCACATGTCCTATGGGCAGGATCTATGCTCACTGCCAGATCAGTGAAAAACATCGGTCACACAAATATCATGACACATAAATCTTGTGTAAAAAATATTGATCACAAAAATATTGTTTCTCCTATACTTATACAGGTAAGTACAAAAATATTGAAAGAAATATTGTTTAACTCTAATATCGCTACAAACATACACAAATATCGGTTTTAATATAAAAATATATTTTCAAATAGTAAATCCTCAATATTTTAATATATAACATTAATATAATGTATACTAATTTTAACACTTAATATATACAAATATATACGTAAATATAGACACACAAATTACATATGTTTGTATGTTTATATATACATATATATATATATATGTATATATATAACATAACAGTATTAAAACATATATTTTACATTATATTAAATGTTTTGTGTTTTTTAATCTTATTACTGTAAAAAAAAATATATATATATATATATGAAACATAACCAAAAATAAATCAAATACAAAATATTAAATAGATGAACAAAGCAAGAAATAAGAAGCATTTACTAAAAATATTATCTACAAAAATAAAAAATATATATGCAGACATATATACAGACAATACAAAATTAAACAAATAATAATATGGCATATATTTAAACAATATTAAAAATGTAGTAAAGCCTGTGAAAAATAGATATACTATTTCCACTTCAATGTGTACAACAGTAGGGAAAGCGTAGTAAAACTTACGATTCTTATTCCAGTCTGTTCAAAGGTAGGGAAAGCGCTGGACTTAGGTGGAGTAAAATATGCTTTTCCCACTCCAGTCTGTGCAACAGCAGGAAAAGTGTTGGACCCAGGAGGGGTAAAATTTACTATTCCTACTCTAGTCTGTGCAACAGTGGGGAAAGTTTTGGACTCAGGAGGGGTAAGATTTATTATTCCCACTCCAGTCTGTGCAACAGTAGGGAAAGTGTTGGACCCATAGGGGTGGCATTTACTATTCCTACTCTAGTCTATGCAACAATAGGAAAAGGTTTGGACTCAGGAGGGTTAAAATTTACTATTCCCAGTCAAGTCTGTGCAGCATTAGGCAAAGCATTGGACTCCGGACAGGTAGCATTTACTATTCCCACTCCAGTCTGTGCAATGGTAGGGAAAGCGTTGGACTCCAGAGGGGTAAAATATACTATTCCCACTGGAGTCTGTACAACAGTAGTTAACGTTTTGGACTCAGGAGGGGAAAAATATACTATTCCCACTCCAGTCTTTGCAACAATAAGGAAAGCGTTGGACACCCGGGGGATAAAATGTACTATTCCACTCCAGTAGGTACAACAGTAAGCAAAGAGTTGGAGTTCAGAGGGATAATATTGACTATCACCACTCCACTCTGTGCAGCAGTAAAGAAAGTATTTCACTTCAAACACATACCATAATTTAATAACTCCATTAAGTCACCAAAAATATAAAACTGTTAATATATAAATAATTTACATAATGTTTTTAAAAAATGTAAAAAATTACATAATTATTACATTTTTAAATAATTCATATAAAATAAAACAAATGTTATTGATTGATTCATTAATTTAATCCCCACACTATACTCCCACTAACCTAGAAGCCCAGAATTAAAATATAATTAAAATAAATAGTATAACACCATTACTTAATTAACTTCCCACCCTATACTGCTACCAACCCCACAACCTGCACTTAAAATATAACTTTAAAAATATGATAAATACAAAATGTACATAATTAATTATCAATTTAATAACTAATAATATATAGAAAATGAATTATGAATCAATTATTACTTAATTAACTTCCCACCCAACACCCGAACAAACCCAACAACCCACACATATAATATAACTTGAAAAATATAATAATTACACAATTTACATAATTAGTTATCAGTTCAATAATTAATATTCATTAAAATACCCCTGTAAACCTCACAACTCGCTACAACACTATAAATTACTATTAACAATTACATTAAAAATTACAATGTAAAATTACAAACTATATTTAAAAATATTAACAACAATTATACAAAACTATATAACATATAAAAATAAATTATGAACTAAAACACATGAACATAATTAAACAGTGATATATTTTACTACTATATTATTTAAAATGATATTAACAACACAGATATTGAAAACGATATTACTACCTAAAAAATCTATATTTTTGTTAACAATATTTCTGCATCATGATATGTGTCACAATATTAAAAACTCAATATTTATATAGCTCTATATCTAAAGTGCAGTAGTTTGCCCAAACACCCTCACTGCCCCTATCTAAGATATGATAGGTCACAATATGCTGGATGGCCCTGTGCTCCTGACCTCTTTGTACATAGCCTTAGGCCACGCACAGCAGCTGCTGCACACAGGTTATGGTTTATGGTCAACCCTACACCTAGTTCAACTGCTCTTGAATGCACTGTACATATCCTTCAGTAGTGTGCGGAAGTCACTGGATAAGGATTGGTGTCCTTCTTCTTATATCCACTGTGGAAGGCCACACACAGCAGTCAGTGACACAATGCAAGGCCTCTGGCCACATCTTAAGCTAATTCTCCTAACCCTGAATCCACTGGTGCAATGCCTCATTGTGTGGAGACACCCCTTTGTGCAGAGCTTTGCCTCTGGCCCTACCCAATGCTTTGCCCTCATGGCCTGATTCCACCACATAAAGCTTCTGCAAGCTGACAGCTTTCAAGGGCCTCCAGCCATAAATGTCAATTCGCCAAAATACCAGGGGTAGCGGAAGTGACGTCACACACTTTTGACCTTAAATTCCACTCACACACACATATACACATTCACACTTACACACACACACTCGCTCACCTAAACACACTCACCCTCAAGCACTCACACAACATACATTTAAAAACATTTTTTTTTGCTTACCTCATTAGTGAGGGAGGGTCTAATCCAGCTAATTGTACTCCATTTATTTATTATACTAATAGTGAATAATTAAACATTATTCACTATCAATGTAATAAAACAAATGAGAGAAAGCAAAGAGAAAGGAGCCCCAACCAACGTCCATATGACATGCTGCTGCTGTGTTTCTGGCACTGCTTTTGCCACCTCTAAAACTAGGGGTCGCAAAGACAGTGCCAGGGGTCACAAGGGGCTAGCCAGGGGTTGCAGCTACATGACATCCATGCTTCCAGCTCCTCATTGTGGATGTGGGAGCAGGATGGCCAGATCGGCTGATGGTCACCCTGGTGTCCCATTCACATTTGCGATCAGAGATCCAGAGGACCTGACAGAGGCCCTTTGTAGGGTCGAGCCTGCGTCGCATGCGCTGGCGCATGTGTTTCGCTTGCAAGACGCTTCAGTAGATAGAAAAGGGGTCAAAGCCCTGTCCATGTTACGTCAGTGTCTTTCATTGGTTTGTGGGCCTGCCTTTCAAAATCTGCTTGCTTTTATTAGTGGAAGGAACGCATACGTCATGCCTTTTCCGGTGGTTAGCCCTCCTCGAGCGCAGCGACCAAGTACTGAAAACATGCGAGGCTCGCTGTTTCCCGTCAGGTTTGTGGACTACTTTTTATATTTTTTTCGCTGCGCGATCTCGCTTGGCAGAAGTCCAGTGCTTTGCATGACATCGACCCTGTTACATAGTTAATTGCACTTTTGCCAGTTATCTACATAATTGCATTTTTGCCTATAGGTTTCACTGCGAATGAACTGTAGCAGCTGGATCACGCTCCTTTTTTTTTTTTTCTACTTGCATGCCATCTTCAACTGTCCGTACGAGTGAACTGTAGGAGCGCGATCCCGCTGTTTTTTTCCATTTAATGTGGCATGAAAAGTCCGGTTGGGAGTTTACAGCTGCTAGTTGCTGTAACTCGGAGAAATGCGAGACCCTATTGCATTGCAAATGCTTGTTTTTGTAGAGACTGTGGAAGGGGAGGGAAGGGAAGTCAGTTAGGGTGCTTGTTCCTTATCCCCGTCACAGACCAGAGTGTAGTGGTCCCTGCCCTCCCATGTGAATGATTGTGATGGTGGAGCGAGGCAAGTTTGGCACTTGGAGTAGACAGACAGGCTGGTGAATGAGAATACTAATTACTACCGAGTCCCTTGGATAGGGCCTCGAAGCCCTGCCTCATGGTGGGGAACTTGGGGAAGTAAGGCTGCAAAGGATTTTAAAGGTTTATTTACATCTTTATTTGCCGCCGCATTAGACCACCATAGAAAGAGCAAATGTCAGCGGTCCTAAAGGTAAGGCCATTGCTCAAAAAAGAACATCTCAGATAACATTTTTGAAAAAGTAGTATGTATTTCCCTTTGTTTCCCTCCTTTGTTTGTTTCCTTTTTCACATTTCTCCAGTGGCATATTCATATGTTCTCCCTTCCTCTGTCTATTTTAATGTCTTCCTGAAAGGAACACATACTCAGGCTTTTTAAACCCCATAGGAGTCTAATAATATATCAATATTTATCCCGAGTAGTCTTTTGTCACCACGTATAAAAAACATTTTTTCTTATCCTTTAAAATTAGATGAATATATATTGCACTTATTGGTCGATTGACACAAATCCAGGCCACCCTGTTGCTTCATACATATATCTAAGGTGCGTAAGGTGGAGTTAGGAATAGTAAATCGATACTTCTCTATGTGCAATTATCTTTCAATGTATTTTTCCTCGATGTTCAGAAGCCATAATATTCTTGTAGGTTGATATTCTGGGGCTTAATAATCAGTAGTACAACAGTGACAATTATTTGCTGCTTCCGAAATTCGCTTGGCACTTATTTAAAAAAAAAAAATGTAATCATATTTTGGTTACCACTCAGCTTTGGTGGTGCCCCGGTTTGTATTCACTTTCCACTGTAGTAGGATGTTGGGGGAATACACCATTTTCAGTCATAAATGGACACTTCATGTTCAGCTTCTACAGTAGCAAATCTTTATGCAACCAACAGGTGTTTTACAAACTGCACTTCATGAGGGATATAAATACTACTCATCCAGTCGTAATTATATTTAGAATGTAGAAGCAATAAATGTGCACTAGTTATGCTTGTGAACATTAGATCTGTTAGTTCAGGCCCTAAAAGAACTGTGTAATCTAATTTTGCTATTTTGCAGGGTATAAAACAGGCAAACATAGTAAGAGGCCTGAAGCATTCATCGGTTTGCTTCTAAAAGTCATCTTTATTTAGAATCACCTGCTTTACTATTTTTGGCCTAAATCATGTTGTTTATTTCACTGTGCCTATAACGTTGTCTACATAGGACACTTTCTGCATTAATGGGTTTGTACATTTCTCTATCAAATAGTACAAATTTGATAGAGAAGTGTGGGGCTCAAGGAGCCCACTCCTTGACCTCCACTCTTTTCAACATTTATGATCCCCGTTAGCTGACACTGTTGAATCCCACGGTGGTCTCTCATATTCTGATGACACTCAACTGATCCTCTTCCTAGCTGCATCTAATGATAGGGGTGCATGCCAATTCAGAAACTGAATGACCACTGTGGAAGAATGAATAAGGCAGGACTGCCTTAAGCTTACTACTATTAAACCTGAGGTTCTAATAGTTGACAAATAATCTCTTGTGTGTGCCTGGCATGCAGGGAAAGCCTCAATCTCTGCAACTGGCAGTGAGGAGTGTAGGGGTGTGGATAGATATCAATCTTGCATTCCATCCACAAATTAGGAACATGACGTCCTGTTGCTTTGAGATGCTCAGATCACTGAAGAAAATTTTGTGGAGGTTTTCCCCTTTTATCCAGAGGATAATCATTCAGGCTCTCATTATTTATAGCCTGGATTATAGTAACATCTTGTGCCTTTGTGTTAACAAGGCTGCCAGGAATAGACTTCAAATCATTCAAAATGCTGTTGGGAGATTCCTTGGACAACTACCTGAATCTCACTCAGTAGTGGATCGACTATGGAGCTTGCACTGCTTCCTATAGAGAAATGCACTGAGTTCAAGCCACTGTGGGGCATATTTATACTCTGCTTGCGCTGAATGTGCGTCAAAAATTTTGACGCACATTCGGCGCAAACCCTGCCCCGTATTTATACTTTGACGCCCGACCCCGCGGACGTCAAAATCCCACCATGTGCGTCATTTTTTGGAGGGGGGAACCTGCCTTGCGTTAACTATATGCAAGGTAGGCGTTCCCTTCCAAAAAATGACTTTAAGGCCTGTGCGCCTTATTTATACTCTGGCTTCATTTTGATGCACAGGAGGGGGTGGGCCTTAAAAAACAGCACACAGCCTGATGGGCGCCGTTTTTTAACTCCCGGGTCAGGGCAGGAGTTAAGGGACCTGTGGGCTCAGAAGGAGCCCAGAGGTGCCCTCCCCTGCCCCCCAGGGACACCCCCTGCCACCCTTGGCCACCCCAGGAGGACACCCAAGGATGGAGGGACCCATCCCAGGGAAGAAAAGGTAAGTTCTGGTAAGTTTTTATTTTTATTTTTTTTAAGTGGCATAGGGGGGCCTGAATTGGGCCCCCCTACATGCCACTATGCCCAATGACCATGCCCAGGGGACATAACCTGGTTGTTTTATCAGCGGTGGTTGATGTAATCTTCTTCTTAGCTTTTTATTGGGTGCACTGGGAAGCTTCTTTTGTGTTGCCCATGTGCGATAAAAAGCCTTGTAACATAACATAACATATTCTTTATTACTGAAATAATTTTAGAACAACCACTCTAAGAGCCTTGAACTATGACCATGAGGGACAGGTTAAGCCCTTTATATGTTACTTGTACACATGCTTATGTTCTTCTTTTGTAAGCAAGCGTGTGTTCATGTTTATATTAACAATGCACAAAAGGCCATTTCACTGAGGAGTGCAAGTAACCATGTGTTGATG
The DNA here is from genome assembly GCF_031143425.1 of Pleurodeles waltl. Taxonomy (NCBI): domain Eukaryota; kingdom Metazoa; phylum Chordata; class Amphibia; order Caudata; family Salamandridae; genus Pleurodeles; species Pleurodeles waltl. The sequence goes on along the minus strand of NC_090448.1, from coordinate 416,125,069 downwards.
CAAATATTAGCAATGCTGGCTATGCTGTTAAATTGTAGAGTGTCTGATGACACACAGAATGGCACTTCAGAGGTGAATCTATTCTTCCTTTAAGCAAACTGTATAAAAGTTTTACAATACAAATGTATCCAGTGTGTATATTAGAATCATAATGTACCATGTCATTCTAGACCATCTCCTAAAATGAAGAATGTAAACAATAATATCATAATATTAGTACAACAGTCTCAACCACTTAACTGCTGGGTCTTCCCCCTCATACACCCACCCCACCCCCTGTGCTCAGCCCTTTTTTGGCTATTTGGGGTAGTTCGCACTTAGGCCTTCATAACTTTTTTGTCCACATAAGCTATCCATGCCAAATGTGCGTCCCTTTTTTGCAACATTCTAGAGATTCCAAAGGTACCCAGAGTTTGTGGGTTCCCCTGGAGGAGACCAAGAAATTAGCCAAAGTACAGCGCAAAGTTCGTTATTTTTTCAGAAAAATGGGGAAAAAAGGGCTGCAGAAGAAAGCATGTGTTTTTTCCCTGAAAATGGCATCAACAAAGGGTTTGTGGTGCTAAAATCACCATCTTCCAAGCTTTCAGGAACAGGCAGACTTGAATCAGAAAACCACAATTTTCAACACAATTTTGGCATCCTACTGGGACATCACTCATGTTAGACTTTTCATCCTTGGTGCGGTCTCCCTTAACTTTTTGCCTCTGTTTCCCAGGTTGTTGATGTGTGCTGGACTCTGTTTTTGCTACTCTGGACACTTTACCACTGCTGACCAGTGCTTAAGTGCAAGTGCTCCTATACAAAATGTGTATGTAATTGGCATATCCATGATTGGCATATTTAATGTACTAGTAAGTCCCTAGTAGAGTGCACTAGAGGTGGCCAGGGACCGTAAATCAAATGCTACTAGTGGCCCTGCAACACTGGTTGTGCCACCCACATTAGTAGCCCTGTAATCATGTCTCAGACCTGCCACTGCAGTGCCTGTGTGTGCAGTTTTAAACTGTAAATTCGACTTGGCAAGTGTACCCACTCGCCAGGCCTAAACCTTTCCTATTCTTACATGTAAGGCACCCCTGAGGTAGGCCCTAGGTAGCCCAAAAGGCAGGGTGCAGTGTATGGTTAAGGTAGGACATACAGTAATGTGTTTTATATGTCCTGACAGTGAAATATTGCTAAATTCGTTTTTCACTGTTGCAAGGCCTGTCCCTCTCATAGGTTAACATGGGGGCTACCTATGAATCTGATTAAAGTGTAGATTCCCTTTGGGAGCGGATGGACATATGGAGTTTGGGGTCTCTGGGCTAATTTAAAAATACATCTTTTAGTAAAGTTGATTTTAAGATTGTGTGTTTGAAAATACCACTTTTAGAAAGTGAGCATTTTCCTGCTTAAACCATTTCTTTGACTCTGCCTGTTTGTGATTCCTTGTCTGGGTCAGTTTGACAGTTTGGCTGGTTGCACCTTTCACTAGACAGTGACACAAAGGGAGTTGGGGTGTAGCCTGCATTTCCTGATGAGCCATCTGTGCTAGGAGGGAGGGGAGGAGTGGTCACTCACACCTGAAAGGGCTGTGCCTGCCCTCACACAATGCAGTCTCCAACCCCCTGGTGAGTGTCTGGGCCTGGCCTGGGCAAGGCAGGATTTCACAATCAAGAGAGACTTTGCTTTGAAGTAAGCCTACTTCAAAGAAGAACATGGTTATAAGAAGGGCACCCAAAACCACAGACTTTAGAACACTTCTAGAAACCAAGAGGAACCTCTGCCTGGAGAAGAGCTGAAGAGCTGAGGAAGAAGAGCTGCCCTGCCTGTGACTGTGCTTTGTGGAGCCCTCCTGCAGTTGCTGCTTATGCCTGTGCTGAGGACAAAGAATGGACTTTGTGTTGCCTTCCTTCTTGTGACAAGCTCTCCAAGGGCTTGATTAAGAGCTTTCCTCCTGTTGTTTGAAGTCTCAGGGACAGCAAAGACTTCTCTCTGCCAGCACCTGGAGTCTGTGGAAAGACTCCTACTCTGCCAAGTTGTGCCCATCCAGTTCCTGGGACCCTGAAAGGAGAAGCTGGCAGCCCAAGAGTGAGAAATCCATGCACCGACTGCTGTGCAGGGAAAAGATCGACGCAACTCCAATCTGCAACTGAAAAATTAACGCGCTGCCGGCTTCACAGCTGAAAATCGATGCACGCCTGCAACACAATTGGAAGATCGATGCCCAGAGCCGGGGGAATGACGTGCAGCATCTCTGACGGAGGCTAGTGAGATCGCAACCCGCGCTGTGTGGTTTTCGGATCATCGTGCGACTGGATTTCTGACGCAAACACCGCTGGGCGTGTAAAAACAACACAAGGCCTGCCCGGACCAGAGTGTGCGGACCGAATCGACGCATCGCTCTCCTGCGGAGAGAAGAAACGACGCACGCTGACTCGACCGAAGGAGAAACAACTCAAGGTCCCGCTCGTGAGTGATATCGACGAATCGCAAGCCCTTTTTGACGCACCCTCGTCCGTGCAGGTTTTTTTTTTACGCGCACCAGGTACATTTTCATGCTAGCAGCACTAGCGTTGTGTTTAAAACTACATGAAGACTCTTTTTGCTTTTTAATCGATAACTTGACTTGTGTATTGTGGATTTTTGTTGTTTCGGTCTTGGTTTGTTTAGATAAATATTTTAAATTTTTCTAAACCTGTGTTGTGTCATTTTGTGGTGTTTTCATTAAGTTACTCTGTGTGTTGGTACAAATGCTTTACACCTAGCACTCTGAAGTTAAGCCTGCCTGTTCGTGCCAAGCTACCAAGGGAGTGAGCATGGGTTAGCTGAGGGTGATTCTCCTTTACCCTGACTAGAGTGAGGGTCCTTGCTTGGACAGTAGGCAACCTGACTGCCAACCAAAGATCCCATTTCCAACATTGTTCATCAGCAGATGGGATTGGACATGTATTTGTACTTGACATACAGTAATTAAGTGTACACTACTGTTTTGAGTTCAGACTTCTACGTGACCACATACTACTTGTCTTGTGATTTTTGCTTTTCTTTTTTAGGACTTCTTTTTGTTCTATTGCTCGCTGATCCCTTGACTGACTCTTTTGAAACTTCATTGGGAACTTGTTTTTCTGCCTTTGGAACTGTGCAATTGTTTTTGACTCTTCATCATGTCTCAATCTGGAGATGCATCAGATAGAGCTGCATTTGACATAGAGAAATTGGAGAGCTACACAGTGGCTCAGTTGAAGCAGCTCTGTAAGGATTTGGCCTGCCCCAGTAAGAGCTCATCCAAGAAGGAGGAGCTTCAAAAGGCGCTGAGGGTTTGGGTGGCAACCAAAGAAGCTGAGGGGCACACAGAGGAGGAGGAGGAGGAGGAAGTGCAATCCTTCCATAGTGGTGTAGTGGGTGGGCATGTTTTGTCCAAGGAGAGAGTCTCGAGGGCAGGTAACAGAGTGTCCTCCAACGGTCTGACTCCTGAAGAGTTGCAGGACAGACAGGTAGAGAGAGAGTACCAATTGGAGCTGGAGAAGCTCAAGATGGAGAGGGAAAGGGGAGACAGGAGGATGGCCATTGAGGAAAGGAAGATACTACTGGCTCATGAACTTAGCTTAAAGGAGTTAGATCAGAGGAACCAGTCTGGTAGAGATGGTGGCAGCAACAGCACAGTACAGCCTGAAAGAAGGGTACACATCCCAAAAGACCTAGTAAAGGATTACAAAAGGGAGGATGACATATACTTGTGGTTCAAGGGGTATGAGTCTGCTCTCCCCATGAATCTGGTCCCTGAAGCTCATTGGGGGACCGCTCTGTGGAAGCACTTTGAGGTAGAGGGGAGGGATACACTGACAGCCTTAGGGAATGCTCAGAGTCTCACCTACACTATCATGAAGGATGCCCTACTCACAAGGTATGGTCTCACCCCTGAGCAGTATAAGGACAAGTTTAGGTCATCTAAGAAGAAAGAATCCCAAACATGGTTGGAATTTGTTGATTCTTATTGCAGGTCACCGGATAGTTGGGTGAAGGGCAGTAAGGTAACTACGTATGAGCGGCTTTACAATCTGATTGCTTGGGAGCACTTGTACAGTTTATGTTTTCCAGAGCTGCACCAGCACCTGATTGACAGCAAGCTGACTGATCCCAGGAAGCTTGCACAGGAAGGGGACCACTGGGATAGCACCAGGGTCCAGAAGAGGTATGGGGGAGACCACGCCAAGGGTGGGCAGAAGAAAGGGGGGGTGTAAGGGTAAACAGGGGAAGTTCTCTAAAGGGCCCCAAACTGATTCCCAGGGTAAGGATTCCCAACCCCCCAGTGAGAAGAAGCCATGGTTCTCCAAAGGGAAGCCAGTGGCAGGTGGTCCCCCACGTAAGTGTAATGCATGTGACCAGGTGGGTCATGTGAGGGGGGACCCCAAATGCCCCAAAAGTACACCGGAACCCACCGGTGCGCCGTCCCAGGTTTGGCCAGTGTAGCTCTTGGGGAGGAGTTGGTTCCAGGTGGGTGGGAGCCAGCTGAGATGACCCTTGTCCCACTAGGGGACAGTGAGATGGTCCAGAGAACGCTCGTGCCTGAGAACACTACGAAGTACAGGCAGTGGGTGACCATCAATGGACAGAGGGTGGAGGCTCTGAGAGACACAGGAGCCAGTGTGACTACAGTGAGGAGTCAGCTGGTGTCTGAAGAGCAGATTGATCCCCGGGTACTTCACCAAGTAGTTGCAGTGGACAACTCAGAGCGCCTGTGCACAGTGGCGCAGGTTCCCTTTGAATGACGGGGGGCCCAGGCTCCTTGAAGGTAGCTGTGAGTCCAACCATGCCTGTTAATTGTTTGCTAGACAATGACCTGGAGGATTCCCCTTTGAAGGAGGTGGAACACAGATCTCACTTGGAGATGTTGGGTCTGCCTGGGTGGGTATGCGTATCCACCCAGTCAATGGCAGCCCGTCAGGGTAGTCAAGAGCCCCTGGAGCCTGAAACAGTGGCCCAGGGGACTGCCAAGAAGAGGAAGGGCAGGGGGCACGGGAAACCGGCCCCAGATGTTCCCGCGGTCCGGGAGGAGGCGGAGCCTGAGGGTGACGCCCCAGAACCTACAGGGGAATAGGTGGCTGAACTGGGGGAGGTCCCTGAACTGTCGCAGTGGCAGCAGGAAGGGGGACCCACCAGGGAGGCATTCTGTGAGGCACAGAAAACTTGCCCTACTCTAGAGGGACTGCAGCAGCAGGCTGCAGCCCAGGCAGCTGGCAAGGAGCCCAGTACTCACCTGATCTATTGAGAGGATGGCCTCCTGTATAGTGAGCCTAAGGTTCCTGAGCCTGGGTCAGCTCGTATGCTGGTGGTACCCCAGTGCTTCAGGGCCTTCCTACTGGGGATGGCTTCTCATGATGTGTCTTTGGCAGGACATCTGGGGCAGGACAAGTCCTATAAGAGGCTTGTCTCCCACTTCTATTGGCCCCAGATGAGCAAGCATTCTGCTGCACACTGTAGGTCTTGCCCAATTTGCCAGGCAAGTGGCAAGGGTGGGGGGAAATGTACGGCTCCCCTCCAACCTTTACCTGTGGTTAGTACTCCATTTGAGAGGGTAGGTATTGACATTGTGGGGCTTCTGGATCCCAAGACAGCCTTGGGCAGCAGATTCATCCTGGTCTTGGTGGACCATGCCACCCGGTACCCAGAAGCCACTCCTCTGAGGTCAGTCACTTCCCCTGTGCTGGGTCGTGCACTGATGGGGGTTTTTACCCACATGGGGTTCCCCAAGGAAGTGGTATCTGATAAGGGTACCAACTTCATATCCACGTATATGAAGTCTCTGTGGAAGGTGTGTGAGGTGACCTACAAGTTCACCACACCTTACTGCCCCCAAAGTAATGGTCTGGTTGAGACATTCAACCGTACCTTGAAAGGCATGATTCAGGGCCTGTCAGAGCCCTTGAGGCGGAAGTGGGACGTCCTCTTGCCCTGCCTTCTGTTCACTTACAGGGAGGTGCCTCAAAAGGGACTTGGGTTTAGTCCCTTTGAACTCATTTATGGCCACCCTGTGAAGGGACCTTTGAGTCTGGTGAAGGAGGCTTTGGAGAAAGCAACTAGTAAACCCCCCCAGAATGTATTTAGCTACATGCTGGCTTTGAGAAACCAGACTGCCCACTTCAGGAGTCTCGCACAGGAGAACCTAGAAGCAAGCCAGGAGGATATGAAACGGTGGTATGACCGGAATGCCACTCTGGTCAAGTTTCAACCTGGTCAGAAAGTGTGGGTGATGGTGCCAGTGGTGCCTAGGGCGCTCCAGGATAAGTGGACTGGGCCATTTGAGGTGGTGAAGCGTAAGAGTGAAGTCACTTACCTGGTTGACTTGCAGTCTCCAAGGAACCTTTTAAGGGTCCTGCATGTCAACTGCCTCAAACCTTACTTTGAGCAGACCCAACTGTCCATGCTCCTTGCAACAGATTATGGGGTGGAGGAGGAGAGTGAGCCTCTTGCTGACCTCCTGTCTACATCCAGTTCCTGGGACCCTGAAAGGAGAAGCTGGCAGCCCAAGAGTGAGAAATCCACGCACCAACCGCCGTGCGGGGAAAAGATCGATGCGACTCCAATCTGCGGCTGAAAAATGTACTCGCCACTGGCTTCATGGCTGAAAATCGACACTCGCCGGAAACACGACCGGAGGATCAAAGCCCGGAGCTGGGGAAATGACGCGCAGCATCACTGACGGTGGCTGGTGAGATTGCAACTCTCGCTGCATGGTTTTCGGATCATCGTGAGACTGGATTTCCAGTGCAAACACCGCTGAGTGTGTAAAAACAATGCAAGGACTGCCCAGACCCAGGTGTGCAGACCGAATCGATGCATCGCTCTCCTGCGGAGAGATGAAATGACACACGCTGACTCGATTGAAGGAGAAACGACGCAAGGTCTTGCTCGTGAGTGATATCAACCCATCGCAAGACCTTTGTGACGCTCCCTCCCCTGTGCGGGGTTATTTTTGATGCGCACCAGGTACATTTTCACGGTAGCAGCGCTAGCTTTATGTTTAAAACTACATGAAGACTCTTTTGGCTTAATCAATAACTTGACTTGTGTATTGTGGATTTTTGTCGTTTTGGTCTTGTTTTGTTTAGATAAATATTTTCTATTTTTCTAAACCTGTGTTGTGTCATTTTATAGTGTTTTCATTAAGTTACTGAGTGTGTTGGTACAAATACTTTACACCTAGCACTCTGAAGTTAAGCCTGCCTGCTCGTGCCAAGCTACCAAAGGGGTGAGCGGGGGTTAGCTGAGGGTGATTCTCCTTTACCCTGACTAGAGTGATGGTCCTTGCTTGGACAGGGAGCAACCTGACTGCCAACCAAAGACCCCATTTCTAACACCTCATTTTTACTATTTTTTGTGCTTTCAGCCTCCTTCCAGTTAGTGACAGAAATGGGTTTGAAACCAATGATGGATCCCGGACAGCTAAACATTTCTGAAAAGTAGACAACATTCTGAATTCAGCAAGGGGTAAATTGTGTAGATCCTTTAAGGTTTTCCTACAGAAAGTAACAGCTAAAATTAAAATATATTGAAATTGAGCTAAAAAAATCCTTTCATTTTTCTCCATGTTTTACTCTGTAACTTTTTCCTGCGATGTCAAATTTTAAAAAGCAATATACTGTTACATCTGCTGGACTCTTCTGGTTGCAGGGATGTATAGGGCTTGTAGGCTCATCGAGAGCCCTAGGTTCCCAGAGACAATAAATGAGCTGCACCTTGATATGGGTTTTCATTGTATACCGGGTATACAGCAAATCATTTGGTGAAATATAAAGACTGAAAAATAGGTATCAAGGAAACCTTTGTATTTCCAAAATGGGCACAGGATACGGTGTTGAGAAGCAGTGGATTTTTGTACATCTCTGAATTCTGGGGTCCCCATACTAGCTTGTGAATTCCAGGGCATTTCTCAAATAGACATGTTTTTTACACACTGTCTTACATTTTGAAGGAATAAATGTCGAGAAATACAGGAGGCAATAACACTTGTTGTACTATTCTGTGTTCCCCCAAGTTTCACGTTAAAAATGGCCTACTGGCCGCGACAGGAAACGCAGCATGGACACATCACATTTTTACATTGAAATATGACATGTTTTTTGGAACGTGCCTAGCTGTGGTCTTTGGCCTCTAGCTCAGCCGGCACCTAGGGAAACCTACCAAACCTGTGCATTTTTTTAAACTAGATACCTAGGGAAATCCAGGATGGGGTCTCTCATCAGGTTCTGTTACCCAGAATCCTTTGCAAACCTCAAAATTTGGCAAATAAAACACTTTTCCCTTACATTTCGGTGCTGCAGAGTTCTAGCATCTGAGAGGAGCCACAAACTTCCTTCCACCCAGCATTCCCCAAGTCTCCCAATACAAATGGTACTTAACTTGTGTGGGTAAGCCTAGTGCCAGCGACAGGAATAGATCACACAACGGTCAATGTTGGTCCTTACATGAGGGGAACTGTTGACCCTGGGGTGATCCATTCCTGATGCAGGCACTAGGTACAGGCACTCAAGTGGGGTAGCGTTTTTATCAGGATAGGTTGGGAAACACTGAATGGTACGAATTTTGTGGATCCCAGCATATTCCTGTAGTTTGTTGACAGAAATGCAATTAAAAATAGAGTTTTTATCCAACATTTCAGCTTTGTAGGGTATTCTAGGTAAGAAAACTTTGGGGAATCCACACAAGTTACACCTCTGTGGACTCCCCCAGATGCGTAGTTCCCAGAAATGTCTGGGTTTGGTAGGTTTCTCTATATGGCCACTGAGCCCAGGACCAAAATCGCGGGTGCCTGCCTTACAAAACCAGGTTGTTTTGTGATAGATAATTTTGATATCTCCACAATACGATTTGGGCGGTGGAATTTGGTGCTGAACTAAATTGGGGAGCTCCCAAGAGAGCACTCTCTCTGTGCTTGCCACCGCATGCACCTGCCCTCTGGGTTGGGCTAACCCACTATTGTCCCGCTGCACAGACTGTGCTTGTGAAGGGACAGCAAGACTGTCCTCATCACCTCCCTCATAATCACTGGAAGAGGAGTTATCGAATGGGACTCCTCTGACTGAAAAATCACTCTCAGAGTCTGCGCATTTGCCCTATCCCTCAGATGATGTCTCATTATTTGCTGTCTCAGTCTCTAATCCTACATCAGAGCTGTCCTCTATAACCCGAGCTTGGGCTTGAGCAGCAGTCATCCAACAAGATGCCATCTCTGCTACTGGCTAAACTGTCGTTCTAAAACACTAGCCTCGGTAGATCGTCACAAAATTGCTGGTGGGTGTGTGTGTGATACCTGCAACAGTAGAGGTCACCTTACCTTCGCTTCTTCCCTCACTCAGCATGTTCTCTTAAGACACTCAAAAATACAAAAAAGACACACTATTACATCATCTTGTCACATACCAATCGTCACAGTCTTTAGTGCCTCTAGCGCCCAGTCCAACAATCATTAATGGTTCTTCCACTCCCATTACCTCCTCCTCCGATTTATAAACTTTGTGTTATACCAATTTGATGGATAGTTCTTGATGTGTATGAAGTTGTAAACATAATTTCCACCCTGCTGAAGATCACTGATTGCATGTTTATAACAGAAAAATGATGCTTTAGACAGGCATTTACAGACGATGTAAAAGGGGCTCATTTACAAGTCTCTAGTGACACCAGAGCATCACTTTCAGCTACGCTCCGGTGGAGCTGTGCCCTTTTCCATATTTACAAGGCAGCGTTAAGCCACTTTTTGTAATTAGGAACTCGCAAAATGAGATGTACAACTGCGCCTCAGACACTGTTTGCTATTCCCAAATGGGTTGCAATGGACCTACCTTATCAATATTCATGAGGCGTGTCACAATTTGCGACCCATTGGGAATGGCCTGCACTCACAGGGATGGTGGCCTGCTGAGGTTTCTTAAAGGAAAATGGGATGCATTTCAAAATGAAAAATGAAAAGTGTTCTTTTCATTTTTTAAGAGTAGGCAGTGGTGCCACATTCACAAAAGGGAAGGGTCCCTTGCGAGTGGGTTACCATCTCCTTCACGGAGTCAGTAAAAGATGAATGTTTTGCATTCCGGTCACAAAACATTCATACATGCCCCTGCGATTCGCTATTAAGAAGGGACGCCCTTAACATACCCCTTCCTAATACTGACTCCGGAACCCTATTTTGCAATTCAATAATTGGTTACCGAATCGCAAAATAGGGTTGGTACATGTCAAACGGCTATTTAGGGGTCGCAAACAGCCCAATTCACTAAAACATTTTGTACATGTGGCCCATAGAAAGAAATTAACATTTCTATCCAGGCGAACATTAAAGACTGTACAGTGTATGGAATGCACTCTGTCCTACATGCACAGGTGAGCCTATTCAATAACAAAAATTGGCAAAGCCAATAGGTCTCACCCATGAGAGCTATTGACTTTGAAAATGAGTGTTAGGCATGCTGTGTGGCTGCTGTCTAGCATGGCTAACAATCATTTTTTTTAAAGTGGTATGATGCGGCCAGCATTAATTCACTTTTTAATTAACAAAAAAAACAACAAACAAATAGGGACTGGGTTTGGGACGAGGCAACAAAGAGGAACAACAAAGGATGTTAGAGGGGGTGGCTGTCTTGAGAAGCGGAGGAACAAGTCACACTTGGGACATGGGGAAGGTGATGTGCATATTTCCTATCTGGATCATCGGTCTCACTCTTCTGAAGACTCAGACATTGTGTTACCTGCAGTGACACCCGGAATAGCTTAGTACCTTATATAAACTGTTAAAAGAGTGGTAAGAGACAAACCCAAAGCGTGAGAGAGGAGTCCATTATGATTTGAGAAGGGTACACTACGTTACATCCCATTGCGTTAGCAGATGGTGCATTAGCCCTTTGAGTTTGCAGATTATTCATAACTATTGATAGGGATGGTTGAGCGGGAGAGGACTCGGGTGGGATGCTCTCAATTGATTCCAGCCCTTCTATTTGTGTTTCATGTGGGTTCACCCATGAGTGTTTGTATTAGACATGTCAGTTTGGATGGGGGCTGCTCACCTTCTTGTCCTGGGGAGTGGGAGTTGAGGTGGTTATTATTCAAAGGTTGGGTTGGATTATATGTGTTGTGGTAATTTCTTTCATGATATGTGGGGGGATGATGAGTAATACTGATGTGATCAAGATCCAAGGAGGTCTGGTATCTCACTCTGATCATCTGTGATGGCTGCCCTCATGAGATATAAAACACTATTCTGGAATATAAGGAGAATGCACACGATAGCCAAGAGATACAAAGGACCTCATTTTAGCATTAGCGGTAAATGCCGCCTACCGCCGCGACGGCCGCCAAAAGAGCGTTGCCGCGGATACCATCCATTCGCCCAATTATGACCACAGCCAGAGTTCCGCCTCAAGAAGGGCGGAAATCTGGCTGTGGCCATACTGGCGGATGGTAGTAAGGTGGCACTGCTACCACCAGCAGCGCCACGCCAGTAGACCGCCGCCAGCATTGTTATGAAAAATAATACGCCCTGGCAGTGTTCTGCTGAAGGGCGCTGCTGGCAGTAGCAGCGCCCTGTCCCGTCCCCTGCCGGAAGACCCCCTGGATGCAGGTAAGTTGGGATTCTGACAGGGGAGGGGTCTGGGGGTGTTGTGTGTGTGCGTGGGGGTGTGTGCATGTATGTGTGAGTGTGTGCGTGAATGCGAGTGTGTGTTTAGTGTTGTTTGTGTGTGTGTATGCATGTGTGTGAGTGCGTGTATGAATGGAAATTAGAATGCGTGTCTGCGTGTAAGTGTGGATGTGTGTGCGGATGTGTGCGTGAATGAATGAATGCATGCGTGTATGTCTGTGTGAATGAGTGTGTATCTGCATGTGTGTGTATGGGAGGGCTGGAAGGGAGGGGGAGGGTAGGTGGAGGAGGCTATGGGGGCATCTGGGGAGTGTTGAGGGGGCCTCTTATCATAGGGCCTACCGTCATTGTTGTCGTGGCGTTACGAACGTCATGGAAACCATGGCGGTAGGCGCGGTCATGAAACCGCCATGGCGGTTGGAGTGGTACATTGGCGGGTTGGCTTCAGCCAACCCGCCGATGTCATAATGTGGCAGTAAGTACCGCCAGGCTCTTGGCTGTAATACTGCCACATTATCTTCGACCGCCGGGGTCATAATGACCCCCAAAGTCTTCCATATCCTACCAGACGAGGGGTCCAGATAGTATTTCTTCAGGAAGCACATCTGAAAGCTAAAGAAGAAGTAACGCTGTACTGTAGACAGTGAGATCAGGTATATACCTCCTACTCTGCATTTGCAAGAGGCAGCATGGTACGGGTACCTCCTGGGGTCCCCTTCCAACATACTGTGACCTCCTTAGCCCAGAGGGTCGCTTTTTCGTGGTGATGGTCAGCCTAGATGGTTGGGACACTGCCATGATCAGTGTCTATGCCCCAAACGTAGACCAAGGAGGGGTTTAGCTGAGTTATGGATTAAATCGCCACCATACCTACTGGGCTCTATTATTATGGGAGGGAATTGAGTTTGCATGACAAATCCCATATGTGACTAATACCAACCCCCCACTGAGGGACTCTCCAGTTATTAAAGTGACCTGTCTATTCTCTAACTGGCAGTCAGAATGGGTACTTGTTGACTCCTGGTGGCTGCACTACCAGCAAGAGCAGGACTACTCCTCTGCACCACAAATGTCCATGAACCAGTTTGCACTGTGGAATATCTTTCTAGGACCATAACCCAGTCCTACTACACTTGGGATAGCGCAGACTCTTATGGCCTCATTATGACATTGGAATAGGGGTGGGCAGTGAACTCTGCTCACAGAGTTTTTCCTACCCTGCACTGCATGTGGAGTTCTGAAAAACTCCACGTAGTGGAGTAGAGCAGAGTTTTTTTCTCAATGAGTTGGTAACCGCGAGCAAGGAAGTTCTTACTCAAGACCATCTCCCCGCGAGATATCTCATCGCCAGCGGTTGCACTATAGTTGGGACCACTTACGTTTAGAAACCTTCCGTTCGCATTGAGGTAGCTGCCAATTGAGTAGAAAATCAACTCAAGCGGCAGAACAGAAGTGGTGCCCTCTTGCGCTGTGCAGGGAGCCATTTGCATTGATTTTTCAGCGTGAGACAAGCACCTGGTGCTAAAAATCAGCATGAATGGCGCAATCTAATGCACTCCACCGCTTGCAGAAACCAGCAAGTTTTTTGGGAACTTTGCAGAGCTCCACGTAACGCAACTCTGCGAACTCCACCCAGGCCTAATTGACAGTCCCACCACGGGACTGCCAATACTACAGGGGGGAGGCCACCGCCATGCCGGTGACATCCCACCAAGTCGTATAACAATGTTCCCGCAGGGCTGACCGACAGGAACATTGTATTACGACGTTCCCACCAGGGAGCCGAGGCCAATACAGTAGCACACCAGCACCCTGCAAAGCAGACAGTGCGCATTCTGAGGATGCTGGCAGGTGGGGCCCTGCACTGCCCATTCCATGGGCAGTGCAAGGGCCCCCTTGTGACCTCCAGCACTGGCTTTCTGCCAGCCTTTCCCTGGCAGGGTGACCACCATGGAAAGGCTGGTAGAAAGCTGAGTTGTAATCTGCACTGCGTTTCTGAGTTCAGCGCCGCCATGGCTGACCACAACTCAGACTGCTGTCTAATCGTCAGAAACCACATTCCTGATGGTGACGGCGGTCTTTAGGTGATCCCACCCGCCAGTTTCGCAATGTGGGGGTGGGGTCTCCAGGAGTGTGTTGGTCCCACCACCACTGTGAGTGTGGCAGTCTGAACACTGCCACACTTGTAATGAGGCCCTTAGTCTGTATTCCCTTAAGGAGACTAAAACCAGAACACTTGAAGGCCCCATGTTCTGTGAATTGGTGGGAAATGGTGTTAGACAATACTTTGAGGACAACACTGGCACGGCATCTTCCCCTCAAGCGATGCCTTTAAGGTTCTGCTCAGGGAGACATGTATAGCTAAATCAGTGGATGTGAGGCTGACATTATTGACTGAGGTATTAGCCTCATAGGGAGCATTGAACAGTATAGACCGGGTCACCTAGACCTACAGCTTGCACTATTAGAGGCTAAAGAGAAGGTTGCAGAGCATGTTGAACAACTTAGATGCTTTGTTTATAAAGCCTATATGACCAGAGCTCATTCAGAATGGAATTGCGCTGGCCAGTTATTAGTTTGGCTCGTGAACCCCACCAAACATGAATCAGTAATAATTGAGCTTGAAACAGACCAGGAAACTAGAATCTTTAGGCAAATAGATATCAATCGAGAAATCTACAGTTACTATACAGACCTCTACATGAGCGATGCTACTGGGAGTGATGAGACCATTAATACTTTTCCTGCACCCCTGAAATTCCCAACCATATTGCCTGAAAAGGCTGAATAGTTAGGGGGAAATTATTCTGAAGGAGATTCAGGCATCTACACAGGCTATGGCCAGGGGGAAAACAACAGGGACAGATGGGCTCCCAGTGGAGCTATATGCCACGTATGCAGAGGATCTGAGTCCTCAGCTAGTGGACCTGTATAAGGCAGCTAGAGATATGGAAACATTAGCAAACTCCGCATGAAACCTTGATAGTACCACTTTTGAAACTTGGGAAATTGGCACATAACAAGAGAGCGTATTGACCATTATCGATATTAAATGTCAATTATAAAATCTTAACCTGGACTCTTGCCACTAGACTCCTTCCCTACATGCCCAAGTGCAAACACCCCAACCAGGCGGGGTTCATCCCTAGCCTCAAAATGCCAATCAATATTCAGAGCCTTCTCACAATTTTGGAAGCTGATACCTATAACTGAACAGATTCTGCGGTGTTCCCCGGAGACACAGAAAAGGCTTTCGACAACCTGGTATAGGCCTTCCTATACGGTGTCATGGAATGCTTCCAAGTAGGTCAGGGACTTATAGGCTGGACCAAGTTGCTATATGCAGACTCTACTGTCAGAGTAAGAAAGTGGTGGTTTATGTCGGAGAGCTATAGGGTGGGCTGAGGGACCAGACATAGATGCCCATTTATCACCCCTGTTGTTTGCTCTGGCAGTGGAACCTCTGGCCTGCTGCGCAAGAGCTGGACAATGCTACCAGGGTATGGAAATAGGGGGGCAAACCCACCACAGAGCTATGTATGTGGACATTCTCCAGATGTTCATCCAAAACAAGACAGAGGCCCTGGTGGGTGCCTGGGGACTACTAGACCAGTTTGGAGCTCTATCCAGACTGAGAAAAACTGTCAGAAATTGAAACTTTTCCTAGTGTTAGCCAATGGTGAACCTCCACAAGACTTAGCGATATTACAATGGGAACCCCAGTGCCTACAATACTTATGAGTACAGATCTAACATGATCCTCCTGCTCTACTGGAGGAAAACATTAGTATGGCGATTCAGGCACTTTGTCTCAACACTGACTGCTGCAAAACACTCCCCTATTGGTTGCAGGTCGAGTGGCATTGTTAAAAATGGTTGCACTCCCCCGATTGTTGAACTACTTTGGAGTATTACCGGTATGGTGAGATTGACTCTCTGTCACTGCATTTATATGGGGATTGGGTCACATACTAGTGGCGCTGACCACATTCAGAGACTGGTGGGAGAGGGAGGCCTGGCAGTCCCTGACTTTGAAACGTATTATTTGGCCGAACAACTCCAGTGGCTGACACAGTGGATGGCGGGCAGGCGGACTCCTGGGCGGGGAAGGTACCCGAACTCCGGCAATTGCTTAAAGTGCTAATTCAGCTTAAGAGATCCTTCTGGAGGCAATTCCACAGAGTTTAAAGTGCTGAGGTGCAGCTGGGCCATGTCTTTCCATAAAACAGGAGTGAGGGTCCCATATATATCTGACATACCACTTGAGGCACTGGCGGTCCTCCCCCATGGGGGAAATTCGAGGGGAATAGTGGAGTGGG
This sequence comes from Pleurodeles waltl, assembly GCF_031143425.1. NCBI lineage: Eukaryota > Metazoa > Chordata > Amphibia > Caudata > Salamandridae > Pleurodeles > Pleurodeles waltl. The sequence continues at coordinate 416,109,139 of NC_090448.1, read as the reverse complement.
TAGCCCCTGGAGTGACATTATTAAGGCACTTGTATAGAGATGAGGTACTCCTCCCGTTTGAGGAGTTGTGACCGAGTATAATCTCCTTCTCAGCCATATTTTGCTCCATGGTGCTGTGATGGCTTCCCTCAGTAAACACTGCGGGCGGGTTTGGTAGATCCCCCACACCACAAGGGAACCCAATATTGGAGAGAGGAAGAGGATATCCAAAATATCAAGAAATACCTGATTTAAACTCATAAACCTTTATGAATTGTATAGGGCATACCACACGCCTGTAAAGATAAATAGATGTTTTCATATAGAGGATGCAAAGAGTCTGCTGTGTGGAGAAGAGGGATCTGTATTTATGCACATGTTTTGATCCTGCCTAAGTCTTACAACTTATTGGGAAGAGGTCACTACCACAGTTGCTGATATTGTGGACAGGAAGGACCCATGTACGCCAGGCCACTGTCCACTGAGCTGGTTCCCACATATGGCTAAACCTCAAAGTCACCAGTAAATTCCAGGACTTAGGGGCTTCTTTACAAGTCCCTGTGGTGCAGGGCAGTGCAGCAAGTGTCTTATTGTGCCGCTCTGCATCACAGGGAAAGAGCAGAACTGCACCATATTTACAAGATACATCACATTTCTGTCCTCTCTCCCTGTGCTGGCACTAAAATTAGCTAGCTACCGCTCCTACAGGCACCCCTGTGCCATAGTGCAAGTCCATAGTGCAAGTCCAAAAACTAATGCCACCCCAGGAGTGGTGTTAGAGTGACCCAAAGAGGAGAAATTATTTTATTTCTCCTCGTTTTTGCTTTTTCTATGTGTGCTGCATTCTGCATATCCAATGGATCTCCAAATGCGCCAACACGCTAGCACCTCTCCGTAAGATCTCAGCTAAACACCACCACAAGAAGGCCCTCTGGCTCTCCCCGCACTTCAGGACTCTAGACGCACCTGCAGATGGCTAGAAAAAAGATGGAAGAACAGCAGGTCCCTGTAAGACTTTGAGACTTTCAAAGCAGCCACCAAATCCCACCACCACCTCATCAGAGTCACCAGAAAAGCTGCCTTTCAGGACTGCATCAGCATCCCCGCTCACAACACCAAAGAGCTCTTTGCCATGGCCAAAGAGTTTGCCAACCCTCAATCAGAAACAGCAAGCATCCCTCCATCTCAAGACCTCTGAGACAGGCTAGCCAACTTCTTCCACTGGAAAATCAAAGACATAAATGACAACTACGTATCCCAAGACCCCCCAATCCCTCAAACAACCCCCCTGATCCATCCCATTTACCCGCCACAGACCCTGCACTGGTGGACCACCCTCACCACAGACAGGAACTGCACCATCATAAGCAGCATCCACTCCGGAGCCCCTACAGACCCCTGTCCTCACCACATTTTCAACAAGGCCAACACATCCATCCCACCCAAGCTCCGACACACCCTCAACTGTTCCATAGAGACAGCCACCTACCCAGAGGAATGAAAGCACACCGAGAACCACCCGCTCTGGAAGACACCTACAGCCGACCCCCTGGACCTCAAGAATTACCGCCCCAGCTCTCTACTGCTTATCCCAACCAAGATCATGGAAAAGGCCATCAACACTCAGCTCCATAAGCACATCGAGGACAACAACATCTTGGACACCTCCCAATCAGGCTCCTGGATTATTCACAGCACAGAGACCACCATCCTCGCCGCCACAGATGACATCCGCTCACTCCTCGACCGCGGCCATACAGCAGCCCTCATTCCACTGGACCTATAGGCCTCCTTCGACACAGTCTCACACTTCACCCTCTGCTCCAGGCTCCATGCAGCCGGCATCTGCCAAAGGCCCTACAATGGATACGCTCCTTCTTGCCGGGTCAAACACAGAGAGTCAGACTCCCACCTTACTTGTCAGAACCTACAGAGATCAGTTGCGAAGTTCCACAGGGCTCCTCCCTGAGCCCCACACTCTTCAACATCTACATGGCCCCTCTCGCCTCCATCATCAGGGACCACGGACTGAACATTGTCTCCTACGCCAACGATACCCAGCTGATCATCTCACTGACCGAAAACCCCACTAGTGGCAAGAAGAATTTCCACAATGGGATAGAAGCCGCCGCCGCCGCCTGGATGAAGGACAGCTGCCTCAAGCTCAACTCAGACAAGACAGAGATCCTCATCCTGGGATCATCCACATCAGTCTTGGATGAATCCTGGTGGCCATCGATCCTCGCCCCCCCCACCCCAACAAACCACGCACGCAACCTCAGCGTCATCTTGGACGCATCCTCATGCTTTTATACACTCCGACTTCTCCGGAAGATCCACATATGGATCCCAAAGGACTGCCGCAAAACCGTAACCCATGCCTTGGTTACCAGCATACTCGACCATGGCAACACCCTCTATGGCAGTACTACCCAGAAGAACCTCAAGAAATTACAGCACATCCAAAATGCCTCCGCAAGACTCATTCTGGACATTGCCCACCACAAACATATCTCGATTTACCTAAGAGGCTTCCTCTGGCTCTCCATCAAGAAGAGAGCTAACTTCAAGTTCCTCGTCTATGCACACAAGGCCCTCCACGACCTAGGACCCGCCTACCTCAACCACTGCATCAACTTTTATTCCCCCACCAGACCTCTCTGCTCTGCTCAACAAGCACTAGCCACGTACCCCACATACAGAAGGTCTCAGCTGGTGAGAGATTTGCCTATCTTGCGGCAAAGAGCTGGAACACCCCGTCCCTGCACCTCAGACAGTCACCATCGGTACCCCAATTCAGGAAGGGCCTTGAAACCTAGATCTTGTACTGAACCTCAGAGGACAAATCCCCTTAGTGCCTTGAGATCCTTACGGGTGAGTAATTGCACTTTATAAACACTGATTTGATTTAAGACATATGAGGGAGAGATCAGTGTGCATATTGAAGTTGTCAATGTGTATTAACAATAAAAAACAATGAAGTTTGTTAAAAATAAATCAACAACAAGGGGTAAGGGGCAAGCAACGATGGGGGAAGTGGGCAGGGGACAGAAAGAAATGCTATGACATGCAACCGGGCAAGCACCGACAGAATACGGGAGGCAGGGCCACTGGAATTACGCATCCTTGCTGTTTTTCGCATGATTATGAATTTACTGCATTTGCCATATAATCCATCATCTGCTGCATAATGTGCAGATTTTAACCAAAAAAACTTTGTTCCTAGCTCAAATGACTCAAAAGTTACTAAAAATGCAGCAACACATGTTGCTGTGCAGTGGAAGGCCATTTGTAAAGGTGGACTTGTCACCTTTCTGTTGCTTATTGCTATATGTAGGTATTAAACTGGAACCAGTGAGGCACACCCTATGCCCAGACAGTATTAACAAGTGCAAAAGTGACACAATCATGAAAAAATATTATCATGAAATGTCCTGCGTTATGCCACATAATTTGCCTTTTTTGCCACATAATTTGGCCAACCCTGCCACATAATTAGGCCTTCCTCTGCCGCATAATTCCAGTGGTCCCGGCAGGAGGGGTCTGGCGCCTTTTACGTTTGGGAATCGGTGTGGCTACTTTTTGTCACTACATTTTTCAAAAAAGAAAAACTTTGTTCTTCTTAAAGCAACCAAGGTTAATTTAAGAAACTCAGGCTGCTTTGAAAATGATGCTTTACCACGGACTTCATTTAGCTGCGACCCCTGGTTTCCCCTTTCAGACCCCTGGCAAAGTATTTGCGACCCCTGGCTTCAGATGTGGCAATTTTGGTGACAGGAATACAGTGGAAGCTCGTCCTTATGGACGTCAGTTGAGGCACTGCTCTCTTGTTTTTCTGTCATTTTTTATTCCACTAATAGTGAATAATTAAGTATTATTCACTATTAGTATAACAAAAATGTGAGTATGCCCTCCCATGGCACCTGAGGTAAGTAAAATGCTTCCAAATGTATGTTGTGTGGCTGCTTGCGGGTGAGAATGTTTTTATGTGAGAGAGTGTGTGTGCAAGTGTGAATTTGTGTGTATGTGTAAGCATGTATCTGTGAGTGAAAGTGGAGGTCAAAGGGCGCATGACGTCACTTCCGCTACCCCTGGCATTTTGGTGAATAGATGCCCATGTGCTTTACATTTTGGAAAGCAATCAGAGGGATGATTATCTGTTTTACCTTGCAGGCCACCATCTCTTTGATTATGATTATAGCCAAATAAAAGAGGATCGAGAATTGCGACCTACTTAATATAGTGGATATTTTTTAGGAAGTTGTTCCTGAAACCTCATAAAACCACTTTTTGCCAACCTGATCTTTGTACATTAGGCCTTTGGTTCCCAAACCCAGAAGGTATTGTTTTGTATTGAAATAGTATTTATATAGCACTTACTACACCTGACGAGGCGTCTTAGCGCTTTTCGGCAAGTAGCACGCTACTCCGGAACCCAAAAGGAATTAGTGGTGGATTAGTATAGGGACATATGAATACAGTTTTAGTAGTATTATGAGTTAATTTGAGTCGCGGATATGTGAGTTTGTTAGTTGGATTGACTGGAGTAATGGAGGGGTGGAGGAGGGAAGAATCCAGAAGTGTTAATTGGGAGTTTATAGTAATAGGATTCAGGCTTGGGATGGGTAAAGGGAGGATGGAGGAGGGAAGAGTCTGTGGAAAGTTTTAGGGAGATCATAGTAGAAGGAGGGGTTTTGGATGAGTTAAAGGTGCGTTAAGTGAGGGAGAATTTAGTAGGGTTGTTTGGGAGTTGTTTGGTTATAATAATGTTTGTTTTAAATTTGATAAACTGTTAATAGTTGTTTATGTTGTGATGTATGTGGAATTAATATCCGAGGGTTCCAAACTCGTAATGTGTACCTTATTTAATATGTCATTCTATTAGAATATAATAATGTGTAGTTAGTGGAGTGCTACTGCACCTGCTGCACCATTCAAATCATGCCCCTTTATCTGCAAGGTAACCACATTTGTGACTGCCTGTTCAGTAGTAAAATATAGCAATATTTGGTTTTTAGAGGAGTTATGACAACCTTTGGCCCTGGTGCCATAGCACCTGCTGCACCATTCAAATCATGACCCTAGTGCCTGCAAGATAACTGCACTGGTGACTGCCTATATAGTAGTCAAATATAGCAATGATCAGTGATTAATCGTGTGTCTAGAGCTTTTGGTCTCAGTGCCACTGCACCTGCTGCACTAGTGGAATCATATCCCTATTGCCTGCAAGTAAGTGCACTAATGACTGCCTGTTTAGTAGTAAAATATAGCAATGATGAGGGTTTATTGGTGCACCTACAACTTTTGGACTCAGTGCCACTACACCAGCTGCAATAGTGGAATCAAATCCCTAGTGCCTGCTAGACAACTGCACTTGTGACTGCCTGTTTAGTAGTAAATTATAGCAATATTTGTTGTTTTCAGGGGTTCCTAGAGCTTTTGGCCCCGGTGTGACTGCACCTGCTGCACCACTAAAATCATGAAAATCAAGCAAGTTATCTGCACTTCTGACTGCTTGTTTAGTAGTAACATTTAGCAATAATCTGTGTTTAGGAGGTTCTGACACCTTGGGCACCAGTGCCACTGCACCTGCTGCACCATTAAAATCATGACCCTAGTGTATGCCAGGTATCTGCACTTGTGACTGCCTGTTTAGTAGTAACATTTAGCAATAATCTGTGTTTAGAGGGGTTCTAACACCTTGGTATCCAGTGCAACTGCACCTGCTGCACCATTAAAACCATGACCTTAGTGCCTGCAAGATAACTGGACTTGTGACTGCCTGTTTAGTAGTAAAATATAGCAATATTTGGTGCTTAAAGAAGTTCTGACAACTTTGGACCCTGGTGCCACTGCACCTGCTGCATTAACCCCTTAGCTGCTGGGCCTTGCCCTCCTCCTTTCAGTGCCGAGCCCTTATTTGGCTATTTGGGGTAGTTCACACTTAGGCCTTCATAACTTTTTGTCCGCATAAGCTAATGACACCAAATTTGCGTCCTTTTTCACCAACATCCTAGGGGTACCCAGACCCTGGAGGAGACCAAGAAATTTGCCAAAATACAGCGAAAATTTCATTTTTTTCAGAAAAATTGGAATAAAGGGCTGCAGAAGAAAGCATCTGTTTTTTTCTATGAAAATGGCATCAGCAAAGGGTTTGCGGTGCTAAAATTACCATCTTCCCAGCTTTCAGGAACGAGCAGACTTGAATCAGAAAACCACATTTTTCAACACAATTTGGGCATTTTACTGGGACATATCCCATTTCTACTATTTTTTGTGCTTTTAGCCTCCTTCCAGTTAGTGACAGAAATAGGTGTAAAACCAATGCTGGATGCCGGACAGCTAAACATTTCTGAAAAGTAGACAGTATACTGAATTCAGCAAGGGGTCATTTGTGTAGATCGTTCAAGGTTTTTTTGCAAAGTGCCTAGCCGTGGATTTTGGCCTCTAGCTGGCACCTAAGGAAACCTAGCAAACCTATACATTTTGTAAAACTAGACACCTCGGAAATTCGGAATGGGGTGACTTGTGGGGCTACATTCCACTCTGTCCAATTTACAATTCGGTCAAGGGTCAAAATGAGGTTCCTAGAATCTTAAAACAGGAGAGCGATAAAAGGGATGAGACAAGTTGCGAGTCAGCATGTGGGAGATGAATACACAAGCAGCGTCAGCTCCCGAGATGGGATGTACTCCGGAGAATCCCTGCAGCTATAAGAGGATCATCCGCAACCGGAGAAGACACGGTCACGTGACACCTGTACCCAGTTGATGCAAAGCCTTCAGTGGCAGGATTGCGATGACATCACGGGGGTCCTGAGCAAGTTACTTACTTAGAGACGATGGCTCGAGTCAGCAAAACCCTGCGCAGTGGACTCTATTTTACATTCCTGGAAAGCTGGCGTTCCATTCCCTACAATACAGAAATAAAACCAATTGAAAAAAAGCTGCAGACAGGAAATGTCGGGACATGGTGAAGTCAAGCCACGTCGTAGCACGGAAGTGGGAAGTGCAGTGTCACGTGCATAGTTCTGCCATGCTTGCATCTTTGAATACTAACATAAATACGTGTAATTACGTGTCTATGGGGGTAATCATATGTGCACTTATTTAATCGCATGCACATTTCAGTAATCAAGTGCACATCGGACTAGTTGTGAAGATGTGTGCAATAACTCACATATTTGCCGAACCCCATGTCCACTGAAATAATCGATTGTACATGCAAATTTGGACTATAACTTGCACATTTGGTGTTTAATCATATGCACATTTATGCACTCACACATCTGTGGAATTATATGCAAATGTATGTAATCAGATGCATTTTCGTGTGAGTAATCACATACATATTTCGGTAATCACGTGCACTTTTGAATAAAGAAATGAATAATTCAATAGTGCCGCACACCTTAAACTATTTAGATGAAGATTTGTAAAAAACAATTGAACACTTGTGTATTGTTATCCCAATTGGTGAACAATGAGCACAATCATATGTGCACATACACATTTGTGGAATGTCATACATAGATGTCATGCAAGTTTGTGTAGGTGCATGCACAGTCATGTAATCACTTCTATGTGGGCAATCACATGCGTAATCACATTTAAATGTGTAGTATCGCCTGCAAAACTGCTTGCATAATTAAAATCACCCTAGCAAAGTAAGACCTGCATGTGTTTAGTGTGACGTCATGTGAATTTGTAAAGCGGTTGCTACCATTTGTGTGATTGTGTGACTGACCCCACCAGTTCTAAATTACTCATTGAGAGGGACTGAGTGGTCTGTTGACGTTTTATTTGGTTGTTTTTTGTGTTGTTTATAGTTGTTACATTGGGTAAAGTCGTGAGTGCTTAGCATAGCTTAGCATTTTTTTAATGATTGCTTATATTGCATAGTGGCTGAATAGCTCCTGCTTTGGACCTGCATGGATATATTTGCCAAAAGGACGTTGCTGTTTGTTCAGATCTGCTGAGGTGCACAGTTGTCCATTGCTTGCTTTCAGGTAGCTTTTTCGAGGTGGGATATCATTAAAGAAATTATGAATAGAAGAGAACAAACAAGTGATGATATTTGTAACTGTGATCTGCTATTGGAAGAGATGTCCTCCTATGGCCTGTGTAGACGAAAATATCACAACACGAAAATTAAAGAAGCCAAGAGTGGTACAGGAATAAGGGACAAATACATGATGCTGCACTTGTTACAATACTGATTAATTGAAATCCCAGCTGAAGGAGCAACCTTTCTCAAAGCACCAAGGAGGAAAAGAACTGATGCTATAAACTAGCAAAGAAACACAGGGTTTTGGATCTGAGGTAGTAGGTTGAAACAGCAAATCGTTCAGTCATAAATAGCCGGGTTTGGTGATTGGCAAGAGTAAATCAGCCAACCACCAAGAATCAGCAAACTTAGGTGGTCATTACAACCCTGGCGGTCGGTGTTAAAGCGGCGGTAAGACCGCCAACAGGCCGGCGGTAAAAAATTAGCAATTACGACCGTGGCGGAAACCGGCAACAAAGACAGCCACTTTAACACTCTGACCGCCACAGCGGTACAAACAAACAGCGCGGCGGTCACCGCCAACAGACAGGCAGGAGATAATGTACCGCCCACACTATTATGACAGGCCAATCCGCCACCTTTTCCGGGGCGGATTCACCGCGGATAAAAACACGGCGGAAACAGGAATCCCTAAGGGAAAACGCTCACCTCTACACACCCCACGAGGAACGAGGACGCCATGGACCCGGAACTCCAAATTCTACCTGCAATAGTCTTCCTGCTCCTCTACCAGGAGCACGAATGCCGGCGGCGAAGACCACAGTGAGTACTGCACCTACGACACAGGGGAGGAGGAGGAGGCAAAAAACAGGGACACACACACGCAACACCCCCGCCCTCACCCACTACAACACACACACTAATGCACATCAATACATCACAGTTACACCCCTCCAAAATCCCCCGGAAGAATGCAAAGACAATAGAAAATGAGTGTAACCATTGTAATATATTAAAAGCAAGTAGGCAGAAATATATATATACACCATGTGCATAATATATACCAAGCATAGTAGTCCAGGTAGTGCTCTAAGAAAATCCGTGGAACACTGGGACCACACGGTATGGGCGAGGCCCACACAAGATCCCCGACCATGACGGAGAGAACACTGCAGGGGCTTCATAGAGCAACTAAACAGGCACCTCAGGGGGAGGGAAAGGGGGGCACCTCAACCGCTTGAGTGCACGACGCCAAATCCACGAGGGGGCCACATGCCCACTGTTCCATCCTGGGGAGTGCAAAGCCACAGTCTCTCAAGTCTCTACAGTGGGTGGTTTGCCCACTGCCATATCCTGTGGAGTGCAAAGCCACAGTCTCACAAGTGGATAACAGTCTCCACTGGTTCTGGAGGGGGCATGGTCCCCAGAGTGCTTCATCCTGCTAACGACAGAGGTAGTGGATGACAGTCTCCACTGGTTCTGGAGGGGGCATGGTGCCCAGAGTGCTTCATCCTGCCAAGGATTGGGGTAGTGGATGCTTTTCTCCACTGGTTCTGGAGGGGGCATGGTGCCCAGGGTGCTTCATCCTGCTAAGGACAGAGGTAGTGGATGACAGTCTCTACTGGTTCTGGAGGGGGCATGGTGCCCAGAGTGCTTCATCCTGCTAAGGATTGGGGTAGTGGATGCTTTTCTCCACTGGTTCTGGAGGGGGCGTGGTGCCCAGAGTGCTTCATTCTGCTAAGGACAGAGGTAGTGGATGACAGTCTCCACTGGTTCTGGAGGGGGCACGGTACCCAGAGTGCTTCATCCTGCTAAGGACAGAGGTAGTGGATGACAGTCTCCACTGGTTCTGGAGGGGGCATGGTGCCCAGAGTGCTTCATCCTGCCAAGGATTGGGGTAGTGGATGACAGTCTCCACTGGTTCTGGAGGGGGAATGGTGCCCAGAGTGCTTCATCCTGCCAAGGATTGGGGTAGTGGATGCTTTTCTCCACTGGTTCTGGAGGGGGCATGGTGCCCAGAGTGCTTCATCCTGCTAAGGACAGAGGTAGTGGATGACAGTCTCCACTGGTTCTGCAGGGGGCATGGTGCCCAGAGTGAATCATTCACCCCGTGACGGACTCAGTTGCGTCAGTGCCCTCGCCGCTAATGGGCCAGCGGTGCTTGATATGGCGGTGCCCTGTTCAGCGGTGCTTGAGTTGGCGGTGCCCTGTTCAGAGGTGCTTGAGACGGCGGTGCCCTGTTCAGCGGTGCTTGAGATGGCGGTGCCCTGTGCAGCGGTGCTTGAGATGGCGGTCTCCATTGCAGGGTCTCAGCTGCTGGCGATCCTTCATGGCCCAGCGGGGCTTGTGCTGGCAGTCCTTCATGGCCCAGCGGGGCTTTTGCTGGCGGTCCTTCATGGCCCAGCGGGGCTTTTGCTGGCGGTCCTTCATGGCCCAGCGGGGCTAGTGCTGGCGGTGGCCTCCTGGGCAGCTGGGCTGGTGCTGGCGGTGGCCTCCTGGGCAGGTGGGCTGGTGCTGGCGGTGGCCTCCTGGGCAGCTGGGCTGGTGCTGGCCTCCTGGGCAGGTGGGCTGTTGCTGGTGGTGGCCTCCTGGGCAGCTGGGCTGGTGCTGACGGGCCCCTCCTGGGCAGGTGGGCTAGTGCTGGCGGTCCTGTCCTGGGCAGCTGGGCTTGTGCTGGAGGTGGCCTCCTGGGCATCGGGGATGATGGCGGTCTTCTCCGCCGTGCTGCTCTTCCCAGACTTGCCAGGTTTCTTGTGGCCCTTCCCCACCTTGGAAGGTGTCACAGCTGACTCCACACTCCCACCGGGACCCCTGGGAGCGGCTTTGGTGGCTGGAGTCTTCCCCCTCTCCCGTCGGGCACTGGCCAACTTCTGATGCTTCACAGGTGGGGGACTGTCTGTGCTGTGGCTCCGTGCCACACTGGCTGCCCTGGTAGCCAGTGCACTCCAGATTCCGGTGACTACAGGCACCACTTGTCCCGGAGATGTTGTGGCTGAGGAGCTAGTTCGGGACCTAGGAGACGGACGGGATGGGGGAGGTGTGGGAAAGAGGTCAAGGGTGGACAGGAAAAGTTTTTTGGACACAATGGGACGGGTAGCTGGAGGGGGTTTGGGAGTGGAGGGAGAGGTGGTGGTTGTAGGAGGTGTATGTTTGGTGACTTTGGGTGAAGGTGCATGGGCTGGAGGCTGTCGTGAGGTGGATGGCTGTTGGGTGGGTGTGTGCCTGCGTTTGTGTATCTTGGGAGGGGGCATCACAGACACACTGGGAGAGGACACAGGATGGTAGTCGGGGTGGTGACTGCACGTGAGCGGGGTGTGGTGGTGGGTGTGCTGGAGAGGGACATAGTGGCTGTAGAGGTAGTGCATGCAGGTTTGAGTGTAGACGAGACTGGGAGGGAGGAGGGAGATGAGGAGGAGGGGGACACAGTGGAGGCAGTAGATGTTGGTGTGTCTGCATGTGTGTGATGCTTGCGTGAGTGCCTGTGGGATGTGTGGTGCTTATGTTTGCCAGAGCTTCCCTTGTGTGTTGACATGTGTGCATGCTGGTCTGTAGGTGTGCTTGGGATAGGCTGAGGTAGAGGGGATTGGGTCTGGGTGGAGGAAGTTGGAGGGGGGAGGCTAGAGACGGGGACAATGGCTGCCATCAGTGCTGAGGCCAGAGTCTGAAAAGCTCGCTGAAGGGCCGCCTGACCAGAATGAATGCCCTCCAGGAATGCATTTGTTTGTTGCAACTGCCTCTCTACACCCTGGATGGCATTCAAATTGGTAGACTGCCCAACAGTGAGAGACCTGAGGAGGTCAATGGCCTCCTCACTGAGGGAAGCAGGGGTGACTGGGGCAGGGCCTGAGGTGCCTGGGGCGAAGGTGATGCCCACCCTCCTGGGTGAGCGGGCACGGGGCACAGTATGAGGGGCTGCTGGGAGGGCGGTGCTGGTAGGGGGGGTGGCGGCTGTACCTGTAGATGCGGGGTGGCACAGATGTTGCCGCCACCACAAGGGAGCTCCCATCAGAGGACGAGTCTGTGTCGCTGGTGTCAGCTCCTGTCCCCGCCGTGGAGCTCCCCTCGCCCTCCGTCCCACTGGTGAACTCTGAGTCCGTAGTCTCGCCCTCCAGGGCCATGTGGGATGCAGCTCCCTTGTGCTCCGCTGCCACTGCTCCTCCACCTGATGATGCTAATGCACACAAGAACAGGGAGACCACAAAAAGGGGGGGACGACAGAAGAAAGACATGTTGAGTGCATGCATTACCGCTACCGTTGGCGGACACAACAGACACAGAAGCCCCATGCACTACGCCGCGCTCTTAGGGTCCACTGTTCAATTCCTGGGAAATGGCCTACAAGGCTATGGACGACATCTGCACACATAGATGACACAGGGGCATGACTAGGTGTACTTGGCACTCTACAGAGGTGGGGTGGGGTGCCACATGGCCTGCCTTACGGAGGGGCCTTGCCTACGGGACTCGCCCTGGCCTAGGGAAACCCACAGCCCACCTCCCCCACCCAGACACCTCCACTGCGCGCAAAGTTAGCAGAATGAGAGTGTACTCACCCCCTTGTGGCTGCTGTGATGCCCTATAGCACCCATCCAACTCCGGGTAGGCCACCGCCAGGATCCTGAACATCAGGGGGGTCATGGTGCGACGGGCACCCCTCCCACGTTGGGAGGCCATCCCCAGCTGAGCCTCCGCCCTCTTCTTGCTCCAGCGGCGAATGTCCTCCCATCTTTTCCGGCAGTGGGTGCTCCGTCTGTGGTAGACCCCTAGGGTCCGGACGTCCTTGGCGATGGCACGCCAAATATCTTTTTTCTGGTGGGCGCTGACCTACATGAAATGTACAGGGGAAAAAGAGAAGTTATTACCAACTGCACCGTCAAACTGATTGGCCCCCATCCCTACCCTTGCCATGTGGCACATGCATTCACCGTCTTTCATGCACGCAGCACTCTCCCCCCTTCCTTCTGACATCCAGCCCTCTCCACACAGGCATAGCCCATACAACATGCTCCCTGTGTACTTACCTGTTTGTCTGGAGGACCGTAGAGTAGCGTGTACTGGGGGTGGACCCCATCCACAAGCTTCTCCAACTCCTCCGATGTGAAGGCAGGGGCCCTTTCCCCAGACACTCAAGCCATTGTCTCTTCCAGACCGAGGTCACAGCAGCACTTGAAGTGTAGGTCCTCTCCTGTCGAAGATCAGGTATCAAGTGATTGAACAGATAGAAAATGGCGGTCACGTCCGCGGCGGTGCGTACCGTCACCGCCAGCGTACATCGTCATTGGCTCCTGGGACCCATAGGGTCCAATGTTAACCAATGCAGCATTGCGCTGCGGTCTTCGACCGCCTACCGTGACGGTGTACAACGCCAGCGCAGTTACCTCACATCCCATTGTCCCACTTTACAGGTCAGGCAGCCGCCATTTCAGGGGCCCACATGGCTTCATTTTCAACTGCGTCACACATACCTAGGCCTACACTCTACACACATACAGGCCATCTTTTGTGTATGAATGGTGTTCTGTGTAAACTGTGGGTACGTACCTCTAAGTTGTTTGTCTCTGTGCTCGCTGTTGTCCTTCATAGGCACCGTCCGCTGGGAAATGTGAGGAGATGGCGGCATCATCCGGTGTACCGACCGTTGGTGGACCTGTCGACAATGGAGGAGCGACATGTGATTATCACATACAGGATTGACGGTGCCACAATCCAGGAACTGTGTACCCAGTTGGAGCCAGACCTGATGTCAGCAATCCGCAATCCTACAGGAACCCCCCCTAAAGTGCAGGTGCTATCAGTGCTCCATTTCCTTGCAAGTGGGTCTTTTCAAACAACAGTGGCCATAGCATCAGGGATGTCCCAGCCTATGTTTTCCAACGTATTGTCCAGAGTGTTGTCTGCCCTTCTGAAACACATGCAGAGCTACATCATTTTTCCTCAGGTGGAGGATTTGCCTACAGTGAAAGGTGATTTCTATGCCCTGGGACACATCCCCAACATCATAGGTGCCATTGATGGGACCCATGTGGCTTTGGTCCCCCCCCACAGGAGTGAACAGGTGTACAGAAACCGGAAGAGTTATCATTCCATGAATGTACAGATGGTATGTTTGGCAGACCAGTACATCTCCCATGTGAATGCCATGTTCCCTGGCTCAGTGCATGACGCCTACATCCTGTGGAATAGCAGCATCCCTTATGTGATGGGTCAACTCCAGAGGCACCGTGTGTGGCTAATAGGTGAGCACCTGGAAGCAAGTCAGTGGGAATGGTTGTCTGGGTCTGGGGATATCCCTCCAGGTTAGTGCGTGTCTAACAGTTGTCCCTCATCATATGCAGGTGACTCTGGTTACCCCAACCTGTCATGGCTACTGACCCCAGTGAGGAATCCCAGGACAAGGGCAGAGGAATGCTACAATGAGGCCCATGGGCAAACTAGGAGGGTGATCGAGTGGACCTTCGGCCTCCTGAAGGCCAGGTTCCGGTGACTCCATATGACAGGTGGATCCCTATTCTACTCACCAAAGAAGGTGTGCCAGATCATCGTGGCCTGCTGTATGCTTCACAACTTGGCTTTGCAACAGGTGCCTTTTCTGCAGGAGGATGGTCCAGATGGCGGTGTTGTGGCAGCTGTGGAGCCTGTGGACAGTGAAGACGAGGAAGCAGAGGAAGAAGACATGAACAACAGGGACTCAGTGATCCAGCAATATTTCCAGTGAGACACAGGTAAGAGTACAGACCTGCCTACTACATGTACTTTAACACTACTACCTCTCTACTGTCTGTCGTTTTCACCCAGTGTATGGTCACTGAGTTGTCACTTACCCTTACGATTTCACAGATGTGGGTCCCACTGTGTGACATCTGCTTATATTCCTCATGGAGTAGAGCTGTGTGACATAGGTATGTTCACATTACAATTGAAAGAGCATTTTGTCACTGTAATTGCTAATACACTATTTCGAAATCACAGACAGACTCCAGATTGTTTTGTGCTTTAAGTGTGTTTATTTAAGTGCTCAATATTGGAGGGGGTAGTGAAATGGTGAGGGGTGATGGCAGAGGAATGTCCATGGCAGAGTCCAGTCTATTAGTCTCACAGGTGCATTGCCCATATGGGCATAGGAAGTGGAGCTGGGGCAGTTTAAGTATGGACAGGGCGACAAAGTGGGACAGTAGGATGACAATCAGGATGGTCTCATTTCCTGGCGGGGTTCTTGGCATTGTGCTCTGTCTTTGTCCTGGATCTCAGGGACCGTTTGCGGGGAGGTTCTCCCTCTGCAGGGGGTGGGGTGCTGGTGTGGTGGTCCTGTGGTGGGGCGTCCTGTCCACTAGCGCCAGCGGAGGTGGTGGGCAGTTCATCGTCCATGCTAGTGTCAGGGGCCCCTTTTGGTGCCACAGTGTCCCTCCTGGTGTTGAGTACTTCCTTCAGCACCCCTACGATGGTGCCCAGGGTGGAGCTGATGGTTCTGAGTTCCTCCCTGAAGCCCATATACTGTTCCTCCTGCAGACGCTGGGTCTCCTGAAACTTGGCCAGTACGGTTGCCATCGTCTCCTGGGAGTGGTTTTAGGCTTCCATGATGGAGGAGAGGGCCTCGTGGAGAGTGGGTTCCCTTGGCCTGTCCGCCCCCTGTCGCACAGCAGCCCTCCCAGTTCCCCTGTGTTCCTGGGCCTCCGTCCCCTGGACCGTGTGCCCACTGCCACTGTCCCCATGTCCCTGTTGTTGTTGGGCTGGTGGGTTAGCCTGGGTTCACTGTAGTGGTGGACACACAGCTGATTGACGTGTCCTGGGGACGGAGGTATGGGCCCGCTGGGTGGGTGCTGTGCTGGTGTTTCCAGAGGGGGGAAGGTCTGTGGTGGCCTGTGACTGGGTGAGGGGAACCGACTGTCCCGAGGTCCCCGATGGGCCGGGCTGGACATCTAGATCCAGTTGGACAGAGCTGCTGTCATCACTGTGGGCCTCTTCTGTTGGTGGTGTGGACATGTGTGGACCCTCCTGTCCGGTGACGTTGGGTAGGGGTCCTGCAGGGGTATAAATGGATGGTTATTACATCTGTGTGTGCCATGGTGTGCAATGGGTGGGTGACCGTGTACCCCAGTGCTTGCATTCCTGTGTGGGACTTTGTGTGATGATGGTTTAGGGGGTTGTATGGGTATGTGCAGTGGGCATGCTTTAGTGATGGGTATCCATGCTTTGTTGTTGCATGCAGGGCTTTGTGTTGGGATGGGTGGTTTGTGATGTTGGGACATATGTGAGGAGTTGGGGTGCTGGGGCTGAGGGTGAGGGTGGGGGTATGTGCTGGCATGCAGGTAGGGTGGGGGATGTAATAATTAAGATTTGTCTTACCAGAGTCCATTCCTCCACCTACTCCTGCGAGGCCCTCAGGATGCTGAATCGCCAAGACCTGCTCCTCCCATGTTGTTAGTTGTGGGGGAGGAGGTGGGGGTCCGCCCCCAGTCCGCTGAACCGCCTGGTGGTGTCTTGAGACCACGGAACGCACCTTCCCCCGTAGGTCATTCCACCTCTTCCTGATGTCCTCCCGATTTCTTGGGTGCTGTCCCACTGCGTTGACCCTGTCCACTATTCTTTGCCATAGCTCCATCTTCCTTGCTATTAAGGTGTGCTGCACCTGTGATCCGAATAGCTGTGGCTCTACCCGGACGATTTCCTCCACCATGACCCTGAGCTCCTACTCCGAGAACCTGGGGTGTCTTTGCCGTGCCACGGGGTGGTGTAGGTGATGTGTGGGGTTGAGTGTGTGGTGATAAGTGTGCTGATATGTAGTGGTGTGTTGTGTGAGGTGCGTGGAATTTCTGTGGGTGATGGTGTTGTGTGCCTGTGAATGCTGTTGTTCTTGCTGGTGCTGTCTCTCTCTGGCCTTCTTTCGGAATTTTTTGTCATAGGGGTTTGTGCGTGATGTGGGTGTGTGTTTTATATTGTAATGGGTGTGTGGGAGTGGTGTGTGTATGTGTATCAGGTGTGTGTATTTCGAATTGTCCAATGTGGCTGTGTTTTGTAAATGTGTGTGTATTTTGAGCGCGGCGGTGTGTACCGCCAATGGAATACCGTGGTTGAAAGACCGCCGCGTGGATTCGTGTGTTGTGATGGTGTGGGCATTTTTCTGTTGCCGTGACGGTGGAGGTTTTGTTTTCACCAGTTTATCACTGACCTTTGGTGTGGCGGACTTGTGTGGGTGTCTGAATTTTGGCGGATTCCGAAATGTGGGTCATAATAGCTGTGACGGAATTCCGCGGCCGCGGCGGTGTGTTGGCGGTCTTCTGCGCAGCGGTAAGCGGCTTTTACCGCCAATGTTGTAATGAGGGCCTTAATGCTCACAAACAAGGCACTATATCCATCGCCTTTTGAATTCCCTAGATTGTGGAAAACTGACCAGGAAGAATCCTTCTCTCCAAGCACCTTAGGGAGATCACATATATTGACACTGACAATTTAGGCATGCTTCAGGCTACATGTATAACATCCACATTTGGGGGGATTAAATCAATCCATCCAACAAGGACATTAGTAGAACTCCGACCTGTGGTCTCCTCACCAATGTGGATCCTTCCATGGCAGATACGTTCAATTTGATGTAAAACCTTTTCCATCCTAGTGGTGAACATTACATTTAGCATATTGCCCTCCCTTGCTTTGGTGAAGGAGAAACATCAGGCATTCAAATTCAAAGTCAATCTCAAAGTGTTTGGCATGTGTAAAAGGGGAAAGAGAAACATTTCCAAGATCTATTGATGGGTTTTTTTGCAGTCAAGAGAGAGTTCATCATTTAATACCCTATGAAAAAGAGATAGGATAGGAACTACACAAACAATTAATAATTTATTCCGATCCTTTTGAGGAGACAACTGTGATGTGGAAATCTCATTAAGAAAATCTTATCCACCTACCGACAAACATAGTTAAACGTGAAAAACAAGAAGACATAGGGGTCACTGAAAGAATGGTGGGTGACCCACAGGATTAGCAGTGGCTATGGCCTGGCAAAGATCTCTAAAGCTATCATGCTGCCACTGGTGTGCTGGTGGCACTGAATGCATTGAACGTTGCCAAGTAGGCACCATGTCTTTTCACTCTCTTAGCAAAGTTGTTTTCCAATGGCAAACTCTGAGAGTGAGAATGTTGTTGAAAAACAAAAGAAATAAAGGGCCCTGATGCTCAAGTAGTTTGTCTCTGCATGCTAGGGCCATTAACTGATTTCCTTTGAAGCCCTGACCTAAACAGAGCATGGCGACCATCACTATGATATGACAGGGTGGTGCTGGAACAATTTTCAGAGTGGGGGTGCTGCCATCACTGAAGCCATAGGGATTGTGAAAAATCCAAGCATCACACAGACAAGTATTGCAGATCAGTCATGCCCATTCAGCAGGAGAGTGGTAAAGGTGCAGTATGTAGTCAGTGGTGCTTTTTGGGACACACTTTCGCAAATATATCACTAACACATACTAGGGTAGCACACTATTTACAAACAGCAGGTTTTCCAATTAAAAGATCACAAACTTCATGCTGACAATCAGTTTTACTGACAAAATCAAAAAGCATACAAAAGGTGATGTGTGGAAATCAGAAATCAGCAAAGATGTAAAATGTTCTCACTACAAAGAGTCTTCATTTGTTTTGACCCTATTAAAATAGTTGGCCCATATTTATGGGCTTTGTGGCACAGGGCAGCGCAGCAAGTCACCTTGCTGTGCTGCCCTGCATCACGGAGAAAGGGCAGGAATGTGCTGTATTTATCCAGTGTGGAGCATTCCTGTCCTTTCCCCCTGCGCTACCACCCTTTTGGCAGCCTAGCACCAATGCAGGCACCCTTCAACATGGTGCAAGGGTGCATGCATTGCATGCATGATTGTTTTCGTGCAGGAAGGAACACTTACCTGCACACAAACAATCCTGAGAGGCGTTCTCCTCTTTCTATGTGTGCAGAATGCGGCGCACATAGAAAGAGGAAAAAGTGAAGAGAAATAAACATATTTCTCATTGTTATGCCTCTCCTGGGAAGGTGCATCTTTTTTAGCACATTCCTGGGGTTACAAGTTCTTGTAAATCTGGGAAAGCGTCAAAATCCATGGATGTTGCATGGGAACACCCATGCAACACCTATGGAAATATCTCCCTGGCGCAGAATAATGTAACACAGTGATTTGCACTGTGTTACACTGCTCAAGATATATGCAGCCACGCAGGGCTTTAAAGGTGGCCTTGCGTGGCTTCATAAATCTCACTAAAGGTTTGTGTCCCTCTTGCACCACATTGCGTGGTGCAAGAGCTATGTGGTGCAAGAGCTAAGCAAACTATGCCATAAATATGGCGTGTTGTTTTCATCACACTTCAGAACTACAAAAAATGTGCTTCATTTGTGTTTTCATAACTGCTAATATATTTTAAAATATTTGTACAGTTTGTTTACATGTATATAAATGTCCGTTAGAAAAACAAATTACATCCCAAATTCTTTACTTTCACACTCCCTCTACTCCTGCAAGGTTGTCGGATAGTTCGCTTTACAAAATCATTTGACTTTGTAGTCAGAGCATAAAACATAAACACAGTCCCTATGTTAAAAGTAGAAGCAGGAATTTATCAGAAGATATAGCTGGACATTTGACCTCTGGTTTTGAACGTACAGTAAATGTGATAAGATAAAAAGAAAATGTAAAGGCATCTATCTTTTTTGCTTATTCACCTTCTGAACTACAACATAATTATTTTGGGGGTCCTGCAGCATCCCCACTGCCCTGCTGCCAGTGCGTATGCCTGTCAGCTAGTGGTGGATGGGACATCAGTTCAACGGTTTCTGGCAACTGAGCTAGATGAAGCTACGCCTTTGGAAAGTCTTCAGTTCCCCCTCTACTAAACGCAGCAGCACAAACAGTGAGGGGCATATTTATAAGCCCCTTGTGCCGCTGTTGCATCCCTTTTTATGATGCAGCGCCGGGGCAAACCTTGCAACTATATCTATGAGGCCACGCAAAGCCACTTTGCGTGGCTTTGAATGGCCTCATAGATGTGGAGTAAAGCAAGGTAGTGCAAATCGCTTGGTTGCCTTACGCTGTGCAAGGGAGGCGTTCCATGGGCGTTGCGATGGGTGTTCCCATGCAACACCCGTGGATTTTGACACATCCCCAGATGTACCAACCCTGGTAAACCTGAAGATGCGCTAATATACCACGCCTACCCAGGTAAGGTGCAATGAGGAATAATATCTGTATTTCTATTCATTTTTTCCTCTTTTTATGTGTCCTGCATTCCTCAAGACACATAGAAAGAGGAAAACGCCTCAGGGGACTGCTTTTTGCATGAAGGTGCCCCATCCTGCACAAAAACAATACTTCCTACAATGCAGACACCATTGAACCAAGGTGACTTGCTGCGCTGACCGGTATCAAAAGCCATAAATATGGGCCTGAGTTTAGCAAACAGGGCATATGCCAGTTTCTAAACGAACCAACCCAAACCTCTGCCTCATTCAATGGGATTTTTATGTGTTGTCCAAGAATATCTAGTCATCAAGTGGTGTTAAAGATGTATAAAAGGAATGACCAACAGTACCGTGAAACTTGAAAATGGGCCCTGAGTGGGTAATTTGGGAGATTTTGCCAATAAATATGATACTGACTACGATTTGTACCTCTGATTTCTGTACTCCCTCCAATTTAATGTGAATTTGGAACAAGAGCTTAAACGGAAGTCAGAAAGTGCTAGACACTTAGAAATGGGTTGAGGCTTTCGTGTTGCCGAAGTGAACCAAAACCAACCAATTGCGCTTTAGTAACGTCCAGCGAAGCTTGAATTCAAAGATAGCCACTTTGGTGTAGTGCTTTGGAAACTTTTGTGATTAGGAACCGAACCCATGAATGCCCTATCAAGGTGATGATTTGCCAAGACCACAAGACTTTTGATCTCAAAGTAGAAACTTACAAAGGCCCTCATTTAGAGTTTGGCGAGGGTATTTATTTATTTACTAGCACATTTTTTCATGTGCAGCAAATGCTAGTGGTCCAGCTTCAAGCCACAGCACATGTATTTGACAACAAATCAGTTTACTGTCATAACAAGATAAACATTGGCAATAATAAACAATAAAGTATCCTTCTAGCTATGTTTAAATGGGAGAAGTGGAAAGAGCAAGGATAGAGCAGCGGAAAATTGTGCAAGTTAAACACTGACACATATACGGGTACGGGCTTTTGGGTGGTAAAGGAATTATTTGGGTTTCGGGAGGGTACGGGTTTTTAGGTGGTAAGGGAACTTTTAGCGTTTAGGATGGTTATGGGTTTTTGTGTGGTAAGGGAATTTTGGGTTAGGAAAGGATTTTTCTTTAGGGCTCAGGGGTTATTGGTTAAAAGGTGTGCAGATATATATATATATATATATATATATATATATATATATATATATATATATATATATATATATTTATATTGTTGAAATGTATATATATTAGCTTTTCAATGGATGCATAAATATTTTACAATTAAAAATAATCCCATATATATGTATAGGCATATATATATACACATACATAAAAGGTTTATACTTACTTGTTAAATACTTCTATTTCATGGTAAAGGCTTTCGTTCTTAAGGCATATTCATTGTAAAAAATCTCATAGTAAAGGCATTTTTGTTACAGCGATTGCGTTATAAAGCTATTTGTTCTAATGGCATTCGGTATTCCATCACACATCCCGTAGAAAGATGATTGAGGGACACAAATGTAGCAGAGTACCCCCTCTGCCAAACTGACAGTCCACCTGCTCTACTTTGAGTCAGACAGACTGTTGTGTTTCCACTGGCAATGTCCCTGCTGCGTCTGCCAGTGGAAACTTTTCATAGAATACCCAACATGCTTGTGGCCATCAATGTAAGTACCTTTGTTCGTTCTCCCCGTTCACGGAGGACGCTCTGAGGTCCCTTTGTTCTGAACAGGACTGCTAGGGGAAGCAAGACAGTCCAAAACAAAAAAATGAATACTCCAGCACCCTGGTAGTAATCTCCCAGGGTTTCAGAGTGTGTTTGGTTTGTTTTAGAAATCAAACTCCCGCTTTGAGAATTTGGTTTGTAAAACTAAAATGTTTGCTGAGCATCCACATGAAACATGGCAGCTGCTCAGCAAACGTTCAGCGCCTTGAGGTGAGCCACCTAGGGGATCTGTAGTCTGGCAGGGGAGCATAGGTTATTTTGTCCCTCGTCCCAAGGGCGATGCGCTGCCCGCCAAACTCTAACTACCCCATCCGCTAAACTGACATTCTGCCCGCTCTGTTTAAAATAGGGCAGACCATCCCGTTTGTGCAAGCGGTTGCGCCCATGGCTCTTCCAGCAGAAAGCTTAAACCAACAGCCTGGTTGGGATTTTAGACACTGGTGTACATACCTTAGTTCATTTGCCCTGTTCTGGGCCACCAATGTTCGTAGATATTTGTGTTTTTTGGGGGTGTCTGCCATGGAAAGTCTGATGGTTCCAAGCAGAAGAATAAAAAATTCTGACCCTCACTCCTTTAGAGAAACTCCAAGGTTTCAGGGTCCTGGGATTTTCTTCCATAAAACAAAAAGTTTGCTGAGTGGTCACATCAGTGCTTAATTTGTAAATACGAAGGTGCCGGTGCCCAAAGCCCTCCTCTTAAACATGCGGCTGCTGTGATTAAATGTGTGAACATGGAATACGAGGAAGCATAATCCTGAAGCCATCTCGGGCCGCTTCAATCCATATAAAGCCATTCCCTGCCCCTTCAGCTCACTCTTGCAGCTTTTTACTTTCTCTCTTTGTGACGCTTTTCGTTTTTCCCTTCACCCGTCTTTCCTATATGTGTCTTTTGCTCGCAGCAAATGCTTGAGGCATAAGAATAAGCCCCGGCCCTTCACAAACAAGTGCCGGTGCTCAGCACCGGAAACAACAGGCACAAATTAAGCACTGGGTCACATGCAACATGGCGGCCGCGCAATTATCTGTCAGTGCCTTCAGAGGAGCAGCCATGGAGGAGGTTTCCGTGAAGGCATAGATATAGCACCCATACAGGTGGTGATCGCTTGTAATGGCAAGTATTACTCTGCCAGGGCACTGGAGATAACTACCTCCACTCCCTGGTAGACAGCTGGACTCCCTCCAAACCCAAAATGAAAGCTTAGGTAATACATTAGCTTTGTATGACAGGTTAGCCTATAGGGTAGATAAGTTTTATTGAGAGGGGAGGCCACGAAAATGTTCCCATATTTCCTTGCAACAATTGCTGTACATAACAATTGAGAATTTTGAGTCATTCCAAGTATTTTACCATGTCCATCTGCTGTTAAAGAAACATAAAAAGGAGGACAGGAGGAAATACATGGATAGTTTACACCTTTGTGTAAAAAGAAGTACTGTTCTTTCTTTATCACAAAGAGGGAGCCTGGAACTCGCTAACAAATCCAACATCTATAAAATGCTTTTTAACATCTCACATACATTGTGAAAGGGAAGAGCCCAATTCACTAGTGGACTGAAGAAGAGCAGAGTTTTCCCTTTCGATGGACAGGGAGAGCAGATGTCACCTAGGGCAAGACGAATCGATATTTCCTACTTCAATGTGTGAAAAGATTATTTTGGCAAATGCCTCACTGCAATTAAGCACATGTTAGGCCGATGTTACTTGGACTAAAAGTTGTGCTTTATAAATTGAATGGTGGTTGAGTTGGGATCATGAAGTCCTGCTTTTTAGTCAGGTTCCTACTGCTGCAGAGGCAGATAAACCACAACATTGAATGTAAGAAAAAAGCTTCTGAAACTCAGCCATATTTGCGCTATTAACTGCAAATATGTTCCTTACAGGTTGGTGACATATGCTAGGGTCAACCTCATCACCTGGCTTATAAACCATACCAATCCAAAGGCGTGGTGCAAAACAATTTAACGATTCAGTAATCAGGCTACTGCACAAACAAGCATATGCAATGGAATGGGTCTCGCGTTTGCTCGAGTTAGAGCTATTAGCGTTGTAAATTCCTAACTGGACTTATCTTCCTAAATAAATTGAAAATGGAAAGTAAAACAGTTGATATAAGCAGGCCAATTTAAAGTGCCACCATGAGCGTGAGCGCAAAGGAGAGGCACAAAAGGAAAAAGAAGTTTGCTCACAGTCAAAAGTAGCGACAGTTATCCATGTAACAGGGTCGATGGCAAAGTCGGTAACAAAACTGCCCCAAGGAGGGATAATGGTAAAGTATTTACCAATGATAACAAACGATTTTTAAGGGCAATCCCATGAGTGAGTGATAGTGATGGTTAAAAGCCTACCAATAGATTACAACATGTCAAAGCACTTGCGTGCTCGACCTAAAAGAGGGCTTCTGAATCTGACTAATGTGATGTCAAATCCTACCTGGGTGTTCCTGGCCATGATCTCGGAGAAAGTGCTCCACAAACAGCTTTAGAAGCAAATGATCTTGGCCTCCCTTTCCAATGGAAGACAGCTGGGCTTTCACCACAATTGTAAAAAAGCATCACTCTTTATTGCTATAAGAGAACAATAATTGTGGGTCAGTGATCAGGGCAGCTGGCAGTCTTCATCTTAATGAATATGATGGCTGCTTTTGACAAGGTTGACAAATCTATGCTTCCAGAGCAATGGCACCAAGGGCTTAGTTTGGGAAGGACTGTTCAGATCTTGGTCAAGTCTTTCCTTACTGAATGTATGGATTGAGTGAACCATGATCCTTTTTATTGCCAAGTTAGGCAGCTTACTTGTGGAGTTTCCCAGACTCAGCTCCTTCTCCTTCTCCTTCTCTTTACAACTACATGTCCCTTAACCTGGCTTCTCAGGTCCTATGGGCTGAATTTCCAACTCTATGAGAATGATTCACAGTGACCAGTCCCGCTGTAGATGGAAACTTGTTTGATCGAAAATCCAAGAGTAAGCGCAAGGGAGGATTTGTGCTCTGAATGGAAGTAAGAATGAGAATTTAAACCTTGGTGTGGATATTCACTTTTCAACCTGCAAGCTCTAGATGTCCCTGTCCAACAAATCCAGGTATGAAGAACTTAGGGATCTTTAATGCCTGTGAGTGCCCAGATTACTGCATTGGTTAAAGGCTGTAATTTTCACTTAAGCGTGGCAAAAGATAGCCTTCTTTTTTTGTGATCTACTTAGGGCAGTGATACTGACAATGTATCACCCTCTCCAGTGTAGATTAATCACAAGCCCAGCAAACAGCTATCTCAGCAACCAAGTTATCTCGGCTGCAGAAAATAGAAAAAGGACAATTATGAATATTTTTTGACTCAAGAGTAGCAGCTGCCACTAAACGGGGGTGGCTGTGCTCAGGGTAGGGGTCAAAAAAATAAATAAAGAAAAAATAATCACTTACCTGTTTCTTCCAGAGATGGATTCATCTCCTCCGTCGTCATCCCGGCAGCACACAGGCTCCCCAGCCAATCATGAGGCTTCTGTCACCAACATGACAGCAGCGTCGTGATTGGTCTGAGCGGCCTGCTTCGTCACTCAGACTGGGAGTGGGAACCTGTGCATGTTATCCACTCCGCTGTGCAATACAGCCTATTAGAGAACATGCAAAGTGTGCATGTCTGTTGGCTGGCCCAACACGGCAGGCCAAACAGACATTCGCACTTATTGTCCACATAAAACTCCCCCTCAGGCCCCCTCCATCCCAGCCCGCCCACCCTAACCCGGACCCCAAGAAAAATAAAATTATAAAAATGCTTCATTATTATAATTTTATTTTTCCTTCCCCTTTTGCTTGAAAGCAGCGGGGCGACGCTCCTCCGCTAAAGAAGAGGAGCCTTACCATTCCAAAAATCCCTACATGGCTCAAGGCTGGAACAATGCATCTTCATGAGGCTTAGAAAGCCACATGGGTATGTAGAAGATATCGACCTAAGGTAGTTGAGATCGAGATACCAGAATAGGCAGACCATGACAAAGTATTGCAAGGCCCACTCCAGAAGCGCTACATTCTCAAATCAGGATAAATCACTATTGAATTTCCTGTCTGATTTCGTTCAGGTCAATGAGAATCATCTGCGCTTCAGAAAAGTATTGCAGACAAAGCTCTTTAAAAAAAAGCCTATCAACTGACGAATTCTTATTATAGCAGATTTCTATCACAGCAGATGCCATGGTGGCTGCGCCCACATTTTTTGTGATCTTTGGACCGCAAAATGGCATTTTATTAGTCATAACAATAAAAATAATAATAACCATTATCACTATTTATCTTAAACTTAAGCAGGAATCCTGAGAAAATCAACAGTTTGTAAATTCCTGAAGTAAGTTTTTTATTTGTAGGCCTGGGTGGAGTTTGTGAAGTTGTGCTACTCGGAGCTCCACGAAGTGCCCAAAAAACTCTGCCATGCTACGCAGAGTTCCGCAAGTGGCGGAGTGTGTTAAGTTGCATCATTCGCACTGATTATTAGTGCCAGGTGTTTGTCCCGCACTGAAAAATCTGCGTGAATGGCTTCCTGCGCAGAGCAAGAGGGCACTGCTTCTTTTCTGCAGCTCGAGCTGATTTTCTACTTGAGTGGCAGCTACCTCAACGCGAACAGAAGTTTTCTCAAGATGAGCTGTCGCAACCATCTGCCACTTCCTGCGTTGAGAAATCTCGCCGGGTGGTAGTCTTGAGTATGATTTTCCTTCCTTGCGCTCACCAACTCACCATTGTAGAGTTTTTCAGAACACCGCGCTCTAAGCGGAGCAGGAAAAACTCAGCAAACTCTGCGAGCGGAGTTCACCGGCCACTCCTAATTATTTGATGCTCCACAACTGACTCTGACAAAAGTGTGTACACCTGGCTTGCCCATTCTACCCCTCCAGACATTATGTATTCTCCCCAATGGCTGTTCACAAGGTTCACAATTTTGGAATTATATTTTCAGCAATCACAAATTCCTGTTAAGCATATAGGCCCACATTACAACTTTGGCGGTCTTACAAAAAGACGCTGGCGGTATTTGTTGCTCCCTATTATGGCTGTTTCCGTCCGCTGGCCCAGTGGAAAAGTCACATCAACATTGCAGCAGCACCCGTCGCACATTTCACTGCCTGAAATTCGGCAGTACATGGGCAAGTGCAGGGGCCCCAAGGGGCACCCGAGTCCCCCTTACCGCCAGCCTTTCCATAGCGGTGTTTACCACCATGGACAGGCTGGTGTTTGGGGACTCATAATCGCCAGGGCAGTGGTGCTTGCACCGCTGCCCTGGGGATTATGACCGCCTGGAGGAAGCCTGGCGGTCAGTTGGAGGGGCCGGCGGTATGGCCGTGGCTAATGCGCCACAGTCATAATACACTGCTGGTACACCGCCAGCCTGTTGGCGGTGTTACCGCCGGTGTACTGCCGGCCGCCAGGGCCGTAATGAGGCCCTTGGTCTATATTTCGAATAGAAATTTCAATTTAAATTCTGGGCTCTTGAACAGCATTCCTTCAGATGCCTTCAACACATTCCTGCCAGTCACTTGCCTAAGTCTGGCACAAGGTATCTTGTTATTTAGAATAAAAGCGTTTCCATCTTTGGAGAGACCCCTAGGTCTCAGCTCTATATTGACACTTCAGAGTATCACCATAATTTGCTGTCTTCCTTGTAATGCCAGCCAAAGCCACTGAGAAATCCTTTGTTTCCATTTCTGATAGTGCCTTTAACACCCTGAGCTGATAATTTCTGGGCTGTTTTGCATTTATACACATTCTAAATACATTTGATTTGAATTGCCTAAAATGTGGCATAATTAATCCTGTATTGTCGCATAATTCTCCCTACATATAAAATATAATGACAAGGGAATGGCCAATAGAAAATACAGAAGCTGCCTGTTGGTCAAAGGCATGAAATCTCTGAGTGGTGTTCGGTAGAAAATGTTAAAGGGATAGAACGTTTATAGACCAGACACCTAAACTCCAGAATTCCATTCCTTCGAATAGCCATAAAACATATTGGGGTAGATTTAGGAAAAGTGGTGCTGCACCTAGTGCAGCACCACTTTCCTTGCGCCCCTTAGTCCCCCCCCTATTGCCACCATGTGTGCGCTGTATTTAAAATACAGCACACCATGGTGCAGGGTAGGGGGCAATAGCATCACTTTTTTGTACGCTATTGATGTACTCTGCAGGAGTAGCGCCAACATTTTAAATCCTGCTCTGAGCAGGTGTTAAAAGTGACAAAAAAATGGTGCAAGGGAATCTCTTAGATTTCCTTGCACCATTTTTTCAGCCCCCCCCCGATGGGGTAATGCCCCCCTTGCATACATTATGCCTGGTGCATGCATAATGTGGCGTAAGGGTTTACAAATGTTTTGTAAATATGGCGCAGGGAAAATGCCACTTTAGCGCTGCCATAGCATCAAAAAAATTATGCTATGTGGCGCTAAGGTGGCGCAAGGGGCTCTCAAATCTGCCCCATAGTTAACTATCCGTTAGAAAAATGGCAAAAACGTACCTGTTCCCTTAATAGAGCGCGAATATTGATAAAGGATTGGGTCTCTATTGAATGCTCGCATACATGCTGCTTGGCCTTAGGGGGTGTGTTGTGCTTAACATGCGAGTTTAGCGCAACATAACAGACAACCTCTATGATCTTTAGAGGAAGACTTACTGAATCCTCCTAGCCCTTGATGCAAAGGAAGAGGAAACCAAACAGATTCAATCTAAAATTGATACTTTGGCGCTCTCTTCCTTCCAACGATTGTCGAGACAATCTACAAATTATCACAGTTGTTGGAAACCCTAAAAATACTTTTTAGTTTTTCACTCTCCTGATTTGTGGGCTATCATATAGTACAGTGGTTCCCAACCTGTGGGCCGGGGACCCCTTGGGGTCCGCGAAGCCTCGTCAGGGGGTCCACGGCAGCTTAAAAAATTTAATAATATTAGGTCCCAGCTATCAGTATTGACTCAGTGGGGGTCCCCCGGTTCCAATAATGATTCAGTGGGGGTCCCCGGGCTCCAGTATTGATAAAATGGGGGTCCACCGAAGTGAAAAGGTTGTGAACCACTGATATAGTATGTTCAGAGTGGCCCATGGGGAAATTAAGTTGTAATTTAGAGTTTGGTGCGTGGCAAAAAAGTGGTGCAGGGTGTGCCTGCCAAGCCTGTGGTCCACACATACAAGTTTCAAGAGGACAAAGTGCCAAGTTTCTGCTCACAGATCCTCCGGTGCCTCCGCCATTAGAAACCTTAGACCGACCGGCCAACAGCCACAAGGTCGCTGGGTAATGTACATCAGAACGAAGACACTATTTGGGGCAGACATTCCAATATATGTTTGTGCTGTTTGGGAATGTTATGGTAAACCTGGTGGTCCCAAACAGGAAACAACAGATAATATCTCACATGCTTGGCGAAAACTTGGAGTAGGCCAGAGCCATAGATTTTTTGTTTTTCAATAGCAACTGAAATATAATTAAAATTAAAAACTTTGCAGAACAGCTGCATCAAAAATGGTGCTTGTTCGGCAAAGGGTCGATAGCCCAGCAATGTAGATACCAGAAAGGAAGAAACTGGGGCTCTTCAAATTTTGGAGTCGGTCCTCTGAAGGGAACTGTAAACCATCGCCTCTCCTGACCTGGTGGTCCGGTGGACAGTCTGCCAAACTCTGAATGACACCCTATGCTTACTGCCTGTGCCAAATAAATCAGAATATGCTGATAAAAAAAGTGTACAAACTAGGTAAATGATAATTTAATGGAAATCCTTCCCTTGGAAATTATTTCTGGAGATTTAACATAAACTTAACAAAGTAAATATTTTTATTTCTGCAGAAATATCCACGGAACAGAAACCTCTCAGGAAATCCCAGTATCGTGCTAGTAGCCATGACACAGCCACTTGTGGCCTGAGGAAGGCTAACTAGGCAAAACTGAATCCAGGCAAAGCCTGGATATGCAACTTTAATCCCTCGGATGTTCTCTTGTCACTAAGGGTGCCCCCACTGACTTCATCCTGAGAGCTACACTCCACCAGCACTTTATATGTACAAGTCTCTCCAGAAAAGTGAAACAATGAGGTCACCCCGTACTTGGCCAGAGAAGCTAGAAGAGCCATAGCACGCATGTGTGCGGTGCTGCAAAGCAGTTCTGTCTGCCTGTTTTTAAAATGCTAATTTCAGTGCAATTATGAGTGACCTTCTACGACTATGAGTGATGCTTTCTCGCGAGCAAAATCAAGCAATGAAGACGAGGGAAACGTATAAATGTAAAAACATATAAATATCAGAAATTACACCCATTTGGCCAACGAAAAACTCTAATATCTTAAAACTGCTGCAAAGCACAAGACATGGAAGGGCACTGACCTAGTAAAAAGCAGTAACTCACATCTACTCCTCATAAAACACAGTTTTGCGAATATGCGTGGTTCATGTTCTTTTGTGAAAACAGTCACTAGACGAGATGCAGATCTTGCCCCAGCACGCCATTATTCACCATAGTAAACAAAACGGATTTCATCTGTGTGAGAAAAGCAGTGACGCACAGCTATTCTCATAAAATACACAGTTCTGCGACTATGTGTGGTACGTGTTCTTTGCAGGAGGGATATTAACCCTCTGCGCAAAATACTGATCTCGCAAGGAACATATATATTCACTGAGTTATCTTGACATTTTAATTGTTGTGTGAACCACGTGCCCGCCATGCCCACAGAAGTTCGTTGCACAAGTAAACAAAAGCAGGGTCTGTGAGAATTTAAAAGCGGTAACTCACAGCTACCCTCCTCATAAGCAGTTTTTGGACAAGGCACTGGCTCAGTGATGTTCTTTCACAGACATACTAACCCATCTGTGTGCTAGAACATGCAGAGTGAACTGCCCGTAGCAGGCACATTTAAATCACCGCAGTGGCGTTAATTCAATGGCTTACCCTGTCTCTAACTCAAAGTCACAAAGTGCTACTGTCAAAAGTGCATAAAAAATTGGGAAGAAGAATCCAGATATACCAGTGACTCAGTCAGTGGCTTTAACTGTGTGTCTTCTAGTGAGCTCCATGGGACAGCCACCACAACCCCCTGAGCGCACGGGCAGCGTCCGCGCCGGTCCTGGACGCGACAAGAGTCGCCTGCAGTGCACAGTGCAAGCTCGCAACTGCTGACTCAGGCACCATTGCTCCGGGCCAGTCGCGGGTCCAAATCAGACCGCAGCACAACGCGGCGTGGGCAGCAGCGGGCAGCTCTGCGCTGCCAGACTTCAACTGTCTGCAGTGCCATACCCAGTGCTTAATTTGTGCTTGTTGTTTCCGGTGCGGATCACCGGCACTTATTTCTGAGGGCAGGTGCTTAGTTTTCTGGCTCAAGCATTTACTGCGAGCAAAAGACACATATGGGAAAGACGGAGGAAGAGAAAGACAAAAAAGCATCAGAAAGGGGAACAGCAGGAAGCTGCAAGAGTGAGCTGGAGGGGCAGGGAGTGGCTGTAAATGGATTGAAGAGGCCCGAGGTGGCTTCAGGATTATGCTACCTCAGTATTATGTGCTCGCACATTTAATTGCAACAGCCGCTTGTGTAAGAGGAGAGCTTTGAGCACCAGCACCTTTTTATTTACAAATTAAGCACTGGCTATACCCGCCTGGCAGTGCTTAATTTGTAAATAAAAAGGTGTGTGTGCTCAAAGCTCTCCTCTTAAACACGCGGCTGGTGCAATTAAAAGTGGGAGCACATAATACTAAGGCAGTGTAATTCTGAAGCCACGTCGGGCCTCTTCAAACCATTTACAGCCACTCCCTGCCCCTCCAGCACACTCTTGCAGCTTCCTGCTTTCCCCCTTTCTGACGCTTTTTCGTTTTCTCTTCCTCCATCTTTCCCATCTGTGGGACATCCACGGCTTCCTGTTTATAAGATGTGCTGCGCTGAATGCAGCTCATGTACTAACTGGGAGATTTTCCTAGTTAAGTGTATGTCCTATGAACAGTGCAATGTTTAAAAAAATCAGATGCACACTTATGCTCTGCATGCATTAAATTAACTCTGCTATTTCACTATAGTTGAACTTTATAAGAGGTGGGCCTATCAGTAGGATGAGTGGCAAGTGACTGGCTCAATTCCAACACTGCAGGCCTTGAGAAGGCATCCACTTATTATTAATTTCAACCAGCTTTCAGCAACTGACATTACTGTACAACGATTTATCATGTGAACTCATGTGAAGAGAACACCTCATTCCAGTTCTAGGTTTTCATTTAACATTTGTGTGTATTCGGAGACCATTATCTTGGCTCAGTTTGACTGAGCCAATTGGACTCACACACCTTAAAATAGTGATTAGCGAATGGACCACAAAGGGCTAAAAAAAGCTGTGTTCTTGTGACAAGGATTACGTGGAAGCTGTAACTATGAACAGACAAAAGTTCAAAATGTTCTGAGAGAAGCCATTGCAATAAAAAAAAAATATTTTGATGGATAGCAAAGCCTGCCAGGCCGGGCCCCCCCTCTCTCAGGGGATATGCTTTTTTGGTCACTCTTTGTGCACTGGTTTCGCTGGCTAGTGGTGAGTGTAATAAAACTATTTGAATATCCAACTTTAATGTAGAGGTGTAAATAAATCAGTTTGTAATGTCACATTATTAATTCACAGAATCAGGTTTGGCGTCATTTAATTCTTGCAAACGGTATTTGCAAATACAGAGATCTCCACCACTATAACGGGATTTCTGCATTTGCAAATGTAGGGCTAGAGGTCGGTTTGTGGACACTCCCAAGAGGTCATAACTGAAAAAGATGGTGCCACTCACAAACTTCTAAGTTTGTAAGCATTCATATATCCTTTTCAGGTAGTTTTCCCCTATAGAAAATGTAATCTATTCAAGGAGTATTTCTAGGATGAGAACGGGGAATGAACCCCATGAAATCATATCTGATCAAACCAACTGTTACACAAGAAAAAGGTACGTGGTTGGCACAGATGTAAGAA
The DNA here is from genome assembly GCF_031143425.1 of Pleurodeles waltl. Lineage (NCBI taxonomy): Eukaryota > Metazoa > Chordata > Amphibia > Caudata > Salamandridae > Pleurodeles > Pleurodeles waltl. The sequence goes on along the minus strand of NC_090448.1, from coordinate 416,076,257 downwards.
AAGCAGAGAATGATGCAAGCAAGAGGTAGCTGAATAATTGAGATAGACACAAGATTACACAACTCTAATACAAATTATGCATGGGGACTTACTGTTAAAGCTCCAGACTTCATCTGTAGATTTCCGTGTCATTGGTGAAGGCACCAGCATAGTATATTAGCTCCTACACCATAAAGAATTAAGAGGCCTAATGTACAAAGCCATTTTTGTAGCCACAAAGCCTACGATCCATAAAACCACAGGGTTTGTGACTGAAAAATGGCTTTTTAAAATCTATTAACCCAGTTTTGCGAGCAAATCATAAAATGTGTTTAAAAAGACATAACAAATCATTATTTCGAAGGGGTGTATTTAGGGTGTCCCTTCCAAATAGCAATTTGTATGGCATGTATAAATATTTTACAACCACAATCCAGTTGCAAAACAATGAAAGTTACTCACTTGCAAATTTGGAGTGGTAACATAGTTGCAAAAGGAAAGGAAAGGATCCAAACTGACCTTCATTCCCGCTCTCACAGGGGAATCTCTCTCTGACCTACTCCCAATTGCCAACCCTTACCCAAGGAATCTGCCCAGAAGATCTTAAGGCAGGCTAGATTCTTCCACATCTACAGAAACCTTCACTAGAGCCTGATAATGTTGCCAACTACCACCTTATCACTAATCTACTCTTTATCAGCAAGATCATCTCCAAGATCACATCAAAGTTAACCAACTCCTGTGCTGCAGCACAGAGACCACAAACTTACACATCCGGACCACAGATGAAGATGGCCTCTGCCTCTTTATCTTGCTGGACCTCTCAACTGTCTTTGACACAGTCGGCTATCTTCCCTCATCCCTACACTGGAGTTTTGAATAGGAATTATCGGCAATGCCCTTGACTGGTTCTCCTACCTTTCCACCCAACACTAGTTAGTTTACATTGACAACTCTAGGTCTCAAACTGACTCTATAATCTGTGGAGTACCGAATCTTCCAAACTGTTCCCTATCATCTTCAACTTGCACATGGAGCCCCTTGGGGCTCTATTCACAGATACCAACATCAACATTAGAATATATGCTGATGATACAACAATCTCCTTGAAAGTCTCCTTCACTCCAAAAATTCCACAATTCAAACACTGCCTGCACATCATCCAGCCCCAGATGGTCAATACCTACCCGAAGCTGAACACAACCAAGACAGAATTCCGGTTATTTGCCAATAAACACAAGCAACAAATAGTACAAAACCAGGCTCTTGACTTGAACCTTTGCAGCTTCAAACCACAACTTTCATCACATGCCAGGACACTTGGATTCACCCTGAACACCAACTTCACCCTCAAGGAACCCTCAACAAAAAATCCCCAAAACATACTGCCAGCTATGTCCCTTCTAAAGAAAATTAGGTTGTTTCTTCAGAAGAGCTATTTAAGCTCCGTGACTTCATTAACTCTGCCTGAGGCCCTCCATGCACCTGCACCACTTATCCAGAGCCGGAAGAAATATGATCATGTCACCCGCAAAATGATAGACCTCCATTGGCAACCCTTGACAGCTTATAACATCTTCAAAACCAGCTGCATTACGTCATGTCCACCACCCCTGCTTATCTTGCTGACAAGCTTACCATCTTGGGTGGCTCTCAGCACGCCCGCACCAGGACACGATCATTCTATAGAATAAGAAGAGTAAAAAAAGAAAACACGAGGGGGAGGCCTCTTTTTATCAATGCACCCATTATCTGGAACAATATCCAATATTCATCAGAACTGCCCAATTCTGCTCCAATGTAAGAGTTGAAGACACACCTCTTTAATGGACACTGTGTAAAAATACAGTAACAGTGTCCCTCTATCCCAGAACCAAGCTACCTCTACAATCGTTTGTGACTGTGTGCATACATTGACCTGTCCAGGGCTCCACTGCCTTTTTGACTAGGTTCGTACTATACAAATACTATATACATACATTTCTCTAGTGAGGTTGCACTAAGGTAAACTCAGAAAAGGTACTTGTTTGCAAAAGCATTCTCAGGGCTAGTGGTGGATGCAGCAGTAAAATATGTACCCTTTCTGCCATTTTTGTCAGATTTCAGAAGCTGATATAATGCCATGAGAGACCCTTGGCTCAGGCTGGGCCTTGCAGAAGAAGCAGGGCTCTCCCCAGCTTCGCATCAGCTGCTGATTGGCTGTGCCTGCCAAGCGCTAATCCCTCATTCGAAGCACCTGGGGATTTAGTGCAGCTTGAGTCCTAGGCTGCTGCACAGTCAGCTCGGCCCCTGCAGAGGCTGCCTCGGAGCCAGGTGGTAGGATAGTCTGCCTCTAGCCGCATCACGGGCAGGCAGAGATCTCCCCAACCACTCCTGCCTTTGAGCCCTGGTCCTTGAGGAATTTTCTATGTTTCAGTCGGATTTACCACCAGACATCACTATGATGTGAGTAACTGTGTTTTACAGCATGCTGCTTTTAAAGGGATTATGTTTGCCTGTTTTTGAGAATGTGATTTTTCTATTTATTTACTTAGGGTTTTTACTAAGCGCAGCAAACTACAGTTTTCCATCTCCAGGCGCTTTAGGTGTGCTGGACGAAGGGCACTGTAAACTCTGCTTGTTTGTTTAGGACAGGCGGAAGTTTATATAGTTATTTCCTTTGTAAAGCGCTTGTCATCTGTTGACAACGTTATAGCTCTTTTATATATACATCAAAGTATAGCAAGCATCAACAGTAGCCAATGTATGGAAAGAGCATAGAACAGTGAGATGGCGACAATTAATCTGCATCAGTGTTTAGTTTGAAGATAAAAACGTGCAGGTGCCTGAAGCTCTCTTTTGAAACACGAGGCTGCTGCGTTTAAATGTGCGAGTCATCTCCGGCCTCTTTAATCCATTTTAACCACTCCCTTCCCCTTCAGCTCACTCTTGCAGCTTTCTGCTTTCTCCTATTGTGATAACGTTTTCGTTTTTCTTTTGCTTTATCTTTCCCGTGTGTGTCTTTTGCTCACACTAAATGCCTGATGCAGAAAACGAAGTGCCGGCCCTCAAAAATAAGTGCCGGTGCCCCACACCGGGAACCACCGGCTCAAATTAAGCACTGATCTGCAATTAACTAATAGATTCAATCAAAGAAATTCTTGAAACGTTGCCTAAAAGCGTACCTCGTTGCACAACCAAACCTGCAATGGTACTGTGATTCTACAAGAAATAAATCATTAATACAATTGATATAAGAATGAATTATTTGAAGGAAAATCAAAAGTAAGGTCCATACAGATAAAAACAATTCAAAATTTCCAGTCTATAAATTGTATTGCACCATTTTCGTAATGCTTGCTACCCCTAAGTTTCGCGTTGAAGCGCTTGCCTACATCAGTAGCATGGTACACCGTGTAGGGTGTGTGGTTGGAAGTGTGTTGTCTTTGTTTGATCATTTATGAAGTGTTTTTCCAAGTCGTGCTTGGGGTACACCACAGTCCTTTTATCAGGCATAGCACTGTGATAGATGAAGAAGTGTGAGAGGGAGGAGCACGGTGTGTGGGTTTCAACAAGCTCTTCAGGTTCCTTTTTGGTATTTCTCATGATCATAGTCCACGTAACTGGTCACTGCACACTGATATCCATTCTGAGAAATTTTGTTTAAAGTTTATGGTTCTAAATACCATTTGTATTTATTTTTTAAGAAAAAGGATAAAAATGCTCATTGCTCAAGTGATCATGTGGGTTTGTTAACCAATTATCTGAACGTTAGATGGTTACTGGGTGGCCCCTGTTATCTGAAAGAAACACAGTTCTGTCAAAGTTCCTCAACCATGCCCTTTAGTGAGCCCAATCATCAATGTTAAAGAAGGAGCCAGTTTTCATGAACATCGATCTTTCTACTTCTGGTAGCTCCTGTACTAATGGTGACTTGGAGACCCTTGTTTTCCTCTATGTTGGACAAGAACCTTCCAATTTGTGTCACTGAAAGGTTTGTTCAGCCTGCAACCAGCATCTAATTATTTAATATTATCATTGGTGGTTGTCCATTCTTTATAGGTTTCAGGTGATATAAAAGATGTAGCTGACGTCTTCCTGAAACTGCAGGAGTATTCTCTTTCTTCTTTCTTGCCAACCACCCTGAGGTCTTGTTCTTAGATTCAGATCTCTATTAAAGGCCTCATTATTAGGGTCCTTCATTTATAGGTCCCAGCTGTGGAGTAGCAATAGTGCCATGGGCCCTAATGCAAACAAGAAATATAGGACCTCTTCACCATTGGTTTGGTTATAAAATACATTAATAATCAGGGTTGAGGCATCTTTTAGCAGTACGTACACGCCAGAAGGTTGCAGCAGGCTATGTTAGTGAATTAAAAGACTCATGTGAGGTGTGGTCTCGGATCTTGAAGGTATCTGAGAAGTTTTCAGTAGATACTATGAAAGACTCTACCGAGATCAATCTCTAGGTGGGGAGCAGAATATGGAGCAAGTTTTGGGCTCTGTGGCTTTGGTTAGAATTACACAGGAGGAGTGAGATCTCTTGGGGGCTATCTTTACCTCTGATGATTTACAAGCAGCTCTTCAAGAACTGCCATCAGGAAAGGCTGCCGGGACCGATCAAACCCACTAAATCTTTATAAGGTCTTTTGCACAGTAGTTCTTATTTTACTGGAACTCTTTTTACAAGTGCAACAGAGCCAAATGCATCCAGAGTCATGGTTGGCTACCAAGATTGTCTTTTTAAAAAAAAAAAAAGGAAAGGCCCCCTCCAACCTGCCATCTTATCAACCCATAACGTTAATAAATAGTAATGCAAAGATTTAATATAAAGTCTTAGCTGCCAGGCTGAGCCACATTATTGCAGAACTACTGTCAATTAATTAGCATGGCTTCATCCCTGGCAGGGACACCACTGATCATATCCACTAATCTACAATGTTTTTCGATGAAGTCGAGGTCGCAAAAGAGCCCATGGCTATGGACTTGTTGGATGCAGAAAAAGCATTCAAGAGGGTGAATTGGCATTATCTGCGCCAGGTCATGAGCTAGTTTGGATTAGGAATGTGCTACATCAAGGCAATTCAGGCTATTATAAACCCATGGCCAGGTTGCAGTTGATGGAAGGACAGTCTAGGATTATAAATATAGAAGGAGGAACTAGACAGGGATGCCCTTATTCCCCCCTGCTTTTTGCATTATACATCAATCCTTTTGTCCTAAATCTGGAGTCCAACCTAGTCGTACTACCAGTAGAACTATACGGCTGGGAGAAGAAAATCTTAGCCTTTGATGATGATGTGGTAGTTGTAACTACCGATTGCCAGAGCTTTGCCAGCAATGGAGGAGGAAGCCACCAAATTTGGGGAATTTTCAGGTAATTCGCTGAATAGTAATAAAACACAGCTTGTAGTAAATAGCCGAACTAACACTCAAGATGGTTGGGTGGTCAAACAGGTGGTTTATTTAGGGATTCACATTAGTGCTAAAATAGATCAGATGGTTAAGCTTAATTTGGCCCTGATAATTAGGACGGCAAAGCAAGACGTTGGGAGATGGAATAACCTACACCTGTCTGTCATGGGCCATTGCAATATTGTCAAATTTTATTTTTACAAAAGTTTCTCAGTGTCATGCCTTAGTTGATGCCATGTGCAGGGGAAAAAAACAACGCTTTCGTCTGCAGCACATTTACCCTGAGTACCAGGATATTGGAAAAAAGGAAGGAAATTTGGTGTGGATACCTTATGTGGACGAAACGTTATGGAGGCCTAAGCGTGAGCTCCCCCAAATAGCCACAAAAAGGCTTATCATGGGGGAGGCATAGCAGTGAAGGAGTTAAAAACCGGGGTTCTTGGAAGAAAAAAACGGGTTTAGGCAGATCCAGTTGGTATACACCAGTCCACATGAACCCGTTGCTGTCAGACATATTTCAGGATGCCTGTTTTCAAGATGGGAGAGACAGGGTTTTTTACAATTAGGGGATCTCTAGCTAGGATCCAGTTAGGCACCATTTGAGGAACTCTGGGATAGATTTGCCTTAAACCGCAGAGACTTTTTTAAATATCTACAAATTCATGACATTTGTTTATATAGGAAAACCTGTGGGGCCGCTGGCTTCTCGAAGAGCTAGCTGTTGGAATTATTGCTAGGACCCGAGGAGTGTTCAACCAGTCAGATTTAAGCAATTCTCAGCTCTGGCTTATCGGATGACCTGAGAAGCACAATGCAAGTGGCAACAGAGGCTGGATTCTGGTGACCTCAGCTTTTATGAGTCTTTGGAGTTTAGCTGCACTATACTATGCTCCTCAGGGCTTCAGGCACAGCATTACAAAATGATTTTTGATTTATATTTTACCCCTGCAAAGATTGCCAAGTGGGGTGGTACATAGGGGACATATTGTCCACGCTGTCAGGCTATGGAAACGGATTCAATACATATGTTTTCCACTTGCTCTAAGTTGGATCCGCTTAAATGAGAGATCTCCAAATTTGGGGGGATATTCTAAATATCAACCTATTATCATGCTCCTGTGGGTGTTGGAGGCAACAGGTATTACCGATGGGGAGTCTTTAATATTTATGGCTATGGCTGTGTGTCATATCTGTATAGCTACAGCCTGGCTGGATCCCCAGCCCCCATCCTTTTATAAATAGCAAGGGCGTTTTTCTCAGTATTTAATCTAGAGATCGCGCTTTACGAGCACATAGGAAAGAAGGTCAGATGGCAGGGGAAGAAGATCTGGGGACCACTTCTAGACTGGGTAAACTGCTAAACTGCATGACTTACGCCTATCTTGCTGTTCTTATTTAGATACTCTAGGATAGGCTGTAAGCTAGGCTAAATGCTGGCTGTTCGTCACCCTGAGCACTTTTTGCTTCAAGTAAATGTATGTTCGTATCACTTTAGGCAAGTTATGAACTTTAATTATTATAAGTACTTTAAAGTATGAAGGTCTGGAAATTAATTGGGTTTAGTATAGGTACTGCATTCTTATTAGCTATTGAATACATATGGATTGAGATCAGTTACTGATGTCGTTTTCCTTAATCTAATTATTTTTTTATTGAGATGCTCATATGGAATCTTATGTCTATGAATGGATGAATATAATCAGTGTCGAGGATTCCCCCAAGTACGTCAGTAGTTATGCAAACATACATATTTAGTACTTTAAGACTGGTATGTTTTTTTAGCCTGTCCTATATTGTATGGTTCAATCTGGTGTGTACACGATATGTAGGCATCAGCACCTGTAACATCTCTCATACTAGAATTATATAAGCATGATTTGTTTGACATATTGTATTGGCTGGATTTGTGGATGCTGACTTGAAAATGAATTATTGATGCATTGCAAAGTATACTCAGACCTTGCCATGACTGCTTTTATCCCCTTGTACCACTCTGTTAGAAATGGGGTTTCTGGTTGGCTTGGGTATGCACCTCAGCCAGGCAGAACCTACCCACTCTAGTCAGGGCAAGGGAGTTACACGTTCAAGATAACCCCTGCTCACCCCCTTGGTAGCTTGGCACGAGCAGTCAGGCCTATCCCAGAGGCAATGTGTAAGGCGTTTGCACAACACACACAACACACGTGACGCAATATTCCCACCACAAAGGAAACACAACACCAGATTATAGGAAAATATACTGTATTGTACACAACGCAATTATTAGACCAAACATCACATATCAGTACTATCCTGCTACCTTAGCAGTTATCAGAACATTACACATTAGTTACTCTGCAGACCAGCAGTAGTCACATATAACACACAGGTTACTCAGTATTCTGCAACATAAGCAGTAGTCAAGAAACACGTTATTACACTAAAGCACTTGTCATAAGAATATCATAAACGCCCATAGTAGGAACATTATAAAACGTATGGCAAGTGATAAAAAACATATTAGCATGTTATGCCCATAAAAGGAACATGTGCATACATATATGAGACATCCTAAAAACAGGTAGGCAACATATAATGCAATAAAGTCTCTAACAAGAACTTATTGTATATATATTGTCACTTAGGAGTACCTGGTTGAAGATGAAGGCACCTCCAAAGCCCAAAGAACGAAGAAGGGGCCCCCGGCGCTCCTCTGCGCAACGTGGGGGGCCTCCTTAAAATTCTGGGGAAGAAGGGGGCGGCACGCACCCCCTCTGCACTACTGACAGGCCCCTCCTGGGGCCCGCAATCACTGGGGGCCCCCCAGCCCTCCATCGGCCCTCATGAGGGGGGGGCCAAAGCCAGGGAGAAGTGTTAAGAGGACGGGGGTGCCACGTACCCCCTCCGTTTCAAGAGCTGGCCCCTCCTGGGGCCTGCGATCGTTGCGGCCTCCAACGAGGGGGGGAGGCCGAAGATCAGCACTGGCCCCAAGGGGTCAAACAAGGGACCGGTGGTGCAGCGGAGCCTCCGGCGAGGCTTCCGCCCCTCCCGCGGCCCAGCAGAAGGCTCGATCGGGGCAGGGAGAGTCCTCCATCTCCCCTGCCCCTCGTGGACAAGGAAAAAGGGGCCCGGTGGGGTGGGGGAACCTCTGATGAGGCCTCCTTCCCCCCGCCCGGCTAAAGACACACATTGCGGCCTACTCAGGCCGGTAGAAGCAGCAGGCACCAAAGCAGGTGCCTGCTTGTGCCCCGGGGGCGCTCCACGGTGCGCGCTTCACCCCGGGGGCACAATAAGAGCGTGCTAGCTCCCCTCTTTATTGTGGCAATGTTCTTCGTGCCCCAGGGGCACAGACAACAGCGCGACTCCGGCGCAGCATCCAAGACGGCCCGGGTCGTGGTGATGATTCTTTTCCATGCAGATAAAGCAATCTGCCTGGGTCGCGGCGGTGATCTTCGTCGGCAAAGCGCTTTCAACCGCAAAAACAGACACCAAAGGAAGCGCTCTTCCTGTGCACAGGAAAATTTTAGCGAAGCGCCCTCCAGGCATTATAAAGTAAAAAAAGGAAGCACTCCTCGTGCTGTAGATGGATGCAGGGGTCAGGGGCCACAGCACCCTGCCCCTTGGGAGCAAAATTACCAGAAAAGGCCCACAGGTGGAGGGCCCAACAACAGGCCAGCACAAGGAGCATGCAGCAAGTGAAAAGTCCTCTTCAGTGACCAAGCAGGTCACAGGTCAGCACAGCAGCAGCAGTCCATGGCGGTTCCTGGTGAGTTCTTCCAGCATTTCTGTGTCCAGTTCAAGGATGATTAAGAGTCTCCAAATTGTGGAGAAAATTCCCCTGTACTTATACTCAGTCCTTACAATGTTTTGCAATGGCAGGGAGAGGAGGTTCCAGCCAGTTACAACTGGTTCTGGGAGTGCCCCCTCTCCTTTCAGTACAGGCTCCAAACATCAGTGGGGGGGTTAACGACCCTATTGTTTGAGGCCAGGGCACAGCCTTTACAAATGTAGGTGTGCCCCACCTCTCCCTTCTCTCAGCCCAGGAAGACTATTCAGTATGCAGATGCACCTCTGTGACACCTCCACCCTCCCTGTGTACAGGCTGTCTGAAAAGTATGCACAAAGCCCCAACTGTCACTCTGCCCAGTCAAGCTGCAAAACACCAGAGTCATAAGCACAGATAAATGTGCACTTTCTAGAAGTGGCATTTCTGTGATAGTAATAAAAAATACACCTACACCAGTAAGCAGCATTTATTATCACCATCACAACCATACCAAACACGCCTACGCTACCCCTCATAAATCAGACAATACCCCTTAAACATAAGGCAGGGCATTTCCAATGCAACCCTATGAGAAGGCAGCACTCACAGCAGTGAGACACCAAGTTAGGCTGTTTGTCACTACCAGGACAGGCCACGTAACCTGGCACATGTCCTGCCTTCTACATACATGGCACCCTGCCCCTAGGGCTAGCTAGGGAGTACCTTAGGGGTGACTTACATGTAGTAAAAGGGGAGTTCTGGGCCTGGCAAGTAAATTTAGATGCCAGGTCCCTGTGGCAGAAAACTGCGCACACAGGCCCTGCGCTAGCAGGCCTGAGACAGGTTTGAAAGTCTACTTCAGTGGGTGGCGCAAGCAGCGCTGCAGGCCCACTAGTAGTATTTAATTTACATGCCCTGGGTATAGAGATACCACTGTACAAGGGACTTATAGGTCAATTAAATATGCCAATTAGGTATAAGCCAATCATACCAACTTTAGATGGGAGAGCACCTGCACTTTAGCACTGGTCAGCAGTGATAAAGTGCTCAGCGTCCTAGAGTCAACAGCGAGAGGTCAGAAAAACCAGGAGGAAGGAGGCAAAAAGACTGGGGATGACCCTGCATAAGTGAAAAAGTCCAACACACTCCTTTTCCTTTATGTCTGTGTTGTTACTAACATGTCAAATTTAAAAAGCACCAATAAAAGTATTTAAATAAAAGAAAATCAGGGTTGAGTGGGCCCCTTAGACCTCTGGTTCCCAGTGCCACGGCACCTGTTGCTCTACTGATAGTTACATGCCAGACCTCAGTTACCATGTAAGGAGTGCACGGGTAACTGTGAAGTGCAGGGTTTTCGAGGATTACAAGTGAGACCGTGACATTCCATAGGGAAGCAAGGAATTACAGAACAAACCAGTAACTCTGGGTACAATTCAGTAATACATCATTTCCCCCTCAGAGGTTTTGGTAGCTTGCAGCAGCCGTAGTCCTCGTGTCAAACTTAATGTGTGCTGGGATTGCATATGGGCCTTGTAATTTCAATTAAGTCGATATGAGGAGTTATATCAATACTTGGAATGGGAATCTTTGTGTCTCTACCTCTACTTTTTAAAAAAACTTTTATAATTAATGTCAAAATAAGTGCTTTATTTTTATTGGATTTCACTTGTTGTAACAACCTAAAACCATTTTTCTTTGTACCAACCCTTCTGTGTAGTGGTTCCTCTGTACCTAAAACTTCCTGACATTGGCGAGTTATGGTTAGTAACACAAACCAGCACTTGCGCCCCTACAATGAAAATCAAAACTTCCCGCCAAATGCACTGATCACTGCCTCACACAGGATGTGTTTGATTAATAGCACCACTAAGGAGACTGATAACAGCCATGTGACATTGTATATCACCTTGGCATTGGCATTAAGTATGATGCCTCTAGTTACATTACCATTTCTCTGTCTGGGAAAGTGTTGTTAATGTAATGAAGTGAGATGACATATTTCTGTTATTTTTTATCATAACTATTTTGAGGTGGAAAGCAAAGCACTTGGCAGAACAGTTATAGTTTTCATGATGGGGCACTAGTTATGGCTTGTGTAGCTAACCATAAATGACCAATTTCAGTTTTGTTTTTTTACTGCAGATCTATAAGTGCAGATTGAATGTGTTTTTTAATGAATTCCAGAGTTTTGGGCACAAGTTATGCTGTTATCACCAGACGAAAACGAAACAAAAATATAACTTCCCTTTTACAACTTTTTTCAGTAAATTTCTAGGGTATCTTGATGATATAGTACATTAATTTTCTATGAAATCAATCCCTTTCTGCTAGATCTTGTGCCCAGTTGTATGTGGGTAGCCACCCCTTACTGTGCAGGGCCTATAGCCTATGTCACCTTTGCGCAGTGGAGCTGGCCACAGAACTTGGCTTACTGCTAGGCCCAAATCCCAACCCTCTAGCAGATATTAACCCCCCCTAAGGGTTGACCCTGAGCCCCAATCTCTATGTGTAACCAACCCACACTCCGCACAGAAGCTGGTCGCAAACAAGGTTGGATTGGCCTATAGTGCAATCAGGCAGTGCCAGAAGATCTGGTCTGACTGGTTAGTGTGTGGGACAGTTGTTTGACTGTTTGTGGGCCTGTTTTGTGGTCTGGTTGGCAGCTTTTAGTGTTGATTGTCCAAAGCAAACACAAATACATGCAGACTCTCATACCTCGCAAAACACACATACAGTGGGTCTTTACAAGTTCAAAACTACCCCGGTTTTCAAATTCAGACCACTTTTTTGGCCTCTGATTTGCTAATAGAGACCACTTTTATTTAGGCACCCATGCTTATTTTCTATCTCAGTGTGACCCTGAACTCAAAGCTTAGTCTTAGTTCACTTTAGCCTGTGCCAAGCTGTTCTTGGCTGACTAACCCAAACCCCGCTGAACTGTTAGTGTGCATGATCTTTGCTTTAATTGCTTCAGGAGTTTCAAAAAGGAAAGAATACTGAATTTTTCAAAACATTTGCAAATGCACAGAGGCAAAATTGGGATCTTCAAATCAGTGAGAAAAATAGGGGTATTATGTTTTTTGTGTCCTCCATTGGGTCATCCACCCCCAGTCAATATTCAGGAATTTGGTGCCTGGCTTCCAGTAATAGCCATCGCAACAAAAAATTTCAGTTGCTACCAACCAATCACTCGCTCAGATCCTTGAATCCTCCAGGATCTGCAAATCCTGCACTGAACAAAATTGTTTTTTTTTATTTTTCAAATGTAACATCTTCAAAGAATTCAAGGATCCAGATCTTGGAAGGATCCACAAATTAACAGTCCATACATTTTGAAATTGAACCCTTCAAAACCCACGTAACACCATTCTGTAATGCAACTTTCACAAATCCCACTGAACTGTTTTACACCAAACTTACCAAAGGCACAACTCTGTGTACAATTCTAGTTCCATGCCTGGTTTAGTGTACTTCTTTTCAGCAGTTTTTGCCGCACCAGAGAGCAAAGTTTCCTATTGAAATTAAAGTTGATCACTCTTTGCTTTCCCCCTCCCACCCCCAGCTTCTTTCCTGTCCCATAGCCCCCTAGATTAAACTGCATGAAACCTAACATGCCAAAATGATGCCACTTATGCTAGTTGATCAGAAAGTTTTGTGCTGATCAAAGTGCTGCTTAAACAGTTAAGGGTCCTGCCAGTAATATTAGGCTGCTGATGTCTGCCAGTTATGCAAGTCAATTCTGCTGTTTGGACTGCCCAGTCAGCCAGTTATGCAGCACAAATAGGCCATTTTGGCTGCCTAATTAGGCAGTTCAGTTATGTTATTGGCTTTGGCCAATTATGCCTCAGTTCTGCTCAATCAATTTTGACATAGTGTACATTGTTTTGCTGTCAGAAAGCAATCCATTGCCAAACTTGTCCTTTTGGAGGCTTTATATAATGTATAATGGTTTTGTTTGTGTATCTTTTGTTTTATACTTTACTACCTCTACATACCTCCATGATATTGTGATAGTCAATACTTTGGTCACAATATTTTCGCATGTCGTTATCAAAACTTTAATATTCTGGTAGAAAAGTGGTTCGGTGAAAGTATGGTGATAGCATGTATAATGTTGTCTGATAAATGTATTTATTTCTGTTGGAGAGAAATGTGGTGAATCCATTTTAGTTCTTATTGGGACTCAGGAGTTTAGCTTACCTTTGGTTTGCAGGCCCTTTGATTTGTCCAACATTTCATATACTCTTGATTGGAAGTTATGAGGTCCTGAATGATCACAGCTTCTGGGAATGAGATCAGGAATCGCCTATGCAATTTCAGCGTCTCAATTTGTAACTTGTTGTGGACATGTTTTATTCCCCCCACACAAGCGATAAGAGTAGAAGAAATGTGGCCTCACATTGATACTACTAATGTACATTTTGACAAGCTGAGCAGACTAAAGGCGTTACTGTTCCAAAAACATGTGGCGTTGACATCGGCCAAGGAGACATATGCTCTCCAGATAGCGAGATCATCAGCCGAGATACAATCCCTATTGAATACCAACTTTCCCGAGCACTTTGGAGAGCTGGTCTGCAGAATTTTCAATGCCTCGAGCACTGCGGGGATTGTACACTTCTTTAAGGCTGTTGGGTCTGGGTTTGTTTCCATCTTCCATACTGTCTTCGTAGTCATTCCTTCAGCTATCCATTCACTCTTTTTTAGTGTGTTTGGTGGATTTCCTGTAACTTTGGCGTTAAGGGGAGTGGGCCGCATGCCTCTCGCTGAGCCATTGCCCCAGGGACCAGCTAAATTACTGTGTCCAGGGGAGACCACTCCCAAGACACAGTTGTTTGCCTGCTCACATCAGCGCGAGCAGAGAAATATATGTTTGCTCCCATCTGATAGGAGCATTTCTAAATCTCTTGCCTGGTAGGAGCAGACAGCCTTTCCTGCCGGCAGGAGTGCGGGAAGGGAAGGCATATCTTCTCTCACTCAACAGGAGCTTTAAAAGTTCTCCCAGCAGGTGGGACTAAACTGGAGCAAGGGCAGAAAAACACACATCACTCCTGCCGGGCAGAAGCAAGCATAAACAGCTGCTCCCCCTGAACGGGAGCAAACCAGGCTCCTGCCGCAAGCGGGGAGCCGGCTGGTGCCACGGGTGTCCTGGGGCTCCAACTGCAGCCCCCAACTAATTGTTTGGTGGGTGTCAGGAGGGCATCCACCCAGAAGATTCCTTTGGCCCCAGAGCCCGAGTCTGGAGGTCCTATTTAGGCTTGAGGGGGTGGTTGTGTGGTCACCCTCCCCTTATAAATAGAATTCAGCCTCGGGGGATGAGGTCCCTTAGGCCTAATAAGGCTCAGGTGGGAACTTGCAGCCCCTCTCCACCTATTAATGAAATTCAGTCCATGGGAGATGGGGTCACCAGGGCATATTAAGGCTTAGGGAAGGGAGCCACGCGCCCTCTCTCCCTATAAAAAGAATTTTGCCCCAGAGGGTGGGGTCCCTGGAGTCTATTAAGATTTGAAGAAGGGGGATGCATGCCCCCCTTACCTTTTCATTAAAATTTGGTCCCAAGATCTATTAAATCTTGGCGATGGGTGACACGTGCCATCTCCCCTAATATTAATATGTTTGGCACGGTGATGGGGTCCCTGGATTCTCTTAAGGTTTGGGGAATGATGCCATGGGTCCTTTTCCCCTGTAGATAAAGTATGGCTCTAAGCAATGGGGTCTCCAGGGCCCAATAGGACTGAGGGAGTGTCCCCTCCCCTAATATTAATGTTTTTGTCCCCAGGAGATAGTGTCCCCAGGCCTCTTATGGCTTGGGGAATGTTTTGGCCCTGAGGAGATGGGGTTCCTGGGGCCTCTTAAGGCTCAGGGAGGGAAGCCACATGCCAGTTTTACCCGTAGTTAAAGTATGGCCCTGGGGATGGGGTCCCTGGTGCCCCTTTGGACTTGACTTGGGGGGACCGCATGCCCCCTGCCCTAATAATATGGGGATCATGGGGCCAGTAGTGGTTGGGGGAAGAGGGCCCCATGCCCTATCTCCTTCATTAAAAAAGAAGGCTCCTGAGAATAGGGTCCACGGACCACTAGAAGCTTGGAGAGAGGGTCCACCCAAACCCCTTCCACTTTTTAAACACAAAAGACTCTAGAATAGGGTTTGCAGGAGCAATAACAGCTTGGGGAGGGACGGGGGGTTGGATGCTTGAGGGAGGCTGAATGCAGGGCCTGGCCTGGCAAACCCAGGCCATGCATGGCCTTCGGCTGTGCGCAGCGAGGTGGTTAGCTTTACATATGGTAATAAAATATTACTTTATGTTAAAAACAACCTAGAAATTCCCTGAAAAAAATAAAGGTTAAAGTGATGTTTTAGTTAGGTTAAAATGTCAGTGCCTACACAACATATGAAAATTAAAAAAAACTGAAACTCACCAGTTATAGTTATCTCTAGTAATTATAACTTATTCCCTAAGATAACTATAACTTGTGACCTCGCCATACACTGCTAATGTCCCCACATACTGCATCACTCATGATATGATCTATGACATCATTGATAATATCACTGCAACATCTGATATTACATACTTTATGGTCACGCTGTGCATGGTGGCCTAAAATGTGAAGGATGCCCCCCTACCCTATCTAAATTTTGTGACCCACTGATGTTTATGAAAGTAGGTAGGAATGTAGAACTATTGGAGAATGGCCAAACATGGAACATGGATCAATGTGTGTAAGGTGGTGTGGCTCCTGAATATTGAGTCCCGGATATCATGGGACACTAATATTGTGGACAAAAAATTGAGAAACAAAATACTGAAAGGTAAGTATGTACAGATTTTTTATACTTAGCGCCACATCTTCGTACCTTGAAGATATACATGTCCTCAAGACACGTAGATGTGGAGTTAAGAATAATAAATCTATACTTCCGTCTGTGCACTTACCTTTCAATATTTTGTCCCTCAATATTTTGTCCACAATATTAGTAAGCCTCGATATTCTTGTACTCAATATTCAAGAGTACAATTGTGTAAAGTAGGTTCTCCTTCAGCAGCAGGTTGCTGAGTTGATAAGTCTACAAAGCCTCTTAGGATGATGAACAAAGATCGGAGATGTTGAATAAATGACCTCCATCCTTAGTTATTTTTTGCTTTCAATGTGGGTTTAAAGTTATTTGCATGTTTAGCAGTACCAGGCTGCCCTTTCCAACTCTTTCTACTTAGAGTGTTGACACTCGGGGGGCGTGGCCAGCAGCCGATGAAGCTTCACGCGTGATAGCAGAGCTCTGGAGCCGAGAACGGGGCCCGGGAAGAATCCTGCCTTAAACAAAGCCCAAAACTTAACTAAAAGCAGCCCCAACAATTGGGGACCCCTTTGTAGAAGTCTGAGAGGTGCCATCGCCCAAGAACAGTCGTACGGAAAGGAAAAGAGTTACGAGCTACACCACGCGCAGATCTCAAAATGGCGGCCGCACCAAGAAACTTACATTGCATCAACTCCCCGGCTGAAGAAGGAAAGGTGGTTCGACTCGGGGAATAATAGAAACGGCAACAGAAGAATTACGGAACAACTATGAAATCCAGGTGAGAGCGCAGAGTCGGGCAGATCGGGTCAGAAGCAAGGGGGAAAAGAGCTCGAACGCTGGGGCGGAGAGTCGCGCTGCGAACAACTAGCCCAGCGAAAGCACTAACCAAGAACACTTACCCCGTCAGTGCCTTGACATAGTCAAATGCCCTCCACCACGCACACAAGGAGCCACATCAGAGAAACTAAAGCGTGAACTCTTCCCTCGCACATACCTGCCCGCCAAACTTCGCCACTCAACCTGGGGCAGGAAAGACATAGCGACCATCACCCCCGGACCTCCGGTGACTCACACACAGAGGCCCTCCACGAGCAAGAACCAAGTTAGCGCGCAAACACCAACAATTAACTAGAGACCAGGGGGACGCAGTGATCATCGCCCACTGGACCACTGAAGACTCACGCGCAGAAAGCTATCCTCCTCTAGAGGCCTGCACTGTGCCTGAATATGGCAAAGATCACAGCGGCGAAGAACGGGATGCAGAGAGCCCCCCCTGCCATAGATTGAAATCATTGACCAATAGTCCCTGGCCTTGAACTACACCACAATTGAGTCACCTGGCAGCAACACCCATTCACCTGGGTTCTGGACAGCTGCATTGACCGGGGGCCTTTCTTTTTTTCTCGTCCCACACGCCGCTCAACGATAAGGAAAGGTGGCTCGACTCGGGGAATAATAGAAACGGCGAAAGAAGAATTACGGAACGACTATGAAATCCAGGTGAGAGCGCAGAATCAGGCAGATCGGGAGCCAGAAGCAAGGGGGAAAAGAGTTTGAACGCCGGGGTGGAGAGTCGCACTGCGAACAAGTAGCACAGCGAAAGCACTAACCAAGAACACTTACCCCCGTCAATGCCCTGACATAATCAAACGCCCTCCATAACGCACATAAGGAGCCACATCAGGGAAACTTAAGCGTGAACCCTACCCCGCACATACCCACCCGCCAAGCTTCGCCAATCAACCCGGGGCAGGACAGACGTAGCCACCATCACCCCCGGGCCACCGGAGACTCACACACAGAGGTCTTCCGCGAGTAAGAAACAAGTTAACGTGCAAACACCAACAATTAACTAGAGACCAGAGGGACGCAGCGACCATCGCCCACTGGACCACTGGAGACCCACGCGCAGAAAGCTATCCTCCTCCAGCGGACTACACTGTGCCTGAACACGGCAAAGATTACAGCGGCAAGGAACGGGATGCAGAACGCTCTTCCCGACATAGATTGAAATAATTGACCAATAGTCCCTGGCCTAAAACCACACCACAACTGAATCACCTGGCAGCAGCAACCATTCACCTGGGTCCTGGACAGTTGCATTGACCGGGGACCTTTCCTTTTTTCTCTTCCCACATGCCACCCAACGATAAAGACAGCAAAATGGGCAAACCCAAAAAACGAGAGGGACAAGACCAAGAGGAGCCGATGTCCAATATGACGCCCGGACAACCTCTTCATCCGGATACCAAGACCACACCAACTCAACAAGAAACAACCTTGGACACGCTCCTGCAGGCCATAAGAGAATCTTGTGAAGCCCTCGAACAAAAAATAGATAATCTAACCGTGGACTTATCACTACTACGAGACGACCATCGCAAATTAACAGAAAGGGTAGGAACTGCAGAGAAAACACTAAAATTGGTGACGTCAACTCAAAAAACATCAACCATAGAGACGGCCGAGCTCACAGCTAGAATCAAAACATTGGAGACCAGAGCAGAGGATGCGGAAAACCGTTCCCGCAGGAACAACCTGAGGCTAGTCGGAGTGCCGGAGGGATCGGAGTCTTCCACAGCAAACATGGAAATTTTCTTAGAAAACTGTCTCAAAGACACCATCCCTTCTGAAGGCTTATCACCTTTTTTTGCAGTCGAAAGAGCCCACAGGGATCCCAGGCAGACCCCCTCCACCAGGAACCAGACCTCGCCCAATCATAGCCAAACTACTGCACTTTAAAGACAGGGACTATATCCTCTCGCAAGCCCCCAAAATAGGGGAAATCACACTAAATAATCAGCGCATAATGATATTCCCGACTTCACCAGGGAAACCCTGTCCCTAAGGGCCTCATATAATGACTGTAAACGCACCCTGCGCGAAAAAGGCATTAAATATGCAATGCTATTCCCTGCTAAACTGAGAGTCGAACATGAAGGCAAGACACACTTTTTCTCAACCCCTCAGCTAGCAGGAGACTGGATGGAAACTCTTAACTTCACACCATCAAGCACACAGAGTAAGCCCTCCCGCGAAGCCAGCAAGAGACGAGGAAGGTCCTCCAATAGAGTATTGGTTACAACACCCCCCAGACACCAATCCTTACAGGAAATGCGTGAGGCGATAGACATAGCAGCAACCCTGAGCAAAAAAAAAACACTTGACTCACAAGCATCAGAAGACGCCTCAGACCACGACTCAAGCTGCGGGAGCTTCTCTGTCTCTTCACAAGACACCTGCACTGACCTCCCAAAAGTCACCCCCAGAACAGCAGAAGAAATCATCTAGTAACTCTTGAATTGGTCACAGAACTTTTAATCTACCACTTGATCTTCAATAGCAAACGGCCTTATCCGAGAAGAACTCGTCACGCAACCATAAGTAAATAATAAACTTTGAACAATCCACCAAAGGCTATAGATATACCTCTACCGGGCCCCGGGACCGACCTAGAGTGTAAGCTCTCGGCTCTGGCGCACCTCCCACCACCAATAGGTGATAAGACAAGTTAAATGGTTTGGACGGGGAAAGTTTTAATAACCGGTCCTGGGGAGAGGGAGTTGGGGAAAGTTTTTGTTATTATCGGGGAGGGAATAACTCATGCACACACAACCACAATAGTTGGAGGAACTCAAACCAAACATAGGCCACTAAACATGACCTTGCATTCTGCAGAGCACACATCTAACCCTGTCACAGTAACACAGATCAATCTAGCCGATGACGACACAGTATAAAATAATAACCTGGAATGTAAGAGGTCTAAATAATATGTCCAAACGTTACAAAGTTCACAACTACCCCAAGCGTAGAGGAATCCACATAGCCCTGCTATAAGAAACCCACCTCACCGAACAAGAAGTCAAAGCCCTTAACAAAAGATGGAGGGGCCAAATAATAGCCACTAACTATTCTGCTTATGCCAGGGGGGCACTGATATGGATTCGCCCTGGAGTTCCCATGCAAATACTTCACAAGAGCATTGACAAAGAGGGAAGGTACGCGGTGATAAAGGGGAGACTAGGGGGAAGAGAAATAACTATAGGAAGTATATACGCGCCAAACTATGACCAAAGTAAATTTTTGGACAGACTGTCACTAGAAACAGGCCCCCTACTGGCTGGCAAAAATATAATAGGGGGGGACTTCAACTGCATAACTAACAACTCCTTAGACAGATCACACCCTCCAATATCACAATCCCAATCACTGAAAACTGCAAAGCATTTCGTAGAATGGCAGCAACACTGGCAATTAATAGATAGCTGGAGAACAACTAACCCTCAGTCAAGGGATTTCTCATACTACTCACCAGTACACGACCTACACGTTAGACTCGACACCATTTTGGTGTCTCCCGAAATACAGAGCGACATGACTGCAGCCGAATACCTTAGTAGAACGATATCAGACCACAACCCCCTGTTAACCACTCTATCCTGGGGCAGAGAAAAGCCCACAATACCAACATGGCGCCTTAGAGCAGAAATGCTCGAAGACGAAGCGTTTAAAAACACACTACATACAGCCATAGAAGAATTTTTTTAAATCAATGAAGGAACCGCATCTACTAGATCTATCGAATGGGAAACTTTTAAAATAGTGATCCGGGGCAAGTGCATTGTCGAAAACATAGGCGTCCGAAAATCAATAGAAACAGAACTTTTGCAATTGGAAGAATCTCTTAGAGACCAAGAAAGAAGGTACCCCACACAACCCGACCTACACCCCACGCTGGTGACAACCAGGACAAAAATCTGCGCAGCAGGTACCAAACTTGCTCGCTTTGACTACAAACAATATCTAACTAGACAACACGCAGAAGGGGACAAAGCTAGCGCTCAACTAGCCTGGCTTGCGCAACCCCCCAAAAATCAAACCACCATAGTCGAAATTGAAAATTCACAAGGCACACAGATATATACCCAAAAAGAGATAAACGCCATCTTCCATGATTACTATGCCAATCTCTATGCGCCCCCCTTAGAAACATTGACCACCACCCAATTACAAGAATTGGAAGCCCTCCCTGCCCCCAGCCTAACTCCAGAAATAAAGTCTTCCCTAGCTCTACATATAACAATCTCCGAAATAAAAGCAGCCATCCAAAGCATGGCAAGGGGCAAAGTTCCAGGAGCAGATGGACTCCCATTAGAATTTTACCGCCAGTATCAAGACCTGCTAGCCCCCCACCTCTGCACACTACAGTATACGCAGAAGCATGGAATAGCAATACCCTACCTCAATCGACTAACGTAGCCATTATGATCCCATTGCTGAAACCAGACAGACCCGCTAATGACGTCCGTTCCTACCGCCCCTTATCCATGCTTAACATAAACTACAAAATACTTAGCCGTATCTTAGCAGACAGACTGCTCCCACACATGACCTCATTGATACATGAAGACCAATCGGGCTTTATACCCAAACGCAGCACATCCCAGAATATTAGACTCCTTACATCAATACTTCACTCCTTGCCCCCAAACATACCTAAAGCAGCAATCATTTCGGTTGATATAGAGAAAGCATTCGATAGTCTGAGGTGGGACTACTTAGAACAAGTCATGCTGAAAATGGGACTAGGGGAAGGGTTCCTAAAATGGACCAAACTACTATATACTAATCCCTCTGCAAGAGTAAGAACTGCCAACTATATATCCCCCCCACTACAGGTTGGAAGGGGTACTAGGCAAGGGTGCCCACTGTCACCCCTTCTCTTTGCAATTGCAATAGAACCACTAGCTCAAATGGCCAGAACCGGCTTCTATTATAAAGGTATCCAAATTAACAACTGGACCCATTACATCGCTTTATACGCAGACGACATGCTACTCTTCCTACAAAACTTAGAGACGGAACAACAAGGGGCCATGAGTATGCTAGATAATTACGGAGCTGCCTCCGGACTCCGGATTAACTGGAGGAAGTCAGCCATCTCTCCACTGCACGCTAACACCTCAGAACCCACCAACACAAGAGGTCTTCCATGGTCCCCCAACACCTTTAAATATCTAGGAGTAAGGATCTATCACTCAGTATAGACCTACTAGAAGGGAACATTCAGAGAGCTCTTAGAGGGATTAGATCTAGCATGCGCTTCTGGGAAACACTGCCATTAACAGTCACGGGCAGAATTGCCCTCCTCAAAATGATAGTGTTGCCTAGGTTATAATACTATTTCTCAACAATCCCACTTATAATCCCGAAATCAACATTCAAAGAAATAGAGACCATGTCAACCACCTTCATATGGGGCCAGAGCAGACATAGAATAGCAATACAAACTCTCCAAAGACCCACAGCCGAGGGTGGCTTAGCAGCCCCGAACATGGAAATGTACTACTGGGCAGGCCAACTACAATGGATTGCAAAACTGCTATGCAACCCCCTCAAACACCACCGAACTGAGCATCCCTTTAAACTGCCCTATAGACAAAATAATGGGAATTCTATTGAACCCTTGGAAATCCAAATCCAAAGATAAACTACAGATGGAATGGGGGTCGTCCAAACACTGCTGGTCCCAATACCTAAAACACGCACACATCAAAACTCCATATACACCAGAAATCCCACTGTCTTGCTTGTCTAATATTTCAGAGAAACAAGTTATGCCAGGTCTCAACAAATTGATGTCTAATAACATTACTAAATTGGGAGACCTATACAATGAGGGGAAAATGCTCACCTACGCTGAATTACAGAATCAATACAACCTTCCCCACGGCTTATTCATCACCCACAATGCCATCATTAAAATTGCCCACAAAGCTTGGAAAACAGGGACCCTCGAACTCCCCGCCCATAACAGTTGTAAAATCATTTGTACAATAGGGGACCAAAAAGGAGTAGTATCAGGAATATATAAAACACTACAAGCTAGCACGCGCCTACCATTAGTAAAACTTAAATCCAAGTGGCAAACAGATCTAGGCATCACGTGGGATGAAACTCAATGGGACCAGATCATATCACGCATCTACCCAGTATTCAGAAATGCCAGGTTCAAATTAATAAATCTGTACATCTTCCACAGAGCTTATTTAACACCACAAATGATCTTTAAAATCTATGGTACAGATAACGCGAAATGCCCTAGATGCGCTGAACCTACAGCAGGCTTTCTACATATGCTCTGGAACTGCCCTCACCTAAATGCATTCTGGGAAGGGATCTTTGCAAAAATATCGGCCTGCACTGAAAGATCACTGCATAATTCTCCAACTGCTGCCTTATTGGGGGATTTCCCAAGGCCATCAGCTTTTAAAATATCCAACAAGTTCATAGATCTAGCCCTAATTCTAGCCAGATGTGAAATCCCCTCAAACTGGAAATCCCCAGCGGGTCCACAACTAATCAGTTGACAAAACACAGTCGAGAAATGGGCAGAGGTGGAAGGATCAGTTCTAATGCACGAAGCAATCCGAGAACAAAGACCTAGGGAAGACACCATACAATGGGACTCAATTCTGGAGAAATTAAAATCACCAGAAACATCCACCATAGAAGCAACTGTAACTACCTCGGACGCTCACACAGACTCAAATGCAGAACCCGAACAATAAAGCTCTGCGAATTATAAGAAAGGGAAAAAAGGGAAGAAAAAAAAAAAAAAAAAGAATACAACAGCTGAAACCACTGAGACTCGCCAACAGAGAACTATATCACAAAATTAGAATTGCATGAGGGGAGGGAGGGGGGTTTAGTTATATAAGTAGAGTAATCAATATACCATTTTTACTGTTATGTTGTAAACTTTAATAAAATATTATTAGAGTGTTGACACTGCTTCTACTTTAAGGTTCCATACTGGTCAGCTGGAGCTGAGGCAGCAAAGAGACAAAGTATTTTGTGGCACTGTTAGTGTTCCACCATGAATTTATAAAGAACAGCCAACATTGCTTGTGTGAAAGAGCTCCATTCCTCAAGGAAAGAACTTTATTGCACTTAGGTCCTCATTTAAATTTTGGTGGAACAAAAGTACTGAAATACATTGATTGTCCTTCTGTTCCACAAAAACTCAAAATTCCCCAGCGTCATTTAGACTTGGGCTACCTACAGGGTTTCCTATTGTGGGGCTTCATCTAGTGGACTTTCAGAAACTATTCAACTAACAGCCCATTTGCTACTGGGCCACCAGGTCACAGTGATGGTTGTCCCATCTTATGTAGAGCTGGGTAATTATCACTGGCTTTCCCTGTCTGTTTTGTCATGGGAGGAACAGTGGAACGAGGCAGGGAAAACTAAAAATTGTCCCCATGTGCAGGCAGGCATCTTCCTGTGCTACATGCTCATTGTTACTTTCTTTTTCATAAATAAACTCCTGCTTTGATAGTTTGTTAAATATAGGATTAATTTTGAGTGGGCAGAAATAAAGTATAGCAGCCTGCTCAGCTTTCATCTAATCCTTAAGTGCACCCACCACACTGACATATGCAGTTAGAGCTGGAAGACCCCTCCTGAGAGGCAGGGATTTCTAACTACAATGGGTGGCCTACTGCCAGGGGATCAGCGGCAGGGCTGCCACCAAACTTTAAATGAGGACCTTAGACACATACCATTGAAAGTTATGCGACAGGGTGCAACAAAGGATACGTTTTATCAGTCTCACCTCAGTTCTCTTGTGGTTGGACTCATAGGGCCCTACTTACAAATCTTTTTTTCCACAAGAAGGTGTGATTTACGCATAAAAATTCACCAGTATGCCATGAGTACCCAGCACCTACTCACAGAAAAATAATTGTAAATTTTTACTGGGGGACCGTTTTGTAGGAGTGCAGCAGTTTTAAAAGCACTGCAGAGCTCCTTGTATATCAAACAGTTTCAGGCAAAGTTCCAAGACAGCTCTGGTAATTAATGTACCTGCTGGAGAGAGATCGGGTTTTGTTTAGTGGCAGTTTTGATTCATCTAAGATAGTGAAGAGGGTTAATATGCCTGCTGCAAACAACATGTAATGCAGATCACAAAACTGTATTTTTGTGCAATGCTCAGTGGGATACTGCTTTTGTCAGAGAGATCCTTTTGTTACTGCGCAGTGCATTAGTTACAATCATAATCTAGCACAGTGAGCTATGAACTCCCATCAGAGAGCTACATGCAAACTGCATGGCACAGGTCAGAAAGTTATGTTTTTCCCCCATTCTTTGATTATTCTAATCTAGCTAAAATGGGGTTTGTTTGGGTAGAAATAAATTGTTATTATTAAAGTCAACCAAAACCACTGCGTTACGATCTGAATCCTGAGTTTATACTTCCACAGACCAAGCACTGCTAAAAAATGCCTACCAGTATGAATGCAAGTGAATCCCACACCTTGTAGCCCTCTTTGTCTTCTGTAACATTTTCTATACACTGATTTACACATGTGTGATTCATTGTCTCTATTTGTGTGTGTGAGAGAGAGTGTGTGTGTGTGAGAGCTCCGACAACCTACACTGGTAAGAGAGGCGCTATAAAACAAATGAAATACTTGTGAGAGAAGGGCTATGGAGAGATGAGAGGCACTGTAAGAGGGTGATGGTGAGGAAACTATGATTTAAAAACTAATGCAATTGAATATGTAATGAAGATTGTGTTGTAGAATGCAATGTTTTTGTCATTTTTCCCACATTTTCTTGTGGAGGGGAAACCCCATGCACCATTGTAGTGGTCAGGCTTGCTCGCTATGCACCCTAGAGGGGGTTACCTTAAAAAAATGCCAGGGCTCATTTTGGTTTCTAATCCCGCCCTGCCCTAATTTCTGCAACCGATCCCGACTCTTTGATTGGTGCTTTAAATGGGCAGGTGCTCAGTAAAACTGAGTACCCTAAGTTTTTCTATTTAAAAGGGAGAGTACTAGCTCTTCTCAGCACAAGTGCAGTACTTTTAATGGGAGAGTGCCAGCACTTCTAAGCAGAACTGCAATACTTTTAATGGGGGAGTCCCAGTAGTTCTCAGTAGATGTGCAATACTTTGAATAGGAGAGTATCAGCACTTCTAAACAGAAGTGCAATACTTTTAGTGGGAGAGAATCAGCAGTTAAGTACCTGGAAATGTATATTTCCATTTGAAGCACTATTTGTGGCCCAATAGGAAAGACCCTCCGCACATTTCCCTCAAATCCCTGTCAATGTAACATGGCCATCATTTCTGCATCAGGTGAGGGGCACTGAGGCCCATGGAAGTGAGGGGCTTACTACCTCTTAATGGTGACTCTCTTTTAATACCCAAGAAGATGCAGAGGGGGCGAAGGTGGGGTTGGGGGCTCGTCGTCACTGTGTTCATGAGGGCCCAAGGCAGCCTAGCTAAGTGTTGGCCCCGCAACACGTTTCCACAACAAGTGTCGTGAAAAGTCACGGTCTAGCTTTTCGAGATTTAAGGCGCAGCCCTGGTTCCAAGTGGCCACCCTCGTCCCCGCAGATAAATCTATCCATTTGGACTTCCACTCTTTCTTTCCTTTAGGAACGTGCTCCGAATACAGGAATTTGACCCACTGAACCAATGACACTTTTCTGATTAATTTAAATATTATTCAACGGTCACAATTAGTCTAATGAACGTGTCTCCGGAGGAATATATTATGGAAAATGCAATTAATTCGTTCAGAATAAAATAATGCACTCCGGTGTATCGTAGAGCATCGTACAGTGAAATAAGCCAATAAATATTCCACGAGGGTCGAATTGTACATTGGAGGCTGCGAGGACCCCCATGGGAGCTGGGACAGGATATTATCACTGTCCCCGTATGGTTTGGTTCAACATGTAATCAAATGCTCTCAATCAATGTGAGGGGCGCGGGGGTTCGCTTCACTTCCCCTCTCATCTCCCCAGGCCGTCCCCTCCACCACCCAAACAGCCCACCCCTTCCCTCGTGGCACAGCCCGGCCTCTATATGCTAATTAATGAAAAAATACAAAAGAGAGAGGGAAAAGTCAATTCCGCCTCATGTGAGGAGGCTGCAGGCTCAGTTGTGACGTGAGGGTGTGAGGACGCGGCAGGAGTGGAGACTTCATATCGCTGAAGACCCCCACCATGAACTACCTGGAGCTCTGCTGGTATCAGATGCCCCCCGCCCAGCACTCAGACGTGCCGTAAGTACTTTGACCTTGGAAATGTCCATTTTTTTTGCACGGAGAATAATAGCCTTTTTCTACGTACTGTCGGTGCAAGCGTAGTTGTAGAAGTTCAGGAAAAAGGAGAGGTTATCGGCCCAAGATCACACAGTTTAATCAAGTGAGAAGTGGGAGCACAGGTCTATGGATTTCAAACTTGTCAACGTAGAACAAATGTCATTCACCTACTCGAAACACTGAGTTATCTGAGTTATTCTTCGAATTGCTGCAGACATCTCTTTTCAGGGGAAGAGCTATTTTTTTATCGGTTTTCCCACGAGCTTAGGGTCTTTAAAAGCTGATTTTCACATATTGTTCTGTTTTATTTACTTTCGCTCATGAGTTTGTTGTTTATGGTAAGAGGATGAGTAGGCGGTGTTATATCAGGAAGTGCCATTTCCTCTGGATCTCACAGGTCCCGTTCCAAGTTTTAATGGCTCGGTACTGCCCCCCACCACCGGAGTTAGTGTCATAGGGAGGCCCGGTTACTACGATGGACAAAAATACTCCTATTATATTTTTTTGAGAATGCCATACTGGAATCCGTGTTTCTGCAGTGGATCCTGCATGTTCTTGAAGTCTCCTGGTGACCCCCCCCCCAAGTTACTGATTTATCATAGAATGAATTATCCCATTGGGTCGGTAACTCTTTTAATGACGGGACAAGAAGTGAGGGCTCTGAGTGAACTCAGATTAGCAGGAGGTCCCAATACTGCTATGGGTTGCACTTAAGGTTGCACTTGATGGGTAGGTCATGCGGTAACCATGATAATCCAGATGCTGTTATTGGAGTCCATGTTCTGCAGGCTTTCCTTCTTCCAGAGGTGGTGTGCAGTGTCCCTGAATATATCTATATGTCCAGCTAAAGATACGGTTTGTTATAAAACTGGCACTCCTTACATGTATGCTGAAGGACTCAGTCATATATTCCAGCATCCTCATGTGGCATCACCCTGATATTAACTGACCCAAAGCCATACATACGTTCAACCTAATCATTCCTAACCTATCTGTCAATCCATTCACCCACCCATCCGACTATCCATCCAACAATCCGTTAGTCAGTCAGTGCATCCATCCATCCATAAATTCTCATACCTACTCACCCATTCACTTTCCATAATCCATCTGGCAATCCAATCTGGCCACCGTCCAGTCTATCCACATGCCAAACCAACCCTCACAATCACTCCCTCACCCATCTGTTCAAATATTAAAGTAGCATGTCTAATACCACACATGCCTTTGTTGTTTACGAACCGCATAAATTGGCATGTGTACATGACCCCGACTCATCCTGACTGCTCCACACGGTGTATACACGCATGATACAGTGGGTCAGAGACCCTTCCATAAGTAGGCTGTGAGTGTCTGAGAGTTTGGAAAATTCATAACCAATACATATAACCAGTTATGCTGGGTGTACGTGAGCATTCATTTGAACTGTACACTGTACTTTCCCGAAAGTATGCTGTATTTGTACAGCACATCATATAAAATGTACATTCTATTTTCCAAAATGTATGCTGTATGTGTCTGACAAATCATCCCCTTTGTACACTGCACATTCGGCGATACAAAGTGTGCAGGAGAGGTCAAAAGAGATGTACACTGTACATTCCAGGAAATATGCCTGTTATGTGTATGCAAATCCCTGATCGAAACTAAATACAAATAAGGATGCTATGTACCTATAAAAGATTATGTGAGTTGTCATTTACATTTCTATAGTAGATTGTGTGTGGACAGGGAGATATATAACATATATTTTGTACAGCCCTATAAAACTAAAAGATGAGCCTGTTTCTGGTCCTAGTTTTACCAAATAAGGGGACCAAGACAAGGGGTCATGGCAAATATGTTGAGGACAAGAATATTGAGAAGGTAAGTGCAAATTGGTAAGCATAGATTTACTATTCTTAACTCCACATCTGCACACCTTGAAGGTATATATTTAATGAAGGTATAAACATTGGGAGTAAAACATCGCAAAATTTTGCTTGCCCATAGAAACTTACCTTTATGATATCCCTGTCCTCGATACGCTTAACATTCTATTTTTGCTGAGCGATATTTTATCTTCAATATTTTGATCATTCACCTACTTGATTGTTTGAACAGTACATAAAACTACTGCAGTATTGAAATACTTATAGGGGTTTGTCAAACAGTGGAAAAAAGAGGCTCTACACTGATTCAATAAAATAAGATTCCGTAAATTCATCTGACCTATCACAATTGCAGGCGGGAGTGAATATGAAATAGGTAACAATATTTTCATTTAATCAGATAAAGGACACATCCTAAAAGAAATGTATACATCAATTCACTCATGCCACATTTCAGTCGCCAGACACAACGCAGCAAGACTGTTTAACTTAATTATTAAGATTTATCAAATTGTGATTTAGCCTGATACGTTGCAAACTAAGACATCTTAAATTGTGATTTGAGCCCCTAAAACACCTCGGCTTTCTCTAAATCCCTCTTCTCACCATCCACTTACCTCTTTTTAGTTCAATTTACCTGTGATATTTAAGGTGTATTTTCAAATTTATCTTAAGGCTAAAGTTTACATAATTTGTAAGAGCAATATGAGTAAAATAATTAAAAAGTAACAACCCTTAAAACACAATTAATTATTTCACAATAAAAAGGTTGGATGTAGCAAACTATGGGAAAAAATAAGAGGGGAAATTAGGAAGTCCTTTAGAAAATGCAACGAATCTCGATTTTTTCTATAGGTAATGAAATTCAGTATTGCAAAAATGCTATTTAGATATTTAAATCGTTGAAGAAATAAATTATGAAGTTTGTCAAAGAAAGACTTTGTTTTTCTAAGATGCTAATTAAGACAGCAAAATTGAAGTTAATGGCTGCAAAAATTATCACTTGATCGCATAATTTCATACTCTTTTACCTGAAAGCACCATCTGCACAATGTGCCTATGCAATACTATTTTACATGATATGGGGAAACCATTTTCGTGCTACACAAACATCTAACTGTAGTCAAAGAGAAACTGAGACTTGACTCATCCTCGACATTTAAAAAGACTGGAACATGCTTTACTGTTTGCTACACATACAAACAAAGTGTTGCAAATAGTAAGGATGTGGATTTTTAAGAAGACTACTTAATTCTTCTGATTCATTGTAAAAGTAAATTTAACATATAAGTTGCTAAACATTTAGCCACTAGAGAGCATTTGTTTATCTTCAAAATTATGTGCAATAGCAAACAGTTTACTATTACATTATTCAACTCCTTGATGTGTGAATAGACACAGAGGTAAGTTACAAAACGTATGAATGATTAAATAAAAAGCAGATACAACAGGGTAATCCAGAGTTGTAAAAAATGTAGGGGGTGTGTGAAATTTGTGTAATTTCCTTTCACATAATTACGCAAAACTATGGCAAAATTGCACAAAATTCTGTGTAACTACATGAAATGCAAATCTATCATTTCATGCTACATCTTAGGTGAAATGCATAATTCGTGTCACTTTTTAATGCAAGGATGCATTAAATATGAGCACTGCGAACAACTGTTGTTCCTTCGCATTTTTTTAATACATTTGTACCATAAATTACTGTGAATTGCACGTTTTGCAGTAAATTGTTAATTGTGAGAAAGTGGCATAGTAGTGGAATTTCATATAATTACACCAACATAATTTAAATTTCACGCTTGTCGAATTGTAATGCCCACATGCTTAAATTATGCCCCATTCACAATAAAAGGAAAAGAGTGAAATGCATATACTTAAGTGAGCAAGAAGAGTGCATGATCTACGCAGCACAGGTATACTCCAGGAACACCTAGGTTCCAGCAGGGAAGTTTTCCTGATTTCCATTGGGTAATAACATCTTAATCTTGGGTGATAACATCTTCGTTTTTTAGATTTCCACACCAAAATCGTCATGTCCCAGTTTGACCTGCAGATATTTACCTGGGGAAAACCTTAAAATGTGCAGAAAACCGAGACCCACTCATAATTGTGATACCCATGCAAACAGAAGTTTAGATAGATGTTGTAGAGGCCTAAGTGTCAGGCTTTTTGCCCCAGTGCTTACTGCCCTTGCCATCTGCAAGCAGTGCTTGAAATGGAAAAATAGAAGTACAGGTATTCTGTGCGGGTGTACTTGCTTGTTTCTGCGAAGTGCCGGTGCTCTCCAAATAAAAGTTTACGTTTTTCTTGAGAAGTACAGGTACTCTACCTGTCAAAAAAAAAGTAACGGTACTCAGTACCGGACAACACTGGCCCATTTAAAGAAAGCAAGTACCTGACATTACCGGCCCATTTAAAGTACTGTCTGCAAGTATTTAAAAACGTTCTTTCTTTTCCATCCCACGAATTTTGCATGCACCAATTTTTTCCTTTTAACCTGTCAATGTCATGTTTTACTACACACCAAGGTGTTCAAGGCCACTTTACAGCAGGGATCCTGTCACCGGGTCCTTCACTGTATTCAAATGTTACCAAACACAGGCAAGCTTATTTTCTCCCATTTAGAATTATATTTGACTGTTCAACATCTCCAGTCTCACCACAAGAATATCTCTGGAAACCAATCTTTTCGAAAACCATCAAAAAATGAAATGTGCTGCAACCGAGATTATGCTTATTTAAAGCCTGATTTGTAATGACAAAAAGAAAACAGTATAGACTAATTTAAAGGCAGGTCTGGTGGCTCAGGAAACTAATTCATCCACTCCAGGGATCAGTGTTTACCTCCATTGTCACATATATAAATGTGGTTGGCCCATTCAGCCTTTCATCCTTCCTAAGTCAATTACCATTGAGTTGGGTAGGAATGAACATCTTATTTCTCATCTGTCAAGAGCTTGTGCTCTACAACTACGCCTGCTAATGTGTTATGGTAAATATATATACGGATCAATGACTGCTCCAAATGGCCACCCCCATGGCAAAGTGTGGCAAATAACCTGATTTTAAGGCTCCTGTGAAGATTCTTTCTAGCTGAAAACTCAGTAAGGCAACCCGCCATACGATATTGAAGTCTTCCCTCCTAATTGTCTAAAAATTCTCATTAAGAGTTACTGTATGTACACTTAGCTCGTATCAATTTCTTGAATGTGTGGCATGGCTCCTATCCCCTCGGACGGAACTGGGAGTTTTGCCACCATAAGTAAGTTCTTTGTTTTTCAATGTTTAATATTTGTTGTTTTCTTCTAAAGACCAAGCAATAGGCCACATCTTTTTTTTTAATCAAAACTTCTCTCTCCGTAAAATAATAAGAAAACCAAGAGTCAGTATTCACCTACAGGGCCTAAACAACGGCTTTAAATACTGTGTTGGTAACTAAATAAATTCAGAGGACTGCGTTTTAAGCTGAGTGGCTGTAACTCAGTCACTGGGTCCCTCGGTCCCGGTTCCTATCCAGTGGAGAAGTAGATTTCAGGCTACTTGATTTCCTCCCACAGGTTTGTGACCCTTGTATTTCTTTACCTTACCCTAGAGTAAAATATTCAGTCTATTACCCTCTTAGCCATATTTTTGTTTTGTTTTTGTCTGTTAATGATACGGTACTAAAACATTACAATATAAACGTAACAGTTTTAAAACCCCACCCGCAAAGTCTCTATGCGCATGCGTCAGCATCCAGAACATGATGTTGGCGCAGAAGCGAACGTTTCTTCTGTTACATTAAATTAGTCCTCCCCGTACAAATATGCTCCTCCCGCCTTCTTGTTGCATGGGCACGAAGACCTGTATCACTAAAAGGGCGCACTTTCCCTGTTTGCATTACGGCGCACCTTTAAACAGGTGCGCCGGGCACACCCAGGGAAAGTGCGCCCTATTATGAAGATTGCACTGCCCTCAGGGCAGACACAGACTCCCGCTGCCCTGGAAATACGGAGCGGCGGTCTGAGAGCTGCCGTGCGTTTCACTGTGCAGACCGCAGCCTGCCCGTACTTTCAAGAGGGATTAGCATTGCCGCCAAGCTTTCAGCATGCTTATATGTGAAGTTTCCTTTAATTCAGTGCGTTGAAGTGTGACATTAAACTGCCACACGCGTGACACTTTGTGTGACGCTATGCAGAGAGTCAAAGAAGCAGTTATGATCATGTCATCAGTCAGAAGTGGCATAATAATGCTGAATCTATAGTTAGCAACATCATAAACCTGGCCTTAGTTATTTTAGGCTATAGAAATGCAGTTAGGGGTACTGCTAATGAACATTTTTTATAGGAGTATTGCTTTGTCTCATTGAGTAAAGTACTCTCCATAGGAGTATTGTTTTGTCTCATTGAGTAAAGTACTCTCCAGTAATGTCATGAAAACGGCATGTGGCCTTTTTTTTAAAAGACAACAGAAAGTAACATACTTGCATCAGTGGAGTAACACAAAATGTTGGGGCTCCCCTGGGGAATGTGATGAGGGCCCCCTACGTTTCCCATATCCCACAGATATTCAATAGTCTTGGACCCAAGCAAGGCCCCTGAAGGATTTAGGGTCCCCCAAAGGGCTGGAGCCGCCATGAGCTGGAGGGGCTGCAGGGACCTGTGTTACACCCCGGACTTCCGTCCACTAAGCTGTTCTTTAGAGAACACATACCATAAATAACTTCCCATGTACATTACGACATTTAGAAAATCTCTAGCTTATATCCAATAATGGCTTACTTTACTATCTTCCCGTGTAATAAACCACCCACCAAGCAGTCTGTCATCTAAAATAGTAAGGGCTTCATTTACGAGGAAGTGGCACAGCATGGCGCTGCGGCAAAAGTGGCAGCGTCACTTCAGAAATGCAGGGATGTGTCATATTTACAGAAATACGGGGCACCCCTGTGTTTCCCCTAGCACTGGCACTAAATTTAGCTGCCTAGTGCCAACACAGGCACTCTTGCCTCATAGTGCAAGTGTTCCTGCATTGCAGGGAATGATTGTTTATGTGCAGGAAGGTGTCCCTTCCTGCACATAAACTATCAATAATGGCAATTTGCTAGTTCTATAGAAGTAGTAAATTGCCATTATTTAATGATTGTTTATGTGCAGGAAGGGGCATCTTCCCGCAGATAAATAATCATTCATGGTGTTTTGCTGTTTCTATGTGCGCTGCAAAATGCAACACCCATAGAAAAAAGCAAAAATGAGGAGAAATAAAAGTATTTCTCCTTGTTGTGCCATGCTAGTGCCACCCCTGGGGTGGCGTTAGTTTTTGGTGCTGCCTCAGGTTTGCGATTCCTTGTAAATCGGGGGCATCATCAAAATGCAATGGGTGTTGCAGTGGAATGCTCACATCAACACCCATTGCACGCCCCTTCCACGCTAAGTGATGCATGTGAAGGGGCAGTATTTACAAGGTGCCGTCTAGCCACAAAAAGTGTCCTAATGCCGCCTTGTAAATATGGCGCAAGGCATTGCCCCACTCGAGCCTTGCTAAAAGTGGTGCTCCGGTGGCGCAAAAGCCTCGTAAATGAGGCCCTAAATGACTTGCTGCTCGCTGATGCAGCATCGCTGATGACGGGGCGCACTCTACAGAAAAGGGAGGAGTCCGCGCAACACCCTGTGTTTCCAGTTCCTCTACAGTTCTAGGCGCTGCAGTTATGGGCATGGTAGGACACAGTCTTAATCATCCAGCAGCCAGCCAAATTTATGCCTAGCATAGGAAGACTGCAACACAACAAGATGATGAATGGAGTGCTGAAACTTTTCAAACACCCACGCCCAGCCACAGATCTGGGTTAAATCCATTGTTGTTTTGCTCCCCATGCCAACCCAGTTTGTACCCAGCCATATGCAAATCAGTTTTGACCCTGTTCCCCAGGGGAACAGTCCAGACCGAACTGCCAGGCCAGGTCCTCCCTGGACCGGAAACATGAATTCTGGATCCGGTTTTGGGGTATCACCCCTCGTCACCCTGGCTACTTTGAATCCACTGGCACAGTGAGCAAGGGACCCACATCTGGGCATACCCTTGCCACTTAGGGTGAACATAGCAACACAGCAAGATGATGGACGGAGTGCTGAAACGTTTTAAACACTCACCCCCAGTCACAGATCTGGATTAAATCTATAGTTCTTTTGCTCACCATGCCACCCCAGTCTGGGCCCAGCCACATGCAAATCAGTCTTGACTCTGTTCCCCATGGAAACAGCCCAGCCCGAAAATGCCAGGACAGGTCCTCCCTGGACCAGAAACAAGCATCCTGTGACCAGTTTTGGGTTATCATCCCTCATTAGCCATGCTAGCTTGAATCCAGTGGCACAGTGAGCAAGAGACCTACATCTGGGCATACCCTTACCACTTAGGGCACACATAGCAATAAAACAAGATGATGGACAGAGTGCTGAAACTTTACAAACACTCACCCCCAGACACAGATCTGGGCTAAATCCATTGTTCTTTTGCTCACCATGCCACCCCAGTTTGGACCCAGCCATATGCAAATCAGTCTTGACCCTGTTCCACATGGGAACTGCAACCCGAACTGCCAGGCCAGGTCGTCCCTGGACCAAAAACAAGCATCCTGCAACCTGTTTCAGGGTATCACCCCTCATCAACCAGGCTAGCTTGAATCCAATGGCATAGTGAGCAAGGGACACACCTCTGAGCATGGAAAGATTGCTGAGGGGACCGGCAGGGCTTTAAACTTAGGGAAAACAAAATCCTTCTAGCGTGGCCTCCTGTCCTCTACAGCACAGAGCAACATGAGGGTCGCACCTGAGAGGTGCTGTTTGTCTGCTTTCGCAGTGGGCGGGGCAAAGAAATAAAACAAAGGCATTGCTCACTGCTTTGGTCTGCCTGGGCCCATTGAGAGGCACTGCCGTCCGGGTCATTATTTTCGACTGTTGAATGCTCACCCCCTTTTAGCTTCCCTTAGACAAACCACATGGTCCATCCAGAGCGCTTCCCTTAGACAAACCACATGGTCCATTTAGAGCACTTCCCTTGGGCAAACCATGTAGTCCATCCAGAGAATCTCAGAGGCTGAGCTTTAATAATTGGAAGAAGCCCGCCCAGCTTTAATTTAGTAATATTCACACAGGCACCAGAGCTTACCCCTCCCATTCCTGTGAATAAATGTAAATCACCTATTGGAGGCTCTGGGCTACAGCAAGCACTGCCAGAGCAACCTCATTTTAGCATCCTGGCTCTTCTTGTTAAATGCAGCTTCCTGGAGCATGCCTCACACTCGGATGGTCCCAGGGGTGCTATTACGCTTGACTAATGCATTTTAGCATGGTGATGTGGACAACAGCATTAAAATGTGGTGGTCCTAAGGGTGCACATCTACATTGCACAAACTTTTTGTAGCGCACTTTCAGTAAGACTCCTAAGAGCATGTTTGGCTGTGCACCCATGTTGCTAATATGGCGCGGGCACCGAGGCATGGTGATTTCCTCATTTGCACTGGGGTCACACCCCATGCAAATGAGAGAATGGTCTCTAATGATAGCACTGGTGCTACATGTGCACCAGTGGTATCAATACTTTACAGGGGGCTGCACAACCGTCCTGAGGTCCCTTCTGTGGGGCTCAGAAAGCAGACACATTGGCCCATTGCACCACCAGCACACCTTGTGTAATATGGACCAAAATGTGTTCCTGCGTAATGAGTATTACAGAAGGCACTGAGCTAGCAACTGTGGCCCCTTGTATAAATCCATATACTGAGTTCTGTGTCACTTCTGTAATCCGGCACCTATATTTTGCTGTACCCGCCACTTTGTGTCCTAGTCAATAGATCAATTGAAACTCACACAAGTGCATATAAGGGTTTGCATTAGCATTTGCATAATGTTATACAAACTCATTCACTCGTTACTATATGCTGTTATTGGATGGCACACATAGGAACGGTACAGTTTTAATGCTTACAGAACAGACTGTGCCATGGTCGCCACTGTCCCTGCTATGTCTTCATCATCTTCTCATACACTCCCTTTGTAGAAATTATATGTCTATGTGGGTTCAGTGTCCACTACAGAGATCTACATGTAAGTTCTCCTTAGTTGTACAAATTCTTTTGTGAATCAGGTTCAGGATTTATGACGTAATATCTCAGGCAGTAAGTCCCATAACGGAGGATGTGGTGGTAACTCCAGTTAGAGCGTCTTCAAAATCTTGAATTTTTCCTCTTCAATGTAAAAATTTTCCAAAATAATTCATGCAAGCGGGAAACTGCTCCCTAACGCCCGCACACATCTTTTCTCAAGAAAAATCTTGGCAGGTTTGATCTGCCCGAAATTCACCAGGGAAAATTTGCTGGGTGTGCAGTATTTACTGGACAACTTAAAACTCTGCACACATGGGGATTTCCAGTGGGATTGGAATTTACACGCACAATCAGAACTGGGGTCTAGAGTGTTTTTTCTACCAAGGTTTGTATACTTTTTTCACTTGTAATATTAGTCTGCCATCTCAAATTCTGGCTTTTCCGTACAGTTAAATAATGTTTTCATTGCCCAATTTCACATATAGACAAATTTTCCTTGCCAAGCCCACTGTCAATGCTGGATTATTTCCAATGGATTTGAGATGTGTAGCTTAGTTAGAAATGTGAAAGCATAATACAGATAAACGCATACTGAGACATTAAGTGCATGCAGCACTGTCCCAAAATGGATATGACTAGGGCAGGAAGCAATGCCATGGATTCCCTAGGTATACCCATAAGTGCTTAAGTATACCAAGATCCAAACATCTCTTCCTATGCAATCAAAGTTGACACAGTTATTAATTACTGAGTTTAAAATCACATCGAAGTTCCATCTTTAAACCCTAAAGTTTTTGTTGTTGTCCTTAGGCCTCCATTTTGAACTTAGCATGGATTTTAACCCTTTAACTAGAATGATCTGTTTTATGTATATGTCAACCCCTCATGCCTTGTACATTTTGAACCAAAGATAAAGGTGAGAGGGTTTTAAGGTCAGACTAAGTCAAACCTTATAAAGTTCTCTAATGTTTATAAGAAATATGCAAAAAGGAATTGAGGAGGTCTCAACACAAAACCAAGCTTTTTGATAGTTGTCAGTGGCGACTAAGCAACTTTATCAAAACTGATAAACAGATATTGTAATAAAGCTATGAACCACATTTTGGGTATTTTAGAATTGCATTCTAAAGAGGAAGCGAGGTATCTTTGCACTCATCAAAACAGCATGTCTGTGTTAAAATTTAAGGTTGATAAAGCTGCCCCATTGAGGGATGCCACGTTCTACTTATTTGCAGCCGGAAGTACAAAGAGACAGCTTCACAGTTTGCCATCTCCTGTGAAGGAAGAATCCCAGCACACATTCTCCTATCTCGTCACCACTATGACAAGGTGGACCATTTCTACTGATATGTCATTTGCAGAGATAGTCCTGGATAGAAGCGATCTCAAATTCAGTGCTGACAGCATACCGAAAACCAGCATGGTGGTCATTGAGATGGAATTTAATTCACTGAAAACTTGTAATTTGCTTCTTACTTAATATTTGAGAGATTTAGACTATTGGGGCAGATTGGAGCTTGGCCCTAGGTTCGAAAGGTTGTCTGGATCATCATGAGGTTTCTTTGGTAAAAGTGATACAGTCACTTTTGTTAAATGTAAATAGATGAGTTCTGTGATCCAGAATTGATTAATAACTAGTGTGTATTAAGTCACGGGTTAGCTTCTGTTAGGAGAAAGAGGGATTTAAAAATTATAACGTGACCTCTATATAGGCCTAATTCTTACGTTTTGCCATTTGTTAATACTTTAGTTACAACTTCAGTGAAAATTGGGACAAAAGTGATCCACAGAAGGCCACTTTCAGAGGTTTTCGATGTAGAGAGGGAAAAATTCCCTATTCGGTTTATTTGATTCCACTCGAAGGATTTCAAAGTGATTGATCATTTGATTACAGAGGTCTTGAGAAACTGTTATCTTACATCTCAAAGCTTGGTAATGATATTTCAGACTTATTTCTGAGCATGCAGTTACTTGAAAGTGCTGGTCCTGAATAGGAAGCCAATGTAATTCCCTCGGCCCCTCGAAGAAATGGGAGTATTTATGGGGCTGAATTGAAGCAGAATTTTGTGGTACTGGTGTACTGGTTAAGAAATATAGTCAGGCGACCGGCCTGGAGGGTGAAGGGATGATACAGATGTGCTCCGATTTTGCTGCCAGTTACGCAGGTTTTCTTGACTTTGTGGAAGAGAGAGCGCGCATTTTGAGCTTTTTCAATTGAAAGAATCAGCCCTTTGTTGCAGATAAAACTCCTGAGCAAGTGTAATTATACCTTGCCTAGAAGAAGCATGTCACTGCCCGGGCATCGTAAGACAGTCACTGGCACTGATATGCAAAGAATGTGCTAATCTACCTCTTAGTCAATCAACTTGGAAGTAACCACCTCACCCAAAACAGAGCGTTTGAAATGAAACCGAGGGCAATCTTACGGTATAAACGCATTGTGGCCCCCATACACGCCTACCAAGGGCAATAAGTCTGACCCCGACTTGAGGTCGGCCTTTGTGAAATGTTAATTAGGCTCTCAAAATTAGCAAAATTCGGGAATTTTGCGTGACATTAAATTTGCAACGTTCCCACAGTTTTGGACTACACAATTTCCTGTAATTTTTGCTCGCAGGAGACTGATTAGAGGATTCTATGCTCCGTCTCATGCCAAGTGAGGTACCATCAAACTACATTCTGAGCCATATGCATAATTTGTGTCATTTTTGCAAAAATATGTGATGTTGCCAGCCTCCGCTTCAAAGGCAGGTGTCTATCTATTGTGCTCTTCAACTCTTATCTGGGCACTTTGTCCCTCGTCCTCT
Source organism: Pleurodeles waltl (assembly GCF_031143425.1). NCBI lineage: Eukaryota > Metazoa > Chordata > Amphibia > Caudata > Salamandridae > Pleurodeles > Pleurodeles waltl. The sequence goes on along the minus strand of NC_090448.1, from coordinate 416,036,456 downwards.
TGCCAGGTTTCGAAAGCTCTTTTGTTCTAGTGTGGTATCGATTTTGTTTTCAACACACGATCAGTCTTCCCGCGCGGACAGGCGCTCCCAGGGGCCACTGAGAAGGCCTGGACACCGGGTGATGGTTGGAATTGGGACCCTATTCGGATTTGGCCCTTCCTTTCCCAGAGAAAACCCAAGGGGCCAAGCAGGGGGACAGAATCTACACTGGACATCTCATTCGGGAGACCGCCTCTGGTTACATCTGACCCCTCCCCCATGTCATTCTTCTTTGTATCAGAGTATCAGGGATGGAAAGGTCTGCAAGTGAATTGACGGATGTCCAAATGTATCGATCAGCCCACTTTCTTTCGCGAACACATAATGCAGCATAAAGTAGTAGGCGGGACGAGCCACAGCAGGAGCGTAGGATTGACAGGCGTAGGCACCGCCCAATGACCACTTTATATAGAGATTAAATTAATTAAATATTATGGCATGGACACTAAGGCACACGGTGCTATCCTGTTTCCACGGGCCATCGACGGAAGTGGTATGCTCTGGCCAATGGCAACGCAAACATGAATTCCTCAAGGCGCCAATAATTCCACTGATGGATTTCTTTTTTTCTTACAAGCTAGGTGAGTGGGATAATGCACCTGCTATATAGAGCTGTGAAGGTCACAGCTTCAAATACTTGGGGAATTTGATATTCCAAATGACAATCCAATAAGAGTCACTCGACAGGACAAGATGTGAGCCCCTGAAGTCAGTGTAGCTAAGATTAGTACTTATCCAGTGCTTGAAATGGAAAAATAAAAGTGCAGGTACTCTGTACCTGAGTACTTGCTTCTTTCTGAGAAGTGTCGGTGTTCTCCAATTAAAAGTATTACGTTCTCCTTGAGAAGTGCAGGTACTCTCCCTCTCCAAATAAAAAAGTCGCGGTACTAAGTACTGGACAGTACCGGCTCATTTAAAGCACTATATGCACCTGATGCAAATGGAAACACGCGTTGACACGCTAGCTGCTGTTCCATTTATACCACCTTAAAGTACTGGATGAAATGGGAAATGAACCACTTATCTTCCTCAGTTCTCCACAGTCACGAAACTGTGCCGATCTTTGAAGCATCGTGTCGGTTCAAGTGAGGGTAGGGAGTTTGAAAATTAGGCGAGCATCACACAATTTCACCAAATTCATGAAGATTCGCTAACCAAGTGACACTTCTGTTAGTGAATTTCGTGAAATTCACGTTTTGTCTAACAGTTTCATTTAAGTTTACCGCCATGCCATTGTTCAATAAGGTATGGACAGCATGCTGTATGTGACAACCACCTCCCTACTCGAGGTACGCATGCTCGCTTCATACGTGGTTAGAAGGGGCTTTGATAGCACGTTGGACCTACCTCCTCACCTCATCTGTCCCTCGGGACACCACAAGGATAGGGTGGCCAGGCGACCCGGATTTGCCAGGATAGTCCCGGTTTTTCACCAGCTGTCCCGGTAGATTTCGGGAAATTTAGCTCATGTCCCGGTTTTTAAAGAGTCGCCTGAAAACTGTAAGAAGTGATTTTTTTGTTTTCTAAAGCAGAAATACAAAGCAGGTGTTATTTTAACAGGCATTATACCGGCTTTAAAAATGGCATTTCATTTGTGTTCTTAGTGCCTCTTCTGTAATTCTGTGGTGATGAGCGCTGTCATTCTCGGCACTCGGTTGAAGAAAACTTGTTGTCCTTCTTCTATTTTTGTGAAATGTCCCGGTTTTTGGCTTTGAAATTCTGGTCACCCTACACAAGGATGGATCGAAAAGTGAAAGTAAATCACATAAGTTCCAGTTCAGCTGCATAGCTTGTTGAGGCGATTGACCTGCAAATGTTTAGTCACTGTAGTGAACTTCACTCACTGACCTACTGCGGTTGCTGATACAGCTCAGCGGGGTACTGCACCTGCTGCAGTTGTAATTGCAATTGCAATTACCTCCCGTCCCTCCCTCGCCTTCCTTTAAACCAATGAGGCTTCCTGCCTCCCACTAGACCCTCCCCTTCCCTTTTAAACCCCCCCCCCACCCCTACCCCCTCCTGTTCTTTTTGTCTAGCCCACGCTAGACTTTCCCTTTTCACTTACCTTCACGGCGGGGCCTGGAGGTCATCGTTGGATGCACTCCTCGGGAAGCGGAGCTCCGCGAGGTGTTCTTCGGCCGGGCACGTCTTTTCTGAGCAGGCGGGGCTGCTCGTAAGTCGCGTCCTGGGAGGCGGCTGACTGGGTCAGCCGGCTCTTGGTGGCTGGGGCGTTCAGTTCCGGTTTTTCTTCGCCGCGGAGCCGCGGAGGGATGCCGAAGAGTGTTTTTGGGTTTCTCTGCGGGTAAGACGGGCGTTCTGCCCGCATTTTGGCTGAAATTCTTGTTTTATCCTTTATTTGGATTGGTTCTGGGATATTGTTCCTGGGTCCTGTATATTTTATCTGTGGATGAGATCGTGCCTACAGATTCAGTTAATGGCCGGAATCCAGGTGCTAGAGCTCAGTGGCAAGGTCAAGTACCTTTGGTGCAGCAGGTTACCTGTGTACAGTGGTACGACTCCCGCCTACACCCTTAAAATTTCTTATGAGGATTATTTCTTCTTCCTCCTCAAAGGAGGGTGGTGCTGCGCCCATCATGTCCAGGGAGGAGGTGCGGGAGATGTTCGAGGGGGCTGTTTCCAGAGCTCTTCATGCGGGGATGGCCTGGCCTAGTGGGGCTAGGGCTACCCATTCTCCTGCAATTGCAGGGAAGTCCTCCTCTGAGAGTGTGGGAGGGGATGCTCCATCTACGTCCTCTGGAGGTGATTTTGGCTCCAGGAAGGTGATGTGGGTTGTGATGGCACATGTAAGGGTTTCCTGTGTTTAGTCCTGCCAACGCTGGCTCTCACTTATTTCCACGATATCAGACGCTGTCTGTATTTTCCATGCCTTTTCGGGAACCTGTGAAGGATATGGTGTTTTGGGAGTGGAGGATGTGGATATGGCTCAGGTTCCACGGTTCATTCAGATACGTTCTTTACTTTAGGGTGAGGAGGTATGGCCTCCCTCGGTCCTCCTGGATTCACGTTTGGCTACCCTGATTGGCAAAACTGCTGTCAATCCGGAGGATTGTGTGCCTGCTGATGCCACGGCCCGTAGGGTGGACTCAGGGCTTAAGAGGGCTTTTTGCGGCTGAGGATCTGGCTCTGTGGGCAGGTATTTCTTCGGCTTCCGCGGCCCAGTCGTTGGTGCAGGACTTGGATGGACTGGCAGTGGCTGTTCAGGATGGGGCAGAGTGTTCGGAGCTCCTGGCTGGTATGGGGCAGCGGCCTGGTTGTTGGCTGATGTGTCTTCAGATGTGGTCCGTACTTCGGCTCTGGCTTCTGGGGCTTTGATTGGGGCTCGTAGGTCCCTCTGGTTGCGTTCCTGGAAGGCTGATCCAGGGGAGAAGGCGGCCTTGTTGAGACTGCCATTTGAAGGCCGTAACCTATTTGGTGGGCAATTGCCGTCCATGCTTTCCAAGGCATTTAAGGAGAGGAAGCATGCCTTACCTTATAAAGGGGGTTCTTCTTCGGGTGAAGGGTGGAAGAAGCATTCCAGATCTTCTCCTACTAGGGTTGCTAAATCCTTTTCATTCAGGAAACGACGTTTTCAGCCGCGTTTTTCGCCTAAGTAGTCGGCTCCTGCGACCCGGGGTGGTTTCAAGAAGGGGTCCTGACAATCACTGTGGGCCTGGCAGAGGGCCGGTTGGGGGAAGACTGAGTCACTTTCTGTCAGCTTGGGAGGACAGTGTTAACGATCATTGGGTAATAGACATTGTGACCAGTGGTTATGTCATAGATTTTGTTGTGGTTCCTCCAGATTCAGGGGTACGTCCCACACCTCTGCCTTCAGGGGGGTCACGGAGAAGAGCATTGTTGAACGGAGTGCGAGGCTTACTGGTCAATGGGGCCATTTCCCGCGTTCCGCTAGACGAACGGGGTCAGGGCACTTATTCGGTCTTGTTTCTTGTACAGAAAGTTTCAGGGGGATTTCGGCCTGTGCTCAATCTATAGGAGGTGAATACCTGGATCAGGACAGTGCATTTCCGCATGCTGTCCATTCAGTCTATTTTTCCATTGGTCAGACGAGGGGACTTTCTGGTGTCACTGGATCTGCAGGATGCTTACCTACACGTGCCTGTGGCAAGATCCTCTCAAAAGTTCCTGGGGTTTGCAGTGGATCGGGTGCACTGTCCGTTTTGTGTTCTGCCGTTCGGCCGCAAGACTTCTCCTCAGATTTTTCCGACGGTACTGGCCCCCCTGGTGGCTTTGCTACATTCAGAAGGGGTGTTTACTCATCCATATCTGGACGACGTTTGCTCCGTTCTACCTCGCAGGCCCTATTTCGGAGGCAGGTTGCCCAAGTTCTGGTGTCCGGCAGAACCACGGTTTTTTTATTCAACGGGGGGCTGTCGGTTTAGTCCCATCCCAGGATCTGGTTTTTCTGGGGTCTCAGTTTCGGACTCTTCTTGGCTTGGTGGCAGTGTCAGTGAAGAAGTATGTGGTGCTCCGGTCCATGGTGTGGATGGTTGTGGTACAGACAGCCCTCCGTGCTTTTCTATGATTGCGGCTGCAAGGTCATTTGGTGGTTCTGCGGTGCTTGTTCGGGCAACGTAGTGGCCAGGGCTTATGTCATACTTCATGGGGGGACCTGGTCTAGGGCTTTGTTCGGTCTGGCCTGGAAGATTTTTGTGTGGGCTCAGGAGTGGGTTTCTGCTCTCAGGGCTGCATACGTTAGGGCATTGTGTTACTTCCTCTCAACTTTTCTCCGTCCAGAGTTCACTGTTTCTTCATCTGGTTCGGCTCTGGGGTCTTCCAGTGCTGGATGTGTTCGCGTCCGAGAAAGACGCGTAGCTCGGTCACTTCGGCTCCCGGTTTTCGGTGTCCCCAAGCCTGGGAGGTGGACGGGATGTCGTGTCCTTGGCCGAGGGGCCTTTTGTATGCGTTCCCGCCGTTTCAGCTACTCAGGCCTTTGCTGTTAAGGGTGCGGCTTCTGGGGGCCAGGGTTGTCCTGATTGCTCCCCATTAGCCTAGGGCGAATTGGTTCCCATTGCTGCGGCTGAGGGCATCCTGTCGGATGTGGCCTCTTCCTCTGTGTCCGTCTCCCCTGGAGTTTCCCGGCCTCTCGTTGAGGTCTTGGGGAGGTTGCACATGACTGCCTGGGAATGGCCCGCCGAGGTTTGACGGGTCTGGGGGTGCCAGTGGCTTTAAGTTCTACTTTACTGGGTTCCTGGCGGCGTTCCACTTTACTTTCTTAGGGTAGGCTGTGGTAGTTTTTTTTTTCTTCTTGATGCTTGAGGCATGTATTGGATCCTACCGGCACGTCTCTCTTTGATGTGATGCAGGTCTTGCAGGACGGTGCACAGTTGAGGTTGTCTGGGGTGTCTCTGCTGGTACAGTGGGCGGCTATTCAGGCATTTTGAGGTCCGTGGCGCAGCCTTCCGGTTAAGGGTCGTTTGTTGCCGGGATTTTTTCAGGGGCTTTTTCATTTGTTTCCTCGCCCTGTACGTTCTTTTCCTTCAGGGGATCTTTCTTTGGTATTGGAGGTTTTAATGGATTATCCTTTTGAACCTCTGGGGGACTGTGTTTACGTCTTCTTTCCTTAAGGACGTTCTTTTTGGTGGCCATTGCTTCGGCTCGCCGTTTAGTAGAAGTGGGGGCCTTGGCCTGTTCCTTTCCTTTTTGGGATGTTTTTCCGGATCGGGTGGTTCTGGTTCCGGTACCTTCTTTTATCCCGAAAGTCAATTCTTCTTTTCATGCTCGCCAGGAGGTCATCCTTCCTTCCTTTTGTCCGAATCCCGCTTTGGTGGCGGTGGTTCGTTTGCTTTTGTTGGATGTACGCAGGGCTTTGTTGGAGTGCCTGAGGGTGGTGGCTCCTTTCCGTAAGGGTGATTCGCTTTTTGTAAATTTTGGGCCGGCCCGTAGCGGAGATGCCTTCCACGGCTTCCTTGAGTCGGGGTGAGATCATTGATTCTGTTTGTTTTTTTCCTTGATGGGGGTTGTTCCTCATCAAGGGGTTTGGGGTCGTTCTACCTGGGGTATGGCGGCTTGGGTGGCAGAGTCTCAGGGGATTTCAGTGGTGGAAGTTTGCAGGGCCGCCACTTGGGCCTCGCCTTTGGCGTTCATTCGGCATTTTGGCCGGTCGGTCTTGGGTTGTTTGGAGTCGGTATTGGTTCACCGGGTCTTCTCCTCTATGAAGTCTTAGGGGTGGGGTTTTGGTGGACTTTGTGCATGATATTGACCTTCTTGCAACTCAGTGTCCGTCTCCTGTGTGCTTCTTGCTATGTCTCATTGGTTTAAAGGAAGGCGAGGGAGGGACGGGAGGTAATGCGTCCATTTTCTTGCGATAATGGCATTACTCCTAGTCCTACTCCCTCGCCTTACTTTCCGTTCCCTCCCGCCCTCCCGGTACGGACTGTCTGAGTTGCTGCTTAGGCTTGGTTTTTGTACAGGAGGGGGTAGGGGTGGGGGGGGGTTTTAAAAGGGAAGGGGAGGGTCTAGTGGGAGGCAGGAAGCCTCATTGGTTTAAAGGAAGGCGGGGGAGTAGGACTAGGAGTAATGCCATTATCGCAAGAAAATGGACGCATTATATAGCACTTATTACCAGTAATGAGGTACTGAAGCGCTTTATAATGAGTAGCATGCTACTCCCAGAATCCAAGATTAGTGATTAATGCAGTGGTTTTTGTTAAGAACTGGTATTAGTCGTGCTCTCACGGAAAAATAGATTTTTGTAAATGTTTGCGAGACTTGTAGGTCATAGTTATGAAACCAGTAAAACAGTGATTTTTTTATGCTCTGCAGTACGCTTGCAGCAGAAAAGAGGACACGGGGTATAACCTTGATAGCCACTGTCCCAACACGCAGGATCGAAAGCTATACTGGTCGGGACTGGGGCAATCAAGTTGTGTCTCTATATTGTACTGATAAGAATACAAAAACAACAATAATAATAGTGCATACTAATAAAAATAACACTTTTTCATATAGCGCTTCATACTACACATCTGCGGCTTCCAAGCACTTCTAAATACAGATGTCACCAGTACTCACTCATGCTAATCAATTCACTGTCTTTGGGAGGGAGGAAGGTTGAGTGGGCTTTGCTGGGATTTAATCTCAGGATCTGCCCATCACTGCTTTGTTATAGAAGTGAATGTCCGGCTCACTGCCCTGTCCCTCTGACTGGATGGACACAAATCATGGAGTTGTGAACCAAGCCATGGTGTGGACGCGTTTGGTTTGTGGGAAAACTGTCGATCCTCTGAGCAGGAGGCACCAACCAATGCACAGAGCTCTTGCTGAAAGGCAAGGATCAGTTTCATGCTTGAAGGATACAATTCCCATTTGAATGCTCTGTGCCTGCTACCTGCGCCTGCTATCTATGCTCTTCCGGGTCAGGTTCGAAATGGATGTGTTGAAAAACAAAGCTATGCAAATCGCTAGATCTTTATAATTCCATTCTTGACTAGTGGGCCAGGGGTAGTAGCTACAACAGAAGAACCTAAGGTGGCTAATGCCTGACTTCTTCAAGGGTTCCGCATTCTTTAAAAAGCAATGCATTCTCTTTTCCTTCTTTTTGGATTGTAAACGTATGTTTACAAATACAATAATATGGTAGCAAAAATAACTTGTTAATCAAATTTACAATGAAACAGCAATTATGAATGAAAATATAAGGCAAATTGTGAAGTTTAAAAGTAATACCATAAAAGATAAACACTTAGGGCCTCATTATGACCCTGGCGGGCGGCGGAGGCCGCCCGCCAGGATCCCGCCCTCCAAATTACCGCGCCGCGGTCAAGAGACCGCGGCGGGTATTACGAGTTTTCCCCTGGGCTGGCGGGCGGTTCCAGTAAAACCGCCCGCCAGCCCAGGGGAAAACGACCTTCCCACGAGGATGCCGGCTCGTAATCGAGCCGGCGGAGTGGGAAGGTGCGACGGGTGCAGTGGCACCCGTCGCGTATTTCAGTGTCTGCAAGGCAGACACTGAAATACTTTTCGGGGCCCTCTTACGGGGGCCCCTGCCGTGCCCATGCCATTGGCATGGGCACGGCAGGGGCCCCCAGGGGCCCCGCGACCCCCCCTACCGCCATCCTGTTCATGGCGGCTTTCCCGCCATGAACTGGATGGCGGTAGGGGGGGTCAGAATCCTCATGGCTGCGGAGCGCGCTCCGCAGCCATGGAGGATTCCAAAGAGCAGCGGAAAGTCAGCGGGAGACCGCTGACTTTCCGCTTCTGACCGCGGCTGAACCGCCGCGGTCAGAATGCTCATTGGAGCACCGCCAGCCTGTTGGCGGTGCTCCCGTGGTCGGTGGCAGAATGACCCTCTTATTCTGATGGGGAAAACGAAAAGATAGTTCGAATGCAAAATTAAAGAAAATGAGCATGTCAAAACTGATTTATAGTACTACGATATATTTGCATATGGAATTATCAAGGAGAGGCAATAATATAGTATTCGAAGAAGCATTTAATTGTCATTCAGAGCACCTGAGCTGTGGAACTCACTCCTAACTGTCCTTCTATCCAATGTTTTCACTTTGTGCCCCACCACTGTCCCCATTGTATAATTCAGCGTTTTTATTGTAAAGTATGTTGGCACCTCGTAAGGTGATGGGGTGAGTGGAAAACTATCCTAAACATAAAATAATTATGATTTTATGCATCTCCTTTTCAGTTCCTTTAATACTGGTAATAACCGTGAGCCCCTTTGCGATCTGATTGCAGGACAGGTTGGTTCAATGTTGAAGTGTAACCCAGTATTATAATCATTCATTCACCAAAGTGCATGGGTTTGCCTGACTCTAACATGGCTGCTGTGCAGAACACAGCAACACCCACAGGTATGGTATCGTGGCAGAGCTTAAACCATTACATTAATTTAACAATGTCCATTGTAATGTTTTTGCAGGTTTCTATGTGGAATAGCTGCAGACAGTCACACCATCAACCTACAGGTCAAGACAGAGCCCTCGAGTCCACCTCTGCAAATGGAGACTAGCGGCTATCTCAGCCCAAGTGGGATGTCAGACACAAGCAGCAGCTACGGGCTGTCTATCGGAGGCCAATCGCAGGGTCTGGACTCACCGACTACACTCCTGGGCTTCTCCGACTCAGGAGACAAGCAGTTTGCTGACAGCCCCATATCAATGGAGGAGGAGTCAGCCATGCAGTGCATGCTCAGCTCACTGCCCAAGCGGCTGTGCCTCGTGTGTGGGGACATAGCCTCTGGGTATCATTATGGAGTTGCCTCCTGCGAGGCATGCAAGGCTTTCTTCAAGCGAACTATTCAAGGTAAGGCCTGGATTCTATTGATGCTTGGGAGGAGTTAATTTGATTTCTCTCTAGGTTTACAGCTGATGGAAGCAGTGGTAAGTTAGAGGGGCCTTCAGCAAGTTAGGCCAATTGTCCCCTAGACCTCCTCTTAAATCAGTGCTACAATCAACAGAAATCAATGACAACCAGGTCTGTAAATTCAGTAGAGGCAACCAATCATAACTCTCAGAGAGGCCATAGAAGCATGAAAGGAATCAAATGAATGATGAGAGTATGGGTAAACCGCATTGGGGAGGGGAATATTTATGTATGAATAAACAAATGACTAAAAGCTAAAATATTTTTTGTCTTAAAAAGCAGCACACATTGCCATAGTAGCCCCTGGTACTGAAGGGAGAAATTACTTTGTGAGTGGAAGAGCTCCTTGTTTATGGGCAGAATACTGTCACTCACAATTAACTTAGCCAATGGCTAAAGTTAGGTTACCCACTGCCCCATATTGAACGCTGTTGAAAAATGTGAATGGCACAATAACAGATCAATGGATGAAGAGAGCTGGCTGAAAGCCCCTTTTAAAGTTCTGTTTCTGTTTAGGATTGATCCAGCGCATAGCTCTTCAACCAGGACTTCCCAGTTTTAATGAACAAGCTACAAGACAGAAATTCAGCAAAAAGCCATTAAGAATGCCAAGCCTTTCATTGTTTTCTAAAGGTTGCTTTGTTAAAGCAGTGACACATGAAAGGCGTAAGGGAATTCCAGAGTTTGGATGCAAAGAACTGAAAAAAACTACCATCCTTCCTGGCTGTCTAATCCTGGTAGGAGGTTCAGGATGAGGTTGGAGGACCTCAGAGCACTACTAGGAATTAGGGATAAATCAGGTGTCCAAGAAAGCTGGCACCAGTGTTGGCGAAGGCCTGGAAGCAAAGCAGAGGGCCTTAAATTTGATTTGTTTTTCTACCGCCAATCAGTGAAGTTCTGACAGGTGAGAGGAGATTGAGTGATGTTTGTGGATATATTCAGAATCAGGCATTCTACTGCATTCTGTATTTTTTCCAGATTTCTTTTTAAGTCAGAGAGACTGCCAGATACAATACATTCCAATAGACCAGACGGGATGTAATAGTAGCTTGGAGCATGGCTTTTTGGAGTGGAAGACTGACAAGCCCTAAATACCTTCTTGAGGCTCCCGAGGAGACCATGACAGCAGGAAGACAGCCTTTTAATCTGGAGTTCTAAGGTTAATATATCATCCATCCAGAGCCCAGATTTTTACTACCAGCTCTGGTGGAAGGAAAAGAGCCTAAAACATCTGGTCACCAAGCAGGGGTCTAAAGATTGGATGGTTCCCGACAACCATCACTCCTGCCTTTCCATCGTTCAGCTTCAGGCAGCTAAGTCCCATTCAGCGTGCAACATCAGAGAGGCAGTTCCTTAACTACTCCAAGTTATTTCCCTACTCTGGCAACAGTGAAATTACGTTCTGGATTTCATCCATGTAAGAGTTGAAGGCAAAGCCAAATGATTCCACAACAGCAGCTAAGGAGTGGACATAAATGCTATAAAAGGGTGGACTAAAGGAAGAACCCTGAGGCAACCCACAAGGAATTAGCAAAGTGAATAGAAGAATGGCTTCTTATAAACTCGAAAACATATCTCCTTAAGAAAGGAGGAAAACCACTCTAGGTCCTTGTTGTTAATTTCACACCCCACGAGTCTCCGTAATAACGAATTATAGGACACTGTATTAAATGTGGAGCTCAAACAAGCAAGATGATTGCTGCCAAGTCACTTTGATCAAAGGTTCATTCTAGGTTCTTCTGCAACTTATAGCAAAGCAGAATCTTTACTTGATCAGGGCGAAAACCCAACAGAGAAGAGTGGAGCAGATTGTGAGACTCAAGATAAGCAGAGAGTTGACAATTGATATGTGTTTCTAAAATCTTGGTAGAAAAGGGAGAACAGATATTGGGCAAAAACGTTCAAGTCTGGCCAAGTACAATTAAGGTTCTTTCAATAGTGGAATAACCACTGCATGTTTCAACGCAAGGGTGACCTGGGCCTTGCAGCCTGACAGAATAAGCAGATTGGCCAGAGACACATAGATAATAGATACACCCTTATTATCGATGGAATGGGGTGCAGCGAGGTCCAAATAAGTGCCTGATTTCACCATTTTGGCCAAGATATGAAGATCCTCTATTTGGATAGAACTAAAGGACCACAGACAGGGACCCAATAGAATAGGAGGGTCAGAGATACCTGGAACTATTATATCCCGTGCCTCAGCAGGGAAAGCGGAGTATGTGTCGCTAATTTATTTCCAGAAGATGTGTGCCAGTCCATTACATAAAATGAAGGTAGTAACTACCACAGCAATTTCAGGGGCAGAGTTTAACATCTATTTAACAACTGTAAAAATCTCTCTGGCCGAGTTAAAGGCCTTAGTTATTGAAGAATAGAATGTGACGAGTGTGGTCCTGATGGTGTTGCTGTAAAGTTTAATTGCTTCCTTGTAGTTCCTTTTGTAAAGACGGAAATATTTTTTGCCAAGGGCGTCCTAACACTTTACGCTCTTTTTTAAGAGTCAAAAGAAGGGAACTAAAGTTAGGTGCTAGCAGTTTCATGGTTGTCCTGGACATAGCAGTCATAAGAGTTAACCTTACTATTCGAGACACTGTGTAGATATGGCTTGAAGTCCAGATCCACACAGAAACTCTAGGGGGTCACTGGAGTGGTTGGATCCCAGGGAGATGTTTACAAACTGACAGGGTGTGCATGTTTGGCCTCCCAGCGGATGCACCCATATGACTGTCCAATAAAAAACATTGTACATTGTATTCCTTAATCAAAATGCCGACATGTGCTATTTGAGAATGCATATGTCTTGCAAACTGCCGATTGTTTGTATATAAAAACCTGAATAACATAGTTAGGAGAGAAGAAAAAAACAATATCTAGGCTTTAGGTCCACACCTTCAAGCTTTGGCTTTCTTCAATGAGCCTCTTTCAGCGATTGGCTTGAGACTTTGTCATTAACGTCCTGGTTCAGCCCAGTGGATTATTGTTCTCTCACCTAATGGTGTTAGCTAATTGAGTGTTTCCTTTCATCTCTACTGTACGAGGGACTATTTCCCAACTACAGCCCTCTCTGTCCAATCCTGCCGGCTCCTTCTTCAGTGTCTCATTTTAATGGGCTAACATTGCATACATTAGCGCATTAACCTCAAATTGAGGGGCAGAGTTACTAACAAGTCACGCAAAGCAGCAAGACAACTTGATGCGCTGCGTTACAGGGTAGGGATGCACCATATCTATTGCGATATGGTGCATTCCTGCTCTCTCTCTGAGGCACTGAGTTCAGCCTAGCACCAACGCAGGCACCCTTGTGCCATGGTGCAAGGGTGTCTGCGTTTCCATCAGGATCAACTTTTAGGAGGAAGAGACACTTTCCTGCACAAAAAGATCCTCTGAAGCTTTTTTCCTCTTATGTGTTCTGCAGAATGCATCACATGTAGAAACAGGAAAAGCATGAGGAGAAATAAACATGTTTCTTCTTGTTACGCCACACCGGGGAAGGTGTATCATTTTGACACATTCCCAGGTTTACTATACTTAGTAAATCTGGGAATGCACAAAATACATGGGTGGATGCATGGGAACACCAACGCTCCACCCAAGAGACGACTTGCACTGCCTTGCGTTACTCCAGATTTAATAAATCATGCGGAGCTACACAGGGTGGCTTTGTGTGACACAGTAAATCTCACTGAAGCCCTTGCATTGTCTTGACCTACCCTGCATGATGTAATGGCAACTCAAGGGCTAGGTAAATCTGGGCCCTAGTATTTTTGCCAATACTCGTCATTTACTGTGCTGAAAACGGAGAACAGAATGGCTGGACTGGACCAGGAAGGGGTGTCAGTTTGGACCAGGCAGGTTTCTGGCATGGAGACACCACTATTATTTGTTAGTGTCCTCACATCAGCTCTCCCAATCTGGAAGGCATCCAGTTCTGAGGTCTGGGCCCTAGTACATCACAGGGAACAATGTAGTCGGACAGGCGCGTGACGGCAGGGCCAGGGGTTACAGCTACATGATTAAATGCTTATTGATTAGTCTTCATACCTAACTATCCCTCCAGTTCCTGACACTTAAAGTGACAGCACCGCACAGAGAGAGACTTCCTAGAAACACTGTCAATGGAGAAAACAAATCAACACAGCTGCACACATTAGTGCCTGGATTACATCAATGCTCCCTGGCTGCACTATTTTGTGGAATACTCAGAATTACCGCCTGCAACACCACTAGTTTTTACGTTTTGCTCTATTTGATTCAGCCTCGCCTTTTCATATAAAACTTATTTTAAAAAGTCACTTTAGCATGCAATTTATAACTGTATGCTTACTTGCAAGTCTTCTTGCAATTTAAACTAGAACTGTGCTACATGTTCGATGTTTAATTAATGAAAACAGCTGCAGAACTCCAGCTGTCAATGTTCTCCAAATGGACATCCCATCACGGTACATTTAGTGAAAGACTGTTGCAGTAATACTATTAATCCAGTAATTGTGTTACCACACCTGTCGTGATGTCAGCGCATATGTCAGTTTCAGTGTGGAATAATCTTCATGTTTTCCAGCTTTCAAAAGTGAAGGAAGCACCATTTTCCGGGTTGAGCCTCTGATAGCATGCGCTAGTGCATGCATATTGCTTGCAAGATGCTGTTGTATTTAGAAAAGGGCTTGGATCAATCCCTTTGCTTATCATTTGTTGGCTTGCCTGACACTCTTCCTTGCAGTCTTGTAATTGGTCACGACTGGCATCTCATCATTTCTGTTCCTGTACATGGAGCAGGTCCAAAGCACTATTTGATTCAACTTAATCAGTTAATCAGTGCCGTTTGCTGCTCCTGATGTTATTGAGGTACCATTTTGTTGTTTTTAACTGCTAGTGCTCAGCAAACAGATGGCGTGTGACTGGCAAAATTGTGCCCAGCAGGACAAACAGAACTGCAAAGTTGTATTATCTGTAGTTAATGTTTTATTCTATTTTACCAAGTCTTCTATTCTCACTTTACACTCTTGTTTTGTTTTGGTTCGTTGGCGCTGTTCTCAAAAGATGACTATTATCTTGCTCTAAATATTGCAAAGCCACATTGTTTCTTTCTTATATATAATTTTCAAACTTATGCTTTAACACATAACTGTGCAGTATGCCCCAATCCACCCCACTTCAATACAATCCGCCCCACTCTAATCCAAACCACTGACTCCAATCCACTTCAATTTACCACACTCCAATCCTCCCAACCCACCCCACCCCAATCCAAAAAATATTGCCCCACTCCTGTACAGCAATCCAAAACAATCCGCCCCACTGCAATATACCACAATCTGCCCCACCCCAATCCAGAAAATCTGCCCAACTGCAGTCCAAAACAATCTGCACAGCTCCAATTCAAAATTATATACACCACTCTAAGGTGTCTCATTCCACTCCAAATCAATCAGCCTCACTCCAGTCCAAAACAATCTCCCTCACTCAATCCAAAATAAACTGCCCAAATTCAGTTTACCCCACTCCAGTTCAAAACAATCTCCGTCACACCAATCCAGAATAAACTGCCCAAATTCAGTTTACCCCACTCCAATCCAAAACAATCTGCCCCACTCCAGTCAACCCACTCCAGTCCAATCCACCACACTCCAGTCCAATCAATCCACCTCATTCCAATCCAATTCACCTAATTCCATCCCAATCTGCCACACTCCAATCCTCCCAATCCACCCCACTTCAAGATGCCCCACTTCAATCCAAAACAATCTCCCACATTCCAATACAGCAATCCAAAACAATCTGCCTCCCTCCAATCCACAACTATCTGCTCCACCCCAATTCAAAACAATCTCCCCACTCCAATCCAAAATAATCTTCCCCAGTCCAATCCAAAACAATCAGCCCCACTCCAATCTGTCCCACTCCAATCCAAAACACTCATGTCCAATCCACCCCATTTCAATCTAGTCCACCCCATTCCAATCTAATCCACCTCCCCCTGATCCACCCCAATCCACCTCACTCCAATCTGCCCCACTTCAATCTACCACACTCTAATCCAAAACAATATGCTCCACTCCAATCTGTACCACTCCAATCCAAAACAATCTGCCTCACTCCAATTCAAAATAACCTGCCCAACTCCAAGCCAAAACAATCAGCCCCACTACAATCCAAAAGAATCTGCTCCACTTCAATCTGCCCCACTCCAATTCAAAACAATCAGCCCTACACCAATCCAAAACAATGTGGCCCACTCCAATATGCCCTATTCAAATCCAAAAAATACAAAGTAATCTGCCCCATTACAATCCAAAACAATCTTCCCCAGTCCAATCTAAAACAATCTGCCCCCTTCCAAGCTCCCCACTCCAATCCAAAACCATTTGCCCCACTCCAATCCAAACAGTCTGCCACACCCCACTCCAAAACAATCTGCCCCACTCCAATCCAAAACAAACTTCCCCACTCCAATCCGCTCCATACTGATCCAAAACAATCTGCCCACTCTAATCTCCCACACTCCAATAAAAAACAATCTGTCCTGCTCCAATCCAGAACAATATTTCCCACCCCAGTCCACCCACTCCACACATCCTTGCTCCAGTCCAGTCCACCTCATCAAATCCAATTCACCCCACCCCATTCACCCTACTCAATCCACATTCACCCCACTCCAATCCACCACAATCTACCCTACACCAATCTAATTCAGACCAATCCAAACCACCCCAATCCACTGTACCCCACACTAATCCTATCTTATCTACCCCACCCCAATACACCACAATCCAAACTACTTCAATCCAACCCACCCCAATACATTCCAACCCACTCCACTATAATCCACCACGTTCCAATCCAACCCGCCCACTCCAATCCAACCCACTCCAATCCACCCAACTCCACTTCAATCCAACCCAACCCACCCCAATCCATTCCACTCCAATCCACCTGCCTCACTCTAGTCCATCCCACTCCAATCCAGTCCACGCCAGCCCAGTCCAATCCAGTTCACCTTAATCCACCCCACTCCAATCCAATCCAACCCAATCTACAACAATCCAATTCACCACAATCCAGACCAATTAAATCCATCCCACTTCAGTTCAATCCACCCCAATTAAATCCAAGCCACCCAATCCACCCTACTGAATCCAATCCTCCTCACTCCATTTCTGTCCACGACGCTCCAGTCCACGCCACTCCAATCCAATTTTCCCCACACAATCCAACTCAACCCACTACAGTCTAATCCACCCCACCTCAATAAATTCTACCCTACTTCAATCTACGCTGCCACACTGCAGTCCAATCCACCCCACACAAATGCAATCCACCCCACTCTAATCCACCCCATTGAGTCCACAGTAGCCCAGGGTACTCACCTTGTTGTAGAGGGAACATTGCTGTTGAAAAATTCAACGTAAACCAATTTATTCTATTGAGTTGTAAATAGCTTTTAGGATACTACATATTTGTGATTTTACTGTTTGTTTGCTTGCTTTTATGGCTATTAGTCGAAATTAAGAGATTTTGTCCACTCAATTTCCATCAACCCCACTTGAATCCAATTCACCCAATCCATTCCACTCAACTCCAATCCACCTCACATCAGTCTACTCCAATCCCCCACTCTATTCCAATCCCACTCTGCTCCAGTCCACCCCACTCTACCTCAATCCAACCCAATCCAGTTTACACCACCCCAGTTCAGTCTTTCCCTCTCCAAACCAATCCACCTCCACTTTAATCCCTCCCACTCCAAATCAAATTCACCTTTAACCACCCCACTCCAGTCCAATACAGTCCACCTTAATCCACCCAACTTCTGTTCAATCCTCCCAACTCCAAACCACCTTAGTCCACCCCACCCCAACCCACAACAATCAAATCCACCCAACACCAATCCAATCCACAACAATCCAATCCACCCCACTCAATCCAATCAGCCCCATTCCAATCCACCCTAGTCCATTCCTCCCCAAATCCAATCCAAATCAACCCCCTCCAGTTCAGTCCACACCATGCCAGTCCAATTCACTACAATCAACACTACCCAAATCCAGTCCACTCCATTCCAATCCACCCCACTACAATCCAATCCACCCCACTACAATGAACACACCACTCTCCTCCACTTCTCTATGAAACTCTACTCCCTCATTCCACTCTACAACACTCTACTCCTCCACTCCACTCTGAGACACTCCATGCCAATAACCTTTAGCCATGCTGAACAGCAGCCACACTGATGTACAACATGCCAAAAATCCATTGTCAATAGCTCTTGTATAGCCACGACCTATTGGCTTTGCCAGTGCTTGTTTGGCTGGTGCTAACATTCACGGTTTTGGAATGTCCTGAAATGGCGCTGCTACATTTTTTCAATGGCGTAATATCCCTTTTCTATACCTAAAAATACAGTAAATCTGTGTAAATACACACTGCAAAATTAACCCATGTTGTTTTTCCCCTTTCAACATTCTTCTTTGAAGGGAAAAAATAATTTAAAAGAATGTGCACAAGCAACCACAATTCGTAAAGGCCAACATAATACCACTATTTTAATAACTGTGCTTCCCACAAGCCTTAGTTGGGATATTATGGAACATTTCAATTCAAATAGGGAAAAACATGTAGAAACAATATTAGCACCAGCTTTTTGCCAGTGCTGTCACTGATTTTCCCCAAAGTGAACATTTCGCACACAGAATTTCTTAATGTAGTGATACCCCTCTTCTGTAACAAGACAAAGGGCCTCATTACGAGGCTGGTGGGCCGACCACTGGCCCGACAACCCCGTAGGGAGGAGACTGCCTTAGAGCTGGCGGACTTCCCCCAGCCTGATTACAACGTTTCCACTGAGCTGACTGGCGGAAACCTCCATAGTTGGAGGTTTCCGCCAGTCAGCCTAGTGGAAACAGTGTGGCGGTATTGGAATTGGCCGTAGCAGACAGTGCACATTGTGAGGGTGCTGGGCAGGGTGGCCCCTGCACTTCCTTTCTACCAGCCTTTCCATGGCGATGCAGCCACCATGGAAAGGCTGGTGGAAATGGGTCATGATCAGCACAGGGGTGCTGAACTCAGCACTGCCATTGCTTGCCACGAGTCCGAACGCCACCATGCCACCGGGAACCATGTTACTGGTGGTGATGGCAGCGGTCCAACCGACAGGGTCGTAATGTGGTGGTCGGACCGCCAGGAGTGCAGGGGTCCACCTACCACCGAGAGGCTGGCGGTCTCAAGACCACCAGCCTCGTAATGAGGCCCAAATTATCTTAAACACACAGAAATCCACTTATTTCACATTTAGCATGATTTCTGCCCACTCTGAGCACTACCTAGACTAGGGTTCTAAGTCTACCTATACATGATGTCTTTTTTAAAGTTCATCAACTTTTTAAACTTCAGAAATTAAAAAAGGAAGAAATTTCATGCATAGAGGAGTTTTGAGAGCAAAAACACATCATTCAACCTTTTGGTGAAGAAATGTTTCTACAAAAACTACTTTTGTATAACAAGTCTGGCAGAAAAAACGTATATTTTTTTGTAAAAAAAAGAAAAAAGTTGTTCCAATGTAACTTTTGCCAATGTGACAAAAATAGGAAGTTTGTAAATGTGTGTAACGTATCAATTATAGTTCCTAACTGTTCCATTTAGATTATAATTGTGCACACCACAATCCCAAACTCCACTGTGTCCCCTTGATTAAAAGGGTATTTTAGAGTTTGACAGATTAGGGACCTCAATCAATAGCATATGTCCGGTCTGTCCCATTTCGAATGCATACATGGATATCCACTCTAAATAAGGTGAAAGGGACATCTGCCAATTTTTCACAGATGTCCTGAATCAACCAAACTCTAAATTACCCTCTTTGTCTTTTATGATTCACTATACCTGTATAATAAAAGCTTAATTTACAGTCTAATATTTTAGTATCCACCTCAATCATACTGTCACAAATGGAATATATAGTTACCAGCATCTTTACGACCATTTTTCTTTAGGCCGGTTATTTTGGGGAATAACTACTGGAATTAAATGTAATTTCACACAATTCCTCTAGTAGCTGTTTGACATCTCTGTGAGGAAGGAAGAGATAAACAGTCTTACTGGGATACATCCCAGTATTACCACTGCATTTCTGAAGAATACCAGATATAAAGCACGCTTAGCAATACACTCACAACTGAAGCCTATGTATTTTGCATCAAATGAATTAAAATACAATTTTGATCTGTACCCAAAGTACTGTAGAACCTTGCTAGTTATGTTATGCAGATTTGTAGAGCGTGTGATCATCCAGGGTGGTATTCTTGTGCTGAGCAGGTGTGAGTCTAACCACATCTAGAGCCTAGTAGGACTATTTGAAAACCCAGGTTTTCAGCTTCTTGTGGAATTCAAGAAGTGAGGAGGAGTCTCTTATGTGTAGCGACCAGTCCTTTCACATTTTAGGACCAATGTAGGCTAGAACGCAAGTTCCTGTTTTCCATATGCTTGGGACTTGTGCAGGTAGGAATACAGACCAGTGGTGGAGTGTGGGTTTGTGACAGCAGATGCTTCAACTCTTTTATATGTGACAAAGGACACTGGCAGCTTTGCATCGGGTTCTGCCTGTGAAAATGCATTGGTGAGAATGAAGACAGGCCTTCAACTGAATAATACCAATTCCTTTTGTCTAGTCTCTCAATTTGCAGTTACTGAAAAATAACTGAGAAATATAATTTGCCAGTAGCTGTCTGTTTTAGTGTAAAAAAGAGAAGGCCTATTTTCATTTTGTGTGATTCTTGAGCATAATGAGGAAAACAAATCCTGTTTAGGAGACATGTTCTCCACTAGCGTGTTTCCTCATTTATTTCCCAAATGCATGGTGTTCTAGTGAGGAGAAATCTCTCAGCTGAATGGCTTTCATACCTGAGCAGGTAGCTGCCCCTACTCCCTCATCTATCCTTTTTCCCTGTGTTCCTCTCTTCACCTCATCAGCTATTCCTCAGCCCCTTCCTATGATCTAGTGCTTCTACCCTTCTCCATTCCTCATTACAGCTACATCCAAAGAAACCCTATTGCTGCATGTACCCGGGTACCTATTCATCTGCCTCTAACCTAGTATTTCTATATGTCTTTATCCTAGTAGATCTAGTTCTCCCTACTTCTTAATTTGTCTTCCAGCTCTGCACTCTATCACTCCAACCCTGTTTTCTCCTTACCAATGTTTGCATTGGCCGCTTGCCATGTTTCTCTTTTTTCTTTGTTTGTTGAGTGTCATAAAACGTTTGGTAAGAAGGGTGTTCCTCATTCAGGAGTGGTGTATCACCAATTGCGGTAGTCATCCTGGTCTTCTACAGTTTTCAAAATGACATCGTTCCTGCTATTTGAATATATGCAGTGCCAGATTTATACCTTTCGGACTGAGTCAGCAATGGTGGCAGTGATGGGTACTTCTAGGGTGGGCAAAAGACCAAGAAGAGATTGTGAATGTCAACAAACTCCAAGTTGCAGGTATTCACAGACTGTCAAAGCAAGCAAATCCTTGATCTGCCCACACCGCCACTGCTTGTGTGGAATTTACTACGTGTCGTTGTAAACAGTATGGAATTTACTACGGTGTAGTTTTAAACAGTGGGGAAAGTGGTAGCAAAACCATTGCCACTGCTTGGTCTCTTTTCTAAATAACTGACAGGTATGTATGGAGCCATGTTCAGCCGTACATACAGGTGTACAGACGTGAATGTCTTAGTGAATTGGAGCCTGTGCTTTTGATGCAAATAATGAAAAAAAGAAAGAGCATATTCTGGGAGTCAGTATTGCCATAAGGATGTGGACTTGCAAAGGTGTGAGGTATGACAGTGCAGGGGGGCTTACACAAAAGCAGTGATTGAGCATCTATTATGGTGATAAACTATCAAGCAAAATATGGGCCACCACACTATGAGCCTGATTTAGAGTTTGGCAGCAGGTTACTACATCATAAATGTGACGGATGTCTCATCCAAAATATTGCACGAGCATTATAGTAGCCTATGGCACTTGTGATATGGCAGATGGGATATCCATCTCATTGTGACACAGTATCCCGGCGGCCGAACAAGAAATCCGGCTATAAAACTGCACCAGTGGCGGCTCCTCCGCAATGGCGGAGTAGCGTCGCCCCACTGACTCAGAGCCTGCAGCTGAAAACACCATATTTTATTATCATTTTATTTTTTAGCTGCTGGCTGAGCCAGCATGTGTGGGGAGGGGCGGGCCGTGCCATGGGAGGTGGGAGGAGGAGTGGAGTAGTCGTGGGCAATTAAATGTGCAAGTCAGTTTGGACAGTAGTTCTAGTCCGGCCAAACAGACATGCGCAGTTAAGTTTCTCCAACCCTGCTGTATTGCACAGCTGGGATGGGGAAACAGCACAGACTCCCTGTGCCTGAGCGGGTGGTCTCTGATGCTGTCCCATTGACTGTTGGAGGATTCTCCACAGATGAGAATCCTATGGCAATATAACTTCCTCTCTAATCTCTCCAGAAGAATGATGGGAAAGGATCAGAATATGGGAATGTTGAGGAGACCTCTCTTTAGGTGAGTGCTGAAGAAATTTAGATTTAGGCAGGGAGCAGGGCTGTTGTGAACTCCAAACAGAGGGAGATATTCGCGGAATGAAGACAACCGTAATGAAACCCGAAGGTGAATTCAGCACAACAAGCAGATTTTCTGCTGGAAAATTTGGGTTTAACATTGCAAACTCAGATGCAAATAATTTTCCAGGTACTGTCTGTTGCATCTGATTGGATGCATCGTACACCAAAACATCTCACCTTCCTGCTATTGCAGTGCTTAATTTGTGCTGGTGATTAAAGGTGGTGGGGACAGGGACTTATTTGTCATCATGAGACTTTGGCCCAGAGAAAGCGAGAGAAATCAGGACACGGAGAATGAAGAAGAAAGAGAAGACAGGAAAACAGTGATAAAGGGAGAAAGCAGGGATGAAAAAAACCTACAGGTGTGAGATAAAGAGAACGGCAGCGTAGAGTGATTAGAGAAAGAAGCACGTTTATGCAGCTAAGATTGGACAACCTTGATATTCGGTAACTCAGGTATTCAGCAAATAAAGCACTGTTGTGACGTTTCACGTCGCGTTCCATTGGTTGGTTTTGGAGAGGCAAGAGTACGGATGGGTGGCAGGGCGAAGAATGGAAAGCTGGGCCGTGGTGTAATCCCATTGTGTAAGGGCAGCTTTAGACAGGGATTAAACTCGCAGTCTAGTATTAAGGGTAAGGAGCGCTTTTATTGGCTTAAATAAGATTACATTCTTTTGGGGCTAAGAGAGGCATGCTTAGAGGCGCTGAAAAGTTGGCGCGTCTGCTATGAATTAAGTCTTGCTGCAGAGAGGCACTCAGTGGCGAGGGCAGTTTGCATCTACCGTCGGACTCACATCATTCTCGGGGCGGGAGAATTCATTCACAGCTCCAGAAGGTGGGACTGAGTTCCCACGCCCGTTAAACCTCAGCTCCCACGGATCTTTACTTCGCAGGTTTGCCAGGAGTACCTAACTCAACTCTACGTGCACAGTTTAGTCAAGAGGAAATGAGGCCCACCGCCCAGAACTACTGTCTCACTCTAACTGGGAAATCAGGTTCGAGTCCTCAACTTCCTCTGGTTCTGAGCAAATCACTTACTCTCCCCGTGCGTAATAAAACGCGAAAATGTATCTCGTGTTCATGTAGTGTTTGGAAGCCCCTGGACCAAGGTAGTGCACACAAAAAACATACAAATGCGTTCTGCCGAGGGTCCTCATTGTGCTCTCACATGTAAACACCCAATTAGCAATACTTTTCCCTCTTTTCAATGTGTTTCCAGGTATGGTTACTGTTATTTTCTGGGTCTGGTGGGAGCACCTTATGCAAACCACACATGTGACTGTAGTGTTCTCCTACATAATCTTCAATTATTTAGGCTTTTAAAATGTTTATGCTTTTTTTTTGTTCTGGTCTATCAGAAGGATTTAAAAAAAATCCCAGAACCACGGCCTTCCTTACTAACAATCACCAGTGACTGTTGGGTTTTTATTTGCTATCTGCTTGGGTTTTGAAACTTTTTGTCATTCACCAGCAGTCCTCCATTGGCAACCTCATTTAAGCACAAGTCAGATCTTCTTGGCTAAAAATGTGTAGCCCTATGTGTACTGTCTGCAAGAACATGAAGCTGATGGATGGAATGCTTGAATTAATCTCAGCCTCTGGCAATCGCTTAGGGGTGCATCTCAATCCATCATTTTTCAACCACCATGCCACCTCAGTTTCGACCCAGCCATATGCAAACCAGTCTTGACCCTGCTTCAAAGGGAACAGTCCAGCCTGAACTGCTAGGCCAGATCCTCCTGGATGATGAGTCCTAACTAGGGCAAAGCTGCTCCTAGGTTGCCTCTGTTCTGGTTCAGGAAGGACATTGGTGGCAGTTCAGGTTGGACTATCCCCCCAATGGAGCAAGGTCAAGGCTGACCGGAATATGGCTAGGTCTAAACAGAGATGGCATAGAGTGCATAATAATGATTTATTGGGATGAGGCGCAGTAATGACCGGTGCCTGAGAGTAATTATAGCAGTGTATCCATCCCTTTTTTTGTATACCCTAGGAATATTATCTACATATGCTTCTATGCATGGGACCACATGTCCAAGATGTTCTAGGTACAATTAAAGTGTCCTTTGTAAAATGCTGCCCTGCTTCTTTGTGCTAAGTCTGTACTATAAATACATAAAATCAAAGTCAAATGCAATAACAATTATTCTTTTTCAAAAGGGGCTAGCCTAAAGTGAGTTGTGACAAAGCAATATACAACATGTTGGATAAAAACATAACATGTACTTGAAATATGCATGTTTATCACATTGCTTCTTTTGGTGTTAAATAGCACAGATTATGTCACCCTACTGAATGATATTCATTTCACGAGGGTGAAAGGTTCTGTGGGCATTTGAACCTGATTCCAGAGGGTCAATCACAGATTCCTACATAGGACAAAGACTAGGCAAGCGCCATTGGTGAAACAGCCAGAAAACAAACATATTGACTTGAGACACAATTAATGGATTGTTAAAAACATCTCGGGTCGTATTTATTACAAATAAAAAACACCAACATAATGTCGGAAAATTACATGGTGAATTCACAAGTCACAATTGGTGAGCGTACATTACTTACGTTATTATGGCAAGACATTAACATGTAATTAAACACATGATGCGCATACATCCTCTCATACTGCACATCAATACAATTTTGAGCAGGAGACCCAATTTTGTGTCATTCAAAATTGGGCTGGAGAACTACATATGGAAACCTGATTCAGGCAGGTCTCCATCTAGAAAGAAGTAGAACTGAGGGTAATTATGATTGGAATGTACTTCGGAAATAATGACACATTCGGATTAAGTCTGCCAATGGGTAAATAAATATGTTGAATAATACTGATGGAGAGAAGGCTCTGTTGGGACCTGAAATGCACACTAGACACCTCTATGGATTGGAATGGAAAGAATTTTCAAACTTTGTAGATGTTCAGGAGATTTGCCACTGGATTTACACCATAAAACTTTAACTTTTACGAAAATGTAGTCATTTTATACCCTTATTTTCGGGGTAAAGAAACATTTTTAGAAAAGATATACCTTGATGACAACCTCTGGCCTTCTTCTTTGCACCAATGCCATATTGTGGAAAAGCTCCAAAAATGTATACTTGTAGCGAATTAATTTTTAATTAATTGTATGCCATATACGTTTGACACAAATAAGCAAGTAGAGTGACTCGCTGCTTTAGGAGTTGGCTTGTTTCACTCAGCAGGATATGAACTCAAAACAGTAAGTGCGGGGAAAAAATATTTCGCTAAAGTTCTAGAGAAAGCTGGAAACCTAGCAGACTTTGCAGAGTGAATATCATTATCATTGTAAACCTTTTCAGACAAAAAAAAAAAACTCACCAAGTCTTCTTTAGGAGGCCTGGACTGAGCTGACATGCTAGCATTACCAATGGCAGCCCATTTTGTTGAATAATATGATGATTACATTTTATGCCTCTGCATAAGAAGTAGTATTCGCATAGCACAAACCTAACTGGAGAGCAATACAATGGGTTAAAAGTCTAGATAGGTTTACTGAATATTTACAATGAGGCAGGTAAATAGTATGCTTCAATCATTTATGGTGGTAGCACTCACTGAAGATGTTTGTGCTCCTGGTCTGGTGCTGTCCTCCAGAGGTAGTTTCTCAGCCAGTAATGCAGGGGTATTGTTGCTGAAGGCCTTGTAGGTGTTGCAGTTGTTCTTTAAGAAGATTCAGACCTCTAATGGAGAGCCAATAAAGTTCTTTCAGTTTTGGAATGATGAGGCAAAACATTTTAAGCTGCTGATGAAGTAAGCAGCATCATGTAAGTCGCCTGTCCAGGTGGTCTCAGGAAGGCTGTGGAGTAGTGCTTTGCCTCGACCACAGCTTTAATAAGTGTCCTCAAGTCGATTTCAGAGAGAAAGAGTTTTTACTTTTTGAGACTTGAGAACTTGTACCCTGCTATCATACTGTTTGTTCTGTGTTCTTTGAAGGAGAAGTCTATGTCAAGGGTGATTCCAAGTGATTTTTCATTGGCTGCCAGCTTGGCATGAATCCGTTTAGGTTTACCTTTATTTGCGAATTGACCTATTTTTACTCCGAAATTGCTGGCACATCCTGATATCCTTCAGGTACACAATTTACGAGACACTATTGAAAATAGACAAATAGCAAAAGTGACATAAAAGGGCAGGGTTAGATGCTGATACCCTTACAAAATGATTAAAGGAAATATGCACCATATTAAGTCTAGGGCAAAACTGTGTTAGCGTGTTGTATGTAAAGCAAACACTTTCTTAATGCTGGAATACACACATCCCTCCCCCACAGTGTTTTTCAGGGTGGGGACAGTGGTGACTGGAAATGGGATTTGAGTCAACTGAGATGTGATTTATAGTTGGGTCGTGTCCACTTTAGTAGCAGAGGAGATGTGGCCCAGAGACTAGAGCCACTGACATTGGAACTGGTGAGCCAGGTTCGATCCTGGTCTCTGCTCAACCTCCTGTGATTCCATGCTAATCAGTTAAACTTCATGTGCCTAAGAGTGTGGATTTACTCTGCTTCTCTTGTAAAGTGCTGTCATTTCCTTGTGTCAAGTTCATGCTGTATAGCAATCGCAATAAAATAATCTAATGCCCCAATTGACAAAGCCGGCATCAGTCACTGCTCTCCATGAAGTCTGAGCAGGCTCCATCCTTTTGTTTCCACCGCAGTTGTATCACCTGGATAAGGGGAGACATTTTTGAGCTGTGGACTGCTGCACCATCTACCCAGCACTTACCTTCTTTCCTGTATACTCTTGGAAATAAGTTTCCCTGTACATTTGTAAAAGATGGTGGACAACATATGGGTAGCCTATGCTGATATACAAAACGCACTGGCCAGGGCCATCGATGTACCTAAGTCAATCCTGCATACATATGTGTTAATCTTCTAATACACATGAATTCAACATCATACAAATACACAGGGTATGCTACACATTTACAGTGTATACTGGATGTATTTTAGTTTCGTTGTGCACTTTAAAATATTGCTCATGTAATCACTCATTCATGGACGCCCATCTGTTGTTGCCAGGAGTAGAAATTGCTAGCCTTGGTTTGCCCACTGTTACTCCGGTGCTGATTTATCGTTGACCCTGGTAAGCCGTATTTCTTGTTGCAGAAACTGTAGTCACAGAAAGTAAATGAGGTATTAACATAACATCTACAGGGCAGCTTTCATGCGAAGACTTGTATATTTTGCAGTACATAACTAAGTAGACAATGGCAGCATATTAATTTGGTCCATTACAGTGCCCATTGCAATGCTGATTACCTGGATCTCAGCTGTGGCCCTCATTTTGACTTTGGCGGTCAATTTCCCTGACCGCCTAGGCCAAACCCGCCACTAGACCTCCAGTGCTGGCGGTCTGCAGATCGCCATACTACGAGTGCTGGCAGCCGTCTGCCATTTTTGTGGTGGAAAGTCGCTAGCACTCGTGTTGGTGGTTGGCAGTGAAGAGGCGGGTGCATCGCCAGCATCGCCACGGCAGCAGGACTCTTTCTGCCGTATTACAAGTTGTAATACGTCTTGACGGAGTCCTGCTGGCATGGTTGTGCTGTTGATGCAGGACTGCCAGGACCCATCTCCTCCCGGACATCGTCCTCGACGGAGAAGGTAAGTGAGCGTCCGAAAAAGGGGGGAGGATGCCTGTGTGTGTGGGTGCGTGTGTGCATGTCTGCGGAGGGGGGAGGTGAATGCGTGCGTGTATGCGAGTGAATGTGAATGTGTGTGTGCATGGATGTACACATGTCTGTGGGTGTCTGTGTGAATGAATGTGAGTGGGGGTGTCTGTGTTGATGAATGTGAGTGGGGATGTCTGAGTGCATGTATGCGTATGCTGAATGGGTGTGTATGTGAATGCATGTATGCGTGAAGGTGTGGGGGGGTGTATGTGAGTGTGTGGACAGGTGGGGGGATGTGTGCATGTGTGGGGTCCTGTGTGCATGTGTGTGCCGGCGACAGGAATAGAGATTCCTGTCGCCGGGTGCGTGAAAGCCAGGGTTTTCGTGGTGGGGTGACCGCCACGGAAAGCCTGCCGGTTTGCAGACTCATAATCCGGACGGCAGGCTGGGGCCTGCCGTCAGATTGGAGGTGCTCACCGCTGACCGGTGCGGAGCGACCGCACCGGCGGGTCAGGCGGGGTTGTGGAGGCTTGGCATCATCCAAGCCTTACAACTCTTAATATGGCAGTCCTTACCGCCGGCTCCACAGTGGTAGGACCGCTGTGGCAAGGCTGGCGGTCTCATGACCACCGCCCTCATAATGAGGGCCTGTGTCTTTGCTCTTGCATGGTAGATAATGTGACTATATTTAAGAGCCCTGCTTACTTTCTGTAGTTCCCCTTTTTGTCCTCAGCAGCAAATGTAAGACTATTGTGGAACTTTGGGCCATATGTACGAACACATTTTCCCATAGACATAGAATGGGCAAAACTGCTTGCTACATCTGGCCCTTAGAGTAGAACAAGGAGATAACAAGATGTGCAATCTTTTAAAACTGTTCCTACTTTGGATGCGCATACAGAGCAGCATACATTCAAAGTCGAATAAGTTTGGAGAAATAAAAGCATTTCTCCTTTTTACACCTGTCTCAAAGAGGTGTTCTTTTTTTGGCCCAAAACCTCATCTACTATTGTTAGTAGATAGGGTTTTGTGTCAAGAACCTTGGGTGGTTGCAAGGGAATGCCAATGTTCCACTCATTGAATGCTCCTTTGATGCAGAGTAAAGCAAAAAGCTGCTTTTCATGACTTTCAGACACCTTTCCGGTGCAAAACATATTTTGCGCTGGAATGTAAATTCAGAATAAACATTTTGACCCAACGTGTGTCACTCTTGTCACCCAGCACAAAATGTTGGTGAATCTGTTATCTCCTTGTGGGTAGACAACAATTATACAACTGAATGGCACCAATGAGCGTTTATGCTTGTAGTTGTATAGTAGCAGCGATGCTATGGCCTATATTTTGTGAACTTCCCCCACCACTACCTCACCATGGCTCCCAGTGAGCAAAGGCTGGTTTTGCTAAAAGCACTCAGCTCACGGACGCCGGGCCGCAGGCGCTTGGCCCAGTTTACATCTGAAAGGCGACTTCTGCATCTCTGCGCTTTAATTAGACTTCTGGAGGCAAAATGCAAAATGAAAGAAAACGAGACGATTGTCACGTTAATCAATAAGCTCTGATCAGTGCATCGCGGGCTCCCATTGATCCGGGAATCGGACTGCTGCTCGACCCCTAATTGATTTAGAAACTGTCGGGAAAAAAACAAAAAAAGGACCCATTTTGTAAATTGTGTTTTGCCGACCAAGAAGAGGGTCTCCCATTGATTGGTGTGTGAATATTCAGCCTGTTGAAGGGGGTTAGAAGACGCAGACAGTGCAGCTGTAGTGCCCTCGGTCTGGGACTGGAGGGGCTGTATCACATAACATCTTTAACTCGCGCCATATCATGTCCCTGCTCTTAAAATAAGACAGTGCTTCCTCCAAACACCTTTCATCACTGAGAAAAAAATTCTGGAGGTGGTAATGTGTGACAGGCACTTTTGTGTATACTTGTGTGCAGTGCTTAATTTGTAAATAAAAATGTGCCGGTGCTCAAACCCTCCTCTTAAACACACAGCTGCTGCAATTAAATATGGGAGCACGGGATAATGAGGCAGCGTGATCCTGAAGCCATCTCGGGCCTCTTCAATCTATTTAAAGCCACTCCCTGCCCCTTCAACTTACTCTTGCAGCTTTCTGCTATTGTGATGATTTTTCGTTTTTCTCTTCCTCCGTCTTTCCCATATGTGCATTTTCCTCGCAGCAAATACCTGGGGCAGAAGAATAAGCGCCGGCCCTCAAAAATAAGTGCTGGTGCTCAGCACCGGAAAACAACAAGCACAAATTAAGCACTGCTTGTGTGGCGTTCTGCGGTGGTGATGTGTTCTATTGTTTTTTTTTGCACTACTGTATATTTGTACCGCTTTATTAAAACATGGTTTTGTTGTCTTGTACTGCAGATGTTATCTGGCATTCCATTTTTGTGATCCTGCTATGTTTTAATTGTGTTATGTTGCTGCGAATGTGGTATTTTGTTATGGTCTGTTGTTAACATAAACATATTAAATTTAGACATAATATCTACTGTGAAAGAGAAAGGGTAGAGTTGGAGTCCAAATAGGATCAACATCGCTGCAGCAAGCAAGGAAATGGGCAGAATATATATAGGCCTCGTTTGTGGGGTAGATATAGCTGTCATACCAAGCTCTGGCACATCCAGTGGACAGAAACGTGAAGAAAGCATGCATCTGATAGTTAAAACCATCTTCTATTATTATATTACCCAAAGGTATCTGGCATGGATGATCTGAAGATATATTGAGATAGACCTAAAAATTATTTCAAGTACTCGATCAGTCCTTTGCCTTGCCACTAAATTTAGGCCTACAGCATGTAGCCCTGTCAGTGGTTTACAGTAGACAGCTGGTAAGGCAGAAATACTGATTACAACAGGTTTATGTGGAGCATATACTTGAGTGCCTGGGGTCCACTCTCACTTTACTATCAAAATCACGAGCAGTGTCACTCAGGATCTCAAGAGTAGTGCAAGTAATCACACTAGTGAGGTGCACTGTGCATTTCAGAGTGTAATGTGTTGTATCTCATCTCACAAGGGAATGCGGGTGTTACTACCAGCGAAATCACATTTATTTAATATAATTAGTAAATCTTACAGTGGCCTCATAAGGTTTTGCAGCTGCTGATTATCTGCATCACACAACTATTCCATTGTTTGATTAAGACTTGAACGGTACCTTAATAGCATTTACTTTCACTTTAAATAGATACCTGCAGTCAACGGTGGGAAGAGGGGCTTCAGTGCATGGGCTGTATTTATTTGGTTGGGATGGACAGGCCTCAGGGAGGGAGACAAGGAAGTAGGTAGACGTATCAGTGAAGTGGTTAAACACCTGATGTTAAGGAACAATCGTAAGCATCAACATGATTGGGAAAGGTCTCACGAGGGGTCTTGTTATGTGGCGTCATCTGATGGTATTGCATTTGATGAAAATATATAAGGAGTGATTTGAGATGTAGCCACTATCTTAATATTTTGATGTGTTTATAATGTACTTTTTGATTAAAAAATAATAAACATTAATAGACATCACATACATTATGGATCCGTTTTCTAATGGTCTAAGCCAGTACCACTGTAGTCTGACAATAACAATAGTACATAAAAATGTCACCTGTTGGAAGACTCTGTCTTATTAAAGATGTGTTGTTAAATGTTTTACAAGTATAAATTGAGGATGAGTGAAAGAGTCATGAAGCATGAGACTGTGGCAAGACCTTGACACAGAAGGCAGGGTATTTAAGGGTGTATGGTCCCAGAATATTTTAGTCGAATTATGGTCTTACAAAATATCCCCCCATTGGAGTTGATCATAGAAACAGGATGATATTCCTGTAAATGATATCTAGGACCCATTATTTACGTCAGACAATATGTTAGTAATTGAAAAGTTACATAAGACCGTCTAAGTGTAAAAGGAGACCGTGAAAGTTAAGACAGAGTTAGCTTGATGAAGGCAATGTATAAATCTTAAATAATGCAGGGGAGATAGTTCAGAAATATAGTTACTTTAGAAAATAGTATATATATTAATATTTCTTCTTAAGAATGGGATAAGATTCGGTAAAAAAACATCTGTCTACTTCCAGAGATTCTAACACTACACAAACATCTTTTATTGAACAATGGTTAGTATTGTTCTGTTCTAAACAAACAGGGACCTCTGGTCTCATTTGTTCTTGTTCTTTTATGTTTGTGGGTTTAGGTCTGGTCCAAAATTAACTCTGTTCTTCCTTTATCTTTCTCAAATATGGATTTAGGTAGTTTATCAAACAAATGATTAAACCTGTGTAACAAAAGCCATTTTATTGATGTACTACTGGCCAGTGCTTTGCCCCTCATTATTAGCAACCGGGAGTTTGCAACGGATTTAGCACCCACAACTTGGTGGTATTGACTGTATCATTAATAAAGACTTCAGAGTTAGTGTATCATTTGTAAATCTAGCTGTTGAAGGAGACATGCTGTGGTCACTGTTAACGTTTTATTTATGTATATCTGATACATACAGCATTACTAGAGAACTTGTGCTGCAAGAAAATAAATATTTCAAGCCTGACTGAGATTGTATCATATTTATGGACTTTCACATTTGTACTTTCAGTTATGACACTTGCAGCATAGCATAGTAAAGTACTTCTAAATGACCTGTTTTCATTGTTCTATTCCAGGAGATTGTTACAATTGAGTTATTTTAAATGTACCAGGTTATTTTTTACACCTTTTTTATTTTATGTTTAATAAAGCTTTTGAACACAAGAAAGCGTCTGCTAAATAGTTAGGCAGCATTTCACATATTACACAGAGCAAAGTACGTCTTACTTCTAGAAAATAAAAACTATGAGCATCCTTTTTTCAGAATTATTTACTAAGTACACTCAGCATACTTCTTTTTTAGGCCTATGGAACTCCTTGGTGAGCCTTAAGAGCCTAACCCTATGCTGTGGATGTTCCATTATTTTATCTACATACAGTGAAGTGCATTGAGGTCTACTTCCTGTACCTTATTTTGTTGGTTATCAGGTGATGGCGCTAGCATGTTCAATATAGTGCCCAGTTTTGCCAAATGCTTGAAAAGTCTGACCTAAGCCTGGCTTTAAAAACAGCAATAGAGCCAGCAAGTATTAGCTCCTAAAAGGAGCTTATTCCATGGCATAACCAACAACATTATAAAAGTACCTTTACATTAAAAAGGTTAATAAAACTATTTCCTTTGAGCTCTATTGTTCTGTTCCTGAAAAGGCTGGCTGCTATAACATACTTCATCCTGACATAACTTATTCATAGGCTTAAAATCAATCGAATCTGATCCACACTCATTCTCCATGTCCGTAAGAAAACAGTTACAACTGTTTCCACCTTTCGTTTTACTTCAAGCTTCCCATCTTTTTAAATTAATTTGGTGGCCTGTCTTTGAGGTTTTACAGTTTGTTACTGCCTTTTTTGATGTGCCTTAATAAAAACAGCTTCCAGCATTAATATTTCAAATCCTTTTAAAACGAGTAAAAGATCCAGGTTCACCTTGTGACATTTATATGTGTCATGCTTTAGGAATCGAGTTTAGCTACTTTGCCATGTATCATTTTAGCTTTTATTGCGGCATTAAGAAGAAGGAATGAATCTTGATAGAAATCATTCATTCTAGGCAGTGCATTGCTAGATAATAGCTACTTCCTTGGGAATCGGGAATCTTATGTTTGGCTCAAACCATTACAAAGGTTTATTGAACGGAATGCTCTGTCTGCACTGAAAAGTAAACACCAGCTCTGAAAAAAGGCTGATAATAGACATGAAAATGAAAATAATCAGATTTCTTACCTAAGGCACCATTTTGATCAACATGTGGTCAGAACAAAAAGAAGAGAGCTACTTTAAAAGACCATATCAGAAACAGGTCAAAATGGCAATATCAAAAAAATAAATGCAAGCCTCTTATTTTCCATTTGTCCATGTGTAAGGCTCCCAAGTGACCCACCTTATGTGTTGCACTTTCAGCCCTGTTTGAATTTTTAGGCAACATACGGCTTATCTTCATAAGCGCAAGGTTAAAAATCCCACCATGCAAATGCTTCTGGCCAAACAACAATACTAGTGAATAAATTAAATGTGTGTGGCACATACAAGGGTTTCCCATTTTGTGTACACCATAAATTGCCCCCATTGTGCATTGTCATCTGCCCTTTGCTGTACATTAACTAATGCTCCCTTTTCGCACAGGTTCCTCTCTCCCTGAATTGTAGAGCACCCAGTGCACGCCTGATGCATATCATCTAGTCTTGTCCTCAATCACAGCACTATGTGGTCACTTGTTGCCCACTAACCAGTGTTACCATCAGGTACAAAACTCCTGTTCCCAAGATCCATATCACCCAGTGTTCCCTTGAGGCACATTTCCTTGTGCTCCACAAAGGTACACGACAAGTGCTCCTCTTGTGCATATGATCCTGTACTTCCCTAATAAACATCACCCTGTCCCAGTAGGTGCAGATCACATTTTGTTTTGACTGAATGTTATCTTGTGCTCGTCTGATACACATTGTCCTGAGCCCCCGCGGATCAGGGTTATGTATGATTGTTCATCTGTGTACACTGATGCCTCCATGTTTCATTTTGTCCTTCAGCTCCTGTATGTCTGCTGGACTTTGCGACAATAGTTATCTTGAGATGCATCCTCTACGTACATGAGTGCATGGCAAATATGTATATGTGAGCATGTATGTTGTATGCCTCTATTTGCATGTTTTATACCAAAGGCAAGAATATTTGCATTTTAATGCTTTTTAACATAAGTTGCTCAAAACTGATCACAGTATTTTGAATGTGGTGAGGCTAGTGTTTGGTGGTATAAAGTGAATTTTCCGATATTAAACATTAGACTATATCTTATTAAAGCAGGACTGATCGCATCTTGGTACAATAGCCATTTGCATATAGAAGTTTAAAAAAACGAGCATTTGCAATGCACTATGCCTCGCATTTACTTGATTTGTTGTTTGCTATTGGCATTGTAAATGCATAACTGGTCTTTTTTAGCCACATTAATTGTTCAACCCTGCCACATAATTCCACTGGCCCTGCATCTAACTAAAGGGCTAGTAGGCATACTGTAATATTTTTAAAACAAGGCCCTCAAAACACAAACTACTCCTAGGTGCAAAACATATTTACTTGTCAGTTGGTACAGGCGACATTGCCCGCTGGGCAATGGATAAATAATTGTACTCCAAGAATGCGTGATTACTGGATCAGTGTCCCTTTACTGCAGCCTGGGGAGTTGAACAAAACACCCATGATTTTTCATATGCTTGTGGAAAGCCATCTCACATGATATTAATGATCCTCAGTCACTCTAGAACTGAAGTATTAGGTATAAAATACTGAACATTGTACAGCATAATCAACTGTAAGCTCTCCTTGAGGTTAGTTTTATAAATACAAGTACACACAGCTTAAGTTTTACAGACTCAAACGTGTGTAGTTCATGTAGTCAGATTTCTGCTTTGTATTTGCAGCTTGTATCACGTTCTAAAAATAAAACTACAAGTCCCATAATGCAAAGCAAAAACATAAACTAAATGAGCGAATCATGTTTTGAGCTAGGGAGCTGGCCAACTCTATGAATACTACTCCAAGGGCTGGATTCCAACTTTATGATATAACAGTTGGAATGCCCTCTTGAATAGTAGTGTATCACAGTAAAAAGCAAGGCAAGGCCAGGATTTCAGCACCTTACCTGACTATTTTCATCACGGACTGCAGCTACAGCTCATGAGCTGGAGTTGGCTGCTTGCACAGGGTTTGGAAGCGGACGCAGTGCACACATTTCAAAGGTTTTCATTAGGGGGTTCAGTAAACTCATATTGTTGCGCTCAAATAACTCATTATTACTGGAGACCTAAAAAAAAAACTATTCAAAGCAGAAAATAGCTTTAAAGCACTATGCACTACACCGGCTGCTGCATATAAATGTTAAAGCACTAAAAACTGAGGCACCATAATTTCATAGCCATATTGGGACTATATATTCTCTGTCCAGCCACTCCCGCTACGTTCAGCTCACTGTTACAGCAGTGTTTTTCCATTTGTGACATTGTTATGTTAAGAATGCATCTAACGTAAAAATATCAAATAACTCTGGTGATTAAAGTTCTTTCTGGAGAGAGAATGTACTTCTGTCTGGTGGAAGCTTGATTTCATTATAAGGTAGTGCAGATGATTAATGTATCTGTTGCAAAAAACGTGTATTAGGCAAATCACAAAGTGCGTATAATGTAAAAATGTCCAAATAACTCTGACGATTAATGTTCTTTTTGGAGAGAGAACGTTCTTATGTCTAGTGGAAGCTTGGACTCAAAATAAGGTAGCGCGGAGGGTTAATATGCCTGCTATAAAGAATGTTTACTAGGCAATCACATATTGCATGTAATGCAAAAATGGGAAAATACCTGTGGTGATTAATGTTCATTCTGGAGAAAGAACATACTTTTGTCTAGTAGAAGCTTGGACTCATTATAAAGTAACACAGAGGGTTAATGTGCGTGCTGCCAAG
Organism: Pleurodeles waltl; assembly: GCF_031143425.1. Taxonomy (NCBI): domain Eukaryota; kingdom Metazoa; phylum Chordata; class Amphibia; order Caudata; family Salamandridae; genus Pleurodeles; species Pleurodeles waltl. The sequence goes on along the minus strand of NC_090448.1, from coordinate 416,000,293 downwards.
AACATGTACTAGGCAGATCACAGAGTGCATCTAATGTAAAAATGTCTAAATAACTCAGGTGATTTATGTTCTTTCTGGAGAGAGACTGTACTTTTGTCTAGTGGAAGCATAGAATCATTATAAGGAAGGGCCGAGAGTTAATGTGCCTGCTGAAAAGAAATTGTACTAAGCAGATCATAGTTTGCATCTAATGTAAAAATGCCAAAACAACTCTGTTGATATATGTTCTTTCTGGAAAGAGAACATACTTTAGTCTAGTGGATACTTAGGCTCATCATAAGGTAGCAGAGAGGGTTAATGTGCCTGATGCAAAGAACATGAACTAGGCAGATCACAGTGTGCATATAATGTAAAAATGTCAAAATAACCCTAGTGATTGATGTTCTTTCTTGAGAGAGAACTTACTTTTGTATAGTGGAAGCTTGGACTCATTATAATGTAGCACAGAGGGTTAATGTACCTGCTGCAAAGAATGTGTACTAGGCAAATTACAAAGGGCATATAATGTAAAAATGTTGAAATGACTCTGGCGATTAGTGTTCTTTCTGGAGAGAGAACGTACTTTTGTCTAGTGGATACTTGGACTCAAAATAAGGTGTTGCAGTGGGTTACTATGCCTGCTGTAAAGTAAGTGTACTAGGCTAATCACATAATATTCCTGCTGTAAAGAATCTGTACAAAACAAATCACAAAGTGCAATTAAAGTAAAAATGTCAAAATAACTCTGGTCATTTATGTTCTTTCTGGAGAGAAAACTTACTTTTGTCTAGTAGAAGCTTGGACTCATCATAAGGTAGCACAGAGGGTTAATGTACCTGCTGCAAAAAACGTGTACTAGGCAAATCACAAAGAGGATGTACTCTAAAAATGTCAAAATAACTCTGGCAATGTATGTTCTTCCTGGATAGAGAACGTACTTTTGTCTAGTTGAGCTTGGAGTCATCATAAGGTAGCACAGAGGGTTAATGTGTCTGCTGCAAAGAACATATATTAGGCAGATCACAGAGTGCATATAATGTGAAAATGTAAAAATAACTCTAGCGATTAATGTTCTTTCTGGAGAGAGAACTAACTTTTGTCTAGTGGAAGCTTGGACTCATTATAAGGTAGCACGGAGGGTTAATGCATCTGCTTCAAAGAATGTGTACTAGGCAAATTACACAGGGCATATAATGTAAAAAATTCAAAATAACTGGCAATTAATGTTCTTTCTGGAGAGGGAATGTAATTTTGTCTAGTGGAAGCTTGGACTCGTAATAAAGTAGAGTAGAGATTTACTATGCCTTCTGTAAAGAATGTGTACTAGGCAAACCACAAAGTGCATGTAATGTAAAAATGTAAGAATATCTCTGGTGATTAATGTTCTTTCTGAAGAGAAAACGTGATTTTGTCTAGTTGAAGCTTGGACTCATTATAAGGTAGCACAGAGGATTAATGTGCCTGCTGCAAAGCACATGTACAAGGCAAATCATAAAGTGCATGTAATGTAAAAATGGCAAAATAACTCTGGCGATTTATGTTCTTTCTGGAGAGAGAACATACTTTTTTCTAGTGGAAGCTTGGACTCATCATAAGGTAGTGCACATGGCTAAAATGCCTGCTGCAAAGAATGTGTAATAAGCAGACCGGAGTGCATATAATGTACAAATGTCAACATAACTCTGGTGATTAATGTTCTTTCTGGAGAGAGAACTTACTTTTTTCTAGTGGAAGCTTGCCTGATTATAAGGTAGCACATAGAGTTAGTGTGCCTGCTGCAAAGAACGTGTATTAGGCAAACCACAAAGTGCATGCAATGTAAAAATGTTAAAATGACTCTGGCAATTTATGTTCTTTCTGGAGAGTGGAAGCTTGGAGTCATCATAAGGTAGCGCAGAGGAATAATGTGCCTGCTGCAAAGAACATGGACTAAGCAGATCAGAGTACATATAACGTAAAAATTTCAAAATAACTCTGGCAATTAATGGTCTTTCTGAGAGAGAACGTACTTAGGGGAGAGCCAAAAGAAATGATTCTCATTAGGTAACAGTGTGAACAATGTGAGCAGAGCGCTTTCTGTGCTGTTCGTGCTGTCAGCACCATGGCCTCCATAAGTGCAAAGGGGAGAGACAAAAGGAAAAAGTAGTTCACCCACACTGAAGTATATCGACAATCGTGGAATAATCCATATAACAGGGTCAGTCTGCAAGGCGGTTACAAAACCCCCCCAAGGCAGGACAAACGTAAGGCATCAAGGGATTTTTTCAAGGCAAGCCCACGAACGAGTGAAATTGATGGGCGTGACATGGCGTGGTAAAAGCCCACAATACTTACAACAGGTCGGAACGCGCTTGCACACTCAGCCTAACAAGACAATCACTACAGGATTTTGCTGTTCTTCAGGACCTTTGAGGGTTGACCTGGGCCTAAATAAGCGGTTATTCAAATTACCAACCAAAACAGACTGAGTGATTTCAGCGCTTTGAGTGACATTTGCTTTCTGCTTAATCGCAGACGAAGGACAAAGCTTTTCACTGAAACGGAGGGGCTGAAACAAATGTTTTAAAAATGTAAAATACAGCACAAATGGGGGATATTATAAAACATTAATCAATTGACATAAAGCAGTGATCCCTTTTATGATAAAGACAAGGGCAGTACTTTTTACTGACAGGATATGGAGCGCTCTGTAGATTTTCTGGTCAGGGATTTACTAATCATCTTTTAGGAAGCAACTGAGAATCATGGGCATTAACTATATAAGTGCCACAGACTACGCATCACTTGCCCGTTGGTACCCCTAAGCATTTTCCTTGATACCCCCTGGTTTCAAGGGCCATGAAGGCAGGAAAAAAAATGAAAGAAGGCTCTCTGAGCCTTTTTTGTTACTTTTAGTAGTATTCGCTCAGTCATCACCCTTTAATGAGCCACTTACTAACAAATAGAGAATACTGAAGGGTTACAGGTAGGCCAAGTAGTCACCATGTGATGTTACAGGAAGAGTGTCAAAAGATGTGCATTGTCACTCCTGCTGTCCATGGCATGTTCGTGAACTGACATCCATGGTAAGAACACTTTTATGCAAAGGTAACTTAATCCATGCCTTCATGAACTACTGCTTGCTCAGCGCTAAAGGATAAATAAGAACAAAAGGGATTTCTGAAGAACTCTGCTGCAGCTAGACTCAACAGGTATGTGTCCAATGATGAGCAAGCAATGAACAGTCCTCAACTCTGGAGGACTCCATATATCATCACCGTACATGTATGGAGTTTGTAATGTAAACTCATGCTTACCTATTTATACTTACCTTGTTGATATTTTGGTCCTCAAAATGTAGTCCACAATATTTTGATAGCACAGTATTCTGGAATTGATAAGAGGTGGAATATCCATGTACACATATGTTGGATTAGTGTGGTGCCAGGGCCAAAATAAAAGACTGGATACCAGAAACACAGGAAGTCAGACACTCGAGGCTGGGGCACATGCATATATAACATGTAGAGGACAATCCTATCCACACGTTATCTATTATAAATACCAATGACTAAATATAATTTACGAAAATATTGTTTCGTTGGATGTAGATTTTCTATTATTAATTTCAATTGAACAATTTTTTGTAAAAGATATTTTAGCCAGACAATATTTAGGCCATACTCTTATTGAACCTAACGTCATCACCTACATAATAGGAACTTTTAGATTCAGAAAATACAAAAGAAAGAGATCTGTAAATCAAGTTTTTTTTAATGCCACGGGATAGTCTGGTGAGTTGAAAGCTTGCTACGGGCAGTGACTCAGACTACAGGACACTGGCAAGACCAACTCATCCTTCCATCCATCCAAAGTTGGTAAAGATAGTACTATTGAATTTTGTAACAATAACACTTTTTATTTGCAGCGCTTACATACAGCAGAAGTATTAGATGCAAAGTTTACTTTAATTGGTTACTTTGCACTTGCCAGCCTTTTTCGGGAGTTGATTTACCCCTATTAGCGCATTTTGGCTGTCGGCATTGTGATGCCACAAGTCAACTGTAATTAATTGTTGCATTAGAACCGAGGTGTAATTTTATCATTAAGAATAACTACTAATGTCAAGAAAGTTGGCATTAAGGTAATATGGTACAGGTTTTTCTACAGGTACTCTGTATATAGTATTAAGCACCACCAGCTGTACATAATAGGTCTACTGCAAGTCACCAAGGAATACCATGAGCACTTAGAGGCCTAGGGCCACAGGTTGACTCTCTTTATATTTTCATTTAACTCTAAAGTAAATTACAATATCCTCCATGTGTACATCTGTATGCTTTTTATTCCTTATAATATAAAAGTTTTTAAATAATGGACACATAAAATAAAAAAATATAAATGAACTATACAAACGTTCAATGTTACTCGCAGTAGGAAAAACATAAATTGCTAACATTATTATAAACAGCATTTCATTAAAGAGAATATCAGTCGTAGTTAAAGGATGATAAGGAAAAGTAACAGTATTTTTGTAGTACTGTCACTTGCTAGAGATCAGGACGCCTAAGAATTTTCAGCAGAATAATCTAAATTAACCTGGGAGTTAGAAGCCCCACTTGTTTGAACAGACTTGTAGAATAGAAGAAAAAGGCCTGAAGGGTGTATCGCAATTGTAACGTTTGGTAGATCTTGCTGAGGCAGCTCTGAAAAGATTAGCAGCTCTGTCACCAGGTGTGCCAGTCCTACCAACATTCTCTCTTCTCCATGTGCACACATTTCAGCGTTTGTAGTATCGCCTAAAAAGAAACCCCAAGAAAGGTCACCAACCTTAATTCGTTTAGTGAGAGAAGCCAAGGAGCTGTACATGAGTATGTATGTAGCAGACTTGTATAGCGCGCACATGCCTGGGAAGCAATGTGGTGATGAGCTGTGTTACATCAGTGGCTTTAGGGTCATTATGATGTACCCACTTGCTGTAATATATTATTGCAGGTGATGTGTTATGTCATTTTCCTATTACAAGTGAGTTCTGTTATCAGGCTCGCCTTGTAATATAATAATAAAACACTAACAATACCAGCAACACTATTAATATACCAGGTGTATATTCAGACCAGAGGGTCACTTGGAACTATTGGCAGGCGTTTGCTGTCACCCATGTCAATGATACTCATTTTATTGACCTTGGCATGATGAAAGGCTGAGTTAATTCGTTAGGATTATCACCATGGTGTCAAACAGAGATCCCTACAGGGCACTCTTTACAGCCTGACACAGCTTTATTATGTAATGTCCCTACTAGTATTATTATTGCTATTATTACTTGAAATATATTGGTAGTATAAGTAATAATTTTATATTGCTACAAAAAACAACAACAGTAATAATAGTAATGATATAAATACCATAACAGGCGCACGTTCCCCTCGGAGGGCAGCTGACACAGATTTATATTCAATTCAATCTCGCCAGGATTCAAACCCATGACCAAAGTGTGACGTAGTGGTGAAAGTAGCATCAATAATAACACTATTATTAATAATGATGTTACATAGTATCTCATTCTGCAGTTCTGAATTAAGACGTGGTACTGATGCCCAAACTAATGGCACTCAGCGGGTGACTGACTTTGCCCAGCCCTAACCTCGCCTGACCGGAAATGGGAGCGCGTCCGCGTTTAGTCTTCATGGACGCGGGGCCTCCTCAGCCGTCGAGGTGCAGGCCTCAAGCGGATTCACCGTGGCGCCTTGATAGCGTCGCACTCCCACCAATAGACTTATCGATAAAGCGGCTGCACTAACTTTTCATTAGTGGCCCGCCTGGCGGCCGGTGCGTGTCAGCAGGCGCTAATCCGCTGTCGAGCCTCCGGAAGAGAGGAATCCATCAGCCGCAGAGAGCAGTCAATATTCATTAGGGTTTACATGCGCTGAGTGCTGCTGGGACAGCTCATCATCACAGGGGCCCCCGGGGGACGCGAGGGGACTAATTGCCAACACTCACACAGTCGCATTTCCCGCCTCTTTTTATTTTATTTTTTTAATTAAGTAAGCAGTACAGTGCAACAAAGGACAGGGAGAGGAGTCGCTCCCACCGACGCTGAGAAAAGGCAAGAATGAAATACCAGGCAAAGCTAAAGAAATCTATGTGCGTGCTGCGGCCGCAACAGGCCTCACCAGCCGCCTGCGCAGCTCATCACTTGCAATCGAACTGTGAGACTTACCTCTGTCGCCTGAGAATCCTGTAACACACTGAGCCACCTAGCTCAGCTGTTAAAACAAGAGACAAAGGTTCACCCATCATAGTTGCCTGCATTTTAAAAGAGAAAGTGGGACAATTTGTAAAAAAAATCGTATTTTTGCCGGTGACTTAAAATGAAGCAGAAGCAATTTTAAGATGGAAGGCAGCTAAAATAAATCCTTCGTTGGCTCAAAAAATCGGGAAGCTCCAGCAGACAGCTGCAAAAAGAGGCTCACATTTATACACCGGCCAGTTTGAATTGTAAAGACACTCTGTATAGGTGTTTAGCAAGGTGCGGCAGACTGCATGCGTTACTGCTTGCTGCGGGCCATGTTTGTGGTAATATAACGGAAATCAACAGTAAGCATCATCCCACCAGTCAGTAAAGTAATCCCACGAACAGTCAAAACCCGGGCCCAGACTCTGCTTTGTCAGTCCCGCCTCTCTGTATGCCCCATGGCCTTACAGGCCAGTCCGACCATATTTAGAGTTTGGTGGATGCAGGGCGTCTGCAGAAATGCAGCTGATGCTCTGTCCACCAAACTCATGATTCCTTTGCTGAATTCAGATTCTGATTCTGGGGGATGTGTCAGGTTTCCGACAGCAGAGCTTCAGGTAGCTCGGCCGCTGGAGTCCTTTGGCCAGCGACCTTCTGCCAAAGGGTCTTCAGTCAGTCCTGGTCGCCCCATTGAACAATTTTCCAGTTTAGAACTGCATCGGAAACTCTGGCAGTTCCGAAAATGGATCAAGGAAATTAACTCCAAATACAGACAAAAACTTTCAGCAGATCAGGGTCATTATATTATTGTTGTTTTCGATCAAAATCCTGTTTAAAGAGTTGTTAGTGAAAACAAAAACAAAGTGAGAATATGAAACCTGGAACCCACTCAGGAATGCTTCACTGTCCTCAGCAGAGCCCTGGAAGCCCCAGCTAAAGCAACACCTGTTCACTTGTCTTTTCAGGACAAATGTGGTGCAAATAAAACGCTCTGTTCATCGTTGGTCCGAATTACTTTCACTTCCTTCATTATTCTTTTGAGCATACATGCAATTTATACAAAAATCATTTCCCCACAATTACCACATGAAAAATGATCTCTTTTAGCTAATGTTATATTAACCATGAGGCAACTCAACTCGTGCCCTTATAACTTGTGCCCACTCCATGCACTGCTAATTACCCCCTATAATACATCACTCATTATAACTTCTCTGACATCCTTGATAATATCACTGCAACATTTGCAATGCAATTATTGATGAGAATACTAGGCATGGTGAGTGTGTGATTTATAGTTACTGTAGGGCGCAAGTTAAAGTTACTTGAGATAACTATACCTAGTGAATTTCAGTGGATTTGTACGTTTAAAACATTATGGGCCTCATTCCGCCGGGGACGGAGGAAGCACCACCAACAGGCTGGCGGTGCTTCAGGGGCAATTCTGACTGCGGCGGTAAAGCCGCGGTCAGAAAAGGGAAACCGCCGGTTTCCCGCCGGTTTTCCCCTGCCCCAGGGAATCCTCCACCGCGGCGCTGCAAGCAGCGCCGCCATGGGGATTCCGACCCCCTTCCCGCCAGCCTGTTCCTGGCGGTTTACACTGCCAGGAAGAGGCTGGCGGGAACGGGTGTCGTGGGGCCCCCTAACAGGGCCCCATTAAGATTTTCAGTGTCTGCAAAGCAGACACTGAAAATCGCGACGGGTGCCACTGCAACCGTCGCACACCAGCAACTCCGCCGGCTCCGAATGGAGCCGGCTTCATCGTTGCTGGGGCTTTCCCGCTGGGCGGACGGGCGGCCTTTTGGCGGTCGCCCGCCTGCCCAGCGGGAAAGTCAAAATGACCGCCGCGGTCATTTGACCGCGGTACGGTCTTTTTTCGGAATGACCCCCTATATTGTCACTGACATTTTCACCTAACTATATCGTTACTAACCTTTTTATCGGTGAATGTGGGTATGTCTGTGTGTGGATAGATAGATAGATAGATAGATAGATAGATAGATAGATAGATAGATAGATAGATAGATAGATAGATAGATAGATAGATAGATAGATAGATAGATAGATAGATAGATAGATAGATAGATAGATAGATAGATAGATAGATAGATAGATTATACTATTTGGACCTCAATTATGAGTTCTTTGTAATTGCATTGTCATGCTAGTTTAAGTCTTTCCCTTTTAGGCTGTGCTTACACCTTATCTTACACCTTATCACTACATGTGTCATCTAGAATAACTTAACTCTCAGGTGTGCCCCAGTATTTTTGTAATGTCCATGTTTTGGCAGCTTCTGTTTGTTATGCCCCTCTTTTCATGTATCCGCCTTTCTTCTTCTTACCCCACAATCTTTCGCTCTTTTGCCCTGAACTTCTTTTTTCTTTCTCGCTCTGACTTCCTTGTCTGCACCACCCTTGACACTTGAAAGCTCCCCAGTTCAGACTCAGTAGTGGCTAACCCTCTTTCCTTATTCACTTCTTTTGGGTTATACCTATTTTGAACCTAGCCAACCAAGCTTTCATCCCACTCTTTAGGGCACGTTTACAAGCCCCTAGCGCCACCTTAGCATCATTTCTGTTCTACCCTATGGCGGCATTAAGAAGGCGTTTCTTCAGCGCCATATTTACAAAGTGGTGCAATGCTTGCATTGTGCCACTATGTGAACCCTTAAGCCACATTATGCTTCCGCCAGGCATAATATATGCAAGGGGGTTGTTCAACGCAAGGAGGCCCCAAAAAATGGTGCAGTGAAATTTACATTTCACTGTGCCATTTTTTTCTGTCATTTTTAACACCTCAGAGCAGGCATTAAAATGATGCTCCCATTTTAATAAATGGGTCTCCCTGTGCTTTGCTGCACTACCAGCAGCATTTTTGACGCTAGTGCAGCAAAGCACCACAAAAATGTTGATGCTATTGTCCTAACGAGTGCCATGGTAATCTATCAAAAGTCACAATAACATGCCTGATCAACCTAAAACCAGAGGTGCAAAATAACAAATATCTTACCTCACCAAAGAAAAGTGAGCTACACCAATGAATCTCTTCATCCTCTCATTCTACACATACCCTAAAAATATAAATATGAATATGGGAAGACCTATCATGGGTTCTGTCCCTTGCACCAAACCTTATGCCTTTGACTTTGGTTCTATAGTATAGTAAGCCCCATGTCTTTTTATTCTGTCTGCAGGCAGCATCGAGTACACCTGTCCAGTGGTGAACGACTGTGAGATCACAAAGAGAAGGAGGAAGTCATGCCAAGCTTGCCGTTTCCGCAAGTGCCTCAAAGTTGGGATGTTGAAAGAAGGTAACGGTAATAAGGCAATGTTATCATATTTCTTGAAGGGCTGTACATAGTTGCTTATCTAGAATCACGTATTGCTATTAGCTCAGATCCCTCAACCTCCAGGTTATCAGGCATAAAATGGCGTGACAAATGCTGTCAGGAAATATCCTCATTTGATAGAGTGGAGGCCGTCGCTAAAAGTGGAGGGAGACACTTGTCATGTATAGCAAGTAAAGGATACTTGTTCTGAGTGACAATTGTAATGCAGGAGGCTGCTATCTTGATTAACGTAAAGAGACCATTATTCTGAATGGTGTGAAAAGATCATCATCTTGAGTGATGTGAAGAGGCCCTCATCTCAAGTGAGGTGAAAGGACTGTTCTCTTAAGTGATGTGAGAAAGCACCTATCTCTAGTAATGTGAAGGGACTATCATCATAAGTTATGTGAAGTAGACGCCAATACCACTAACATGAGGAGGCTGTCACCTTGGGTGATTCTTGGGTGATATCCGTTGGCAGCTACCTCAAGTGATATTAGGGAATTTTCATCTTGAGTGATGTTAGGAAACTGTCATTCTGGGTGATGTGAAGAAGATGCCTTTTTTACTCTGTCACGTTCAACTCTGTGAAGAAACTGCATTCTCATAGATCTGAACAAGCTGCCATTTTTGCGATGTAAAGAAGCTTCTACCACAAGTGATGCACAAAGCTACTGTCTTGAGTGATGATTACATTCTGTTGTGTTGAGTGATATAAAGAACCCTCCATCTTTAATGATGTAAGGAAGCTTCCATCTGGATGACATGAAGAAGCAGCAGTCTTGAGATATTTTAAGATAATGTCATCTTAAGTGACGGACAGAAGCTTTCACCTGGAGTGACATGAAAAAGCTGCAATCTTTAGGAAGCATTGCTGACATCATCTTGAGCGGTAAAAGAAGCTGCCATTGTAAGTGATGTTAAGAGGCAGTCATCAAGAGTGCCCAGAAGAACATGCCAGTTTGAGTGATGAAAAGAGGATGTCATCTTGAGTGACTCTAAGAGTCAATCATCTTGAGTGCTCTGAAGATACTGTGATGTGAACAGGTTGTCGCCTTGAGTGATGTAAAGAAGCTTGCATCTTGTGTGATGTTAATGGGCTGCCACAATGAGTGATATAAAAAAACTGAATCTTGATGTCAGGAGGCCTTCATCATGAAGAATGTAAGTAATGTTGTTGTTAGGCTATCATGTTGAATGATATGAAGAGACAGCCATCTTTGACATCCAAAGTCTGACCTCGCGTGAGCTGGAGAGAGTATCTTATTAAGTGATGGCAAGGTTTGACTGGGCTGCCAAGCCATACGATTATGAATGATTGAGCAAACGTGAAAAAGACTGGCATCATGAGTGATGTCAAGAAGTCACTGTTCTGAAATATGGGGAAAACACTTGACTTGTGAGTTATTGAAAGGGATTCCTATTGAGTGATTAGAGGACGCTTTACTTTAATCTAGCTGGAATGACTGTCTTCTTATGACAGTTTGGGATTCTCATTCTCAATAGGATTTATCCCTATCAATGTAGAAACCTAATGGATTCTTGGCATCTTTTAATTTTCCCACACATTCTATATTTAAAAATGTTTTCATCTGATGTCACTGTTCACCTATATAGCCATTGTGTCTTCAGTGCAGTTAAATGTGGAGGCTCCCAACGAGTACAGAGAAAAGTTCTGCAAAATGATGCGGCTGGAAGTTCTAAAAATACCCTCATTGCAGCCCCTGCAACACTACCATGGCCTCATGTTATTCTTCACAGCAAAAATATCAAAAACCTAACAGGATATTATGACTAATACTGGCCCATCCCTTTCCCTATCTATTGCCCTACTGTTTCTACTAATGTTGCTTACAGAACTCTCAGTCCTGGAAGGGAAGGATATAGTGAAGATTGCATTAAACCATACAGTGCACCCTACAGGAAACAATTTATCATCTCATCTCAGACCTTACTTGTGTGGTTAATGCATTGCTTGTCGATAGCTCAGTACAGTGTTTAATCTGCCAAGTGCCGGAGCTGAAAGTTTTGTTCAGAAACCTGCTGTCAATGCTATTGTATGCCGGGTGTCAATACCAAGGTGGAGTAGTCTTGATCCCACTTCATGCCTCTTCAACCACCGCCAGAATCTTCCACCTCCACCACTAGCCACTTCCTGCCTCTTGATTTCACTCTTGCAGGTTCTTGAGGAAAAATATGTGCCAGTCTCTAAAAATGATTTCTGATGCGCCCCACCAGCAACCACCAGATCAAATCTAGCACTGACTCAGTCCTTTGATCACTGGATCAAGCTGTCAATGCACTTCATCTGAATAGAATACAGCAGCAGACAGGGCGATATTGCCTAACTTTTTCTCAATCTCCAACTTATCCGTACACAGTTATATTTTATAAAAATAAGTCGTAAGTCAACTACACAGTTATGTGGAAGAAAAACAACTTGTAAATGTTAATGACTCAGTCAGGATGCAGAGGCTCAAGACGCACCAAGTCCAACCCAGACCCTAAGAAAGAGGAAATCTTTACTGCATTGAATGAAGATCAGCAATAGTTTGTGATTCTACTCGATGTATCTAATGCATACAAATCAATTGAGCACTCAGTACTATTGAGGATAAACCACAAATGATCAGGCTATATGAGAGCCCCTTCCTGGATCCACTGGATACTCAGTGGCAACAGTCAGAAAATTTGGAGAGGGGCTGTACTTCATCTATAGGGACAATGTCTCTCGGAGTACCACAAGTGTCGTCACTCTTGCCAATATTATTCAACTTTGTACATGTGCCTGTTAGCTCGGGTTCTTGGACAATGTGGGGCACACTCAAATGTCTGCTGATGTCACGCAGTTTCACATTCAACAGGGTGAGAATGACCAAAATAAAATCTCAAGCTTTCCTAAAAATGTTCAGAACTGGATGCAAGAAAGTTTCCCCTGGCTGAAAGGGGCAAAATGGAGATCTGTGTATTTGGTGGAACACGTTCTTCAAACAGCCTCAGAAACTTGGAGGCCTACCAACCAAAGTGACGAAGGTTCAAAACCTGAGAGTAATGTTTGATGTTGCCACGGCCTTTTTAACCCAGATCAACTCTGTGGAGAATCGTGAAGATATTTTCCCGGTCTTTTTTTCAGTTTTACTTAGTTTAAACTAATAGAACACTTTACAGCCAAACCCAACTATGCTCCATATTTTTCTGTTTTATAGCCATAGGGAGTTTATGTGCTTTGCCTAGAATCATTGGCTGTTGAGCTGAGGACACGCTATGAACCTAGCTCCACATGGTCCATGGTCAGCAGCTGCCACTAGGCCCTATGTCCTTTCCGAAACCGTATGAATCCCTGCTCAATAAAATCCTGCTGTTATTCTCATGCACTCATAGAGTGGAACTTTTTACATCTTTGGTAATGGCAAGGTTAGATCATGGTAATGAAATCTACCAAAAAGACTACCAAAAAGTGATGGAGTTAAGGCAACAGCTGAGCCATGCTGGCAGATCATGTTTAAATCTCTGAAAACAAATTATATAGGGCGAGCATTGAAATCACTTTATTGATTATTGTTGTACAACTGACTCCTATTCACATTATGACATGATTGGGAAAGGATATGATGGATATTTTGGTGGCCTTGGATGCTGGATCTTGTGCACCAATCCATTCTGATAGTCAGTTCAAATACCCCAGGACCTCTTGCCACCAGAAGACGCAGCCCTCATTGCGTACAGTGAGTTGCTCTTCATGTTTAAGTACTAACAACTGACTTAGTGGGTTATATGATTGTTCGTCTAATCCCCTTTTGCCTTTGCCATGGACTTTTATCCATCCCTCTTTGGCTCCAGCTAGTTGTGATTTACCCATTCCTCACAGTTTGTGTGATTCTGAGCCTCGGGCAGTTTTTAACTCTAGCTTTATACCCTCCGATGATTTAGCCTCTCATGGCATGCCCAGCTCTGATTGTTTTCACTTGAATGACATTCAGGAGGCTGAAGCTATTCAGGATCTGGTTCCCCCTGTGCCATTGCTGGTGCCAAAATACATTGGGCCACGCCTGTCTCCTGGGATATAGCAGGTCTGTGGTGCAAGGTCTCTCTACCATCTTGCATTAAATTTCTTAACAACTATGACATCTGTCTTTTCCAGGAGACATGGGCTTTGGGCCCACTCTTTAGGTCAGGCTAGCTTAATTTCTTTATCCCTGTGCTTCCTAGTCAGAGGGGCAGGCCATTGGGTGGTTTAACCACTTGTGTTAAAGCAATGTTAAACAATTACCTATCCATTGTCATAACATCCTGGGCATTCAGTTAAAACGTGGGCCAAATTTAGGACTTATTTTAGTCAATGTCTATGCAAGAGGGGTCAGGGGGGTACGGTATCTTGCATTCTCCTCACACTCAAAACCTTTTTTTACAGAAGTGACCCAGGCACTTTAAGTTTATTGTGGCTGATGACTTTAATGTCACCTTTGAGCCCCTTGATTTGGACAATTTCTTAAACATGCATGAGGATGATATGATGTAGTCTGTTCCTTCTCTGGATATCCCTCCTATTAACAGGTGGTCACAAGTGGCAGTCCAGTTAAAATCCCTAACCATTGAGTTTGGGCTGAGGATCCTTAATGGACGGACAAGATCTGACTTAAAGGGCTTCCATACATATAATAAAGTCAATCGCACAAGCAGAATAGACTATTGTCTAATGATCTAAGGTTGTGGTAAACTATAATTGAAATGGTGGTAATGGAGAGGACAGAGAGTGACCACAATTCGCTCTCTGTACAAATGCAAGCACTTTGCAGGAAACGTTCCACAGACATAGGCCCTTCCATATACACCAAGGATATAAGTTTGACCAACGACAAACGCCATTTAAAATGTCTCCAGGTAGCAGGCCGTCCCGACCTGCTCAGCATTGTAAACACTGATCCTAAATGCTTACTGTAGTGCATTAATTAGGGGCACTTAGTAACTAATGATCAATTGATACCATCACGTATCATCTTTCTTTAGAGAGTCCCGGCACACTTTTCCATTGATAATAAATCAGGAAGAAGCAGAGTTGAAGGGAAGCATTCCTGGTTCAACACAGAATGTTGTGTGTTAAATTCATCTTTGATCAAAGCAATCAAAGCTAAGAACACAGCCCTAATCCCCGCACTTAGGAAGTCCTATAAAGGCGGCTAGTCATAAAGCTAAGCACGCTAGGGATGAGCAGGGGTGGATAGCGCTAAAAGATGCATCTTTTAACAAGGACTGCCTTAGATTCTGGACACTGGTTGCATGAGGTCCTGACAAGAGTGCACTGGATGTAACAATGAATATCGCTTCCGCAGACTGGGTTGATCATTTTAGTCATTTGTATTTTGTTGATCCCACTAGTCTGGCCTTGAGCAACATTGGGTACACCTGTTCAAACCAGTTCTTCTCCCAGTTCCACTCCTTTACAAATGTTTGCACTTTCTGATATTGTGCATTCACTTGACGTGGTTAAGCGATGTAGGGCCTTAAGCCTGGACGGTGTCCCAAGCTGACTTGTTCTTAACTGCCAGGGATTCTTGGTCTAGTTACATTCTTAAATTAGATAATGCAATATCAGCAGGGGCTCCAATTCCGGACTCTTGGAAGGTTGCCACTCTTGTACGTCTCCACAAAAAGGTTGACAGGTCCTTACCGAATAATTACAGGCCTATTAGTTTGATGGATTCCCTGAGGAAATTTTTCTGCCAATGTGTATCGGGGAAAATTCAGGAGTGGATGTTTGATTGTGGGATCGTTAATCCTTTACAAGCTGGATTCCATAGGGAAATTTCCACCATAGATCAAGTATTTCGGTTTTTGCTTCTGTTTTGGAGAGCGGTTACAATTGGCAAGGGGAACCTTTATGCAGCATTTGTGGATTTAAAGTCAACTTTTGACTTAGTTCCTCGAGCTGAACTGTGGAAGGTACTTACGGGCACGGCAATGCCTTCTCACGTTCTTTCAATTCTTGTATATTTATACAAGGACAATTATGCACGTTAGGTGGAGTGATCAAGGCCTGTTAACTGATAACATACTTGTTTCTAGGGGAGTGCGTCAAAGCTGTGCACCAGCGCCCACCCTATTTTCATTATTTATCAATGACATTGTTCCTTTCCTGGCCCAGGTAGAGTCAGACGCCCCTTCCCTAGAGAAAGACAAAGTTCCAATCCTTCCATTTGCTGACAATACTTTGTTGATCTCCAAGACCCCGAGTGAATTGGAAAAGCTCTGAACATCTTTCGATGAGTTCTCTCACACTCGAAGGCTGGAGATCAACACTTCAACAAATAAGTTAATTTCATTCAACCCTCACAAGTCACTTAAAAGGAACATTGCTCTGGGATATGGTGAATTCCTTCACCTATCTTCGGATAACGATTTCAGAGAGTATGGGTTCACAGCCACATATTACTATGGCGGTTATTAAACAAAAACATATCAGAGGTGCTCTAGTCAGGGAGTACTTTGCCTTGCACACTAAACCAATCTATCCGAACCATCCAAATCTATGAGGCTAAGGCTTTGGGTTCTGCTCTTTGCAAAGCAGAATTGTGGGGCTTCTTGAATACCCAGAAATTAATCAATGTAGAAAATAACTTTGTGAGGAATGTAGTCTCTCTTCCTAAGAGCCCCCCATTCATCCCTCTCTTTATTGATTTGGGTATTGAAGGAATGGAGTGTAAAGCTAGATTGCATCCTCGCTTGGATTGGAGGTGCTTCTGGACTACTCCAGAGCTTGTCCACTATGTAGAAGCCCTTCAGATGGTGTTAAAAGCTGACTGTCTCACCAGACTCACTTGGCTGAGGAGTGTCGAAGACTTGTTGGATTCAATTGGGTTGTCTGAATTGTGGGATCACCCAGAGGTTGCTTCATTTCTACCCAAGATTGATTTGACAAAAGCGCTATTGGATGGGGGTAGTTGCTGACGAATTGCGAGGTGCTGCTTCTTCTACACTATCATGCGCCTTTATTGATTTTAAACAAAAGAACAGGTACGAGGCATTTTGGGACCAGATTTTGGAACTCAAAGACAGGAAACTTTATTTCCAGTTTCGTGTAGGGGTTCTGCCACTAAGAACATTCACTTGTAAGTGGTCCAGTAGGGGAGCAATTGTATATCCAGCTTGTAACACCTAAAATGAGAGCTTACCCCATGTCTTGTTTGCCTGTCTAGCTTATATGTTGCCTTGCAGGAAGTGGATAGCCCCAGTTTGTAAGTTATTAGGTGTCCGCAATCATTTAGTTGTTTTTTGTATTCTTAGGAAGGACACTCGACTGGTCCTAGCCATTTTCGTTGCCAAGTGTCTGGGTGCTATGTGGCTCTTTAGAAAGAAAATATTACTTTCATTACGAAATGCTTGAAGTTGCTGGGTATTTTACTTGTTGTATTTTGATTAGTGTGTATTTGGCGCAGATTTTATTTTTTCTTTCTTATTTGCTTATTTTATTGCCTTGAATGTTTTGTATGTTAATACATATATTTATATTGTTGTTCTACTTTTATAGACTTGGTGGCCGAAATAAAGTTTTCAAAATGAATGACTGAATGAAATCAAAGTTTGTTAGACAAGGAGAAAAAGCAGACTGGCAAAAAAGTCAGGAGTACGTGCAAACACTAGACCACCAATATATCTCTATCAGGACTCTCCAGTGAGCCTCATCACATTAGAAAGTTTTAGGAAATTAAAACATGAAGTCAAATCCATAGGAGTTCAAATTCCAAGTATGTGGAAGTCTGTTAACCCAAACTTGAGTGCAGAACTCAGCTATATGCATTGAGAATATCTGTAAAACCAAAATGCCCAGACTAGCTTTTGACTAGCTCTTTGAAATCGGGGCAGCAAATGGGTAATATCGGCAAGACCTCGTGTCCCACACATGACTGAACCTGTCTCATGCCACCACAATGGACTCTCGTTCTCTCCTAAAAAGCACCTTGAAGTAGCTGTGAGGTGACACTAGTGCATACCCACTGGTTGAATAAATAAGACTTGGTCTGAGAAGGTCGAGTAATTAAATATGAGAACATCCTAGTACAGTGGTTCCCAACCTGTGGTCCAGGGGCCGCTGGGGGTCCGCGACTGCTTAGAAAATTAAATGATATTAGCAGATTAGGTCCGCAGCTTTCAGTAATGATTCGGTGGGGGTCCCCAGGTTCCGATAATGATTCAGGGGGGTCCCTGCATTCCAGCAATGATAAAGTGGGGGTCCACAGAAGTCAAAAGGTTGGGAGCTACTGTCCTAGTAGATAATCCGTGTGAGTATTTGTTAGTTAATTGATTGTGCAGATCTACCTGATTCATGTTAGTACATTCTATTGTGTTAGTTGCAATCATGTCAATGTTTTGGTGGGAAAGGTGATTGATTCATGTGGGTGCACTCTGACTCCTGATAGGGTATGTTCTATAATCAATCTAGTTCTCTACTCTTTCGGTGGATGCATGTCAGTGGTTTGGTTGGGTACATGTTCCATAAAAGTTGGAATTGCCTAATGCTAAGGTGGAAATACTGTCCAGAAACGGTCATTGTAAACCCAGTGCCAAGTAACGCTGGGTCAGCCCCTAGGAGACTGGCTACGACCTCTACCTATCTATGGTAAAGAACATTTCAGAGCCGTTATTGGTGTCTTCTGTGGCTCCTGATCTTTCACCCTTCCATGGTGAAGGGCGGAGAGGGGGGGCAGTCAAGAAAATAACCATGGTAGGCTGCTTCTTTGGTTCACTCCCTAGCTGCCAGACAATCTACAGCACTGACTTCAGATAAGGCATCTCTGTCCTTAGACCATTGTGTAGAACAGATTGTCTCACAGACTTAGCACAAATGCATATTTTTAAGCGGTGCTATCATCAGAAATGGGGGACCCTGCTTCAAACCCCTTTCAGTTCACACTATAACCCTTGTGGGGCGTGTAGTATATGTGGCCTTCTGAAGGTTATACGAGCCAGTATACTTTGTATTTATTTATTTAAACAATTAAGAGGACCCAAAGTCGAAGGGTCGTTTTATGAAAACAAATTAACAAAATTTAGTACATCTTTAAATATAAGTAATGAAAAAAGAAACATATACAATCTCAAAGAAAATATAAAAACATGGAATTATCAATTCAATAAAAATTACAGGACGATCAGCAGGTAATCCTGATCTGATACCTGCAGAAGGAAGCTTCAAATTCAAAAGCACTTTGGGCTAGCTGTACAAGCATTTTTGCTGTTGCAAACGGCCCATTTGCATAATTGGAATGTTTGCAAGCGCAAAAATGCCTTTTGTAACATACAAACTTCAAATTGTGATTTCCTAACTTGTTACCGAATCGTAATTTGGGTTTGCTAACACAAACAGAATCGCTATTTGAAAGGGACTTGTTCAGGGCGTCTCTTCCAAATAGGGAATCTGAATGGTAAGTAACAATGATATGTGACCAAAATGCGGTCTTGAAACATTCGTACTTTACCAACAACTGAAAGTTGGTGTTAACCCATTCGCAAATTATCCTTGGGACTTCTTTCCTTTTGAGAATGGTTAATAAATAAAAATGAGACATTTCATTTTTATTTTTAAACGTATCCCTTTATCCTTTAAGGAAAATGGACTGCTTTTAGTATATATATATATATATATATATATATATATATATATATATATATATATTGCTTTATTTAAAAGTAATCACAAATATGGTGGGCTGCTGACCCTGGCAGGCCACCAAGCACCATGATTTTGATGGCAGCGAATCCTAGTGGGTCACAAATTGCGAACTACCTCAATAATATTCATGAGGCAGGCCTATTTTCGACCCACTAGGTATCACTGTTTTGGAAATCAGGGCTTGATAAACCTTTTGTACACTAGTAATAGTGATTACTATATAATGGTTTGCAAAAAAACGCTATTTGGTAATTGCTATTACTACTGTTCGTACATCTAGCCCTTAGATGCGAGGTGGTCGCAAACAGTCCTCCTTCAGGTGCTGTTGTGTATGTTCTTTAGTTCAGTGGCTACCAGATATTTATTATTTATTATCTGGAAGAGTCAATAATTTAAAAACTGTTGTTCAGTGAATTTAGTACTCACGCCAATTTGTACCACAGAGATGATCTTATGATTAAACAAATTAGTCTCTCTGTATCCCTTAATTAAGTACCCGCTTCTAATTAAAATGCAAATGCAAAAATGTCAAAGACGAGAAAAGGGACTTTCCACAAGAGCTTTTATCACGGCGCAGAGAAGGCCCTTTGCGAGTATTTGCTTAATTACATTAGTTCATTAAACATTGAAGAAAAGAGCCCCCAGGTTGGCCCATAGCACGATCTTCCCACAGCCAGCGTAGTTTGAGAGCAGAAAATGCAAGTTTCCTGTATTCAGTTCAAGTCATAAAAAGAAGGCTGCCAATTATTGCGAACTGTGCCAACTAGGGGGTGGTTGATTGTTTCCCGCGTGATTTACTCTGCCTGGGCTGACATCTTTGCGGAGGTACCAACCATCTCTTCATGATATTCCCACACAGTCCTTAATTTTTGCCAGGGCTGGCAGTTGCAGGTGGTGGGCTCCAGCACTCATTTTCGGTGACCAAGATTTATTTTTCATCATCACAGCAAGATAAAGGCAGGGAAAGAAATAGTAAAAAGTGACCAAGGAAAAAGCTGGGATGGGAAAAAGCACTAAGAGTGAGATAAAAAGATAGTGCGTCTAGGGTTGTGGAAGAAAGAGGCATGAGGTAGAATCGCGATGAGGCAGTCTCGGCATTTGGTAACACTGCCTTTGGAAGTATCTACAGCGAGTTGATCAGAAAAACTTAGGCCCATATTTATACTTTTTTTGCACCATATTTGCATCTTTTTCTGACGCAAAAGTGGCGCAAGCTTACAAAATACAATTATATTTTGTACGTTTGCACCGCTTTTGCATCAAAAAGTGACACAAATGCGGCACACAAAAAGTATAAATATGGGCTTTAGCGCCCCTGCACTATAATTTTTACAAATGAAATATTCTCCAAGTGGTAGATGTTTTTACAGGTGTTTGGTAGTGGGTATATCCTGATTTCTGTTATCTTCAGGTGTACGACTGGACCGTGTCCGTGGAGGCCGACAAAAGTACCGGAGGCCATTGGATTTGGACAACTCAGGCACCTGCTCCTTCCTGAGCGCCCACCACACCCTGCCAGTAAAAAAGCCAAGTAAGTGAAGCTGTAATGGAGGATGGGTGACATCACATGCATTAATGTGGGTTGTATGATGGAACCACGCATACAGCAACCACACATGCCTGAACAACGCGGTCAGAACAATGACTGCGTTGTTTCCACGCATGCCTTTACCATGCATGCCTCTACAGCGATTTTTCATTTAAAGGCATGCCTAGTAAAGGCATGTGTGGAAACGGCATGCATGGTTGTTCGTATGCCACCACCAACCTAAAAACAGAAGTATTCTGACACCATCACCCTTAAAAACTACCCCGATATCCCCACCCACCTTGAGCCCTAAAACCGACCCCACCCCAAAAATAAAACAACCCAACCCCTAAAAACAAAATTACCCTGACCCCCCGCCCCACCCCTAAAAACCTGCCCTGCCTACCCTGAATACAAAATTAACCCAACCCCGCCCCTAAAAACCCAACCCCCACCCGCCCTAAATTAAAAATTACCCTGACCCCCAACCCTACAAACCCGCCCCCTACCTAAATACAAAATTACCCCGACCCCCACCCCTAATAACCCGCCCCCACCCACCCTAAATACAAAATTACCCCAACCCCCACCCCTAAAAACCCGACCCCCACCTGCCCTGAATACAAAATTACCCCAACCACCCACCCCACCCCTAAAAACCTGACCCCCTCACCTGCCCTGAATACAAAATTACCCCAACCACCCACCCCACCCCTAAATACCCGACCCCCTCACCTGCCCTGAATACAAAATTACCCCGACCCCCTCCCCTAAAAACCCACCCTCGCCCTAAATACAAAATTACCCTGACCCCCCTCCACTCCCACCACTAATAACCCACCCGTCCTAAATAAAAAATTACCCCGCCCCTAAAAACCCGACCTCCACCTGCCCTAAATACAAAAGTACCCTAACCCCACCCGTAAAAACTCACCCCACCCACTCTAAAAACATAATTACCTTAACCCCCAACACAAAATTACCCTGACCCCCACCCCGCACCTAAAAACCCAGCCCCCCACCCGCCCTAAATACAAAATTACCCCGACCCCCACCCCTAAAAACCCGACCCCCCCACCCACCCTAAATACAAAATTACCTGACCCCACCCCTAAAAACAAAATAACCCGACCCCGCACTAAAAACCATAGTACCGACCCCCTAACCCCGCCCCTTAAAAAAAATACAATAACTTAACCACCTCAACCCCTTCACCCCTGCCCCCACAGCTAAAAACTACCCCCAACCCTGCCCCAGCCCCACTTACCTGACCGCGTCCTCTCCTGATGGATCTTCCTTTTTCTCTGCCTTAACCACACCTGTGCGTTGTTCAGCACATGCGTGGTTAAGGCAGAGAAAAAGGCCGGCGCTGTTCAGGCAAGTGTCATTCCGCTTGCGTGAACAACACAGGCTTGGTTCCGGACGCATTGTTCCGGATCTTTCCCATTAATGTGTGTTTAACCTTCAATTCAAAATGGCGTTATCGTTGGTCTTCAATAGAGAGCCTTAACTCGGACATGTTTCATTGTGCAGACATCAGTAGTGTAGCAGGGATGTTTTAGGCCCTGGTGCAAACAAGGAAAATTGCCCCTTTTTCTGCTAGTGGGGAAGTAAAATGCAGCAAATATAACACTTTAAAGGGCCCCTTATGGCTCAGGGCCTCAGTGCCACTGCACCTGCTGCATCAATGGAAGTTAGACCCTTGGAACACATGTGACGAATACTTTTAAAAAAACCTTCATTCTTAAATTCACATGCAAACGTGCTCGTCTTCTTTCCAGTGGCCTACGCAAAATTGTACTAACGCCAGTGAAATTTGCTGTTGTGTATTTCACATAATTTGATTTTGCATAATGACATCCTGTGGGATACAGGATTGCACAAGAAATGCCATATTGGAACAGCAAAACCACACCAGTCAAACATGTTCTGCTCTAAGCAGTCTGAGGCCGGGTCCTTGAGTGACTTTTGTACTTGAGGTAGGCACTCACATATAATCGTCACTTTAGATACTGATGAATCGCGTTTTGTACATTGTTATACATTTCTGTGAAACTGTGCAGAATTTCAACAAAAAAAAACTGCCATGTGAGTCCTTCGGGGAAGTGTGGATCCCACCGATGCTCTGGTAATGCAGGAAAGTGTGTGTGTGTGTGTGTGGTGTGTGTGCATGTGCGTGGGTGTGTCTCAGTGATACTTAGCTACCCCTATAATAGTGTTAGTGCCGAGGCTCGCTCTGTTGACAAACAGCCAGAGAGCAGTGTCAGAGAAGAACTGCTACCTGTTAAAGGACACATTTTGTTTTGTAGTCCCCGGTAACATACCTAAAAACTCCACCCACCTACACAGTTACTAATACTAGAGGGACAATTGCCACGGATTGAAGTTGGAACCCTGCGTTTTCCCTTAGAAATGAGGAATTACCTATGGAATTCCACATTCACTTCATTATACATTGGGCTGTATACATTCAAATTACGAAAACAGCTAAATTCTATAGAAGAAAATAGAACACAGAGAATACCAACATTTTAAAATCTAATTCTACAAAATCTTTTAATAGATTGGCACACAGATAAGCTTTCAATTATTTCCCAAAGTGCGGGAAAAGGAGCCTTTCAATAATTTCCAGTGATAGGAAAAAGAGCCAACAGGAATTCCAGCTTGCGGTATAAAAGTAGAAATAAGCCTTACTGGTAAAAATGTCGGGGGGGGGGAAAGTTGTAAAAAGAATTTAAAAAATCAAAAAGTCTTCAAAGTATATGCATTTTACTACATTACTAAATGGTTGCTAATGCAGAAGGAGCAATAGGCTAACAAATAAAAGGTACCTGTTCACAATGATAACTTTACATGTGAGTAAGCCTACATGTGCAAAGTAACACATTTTACAGTAACTTTATTACTTTTGGTCATTCACCATTTCCAATTGTAAAGTTACTCAGAAGTGTAGACTTACATGTTCACATCCCACTGTATCAGTCGGTGGACTAAGTAGAAACCTCAAATACCACCGTGAAGTTACTTCTATTAGTGACTTTAGAAAAACGTATTTTACATTTTTATATTCCGCACACTCAGGAGAGACCTCCGTATTCAGTGCAGGGATCTCCCTGTGGTAAAGTTTAGGGAAAATTATAAAAGCGTATTAAAGTTTTTCAGAAATACATTTTTTTGTATGTTGAATGTTATGGGTGGTTGTCTGTCCGTTTCTAACCCCCTCACTATCCCTACCTTAACCTGTTCTCACCCCTCCCAAAACGTTTCCCATTTTGTTGTGGATATTCCCTTTTTTCCAGCCACTCCCAACATCACTCCCACATTTACTTCTAAAACATATACTTATTTGTGTGAAGGTCTCCAAACATACAAAATAGTGGAAGTGGGGGCAAAGACAACGCATCTGAATAGCATTTAGTAATATGTTATTAGTACTACCGTTGTACTACTAGACATACTACGATATGCGGTTTTGTATAGGCCCCTATGTGGGTCGAGATTGTGTCCTCACCCCCATCTCATTCTATCATTCCCCCAACCCCTCTGGCATCTCCCCATCCCAGGGTTTACAAGTTTTCAGCAGTGCCATTTTGAAAGCAGTTATATTTCCACTGTATAGTGACTCAGTACGAGTTCAGTGACAACCTTTTCTGCAAGGGAAGGCCTTTAATGGTGAATCTTCCTTAATGACAAGATTTTTGAGACCGTCAGAGCTGAAGTGAGGGAGCAGATAAGCTTTTTAGACAGAGAGAGGCAGGAGTGCCAGCACAGTTAAGAAACAGGTCTACGTTAGTGAAAAAAGGAGTAAAGCTCCTATAATTTAGCAGATTTAGAGACAGCCCCAGCATCAGGGACAGAGAAAGAAACTTCATTAAACAGCTTCTAAATGAGCGCAGCCTAAAGACAGGCCCCCTGCTGGAGAGAATGGAAGAATAAAAGCCGCCTCTTAACGAGAAACAGCCTAAATATAGTGCCCTTGTGACTTTTGTTGGAGAGACATCCATAAATAGTCCCTAAGAGAGCACAGCCTATAAACAGTCCAGGAGACAGAGGGAACATATCCAGAATCATCCTTCTGTAGAATGAGCAATGGGGAAGTCAGAGACAGCATCTACTTAAGCAGAGAGATACGCCACCTAGAGCGTCTCACATCATAAAGACAGAGAGAGAGAGGGAGAGAGAAAGGAGAGAGGTGTGATGGAGGGAGCGAGAGAGTGATCTAGTGAAAGTACAGGGAACATAAAATATTTCTAGAAGCATGTGCTAAACTTTGATTTGTGTTTTCTTCTCAGTCAACAAAGTGGTGTCCCATCTGCTACTGGTGGAACCTGGGAAGATCTACGCAACTTCAGACCCTGGAGTGCCAGAGAACGACGTACGGACACTGACCACTGTTTGTGAGCTCATCAACCGTGAGCTGCTGCTCATCATTGGCTGGGCCAAGCACATCCCAGGTATGGTGACATGCTTTAACCAAAGTCAAAACACAGCGTTGGACTGCCTTGTTGGGCAGTTTGACATTGCCAGATGGGCCAACTTGAAAGAGTCAGTGTGTGGGCTTTTTTTGTAAACCCTGGGCCATGACAGGACCAATACAATAGTCTACAGATTGCTCTTTTAAACTGACCCTTCTCAGTGCCAGCCTGCCACCAGGCCAGTCCAGCACTGGCAACATGTATCTGTAAAGCTCTAAACGCAAAAATGTAAGTGAAGTCTGGGGTTTAAGATAGTGCTCTCTTAAGGTGGTTGGAGAATGAACACCTTTTGATGAGTGCTATAGGTTTGAAAAGCTGGTAACCCCATTTATGTCTGGAAAGACATTTTGTTTGTCTGGTGGGTTAATAGAACCAGAATAAGGGTGGCACCTGCTTAATGTAGTTTTGTTGATAAGTATACAACACCATGACTGCTAGCAAGAGAACACCAAGTGAATGCAACTGGAATGAATGGTAAATGTCAGGGGAAGCTGTTGCACCTTGTAAAACAATAAGCCTACATCCATGTCAGGTATATTCCTCTGGTGCTTTAACGAAACCAGCAGTGAGCACTGTGGTGCATTCTCCTTCCATCGAAAGCTCTCCTTAAACACCCACACAAAAAACACAGCCAAACCCTCCACATTGGGCTTGTGGTTACACTGTCTAATGGTGCCAGGACAGGTAAAAGTGGTCCATATCTTTCCTAAACTATTCATGTATGTGCTCCTGTTAATCAGGGATGAAGTAAAATGTGGGCTAAAAGTAAACTGATTTTGATATATTATTACAGTTTTTGCTAATAGTAATGGAGCGAATTTAATTTTGTTTCAAACTATGGGCCTGATTTAGAGTATGGTGGATGGGGTTACTCCGTCACAAACATGACGGATATCCCATCCCCCGTATTACAATTCCACTATACCCTACGGACATCATAATATGGCGGACGGAATATACGTCACGTTTGTGACGGTTTAACCCATTTGCCAAACTCTATATCAGGCCCTTAGTCCCATATTTCACCTTTGTAAAGTGGATCAACATTTATTTTCTCTGTTCCTTTATGCCATAATTTATTCTTTTATAGAGCAGCTACCTAATAGTTCCTAGGTATTGAAGAACCTCCTTATCCAGGAAAGAGAGCATTGACAATCTAGTTTGTGCAAAAAAGGTGTCCTAAGCACCTTTCTAAATATAAGAAACTGTTTGGTCTGCCTCAGAGGCAACTCCTTGTGGTCTACGAAGGTAGGGAGCTATCAAGCTTGGTGGCTCAGTGACTTATACATCCATCCAAGGAATCGGTGTTTGACATCATGGTCACAGGCTCAAATCCCTGTGGGATCACTCAGCTTTCCATCCTTCTGCAATCAATAGAATGAGTACCATTGAGTTAGGGTACAATGAACATCAGTTATTCAACGAAAAGATGCCCCAATTGGTGAATGTGTGCTTTACAATTACATGTGTTATGTAAAGGGTTTAATGTAACATCATAGCCTAGCATATGTGGCTACGGCTCAGCCTTCTGGAATACTGATATGCCAGTTGAGTGCTGTGAGTGGTCAGTGTGTAATGCTGGGCATGTCTCCTGTGTCTGTGTGGGAGAGATCACGTGCGACGAGGCAGAGCGGTTACCCAGCTCCTGGTGGGCCGACATCCTATTTAAACCTGTAACCAGCCTCAGTAAAGAAGCTCTTGCATGCACTACAGACTCCGCCCCCATAATGAGTAATTACATTTACCTTGTGGATTCCAGTGAGCAGTCCAGCTTCTGAGACCCTTGTCACAATCTCAGTTCAAGCAGAATCTACTGGATCTAAGCTGTTTTGTTTGTGGTTTTTGCCCAGTGATCAAAGGAAGTGTGGTTCTTGGTAATGGCATCTGAAAATATAGACTGCAAAAATACTGACTGCCAATCGAGCTACCAAATATTAATATCACCTAAATCCACTACTAAGCACTTGCTCCCCAATAAGCATATTGGCCCAGTACTCCAGTGACTTGGAAGTGAGTATGGGGGAAACAGAAGGTGATGTAATGTAATGTGTAACATAAGGTGGATTTGTGGAGTGCTGCTTCTCATCCCCAAGGGTATCCAGGCGCTAATGGGTGGAATCGTTGATTTTTTCTCAGCACTGGTAATTACCTGCAACTGCATTCAACTGCATTGTTATTTGCCTATTATGCCACTCGAGGCAGATGGTAGACATGTGACTATGGCTAGATTTAAGAACGTAAAACTATTTCTGAAGTTATATTTTTGACCTATGTTTTCCCCTTTTATGATTTTACCAATGTTTGTTTTCACCTAGATCTAGTAGTAGAGGTGTTGACAGGCATGCTGTGGACAGGAGGCTACCAAGAGCTGACAGTTTGTTGGTCACTCTGTGAGGCTTGTCCCAGTTCTGGCAGAGTTGGTCACTGTGGAGCTCTGCCCAGAGGGTGACATGGTGGCACCACCCGGCCAAATGATGACATTGAATTTGGGTCTGCTCGTGTCTGCCCTGGAGCCTACTAGTCCTGTAGAAAATTGCGATTTCTTTTTTAATGCCACGAAAGACGTGCAAAATGATGTGAAATTTCGCAAAAGTCACTGATGCATAGCACATGAAAATTACAATCAAGTTCAAATCTCGTGTTCAAACGTTTTTTGAGATACTCTCAGATGGGCCAATTCAAGTAGAAAATGTCTGCCGCAAGGCAGTCTGTGCTCGAACCTGCACCCCACAGTTAAGTTAAAAAAAAATAGAATTTTTGCAAAAGTGAAATTTGCTGTATTTTGCGAAATAAGCAAATTTCGCAAGCATAATCAACATTTGCAAAAGCCTAGTGCGGCATTCATTAAGGGCCAGATGTACGAAAGGATTTTACACATTCTGTGTCTATGGGAAAAAGCTTTCGTACATATGGCCCTAAGTCTCTGCAGGGAGCTGTCCATCGTCCCTCAGGGAGTTGTCACTGCATTTGTAGCTGTCCAGGTGCTGACCGGCAGTTTGTCCCCGCATGGAGCTTTCCATATGGTTACGCGATCGGAGCTGGACGAGTGAGGACAACGGTTTAGGTACCACCGGGATTTGTCAAGGTGCGGACGTTGTGCAGCCTATTAATGAATATTATAATTAAGTCCTTGCTGGGACTGCGCGGACAACGATCCAGGTGCTGACAGGAATTGAACCGCAGAAAGCTGTCTCCGTGGTGACGTAGATGGGCTCCCTCAGACAGGTGTCCAGCTCTACAGAGAGAGCTAACCACAGCAGGGAACGTCCAAGTACTGACGCAGAGAGAATGATGCGAACTACTGAAGCAAGGAAAGTACCCCCTTTAGGAACGGATCTTCATTTTCGCTTGTGCTGCCGGAATTCCGCATTTTACAAGTTTTTCGGTTGAACATTTCGTTTGTGCAAAGCAGGCGAAGTACCTGGGTGAAAAAAACGCCAAAAAAGGGAATAACAGAAGGGAATCGGCCAGAAGCCCATAATGTTCTCTATGCCGAGAGCCACTTGATTTATGCGGCTGGAGAGGGCCAGATTAAGCAGCAAAGTTGACTAAATTATGCAGCAAGAAAAGGCAAATTATGTGGTGTAATGCGGCAAAGGCAAATTATGTGGCGTGATGGGGGCACATTTTGTGGCAGTGCTATTTCAATATTGTCCGTTTTTTAGCCATGTTAACACAGCCTTAGGACGGTTTCACCTCGGTAGTACCACTTTAACACCCCAAAACAGCAGTAAGCTTTGGAAAGATGACCAGTCAACCTTTGCGAAGGTCCTTCCGCTGTGTGGCAAAACATGTTGCTGCTTTTTTACTAACTTTGAGCTAGAAATAACTTGTTTTTATTGTTAAAATCTGCGAAGTATGTCGCCGATTAAGGGTTATGTGGCAAATTCATTAAATCCATAACTATGCGAAAAACGCCACAGATTCGCATAATTCCAGTTGTCCAGTGCCTATGTCTCACAGACAGTCATAAAAAGGGACAGTACTTCCACAACACGGAATTGCCCATTCCCATGACTGTGTACTTCCTGGTACAGGAACATTGATTCTCCATTCTCGATTCCTTTGATATTTTCAAACCTTGGCCCGCATTTACAAACATTTTGAGCTGGGTTTGTGTCACAAAAGTGATGTAAACCTGCACATTTTTTAAAAATGTATGTTCAAGTGCAAAATGTGTTTTTCAGTGGAAAGTTGTCACAGTAATGCAAAGTTGCATTACTCTGTATTACTCTGCGTCAAGGGGGTGTTTCATGGATAGTACTTGGGCATTCTCATGCAATCTTCCATGGTTTTAAATACAACGCCCTGTCTTCTTACAATAGTAGACAGGGATTTGCACCAAAAAAAGGCTACTTTGAAGTAAGTGTTAAAAATGAGAAATGCATTTATTTCTCTAACTTCCCACTTTGCTTGTGTGTTGTGCTCTGTACAGCACACATTGGAAGTGGAAAAAGTTTTAAAGTTAGTCTAAGCTTAGTATATTGAACTGGAATAGTACCATTCCAGTAAAAAAGCTATACTAGAATTGACACAGACGCCTTTGCACTATGGTGCAAATGTGTGTGTGCGCGCTAGGCAGCCTGATTGTGCCATAGTGCCATATTTTAGCAGAGTTGGTGTTTCCTGCTCTCTCTCTCTCACACAACGCTGCTCAGTAACTATGGGTTCACCATTACGTTGTGAGACACATTTGTAAATCTGGGCCCAACTGTCTGCAGGAATATATATGCAGGTGCCTACGGGGTTGAGGTCTCTCCGTATTGTTCAACCATCTTGATTTTTACAGGTCCCAGCATGAACCTTAGTGCATTCCCCCCTCCGCCCCCCCCCCCCCCTTATTATTTGGGCAAAGGTGGGCCCTGCATGATTTTTTATTTTTTTTACAGGGATGAACACTTCATAAATCGGGCTGTTGTTCAACGCAACATAACTTTTGCAAGGGTGAAACTCGTATGATTTGCCAAGAGTTGGCCGTGCAGGGTGTTTAGATGAATGCACATGCACGACTTGGGCATCGGTGAGCCTTGAATGATTTAGACAGGAAACGATCAAACTGTTTTAGGGAGGAGAATGCGTCATGAGTTTAATGGCACTTGACCTTGTAGGACGTCGCTGGTACTATTTGTAGGTAGTGCCTTCCTCTACTCGCCACTCCCGTGCTTCGCTTCTCTCTACACCCGCTCTCTCCTCCCCACCTGTCCCTGCTGCCTCTTATCCCCTCTCCTCTCTTCTTCTCTCCCTTATTGTTTTAAAAGTTTATCTTTTACCTTCCTTCATACTCATACCCGCAACCCCCCATTTCATCCCTTTGATGTCCTCAGTCTTTCATCTTCATCTCTTGTTCTCATCTATTCTCTGTCCACCACTCATGTTTTCCATTTTTCCCGCGGCATCTACCACATTCTCCTCTGGGCACCTCTATTTAATTCCCTCTTTTTTGCATTCTCTACTCTTTCCTCCCCGCCTCGTCCTTTTTATACCTAAGCTGCATGCCCGTTACCACTCTCACCCCCATTCTCCATCCTTACACGTCGTTGCTTCTTTTCTCTCCGCCTTCCTTCCCCTCGTCCCTTTTCTTCTCGGGCTGCCTCCTTCTCTCGCTTCCTTTACTTCCCCTCTGTCCCTTTTCTGGTTGTTCCTATTACCTGTCACTCAGTCGTGGCCCA
Organism: Pleurodeles waltl; assembly: GCF_031143425.1. Classification (NCBI taxonomy): domain Eukaryota; kingdom Metazoa; phylum Chordata; class Amphibia; order Caudata; family Salamandridae; genus Pleurodeles; species Pleurodeles waltl. Next base: position 415,969,427 of record NC_090448.1, on the reverse strand, counting down.
AAAAGGCCCTGTCCATCGCGGACAGCGCCCTGACCTTTCCCAAAGACCTCCAACCGCACCTCTTCTTTCCAATTAAAGCAGTAGTTTGAATAAACCCAATCAGGCTGCCCCCTGATGGCGGTATCTGCTCATCGCAGCCCGGTGTGGCGCCCATTGACAGCCCCACAGAAGGCGCGGTGATTACCATCTTGCAATCACCGTTATCAAGGGTCACTTCGGCATTCTTGCGCTGCATGTGCTCGAAGAAACCCCCCAACCGCGGGACCCTCAAAGGACGGGCGCACGGTCTGCCGCCCGATAGGAATCTCCAATAATTCTCAATTAGGGCCCAAAAAAAGACCACTCAATAAAACAATTACCGCCCTTTACCTTCGTGAGCAGATAATCAGACGAGCCCGCGGCTGGCAAATGCTGCGGCATAAAGGTTTGTGAATTGAAAAGTTGACAGACGCTGAGCTTTCTCTTTTCGTCTTTTCTCGACTTCACTGTGGGAGTCGTCAGCGGGTGGGGGCTGGTATGGCCCCTAGAGAGGGATTGGTTGAAAAATGGCACCGAGGTTTTCCGAAAGAAGCCTCCACTGCTTAATTTGTACAACAATTAAGTCCTGAGCCCCAAAGTATATATTTTTGAGGAGGCGACTACCTGCGCTGTCGAAAACAAAGGCGGCCTAATTTGGATTCCATTCATGCGATTTCCTTGTCACCCCACACTTCCTCCCGCTTTATCTCCCTCTAGCAGGTTCTTTTTCAACCCGGCTTTCTGTCCCTTGTCACTATTTTGCTGTTATCCTCCTCCCCTTCTCACGTTTCCGCCTTTCTTTCTCCTGCTCTTGAAAAAGTCTGCTGAAAAATAAGTCCCGTTCCTCCAGAGAAAGTTTCGATGCCCACCACATCTAACCGCATACATGTGTTAAGCAAGGCCTGTTCCCTCTGATTGGCTTATGGAAACATGATGTATACTGCCTTCCCAGGGCCTACACTCCTTACAGTATTGCAAACTGTCAAGCCTAAAGCAACTAAAGCCAGCAAATGGAAAGCAAGAAAATGTGAGTTAATAACCACAAAGCCAATGGCAATCAATGGGTAGAATGCATTCCTAGGTCAACTTTCTGAATGTTGCCAAGATGTCTTTGACAAACCAGACAGCTGCACTGTATGGTGGAATGCAGCCTAAAAATGAAATAAGTGTTGGCAGTGGCAGTAGGTATCGCTTTTAAATGAGAGTGCCTTCTCAGCCAATGATGGGTTTAAGCACTTAATAAGACATCATGCTTGAACTCTGTCACTCATGTTAGCACCCATTGCGTCCATTCACCCAACAACTGATTCATTCTTGCATTCAACCACTCAAAGAACCACAGTAAATTCACACAAACCCAAAAACATGTCATTCACACACAAACCCAAGAACATATATAAGATAAATTACAAGAATAAAAGTTGAAAAATAAAACATGCATGGACCTAAACCGGGCAGGCATATACTTGCAATAACAAATAAAATTAAACATAGCAGAAGGTGGACATCTTGCAGTGGTATTTTTACACTCGGTGTTTTGTTCTTTTAATGTTTCAACATGACCACCATGCTTGGAACCAATGTGTTGGTCATATTGGAATGCCAGCAAAACTGTGGACAATATCGTTCCATGATGGTGAGATGATCTAGAGGCTGTGGCCTCATGGGATGTGGTGCACTGAAGATTAAAAGAACGGCAATCATGCAGCCTGTTAACACTGTCTGGCTGTACTATGCCCTGATAATAATGTAAATAAAAAAAATGAGAAGGAAAGAAATGAGAGGAAAAATATAAAGCTGAGGAACTGGCTTAGCAGTTCTGAAACTGAAGTGCACTCATTTTCAAGTGAATGTGCACATGATCAGAAAAAATGCCACAGCGCCTGGGGCACTATAGCCAATATGTGCAAGGTCAGACTGGCCGTAGCAGGCATTTCCCTAATAGGCTGGAAGCGTGGGGCATGCTTTTGTTCCTGGGGGCTGGTTTTGTAGTAGCGCACAAGTTTTAAAAGCACTGCAGAGTTACTCGTATATCAAACAGTGTTCAGGCAACAATAAAAGTGCCAAGATAACTGTGGTGATCAATGTATCTGCTGGAAAGAGATCAGGATTTTGTTTAGTGGCTGTTTTTACTCACCTAAGGTAGTGCAGAGGGTAAATATGTCTGCTACAAAGAACGTGTACTATGCAGATCACAGAACAGTGCAGTTCATTAGTTACAATCATAATCTAGCACACTGAGCTATGAACTGCCATCAAAGAGCTGCATGCAAACTGCATAGTACAGGTTAGAAAGTTATGTTTTTTCCCCAGCCTTTGATTATCCTATCTTGCTAAAAAGGGTTTGTTTGGGTAGAAATACATTGTTATTAGTAAAGTCAATGCTAACCACTGTGTAACGTTCTGAATCCTGAGTTTAAGCTTCCCGGACCAAGCACTCTAGAAAAATGCCTACCAGTATGGATGACGTGAATCCTACACTTTGTGGTTCCATTTGTCATCATTTTCTATACACTGAGTTACACACATATGTTTCATTGTCTTTGTATGTGTGTATAAAGTAAGGTGCTCCAACACTTTACGCTGGTGTGTGTTATGTAAAATGTAACAACACCCTACACTGGTGTGTGATGTGTGCTCCAACAGCCTTCACTGGTAATAGGGCATCTATAAAACAAATGAAATACATGTGAGTGAGGGACTGTGGAGAGATGAGAGGCACAGTTAAAGTGTGGTGGCGAGGGAATCATACAAGAACCCTAATAAAGAGTGTTGTATCCTAGTGCACTGTAAGGTTATCATTTACTATGCTTTAAAAACTAATACAATTGAATATGCAATGAAAAATGTGTTGTACAATGAAGTGTTTTTGTCATTTTTTAATCATTTTTTTTTGTGTTGGGGGGAACTCTGCAAGCCTCATGGTAGTGGTCAGGCTCGCTCGCTATGCGCCCTATGGGGGCTGGTCTGAAAACATTTGCCAGGACTGCTTTGGGTTCCAAGTCAGGACCTGAGTATGTGAAGAGCCTAACCCATTGCACCATGTTGAATGTTATCGTGGATGCAAGCAGAGTTCTTCAGACATTGACTCCATTGCATCCACTCTGTTGCTGTCTGAGTGACAGCATTTTTTCTCATATGATTTCTTTCCCTTTCATTTTTTTTATTTCCAATATCTGCAACATATCTCCTATGTACATATTATGTATTGTTAATGTTTTTATTAATTGATCATGGGAAACAAATAGGTATGTCAGACCTCCCAGAGATTCAACCAAGAATTATTACAGTGCAAATCTTTTACCCCATCCGGCTGTGACGCCCGGCAGTTTTAGGAGGCAGAGGGGCGGACGGGAAGCATACTCACACTTTCACACACACACACACGCATGCACGCACGCACTCACATCCATTAAAAACACTCAACATTCAAACGTGCACGCACGCACCAAGCATTCATTAAATAAGATCACACACAAACACACACACTTACCTTCAGCCTCGGAGGTCCCAGGAGGGTTGGGACTGCTGCCTTACATCATTGGCTGACCTTAGGTGAGCCAATGAGGGAAGGCAGCAATCCCAACTATGTCACAGAGTGAGATGGGGTCAGTGAGACTGCTGACCCCACCCCACCCCACTCTGTGACGAGGTGTCACTGATTGACACTCACCCTGGGCGCTTCAGGGCATAAACCGGAAGCGCCCAGGTCGAAGCCAATGGGTGACGCTTCCCTCGTCACCCGAGGGAGGGCCTCAAGGCACCTTTGCTGAGCTGAGGATGTCACGCCTACAGGAGCTGTGACCGCTTCAGCCCAGCAAAGTTCAGCTCAGGCAGCCAGGAGTTTGTGCAAATAACGCATGTCTTCTCCTGGCTGCCTGACCTGAACATGAAGAGTGTCTGTCAGGCTGACCTTTGTTCAACCTGACTAGCACTCTTCATGAGGGGCAAAAGGTGGAGGGGCATGGCCCGTCTGCCCTAAAGGATGGGCCGCGCCTGCCATCCAGTTTGTCAAAGGGGACAATCAACACCAAAATCCTTACATACAAGGTAATCTGTGAGTTATCGTGGAGCAAAATACACGGCTGTAGGCTAAACACAGTACAATAGCAAACAACCGTTAAAGGCTTATTGACTTTAACCTATGTGTTTCATAATAAATAAACAAGACCTTTTGCCTTTATTGTAAAGTTGATAAAAACTGATCAGAACTACGGCATCTAGTATAACTTTTACGAGTGGCTTGTCATTATAACCGACTCAGACCTACTGTATTGAGTGCAAGCTTTCCCCCAAAGCAGTCAGGCACACAGTAATGCCTTTACAAATATTTTCAAAATTACAGTTGTCAAACCCAGATTAAATTCCTCCTAAGAGGGCCTAATAAGCACGTCAGATAAAGGCAGGAGTAAATCTATTTGCAAGCCGGAAAGGAAAAGGGCACCCCGTAAAAATTGGTGGTAGTGTAGGTGAAAGAAACATGTGATTGCACTTAGATAGATAGATTGTTTGAAAAAACAAAGGTTAACATGACATCATAGTTAGGTGTTCTAATATAATAAAAACTAATGTTTAAAAACAAAAAAAACACGGAAATTCATAAGTTATAGTTTACTGAGTTAACCACATTTTAACGCCTTGCTTTGCAGTCCTTGTGATCTCTCATATTACCTCTCTCACAACATGTTAAATGACATCACTCCTGACATCTCAAATTATATAATTGATGATGTCATTGATGACATCACCCACATCATCCAGTCACCGTGACAGCATCCTATAGCATTTGTGGACTTTAATTTATCTAACGCAGTATACCTGTGGCCAATACGATTACCAGGTTAATCCCCAAAGGGCCTGTAATTTAAGTTACAAGTTCACTAGAATTGCAGACAATATGGGGACAGTTCAGATCCTGAGTTTTTCCACTAGACACTGCAGGGCACATCAGGAGTGAGCGGGCAAACAGTCGAGTCAGATCCTCTTAGAAGTGCCAACACTGCAGGCTCCTGCAGAAATATACATCAATACACGTTTTGGGGAATAAAGTGTAGGATCCAGTGTTTTCACAAAAACGACCACATCCTTGACTGGGACCCTTCACCTACACCGATTCTCACGTTTGTGCCTAGTATTACACCAGGGAATTGGTCTGCTTGAACGGTGAAAAACACTGGACCTGCAGGGTTCTTGCAAAACATGTGATCCAGTTACTGGGCCCATCAGAGTACCTTCTCCCCAGCATGTAATGAGGGCCTTTTATTTCATGAAAGGAGGTGAAATAACAAGGTTGAAATCTGCAGTAAAATGGAGTAAAATGTGCAGAAATTAGTATGAAAATAGCGAATCCTTCATGAATATCTCAAAAACCCTGCTTTGGGGTTAATTCCACCCAGCCTTTAATTCCAGCTAAACACCTAGATCACTCATAATGGGCACCTAAGTGGTTAACAAATGCCCCTGAAGTATTATTGACAATGCGAATAAATGAGATGGCAAGATGATCATTTTTCTCCAAAGAAGGTCTGGTTTTGCAGTGAGCTTCCCCCAGGTTTAACCCCCTAAGTTTATCATGTTGCCAGCCTAAAGACAGCTTTAGTTGTCTTGTCTGCCTTGTGCAAACCAAAAAAATACCTGTATGTATACATGCATAGAGGAGTGTGAGGTTAACCCTCATTATCCTTTGGACTGTTCAACTTGAACTCACATTTTGCTTTCACCTCCCACAGCATTGGGGCAGTGTGTCAGCCCACTAAAGGAATTGGTTGTCTTTCTCTTTGAGCGATGGTATTTCACTTGGTCACATAGGCACGTCTGCTAAAAAAGAATTGCACTTCAGTGCAAGGACTAGTGGGACAATACATTACAAATTGTTTTTTTATGTCCAAGATGTATTGCTTTTTATTTTGTTATTACTGTGCGATTAAACTTTGTCTTCATTTTACAGTAATTCAAAGCCAGTATTACCTTTAAACATATTTTCCTTTGATGTGATGTGCATTATAACTCAAAATGATTTCTGTGCCTGTTTTAAGTACACTTGCCTGCTCGGAAATATCCGAAACATCTGCATTAAAATGCTCTAAAATTTTATTTTTTTCATTTACAATTTTATTTCAAGTTTATAGCTGCCATATTTAGGTGGCAGAATATTTTTTCTTCTATTTATTATTGTGGCATGATTTTGCAAATAAAAAAACGTAGCTATTGCACCAGCTTGCTAAAGTCAGATTATTCAGTTTATTTATGTTTGCACCTTGGTTGAACAGCTTGCCACCTAGTGGTGGTTTTCAATCCAGATCCTAGCTGTGCTGGCCAATTTAACTCATTTTCCACTGAGAATCACCTTGTTTTCTCCTTCAGGGTTCTCCATCCTCTCCTTGGCCGATCAAATGTCACTGTTGCAGAGCGCCTGGATGGAAGTCCTCATTCTTGGCGTCGTCTTTCGGTCATTGGCCCTGAACGAAGACCTGGCGATCGCTGAGAACTTCTTGCTGAGCCGCGAGCAGTGCCGCAGTTCAGGGTTGTTGCACCTCTACACAGTCCTCCAGCAGCTCCTCAGAAAGTACCGGAAGATGAAACTAGACAAAGAAGAGTTTGTCGTCCTCAAAGCCATGGCCCTGGCAAACTCTGGTAAGGGAGCTTGCTGTGGGTTCAAGGACACTGTGCGCTTATGGTGAAAGTGTTGCAGAATTGCTTCCTTAACTAGAAATGAGAGGGTAAAGCATTTATTTTCATAATACCAGAAAATGTTATTGAGCATGAACAAGGCTTATGGGTCTGAGCATGGTAAAAGTATTCACAAGGGCAATACAAGAGCAGGAATTAATAAAGGCAGTGTGGTCTAGTGTCTACTTTAGACTTTGGAGTATATTATTTACTCTGTCAGGACGATAGAATAAAATACCTCATCACCTTAACAGAGCAGTCATACCCCGAACTTAAAGATGTCTGCCGGCCCAGTTGGCATCTCTTAACATTGACAGAAGCCGTCACCACAATGGTTCCTGTCTTGGCATTAAAAGTTTGGCTGACGGTTTTGTCCGTCAAACTTTTAACAAGTTTTTGCATTTTCAAAACAAAATTACAAAGGTGGATTTTATTTTTGAAAATACCAAATCTAATGGCCTCCACACAGTGAGAGATTTATCCCATGGTATGTGGGTTATTTTATAGTTTTCACTGCCCCTTACTGCCAAGTTTTACCTGATGGTGAGTAAGCGTAAAAACTAGCCATTTGAACACCCACTCTAAAACAGATGTTGAGGTCTAATGGCCAAACCAACTGAGTATGTGAGCAACCGAGATGGAGTACTCTCTGTTGCTGACATACTTAAGGTCCCCCCGTGAGTGAATCAGGTCGGAGGACCTTCAGTTTGGTGGACAAGGCACTCTGTTGGAATTGCATCAAAGTACCCTCCCTGCCAAAGTCGAAATTAGCCCCTAAGTTACATCAAAGTTGCTAAACCTAGAACATAGACAATTGGCATCTATCCCTTGCACTTCACCTAAACCTGGTCATTCTACTCAAATAGCAGTACAAAGCAGTGCCTCAGAAGCTACAAAAAATGAAAAGCATTACACTGGACTGCCTAGCAGTGCCCTAATTACTTTACTACAATGTTACTGTTTTCCACATACAAAAGAAACATGTCAAGTCTGGACTACCAGCAAGGACTTTCTCAAAAACATTTATCTCTTCTACACTCATCAGAAGGTGTAAAAATACCCTTCATCGATGTTCCAGCAACAAGAACTGCCATTAGAAAAGGTATTGGTATTTCCTGGTTGTGGCAAGCATGCCCCTGAGAAATGTGGATTACCAGCTGAATAGGAAATGACAGGCCACTCTTAATCCGGGTTTAAGTCTACTAACTAGAGTAATCCGTACGCTTGCCTCTGGGGTGGGTACATTGTTCACCCTTACTCAGAGCCGCTATAATGAAATGTATCCAAACAGTACCAGTGAGGGATGACGAGGGCTGACTGGGCAAGCTGGCCTACACCAGGGTAAAAACACTTCCTGCAACACTGCCTCTCTTTGCAGCATACCTTGGTAAAAACACAGCATAGTGATTTATCTTAGGCATTGGCCTGTTGGGATGGCAGGCACTGCAGCTTTTGTCGGATGGGCTTTGCGAGTAGATACAGCTTTATTGATCCTCCGCCAGCTGAAAGAACTAGAGCGCTAACCTCTCTCACATAGTGTCTTTATAGCAGAAGAAGTTAACACTTTAAGGCTGTTGTGCCATGTAGACGGTGACTGTTAGCAACACAGCAGCACTATTAACACTACTGGTGTGCTAATTTGCAACGTTTTTCAGCTACTGCAAGGATACAAGCGAAATAAATGTCTCTGCTTCTCCACCACATTTCTTCTCTCTGGATCTATTCGCCAGCCCTGGTGATCTTTCCTGCCTTGTGTTGGTTTACCAGCAGTGTTCCTGTGCTGTGCCTGGAAAAGGCCCTGGAGCAGTTAGAAGTCCCTTAGGAAACATGGTGTGCTTAAAACCTTAAGAAACAAATATTTTTGGCAGCTGGGTATTCGCTTTACAGAGAGTTAGTGTGCATGCCAGCCTCCCCAACCCTAAGCCCCATGCTCACAGGCATTTAGTGACAAACTAAAAAAACATTTTTCTGTCTTATGTCTTCCTCCTTACTTCAACGGACTTCTTCTACCTCATCCTCTCTACCTGTTGTTTCAACCACATGTACATAAACCCTGTCTATTTCAAGGCTGATTACGTCTCCTCTCTTCCAACACACCTCTCTCTACCCCATTTCTCTGTACCTCTCTCACAGGCTTGTATTTCTTCCTACAATTCTCTGCCTGTACCTTCACATCTATACCTCTATACCACCTCACTCTAGCTCAACTTTCTCTCTGCTTTACACTCTCTCTAGTTGCACCCCACATCTCTATTTCCATCTCTCCTGGTTTGGTTTGTTAAGGAAGCTTGCCTGGCCATGCTGTGTCTGTGCTGTGTGTGTTTGAGTCAGCAACATGAAGACAATTTCACTCCAAGATTTCCAACTAAGAAACGTGTCTCTAAACCCTCAGTGTTATAGATCAAACACCCACATTAGAGAACCTGACCAACCAAATCATACAAAAGTAGAGACAGTGACCACAATTCTTCAATGAAATGAAGACAGTAACCTCGAATGGGAAACAAACACTAGAAATCTGCACTAGAAGAAGAAAACGAGCCATTGAATGGCAGATAATTTTGGAAAAGGATAATACCTTTATTCTTGGGCAGATGGAGAAAATAACTGATCCAAGTTTTCTGAAAAATGGAAAACGTTTAACAATATTATCAATCCTGAGCATAGCAGAGTAAAATGTGTCCTCAAATCGTGATGACAAAGGAAAAAATAACTTATGCAAAATGGATTTGCCAAGTTCCAGAAATGAAAAGTGACCAACCAGATCACCACAAAACGGAGAAAATTGCTCTTGAATTTCCAGTGTAGTGGTTAACATGACTTGCCGAGCTTAAGGACAGTTTAACAAACCACTCCATAAACATATGCGAAATGAAGGGATTTGCAACCCTCTCTTCATAAAAGTGAGCGTTTAGGTTAACAGAGAATGCACAAACTAACTTGATGCAACCTGTGATAAGGAAATTGACATGTGATATGACAGGTTGTGGCCTGTGAGCTCCTTTTTAGGTCGAGCATAGCAGCACGCATGCGCTGCTTTTCCAACATGTTGGTATGTATCTGGGCTTTTAACCACGCCCACCGCATGCCTAACACTATCACTCGTTTGTGGGCTTGCCCTTCAAAAATCCTTTCTTATCATTGGTAAATGCTTTAAGTTTGTCCCTCCTTGGGGCGGCTTGGTTACCAAATTGGCCGTCGACTCTGTTACATGGCTAATTGCACTTTTGCGGACACTTTGACTGCGAGCAAACTTCTCTTTCCTTTTGTGTGTCTCCTTCACGCTCATGGCAAGGCACTTTAAATCTGCTTGCTTATGTGAAACTGTATTACTTTTAATTTTCAATTTATGTGGCAAGAAAAGTCCGGTTAGGAGTTTACAATGCTAATAGCTCTAACTCGAGCAAATGCGAGACCCATTGCAGTGCAAATGCTTGTTGGTTATGATTCCAAATTTGGGATACTTGGCCGTATAGCAAAGAGCGGAATCTCCAGATTGTCAAAGTGATGTCCCAGAACCAGCAGCAACATAGCGATTGTGCAACCCATTCCTCACCCTATCACCTTAGGTAAATCCCCAACCCAACCAAGAAGGAGTTTGACCTTTAGAAGGGCATTGTATCCGGTCTTCTTATATTTTCTCCCCTCTTTCTCTTTTCTATGCAAGAGAAAGGAAACGGCAGGGAAGCTTTTGGGAGCTAAATGAGTCTCAGTGGCTATTGACAGCTGTCACTGACCCCGCACGTGAATGCCTTTGTCATATTGACAGGCCGCGATGAGAGCCGGGCAAGCTGATCAATAGTAGGCCAGGGTGTGTTGGCCTGCAGCCAGGAGTGCTAGGGAGCAGCCTTCTTCATTGTGAAGAATCGGACTTGCCACGGACGGGCCACTAGGCTGTAATGTAAGGCCACTTGGCTTTTTTAATGGCACGTTGGCCTGGAAAGCTCAAGGCCCCAGTGAATTATTTTTACAAGTGTAATATGTTTCGTCGAGACTAATCGGTGAGTGGCGATTTTAACATTTTTGTGCATAATTTTTTTTTTCCTCCTGGTTACGTTTTTTACATAATGTTCACCCTCAGAAGACAGGTTAAAGAACAAAAATGACGACAGGGAACTGTTCCTACGAGACATTTGCTGTTTGAACCAGCCTTCTTTAGTATCTCTCATTATTTTTTGTAAGCAATAGATGTATTCAGTTTCCACTCGAACAACCGACAAATGTATTTCATTTAATTTGCATAATTTTCAGGAACATTATGTTTATTACGGAAACAAAAAAAACGTTGTTATGTCGCCCACCCATATTGAGCACATTTAGGGCCTAATTACAAGTTAGTCAGTGCGGTTGTTCTGGGTGTGATGTGGTTTGCCTAATCACAAGTGGCTTGGTGTTCTCACACTTGGTTTTCCCGGATACAGGAAAACTGGACCTGATTTTACCGGCCGGTAAAATTGCATAAGGCTTTGACTGCAAACTCAGCCAGACCTTATTCTACGAACTAACCTGCTTCTTCACTTCAATACCTTCCCTAAACCCCACTGATTCTCAAACCACGCAGAAGCCCCACATACATTTGCCAATTTCTCAGAGCCGGTGCTAAATGTGTGTTAAACCTTTTGGAAAATGAATACCTTGTGGAGTATTGCACAGTAATTGCATGCCCGCAATGTTATTCCCCATTCTGAGGGGTGTAACTTCTAATTGCATGGTACTGATGAGGTGTCACTGCTTAGTAATGGCAATTACATGTGCTGAGCTTTCTTCTGCCACCAGTGTGCAACTCGTATTCAGCTCCCTTTTAGGTCACAGCCTACCAGACAGTGGAGCTCTCTGGTTTGCTAAAGACATCTTGTAGAGTTCCTGAAAGTTGACCAGGGAATGCATTCTGTCCATCGCTTGCCATTGGCTCTGCAGTTTGTAACACACGTTTTCTTCCTTCCCATTTGATGGCTGTATTTGTTTTAGGCTCTCCAGATTCAGTTCTTCCTGCTGGAAGAGAATTCTGTGTTCACTGAATACTTCCACAAACTCCTTTTCTGTCAAAATGCCTTTGAATCTTGTTCTTATCTGTCAAGTTTGTTGGGCATTCAAAGACTGGTGTCAAATGTCAAGCTGTGTTTACTTGGAAGCCTGGTTATTTGGTTTTGCCTTCAGATGACTTCAAAGTGACAGGCTTTATAGGAAAGTGGAATGCAGCCTTTTCTATGGAGTCTGCTTGTGCCCTTTATTTTATTTTAGACATAGCTATCTCTAAGGTATCTTGTTCTTCATCTGCACAAAACTTTTAGATGTTTTTTGCAAAATAATTCTTTTTTTAGACCATTTAATTTGTGAAGCTGTGTTTTTAGGAACAAAGTACAAAACTGAATTTCAGTGTCAGCGTCAGCAAAGCATATGGTGATCTTGCGCAATTTACACTGTTTATGGCCCATTCATTGTCAAGCACAGAATTAGACTTTTTCACAGAAATAAGCCAGCAACATCGTAAAACAATTTAACAATGCTTGGTTTTCACTTTCATGTGTAAAGCATATGCTTTATTTATGACATCTGTGGCAACTGGGTTTGGAGAGTTGGATAAGTTTAAAGGCACTTTTTTATGAATGCTTTTGTGTTTGTTTACGTACAAAATAATTATGTATTCCGTCAGCAATTGTGCATTTTTTGGAACACATATATTATTAATAGATATAAATGATTTTCTCGTGTTACCTTGCAGGCAGTAGGGCCATGATTTGGATGGAGCAGCAGGTGCATTGGCACAGGGGCCAAAAGCTCCAGAAAACCCACTGAGCATTGATTATTGCCATAGGTTACCACTCAGCAAGCAGTCACAAGCACAGTTACCTTCCAGGCACTAGGGAGATGATTTCCATGGTGCAGCCGGTGCAGTGCACAGAGGCCAAAAGCTCTAGAAAACCCACCGAGCACTGATTATTGCTATATGTTGTCTCTGAATAAGCAGTCCCAAGCACAATTACCTTGCATGCACTAGGGCGATGATTTGGCTGGTGCAGCAGGTGCAGTGGCACAGGGGCCAAAAGCTCTAGGAAACCCACTCAGCACCGATTATTGGTATATGTCACTGCTGAACAAGTGATCACAAGCACAGTTACCTTGCAGGCACTAGGGGCTGCGATTCATATGGTGCAGCAGGTGCAGTGGCACAAGGGCCCAAAAGCTCTCAGACATCCACTGAGCACAGATTATTGCTATATGTTACCACCGAACAAGTGGTCATAAGTGCAACAACCTTGCAGACGCCAGGGGCCACCATTTGGATGGTGTAGCAGGTGCAGTGGCACAAGGGCCAAAAGCTATAGGAAACTCACTGAACACCGATTATTGCTATATCTTACCACTGATCAAGTGGTCACAAGCGCAGTTATCTTGCAGGGCCATGATTTGGATGGTGTAGCAGGTGCAGTGGCACAAGGGGCAAAGACAGGGGCAGCCACTCCGCTATGGTGGAGGAGCATCACCCCACTGCTGAAAGCAGAAAAATAAAGATAATAAAATTATTTTATTATCCGTTTATTCTTGGGCTTTCATAGGGTGGGGCGGGGCCAGCCTTCTCCACGTCAACAAGTGGAGAAGGAGTAGTGGTGCGCTTCTAAGTGTGCATGTCAGTTTGGTCGGTCCTCCAGGGCTGGCCAAACTGACATGCGCACTTAGAAACTCTCCACCCGGCTATATTTTATTCCCACCGTGTCTTCTACCCAGTCACTGAGCAGCCCCATTTATTGTTGCAGCTGCCTCAGTTATGTCTCATGGTCCTTGATCATGGACTGCAAGCACTGAACCTCTTTCTCCGTTTCTCTGCCAGACAGCGATCAAGCCAAGGTTGACTGTCTCTGCATCAGTCTTCCCTTCCAGTATCAACTTGGTCTCTCCTATGGCCGCTATTATTGCTGCTGTGTGAGTTTCCAGTCCCTCAGTAGGCATGGGGTGACTGAGTAGTGTCATGTTTATGTGATCACTGTTTTTAGTCTGAGCGGGGTCCAGATGTGTATGTTTGGTGCACGCCATCTATATTTCGGGGTCAGCTTTTCACACACTCCAATGTCCTGTCTCCCCAGGTGAGGAGAATGGGAACTGCCTGGCACCAGGGTCTCACGGGGCACTGAAGACTCCGGACGCCCACCTCTCTGGCCCCCTTCCCCTATTGGGCTGACTCCTCAGCCTGGGGATGACCCACCTGCGCAGCAGCACCAGCCGAACCTCCTTCAGGGGCCAACCACTTCTCCCCAGTTGGCACAAGTGCCTTCAGCTGACATCAGGCAGTGGTTCTTTGGGCAGAAGCAGCTTTCACAGTTGGGCGAGCTTTGGGCATTGCCCCGGTGGATTACTTAGTTTCAGCCTTCCTCTTCTCGAAGATGAGCAGTCATCTCCCAGGTCTCAGGCCATGGAGATTGGTTTGTCCCTTCAGGATGTCAGAACCTGCAGGCTGGGGTCCCACCTCTTGTGGCACGATCTTCCATCGGCTGTTGCTCCTGTCTTTGCTCTCATAAAACCTGGGGGCCACCCAGTTACAGTTAAGGTCCCCCGGTCTAGGCACTCAGAGTTTTGGTCATTCAGGGTGGAGGCCTCCAGTTTAGTTGATGTACCCTGCTCCTTGGTGGGGGGAAGAAGCCACCCCCATTACTACTAGAAGACAGTCCCCAGACCATTTTCATACTTGGAACCCAACTCAGCATTCACTCCAGGGTCAACAGGGTAAGCCTCTCTCCACAGCACCACAGTTGGGCGTCCCCCTCCCAGTGTGGGTTTCTGAACTCCCTTTATGGACCTCTTCTCTCCCCCACTCCACAGTACCTGGGTCTGGGTCTCCATGTGGGCCGCTCGTCATCTGTTGAGGGCCACTGCCATTTTTCAGCAGACAGACACAGTGGGCCCTGTGGAGAAAATGTTCTCGCGGGCACTCGCAGGCCTGGGGGGGGTCCTCTTACGACTTTCTGTGTGCCTGAGGAACTCCTGCCGGCCTTATTTACTGTTCCCGGGGCTGCTGCTCATGGGCCTCCCCTGGACGAGAGTCACGGCCGTGGCTTCCTTGCTACCAGCACTCTCTGCATTGAGAGGCTCGCAGACATCCATAAGGCAAAGTCCAGGGGTCCGCCAGCCCCTACTGAATCAGGAGACCTTCCCCACTTGCTGGAGATGGTCCTTTCTCATCTTGGCAGCCAGTTCAGCCGGATCACTGTTTTCAGGAGGGACGGACTCTTGATACACTGGATGGGGGCTATCAATTTTCGACCTCCGCAGTGGCCTCCATCTTAAGTGCCAAATCTGATACCTAATCAGTCCCAAGAGCTCTGGTCTACTCCAGGTCCATTGGCTTTAGACACTGAGCCACCTCCACATAAAACAACTTTTTTGTATCAGAAAAGAGGAAGCAAAACCAATGGAGATGTGATCCTCTTCTACTGTTGCACATCACTGTTGACTTAGAAGTTTCTGTATCTGCATATCTTACAGCTCCTGGCGGTCCTCTTTTACAACTTCTACAGACCTTTACAGTGCTGTTGAGTTAGCTTCCCTCTCATATAGCTTTTCGCTCACAATCATTTTTAGGTCTTCCCTACAGACAGCATTTAGCTCTCTATTTGTTAAAGACCTCTTGTAGACCATACAAAACCTTACAGCTTAGAGCCAGTGCATTGCTTACCATTGGTTGGCTGTCTTGTTACTCTCATTTGTTTGCAACCTAATCAATTGCTCTCCTTCCTCTTCTTGTGTTTGACCCTATCCTGCTTCTTCATCATCCTTTTGATTGGATGACTTACAGCCTTCCACTGATCACATTCAGAAACTACATTTTTCGTTTTCTTTGAGCATTCCATGAGGTGCATGTGTTTTCTTGCTCTGTCTCTTGTGTTCTGTATCTTCCCTCAAATACCCACCCTACCCCGATTTGCGCATTGTTACTCAATCCTCCCCCACTCCTGTCCATTGCTGTCCACACTCCTGATTTTTTGTTTATGTCTTCCTTTCACCCACTCCCCCACCTGCTTCCCTGTTGTTCTCTCAAACTTGAAATTCTTAAAAACAAACACTATTTTTTATATTTTAACATTTTACTTAGAGGGCCCATCAGCTGCCATTTGCGACCTGGCCATTCCGTTTAAAAAAATATGTTTTCATGCAAATGAAGGCTAATTTTTTACTACTGCTCCAAGTGGTGTTTGCCATCTTTGGACAGTAAATAAAAGCACATCATCATGCATTCATATGCCTACAGAATGACATGGGCACCTGCAGCATCATGGCACATATACATGCATGTGTCTCCTCACGCCTTTTTTATTAGCAGATTATGAAGATCAAATGCAGCATTAGTGTGTTTCACAAAACAAATTCTGCCTCAAATTGATCAAAGGTTACTATAAAAACAAGCACCAAAATGTTGTTCTTTGCAATGGCTGTGATTTGCAACACTGCCGAGACAGTTGTTGAAATGACAAAATAATTAAATAATATAGTCATCGATTGTACTGCATTATAGCACATAATTTGAAATGTTTTGGCGCATACATTTATCAACCGTGTCACATAATTTGGCCTTCCATTGCCACATGACTCCATCGGCCATGGGTATAGGAAAATGGTCAGTGGACAAATAAAAACTCAACACGCATGCATATGTCTAGCCAAGACACACACTCTGTCTTCCACTGTCAATTGAAGCAGACCCTCCCTCACATTTACCTTCCAGGTGATCCCTAGTGCAGGCAGTAGTTTCATGTTCATAAAAATAGATATTGAGCAAACCAGTGAACCTGGATCAAACATGTTGTCTTTGTCAATACTTGTTTCTCTTACAGGCGATGTCACAGAACAATGTCTTTGAATTATGGAAAATATTACATAAACTTACTAAGGGTTTGAGTTTCCTTTTTAAGAAAATTCATACAAAAATATTGTTTGACCTTGTCCTCTCCTGGGGTCATTTATTTTATTAAAAAAATACATAGACGTCATTTTTTTACCTCAGTTCTATTAAAAAAAATAATTTGGGCCTGAGGGACCCCCCCAACAAGAAAGGCTAGGGCGGCAGGGTATTTAACCCTGACAATTTTAATATTAAAAAGGGGAAGGGGCTCTGTGGCCCCCTCCCTCAGCCTATTGTGGCCCCGGGGGCTCAAGCACCCAAGGCCTCTTTAAATTATAGGTGGGTGCCTCGGTGTCCATCTGGGGCACCCACCAAGCAACACATATTAAAGGGGGGGGGGAGCTCCACCTTCCTCCCAGAGTGTTATTAGGTCCCAGGGACTCCCGTCTCCAGGGGCCGAATTGAACTAAAAAGGGGTGACAGCTGTGTGACATCCACCTCCTCCTTGAGCCTTAATAGGCCCTGAGGACCCCATCTCCCAGGACCTGAGGTGGGTGCCACGGTGGGCACCCGAGACACCCATAAACCACACATTGGGGACTGCGGGAAGCCACCAGGGCCTCTGCAGCCCCAGCCAGCTCCCCACCTGCTGCAATAGCCGGCACTGCTCCTGTCCAGAAGGAGCAGCTGTTTTTTGCCTGCTCCCTCGAGGTGGGAGCAATATCTGTTGTGTTTCCCTGCCCACAAGAGTGCAGGCAGAGAAACAGAGCAGAAGTCTGCTCCCAGCCGGCGGGAGCATGTTTAAATCTCCTGCCTGCTGGGAGCAGACATGCCTTCCCTGCCTCACTTCTGTAGGCAGGAATGGCATGCGTGCTTCCATCTGGTGAGAGAATTAAAAATGCTCCCGCCAGACAGAAGCAAACTTCATCCAAGGGGTGTGCTCCTTGGGACACAGTAACTGATCAGGCCTGGGGGTGAATGGGGTCCTGGGGCCTTTAAAGGCTCTGGGGGGCATGTAGCCCCCCTCCCTTTTAGTTACTGTTATAGTTCCGGGGATAGGATCCCTGAGGCCTTCTTAAGGCTCAGGGAGGGGGGCTGTGTGACACCCCTCCCCTTTTATCATACATTTTAGCCAGGGGTTTGGGGTCCCGGGCCTTTTTCGGCTCGTGGACTTGGTCCGTGCCCCCCCACCCAATTTATTATTCATTTTGGCCCTGGGGGGATGGGGTCCCTGGGCCTTTTTAGGCACTCCCTCCCTTCTTTTTTTACTGCAGCCCCAGGATTTAGGGACTTTCAGGGTCTCGAGAGGGTGGTCATGCTCCCTCCTCCTGAACAGAAACACCTACCTTCGCCCCCCCACACCCCCCCCGGACCTGAAATCAGCTTCTGCCATAACAGCCAACTGTAGCAAACTCTGATCGCCTGTGGTGTGTGAGCAGGGTTATGAGCTCCCGACTGTGTTGCATTGACGTGGCAGCTTTCAAGCACAAACTGACATCTTGGATTATGTCAGTGACGATTTGCACATTTTTTGTCCGTTACATACAGCCTTCAGAGTAAGAAGAATAAGCTAGCCATCGGTGTGGTAGTCTGATGACGGCATCCTGAGGAGGCCCCTTGAATTTGTTTGGGGTCGAAACGTCGAAAAATGTTTCCTAATGGTTGAAATCTGGAACAAAAGTTTCAGTGTCATTTTGTTTTTCGGACTGTTGTTTGTTATTCTATTGGACAACGATTAAAGCTGGTCCTTTAAAACCCAGACTGAGCTTTCCTGATCCAGTTTTAACATCCTTGAAGCGCTAATGTCTGGTTTTTATTTCTACCCACTCCCACCATTGAGCAGTAATCTGCTTCCTTTTTTGCTGAATGGTCTGGTGAACTCACAGGTATGCCCTTGTGGTTCAATAACAGATTAGTCTCCTGAGACCACACATCGTCTTCATGGCTTCACCGCTGCATGTGTTAGACATATTGAGTTGTAAGTCACATGCAACAAGCCTTTTCCCTATTGCTTGGATCGGGTTCTTCCATTCCTTCAGTTGCTTCTAAAGCTCCTTCTGTTTCTTTGACAAAACAATAATTGATTCCCTTTCCTTATTGTTTTAGGAAATAACAGCATGTTGCAGCTGTTTTACAATTGTGCATCTGCTTAAGCGCCAAGACCATTTTTCCAGCGACAAGACAGAAAGTGGGAGCGACAGCTGCAATTAAAAGATTGATTTTTTCATTATAAGGTGATCAATCTTGTTGATGGATAGATAGGCTTCTTTCTAATGAGATAGCATCTTTAATTATTCTTCAGCACATGGCAGGGCAGAGAGAGGTCATACCAGGGAAAGTTGAACAGAAGGTGTCCTAGAACTTGCACAATCACCTTTAAGTTCTAAGCTCAACTACTTGTTTTCTTAGCAGCAGCTTGGCAGTAGGCAAACGTCTGGTTAGAAAATTCAGAATATGCTATAGTGAGTTCCCAGGACATCTCTGTAGGGTGTCTGAAGGCACCAGCCACCATCAAAGCTCCTAACATAGGGGGACTTTGCAACACTGCTGATAACTTCCTCTTTATTGGACACAGAGCTACGTATATAATAATGATGGCTGTTGTCCATTCACATATCGGTAGGACAGAGGAATGGGTAGAAAATATATGGCTCTCTGTGGGTATCAACTGCTTGCTTTTATAAGCCCAAAACTTCCATGTAGCTCGAGATCTTGATATCCAAGATAGACCATTGGTGTGGACCTCATCTGTTTTGTTTTGTTTTCCTGTCACATGGTCTTGTTAGATATGACAGCATTTGTCAGTGATATAAAACCTTACTGTATTGTAGTGACTACTAAACTCTTCCTCCCTCCCAGGTCATTGGCAAGCATTTTTCTGGTACATGTGTAGTAGTTGATAATGCCTCCTCTATAACATCTTGATGTTCTAAAGTTGACAAAGTTTAGCATAACTTTACCAGATTAGAACACGTCATTGGGTACCCCATGGTGTACTCTCCACGCTACTATAATCAAGACCTATGGTCTCTTTGGTTCAGTTGGGTTAAAGCAGGACTACAAGTCCGGAACGCATTGAACTATTAAACGCAAGGCCAGAAATAAACCATGGAGCCCCGAGAACAAGTAGTCATCTAGTAACCTTAATGCAGCATTTGGATTGGACTCTCGAGTAGGTTTATGTATGGTTCTTCGAAACACAATTTCTCAGTGTTATTAACAGAAACCTATAAGGACGAGGGGAGCACTATGGGAAACTAGAGACAAATAGTCTCTTCCACCACATCAGGCCAAAGAAGTTCTTGTCACTCAGCAGCTCAAAGACTGTGTTGAACTTTGTCACAAAATCTGCAGTGTTTTAGAAAACTGCAGAACATGTTTTCTTCCTTCAAACCTTCTTTTATAAATTGATTGTGAACTGAGGAAATGATACATTTTATGAGTTTCACACATCCATTTATCATTGAGGACCCAGTAACTATGTGTCAGTTTGTACAAATTCAGAATATAAGTGAAAGCCACATGCACATCAAAAATCATCTGAATTGGGTAGGGGCTTGTTGCTTCTCTTCTTGTCTCATTTCTTACTATCTTATCGCTCTCTGTAGTGTTATGTTGCAAAAAGTAAAAAAGGAATTGCTGCAGGGACACGCATTTTTTTTTCTTAGGAGCCCACTGCTGCTGCGGAGGAGTGGTGCGTTGCAGAATACCAAAGCAGCCTAGACTTGATTTCACCTCACGCCTCTGTCTTCCACCACCTTACACATCCTGTCTCTTTATCTCACTTTTGATGGTTCTAGTTCATCCCTGCTTTTTTACTGTCACTGCTTTCGGGTCTTTCCTTTCCTCCTTTCTTCCTCCTCTGCTTTCCTTTCTCGTGGCCTGGGTCAAAGACTGATGATGAAAAAGGAGTATGGGCCCCAAAAATGAATGATGGTGCCCACTGCTTGATAAAAAAAAGCACTGGCCTCCGCCGGCACCGTAAAAGTCAGCACAGTCTTTTTGCAGATACCATGGAGTCAGCTTTCACAAGTTCATGCTGGTGTGAAGAATAAAATGGTCACAAGGCAAGACATGTCCCTGCTTAGGCATACTAGTATTAGCACCTCTAACATGGGTACAAAGGATACTTATTGGCCCCTTAGCCTATAACGCACACTTTAAGTATCATTGGCATGGGAAACGGTGGGGGCTACACGATATCTCTTAACTTTAGGATTAAATGGGTCAAACAGGAAATCTGAACATTTTGAACGGGGTGACATAAGGGTACTCGGTCAGATTTAAGGGGTGTTTGTTTGAAGAAGCCTGTGTGGTTGTTACAGACTCTGCTAGTGATTCGCATTCATCCTATGCTGCTTAAAGGCTTTTGGCATGGGTGAGCTGGGCCCGGGCCCAAGGCGCTGATCTTCAGAGGGGCGCGCCGAGCTGCCTGCTTTGGAGGCATGCAAACAGCAGCGCTCCTATCACGTCTCCAGTTATTAGGTGTAAAGTCCTTTTTGATCATTTTTAACATGGTGCATGTGCTGATTTTACACTCTTGTCCCCCTTCCTTGCCCTCCTATCTCCTTCCACCTCCTGCCGCCACCATCATCAACAACCCCAACTTCCCTCACAAACAACATGGCATCAGATCGATGGAGATAATCTGTGGGTGATTCAGGTGAGTTGGGGCAGGAAAGGAAAGTGTTCGTACTCAGAGACCAGTCACAGCTGCATTTAGCACACAGAAGGGCCCCCTCTGCTGGCTCCTTTTATTCAACAGGTAGAGCGCCACATATCTGTTCGCCTAAGGCACTATCCGAGCAAGGGCCAGCTCTGCTTTAAAGGATATGCCTATTGGTTTCACTTCTCACAGTCTTCCTACTGAATCAGAAAAGAGCAGTGTGATGCAAAGGTGACAAGATTCCTCGTTGCTGATGCTTAATTTGTAAAATAATGGGGCATATTTACAAGCCTCTCCTACCACTTTGTGCCACCATAGCGCCATGCTTTTTTTTACTCTAAGGCGGCGTTAAGGAGGCCTTTCTCCTGCACCATATTATGCCTACACCAGGCATAGTGTATGCAAGGGGGGCATGCAGGCACAGGGAGGCCTGAAAAAAATGCGCAGTGAAATTTACATTTCACTGCACCATTTTTTCCATCATTTTTAACGCCTGCTTAGAGCAGGCTGTAAAATGATACATCCATTTTAATCAATGGACCTCTCTGTGTTTTGCTGCACTAGCGTCAACATTTTGGTGACTGGTGGAACAAAGCGCCAGAATAGCGTCAAAAAGGTTGACACTATTGTTCTAACGACCGACATGGTGCGCAGTATTCTAAATACAGAGCAACCATGGTGTCGTTTGGTGGGGCAGGGGCGACACAAGAAAAATGGCGCATCTGGACCGATGCACTACTTTCTTGTGAATATGCCCCCATATGTGTTGGGCCTAAAGTTTTGTTCAGAAGCTGCAACTGGCGCCACAAATATCAGGCCTGCCGCATACCAAGGCTGTTTAGTTTTGATTCCATCTCCCCCTTATTCCATCCACCACCATACATTCCATGTCACATTATCTCGCTCTTGCAGATTCTTTTTCACCCCTGCTTCTCCCTTTGCCGCAGTTTTTCCATCTTTCTCTTCATCTTTCATCTTCCCTTTTTGTGTTTTTCACTGACTTGCTCTGGACGAAAGTCTGCTGAGGAAAAATATGCACCAGTCTCCAAAAATGAGTGCCAGTAGAACCATCCTGCAGCAATGCCATCTTAAATTACGCACTGTTGTTGGTGTGAGGGGAGAGGTGGAAGAAGGGGCAAAAAAATACAGGTGTTCTACCAGGCTGAAGAGATCGAGAGAGAGAGAAATAAGAAAATCACTCAACTCATCTCTACTTCTGAAAGAAAGGTGTGATGTGGGATAGTCAAGCATTAGTAGTTGATGCCTTTTAAGCATAGAATGCCTGAAGAAAAGTCTGTATGGAACCCTCTCATGGGCCCAGATGTAGAAAGCGTTTTGCATGGCGCAAACTGCGAAATTTGCAGTTTGCGCCATGCAAAACACGCATCCCAATGCACATTCCCATTTTGCGAGTCGGTACCGACTCGCAAAATAGAAAAGCGACTCGCAAATAGGAAGGGGTGTTCCCTTCCTATTTGCGGTTCGCATTGCAATTCGCAGTCAGCACACATCTCAAGTGGGTGCTAACTCATTCGCAAAAGGGAAGGGGTCCCCACGGGACCCCTTCCCCTTTGTGAATGTCGGCAAAAATGTTTTTTCAGAGCAGGCAGTGGTCCAATGGACCACTGCCTACTCTGAAAAAACGAAACCAAATGGTTTCATTTTTTCTTTTGTATTGCAACTCGTTTTCCTTTAAGGACAACGGGCTGCAATACAAAAAAAAAAACTGCTTTATTAAAAAATCAGTCACAGACATGGAGGTCTGCTGTCTCCAGCAGGCCACCATCCCTGTGAGTGCAGGGAATCGCAAGGGGGTCGCAATTGCGACCCACCTCATTAATATTAATGAGGTGGGTCTTTGCGACCCGCTTGCGATTTGCAGATGGTGTCTGAGACACCATTCTGCATACGATTTTGCGAATTGGAAATTGCGAGTTGCGCATCTGGCCCTTGGTCCCTATGGAGAAGTCTTTTAGCTAGGTCCTCCTCTTCCAAATAATTTAGTTTACGTTAGTGGAGTGAGGGAAATATTTTCCTTCTAGTGGGATGGTGCCAAATAACCACAGAGCAGCGATGTCAAGCAAAAACATCAATTTTAATAGGACAGGTCTTGTTTACAAACCCTTGGCAACATCCCTTACAACTAATATTCCCTACCTCACTAATCCATCTGATTTCCTCACATTCCCTAATCATTAAATCTCCCAGTAACTCAATGGCTCAAAGAGCCCACAACCAAGTCAGATTATTTTAGCTCTCTAAATCGTCCTACAGACTTCTCAATTACCTTCCTGATGTTCTCTCTTTCAAATGTCGTCCATGTCCTTCAGCCTTTCCTTTTCATCAACCTTCATTCTCCAAACACCTATCCCTTACTGTTCCCTCGAGATGGAATCATCTGATCTGTAACAATCCAACGCCCAGCTCCCAGGTGTGTAAGGATATTAGCCAAAAAGAGGATAAACTGCACATCACCCCTTACTTTAACTCCTTTCCCAAGTACCACCCACAAACTAATCTGTTAGTCCCACCCTCTGCTTAGAGGAGCTCACCACCCGCCCAAAATGCATGGGGGCGACCCTGCCTACACTCAACGCCCATTCTGTTACCCACCCTGGAACGATTCAGACTTGAATTAAGTCTCATTGGAGGCGGATCTCAGTCATTTGAAGCAATTCACAGTCTGTCAGAGCAATATCAAATCAGTTAGAGTACTCAGCCCAGAGCTCTTATCCTGCACATCAGCCCTACATGGCTTCCCCCTTGCACTTTGTGCCTCACAACGAAGGGAAAGGTATTCCCTATATGGAGAGTGATGTTACTAGACTGCCCACACTGGTGGAGCAATTTCGTAGCGGTATTTTCACATGGATCTACAAGTGTGGAAAGTACTAATGTTTTTTTTTTCTAGTGACCTTTTTGTTCAATGTTCATAATCTTCAAGACGGTCAAGAGTATATTGAAATGTGGTAAAACAAGAACTAAAGAAATAACGGAACAGAACTTTGAAGGTGGGGTAGGGTGGAATAAAAAAAGCTTGGGTGGCGTGGAGAAAGGAATAAACACAGTGTGAGGAGGAGACTGCAACACAGAGCACGTTGGGTTGGGGCGGGTATTGTATGGGAGAAGCAGCACGCGATGGAGACTACTTGTGGAGGAAGAAGCAAAACAGTGCACAGGGCAGGTATTTGGGGGAAGCAGCACTGGAGCAAGAGCGAGAAAACACCGGCTACCCTCATGCAGTTCTTAAAGAAAAATTAAAAAATAGTACTCTGAATCTGAGCAGTGGAAGGACACAAGCCACCCAAACAAAAAGATAGTAAAGATGATATGCTGCAGGAGAAAGCCGTTACAAAAATAGCAAATGAGAGTGACAAGAAAGCCAGTTCACGTAAGCAGTTAGTTGTCTCTAAATCCACTGTAAGTTGTTGGTATGGTCCACAAGAGGTCATTTGCAAACAGCCAGCTAAAAGCTGTCTGTAGGCGAGACCTAAAAACGTGCACTGGCAGAGCCGATAGGTTTGGGTTTAATGTGCTAACTCAGGTAAAACCAGGCATTAACTGATGATGCTTACATGTGTGGCATGCACAAATGGTGTTTATCACTTTAATGCCTGACCTGTTGACTTTGCCAATAATGGGGGGTAAAAGTTGCCAAAAAAGGATTGCTTTCTGCATAGAGTGATGCTAAATGTGGCCCAAAGAGGGATTATTCTCTGTACTATTTATTACTTTTTACCGATCGGGCCAGTTATAACATTTATGAGAATGGAAACACCGCAGATCATTTCCCTTTCACCTAGAAATCCCAGCTGCTTTTAGTGGACAACATAGCCAGGTGGGACGTTGGGTAACTGTAGAATTAATGGGTGATTTGTGCCATATATCCCAGTAGTACAATTTCAAAGGGGAACCTCAGGATTCCATACACATGTAGTCTCCATTAACTGCCATCTGCCTGCCGAACCACCCTTACTCCCCCTATTGGTAGCTCCGTGGGACGAATTAACAGGCCCAAATGCAGAGACCTTCGTAATAAAGGCCCTATTATGCATTTTTGATGACTTATTTTAGCGAAGTCTAATTTCACAGCATTTTATTCTTGTAATTTAAAGTTTAGCAGGTATGTGAAGCTCGCATGTTTAAAAAATACTTCGTGAACTAGACCGTGGAAAAATGTCTCCGTTTTGCTCTTTACTACCAGAAGCAGGTGATTAGAGGGTTCCATCACAAAATATCGACTACAATAATATCAGCGCACAAAAACATTATCAAAAATATTGTTAGCATAAATATATTCTTCCTGTAATAGGAGTTCCAAAATTGTTGTGACAGAAATATTGTGGAATGGAATATCATCAAAAACAAGGTAAGAATAGCGATTTTTTTAGATAATTTTAAACTGTAAAATAATATTTTCTAAATATTATAGTGAAACATACTAAACTGTATACTACTTTTTTTATTCCCACATATAAACACAACAGTAAATAAACAGTTTTTTTATAATTATAAAAAAAAGCAGTAAAGATTCTAAGGCCCTTCTCACAGTCAAAATATCAGGTTTATTACGATGTAAACGAAAATGGATTACAGCTCTACAGCCTCTTTCAAGCATAGGTTCTATAACCCTTAGAAAATAAATAGTTCACCCAGACACCATTATAAGAAGACATTGTAAACAGACTAGGTCCTAAGGAACCAAAACAATGACATTAATGGTACTTCAAAATATACTACATTACTTTTGTGATCAAAACAAGATTACATTATGTAAAATGATACTATAGTGTAATATATTCAAGGAAAATATTCAAGGAAAATATGCCACTCAATAATATGAATGAATTAATTCACTGGTAAAGTCCATGTCGCCCCCTAAGTTTTCATAAACCTTGTGACTTTCCGGCATTTGCTGAGTAAGGTCCAACTTCTTACTTTGATTTACCCGCTCAACAATTTAATCAGCAATCCATTTAAAATCCAAACATTAGAATAATCTTTAACCCCTTCACTGCCAGGCTTTTCCACCTCAGGTGCCAGGGCTTTTTGTTAGCTATTTGGGATAGTTTGGGCTGAGGCCCTCATAACATTTTGTACACATAAGCTACCCACGCCAAATTTGCGTCCTTTTTTCCAACGCCATAGGGATTCTAGAGGTACCCAGAGTTTGTGGGTTCCCCTGGAGGACACCAAGGAATTAGCCAAAATACAGCGTAAATTTTGTTTTTTTTATAAAACAAATGGGGAAAAAAGGGCTGCAGAAGAAGCCTTGTGTTTTTTTTCCCTGGAAATGGCATCAACAAAGTGTTTGCGGTGCTAAAATCACCATCTTCCCACCTTTCAAGAACAGGCAGACTTGAATCAGAAAAACACATTTTTCAACACAATTTTGGCATTTTACTGGGGCATACCCCATTTTTACTATTTTTGTGCCTCCTTCCAGTTAGTGACAGATATGGGTGTGAAACCAATGGTGGATCCCAGACAGCTAAATATTTCTAAAACGTAGGCAAAATTCCAAATTCAGCAAGGGGTCATTTGCGTAGATCCTACATGGTTTTCCTACAGAAAATAACAGCTGAAATAAAATAAAATATTCAAATTGAGGTAAAAAAAACACAGCAATTATTCTCCACGTTTTACTCTGTAACTTTTTCCTGGAATGTCAGATTTCCAAAAGCAATATACCGTTACGTCTGCTGGACTCTTCTGGTTGTGGGGATATATATAGGGCTTATAGGTTCATCAAGAACTCTAGGTACCCAGAGTCAATTAAGGAGCTGCACCTTGCAATGGGTTTTCATTGGATACCGGGTATACAGCAGTTCATTTGGTGAAATATGAAGAGTGAAAAATAGGTATCAAGGAAACCTTTGTATTTCCAAATTGGGCACAAGATAAGGTATTGAGAAGCAGTGGTTGTTTGCACATCTCTGAATTCTGGGGACCCCATACTAGAATGTGAATTACAGGGCATTTCTCAAACAGTTGTCTTTTTTACACACTGTCTTACATTTGGAAGGAAAGAATTTAGAGAAAATCAAGGTGCAATAACACTTGTTCTTCTTTTCTGTGTTCCCCCAAGTCTCCCGATAAAAATGGTACCTCACTCGCGTGGGTAGGACTAATGCCTGCGACAGGAAACGCAACATGGACACATCACATTTTTACATTGAAGTCTGACGTGTTTTTTGGAAAGTGCCTAGCTGTGGATTTTGGACATTAGCTCAGCCAGCACCTAGGGAAACCTAGCAAACCTAAACATTTTTTAAAACTAGACCCCTAAGGGATTTCTGAATGGGGTGACTTGTGGGGCTCTCACCAGGTTCTGTTACCCAGAATCCTTTGCAAACCTCAAAATATGGCAAAAAGAACACTTTTCCTCACATTTCAGTGACAGAAAGTTCTGGAATCTGAGAGAAGCCACACATTTACTTGCACCCAGCATTTCCCCAAGTCTCCTGATAAAAATAGTACCTCACTTGTGTGGGTAGGCCTTGTGCCCGCATCAGGAAATGCCCCAAAATACAACATGGAAACCTCACATTTTCCCAAAGAAAACAGACCTGTTTTTTGCAAAGTGCCTAGCTGTGGTTTTTGTCCTCTAGCTCAGCCGGCACCTAGGGAAACCTAACAAACCTGTGCATTTTTTAAAACTAGACACCTAGGGGAATCCAGGATGGGGTAACTTGTGGGGCTCTCACCAGGTTCTGTTACCCAGAACCCTTTGCAAACCTTAACATTTGGCAAAAGATACTTTTTCCTCACATTTTGGTGACAGAAAGTTCTGTAATCTGAGAGGAGCCACAAATTTCCTTCCACCCAGCGTTTCCCCAAGTCTCCCAATAAAAATGGTACCTCACTTGTGTGGGTAGGCCTAGTGCCCGAGACAGGAAATGCCCCAAAACACAACATGGACACGTCACATTTTCCCAAAGAAAACTGACCTGTTTTTTGCAAAGTGCCTAGCTGTGGATTTTGGCCTCTAGCTCAGCTGGCACCTAGGAAAACCTAACAAACCTGGACATTTCTGAAAACTAGACACCTAGGGGAACCCAGGATGGGGTAACCCGTGGTGCTCTCACTAGGTTCTGTTACCCAGAATCCTTAGCAAACCTCAAAATTTAGCAAAAAAAAACACTTTTCCTCATATTTGGTGCTGCAAAGTTCTGGAATCTGAGGGGAGCCACAAACTTCCATCTACACAGCGCTCCCCCAGGTCTCCGGATAAAAATGGTACCTCACTTGTGTGGATAGGTCTAGTGCCCGTGACAGGAAATGCCTCAAAACACTACGTGGACACATCAAAATTATCAAATACAAAACTACTTGTTTTTGCAGGGGGTCATCTGCATTTTTGGTCCTGGGCTCAGCAGCCATCTAGGGAAACCTACCAATCCTAGAGATTTCTGAAAACTAGACACCCAAAGGAGTCCAGGGAGGTGTGACTGCGTGGATCCCCCAGTGTTTTCTTATCCAGAATCCTCGATAAACCTCAAATTTTGGAAAAAAAACAAATTTTCCCCACATTTCTATGTGGGATCACCGCAATGGCACAAATTTCCTACCAACCAACATTCCCCTCAGTCTCATGATAAAAATGATACCTCACTTGTGTAGGTGGGCCAAGTGCCTGTGACAGGGAAGAGCCAAAAACCTGTCAAAAATGAGGGGGAAACAAAGCGGGTCCAAAAGGGCAGTTTGAAAAAAAAAAACGTTTTTAGGGCTTGCCTTTGATTTCTCAGTATGGTCACACGTGCAGGTTTTATGTTCAAATGAACTGCACAAAGGTCGTACATGAAGGCCAGCCCCTGTAAAGAGAGCTCATAGGGTACTGCTGTAAGGGATGAACTGATGGTTGTGCTGGGGGAGTCAGTGCACAGTACATGGCCAAAAAACAGCTGATCTGTGCACCTCTACTAGGCATGGTCACAGGCCATGCATTTTGTTTAATGCAAGCTGATTGACTGATCAAAGGTCATGGCCAAAGTAAATCATTACAAAGCTCAAGAAATTCACAAAACTCTTATTTTGATTTTATGTTGAGGTTCATCATGCTTGTGTATTAGGATTGCCTTAAAATCTACATAACAAAATGCTAACAAATAACTTTCAATAAAACATCAGTCATCTTCCTCTTTGATTTCATTCTAAAGCAAACAAAGCCATGTATAGTCTTTAAAACATCACCATAGGTGTCAGTTTTGGCTGGCCATTAGTGCAGCTGAAAATGAATAAAGTTCGAACTTCGAGTACCATCGCATTGCCTGGTAAAATCTCTTAATTAGCATCAATATGGCTTAGTACATCAAACTAAATAATACAGTAATAAATACTATAAAATATCTTTACAAATTGAATAGCATCACTTTTACCATTTACCATTCCCTGGTAAATTATGCACCTCTGTGCCTGACCGAATAACCACACTGAACATAGAGCTGTCTCCCCGTTGGACAACATGACCATGCTCTAATTCCCAACAGGGATGCAGAACCATTTCAATCCCCCTTGGCTAACTGTGGCAACTGTTTGGCCCCGATTCAGTATGAACGCAACAGAGAATATGGTCAACGCTAAAATATTATTTGAAGGTAGATAGGAAGTACATAGAAACTGTCATTTTAATATGTATTTGATACTCAAAAATGCATAATGCAGCCACAGGAACAACGTTAGCCCAACACAGAAGTGACTTGTCACCATCTTTTTCTTATTCTGCCGCAGATTCAACATCCATTGAAAGTATGGAAGCAGTGCTCAGCCTGCAGGACCATCTTCACGAAGCACTCCTGGACTATGAGCAGGAACACCACATGGAGGACGCCCACCGAGGGGGCAGGCTCCTTATGACACTTCCACTTCTGCGCCAGACTGCCGATGAGGCTGTCCGCGGATTTTGCCAAATCCGGCTTGAGGGGAGGGTACCTATGCACAAACTATTCCTGGAGATGCTCGAAGCCAAAATGTGACTTTTGTTGTTGGATGAAAAGGGATGGGAACTGCGGTGAGCAATAGCCACCCTCAAGACATTATGGCCCTCATTCTGGAACTGTAGATGGAGAAGATCAACAACAAATACTAAGAGAAGGTGAATTTTCTCCATGACATTTACTCCACTCTAATGACCATTACAACAACCACAACTGGAAGCTGTTTGCTGAAAAATTGAACCTAAATTATTTGATATACAAAACATACAATGCCGTTGACCACCACTTGAAGCCCAATTCTATCTGATGGTTTACACTAAATAAGAACTCTGGAATGTTGTGAGCATCATTTAAGACTGGAGTGACACAGCCCTCCTCGGTCAACATTCCAATATTTTCCTTTCTGTTCCTTCTTGTTCCATTGTGAACATTCTACCATCAATGGGTGGAATGTTCTAAAAGCATTCTTTTTATACATGTATTTATTTATTCGATTTTTTTTTATTGAGTCGTCCTGATCCAAGGCAAGTGTATGCATCACATACTGGAGATACATGTTTAAGAAACCATGCCTAGTACGTTTGAAAGTACAGAGTATTCACAAAGGTAATTAGTGTAACTTAAGTGATGACAAATATGGTAGGTCAGGTTCATCTACAACCGATGTTAGACACATATGGCAAGAGCTCTGAGTGAGCAGGTAGCCAGGAGGTGATTCTTCAAACTGATCGTGAACAATGCAAAAGAGCTGGCCATGCCCCTCTGCCGTGGGCAATTACTAGTCATTAAATACCCTCTCCCTTGTTTTAGGCATCCGCATGGGCCTGTAACTTGGGGAAACGGGACTTAATACTAGCATAGCCAAAGCCAGTGGGCTATAAAGCTATATATACAACGTATTGTAATGTTACCACTTGATAAAGGCATTTTCCTGTACTGCATTAGTAAAAGTGTCTTACAACCTAAATTGACTATAGTAGAATGGCCTCACATATCCCGGGGGCCACACAGTAGTAAAGTTCATGATCACTTTCTCGGTCATCTGAAATCGTTGTTTCTTTTTTTGTCGTATGGAATTTGGTGCTTAAGCATATATTTCTTTTAGTGTGGCAATTAATGTTGTCACCAATCCTTCTCAGCCAAGAATTAATTGTGTAAATGTATGTCCTGTTTTGTATCTTTCTTTCTCTAAAAACGAATGGGCAGAAACAAAGAAGAAGAGTCCTCCCCCGAAGAAGTGCATGGTGGGCTGAAAGGTGAAAAACATTTTATAGATTCGGAGCCTGAGAACACTAAAAGCGATTACTAAATACATTGACAGATAGGTACAAAGTCTTGATGTCGAGATCGGCAGTATTCTGTAAAGGTCTTTGTCTGTCCATACTTCCTTCTGTGCAACAAGCACAGTTCCTTAATTCACAAGGAGCAGCATGTGTAGTTGATTTAAACATATGATGTTCTGAAAAGACAACAGTATAGGATCAAAAGATATGACTTACAGATGAAAAATAAAGGATTTGTTGTCTAGCCAAACCATCTAGACCGCTATAAGTGTGCTAACATTGACAATATCAACTGGTTTTTCTACCCATGATTCTGACATTGAAGCACTTTTGCAAAATATTCTAACGCTTCACCTCCCTTTGAGCCATTTCCTTTTTTTACCTTGAAATAAAAATATAGCTGGGCTGACCTTCAGATAACTGTTGTTCCATTCTCTGTATGTCAAATTCACTTGAAGTCACTGTAAAAGAAAAACACAACACTCAGGATAGCCTCTAAAGTCTAATGTGATTAATGAAAAATAGCCAGTATGCAAGCAAACAAATGCAAGGCAAATGCCATTTCAACAGCCCAGACCTTAGGCCCCAAATCTTTTGGAGCACGTAATCCTAAAACCAAGACCTTAGCTTTTCATTATTATACAGCCTTGTCTCAGTATATGTGATTGGAAGTGGGAAGACACAACACTGAATATGCAACTAAGTGATACTAGCTAATGAGCAGGTGCCAGGATCTTCTCCTGAGAAAGAATGTGGCAAGAGCTTGAAGAGCTGACAAGAAGGGACAGATAGGTGCAGAATCCACTATTTTTTAACATTCTTGATTTGTGGTGCTAATCCTCAGAACTAGGCTACACTTATTGCACAGTGCAAAAAATGTGCAATTGTACAACACAAAGTAAAAAAGCTGCAGTGCGTTAGAAATGCGTGTAACTTAGCAGGCATACTAGGATTTTAGTGGTCTGTACATTGGTAAATAATGATATAGCAATTCAGTAACAAAATGTAACAGAACATATCAAACCACACATCGGCATTAGAGTTTTCGTAATACATTTAATGGTATTAAGGCACAGATATAAGTAAGTATACTTTCTCATGTCACAAAGTCCCTCCATCAAAATTACAATCCAAGTGCAGAGTTTTCTAACAATGCCTCTGGAACTTGTAGCAATCATATTCAATTAAGCCATGTTTATGTTTTGCAGATGACCTCAAAGTTCCACATCATTTTTCAAGTCTAGGATTGCATGCTGTGGGCCAGAGTCCAAGTATACAGGCAATATGGAAAGTTTCTTATGCGGAGTCTTTCAAATGATACATTGTTAGGTACAGTGCATGCGTGAAAATCTTAGCAGAGCGAGGAAACTTAGGTAATACTGCCATGAAATACCTACAGATTGATAATTCAACCACAACAGTTTTTGGTACAACACTTTCATTAGTAGTGGTCAGGCTCATGAAATCAGCACCAAGTGGAAAAGACATGAGGACTTCATTCAGTAAAGCGGAGCCCTAATTTGCCACCTCCTAAGAGGTCATACAAAGACTTCAGCCTTAGTTGGTTTAGTTTGACAATTCACTCTTACAAATAGTACTACAGTGGTGCTGGCACCAAATGGGTCAATAAATCAATAACAAAATCTGAAGTTCTGGATATGAAGGCGGGTTACAGTTGCAGAAGTAAATTGTTGCCATAAACCATCATTTGGTCTTACCAAACTGTATCGGGATGAAGGTGCCTTTCTCTGCTAAGATGGTCATCCATGTACTGTACCTCAAAATCCATCATTTGAAGGACTCATCAGAAGAAACTTTCCATATTGCACATGTACTTGGAGTCTGGCTGCAAAATGCAGCGCTAAACTTGTAATATCAAGAGCAAGCGAGTGGCTCGGAGGGTGGACTGTGTGGGGTGCGGCTGCGCAGGGTGAGCGCAGTCTTGTCATCACTGTAAATTGATATAGAAATTTAAAGTCATCTACAAAACATAAAAATTGACTTTTCCGAACTTCCACACTGCACATGCATCAAACCACATTGAGGCCCTAATTACGTCTTCGGCGGACGGAAAAGGCCGTCTGCCGAAGGCCCGTGGTTAAGTTACCGTTAGTTCGGTCCCCTTCCCGCACCCCCTATTACGAGATTCCCGCTGACCCAGCAGGAAACAGCTCACAACATTGACCCCGGCTCATAATTGAGCCAGTGGAAATGTTGCAGTGTGTAGGGTGCACCAGCACTCATTGCGCTTTTCACTGTCTGCAGTGGACAGGGAAAAACGCAATGGCTGGCCATGGGGGCTCCTGCACTGCCCATGCCAAGTGCACCCCGTCCCCGCCAGCCTTTACACGACAGTGCTACCGCCATGCAATTGCAGGAGGAGAAGGGACTCATAATTCCCAAGGCAGCGTTTGCTTGCAGCACTGCCCTGCCGGATTAGGACCGCCAGCACCACTAGCCTCTCCACTGGAGAAGAAGTGGCGTTGCTCGCGGTCCGACCATGGCGAAACTGCCACAGTCGTAATGTGGCTGTCCGACCGCCACATTGGCGGCGGTCCAACCAGCAACTTGACCCCCAGCGTCGTAATGAGGCCCTTAATGTAAGGGAGGTTGATAAATTATGCTCCGTCTGCAGAGTTTGCGAAGTTTGGGCCACTCTGCATTACGCATGTTATGCGGAGTTCCGGACAAATTTTGCCAAATGATGTGTGGTGGAGTATTTCCTCGTGCGCAACTTGCCAACGGTAAGTTATACAAACCTATCTCTTTAGATCGTACACAAACCTAACTGTTTAGACCTTTTGGGTCTAATTCATACTACTTCTCTTTGACTAGTAGGTGTCTTACTTCAGGTGTTCCTACTTTTCCAATTTCCAGGAGGAAGGAATGGTTACTCATAGAAAAAAGTTTTGCAAATCAAACTCACAGATCTGTCCTACCTAATAGTAGTCTCTGGCAGCTCTTTTAATCAGTACCGAAACACCTAATGTGAAGGATGATAATCTTGTATGCACTTCCCTTTAAATATTTTGTTCTGCCATAGCTTGTCCACAATATTAGCATGCCACAATATACCAGAGTACAATTGGACAATGTATACTAAACCTACAGTTTTTTGAAGACAGCTCCATACTCTGCAGAAATAGCACCCTGAATTTGCCAGACTTCTTGGAAGCCCACCACAGTTGCTTCCACAGCTTAGTTGTTGTGTTAGCAGTATGCAGGATGGAGAAGAGAAGAGTGTTCCATTCCATATCTGTGTCATTGAATCCAGTTGCTGCTCAGTCAAGTGATAATGTATGATGCCTAGATCTGTTCACACAGTGTACAGTTTGCATAAACCGGTGACTTTAAATTGTATAGGATTAAAAGCCAGGAATCATGATGAGTGTCTGTGTATTGTTTTAAAACCCATCTGTACTAGCTATAATTGGTTTTATCAACTACAAATTGGGAAAGATTGTATACACATACAATGTCAAGAGAAAGCTTTATGTCTGCCTCAGGGCATGCTAGAAGAATTGTCCAAGATTGTTATACATTGTTAAGTTAATGTAATTCGTAGAACATTTAGTACCATGTCAGAGGCATATTGGCATATCTGAATAATGAGTTGGTGGTAATGTCAAGTATTTTCATAAATTAGTTATGCTAGGTCAGGCAGTTCTCTGTCTATGCAAGGACAGTGTCAGTAAGATCACCCAGTGATGCATTTCTTGCTAAAGAGCTGGAGCAAGTCCATCTTCACACATGAGCCCTCCCTCAGAAAATAATGGAGGCGGGAACTTAAAATAAAACATCATAGGAAATAATGTTAAATTACATTATTTACAATAGTTACAAATATAAATAGTTTTAGTTTAATGTAAAAAAATCACAACAGTAAACATTGTTAGTTTAATATATTTCATTAAACTTTTTGGAATTTAAAAATTACATCTGCTGTAGAAAGGAGCCAAGATGGCCACCTGAGTGGACATACCAGCTCACAGATCCCACAGATTATCGGCATCAGGACCCCACCCCTCCTCAGTCCTATCTGTTGCCATCATGGGGCTGACAAGTGCCTGTGAGTGGGCCCCCCACAGAACCGAATTGCAGGGATGTTGTGCTCGTATTGAGCAAGTGAGTGGCTCAGAGAGTGGCCTGTGTGGGGTGCAGCTACACAGGCTGAGGCAGAACCTGGAGCTGCCGTGGCTAGAAGAGGTGATGCCAAATGCCTCGGAGTTCAATAGGCAGCAGCCACAACACAAGCACAGTCAGTCGAAGTCGGCCTACCTGGAATGTGAACAGTGCTGGGCACGCCCAGGGCCAGAGAGCGCCCTTGCCGGGAGATGGGTGTGACGGTCGTGGCCTGGCAGCTCTCCAGTGCATAGAGAAGGCCACATGAGAGGGCCTGGGAGCTGCCGATCCGTCATTGTTTTTTTCACAGGGGGAAGAGGATGTGTCTCTCTCTCGCCCTCTTCCCAACATTGAACATCACCCTGTGGGGGCTGCCCCACTCACAGGATGCCATGGGGCTAAGTAGCAGGCAACTACCACAATGTGAGCAGGGCGTTGACCAGGGTAGGCCGGCCTGGAAGGAGTGCTTCATGGACAGTGATGGGCTCACTGGAAGTTGCCTTGCTGGGAGATGGAGGTGAGGGATGCAGCCTGGCGGTTTCCTGGTGCTTGGAGAGGGCTGCATGAGTAGGGTCTGGCGGCCGCCGATCATGTATGACTCTATTGGTCTTGCCCCCAAACCCGCCCTCTCCCCAACACAGGACATCTATGTGTGGGGGCCACCCCCCCACTTCACAAAGCAAGCAAAGGAGTCCGGGTGGGGAGCCTAGGGGCTGAGGACCTGTTGTGCAAATTGAGGGGAAGAGGTGATTGCAAGCTCCCTCCTCCCCCTTCTGATCATGGACAGGGGGCTACCCCCAGATATCCCCCTGAGGGGAAACTGTAAAAGGGGTTCGTTTTCCACGGGAGGATACCCATGAGAGGCAAGTGCCTACCCCCTCTCCTTAGCAAAGTAGGAGGGAGGGGGGCTGACCCCCCCGGACAAGAGGAGGCAGGACTGGCAACCGGTGCCACAATTATCTTGTTGGCACCTTCTGCCTATGGTCATGGCATGCCTCCAGGTCTGAAGTATAGCTTGAAGGGGCTGGATTGGCTCACATTTGGTTAGGAGTGCTGTGCAAGGGTGAACATGGAGCGCTTGGGCCTCAGGATTTATAGTGCCTCATCACTGGGCACAGATGCCACCTAAACCCAGGGGGGACCGGAAACGGCCTCCAAAAGGTACCACACAATTGAGGAGGGATTGGCCAGGATGGCTCAGGATGCCATTCCTGGAGAGGAAACCATGCTGGGGCATGCTTCATCCCTATCTAATCAAGATATTAAAAACTTGATTCTGGAGGTCAACAAGGCGTTGCTGCGTCAAGATATGGACATGACGAGAGAGAGTGCAAAAGACTTGGGCACTAGGGAAGATGGTGCGGGTGAGCTCTTAATGTACTACACTAGCCAACTGGTGGACCAAGAGAGATGTCTCCAGATGCAAGAGGTCAAGCTAGCCTACTTGGAGGACAGGTCTCAACAAAATAATCTACGCATACTAGAATTACCAACAGGAACAGAGTCCTTGCCAGTGTAAAAATTTCTGGAATCCTGGCTGCCTATTATCCTGCTGGGATTGGAGGGTAGGGAGGTCTGCAGGTAGACATAGCTCAAAGATCCCTGGGTGGCAAACCAAAACCTGGCACACCACCACATATGCTAATTGCTTTGTTGCTCAGATATACGTACAAAATGGGCAAACTGGAGGGTGTTCGTTAAGAGGGCGGAATTTAATGGTAACAGGATTTCTTTTTACCCTGACACTGGTGTGCCAACCCAAAAGAGATGTAAGTTGTTCATGGAGGTGAAAAGGAAACTTAGAGATCGCAGACTGGCCTATGCGCTGTTGCCTCCAGCATGTCTCAGAGTGGATTTGCAGAGGAAGAGGCATTTTTTTGACCATGCTGATGACACTATGCAATTCGAGAGCCATTGAACGGAATGACAGCGGAGGGTAGACACATATGAACACAGGACTACCGTTCAATGAGGTGTGGAAATGTGGATGACAATCTGTACAAAACTGATGGGAGTTTTTTATCAGTTGAGTGAGAATGTTACTCGAGTCGTACATGGTAGGGGTTGTGTCTAGGTATAGAGGAGCTCTTCAGCATGTGTGTGTAGATACTGGTAGCGTTGTTCTTTAGGCACCCCACACCTGGGGACCATGGGAGCAATGTGCTATGTTGCAGAGGTTTGACTGTTCTTTGGTGGGGTTGGGTCGACACCATATGTGTTGCTTGTGGAGGCCAGGTTGGAGTGAGCTACACGGTGGGGGCAGTACAGATCTTGGTTTTTAAGGAGAGGAACTTATGCTATCAGCATGACTGTAACTCAACAGCACAGGCAGGGCACTGGAAAAGAGAGGAGCACATCTTACACACATGAAGGTGAAAGTGTTATCCTGGAACAATAAGGGGATACAGAACCCTAAGTAAGCACCAGAGAGTATGGCAATATGTATGCAAGCAACAGGCACAAATAGTGATCCTACAAGAAATGCATGTTACCCCAGAAACGTGAGTCAATATGTTCAAAATGGGAGGGCAAACCAGAGCATGCCAGTTTCAGTTAATCAGGGTGCGGAGTGTTATTATGGGTGGATGCCAGTGTCCCCCTGAAGGTGGACATGGAATTGAAGGCAGCTGATGGCCACTATATGGGAGTGGTGGGGGAAATTTGTGACAAACTTACGGTGCTGCTGATACATATGAACCCAACATAGATACACCACACCGTTTTGAGGGAGTGGTGTGCCTACTGACACCACAGGCACATTACAAAATTATATGGATGGGAGACTGAAATTGTGTGTTAGATAGAAACCTGGATAGCTCAAGGCTCACTGCAAGGCCACTGGGCAGGTCCTCTAGGGTACTATTAGAGGGTATGGACACTTGAGCTCTTGAGGAGAAGGCACGGTCAGATAAGGGGTTACTCCTTTTATCCTCCCCTGCATGGGACCTTCTCCAGAATCAATTACATGTTTGTACACCTAGAACAGGCCACACACTTTGAGGCAGTCGAGTATTTGGACCGTACACTGTTGGATTATGCTCCACTTGCGGAGGGGCTTCTGGGCCAGGCCTACGTGGTGCCAGTGCAGAAGTGGCACTTCTAACCGTGGGTGCTGCATGATCAAGCATCTAGGAAAAAAATTAGGGAGACAGTGCAGGAGTTTTTCACTGTAATCAGAATCGGTCCAATCTACTGGAGTAGTATCATAAGCCTTCAAGGTGACTATACGAGAGAAGTGTCTGACCACAAAGTATGGGGTGTGAAAATCATTGGTACACAGTAACAAGCCTTGAACGACAGATAGCAGACATACATAGACAAGCTCCACACACTGTTGTGACCTGGGATGCGTGGCACAGGTTTCAGGATGAGTTGGATGAGGCCCGGGACACCTTAGGGAAACATGACTATTGAACATGCTTGGAAACACAGCATGAGCAGGGTGATACACCTAGTCGTTTACTGGCATGGTAGGTTAACAGGGAGAAGGGGGAGATGCAATTGTATCCCTCAGGGATGGAAATGGGGTGAC
Organism: Pleurodeles waltl; assembly: GCF_031143425.1. Classification (NCBI taxonomy): domain Eukaryota; kingdom Metazoa; phylum Chordata; class Amphibia; order Caudata; family Salamandridae; genus Pleurodeles; species Pleurodeles waltl. The sequence continues at coordinate 415,930,369 of NC_090448.1, read as the reverse complement.
CCTCACGGCTCAGGATACTTTAGGCCGGTTGTAAAGTTTTATTAAGCATTGTTTGAGCAACTGGGTTGGAGCAATGTGTCAGGCATAACTGCAGTTCTGGGTGATGTGCAACTACCGAGGGTGGATGAGGATACATGGTCTTTTTTTTAACACACACCGATTGATGATGCAGATATCAGATGAGCTATTAAACATATGATCACAAGGAAAGCGCCAGGTAATGATGGGTTATCAGTTGAATTTTTACCAAAATAAGTGAATCTCCTGTGTGCACCATTTGCTGGCCATGTATGAGGAGGCATTTGAGGCATTTGAATCTGGGGTGTTACCAACATCACTGAGGAAAGCAAACATAGTAGTCCTACCTAAACCAGGAAAGGACCCCACTGACTGTGAATCATATAGACCACTGTCGATGATCGATGTTGATGCAAAGATTCTGGGGGAAATACTGACCCAACGCTTGGCAAAGGTGACCAAGGGGATAATACACAGATCAGGCAGGATTTGTAGGGGGCTGTACTACCTCTACTAACATACAGAAGGCACTCCTAGTAATAGATCAGGCTGTAAAAGAAGAGGAACCCTGTGCTCTTGCCAGTTTAGATGCCCATAATGCCTTCGATACTGTCCATTGGACGTTTATGGACAATGAGCTGAGACGTTATGATCTGAGAGCAGATTACCTTAAATAGGTAAAATTACTCTACACTGATAGCAGGGTGAGAGTGAAAGTGGATCATAGAGTATCTGACAGCTGACAGGGGTGCCCTCTCTACCCATTGATCTTCGCTCTGGTCATTAAACTTCTGGCTCAGGCCATGTATGCTAGACATGAGGATGCTATATGCAGATGACATCCTACTGACCCTGAGGAACCCGTAGGTTACATGGCATGCAATCAATAATACAATCACTGAGGTGGGGGCATGTTCAGGGGGGTTAGGTGAATGTAGACAAATCTGTGCTTTACTCCATGCTGGCGGCCCAGGTCGAGGGTTGGGATCTGCCTAAATTAAGAGTTCATATGACTCCAGTTGAGTACCTGGAGGCATATTTATACTTGTTTTCGCTGAATTTGCATCATTTTATTTACACAAGTTTGGTGCAAAACTAACTCTATATTTATACTTTGGAGCTAGACCCGTCTAGCACCAGAATTATGGAGTTAAAGTCATTTTTTGGTTGTGGACACCTACCTTGCGTCAACGAAATGCAAGGTAGGCGTTCCATTGCAAAAAATGACCCTATGGCCTTAGTGCCATATTTATCACAGTGCCAAAATCAAGCACGGGGGAGGAGGGGTCAAATAATGGTGCAAAGCGTGCTTTGCACCATTAATTAACGCCTGGGTCAGGGCAGGCGTTAGGGGACCCGTGGGCCTATTTCCATGGAATAAGCCCACAGGTGCCTTCTCCATGCCCCAGGGACACCCCCACCCACACCAGAGGGACAGTGGAGGAAGGGGGACTCCATCTCAGGTAAGTATAGGTAAGTACTAGTAACTATGTTTTTTAAGTGCCATTGGGGGCACTGACTTGGGCCCCCCTACATGGCACTGGGTGCAATGGCCATGCCCAGGGGGCCCTGGTCCCCTGTGCTGGCCATTGGGGTGGTGGGCATGACTCCTATCTTTTCTAAGACAGGAGGCATATGGTATGGATGGTTTGGCATCAGAAAATGAAGCTAGGCTGGTTAGAGTCATTTCTTTTACTCTCACCTGCCTAACGTCATTTTTTGGTGCAAAAATCCCTTCTCCCATACCTCCACCCCCACCAAGCTAACATAATTTTTTTTTTAATCTAGTGTACCCTTGCACCATTCCATAAATATGGTGCCTGGCTGGCGCACAAGAATGGTGCAAGCCGGTGCAAAACTTTTTGATGCAAAACTGCGATAGTGCAGTTTTGCACCAAAAAGTATAAATATGACCCCTGGGGGTCTATTTGAGCTCTGATATGAACTGAAACCTATAACTCTAATGTGGGTACTCTGAGAGATGGCTTAGAGCAGAGAGTGTGCAAAGGGCTGCGGTTTCAAATGTCCCTGATGGGGCGCATAGCTATAAGTAACATTATTATGCTGCTCAGAGTTCTTTATGTGCTACAACCCATGCCAATGCACATCCCAGAATTATGCTTTTGCCGGCTGGACGAATTGTTCAGGGTGCTCTACTGGGGCACAGGAGGGCACATATTAGCCTGGAGGTTCTAAAACTACTGTGTGATGGATGAGGGCTGCAGAGTCTTAACTCAGGTCTTACTACTGGGCTGCCCACTTGCAACACATAGTACTGTGGTTTTGGGGGTGGTGGGCACTGACCCTGTTGCAGGGATTCTAGTGCTACCTCTAGTTACCTGGAAGGACAGCGTAAACTTATCTTACCACTGCAGGTCAGGACCTTCCTGGATGTCTGGGGCAGGCATCTAAGATAGACAGAGATTAGTATATCTACTTACAGCAACTGGCTCCTTAGTACAGAGGGATTAGTCGTAGGTTGCCTGTATTCTAAAGGTGCAGGGTAGATGGAGATATACCACAAATCTTAGGAGAGCTCTGTGAGGATGGTCAGCTGGTGGGTTATGCAGACTTCTGTGCCAGATGGGGCTGGCTGGTGGATGCTTCCTAGCATCTGCGGGTTTAGCAGTGACTATCCATAAGGCCTGGGTAGGGTTTCTACACGAGCAAGAAAAGCAAGTTTTAAACAAAACGTTGTCAGGCATGGAGAAGAAGGCAAACTCATTACATGAATATATGCATTATTGTTACTATGTACTGCTACTCGCAAGGCAAAGTTGTAGCAACAGTGGGAAGGCAATGTGGGTGTGGAATTGAGGGAACGCAACTCGGTATCGATATTGGGCAACTGTAGAAGGGTCACACGCAATGCACAACTGAAACTGATTCATTGCAAGTGTATTTATAGAGACTATGGGGGTCATTCTGACCTTGGCGGTCCATGACCTCCATGGCGGAGGGCGGCGGAAGCACCGCCAACAGGCTGGCGGTGCTTCCTGGGCGATTCGGCCCGCGGCGGTAAAGCCGCGGTCAGAAAAGGGGAGCCGGCGGTTTCCCGCTGGCCCAGGGAATCCGCCATGGCGGCGCTGCTTGCAGCACCGCCATGGGGATTCCGAGCGCCTTCCCGCCAGCCTGTTTCTGGCGGTGTCCACCGCCGGAACCAGGATGGCGGGAACGGCTGCCGTGGGGCCCCTGGGGGCCCCACAAAGATTTTCACTGTCTGTTGTGCAGACAGTGAAAATCGCGACGGGTGCCACTGCACCCGTCGCACCCCTTCAACTCCGCCGGCTCCATTCCGAGCCGGCTTCATTGTTGAAGGGGCTGTCCCGCTGGGCCGGCCGGCGGTCTTCTGGCGGTGGCCCGCCGGCCCAGCGGGAAAGCCGGAATGGCCGCCGCGGTCTTTTGACCAAGGAGCGGTCTTTCGGCGGGAACCGCTTGGCGGGCGGCGACCGCCGACCGTCGCGGTCAGAATGACCGTCTATGTCACACGCAGTGGTTACACAGGTTAGACTTCTCCAAACCAGAGCAATGCCCCAAAAGCAGGATCCCAGTTAAGACTTCTATACACATGTAGTGGACATGCCCAGGAGTGGGGGAAGTTTGGGGGAGGTGGTCAAGACACTGAGGCAACTGACTGAGCAACTGCTACAGACAACAATCCAGCTCTGTTTATTGGGCTTGGTGATCTGAGCCAAACACACTTGGGGGCATATTTATGAGGGGCTTGCACCTAAAAGTGATGCAATGGTGGCGCAAACCTTTCAACCATATCTATGAGGCCATGCAAAGCCACTTTGTGTGGCTCTGATTGGCCTCATAGATATGTTGTATAGGAAGGCAGCGCAAATCTCTGCATTGCCTTACTCTGCTTTGTAGTGGGTGTACCCACACAACATCCATGGATTTTGGCGCATCGCCAGATTTACAAGGCCATGTTTGACCTGGAATGCACCAAAACTTTACACCTCCCAAGGCATTCTGCAGCACACATACAAAGAGGAAAAAGCCTCCCAGGATTGTTTGCAATGTAGACACCCTTGCACCATGGTACAGGGATGCCTGTGTTGGTGCTAGGCAACCAAAATGGCACCAGCGCAGGGGGAAAGGACAGGAGTGCACTGTATAGCATAGATATGGCGCATTTCTGCTCTTTCCCTTTGAAGCACAGCAGCACAGCAAGGTTACTTGCTGAGCTGCCCTGCGCTAAAAAGTCGTATAACTGTCCCGTAATATGCAGAGAAGGTACTATAACTAGGGCTGTCTGCACCCAAGAAATGCATAGCTTTGAGGTGGCCGCCAAACCAACTGCCCACCTGAAAATAATGGCTGTGGAAATCTGCAAGAGCCAAGTGCGGGGTACAACACAGCTTGGTGTATAATGGGACTGATCAAGGGGGCAGAATGGAATGGGTCATGGTAGAGGTTTGCTTACAGAAGGAAATGGAAGGCGCACAACTTGCAGATTGTTACTTGAATGATGGGGACTTGGGAATGATGAGGTGCAAAGTGTTTACAAGTTGAACTTAAATGTTATTCATACTGATCAGATGACAAAATGTGACTTCTGTGGCATGGTCCTTTACTTGGCTGGGGGGAGGTCAGGGAGATGCTGTGAAGTTTTAATGTTGCAATACAGCTGAAAACCAATGAAAGAAATATGGGATAAAAATTACATCTGCTGTGATCTGTAAGTCACAAATTTGAATCCTTCTGAAGCTCGCTCAGCCCTGCATCCATCTGAGGTAGGTAATTTGGGTTTTACTGGTGCCCACTATTTAAAGTGCTTTAAAATAGCAAAAGTGTGAATTAAAAATATAAGTAGTTATTTGTCTGTTCTTAAAAGGGTCTTATAGTAAGTTGATCAGAGTCTGCCATATAAAGAAATCTAGATAATGGGATGGAGAAAGTGTGGAAGTCAGTAGTAAGGAGGGATACCCTCTGCCATCATGCAAAAAGTGACAGTTGTCCCCAATCTGACATCACTTTGGTTACCAGCACTTCCAGGCCCATGGGGGCCCTCCCCCAGCAGTGACATCACTTCCTGGGGGGGTTATGTGACTGTGTTGGGTCACGTGTGTTGTGACATCACCCTGGTCATGTGCTTGTCACGTGCTCATGGTCCTAAAATGTCGTTAGGATGCTGTCATTACAGGTAAGGGCCCCCTTTGCCCTGTCTGGGGCTTTGTCACAGGCCAATTTGCAACACTCTCTGGGGTGCAAAATATGTGAGTCTCTAATCACCCTCCAGGGTCCCACTGTCTCACTAAGCCCATCTGTCTTATTTTGGACGGTACATATTTGACTTCAAAAAGGTCTTTTGCTAGAAATGTCTAGACAAATTCATACCTGAATCAAGACTGCTATGAAATGCAACCCATACACAGATAGAGTGCTCCCATCTCATAATTAGAAAGCTTTGCCAAGTATAAAATGTCATTCAAAGACCGCACACACACAATCAGAGCATCCAACTGCTATGAAATGGAATCAATATGCCAATGGCTGGTACTCCTCAACTCCCCAAAGTGGACCCATACATAATTAGCGAGCTGTACTCAGTATAAAATGCCATCCCAAAGGCCACACACACACAATCAGAAGCAGCAAGAAAACACTGAGTATAAGGCTAAGGGGCCCCAAGCAAGATGGAGCAAAGCTTTGAGCTGAATTGCAGGGAGCACCCGGGCGATACAAGGCAACTTCTGCTGCAGGTAAAAATAATGATAGCATATAGCTTTTAAATTGTGTTTTTTTCATTCAATGTGTTGCATAGGGAAGCCCAATTTCTGTTTTTCCTGGTCTGAAAAATGTCTGCTTCTTTTATGGTTTGAAAAAAAACTGTTTGTTAGCTTAACCTTTTAATGGCTTAGCGTAGCATGCTGCAGGTCACGTGGAAATCAGCATTTATAAAAAATGTACAAATAAAATCTATTGTTTAAACCAAGGATTTGTCATGGCATTTAAGGTCAGCAACATGCTGTGAATGTGGTTTCAAAAGCCCTGAGCAACAGGACCTAGGAGCAGGAGGAGCGGCGATTGAGAAAGAAAACTGTATTTGTTTAGTGCAAGCATTGACGAGGAGTTATTTCTAATATGTTTTGAGCAGTTCTGTAACAGGCGTATGTAAAAGTGTAAATTGTGACAAGGCAGTCCTTGGTAGCAGCCTGTAATTAGGATAATGCAAGTACAAATTGGGGTGTCAGAGTGACAGCTATTTCTTTTAATGGCGAGGGCTCACGAACCTCTGGTGCAATTTAGGGAACTGTCACTGCAGCATGTTGTTTGTTTCATTGTGTTGCATCTACTCAAGAGGCTGCAGGGTAGAAAATAAATCTGTTGTTTAAACTACGGTTTGCCAGGGGTTAAAGTCGGCAGCAGACTTTGAACCAGACTGCAATGCTGGCTGCGACAGGCCGCGGCTTGAGGCGCTGGTTGTGGCAAAGGCCTCAGGGCAGCGCTGAACAGGATAGGACTCTTTAGTAAAATTTGAGCTAGTTCTAAGGGTTGGAGCAGTTATGATTGAGAAACAGCAGCCTGCATGTACCATTCCTAAACAGCTGCAAATATAAGGATTTAAAAAATGAAAGGGCTGTGTTTTATTTTTTGCACAGAAGACTGCTCTAATGTAAAATGTGTGTTGATTTTCTAATATGCTTTGAGCAGTTCTGTAATAGGCTTATGTAAAAGTGTAAAATTTTGACAAGGCAGTTCTTGATGGCTCAAGGACCTCTGCTGCGGTTGAGGGCACGATAGTTGAACCATGTCATTTGTTTCATTGTGGTGCATTGCTTACGTGAAAATCTTTGTTTTACAAAAAAGTAAAAATAAAATATTTTGTTTAAACCAAGTGTTTGCCAGGGGTTAAGGTCAGCAACATGCCTTGAGTGTGTTTGCAAAAGCCCCAACAACAGGACCTTGGGGCAGGAGGGGCAAAGGTGTAGAAAGAAAAACTGTATGTGTTTAGTGAAAGCTTTGATTAGGAATTATTTCTAATATGCTTTGACAATTCTGTAATGTTTGAGTTAAGATCTAGCGCAGCCCCTGTGCTTAAATACCAGAAGTGTTTATCAACATTTCAAAGCCCTGCCTTCATTAGTCCTTTGTGCTACAAAGTTCAATAAGAATGCCAGTTCCAGCAATTTTACAAGATTTATTCTATTGTAAAACAGCAGGTCTAGATTATGTTTTAAATTACTTAATCAACCAAGACGTGCTGTTTATTACAGCTTTTTCAAAGCAAACCTGTCTGCTCTGCAAACAGGATCTCCCAGAATTAACATGGAGCCATGAGGAAACGGTTGAATTTCAGCAAGGTACAAATATTTAGAGCGCTATAGTTCTGAGACCATTCCTAACGTCTCAACATCGTAGATTATTTTTTTTAATCTATTCTTGTGTGTGTGTTTTTACAGGTTATGAGGAGGAAGTGCAAATAGCTATTGAAACACTAAAGCAAATCTTAGAGTCTAAAATACCCATCAGACAGCGTACGGCATAGCCCTTCCATTACAGGTGAATATGGGGTGGACTAGTATAAATGATGTGTCAAGATTTCCCCATGAGCCCTAGGAGTGGGGACAGTTTTTCACATTCCAAAACCCCCCCAAGATTCCATTGTGCTCTCAGAGAGTGTGCTAAAGCAGTATATTATATTGGAAATGTGGCAGTGATTCATTTTTTCAGTGCCCCTGGAATCTCACAATTATGCCAAACGTCAGCAAAACGTAGATCCTTGAGAAAAAGTGTTGGCCTGTGACTTAACGAGTCCTGGAAAGGTAGCAACATCGTTCTAAAAAAGTAAGTCCTCTGGGCCTATAGACGGACATGCTATAAAGAAAGGGGTTCCACAAAGGGGCAAAGCAGGTGTGTTTTACAAAATTTAGTGCCAAAAGAACCCTAATGTATTTTTGTCTCGAGCATCGTGTTCCTCCTGCATCTAGTAAGGGCTAATAAAAAAAGTTAAAGCAATAGTAAGACAAGCGGTAACAATCATAAGGTTGTAAAGAGTTGTTTAGGCTTTTTTTTCTAATGTGTATTTCTTTTGTTTCCATCGTAGAACCAACACAAAAGACTGGCATCGGAGTACCACAAATGGTTAAGCGTACATCGACGCCGCTAAAGGACATCACTAAGATCTGTCAAAACGACCCAACACCAGCAAACAGTGAGAGATGCCCAGTGCGTCATAACAAACCGTGAGGGGACTCTGCAAATGCAGGCCTTAGAGACACTCGTTACTCTAGCCGCTACACTGCTTTACCAGCAAAACCCACAACCAGCACAGTGAACACACAGGAAGACCAGTTTTTGGCTAGAGGTGTAGACCTCAAAGGGTGCGCACTTCCAGCCGCAGACATACAATAGCCAGGGTCATGTAAAAACCAGGAGGTAGATCTCACACTAAACAAACCAAAATCGAGTCATCTTTCCTCAAAGAAGAATAAGAAACCTATGGCCCCAGACCTACAAACCATCCCTTTAGATCTATCCTTACAAACACAGTTACAACGTAGCCAGGTCCCCATAAATTGTATGCAGATAAATGTTCTAAGCTGTGAGGGTGAATGTTGATGAGCTTCCCAGAGGATCCCCAAAACCGACTGTAAATATCCCACATAGCCTTTGGGACCAAGGGCTTGAAAACAATCACCCGACCCGACCCAGTATTTTGCATGTGTAGGGCTTCTCAGTGCCTAATTGGTGAGCCACAACCACATATAAAAAGTTTACGAACCCTAGTTGATGAAGGGCTTGAAAACAATTATTTCCATACGGACACACCTTATGTAGATACTCATTTTCTCAAGGGTCTGACAGGGAAGCCAGCGAAGTCTGAAACACCAGCCGGAGCCGCAGCCGTTCACAGTGTCCCTTCTAATGTACACCCGAGGTGCAGCAGCCACCTGTTCCCAGCCCCAGCATTTCATAATACTCTAACGCGCAGAGCTATTATAAACAACATTTAAATTCATCATATCCTATGTCACTGGATACACCTCCAGGCATGTAGGATCCCAACAGCCTCGTGTCTAGTGTAAAACCTCCATCACCCTCCTCCACATACCTTGCCAGTAGTTCAGAATGGAACAGATGTCATAATCAGAGCTTTGAAACAGTGTATAGTGATGAGGCATCCTCAGAAGCAGCTGTCTGATACTCGTCTGGGTGTTCGGATTGGCAACTGCTTTTTTTGATCCCCCCAATTCCAGACCTTCAGAACGGTGTTAGTGATGGTAGCCCCAGAGTGGTGCTCGGGGAGGTTCAGGGTGACATATACGCCCCACCTCTACTTTAACACATAATGCCTCAGAATATGGGTTTTTGGCCCAAAAAGCTGTGCTAGGATCATGTGTAAAAGACAGGCACCTGGTTGCCAGAAAACTAAAATCCAATCTGAAATCTAAGGCCATAAAACTGTGGAAGACAGAAATGAGAACTGATCCTTGAGGGATGTACAGAGGGAGATAATCTAGAGGGTACAAAGGTGTAGAATAGAGGTGTTTCAATCTTGCAAATCAGCTGTTGCAGACGTAGAGGTTATTTCATCTTAACAATGTGTGCGGCACTCCCTAAAGAGCAGGGTTCCTGCTTTACTACTAACTAAGTCCAAAGTTCTAAATATAAAAAGAAGGTACATGACATCCTTACTGAAGCACAACAGTTCTTTCGAGTCTGCACGGCCATTAGAACCCCGCAGACAGAGCCTAAAAGTTCCAAATACCATGACAGCGCATCCTAAAATGGCACGGACTGGAACCCTAAACACAAATTTAGGAGAGAGTTGCAGGCGCTCCAGGTGTTTCAAGCGTTCATGGGTCAAAGCTGGGAGACCCGGATACACCAAACACAAAGACGATCTTGAGGTAAAGATTGTAGCTGGGGAATTGGGAAGGGCATCTTCAGCCAATACTCCCGAGACTGTTCAAACTAGCTCTGGGGGGCTGCCTAAAAATGGGTGGACGAGTAAGAAACAAAAGTGAGCTAATAGTGCTAAGCAATGTAGGCTTTTAATCAGTAAATTAAAGAAAGCCAGAATTTGCACTACAAGGAGGCTTACAAATATGCTGCTTCTGAATCAGAGACTTCCTCCCCAAAATATTTCCAGGAGAGACCAACATCCAATGCAAACCCCCAATCTGAGGATTCAGAGATGGTGTTTTTAGAGAGCGTCAGAAGGTACCGGCAAAATGTAGAGAGATTTAACGCTAGAGAGTATTACAAAGAATTCCAGTTTGATAACTTAGAATGCATAAACTCATATGATCAGGGGTATTCAGCTATTCACTAGACTGTACAAACGTTCGTAGAGCGGCTATTACACAATGTGGGTTTGAATGATTTCTTTCAGGGCCGTTTCCACAGGCAGGGTATTGACATCCCCTTGTTTACCAGACAAATGCCCCACAATGTGTTTGACACTGATGAATTTTTAGTATACCTCTCTAAACTTTTACAAAGTAAAGCAGGAAGAGCAACATTTGGGACTTTCAGAAGAGTCATCCTCATTGTTCGGGGTCATGAGGGGGGTATTTCCAAACCTTTAAAGAGTATCTCCTACAGTAAAGAAATTGAAAAAAAACAGAAGTGGTTGCTTAACTTAAACACCAGAGCAATCAACATGTGTCTGGTAGGTAGCATCGCTGGGTTACTAATGGATTGCAGCACTACTGATGCTGTGGTCCTGTCTAGAGCGGTTGAAGCCCATGCTGTGCTTGAAATACTTCCTATAAAACTGTAAACTTTGGAGAACTGGGTCTTTTTTAGAACTATTTTGCAGTCATGGTAAAAGTTCTTTACTGCAGCGGATAGTGGAAGTACTTCATATCTGGAGAGCCGGTGAAAAATAAGACAGTTTACATTTTCCATTAAGAAAATCACTTTTATGGAATCTTGAACGTGAAGGGTTTTCTAGGAGCCAAGTACATCTGCACCCATTGTGATCACATCTACAACACAAAGACAGCTCATCATTGTGAAATGCATTGTAAAATGTGTCAAAGGGACGGCTGCATCGTAGTCGATGATCAGAAGGTGTGATGTCCTAGATGTAATCTATTCTGTCGCTCGCAAAACTGCTTGAGCATACACACTGGAGTTATTCACTGCATCCCAGAAACAGACTGTGCGGGTTGTGGGTGCTACACAGCCGCCGATCACAAATGCAAAGGTATTGAATCACCCCAGTGGAAGGCATCTTTTCCTCCGGAAACAGAACACATGTGTTACATGACTAAAGGCCGATCACAGACTAAAACGGACTACAAAGTATTCAATATAGAGTGTACCCAAGAGACCCGAGTGCACCAGCCTAACTATATTTTCATGCACAATCTAACTTCCAATGAAAACTGGGAGTTTGAGGGCCTTTCTTGCATGAACAAGTTCCTTAGCACATCCATTCAGACAAAATTCAAAGGGTATACCCTGATGGCCCATAGCTCAAAAGCGTATGACTCGTTCTTTATTTTGCAAAATATGATTTGTGAAAAGATGCCTGTAGAACTCATCACCCAGGGCTCCAAACTGATGCTGCTAATGTCTGTACATTTACATATAAGGTTCGTAGATACTTTGAATTTTCTGTTGAGGAAATTGAGAAAGTTGCCAAAAGCCTTTAGTTTTGCAGGTTGTAAAGGTTATTTCCCCCACTTTTCAACACCAGGGCGAATCAGAATTATGAGGGTCCCATGCCTCCTCCTGACAGCTGTGGTGTTGAGTATATGATGCCGGAGGAGAAAGAGAGTTTTCTACAGTGGTATGGTGAAAACTGGGAAAATAAATTTACTTTTCAAATTGAGTCAGGCAGATGTAATAATCTTGAGGAAATCTTGCAATCTCTTCAGACATGTTGTTGTAGAGATGACAAAAGAAGAAAAGGTTATGAAACCCAATACCGCAAAGATGACAAAATCCTTAGAGTGCATCGACCCTTTCAACATGTCACGCTGGCTTCCATGTGTATGTCTATCTATAAGCATGTTTTTACAATCTGAAAGCATAGCTCTAGTGCCATCCGACCCCAGTAACGGTAAACAGAAGAGTTATTCTACCTCCTCTATTCAATGACTCATCAACAACTTTGACAAGGAAAACCTCTTCATCCAACACGCCTTACAGGGTGGTGAATACTGTGTGGGCCTTTATTTCCCAGGTGGGTACGCTGTAATTAACGGTGTGCCAACAGCCTTCGAATACAATGGTTGTTTTTATCACGGTTGTCCCCACTGCTATAAACCACATGAGTTTAATAAGCTGTTGGGTACCAAATTTGAACATTTGCACAGCCATACTCTATTAAAAGCACAATATGTTAAAAACTGTGGTTTTGTTCTGCGATCCCTCTGGGAGCATGAGTGGCAAGATATGTTAACATCAGATGCAGAGCTCTGCTCCTTCATTAAGAGCAATGACTTACCCAAACCTTTGGAGCCCTGCAACACCTTATTTGGCTGTCATACAAATGCTATACAGTTGTACAGGGCCATGGGAGAGAGTGAGAAAATACATTACTACTATTTCACGAGTCTGTATCCATTTGTGAATCAGATGAAGTTATACCCCATAGGCCCCCAGCATCATATATAGGGCCTTTAAAGTCATAGATAAATACTTTGGGTTAGTTAAAAGTGAAGTCTACCCACCACAGAGGTTTTACTTCCTCGTACTGCCGTACAGAGTTGGTGGTAAGCTAATGTTCCATCTGTGTCTAAGGTCTTACACACCCCAAAACATTATCGCTTCAGAAAGTACTTAGAGGTTGGGAACTGTTTCTGTGAGTCTCTGCGGAACTCAACATTCCTTCGATGATCGTTGGTAATGTCGAACACAAGCAACTGCTTGAAAGTTTGAAAGATCCGATTTAAAGCCCCCCACATACTCCAACACCTGTTGTTTTTAACCCCCTCCCTAAGATGACAGCATTCCCCTTCTTTACCCGGCAATCCACATCTTGGAGCACCGCGGCTCCACCTCTAGAATATTAAAAAAAGACAGTGTCCAAAATGAACACGTGGGAAATGTCTCATATTCTTCTGACGTTTGGACCTATGTACCTGCGTTTGTGTGTATGGTTAACATTTTGACGTTTATCAGTGTGATGCTTGTACTACGGAAAAAAACTGTTTTGTAAATAAACCTTTTAACTTTTCAAAGTGTGTCTGTCCTTTTTTAAAAACATTTTAAATGTGTGTCCTTGCGTCAGAATAAAGATACTGAGTCTGCATTCAGGTTTTAATTCTTTTATTTTAGACAGTCACCATTACATATAAGATGTGTTACATGACCATACACTTTTGACAAACTGCGTATTCTGTTTTAACAGCGTTTGATGTAGACCTAAAGTTTTCTTTCACATATTTCAACAGTACTGTCATTGTTAACTAGGTTGTTCAAATATAGATTAAAAAAATGTCTAATCGTCATACCCTCAGATATTTTACTAATAAAATATATACAACGCTCACCACATATGAAGGCGAGAGAATCCTGTAACTCCAACATGGCAGCAGCTTTTTTTTACAAACTTTTATATATGTTTTGTATAGATGCTATGATCAGGGAACGCCGCTGTGCTGTCAAACACTGTAATCTTGTCTTTATCTAAAAACAGTACCACCCAGTGAGTTTCTTCCATGTAGTGCGGATCTGGGTTAAAGATGAGCATGTGGGGTCTTTCCGATCCTATTTCACTAGGTAAAGTGTAGCTTGGAAAAACACCCAAATGGTATTTCTTAGTGTATTTATGATGGCTTAAGAAATCCCAAATCCAAACTGTGTCCATTTTACAATATTTTAATAACTGTCAAACAAAATCTGCCGGGCGTGGTTGATCTGAATGACGTTGTGGAATACAGAGAATACAACTATGTTCACATTCGTACGCAAGGGCTGAGTAAAACATATTTATACTTTAAGATTTCCATTTGTGAACAAGCTGTAGTCATCACCGTCTTCCATGTCAAGGTTCAGATCGAAAGCAAACAGCTTGTAGCCTGTCCCATATCCTTACCTTGACACAACGACTCCTGAGTCATGCAGGTGCTTCCCAATTATCTAAACCAGCCCCAGATATTCGCTGATAAAATTTGCGTCTCCAAAGCTAACAGCACCCTCTTAGATCAGCACAACGTAGTTTATGTCGTAGGGTTTGCAATTGAAAGGGTTTGAGGTATAGAGACACCTAAAAGTCGTGTTGTCGACAAAACCTATTATAATACAATTTTGTAGTTGCCCCCAAAATACATTTTGCTGCTGTGTTAATCTGGTACCAGCTGGGATGCTGAATATCTTCAGAGCTACTCTTTCAAAAGCGTACTTGCCATTCAATAGCAGTAAAGTTTTGGCGTGAGCCAGTCTGACGTTTGGGGACACTTTCATTCTCTTTAAAAACAAACTAGCGGACAATATGACCAGTTTATACTGTTCCGCATCCCCGCTGAGGAGACAGAAAGAGTCCTTGTTGTGGTTAAGTTTGATCTCAAGATCGATACCATTGATGAGCAGTTTATCTTGCAAGAAAAGGTCTGAATGCCCAAGGAGGTCAAACAGTCTACAATCGGCCACAAAGCCTGTTCTTTTTATAAAACTTTGATTGTTAACATCTAGCTCCTTGTCTTCAAAATGTGCCTAACTATCCTTGTAGAAGAGCCACGCCGAAAGCTCATGTCCAGGGCTACACAGCTGTAATTTAGAATACTCTTGATGTAGGCTCTATAGACATACATGTTATCACTTTGCATGATGAGTCGATCGCCAAGGGTAATGCCCCCCTGAATAAAAATGGTCCCTATGGGGTAAGAGATCGTCGCCACTTTAGCCGCGAACGGAAAGTTGGCACCGTTCGCTTTTACGATTTTACAAACAAGATGCAGCAGAGTATTGCTGAGATCCAGATACATATCCGTGTACCCTGACACAGCAAACTATCAGCGCCAACGGCATCAAAGCAGCTACAGGCATACTTCCACAAAACAGTTTTTGAGACAAATATCACCACTAACAGGGACAATAACTCTAGTAAGATTAAAATGGAATATAGTCCTTTTACCATACAGGACATACATGACAAAGTTACTTTAATGTCCATCACGGATTATCAGGAAGATTCAATCAAAATTCCTCAGGTACTTTCTGAATTGGATATACAATCCGACACAATTGTTAGTGGTTTAAAAACAAAATCTAGATGGACAGCAAACCTAATAAGTGGGAACACAATTGACACATGTCACAAACTTGTCTGTAGAGACCTTGACAAAATGGAATCAAAATGTAACCCACAGAATCAGGATCGCAAGAAAAATCTTACTCATGGAAATACACTGCCTTTGAAGACTTACAAAGTAATGATGATATAATTAGTAGAGAAGCAGACAAAGGGGGTAATATTATAATCATGGCTAGGACAGATTATGAACGAGAAGTATATACCCAACTAGGAGACTCCACGTGCTATGAAAAATTGTGTTCCAATCCAATACTGGATCTAACGAGTAACATCAATAGATTATTAAAGGGCTGGTTTGAGGAAGGTCTATTGGATGAAGATGAATATATGTATATGCGAGTGACACAACCCAGATATCCATGTTTATATACCCTTCCCATGATTCATAAGCACTTGCCCTTTCCACAAGGGAGGCCTATAGTTTGGGGCATAGGAGGTCCTACAGAAAGAATTTCAGAGTTTGTGGACATTTTCCTACAACCACTTGTGCAGAATCTCCCATCAAATATTAAGGACACTAAACACATATTGAGTATTCTTGCAGATACTCAATGGGACCCAGGGATGATCTTGGTGACACTAGATGTTGTTTCATTATACACTAGCATTAAACATGATCTTGGTATTTTTGCATTGAGACATTTTCTGAACAAAAGGTCAGCAAGTCTATGGGAACACACAGAAATGCTATTGACTATGACTGAATTAATTTTACACAACTACTACTTTCTTTTTAACAATGAGTGGTACAAACAACAACAAGGAGTAGCCATGGGCTCTAGATTTTCTCCGTCTTCTGCAAATTCATTCATGGGGCACTTAGAAGAGGAACATATTTGAGGGCTTGGGAGCTGCACAATGGAATGACTCAATACTATACTGGGGACGATACATTGACGATTGCCTTATGATTTGGACCGGTAGTGTGTCGGAACTGGATTAATTCCTCAAATATTTAAACTTAAATTTGTCTAATATAAGGTTAACATGTCAACAAAGCCCAATTAAAATGTTTTTTTAGATGTTGAATTGTTCATAAAGGACCACTGGATTCATAGTACAAGCATACTGGGACCAGTTTCAGGGTATCACCCTTCCTCAGCCAGGCTAGCTTGAATCTGGTGGCATAGCAAGCACGGGACCCATGTCTGGGCATACCCTTCCCACTTGGGGCAACAAATGCAAAATCAACAGAAGATGGACGGAATGCAGAGAAAATCAAACATTCACCCCCAGTCACAGATCTGGGTTTAATCCATCAGTTTTTTTGCTTGCCATGCTATTCCAGTTTGGACCCAGCCATATGCAAATCAGTCTTGACCCTGTTCCCCATGGGAACAGACCAGCCGGAACTGCCAGGCCAGGTCCTCCCCGGACCAGAAACAAGCATCCTGGAACTGGTTTCAGGGTAGCACCCTTCATCAGGCAGGCTAGCTTGAATCTGGTGGCATAGCAAGCACGGGACCCACGTCTGGGCATACCCTTCCCACTTGGGGCACCAAATGCAAAAACAACAGATGATGGACGGAATGCAGAGCAAATCAAACATTCACCCCCAGTCACAGATCTGGGTTTAATCCATCAGTTTTTTTGCTTTCCATGCCATTCCAGTTTGGACCCAGCCATATGCAAATCAGTCTTGACCCTGTTCCCCATGGGAACAGACCAGCCGGAACTGGCAGGCCAGGTCCTCCCCAGACCAGAAACAAGCATCCTGGGACCAGTTTCAGGGTATCACCCTTCCTCAGCCAGGCTAGCTTGAATCTGGTGGCATAGCAAGCACGGGACCCATGTTTGGGCATACCCTTCCCACTTGGGGCAACAAATGCAAAATCAAAAGTGATGGACGGAATGCAGAGAAAATCAAACATTCACTCCCGGTCACAGATCTGGGTTTAATCCATCAGTTTTTTTGCTTGACATGCTATTCCAGTTTGGACCCAGCCATATGCAAATCAGTCTTGACCCTGTTCCCCATGGGAACAGACCAGCCGGAACTGCCAGGCCAGGTCCTCCGCAGACCAGAAACAAGCATCCTGGGACCGGTTTCAGGGTATCACCCTTCATCAGCCAGGCTAGCTTGAATCTGGTGGCATAGCAAGCACCGGGCCCACGTCTGGGTAGACCCTTCCCACTAGGGACAACAAATGCAAAAACAACAGATGATGGACGGAATGCAGAGCAAATCAAACATTCACCCCCAGTCACAGATCTGGGTTTAATCCATCAGTTTTTTTGCTTGGCATGCCATTCCAGTTTGGTCCCAGCCATATGCAAATCAGTCTTGACCCTGTTCCTCATGGGAACAGTCCATCCCGAACTGCTAGGCCAGGTCCTCCCCGGACCAGAAATAAGCATCCTGGGACCGGTTTCAGGGTATCACCCTTCATCAGCCAGGGTAGCTTGAATCTGGTGGCATAGCAAGCACGGGACCCACGTCTGGGCATACCCTTCCCACTTGGGGCAACAAATGTAAAAACAACAGATGATGGACGGAATGCAGAGCAAATCAAACATTCACCCCCAGTCACAGATCTGGGTTTAATCCATCAGTTCTTTTGCTTGCCATGCCATTCCAGTTTGGACCCAGCCATATGCAAATCAGTCTTGACCCTGTTCCCCATGGGAACAGACCAGGCGGAACTGCCAGGCCAGGTCCTCCCCGGACAAGAAACAAGCATCCTGGGCCAGGTTTCAGGGTATCACCCTTCATCAACCAGACTAGCTTGAACCTGGTAGCATAGCAAGCAGGGGACCCATGTCTGTGCATACCCTTCCCACTTGGGGCAACAAATGCAAAAACAACAGATGATAGACAGAATGCAGAGCAAATCAAACATTCACCCCCAGTCACAGATCTGGGTTTAATCAATCCGTTTTTTTGCTTGCCATGCCATTCCAGTTTGCACCCAGCCATATACAAATCTGTCTTGACCTTGTTCCTCATGGGAACAGTCCAGCCCGAACTGCCAGGCCAGGTCCTCCCCAGACCAGAAACAAGCATCCTGGGACCAGTTTCAGGGTATCACCCTTCCTCAGCCAAGCTAGCTTAAATATGGTGGCATAGCAAGCACGGGACCCACGTCTGGGCATACCCTTCCCACTTGGGGCAACAAATGTAAAATCAACAGATGATGGACGGAATGCAGAGAAAATCAAACATTCACCCCCGGTCACAGATCTGGGTTTAATCCATCAGTTTTTTTGCTTGCCATGCTATTCCAGTTTGGACCCAGCCATATGCAAATCAGTCTTGACCCTGTTCCCCATGGGAACAGACCAGCCGGAACTGCCAGGCCAGGTCCTCCCCAGACCAGAAACAAGCATCCTGGGACCGGTTTCAGGGTATCACCCTTCATCAGCCAGGCTAGCTTGAATCTGGTGGCATAGCAAGCACCGGGCCCACGTCTGGGTAGACCCTTCCCACTAGGGACAACAAATGCAAAAACAACAGATGATGGACGGAATGCAGAGCAAATCAAACATTCACCCCCAGTCACAGATCTGGGTTTAATCCATCAGTTTTTTTGCTTGGCATGCCATTTCAGTTTGGTCCCAGCCATATGCAAATCAGTCTTGACCCTGTTCCTCATGGGAACAGTCAATCCCGAACTGCTAGGCCAGGTCCTCCCCGGACCAGAAACAAGCATCCTGGGACCGGTTTCAGGGTATCACCCTTCATCAGCCAGGGTAGCTTGAATCTGGTGGCATAGCAAACACGGGACCCACGTCTGGGCATACCCTTCCCACTTGGGGCAACAAATGTAAAAACAACAGATGATGGACGGAATGCAGAGCAAATCAAACATTCACCCCCAGTCACAGATCTGGGTTTAATCCATCCGTTTTTTTGCTTGGCATGCCATTCCAGTTTGGTCCCAGCCATATGCAAATCACTCTTGACCCTGTTCCCCATGGGAACAGTCCAGCCCGAACTGCCAGGCCAGGTCCTCCCTGGACCAGAAACAAGCATCCTGGGACCGGTTTCAGGGTATCACCCTTCATCAGCCAGGGTAGCTTGAATCTGGTGGCACAGCAAGCACGGGACCCACGCCTGGGCATACCCTTCCCACTTGGGGCAAAAAATGCAAAAACAACAGATGATGGACAGAATGCAGAGCAAATCAAACATTCACCCCCAGTCACAGATCTGGGTTTAATCCATCAGTTCTTTTGCTTGCCATGCCATTCCAGTTTGGACCCAGCCATAAGCAAATCAGTCTTGACCCTGTTCCCAATGGGAACAGACCAGGCGGAACTGCCAGGCCAGGTCCTCCCCGGACAAGAAACAAGCATCCTGGGCCAGGTTTCAGGGTATCACCCTTCATCAACCAGACTAGCTTGAACCTGGTAGCATAGCAAGCAGGGGACCCATGTCTGTGCATACCCTTCCCACTTGGGGCAACAAATGCAAAAACAACAGATGATAGACAGAATGCAGAGCAAATCAAACATTCACCCCCAGTCACAGATCTGGGTTTAATCAATCCGTTTTTTTGCTTGCCATGCCATTCCAGTTTGCACCCAGCCATATACAAATCTGTCTTGACCTTGTTCCTCATGGGAACAGTCCAGCCCGAACTGCCAGGCCAGGTCCTCCCCAGACCAGAAACAAGCATCCTGGGACCAGTTTCAGGGTATCACCCTTCCTCAGCCAGGCTAGCTTAAATATGGTGGCATAGCAAGCACGGGACCCACGTCTGGGCATACCCTTCCCACTTGGGGCAACAAATGTAAAATCAACAGATGATGGACGGAATGCAGAGCAAATCAAACATTCACCCCCAGTCACAGATCTGGGTTTAATCCATCCGTTTTTTTGCTTGCCATGCTATTCCAGTTTGGACCCAGCCATATGCAAATCAGTCTTGACCCTGTTCCCCATGGGAACAGACCAGCCGGAACTGCCAGGCCAGGTCCTCCCCAGACCAGAAACAAGCATCCTGGGACCGGTTTCAGGGTATCACCCTTCATCAGTCAAGCTAGCTTGAATCTGATGGCATAGCAAGCACCGGGCCCACACCTGGGTAGACCCTTCCCACTAGGGACAACAAATGCAAAAACAACAGATGATGGACGGAATGCAGAGCAAATCAAACATTCACCCCCAGTCACAGATCTGGGTTTAATCCATCAGTTTTTTTGCTTGGCATGCCATTCCAGTTTGGTCCCAGCCATATGCAAATCAGTCTTGACCCTGTTCCCCATGGGAACAGTCCATCCCGAACTGCTAGGCCAGGTCCTCCCCGGACCAGAAACAAGCATCCTGGGACCGGTTTCAGGGTATCACCCTTCATCAGCCAGGGTAGCTTGAATCTGGTGGCATAGCAAGCACAGGACCCACGTCTGAGCATACCCTTCCCACTTGGGGCAACAAATGTAAAATCAACAGATGATGGACGGAATGCAGAGCAAATCAAACATTCACCCCCAGTCACAGATCTGGGTTTAATCCATCAGTTTTTTTGCTTGGCATGCCATTCCAGTTTGGTCCCAGCCATATGCAAATCAGTCTTGACCCTGTTCCCCATGGAAACAGTCCAGCCCGAACTGCCAGGCCAGGTCCTCCCCGGACCAGAAACAAGCATCCTGGGACCGGTTCCAAGGTATCACCCTTCATCAGCCAGGGTAGCTTGAATCTGGTGGCACAGCAAGCACGGGACCCACGTCTGGGCATACCCTTCCCACTTGGGGCAACAAATGCAAAAACAACAGATGATGGACGGAATGCAGAGCTAATCAAACATTCACCCCCAGTCACAGATCTGGGTTTAATCCATCAGTTCTTTTGCTTGCCATGCCACTCCAGTTTGGACCCAGCCATATGCAATTCATTCTTGACTCTGTTCCCCATGGGAACAGACCAGCCGGAACTGGCAGGCCAGGTCCTCCCCGGACCAGAAACAAGCATCCTGGGACTGGTTTCAGGGTATCACCCTTCATCAGCCAGGCAAGCTTGAATCTGGTGGCATAGCAAGCACCGGGCCCACGTCTGGGTATACCCTTCCCACTAGGGACAACAAATGCAAAAACAACAGATGATGGACGGAATGCAGAGCAAATCAAACATTCACCCCCAGTCACAGATCTGGGTTTAATCCATCAGTTTTTTTGCTTGCCATGTCATTCCAGTTTGGTCCCAGCCATATGCAAATCTGTCTTGGACTTGTTCCCCATGGGAACAGTCCAGCCCGAACTGCCAGGCCAGGTCCTCCCCGGACCAGAAACAAGCATCCTGGGCCCGGTTTCAGGGTATCACCCTTCATCAGTCAAGCTAGCTTGAATCTGATGGCATAGCAAGCACCGGGCCCACACCTGGGTAGACCCTTCCCACTAGGGACAACAAATGCAAAAACAACAGATGATGGACGGAATGCAGAGCAAATCAAACATTCACCCCCAGTCACAGATCTGGGTTTAATCCATCAGTTTTTTTGCTTGGCATGCCATTCCAGTTTGGTCCCAGCCATATGCAAATCAGTCTTGACCCTGTTCCCCATGGGAACAGTCCATCCCGAACTGCTAGGCCAGGTCCTCCCCGGACCAGAAACAAGCATCCTGGGACCGGTTTCAGGGTATCACCCTTCATCAGCCAGGGTAGCTTGAATCTGGTGGCATAGCAAGCACAGGACCCACGTCTGAGCATACCCTTCCCACTTGGGGCAACAAATGTAAAATCAACAGATGATGGACGGAATGCAGAGCAAATCAAACATTCACCCCCAGTCACAGATCTGGGTTTAATCCATCAGTTTTTTTGCTTGGCATGCCATTCCAGTTTGGTCCCAGCCATATGCAAATCATTCTTGACCCTGTTCCCCATGGAAACAGTCCAGCCCGAACTGCCAGGCCAGGTCCTCCCCGGACCAGAAACAAGCATCCTGGGACCGGTTCCAAGGTATCACCCTTCATCAGCCAGGGTAGCTTGAATCTGGTGGCACAGCAAGCACGGGACCCACGTCTGGGCATACCCTTCCCACTTGGGGCAACAAATGCAAAAACAACAGATGATGGACGGAATGCAGAGCAAATCAAACATTCACCCCCAGTCACAGATCTGGGTTTAATCCATCAGTTCTTTTGCTTGCCATGCCACTCCAGTTTGGACCCAGCCATATGCAATTCATTCTTGACTCTGTTCCCCATGGGAACAGACCAGCCGGAACTGGCAGGCCAGGTCCTCCCCGGACCAGAAACAAGCATCCTGGGACTGGTTTCAGGGTATCACCCTTCATCAGCCAGGCAAGCTTGAATCTGGTGGCATAGCAAGCACCGGGCCCACGTCTGGGTATACCCTTCCCACTAGGGACAACAAATGCAAAAACAACAGATGATGGACGGAATGCAGAGCAAATCAAACATTCACCCCCAGTCACAGATCTGGGTTTAATCCATCAGTTTTTTTGCTTGCCATGTCATTCCAGTTTGGTCCCAGCCATATGCAAATCTGTCTTGGACTTGTTCCCCATGGGAACAGTCCAGCCCGAACTGCCAGGCCAGGTCCTCCCCGGACCAGAAACAAGCATCCTGGGCCCGGTTTCAGGGTATCACCCTTCCTCAGCCAGGCTAGCTTGAATCTGGTGGCATAGCAAGCACGGGACCCATGTCTGGGCATACCCTTCCCACTTGGGGCAACAAATGCAAAATCAACAGATGATGGACGGAATGCAGAGCAAATCAAACATTCACCCCTAGTCACAGATCTGGGTTTAATCCATCAGTTCTTTTGCTTGCCGTGTGTAGGAAAGTACCATCTTGTCTGGCATGTTACCCCCATATTTCACTGTATATGTTGTTTTAGTTGTATGTGTCACTGGGACCCTGCCAGCCAGGGCCCCGGTGCTCATAAGTGTGCCCTGTATGTGTTACCTGTGTTATGACTAACTGTCTCACTGAGGCTCTGCTAATCAGAACCTCAGTGGTTATGCTCTCTCATTTCTTTCCAAATTGTCACTAACAGGCTAGTGACCAATTTTACCAATTTACATTGGCATACTGGAACACCCTTATAATTCCCTAGTATATGGTACTGAGGTACACAGGGTATTGGGGTTCCAAGAGATCCCTATGGGCTCCAGCATTTCTTTTGCCACCCATCGGGAGCTCTGACAATTCTTACACAGGCCTGCCACTGCAGCCTAGGTGAAATAATGTCCATGTTATTTCACAGCCATTTTACACTGCACTTAAGTAACTTATAAGTCACCTATATGTCTAACCTTTACCTGGTAAAGGTCGGGTGCCAAGTTACTTAGTGTGTGGGCACCCTGGCACTAGCCAAGGTGCCCCCACATTGTTCAGGGCCAATTCCCCGGACTTTGTGAGTGCGGGGACACCATTACACGCGTGCACTACATATAGGTCACTACCTATGTGTAGCTTCACAATGGTAACTCCGAATATGGCCATGTAACATGTCTAAGATCATGGAATTGCCCCACCAATGCCATCCTGGTATTGGGGAGACAATCCCATGATTCCCCGGGTCTCTAGCACAGTCCCGGGTACTGCCAAACTGCCTTTCCCGGGGTTTCACTGCAGCTGCTGCTGCTGCCAACCCCTCAGACAGGTTTCTGCCCTCCTGGGGTCCAGCCAGGCTTGGCCCATGAAGGCAGAACAAAGGACTTCCTCAGAGAGAGGGTGTTACACCCTCTCCCTTTGGAATAAGGTGTCAGGGCTGGGGAGGAGTAGCCTCCCCCAGCCTCTGGAAATGCTTTGATGGGCACAGATGGTGCCCATCTCTGCATAAGCCAGTCTACACCAGTTCAGGGATCCCTCAGCCCTGCTCTGGCGCGAAACTGGACAAAGGAAAGGGGAGTGACCACTCCCCTGACCTGCACCTCCCCTGGGAGGTGCCCAGAGCTCCTCCAGTGTGCTCCAGACCTCTGCCATCTTGGAAACAGAGGTGCTGCTGGCACACTGGACTGCTCTGAGTGGCCAGGGCCAGCAGGTG
Source organism: Pleurodeles waltl (assembly GCF_031143425.1). Classification (NCBI taxonomy): domain Eukaryota; kingdom Metazoa; phylum Chordata; class Amphibia; order Caudata; family Salamandridae; genus Pleurodeles; species Pleurodeles waltl. The sequence continues at coordinate 415,906,172 of NC_090448.1, read as the reverse complement.
ACGTCAGAGACTCCTTCTGATAGGCTCCTTCAGGTGTTGCTAGCCTATCCTCTCTCCTAAGTAGCCAAACCTCCTTTTCTGGCCATTTAGGGTCTCTGCTTTGGGGAATTCCTCAGATAACGAATGCAAGAGCTCATCAGAGTTCCTCTGCATCTCTCTCGTCACCTTCTGTCAAGCAATCGACTGCTGACCGCGCTGGAAGCCTGCAAAACTATAACAAAGTAGCAAAGATGTCTACTGCGACCTTGTAACGCTGATCCTGCCGCCTTCTCGACTGTTTTCCTGGTGGTGCATGCTGTGGGGGTAGTCTGCCTCCTCTCTGCACTAGAAGCTCCGAAGAAATCTCCAGTGGGTCGACGGAATCTTCCCCCTGCAACCGCAGACACCAAAGAACTGCATCACCGGTCCTCTGGGTCTCCTCTCAGCACGACGAGCGAGGTCCCTTGAACTCAGCAACTCTGTCCAAGTGACTCCCACAGTCCAGTGACTCTTCAGTTCAAGTTTGGTGGAGGTAAGTCCTTGCCTCCCCACGCCAGGCTGCATTGCTGGGAACTGCGTGTTTTGCAGCTACTCCGGCTCCTGTGCACTCACCGAGGATTTCCTTCGTGCACAGCCAAGCCTGGGTCCCCGGCACTCTAACCTGCATTGCACGACCTCCTGAGTTGTCCTCCGGCGGCGTGGGACTCTCTTGTGCAACTTCGGGTGAGCACTGATTCACTCCACTTCGTAGTGCCTGTTCCGGCACTTCGGCGGGTGCTGCTTGCTTCTGAGTGGACTCCTTCTTTTGCTGGGCGCCCCCTCTGTCTCCTCACGCAATTGGCGACATCCTGGTCCCTCCTGGGCCACAGCAGCATCCAAAAACCCTAACCGTGACCCTTGCAGCTAGCAAGGCTTGTTTGCGATCTTCCTGCGGGAAAACACTTCTGCACGACTCTTCACGACGTGGGACATCCATCCTCTAAAGGGGAAGTTTCTAGCCCTTGTCGTTCGTGCAGAATCCTCAGCTTCTACCATCCAGTGGCAGCTTCTTTGCATCCACAGCTGGCATTTCCTGGGCATCTGCCCACTCCCGACTTGATCGTGACTTTTGGACTTGGTCCCCTTGTTCCACAGGTTTTCTGTTTTCTATTGCTATTACTGCATATTTTGGTATTGTGTACATATATCTTGTGTATATTTGCTATCCTCATACTGAGGGTACTCACTGAGATACTTTGGCATATTGTCATAAAAATAAAGTACCTTTATTTTTAGCATATCTGTGTATTGTGTTTTCTTATGATATTTTGCATATGACACTAGTGGTACTGTAGGAGCTTCACTCGTCTCCTAGTTCAGCCTAAGCTGCTCTGCTAAGCTACCTTTTCTATCAGCCTAAGCTGCTAGAGACCCCTCTACACTAATAAGGGATACCTGGGCCTGGTGCAAGGTGTAAGTACCCCTTGGTACTCACTACAAGCCAGTCCAGCCTCCTACACCATGCCATTCCAGTTTGGACCCAGCCATATGCAATTCATTCTTGACCCTGTTCCCCATGGGAACAGACCAGCCGGAACTGCCAGGCCAGGTCCTCCCCGGACCAGAAACAAGCATCCTGGGACCGGTTTCAGGGTATCACCCTTCATCAGCCAGGCTAGCTTGAATCTGGTGGCATAGCAAGCACCGGGCCCAAGTCTGGGTATACCCTTCCCAATAGGGACAACAAATACAAAAACAACAGATGATGGACGGAATGCAGAGCAAATCAAACATTCACCCCCAGTCACAGATCTGGGTTTAATCCATCAGTTTTTTTGCTTGCCATGCCATTCCAGTTTGGACCCAGCCATATGCAAATAAGTCTTGACCCTGTTCCCCATTGGAACAGTCCAGCCCGAACTGCCAGGCCAGGTCCTCCCCGGACCAGAAACAAGCATCCTGGAACTGGTTTCAGGGTATCACCCTTCATCAGCCAGGTAGGTTGAATCTGGTGGCATAGCAAGCACGGGGCCCACGTCTGGGCATACCCTTCCCACTTGGGGCACCAAATGCAAAAACAACAGATGATGGACGGAATACAGAGCAAATCAAACATTCACCCCCAGTCAAAGATCTAGGTTTAATCCATCAGTTTTTTTGCTTTCCATGCCATTCCAGTTTGGACCCAGCCATATGCAAATCATTCTTGACCCTGTTCCCCATGGGCACAGTCCAGCCCGAACTGCCAGGTCAGGTCCTCCCCGGACCAGAAACAAGCATCCTGTGACCGGTTTCAGGGTATCACCCTTCATCAGCCAGGCTAGCTTGAATCTGGTGGCACAGCAAGCACGGGACCCACGTCTGGACATACCCTTCCCACTTGGGGCACCAAATGCAAAAACAACAGATGGTGGACGGAATGCAGAGCAAATCAAACATTCACCCCCAGTCACAGATCTGGGTTTAATCCATCAGTTTTTTTTGCTTGCCATGCCATTCCAGTTTGGACCCAGCCATATGCAAATCAGTCTTGACCTTGTTCTCCATGAGAACGGTCCAGCCCGAACTGCCAGGCCAGGTCCTCCCCGGAACAGAAACAATCATCCAGGAATTTGGGTATATGACTTTGGTGGGAATCAGTGAGCACCATCACCCGTAAAACACCCTTCAAGTTTTCTGTTCTCATGATGTGCAATTTATGAAGACCATGTTTCAGGTTTTAGCATTTTAAAAAATATTTATGCTCTTCGGTGTTCTCTTGATCTTCAAGGCTCTCTTCCGTCTTACGGATTTTCTTTTGTAAACGCTTTTTGAAGAGTGCCTCTTTTTTATGGGGTGCAGGCAGATCTCTATGGCTCAAATACATTTGCTTCCTTATAATACTTGTGCTTAGCCAGTAGATGAGTCCCGCTCCTTCTTGGGGTTGTTTGTTCATGCACTTAGCGACAGCAGAAGTCACGGATTCCACCACATCCTGTGCAATGTTCGATGCTGCCCCTTTAACGTGGGGGTTTACATTTTTGTAGCCTCTTTTCAAGAAAGGCATAGCTCTTCTAAACAAACTACGGAAAAAAAAACAAGCCCCGCCCCATACATAACAGGGACCCTTTGAAAGAATAGTGGCCCTCCATATCATGCCTCGTGTCTGTAATAGTCCCTGTACAGAGCGGGGTTGCTGTATGTTTTCATGATCACTATAATGACTTCTTAGTATTCGCTGTCCCGTCATGGTCTTAAATGAAGCTTAACAATAACTTTCCTGTATTTAAGGGACACCAGCTCAGATTTATTGCCGAAGATCATGACCGACATAGTGTCAAAATGTTTTATAGAAATTGCAATGTAGTCAGGTTTGATATATTGAATATTAATCACCATGTTATTTTCCCCCTCCACCTGGACCCATCTTAACAATGGTGCGTAAATACCCCGGCCCTCTGTGGCTCTGCAATGTTGCTATATACATAGAGTGTATAGAACCCTCCTTTAATATAGGGGCATTTAGGGTCTGGCTCTACTTGGCTTCTTATATGTTGTACTGTGCCTAAAACCTTTCTTAATTTACCCACACAGCTAAACTGTGTTTTGCAATTGGACTCTAAGAAACACCTTCCTTCTAAGATCATCTAATACTAGCTGAAAATTCCAATAAGTTTCTATGCTGGTTATGGATTTGTTGATGGCTTCGACCACTGTAGCAACGCTGGGATAATAGCCACGAGGAAAGCCAGTGTGGATGATCAAAGGGTCCTGATCATGTTTCATAGTAAATTTGGCCTCGAGCATTGTAAATGTATCCCATGTTCTCGGGTATTGGATTTAGGTGAGGGCTACCTCCCAGCCCCCTTTTAGGTCTTCAGGTTTAGCCAGTTTCATGGTTTAATTAGAAATGTGATTGCCCAGGAACATGTCCTTTGAGTCGTTGGATGGCAAGGTAATTTAAAATGACGTTGCCTCCATATTGCAGCCTTCAAATAGCCCCCCCCGTACTCACACACCCTGCAGTGAGCTGTCCAGCACCCAACTGTTAAATTTCTCAGGCTACCCTTCCTATTTGACAAAGGGCTGTCTATAAGCCCTGCTAAAATGCCTCCTGGCTGGCTTGTGGAGTGACCAGCTCTTCACCTGTACTCTGTTTACCGGCTCATTTTCAACTATAGCACTTCTAAACAGAGTTTCAATGCTTCTGAAGCTTGCGACCCCGCTTGTATTGTAATAAAGCTTCCTTATCCCACCTGACATGTTATCAGCTCTTGCATCCCATGAAATCAAAGACAGTAGTTTGGTGTAAGGGCATTTTATTAAAAATAAAGAATGTTAGCAACACATAAACAGGGTATACTTTACAGTTTCATGATACATGTCTTGTTATTGTTGTTGGACAGCTTGCTGGCTTTTCACTAAGTATACATAATATGACACATGCGACATACATTACCAGGGGCTCAGCGTCAGAACTTTTGATATTTTTACAGATATAAACTCAAAGGCTTTAGAAAGGACTTCCCACTCACCCCTCCTATAACTTTGTACACTCAGGATACTGACAGCATTCAAAAGATCGTACAATTCCCTGTCGTACAATACAAAACCTTTATTTCTGCAATAATCTTCGGTCAGAAGCTCCAAGGCGATATGTAAGCTGGTCATTGTGATAGTATTAACTCCTTCAGATGGCTTTTGTACGTGCTCCAGCATTTATCTGTTGTAGGTAGCCACACACCGATACACCAGTTGGCTGTGCACATAGAACTGTCACACTGCATCGCCGTGGGCGGCTCACCAAACTTCAGAAAGCACAAAGTTAGAGGTTGTATTTCAGCTATTCTTTCTTTAAGTAACACATATACCAATCTGAAATACATATGTATCCTGGAAGTAACTCAGAAGCATCTTGCACACCAACATTCTGATGCTTGGCCTAAAAGTGAGTAAGTACGTAACATTAAATAATACAATAATGACACAATACCGGGGGACTCATAATTTTCAAAACAGTTTTGGAGGGGCTAAAGAGCTGACTCATCTATTTTTAAGATAAATATCACACATACGTCTTTCTACAGCCCTTTCTGTCATTCTTCTGGCAAAATATGTACACAAACATGTAAATGACAATCATTTAGAAGCAGTAATCTCACCGGTTTGCTGTGTACAGCATTTTGAGAATCTCTATAAGCATCAGGACACCAAAATGAGCCCGTCTAAGCTGCTGGGGGTCTTGGAAGGAGCACAGAGGAATTTACCTTCAGTGGGAAATGGTCCAAATATAGGACCTAGTGGGATTAGATATTTTAGTTTAGCTGATATGGCTTAAACTGATGAAGCGAGAGAAGCCACCAGGATTAGATGGCATTCTAGGAGACCTTTATTTAGCCCAGCCAGATATATGGGTCCAGTATCTAAATACTTTGAGTAATGCCATTCTAGAATGCACACCTGTTCCTCCCTCATGGGCTGCACCCGGCATCATTCCCATTTACAAAAATAGTTCTAGGGATGTTCCCTCAAATTACAGGTCTATAAGTTTCTTTGATAATAGTCACAAAAATGCTGTCGCCAGGTCGGTATCAGGCTCCTTGAGTGAATTAGCGAGAACCATATACTTGATAATACGCAGGCAGGTTTCAGCAAGAAGGTTAGCACCCTTGACTAGGTCCTGAGCTTCAAGACTATATGCTGGAAGTATGTGAACTTGAAACAGGACCATGTTTAAGTCACTCTTGTTGACTTAAGAGCGGCATTTGACCTGGTGCCAAGGGAAAGTTTATGGAGGGTCCCAGAAGACTTTGGGATCCCAAGTGATCTACTTCGGAAATTGAGGGTTCTGCATGTTGAAACTTAAGCTAGGGTGAGAGGAGAACTGACTGACAAATTAGCATTAATCAAGGAGTAAGGCAGGACTGCATTCTTACCCCCACGCTTTTTAGCTTCCATATTAATGGAGTGGTCTAATGGTTATCTAAGTGCAGACATTACGCTTCCAAGTCCGCTGGAACTTCAGTCTCTATATAAATGTTTGCTGATGACACCTTACTGCTATCCAGGACTCCACTAGGTTTGCAGTCAGAATTGGAAGCTTTTTCAGCTTTCTGTGTAGATAGGGGCTTAGAACCTAATTCCAGCTAAATCTAACTTTATGTCAATCAATCCCCATCGATCTTTCAGAGGGAAAATGCTGATGGAGTCCCTTTAGAGCAGGTCACATACTTAGATTATTTGGGTGTTAGACTGACTGATGACCTGTTGTGGGGTGCCCGATTGAAGAAAAGTGTTACTATTCCGAATCAGAAGATATCTGCGAAGGTATGTGCAATTGGGAGGAAAAGTAAGGGGGCTCAGTGTCCTCTGCCCGTGCTGTATATAAAGCTGCAGTGGTGTCAGTGTCTGTTTATAGGGTAGGGATCTGGGGCTATGTGGATGGAGATATTCTTATAAAGGCCAAAAACAAATTAATTAGGGCCCTTTTTAATCTACCAGTGAGTACCCCTCTTATACCTGTAAGATTTGATCTAGCTTTGAACCACATTTACATGATTACCTTGCTCAAACCCTTGACATACTAGATTCAGCTGTGGTCAACTGTGAAGTTAGCTCCTTATCGGTAATCATTAAAGGAGCTACTTGCCTGTGACAAGGAAGTCCCGAGCCCAATGGTTGAAGCATGTTAGAGATTTGTTTGTTGAGCTGGGAATAAGTGAATTATGGACTGCCTCAGGAGAGATAATGAAAACTGATACTCAGAGAGTGAAGCAATTGTTTTGGGAAAATGTGGTACAACAGTTTTGGAAAGATTGTTCGGAAGGAAGTATAACAGTTTTTATCTACCCAGTTTTTAACCCTACATGAAAAGAATACTTATCTTTCAAGCAAAGTGCTTATATGTCCAACTCGGATGTCGTATTCTCCCACCAAGGATGCATACTTCAAAGTGGGATAGTTCAGGCTGCTCAACCAACCATTGCCCACATTGCCCATAAGTCGGTGAGACGGAGGTTCACTTCTTTCTCTTTTGCCCCCACTACCGACTAGCACAGACTAAATGGATCATCGCAGTTTGCAAACTTGTGGGCGTCAGACAATATTGGGAGTCAATGAGGATCTTAAAAAGTAACACAAAGGAGCAAATAGTGTTTGCCATCTCATGCTATTTACTTTAGGCATCGAATTTATGAGCAAAAGTCTTCCGCCCACAAGAAAAGATTATTAAGTAGTCACACGTGTACAATTTTAATCTGTAAATACTTCTGGCATAATGCAAGCTATACAGTCAGATATAATGTAAATTATTGATATCTGACGATTCGTAGGGTCGATATGAATTGATATATACTTTTATTTTATAAAGGTTGTCTTATAAGACAACATCAAACTTAAGCAAGGCTCCTGCAGTAATCGCTGGAAGATTATCTTTTATGTATATATTGTTGTATTTAAATTTTAAAATTTTATATATATATTATTATAATATTTTGCTGATTGTGTGTATAACTTTTATGGCTTACAGCCAAAATAAAGTTATTACTGCTACTACGTACACAAACGATGTGTACAACGGAATTTTGAGAATGCTCACTCAAACATCGGATCTCTTTGAGCGTGTTCGACAAGACCTTAATCATATCAGGGTGGACATTTTTCTTTTCCTCTCACATACCACACACCAGCCTTAACAGTTTATATATTTTGTTCAGGTCTAGCAAACTACATATATGATGGATTGTTCTTGAAATGTATGAGTCTGTTGTGGATCATTAATTTTTAGGTTTAAATCTTTTTTATTTATGTTATGTAGATTATATAACAATACAAAACAGTCGCCTACAACCGCATGCCGATGAGGAACAGGAGAGAATGAGAACACTGGTAATAGAGAGAAAAGTAGAGGATGCGGTGTCTATGCTGTAGAGCTGTTAACTAGGACCATGTGACTAGTGCTCGTGTCATAGTATGTATATATCCAGGGTCTCAATCTGATGTAAGTGGAGCTAAGGTGAAACTGGATTTATAGGAGTGAGGCGGAGTACCACGTAGGTAAGTTCTACAAATTCTTGTGAGAGGAATGACAGACAGGGTCCCCATGTTTTGTCAAATTGTGGGACTCTTTGTTCAGTTGTAACTGTTAATTTTTCCATGCTAGAGGTCCCATAATCGGTGCAGTCAGTCCAACTGTGTGGGCACATTGTCTGTGCCCCATCGTGCTAATAACACCTGTTTGGCTGCACATAGGGCTAGCGTAATGGCTTGTCCCTGCATTGATTTCAAAGGGTAGAGTAGGACATCTGGTAGGCCTAGAAGAATATAGCTTAGAAACCTAGGTATCTGTATCTTATACATCTTATCAAGGGCTTCCAGGACCTCGGTCCAATAGCGATGTAGCTTCGGGCATTTCCAGTGGAGGTGAATCAGTGTCCCCTCTCGTGTGCATGCCCGCCAACAGCATACCTCCCCATCCCTCTTCCATATAGACTCTCTTGCTGGTGTATAGTATAAATAATGCAGAATTTTTAGTAAGGTTTCTTGTCCTGCAACACTTCAGGCTGAGGAAGCCTTCTGTTTAATAATATTTGACCACTCCCGAGTTGTGAAGGAGCGTTCACATTCCTTCTCCTATCGGCGTTGTGCCGATGATTTTGAGGAAAGTGGTATATTGTTGAGGAAGGTGTATATGTCAGAGAGAATACGTTTATCAGAACTTCTAGTTAGGAGCCATTTCTCAAACGTGAGCAGCAGACGGCTTGCATGAGGCTTAACAGAGAGCTGTGCAACCCAGTGACCAATGGCAACATACTGCCATCGGGCAGTTTCTGACAGCCCATAATGTTGTTGCAGTTGGGCGAAGGTTAATAAGCCTGATTCGTCAAACAGATCCCCAATTCTCTTACAGTTTGCCTGTTGCCACTGCAGGTAGCCAGAAGCCCGGTATGCAGGGGGAAAGTCTGGGATATTTATAATTGGAGTCAGAGGGGAGATGTGTGTGGAAAGTCTTTTACTTATCTGTATTCTGTCCCATACCCCCATGGTGGCTCTCAAAATAGGGGAGGTATAGACTTCTGGTGGCCTATGAGATTTAGGGAGCCATGGTATCTTCCATATATGTATACCAGGAACTACTTGATCGATAAAGCACCAATGTTTTCCCGTGTGGGATATGCTCCACTTCACAAAACATCGCAGTTGGACGGCTTGATAGTAGTGGGTTAGGTGTGGAATCCCCAGGCTCCCCATCGCCACCGGTAAGTAGCTCTGTTTCTTGGCTGTATGCGCTTTCTTTCCTTCCCATCTGAACTCTTCAATGCGTCTTTGTAGTTTAACTAAAATTTGAGGAGGAAGGGCCAGGGGCAACATCTGCATCACATAAAGGATTCTGGATAGTAGGGTAATTTTTACTGCTGTGATGTGGCCCAACCAGAAAAGTGCGTAAGTCTTCCAATTTTGTAAGTCAGTGCGTGTTTTCGCTAATAAGGCACCGTAACTGGAGACAGCAGTTTGGACCACAGTGGAGTGAATACATAGCGCCAAGTACACCACTCCCCGTGGTCCAGGCAAACGAAAATTGTTGCTGTAGATCTGTCTGCATCACTGCAGTAAGTGTTAAATTTAGGATCTGTGACTTTTGTAAATTTACCCTAAACTCAGAAGCCTTTCCAAATACCTCCAGTTCCGCCATCAGTGAAGGCAAGGAGTGAACGGGGTTTGTCAGTGTTACCATGATGTCATCTGCATTTAATACTAATTTATATTCCTGTCCCCCCATTGGGATACCCGCTATTAGGGTTTTTTGTCGGATTCGCTCTGCCATTGTACCATATATAACGCAAAAAGTAGTGGAGTCAGTGGGCATCCCTGCCGGGTGACTCTAGTCACCGGGAAAGGAGATGACATTAGTTCGTTAACTCCAGCCATTGCCTTAGGACCATTGTAGCTGCACTTGATCCAGGCAAGAAATCGCACCTAGGCCCGCCCTCCGCAACACTGCAAACAAGTAGGGCCAATGCACCCTGTCGAAAGGCTTCTCGACGTCTATAGATAGCATTAGTGCTGGTACGCGGAAGCGCTGTGTTTTACCTAGCAAATGGCATGTACACCTCGTTTTATCTCTGCAGTTGCACTCAGGAATAAACCCAGCTTGGTCTGGGTCTACAATACCCTGCATATGGGGGGCCAGTCGATGTGCTAGGATAGAGGTAAAGATTTTAGCATCTACGTTGATTAATGAAATTGGCCTGTATGATGAGCAGTGCAGTGGATCCTTACCCGGTTTAGGTAGGACCGTAATCACGGCAAGTTTCATGGTATCTGTGAGTGAGCCTGTGTCGCTAAAAGAGTTATATAAGCGTGTAAGGATTGGGGCCAATTGGTTAGCAAATAGTTTATAAAACTCAGAGGGGTAGCAATCTCTCCCAGGGGATTTGCCAGGTTGGAGGTGTGAGATCGCTGAGGGCACCTCATCCAATTTTATGTCCTGGTCCAATTGTCGAGCAGCTATGTTGGATAGTCTTTTTAATGGCACTCGTTCCAGATAGGACGTGTAGTCCTCTTTTAATAGGGGGTTAGCGGTGTAGAGCTGAGCATAGAATTGCGCAAAAGGCTGAACTATGTGATCATCGTGGTCTATGCGCTCTCCTCGCTGTCCCATCAATGCCCCCACCCTTTGTCATGCTGCCTGGGCCCGTAGGCGATGTGCCAAAAGACAGCCCGCTTTATTACTCCCCACATAGTATTTTTGTTTTGTGCGAATCAGAGCATATGTTGCTTGATCCATATTTAGCCCATAGTTGTTTGCGTGCCGTATTCAAGTGTCTGCGCATTTTGTGGGATCCTGATCGTTTATATTCCATTTCGAGGTCTTTTATTTGTCATTCAAGTGCTGCCCTTTTCTCCCTACGGTCTCTGTTAAGTAAGACAAGCTGCTATTGCAATGAGCCAGCCTCCAAGGACTGATTTTAGCGCATCCCAAAGCACTGCTGTGGGTGTGTCAGGGGAATCATTATGCTCTAGATAGTCAATGATGATGCCTTCCAATTCGGAGATGTGTGTTTCACTGGTGAGGAGTCAGACGTTGAAACGCCAATTGTGTCGAAGAGAGGCTGGGCCAGGAGAGGATATAGTCATATGTAGCGGGGCATGACTTGATAGTGCCACTGTACCAATGTCTACTTGTGTGAAAAACTGCCAAAACTGCTGTGTAGCTAGGTATAGGTCAATGAGTGCATATGTTTGTCGAGCTGCAGAGTAAAAAGTGTAGCCCCTCTCTATAGGATGTTAGTGCCGCCAGACATCCGTTAACCCATATTCTGCTAATGTCTCCAAGCTCTGCTTCGAGAAAGCCCCTGTCTGTCCCTCGCGTTGCACTGATCTGTCCGATTGGTGTAGGGCACCAAGTTAAAGTCCCCTCCAATGAGCACAGCCTTATCTGTCATGATCATCACTTTGTCAAAGGCCTTTAGTTTAAAGGCCTCTTGGTGGTCATTAGGCACAAATATCGTAGCTACCATAAAAGTGTGAGAGTGTAATGTGATGTTACATGACAGTAGTCTGCCAGGGATGTCAGCTTGAACTTGGGTAACTTTTCCTGGAAAGTGTGTGGCTATCAAAATAGCCACACAAGCTTTTTTCCCCGTACCAGAGAAATATTGCTTGTCAAACCATTTAGACCTTAATCGTTTCCAATCAGCTTGCACTATGTGTGTTTCTTGAACTAGGCATATATCACATCTGGATTCTCATATCGAGGATAAAAATGATAGGCGTTTTGTGGATACGTTGAGCCCCCGGATGTTGTAACTAATAATGTGTATCATTTTGGAGCCTAAGCGCAAATGAGTGGTTGTGGGGTATGCCCCTGGTCGCTGGAGGGTAGCCACCTAGTGTATTATGTATAACTAGGTTGTACCAATGAATACTCATACTGCATAGTGGTTAGAAAGAAAGGTAAAGAGAGGTAGCAAAGAAGGTCAAACATGTCAACATAAATAAGAACCAATGCGGTGTTCCCCGGTACCGCTTCAAACCAATAAGGTGGGGTCAATGGCACGGCATCCCGGTCCAAGCACTGTCCTCCTCCATGGGGACCAAGGCCCCACCGCCAGCTTATGTTATCCTAAGGACAGGAGACAGATCCCCCCACCTCCCCGGGTAGCATCCGGAGAGCAGTGGAGCAGTCCGCATATGGTCTGTCGCTGGTTCAGTGTTGCCACGGTATCTCTCAGTTATTGTCCGTATCGGAAGTTTGCTCCTGGCAGTTCAATTGTATGAGCAGTGCTGACCGTTTACCACAGCTCTCCTGTTCAGTTGTCCCAGCTGTTCTCCCCTTCTTCTTTCATGCTGGGTGTCTGGAGGGTGCAGATGAATTGGGTGAGTCACGTTTTAGCACATGCAGTTCTTCCTCGTTTTGATTCTTGGTTAAGGGCAATATTGCTTGTGCCTCTTCCAGTGTGCGCACGCTGTGGGTCTCCATTTCCCAGACGAAAGTGAGACGAAAGGGGTGACCCCAGTGGAAGGATACTTTTCGCTTTTGTAGGAACTCCGTGGCTGGTCGAAGTTGGCAGCGTCGCTGTACGGTCATGGGAGAGAGGTCTTGATAGAGCCAGATCTTGTTACCCTCAAAGTCTATGGCCCTCATTCCGACCCTGGCGGTTGGCAACGGAAGCACCGCCAACAGGCTGGCGGTGCTTCCATGGCTATTCTGACCGCGGCGGTAAAGCCGCGTTCAGAAAAGGGGAACCGGCGGTTTCCCGCCGGTTTTCCCCTGGCCCAGGGAATCCTCCATGGCGGCGCTGCTTGCAGCGCCACCATGGGGATTCCGACCCCCTTCCCGCCAGCCTGTTCCTGGCGGTAAAACCCGCCAGGAACAGGATGGTGGGAACAGGTGTCGTGCAGACAGTGAAAATCGCGACGGGTGCTACTGCACCCGTCGCACCCCTGCAACTCCATTCGGAGCCGGCTTCCTCGTTGAAGGGGCTTTCCCGCTGGGCCGGCGGGCGATCTTCTGGAGAGCGCCCGCCGGCCCAGCGGGAAAGTAAAAATGACCCCCGCGGTCATTTGACCGCAGTGCGGTCTTTGGGCGGTTTCCCCTCGGAATGAGCCCCTATGTGTTGACGATCATGTGCTGCTGCCATGATGATTTCTTTTTGTCTATAGTAATGTAAGCACATTAAAATGTCCTGTGGTTGCCCGGGGGACTTAACCGGTCTCCCAACCCCATGAACTCTGTCTATGGTGAGCTCCTGAGTTGCAGGTTCCAGCGCGATGGAGTGGAATAGTTTATGAGTATAGTCCTCCAGATTCCCTCCGACTGCTCCAAACGGGACTCCTTTAATTCTAATGTTGGCCCTCCGGGATCGGTTTTCAAGGTCTTCAACTTGATATTGAAGGTCCGCGTTTTTTTTTCTGCAGCTCCAAGATTTCACGTCTGTGGCTGTCCAGTTCTTCCCTTTGGGCATCACTAGTTCGCTCGAGGATATCCACCCGGTCCCCCAGTTCGTTTATGTCTTTTGTGAAGCCCTGGATGTCTTTGGTGAGGTCTTGCTTAAGTGTAGCGATATCTGAGAGTAGCGCTCCAAAGAGGGCCTCTAGGAAGGTGCGGGTATCTGGTTAAGCGTCATTGGGTGACACGGCGGTATCTAGTGCGATCAATTGCTCAGGCTGCGTGGTCTCCTCTAATTGGTCTGTTTTCTTCTCTGGCATCTTTGTGAGTAGGTCTCTAATGGAGGCATCCTTCTTATTGGAGCGTGGGCCCCCATGTTCTGTCCTGCAGCCTGGTCACTAGACTTAAATCCTTCTCTGAAACCTTTATATCTTTTCTTTGTCCTCACTGCCTCTCGCCCAGTGAAGTCTCGGGTCACTGGAGGCCCTGGGTCCGGCCCTTCTTCATTCACAGGGGCCTAAAGACTGCGATCTCATTGGGATCGGTTAATGCCGCAGTGGTCGCAACTTTCGTGCGTGTTGCCTCACTCTATGCCCAGTACTGCTCCTGCTAGTTCTGGAGTGCAGCTGTTACCAGCCCGAATCCCCCTCTGGCGCCCGCTCAATTGCTCTGTATCTCCGACCCGCTTCTGCCATGTGGTCCCTGGTGGTGACAAACGGCGGCTACTGCCAGCTTGGACCTGTGTCAGGCCTCCTCTAGGGCTTGGTCCTGGAAGGACAGACCTGCCTCCCGCTTGGGGTCCATGGTGTTCAGGGGAGTTATTGCTGTGCAGGCTCAGGAGCTGTTCCTAAGTGAGGTGCACGCCATCGCATCGGCGTCAGCAAACTGCCGATCGTGCTTATCGCCAGGCAGCCACAATTTTAGGGTCAGGCGCAATGTGGAGTGCAGTCACGGGTGATGTGTAGGAGATGCTTGGGGTGCTTCTTCTGGTGCTGTCCGCTCTCCTCCCTCCTCCAGCAGTGATCCAGGTAACTCTCGTCCCCACAGGGGTGCAGAGGGGGCCAGTCCCCTTTCAGAAACCCCTGCCCAGCGGCAGAGCTCGGCGGTTTCACTCCCGTCTGGGTGCCATCTTGGCCACACCCTCCGGATCGTCAATTTTATGGCCATAACAGAGGTTATAATAGTCACATTTGACACATGTGCTCACAACTATCACAGCAAAACCTTTAACAGGCCATATGGCTTCGTAGGGTACGCTTAGAGCTTCCTTTTCAAAAACTGTGGTCCTATGGGTAAAAACACATTTAATTTGCAGCTCTTTGATTTCGATTGTGGAACTTTCAGTCCGTTTTGAACAGCATAAGCAGTAAAAATTTATCACGTTAACCTTTGGCGATGTCCCCTCTACCACGACTCTTTTTGCTGATGCTTTCTACAGTTAAAAAAAAGACAGATTATTAGTTAAAGGTAAAATATAGCCGTATGTACAGTATAAGTAAGTATATAAAATTATTTTTAGTAACATCATTTTTGTGCGACTCGGCGGTGGCTCTGAAATCTTGATAGTCGCTAAGGTCCATTGAGGCATGAATGGCGTGAAAGTTTGCGTGCGGCTGTTGCACGACGATAGCCTTCGCAGCCAATTCCTCCAGAAACCCCATATCTTCCAGTGAGTTAGGAGGTGTTATAGATTCTTCACCATCTTCCATGTTGATTAAATTGTTTCCAGAATTTGCTTCGTTACTTGAGGCTTCACTGCTGCTGCTGGAATCCTTAACAGAAGATATCAGTTGTGTCAAATCCTTGGGGCTGAGCATTTCCATCCCCTGGCAAAGCTCCTCATCAAACCAGTGACTTCGTGACCACCCTATTTAAGGTTGCTCTGCTGCGCACTCTGCTTCATTGCCACTGGTGTCAGGCTACAATAATATCTATCAATAATGTTCAAACCACCATCAGAGGACGTCTTTTTAATGAGGTGGCTGTATCTCTTCATAATGACCAAGCGATCTCTTTCTGGAGAGCGGTTCCTGGATTTGCTATAGGCTGCTTAGGAGCTCTGTATATGTATTTTAAGCATTAAAAAATGAGGCATACTCCTTACAACACATCATGGTCACTTGATCTATAGGGGCTCTGGTTCATTGAGGTGTCTGGTTCATAGCCCTAGTCCCATGCTAATGGTCCTAAAACATGGTTAGGATGCTGTCATAACACACGTGACCCAACACGGTCACGTGACCCCCAAGGAAGTGACATCACTGCCGGTGGAGGGCTCGAAGGGGCCTGGAAGTCCGAGTTACGGAAGTGACATCACTTCCGGGGAGGGACAATTGTCACTTTTTGCATGATGGCAGAAGGTATGCCTCCTTACTACTGTAGTCTGAGAAGATTATGAGAAATGTTGGGAAAGGAAAGGGAAAACCCTAGAGATTACTGTAGCACACTATAAAATTAGTTCAGTAGTGAATTGGGGGCACTGATTGTCAAAGGCCTGGCTAACAACGCTTGATGCCTTGAAGTCTTTTTTTATTAGAAATTGTCAACCCTTTGGACAGACCTCAATGCAAATCTAGGATGCCTGGTCATCCTAGACAAAGTTCACTGAGTCTCTGTGTCTCTAAACCGTGAACATTTCCAACCAGGTTTGTCTCTGAGTTATCTCTTTGCTCTTCTTTCTATTTGTGTCCCTTGTCCAATGCATGATGGTAACACCATGTCCCTCTCTTGCTTCTGACACATCCCTTAATTTTCTCAGGAATTTGCTCCCTGTGTTTATGTTCAATGGTGCATGTCTTCATTTCAGTGAAGTCGGCGAATTGCACCCACACTTGGTTTATGGTGGACATCATTTTTCATACTAAATTTTACAATTGTTGTAAACTAGTGACTTTGACCTACTGATGTTTAGTAGAGATCTTTAACCATAAATGCCATTCCTCCAAGGTGCTTAGCTCAGAATTTGAGGGTGAGTTAGGTGCCTCATCTCTCATGGAAACTCGTTTGCAATAGGTTCCATACTATCAGAGCACTTGTGCCCTGATTTATACTTTTAATGCAAAACTGCGCTAACGCAGTTTGCGTCAAAAAGGTTAGCGCTGACTTGCATAATTTTTTAACGCCACTCAGGTGTCAAATTTATACTTTGAAGCTGGGTGGCGCTAAACATGTTTAGAGTCATTTTTCCAATGTTAGCCATTATGCCTTGTCGTAAGGCAAAATGACTTTAAAGGAGGAAAAATGACTCTAGTCCGGTTTACAACATGTAAACACGTTGCAAAACGGAAATGCACCATTTTGCTCGCAATAGCGTCAAAAACAGATGCTAACGGAGAAAACAGTGCAAAAGAGGCCCAAAATGGATCGCAGAAGCCAGGAGAGACCCAAGGGAGACCCCATTCAACCAGGAACCAGCCAGCAGGACACAGATATAATCCAGGGGAGGGAGAAGAAAAAGAAGAAGTGTTGTTTCAGCGCAGAGGAGAATGAAATACTGGTGAGAGAGGGGATGGAGCAACAAAATCAACTCTTCATCATCTCTAAATTGCCAATTGGAAGGAGAGAGGCAATCTGGCAGCAGATTGTGGATACGATCAACAGCGTGGCAGAGGACAGGAGAAATGTGACTGAATGCAAGAAACACTGGCATAACAGCAAGAGAAGGACCAATGAAAAAATGGCACAGAACAGGAAGGCAGCACTGCAAACAGGAAGTGAGAGTCCAGCACCGCAGGAGGGCATGGTTGAGACGGAGGAGATGGTTGCAGAAGTCATACCGGAAGAAATCATCACAGGGATACAAGGACAGGACAGCGCAGAATTTCAGGAAACACCACAAATGCAGGGTAAGTTGCATGGGGGAAATATATGCTTAAATGTCAAGTGCAAGAATGGGGAGGCACATAGAACTCACACAATATATGTCAAAGGAGCGCAGATGGATACAATGCACATTAAGCAAGTTGCACCATGTCAACGTAAGCTTACCTATGTACCTACAGCTTGGGAGTGCCATGCACCTGGACATTTTAAGAACACCAGGCCTAAATACCTACATGTACAAATGTAGCACATGGGATGATGGCATGTATAATCACTATGCCACTGGTTGTGACATCACAATATCTCTTGCATGTAGTCACATCAACACCACTAACATGACCAAGACATCAGAGACCAGGTAGTCAGTCAACACAATTCCTAGGGTTACTACCAGTGCTTAATTTGTAAATAAAAACGTGCCGGTGCCCAAAGTCCTCCTCTTAAACACGCGGCTGCTGCAATTAAATGCGGGAACACGGAATACTGAGGCGGCGTAATCCTGAAGCCATCTCGGGCCTCTTCAATCCATGTAAAGCCACTCCCTGCCTCTTAAGCTCACTTTAGCAGCTTTCTACTTTCTCTCTTATGACACTTTTTTATTTTTCCCTTCCTCCGTCTTTCCCATATGTGTCTTTTGCTCGCAGCAAATGCTTGAGGCAGAAAAATAAGTGCCGGCCCTCAAAAATAAATACTGGTGCTCAGCACCGGAAACAACAAGAACAAATTAAGCACTGATTACTACATAGTTGTGTCCCTTGCTGTAACATTTTGCAACAGCCTTGCCTCATTGCCCTAACACATGGTTGCTGCATCTCACAGCACACTAGTCATTGCAACTGTCCAACAGTACCCAGGCATGTGCCAGTAGTACCACAACACCACACTTAGACAACACATCCACATGAGGCAGCCATCCCTACATCACGCAGTCAGGGTGTCCCTTGGGTGTATGGAACAATTAACTCAACAGGTGCTGGGGGAATAGCAGGCTTGACTGGTATCATTGGTAACATGGCACTACCCAGACCAACTAAACTGAAGTTGTGGTTAACCACACATATAGATGCTGAACTGAAATGTGCCACTACAGAAAATATGTACCACATATAGCAAACAGTCACAGGCTGTGCCAACAACTATTTGGACACAACCATGTCAGACATGTGGGAATGGGGAAATAAACACACACGTACAACACATGGGGTCTGGCTGTTACATAATGGCAGTTAATTCCACATCAACAGGTGGGGGATGGTGCATGCGCAAGTCCGGTGTTGGTAAGACTGCCAGTGCAGTGTACCCATTGCACTTGGTAGTATGAGTCACACGTCGGGATGGCGGCTGATAATATATCTGCACATGGTAGCTCTGTGGGGCACTTACTAGACATTGTAGATGGATTAAATAGAGTCAGTGCCAGTTTTGGCCTGCATTGGATGCAACAGGACATGCTGCACTAAGCCCTGCAAATCAGGCAGAGGAAAGGGCAAAGGACCAAGGTATGGGACACCCTGCACTGCCCATGCCAAGGGCATGGGCTGTGCAGGGGCCCACAGGGGCACACCACACCACTTCACCAACAACCATATCATGGGGGTTGTACCGCCATGCAAAGGCTGGAGGAAATGTGGAAACATTCCTGGAGGGTAGTATCGAACGTATCACTGGTCTGGTGTCACAGGACAGATGCCATAGCCAGTCTGTAAGCTGCTGGTAACCTGCCATGTCCAGACCATTGACCATTGGGGCATTACACATTGACAACAGTTGCCACTACCACCTGGGCTGTAGGGGGTAAACAATTTCACAATGGCAGCTAGGTGCCCCTTGCACTGTTGCACATGAAATATGAACTTGCCTCAGGCTCTGACCTAAGTACAAGTCCTGTGAATTGGCAATGTCCATAGACACACTTACCATCAGGCACTGCCACATACACAATGATGTACACAGCAGAGATTTCATACACATGTTGCTCATCCCTTGGTTCAACCCTGTGCTTTTGTCACATGAGCTGTACTGTCACCATGCTGCACTCATGTATCATAGTGCAAGGAGGGCATTGAGGGGGAGTAAAAGAATGATGCTAATTCAGTGCAAACAAAGTGTAAATATGCCTCTTGGTGTCAGAGGAAACCATGAATTTAATTTACAAATTCTCAATCAGGAAAGGCAGTTTTTTGGAGGAAGTGTCAACTACAGTGATCATTGTCTCCATGCAAACTTGTTTTTTGCTTAGAGCAGCATTATGTACTTTTTTTGAAGCAGAAGACATGACAGAAACATAAGTTATCAGTAGAGAAAAGGAAAAGTAATAAAAGCAACAGCAGGAGCAGCTTTGTTTTAAATCCTCCCCTTAGTTATTAACGCTGGAGGCGGTATCACTCTCAACGCTTTTTTCAAGTTCCAAGTGGGTTTTAGAATAATAAAAAAGTTATCACTTCAACATCTGTTAATCACAAACGTTTTTCTTTACATGCTAATCAATTCAAACTTTAACTTAAATTTTACTAAAGTTCAATTTGGAACTTAATCTGACTATCGGGGCCAAAACTATCATTACGTTCTGTTGAGAATGACCATCTTTTGCATGCTATTTTCCCAGATTTTTGCTTTCTTTAGCTGAAATCGTTTTTGTTGGCCATAGGACTCTGCACATTTTACTCCTCCTAACCAGTGGTAAAGTGCTTGTGCTCTCCCTTTTAAACATGATAAAATTGACATATGCCAAATTGGCAGATTTAATTTACTTATAAGTCGCTAGCTTATGGTACTATTTGTACCTAGGGCCTGTAAATTAAACGCTACTAGTGGACTACAGCATTCTTGTTGCCACCCAGTAGAGTAGCAATGTAAAACATGTCTACAGGTCGGCCATTGCAGCCTGGGTTTGGCAGTTTTAAACTGTTGTTTCAACCTGGCAAAATAAACCTTTTTCCAGGCCCAAAGTCACCCCTCAGGTAGGCCCTAATAGACTTGGGCATGGTGCATGGTATTTAAAAATGAAGACATGTACATTTAAAAATTTACATGTACTGGTATTGAAAACCCTCTAAAGTTGTTTTTCATTGTAGCAAGGCTGGATCTTCCATATGGGAACACTGGGTTCCATTATAACAACTTGTAATGCTTAATTTCAGAACAACCTATAATGCTTAATTTTGGTTTGAGAGCAGCTAGAAACATAATTCAAGGGCTTCCAGTAACAGTAATATGAAGTAAACCTTAATTGTAAAGTTGGATTTTATATCACTATTTTGAAATTATACATTTAGAATGTTTTCATTCTCTTGCTTAAGTCAACTGTGTCTTTCTGCCAGTGTCTAGTATCACATGACTGGTGAATAGCATCCCTGTGGTGAACTGTGGATTGCTCCAAGACAGTGGACCAAAGGCTTTGGGGTGAAAAGCTGTTATTCTTCCTTGAGCAGGATGGCCTGGGGGGGTTGTCCCCAGTCCCTTCCCTGGATTTAGAGGATGCCTACCCCTTCATTGGCAGATGTATCTCACACCTAGGTCTGCCTCTCTTTGTCTTCCTAGACAGCTTGACTCCAAACCCAGTGGGAGAGGGGAGCTGCCCCAGAACTGGTTTTGAGTGACCACAAGGGAAGGTTTGTTTATTATGATAGCCACACCTCGGGGTGAGTACAGGGAGTTCTGACCAGGGAACAAAGGGTTCGACCATGTTGGATATAGGCAGAGAAGGGCTCTGTGGGATAGTTTACAGTAATACACACAGCTGCAAAAGTGGACAGGGTCAACCCTGGGAACTTTTAGTCCTTTGTTTAGGGAGTGGCCAGGAGTTTCGCCGGCCTGCAGATCAGCACTGGCATAAAAGTAGCATTCCCAGTATCCTTCTCAGTACACTCCTGGACCTGTGAAGATCAGAAGAAGGCATGCGCTCCTGTCTGAATTCTGAAGGAAGATTGTACCTGTTGCCTTGAACCCAGGAGCCGAGAAGTGACTTCGAGAATCAATTGAGTGACTTCTATTAGAGCGACATAGACACAACAAGCTTCCAGAGGCCTTCCTTGCAACTGTCCAGCTGACCATTTCAAACTGGACCTGCCCTGGACGCTGCTGCTGGCCTGTGCTGGAGTGAGCCTTGACCCCCAAGTTCTGTCCCCAAAGTCCTGGACCCCTGGCTGATATCAATGTGCTCTTCTTAAAGTTGCCTGAAACCTAGCACTTAGAAATGTTTTGCCAACTTTTTGCACTGAGAATCGATTGGGGGTGGCAAGGGGGCAGTACCATCTTGCCAAGCTGATCAGCGAAGGTGCATCACCACTGGGCCAAACATTCTGGTTGCTCCCACTACGTTTTTCTCCACAGCAGTAAATCTGATCCAGCAGGACTTTGCAGAGAATGTGTCCGGCCTCGTGGAGTCCTCTTTGGCTACAGACTGCAGTCTTGCCCTTCTGGAAGAATCCAAGCTCCTAAAAAAGTGACTAAGTCCAAGGACAGAAATCTTGATCAAGGGAACAAAAAGTACCCAGCCATTGAAGAACATTCTCTGGGCATGAAATTCAAGTTTCTCCTGCTCAAGCTTTCTGGCCATATGTTAACAGCTTGACCATTACTGCATCCAGCTGTTATCCTATGACATGGAACCCTCTTCAGCCACAGCCTGCTGCCTCACCCCACTGAGGATTTTTGACTTGTATTCCAGAGACTAATTCCAAAGGTAAAACTTTTCACTGGGATTAATTTGGTCCCTGGATTCGGCCTGCACTCCATCATGGTCTACCTTAACTTTTGACTTTGTCTCGGTGAAGCTCGGCCATTTGACCGCAGCTGGCACTTAATGCTTCATGAATCTTAAACTTTACAAATTCATAACTCTGGTTCTATTGTTTCAATTTTTGTTCATTTGCTGTTATACTATTGGTTAAAATATTTTCTATTTTTCTAAAATGGCTTGTGATTTTTCTTGTTTTGTGTTTCACCTTTATTACTGTTTGAATGCAGCACAAATACTTTACACATTGCCTCTATGTTAAGCCTGGCTGCTTTGTGCCAGGATACCAGGGGATTAAACACAGGTTTATTTAGTGACTTTTGTGGTTCACTCTGCAAGGATTGTGAATATTATTTGAGGTGGGTTCTCACTTCTTCTAACTAATACTCCAAATTGTTCACAAGTTACTTCCTAATAGCTGGAATGAAAAGGGAGTTATATGCTGTTGCAACTGAAATATTTATCTGATTGGCTATGCCATTTTGATCCTTCTAGGATATTTCTATAGAAAAAGAGATGAACAGGGTTCTTTTAAAGATCTTAAAATGCCTAATTTAGATCTAAGGATGTCAAGAACCTTTTAATTTTACACTTGTTCCTTCCTTCCTACACTAGTCATGTTTTAGGAAAGTAGGCATTTTGTAAAACAATAAGAGCCTATAGCTCAATGTGAACAACTGATGTTACTTCCTAGATGAGGTAAAAAACACAGAGGCTCAGATGTTCTTATACATTGTGCTGGGTTTGCATATCAAAGGTGACACAAACCAGAACAAAGTTTGAAGTGGTATTTACTTTCCATCACAAAACTTGTCTTGCTCCTAAAAGTAGCCTTAAATTAATGCAAGGTTGTGACAGGTGCAGAGATGTGCTACTTTGAGTCATGTGGGGCATACCAAAGGTGATACATGGGTATTCCCATGCAACTACACAGGGTTTTTGATGCTGGGCCCTATCTGCTAAATAAGGTAGACAGGTTAGCCAACAATGTATGGCTCCTTGGTGCAGTAATAACTTTGGAGAAAAGTTTTATTTTCAAATGTTTCCAACTTTGCATGTGTTCTGTACATTACACATAAAACTAGGAAATGTTTTACACTATGTCTAAGGCTTCCAGTGCAAAACATACGCGGGACATGACACGGACACCCTTACCGAGTAGTGCGATGGTGTGTGCATGGCTCAAGGCAGCCTGAAGGGCACCAGCACAATGGTAGATACAGCCCCATATCTCAGAAAATATGGTGCTGATCTGCTCTTTCTCTTTCATGCAATGTAGTGTAGCAGCTTTGGCCATCTTTTTAGAACTAATTGTTCTCATCTGGCAACTGGATTTCATCCAAACAGAGGCATAGCATTTTCTTCTTTCAGTATCTTTCAGTACTTAATTTGTGCCAGTCACAGTTGGTGGTGGGTACTGGCACTCATTTATTGGGATCTATTTTCGACAGATTTTGATAATTGAAGGAAAAACAGAAAATAGAGAGAGAGCAACCAAGAAACCTGTGGCAAAGGGAGAAAGCAGGGATAGAAAACAATCTGCAAAAGTGAGAAAACGCTAGAGAAAGTGAAAAGAGAGGAAGCAAGAGGGGTGAAGAGGAATCATGACATGCAGTCTTAGTACTGAGCAACCCCCGCATTTTCTGCAATACTTACTGAATGCTTCTAAGAAAAGCTTTGGTCGAAAGCACCTATCTTTTATATTTATAATCTTGTTTTTAATACAGGTGTCCCAGCATTGTGGAATCAGCTGTGGGATGGACCTGTTGCTGGCTCACTTGGTGTAGTGTATCCCATAGATCTCACATCCTACAGCCACAGGGTAATGTGCTTGGCATTTTGGGTTCCCAGCACAGTGTTAGATGCAGCTAAACAGGGAGACCCCTAACGTTGCATTCTACCCCTACTCAAGCAAGGCACCAAATATCAGCACCACATCTGGAAGGCGACATTTGCATTTTGGAGGCGAAGAGATTCTTCATGCACTCCTGGCAGCGTAGACTATCAGATCTCTGGCTGAAACTGTGCTCAGTTCCTTAAACTAAGGCCCTCCACTCCCCAGATTGTGGATGGTATTTTTGTGTTGCAAGATTTATGTGTATGTCTTAAACATTTGTACCTAAAAGTGTAAAAAGTGGAGCAACATCTGTTCCTTCGAAGGCCACACTGGCTGTACCGGGCATCGGGCATTTCCCTGGGAAGCTGGAAGGGTAGGGCGAAGCTTTTGCTACTCAGGCCGGTTTTGTAGCAGTGCAACAGTTTTAAAAGCACTGCACAGTTCTTTGTATGTCCAACAGTTTTCAGGCAATGGTAAACCTGCCAAGATAGCTCTGCTGATTAATGTACCTGCTGGAGAGAGATCAGGTTTTGTTTAGTGGCAGTTTTGATTCATCTAAGGTAGATAGGAGGTTAATATGCCTACTGAAAAGAACGTGTACTATACAGATCACAGAACGACATTTTGTGCGCATAGCTCAGCAGGATACTGCTTTTGTCACATAGTTCCTTTTGTTACTGTGCAGTTCATAAGTTGCAACCATAATCTAGCAGAGTGAGCTCTGAAATGCCTTCAAAGAGCTGCATGCCAACTGCAAGGTACAGGTTAGAAAGCCATGATTTTGCCCAATCTTGGATTATCCTGAATTTGCTATAAATAGTGTGTTTGGATAGCAATAAACTGGTATTAGTAAAGTCAACTCTAACCACTGTGTTAAATTCTGAATCCTGAGTTTATGCTTCCCAAGACCAAGCACTCTTAACCCCTTCGCTGCCAGGCCTTTTCCCCCTCCTCTGCCGAGCATTTTTTTTGGCTATTTGGGGCAGTTCACGCTTAAGCCCTCATAACTTTTTGTTCACATAAGCTACCCACGCCAATTTGTGTTCTTTTTTTCCAACATCCTAGGGATTCTAGAGGTACCCAGACTTTGTGGGTTCCCCAGAAGGAGGCCAAGAAATTAGCCAAAATACAGTGAAAAGTTTTTTTTTTCAAACAATGGGAAAAAGGGCCTGCAGAAGAAGGCTTGTGGTTTTTTCCCTGAAAATGGCATCAACAAAGGATTTGTGGTGCTAAACTCACCAGCTTCCCAGCTTTCAGGAACAGGCAGACTTGAATCAGAAAACCCAATTTTTCAACACAATTGTGGCATTTTACTGGGACATACCCCATTTTTACGATTTTTTGTGCTTTCAGCCTCCTTCCAGTCAGTGACAGAAATGGTGTGAAACCAATGCTGGATCCCAGAAACCGAAACATTTCTGAAAAATAGACAAAATTCTGAATTCAGCAAGGGGTAATTTGTGTAGATCCTACAAGGGTTTCCTACAGAAAATAACAACTGAAAAAAGTATATATTGAAATTGAGGTAAAAAAATGCAATTTTTCGCTACGTTTTACTCTGTAACTTTTTCCTGCAATGTTAGATTTTTTAAAGCGATATACCATTACGTCTGCTGGACTCTTCTGGTTGCGGGGATATATAGGACTTGTAGGTTTATCAAGAACTCGAGGTACCCAGAGCCAATAAATGAGCTGCACCCTGCAGAGGGTTTTCATTCTATACCGGGTATACAGCAATTCATTTGCTGAAATATAAAGAGTAAAAAATAGCTATCAAGAAAACCTTTGTATTTCCAAAATTGGCACAAGATAAGGTGTTGAGGAGCAGTGGTTATTTGCACATCTCTGAATTCCAAGGTGTCCATACTAGCATGTGAATTATAGGGCATTTCTCAAATAGACGTCTTTTTTACACACTCTCTTATATTTGGAAGGAAAAATGTACAGAAAGGCAAGGGGCAATAACTCTTGTTTTGCTATTCTATGTTCCCCCAAGTCTCCCGATAAAAATGGTACCTCACTTGTGTGGGTAGGCCTAGCGCCCGTGACAGGAAATGCCCCAAAACACAACGTGAACATATCCCATTTTTTGACAGAAAACATAGGTGTTTTTTGCAAAGTGCCTACCTGTAGATTTTGGCCTCTAGCTGAGCCGACACCTAGGGAAACCTACCAAACCTGTGCATTTTTGAAAACTAGAGACCTATGGGAATCCAAGATGGGGGGACTTGTGGGGCTCTGACCAGGTTCTGTTACCCAAAATCCTTTGCAAACCTCAAACTTTGGCTAAAAATACAAATTTTCCTCATATTTCGGTGACAGAAAGTTCTGGAATCTGAGAGGAACCACAAGTTTCCTTCCACCCAGGGTTCCCCCAAGTCTCCCGATAAAAATGATACCTCACTTGGGTGGGTAGGCCTAGCGCCCGCGACAGGAAATGCCCCAAAACACAACGTGGACACATCACATTGTTTGACAGAAAACAGAGGTGTTTTTTGCAAAGTGCCTACCTGTAGATTTTGGCTCCTAGCTCAGCCGGAAACCTACCAAACCTGTGCATTTTTGAAAACTAGAGACCTAGGGGAATCCAATATGGGGTGACTTGTGGGGCTCTGACCAGGTTCTGTTACCCAGAATCCTTTGCAAACCTCAAAATTTGGCTAAAAAAACACAATTTCCTCACATTTCGGTGACAGAAGGTTCTGGAATCTGAGAGGAGCCACAAATTTCCTTCCACCCAGCGTTCCCCCAAGTCTCCTGATAAAAATGATACCTCACTTGTGCGGGGAGGGCCTGGCCTGGCAGTTCGGGCTGGACTGTTCCCATGGGGAACAGGGCCAAGACTGATTTGCATATGGCTGGGTCCAACCTGGAGTGGTGTGGTGAGCAAAAAAATGATGGATTAAACCCAGATCTTTGTGACTGAGGGTGAATGTTTGATTTGCTCTACATTCTGTCCATCATCTGTCCTTTTCGCATTTGTCACCCCAAGTGGGAAGGGTATGCCCAGACGTGGGTCCCGTGCTCACAGCACCACTCAATTCAAGCTAGCCTAGCTGATGTAGGGTGATGTCCTGAAACTGGTCCTAGGATGCTTGTTTCCGGTCCAGGGAGGACCTGGCTTGGCAGTTCAGGCTGGACTGTTCCCTTGAGGAACAGGGTCAAGACTGATTTGCATATGGCTGGGTCCAACTTGGGGTGGTGTGGTGAGCAACAAAACAATGGATTAAACCCAGATCTTTGTGACTGGGGGTGAATGTTTGATTTGCTCTGCATTCCATCCATCATCTGTTATTTTTGGATAAAGGTCTGAAGGAGCATATCTCTCATAGACCTATCTTTACATACTATAAGGGCACCAGCCTTAAAAATATGTTATGTCCCAGTTACTCAAATAAGAAACCCATTAAGAACTAGCTAACAGCATCTACAAGAGGTTTTCCCAAATGTGGTCACTGCGGAGTGTGCGGATGGGCACAGGATGATATACGTACATTCGAAAATAGTAGAAAGGTCAAATTTGATATTCTTTCTAACATTAATTGCAGCAACAATTTTGTGATATATATGATTGTATGGAAATGTGGTTGAATGTATGTAGGAGGCACAATCAGGGCTTTGAGACAGGGAATTAGTGAACATTATAGAGCCCTAAGACGGGATGATGTGAGATACCCTATTGTTTTACATATAAAACAATGCCTGGCACAAGGACCTATTAGAAACTTCAGGTTCTTTGGTATAGAACAAGTAACAATAGACCACCGTGGGGGCAATAGGGAATTGTTTTTAAGGAGAAGAGAATGCATTGGGATTCTATGAGTGAGTGCAGTGGAGGATGGTCTTAATACTAATCATGAATTAGATTTTTTTCTGGGGGACTAGAATCCTGGGACCTGATGGATGTTATTTTCAGGAGAAGACTACTAATATGATTATGATTTTGTTAATAATTTGTGTAGTGATAGACAAGAAATAAGTAACAACCACAACAAAGGTTCATGGAGTAAGGACTTGAATATGTAATAGAATATGTGGAGATGCATTTGTGTTTTTCTTAAATGTGCACTGTTTAAACTGAATGAATTTTTACATAATAATCTTGTATAACAAACTTTGGAGTCGTCTTATGCTTGCCCAACAGGATATCTGATAATGCACATAGATATGGGTGATGATTTGCCAGCTAAGTATTAACATATTAGCAGGGTACGCTGGGCACTAATAATTTGAATCCTTACTGATTTTCCAAAACAATGCTTAGGGGGCTAATGTGCTCTTTATAAATTGATCGTGCTCACTGCCATTAATTTTTTGTGACAGTTTAAATTTGACTTTCATTAGTTGAACGGTGTACTCCTAATATGGCGGGTGATTATGTCGGTAGGTTGGACCTTCTCACTGTCCACTGGGATAATTACGGACTGCATTGGTACATAGATAATATTTCGGGGACCGGAATCATAAGATTGAATAAGGACAAGGATTTGTTTATTATTTGCAAAGGACTAGGACTAGATAGTTAAGTTATAAAGGATGAGGCTATTATACGTAGATATTGTGAGGACAGGCTCAGAATGATGCATTTTCAATATGGCATAAGACTATGCCAGTTTGTTGGGGCTATTATACATGGATATTGTGGGGAGAGGCCCGGAATGACATACTTTCAATATGACGGATGATTATGCCGGTTTGTTGTCCTTCCTCTTTATCTACTGGGCTAAATGAGGACAAAAACGGCGCCCGTATGCGCCTGTTTTGGGATGCCAATATTATTTCGGGGACCGTAATCTCTTATAGAGTCCACTGAGGATATAAATGGAATGTAGCAGTTGTGACTGATTTTTGGAGCACAGTTCCGCTAGAGTTGACAAGGAAGTATAAATGGGTGCTTTTTCTTTTCAATAACGTTGGCGCACACTCGTTGGATCAAGGGAGTGATCATATTGGATGTCGGGGAGTAGCCATCAGTAGTACTAGCAATTAACGTGTGATCTGTAGACTTATGTAGTGACATGGAATAGCGTGTGTGTACAAGCGTTGGTTTAAGTGATTGCTTATGTTGGATATTGGTTAGCAGGTATCATCAGCACTAGCGATTTGAGTATATTTTTGGACTTAATAAGTGTTGCATATGTACATACAAGTGCTTACTGCTGCCAGTGTGGCTGTACATAATAAACACTTTTGGTTTTATATTAAGATGGTTGTAATGATTAAAGCTTTTCTTATGGTTGATTTACTTTCTTTCTGTTTTCTCCATTTATTGGTTATGACTTACACAAATAAGGAAAGGAGGCAACACACATGGCAAAATGCATATTAAGGACTAATGATCTTAGAAGATACATTGAGTAGGCAAGTAAAGTTTTGGTGGTTGTCACTATCAGTGATGATATTTGCATGTTAGCACATGCGGATAAATGGTGATTGTTTTTTGTCTTTCCCAAATGGGTCTAGCACATTAGGAGTTTTGTTCTTTTCTTTACTTTATCTTTTTTCTTCCGATTGCGACTCATCCCATCCTTTAAAATTGGATGCTCTGTATACTCAAATGGATATTTTTTGTAAATTGGGCACAACGCATGCACATGACTTACTGAATGCTTTTATTGTGTTATGCTTTGGTTTGATTAAATGTTCGGGTTTCCACACATGGCTGCACTTTTTCATACTTCTGACACAGGACTGAGAAATGGAGCAAATTAAATGTACATGTCTGGAAAGTTACAATGGGAAATATTTATGTTCACCTTTCAGCCCTGAAGAAGTTGCAGCGATTATGTTCGCTTGACCAAACACGTGTTGGCTGGAACGTTAATGACAACTGTGAGGAATGTGAATTGTTTGCCAGAAGAGAACACCACAAGCTTGAAATAAACAAAAGCTGTAATTGAACTACGTACTATTTATTTTACTGAACTGACTTTGATTTGGAATTTGTGCCTTGGTTTATATTCTAATTGAATACCCCTTTGGGGGATTGGAGGAATAGGGTGATCTCCCCTTCCAAGAATTTGGGTATATGACTTTGGTGGGAATCAGTGAGCACAATCACCCGTAAAACACCCTTCAAGTTATCTGTTCTCATGATGCGCAATTTATGAAGACCATGTTTCAGGTTTTAGTGTTTAAAAAAATATTTATACTATTCAGTGTTCTCTTGTTCTTCAAGGCTCTCTTCCGTCTTACGGATCTTCTTTTGTGAGCGCTTTTTGAAGAGTGCCTCTTTTTTATGGGGTGCAGGCAGATCTTTATGCCTCAAATACATTTGCTTCCTTATAATACTTGTGCTTAGCCAGTAGATGAGTCCCGCTCCTTCTTGGGATTGTTTGTTCATGCACTTAGCGACAGCAGAAGTCACGGATTCCACCACATTCTGTACAATGTTCGAGGCTGCCCCTTTAACGTGGGGGTTTGCATTTTTGTAGCCTCTTTTCAAGAAAGGCATAGCTCTTCTAAACAAACTACGTAAAAAAAACAAGCCCTGCCCCATACATAACAGGGCCCCTTTGAAAGAATAGTGGCCCTCCATAGCATGCCTCGTGTCTGTAATAGTCCCTGTACAGAGCGAGGTTGCTGTATGTTTTTATGATCACTATAATGACTTCCTAATATTCGCTGTCCCGTCATGGTCTTAAATGAAGCTTAACAATAACTTTCCTGTATTTAAAGGACACCAGCTCAGATTTATTGCCGAAGGTCGTGACCGACATAGTGTAAAAATGTTTTTTTAGAAATTGCAACATAGTCGGGTTTGATATATTGAATATTAATCACCATGTTATTTTCCCCCTCCACCTGGACCCATCTTAACAATGGTACATAGATACCCCAGCCTTCTGTGGCTCTGCAATATTGCTATATACATAGAGAGTATAGAACCCTCCTTTAATATAGGGGCACGTAGTGTCTGGCTCTACTTGGCTTCTTATATGTTGTACTGTGCCTAAAACCTTTCTTAATTTACCCACACAGCTAAACTGTGTTTTGCAATTGGACTCTAAGAAACACCTTCCTTCTAAGATCATCTAATACTAGCTGAAAATTCCAATAAGTTTCTATGCTGGCTATGGATTTGTTGATGGCTTCGACCACTGTAGCAACGCTGGGATAATAGCCATGAGGAAAGCCAGTGTGGATGATCAAAGGGTCCTGATCATGTTTTATAGTAAATTTGGCCTCGAGCATTGTAAATGTATCCCATGTTCTCGGGTATTGGATTTAGGTGAGGGCTACCTTAGAGCCCCGTTTTAGGTCTGCAGGTTTAGCCAGTTTCATGGTTTAATTAGAAATTTGATTGCCCAGGAACATGTCCTTTGAGTCGTTGGATGGCAAGGTAATGTAAAATGACGTTGCCTCCATATTGCAGCCTTCAGAGAGCCCCCCCCGTACTCACACACCCTGCAGTGAGCTGTCCAGC
Source organism: Pleurodeles waltl (assembly GCF_031143425.1). Lineage (NCBI taxonomy): Eukaryota > Metazoa > Chordata > Amphibia > Caudata > Salamandridae > Pleurodeles > Pleurodeles waltl. Next base: position 415,875,022 of record NC_090448.1, on the reverse strand, counting down.
ACCCAACTGTAAAATTTCTCAGGCTACCCTTCCCATTTGACAAAGGGTTGTCTATTAGCCCTACTAAAATGCCTCCTGGCTGGCTTGTGGAGTGACCAGCTCTTCACCTGTACTCTGTTTACCGGCTCATTTTCAACTATAGCACTTCTAAACAGAGTTTCAATGCTTCTGAAGCTTGCGACCCCGCTTGTATTGTAATAAAGCTTCCTTATCCCACCTGACATGTTATCAGCTCTTGCATCCCATGTAATCAAAGACAGTAGTTTTGTGTAAGGGCATTTTATTAAAAATAAAGAATGTTAGCAACACATAAACAAAGTATACTTTACAGTTTCATGATACATGTCTTGTTATTGTTGTTGGACAGCATGCTGGCTTTTCACTAAGTATACATAATATGACACATGCTACATACATTACCAGGGGCTCTGCGTCACAACTTTTGATATTTTTACAGCTATAAACTCAAAGGCTTTAGAAAGGACTTCCCGCTCACCCCTCCTATAACTTTGTACACTCAGGATACTAACGGCATTCAAAAGATCGTACAATTCCCTTTCGTACAATACAAAACCTTTATTTCTGCAATAATCTTCGGTCAGAAGCTCCACGGCGATATGTAAACTGGTCATTGTGATAGTATTAACTCCTTTAGATGGCTTTTGTACGTGCTCCAGCATTTATCTGTTGTAGGTAGCCACACACTGATACACCAGTTGGCTGTGCACGTAGAACTGTCACACTGCATCGCCATGGGTGGCTCACCAAACTTCAGAAAGTACAAAGTTAGAGGTTGTATTTCAGCTATTCTTTCTTTAAGTAACACATATACCAATCTGAAATACATATGTATCCTGGACGTAACTCAGAAGCATCATGCACACCGACATTCTGATGCTTGGCCTAAAAGTGATTAAGTACGTAACAATAAATAATACAATAATGACACAATACCGGGGGACTCATAATTTTCAAAACAATTTTGGAGGGGCTAAAGAGCCGAATCATCTATTTTTAAAATAAATATCACACATACGTCTTACTACAGCCCTTTCAGTCATTCTTCTGGCAAAATATGTACACAAACGTGTAAATGACAATCATTTAGAAGCAGTAATCTCACCGGATTGCTGCATACAGCACTTTCAGAATCTCTATAAGCAGCAGGACACCAAAATGAGCCTCTCTAATCTGCTGTTGGGGGTCTTGGAAGGAGTACAGAGGAATTTACCTCCAGTGGCAACTTGGTCCAAATATAGGACCTTGTGGGATTAGATATTTTAGTTTAGCTGATACGGCTTAAACTGATGAAGCGAGAGAAGCCACCAGGATTAGATGGCATTCTAGGAGACCTTTATTTAGCCAAGCCAGATATAGAGGTCCAGTATCTAAATACTTTGAGTAATGCCATCCCTAGAATGTGCACCTGTTCCTCCCTCATGGGCTGCACCCATCATCATTCCCATTTACAAAAAGAGTCCTAGGGATGTTCCCTCAAATTACAGGTCTATAAGTCTCTTTGATAACAGTCACAAAAATTCTGTCGCCAGGTCGTTATCAGCCTCCATGAGTGAATTAGCGAGAACCATATACTTGATAATATGCAGGCAGGTTTCAGGAAGAAGGTTATCACCCTTGACTAGGTCCTGAGCTTCAAGACTATATGCTGGAAGTATGTGAACTTGAAACAGGACTATGTTTAAGTCACTTTTGTTGACTTAAGGGCAGCATTTGACCTGGTGCCAAGGGAAAGTTTATGGAGGGTCCCAGAAGACTTTGGGATTCCAAGTGATCTACTTCGGAAATTGAGGGTTCTGCATGTTGAAACTTAAGCTAGGGTGAGATGGAATGCAGGAGGAGAACTGACCGACAGATTAGCATTAATCAAGGAGTAAAGCAAGGCTGCATCCTTACCCCCACGCTTTTTAGCTTCTATATTAATGGAGTGGTCTAATGGTTATATAAATGCAGACATGACGCTTCCAAGTCCACTGGAACTCCAGTCTCTATATAAATGTTTGCTGATGACACCTTACTGCTATCCAGGACTCCACTAGGTTTGCAGTCAGAATTGGAAGCTTTTTCAGCTTTCTGTGTAGATAGGGGCTTAGAACCTAATTTCAGCTAAATCTAACTTTATGTCAATCAATCCCCATCGATCTTTCAGAGGGAAAATGCTAGTAGATGGAGTCCCCTTTGAGCAGGTCAAACACTTAGATTATTTGGGTGTTAGACTGACTGATGACCTGTTGTGGGGTGCCCGACTGAAGAAAAGTGTTACTATTCCGAATCAGAAGATATCTGCGAAGGTATCTCCATTTGGGAGGAAATGTAAGGGGTCTCAGTGTCCTCTGCCCGTGCTGTATATAAAGCTGCAGTGGTGTCAGTGTCTGTTTATAGGGTAGGGATCTGGGGCTATGTGGATGGAGATATTCTTATAAAGGCCAAAAACAAATTAATTAGGGCCCTTTTTAATCTACCAGTGAGTACCCCTCTTATACCTGTAAGATTTGATCTAGCTTTGAACCACATTTACCTGATTACCTTGCTCAAACCCTTGACATACTAGATTCAGCTGTGATCAACTGTGAAGTTAGCTCCTTATCTGTAATCATTAAAGGAGCTACTTGCCTTTGACAAGGAAGCCCGAACCCTCTGGTTGAAGCATTTTAGAGATTTGTTTGTTGAGCTGGGAATAAGTGAATTGTGGACTGCCTCAGGAGAGATAATGAAAACCGATACTCAGAGAGTGAAGCAATTGTTTTGGGAAAATGTGGTACAACAGTTTTGGAAAGATTGTTCGGAAGGGAGTATAACAGTTTTTATCTACACGATTTTGAACCCTACATTAAAAGAATACTTCTCTTTCAAGCAAAGTATTTATATGTCCAAATCGGATGTCGTATTCTCCCATCAAGGATGGTGGGATAGTTCAGGCTTCTCAACAAGCCATTGCCCATAAGTCGAAGAGACGGAGATTCACTTCTTTCTCTTTTGCCCCCACTACCGACTAGCACAGACTAAATGGATCATCGCAGTTTGCAAACTTGTGGGTGTCAGACAATATTGGGAGTCAATGAGGATCTTAAAAAGTAACACAAAGGAGCAAATAGTGTTTTCCATCTCATGCTATTTACTTTAGACATGGAACTTATGAGCAAAAGTCTTCTGCCCACGAGATACGATTATTAAGTAGTCACGCCTGTACAATTTTAATCTGTAAATACTTCTGGCATAATGCAAGCTATACGGTCAGATATAATGTAAATTATTGATATCTGACGATTCCTATGGTCGATATGAATTGATATATACTTTTAATTATTTAAAAGTTGTCTTATAAGACAACATCAAACTTAAGCAAGGCTCCTGCAGTAATCGTTGGAAGATTATCTTTTATGTATATATTGTTTTATTTAAAAATGTTTAATTTTTATATATATATATATTATTATAATATTTTGCTGATTGTGTGTATAACTTTTATGGCTTATAGTCAAAATAAAGTTATTACTGCTACTACGTACACAAACGATGTATACAACTGAATTTTGAGCATGGCTCACTCGAACATCGGATCCCTTTGAGCGTGTTCGACAAGACCTTAATCATATCAGGGTGGACATTTTTCTTTTCCTCTCACATACCTTACACCAGCCTTAAAAGTTTATATATTTTGTTCAGGTCTAGCAAACTACATATATGATGGATTGTTCTTGAAATGTATGAGTCTGTTGTGGATCATTAATTTTTAGGTTTAAATCTTTTTTATTTATGTTATGTAGATTATATAACAATACAAAACAGTCGCCTACAACCGCATGCCGATGAGGAACAGGAGAGAATGAGAACACTGGTAATAGAGAGAAAAGTAGAGGATGCGGTGTCTATGCTGTAGAGCTGTTAACTAGGACCATGTGACTAGTGCTCGTGTCATAGTATGTATATATCCAGGGTCTCAATCTGATGTAAGTGGAGCTAAGGTGAAACTGGATTTATAGGAGTGAGGCGGAGTACCACGTAGGTAAGTTCTACAAATTCTTGTGAGAGGAATGACAGACAGGGTCCCCATGTTTTGTCAAATTGTGGGACTCTTTGTTCAGTTGTAACTGTTAATTTTTCCATGCTAGAGGTCCCATAATCGGTGCAGTCAGTCCAACTGTGTGGGCACATTGTCTGTGCCCCATCGTGCTAATAACACCTGTTTGGCTGCACATAGGGCTAGCATAATGTCTTGTCCCTGCGTTGATTCCAATGGGTAGTGTAGGACATCTGGTATGCCTAGAAGAATATAGCTTAGAAACCTAGGTATCTGTATCTTATACATCTTATCAAGGGCTTCCAGGACCTCGGTCCAATAGCGATGTAGCTTCGGGCATTTCCAGTGGAGGTGAATCAGTGTCCCCTCTTGTGTGCATCCCCGCCAACAGCATACCTCCTCATCCCTCTTCCATTTGGACTCTCTTGCTGGTGTATAGTACCAATAATGCACAATTGTTTAGTAAGGTTTCTTGTCCCGCAACACTTCGGGCTGAGGAAGCCGTCCGTTTAATAATATCTGACCACTCCTGAGTTGTAAAGGAGCGTTTTGAGGAAAGTGGTATATTGTTGAGGATGGTGTATATGTCAGAGAGAATACGTTTATCAGAATTTCTAGTTAGGAGCCATTTCTCAAACGTGAGCAGCGGACGGTTCATGTGAGGCTTAACAGAGAGCTGTGCAACCCAGTGATCAATGGCAAGATGCTGCCATTGGGCAGTTTCTGACAGCCCATAATGTTGTTGCAGTTGGGCATAGGTTAGTAAGCCTGATTCGTCACAAGATCCCCAATTCTTTTACAGTTTGCCTGTTGCCACTGCAGGTAGCCAGAAGCCTGGTATGCAGGGGGAAATTCTGGGTTTTTATAATTGGTGTCAGAGTGGAGATGTGTGTGGAAAGTCTTTTACTTATCTGTATTCTGCCCCATACCCCGATGGTGGCTCTCAAAATAGGGGAGGTGTAGACTTCTGGTGGCCTATGAGGTTTAGGGAGCCATGGTATCTTCCATATATGTATACCAGCAATTGCTTGATCGATAAAGTACCAATGTTTTTCCGTGTGGGATCTGCTCCACTTCACAAAACATCGCAGTTGGGTGGCTTGTTAGTAGTGGGTTAGGTGTGGAATCGCCAGGCTCCCCATCGCCACTGGTAAGTAGGTCTGTTTCTTGGCTATACGCGTTTTGTTCCTTTCCCATATGAACTCTTCAATGCGTCTTTGTAGTTTAACTAAAATTTGAGGAGAAAAGGCCAGGGGCAATGTCTGCAACACATAAAGGATTCTGGGTAGTAGGGTCATTTTTAGTGTCGAGCCTGCGTTGCATGCGCTCGTGCATGCGTATCGCAGTGAGACGCTTTAGTATTTAGAAAAGGGCTCGGAGCCCTGTCAACTTCACGTCAGTGTTTTTTATTGGTTCGTGGGCTTGCCTAATAAAATCTGCTTGCTTTCATTAGTCAATGGCATGCATAGGTCATGCCTTTTCTGGTGGCTAGCCCTCCTCCAGCGCAGCGACCAAGTACAGAAAACATGCGAGGCTCGCTGTTTTCTATCGGGCTCGTGGACTTCTTTTTTCTCTACTTTATGAGCGTGATCTCGCTTGGCAGAAGTCGATCGCTTTACATAGTTAATTTCACTTTTTCGGGTTATGTACATAAATGCACTTTTGCCCGATAGGTGAAAAGTCGGGTTAGGAGTTTACAACGCGATCAGCTCTAACATGAGCAAACGCAAGACCCATTGCATTGTAAATGCTTGTTATTGTTGCGATGTGGCCCAACCAGAAAAGTGCGTAAGTCTTCCAATTTAGTAAGTCAGTGCGTGTTTTCACTAATAAGGCGCTGTAACTGGAGACAGCAGTTTGGACCATAGTGGAGTGAATGCATAGCCCCAAGTACCCCACACCCCCGTGGTCCAGGCAAACAAAAATTGTTGCTGTAGATCTGTCTGCATCACTGCAGTAAGTGTTAAATTTAGGATCTGTGACTTTTGTAAATTTACCCTAAACTCAGAAGCCTTTTCAAATACCTCCAGTTCCGCCAACAGTGAAGGCAAGGATTGAAGGGGGTTTGTCAGTGTTACTGTTACATCATCTGCATATAACGCTAATTTATATTCCTGTCCCCCCATTGGGATACCCACTCTTAGGCGGTTTTGTCGGATACGCTCTGCCATGCGTACCATATATAATGCAAAAAGTAGTGGAGACAGTGGGCAGCCCTGCCGGGTGCCTCTAGTCACGGGAAAGGAGATGACATTAGCCTGATAACTCCAACCATTGCCTTAGGACCATTGTAGCTACACTTGATCCAGGCAAGAAATTGCACCTAGGCCCACCCTCTGCAACACTGCAAACAAGTAGGGCCAATGCACCCTGTCGAACGCCTTCTCGGCGCTAGAGATAGCATTAGTGCTGGTACGCAAGAGCGCTGTGTTTTATCTAGCAAATGGCATATACTCCTTCTGTTATCGCTGCAGTTGTGCTCAGGAATAAACCCAGCTTGGTCTGGGTCTACAATACCCTGCATATGGGGAGCCAGTCGATGTGCTAGGATAGAGGTAAAGATTTTAGCATCTACGTTGATTAATGAAATTGGCCTGTATGATGAGCAGTGCAGTGGATCCTTACCTGGTTTAGGTAGGACCATAATCGCTGCAAGTTTCATGGTATCTGTGGGGTGAGCCTGTATCGCTAAAAGAGTTATATAAGCGTGTAAGGATTGGGGCCAATTAATTAGCAAATAGTTTATAAAACTCAGAGGGGTAGCCATCTCTCCCAGGGGATTTGCCAGGTTGGAGGCGTGAGATCGCAGTGTAGAGCTGAGCATAGAATTGCTCAAAAGCCTGAACTATTTGATCATTGTGGTGTATGCGCTCTCCTCGCTGTCCCATCAATGCCTCCACCCTTTGTCATGCTGCCTGGGGCCGTAGGTGATGTGCCAAAAGACAGCCAGCTTTATTACTCCCCACATAGCATTTTTGTTTGTGCGAATCAGAGCATACGTTGCTTTATCCATATGTAGTGCCCATAGTTGTTTGTGTGCCCTATTTAAGTGTATGCATATTTTGTGGGATCCTGATCGTTTATATTCCATTTCTAGGTCTTTTATTTGTCGTTCAAGCGCTGCCCTTTTCTCCCTATGGTCTCTGTTAAGACAGGCTGCTGCTGCAATGAGCCATCCTCCAATTAGGGCATCCCAAAGCACTGCTGTGGGAGTGTCAGGGAATCATTATGCTCTAGATAGTCAATGATGATGCCTTCCAATTCGGAGATGTGTGTTTCACTGGTGAGGCATCAGATGTTGAAACGCCAATTGTGTCGAAGAGAGGCTGGTCCAGGAGAGGATATAGTCATATGTAGCGGGGCATGACTTGATAGTGCTGCTGTACCTATGTCTACTTGTGTGAAAAACTGCCAAAACTGCAGTGTAGCTAGGTATAGGTCAATGCGTGCATATGTTTGTCGAGCTGCAGAGTAAAAACTGTAGTACCTCTCTGTAGGATGGTAGTGCTGCCAGACATCTGTTAACCCATAATCTGCTAATGTCTCCAAGCTCTGCCTAGAGAAAGTCCCTGTCTGTCCCACACGTTGCACTTATCTTCCAGATTGGTGTAGGGCACCAAGTTAAAGTCCCCTCCAATGAGCACAGCCTTATCTGTCATGACCATCACTTTGCCTAAGGCCTTTAGTATAAAGGCCTCTTGGTGGTCATTAGGCACATATATTATAGCTACCATAAAAGTGTGAGAGTGTAATGTGATGTTACGTGCCAGTAGTCTGCCAGGGATGTCAGCTTGAACTTGGGTAACTTTTCCTGGAAAGTGTGTGGCTTTCAAAATAGCCACACCAGCTTTTTGTCCCCGTACCAGAGAAATATTGCCTGTCAAACCATTTAGATCTTAATTGTTTCCAATAAGCTTGCACTATGTGTGTTTCTTGAACTAGGCATGTATTACATCCAGATTATCAGATCAAGGATAAAAATGTTAGGCGTTTTTCAGGTGCGTTGAGCCCTTTGATGTTGTAACTAATAATGTGTATCATTTTGGAGCCTAAGTGCAAATGAGTGGTTGTGGGGTATGCCCCTGGTCGCTGGAGGGTAGCCACCGTGTGTTGTGTATAGCTAGGTTCTACCAATGAATAATCATACTGCATAGTGGATAGAAAGAAAGGTAAAGAGAGGTAGCAAAGAAGGTCAAACATGTCAACATAAATAAGAACCAATGCTGTCTTCACCGGTACCACTTCAAACCAATAAGGTGGGGTCCATGGTACTGCATCCCCATCCAAGCACTGTCCTCCTCCATGGGGTCTAAGGCCCGCCGCCATCTTATGTTATCCTAAGGACAGGAGACAGATTCCCCCCACCTCCTCAGATAGCGTTCACAGGGCAGTGGAACAGTCCGCATTCGGTCTGTCGCTGGTTCAGTGTTGCCGTGGTATCTCGCAGTCATTGGAAGTTTGCTCCTGGCAGTCCAATTGTCTAAACAGTGCTGCCCGTTCACCACGGCTCTCCTGTTCAGTTGTCCCATCTGTTCTCCCCTTCTTCTTTCATGATGGGCATCTGGAGGGTGCTGATTAATTGGGTGAGTTACGTTTCAGCACATGCAGTTCTTCCTCGTTTTGATTCTTGGTTAAGGGCAATATTGCTTGTGCCTCTTTCAGTGTGTGCACGATGTGGGTCTCCATGTCCCAGACGAAGGTGAGATGAAAGGGGTGGCCCCAGTTGTAGGTTACTTTTTGCTTTTGTAGGAACTCCGTGGCCGGTCGTAGTTGGCAGCATCGCTGTATAGTCATGGGAGCGAGGTATTGATAGAGCCAGATCATGTTACCCTCAAAGTCTATGTGTTGACGATCACGTGCTGCTGGCCTGATGATTTCTTTTCGTCTATAGTAATGTAAGCATGTTAAAATGTCCTGTGGTTGCCCGGGGGACTTAGCCAGTCTCCCAGCCCCATAAACTCTGTCTATGGTGAACTCCTGAGGTGCGAGTTCCGGTGCGATGGAGTGGATAAGTCTACGAGTATAGTCCTCCAGATTCCCTCCAGCTGCTCCTACTGGGACTCCTTTAATTCTAATGTTGGCCCTTTGGGATTGTTTTTCAAGGTCTTCCACTTGATATTGAAGGTCCGTGTTTTCTTCCTGCAGCTCCAAGATTTCACGTCTGTGGCTGTCCAGTTCTTCCCCTTGGGCATCACAGTTCGCTCGAGGGTCCCCCAGCTCGTTTATGTCTTTTGTGAGGCCCTGGATGTCTTTGGTGAGGTCTTGCTTAAGTGTAGTGATATCTGAGAGTAGTGCTCCAAAGAGGGCCTCCAGGAAGGTGCGGGTATCCGGTTCAGTGTCATTGGGTGACACAGCGGTATCTAGTGCGATCAATTTCTCCGGCTGCGTGGCCTCCTCTAATCGGTCCGTTTTCTTCATTGGCATCTTTGTGAGTAGGTCTCTAATGGAGACATCCTTCTTATCGGAGCGTGGGCCCCCATGTTCTGTCCTGCAGCCTGGTCACTAGACTTCAATCCACCTCAGATACCTTTATTTCTTTTAGTTGTCCTCGATGCCTCTCGCCCGGTGAAGTCTCGGGTCACTGGACGCCCTGGGCCCGCCCTTCTCCACTCAGAGGGGCCTTCTCTAGGGCTTGGTCCTGGAAGGACAGACCTGCCATGGTGTTCAGGGGTGTGCAGGCTCAGGAGCTGTTTCTAAGCGAGGTGCACGCCATCGGTGGCAGCAGACCTCCGATCATGCTTACCGCCAGCCAGCCACCGTTTTAGGGTATGGCGCAATGTGGAATGCAGTCACAGCTGCTGTGTAGGAGATGCTTGGTGCCCTTCTTTTGGTGCTGTCCGCTCTCCTCCCTCCTCCAGCAATGCTCCATGTAACTTTTGTCCCCACAGGGGTGCAGAGGGGGCCCGTCCCCTGCCAGAAACCCCCGCCCGGCGGCAGAGCTCGGCAGTTTCACTCCCGTCCGGGCGCCATCTTGGCCACGCCCTCCGGATCGTTAATTTTATGGCTGTAACAGAGGTTATAATAGCCACATTTGACACATGCACTCACAACTATCACAGCAACACCTTTAACAGACCATGGCCCTCATTCTGACCTTGGCGGGCGGCGGAAGCCGCCCGCCAAAGTCCCGCCGTCAGGTTACCGTTCCGCGGTCGAAAGACCGCGGCGGTAATTCTGACTTTCCCGCTGGGCTGGCGGGCGGTCGCCTTCAGACCGCCAGCCAGCCCAGCGGGAAAGAGGCTTCCACGATGAAGCCGGCTCGGAATCGAGCCGGCGGAGTGGAAGCTGTGCGACGGGTGCAGTTGCACCCGTCGCGTATTTCACTGTCTGCGCAGCAGACAGTGAAATACATGTAGGGGCCCTCTTACGGGGGCCCCTGCAATGCCCATGCCAGTGGCATGGGCACTGCAGGGGCCCCCAGGGGCCCCGCGACCCCCCCTACCGCCATCCGGATCTCGGCGGTCCGACCGCCGGGATCTGGATGGCGGTAGGGGGGGTCGGAATCCCCGCGGCGGTGCAGCAAGCTGCGCCGCCGCGGAGGATTCAATGGGGCCGCGGTACACTGGCGGGACCCCGCCAGTGGTGCCGGTCCGACCGCGGCTTTACCGCCGCGGTCGGAATCCCCATTGGAGCACCGCCGGCCTGTCGGCGGTGCTCCCGCGGTCCTCCGCCCTGGCGGTCAAAGACCGCCAGGGTCAGAATGACCACCCATATGTCTTCGTAGGGTACGCTTGGAGCTTCCTTTTAAAAATCTGTGATACTATGGGTAAAAACACAATTAATTTGCAGCTTTTTGTTTTGGATTGTGGAACTGTCTGTTTTGAACAGCATAAGCAGTAAATATTTATTGCTTTAACCTTTGGCGATGTCCCCTCTACCACAGCTCTTTTTGCTGATGCTTTCAAAAAACAAGACAGACTATTAGTTAAAAATAAAATATAGCCGTATGTACGGTACAAGTAAGTGTATATACATTTTTTTAGTAACCTCATCATTTACGTGCGACTCAGCGGCGGCTCTGAAATCTTGAGAGTCGCTGTGGTCCATTGAGGCATGAATGGCGTGAAAGTTTGCGTGCAGCTGTTGCACGACGATAGCATCCACAGCCGATTCCTCCAGAAACCCCATATCTTCATAAACCAGTGAGTTAGGAGCTGTTATAGATTCTTCACTATCTTCCATGTTGATGAAATTGTTTCCAGCATTTGCTTCGTTACTCGAGGCTTCACTGCTGCTGCTGGAATCCTTAACAGAAGATATCAGTTGTGTCAAATCCTTGAGGCTGAGCGTTTCCATCCCCTGGCAGAGCTCCTCATCAAACCAGTGACTTTGTGACCACCCTATTTAAGGTTGCTCTGCTGCGCACTCTGCTCCATTGCCACTGGTGTCAGGCTACAATAATATCTATCAATAATGTTCAAACCACCATCAGAGGACGTCTTTTTAATGAGGTGGCTGTATCTCTTCATAATGATCGAGCGATCTCTTTCTGGAGAGCGGTTCCTGGATTTGTCATAGGCTGCTTAGGAGCTCCATATATGTATTCTAAGCATTAAAAAATGGGGCATACTCCTCTACAACACATCGTGGTCACTTGATCTATAGGGGCTCTGGTTCATTGAGATGTCTGGTTCACAGCCCTAGTCCCATACTCATTGTCCTAGAGCATGGTTAGGATGCTGTCATAATACACGGGACTCAACACAGTCACGTGACCCCCAAGGAAGTGACATCACTGCCGGTGGAGGGCCCGCAGGGGCCTGGAAGTCCGAGTTACGGAAGTGACATCTCTTCCGGGGGCGGGATAGCTGTCACTTTTTGCATGATGGCAGAAGGTATGCCTCCTTACTACTGTAGTCTGAGAAGATTATGAGAAATGTTGGGAAAGGAAAGGGAAAACCCTAGAGATTACTGTACCACACAATAAAATTAGTTCAGTAGTGAATTGAGGGCATTGATTGTCAAAGGCTTGGCTAACAACGCTTGATGCCTTGAAGTCTATTTTTATTAGAAATTGGCAACCCCTGGGACAGACCTCAATGCAAAACTGGGATGCCTGGTCATCCTAGACAAAGTTCACTGAGTCTCTGTGTCTCTAAACCGTGAACATTTCCAACTAGGGTTGTCTTTGAGTTATCTCTTTGCTTTTCTTTCTATTTGTGTCCCTTGTCCAATGCATGATGGTAACACCATTTCCCTCCCTTTCTTTCTTCTCACTCATCCCTTAAATTTCTCAGGAATTTGCTCCTTGTCTTTAGGTTGAGCGGTGCATGTCTTCATTTCAGTGAAGTCGGCGAATCACACCCACACTATACAAAGGTTCATGGTGGACATAAGTTTTCATACTACATTTTACAATTGTTGTAAACTAGTGACTTTGACCAACTGATGTTTAGTAGAGATCTTTAACAATAAATGCCATTCCTCCCAGGTGCTTAGCCCAGAATTTAGGGATGAGTTAGTTGCCTCATCTCTCATGGAAACTTGTTTGCAATAGGCTGGGTGGCGCTAAAAATTGTTTAGAGTCATTTTTTTCCCACATTAACCATTGCGCCTTGTCGTAAGGCAAAATTACGTTTACGGAGGAAAAATAACTCTAGTACGGCTTGCGACATGTAAACACGTCGCAAAACGGAAATGCGCCATTTTTGCCCGCCGTAGTGTCAAAATCAGACACTAACGAAGAAAACAGTGCAAAGGAGCCCCAAAATGGATCCCAGAAGCCAGGAGAGACCCCATTCAACCGGGAACCAGCCAGCAGGACACAGACAAGATCCATGGGAGGGAGAAGAAAAAGAGGAAGTGTCTTTTCAGTGCAGAGGAGAATGAAATACTGGTGAGAGAGGGGACAGAGCATCAAAATTAACTCTTCATCATCTTTAAATTGCCACTTGGAAGGAGAGAGGCATCTGGCAGCAGATTGTGGATTCGATCAACAGTGTGGCAGAGGACAGGAGAACTGTGACTAAGTGCAAGAAACAATGGCATGACTGCAAGAGAAGGACCAAGGAAAAAATGGCACAGGAAGGCAGCACTGCAAACAGGAAGTGGGAGTCCAGCACCGCAGGAGGACATGGTTGAGATGGACGAGATGGTTGCAGCAGTCATACCGGAAGAAATCATCACAGGGATACAAGGACAGGACAGCGCAGAATATCAGGAAATACCACAAATGCAGGGTATGTTGCAGTGCTTAATTTGTGCTTGTTGTTTCCGGTGCTGAGCACCGGCACTTATTGTTGAGGGCCGGCGCTTGTTCTTCGCCCCCAAGCATTTGCTGCAAGCAAAAGACACATATGGGAAAGACGGAGGACGAGAAAAACGAAAAAGCATCACAATGGGAGAAAGCAGAAAGCTGCAAAAGTGTGACGAAGTGGCAGGGAGAGGCTTTAAATGGTATGAAGTGGCCCGAGATGGCTTCAGGATTACACTACCTCAATATTCCATGTTTCCACATATAATTGCAGCAGCCGCGTGTTTAAGAGTAGAGCTTTGAGCACCGGCACTTTGTTATTTACAAATTAAGCACTGGTAAGTTGCATAGGGGAAATATATGCTTAAATGTCAAGTGCAAGAAGGGGGAGGCACATAGGACTCACACAATGTATGTCAAAGGAGCGCAGAGGGATACAATGCACATTAAGCAAGTTGCACCATGCCAACGTAAGCTTACCTATGTACCTTCACCTTGGGAGTGCGATGCACCATTGACACATACACAACCTAGACATTTTAAGAACACCAGGCCTAAATACCTACATGTACAAATGCAGCACATGGGATGGATGGCATGTATAATCACTGTGCCACTGGTTGTGACATCGCAATATCCCTTGCATGTATTCACATCAACACCACTAACACGACCAAGACCTCAGAGACCAGGTAGTCAGTCAACACAATTCCTGGGGTTACTACCAGTCCTTAATCTGTAAATTAAAAACATGCCGGTGCCCAAAGTCCTCCTCTTAAACATGCGGCTGCTGCAATTAAATGCGCGAAAACAGAATATTGAGGCAGCGTAATCCTGAAGCCATCTCGGGCCTCTTCAATCCATATAAAGCCACTCCGTTTCTCTTCAGCTCACTCTAGCAGCTTTCTACTTTCTCCCTTATGACGCTTTTTAGTTTTTTCCTTCCTCTGTCTTTCCCATATGTGTCTTTTGCTCGCAGCAAATGCTTGAGGCAGAAAAATAAGTCCCAGCCCACAAATATAAGTACGGGTGCTCAGCACCGGAAACAAGAAGCACAAATTAAGCACTGATTACTACATAGTTGTGTCCCTTGCTGTAACATTTTGCAACAGCCTTGCCTCATTGCTGTAGGAGGCTGGCCTGGCTTGTAGTGGGTACCAGAGGTACTTACACCTTGTGCCAGGTCCAGTTATCCCTTATTAGTATAGAAGAGGTGTTCCTAGCAGCTTAGGCTGATAGAAGGTAGCTATGGCAAAGCAGCTTAGGCTGAACTAGGAGACATGTAAAGCTCCTACTATACCACTGGTGTCATATGCACAATATCATAAGAAAACACAGTACACAGAAGTACTAAAAATAAAGGTACTTTATTTTTATGACAATATGCCAAAAGTATCTCAGTGAGTACCCTCAGTATGAGGATAAGTTATATACACAAGATATATGTACAAAAAACAAAATTAGGTAAGTAATAGCAAGAAAAGTAATGCAAGCAGTGTAGAATTACAGTAGATTGCAGTTGGAGCACATAGGTATAGGGGCAACACAAACCATATACTCCAAAAGTGGAATGCGAACCACGAATGGACCCCAAACCTATGTGAGCTTGTAGAGGGTCGCTGGGACTGTAAGAAAACAGTGAGGGTTAGAAAAATAGCCCACCCCAAGACCCTGAAAGGTAGGTTTAAAGTGCACCTACTACCCCCAGAGAGCACAGAAGTCGTGATAGGGGGATTCTGCAGGAAGAACAAACACCAGCAATGCTACAACAGTGGATTTCCGGACCTGAGTACCTGTAAGACAGGGGGACCAAGTGCAATAGTCGCAACAGTGTCGAGAGTGGGCAGGAGCCCAGGAAATGCCAGCTGAGGGTGCAAGGAAGCTGCCACCTGTTGGAAGAAGCTTGGAGTTCTGCAAGAAAGAAGAGGACTAGGAACTTCTCCTTTGGAGGATGGATGTCCCACGTTGCGATGAAGCTTGCAGAGGTGCTCCCATGCAGAAAGACCGCAAACAAGCCTTGCTAGCTGCAAGGGTCGCAGTGGAGGTTTTTTGCTGCTGCTGTGGCCCAAGAGGGACCAGGATGTCGCCACTTGGAGGAGGAGACAGAGGGGGACACCCAGCAACTCAGGGAGCCCTCACAGAAGCAGGCAGCACCCGCAGAAGTACCTGAACAGGCACTTAGAAGAAAAGTGAGCCGGAGTCCACCCAAAGTCACAAAAGGGAGTCCCACGACACCGAAGGACAACTCAGAAGGTTGTGCACTACAGGAAGGAGTGTCGGGGACCCAGGCTTGGCTGTGTACGAAGGAAATCCTGGAAGAGTGCACAGGAGCTGGAGCAGCTGCAAATCACGTGGTAGCCAGCAATGCAGTCTAGCGTGGGGAGGCAAGGACTTACCTCCACCAAACTTGGACAGAAGAGTAACTGGACTGTGGGAGTCACTAGGAGAGAGTTGCTGAGTTCCAGGGACCACGCTCGTCGTGCTGAGAGGGGACCCAGAGGGCCAGTGATGCAGTCTTTTGGTGTCTGCGGTTGCGGGGGGAAGATTCCGTCGACCCACAGGAGATTTCTCCAGAGCTCCTGGTGCAGAGTGGAGGCAGGCTACCCCCAGAGCATGCACCACCTGGAAACATTTGAGAAAGCCGGCAGGATGAAGCGATACAAGGTTGCTAGTAGTCGTCTTACTACTTTGTTGCGGTTTTGCAAGCATCCTGAGCAGTCAGCGGTCGATCCTTTGGCAGAAGGTGAAGAGGGAGATGCAGAGGAACTCTGGTGAGCTCTTGCATTCGTTATCTGAAGAATTCCCCAAAGCAGAGACCCTAAATAGCCAGAAAAGGAGGTTTGGCTACCAAGGAAGGAGGATTAGCTACCAAGAGAGGTAAGAGCCTATCAGAAGGAGTCTCTGACATCACCTGCTGGCACTGGCCACTCAGGCCAGTCCAGTGTGCCACAAACACCTCTGTTTCCAAGATGGCAGAGGTCTGGGACACACTGGAGGAGCTCTGGGCACTTCCCCTAGGAGGTGCAGGTCAGGGGAGTGGTTACTCCCCTTTCCTTTGTCCAGTTTCGCGCCAGAGCAGGGCTGAGGGATCCCTAAACCGGTGTAGACTGGCTTATGCAGAGATGGGCACCATCTGTGCCCATCAAAGCATTTCCAGAGGCTGGGGGAGGCTACTCCTCCCCATCCTTCACACCTATTTCCAAAGGGAGAAGGTGTTACACCCTCTTTCAGAGGTAATCCTTTGTTCTACCTTCCTGGGCCAGGGCTGCCTGGACCCCAGGAGGGCAGAAACCTGTCTGAGGGGTTGGCAGCAGCAGCAGCTGCAGTGGAGACCCCGGAAAGGCAGTTTGGCCCAGGGGATCATGGAATTGTCCCCCCAATGCCAGAATGGCATTGGGGGGACAATTCCATGATCTTAGACATGTTACATGGCCATGTTCGGAGTTACCATTGTGACGCTGTACATAGGTAGTGACCTATGTACAGTGCACGCGTGTAATGGTGTCCTCGCACTCACAAAGTCCGAGGAATTTGCCCTGAACGATGTGGGGGCACCTTGGCTAGTGCCAGGGTGCCCACACACTAAGTAGCTTTGCACCCAACCTTCACCAGGTGAAGGTTAGACATATAGGTGACTTATAGGTTACTTAAGTGCAGTGGTAAATAGCTGTGAAATAACGTGGACGTTATTTCACTCAGGCTGCACTGGCAGGCCTGTGTAAGAATTGTCAGAGCTCCCTAAGGGTGGCAAAAGAAATGCTGCAGCCCATAGGGATCTTTTGGAACCCCAATACCCTGGGTACCTCAGTACCATATACTAGGGAATTATATGGGTGTACCAGTATGCCAATGTGAATTGGTAAATTTAGTCACTAGCCTGTTAGTGACAAATTTGGAAAGCAGAGAGAGCATACCCACTGAGGTTCTGGTTAGCAGAGCCTCAGTGAGACAGTTAGGCATCACACAGGGAACACATACAGGGTACATACTTATGAGCACGGGTGGCAGGGTCCCAGTGACACATAGACTAAAACAACATATATACAGTGAAATATGGGGGTAACATGCCAGGCAAGATGGTACTTTCCTACACCCCCCCCACCCCCCCCCCCAAACGAAGGACAACAAGACTAGCCATGACCTGATGAGTCTTCATTGTCTAAGTGGAAATATCTGGAGAGTCCATCTGCATTGGAGTGGGTACTGCCAGGTCTGTGTTCCACTGTATAGTCAATTCCCTGTAGAGATATGGACCACCTCAACAATTTAGGGTTTTCACTTTTCATTTGTTTTAGCCAAAGTAGAGGTTTGTGGTCTGTCTGAACAATGAAGTGAGTGCCAAACAGGTATGGCCTCAACTTCTTCAGTGCCCAGACCACAGCAAAGGCCTCCCTCTCTATGGCAGACCAACGCTTTTCTCTAGGGGTCACCCTTCTGCTGATAAAAGCAACTGGTTGATCCTAGCCCTCAGAATTCAGTTGTGATAAGACTGCCCCTACCCCTAATTCAGATGCATCAGTTTGAACAATGAATTTCTTGGAGTAACATGGGCTTTTTAGGACAGGTGCAGAGCATATGGCCTGTTTGAACTCCTCAAAAGCTTTCTGACAGCTAGCTGTCCACAATACCCTTTTAGGCATCTTCTTACTAGTGAGATCATTAAGAGGGGCTGCTATGGAGCCATAGTTTTTAATGAATCTCCTGTAATACCCAGTGAGGCCTAAGAAGGCTCTCACTTGGGTCTGTGTTGTAGGGGGAACCCAATCCATGATTGTCTGGATTTTCCCCTGCAGTGGTGCAATCTGTTCTCCACCTACCAGGTGTCCCAGATAAACCACCTTTCCCTGCCCTATCTGGCACTTTGAGGCATTGATAGTGAGGCCTACCTTTTGCAGGGCCTCCAAAACTTTCCAAAGGTGGACCAGGTGCTCATCCCAGGTGGAGCTAAAGACAGCTATATCATCAAGATATGCTGCACTAAAAGCCTCCAACCCTTGCAGGACTGTGTTCACCAACCTCTGAAAAGTGGCAGGTGCATTTTTCAAACCAAAGGGCATCACTGTAAATTGGTAGTGCACTCCTATAGTTGAAAATGCAGTTTTAGGTTTAGCATCCTCAGCCAATTTGATCTGCCAATACCCTGCAGTCAAATCAATGGTGCTTAGATACTTGGCAGATGCCAGTGTATCTATGAGCTCGTCTGCCCTGGGTATAGGGTGAGCATCAGTTTTTGTTACCTGATTGAGACCTCTGTAGTCTACACAAAACCTCATCTCCCTTTTTCCATCTTTTCAGTGAGGCTTTGGTACAAGCACCACAGGACTCGCCCATGGGCTTTCAGACAGCACACTAGTCATTGCAACTGTTCCAACAGTACCCAGGCATGTGCCAGTAGCACCACGACACCACACTTAGACAACACATCCACATGAGGCAGCCATCCCTACATCACGCAGTCAAGGTGTCCCCTGGGTGTATGGAACAATTAACTCAACAGGTGCTGGGGGAATAGCAGGCTGGACTGGTATCATTGGTAACATGCCACTACCTTGACCAACTAAACTGACGTTGTGGTCAACCACACATATAGATGCTGAACTGAAATGTGCCACCACAGAATATATGCACCACATATAGCAAACAGTAGGTCACAACAGTCACAGGCTGAGCCAACGATTATTTGGACACAATCATGTCAGACACGTGGGAATGGGGAAATAAACACACAGGTACAACACATGGGGTATGGCTGTCACATAATGGCGGTTAATTCCATATCAACGGGTGAGGGATGGTGCATGGGCAAGTCCGGTGTTGGTAAGACTGCCAGTGCAGTGTAGCCATTGCACTTGGCAGTATGAGTCACACGTCGGGATGGCGGCTGATAATATGTCTGCACATGGTAGCTCTGTGGGGCACTTAGTAGACATTGTAGATGAATTAAACAGAGTTAGTGCCAGTTTTGGCCTGCATTGGGTGCAACAGGACACGCTTTACTAAGCCCGCAAATCAGGCAGAGGAAAGGGCAAAGGGCCACGGTATGGGACACCTTGCACTGCCCATGCCAAGTGCATGGGCTGTGCATGGGCCCACAGGGGCGCACCACACCACTTCACCAACAACCATTTCATGGGGGTTACACCGCCATGCAAAGGCTGGAGGAAATGTGTAAACATTCCTGGAGGGTAGTATTGAACGTATCACTGGTCTGGTATCACAGGACAGATGCCATAGGCAGTCTTTAAGCTGCTGGTAACCTGCCATGTCTAGGCCATTGGCCCATGGTGCATTACACATTGACAACAGTTGCCACTAGCACCTGTGCTGTAGGGGGTGAACAATTTCACAATGGCAGTTAGGTGCCACTTGCACTGATGCACATGAAATATGAACTTGCCTCAGGCCCTGACCTAAGCACAAGCCCTGTGAATTGGCAGTGTCCATAGACACATTTACCATCAGGCACTGTCACATACAGAATGATGTACACAGCAGAAATGTCATACACATATTGCCCAACCCTAGGCTCAACCCTGTGCTTTTGTCACATGAGCTGTGCTGTCACCATGCTGCACTCATGTATCATAGTGCAAAGAGGGCATTGAGGGGGAAGACATAGGTGTTTAGTAAGGTAAACAATCTACACAGACAGGAGTTGAAGCAGCACTCTGCCAGGTGTATGAGTGCTATGCAAAGTAGCACACAACACACAAATGACAACATGATGAGACATCAATGGCAACAAGAGCCCAGTGTCCTGACTATGCCGTCCCTCGGGTGGTGCAAGGTCTCAGCACAGTATGGGTGTATGTGAAACATGAAAGACTGGGACAGGTGAAAATTGCCACGTGTGGTGCTGTGGCATGAGCACAGCAACACACATTGCAAGGCCTCACCTTTCAAATTGATGCAAAGGGAGGGTAGAAGAAGATAGGAGGGCATCAAGACACATTAACAATAGACAACACACTTAGAAGATATGACGCAGCCAATATTGGCAACTGGGCTTCCATTCATGTGACATGCAGGTGGGGCATAGGGCTGTCGACTGCAGCTATGATGTACTGGAACAATCATTTGGAACTAATGGGTGCATCATAGGCCCCTAGTGCCAATGGAGCGTCACTTTCAGTAATGCTCCTGTGGTGCGAAGCACTGCGCTGTATTGACAAGATAGCATTAAACCACTTTTTGTGGCATTATGTCACCTTGTAAATACGTAGCCTCCTGATCATGACTGTGCGTGGAAGGTGGTGCAATGGGTGTTGCTGTGGGCGTGCCACAGCAACACACATTAAATTTAGATGCTGCCTCAGATGGAATATTGTAAACTTGAGGTAGGGCCAAACCTATTACCCTAGCCCCAAGGGTGGCATTAACAAGGTGCATGGACGAGGAATATATTAATAGCTCCTTCATTTCTGCTTTTCCACTGTGTGCTGCATTCTGCAGCATGCATAGGAAGAGCAAAATTCCAGAAATGATTGTTTATGAGCATGAAGGTGTTCCTTCATGCTCACAGACAATCATATGTAAATGACGAATTGGCTCTTCTGAGAGTGCTGCATTCTACAGCTCACACAGAAGTGCCAAAGCACCATTGGTGATTCTTAATGTGCAGGAATGGACACCTTCATGCACATAAACAGTCACACCCCTCAATGCATACATCCTTGCACGATGGTGCAAGGATGCCTGTGATGACGCTGGCGGCTGAATCTTGCATGGGGGACAACACAGGGGAGGCCCATATTCACTTACATACAGTACATCCTTGTGTCACCAAAGTGAAGCAATGCAGCACTGATCGTTTTTGCACAGCACTGTGCTGCACTACATTTACATCAACATGGGCCTATTATGACAATAAGCCTCAAATATCAAGTCAGTGACGTGACTTGTCAACTGCCACAACACAGCTAGAATTATTTAACACCATCTCATTGCAGAGGGTGATGGCTCTTCTGCGGATCTGCCTGTGCTGGAGTGCCCTGATGACTTGGATGATCAGCTGGCAACTATCAGCCAAAAGACCCTCCAAGAAGTCCTTGTGAACCTGCAGACACCACCTCCAGTCGCCAGGAGGAGTATTGAAGTAGCAGACATCACACAGGCCCCACTTAGCACCCCAATAGTACAACCTGCCAGCACCGACACAGCAGAGGACTCCGAGGACCCAGACACCAGCTTTGAGAGGACAGTGGTAGGAGTCCAGCGTGAGCTGGCCAAGGAGGTGTGGGTGGGGATGCAAATGATGGCAGCCAGCTGGAGGGGATGCAAACATGTGTGGTCAGGGCAACAGAACAGACTGCAGTCAACAGATGCACACACTCCCCAATGCATGGAGTCCAGGAGTGTCTGAGGGACATAGCTGCTGCCATGAAGGAGAGGCCACAACAACTGCTCCCCCAAACTGGCAGCAGTGTGCCTGAGGACAATAAGGACTCCATGAACCGGTAAATGGTCTCCCTCAAGGCAGACTTGGCTGCCTACCACAGGGATGTTGCAGCTATACTTCAAAACCAGCAGCTCCTCCTTGCTGCAGTGATGTCATATGTAGTGCCGCAGATGGCAGCTGCAGGGAATTGGGTGTCCACATCTGCAACCACTGAGGGTTGTGTGTCCCCTCTACCTTCCCACTACCACCATCACAGGTAGAGAAGGCACCTCACACATCGTAGGATGAAGATGTGGAACAGATCATCTTCACCTGTAGGAGTTCCCGGTAGCACCAGTCCATGCCACATGGGCAGTCTTTTCCTTAGTCCTGTGCTTGACATAAAGCCAGTGTTAGAACTCTGACAGATATGCACTCCTCCTCAACACACTGTTGACCGTTCTGCTATGGACTGCTATTGTCCCTAACTGTCCATTTGGCAATTTATGTTCTCCTGCACGGAAAGACACTTTACCCAAACATGTCCCATGACATGTCCCTCAACCCTGGACTTGTGTTGTGTTCCAATTGGATGGATTCCATGAATGGGGACACAGACCTGGACATTCTATATTCTTAGCAAGCCCGTCTGCGCCCGTCCGCGCCTTGCCCGCGCCCAGCGCCACGACCCCTGGTCCCCAGCTCTCCCAAGCCCCGCTGATCCGCTACGACCCCACCACCCTCCATGCCCTCAACCCAGGACGCTCCAACACCTGCTTCCAAGCTCACCCCAAACGCACCCATGGACCCTTCGCCTGCAACTCCTGCAAACGCATCTTCCACCACGCAACAACTACGACCACAAGCCCACGCGCCATCAACCACCTCAAGTGCATCCTAGTCAACGCTCGCTCCGTTCACAAACACGCCGTTGAACTCTGGGACCTCCTAGACTCCACAGCACCGGACGTCGCCTTCATCACGGAGACCTGGATGAACGCCTCCTCTGCTCCAGACATCGCCACCGCCATCCCCGAAGGCTACAAGATCTCCAGGAAAGACCGCACCAACCAAGTAGGAGGAGGTATCGCCATCGTCTTCAAAGACTCCATCAGCGTCACCACCTCCACTGAAGACTCCCCTCTCGCCGCTGAACACCTGCATTTTCAGATTCGCACCGACCCGAGGACCACCCTCAGAGGATCCCTCGTCTACCGTCCTCCCGGACCTCGCGCCCCTTTCAGCGACGCCATCGCCGACTTCATCTCCCCGCACGCCCTCGCCTCACCGGACTACATCCTCCTAGGCGACCTCAACTTCCATCTGGAACAAAACAACGACCCCAACACCACCATCCTGCTCGACAACCTCGCCAACCTCGGCCTCAAACAACTGGTGAACACTG
The DNA here is from genome assembly GCF_031143425.1 of Pleurodeles waltl. Lineage (NCBI taxonomy): Eukaryota > Metazoa > Chordata > Amphibia > Caudata > Salamandridae > Pleurodeles > Pleurodeles waltl. The sequence continues at coordinate 415,852,008 of NC_090448.1, read as the reverse complement.
CCACCCACATCGCCGGACACACACTCGACCCTATCTTCTCCGCCAGCAAACACGTCTTCTTCAGCCACGCCTCCGCCCTTCATTGGACCGACCACAGCTGCGTCCACTTCACATTCCGACGCGAGACCCGCCACCTCCGCACTCAACCCATCCCTCGCCGACAGTGGAACAAGATCCCTGAAGAGCAACTCTTCTCCGCACTCGCCGCCAACCAACCCACCCTCACTACCGACCCCAACGACGCAGCCCTCAACCTCACAAACTGGATCTCCAACTGCGCAGACAACCTTGCTCCCCTCAAACGCTCGCAGCGACAGAACAACACCAAGAAACCCCTCTGGTTCTCTGACACCCTCAAAGAATCAAAGAAAACTTCTCGCGCACTTGAGAAAGCCTGGCGCAAGGACCGCACCGCTGACCACATGACCGCCCTCAAGAACGCTACCCGCGAACACCACCACCTGATCCGCGCTGCCAAAAGGAATTTTTTCACCGACAGACTGGACAAAAACAGCCACAACAGCAGAGAACTCTTCAGCATCGTCAAGGAGTTCTCCAATCCCAGCGCCAACGCCGTCACGCCCTCACAGGATCTATGCGAATCCCTCGCCACTTTCTTCCATCGCAAGATCATCGACCTCCACGACAGCTTCGGACACCAGACCCAACCAAACACCACAGAACCCACATCCCCGACCATCACCCTCAACAACTGGACCCACATCAGCAAGGAAGAACCCAAATCCATCATGAACTCTATCCACTCCGGCGCCCCTTCGGACCCCTGCCCGCACTTCATCTTTAACAAAGCCGACGACATCATCGCCCCGCACCTCCAGACCATCATCAACTCTTCTTTTTCTTCTGCTACCTTCCCCGAATGCTGGAAACACGCCGAAGTCAACGCCCTACTAAAGAAACCTACGGCTGACCCGAGCGACCTGAAAAACTTCCGCCCCATCTCCCTTCTGCCTTTCCCAGCCAAAGTAATAGAGAAGACCGTCAACAAACAGCTGACCACCTTCCTGGAAGACAACAACCTGCTCGACCCCTCACAGACCGGATTCCGAACCAACCACAGCACTGAAACTGCCCTCATCTCAGTCACAGACGACATCAGAACCCTGATGGACAACGGTGAAACAGTCGCCCTCATTCTTCTCGACCTCTCAGCTACCTTTGACACCGTCTGTCACCGCACCCTAATCACCCGCCTCTGCTCCACCGGGATCCAAGACCAGGCCCTGGACTGGATCGCCTCCTTCCTCGCAAACCGCTCCCAAAGAGTCTACCTCCCTCCGTTTCGCTCAGAACCCACTGAGATCATCTGCGGCGTACCTCAAGGCTCATCACTCAGCCCGACACTCTTCAATGTCTACATGAGCCCCCTCGCCAACATCGTACGCAAGTACGACATCATCATCACCTCCTACGCCGACGACACCCAACTTATACTCTCCCTCACCAAGGACCCCGCCAGCGCCAAGACCAACCTACAAGAGGGTATGAAGGACGTCGCAGATTGGATGAGGCTCAGCCGCCTAAAGCTGAACTCTGAAAAAACTGAAGTCCTCATCCTCGGCAACACCCCGTCCGCCTGGGACGACTCCTGGTGGCCCACGGCCCTCGGCACCGCACCGACCCCCGCAGACCACGCCCACAACCTCGGCTTCATCTTGGACCCTCTTCTCACCATGACCAAGCAAGTCAACGCCGTGTCCTCCGCCTGCTTCCTCACCCTCCGCATGCTCCGCAAGATCTTCCGCTGGACCCCCGCCGACACCAGAAAAACCGTGACCCACGCCCTCGTCACGAGCAGCCTGGACTACGGCAACACCCTCTACGCCGGGACCACAGCCAAACTCCAAAATCGCCTACAACGCATTCAAAACGCCTCGGCCCGCCTCATCCTCGACGTACCCCGCAGCAGCCACATCTCCGCACACCTGAGACACCTGCATTGGCTCCCAGTCAGCAAAAGGATCACCTTCCGACTTCTCACCCACGCACACAAAGCCCTCCACGACAAGGGACCGGAATACCTCAACAGACGCCTCAACTTCTACGTCCCCACCCGCCCCCTCCGCTCCTCTGGCCTCGCACTCGCCGCCGTCCCTCGCATCCGACGCTCCACGGCGGGTGGGAGATCTTTCTCCTTCCTGGCGGCCAAGACCTGGAACTCCCTCCCCACCAGCCTCAGGACCACCCAGAACCACTCCGCTTTCCGGAGACTCCTAAAGACCTGGCTGTTCGAGCAGCGATAACCACCCCCTTTGTCCCTAGCGCCTTGAGACCCGCACGGGTGAGTAGCGCGCTTTATAAATGCTAATGATTTCATTTGATTTGATTTAGCACTGTTACACTTGTAAATTAACATCACCCACACAACCAGCATGTTTATGTGTGTTGTGACATTTCTAAAATGCCTATTGTTTGTGATGTATGTAACATGTCTCAAGTCACAGAGGCGGTCATTCCAACCCCGGAAAGAACTCAAAAGACCGCTGCGGCCATTCTGGCTTTCCCGCTGGGCCGGCGGGCGACCGCCAAAAGGCCGCCCGCCGGCCCAGCGGGAAAGCCCCAGCAACGATGAAGCCGGCTCCGAATGCAGCCGGCGGAGTTGCTGGTGTGCGACTGGTGCAGTGGCACCCGTCGCGATTTTCAGTGTCTGCTATGCAGACACTGAAAATCATTATGGGGCCCTGTAAGGGGGCCCCTGCACTGCCCATGCCAGTGGCATGGGCAGTGCAGGGCCCCCCAGGGGCCCCACGACACCCGTTCCCGCCATCCTGTTCCTGGCGGTATTTACCGCCAGGACCAGGATGGCGGTAAGGGGGTCGGAATCCCCATGGCGGTGCTGCAAGCAGCGCCGCCATGGCGGATTCCTTGGGCCAGGGGTAAACCGGCGGGAAACCGCCGGTTGCCCTTTTCTGACCGCGGCTTTACCGCCGCGGTCAGAATGGCCCTGGAAGCACCGCCAGCCTGTTGGCGGTGCTTCCGCGGTCCCCGGCCTTGGCGGTCATGGACCGCCAGGGTCAGAATGACCCCCAGAGTGTCAGTACAAGAGTGCATGAATATGTGGGCACATATCTATGCATATGGTACCTACATGTTGTACGTCTAAATTGTCCTCATCCCCTACAAGCAATTCACTGAATATGTGATACATGTTGAACACATGTACGCTACACTCACTACATACTGCAAGAATGGGTGTGAAACAGTAATCGTGCAATATCGTCATCTGGGAGTACCAGTAGAACACATTGGTGTGAAACAGAGGGACTCAAACTCATCAATTATTGCCACTGCTCAGTTTAGCAGGATATGAATGATATGTAGGCTGTGTTAAAATATCTCACAGTGGCCAACATTCCACAACAAAACCCATACAATGCCAGCTGAATTCCCACACATATCTTGCCCTATACATGGTCAACATAGTCAGCTCGAGTGGTGGGAACACTGGATGGCAGGTGCACAGGTAAGTAGATGTGTTGCAGCTGCCAATGTGACAGCTCAGTCATAAGGACGTGTTTAACATGTCAAGAGAGGGATTTGGATGCAGGACGGAGTTCCCAGGACAACATACAATTTGCACTGTACACCCATGGGAAGACCCTTAGACCCAAACATATGACACATACAGTAAGGGAGTACCCAATAATATTTATTATGATAGTGAAATAAATAAAAAAAAGTAGTTATTAACACCTATCCTAATCTAACCTATCCTAACTATACATAACCCACAACAGACCCTAACTACTCTATGATACACTTATCTAACACATTTAATGGCATACTCTAAACATTTCCGCCCACCCCAGGACACATGCAGGACAACATACACTAAACTACACATTTATTAACTATGACTAAACAAATATATATTTTTTAGTATTTTATTTTTTTAAATAATTATTTTGTATATTTATTTTTTATAAACATATAATAGCCCCAACATCACCCGCACCCACCCACCCACATAGTAAGACATTAGAAGTAGAAAACCCACCCCCAAACCTACTTATCCTAACTAACCCACTAACCTATTCTAACCTACAACTAACCCCCTAATTCCCACAAAAAACTAGAAAAAAGAGGAGGGAGGGGAGTTAACTTGGGAGAAGTGACATAGCACTCCAGCGCCTAGACATCCCATCCCTTTTGACATGTGTCATTGCAGATGGGGTGTGACTCTTAGGGCCTATGAAATTGGTTAGTGTAAATGCACTACATGTCTCCTAAATTGGCTGCTGTGTCCTGCAACATTTTAACTATGCAAGAATGCCCCATGTGTGACATGTTGCTTGGCAACCCTTTGTTGTCCCCTGAACCAGTTGCTCATGTGTAGCTGTGCAACAAAGCTACCTACACTACACCAGGGTACTTGGCTATCTGCCTTGTGGAGGTGGATGTATCTGTGCAGGACGGTACACCGCCCTGGACATATGATTTTTTGATGGCTAATTTCCTCTTTCTGTGTGTGCAGCCATGTGTAGCATGCACTTGTGCCACATTCATCTGAATTCATAGCACAGTTTACTTCCTTTTCGCAACCTGCATATTGCACCCCTGGGGTGGTATTTGTTGTTGGCAGTTCCTCAGGTTGTAGGGGACAGCTACATGGGAGTGTGCACCATCAAACAGTGTATCTTGTGGTGACAGACCTGCAGTGAGAAACATTGCACACCCCTTCCACGCTACATACAGCATGGGAGGGTGGCCAATATGCAATGTGGCTTTAAGTAATGATGAAATGGTCATCTGACAAGATGTACATACAGTGCAGGCCATGACTATAGAACTGTGAGCTATTTCATTGTTCCCTTGGTGTTCCTGAGTGGCGGCTAATGTTTGTGTCAGCTGTGAGGTGTCCAAGGGTGTGTATCCCATTGTCACAGGATGATCAACATCACTAGCAGTGTCTCTCCTATCTTCCAAAACATTAATGTGAATTTCTACTGCTGACACATGCACAGTGCAGGCTATGGAATGTAGCTCAGCTACTTAGCAAATGTGTCCCTTGGCACAGTGCATGTGAGGTCAGTTTTGTCCTGTTGTCTCCTATTGGGTCCCACTATGACATCCATGATCTACCAAGCCTGACTGTGTCTCTGTCCCCGTAAAGCCATTTCTTATATCTGGTACAGACATGATGGTGTTGTGAGTCAGTGAGTGTTGCATGTGAAGTTGCACTACAGTAACTGTGGTTCCACTTCTGACACATCTGGCACATGGTATGTGATGGGCATTGATCTTGTATTCCTATGTGTGTGAGCCAATGCGTCAGGCAGATGTCTGTGTACACTACAGGTAAGTTAGGTATGTGTTGATGAGATGCATGAGATGCAGTTGATATAGGAGCAAGTTGTGTTGTGTATGATATTTGTTCTGGCAGTGATATGCACAGCATGACTTGAGACATCTGTGCCTATTTTGAAGTTACATGACATGGGCATGGTGTATGCCTTTAACATGCCTGTGCTATAGTTTGTTTTGTGTAATGTGTGTGATGTGTACATAGTGGGCAACCTGAGGGCACTTGTGGTTGTCTGTGTAGTTCTGTTGTTTTCAAAGGGTACATGTCTGCACCTGTCCTTCCTGTGGTGTGCCTGTCAAGTTGCGGGTGTGTTACGTACATGTGGCTGTATGTATTGGTGTTGTGCACTGATTGTGCTGTACTGCAGCATTGTGCATATGTGTTATCACCTGCACATATGTGTAACCCTGGCCATATGTTCCTGTAGTGGTGTATGTCTTGTGTGTCTGAGAGGGTTGGGGTGTTCTGTGTACATTACTAGATTTGTAGACTTACCCACAAGTAGGCCATTTCCAAATTGTCCATCCTGGAATTGTTCATTGATCGTACTGTGCTGGAATATGTAGGAGTCAATGGAATGCGTGTGCTTGCGATTCCGGTTTAGGTGTTCTGTTGCTGCAGGTGGTATGAGCCGGACATGGGTGCAGTCAATTGCACCTAGCACATGCGGGAAACCATGGATTTGATAGAGCCCCTGTTTGTTCTCCTGCTGCTTTTGTTGGGTCTTGGGGAATCTGATGTGGCCAGGTGTCAGGGAGATGATGGTGTCTAACACCTTTGGCAGGAATGCAGAGAACGACTGCTATGAGACACCACCAACCAGTGCACCTGTTGTTTGGAATGAGCCACTTGCCAGCATGTGCAGGACAGTGAGCAGCTTTGTAATAGGTGGTATGTTGTGTGGGGTCTGCAGGCTGGCTCCAATTTGTGGCTCAGTGAGGTGCAGCAGGTGTAGTATGGCTTGCCGGTTGAGTCTATAAGTATGAATTATTTCCAGGCCCCTGAAGCCAAGGAGGGTTGTCCTGGTTCTGAAGACATTCTCCTGCCTTCTGCATTGCCTTTGTGGGCCGCGCTGTCGTGCTGGTGATTGCTGGAGTGTTACTGTCTTCTGTGCCGTCTTGTAAGATGTATCAGTATCACCTCCATCTTCTCCTGTGGGTTGTAATATTGCTTCTGTGTGTTTTCCTTAAGTAGTGGTGTGTTTGCCTCATTTTAATGCCGGCCCTGACCCAGGCATTAACTTTTTATACAAATCGATGTTAATGTCATTTTTTGAGTCCGCCTCCCACCCGTGCACCTTTTTTGCCCCAGTGGTTAAATATGGCGCTAGGGTGTTTGAGTCATTGTTTTGGACAGGAACGCCTACCGTGCATCTCATTAGTGCAAGGAGGTTTCACGCATCCAAAAAATGACGTTAACAGCAATATTTTGATGCTAGACGGGTCTAGCGTCAAAATATAAATATGGCGTTGGGTTTGTGCTGAATTAGTGTAAAAAAAATGATGCTAATTCAACACAAACAAAGAATAAATATGCCCCTTCCCTTGGTGTCAGAGGAAACCATGAATTTAATTTGCGCATTCTCAATCAGGAAAGACAGTTTTTTTGAGGAAATGTCAAGTACAGTGATCATTGTCTCCAGGCAAACTTGTTTTTTGCTTAGAGCAGCATTATGTACTTTTTTTTGAAGCAGAAGACATGACAGAAACATAAGTTATCAGTAGAGAAAAGGAAAAGTAATAAAAGCAACAGTAGGAGCAGCTTTGTTGTAAATACGCCCCTTAGTTATTAACGCTCAACGGTTTTTTTCAAGTTCGAAGTGGGTTTTAGAATAACAAAAAAGTTATCACTTCAACATCTATTAATCACAAACGTGTTTCTTTACATGCTAATCAATTCAAACTTTAACTTACATTTTACTAAAGTTCAATTTGGAACTTAATCTGACAATCGAGACCAAAACTATAATTACGTTCTGTTGAGAATGACCATCTTTTGCGTGCTATTTTCCCAGATTTTTGCTTTTTTGCTTTCTTTAGCTGAAATCACATTTGTTGGCCATAGGACTCTGCACATTTTACTCCTCCTAACCAGTGGTAAAGTGCTCATGCTCTCCCTTTTAAACATGACAACATTGGCATATTTCTAATTGGCAGATTTAATTTACTTATAAGTCACTAGGTTATGGTATTATTTGTACCTATGGCATGTAAATTCAACACTACTAGTGGACTTCAGAATTCTTGTTGCCGCCCAGTAGAGTAGCAATGTAAAACATGTCTACAGGTCGGCCACTGCAGCCTGGGTTTGGCAGTTTTGAACTGTTGTTTCAACCTGGCAAAAGAAACTTTTTTCCAGGCCCAAGGTCACCCCAAAGGTAGGCCCTCATAGACATGAGCATGGTGCATGGTATTTAAAAATGAGGACACGTACATTTAAAGTTTTACATCTACTGCTATTGAAAACCCTCTAAAGTTGTTTTCATTGTAGCAAGGCTGGCTCTTCCATATGGGAACACTGGGTTACATTATAACAACTTGTAATGCTTAATTTCAGAACAACCTATAATGCTTAATTTTGATTTGAGAGCAGCTAGAAACATAATTCAAGGGCTTCCAGTAACAGTAATATGAAGTACACCTTAATTGTAAAGTTGGATTATATATCACTATTTTGAAATTATACTTTTAGAACGTTGTCATTCTCCTGCTTAAGACAAATGTGTCTTTCTGCCAGTGTCTAGTATCACATGACTGGTGAATGGCTTCCCTGTGGTGAGCTGTGGATTGCTCCCAGACAGTGGGCAAAAGGCTTTGGGGTGAAAAGGTGTTATTCTTCCTTGAGCAGGATGGCCTGGGGGGTTGTCCCCAGTCCCTTCCTGGGATTTAGAGGATGCCTACCCTGTTGCTGGCAGATGTATCTCACACCTAGGTCTGCCTCTCTTTGTCTTCCTAGTCAGTTTGACTCCAAACCCAGTGGGAGAGGGGAGCTGCCCCAGAAGTGGTTTTGAGTGACCACAAGGGAAGGTTTGTCCATTATGATAGCCAGGGTTAGTACAGGGAGTTCTGACCAGGGAAAGAAGGGTTCGACCATGTTGGATATAGGCAGAGAAGGGCACTGTGGGATAGTTTACAGTTATACACACAGCTGCAAAAGTGGGCAGGGTCACCCCTGGGATCTTTTAGCCCTTTGTTTAGGGAGTGGCCAGGAGTTTCATCGACCCACAGACCAGCACGGGCATAAAAGTGGCATTCCGAGTATCCTTCTCAGTACACTCCTGGACCTGTGAAGATCAGAAGAAGGAATGCGCTCCTGTCTGAATTCTGAAGGAAGATTGGACCTGCTGCCTTGAACCCAGGAGCCGAGAAGTGACTTCGAGAATCAATTGACTGACTTCTATTAGAGCGACATAGACACAACAAGCTTCCAGAGGCCTTCCTGCCCAGCTGACCATTTCAAACTGGACCTGCCCTTGACGCTGCTGCTGGCCTGTGCTGGAGTGAGTCTTGACCCCCAAAGTTCTGTCCCCAAAGTCCTGGACCCCTGGATGATATCAATGTGCTCTTCTTAAAGTTGCCTGAAACCCAGGACTTACAAATTATTTGCCAACTTTTTGCACTGAGAATTGGCGGGGTGGGGAGGGGGGAGTACCATCCTGCCAAGCTGATCAGTGAAGGTGCATCACCACTGGGCCAAACATTCTGGTTGCTCCCATTACGTTTTTCTCCACAGCAGTAAATCTGATCCAGCAGGACTTTGCAGAGAATGTGTCTGGCCTCGTGGAGTCCTCTTTGGCTACAGACTGCAGTCTTGCCATTCTGGAAGAATCCAAGCTCCAAAAAAAGTAACTAAGTCCAAAGACAGAAATCTTGACTGATCAAGGGAACAAAAAGTATCCAGCCAGTGAAGAACATTCTCTGGGCACGAAATTCAAGTTTCTCCTGCTCAAGCTTTCCGGTCATATGTTAACAGCTTGACCACAACTGCATCCAGCTGTTATCCTATGACATGGAGCCCTCTTCAGCCACAGCCTGCTTCCTCACCCCACTGAGGATTTTTTACTTCTCTTCCAGAGACTAAGGGGGTGATTCTAACTCTGGCGGGCGGCGGAGGCCGCCCGCCAGAGTTCCCCCCTCCAGAATACCGCACCGCGGTCGGAAGACCGCTGCAGTGATTCTGGGTTTTCCACTGGGCTGGCGGGCGACCGCCAAAAGGCCGCCCGCCAGCCCAGTGGAAAACAACCTTCCCACGAGGACGCCGGCTCTGAATGGAGCCGGCGGAGTGGGAAGGTGCGACGGGTGCAGTTGCACCCGTCGCGAATTTCACTGTCTGCAATGCAGACAGTGAAATTCAAAGTGGGGCCCTCTTACGGGGGCCCCTGCAGTGCCCATGCCATTGGCATGGGCACTGCAGGGGCCCCCAGGGGCCCCACAACACCCCATACCACCATCCTGTTCCTGGCGGCAGAGCTGCCAGGAACAGGATGGCGGTATGGGGTGTCAGAATCCCCATGGCGGCGCAGCGAGCTGCGCCGCCATGGAGGATTCTTTTGGGCAGCGGAAAACCGGCGGGAGACCGCCGGTTTTCCTCTTCTGACCGCGGCCAAACCGCCGCGGTCAGAATGCCCTGCGGGGCACCGCCAGCCTGTTGGCGGTGCTCCCGCCAACCCTGGCCCCGGCGGTCCATGACCGCCGGGGTCAGAATGACCCCCTAAGTCCAAAGGTAAAACTTTTCACTGGGATTAATTTGGTCCCTGGATTCGACCTGCACTCCATCATGGTCCACCTTAACTTTTGACTTTGTCTCGGTGAAGCTAACCATTTGACCGCAGCTGGCACTTAATGCTTTATGAATCTTAAACTTTATAAATTCATAACTCTGGTTCTACTGTTTCAATTTTTGTTCATTTGCCGTTATATTATTGGTTAAAATATTTTCTATTTTTCTAAAGTGGCTTGTGATTTTTCTTGTTTTGTGTTTCAACTTTATTACTGTTTGAATGCAGCACAAATACTTTACACATTGCCTCTACGGTTAAGTCTGGCTGCTTTGTGCAGGATACCAAGGGATTAAACACAGGTTTATTTCGGTTCTTTTGTGGTTCACCCTGCAAGGATTGTGAATAATATTTGAGGTGGGTTCTCACCTCTCTTAACTAATACTCCCAATTGTTTACAAGTAACTTCCTAGTAGCTGCAATAAGACAGGAGTTATATGTGGTGCAAATGAAATATTTATCTGATTGGCTATGCCGTTTTGATCCTTCTATGATATTTCTATAGAAAGAGAGATGAACAGGATACTTTTAAAGATCTTAAAATGCCTAATTTAGATCTAAGGATGTCAATAATCTTTTAACTTTACACTTGTTCCTTCCTTACTACAGTAGTCATGTTTTAGGAAAGTAGGCATTTTGTAAAACAATAAGAGCCTATAGCTCAATGTGAACAACTGTTGTTACTTCCTAGGTGAGGTAAAAAACACCAAGGCTTAGATGTTCTTATACATTGTGCCGGGTTTGCATATCAAAGGTGACACAAACCAGAACAAAGTTTGAAGTGGTATTTACTTTCCATCACAAAACTTGTCTTGCTCCTAAAAGTAGCCTTAAATTGATGCAAAGTTGTGACAGGTGCCGAGATGCGCTACTTTGAGTCATGTGGGACATACCAAAGGTGTTACATGGGTATTCCCATGCAACTACACAGGGTTTTTTATGCTTTTCAAATGTTTCAAACTTTGCATGTGTTCTGTACATTACACATAAAACTAGGAAATGTTTTACACTATGTCTAAGGCTTCCAGTGCAAAACGTACACTGGACATGACACAGACACCCTTACCCTGTAGTGCGATGGTGTGTGCATGGCTCAAGGCAGCCTGAAGTGCACCAGCACAATAGTAGATACAGCCTCGTATCTCGGAAAATATGGTGCTGATCTGCTCGTTCTCTTTAATGCAATGTAGTGTAGCAGCTTTGGCCATCTTTTTAGAACTAACTGATCTCATCTGGCAACTGGATTTCATCCAAACAGAGGCATAGCATTTTTCTTCTTTCAGTATCTTTCAGTACTTAATTTGTGCCAGTCACAGTTGGTGGTGGGTACTGGCACTGATTTATTGGGACCTATTTTGACCAGGTTTTGATAATTGAAGGAAAACGGAAAATAGAGAGAGAGAAAGCTAGGAAACCTGGGGCAAAGGGAGAAAGCAGGGATGACAAACAATCTGCAAAAGTGAGAAATAGCTACAGAAAGTGAAGAGAGTGGAAGCAAGAGGGGTGAAGTGGAATCATGACATGCAGTCTTAGTATTGAGCAACCCCCGCATTTCTGCAATACTGACTGAATGCTTCTAAGAAAAGTTTTGGTCCAAAGCACCTATCTTTTATATTTATTATCTTGTTTTTAATACAGGTGTCCCAGCATTGTGGAATCAGCTGTGGGATGAACCTGTTGCTGGCTCACTTGGTGTAGTGTATCCCATAGATCTCACATCCTACAGCCACAGGGTACTGTGCTTGGCATTTTGGGTGCCCAGCACAGTGTTAGATGCAGCTAAACAGGGAGACCCCTAACGTTGCATCCTACCCCTACTCAAGCAAGACACCCAATATCAGCACCCCATCTGGAAGGCAACATTTGCACTTTAGAGGCAAAGAGATTCTCCCTACACTCCTGGCAGCATAGACTATCAGATCTCTGGCTGAAACTGTGCTCAGTTCCTAAAACTAAGGCCCTCCACTCTCCAGATTGTGGGTGGTATTTTTCTGTTGCAAGATTTATGTGTATGTCTTAAACATTTGTACCTAAAAGTGTAAAAAGTGGAGCAACATCTGTTTCTTCGAAGGCCACACTGGCTGTACCGGGCATCGGGCATTTCCCTGGGAAGCTGGAAGGGTAGGGGGAAGCTTTTGCTACTCAGGCCGGTTTTGTAGCAGTGCAACAGTTTTAAAAACACTGCAGAGTTCCTTGTATATCCAACAGTTTTCAGGCAATGGTAAACCTGCCAAGATAGCTCTGCTGATTAATGTACCTGCTGGAGAGAGATCAGGTTTTGTTTAGTGGCAGTTTTGATTCATCTATGGTAGATAGGAGAGTTAATATGCCTACTGAAAAGAACGTGTACTATACAGATCACAGAACAGCATTTTGTGTGCATAGCTCAGTGGGATACTGCTTTTGTCACATAGTTCATTTTGTTACTGTGCAGTTCATAAGTTGCAACCATAATCTAGCAGAGTGAGCTCTGAAATGCCATCAAAGAGCTGCATGCTAACTGCATGGTACAGGTTTGAAAGCTATGATTTTGCCCAATCTTTGATTATCCTGATTTTGCTATAAATAGTGTGTTTGGATAGCAATAAACTGGCATTAGTAAAGTCAACTCTAACCACTGTGTTAAAATCTGAATCCTGAGTTTATGCTTCCCAAGACCAAGCACTCTTAAAAAATGCCTACCATTATGGATGCCATGTGAATCCTACACCTAGTTGTCCCCTTTGTCAACATTTTCTATACAGTGATTTACACACGTATGATTAATTGTCTCTGTGAGTGTGATATAAAGTGCTCCAATATCCTATGCTAGTAGGATAGGCACGATAAAAAAATTAAATACACGTAAGAGGGAGGCTATGGAAAGTCGAAAGGCACTGTTAGAGGGTGATGGTGCGGGAATCATTGAAGAACCCTAATAAAGATTGCCGTATCCTGGTGCACTGTAAGGTCATCATTTACTATGCTTTAAAAATGAATACAATTGAATATATAATGAAAAATGTGTTCTAGAATGCACTGTTTTTGCCATTTTATCCCACATTTTCTTTGGGGGGTACCCCCCAAGCCCTACTGTAGTAGTCAGGCTTGCTCACTATACATCCCATGTGGAATGGTCTAACAAAATTTGCCAGGGCTCCTTTGGGTTCCCAGTTCGGCCAGCTTCCATCCTTACTAAAGGAACACCAACCTTACAAATTACACAAAGTTGAGGAAGAAGAAGGAAAGCATGTGAAAAAGTTTGCAAAATGTGCATTTCTCAGAAGGATAAAAAAACAAACATCATCTACTCTTTGCTGGAGAATGCATCTGCACGAATGCATTTGCTGTGAAAATCTTCTGTGGAAAAATTTGAACCACGCCAGAGGAATTTAATCAGTCCCAGTGGTGACTTTTGAATAACACATTATAATAGCATGACATGATGGTAGATTCCTGATATGCTTGCCATGCAGCTGGTACTGGGTTCTGTGCCTTGAGACCTGATTGCTCTGTTCATCTGGCTGGGGCTGATCTGCAGTCTACACTCAATGAAGGCTCCTACCAGCAGCAACATCTGTGAGCCTAATTGCAGGTTTTCCGATGTACTAAGATGATGTCTGAGTTGAGATGTTCAGTGCACCTCCTTCTCTTGTTCCAACCTGTTCCTTTATGCCTCTGGTGCAGAACCGTCTGGAGAAAGCATGGCAATAATTCCTTCTCTGGGTGGCTGTGTCGTAGTTGGACACTTGCTCTAAGCACGACCGCTGATTAAAGGATGACAGTACTTATGTTTGTAGGCAACTATGCCAGTCCTACAACAAGTCGCAACTGTCGTCCCAACCCTTCTGGCTCACAAGCAGTACCTCACCAAAAACCCAAAACAGTCAAAGGTGATTTGTGGCAGCCTTTACACATGGACTCAAGAGTGTGACATCTCAGGGAGTGTTGTGGTTAAACTGAGATTACCCCTTTCTCACGTTAACAACATGTCTCAGTCCCACAAAGGCAATGAAGAAGATGCAGTAAAGTTTCAATAGGCTTTATTTTAGCAAAACTGCAATCTGCGATAAATTGCATGGGTTACAATGATTAGGATAATGAACAGTGCAAGAAACAGAATGGAAAATACAAGAGTCATTATTACAAAGACCCCTACCATTTTGCAATATCATGAAATGACATGAAGTGTGAAATTTGTTCTAATACCCTAGCATGATAGGCCTAACCTCTAACCTATAAGAGAGCTAGGTATGTTAAACCTTAATCTGCCAATGCCATGTCTATGAGAAGAGCACCCAACCCTTGTTACCTTGAAATGAGGTCTCTAGCTCAGACTCCGTAGGAACACGAAGACTGGGTCAGCATCAAGGAGAGTACACGTTCAACATAGACTGGAGTCCCAGATTCTGGTAAGTGCACTTCAATCCAGATAACTCCAGGCCCTCCAAAGCCAGTTTATTCTGTTTCTGCTTCACCAGATCTCTCTCCTGCCCAGCCGAGAGAAGTCTTGCCAGCTATGGGACCTCCACCTTGAGACTAGCAGTAGGCCTGCCAGACCTCCAGATCCTGTGGAAGCTACTGACACCTGAGGACAAGAAACAAGGTTCAGCAGAGAGTGCAAGCTGCTTAGCAGTTCAGCTCTTGGAACAGCCAAACTGGGAGCCATCGGGACAAGTGAGACAGCTCACCAGGAACAAAGATCTGCAAGGAGCATTGCCTCCCTGCTGCAGAACAATGATTTCCTGGTGGTGGGTCGTTCACCTCTGTATCCATTTGACTGGTCTTCAGCACATCAGCCCACTTAGTAGCAATGCTTAGCCCAATGGTTTACACAGAGACCTGTGTACAAAGGTAATTTCTGTCTTAAACCTATGTTTACAATAAAATGTGTCTTACGTCTGCCATGAATTTTCATAGGGACTCCTGGCAGGCGTAAGCCCATTTATCTGTGCGAAGGTCTCGGCCATGAGTGCAGAGTTCTCTGCGCCAATAAATCCCACTTACTCAGTGGGAAGTGGTCATTCTAAGGTTTGGGTTTCTTCGAACTTTTGTGAATGCCCACATACGCGACTATTTGTCCTTTTCTAACTCCACCATGGAAAATGTCAGATTTTTACTCCAGCTAAGGTGTGGTATAACTCTCGTTCAAGGGTGAAAAGAGGAACAGATCAAAAGTTGATTCAATGGGGTGCAGGGGACGGGGTTTGTCCTCTAGGAAAAATATATATTTCACATGAAAAAAGAAAAAAAAAGAAGAAAATGTGCATTTGCAAATGGGAGTTGTTTGTTCAGAACTCGGTAAAGTTGGAATTTTTGCACCTCCATGGCACTTCCATATTACAGAAGTGGCCACAGAAACTCGCATGGTCCCTTCTGCAATATGCACTGGCACAAATTAACCAAATAATCAGTCAAAAAATCTATATGTATGTTCTACCAAGCATTTTTTCAGGTCTTGGCGCCCTCTATCATCAATATCTTTTCATATAGTATGCCCCTTCGCAAATCTGCCTCCTCTACCCTTTGTGTGGGATAAAGAAAGGTTAGGAACACCTGTTTGGGTGGAAGTGCATTCTATTTTAGAAGCATAATATTTGCATTCCCTTACTCTTGACCTTTGGCTAACTCCTAATCATGTTTTTTCTGTCCTGTTCTGTCGTGCGCTCTCAAAAAGGGCTGCTTCTCATTTAAGCCCTTTGGCTACCCCTCTGCTGTGCAGACTTCATTCTGCCATGGTGCCCTACTGCCAGGTTACAGTTTGCAGTGTACAACTATCTATTCATCTTCCTGTGGTAGTTCCTGTTTCCACACTGTTGGGGGTGGTGTTCATCCTAGGGCTGTGTGGTCTTGCTGTTCTAGCTTTTATTAATGGGTGTTGTTCTGGTACATGGACCTTACCACGCTGAATCTGGACTTCCTTCAGGCTGCCTTACTCCTCTGTTGTAAATTGCTGGCTTTCGTTTTTTCCTCTCCCTGACTGTGTAGGGGGCTCTTGTGTGCAAGTGATACTTCTCCTTCTGACCAATCATGTCTTCATTCCAGGTGCCTCTACCCCGGTGCGAGTCTTCCCCTGCTCTTGGTTCCGACTTAAGCATCGCATGGAGGGCTGTCGAAATAACCTTTATTTGGTTATAATTATAACCATGACAGTACAAGAAAACAAAACAACAAGCCACATATACAAAACATCAGCGAAATTGATCGATAACAGCATGGCATATAGGATACAAGAGGCATTAAAAAAACATGCCCATCATAAAATTCATAAAAACGGGAGGATAGAAACGACTTAAAACAAGTGTAATAATCAATTACAGTGCAAAAATTTAAATACAGTCGCATTGCCACCCTTAAAAAGCAAGTTACTTTAAAAATCGTGTGCTCATCGGGTAAAAGCTGTAGAAACTTAAGAGCTGGATGAACCTGCACAAAGGGATCTCAACAAAGGAATAAAGACAGTCTCCTAGGCAACTTAAAATCCACTGGGCAAAGCCAGTAAATGGTGCAACATGTTGAATCAGAATCTAGTCAACAAAAATCTATCCCTGTCACTTCTTACAATCAATAACTGAACCATTTTTAGGAGCATGTGACTGCGTACAAGGGTTTCAACATTTCCACGTGCTCTCTAAGAGACATTCTACATTCAAGGAAATGATCCCGCACCCAGTTCAACTGAGATCTGACCATGGACTGTGGTCTGAGAAATAACTTATCTCTACTAAAGCTATGAAAGGAGCCTTGGTATATGCAGTCCAAGGGATCCTAGCTGCATGGTCGAGAGACAATCCTTAAGCATCAGCCTTTCAGCTCTTGCCCAAACCTTAATCCAGCATAAAAGAGGCCTCAAGCCAATGTTATCCCCAAAATACTTTACACCTAGCTCCGCTTGAGCGCAAACTGACAGGGTTCTCTAAGGTACACCCAACTAATGCCTTAAAAACCCATTTTCAATGGCCTGTAAGTGTTCTGCCTTTACATATCCCCAAATGTAATTGCTATACGTAACCTTAGAGGCACACGTAGGCTGATAGACCTTCGTTAAAGCTAGTGGCAACTCCCCAATCTATGGGCAAAGCTAGTCCAACTTTGTGGCCCTTTATAAACCTCTCCCTCTTTCTGACAATAAGGTGTTTCCAGGTCATACTGGTGTCAAATATCATCTCCAAGGTAGGAAAAAGCTGGAACTGTAGTCAGGGTGTGAGAACACACGATGAATGTTTTTGTTCAAGTTAAACTCAGTCCCACCACCATAACATAGGATTTACTGAAATTAACAGAAATGTCCGGACTATCCATGGATTCTACAAATGTATTCAGTAGCACTTGGATTCTCAACACAGTCCTGGCCATCAGGACCGCATCGTCTGCATATCGCAGCTCAGGACACAATCTTGTCCCTACCTTTAGACAGTCAACCTCAGTGTTCAATAGGACTTGCTCTAATCCATTATATATAGGGTGAATAAAAAAGGGGGAGGAATACACCCCTGTTGTACCCCTTTACTTGTTCTGAATGGGCTGGTGCAGGAAGAGTCCTGGGTGTACCGCACTTATGCTGTGGTGTTTGCATCCAAATCATTAGGGAAGTACACCGTCCACCCCATAGAAAAAAGCATACTCCACAGCTTAGCCCAGTTAACCCTGTCAAAAGCGAATCTGAGGTTCATAAAAGATTGATGGACCGATTTGGGTCGGGCTACCATTTACTTGTTAATAAGCATATACAAGTTCAGATATTGATCAATTGTAGACCTACTCATCCTGAAGCCACATTGCACGTCGGAAATTACATTGTTCTCATCTACCCACAACATTAGCCTATTCAAAAGCACCCTTTCCATAACCTTCACAACTGAGTCAATCAAAGATACAGGGTGGTAACATTGGGGATTATATTTGTCACCCTACTTAAGAACAGGGAGGATGACTGAGGTGGACCACGAAGCTACGAGCCTTCTCTAATGGCTGCATTCAAAACCACCATCTCAGCTGTGCCCCAGATCTCAATATCTTTAATGTACATATACAGGGGAATACCATATTTCTTGATAGAACTAAAATACCCTTGTTGACTTTGCCTAGAGTATAGGGGAGGTTAGACCTCCCTAGCAATGGCAAATGCAAATCATTGTCTGTACAAATAGATGAACAGTTATAAACTTCATCAAAATGTGCAACCCACTGGCTAGCTGTAACGTGATGGAGTAAAGCCAGGCAGTTATCATTTGTAAAACACAGGTGATTGATAAGGCGCCAAAACAGAGAGCTATTTTTACTTGCACATGCTTGCAGTAGGTCATCCCAAGCTATTTTATTAAAAGTGGCTCTACATTTTTCGAGGTCCGTTCTATAAGGCCTTCTGCAGGCAGCTATACATTCCTAGTCTCTGGGAAGACATTTTAACGCCTGCTTTAACCTTCGTTATGCCCCCAGAGCACTTGGGATCAAACCATTTTCAAACATATCAGACATTTTTATCAGCCGTAGTGTTAAGTAAGGCTATCACCTTGTGAAAGATAAAGCAGCGTAAATCGAGACAAGGAAAGAAATCTTGCAGGCAGGCCGCAAATAAAAAAATATTTAAAGCTCCTGGGCTCCACTTGGGTCCACCTTGATCGCCTGCCTTGATCTGTAGGAAAAAGCACCCCTGAGACCCTGGAAGGATCCTAGCATGAGAGCATAAGTTTCTAACTGACAAAGAAAATGGGTTATGGTCACTAAGGCCCATATTTATACTTTTTGACGCAAACCAGCGCCAGCTAACGCCATTCCAAAGCACCAGGCGGGCGCCTTATTCATGGATTGACATTTGCCGGCGCTGCGGCCTGGTTAGAGTAAAAAAAAAATGACTCTAATCGGGCAACGCAGGCGTAGGGAAGAATGGGGGTTGTGCGTCAAAAAATGGTGCAAGTCAGGTTAGAGTAAAAAATCATGGCTCTAACCAGACTTGCGCCATTTTTTGATGCACAACCCCCATTGAAATGACTCCTGTCTTAGGAAAGACAGGAGTCATACCCCCCTGCCCAATGGCCATGCCCAAGGGACTTCTGTCCCCTGGGTATGGTCATTGGGCACAGTGGCATGTAGGGGGCCCCAAGTAAGGCCCCCCTATGCCACTTAAAAAATAAAATACAAAATATTTACCCCTACTTACCTGTACTTAGCTGGGATGGGTCCCCCCATCCATGGGTGTCCTCCAGGGGTGGGAGAGGGTGGCAGGGGGTGTCCCTGGGGGCAGGGAAGGGCACCTGTGGACTGCTTCCATGGTCAGAGACCAAGGAAATGAGCCCACAGGTCCCTTAACGCCTGCCCTCACTCAGGCGTTAAAAAACGGCGCAAATCAGGCTGGGCGCCATTTTTTAAGGCCTTCCCCCTCCTGTGCGTCAAAATGACCTGTGAGTATAAATAAGGCGCACATGCCTTAAAGTAATTTTTTGGACGGGAACGCCTACCTTGCATGTCATTAACACAAGGCGGTTTCACGCATCCAGAAAATGATGCACACTGCTGAATTTTGACATTCGCGGGGTCAGGCATCAAAGTATAAATATGGTGTTAGGTTTTCGTCGAATTTGCGTCAAAAATTGTGATGCAAATGCGGCGCAAACAGAGTATAAATATGCCCCTGAATGAGCTGGGCAAAATGCTAACATTGTAAATCATTATATAAAGCGATGCCGATACAAAAGGAAAATCTGTTATTGATGAGCAACCACTTCCCGTAAAGGTTGGTAATATGCAAGGCCTTGAGGAGCTAATTATTTGTCCAGGGCAAATACAGAATTATAATTATTTAATATTTCATCCGGCTCTGAGCCTTCCCTAGAATGATCCAGGTGTAGCCCCTCCACTAAGGCACATTTAGACAAATTGTTAATTGGGTCAAGAGTGCTCTCACAAAGATGGATACTGAAGTCACCTACTAAAATTAGATTAACTGGGCCTTGTCTATTGGCCATCAATGCACTTACGACACAGTTTAAAGAGATAAGGTTAGAAGATTTCAGGCTTTGGCGTTGTAGAAATGATTCACAGCACCAGTAATAAAGCCCAGAATAGTTACGTTCAAAATTTGTTACAAACATGAACTGACATCAACATCCTTAACCTTCCCTTCGAAATCTAAGGAAACAAAGCGAATAATCTCCATTGGCCTTCCCAGGTGCCGAAGCCACCGCTAGGGTGACTCTTCCCATGTCTTTTGCACACAAATTACCTGATACTACTTTATGAACTGTAATCAATTTAAATCACTGATTTTGGATGCAAGTCCAGCAATGTTTCATGACAATGATAGGAGGTCTTGGGGGTTGCAACGTGGCTTGCCAACATGGGGACTTTCAGGCAAAAGGGTATCATGTAACAAGGGGCAAGACGGAATAGACCGTACAAGTCAATCTCACAGAACCAAGTTGCTCAGGGGAGGATGTCTATAAGCAAGTGTCAGAATCGAGGGTACAGGGGATGCAGAAGACCCCCTGTGTTGTATGTTAATCTTCTCGTATATTCAAGGGCCCAAGTTGGAATGGATACCTAGCCAGTGAACCACTTTGTTCTTTAGTTCAATGATAGATTTTGAAATGGAGGCACATTCCCTTAACTCACTAAGTATGGGGGCAGATTAATTACAGTCCTCATCTTAAGGTTGGTGACTTGATCCTCACTACAAGGATGAGTTATTGAGGCAGTTGCTGGGGGCCCTGAGGTAGCTGCCAAGACTGGTAAACTATAATTTGCAACAGGACAAGGATGTGTGTGTGGTTTTCCAGGCAAATGGTCTGGCCAACCGTCACACCTCTGCTGCCTCAGTAACTGGGTAAGAGGACCTGTAGTAGCCGGGTTGATACTTGACGGTGTAGATCCTGGAGCAGGCTTGCTCATTTTACTCAAGACATCTAAAATTGACAACAACCTGGCTTCAATGGACATCATCCATGAGAGAATTGGGTCCAAATTAGCACACAGGGTGGCATTAAAGTCCACCTCAAAATCATCAACCAAAGCATCCCATGAGGTAAAAGGTCCTATGAAAAAGTTATCTGTCTGCAAATCAGCATCAGAGTAATTAGAAGTGATTTTAGTCAAGGCCGTCCACCTTCTACGCTTGTTCTTTGGACTTGGGCATGCTGAATGATTAAGCTCCACTCTAGAATCCTCTAGAGGGGCCACAACCGATGGAGAATGCAGGCCCAGCTAAACTGTGTCCTGGTTACCCACTTTTGGGTGCAACAGGTTTGAATCAGACAGCCGAGGATGAGTAGAAGAGTCACCTAAAGCTGATGGGATGCTTAATGGACATTAAGCTAAAGCATCTCCTGTCAGGGAGAGACTGCACTCCGCTAGTTAAATCTCCTTCAATACCTCCCCCACAGCACGGACCAGGAAACTATCAGTGGTAGAAACTCTTGGAACTGTGGGAAGAACCACCTGGGAGGATGATGATTTGGATACAGCAGCCTTTCTCTTACTCATGTTACAATGTTAGAATATCAAACAGTCACTCAACTGAAATAACGCCCAAGGACTGGTCAAGGGTAAAGCAAAAAGAGCCTGAGATGAAACAACAAAGGCCCTACCTTATGCCAGTCCAGGGAAAATGCATGGGGTGTGGTTCAGCCAATGTCAGGCGATGATGAGTTAAGATGGGTCCAGTCTTGGCCCAGTCTTCACCCAGGCGCACACCTTTGCACAGCCTGCGTGCGTCCAACATCCACAGGAGCACATTACACTAAAGAGCACTCGCCTGTGTGGTCCCACTCCTCCTGGGCCTGGTGAACTCTGGGGAATGCAGCTCCCCCTACGATGCTGCCAAACAATCCAAAACGAGCCAAAAGTGTGTAGAGGGCTGTCATAGGGTGCCAGTACGATTCTGGCCAGCATTGATCAGTCTGGGTTTGTTGGGCCTTAGGGTACATGTTCGTCTTCCTCCTCACCTGTGTTGCAGGTCTAGGTTCGTTTCTTGCTAGTCTCCTCCACTGTTGTTGTTATGGCCCTTGCTTGTATTGGCTTACTTTTAGTAACTCCTCCTGGTTTTGGGTTTCCACAATTAAATGTGCTAATGCCCAGGTCTTCGCTTAAGGCACTTCCTTTGGTCCAGCTCTGCTGGCATTTGGGTCTGGTTGTGTATGCTGGCTTGGATACGGATGTCTGTTCTATCTGAGTGTCTTTTTCTCCCATGGTTTTACTTTGGTGTGTTGGGGTGTTTTGATGCTGCTGCAGGTCTGGGTGCACCAAAGTCTGGGTCATGCATTTTTATGCCTCATAAGTAAGAAAAAGAATGAGGAAGAGGAGCATGGAAGTAATGCCCTGGTTACATACTGGCAATCTGCATTACTCCATTGTCCTCCTTACACTGGTCCTCAGCCTACCCTGTTCCATTCAGCCTTCATCTGTAGGATGTATATTTCAGGAGGACACTTTGAATGCCCATATGTGGCACCCAACTGGGGAGTCAGAGCCTAAATTCTTACTATTAAAAATGTGGAGTTTTTTTTATCTTGAAGCATCCTCTTAAGTAAGGACTGGGATGAGAAACAGTAGGACCCAGAGTAATAAGGGTTGCCCGTTAGCAATCAGGGCTTTCCTATGCAATGTGAACTGTTTTCCTGGTCTTCTCTAAGACGTATGAGTCCTTTTCCCACCTTTATCACTTCTTTGTCCCTAGGCCTGATTCCAACTCAAAACTGTGTGTCTTTCCTCCCATAGCATTTGAAACACAGGAGGAAGCCAAACCCCTGAAAACGTCTGACCGCGTTTCAAATAATCGTTTTTCTTGAATGGGGCAATATGAATGGCGGGTGAGATTTTACTTGCGGGTTCGCTCTATGGGATGAAAGCATTTCAAAATAGATGATGGAGGCTTAACAACAGCTGTTTTAAGCAGGAATGGATTTGAGACGAGGAAGTCTTTCGGGATTAATTTCTGTGCCATATTGAGTCCTCAGGGCACCTTTGGGTACTTCAGATGTTTTACATAAGAGAAGAAAGAATAGTGGATTTATGCTTACTGTTAAAGATGAGGTATTGATGGGTGCTCCCTACAGCAATATTCTGTCCTGATGATGACCCATTTGAAGTTAGTTTTATGGGATGCGTCGAAATGTCGACATAAATTGTATATGCACTGTGTCTTGAAACTGTTAGTAGATTCTAGACACCTGTATCAGGTGCACAGAAGGCTACATGATTTTTAGCCACATTTGTACATATTGTTTTGTAAATTACACTGATGCACTTTAATTTCACTTTATTCACTTGCACTGCATCATCACTTATTAGGAGCACCTATTAATGTTTAAATGTTCAATGGAGGGTGGATTAAAATTTGCAATCCTAGGAATATTTGTGTCTAACAAAATGTATGAGACATTTCACAAACCCTTACTGAGTTGGAGGGTTTTAGTTAACTGACCACTGCCGAGGAAGTCAAGAGCTACACTTCCCCTGTGAGGACAATTTTTCTTGCACTAAATGGAACCCCCGGCACAAATTATGCACCGGTGTAATGGCATCAGCAGTCTAATGGTGAGAAGGTCTGGCCTGGGACCAGTGGTGTAACAAAGGCTCCCACAGTGCCTGCAGTGCGGCGGGGGGCTGAGCTCCAGCGGGGCCCTCAGCACAGTACCCTGACCTGACAGCTCCTGAGTCTGGAGGGGGTGCTTCCATGTACGTTTGAGGCAGCCCCCCTCAAGTTTCGTTACACCACTGTCTGGGACATTTGAATAAAAAATAAGAGACTTTATTCAGACTTACCAAAATGATCGGTATCGGCAGATGACCATTGGTATTTTCACAGAACCAGTGCTAACAGAGCTCAATATTAGTTCAGAGTAAAATAGTATTTCAGGGGATTTGTTAATTTAGCTGTCTCACACCTATTTCTTTCTTTCTATTGATTCACTAGAATCTTTAATATATGAACTAGCTGCTTTTTCCTGGCCACTCTTGTCACAAGAACAATACACATTTGTGCATGTGATCATATTTGTCTAGTTTTAAAATGTGTTGCGCCAGTCTACATACCCCTGGACTTAATGCGTTTCTGATTGAAAAAATAATTTTAAAAAAACTAACAGCTTCCAAAACACAGAGGCTTGGCCAGCCCTGCATTTTTGCCAACAGTGCTTCTACTTTTCTGATGGAAGCACTTTGGGAAAAACGTTTTGTCCGAAACAGGGGGGTAGGTATTCAAAGTTTGGAAGGCAAGCTGCCGTCTGCTGGGCACAAACGTTAAAAGAGATTTAGGGCAAAATGTACAAAGAAATCCCAGAAAGTAAATCAGAAAGTAAAGTTGCTGTGCTGAGTTGCATGAGCAGGAGAGAGCTGAACAGCGCCACCTCTACAAAGATGTGGCACTGTTGTGCTCTCTCCCTGCTGGCACACTTTTGGCTGGCATGTGCCAGAGCCATAGCGCAAGAGTGCAAGAATGCCTAAGTTCTAGTAAGTATAATTTTTGTATAGGAAGAATTTCCTTCCTGTAAAAAACTATAAGGCATTTCCCTCTTTGCATTTGTGCTGTAGGAAGCAACACATATGCAAAGAGAGAAAACCAAAGAGAAATAAAAAAAAATGTCCTTGTTACATCTGCCTCAGGGGGTGCAGGATTCCGGCTCATAACCCTATCTGCATTTTTTTGAAGATAACGATTCACATCAAAACCCATGGGTGGTTGCATGCTAACACCCATGCACCATCCATGGACACATTTCCTGCTAGCTCTAAAGCACATCATTTTTTAAAGAATTATTTTTAAAATATCTACGCTTGTGTTTTATTCTAAACTAACAGCATGCTGTGGAATATATGAGCCTGATTCGGAATTTACTGGATGGGTACTCCATCACAAACGTGACTGATATCTCACCTGCCTTTTTACAAGGGACATAAGATCTAATGGACTTATAATAAGACCGATGGGGCTACTGCCACGTTTGCAATTGACTAAACTATTCACTAAACTCTAAATCAGGCCCGGTCTTTGTGGTTCAGGCACTGTTGACTTTCGGTGCATTTCTCCCACAGGACACCACTGCACCCAGTGGAGCACAGTGAACCAGACACCAAACATCTTCCTTGCATTTAATGCTGCACAGATATACCTATCCCGAGACAATAATACAGGCCGCCGTGACTCTGGTGATTGAGAACTCTGGGAACCTATCTATGAAAAACCTCCTTTGCCCTAAATCAACAATATGCTTTAGACACACACCTTGGCTCTATCATGTGCACAATGCAACGCCAAATCCAATTACTTTTTTAAACGTTACCTTTACAGAATGTCCATATCAAACTATATATATATATATATATATATATATAAATATATATATATACACACACACACACACACACACACATACACACACACACACACACACTTCCCTGAAAACCAGCAGACCATATTAGACGCACTCCCTCCTGGCAGCATCAAGCACACACCACACCACAAAAGTAGGATGATTACTTAAGCTACTTAAGCTTTGCCACCTCTTCATAAGATTCATACCCCTCACCAACATACATATAAACCATGCAGAACAAGTCACATTGAATATACCAAGCCCACATGAGCACAACATTGTATCAAACCTAAGTAATCAGCTAATGATGCCTCTTAACTAACAAGTCACTTTGGGGGTCATTCTGACCGCGGCGGACGGCGGTCGCCGCCCGCCACGCGGTTCCCGCCGAAAGACCGCGGCGGTCATTCTGGCTTTCCCACTGGGCTGGCGGGCGACCGCCGAAAGTCCGCCCGCCAGCCCAGCGGGAAACACCCTTCCCACGAGGACGCTGGCTCAGAATTGAGCCGGCGGTGTGGGAAGGTGCGACGGGTGCGGTTGCACCCGTCGGGAATTTCAGTGTCTGCTAGGCAGACACTGAAATTCTTTTTGGGGACCCCAGGGGCCCCGCGGCACCCCCTACCGCCATCCTGTTCCCGGCGGGAGAACCGCCAGGAACTGGATGGCGGTAGGGGGTGTCAGAATCCCCATGGCGGCGGAGCGCGCTCCGCCGCCATGGAGGATTCTCAAGGGCAGCGGAAAGTCGGCGGGACACCGCCGACTTTCCGTTTCTGGCCGCGGCTGAACCGCCGCGGTCAGAATGCCCAGCGGTGCACCGCCAGCCTGTTGGCGGTGCTACCGCCGACCTCCGCCATGGCGGTAATTACCGCCAGGGTCAGAATGACCCCCTTTATGCTTAAAAAACATACACCTCAGTAGAATGAAGCAAATTGCAATGTACTTTTCACCCACATCTGTCCACATGATGCACTCTACGGATCCATGGCAACATTTAGCCAACTATTATCCTATAGAAACTATTGCTATACTACAGTCTATCTGACAATAGCTTCCAACTACCCAATATCAGTCATAACCAAAGAGTACTTAACGCAATGAAACATAGGCCCATATTTATACTTTTTTAGCGCCGCATTTTCGTCATTTTTTGACACGAGTAGCGCAAACTTACAAAATACAATTGTATTTTGTAAGTTTGCGCCGATTTTGCGTTAAAAAAAACCACAAGTGTGGCGCTAAAAAAGTATAAATATGGGCCTTAATGTCCACACACCACCTTATCTGTGGTCAGTGATAACTTCAGAACCGTAATAGGGGCTCAGACTTTGAAAGTTATACAGGGCCATAAAAAAGGGAAGTAATGCAATATAAAAGGCTTGTAACATTGTATGATTAAGAGTGTGGAGAGAAGGGTGGACCAGTCAAAAGGCATTGATCAGTCACACCTTCAAAGAAAGTCCACCCCTACCACGTTTAAACACACTGCCACACAGACTCATGCTGAAGTCTGGATATGTTAGCTGGGGTGGTAGCCACGTATCTTTAAATCGACTTTTCTCCATATGCGGCCGCACAATATGACAATTATAGGGGGTGGGCTCAATCGCACAATTACTATTGGATGTGGCCTGGTCTTTGAACAAATTCATACCTTGTCCAGAATTTAGAGTGCCTCCTACATATCTTATAATAGGGAACTGGTAAGAACTTCAAACGTCGTAGGGTATGGTACCTTAATATCGTTGCCTAAATATTTAAAAAAATTGGTCTCCAAAATATCGTTTACAGAAATATCGCTCCCTTGGGCTTAATAGAAAACTTAAATCCAAGGAAACCATAACATAACAATGTTCAGACTACGTATGCTTTTTGCACGATTTTTAGGTAACAATATTCTGATCTGCTAGCATGTAGTAGATGCTGGTTTGGATTTCTTGGGTTTGTCAGCATCATTTTTTTTTTCTGTACTGTTTATGTAGTTTATATTTTTGTAGACTATTTTTCAACTTGTTTGTCTTTCCTACGTTTTTAACCAAAAACTAAAAAACTGTGCTAGTGGACAACACTCTTCTGGAGCCTGGCCTCAACTTTGTAGCCCTTTCTGTCGGACTAAGAGAAAGCAGAAGCCTTCCCTGAGCCCAGCACTGAAGGAAAACATCCATTAGAGGAATGATGATTTTGAGCTCTTCGTGGCACATGTGAGTCCCGTTCCTGTGTGCTTACCTGTGGTTTTGGAGCCAAATGCCTCTTTCAACGTCTTAAATGGGAATGTCAAAAGCTGTCAATTGGCTTCATGTCAAGAGAGACTGCAAAAGTAAAGCCCTCTCATCTTCCCTGGCTCATATGATCCTCTCATGTGGACCCTCATATTAGTGAGTGAAAAACATGCAGATGACACTCAGAACCTGCTCTGGCTTGGCAGAAAACATGAGCAACTAGAGACTCCATTCCCCACCTGTCTGCAGACCGAGACCAATTAACTGAAACTCAACACCCCATAACAGAGTTGTACTGGTTTACTCCTGTAATCCTGTAGCAAATCTACTCGTGATTTCTAGGGTGGGGGTGCCTTGAAAGATTGTGCACACCGACAAACAAACATGTTGGTAGTTGGTAGATGCTCTCAAATTCATTTATGTCAACGGCAGGAGTAAATCTTTTTCTCTGGTGGGAAGAAAATACTATCCTAAAGTTAGTGTGGGTGACGGAGAAGAAGATTCTGGGGAAAATAGTTCCTTGTAGAGGGAAAAAACAACCAAAAAAAGTTACCACGTGCATTTGTACCGACTAGTGTTTTTTCATGCACGCAAAGAAAATAGCAAAACTATTCCAGGATTGTGCCTCTAAAGGTGGTAGTCGGCCGCACAAAGCACCAGCTTTGACACCCTCCAGAGGCTTATCTGTGCCAATGCATCCAACTCAAGACCCCATGCAAGGTAAAAAAAATCATACACTAATTATGTTTCAAATTCTCCATCTTGGCACGCCCCGCCTATGTCGCCAACAACCACACCCTGCTGGTGCCAGACTGCTCTCCATCTCAAAAATCAAGGCAGCATCCACAAGGTGCCACAGCACTCGCTTTTCTTGGTAATAAAATACAACAGTGCAGTAGCTGTAAACAGTGCAGCAGGCGCAGTGGCACCAGGGCCTGGGAGTGTGAGGGTCACACTGCTTCCTAATTTTGGCTGTGTTTTACTAGCTAACGGGTAAAGAGGCCAATATTTTACTTGCAATAAGCTTCATGGTAGTCTTATTTTAAAGACATTCATTTGTAGCACTCACGACTAGTCCTACTTTGCCAGACTTGAAACCACCGATAGCCACTGACCATATTGTGCTCTACATAAATAAATAAAAATAGAATTAATCTCTATAAAGGACCAGTTGACAACTAAGAACGAAGGGCTGCTATGAGCAGCGGCAGAGTTTGGTCATGACACAGGAACCTTGAAGCTTGATGACAGATCCTTTCACATCTTTGCTGAATAGGTCAGCCTCGTACTAACCAAAAACTTGGCAAGGACCACAAGAGAGTCTTTGGTGACCATCAAACGCAGGATCACAATGCGACTAAAGTTCGTCTGAGGAACCATATACCTATAATTAATAATAATAAAAAGATGACTCCCGAGGCCTGCATGCAAATCGGCATGATTGAGTCCATATTTTATCCTTTGTAATATTCAAATAACTTGTATGAGATATGCCTGCCATCTAGAGGGCGTCAGCTGCAAATGCAGCGAAAGGAAAGTCACAGTAGTATATTGTTATATGCTCATTTCTGAGCCCCAGCGTTAGCATATTTGTACGCTAACCATGGACGTCATTTAGGGGCTTTAGGTGAGACCCCTTTGCGATTCCTGGCACTGTCTTTGAGCCTGGCCTCAGAGGTGGCAACATTAGTGCCAACAACAAAGGGGTGGGGCGTATTACCAGTGCCAGGCTCAAGCCTCTTTTTCTTCTCACGTTTTATTACACTAATATTGATTAATAATATATAATTTACTATCAATGTAATAAAAAAGTGAAAAAGCGGGATCTGAAACTGAACCTCCACTGGCATCGCAGGTAAGTAAATTAAAATACTTTTCAGTATATTTTCTGTGCGTGCATGTGAGTGAGAGTTTGGGTGAGAGAGCGTGTGAGCATGTATTATAGCCTGTGTGTGTGTGAAGGTGAGAGAATGAGAATTTATAGGTGTGTCATAGTAAGAGTGAGCATGAGAGTGAGTCAGGGTAAAGAACGAATGCAATTTTGTGATGTCACGAGGGTTTAGGTCATATTGCATCACTTCCTTTGACACCATTAAGGTCAAAGGGTGTATGATGTCACTTTCGCTACCACTGGCATTTCGGTGAACACATTTTCTAGCTCTGCAACAAGAATTTTACATTCTATTAAGGACAGGGAGGCGAGGATTATTCTTCTCAATCTTTACTACTTCAAAATACAGCAGCCAATAGAAAAACAGTAAAAAACCGAAAACACACTACAATGAGTCTTTGAACCACGCCCCTCTAATAATCGATCAATGAAAGTCCGGTACAGACAAAATGGAGATGTAACATAAAACGTCCTCTTTCTTTGCTGCTCCGGAGCCGAGAAAAGTGACTCACCTTATTATCGTTTTATGCATTGTGCCGATTTAATTGTGATTGCGGTGCGCTGTGCGTTTTGACCTTTTGGTCCTTTTCGTGCTGCGTTACAGGTGCGTGTTGCACTTCTTTAATGTAAGGTTTAGTTTCGTATTTCTTTGTGCTTTAATTGTTGTCATTACCCCCTACGAGTCCCTGTCTCCGCTTTTCTCACGTCTTCCTTGCCCTGCGGTCGGTCAGGCCTTTTTGTCTGACCCCCGAGGCCCTATGCCTGTAATTTCAGCGCGCGGTGTAGCCCAATTTCAGCACGCTTGTGTGCTAATTTGGGAGGGAGGCGATTCACTCGGCTGACTTCTCCAGAGACATTGTTCTGCGGACGCCGGCCCCCAGGCTGCAATAATTGGGGCCTAGATGTTACAGGTACGAATAAATCAATAGAAAGACTGTTTCAACCCTCCCCAAGCGTGAATTTTGGTTTCCTCCTGCTTCGAGGATATTAATAATTTTTGGAATTTCTACCGACTGGTAGATTTGACGTCCCAGACCTGAGAAGGCTGGGGCTGAAATAATTTGAGGGTCGGGTTCAGCTTCTCTTAACCCTGTGAAGACTCTTCTGTTTTGAAGACGACTGATTCCCTTTGGGACTCCTTGTCACTACAAGTCTTACGAGCAGGACTTGGAGGTTTATGGCCCTTATGAGGATGAAGATTACAATTGGGGGTCAATTTGCCTGTTCAAGGTGGCTACAGCCATGTTGAAATCATCACCAGCTCCAGTATTGGGTACATTTTCAAACAACTCATACAGTTAATCACCTGCCATGTGCAGCATCATAGATCTTTTAATAGCTCCGTCCATTTTGTGCGTTGCGCAAAAATAATGCTGCAAAAGCCCAATCCACTGGTACCACAGAGCAGCCATTGCTGGATTGGCCAACTGTGTACACTGTGGTAAAGCTGTGACGAGAGCATGTGCACAATGCTGTTGGAGGGAAGGTGCAGCTCTTTGAGGTGGAGCTGAGATGGCACCTTACTAGGAGTTTGCGCGTGCCTGTTTTCTGCTGTCTTGCCTGCTTTACACAAGATTTGCCTGTTGACAGCATACTCCTTCAGTCCACAAATCATGATTTGTCTGTTTTATTTCCTTTCTTTCAGTTATTATTTTGTTCTTTGTCAGATGCCTGTTCCCTGTATCCTGTGTGCCCTGTAGGTATTTGCCTGCCACCATGCTCCATGCTACATTGGCTACTCATTGCATGTCATGTGTCTGCCAGCTGGATAAGCTCCACGCCCTTACGCCCCTTGAGTGCCACAGTGCGTGTACCTTGACTCACGTTGCAGATTGGCACCTTTTCTCGTGCACACCGTGTTGCTTCCTTACTAAACGTGGTTGCGCGTCTTGGCTGTGGATGTCTCTGCCAGCAGACAGTCTTGAGTGCAAGAAGCCCCTCTTACTCCAAAAGGGGGCAGCTGAGTGAAACCATGCTGTGCCTTTAATGATGCCGCGACCGGCTTCAGCGAGCAATGCTTCTAATTTTCTCCGCTGTGGAGACACTTGCAGGACAGCTCAATGAGAGGAAGGCGCTCTTCGACTCCTGTCCGCCTCATCGCCAATGTAGCATTTTGACTCCAGTAAAAAAACTCCTGACTTAGGCCTCCTGGCACTCTAGGGTAATGATGACGCAGACTCAGATACAGCTTACATGCACTAACCTCGAGTGGTTACAGCACCTTTATTTAAGCCTTCAGGCTGCTCCTGGCCCTCAGGATGCAGGCGCTATTCAATGTATGATAGTGCCCATGTGGCTCACTACATCCGTGTACTGTTTAAATAAAAATAAATGGTTACAATCCTTGACTCCTTCAGTTGAGGAGAAAAGGGCTACTTAATCGTCCCACCCACACCCGATACCATCACATATTCTTTCTCTGTGACGTATTATTAGAGTTCCTTTAGGCCCTCATTATGGGTTTGGCGGCACTGCCATATTACCACCACGGCGGTGATCCAACCGCAACACAGCCAGGATTATGCCAGTACCGTCTGTGCGTTCGGACCACCACCGACGGCGGTAGCCACCTCCAGGCCAGCAGGGACCAATTCACTACCCACCATATTATGAGTCAGCAGACCGCCAGGATTTCCGGGGCGGTCTGACCACCACAAAAAGCCTGGCGGAAACAGTCAGTATAAAAGGAAACACTCACCTCCAGGTTCACAGACGCGCCTGCCATGGAACCCGAACTGGAAGTATTCCCACTGCTATATCTCGCTGTACACCTCCAGGACCAGCAACGATAACGAAGACGACAACCGTAAGTACCCCCGCCTAGCACCCACTATAGGGAAGGGCAGTATTACTCACGCACAGACACCACACACGCCCTGCATGGACAGCGACGGCCACACAAGCATGCAAACAAATGCTTATATCAACACACACACACACAAACACATATGCCAAATACACACACCAAGGTCAACAGACATGTGGCATACACACAGCACACCGCACGCACACACAGCACCACCACTGTCAAACACATCCATACACAACACCCCACAATCAAACAATGACAACAACATCACAAACACAAAAATGCATTGTCAGAAAGGCACATCGAACAACTCCACCTGACAACACATACTGGCAGCAAAACGTAGCAACAACACACAATCAAATAAATAGTACAGACATCCAAACAAGGCCCCAGGTGACATGCCACGTCCAACCAACATACAAAGGACATCACAGATGCATCACTATACACACGGAAGCACACGCCAGTACCAAACAATGCCACTCACCACCATAACAACACATCACAACAAGCATATGGCACAAGTCATCAACCCAGAGCATGCAGCAATACAGATACATCCCATACACATACAACACACACACCAATGCATAGAGATATACACAACCATGTTGAAGACAATCCAGGACAATGTCTTAACCTTGACACCAGCATCTCTGTGGTGCAGATGTATTGACATAATTAATACATTTTAATAACTATATACAACTTAGGTCTACTGGTCACTCCATTTGTCACAAGTGCCCCAGGTACATTGGGCACAGTCACATGCCCCAACTTGACTCCTGACTGCAAATTGGCCTCCACATGGCAGGAGCATCAATGGGACAGGCATGCGCCTCAGGAGTTGGGGGTGGCGGTGGACGGGGCATGGGGGGTCCCTGGGTAGGTTTGAGGAGGGGTTTGCCTTTGATTTTGATTATGGGGGAGGGGGTTTGTATCTAGGGGTAGGAGTAGGGACCTTAGGCTTTGGAGGGGGTGATATCTTTGCAGGGGCGGCATGGGCACTACTAGGGGGCCCATTGGAGGACTGGAAGGTGGAAGGACTGGGTTGAGACATAGAAACATGGCACTTAGGGGCATCACAGGGTGAGACAGGAGCAGGGAACAGGTCAAGACGGGCAAGGAAGCATTTTTTAGGTACACAGGGCAGTCGTGGGTAAAAGGATTAGGACTGGAGGTAGAGGGAGTGGTTGTAGGAGGTGTTGGTGTGCTGGATGTGGATGCAGGCGTGTACAATGTGTGCTTGTGTGTGGTGAGTGTATGTTGGGTGGGTGAGTGAGGGCGTTTATGTTTTTTGGGAGGGGAAAGAGAGGAAGGCAGATGAGATGCAAGATGTGTCAGTCTATGTTGGGGTGGTGTCTGCAAGTAAAGTGGATGTGCTGCATGTGGTCGTTATGGTTT
Source organism: Pleurodeles waltl (assembly GCF_031143425.1). Lineage (NCBI taxonomy): Eukaryota > Metazoa > Chordata > Amphibia > Caudata > Salamandridae > Pleurodeles > Pleurodeles waltl. The sequence goes on along the minus strand of NC_090448.1, from coordinate 415,818,295 downwards.
GTTGTGGTGGGTGCGGATGTGGTGTGTGGGGTGGATGTCTGAGGGTCTGCTCTTGTGGTGTATGTGGGTATGACGTGACTGGTGGCAGTATCAGGGATTGTTGGTGTAGTGATAGCAGGTGTGAGTGCTGATGTGACAGTGAGAGAGGAGGTGATGGGGGAGTCAGTGTAGGGAGTGTCTGTTGTGTCTGCAGGTGTGTGTTGACTGTGTGCATGCTTGTGGTGCCTGTGTTTGTCTTTGCGCACCTTGTTTGTTGTAGTGGGTGAATGCTGGTCTTAATGTGTGCTCTGGATAGGTGAGGGGTGTAGGATTGAGCACAGGTAGCTGGAGGGGGGATAGAAGATGAAGGGGCACTGGCTGCCATCAAAGAGGAGACTAGAGCCTGAAGCGATCTCTGCAGGCCAGCCAAGGCACTGTGAATGCCTTCCAGGCATTACTTTGTTGCACCTGGGATGCCAGTCCCTGGATGGCATTCATGATGGTTGACTGCCCCACAGATATGGACCTCAGGAGGTCAAAAGCCTCCTCTTGAGGGCAGCAGGGCTAACTGGGGCAGGGGCAGAGATGCCTGTGGAAAAGGAGATGCCCACCCTCCTGGGTGGGCAGGCACAGGCAACTGTGAGGGGAGCCACAGGGAGGGCGGTGCTGCTAAGGGAGGTGGCAGACAAGGATGGTGCTCGGATGGACCCAGATGGGTCTGCCACCAACAGGGAGCTTCCACTGGGGGAGGAATCTGAAGATGATGTAGCTGTACCGGCCTCCCCGTGGTGCTCCCCTCACCCTCTGTACCTTCGGTGTCAGTGTACTCTGCCTCCTGGGTCCCATGGGCTGCAGCTTCCCCTCTCTTCGGCACCCCTTCTCCTGCGCCTGATGATGCTGATGCACACAAGGGTAGAAGAGGTCAGGGAGAGAGGGTGGGAGAGAAAGAAAGGGATGAAAGGGTAAATACCTACCCATACACATACCAACAAGTACTCTACTCCTCCTCTGGCGTGGCAAGGAATGGCCATAATACATTGTCCCCAAATATTGGCCATGTAGACATAACCTAATAATCAAGCTGTTACCTCCTAATTTCCACAAAACCACTAGTTTGGACATGCTGCAGTCTGTCATCAGTCATTCTACAATGGTAATAACTACCAACTAGCCACATATACTTACTAATATGACACTTTTAACACTTTTTTTTTAATGTCCTGGATAAGTACATTGCACACAAAATATAGGACTGTAGGTAAAGGACTCATGATGTACAGAAGTCCATTGACAATGCAATGAGTTCACAGTGGAAGTTCCCTACTCACAGTACTTATTACCCAATAACAGCCCTAACAAGATGGCGTTGGCTATCTACAACAGACTCAGGGATAGAGAATAGAGGTTTGAGAATCACTCAACATAGGAGTGTGTCTAAATGTAAGTGGACACGGAGGTATAGCACCAACATACTACTGCCTGCATGGTGTTGAAAAGATAACTTACACCACTTCAAAACAGTGGAAGTAATAGCCAGAGACTATAAACTTATCTTATGTTCACACATCTCATTAGTACCTAAGTAACCTAACTGACACAATAGAAGCCCATACAACTGATATTAAACAGTCTGTACTCACCCCCTTGTGGCTGCTGTGCTGCCCTCAAGCTCCCATCTATCTCCGGGTAGGCCACTGCCAATATGCGGTGTATTAGGTGGATCAGGGTCCGATGGGCACCCCTCTCTCGTTGGGAGGACTTCACTAGCAGGACCTCTGCAGTCTTCCGGGCCCAGCGTCTCAAGTCCTCCCACCACTTACTGCAGTTAGTGCTCTGCAGGCTATGGACCCCCAGGGTCTGCCCTTGCTTGGCAATGGCTCTCCATATCCCCTTTTTCTGATGGGCTCTGACCTGCATGGGAGACACAGACAAAAGAAGATAATCATGTAGAGTTACAGTACACCTACAGCAGTGGCCTACACACAGCATGCACAGCACATGCTCATACAGAGTCCACATTACGCCATTATCAATCATACAACACAACCCCAGCAGTCAATCATGCCATGTCAGTATTCACACACTTTCGCCATCAAACACCACCCTAGCTGATAAGTATTCTACATTGTACTGACCTGTTTATCTGGAGCCCCATACAACTGTCCATACAGGGGTAGGACCCCTTCCACCAGTTTCTCCAGTTCGTCCTGGGTGAAATGCTGGAGCCCAATCTCCTGCAGGACGTGCCATTGTGACTTCCAGATAGAGAACACAGCAGCTCATGCAGTGGAGGCCTTGCTTGCTCCAGTGTCAGGAGTCAAGTGAGCTGGGCTATAGAAAATGACAGTCACAGCCGCTGCGGTCATGACCATCACTGCCGGCGGTGATCCTCATTGGCCCCAGTTTCCCATAGACATCAATGTCAACCAATGAGGAGTTCCATGGCAGTTCCGACCTCCTACCCCCATGACGACTAACGCCGGCGGAATGAGGTCACTTCCATCTGTCCTCTGCATGCAGGACAGGCGGCTGCCATTTTACATATTTTTATGTCATCCTAGTGCGTCATAGCTTGATGTTAGCCACTAGTTGCTTGATGTACGAGGTCAACTCATGTGAACTCACTAGTGGAGTGTCACCGGCCAATATGTATGATGTATCATCTTTTCAATGTGTGGAAGTTCGATAACTGTATCCGACTTATGGACGATATTACTATTTCTGACTTCTATATCTGTACAGACCCCTGTGACAGGTATAGCAATGGTATTTACAGCCAGGATGTTGCAGTTGTGTAGTGTGTGAATAACTGTTTCCCTGTGTCAGTTATCAAATACCTTACATGACTTGTCCTGTTTCTTCTTCTATGGTGTACTTTTTGTAACAACAGTGTAAGAGGTGTCATGACTTTTGTTCTATCCATAAGCCTAGATACTGTCCAATGGGGAGAATGAGGAATGCACTGGTCTACCGGCCCCTAGTCGACCTTGCTACCATGGAAGAAAGACACATTATACAGATGTATTGTCTGAACCGTCACACCAGCAGGGAACTGTATACCCATTTGGAATCAGATCTTCTGCCAGCCATACAGAATCCCTATGCCATCCCTCCAACAATACAGTTGTTATCAGTGCTCCACTTCTTAGCCTCCGGCTCTTTTCAGGTGACAGTGGGCTTGGCAGCAGGTATGTTGCAGCCCATGTTTAATTTTGTGTTGGAAGATGTACTGTCTGCTTTGCTGAAACACATGGACATCTACATAAGGTTCCCACAACGTGCTGACTTACGTGAAGATTGACTTCTATGATGTAGCACATATCCCTAATTTGATAGGAGCCATAGATGGCACCCACATTGCTTTGATACCTCCCAGTATCAATGAACAAGTATTTAGGAACTGGAAAAATTATCATTTTATTAATGTGCAGGTGCTGTGTCTTGCTGATCAGTACATATCCCAAGTGATAGCCAAGTTCCCTGGATCTTTGCATGACTCCTCCATTCTGAGGAACAGCAATGTCCCACACATGATGGCACAACTACAGAGCAAGCGGGCTTGGATCATTGGTGAATGCATTCTTTTGTTGTTCCACAGTTAGGTATTCATACTTCACAGACTACCTTATGCCACTCCTGGATTGTAATGTGTGCAAATCTCTTCTACAGAGGTGACTGTGGATATCCTAACCTATCATGGCTGCTGACACCAGTCAGATATCCCAATTCAGAAGGCAAAAATTGCTATAATGAGGCCCATGGCAGGACAAGAAGGGTGATTGAACACACGTTTGGCTTACTGAAAGCAAGATTCTGATGTCTGCACATCTCTGGAGGATCCCTGCTCTAATCTCTGCAGGTCTGCTAGAGAGTTGTTGCCTGCTGCATGCTACACAATTTGGCCCTGAGAAGACATGTTCCTTTACTGGAGGATGAGGAGGTGTCTGATGTACCGGTGGCAGGTGAAGGTGAAAAAGACAGTGATGAAGATTGTGATGATGAGGATGATGTGCACTCAAGAACTCAGCTGATCCTTCAATACTTCCAATGACAGTCAGGTATGAATGCAAAAACTGTTACCCAAAACTGTTCTGATCTGCAGTGTGGCTGATGAGATTTCACTTACTGGTATCATGGCTACTATGCAGATGGTGATTGACTTATTTGTACACAATGAGAAAACAAGGGACATGATGCATGCATTCAGCATAAGTGTTGCAGTACAAATTGTCTTAATAACTCGTTTATGCTATGTGTTACACTACCTTGTGTGACAACGTTTATTGGAAACAGTTTACAGTCTTTTCACATGGATTTACCATTTGGGCTTATTGACACAAACATATCCTCAATTGTAAGGCTCACCCTGACAGAAACTCCCAGCCCGGGATGTTAAGAAGCAGTCATTGAAATTGTAACTTTGGATACTGTTTGGATGTGTCAGCTGTAAGGTACTTACATATGCTATAGTGTAGGAGATGTCATGTACTGTAGGCAATGTTCCATTCATCCACATTGAGTAATTCAAATTCCATTTTGTACATTTATAAGAGTACAGTATGTTTAGTGGTCACCTAAATTGAGATCCTAATTTGTCTATTCTCAATGTGTTGCACTATTTACAGGTAATGTTGTTGTGTTAATTCAGTTTCCTGCCTCATCTGCTGGGTGTCTTTGGAGACTAAATCAGATCCAGTGTAAGGAAGACCTATTTTTGACCCCTTTCCTCCATTTTCCATCCCCTTCATGACATACATTCGTCTAATATTTTTTGACGTTTTGATTTCAGAGTACAAACATTGGTACAACACTCAATAAGAACACATAAACAGTATATGTGCTCAATGGTGTTTATTCTGACAATATAGTTGAAAGTGGAGAAGAGTGGGGTCATGGTGTTTTAAATCATCAGAGTAGTAGGCACAGCTGTGGGTAGTGCAGGTCAAGTATCCAAGGGCCAAAGGAAAATTGGGCAATTACAGTGGAGAGTCAATAGGGTGTCTCAGTGGCAAACAAAGGGAGACAGTTCAGGAGAGGGTCACTTCCTGGCAGTGGGATTTGTCTTGTCTTTATTTCCTGCAGGATGTCTGGCTCAATGGGGGAGGGGGGTATTTCTGACTTCTATATCTGTACAGACCCCCGTGACAGGTACAGAGGGAGGGGTGCTTGTGGCCTGTGAGTCCTCTGACAGGGCCTCCATTCCACTAGCTGTAGCAGATGTTGAGGGCTGTGTTGGACTCAGGCTAGTGGAAGGTGCTTTCTGGTGTGGACGGCTCACACAGGATGGTGGGCAGTTTCTTCAGCACCTTTGCAATGGCGGCCACAGTGGCATTGAGTGCCTGCTACTGCTGCATGGCCTCCTGTTGGTGTTCCCTGTGCAGCATCTGGTTCTCCTGCAATGCAGCAAGTATCTGGCCCATCCTGTTCTGGTATTGCTGGTATGTTCCCAGGAGTTGGGAGATGGCTTCCTGGCCAGTCGTTTTCATTGGTGGCCCCATCCCTTGGCCCACAGGTACCCTCCCACTGGCCCTAGCCCCCTTTGCCTGTGTCCCTGGTACAGTGTGCCCACTCCCAGTGACACCAGGACCTTCATCATCTTGGGTGTTGGTGGTAGACTCAGGTCCCTGTACTGTTGGGTACACTTCTTGGAACACAGGTTTGGGAACGTGGAGTTGGCTGAGGTGTTGTGGCCACCGGTATGGGGTCCTCTGCAGTGGGCTGGGTGAGGCTGGTTGTGGGTGATTAATCAGATGTCCCAGATGGGCCAGGTTTGTCATCCGTATACAGACATCCCTTCTTCCTCTGGAGGATTGGCAATTTCGTTAATGTGATGCCGGGTGACAGTGGCTGTTGTACCTGTGGATGGACCAGACTGTTGTTAGTATCAGATTTATATGATTGTAGTCTGATGCCATGGTGCATGCTGCTGTTTAGGTGCTTTCCAGGGACAGGGATGTCAATGACAGTTGCTACAGTCCAATTTTACATTGCTGGAGTATTTTTTTCACATAAGTTTCAGTTTAGAAGTGGGATTGTGTTTTTTGTGGTGCATTACTGTCATTGCCATGTCATGGGTTGGAAATGACACCTCCGATTATGTAGCATATGCCTTGCTCAACATGCAGGTGTTCCAATGTTGAATGTGCACATTTTAGAATACTTTAGTACGTAGTCATGCATTGTGGGAGTAGTAGGCCATCCAGCTGAGCATGCTTTCCTTTAATTTGGGGTGGATTTGGTTGGGATGGTGTTAGCGGGGTGGTGTGGACACACAGGGGAAGGGTTTTAGCTGATTAGGGCGTTGAGGATCAGTGTAGGATGGGCTGATGTGGGCAGTGATAGGGGGATGGAGTTGCATGCGGTACAGGTGTACAATGTGCCAGGGGAGTTTACATGACTTACTAGTCTCCAGTCTTCCGGGTATTCCAGTCAGGCCCTCTGGATGAAGGATAGCCAAGACCTTCTCCTCCCAAGATGTGAATTGTGGGGGAGGAGGTGGGGGCCCACCGCCAGTTTTGTGGATGGCAATCTGGTGTTGTGACGCCATGGAACACACTTTCCTCCATAGGTCATTCCACCTCTTCCTGATGTCCTTCCTTGTGCCTGGATGGTTTCCCACTGAGTTTACCCTGTTGATGATCCTCCACCATAACTCTATTTTCCTGGCTATGGAGGTTTGCTGGACCTGTGCTCCAAAGAGCTGTGGCTTAACGCTGATGATTTCATCTACCATTACCCTCAACTCTTCATCAGGGACATGGTGATAATGTAGTGGTTGTTGTGGGTGGGTGATGCAAAGGGTGGAATATTTTTTTTGTTAATGGGGTATGTGGGGTGGGTAGCTGTGTGTGGTGATGTGTTGTGATTGTGTGGAGTAGTAATGTGTATGTGTTGTAGATGGTGAGGTTGTGTCGAGTGTGAGGTGTAAATGTGCTGATGGTATGTGGGTGCTAATTGTTTGCTTCGTGGGTCCTTGCTATCTGTGAGATTGTGGTTGCAAAGGATTGTGGAATTTGTGGGTGTGGGTGTTATTGTGGTGTGTGTGTGTGGTGGGGGTATGTGTATCAGGTTTGGGGTATTCACACTGTCCAATGTGGGGTAGTGTTATAGTGGAGGTGCTATTTTGACCGCAGTGGTTCGCATGTTAATGGCTTTGCAAAGACTGCTGTGCTGATTGGTGGGTTGTGATTTGGAGGGTGGAATGTTGTCAGCGTGGCGGTGTAGGTGGTGGGACAGCCTCTCTTCCACCGTTGTTCAGCCTGGCGGTATCAAATTTGTGGCTGCTTTTTGGCGGTTCTACGTTTGTGATTCGTAATACGGCAGTCTCATTTGTGCCACCATGGCGGACATTTGGTGGCCCTAAAAGAACACCAAACTTGTGATGACCACCTTAGTGTCTACATTTTCACATGTAATATTTTAATAGACCGCAAATGCATCACTCAGAGTCCCTTTAACAATCTGATATGTAGCCACATTCTCAGTAAGGCATGCTAGCAATAAATAAAGCACAATAAAAAACATGTTTTATTAATGAAATCCTGAATATTCTAATATAGCCTCAGAGCCCGCACTAGCGGGGTCTACCGGCCGTTAAAGGCCCGCTCACACGTTAAAGGCCCGAGCCGAAGGCGGGCTCTAAGTCTATGAGAACATTCTGCCACTAGAGGGCAGAATGTTCTAATAAATAAAACAAAGTCCTCACGAAGCCCGAGGGGGATTAAAATCCCCTCGGGCTCCGTGAGGCCTTTGTTCACAGCTGCTGCTGTGAGCAAAGAGAACATTGGAATGTTACTGGCCAGTAAAAACTCAGAGCACTCCATTGTCTGCAATGGAGCTCCCAGCATTCCAATGTTCTATTGCCGGTTAGTGCCCCTTGTTAGCTACCCCTGGCAGAGAACACCTTCAGTAATCTCTCCATTCTATTGGCAGAATATTTTTTCATAAAGTAAGGAGAAGTTCATCCTTTGCATAATACATACACTTGCTATTTAGTGTGCTTAGAAGCTGAATTCCTTTGGCAGTAAACTGTGCAGATACCACCCTGTCACTATGATGCAGTAATGCTGTAATAACACAGTATCAATAAAAGAGAACATACATTACAAGGTTGACTGTCTTCTAACTGCAGAAACTTGATAGTCTGCAGCAAAGACTTGGAAAAAGGTAAAATGCAAAATGCAAAATGTTTGTTCCAGTGAAGGTGGAGAGATAGATTCCTTCCTGCCCTGACTATCATGACCAGAGCATCAGCTATTATTTTTAAACCGGGGGGCTACTGTCCTGGCCCTCCCAAAAGAGGCAGGCAGAGGCAGTTAAGGGATGCATCTGCACGGAGCCTGTGCCACTTTACATTACCCCTTTATACAACGATGTAATCTGTTTTGTACACCAGGCCAAGCTTGCTGTGCCAGAGCAAGTCCACTTAAACGAAGTTGCCTTTTAACCCCTGGGGTGCCTGGGACAAGGTGGTTACGTTAGCTGCCGTGGCGTTGAGGTGCCAGGGATGTAACCACCTCGTCCTGCTATGGGATCTCGGGGGAGCGCTAGGGCTCCCTCTGAGGGTCTGGAATCCCCTTCCCCTGGCAGGGAAGGAAGGGAAATCGCTTCCCCTTCCAACCCCGACCCCCCCCACGACCCTCCCAATGGCGTCTGATGATGTCAGCATGCGATCATGCGCTGACCTCATCAGAGGCCTGCCCCTACGTGCTGGAAGCTGTGCTTCCAGCGCCGATCGGAGGAGAAATGCTTTTTTATTTCTCCTCCGATCACTGGAGGGGCCGAGAAAGGCATCAAAGGAAAGGCCTTTCCTTTCCTTTGATGTCTTTCTCAGCATTTCTGCTGCCCGATCGCAATGGCCACTAGACACCAGGGAGGTTTTTTTAGGTTTTTTTTTTAGTAATGGATATGAGGGAGCGGCCCCAGTGGTGGCAGAAACCGCTAGACTCCTGGGATAAATTTGTTTTTATTTATTTTTTTATATGTGGAGAGCGACCCCTTAGGCAAGGGTTGCTCCCTGGGGGCAAAAGTACTTTTAGGCCATTTCTGCCCCCCTTGGGGGCATATCAGTCTATTTTTATTAGGCCAATCTGCAAACCACTAGACACCAGGGATTGTTTTTTTATGTATATGTTATTGGATGAGGGGAGCGGCCCCTTGGACAAGGGCCGGTCCCCAGGGGGGCAAAACCTTTTTAGGCTTTTTCTGCCCCCCTGGGGGAAGATCGGCTTATTATAATTAGGCCGATCTGCCCCCGGGGGGCAGGAACCCCTAAACACCAGGGATCATTTTTTTTATTTTTTATATATATATGTGGGGAGCAACCCCTTAAGCAAGGGTCGCTCCCCGGGGTGCAAAATTACTCTTATGACATTTCTGTCCCCTTGGAGGCAGAAACCAATAGACACCAGGGATTTTTGTTTTTATATATATTATTGAATGAAGGGAGCGGCCCCTTTTTAGGCCTTTTATGTCCCCCCTAGGGGCAGAAAACCCTAGACACCAGGGATTTTTTGTTGTTGTTTATTTTATTTTTTTATATATGGGGAGCGACCCCTTAGGCAAGGGTCGCTCCCCTGGGGGGCAAATTGTCTTTAGGCCATTTCTGCCCCCCTTGGGGGCAGATCGGCCTATTTTTATTAGGCTGATCTGCCCCCAAGGGGGGCAGAAACCACTGGACGCAAGGGATTTTTTTTGCGTCAATTTCACGCAAGGGTAGCGACCCCTTAGGCAAGGGTCGTTCCCCTGAGGTGCAAATTTATTTTAGGCCATTTCTGCCCCCCTTGGGGGAATATCGGCCTATTTCTATTAGGACAATCTCTCCCGGGGGGGCAGAAACCACTTAGGCACCAGGGATTGGTGTGTGTGTATGTGTGTGTTTTGTTTGCGGGGGCAGCCCCTTGGGCAAGGGTCACTCCCCATGGGGGCACATTACTGTTGGCCATATCTGCCCCACTTGGGGGAAGATCGGCCTATTTTTGGAAGGACCATCTGCCCCCAAGGGGGGCTGAAAGCCCACCAGAGACCTTGGATGATTTCTTTTCAAAATAAGAGGGTGGTGGTATGGCCATACCCCGCCCCAAATAAATGGGGCCAACGTTGTTCTGCCCACCAGCAGGGCAGAAAGCCTACTAGATGCCAGGGAATACAAAAATAGTAGGGTCGTGGCCAACAACCATGATGGGCCTGGTTATGCCCCCCACCCCAACTGAAGGGGGTAACAGTCTTTCAGCTCTCGCCCGCACACTAAAACATCTTATCCCACAGCAAGCAAGAGGACATTTGATTAGTTTGGGTTTTGGTTTTACATTTGGGCCATGAGAGCTTGGCTAACTCTCAAAATCATCCCACTTGGAATGGTGAGGGTTGCACTTTTTGGACTCTGGGATGCTGCCATGTAGAAAAATCCACAAGACCTAGACACATCTGAAAACTAAACATCTGGGTGAGTCCAGGGTGGTGTGCTTCACATGCACCACACACCATTTTCTTGCCCAAATGCCCGCAAACCTCCAACTTTGTTGGAAATCACACATTTTCCCCACATTTTTGTGATGGAACCTTCTGGAATGTGCAGGAACCCATAAAATTTCTACCACCCAGCATTGTCTCATCTATACCGATAAAAGTTCTGCTGCACTTGTCAGCCTAAAAATGTTTTTTTCAAATTGCCCTGTTGGACCCGCTTTGGTTCCCCCTCAATTTCAAACTGAGGGGAACGTTGGGTGGTAGGAAATGTGTCCTGGTGCGGTGATCCCACACAGAAATGAGAGAAAATTTTGTTTTTTTAAGCTGAATTTGAGCTTTGCTGAGGATTCTGGGTAAGAAAACATTGGGGAATCCATGCAAGTCACACCTCCCTGGACGCCCTCGGGTGTCTAGTTTTCAGAAATGTCTAGGTTTGGTAGGTTTCCCTAGATGGCTGCTGATCCCAGGACCAAAAATGCAGGTGTCCCCCACAAAAAACATGTAGTTTCGTATTTGATCATTTTGATGTGTCCAGATAGTGTTTTCGGGCATTTACTTTCAAGGGCACTAGGCCTACCCACACAAGTGAGGTACCATTTTTATGGGGAGACTTGGTGGAACGCTGGGTAGAAGGAAATCTGTGGCTCCTCTCAGATTGCAGAACTTTCTGTCACAAAAATGTGAGGAAAAAGTGTTTTTTTTGCCACATTTTGAGGTTTGCAAAGGATTCTGGGTTACAGAACCTGGGGGCAGCCCCACAAGTCACCCCATCCTGGATTCCATTAGGTGTGTAGTTTTAAAAAATGCACAGGTTTGGTAGATTTCTTTAGGTGCCGGCTGAGCTAGAGGCCAAAATCCACAGCTAGGCACTTTCCAAAAAACAGCTCTGTTTTCTTTGGGAAAATGTGATGTTTCCACGTTGTGTTTTGGAGTATTTCCAGTCGCGAGCAATAGGCCTAACCACGCAAGTGAGGTACCATTTTTATCGGGAGGCTTGGGGAAACGCTGGGTGGAAGGAAATTTATGGCTTCTCTCAGATTCCAGAACTTTCTGTCACCAAAATGTGAGACAAAAAAATTTTTTTTGGGCCACATTTTGAGGTTTGCAAAGAAATTGGGGTAACAGAACCTGGTGAGAGCCCCACAACTCATCCCATCCTGGATTCCCCTAGGTGTCTAGTTTTAAAAAATGCACAGGTTTTGTAGGTTTCCCTATGCTAGAGGCCAAAGTCTACAGCCTAGGCACTTTGCAAAAAACACGTCAGATTTCAATGTAAAAATGTGATGTGTCCATGTTGCGTTTCCTGTCATGAGCAGTAGGCCTACCCACGCAAGTGAGGTACCATTTTTATCGGGAGACTTGGAGAAACGCTGGGTGGAAGTAAATTTATGGCCTCTCTCAGATTCCAGAACTTTCTGTCACCAAAATGTGAGACAAAAAATGCTGGGAACACAGAATAGCAGAACAAGTTTTATTGCCCCTTGTCTTTCTCTACATGTTTTCCTTCCAAATGTAAGACAGTGTGTAAAAAAGAAGTCTATTTGAAAAATGCCCTGTAATTCATATGCTATTATGGGCACCCCGGCATTCAGAGATGTGCAAGTAACCACTTCTTCTCAACACCTTATCTTGTGCCCATTTTGGAAATACAAAGGTTTTCTATTTTTCACTCTTTATATTTCAACAAATGAATTGCTGTATACCCGGTATAGAATGAAAACCCATTGCAAGGTGCGGCTCATTTATTGGCTCTGGGTACCTAGGGTTCTTGTTGAACCTACAAGTCCTATATATCCCCGCAACAAGAAGAGTTCAGCAGACGTAACGGTATATTGCTTTCAAACATTTGACATCGCAGGAAAAAGTTACAGAGTAAAATGTGGAGAAAAATCCGTTTTTTTAACCTCAATTTCAGTATTTATTTTTCCAGCTGTTATTTTCTGTAGGAAAACCTTGTAGGATATACACAAATGACCCCATGCTGAATTCAGAATTTTGTCTACTTTTCAGAAATGTTTTGCTTTCCGAGATCCAGCATTAGTTTCACACCCATTTCTGTCACTAACTGGAAGGAGGCTAAAAGTACAAAAATAGTAAATAATTAGGTATGTCCCTGTAAAATGCCAAAATTGTGTTGAAAAATGTTGTTTTATAATTAAAGTCCGCCTGTTCCTGAAAGCTGGGAAGCTGTTGATTTTAGCACTGCAAGCCTTTTTTTTTATGCCTTTTTCAGGGGAAAAACCACAACCCTTCTTCTGTAGCCATTGTTTCCCATTTGGTTGAAAAAAACAAAATGTTCGCTGTATTTTGGCTAATTTCTTGGTCTCCTGCAGAGGAACCCACACACTCTGGGTACCTCTAGAATCCCTAGGATGTTGGAAAATAAGGACGCAAATTTGGTGCAGGTAGCTTATGAGGAGAAAAAGTTATGAGGGCCTAAGCGCAAACTGCTCCAAATAGCCAAAAAAAGGCCTGGCACCTGAGGGGGAAAAGGCATGGCAGCGAAGGGGTTAAGGAACACAATCAAATGCAGTTAATATCCAATAAGTATGATAAAGATGTACAAACCAAGAAAGGCTCATTTCCAGTATATTGTTCTAAATCAAAATATATAAAAAGAAAATGAGTGCCAGTCTTTTTCAAATGTAAACCTTGTCAGGCCTTGCGGTTGGCGACGCCTTCATTCTTCCCATGTACATAAAATATCTCTTATTGAATGGGCGATAGGGTAATAAACACTATTCAACACCAGCACAGGTGATTCCAAATAAGGGGCCAAAGTCGCATATTTGTGGGCAGGCAAGGGTAGCATGGATGTGAATTAGGGGTGGCCAGGGGTCGGAGCAATGGCCTCTGACATGTCTTTTGCGACCCCTTTGACTGTTCTTCCGACCCCTGGCAGAGTGACATGAGCAGCACCAGGAGCTGAAAGTCGTGAATTTTATCTTCCAAATATTACACAATGCATTTGTGGAAGGCCTAGGTTCTTGTTAAATAAACTTCTGAACAAATAAATATGTAAAGCTTCAGCACACGGCTGTTAATTGTGATGGCTAGATTTATTTGTTTACTGCTATGACAACATTTTACAACATGAGAGAGAGAGACATGGAATTCCAATGCTCGGATCGAGGCCAAGCTTTCTGTTTCGTTTCAGCCGCATTGCAATAAATAGTACGGTAAAGAAATGCTCAAAAGTTTAAGGAGGACGCATTTAACCAGCAGCCTGGCACCTCAAATATGACTCCCTGAAGGTTTAGAGAGAGAGAACGTCTTCTCCTCCCCAGAAATAAATCTGTCTACAGCTTTGAAACTGGAGTTCTATCTGGGGCCACGGAGGCGTGTGTGCTGCAAAGCGAGAGGCACCTACCTGTGATCAGATGACTGAAATGGCATGCCCTGTGAATTTCTCTGTCTGTGCCCATGAAAGTAGCTAAAATTATATGATGTGTGACATGTTAATGCCTGCTGAGCCAAGATGTCAGCCACAGGACAGACCACAGATACTACATTTGCCGCACTGACAGAGTCAGTCTCTGAAAAATAAAATTGGATCTCAATTGGGTAAGTACATCCTCATCCTGGCTGCCATGGCCCATGGTGGCTTACAAAATGAAGATTGAGGTGCTTGCAGTTTACTTCATTTCTGAATACATTACATAGGCCCTCATTTTAGCCCTGGCGGTCTTTTGACCGCCAGGTTAATGTGGCGGTATTAGCGCCAAAAGGCTGGTGGTACATACTGGCAACAGGCTGGTGGTACATACTGCCACATTATGAGTGTGGAGGGTTGGCTACAGCCAACCCATCACTTCTCCACTCATACCGCCATGGCAGTATGAGCCACCAGGCCGGAGATATTTATCTCCAACCCGGAAGCCCGCAGGGTACCACCGGCAGCATTATGAGCTGGCCTAGCGCCATGGTTTCTGTGGCGTTATCAACACCCCGAAAACCATGGTGGTTGGCCCTACCAGTGACAGGGAATTCCTTCCTTTTCACCGGTAGGCGGCTTCCGCACCCCACCCAACACTCACCTGACACACCCCACCTCCAGCACAACACCCTCCCACCTCCCCCTGATTCAAACACCCCCCATAAACACACACGCACACATAACCCCCGTCCCCACCCCCACTACAGTCACAGTGCCCCTCACCCCACTCCCCCACTCCCCGCATACACGCACACAGACACCCACATGCACCACGCATACACCCATTCACATACACAGGCATACACGCACTCACTCATTCACTGGCATACACACATTCACATACGCATTCGTCTAGACATACTGACACACAGACACACTGACATGCAGACACGCACTCACTTCACCATTCTTACACGCATTCACACTCATGCATACAACACAACACACAGACACATTCACACACGCACTCACACACTCACACACACACACACACAGAACATCCCCCACCCTCCCAACCCCCTCCCCGTCAATGTGATAATGAGGGCCATAGTCTGTTGAGGTTAGAATATATTTGTGACTTATTTAGGGGCTAAATAAAGACTACAAAAATGTTTATGAAAAGTTATTTGGCATTCTAAGCAAAAACAAGGAAACTATTACACATTCTGTTTTCTGTTTGATTGTTTGATCCATCTTTAGAAATATTAAGCAGTAACAGAGTAGTAAAAGGTTTCTAAATATCAGTTCCAATAGTCATGAATGACAAGTGAAGTGTTAGGGGACGTTCAATACATTTTGCACTGGAGATTCATATTTTGATTACCATAATACCAGGATGTAGGAGGTGGGCTGAGTAATGCAATTGAAGAATGGTGGCTGGTCTGGGATAGGGATGTTATAATTTTGCGATGTAGTTTCTTAATCTGCAATCGGGGTTTCGCCTGCACAGATCACTCTCAACCCTCAGAGTAAGGTTACCGGCTGATTCCACATCACCATGGGTCGAATCCTTCAGTTCAGGCTTTTAATGAACATCCTAATTCAATACTGTAATTGCTACCTTGTTTACCATAAATGAAACCCAATTACCAAACTACAATATGAAATCCCAGGACGAGAGCACACTGTGCTGATGGCATGGAACCGACCATTACTATCATCACAGAGATTTCTAGAGGCACATGCAAACCAAGCGGTGGAATTATGAGCATGTTGTCAGGTTTGCCACAGGTCATTATCACCTCATGTGGAAAACAATATCTTGTCAACCCAGTTTCCAGGCTTTAATGTAGTCTTGTGATGACATTGAGAGATCTGGCGCTATAAGCAAACCTCACTCCACAGGGGACATGCTACACTTGGCCAGAAGAAGGCCATGTGCCACATTTAAGCACCTCGGGGACAATATTTAAAATTTAGTGTCTCCTTGGGGCTGAAGTACATGTTCAACCCTAAGATATTCCTCATTGTATGAGCTCTATCCTTAGGACCATATATTCAACCCTTAGGAGTTCCTCAGTCCATAAATCAGGGCAGGGGCAGAAGCATATACTCCGTGGTTCGGCTTTCCTCAGAATGCTGATGGACCTAGGGGTAGAAGTCTATGTTCAACCTTTACATGTTCCTCAGTGCACAGACAGACACAGGATGAAAGAAGCTGGTATGCCTCAAGGAATTGTTTAGTGCACTAGCAGAAGCTGAAAAACAAGTGTCATTCTTAGTATTACATTAGATACATTTAGAACCTACATTAATTCAGCATTCATTGTCATGTGTTAGAATGGGCAGCTTTTTCAGGCTGTGGCTCTGGGTACTTCTATGTAGATGAACGGTTCTGTTGCACAAATAACAAGAAAGTAGTTTTTTTTCAAAATAATACTCTTGTTATACCCTTCTTCAAAGCTGGTAGAGCAAATCTAATTAGGAAAGAACACATTTGTGAGTTGTGTTGGGTTATATAAGCTGGGTTTTGTGCACAGCTTAATAACTCATTGAGGTTTTTGGGTGTACTAATTTTGTGCTTTTGGTACCAAAGCACATAAATAAGATCAAAACTGAAAATGCTGGCTGCAGAAACCTGCATAGAACATGAGGTCACAAGTTAGATTACTAGACTCAGTCTGTTCTGCTCCTCTGATGGTTATGTGATAAGTGCTTATGAGTTGGTGGAACGTAACCCCTGGCATTAATGAATCCATAACAAGCTATTGAATTTTTGAACTGTGCTATAAATGGCTAATATTTAATAAGCTAAACATGTCCGTATAACAGACATCAGTTTTCAAAGCACACACTGTTTTTAGGGGTGAAACACAAACTCATGTTTGAAGTATGTGCACCTACTGGTTTTAAAAGGAAATTCCGACACAGGCACCAACTAGGTCAATCTCCAACTATTGTGCTCTTCTATTGCTATACCTAGCCATTTGATGGTTGTGTCTGAGCATATAGATGTTGTTTCTGGGGCATTTGAGATTATATTTACAAGTGTGATGACTGGACACTGGCGTGTGCTCACTCTAGGGCTTGTCAGTGATGGAACTGTCCCTAACCCTTGATGGCTTTGCCTATTGCATATTTTGGTTCCACCACTGGTTTACTATAGCTGCACTTAAGTTACAATATGGGTGGGATTTTAGTATTATTATCTAGTGTATACGTTTCTATTATGTTGTTTAACTTTTATTGTATATCTTTAAAATGCAATTTCATGTAATGTTACAAGGACCAACGGGAATGTGCTGCAACTTCATATGATATCACTTCCTGTGATGTCATATGGTGGAAGTCTTCATGTCTGATCACACTTGCGCTACCCCTAGCATTCTGGCGAATTGACATGCAGAGGTGCATCAAGGGCACCCAGTTCACATGCAAACTGGATTCCCACATGGCACTAAGCACCATGGGGGAGGGGAACAGGACATAAATAGTGGTCTGTGGAGAAGCGAACCAAGAAACAATGTAGGGAGAGGGGCTCATAGAGAAGCCATCTTTGAAGCAAAGAACACACCCTTCAAATAGATTTACACAGGCCCTACCAAACCCTGTAAAACCGCTGACCTCCTGGCTGAGCAAGATGCAAGCAGTGGAGATTCCACTGTGAGCCCTGCAAAGAAGGCATTGTGTGCAAGTACAGAAGTAATTCTATTTCTGATACAATAAGGTGCAAGACTGAAATTAAGACTGAGTGCTGCTTGGAGCCACACTGTTAGTTGTGACTGATGATGAGAGAATGATGAGAGAGAACCAGTCAGTTCTAGGGAGAGAGTGAGGGAAGGCAATGAAAGGAGGAGACTGGCAAAGGGAGTGATAGAGCGGTCCGTACTAATAATTTACCTGTATTCGGACGCTCTTTAGGCCGATGAATCTTTTGACTAAGTGGGAACTCTCCGTACTCTTATATCAATCAATTGCATCAAATCAATAATCAATAACGAACATAAGCAATACCCTGCTCAACATAACACTTAACAATTAATCCAGAATACATTTCGGCGAACCCTGACCTTTCAGTCAGGAATAACCACACCAGTTTATTGCAAAGTTAGTGAATTTATTTCCCTATATTAACAAAGCTAGCACAATATAAATGTGTCTCAACACCAAATGATAAACATAAATGAACATTAATAGGTGTCCATAGCGGCGAAACAAGTGTAATCTATGCAGCATTTGAATAACAAGGCATTCGATAATAGCTATGCAAATCACTAATACGATAATCTGTAAAGAGCTAATTGCATACATTTAGTCAGCATAACAAGGTCTCAAATTGCATCGTGCAACAGAAGGAATCCTCATCTAACCTCAAATTAGCATCGGCATGTGGGACTTCATGCAAAACAATTTAGCAACATTAATTTGGAAAAACTCCTAACTAGGGATCTTGTCAAAAAATCAGCAGTTGGTTACCTAAAAGAAACACAATGCAATTGTACAATTTCCTTTCATATTTACCAATTACGATCAGCATACAAGGAAGTCTTCGTCTCACAGGTACCGTTTCTCGATCAGCATGGGTATCGTTTCAATCGGCATGGGACGGGGCAAAGGGGCATGCGTGGACGGGGCAATTGCCTCACGGCGGCAAGGTAAAACTACTACTTCATGCAAAGGGATCAAAGTTAAAGTCTCTAGGGCAAGAATCATTTAAAGTCTCCTTCTCTCGATTAGAGAAAGCATCAAAGTATCTTTCAAAATGGCGTCGCAGCAAAGTGGGCCATAATAGCTACGAAGTCTGCAAAATGGCGGGATGTCCAATAATGGCTGTAATGATCTAATTTCTTCTCGTGCACCTGGTTTTTATAGACAACAGTTCAAATCCAGTAGGGTCTTCCATTGGAGGGTTCATAGGTTAGCTTCAAATTGTCCAATCAAAAACAACAGTTCTCAAGCTTTTACTTAAGCATACATTATCCTTGGAGATGGGTACGCAAGTTGCAACATTTTATACCAATTAGCTCACTTTCAGAGCCTCCATTGTCCGCACCTGCAGATCGACCTTGGAGTAAAGAGAAATTATGCCAAGCTGGCACGAAACTTTAGGATAAGCATGTGAACGATCTCAGTGGAAAAATACAGTTTCAAGCAAAAATACACGTTTAATAGCACATTGGAAAAATACGAGCATCCAAACCCGTGAGACCAGGCAACTAGGCCAAAGCCTCTACTAAAGTAATGCTAAGCTAAAACATTTCAAGCAAGCAAATCATAGCACACGTTTACGATTATGTCGGATTAGTGCAATTCTAATACATCACGTTATATAAAGCACGCTTATAAATGTTGGCAAACTACTCTAAGGGCACATTTTGTCCCCGTACAATCTTTATTAGTTCGGTTAAAGTCACACATGATTATTTCAACTACGTTTAAGCGCCAGTAAATGTAAAACCTTCATTTCTGCTTCATCAATCCCTCCTCTGATGACTACTTGTCATCACACAAATCATGCCCACAAATTTTATTCCATTAAAATTCTGTCAGTTCCCTTTTCCTTTTAGTTCCCCTAGTTTTCGCTTTGTATTCTTCTGCCATTCTTTTCATTATTTTCTCCTCCTTTCTTCTTTTAATTCTTTCCATAATCATTATTATTCCCCTTTTTATTCCCCAAATTCCAAATACACAAATTATTACAATTATTATTCCCTCTATTACTTTTTATAATATTCCATTCCAAATTCCCCCAATCCAATGTCCCACTGAAGCAAGTCCTTTTCCAACCTTCTCCCACACTCCTGGTACTTTCAATTCCTTCAAATCTGCACTCTCTTTTGTTAGATTAGCAAGCATAGTTTTAATCTTCACACTATTGTCTGGAATATAAGTACAACAGTGTCGTGCACCAAGCATTTTGCAAACGCCACCATCCTTTGCTAAAAGAATGTCTAAAGCAAGCCTGTTTTGAAGAGTCATAGCTCTTTCCGCTGCAAGTTCAGCATCTATCAGGATTATCGCACCTGAAAACTTTGTCAACATGTTATCCACTATAGTAGACAACTTTCTTATTTTGATGGAATTCGGCACAACTCCCAATGAAGGAATCATGGCTCCAAATATATCTCCTACCACAGCAGCTGCGGTCTCTCTTTTCTGGATACAATGGGATCCAGATGTCTTTTGAATCATCGATAGGTCATCCAGTTGATAAACCTTTGGGAACACTATACCCAAATAACATCTCCCCCACCATCCTTTCGGAAGACGATAATAGGCATTATATCCACAAATGTAATATACACCTGGAATGACAGGGTCAAGTCCGTTCATCATGAATGTCCATTTGGCCTTAAAGATAAACATATGTTTACACTCACTCGCTCCTACAAAAATGTTATCATAATAAGATTCACCTCGATATATACAAAATTTCCCTACATGCCAAGCGTCTAAAGCAATTCTCCCTTGTGTCTTTATTGCGGCAAAATCATAATTATCTACTGAAGTCCTCTTATGTAGCTCCTTTTCTAATTTCGCATTCATTTGTGCCCTTCTATCATCTGTGCGATCTAAAAAGCTTATTTCTACTGCAGAGAGCGAGCAGGTAAGATTTTCCCTATGAGCGTGAGCCGTTTCAAAAGGTAGCATTGGCTCGAAAAATTCCCTCATTATTTTAGCATCCCAATCTTTAGCAATCTGGCTTAGCTGCGCTATTATAGGAACATATGCAAAGGTAACATCATAATTTGAGTAAAAATACTGTATGTTAGTTTGACCATAAAATCTAGACATTACTATACTACATGTAATCCCGTAGGTAAGAGGCATGTGGTGATAAGTCACCCCTTCCTTTACTGATGTCGGTATCTGTGTACACACATAACAATCTTTCGCATCCATAGTCTCAACATATTCTGTTAGCAAGCGATAGAAAACGTTATACGAAAGTTCTTTCTTATCATGCAAAAGTCTCTCATCTATTTCTAATCTTTTCAATGCGGTTAGTTCAGTGACAGTAACAGGAGCAAAAGTAGAAGCGTCAATTTTCTCATTCTCACCCTTTCCATGCATTGCAAGCACTATTGCCATTATTATTAGTACACATGCAATTATCAAGCCTATACATACATATTTACAATATTTCTTTCTACTGTTTTGCGTCATGATCTGTATAGAATCAGAGAGCTAGAAGCACCTATAAAGAAACTATTTAGTAATTCAGTTACGAAGCTGAACGAGCGCAATGTTCACACAGTTTTCTTCAAGAGGCCAGTCACTTATCGGTTAGCAGCATTTGTCTCAATTCGGCAATAACTCAGTCTTTATCGGTTTAGCAAATGTCTCATCCGGTTTACCAATGTCTCAGCTGGTTTTATCACTTTAGATTGTAGCAAGCAATGTCATTTATCACCCCTTCAATCAACAGTGTCCATAAAACTTTTCTTTTCTATCGGTATCTCCTCTTCTTCGTTCTCGATGCTTAGAGATACAAACTCGTCAGTCCAATCGTCATTGACTGCATATGCCCATTCTGGACCGGAATATCTCCTGTTTGGTATCCTTTTCCTTTTCAATTTTGCTTCTCTTTTTGATTCTGCCTCACTGGTACTTTCCTCTTTGGCCAAGTCTTTCCCTTCACTTGAGGATGGTACCACGACAGACACTTCCTTTCTTTTCTCTTTCACTTTTGGCCTTTCTCCGTCGTTCAAACCTTCTCCAGTCCTTTGCTTAACTGGTGATATACTTAGTCTCCTCTTCGCACCATGTCCATTTGTTGGACCTGCGATCTTTCCTGAGGAAGCTTGAACCTTTTCGTTCTGTTCGGCCTTGTCCCCTCCTTCTGGGGAATCGATCACGTTCTCTTTTTCTTTTTCTGTATCGTCTGCTTCTGGGAAAGCCCTCCTCTGATCAGGCTCTCCTGCTTTTTCACCTTTTTCGAGCCCTTCGTCACCGTTACTTTCGTCAGGCTCTGTATCACTTTCAGCTGCTTCAGGCTCTTTGTCACCTTCAGCTGCTTCAGGGTCTTTGCTACCCTCAGCTGCTTCAGGCTCTTTGTCACCTTCAGCTTCTTCGTCGCTGTCTGAACTTTCTCCTTGGTCTTCCCCAAGTGAGTCGGACTCTTCGCCCTCCAATAATATCTCTCTCTCTCCTGCTTCTGCCTGTTCTCTTTCAGTTCGGTTTTGTTCTGTCTCAGCACTCAGCACTGTTTTATCAGGCACTGGCAGTTTCAGCGCTTCAACCTCCTCATCTGTGGGACACAACACTTTCTTTGTGTGACTGGCGTGGATCCAGTTGGGAACCCCCGCACACTTTACAGCGGTAGTTGTCGTCAGGATTACTTGGAAAGGGCCTTTCCAACGGGGTTCCAGACACGACTTCCTCACGTGCTTCTTTACCACGACCCAGTCACCTGCTTTCAGTGCGTGTCCTGGACCTTGAATCGGTGGCAAGGTGGTCGCTTCCACCTGGTGAGAGAAAGAGCGAACCACGTCAGCCAGACCCTTGCAGTAGTCTAACACCATATCATCTGTAATATTCAAAAGCGCGTTTGCGGGAACTGCAGGAAGCCTCATAGCCCTGCCCATGAGAATTTCATGCGGAGACAATCCAGTCTTTCTATCAGGGGTGTTTCTCATTGACATTAGCGCCAAGGGCAATGCGTCAGGCCATTTCAAATTTGTCGATGCACATATTTTCGCCATTCTTGATTTCAGTGTACCATTCATCTGCTCCACCAATCCTGATGCTTCAGGGCGATAGCTACAATGCAGTTTTTGCTCAATGTTCAGCGCTTCGCAGAGTAACTTTATCACCTCGTTATTGAAGTGACTTCCCCTATCTGATTCTAAAGAGATCGGGAATCCGAAACGTGGTATTAACTCTCTCAACAATAGCTTTGCAACTGTAAGGCTGTCATTTCTACGTGTGGGGTATGCCTCAATCCAGTGACTAAAAATGCACACAATCACCAACACATACTTCAGACCTCCATGCACAGGCATCTCGATGAAATCTATTTGCATACGACTAAACGGGCCACTTGCTCTACCAATGTGGCTCGCGTTCACAACCGTTCCCTTCCCTGGGTTCATCTGCTGGCAAGTGACACATTGATGGCAAACTGCTTCTGCAGCTTGACGAAATCTGGGGTTAAACCAATCAGTTTTGAACAATCTTATCATGGCATCTCTCCCTAGGTGAGCTTGCCCATGATAGAACCGCGCAAGCTGTGATAAGAGACTGTTTGGCAAAACAAATTTTCCCTCATTTGAAACCCATAACTCATCTGGTCTCTTTATACATTGTGATTTAATCCAGGAATCTCTCTCATCCTCCCTGACGTTATTCTGCAATGCTTTTAGTTCATCTATTGTATCTACGACCTTTAAGGCAAATGCTTCAGCTGGTTCTAGTTCTGGTTCACTTATCGAATTCCATTCATCTCTGAGTAATATACAGTTCAAGGCACAAAATCTTGCGACTTGATCCGCATATGCATTTCCCAGAGAAACATAGTCCTGTCCTTTTGTATGAGCACTGCACTTTACCACTGCAACTTCGGCTGGCATTTGAATGGCGTGTAACAATTCCCTTATTTTCTCCCCGTTTTTCACTGGGGATCCTGAAGAAGTCAGGAAACCTCTCTGTGACCATAGTTGCCCAAAGTCATGCACAATTCCGAACCCGTACTGACTATCAGTGTAAATAGTGACTTTCATCAATGCAGACAGTTGACATGCTCTTGTAAGGGCTACAAGTTCTGCTACTTGTGCAGAATAGACTCCTTGAAGCCAGGCCGCTTCCAGGACACCTGTTACAGTACATACAGCATATCCTGCTTTCAAAATTCCCATCCCATCTCTTAGACATGAACCATCAACGAAAACAATCTGGTCATTTTCATCAAGTTTAGTATCCTTAATGTCAGGTCGAGGTTTTGTGCAAAATTCAGTCACCTGAAGGCAGTCATGCTCGACGTCTTCGGCGTTCTCAATTTCAGCATTTTCTCCAGGAAGCAAGGTTGCTGGATTCAACGTAGTGCACCTTTTCAGCTGCACGTTCGGTGAGCCCAGAATTATCGTTTCATACCTTGTGAGTCTTGCTCCGGTCATGTGTTGCGTTCGGGAGCGGGTCAAAAGTATCTCAACTGAGTGAGGGACCATGACCGTTACTGGGTGTACCATCACTATTCCTTCACTCTGAGTGAGGCTGATACCAACTGCTGCTACGGCGCGCAAACACCCTGGGAGTGCTGCTGCGACCGGATCCAAGGTAGCTGAAAAATACGCTACTGGTCTGTTTACGCCACCATGGGCTTGAGTCAAGACAGACAAAGAACATGCATCACGTTCATGGCAAAACAATGTGAAAGGCTTTGTGTAGTCAGGCATACCTAAAGCTGGAGCCCTGCACATGCACTCTTTCAATTCAACAAAAGCATCCATCTCATCTCCTTTCAGTTCAATTTGATCCAAGGCATCCTTCTGGGTCAGTTTCAGTAAAGGCTTTGCTAGGGTCGAGAAGTTGGGAATCCACTGGCGACAATAGCCCACCATTCCCAAAAACTTCCTCACCTCCTTCCTCGTCTTGGGCGGACTCATTTGAAGTACACTCGTTATTCTTTCCTTCATTATTCTCCGTGACCCTTTCTCTATCTGGTGACCCAAGTATTTCACTTTCTTCTGACAGAACTGCAATTTGGAAGGAGACACCTTGTGTCCATTCCTCCCCAAATGGTTCAACAGAGCAATGGTATCGGCTGTGCAGCCACTTTCTGTCTTTGATGAAATCAGTAAGTCATCAATGTACTGTACTAGGGTTGACTCGAATGGCAATTCTAATGCCTCCAAATCTTTCTTTAAAATCTGATTGAAGATTGACGGTGACTCAGAAAACCCTTGAGGAATTCGACACCAACTGTACACTCTGTCTAGGAATTTGAAACAAAAGAGAAATTGACTGTCCTCATGAAGAGGCACAGAAAAGAATGCTTGTGACAAGTCGATGACTGAGAACCACTCGGCATCGCAAGGGACTTGAAACATTATCACAGCTGGATTTGGTACGACAGGGCAACACTTGACTATGATGTCATTTATTTTCCTCAAGTCCTGCACAAGTCGGACCTTTCCACTTGGCTTTATTAGTCCCATTATTGGTGAATTACATGGACTGCTTAACACTTCTTTCAGTACCCCTTGTTTTACAAATTCATCAATAAGTTGGGCAACTTTCATGAGGGTATCTTGTGCCATGTGGTATTGTGGGGTCTGGGGAAAGATTGCATTGGGCTTTACAGTCACATTCACTGGTTCCACTCCTTTCATCAATCCCACCTCTTTCCCTGTCATATCCCACACTTCCTTTCCGACTGTTTCCCGTAATTCAGCTGGAATATCCTCTTCAGTGATCATTGGGAAAAGACAAATCAGAGGATACTCTTCATCGACAGTTTCCATCTCACCCCCCTCTACACTGTCCTCTTCTTCCCCATCACTGCTCGTCTGGATTGTTATTCCTTCGTTCGAGCACATAATCGAACAACCCAATTTGCACAATAGGTCTCTCCCTAACAGTGCTATCGGGCTTGAGTCACATATCACAAACTGATGCACCCCTTGATAGTTACCGATGCTGACTGGTACCGGATCTGTTATTGGGTTCGTCAGGTGCCTGTTTGCTACTCCCACCACTTGAACTGTCCTCCCTGAGATTGGCAAATTTGGTACTTCACTGCTCTTAACAGTTGAACGTGTGGCTCCTGTGTCAACCAAGAATGAAACACAATGACCCATTACTCTTCCCTCTACGTACGGACCCTTTTGATCAACTTCCAATGATGCTGCAAGCACACAATCTCCTTCTTCTTCTGAACTTTCACTCTCCCATACATTGTTTATTCCACTCTCGCTGTGTAATGGGAACTGTTGTACTGTGCCATTTGTACTCATTACCTGACCCGAGACCTGTGGAGGAACCATCACTTGCTGCTGACTCATTGGTGCCAAAGGTATTTGCATTTGCTGATTAGGTACCATGGGTAACTGCTGTTGCATTGGCTGCATTTGCGTCATCTGCATACGAGGCATCTGCATCTGCTGCATAGGTTGTAATCCCTGCAACTGATTTACGGTTTGAAAATTTGGGCTTGGACCTCTCATTTTCGGTCCCCTCATTGTCTGAAATGCATTGACATCATTGTTTTGCTGACCAACACCTGCACCTGCACCTGCACCTTCCTGCACCACCATCGGGCACTCGCGTTTCCAATGACCGACAATTCCGCACACGTGACACGGCATCACCTTCTTGATTGCCTGCACACCAGTCACAACAGTGTTCAAATCCGGACCATTATTCGCAAAACCTCCTCTGCCTCTGCCTCTGCCCTGTGGCTGAAACGTCATGTTTCCCTGCAACTGCGGCTGCGGTTGCGGTACCTGCTGTTGGAACCCTTGCATCCCTTGCAAACCTTGCAGACCTGTCTGAGCTGCCTTAAGTTGCATCATCATCACCTTCTCTTTCAACTTTTTCTGTTTCACTTCAATTTCGTCGCTACAATATTTCGCATAATTCAACACCTCATCAATCGGTTTCGACTGCCAACAAATCAAATGCGACTTTATCATCTGGCTTATCTCTGGTCTCAGCCCTTCCACAAATCTGAACACAAAATGAAGCATGTCCTTCGCCTCTATTGTCTCTGTGCCACTGTAGTTCTTAAACGCCTTCAACAATCTCTCATAGTAACTATGAATCGACTCTTTAGCCTCTTGGGCCGTTCGATCGATCTTCTGCCAATCCACTTTTTTCGCGGCAACCTTCGTCTTCAAATGCTCAATCACCTTGTAGTACAAGCTCATCACCATAGGTGATGGTGCACCCGTCTCCCTGTCTCTTTCTGGTTCACTCGTCGGCCAACCTACAGCTCTTTTGCAATCCTCCCACAAATCTGCTGGAACTACAATCTCGAAGAGAGTGTTCAGGTCTTCCCAGAGACATTTTGCAAGCTTCACAAACCTGTCAGTCTGTTGATACCATTCGATCGGCTTCTCTCTCAGTTTGGGGAAATCATCCGTAAATGACTGGATGTCGCTTCTGTGCCATGGTACATGTATTAATTTTCCCCCTGCTGTCTCCCTCATTGGCAACATGGTTACTGCCTCGCTACTCTGTGGTCTTTTCTCATTGAGCTCTGCAGCACTGTCCCTCCTCTTTTCCTTCCTCTTTACCCATCTGCTTTCCCACTTGTCTAAACACCTCCACACTTGTGCACTCTGCAGCAATTCTCTAAGGTGCGCCTTCATACCTGCTGACCTCATATGTTCAAAATCTGTGGTCCCAAAATCCAACCTATAGCTCCTGCTCAAGTGTTTCATCTTGTCTATATCAACCCCGTTTTTGTCAGCTACTTCCTGCAAGCTTTTGTGTACCTTGTTCACTTCTTTTGTTATCCTGGGACATAGATACCTCAGCTCTTCTTCCGAGTAGGACTCTAACCTATTCACACCCATAGTCCCTTCCACCAATTCTTGTGCTTCCATGTTCAACCTCATCCTATTCACATAATCTTCTCCCTTCCCACTGTCCGAGCTTTGTGTGGAATTTAGACTGTTGAACCACTGTGTCAGCTGTTGCGCATTCAACCCCATCAGTGTAGCATTCACATCGACTGCCATTGATGGTTGCGGCAACTTTTCAGTGTTCGATGACAGCGGTATCATCAGTGGGGGACTCGACCTCACCAGTGTTGACTGAGCACATATGGGACTAAACTCCATCAAGGTCCCAGATCCAGTTGGCTGAGCCGCTATCGGAGTTATCCCTGGAGTGTTTTCTATGCACCTCCTTTCTGTCCCATTCTGCAGCATTGATCCCTGACCGCTCATACCTAAATTAGGCTGACTGTACAGAGGTACCGGTGGACCTACAGTAATGGGTAGCGATATCGCATCTGGGTTCTGTCCATTTCCCATGTTCTGAGGCATGTTCATTCCCACACCATGGGTCATCATTGCCGGCATGCCCATCTGACTCCCCGTCATCTGAGCATGTGCGTTTCCCCCCTGCATCTGCTTTTGAGGCATCAAAAACTGAGTTGATTCAGCTTGTGCCATTGCTGGATTGTGACCATTCTGTACTCCCCTTACGGTTGGATCTAGAATCATTCCTGCACCGTTGTCACTGCTGTAGTACCCTGGGATCTGCGGCTGATAATTTTCTGCTGGTTTCAGCATGGGCACATCTGGATATATTCTCCTAACCTGCGGTATCTGCGGGGTGAACAGTAGACTCGGGTCCTTAGATCCTGATGATGCTCCTGAACTCTGAGTTTCATTATTCTGTACCGATGCCGGAGGGGCAGAACTGGTACTTGGACCTTGTCCACTCTCTGCATAAGGTGGTGGACGGTCGTTCAGCAATTGCATGATTAACTCCTCATCCTCTAACTCCTCTTCTCTTCTCAACTTTTCCTCGTCCTCTTTATCTTTGGAACACCTCCTGTTTGTCTTACAGGTAGCTTTCTTACCTGTCTCCTCTTCTTCCTTAGTAATTGCGGGAAACAATTTTATCCCCTGCAATACATCTGACCTCCACACCTTCTGTGCATTATCCCACCTAGCGTCCGCTAGTGTCTTTTCTACCTTTCTTATCCTGTTCTCGAACTTATTTTGCTGTTGCTGTCTGGCCATCAGTTCCCAAATTGCTAGAGCCTCAAACTGGGCTGGCCTTGGAGGCACCTTCATGTCGTACATCGTGAATCTCAGATTTTCTAGAATCCTTATATTGAATGTCCCATGGATCGGGAATGCTACGCTCCCATGTTTCTCTGTCAACTTGTGCCATTGTTTTAGCCAAAGACACGGAGCTACCCCTTTTTCCTCCATTCCAATGTAAGCTGGTGTACCTTCGGGCGGCATCTCCTCTCCTACGCTCGCTTTAATGTAAGACTCCCCCTTCATCGCACTCCTGAATGCTTTAAAGAATTTCATTTTCTCGTCTTTTATTTCACAAAATTTGTAATCAATAGGTGACTTTAATTCCCGGAATACTCTTCGCCTGCCTTTCCCCTTCCAATCGAGCCCCACGGACTGCGTCCAATCCGTGCGCGACCCTTCTCTCCAACCAACCTATCCCAGCGCGGCTCCTAGTGACGTCACACTCACACACACTGCGGCTGACAAAGCCTCGCGGCTAGTCCTCCTTCACTCAGCTCCTCTCGTAACAACTTCTTGCATGTATCGCGAGCTACCAAAAAATAAAACAGATCTGTCGGTTTACTACAGGAAGGGTAACACAGTCGCTTCAGGACCTTAGGGACTTTTCACTAGCCTCGGCCGCTATTCCGTCTTTCTCGGTCCCCACGTTCGCAAGCAAATCTGACCCGCAGACCTACTCTCAACTTGTCAATGATCTATTCTAGTGCACTTAGAATCTTGTCAAAGCCCGAAGTCGAAGTTCCTTTCACTCCCTTAACACACGTACCGACTTGTTGACCACGCCCGATCAACCTACTAAACCGCCCAGACCACAACATAGATCAACATACTCCGGAGTCTCTTGACCTCGCAGGGCCCGTCTCAACAACAACAACCACGTGGACCTTTTTATGCACAAAGCGCCACACGCACATGAAGTTCGACGACTTCCCTACTCTCACACTCGGAGTCGCACCTCCGCTATTTCTATGAAGTTCGACGACTTCTCTACTTCTACACTCGGAGTCGCACCTCCGCTATCCTCTATAAAGAAAAAAATCCTCGCAACCTTTTCACACACCCTGCGGCAATAAGCTGTGCAAGCGCAAAACCCTAATTTCACTCATACCATCACTAGTACCGCCAACGCCGATTCCACACCTCCATTCTCTTCATTCGCAAGCTCCGAGATCCCGGGAAAGTCGCGGTGGACCTAGCCCATCATCATTCTGTCAATCAGTTTTATCCAAGAAAAATCTAATTCAACTTCTCGAATGGGGTCTCAAAGGGCGTAACCGTTAATTCAACACCATGTACTTTAAGAGTACAGGGTCCCAAAAGACGAAACCGTCCTCTGCTACCATCTACTGATAGAGCGGTCCGTACTAATAATTTACCTGTATTCGGACGCTCTTTAGGCCGATGAATCTTTTGACTAAGTGGGAACTCTCCGTACTCTTATATCAATCAATTGCATCAAATCAATAATCAATAACGAACATAAGCAATACCCTGCTCAACATAACACTTAACAATTAATCCAGAATACATTTCGGCGAACCCTGACCTTTCAGTCAGGAATAACCACACCAGTTTATTGCAAAGTTAGTGAATTTATTTCCCTATATTAACAAAGCTAGCACAATATAAATGTGTCTCAACACCAAATGATAAACATAAATGAACATTAATAGGTGTCCATAGCGGCGAAACAAGTGTAATCTATGCAGCATTTGAATAACAAGGCATTCGATAATAGCTATGCAAATCACTAATACGATAATCTGTAAAGAGCTAATTGCATACATTTAGTCAGCATAACAAGGTCTCAAATTGCATCGTGCAACAGAAGGAATCCTCATCTAACCTCAAATTAGCATCGGCATGTGGGACTTCATGCAAAACAATTTAGCAACATTAATTTGGAAAAACTCCTAACTAGGGATCTTGTCAAAAAATCAGCAGTTGGTTACCTAAAAGAAACACAATGCAATTGTACAATTTCCTTTCATATTTACCAATTACGATCAGCATACAAGGAAGTCTTTGTCTCACAGGTACCGTTTCTCGATCAGCATGGGTATCGTTTCAATCGGCATGGGACGGGGCAAAGGGGCAGGGGTGGACGGGGCAATTGCCTCACGGCGGCAAGGTAAAACTACTACTTCATGCAAAGGGATCAAAGTTAAAGTCTCTAGGGCAAGAATCATTTAAAGTCTCCTTCTCTCGATTAGAGAAAGCATCAAAGTATCTTTCAAAATGGCGTCGCAGCAAAGTGGGCCATAATAGCTACGAAGTCTGCAAAATGGCGGGATGTCCAATAATGGCTGTAATGATCTAATTTCTTCTCGTGCACCTGGTTTTTATAGACAACAGTTCAAATCCAGTAGGGTCTTCCATTGGAGGGTTCATAGGTTAGCTTCAAATTGTCCAATCAAAAACAACAGTTCTCAAGCTTTTACTTAAGCATACATTATCCTTGGAGATGGGTACGCAAGTTGCAACATTTTATACCAATTAGCTCACTTTCAGAGCCTCCATTGTCCGCACCTGCAGATCGACCTTGGAGTAAAGAGAAAATATGCCAAGCTGGCACGAAACTTTAAGATAAGCATGTGAACGATCTCAGTGGAAAAATACAGCTTCAAGCAAAAATACACGTTTAATAGCACATTGGAAAAATACGAGCATCCAAACCCGTGAGACCAGGCAACTAGGCCAAAGCCTCTACTAAAGTAATGCTCAGCTAAAACATTTCAAGCAAGCAAATCATAGCACACGTTTACGATTATGTCGGATTAGTGCAATTCTAATACATCACGTTATATAAAGCACGCTTATAAATGTTGGCAAACTACTCTAAGGGCACATTTTGTCCCCGTACAATCTTTATTAGTTCGGTTAAAGTCACACATGATTATTTCAACACTACGTTTAAGCGCCAGTAAATGTAAAACCTTCATTTCTGCTTCATCAGGAGTGTAGAAATGCCCGCTACAATTAATGTTGACCTCAGTGCAAGGGACCCAAGCATCATCAATTAAGGGCTGGGGGAGACCTGCACCCAACATACCACCCAACATGTGGTAACAGGAAGTATCTGATCAACACGAAAGATATTCAGGTGAGAGATTGGAATGTCCTTGCAAGTCACTTGATTGTCACAGAAGGAATCCCTCTGATGAGTGGGATTATATTTTTCTTTGGGCCACAGAAATATTTCCAAGATGGCTTTCATGCTTGTGCAGCTCTTATCTTTTCACTTATCTCGTTTTTTTTACTGATCTATCCTTTCCCAATATTTTTGCTTCAAACGTTTTGCATTCCTATTTATTTGGTCCAATATTTTTCCACATCACTTTTAGGGTTTCTTCTAAAGTGACAGCAACGATGAGGCACAACTAAGAACCAAGAAATTTGGAAATTTGCCTGTCTCAATATATTTCTTGGAGGGTCAGTGATTGACTGCAAATTCCTTTAATGGAATGGAAAATATCTAAGTCTGCCAAAGAACCCGGATTCCCTCATGCCCAGTCTTGAGAAAGAGCTCTACTGCAAATAAGTAAAATATCAAAATCTTCCAACAATATAGCTCCCTAAATGTAAGATGTAAAAAAGTCAGCGCTTAATTTGTGAAGGCAGTTGTCGTGCATTCATTTTTTGAGGTCAAGTATTATTTTTCCATCAATAGACTTTGATCCAAAGCAAACAGAGTGAGCGTTAGAAAACAGGTAAAGAAGGATTAAAAGAAAGATGGGAAAAGAGTGACAAGAGGAGAAAGTGGAGGTGAAAATGTACTTGTAAGGGTGAGATTATGGACAGTGTAATGTAGTGGAAGAAGGAGGGATGAGGTGGAAACAAGACATAGCAGACTTGGGGCCTGATTTAGAGTTTGGGGGAGGGGCCTACCCCATCCATCGTTTTACGATCCCGTAATAGCTGATGGAGATCGTAATACAGCGGATGGGCTATATATCAAATTTTTTATGGAGTAACCCGTCCGCCAAACTCTGAATCAGGCCCTTAGCATTTGACAGAACAGCTGCTGCGTTCCTAAGAAAAGCGCTGGGCCCCGGTTGTTTTTAACAAATTAATCACAGAAGTAATCACAGGAGTCTTGGGAGTCAGTGGACTGAAAAAGCTACAGGGACTATTGTCATGTTGTTGACTGGTGGCTTATTATAATTAGGAATCAGAACTGATTTGAAATAGCACTGAGAGTCTTACTTTATATACATTTGTAATGAGGGTAGATAGGCTTATCACACTGCACACAAATTTGAGAAATCTGAAAAATTGTCTTTTTAAGTTTACCTTTGGTCTAACAGCTGACAATAGGTCAGGTCTACCATTTTATTCAAAACTACCTTAATAAAAGTGCCACAGTTATGTGCGAAAACTTAGGGTTTCAGTTAGTATCTGCAAAACACAGTTGTAGCTGGAAGACTCCACTCCAGTATTCGGTGGAACAAGCTCAGTGTATACCACGATACTTCAATTAGGATTTTACAATTTTGGACAAGGCAATGGCAGTATGGAGTTCCACTTCTAGAATTGCTGATACAGTGTGGTATCACCACGCTGTTGGACTACGTTTCCAAATAAATGACCCAGTATTATGGAATAACATGGGGAAATTAATGAATATGCAGTACCATGTCTTTCTCGTTCCAAGCCATTTACCATGTGTGAATTTCTCCTGCATCTGGCAGGAAGCTGTGTGCCTAGTTTTTTACCATATGCTGTAAATTCGAGACAATTGTAATCCAAAATCGACAACAAAATTAAGTTTTATGGTCAGTACAAGACTACAGTTTCCCTCTTGACCAGGCCTAACTGTGACAAAGCTCATTTTTGAGAGGCTGACTATACACAGTAGTGAATTACAAGCTTTCCTGTTAGTCCATCACAACAACAGATTTGAGAAGCGGCCACGATTCGGAAGCTGGGACAAAATGCAGTGGGATCCCAAACCGTCTAAATGATGAATACGATTTGTAGGTGGAGAAATTCGTGCAAGAGGTACACCTTCAGTACCCCCTAGAGGGGATTTGTAGCCCACATTAGGTAGGTTCAAGGGAAATTGTTCCTCTCCACCTTCAGGCCCCTGAGGCAAAGTCTCATTGTGCCTCTCTGACTGGTACTAAGGGAAGTAATCCTGGATGAATGAAACCTAAACAGATTCAGAATTTTAGGATAATTTGAGATTCGTCAAACTCACAAACCTTTTGTAGTGTAAGGTGTTTCAGCCACTAAATCTGCATTAACACGGGGTCACCTAAATGCAAACCTTATTCTTATCACATGCAAATTTGATAGCCAGATTTGGATTGAAATGTACAATGAGATTGAAGATGAGTCGACCTTCAATTAGTTTCCTTCTTGTTATGTCGCGTGCTTGCGCTAAATGACACGCGGAGACAGGTGCTATAGTTAATGTTCTTTATTTAACTCTCACTCGCTATCTGAACCTCGCGCCCTTTTTCCCTCTATTTATCCCCTCCACCCACTCGTCCCGGTGCAGTCCATTCTACCCCGATGGTAGTAGGGTGGGGACTTTGCACTCACCACTTCCGTCTCTGTGCCGTGGTGTCGTCCAGCACCGGTGACGACATTACACTTCTCAGTGCAGGTCAAATCTCTGGAACATCATGAGAGACGAATTGGAGAAAGGGTTCAGCAGTGGTGATTGTGAAGCCACCTATGGGCTGATCTAAATTTTTGCGGAGTAGTTCCACTTGCAGACTTGCTCCCAGTAAGGACTCCTTAGTTTGTTCCTTTTTGCTTTCAAAAATTCTGGATAAAACATGGTGGAAAGGGCTAGCTACATTCTTAAACTGCATTTTATTCCCTATCCCAGGTTTATAAAGTCATATTAACCAACTACAGATGCGGGGAAATTGAACAGAAACCCAAATTTCAGACTAGGAATCCCTGCACCCTTTACTAGGCAACTTGGAATCGCCCCCCCCAGTATTAACTTGCCATTGCGTTTTCACTGGCTGTACCACCACTCTTTGTACGTATTGCCAATCTTGGTACAATTTGGTGGCAAATATATTCCTTCAAGTAGGTAGGAATGTGGTCCATGTCTGTGGCATAGAGCATGGGTAGTGTTAACAAGCAATTGCCACTGCTAGACGCCATCCAAGTTCCATCTCTAACAGCGTCCCTGCAGGAAGTGGGGGTAAAACACTAATTGCTAAATGTTTGGATACTGAGTGTCCCAGCTCAGTAGGTTGTTGAAGTAAAATAACTATAGCAGAGCCAGCAGAGAACAAAGTATTAGAAATGTGACCACCAGAGTTGGGGTGGAGCACCGGAAGATGCTGCGAGTTGGAAGGAATTGGTCAAACGTTGTTAAAGTTTAGATGACTTGCATTTTATCAAGAACACAAGTGAAACAACTGCTAAAAAACAAAAGAACAATTGTAAAATAAGGACATATGTTTCAACTGAAAAGTTAGCACACGTTGGCAAAGCTAATAGGTCTGTGTTTAAAGTGCTAATGCATGCATGTATAGCACATTCTCAATTTGCCAAAGCTTTTTTGATTTGGTCAGAACCCCCATTTTTTGGCAATTTTGGGAATCACGATTTTCCCATAAAATTTGAGGAGGCACCCGACGCCCGCTATTTTTAACTCCTCTGCCACCATAAAACATCATGTTGTTTGTTTTTTCGCTGTAGAGGATCTCCTGCCCTAAGACCATATAAAGCAGCCGAGAGGTAAATTTTCCCCACTCCTCATCCCTCTATCTCTTCTGGAGCAAGAGTGAGGACTCCTGCATGTCTCTTAAAGATACAGCTAGGAGTACAGGTCTGTCTATCTCTAAAGCATATCTCGATGTCAGGATCGAACTTCGAGGTGTGCTTTAGTGGGTTAATGCTTCGACATTAATTCCTGGCACATTAAGTTAGTGTATATATATATATATATATATATATATATATATATATATATATATATATATATATATATGTATATATATATACACAGAGAGACTGAGAGAAAGAGCTATAGATATATATATTCACTTAAAAAAACAAAGGTTACAGGGATGTTTTAGTTAGGAGTTGAATTTACTCGGACAAAACCATAGAATTTCAGCAGTAATGCTTATGGTTAGCTCAAATAACTATGACTCATGCCCTCAGGGTAACTGTTCTGCTAAATATTTTTACTGAGTTAGCCTGTGAGTGGGTGCATGAGTGTCAGAGTTGGTCTGTGAGAGGGTGCGTGAGTGTCTGATTGGGTCTGTCAGTGGGTGCACAAGTGTCTGAGTTGGTCTGAAAGTGGGTGTGTGAGTCTCTAAGTGAGTCTGGGAGTGGGTGCACGAGTGTCTGAGTGGGTGTGTGAGTAGGCTCATGAGTCTCTGAGTGCAGTGGTTCCCAACCTGTTGACTTCTGTGGACCCCCACTTTATCATTACTGGAACCCAGGGACCTCCAATGAAATCATTAATGGAAACTGGCCACACCCCTGCTCACTGTGTCACTTCTGGTAGCCGGGCACCCAGATCTAAACATTGTCAATCATTTGAACCACAAACCATTACACAAAATATACATAAACTAGCATTCCACCAAACACATACACAAATGATAACACATTTTAATAAATGTGCAAACACATAAAATAAAAATTAAAATAAAATGTAATTTTAGTAGGAAGGTTGGAGCTTTTATAAATTCAGTTGAAGCCACACATCATTCATACTATATTCTATTTGATACATCTAAACTACTCCCACAAATCAATCAGAAGATACTGATTTAATTATTTGCCTCCAATTTCAAATTCCTTAACATTTACAGTATGTTTTAAAAATGTCAAATATACATTTAGCCACTTATTTATATGCCCTTTATTAATCTGTTTATATTAGTTATGTTTCTAAGCAGTCATGGATCCCCTGGGGAGGCTCCGTGGACCCCCAGGGATCCCCAGACCACTGCTTGGGAACTAGTGTATGAGTGCATTTATGAGTGAATGAGCTAGTGTAATCATCGCAACATTACATGGGGCCATGCTGAGCACTGCAACATATTTGTGAAAATTGCACATAATGAAAAAAAGTCATGTTAAACTCATAATTTGACCCTCATGCACCCCTTTGTCACACGCCTGGGGTCAGGGTACCTCCACCCTGACCACTTACACCACTCTTTATTTTTCAGCCGGGGGGACCGTTTCCCGTTAACCTAAAATGTAGGCCACAAATTTCTGCTCAGATTGCAGCCAGCCAATCACAGCATTCTTGGTGGCGCATGCATTCGCAACTTTGCCGCTGTTGTCACAAATTTGTCGCAACGGATCAGCGGCCCTAGATATACACATTTATTTTCCCTTTAATATCTCAAAAACTACTGACCAGATTTACACCAAATAACAAAAAGCACAATCTTGCAGAACAAAATCTATCTTTCTGTCAGATTTGGTGTAATTGTGTCAAGGTGTTCAGGCTGTATCATCGCGTTCAAAACCCCCATGGGAATTAATATGGAAGGTACACTTTTTTTAAACACCCCCTCCCATTTTCTCAGCCCCCTCTTGACAGCTCATCCTGAAACTTTCCATTTGGAACAACAATCATCAGTACACTTTTTTTGGAACATTTTTTGAAGATTCATCAAACGACGCCAAAGACTTAGGCGAGTCAAAAAATGCTTTCCCTATGGAAACATCGTCCTAACTATAACTACCTACTCGCTGCTGCCAGTAGGTAAGATATATATATATATATCAGGCCTTGAAAAATCTACTCGCCCACCCAATATGGCAGGTCATATTTTATCAGGTCGTGCTATTTTTAGGACCTACTCGCCCATTCTGGTGAGTTGACAAAGATCAGGTGTTCAGTCCAGTCAGAAACGGAAGGAGCAATAAAGACATCTGTAAATCTAATTTTTATCTTGATACATTTGCTCTGAGTTCAGAGACAGAGGTCAAAATTCAGTTAGTCTTCTTACAATTGCCTTTCCTTTAACTGTAGAGTTCCAGGATTTTGTAAAGTAAACTGTCTGAGCTGCTGTACAAAGAGTGTGAAATAAAAGGCTGTAGGGTGTCAGATTTTTTCTAACTCACATTTAAATAGCTAATAAGCCATCTGTACAAACTTTTAAATATATTCCACTAGTTGTGAAAGCCTATATTTGTACTTCTGAGTGATGAAAAATATTGTAGTAGGATGAAAACAAATCAGAACTCTTTACTTGGTGATATGCAAATGATAAGTATGCTTTCTGAAACCCAATTGTCACAGATTGTTAATACACTATATAGTTTTATCAGTAAAGGTGCAAGTTAGTGTGTAGGTTTTTTGCTATTTCTTGGAAATTTACTGTTGAGTAAAGAACAGTGTGCTACCACATCATGCCTTAGTAACATATTCATTAAAAGTAAGTGTTTAAACATAAACTGAGAAATGTTCCTGCCCCTACCCTGATGGCAATGCTATTAGCAAATTAAGAAGCAAGTTAATGATCATGTATACCCTATATGTGGGCCAGATTCTTAGGTCCTCATTTATGAGGAAGTCGTGCAGCGCAGCAAAGCACCTTGCTGCACTACACTGCATGACAGAGAAAGGGCAGTAATGCGCCATATTTTAGGCCTGTCCTTTCCCATATGAGCAATGGTGTACAGTGGGCTCCCTACCGCCAACGCAGGCACCCATGCACCATGGCACTAGTGCACCTGCTCTGCATGCAGGATTGTTTTTGTACAGGAATGGATAGCTTCTTACACAAAAACAATCCTGGGACTCATATTCCTCTTTCTATGTGTGCTGCAGAATGCAGAATGCAGCACACAGAGGAGGAAACAAGGAGTAACAGATATTTCTCCTTGTTCTGCCTCCCCTGGGAAGGTGAAAGATTTTGGCACATCCCCACTTTTACAAGTTCTTGGAAATCTGGGGATGCATCAAAATCCATGAGAGATGCATAGAAAAAACCCATGCAGTGCCCATGGAATGCCTTCCCAGGGCAGACTAACTCAATGCAGCAATTTGAGATGCATTGTGTTACTCCAGATTTTTGGAGCCACTCAGAACGTGGCTTCAAAAGTCTGTCGTAGGTTTGTGTCATTCTTGCACCACGTTGCGTGGTGTAAGAGTGGTGCAAACAGCCTCATAAATAGACCCGACATACATGGAGCAAACGCTTAGTCTATTTAATCAAACTAAAGAGTATTTTTTTGTACAGCAGAAATGCTGAACTTACATTTTTGAAGGTGCACTCATATATGAGAATGAAGAAAAAGGTGATTCTGTAAAATAAAATATTTGCCTAGGATAACACAGTCTGAAAACTGTGTACAGGTCAAGTACATTACAGTTAGGTCGAGTGGATTATTCAAGTTACTCGACCTGCAGGTCTAGTAACATTTTATGATATTTCGAGGCCTATATATATATATATATATATATATATATATATATATATATATATATATATATATATATATATATATATATATATATATATATATATATATACATATATATATATATGTATATATATATATATATATACACACATACATATACACATATATGCCTCTATATCTCATTGTTTAAGGACAATCTCAGGAAATCAGATACCAATAATACTACTCCTTGATTTATAACTACTACAGTAGTAGTACTTACAAAATCAGGAACTGACTAAAAAACATTTGGATCATATAACAACGGATCAAGTCATAAGTAAAAGTATTGAGCCTTGGCCCGAAATCACTTATAAAAAGGCCAGATCCATTATGGATATTCTTGCCACAGCTTTTCTAACCCTGTGGGAACACAAACATGGCTAACAGAGCAAAAAGTATTTTCCAGATGCAGCTCATGCAAGGCATGTAAAGGCAGCACGAACTACATTCAATTGGAGCTCCCTATGGGCAGGACCAAATTGATCAGCAAATTTATAATCGGAACATCAGATTTCACGGTCTGTGCCCTAGAATGTCCATGTAAACCCATGTACATTGACAGTAACATTATCTCTTAAGAAGAGGATATTGTAGTACCTTCAGGTCATAAAAAACAATGATCCTACTTATCCTGTAGCATGTCACTTTGCAGGAATCCCTCAAAGTACCAATGAGTTGCTCACTTTCTGTGGTATAGACAGGATTGAAAAACACGTCTGAGTAGGTGACAGGGAGAGACGTTTAAGAATTCTGGAATTACAGTACATTATTAAACCTAATCCTAAATTGCAAGCTGGCCAGAACAATGATGAGGAATTACCAATACTTATTGGGCACTTCTTAATATGTTTGTTTTGTCTTCTGCTGCGATGTTATTATTGTCTTTGCACTGATAAGATGTGAGTATATACATGTATACTGCCATTTTGTGATTTGCTTTACCATGTTAACATACTGGCCTTCCAATTCAGGTGATTGTTAATCTATTATCTAACTTTGTTTATAAGGAATTGGTACAGATATTGATTTGATCACTAACTATAGTAACTTCATGTCTATATTGATTACCAGGTCTAACAGCTAGCCTAAGGTTTGAAATTTATGGGAAATATCAAGGAATTTTTAGTATGAGTATTTGCTCTATGTCTCGTATTTCATCCCAGAGCTAACATCATCAGTGCTTTTCTTTCTCTACATGTTTAAATATGTATGGACATTTGTACTGACACTGACCTAAATATGGGACCTGACAATATAGGTTACGGCCCACTTATCTATCAATGAGCAAAGTTAAATTATAGTTTGAATACAAAACATGGGACTGATAACATATGTATTGCACTGTTTTGCACTTTGCACTTTTCTCTCCTCTTCGTTACATTTTGCCATTTTGAAGGACTAAATTATTATACAGAAATTTCATTCAACAGGATAGCTATGACATTCTTTGTTCATTTCAATTGTGTATTTATTTATTTTATCATCAATGATTTGATATTCCAGTTAGAACATTAGTGGATTAATTTCTATAATATATATTAACCCCTTCGCTGCCAGGCCTTTTCCCCTCAGGTGGCAGGCCTTTTTTTGGCTATTTGGGGCAGTTTGTGCTTAGGCCTTCATAACTGTTTGTCCACATAAGCCACCCATGCCAAATTTGTGTCCTCTTTTTCCAACATCCTAGGGATTCTAGAAGTACCCAGACTTTGAAGGAGACCAAGAAATTAACCAAAATATAGTGACATTTGTATTTTTTATTTTTTTTTTAAATGCGAAAAAGGGCTGCAGAGGAAAGGCTTGTGGTTCTTCCCCTGAAAATGGCATCAACAAAGGGTTTATGGTGCAAAAATTACCAGCTTCCCAGCTTTCAGGAACAAGCAGACTTGAATCAGAAAACCAAATCTTTCAACACAATTTTGGCATTTTACTGGGACATACCCCATTTTTACCATTTTTTGTACTATCAGCCTCCTTCCAGTTAGTGAGAGAAATGGGTGTGAAACCAGTGTTGGATCCCCGAAAGCTAAACATTTCTGAAAAGTAGACAAAATTCTGAATTTAGCAAGGGGTAATTTGTGTAGGTCCTACCAGTTTTTCCTACAGAAAATAACAGCTGAAATAAAGAAAAAATATTGACATTGAGGTGAAAAAAACAACTATTTATCTCAACGTTTTACTCTGTAACTTTTTCCGGCAATGTCAGATTCTTGAAAGTTGTATACCGTTACGTTTTCTGGACTCTTCTGGTTGCGGGGATATATGGGGCTTGTAAATTGATCAAGAACCCTAGGTACCCAGAGCCAATAAATGAGCTGCACCTTGCAATGGGTTTTCATTCTATACCGGGTATACAGCAATTCATTTGAGGAACCATTAAGAATGAAAATAGGTATCAAGAAAACCTTTGTATTTACACAATGGGCACAAGATAAGGTGTTGAGAAGCAGTGGTTATTTGCACATCTCTGAATTCTGGGGTGCCATACTAGCATGTGATTTACAGGGCATTTCTCAAATAGACGTCTTTTTTACACACTGTCCTACATTTGGAATGAAAAAATGTAGAGAAAGACAAGGGGCAATAACACTTGTTTTGCTATTCTGTGTTCCCCCAAGTCTCCCGATAAAAATGTTACCTCACTTGCATGGGTAGGCCTAATGCTCGCGACAGGAAACACAACATGGACACATCACATTTTTACATTGAAATCTGATGTGTTTTTTGCAAAGTGCATATCTGTAGATTTTGGCCTCTAGCTCAGCCGGCACCTAGGGAAATCTACCAAACCTGCATATTTTTTTCAAACTAAACACCTAGGGGAATCCTAGGGGAATCCAAGATGGGGTGACTTGTGGGGCTCTCACCAGGTTCTGTTACCTAGAATCCTTTGCAAACCTCAAAATTTGGCACAAAAAACACTTTTTCCTCACAATTTGGTGGCATAAAGTTCTGGAATCTGAGAGGACACAAATTTCCTTCCACCCAGCGTTCCCCCAAGTCTCCCGATAAAAATGGTACCTCACTTGTGTGGGTAGGCCTAGCACCCACAACAGGAAATGCTCCAAAACACAACATGGACACATCACATTTCCCCGAAGAAAACCGAGCTGTTTTTTGGAAAGTGCCTAGCTGTGGATTTTGCCCTGTAGCTCAGCCGGCACCTAATGAAACCTACCAAACCTGTTAATCTTTTAAAACTAGACACCTAGGGGAATCCAAGATTTGTGGGGGCTCTGAATCCTTTGCAAACCTCAAAATTTAGCTAAAAAAACACTTTTTCCTCACATTTCGGTGACAGAAAGTTCTGGAATCTGAGAAGAGCCACAAATTTCCATCCAATCAGCATTCCCACAAGTCTCCCGATAAAAATGGTACCTCACGTGTGTGGGTAGGCCTAGTGCCCGCAAAAGGAAATTCCCAAAACACTATCTGGACACACGAAAATTATCAAATACAAAACTACCTGTTTTTGCAGGGGGGCACCTGCGTTTGTGGTCCTGGGCTCAGCAGCCATCTATGGAAACCTACCAAACCCAGACATTTCTGAAAACTAGACACCCGAGGGAGTCCAGGGAGGTGTGACTTGCATATATCCCCCTATGTTTTTTTACCCAGAATCCTCAGCAAACCTCAAATTTAGCTAAAAAAATCAAATTTTTCCCCCATTTCTGTGTTGGATCACCGCACCTGGACCATCCAACGTTTCCCTCAGTCTCCTGGTAAAAATCATACCTCACTTGTGTAGGTGGGCCAAGTGCCTGTGACAGAAGAGCCAAAAACATGTCAAAATTGAGGGGGAACCAAAGCGGGTCCAAAAGGGCAGTTGGAATAAAAACATTTTTAGGCTGACACATGCAGCAGAATTTTTATCGGTATAGATGAGACAATGCTGGGTGGTAGGAATTTTGTGGATGCCTGCAGATTCCAGAAGGTTCCATCACAAAAACGTGGGAAAAATGTGTGATTTCCAGCAAAGTTGGAGGTTTGCAGGGCATTGTGAGTAAGAAAATGGTGCGGGATGCATGTGAAGCACACCGCACTGGAATCACCCAGATGTTTAGTTTTCAGATGTGTCTAGGTCTTGTCGATTTTTCTACATGGCAGCATCCAAAAGTCCAAAAACTGCAGCCCTCACCAGTCCAAGTGGGACGATTTTGAGAGTTAGCCATGCTCTCATGGCCCAAATGTAAAACCAAAACCCAAAATAATCAAATGTCCTCTTGCTTGCCGTGGGATAAGATGTTCCAGTGTGCAGGGCGAGAGATAAAAGACTGTTACCCCCTTCAGTTGGGGTGGGGGCATAACCAGGCCCATACTGGTTGGTAGCCACCACCACACCAATTTTTTTTTTTTATTCCCTTGCATCTGGTATGCTTTCTGCCCTCCCCCGGAGAGTGGATCCCGGGTAATTGCCCCATCTGCCCACCGGTGGGCAGAGCAACTTTGACCCCACGTATTTGGGGTGGGGATATGGCCATACCACACCCTCTTATTTTGGAGAAAAAAATCTTCCCTGGTCTCTGGTGGGCTTTCTGGCCTACTTTGGGGCAGATGGGCCTTCCAAAAATAGACCGATCTGCCCCAAGGGGAGCAGAAATGGCCTAAAATAAAATTGCCCCCCAGGGGAGCGACCCTTGCCCAAGGGGTCACTACCCTTGCGTGAAATTGGCACAAAAAAAAAATCCCTGGTGCCTAGTGGTTGATCGACCTAATAAAAATAGGCCAATCTGCCCCCAAGGGGGGCAAAAATGGGCTAAAATAAATTTGCCCCCCAGGGGAATGACCCTTGCCTAAGAGGACACTCCCCTTGGGTGAAATTGACGCAAAAAAAATAAAAATCCCTAGTGTCTAGTGGTTTCTGCCCCCCTTGGGGGCAGATTGGCCTAACAAAAATAGGCAGAAATGGCCTAAATACAATTTGCCCCCCAGGGGAGCGACCCTTGCCTAAGGGGTCACTCCCCATATATTTAAAAAAAGTTAACATAAAAAAATATATATCCCTGGTTTCTAGGGGTTTCTGCCCCCCCGGGGGCAAATCGGGCTAATTATAATACGCCGATCTGCCCCCGGGGGGGGGGGCAGAAA
The DNA here is from genome assembly GCF_031143425.1 of Pleurodeles waltl. Classification (NCBI taxonomy): domain Eukaryota; kingdom Metazoa; phylum Chordata; class Amphibia; order Caudata; family Salamandridae; genus Pleurodeles; species Pleurodeles waltl. The sequence continues at coordinate 415,774,252 of NC_090448.1, read as the reverse complement.
AGGCCTAAAAATATTTTGCTCCCCTCATGTATAATCATAAATAAAAAAACAAACTCCCTTGCGTCTAGTGGTTTCTACGCCCCTTGGGGGGCAGATCGACCTAATTATAATAGGCCAATCTGCCCCGAGGGGGGCAGAAATGGCCTAAAAATAAATTGCCCCCTCTGGGGAGCGGGCCTTGCCCAAGGGGCCGCTCCCCTTATTCAATTACAACAACAACAAAATGTGGCATTTCTGCTGCCCGATCGCAGAACTGCAGAGAGAGACATGAAAGGAGAGGAAAGGCCTTTCCTCTCCTTTTATGCCTCTCTCACCCCCTCCACGTGATCGGAGGAGAAAAGCTTTTGCATTTGCGCTGGAAGTTCAGTGGGGGCAGCCTCTGATGAGGTCAGCGTGCGATCATCAGACGCCACAGGGGTTCAGACGGGGGGCGTGGGTGGAAGGGGAAGCGATTCCCCTTCCATCCCTGCCCAGAGGAGGGGGGTGCCAGGCCCCTGGGGGGAGCGCTAGCGCTTCCACCAGGGGCCCCTGTCTGGACGTAATGGTTACGTCCTGGGCACCCGAGCGGTGCTGCCCAGGATGTAACCGTTGCGACCAGGGCACCCAAGGGATTAAGAAAGATTATACACAGAAAAACATATGTGCTGAAATAAGCAGTAGAGCAAAATCATGTATTTTTATTCCATTGTATCAGCATGCTCATATATATGTTGTTGCTCTCTATGAGGTTAGAAGTGTATTTTTAGAGGAAGTTGAGCACACTCAAATTACTTTAAGAAAGGCCTCTGCGAAGCCGAATCGAGTCAGGACTGAGCACCATTTAAAGGGGTGTCTTTGCCATGAATTGCATGGAATGACAGTTTGGTGTGTGTGTTTGTGTGTCTCTCTCTCTCTCTCTCTCGCTCTCTCTCTCTCTATATATATATATATATATATATATATATATATATATATATATATATATATATATATATATGTGTGTGTGTTTGTGTGTGTCCTAAATAGCTGGGCAACCTGGGCAATATATGTTTGCCACATAAGAGCTGAATTTCAATATTCCCACAGCATCCTTTCCAACAAAGAACAGTGCACACTTTCAGTCAGATTACAAAGCGCTGGTAATGTGTACGACCACCTACTGAAAACTGTTTGTATTGTGCATGACCACACTCAGAATGTGGTAATACATAAAAAAGCCACTTTGCAAGTGAGAGTGCACACTGTTCTTTATTGCAAAAGATGCTAAGGGGATAGATGCACATGTATTTGTAAGTGTATAAATATGTAGAAAATGCATTCCCACAGACTAAAGATAGATTGGGGAACACTTAAATATCTTCTTCTAAGGTGAGTCATACTTTAAACTTAAAATCCAAAACAAAACTATACAAAACTAATGTCTAGTAAATAAATAAAGTGGCTCAAAATGCCACTAAAAACTCAATACTGTGCTGCAAAATTTCACATATTGTGGAGCAAAATGTCCTTGTTTATTCCGCAATCTGCGGGTCTGTTTAGTCAAATACCGGAGACAACAATATATATTTAAAACATTCATCTGAAACACATTTTTTTGGGCACAACAAAGTGCAATTGTTCTATAAAATGCTGACCTAAAATATCTCTAAGAAACATTTTAAAGCCCTGTATAGCACATTAGAGTGAGACACATGGGAGGAAGCCAGCAGGAGCACACACAGAGGGTTATAGTTGTGAAGTAGTCCTTTATACAGTCCAATGCAGTCACTGAAGTGGAAGGATTCACTCAAATAGCCTATAGATTAATATTGAACTGGGCTGAAACGGGAAACATCACTTACAAAAAGGGAATACAGCTCTATGCATTTACCACGCTGCCATAACCATGCATATGCGCGTAGCACACGTGCCTTAGCATGCATGCGTTTCACATGCATGCCTTTAGCAAGCATATCTTTAACACGCATATGCGTGGTGACGGTACAGAGAACAGTCTAGCAGTCCTGGCAGAAGAGGAAGGAGAAGAGAGCAGAGGAGAAAGAAGTAAGTGGGGCTAGGGTCGGTTTCGGGGAGAGGTTGGGTTAGTTTTTAGGACAGGGCAGAGTCGGGGTAGTTTTGAGGACAGGGCGGGGTAGGTTTTAAGATTCAGGGCGAGGGGTTGGGTACTTTTTAGGACAGTGCAGGGTAGGTTTTAGGGTACAGGGTGGGAGAGGGGGTCAGGTAGTTTTTAGGGTTCAGGGTGGGGGTTCAGGTAGTTTTTAGGACGGGGGAGTAGGTTTTAGGGTTCAGGGCGGGTGGTTAGGGTAGTTTTTGTGACAGGGAGGGGTAGGTTTTATGGTTCAGGGCGGGTGGGTCCGGGTAGTTTTTAAGGCATGGTAGGAGAGGATTTAGGGTTTAGGGCGGGTGTAGTTTTCAGGGCAGGGTGGGGTAGGATTTAGGGCTAAGGGTTGGGGCAGGGGTGTCAGAGTTACTTTTAGGACAGGGTGGAGTAAATTTTAAGATTCAGGGCAGGGGGCCGGGGTAGTTTTTAAGACAGGGGCGATAGGTTTTAGAGTTCAGGGCAGGTGTAGATTTTTAGGACACAGCGGGGTAGGTTTTACCGTTCAGTGCGGGGGGTCTGGGTAGTTTTTAGAACAGGGAGCGCTAGGTTTTAGGGTTCAGGGCAGGGGCGGGGTGGTTGGGATAGTTTTTAGGACAAGGTGGGGTAGGATTTAGGATTCAGGGCTGGGAAGGTGGAGTCAGGTAGTTTTAGGACACTGTGGGGTATGTTTTAGGATTTAGGGTGGAGGCGGGGATTGGTGTAGTTTTTAGGACAGGATGGGGTAGGTTTTAGGGTTAAGGTTGGGGCGGTGGGGTCGGAGTAGTTTTTAGGACAGTGAAGGGTAGGTAAACATTGCTGGAGTGGTAGGTCAGGGTAGTTTTTATGTCTGGGTGGTGCAGGTTTTAGTGTTCAGGGCAGGGTGGGGGTCGGTGTAGTTTTTAGGACAGGGTGGGGTAGATTTTAGGTTTCTGGGCGGGGTGGGGGTAGGTTTTAGGACAGGGTGGGGTTAGTTTTAGCGTTCAGGGTGGGGGGCCGAGGTAGTTTTTAGGACAGGGCGGGGTAGGTTTTAGGGTTCAGGGTGGGGATGGGGGGTTCGGTGGTTTTTAGGACAGTGCAGAGTAGCTTTTAGGGTTCAGGGCGAGGCAGATGTTTGGGGTAGTTTTTATAACAGGGTGGGGTAGGTTTTAGCATTTAGGGTGGGACGTCAGGGAAGTTTTTAGGACAGTTCAGGGTATGTTTTAGAGTACAGGGCAGGGGTTGGGGGTCAGTAGTTTTTAGGACAGGACGGAGAAGTTTTAGGGTTCAGGGCAGGGGTGGGGAGTCGGGTAGTTTGTAGGACAGTGTGGGGTATGTTTTAGGGTTCAGGGCGGCAGGGTTGTATTTAGGACACTGCAGGGTAGGTTTTAGGGTACAGGGCGGCGAGGAGGGTCGGGTAGTTTTTAGGACAGGGCAGGGTAGGTTTTAAGGTTCAGGGAAGGGGTGGGGGGTCAGGGTAGTTTTTAAGACAGGGTAAGTTTTAGGGTTCAGGGCGTGAGTCGGAGTAGTTTTTAGGACAGGGCAGGTTTACTTTCAGGGCTCAGGGCAGGGTGGGGTTTAGGGCTCAGGGCAGGGGTGGAAGGGGCAGTTTTAAGGGCTTGAGCTGGGTGGAGTATGGTATCAGGTATAATAGGGGTAGGGCAGGGGAGAATTTACCACACATGTTCCTTTACCAAACATACTTTTACAATGTAATTTGCAGTAAAGGTATACGTGATAAAGACGCGGTTGTTGTTGAGACCGTGCTATTAAGGCATGCGTGATATCCCATGTGTTGTTCCATCATACATCCAGCTGAGACAAAACATGATTGACGTCTCAAGCCAATGGCTGAAAGAGACTAGTTGAAGAAAGCCAAAGTTTGAAAGGAGCAGATCCAAAGTCGACTATGTATTTTGTAAGCAGGAGGTCTATTTGACAGCTGCGCTATCAAAACCCAAACCTAAAAACAGAGAACTGTGAAAGTGACAGAAGTATTTAACAGTAAAATAAATGCAACAGAACTTAGGTTCTTTTAGCTCATACCCACATTGACGTATAGATACTGTAGTAACAATATGGTAAAATGCTTACATTGATGACCAAAAGAGTTATCATGTAAAAGGGAGAACGACCGCGGTGTGCACTAAGTTGCACGCTTACCAGGTGCACTCAGTGAAAACCAGGGCTGAGTGCTACATTACAAAAAAAATTGCTGCCCTCAGCTCGAGAGCAAACTCACTGCAGCACTGGGGACAGTTCAGCAATAAAATATTGGCCAGTAGTTTCAAACCGTGAAATTGGTTTTAACTGCTTAAACAGTGCTTTAAATAGGAAAAAATAAGTGGACGTACTCATTAAAATCAGTTATGGGTGTGGTTGGTGGGTGGGGCCAGGGGGAGGGCTAATGGCGAGACATGATGATACATGAGACACTTCTATTGAGTATTCATACTGCCCTTGGATTGCCTTGTTTGTAGTCTTGAACTCTGCATATGTGCAGATTCTCTCTGCAAATGTGCCACATAATATATATAGTAATTAACAGCTAGCAAGATTCTGTGGACCTCAAAAATATGTATAGAGTCAATTGCATTTAAAGGGAAAGGTCAGGTTGAATGATCATCTCCCTGCCTCAAGAGTTTCAGTACAAAGCTGCCAGGTTTAGAACTGTGCTTAGTGGTCGGCAGGATCTTGATGATGAGTTCTACCCATCAGTATGTGATCTCGGCCTAGCTCTGTGTTATGTTGATCCGGTAGTGTATGATCTGGGGCCAGCAAGTAGTTTGGCCCCACAGTATGTGGAATTGGCTCAGGATTGTGTGATCTTGACCCAGGGTGTGTGGTCCAAAGCTAGTATTGAGTGAACATGGCTTAAAACTGTGTTTTTAAGCCATTCTTATCTGATTTTGGCCCATTGCTGTGGTGTAGGCCAGTATTAATGTTCCACCATTGATGTACTATCTTCTGCCAGTGATATGGGGTCTTAGCTCAACCCTGTCAGATCGTGGCTCATGAAGAACAGCACTTAGGGCCTGATTACGACTTCGGCAGAGGGGATTACTCCATCCCAAAGGTGACGGATATCCCCCCTGCCGAATTACGAGTCAATTATATCCTATGGAACACGTAATAGGGCGGGTGGGATATCCGTCACATTTGGGACGGAGTAATCCCCGCCGCCGAAGTCGTAATCAGACCCTTGGTTCCTAATGGCATGCATGAAAAATCTCATGATGAAGATGGGGAAGTTAAACTTATCTTTTAACTTTCTCATGCTTTCTTCATTGTGATGAAATCTAAGAAGAAAATACAGTATTTGGAATGTATGTATCTCTAAAACTATTAGGTATTCTCAATATGTTAACATGTGTACAGTAGTGACTGTAGTGTAAGTGGTCATTTTCCTTTCACCTATCTTCCCTGCCATAAAAGGTGATTGAGGGTGCAGCTCCTGCGGGACAGTTTCAACACACACAGTCTCCCATCACTACTTTCCCATTTTTTTCTGCTTAACCAAGTAACACCAATTCATACCTGTGCAGTCCTGGGCACCCCGCCTTCAGCACCACAGTTTTCAAGTTTTCCTTATTTTAAGGGCTCATCCTTATTCCCTCTTGCACATAAGGGGCATATTCAATTATTTTCATGAGGTCCATTGCATTTATATTGACTGGCCACACCAGACTATGGTAAAGGATCCTTAGAACAAATTTTGAGGGGTGCACCCTGGTAGTCACTGTGTGTGATATTAGACCTGAACAGTGCTGTAGGCCAGTGTTATGTAATCTCAGCACTGTGGTATGTTGGGCATTGACAGGACAGTATGGGAATGTATGCCATTGCTATGTATTGGACAAGTTCTGTTTCATATTGGGTGTGCGGTTTGTGATACTAACCCAATTTTTGTGCTAATGCCACAACATTGAGTGATCTTGCCTGCCTTTCTATTTAGATAAACTGGGCCAGCACTGTATATGGCCCAACATTATGTAGAGGAAATTGACCATGCATCTCATGAAGTGTTTATCAGCTTCGCTAAGAAGTAGATTTAATTGCACCTGATGCAGAGGCATGCGTATCCTCAAGACAAAACAGAATAGCTTTTCACAGTTAGCCAGATGTAGTGATTGTATTTGTTATTGTTATGAAGCTGCAGTGCAACTGATATAATACTGAGTTGATTTATTAAATTAACTGAAAGTGCCCCTAGTTCTCTTCTCTGGTTGCTGAATTTGAAAGTACCCAGCAAAGGTGGACCAAAACACCTGAGAAGGCCCAAACTGGATGTAGCTGCACGCTGTACATAAGGTGTGCTTGGGGTGCCTTTCAGGGGCCAGCCTTTCTTTACAAGGTGAAATCGGGAAGGCCTTTTGCCTTTACATGTGTTAATAGCGGGTGATGTGAAGACCTGCTGGAAAAGACTCTATATCAACTGGAATAATCCCTAAATCATTAATGCAGCCAAGCCATCAACAGCAGCACTATTGGCTTCATCAAGTTAATAATTGTTGTGCCCTTGGAAAGTGACAGGAATAGCAGCATTTATAATGACTTCTAAAATACTATAATTCTATAATGACCTACCTCCTACGCAGATGACACACAACTTATCATCCCTATCAATAAAAATGTGGAGGAAGTTGCGGCTCGTTTTAACACCTGTATGTTAGCTGTAAATAGTTGGATGAAGGCCAATTGGCTAAAACTGAATTGCGAAAAAAACGAGATTCTCTGCTTTGGTATTAGCAGGGAACATTGGTCCCCGAGTTGGTGGCCTAAAGAGTGTGGCATTCCCCCCATCCCGGGTTCCACCTCAAGGAACTTAGGCCTACTCTTTGATGACCATCTATCTTTTAAACCTCAGGTCAACCAGACGGTCCAAACCTGTATGTGGATCCTGATGAAATTGAAGAAAGTTTTTCCCTATATTAAAAAACAATGGAGAATTACAGCTACCCTGTACCTTGTTCTGTCCAGATTGGACTACGGTAACGCTCTTCTGCTCAATCTGGACAAAGGATCCCTCAACAAATTGCAGTTGATGCAGAATACTGCTGCTAGAATGCTATTGAACCTTCCACGATTGGCTTCCACTAAGGATAGCCTCAAACGCTTACATTGGCTTCCGGTAGCCCAACGGATTATTTTTAAAACTCTTTGTATCACTCACAAAGCTACCCATGGGATCGGATCTAAGTATCTGACGTCCAAATTACAATGGTATAGACCCAAAAGACTGCTGCGTTCTGCTAGCACCTATCAACTTCAAGCACCAAGAAGGTGAAGTGGGGTGACAAAGCCTTCACTATCATGGCTGCAAAGAATTGGAATCTACTCCCTCTGGAACTTAGGAAAGAGCACAATTATCTTACTTTCAGGAAACGGGTCAAGACTTGGGTTTTTCCACATTAGGTCCTGACCCTGATCCTTTTCTTCGCTTCCGGGCTTCCACACTCTCACCTTTGTCAGCGCTTCGATGCCTACAGGCCGGAACGCGCTTTAGAAATACATTATACATACATACATACATACATACATACCAGTTGCAGCACATACCAAAACATGTGAGAAATGCATTAATATTAATAAAACAGGTTAACTTGTCACACAAAATGAGTGATAATATGTTAATATTTTCATGTTTTGTAATATTTTCAGCTTCTAAATGCCATACTCTTTTATGCTTGCATTTGCCACGATACTTACATATTCTTGAGTGCGTGCACACAGAAAGAAACACACATACATGCACGCACAAAGCATTCCCAAAGCATTCCATTTATTTTCTTTAAAATACCTCCTGAGTGTCCTGATTCTCTCTCTCCCTTTCGGTTGCTTTTCTCTTACACACAAACATGCGCACACAAGCAAGCCAACACAAGCAGATTTGATAATCACAAGTTGAAATATTACTTTTGTAATAATAGGAAGAGTCGTTAGTTCTTAAAAGCAACAATTGTCTCTTGCAAGCACAAAGTACCTGGTTTGCGTCAAAATTAAACGCACGAAGACCACAGAGGAGGAGATGCATGGAAAAAGGTAGGTGTGCGTCAGTTTTCTGGGCACACACAGACGATACGTCGATTCTTTTCCACCCGGTAAGGCCTTTGCGTCGAATTCCGGCCTGCAGGCTTGAATCCTCTTTGCAATGCAAAGTCTTTTAACGCCCAGAGACCATGCGTGGAAACCGTGGGCGTGTGGGACAAAGTCACGGCTGTTGCGTCGATCCGGCGGGCGGTGTGGTGGAGTTTCTGCCGCACGGCTGGCGCTGCGTCAATTCCTCTCTCAGGAAGTCGGGCTGGGTTGTTCCGGCTAGGCAATGCGTTGATCCGGTGGGCTGTGTGTCGAAGTTCCGTTCGCCACGTTGGCACTGCGTCGATCTCCACTCAGGGAGCTGGGCTGCGCTGTTCCGGGTCGGCAATGCAGTGATTTTCTCACCCCCTGGACAGGCTGTGCATCGATTCCGGCAGGGCTGTGTGTCGATTTTCGCCACACAAGGAGTTTCTTTGCAGAGATGAAGTCTTTTTGGCCCTGAGACTTCAGGAAACAGGAGGCAAGCTCAATCCAAGCCATTGGAGAGCACTTCTCAGCAAAGTCAGAGGCAAACAAGGCAGCAGGGAAACAGCAAGGCAGCAATCCTTTACAGCAAAGCAGTCCAGGTGAGTCCTTTGGGCAGCCAGGCAGCTTCTCTTGGCAGGTTTCAGGTTCTGGTGCAGAGTGTCTGTCCCAAGAAGTGTCTAATTGGTAGGGTCAGGGACCCAGTTTATGTACCCAAAAGTGCCTTTGAAGTGGGGGAGACTTCAAAGAGTGGTTTTGAAGTGCACAAGGTCCCCCTTCAGTACAACCCTATCTGCCAGGGTCCCAGTAGGGGGTTTGGCAGTCCATTGTGTGAGGGCAGACCACTGTCCTTTGAAATGTAAGTGTCAGGCCCTCCACCCTTCCAGCCCACAAAAACCCACTCAGTATGCAGATGTGTGCAGGTGTGACTGAGCATCTTGTGGTTGTGGTTGTATAGGTGAAATGCACAAGGGAGCTGTCAACCAGTCCAGCCCAGACATGGATTGGAGACAGGATTTAAGTGCAGAGAAATACTCACTTTCTAAAAGTAGCATTTCTAAAATAGTAATATAAAATCCAACCTCACCAGTCAGTAGGATTTTGTATTACCATTCTGGCCATACTGAATATGACCTGTTTACCCCTTTCTAATCAGAATCTACCACTCAAACAGTTTATGAGGGAAGCCTTAATGTTAGCCTATGAAAGGAGCAGGCCTCACAGCAGTGGAAAATGAATTTAGGAGTTTTCCACTACCAGGGCATATAAAACACACAGATATATGTCCTGCCTTGTACCTACACAGCACCCTGCCCTATGGGTTACCTAGGGCCTCCCTTAGGGGTGACTTATGTATAGAAAAAGGAGCATACTTTTAAATGCCAAGTCAAAATAGCAGTGAAACTGCACACAAAGGGCTTGCAATGGCAGGCCGGAGACATGGTTAAGGGGCTACTTATATGGGTGGCACAATCAGCGCTGCAGGCCCACTAGCAGCATTTAATTTACGGGCCCTGGGCACATGCAGTGCACTTTACTAGGAACTTACAAATACATTAAATGTACCAATTGGGTATGAGCCAATGTCACCATGTTTTAAGGGAGAAAGCATATGCACTTTAGCATTGGTTAGCAGTGGTAAAGTGTACAGAGTCCTAATACCAGCAAAGACTGTGTAAAAAAAAGTGGAGGGAGGGAGGCAAAAAGTTGGGGGTGACCACCCGGAGGCTGTCAGGTCTAACAAAAGCCATTTGAGCTCCTTACCTTCCATAGCTTTCTTAATTGTGGCTGTTAGCAGGCTTTCTAGTTTCCACTGTGTTCACAAATTCACAAGATAGTGTGAAAGTGATTGACAGTGCAGGGCCTGAATGGACCCCTCTGTGTCAACAGAGTGATGGAGAGCACCTGGACATTATGCTAATGAGCCCAAGCTGAATAGTTCAGCATTGGCTCAGCTCAGGGGTACAGAGATGCTTTGGCTGTCAGAGTGTCCTCCAGACAGGCTCCACTCTGACAGTCTCGAACTCAGCAGCACTAGCAGCAAACTGTACCTATCTTTCATGAGTAACGGTACTCTTCTTGATATCAGAGAAGTACTGGTGCTTGTAGCTGTAAATGCCGGTACGCAGTACCTGTAAGTACCAGCCCACTTAAAGCACTGTCAACAGGTGGGCCTGATTTAGGTGAGGCGGTGAACCTCTCAACAACCACCAGACACCCACACATATGAGTGCAATATGAGTTCTGTGATGGGGAGGTTTCTGAAGATCTGAGAGGCACCCATGCCCACTTCCAAAATTGTAACTGTAATTGTATTTATAAAGCCTGAGGAGGTGTCAAAGCACTTTTCGGCGCGTAGCATGCTACTCCGGAACCCAAAAGGATTAGTGATGGATTAGTATAGAGAAATACGAGCACAGTATTAGTATTAGTATAGGGAGGTATGAGTTAATTTGAGCAGAGGACATGTGAGTCTGTTAGTTGGATTGAATAGAATAATGGAGAAATAGAGAAGGGAAGCATCCAGAAGTGTTAATTGGGAGATCATAGTAGTAAGATGAGGTCTGGGATGAGTAAAGAAGAGATGAAGGAGGGAAGAGTCTGTAGAAAGGGATTAGGGAGATGATAGTAGTAAAATGGGGTTTGGGATGAGTCAAAGGAGAGATAAATGATGGAGAATTTAGTAAGGTTGTTTGGGAAATCATAGTAGTAAACTGAGGTTTGGGTGAGCCAGGAGAGGTAGTGGAGGGAAGAGCCTGGGAAGGGTTATTTTGGAGATCATAGTAGTAGAATGGGTTTGGGATGAGTCAGACAATGGAGATGGAGGATAGATTGATAGAGGAATAGGATGATGGTGAGGCAGAGTAAAGCTTTCGAGAAAGTATTTTTTTTCTCTTGTTCGGTAGGACTAAAGTAATAAATATATAGATACATATGTGTAAGGAATATAGAGGGTCATTCTGACCCGGGCGGGCGGCAGACGCCGCCCGCCTGGCAGGAACCGCCAAATGGCTGCTCCGCGGTCAGAAGACCGCAGAGGCCATTCTGACTTTCCCGCTGGGCCGGCGGGCGCCCGCCAAGGGAGCACCCGCCGGCCCAGCGGGAAAGGCCCTGCAACACAGAGGCCGGCTCCGAATGGAGCCGGCGGTGTTGCAGGGGTGCGACGGGTGCAGTTGCACCCGTCGCGATTGTCTGACAGTGAAAATCATGCTGGGGCCCTGTTAGGGGGCCCCTGCACAGCCCATGCCAGTGGAGTTTTGAGGCGATGTGCCAATCTTGAGAGGATGTTTCTTTGTTGAATGTATTTGGTGATTTTATTCCTGATAAAAAGTGGTCATTTTCTATGTATTGCTTTGTGGGTGATACAAAGCAGCTTGAAGATGGATCTTCCGGCAACTGGTAACCAATGCAGGGCCCTCAAGGCAGGAGAGATGTGGGCTTGTAGCTTTACATGTAGGAATAGTCTGGCAGCTGAGTTCTGATTGCTTTGTAATTTTCTCACAGTAGATGGAGACCACTGGTGTAATCCAGTTTAGATAGTAAAAAAGAAAGAATAGCTTGCACCTTGTGTGGCAATCCGAGGTGGGGGAAGATGAGTTCAGAGTTTTTGTGGTTATGAAGCTTGATCTTGCTACTTTATCCACTTGGGCATTCATTGTTAACTTGCCGTCCATGGTAATTCCAAGTTTTCTAAGTTCCTTAGATACTTTAGGAGGTGGTCCCAGATCCTCAGGCCAGGCGCAGAGTGCGTCATAATTTTTCCAATCCCCACATGTGAGTATTTCCATTTTGGAAGCATTCAGTTTGAGATGGCTCCATGTCATCCGCTAGACAATGGCTCTGAGGCAACTGAAGATTTGTGAGTTTCCAATGTCTTTGGGGCATTCCAGTTTAAGAAGTATTTGTGTGTCATCTGCAAAGTTGTATCATGTGAGCTGAAATTCATTGATCATTGCCAGTGATAACATCATGTAGATGTTAAAAAGCATGGATGAGAGAATTGAGCCTTAAGGGACACCTAGTTTAGGGTTTGGACGAGAAAGGGGGAGTATGGGAAAGATCCGTAACAACGCCTGCGTTGTTCATGCAAGCCGAACAACGCAGGCCTTTTTCTCTGCCTTAACCACGGTTGTGCTGAACAACGCACATGCGTGGTTAAGGCAGAGAAAAAGGAAGATCCATCTAGAGAGGACGCAGTCAGATAAGTGGGGCCGGGGCAGGGTTGGGGGTAGTTTTTAGGAGTGGGGGTGAAGGGGTTGGGGTGGTTAAGTTTTTTTTTTTTTTAGGGGCGGGGTGAAGGGGTCGGTACTATGGTTTTTAGGGCGGGGTGGGGGGTCGGGGTTATTTTGTTTTTAGAGGCGGGGTGGGAGGTCGGAGTAATTTTGTATGGGGGGTGGGTTTTTAGGGGTGGGGGTTGGGGTAATTTTGTATTTAGGGCATGTGGGGGGGTTGGGTTTTTAGGGGCAGGGTGGGGGTTGGGGTAATTTTGTATTTTGGGCTGTTGGGGGCGGGCTATTAGGGGTGGGGGTCATGGTAATTTTGTATTTAGGGCGGAGTGGGTTTTAAGGAGTAGGGGGTCAGGTAATTTTGTATTTAGGGCGGGTGGGGTGGTTGGGTTTTTAGGGGCGGGGTGGGGGTTGGGGTCATTTTGTATTCAGGGCAGGTGGGGGGTCGGGTTTTTAGGGGCGGGGTTGGGGGTTGCGGTCATTTTGCATTTAGGGCTGGTGGGGGATGGGTTATTAGAGGTGGGGGTTGGGAGGTCGGGTTAATTTTGAATTTAGTATGGGGGTGGGTTTTTAGGGGTGGGGGTCGGGGTAATTTTGTATTCAGGGCAGACAGTGTCGGGTTTTTAGGGGCGGTGGTGGGGTTGGGTAATTTTGTTTTTAGGGGTTGGGTTGTTTTATTTTTGGTGGTGGGTGTCGGTTTTAGGGCTCAGGGTGGGTGGGGGTATTGGGGTCGTTTTTAAGGGTGGGAGTTGGGGCACTTCTGTTTTTAGGGTGGGGGATGGCATGCGACGACCACAAATGCCGCTTCCACACATGCCTTTACTAGGTATGCCTTTACAACGAAAAATCATTGTAAATGTATGAGTCGTAAAGGCATGCAAACAACGTGGTCATTGTTCTGACCATGTTGTTCAGGCATGCGTGAATGCCGCATGCGTGGTTCCATCATACAACTGGGGAGTACGGATAGCATTTGTTCTGTTTTGAAGGTAGGCTATGAGCCAGTCGAGAGCCCTCCCCATTGTGCTGGCTTTGTAGAGTGTTTGTATTGGGGTGTCATAGTCAACTGTGTCAAAGGCAGCTCAGAGGTCCAAGAGAAGTCGTGCAGCAACTCCATTGTGGTCTATTGTGTTTTTAAGATTATCCTAGATGGCAATGAGGGCAGATTCAGTGCCTCTTCTTGGGTGAAATCCCGCTTGGTAGTCTGAAAGTATGGCGTTATCTTCAATGAATTGTGACATCTAGGCGAGTGCTGCTCTTTCTATCAGTTTGCGCAGGAAAGGTCTATTTGTAATTGGTCTGTAGTTATTGGGGGTCATGCGGCTTCAGGTTCTTTTCTTTAATAATGGGCGTATGCATGCCTTCTTAAGGTCTTCAGGAAAGATTCCTGTAGTTAATGAATTGTTGATGATTCTTCTTACTGGTGTGACAGCAGAGGTAGATAAAAGCGTATTCTTGAAGATGTGTGGTGGACAAGGGTCAGAGGGCAGCCAAAAGGCCAGCTTGCTTTGACCAGATCCATACATTCACTTTGTGATATTTGTTTGAAGGAGTGCAGAAGCTGGGTCGGCTTACTGTTGGAGGGGATTTTTGGAAACGGGTTGGCTCTGGTGGTTTTCCTTTGTTTTACATAGGAGTTCAACATGCCTGCCTTGGTTGTGTAATGACGCCTTTACGTTTATCTCACTGAGTCTGACCAGCTTACTATGTCGCGCCAGGGCTTAGTTTGAGCCGGTGACTGCAGGAGGGATCAACTGGCATTCATTTTGCTGTCTAGCACTTATTTTACCTCACCAGATTTTCAGAGTAAGAGAATAACAGAGATCAAAAAAGACAAAAGGGGAAAGAAGGAGGAAGAAAAAGACTGTAAAAAGCAATAAAGGAAAAAATCAGGAATGAAAACGAACCTGAAAGTGTAAGATAAAGGCAAAGGGAGTGTCTGGTGATGGAAGAAAGAGGCCAGAGGTGGAATCAAGACTAAGCAGCCTTGGTATGTGGTACCTCGATATTGGTAGCACATGCCGTGGACTTCCAAGCAAAACTTTGTATCCGGGCACTTATTGTTTTACAAATAAAGCATTGTGTGGGGCACAGCCATTGCTCCTGTGCATGACTCCGTAAAATATTCAATACACAGAGCCAAATTATTTACCTCATCCACGTGGGGTTACGCCCTGATGCCAATGAGGGAGCGAATGCCCATTTGGCATCATACTGGCCCATATGCCAGGTCACTTATGTAATACAGGCCTCTGGAAGTCCCTTCCTACAGCCTCTGCTAATGTTAACCAATAGACATGAAGAGCAAAGTGTGCGAAGCTTTCCTTGTTGAGCTATGAGCCCTTGAAACACAATGAAGGCTGCATGAACTGGGAAGGAGACAGGAGACAGCTCCTAGACAATGGTGAAATAAAGCACGCGACCAGAGTTCTTCCTGTGCAGAGCAGAGGACGTGCTACTCCGCCACGCATCCTTCCTTCCTCTCGCGTCATCAGTTCGCCTTACAAGGTCAAATCTGTAACATATTACAGCATGGTCTACACATCTCAACCTCAAACCACACCACTACTGGGCCTGGTGCCGCGACAGCAGCTTCTTCCCCCCGAAGTAAGCCTGGCGGAGGCGCCGGAGCTGGTCTGACAATGCGTGTACGGCTGCTGACTCACGGAACATGTAGACATTATTCAAACCCCTCGCGTCCACCATGCTGAATGGACGTAGCTATCAGTAGTGCAGCGGGTGCAGTGACACCCGAACCGCGGGTGGTCAGATCCGCGCTGTATTCCAATTGTGCCTAAGAAGGGGGCGGGTGCATTTTACATGCTTGCGTAGGGATTATGGCAACCTTGCAGCAACGGTGGTGGGCGGGAGTGTGGTGGGGGATTCACAGTTTGCAAGGGTTAGTTTCTCATCCGTATAACTCTGAGCCAACTCCTACCAACGACTTAAGCTAGAGGGAATTTTATAGGGCACTTAAGGATCTGAACAACTACATAAATGCAACTAGAAAACCAGACTAAAGCTAAATAAAAGCGTGTCGTGTAGGTCACAAAAATCAGTCAGAATGCTAAATGACAGATTACAACTCAAGGATGTCTAATTTATACCTTCAAGGTCGATATGAAATGATCGGGAGACCCGCTCGTTCCTTACCCTGTTGGAAAGTTCATTCCCCCAGTTACAAATGGTTTCCATATTATTCAGTTGCTGACGTATGGTTTGCAGTTAGAACCCCTGTGACAAACATTCCATGTATATCAGTTTCATTTGGAAATAGGCTAATGTTGTTCAAAGGGATTTATTTGGCTTAGTTTTCTATTTGTACTTAACCAGTGAAAAGTAACTTTGCCTCTTTTCTGATGGACACAGGCCACGCAACGTGGCAAAACATACTATGCTGCAACTAGATACAGTGCAAACCATTGGTGTGTGATCGACTGGGACTTCTACTGTGAAAGGTTTACAAAGCGAGCATGAAAAAACGGTTAAAGCTTGTGCTGGTGGAGCAGGGATGCTAGAAAAGTATGAAACGTTGAAAACTGAAAATTAGGTCATTTTTTTCAGTAGTGTTTTAAAGAAGGTGACACAGCCTGTTGACACGAGTAGCACATGTATTTAGAACTAGCCGAATGCTGGTCAGGCCGATTTCAAAAGTATGGCCGAAAAGCCTGGTTCAGTGGCATAACACAAAATGTGTTGAGAGGTCCCTGAGTAACCCATTTCTTACATATATACATTGGCATTGGGCTGAATGGGGCCCCTGAAGGTTTGGAGGCCCCTTACAGGGTTGGGGCCCCATTGACACCAGGGGTCTGCATAACGCCCCTGGCTTGGTTCACTCCTATTAGCACGGTCCGCAGCATGCTCATGCCCAGTAGTGCAAGGCCCATTGGGCTCAAAGGGCTACGGAAGCCCTCCAACACCCCCTCCTCCCCTCCAGCATGTTTCTTAGACTGGGCTGCTGCAGATTCCAGGACACACAGGGCCATATTTATGGCCTGCAGATCAACGCAAACCTTAAGTGAGATTCACAAAGCCATGCAAGGCCACCTTGCTTGCCCCTTCGTGGCCTCATAAATATCGAGTAATGTAACGCAGTGTAAATCACTGCTTTATATTGATGTCCGCCAGGGAGGCATTTCCATGGGTGTTGCGTGGGTGTTCCCACAGAACACACATGGATTTCGACGCATTCCCAGACTTACAAGAACTTGTTAACCTCTGAGTGCGCAAAAAAGATACGCCTCCCCAGGAGAGACGTAACAAGGAAAAACATCTCTATTTCTCTTTATTTTTCCCCTTTTCTATGTGTGCTGCATTCTGCAGCACACATAGAAAGAGGAATAAGCCTCTCAGGATTTTTTTTGTGCAGGAAGGTGCATGGGTGCCTGCGTTGACGCTAGGCTGCCTAAAGGGCGCCAGCAGAAGGGAAGGGACAGGAATCTGAGATATTCTTTTAAATACCGCTGATTCCTGCCCTTTTCCTGTGATGCAGGGCAGTGCATCAAGGTGACTTGCTGCGCTGCCTTGCACCACAAACCCACAAATATGGGCCTTTGTTCTTTAGCTGATGTGTGCTAGGTTGCGCTGGAGATGGAGCCTCAATGACAGCCTTGTACTAAGTATTTGGTAGTTCATCCAAAGGTTGAAATGTATTAAAAAAGTCTAACTGTGATCCTGAGTGCAACAGGAATAGGTGGGGATTTAAGGGCACGGCCAGAGATGTGGTTAATAAGAACAAATTAATCTGCTTCTATTTCGTTGACCTGTTATGGTAATAGTAAATTATCATGTAAATTTATCAGTGGTAAATCCGCCCAGTACCACGCAACTCATAATGAGGGCTTAGTGTTTAATATAAAAAAAGTGTGTTAAAAATATATTTTTAGTTATTCACAATCAGACTGTACCCAATGGACATCTTTTTTTAGTTAGAATTACATACTCGAGAACAGAACTCATAACACCCTACATTACCTCCCAAAAAAAAGAATAAACCTTTGTCACCAGGAAGCCTCAGATGACTCCATCAATTAAAGCCATGTGCTGGCTCTTAAGCAGCCTTCAGATTTTCTGATTAAACAAGTTCACTTACATTTCGTCCAGGGAGCAGGCATCCCTGAGTGAGTTTTCTCAGTACAAAAAACAGATGGCCTGATGTACAGGGAGCTTTGTGGTTGGAAACAGAAGATCAGGCTGTTTTTTACAGCAAAAATTCCTTTACATATGTACAAAATACAAATTGCAATTCGGTAACATGATATTGAATCGCAATTTGTGTTTGCGTTTTGGTATTTAGAAGGGGGTGTTGAGGGCGTCCTCCCTTCCAAATGCCAAAGCTGAAAGGGATGTATGAATGTTTTGTGACCGAATTACTTTTGCAAAAATTCATATTTTACCAACTCCTTGAAGGAAGTCGTAGCCATTCGCAAATGGGAAAGGGTCCTTGTGGGACCCTTCCCCTTTGAGAACGGGAAACAAATATTTTTTAAGCGCAGGCAGTGGTCCCACAGACCACTGATCACTCTTAAAAAATGAAACTTCAAAGTTTAATTTTCTTTTTCTTAATTTAAATGCATCCCGGTTTACTTTAAGGAAAACAGGCTTCATTAAAAAAATATATATATTGTTTTATTAAAAAGCAATCACAGATGTGGTGGTCTACTGACCCCAGCAGGCCACCATCCCTGTGATGTCTGTCATTCCTAATGGGTCGCAAATTGCGATCTACCTCATTAATATTCTTGAGGTAGGTCAATTTGCAACCCAATAGAAATCCCTATTGAAAACTTTTACGTTTTCTTACAGTACAAATTGTGATTTCCTAATTGTGATTCAGTAAGAATTGCAATTAGGAAATTGCAGTTACTAAACTTTGTACATGTGGACCTAAGTCCTTATGTGTGGAGGTTATTCTACATTTTCACTGTAATGGTTGATAGTAGCCCTGTCCTCAATAGCATGGGACAACCATCATTCTGACTTGGCAGCCTCTTGGCATATGGGCTGCTAGGACAGATGTTTAAACCAACAGAGCCAGCCAGGGCTCCACCGGTGTAATTATGGCTGTTTTGCTAACTCTAAATAAATGGTGGGAATGGCAAGTTTGTCACAGCGGAAGTCCACATAGTTATGGCGGTGCTCCTTCTTCACCAAGCTCTAAGTGAATCCCTTAGTTTTCATCGTTGTCTTTGCACCTTAAGCCTTGAAACCTCCGGAATGTGGCATATACTGCTAAAGCCAACACAAAGTGATCTATAAAAGAGTGAAGCATTGTTCTTTAGAGTGTAGGAGAGGCTGGAGGTAGTTTAGGCATATCCTGTTGAGGTTAGGGAAAGATAAACAGGGCTTCAATCTCTCTGCATTTGTATGTAAAAAAAATTACAATTCTGAAAGCACAAAATAGCTGTCAATAATTCAGGCATTAGAAATTGTATGTTATTGCTACAAAGACCTTTTCATTTCAAATTCCATTCTATACACAGTGTCCAATTTCATCAGTCTGCCCTGTGTCAAAATGACTATTCACCTCCCAAGCTGTTTCTGACAATTTGGCCTCTTTTTTTCTCTGAGATGAGGCAATTCATGAATATGGATCCATTCCCCATCTTCTGGTTTGATCATGTGAATATGTATGTCCAGTCAGGTATTTAAGTTAGTTTCCTGCAGTCATCACACCTGCTTTTAGCTTCATCCTTAACGGCAATTATTACATCCCACTGTTCATAGTGAATGGCAAAAAGAAATCATCAAACCCCTTTTAAAAAAGTCAAACCTGGACCTTAGGGCAAAAGCTAACAATAGGTTCATCTTTCTTATACAAGCAGTCACTAAAACGTTAAGTTCTGGAATCCGATTTTCTAGACATCTTGGATCCATCATTCACTAGATGCTAGCCAGATGAGTTTAAGATTTGGTTTGGGCACTGAGACTACCCCTGCACTGAACGACGTCACACAAGATTACAACAATGATGTTTGCACCTGCCTCAGTCTACTGTGGCAGTCGTGTTGTCCTGTTACCTCCAAAAGCGGATCTGGATGAAAAATGTTTTTGCAATTCCCTACCACTTGAAAGTCTGTGTTGTTTACCCTACATAATTTCTAGATTAAACCTTGTAAATGCTTACTACATTAGCCTTTCTAAGTCAGTTATTTTCAAGCTTCTAGGAGTTCACAATAATGTATCTGGACATGTCATTAACTTCAGGAAATTTGATGGATTTTCTATAAGCTGGGCTGGCTGCTAGTTTCTAGTTGGATGCATTACACAGTGCTCTACTTTGCTGACAAGCCTATGATGAAACACACCCCATGCTGCTTATGTGATTGCTTTCAAGCCCAAGTGCTCTCTTCATTGTGTCTTTCCCTTGTGCTGTCAGTCCCCAATTTAGAAAGTCTCAGCAGAAGGAGGGCTTATTGGGAACAGAGATTTTCCTTCTCTTTTTTTTCTACTTCTATTTGGAATTAATTCTTTCCTCGCCTTCTCAGAATAGAGGACCATTTTATGTTTAGGAAGGATCTTAAAATTAATCTATTTTATTGATTATCTTCATACTTTTTCTGATGTTTTTAGTTCAGCGCCAAGATGTCTTAGACTGTTTGTTGCACTTTACAAATAACAAATCAACTTATAGGTTTTTAATATATTTAATGGGTGACCTCAATCACTAAATCCAGGGCTGGTAGCAATTTGAAAAGAAATTGAGCAGAAATTATGGTTTGTGGCTCTTATTCTTTGGTGAAGAAGCATTGTCACCAGAGGAATAGCTTAAGGGTGTGGCTTCTGACCTAACTATGTGAAGCCTAAACTATGGAATTCATTACTCCCAAATATAAGATCCACAGATAACTATCTTATCTTCAGAAGACTACTCAGGAGTTGGCTGTTTCCTACATAACCATGAAACTCAAACAGCGATGGACTGCATATCCCCCTGTATGTAAACATGTTATATTTTGATTATGTGTATATATCTAGATATGTGTATTTCTTTGTACAAATATGTAGAATAACTATTTTAGCTTCAAATATATAATACTCTTTAGGCTTGTTTAACAAATTTATATTTTAATTCAGTTAAATGTATATAAGTATGTATTTGTATATGTAAGTGCATGTATATATATATATACTGTATATATATATATATATATATATATATATATATATATATATATATATATATATAGAGAGAGAGAGAGAGAGAGAGAGAGATTGAGAGAGAGAGAGAGGTATACGTGTGAATGTTTGTGAAGCACTGCGCTTTAATAAATTAAATTAATTCTGTGCTGCTCTAATCTACATTTCATGGATTTAATGTTGTGACTTATGGATGCTACG
Organism: Pleurodeles waltl; assembly: GCF_031143425.1. NCBI lineage: Eukaryota > Metazoa > Chordata > Amphibia > Caudata > Salamandridae > Pleurodeles > Pleurodeles waltl. The sequence goes on along the minus strand of NC_090448.1, from coordinate 415,753,588 downwards.
GTGCGGCTGGTGGTGGTGTAAAGGAACTCACCTATATCACAAGATTAGTTGCGTTGTCCCGTACGCAATACAGCCAGCACGCCGAGACTAGTGCAAGTGTTGTGGATCGGGAACTACACGAGTGGAAAATTGACCTGCAGCACTACGCCGAGTCTTTACAGAAATACGAAGGACCCAGTGAAATACCATCAACTGATAAGTGCGTTGCACTCTTTGAGGTGGGGGCGGAGGGTGCTTACAGAGAGTGGATGCTTGCCATAGGTGGTTTGATGGTCATGTAAAAGTGACCAGAAATATCAGCGTTTGGTGCTTGGCCCGGTAGAATGGAACGGAATGCACACTGTGAAAGAGAAGGCCGGCATGCACTAAAAGTCACACATTGATCGATCTATTTACGGAATATCTGAATCAATAGCAGCGCGGAATCTGTGACAATATTTGATTCTAGTGGCTTCTCTATTAATTCTTAAGACATTTGGGTACCTCGTCATTGACAGAAGTATGGGCGTCTACAAATTTATTATTCACATTTGTGGTTTAAAATAACAAAACCTGACATTAGATATTTTCATGTGAAGAGCTGAGGAATTTTAAACATGCAAGCCAAGCACATGGAAGTAATGAGAATGTGCTGTAGTCTCGATTTGGAAGTTAATTAAACCATCCTTAAGGGATATTTTGATATTTCATGCAATTGAGTGATATTTCCATTCTTAACATCTTGCAAAAGAAAAGGGTAATCTTTAATATATTTTCAACACCATGGCGGATCGCATCAGCAGTGTTTGATAACATCAATGGTCAATGCAATATAAGGCAAATACAGAGTCCTGGTTCCAGAACAGTAACCAACATCATTAGGGAACTAGAAAAAGCATGCGTCTCAGAACTGTAGAAATGGTGGGAAATTACATCACTCACCAAATATACGGAATGTGGTAGAGTCCCACGCAGACTACGCATCCTGATTTCGCTAATATTTGGGGATATGGACCCGGATCTTCTGGAGGAGTGGCAATCTCACACTGCTGATTGTTCATTGAAACTTATGGGAACATTAACCACACATGCCAAACGTCGCACGGAACAACATACTATAATTATTGATGGATTAATGAAAGAGCTAGATATGGTCTCAGCCCATGAGGAGGTTAAATTGATGTGAACAAAAATGGAGGAACGCATTGCCAAACAGGAAGAGGAAATAAGAGCACTCAAGGCACATAAGTTTAACCGAGATAGACTGGACTATGAATATGGCAGGATCTATACTTCTGCCCGCAAATATGACACTTTGAGAGTCAAAGAAAAATGTAATATTGTGGTCAGATCAGATGCCACGCTAAGTAACACAGATATAAGTTCAAATCCAGGATCCTCAGCAGATGAAGCAACACGACAAAAGTTGGCTTTTCATGGGGAGATGAGATTAATGCAACTGGCCACGCCCCAATCAACGAGAGGCAGAGGACATGGCTGCAGTGGCACAAAACAGAGAGGGAAAAAAGGAAAAGGATCCTAGGAATACCTGAAGATCTTAATGCACAAATTGAGTCCTTGGCCAGTTCCAGAGCAGCCAATATCTCAAAAACAACACTAACCCAGAATCAGGAGAAATTTTTAAATCTTGGTTTGAGTTTCTGTCCTACTACAAACTGGAATTACACAAAAACTCGCATTGAAACATACAAATTTGTGCCGAAGCTCCAGCTGAAGAAGTACTCCGCCATGAAATCTTGCTCAACCAAAGTAACACAAGGAACTCAAAATATATAGTATTCTGGGTTTAAAATATGTGATATTTCCGAACTTTTGGCCATCAATGACATAGCTGATGAAATGACTTTAGATAGACCTTCTGACCTTGCTAGTAACAACAGTAAAATAATGAGTTTACATTACATGGGATTTGTAACTGACCGCTCCACAACCAGTTATTTGAAGCCATCAATCAAATTTAATACTCAATTACCCAGTGGTAACCCTAATGATGTTTATTTTGAACTAGTAGTGGGAGAAATTAACAAACTACGATCTGCGACAAAAAAGAAAGGATATTGTAACATCACGCATAATGATTGGAAAGAGATTGATGCCCTAAAGACAACAATTCTATCATTATAAAATATTCAGATAAGGGTGGTAATGTAGTGATCATGGACACTGCTGAATATATCACGGAAACCCAGAACCAACTACAAAACTGTGACCATTATGAGAAACTAAAAAGGGATCCCACTACTATATACCAACAAAAGTACATTGATATGCTAAAAAACTGGCTAAGTTGTGTGCTGATTGAATACAAGGAAGTCACCTATTTGAACGTGGATTTCCTAAACTTCCTTGCATAAACTTTTTACCTTAGATCCATAAATATAAAAACATCCTCCAGGTAAACCTATTGTCAGCATGATTGGCTCTCTCCTTGAAAATACATCCCGATATCTTGATTTTTTCTTATGCCTGTATGTCACAGAGCTCCTGTCATATTTATGTTATACAACAGATTTTCTATCAAAAATCCATGACATTCCTTGGTAGGATACATTTCTCTTGGTAACTATGGATGTGACATCCCTATATACATCAATTAAACACAAATTTGGTATAGAGGCTTGCAAATATTTTTTTTTAAACGTGCTCTATAGAGTTTATACAGCACACTGAGATGTTGATGACTATGCTTTAATTTTGCCTTACACACAATGTCTTTTCGTTTGATAAGGAATACTATCTTCAAGAACAAGCTACGGCAATGCGAGCTGCATTTGCACCGACCTATGCCAACCTCTACATGGAATGTTGTTGGGAAAAGGAGGTGGCATGGTCTGATGAACATTGTCATTACATGGAGAGAGTGGTGCTATGAGTGTGTTTCATTAATGATTTATTTGTCATCTGGGATGGCCAAGAGAATGATCTATGCAAGTATATCAACATACTGAATAGCAATAACCTAAATATACAACTGGTGGCCACCTGGAGTGACACTAAAATTGAGTTCACTGGATGTACAGATAGAGTTGAAAAACATACGATTAGAAACATCTATCTTTCGCAAACCCACAGCATGTAATTTGATTCTACATGGGTATAGTGGACATTCAAGGGCTCTAAAGTGGAGCATCCCATACAGCCAATTCTTACGAGCTCACAGAATATGCTCTTGCAATGCCATGTCTGAGAAGGAAATATCTGCAATGATGCATAGATTCCTTGATAGAGGATAGCCTTTGAAGGTTCTCACAGATGCATAAGAAAGGACAAAAGTCCAGAAAAGAGAGGACTTGCTTTTAAAATCTCAGAAGCCGATGGCACAACAAAATCTTGAATCTTCTCAGTCTATATTCTTTTTGGAATTTAATAATGAACACAAGGCAGTGAAAACAATTTTGACACGCACCTGGCATGTTTTGCAACAAGACGAGCATTTCAGGACCAGATTGGCCCACATCCAGAGATTACATTTCGCAAAGCGAGATCGTTGGGAGACATTCTAACAAAATGTATGCTTCTGCAAAAGGAAAGTGCGATGTGGTTGTGGCCACTGCAAAGCATGCAACTGTGCCTTGAATACACAGTCTTTTGTGACATTTTAGGGAAAGTCATGTTCTATCACAGAAAGGATCACATGTGACACTGATCATGTAGTGTATGTCATCCAATGTGCATGTGCTAAAAAAATATGTTGGGAGTACTATACACAAGTTGAAGATCCGATTCTTGCAACACCTCAGAGCCATTAAGAGCCAAGATAGATCATAACCCATAGCAAAACATTTTTGGGAAGTTCATGATGGAGATTGCTAGAGTTTGACCTTCTCTGGAACTAAACATGTGAAAGCACACCCCCGTAGGGGAGATAGGGTACTAGAACTGAGGAGAATGGAATCTAGGATGATTTTATCTCTGGGGACTGAAAACCCGTGGGGACACAATGTAGATACCGAACTTCATGTGCATTTCTAGAAATGAAATAGGTTGTAATTGTTACAAAAATGTCACCCTATTTGGGGATTTCCCCTAACAGGTGTAAGTAAGATCACTGATTTCATCTGGAAAACAATATGTAGAGATAGGCTGGCACCCGAATAGTAAGTATTTATATCTGATCAATTTAGATCTCGTTCGAGGGCTGCTTATACAGTAATGCAATACTCTAATAATATAAACACTAATGTATACACTATAAAATAGTAAGTAATGGGTTCACTAGGTATCCGTTTTGTTGCTCTTTAGTGGAGGGTCAGGAGTTTTTGCACTTTGTTAATAATACGCTGTTGGCAACTACCTTAGGTGGTCATACTTTTAATTTTGCAACTTCACCATCTTCCAGATTTTAGTATACAAATTGTTTTTTCCATTATTCACTATATGTGGTTCCTATATTTTGAAGCATTTTGAGGAATGGCCCATACAAACCTTTTTGGAGTCACATATCATCTTTGTATGGCTAGTTGGAATACCAAGTAGAATATATATATTTTTTGTCAACGGACATTGTGGCATGGACAAATATCATTTGACAACAATTTAGTGATATTTTGGAGTGTTTGATTGGACGGTATACCCAATATGTTGAGCAAACTGGGTTTATATATATTATGTCCCTATCACTAATGTCTGTTGAGAGATTAAGTGAAATAGCATATGTCATTTTGTTATAAGTTAAATCATTTATGAATCTAGCCATTGAATAATTTATTCTCCTCTATCAAATTCCTCAGTTTCTATTTTTTAATGATGTGATATGCACAGCATGAGTTACTTTATGTATTTGATGTTAGAAATGAAATTATGTTTTTAGAAGTACAAACAGGATATTTATCTTATGGGCAACATAGATGTGGCTTAAAAACTGTGTGCACTATCTACCAATCTTTATCTTACATAAAACGTTGAGATATGGGTGAAACATTGTGGTAAATCGTGCTGCACATTAGTATCAATGACAATGCTCAAACTGTTTTGGGGTATTCAAAAATGCGGTTTGCACAGCACGAGCCACTTTATGTATTCTGCGTAGAATATGGAATGATTATTTATGAATTTAGCCAGAGAAGAATTCACTTTACAGTTATGAATTCTATATTTTCACCTTTGAACGATGAGATTTGTACAGCATGAGTCACTTTATATATTTGGAGCTCAATATATGACTATGCTAAGAAAATAAATAAATAGATATTTATCCTATGGACAACACAGATGTGAGTTCATAGTTTCGAAAATGTTAATTATTCTGTGTTTTACGTTTCATGATGACATTTTGGTTAAAAATACCTGTACATTATGATGCAAACTAGAAAGAATGGCATGGTTTAAAATGTTTTTGCTTATTCAGTAATGCAGCATGCACAGCACAAATCATTTTATATGTTTTGCGTTTGATATAGAACTATTCCAAAATAAAGATTTGTTATTCAGCTGCTTTATGGGTAGCATAGATGTGATCAAATACGAGTACAGTCATTCAAATGTTTTCTTATGAGACACACCAATGTTATCCTCACTTTTTGAAATGTCTTTATAACACAAGTCGGTCTAGATATCCGGCGCAGGATAAAGTAGTACTTGTTAAGCAGCCACCGTACGGGCAACATTGATGTGATTTGAACATGTTCGAGTGGCTAATCAAGTATATTTGCCAAGGGTTGACAAATGATATAACATAGATGTGGAGTCATTACAATGCAGTTTATTCCTTTTCAATATGGTGCTCACAATGTCTTTGTCTGGTGGAGTTGTCAAAAGAAAAGATGGACAATGAACATATATGGAGGAGATGCTAACATTGAAGGGATTTGTCCAGTGGAAGGCGGTTAGCTGAAACGCATTGACATTTTGTTTTTGGGAAGCACAGCATTTTCATAAAAGGAATTAATTCATTCTGTGCTGCTCCAATCTACATTTTATGGATTTAATGTTGTGACATATGGATGCTATGGTGCGGCTGTTGGTGGTGTAAAGGAACTCACCCATATCACATATTATTCTACCCTATAAGTCATTGCATAGTTTCTAAATAAGTTGCTTGATTAAATGCTTATGAGTCTCTGTTTTCATTTTATCTATCACAATAGGTCAATATTATCTTATCTTAACTATCTATCTACAAGCATTTTACTATTGAAATATTAAGGAAAGATAAAATAATGTTATAAAAATACACAAATTATTTAACTTCAAATGCTGTAACTCTTGAAAGCCCATGTTTATATAATACAACTTTAACTCAATATATTTTATACCTTACACATTTATTCCCTTAATTAAGTAAATATGTATATATATATATATATATTTACTACTCTAATCGTACTGTTCAAGGGGAAAAATGCTACTCTCTCTAAAGCTTTACTTTGTCTGATCATCACCCTATACCTCCATCACCCTATCCTCTACCTCCACTCTGACTGATCCCAAACCCATTCTACTACTATGATTATAATAAACCTTCCCAGACTCTTCCCACCTCTACCCCTCTTGCTCACCCCAAACCTCAGTTTACGACTATGACCACCCAAACAACCCTGCTAAATTCTCCCTCATTTATCTCTCCTTTGACTCATCCCAAACTCCATTTACCTACTATGATCTCCCTAATCCCTTTCTACAGACTCTTCCTTCCCCTCCACTTCTCCTTTACTCATCCCAAACCTCGCGTTACTAGTAAGATCTCCCAATTAACACTTCTGGATTCTTCCTTCCTCTATCCCTCCATTATTCCATTCAAACCAACTATCAGACTCACATGTCCTCCCCTCAAATTAACTCATACCTCCCTATACTAGTACTATATTTCTGTATACCAATCCACCACAGATTCTTTTGGGTTCCGGTGTTGTGTGCCACTCACCAAAAAAACACTTTGACACCTCGTCAGGGGTAGTAAGTGCTATAAAAATACAATTTCATTTACAATAATTTATGCCCACCCAGAGTCATACCCCTACCACTTAAAGCAAACAGCTCTGTGATTAGTTTCTCAGAGCTCATTGTAAGACAAATATGAAGAATTTGCTTTAATGTATGCCTTATATTGTTTTGCTGTGGTATGTGGTTATGTATATGCAGTACACTAGCATTCCACTTGTGTAGACACTGCATGCCTGCCTCTTCAAACTAGGGTAGTGTGGCAGCAAAATGTTTGTGAAATGTTATTCTGCTATAAAACTAGTCTGGTCTGTCAAAAGCAGCGTAACTCGGATATTGTGTATTATAGATTAAAATGCCAAAGCATTGCACAATGAAAACACCACTTTCTGCAGTGCTTGTTCCAGTGTTACAATGACAAACTGGTAACTGTGCTGTCTGCCTTAACCTCCCAATACCGCTCACCTGCCATTATAAGAAGAATCTCCGCTAGCTACTGATTTCCCTGGTCTGGGCGGGCAAGCAGCCACGGGTATCATTGGAATTTCTGACACAACCCTTCGAGCACGGTGGACTGGCAGCACCTGATATGGAATTATATTACAACTGTGCCCAGGTGCAGTTTGCACACTTCTGGATCCACCCAATACAATACCTGGCCCACCCCGCCCTGGAGCATGACTCAATATGGCCTTGCCAGCTGTCAAGAGCTACTGTCAAGAGGTATATATCACCCCCTCGTGTGCTAGTTTAGACACTGTGGCATGTAGAGTCTGGGCATGGCATGAGCTCCATCACAGAACTGGTGCACGCATTCCATATGCACCATTGATGCCCTACTAGATCAACCCACCCTCCAGATAAGGTGCGGGCAGACATGCGTATGAGGCTTTGAAAGATGCAGCTCACTACCATGGACTCACTGTACCCTGAAAGTCAGTTCATCACTCCTGATCTCTCACTGCAAAAGCCCTACAATGCCCCACTACTGAGACTCACTTACTTCCAGTTGTGCACTGCAGATTGGGCACAGAATGGTGATTTCCGAGCCTCACCGCCTGTATTCCAGGCTTTGGAAATGCTCTTCTCCTCTCAGGCTGCACCTCAACTGATAATTCAACTGTGCACTACTATGCAGTCTACAGCATCTTATACATCCCCTGGTGCAAGAGCGCTGTGGGAACGAGATTTGGGCCTGCTTTTCTTGGAAGCTAGTTGGAGGTAATGTTGTGCACATATCCGTGCTCGCTACTCAAATTATCGCCTGCGTCTGATCCACTTTAAGTTCTTGCATTGGATCTATTACACTCTGATGAGTCTCCATTCCATGGGACTCCACCCTGACTCGCGCTGCCAGCAGTGTTCATCTGCGGACGCCGACTTCCTGCATTCTGCTTGGAATGCCCTGAGTCACAAAGTCACTGGCAGGAGGTATTAATGTCGTTGATGCTGTGACAGGAATGGTGATTCAACGTACCCACATCGTTGCACTCTTGGGATTTGTGAAGAACGTTTTGGGGGGGTAGAAAACTTGTGGGCATGCTACTGTTGCTGGCCAAGCGCATGATAGCAGTGAAACGGAGTTGTAGATGATCCCCACATAAATCCTACTGGCTGAAGGATGCTGCATATTGCCAGGAACAACTTCATTTATATTGGGAAAGAATGCAGGTGAGATGGTGCCCACTGAATATATGGGCCTCCTTACTGGGATTCTTCCAGGCGCAAGTGACAGAGACACTAGCGTATGTGGTGGGGTGTCACCACAATGTTCCTTGTGGCATGAATGTTATGATAGGTACAGCAAAAATGAGACACACCTAATACGAATTGCTGATTTGTTTTTCCTAGTGTGAACGTCTGAGTGCACTATCCCCCCCCCCCCTTTACCCCTGGAGTCGCTCCGCTTTTCTTTGACATGTTATTGTACTGTACTGCCCTGGAGTATTTATAGCCAGCATGCTTTTATTTGTTGCTATGCCACGAACACATTTACATGATATGTATGATACCGAGTTTGCGATGTTACCATGAGGTGGTCAAGTCTTAGTGTCATGTTCTGTAAGTTGTGTTATACTTGTAAATTCAATAAATGCAACTTTAAAAAAAGCTGTGCTGTCTGCCTATTGTCGCTCTTGATCTCCATTCAAGGTTGTCCATTTCTCTACCCAGGCCAGGCTACTTGCTATAAATATGACATACATTTAAGAACAACTATTATAGAGAATATGGTAATTTTTGTTACTGTTAGAGTGAACCTCTTTGCAGGACTTTGCCCAGTACCAGAACATCCTGGACATACTTACTAATGTTTCATGCAATGCAGGGCAGCATGCAGAATTGCTGAGGTGCGTTGCGTGAAATGGAGAGAGCAGGATTACGCCATATCTACTAAGGTATGGGGCACTTCTGCTCCGTCCTAGTCCTGGTGCACTATATACTGCCTAGGGCCAAGGCAGGCACCCTCCTTGCCCTATGCCGCAAGGGTGCCTGCAGTACGGGCAGGATTGTTTTTGTACAGGAAGGGATACCTTCCTGTACAGTACAGTATGTTGCACCTCATTGCGCACTAATCGATAGTGCCATCACACTTGAAGCACACTTTCTACACTGAGGCAATCTTTCTATTGTGACTGATAAATTAGTTTTTCAGCAGTCTACCTTCCTAATTTGTTTCTTTTTTATTTCATTCTAACTATCTGGGCTTACCTGTTTAGCTACTAATCCCGCCCCCTGTGAACCAATTAGTTGAAGTATAGTAACTACCCTGGTTCTTTGAATTATAGGGTTTACCCTGATGATTGTTACACAGGTTCTAAAAATAAGCCATGGATTCAGTCCCCCAGAACCAAGTTGGACACCCTTGTCCTGAAAGAACGGTCCTTGTATCTTTTAGAGGAATAGTGCAGCCTCAGCAGGTAGACGGAGAAGCGCATCGATGCAGGAGACGGCAGGGCCCGGTAGAATGTTGATAGTGGGTCGGTGGAGTTCTGCTGAACAATATAGGCTGAAAATAGACCAGCGTTGCAGAGGTTTGCAGGGCGATCTGAGGGCAGCAGTATGCTGGATCGAGTAAAGGTGGTTTCTAAGGTAGCAGTGGCACACAGGAGGGATCACTATGCAGCCCAAAAACCAGTGTCAGGTTACCTTTCCCCCTCATATGCATTGCAGAGTTTTAAGTAGCTCAGTCCGTGAAAGGTCACGTTTTGCTACCGTGGCAGATAGTTCCACATCTGGAAGTACTATTCCTTCACCAAAATTAAGTCACATATCAATGCCTCGACCGTGAATGGTGGGGGGAGGAGACAAAGACTTGGCGGTGGGAACTTGAATTAAAACAGAACCCCTTCCTGCTTCCACCACCAACCAAGCTAAAATCACAGAGTAAGCAAAAACTAAAAGTGAAAAAAGTACGATAAATAACATCTGAGAGAAAGGCAGGGCGGCCACAAGAAAGGAAAAACCCGTGCGTACATAAGCCAGACCCCAAAGGCAAACAGCATTAGAAGCACACAAGCAGAGGGCACATGGGCATGTGAAGCCGATAGACACGAAACGAAATAAAAAAGGCAAGGAATAGATTAGTAGTGGGGAGTTGTCCAAACACACATCCAAGGCTGGCACTCTCAATAATCAAAAACAAAAAGGCAAAAAAAAATGACGAAGGGCTCAAATTTACGATTAGTTTTTGGATTGATAGAATGTACGATGTATTGGCCCCACTCTGTAGTTAAATGCACCAATGGCAATGATCTTCTTTTGACCCCTTGGTTATAGGTTCGAATCCCGGGAGTCTGCTCAGGGCCTCAATTGTGGTTTATGTGTCAGGTAGATTTTTGCCTGATATCTCACCCCCCCCCCCCCCCCCCGTCCCCCACACACGTCTCCTCCCCCGTTGAATTAACTACCCCAGGCAAAGGGAGATGGGGGAAATACCCCAGATTGTATATTTTGGGGAATAATATGGGAGGCATTTCCAGATGAACTACTCCTGAGAGTTACTGTGTACTTCATGATCCTGATCGTTGCCAGTATTACAGTACGACCAGTAATGTGGCCATCAGTGTTTGATTCCATTTTATTACTGTGCACCTGGTGCAGTCGTACCTGGTGCTGAGCTTGGGTGGCACTGTGTTTAGGAATAATTTATGGGTTTAAAAGCACCAGCTGCAGACAAAAAAAGTAAAGATAACTCTGGGTATTAATGTTCCTGCTGCAGAGGTATTGGAGTTTTCTCTCCTGGCAGTTTTGGCTCACCATAAAGTAGCCTAGAGGGTTTCACAGAACTGTATTTTAAGTGGCTAGCTCAGTGGGTTACTGCTTTTGTCAGGGAGACCCTTTTGTTACTTGCAGTTCATAAATTACAATCTTAATATAGCACAGTGACCTATGAACTATCAAGTAGCTGCATGCAAACAGCAAAGTATCAGTTAGAAGGTTGTGTTTTTCCCCCCAGCTTTTCATTATTAGAAGGTTGTGCCCCCCCCCTCCAGCTTTTCATTATCCTAATGTTACTAAAAAGGGTTTGTTTGGGTAGAAATACATTCTTATTAGTAAAGCCAACCCCAACCACTGTGGTACGATTAAATAGTGAGTTTGTGCTTCTCTAAACCACTCTTAAAATATACTGCCTACTAGTATGGACAATATGTGATTTCTATACCTTGTAATCCTCATTGTCTTATTTAAAATTTCCTATACACTGATTTACACACATACAATTAATTGTCTGTATAGTATGTGTGTGATGTAAGGTGCTCTGACACCCTATTCTGGTATGATTGGCGCTATTAAAAAATGAATTGTATGCGAGGGAGCGACTGTAGAGCGATGAGGGGCACTGTTGGAGGGTGGTAATGAGGGAGTCCGTGGAGAAGGAGGTGACTCAGCAGAGGGGACAAAAAAGTTTGTTGCACTGGGTGCTACCATCACTAAAGCTAGCCATGCTTTGAGCTTCCTGAGTTATATCAGGTGAGTACCACGGAAGGGAATAACCATAAGCATCTGTTATTAAGCGCCATGCTGCCCAAGGTAAAAGTGTTCATCACAAACAGAAGTCATACCACACTGTGTTATTTGGTTGTGATTCCACCTTGTAAACTCTCTCTTATTGTTGCGGATTTTTGTGATATTTAGAGATTACATAAATCACACTTGCATTAGTTATCATTGGACACAAATGGGAAATGCATGCATTTGAATTAAGCCACTAGCTTTGTCAAACAAGCATTGGCATGGCCAATAAGTCAGAGGTTGGCTGCCAGCCATCTGGCTTTGTCAAACCTTATTTTGCTTGGAGATGATTTTTGCAAGCCTTTATTGCTGACGGAGCTGTCGAGGTCTCACCAGTGTAAACCAAAAACATTGCTAAATGCAAATATATTTTTCTGGGTGCCAAAAAACACCTATTTCAATGTTGGCCCGGGCACTGAAATGAACTGCTTTGGGGGCAAACATGCTCCTTTTGAAGGGGATGAATGCCGTCACTCACTATTGAGCAGGCCATGGCTGAAGTAGGCTGCCCACTTCTCCATGATGCAGAGGGCATAATTAAAATGTGAATACCACAACAACAGACCAATGGGTGAAGAGATCTGTCTGAAAGCCCCTGTATGCACCTATACCGGTAATATACAATTCTGTAAAATCAAAAGGTCTTGGCTCAAATAAGACATAAACAAGCATTGGCAAAGAGAATAGGTCTTGCGCAGAGGTGTAGCAAGGATGCTACAGGGCCTGCTATAAGCAAGGAAATTATCCCATTTGAATGCTGTTGTGGTAGTAAAATACAGCATTGCAAGGGTTCAATTGGCCCCTCGGGGCACCAGTGCTGCTTCATCTACTGCACCATTGGTTGGCTTTGTCAATGCTTGTTGTGTCATGGTTTCTGAAAAACCTTATTGTTGGCGAAGCTGCCAGTAGCCTCGTTCAGTCTTAAAAGAAAATTTGCTAAAAGAAAAAAACGTTTTTTAAATCAAAACGCACACACTGCCATAGTAATCCCTGGCACCAAACTGAACTATTTTGTGTGTGAATGTGCTTCTTGTTAAAAGACAGAAAGCCGTCATTCACAATGAAGTTAGCCAGTGGCTAGAGTGGGCTGAGCCATTGTCCCATGCTGTACGCTGCAATGAGTGGAAGGAACATGTGAATAACGCGCTAACAGACCAGTGGAAGAAGATGGCTGGCTGAAAGGCCCTGTAAGTAAATGTATTATACATATAACTTTTGGAAAAATCAAAAGGAATACCAGGAGATACAGTGGAAATGAGAGTAATTATCAAAGATGTTTTCATGATGGTGGGGAACGTTAAAATGGGAGCTGACTTGACGTCTATCATTTTTTCCACAATTACCGAATACCATGTACCCCTCAGTAACTGTCAGATATGTCCCCAGCACATTTTTGCTGTCAGAGAAAACGTGTAGCATTATTGTAGGAAACCGTGTTTCCCTTTTTTGTTGCACAAATTACAGAGCCCAGATCTAAATATAGCAGAAAACGATTTTTCTGGCTTAGAACTTTATGTTGTGTTTTTGTAACCCAGTTCATAATCTGGACCCAGGTTTCAAAGTTAAGGTGTAGGGAACATTCTACATCCTTTACAATAGAAGATCACAGCCGAAATTGATGGATTCCCGTTGCCATAGAACAGTCAAAGTAACCGGGTGATCTGTAACATTTGTTGATGTGGTGCTCCATAAAAGCTGGGATGGGCTATTTACCACCCGTCAGGGATTAGGGTGTAAAAAAATATTACATGCAAGAGCGCTAAGGTTTTTTCACGAGCTTGTCGCTCATGCTGCCACATGTCCAGGTAACTGAATACCAAGGCTGCTTTTCTTGATTCGACCTCATGCTTCGTTCTTCCACCACCACATCGTTCTTGTTTATTTATCACACTCCTGGGGACTCTTTTTCATCATTGCTTTCGCCTTTTGGCACTGTTTTCAATATTGCTTTTCCTCTTTTCAGCGTCCCTCTCTTCCGCTGGTAAAAGTCTGAAGATGAAAAATAAATTTTGGTCCCAAAACTGTGTACCGGTGACTCCCCCACCTGCAAACGCCAAAACAAATTAAGCACTGACACCTTCATGAGCTGCAGGATTGTAGGTGCACTCCTTTTACGTGGAGAGATTTTATTCCGGATACATGAAGGGAAAAGGCTTGAGTCCTGCATTTTCTCTTTTGGGCCATTCTTTGCTATGAGCTTTGTCTATTTAGTAGGAATCTTTTCAGAGATTATTCGGAGGGTAGGATGTAACCTTAGGTGTTGGAAATGGCTGTTTTTGCAGGAGTATGCCCAAACTGTTTGCCTCTGACCTCCTGTTTTTGATCCTGTGCTGAATTCCGTTTTTGCTGGCTTTAGGACTCTGGGCACCTTAACACTGCTGATCAGTGCTAAAGTGCAAACACTCCTTGTCTAAATTGTATTGGTGATTGGGTTATCCATGATTGGCATATTTGATTTACATTAAGTCACTAGCATAGTGCACCATGTATGCCCAGGGCCTGCAAATCAAGTGCTACTAGTGGGCCTGCAACACTGATTGTGCCACCCACAGGAGTAGCCCTGTAAACATGTCTCAGACTGGCCACTGTAGTGTCTGTGTGGCCAGTTTTAAAATGCCATTTCAACCTGGCAAGTGCATCTACTTGCCAGGCTAAAACCTTTGCTTTTACTACATGTAAGTCAAGGCATTGCCCATGGGCAGGGTGCAGTGTATTTAAAAGGTAGGACATGTACTGGTGTAGTTTACATGTCCTAATAGGGAAATTCTGCTCAATTTGTTTTTCACTATTGCAAGGCCTATCTCTCCCATAGGTCAATGATTCCCATTCTTTTGACTCCGGAGGACCCCCACTGAATCATTACAGGAAGCCGGGGACCCTCATGCAATCTGTACAATTTAAATTTGAAACATTAAAACAGTAATTCGCAAAAAATACACAAACGTACACACCAAACACATATTCGAATTATTAAAGATTGTGTTATTTTACATAGAAAAAAATATGCAAAAATCAAAAAATGTTAATGGGAAGGTTGGCGCTGCATCCCGGTTTTATTTAGGAAAGTTGAATCCTCAAGTCGGATTCTACATTTCCCAAGCGATTTCTGTTTTTATTTTTTAGGTACATAAGATCTGAGAAAGCTTTTTCACATAAATATGTGACTAGAAAAAGAAGTAAAACCTCAAGGGCCTCTCATCTCTCCATAGCCTCTCTGTCACATGTAATTCATTTGTTTTATAGTAACTCTCATACCAGTGTGGGGTGTTGGAGCTCTTTACAGGGGACTAAAGGTGTAGGATTCACATGTTATCCACAGTGGTAGGCATTTTCCAAGCATGCTTAGTTTAGAGAAGCACAGACTCAAGATTCAGAACACCACACAGTGGTTAACATTGACTTTAATAATAAGAATGTACTTCTACTCAAGTAAACCTTTTTAGCAGCTTAAGGAAAACAAAAGACTTGGTAAAAAACAACTTTATAATTTCTGCCATGCAGTTTGAATGCAGCTCTTTAATGGCAGTTCATAGCTCACTGTGCTAGATTACAATTGTAACCTATGAACTGCACAGTAACATTGGAATCTCTGTGCACATAAAATACTGTTCTTTGCATGATACACGTTCTTTGCAGTAGGCATTAAACATCCGCGTTAAGCGTTAACTCTGAGTCAAAACTGCCACTAGGCGAAACTCGCATCTCTCTCCAGCAGGTACGTTATTCACCAGAGTTATCTTGATGCTTTTATTTTTGCCTGAAAGCTGCTGGATGTACAAGGAACCTCGCAGTGCATTAAAAACTTCTGCACAAAGGAAGTAATAAATATAAAAACATGCACATGTTTGCTAGGGGCCCCAGCTGGAGAAGTGCCTACGCTCAGCCCAGGCCTGCGGACCCCCTGGGAATGTGTCACAGACCCCTGGGGGTCCGCAGACCACAGGTTGGGAACCACTGTCATAGGTCAACATGGGGATTGCCTTGAAATATCTTTTAAGTGTAATTTCCCATTGTGAGCAGATGAGATATGGAGTTTGGGGTCTTTGAACTCACAATTTAAAAATACATATGTTGGTAAAGTAGATTTTTAAATTTTAAGTTTGAAAATGCCACTTTAAGCATGAAAAAATACACAAACTGAGTAGAAGCCCTCATCTTCACTAGGCTTCATTTTCCTTGACACCTTGTTTCAGGACAACTAGATAGGAATAACCTGGATTATTTGGGACCAAATGATGAGGGGCACTTAATATGACAAATGTAATATAGAATGGCAAACAATAACACAAAGGGTACCCAAGCAATCAGTGCTGTAAATCCAATTCATGTCAGGACCGGAGGCGAGGATTATGCTCTACTCTCAAACCTTTATTCTCATCAGTAGGTTCAAAGAACAAACTACTTTCCCAAAATGCCACGGGAAAGGAATTCCATAAAAACCAGCAAGTACGATGCACTGTAATATTGAACAGAATTACCGACCCACTATGGATGTCGCCGTCTCACTCTTTCACTTAATACAGACCCCCGGTGGGGCGTACGGCTTCCAAGGTGTTTGGGACAGAAGAGAAGAGCACGTCCAGGGGAGGTGCCATCTATGACAATGTTTTTGAATGACGCGTATCTTCCTTGGGTCAGCAAGATGCACTTCGGAAAAGTGCCCTGCCCTGCCCTGCCCTTTACAGGGCGCTCTGGATCACTGCACTCTGTAGGGCCCCGAGAATGAAGTGCCACGACTGGGGCGATGTTCGCTCACTACTGCACCGTTTGCCACACACGCACAATCATGAATATCATGCAGATATAAGCTCAAAATAGAAAGAACACTCTCGTACAGAATGACAAAAGTGCACTTATCTCACTGCTGGAGCAGGAAAGAAAGAAGAAGTGCATTAGAAGATGTCCAGTTATATGGACTGTTATGGCATTTGTTGATTGGTTGTTGATTTTTTTTATGAAGTTCCTTTCCCGTGGCATATTGGGAAAGGTAGTTTGTTCTTCAAACCTAGTACTGGAGAATAAAGGATTGAGAGTAGAGCATAATCCTCGCCTCTGTGTCCTTAATAGAACTGAATCTTTCCTTTAGGTCTGCTAGGAAATTTTACATTGTCCAGGGTAGGGAGACTGGTCCAGGAAAACCTGGCATTTAACCAGTTTAAAAATCATTTAGGTAGTCTTTAATTCCTGGAGTTAGTAAAGAATTTCATTTGCTGATTTTCAGAAAGCTTGTTCTTCTGCCCAGTTCAAAATTCAAAAGTTCTATGTATTCACACTCAAAACGAGTGGTACCATTGGGATTTTGACCTTCTGTTTAGCATTATATGGTTTACATTATACCACTTAATTTGCATATTGTAGTAGATTTGTTTTGGCACTTAGATTAAGTTTGAAAGTGTCTAATGCATCTGTCACTCCTAGCGTAGTTATCATAAACTAACATTTCATCCTGGTACGAATAGGCAATACTTTAGCCTGAAAGAATTGAAATAAAAAATATATATCCAATAAAATAATAACAAAAAATTGCTCCCAAGTTAATTATTCTAAACAACTTTACATCATGATTCTACTAGTAAGATTTTTTCCTGTCTGTCTCTAAGCTTTCCGGATGAGGTTTGCAACACAATATCGCCCTGACACATGTGCTGCTCTTACAAATATTTAGACTCTGATTGAGAGTGTACCAGAGTTTTCTGGCCCCTGTGGGAACCCTCCTTTTTGCAGGGATTGGAATTCCCAGTTGTGAGGAGGTTTTTGTCAGGTGCATTAAGATTTGAATTTTTTTAAACATTTCAGCTGGTCAGACCTGCTGGAATTTAACGAGGAAAAAAGTACAGTATTTTTCACGACAGGTGGATGTTGGTGGTTTATTACACCCCATGCATTCCAAACACAGCAGAGCTGAATTTTACCATGTGCTGTAAAGAGCACTATGCCCTCCAAGGCCAAAGCATTTCCCCTCTGACACAAATCCCTTTTAGACTCATAGTAGAAATAATTGAGCTAATAACTTCTCATCTTTATTGATTTCTAATATTTTTAGCTTTAAATTGATTTCCAGGTTTCAGGCGGGACCAGAGAGATCATTTTCTTAGGTTATACTTTTTTGTACAAATCCCTTTGTTGATTACTTTCAAGGTTTAAAACATTGAATGTTAAATGCACAAAGTGGGGGTCTGGTTTAGAGTGTGGTGGACAGGGTACTCCATCGCAATACCCAGTCTGTTAAACCTTCAGTCCTCCTCCTTTATTTAGAAATGGGGGGACCTTAAGTATTCTGTCATGTGAGGCCCTATTGACTCCATCAACACAATACTTCCACTGACAGCCACACATAATAGAGGCCTTCCGAGAAAGGATGTTACTCCATCAGTCCTATTTAGGGTAGATGGTGTAATGTCTTTTTTTCCTGTTGATTAATCAATAATCATCTCACACCCTGGGGGAAAACTCCCAGGACACAGGGGTCATTAGTTTTTTGCTTTTCTGAAATAAACTCCCACATTTTAAGTTTGTTTCTGAAAAACAAAAAAAGTTGAAAGTTTGGTGGACAGCCGTCATAATTGACGACAGGCATCCACTAAACTTATAGTAAATTAAAAGGAACAGCCTGGACTGGCGGTCATCTATATATCGTATTGGTAGAA
Organism: Pleurodeles waltl; assembly: GCF_031143425.1. Classification (NCBI taxonomy): domain Eukaryota; kingdom Metazoa; phylum Chordata; class Amphibia; order Caudata; family Salamandridae; genus Pleurodeles; species Pleurodeles waltl. The sequence goes on along the minus strand of NC_090448.1, from coordinate 415,735,049 downwards.
TGCCTACAGGATGCTGGAGTTAATGTACTCTGATATCCTGATGGACACTACTCCATCCTCCAAATTCAAAATGAGGTCCTTTGTTCTTGCAGATTGTGTTAACGCCAATGTTTTTTAAAAGGTTGTCAAGCAACACGATAATTCTAATAATTAGTTGATGTAAAATGTATGTCTTCTATCTCACACTCCTCTTCACATCATTACCTACCTAGGTTCAATAACATAAGACAGAATAAGAGTGCCTCTCTAGTCACTAACCTAAGAGACCAAAACAGAGTGCACACTGCAATTCAACACTCATCCAACTAGGGACTCTTCCACGGAGTACTGTACTGTCCTTCTGCTACATGTGTTGGCATCTTATCAAGATAGAAAACATCCTGGATATACGATTACAATACAATACAGTTCAAATCTCCCAGTTTAGCCAATGGGGATAGTTGTAGTCCGGAATATTGAGTAGGGAATGTCAAGGACAGATGTATTGAAAGGTAAGTGCACATACAGAAGGAGAGATTTGCTATTCTTAACTCCATGTCTATTTACCTTGAAAGTATTATATCATGAAGGTACACAGATGTGGAGTTAGGTACATAAAACCTATATACACTTACCTGGGGAAATGTTTGTCCTCAATATTATGACTATGATAATAAGGTATATTGAAATTCCCTATTCCATAATCAGAACCCTTCCTATTAGGACATTACACAATATCCTGTTGCCTCGCTCACCATAACTGCTGATGGCCCCATCAACCTGGTTTTCTAAATGTAGTGCTGATTGTTTGAAAGTATGGTCCTCTGTATGATGTGTGATCGATATACCACGTGGTGTGTAATACAGAATAAAGTAGCTTTACGTCACACACTTAACAATTTGCTATTACCTACTGAGGTCCAGTGCAAAAAAAAAAAAAGTAATCAGTGGTGCACTTAGGGCCCTATCTTGATCCCATTTACTGTGCTTGTGAAGAAGGAGTCTGTGCATTTTTTCTTTGGGGCCCTCAGCGCCTACTTTAACACAAAAAACTCTCTGAATGAATGTATGTTTTGCAGACAGCAAATCTCAGAAACACAAGAGGCATTTAATGTTTCTGAGCTCGTCTGTCAGCAAAATATGCATTATTTTTGCGAGATTTTTCGAGCAATTGTATGTGCTGAAGACACCAAAAAGAAACACAGAAATCCCCTTTGCGCCAACACACAAAACAAGATCATGATACGGCCCTTGGTGCACAGTTCAGCAACAGGCAACCTTATATCACATAGTAACCATATTAAGGGAGGATGATGAGTAGGAGGGTCTGGGGAGGAAAATCAGGAGGATGATCAGGAGGAGATGGAGGATGATGGTGAGGAGGATGAGGAGGATTATTTTGATTAATAATATTATTATTATTAGTTTGCTAAGCACGCGATTACCCAAAGGTGTCCCTGTGCTAACAAACTACATAATTCAAAGAGATATGTTCTTAAGGCCTTATGACATTTGGAAAGATTTGTATCGGAACGTAGCTCCATAGGGAGTTTGTTCCATCTTTGAGCTGTGACCACAGGAATGGCACAGCCCCCCAATCTTGTATTGCAGAACTTAGGCACAGCCACTAATTTGAGAAAGGCTGAGCATAGCAGCCTAGGAGGAGTGTACAACTTAATCAAATTAGAAATATAGGTAGTATTCTGTGCTTGAAAGTTGGCTATGCGGCAGAGGCAGAGAGCCTTGAACCAACCTATTTTCCGTATGAGGAGCCAGTGAAGCTTTCTAAAATGCATAATGATAGTCTCAATTTTGCAAAGATCAAATATCAGTCTGGCGGCAGCATTCTGGCTTAATTGCAATATTGTTATTAGATGACCTGGAAGACTAACATATATTGCTTTATAATAGTCCAGACTGCCTATGATCAGCGCTGGGGTGAGTTGTTGCCTTGAAAATTGTGGGATGAATGGGAGAATCTTTTTTTAATTTCTTCATAATCAGAAAACAGGGGGTCATAGTTTTTTTTACATGAGGCTCAAATGACATTTTGGTGTCAAATACCATACACAAGTTACGAACAGTAGCTGCAGGGTTAGGCAAGGTTTTAATGATTGGGACCACTAAGAGAGAGACCAGAAAGTAGGATTACCAAACATCAAGACTTCTGTTTTATCCAAATTCGGATGGAGGGAATTAGCATTCATCGAAACAGCAACTTGCACAAGACAGCCTTTATACTGGTCTTGCAGATAGCTTAGATTTCCTTCCAGCCTAATTATTATTTGAGTGTTGTCCGCATAACCATAAAACTGAAAGACAGAAGAGGCAATCAGATCAGCCAGTGAAGCTATGTTGATATTAAAAAGTGTGGCACTAACAGCAGATCCCTGTAGGGCTCCACAATGAAGATTTTTTAAATTAGAGCAAAACAAAGTCATCTGGACAGCCTGTGTTCTGCAAGAATGACTTGAACACTGGAAGACATTACACTGTATACCAATAGCATAAGTTTTTTCAACAGAGCACAATGCAAACCTGGCTCAAATGCAGCCAGCAAATCAAGAAGGATGAGGACCGCTGAGTTCCTATCATCCAGGATCATGCAAATGTCATTAGTAGAGGTCGTAAGTGCTGGCTCCGTGCTAAGCCTAGGTCTGAAACCAGTTTGAAAATGATTTAGTATATTGTTTTCTTTTATACAATTAGATAGATGGGTATTTATGCAGCTTTCCAAAATCTTGGTAAAAAAAAGGTAGGAGGGAAATTGGACTATATCTTGCAGAATGTTGGTATCAAGAGCATCCTTCTTTAAAAGTTGGGTGACAAGTGCAGTTGGGCAGAACCAGAATGCAGGAACATGCTTGTTCGCTAATAACTCATTACAGATGTGGTTCTTATTCACGCAAAAGTAGAGGCCAATAAATTTAAATGCACCTTAGTGGAACAAGGATCTAGCGGTGAGCCAGATTTAATAGTCTTCATTTTAGTGAGCACAACATCCTCAGTGACGGGCATAAAATTAGACTAACACTTGAGAGGTATGACTGCACCATCCGGAGGCTGCAGTATTGGAGTTACCAATGTAAAGGATTATAGGAGGGTAGAGATTTTATCGTGAACAAACTTGGCTTACTCTGAGCTCAGATTTTGGGTTGAAATTGTTTGAGACACGTGAACTTCATCTTTCACTAATGATTTGTAGACCTTTGAGGGATTGTTGGACAGTAGGATTTGGTAGTTGGAATTAATGCTAGATTAGCTTTTAATTTTTAGCTTATAATATGATTTCTTATCCACTTCAGCATACATACGCCTCCAAGTCCTTTCTAATTTTTGGCATTTTCTTTTATTTAATATCAGTTCATGACAATACCATGGAACAGTTGGTGCTTTCCGGTATGAATTGTCTGCTTCCTCGACATCAGAATTTTCTGGTTGAACAATCGGTTGAGAGGATTTCAGACAGGCATATAATTTTCCGGTACTGAGATTGGACCAAGCACAATAGGGTGCTTTTCTTACAACTTACTTAAGGGGATTGACCCTCACCCAAGTGGCTGAAACAATGACCTTTTGGTCAGACCAAACTACTTCCATAATAGAGTGAATGGCTACATAGGTTGATTTAGCAAAAATATGATCCAAAGTATGCCCTACCTGATGAGTAGGAGACTTGACATGCTGAGGTAGCTCAAACCCCGAGCAAATATTTGTCAAGTTTAAAGTGTCAATATCTGTGCTTCTGTCAAAGTGTATATTAAATTCGCCCAGGGCAACCAAAAAATTGGACTCCAAGTAAGCAGAGGATATAGTTGCCTGAAGTTAGGATAAAACATTTTTTACTGGACCTGGAGGTCTATAAATTAGCATAATTTTCACGGTGCAATTATGACTTACTGGTAATGAGGCATTTAACGCTTCAACGCTCAACAAAGGGTATGTAGATCACCGAGAACAATTAAACGTTTCCTTGTGATTCAAAGTTACTCCTCTTCCCGTCTTAGTAGATCTGTTAATTGTGTAAGGACATACCACTGCTAGCATGGGTCAGAATCCTCCTTTATCCAAGTTTCAGTGACAAATAGGCAGTCAAACCTTTGCTCTTCCAGCACAGTGCCCACTTCAACTTCATGGACAATCAGCAAGCGAGCATTGACTAGGGCACAGTGCTTACCTGGGTCCAGCTCTGATAAAACAGACTTTATATCCTGGCAATTTGAATTTTTCCTATTATAACAAACCTCTGTGTTGCTGCTGGAAGTCAGAGTCACACCAGAGCTGTCGGAACCAGGTAAAAAGCATCCTGACACTTCTACGTTTAAAAGTGTCTGAGCACAAACTGTACAAAGGGGATAAAATGTTGCTGATAACATAGTCTCAAGGTTCAAAGTGATGCAGACCTGCCAAAGGCTACAATGGGCAGCCTGCTGGGTCCTGGGTACGTGCGGACAGCCCCAGACAGGTGCAGAAGGGCTTGCCTTTGGCACACCCGCAGCACGCGTCCACTGTGGGAACAAGAGCAGCTGTCTTTAAATAAGGGAAGGGCAGTCTCCACATTGTGTTGCCCAAAACGCTAGAACTTGCACTTAGAAGATGGCTGCTTTAGTATGGAAGCGCCAAATCGAGTAAAAAAATGGCAGATTCCCACACACTCATTTTGAGTCATGGAAACCACAGCACTTCACAAAATAAAACCAATAAAAAAACTCTAAAAGTCTCCACAAATTTTGTTAATAACAAATTCAAAACACAGTAACGTCCAACATAATCATGCTCCCAGTAGAAGCCCCAATGTTCCTTAACCATCCAAACCATGCTTCGTCAAGTGTGAGAAAAATGTGATCAGTATATAATCTGATGTAAAAAGTTGAAAACAGGTGCTCTAATATCTGACGCTTGCCAACCTACCAAAATCCACCATTTAACGAAGAAATTAATTCAAATCTACCATTTTGTAGAAAGCAACCACCATTTTGGGCAAGCCTTCCTTACTTTGGTATTTAGATGAAAAATCTCTAGTGAAATTGCTTCATTCTCTCTGACAGTAAAACAAGTGCAATTAAGTTGTTCTACAAAGGTGATAACGTGTCCGAACCTTGATAATTTAACTTACAAGGGGACTCGTTTTAGGCCAATGAATCTTTTGACCGCGTTTGGGTACTTCCCAGAACGAGATATCTGTCTAGCATTCCAACCTATAGATCAATAACCCTATCAATATTCACAATAACTAATCAATAAAACTAATCAATAACGTTTAATAAGGATCCAACACACCATGACTTTCAACCAGGAATAACCACACAAATCTAGTAAGATTTAGGATATTTATTCCCTATTAGTTACACTCTAGTATCATATTCATTAGTCGCAACATCAATTAGCACATCAAAACCACTACAATCTGGAAACTCAAATAAGACTTTATCAATGCATAGATCATGAACATTAGAACAAAGCACGACATTAACATGAATCAACTTTAGCAGAATATCATTAGTACATTATTCAACAAAGCAAGGATTGATTCATTTGTCTATTTGCACCCGTTATCAGTGAATTCCTTAACTAACCTCAAATTATCATCAGCATGTTGGGCTTCATGCAAAACAATTTAGCAACATGAATTGGAAAATATTTAACTATCGTCTCTATCAAAAGAGCAGTTGGTACCTAGAAAGAAAAGGCAAACAGACAATTACAATTTACCAGCAGATAGTTACCCATCCAAATGGGGCAGCATACAGCATCAGTCTTCGTCCTCAGGACATCAGTCGATTCGCCATCAGCCAGGATAGAACAGGTAAGTCTCAATAGGGCATAGCAAGAAAGGACTCTTCCCTCATAAGGAGGAGAAGTAAGTATCGGATAAGGAATAAGGCGAGGATGGTTTAAGATATAAGACAAAGGGGGTCATTACAACATTGGCGGTAAAAGCCGCTTACCGCCGTGCAGAATTCCGCCACAGCTATTATGACCCACAGCACGGAAACCGCTAAAATTCAGACACCCACACAAGTCCGCCACACCAAAGGTCAGTGATAAACTGGTGAAAACAAAACCTCCCTCGTCACGCCAACAGAAATACGCCCACACTATCACGACACACAAATCCATGCGGCGGTCTTTCAGCCGCGGTATTCCATTGGCGGTACCCACCGCCGCACTCAAAATACACACACATTTACAATACACAGCCACATTGGACAATTCGAAACACACACACCTGATACACATACACACACCACACCCACACACCCAATACAATATAAAACACCCACCCACATTACCCACAAACCCCTACGACCAAAATCCCGAACGAAGGCCAGAGAGAGACCCCACAAACAACTAGCAAGCATCCACAGGCACACAATACCATCACCCACAGAACTTCCACGCACCCTCACACAACACACCACTAAATATCACCCCACTTATCACAACACACACTACCCCACACATCCCCCACACCACCCCATGGCACGGCAAAGACACCCCAGGTTCTCTGAGGAGGAGCTCAGGGTCATGGTGGAGAAAATCGTCCGGGTAGAGCCACAGCTATTCAGATCACAGGTGCAGCACACCTCCATAGCTAGGAAGATGGAGCTATGGTGCAGAATAGTGGACAGGGTCAACACATTGGGACAGCATCCAAGAAATCGGGATGACATCAGGAAGAGGTGGAACGACCTACGGGGAAGGTGCTTTCCGTGGTCTCAAGACACCACCTTGCGGGTCAGCGGACTGGCGGCGGACCCCCACCTCCTCCCCCACAACTAACAACATGGGAGGAGCCTTGCAGGAGTAGATGGAGGAATGGACTCTGGTAAGTCAAATCTTAACTATTACATCCCCCACCCTACCTGCATGCCATCACATACCCCCACCCTCACCCTCACCCCCATCACTCCAACTCCTCACAAATGTCCCAACATCACAAACCACCCATCCCAACACCAAGCCCTGCATGCAACAACAAAGCATGGACACCCATCACCAAAGCATGGCCACTGCACATACCCATACACCCCCCTAAACCATCCTCACACAAGGTCCTACACAGGAATGCAAGCAATGGGGTACACGGACACCCACCCATTGCACACCATGGCACACACAGATGTAATAAACATCCTTTTATACCCCTGCAGGACCCCTACACAACGTCACCGGACAGGAGGGTCCACACCACCAACAGAAGAGGCCCACAGTGATGACAGCAGCTCTGTCCAACTGGATCTAGAGGACCAGCCCGGCCCATCGGGGACCTCTAGACAGTCGATTTCCCTCACACAGTCACAGGCCACCACAGAGCTTCCCCCCTTGGGGAAACACCAGCACAGCACCCACCCAGCAGGCCCATACCTCTATCCCCAGGACACGTCAATCAGCAGTGTGTCCACCACTACAGGGAACCCAGGCTAACCCACCACCCCAACAACACCAGGGACCTGGGGGCAGTGGTAGTGGGCACACGGTCCAGGGTACGGAGGCCTAGGAACACAGGGTAACTGGGAGGGCTGCTGTGGGACAGGGGGAGGACAGGTCCAGGGAACCCACTCTCCACGAGGCCCTCTCCTCCATCATGGGAGCCTACCACCACTCCCAGGAGACGATGGCAATGGTACTGGTCAAGTTTCAGGAGACCCAGCGCCTGCAGGAGGAACAGTATTTGGGCTTCAGGGAGGAACTCAGAACCATCAATTCCACCCTGGGCACCATCGTAGGGGTGCTGAAGGAAGTACTCACCACCAGGAGGGACACTGTGGCACAACAAGGGGCCCCTGACACTAGCATGGACGATGAACTGCCCACCACCTCCGCCGGCGCTAGTGGACAGGAGGCACCGCCACAGGACCACCACACCAGCACCCCACCCCCTGCTGAGGGAGAACCACCCAGCAAACGGTCCCTGAGATCCAGGACAAAGACTGAGAACGATGCCAAGACCCCCGCCAAGAAATGAGACCACTCTGAATGTCATCCTTCTGTCCCACTTTGTCACCCTGTCCATACTTAAACTGCCCCAGCTCCACTTCCTATGCCCATTTGGGCAATTCACCTGTGAGACTAATAGACTGGACTCTGCCATGGACATTCCTCCACCATCAACCCTCACCATTTTGCAATCCCCTCCAATATTGAGCACTTAAATAAACACCCTTGAAGCACAAAACAATCTGGAGTCAGTCTGTGATTTCGGAATAGTGTATTAGCAATTACTGTGGCAAAATGCTCTTTCAATTGTAATGTCAACATACCTATGTCACACAGCTGTAATCCATGAGGAATCAAAGCAGATGTCACACAGTGGGACCCACATCTGTGAAATCGTAAGGGAAAGTGACAACTCAGTGAACATACACTGGGTGGAAACGACTGACAGTAGAGAGGTAGTAGTGTTAAGGTACATGTAGTAGGCAGGTTTGTATTCTTACCTTTGTCTCACTGGAAATATTGCTGGATCACCGAGTTCCTGTTGTCCATGTCCTCTTCTTCTGCTTCCTCGTCTTCACTGTCCACAGGCTCCACAGCTGCAACAACACCGCCATCTGGACCATCCTCCTGCAGAAAAGGCACCTGTCGTCGCAAAAGCCAAGTTGTGAAGCATACAGCAGGCCACGATGATCTGGCACACCTTCTTTGGTGAGTAGAATAGGGATCCACCTGTCATATGGAGGCACCTGAACCTGGCCTTCAGGAGGCCAAAGGTCCGCTCTATTATCCGCCGAGTTCGCCCATGGGCCTCATTGTAGCATTCTTCTGCCCTTGTCCTGGGATTCTTCACTGGGGTCAGTAGCCATGACAGGTTGGAGTATCCAGAGTCACCTGCAAATAGCGAGGGACAACTGTTAGATACACACTAACCTGTAGGGATATCCCCAGACCCAGACAACCATTCCCACTGACTTGCTTCCAGGTGCTCACCTAATAGCCACACACGGTGCCTCTGGAGTTGACCCATCACATAAGGGATGCTGCTATTTCGCAGGATGTAAGCATCATGCACTGAGCCAGGGAATTTGGCATTAACATGGGAGATGTACTGGTCTGCCAAACACACCATCTTCACATTCATCGAATGATAACTCTTCCGGTTTCTGTACACCTGTTCACTCCTGCGGGGGGATACCAAAGCCACATGTGTCCCATCAATGGCATCTATGATGTTCGGGATATGTCCCAGGGCATAGAAGTCTCCTTTCACTGTAGGCAAATCCTCCACCTGAGGGAAAACGATGTAGCTCCGCATGTGTTTCAGCAGGGCAGACAACACTCTGGACAACACGTTGGAAAACATAGGCTGGGACATCCCTGATGCTATGGCCACTGTTGTTTGAAATGACCCACTTGCAAGGAAATGGAGTACTGACAGCACCTGCACTTGAGGGGGGATTCCTGTGGGATGGCGGATAGCTGACATAAGGTCTGGCTCCAACTGGGCACACAGTTCCTGGATTGTGGCACGGTCAAGCCTGTAGGTGATGATCACATGTCTTTCCTCCATTGTCGACAGGTCCACCAGCGGTCTGTACACCGGAGGATGCCGCCATCTCCTCACATGTCCCAGCGGACGGTGCCTATGAAGGACAACAGCGAGCACAGAGTCAAACAACTCAGAGGTACGTAAACACAGCTTACACCGAACACGAATCATAATCCGATAATTTGGCCTGTATGTGTGTTGAGGCTAGGCCTAGGTATGTGTGAAGCACTTAAAAATTAAGCCATGTGGGCCCCTGAAATGGCGGCTGCCTGACCTGTAAAGGGGGACAATGGGATGTAAGGTAACTGCGCTGGCGTTGTACACGTCGCGGTAGGCGGTCGAAGACCGCAGCGCAATCCTGCATTGGTTAACATTGGACCCTATGGGTCCCAGGAGCCAATGACGATGTACGCCGGTAGTGACAGTACGCACCGCCGCGGACGTGACTGCCATTTTCTATCTGTTCAATCACTCGATACCTGATCTTCAACAGGAGAGGACCTACACTGCAAGTGCTGCTGTGACCTCGGTCTGGAAGAGACAATGGCTCGTGCGACTGGGGAAAGGGCCCCTGCCTTCACATCGGAGGAGTTGGAGAAACTCGTGGATGGGGTCTTCCCCAGTACAAGCTACTCTACGGTCCTCCAAACAAACAGGTAAATAAACTGGGAGCATGCTGTATGGGCTAAGCCTGTGTGGAGTGGGGTGGATGAAAGATGGGGGGGGGATTGAGGCGTGCATGAAACGACGGTGATTGCATGTGCATCATGGCAATGGTAGGGATGGGGGCCAATGACTGTGACAGTGCATTTGGTAATAACTTTTCTTTTCCCCCTGTACAATTCATGTAGGTGAGTGCCCACCAGAAAAAAGATATTTGCCGTGCCATCGCCAAGGACGTCCGGACCCTGGGGGTCTACCACAGACGGAGCACCCACTGTCGTAAAAGATGGGAGGACATTCGCTGCTGGAGCAAGAAGACGGCGGAGGCCCATCTGGGGATGGCCTCCCAACGTGGGATGGGTGCCCGTCGCACCATGACCCCCCTGATGTTCAGGATCCTGGCAGTTGTGTACCCGGAGTTGGATGGGCACTTGGGGGCATCACAGCAGCCACAAGGGGGTGAGTACACTCTCATTCTGCTGGTTTTGGCGCAGTGGAGGTGTCTGGGTGGGGGAGGTGGGCTGTGGGTTTCTCTAGGCCAGGGCGAGTTTAGGAGGCAAGGTCCCCTTGTGCTGGCAGAGCCTGTGGCACCCCACCCCACCCCACCTCTGTACAGTGCCAAGTACACCTAGTCAGGCTCCTGTGAAATCGATGTGCGCAGATGTCGTCCATAGCCTTGTAGGCCATGTCCCAGGGATTGAACAGTGGAGGCCAAGTGCGCGACGTAGTGCAGGGGGCTTCTGTGTCTGTCGTGTCCCCCCCTTTTTGTGGTCTCCCTGTACTTGTGTGCATTAGCATCATCAGGCAGAGGAGCAGTGGCAACGGAGCAGGAGGGAGCTGCATCCCACATGGCCCTGGAGGGCGAGACAACGGAGTCGGAGTACACCAGTGGGACGGAGGGCGAGGGGAGCTCCACGGCGGGGACAGGAGCTGACACCAGTGACACAGACTCGTCCTCTGATGGGAGCTCCCTTGTGGTGGCAGCAACATCTGTGCCCCCCGCATCTACAGGCACAGCCGCCACCCCCCCTACCAGCACCGCCCTCCCAGCAGCCCCTCAGCCTTTGCCCCGTGCCCGCTTACCCAGGAGGGTGGGCATCACCGTCGCCCCAGGCACCTCAGGCCCTGCCCCAGTCACCCCTGCTGCCCTCAGTGAGGAGGCCATTGACCTCCTCAGGTCCCTCACAGTTGGGCAGTCTACCATTTTGAATGCCATCCAGGGTGTAAAAAGGCAGTTGCAACAAACAAATGCATTCCTGGAGGGCAGTCATTCTGGTCAGGCGGCCCTTCAGCGAGCTTTTCAGACTCTGGCCTCAGCACTGATGGCAGCCATTGTCCCTGTCTCTAGCCTCCCCCCTCCAACTTCCTCCACCCAGACCCAATCCCCTGTACCTCAGCCTATCCCAAGCACACCTTCAGACCAGCATGCACACACCTCAACACACAAGGGAAGCTGAGGCAAACATAAGCACCACACATCCCACAGGCACTCACGAAGCATCACACACATGCAGACACACCAACATCCACTGCCTCCACTGTGTCCCCCTCCTCCTCGTCTCCCTCCTCCCTCCCAGCCCCGCTGGGCCATGAAGGACCACCAGCACCAGCCCCGCTGGGCCAGAGAGGACCGCCAGCAACTGAGTCACTGCAAAGGACACCGCCGCCACAAGCACCGCTGAACAGGGCACCGCCACCACAAGCACCGCTGAACAGGGCACCGCCGCCACAAGCACCGCTGAACAGGGCACCGCTGCCACAAGCACAGCTGAACAGGGCACCGCCGCCACAAGCACTGCTGAACAGGGCACCGCCGCCACAAGCACCGCTGAACAGGGCACCGCCGCCACAAGCACTGCTGGCCCATGAGCGCCAAGGGCACTGACGCTACTGAGTCGTCACGAGCAGGATGAAGCACTCTGGGCACCATGCCCCCTCCAGAACCAGTGGAGAGATGCATCCACAACCTCAGTCCTTAGCAGGATGAAGCACTCTGGGCACCATGCCCCCTCCAGAACCAGTGGATACTGTCATCCACTTGTGAGACTGTGGCTTTGCACTCCCCAGGATCGAACAGTGGGCAACCCACCCACTGTAGAGACTTGAGAGACTGTGGCTTTGCACTCCCCAGGATGGAACAGTGGGCAAACAAACCACTGTAGAGACTTGTGAAACTGTGGCTTTGCACTCCCCAGGATGGAACAGTGGGCAACCCACCCACTGTAGAGACTTGAGAGACTGTAGCTTTGTACTGCCCAGGATAAAGCAGTGGGCAAACCACCCACTGTAGAGACTTGAGAGACTGTGGCTTTGCACTCCCCAGGATAAAGCAGTGGGCAAACCACCCACTGTAGAGACTTGAGAGACTGTGGCTTTGCAATCCCCAGGATAAAGCAGTGGGCAAACCACCCACTGTAGAGACTTGAGAGACTGTGGCTTTGCACTCCCCAGGATGGAACAGTGGGCATGTGGCCCTCTCGTGGATTTGGCGTCGTGCACTCAACCGGCTGAGGTGCCCCCCCTTTCCCTCCCCCTGAGGTGCCTGTTTTCTTGCTCTATTATGCCCCTGCAGTGTTCTCTCCGTCATGGTCGGGGATCTTGTGTGGGCCTCGCCCATACCGTGTGGGCCCAGTGTTCCACGGACTTCATTGGAGCACTACCTGGACTACTAAGCTTGGTGTATATTTTGTTTATAGTGTATATATATATTTTTGCGTACTTGATTTTCATATATTACAATGGTTACACTCATTTTCTTTTGTCTTTGCATTCTTCCGGGGGGGTTTGGGGGGTGTAACTATAATGTATCATGCTGTATTAGTGTGTGTGTTGTCGTGGGTGAGGGTGGGGGTGAGGGTGCTGCGTGTTGCGTGTGTGTTTCCCTGTTTTTTCCCTCTCCCCTCCCCTGTGTCGTGGGTGCAGTACTCACCGTTGTCTCCGCCGCCGGTGTTCGTGCTCCTGGTAGAGGAGCAAGAAGATAAGGGCTGGCAGGATCTGCAGCTCTGGTTCCATGGCGTCCGGATTCCTCGTGGGGTGTGTAGAGGTGAGTGTTTTCCCTTCGAAGTCCTGTTTCCGCCATGTTTTTGTCAGCGGTGAATCCGCCCCGGAAAAGGTGCCGGATTGGTAGGTTGTGATACTGTGGGTGGTACTTTGTCGTCCACCTGTCTGTTGGTGGTGACCACTGCGCTGTTTGTTTGTACCGCCGTGGCGGTCGGAGGGTTAAAGTGGCTGTCTTTGTTGGCGGTTTCCGCCACGGTCGTAATTGCTATTTTTTTACCGTTGGCCTGTTGGCGGTCTTACCGCCACTTTAACACCGTCCGCCAGGGTTGTAATGAGGGCCAAAGTCTCTTAGAAGGCAGGGGTGAGGAAGAATGGCAAGTATAGCAGAGAGGCTAGGAATGGCAGAGTGATAGCTCCGTAATGGCTGATTTCTCCTTGGGTCACGCCGTTATATCAAAGTTGTCGAACAAGTCTCTAATTTCCCATTGGGCAATATTTGGTGCATCGTTATCTCTGTCCAATAATCCTTCACACACCTTACTATAATTTTTACCTAACATGGTTCTCATGCAGTTTATTGGCTCCTGTGATTGACGTCTTCAATGGGTGGAATGTCAGGTAAGAAAAGTTACACTTGTCGCTCCACCTAGTAGTTCCATTGTCTTCTCCTAGTCCAGGCGGCCTTGCATCTGTTGTGAATTACACTGTTGCATTTGGCAAGAATGTCTCCTTGAGCAAGTCGGGTCCCATGAGAAAGAATTTACTACAGCTGCACACATATCTCTAATAACTTCTGGAAAAGTACAGCTTCGTGTCCTTCAGGAAAACAGCACATTGCACGCTAGAAAAAGACAATTAATATGAGACCAGGCAGCTAGGCCCAGACCCTTGCTAACTAAGGCCTAGTGATTAATTTAGCAAAACCTTAACACATAACTCTTAATGCTTATACAAAATCATACATTAGTACATCGTTAATTCATTATTAGTCAGTTTCATTAATCATCGTATACATTGGTAGCCACTCCTCGTGGGCACATTTCTAACACGTGCATTAGTACTACATTAACACATTTTCTATGCGGTTTCATTAGACATTATATTGCAAGCTTTTCATGTTAATATTGATTATAAAAGTCACACTCCAACAATCCCTCCTCTGATGACTCTTGTCATCACACAAATCCTTTTCCCTTTACAATTTATCATGTTTAAAATTCCCTCATCTCAATTTCTTCCCTCAATTTTGCCCCTTCTAATTTTGCTTTGAACATTTTCTCCTTTTTCTTTTCTTCCCTCCTCTTATTATTTTTGGCCATTTTCAATGTAATTCTTTTACTAATTTTGCATGACAACCATAACCCAAATAAACAAGCTAAAACAATCGATATTCCCTGTATTATTTTTGCCAATAGCCCATGCCAAATGCTACTAAACCAACTACCCACTTTAGCAAGTCCCTTTCCAACCTTTTCCCAAACTCCAGGCAAATAGGAAGGGGTGTTCCCTTCCTATTTGCGATTCCTAGTGGTATGCAATACCATTTGCGACCGCATATGCGGTCGCAAATGGTGTTGCAGTTACCATCCACTTCAAGTGGATGGTAACCCACTCGCAAATTGGAAGGGGTCCCCATGGGACCCCTTCCAGTTTGTGACTGGACCCCCAAAAAAATTTTCAGGGCAGGGAGTGGTCCAAGGGACCACTCCCTGCCCTGAAAAAATACCGAAACTAAAGGTTTCGGTTTTTTTTTTAAGTGCAGCTCGTTTTCCTTTAAGGAAAACGGGCTACACTTAAAAAAAAAAAACTGCTTTATTTAAAGCAGTCACGAACACGGAGGTCTGCTGACTACAGCAGGCCTCCATGTTTGCGAGTGCCCATAGTCGGTATGGGGCCGCAATTTGCGACCCACCTCATTAATATTAATGAGGTGGGTCATTGCGACCCCATACCGACTCGCAGACGGTGTCTGAGACACCGTTCTGCATGACATTTTGCGAGTTGCAAATAGCGAGTCGCTAAGACTCGCTATTTGCAACTCGCAAAATGCTTCTTTACTACATCTGGCCCCAGGTTCTTTAAATTCGTTCAGATCTGTACTATCTCTTGTTAGGTTAGTAAGCATACTTCTAATCTTGTTACTATTATCAGGTATGTAAGCACAACAATGACGCACATTAAGCATTTTACAAACTCCGCCATTTTTCGCTAAAAGAATGTTTAAAGCAAGCCTGTTTTGAAGAGTCATAGCCCTCACCGCAGCAAGTTCAGTATCCATCAAGAGCATAGCCCCTGTAAAATTTGTCAGCATGTTATCCACAATAGTAGACAACTTTTGAATCTTTATCGAATTCAAGATAACTCCCACTGAAGGAATTATTGTTCCAAATATGTCTCCTACTACACCAGCAGCAGTCTCTCTCCTTTGTCTAGTACAATGTAATTCAGACAATTTCAGAAACTTTTTCAAGTCCTCTAACTGATATATCTTTGGGAAAACTATCCCCAAATAACATGTCCCATACCATCTCTTTGGAAGACGGTAATAAGCATTAAGCCCACAAACATAATAGATCCCAGGGATCACTGGATCCTGTCTATTTAACATGAACATCCATTTACTCTGAAACAAAAACACATGCTTACATTCACTCGTTCCCACACGCACATTATCATAATATGACTTTGGTCGCATTATGCAAAGCTTGCCTACGTGTAGTGCATCTAAAGCTAATTTCCCTTGCTCCCTAACTGCACTATAACTCTCACTATTAATAAAAGCTTGCTGTTGTAATCCTTTCTCCAACTTCCCCTTCAATGCCCTCCTTCTATCTTCCGTGTGATCTAGAAAGCTTTTCTCTACAGGTTTAAGCAAACATGTCAGATTATTGCGATGTGCATAAGATGTACTAATTGTTAATGTTGCTTCAAAGAACCCCTTAACTAATTTTATGTTATAGTATTTCGCTACACTATTTAAGTCCTCTATGAGAGGCACATAAGAAAATACAAGATCATTATTCGAATAAAAGTACTGGATCTCTTCCTGGTTATAGAATCATGTTAGTAAAAGACTACATCTTATCCCATAGGTTAAAGGCAAACTATGATAGGTGACTCCCTCTTCACTGAAACAGGAATTTGTGTACACACATAACAATCTTTCGCATCCATAATGTCAACATACTCACTCAGCAAGCAATAGAAAACATTAGTTGATAGTTCCCCCTTTGCGTTAGTTCCCTCATGTAAGTATTTCATGTCCTGCTCAAACCTCTCCCAAGCTGTTAGTGTAGCAGCGGTCTCAGGAATTGTAGCATTGTTAGTTTCACTCTTATCCACCAAAGGCATTACCACAATCAGAACTATAATGAATATCACACACACGACACCCAAAGCAACCCCCAAACATTTACAACGCTTACTTCCCCTATTATCATCTCTAGTGTTAGCCATGATCTGTAAAGAATCAGAAAGTGAATTACTATTAGTTCAAACAACAACAGACAGAGGATGGTTGAAGCTCTTTCTCTTTTTTTTCCAGCAAGTTAAAGCAAGCAAAAGTCTTTCTGCAGCAATTATGTACAGCTTTCACATTCACTCCCAGGATCCTTGTCAATTCCGGATAGCAGCTTGTCAAAATCGGTTTTCAAAAGATAATTCAGGTTAACAGTGTCACACCCGATAATTTATCAGTCTCTTTTTTCCCGATTTCTTTAACTCAAGGTTCGCATCAACACAGTCTCTGTCTCTGGCCAGACTCAGGTACCAAAGTACTGACCTGGGACTTCTCGATCAAAACAGAACACCAAGAACTCTTGTTGCCATTCAGCCGAGGTTGCGTATGCCCATTCAGGACCTGCGTATCTTCTGTTTGCTACTCTCTTTCTTTTCAACTTGCGATCACCTACCAACTCCCCTTCACTCAGGTCTTCTTTCCTTGTTGTATCGACCTCTTCCTCTATTGTATCTTCAACAACCAACTTTTCTTTTGTCACTTGCGATTCTGGCCACTTATCTCCTTACAGCGTCACTTTGGCCTTTTGTCTTTCCTGATGCAACCCTTCACCCTCCTCTGACTCTATGGTGTTTTCTCTTGATGGACCTGCTATTTGTTCAGGAGTCTGAACACTCTGACTCTCTTCCTACTCAAATCCTTCACCTTCTGGGTCTGTCAGGGGCTCTACTTCAATACCGCATCCATCTGCTTCTGGGAGAACCTCTCTCTGGGTTGGTCTTCCTGGCGCCTCAGTTGAGATAGGCTCACCGTCACCCCTCTGGGTCTCGTCTCTTATTGGAGTGACCAAGCCGTCCTCAACGGGCTCTCCTTCTGTCTCAGTTCCCCTATGAGTACTCTCCGGCCCGAGCCTTCCTTTTCTGTTGCTGTTACTTTCGACAATTCAATTTCCTCATCAGTTGGACACGTCACCTTTTTCGTATGACTGGCATGGATCCAGTGTGGAATTCCTGCACAATTCACAGCAGTGGTAGTTGTAAGTATTACTTGATATGGCCCCTTCCAGCGTGTCTCCAAACAAGACTTCCTCACGTGTTTCTTGATGACAACCCAGTCACCAGCTTTCAGGTTGTGACCTGGGTCATTTATCAGTGGCAGTGTGGTGGCCTCCACCTGGTGAGAGAAAGAGCGGACCACATCAGCCAGACCCTTGCAGTAGTCCAACACCATATCATCCGTGATATTCACAAGAGCTTTTGAAGGTACTGTGGGCAGTCTCATAGCTCGGCCCATGAGAATTTCCTGAGGAGACAGTCCTGTTTTCTTGTTGAGTGTATTTCTCATTGACATTAGCACTAAGGGCAATGCATTAGGCCATTTCAAATTTGTAGCTGCACACATTTTTGCCATTCTCAACTTCAGGGTACTATTCCTCTGCTCCACTAGTCCTGACGCTTCAGGCACAGTAACTACAATGCAACGTTTGCTCAATGTTTAATGCTGCACACAATAGCTTAACCCCCTCGTTGTTGAAGTGAATTCCTCTATCTGATTCTAAAGAGATCGGAAACCCGAAACGTGGAATCAGTTCCCTAAGCAGCAGCTTTGCTACTGTGAGACTGTCATTTCTGCGCGTAGGGTAAGCTTCAATCCAGTGACTAAAGATACACACAATCACCAACACGTATCTCAGACATCCACACATAGGCATTTCAATGATATCCAATTGCATTCTGCTAAATGGACCTCCTGCTCTCCCAATGTGGCTCAAATTCACCACTGTCCTTTTCCCTGCATTCATCTGCTGACAGATGATGCACCTGTGGCAGATCACTTCTGCAGCTTGCCTGAACTTCGGGTTAAACCAATCAATTTTGAACAACCTGATCACGGCATCTCTCCCAATATGTGCGTGACCATAGTAAAACCTTGCAAACTGTGACAGAAGACTGTTCGGCAAGACCATTTTCCCCTCATCTGAAACCCACAAATCATCTGGTCTTTGTACACATTGCATCTTAAGCCAAGAGCGTTTCTCATCTCTGCTGGCACATCCCTGCAACATTTCAATTCCTCCAACGTGTCAACCACCCTTAAGGCGTAACCTGTGCATGTCTCATTTTCTGTTTCAGGTAACAATTCCCACTGATCCTTGAACGATATACAGTTCAATGCGCAAAACCTTGCGACTTGATCCGCATATCCATTTCCCATTGAAACAAAGTCTTGTGATTTCACATGAGCGCTGCATTTCACCACGGCAATTTCATGAGGTAACTGAATCGCGTACAAAAACTCCTTAATTCTTTCACCATTTTTCACTGGGGTACCAGAAGAGGTCAGGAAACCCCTCTGTGACCATAGCTGGCCAAAATCATGAACAATCCCAAATCCGTACCTGGTGTCAGTATAGATAGATACTCTCAATTCGGCAGCGGCATGGCATGCTCTATTAAGAACAACCAATTCAGCCACTTGAGCAGAGTATACTCTTTCAAGCCAAGATGCTTCTAGGATACCAGTGATCGTACACACAGCATATCTGGCTCTCAGCACTCCTACTGAATCTCTTAAGCATGAGCCATCAACAAAGATAATGTGTTAATTTTCTTCCAACTGGGTATCTTTGATGTCAGGTCTCGGTTTGGTGCACATTTCTGGTACCTCAAGACAATCATGTTCTACATCATCAGCATCCTCAACCTCTGTGTTTTCATTTGGAAGCAAAGTTGCCGGGTTCAGCACTGTACATCTTTTACATTTGGTGACCCCAATATAATCGTTTCATATTTTGTCAGTCTTGCATTTGTCATGTGCTGCGTTTTGGTACGGGTTAACAAAATCTCAACTGAGTGTGGGACCATAACTGTTAAAGGATGTCCCATCACTATGCCTTCACATTGTGCGAGGCTTTGACCAACTGCTGCTACTGCACGCAGACAACCTGGTAAGGCTGCTGCAACTGGGTCCAAAGTAGCTGAAAAATATGCTACTGGTCGGTTTGCACCTCCATGGACCTGTGTTATGACAGACAAAGAGCATGCATCACATTCATTACAAAACAGGACAAAAGGCTTTGTGTAATCAGGCATACCTAAAGCTGGAGCCCTGCACATACACTCTCTCAACTCAATAAACGCTTTCATTTTTTTCTCTGTCAGTGTTAGGACATCTGGCCTATCCTTAACGGTCAGTCTCACCAATGGCTTGGTGATGACTGAGAAATTCGGGATCCACTGACAACAGTAGCCCACCATTCCCAGAAACATCCTAACGTCTCTCCGTGTCGTGGGGGGATTCATCTGTAATAGGGCGGTCACTCTTTCCTTGGATATTTTCTCGACCCTTTCTCAATTAGATGACCTAAGTATTTCACCTCTTTCTGACAATATTGCAGCTTCTTTGGGGGCACCTTATGCCCATGCTTTCCCAAGTGGTTCAGCATGGCAATAGTATCGTACTTGCAATCATCTCTTGTTTTGGATGCAATCAACAAATCGTCAATATATTGCACTAGAGTCGATTGAAAAGGTAATACCAATGACTCCAAGTCCTTATCAGTATCTGATTGAAGATGGAAGGTGATTCCAAAAACCCTTGGGGAATTCGACACCAACTGTAAACCTTGTCCAAGAATTTGAAACTGAAAAGAAATTGGCTGTCCTCGTGAAGAGGCACAGAAAAGAATGCTTGGGACTAATCAACAACTGAGAACCATTCTGCATCACATGGAACCTGGAACACGATCACAGCTGGGTTTGGCACCACTGGGCAACATTTCACCACTATGTCATTGATTTTCCTCAAGTCTTGTACAATTCGAACTTTCCCACAAGGCTTTCTCAGTCCCATTATTGGTGAATTACATGGACTGCTCCTCACTTCTTTCAGGACCCCTTGCTTCACAAAGTCTGCAATTATCTGCGTTACCTGTATGAAGACATCTTGTGCCATATGGTACTGCGGTACCTGGGGAAACACAGCATTTGGCTTCACAATGACCATAACTGGTTCTATTCCTTTTATCAGTCCCACTTCCTTTCCTGTCAAGTCCTACACCTTCTCCTTTACTGTCCCCTGCAAATCTGCTGGCAGATAAGTCACTGTGAACATTGGGAAGAAGCTTATGAGGGGGTACTCCTCATCTGTTGTCTCCGTCTCAGTCTCTGAGATCTGTCCGTCATCCCCTTCATCGTCACTGTTTGTCTGCACCTCAATCCCTTCACTGGAACAGGTAATAGGACAAATCGTCTTGCACAGTAAGTCTCTTCCCAGTAGAGACACGAGACTCGAAACACAAACTACAAATCTTTGCAATCCCTGAAAAGTACCAATCTCAACCTGAACCGGATCTGTAATTGGGTTAGTCAGGAGCTGATTTGACACTCTTACTACCTTTATTGTACGTCCCGAAAGAGGCAATTTTGGAACCTCTGCACTTCTGACTGTAGAGCGTGTAGCTCCGGTGTCAACCAAGAACGAAATTTGTGACCCATTACTTTCCCTTGCATATAGTACCCTCTCTTGTCTACTTCTAAGGACGCTGCAAGCCTGCACTCCTCACTGTCTGAGCTTTCATCCGACCATTCATCGTTTATTCCATTCTCACCACGCAATGGGAACTGTTGTACTGCATTACTTTGACTCATTCCTTGACTTGTGACCTGTTGAGGAAGCATCACCTGTTGCTGTCCCATTGGTGCTAAGGGCAACTGCATTTGCTGTCTAGGTACCACAGGAATCTGCTGTTGCATTTGCTGCATCTGCACCGGTTGTACACACGGCATCTGCACCTGTTGCATGGGTTGAAGACCCTGCATCTGAACCATGTTATTTTGGAAGTTCGGATTAGCCATTATCCTTTGTCCTTTACCATTTTGGAATGCATTAACATCATTGCTTTGTTGAACAACACCCTCCTGCACCATCATCGGGCACTCCCGCTTCCAGTGTCCAATGCCCCCGCAAGCATGACAAGGTAACACCTTTTTCATCCCTTGCACATCATTTTGAACCACTACAGTATTCAGCTCTGGACCACGGTTCACAAAGCCTCCTCGACCTCTGCCTCTCACTTGCGTCTGAAACATCCTGTTTCCTTGTGGCTGTTGCACCATCTGCTGTAAACCATTTCCCTGCATCCCTGCTTGTGCTGCCTTAATTTGCATTACCATCACTTTCTCCTTCAGCTTTCTCTGCTTCAACTCAATTTCATCACTCCAGTACTTCGCATACTGCAAGACCTCATCAATCGGTTTCTCTTGCCAACAGATCAAATGATTCTTAATCATCTGGCTAATCTCTGGTCTCAATCCCTCAACAAATCTGAACACAAGGTGATTCATGTCCTTCGTCTCTATGACCTCTGTACCACTGTAGTGCTTGAACGCTTTCAACAACCTCTCATAGTAGGCATGTATTGACTCTTTGGCTTCCTGTGCCGTTCGATCAATCTTTTGCCAATCAATATTTTGCGGCGAAACCTTCTGTTTCAAAAACTCAATAACCTTATAGTAGTACCTCATCACCTCAGGAGACGGTGCTCCTGTGGCTCTGTCCCTTCCCGGTTCTGCTGTTGGCCAATCCACACTTCTCTTGCATTCAAGTCACAAATCAACTGGAACTATAATCTCAAAGAGGGTATTCAAGTTTTCCCAAAGACACTTTGCAAGCTTCACAAACCTGTCTGTCTGCTGATACCATTCTATCGGCTTCTCCCTCAGCCTGGGGAAGTCATTCGTGAACGACAAAATGTCACCTCTAGACCATGGTACATGGACAAGAACACCTCCTGCCGTCTCTCTCATTGGTAGCATGTTTATTGTACCAGTATCCGGTGCTGATTTCGCATGCTGCTGCTCCGAGCAGTCACTTTTCCTTTTATCTCTTTTCTTTGCCCATCTGCCTTCCCGCTTCTCTAACGCTCCCCACACTTGTGCACTCTGCAGAATTTCTTTAAGGTGTGCCTTCATCTCAGTAGACCTCATGTGGTCAAAATCCTTAGGCTCGAAGTCTAACCTGTAACTCCTCTTCAGATGCTTAGTATTGTCTAAGTCTATGCCTTATTTATCTGCCAGGTTTTCTAACTTCTGGTGCACCTTGCTCACTTCTTTAGTTATCTTTGAGCACCAATACCTTAATTCCGCTTCAGTGTATGACTCTAGCCTGTTCACTCCCATACTCCCTTCTACTAGCTCAGCTGCCTCCATGCCCAACCTCACAAAATTCAGATATTCTTCTCTTTCCGACCGCTCTGCTGTCGCAGGAGTAGTCTGTGGTGAATTTAACTTGTCTAACCATTCATTCAATTGTTGCGCAGTTAAACCTGCAATGAGATATTTCCAGCCTGCATCATCTGTGTTTGCGGTGCATTCGCACTTGAGATCTGCGGAGTCAGCAGTCCCAAACCTGAGTGTCTCATGGTATCTGGAGGAGCCCCAATTGGACTGAAGTCTAACAAGTATCTAGAGCTCTCTATTGTCTGTTCCACTGGAGTCATCCCTTAACAGCTCCCTACTAACCCTCCTCTTGTCATTTCTTGTGTCATTATTCCCTGATCACATACACTAGGCTTCGCCTTTGCATACAATGGTACTGGTGGACCAACTGTGATAGGTAAGGTTATGGCGGCTGGCAACTGCCTGATTCCCAAACCCTGTGGAGCATTAGCTCCCATTATCGGTGCTGTAGCTAACTGCGGCCCTGTGACCGAGGTGTAATTCGGGATCATCTGTTGCTATGCCTGAGGCAGTAAAAGTGGAGTTGGCTCAGTCTGTATTAGCTTTGGTCTCGTATATGCCGGATCTGACGGCACCATCAAATTCGTGGTAGTCTCTAATATTGGGACATCAGGATAGAGCCTCTGAACTGGTGGTGGCTGCAGCAGTGTCTGCATCTCTGGAGCAGTAGACACACTGACACTATTCTGTATTGGAGCTGTTGTTGCGACAGTATTTACCTGTGCCTTATTCGTTGTCCCCTGATTTTGAATCATCATCCGAGTCATCTGCCTCTCCCCAGGACTTTTTCGTCTCCTTTTCTTTGCTAGAACACTTATCCGTCTTACAAGTGGCTTTCCCTCCTTGAGTTCCGGCATCTTGAGTTATTGCCGGAAACATCCTAACTCCATCTCTTATCTCCCTTCTCCAAATCCTATGCTCGCTATCCCACCTATCCTCCGCTAACGTCTTTTCTGCTTTCCTCATTCTCCTCTCAAATTTCTGTTGCCATTGTCGTATGGCCATCAGTTCCCAAATTGCTAATGACTCAAACTGTGCTGGCCTTGGAGGTGGCTTTTGTTCATTTAACACCTTCCGTGAGTTTTTCAAAATCATTATATTGAACGTTTCGTGCTCCGGAAACGCCAGACACCCGTCTTTCTCTGTCGCTTTGCACCACTGCTTTAGCCAAAGACATGGCGCAACTCCTCTCTCCTCCATTACGGCATAAGCCGGTGTATGCTCTGGCAGTGTAGGCTCCCCTACACTCGCAGTAATGTACACATCTCCCCTCAAAGCACTCTTTAAAGCCTTGAAAAACTTAACTTTTACGTCTTTTATTTGGCTAACAATCGGATCAGGAAGTGACTTTAATTCCCAGAACTCTCTTCGCCTACCTTCTCAACCAATTGCCTCTCACGGACGGCTGCCAATCCGTGCGTGACCCTTCTCACTAACTGACCTATCCCACAGCGGCTCCAATGACGTCACACTCACACACTGCGGCTGAAAAAGTCTTGTGGTTTGTCTTCCTCACTCTCGATTCGCACAAACCTAATGCAATATATTGTGAGCACTAACAAAAACTCAAATTTGCCGGTTTACTACAGGCAGGGTAACACAATCGCTTCAGAACTTTACAGAGATTTTGCTTTTAGCCTCGGCCGCTACTCTCTCCTTCTCAGATCCCGCACTCGCAAGCAAAATTTGACCCGCAAATTCTACTCTCGACTTGTCAATGGTTTGTCCTAGTGCACTTTAGAACTCACCAAATCTCCATCGAAGTTTTCATTCACTCACTTTGACTCAAACTCGACTCGTCAACCATGCCTGATTGACCTATTAAACTGCACAAATTACAACATAAACCATCATTATACTCCGGAGTCTTAGACCACGCAGGGTCCGGACATCACCAACAACCACGTGGACAATTTTTTAGCACAAAGCGCCACACTCACATGAAGTTCGCCGACTTCCCTACTCTCATACTGCGGAGTACGCACACTCCTACTAAAACACTACCTGGCCTACAATTCTCACAAACTTCACAATTCACCTGCGGTATGCATAAGCTGTGCAAGCGCAAAACCTACGTCACTCACTCTATCACTAGGACGCCGAGAACATACCCAACTCACTTTAGCAAGCTCCGAGATTCCGGGAAAGTCATTTGGGACTTAGGGGCACATCATCTCTCCAAGCTGCATTATTGAAAAAAATAAATCAAACAGTGGTCCCTCGTCCTAGGGCCCCAAAGGGCCAAAACCATCCTCTGCTACCAGAACTGATAACGCGTCCGAACCTTGATAATTTAACTTACAAGGGGAATCGTTTTAGGCCAATTAATCTTTTGACCGTGTTTGGTGACTTCCCAGAATGAGATATCTGTCTAGCATACCAACCTATAGATCAATAACCCTATCAATATTCACAATAACTAATCAATCAAACTAATCAATAAAGTTTAATAAGGATCCAACACACCATGACCTTTCAATCATGAATAACCACACAAATCTAGTATGATTTAGGATATTTATTCCTTATTAGTTACACTCTAGTATCATATTCATTAGTCGCAATATCAATAAGCACATCAAAACCACTACAATCTGGTAACTCGAATAAGACTTTATCAATGCATAGATCATGAACATTAGAACAAAGCACGACGTTAACATGAATCAACTTTAGCAGAATATCATTAGTACATTATTCAACAAAGCAAGGATTCAGTCATTTGTATATTTGCACCCGTTATCAGTGAACTCCTTAACTAACCTCGAATTAGCATCAGCATGTTGGGCTTCATGCAAAACTATTTAGCAATATGAATTGGAAAACATTTAACTATGGTCTCTATCAAAAGAGCAGTTGGTACCTAGAAAGAAAAGGCAAACAGACGATTACAATTTATCAGCAGGTAGTTACCCATCCAAATGGGGCAGCATACAGCGTCAGTCTTCGTCCTCAGGACATCAGTTGATTTGCCATCAGCCAGGATAGAACAGGTAAGTCTCAATAGGGCATAGCAAGGAAGGACTCTTCCCTCATAAGGAGGAGAAGTAAGTATCGGACAAGGAATAAGGCGAGCATGGTTTAAGATATAAAACAAAGGGCCAGATGCAGGAAACTATTTGCGAGTCGCAAACGGCAAAAAATGCCGTTTGCGAGTCGCAAATTCCAGTTTCCAATGCAGAAATGCATTTTACGAGTCGGGACCGACTCGCAAAATGCATTTCAGAATCGCAAATAGGAAGGGGTGTTCCCTTCCTATTTGCGATTCGGAGTGGTATGCAATACCATTTGCGACCGCATATGCGGTCGCAAATGGTGTCGCAGTTACCATCCACTTCAAGTCGATGGTAACCCACTCGCAAATTGGAAGGTGTCCCCATGGGACCCCTTCCCCTTTGTGAATGGACCACAAATAATTTTTTCAGGGTAGGTAGTGGTCCAAGGGACCACTACCTGCCCTGAAAAAATACCGAAACAAAAGGTTTTTTTTTTTTTTTAAGTGCAGCTCGTTTTCCTTTAAGGAAAACGGGCTACACTTAAAAAAAAAAACTGCTTTATTTAAAAGCAGTCACGAACATGGAGGTCTGCTGACTACAGCAGGCCTCCATGTTTGCGAGTGCCCATAGTCGGTATGGGGCCGCAATTTGCGACCCACCTCATTAATATTAATGAGGTGGGTCTCTGGGACCCCATACCGACTCGCAGACGGTGTCTGAGACACCGTTCTTCATTGGAAATTGCGACTTGCAATTTGCGAGTCGCTCCGACTCGCAAATTGCAAGTCGCAATTTCCAAATTTGCTACATCTGGCCCAAAGTCTCTCAGAAGGCAGGGGTGAGGAAGAATGGTAAGTATAGCAGAGTGGCTAGGAATGGCAGAGAGATAGCTCCGTAATGGCTGATTTCTCCTTGGGTCACGCCGTTATATATCAAAGTTGTCGAACAAGTCTCTAAGGGCCAGATGTATCAAAAAACCAAATTGCATTTCTTAAAGAGCAAATTTTAAGAAATCACTATTTAAGAAATGCAAAATGGTATGTATGATTTTTGCGATTCGGTAATAGCGATTTCTTAAAATTCGCAAATGCTATTACCGAATCGCAAATAGAGAATCCAACTCCATTTGCACCCATGGGCCTGCTGCAAATGGTTTTGCACTTCCTAGATTGCGAATTCCAGTTAGGCATTCGCAATTTAGGAAATGCAAATCCCTAGCTCAGCCGGCACCTAGGGAAACCTACCAAACCTGTGCATTTCTGAAAACTAGAGACCTAGGGGAATCCAAGGAGGGGTGACTTGCGGGGCTCGGACCAGGTTCTGTTACCCAGAATCCTTTGCAAACCTCAAAAAGTGGCTAAAAAAACAAGTTTTCCTCACATTTCGGTGACAGAAAGTTCTGGAATCTGAGAGGAGCCACAAATTTCCTTCCACCCAGCGTTCCCCCAAGCCTCCCGATAAAAATGATACCTCACTTGTGTGGTTAGGCCTGGTGCCTGCGACAGGAATAGATCACACAACGGTCAATGTTGGTCCTTACGTGAGGCAGCTGTTGACCCTGGGGTGATCCATTCCTGACACAGACACTAGGGTGGTCATTCTGACCTCGGCGGTAAAAGGCGCCTACCGCCGGTCAGAAATCCTCCATAATCCCGCCGCGGTCGCGGAAACCCGCCACGGTCATTCTGACCCGCAGAAGGCAAACCTCCGAAAATCCGACCGCCACAACAGACCGCCAGACCAGCGGTCGGCGGAAAGGTGGAGGTGACCAAACCTCCACCGCCACGCCAACAGAAATACGCCCATGCCATTACGACCCACGAATCTACGCGGCGGTCATTCAAACGCGGTATTCCATTGGCGGGACACACCGGCGCGGTCAGAATACACACAAACGAACAAAACTCACCCACATTGGACGATTTGAATCCCACACACCTGATACACATACACACACCACTCCCACACACACAATACAATATAAAACACCCACCCACATCACCCACAAACCCCTACGCTTAAAAATTCGTAAAGAAGACAAGAGCGAGACACCAGCATCCAAAACATAACAGCCACAGCCACTCAACACCATCACCCACACACTATCCACACACAAAACAACACACACCACCACACTCAACTCACTTAAATACACATACTCCACCCCACACATCATACACACCACCCCATGGCACCCCAAAGACAACCCCGCTTCACAGACGAAGAACTCAGGGTTATGGTGGAGGAAATCGTTCGTGTAGAGCCCCAGCTGTTCGGCACACAGATACAATACACCAGCATTGCCCGGAGGACGGAGCTATGGCAGAGGATTGTCGACAGGGTGAACGCAGTGGGACAGCACCCCAGAAATCGGGAAGACATCAGGAAGCGATGGAACGACCTACGGGGGAAGGTGCGTTCCATGGTATCCAGGCACAACATCGCCGTGCAGAAGACTGGCGGAGGACCCCCACCTCAACCCCCACAATTCACATCATGGGAGGAGGAAGTCTTGAACATCCTGCATCCTGACGGCCTCGCAGGAGTCGGCGGAGGAATGGATACTGGTAAGTTGAAGCTTCAATACTGCCTCCCCCCCACCTGCATGCCAAATCAGACCCCAACCCTCACCCCCATCCTCGAACCCCACCCTCACCCCCACCCCCATCCTCACCCCCACCCTCACCCCCACCACCATCCTCACCCCCACCACCATCCTCACCCCCACCCCCAGCACACCTATTCCCCGCCAATGTCTCACCATCACAACCCACACATCCCAAAACCTAGGCCTGCATGCGTCCACTAAGCATGGACACCCATCACCAAAGCATGCCCAATGCATATACACATCCCCCCACAAGCCACCCTCACCAAAGCCCCCACACACGAATGCCAGCACTTGGGGACACGGGAACCCACAGATACACCCATATGCCACACATTGAAACTATAACCATACCTCTATACCCCTGCAGGACCCGACCGTCAACACACCGCGGCGGAGGGGCCAGAATTATCCACACCCCCCACCCAAGAGGCCGTCAGCGATGACAGCAGCTCTGTCGATCTGGACACCGATGACCAGCCCGGACCATCGGGGACCTCTGGACAGTCGGTTCCCCTCACACAGGCACAGGCCACTATAGACCCTAACCCCTCTGGGAACACCAGCACAGCTCCCACCCAGCGGGCCCATGCCTCTGTCTCCAGGGCGCGTCAATCTGCGGTGTGTCTACCACTACAGGGCACCCAGGATAACCCACCACCCCAACAACAACAGGGACCTGGGGGCAGTGGTAGTGGGCACACCGGCCAGGGGGCAGAGGCCCAGGGAAACAGGGCAACTCGGCGGGCAGCTGTGCGACAGGGGGGGGAGGAGAGGCCCAGGGAACCCACTCTCCACGAGGTCCTCACCACCATCATGGGAGCATACAACCGCTCCCAGGAGACGATGGCGACGGTACTGGCCCGGTTCCAGGAGATCCAGGTGCTGCAGGAGGAACACTATTGGGGGTACGGGGAGGACATCAGAGCCATCAACACCACCCTGGTTACCATGGTAGGGCTGCTGCAGGACCTCGTAAACAGCAGGGCGGACACTGAACAACACCCAAGGGCCCCTGCCACTAGCCTGGACCAAGAACAGCCATCCACCTCCGCCGGCGCTAGTGGACAGGAGGCCCCCGCACAGCAGCAGCCCACCAGACCCCCACCTCCTGCAGGAGAAGAACCACCCCGCAAGAGGGCCCTGAGATCTCGCAAGACAGAGTAGGATGTCAAGACCCCCGCCAGCAATGGATACCACCTGATGTCATCCCACTGTCCCACATTGTCACCCTGTCCATCCTCGAACTGCCCATGCTCCATCTCTCCACAGGCCTCTGGACAATGCACCTGTGTGACTGTTACTCTGGACTCTGCCATGGACATTCCTTCACCATAGCCCCCACCCACTTGAAACCACCCATCCCATTTTGAGCACTTCAATAAACACCTATTTTGCACCAAAATATCAGGAGTCTGGCTGTGATTTCAATAGATTGTAATTGACATGACAGTGCAAATATGTCCTTGTACATGGTGAAGTCAACAAACAGCTGCCACAAAGCTGTAGTCCATAGGGAAACGAAGCACAGGACTCGTAGTGGGGACCCCAGATCTGAAATAGGGAGGGAAAAGCCAAAACTCAGTCATCATACACTGGGGCAAATAGACAGGCAGCAGAGATGCTGCAGAGTAGTTAACATTTACTAAATTATCTTTGAAATGTTACCTGTGTCCTATTGGAAGTACTGTTCAATGATTCTGTCCCTGTTGTCTGTTTCAGCCCCGTCGTCTTCCTCCTCGTCACTCTCCTCAGGTTCCACCGCTGCCACAACACCACCGTCTCGACCATCCTCCTGCAGGAAAGGCACCTGGCGGCGCAAAGCCAGGTTATGAAGCATGCAGCAGGCCACGATGATGTGACACACCTTCTTAGGTGAGTACATTAGGGATCCACCGGTCATATGCAGGCAGCGAAACCTGGCCTTTAGGAGGCCAAAGGTGCGTTCGATCACCCTCCTAGTACGCCCATGGGCCTCATTGTACCGTTCCTCTGCCCTGGTCCGGGGATTCCTTACTGGGGTCAGTAGCCACGACAGGTTGGGGTACCCAGAGTCCCCCACTAGCCATACACGGTGTCTCTGTAGCTGTTCCATCACGTAAGGGATGCTGCTATTCCTCAGGATGTAGGCGTCATGCACTGACCCTGGGAATTTGGCATTTACATGCGAGATGTACTGGTCAGCCAAACACACCACCTGGATGTTCATTGAATGGTAACTTTTTCTGTTCCTGTACACCTGCTCCCTGTCTCTTGGGGGAACCAAAGCCACATGGGTCCCATCAATGGCACCAATTACGTTGGGAATATGTCCAAGGGCGTAGAAATCACCCTTCACTGTAGCCAATTCGCCCACCTCAGGGAAAATGATGTAGTTCCTCACGGATTTCATCAGGGCAGACAACACTCTGGATAACACCTTTGAAAACATGGGCTGAGACATCCCGGAAGCAATTCCCACTGTTGTCTGAAATGACCCACTTGCCAAGAAATGTAGTACTGACATGACCTGCACCAGAGGGGGAATCCCTGTGGGTTGGCGGATGGGGGACATCAGGTCGGGCTCCAGCCGGGCACACAGTTCATGGATAGTGGCACGGTTAAGACGGTAGGTCAGGATAATGTGGCGTTCTTCCATTGTCGACAGGTCCACCAGCGGTCGGTACACGGGAGGATTCATCCGTCTCCTCGCCCAACCCAGCGGACGGTGCCTAGGAAGGACAACATGGAGCACACAGTCAGGCAACCCACAGGTACGTACTCACAGCTAGCACAGTATACGATTCTCTATGCAGTGAATGGCGTGTCTGAGTGGCTATGCAAGGCCTAGGCCTGTGTGACGCAGTTGAAATTGAGCCATGTGGGCCCTGGAAATGGCGGCTGCCTGACCTGTGAAGTGTGACAATGGGATGTGAGGTCAATGCGCTGGCGTGGCACACCGCGGCGGGCGGCGGGCGAAGACCGCGGCGCGAAGCCGCATTGGTTAACATTGAAGCCTATGGGTTTCAGGAGCCAATGGCGAAGGGCGCCGGCGGTGGCGGGACGCACCGCCGCGGTACGCACCGCCGCGGACGTGACCGCCATTTTCTATCTACTTATCCACTTGCGACTTGAACTTTCACAGGAGAGGACCTATACTGCAAGTGTTGCTGTGACCTCGGTCTGGAAGGGACAATGGCTGCTGCGACTGGGGAAAGGGCCCCTGCCTTCACTGGAGAGGAGTTGGAGAAACTTGTGGATGGGGTCCTCCCCCAGTATGCGCTACTCTACGGTCCTCCAGACCAACAAGTGAGTTTAATTCAATATGGATTTGGGGCCACTGGCTGGCTTGGGGGCCTGGCGGGGATGGGGGGCATGTTGGGGCTGGCGGGGGGCCTGGCGGGGGGCCTGGCGGGGATGGGGGGCATGTTGGGGCTGGCGGGGGGCCTGGCGGGGGGCCTGGCGGGGATGGGGGGCATGTTGGGCCTGGCGGGGGGCCTGGCGGGGATGGGGGGCATGTTGGGCCTGGCGGAGGGTCTGGCGGGGATGGGGGGCATGTTGGGCATGGCGGGGGGCCTGGCGGGGGGCCTGGCGGGGATGGGGGGCGTTGGGCCACTGGAAAGGAAAATGCTGAGTAACTTGAACGTGGTATTTCTCCCTCCCTGTACGTGTCACATAGGTCCGCGCCCATGAGAAGATCGGGATTTGGCGTGCCATCGCCAAGGAAGTCCGGGCCCTGGGGGTCCACCATCGACGGGGCACCCACTGCCGCAAGAGGTGGGAGGACATCCGCCGCGGGACCAAGAAGACCGCCGAGTCTCTGCTGGGGATGGCCTCCCAACGTAGGCGGGGTGCCTGCCGTCAACTGAGCCCCCTGATGTTCCGGATCCTGGCGGTGGCCTACCCTGATTTGGATGGGCGCGTGAGGGCAGCACAGCAGACACAAGGGGGTGAGTCCAAGCATTATCTACTCTGTTGTCGCGCAGTGGAGGTGTCTGGGTGGGGGAGGAGGGCTGTGGGTCCCCCTAGGCCAGGGCGATATCTGTAGGCTGGGCAACCCCGTAAGCCCCTGTGTCCCCAGCCACCACCCTCAGTAGTTTGTCAGTACAGCCATCCCTGGGCCGTGTCATCCATGGGTGCAGTTGTCAACTCTAGGCGTGTAGGGCATGTTCCACGGAATGCGTAGCGGACCCCAAGTGCGCAACTTAGTGCAGGGGGCATCTGTGTCTGTCATGTCCGCTAACTGTACCGGAGATCCATGTACTCAATATCCCTTTATTTCTCTCTCCCCCCCCCTTTTTGTTTGTCTTTCTGTGCTTGTGTGCATCAGCATCATCAGGCGGAGGAGAAGTGGCATCGGGGCAGGAGGGAGCTGCATCTCACATGGCCCAGGAGGGCCATGCCACAGAGTCAGACTGGACCAGTGAGACGGAGGGCGAGGGGAGCTCCACGACGGGGACGACTGGAGCCTGCAGCGACACGGACACGTCCTCGGAAGGGGGCTCCCTTGCGGGGGTGGCACCATCCGTGCCCCCCGCCATTACAGGTACAGCCGCCACCCAGCGCACCATCTCCGCCCTCCCAGCAGCCCCTCCGCGTTCGCCCCGTGCCCGCTCTGCCAGGAAGCCGGGCATCTCCTTCGCCCCAGGCACCTCAGGCCCTGCCCCTGTTACCCCCGCTGCCCTCAGTGAGGAGGTCATTGACCTCCTCCGAACGCTCATTGTTGGGCAGACTACCCTTTTGAATGCCATCCAGGGGGTGGAGAGGGAGGTTCATCGCAGCAATGCGTACCTGGAGGGCATTCATTCAGGTCAGGCTGCCCATCAGCGATCGTTCCAGGCTCTGGCCTCAGCACTGACGGCAGCCATTGTCCCTGTCTCCTGCCTGCCTCTACTAACTCCCTCCTCCCAGTCTCCTGTTCCTCTGCCTGTCCCACCCACACCATCAGACCAGCCTGCACACACCTCAACACCCAAGAGAAGCTCATCCAAACATAAGCACCACAGATCACGCAGACATTCACACACGCAACATTCCGATGCAGACATGCCAACAGTCACTACCACCTCTGTGACCCCCACCTCCTCGTCTCCCTCCTCCCTCCCTGTGACGTCTACACTCACACCTCCATTCACCTCACCATCAGCCAGTGTTTCCATCACCAGCACACCCTCCACTCCAGTCCGCACACGTGCAGTCACCACCCCCACTGCCATTTACACGTCCCCTGTGTCCTCTCCCACTGTGTCTGTCACCCCCTCTTCCACACCACACAAACGCAGCCACCCACCCACCCAACAGCCATCCACCTCACGACAGCCTATCCCCCCTGCACCTGCACCCAAAGACAGCAAACGTGACTCACCTACAACCACATCCTCTCCCTCCACTCCCATTCCCACTGTACCTACCACTCTCCATTGTCCCAAGAAGCTCTTCCTCGCCACTACTAACTTCTTTCCTGACCCTGAGCCCCCCCCTCCTTCTCGTCGGGGTAAGAAGAGCACCTCAGCCACCACCAGCCCTGCAGCCCCCTTGACAAGGGTGCAGGGGTATTGGAGCCCGCCAGCCCGCATGTCTGGATCTTCGCCCAGCAGCAAGGGGACAGCCAGCCCACCCCCTGGGAAGAGGAGCAGAAGGCGGAAGGGGCGCCGCAGGAGCCCGCCTTCTACATCCCCCCCGGACACCACCCAGAGACAGTCACCAGCCACAGCTCCAAAGGGAGGAAAGGGCCACAGGCCGACGACTAAGGAGGGCAAGGGCAGCAAGTTGGAGAGGTCAGGCAGCAGGCCTGCTGCCCAGGAGGAGCCCACAACCCCCATAGCCGCTGCCCCGGGAGGAACCGGCACAGCTGCCCCGGGAGAGCCCACCAGCCCCATAGCCGCTGCCCAGGGAGGACCCAGCCCAGCTGGCCAGGAGGGCCCCACCACCCACAGCCCAGGTGGGCAGTGAAGGAGCACCATCCCCGCTGCCCAGGAGGGCACCACCAGGCATTTAGCAGTTGGCCATAGACCGTCCGCCGTCTCAAGAACCGCTGAACTGGGCCCTTCAAGGCAAGAACCGCTGAACTGGGCCCTTCAAGGCAAGAACCGCTGAACTGGGCCCCGCCGTCTCAAGAACCGCTGAACTGGGCCCTTCAAGGCAAGAACCGCTGAACTGGGCCCCGCCGTCTCAAGAACCGCTGAACTGGGCCCTTCAAGGCAAGAACCGCTGAACTGGGCCCCGCCGTCTCAAGAACCGCTGAACTGGGCCCTTCAAGGCAAGAACCGCTGAACTGGGCCCTTCAAGGCAAGAACCGCTGAACTGGGCCCCGCCGTCTCAAGAACCGCTGAACTGGGCCCTTCAAGGCAAGAACCGCTGAACTGGGCCCCGCCGTCTCAAGAACCGCTGAACTGGGCCCCGCCGTCTCAAGAACTGCTGAACTGGGCCCTTCAAGGCAAGAACCGCTGAACTGGGCCCTTCAAGGCAAGAACCGCTGAACTGGGCCCCGCCGTCTCAAGAACCGCTGAACTGGGCCCTTCAAGGCATGAACCGCTGAACTGGGCCCCGCCGTCTCAAGAACCGCTGAACTGGGCCCCGCCGTCTCAAGAACCGCTGAACTGGGCCCTTCAAGGCAAGAACCGCTGAACTGGGCCCCGCCGTCTCAAGAACCGCTGAACTGTGCCCCGCCGTCTCAAGAACCGCTGAACTGGGCCCCGCCGTCTCAAGAACCGCTGAACTGGGCCCTTCAAGGCAAGAACCGCTGAACTGGGCCCTTCAAGGCAAGAACCGCTGAACTGGGCCCCGCCGTCTCAAGAACCGCTGAACTGGGCCCTTCAGGGCAAGAACCGCTGGCCCTTTGGCAGACGTGGCAGGGCAGGATCTATCTCGGGCAGGGCTGCAGGATGTCCTCTGGCCAACTTGCCTCCTCCAGTGGCAGTGGGGTCTGTTATGGACTGTATGGACTGTGGCTTTGCTCTCCCCAGGATGGCCCAGTGGGCAGGCCACCCACTGTATGGACTGTTTGGACTGTGGCTTTGCTCTCCCCAGGATGGCCCAGTGGGCAGGCCACCCACTGTATGGACTGTATGGACTGTGGCTTTGCTCTCCCCAGGATGGCCCAGTGGGCAGGCCACCCACTGTATGGACTGTTTGGACTGTGGCTTTGCTCTCCCCAGGATGGCCCAGTGGGCAGGCCACCCACTGTATGGACTGTATGGACTGTGGCTTTGCTCTCCCCAGGATGGCC
The DNA here is from genome assembly GCF_031143425.1 of Pleurodeles waltl. Taxonomy (NCBI): domain Eukaryota; kingdom Metazoa; phylum Chordata; class Amphibia; order Caudata; family Salamandridae; genus Pleurodeles; species Pleurodeles waltl. The sequence continues at coordinate 415,699,410 of NC_090448.1, read as the reverse complement.
CAGTGGGCAGGCCACCCACTGTATGGACTGTATGGACTGTGGCTTTGCTCTCCCCAGGATGGCCCAGTGGGCAGGCCACCCACTGTATGGACTGTATGGACTGTGGCTTTGCTCTCCCCAGGATGGCCCAGTGGGCAGGCCACCCACTGTATGGACTGTATGGACTGTGGCTTTGCTCTCCCCAGGATGGCCCAGTGGGCAGGCCACCCACTGTATGGACTGTATGGACTGTGGCTTTGCTCTCCCCAGGATGGCCCAGTGGGCAGGCCACCCACTGTATGGACTGTATGGACTGTGGCTTTGCTCTCCCCAGGATGGCCCAGTGGTCATGGAGTCCCCTCGTGGATCTGGCGTCGTGTACTCAAGTGGCTGAGGTGCCCCCCCTTCCCTTCCCCCTGAGGTGCCTGTCCTATTTTCTTTCTGATGCCCCTGCAGTGTTCTCTCCGTGGAGTTCTTGTCGTGGGACTGGGTCTTGCCCCTTTGCACAGGACCCCTGTGATCCACGGACAGTGGTTGGACTACATTTAGTAGCTGTATATATTTTGTACATAGTTTATTTATTTTTTGGGATTAATGGCGTACATATTTCAATATATCTGCCCGTTTATGATCTCTTCTTTTGGTCTTTGCATTATTTCGGAGGGGGGTGGTTTGTGGGTTGTGACAGTGATCTGTGGGAATGCATTGATGTGTGTGTTGTAGTGGGTGTGGGTGGGTGGGTGTGTGCCGGTAATCTTTTCCCTCCCCTGTGTCGTAGGTGCAGTACTCACCGATGTCTTCCGCGCCGCCGGGCGTGCTCCTGGTATATGAGGAGGAATAGGAGTGCGGGGATGACCTGTAACTCTGGCTCCATACTGCCGGAATCTCGCGTGGAGTGCGTAGAGGTGAGCGTTTTCCCGTTCGTAGTCTGTTTCCGCCGTGTTCTTATCGGCGGTGCTCCCGCCCCGGAAAAGGTGGCAGATTGGTGGGTCGTAATAGGGTGGGCGGTACTTTGTCTGCCGCCGGGCTGTTGGCGGGAACCGCCGCGCTGTTTGTTTGTACCGCTGTGGCGGTCGGAGTGTTAAGTTGGCGGGCTGTGTTGGCGGTTCCCGCCAGGGTCAGAATTGCATATTTTAGACCGCCGGCCTGTTGGCGGCTTGGCCGCCGCTTTATCACCGACCGCCAGGGTCAGAATGAGGGCCTAGGTGTAGGCACTCAAGTGGGGTAGTGTTTTTATCAGGACAGGTGAGGAGTCACTGGGTGGTAGGAATATTGTGGATCCCAGCATATTCCTGTAGTTTGTGTGACAGAAATGCGAGAAACATTTAGTTTTTTTTCAACATTTCAGCTTTGCAGGGTATTCTGGGTAAGAAAACTTTGGGGAAGCCACACAAGTCACACCTCTGTGGACTCCCCCGAATGTCTAGTTTCCAGAAATGTTTGGGTTTAGTGTGTTTCTCTATATGGCCGCCGAATCCAGGACCAAAAACACAGGTGCCTGCCTTACAAAACCAGTTTGTTTTGCCATGGATAATTTTGATGTCTCCACAATATGATTTGGGTGGTGGAATTTGGGGCTGAACTAAATTGGGGAGCTCCCAAGAGAGCACTCTCTCTCTGCTTGCCGCCACATTCACCTGCTCTCTGGGTTGACCTAACCCACCATTACCCAGTTGCACAAACAGCTTGCGAAGGGACAGCAGGACTGTCCTCATCACCTCCCTCATAATGTACTGGAAGAGGAGTTATCGAATGGGACTCCTCTGACTGAAAAATCACTCCCAGAGTCTGCGCCATTGTCCTATCCCTCAGATGCTGTCTCAGTATCTGATGTCTCAGTCTCTGATCCTATGTCAGAGCGGTCCTCTATAACCCGAGTGTAGGCAGCAGTCATCCATCAAGATGCCATCTCTGCTATTGGCTAAACTGTTGCTCTAAAACACTAGCCTACGTAGACAGTCACAAAATCGATGGTGTGTGAGATACGTGCAACAGTAGAGGCCACCTTACCTGCGCTTCTTCCCTCAATCAGCACGTACTTTCAAGACACTCAAAAAACACCTTGTCACATACCATTCATCACAGTCTTTAGCACCTCCTGCGCCCAGTCCAACAATCATTATTGGTGCTCCCACTCCCTCCTCCTCGGATTCCCTCATTACCACCCAGCAAAAGTGCCCTTCATCTCTCCATAGACTTTGCTAATGTACTCAGCTATTTACATAAAATACAGATTTGCTCTTTGCAGTAGGCATATAAACCTTCTGCGCTTCTTTATGGCACTAAAACTGCCACTAGACAAGTCGGACCCTTTTCCCCCCAGGGAAACCACACACATATTGACAAAAGTGATATATATATGACAGCCAATCACCTGAAACTCAACTCAAGCAAAACCGAAATAATCCTCTTTGGCCCACACAAAAACACCTGGGACCCCTCATGGTGGCCCACCACGCTAGGCCCTGCACCCACCCCCGCCAACCACGCACGCAACCTCAGCATCATCCTAGACTCCTCCCTCTTGATGACCCAACAAATCAACGCTCTCACCTCCTCATGCTTCAACACACTCCGTATACTGAAAAACATTCAAATGGATCCCCACAGAGACCAGAAAAACTGTCACTCACGCACACAGCAGCAGGCTTGATTACGGAAACGCCCTCTACGCCGGCACCACTCTAAAACTCAAGCGCAAACTACACGCATCTAGAACTCAGCAGCACGACTCATCCTCGACCTCCGCCGACACGAACACATCTCTCCACACCTCAAATCCCTCCACTGGCTCCCCATTGACAAAAGGATCACCTTCAAGATCCTCATCCTCGCACACAAATCACTCCACAACACAGGCCCTGCCTACCTCAACGAGAGTCACCTTCCACACCCCCACACAAAACGTCCGCTCAGCTGACCTCTCTCTCGCCTCTGTCCCCCGCATCAAACACACCACCACCGGGGGCAGATCCTTCTCCTACCTTGCACCCAAAACCTGGAACGCCCTCACAACCCACCTTCGCAAGACCCAAAACCTACTTCTTTTCAGGAAGGGCCTCAAAACCTGGCTTTTCGAACAGTGAACCTCCCAGCCCCTTTCCCTCCCCCCGCCCCCCCCCCCAAGCGCCTTGAGACCCTCACAGGTGAGTAGCACACTTTATAAATCTCTTTGGTATATATAGATCTACCTCTATATATATATATATATCTATGTACATAGATATATCTATAGATATATCCATGTACATAGATATATCTATCTACATAGATATATAAATATAGATCTATATATAGATCTATTTTTTTTAGTTGTTGTATAGTTTCCTTGGGGGCCAAAATGGCCCCCAGGGAAACCCTACAACATCTAAAAAAAAAATTGCCCCCACAGGGGGTCACCCTGCCGACGGGCGACCCCCTGTCATTTTTTTTTTTTTTTTCATTATTTAAAAAAAAAAAAAAAACAATCCCCTGGGGGGAGGGGGGCGCGATCGCGCCCCCCCCCCCCCCCCAGGGGGCACCTACCTTTTTTTATTTTTATTAATTATGCCCCCGGGGGGGGGCGGCCCGTTTTCCGAGGGGGCCGCCCCCCCAACGTGAAATCCCTGGCGTCTAGTGGTGTTTCCTGGCCCCCGATCGCAGCTGTGCTGCGATCGGGGGCCAGGAAACACTTTGAGAAGGCCTCGGAAGAAAGGGGAGACTCTCCCCCTTTCTTACGAGGAAGTGAAAGTGTTTCCTGGCCCCCGATCGCAGCTGTGCTGCGATCGGGGGCCAGGAAACACTTTGAGAAGGCCTCGTAAGAAAGGGGAGACACTCCCCTTTCTTACGAGGCCTTCCCGAACGTGAGAAAGGCCGTTTTCCCCATCAAAGCAGGAAGCGGCCGCAAGGCTGCTTCCTGCTTTGATGGGGAAAACACCTTTGCAACGTCAGCGCGCCGCGAGGCGCGCTGACGTCACAAAGGGGCGGGTGGGGGGGCGGGGGGAGACACGGAAGCTTCAGTGTCTACCGGGGGGGGTTTAAAAAAAATAATAAATCCTCGGGTGCTATGCACCCGAGGATTTATTGATACCCTTCCTGGTGTCGGCCACTGGTCGTGACCCGCACCAGGGAGGGTGTGTGGGCGTCGGCCAGTGGCCGACGCCCGCACCTATCAGGTTAATGCTAATACAAAATCATACATTAGTACATCGTTAATTCATTATTAGTCAGTTTCATTAATTATCATATACATTGGTGGCCACTCCTCATGGGCACATTTCAAACATGTGCATTAGTACTACATTAACATATTTTCTATGTAGTTTCATTAGACATTATATTGCAAGCTTGTCATGTTAATATTGATTATAAAAGTCACACTCCAACAAAGGCCCTGTGCAAATTCATCTGTGGCAAATTAATCCTAATAGATTTATTGTTCAAAAACAAACTCAAGGACAGCCACCACCCTCTTTCCTCTAGGCAAGCTTCCCCACACTGCTGCGTAGGTGCAGATGCTGTGGTCTAACCACAGCCGGACAAAATATGAACGAAAAAAGACATTTCTCAGCAGGGAAAAACAATCCGTGTCATTATCAGTTGAGGGGGCATATGGTGACTCATGTGCATTCGCTTCATGGTCCAGTATATTTTTAGAGTTACTGGAGTCAAGTAACATATTTTGGAATACTTTTTTCCCAAATAAAGTTGGTGTGAAATTTACGGATCGCCTTTTTCTTTTATATCTTTTATTTTCTATTTCTCTATATCCATTATTATCTCTATTTTTTTTGCTTATTAGTCTCTCTCGTACTCTCACTCTTACCATTCCTGAGGGTCTCTTTTATCCAATGTCTCTTTTTCTTACACTTTTTAGGTGGAGCATAGCAGTGCGCAAGTGCTGCTTTTCCGACGTGTTTTTATGTATCTGGGCTTTTAACTACACCCACCATAGGGCCATCATGATCACTCGTTAGTGGGCTTGCCTTTCAAAAATCCTTTGTTTTAGTTGGTAAATGCTTTAGGTTTGTCCCTCGTTGGGGCGGTTTTGTTACCGCCTTGTCCATCAACCCTATTACATGGATAATTGCACTTTTGCTGATAACTTTAACTGCGAGTGAACTTCTTTTTCCTTTTGTGTCTCTCCTTGGCGCTCACGCTCATGGAGCGGCAGCACTTTGAATCAACTCGCTTATGCCAACTGTTTTACTTTTTATTTTCAGTTTGTGCGGCAAGAAAAGTCCTGTTAGGAATTTGCAATGCTAATAGCTCTAATTCGAGCAAACGCGAGACCCATTGCATTGTAAATGCTTGTTTCCATGCCTCTCTTTTTAACGCTCCTGCTTTTCGTGGCTTGCTTTCTTTTTCTTTCCATTGTCTGTGGGTCTCTCTATTCTACTTTCTCTTTCTGTCAGTTTCTCTTTTGAATTTATTTTGGATCTCTGTTTTACCATTTATATTGCCCTCTTCTACCATTTGCGTGTGTCTCGCTCTTGATGCTTCACTTTGTATCAATAGCTCTTTTGTTTGTTCTCTTTCTGTAAGGGCCCACTTTTACCCTTTATCTTTTATGAGTCCTACTTCTACCCGTTCTCTATTTTTGTAGGTCTATCTCCTACCCCTTCTCTTTACTTGAATATTTATTTTCCTCTTTCCCATTCTTTGCATGTTTTACCTCTTCCCTTTCTGGGGATATTTCTTTCAGCTTTTACTTGAGTCTGTCTTTTACCATTTCTCTTCCTGTGGGTTTTAGAGCATCGTGCCCATTCAATGAGTCTCTCTTTTGATCCTTTTCTTATTGTGGCTCTCTTTTCTACTCTTTCTCTAAGTCTGGCAGTTGGTTATTCCTTTCTGAAAGCGATTTACATTTGTGTCTGTTTTACCTTTCCTGTGAGGCTCTTAACCCTTCTCATTTGCCTTTTTATTATTTATTATACCTGCTTTCTGAACCTCTGCTTTGTCATTTCTCATTTTGTGAAAGTCTTTTACCCACTTCCTGTTGTGGATATCTTCTTCTCACCTTCCCTTTTAAGTGGTATCATCCGTCGCTCTTTCTCCTGCTGACTCGACTTATTTACAGGCATCTTTGTAACATTTCTCTCTGACTTCCAGTCTAAATATTCTCTCACCCACCTTATGCATTAGAAATCCATGCAGCAGGCTAGAGGAAAGTGGAGTGTCGGCCGTCAAAGAAACTAATTTATAAAGTCATACTCTCACACCAGCAGGATCAGGGCTATAAAGAGAGGCAATTCAAAGACTATTAAAAACTGACATTATACCAACAGATGTTTATTGTTTTTTCTTGAAAGTGTGGTGCAGAGATCCAGCAGCACTTAAACAAATACAGTTATAGAATAAAGAGTGAAAGAACCTACGGTCTAAGTCAATTTAGTCAAAATAAAGCTTACTTTATTAACTTTTAGTCACAAAGCGAGCAAGTAAAACTCAGATTTGGAAAGAGGACAGACAAAGGTGAAACACAGTGCTTAATTTATGACAGTGTTTGCCCATGCTCAATACAGGCACCTCATTGTTAGCACAGACAGTTACTTATGACAGTGCACCACATGGTGGCGCCCTCTGTCTAATTTTGAGGGGAGCACATCAGTTTAACAATTGAATACACAATTAAACAAATAATTATTCACAACCAGGCTATTCTTACTACTTTGGGCGACCTGGAATTGTCCAAACTGCCACATTTATTAAAGTGTGATGTTAAATAGGGAGCTTTTATACTGTCAAGTGACAGTGGTGGTGACTGTGATGGCAGTTCTAGACGGTGCACGGTGTTGTGGCCTCCAGCCAATACATTGGGCCATGGCACTTCTTTATTTATAAATTAAGCACTGCCCAACAGAAAATGAAAAAATGCAAAAAGATCAAGACAAGAAGGCAGAACTTCCTCATTTATAAATAAAGGCTCTGGAACAGCATACCCATCAATATCAGAGCTGCTTAGACCCTCCTGCAGAACAGAATGGGCCTGAAACCTTAAATGATGACAAATCTCATCAGGGGCTCACATCAGGCTCACATCTACTGTTCACTGCTTTGTTGCTCTCCAACTAGGTTTGAACTCTATAAATACTTCTACAGACATATTTACATACGTATAGGTTAACCCTTTCTCATAACTGCCAATAAAAGTCACTCCTTGCTATGGCCTCAAATGTGTTCCATGCTTGCTGATGGAAAATCATTGGACGTGCTGGGCAACTTTCACTATCAGTTCTCTTGTTGCATATTTTACTGAGCTTTTCGCTCTCCTGTCATCCAGGCCAGGATGCTCTGGCCAACAGGGTTCCACGCTGGATACTGCTGGCAGGATCTCATGAAGGAGAGCTGTCTGAGACATTTAAAAGTTTCCGTCTATAACAAACATTGGACCAAGTTGACAAAGTTGCACTCTCTTTATGTAAAAACAGACTCTTGAATCTGGTCTTCTGATGGAAATCAGTCAGTAACCTTTTTACGGTGTTTTTCTGCTCTGCGGTGCCAAAGTACAGAAGACGTCCACAGTTGGGTTTTTGTAAAGTGTGTAGGTGCATATGGTTTCTATTGGTGGGCTTTAAAAACCTAGCGAACATACATCAGGAGGTGTTCCTTAACGGGTGTTATTCCGCTTTCACTGCAAAATGAATTCAGCAAAATCCGGTCGACTTACTTTCAGGCAACTCACAGCTCATATGTGACTTCATGGGTTCCAGGATGCGGGCACGCTCCTTTGGATGCAAATGTCTATGCCTTTATCCATTGCACATCAAAAATATCCCATGTGAGAGAGAGGGAAGGGTTAAAAAATATTCCATGTGAGAGAGAGAGACAGGGCTGTTTTGCCAGAAGAAAGGACCCTCGTCTGCTTAATTAAAGTACAGTGCCCTTCCCGAGCCAACACCAAAAATGTAAACTAACCTAGCCATTGAATTCAAATAGGTTAATGTATATAAAAGATCCTGTGTGGATTCTTTGTACAACCGTGTTCACTTAGTGCTTTCTAATGTCAGAAACGTAGGAAATGATTGTTGCAGCTGGAGCACAGGGTCACCACGAAAAAAGGCTTTTGTGATGTGATGCCTGTATTTGCATCAAGTTTGTCGTGTGTGCAACTAAAAGAGATAACGAAGTGACTGGGCATATCTGTGATGCATGGGCGGAGAGGGCATACTGTAGGGTGTAGAGTGTGGATACTGTGAGAATGTGAGAATGCTTGGAATGTTGGTGTCTGGGTAAAGCCTGGGAGTTGTTTACATTTGCAGAGAGAATGGAGAACTAACAGGACCTATCGAGTTGTGACTGGTACAAAAGGGCCGAACATGAAATAAACAAGCATTTGCAATGCAACGGGTCTCGCATTTTCTGGAGTTAGAGCTATTAGCGTTGTAAACTCCTAACCAGACTTTTCTTGCCACACAAATTGAAAGGAAACAAAACGAACACGATCGCGCTGTATAAAATGCAGCGTGATCGCGCTGAAATTGAAAAAAAAAAAGCGATCGCGATTGCACTATGTAAAACCCGGCGCGATCGCGCTGCGTGGAAAATAGAAAGATAAAGTAGTGCAGAAACCAGGCTGAAAACATCGCCTCGTAAGTTTTCAGTAGTTGGCCAGTGCGCTCGAGGAGGGCTAACCACCGGAAAAGGCATGACGTATGCATGCCTTTTACTAGTGAAAGCAAGCAGATTTTTAAAAGGCAAGCCCACGAACCAAGGAAAGCAACAGGCGTGACATGGGTGTGGTTACAAGCCCAAAGAGAGATTACAAAACGGATGGAGCGCTTGTGCGCTTGACCCTAAAAACCTACTAACTGCGTGCATCGAGACAGACACTCATGCGAAGACTCCGCAATTCAAACACAACTTTTTTCTTTCCAGTGTGCCTCTCTACAGGTGTAGTGAGCTTTCGTGTTCTTTTGCACAGTGTAGTATGCCGCACTCTTTTATATCTAAAACCATTTTACTGATGTTTTGTAAACCAAGAGCGGTTGTGTCCCGGTATCCCGCCCAAGTTCCCCATGTCTTCCTGTGGCTCTAAGGGTACCACCCATCCCACCCCTGCCCCAGACATGAGCTTTTCCAGTACTAGGCCCGCCAAGCTCGGGGCGAGGTTCAGAGCCCCGCATGTGTAAATCACGCTGTTGTTATCGGAACATGATAGTTTACCTATTTTCACAGAAATACGTGAGGCGTGAGACTGGTGTAACGGCCGCATTTAGCAATGGTGTCCAAAATTCTGAGTACAAAAAAGGCAAATTATTTAAGCGTTCATAAAAATGAAGGTGAAATACTGTACATAGCTCACATAGGCCCTCATTACGACCCTGGCGGTGGGTGATAAAGTGGCGGTAATACCAACAACAGGCTGGCGGTAAGTACTGCCAAATTATGACTAGGGCGGTGATATATCCAATAGACAGCCAATGTACCATACCAACCGCCAGGGCGGAAACAACAGCCACAACGGCGGTAGCCACAAACAGCCAGGCGGAAGTCAAAGTTCCGCCCACCACATTAAGACCCTGCAAACTGCCACCTTTTCCGGGGCGGTACCAATGCCAACAAAAGCCTGGCAGAAACAGAGCACAGCAGTGAAAGAACTCACCATTGGAGACACAGGGAAGAACCACGCACCATGGAAGCCGTACTGCAAGTTTTCCCGATGATCTTCTACGTTCTGCTCCACCTGAAACACTAACGCGGACGAAGACGACGACGGTGAGTACAGCTGCCTAGCACACAAGGGAGGGTGGGAGGAAAACGAGAGTGACACACACACGCACCACACACATCCAACACACACACACACCATACACACAACCAGCTGCACAAGAAAAACAATTTGACCCCGAAAATCGGCAGAGTAATGCACGGACAACAGGAATTGACGAAAGTGATTGTAATCAGATCAACATCAAAATAAAAAATCTGATTTGGCTATGAAACAGATATGTACACTTGTATTAAAAAAGGGACACTGCCCAGTCCAATGTTCAAAGGGCCCACATGGCCACAGGGCAGAGTCGAAGACCCAACTCGAGTCCTGAGCACATCCGGATAGAACACTGCAGGGGCACAGTTTGCAAATAGTCAGGCACCTCAGGGGGAGGGGATGGGGCACCTTAGCCGGATGTGGGAACAAGACCACTGGTTCTGGAGGGGGCAACATGCCCATTGCTCTTTGTCCTTGGGAGTGCAAGGCCACAGTCTCTGGAGTGAGTGTCTTTCCCACTGGGTCTGGAGGGGGCAACATGCCCATTGCTCTTTGTCCTAGAGAGAGCAAGGCTACAGTCTCTGGAGTTGGTGTCTTGCCCACTGGTTCTGGAGGAGGCAACATGCCCATTGCTCTTTGTCCTGGGGAGTGCAAGGCCACAGTCTCTGTAGTGGGTGTCTTGCCCACTGGTTCTGGAGGGGGCAACATGCCCTTTGCTTTGTCCTGGGAAGTGCAAGGCCACAGTCTCTGGAGTGGGTGCCTTGACCACTGGTTCTAGAGGGGGCAGCCTGCACAGTAGCCCCTGGACGGTGGACTACATGGCGTCTGCCGCCAACCCCTGCACTCACTGATGTCTGCATGCTGGTGGTGGCTGGAGGAGGCTCCTGGGCAGCCCCTGCACTCAGTGATGCCTGTGTGCTGGTGGTGGTTGGGGAAGGCTTATGGGCAGCCCCTGCACTCACTGATGGCAGCACATCCACGGCTGGCGGTGGGGGCCCCGTGACAGCTGGTGGTGGTGGCGGTGTTTGCCTGACAGCTTCCGCAGGCGTAGAGTGCCTCTTGTCCTCCTAGTCATGGGTTGGGGATCCCTTACCCTTCCTGGCAGGGGTGGATGGGCTCTTCCCCTCTCTGCCTGGTGGTGCAGGCTCCTTCCCCTTCCTCACAGCGCGTGCAGGCTCCTTCCCCTTCTTCACAGTTGGTGCATGCTCCTTACCCTTCCTCACAGCTGGTGGGGGTTCCTTCCCCTTCTTCACAGCTTGTGCATGCTCCTTCCCCTTCCTCACAGCTGGTGCAGGCTCCTTCCCCTTTCTCACAGCTGGTGCCGGACTCTTCCCTTTCATCCCAGGTGGTGCTGCCTCCTTCCCCTTCAGTGTTGTTGGTCTGGTATCCCACCCACCACGAGTAGGTGGTGCTACCACTGTCCCCGTGGCCGAGGTGCTTGGCTGTGTCCTTGGTACCTTGCCCATACATGCAGGACAGGGGAGGGATAGGGAAGAGGTCAATCTGGGAAAGGAAAAGCTTTTTAGGATGTTGAGGCGGGAGGAGAGAGGAGTAATGGGAGTGGAGGATGAAGGAATGGTTGTCAGAGGTGTATGTCTGCTGGATTTGGGTGCAGGGGCATGGGCTGTATGCTGTTGTGAGGTGGATGGCTATTGGGTGTCTGAGTGCTTGCGTTTGTGTCCTTTAGGAGGGGGGACAGACATGGTGGGAGAGGAGACAGGGGACGTGTGCATGGATGTTGTGGAGGTGTCTGCCAGTGAGGTGTGTTTTCTGCTTGGTGTGGTGATGATGCTGGTAGTGGATATTGATGTAGTGCATGCAGGTGTGAGTGTGGATGTAACTGGTGGGAGGTGGAGGAGGAGGGGAGACAGTGGAGGCAGTGGATGTTGTAGCGTCTGAAACTGTATGGTGTTTGTGTGAGTGCCTGTGGGATGAAGTGTGGTGCTTGTGTTTGCCTGTGCCACTCTTGTGTGTTGTCTTGTGTGCATGCTCATCTGTCTGTGTGTTTGGGATTGGTTGGGGTTGAGAAGAATGGGACTGAGAAGTGGAAGTTGGAGGGGGGACGGTTGAAACAGGGACAATGGCTGCCATCAGAGAGGAGGCCAGAGCCTGAATCGATCTCTGTTGGGCCACCAATCCACCCTGAATACCCTCTAGGAATGCATTGAATTGCTGCAGCTGGGAGGCCATCCCCTGGATGGCATTCACAATGGTTGAGTGCCCTACAGAGATGGATCTCAGGAGGTCAATAGCCTCCTCACTCAGGGCAGCAGGGCTCACTGGGCCAGGGCCTGAGGTGCCTGGGGCGAAGGAGATGCCCACCCTCCAGGGTGAACGGGAACGGGCAACTCGCTGAGGGGCTACTGGGAGGGCGGTGCTGGAACGGGGGTGGCGGCTGTACCTGCAGCTAGGGTGGTCACAGGCGTGTCCGCCACCACCAGGGAGCTCCCATCGGAGGAGGTACCAAAGTCTGAGTTGTCCCTTCCAGTCTCCGCCGTGGTGCTCCCCTCGCCCTCCGTCCCACTGGTTCCCTCGGCATCGGTGGACTCTGCCTCCAGGGTCCTGTGGGATGCAGCTCCCTCTGTCGCCGGTGCCTCTACTACTCCACCAGATGAGGCTAGTGCACATAAGGACAGGATGACAAGACAAGAAAGGGGGAGAGAGAGACAAAGGATACACTGGGTCAATGACTGCATCAACACCACCGTTGGCGTACACAGCACCCTCACACACAGGGAACAGGCTTAAGTACTATGCATAGCACTACCAGTGAAATGGCTAGTCACCAAGGCATGAGGAGGGGCACACACCGCCAACTGCAGCACACCTTGGACCCACACAGCCCTGCTTAGAAGTGAATACTAATAAGCTAGGTAACCAGTATTTTCCATTCAACCCTTAGCCTCCAGGGGACCTACGCTGCTATGTCTGGCCTGACCTAGGGGCACCCACTAACACACAACCACCACCCGGATACCACCCCTAAAGCCATAAGCTGTAACGATAGCCACTGTGGCTGCTGTGATGCCCTCTAGCACCCATTCAGCTCAGGGTAGGCCACCGCCAGTATGCGGGCCTCCAGGGGGGTCAGGGTCCGATGGGCACCCCTTCCTCGTTGGGAGGCCATCCCCAGCTGGGCCTCTGCGGTCTTCCGTGCCCATCGTTTCAGGTCCTCCCACCGTTTCCGACAGTGGGTGCTCCGTCTGCCATAGAACCCCAGGGTCTGCACTTCCTTGGTGATGGCACGCCATATTCCCTTCTTTTGATGGGCGCTGACCTGCAGAGGCAATACAGACAGGAGATCACCATTAGACAAACAGTCCAGCCTGTCACACAAATGGCCCACCTTACCTGTTTGCATCACCATTGGCACACACATAGCCCAGCGCACAACATGTACACCGCCAAGAGGACATCTCCCCCCTTACACGAAGCCTTCACACACAACTCTATGCATTCATGCCTCATGCATCGCGCCCACAGTGTACTCACTTGTTGGTCTGAGGGCCAATATAGCAGTCCGTACTGGGGTAGGACCCCATCCACCAATCGCTCCAATTCCTCAGAAGTAAAGGCTGGGGCCCTTTCCCCGGTCAAATGGGCCATGGTAGGTTCCAGACACAGGTCACAGCAGCCCATGCAGTGTAGGTCCTCTACTATGGAAGATCAAGAAACAAGTGAGGAATGTGAAATAAAATGGCGTTCACGTCCGCGGCGGTGCATACCGTCACCGCCGGCGTAGACCCCATTGGCCACTGTACCCCATAGGGCCCAATATAAACCAATGAGGAATTGCACGGCGGTTCACGACCACCTACCGCCACGGCGCACAACTTCATCGGCATTACCTCACTTCCACCTGTCCCTCCACACAGGACAGGCAGTCGCCTATTTCAGGGGGGGTGAACAGGCCTATCGATAATATCTGCGTCACAGGATATATAGGCACATACTTTTAAATTCCACTGTCCCAAAACATGATTGCACCATGTGGACTGCTGTTGTGGTATAGTTGTTCAAATTGTGACAGCCTACTCACTCTTGTGTCCCTTAGATACCTACCACTGCGGATGAATAGGAGATGGAGACATAACCCCGTGTACAGACCCCTGGTGGACTTGGTTACACTAGAGGACAGGCACTTAATACTCACCTATAGACTGGACAGGGCCACAATCACAGAGCTGTGTGCCCAGTTGGAACCTGACCTGATCTCAGCTTTCCCTCATCCCACTGTGATCCCCCCCTCTTGTGCAAGTTCTATCAGTACTCCATTTCCTGGCAACTGGTTCTTTCCAAGTGACAGTGGGCTTGGCAGAAGGAATGTCACAGCCAATGTTCTCACTAGTGCTGGCAAGAGTCTTGTCTGCCCTGATAAAACACATGCGCAGCTGCATTGCTTTCCCTCAGGTGGAGGATTTGGCCACTGTGAAGGCAGGGTTTTATGCGATGGGACATATCCCCAATATAATTGGGGCGATTGACGGAACACATATTGCGATTGCCCTCGCCCTGGCAAAACGAACAGGTGATCAGGAATCATAAGAGTTTCCACTCCATGAATGTGCAGATGGTGTGTCTCGCGGACCAGTACATCTCTCACGTCAATGCTAAGTAGGAGGAGACTGGAGATGCCCCTGTGGCAGCAGTGGACCCTGAGGACAGTGAGGATGAGGAGGAAGAGGATGGGGATGTGGACAAAAGAACATTGGTGATATGTCAGTACTTCCAATGACACACAGGTGAGACAGTGCAACTTTACATTTCAATGACTTTGGTTGTATTCTCTGTGGCATTGCCATGCTTGTATTTCCCACTTCTATGCCCATTTACTGTTACCTCTGGCTATTCATTTTGCAGATGCTGGTGATTTGACAAATACTCCTGGTGTGATCACAACAGCTACAGGTCATTGATTCTGTGCTCATTCTATGTACAGTTCATTTTCAATGGTTGTACCTGTTTCAATCAATACATATTTGAAATACATGACATACTCGAAATCGAGTTGTATCAAAGGGTGTTTATTGTAGTACTAATATATAGAGGAGGAAGTGCAATGGGATGGGGTGATGATGGAGGAAAGTCCAGCGTATTGTTCCAGTCTGTTCATAGCACAGGTGCAGTGTCCATGGGGACATAGGAAGTGGAGCAATGGCAGTTGAAGGTGGACAAGGTGACTGAGTGGGGCACAAGGGAGACAATCAGGAGAGTCTCCTTTCCAGGCGGTGGTCTTAGCAAGTGCCTCTGGCTTCTGTCTGGTTCGCAGAGAACGTTTGCGGGGTGGTTCACATTCTGCAGGGGGAGGGATGCTGGTGGCCTGTGGGCATGTGGGGGGGCCTCCTGCCCACTAGAGGCAGCTCAAGTGGAGGACTGTTCAGATGACTGGCTAGTGGTAGGGGCACACTGGTGTGCTGTTGCCTCCCTCATGATGTTGGCCATGTCTGCCAGCACCCCTGCTATGGAGATCAGGGTGGTATTGATGGCCTGCTAGTCCCTTCTGACCCCCTGATACTCTCCCTCCTGCAGCCTCCTGTTCTCCTGCACGTTGTCTAGGATCTGGCCCATCGTGTCCTGGGAATGTTGGTAGGCTCCCAGGATCTCAGTGAGTGCCTCCTGGAGAGTCAGTTCCCTAGGCCTGTCCTCCCCTGGTGCACAGCAGTCCTCCCAGTGTCCCTGTTGACCTGTGCCTCTGTCCCCTGAACGGTGTGCCCACTGCCACTGACCCCATGTCCCTTATTCTCTTGTGTGTGAGGTGTGGCCTGGGGTCCCTGTACAGGTGGGAACACTGCTGATTGACGTTTCCTGGGGACTGAGGTGTGAGTTCACTGGGTGGGTGCTGTGGTGTTGGTTCCTGATGAGAGAGGCTCTGTGGTGGCCTGTGAGTGGGCTTGGGTGACCAGCTGTCCAATGGTCCCTGATGGGCCAGGTAGGTCATCCAGATCCAGAAGTCCAGAGTTACTGTCATCACTGGGGGCCTCTTCTGTTGGGGGACTGGATAGTGGTGGCACCTCCTCTCCACAGACTAAGCGGGATTTACTGCCAATGTCATAATGAGGGCCATAGTGCCTTTTGTCCTGTATTGTATTCATGTTTCTTCCTCTCAGTCTCATTGTTCCCCTTCCCTTCTTACTGACTTATTCTTTCACTTAAGCTACTCCTGTCACACTCTTTTCCTCTATTTTCCACTCATTGTCTTCTTCTACCTCAAGCCATACGTCTCTGACTGTCTTCCCACAGTCTTCCTCCTCTCTCATATATTCTCTGTGTGTTTCACACTCTTCCCTTCCCCCACTTCCATTTATTCCTCTTTTTCTATAGTTTTCCTCCTTTCTCTTTCACTCCCAACATTCTTTCCCTAGCTTGCTCAAACTCCCTCTTCCCACCTCTCTCTGATCTCTGAAGCACACTCTACAGCATGGACTCTTCCAGAAGCTGAACAGGACGAGCGCACAAAGAGTGATGTACGGAGACATGGGTGCAGCCCTACTCACCACTCCGAAGCTCCTCACTCTGCTGTGCCAGGCTGGTGCTGTGGCACTAAGGCCCAGACTTACAAGTCTTTAGCGCCTCTTAGTGCCACACTAGCATCATTTTTTTTTACGCTAATGTAGTGTTAAGGAGGCCATTCTCCTTCACCATATATACAAAGTGGCGCAATGCTGGCATTGCGCCACTTTGTAACCCCTGGCACCTCATCATACCTGCGCCATGTATAATGTATGCAAGGGGGCGTTCCCACACAGGGAGGCTGCAAAAATGGCATTTCACAGAAACATTTTTTTTGTGTCTTTTTTAACGCCGTTAAAGTGACGGGCCCATAGTAGCCTATGGGCCTCCCAAGTGCTTTGCTGCACTAGCACCATTGGCGCTAATCCAGCAAAGCACCAAATACCATAATAAGTGATAAGGCTACTGTGGAAACGAGTGCCATGGTGCGCCGTATTATAAATGCAGTGCACACATGGTGTCATTAGGGGGGTGCAGGGGGACGCAAGAAAAGTGGCGCATGTTCATGCCTTCCGGGCGACATTGGGTTTATTGCTGATCAAGCAGGGAAAAGAATGAGTGGTTGAGAAACTCCCTAGGCTCCTGCTAACAATACAAACAGTGTCCTTTCTTCAGTGAGTTGGGCCCAGTTCATCAATGGCAGCAAGGACAGGCACACTTCTGCTTGCCTGCACACTCATTATGTGGCTTTAGCTGGCTGTGATACAACCTCCCTGGCATACAGGTTTTCCCGACACTGTGCTATCTAACTTGTCTGGAAGACAGGCACCAGACGATATCACCAGTTGGTTCCTTCTGTGGACACCGCTTCCATCAGTCCCCTTTGCTGTGTGTTACCTGCTAAGATCACGTGGGGCTTGCCACACAGGCCTTCACATTGCATCTCGTTCCTGCCAATCATTCTGGCAGGCTGCTCTCTCACTCCCCAGAGTGAGGGAAAGTTAGTACATGACCAAGACACACCACTGTCAGCACAATGAATTTGCGCATGAAGGTGTGCCACTCCTTGCTGCGTCTTATGCAAAAAAACTCTAACGCTACCCAATAAGTTCCACATACCATGTTTGGCCTGGTGCACTTATGGCTGAATTGTACATCTACTGTTACCAAAGGCTGTATAACAATTTGATTGCTAGAGAAAAGGCCTCAACCTTTGTGATCCACCCTTCCACGAGAGACTGTTTAGCTCGAGAAATACATTTTCAGTGCCAACTCAAAAGACCATGAAGATGTAATTGCACTGTTTGAAATAATAGACACACCATCATCCCGGCACCCAAATGGAAACTCTGGGTGGAATAATTGCAAATGCACTTCACAGCCACAGATTATGGCTGACGACTGGAAAAGACCTCTCTGCTCATTCATCTTCATAATGTCTTGCACCCTTCCAAAGTCTGGGGCACCTTTTACCTCTGCAATTTCCACAGTAGTGCTCAACGCACATTTCTCTCCTTTTTATGAATCCAGACTACATTCGATTCCTACTGCACCAAGCGAGGCAAGTTCTGAGGGACTTCTTAATGCCTTTCATGCTGGAATGAAAATACTCCCAAGCACAAGCGTGCTGCAAGATGAAAATGAGCAAATACGAGCCCAATTCATTCAAGGCTGTGGCCTACAAAGCTACAACAGGTTCTCCGGGGAAAACCAGAAAGAAGCTGCCAAATCTCCTGATGCTAGGGAGAACTTTCTAACTCAACAGCATTGCACAAAGAAGCAGCCTTGAATAATGTCAATGAAGACAGCACCAGATTTCCAAAGCCACTGCTTGACCTATTGCAACACTGTACCAGCAAGAAATGGTGCCTCTTGGTAGGAGAACATGGCGGGCTACGGAGGTCACGTAGTGCGCTAGGGCGCTTTCCGGTTCCGGTTCCTGGGGGCCTGGCAGGTCGCGGCGGCCGAGCGGGCGGCAGCTGCGAGCATACGGATGTGCACGCCGCAGCTATTGAGACCTGAGGCAATCTGGAGGACAGCGGGGGCTGTCTGGTGGCACCGGGCCGCGCTGGAGCTGCGCCGGACCCGTAAAAGTGTGGCGCGAATTCCCCTCCGGGGGAATAGCGGCAGCGGTAGCTGCAGCAGCAGAACGGGCGGAGCCGCTCCCGAAAAGTGGCGGCCGGGTGAGCAACCCAAAGAGAATCCAGAGAAGGACGCCAGGAAGAAGACGGTGAGGCAGCGTGGGGTGGGGGACGTTTTTCCTGCCCCCCCGTTCCCCTTAACAAGTGTGGAGGGGATGGCTCAGTCGCCCCAGGACAACTCGGCTGTGACTACAGAGGAAAAGGGGGACAAGGGAGGATCCGCAAAAAAAAAATCCTGAGACCTAAACTGGGGGAAGGAGGCAGGAGTGCGGGGAGGAAAGCGGGGGAGAGCAAGCTGAAGGTTAGAGACAAATTGACGCCCTCTCTAAGGTCTTTTTTTAAAGTGAGACCTGAGGTAGTTACACTTACCCTTGGGCAGCCTAGAGTTGCAATGGAGGTTACCACCAGGCAGGTGGAAAACGGTACGGATGAGGGCAGAGAGGGGTCGAGGTCCCCCCTGCCACGGCCAGGAGAAGATCTGACGGCCCCAGTGCTAGTTCAGTCCCCAAACGATAACCCAGCAGAGGTTCAGGACTTCGCATCTAAGTCGGTAGTGCTGGTGCCTCCTGAGGCTGCCTCGGTGATCCCCCCCTTACTGAGTTCCTCGTTGGAGGCGTTAATCTTGTCCATTTCTGAGGATGTAAAAAAGGGCTTTGCGAATTCAGAAGTAAATCAAGGGGAGATAAGAGAGGTTTGTGCTAATTTAGAAAAGAAAATTGATGGCGTAATGGTAAGAACGCAGGCCCTGGAAGAAGCGATGGGGGGTATGAAGGAGGAGCTGATTCAGCATAAGGGTGAGATCGATACATTGAAGAGGAGTGAACAGGCTCTAAAAAACAGGGTGGAGCAGATGGAAAACTATTCCAGAAGAAATAATCTAAAACTGCTGAAAGTGCCGGAAGGCACGGAAGGGAGCGATCTTAAAGCCTTCGTAGTATCATTAATTAAATCAGCGGTGGATCTAGAGGAGACCGAGGATGAAATTGGGAAGGATATTCAGAGAATTAATCGAGACC
The DNA here is from genome assembly GCF_031143425.1 of Pleurodeles waltl. Taxonomy (NCBI): domain Eukaryota; kingdom Metazoa; phylum Chordata; class Amphibia; order Caudata; family Salamandridae; genus Pleurodeles; species Pleurodeles waltl. The sequence continues at coordinate 415,680,133 of NC_090448.1, read as the reverse complement.
CCTTTAAGCTACGAACAAACAGTAGTAGACCTCGGAAAATTTTGATAAACTTTCTGTCGTACCAGATGAAGGAAAAGATTTTATCCAGAGCATTGAAACTGAAGTCCTTAAGAGTGAAGGATATTGTGTTTGAGATTAGATCGGACCTATCCAGGGAGACTATGGATAGGCAGTGGGAACTGGGAAAACGGTTGGAGATTTTCAAATCTTTGGGGGACTCTGCCCAGCTGAAATTTCCAGCCTTCCTTAGGGTCATGTATAACAACAAAACGTATAATATCAGAGATATTAGTGAAGCGGATGAGTTATTGGTGGCGGTCAAAAATGGGCAGGCTACTGAGTAAGGCTGCGTGCAATGGGTAATGGTGAAATTCTCCCAGGAACCGGGGGGCGCTCTAATATTTGGATCATTATGGTCCTTAGTTGGGGGGGGTTCTCCATGGGTGGGGGTGAAGGGGGTGGGGAGGGGGAGAGAGGTTTAGGGTGGGGGAGGGGGAGTTGGAAGAAAGTAAAAAGCAGTGCCTCGTTCAGCCCAACTATTGGTTATTCAAGATTAATAGATGGCTAGTAGGGAGGGAAGCCAGAGGGTGCAGAATATACCACTACAAATTCTTTCATGGAATGTTAATGGCTTAAGGGTGCGAGGAAGGAGGGAACGAATATTACAGTATCTGCAGGATTCTACGGCACAAATTTTAGTCTTGCAGGAAACGCACCTCACAAAGGTGGAGTGTACTAACATATTACAAAAACTAAGATGGGTGCGAACATTTACATGTACAGAACACAACTATCATAATAAAGGGGTGGCTATTTTAGTTAAACATGCACAGTTGGGGGGTGTGGGAATCCTGGAGTCTAGATCAGACTTAGCCGGGCGATGGGTGATAGCTAAAATACAATTTGGGGGTCGTAATCTGGTTTTAGCAGGCTACTATGGGCCCAACTGCGACGATATAGAACCCTTAAAACAGCTTTTTTCTCAGCTTTTGGAATTCTCGGACCCGGTCATTGTGATGGGCGACTTTAATGTGGTATTAGACAACGAGTTGGATAGGCAGAACTGTAAATCACGAGGTACACCTAAGTCACAACAGTTTTTAAGGAGAATGATGAAGGAATTTGGTTTGGGCGATATTTGGAGGCAAAGGGCAGGGAAGAGAAGGGATTTTTCTTTTTTTAATAAGAAATACAGACATGCGTCGCGAATTGATTATTTTCTATTAGATATGCGTTTGAGAGAGGAGGTGAAGAATATTGTGTATCTGCCCTCGCATTTATCAGATCATTCTGCGGTGGTGTTAAATATGTGCTTTCGTCAGATAAGTTGTAGTGCCCGGTGGACGATTGATCGGACATTATTATTAGATCAAGAGGTGTTGGTAAAGCTGCGCAAGGAAGCCGAATTCTTTTTTAGTGTAAATTTGGTCTCCGCCCCTTTATCTGTAGTATGGGACACGTTTAAAGCAGTCATCCGTGGGGAGTTAAGGAGTTGTGCCATTCAGAAACATAAACGTCAGAAAAAAGAGATTTCTGCGTTGGAGCAGGAAATGCGAAAATATAAAGCCAAAATAATTGAAGCAGGTGAGACGGAGGCTTTGAGGTCTAGCTGGGATGGGTTGAGAAGTCAGTTGGAAAATATACTACAGGGAAGAATTCAAAGTAAATGGGAAGCAAGTAAACTGGCCCATTTTGAATACGGGGAAAATGCGGGGAAGTTATTAGCCTGGAAAGGTAAAGCTGACCGGGTTAGGAACTACATTAAGGAGGTTGAAGTGGAGGATACAGGTGAAAAAAGATCAGATGAGGCGGTAATAGAATCTGCTTTCCGAAACTTTTTTTCGCAATTGTATTCGGAAAGGTTAGTGGTGGATGAAGGTATGGTAACGGACTGGATAGGGGCTGATAGACTTTTAGGTTTATCATTGCAGGAGAAGGAAGCATTGAACGCCCCAATAACGGCTGAGGAAATTAGGAGAACTCTGACTAGTAGTAAGTCAGGAACGGCGCCTGGCCCGGATGGTATCCCAGTGGAAGTTTATAAGGTATTAGGAGATTCAGTTATCCCAGTATTGACAGAATTGTTTGGAGGGATCCTGGAGTTTGGCAATGATATTCCTCTTTCATGGAATGGAGCAGTGATCTCCTTAATTTTGAAACCGGATAAAAACCCAGCGAAGTGTGCCTCATATAGGCCGATATCATTGCTGAACAGTGATTATAAACTGCTAGCTAAGCTTCTAGCGGATAGGCTGACTAGGATAGCGAATAATCTAGTGCACCCCGACCAGAAAGGCTTTTCTAAAGGCAGATATTTGCATGAATTAACCTTCGAACTGATCGGGGCAATAGATATGGCCACAACGTTTGGTTCGCCTTTGGCAGTTATTATGTTAGACGCAATGAAGGCTTTCGACCAAGTTAATTGAAATTTTTTTAAATCGGTTTTGAGGCTGGCCAATTTAGGCTCCAAGTTTTGTGGTGTAATTGACTGGATTTATACATCCCCTTCTGCGAAGATTCTGGTGAACGGTAAACTTATGGGTCCTATTACTATTTCAAGAGGTACGAGGCAGGGCTGCCCCCTGTCGCCGGTATTGTTCAATCTATATATTGAGCCATTTGCTAGAAAAATCAGACAAAACCCTCTTATCGCACCCTTCTGCTGTAATGGTTGGGAGAAGAAAATTTCCTTATAAGCAGACGATGTACTAATATATACAAATAACCTGTCCCTGGCCTTTAACACAGTCAAAGATTTGGCTGATCAATTTGGAAGGATATCAGGGTACCGGATTAATGTGGGGAAAACAGATATTATGCAGTGGAATAAGGAAGGAGGGTCGATAACAAATAAGCAGGAAATACGGTACTTGGGCATTTTAGTGACTCAAAATTTGAAGGACTTAGCAGAGAGGAATGCTCGAAAGTTATTAATGGAATGCAAAATTATGCTACAAAAATGGGCATGTCTCCCCTTGACGATTCTTGGGAGGATAAATCTAATTAAGATGTTTATCTTGCCCAAATGGAACTTTGTGTTTTCAGCTATACCCTTGGCAATGCACAAGGGGCATCTAGATAAAATGCAACAAGCGATAAGTAGTTTCATTTGGAACTCAAAGGGGCCGAGGATATCATGGAAAAAGCTACGCAGAAGGAGGGAAAAAGGTGGACTGACTCTCCCTGATTTGACATATTATGCGTGGGCTTTTTTGTTTAAAAACTCAAGGATGCTGTTTATATCTCCAGACGGCTCAGCAGTAGGCAGAATGTACAAGGCTATGGTTTTGTCAGAAAAAGGGGGCTTACAGTCTTTTCTATTTAAATTTGGCGACCCTAAATTCTTCAAAAAAATTAAACTAAAAGTGCTGCAAGGAATGGCAAGGAGCTGGTACCAGTTGAGGAGGCGGTTAGGTGCACATTATTACAGCTACCAGGCCCCTATCTGGGATTCCCCGGGCACCCCAGAATGTTGCCAGGATATTCTCGCATTACCACTTAAAAGGGCAGGTGTGGAAAGGTGGGGGGAGATTGCGCGAGATGGCACCTTACTTTCTTGGGAGGAGCTGGTAAGAATAACGGATGGTTCTCTGTCCAGGTTAAAATATTTACAGATAAGACAGTGGGAAAAAGAAACTAAGGGGGGATTAGGAGTGGTAAATGGCCTGGAGGACTCTTTTTTAGACCTGACGGTCTCGGCTTCGGGCAAGCTATGGGGCAAGGCGATGTTAGGCGACAAGATTGGGTTATGGTGGAGGAAGTCGTGCATGACATTGTATGAAGTAGTGAAACCGGCGCCATTAAGGAAAAATCATCTTTATACTCTACATAGAGCATACATATCTCCGGCAAAATTGTCCAAATTTAAGAAGGGGGAGGTGATCAAGTGTCCAAAATGTGGTGGGCTGGGAGCAACGGATGTACACATGTTCTGGGACTGCCCCTCTGTTCGGTTGTTCTGGGAGGAGGTTTTTAGGGTAGTATCATCGATGTTAGGTTGGAAAATTAATGTATCACTCCCATTAATTATATTTGGGCAGCTCCAGGACGAGGGGATATGGAAAAGGGTGAACAAAACTAATCGTTCATTTTTGTTCTATGTAATTGTGCTGGGACGAACTGAAATCTGCAAAAAATGGTTGAAGGAGCACTCGCCGAGCTATACAGACTGGTTGAACGCGGCTCGCCGTGCGGCAAATATGGACTTAAATACGCAGGGCTCAAAGAAAAGCGTAGAAATATGGTCACCATTATTAAATTGGCAGGGAATTGACTAAATTTGCCCCCCTGCTAAAGTTTACTGCGGGGTACTTATGTGAAAATGTCCTAATGAACTTCTCTCTGCTTTAGTCCAATGATTAAGCACTGTTTGACGCCTCGGCGGGTCTGTTCAGGCGGACCAGGAGCTACAAAGGTGCACCCCCTGACTTGAGTCTCTCTTCGTAGACAAGAGGGCGAAAAGGTTATAGAAACGAAGAGGGGTCTCAGTAAGCGGGGCTGAATGAGGACAAAAAAAAAGAAATGGTGCCTGTAGGCAATGGGGCAGACTGTTGCCACATCCAGATAAATGTCGTGCCCACGGGATAAAATGTTCGATCCGTGGTGAGCTAAATCATTTTGCCAAAGTCTGTTGCTCCTCCCACCAACTAAAACCGGAAAAAAGGCTGTGAAATCTGTTGTGTCCACTCCACCTGAACCTCCGACAGTCAACATGGACGATAATGAGGAGGGCAAAGGTGTCATATATGTGGTGAATCCAAAAAACAAGTGGCATTCTTTACTTTTCTTTTCTTCTCCAAAGAGAAAAGGGAAGCAAAGGAACTGGCCCAGTCTACTATCAGCTAAAAAAGACTTAGCTTTCAAGTCATTAATGGGACAATGGCTATTACTGAAGAAACTGGCTCAACTGTGAGATTGTTTAAAATACTGAGTGGCCCTGATGAAGCAACATAGTGTCACAAACACATGTTGGCTAGATTTATTCTGTAAGTCATGATTTATTAAAAGTATTAATTGGAGTAGTAAAATAAATGTGTGTGAACAATGGTTTGCATTGATTTGTTGTAAATATAATCAGCCAGGCAAAGCTGATAAAAACAGAGGGAGCAAAGCACCAGTCCCACTGCTGCATATGCTGTTTTTTCAGCTATCCTATATGTTGTGTATGCCACACAACGAAGCATTAGAAATGTTGGTCACTTCCAAAATGTTAATGGAGAGTAGACCGCCAGTTATTATTTCCCTCATTGACACTAGGGCATCAGTAAACAACATGTTGAAGTCACAGTTTGATTCCCTACAAGCCACTCTTACACACAAGTCCAGGACCACAAAATGCTTGATCTACATTTATGGAACTACAACAACACTAACCCTATGTGACGTGTTCACCAAAGAGGTTTCCCTGAATATCACCATCTGATCACAGCAATCTATAGCACCCAAAATAGGACTCGAACATTCAACAGCTACAGAAAGGCGAAAGTACTCTCATTCAGTTAGCATACAGCCAACATGCCTATGCCCTGGGTTACCTTCTACAAGACTTTGATGACTTGTTGCATGGCATAGGGTGCCTCAAAGGGGAGAAAGTCCAGTTACACATCAGACATTCCACTTAACCTGTGACTCTGCACCATTGTCAAGTGGTGTTCCACAAGCAAACCAAGAATGGAGACTGAACTGTTAAAGCTTTAGGCCTCAAAAATCACAGCACAAGTAGACAAGCCCCCGCCACTGGTGTCCACAATTCTCATATCTCAAAAGAGAAGGCAGCCAGATGAAGTACACATATGTTTACATATGCACTTTCCAAAAATGACCATCAAAAAGAAACACCATCTTACACTGGTGGTTGACGTCCTTGTAGTAGATGTGAATAGTGCTTACTCATTCTCTAAAGTCAACCTCAACTCCGGCTACCACCAGGTACTGTAATACCCAGGGCACTGGCATATCAAAATATTTCCTACTCACATTGTCCTCAGGAGGAAAAAGACTACATTTTGGTACCTCAAGTGCTGCAGAAGTCTTATTGTGATCCATGAAGTCCTGACAGGGCTAACTGGTGTCACAAACATCAGTGATGACATCTTAGTGTAGGCCATGACCCTCAGCTGCACAACACTAGACTCAATGTTGTTCTTCAGATGATCCCCTTTGAAGGATCTAAAACATAAGGTATGTATCTTCCACTTTATTGTCAGACATTCGAAGAAGGTTCCTTGATATGTTTACACATGGTAGGAGGTTCACCAAGAAAGTAACACTTCTTATTAGACCCCAGAGGAAAGTGACAAAATCCATGTCCACTTGGAACAGGGACGAAAGAACAGGAGAGAGAACATCACTAAAGAACTTGTTAACAACTCTTACCAGCTCCTGAGTGAAATGACAAAATCCACATCCACTTGGACTATGAACCAAAGATCAAGTGAGAGCAGTTCTGATAATAAAAGATTCAATTTCGGCAAAGACTAGTCTGCAATATTTGGATTCATTGAAGGAGTTTGCGTTGATGGTGGCTGCCTGCCCTACGAGGTTGGGAGTGGTTCTCTCACAGAAGCAGCAATGGGGCAAAGGCCACCAGTCACATATTCCATTAGAGCTCTGACCTCCTTTGATCCGTGTTACTCCTACATTGAGAAGGAAGCGATTGCAATTCATTGGCGGTGCCAGGATTTACAACAGTCTTATATGGTTATTCTTTATGAATCACCATATACATTATCGTCTTATTCCTTGACTGTCACGTTGGCAACAAAATGTGACTCTCCTTTAAACCCTGACTATGGAGAGTGGTCTGGGTTCCAAAGCACTATGCTGACCATAAAGTATTGGGAAAAGCCTGTAACTTAATGTTTCATTTTTTAGACATTTCCTACACCGTTAAGAGACCTTAATGTTAATGACCTGGAAATGTACCGCGAATAGATGTTGGAGACTCTAACCCGCAAGGAGAGCCATGTGTGGCTTTCAACTCCTTCTGCAGGTGACTTCAGGCCGCCAGTGTCACAATATCCTTCTGTCTCACAAGGCGTCATGCATGTTGGATCCTATGGTCTGCAGACATCTAGGGCGGGTGGTCTGGGCATCCAAGTAACTTCCTGAGCGCCAGTACTCCCCCTCACAACTGTTAAGAGATTTCAAGCAGGGAAGTGGCTCCTGCACCGATACTGTGTGCAATGACTGAGTGCTTCTACTTTTAGCATTTGGTTTCTTCCTGGTGTTGGGGATAACAGAATAAATAGTGCAGAAAGCCCATGGCATAGCACTTCCCTTGCTCCTGCTAACCACACTCGCCATGTTGAAGTCCTTTCTTGTGTGAGGCTTGGTCCCAGCACTTCAAGTATGTCGCACATAAACCATTTGTTTCTGCTCCCACACCTTTCTAGTTAAATGGATCAAAAGGGACAATATGGGGCGTGAGGATGAAGTACCAAGTTGCCAAAAAACAGAGAAGTGCTGCCACTCATAGAAGGCTTAAAGTGCCTATTTAGTTCACTGCCCCTTCGGCCCAGGATACCCAGGGTTCTCTGAAGTGTTGTTAAGCACAGGCAGACCAGTCTTTGTTTACTGGGACAACTAGTGGCTCTGATTTAGTGAGTGACAACTCTGTCCCACCAGGTCCAGTTTACACAGATGTCCACGGAGAAACAGCACACAGCGCAAGATAAACAAGCATCAAGGACAGATGTTGGGTTTACAGCAGGCGCTTCTCTGGGCACAGCCCCAATGCAGATGGCAGCCTAGGCCTCTATCAGCAGGCTACAAAGAGGAGAACAGATGACTTTATTTTCTTTGGATCCGGAAGACCTTATGGAATGTGAGGAGGAGGTGAGGATAAGATTCAGGCTTTCCTGACGTGGTTTGAATAGAAGTGTCCCAGTGGCAGCTTCTTTCGCTTGTTATGCTCTTTCCTTGAAGAGATGGTTAACTGGGAAAGCCTCGGAATCGTTCCTTTGGTATTATGCGAGTACTTTCGTACTATAACAGCTGTAAAGTGTTATTTTTGACAACTGTGACTGCATAGTGATTTCCATATAACATTCATGAATTAACCAAAACAAAATAAGACTCCAAATTTGAATAATACTGTTGTTGAGGGAAATGCTTTGACATGTCCCTAGCTGAGAAAACAGCGGCTCCCCACGAGCGTATGAACTTGTGCTCAAAGGAAAATGCTTAGATAGGTATGAGGAACCCATAACATTGCTGATGCTAGACGTGAAGGCTCCCCGAAAGAAGGAGGCTTGAGGTAAACTATATTTGTGGAAAAGAAAGGTGTCTCTTTTTAATTTACTGGTAGAGAGGCTATGGGATTGTGTATTTTTCAAAACTTGTTTGTCAAACTATGAGGATCACAGATTTCTACAAATACGAATAAAAATATTGACTGTAGAATATCTACCATCACTATATTGTCAAGACAAGCATATATAAATCAGTATTGATTTTATTCTTAATTCCACATCTGCGTACCTACACAGATGTGATATATATATATATTTATGTAGATATTACATAGTGGCAGTCGCCACTAGATAGTTATAGTTAGGATCTAGTTTCTATAGAAAAAGCTGTTTTTTTGCTTGCCGATATCTCTGGAGCCACTTGACGAGTCTTCCAAACAAACTCGACAGTCACGTGAGCTGCTGTCTGGAAAGTTTTGGTTTGATCTGTCAAATGGGGGCCAAGATAAAGGAGTGGGGGTGAAATTTAGAGTGTTTCCAATGTTAATTCCCATAGGAAAAATTGAACAGCAATAGCACAAAAACCACTGGATGGAATTACACCAAATTTGGCCGAAACATAGCTGTTGGTCCAGAAAGAGCCCTTTTTGTGATTTGGTGTAAATCTGTTCAGTAGTCTTTGAGAAATTCAAGAAAATCCAAATTTGTATATATAGAGACGCAAAGGATTTACTACCCCTCCCGATCTCATGCTGAGATCTGATTGGCTGATAACACTTCAACAACAGAAGTGTTGACAGCAATCTTGGGACTTGGCTGAAGCCGAGTCCCAGAAAAAAAAAAAAAAAAATACAAAAGGGGCCAGAGTACGAGCACCCTGACCCCTTAGCTCTAGTGGTGGGGTCCCAAAAGGACCCCACCAAAGGTTAAAAAGCATTTTATTTTTATTTTGCAGTCGGATCCGTGGATCCGCTGTAAAATAATTTTTGAAAAAGCATAGGCTCCTGCGCTTCGTTATCATAAAGCCCCTGGTGGACCAAGTCCTGGGGGTAATTGTTCTTAAATTGCAGGTCCGGCCTCCTGGCCCCCTCCTGCTGCCCCGGGGACCGCCACTTCCATGGGGCTTAAAATGTATATGCCGGTGGCCGCGTGCCCCTCCGCTGCCCTTGGGACCGCTACCTCGCTAGGGCTGTGTTATAATATGCAGGGGAGGTCTGCCTGTCCCCTCCCGCTACCCATGGACCACCACCGCCCCTGGGCGTTTAAGAAATAAATTGCAGGGGCCTGTGTCCCCTTCCCACGCCCCGTGGACCATCACCCCATGGGCAAAATGTTCTTTAATTTGTGGGGGGCCTGTGCGGCTACCACTCTGCCCGCTGAACCACCACCTCCGGGGGCAAATATTTAAAAAAAAGAAAAGGGGGTCCCTTTGGAACCCCACCCCCCAGGACACATACTTAATGTAAAGGGAGTCTATTTTGGACCCCCATTGCTTCCGGGCACCACCACCTCCCAGGGCCTATCTGAACATTGGAGGGGCTGCAAGGCCCTGCTAGTGGAGCCACAGATGAACCGGGGGACCGCCACTCCCCAGGCTGGCTCCTGCTATGTCCCAGGGTGCCCACCCCCAGGACATAGCTGTTTGCTGCGACTTGGCTGAGCTCTGCAGCTGCAGCCAAGCCACAGCAAACATTTCGGGTTTTGACAGCGGGATCTGCTGTCCAGGTCCCGCTGTCAAAAACGTAAGCTTTTTTCTCTGTCCCCTGCACACATTCAGGGGACAGAGATGAAATGCTTCAGCAAGCACGGAGCTGCTGTCAAAGAAGCTCCATGCTTGGTGAAGCAATGGCCTTGAGGCATCCCCCGCAGTGGCAGATAACCAGTAAAGGGATTTGTATTAAAAAAAATATTAATAATATACAGACAGCCCTTGAGGTCCCAGATAGCCCATGAAGAGCAAAGAAATTACAAAAAAAGCAAACTCATAGCTCAGTGTGAAGGTTGCAGACCTTTATACTGAGCATTGGGGTTTTCGAGTCCACCTGGACTAATTTCATTCTTTTTTTAGTGCCCTAAGCTAACTATAACTCGAAATATAGTACCTTGAGATAACTCTAACTATAACAGGTGAAATTCTATGGTTTTGTACATTTAAAATATGAGCCTAACTATAACCTCCCTGTAACCATTGGTTTTCTAAGTGAATGTCTATGTTTTTTAAAATTTTATTTTCTAACCATAATGTCCCTGTAACCTTTGCTTTTTTTCAATGAATTTCTATGGATTTTCTAACGTAAAGTAATTTTAATTACTATTTGTTAAACCAACCACTGCCGCGCCCTGCAGCTAGACCCTCAACCAAACCCCCCTAACCACCCAACCCCATGCTGCAACCAGCTCTTTAGCCGTGCGTGGCAAGAGTTGACCGCAGCCTGTCTCTCTGGGTGTGAGAATAGGTTTGAGAGAGTGTATCTGGGGTTGAGCGTGGCTGTGAGAGTTTCTGTCTCGTTGTGAGAGTGGGCGCATCAGTGTCTTTGTAGATCTGTGAGTGGGTGTGTGAGGGTTTCAGTGGGTCTGTGAGTGGGTGTGTGAGTGTGAGTGGTCTGTGAGTAGGTCCGTGAGTGTCTTTCTGGGTGGATGTGGGTGCATCAGTGCCTTAGTGGGTGCATCAGTGTCTGTGTCGATCTGTGAGTGGGTGTGTGAGAGTGTGAGTGGGTCTGTAAGTAGGTACATGACTGCCTAAGTGGGTCTGTGAGTGGGTGTGTGAGGATTTGAGTGGGGCTGTGAGTGGGTACAAAAGGGTCTGAGTGGGTCTTTGAGTGGGGGTGAGGGTGTCTGAGTAGGTCTGTGAGTGGGTGTGTAAAGGTCTAGGTGGGTGTGTGAGTAGGAGAAAGATTGAAAAAAGACATTGAGTGAGAGAGAAAGACAGTGAGAAGGAGAGAAGATAGATAGTTTTTTTAAGCTTTGGTGAGTGATATACTTAGAATTAAATATTTCAGGACAAATAAAAAATAAAAAAATATTTGTCAATTAAAAAGAGTGAGATCACCTTTCATTATGATCCCTAAACTTTTAAAGTTGAAAAGAAATTAAAGTATGGAAATGACCACAGACATACCTGAACTAGAACCCTCACCTTTCAGTGTAAGGGTCTGAGACCCTAACCATTATGCAACAGTCGACTGCTTGCTTAGGGATGGAAGAGAGAGAAAGAGTGACAGGACCATGGGGGGAGGGGGGCTGGGGCCTAAAGGCCCCCATGGTCTTAGCTGGCTCCCCGTGTCCTGCAGGATCCGGCATTGCTCCCACAAGCAAGGAGCTGCTTTAAATCTTTAAATAGCAGCTCCCTGCTTGCGGGAGCAATGTTTTCATCCGTTTCCCTGCACACATATTTGCATGCAAGTAAACAGATGAAAGCTCTGCTTTATTCCCAGCGAGAGCTGTTTGACAGTTCTCACTGTCAGAAAGCAGGCTTTGTTTGCTTTTGCTGCCAGCTCCCACCAAGCAATAGCAAGCAGCTATATCCCAGGAGTGGGCTCCCCGGGACATGGCAAGAGCCGGCGCTAGAAGTGGTGGTCCCCATGGCCATATATGGCTCCATGAGGGGACCCCCCCCTCCAACGACCATTGCCCCAGGGAGGTGGTGGTCTCCTGGGCCAGTCATTGTTTTATAGAAGCCCCGGTGGCGGTGGACCCTGGGACTGCAGGGGGCAACCTGGCCCCCTGTATTAAATTTGGTGATAGCCCCCGGGAGGTGGTCGTCCCCGGGACTGCGGGTGTGGGGGGACGGGTGCCCCCTGTTATATTTGATAAATGCCCCGGGGAGGTGGCAGTACCAGGTCTGCGGGAGTGGCCCATTCAGGGCTAGATAGTTGTTTGGTGTACCCAACAGTAAATATCTGGGTGAACAGGTCATCTGCACTCATTCATAATTTAAGTGAATGAATTGGAAGTGGAATATGTTTTTTCACTTTTTGCATTAATGTCACAGTCTTTTCATAATTTCTAATAACTTTTCTTATTCTTTAAATTTTCTTTCCATGGTATAAGCTTATTTAAATAGTACACACAGCTTCCTGTTATATATTTTCTTGGACTGTGTAGCTATAGCGGATATGATTGATGAATGGAGTTTGATAAATGCAATGGAGAATTGATTTGAGCAGCAATATATAGAGATCTGTTTCGAATTATTCATTATTGCTTTATGAATTGGTGTTCTTGACTATTGGAACAAGTGAGGTTCATGTGTTTGATTCTTGTATTCATTTTATGGATTGCCACAACCGGATCTTTAACTTATTACAAGATGGCCGCCACGTCATATGAATGTATGATCCGCAAGTTTGTCTGGCTGCTATTTTGATTAAGTGCATACGCCTCTGCGACGTTTACCGACTTTGTGTATGAATATATGAATAGCACTCGTAACCATTTGGAATGCTTGACATTAAAAAAAGGCTTGGTAGCCAAAACACGTCTGTCGTCTGCTACAAGTGTACATCTATATATATATATATATAAATATCTATCTATATATATATATATACATATCTATCTATCTATATATATATATATATATATATATATATATATATATATATATATATATATAAAACATAGTGGCGATTGCCACTAAGAAGTTATAGTTAGGACCTAGTTTCTATAGAAAAAGCAGTTTTTGCTTTGCTAATACCTTTGGCGCCGTTTGATGAATCTTCACAAAAATTTCCAAGACAATACGATGCTCACTTCAGCACCTGTCTGGAAAGTTTCATGGTGATCCATCAAGCCGGGGCTGAAAAAAAAGGGGGGTCCCAAAACGCTTTTTCTCCTTTCATTTTTCCATCAGGATTTTGAATAACAATAGCGCCCGAACCACTGGACGGAATTACACCAAACTTGGCAGAAACATAGCTCTTGGTCCAGAAAAAGGCCTTTTTATTATTTGGTGTAAATCCATTCAGTAGTTTTTGAGATATTAAAGAAAATTTACATTTGTATATATAGGGACAGGAAGGCTTCACAAACCCTCCCAATCTCGTGCTGAGATCTTATTGGCTGCCAACACTTCAACAAGGAAGTGTTGGCAGCCATAATAGGACTTGGCTTCAGCTGAGTCCCAGGAAAAATGAAAAAAAAAAAAAAAAGAAAAGAGGCCAGGGTAGGGACACACTGACCACTTAGCTCTGGTGCTGGGGTCCCAAGGCGACCCCCCAAGGGCAAAAAAGTATTTTTTTATTTTAATTTTCAGTGGAAGTTGCGACGGATGCACAGATCTGCCAAAAAATAATAAAAATACACGTGCTGGCTCCCGTGCTTGATAATGCTGAGGACCCAGGTGTGCCAAGTCCCGGGGGCATTGCCATTTTAATGCAAAGATGGAGTGGGGCCACAAAGCTCCCCTTCTTGAACCATACATGGCCCTGGGGCCCACCTCCCCCATGGATCGGCTCCTCCTACCTCCTGAGGTGCCCACCCTCAGGACACAGCTGTTTGCTTTTTCTTGGCGGGATGTCACAGCTCCCGCCAAGCAAAAGCAAACACTCCACTTTCAGCAAGCGGGAGCTTTCAAAATGCTCCCGCTTGCTCATAGCAGAGTTTTCATTTTTCCCCTGCTGACTAACACGTGGGCAGGGTAAGAGATGAACACATTGCTCCTGAATGGAGGGAGCTGCATGTGGCCCCACTCCCTCTCTAAAAAAAGTATTTGGCCGCGGGGAGTCGGTGGTCCCCAGCGGAGTCTTTGCGGCCCCCCTATAAATAATTTAAAGATATCCCCGGGAAGGTGGTGGTCTCTGGATCCCAGGGGCGCTATGCGCCCCCCATATTCTTCTAAAATGTAGCCTCGGGCCCCGTGGGGGTCTGCACAGCCCCCATATACTTTTTTAATGCTGTCCCAGGGAGGTGGTGGTCCCCAACACCCAGGCGGGTCTTTGTGAGCCGCACCTTAAGTTTTTTTTTATTATGTAGACCCTTGAGGTAGTGGTCACTGGAGCCCGTGCAGCCCCCCATATATTTTTTTTAATGTTGTCCTGGGGAGGTGGTGGTCCCCGGGGCCCAGGGGTGGGGGGGGGGTCCGTGCAACCCCCCATATATCTTTTAAATGTTGTCCAGGGGAGGTGGTGGTCCCCGGGACCAGAGGGAGTCAGCACAGCCGCACCCACATTTGTTTAATATGTAGCCTTGGGGAGGTGGTGGTCCCTGGGGTCTGAGGGGTTCCGAGCGGCCCTCCATATATTTATTTAATGTTGCCCCAGGGAGGTGGTGGTCCCTGAAGCCCGAGGGGGGTTTGCATGTCCCCCCAAAGTGTTTATTAAGTAGCCCCAAGGAGGTGGTGGTCTAAGGGGGCCGTGCGCCCCCATAAAATATATATATTTAATGTTGCACCCTTTATGATCCAAACCCCTTCGGCCATACATGGCGCGGGGTTTGGAGGTTAATGGGGGTTGGCCGCAGGGCCTGGGCGCAAGCCAGGCCCTGCGGCCACCCACCACCAAGCATGGCCGAAAGCTGTGTGTGCGCAGGGTTGGTGTGGTATGGTTTAAATTAAATGTAAAATTACTCACTTCTATGTTTTGAACTTCTATACTGTTCTCAATATGATGCTAACAAAAATGAATTTTATATATATATATATATATATATATATATATATATATATGACCATTGCTGTCTAACACTATTTGGTGTATATATATATATATATATATATATATATAGAGAGAGAGAGAGAGAGAGAGAGAGAGACAGAGAGAGAGAAATACATAGATATATATATTTTATATATATATATATATATATTTACCAAATAGTGTTAGACAGCAATTGTCACAATACATATAATTCATTTTTGTTATCATCATATTGACAACAGACATAGAAGGTCAAAACATAGAAGTGAGTAATTTTACATTTAATTTAATATATCATTAATCAAAGATTTCATTTTTTGTTGTTCAGCCAACATGTTTTTCGTCCTATAAAGGCGCAAAGGCCTGGGGCTTCCTCAAGGCTGAAGTCACTTTGTGTTAATTGAATAGAGATCTGAGGTCCTTTTATGTTGCAGGGTGTGAGAGTGTGAATTTTCTAATATGTTTATTCATGATTTTCATACTAAAAATGTGTAATGAACTAACTTGCAAAACAAGTGACTTTTGAAAATGTTTGTTTTTCTGTTCTTGGCTGAGCAAAATAATATTCAGACGCTGTGGTTATTTTCCAGATTCAAAGCTTTCATAAAAGTGCCTTCGAAGTTTGTGTAGATGTGCCCGCAGCTACCCCTAGTGGGTTGCAGCGTTATGTCTTGCAAGGTCATGTCTTAACAAAGCATTGCATAAGTTGAAATGTTCTATTGTTTGAGAATGTTACTAATATCTGGTCTTTCCTTGAGGATGGAAGTAAATAGAAACTGTAAAAGTCTCTTCCTGGGAACAAGATATTCGAGAGGCGACGAAACAATGGAGTTACAAACGAGATGGAAGAAGCAATGATACATTGGAGGAAAATGTTATAGTTAGCGTAGATTTGTTGTGTTTTAGGTCATCAATTTAGTTGTTGATTGGCTGAAATGAAACCACCCCATAAACTGACCAATCAAGAGCTTATTAGAATTTAGTATAACAACCCGGTAGAATTCTCTGGAGAAGAGAAAGATATTAATTGATTGATTACAGCAGATGAGGTTCGAATCTGATGGTTCGAGACTTATTGGCTGCAGCTGTCGTTAGGACCAAATCTTCTGATGACATAACTGATGGTGTCCTCAGGCTGAAGAAAGCCATTTTCTGTTTCTACTTTTATCTTTGGTAATGTATGCTAATGAAATGTGAATTGTGTCTCTTTTGCTTTTCAGGTACCAGCTGCAGCTTATGATTTACTGCTGCACATTAATAATATTTTTTATTAATAATTGAGTTAGGAGATTTTTCAAATTTGTGTTACTAATTTTTTTTCACATGTAGCCCAACATGTTGTTGCTAATCTGGGGTTAGTAAGGGAACTAAACTTGAAATGCTCATGACTTATTTTGAAATCATTTGATGCTGAACTAATGTATACCAGTTTTTGTATTATTAATAAATGTGATACTTTTAGAAATAATTTGTTTGATTGTCTTAATCAAATTGAGATATATATTGATCTTATATGCTTCTCATTTGTGTTTAACAGTTATTTTCATGACATTAGCATTGCTAAAATAGGGAAATAAATCTATGACTTCTTCTTAATAAACTGGTGTAGTTATTGACTGAAGATTTGTAATATTGATTGTTATTGATGTTGTTGATCCTCACACCTCCCACTGATGACATCCCCTCAAACCTATGTTGCTTCGATTCATCGTCCTCTAGCGCAGAATCCACTATTCAGGATTGATAATAGCTAGGATTCCGTGGCGCGTTCGCAGTTTCTGGTAGCAGATTACAGTTACCTCATTGTTTTGATGATGTCATAATGGGTCTGTGAGGTGTGTTAATATGGTTGGTTCTTTCTTTCTTTCTTTCTTTCTTTCTTTCTTTCTTTCTTTCTTTCTTTCTTTTCCCTTTTTCCAAAATTGTTAAACGGACTTAACATGATGAGTGGCTAGTTGCCTTAAGTGACTTTCCCTGGTTCTTGGAGACCCCCTAAAGTTGAAGGGTATGTTCTTGGCGGTGTTTGGTTATATCTGAATGAGGTGAATAAAGTGTTTTAGCGCTTGCACAGCTTTAGCTAATTCACAGATTATTGTGTTGGATATGAGTCTAGAGGAGTAGAGATTCTCAAATTAGATTAATAGATTAGATGGAGTTGGCGTACTCCTATAGGTATGAGAGTAGGGAAGCGGCGTTCTTCATTTGAGTGTGGCGCAGGAAAAATTATCCACGTGGTTGTTGATGACAGACCTAAGGAGAGAGGTCTGGGACTCCGGAGTATATTGACAAGTGTAGAGAGACACTTGGTATATGTTGTAATTCGTTCATTTAGTAGGCTGATCTGTCGTGATTGGTAAATCGAGTTTGTGAGAAATTGGTGTGAATGGAATTATACTGAAGACTTGGTGAGTACTAAGTGCACTAGACAATAATCCAAGGAACAGTGGCGAAGTAAAGTTCACAGGTCGAAGTTTGCTCACGATTGTAGGAACTGTGAAAAAGGAGTAGGTGAAAGCGGAAGGTTTCTTTGGAAGGTCCTGAAACGTTTGTGTTACCCTACCTGTAGTAAATGAGCAAACTTGTTTTCTTCCTTTAAGGTAGCTCGCGAAATAATATTGTGTTGATTTTGCGTGTGAATTTTGAAACATTAGTACGATAGACTTTGTCAGCGTCTTAGTGAAAGGGGGTGAATGTGTGGGTATGACATAGTGTTGCCGCGCTGGGATTGGTTGATTAGCAAGAAGGAGTCACGCACAGATTCGTCAATCAGTCCGACAATAGAGTAGCGTGATTGCGTGGCTAGGGGGTCGAAGAGAATTGTGGGATCATAGTCACTTTTCATGATTGATTATTCTTTCTTTAACTTTTGTTTACTGTTTGATGTATTTGCTTTGTTCAATTGAGTTTGAAAATATTTTTTGCTGTGGATATTGAGTTGAAATAAAATGAGTTAGAAATTAAGTTTTTCAAAGATTTGAGATATGCGTTGAGGGGTGATGAGTAGATTCCGGTAGTAGAAGGGGAGATTTGTCCGCCAGAGAATACTCCAGCATATATCGTGTTTGAGGAGAGAGGTGCAGCGGCATGTCTTTGGTTAAAACATGGGGGTCAAAATTACAAAGAAAGAAGGTTGTTTAGCTTTTCCGGAACATGGAACGTTCAATTTAAGAGTTCTGGATAACCTGAGGTCAAAGATGTAGAGTCTTATGGGAGCTCGTAGCAAAACAACAACAGGCATTAAAATTTGAAAAGAAAATGAGAAGGGTAGAAAAGACATTGTCTGAAACTGTGTGGGATGAGGAACAAAAAAGGTGAAGAACAGATATGTAACATGGGGTCAGATTATTTGCAGCAAGAACAAACGAGGATGAGGCTAAAACAAAACATGGAAAGAAGAAGAGTCCATTAGAACAGAACGCAAAAGAGCTGAAACAAGTCATGTTTAATGATTATGAAATGGAGGAAGATGAGGTAGTTAACCATGTTGTAGAAACATATCTTCCACCAGATGTGAGACAGCAGAATGGAAATGAATTAAATGGGAGCGGTATGAGTAATATAATTTCTACTGCACCAATAACTTCAGAATCAGCGAGGAGTGACCTGAGTCATGAGAGAGGTCAGATGCAGACTAGTTTTAATGACTCATTGAGTAACAGACAACAGTTTGAAATGAAAATTCCTGAGATACAGCCAGAGATCCAGACAGTGAGAACAACTCCGAATTTCTTACTGTCAGAGAGTCGCCAAGGGATGAATATAAGAGAAACTGTACATATACAGATTCCACAGATGCAGAGTATGAGTGCAGGACAGACACCGAGAGCTGGAACACTGATGAATCTAGATGCAATTACTGTATCTATTACGATGGGCCAGTAACTCCAGTATATGTTCGAGTAGACAATAGTGGAGAGAATTAATTGATAAATGTGCAGAATAGAGAGGGACCAAGTTTAATTGAGACAAATTATTTTATAGATTTGTCACCTGTCGAGGCATCGGGAACAATGGCTCCACAACCAGGTACGAGTTCAGGGCAAGGGCGAGGAGCAGGCGCACAAGCCAGTGGAGTATCACTGAAAGGCTTGTCTGCACAAGAAATCACCGAATGGTTAGATTTAAACCACCCAAAACAACAGGAGAGAATAGGAAGAAACAATAAACAGAGTGAGATTAAACATGGAAGGGAGCGAATTTTTAGAGGGGAACATGGGGGTGAACAGACTTGACTCTTAAACTGAAGGGCAATTAAGATATTTATGTAAAGTCATTACAAAGAGAGCAAACAGAGTTTATCAACAGTTACAAGATGCAGCAGATGATTACGACATTGATTTGACAAAAATGAAAACACTGAAAAGGAGATATAGATTAAATTTGGAGGAGGAAGACTTTGTTCACATTAGATCTGCAGTGATGAGAACATATCTCAAAGAGTTACTTGAGAAAGTGCAGGTTTGGAGGCCATTGGATAGATGGGAGAGTAAATGGGACAGGAAAAGAGAAAGACCAAAGAAAGATGATGGGGCACAGGTAGGAAATGCAGTAAAAATTTTACCAATGAGAGAACCACCAGGAGGGAATTTTATACATGTACCCTTGAATAGGAGTGATATTATAAGCTTTACAAATGATTACCCAGGGCTGAGAGAGAAGCCAATGGAGTGGTATCAGCAGACAGATAGGTTTGTGAAACTTTCAAAGTACCTGTGGGAAGACTTGAATACACTTTTTGACAATGTGGTTCCAGCAGATTTGTGGGTCAAATGTAAAAGAAGCGTCAATTGGCCGACGAGTGAACCGCAAAGAGACTTAAAAACAGGTGCGCTATCTCCTGAAATAATGAAAAATTACTATAAAGTCATTGAGTTTCTGAAAACTAGAGTTTCGCCAAAAAGTGTTGATTGGCAGCGCATAGATAGAATAACGCAGGAAGGGAAGGAGTCAGTTCATGCGTGCTATGAAAGATTGTTAAAGGCATTCAAACAGTTTAGTGGTGCAGAAACTATTGAAAAAGAAAACATTAATCATTTGGTGTTCAGATTCGTTGATGGGTTAAAACCAGAAGTGAGTCAAATAATCAAGAATCATTTGATATGTTGGCAAGCAAAGCCGATAGATGAAGTTTTGCAGTATGCTAAATACTGTAGTGATGAAATTGAGTTGAAGCAGAAGAAGCTGAAAGAAAAGGCAATGGTGATGCAGACTAAGGTTGCACAGACAGGATTGCAAGGAAAGTTTCAGCAGTTACCACAGGGAAATGGTTTGTTTCTAAGTCAAGGTCATGGTAGAGGTCGAGGTGGAATGGTGCTTCCAGTGGGTAATAGAAATGTAGATTTGAGTTCAGTGGTGATGCAGGATGAGCAGCAGCGGTGAAAAGTGTTACCTTGTCATAATTGCGGATTGCTGGGACATTGGAAAAGGCAGTGTCCAATGCTGAGTCAAGGAAGAATGGTTCAGCAAACAAATGGTGTCAATTCATTTCAGGGCATGAGAGGACCTAGAATGGGAGGTCAAAATCGAAATTTTCAGAATAATGTGAATAATATACAAGGTTTTCAGCCTTTATAGCCGGTGCAACAAATGCAAAACATGCACAACCTCAGGTTAAACAGATACAAATGCCACAAATACAACAAATGCAGCCACAGGTGCAGATGGTGCCTGTTAGAAATGGGGTCTTTGGTTGACAGTCAGGTTACCCCCTGTTCAAGCAAGGACCCTCACTCTAGTTAGGATAAAAGAGAATCACCCTCAGCTAACCCCTGCTTACCCCCTTGGTAGCTTGGCAGAGCAGTAGGCTTAACCTCAGAGTGCTGGGCGTAAAGTATTTGTACCAACACACACAGTAACTTAATGAAAACACTACAAAATGACACAACACCAGTTTAGAAAAATAGGAAATATTTATCTAGACAAAACAAGACCAAAACGACAAAAATCCAACATACACAAGTCAAGTTATGATTTTTTTAAAGGTTTAAAATAAAAAGAGTCTTTAGGTAGTTGTAACAACACACTAGCGCTGCTAGCGTGTAAATGTACCTGGTTTGCGTCAAAAATAACCCCGCACGGGCGGTGTGCGTCGAAAGTAACCCTGCACGGCTGTGTGCGTCGAAAACAACTCGGCACGGCGGTGCGCGTTGAAAAAGCCAGCCACACGACGATCCGAAAGTCCCGCGGCGCAGGGTGCGATCTCTCAGCCTCCGTCAGCGATGCTGCGCGTCGTTTCTCCTGCTCCGGGCGTCGGTTTTTCGGTCGCGTTTCCTGCGGCGTCGTTTCTCAGCTGCGGAACCGGCGTTGCGTCGTTTTCTCAGCCGCGATCGGATTCGCGTCGATCTTTTCTCCGCACGGTGCTCGGTGCGTGTATTTTTGTCCTTAGGCTGCCAGCCTCTCCTTTCAGGGTCCCAGGAACTGGAAGGGCACCACAGAGCAGAGTAGGGGTCTCTCCAGAGACTCCAGGTGCTGGCAGGAAGAAGTCTTTGCTATCCCTGAGACTTCAACAACAGGAGGCAAGCTCTACATCAAGCCCTTGGAGATTTCTTCTTCAAGATGGAAGGCACACAAAGTCCAGTCTTTGCCCTCTTACTCTGGCAGAAGCAGCACTGCAGGAAAGCTCCACAAAGCACAGTCACAGGCAGGGCAGCACTTGTTCCTCAGCTATCAGCTCTTCTCCAGGCAGAGGTTCCTCTTGATTCCAGAAGTGTTTCTAAAGTTTGTAAGTTTGGGTGCCCTTCTTATACCCATTTTAGTCTTTGAAGTCACCTTCCTTCAAAGGGGACTCACACCTTCTTGTGAAATCCTGCCTTGCCCAGGCACGGCCTCAGACACACACCAGGGGGCTGGAGACAGCATTGTCAGAGGCAGGCACAGTCCTTTCAGATGAGAGTGACCACTCCACCCCTCCCTCCTAGCAGAGATGGCTAATCAGGAAATGCAGATCACACCCCAGCTCCCTTTGTGTCACTGTCTGGTGTGAGGTGAAAAACAACCCAACTGTCAAACTGACCCAGACAGGGAATCCACAAACAAGGCAGAGTCACAGAATGGTTTAAGCAAGAAAATGCTCACTTTCTAAAAGTGGCATTTTCAAACGCACAATCTCAAAATCAACTTTACTAAAAGATGTATTTTTAAATTGTGAGTTCAGGGATCCCAAACTCCACCTGTCCATCTACTCTCTAGGGGAATCTACACTTTAATCATATTTAAAGGTAGCCCCCATATTATCCTATGAGAGAGAGACAGACCTTGCAACAGTGAAAACGAAATTGGCAGTATTTCACTGTCAGGACATATAAACCACATTACTATATGTCCTACCTTATCCATACACTGCACCCTGCCCTTGGGGCTACCTAGGGCCTACCTTAGGGGTGCCTTACATGTAAGGAAAGGGAAGGTTTAGGCCTGGCAAGTGGGTACACTTGCCAAGTCGAATTTACAGTGTAAAAATACACATACAGACACTGCAAGGGCAGGTCTGAGACATGATTACAGAGCTACTTATGTGGGTGGCACAACCAGTGCTGCAGGCCCACTAGTAGCATTTGATTTACAGGCCCTGGCACCTCTAGTGCACATTACTAGGGACTTACTAGTAATTCAAATATGCCAATCATGGATGAACCACTTACATACAATTTAAACAGGAGCACTTGCACTTTAGCACTGGTTAGCAGTGGTAAAGTGCCCAGAGTAACAAAAACAGCAAAATCAGAGTCCAGCACACATCAACAACCTGGGGAACAGAGGCAAAAAGTTAAGGGAGACCACGCCAAGGATGAAAAGTCTAACACGTGTCCCCCCCAGCTAAAAGTGGGGAGCAACTACCCAACCTCATGGGAGTTCTCATCACTAAGGCGGAAGAACCTGGACAGACCATCAGCATTGGCGTGTTCTGTACCGGGTCGATGTTCCACCGTAAAGTCCATCCCCTGTAGGGAAATGGACCACCTCAACAGTTTTGGGTTCTCACCCCTCATCTGCATTAACCATCTGAGGGGTCTGTGGTCGGTCTGAACTCGGAAGTGAGTCCCAAACAAGTAGGGTCTTAGCTTCTTCAGTGCCCAGACCACAGCAAACGCTTCACGTTCTATGGCACTCCACCTACGTTCCCTGGGTAGTAACCTCCTGCTAATGAAGGCTACGGGTTGATCTAGGCCCTCTTCATTCAGCTGTGAGAGTACTGCTCCAATACCATGCTCTGAGGCGTCTGTCTGTACAACAAACTCCGTGGAGTAGTCAGGTGCCTTCAGCACAGGTGCTGTGCACATGGCAGCCTTCAGGGCATCAAAAGCGTTCTGGCAAGCCTCTGTCCAGATCACTTTCTTGGGTTGCTTCTTAGAAGTCAACTCAGTTAAGGGGGTAACAATGGTACCATATCCCTTAACGAACCTCCTATAGTATCCTGTGAGACCTAAAAAGGCTCTCACTTCAGTCTGGGTCTTGGGAGGCTCCCAAGCCAGAATCGTGTCAATCTTAGGCTGTAGGGGTGCCACCTGGCCACTCCCCACCTGGTGTCCTAAGTACACAACAGAACCCTGCCCTATTTGGCACTTGCTCGCCTTAATAGTGAGGCCTGCCTTCTGCAGGGCCTCTAACACTCTCCAGAGGTGTTGCAGGTGTTCCTCCCATGTGGAACTAAACACAGCAATGTCATCCAGGTAGGCGGCACTGAACTCATCCAGTCCTGCCAACACCTGGTTGACCAACCTCTGAAAGGTGGCAGGGGCATTCTTCATCCCAAAGGGCATCACATTGAAGTGGAAGTGCCCATCGGGGGTAGAGAATGCTGACCTCTCCTTTGCCCCTTCAGTTAAGGCAATCTGCCAGTACCCAGATGTTAAATCAAACGTACTGAGGTACTTGGCAGCTCCTAACCGATCAATGAGCTCATCAGCTCGGGGGATGGGGTGCGCGTCAGTCTTGCTGACCGCATTGAGACCCCGGTAGTCCACACAGAACCTAAGTTCTGGAGTGGCACCAGGAGCAGTAGCCTTTGGGACCAAGACCACTGGGCTGGCCCAAGGACTGCTGGAGTGCTCAATAACCCTTAGGGCTAACATTTTGGAGACTTCCTCCTTAATGCAAGCCCTCACCCTGTCAGTCACCCTGTAAACCTTATGTTTAACAGGTGTACTGTCCCCAGTGTCCACATCATGTGTGCACAGGTGTGTGACTCCTGGGATCAGGGAAAACAGTGAGGCGAACTGTCCCAGCACGTGGCGACAGTCCCTCTGCTGTTCCTCAGTCAGGGAGGGGGAGAGGATCACTCCCTCCACGGACCCATCTTTCTCTCCTGCAGACAGGAGGTCAGGAAGAGGCTCACTCTCTTCCTCCACCCCGTCATCTGTCGCTAGGAGCATGGATAGCTCAGTTCGCTCAAAGTGTGGTTTGAGGCGGTTGACATGTAGGACCCTCAAGGGGTTCCTGGGGGATTGCAAGTCTACCAGATAGGTGACCTCGCTCTTTCTTTCCACCACCTCAAAAGGCCCAGTCCACTTATCTTGGAGAGCCCTAGGCTCCACTGGTGCCATGACCCACACTTTTTGTCCAGGCTGAAACTCAACCAGAGTGGCATTTTGGTCGTACCACCGTTTCATGTCCTCCTGGCTTGCTTCCAGGTTCTCCTGAGCGAGACTCCTGAAGCGGGCAGTCTGGTTTCTTAGTGCCAGCATGTAGCTAAATACATCCTGGGGTGGTTTACTAGGAGCTTTCTCCAAAGCCTCCTTCACCAGACTGAGCGGTCCCCTCACAGGGTGGCCATAGATGAGCTCAAAGGGGCTAAAGCCAAGTCCCTTTTGAGGCACCTCCCTGTAAGCGAACAGAAGGCATGGCAAGAGGACGTCCCACTTACGCCTCAAGGGCTCTGACAGGCCCTGAATCATGCCTTTCAAGGTGCGGTTGAATCTCTCAACCAGACCATTACTTTGGGGGTGGTAAGGGGTGGTGAACTTGTAGGTTACCCCACACACCTTCCACAGAGACTTCATATAAGTGGATATGAAGTTTGTACCCCTATCAGATACTACCTCCTTGGGGAACCCCATGCGGGTAAAAACCCCCATCAAGGCACGTCCCACCACGGGGGCGGTGACCGTCCTTAGAGGAATAGCTTCTGGGTACCGTGTGGCATGGTCCACCAAGACCAGGATGAACCTGTTGCCCATGGCTGTCTTGGGATCCAGAGGCCCCACAATGTCAATTCCTACCCTTTCAAAGGGAGTACTGACTACCGGTAAAGGGTGGAGGGGAGCTTTGCATTTCCCCCCACTCTTGCCACTTGCCTGACAAGTCTGACAAGATCTACAATAAGCAGCTGACTGCTTGTTCATCAAGGGCCAGTAAAAGTGGGAGACAAGCCTCTTATAGGTCTTGTCCTGCCCTAGATGTCCTGCCAAAGGCACATCATGAGCCAAACCCAGTAGGAAGGTCCTGAAGCCCTGGGGTACCACCAGCATACGAGCTGACCCCGGCTCAGGAACCTTAGGCTCACTATACAGGAGGCCATCCTCCCAATAAATCAGGTGAGTACCTGGCGCCCCGCCAGCCGCCTGGGCTGCAGCCTGCTGCCGCAGTCCCTCAAGAGTAGGGCACTCCTTCTGCGCTGTGCAGAATACTTCCCTGGTGGGTCCCCCTTCCTGCTGCCACTGCGACAGCTCGGGGACCTCCCCCAGTTCAGCCACCTGTTCCCCTGTAGGTTCCGGGGCATCACCCTCAGGCTCTGCCTCCTCCCGGACCGTGGGAACTTCTGGGGCGGGTTTCCCGCGCCTCCTGCCTTTCCTCTTCTTGGCGGTCCCCTGGGCCACTGTTTCAGGCTCCAGGGGCTCTTGACTACCCTGATTGGCTGCCATAGACCGGGTGGATACGCATACCCACCCAGGCAGACCCAACATCTCCAAGTGAGACCTGTGTTCCACCTCCTTCCAAGGGGAATCTTCCAGGTCGTTGCCTAGCAAACAATCAACAGGCATGGTTGGACTCACAGCTACTTTCCAGGAACCTGAGACCCCCCCCCATTCAAAGGGAACCTGCGCCACTCTGCAGAGGCGCTCAGAATTGTCTACTGCAACTACTTGGTGAAGTACCCGGGGATCAATCTGCTCTTCAGACACCAGGTGACTCCTCACTGTAGTCACACTGGCTCCAGTGTCTCTTAGAGCCTCCACCCTCTGTCCATTGATGGTCACCCATTGCCTGTACTTCTTAGTGTTATCAGGCACTAGGTTTCTCTGGACCATCTCACTGTCCCCTAGTGAGACAAGGGTCATTTCTGCTGGTTCCCACCCACCTGAAACCAACTCCTCCCCAAGCGCTACACTGGCCAAACCCTGGGACGGTGCACCAGTGGGTGCCGGTGTACTTTTGGGGCATTTGGGGTCCCCCCTCACATGACCCACCTGGTCACATGAATAGCACTTACGTAGGGGACCACCTGCCATTGGCTTCCCTTTGGAGAACCATGGCCTCTTTTCACTGGGGGGTTGGGAATCCTTGCCCTGGGAATCAGTTTGGGGCCCTTTAGAGAACTCATCCTGTTTGCCCTTACTCCCCCCTTTCGTCTGAGAGGGACCCTGCCCACCCTTGGCGTGGTCTCCCCCATACCTCTTTTGGACCCTGGTGCTCTCCCAGCGGTCCGCTTCCTGTGCAAGCTTCCTGGGGTCAGTCAGCTTGCTGTCAATGAGGTGCTGGCGCAGCTCTGGAAAACATAAACTGTACAAGTGCTCCCAAGCAATTAAATTGTAAAGCCCCTCATACGTGTTTACCTTACTGCCCTTCACCCAACCATCCAGTGACCTGCAATAAGAATCAACACATTCCAACCATGTTTGGGATTCCTTTCTCTTGTAGGATCTAAACTTCTCCTTGTACTGCTCAGGGGTGAGACCATACCTGGTAAGTAAGGCCTCCTTCATGGCAGGGTAGGTGAGACTCTGAGCATCCCCTAAGGCCGTCAGTGTGTCCCTCCCCTCTGCCTCAAAATGCTTCCACAGGGCTGCCCCCCAATGAGCTTCAGGGACCAGGTTCATGTGGAGAGCTGACTCATAACCCTTGAACCACACGTAGATATCATCCTCCCTCTTATAATCCCTTACAAGGTCTTTTGGGATGTGTACCCTTCTCTCAGGCTGCACTGTAGAATTGCTGCCACCATCCCTACTGGACTGACTCCTCTGATCCATCTCTTTTAAACTGAGCTCATGAGCCATGTTTATCTTCTTTTCCTCAAGGTCCAGCTTTCTCTGTTCCACCTCAAGGGCCAGCTTTCTCTGTTCCACCTCAAGGGCCAGCTTTCTCTGTTCCACCTCTAGACTGAGCTTTTTCAGCTCCAACTGGTACTCCCTCTCTGCCTGTCTGTCCTGTAACTCTCCAGGTGTCAGACTCTTGGAGGACACACTGCTACCTGCCCTGGAGATTCTCCCCTGAGACATAGCAGGCCCACCCACTACATCAGTGTGAGTGACTTGCAACTCCTCTTCCCCCTCTGGCTCCTCATCTGTGTGCCCCTCAGCTGCTTTGGCTGTCACCCAGGCCCTCAGCGCCTTTTGCAGCTCATCCTTCTTGGATGAGCTCTTAATGGGACAGCCAACATTACTACAAAACTGCTTCAACTGAGCCACTTTGTAGCTCTCCAATTTCTCCAAGTCAAAAGCAGCTTCAGCTAGGGCATCTCCAGACTGAGACATGATGAGAGGTTAAAAAAAATATGCACAGTTCCAAAAACAGAAAAGCAAGTTCTCAAATGAAGTTTCAGAAAAGTCAATCACGGGATCAGTGAAAAAAAGAAACTGAATGCAGAGAAAAACAGTCCAAGTAAAAAACAAAAATCACAAGACTAGTAGTATGTGGTCACGTAGTGGTCTGAGATCAAAACAGTAGTGTACACTTAATTACTGTATGTCAAGTACAAATACAAGTCCAAATCCCGACCGCTGGTCACCAATGTTAGAAATGGGGTCTTTGGTTGACAGTCAGGTTACCCCCTGTTCAAGCAAGGACCCTCACTCTAGTTAGGATAAAAGAGAATCACCCTCAGCTAACCCCTGCTTACCCCCTTGGTAGCTTGGCAGAGCAGTAGGCTTAACCTCAGAGTGCTGGAAGTAAAGTATTTGTACCAACACACACAGTAACTTAATGAAAACACTACAAAATGACACAACACCAGTTTAGAAAAATAGGAAATATTTATCTAGACAAAACAAGACCAAAACGACAAAAATCCAACATACACAAGTCAAGTTATGATTTTTTTAAAGGTTTAAAATAAAAAGAGTCTTTAGGTAGTTGTAACAACACACTAGCGCTGCTAGCGTGTAAATGTACCTGGTTTGCGTCAAAAATAACCCCGCACGGGCGGTGTGCGTCGAAAGTAACCCTGCACGGCTGTGTGCGTCGAAAACAACTCGGCACGGCGGTGCGCGTTGAAAAAGCCAGCCACACGACGATCCGAAAGTCCCGCGGCGCAGGGTGCGATCTCTCAGCCTCCGTCAGCGATGCTGCGCGTCGTTTCTCCTGCTCCGGGCGTCGGTTTTTCGGTCGCGTTTCCTGCGGCGTCGTTTCTCAGCTGCGGAACCGGCGTCGCGTCGTTTTCTCAGCCGCGATCGGATTCGCGTCGATCTTTTCTCCGCACAGTGCTCGGTGCGTGTATTTTTGTCCTTAGGCTGCCAGCCTCTCCTTTCAGGGTCCCAGGAACTGGAAGGGCACCACAGAGCAGAGTAGGGGTCTCTCCAGAGACTCCAGGTGCTGGCAGGAAGAAGTCTTTGCTATCCCTGAGACTTCAACAACAGGAGGCAAGCTCTACATCAAGCCCTTGGAGATTTCTTCTTCAAGATGGAAGGCACACAAAGTCCAGTCTTTGCCCTCTTACTCTGGCAGAAGCAGCACTGCAGGAAAGCTCCACAAAGCACAGTCACAGGCAGGGCAGCACTTGTTCCTCAGCTATCAGCTCTTCTCCAGGCAGAGGTTCCTCTTGATTCCAGAAGTGTTTCTAAAGTTTGTAAGTTTGGGTGCCCTTCTTATACCCATTTTAGTCTTTGAAGTCACCTTCCTTCAAAGGGGACTCACACCTTCTTGTGAAATCCTGCCTTGCCCAGGCACGGCCTCAGACACACACCAGGGGGCTGGAGACAGCATTGTCAGAGGCAGGCACAGTCCTTTCAGATGAGAGTGACCACTCCACCCCTCCCTCCTAGCAGAGATGGCTAATCAGGAAATGCAGATCACACCCCAGCTCCCTTTGTGTCACTGTCTGGTGTGAGGTGAAAAACAACCCAACTGTCAAACTGACCCAGACAGGGAATCCACAAACAAGGCAGAGTCACAGAATGGTTTAAGCAAGAAAATGCTCACTTTCTAAAAGTGGCATTTTCAAACGCACAATCTCAAAATCAACTTTACTAAAAGATGTATTTTTAAATTGTGAGTTCAGGGATCCCAAACTCCACCTGTCCATCTACTCTCTAGGGGAATCTACACTTTAATCATATTTAAAGGTAGCCCCCATATTATCCTATGAGAGAGAGACAGACCTTGCAACAGTGAAAACGAAATTGGCAGTATTTCACTGTCAGGACATATAAACCACATTACTATATGTCCTACCTTATCCATACACTGCACCCTGCCCTTGGGGCTACCTAGGGCCTACCTTAGGGGTGCCTTACATGTAAGGAAAGGGAAGGTTTAGGCCTGGCAAGTGGGTACACTTGCCAAGTCGAATTTACAGTGTAAAAATACACATACAGACACTGCAAGGGCAGGTCTGAGACATGATTACAGAGCTACTTATGTGGGTGGCACAACCAGTGCTGCAGGCCCACTAGTAGCATTTGATTTACAGGCCCTGGCACCTCTAGTGCACATTACTAGGGACTTACTAGTAATTCAAATATGCCAATCATGGATGAACCACTTACATACAATTTAAACAGGAGCACTTGCACTTTAGCACTGGTTAGCAGTGGTAAAGTGCCCAGAGTAACAAAAACAGCAAAATCAGAGTCCAGCACACATCAACAACCTGGGGAACAGAGGCAAAAAGTTAAGGGAGACCACGCCAAGGATGAAAAGTCTAACAGTGCCTGTACAGCAAATGCAAATACCGAGACAGGTTCAATTGATACAGAGCCCAATGGAACAGCAACAGGTTATGCTTTCGCAAGTGGTCACGAATCAGAGTAAAAACAAAAATGCAAAAACAGTTGAACAATTTCCCTTACAAAGTGAGAGTGAAATAAACACTGATGGCCGTTCAATAGTTCAGACGAGGAGGAGTTTTTGATGGCTGCATCATTAGATGTGGATCAGAGAGTTCCTTATGTGCAGTGTGAAGTGCATAGTTATGAGGTTAGTTTCTTGGTCGACACAGGAGTGACACGCTTAACGATAAGGACAGTAGAGGTACCAGACATACCTGTTTCTGAGAGGACAGTGCAGATAGTAGGTGTTGCAAATAAACAATTGGTTAATGCCCTTACAGAACCAGTTCTTGTGAAAATTGGAAATTTTAGAGACTATCATAGTTTTGTTGTTTGTGACTCCAGTCTAGTATCACTGATGGGGAGAGACTTGCTGTGCAAGATAAATTGTTCAATTATGTGTTCAAGGAAGGGAATTACAATGGAAACCATTAGTATTGATGAGGAAGATTTGCCAGTCGATGAAGGAAAGAGAATGAAGGGTTGTGAACTAGCTTTATTGAACATGGAGGATGATCAGGCAGTCAACGAAGAGGAGACAAACGAAGAGCACATTTTGGAAGACCTGATAGGTTTCTTTCCAGTGTTTGAAAAGAAAGATTTACCAAATGATTTGCAGAAAAGGGTTAGACCAAAGGTTTGGGATTTTTCAGGAAAAGACATTGGTTTGATTAAAGGAGTTGAGGGAGTCAAAGTAGCAGTGAAAGAGAATGTGGTGTTTCCACAAACTGCTCAATACCCGATGACAAATGAGATAATAGAAGGGATCAGACCATTGATAGAACAATTTTTGGAGCAAGGAGTTTTAAAAGAAGTGATGAGCAGTCCCTGTAATTTACCAATTATGGGTTTGAAAAAGCCGAATGGAAAAATACATTTGGTTCAGGATTTGAGAAAAATAAATGACATTGTGGTGAAATGTTGTCCAGTGGTACCAAATCCAGCAGTGACAATGTTTCAGATTTCATGTGATGCAGAATGGTTCACAGTCACTGATTTGTGGCAAGCTTTCTTTTCAGTACCTCATCATGAGGACAGCAGATATCTCTTTTGTTTCAAATTCCTGACTAGAGTCTACTGTTGGTGCAGGATTCCTCAGGGGTTTTCAGAGTCACCATTGATTTTCAATCAGATTTTGAAAAAGAACCTGGAGTCGTTGGTAATGCCTTATCAGTCGACTTTAGTACAGTACATTGATGAATTTGTTGATAGCCTCAAAAACAAAGGAAGGCTGCAAAGAGGATACAATTGCATTGTTGAACTTTCTGGGAGACAATGTTCATAATGTTTCTCCTGCTAAGTTGCAGTATTGTCAACAAGAGGTGAAATATTTGGGACATTTGATTGCGAAAGGGTCAAGGAGAATTTCCAGAGAGAGAGTGGTGGCAATAATGAAGATGAAAATGCCAAATTCACAAAAAGAGTTGAGAATGTTTTTGGGAATGTAGGTTATTGTCGACAGTGGATCCCAAATTTTTCAGCTGTTTCAAAACCAATGCAAAGATTGACACATAAGGATGTTTCAGATCCAATAATGATGGATGAGGTGTGAAAGCTTTTACTGAGCTAAGAGAGAGTTTGTGTCAAGCACCAGCTTTAGGTATGCCTTATTACACAAAACCTTTCCTATTGTTTTGTCATGAAAGAGATGGATGTTCTTTGTCTGTCTTGACACAAAAACATGGTGGTGTCAATCATCCAGTAGCCTATTTTTCAGCTACCGTGGATAATGTTGCAGCAGCTTTACCTGGATGCTTGCAAGCAGTTGCAGCAGTGGAGCAGAGTATAACTCAAAGTGAAAATATTGTGATGGGTTATCCTCTGACAGTGATGGTACCTCATTCAATAAAAATTCTATTGACCAGGTCAAAGACACAATATTTGACAAATGCAAGACTTACACGATATGAAACAGTTATTCGTGGGGCACCCAATGTGACAATAAAAATGTGCACAGTGCTTAACCCGGCAATTCTGTTACCAAATGAGGGGGAAGATCTGTCTAACATAGATGATGTTGAACATGATTGTTTGGAAGTGACAGAACTATGTACCAAACGAAGAGATGACATCAAAGACACTTGTCTGGAAGACAATGATCAATTTCTCTTTGTTGATGGTTCTTGCTTACGAGACAACAGAGGTGCATTAAGAGCAGGGTATGCAGTGTGTACAGACACAGGCATACTAGAAGCTTCATGGCTTAAGGGAGTGATATCTGCACAAGTCTCGGAATTGGTGGCTCTTACCAGAGCATGTCAATTATCAGATCAAATGAAAGCGACAATTTATACAGATAGTCAATACGGATTTGGGCTTGTGCATGATTTTGGGCAAATTTGGTCACATTAATTTGTATTATTAATAAGTGTGATACTTTTAGAGATAATTTGTTTGATTGTCTTAATCAAATTGAGATATACATGACGCTTCAATCAACCGCTATTGATCTTATATGCTTCTCATTTGTGTTTAAGAGTTATTTTCATGACATTAGAATAGTTAAAATAGGGAAATAAATCTATGACTTCTTCTTCATAAACTGGTGTAGGTATTGACTGAAGATTTTTAATATTGATTGTTATTGATGTTGTTGATCCTCACACCTCCCATTGTTGACATCCCCTCAAACCTATGTTGCTTCGATCCATCGTCCTCTAGCGCAGAATCCACTATTCAGGATTGTTAATAGCTAGGATTCCATGGCGCGTTCGCAGGGGTCATGCCACCTGAGACAATAACCCTTCCAAACGGACCAGGTACATTTTTTTCAGGCAGCATTTCTGGCTCCCATAACATTTTCTGATTCCACAGCTTACAAGACAGCTTTGACCTGAATTGCTCAGAACTTTTACCATTGGATCACCGCGCATTACTGAGGCTACGCTAATTCTCCTTCACCTAAACGACTAAAGACAGATCTACTACTCATTACAAGACATTAAACAATAACTGGAGAGAATTGAGACAAGATGTTGCAAAGCCACTGACTGATTTGCGTCACTCGTGCTGAGGGCAGAATCAAGAATTGATCATATGAAAAAGAACTTAGAAAGTATCTGCATGAACTCACAGTATTTGTGAGGCAAGCCGGCATACTCCAAGAGGCAGCGGTACATCAACAGGCAGTACTGGAGTACCTTTGTTTTGAGCACTGAGCTGCGTTCAGCAGCGCACCTGCTTGACTCCTTCCTCGAAGTCACCTGGAACAGCAATCCTGAAATGTTACAGTCCCATGTGCACAATTGATAAGTGCTATCCCTTGGGGCTCCTGCACCCTTCATGGGCTGGTCCAAGATTCTGTAGATGCAGCCACAATACAGTTCAACCAGGAATTCAACAAGTGCAGTCCCACATTGACCATCACAGATTCATCAGATGCAGCCCTGCACAGTCCGTTAAGGATTCTGTAGATGCAGCCTTACAAAAGGCCATTTGAATTCAGTAGATGCAGCCCAGCATGGGCCAATCAGTATTAGGTAGATGTAGCCCCACAGAGGCTGACCATGATTTAGCAGATGCAGCCCCACACCAGCCAATCAATAAAAACTCAAACACAGCCGTTTCCCATTTTTATACACAACTGATAACCAGACAGGAGATGTGAATCAGTTATCTCAACTGTAGAACTGATTAGGAGTGGTTGTTCTTTTGTGTTTCCTTATCACACTATTTCCTAGAGACAGCTTTTGTGTAGAGTGATGCATCTCACAACAGGGTTGTCTCCACCCTGCAGCACCCACAACTGAGATACAAAAAGTTGTGAGGATTCTGCACCTGGCTGTTATCAGCCCAACTGATGGAGTGATCAAGAAAGGACAAAAGGCCAGACATCACAGGTTTCCTCACCTTTAACAACAGTGTGTGCTGTTCTGCCCAGTGCTTGATTTGTAAATGAATATGTGCCTGGGTCTAGAGTTTTGTTCAGAAGCTGTGGCATGCATTATAGAGGGCTTGGGTGCTGAATCCCAGAGTTACGGAGTCTTGGTTCCAACTCATGCCTCTTAAATAACACCAGCAGACATTTCCTGCCTTTGTATCAAACCCATGTTTTCCCTATGTCAAATTTTGCTTATTCTTATCTTTCTCCTTCTTTCCCCCTTTTGTGTATTTCTCGCTCTTGCACCAGATCAAGGTTTGTTGAGCACAAATAAGTGTGAGTCCACAAAAATGAGTGCTGGTGGGCCCTATTGGCAACCACTAGCTCAAATTTGACAATGCTCCAAATCTCACCCCTGCCATCCACCAAATGGCAGTGTTTAGAAAGATTAATCTACAGCTCATTCCCAACCAAAAGGCCACATAGAAACTCAAAGGAGACTTGTAGCCACTTCTCTCACTTCTGAGCCTAGGTATCCTCCCTGCAACTACAGGAATGTGACCAATACACTCCCACTGTCTGGGAGCATAGTCCTCTCCTACCATCTTGTGCAAGGCTTGAGGCATACAAAATAGATTCCACTTGCCTCCATTACTCTAGCTCATTCACCCACCATGTATGTACCACAATAGCTACACACATCAACTGGCTTAGCACATAATGATGGTAACAGAAGAAAGCACTGGGCAAGCACACAGAAGTGAAACTATGTGAATAGGCAGTAAGCCTCCTGTCCAGTCACTCAGGTAAAAATGTCTGGTCACACTACTGATTCTAGAACACAGTATTCTGCCACCACCTTTCTACATGCTGAACAGAATGTCAGGGTCAGTTATTCTCTGTGTAGAATGAGGGAATGGTTGGTGAACCCCTCCAGGAGTCAGGACAACTCAATAATCTCTCACAGTGGCAGACTCAGACCTCTGTACATACCCTTGATTGGCATGTCATCATGGCCAACACGTCATGGTACCAGACGCATGCAGTCAGACACTCAAGGTAGAGGACAAGCCTGTTTACTACATAGGGGGCATTCCCATACATGTTCTTCTTATACCAATATTGTTTTCATTTAGCATGTTTATTTGTATGGTATACTTTTTGTCTTTATTATCATTATTATTATTGTGTATTAATGTTCAGAGAGATGGTGGGAAATGAATATGTATGAAGGTAGTTTCTTTTTTATTAATCATTTTATTGGGTTTACACAAATAAAAATCATAACAGTACATAACCAATCGTAAGTACAATGGCACTTGTCTGGGATATAGAACCAGGCAGGTCCCAGTTATCCCTTTGCCTTCCAGAGTCCTCTGTAGGATCGCCAGGGAGACCAAATTGTGTCCCATTTCTTGAAGTATCCTCAACTCTTGTATACCACCCTTTCCCCAGGGAACATTAGTCCATGACTCTCTCCCATTTGTTTCTGGTGCTTCTTTAACTGGCCTGTGTCAGACTGCTTTCCATTTCGCCACTATGAGCCCTAGTGCTTTCCACAATTTATGTTTTTTTGGTACTGTTTCATCCCCCATCTTGACTACAGGAAGACCTATCACCTGTGTCATGCAGTTCACCAGTCCCAAAAACTCAGCAGTTTGGGGCATTTCCATACTATATGGAATAGGGTGTCTACTTGTCCATATTCCCTGGGGCACATTGTGAGGCGCCTTTTCCCATCTTTTGTCAAGTTGTTTGGGAATATCGGGCTCTGTGTAGAATCCGGAGGTGGATAAGCCAAAACCTCTTGGACCTGGCCCTTTCTACAGGGTCATTCCCCAAGCTTTTTGTCTTCCTCCTCCTATTTGTTCTCACCCTTTTTGCTGACACTATGACTCTGGTCACTTTATCACTGCTGATCAGTGCTAAAGTGCATGTGCTCTCCCTTGTAAACTTGCTATGATTGTCTTATACCTGATTGGCACATTTTATTTACCTCTAAGTCCCTTGTACAGTGTTATCCCTATACCCAGGGCCTGTAAATTAAATGCTACTAGTGGGCCTCCAGCGCAGCTTGCGCCACCCACAGAAGTAGCCTTTCAAACCTGTC
Source organism: Pleurodeles waltl (assembly GCF_031143425.1). NCBI lineage: Eukaryota > Metazoa > Chordata > Amphibia > Caudata > Salamandridae > Pleurodeles > Pleurodeles waltl. Next base: position 415,644,170 of record NC_090448.1, on the reverse strand, counting down.
CCAGGCCTGTTAGTGCAGGACCTGCATGCTCAGTTTACTGCCACATGGACCTTGCATCTAAATTTACTTGCCAGGCCAAGAACTCCTGTTTTACTATATGTAGGTCACCCTTAAGGTAGGCCCTCTCTAGTCCTATGGGCAGGGTGCTCTGTATGTAGAACGCAGGACATGTGCCTAGTTGTGTGGCCTGTCCTGGTAGTGACAAACCACCTATTTGGTTTCTCACTGCTGTGAGTGCTGCCTTCTCAAAGGATTGCTTTTGAAATGCCCTACCTTATATCTGGGTGGTATTTTCTGATCTATGAAGGGTAGTATAGGCATGTTTGGTATGGTTGTAATGGTAGTATGAAATGCTGCTAACTGGTGTAAGTGTTTTTTTTGTTACCATTATAGATATGCCACTTCTAGAAAGTGGGCATTCCTCTGTGCTTATAACTCTGGTGTTTTGCAGCTTGACTCCAATCCATGTCTGGGGGAGAGTGACAGCTGGGCTTTGTGCATACTTTTCAGACAGCCTGTACACAGGGAGAGGGGAGGTGTCACAGGGGTGCATGGTCTTCCTGGGCTGAGAGGAGAGGCGGGGAACACCTGCGTTTGTAAAGGCTGTGCCCTGGCCTCACACAAAGGGCTTGTTCACCCCCCACTAATGTCTGGAGCCTGTGCTGGAGGAGAGAGGGGACACTCCTGGAACCGGTCAGTACTGGTTGGAATCCCTTCTCCCCCTTTTGTGGAGACTGCGCAAAATGAGTATAAGTACAGGGGGTCTGCCCCCACGTTGGTAGACACTGTGTGGACTTGTACCCGGATGCTGTTGGAAGGGGCTGAGACCGCCATGGAGGAGTAACCTGGTTGCTGTGCTGGCTGTGGCCTGCAAGGTCATCAGGAGGACTGCTACTTGACTGTCAGGACCCTCTTGTGCTGGCTTGCACTTACCCTCTTTTGAGGCCCCAGTGATCTCCCTGGGGCCAGCATAGGAATCCCTCTGCTGCAAGTGCTGCCCGTGGCCCTGCAGGTAAGGTGCAAGAGACCTCTGCTACGACACCTGCTGGATGCCCCACGTGCCCTGAAGAGTACTGAGGCCCTTCCTATCCCTTCAGGACCAGACAGCTGAGGTCTGACATATTGCCACAGCAAGGCCGAGGGAGGTTAGCTCGGCCCGTACTGTGCCTCTGCCGGGCACGTCTTCCAGTTGACGGAGGGTTCCTGTTGACCTGCGTTGGCTGTCCCGGAAGAAGTGTCCAGCCTCCAGGACAGCAGCTAGCCCCCAGGGGGTGGCTACAGTGCAAGCGAGCACCAGGGAGAACCAAATGCGATCTTCCCCTGCCGTGCCTCTCTGCCACAGCTGCACCACAGGCAGCTGTTATTTCTTCAGTCAGTGCCGTGAGGGGGGGCGGACCGAAGGTGGCCCTCTCTGCCGACTACTAAAGTAGGAGCATCTTCCCTAAATGGGGCATACCTTGGAGGGGGGGCGATGTTCACCTCTAAGCTGGAGCCTCCACTGGCACTGCATCCAGGTAGGTGCACTGGGGGTTCCTGACCCAGAATACCATACAGGATGGAGTGGACATGCGTGTTTTCCTGTGTCCAACAGTTTTTAAGGAAACCCCAGTACATCCGCTAGTAGGAGGAGGCAGGTCGCCTCCGTTTGGATTACTGTATTTTGTATATTAGGAGCGCAGAAGCTTCTGAGCTAGAGGTAGTGGGGTCAGTGCCTACCATATACCTAGTAAAGCAAGCACCGACGCGCTGTGACCCTTGCATGGAGGGTGCTCCTGGAGAAGTCCTGGGCATAAAATATTTCCTCAAAATATTTCTGCCCTCATAACCTATGTTGCATTTTTCACCACCTTATGTATACTGTATGACTTTCTTTTCTTCTTAGATAGTGAGTACATGGTGTGGCCTGGACAGCTGCACCTGGTTCGTGCTGACCTTTGCGCAGTAATGCTGTGCTTATGACATGGTCTCATATGTGCATTACTCTGGGGGATAATAATAATCTGCCATTCAGGAATGTCTTTATGCCATGTGTATCCATGTTGGGGATACTGAGAGCTTACTGAGTGGTGAAAGTTTTATTCCAAAGCAATGCTACTTTGTTTATGATGACATGATCGTTTTTGGTGATAATAACAACCTGACTAATGCTTGTGTTGCAGAATACCCGTAACCTATATGTTTACCTGACTACTGCTTATTTTTGCAGAGTACTAGTAACCTATGTGATGTTCTGACAACTGCTTATGTAGCAGGGTATTACTGATACATGTTGTGTTTGATCTAACAATGTTTTACACAATACAATTTATTTTTATTTAGCTGGTTGTTGTGTTTCCTTTGTGGTGTATTTATTGTGTTGTGTTTTGTGTGTGTTGTGCAAACGCTTTACACATTGCCTCTGGGATAAGTCTGACTGCTCGTGCCAAGCTACCAAGGGGGTGAGCAGGGGTTATCTTGGGTGTGTAATTCCCTCACCCTGCCTAGAGTGGTGGGTTCTGACTGGCTTCAGTGCATTCCCTAGCCAACCAGAAACCCCATTTCAACACCCCCTCTAATGACGATCTCTCTTGGGCCTCTGAGGGCCTTCTCTCACTTCTCCTCCTCAAAGTCCCCATGATCCCTTTCCTAGTTAGCTTTCAGTTTATGCAGGGTATCTGGAGAATTGTTAATAGTTTTCTTATATACTCAGGAAGTTGTGCCCATGGGCATGCGGTAAGCTAGCAGTCTGTCTTCAAGAGGGGTTGCTTCGGCACAATAATGCCCTGTGACACCCAGGCTCTGAAGGTGTACCTCACTTGGATGTAGCAAAATTGTTCAGTGCTTCTCATGTGGTAGGGCTCCCAAAAGGTCTCAAAAGAGAGTGTGTAAATCATAGGCCACCTAATTGTGATATCTCGATCATGTGCCAAGCAGTGAAGCCCCCAAGCACCCCACTGCCTGGAGTATGTTGGAGTCCCATAGTGAGGATAGTTCCGTTGGTTTGTTTTTCCAACCCAGAAATTCTGTTACCTCCCCCAGAGTGACCTCATCCCTTCGAAGTGTGATGGTAAGGTTTGCTTCAGAATGCTTCTGTATAACAATGCAGGATATCCCCTAGGTCCCATCACATATCTAACCACTCGGACTGCTGGCTCTTCCTGTGCCACATACACTCAGTCATTGATAATTCCTGGTTAGGCTGCTCAATAGTATTTTGTAATATCAGGAAGGACGATTCCCCCATCGTAGATTACCCTCGTCATTTTCGAAAAGCTAATCCGTGGGGGGGAGGGGCGGGCATCGCAAAGCAGGAATCAACTTTAGTCTCCATCTTCTTAAATCTGTGAGTGAGAGAAGGCAGTGCTTCAGGTCATCTCTGAAGTGGTCAAGAAGTCTGTACTGATTTATGTCCATAAAGTTGGCCTTAACCCTGGTGATGTAGATGCCCAGGTACTTAAAGCCCTCACTTGCCAGTGGTAGCCCACAGTTGGTTGGGAGCTGCAGTGTGGGCCCTGAAAGGGAAAATGCCAAGGACTTCCCTCAATTGATCCAGTAACCAGAGCATTGGCTGAAATTTTTAAAAATCTGCAGCATTCTCGGTAAGGATTGGTGTGAGTCCGAGATATATATATATATAGCAACACATTGTCTGCATATAGGGATATTTTCTCTTCCCATGCGCTGTCCCATCTCAGGCCCCGGATGAGTGGGCCCTGGTGGATCCATGATGCGAGAGGTTCCAGAACGAGGACAAGGAGCATGGGGGAGAGTGGACACCGTTGTGGTGTGCTCCTTTGAAGTTCAAATGGACCTGAGAATACCCCCATTGACTTTGACCGCTGCTAGTGGTTATTGGTAGGGAGGGATATGCAGCATGTGAATCCAGGGCCGAATCCCATCTTATCAAGGACTGTGAACATATAGGGCCATTCCAGTATATCAAAGACCATTGTGGCTCCAACAACACCAATGGAGTCTACTCCACAACTCTGTTGCTAAGCTCCAGCACACCGTACAGGCAGCGTAGATTGTGTTTTATCACACTATTGGGCATAAATACCATTTGGTCCAGAAGGACAAATGTTAAGATTAGCCATTTAAGTTGTGTCTCCAGTACTTTGGCAAGAATTTTGGCCTCAGAATTTAATAATGATATTGGCCTGTAGGAGGCACATTCATCCGGTGTTTTGCCTTCTTTTGGTATGACCATAACAATAGCCAGTCTTTGGTCCTGTGAGAGGATCCCAACTTTTTTGCCTCCAGGAATATGTTGAGCATCGGCTGTGAGAAACGGGAAATCAGGACTTCGTAAAGCTCAATGGAGATGCTATTCGGTACCACCGTCTTCCCTTCTGGCAGTGCACCAATAGCTGCTGCGAGCTCAGAGGGTTCATTTCTACCTCCAGAAATCGCCTATTCTCTTATGACAGGCTTATATCCATGAGGAGGTCTGCAATATTTTCCTGGCTGTTTCCAGCACAGATATGTACACCTTTTTAAAATGTGCTGCAAATTTCTCTGCTGTTTTGTGACTGCCTTGTACTTTTGCTCGCTCACTGTTCTTGATGACTAGAATCCACTCTTTTATCCGGTCTCTTCGTTCTAACCAAGCTAGGGGTTTCCCATTTCTACCTCATAGAGTCTATGTTGTGAGGCTATATGTGTGACCCTAGCATTGCCCCTCTGCTAAGTCTTTAAGTTCCTGCTGCTTCCTTTTCTTCCTGTGATGTGTGTCCGGTTTGTCCTGTTTTAGCAGGTGAACTTCGAGGTCAAGGATCTCGGGTTCTAGTTCTGTCACTGTGGCTACTGTTTATTGTTTTCATCTGCAAGTAGCCCTTTCATTAGCCCTCTCACCAGTGACTTATAAGCCTCCTATAGGATGGATTTTGATCCCACCAACCCTGAGTTCTCTTCAAAGCAGAGTTCAGTGCCTTACCGGATTTTTGAGGTTAAGTCTTTAGGTAGCAGAGGTCAATGGCATAGGACCTGTTTTGTCTGTCCCCCTCCCTTAGTGGGGAGTGGTCTGAGATGCCTCTAGCTAAATGTTTTGTCCCAGGTAGTTTCCCTACAGTGCGTTGCTGGGTCAGAAAGTAGTCTATTCGGAGAAGCTTCTGTGGGCTGCCAAGTAGCATGTATATTGTTTTTGTGTGGGGTGTAGAGCACGCCATACATCCGCAAGGCCCAGTGTCATGAGAAACCCCGGAAGAGGGCCTAGGCTGGTTTGTTGCCCTGTCATGCTCCCGTCCCACCCCTCACTGGTGACTGCATTAAAGTCACTCCCCAGGACTAACACCCCCTGGGGTAGCTGTGTCAGTAAGAAGCACCGATCGTACCTGTGCCTATTGTCTTGGTGGAAAATATGCAGAACAGAGGTTCAATATAATGCCATCACATTGCCCAGATTGTATCATGTATCGTCCCCCTTGATCCTGCCACACCCTCTGAGGAATGAATGGCATTGCTTTTTTAAAACGTATGCCCATGCCTCTGGAGTCTGATGTGTAGCCAGAGTTGGCCCCCATGTGGTAGTCATATATCTCAAGTGATTTGTAATGGTTACCGTTCAATGCCGCGTAAGGTATTGTAGCACCATTCTTCACTTAATTAGGTTTCCCAGGCCTTTTACATTCCATGAGAGGACTGTCAAGGTCTCCCTAAGTGCCATGGCTGGGGTTTGCATTTATTCTCTTTGCCAGGCTCAGGACTGGACACACCATTATTGGCTGTCTGGTGTGTAATACTGGATGTGTTTGACTGATCAGCTAACACTGATGCTCCGCAACTGTAAAAACTCCCCCATCCATGCTCTCCTGCTGTACAACTTCAAACTGTTTGCTCCTCAACTTGCAGAGTGCCTGTTGCCCCATGAATTAGAAGTTACTTAAAGATGGGTGAGCGGAGGCTCAGTCAACTCTGACCGTCCCCACCCCAACTTTGGTATCTCATCTTGTCCCCTGGGCATCTTTTGTCTAACCAGGTGCTGGCTCAGAGAGCCACTGTTGCTCTCCTCTTGCTTGCAACTCACTCATATCGCCATTTCGGTGTCCAGGATGCAGACATCTGCAGCCTGTGTCCTCTATGGTGGTGGCTGGGAGTCTTTGTGGTAATCATTTCCTGTGGTTTGTCAGTGGAGTTGCCACTGTGGGTCTTGTGGCACTCATGGTGGACGGTTGCAAGCTGGTCTCCATCCTTCCAGCCAGTCTCAGGCCTCATGCAGTGTACTGAAGGCCATGTTTTTTACCTTTTGCCTCCACTCTTAGCTTGGCAGCAAACATCATCATGCATTTCAGTTCATGGGCTTGGAGGGCATTTTTGACTCCCTCAAAATTATGTCTTTGTCATTGGACTTTCAAAGTTAGGTCTGGGAAGAATCTAATGGTGGAGTTCTCAATTGTATTACCCTTGGCACATACTGCGTGAAGTATTCTGGAACAGTCAAGGTAATTGACTATATGGGCAATAATGGTCAGGGAAGGACATCTGGACGAGGGGGCAGCACCAGGGCCTGGTGTGCACACTCAGCCGTAAAGAACTTTAATAGTCTCCTGGGTTTAAGGGTCTGAATAATCAGTTCCTCCAGAGAAAGTTCCACACTAGGCCCCTCTGCTTTTTCTGGAACCCCGACAACTCTGACGTTGTTTCTTCTTGATCTCCCCTCATAATCCTCAAGTTTGGCCATCACTATTTCACTGTCTCGGGTGAGCTTCACTGCGATTGCTTGTAGAGATTTCATATTGTCTTACAGGATAATCAGCAATTGTTTGTGGGACCCTTTTGCTAACTTTCCAGAGGTCTGCCCAAAGGAGGGATAGCTCCTGTGTTACAGTGTCTACTTTAGGTTTGTGTGCGTCCTTAACTCCCCTTACCACTGCCATTATGACTGCCAAGGAGGGTGTGGCCGTGGTGTTTTCGCTGTTGAAGACCTCAGCAACACCACTGCATATTTGCTATTTGATTGTGTTGGACTCTTTTAGGCCCCTTGACTCCTACAATTGCGGGCCAGACCAGGTGGGACTCTTATGACTCATGCCTGAGCACCCATCTCCTGATCAGTCCAAGCCTCTCAACCCCCGTCCAGTGATGGAGGGGGAGATGTTCTCACCCTCCCAGGTCCCACAGTTCTCCGGGCTTCCCTGCCACAGGTTCTTCAATCGCACCCCGACATGGAAGGCAGAGGCCCCATTTGGAGCCACAGTGGACTTGCATGGTCTTTCTGTTGATCCTTCAAGTTCTCTGCCACCCCCCTGTGGTATCCTGGCTGCCCAGAGGGTTGTTGCCCTTATTAGTGTGCCTCATTGAGTGGATCAGCATCTATATTGCCTTGGGTGTCTCCCCTTAGGGAAGTAGGGGAGTTTCCCAGTCGTCCAGTGCTTTGTTGTCCATGCAGCATATATGTGTGGGAGGCACTCCAGTTCAGCTGCTGAGCTCCTCACCACCTCTTGGGGCCCCATCGCGGTCTGTTTTGATGTCTCAGCCTGCCCAGGAGGCTCCACAGGAGAACTCAGGGATACGGTTCTGCCAAAGGTCTGATGCAGGCCGGCACTCTGCACCAGCGGTGCACTGTCTCTCGGGCCTCCACAATCAGTTCCACAGCAGCCAGCCGCTTTCCAGGGTGTGGATGCAGTGCAGATTTAACATAGATTGCACTGGGGTTTTCCGGAGCTGCAGTATCAGGTGGTGATCTTGTTTGTGCCTAGCCATGCCCTCCCCCACGAAGGTAGTCTCTTGAGCGTATGTGCAGGTCAAATGCTTGGGGGAGTATTAATATTGCTGAATTCTCTGGAGATATACATTGCTATGGGCAAACATATTATTTTTTCAAGATTCTCAATGCAGTGAGCACAAACTCATTGGTTATGACACCTTTTAATGAGGTCATGTTCAACATACAGCCCCTATATTCCCCCATTAAAAGAAAGCTTTTATTCAAATGGTTGCATTTTAAGAGATTTGATCAATATTGCAGTTGATGCATTTGCAGTTGATGTGTTTGATGGCAGTAAACTTGTGTTGTTACTGCGATCCAATGGATGATCACTCTTCCAGGCCAAACAAGGTAGGAGGGGGTTGCCTTGTGCAGATGGGGCTGCCCTTTTAATTTTTATGTCAGTGTTTTGATAAATATGACAGAATGTTTTGGCTTAGAGGTGTGCTGGTGGAATCTCAATGACTTTATTTTCAATCTATGACCCCAATTGTTAGAAATTGGGACTCTAGATAGCAGAGGTATGCACCCTGTCCAAGTAGGGACCACAGTCATAGTCAGGGCAAGTCAATGACACAACTAAAATTAGCCAGTGCTCACCCTCTGGTAGCTTGGCGCAGAGCAGGCAGGTCTAACTTAGAAGACAATGTGTAAAGACTTGTGCAACACACACACCATAACCTTGGGAGGTACACCACAAAAAGGGACTCCACACAGATGTAGAAAAATAAAGCTTGTTTATCTGGTTAATTTAAATTCAGCACAATACAGATCCAATTCGTAAATGGCAAAATATTTGCTTTTGCAGATTCAAAAATAAAGCAAGGTTGATGAGCGAATGCAGAGATCAAAGGGTTGGTGCTGGGGACTCCTCAGCACGGGTGAGCAATGTTTTTATGGCCTCCAGTACTGTCCTGGTTGTGCTCCTCTCTGGGAGCGGTGTGCAGCTAAGCTGGGCAAGGTTGCGCAGGTTGACTGACAGGAGTGAGCAGCACAGTTTGGAAAAGCTGCTTTGGTCGACTGAAAGTAGCAACCGACAAAAGGAAATCAGGGCCACTCTGGACGGTTCACAGGTGTAAGCAGCAGTTTGCCAAAGCCGCTCGGGTTGACTTGAAAGTCACGGGTGGCAAGGAAAAGCAGGGCCACACTGGGCAGTTCACAGAAGCGAGTGGTGAAGTTTGGCAAAGCCACTCGGGCTGACGGAAAGTATCGAGCAGCAAGGAAAAGCAAGGCCACTCCGGGCAGTTCACAGATGTGAGCGCGAAGTTTGGCAAAGCCACTCAGGTTGATGGAAAGGTGTGAGCATCAGGGAAAATCAGGGCCACTCTGGGCAATTCACAGATGTAAGCGGCGAAGTCTGGCAAAGCAGCTTGGGTTGATGGAAAGGAGCGAGCGGCAAAGGAAAACCAGGGCCACTCTGGAAAGTTCACAGATGTGAGCGGTGATGTTTGGCAAAGCCACTCGGGCTGATGGAAAGAAGAGAGCGGAAAAGGAAAGCAGAAGCCGCTTAGAGTCACTCTGGGTTTAGGGTTACTGGGCAGAGATCGGCAGGCAGCAGGGCAGAACAGCAAAGTAGGACAGCAATTCCTGAGAGAAGCCAATCCTGGCAGAGATCCATTCCTGGCACGCAGCAGTCTTTACTCCAGCAGCATTTCCCTGAGTCCAGAAGAGTACTGATTTTAGTAGGTCAGGGACCTTTTACTTATACTAGAAAGTGCCTTTGATGTGGGGACTAACTACAAAGAGTTCTTGTGAAGTGCACAAGTCCCTCTTTTCAGGTCAGCTTTGGCTTCAGACTATTAATGGGAGGTAATCAGCCTGTGTGTAGGCTCTGGTCACTACCCTTTGCGGTGTAAGTGTGAACCCTTCTCAACCTCTTCCCCAGAAAGACCCATCAATATGCAGATGCACGCAGATACAGCTGCATATCCTGTGGTGTGGGTGTCTGAAGGGAATGCGCAAGTGTAGCTGTCACCTACCCAAGCTAGACGTATATTAGAGATAGGCTGTAGGTACAAAGGGCAGACAGTGCAGAGAAATGCCCACTTTCTAAAAGTGGCATTTCTAAAATAGTAATAATAAATTCAACCTTACCAGTAAAGAATATTTATTATCACCATTCCAATGGTATTAAACATGATGCAGCTACTCCTCTCAGATCAGGAATTACAGCTTAAAGGTAATATAAGGAATTCCCAACACTAGCCTATGAGAGGAGCAGGCCTCCCAGTAATGAAAAACAACTTCAGGAGTTTTTCATTACCGGGACATGAACACTTACAAATATATATTGTGCCTTTTACTTACATGGCACCGTGCCCGATAAGCTACCTAGGGCCTACTTTAGGAGTGGCGTATATGTAAGAAAAGGGAGCTTAAGGCTTGGCAAGAGGTTTAAAATGCCATGTTGGGGGTGGCAGTGAGACTGCACACACAGGCTCTGCAGTTGGAGGCCTGAGACATGCTTACAGGGCTACTTAAGTGGATGGTACAATCAGTGCTATAGGCCTACTAATTGCATTCAATTTACTGGCCTTAGGTATATGGTATACCACTTTACAAGGGACTTACATTTAAATTAAATATGCCACTTGTAGATACACCAATGTTACTATGATTTAGGGTAGAAGCACATGCACTTTAACACTGGTTAGCAGTGGTAAAGTGCTCAGAGTCCTAATGCCGACAAAACGATTGCCAGTAAAGTAGGAGGAGAAAGGCAAAAAATTTGGAGTAGGACCACCCTAAGCATGCCAGGTCTAACACTAATGAACAAAACAACAGGTTTTATGTGTAAGTTTCTGATTGTAAATAACTTTGCAAAGGGTGATCGGGTGGTGACTATAATGACACTGTGCATCACTTAGAAGACAGATCCATCATTTGTGATAACTATTAAAATGGATCGGATTCTTTTGTACAAGTAATATGAGACCTAGAGTTTGTTGGATGCTTGCAGGGTCCAACAAATAGGTCAGAGAGATCGTTATTTTTTGAGTAAAGTACGCATACCGGAATCGACTTTTTTCTAGTCAGTAGAATGTCGATCGTGTCAGTGCTGGTCACTGCTATAGGCCAGCTTGTCAGATCATGCCGCGTTTACGCTTACATTAGGTGCTAAGCCACTACAGTCTTTCCCCTGCCCCTCTCAGACTAAACCCTGGCATATCAAAGAAATGGCTCACAGAGATTCCTTAGAACTTCTGTTAAAGAATATTTTGAACATTATTGTGTCAACAATGACAACAGAGAGGAATCTCTGGATGCTGCCAAGGCACTAGTGCGAAGTACTCTAATCAATGACACAACTACCTTTCTGAGACTTGCTAACTCTATTAAAGATGACCTTGAAGCTCAACGGGAATAGCTTGACAACAAAAGCTGGATTGTTCCCATAGCACAGACAGAGAAAGCAGGAATGTCAGCAGTTAATTGAAGCAAATATCTATGAAAAGTGCAGCTTGAAAATGGTCATATACTAATGGACAGTATTATGAAATGGGAGAAAAAGTAAAATTTTTCATTGCATATAAACTTAGTAAACAGAATAAGAAATCGTTTTACCAGCAACATGATGCAACTAGTGGAACATTTAACCACATATCAAGCTTTCTTACACTATTTCACTAATATTCCTCACTGTATTAGTCCCATCGTCTAGATGTTGATCTTCAAGATACTTACGTAACTGATTTCACTTTCCTTTAATTTTACATTTTTTAAATAAATGATCTCTACTGACAAAGTCAGAATGATCTCATCAAACTTTACGGAAAAAACGTGATTGAGGCAAACATGACATCATATATAACAGACAACTTTGTGTTTCCTTCAGCTAAGATTAAGGTGAATGGTGAGCGTTTTTCACTGGTTCTTTTGACTAGAGGTATGAGAGGGGGCACCCATTATCTCATTCATATTTTCCCTCACAATGGAAATGCTATTACAAAAATCACTAATAATCGCAATATTGTGGAAATTGAAATATGAACAATACAAGCTGGCATTGTTTGCAGAGGATGCTGTGTGCTTTTTGACTGACCTAAATTTTTCTTTGCTACCTCTTACAGGTAAACAGCATTCATTTAATGCAGTATTTGGCTTCAAAATAAACTACTCTAATTCACCGAGTTTAGCAATTTCAGATCTAGCAATAGTTGTAGAACCCCTTTGCTATGGCTTTTGCAGATTGTGAATTTAAAACCGAATTTCCTTCTACACCTTTTTTTTGTTGCTCAAACCCTGTATCTTAAGGTCCCCAAGGCTATATATAATATTAGAAAAACAATATAAATTGGATACATTTTTTGTGTGGGACAATAAAACTCTGTGGATGTTGAGATTTAATCCATTTAAACATCCTGTGAAGGTGGTCTGAGGTGCACGAATGCGGAACACTATATCTATGCGGTGCAACAGCACCCCGAGCTTCACTCGAGCTACCATCCCTTTAGGAATACTTGTTGCTTCTCAACAGAATCCTTGAAAAATCCCTCTACGTTCACACTTATGGCGGCCCCAAAAACACAGATTATTGTACTACAAACATTTTTGATTGCTGGATTACTGGAACCTACTGGTAAGAAAGTGAGGTATTATGACATTTCGGCCACCCATGTTTATGCTAATCTCCAACTCAGACTTCCAGCACAGGATTATGGACACTGGCTTTAGAAGATGGTGGTTAGTCATTTCATTGATGCCGTGGGAGGTGTCCTCTAATGGTGAATAGAAAGACCTGTGTAGAAGCATTTGATCGTAGGCAGGCAGAAGATTCTTGTCTCACTCAATTATCCACTTATTATTTTGGATACGTTGGAAACAAAGGCAAAATCTGTAGGGAAAAACACAGATTGAAAATATCTTCTCTCAGGGACTGATGAGGAGAATAATTTGTTTTCGTTACACAATCATTAATATTTTACGTTTTACTAAGACGCATACCAATTTAGCTGCTTGGGAAAAATATCTATGGTCAATATATCTAATGCATTTGGTTAACAGTGGCAAAGTGATCTATTTGATCTCAGCACAAAGAGAATGCCTACAAAATTATTAGTAGATAGTATTTTACTCCTGCACGATGGAAAGCAATTTTCGGATGCTCAGACCTCTGTGTGAAGGGATGTGCATAAACAAGATTCTATATACTACGTTATTAACAAAAAAATTCTTACAGGCATATGTGGTGGCTATGTGCTCATATACAGACTTACTGGATGGAGTTGTTACCCCCATATTAGATTAACTAAGGGCACTTATCTCTCATTGGATCCTGTGGTCCTGTTGCTGGGCCACACAAGTGAAGATTGTATGTACCCATTTACGGCGTTATGGCAGTTTGTTACAGAAATATGGACTATGGAGGTTATTCTAATTTTGGAGGAATGTTAATCCGTCCCAAAAGTGACGGTAAATTGACGGATATACCACCAGCCGTATTACGAGTTCCATAGGATATAATGAACTCGTAATACGGCTGGTGGTAAATCCGTCACTTTTCCGTCACTTTTGGGACGGATTAACACCTCCTCCAAAGTTAGAATAACCCCCTATATTTGTGATTGAAGGGCTGTTGGCCCTCGCGAATGATAGAATGTATCAGTTTTAGAAGATCTAGTCAGACTTTAAGACATATGTCACGACATGGGGAGTCTCATGCTTTTATTCTATGTTATGTAGGTATGATTTCTGTGGAATAACCTGTGCTAAAAGTTATTAAAATTACATTTTATGATGCCTATTGTAGGTTGCTCCATCACTATTGTAGGTTTTGATTATATTTTGCAACTGCCTGTGCCTATGTGCCTATGTGCCATTACGCGCCAGAGTGTGTATTATAACTTGCCTTTGTTCCACACTATGTTGGTGTACTATGTAATATTGTAATGTGTCTGCAAAAAGAAAACGATGTTGTTTAGAAAAAGAAGTAGCTGCTAAGTTGACAACACAAATAGTTATATATCAGGTTTCTATTGGAGGAGATGCACCAGCTGATTTATGCTCAGATCTTACATTGTGGTCACTAGATGTGCTAGAAGAGAAACAATGTGTGACATGTTGCTCCTGTGCCCTAGGTTCATTGACAGCTTAACAGATGTATACTTAAGGGTTTCACTGGAAATTTCAGTGCTGGCGAGGTTAGAAAGAAACTCCCGACTGGATGCAGCTGGAGTAGCTCACAGTCGCTGTATTCAGACAAAATATTGGAAAAAATAGTGTAGACAAGAATACTGTGTCAAGAATATCGAAGCCAAAAATATTGTTGAAGGTAAGTTTCTATGGGTTAGCAAAGGTTGCTATACATAACTCCACATACATGTAACTTGACAATATATATATATGTTAAGTGCTACTTAGATGTGTAGGTAAGAACAATAAATTTGTACTTGTCTATTTGCATTTACCTTCTTGATATTTTGGGCCTCGATATTTTTGACAAGATGTTCAGTACACAAAATATTTTGGTTACTGATATTCTGTCAGTAATCTAGCAATCCCTGTACTAGTAGGTTAGTTTTAAGTCAAACTGCTTACTGATATCTAGAAAAACATCATCTCTTCAGAGTTTTGGTGATTGGTGGTGGGATTCGGCTAACAGAAACCAGAGAGGAGAAGCTACAGGACTAAAAAATATGATAACATTTAAAGAAACCCATTCATTAGGATCAAATTCCTGATCAATGTATTTTAAAATGCCCCATTGTCTACAACATTTTCAGACGATTCCTTGGCAGGGTCCCTACTTTACTCTGAAGAGCTATTTGGGCTCCAATGTAACCTTGTGGTCATTGAGGTCATCCTGCGTCAACTTAAGAAAATTGTCTAACACATCTGATGACTATTAAGAGAAGCCCAGTACTGGATAATGTTTGCCTGCATTACATGGAAACATAAAACAACCACATTTAAACTGCACTTCTGCTCCAAAATTGGTGGGATGTCCCATGTACCTCTGAGACACAATAAGGGTACCTCAGAGAGTCAAACCAACGTCACTACATTTTTGGTCTTGAAAAGTTGACACCATTCTCCAGACAGTGCAGGTCCATTCCATTCATCTTCCTGTTGGAGTTCTGATTAATTACACTACTTCTTAAATTCTTAGTTCTAGAAGTCAAGCCCCTTTGCCTTGTCTCTGGCCCCATCGCATCATGTAGGAGGCAGTGGGTAAGGAGCTGGACTAACTTGTAGCGTACATAAACGGTTATCACAAAGTAATGTCTACCCTCACCCAGACGCGGCTCATGGGAGGGAAAAGGGGTGGGGGGGTGCGCGCACAGGGAGGGTGGGGGGGTGTTCCAAAAATAAATAAGTAAATAAAATAAAAGTAAAACTTACCTTTTTTCCATTCAGCGCCACTCCATCTACTCTGCTCTCCTCCGTTGTTGCAGGCTTAGGCTCCTAGCCTGCCCTGCAGCCAATCCTTGCGCTGCTCAAAGCAGCATCAGGATTGGCTGGGAGTGCCCAGCCTGGGCGCTCCTAGGCAGACTTGGAGCCTCTGCCTGGCCTCTCCAACCCAGCAATGCAGTGTCAGGTTGGAGAGACCCTACTGCACATGTTTGTTTGGCCGGCCCGAGACGGCCGGCCAAACATACATGCGCACTGGGGGGGAGTGCTGTGCACTCCCATTCTGTCCCCATCACGTCTGTGTCCCCGCCCACTTTTACAGTAAAAACATAATAGAGAGTTTATTATGTTTTTGCTATAAAAGTTTTGCAGCTCCTCCTGCTGGCGGGGGGCGATGCTCCTCTGCCCTAGTGGAGAAGCCGTCCCTGCATTCACCACAATTCCAGGACACATATACCTCAGTCTGTAGTGGTCTTACCAAATTTCTTGTCCTTTTTTAATTGAAGAGATGTGTTGCTTTACTTTTATTTCAAGCAAACAATAGCCCACCATCCTTGGACCCCTCCTGTCCAATCCAGCATGTATGTTGCTCCATCAGTGTAGGGTGTTGAAAAAAAGGCATGAAGTCCAATTATAATTCTGCTAGCCTTGGTTAGTATTTAGCAACTGTGGCTGTCAGCAGAACTTGCAGCAGGCACCATAGAAAAACCTTTGTATCACGAATGTAAGATTTTTATTTTTTACCGAATAATGGATTTAGTCACTAGCAATACTTCTCTTGTGTTATTGACTAAGCAATGAAACATAGGAGGTTCTTGGAACCTTGTTATTCCCCGCATGCTTCAACAGGGGCACGAGCTCTGTCGTTTAATGACAGTGGCTAACAGTTCATCTTTTAATTATTCTGTTCAAATGTTAAACATGCTTCGGCAAAACCACTCGGTCTGGCGTGGGCTCCTAGCCCTTTGAATTTGTTAATGCTATTTCATTTTGTCATGGTTTTTGCAACAACTTTATTATTTCGGAAGCTACCAATTAAAAAATTGACTAAAAGCAAAAATATGTTTTGGTCTCAAATGGCACACATTGCCAAAGTAGTCTCTGTAACTAAAGGGAGCACTTTGTGTGTGAATGAGCTTCTTGTGAAAAAGCATGGTGCTGTCACTCTTAATGAAGTTTGCTAATTACTGAAGAAGGCTGACTCGTTGCCCCATTCTGCACTGGGTGGAAGGAAAACAGCCGTGAATGACACAATCACAGACCAATGGATGAAAAGGGCTGGCTAAAAGCCCCTGTAAGTGGGTATTGAATACATATAATTTTAGTAAAATCAAAAAGGTCTTAGCTAATGCCAGGCCTAAAAATACATGCAGGCAATTATTTTAGGTGAAAAATCAACTATGCTTTGTTTTCCTCGACGGCCTGCAGAAGTGGCAGCACAGCACACGGTTTCTGCTTCGATTATGTGAATGGTGCATGCACGAGCTCCAGGCTTAAAATATGTATTTATCTGTGGTTTTATAGTTCCACATTTCTCGTTTACAGATCGCCTTATTCTCCAGGTGTCAGAATATAGGTACGTTTATCTTAACGAGTCAGTGTGTACGTTTCAGGTAATTCTGACTTCAGGTCCCTCAACAGTACATTTATAAAACTGTAATAATAAAACTCCTCCCCTTCGGATCAACGCAGGCACACCGCACGTAAAATCTTAAAGAGACCGGCCTGGGCATTTGCAGATCTCTGGATGAGCAAGATCCGAAGGTTCCCAGCAAAAGCCTATGGGGGCAGGGAGAGAACATCTGGAAACAATAAAGAAGAACGCATGAAAACCTCCCTGTTTCGAGCAAGGCGAAAGAGAGCTGCTCTTTGTAAGCACTAACTTTCATCCTGACCTGTCATTTCCATGACGATGCTACTAATAGGGACTCTGCCCTGCTGGGACTTCCTTCCTGCATAAGCAGCTGTAGACCAGCTGCTTCCTCTGTAGGTGCTCGGCCTGGCGAAAGTCACCCATTGCAGACTCCTTTACTGCTCAATTGAAGAGCCTGGGTCCTGGACTGATTTGTGGCAGCAAACAAGCAGCAATACATGTTGCGTTATATTATGCCCTAAATGTGACTGGTTGCACCAACAAATGTGTATAAAAGTGCAAAAACTGACAGATATATAGACAAAGGTCACAAAAGTAAGTTTTCACGTCTAGATCTGCGCATTTGTAGATCTACATACAGTGCTTAATTTTAGTTGATCATTGCGGATGGGGCCCACCAGCAGTTAGTTGTGGGGATCAGTACTTATTTTAGCTCATCAGATATTGACTGAGGGCAAGAGAGAAAAAAACACACAAAGTGAAAAGAACGACAGAAAAACCATCACAAACGGAGAATGCAGGAACCGGCAAGTGTGCAGGGCCAGACTGGGATACCGAAGCAGCCCTGGCAATGTTGTCAGACCAGCCCATTTCCCTGGGAGGCTGGAAGGGTGGGGGACGGTTTTTCGGCAGTGGGGGCTGGTTTTGTTACTGAGGGTCAGTTGTGCAAAGCACTGCTGCTTTTGTTACTGGGGGCGAAGTTCGCAGCACTGCTGCAAAACTGACCCCAGGGCCGGTTTTAGCGCTGTTGGCGACCTGTACGACAGTCATTTTTGGCACCCTCCACCCCGTGACCACCTCCTCTGATTCACTCTCACCACCCTGCAAATGCACCCCTCATCTGTCCATAGCCCCTCTGTCATGTACATTACTTGATTTTAAAGCGCTTGAAATGGCTGGCTTTATTAATCCACTCAGCTATCCACATAAAATATAGTTCTGTTCTTTGCAGAAGGCACATTAACCCTCTACGCTACTTTATGGTGAGTCAAAACTGGCATTAGACAAAACTCCCCTCGCTCTCTCCCTGGCAGGAACATTAGTCATAAACGGTATCTTGACATTTTGTTTCCTGAAAGCCCAACGCACAAGGAACTTTTCAGCAGGTGCTTTTAAATTGCAAGTTTCGTAAGTCATTGCTAAACACAGCACCCCTCTGAGATCAACACCCCATGCGCCCGCACCGCTCGCACTGCCTTAAAGTGGCCCTGACTGACCCCCGTAACAAAACCGGCCCCCACTGCTGCAAAACCGGCCTGCACCCTTCCAGCCTCCCAGGGAAATGGCCAATGCTTGCTACAGCCAGTCCGGCCCTGGAAGTGTGATCTAGAGAGTCAGGGTGTGTCTGGAAGTGGATTAAAGAGGTCTGAGGTGAGTTCAAGATTACCCAGCTTTGGTATTTAGTGCCAAGACATTTAATAGCACCAGCTGCGGACTTCTGAGGAGAGCTTAGGGCATCAGCACTCATTCTTTTACAAATTAAGCACTGCCTATGCACATGTAGAGCTACTTCTAAGCCTAGGTGTAACTCTCCACTTTATTGCTGTTCACCATTTCTCAGTACACTTAGGTGTAGACATGAGTCTATACCACCTGAAATGAAGGTGTGGAGCCTCCTACAACTGAATTTATGGGTATAAAGCTATTATCAGTACCTTTCCACCTGTTTGCTGAGATCTCTCTGGGAAAATATTTTAATATTGTTTATTATTTAAAAAAATGAATTTAATGTCAATCATTTAAAACAAAAATTACTAACATGGGACCACATAAACAAATATATACACACTGCCTCTTTTGAATGCAAAATGATTTTAAACATACTAGTTAATTTTTTGAATATTATTATTTGAACAGTATCTCAAATTACACTCGCTCACCAACTCAATTCTTTTTATTCTATGTATATAGTAACAAACCAGTTTATTTTTTGTTTTATAGATATTATATTCATATTTAGACTTTTTAAACTTGAGGACTTAGGACCTCATTACGAGTTTGGCAGTCCGAGGACCGCCATGTTGGCAGTGGCATTCCAACCTCCGTTGGGCTGGCGGAGCGGACCGCCATATTACGGGTCTGGCTGTTGAACAAATTGGAGACCATCAGTAGTCCGTCTCTACCGCCAGGCAGCACAGATGCCACGGTCTCCTGGAAGCACAAACATACCAGCGGAGACCATATTTCCGCCGGACCCATTACGAGGTTGCATACCGCCAATGTGACCGTGGAGGTCCAACCACCCGGAAGACGTTGATGGAAATGGACAGTATAAAGGGAGACACCCACTTGCAGACAGCCATACATGTCCGGAGTAGCCCTGGATCCCCTCAAAAACATCATGCCACTGTTCCTGCTTGCTGAAAGTCAATGAAATCAACTCCGATGGGGACAGCAAACATAAGTACACACACCTACCTGTAACTTCATCCCTTTAAAAAACAGCACGCTGCACCAGCAAACACGTCATGGGGGAGACACCACAGGCAGCCGCTACACCTATTATTCAACACACACACTTACATACTGCAAAACAGACAGTCTCAGATTCACAACACGCACACTTCAGCCAGCACACGCACACTGCACCGCAACACCACACATTTAAGTATGGCTACACAGCACAGGCTCAGAGACACTAAAGGCCACACAACATTCACAAACACAGGTACAACAACACAACTACTGCACACATACAAATACATTCCACACACTCACACCCAACACTAGCCAGGGACTGTCCACACCTACAACACACATACACATCCATGTGCCATGGCACACACACCACCATCAATCAATCAATCAATCAATCACTGCATTTGTAAAGCGCGCTACATACCCGCAAGGGTCTCAAGGCGCTGGGGAGGGGGGGTGCTACTGGTCGAAGAGCCAGGTCTTGAGGAGTCTTCTGAAGGCCAGCAGGTCCTGGTCTGTCGTAGGATGGTGGGGAGAGTGTTCCAGGTCTTGGCGGCGAGGTAGGAGAAGGATCTGCCGCCGGCGGTGGTTTTTTGGATGCGGGGGACTGTGGCGAGGGCGAGGTTGGCTGAGCGGAGGCTTCGGGTGGGGGTGTGGAACTGAGTCGGTTGTTGAGGTAGGTTGGTCCGGTGTTGTGCAGTACTTTGTGTGCGTGGATCAGGAGCTTGAAGGTGATCCTTTTGTTGACGGGGAGCCAGTTCAGGCCTCTCAGGTGGAGTGTGATGTGGCTGCGGCGGGGGACATCGAGGATGAGTCGAGCCGAGGCGTTCTGGATGCGTTGGAGTCGTCTCAGGAGCTTGTTTGTAGTTCCTGAGTAGAGGGCGTTCCTGTAGTCGAGTCTGTTGGTGATGAGGGCCTGGGTAACGGTTTTTCTCGTGTCGAGGGGGATCCATTTGAAGATCCTGCGGAGCATACGGAGGGTGTTGAAGCAGGACGCGGAGACGGCGTTGACTTGCCTGGTCATGGAGAGAGTGGAGTCGAGGATGACCCCCAGGTTGCGTGCGTGGTCCGTGAGTTCCGGGGCTGTGCCTAGTGACGTGGGCCACCAAGAGTCGTCCCAGGCTGATGGGGTGGGTCCGAGAATGAGGACCTCCGTCTTGTCTGAGTTCAGCTTCAGTCTGCTGTCCTTCATCCAGTCGGCTACGGCCTTCATTCCTCAAACAACCCTGCAATGGGCACACACATCACACACACACATAGCACAATAGAAGCACAATGCCAAGCACAATACACAGAGATACAAAGAGACAAAAGAGACAAAGCCCACCACAACAACAACAATACATGCACAGTTGGAATCGGAGCATCAGGAACATGCATGGAAGCAGGCTGCACTGGGACACATATCATGTTGAACAGGGCCTGAAACAACATGCACACGTGAATTGGCCCTAGTTGGATCTGGATCTCAGGGACAAGCAATACCAAAATCATTTGTCATGCACAGCCACACAATGGGGAAGGGCAAGTCAACAAACCACAAACAATTCACACTACATGGGACATACTCCAACACCAGCCCGCTGCAAGGAACCTACACCTAAAGGGACACATGCACACTCAAATGCAAAGCAAACTATCCCAACTCAACACACTTCATGTCTGCACTGCCATAACTCAAGAACACACACACCACATGTAGACAATAGCCATATCAGGGGGACAAGTCATACACCATACAATGCCCACATTGCGCAACACAAAGAGAAACACATACCACAACAAACACAAAACAATGTCATGACACCAACATTGCATCCACACACACATGCCCATCACACAACAGACACCCTTCCCTTGGGGACAGCAGCACTGCACACAAACTCACATAATGCAAAAACACCACATGGAGCAGCAAGCAGGCCAAATAACACACAACTACAGGCACACAACCAATGCCAGTCAGAAACAACAGAAAGCCAGTGAAGGAAATGCAGGACAGAGGTGTACCCAACAAACCAACAACTGGTTGGGTTTATTGTAATGTTCAAAGTGGAACTCAAGTCCAAGACCTAGTGACCAGTCCAAGCATGTTGCCCAAAAGACACAGTGTTGGGCCCCTACTTGACTCCTGACTGCCATGTAACCTCCACAGGTAGGGGCATCAAGGTGGAAGGCACCTCAGTGAATCGGGGTTGGGGGATTTGGTGAGAGGGGGTTTGGATCTGGCTTGGGAGGGGGGAATCCTTCTTTGGAGGGGTGGGCTTCTTCTTGGCGGGGGAGGGCATGGGTGCTTCCAAGGGGGCAGGAGAGACCTTGGAGGTAAAAGGGATGGCCTTAGAGGGGGAAGTGGTCCTTTTGGGTGTGGTACAGGGGTGGGGCGAACAGGGGTAAGGCCAACGTCACACATGAAAAGTTTCTTTGACACACAGGGACAGTCATCAGAAGGAGGTTGGGATTTGGAGGTTGAGGGAGTGGTTGTCTGACGAGTAGAAGTGGATGTCTTGGGTGCATGCTTGTGGGAGGCATGCTTGTGTGTGGTGGGTGTCTTTTGAGTGGGCGAGTGAGGGCATTTATGTGTCTTGGGCTGAGGGTGGATGGAGGTGTGGGGGGATGCCATGGTGGGTGAGTGGGTGTCTGTGGTGGGGGTGACTGCAGGTATGGTGGATGTGCTGCATGTAGGTGTGTCTGTGGTTGTGGTGTCTGTGGGTGTGGTGACTGGGGTTGATGTCTGAGGGTCTGCTGAGGTGGTGTCTGTGGGTAGAATGGGTGTGGTGGCTGTAATAGTGACTGTTGTGGTGGTGTCTGCAGGTATGCCAGATGTTGTGTGTGTGATGCTGGGGGTGGGGCAGTGTTAGGGTAAGTTGTGACTGTTGCTGTGTCTGCCGGTGCATGTTGTTTGTGTATGTGTTAGTGTGTCTTGTGGTGCTTATGTTTGTGTGTGCTACCCTTGTCTGTTGAGGTGGATGCATGCAAGTCTGTCTGTGTGCTTTGAGTAGGTGGGGAAGGGAGGATTTGAACTGGGAAGAGGAAGGTGGAGGGGGGACAGAAAACAAGGGGTGACTGGCTGCCGTCAGTTTGGAGGCCAGAGCCTGAAATGATCTCTGTAGGCCAGCATCGACGTGATTGCCCTCCAGGAGCACGTTGCTCTGCTGGACTTGGGTTGCCAGTCCCTGGACGGCAATCAAGATGGCAGACTGAGATCAACCTCAGGAGGTCAATTGCCTCCTCACTGAGGGCAGCAGGGGTAACAAGGGCTGAGGCAGAGGTGCCTGCGGCAAAGGAGACCCCCACCCTTTTGGGTGAGCGGGCACAGCCAGCTGGTTGGGGAACAACAGAGAGGGTGCTGATAGAACACAGAGTGGCGGACAAGGATGGTATAAGGGGGTCCCGATGTGTCCGCTACCACTAGGTAGTGGCCACTAGAGGAGGAATCCGAGGATGATGATGCAGATCGGGTCTCCCCCGTGGCACTTGCCTCACCCTCCAGGCCACAGGGTCCCTCCGTGTCAGTGGTGTCTTGACCTGAGGTCCTGTTGCCACATGCGTCCCTACTTGGCTCAGCCTGTCTCCTTTGCTTTCCGGTGTTGATGCTGACAAAAGAAAGTGAAGTAGGGTTATAACATGGATATGAAAAGACTTCAATCACAACTCTGAGAGACAAAACATACCATCAAGTCGTGCATGCCCCCGCATGAAGTGCCAGCAAAGTGGCACCATCATGTGCCAATACGAAACTATGCATGCCATCTGGAATTGCAAAACAAACACATGAGCAAATCATGGTCTCAGACAACTACAATAGCATGGATGAAGCCTTGCTACCAGACTAACTATACCACAACTAGGTGACCACTCCAGCCCAAACATGTTCCACATGCAGCACAGCCCAGTGAGCCAGTAGCCAACAACTGGATCCCATTGTAAGGTTCCCTACCAATTACACAGACACAAGCCTATGCACATATCTGAATTGCAATGATGTAATGTACCAACAAAAACAGATATTGCTAAGGAAATGCAGACAACACTGGTGCAAACGTGCCATACATGTATTAGGTGATATGGAAACATCCATGTCAGTATGGACACATCCCAACAATGTACAGCTCCACAAGTGTCATCTGCCCAAAATGAGTCAAGGAGGTAGTAGCGAGGTCACTCAGGTATGCCCCACATGTGGTGTTGTTAGGAATAACAATGAAGTCAGGTCCTAAACCTCATGGAGGGAAGTCTCCAGAATACACAAAAGAATGACCCTGTAAGGCTCACAATAGCCCCCATCAATGTCTCACAACCATTTACATGTTTTCATCTGAGTGTATTTGTATTAAACAACTGTAACGTGGCGGAAGCAGTGACACAGACCTTGCAATCACTAACAGAAGAACCCCAACTTGATGTCCAATGAGAAGCAACATCACTACCCACATCTCAGACATGGCAAGCATAGCATCTGTATGTGGATTAATAACTGACCCCAAACATGTAATGCAAACATCACTGCAAGTCAATCCATGATGCATCTCAACAATCAGGGCACAATCCCCATTCATCACTCAGGTGCTGTGCACCTACAACCATCATTCCACATCAAAGGTACAGATGATCATGAAGTGGATCCACACCCTGGCCCTACCTGTCATGTCCCTCATAGCTACTGCATTTACACATGACTAATGACATACTATGAGGCATGAATGTATCTGTCAGGTGACATATGAGTGGTGACATATGATGGTGACACAGTCCTGTCCGGGGCATCACAGAAAATGGGCAACCATTGCAGATGTACCATTATGACAACAGGAGCCCATGCACATATATATGAGGGAGTCCAGACATCATCCCATCCACATGGCTAGCACATGCCTAGATCTAATGCATAGATATGCATAGTTATGCATCCTATGGAGCACATGCAGACACGTAGGTACAAGAAATCTTGGCTATAGTGTTGACATATCACCCAAGACAATACACATTCCACAATTACCAAGGGAAAATAGTGTGCTACAGCTGCCAGGATTTAGCCATGTAAGTCATGTTACATGTATGCTGGACCCCCATTCATCACAGACTGCTGTGAGGCACTAGCAACCTACATACAATGGAGAAAAACGGCCCCTGGGTGTCAGATGTCTGCATACACATATCCCCAGACACATGGCAGAGTACTGTGAGCTACATTCAACCTACCTTTGTACTGTGACATTTGGGAGGAGTTATCTGTTGTTGAAAACTAACACCCACCAGAGTAGGTAAAGCAGAATATTTGTACACTAAACACAGCCATATGTTCTCCCGTTGTGCAATTGGACTAGGGGTTCCCCACAGTTTAGTACTAGGTCTCAGCTCCAAAAGGATGAGCACACCAGTTGGAAATACATGGCCCGTCTACACCAATTTGATCCCAGATGATCAGTGACGCATGACACATCGCACATTGTCAGGGGGAGTAGTCGGTCCCTCACTCAATCACCAGGCAAGGGTCAAGCATGAATTTGCCTTGTATTCACCCCCTTGTGGCTGCTGTGCTGCCCTCAAACAACCATCTGAGGCCAGGTAGGCCATTGCCAAAATGCGGGCCATTAGGTGGGGGGTTCATTGTCCGACGGACACCCTGTCCTCATTGGGAATACAGCCCTACCTGGGCCTCTGCGATCTTCCGAGCCCAGTGTCTCAGGTCCTCCCACCTCTTCTGACAGTGGGCGCTCCACCGACTGTGGACCCCCAGGGTCCGCACCTTCACCTTCTCCAGATCCCCTTCTGATGGGCACTGACCTGCATCGAAGCAAATGATAAGACAGGATATCATATCTACAAGTCCCATACAAAATGACTGAGTCACATACATGTCAGTGCACCAAGCTAATGACATCCTGTCTTGACCATCCTGTCTACCTGTGGTACATAGCAGTCATTGGACACAAGGACGTGACTACAAAAACTTCCCAATAGGGTGCACTACACACTGCCCAGCGCAGACCCTGCACAGGCAGGGCTTTCACTCTACAATCTGACAAACTGAGCCTAAGCCTATGCTAACTTAAGCTAAGATAAGTAGTAGTACTGAGAAAAGTGCACATGGGGCACTTACCTGCTCCTCTAGGGGCACCATTGAGTTGTTCTTACAGGGGTAGAACCCCCTCCACCAGCTTCTCCAGCTCTTCTGGCGAGAAGGCAAGGGCCCTATCACCTGCAGGACGTGGCATGATTGCTTCCTCAGGCGGTACACAGCAGCTCAGGTAGTGGAGGTCTTGCTGGCAGCAGTCTCAGGAGTCAAGGATTCAGCAGAAGATGGCAGTCACGTCCGCCATGTAAGCGACCATCACTGCTGGCGACACTGCCATTGGGCCAAGACCTCCACAGGCAGCAATGTTCTCCAATGGCAGTGTCTGCTGCGGGAGCTTCCATGACAACTTCCGCCGCTGGTGGTCGCAGGCGGCTCCTAATGTCCAGTGGAGTAGGTCAGGCAGCTGCCATTTTAGAGGCATACAATGCAATTAAATGACATTTTTAATGCGTCACAATTCGGAAAATGTTGTCCAGGAGATTCTTCAGTGCTGGCCTTGTCCTGTCATGTAGGTCAATTGTTTTAGTGATCATATTGGTATGTGGTCTAGCACTTATGACTACATAATTGGGGCACAGACACCACCCCTACCCCGAGGGGCAATCCAGGATTTGGGGCATTGAATCACAGTCCGAGTGGCAAGTTACATGCACATATAGTTGCTGGTCAGATAGAAGGTGTGTACACATATGTGGAAAAGTGGGGGGATAACGTGTTACTAATGTGAAATTGTTAGGGGTGATGTGTGCTGTGTTCAAGTCCTCAGTGAATCACATAACATGTCACAGTATATGACATGTATTATGTAAATTGCAAGGGACACAATGAATGATGGCGATATTCTCCTTTTCTCCCATACAGTTACCCTAGGAGGAGAATATTAGGAGAAAAAGGATCAGACAACCTCCTGTGTATCGTCCACTGGCAGATCTGCAGGCCATGGAGGATATACAAGTAATCCAGATATACTGCCTGGATAGGCAGACAATCATGGATATTTGTCATTTGTTGGAGCCAGATCTGATGCCAGCCATCAGTCATCCAAATAGCATACCACCCATCGCAAAAATCATGTCAGTGTTGCACTTCCTGGCAAGAGGGTCCTTCCAAAATACAGTGGCCTTACTACTGGGATGTCCCAGCCTATGTTCAGTCTGGTCTTGAAGGATGTCCTCTCACCAATGTTGAAACACCTGGACAGCTACATCCGGTTTCCTCAACGTGAGGATTTTTCCCATGTGAAGGCTTAGTTCTATGGTTTGGCACATATCCCACATGTTGTGGGAGCCATTGATGGTACCCATGTAGCCTTGGTTCCACCACATTGCAATGAACAGGTCTATTGGAACAGGAACAACTTCCATTCCATTAATGTCCAAGTAGTTTGTTTGGAGGACCTCTACATTTCCCAAGTATGTGCCTGTTACTCAGGTTCTGTCCACGATGCCTTCATCATGTGGAATATTGCTGTTCCACAGCTGAGGACCCGACTGTACACAGAGAGGGCCTGGCTGGTTGGTAAGTGACATATGTCATGTGTGTTTGTATGACTTGTCTGCTAATGAGATCATGCTTGGGACTCATGGTTGCACACATGTTGCATTCCCTTACAGGGGACTCTGCTCACTCAAACCATCCATGGTTGTTGCCACCAGTGAGGAACCTAACTATGTCAGGGGAAGGCTGCTTTAACGAGGCACATGAAAGGACATGGCGTGTCGTGGAGCGGTTGTTTGGGCTCCTGAAAGCAAGATTCAGGTGCTCTGACATGACTGGTGGAGCCCTCCTCTACTCACCCAGTAAAGTGTGTAAGATCATTGTGGCATGCTGCATGCTCCACAGCCTTGCATTAAGGAGAAACATCCCATACATCATACATACATACATGAGGGAGAGTTGGAAGTGCCACCTGGTGAGCCTCTGGAAATGCCACGTAAGGATGACAGTGATGAGGATTAAGGTGGAGACATGCAGGCAGATCTCATGAATCACTACTGCACTTGAGTGTAAGTATGTAATGTTCTGTGATTACTGTGACTGCATGGGGTACTGTAGGAATAAGAATTTGTTGAGAAGGGTATCTCTGTCACCCTGAGACAGGGTATCTCATGCTATGCATTATACAGCCAAGGTTTGCTTGCTGCATCAGACATGAAGATGTGACTCTCTTGATGATCACCTTTGTTTGGTGCAGTTACATTGCACTGTCAGAGAAGCAACTGAAGTTTGAATTGAGGTTTGTGTCTCATGTATGCCTTTACCTGCCTAAACTCCTTGTATGCCACTTTTTTCTTCTGGGTGCCTTCAACATGCCATCCACATGTGGGCATTTCAGAGTTGTGTCATTGGCAGGTGGCTGTTGCTGGTCTGACATGTGAAGTGGACATGGATTGATCCAGGTAATGTTGTTAGCAAATTGAGGGTGTATGAGTCCTAAGCCCCGGCTGCCTGGACAGTGGGAGTGCAGGAGTCTAAGCTACACAATAGACCTGTTTGAGTTGGTGTGTAGGTCCAATGGTCTCATTTGTGTGATCATGCGGCATTGTAACATGTCATTCTGGGCAATCCATTCCTTCTACCTTCACATTGTGTTGACATTGATCTTGTATGACCTGTTAGTGGCTGTCAATGTGTTTCCTCATTGCAGGCCAGTGTGCCTGTGCCACAACACTGAAACAGGCTCGTGACATTCCACCAGATGCTTGCTCATTGTCATGGGAAGGGCCTGAGCTCAGGCTCTGTTGTACTGCCCTCTGTCTGAGCCATGGTGTATGTTAAGTTGGCAGGCTTGGCTTTGGTATGTGATAAGGGTCAAACTGGAGACAACATCCCATTCTCTGTGAGCCTAGTCTATGGGACAAGGCCTTACAAGCCCTTTCTGGTGTGGTCCGGGGCACAGTACTAATGGGATATCTAGCCTGACTCCAAATGGCTAGGACGTTCTTGGCTATGAATGTGCAAACATTGTTAACACCTCAAGTGTAATATAGTACAATAAAACTGTAGTGTAGGCTCCCATTATCCTAATGAGAATGCTGGATTTGGGCAGCAGAATTACTTGCACTGTGGGGGACTGAGTCTAAACCCAATACAGGGGACACCTGTCGGCCTAATCCGGGTTTTGCTCCGGGTAACTAGCAGTGCCTCATCTCCACCCAAGAGCAGGGATGATTAGGCAGCGGGCGCGTGACACAATTGATTCTTCAGGGAAATCGTAGTCTCTCAGATCGCATCCGTTTCTCTCAGTTACATTAGTTTCACATGTACAAGGACAATCAGAGGCAGAATATATTTCAATAAGGTTTTATTGAAGCAACTGCATCTTAGATAATAAAGCATATACTGCAATAACGAGGACGATAAAGCATGACAGCATTAAAATTGTGGAATGAAGCATAAAAATAATGCTACCATATTGTCACTAGAATTGTTAAAATAATTCCTACCTAGGCTATGTTAGAGCACAGCATGTTAAGCCTACTACTGCCCTTCAGGTTCCCCTGGGAAGACATCATCCCTCAGACCTGAGCAGGAGGGCTGTAGTTTACTTAGGCAGCTGCAGCGAAGCACTCAGCAATCAGCATACAGTCATGATCATCTGGCTGGAATCTCCCTCTAACGTACATGGGTCAAAGTAGTGTTTTTATAATAAAACAGCTGATATTCCAAGAAAGGATCCCTATGTAAGAGTGTGTATGTTTCTATGAACACTAGAGACAAAGCGTTACCACATTTGCCAGCAACCTATCTTACTGCAGCCTTGAGAAAAGCACAGAGTGAAAGAGATATCTTGTTTAAGAACGCAGTGCTGGCCTAGGCAAAGAACAGCTAGATAGAGAAAATAAAACAAGACCGCAAATGTGGCTATTGTTAAAATAATAAACGAAGCTGAATAAAATATATCTAGGTTGAAGCGCACAGCTGCAGGCCTAGTTCGCTAAAATAACGTGTATGAAGCTATAACTAAAATGGCTACACAACAAAACGTTAGCTGTGACAAGACCCTTGTGAGATTGTGTTGCTAGTCATCCTCAGAATGACACCATCTAAGACATTTCCCTCCATCCATTGCTTTCTTATGCCTCAATCATGTACATTACATCTGATTAGCATTCAACATTCCAGACAGTTACAAAAGAAAGGTATTAGGCAGTGTTTTAGTAATGGGTGTTTTTATTTATATTGCTATAGAACTCAGTAGTGATAATGGAAATGAACACACATTGATAAGGTGAAGGGATCAGTCATGGTGGATGCAATCAATAGAGTAGAGGCCACAACATTTAAGGTCAATAGTCCAGTGTCCTACTACCATGGAAAATGGAAAGTGGTTAAGGAACAGTCAACGGAGTGGGTTTGTAGCACATAAAGGAGTGACAACAGGAAGTGGTCACTTGCTGGCAGTGGTTGGTATCTTACCATTCACCCCTCCTAGATGCTTGGCTTTATGTCCCCACTTGTGTGTGTGTGGGGGGCAGAAATTACAGAAGCAGGGGTGCCTGAAGCGGCTTCTTCCCCTGACAGGGTCTCCTTTCCTGTGGCTAGCACCAATGACGGGCCTGGTGTGGATGCACTGAAGGAAGGGGTAGGATGTTGTTGCCTATCCATGCTTAGGGTATTGTTAATGTCCCTAAGCACACCTGTTAGGAAGGTCATGTTGGAATTGTGGGCTGCCCACTGTTCCCACATCTCATTATGGAAATCCCTCTGTAGCTCCTTGAATTTCCTGGGTTCGGTCAGTACCTGGCCCATCACACCTTGAGACTGTTGGTAGGCTCCCAAGACCTGGCTGATGGTATCCTGGCAAGGGCATCACCAGCAGCCTCTTGCTGCTATACCACACCATTCCTCTCATGCATTCTAAGCCCACGTGCCTGGGCCCTGAGTGCAGCCTGCCCCCTTCCACTGGTTCCAGGTCCGTCATTGTCAGAGTTGGCAGGTTGTGACTCAGGAACCTGGCCTGGGGGGCACAAGATATCGGTCACTGTTGTAGGGAAGCAGGTCGGGGGTGACTGACTGCCTGCGATATAGAGGCCATGGGGCTGGGAGGAGTTGATGTTGTCAGGCTGAGACTGACCAGCGTTCCTGGCCCGAATGCCTGAATGGACCAGAACCGTCCTCAACGTCCAGTGTTCTCCTCACTGAGGGCTTCGTCCATGAGGGTAGTAGCAGTCTCCTCTGTGGTGTCAGTAGTAGCAATAGCAGTTGCAGTGGCAGCACAGCGTGTTGATGTGGAGAGACAATGTTAGTGGTTATATTGTGACATCTACCTCCAATAGTTGACTGTGACATTGGGCTAAGGCCATGTTCACATTGTATTTGCTGATTTCCCTATGTGGCAGGTACACATATTGTTATTTGTAGTGAGTTGGCATTGTGGCACATACCAATTCCTATTCTGTGACGTAGCCTCAGGCTGTCTGGATTTATTACCTGTTGGAGGGATGATAATGGACTCATATCTTGCCAGCAGTGCAGGCTGGACATTGGCTGGGCAGGATGTTGTTTGTGTCATCTTGAAGGCTATTTATTTGCAATCCAGGCATTGTCAGAACCTTGGATTATATGTGATAGTTGCCATCCTGTAGTCAGTGTATTGTGGCTCTGCCTGCTGTCAATGCCATACAGCAGAATCAATTTGGGGCCTTTGATCTGTGTAGGGCGTTCTTTCCAGACATTTTGGGCTGACCTTCCTGTCTACACTATTTTCATCTTGGCATAGCAGCTCTGGGTGGATCTGGGTGTGTTGCCTCATCAAAGGGTGTACCATGACCTCTATTCTTATCCCTCCCAGGTGCGTCACATTCAATAGTGGGTTTAGGGACTGTGGCACAATGTCATATGGACAGTGGCTTGGTTTTTGGGGTAACATGGCCTAGTCCTCCTTGAATTTATTCAGCTGTTACTCTTATCACGACCCACATTGTCCATCCTCTGGGGTGAGTGGACTTTCATTGCAAATATACCAACAGGGATATTTAACCATATGCAGAGTAGGTTGGGTAATTGTAATGGGTAGAAACAGCCTCCTGGCCTCAGGAGTCATAAGACTCGCTGTACTACATGCAGTTTTTCAGTTTGACTCTCTCAGATGTGTGCCCGTCATGTGTGCGTTCCCAGGTAAAGGTATTTTGGTAGATGTACAGTGTGCTGTTGCTTGGAGTGTGCGTAAGGGATTCTCCTAGGAGTACTAACCATTTCACTACCTGTATCCCACACACTGTAGTGTAGTCCTCCTGTCAGGTGAGTACAGTTCAATGGGTGGGTAGGGTGTTTTGTTTGGGGGTACTCTGTATTTCCTGGGGGCATGTAACATTACACTTGCCTGCTGGTCTTGGCATTCCTGTCAGTGACTGCCCTACTCCCACCCACTGTAGAGTTATCCTCCTCTCAGGTGAGTAGTGTTGACTAGGGAATTGCAGGACATGGTAATATTATGTGTGGTACACAGTTCTGGTCTTACTAATGGTGGTACAGTGCCTGCTGGAAATTGTGGTGCAATCATTTCCGTGTGCTATACCCAGTCTACCAAAACGTGGTTCCCCAGGTCGGTCTAGTTCCCAGGTGAGGTGGCAGAGAGTGGTTTTTGGACAGAAGGTAACTGGGCTGGTGGGTGAGTTGACAGTAAAGGTGGCCAAGAGTGGTCAGTGAGCATGCATGACAATACTTTGTGTGCCTTTTTTATTGTTGTGACTTACCTGACTCGACTCCCCCCGATATTTCTGTCAAGCCCTCAGGAGGCAGGATGTCTAGACCTTCTCCTCCCAGGATGTGAGCTGTAGGGGAGGAGGTGGTGGTGCACCACCAGTCTTCAGGACTGCAAGCTAATGACTGGATGCCATGGAATGGACCTTGCCCCTGACGTCATTCCACCTCTTCCTGATGTTGCAGGGAGCTGCCTATAGAATTCACTCTGTCGATTATCCTTTGCCACATTTCCATTTTCCTAGCCATAGTAATTTGCTGGACTTGGGCTCCAAATATTTGGGGCTCTACTCTGATAATTTCATCCACCATGACTCTTAACTCGTCATCTGTGAAACGGGGATTTTCTAGGGTGACATGGTGATGATGTAAAAATAAACGGGTGGGTGCTGGGTGCTAAACAGGTGACAGGGAGTGTGTACAGTGGAGATGTGCAAATGTGTGTGATGTGGGTGTGTTGAAGGTGTGGGATGTGCACTGAGTGAGAGATGGAGGGGTGCATATTTACTTGGAATGTTTGTATTGGTGAGCGCTCTGGATGGTGTGTTTTGCATTGGAGAAGCAAAGAAGTATGTCGTGTGTAGGGCTGTGCTTTATAGTGTGCTATTGCAGGTGTGTTGAGTGTGTAAATGTGTGTCAGTTGTGCCGTTTTCAAACGCATCCAATGTGGTGTTGTGTATTATTGTGGTGACCGCCGACCGCCGGGGTAAGAACCATCATTGGAGGAACACCATGACAAGACTGCCATTGCGATTTTCGACTCGTAAATTGTTTGTGGGTTGGTTTATGGGCTGGCGGTGCCGGTGGTCGGATCATATACTTCCCACCCTCCAGAGTCCTGGTGGGATCGGTTTTTTGGCTGACTTTTGGCGGACCTGCCGATGTAACTCATAATACAGCGATCTGTTACACCGCCAACTTGGCAGCCGCCACTATGGCGGTCGGGCAGTGCGACCCCCAAACCCGTAATAAGGCCCTTATTCACAAAAGTAAAGTTACATGTGAGTAAACCTACATGTGTAAGTTCACTCTTATACATTTGAGTAACTTTATTACTTTTGGCTAGTTGGCATTTAGAAGTTACTCAAAAGTGTAGCTGTACATGTCCTTATTCCCTGAACTGGGTGGTTGAGCCCATAAAAACATGACACACAACCATAAAGGTACTACTAGTAGTGACTTTATGACCGTACTTGAAGTTCTAGACACTTGGAGGAGACCTCCACAATCACGGCAGAGACCTTCCTATGGTAAAGGACAATTTTGAAAATTTGAGGTTTAAAAAAGTATTTAAAATATTTCTGAGTAACATGTTAATGTAAATCATTCTACATATGTTTTTATCAATTTAGAATAATTTCTAAAAATTTAATTCATTTAAGTATATTCAATTAATGTATCGCTAAAAGGTTGGAATTCTTTCCAAATGACAGCACAGCAGACCGAAAAAATCTGTGGTCAGACGAAATGGAGAATAGGGCGAGTGGTTAGCCCTTGAGGCCGTACATCACCATTAGTGTAGCAATGGAGTAAAATAACAGAGTTCAGTCTTATGGTGGTTAATTGGACACTACGGTGAGTATATATAGCCCTTGAGATTGCATAGAATAGTATTTACAGCAAGTACATTGGAATTCATACCGGTATGATGCTGTTGCAAGTGGGTTCATGAATGGGTGCTTCTTATATTATGATTTCATCCTGATGATGACCCGCCTTTGATTAATCTTGTATTTGGGTCGAAACATTGACAAAAATTAAATGTGGACTGTCTTTTAATTAGTTTGGGGCTTTCTCACACTCATACTATGGGTGCTGAACAGAAGATCACAAGATCCCTATCAGTCCCATTTGTGTATATTATTTTGTAGATATCACTGGTGCACTTTTATGCTCACTTCATTCATTTACACAGCGCCGTCACTAATTAGGAGCACCTTAAGAACAGTATTATGGAAGTATTATGGAAGTTTAAACATTTTGTGTTTATTAGATAGAAATAAAATGTATGAATTGTTGAACAACCTTCATTGTTGGGGAAGTTTTGTTGTCTAACCACTGCCATGGGAGCCAAGGGCTACAATTATCCTGTTGGGGTCAACTTTTTCTTTATATATTTATGTACCCACGTCCCCGGGTTACTGGGTTTTTGATAGAATTTATCTGTTTCATGTCCTGCTTCATCGCCCTCACCAAAACCACACCTTTTTCTTGTGCAGAATCATTCTCCCCCAAGAGAAGCACCAAAACATTAGAGCACCTTCCCCTCACTAACATGCAATTCATACACTGTAACAAATCCCATCATCTCATGCCCTCTTTCTCTTGCCAAATAACGGTGAAATGCCACTGGTCCAAACCCAAAAATGTCCCAAAGTCCCTTTGCACTGCTTGGAGCTCTGCCCATTTGACAAATGGATGACCAGCCACCCAAATGGCCACTCTGTATTCCTCCAGAACAGCCATCAAACCTGAAATAGAAACAGCAGTAAATAATTCACACAGCAACTCCTGTTGTGCTCTCCTCCCCCTTTTGTGGGAGCACATATCTCTGAAAGCAATTTGATTTCCATATACCCAATCTCATTATGTCTTCCTGCGCCCAGCTGCAATTACCTGCCTCTGTGGCCGCCCGATGAAGAAAGAATGTGTACCATACCCTGCTGCGATCAATCCCAGGGCTACAAGGACCTTGGGCCAGATGTACAACCCAGAGTTTTGCGACTCGCAATTTGTGACTCATTTGTGAGTCGCAAAACCATATGTACAACACTGTACCTCACACTGTTTGCGATTCTCAATGGGGTCGCAAATGACCTACCCCATTGATATTCATGAGGTAGGTCGCAATTTGTGAACCCATTGGGAATGACTGCACTCACAGGAATGGTGGCCTCCTGGGGAAGGCAGACCACCATGTCTGAGACTGCTTTTAAATAAAGCAATTTTTTTTTACTGCATCCAGTTTTTCCTAAAGGAAAATGGGATGCATTTCAAAAACAAAAATGAAAAGCTTTCTTTTCATTTTTTCAGAGCATGCAGTAGTCTGTTGGACCACTGCCTGCTCTGAAAAAATATTTTTGTTACCATTCACAAAGGGGAAGGGGTCCCATGAGGACCCCTTCCAGTTTGCGAATATGTTAGCACCAATTTGAAATTGGTGCTGACTGCGATTGTTTTGTGACTGCATTCACGGTCACAAAACAATCATACATCGCACTGCGACTCGCAATTAGGAAGGAAATGCTCCTTCCTAATTGTGACTTGCAAACCTATTTTGTGATTCGGTAAATAGATTACCAAATCGTAAAATAGGGTTTGTACATACCAAAATGCTTTTTTCATGTTGCAAACGGCCCAATTCTGTGAATCGGGAAGTTTGCAACAAGAAAAAAATCTATGTACATCTAGCCCCTTGTACAGTATTGAAAGGAGTTAGAAAGTAGTCACCTTCACCCCTCCCCCCTGCCAAAAAACCTCCCCTCAAGCTGCCCTTCAATGCGCAGCCAATGCGTCACCCCACCTCACAGGGCAAAAAGCAGGCAGCGAAAAAGCATGCAATATGACATTCTGACCCTGACCCCTTTTGTCTGTTTTGGAGCTACACAGACTAATCTCCAACCTGTTCACCCCCTGCAAAGTCT
The DNA here is from genome assembly GCF_031143425.1 of Pleurodeles waltl. Taxonomy (NCBI): domain Eukaryota; kingdom Metazoa; phylum Chordata; class Amphibia; order Caudata; family Salamandridae; genus Pleurodeles; species Pleurodeles waltl. Next base: position 415,608,420 of record NC_090448.1, on the reverse strand, counting down.
ATTCCCACAACAAGTTTTTTCTATCCCTACCCCCAGCAATTCCTAACCCACACCCTGAAAGCCCAAAAAACCATCCAGGACATTAGAGTTGAAAACAAGCAAACTTCTTCCTCACCCTCACACACACTAGGCAGTATCTGCCGCATCCTTGCACAGCAATCCATGTCAGTGGCCTCCACATATTACCCATCACTGTTCTCTTGCCCATCCCTTGAGCAGTCTCTGACCCAGTGCCCCCGCCGACGAGTCGTACCACCATAGCAGCTTTCCCATGAAAGCAATGCCCGCAAACTTACCAGCAATAGACACCCGGGAGAGACCCTTCTCCCTCATGTCCAAAATAAACTGCACCACATCCTCTGTCCTGCTCACACCCAGATGCCCTGTGCTTCTGACACCAAGAATTCCTCCTACACCTGGTAATATGCTCTCATTGTTGATTCTGAAGGGACCTTACCACCAATTGTACCTTCCTGTGTTGCCTGCTGACCACAGCTCCACTATTATTGGTGCCAGGCATTTGTCTGTTCCCTGGGCCATCCCATGGAAGCTCTTCCACTGCGAACAACACAAAGTATGGCAATGTCATTGTCTACGCCTAGTACATGCTGCACCCTGAAAGTGGTAATCATGTATCAAGCAACCCAGAACATAAACATGCAACAATTTAAATACCTGAGCATCTCTTGCCGGTTGCCTGTTTATCACCTGCATCACCGCCATGTTTTCCACTCAAAACGTCTATTTCTTGTGTGCCAGTTCCACACCCCAGAATGTCACCGCCACCACTAGCAGAAAGAGTTCCAAGAATGTGATGCTTATGCCCCTCGCTTTCCACTGCGCTAGCCATTCCTCTGCACACCACCTACCTTGTCAGTAAAGACCAAAATCAAGACCTTAGGCCGCATCAGAGAATATATGTACATCCCAGTCAAAATCTTCCCGTCCTGCTAATGGTAATCCATTGAAGGAATCCAAGAAAAACTTCCACATCTTCATGTCCTCTTTAAACCCTGCTGGCAATTGCATATGATAGTACAGCAAATGAGACCCTGACAAGGCTAGAACCAGTCTCCTACAAAATGTCCTCCCGGCTCTTACCACCCTGCATACAAAATCTAAGTGACCTAGGAGCACCTGACTCTCCCTCACTTTCATTTTCTCTCTCACCAGCATAGTTTCCAACAGGTTCTGCATTGTATCTTTTTTTTCTTGCAGCAATCTTGCCTCCATCTGTACTGAATCAAGTTTGATCCCCAAGAAGGACAGTGCCATACTGGGCCCCACCTACCCAATGCCTGCTGGAAGTCCGCTGAGTCTGGTGTGTCCACAAAGAAAAACTCATCCAAGTAATACGTCACCAATGTGTGTGCCAAGTAAAAAGCCATTTGAAAAAGGAACTGGAACATTCGATCAGTGCACATGAAATTGAACATCCCAGCAGCAAGGCCTTGTCCACATACAATTTTCCTTCAAAATGCTTAACCAACAGCTGAAAGTCCTCCAAGTGTACCGGACACTGCCAAAAAGCCAACTTCACATCACATTTGACCATCAGCACGCCCGTTCCAGCTGATACCACCAAAGCCATTGCCACATCCACTGAGGAATATGAAACCGAGGCCAATTCGACTGAGATAAAAACATTTACCAACCTTCCCTCGGGCCATGATAAATGCTGTAGCAACTGAAATTGCCCATGCTCTTTTTTGGGCACCATCCCAATCTGCGATACAGTCATGTTTGGCCAGTCCTTCAAAGAGCTTGCCATTCTGCCTTCAGTCACCTCCTTATCAAGCTTTTGTTACACTGCTTACCAGTGCTCCCCAGCCAATCATTAATTGTCTGCCCATCTGCGAGCCTGAGGCCCCTCATAATTCAAGCAAAAACCCCATCTGAAACATTCCTTCAAAAGTCTCACATCCTCTGGCCTCTTGTACCACCATAGCCAGTATTCCAACCTGTCCAACTTAATCAGAGTACAAGCTTTTCGCACCAGGTCACTGCATCCTTCCACCTCTATTGTTGTAGGACTTCTGCAGTTGTTGTGTCCCCTGATTGATTGCTGGCATTGTGCTGTCATTGCCCTGAATTCTGTCCCTGGAAGTCCCCTGGATTCCCAAAGCAGTGTATAACAGCATGTCTGTCTATGCACTTGGAACACTCATGCAACATTTGCAATATTCTTGCATGCATGAACCTTTATTGTAGTCTCAGAAGGCTCCCACTGATCCTGTCTCAGCTTAGGAAGTGTTTCCCACCCCTCCCTGGGTGGTGCGCCCCTGAAAGGGCTTATAAACTATTGGCAAACCACTGGCAGTAAAGATTGTCTTACAAAACTTGGAAGTCCCCATGGTATGTTGCTAGAGGACTGTGTCTTACTCCCTCATTTTGTATCCGGGTCCCACCCTAAGCGTGCCCTGAATTCCTAATCATACTGAGACCAGGCATAATCTCTAAAAGAAATCTGATTTTGTATTACCTACATTTATTTAAACAACGGCACGCATCGCTCAGGGAACTTCTCGCAATACACGCTACCATATATTAAAAACGCTGCTTTCCAATTCTCTATTGTCATAGGAACATTCAGTCTCCTGGCCAATTCATATTACCCTCCTTTGACCCTTCCTTCTTGCATACTTCCCTTTGAAGGAGTTTCAACATCTTTACATACTCCCCTTTCCAAATCTCCTTTGTGGCTAGCATCAGACGTGCCCCCAATGACTTTGTCGTTCCATTCTAAGGTAGCCATTTAATATTCAATTCTTTCCTCTTCAGCCCCTCTTTGGTCCTCCTTTTCTGTTAGAGGAGTTCCCCCACACTGTCTATGTACCCTTTACTCCTCTTCCACTGTCACCTGACAATCCCACTGTCTTACCTGCTCCTTTGTCAGTATCGCCAGCTTCACCATCCATCCACACTGCAACATCTGTCACATACATATGCCTTCCCAGCTGCTCCTCTCCTTTGAAACTATCCCATCCCACGTCCACCCTTTTTGATACCATAATCGGAAACCTTTCCAACTGGGAGCCCTTACTTGCCTCCAATGTCAGAGCCTGTACTTAAGCTTTCCTGCCTCGCCATGTGTATCCTTGTTCTAACCGACCTCTTCTGTGTTCCTGTCTGTACAACACCACACAAAATGGAATTAGCTGCTCCTCTCTCCCGTGCCCCAACCTGTGACTCCACTGGGTCATCCCCTTCATGCACCTCACCTCCCTCAGGGCTATCATTCTCATAATTAACCACAGACACACCCATTGTGACCCCTGACCTGGCCCAACTGAGGCCCTCACTCATATTGCTTGTTACCATTTTTGCCATCTGTGTTGCAGTCTGACATCTGGCATCCAGAAGGGCCGAAGGGACCCCACTGTACCATTCTGCCGAATTCACACGTCCATCCTCTGCATTGACGTAGCAGGAGGTCGCCTGAGCTCTTCTATATGGTGGAGCCCATGAGGACGTACCGGCCCTACTTCTGCCGGCTGCGCCAGGATCCCCCGCATATGTCCGACCAATGATTCTGGGCCCAGCCATCACTTCACCTCAGTGCCAACGAGTCACGCCAAGCTCTCCGAGTCCGTAAACCTCATGCACTCCATCACCTTTGAAGAAAAAGACATGACTGGTGTGCTAGCACCCCCGCCCAACCTCCCTCGAATGCTGCCGCTCTCACACCACCCAGAGATGAACTAAGACCAATTCTTCAATGCTAACCCTGTCCTGGTCACCCCCGCTACTGCCCTGGAACAGGCCCGCACAAGAAAGCCCACAGCACAGCTGAACAGATGGCCCCTCCTTCATCTAAATCCCCTCTTTCCACTCCACTCCTGCCCAGCCGTGTACAATGCAATAGATTTACCTGGCTTGTCATTAGAAGCACAAGCAGCCCCCTGACCCATGGGAGCTGCATACCCAGGGTCCTAGGGGCGCCCATCCACCCACTGCACCTGCACACCTCCTGCACCCATCATAAGCCAATCCCACTGGTCTAACCCCTCCTGCTGCGGGGGCCCAGCAAGCAAAAAAGTCATCTGGAGGGCTAAAACGTGCCTGTTGTGCCCACTACTTGTATAGTGCCTGCTGCCACAGACGGGATGCATTCCACTGGCCTCACATTCCAATGGCCACGTGTCCACATCAGCCTCGTAGTCTTTTAATCCCTACAACTGTGCCGCTACAGTGCAGGGACTCTGGGGCACCGCTTCCTCCAATGTGGCTGTCCCCGTGCCACTTGCCTCATGATGTTTTGCCTCCTTACTGACCTGCTGCCCCACTGTAGGCTGTGGGCCGCATATGACAGACTTAGAAGGGAGATGTACCATGGGAGGCTCCGCACAAGTGCACTGGTGCCTGTGCCTCCGTTTGCCCGCCTGACACTTCCTCAGGCCTCAGCGCTTCCCCGAGGGCTGAAGAGGCCCGCTGTCACCTGTACCTGCACTGGGAGAGTCCTTTTCCCTATTTGCTCCCCCACCCAGACAACCTTCTTGAGGGGCCGCTTGCCTAGACCCAGAGCAGCCCCTAGCGTTCACCTCGATTTGCTGCACAGGTACTGCCTGCAGCTTGTGGAATGGCAAACAAGCAAACACGGCTGCCAACACTCACTGCGTAGCACTTTGTGCCGGGCATGCGGCACTTTCACCTCAGGCCCCCTCAGCCAACAAGTCCATGTGACCTGCTTCACACAGCAGGTGCATGACCTCAGCCACTTTCGCCTCAGACATGAAGTGGTTGTAAATATCGGTTCCCGCGATGAAAAATGGAAAATAGAAAAAATGCTGACAGTTGCCAAAAAATCTGCCAGTCACCAGGTCACCTAGGTTAATAATGACAAAAGTAGCCCAACTGTAGCCCGTCATATACCTACCTGGGCTACCAATGGGCTCCTAGCAAGCCCAAAGGCAATCACAGTCATTGGACAGCACCATAGCCCAAAATCCCAGGGGGGGCAGAATTCCGTTTGGTCAGCTGATATTTTTGTTTTTGCTGCTGTGTTTCCTACTGCCCTGCACTGGTGGAATTTATATATATATATATATATATATAGGGTCGCAAAGGATTCACAATCCCTTCCGATCTCCTGCAGAGATCGTATTGGCTGCCAACACTTCATCAAGGACATTTTGGCAGCCATGTTGGGACTCAGCTTCAGCTGAGTCCCCAATAAAAATGTAAAAAAATAGGAAAAGGGGCCAGGGTACCTCAGGACAAAAAAGTATTTAAAAAAAAAATAATTCAGCAGATGTCATGGTTGATCCGCTGGTCTGGCGAAATTTAAAAAAAGATAAGCGCGGGTTCCCCCTCTTGTTTTTTGATAAGCCCCAGGTGGGCCAGGTCCCGGGGGCATTGTTATTTTAATGTGGGGGGCTGCCTGCCCCTCCGCTGCCCCGGGGACCACCAATTCCCAGGTCATAAAGTAAGCATGGAGCGGGGGGGACAGTGCACCCCCCCGCTGCCCTGGGGACCACCACCTCCCCGGGGCATAAAACAAGTGTTCATGGGCCCATGTGGTCCCCTGCTGCAGTGGGGACCACCACTACCCCGAAGCTTGCAGCAAATATGGTGCAGGGTGTGGCCATCCCCCTGCTGCCCCAGGAACCACCACTTCCCCAGTGCATAAAGCAAAAATGAAGCAGGGGTGTGTGGCTCCCCGCTGCCCTGGGGAATACCACCTCCCAGGGGCTTTAATGTATTTATATGCAGGCGGCTGTGCAGCACCCGCTTGCAGCCCCGGGGACCACAACCTCCTTGGGGCAAAGTGTAAAAAATAGAAAGGGGGGCCGTAGTGGACCCTACAACCCTGGGGACCCTCACATCCTGGTTATTCGATGTGGGAGGGGAGCTGCGTGGCTCCCCTCATGGAGCCACTGATGGCCCTGGGGACTGCCATCCCCCAGGCCTGACTCCTGCTATGTTTCAGGGTGCCCTCCCCTGAGATATAGGCCCTCATTATAACATTGGCAGTAAATCCTGCTTACCGCCACCGTGACGGCCGCCAAAATACCGCCACGGTGGCGGATATCCGTTCACCATATTATGACACACACTCCAAACCGACAGAATAGAGCCACATACACAAATCTGCCAGCCCAAAGTTCAGTGGTAAACTGTCGGTACCAACACCCATACCGTTACGCCAACAAAACAACGCCCACCACATCATGACCCACAAATCACTACGGCAGACATTCAACGCGGTGAACCATTGGCGGTGCACACTGCTGCGCTCAGAATGGACACCCAAATACTAAACTACACAACATTGGCCAATTAAAAAAAACACACCTGACAAGTCCATCAGAATCCATTGCAAGGAAGATGGAGCTATGGTGGAGAATCGTGGACAGGGTGAACTCTGTGGTACAGCATCCAAGAACAAGGAACGACATTAGGAAGAGGTGGGACGACCTACGGGGGAAGGAAAATTCTGTGGCAGCAAGGCACCAGCACACCATACAGAGGACTGACGGTGGACCCCCACTTCCTCCCCCACAGCTCACAGCATGAGAGGAGCAAGTCTTGGTATTACTGCATCCTGAAGGACTCACTGGAGTTGCCGGAGGACTGGACACTGGTGAGTCAACATTTAATACTTATCACCCCCATACCTCCATGCCATCTCACACCCTCACCCTCACTCCAATCACTCCACTCCATCCCACACACGGCACCAACGCAGATGACTAACCCCAATGCCAAGCCCTGCATGCCATACCAATGCATGTACAGCCCTCCCAGCCCTGCACGGACACCCATCACCAAAGCCTGCACAGCATAGGGGTACTAACAATCCTACAATACATCACCATACACATTCAAAGGTGGCATGGCAACAGCAACGAAAGAGGGGAAGATAGGGATGTACGATATGTCACAGACATGAAGCATAATACATTACTTAAATCCCCACAGGTGCCTCAGCCAATCTCAGCGGAGAGGAGGTGCCACGACTATCCAGTCCCCCAACAAAAGATGCCCCCAGTGATGACAGTAACTTTGGACTTCTGGATCTGGATGAACTACCTGGCCCATCAGGGACCACTGGTCAGTCGATCACCCAAGCCCACTCCCAGTCCACCACAGAGCCTCCCCCATCAGTCTCCAACACCACAGCACCCACCCAGCGTACCCACACCTCTGTCCCAAGGACACATCAATGAGCAGTGTGCCTACCTGTAGAGGGACCCAAGTCCACATCTCGCCCCCAAGACAATCATGGACCTGGGGTCAGTGGCAGTGGGCACACCATTCAGTGGACAGGGGCACAGGGCAACAGGGACACTGGGAGGACAGCTGTGTGCCAGGGAGAGGACAGGCCCAGGGAACCGACTCTCCACGAGGCACTCACTAATGTCCTGGGGGCTTACCAACAATCCCAGGACACCATGAGTCAGATCCTAAACAACATGCAGGAGAACATGTGGTTGCAGGAGGAACACCATCAGGAGATCAGGGAGGACTTGCAGGACCTCAACAGCACAATGATCTCCATAGCAGGGGTGCTGGCAAACATAGCCAACATCAAGCGGAAATGGACAGCACAGCAGCGGGCCCCTACCACTAGCCAGTCTATTGACCAGCCCACCACATCCGCTGCAGCTAGTGGACAGGAGGCCCTGCCACAGGACCCACAGGCCACCAACATTCACCCCATCCCTCCTCCCTCTTCCCGCCACACCATCCCTAAGAAACTTTTCCTTGCCCAACTTGACCTCTTCCCTCCCCCATGTCCTGCCCGTAAGAGCAGGGTCTCAATGACCCAGCCCAGCACCTCAGCCAAACAGTCCATGCGGACAGTGGAGGCACCTCCTAGTCATGGAGGCAAGACAGTGAAGGATCCCACTCCACCAGCCAGGAAGGGGAAGAAGCCCTCAACTCTTGCCATGAAGGGGAAGGAGTCCTCAACTCCTGCCATGAAGGGGAAGGAGCCCGCACCTCCTGCCATGAAGGAGAAGGAGCCCTCAACTCCTGCCATGAAGGGGAAGGAGCCCACGACTCCTGCCATGAAGGGGAAGAAGCCCTCAACTCCTGCCATGAAGCGGAAGGAGCCCTCGACTCCAGGAGGGGCTGGCAGGGTGACACCACCAGTGCTCAGGAGCCCTCACCTCCAGCTGAGGCAGTGCAGCCCACTCCTCCAGCAGAGGCTGCATCTTCACCTGATAAGACAGTGCAGCCCTCACCTCCAGCAGAGGCTGCCCAGGAGGCACCTTCACCTGCTGATACAGTACAGCCATCACCTCCAGCAGAGGCTGGCAGGGTGACAAAACCACCACCAGTGGTTATGGAGCACTCACCTCCAGCTGTGGCAGTGCAGCCCAATCCTCTTGCAGAGGCTACACCTTCATCTGCTGAGGCAGTGTAGCCGTCACCTCCAGAAGAGGCTGCCCAGGAGGCACCTTCACCTGCTGACACAGTGTAGCCCTCACCTCCAGCAGAGGGCATGTAGGCCACCACCCTGGGACTGCTGTACAAGGATCCCCCTCCAGAACCAGTGGCAAGTCACCCACCTGAGAGACTGTGACCTTGCCCTCCCCAGCACAGAGTAATGGGCATGAAGCCCCCTCCACAACCAGTGGGCAAGTCACCCACCTGAGCGACTGTGACCTTGCCCTCCCCAGCACATAGAAATGGGTCTGGAGCCCCCTCCAGAGCCAGTGTGCAAGTCACCCACCTGAGAGACTGTGACCTTGCACTCCCCAGCACAGAGTAATGGGCATGGAGCCCCCTCCACAACCAGTGGGCAAGTCACCCACCTGAGAGACTGTGACCTTGCACTCCCCAGCAGAGAGAAATGGCCATGGAGCCCCCTCCAGAACCAGTGGGCAAGTCACCCACCTGAGAGACAGTGACCTTCCACTCCCCAACACAAAGAAATGGGCATGGAGCCCCCTCCAGAACCAATAGGCAAGTTCCCAAATTCAGCTGAGGTGCCCCCCACCCCCCATCCCTCTAAGGTGCCTTCCCACTTGCAAACTGATGCCCCTGCAGAGTTCTGTGCAGATGATGTCAGGAAACAAGTTGGCCTTGGACTGTGCCCTGTGGCCATGTGGGCCCTTAGTACTTTGGAATGGGCGTTGGCCATTTATGGACATTTGTACATATCTATTATTTATCCAATTGGTTCATTTGGTGGCTGTTCCCATTCAATACATTCTCATTACTGCCTTCTTGTTGTCCTTGCATTATTATGCTGTGTGTCGTGTACCATTGTGTTTCGTCTGCAGCTAGTTGTGTGTATGGTGTGTGTGTCTGGTGTGTGTTGTGCGTGTGTGTGTCACTCTCCTGTTCCTCCCTCCCTCCCTCCCTCCCTTGTGTGCTAGGCGACTGTACTCACCGTCGTCGTCTTCGTCTGCGTTGGTGTTCCAGGTGGTGCATGGCGTAGAAGAGCATCGGGAAAACTTGCAGTTCCAGTTCCATGGCGGCTTTGTCCTTCTCTGTGTCTCTGATGGTGAGTCTTTCATCTTCTGTGCAGTATTTCCGCCAGGCTTTTGATGGTATTGGTTTCGGCCCAGAAATCGTGGACGGTACTTTGTCTTCCACCTGGCTGTTGATGGCAACCGACAGCGTGCGTGGTATTAACGCCCTGGCGGATGGTGTGGTACATTGGCTGTCTATGGGAGTTCTCACCGCCATGGTCATAATTTGGCGGTAATTACCACCAGCATGTTGGTGGTATTTCTGCCACTTTATCACTCATCGCCAATGTCATAATGCTGTGAAGCTGCTGCCAAGTCATAGCAAACACTCCCGTCCGAAGAAGGGAGAGCTGTCAAACAGCTCTCCCTTCATTCGAGCAGAGGTTTCCTCTGTCTGCCTGTCTGAGGAGAGGCAGGCAGGCACACAGAGGAAACTGATCTCACAGCTAAAGCAGCTCCCTTTCTGAGACAGCAATGATGGCTCCCACAGGAGGTGAAGAGCCAGCTGGGACTATGGGGGTTTTCACGTTCCCCCCAGAGTCCCCAACATTGTGACTGGGCCTCCCTAAAAAAAAAAACAGCCTATGCCCCAGGTAATATGGTCTAGGAAGGGGGGCGATGGACAGCCCTCCCCCAAAAAACAAATAGCCAGTCACTGAGGGATCGTCCTGGGGAGGGGGCCGCAGGGCCTCCCTCTCCCAAAAAAATAAATAAATGTTTAGGCCAGGCCACAGGGGATGGGATCCCCAGGGCCGAGATCAGCCTAGGGGCAGGGGCATGCAGTCCCCCTAAAAAAAAATATATATTTATGCTGGGCCCAGGGGGATGGGGTCCCCAGGGCTGGTATCGGCCTGAGGAGGGGGAGCCATGCAGGGTTGGGTTGTTATAGGGGTTGGCCACAGGCCAAGCCCTGCGGACAACCCCCACTGTGCACAGCCTAAGGTCTTAGTAGAGCAGGATTAAGTGGTTATAGGGGTTGACCACAGGGAATGGACGCAGCCCAGTCCCTGCAGACAACCTCTCTTGCGCACGGTCAGAGAATGTGTGCAGCGGTGGTTGCATTAACGTATAGTAATGAAAATTACTATACATAAAAAAAACATAGAAATTCACTGAAAAAAAATGGTTACAGTGACATTATAGTTAGGAAATGGGATTAAAAAAGCCATTAAATTCACTTAGATATTAGGGGGACGTATTAGTTAGGCTCCCATTTTAAATGTACAAAACCACAGAAATTCACCAGTTCTAGTTAGAGTTATCTCAAATAACTATAACTCGCACCCTCGCCATGCACTGGTAACTACCCCACAAATTATGGCATGCATGACGTCTTTCATAACATCATTGATAATATTAATGTAATATTTGCAGAAAAAATTTTGACGGACAAAAGTGTGCATGGTAGGGGACCGAGTTATTGTTACCTTAGGACACGAGTTATAGTTACTTGAGATATCTCTAACTATAAGTGGTCAATTTCTATGGTTTTGTACGTTTAGAATGGGAGCATAACTATAACTTCCCAATAACCTTTGTTTTTGTAAGTGAATATATATATATATATATATATATATATATAGAGAGAGAGAGAGAGAGAGAGAGTGAGAGATACAAGAGATACATGTATATATTCACTGAAAAAACAAGGGTTAACGGGTTAATGTAACGCTATAATTAGATGAAAACTCATTGACAATGTAATGTTTTAAACTTAAAAAACACTGAAATTCACCTGTTATAGCTATCTCAAGTAATTATAACTTGTGCCTTAAAGAAACTATAACTCATACCCCTGACATGTACAGTTTTGCCATCAATGATGTAATTTAAAATGTTGCAGTGATGTTATTACTGATCTCATAGAACCTGTCAAGAATGATGCAGTATCTGGGGCATTTACCAATGCATGATGAAGGTGCAAGTTATAGTTGCTTTAGGGCACGAGTTATAGTTACTTAAGTTAACTATCACTTGTGAATATCTGTCTTTTTTAATTTAAAACATTAAGTTGCCACCGAAATGTACACCTAACTGTAACATTACTTTATGCAAATCTTGTTTATACGCCTGACACACTCATGACCCGCTAATACCTGCATAGTCTGTCATGAATACCTAATTATGTGGAAAATGTGCACTTATGCAAGGGTTGAGTCAACAGCTCCTCTCAGTAGTCCAAATGTTTTTCAAAGATGAGTTCATGTTTGTCCCCCTGTAAGTATAAACCTAATACATATGTTAGCAACAGCAAATATTGGCGCCAAAGCAAAATATTGACAATAGTAAAATGTTCCATTTAAAAATTCAGTCAAATGGCAGAACACATTTTTCTCCATTATGTAGTGCCTTAATGATGCTTTCTGTAGTTTATGCAAGGATATCATTTATAGATGTAGTCATAAATGTAAAGCTTTTGGTTCTATATTAATCATAGTGATATATTTTGCCATAGAGCCCTAAGATTATTTGTTGATTGATCTCAATGTAGCCAACGTGTTTCACCCAGTAGACGGCATGCAAGCTTAAGGCTTTCTCAAGACTAAGGGCCCGATGTAGCAAATTCCGAATTTGCGACTCGCAAATTGCGAGTCTGAGCGACTTGCAATTTGCGAGTCGCAATCCCAGATGCAGGATGGTGTCCCTGACACCATCTGCGAATCGCAAGGTGGTTGCAAAGACCCACCTCATTAATATTAATGAGGTGGGTCGCAATTTGCGACCCCCTTGCGATTCACAGCACTCACAGGGATGGTGGCCTGCTGGAGACAGCAGACCACCATGTCTGTGACTGCTTTTAAATAAAGCAGTTTTTTTTTTGTATTGCAGCTCGTTTTCCTCAAAGGAAAACGAGTTGCAATACAAACGAAAAAATGAAACGTTTTTGTTTAATTTTTTCAGAGCAGGCAGTGGTCCATAGGACCCCTTCCCTTTTGCGAATGGGTTACCACCAGTGTGACACTGGTGGTAACTGCGAATTGCTTTGCGACCGCGGTCACAAAGCAATTTTGCATCGTGATGCAAATCGCAAATAGGAAGGGAAACACCCCTTGCTATTTGCGACTTACATTCCCATTTTGCGAGTCGGTAACCAGGTTACCGACTCGCAATGTGGGAATGAGCATCGCAATGTGCTTTTTGCATGTCGCAAACAGCGAAATTCGCTGTTTGCGCCATGCAAAAAGTTTTGTACACCTGGCCCTCAATTAAGAACGATAGAAAAGCTGTGTATGCAATTATATTGTATGTTAAATGATGTGTATCATTTAATGATGCCACACTGGTAGTGAAAACACTGCACTTATATTGAAACACTGCACACATGTGCCTATGATTAATCTTTACACTGATGACAAATGAAAGTGCAGTGTAATAATAATTATTACTGTTTAAACAGCCAATAATAGCAATCAAGCTATGAAAAATGTTTAGGTTACTAATTCGCACAGTAACATACTAAAATGACACAGGATGTCTTAATATTTTACAATAACCAGTTGTGTAGTTCTCCATCCTTGTTAAGAACCTGCTTGACCATGTCAAATTGTATTATCAGTTCACCCTCATGTTTGCGAAGGGTCAGTTCTTGGTTCCCCCCCTTGGATTTTTCTTTTGTCTTTCTATTCGATAAAACATGAATATATGTTGATGATGTTCCTCATAATGTTTAGCCAGTAGTAGTATTTTACCCATTTTCTGAATGTTTCTGTAGTGCTCCTGAATTCTCAGTTTAAGTGGTTAAATGGTACTCGCTATGTAGGTTTTATTACAACGACATGTGATCATGTATATGACAAAAGTGCCCTCACAGTCTATCCTGTCACTAATGTACTGCTGTAGGCCTTTTATAGTAGAAACCAAAGTTTATTTTTTCTTACTTTACAAATAGAGAAGTTCCTGAAGGCATAAAAGCCTTTAGGTTTGTCCAGGAATGTGCTACCTTTTCTTCTGTCATCTGTGAAAAAGGATCTCCATAAGTTTTGGCACAAGTTGGGTGCCCTCTTGAAGCTCATTTGTGGGAATAGATGTAGACTATTTGTTATTTCTGGATTAATACTTAGAAAAAGACAATATTTGCGTAGAATTCTTCTAATAAGGTAATTTCCCTTAGAAAATTCAGTAATGAAACTAATCTGTGGTTTGGTAGTTGTTATTTTATGTGAGTCTTTCTGAAGTACTCTTCCATCAATTTGTTCAACTTCCTGCTTGATTTGGTTCAGGGTGGTAGGATCATAACCTCTTTTACCTAGTCTGGTGGCGATTTAATTTGATTGTAGCAAATAATTATCGTTTTTGCTACAATTTCTTCTTGTTCTTCAAAATTCTCCTCTGGGAATGTTGGAGATAAAAGTTTTGGGAAGACAGCTGGTAGCATGTAATACTTAATTAGATGCTGTTGTTTGCCTTTGTAGTCTGCTGTGTAATTGGTTGACTTCTTTGTAAATGGTCAAATCCAGATATTCCATTTCCTGTATGGAGATAGAGGATATTACTGTTATTCCCCAATTTTAATGGACAATGCCTTAATATAGTCTGTCAATGAAGATTGTAAGCCTTGTCATATCAGTAGGCCATCATCAATGGATCAACCCCAAAAGAAGATGTTATTTTTAAAGTTTTCAAATCTTTTGTTTCACAGAGACTATTTTTCCACTCCACCCAATACAATGCGGGCATACGGTGGTGTGAATTTTGCTCCCATAGCAGTCCCTTGTTGTTGCAAGTAGATGTTATTTGTTGAATATGAAAAAATATTGGATACACATAATTCTAACAATCCAATGACCATCATTTTTCCCTCTAGCAGAAGCACTGATCATGTAACTAATGCTTTATAGATTGCTTCCAAATCGTCTTTGTGTGTTATGGAGGTAAATAGACTCACAACATCTATTTTTGCTAAAATGTAGTAAGATTTCCAGTCAATTTCATCCAGTTTCTTAAGAACATCTTTGGTATCCTCAATATATAAGGGCAGGATCTTCAGTTCATCATCAATGTTTTCCCCCATTAGTAGAACAGATTAAGTCAATCCCTAATATGATAGGCCTTCCTTTTGGAGAGAGGGAGCCAGTTTTTTGTAGCTTCGGGAGTATGTACATGGTTGCCATCACTGGATATTTGATACAGCTGAGTGTTACTTGGCCTTTATTATACTATTTAACCAAGAGTATTAATAACCTTTTTGTGTATCTGGCGTAGGGTTGCTTAGTAGTTTTTTCTTTAATAGCAAATTATATCTTCCAGTTTTTGATTGACTTCCATCAAATAGTCTCCAGTTTGTAGCTTAACTATGTTGCTCCCCTCCTTTGTCAGCCTCTTTGATTATTATTTCAGAATTTTAATGTAAGTCTTCAATGCCTCTAGGTGTTCCTTAGTTTGGTGTTTGGGGAGATATTTATTCTGAGAAATGTACTTCTGGTCTTATTTATCCTAGTCGTATAAGACTGCTGTATAGAATAAATGTACTGAATTCCCTGGAGAGAGGACTGGTGTAAAGTTTGATTTGGGGATGAGCTTACTTTCCTATGTGTGGGCCGTAACAATTCCAAATTTCACAGCTGTCATCATATATTTATTGAAGTGTGTTTTTATGGGGACATCCTCAGTTTCTGAAAGATGAGCGAGTAAGTAAAAATTCTCCTGATCATGTACCATAAAGTTACTAGTTATCTGTTGTTTTGAAAGTGAACTGGTCATATGTGGTTTGTCAGCAAAGAAGGCTTGCAGTTGCAGTCAAAGGATAAACGTGAATAGATCAATTTTTGTTTTCATTAGACCCCATCTACCTGTTAGTGTTTCAGATTGCTCATTGAAATAGGTGTTGCACTTTGAAACATACTCAATAACAGACTCAAGTGCTAGAGATAAAGTACAACACATTTAGGCCCTCATTACAACCCTGGCGGTCGGTGATAAAGCGGCAGTAATACCACCAACAGGCTGGCGGTAAAAAAAAATGGGATCATGACCATGGCGAAACTGCCAACACAGACAGCCACTTTAACACTCCGACAGCCACAGCGGTAGCAAGAAACACTGCGGCGGTAACCGCCAACAGACAGGCAGAAGACAATGTACCGCCCATCCTATCACAACAAACCAATCCGCCAGCTTTTCCGGGGTGGTACAAACACCATCAAAAGCATGGTGGAAACAGTACCCAGAAGGGGAACCACTCACCTTTCGACACTCAACAAAGAACCAGAACGCCATGGAGCCCGAACTATAGGTCCTGCCCATGCTGGTGTATCTGCTAATACACCAGGAACACCAAAGAAGGCGGCGGTGACGACCACGGTGAGTACTGCACCTAGCACACAGGGGAGGGAGGGAGGAAAAAGAGAGTGACACACACACGCAACACGCCCACCCCGACCCTCACCCACAACACCATACACACAAACACATGCAGCAACAGTACATTTACACCCGTGACCCCCAGGAAGAACGCAAGGACAAAAGGAATTGAGTGCAAATAGTGATATTTAGAAATATGCAGATAAAGTTAACGATTGTAAACAACAGTACATACAAATTTTTACAATATGTACAGAAGGCCGTACTCTGTCCTTTGCAAAAGTTCATGGCCCAGTGGGCAAAAAAACATGGGCGAAGTCCACACTTGATTCCTGCCTCAAAACGGAGAGAACACTGCAGGGGCATCAGGTCGAAAACACACAGGCACCTACGGGGGAAGGGGAGGAGGGGCACCTCAGCCGGAAGATGGTACTAAGCCACGGCTCCTGGAGGGGGCAACATGCCCACTGCTTGGTCCTGGGGAGTGCAAAGCCACAGTCTCTCAAGTGGGTGGTATGCCCACTGCTTGGTCCTGGGGAGTGCAAGGCCATAGAACCTCAAGTGGGTGCTTTGCCCACTGCTTGGTCCTGGGGAGTGCAAAGCCACAGTCTCTCAAGTCTCTCACGTGGGTAGTTTGCCCACTGCTTGCTCCTGGGGATTGCAAAGCCACAGTCTCTCAAGTCTCTCAAGTGGGTGGTTTGCCCACTGCTTGGTCCTGGGAAGTGCAAAGCCACAGTCTCTCAAATGGATGCCTTCTTCCACTGGTTCTGGAGGGGGCCTTGTGCCCAGTCTGCTTCATCCTGCCAACGAAAGTGATAGTGGATGCATATCTCCACTGGTTCTGGAGGGGGCCTTGTGCCCAGTCTGCTTCAACCTGCCAAGGAAAGTGATAGTGGATGCATATCTCCAGTGGTTCTGGAGGGGGCCTTGTGCCCAGTGATGCTGCACCTGGGGTGTGGCAGTTCCCATTCCCTCACCTGGGTGTCTGAGGCACGAGATGTGCAGGGAACAGGTAGCATGATACTCCATGGAGGCAGAGGCAGACTCCATCCTGCGACGAATTAGGCTGCAAACTGCTGGTATTTCCGGTGCTGGTGGTGGTGCTTCAAGTGGTGGATAGAGGGTCCAGGCCGCCTCCTGCATCCCCAGACGGCTGCCCACTGGGGATACTGCTGATGAGATGTCTAGTGGCACCGGCTGGGCATGTGGCGGTGCAGATGGTGGTGCAGGTGTCAGTGCTGGCCGTGGTGCAGATGCTGGTAGTAGTGGAGGGAGACAACATGGCGTCTCCTGCAGCCTCGGACGGATGCCCACTGGGGATGATGCTGCTGATGTTGATGTTGATGTTGTTGTAGCAGCGGCGGTGCAGGTGGTGGTGCAGATGGCGGTGCCTGCGGCAGTGCTTTCGGCAGTACAGGTTGCTGGGCTGTCTATACTGATGGTGGGCACCAGTCCCTCACCTGGAGGTTCCGAGGCCTGAAGTGCCTTGCCTTGGGTTTTCTTCCCCTTCCCCACCTTGGCAGACGCTGCTGGGACCTTGGCACTGGCAGATGCAGTTTTGGAGGAGGCCTTGCTGGGTGGGTCGTGCTTCTTGGCCGTGCTGCATGCTGGCACCTTCTTCACCTTGGCAGGTGGCGGAATGGGTTGGTCCTTTGCAGGAGTCGGTGGCACATTGGCAGCCCTGACGGGTGCCCCCTTTGATCCCCTGGGACTTTCTGGTAGCACAGCGGACGGGTGACTTGGTGCTGACCTGGGATCTTGACACCCTGGCCCGAGGGGAAGGACGGAGGGGGGAAGGCGTAGGGAAGAGGTCAATGTTTACCAGGAAAAGTTTTTTGACACACTGGGACGGGAAGATGGAGAGGGTAAGGGAGTAGAGGAAGTGGGAGTGGTTGTAGGAAGTGTAAGTCTGCTGAGTTTGGGTGAAGGTGCATGGGCTGGATGCTGTTGTGAGGTTGATGGCTGTTCGGTGGGTGCATGCTTGCGTTTGTGTACTTTGGGAGAAGGGGTCACCGACACAATGGGAGAGGACAAAGGGGACGTGTGCATGGTTGTGGGGGTGGTGACTGCTCCTGAGGGCTGTAATGTGATGGGTGTGCTGGTGATAGACGTAGTGGATGAGGATGTAGTGCATGCAGGTGTGAGTGGAGATGATACTGGGAGGGGGGTGGACGACGAGTAGGAGGGAACACAGTGGAGGCAGTGGATGTTGGTGTGTCTGCATGGGGATGGTGTTTATGTGAGTGCCTGTGTGATGAAGTGTGGTGCTTGTGTTTGCCCTTGCCACTTCTGTGTGTTGATTTGGGTGCTGGTCTGAAGGTGTGCTTGGGATAGGCTGGGATTGGGACTGGGTAGAGGAAGTTGGAGGGAGGAGGCTAGACACAGGGACAGTGGCTGCCATCAGTGCTGAGGCCAGAGCCTGAAATGCTCTCTGTTGACACCCCAGATGGCATTCAGAATAGTTGACTGCCCAACAATGAGGGATCTCAGGAGGTCAATAGCCTCCTCACTGAGAGCAGCAGGGCTGGCTGGGGGAGGGCCTGAGGTGCCTGGGGAGAAGGAGATGCCCACCCTCCTGGGTGAGCGGGCACAGGAAACACTCTGAGGGGCTGCTGGGAGGGCGGTGCTGGTAGGGGGATGGCGGCTGTACCTGTTGTTGGTGTGGCCACAGAGGTGTCCGCCACCGCCAGGGAGCTTCCATCAGAGGAGGAGTCGTGTCACTGGTCTCCCCTCCTGTCCCCGTCGTGGTGCTCCCCTCGCCCTCCGTCCCGCTAGTGCCTTCACCCTCGGTGGATTCGGCCTCATGGGCCATGTGGGATTCAGCTCCCTCCGTCGCCGGTGTCTCTGCTCCTCCGCCAGATGATGCTAATGCACACAAGGACAGGGTGACAAAACACAAAAGGGGGGGAGAGACAGAGGATACACTTGGTCAATGCCAGCAACAACACTACGGTTGGCGTACACAACACACAGGGAGCTGCCCTATGCACTAGGCCATGCCCAACCAGTCACTAAGGTAGTCACAAGCCCATGGGGTACAATGCCTAATGCCAGCAACTGCACACCTGACACCCACAGGACCCTGCCCAGTAGTAGATGCCCACTAACACCATTGGGTTTGGAGTGCTTCAGAGGCTGCACACAAGGGACCTACCCTGCCATGATCACCCTGGTCTAGGGGCACCCACAGCCCACATACCCCACCCAGCTAGCTCCTTAAGCGCGCAAAGTCAAGATTCAGAATCTGTACTCACCCCCTTGTGGCTGCTGTGATGCCCTCAAGTGCCCATCCAACTCCGGATAGGCCACCGCCAGGATGTAGAACATCAGGGGGGTCATGGTGCGACAGGCACCCCTTCCACATTGGGAAGCCAGCACCAGCTGGGCCTCCGCCGTTTTCTTGGTCCAGTGGCGCAGGTCCTCCCATCTCTTGTGGAAGTGGGTGCTCCGCCTGTGGTAGACCCCCAGGGTCCACTCCTCCTTGGCGTTGGCACGCCAAATACCCTTTTTCTGGTGGGCGCTGAGGGAAAATACAGCAGAAAAGGAAATTACTCACCCGTCCGGACCGGCATACTTATTGACCCCCAGTTCCCACCCATGCCCTGACGCACATACACTGACCACCTCTCATGCAGCACTAAGGCCAGGATGCATCAGCACCCCCTCAACATGTGGCTTATATCCACACCACTCCAAACATGCATTGCCCACACATCATGCTCACAGTGTCCTCACCTGTTTGTCTGGAGCACCGTAGAGTAACGTGTACTGTGGTAGGACCCATCCACCAGTTTCTCCAACTCCTCCACAGTGAAGGCAGGGGCCCTTTCCCCAGTCACTCTAGCCATTGTCACTTCCAGACTCAGGTTAGAGCAGCACTTGCAGTGTAGGTCCTCTCCTGTTGACGGTCAGGTAGCAAGTGAATGAATAGTTAAAAAATGGCGGTGACGTCCGCGGCGGTGCGTACCGTCACCGCCGGCGTATATCGCCATTGGCTCCTGGAGCCCATAGGGACCAATAATAACCACTGCGAATCTGTGCGGAGGTCATCGACCGCCTACCGCGACGTCACACACCTACCGCGACGTCACACAATGCCAGCGTACTTACCTCATTTCCACTTGTCCCTCCTCACAGGTCAGGCAGCCACCATTTCAGGGGGGCACATGGCATGGCACCTAACTGTGTCACAGCAGAGACTGGCCCATCAACTGACTCTAGACTTCACATACTGCTTGTGTGACCTAAGTTCAGCAACAGTTGTGCTTTCTATGTGGAAATATGACCTTCTGCTCACCGTTCTCCTCCATAGGCTACAACCGCTGAGGCAGATGATGAGATGGCGGCACCCTTCGGTGTACAGACCCCTGGTGGACCTGTCAACAATGGAGGACAGACACATTATCATGACATACAGACTTGATCGTGGCACAATTCAAGAACTGTGTGCTCAGTTGGAGCCAGACCTGATGTCAGCTATCCGCCAGCCCACAGGAATACCCCCTCTAGTGCAGGTTCTGTCGGTGCTGCATTTCCTGGAAAGTGGTTCCTTTCAAACTACAGTGGCCATGGCATCAGGAATGTCTCAGCCAATATTCGCCAACGTGTTGTCCAGAGTGTTGTCTGCCCTGCTGAAACACAAACACATGCCCAGCTACATCGTGTTGCCCCAGGTGGATGATTTGGCCACAGTGAAAGCTGACTTCTATGCCCTGGGACATATCCCCAACATCATTGGTGCCATTAATGGTACACATGTGGCATTTGTTCCCCCCAGAGAAATGAACAGGTTTACAGGAGTTGAAAAAGCTATCACTCGATGAATGTACAGATGGTGTGTTTGGCGGACCAGTACATCTCCCATGTGAATGCTAAATACCCTGGCTCTGTGCATGACGCCTATATCTTGAGGAATAGCTGCATCCCTTATTTGATGGGCCAACTCCAGAGGCACCGGGTGTGCCTAATAGGTGAGCCCAAGGTCCCCACCCAGTATAAGTAGGTGTCTGGGATGGGGTTGTCCCTAAGGGTTAGTGTGTGTATAACAGTTGTCCCTCGATATTTACAGGTGACTCTGGTTACCCCAACCTCTCATGGCTACTGACCCCAGTGAGGAATGCCATGACAAGGGCAGACGAACGTTACAATGAGGCACATGGGCGTACAAGGAGGATTATTGAAAGGACTTTCGGCCTCCTGAAGGCCAGGTTCCGGTGCCTCCATCTGACAGGTGGATCCCTGTACTACTCACCGAAGAAGGTGTGCCCGATCATCGTGGCATGCTGTGTGTTGCACAACCTGGCCTTGAGACGTCGGGTGCATTTTCTGCAGGAGGATGAGCCTGGAGATGGTCTTGTGGCAGCGGTGGAGCCTGTGGACAGTGAGGAAGAGGATGCAGATGAAGAAGATGTGGACAACAGAACAAACATTATACAGCAGTACTTCCAGTGACCCACAGGTAAGAGACTTTAACTCAACTTTACTTTTCAGTAATATTTTGGACATTGTACATGGCAGCCTCTTACCCTCTGTCTATGGACACTGACTGTAGCCTTTGGATTTCCTATTTTCCAGATCTGAGTGCCCCATTCTAGCTCCTGCTATATGTACTGCTGCCCACCAAAGGTCATCCTGTAGTATATTTCACTGAACATATACGTTGCAAAGCTTTGATAATGTTGTCTTAATACACTTTTCGAATCATTACACTGACTCCAGTATGATATTTGTTTCAAGGGTGTTTATTTTTGCGCCAATAAGTATGGGGGTATGTGCAAGGGGCTGGGGTGATGGTGGAGGATTGTCCAGTTAGAGTCCAGTCTCTTGGTATCACAGGTGCACTGTCCAATGGGGCATAGGAAGGGGAATAATGGCAGTTCAAGGTGGACAGGGTGCCAGAGTGGGACAGAAGGGTGACAATCAGGAGAGTCTTATTTCCTGGCGGGGGTCTTGGCAATGTTCTCTGTCTTCTGCCTGGATCACAGGGAACGTTTGCGGGGTGGTTCTTCATCTGCAGGGGGTGTGGTGCCGGTGGCCTGTTGTTCCTGTGGCAGGGCCTCCTGTCCACTAGCGCCGGAGGTGGAAGGCTGTTCCTCAGTGTGGCTAGTGTCAGGGGCCCTGTGGTGTGCCACTGCCTCCCTCATGGTCTTGCCAATGTCAGTCAGCACCCCTGCAATGGTGACCAGGATGGTGTACATTTTTGTTAGGTCCTGCCTGATCCCCAGGTACTGTCCCTCCTGCAGCCGCTGGGTCTCCTGCAACTTGGCCAGTACCTGGTTGTCCTGTGCCTCTGTCCCCTGAACCGTGTTCCCACTGCCACTGACCACAGGTCCCTGATCGTCCTGTGTTTGTGGGGTTGCCTGGGATCCCTGTAGTGGTGGACACACTGCTGATTGACGTGTCCTGGGGACAGTGGTATGGGCCCGCAGAGTGGGTGCTGTGCTGGTGTTTCCTGAGGGTGAAGGGTCTGTGGTGGGTTGGGACTGTGGCAGGGCAACCGACTGTCCAGAGGTCCCTGATGGGCCAAGTTGGTCATCCAGATCCAGGCATGCACAGCTGCTGTCAGCACAGTGGGCCTCTTCGGGGGGCTGGATGTAGCTGGCACCTCCTCTCCGGTGACGTTGGGTAGGGGTCCTGTTGGGATGCAAATGCATTGTTAATGTATCTGCGTGTGCCATCTTGTGCATGGATGTGTTTCCCTCTATGATTGTGCTTTCCCTGTCGGCTTGGCCTTGTGTGAGTGGTGATTTTGTGGGCTGAGTGATTCTCTCTATTGGGCATGCTGGGGTGATGGGTGCCCATGCAGGTCTGTAATGGGTGTCCATGCATTGTTGTTGCATGCAGGGCTTGGTATTGGGATGGGTGGGTTGTGCTAGTGGAGTATATGTGAGTTGGTGGAGTGATGGGGGTGAGGGTAGGGGTAGGAGTTTGTGATGGCATGCAGGTAGGGTGCCATAATAGTAAAGATTTGACTTACCAGAGTCCAGTCCTCCTGCTACTCCTGCCAGGCCCTCAGGATGCATGATCGCCAAGACTTGCTCCTCCCATGTTGTTAGTTGTGGGGGAGGAGGTGGGGGTCCACCGCCAGTCCTCTGTACAGCAATCTAGTGTCTTGAAACCACGGAACACACCTTCCCCCGTAGGTCGTTCCACCTCTTCCTAATGTCATTCCTGGTCCTTGGTGCTGTCCCACGGCATTGACCCTATCCACGATTCTCCACCGTAGCTCCATCTTCTTTGCAATGGAGGTCTGCTGCACCTGTGATCCGAATAGCTGTGGCTCTACCCGGATGATTTCCTCCACCATGACCCTTACCTCCTCCTCAGAAAACCTGGGGTGTCCTTGGGGTGCCATGGATGTGGTGTGGGTGATATGTATGAGGATGTGTAGGGTGATATGTGGGGTGATGTGTTGTGGTGTATGCTGTGATGTGCGTAAATGGTGTATGGGTGATGGTGGTCTATGCCTCTGATTCAGTGGGTGCTCCTGGCTTGTCTCTCTCTCAGTTGGCTATCTTTTTTTTCATTGTAAGGGGGTGTGGGTAATGTGGGTGTGTTTTTTATAGTGGTGTGAGTGTGTGGGTGTGGTGTGTGTATGTGTGTAAGGTGTGAATAGTTTGAATTGTCCAATGTGGTGTAGTTTTGTTTGAGTGTGTGTATTTTGAGCGTTGTGGTGTGTAACGCCAATGGTTTACAGCGGTTGAAAGACCGCTGCGTTGATTTGTGGGTCGTGATACTGCGGGCATATTCCTGTTGGCATAACGGTGTGGGTTTTGCTATAGCCAGTTTATCACTGACCTTTGGTCTGGCGGACTTGTATGGGTGTCTGTATTGTGGCGGTATTCTATGTGTGGGTCATAATGCCCGTGGCGGATTACCGCCGCAGTCACTGTATGTTCGCGACCGTCAGCATAGCGGTAGGCGGCATTTACCGCCAGGGTTGTGTTAACGCGTCCGTCTATGTCAATTTATACACATCAGGACTCGTTTTAGGTCGATGAACCTTTTGACCCAGTGGTGAGTCTCCGTAAGACGAGATTACCATGCATCAAATATATTTCACAATAACCATTAATGAACCTTCGGCGCACTTAGACTCAAATAACCACACCTTGAAGGAAGATTTGTGAATTTATTCCCTATTGATTACAATCTAATAGTAAACGTATTAATCTCAAACCAAGAAGCATAAAAGCATAATCACAAAGTGGCAATTACGATGAACTTTCAACAATGCAATGATCAGAATCATAGGATAGATACGTTAGAAGAGAATAGACCATAGTGCATGATAAACAACAGAATATCAATTCAGCATAGCTACATGTCAGTCACGTCAGTTCCGTCCGTCAAATGAATACCTCATCTAACCTCTGATTAGCATTAGCATGTTGGGCTTCATGCAAAACAATTTAGAACATCAATTTGGAAAACATCTAACTAAGATACCTAATTAAATATACAGCAGTTGGTACCTAGAAAAAAAGGCATATAGATACTGTTAGCATTTATAATTACCCTCCTCGAGTTAAGTCAGCATACAAGATCAGTCTTCGTCTTCAGGACATCAGATGGTTCACCGTCAATCTATCTAAAATGGAATCAAGGGACACTCTCCTCATATGGAGGAGAGTATAATAGGCGGGTTATAGGCTATGGTAATTTTGTCTAAGTCTCAAATCACCAAATAGAGTGACAGAGTTTCTGGATGCAATTGATGTCATCCCTTCCTAACTGCCCTTCGTCTCTTGTGTCATGAGTTTTTATCCCTTTTCTCATAATCCATTCCCCTAAAATTCTATTGGTTATTAACTACACCCCATCATTGGTAACCAATCAAATTATTCATTAAGTAATGCATTTGTTATTGCTTGATATTGAATTGTCTTTCAATTGGTCTTCATAATCAGCATTTTCCGTAGGTGGTACGTCCGGGGTTACTTCACCATCTTGGCACACGTCTCCGGTCAGTAGTTCTTTTCCCCTCGTCTCATCGTCCTTGAGAGTGTCCATTACTGTTTCGAAGCACATATCTTTTATACTAAAACTGCTAGCATGCGGATGGGAAGATTCCTCCATGTTTCAAGTTAATACAGAAAAGAACAATAGCTGGGTCATAGTCATTTGCGAGTCCGCACACAGAAAAGCAGGAAAAATAAGCTTTAAATGAGAGTTACACGGCGAGTTCGCAACTCATGCTAACTTAAGACATATACGTTTTAATGAATACAGTTTTGATTGTAATAATGCATATACCTTATTATTATTATTATTATTAGTCAACATTAGTGTTCATAAATGAGTAAATCTTCACGTTTATTAATGCATTTTAATTATTATTTATTAATATTGCTTTGCCAAGTGTAAGTGTTTCACGTCTATAATATATGATATTTATACTACGCTCTCTCAGTCCCTCCTCTGATGACGCACGTCATCACACAATTCTTCATTTTCAATTTTTCACCTTGCGCATAATGCGCATTTCAACATCTTGCCCTTTCTGTGAACTTTCCCACATTTCATTGAACATTTTCTCTCTTTCACTTTCTTCATTCTGTTTGACTCTTTTTGATAAGTTTCTTCTAATTTTGTCATTAATTTTGCATGCTCCCCATAATCCTAATAGACAAATTAAAACAATTAGTAGGCCCAACATAATTTTTGCAAGAACACCATTCCAAATATTGGTAAACCAGTTTCCTACCCGGGCAATTCCTTTTCCAAACTTTTCCCAAACTCCAGGTTCTTTCAGTTCCTTCAAATCTGTACTATCTCTAGTCAGGTTAGTAAGCATGTTTCTAATTTTCTTACTATTATCAGGTATGTAAGAGCAGCAATGACGTTCATTAAGCATTTTGCACACACCTCCATTCTTTGCTAAAAGAATGTCTAAAGCAAGCCGATTTTGAAGAGTCATAGCTCTTTCTGCAGCTAGTTCAGTATCCATTAATAATATTGCTCCTGTGAAGTTTGTCAGCATGTTATCCACAATAGTAGACAACTTTTGAATTTTCATAGAATTCAAGATAACCCCAACTGATGGGATTATTGCTCCAAATATGTCACCAATGACAGCCGCCACTGATTCTCGTTTTTGTCTAGAATGTTGTATTTCAGAAGATTTAGATATCTGTTTTAAGTCATCAATCTGGTATATCTTTGGGAAAACTATTCCCAAATAACATGTCCCATACCATCCCTTTGGGAGACGATAATATGCATTTAACCCACAGATGTAATAGATTCCAGGAATCGCTGGGTCTTGTCCATTTAACATGAAGGTCCATTTACTCTGAAACAAAAACACATGCCTACATTCACTCGTACCCACAAACAAATTGTCTTGATCAGATTTTGGTCTGTATATACATAGCCTACCTACGTGTAATGCATCTATAGCTAACTTGCCTTGTGTTTTAATGGCAGTGAAAGCATAATCATTTGCATAAGTACGTTTTTCTAAACCTTTTTCTAATTTCTCTTTTAGTGCTTTGCGTCTATCATCTGTGTGATCTAAAAAGCTTTTCTCTACAGAAGACAGTAAGCATGTTAAATTGTTGCGGTGTGCATAAGCTGTTCCAAATGTTAGTGTTGGCTCAAAGAATCCTCTCACTAATTTTATATCATGCTCTTTAGCTAGCTTATTTAGGAATTCAATTACAGGCACAAAAGAAAACACAACATCCAGATTTGAATAGAAGTATTGTACATGCTCTTGATTATAGAATCTCATTAGTAACAGGCTGCAGCTAATTCCATAAGTAAGAGGGAGACTATGATAAGTAACCCCCTCCTGCACAGATGAAGGAATTTTAGTACACACATAACAATCTTTCGTATCCATAGTTTCCACATACTCATTTAATAAGCGATAGAAGACGTTAGTAGAAAGTTCCCTCTTCGTATTAGTTCCCTCATGAAGATGTTTAGTATCTTGTTCGAATTTCTCCCACGGTGATAATTTATTAGTTGTAGTGGTAGTCTCAGGTTTTGAAGTTGCATTAATAGTTTCACTCTCTCTCCACGGCATTCCCACAATCACTCCCACAATTATGATTGCGCATACAACACCTATCATAAGTCCTAACCAACCACACACTTTACTTCCTTTGTTGCTATAAGCCATGTTTGTATAGTATCAGAATAGCAGATCAACAATCAACTTTAAGATGGCAAACTCTTTCTGCGTATTTACAGCGTCTTCTCTCACTCCAGGACCCTTTTTGTCAATTCAGGATAGCAGCTTGTCGTAATCAGGTTTCTTATAAGTCAAATCCAGGTTTTAATTGTCTCTTTCCGGTAAGCTTATAAAGTCTCTTTTTTTTCGATATATTCTTCTGCTCAGTTCTCCTGTTGTTTTCCTTCAGGTACCGTAGTATTGGCCAGGTACTTCTCGATCAAAACAGAATGCCAAGAATTCTTGTTGCCACTCAGAGGTTGTAGCATATGCCCATTCAGGACCTGTATACCTTCGGTTTGCTATTCTCTTTCTTTTTAATCTTCGTTCACCTTGCTGTTCCCCTTCACTCAGATCATCCACCTGTGAGGTATCGCTTTCTTCTATTATTGTCTCGTTCGTTAATTTTCTTATTCTAAAAGGCGACTTTTCTGGCCATGTATCACCTCTATGTGCCTTGTTTCGGTGATTTCCTTCAGGACGTTGGACAGCACCCTCCTCTTGTGATATGGTGTTTTCTCTCGATAGGCTTGGAATTCGATCAGAAGAGTCTGATTCGTTTTGATTTGGATTTGTCACTATTCCGTCTCTCTCTCCTTCTTGTTCAATACTGTATTCTGGTTCTGAATTGTATTCGTCTACTTCTGGGAGAATCTCTCCTTGTCTTTGTTCTCCTGCTGCCTCCACTGAGATTGGCACTCCGTCACCTCTCTCGAACTCTCTGATAGTGTGAGGGACGCGGCTGTTCTCAGCGGGCTCTCCTGTAGTCTCAGATCCTTCTTGACTGATCTCTGATTCTGAGACTTCTTCTCTCGAAGTTGCTGTACCGGAATTTTCAAGTTCCTCTTCAACAGGACACGTTACCTTCTTTGTGTGGCTGGCATGTATCCAGTTGGGAACCCCGGCACACTTCACAGCAGTAGTGGTTGTCAATATCACTTGATATGGCCCTTTCCAACGCGGCTCAAGACACGATTTTCTTACGTGTTTCTTGACAACCACCCAATCTCCAGCTTGCAGAGAGTGTCCTGGTTCGCCGATTGGTGGTAACATGTTAGCTTCTACCTGGTGAGAGAAAGAGCGTATCACGTCAGCTAAATTTTTGCAGTAATCCAACACCATATCATCTGTAATATTCACTAGTGCATTTGCAGGTACCGCTGGTAGCCTCATTGCTCTACCCATGAGGATTTCATGGGGGGACAATCCTGTTTTCTTATCTGGTGTGTTTCTCATGGACATCAGTACTAGCGGTAATGCATCTGGCCACTTCATGTTTGTTGCTGCACACATTTTCGCTATTCTTGATTTTAAGGTACCATTCATCTGTTCAACTAGTCCTGATGCTTCAGGGCGATAGCTACAGTGTAACTTCTGCTCGATGTTGAGTGCTGCACACAGAAGCTTGATCACCTCATTGTCGAAGTGTCTTCCCCTATCTGATTCTATAGAAACCGGGAACCCGAATCGTGGTATTAATTCCCTCAGCAATAGTTTTGCAACTGTGAGACTGTCATTTCTACGTGTAGGGTATGCCTCAATCCAATGACTGAAAACACACACAATCACCAACACGTACTTCAATCCTCCACAAACAGGCATTTCAATGAAATCCATTTGTATCCTATTAAATGGACCGCCAGCTCTTCCAATGTGGCTCAAATTTACCACTGTTCCTTTTCCAGCATTCATCTGTTGACAGATGATGCACCTGTGACAAGTAATTTCTGCGGCATGTCTGAATTTTGGATTAAACCAATCAACTTTAAAATATCTGATCATGGCGTCTCTTCCTAAATGTGCTTGCCCATGATATATTCGGGCAAATTGTGACAGTAGACTATTAGGTAAGACCAGTTTTCCATCATCTGAGACCCATATATCATCTGCTCTTTGTGTACATTGCATTTTCTGCCAGGAGCGTTTTTCTTCTTTGTTAGCACGGTTTTGTAGTGTCTTTAACTCATCTAAAGTATCAACCACTTGTAATGCTAGATTCAAAGTTGTGTCATTTTCAGGCAGAGGTAGCAATTCCCACTGTTCTTTGAATGATATACAATTTAATGCACAAAATCTTGCTACCTGATCTGCATAATCATTCCCCATTGACACAAAGTCTTGTGATCTGGTGTGAGCACTGCACTTTACCACAGCAACTTCAAGAGGTAACTGAATTGCATGTAACAAATCTCTTATCTGTTCTCCATTTTTCACAGGTGATCCGGAAGAGGTCATGAAACCCCTTTGTAACCAGATCTGACCAAAATCATGTACAATTCCAAATCCATACCTACTGTCAGTATAAATTGTAACTTTCAAATTTACAGCAGCATGGCAGGCCTTTGTAAGAGCTATTAATTCTGCCACTTGTGCTGAAAATACCTTTTCAAGCCAGGAGGCTTCAACTATGCCAGACATTGTACAAACTGCATAGCCAGCTCTTAATGTTCCAGTTGAATCTCTTAAACAGGACCCATCCACGAACATAATGCAATCATTTTCTTTTAATTGGGTGTCCTGTATGTCTGGGCGAGGTTTGGTACAGAAGTCAGTCACCTCGATACAATCATGCTCAAATTCTTCCCCCTCTTTGATTTCTGTATTTTCATTGGGAAGCAGAGTTGCCGGGTTCAGTACTGTGCATCTTTTCAGTGTAATATTTGGTGATCCCAAAATAATCGTCTCATATTTGGTAAGTCGTGCATTTGTCATGTGCTGTGTTTTCGTTCTTGTTAACAAGATTTTAACAGAATGTGGAACCAAAACTGTCATAGGGTATCCCATTACTATGCCCTCACATTGGGAAATGCTTTGACCAACTGCTGCAACTGCTCGCAAACAACCCGGTAGGGCTGCTGCGACAGGGTCCAAAGTAGCTGAAAAATATGCTACAGGGCGATTTGCATCTCCGTGGATCTGTGTTAAAACAGACAAAGAACAAGCATCACGTTCATGACAAAACAACAGAAAAGTTTTTTCATAATCAGGCATCCCTAATACTGGGGCCCTGCACATGCATTCTTTCAGCTCAAGGAATGACTCAAGTTCTTCTTTTGTCAAAGTGATCGTATATGGCTCATCTTTGACATCTTTTCCTGTCAGTTTTATTAAGGGTTTTGCAATGATTGAGAAATTGGGTATCCATTGGCGGCAATAACCCACCATTCCCAAAAACATCCTGACATCTCTTTTTGTTGTTGGGGGATTCATTTGTATGACAGCTGTTATTCTCTCCTTTGATATTCTTCGGGATCCCTTCTCAATTAGATGCCCCAAATATTTTACTTCTTTCTGACAGTACTGCAGCTTCTTAGGTGACACCTTATGCCCGTTTTTTCCCAAATGGTTCAATAATGCAATGGTATCATATTTGCAACTGTCTCTGGTTTTGGATGCAATCAACAAGTCATCAATGTACTGCACAAGGGTTGAATTAAAAGGTAGTACAAGAGGTTCCAAATCCTTCTTTAAGATCTGATTAAAGATAGATGGCGATTCAGAAAACCCTTGAGGGATTCTGCACCAACTGTACACCTTATCTAGGAATTTGAAACTGAACAAAAATTGGCTTTCCTCATGCAATGGTATTGAGAAAAATGCTTGTGATAGGTCTACTACAGTAAACCATTCAGCATCGCAAGGAATTTGGAACATTATTACCGCTGGGTTAGGAACCACAGGGCAGCATTTTATCACAATTTCATTTATTTTTCTCAAATCCTGCACAATCCGAATCTTCCCACAGGGCTTTTTCAAACCCATAATAGGTGAGTTACATGGACTGCTCAAAACTTCTTTCAAAACTCCTTGCCTGAGAAAATCTGCAATAATCTGTGTCACTTCAATGAGTACGTCTTGAGTCATGTGATATTGTGGTACTTGTGGGAATTCTGCATTTGGTTTTATCTGCACCTTAACTGGTTTAACTCCTCTAATTAATCCAACCTCTTTTCCTGTCAAATCCCACACTCTCTCTGTTACGGACCCTTGTAGGTCAGCAGGTAAGTCGATTAGTGTGAACACTGGGAATAAGGTAATTAGAGGGTAATCTTCGCTCGTCTCCCCTCCTCCTATGAGCTGGTCCTCATCACCTTCATCATCACTGTTTGTCTGAACTTCTATTCCATCGTTGGAACAGGTAATTGAACATTTAGTTTTGCATAGTAAGTCCCTTCCCAGCAGGGATACTGGACTTGAGTCGCATACGACAAACCTATGCAGGCCTTGGAAATTTCCAATTTCAACCTGTACTGGATCGGTAATTGGATTTGTCAAATACTGATTAGCCACACCAACCACTCGTATTGTGCGTCCTGATAAAGGTAACCTTGGTACTTCCACACTGCGGACTGTAGAGCGTGTAGCTCCAGTGTCAACCAAAAATGAAACCTTATAGCCCATTACTTTTCCTTCTACATATGGGCCTCTCTGATCAACTTCTAATGAGGCTGCGAGCCTACACTCTTCACTGTCTGAACTGTCATCTGACCATTCGTCATTCGTCTCATTTTCACCTCGCAATGGGAATTGTTGCACAGTGTTGTATTGACTCGACACCTGACCTGTGACCTGCTGAGGAAGCATCACCTGTTGCTGACCCATCGGGGCTAGAGGTAACTGCATTTGCTGTCTAGGCACCATAGGAATCTGCTGTTGCATTGGTTGTACTGACACAGTTTGGAACCGTGGCGTCTGCATTTGCTGCATGGGTTGTACCCCTGACATCTGCGTCAAATTATTTTGATAATTCTGATTTTGTTGTCTCATTCTTGGACCTCGTGGATTCTGTTGTGCCCCAACACTCATGCTCTGCTGAACTGTACCATCATGCACCATATTTGGACAATCCCGCTTCCAATGTCCCATGCCCCCGCACGCGTGACATGGTGACATCCTCTTCACTACCTGCCCATCATTTTGAATGGGAGCATTATTCATGTCTAAATTACGACTCACAAAGCCTCGACCTCTACCTATCGGCTGTACCAGAAATCCACCGTTCATTTGCGGTTGCTGATGCATCATTTGCTGAACACCATTACCCTGAATTCCAGCCTGTGCAGCTCTTATCTGCATCACCATCACCTTTTCTTTCAGCTTTTTCTGTTTCAACTCTATTTCATCACTACAGTATTTCGCATACTGCAACACCTCGTCAATCGGTTTAGCTTGCCAACAAATCAAATGGTTCTTAATCATCTGACCAACCTCTGGTCTCAGCCCTTCAACAAATCTGAACACAAGATGATTCATGTCCTTCGGCTCGACCGTTTCAGTACCACTGTAATGTTTAAATGCTTAAAACAATCTCTCATAATAGGCATGTATTGACTCCTTAACCTCTTGCGAAGTCCGGTCGATTTTCTGCCAATCGGTCACCTTCAGTGACACCTTTTGTTTCAAAAACTCAATCACTTTATGATAATATTTCATCACCTCTTCAGAAGGTGCTCCCGTCGCTTTATCCCTTGCCGGTTCCTTTGTGGGCCAATCCACCCCTCTTTTGCACTCAAGCCACAAATCTGGTGGGACAATAATCTCAAATAAAGTATTCAAGTCCTCCCAAAGACATTTTGCGAGCTTCACAAATCTATCTGTCTGCTGATACCACTCGATCGGTTTTTCTCTCAACCTCGGGTAATCGTTTGTAAAGGACAAAATATCTCCCCTGGACCATGGCACATGGACTAAAACACCACCAGCTGTTTCTCTCATGGGCAGGATTTTTACTGAATCCAGATTGGGTGCGGTCGCTGTTTCGATAGACCCTGGGCTATCCCTCTTTCCTTTGTCTTTTTTCTTTGCCCATCTGTTTTCCCATTTCTCTAAAGCTCCCCAGATTTGCGCACTCTGCAGCAATTCTTTCAGGTGTGTCTTCATACCTGCGGATCTCATGTGTTCAAAATCTTTTGTGTCGAAGTCTAATCTGTAGCTTCGTTTCAAATGTTTCGTGTTTCCAATATCGATGTTATATTTATCTGCCAGATTCGTTAATCTCTGGTGTATTTTTCCCACTTCTTTGGTAATCTTAGGGCATAAGTATCTCAGTTCTGCCTCAGTGTAAGATTCTAACCTATTCACCCCCATTGTTCCTTCCACCAACTCAGCAGCTTCTGCACCTAGCCGTACCAGATTCAGGTATTCATCTGGTTTTTCTTTTTCAGGATTTGCTTCTGTTACTGTAGTTGCTGTAGCCTTTTGTGATGTACAAGTTTTCTCCAACCACTCATTTAACTGTTGTACTGTAAAACCCTGCAGTGAAATTTTCCCTGTATGTATCATTGGAGTATATGAGGTATTTGTACTCATGGTTTGAGGAGTCAAGACTCCCAAACCTGCTTGCCGCATTGCCTCAAGAGGTGCCCCTATTGGACTGAGGTCCATTAAGGGTCTTGATCGCTCAGAAACCTGACCTCCCTGGGCCATTATTTGTGGAGTTCTAATAGACCCTCCTCTTATGGCTTCATGGGTTATGATTCCCTGTTCACATGTCCTTGTTCTCTCTTGGGCATATAACGGTACTGGGGGACCAACAGTGATAGGTAGTGATATTGCGGCAGGTGTCTGACCTGATCCCAGGCTTCTAGGAGCTTCAACACCATAGGTTTGCTCTAATAATCCCGGTGCAGGTTCTTTCAAAGGACCCGCTACTGGGTTATACCCCGGTATCAGTTGTGGTGGTTGTGACACTAACTGTCGGGTTGACTCAATCTGAACCAGTCTTGGTTTTGTATATATCGGGTCTGGCGGCACCACCAAGTTCGTAGTAGTCTCGAGTACTGGAACATCAGGATAAATTCTTTTTATCTGTGGTGGAGGTTGTAACTGTATCGGTACGTCTGGTGCAGTAGGTACACTGTCACCATTCTGTATCGAAGCTGTATCGCTAGTCTGTACCGTATCAGTAACTCCCTTCTCCTGTGTCTGGTTCCCAGGATCCAAGCTAGTGCTCGGAACATTGTCACTCACCGCATAAGGTGGTGGTCGGTCATGTAGCAACCTATCCATAAACTCCTCATCCTCTGAATCATCCTCTTCTTCCCAGGTCCTTTTTTGTTCTTTAACTTTGTCTGAGCCTTTGTTGGTTTTGCAAGAAGCTTTCTTTCCCTGAGTCTCTTCTCCCTGTGTTATCGCTGGAAACAGCTTTAACCCATCTACGATTCCCCATCTCCACATCTTATTCTCGTTATCCCATCTTGCTTCTGCATACGATTTCTCTGCTCTTGTCAATCTCCTGTGAAACCTTTCCTGTCTATGTCAGATCCCAAATCGCTAGAGCCTTGTATTGTGCCGGTCTCGGAGGTGGTTTCTGTGTACTTAACATCCACCTCAAGTTTTCTAATACCTTTTGATTGAACGTCCCATGTTCCGGAAACGCTAGACACCCTTCTTTTTCTGTCAACTTGCGCCATTGTTTTAACCACAAACAAGGTGCAACACCTTTTTCCTCCATAACTGTATAAGCTGGAGTACCCTCGGGCGGTGTAGATTCCCCATCTGTTGCAACGATATACACATCTCCCCTCAAAGCACTTTTGAATGCTTTAACAAAATTCATTTTAGTTTAGATTTAATCAGGAAACGGCTTAGTTCCCAGGACACTCTTCACCTGCCCTTTGCTCACCCTTTTACCTCTCACGAACGGCAGCCAATCCGTGCGCGACCCCTCTCAACATCTGACCTACCCCAGCGCGGCACCACTGACGTCACACTCATACACACTGCAGCTGACAAAGTCTTGCGGCTTGTCCACACCTCACTAACTTCTTACAACTCATACAAACTAATGCGATTTATTGCAAACACCTTAAATGACAATACAAATCTGCCAATTTACTACAGGAAGGGTAACGCATTCGCTTCAGAACTTTACAGAGATTTCACTTGAAGCCTCGGCCACAACTCTCTCCTTCTCAGTTCCCTCATACGCAAGCAGAATTCGACCCGCAAATCCTACTCTCGACTTGTCAATGACTCCTTCTAGTGCACTTTAGAACTTGTCAAATCTCCATCGAAGGTTTCACACATACGTTGTGACTCAAACTTGACTTGTCAACCACGCCCGATTGACCTATTAAATCGCACAGATTACAACATAAACCATATTTTTCATCCTACTCCGGAGTCTTAGACCTCAACAGGCCTGTACCTTTACCAACCACGTGGATAATTTTGAATAATAAGCGCTGCATTCACATGAAGTACGCCGACTTCCCTACTCTCATACTATGGAGTACGCCCACTCCTACTAAACAACACTTATTTTGGCCTAAATACACACAAATCTTCACAATCTTCTGCAAGATGCATAAGCAAGCGCAAGGACCCTAACCACACATACTATGGCGCCGAGAACATTCCCAACTCATCTTAGGCAGGCTCCGAGATCCCAGGAAATCCCATGGTGAACCTAGCCACTCATCGTTTTGCCAAATTTCATTATCACAGAAAACAAAATTAACAATGAAAACTCCGTCCTAGGGCCCCCAAGGGCCAAACCGTCGCTCTGCTACCAGAACTGTTAACGTGTCCGTCTATGTCAATTTATACACATCAGGACTCGTTTTAGGTCGATGAACCTTTTGACCCAGTGGTGAGTCTCCGTAAGACGAGATTACCATGCATCAAATATATTTCACAATAACCATTAATGAACCTTCGGCGCACTTAGACTCAAATAACCACACCTTGAAGGAAGATTTGTGAATTTATTCTCTATTGATTACAATCTAATAGTAAACGTATTAATCTCAAACCAAGAAGCATAAAAGCATAATCACAAAGTGGCAATTACGATGAACTTTCAACAATGCAATGATCAGAATCATAGGATAGATACGTTAGAAGAGAATAGACCATAGTGCATGATAAACAACAGAATATCAATTCAGCATAGCTACATGTCAGTCACGTCAGTTCCGTCCGTCAAATGAATACCTCATCTAACCTATGATTAGCATTAGCATGTTGGGCTTCATGCAAAACAATTTAGAACATCAATTTGGAAAACATCTAACTAAGATACCTAATTAAATATACAGCAGTTGGTACCTAGAAAAAAAGGCATATAGATACTGTTAGCATTTATAATTACCCTCCTCGAGTTAAGTCAGCATACAAGATCAGTCTTCGTCTTCAGGACATCAGATGGTTCACCGTCAATCTATCTAAAATGGAATCAAGGGACACTCTCCTCATATGGAGGAGAGTATAATAGGCGGGTTATAGGCTATGGTAATTTTGTCTAAGTCTCAAATCACCAAATAGAGTGACAGAGTTTCTGGATGCAATTGATGTCATCCCTTCCTAACTGCCCTTCGTCTCTTGTGTCATGAGTTTTTATCCCTTTTCTCATAATCCATTCCCCTAAAATTCTATTGGTTATTAACTACACCCCATCATTGGTAACCAATCAAATTATTCATTAAGTAATGCATTTGTTATTGCTTGATATTGAATTGTCTTTCAATTGGTCTTCATAATCAGCATTTTCCGTAGGTGGTACGTCCGGGGTTACTTCACCATCTTGGCACACGTCTCGGGTCAGGAGTTCTTTTCCCCTCGTCTCATCATCCTTGAGAGTGTCCATTACTGTTTCGAAGCACATATCTTTTATACTAAAACTGCTAGCATGCGGATGGGACGATTCCTCCATGTTTCAAGTTAATACAGAAAAGAACAATAGCTGGGTCATAGTCATTTGCGAGTCCGCACACAGAAAAGCAGGAAAAATAAGCTTTAAATGAGAGTTACACGGCGAGTTCGCAACTCATGCTAACTTAAGACATATACGTTTTAATGAATACAGTTTTGATTGTAATAATGCATATACCTTATTATTATTATTATTATTAGTCAACATTAGTGTTCATAAATGAGTAAATCTTCACGTTTATTAATTCCTTTTAATGATTATTTATTAATATTGCTTTGCCAAGTGTAAGTGTTTCACGTCTATAATATATGATATTTATACTACGCTCTCTCAGTTGTAATGAGGGCCTTAGTTTTTGATATGCCTACACTATACTTTGGCACCGAAAGGTTTGTGAGAAAAGGAAACAAAAGAAAAACATTAATGTCTTTTTTAAGCCCCAAAAAGATTGACTAGAGTAAAACAAGAAAAAAAACTTTGCAGCTGCCTCACTTTAATTTGATTATTCGATGTATAGAGCACCAGTGTGAGAGCTGCAAATAATAAGTAACAGGTTGTTCACACAAGGTTCTCCCTCCCACATAGTTCCTTTTAACCCTCACAAAACAAACTGGGAGTCAGATCTTGTTTATATCATTCTCTATCTCCAAACCAGTTAGGATACAGTCCATGTTGCCTGTTGCTCTCTTCCTTTCTGCTCACTGCTAGGAAATATTACTCTCTTGGAACACAAGTGAGATTTACTCTTTTTAACTGAAAGCTGGGTTTCTGATTTGTTCAACTCTGGTATGACGATCACTGTACTTGAGGTCTTTGAGATATTACACTGTGTTTGTGTTTCACTTTGGGGTGCCTGTCATTTTAGGGATTCTCTAAATTGCGCCCTGATGACTAGTTAGGATTCTCTCTTTCTGTCATGACTTTCAGATTTGCCACCTAAACTTTCTATATCCTTCTTGGTTATTTACTACCTGCCAAGTATTTGCCAAATCTTTCTTGACTTATTACATTTCCCGACAAAGTCACTTTTAAATCTTAATTGTTGGACACTCATGACATCCATGTGGTGTTTGTTAAGAAACCTGAAATGTTTGGTTTGGTCAAAGTGGTCAACGGGCCCTCCGACAGAGCTGGGCATGATATGAATTATGAGTTGCACACCGGTACTTCCAAATTTCGGGACTATAGAGTTTTTTGTTTTTTTTAACTTTAACTAACTTTTAACTGAGTGTGTGAATCTCATGTTTTTTTGTGAAATTTCACATGTACTTGCTATGTACCCATTGTGCACTACGCACAGCCTTCACCAATGCCCTGCTTCCATTCCCCTTCAACTGTGCACAGAGGGGTTGGCCTTGGGGCCGGCACAGCCTTCCACTGAGCTTAATTTGCTAACTATCTGCCAAATGGCATACAGATTCATCAAACAGCACTAATGTTATTAGTGAATGAAATGTTTATTGCCTCCATTTTCTTTGCCCTTTCCCCTAACAGATCTGCTCAAACTTTGGCATACCAACAGTAGGCTAAACCAGCTACGCGACTGCCACATTTCAGGTGGGTTCACCAACAGTTCCAAATGTACTATATCAGTAAATGAACACTTCCTTGACCCTACATTAATTCTGCTTCCTCGATGGACCTACATGAACCTAAGAAAACCAAGAGTAGGTAAATGTTTGACACCCCGTCTTTGACTTTGCCTCCCCTTTGGATTTTCACAAAGCCTGAAATAACTGTACTGTGTGTAACCTGCTAGCTGCTTCCCACATTTGATGCCCATACATCAACAGCTTTAAATGTATGAGCAAATTCAAATATCTTGCCAACTTTTTTAACTGTGCCCGCTTGATGGATTGGATAAAACTTGACATTACCCATAGAAACCTACCCATTTCAAGCCTCTGCCAAATATTAAACAGATTCCCCATACAGTGCCAGTGTTATCAGCAAATGAACGTTTTTGCCCCTGACCCTATAAAACCTTGATTCTATGCCAAA
Organism: Pleurodeles waltl; assembly: GCF_031143425.1. Lineage (NCBI taxonomy): Eukaryota > Metazoa > Chordata > Amphibia > Caudata > Salamandridae > Pleurodeles > Pleurodeles waltl. The sequence goes on along the minus strand of NC_090448.1, from coordinate 415,569,860 downwards.
TTTCGTAGGGCTCTCTCAGACAGTGTCAGAGTTATCAGTAAATGACAAATGCTTTGCCCCTGCTTTTAACGTTGCCCCTCTAACCATTTGATCTGCATGAAACCTAAAATACCTGCACTTGGTATAATTTGCTAACTGTCTGTCATATGTGACGTAGATTCATCAAAGAGCACTAAAGATATAAGCAAAATAAAATGTTATTTCTGCCCCCTTTAACTGTGCTCCACTTGATGAATTGGCACAAAAATTGAACTACCAAGAGAGAGCTAATTCTTCCAAGCTTCTGCCAAATTTTGTGCAGATTTGTCACAGTGGCAAACCTGTTAGCACATGAATACATTTTTGCCCACTCCTTTTTCTCTGGGTCCACTCATGATGGATCTGCATGTATTTGAAAATCCCAAGTGTAATCTTAATATATTATGGCCCATATTTATACTTTTTTAGCGCTGCATTTGCATAATTTTGTGGCGCAAAAGCGGCAAAAACGAACAAAATACAATTGTATTTTGTAAGTTTGTGCTGCTTTTGCGTAAAAAAATAATGCAAATGCGGCGCTCAAAAAGTATAAATATGGGCCTATATGTCTGCCAAATTTCATGCGTATTCATCAAATGGTGCAATTTGGTTATAGCCAAATGAATTAATGGGTTTGCAACTGGCAAGATATACACGTGTTAACCCTGTTAAACCCACCCCTGTACTGTTTTCAAACCGGAACTGCGACTTTCATACCATGATTGGCGTACACTTGTAAACAGATTTTGTTGTACCTGTAAGCAAATTCACCTATGGGAGTCAAAATAGAAAAACGTCTTTTTTTACCCAATCCCCCCTTCACTTATTTCCCTGCATGGTAGTGCAAAAAATATACATGCTAGACCTTAGATGATAACATAAAGTGAGTGTCAAACCTGGTGTAGATCTGTCCAAGGAGACCAATGTTATTGCCAAAACATTTATTCACTAAAAAAACAAAAACAAAACCAAGAGGGACTTTATAATTAGGTTCAGATTTTACACACACAAATCAATCGAAATTCAGCAGTTATAGTTATAGTTAAGTCAAGAAGGTATAACTCGTGCCCTAAGGTAACCATTACTGGAGCCCCCTCCATACACAGGGTCTGATTTAAGAGGCCCTAGTGTCACCTACGCTGAGGCGGCGCTAAAGTGGCTTTTTACACGTGCATATTTATAAAGTGGTGCATGCATTGCGCCACTTTGTATACCCTTGCGCCACATTATGCCTGCGCCAGCCATAATGTTTGCATGAAGGGCATTCCTCCTTTAGCGGGCCTGCAAGAGATTTCCTTGTACCATGTTTTTCAGCACTTTTAATGCCTACTCAGAGCAGGCGTTAAACGGTGGCATGCCATTGAATATAATGGGCCCTTAAGTACTCTGCAGGAGTAGCGTCCAAAATTTGGAGCTACTTCTGCAGAGTACATCAGTAGCGTCAAGAATTCTGACACTTTTGCCTCTTACCCCGCGCCATGGTGTGCTGTATTTTAAATACAGTGCACACATGTTGGCGGTAGGGGAGCGCTAAGGGTCGCAAGCAAAGTGGTGCTGCACTGGGTGCAGCACCACTTTTCTTAAATCAGCCCCACAGTTTTCTCATCAATTTTATTGCAAATGTTGTAGTGATATTATTAATGATGTCATAGAACATGTCATGATTGATGTGACATGAGGGGAATGGAGAGGATTACCGATGAGGTAACTGTGCATGGCGGGGGCACGTGTTACAGTTACCATAGGGCACAAATTATAGTTTCTTGAGATAGGTCTAACTATAACTGCTGAATTTCTATGGTTTTGTGTGTAAAACCTGAACCTAACTATAATGTCCCCGTAACCTATGTTTTTTAGTGAATTTCTAAGGTTTTTGTAATCATATTTCATAACTCCAACATCCCTATAACCTTCGTTTTTTCCAGTGATTTTCTAGGGTTTTATTTAACGTAAAGTAATATTTGAATACCATATATTAATCCAACCGCCGCCGTGCATGGCCAAAGGCTGTGCACAGCAGGGGCTTGGCTGCAGGGCCTGGTCTGCGGCCATCCCCTGCAGCCTTCCCACCGCATGCAGAAACCCACACTGTGGTTCTGTGAGTGGGTGTATGAGTAGCTGTATGAAGGTGTGACTGGGTGTGTGTGGTTGTGTGGGTGTGTAAGTGAGTGTGTGAGTGTATGAGTGGGTGTGTGAGTGCCTGTTATAGTGACTTTGTGGGTCTGTGAGTGGGTGTGTGAGTGGTTTTGTGGGTGTGTGAGTTACTGTATGGGTGTATGAGTGGGTGTGTGAGTGGCTGAATGGATATGTGACTCGGTGTGTGTGTGTGGTTGTGTGGGGTGTGTAAGTGGGTGTGTGAGTGGCTGTGTTGCTCTGCGACTGGGTGTTGTAGTGGTTTTGTGGGGCTGTGAATGGGGTGGGTGTGTGAGTGGCTGTATGGAAATGTGAGTGGGTGTCTGAGTAGTTGTGTGGGTGTGTGAATGGATGTGTGAGTTGGTGTGTCAGTGGCTGTGTGGGTCTGTGACTGGGTGTGGTAGTGGTTTTGTGGGTTTGTGAGTGGGTGTGTGAATGGATGTTTGAGTGAGTGTGTGAGTGGGTATATTTTTTTTATTGGGGTCTGGATCCACTGATCTGTCACAGATCCATACAAGGGGCCACGCTAAGCACTGTGGGGGACCCGTGGATCCTTGTGCGCCCCAAAGAAAACATTTATGGGTAATTTTATGCCCTTGAGGGGTCCCTCGCAGACCCCTCAATCAGTCCAGCGAGGACAGGGTGCCTCTACCCTGACCCCTTCTATCAGTTTCAAGCTTTATTTTTCCTTCCCGGGACAGGCGTGGCAACCTTTGTCTCAGATTGGGGTCAGCCAATTACGGCATTGCTGTTGGCGCGTGGATCCGGCATCTTTAGATATAAATAAATCTTTTTTCTTTAATAACTCCAAACTACTGATTACACCAAATTATAAAAGAAGATCTTTCTGGCCCAAGATCTAGCGTTCTGGTGTAATACTGTTCAGCGGTTCTGGCTGTAGTTGTGTCTAAAATCCCAATGGGAAATGCATGGGTAAATTGAATTTTGGCACCTCCTTTTTCCCAGCCCCTACTTGACGAATCAATCCAAAACTTTTCAGACAGCAGCTGAAGTGACTGGCCTACTAGTTTTGAAAAATTTGTGAGGATTCGTTAAACGGTCCAAAGTTATTAGCAAAATAAAAATAAAAAATTGCTTGGAAACGGGGTGCTACCTACTGGCGAGCCCCAATATACATATGTATTCAGCATGGATAGCACTATGCTAATCCTACACTTTAAAACTTTGCTAGAAATTCAGACATTTGAGGTGGGCACATCTAGACTATCGCTAGTGTTGTAGGGTGCTCTATACTTAAGCTGCTCTCCACCTAAATTTGGCAAATACTCAGAGTTCTCTCTTTTCTTTTACATAATTTATGCATCACTCTAACCTTGAAAGGGTTTTGTTTTTACTTATACTGGATGCCCCCTTGAGTTTGCACAAAGCTAAACATCCCTGGAGAGCTATAATGGTAGCGAAACACGTGTCAGAGGTTGCTTTTGGTCATTCTGGGTTGGCTTGGATGGTATTTTACCAATTCATTACTGTACTTGGAGTTGTGAAAGGTTTTTGTCAAATGGTGGCCTCTTCTTGGATAAATACACATGGCAGGATTCATTCTTGCATGATGCTCATTTTACAGAAATTAAACCTCAGCGGCAAGTGCTTGTAGATACAAACAAAGCAGGTGCCCACATTGAAGCTCCACTTCTGTAAAGTACTAATCAGCCTAACTTTGTGCACATGGCAAAGCAAGTGTGTTTTCTATGCATTTCCACCTTGAAAAGGTATCTATAATCCTTGATGGAGGTGTTTGCATCCTTACCTTTTTCAAGTGAAATATCTCATGTAGTGACTGTGACAAGTGGGATCTTTCTTGTCAACTGCTGCTGAGACCCAACCCCACTACGCATGGTCAATGTCTGTGCGTGATGCAAGGTTGGGAGGGTTACAGGGTGTTGGCCACAGGGCCTGGCCATAAAGTGATCTCAAGTAACTATAACTCATGCCCTAAGGTAACCATAACTCGCACCCTTGCCATGCACTGCTAATTACCTCACAAATTACAGCACTCATGACATCTTTGATAGCTTCATTGAAAATATGAATGTAATATTAGCAGTACATTTTTTGATGAAAAAACTGCATGTCGTTGGCGCAAGTTATAGTTATCTTACGGCACGAGTTATAGTTACTTGAGATAACTCTTACTATAACAGGTGAATTTCTATGGTTTTGCATATTTAAAGTGTGAGCCTTACTATAACATCCCTGTAACCTTTATTTTTTTGAGTGAATTTCTATGTTTTTTAAATCTATTTCCTAACTATAATGTCCCTGTAACCTTTGTTTTTGTTCAGTGAATTTCTATGGTTTCTTTAATACAAAGTAATTTTCATTACTATACACTAATCCAAACACCGGTGTGCACGGCTAAAGGCCATGCACGTTGGCAGTTGGCTGTAGGGCCTGGCCTGCGGCCAGACCCTGCGGCCAAGCCCTCTAACCACCCAACCCTTGGAAAGAGGGAGAGAAAGTGAGAGATTGAGAAAGAGAGAGCGATTTAGGCTTTGATGAATGATGTACTTAGAATGAGATATTTCTGGACAAACTGAAAAGAAAAATGTTTTTGTCAATTAAAAAGAGTGAGATCACCTTTCAGTTTCTAATGTAAATATTTGTAGTTGAAAAGAAACTAACGCAGAAAATGACCATAGACTCACCTAGACTAGAACCTTCCACGTGCATGTCTGAGACCTTAACCACTAAGCCAGAGGTGACTCCTTACTATGCAGTATCCAGACTTAGCTATGACATTCAACCCACAGATTTTGAGGGGAAGAAGACTTCAATGTTCCATCACTAGGAACATTTAACAGTGAAAACACTAGCAAACAAACAGGCACACTGCCAAGTGATTCTAGGATTTGAACCTTTAGCCTACTGAGTGACAGCACAATACCTTAATTATTAGCCCAGAAGTGACAATGTTCTGCTCTGCATCCAAATATAACTATAACCAGCCCTGCCAAGTACCACGATTCAGGCATTAGACTAATGCATTGTAATGTGGTGGTCAGCATCACTGCATTAAAATGCATTAATCACACATTTTTAGTGCCTTGACAATCACCATCTGCATGCTGTGAAGGAAAACTTGAGCACTGGAGTGACCGCGACCATCTGCACTGCATTTACAGCCATGCCGCATCCGGGCGTTGGTCAGATGGTGCTGCAAGACTCCTACTGGCCACCCAAGTTTAAGATAATTTAATTTAGCAGCCTGCAACAACTCAAAACTGTTCACACACCTAGGGCGCATGCAGCAGCATGGCTGGGCTCAGCTCACTGTATTTATTAACAGCCGAGACCCAGCCGAGACCCAGCCACGGCTGCCTCAGGACGTAGCCTGTAGTTCCTTCCGTGCTAGTGGACTAAGGCCCTCATTACAACCCTGGCGGTCGGTGATAAAGCTGTGGTAATACCACCAACAAGCTAGCGGTAAAAAAAATGGAATTATGACCACGGCGGAAACCGCCAACACAGACAGCCACTTTAATACACCGACCGCCACGGCGGTAGCAACAAGTACTGCGGCGGTCACCGCCAGCAGCCAGGCAGAAGACAATGTACCGCCCACTCTATTATGACTGCCCTATCTTTCCGGGGCGGTACCAATGACAACAAAAGCATGGCGGAAACAGTACACAGAAGGCAAAGGACTCACCTCTGGAGACTCAAGGAAGAACCACAACGCCATGGAGCCCGAACTGCAAATCATGCTGGTCTGCCTCCTCCTACACCAGGAATACCAACGCCAGCGGTGACGACCACGGTGAGTACTTCCGCCTAGCACACAGGGAAGGGGGGGTAAAAAAAGAGAGTGACACACACGCAACAACCCCACCCCCACCCCCAACACCACACACACAAACAGAAGCAACAACATTACACATCAACCCCGTACCCCTCAGGAATAATGCAAGGACAAAAGGAAGTCATTTAAGTGAGTGTAATAAGATATAAAACTAGAAATACGTCCTAAAAATTCAAAACAGTTTTTACATACATACAAATGGAGGGACACTGCTCAGTCCATAATGTCCGTGGGCCACAGGGCCACATCACATAGGCCAAGGCCCCAGTTGACTCCTGCATCAACACCGAGAGAACACTGCTGGAGCATCAGGTCAAAAATACACAGGCACCTCAGGGGGAAGGGAATGGGGGGGGTACCTCGGCCGGAAGATGGTACAACACCAATGGTCCTGGAGGGGGCTACATGCCCTGTGCGATGTCCTGGGGAGTGCAAGGCCACAGTCTCTCTAGTGGGTGGTTTGCCAACTGCTTGGTCACAGGGAGTGTTATTGTTTCTGCGTGTGATATCTTGTGCATGGGTGTGTTGGCCTCTATGGTTGTGAGTGCCCTGTCAGCTTTGCCTTGTGTGAGTAGTTATTTTGTGGGATAGGTGACTCTCTGTAGTGTGCATGCTGTGGTGATGGGTGTCCATGCAGGGCTGTAAGTGCTGTCCATGCATTGGTGGTGCATGCAGTGCTGGGTATTGGAATGGGTGGGTTGTGATGGTGGGGTGTATGTGAGGTGGTGGGAGTGAAGGCAGGGGCCCTTTCCCCAGTGACTCGAGCCATGGTCGGTTCCAGACACAGGTCACAGAAGCACTAGCAGTGTAGGTCCTCTCCTGTTGAAGGTCAGATAGCAAGTGAGAGAACAGATAGAAAATGGCGGTCACATTCGCTGCGGTGCGTACCGTCACCACCGGCGTACATCACTATTGGCTACTGTAACCCATAGGGCCCAATGATAACCAATGAGGAGTTGCACAGCGGTACTCGACCGCCTCCCTCAAGGGTGCAAAATGTCAGCAGCATTACCTCATTTCCTCCTGTCCATCCACACAGGACAGGCCATTTAGTGGGGGGGGGACAGGCCATGGCACCTAACTGCGTCACAGCAGACATAAGCATATTTTGGGACTAAACATCAACAAACTGTTTCTGTCACAATGTGCAATGCATTGTACATTGAGGAAATGTCAGAAACTGACCAGTTGCTCATCGTTTTTTCCCCCTAGATTACAACCGCTGAGGATGAATAGGAAATGGAGACATACCCCCATGTACAGGCCCCTGGTGGACTTGCCAACAATGGAGGACAGGCACATTATCCTTACCTACAGACTTGAAAGGGCCACAGTCCAAGAGCTGTGTGCCCAATTGGAGACAGACCTGATCTCTTCTATCCGTCAGCCCACTGGGAACCCCCTCTTGTGCAAGTCCTATCTGTGCTCCATTTCTTGGCAACTGGCTCCTTCCAAGTGACAGTGGCTTTGGCAGCAGGAATGTCACAGCCAACATTCTTAATAGTGCTGACCAGAGTGTTGCCTGCCCTGATAAAACACATGCGCGGCTACATTGTATTCCCCCAAGTGGAGGATTTGGCCACAGTGAAAGCTGACTTCTATGCAATAGGATATATCCTCAACATTGTTGGGGATATTGATGGTAAACATATTGCCTTTGTTCCCCCCCCCCCCCGGAGAAATGAACAGGTGTTCAGAAATCGAAAGAGCTTTCACTCGATGAATGTGAAGATAGTGTGCCTGGCGGACCAGTACATCTCCTAAGTGAATGCAAAGTATCCTGGGACTGTGCATGATGCCTTTATCCTGAGGAATAGCAGCATCCCATATGTGATGGCTCAACTCCAGAGGCACCTGGTGTGGCTAATAGGTGAGCCCATGGTCCCCACCCAGTGTATGTTGGTATATGGGTGTGGGGTTGGCCCTAAGGGTTAGTGTCTGGCTAACAGGTATCCCTCGGTATTTGCAGGTGACTCCGGTTATACCAACATCTCATGGCTACTGACCCCAGTGAGGAATCCAAGGACGTGCTGTCAAGTGGGCAAGGTGCTAATTCCTAGCTCTTTCCCCATATCATCACCACGCCTACCAGGATGTATGCAAGAGGGGCATACATAAGGTAGGGGTCGTGATCAAATGGTGTTTGTGTAATGTAGGGACTGAACTCTGTCACATCTCAGGGTGATTGCTGCTTTGTCTGCACGGTGCATGGGTGTTAAGGGGGAGAGATCATTGGTAACTATGGACCTTCAGTAACTGTACAGGGATTGTAACCAATGTTAGAGACAGAGCCTGCATGTGTATCCGTGGGATTATGTCTTGGCCTGCGACTGTGCACAACCCTGACACATGGTGGGCTGTACCTCAATTATGGCACACACGTTGGCTGTGAAGTGCGCTATGGGTTGCCAGACAAATGAAGCAGCTATGGGTGCTGAATCACTTTCAAAACATATGACCCATTTTCATGATCTAGGAATTAAATGGGACAATGCACCACCAAATAATTGTCTGGGTGGAATGTATGCAGAGTATGTTACGCTCTCTATGTACATAAGATGCACACATTTCACACAAATCTGCTGTTTTGACACATACCTACAGCAATTACAGATAAACATGTGAAGACTGATGTACATGTGTATGTCCTAGGTAGCAAAGGGTTTGCTAGTACCAACAATGGTTGACATGTGTCAGCACGGTTACCTTTTATGCTCTGTGTAACATCACACAGCACATAGCAATACACACTACTCATTGTCACTCACATGCCAGAGCAAAAACAATACCACCCAGCCAACAACATCAGCCCAGGGCAGCCGTCCCCTCACCTGTGTATCCAGGCCACACACTGGTGGAACACATGGACAGAGGCCACAGTCACCCCCTACCAACAGGCAGGAAGGCAATGGCCCCAGTACAAGTAGTACCGCCAGACCTGTGCAGGGGACACAGGCACAGGGGTCTAGGCCCAGTGGGAGGGAATCAGTGGCCCAGGAGGGAGGCCACAGTATGGATGCTGCAGCCCAGGACATGATCTCTGAGGTCCTTGGAGCATATCGCCACACACAGGACAGATTGGCCCAGATAGCATCCACCCTGGAGCAGAGTCAAAGGATGCAGCTAGCACACCACCAAGAGGCCATGGAGCAGTGGAAACTGCACAATGCCACAATGGCCAGCATAGCAGGTGTGCTACTGCACCTTGTCCCAACACAGCCTGAGGCCCACACAGACCAGGAAGCCCCTACTACAGGACAGGCTACAGACTGGACAACAACAGCATCAGCAGCAACTGCACATGTTCCACCTCCCAGGACACACAGGGGACATCCATCTCTACCCGTACAGGCCAACACCAGGCACCCAAACGGACCCTCAGGCCCAGATATGACACTGGAATACCTGCCAAGACCAAGGCCCCCTCAAAGAAGTGACTCTGGCAAGAACTGTCCTCCAAGTGTCCCACTGAATCAGCGACCAAACCGTGTGAAAACTACAACAAACTCCTGTAAACATAGATGGACCTACCTCATTTCTCACCCACGCACACAAAGCCCTCCACGACAAGGGACCGGAATACCTCAACAGAGGCCTCAGCTTCTACGTCCCCACCCGCCTCCTCCGCTCCTCTGGCCTCGCACTCGCTGCTGTCCCTCGCATCCGCCGCTCCACGGCGGGTGGGAGATCTTTCTCCTTCCTGGCGGCCAAGACCTGGAACTCCCTCCCCACCAGCCTCAGGACCACCCAGGACCACTCCGCTTTCAGGAGACTCCTAAAGACCTGGCTGTTCGAGCAGCGATAACCCCCCCTTTTTCCCCTAGCGCCTTGAGACCCGCACGGGTGAGTAGCGCGCTTTATAAATGTTAATGATTTGATTTGATTTGACTACTGCCAACAAATGCTGCGACCATGTTGCCATATTGTACAACCACCAGTAGCCCACTCCCATCACTGTAATCTGCACGATTTCATCCCTGCACCAAATAAAACACCAGTTCACCTGTTACAGTGTCCCCTGTCATTATGTTGAAACAAAGTGAAGTATGGAGGCAACTGTATGATAACTCATTTATTATTATCTGCGTAGCAGGAAATGCACCACACGCATTACATGTTGTGTCTACAGATGTGTTGAACTATTATACTATAATGTAACCTGTCCTATGCAGACCTGGTCACAGTGGCAATGAGTATTGACCCAGCACCCCCCTAGATGACAAGGCACACTGACAGTATGCTGCACAGACAGCAATCTCATCCAATTGTCCCATAGAGTTACTGGAAGTAGAGTTGTATCAGTTGGGTCCTGGAATTTACATCTTCCCCCTGTTCATCATCAACATCACTCTCATCCCCTCTCTGAGGAAGCTGGTCTGGATGTACAGCACCCTTCTCCTCCAAGAGGGGGACAGAATTTCTCACAGCCATGTTGTGCAGCATGCAGCAGGCCACCACTAATTTAAACACATTTTCAGGCACATAGGCCAGGGAATCGCCAGAGATATGTAGGCAATGAAATCTAGCCTTCAGGAGACCTATTGTGCGCTCTATCACCCTCCTAGTACGTCCATGGGCCTCATTGCAATTCCTCTCTGTATCTGTTCCAGGATTCCTCACTGGTGTCAGGAGCCAACGTAAGCTGGGATAGCCAGAATCACCTAGAAAATGGTGCAAAACAGGAATGTCATTGACAACCCTCAGAGGCAGACAGCCTTGCTATCTGCTAGGGGGCAATAAGTGTCAGAAACACCTACCTATGATCCATCCTCTGTCCTCTTGTAGTTGTTCCATCTTGTGTGGCACACTACTGTTCCTCAGCACAAAGGAATCATGGACTGATCCAGGGAACATGGCATTCACATGTGAGATGTACTGGTCTGCAGTATACACCAATTGAATGTTCATGGAATGAAAGTTCTTCCTGTTTCTGTACACCTGTTCACTGACTCTTGGGGGGATGATAGCTGTGTGGGTGCCATCGATGGCACCTATCACATGGGGTATGTTGGCAAGGGCATAGAAGTCTGACTTGATGGCAGGGAGGTCAGCACTTTGGGGAAACCTCACATAGGACTGCAGGTGTCGTACAAATGCATTCAGGAATCTGGACAGTATAATGCTAAACACTGGCTGTGAAAAACCTGCACCCATGCCCACTGTCACTTGAAATGAGCCCGTGGCCAGGAAATGGAGTGCAGAGAACACCTGTACTTCAGTAGGGATGGCATGCTGATTACGATTAGCCGGTCTCAGTGCTGGATACAGTAATGCACAAAGTTCATCAATAGTAGCATGAGTGAGTCTGTAATTGATAATGATGGTACGCTCCACCATGGTCCGCAAATCAACAAGTGGTCTGTACACCGATGGGGTCCTCCCTCGCCACAAGGGTCTGAACCTAGGAGGAGTTGAAAACACATGTGAGGAACACACATACATCTGCACACATTGTTTCTTATTCAGCACTGCTGGCATGATTGTCGACGACACAAATGCTTAGTCTGTGTGACATTACAGCAACATGACCACAATGATATATCTGGACTCTTCAGGTGAGGTAATGTATATTGTTTCATGCCTATGGGTGTTTAGGGGGCAATAGGGCCTGCATTGTGCTGATGAGGGTTTTACAACTGCGTAGTTAAGGCCAAAATGTCTGCCCCCTGTAATCCAGAAGTGTTGTGGTGGAAGTGACCTCATACCGCTAGCGGTTTACGTAATAGCGTAAGGCTGTGTTTACCGCCGTGCGCAAATTCATTGGTTAACATGGTTGTCAATGGGCATTCTTAGCGTATCATGATCGCCGCCGGCGGTGACGGTGCACACCGCTGCGGTGCGTACGCAAACTCGTCACCCCAACTTCACTTGACTCCCTGATCTCATGCACACAGGTACTCCACTGAGTGTACTGCTGTGTCCTGCCTCTGGTCAGGGAAATGGCACATGTTGCAGGGGAAAGGGCCCCGGCCTTCACCAACGGGGAATTGGAGAAGCTTGTGGGCGTGGTCCTGCCCTTGTACGCCAAGCTCTACGGTCGGCCAGAGGAACAGGTAAGTAGGAGGATTGGGGTGCATGGATGTGTGTAATGGTGGTTGTTGGCTGCATACATGTGTGCACTTGTGACACTGTATGGTCCAGGGTTCCTGACATGCTGCGCATGTGTGTGCTGTTAGGCTGTTTTAAATGTCCGTCCCATAGTGGACGTATAGCCAGCTGTATATGATTGGCCATTGTCTGACCTCAGTGTTACTTTTCTGTGTGTCCCTTATAGGTAAGCGCCCACCAGAAGAGAGGACTTTGGCATGCCATCGCCAAGGAGGTGCAGACCCTGGGGGTCTACAACCGGCAGAGCACCCACTGCAGGAAGAGGTGGTTGGACCTGCGGCGCTGGGCAAGGAAGATCTGTGAGGCCCAGCTGGGGAAGTCCTCCCAGCGAGGAAGGGGTGCCCGTCGGGCACTGACCCCCTTATGCAACGCATCCTGGCGGTGGCGTACCCGGACCTGGATGGGCACTTGAAGGCTGCACAACAGTCACAAGGGGGTGAGTACATATACCATATTTTGGCTCCTTGATGGATGTGTGTGTGTGCGTTCGTATTTATTCTGTCTAGTGGCAGGGACTCTGACTGATGTCCATCTACATAATGGCCCCTGTGGGGAGTAGGGGTGTAAGGGTCAAGTCTGCAGTATGTCAGGTCCGTAGGTTAATTGGGGAATGGCTGTAGAGCAGGGTTCTGGCCACTAGTCAGGGGCCTAGACATGTGTATAGCGGTAGGTGCTGCCTGGTGGAATAATTTCTGGATGGGTGTATGTGTGAACCACTAATGTTCCTCCATTCAGCTATTTACAAGTGTCTCTCCTGTTTTGTCTCCCCATCCATGTTCTCTTGTGTTGTCTGTGTACATCAGCATCATCTGGCGAGGGAGCTGAGGCACTGGCTAGTGGGGAGGCAGCGGCCCACAGATCCTCGGCGTCAGAGTCGTCCGACACCAAAGGGACCAGTGGGTTGGAGGGCGAGTGGAGTACCACGGGGAAGGCAACTGCCACTGGAGGTAGTGACTCCGATACCTCCTCCGATGGGAGCTCCCTGGTGGTAGCGGACCCTAGTGATCCCACCCCTCATACCACCACTGCCTACCTAGTTGCTCCCCACTGAGTTGCCCGTGCCCGCTCACCCAGAAGGGTGGGCGTCTCCTTCACCCAGGCACCTCCTCCCCTGTCCCAGTCAGCCCTGCTGCCCTCACGGAGGAGGCTATTGACCTCCTGAGAACCATCTCTGTAGGGCAGACAACCATCATCAATGCCATCCAGGGGCTAGCATCAGAGGTGAAGCAGACCAATGCCTTTCTGGATGGCATTCACGGTGCCGTGTCTGACCTACAGAGATCTTTTCAGGCTCTGGCCTCCTCTTTGACGGCAGCCATTGTCCCTTGTCATTCCTTCCCCTCTCCAACCACCTCTACCCATTTCAGCACCCCACTCCGTTCATGCATCCAAAACACACATTCTGACACGCAGGCACACACCTCAACACACAAGAAGCACACTTCAAAACACAAGCACCACACCTCCCACCACAAGCATACACACAGCCAACATACACATGCACACACACCAACATCCACTTCCCCCAGTATGTCCACCTCTTCCGCCTCCCTGTCTGTCCCCTGTACATGCACACCCACAGGCACTGCACCCTCATTCAATGTTGATGACCCTATTCCTGCAGTCACCACAATAGCACACATCCATTCATGCTCCCCAGACACCACACCTGCACTCACCACAACGACTTTAGTTGACACATGCGGCACACTCACCAGACTTGCAGACACCAAGACAACATCCATTTACACTGGCAGCCTGTCTTGTCCCACTGTGTCCACCCCCCCTCCTCCCAAGACACTCAAACGCACCAAAACACCCATCCATCACACATCCACAACACCTCAGCATACTGTCCAGTCACCTGCACCCACGTCACGCACACCTACACATGTCAGGACCATTCCCTCTACCTCCACTCCCACGCTTTCCTCCAGGTCCACCCCAATTGCACCTAAGAAACTTTTCCTATCCTGTGTTGACCTTTTTGAACCCACTGGTCCAACCCGTCTCATCCCTAAATGTGCTCACCTCCTTGCCCTGTCCACTCCTCCCACATCACAGCCCGCCCCTGTCCGCCCTTCCCATTCCCGTGCTACCTCCCCTGTGAGGAAGAGATCCCGTGCTGGCTCAGGAACATCTGCCGCACCCCAAGCCAAGTCCGCTCCACCAGCTACTGTGACAAAACCTAACTCCCTCCACCTTCCAAATGGAAATCTAAGCCCCCCACTCCCAGTCGTAAATCCCCACCCCACCACCACCTGCCCCGGTTCCCTGAGGTGCCTGGATGCCCCATTGTTGCCCCCATGAGGTGGAGTACAGTTGCACTTGCGGGAGTCAAGTTGGGGCCATTGTGGCCTATCGGACTTCTTTGACTATGGACTGGCCAATGGCCTTCTATGCACTTCTGTTGCTCAGTGAGCACAATAAAGGTTAATGTGTGGCCTGTGTTGTTTGATGCGCACTCTGGATCCGTGGTCTCTTGTTTCATTGTTTGGAGGCGTTGGGCAGATGTATGTACTTTTGTCAGGTTGTATTTGCCTTGTGTCCGGTAAGTACCTCTTGCTGTGGGGTGTATGGCTTGTGCTGCTGTGAAGGGTTGTGGGAGCGTTGAAAGGTGGGTGGAGTGGGTGGATATGTAACTGTGCCCTTTCTTCCCTTGTTTAGTAGGTTGCAGTACTTACTGTTGTCTTCTTCGTCGGTGGTCTTGGTCGTAGAGGTATATGGCAAGGAGCAGGGCTGGCATGATCTGCAACTCCCGCTCCATGTCTGCTTTGGCGTGTTGTATGAGCCTCCGGTGATTGTTTCCTTATATTTCGTTCATTTCTGCCTGGCTTTGCGTGGCGGTGGTTCCCGCCCCGGAACTGACGGCGGTCTAGTGCTTCATTATTTGATGGGCGGGTAGGGCCTTTCCGTCGGTCTGGGGGCGGACTCTGCCGTCATTGTCGGCACTCCTCTGCTGGCGGTGAGTGGTTTTCAGGATGCCTGTGTTTCAGCTGGTTAATTATTTGGCGGTTCGGACCGCAAGTCTGTTGGCGGTTGTTACCGCCACCGCCGGCAGTGCAGTGTTTACCACCGTGTTCATAATGAGGGCCTATATGTCTGTTCAACCTCCACCCAGTGCTGTATGTGATGCTTGATGCTCCACATTTCCGAGGTGCCAATATGACACCTGAGCATCGGCACACATTCCACAAAAGGGCAGAATGCAACAGGCACATAATGGAAGTGGATGCCGGATACCACAGGATGGGAAGGAGGTTCTGCAAGGAAAATGCCACAGGGGAAGGGTGTGCGTTTGCACATCGAGGACCTCCACAGCAGCCACAGAAGAAGAAGGACAATTTGGGGAAAACATCAGGTGCGCAGGGGGTCTCTGCAGGTCCAAGCCCCTCCACGTCTGCTGCACATGTAAGAAGCCAGGCAACCGTGCAGCCACCTGCTGCGGTCATGAGCACTCAATTTGAAAGGGACATGAGACAGGACATGGCCAACATAATGGCCAGACTGGTCAGGTTGAAGAAGGAGAGTGCGGACAGTTAGAAGATGTTAAAGTTCATCAAAACAAATTGAAGAAAATGTAAAAAGCTAGTTTCACAGCCTCCCAGTTCCTTCCCCTCCCTTTTACTGTTGTAAATAGTTTTAGATTTGGTTTTAGATGGGTAGTTTTAGGTTAGTGAAGTAGGCATAGGTTAGATTACGTGTAGCTGGGGGTGGGTTTTAATACATTTTTTATTGGGGGGTTGGGTGAGGGTCATGGGGTATATATATATATTTGTTTAGGCCATAGGTTATGTGGTTAAGTTAGTACATGTGTAGTTATAGTTTATGTTGTCGTACATATCTGGTCTCTTACTCTTAAGGGGTGTGGGGGACAATGTTTAGAGTGTGGTGTTACATGTGTAAGATAAGTTTAGAATAGGTTAGATAGGTGTAGTTGTAATTTAAGTTAAGTTAGGTTAGGTTAGTGTAGGGTAGTTTTTAGGATAGCATTAGGTATATGGTTATTAATATTTTACAATAAATCCTGTTTGTATAAGACACGTTTTGTCAAAGTTGATTGTCTGGGGGTTCTCATGTGTGCAGTGGCCACACTGCAGTAATGGCCTAGGGTATGCTTACTGTCTTGATTTCCAATGATGACCATGTGCATCCCCTATGACCAAGGAGCTGTCAGATTGGCTAAATAACATCAACTAGTCCATACATTTGCCATCCACTGTTTCTGCCATTCACAATGGGTATATATACTTTATCTTGGACAGGTAAGTATGGAACTTCAACTGTCATTGGTTGGGTCTTGCAGTTTCATTGCTGGCAAGTGTGGCGCGTTTTACAACAGGCAAACTTGGAACTGTATCTTGCAACACTGACTAGTGCCCATCACTAATAAGGTTAGCTTCTTCTATACCACACAAATTAGTTGTACTCCCATCTGGGTAAATTGCCATTAACTTGGTTCTGAGCCATACATGCCGTATGTCAACTTCAAAGAATATCTGTTCCATATTTGTATGGAATACTCAGTAAGTTGGTTGTAGCCAACAACACCATCATTCACCTTTCTCATGTTAGGATCCTAGTGTGTGGTGTTGTATCTGACAGTAATGCACTCATGTAATGATGTTCTGCACTCTTTGACATGGATTTACACAATACAATCATTTAGCTGAGTAGATGGATCACAGTAAACGTAGAAATGCTGCATGTATACAAGGTGCTTTATTTACAGGTACAAGTGTATTTTCAAATGCTATACAATGTCCAGTTCACAGACCCCATGAGTTAACGTTAGACATATGTAGCACAATCAGAGTCCCGGGTGAGGGACATGTCATGAGACATGGTTATGAGAAGTGTGCATTAGTGAGGAGGTTAAAAATTGCGAACTGGTAAGAATGGAGACAATGGCAGTACATAGCAAACAAGTCAACAGTGGTTGGGTGAAGAGAGCACATTTTCTACTGTCACAACACTGGCATGATCTTAAACCCAAAACTAAGGAGATACTGTCCATGTGGCACAGACTGGTGCTACCAGGTGCTTTTCCTTGTGAATGTTATTCCTTCCACATCTTCATCCTCTGATGTGTGTGGTACCTCCTGTGCCATGGTGGGTGCTTTTGTAGAGGGGGCCACGCACACATCAGGGATAGAGATGTGGAGTCAAAGGTCCCGGCAGCTGCCATTTTTGGGAACACATAATGCATCCCTGCAGCAAGGAGGAACTGCTGATTTTTCAACACCGCAGCAACAACATGATGGTAGGCAGCCATGTTTTCCCTGAGGGAGTCCACTTCCCGCTGTATGGACTCCAGTGTATTCTGCATAGCCAGTTGTCTGTTATGCTGCTGCCAGTTTGGGAAGGCAATTGTTGTAGCCTCTGCCTCATGACAGCAGCTATGTCGGCCAGGGACTTCTGGAGTCCACGTAGCAGGGAGTGGGTTCCTCTGATGGCAGCTGAGCTGTCCTTAATTGGACTGAGGCACCTATTCACTCCCTCTCTGCTGTCTACCATGGTCTCCATACCCACCTGCACCAGCTTAGCCAGCTCCCACTGGACTCCTACTACTGTCCTCTGAAGGGTGATCTCTGGGTCCTCGGAGTCCAGGGCTGTGTCAGTACTGGCTGGTGATGTGTGTTGGTAGCTGGGTAGTTCATGTGGAGACCCCACAATGCTGTGTGTTCTCCCTGCCTGCAACTGCAGGTGGTGCCTGGAGAGTTCCTAGCACATGCTGGAGAGTCTCTTCATTGATGGTTAGCTGCTGGTCATCCATGTCATCTGTAAAATCCAGGACAGGCAGCTCGGCAGGAGGTAAGCCATCATCCTCTGCAATGAGATAGTTAAAGTCAATCTTAAATTGTTGTGGCTGTTGATATGGCACATCATTTATTTGGTTCTGGAGGCTCAGTGACATGTTACTGACCCAAGGTTGTAGTTGTACATTATGTGTTGCATTGGGTTGTATGTCGGAACGCCACCTGCCGAAACAACGAGTGCCTGAACAACGAGGTTGGAACACTGACCTTGTTGTTACCACTAATGCTTTTACCACGAATGCCTTAACAACGATATTTCGTTGTAAAGGCATTCCTGGTAAAGGCATTAGTAATAGGCACCCATTGATCCTACATGCGTCACCCCGACCCCCCAACCCCACCCCAAAACCTAAAACCCCCACCCCGCCCCAAAACCTAAAACGCCCCACCCCCCCAACCCCTGCCCCAAAACCTAAAACCCCCGACCCCCCACCCCGCCCCAAAACCTAAAACGCCCCACCCCCCAACCCCACCCCAAAACCTAAAACCCCCCGATCCTCCACCCCTGCCCCAAAACCTAAAACCCCGACCCCCCACCCCCGCCCCAAAACCTAAAACCCCCGCCCCCCCACTTACCTTAGTCGTCGCCTCGTCATCCTTGTCGTCCTCCTCAGCCGACTCCCTTGTTTGTGCCTTAACCACACATGTTCGTTGTTCAGGACATGCGTGGTTTAGGCACAAAATAACAAAGTCGTGGTTAAAGAAAGCGTTGTTCCGCTTTCGTTAACCAAGACTTCGTTATTAAAGAGTCGGCGTAGAGGACGTTTCCTGTTGCATTGTACATCACACATGGATCAAGCTCACAAGGTATTTTGGGGCATGTTTAGGTGCCCGAGTGTCACCTGAGTGTCACTTCTGGTGATGGTCCAGTGGCGCAATGCCCTGTGCAGTATTTAGAAGGTGGCGTAAAGCCAGTTTTTGTTCCATAACGCCACCTTTTAAATACGGCCCGTCACACGCAGCACTTTGCATGGACGGTGCGTGCAATGGGTGCTGCTGTGGGCGTGTCACAGCATCACCCATTGCATTTTGACGCTGCCTCAGATTTACGAGTTTTCGTAAACCGGAAGCATCTCCAAAATCTAACGCTACTCCTGGGTGGCGTTAGAATGGCAAAACGAAAAGAAATGCTTTCATTTCTCCTTTTTTTTGCTTTTTCTAGGTGCACACATAGAAAATGCAAATCACCATTTAAGATTGCTGTTGTGCAGGAAGGTGTTCGATCCTGCACAAAAACAATCTCACCTTCAACGCAGCCACAAAGATGCAGCAAGATGCAGCACAAATGAGAAGGGCAATGCGACAAGGATGTGGGGAAGCATTTTGGCCAGTTACACCACCCTGACACCACCCCTGGGGTGGAACTGACTTCAGTCCTAGTCTCTGATGTCTAAGTTGTGGAGGCACAGGGGCTTTGACAATATCTCACCACTTAAATGTTATGCTTTTGTTTTAGAAATCTGTTGACTAGTCTCTGTTTCCAAAGGTAACAGTCCTCAGTGACATACTGCCTATTTCATTATGTTTGTAATTTGTGATGAATCGTGTTGTGGTATTCTCATACTTTTAGTCTGCTATCCAAATAACAGCTTCTCTCTGGACATTACAGAGGATTTATATTTTGCTATAAGTGTTTCATTACTGTACCTGTGTCTTAAATCTAGCAATCATAGTATTCTGTTCCCTCTCAAAAGATTCCATTGTACATTGCATCCAGCACATAATATCTCTCAATAAGGTATATTTCTTCTTTAGAGGTAATGGGTGTCTGTTCCTAAACTGTAGTCAGCCATTGCCTGTCGTTTCCTTCCTATGTAGGGAGGTTATTATCATGTTGGCCTTTACCTCCAATTTTGTATCCAAGTACACCACTGAGGGTTTAATAATCTCTACTGTAAAAACTATGAACAGTTCATTCATGTTTAGTATTTCAATACATTTACAGGCATTCTGTTTTGTTCCTTTCCATATAAAAAATAAATCAATAGACTCCAGCCACATGATCACATGTTTAATAAAAGAGATATTGTTTAACTGCCGGTCACCTCCTTCTCCCACCAGCTCACAAATAGATTTGCAAAGCTGAGGGCAATACAGATACCCCTTGTAGTCCCTTGTCATAGTCTGAATTGTTCGGTATCAAATAGGAAGATATTCTCCAGAAGGCACCATTCCTACATTTCCAAAATTATATTGATATGGTATAAAACAAAGTGATCAATACATTGGGAAGTCTCCTCCAGTACCTATTATTGTAAGTGATTATTGGTCTGCCTGTTATGCATAGGGGGTCTATGATAACCTTATGCAATAGATAAAAGAATGGCAAAAGGGGTGGGAAATTTTCAGATACTGATATTCTTTAAACTCTATCAACCAATATCTCTCCAATCAAACATAATTTTATGATATTTTAGATCTGGAGATCTCAGTCGCAAAATGAGATATTGCAATTGAGAAGTCAGGTATAGCATTGTCATTCCGGCTGGTTGGGCATTTGGGCATAATGAGTCAGAGGACCCAGTGTGCTGAGCAAATTCCTGCAGCTAAGTGGTGGCTTCAGTCCTTTCTTCTTGGTTATTGGCTGCTCTCAGGCAGATAGTGTGGGATAATTGCATTGACCAGATAAAATGGACATATTTATTAGAGGGACTCACAAAAGATATTTATAGAAAATGCAAGGAAGCAACTTGTTGGATATGGCCATATCTACAGGGTATCCCCCAAACCTTTTCCTTGCTCCTCCACTTTTTTGCTGAATTTGCTTTTGTTGAACGTAGTACTCTGTGCACTTTACCACTGCTAACTACAGCTAAAGTGCTTGTAGTCTATCCCTAAAACATGATTAAACTGGCTTACCCCCAAGGGGCAAATTTAGTTTACTTATAAGTCCTTTGTAGAGTGGTATACAATATACCCAGGGCCAGTAAATTAAATGCTACTAGTGGGCTGCAACACTTATTGTGCCACCAACTTAAATAGCACTTCAAAACATGCCCCAGGCCTGCCATTGCAGCCTGAATGCAGTGTCACACTGCCATGTGCTGTGTAAAGAAAAGGTAGGACATGTACTTTTACGTTTTACAGGTCCTGGTAGTAAAAAACTCCCACATTTGTTATTTACTGCTGTAAGATGTACCCTTCCCATAGGATAATATAGAGGATTCCTTAATACATTTAATAAGCTGTAATTCCTAAATGAGAGGAGTTAGATATCTCATGTTTGACCTATGGTATTGTAATGATACACCCTCTTTAATGGTAAAGTTGGATTTATCAGGACAATTTTGAAAATGTCACTTTTAGAAAGTCAGTCACACAATAGTGGAATTAGGTTGCTCCAATGGGCCATTAACTGGCTTGATGGGGGTGGAGCTGAGCACAGTCCCACTTGGACCTGAATAGGCTACAAAAGGTCTAACAAACCTGTATTTTCACTGCAGCCAGCTTGGAGCCAGTGCAGGAAAGTCAAGTAATTCCAAGAACTTCAAAGAACCTTTCCAGAAATGTTTCCCACTTTCTAGGAGAAGGGCACCAGGACATACAAACAGGACCTTCAGCCCCACTCTTCAGTTCACTGTACCTGCGGAAGGGCTCTGAGAGGACTGCCTGCTGCTGTGATTGGCTGTGCACTCTGCCAGACTGCTGCTGTCCCTGCTATGGCTGCTTTCCTGCCTGGAGCCTGCTTTGAACCGTCAGAGGCCAGCCCTGCTGTTGAGCCCTCCTTCTATACCTGCATCCTGGTCTTCCTGAAGTGACTCCAAGGGCTAGCTTGCTGCCTCCTGTTCAGAGCCACAGGGACATAACAGGATTCCACTATCTTGACCCCGCACCTGGACTGACCCTGACTGAGTCCTGAACCCCCAAAAAGTCTCCATACACCCCTGGACCCTTGGTTGCGGTGCTAAACGTGACCAGGTGTCTGTGGTTTGCACTTTTATTTTCTAGGTGCTATTTTGATTGGTAAACTTTATAAAATCATAACTCCAGTTCTACTGATTGAATATTTGTTGTGTTGATGTCAAATAATTTAAAAAAATGTAGCCTAGTTTTCTAAACTGTTCTGGAATTTTTCTTGTGTTATGTTTCCAAGTTATTATTGTTTTTTATGCTGCATAAATACTTTACACACTGCCTCTAAGTTAATCCTGACTCCTTTTTGTGCCACGTGACCCAAGATAAGGCACAGGTTAATTTAGTGTACACAATCATTTCTAATAAGTCATATTCTCCTCAATTTGGGGACTCGTTGAAGGCACAACTCACCCTATTTAAAATCCACAAACAAGAACTGACAAATTGGTGGGTAGTCACTTCTCTCCAGTAATACTTTGATGTTCAAAGTGTTTCTCCTGGTTTAGAAATTTACATTTTCCCATCCGATTGATATTGCATTCTGAAATTATTGAAAGAATGGGTCTCCCACTGTGTAGTGAGCTCTGCAGGCTGGAGCTCTTGATCAAGTATGCTTGAAGTGAATACTACTGAAAATCATACATTTTAAGAATGATCTTGAGGAGGATATTAAACTGAAAAAAACATAATGGCATTGGTACAAATTGGAGTATTAGAATTTATTGCGTGTGGCAGGACTTTTTTTCATGATACATAGAAGCCAGACCCAATTGTATGTCATCACGAAAGCACTATCTCTGTCGAACGTGTACATGACGGGCTTAGGGATTTGAAAACTAATACTGCAGTGATTAGAGCTATAAGGCCACCTTGCCTTGTGCAAATGAGGCTTGGAAGGAAATAGAAATATTTGTGTATGCCTGCCTTTGAGTGCCTCTGTAACAGATGCATTGCTAGTGTTCCAGAGGAATGATATGAGTTAATGCGCAGGAGCTCCCTTTCGCTTCTCCATACAGAGTAATTGCAAGGGAAAACATAAAGGGATGTAAGCATTTGGGAAGAGCGGACATGAAGACTGATAGCTAAGGAACATACAGAAATGTCATTATTCGATTGCAGGCCTGAAGAGTTTATAAAGTATGCTGAGCAACTAACATAGTATGGCATAAAAATAACTTGTTAGATATATTCAGCCAAAAGAGCAATCATGAGGCTGAGACCACAGATGTAGATATTAAGTAGGAACTAGACTAATCAAATAGTGAACCAAGGGACAAATAATGGAATATGCTTGGGGTTTTCCCAAGGTTCATTTTGTTTTATATTATGACTGCTGAGATTACCATAATAACCGCGAACTTTCTGAAGCATAAGTTTTAAGATATAATTATTGTATGTTGTAAAATACCTACAACTGTATGTCTACTATCTCTACAGGCTAGGGTGAGTTTCTATATCTATGTTCAATACAGGTCCTGTAGATGAGAGCTATTCTGCATTAGCATAACTCGTTGTAGAGAGGAGTGAGACAACTGCCAGTTTTACTTTTCTCCAAAACTTGTATGCTCCATATTATTCCTATTGGAGCACAGAAGATCTTCCTGGGAGTGCCCCCCCTCCAACATCCCCCGATGTGGTGCTCACAACATGACACGTGACGTGAGGTTTGACGTCTAAGGGCCTCTGGAGGCCCAGGATCCTTAAGAAAAGAGTTGGGGTTCACAACAAATGGTTGGTTTCTGACTTTTGCTAAACAATTTCAAAACTTACGTAAGGAGGAAATCAGGAAATCAAACTGAGAAACATAAAAGTATCAATAATAAGATAATTAAGAGTTGGCCATAGTTCAAACAAGTAGTGAACTGTAATCCATCACAGGAAGGACCATCAAGGGAAATGTATTTAGATGAATTCACCTCCTATAAAAAAGTTGCAACTGTAATAGGCAACTCAACATCAACCAAGATGGAGGCAGCACAACCAGAAAGCAAAAAACAGAAGGGCCAGTAAAAACAGGTCCAAACATAGAGACAGGAAAAGCCCAAAACCATTATGATGAAAAAACTGAAGAAACACAAGAATTAGACATGACATAATCCAAGATAGTAATGAATTTATCTGAACAAAAGCTGACTCAAAACAAAATTTCTTTTTTTAAGTCTTGGTTCTTTCATTTTGTCTAGGAGACCAGTTTACTCAGGTTGACAATAGAATTGATATTTTTAAATTCCGTGGTAAAATAAAACTAATAAAATGTAAAATGTAATAGAACAAAACATCAGTTGAACTCCTTGACATCTGAGATAATTTTCAGATTCATGACTTTTAACTCTTAAGCACCTTACAAGATTTATCTGAGGAACATACTGCGACTAAGTATCCAAAATCCCCACAAGGAAATCCATGACACAGAACTTGGACTTAGATTGTGGAATGGGGAGTGGTTTCAAAAACAAATATAAATTTGTTGCATCTGTACCATAAAACACCCTAGATACCATCCTTGTTATTACTGTCAATTCCCTCAAAGACCTAAGATTCCAGAAAATACAGTGGTAGAAATACTTTACATGGTCACAATGGTAAGCTTTATGATGTTTATAAACTGCTAATCATATCACAATTAAACATCTGATAAAGGTGGGAATGTTGTGGTCATGTCTAAGTGAATGTATATGATCAGGGAAAAATACAAGCTAAATTATACCTATTATTTTACCCTTATTATCGAACCGGCTTAGCTTTAACTCATTAAACATCATGAAATGTTTGATTGGAGACATCAGGGGTTATTACATTTTAAAGAATATCACTATTTGAAACATCACCATTTATGTTTGACAACCTTTTATCAATTGCATAAGATTCATAAAAATTAATTATGCGTCCCAAGCATAACAATATCTCTTCCCATGATAGCTTACTGGAGGCAACTTCCCTTTATATTGACCATTAAAGATAGCAATGATTTCCTGAGGTGAATCCATGGGATATCCTGGGAAGATTTTTTACTAATGATTTTAAATGGCCACAACCTTATAACCAGTATAAGACATGACAAATCATGTGAACATTTTCCAAGAGTTCGACCCTTGGTGTTTGTAAAATATACAGCCATGTTATGCACATGATCTAACTTTGCTTCAATGGAAAGGTTTTCATTTAAAAAAATCAGCTATACAGACAGAAGAGGAGCACTGCCATTGCCGAGGGATGGAGGAGGTGTTATGGTGTTATAGTTGACTGAAGTGGAAATGTACACTGAAAATATAGCATGATGCTTTGATTATTTTATCTGTTTAGGAATGTGTGAAATGTCTCAATCAAAATGATTGGAACTCATCACATACTGCCAACATTAATCCCTTTTGACTTTAATTTCTTAATATTCTTATTAAAATACAGTTTGTAAATTTTTTATTTTGTAAGCCCACGGCTGGCAACATTTTCCTTGATGCATACAGTTGGAATTTGTCTACTTGTAAAGGGAGGATCCACTACAGGGACTAATGATGAGCATGGAGAAATTGTACCACAGATATAGAAATCCAATATTTTGAGCAGCATTAGAGGAAGAGAATATCTAGAGAAGATACATAACCAAACTATTACTAAGTTTCAGAAAGTGAGACATACCAGTGTGGCTATTGATAAAAAAAGTTGCATTTGAGATGCCAATGTGAGATTTCTTACTTTGAATAATCAATCAAAAAGGATGCCTAGAGTTAACTAATCAATAGGATATCTATTATAGGAAACAAAGTATCACATTCACCAATGATCATATGATGCAGAATTGAATGACCCTCTAGTAAAGACACATCTAGAAACTGAACATAGAAAGATTTTTTAATTGTAAAAAATACAAAGCATGAAACAATAGTTTTGACTGGACCAAAATATAAAAATATTTATTTCCAAACCTCTTAGGTTCTCATCTAATTATACAGTCAATGCTCCCACATGTCCACTCTAGAAATGGTTTCTTAGAAGTAATAACTTACTTGCAAAAAGGCCATTTTGTAATAATTACGCACTATAAAAAAGTTGTCATAAAAATTATCCTGTGGTTAGACATGTTAAATACCATGTAAGTAATAGTGGCTTGGAGAAATACATTGGAATAGATCAAGTAATGATGCATCCTACTGGTGTGGGTGGACTACTTAAGAAGACTTGAATCTTGATACATCGTTGAATATTAATAATAAACATAGGGCCTGATTACAACCTTGGCGGAGGGTGTTAATCCATCCCAAATGTGACGGATATCCCACCCGCCGTATTACGAGTTCCATAGGATATAATGGACTCGTAATACTGCGGGCTGGATATCCGTCACATTTGGGACAGATTAACCCCCTCCGCCAAAGTTGTAATCAGGCCCATAATCTTCTATCGGTCTAAACCTTGATGGGAACTTGTAGTACTATTATGAATTCTTGTCCTGACCAGCAAATATCCATGGGTGATTCGATTTTAGTGTAATTTCTTTTAATAGTTGATGGCTCATCTATATCCTGTTATTATTCTGATGTTTCTTTTAAATTTGTTTTGTTACATCAGAGGAGGACTTCTTTTGATAGATATTACATTGCATTTCAATATGAAGCCTGGATGAAATTCAGAAACACACGATAAGATGTTATCGTAGAGTTTTCAGAGTTATGAGGATTTTATATTTTTGAGACTTCCTAATCATTTATCACACATTTCAGCTTTAATTAATTGCTCTTTCATGCTCTTTCATTATGTTACCTGACCCACATGACTTGTATTCAACTTCCTAGATATGCCCACACAGGTGCTAGGGTGGTTGCACTTTTGATTGGGTCTGCTTAACAAAGTAATTAGAAGTAGTTGTATGTATTTGTATTTGGTATTTATAAAGCGCATTCCGGCTGTAGCATCGAAGCGCTGAGTATGAGACGAGTAAGTAACTGTAGGCCAAAAAGGGCTCGATACAGGAATATTTCTTGAGGAAAGACCCAGGTTTTTACCAACCTCCTGAAGGTCAGGAAATTAAGGGCCAGATGTAGGCACAAAAAAATTCGCGACTCGCAATTTGCGAGCATGTGCGACTCGCAAATTGCGTGTCGCTAATAGGAATGCAGGTACAATATCCGGGGACAAATTGCGACTCGCACCCGGAGTCGCAACGCAGATAGCGAGTCCGCTGTCTGCGAGGTTGCTTTTTGCGACCGCGCAAAAAACGGACATGCAATTTGCGAGTGGGTGTCGCAAATTGCGATTATCATGTAAATTGATTGCAGGTGCTGCAGAACACTCCAGAAACCACTCCAGAACACTCTGGAAACACTTCCTGGCACATGATGATGACATCACAACCAGGAAGTTTACTAATACACCTGGGAGGAGGGAGGACCACACCCTTTTTAACATCAGAACTGCAAACAGAGCTACAGCAACAATGGCAGACACTCCCAGAAAGAGGAAATTTAAATTTTCTGAGAAGGAGCTGGAGGTGCTGACAGAGGAATGCTGTCAGCACTATGATGATCTTTTTGGGAAGGCAGCCCTCAATGTGCCAGACTCAACTAAAAAACAAATTTGGCTGGATATTCAGGAAAAGGTGAACTCCCTGGGGGTCAGCCACAGGAGTGTGGATGAAATAAAGAAGAGGTGGTATGACCTCCGCTCCCGGACCAAGGAGAGGGTGGCAGAAAGGCTCCGGGAGATGAGAGGCACAGGAGGGGGACCATCATCCATACCACCACCCACACCCCTGGAGGAAAGGGTGGAGGAGACCCTGGAGCAGGAGGCTGTTACAGGATTCGGAGATCTGGACACCTCTGAGCCCACAACATCAACCGGTGAGTACCATGTGATATGCCTGTACCCCCATCAATTTCATACCCCCACCCACCATGTACACAGGGGCATGCACAACCAAGATAGCTCCATTTCAGGGTAGCAAACACTAGAATGATGCATTATGGGCAATGTAGTCAAGTAGGCAGTCAATAGGCAAATGTTTATTAGGAAGTGTGCAACAGATAGTAGACACTGACAGTCTGTTCCCCATGTCCCACAGGTCTCCCACAAGACCCCACCACCAGCCACAGCAGCCAGGTGCCAACAGTCAGCCAGCCCCATGAGGAAAGCACAGGAGCTGCCACCACTCCCACCTGCACCACCAA
The DNA here is from genome assembly GCF_031143425.1 of Pleurodeles waltl. NCBI lineage: Eukaryota > Metazoa > Chordata > Amphibia > Caudata > Salamandridae > Pleurodeles > Pleurodeles waltl. The sequence continues at coordinate 415,541,946 of NC_090448.1, read as the reverse complement.
CACCATCCCCTTGATGACAACACCTGCTGCAACAGTGGTTCCGGAGGCTGCACCAGCAACAGCCAGGAGTGCCATGGTACATCTCACAGGGCATCCACCACTGCGCAGGCGATGCAGGTTGAGGAGAGCAGGGCTGCAGGCAGAGTCCGGGCGTCCATCCACCACCATGACCGAGGCACAACTGCTACGTGGTCAGCGCCTGCAGAACCAATTGTTAGGGAGGATTAGTGGGGTTCTGCACCGCTTTGTTAGGAGCAATGAGAACAGCATGCAGCAGCTCCATGCACAATTGGACGTCATAGGCAACAACACTGGGGACCTAACCCTGTCCATGCGGGAACTGGTGGCTGGACTGCTGTCACAGAGCGAGGGTGGGCGGCGCAGGGACCGCCAGCTGCTCCAGAGGCTGGACAGGATGGCCTCATCAATTAGCAGACTGGCAGTCAACACCACTGGGCCGTCTAGAAGGACAGTCGGCCTCCAAGTGGAAATGGGCCACTTTGCAGGGGATGTGGCAAGAGGCCTGGGCCGGATCACCCATGTGATCTATCTAATGGAGGCACGGCATGTGTCCAGGGGTACAGGGGACACCCCACAGGACAGCGAAGAGGGCTCCACTGTGAGCAGTGTCTCTGCTGGTGACACCAGGGTGCTCCGGAGTGGGAGTACGAGGCAGAGCACTGCTGAACAACCTGGGACCAGCCAGGCTGGCAGAGGCCGCCGTAGGTCATAAACTAAACACTGTCCCTGATGTTGGGGCACATGACGGCAATGTGCCCCATGCATGGTTGGCTTTCTGGACTCCCTGCACAGTTTTTCATTGTAAATAGTTCAATTTCTGCACATATTAAATAGTTTTTTTGTTCCACTTAACAAATGGAGTTTTTGGTCAATAGGTGAGTATGGTTGAAGTTGACACGTACCTTCCAAAGTATTGGGTTGCGATGTGTTGCCGTCTCAGTCTGCCTTGATTTGCGAAGCTCCGATCCCCATGATGCTGATGTGGTTGCTCTTGCTCTTCATCCTCAGAATCTGGGTCTGCAGGGGTGAGAGGTAGCCCACGTCGGGTGGCAATTTTGTGCAGGATAGCGCATGCGACAATAATTTTGAATGCCGTAATGGGGGTATACTGGAGGGCACCTCCACTTCGGTGGAGGCATCTGAACCGTGCTTTCAGCAATCCGAAGGTGCGTTCAATCAGGTTCCTGGTCCTCTTATGTGCACTGTTGTATCGTCTCTCACATTCATTGCTGGGTGTTAAGTACGGAGTCATTATCCATGGCTGTAGTGCATATGCACTGTCACCTGTTGGGCACAAACAGTACACTGTTAGAAAGTCCTGGTTGGTGTGCACATTGATCTGTGTGTAAGTCTACAAGGTGTATGCAGCTCTACCTAGGAGGTATCCGTCTCCAAACTCCCCACGTTCCAGGCATTGGTGTATCCCACTGTGCCTAAAAATTTATGAGTCATGAGTACTGCCTGGATATTTCGCTACAATGTCAGTGATGACATAATGGGCGTCACAAACAACCTGAATATTGAGTGAGTGGCTACATTTTCTGTTGCAGAACAGATATTCCAGGTTTGCAGGAGGGCATATTTGAATATGTGTCCCATCTACACACCCTATGACATGGGGAAAGTTGGCAATCCGGTAAAAGTCCAACTTGGTGCTGTTAATTTCTGCCTCATTCCGGGGTAGGTATATGTAGTGAGACATGTGTGTGAGTATGGCATCTAGGAATGCCCTGAAGAACCTTGATAGTGCACTTTGAGATACCCCACCTGCCACAGCAATGACCCCCTCATAGCTCCCCGAGGCCAAGAGGTGCAGTGAGCATAGCACTTGCACATGCGTAGGGATGGCGCAGCCGCGCAGAGTCTGGCGTTCTAGCTGTGGTTTGAGTAATTCAATTAATTCTAGTATAGCTGCGCTGCTAAGTCTGTATTTGTCGTAGATCTCTTCCTCAGTTTGCTGAAAAAGAGTCTGCCTTGTCCTGTAAATCTTCTCCTGTCTCTGGCTCCTCCTCCTCCTCTGCTGGGTTGCGTGGACTCTCCTCCTCACTGCTATCAGGTATATCTCCGCCATCTTGAGTAACCCAGATGCCTTCTGGGTCTCCTTTTATACTTTGGTAATGATTACCACCTGCTCTGAGTTAGTGGTAAATGGGACATGCAAACTGGGCTTTTTGCGACTAGTCGCAATTTGCGAGTTGCAATTGCATATGGTTTGCGACTCACAAATTGCGACTTCCTATTTGCGGGTCGCAAAATGGAGTCGCACATTTTGCGAGTCGGTAACGGCTCGCATCGCTTTTTGCGAGTCGGAAATTGGATTTTTGCATCCCATTTCCGATTTTGCGCAGTCACAAATAGCGATTCGGGCCATTTGCGACTCGCAAACCTTTCCTACATCTGGCCCTTAGTTCCTTCCTTATAGACAGCAGGAGAGAGTTCCAGTACTTGGCAGCAGCTACCGTAAAAGTTTTGTTACCCAATCTCGCCCTATGAGTATGAGGAACATGGATCAAGACAGCTCCTGTAGATCTGAGTTGCCTCCTAGGTCTGTACCAATGTAGTCTCGAGGATAAATATTCAGATCCACCTCCATGCGCAGACTTATAAGTTAAACATAAGGTTTTAAATTTGATACACTTCACAGCTGGTAACCAGTGTAATTGTTTCAAACTACTACGCTGAGCGAGGGAGATTTAATATGAAACGAGCAGCAGTATTTTGGATCAACTGAAGCTTCATAAGAGAGAGATTGTCCAGATTGAGCAGCAAGGCATTACAGTAATCCAATTTAGATATTATCAGTGCCAAGATGATTATGACTCTCCACTCCCTCTGTCAGTAAGGACAAATCTTTTTCAACATTTTCAAAATCCAGAAACTGGATTTAGTGATGGAATTAACATGCGATTTAAAGGCAAGAGAATTGTCAAAAATGTCGCCCAAATTTCTGGTGGCAGTAATAGGGGCAGGAGGCACGCCAGACTCTAGAGGCCACCAACGTGAGTTCCACAACTCCTTGCCGGAGCCAAAGCACACGATTTTATCATTATTCAACTTTAGCCAATTCAGGCCCATCCACCTATTAACTTCTTGCATACAACTATTAAAGCGGTCAGCCACTTCCTCCTAGTTTTTTGAGACTAGAACAATCAATTGAGTATCGTCAGCATAGGAGGAGGGAATAAAACCAAATGAACAAATTATTCTGGCTAAAGGAGCGACATATAGATTGAATAAGGTGGGGCTAAGTGAGGAGCCTTGTGGGACACAACATGGCAAACAATATGCTGGTGCCCTAAAATCTCCGCAGCTCACTGTAATAGATCTGTCTCTTAAAAAAGATTCCAAGATCTGCAAAGCAGTATCTCTAATGCCTGCTTGATGGAGATGGGATACCATGATCTGAGGTGAGATTGTGTCAAATGCTGCAGATAAGTCCAACAGGACTAATAAGGCTCCCTGCCCCTCATCCACCAATCTACGAATCATGTCAGAGGTGGTAATAAAAGCTGATTCAGTACTATGGGCTTTCCTAAAGCCATGTTGAGAGGAATCTAAGCCTCCTGAACTATGAAGAAAGTTGGCTAATTCATTATTGAGGTGCTTTTCAAAAATCTTGGCCTGAAAAGGAAGTAAAGAAATAAGCTGTAAATTGCTCAAATCATGTCCAGCTCCATCAGGTTTCTTTTTCAGAGGGACTACCGTCGCTTCCCTCCACAAAGGAGGGAAGACTCCCGTAGATAGAACTTCCACAAAGATCGGGCGAGGGCTGTTGAGATAATGTTGGGAACCTGCTTTAGAATATGTGGAGGACAAGGATCATTAGGGGAACCTGATTTGATTCCTAACATCAGCTCTTCAATCCTTTCAGGCAGTACTGCCTGAAAATTAGTTAGCAAAGGACAGTCCATGTCTGAGGTACTAATTGCGGTGTCAGGTAAGCAATCTATCCGTACAAAATGGTTAAAACTCGAATTAATTTGTAGAACTTTATTTTTTTTTAAAGTTGCCACCTTACTGCAGAATTCTGGTGAATTTTCCAACTCGGCGGGGGAAAGGGGCACTGTCAGGGAGTGTATGACTTTAAAAAGTTCTCTGGGGGTGTTTAGTGCCTCCCTAATGTTTTGGGTAAAATATTCAGATTTAGAAGTATGAGTTCAAAAGCAGATTTATGGAACACATAATAATATTGAGAATTTAATTTTATTAGATCTGTCTGGTCATTGTTTGAACCTGAGCCTCTTTTAGTTTCTTACGATGCTGCTTTATGTACAAGTATAAAAAGGCTGCACTCTTGCAGCTCGAGGAGAAGGAGTCTGAGAGCATTGTTCTGCCCACTGCCTTTTCCCTTGCTGGTTGGCAAGCTCTGATTACTACAATTACATCTTGTCTGTTCCCACGCAGCTGCTGTGTCTGGTGCTTTTCTTTCATCTCTCCGAGAGAGGGTTGTAAATGTTTTCCCCAACAAGATATGCCCACACAGGTACTTGATTGGGTCTGAATAAACAAATACATTAGAAGTATGAGCTAAAAAACAGATGTATGGTACACATAATAATATTGAGAATTGTTTTTATCAGATATGTCTGGTCATTATTTGAACGGTAAAGTACCCACCCCATTTTTAATGACAGTTCTCATGTGTTTATGTGTATTTTTTAATTTCTATTTCACACAAGTCCTTTGTTTGTTTTTCTGCTCCATTGCATTCTTTTATTAAAACAGAGAAAATACTATGGTGTTTTTGCTGTGAAAATGGTTCACGGAGGGAACCAAAACACATTGGTGTTCCTTTCCACTCTGATTGTGCATAATTAATAAATTAGTTTGTAACCTGAGAGTGCATAGGACCTTTGATTATACATGAATATGTAGGCAGATTACTTGCACCTGTTTATGACTCTTGCTCTTGCTAGGGCATTCGCTGATAGCAAGGTAGTGTTTTTCTGGTGTGTGTATGTGTATATATAAATATTCTACAAGAAACAAACTCCACCTCCAAACAAAGGTTCTAATAATTGCATCCCCAAGACACAGCACAGGAGTATAAATATAACCAATAATTACACTCAATTGTCTTTACAAGATTTTTTCTCATTTTATTTAACATATAATGCTCAAAACATAATTCGAAATTATATAATGATGCAGCAATACAAATATATCAACATACTCAACATAGATCAAACAATTAATCAAAATAAACCACTTGTACTCCTTACCAACTAAAATAAAACACAATCATAAAATCCATACCCACACAACCCACAATATCTAAAAGCTTTTTCATTAATAAGTAATCTCACCATAGAAAAGAGTACAAAACGTTTACCAAAATATTCTTCTGAAAAATTTCAGAGTGACATTTGTAAAATGTGATCATCTGAGATAATCTCTAAATACCTTTATGGTATCAAAATATGTATTTTTTAAAACAAAAAGTTATATTTATACTATACAACTCATTTTCTCTATAGTATAGGTGCCCATAATAATAAAAAATTAGCAGACAATATATAGTACATTTTTAGTGTCTCTATGGTGAGTTAGAACTCAACACCTATTTCAATTATTAATATACTAGATGAAGTCCATGTGCCAATGAGCGTTTCGGTGCCAAGGAAGAGAGACAAGCAATGTTGAAACCATGTGATAAAGGGGGGGTATAGTATTGTTGGATTCTGAGGTATAAAAAGAAAAGATGAGACAGATGTTATCCAACATGGAACACTATAGGAGTGTCAGTAATGACCCTAGTAAGATCATTGGCACTAGGATCAGAAATATCTGTGAGAAAACCCTGCATCCCGATAAGATTTCTGAATCTGAATTTGAGTTTCTCCTGATAAACAAACCTGGGATTCCAGTTATATATGGGATACCTAAAACTCATAAAGAAATATATGATCCTCCCCTTAGACAAAAAGGTATCTACGATAGGGTCTGCCACAGAACCCCTATCTAAGTATTTAGATATTTTTTTAAACCACTGGTAAGCAAGTTCAGATCTTTTATTAAAGATACTTCTCAGATGATTACTAAAATAGAGGGCCTAGATTTTGATCTGGATAATAGTTGTTTGGTAACTATGGATATTGAGGACCTCTTTACCAATATACCGCAAGAAGGGACCTACAGGGCTGTGGAAAGTGTGTTATGTGAGGACAGTTCTGACCTCCCGACTAAGTTCATACTCCAGTGTCTAGAAATCGTCGTACAAAGAAAGTTCTTTGAATTTGATGGTAATATCTATAAGCGGAACAAAGGTGTCAGTATGGGGGTGGCCTGTGCTCTGAGTGTGGCAAATATCTACATTGGCCTCTTTGAAGGGAGATGCATTTATAATGAAGTTGCCCCATTTTTTTTAAATATCAAAAGTTTGGCTCAATAAATTGATGATATCTTCTTAGTTTGGGAAGTAGATCCTAGGAACTTCCACAAATTCATTAAATGGATCAATGCTTGTGATGAGAACCTCAGATTTACTCTACAAGTAGATAACAAACAAGTGGAGTTTGTGGATATTTGGATATATGAGGATGAAAATAACTGTGAGTATTTCTCTATACGAAACCTTCGTCACGCAATACTCTCTTACACTTTCAGAGTTATCATCCAAGATGCCAGAGACAAGGGATACCCTTCCGTCCATATTCGGAGAAACTGCAGGAACTTACAGGAATATGACAATAATACCCTGGTACTTAGAGAAAAATTCCTAAATAGAGGTTACCCAAGAAGACTCATATGAGACACATACAAGAGAGCGAGGTTCGATGATCACCAAAGCATGTTTGAAAACTCATGCAAAGATGACTAACAGAAATTGGTTTGCATCATTAGGCATTCTATCATCAAATATAAGATCAGACAAATTGCTAATGCCCAATGGAACATACTGAATTGTAATGGGGGTGGATCTAGAATGTCTCCACCGGTATTTGCATTCAAATGGAATAGCAATCTCTGGGATAAACTGGTTAAGGCCAGGATCAACAATTGCCCACAATTTATACAGACATCGATTACAGGATCCAACCCGGTAATGAGAAATCATCACTGTGGACAACATCACACCTGTATGCAGGCCATGGTATGAGACCTCCTTACATATAACAACAAGAAGGTCAGACTTAAAGAGATGACTAATTGCCAAAGCAGCAATGTCATCTATCTTATTATCTGCCTTTGTAATCTAGGATACGAGGGAGAAACTGGCAGACAATTCAGAGTCAGATTCAGTGAGCACAAATCAGCCATACGGAATCGAAGGAACCAGGTCCCTCTGGTAACACACTGTATAGAGCAAAGCCATACAGCAAATGATTTGAAATGGACTATTTTGGACAAAATATCAAATAGCCAGTTTGGTGATACTGAGAAATGTCAGGAAGTTTTTTGGGATTTCTTTACCTGGACACAGTATGTAAGGGTTTGAATGATAGAATCCCATGAGAAAATGCAATGTAAGGACTCCATGGCAATTTTACATCAGGGTTAGGTATTTCCTGCTGAATAAAGATGTTTCCTAAGTGCTTTGCAGTTTTGGAGACTGATGAGTGCCATTCCTAATATAGCCAGCCTCTTGTATATAGCCATCCTCTTGTAGCATGTTTCATTGCAGTAAGATGGATTCCGGATACGTTTTGAATGCACACATTTTGCGGCATCTAATTTTTTAGACAATTGGTATCTCTCACCCTATGTGGACACTCATTGGTTCTTTGTTTCGGGTCCATGCTGCACCTTTATTTGATGCTGATTATCGTGACCTTTAGAGGACTCTGTATATATGACCACCTTTGTTTGGTCTGTTTTAATTTGTGGTAGTGTGGTTTCTCCTCCTCCTAGATGGCGGGCCCGCTTACATTACTTTCAATCAATATTAAGTGGGTGTGGCGATTTTTGTCATTTGCTTGGGCCATGGATGAGATTGGTGAAGAAGGAGGAACACCCATATTCTGACACCATTCGTGGGAAGTGTTAACATAGGCAAATATTTGTTGACGTCTCCCACGATACGAATGCAATCAGGAGTGGGACTTTTCCCACACCTACAGGTAAGAAAGGCTACTTGCTATGCGCTTGCCCAATTTGGGTTACATATCCAAGGCCCGTTCGTGAGATCAGTCCTATTTGCATGGAATTCTCTTTTTCTGCAGAGCAAATGCCTTCTTTATATGATGTGAGGAATTGCTACTATACCGGGCCCTCTAGTACGTACAGGTAAGAAAGGGTACCCGCTACATGTTTGCCCATGCTGAGATAGGATATTCTAAGCCCGTTTGTGAGGTCATTATTTAAAATTTTGCCATCTCCTCCTGTTACAGTGTAAGTGGCTTCTTTATCCAATGTGAGGTACTGTTATATAATGCATTTTAGAGTGGCTGCTTAATATCTTTAACAACGGGGAATTGCGATGACCCTAGAGTGGCTATTTTTTTAACACATATAATCCATTCATTTCTAAGTAGGTCCTGGGTGACGCTCTACTGGGCTTTCACTTTTCTGGACTATGGAAGCGACCGGCTCACAATTCTCCTACTTTTCCTACATGTTGTTCACAGATGCTTGGATAATCGCAGTAGTCATCCCTTAAGAAAGTAATCAGAGCGACATTGGATTTAGAAATTCACGCACGATTAAGATTGGTAGATATAAACGTGAATACACATTTCTTTGCTATTCCTTTTCTTTTTCTTATTATGCTTTTTGTTTTTTTGTAGTTTATTTCCTTTATTCACTACTGGCCTTGTGGAGTGTTTTTGTAGCACACTAGCTTTCTTTTTAGCTCAGAGTCCATTAAAAAGGTTCAAGTTAATAAGGGCTATGTGAATATATGGTGAACTTTGATTTGTTTAAGCACCTTGAATTGCCTTATTTACCTGATATATATGGTCATTATTATTTCTTATTTTTTTACTTTTTCAATCACCTTCTTAGTGGTTTGTCACATCATGGTGAGGGTTGTAAGGTTAGAGCTGATTTATGCACATGTATGTAAGGCCCCTTTCACAATTTGGTGATGGAGACGAGGTACACGTACTTCTATGAGGACTTGGATTTGCTAATCAATGTTGATATCCTTGTTTGGGTTTCTTTCAGGTATTATGTGAGACCCCACTGATGCTCTCCCTGTGGGCTTTAAATTTGGCATAAGGGAAATCCCGCTGTGCCTTGAAGAAGGTGTGTGGCCCCTTGGACACTTGGCACCAAAACACGTGTCGGCACATGGATTGCATCTAGGATACAAGTAATTGAAAGAGGTGTCGACATCTAACCCGCCATTGAAAATGTACTATATTGTCTACCAATTTTTGATTATTCTCGGCACCTATACTATAGAGAAAACAAGTTCAGTTGTATACATATAACTTTTTGTTTCAATGAATGCATATTTTTGATTTGGTAATATCATAAAGGTATTTAGAGATTATATCAGATGATCACATTGTACAAATGTTGCACTGAAATGTTTGAGGCGAAGAATATTTTGGTAAACTTTTTTTACCCTTTTACTATTGTGATGTTACTTATTAATGAAGAAGGTTTTAGATATTGTGTGGTGTGTGAGTATGGATGATATGATTGTGTTTTTTTCTAGTTGGTAGGAATATCGGTGGTCTATTTTGATTAATTGTTTGATCTTTTTTAAGTAAGTTGATATGTTTGTATTGCTGCATCATTAGATATGTTCTAATTATGTTTTGATCATGATATGTTAGATAAAATGAGAAAAATATTGTAAAGAAACTTGAGTATAATTATTGGTTATATTTATACTCTTGTGCTGTTGTGTGGTAATTCTATTATTAGAAGCTTTATTTGGAGGTGGGGTTTGTTTACTTGTAGTAGCTCCTTGTCCCACTCCAACATCATATGTGCATTTGGAAGACCCCCCCTCTCTTTATTAAGTAAATATAAATATAGATGGATTGATAGATTGGATAGATAGATAGATAGATAGATAGATAGATAGATAGATAGATAGATAGATAGATAGATAGATAGATAGATAGATAGATAGATAGATAGATAGATAGATAGATAGATAGATAGATAGATAGATAGATAGATAGATAGATATCAGGTGAACACCACGCCATTCATGTGGTCAGGGGTTGGCTGCAGACTTATCTTAATAAAATTTTACTTTACATTTTAAAAAACACTGAAATTCACAGAAAAAACAAAGGTTAAAATGGAGTTATAAGTAACAAAGGTTGTTAGACTTTATCTTGCATAAGAAAACTGCAGGAATCCACTGGAAAAAAAAACAAATGTTAAAGTGGAGTGATAGGTAGGTCTTCTAATAATAGAAAACACTGTTTTAAAACAAACAAATGCTGAAATTCACCAGTTATACATAACTGCCTGAATTATACCTTGCACTGCCATAGATTTCATATCTCATCATTGATGTAACATGTGAGTTCATAAGCAGTGCATCATAGCAGTGCTAGTTGTAAGTTACATAGAACTTGTTTTTTAGATTTTAAAACGATAGTTTTATTTTATTAGGATATTTACCTCTAACTCCACTATTACCTTTGTTTTTTTTAACGAGTTTTTAAATTTTTTTAATATGTTAAAATCATAGTACTTTACTTACATATAACTCCACTTTAATATTTGTTTTTTTTCAGTGAATTTCAATTTTTTAACATAAATAATATCACAAGGGCTAGAGGGCAGGGTCCCCCTACTATGTCCCTTTGGTGTTTTTTTTGTTTATTTTTCAGAGCTCTGGGACTAACTCCAATAATGGCAGCAGCACCATTTTTCCTCATGTTGGGGTCACCAATCACATAGCTTGGTCCCATTGGACCAGCCAATCACATCGCTTACTCACCACGGAAGCCCTGCTGAACTGCATATCTCGATTTTTTAACCTTAGTTTTTAATAAATGGCTCAAGGGATTTACACCAAATCACAAAAAGCTCTCTTTCTGAGTAAACAACTATCTTTCTGCCAGATTTGGTGTAATTCTGCTCAGTTTGTTTTTTCTGTATAGTAGCCTAAATTTCCCTAAAGAAACTGCACGCGGAAAAAACTGTTTTGGAACCTCCCTTTTTCTCTATTAGAAGACCTATGTAAAACTCCACTTTAACTTTTCTTAAGTAAATTTCTAAGGATTCTTTTACGCCCTGCACTGCTTATGACTTCACATATTACAGCACACATAATATTTTCAATGGCGTCATTGATAACATCACTGATGACATCTGAAATGACATTATTGATGACATTAATTTCATGGTGAGGGTGCCAGTTATAGTTACTTGAGCTATCACTGGTAAAACTATGTTTTTTAACTGTAAAAAGTTACGTTTTGATCAACGTTTTCCACTAGACTATAACGTCACTTTTCAGTGAATTTCTGGGGGTTATATTCAATTTTAAGTAAGATATACACATACCTAACTATAACATCACTTTAAACTTTGTTTTTTCAGTGAATTTGTAGGTTTTTTTTTAACGTAAAGTAAGATTTTATTACATACCTAACTATGCAAACCACCCACCATGCTCAGATTTTGGCTGTGTGGTTGGCCACATGGCCTGATCTGTGGCCAGGCACTTTACATGTCCCTATTGCTGTCCAATCCCTGTCTTCACACAGATTTGGGCAATGCATGCTGGTGACCTGCCTAACCCCTCCAGCTGTGCACAGTGTGGGGTTGGCCTTTTGGCCTGACCCGTGGCTAGGTTCTGCCATCAATCTCTAGGACAAAAGCAGTTTGGAATGGACTGTTGCAATTGCAGCAGGATCAAGATTGATGTGCATACAACAGGGTCCAAGCTGTGGTGCCATGGTGTGCAAAATAACAGCTGATTGAGATGTGGCCCAAGCAATTACCAGTGGCTGAGATTGGTTCAAGAATTCCACCCTTCACTGTTTTGTATACTTATTGTGTTGCCCTAAGTGGAACGGGTATGCCCAGTCATGGGTCCCGTTCACACTTTTGAATGGAACCAAGCTGTACCAGGCTGATGAGACCGTAACTAGGAAGATACCGGTCCTGGGAGGCTTGTGTTCTGGTTCAGGGAGGACCTGACTCTGCAGTTGGGCTGGACTTTTCCTATAGGAGCAGGGTCAAAAATTATTTGCATATAGCTGGGTCCAAACTGAGGTGGCATGGTGTGCAAAATAATGGTCAATTGGGATTTGCCCTGAGTGATTACCAGTGGATGAGATTAATTTAACACATTCCACCCATCACTGTTTTGTATACTTATTGAGTTGCCCTAAGTGGGACAGGTATGCCCAGATGTGGTTTCCATGCACACTGTGTCACAGGAACCAAGCTGTACCCAGCTGATGAACCCATAAGTAGGACAAAACCAGTCCTGGGTTGTTTGTGTTCTGGTTCAGGGTGGATTGTTCCTATCAGAGCAGAATAAAGACTGATTTGCATATAGCTAGGTCCAAACTGAGGTAGCATGGTGTGCAAAATAATGATGGCCTGCTTAGCAGGCAGCCCAAGTGATTAACAGTGGCTGAGATGAATTAAATCATTCCACCCATCTCTGTACTTACCAATCTCCCTGAAGAGAACTTCCCCCATGCCATTAGACATCAACACCCCCTTCTTAGATTTAAGGCTACCAGATGCGCTGTCTGGTTTGCTAAAGACACAGTGGGGCCATTCAGGCAGCTGCCTTGAGATTGTATTCCGACAATTGCTCATCACTGGCTTTGTGATCTGTAAGTCACATTTGCTTGCTTTCTGTTTGCTGGCTTTATTTTAGGCTGTTCCCCTTGAGTTAGTCCAACTCATAGAGCATAGCCTATTTACCAGGGTTCCTTGTATTCTTCCACAAAAGCAACTACGAATGCTCACTTTCTTTAAACAGGCCTTTAAATTTTGTTCTTATCTTGTCACATTTGCTGTGCATTTAAAGACATAGGTCAAATGTCAGGCTCAGTCTTATGAGGGGACCTGGTGTTTACTTTCCTTTCTCTGACTTCAAAGTGAGAGGCTTTATGTGACAATCCTGTTTTTAGCACACAACAAAATGTAAATGTCTGCAAATGAACTGTGCAAATATTTCAGAACTTAGCATAATTATGAAAGTACAATTGACGCACCTTTTTTTAACTCTGAAGCCTAGAGGAAACAAATATTTTAAAACAATTAAACAAATTAATAGACTTCATGAGCCCTTTTCCACACATTATTGTTTGTGCTGCACAGTTTTATAAGTAAAACTGTATGTCTTTCAAAATGTAATGGAGAATGAAATTGAAAATGTGCTGTCTGTAATAGCAGTGCGCTACCACGCAATGCATGCTCCAATTTATGCTGCTCCACTCTTTGCCACTGCACTCTACACTACTCCAGTCTAGGTCACTCCACTCCACTTTGCACCACTCCACTCTATGCTGCTTCCCTGCACTTTGCTCCACTACCGGCAAGTCCACTCTACAACACTCCATGACACACTATGACACTGTGACGGGTCGGACCGTTCCGACCCGCACTCAATGGCGCCTAGTGCTGTCTCTGCCTGGGTTGCCCCGGAAGCAACCCAGAGGGCCGCTCTTCCTATTGGCCACGCGTGGGATACGCGGGACGAGAGGGCCGTAAAACGGGAGGTCCCTGAGCGTCAAGGAGAAGCCGTCCGGAGCAGACCCCGAAAGGAAGAAGTTAGCTGACCGGACCAGGGAGGAGAAGAATCGACGAACAGCAGGAGTTTCTGGAGAGAGGAACCCGACTGGAATCACGAGCCCTCACAGTTCCAATCTGGGACGGAAATTGCCGGCCCCGGGAAGCAGACACCTAGGAGAAGCGTGGCCAAACCAGGTACGGAGCTAGGGACAGGTAGGGAGGGCGGGAAGCGGGAGGAGGAGGTGGGATACGGGAAAAACATAAAACGAGCACGGGCACAGGGCGGGAGGAATATGGAAAAGGGGGGGGAGGGGCAGAGAAAACACTGTGAGCACAAACTAAGAGGTGGGATAGGAAAGAAATCGTGTCAATCGCGACAGGAAGGATCAGACTTGAAAAAGTATAAAGAAAATACAGAAAAGGAAAACGTCAAGCGCCAAAGAAGAAGGGAAAGAGAAGAGAGGTACAGGAGAGCAAAGACAACGGGCAGAAGATACAGACAGGTCTAAAAGGAAAAAACAGAATACATGAGGAGGAAGGAAAGACCAGAAACTAGGGCTAAGGGAGATCCAGTGAGAAAGGAAGAGACAAGAGCGGAACATAGGAAGAAGAAAGGAAAGAGAAAGTGAAGAATAAAAATCCTGATAGTGAGAATAAGAGAGGGAGAAAAGGGAGAACAGAGCGTTGATGAAGACACTTACTGTGCCTATTTTTCTTCTGTCCTCACATGCTTCCCGAGGGGCCTATGGAGAGAAAAGAAGGAAAAAGACGAGATTAACACACCCAGACGAGAGGAGACATCTACAAACAACTATCTCAGATTTGCTCATCAGAAAGCATCCTGTAAAACTACAATAAACCATACTTACTGTACAACACAATCAGTCTGGTGCGTGATATCGGTCAACCTACGACAGACACACTACTCCCTTCTCCCCTATACCACAACAGGTGCTCAACTCCACTCTACAGCATTCCACCACAATCCACATCACTAATCTCCACAACACTCTACTCCACTCTACACCACTCTACTCCACTCTACTCTACTCATCAATCTACACCACTCCACTCTGTAGTACGAATAGAATTTTTATAGGTGCGTTTTATAATCACATTTTATTGTCGCACGCGAATGCTTGAGCAAACGCGTATTAATACTGTACCGATAATGGCGCATGCGACTGCTTCAGTGCACGTGGTTTCTTTATTGGCGATAACACCTCAATGAACCACTCGCGTGGTCAGATTACACGGCTCCGTTTAATCACCGCGTATCGGGGGTATGGAGGGCACTCTGCTCTACCACTGAATTGTTAACGCAAGCGTTGACTCTATCCTGCTGAGTCTGAGCATGGGCTCACGCTCCAATTTGAACTGGAATCTGACCTGTGGTGTTAGGGGCGCGTCACTGCATGATGTGATTCAATTACGACAGAATGTCACAACACTGTAATTTATTTTTCTTCACAGTTTCTGATCAAAAGACCAAGTAGTTGAAATGACAACACCTTCAAGCTAACAGATCCGGCCTGTTTACCTCTTACTTCTGTAAACCTATGTCGATCCTTGGTTGGAGACCGATGTCTGAAATTTTTTTGTTGAGACAGTTCTAAATATTAAGACTTTTACCTCAGAGCAAAGAAAGAGGGGGGCTTATGGTTCTTCAAGATTATATATCATTTGGTGTGTCATGATTGAACTGATGTGATGATGTCATCCATAAATCTTATAGGTAATGTAGTTTAGGAAAAAGTTTGCTTTTATTGGCTGCTGTGTTTTGACCTTAATAAACAGCAAAGAAAGAGAAGCATAATCCTCACCTCCGTCTCCTTAATATAATTGAAAATTCTTGGCGAGTAAGATAGAAAATTGTTTATTCCCTGATGATCAGCAGCCTGCTACAGATTTCTAATGAGCAACTAGAGTGCTAATATTCTGAATTTATGCCAAGTGTGCCATTTCTGACTGCCATCTTGATGGACTCGAAGTGGAAAACTGAAAGCATTTTTTGCTGAGAATACTGCAGTAAATGAGGAGATTAGGGAGCTTCATAACATATTAGTCTCCAAAGGTGGCCACCAGAGAAAAACAAGCCCAAATGTAGCACAAATATCACCCAAATGTAGCCCAAGTATAGCCCAATGACAGAAGTGCACAAAACACTTATTTTCTTTGTTTTTGTGCAGGTTTATATTGCACAGGCTTGACCCAAATGTATTGGAGTGTTTTACATGACCATCAATTATATTACACAAGGACACTTTCTTTTTGGGTTTTAGATTAAGCGATTTGCTCAGAATCACAGGATGTCAAGCTGACACCGATACGCAAACCTGGCTTCCCAGTTTCAAGTCTGCAGCTCTGGCCATAACACCACATTCTCTCCTCTATGTGTAACATATAATAAAGTGATCAACTGTATAAAAAAAAAACATCAAGATGGCAAATAATCTAAAAGTGCTTTATCGCTATTTGAGAATTAAGAAAATATGTCCTCATTTTAGTTTTTTAGAGCACTAACCATAATTCCTTTGGGTATAAGACCCTCTCATTTTTATAATTTCTAAAGTAAATTCTTTATGTATTACAATTTTGATTACTACAACATGACATCAGGCGTGCCACACTTTTGTAATAAATATATAATGTCAGCAATCTAGTTGTTTATTAGAATACTGTGGGGAGGCAGATGTCAGGGGCACATACTTGGGTAATTGAGGGCAGAAAGGAGGGTGCAAAGGCAACAATGCTGGGCAGGCGGGAGGGGCAGATGCAGTACAATGGACCATGGAGGACAAGGGAAAGGGTGGCAGGGGCAACAAACATGCAGGACAGGCAAAAGAGGCTGTGAGAATATAACAGACCATTCAGGGCAGAAGGAAGAGGCAGTAAAACCATACATGCCAAAAGGCCCAATTGAGAATGGAGATTCCTGATGTTTTAAAGCCCGAAAGGTTTTTATTTTATCTGTCTCCTGACTAAAATCTCCTTTTTTTCAATGAGAGACAATGGGGAAAATCAATGCTTCAGGTTTCATTTTGGCAAGTATGGTACATTGGATCACTGAGAGAAGTATGAATGGGGTAGGGACACGGACTTGGATAACAGAGGGCAGGAGGGAGATGGGCAGGGGCATCATACTGACCTTACAGGGCAGGCGTCAGGGGTTGCAGCAGTACAATACACCACACAGGGCAAGCAGGATGGCAGTGAAGCATAACGGACCATGGAAAGCAATAGGGAGGCGACAGGGCCATGCACATGGACATAGGGGACAGAGGGGAAAGAGGCAAGGTCAGCAAGCTGACCATACTGGACAGAGAGGAGGGAAAGTTGCAGCATAACGGACTATGAAGGGCAGGGGGAAGGGTGTAAGGGCATGACAACGGACCAGACAAGGCAGGAGGGAGGGGATAGGGGCCTGCACATTGAAAATGGAGGGCAGGGGCCAATGGGGCAGGACTGGAGCAGCAAGCTGACCTTGGAGGGCAGGCGGGATGGGCACTGGAAGCACAATTAACCATGGAGAGAGACATGGCATACACACAGACAATGGAGGGAAGGTGGGAGGGGGCAGCAAGCTGACCACACAGGGCTTGTGGGAGGGGCTCTGGCAGGGCATGCAGGATCGTTAGTGACAGCACATCGGCCATAATGAGCAAGAAGGAGGGTGCAGGGGCATGCACAAAGAACCATGGTGGTCAGAAGGGATGGGTGGGGCTGGACACGGACAAGAGAGGGCAGGGGAAGGGCCTTCACAACAGACCGCATGGTAGGCAGGAGGAGCAGCTGCTGTACAACAGAGCATGGAGGACAGAAGGGAGTGGCAGCAAAATGGACAGGAGGGAGGAGATAGGGGAATGGCACTCGGGCAGGCAGGGTGGAAATGGCAGGGACAGGTGCAGTCATTTGACCATGCTAGGTAGGTGGGAGGGGCAGTGGCATGTCAACAGAACACTCAGAGTAGATAGGAGGGGCAGTGGCAGGTCCATGGAACATGGTGGGCAAAAAAGGAGGGAGCAGGGATATGCACACAGACATCAGAGGGCAGGAGGAAGGAGGGTGGGGGCAGCAAGCTAACCACAGAGGTTAAGCAGGAAGGTAATGATGGGGCATAGAATTGGGCAACGGAGAGCAGGAGGAGTGGGCAGGGACATCAAGCTAAATGGAGGGCAGTGGCAGCACATTGGACTATGCAGGGCAGAGTGAGGGGGATGGTGCATGGACTTGGACAACGGTGGATAGGGAGGAGGTGGATGGGGATCAAGCTACCAGTTCACGGCAGGCTGGTAAAGCAGTCGCAGAACAGTGGCTACACAGGGCTGTAATGAGGGAGTAGGAGCATGGACTTGGAGACTTGGACAATGGATGCCAAGGAAAGGGGGGCAGAAGCCGCAGGCTTGGTTGAGGGCAGCACAATTCCATGCCAGGCCCTGCATCCAACCTCCCCACCCCCCAACCCAACTGTGCATAGTGATGGGCATTTTAGTTAACTTTAAAAAAACACTAGAAATTCACTGAAAACATCAAAGGTTAAAGGGACGTCATAGTTAAGAAATAGAATTTAAAAAAACCTTAGAAATTCACTAAAAAACCAAAGGTTACAGGGATGTTATAGTTAGGTTCAGATTTTACACGCACAAAACCATGTAAATTAAGGTGTCATAGTTAGAGTTATTTCAGGTAACTATAACTCATGACCTAAGGTAACTGTAACTCAGGCCCTCACCATGTACTGCTAATTACTCCAGATATTACATCACTCATAACAACTTCTGTGACATCATTGATAATATCCCTGCATTTTTTTACTTGCCTATATCTTTGGCGCCGCTTGAGGAATCTTCACAAAACGTTCCAAAAACATTTGCCAGTCCCGACAGCTGCTGCATGGAAAGTGATCCATCCAGGGGGGCCGAGAAAAATGCGAGTTCCCACAACACGTTTACCCCTTTGATTTTTCCATAGGGATTTGAACAACAATAGCGCAAAAACCAGTGGACGGAATTACACCATATTTGGGAGGAAGGTAGGTCCAGAAAAAGTGTTTTTTTGTTCTGGTGTAATTCTGTTCAGTAGTTTTGGAGAAATTAAAGGAAATCCAAATTTGTTTATCTAGAGACATGAAAGATTTGCGATCCCTCCCGATCTCATGCAGAGATCTGATTGGCTGATAACACTTCAACAACAGAAGTCGTTGAAGTTTTGTCAGCCATTTTAGGACTCGGCTGAACACGAGCCCCCCAAAAAAGTAAAAAATATGAAAATGGACCAAGGTACGAACACGCTGACCTCTTAGCTCTAGTGGCAGGTCCCAAAAGGACCCCCCACAGGGCTAAAAAAGCATTAGTATTTTATTTTCCAAGTAGAGACGCGGTGGACCTGCAACTCCGCGTGCAAAATAAAATGTAGAAAAAGAAACGTGGTATTCTGCGCTTCGTTTGTCTGATGCCCCCGGGTGGGCCAATTCCTGGGGGCTTTTTGAAAAAAAAAGTGGTGGGGGCTCCTGGGCCCCTCTCAATGCTCCGGGGCCACCACCTCCCTGGGGCTTATGTTTTTGTATGCTGCCCTGGGGACAGCCACCTCCCCAGGGCTTTATTTGGATATGCAGCGTGGGTTGCTCGGTGCCCTACTGCTGCCCTGGGAACCACCACCTCCAGGGGTATTTATGTAACATAATGCCCTGGGGACCACCACCCCGGGGCAAAATGTATTTTATGTGCGGGGTGCACGCTGCCCCCCTTCTGCCCTAGTGACAACCACCCTCAGCGCAACACTGTATTCTTAGTGAGGATCCATACGACTCCCCCCTGCTGCCCCGGGGACCACCAGCCCCTGGGGCAAATCCTTGTTGGGGGGGCAGCGCAGCCCCCCTTTTGGAGCCACAGATGGCCCTGGGGACTGCCACTCCCCAGGGCCTGCTTCTGCTATGTCCCGGGGTGCCCACACCAGAACATAGCTGTCCACTACAAACACTGTGCTGTTTGACAACTGGAACTTTAAAGCAGGTCCCACTGTCAAACAGCAGAGCTTTCATCTCTGTCCCCTAAATGAGTGCAGAGGACAGAGATGAAATGCTTCAGCAAACATGGAGCTACTGTCAAAGCAGCTCCGTGCTTGCTGAAGCAATGGCACTTAACAGTGCCAGGTAGCTCATAAGGCTTTTCATTAAAACAAAAATTGTAAAAAATATATATCTAAAATAAATAAATAAATAAAGAGGGACAGGGATCTCTCATGGTCCCAGGGAGCCCATAAAGGGCTTATATTTAAAACAAAAACAAAAAACACAACCCCTATAGCTCAGTGTGAAGGTCTCAGGGTTCGAGTCCAGCTGGACTCATTTCCTTTTTTTTTTTTTTACGCCCTCGCCATGCACTACTAATTACCCTACAAATTACGGCAACCATGCCATCTTTCATAACATCATTGGTAATATCAATGTTATATTTGCAAAAAAAAATTTTACGAAAAAACTGTGCATGACGGTAGCATGAGTTATAGTTACCTTAGGGCACGAGTTATAGTTACTTGAGGTAACTATAACCATAACTGGTGAATTTCCATGGTTTGGTATTGATAAAATGTGAGCTTAACTATAACGTCCCTGTAACCTTTGGGTTTCTGAGTGAATATATATATATATATACATATATATATATATATGGAAAATGTCACTTACCCAGTGTACATCTGTTCGTGGCATGTTCCGCTGCAGATTCATATGCTGTGCATTATCCTGCCATCTAGTGTTCGGCTCGGACTGTTACAGGTTGTTTTTCTTCAAAGAAGTGTTTTCGAGTCACGGGATCGAGTGACTCCTCCTCTTCGGTTCCATTGTGCATGGGCATCGACTCCATTGTTAGATTGTTTTCCCGCAGAGGGTAAAGGAAGGAGTGATAGAGTATATAGGTACAAAGTAAGAGATGTCCATGCTAATGTAAATGTATATACATATGTACAAATGTTTGTAACTTAACGAATAGCTTCCAGAGAGGTAGGAGGGTGCATGTGAATCTGCCACGAACAGATGTACACTGGGTAAGTGACATTTTCTGTTTGATGGCATGTGTAGCTGCAGATACACATGCTGTGCATAGACTACAAAGCAGTTTGTCCTCCCTTAAAAGAGTGGTGGTTGGCCTGCAGGAGTTGAAGTTGTTTGAAATAATGTTCTTAGTACAGCTTGGCCTACTGTGGCTTGTTCTCGTGATAATACGTCTACACAGTAGTGTTTAGTGAAAGTATGTGGTGTTGACCAAGTGGCAGCTTTACATATTTCAGCCATTAGTATATTCCCTAATAAAAGCCATTGTCGCACCTTTTTTCCGTGTAGAATGTGCTTTAGGAGTAACTAGAAGCTGTCTTTTTGCTTTAATATAGCACGTTTGGATGCATCTTAAAATTCATCGTGCTAAACCTTGTTTTGAAACGGGATTTCCTGTATGAGGTTTTTGAAAAGCGACAAATACTTGTTTAGTCTTTCTAAACGGTTTAGTTCTATCTATATAGTACATTAAAGCTCTTTTTTTGTCTAATGTATGTAGAGCTCTTTCTGCCACAGAATCTGGCTGTGGGAAGAATACTGGCAGTTCCACTGTTTGATTTATATGAAATGGTGATACCACTTTTGGTAAAAAATGTGGGTTTGTTCTTAGTACAACTTTATGCTTGTGTACTTGGAAGAACGGTTCTTCAAGAGTAAAGGCTTGGATTTCATTTACTCTACTTAAAGAAGTAATTGCCACTAGGAAGGCAACCTCCCATGTTAGAAATTGAATTTGGCACGAGTGCATAGGCTCAAATGGTAGTCCCATAAGTTGTATAAGAACTTTTTAAACCTTCCATGAAAGCTTTAATGACAGGAACTCTAAATAAAGAGCTATGTTGTATATTTTGTAAATATGCTGAAATTGCATTAAGAAGAATTTTTATTGAAGAGAATGCTAAATTTGCTTTTTGTAAATGAAGTAAATAACATACAGTCTCTTGTGTTGACGCTGTAAGAGGGTCAATATTTTTGGATTGACACTAATATAAAAATCTTTTCCATTTGTTTGCATAGCACTGTCTAGTAGTGGGTGTTCTTGCTTGCTTAATAACTTCCATACATTCTGATGGGAGTTGTAAATATCCAAACTCTATGATCTCAGGAGCCAAATTTCTAGATTGAGGGGGTCATTCTGACTCCCGCGGGCGGCGGAAGCCGCCCGCCTGGCGGGAACCGCCAGAAGACCGTACCGCGGTCAAATGACCACGGCGGTCATTCTGACTTTCCCGCTGGGCCGGCGGGCGACCGCCAGAAGGCCACCCGTCGGCCCAGCGGGAAAGCCCCTTCAACAATGAAGCCGGCTCCGAATGGGGCCGGCGGAGTTGAATGGGTGCGACGGGTGCAGTGGCACCCGTCGCAATTTTCAGTGTCTGCTTTGCAGACACTGAAAATCTTTATGGGGCCCTGTTAGGGGGCCCCTGCAGTGCCCATGCCAGTGGCATGGGCACTGCAGGGGCCCCCAGGGGCCCCATGACACCCGTTCCCGCCATCCTGTTTCTGGCGGTGAAAACTGCCAGAAACAGGATGGCGGGAAGGGGGTCGGAATCCCCATGGCGGCGCTGCTTGCAGCGCCGCCGTGGAGGATTCCCTGGGGCAGGGGAAAACCGGCGGGAAACCGCCGGTTTCCCTTTTCTGACCGCGGCTTTACCGCCGCGGTCAGAATGGCCCCTGAAGCACCGCCAGCCTGTTGGCGGTGCTTCCGCGGCACTCTGCCCTGGCGGTTTTCAACCGCGAGGGTCAGAATGACCCCTGAGTGTATTGGGATTTGGATGTCTGATTTGATCTCTGTTTTGTGTCAACAGATCGGGTCTGATTGGGAGTTTGGAGTGTGGTACTACTGACAGATCTAATAATGTTGTGTACCACGGTTGACGTGCCCATGTTGGTGCTATAAGTATCATGTTGAGTGAAGTTTGACGCAACTTGTTGACTAGAAACGGAAGTAGTGGGAGAGGGGGAAAAGCGTATGCAAATATCCCTGACCAATTGATCTATAGAGCATTGCCCTTGGGTAGGAGATGTGGGTGTCTGGATCTGAAGTTTTGGCATTTTGTGTTTTCGCTTGTTGCGAACAAGTCTATGTTTGGTGTTCCAAACTTTTGAAAGTATTTTTGAAGTACTTGAGGACGAATCTCCCATTCGTGTGTTTGTTGGTGATTTCTGCTGAGGATATCTGCCAATTGATTGTCTATCCCTGGAATGTAATGTGCTAACAGATGAATTTTGTTGTGGATTGCCCATCTCCAAATTTTTGGGGCTAGAAGGGAGAGTTGGGATGAATGTGTCCCTCCCTGTTTGTTCAGATAATACATGGTTGTCATGTTGTCTGTTTTGATAAGAACATTCTTCTGTGTGAGAAGAGGTTGAAAAGCTTTGAGTGCTAGAAAGACAGCTAATAACTCCAAGTGGTTTATGTGTAGCTGTTTGTGTTTGACATCCCATTGCCCTTGAATATTGTGATTGTTGAGGTGAGCTCCCCAACTAATCAATAATGCATCTGTTGTAATTATGGTCTGAGGCACAGGGTCTTGAAATGGCCGCCCTTTGCTTAGATTTGTGGAATTCCACCACTGAAGGGACATGTATGTTTGGCGGTCTACCAACACTAGATCTTGAAGTTGACCGTGTGCCTGTGACCATTGTTGTGTAAGGCACTGTTGTAAGGGCCGCATGTTTAGTCTTGTGTGTGGAACAATTGCAATACATGATGCCATCATTCCTAAAATTTTCATGACAAATCTGACAGTGTATCATTGATTTGTTTGTATTTGTGTGATAATATTTTAGAAAGCTTGTATCCTTTGTGTATTTGGAAATGCTAGAGCTTGCAAAGTATTTAGTATTGCACCCAAATACTGTTGTATTTGTGCTAGTTGAAGATGTGATTTTTGGTAGTTTATTGAGAACCCTAGTGTGTGCAAGGTTTGTATTACATAATGCGTATGATTTTGGCATTGCGTATGACTGTGTAATTTTATTAGCCAATTGTCTAGATATGGAAAGACATGTTGTGTTCTTAGGTAGGCTGCCACTACTGCTAAGCACTTTGTGACTACCCTTGGAGCTGGCGTTATTCCAAAGGGCAACACTTTGAACTGGTAGTGTTTTCCCTGAATGTCAAACCTGAGATATTTTCTGTGTGCAGGATGGATAGGTATATGAAAATATGCATCTTTGAGGTCTAATGCTGTCATTAACCCCTTCGCTGCCAGGCCTTTTCCCCCTCCTGTGCCGAGCCTTTTTTTGGCTATTTGGAGCAGTTCGCGCTTAGGCCCTCATAACTTTTTGTTCACATAAGCTACCCATGCCAAATTTGCGTCCTTTTTTTCCAACATCCTAGGGATTCTAGAGGTACCCAGACTTTGTGGGTTCCCCAGAAGGAGGCCAAGAAATTAGCCAAAAAACAGTGAAAAAATTTGGAAAAATGGGCTGCAGAAGAAGGCTTGTGGTTTTTTCCCTGAAAAGGGCATCAACAAAGGGTTTGCGGTGATAAAATCACCAGCTTCCCAGCTTTCAGGAACAGGCAGACTTGAATCAGAAAACCCAATTTTTCAACCCAATTTTGGCATTTTACTGGGACATACCCCATTTTTACGATTTTTTGTGCTTTCAGCCTCCTTCCAGTCAGTGACAGAAATGGGCATGAAACCAACGCTGGATCCCATAAACCGCAACATTTCTGAAAAGTAGACAAAATTCTGAATTCAGCAAGGGGTAATTTGTGTAGATCCTACAAGGGTTTCCTACAGAAAATAGCAACTGAAAAAGAAAAATATTGAAATTGAGGTGAAAAAAACATCAATTTTTCTCTAAGTTTTACTCTGTAACTTTTTCCTGCAATGTCAGATTTTCGAAAGCAATATACCGTTACGTCTGCTGGACTCTTCTGGTTGCGGGGATATATAGGGCTTGTAGGTTCATCAAGAACTCTAGGTACCCAGAGCCAATAAATGACCTGCACCCTGCAGTGGGTTTTCATTCTATGCCGGGTATACAGCAATTCATTTGCTGAAATATAAAGAGTAAAAAATAGCTATCAAGAAAACCTTTGTATTTCCAAAATGGGCACAAGATAAGGTGTTGAGAAGCAGTGGTTATTTGCACATCTCTGAATTCCGGGGTGCCCATACTAGCATGTGAATTACAGGGCATTTCGCAAATAGACGTCTTTTTTACACACTGTCTTACATTTGGAAGGGAAAAATGTAGAGAAAGACAAGGGGCAATAACACTTGTTTTGCTATTCTATGTTCCCCCAAGTCTCCCGATAAAAATGATACCTCACTTGTGTGGGTAGGCCTAGCGCCCGCGACAGGAAACGCCCCAAAGCGCAACGTGGACACATCACAGAAAACAGACCAGTTTTTAGCAAAGTGCCTACCTGTAGATTTTGGCCTCTAGCTCAGCCGCCACCTAGGGAAACCTACCAAACCTGTGCATTTCTGAAAACTAGAGACCTAGGGGAATCCAAGATGGGGTGACTTGTGTGGCTCGGACCAGGTTCTGTTACCCAGAATCCTTTGCAAACCTCAAAATTTGGCTAAAAAAACACATGTTCCTCACATTTCTGTGGCAGAAAGTTCTGGAATCTGAGAGGAGCCACAAATTTCCTTCCACCCAGCGTTCCCCCACGTCTCCCGATAAAAATGATACCTCACTTGTGTGGGTAGGCCTAGCGCCCGCGACAGGAAACACCCCAAAGCGCAATGTGGACACATCACAGAAAACAGACCTGTTTTTAGCAAAGTGCCTACCTGTAGATTTTGGCCTCTAGCTCAGCCGCCACCTAGGGAAACCTACCAAACCTGTGCATTTCTGAAAACTAGAGACCTAGGGGAATCCAAGATGGGGTGATTTGTGTGGCTCGGACCAGGTTCTGTTACCCAGAATCCTTTGCAAAGCTCAAACATTGGCTAAAAAAACACATGTTCCTCACATTTCTGTGGCAGAAAGTGCTGGAATCTGAGAGGAGCCACAAATGTCCTTCCACCCAGCGTTCCCCCACGTCTCCCGATAAAAATGGTACCTCACTTGTGTGGGTAGGCCTAGCGCCCGCGACAGGAAACGCCTCAAAGCGCAACGTGGACACATCACAGAAAACAGACCTGTTTTTAGCAAAGTGCCTACCTGTAGATTTTGGCCTCTAGCTCAGCCGCCACCTAGGGAAACCTACCAAACCTGTGCATTTCTGAAAACTAGAGACCTAGGGGAATCCAAGGAGGGGTGACTGGCGGGGCTCGGACCAGGTTCTGTTACCCAGAATCCTTTGCAAAGCTCAAAAATTGGCTAAAAAAACACATGTTCCTCACATTTCTGTGGCAGAAAGTTCTGGAATCTGGGAGGAGCCACAAATTTCCTTCCACCCAGCGTTCCCCCAAGTCTCCCGATAAAAATGATACCTCACTTGCGTGGGTAGGCCTAGCGCCCGCGACAGGAAACGCCCCAAAGCGCAACGTGGACACCACCAAAATTTTGGAAGAAAACAGAGGTGTTTTTTGCGAAGTGACTACCTGTAGATTTTGGCCTCTAGCTCAGCCGGCACCTAGGGAAACCTACCAAACCTGTACATTTCTGAAAACTAGAGACCTAGGGGAATCCAAGGAGGGGTGACTGGCGGGGCTCGGACCAGGTTCTGTTACCCAGAATCCTTTGCAAAGCTCAAAAATTGGCTAAAAAAACACATGTTCCTCACATTTCTGTGGCAGAAAGTTCTGGAATCCGAGAGGAGCCACAAATTTCCTTCCACCCAGCGTTCCCCCACGTCTCCCGATAAAAATGATACCTCACTTGTGTGGGTAGGCCTAGCGCCCGCGACAGGAAACGCCCCAAAGCGCAACGTGGACACATCACAGAAAACAGACCTGTTTTTAGCAAAGTGCCTACCTGTAGATTTTGGCCTCTAGCTCAGCCGCCACCTAGGGAAACCTACCAAACCTGTGCATTTCTGAAAACTAGAGACCTAGGGGAATCCAAGGAGGGGTGACTGGCGGGGCTCGGACCAGGTTCTGTTACCCAGAATCCTTTGCAAAGCTCAAAAATTGGCTAAAAAAACACATGTTCCTCACATTTCTGTGGCAGAAAGTTCTGGAATCTGGGAGGAGCCACAAATTTCCTTCCACCCAGCGTTCCCCCAAGTCTCCCGATAAAAATGATACCTCACTTGCGTGGGTAGGCCTAGCGCCCGCGACAGGAAACGCCCCAAAGCGCAACGTGGACACCACCAAAATTTTGGACGAAAACAGAGGTGTTTTTTGCGAAGTGACTACCTGTAGATTTTGGCCTCTAGCTCAGCCGGCACCTAGGGAAACCTACCAAACCTGTACATTTCTGAAAACTAGAGACCTAGGGGAATCCAAGGAGGGGTGACTGGCGGGGCTCGGACCAGGTTCTGTTACCCAGAATCCTTTGCAAAGCTCAAAAATTGGCTAAAAAAACACATGTTCCTCATATTTCTGTGGCAGAAAGTTCTGGAATCCGAGAGGAGCCACAAATTTCCTTCCACCCAGCGTTCCCCCACGTCTCCCGATAAAAATGATACCTCACTTGTGTGGGTAGGCCTAGCGCCCGCGACAGGAAACGCCCCAAAGCGCAACGTGGACACATCACAGAAAACAGACCTGTTTTTAGCAAAGTGCCTACCTGTAGATTTTGGCCTCTAGCTCAGCCGCCACCTAGGGAAACCTACCAAACCTGTGCATTTCTGAAAACTAGAGACCTAGGGGAATCCAAGGAGGGGTGACTAGCGGGGCTCGGACCAGGTTCTGTTACCCAGAATCCTTTGCAAAGCTCAAAAATTGGCTAAAAAAACACATGTTCCTCACATTTCTGTGGCAGAAAGTTCTGGAATCTGGGAGGAGCCACAAATTTCCTTCCACCCAGCGTTCCCCCACGTCTCCCGATAAAAATGATACCTCACTTGTGTGGGTAGGCCTAGCGCCCGCGACAGGAAACGCCCCAAAGCGCAACGTGGACACATCACAGAAAACAGACCTGTTTTTAGCAAAGTGCCTACCTGTAGATTTTGGCCTCTAGCTCAGCCGCCACCTAGGGAAACCTACCAAACCTGTGCATTTCTGAAAACTAGAGACCTAGGGGAATCCAAGGAGGGGTGACTGGCGGGGCTCGGACCAGGTTCTGTTACCCAGAATCCTTTGCAAAGCTCAAAAATTGGCTAAAAAAACACATGTTCCTCACATTTCTGTGGCAGAAAGTTCTGGAATCCGAGAGGAGCCACAAATTTCCTTCCACCCAGCGTTCCCCCACGTCTCCCGATAAAAATGATACCTCACTTGTGTGGGTAGGCCTAGCGCCCGCGACAGGAAACGCCCCAAGGCGCAACGTGGACACATCACAGAAAACAGACCTGTTTTTAGCAAAGTGCCTACCTGTAGATTTTGGCCTCTAGCTCAGCCGCCACCTAGGGAAACCTACCAAACCTGTGCATTTCTGAAAACTAGAGACCTAGGGGAATCCAAGGAGGGGTGACTAGCGGGGCTCGGACCAGGTTCTGTTACCCAGAATCCTTTGCAAAGCTAAAAAATTGGCTAAAAAAACACATGTTCCTCACATTTCTGTGGCAGAAAGTTCTGGAATCTGGGAGGAGCCACAAATTTCCTTCCACCCAGCGTTCCCCCAAGTCTCCCGATAAAAATGATACCTCACTTGCGTGGGTAGGCCTAGCGCCCGCGACAGGAAACGCCCCAAAGCGCAACGTGGACACCACCAAAATTTTGGAAGAAAACAGAGGTGTTTTTTGCGAAGTGACTACCTGTAGATTTTGGCCTCTAGCTCAGCCGGCACCTAGGGAAACCTACCAAACCTGTACATTTCTGAAAACTAGAGACCTAGGGGAATCCAAGGAGGGGTGACTGGCGGGGCTCGGACCAGGTTCTGTTACCCAGAATCCTTTGCAAAGCTCAAAAATTGGCTAAAAAAACACATGTTCCTCACATTTCTGTGGCAGAAAGTTCTGGAATCCGAGAGGAGCCACAAATTTCCTTCCACCCAGCGTTCCCCCACGTCTCCCGATAAAAATGATACCTCACTTGTGTGGGTAGGCCTAGCGCCCGCGACAGGAAACGCCCCAAAGCGCAACGTGGACACATCACAGAAAACAGACCTGTTTTTAGCAAAGTGCCTACCTGTAGATTTTGGCCTCTAGCTCAGCCGCCACCTAGGGAAACCTACCAAACCTGTGCATTTCTGAAAACTAGAGACCTAGGGGAATCCAAGGAGGGGTGACTGGCGGGGCTCGGACCAGGTTCTGTTACCCAGAATCCTTTGCGAAGCTCAAAAATTGGCTAAAAAAACACATGTTCCTCACATTTCTGTGGCAGAAAGTTCTGGAATCTGGGAGGAGCCACAAATTTCCTTCCACCCAGCGTTCCCCCAAGTCTCCCGATAAAAATGATACCTCACTTGCGTGGGTAGGCCTAGCGCCCGCGACAGGAAACGCCCCAAAGCGCAACGTGGACACCACCAAAATTTTGGAAGAAAACAGAGGTGTTTTTTGCGAAGTGACTACCTGTAGATTGTGGCCTCTAGCTCAGCCGGCACCTAGGGAAACCTACCAAACCTGTACATTTCTGAAAACTAGAGACCTAGGGGAATCCAAGGAGGGGTGACTGGTGGGGCTCGGACCAGGTTCTGTTACCCAGAATCCTTTGCAAAGCTCAAAAATTGGCTAAAAAAACACATGTTCCTCACATTTCTGTGGCAGAAAGTTCTGGAATCCGAGAGGAGCCACAAATTTCCTTCCACCCAGCGTTCCCCCACGTCTCCCGATAAAAATGATACCTCACTTGTGTGGGTAGGCCTAGCGCCCGCGACAGGAAACGCCCCAAAGCGCAACATGGACACATCACAGAAAACAGACCTGTTTTTAGCAAAGTGCCTACCTGTAGATTTTGGCCTCTAGCTCAGCCGCCACCTAGGGAAACCTACCAAACCTGTGCATTTCTGAAAACTAGAGACCTAGGGGAATCCAAGGAGGGGTGACTGGCGGGGCTCGGACCAGGTTCTGTTACCCAGAATCCTTTGCAAAGCTAAAAAATTGGCTAAAAAAACACATGTTCCTCACATTTCTGTGGCAGAAAGTTCTGGAATCTGGGAGGAGCCACAAATTTCCTTCCACCCAGCGTTCCCCCAAGTCTCCCGATAAAAATGATACCTCACTTGCGTGGGTAGGCCTAGCGCCCGCGACAGGAAACGCCCCAAAGCGCAACGTGGACACCACCAAAATTTTGGAAGAAAACAGAGGTGTTTTTTGCGAAGTGACTACCTGTAGATTTTGGCCTCTAGCTCAGCCGGCACCTAGGGAAACCTACCAAACCTGTACATTTCTGAAAACTAGAGACCTAGGGGAATCCAAGGAGGGGTGACTGGCGGGGCTCGGACCAGGTTCTGTTACCCAGAATCCTTTGCAAAGCTCAAAAATTGGCTAAAAAAACACATGTTCCTCACATTTCTGTGGCAGAAAGTTCTGGAATCTGAGAGGAGCCACAAATTTCCTTCCACCCAGCGTTCCCCCACGTCTCCCGATAAAAATGATACCTCACTTGTGTGGGTAGGCCTAGCGCCCGCGACAGGAAACGCCCCAAAGCGCAACGTGGACACATCACAGAAAACAGACCTGTTTTTAGCAAAGTGCCTACCTGTAGATTTTGGCCTGTAGCTCAGCCGCCACCTAGGGAAACCTACCAAACCTGTGCATTTCTGAAAACTAGAGACCTAGGGGAATCCAAGATGGGGTGATTTGTGTGGCTCGGACCAGGTTCTGTTACCCAGAATCCTTTGCAAACCTCAAATTTTGGCTAAAAAAACACATGTTCCTCACATTTCTGTGGCAGAAAGTTCTGGAATCTGAGAGGGGCCACAAATTTCCTTCCACCCAGCGTTCCCCCACGTCTCCCGATAAAAATGATACCTCACTTGTGTGGGTAGGCCTAGCGCCCGCGACAGGAAACGCCCCAAAGCGCAGCGTGGACACATCACATTTTTTCATTGAAAACAGTGCCTACCTGTAGTTTTTGGCTTGTAGCTCAGCCAGCACCTAGGGAAACCTACCAAACCTGTGCATTTCTGAAAACTAGAGACCTAGGGGAATCCAAGATGGGGTGACTTGAGGGGCTCTGACCAGGTTCTGTTACCCAGAATCCTTTCCAAACCTCAAATTTTGGCTAAAAAAACGCATTTTTCACACATTTCGGTGACAGAAAGTTCTGGAATCTGAGTGGAGCCACAAATTTCCTTCCACCCAGCGTTCCCCCAAGTCTCCCGATAAAAATGATACCTCAGTTGTGTGGGTGGGCCAGGTGCCTCCAACAGAATAAGGCCCAAAACTTGTAGAGATACAGGGGATAGTACTGCGAGTTTATAAGGACATATTCTTTTATACATCTTTAGACTGACTCTGCTTTGGGGACCCACATACGTGAGGTGTCATTTTATTTGGGAGACTGAGGGGAACACTGGGGAGTAGGAATTTTGTGCTGGAGTGGTGATCGTACGAAGAAAAGTCAGGAAAATATGCTTTTTTTAAGCACATTTTGAGGTTTACTTAGGAGTCTGGGTAAGAAAATGTTGGGGGATCCACGCAAGCCACTCCTCCCTAGACTCCTTGGGGTGTCTACTTTTAAAAAATGTCTGGGTTTGGTAGGTTTCCCTAGATGAAGGCCGCACACAGGACCCCAAACACAGGTAGTTTTGTAATATATCGTTTTGATGTGCCCACATATGTCCGTGATGTGCCAAACACTAAAATTTTTAAAAGAAACACACTTAGGTTATGTGAAAAAGACCCCTCACCCACCAACCAAGTTGGTGGCATGCTTCATCATCGGGGTCCCACCTGAGGCACCTAGCGTGTCATAGGTGTGCTGCGACGCCTGATTACAGCGGAGCAGGTTTGGTCATTTTTACCACACATACTGGTTGGATTTGGCACGAGGGTGAGTGATGGTTCAGTGGATCAAATTTTACTAACAAGAGCTTTCACAAAAATGAAAAGCACTGTTAGTAACTGAAAGGCAAAAAACTGAACCAATGACTCACAGCTCGTGAGCTGTAAAGCCGCGACAAGGCACCAACTGCTTTACAGTCCATTCACACAACTTTCATACATGACACACACAAGGCCATTCACACCGCCAGCCACGGGCCCAGCACATTACAACACTCACATCGACAGACAGCGCCACTCAAGGGCCCATCACTTACATACGCCCACATGCCTGATACAACAATCACACCAGCTGATGGGAGTGTGTGGACTGGTGTTTGGCTGGCAGTGTGTTGCAGTAGCCAACATCAAGTCAATATGTACAGTCTCAGCCAAGCCCCACTCCACACACAATGGCATCATATATTTTTTTTTTTTTTAAACAGAGGAACCCCTAACTAAGTAGAAAGAATTACAAAACAACAAACACAAAAGCTCTAACTAACAACATGACAGAAATGCTAACCATGAAACTAAACACATGAAAATACAAAACAGACATGAGTTTACACTCATGGTTGTTCCCAGAAATTCTTCTGGGTGTGGTAATTCTTAAAACAAGCACCGACACACAGCCCAGGCTTTGAAGGACAATCTGGGCAGTACATTCGAGACTCCCTCCGGATACCTCTTCGAAAACACACTCTACATTTCTTAGCTGGAAAGTCTTTTTTGGGTGTGGGAGGAATGTGCTCAGCAAAGTGGCGATCTTTCAATCTAGCCACATCCTCCACCACTGCTTCTCTAGGAACTCTGGCCTGTTCCACCACAATAAGGCTCTCTATCACTGACTCCTGAAATTTCACAAATGTCATCTTTGAGTCTGGAGACCTATCCCTAAACACAATAAAAGCATTGAAGATTGCTAAGTGGAGGAGGTGAAGTGCTAACTTCTTATACCAAACATAAGACTTACGAATAGCAGTATAAGGTTCCAACCTCTGGTCAACTCTATCTACACCTCCCATGTGCTTATTATAATCTAAAATGCACACAGGTTTGCGCACTTCAGCAACCTGGCCCCAAACAGTCACAGGGGAAGTACTCTCATCATGGATGGTACTTAGCATGTAGACATCCCTCTTGTCTGAAAATTTCAAAGCTAGCAGCTCCTCGTTCCGCAAGGCACAGCACTGTCCCCTCTCAAGTTTTTTACAGACAAGCTCCCTTGGATAGCCTTTCCGGTTAGAACGGATTGTGCCACAAGCAACTGTGTCCACTCTAAACAATTCCTTGAACAACTGCACACCAGTGTAGAAGTTATCTACATACAAATGGTGACCTTTGTTGAACAGTCGTCTACCAAGATCCCACACTATTTTCTCAGTAACTCCAAAAGTGGGAGGACAACCAGGGGGGTCAATATTGGAATCCCTACCAGTGTACACACGGAAACTATACACATATCCTGTCCTACTTTCAGACAGCATATACAATTTAATTCCATATCGTGCCCTTTTGCTAGGAATGTACTGCCTAAAAACCAAACGACCCTTGAAGAGGACCAAAGACTCGTCCACACTTATCTCTTTGCCTGGAACATAGACCTCCGAAAACCGATCTACAAAATGATCAAGGACAGGCCTAATCTTAAAAAGACGGTCAGAATCTGGGTGATCTCGTGGCAAGGCTAATGCATTGTCAACAAAATGCAGCATCCTAAGAAGAAGCAAATACCGATTACGACTCATGGTAGCTGGAAATATAGCTGTTGCCATCAAGGGACTAGTAGACCAATAAGAAGCCAGTGATGGCTTCCTTATCAACCCCATCAAAAAAGTCAAACCCAAAAACTTTTTTAGCTCCTCCAAATTTGTGGGAATCCACTGGGCAGCTCTAGAGTGTGGCCTAAGTCTAGCAGCGTTGTCCCTCAAATGCTGCTCCGCATACAAATTAGTCTGCTCAACAATCTCTTCCAAAAACACATCATCCATGAATAACTCAAAGAAATTGATAGGCATAAAGTTCTCTGTATTGGCGTTACACCCCGGGAGACCAGTAAAGGCAGGCAACTCTGGCTGCTCCATGTTTGGGGCAACCCAGACATCAGGTCTTCTAACGGGAAACCTTTCAGCCCCAGGTTGCTGCACTATTGGCACATCAATGTCCTCCTCTAAAACAGAACCTTCATCTGCACTGAGTGTGGCTTCATCATCAGAAGATTCCCCTCCAACAGAAACATCACTGCCAGAATCTCTGACTTCCTCCTCTGCCTCAGATGCAGAGTCCGTCTCATAGTCATGATCAGACTGTGACTCAAAAAGCATACCAACCACCTGCTGAGCGGTCATCCTGCGGCTAGCCATGATCTCTCCTGCTAAAATTAACTGGACAAATTCACCACCAACAACCAGCACTGTGTAAGACAAGTAACAAAGTGTAGCTTTGTTAGTAAGAGTTACAAACTCAAAAACTATACCGCTCACTTGCCTGAAAAAGCTTGATTCACCAGCAACTACACAGCAATCACCAATGATATCCCACTAAAAAGAAAGAAAGAAAGGCAAATTAGAAATAAGACAAAACAAATATCATTGTGCACAAACCTAAGGACAATTTCACACACAATCCTGCATTTAGTACACCCCCTACAAACATGTCATTCATGCATGGCAACAATACTCCTTTGGAGTAAATTGTTTTTACTTACCTAAAACATGCAACTGTGCAAACTGCAGGTCAACCACCGCCAAAACCGCAAGGAGCCACAGCAAATAAAGCAAAAGCTTTGAACTAGAACAAAAAGGAGGAAAACATTTTTTTATCACAAATGCAAAGACTTCTTCAGTTGACAAACACCCCACCATCAAACATTTTAGAAATTGGTGCCTAAGTGGATTCTGCCATAGGGGCAGATGGGCCTACTAAAAAAATAGGCCTGTCTGCCCCAAGGAAGCCAAAAAATACCTTTAGTACTGTGTCCCCATGGAGAGCGACCCTTGCCAAAGGGGACAGCCCTCAAACAAAAAAAACACACACAACACTATCCCTGGTGCCTAAGTGGCTTCTGCCCCCTTGGGGGCAGGTGGGCCTAAGAAAATAGGCCCATCTGCCCCCAGGGGGTGTAGAAATGGCCAACAGGTCAATGCCCCCCTTGGGGGGGCGCCCCGTGACCAAGGGGAACGCCCCCCCCACAAAAATAAACAAATAAAAAAAAATTCCCTGGCGTTCTAGTGGTTTCTGCCCCCCTTGGGGGCAGATCAGCCTAAAAATAATAGGCTGATCTGTCTCCAAGGGGTGCAGAAATGGCCTGGGTACATGTGCCCCCAAAGTGGGGGGCGACCCTTGCCCAAGCCCCCCCCCCATCCACTAACACACACACACACACTATCCCTGGTGTCTACGTGGCTTCTGCCCCCCTTGGGGGCAGGTGGTTCTAGAAAAATAGGCCCATCTGCCCCCAGGGGGGGCAGAAATGGCCAACAGGTCAATGCCCCCCTTGGGGGGGCGCCCGTGCCCAAGGGGACGCCCCCACACAAAAATAAACACATAAAAAAAAATCCCTGGCGTTCTAGTGGTTTCTGCCCCCCTTGGGGGCAGATCAGCCTAAAAATAATAGGCTGATCTGTCTCCAAGGGGTGCAGAAATGGCCTGGGTACATGTGCCCCAAAGTGGGGGGCGACCCTTGCCCAAGCCCCCCCCCATCCACTAACACACACACACACTATCCCTGGTGTCTACGTGGCTTCTGCCCCCCTTGGGGGCAGGTGGGTCTAGAAAAATAGGCCCATCTGCCCCCAGGGGGGGCAGAAATGGCCAACAGCTCAATGCCCCCCTTGGGGGGGGCGCCCGTGCACAAGGGGACGCCCCCACACAAAAATAAACACATAAAAAAAAATCCCTGGCGTTCTAGTGGTTTCTGCCCCCCTTGGGGGCAGATCAGCCTAAAAATAATAGGCTGATCTGTCTCCAAGGGGTGCAGAAATGGCCTGGGTACATGTGCCCCCAAAGTGGGGGGCGACCCTTGCCCAAGCCCCCCCCCCATCCACTAACACACACACACACACACACACACTATCCCTGGTGTCTACGTGGCTTCTGCCCCCCTTGGGGGCAGGTGGGTCTAGAAAAATAGGCCCATCTGCCCCCAGGGGGGGGCAGAAATGGCCAACAGGTCAATGCCCCCCTTGGGGGGGCGCCCCGTGCCCAAGGGGACGCCCCCCCACAAAAATAAACACATAAAAAAACATCCCTGGCGTTCTAGTGGTTTCTGCCCCCCTTGGGGGCAGATCAGCCTAAAAATAATAGGCTGATCTGCCCTCAAGGGGGGCAGAAATGGCCCTAAAAGACATGCCCCCCAAAGGGGAGCGACCCTTGCCCAAGGGGGCGCCCCCCCATCCACTACACACACAATCCCTGGTGCCTAAGTGGCTTCTGCCCCCCTTGGGGGCAGATGGACCTAAAAAAAATAGGCCGATTTGCCCCCAAGGGGGGTAGAAAAGGCCAACAGTTCTCTGCCCCCTTGGGGGGGGCGCCCCTTGCCCAAGGGGGCACCCCCCCCACATAAATACACATAAAAATAAAAAACCCTGGTGATCTAGTGTTTTCTGCCCCCCTTGGGGGCAGATCTGGCTAAAAAGTAGCCAATCTGCCCTCAAGGGGGGCAGAAATGGCCCTAAAGGACATGCCCCCCACAGGGGAGCGACCCTTGCCCAAGGGGGCGCCCCCCCATTCACTACACACACAATCCCTGGTGCCTAAGTGGCTTCTGCCCCCCTTGGGGGCAGATGGACCTAAAAAAAATAGGCCGATCTGCCCCCAAGGGGGGCAGAAAAGGCCAACAGTTCTCTGCCCCCTTGGGGGGGGCGCCCCTTGCCCAAGGGGGCACCCCCCCCAACATAAATGCACAGAAAATAAAAATCCCTGGTGATCCAGTGGTTTCTGCCCCCCTTGGGGGCAGATCCGCCTAAAAAGTAGGCCAATCTGCCCCCAAGGGGGGCAGAAATGGCCGTAACAAATTGCCTCCACAAGGGGAGCGACCCTTGCCCAAGGGGCCGCTCCCCGCAAACAAGAAACCGTAAAGAACAACAAAAAAAAAAATCCCTGGTGTCTAGTGGGCATTCCTGCTGCCCGATCGCAATGCGATCGGGCAGCAGGAATGCTCAAAGAGACACCGGGGGAAAGGAAAAGCCTTTCCTTTCCCCCGGTGCCTCTTTAGCCCAAACCCCCCACCCACCGGGAAGAGATTCTTACCTCTTCTCCGTTCGCCGCACAGGAAGCAAATGGCTTCCTGTGCGGCGAAATCCCCATAATGAAGTCAGCGCGCGATCGCGCGCTGACGTCATTATGGGGGGGTGGGGGGGTCGGGGTGGAAGGGGAAGGGCTTCCCCTTCCATCCCTGACTTTGGGGGGGTGGGGGGAAGCACACAGAGGGAGCGAGAGCGCTCCCTCTGGGCTGTGTGCCGAGGACGTAGTGGTTACGTCCTCGGCACAGCAGCACTGTGCCGCAGGACGTAACCACTACGTCTGCGGCACAGAAGGGGTTAAATCTTGTTTTTGTAGTAGTGGGATGACACCCTGTAAAGTTACCATGTGAAAATGTTCGGATAGGATGTAACGATTGAGGGTCCTGAGGTCTAATATTGGCCTGAGGGTGCCATCTTTTTTGGGAATTAGAAAATATAGTGAGTAAACTCCTGTCCCTATTTGAGATTTTGGCACCAATTCTATTGCTTGTTTGAGTAGTAGAGACTGGACCTCTTCTTGCAACAGAATGGTGTGTTCTGTGGATAGTTTGTGTGACCTTGGTGGGATCTTTGGAGGAGTGTGTATCAATTCTAGGCAATAGCCATTGCGGATAATTGATAGCACCAAATTGTCTGTGGTAATATTTTGCCAATTTGTGTGGAACTGTTGTAGTCTTCCCCCCACAGGAGAGGGGTGGAGCGGAAGAAAATGAGAGAAATCATTGTTTTGGGTGCTGTGGAGGTTGCTTAGAGGCCTGAAATTGTCCTCTATTTCTGGGGTACTGGCCTCTATATGTGCCCCTAAAACCACCCCGTTGGTATTGCGGTTGGTAGGTTGGCTTCGCCTGTTAGGTGGATTCCTCAGCGGTCTGTGGTCTGAACCCACCTCAAAACTGAGGTTTTCGAAGGATCCCCTGTATGGTACAGAGTAGAGTGCACCCATTGCTTTTGCTGTGTCAGAGTCCTTTCTCAATTTTTCTATGGCTGTATCTACTTCTGGCCCAAAAAGATGTTTATTATCGAACAGCATATTTAATACAGCCTGCTGGATTTCTGGCTTGAATCCAGAAGATATGAGCCATGCATGCCTGCGTATAATGACCGCAGTATTTACACTTCTAGCAGTGGTATCTGCTGCATCTAGGGCAGATCGTATTTGATTGTTAGTAATGGCTTGCCCTTCGTCCACTACTTGTTGTGCCCTCTTCTGGTGTTCTTTGGGGAGATGCTGGATTATGTCTTCCATCTCGTCCCAATGGGTTCTGTCATAGCGAGCTAATAGTGCTTGCGAGTTGGCTATTCTCCACTGATTTGCTGCCTGGGATGCAACTCTTTTCCCTGCAGCATCGAATTTCCTGCTCTCTTTATCAGGAGGGGGTGCATCTCCTGATGACTGACTATTTTCCCTCTTCCTAGTAGCGCTAACTACTACAGAATCAGAAGGCACCTGATGGGTGATATAATCAGGGTCAGAGGGTGCAGGTTTATATTTTTTCTCTTTTTTAGGTGTTATGATGCGTGGTTTAGCAGGTTCACTAAATATCTGATCCACATGTTATACCATGCCTGGGAGCATGGGGAGGCATTGATATCTAGAAAATGTGTTGAGGATAGAGTGGTAAATAAGAAATCCTCTTCTGGGGGCTCTGTATGCATGGTGACACCATGATATGCTGCAGCCCTAGCTATAACTTGGTTATAGACAGTAAGTGGTGATGGTTTAGAGGGATAGCTGTCTGGATCATTACTTGGAATGGGATCAGGGTCATAAAGATGCCATGGATCTACATTGTCTTGTTGTGAATCATAAGAGTGAGTGGGAGACTGCACTGGTGTAGGGCTAGTAGGCGGAGAGGATAGGTAGGTAGGGAGAATGAGGAGGAGAAGTTTGAGGAGGTGGTGGTTTTTCCTTGTGCTTTGGCACTTTTGGTGGAGGCTGTATAGTGTCCAATTCCTCCTGAAAAGCTAGCTTCCTTTTGGTTTTTAAAGGAGGTGCTGATAGAATTCTCTATGTTTCCTTATGGATGTGGATTCTGGTTTGCCTTTCATCCATAACTTCTAGTATTGGCTGTACCTCTAACTCCTCTTCAGAGGTATTGTGGCTTTCTTTAAGTCTCTGAAAGTCCATGTTCCTCTGTATAAGTTGGCCTTTTCGGCTCCGAAGCATGCTTTTTTTCGGGATCAAAAAAGATGATGAGGAGGAAGGTTTCGGCTCCGAAACTGGTTTTCTAGTTTTCGACTCTGAAAAATTGTGTCTAGTGGAGTCAGAAACTGAGCTTTTTGTTGTTTCGGAAGTTTTCGGAAGAGTGCCCTTTTTTGGTGCTGAACTGGTAAGTTGGTCACCGCCAGTCTTTTTTCGGGCCGAGCCATGGCCTTCCGGCAGTGGCGTACCCAAGGCTTTGTGCTTTTTCTTTTGTGAGGGTACATGGGCAGATGTACTCGCATGTTGACCTGCTGTGACCGGTCTGTCTTCCTCTGATTCATGCTCGGACTCGGAATCTCAAACTGAGACTGAGGTTTGCATCAGTTCGAGATGTTCACTGCTTCTCGACGCCATTTCGAGTCTTCTTGCCCTTCTGTCTCGAAGCGTCTTTTTCGATCGGAAGGATCGACAGGCCTCATAATTTTCTTCCCGATGATCTGGGGAAAGGCAGAGGTTGCAAACCAGATGCTGGTCTGTGTACGGATACTTTGCGTGGCACCGAGGACAGAATTGGAATGGAATCCAATCCATGAGGCTTCCACGCGGTCGGCCCGCATAGGCCCGAGTTGGGCGCATGCGCCCCGAAGGGCGAACAAAGTTGTTTTCCCTACGGTAATGCTGTGTTGATGGAAGGATATTATCCCCATTGATACAATACCGACGAAAAGAGAGTTTTACAGAGTTTTCCGAATCGAATCTCGGAGTGGGAGGAAACACGTCCGAACCCGGCGGCGGAAAGAAAACAATCTAACAATGGAGTCGATGCCCATGCGCAATGGAGCCAAAGAGGAGGAGTCACTCAATCCCGTGACTCAAAAACACTTCTTCGAAGAAAAACAACTTGTAACACTCCGAGCCCAACACTAGAAAGCAGGATAATGCATAGCATGTGTATCTGTAGCTACACATGTCTTAGAACATATATACATATATATAGCTAAAGATGTATATATGGGTTTAGGGGTGCAAATGGGTATGAGGGGAGTGTAAGGTGATAATGGTTATTTTGCAGTTTAGGAGTGGGTAATGAAAGAGTATTTTTAGGGTTAAGGTGTTTGTAGGGTTATAGGGTGATAAGGGTAATTTAGTTTAGGGGTGGGAAAGGGCATAGGGTAGTAAAGGACTTTTCTAGAGTTTAGGGGTAAGGGTCTAGGGTGGTAGGGTTTTTTAGGGTTTTGGGAGGGTAAGAGCATTGGGTTGTATGGTGTTTTTAGGGTTTAGGGGTGGGTGGGGGGGGTCAATGTGCCCTCTAACCTTGGCCCGTATTTATGGATTTTGCTGCAAAAACTGCGCTGATGCAGTTTTGCGGCAAAATCCATAGCGCCTGCTAGCACCATTCCATAGCGCCAGCCGGGTGCCATATGTATGGAATGGCACGCAGTGGCGCAAAGTGCAGGCTAGCGTCTAAAGAAAAGACGGGTTAGTGGGTCAGAAATTACGCTAGGCTGGTTAGCGGCACTAAATATGCTGCTAACCAGCCTAGCGTCATTTTCTGACAGTCTACCACCCAAACTTGACTCCTGTCTTAGTAATGACAGGAGTCATGCCCACCACCCCAATGGCCAGCCCAGGGAACCAGTGTCCCCTGGGCAAGGCCATAACACCCAGTGCTCAGCCGCGTTCAACACCGTCTGCCACCACACCTTATGCTCACGCCTCAGCAATGCTGGAATCCGCGACAGAGCCCTGGACTGGGTCACCTTTCTCACCGACAGAACCCAGAAATTCCGCCTCCCCCCATTCCGCTCAGAGGCCACCGAAATCATCTGCGGTGCACCCCAGGGTTCGTCCCTCAGCCCGACCCTCTTCAACATATACATGGATCCTCTCGCTAATATCGCCCGATCCCACAACCTCAACATCATCTCATACGCCAACGACACCCAGCTGATCTTCTCCCTCACCAAGGAATCCGTCAAGACCTACCTCCACGAAGGAATGAAGGCCATAGCCGAATGGATGAAGAGCAGCTGACTGAAACTCAATTCCGACTCATGGGATGACTCTTGGTGTCCTGCCACTCTCGGAACCACTCCGACTCCCACCGACCACGCACGCAACCTAGGATTCATCTTGGACTCCTCACTATGCATGACGCAGCAAGTCAACGCCATCTCCTCCACCAGCTTCAACACCCTCCGCATGCTCTGAAAGATCTACAAATGGATACACACCCCGAAACCAGAAGAACAGTCACCCAAGCCCTCGTAAGCAGCAAGCTGGACTACGGCAATGCCCTCTACGCAGGAACCACGGCCAAACTCCATAAGAGGCTGCAACGCATCCAGAACGCCTCCACGCGCCTCATCCTGGACATCCCCCGCCACTGCCACATCAGAGACCACCTGAAAAACCTGCACTGGCTCCCAGTCAACAATAGAATCACCTTGAAACTCCTCACCCACTCCCGCAAAGCACTGCACAACACCGGACCAGAATACCTCAACAGATGACTCTCCTTCTACATCCCGACTCGGCATCTCCGCTCCGCCGACCTAGCCCTTGCAATTGTCCCACGCATCCACAGAACTACAACCGGTGGTTGATCATTCTCGCAACTCGAAAATGTGGAACACTCTTCCCACCCACCTGCGCCAGACCAAAGACCTCTTTACCTTCAGGAAACTTTTCAAGACCAAGCTGTTCGAGCAGTAGCAGCACCTCCCCACCCTCCTCAGCGCCTTGAGACCCTCACTGATGAGTAGTGCGCTTTACAAATTCCTGATTGATTGATTGAGTGCCATCCTATGGCGTCCCTCTGGTGTGGGTGGGGGTGTTCCTGGGGCTTGGAGTGGGCATCTGTGGGCCCATTCCATGGTGTTCAGCCATGGAAATGGGTCCATAGGTCCCCTAAC
The DNA here is from genome assembly GCF_031143425.1 of Pleurodeles waltl. Taxonomy (NCBI): domain Eukaryota; kingdom Metazoa; phylum Chordata; class Amphibia; order Caudata; family Salamandridae; genus Pleurodeles; species Pleurodeles waltl. The sequence continues at coordinate 415,500,014 of NC_090448.1, read as the reverse complement.
GCCTGGTCAGACCCAGGCGTTAAATAATGACGTTAAGCAGGCTTAGCGCCATTATTTGGGTACGCCTACTCCGTGCACGTCGTTTTTGTGCAGGAGTATAAATAAGACATTAGGGGGTTAGCATCATATTGTGGACGCGAACGCCTATCTTGCATCTAATTAGCGCAAGGTAGTTTGCCGCATCCACAATATGACGCTAAGTCCTCAATTTTGACGCTAGACGGGTCTGGCGTCAAAATATAAATATGGAGTTAAGTTTGCGCCATTTTAGCATCAAAATAAATGATACTAAAATGGCGCAAACCAAGTATAAATATGCCCCTTTGTTTCTATGTTTGCAGCAAAGAAGTGTATCTGCGCACCACAGTCAAGGTTGCATGTACTGACATGCAACAAATCCCTAGGCAAGCAAATGAAGTGTATAAACTACCAAGTGCTTTAATGTGTGCTCTGATTTGATTCCAGTTACCCTCTGAGTCACCATAGGGAGGCAAAGACCTTTAAATTCATTTGTTAACTAGTTTTGCATCTCTAGCGATCTCTTAACTTGAACAAATGAATATTTAAGACCCACCAGTGTGGAATCCATAGAAAAAAGGATGTATCTCCATTGCTTGTTTAATTTCAGAAAATCTCAAACTCTGGTACAACCTCCTGGAATGAATAAGGGTATTCAACAACTGTTTAAAACACCATCAGGTGCAGGTAACAACATGCGACCAGAGGAATAAGCAACCTGAGATGCTATTTCTCAGTCATATTCACTTTTATGCATAAATGTTCCTACAGACGAACTGCTAATCAATTGGAGCACACATTCAACCTCGCTTTTGACACCAAACATACCACATTCAGGTCAATACAAACAAACACTCTGACGATTATCCCACACTACTACAAAGTTACCTACTCAAACATCTAGAAAACTCATCATGAGGGGTATTAATTTCTGTACAAATGCTACATTACAATAATATATAATAAAATACGTATTCCTTCATCGGTTCTATCAATTTAATGAGATCACTTGAAAATTAAGGTGCATTTCTATCAAAGAAATTAGGGATAGGGAACTCAACATCCAGTACTGCCTAGAATAAATAAGGAGAGACACAGATTTGGGCTAGAAATATGGGTGCAAACCTTAACTAGGGGGCTGTGTTTGGTTCTACCCGGCTGAGACATAGTCCAGCTTCATCAAGTCATTGGGATGTTCCATCCAACATGAAGACGTAGCTGTGCAAAACAAAAAAACGGATATTCTATTGGAATTAAGTATTGTTTTAGGCCCTCAGAAATTTTCTGTTGCAGTCCGACCCTCAGATGAACCACCCTTGGTACTGGAAACAAAAATGGCATTACTTTGAACCTGAAAACAATGCTGCTGGAGGGACAAATATAATGTTTTTGTTATTATAACTGCCACAATATCTCAGAAAACACACACTCTTTGCTCTGGTGCCCATTTCATGCTTTCTAATGTTTTGCAATCAGAATACCTTCAGTTATCTTGCATGTAGAGTCTCATTCAGGAAACAAAATCATGTTTTTGAAATAAATTAGTTTGCTTCCCCCACAGTTATCAAAACTAACACACACCATTTAAAAAAAAGAGTACATGTACAGTTTTAATGGCTACAAGGATGGTATGCATTCAGAGGAATGGGATGGGAGGCAGCAAGAAACGTAAAACAGGGGAGTGAATAATGTAGGTTGTCACCTGTTTCAAGTTAGCCTCTCACCAGCTGATAAGAAGGCTCTCTGATCTGCCTACGGTTTGTACTGGGTGCTGGTCACTGTCCTCTAAGTCAAGGACAGGGCCACTGGAATTACATGATTGTAAGGCTGCCTTTTCTAACTTAATTATGGATGTGCTGCATTTTTAAAATCCATCATCTGCTACATAATCTGCAGAACTACAACTACACAGTGGTGACCGCTAGTGTGTGTGTGTGTGTGTGTATATAAATATATGTATTCATGACATTTTCAAAACTTATACTTCATTCGGGATGATCTGTCAAGCAGGGGCCGAGAAAAAGGGGTGTCCCAGATGTATTTTCCACATGCACTTTCTCATAAGGATTTTGAACACAACTACAGCCCAAACCGCTGGACGGAATTACACCAAATTTGACAGAAAGGTAGCTCTTGGTCCAGAAAGCCAAGTTTGTGTAAATCTGTTCAGTGGTTTTTGAGACTTTAAAGGAAATCCAAATTTGCATAGCTAGAAGCATGAATAATTTGCAGATAGTCCCAATCTCGTGCAGAGATCTGATCAGCTGCCAACACTTTAACCTGGAAGTGTTGGCAGCTATTTTGGGACTTGGCTTCAGCCGAGTCCCAAAATAAAAGGCAAAAAAAAGAAAGAAAATGGAACAGGGTACAAATACCCTAACACTCTAACCTTGGTCCTGAGGTCCTCCTTGGGCTCCACCAGGGCAAAAAACATTTTTTTAAAATTCACAGTGAAATTCATGAATATTCACAAATTTCACCATCAACTTTAAAAGAAAAACAAGCACGGTCTCCTCTGCTTTTTATAATTGTAGCCCCTAGGTGGGCCAGGTTCCGGGAACATGCATAGTTTAATTTAGAAAATGGATAGGGGCACACAGGACCCCCCTTCCAAGGGCTCGTGTCCGACGGTAACTATAACTCGGGCCCTCAACCTTTACTGCTAATTACCTTGATATTACAGCACTCATTAGATCTTTAATAACATCATTGAAAATATCAATGTAACATCAGCAGTCAAATTATTGATGAGAAAACTGAGCATGGCGTGTGCGCGAATTATAGTTACCTTAGGGCACAAGTTATAGTTACTTGAGATAACTCTAACTATAACAGCTGAATTTCTATGGTTTTGTACGTTTGAAATGTGAGCCTAACTATACCATCCCTGAAATCTTTGTTTTTTAAGTGAATTTCTATGTTTTTTTAATTCTATTTCCCTTAATGTTCCTGTAACTTTTGCTTTATTCAGTGAAAATATATACAAATATATAAATAAATAAATATAAATATATATATACCGAGCGAGAGAGAGAGAGAGAGAGAGAGAGAGAGAGAGTCACTGAAACAACTGTTATAAATGTACTTATGGTTCTGGCTCAAATGTGCAATACACTAAAACACATTAGTTATGTTTAGAAACACACAAAACGCAAGTGATAGCTTGCACCACCTGCCAGGTTGTTTTATAAATAGCTGTTTTTGTGTTTTCTTTTTCTTTTTCTCTGCTATTGAAAAAGTTGTGAAATTAGTGTTTGAGAATGTCAGGTGGGGCATGTTATGGGGTGTGTATTGTCCCTTGATAATCATAAGTAGTGAATTCCAGTGGTTTTATGCATTAGAGCCAGAACCATAAGTCAGTTTCTAACTGTGTTTTTTCAGTGAATTTGATTGGCTTTTTATGATGTGTTTAATTTCCAACCATCGCTGCACCTGACCTTTAGCTGTGCAGAAAGGAGGTTAAGTGCAGGGTCTGGCGTACAGTTTCACCCCACGCATTCTACCGCAATCGGGGAATCTCTTCTATGCATGTCCTTTGGCTGTGCGCCTTGTGCTTACATAAAGGACTTGGCTTCTGGCCAGGCCCTGCATCCATCCCAGCATGGACGACCAAGCCCTGCTTGCTGCACATAGCCCTCTGCTATGTGAAGCATAGGTTGTGTTCAGGGTTTTGCCTGAATGTATTCACGCCAAACGAAGAAAGGACCACCTTCTGAGTAAAGTTCTGCTTTCATGCCAAATTTGGTAGAAATAAATTCAGTATTTAGGCTACAGATGTGAGCAAAATTTCCCATGCCAGCTAAAATGAGAAGTCACTTGCTTTTTTTAGTCCCTCTTAACTATATTCCTAGGTATCGGGTCGTCACAAATTTTGGCACACCAAAACTTTGCTAAGTAGGCTTCTAATTTCCTGTAAATCCATCCACAGGGTCAAAAAACTATAGGCAAATCCAAAAATGTATTTTCAATTAACATACAGTCTGAATCATAACTTCACAGTGGTGACTGCCAGTGTGTTTAGTATATAAGCCAGTGTTATTATGGTTAGGTCAGAGTTTCCACTGGAAAGGCATTTTTTGCATTCTTAAAAAGTTGGCATCATTCAAAGAATCTGCATGAAACTTTAAAAAAGTAGATCAACTTTGTGCTCTTCATGGCAGATTTGTCAAGTGGGGCCACAAAAGGGGTGGTCTCCAAAGTGCCACTCCTATAGCAGTGGTTCCCAACCTGTGGTCCGGTGACTCCTAGGGGCCCGCAAAGCCTCCTCAGGGGTCCCTGACTGCTTAGAAAATTAAATAATAGTGACAGATCAATAAAGCGCACATAAATAAAGTGGCTAAATGTGCAATTGAAATGTTTAAACATACATTAAATGTCAAGGAATTTGAAAAAATAGAAATAGTATCCTCAGATTGATTTGTGGGAGCAGTTAAGGTGCATCAAACTGAATATAGTGTGGATGATGTGTGGCTTCAATTGGATTTACAATAACTCCAAACTTCCTCTTAAAATTAAAATGTTATTTTTTTTCTTTGCAAATCAAATAAAACGTGTTCTCATTTGTGTATGTGTTTTGATGAAATGCTTGTTTCTGTATTTTGTGTGTAATGTTTTGTGTTCAAATCATTAACAATGTTTAGGACTGGGTCCCGGCTTCCAGTAACCACTCACTAGGGGGTCCCCAGATTCTAATAATGACTCAGTGGGGGTCCCTGGATTCCGGTAATGATAAAGCGAGGGTCCACAAAAGTCAAAATGTTAACAATCACTGTCCTATAAGATACTTTTCTCATTATTACAGATGAAACGTCTGAACAAAATTGCACCACATTTGGCATGAAGCTAAAACTTTCCTCAAGAAAGTTAATTTGTCTGGTAAATCTAGTTTTGGAGAAAATAGCATTTGAAACGGTGGTCGGGCAGGGCACGAAAATGTTACATTTTAGATATATCTGCACTTTTAATTGTGGATCCGTCGCAGATTCACAAATCCATTAAGGATTTGCAAATCAGATTTAAAAACATAAATGCACCTCATTGTGCAAAAGAGCTTTTCTCTCACCCTCAATTAGGGTTTCACAAATCAGCACTGATTTGTAAATCCAGCATGCTCTGATTAATTACCTATAGAAACTAAATGAGCTACGGGCACGTTATAACAAAACGGTGGTCCTGTTTTCATATGTTTGTGAAATGACGAAATGTCGATATCGAGGGAACCCCTAGTTAAAAGGTAAATACATAGCAAAAATCTAATTTGAACATGTTGACATTATTAGGGGAGTGCGTGCATATTCTATCTAACTAGTTTAATGTTTTTCGCCCGGCTGAATTTTCACCATACATCAGTATACCAGTGCTTGTAATCCAGAGGGACATTTCCTTCCTGCTCTCTCACCCACCGAGCCGCCGCGGTCCCATCCCTGCTGTGTCCCAGCAGTTCATCAGAGAGAGCGCCAGATGAATGAGATGTGAAGGTCTGGAAAGAGAGCAAGGCAAACAGCAGAGCTGGCAGGGGCACAGAGGGTGACTGTTCTAGGGAGGACAGGAAACAGCTCCACTGCACCCAGTCAAAACACAGCCCTGCCTCTGTGCACGGAGACCCATAAATTCAAACTTCCGGGTCTCAGGGAGACAGGTAAACTGCGGTAGAATAGAAACATTCATGAAAACATTTAAACGTCATGGTCTCATAGATGAGAATACATGTCAAATGCGACACCTTGTCTGTTCTGTTAGATATCACCAGTACGTATTTTTTAAGTACACAGAAGTGCGGCGGCCCGAATCTTTCCTTAGGAGCTCACTGAGAGCACTGATGAATGCTGGCGTTTCTGATTGGCCAAGCTTCCTGCTAGTGATTATACCTCATGCCCTTTTTTCCGCCTCACTACTCTTCCTGTTTCTTAAACTTACTCATGCAGGTTATTTCCTCCCTGCTTTCCCACACTGAACCTGATTTTCTTTCTTTACCTTCATCCTTTACTCTCCCCTTTCTGCTTTTTCTCTCTCTTGTGAAAAATAAGTCCTGGTCTCAAAAATGAACGTGGGTGCCCACCAAGTGCAACCACTGGCTCATATTAGGCAATGGATGCCACATAAGTGAAAAATCTGTAATTGAATGCTTTTATATTTTATTCACACTGATTGCAAATCGAAATAGATTTATTTTAGATGGGTAACCAAGGGACTGGTTTGGAGTGATAGCAACTAGACTGAATCCTGGAGCGCATTATAGACACCCACGGGCATGCCCATGCTCCTATATACTTCATGTTATGATCTAAGTCGCCTCCAGGAGTTTATATTGGCCACGATTGAGAGCTCCGGAGTTGAGCCTGAAGGCAGTGCGAGTTTCTCAGTCAGTGGGTCCAAATGGTGTTTAGAACTACGGCCCGTATTTATACTTTTTTTGCCCCGCATTTGCATCATTTTTTGACACAAAAGCAGCGCAAACTCACAAAATACATTTGTTTGTTGTAAGTTTGCACCGCTTTTGCGTCAAAAAATGACACAAATGCGGCGCAAAAAAAGTATAAATATGGGCCTACTTGTCCAGCCAATCCTTAGCTTCTCTGCAGAGCGCACACAGGCAACCACTTACAAAGCCAATAGTCCAGGCTGATTTTAGTTGTAGGTCATTTGCTGTGTTATATCTGATTGCAGTAAAAGAAAGCTCAGAGACACACCAAAATACCGTTCGGTTGGCACACTATGGGAGTCATAGAACTTTAGTTCACATGTTTAACTACACAGCCCATGCCCTTTTTAGGCACCCCCTACTTTTTTTTTCTCCCACTTAAAGCCCAGATTGATGTCTTTATTAGTTCTCCAACATAAAGCCCAGATTGATGTCTTTATTAGTGTCCTTCCGCTACTCACGCTCAGATTGAGGTTCTTTTGTTGATTTCACTGTGGTCACTTTCGCTTAGTCGATGCTTGTTCCCCTGTCCTCTCTGCTCCTTCGACCTCTCAGAAGTGTGTTTTAAGCTACAAGGTGCATGTATTCCTTTCACTGAATAATACAAAACTGTGATATCCTATTCGCTGGTTGTTCTACTGCCTTGCAACTATAATATCCCAAGCAGTAAATTAACCTCATTTTATAGTTATTTTTACATAATGAAAAAAAGCCCACAATTTGAGAAGAAACGGTCAGAAATTTGAACAAAAACGGTCTCACTTATTAATTCCAAATTTTGTTTTAATTTCAAGAACCTTCCACCAGCCTCCTCACCCTGTTTCCAGTGGCATCAGGGTATCCATGGAACACTGTGTGTGCAAGGAGAGTGCACTGCAAGATGTTTTATTCCATGGAATTCCGCGGAGTTACATAAAACTCTGTGAGATTTTGCTGAGTTCCGCAAGCGGGGGTAATTGGGAATATTACGCTGCTTGTGTAGATTTTTAGTGCCGAGAGCTTCTTCCTCACTGTAAAAATCAGCGCAAACAGCACCATGCTGCTTCTTTCTGCCTCTCGAGTACATTTTCTACTCGAGTGGCAGCTTTCTTAACCCAAAGGCCTTCACCTCCTGTGTTGAGGAATCCCACCAGAAGGCATTCCAGTGTATGAAAATCACACCAGGGGTCGCAAATTATCGCTTGCATTCAACAACTTAATGTTGGAGAGACACATGCAAGAAAAACCCCCACCACGCAGCGGTTGGCAGAGTTTTGCCGGAACTCCTCGTTCCAAGCAAAACATGGAGTGGGCAAAACTCTGCGAACTCTGCCGCAGAGCAGAAGTTTTTGCCCACCCCTACAAATAACATGGCCCTTTCCTGTCAGACACACCACAGGCAAAGTTGCCTTTTTTCCTTTTTATAATCGGATTTATTTAATAAGGATAGAATACACATTGACTTAGTTGTAGAATTTAAAAATTAAATCTTCCTCCCCTACCGTGATAAACTGCTGCTTTCTATGAATGAGTACAGTATCACCACTCAGCCTTGCCTTTCTCTCTCCAGTCTCATCTCTAGTTTTCACTGGTGCAAAGTGTGTATGCGCATCATTTGCATTAAGCTTTAACTGCCTTTCCATATTGTGGCCTACGACTATGGCCATCCTGTTTGCAGAACACAATACTTACAATCGTATGTCCATTTGTATCTAAACCACTCCCTATTGGTGCTGAATACAAAGAATGTTATTTCTTACTTTTGTTCTTTCCCCTCCACCATCCCCTCCAGCTCTTCACTTTCTCATTTTCTCATCTCTTGTTTTCTTTCCCTTTCTCTTGGTTTCCTGGAGGCGGCTGCGCATCGGGTAGATGAGTGGCTGCTTTCCACTTTGCTAGAGCAGGTGGAAACTGGTTCTGCGCCGACCACGTTTTGCGTTCCCTGCCCATGTGCTGAGCTGGGGTAGGGAGCAGTTTTTTGGCATTCTCGATTGGGCCGTTCAGGAGCCATTTTAGGAGGTTTCCTGAGGCCCTACCAGTGAAGTTCTGTACACGGGTGCGCAAGTGTTTGGCTGCAAGTTTTCTAAGTTGCCCGATCTTGTGAGGTGAGATCAGGTTGCTTAGTAATGGTATGAAACAGGAAGTATGTCGTTGCTCTAGAGTTTGCTGCTTCCTGGTGTAGTTTATCCTGACCAAGTTACTTGATATGTGCAAGACTCCTCAGCCCCGGGCACAAGGAGGTATGGAGGAGCTCCTTCCGATTTCTAGGTGGGAGTTACAGGCCCTCATTACAGAGGCTGTTGACACAGCAATTTAGGAGAAAAAAATCCCTATTAAACACCTGTGTTTGGATGAGGGTGCAGAGGAGCCTGATGATTCCAATGACATGTATATTAAAGCACATCAGTTTAAAGAGGTTTTGGCCCATAATAGAGACCTCTTGGTGTTTGCTCCCCCAAAGGTTGCAGAAGAGGAATTTCTGGCCCAGCATAATTCAGTGACAAAAGATGTTTTGCCTCTTCATGATGTTACTCAGACCTTGCTGCAAAAGGAATGGAAAAACATTGATAAGCCTGCCGTTCCCCGGTTTCTTACAAAACGCTATTTGTGGGAGGAGTTTGAGGACCAGTTCCTTCAAATTTCTAAGGCGAATACTATTCTGGCATCCATGTCTTCTTCCTCTTCTTTGGCCTCAGAGGATGCTGTGGATGTAAAAGTTGAATCTTCTTTGAAAAGGGAGTAGGCTGCCTCTAATTATGGTATTGGGGCAAATATGTGTTCTGCTTATGCTAGGCAGGCACTTCTTAAAGACTTCCATACTCTTTTTTAATGTATTTAAGCACAGGAAGATCTTACTGTTCTTCGGGCTAATATGGAGATGTTGTCACAGTTTTTACCGGATTCCATTTTTGACAGTTTTTGAGCTTCCACAACGGTGTCAGGAGCTTTTGTCTCTGAGCGGAGGTCCTTGTGGCTACAATCTTGGAAGTTGGAGGCTGGTCAGAGGTCCATTATTTACAAACTTCCTTTGTTGGGCCCTAAGTTGTTTTGTCCTGAACTGAATGATATGATGAGGAAGGCAGCAGAAGAGAAGATTCTGAAGCCCCTTAAACAGGTTCAGGGTAACTAGCAATTTTGGTATAAGAGGACGGTTTTCAGCTGTCTGATAGGCGTCCATTTCAAGGGCAGGCCCTTGGTCGGCGATACCTCTTATAGCAAGTCCCGGCCTTGCTCCTCCCCTACAGCTGAGGTCCAGCAATAGAAATTATTATATAGTGTTAGGAGGTCGACTCAAACAGTCTCTGCCTCAGTGGAAGAAGGAGGTGACAGATTCCTGGGCCCTTTCGATAGTGGAACATTGTTATCGGATTCAATTCAAAGGGCCCGTTCCTAGCCCTTGTTTCAGACTTACTCTTTCTCCAAAAGACCATGTCAAACTACAGTGGCTCAAGTCGGGGTTCCAGTTGCTGCTTCAAAAGGAGGCAATTGTTTCAGTTCCAGTGGGCCAGGAGGGTTTGACTCCACTCTGTTTTTGGTACCCAAACCAGATGGTTTGTTTAGTTCCATTCTCAATCTCAGGGACTTGAATGCCTTTGTCCTGCTGGAATGCTTCCAGATGGTGACTCTACAGGGCATCGTTTCCCTGCTAATGAAAGGAGATTTATTGGCAACACTGGACCTACAAGATGTGTATTTTTCATGTGATGAAGCAGAAAATGAAGGTTTTACATTTATTAACGCGTAAACGTAGTGTGAAATAATCATGTGTGACTTTAACCGAACTAATAAAGATTGTACGGGGACAAAATGTGCCCTCAGAGTAGTTTGCCAACATTTATAAGCGTGCTTTATATAACGTGGTGTATTAGAATTGCACTAATCCGACATAATCGTAAACGTGTGCTATGATTTGCTTGTTTGAAATGTTTTAGCTTAGCATTACTTTAGTGCAGGCTTCGGCCTAGTTGCCTGGTCTCACGGTTTAGATGCTCGTATTTTTCCGATGTGCTATTAAACGTGTATTTCTGCTTGAAGCTGTACTTTTCCACTGAGACCGTTCACATGCTTATCTTAAGGTTTCGTGCCAGCCTGGCATATTTCTCTTTACTCCAAGGTCGATCTGCAGGTGCGGACAATGGAGGCTCTGAAAGTGAGTTAATTGGTATAAAATGTTGCACTGACCCTCGGGTAGGTCGCTCCCCTGCTCACGCAGCGCCTCCAGTCCCTGACTGCCTTCCTCTCCTGTGAGTGTGCTCCCCCCTTCTTGCCCGTGTACCCCGAGTGCTTGAGCTTGTGCTGGTGCTGACTGAAATCCCTTTTCTCTCCTTGTATCCCATGCGTGTGCCCCCGAGTGACTGAAATTCCCCTTTTCTCTCCTTGTATCCCGTGCGTGTGCCCCCGAGTGCCGTGCGCCGTCCTCCCCTCTCAGCCCCTCCTTTTTAGTAGATTTTAGTAGGCTCTTATTCCCTTTTCGCCGTCTTGCCGCTTTTCCCGCCGCTCCTACCGCGCTTTTCCCGCCGTTTTTGCCGCTCTTTTTTGCCGCTCTTTTTTGCCGCTTCCAGCTCCCCTGCCCGCCCACCTCCCGCCTCCCAGCTGACCCCGCCTCCCCACCTACCCCTTAAATGGCGGCCGCTGCGAGGCAGAGGTAGCGACCACTGACCCTCGGGTAGGTCGCTCCCCTGCTCACGCAGCGCCTCCAGTCCCTGACTGCCTTCCTCTCCTGTGAGTGTGCTCCCCCCTTCTTGCCCGTGTACCCCGAGTGCTTGAGCTTGTGCTGGTGCTGACTGAAATCCCTTTTCTCTCCTTGTATCCCATGCGTGTGCCCCCGAGTGACTGAAATTCCCCTTTTCTCTCCTTGTATCCCGTGCGTGTGCCCCCGAGTGCCGTGCGCCGTCCTCCCCTCTCAGCCCCTCCTTTTTAGTAGATTTTAGTAGGCTCTTGTTCCCTTTTCGCCGTCTTGCCGCTTTTCCCGCCGCTCCTACCGCGCTTTTCCCGCCGTTTTTTGCCGCTCTTTTTTGTCGCTTCCAGCTCCCCTGCCCGCCCACCTCCCGCCTCCCAGCTGACCCCGCCTCCCCACCTACCCCTTAAATGGCGGCCGCTGCGAGGCAGAGGTAGCGACCACTGACCCTCGGGTAGGTCGCTCCCCTGCTCACGCAGCGCCTCCAGTCCCTGACTGCCTTCCTCTCCTGTGAGTGTGCTCCCCCCTTCTTGCCCGTGGACCCCGAGTGCTTGAGCTTGTGCTGGTGCTGACTGAAATCCCTTTTCTCTCCTTGTATCCCATGCGTGTGCCCCCGAGTGTCTGAAATTCCCCTTTTCTCTCCTTGTATCCCGTGCGTGTACCCCCGAGTGCCGTGCGCCGTCCTCCCCTCTCAGCCCCTCCTTTTTAGTAGATTTTAGTAGGCTCTTGTTCCCTTTTCGCCGTCTTGCCGCTTTTCCCGCCGCTCCTACCGCGCTTTTCCCGCCGTTTTTTGCCGCTCTAATTGTCGCTCTTTTTTGCCGCTCTTTTTTGCCGCTTCCAGCTCCCCTGCCCGCCCACCTCCCGCCTCCCAGCTGACCCCGCCTCCCCACCTACCCCTTAAATGGCGGCCGCGCGCAGCGGGCGCGCCGCTGGCGCGCCAAAGGCGCGCCTAAGGCAAGTCCGTCTGCGCCCGTCCGCGCCTGGACCGCGCCTAGTGCCCGAACCCCTGGCCCCCGCGCCCCCCGCTTGACCTATGACTCCGCCACCCTCGCCAACCTCAACCCCGGCCGCGCGCCGGGCTGCTACCGCGCCACCCCCAAACGTACCCACGGACCCTTCACCTGCAGCAACTGCCGCTTCACCTGCCTACGGACCCACACCGCCACCACCAAGAACGACGCCCCCGGAAGCAACCTCGAATGCATCCTGGTCAACACCCGCTCCGTCCACAGGCACGCCATCGAACTGTGGAACCTCATCAACTCAACGAACCCAGACATCGCCTTCCTCACCGAGACCTGGATGAACCCCTCCTCGGCACCCGACATCGCCATAGCCATCCCCGACGGCTACAAAATCATCCGGAGAGACCGCTTCAACCGCACCGGAGGAGGCATCGCCATCGCACACAAAAGCTCCATCAGCATCTCGACCCACACCGACAACTCACTTCCCGACGCCGAACACCTCCACTTCGCGATCCACATCGACCCCAAGACAACCCTAAGAGGCACCCTCATGTGCAGACCACCAGGACCCCGCACCAAGTTCAGCGAAGACATCGCAGACTTCGTCAACCCCCACGCACTCTCATCCACCGACTACATCCTCCTAGGAGACCTCAACTTTCACCTGGAGAACCACACCGACAACAACACCACCGCCGTTCTAGACAACCTCGCCAACCTGGGACTGAAACAACTGGTCAACACCCCCACCCACTACGCCGGACACACGCTCGACCCCATCTTCTCCTCAAGCAAACACATCACCTTCAGCCACACCACCGAACTCACATGGTCGGACCACAGCTGCGTCCACTTCAGCTTCAAGAAAACCACCGTGCATCACCACACCCGGCAACCACCAAAAAGATACTGGAACCGAATCACCACAGAACAACTCGCAGCAACGCTCTCCCTGAACCAACCCACCAGCACCAGCAACCCCAACGAGGCCGCCAACAACCTCACCAACTGGATCTCCGACTGCGCCAACCTCCTGGCCCCTCTGAAGACCCAAACCAACACCAACAACCACAAGAAAAACTCCTGGTTCACCACCGAACTCAAAAACTCCAAGAAAGAATGCCGCCTCCGCGAGAAGACATGGCGCCTCAACCCAACAGAGGAAAACCTGACAGCTCTCAAGGACACCACCCGCCAACACCACCAACGCCTCCGCACCGCACGAAAAACAGCCTACCAGAACAGACTTGACAACAACGCCCACAACAGCAAGGAACTATTTGGCATCGTCAAAGAGCTCTCCAACCCGGACGCAGAAACCAACCCCATCCCTCCCTCACAGGACCTCTGCGACTCCCTCGCGACCTTCTTCCACCGTAAGATTGCCGACATCTACAACAGCTTCACGACCACCAACAAGAACCCGCCCCCGGAAGCCGCAAACGACATCTCCACCATCCTCGCCTGGAACCCTACCACCACCGAGGAAACCACCCGCGTCATGAACTCGATCCACTCGGGATCACCCTCCGACCCCTGTCCTCACCACATTTACAACAAGGCCGACAACATCATCGCACCCCACCTCCGAGACATCATCAACGCCTCCCTCACCACTGCTACCTTCCCTGAAAGCTGGAAACACGCAGAACTCAACGCCCTCTTAAAGAAACCTACAGCAGACCCCACCGAACTCAAAAACTTCCGGCCTATCTCCCTCCTACCGTTCCCCGCCAAAGTGATTGAGAAAATCGTCAACGCTCAACTCACCGCCGCCCTGGAAACCTCCGACTCCCTCGACTCCACTCAGTTCGGATTCAGGGCCAACCACAGCACCGAAACCGCCCTCATCGCAGCCACGGACGACATCCGAGCCCTGACCGACAAGGGTGAAACCGTGGCCCTCATTCTCCTGGATCTCTCTGCAGCCTTCGACACGGTCTGCCACCGCACCCTGATAGACAGCCTCTGCAGCGCCGGCATCAGAGGCAAGGCCCTGGAATGGGTCATCTCCTTCCTCTCCGGAAGGACCCAGAGAGTCTGCCTCCCCCCCTTCAGATCCGCAGCCACGGAGATCATCTGCGGCGTACCCCAAGGATCCTCCCTCAGCCCCACCCTATTCAACGTCTACATGACCCCCCTGGCAAACATCGCACGCAAACACGGACTCGACATCATATCCTACGCCGACGACACCCAGCTCATCTTATCCCTCACCAACAACCCCACATCAGCAAGGACCAGACTGCACGACGGCATGAAGGAAGTAGCGACCTGGATGACAGACAGCCGACTGAAACTGAACACAGATAAAACGGAGGTCCTCATCCTCGGCCCTACCCCCTCCGCATGGGACGACTCCTGGTGGCCCCCCGCCCTAGGCAGCACTCCCCAACCGACCAACCACGCACGCAACCTCGGCTTCATCCTGGACTCCTCCCTCTCGATGACCAGACAGGTCAACTCGGTGACCTCAGCATGCTTCAACACCCTCCGCATGCTCCGCAAGATCTTCCGCTGGATCCCCATCGACACCAGGAAGACCGTCACCCACGCCCTCGTCACCAGCCGCCTGGACTACGGGAACACTCTGTACGCCGGCATCACCACCAAGCTGCAGAGGAAACTTCAACGGATCCAGAACGCCGCAGCACGACTCATCCTGGACATACCTCGCCACCACCACATCTCCGGACACCTGAGAAAACTCCACTGGCTCCCGGTCAACAAGAGGATCACCTTCAGACTCCTCACCCACGCACACAAAGCCCTCTACAACCTCGGACCCAAACTCATCAACTCCCGCGTCTCCTTCTACACCCCTCCGCGCACTCTGCGCTCCACTGGTCAGGCCTTGGCAGCCGTTCCCCGCATCCGCAAAACCACCGCCGGAGGAAAATCCTTCTCTTTTCTGGCAGCGAAGACCTGGAACTCCCTGCCCAGTCACCTTCGCGCCATACCCGAACACCTCCCCTTCAGAAGGCAGCTCAAGACCTGGCTCTTCGAGCACTGACCCCCTCCCCCCCAGCGCCTTGAGACCCTTATGGGTGAGTAGCGCGCTTTATAAATGTGATTGATTGATTGATTGACTTGCGTACCCATCTCCAAGGATAATGTATGCTTAAGTAAAAGCTTGAGAACTGTCGTTTTTGATTGGACAATTTGAAGCTAACCTATGAACCCTCCAATGGAAGACCCTACTGGATTTGAACTGTTGTCTATAAAAACCAGGTGCACGAGAAGAAGGTAGCTATTATCCGCCATTACCAGCTCGATACCCGCCATTTTGCAGGACATTGCAGCTATTATGGCCCACTTTGCTGCGACGCCATTTTGAGAGACTTTGATGCTTTCTCTAATCGAGAGAAAGAGACTTTAATGATTCTTGCCCTAGAGACTTTAACTTTGATCCCTTGCATGAAGTAGTAGTTTTACCTTGCCACCGTGAGGCAATTGCCCCGTCCACCCCTGCCCCTTTTGCCCCGTCCCATGCTGATCGAGAAACGGTACCTGTGAGACGAAGACTTCCTTGAATGCTGATCGTAATTGGTAAATATGAAAGGAAATTGTACAATTGCATTGTGTTTCCTTTAGGTAACCAACTGCTGATTTTGATAAGAGCCCTAGTTAGGAGTTTTCTAAATTAATGTTGCTAAATTGTTTTTGCATGAAGTCCCACATGCCGATGCTAATTTGAGGTTAGACGAGGATTCCATATGTCGCACGATGCAATTTGAGATCTTGTTATGCTGACTAAATGTATGCAATTAGTTCACTACAGATTATCGTATTAGTGATTTGCATTGCTATTATCGAATGCCTTGTGATTCAAATGCTACATAGATTGCACCTGTTTCGCCGCTACGGACAGCTATTAATGTTCATTTATGTTTATCATTTGGTGTTGAGACTCATCTACATTGCGCTAGCTTTGTTAATATAGGGAAATAAAATTCACTAACTTTGAATAAACTGGAGTGGTTATTCCTGGCTGAAAGGTCAGGGTTCGCCGAAATGTATTCTGGATTAATTGTTAAGTGTTATGTTGATCAAGGTATTGCTTATGTTCGTTATTGATTATTGACTTAAGGAAATTGATCGATTAAGAGTACGGAGAGTCCCACTTAGTCAAAAGATTCATCGGCCTAAAGAGCGTCCGGATACAGGTAAATTATTAGTACGGACCGCTCTATCAGTAGATGGTAGCAGAGGACGGTTTCGTCTTTTGGGACCCTGTACTCTTAGAGTACATGGTGTTGAATTAACGGTTACGCATTTTGAGACCCCACTCGAGAAGTTGAATTAGATTTTTCTTGGGTAAAACAGATTGACAGAATGATGATGGGCTAGGTCCACCGCGACTTTCCCGGGATCTCGGAGCTTGCGAATGGAGAGAATGGAGGTGTGGAATCGGCGTTGGCGGTACTAGTGATGGTATGAGTGAAGTTAGGGTTTTGCGCTTGCACAGCTTATTGCCGCAGGGTGTGTGAAAAGGTTGCGAGGATTTTTTCTTTTTAGAGGATAGCGGAGGTGCGACTCCGAGTGTAGAAGTAGAGAAGTCGTCGAACTTCATAGAAATAGCGGAGGTGCGACTCCGAGTGTGAGAGTAGGGAAGTCGTCGAACTTCATGTGCGTGTGGCGCTTCGTGCATAAAAAGGTCCACGTGGTTGTTGTTGTTGAGGCGGGCCCTGCGAGGTCAAGAGACTCCGGAGTATGTTGATTTATGTTGTGGTCTGGGCGGTTTAGTAGGTTGATCGGGCGTGGTCAACGAGTCGGTACGTGTGTTAGGGAGAGAAAGAAACTTCGACTTCGGGCTTTGACAAAATTCTAAGTGCACTAGAATAGATCATTGACAAGTTGAGAGTAGGTCTGCGGGTCAGATTTGCTTGCGAACGTGGGGACCGAGAAAGAAGGAATAACTGCCGAGGCTAGTGAAAAGTCCCTAAGGTCCTGAAGCGATTGTGTTACCCTTCCTGTAGTAAACCGACAGATCTGTTTTATTTTTGGTAGCTCGCGATACATGCAAGAGGTTGTTACGAGAGGAGCTAAATGAAGGAGGACTAGCCGCGAGGCTTTGTCAGCCGCAGTGTGTGTGAGTGTGACGTCACTAGGAGCCGCGCTGGGATAGGTTGGTTGCAGAGAAGGGTCGCGCACGGATTGGACGCAGTCCGTGGGACTCGATTGGAAGGGGAAAGGCAGGTGAAGAGTATTCCGGGAATTAAAGTCACCTATTGATTACAAACTTTGTGAAATAAAAGGACGAGAAAATGAAATTCTTTAAGGCATTTAGGAGTGCGATGAAGGGGGAGTCTTACATTAAAGCGAGCGTAGGAGAGGAAACGCCGCCCGAAGGTACACCAGCTTACATTGTAATGGAAGAGAAGGGGGTAGCTCCGTGTCTTTGGCTAAAGCAATGGCACAAACTGACAGAGAAACATGGGAGCGTAGCGTTCCCGATACATGGGACATTCAATATAAGGATTCTAGAGAATTTGAGATTCACGATGTACGACATGAAGGTGCCTCCAAGGCCAGCCCAGTTCGAGGCTCTAGCAATTTGGGAACTAATGGCTAGACAGCAGCAGCAAAAGAAGTTCGAGACCAGAATGAGAAAGGTAGAAAAGACACTAGCGGACGCTAGGTGGGATAATGCACAGAAGGTGTGGAGGTCAGATGTATTGCAGGGGATAAAACTGTTTCCCGCAATTACTAAGGAAGAAGAGGAGACAGGTAAGAAAGCTACCTGTAAGACAAACAGGAGGTGTTCCAAGGATAGAGAGGACGAGGAAAAGTTGAGAAGAGAAGAGGAGTTAGAGGATGAGGAGTTAATAATGCAATTGCTGAACGACCGTCCACCACCTTATGCGGAGAATGGACAAGGTCCAAGTACCAGTTCTGCCCCTCCGGCACCGGTACAGAACAGTGAAACCCAGAGTTCAGGAGCGTCATCGGGATCTAAGGACCCGAGTCTACTGTTCACCCCGCAAATACCGCAGGTTAGGAGAATATATCCAGATGTGCCCATGTTGAAACCAGCAGAAAATTATCAGCCGCAGATCCCAGGGTACTACAGCAGTGACAACAGTGCAGGAATGATTCTAGATCCAACCGTAAGGGGAGGACAGAATGGTCACAACCCAACATTGACACAAGCCGAATCAACCCAGTTTTTGATGCCTCAAAAACAGATGCAGGGGGGAAACGCACATGCTCAAATGACGGGGAGTCAGATGGGTATGCCGGCAATGATGACCCATGGTGTGGGCATGAACATGCCTCAGAACATGGGAAGTGGACAAAACCCAGATGCGATATCACTACCCATTACTGTAGGTCCACCGGTACCTTTGTACAGTCAGCCTAACTTAGGTATGAGCGGTCAGGGACCAATGCTGCAGGGTGGGACAGAAAGGAGGTGCATAGAAAACACCCCAGGGATAACTCCTATAGCGGCTCAGCCAAATGGATCTGGGTCCTTGATGGAGTTTAGTCCCATATGTGCTCAGTCAACACTGGTGAGGTCGAGCCCCCCCCTGATAATACCTCTAACATCGAACACTGAAAAGTTGCCGCAACCATCAATGGCAGTCGATGTGAATGCTACACTGATGGGGGTGAATGCGCAACAGCTGACACAGTGGTTCAACAGTTTGAATTCCACACAAAGCTCGGACAGTGGGAAGGGAGAAGATTATATGAATAGGATGAGATTGAACATGGAAGCACAAGAATTGGTGGAAGGGACTATGGGTGTGAATAGGTTAGAGTCCTATTCAGAAGAGGAGCTGAGGTATCTATGTCCAAAGATTACGAAGGAAGTGAACAAGGTACATAAAAGCTTGCAGGAAATAGCTGACAAAAACGGGGTTGACATAGACAAGGCAAAACACTTGAGCAGGAGCTACAGGTTGGATTTTGGGACCACAGATTTTGAACACATGAGGTCAGCAGGCACGAAGGCACACCTTAGAGAATTGTTGCAGAGTGCACAAGTGTGGAGGTGTTTAGACAAGTGGGAAAGCAGGTGGGTAAAGAGAAAGGAAAAGAGGAGGGACAGCGCTACAGAGCACAATGAGAAAAGACCACAGAGCAGTGATACAGTAACTATGTTACCAATGAGGGAGACAGCAGGGGGAAAATTAATACATGTACCATGGCACAGAAGCGACATTCAGTCTTTTACGGCCGATTTTCCCAAACTTAGAGAGAAGCCGATCGAATGGTATCAGCAGACTGACAGGTTTGTGAAGCTTGCAAAATGTCTCTGGGAAGACCTGAATACTCTCTTTGAGATTGTGGTTCCGGCAGATTTGTGGGAGGATTGCAAAAGATCTGTAGGTTGGCCGACAAGTGAACCAGAGAGAGACAGGGAGACGGGTGCACCATCACCTATGGTGATGAGCTTGTACTATAAGGTGATTGAGCATTTGAAGACGAAGGTTGCCGCGAAAAATGTGGATTGGCAGAAGATCGATCGAACGGCCCAAGAAGCTAAAGAGTCGATTCATAGTTACTATGAGAGGTTGTTGAAGGCGTTCAAGAACTACAGTGGCACGGAAACAATAGAGGCGAAGGACATGCTTCATTTTGTATTTAGATTTGTGGAAGGGTTGAGACCAGAGATAAGTCAGATGATAAAGTCGCATTTGATTTGCTGGCAGTCGAAACCGATTGACGAAGTGTTGAATTATGCGAAATACTGTAGCGACGAAATTGAAGTGAAACAGAAAAAGTTGAAAGAGAAAGTGATGATGATGCAGCTTAAAGCAGCTCAGACAGGTCTGCAAGGTTTGCAAGGGATGCAAGGGTTCCAACAGCAGGTACCGCAACCGCAGCTGCAGTTGCAGGGAAACATGGCGTTTCAGCCACAGGCCAGCGGCAGAGGCAGAGGAGGTTTTGTGAATAATGGTCCGGATTTGAACACTGTTGTGACTGGTGTGCAGGCAATGAAAAAGGTGATGCCGTGTCACGTGTGCGGAATCGTAGGTCATTGGAAACGCGAGTGCCCGATGGTGGTGCAGGAAGGTGCAGGTGCAGGTGCAGGTATTGGTCAGCAAAACAATGATGTCAATGCATTTCAGACAATGAGGGGACCGAAAATGAGAGGTCCAAACCCAAATTTTCAGACCATAAATCAATTGCAGGGATTACAACCTATGCAGCCGCAGCAGATGCAGATGCCCCGTATGCAGATGACGCAAATGCAGCCAATGCAACAGCAGTTACCCACGGTACCTAATCAGCAAATGCAAATACCTTTGGCACCAATGAGTCAGCAGCAAGTGATGGTTCCTCCACAGGTCTCGGGTCAGGTAATGAGTACAAATGGCACCGTGCAACAGTTCCCACTACACAGTGAGAGTGGAATAAACAATGTATGGGAGAGTGAAAGCTCAGAAGAAGAAGGAGATTGTGTGCTTGCAGCATCCTTGGAAGTTGATCAAAAGGGTCCGTACGTAGAGGGAAGAGTAATGGGTCATCGTGTCTCGTTCTTGGTTGACATGGGAGCCACACGTTCAACTGTTAAGAGCAGTGAAGTACCAAATTTGCCACTCTCAGGGAGGACAGTTCAAGTGGTGGGAGTAGCAAACAGACATCTGACGAACCCAATAACAGATCCGGTACCAGTCAACATCGGTAACTATCAAGGGGTACATCAGTTTGTGGTATGTGACTCAAGCCCGATAGCACTGTTAGGGAGAGACCTATTGTGCAAATTGGGTTGTTCGATCATGTGTTCGAACGAAGGAATAACAATACAGACGAGCAGTGATGGGGAAGAAGAGGACAGTGTGGAGGGGGGTGAGATGGAAACTGTAGATGAAGAGTATCCTTTGATTTGTCTTTTCCCGATGATAACTGAAGAAGATATTCCAGCCGAATTACGGGAAACAGTCGGAAGGGAAGTGTGGGATATGACAGGGAAAGAGGTGGGATTGATGAAAGGAGTGGAACCAGTGAAAGTGACTGTAAAGCCCAATGCAATCTTTCCCCAGACCCCACAATACCACATGGCACAAGATACCCTCATGAAAGTTGCTCAACTTATTGACGAATTTGTTAAACAGGGGGTACTGAAAGAAGTGTTAAGCAGTCCATGTAATTCACCAATAATGGGACTAATAAAGCCAAGTGGAAAGGTCCGACTTGTGCAGGACTTGAGAAAAATAAATGACATCATAGTCAAATGCTGCCCTGTCGTACCAAATCCAGCTGTAATAATGTTCCAGGTCCCTTGCGATGCTGAGTGGTTCTCAGTCATCGACTTGTCACAAGCATTCTTTTCTGTGCCTCTTCATGAGGACAGCCAATTCCTCTTTTGTTTCAAATTCCTAGACAGAGTATACAGTTGGTGTCGAATTCCTCAAGGGTTTTCTGAGTCACCGTCAATCTTTAATCAGATTCTAAAGAAAGACTTGGAAGCATTAGAATTGCCATTCGAGTCAACCCTAGTACAGTACATTGATGACTTACTGGTTGCATCAAAGACAGAAAGTGGCTGCACAGCTGATACCATTGCTCTGTTGAATCATTTGGGAAGGAATGGACATAAGGTGTCTCCTTCCAAATTGCAGTTCTGTCAGAAGAAAGTGAAATACTTGGGTCACCGGATAGAGAAAGGGTCACGGAGAATAATGAAGGAAAGAATAACGAGTGTACTTCAAATGAGTCCACCAAAGACAAGGAGGGAGGTGAGGAAGTTTCTGGGAATGGTGGGTTACTGTCGCCAGTGGATTCCCAACTTCTCAACTCTAGCAAAGCCTCTACTGAAGCTGACCCAGAAGGATGCCTTGGATCAAATTGAGCTGAAAGGAGACGAGATGGATGCTTTTGTTGAATTGAAGGAATGTATGTGCAGGGCTCCAGCTTTAGGTATGCCTGATTACACAAAGCCTTTCACATTGTTTTGTCATGAACGTGATGCATGTTCTTTGTCTGTCTTGACTCAAGCCCATGGTGGCGTAAACAGACCAGTAGCGTATTTTTCAGCTACTTTGGATCCGGTCGCAGCAGCACTCCCAGGGTGTTTGCGCGCCGTAGCAGCAGTTGGTATCAGCCTCACTCAGAGTGAAGGAATAGTGATGGGACACCCAGTAACAGTCATGGTCCCTCACTCAGTTGAGATACTTTTGACCCGCTCCCGAATGCAACATATGACCGGAGCGAGACTTACAAGATATGAAACGATAATTCTGGGCTCACCGAATGTGCAGCTGAAAAGGTGCACTACGTTGAATCCAGCAACCTTGCTCCCTGGAGAAAATGCTGAAATTGAGAACGCTGAAGACGTCGAGCATGACTGCCTTCAGGTGACTGAATTTTGCACAAAACCTCGACCGGACATTAAGGATACTAAGCTTGATGAAAATGACCAAATTCTTTTTGTTGATGGTTCATGTCTAAGAGACGGGATGGGGATTTTGAAAGCAGGATATGCTGTATGTACTGTAACAGGTGTCTTGGAAGCGGGATGGCTTCAAGGAGTCTATTCTGCACAAGTAGCAGAACTTGTAGCCCTTACAAGAGCATGTCAACTGTCTGCATTGATGAAAGTCACCATTTACACTGATAGTCAGTACGGGTTTGGGATTGTGCATGACTTTGGACAACTATGGTCACAGAGAGGTTTCCTGACTTCTTCAGGATCCCCAGTGAAGAACGGGGAGAGGATAAGGGAATTGTTACACGCCATTCAAGTGCCAGCCGAAGTTGCAGTGGTAAAGTGTAGTGCTCATACGAAAGGACAGGACTATGTTTCTCTGGGAAATGCATATGCGGATCAAGTCGCGAGATTTTGTGCCTTGAACTGTATATTGCTCAGGGACGAATGGAATTCAATAAGTGAGCCAGAACTCGAACCAGCTGAAGCATTTGCCTTGAAGGTCGTAGATACAATAGATGAATTAAAAGCATTACAAAATAATGTCAGGGAGGATGAAAGAGATTCCTGGATTAAATCACAATGTATAAAAAGACCAGACGAGTTATGGGTTTCAAATGAGGGAAAATTTGTTTTGCCAAACAGTCTCTTATCACAGCTTGCGCGGTTCTATCATGGGCAAGCTCACCTAGGGAGAGATGCCATGATAAGATTGTTCAAAACTGATTGGTTTAACCCCAGATTTCGTCAAGCTGCAGAAGCAGTTTGCCATCGATGTGTCACTTGCCAGCAGATGAACCCAGGAAAGGGAACAGTTGTGAACGCGAGCCACATTGGTAGGGCAAGCGGGCCTTTTAGTCGTATGCAGATGGACTTCATTGAGATGCCTGTGCATGGAGGTCTGAAGTATGTGTTGGTGATTGTGTGCATTTTTAGTCATTGGATTGAGGCATACCCCACACGTAGAAATGACAGCCTTACAGTTGCAAAGCTATTGTTGAGAGAGTTAATACCACGTTTCGGATTCCCGATCTCTTTAGAATCAGATAGGGGAAGTCACTTCAATAACGAGGTGATAAAGTTACTTTGCGAAGCGCTGAACATTGAGCAAAAACTACATTGTAGCTATCGCCCTGAAGCCTCAGGACTGGTGGAACAAATGAATGGTACACTGAAATCAAGAATGGCGAAAATATGTGCATCGACAAATTTGAAATGGCCTGACGCATTGCCCTTAGTGCTAATGTCAATGAGAAACACCCCTGATAGAAAGACTGGATTGTCTCCGCACGAAATTCTCATGGGCAGGGCTATGAGACTTCCTGCAGTTCCCGCAAATGCGCTTTTGAATATTACAGATGATATGGTGTTAGATTACTGCAAGGGTCTGGCTGACGTGGTTCGCTCTTTCTCTCACCAGGTGGAAGCGACCACCTTGCCACCGATTCAAGGTCCAGGACACGCACTGAAAGCAGGTGACTGGGTCGTGGTAAAGAAGCACGTGAGAAAGTCGTGTCTGGAACCCCGTTGGAAAGGCCCTTTCCAAGTGATCCTGACGACAACTACTGCTGTGAAGTGTGCGGGGGTTCCCAACTGGATTCACGCCAGTCACACAAAGAAGGTGTTGTGTCCCACAGATGAGGAAGTTGAAGCGCTAAAACTGCCAGTGCCTGACAAAACAGTGCTGAGTGCTGAGACAGAGCAAAATCGAACTGAAAGCGAACAGGCAGAAATGGGAGAGAGGGAGATATTCTCTGAGGACGAAGAGACCAATTCGCTTGGGGGAGACCAAGGAGAAAGTTCAGACAGCGACGAAGCAGCTGAAGGTGACAAAGAACCTGAAGCAGCTGAGGGTAGCAAAGAGCCTGAAGCAGCTGAAGGTGACAAAGAACCTGAAGCAGCTGAGAGTGATATAGAGCCTGACGAAAGTAACGGTGACGAAGGGCTCGAAAAAGGTGAAAAAGCAGGAGAGCCTGATCAGAGGAGGGCTTTCCCAGAAGCAGACGATAAAGAAAAAGAAAAGGAGAACGTGATTGATTCCCCAGAAGGAGGGGACAAGGCAGAACAGAACGAAACAGTTCAAGCTTCCACAGAAAAGATCGCAGGTCCATCAAATGGACACGGTGCAAAGAGGAGACTAAGTATATCACCAATAAAAGAAAGGACTAAAGAAAGTTTGAACGACGGAGAAAGGCCAAAAGTGAAAGAGAATAGAAAGGAAGTGACTGTTGTGGAACAATCCTCAAGTGAAGAAAAAGACTTGACAAAAGAGGAAAGTACCAGCGAAGCAGAATCAAAAAGAGAAGCAAAATTGAAAAGGAAAAGGATACCAAACAGGAGATATTCTGGTCCTGAATGGGCATATGTAGTCAATGACGATTGGACTGACGAGTTTGTATCTCTAAGCATCGAGAACGAAGAAGAAGAAGAGATACCAATAGAAAAGAAAAGTTTTATGGACTCTGTCGATTGAAAGGGTAATAAATGATATTGCTTGTTACAATCTAACGTGATACAACCAGCTGAGACATTGCTAAACCGGATGAGACACTTGCTGAACTGATAAAAGACTGAGTTATTGCCGAATTGAGACAAATGCTGCTAACCGATAAGTGACTGGCCTCTTGAAGAAGACGGTGTGAACATTGCGCTCGCTCAGCTTTGTAACAGAATTGCTAAATAGTTTCATTTATAGGTGCTTCTAGCTCTCTGATTCTATACAGATCATGGCTACACAAAACAGTAGAAAGAAACTTTGTAAATATGTGTGTATAGGCTTGGTAATTGCATGTATACTAATAATAATGGCAATTGTGCTTGGAATGCCTGGAAAGGGTGAGAATGGAAAAATTGAGGCTTCTACTTTTGCTCCTGTTACTGTCACGGAACTAACTGCACGGAAAAGATTAGAATTAGATGAGAGACTCTTGCATGATAAGAAAGAACTTTCGTATAATGTTTTCTATTGCTTGCTAACAGAATATGTTGAGACTATGGATGCGAAGGATTGTTATGTGTGTACACAGATACCGACATCAGTGAAGGAAGGGGTGACATATCACCACATGCCTCTTACATACGGGATTACATGTAGTATAGTAATGTCTAGGTTTTATGGTCAAACTAACATACAGTATTTTTACTCGAATTATGATGTTACCTTTGCATATGTTCCTATAATAGCGCAGCTAAGCCAGATTGCAAAAGATTGGGATGCTAAAATAATGAGGGAATTTTTCGAGCCAATGTTACCTTTTGAAACGGCTCACGCTCATAGGGAAAACCTTACCTGCTCGCTCTCTGCAGTAGAAATAAGCTTTTTAGATCGCACAGATGATAGAAGGGCACAAATGAATGCGAAATTAGAAAAAGAGCTACATAAGAGGACTTCAGTAGATAACTATGATTTTGCCGCAATAAAGACACAAGGGAGAATTGCTTTAGATGCTTGGCATGTAGGGAAATTTTGTATATATCGAGGTGAATCTTATTATGACAACATTTTTGTAGGAGCGAGTGAGTGTAAACATACGTTTATCTTTAAGGCCAAATGGACATTCATGATGGACGGACTTGACCCTGTCATTCCAGGTGTATATTACATTTGTGGGTATAATGCCTATTATCGTCTTCCAAAGGGATGGTGGGGGGAGATGTTATTTGGGTATAGTGTTCCCAAAGGTTTATCAACTGGATGACCTATCGATGATTCAAAAGACATCTGGATCCCATCGTATCCAGAAAAGAGAGACCGCAGCTGCTGTGGTAGGAGATATATTTGGAGCCATGATTCCTTCATTGGGAGTTGTGCTGAATTCCATCAAAATAAGAAAGTTGTCTACTATAGTGGATAACATGTTGACAAAGTTTTCAGGTGCTATAATCCTGATAGATGCTGAACTTGCAGCGGAAAGAGCTATGACTCTTCAAAATAGGCTTGCTTTAGACATTCTTTTAGCAAAGGATGGCGGGGTTTGCAAAATGCTTGGTGCACGACACTGTTGTACTTATATTCCAGACAATAGTGTGAAAATTAAAACTATGCTTGCTAATTTAACAAAAGAAAGTGCAGATTTGAAGGAATTGAAAGAACCAGGAGTGTGGGAGAAGGTTGGAAAAGGACTTGCTTCAGTGGGACATTGGATTGGGGGAATTTGGAATGGAATATTGCTAAAAATAATAGAGGGAATTTTAATAGTTATAATTTGCATATTTGGAATTTGGGGAATAAAAAGGGGAATAATAATGATTATGGAAAGAATTAAGAGAAGAAAAGAAGAGAAAATTATGAAAAGAATGGCAGAAGAATACAAAGCGCAAACTAGGGGAATTAAAAGGAAAAGGGAACTGACAGAATTTTAATGGAATAAAATTTGTGGGCATGGTTTGGTGTGATGACAAGTAGTCATCAGAGGAGGGATTGATGAAGCAGAAAATGAAGGTTTTACATTTATTAACGCGTAAACGTAGTGTGAAATAATCATGTGTGACTTTAACCGAACTAATAAAGATTGTACAGGGACAAAATGTGCCCTCAGAGTAGTTTGCCAACATTTATAAGCGTGCTTTATATAACGTGATGTATTAGAATTGCACTAATCCGACATAATCGTAAACGTGTGCTATGATTTGCTTGTTTGAAATGTTTTAGCTTAGCATTACTTTAGTGCAGGCTTCGGCCTAGTTGCCTGGTCTCACGGTTTAGATGCTCGTATTTTTCCGATGTGCTATTAAACGTGTATTTCTGCTTGAAGCTGTACTTTTCCACTGAGACCGTTCACATGCTTATCTTAAGGTTTCGTGCCAGCCTGGCATATTTCTCTTTACTCCAAGGTCGATCTGCAGGTGCGGACAATGGAGGCTCTGAAAGTGAGTTAATTGGTATAAAATGTTGCAACTTGCGTACCCATCTCCAAGGATAATGTATGCTTAAGTAAAAGCTTGAGAACTGTTGTTTTTGATTGGACAATTTGAAGCTAACCTATGAACCCTCCAATGGAAGACCCTACTGGATTTGAACTGTTGTCTATAAAAACCAGGTGCACGAGAAGAAGGTAGCTATTATCCGCCATTACCAGCTCGATACCCGCCATTTTGCAGGACATTGCAGCTATTATGGCCCACTTTGCTGCGACGCCATTTTGAGAGACTTTGATGCTTTCTCTAATCGAGAGAAAGAGACTTTAATGATTCTTGCCCTAGAGACTTTAACTTTGATCCCTTGCATGAAGTAGTAGTTTTACCTTGCCGCCGTGAGGCAATTGCCCCGTCCACCCCTGCCCCTTTTGCCCCGTCCCATGCTGATCGAGAAACGGTACCTGTGAGACGAAGACTTCCTTGAATGCTGATCGTAATTGGTAAATATGAAAGGAAATTGTACAATTGCATTGTGTTTCCTTTAGGTAACCAACTGCTGATTTTGATAAGAGCCCTAGTTAGGAGTTTTCTAAATTAATGTTGCTAAATTGTTTTTGCATGAAGTCCCACATTCCGATGCTAATTTGAGGTTAGACGAGGATTCCATATGTCGCACGATGCAATTTGAGATCTTGTTATGCTGACTAAATGTATGCAATTAGTTCACTACAGATTATCGTATTAGTGATTTGCATTGCTATTATCGAATGCCTTGTGATTCAAATGCTACATAGATTGCACCTGTTTCGCCGCTACGGACAGCTATTAATGTTCATTTATGTTTATCATTTGGTGTTGAGACACATCTACATTGTGCTAGCTTTGTTAATATAGGGAAATAAAATTCACTAACTTTGAATAAACTGGTGTGGTTATTCCTGGCTGAAAGGTCAGGGTTTGCCGAAATGTATTCTGGATTAATTGTTAAGTGTTATGTTGATCAAGGTATTGCTTATGTTCGTTATTGATTATTGACTTAAGGAAATTGATCGATTAAGAGTACGGAGAGTCCCACTTAGTCAAAAGATTCATCGGCCTAAAGAGCGTCCGGATACAGGTAAATTATTAGTACGGACCGCTCTATCACATGTTCCAGGTCTTTTCGGATGATTTTTCTACAATTTCTCCATTGGATTGCAGGTTGCTTAGAAAGGAATTTCCTTCTTGGGTCGTGGCCATTGCCCCTACATGGGTTACAAGGTGCCCGTTTTGAGCCACTGGAGGGAGCTGAGTTGGTGTGGTTGTCAGCTAAGGTGGTCTTTTTGGTGGCCATGACCTCTGCCAGGCGTTTTGGTGAGATCGGCTGCTCATGGCAGTCTTCCCCTATCTGAAATTATTTCTTGACTGGGTGGTGCTTAGACTGGATCCTAAATTTATTCCTAAGGTGTTTTCTTCTTTTCACTGAGGTCAGGAGGTGAGTTTGCTGTTTTTTCTGGATTCTTCCTTGTCTGCGCTCCGTTCAACTCTGGATGTCAGGAGAGCTCTTCTGGTTTATCTGGAGCACACAAGACGTTTTTGGTGTCTAACTCTTTGTTTATTGCCTATGGGTCAGTGTTAAAGGGTAAGAAAGTAGCTGGGTATGTAAGGCCATTGCCCGTGCCTATGAATTGTTGGGTGAGTTTTTTTACATCTGATGTTCAGACTAGGTCAATTAGTGCAGTCTCTACTTCATGGGCAGAAGGCTGGGGGATGTTCCTCTTAGAGATTTGCAGGGCGGCCACTTGGTCTTCCCTCCGTACCTTTCTTCAATATTATCATCTTTCAGTCTGTCTGGAGGGCAGTTTTGGGGCATCAGTTTTGGCTACTATTGCAACATGATGTATGGGACGTGCAGGTCTGCAATAGGGAGCACAGGACCTGACAGCAACAAGGGATTTTGTGTCCCAACATCCTTTTAATGTCCAGGCAAGAGGGACTGACCCTGCTTTCCCCACACCACATACTATAAAGAGCTTGTCCATCCAAGGGTGGGCCCGTCCGAGACTGGAGGAAGCCGGGCCAAGCGCCTCCTCTTGGTTTCACAGATTCAGGGTACAACTGCTGTACCAACCCCTAGACGCTTTACTGGTTTCCTTCCTTAAGCTCTATGGAATCGACTTCATCATCCCTGGG
Source organism: Pleurodeles waltl (assembly GCF_031143425.1). Classification (NCBI taxonomy): domain Eukaryota; kingdom Metazoa; phylum Chordata; class Amphibia; order Caudata; family Salamandridae; genus Pleurodeles; species Pleurodeles waltl. Next base: position 415,470,540 of record NC_090448.1, on the reverse strand, counting down.
GTATCTAGAAGTCACATGTATATGTAATTTTTCTCATATCTATTCATGTTTAATTATGTTTGTTCAAATGGGTTTGCACGTTATACATCAGGGACCGAAGTTAGCTGTTGTTAGGTTGGAGGGAGCATTTTAAAATGTTGACTGATCCAGATAAAGAGTGAGAATGGGGAAAAAGAAAATTGGTGGCTCTCATCCACCCTGTTAAAAACCACATCAATTGACCGCATGTTGGAGCATGCAGTGAATGAATGTAATCAACAATGAGATTGCCCTTACGGAGAGGAGGCTCTCCTTAAATCTGGGGTGTGACTCTGAGACCTGCCCCATTCCGCCTACTTTGGATACAACCTTGGCGTCTAATGGGGCACAGTCTGATGTTACATCAGCCAAGCTTTAGACTGCAGTTATCAGGAATTTGGCCCCACAAGTAGTCATAGCTATACATCAGTACAGCCTAGGAAATCTAAACTTGGTGCTTGGCCTAAGCAACCTAATAGTATCTCCTCTACGCTACTGGTGGTGTCCTTGCAGACCGCAGACCTCGAATCTTGACTTCCCATCAAGTAGAATGGAGAGCCTTTTTGAGAAGTTCCGCTTAGCATTAAGGTCGGAAATTACCTCACTAATTCAGCGACTGAATTCCATTCAAGTTAAATTGGCATCTCTACAGCAGTGTACGTGCCAACCAACTCCAAGTTCTAGCAACGTAATTGTTCAGAGCAATGGGCCAATGCAACCGGAAACCAATCAACTAGCTCCTGTCCCCAATTCTAACACTGTCTCACACATGAAGCTGGCACCCCTAGGAAATGTGGGTGCAATGGAGCGGGCCCTTCAAGCTGGTCAGTTTTGCAAAGACCATCTTTAACTTGTTGAGCCCATCTGGAAAGTAACCATCATCTAACGCCACTGCTGTACAGGTAGTCATCAATCTACCTCCAGCCGTTTGTCTGTATATGTCTGTTTTGATCAGGGGCCATGCTCCTTGACAAGGTCAACAGGAATCCTAAAACAAGACCTTAAACTGGTTAGCGTGCCACATGGGCTTTTCATTTTCCGATGCTAAAGACATTTTGTTAGTCAGAGGTGTGCGTGCATTGGGCCAAACCCAGTCAACATGCCAAGGGGTTGTATTGTTGTGGATTTCAGATTCCCTTGGTTGATTCGCAATTTGTTATCTACTGGTAATTTACAGTCAAAACGGAAGAGTTCTATAACTTTGGTTTCCTTACAATATTTTTATAAACCTCCCTTTTATCAGAGTCAGGTACATCCCCCGATCCTTTTGCCCAGCTTCTCAAGTTTTAATTCTTATCATTCTCAGGGGCCCCAACATTTATCTGTATCACACCAAACACGGCCTGCCGTATAGGAACTACAGCCAGCTAGCCCACTCAAAGGCCAGCAGCTCCCCTCGTGAGCTTTGGCAACCCTCATCCAATCCCATTTGCTAACAGATTCAAAGTTCTTTCTGATTTAGACTGACTCCCAGAGACGGGCAATCATGCCCATAACTTGGACACAAGCAAGACATTGCCATTACTTAAGACTGCTTCTTTAGATCTACGTGAAGGCCGATCCTCCTCCATACTTAGTTGAAATGTGGCTGGCCTTTAAGGCAAAAATAACAATCTAGAGTGGTAAGCGTTCATTTCCAAGCATGGGATAATAGCTCTGCAGGAAACTTGGTCCCTCTCTCCCATATCTTACGATGGGTATGCATGTTACACCAACTTAGCTACTCCTTCTGTTTGAGGCAGTGCAATGAGTGGTATCACGATCTGGATTAGCATAAATCTCCATGTCAATGTAATAGTTATTGAGACTAATTCTCCGGCTTTTTTAGCACTAAAAATATGCGATAGTCTGACGTGTTTTTCATTTTATCTAATCTACTTTTATAATAATGATTTTGCATCCACTGTTTGTACTAATTTTGCTCAATTGTTTAACTTTTTCTCTAAGTTGCAATCACGACAGGGAAACAATCAAGTGTAATCTTATTATCTCTTATGTGGTGATTCTTATGCCAAGTTGGAGGGGCGTAATTGGGAACCATGTGTGATCCTATGGACAGAAGTGGTATCATATGTGACAACAGGGGGCGGAGCTCAACAGATATTTAGCGGCACGTGATCTAGTTGATTTATTCAGGGTACTCAGAAAGTATGTAACACTGTTACCATCCTTTAAGGGGACCTGTCACGCCTCAACCATCGATTACATGTTTGTGAAATCTGATTTTGCAAATTGGTTTTTAGAAGAGCAGGTTCTATTGACTGAGTGGGGCGATCATGCCCTTTGGGCCTTGGCTCAACTGCCCTTGAGTAGTCATCAACATGATGCTAATGTAACTTCTCTTACCCAACACTCCACAGACGGTTTGAGGCTCATCTGTCATCTCAAAAATACAGTTGACACCTTGAAAATGTTGTTAAAAACATGTCAGGGACTGTTTCTTAGTTGTTTGGCAGATACTGGGTGTGAGGCCATGGCAACACATTATAGTAGCCTAACCCAGCATGTTAAACAGGCTCTGCTTAAATCCTCCCGTCCTGTTAGAGGGGTCCATGTTGGTTCGATAAACGTTGCTCAGCGGTCAACCGTAGGTTGAGGAAGGCATTGACTGCCATCCCAAGGAGGTGGCCCGAGGTTCAGGATGTGTAGAGTTGACTATACAGCCGTGTACGGGTACGGGTGGAAAAGACGGAGTCCCGGTTGATCCTATAAAAAGGAATTCCTGATATATGGGGACCCCTGATTACAAATAGTTTTAACAGCCCCCTCAACATAAAGATCCCCCGCTTCTGAACCCTATCTATTATAATTCCTATATTTAAAAAGGGAGATCATATGTCCCTTAAATGTTGCTGTCCCATTTCGCTTATCAATAACTCTATCAGAATTATAGGAAGTGTGGTTTATAACCTCCTTGTCACTTGGGCCTGAGAGAACAATATCCTCTTGCCCCTTCAATTTTGATTTCGCTCAAGATTGGGTACAATCGAGCAGTGCCTGAACTTAAGTTTGTTAATAAGTAAATACACCCATGTTAGGCTCTCTCCTGATTATTTGGCAGTAGCGGCTCGCTTCGCTCAGGCAGGATGGGGCGGGTGCGTTGCGCAGGGGTGGGCGTGTGAGGGTGGGAGGGGGTACAATTATTATTTTTTTAAACATTCCTTATACGCAGCGCTGCTCCTCTTTCTCCCGTCGTTGCAGGCAGGCAGAGGCTCCCAGCCTGCCCTGCGGCCAATCCTGATGCTGCTCATAGCATCAGGATTGGCTGGGAGCCTGTGCAAGCTCTCTCCAGCCCGGCAACTATGGGCTGGGGAGAGCCTACTGTGCATGTGTGTTTGGCCGGTCCAAGATGGCCAAGCATACGGGTGCACTGAGAGGAGTGCACAGTGCACTCCCCTCACTGCTCATCACCCCCGTGGCCCTGCCCCTTTAACAAATGAAACAATAATAAACACAGTTTAATATTGTTTCGGTTGTTAAAGGTTTTTCAGCTTCTGCTGCTGGCAGGAGGTGACGCTCCTCTGCCCTAACGGAGGAGCCACCACTGTTATTTGGCGTTCATGGACCTGTCCACCGCGTTCGATTTGATCAATATGACCAAACTGTGGCGATGCTGTTGGATTTAGGGATGGACCTCCCAATAACTTTTTTGCATTCTATACACACTGATTTAACAACCAAAGTGTGCATTAATGAAATGTCTCTTGAGTTCTCCTTAAAGCGGGATGTGCGCCAAGGGGGTATTTTGGTGCCCTTACTTTTTATCCCTTACATCAGTAGCATATGCTTCCACTTGATCTCTAACCCGATAGATATCTCAAGAATAGCCGGCGTGCAGGTGCCCATGTTACTCTATGCAGATGACGCAGTCTTGCTTGTTCGCACTCCTAATGCTTTGAAGTTGCTGGTAGACCGATTTGTTTCATTCATGAGCAGCCTAGATTTATCAACCAATTACGGGAAGTAACACACTATGGCATGTGGTCCAGATAAATCCAGGTTAAATAAGCTCAGAAATAATGCCCAGCCACTTACAAGCATTAGCCATTTTAGTTATCTAGGCTTAATCTATATCTCTTCTGGGTCTTTGGGCTGAGGAGCTCCTGCCTTACCCTTAGTGGTTCAGCAGGGGTGACATGTAATCTCATCAGTTCAAGATTAAAAGGGACTATCCTTCCCATCTTAAAAGTGTACAATATGCACGTCGCTACATATGGGGCTGGGATATGGGGTTTCTATAACATGTCTTTTTTACAAATGGAGGAAAACCGAATTCTCCGACAGCTACTGCACCTACCACCATACACATCCAGTTTTCTCCCCCATTCAAAGCTTAATCAAGGTTATATTTCAGATAAGGTACATGTGGCCACCTTGTTCTTGTGGACTTTGTAGGGCCATGATCTTAGCTTGCCTTAGGTTGGAGAAGGGCTTTTCAATCCCATGGTTGAACTACATTCATGAAACACTGTACGCCCTGGGTCTGTCTTCTGTATTCAAAAACCCTGTGAAAATAAGTAAAATGGATAAACCAATGGTCAAAAACGCCTTTTTTGAGTACCATGAGGAACAGACATTGAAAGCTGAACTATCTAAGCACACAGTGTTGGCCTATTCCAGATCTTTAGCATCCGTGGAACCAGCTCTTTACTTAACTCTTGACCTCGCATACTGGGAGAGATCACTTCCCTTCCACTTTAGAGCTGGTACGATCTGGCAGTCCATAGGCCAGATGTATCATCACGCCCCTTTGCGATTCCGAAATAGCGATTTTTAAGAAATCGCTATTTCCGACTCGCAAAGTGCCATGTATCACATTTGCGATTCGGTAATAGCGATTTCTTAAAAATCGCAAATGCTATTACCGAATCGCAAATTGCGATAGCGATACCGGCCCCATTCGCAGCTATAGGCATGTTGGCCCATATCTGCGAATTTTTTGCATTTCCAAAATTGCGATTTCTGAACCAGAAATCGCAATTTTGGAAATGCAAAACCGCAGGGTGCTGGGGGCCTAAGGCCCCCTCTGGTGCACCCCAACATTTTTATGGGGACATGTAAGGTGCACACATGCCAAAAGGGCATGTGTGCTTTACATGTACAATTTAAAAATGCATTTTAAATGCATTTTTAAATTTTGCACATGGTTACCACCAAGTTCAACTTGGTGGTAATTAGCGATTCCTTAATGCCCAATTCGCATTAAGGAATTGCTTCATACATGTGCTTAAGAAATCGCAAATAAGGATTCCTTATTTGCGATTTCTTATTTAGAGAATCGCAATTTGGGATTCTCTAAATGGGGTGGCAAATTTAAGGAATCGCTATTTTAGTGATTCCTTAAAATTGCACTGTGAATGCCTTTCTTACATTCAGAAAGGTGATTTTGCATTCGCAAACAGACGAATTTTGCAATTCACACCGTTTGCGAATGCAAAATTCTTTGATACATCTGGCCCCATTTGCTTTAAAAGAGAACTCATATCTGGTGTCAGAAGTTACACAGTTTTGTCCATGTGACAATGGAACTGTGCAATCCCTTCTGCACTTTTTGGTAGTCTTTATAACTTCCCGCATAAGCAATTTTTGTTGCCCTTATTAAAAAAGTTGGGGCATCTTCATTGTAGAGAAGCACTGTTTCACTTATAACTGCTGAGCTCCCCTGAAATATGTTTCTGTGTGAGCTCCTTTCTTAAGACTGCTATTAGAACTAGAAAGTCACTGGATGGGTAATTTTGCTAGCGTGTGCTTTTATGTATCTGCGGAGGATCACTAAGATAGGATAGTTGAATTGTTTTATTATTTGAGCTGTTAGTTGACTGTTTTAAAAATTAATCTTGAGTGATGACATTTTCTTCACAAACAAGTCCTTACCCCTGAGACCGAGGTCCGAGGTGGGGGCTGGTGCCTCTTGGATGTCTCTGACTTTCAGGGATTCTGGCCCGACTCCGTTCTTAGAGAAGTGATACCCGAAGAAACACATTTCTTGCTTCAGGAATTCACACTTGTCCTTGTGTAGTGTCAGTCCTCTGCTTTGTAGTCTCGCGAACACTGCTCGCAGCCTCTTCATGTGTGTTTCAACGGTGGGTGAGTGGACCAAGATGTCATCACTCACGTTGAGGACTCCCGGGAGTCCTTGCAGGACCTCTTTAATGACATGCTGGAATACTTCCGCTGCGCTAGAGATGCCGAAGTTTAGCCTTTTGTATCTCCAGAGACCATTGTGGGTGGAGAAGGTGGTGATGGGCCGTGACTCTGGGTGCAGCATGATTTGATGGCATCCTGATCGGAGGTCCATTTTGGAGAACCAGTAAGACCCTGACAGTTCACTGAGGATGTTGTCTATCGTTGGAGTTAAGTGTCGTTCTCTTTTAATTGCTAGGTTTGGTATGCGCATGTCAACACAGATTCTGATGGCATCCGGTTGTTTGGGCTTCCGAGCGACTACAATGGGGGAGACCCACGGTGTTGGGCCCGATACCCTTTTGATGACTCCCGCCTGTTCTAGAAGTCGTAGTTCTTGCTCAACTTTGGGGCGCAGATGAAAAGCCACCCGACGATGTCTGAGCGCTGTGGGGTTGACTGATTCGTCGAAGTGTAGTCGTAGCGGCGGTCCTTTGAGGCACCCAATGCCCTCAAATAGTGTTTTCAACTCTTGCATTAAGTCTTGGAGTGTGTTTACATGGATGGCGAAGGCGTAATGTACTAGGTTTAGATCTTGAGCAGTTCGGCAGCCAAGAAGGAATCCTGTGCCATCTTTGGAAACGTATACTTTTGTGGCTGTTTCCGTGCTGTCATGGGTGATGTTGGTTGTGAAAACCCCTGCTATGTCTAGGGGTCGGCTGTTTCCAAATGCGAATATCTGTATGTTCGTGGGTTGGAGTGGTGGTAGCGGTTGTAGTAGGTTGTTATATACATCCATGGCCATTAAGTTTATGGACGCGCCTGTGTCCACCAGTGCCGGTGTTGGAGAGCCTTTGACTATGACGGTGCATGTGGGTAAGCGCCGGCCTCCGACGGCGTGAATTACATGGACTGTGTGTTGGTCATTGTCCATGTCGCTGTCTGAGTCGTGGGCCAACGTGGTTTCCACCATTTTGACGGTTTTCCTTGTGGCGTTGGTTACTTGCTTCAGTGCTGATTTGCAGACTTTGGCAAAATGATTGAACTTGCCACATGCGCTGCATATTTTGCCCCACGCTGGGCAGGTGGTCGGATGTGGTGTTGGGCCACCGCACCACTTGCATGGTCTGCCCCGTAGCCTCCCTTTGTAGGGTTCCCCTTTTTGTCGTGGTGTGTTTGTTGTCACTGCGTTGGATGCCTCTGCCTTTACCTGGGTTGCAGGTGTCCTAGCGTGAGGATATCTTCTATCAGCATGTTGGGTTGCTGGAGAATGCGTTCTCTGAGTTTTGACGAGGAGCACCCCTGTATGAATTGTGCTCGGATTTCGTCCTCTTCGTCGGGCAGAGTGCAGGTGCTGGCTAGTTCCTTCAGCCTGGCGTAGAAAACGTCGATGGACTCATCTGTGATTTGACGGGCTTGGCGTAATAGGAACCTTTCATAGTCGGGGTTGGCGTATGGCTCAAAATGCGCGGTAATCGCCCCTTTTAGTGTTTCATACGTGCGTGGTCGCGCTTCGTTGACTGACTTGAATACTTTGTGGATGTCTGCTCCACCAAAGTGGAGGAGGAGGGGTCTGCACCGTTCTGGTTTGATGTCCAGGGCTTCAAAATACATCTCCAGACGTTCCACCCAGACTTTCCACCTTGCCGCTTGGGTGGGGGGGGCGCCTGTGATGGTGAAAGGCTCCAATGGCGGCACACCGGCCATCGTGAACAGTGTCAAGTTGAGGTGGGCGAATGTAGGACACGTTGGGTTTGGGCACTTGTGTCTGAACTGTGAGGCAGAAAGGGACTCCTGCAGGGATAGGACTTATGTTGTGTGCCTTCCTGGTGAGCCGGGTTAATTGTTTTGCCTTGCTGTTGTTTCTCCTTTTATTATTATATATATATTTTTTTTTGTGTGTGAGGGGCAGACACAGAAAAAGTTCTCCCAGGTGTGTCCCTTTTTTTTTTTTTTTTGGTTGCAGGATGCTGGAGCTGGGCTGTGTGTGTCCAGTCCTTTTTATTTTTTTCCTCTGTTCCCCTTTTTCTATTTTCTTTTCTTCTCGCTCGCGGAGCGGCACCTGGGGGAGCCCAGCGGGTGTGCGCTTCCGAATATGCAGCCTCCGGGAGGGGTGGGGCACTTTTCTGGTGTATGCTGCGTTCGCGCTTGAGCAGCGCGTGTTGTTGGAGTGCTGCCCGCCCTCGCGCCGAGTAGCGCGTGCTTCTGCAGGGAGGGGGGGGGGCGGGTACCTGGTAGTGGCAGCACGCCGGCTGCTTTTCTTTTGGCGTTGCGTCGCTTGAGAGGCTGAACCTGGATCTTCGGGTTTTCAGCCACTCGGTGCTGCGTCGAGTCGGCGCACCGCTCCTGGCGACGCCCACTGTGGGGAACTTGCCACTTTCAGGTAGGCGAAGCTCCGGGGGCGCGCTGGCTAGTGTTTTCTTTCCTGCCTTGTGTCGAGGCTCCCAGTCGAGTGCACCGCGGTCGCGGGTGGTGTCACTACCATCGGTGGTAGGCCCACTCTCGTCGCCAATTGTCAGGTCCCGCGAAGGCCCTGAATAATTACACAGGAACGCTAAGATGGTGCATACAACTTCTTTATTACGCTCCTACACTCGCACTGCACTCGCGCTCTTTTGCCCTTCTATTTATCCCCTCCCACTCCTCGTCACCGTGCAGTCTTGCCCTGATGGTGGGGGTGACATACCACTCACCACTTCTGCATCCGCGTAGTGGTGCAGTCCAGCACCGGTGACGACACTACAGTCACTAAAAAAATGATGCTTTTTTCACGCCGCCCAAGACATTACAAAGGCTGACGGGGAGGGCTGCAAACTTCAACCCCTAGCCTGACCTGCAGCAGGAGGGGCCGCCAGCCTCTCTACTGAGCCCAGAGGCACTGAAAAACTGACAATCTTCTCCCACTGTGCGGGGTGCACCAGGGCGCGTGCTCGGGCGAAGACTGGGCCAAGAGCTGGCCGCCTGCGCCGGTCCTTGGCTGGATGAGGCTGGGGTGGGAGAGGTCCCTCCCTCTCACTTTGCACTTGGGGTAAGTTCTATGTCTGCCTTGAACTAAACTGACTTGTGTTAATATTAGGTTGAAAGCTGACCCCTCCCATAAGCCGGCACCTGCGTTTCCTGGGCAGCTTTGCTTCTGGGTGTCCCTCCAGAACAATCCCCGGGTGTCCCTCCAGAGCTTAGACTACACCCAAATCAACTAGCATAGGTAAGATGCTTTAGAGGGCAGTGCAAATCATCAACAGAAAGGCGTCTTTCGTTGGGCAGTCCCAATGATCACCCCTTGGACAGGAGCACACTGGGTAGTCCTCCCTGTCCCATATGAGCACCTACTAAAATTGTGCCTGATCGTCTGCAGCTGGATAGGGAAGAATATGCTGGGCCTGTCTCTATTCCAAACGGTGCACACCCTAAAGCCCCTAGTAAGATACTGCCAGTTTCAAAGAGACCTAGACTTCAACCAGTGGATGGGAGAGTGGAAGTGAGAACTAGCCCCAATGTGGGCTCTCTGACCAGTGATAAGCCCAATGTGAGGGAGCTTGGTTATGTCCTTTATTGGACAGAGACTCTGATGGAATAATTACTTGGAAAAATTCAGCCTATTTTTTCGAAAGAGTTTTCATCTATACTCTGGGAGTATTGAAAAAAGTTTAGTTTTGACTGTTCCACAGGATAGCTGTTCAGTCGTCAGAGCCCCGTCTGGACCACAAGTGGCTGTCCATGGTTTTATCTTAGGAATTTAGCTCTGAGGTGGTTGCTGGCCCTCTGTGTAGTGCACATTCGGCTGGTGAGGCCTCTAGTTCTATGTTGAGTTCCATCGTGCAAGGTATGGGTGAACTTGCCCCTGAGAGGTCCAAGAGGGGCTCAGTGGCTAGGCTTGAAGATCGAGTGAGGAGCACTGTTCAAAGACTTAAAGCTGGTCATTCAGCCCAGGGGCAACCAGTGATAGATCTCCCACAGGCCTCATGCCTTTATGTGGCAAATTTGTCTGGAGTACTGGAGCTAGTTACCACAAGAAAGTATGGGGTTCACCAATGATGTGGAGCTCTGTACACAGGAGACTGTCCGTGGGCTCATGAACCTCGTTGGGTTCAGAGAATGCGTGGTGTGGGTGCTGTAACAGGGGTACGAGGGGATGGGATTTCCTTTTACGGACTAGGTGGTCTCACACACTACATAGTTTCATGCTTCATCATATGACCACCTAGCCCCATCCAGGTAGGATAGTACCACCTGGGCGGAGTCAACCTCACCGTTAAAGGAACGGGAGGGAGTGCGTAAATACATTTTATCTGGAGATAATGGGATCCAGCTAAGCTAGGGGGATATAAAAGCACCTAGGCAGTTGTCTGTGTGTAGTCTACACTTTAATAGTGGTAACTGCTGGTGCGACTAAAAACGGGGTGGGACACCACGGTGAGAACAAGGACTCACTGGGTCACCTCACTAAAAGTTGGCCGACATGTTTCTGCCCTCTGCTGGGAGCCGTGAGAGGTCTCGGGGCATTCTTCAGGGCCTAGGATCCCTAACCATCATGCCTAGTGCAGATAGATAAGCCACCCCTCAAAAGGAGGGGGGAAAAAACAATTATGATATATTTATAGATGGGGCCTACCTTAAGCAAGGCACTACCTCGCGGAGGCCTGAAGAGAAAGAAAGTTATAAATTCATAAGTAAAACACAGCACAACACACTCTGTATCAGAATTGAAAACACATATACATATAAACAAGTGCCACGGCAAGCCAAAATCATGTGGAGCACACAGTGAAAATATGGTTCAGAAAAGAAACGATTATCCTTACCCTAATGGTTGAGGCAACTAGCCTCTGATTCCAGAAGGGGGAGTGTCCCCTTATAGTCACATGGGGGGGGAAGGAATAAAGATATAGATGCCATATGTCAAAAGAAGGTTAGAAAAATCTATCTATGTATACACAGTAGGTGTCCATTTATACACAGTAGGTGTCCATTGAAATAGGTGGAGGAAGTGCCCGGCCCTTGTTGCTAATTGGTGGCTGTGGGGGTGCCTCCTGTGGAGGATCTAAAGTACACAGACTGTAAGATATGGACCAGAGTTCATCTAAAGAGGGTAGAATTGAAAAGCCATTCCTAAAAGCAAATAGTAAGGTAAACCACAAGCGCTCATCCATACAAAATAAAATGGAGAGGTTAGAAACGTGCATTCAATCATACAGACATTCAGCCTTATCTGAGGTGTTGCTGGAGATCCGCCGTATAGCAAGTGCAGCAGCACTTACTGCATCGCCGTCTCCTCTGAGCCTGGAGACGGAGGAGGTGCGCACGCGCAGCGCCGTCTCCTCTGGGCCTGGAGACGGAGGCGGTGCGCACGCGCGAGTGCGCTAAGGAGTCTGGGGACCGTAGTCCCCAGACGTAGCGCGGTGCGGCGAGGTGGTGCCCTGCGTCAAGCGCCGGCTCAAAGTGGTGCGCATGCGAGTATGCGCGACAGCGTCTGGGGATTGTAGTCCCCAGGCGTATAGTGCAAACAAAAAGGAAGGACAGGACGAGGAGGGGAGCGAAGGGGACTACTGAAGGGGGGGTGGGAGGGGGGTGGTTGTTACTAGAAGGGTGGTGGGTAGGTTAAACAAAAGGGAAGGGAAGGACAATAATAAAAAGAGGGGGTAAAGAAACGGAAAAAGAAAAAAGAAAAAGAAAGAGCAAGAGCAAAACGACAAAAGGGCAGAGAGAGAAAAGAAAAAAGGGGGGAAGAAAGTTGAGAAGAGAAAAGGGGAGGGGGGAAGGGAGGAGGGAGGAAGGGGAAGGAGTGATGGGGAAGAGGAATGGAAAGAGGGTAAACAGAAAAGGAGAAAGAAAAGGAAGGGAGGGACGGGGAGGGGTAAAAAAAAAGGGGGGAGAGGAGAGAAGGGGGAAGGGAAGTGAAGGGGAAGAGAAATGTGGGGAAGGATGAAGAACGAAAGCAAAGAAAGGTTAAGGGAGAGGGATTAAGCAAGGGACAAAAGAGTGAAAGATGGGGGACAGAGGACAGGATGTTGAAGAGGGGGGGAGAGGGGGAAAAGAAACGGGGGGAGGAAAACAGGGGAGGGGAGCGAGGTCATTTGTTGAGTGAGGCCCATGGGATGTCATCAATCAGCCCGCTGGTGTCTGTATGTAATCTCCAGACCCAGCGCTGCTCATAATAGAGAAGCTTCTGTGGCATGTTCTTGGTTGAGGGTGGCAGTTGTTCTACTACTGTCCATTGTATGTCGTCTGGGGAGTGGTTGTTTGCCATGTAGTGGCTTGTAAGTTTTGTAGCGTCCCGTTTGCATCTAATCGTACTTCTGTGCTCACAGATGCGAGTGCTGACCTTTCTTGTTGTCATACCAATGTACTTGAGTTCGCAGGGACATATAATTAAATATACCACGTTTTTGCTGTTACAGTTTGTGAGTGTCTTTTGACGCCACGGGGTTTGTAGACCAAGTTCTACAGTGGTGGATTTCCGTGTGAATTTACACACACTGCAGTTCCCGCATGGGTGGTGGCCAGTAGGTGCTGGTAACTGCCACAGGGTGGTTTGTCTTATTGGGGGTTTAATCACGGGCCTGGTGTGGACTACCATGTCCCGAATGTTAGTAGCTCTTTTGAATGCGTGCAGGGGTTGTTCAAGGGGGAGACCCCCTGATGTCAGGATCTTCCACCCTTCTCTGATGATCTTTTGGATTTTGTTGGACAGTGGATTAAACGTAGTCACGCAAACTATCTGCTCCGTCTTTGGTTTGTTGATTCTGGGTAGCAGCAGCTGGTCTCTATTGCTATTGCGTGCTCTTTTATAAGCTCTCCTTATCACATGGTTAGGGTACTCTCTTTCTAGTAGTTTAGTGGATAGAACGTCAGCATGCTTGTGATAGTCTGAGATATTAGAGCAATTGCGTCGTAGTCGTAAAAATTGCCCCACTGGTAGATTCTCCCTCAGGGATCTTGGGTGAAAACTCTTAAATTGTAGGAGGTTGTTCCGGTCCCTAGGTTTGTGGTAGACCTCTGTGCTAAAAAGCCTTTACTTTCATGAATTAAGAGGTTGAGGAAGGGCAGTTGGTCACTCCCTATGGTCATCGTGAATTTCAAAAAAGGATTTGCCACGTTGAGCCAAGACACGAAAGTGTGTGCTTCATCCCTGGATCCTGCCCAGATGAGCAGGATATCATTGATGTACGGTTTCCAAAGTCTGATATGTTCCAGGTATGGGTTGTCTTCGTGGAGTACTACCTGTTTCTCAAAGTTGTCTACGTATAGACAGGCCAGACTGGGGGCAAAGGTACTTCCCATTGAGGTCCCCTGTGTCTGTAGGAAGAACTGATTTTCGAATTCGAAATAGTTCCTTGTTAAGGCCAAGTGAGCTAGGTCCAGGAGAATTCCGGTGGTGTACGTGAATTATTCACATTTCTTTCTAACAGCTCACATATAACCTCCAGGGTTGCTTCCTGGAGGATGTTGGTGTAGAGAGCCTCAACATCTAGTGTGATCAAAAGTTCGGTGTTTTTGTCAAACGGCATCGAGTCGAGGAGGACCAAGGCGTCAGTGGTATCTTTCAGATAGGTGGGGATTTGCCTCACTAGTGGTTGGAGGAATACATCGCAGAACTGGGAAAGAGGTTCAAGGATCGAGCCTATCCCAGAAATGATAGGAGTACTGGAGCTACAAGTGGGGCAGAAGGAAGGCCAAAGAGACCTGACTAATAAATGTATCAACTGGTTGGTCCACCACAGGGACTTTTCCATCTCCAGGGTGGATGAAATTCTTACCACGCACTGTGTGGATTGGTTGGGTCATGGTCCCAAGACTATTGAGGGTGATTATATCATCATAAACTTTAAGTCCCCGCATGTTGTACAAAGGTTGCTCTTTAAACCCCAAGGAATATGAATTTGATCATGGTGTCAAATAGCAGGAATAGCATGTGAGTGTCCGTTTATTATTTAATCATTTTTATTCTGTGTAGCCTCCTACCGCTAGATATTTTATTTGTCTTAATAGGTCCCTGCCTACGCTCTTTTACTAGTTACATGTGCGAGTTCTGGTTCTCGCTAACATCGTGTGGAGCATTCTTAATTTTTAGGCACCTTCTGCGCTTCGATATTCCCATTGTTTAGGACTTTTAAAAAAAGGTGTGTGGGCCTGTTAGAGCCCTCCCCTCTGGAACTAGAGCAACAACCATCTTGAAAGGAATTGAGGTCAGCAGTCTAGCTGCTGACCTGAGGTCACGGGGTAATTGAGCTGGCAGCTCTTATTCAGGGGAAGATGCGGCCACGCAGCAGGAATAGTGTGTGAGTGTTCAGTTTATTATCTAATCATTTTTACTCTGTGTAGTTTCCTACCACTAGATATTTTATTTGTTTTACTAGGTTCCTGCCTATGCTTTTTTACTGGTTACATGTGAGAGTTCTGGTTCTCGCTAACATCATGTGGAACATTATTGATTTGTAGGCGCCTTCTGCGCTTCGATATTCCAGCTGCTTAGGACTTTTAAAAAAAGGTGTGTGGGCCTGTTAGAGCCCTAGCCTCTGGAACTAGGGCAATGACCATCTTGAAGCATCCATTCGGGTCCGAGGGACGGAGACTATGCTCCTTTTCGGCCCTTTCCGGCCTGTATTTCATACTCCTGACGCACCCTTCTCTCATTAGCAGGAAGACAGGGATGTGAACATAGGGCTTGGGCCACCCCAGAAAAATTTGAAGGGTGGAGCTGTGAATATTACAACTGGTCACCTAGGTCACCATTTAATACCACTCTTCCCCATATTATACCTCAGGTGGTACGAGAAAGCCACAAAAAGAAAGAGTCTGTCATTGTTCATTCTATGATTTGTGCCTCGATCAACGCACGCTCTTTGGTCAACCATAAGACCGAAATACAAGATTTGATCGTTCAGCATAATTTAGATTGTCTTTTTATTACCAAAACCTGGGCTAGAGAAGACTCTAGCCCTGATTTTATAGCAGCAACTCCATATGGATATTAATTTCTATGATTGGATAGAACCACAGGTAGGGGAGGTGGGCTGTTGATGATTTTTAAGTCCACTCTCTGCTGTCAGTGGGAAGCCATAAGTGCTGCATCGGAGATTTGTGAGGGTGTTTGCTTTAAAATTTGTCAGAAAAATACTATGCTCTTTGAGGGACTGTTGATCTATCGACCTCCAGGATCTCACTCTACTTTTTTGCATCATTGGCCATCCATAATCGAGCCAATAACTATGACTTCTAAATGTATTATATTGGGGGACTTTAACATTTACTTTGATGATAGTCAGCACCCTCATATCAATTAGTTCCTAAATCTTATGGCAGACTTTGGAACTTAAAAGTTACAACAGCAACTCATAGGGTGCGGCATTTACTCAATGGGATATTTGCCCAGAACAATGATCTTGTTTTTCCATAAAATAGGGCTTTGGATTGGATTGACCACCATCTCTTTACTTTTAGATTGACAAATCTACTTTCCCGTCAGGATGTCAGTCCGTCTCTGAAACCAGTTAGACATTTGAATAGTATTAAGGATCAACAATTAAGACCAGCATTCATTTCAGGCTGGGAAGCAGCAAATTATCTCCCTTTGTCGGCTACAGACAGGTTCAATCAGGGGGTCAAAATAGCTATTGATCAGCTGGCCCGCTTAGATCGCCTCGATGTTTAGGGAGGAAAAAGGCTAGTTGCCTCTGGTTCACCAATAACCTTAAGAATCTGCAGAGAAAATACCGCCAACAAGAACGGAAGTGGAAACTAGACCCTAACTCTAAGGAAAAAGGAAAGCTTAGAGCTACCCTTAGTGTCTACAAAGACGCGATTAATAAAACCAAAACGAGTTCTATTCGCGGAAAATTAAGGAAGCGTCTAATGCCCCTACAGAACTTTTTAAAGTAGTACGTTCCCTCACGACTCCTTTCATACCCTCAGAATTGGACAATTCTCAAGATTTCTTCAATAAGGTTGTCACCTTTTTTTAAAACAAAGTTTTGCAAATTCAAGCCAGTTTCACTTAATCTGAGGAGGTATTGGATCCATATGAGTTTTTAAACAGTTCTATTGATGATGACAGCCCTATGCTGACTAATTTTCAGCCGTTACGGCCGGAGAGGATTAAAGAGCTTATAGCGAGCATTAAATCTGGCTCCCATAGGGACCCTTGTCCTCCACACATATAACAGCTCGTTCCTGACCTAGTTTCCACAGCCCTTGATCTGATATTTCAGGAGGTCCTGACTACGGGAGTCTTCCCCCCTTCATGGAAGGAAGCGACGGTGGTGCCTCTGAAAAATAAATTAGATGGAAAGCAAACAATTTTAAGATTCTTCAGACTATCTCTTTGCTACCTTTTCAAACTCAAATCTTTGAAAAACATATAATGAAGAGCTCGCCAAATTTCTCCAAGACTCTGGTAGCTTAGACTCTAGTCAACATGGTTTTAGGAAAGTAAATAGCACGGAATCCACCATCATTACTACATCGGACACTATCCGGAGATTAGTTGACGAGGGACTTGGAGCCATCATAGTGCTATTAGATTTATCAGCAACTTTTGGTACCGTCTCTAACCATATTATGACACACTGTCTTCACCAGGCGGGCGTCAGAGGCACAGCTCTGAATACCCTGAAGTCTTTTTTAGAGGAAAGATGCACTATAGTAAGCTGCAGGGATTTTAGAAACACCCTCCTATCAACTGCTGTGTGGGGTTCCTCAAGGCTCTTCGCTCAGCCCCACTCTTTTCAATCTGTATATAGCACTATTGTCTGGACTCGTTTGATCTTTTTGCTTTCTGGTCACTTCCAATGTGGACGATACTCAATTAATCATTCCCGTCCACTGCATTAGCGAGGTTAACAGATGGATGGGCCTGAACTGGCTCAAGATGAATGGCAACAATACTGAGGTTCTACTCTTCGGCTCTAGTAGAGATATGTGGAGCTCACGCTGGTGCCCTCAGCGTGTGGAGACATACCTGTCCCCATTAGTTCCATCAGGAATTTGGGGATTATTTTTGATAATGGCCTGTCTTTTAAGTCACAAGTTAATTCCATCACCAAAACCTGCTTCTGGACTCTAAAAATTCTGAAAAAAGTTTTTCCGTATCTACAAAAGGAGCACAGAATTACGGTGTCCCTTGCGTTAGTGATTTCCAAAATAGACTATTGTAATGCTTTAATGCTTAATATTGATAAAACCTCGCTCAGTAAACTTCAATTAATTCAGAATACTGCAGGCCGTTTTATACTAGATCTTCCCCGTTTAGCTTCGGCCAGTGGCAGTCTGAGACAGTTACACTGGTTACCTGTCAAGAAGCGCATTATCTTTAAGACGATATGTTTGACACATAAGTCCTTATATAGGCGCAGTTCTGGATATCTGTCATCTAGGTTACACTGGTATGTCCCAAGTCGGCAGCTTAGATCATCAGGATCCTCTCTGGTCCATGTCCCTCGTACTCGTAAGGCCAGATGGGGTGATAAAGCATTTATAGTGGCTGCTGACAAATACTGGAATACGCTCCTCATGACGATTAGGAAGGAACACAATTTCCTGACCTTTAGGAAGCAGCTAAAAACTTGGCTTTTCCCTCAGTAGTTTTTCTTTTTTTTTCCTCTCCTCTCTCTGTTTCTTTTTTTGGTCACTCTACTTCCTGTTGCTTAGCGCGTCGATGCCCCGGACGGAATGCGCTGTATAAATATGAAATACAAATACAAAGGAGAAAATCCAATCAGGTTTTTTTTGCCTTTGGGCTATTTCTACAAAACTAGCTTCTCTTGGGGGGTGGGCACTGAGTTTCAGGGAGTTGCAGCCATGATGCCTCTTGGTTGTATAAGGCTCATGCGAATGAGATACCTACGGATATTGGCTTTGTCCTCCCTACTGTAAATCGGTTTCAGGGACTCAAGAGATTTGGTGAGGTGGATTGACTTGCTGGCAGTAGGGTCGCCATGTCTTCGAAGGAGACCCCCAATGGACATGAGGAGGGTGGAAGTTCGGGGAGGTGGCTTGGTGAAAGGTGACGTAAATGATGTGGGTGAGACCCTGGTAAGGTTATCCTTTGATAAGGATACTAGAGTTATGGGGGGCTATGGTTGGGGGTCCCAGGCCCTTGGTGGGGCAGGAGCGAGTTCTTTATTGCTACCTGTTACTCTACCAGCGAGTTCCAGTCCATTGATGGTAGGGTCCTTTGGTAACCAACTTTCCACCAGTGATTTAAGCCATTCTGCTAGTTTGATCAATGTCCAACGGGCTTCAATCAGTGGCTTTATGCCAGAAGTTTAGCTTTCCCCAACTCCTGTGGGGAGTAGCGACCCTTGGGTAGGTCACTTCCCCGCCGCTGCAGCTCCGCCTGCCCAGGCCCCTGCCACGTTATTCTAGCATTTTTCACCTTTATTGGAGTCTTACTCTATGATTTTTCTATTTTCTTTTTGCGCTCTTTCCCGCCGCTGCCACAAGTGCGGCCCCGCCCCCCTTGCTCCCATTCGCTGACCTTCCCTCCCGCCTCCCAGCTGACCCCTCTTCCCCCCCTTCCCTCTCATGGCAGCCGCTGCGCGGCAGAGACAGCGACCCTTGACCCTTGGGTAGGTCGCTTCCCCGCCGCTGCAGCTCCGCCTGCCCAGGCCCCTGCCACGTTATTCTAGCATTTTTCACCTTTAATGGCGTCTTCCTCTGTGATTTTTCTATTTTCTTTTTGAGCTCTTTCCCGCCGCTGCCACCCGTGCGGCCCGCCCCCCCTGCTCCCATTCGCTGACCTTCCATCCGCCTCCCAGCTGACCCCTCCACCCCTCTTCCCTCTTATGGCGGGCGCAGCGTGGCAGAGACAGCGACCCTTGACCCTTGGGTAGGTCGTTTCCCAGCCGCTGCAGCTCCGCATGCCCAGGCCCCTGCCACGTTATTCTAGCGTTTTTCACATTTATTGGCGTCTTCCTCTGTGATTTTTCTATTTTCTTTTTGCGCTCTTTCCCGCCGCTGCCACAAGTGCAGCCCGCCCCCCTTGCTCCCATTCGCTGACCTTCCCTCCCGCCTCCCGCCTCCCAGCTGACCCCTCCTCCCCCCTTCCCTCTTATGGCGGCCGCTGCGCGGCAGAGACAGCGACCCTTGACCCCTGGGTAGGTCGCTTCCCCGCCGCTGCAGCTCCGCCTGCCCAAGCCCCTGCCACGTTATTCTAGCGTTTTTCACCTTTATTGGTGTCTTCCTCTGTGATTTTTCTATTTTCTTTTTGCGCTCTTTCCCGCTGCTGCCACAAGTGCGGCCACGCCCCCCTTGCTCTCATTCGCTGACCTTCCCTCCCGCCTCCCAGCTGACCCCCCTCTCCCCCCTTCCCTCTTATGGCGCCTGCTGCGCGGCAGAGACAGCGACCCTTGGGTAGGTCGCTTCCCCGCCGCTGCAGCTCTGCCTGCCCAGGCCCCTGCCACGTTATTCTAGCGTTTTTCACCTTTATTGGTATCTTCCTCTGTGATTTTTCTATTTTCTTTTTGCGCTCTTTCCCGCTGCTGCCACCCGTGCGGCCCCGCCCCCCCTACTCTCATTCGCTGACCTTCCCTCCCGCCTCCCAGCTGACCCTCCTCCCCCCCTTCCCTCTTATGGCGGCCAACGCGCGGCAGAGACAGCGACCCTTGACCCTTGGGTAGGTCGCTTCCCCGCCGCTGCAGCTCCGCCTGCCCAGGCCCCTGCCACGTTATTCTAGCGTTTTTCACCTTTATTGGCGTCTTCCTCTGTGATTTTTCTATTTTATTTTTGCGCTCTTTCCCGACGCTGCCACCCTTGCGGCCCCGCCCCCCCTGCTCCCATTCGCTGACCTTCCCTCCCGCCTCCCAGCTGACACCCCTCCCCCCCTTCCCTCTTATGGCGCCCGCTGCGCGGCAGAGACAGCGACCCTTGAACCTTGGGTAGGTCGCTTCCCCGCCACTGCAGCTCCGCCTGCCCAGGCACCTGCCACGTTATTCTAGCGTTTTTCACCTTTATTGGCGTCTTCCTCTGTGATTTTTCTATTTTCTTTTTGAGCTCTTTCCCGCCGCTGCCACCCGTGCGGCCCCGCCCCCCCTGCTCCCATTCGCTGACCTTCCCTCCCGCCTCCCAGCTGACCCCTCCTCCCCCCCTTCCGTCTTCTGGCAGTCGCTGCGCGGCAGAGACAGCGGCCCTTGACCCTTGGGTAGGTCGTTTCCCGGCCGCTGCAGCTCCGCCTGCCCAGGCACCTGCCACGTTATTCTAGCGTTTTTCACCTTTATTGGCGTCTTCCTCTGTGATTTTTCTATTTTCTTTTTGCGCTCTTTCCCGCCGCTGCCACATGTGCGGCCCGCCCCCCTTGCTCCCATTCGCTGACCTTCCCTCCCGCCTCCCGCCTCCCAGCTGACCCCTCCTCTCCCCCCTTCCCTCTTATGGCGGCCGCTGCGCGGCAGAGACAGCGACCCTTGACCCTTGGGTAGGTCGCTTCCCCGCCGCTGCAGCTCCGCCTGCCCAGGCCCCTGACACGTTATTCTAGCGTTTTTCACCTTTATTGGCATCTTCCTCTGTGATTTTTCTATTTTCTTTTTGCGCTCTTTCCCGCCGCTGCCACAAGTGCGGCCGGCCCCCCTTGCTCCCATTCGCTGACCTTCCCTCCCGCCTCCCAGCTGACCCCTCCCCCCCCTTCCCTCTTATGGCGGCCGCTGCGCGGCAGAGACAGCGACCCTTGGGTAGGTCGCTTCCACGCCGCTGCAGCTCCGCCTGCCCAGGCCCCTGCCACGTTATTCTAGCGTTTTTCACCTTTATTGGCGTCTTCCTCTGTGATTTTTCTATTTTCTTTTTGCGCTCTTTCCCGCCGCTGCCACAAGTGCGGCCCGCCCCCCTTGCTCCCATTCGCTGACCTTCCCTCCCGCCTCCCGCCTCCCAGTTGACCCCTCCTCCCCCCCTTCCCTCTTATGGCGGCCGCTGCGCGGCAGAGACAGCGACCCTTGACCCTTGGGTAGGTCGCTTCCCCGCCGCTGCAGCTCCGCCTGCCCAGGCCCCTGACACGTTATTCTAGTGTTTTTCACCTTTATTGGCATCTTCCTCTGTGATTTTCCTATTTTCTTTTTGCGCTCTTTCCCGCTGCTGCCACCCGTGCGGCCCCACCCCCCGCTCCCATTCGCTGACCTTCCCTCCCGCCTCCAGCCTCCCAGCTGACCCCTCCCCCCCTTCCCTTTTATGGCGGTCGCTGCGCGGCAGAGACAGCGACCCTTGACCCTTGGGTAGGTCGCTTCCCCGCCGCTGCAGCTCCGCCTGCCCAGGCCCCTGCCACGTTATTCTAGAGTTTTTCACCTTTATTGGCATCTTCCTCTGTGATTTTTCTATTTTCTTTTTGCGCTCTTTCCCGCCGCTGCCACAAGTGCGGCCCCGGACCCCTTGCTCCCATTCGCTGACCTTCCCTCCCGCCTCCCAGCTGACCCCTCCTCCCCCCCTTCCCTCTTATGGCGGCCGCTGCGCGGCAGAGACAGCGACCCTTGACCCTTGGGTAGGTCGCTTCCCCGCCGCTGCAGCTCCGCCTGCCCAGTCCCCTGCCACGTTATTCTAGCGTTTTTCACCTTTATTGGCATCTTACTCTGTGATTTTTCTATTTTCTTTTTGCGCTCTTTCCCGCCGCTGCCACCCGTGCGGCCCGCCACCCCTGCTCCCATTCGCTGACCTTCCCTCCCGCCTCCCAGCTGACCCCCCTCACCCCCCTTCCCTCTTATGGCGGCCGCTGCGCGGCAGAGACAGCGACCCTTGACCCTTGGGTAGGTCGCTTCCCCGCCGCTGCAGCTCCGCCTGCCCAGGCCCCTGCCACGTTATTCTAGCGTTTTTCACCTTTATTGGCATCTTCCTCTGCGATTTTTCTATTTTCTTTTTGCGCTCTTTCCCGCTGCTGCCACCCGTGCGGCCCCGCCCCCCCTGCTCTCATTCGCTGACCTTCCCTCCTGCCTCCCAGCTGACACCCCTCCCCCCTTTCCCTCTTATGGCGGCCACTGCGCGGCAGAGACAGCGACCCTTGACCCTTGGGTAGGTCACTTCCCCGCCGCTGCAGCTCCGCCTGCCCAGGCCCCTGCCACGTTATTCTAGCGTTTTTCACCTTTATTGGCATCTTCCTCTGTGATTTTTCTATTTTCTTTTTGCGCTCTTTCCCGCCGCTGCCACCCGTGCGGCCCGCCCCCCTGCTCCCATTCGCTGACCTTCCCTCCCGCCTCCCGCCTCCCAGCTGACCCCCCTCACCCCCCTTCCCTCTTATGGCGGCCGCTGCGCGGCAGAGACAGCGACCCTTGACCCTTCGGTAGGTCGCTTCCCCGCCGCTGCAGCTCTGCCTGCCCAGGCCCCTGCCACGTTATTCTAGCGTTTTTCACCTTTAATGGCATCTTCCTCTGTGATTTTTCTATTTTCTTTTTGCGCTCTTTCCCGCCGCTGCCACAAGTGCGGCCCGCCCCCCTTGCTCCCATTCGCTGACCTTCCCTCCCGCCTCCCGCCTCCCAGCTGACCCCTCCTCCCCCCCCTTCCCTCTTATGGCGGCCGCTGCGCGGCAGAGACAGCAACCCTTGACCCCTGGGTAGGTCGCTTCCACGCCGCTGCAGCTCCGCCTGCCCAGGCCCCTGACACGTTATTCTAGCGTTTTTCACCTTTATTGGCATCTTCCTCTGTGATTTTTCTATTTTCTTTTTGCGCTCTTTTCCGCCGCTGCCTCAAGTGCGGCCCCGCCCCCCTTGCTCCCATTCGCTGACCCCTCCTCCCCCCCTTCCCTCTCATGGCGGCCGCTGCGCGGCAGAGACAGCGACCCTTGACCCTTGGGTAGGTCGCTTCCCCGCCGCTGCAGCTCCGCCGGCCCAGGCCCCTGCCACGTTATTCTAGCGTTTTTCACCTTTATTGGAGTCTTCCTCTGTGATTTTTCTATTTTCTTTTTGCGCTCTTTCCCGCTGCTGCCACCCGTGCGGCCCCACCCCCGCTCCCATTCGCTGACCTTCCCTCCCGCCTCCAGCCTCCCAGCTGACCCCTCCCCCCCTTCCCTCTTATGGCGGGCGCTGCGCGGCAGAGACAGCGACCCTTGACCCTTGGGTAGGTCGCTTCCCCGCCGCTGCAGCTCCGCCTGCCCAGGCCCCTGCCACGTTATTCTAGCGTTTTTCACCTTTATTGGCATCTTCCTCTGTGATTTTTCTATTTTCTTTTTGCGCTCTTTCCCGCCGCTGCCACAAGTGCGGCCCCGCCCCCCTTGCTCCCATTCGCTGACCTTCCCTCCCGCCTCCCAGCTGACCCCCCTCACCCCCCTTTACTCTTATGGCGGCCGCTGCGTGGCAGAGACAGCGACCCTTGACCCTTGGGTAGGTCGCTTCCCCGCCGCTGCAGCTCTGCCTGCCCAGGCCCCTGCCACGTTATTCTAGCGTTTTTCACCTTTATTGGCATCTTCCTCTGTGATTTTTCTATTTTCTTTTTGCGCTCTTTCCCGCTGCTGCCACCCGTGCTGCCCCACCCCCCCTGCACTCATTCGCTGACCTTCCCTCCCGCCTCCCAACTGACCCTCCTCCCCTCCTTCCCTCTTATGGCGGCCACTGCGCGGCAGAGACAGCGACCCTTGACCCTTGGGTAGGTCGCTTCCCCGCCGCTGCAGCTCCGCCTGCCCAGGCCCCTGCCACGTTATTCTAGCGTTTATCACCTTTATTGGCGTCTTCCTCTGTGATTTTTCTATTTTCTTTTTGCGCTCTTTCCCGCCGCTGCCACCCGTGCGGCCCCGCCCCCCCTGCTCCCATTCGCTGACCTTCCCTCCACCTCCCGCCTCCCAGCTGACCCCTCCTCCCCCCCTTCCCTCTTATGGCGGCCGCTGCGTGGCAGAGACAGTGACCCTTGATCTTTGGGTAGGTCACTTCCCCGCCGCTGCAGCTCCACCTGCCCAGGCCCCTGCCACGTTATTCTAGCGTTTTTCACCTTTATTGGCGTCTTCCTCTGTGATTTTTCTATTTTCTTTTTGCGCTCTTTCCCGCCGCTGCTACCCGTGCGACCCGCCCCCCCTGCTCCCATTCGCTGACCTTCCTTCCCGCCTCCCGCCTGCCAGCTGGCCCCTCCTCCCCCCCTTCCCTCTTATGGCGTCCGCTGCGCGGCAGAGACAGCGACTCTTTGGTAGGTCGCTTCCCCGCCGCTGCAGCTCCGCCTGCCCAGGCCCCTTCCACGTTATTCTAGCATTTTTCACCTTTATTGGCATCTTCCTCTGTGATTTTTCTATTTTCTTTTTGCGCTCTTTCCCGCCGCTGCCACCCGTGCGGCCCGCCCCCCTGCTCCCATTCGCTGACCTTCCCTCCCGCCTCCCACCTCCCAGCTGACCCCTCCTCCCCCCCTTCCCTCTTATGGCGGCCGCTGCGCGGCAGAGACAGCGACCCTTGACCCCTGGGTAGGTCGCTTCCCCGCCGCTGCAGCTCCGCCTGCCCAGGCCCCTGCCACGTTATTCTAGCGTTTTTCACCTTTATTGGCATCTTCCTCTGTGATTTTTCTATTTTCTTTTTGCGCTCTTTCCCGCTGCTGCCACCCGTGCAGCCCCGCCCCCCCTGCTCTCATTCGCTGACCTTCCCTCCCGCCTCCCAGCTGACCCTCCTCCCCCCCTTCCCTCTTATGGCGGCCGCTGCGCGGCAGAGACAGCGACCCTTGACCCTTGGGTAGGTCGCTTCCCCGCCGCTGCAGCTCCGCCTGCCCAGGCCCCTGCCACGTTATTCTAGCGTTTATCACCTTTATTGGCGTCTTCCTCTGTGATTTTTCTATTTTCTTTTTGCGCTCTTTCCCGCCGCTGCCACCCGTGCGGCCCCGCCCCCCCTGCTCCCATTCGCTGACCTTCCCTCCACCTCCCGCCTCCCAGCTGACCCCTCCTCCCCCCCTTCCCTCTTATGGCGGCCGCTGCGTGGCAGAGACAGCGACCCTTGACCTTTGGGTAGGTCGCTTCCCAGCCGCTGCAGCTCCACCTGCCCAGGCCCCTGCCACGTTATTCTAGCATTTTTCACCTTTATTGGCGTTTTCCTCTGTGATTTTTCTATTTTCTTTTTGCACTCTTTCCCGCCGCTGCCACCCGTGCGGCCCGTCCCCCCTGCTCCCATTCGCTGACCTTCCCTCCCGCCTCCCGCCTCCCAGCTGGCCCCTCCTCCCCCCCTTCCCTCTTATGGCGGCCGCTGCGCGGCAGAGACAGCGACCCTTGGGTAGGTCGCTTCCCCGCCGCTGCAGCTCCGCCTGCCCAGGCCCCTGCCACGTTATTCTAGCATTTTTCACCTTTATTGGCATCTTCCTCTGTGATTTTTCTATTTTCTTTTTGCGCTCTTTCCCGCCGCTGCCACCTGTGCGGCCCGCCCCCCTGCTCCCATTCGCTGACCTTCCCTCCCGCCTCCCACCTCCCAGCTGACCCCTCCTCCTCCCTTCCCTCTTATGGCGGCCACTGCGCGGCAGAGACAGCAACCCGTGGGTAGGTCGCTTCCCTGCCGCAGCAGCTCTGCCTGCCCAGGCCCCTGCCACGTTATTCTAGCCTTTTTCACCTTTATTGGCGTCTTCCTCTGTGATTTTTTCTATTTTCTTTTTGCGCTCTTTCCAGCCGCTGCCACCCATGCGGCCCCCCCCTGCTCCCATTCGCTGACCTTCCCTCCCGCCTCCCAGCTGACCCCTCCTCCCCCCCTTCCCTCTTATGGCGGCCGCTGCGCGGCAGAGACAGCGACCCTTGGGTAGGTCGCTTCCCCGCCGCTGCAGCTCCACCTGCCCAGGCCCCTGCCACGTTATTCTAGCGTTTTTCACCTTTATTGGCGTCTTCCTCTATGATTTTTCTATTTTCTTTTTGCGCTCTTTCCCGCCGCTGCCACCCGTGCGGCCCCGCCCCCCCGCTCCCATTCGCTGACCTTCCCTCCCGCCTACCGCCTCCCAGCTGACCCCTCCTCCCCCCCTTCTCTCTTATAGCGCCCGCTGCGCGACAGAGACAGCGACCCTTGACCCTTGGGTAGGTCGCTTCCCCGCCGCTGCAGCTCCGCCTGCCGAGGCCCCTGCCACGTTATTCTAGCGTTTTTCACCTTTATTGGCGTCTTCCTCTGTGATTTTTCTATTTTCTTTTTGCGCTCTTTCCCGCCGCTGCCACCCGTGCAGCACCGCCCCCCCCTGCTCCCATTCGCTGACCTTCCCTCCCGCCTCCCAGCTGACCCCTCCTCCCCCCCTTCCCTCTTATGGCGGCCGCTGCGCGGCAGAGACAGCGAGCCTTGACCCTTGGGTAGGTCGCTTCCCCACCGCTGCAGCTCCGCCTGCCCAGGCCCCTGCCACGTTATTCTAGCGTTTTTCACCTTTATTGGCATCTTCCTCTGTGATTTTTCTATTTTCTTTTTGCGCTCTTTCCCGCCGCTGCCACCCGTGCGGGTCCGCCCCCCTTGCTCCCATTCGCTGACCTTCCCTCCCGCCTCCCGCCTCCCAGCTGACCCCTCCTCCCCCCCTTCCCTCTTATGGCGGCCGCTGTGCAGCCACGCCGCTGGCGCGCCAAAGGCTAGCCCCTCTGCGCCCGTCCGCGCCTGGACCGCGCCCAGCGCCAGAACCCCTGGCCCCCACCACACTCAAAGCACCCGACTAAGATACGACACCGCCTCCCTCAACGCCCTCAACACCGGACGAACAGCCACCTGCTACCAAGCCAGCCCTAAACGAACCCATGGACCCTTCACCTGTCAAGCCTGCAAATACACATTCCTCCGATCCTGTAGACCACCCACCGGCCCTCGCAACAACAACCACCTCAAGTGCATCCTCCTCAACACATGCTCCGTCCACAAGCACGCCATCTCACTATGGGACCTCCTGGACACAACAGCACCAGACGTCGCCTTCATCACAGAAACCTGGATGAACGCCTCCTCGTCCCCAGACATCGCCATAGCCATCCCCGAAGGCTACAAGATCGCCCGGAAGGACCGCATCAACCAAACCAGAGGAGGAATCGCCATCATCTACAGGAACACCATCAACATCACGACCACCACCGAAGACACACCCCTCGCCGCCGAACACATACACTTCCAGATCCACACCGACCCCAAAACCACCCTCAGAGGAACACTCTTCTACAGACCCCCGGGCCCACGCGCCCAATTCAACGAAACCATCGCAGACTTCATCAGCCCGCACGCCCTAGCCTCACCAGAATACATCCTCCTCGGGGACCTGAACTTCCACCTGGAGAAAAACAACGAAAACAACACGGCCACCCTGCTCGACAACCTCGCCAACCTCGGACTCAAGCAACTGGTGAGCACCCCCACCCACACAGCTGGCCACACACTCTACCCCATCTTCTCCGCCAGCAACCACGTCTCCTTCAGCCACTTCTCTGGACTACACTGGACTGACCACAGATGCGTCCACTTCACCTTCAAACGGGAGACTCACCACCATCGCACACAACAAATCCCCCGCAGACGCTGGAGCAAAATCTCGACAGAGCAGCTCCTCTCAACACTAAACCAAAACCCTCCAGCCTACATCACTGACGCCAACAACGCAGTCCACAGCCTCACACAGTGGATCACCAACTGTGCCGAAAACCTCGCACCACTTAAAAATCCCCCAGGCGGGACCAGCATCAGGAAACCCCCATGGTTCATGGACGCCCTCAAAGAATCTAAAACATCCTGCCGAACCCTCGAAAAAACCTGGCGCAGGGAACGAACCACAGAAAACATGACAGCCCTCAAGATCGCCACCCGTGAACACCACCAGCTGATCCGCTCCACCAAAAGGACATCATTCAAAAAGCGACTAGACAATAACACCCACAACAGCAAGGAACTCTTCAACATCGTCAAAGAGCTCTCCAACCCCAGCGCTAGCTCCAACGACATCACACCCTCACAAGAACTCTGCAACTCCCTCGCTACGTTCTTCCACCGAAAGATCGCAGATCTACACGACAGCTTCGGACCCCAGACCCCGCCCCCTACCACCGAACCAGCAGCCCCCACCACTACACTTAGCTCCTGGACCCCTATCAGCTCAGAAGAGACCAGAAGCATCATGAAAACCATCCACTCCGGCTCCCCCTCGGACCCTTGCCCCCATCACATCTTCAACAAAGCCGACTCCGTCATCACCCCCCATCTCCGGAACATCATCAACAGCTCGCTTGCATCAGCCATCTTCCCCGAGAGCTGGAAACACGCAGAAATCAACGCTCTCCTGAAAAAACCCACGGCAGACCCCAATGACCTGAAGAACTTCCTCCCCATCTCTCTTCTTCCCTTCCCAGCCAAGGTCATCAAGAAGACCGTCAATAAGCAGCTGACCGCTTTTCTCTAGGCTTACAACTCGCTCAACCCATCCCAATCTGGAATTCGAGCCAACCACAGCACAGAAACCGCCCTCATCGCAGTCACCGATGACATCAGGACTCTGATGGACAATGGAGAAACAACCGCCCTCATCCTCCTGGACCTCTCGGCTGCCTTTGACACCGTGTGCCATCGCACCCTAATAACCCGCCTCCGCACCACTGGAATCCTAGGACAGGTCCTAGACTGGATCATCTCGTTCCTCTCCGACAGAACCCAGAGAGTTCACCTCCCTCCCTTCCGCTCAGAACCCACCGAGATCATCTGCGGCGTACCCCAAGGATCCTCGCTCAGCCCAACCCTCTTCAATATCTACATGAGCCCCCTCGCCGCCATCGCACGCAAACACAACATCAACATCATCTCCTACGCCGACGACACCCAGCTGTTACTCTCCCTCAAAGACCAAAGACCCAACCACCGCCAAAACCAACCTACAGGAAGGAATGAAAGACGTTGCGGAACCACCGCCAAAACCAATCTACAGGAAGGAATGAAAGACGTTGCGGAATGGATGAAGCTCTGCCGCCTAAAACTGAACTCAGACAAGACGGAGGTCCTCATCCTCGGACAATCCCCATCCGCCTGGGACGACTCCTGGTGGCCCACAGCACTGGGCACTGGGCACCGCACCAACCCCCTCAGATCACGCACGCAACCTCGGATTCATCCTGGACCCCCTCCTCACAATGACCAAGCAAGTCAACGCCGTCTCATCATCATGCTTCAACCACCTACGCATGCTCCGAAAAATCTTCCGATGGATGCCGCCGAAACCAGAAAGACAGTTACCCATGCCCTCGTCACAAGCCGACTAGACTACGGAAACACCCTATACGCAGGCACCACCACAAAGCTTCAGAAACGTCTACAACGCATACAGAACGCCTCCGCACGCCTCATCCTCGTCATTCCTCGCTACAGCCACATATCTGCCCACCTGAAACACCTGCACTGGCTCCCCGTCAACAAGAGGATCACCTTCAGGCTCCTCATCCACGCACACAAAGCACTCCACAACATGGGCCTGAATACCTCAACAGCCGCCTCTCGTTCTACATGCCCACCCGTCTGCTACGCTCAGCCAGCCTTGCTCTCGCCACTGTCCCACGGATCCACAGAACCACCGCCGGAGGAAGATCATTCACCTACCTGGCAGCCAAAGCATGGAACTACCTCCCCGCACACCTAAGAACTACCCAGGACCATCTCGCCTTCAGGAAACTCCTCAAGACATGGCTTTTCGAGCAGCAGCAACCCCCCTCCCCTCATCCCCCTCCTCCAGGGGCTTGAGAACCTCTCGGGTGAGTAGCGCGCTCTATAAATGCACTGATTGATTGATTGATTGATCCTATAGACGAAATGATAAATAATGAGCAGTATTATCCCAAGTCCCACTCCTCTGTTTTTAAAGTGCTGTCCTGGAAAACTGTGGGGCTTAGTTCGAAATTAGACATTCCTGAGTGGGCCTCATTTATTGATCTGCATACTAAATGCCTTTTCCAGGAAACCTGGTCCATTAGATCACTCTATCTTCCCAGGTTTGCAAATTTGAGTAAGGAAGCCATTTCCAGTGGAAGGGGTCGCCCCTCTTTGGGGGTTAACAACTTGGGTGCATACTAGTCTGTCTTATCAAGTAAAAGATGTTGTGGTGCCCTGTTTAGATATTTTATGTGTTGCCTTAAGCTCAGCCTTTCAAACACTCTATATTTATAATGTGTATCATAGGCCGGGTAGAACTAATTGTGAGTCCCCTACATTTGAGATATTAAACTTGCATATGTCAGAAGCACCAGCTGGTGTTCTTAAGACTGTGGTTAATTGTCAGTTTGAACCCCTGGAGATTAGTGGTCCCCCACTACCCAAGAAGAGGATGATGTTTGGAGTATCCCCAAGCTGGATCAAATGCCAATTAAGAACTGGCATGCTCCGACCCTGCAAATTAATGCTCTCACCTTGAAGCAGTGCCTCCAAGCAGGGAATGAGAGAGCGAGATCTGATAAAGAGGGGAGCCACACTTTTACTTGAGCACCTGGCACTATTCTCATAGACTACATCTTAGTGAATCTTAGGCTGTATGTAGGGAACCTGGTGCAGAAGAGCCCTCTATGCTTTACTATTAGCTAGTAACATGCACAGAGTGAAATGGGCTAATCTTTTAACTCTGAGGGTTTATTGGGGAATATCTATTTTCTTGTGGCAGACTCTATTGGGGACATACTGGGAGAGGGGGGCTTCTGAAGAGGCCGAGAGGGATAAAATTAGTTTGAGCGATGAAAATTTGTTTGCTAATTTAAAAGAAAGTCTCTGTGACTGATAGATGTTTCAGTGGATTAGCCAAATAGCCAGGTCTTCAAGGACTTTTGGAACTCCGGAAGAGATGGGGAGGTCCATAAATGCACGGGTAGCTCATTCCATGTCTTTGCTGCTACATAGGAGAAGGAGCCAACTCCACATCTGCTACGTTGAATGCTGGTGGTGAGGATTGGAGAAGGGGACGTGGAGCTGAGGTGTCTGGTGGGCTGAAAGAAGTTCAGGTAGTGGTTCAGGGCAGTGCTTAATTTGTAAATTAAGAGGTGCTGGTGCTCATAGCCCTTCTCTTAATCATGAGGCTGCTGTAATTAAATCTGCCAGCACTGAATACTGAGGCAGCGTAATCCTGAAGCCATCTCGGGCCTCTTCAATCCATTTACGGCCATCCCTGCCCCTTCAGCTCATCCTGCAACTTTCTACTTTCTCCCTTTATGACGCTTTTTAGTTTTTCCTTCTTCCGTCTTTCACATATGTGTCTTTTGCTCGCAGCAAATGCTTGAGGCATGAGAATAAGCCCCGGCCCTCACAAATAAGTGCTGGTGCTCAGCACCGGAAACAACAAGCACAAATTAAGTACTGGTTCAGGGTCCGCAGTTGTGTAGGGCCTTCTACGCATGGGCCAAGAGCTTTAACTGGCATCTTTTCTGTGCAGGGAGCCAGTGGAGTTCCCTGAGGTAGAGTTCAACTAGGGAGATCAGAGTCGAGTCTGACTGCAATGTTCGGTATGGTCTGTAGTTGGCAGAGAAGGTGAAACTGTGATCCCTGCGAAGAGAACGTTGCGGTAGCCCTGAAGGCTAGAAATGAGGGCCTGAGTTATGGTGTGTCTAGAGGTTTGGGGTAGCCATTTGAATATCTTATAAAGCATGCAGAGAATGAAGAAGCAAGCAGAGGAAAAGGAGTTGACCTGAGTCGTCATGTTTAGCTTGTTGTCTAGAATGATGCCTACGTTCCAAATGATTGTTAGAATACAGAACCAATCTAGCATTCACCCCAGTCACAGATCTGGGTTTAATCCAGCAATTATTTTGCTCACCAGGCCACCCTAGTTTGGATCCAGCCATATGCAAATCAGTCTTGACCCTATTCCCCATGGGAATAGTCCAGGCCGAACTGCAAGGCCAGGTCCTCCCTGGACTGGAAACAAGCATCCTGGGACCGGTTTCAGGGTATCACCCTTCATCAGCCAGGCTAGCTTGAATCCATGGCATAGTGAGCCCAGGACCCACGTCTGGGCATACCCAGTGATTCCATGTTTGTTATGCCACCAGATTCAAGCTGGCCTGGGTGGTGAATGTTTGATTTGTTCTGCATTCCATCGATCATCTACAGTTTTTACATTTGTCGCTCTAACTGGGAAGGGTGTGCCCAGACGTGGGTCCCGTGCTTGTTATGCCACCAGATTCAAGCTAGCCTGGCTAATGAAGGTTGATACCCCCAGGATGTTAGTTTCTGGTCCAGGGAGGACCTGGCTTGGCAGTTGAGGCTGGACTGTTCCCATGGGGAACAGGGTCAATACTGATTTGCATATGGCTGGGTCCAAACTGGAATGGCATGGCAAGAAAAACACGGATGGATTAAACCCAGATCTGGGACTGGGGGTGAATGTTTGATTTGTTCTGCTTTCTGTCCATCATTTGTTGTTTTTGCAGAGGTTCCTAGCATGGTCCAAAGGGTGTAGGAGTAGGTCTGAGTACTGAGGCCAATAGGATTCTTCCCATGGGGAGCTTTTGTTTCTGAAAATCAGTACCTCTATCTTGTATGTGTTGAACTTTAGCCAGTTGTCCTTTATTGAGTTGGCAATGTCTGTCATGCAGTTGTGGAAGTTGGTCTTGGTGTTGGTGGTGTCTTCGGAGAGGGAGAGATTAAGTTGTGTGTCAATGACATAAGATATGATGTTGAATCTGTGGGTTTTGGTGATGCGGGCCAGAGATGTCATATATGCTTTGAGGAGGGTGGGGCTAAACGAGGATCCTTGGGGTATTCCGTAGGTGATTTATTTGGGTTCGGAGGTGGGGGGAAGGCAGACATGTAGCATTCTTTTGGTGAGGAAAGAGACTATCTATTTGAGGGACGCTCCTTGGATGTCTATGTTGTACATCCCAGCGATGAGTGTGTGGTGGGAGACCAAATTGAATGCTGCGAGAGGTTTAGGAGGATCACAGTTGCAGTCTCTCCTCACCGAGAAGGGCTCGGATGTCTTCGGTAGCTGTGATGAGGGCTCTCTTGGTGCTGTAGTTGCTGTGGAAGGTGGTGAGTAAGTGTCTGTTTCTGGCTTAGCCTAGGTTGAAGATATGGTGAGGGGGCATGGGTCCGTTGGGTTCCCTGAGTTGACCGAGTTCATGATAGAGGCGGTGTCCTGTGGGGTGAGCTGGCTCCATTGGGTTAGTCAGATGTCTGTGGTGGTAGTGGGGTCATTGTGTTGCTTGAAGAAGTCGGTGGTCTTGGGCTGGGGTTTGAAGTTTCTGTAGATGTTGGTGATCTTGTTGTGGAAGAAGTTTGCAAGGTTGTGGCAGAGTCCCTGTGAGGGGGTGTTTGTTGCAGCTGAGGGTTTGGAGAATTCTTTAACAATGTTGAAGATATCTTTGCTGCTACTGGAGTTTGATTTGATGTACGAGACTAAGGCCTTTTTGTTTGATTCTCTCCACTGTCTGTGGTAGACGTTGAGGACTGTCTTGAAGGCGGTCTTGTCAGTCATGTCCTTGCTGGTGTGCCATCTTCTTTCCAGTTGTTTACAGTGTCATTTAGCTGTTGTGAGGTCTTCAGTGTACCAGTTAGCCTGCTTGGTGGACCTTCTGTTGATGTTGTTACCCATAGGAGTGATGCTGTCAGTGCATTTGGTGATCCAGTTGTTAAAGTTTCTAATGTTCTGGTCTAGGTTGTGGGAGGAGATGGGGATGGTGGTGTTGAGGGCTTTGATCCATGTGTCATTTAAGACCTTGTTCCAGCTGCAGTAGGGGGCATTGGGCAAACTGAGGGTGAAGGTCCGTAAGCTGGTGATGTTGAAGTGGACGATGGAGTGGCCAGTCCAGGTGAGTTCCGTGATGTGGATGTATCTGATGCAGCTGCAGGAGGTGAAGATGGGGTCTAGCATGTGGCCTGTGGTATGCATGGGGTCGTGGATGAGTTGGGTGAGCCCGATGTTGTTCATGCTACCAAGGAGATTGGTAGTGTTGATGGCATTTTGGTTGTCGAGATGGAAGTCGAGGTTGCAGAGGAAAATGTAGTTGTGGGAGTCTCTGGCAAGGTGGGACGATGAAGCCAGCGATGAAGTTGCAAAAGGCTGGATGTGGTCCTGGAGGACAGTAGGCAAGGGTGCCCCTGATGGTGGTTTTGCTGTCGGTTTTGAGTCGGAAGTTGAGGTGTTCCATGACTGGGGTGATGTTCTCAATTGTGGTGGTGCATTGAATGGATTCATTATGTAAGATGGCGATCCCTCCGCTAGGCTTGTGGATGCTGTCACAGTGGGTGATCTCTTATCCTTATCTTATCCTTCGGGTATTGCGGTGGCAATGTCGGGCACGGAAGTGAGGCTGAGCCAGTTCTCAGTGAGGAAGTGGAAATTGGGTGTGAGGGTGGAGATGAGGTCCCAAATCTCAGTGGTGTGGTTGCATAGTGAGCATGTTTTGAGGAGGGCTCATGTGAGTTGGTGTTTTCGTTCAAGCGGTGTGTTCTGAGTGGGAATAGACGGTGGGTTGGTGTGTGCGCTGTGGCAGGTGAAGTGTCAATGGGTGCAGCTGAAAGGTCATACCATGAAGCATAGGTCATGCGGTGGCAGTGTTCATTGTGGCGTCTGAGGTCAAGGACGCAGAGCTTGGCAATAATATATCTGTGGCGGGGGACGGGAGGGTCAAGGGTTTTGGTGATGGGTGTGGTCCAGACATTGTTTACTGTGGGGTCATGCTGCAGTCTGCATTAAGTAGGTCCTGGGGTAGATGAGGTTTCTGTTCCCATGAAGAACGGTGAGTGGGAAAACCCAGGTGGGAAAACCCGGGGAGCGGCAGTGTCACTGGATCAGACTGGAACAAGCAGGAACTAGAGGCCACATGCAAGTGTCAGACTAGGTGTCTAGGTGCCTACAGCGTATCTAGTGGTGCATTTTGGTTCACTATGTTGAACATATATTACAAAATCATTGTGTGGTAGCACATTGTCACTTTCTGACAGCATATTTCCCATTGAATATGCACAAACATGCAGTTTTACTGATTAAACTACATAGCACATGTTGGAAATGGCTCTTTCGGCAGGGTCATCCTCAAACGTTTTGCCTTCCCCCACCCTTTTTTGGTAAATTTGTTTTTGTTGGCCTTAGGACTCAGTGCACTTTACCACTGCTAACCAGTGCTAAAGTGCTTGTGCTCTTGTCTTAAAACATGGTAACATTGATTTATACCCAATTGACATATTTAGTTTATATAGAAGCACCTAGAAAAATGCACTGTCTGTGCCCAGGGCCTGTAAATTAAATGCTACCAGTGGGCCTGCAGCTCTGATTGCACCGCACACTTAAGTAGCCCCTTTACACATGTCTCAGGCCTGCCATTGCAGAGCCTGTTTAGTGAAGTTTTAAACTGTCATTTCGACCTGGCAAAGTAAACCTTTTTTGCCAAGTACAAACTTTCCTTTTTAATGCAAATAAGTCACCCCTACTGTAGGCCCTAGACA
Source organism: Pleurodeles waltl (assembly GCF_031143425.1). Lineage (NCBI taxonomy): Eukaryota > Metazoa > Chordata > Amphibia > Caudata > Salamandridae > Pleurodeles > Pleurodeles waltl. Next base: position 415,435,135 of record NC_090448.1, on the reverse strand, counting down.
ACCCCAAGGACAGAGTACAGTGTATTTAAAAAGTTGGACATGCACTTTTATGTTTTACAAGTCCTGGTAGTGAAAAACTCTTAAATTTGTTTTTCACTACTGCGAGACCCAACTCCCTTAAAGGGTTACATTGGAGTTGCCTCATTAAATTTTATGAGAATGGGAAACAACTTATGGTTGAGTCAAATTGTAAATTGCAATTCTGAAAATGCCACTTTTGTCATGTCCTTTTGCCATGACAACCATTTCAGTCGGAGAGCGAATGAGCATTCATTGCCTATAAAAGAGTGTGCACGGAGACGTTTTGGAAAGAGTCGGAATCCTAGCACGGGTTGGTGAAGTTGAGCAATTCACCTGTGTACTAGGCAAAAGTATTTAGTGTGATCACTGTTGTAGCGCCATTTCATCTGAATGAAGAATGCCCCTGTTAGTCATATCCAGGTGTTCTGGGCCTTGATAAGAACCCTAGAGTTGTGTGGGTTCAAAATGCGTTGACAATATATGAGCACCTAGAGAGCTCTATTCATGATGAATGGACCTTCAGAGAGAATTAAAAGAAATGTCCTTTAACATACATCGCCCCTGGTTGAGTCACACAAAAGAATCATAATTTGTGCCTTCATTTTTGGGTCCTGAGTGTTGAGCTGTGAATGACTTGTGAATAATTTCAGCTCTTTTTCTCATTCAAAACTTTGGTTCAGAACCTGGATTCTTGTTTTTTCAGCAATGTGTCTTATGTAATGTATTTATTTTCTATGTCATAAATGTTTTTTGTATTGCCAACCCATCATTTTAAGCTTTTGTACATTGTTTGTTAGTCTTTTGTGTATGAAAAAGTAATTGGACACATTTTATTTAATTCTCAAGACAAGTATATCATTAAACTGTGGGAGCAGTAATTCATTTGTGCCCTCACTGAATATGTTAAAATAATTGGTTTAAAGTTGTTGACAGCGATGGCTCTTTTTTTTTTTTGACTTTTAGAAAGTTGTCATATTCTTACGTTAGCCATTTGCTGCCAACTGCCCTTCTCTGCTCCCATGAGATGACAGCTGGGCTTTGTGTATTTCTCCTGGACAGCCACACACAATGGGAGCTTAGGTGTGACCTAACGAGCCTTGATGGGCCATCCTGGGCAGGATGGGAGGGAGGAGCTGGGCACAGCATCACTTACACCTGAATAGGCTGTGTCCTTTCCAAACACAAAGGGCTGTATACCCCCCTGTAGTGAGTCTGGAGCCAGGGCAGGAAGAGTAGGACAACTGTACACCTTAAAGGGCTGTCTTTGAAGTGCCCCTCAAAGAAAAGGCACCAGTGGGTATAAGAAATACACCTCTGACGCCTCTACTTCAGTACACTTCTTGACTTATGGATACTGTCCAAGGAAGAGGGATTGCTGTGCTGCTGAAGGCCTGCCACTTAGATGGACTGCTAATTTGCTGGACTCCTGCTTTGTTGTGCTGACCTGTGCCTGCTGCCCTATTACCTGGGAGTGAGAAGGACTGGACAAGCTTCTCTCCAACCCAGACCCACAGTGACTCGAAGGGCAGTTGGCTGGTCTTCTGATCTGAAGTCTCAAGGACATAAACATCTTCCAACTACCCTGCTTCTGCACCTGGACTCTGCCATCTGTGAGTCTGTCCTGCCACCCTAGTGCTGGACCCTTGGAAGTGGACCTAAGGTGTTTTGCCCCAGCAGAACCGATGCATCCTTCTCTGGGAGAGCAAAAACAATGCTTTGCTGCTGCTGTTTGTGGCAGAACTGATGCATCCACTACTGTGTGGGTCAGAACCGGAGCAACAGACTTACATCGCCTTCAGAACTGTGACTGCCTGACGCTTTCCCTGGCACAAGCTCCTCGCATCTCCCATATATAGCAGCCTCGTCGCCACCGTCAAACCTCCACCTCACCACTATTGTGTGGATCGAAACAACACATTACAAGTCCTGCCAACAGAATCCTAGGCATCACCGTATCAGGATCTCGCACTACAGCCTCACCACATTTCAGAAAGGATACATCGCTCGCCTGTGTGATTGTTTCGGATCCCTGCAATGCTCTGAAACCAGGATTTAAGGTACTTTTGTTCAGCAGGCCAAACTGGGTCCTGCAGTTGGCCCACGCTCCATCATGGTCAGCATGTACTTTTGAATTTAACCCGGGCCGGCGTGACCAGATGTGCTGAACGGGCACTTTTTGCTTCTAAGCACTATTCTGCAGTTTATTCCTTACAAATTCCTAACTCATATTCTACTTATTGGGTTTTTGTTATTTTGGTCTTATTTATTAAAATCAGAGTTATTTTTCTAACCGGGAGTAGGATCCTTTTTGTGTGTTGTTTTCACTGTTTGAAGTGTTGCACAAATACTTTGCACAGTCCCTTCAAGTTAAGGCTGACTGCTCTGTGCCAGGATACCAGATGGTGACCACAGGTTTATTTGGGGTTTGCTTGTGCCGTACCCTGACAAGAATTGTGGCTACTCTAGACTAGGGTTCACACCCTAGTCAACCAACAACCCAATTTCTCACAACACACAAACAGTAATGTGTGGAAATCTGGTTTCAGGAATATTTATCATTTGCAGACCACCAAGTACAGTGTCTTGACTTATTCTGATTGTATTAAAATCTTTGTTTTCATCGTACTCCAGAATTACAAAAATGTGAATCATTTATGCTTTCCTAACTGCTTATGTAATGTGTACCATTCATTTACACATGTTCAAATTTTGGTGTTTGTTAGAAAAAATCACACTATATAGCCTTTTCTTTCACTCCCCTTTACAACAGCAAGATTTTCACATAGTTCACTTTGCTAAATCATTTCACTTTGCAGTTGGAGAAATACCAATCTCCATGTGAAAAGAATAAGCTGCAATTTAACAGAAGGCATATCTTAACAATCCTTGAATGCACAGCACTTGTAACAAGATGAAAACAAGATGAAAACAAAAGTTAAAGGTATCTTTTCACTTTCTGAACTCTAGCATGGTTATTTTAGGGGCGCTGCAATGCTCTCAACCCCGCAACCATGTTTTACGTGCCTAAAAATAAGTAAAAATAGTTGTATTCCTCTGTGACACATTCTGCAAACTGAATTTTCTCTTGAATAATGGCATCAACATTTCAATACTACTCAATTCAACTAGTCACAATGATCGACTCAGTCAATCCATCAACCAGTTGGTTACACATGGATCTCTGCTGCGGGGACATGGCCCATTGAGTTACCTTGTTGGCTTATGTTGGCAAACATGAACTTGGGCATTTATTCTCCTGAGAAAATATCCTCCCTGAGGGCCTTTTCCACAAAGGTAAACTTACATTTCTGGCGTAGGTTGACTATATTTTTGCTATTTACTAACTACAAGTGTCACGCTCCAGGTGCAGATCTTAAGCACATACTATGACTATGCTATAATATGGTCTTGCACAGGTCTACATCGTACATACTGCCCTGCAAGAGGTCACAGAACTTACTGACCTGCACACATGGAAGGCATGCGCCTTGGGCATCTTTAGGTGCAGGAAGAAACACAAGGTATGAACCACTCTTTGCAGCCCTGGCTCTCCTCCTCACCAAGCATGTGTTCACACTCCAATATGGCGCTCACCAGCAGCCCCACCAGTGACAGTTTGGAACTGGGCGATGCACAAATGGGGGAACTCAGAAGAACAATATTCAACACCTCCGTAAGCCCATATCTGCCCGCAAAGGGCCACCATTCTTATAGAATTCCTGCAGGGAACAGGACAAGATGATCTTCCTCCATGAGATAGCCCATAACTGATGTGCTGCCCGCTGCTTCCCCCACTCCTAACTTAAACAACATGAAACACCCTACCAGGAAGTCCTGATACATTTTGTGGACCACTGTATGCTGTTGGTATTCCTATGGTTGCCTCCATGATGTGATTCTATTCAGTGTACCTGTGAATGATATGCCTTATCTCAACCGTTGTACATGTTACATAACCAAATGAAAATATTTTTCAATAAAATAGTACACAGTGAATTTTATGTAATAATCAATGTCTCCTCTAATTAAATGGTAATATTTTGATGAACAGTAGGACTCTAGCAAATAATTTAAAAAATCATAGCCCTCCATAGAATTAATGATGGGTGATGGGAATATATTATATGAAACACATCAAGTTCCATTTTTGTTAAGACTCTGTTGGCTTATCAAGTCTAACTTTTTTTCAGTCCATCTTGATTCAGCTTACAGGATGATATTTTTGTAAATTCCTCTCGTAGTGCTGGTTTTTTAGTTAGCAAAATAATGAATCAAATTTGATTTAGGTTATCTCCTTCTTCCACAAAATATCTATTGAGCCATATTTCATACTCTTCAAGCAAATGTTGAATCTGTATTAACTGCATATTAATTTGACAAGTGTTTCTGCCATCCCCACATAATACTTACAATTTGTGCAGACATATTTTTGCAAAATACAGTTCATATGTACCAAAGTCTTTTAGAATTGTATTTTTGGCCAGGACAAGGATGCTGTTTGATGCCACACTACAAGCTTTATGTACAATTTAAACAATATAAACACTGAAATGTTCTCTTTGTTTGCTTCGTATTGAATTGGTTTTGCTCTAATTGCTCTACAGTCGTTGTGGTTATGATCATCATCCTGGTGATCTGTTCTTTCTGATATTCAAACATTGTTTTTCTGGTAGTAAACTTTATAAATCAGGGTACGTCTTTGGTTTGTATCCTCAAATTTGGGTCCATGAGTCAACAGATCCTCTCTAAGTAAAAGTGTAACTTCAAGTAAATTTTTGTGAGAACATCCTATCTGTATATTCATAGTTCATTTGTTGTAACATTTTTTGGAAACTAGTCTTCTTAGATATAATGTTTTTAACCTAATCATTTAGCTATAGGGCAATTGTTGTCTCAAGTGTTGAGGATGAAAACTAAAATAATTTAAATATTTGCTGTCTGAGGAAATATTAATGCACCATTTATTATCTTGTTTCAAATTTCAACATCTGAAGAATATATTCTTGGGTTGTCAACTTCCACTAATAACTGAAATCAGGCAGGAATCATATTCAGTTGTTCAATGCATGCCTCCAGGTTTGCTATGGTACTAGAGCAAGAGAGATAAATGTTATCAATAACAGACATAGAACCTTAAATGTATCGCCTAATTGGGGTTTTGCAGAATATGTTCCTTTTCATAAGAAGTCATGAATAGACAGGAAAATGACTAGGTTATGCTCAAATCAATTGTATACCCAGCCCATTGTAACTGGTTATTTTAGTTCAAGATTATTGAGGTTTTGTCAAGAACCTACTTATGAAATCAACAAACCGTCAACAAATAATTAACCAACCACAATCACAATTAGAGAAAGCTCTTAAAAATGCAAACATTCTACAACAATCCAATAGATACAATTCATCACATCATGGCAAGTCTCATATTATATTTACAAAGATATGTCTAAAATAATTGTTTTGGAGAGACTCAAGATTTATCAATAATGCATGAGTTAAATCATGGCTACCTATATTACAAAGACAATCACAGGTGTTAATGCAAATGCCTTTCCAATTCATCCTATTGCTTTTCTGAAAAAAAGACATATTGTTGTTAGAGTACCAGAAAAGCGGTGCATATTGTAATCAATTAAGATTAAAAAATAAGGTTGCATCAATTTCAGCTCTGCACCAGAACAAACAATTTCATAATTGATTCAGTTAGTACAGTAGTCTTTATCTTCTTCACAACTACACCCAGTCACTGCTATTCTGATTAACAGTTTAAAACTAGAAAGGAGTAATGCTAAAACATTTTCTTGTAATGTAAATCTTAACTGTTCTGCAGCAAAACTATGATTCTTCATTAATGTATAGCTCCAATGTTTGCAGTTCAAAAACTCTTTTTTTCTTAAGTTCTATATGCAGAGAATTTTCTTCTGCATTAGATATCTTGGAATTCCATCTGAGCTTGGAGCCCTAATTTTAAGTACTGCAAAAAGATAGATTACAAACCTCGATGACCTATAAACATTCACCGCTAAAATCCAATGAAAATATATAAATATTCTTCTGACAACTACTGGAAATCATAATATAATCATTTTGGTTGTAGTCTGGAATACTGAGTAGGGAATATCATGCTATCTAATATCATTCCTAAAATATCGAGCCTCAAAATATCAAAAGGTAAGAGCAAATAGGGAAGTATGGATTTGCTATTCTTAACTCCACATCTATGACCTTGAAGATATATATTGTCAAGGTACATATATGTGAAGTTAAGTATAGAAAATCTATACATAACTGTCAATATTTTTGTCCTTAATATTTTAGTTACAATACTAAGGTTTAACGATATCACTTAATGATATTGGGAAAGTACAACTTAATTTTTATTAAACGAGATTTCAGAAATGACTGAAGAGCTCCCAAACAACGTTGAAGGCTAGAAGGTACCTACCTAGGATGAACACATCATCAGCAGTTAATAGGTTATTTAATCAATGATCACTTAGAATGGAACAAAGCATAGCCACAGAATCAACAGTCCATTGACGGTCAGAAATGTATAATGTAAATAATAAGTGTCGTCAGGCATCACAACTTTAATCCATTATCGGTGGTAATCTTTGCCCAGGCGGTGCTGTGGAAGGCTAGTAGAAGGCACAAATGATTTGGGGGCATATTTAGAGATGCCAATTTAAACAAATGGTTGTTCTGTTTAATTGAAAGCAGCAATTAAATAAACAAAAGGCATTTCATTTTCTGTCAGCTCCGTTTTACCTATTTTTCTTGCATAAGGTGAAAAGCAGGAACTGTGTCCAAACCTGATTGCATATCACAAAATCCCAGTTTTTCTAATAGGATCATAATATTTGCCTTTACTCACATTTGCAAATGTTCTTAAACAGATGGAGCAAACAACTTATCTGCTGCATTTATCTGCTGCATTTAAAGATACAATGAAATACAATTTGATGACCTTTTCCAGGATAATGATAATTACTGTTTTTTTAATAGGCCGCAGAATTCCCTCCTACCAAGAATTTGGGCTATTCCCTGTTCTTTAGCAAGCAGCTGAAAGGAGCAGTAAGAAATTCCCCATGCGATTAGGACCCTGTTTTAACACAAAGATGGCAAGTCCGTCTTGACTTTCAGTCTTTGACCCTCTAGCTTGTGAAATATTCCTCAGGATCTCTACAGATGTTAGAGAAAGCCAAGAAGCAATGGGACATTTTGGTAGTTCTAGTTCATTTATGGGGAGACATCAGTGTGAAATAAAGATAATTTACATATTTTACCCAGATCTTAGAAGTGATACATACTGTGATCCTTCAGATTCTTGAATTTTAAAATATTGTCATTAATCTCAGGTAGTGTGTACAGCCTCAGATAAAGGAATGAGACCTTCATTCCTTCCGGGTTTTTACGTTCATACCAGAAACTGCTATTGTTTTGTAATATTGTAATCGTAAAACTGCGATCATTTGGGCGGTTTAAATAGTAGGTCTGAATTAACTTAATAAGGCCCCACTGCTACAGTCATTATTATAGGAAGGTAGAAGGAAACTATCACATCACCATTGTTTTCAACTGCAATTCAAGGGGCAAGATAGAACCCCAATAACACAAAACTCATATGTTAAAATAGTCAAGAAACAATCTTGAATTTTAATTAGACTAGTATCTTTTTGAATTTGAAATTACATTTAACAGTTTTCCTCCTTTTGAATACCATTCATTAGTATTCTCACACATCACATTTACCAAACATACCTCCATAGAATTTACTTAATGAAAAAGCCTGTACTTTGTGAATTTATAAATAATTACGTAGCCACATTTACATCCCTTGTGGTTAATAGAAGAACAGATATCTCATTTAACCCTTTTATGTAAAGTTATAAAAGAAAGTTCAGTAATAGCTGACATGCTGAGACTGACACATTTATCAGATTTTAACATGGATAAACATGCCTCAGGAATATTTCAAACTGGGTGTACACATTTTTTAATTGAAGTCAACTACAATTATACTATCAGAAGTTTCTTCCCACGTGCAACTCCCCCCTATTGCTTTCATTATTTACAATAGTATATTGTTATTTCATCTTACTGGGAAGGGCAGTGTACTTATTGATGAGGATAAATCACTTAGGAATCACATCTAAAGAAAAAAGAACGTAGTGTGTAATACATTACATATTTCTTGAAGAACCTGGACAGTGGATCACATAATAGTCCTGAATTCCCAATCACCAACAGTCTCTGGTAAACATAAATAGATATGTCTTGATCTTTCCAGAAATGTAATTCACCACATAAATTAAACAATCCTGTAAAATACAAGATTTCTATATAAAGGAAATGGACGTATCATAAACCTGGGGAATAACTAAAGCTCAAAACCTCTGGGAGTCAGTCTCAAGTTTCAGTCGTGAGTGGAACTGCCCTTTTTTATCTGTTCAATGAGCTAAAACCAACTATTGATTATCTGTATATTTTCCCTTGAGATTGGAAACCTTCTGTGATCAAAATTATGTGGTACAGCCTGCAACACATATCTAATCAATGATCAAAACTAGGTGTTCCTATCCTGGAGATTCAAGTTACACGAGGATGGTTCCTTAAAATTCCATGTATACCCTTCACATGAAAATGTTCAAAGTTGGCTATTATGTTTGCCATAGTAATACTGGTAAACTGGATGTGTGTTATGTGATGATTTGCCAATTCTTAGGCGGGCATATAGGATTGTGGAACGTGAATATTTATCATATCTTGATAGCTTATTTAGAGTAAGCAGGGAATGGAATAAATAGTTCCATTAATCTTGATCTAGTAAGATCCCAGTGGGAATGGGTTAATCACATCTACTTAGACACTATCAATGGGAAAAGACAATTCCAAATCCCCTTTTCCCTCATTGTTTCCGATAAGACCAATTACTGAACTGTCATTAGCATGATGGTTAATGAATGACAGAGCCAGTGAATTAAAAAAAGAATATGCATTATTCAGATCAGGAGCAGTGAACTTAAAAGCTGATTCCTTAACTTCTTCTGCAGTTTCTGTTCCTATTAGAACTACTTTGGCATCATTATTAACTGTTGAATCAATGCAAACAGGAAACTCACACATAATAATGAACCTTTATTTACATGAACACTCTTTTTTAATATGTCTCATTCTGTTTCACTTGCACTTATTTCCACTATGCCTGAGTAGCTTAGTTACATTAAAACTAAGGAAAACAATTGCCTTCTGACGTGGGTAATTCTCCCCCAACCCCAAAATCATTATTGACTTCTTAGCAGTCATATATTTTTTTGAATCAGAATTTAAATCTTGTAAACAATACACTAGATCCCCCACAGTTTTTTTTTTTTCTGAGATCTTTTCTTTCATTTCCCTGATTTATATAGGATACCCTTAAAAAAAATCATTCACCCAAGTCTTTATTCATAAATTCCCAATATGAAACTCACAATATGAAGCTCACTGAAGCCATTGCAACAAGATAACAGTAACAGTCGGTTTGTATAACAATTCCTTGTATATGTCAATGTTTGGGTAAAAACTGTCATAAATGCCTTAATGTCTTTCGTAAGATGATCAACTAGGGTCTTAAGGATCAAAGTATAAATGGGATCAGATTTCTGCATCAGTGATAACATCAAAGACAGGATTCAGAGCAAAAAGCTTCTGACAGCTTGGCATACTCTCCAGGTAAATTGTAAGAGTCAGAATCTTTTAGAATTGAAATTTGACTGGCACAGAAGAAGGTTGGAGAAGCATGAAAATATTTATGTTTAGTGACATGAGAATATACCAGCAAGGAAATGGAACTATTTTGAAAATGAATCTCAACTACCCTCGCATTAGGAAAATTGTAATTAGTTTCTAGCACACTGGAGCTGTCATGTGTACTAATTTTTATTCTCAGATTGTAACAATTACACACCTGTGGATGAAAGATGTATTTGCAGTATAGGAATAATGACCCTATAAATTAACTTTGTCTCTACTGTTGAAGACAAGCATATAGAGCATTTTTACCAGTAGATTGGAGAGAGGGTGTTTTTTGGTTAATGCAGGGATTTATTTGGGCAATTACTAGGATGGTTTTTGGAAGGTTTGATATTGGGAGTAAATCATTTTTAAGTATATGATTTTTCTTTGACACAAATTTCAAGATTTGCCAATTCCTTTCAACCACGAATGATTTAAAATCCTGCTTTACACTAGTGTGACCTTAACTCTGGAACTGTTTTCACTGCTTTAAGGCCCTACAGAGAGGTACTCACATAGACTATTGTTTGACTACCCAGTTTTCTAATGCTGTGACTATACTTAGGGTCTCAGTAAAGTCTGTTTGGTGTTACAAACGATACACATATTAAAGGTAATACACCTTAATAAAAATGGTTTTGTAGGAATTTCTGGCCCTAATCCATCTTCCACTTGACTAGTCAGACATTTGGCAAGTTAGCTTTGCTGACGTGTTGCTATCTCTCTGCATCCTCATGCAGACTTTAAAAGTCTTAACAAGAGGCACTTAGGCAATCTAAAGTGTCAAAGTTTGGGTAAAACTTGTACTTAAGTCATTTAGAAGTAGGTACTCCACATCACAAAATAGACTTTACAAGTCTTAACGGGGTAAAGGTGAAGGACTGGAGAGGCGTAATGACTCAGCAGGAGGAGGTGTGGCCACTGAAAAGGTCTAACTTCCAGAATCTGCAAAACGTACTGGTGACTCACCATGCCTTGAGGCAGGAAACTCCAATGTGTTGAAGTGCAGGTAAATGTGATCAGTACTAAGGTACATAGAAACGTTTTTTTAAATTTAAATAGTTGTAGACCCATATCATAAATTATATGTAGTAATTATGAAATAAAAATGTTGTCCTTACCAGCTGTGCCTCATCTTAAGAAGAATAACTCAATCACTAGAAATATTTATTAGGCACATTAATTAGTAATTTTACTTTTTGAAATGTTTTTATTTTCTCAAGAAATCAGCAGTGTCTTGAATGAATAGCAGCCAAAGTTTTACAATGGATTTGAAGAAATTATCAATGAAAAAAGCAATGCTCTGAAAAATAAACCCATCTTCTATATAATTAGTTTAAAAGGCCAATCACCCAAATTGTTCAGGTTTTTTGGCAACAGGTATAAGATTTGAATTTTCAGATATTTTTGTAACACGTCTATGACATTATTATTAATTCATCCTTTTTCTTCAACCACTTCTATATCATGCTTAATCTCATAATTTACTCTTATGTGGGATCAGTTTTATATATGGTATTTCATCCAATAAACCTTCATTAACTTTGTGTTCATAATATTCCTTGTGCCCTAAAATAATAGAACCACCTCAGAATCATTTTTTCATCAGATCAAAAAAATGTATGATATTTTTATGCTTCTATAAGCATATTCGTCTTGTATTTCAGGGTGTTGAATCCGATGTTTTTCAGCTCCTTCAAACATAAACATCAGAAAGAGTAAATGATCTGATTATTAACAATCGGATAAAACACTGATTTTCATTTAAACACTTCACAACCCTTTGTTTACCTAGATGTTATAGTTTAGGTTTCATTTTTCTAATGAGTTCTAAAACAGTCATCTTTGGGACCAAACCATTACATTGACCATTTTGGAGTAAAGGTAGTTTTTTGTAGTTTTTGGGGGACCCCTCTTCTAAAAAGGTAGACAGTTTCTTTAAGAAATTAGTCATCTTTATCACACCAGATGGTCCTAGCTATTCTAAATCAGCTTCATGTGTTGAAAAAGATGCTTACCCAGAGGATGTCTCATGTGCAGATGTTTTTTCTTGGATTCAAGTATTTCCTGACAGAAGTCTTTAATCCATGTATAAACTTTGCTTTTAGGTAACCAATACACACTTTTATATTTATATAGTTTCCTTTGTTCCACTTTCGGCATATGTTCAAGCATCAAATTCTTTGAATTAAAATCTATTTTAAGGATTTAGTTTCATCATCCAATTCCTGTAATAGTTTTAATAATTCCCCCATAATTAGTAAAACCAGAAAGAAAATAACATTTATTTAGGATTTGATGACATTGTTCCACAAATTCTTTATGTTCTTTACAAAAAGTACATTTAAAACCAGGTCTCAAATCATGCGTAATTCTCTGAACTTTAAGGTTTTCACTAATGTCCTGATTCTCAAAGTTAAATTTACACTTTGCAGTAAGTTTACTAGTTTTCGGTATTCATAGACTACGTGCAGAGTCTCAGCACTTCCTACACTTACGTTTGTGTAGTTCTCCTCACTGGAAGGCTCCATAGTCAGGGCAGAACACTCTGCACACGTATGTATAAGGAGTTAGGAGTTGTAAAACTCTGCACGTTGCTTGTGAATTGCCATTTGTTAGTGCTACAATATATACTACAAAGTGCAACTTGAGTATCAGGTCCACAGTGTGATCATGTGTAGTTTTTTTAAATAAAACATTTTTTGTAGTAAGTATTTAAGACATTTTCCAGGTTTATCTTTTATTTAATGTAGGAAAGTGCGAGCCTGATTCACAAAAGTAACTTTTGCTTTTGAGTACGTTGGGTTAGTTTACATAAGGGTACGTTTGGGTAAGTTTACTACTTTTTGGTATTCACAAATTCTGTGTAAGTGTAAGCTTACTACTCGAAAAACAGGAGTAAGTCCAGCCCTACACTTGGCCAACCACTGGTGCTGAAACACTATCCCATATAATATAAATGAGGTGGGTATTTAAAATAAAACCCCATAGGATATGAATCTAAATTGAATTTATTAAAATGGCCATCATATATAAAAATATAAATGAATGTTACAAAAATATATAAAAGAGTATGTATTTATTTCTAATTATAAAATATTTTAATAACCTATTTTAATATAAAATACAATTGCAACAATAAATTGAATATTAAAAATAATTAAATTATCTGTATAGGCACAGATGTCCAAATACTAACTGGCGCCTCTCCCCATACATGCTCTTACAATACCAATTCAAAGAAGAGCTAGGGTAGGATATCTCTGAATTCTCTGCAAGGAATGCCAGTACTGTGCCTTTGGATGACACAATCTGGAAGGTCTTTAAGATCACAATCCGAGGCCTCTGCTTCGCCAAAAGTGGGGGGGTGCTGTGCTCCCTATGGGATCACTTAGCCCGAGTGGAGAGGGAACTCAAGTGTTTAGAAACTCAACAGCCAGCAGATGTGGACCCCCTGCTGATTCAACAATTGATGACAGTACTATCAGAGCTCCATTAGGTAGCCAATAGAGAGTGCATCTTTTGCTGGAAATTTGGTACAGCATGAGCATAAGGTGAGGGTGAGCACCTGGGCAAGACCCTGCCAACTATGCTAGGTGCCCAGTAGCAGCTAATGATATCTTGGGTGTTCGAGATGAGTGGGCGTAGCTACATATGGATATGCCTAATATCCCTCAGAGCTTTTCCATCATCTGTGGATTTCCCTCTATGCGGACAATATGACCCTTTTTCTTTGTGACCTACATCTCAGTCTAAATGATATCCTGGCAGAGTTTGTCTGATTCAGGGGACTATCAGGCATTCACATTAACTGGGGAAAATCACAACTCTTTCCCCTCACTTCAGCCACCGAACTGTTTAGCCCAGTCTTTCTGCTTCAGTGGTTCTGGACTGAACTCAAGTACTTGGGGTTTATGATCTCCCGGGACACGGAGGAAGTAATATGCTCTAATTATGGCAAGGCCCTTTCTGCCCTCACTGAGCATGTCACTCGCTGGAGATCTCTCCTGCTGTCATTGGCAGGCCGCTAATGAAAATGGTCCACTTTTTCTAAGCAATTATATCTTTTCCTGAACATCCCCATACTGCTGAATCACTCATCTTTTTAAGAACTAGAAACACATTTGATATGTTTAGCATGGGCGGGGAGACAACCTATCCTTCTCTGAGAGGGCGTTTGAAGCCCCTAACATGGAGCTTTACTACTTGTGTGCTCAGGATAATCATGCTGTCTACTGGTACTGGCCCAGTCTATTTCTTCCTCACTTAGCCATCGAGCAAGGTTATATGGCTTCAATCCCTCCATCCTCTTTCTAGGCAACTTGTCTGATACTCCTTCTATTGAGGAATCTACACTGGCATGTACCTTGAATGCCTGGAAGGGGTTATGTTGCAGGGTGTGTAAGACACTCATGTACTCCCTGCTGGTCCTGCCCACCTAGCACCCTTTACTACCAGTCACCCATGACTCTCTGTACAGGCTTCAGCTCAAAATGCGTGGCCTCAAATCCTGGGGTGATCGGTACCACGGTAGTCTGATTTTGTGGTGGGAAAACCAGTCTCCCTGCTGGTGGTCTTGGCATACATTTGTCTGAAACATAACACCAGGGCTACCACACCAGACTTTCCTACTGAACCTCACATCTTTAACATGTCCAGGCTAGTTGCTTGCTGACGCTTGCTGGCGCTGGGATCTCTGGGGTGCCATTAACTTTAAATGCTGCCGAGAAAACGGACACGCAGCGGGCGCACCGCTGGCGCACCAAAGGCAAGCCGGTCTGCGCCTGTCCGCGTCCGGAAGGGGCCGGGGGCCGGCCACTATGGATCAAATCAGTCTGCTTCATACTCTAATCAAGACTTATTATCTATAAATAAAGCCCCTGTTAAGTATTGCTGCAGTCGTTTTGATCCGGCAGGGGATTTGAGCGAGAGCTGTAACCATTGCCATTGGAAACCCTCGCCTTATTTAGAAGATGGGGATATCTTAGATGCACAGAGTAATATGAAGCCTCCCAAGCATAGCATGGTATGGGGTCTGATTAATGCCCGTTCTTTAATTAAACATGCCCTTGAAATTAATGAACTGATTAAGTCAGACAATCTGGATTGTCTTTTTGTTACGGAGACTTGGGCCTGTGAAGACTCCAATCCAGACTTTATAATTGCTTCTCCACCAGGTTACTCCTTTGTGAGACTAGATAGAATAGGAAAAAGAGGAGGAGGGTTAGCCATTATTTTAAAAAATGAGTTAAGTTGCGCATCAATGGAACATAAGGGCTGTACCCAGATATGTGAAAGCACTTATTTTAAAATTAAAACTCAGAATAGCCAGGATATAGAAGGCCTGCTTCTGTACAGACCACCAGGCCCCAAGAATGCTTTTTTGGCAGTCTGGCCATCAATGTTGGAACCTTTGCTCCTAGCTAAGAATGCTTTGGTTTTAGGTGACTTCAATCTTCATCTAGATGATCTTGCTGACCCTAGTATGGTAGACTTCACGAACTATATGCAGAGTTTGGACTGGCTCTCTGGAGACAGCACTCCCTCTCATAGAGCTGGCCATAGGCTAGACGCCATTTTTTCAAGACCAGGACTGATCTCCAGGAATGATAATAGGGAGGTAGACTGGTCTGATCATTTTCTATTATCATTTACTCTGTCTCGGCCTCTACCTATAGCAAAACCCTTATTCAATACTGCTCTTAAAAGACCATGGTTTAAAATTAATAAGGGCAATCTTTTTCAGGTCTTGAAATTTGGCTGGGGTAAAGCTAAGCCATTAGGAGGCTCCCAACTGGAGATTTTTGAGTGTGGCTTGAAAAGGGCCATTGACAAGCTTGCACCTCGGGCCAGGTTAAATTCTAACGGCCGTCGGGCTCATTCTGCTCCCTGGTTCTCTGAGGAGTTGAAAAATCTCCAAAGAAATTATCGTAGGCAAGAGCGAAAATGGCTTCTGAATAAATCCCTTGCAGAAAGAGGAATTCTGAGGGAGTCCCTGAGGAAGTATAAAATAGGCATTAAGCTAGCTAAAACGGCATATTTCTCTAATGCTATAAGAGGGGCCTTGAATTCACCTAAGGAACTGTTTAAGACAGTTCGTTCTTTAACCTCTCCTTCAGCAGCAGTCACCCCATTGGATAATTCCCCACAATTCTGTCAGTCAGTGGCAGACTTTTTCAATAATAAAATTATCAAATTGTTGACTAATTTTAGTCCCCCCCTTCCTGTTTGGGCAGACGCTGTGGATATAGTCTCTTCTTGCACGGCAGAACCATTGCAAATACTGGACAATTTTCAACCGCTCTCTGTAAATAAAATTAGAGATTTTCTTATTGCCCTTAAATCGGGGGCACCCACAGATCTCTGTCCACCCCGTATTTTAAAGCTAGCCCCTCAGATGATGGCCGAGGCCCTAGAACCGGTGTTTGCAGAGATTCTTCAGGAAGGAATCTTTCCTGCAACCTGGAAGCAGGCCACTGTGATTCCACTCATTAAAAAACCAGGAAGAGATGTGGCGGACCTCTCCAATCTTCGCCCGATTTCTCTACTCCCGGGGTTGACTAAAATATTAGAAAAACATCTTAACCATGAGCTGTCAGTTTTCCTCCAGGATAATGGTAAACTAGACCCTTCACAGCATGGTTTTCGGGGTGCTCATAGTACGGAAACCGCACTCATTTCCACGACAGACATGATCCGGAGAAGAGGCGATCTGGGAGAGGGTTCAATCTTGGTCCTGTTAGATTTATCAGCAGCGTTTGATACCATTTCTCATTCTATTTTATGTAATCGGTTGGCCCAAGCTGGAGTGAGAGGGAAGGCCTGGCAGATTCTTAGCTCTTTCCTCATGGATAGAACTATCACGGTGGCATGCTGGGATCACCGGGCCTCTCCCTTCCAACTCCCTTGTGGCGTCCCGCAGGGATCCTCTCTTAGTCCGACACTTTTCAATCTTTATATGGCACCTTTGGCTAACCTGGTTCGCTCATTTGGGGCCCAGATTGTCTCTTATGCAGACGATACGCAGTTGATTGTGTCCATTTCTCACAATGTGAAGGACACGAAGGAAAACTTCCAATGCTGCATTTTAGCAATTAACAATTGGATGACTTGCAACTGGCTTAAACTCAACGGGGACAAGACAGTGATTATGTGCTTTGGCTGCAACAATTCCCCTTGGGGCAATAACTGGTGGCCTCCCGTCTGTGGGGGTTGCCTGTCGCCTGTGCCAGCTGCAAAAAATCTAGGCATTATTTTCGATGATTCATTGTCTTTTAAGTTACAGATTAATCATTTGGTCAAGGTCTGTTTATGGATATTAAAAACTCTTTAAGAAAATTCTACATCTTTTAGAGGATGACCTTAGACGACCAGTTGTATTGGCACTGGTTACGTCTAGACTGGATTACTGTAACTCGGTGTTGCTCAATGCTAATAAATCTTCCTTAGATAAATTGCAGTCTATTCAGAATGCGGCAGCCCATTTAACTTTAAATTTCCCTCAATCTATCTCTGCCAAGAGATGTGTTATATCTCTACACTGGCTTCCAATTAGGAAGAGAATAATTTTTAAAACACTTTGCCTTACGCACAAAGCACTTCAGTCGGTGGGATGCGAATATTTGAAATCCACCTTGTTGTTCTATCAACCACCGAGACACCTGAGATCATCCTCTAAATTTATGATCAAGGTACCACGTTGTAAAAAAGTGAGATGGGGAGATCGGGCTTTTACGGTGGAAGCAGCCAGGCTATGGAATGGTCTGCCTCTCTCGCTGCGTCAAATACCGAATCACTTCTTCTTTAGGAAAAGTCTTAAAACCTGGCTTTTTGCAAATTAAACATTCGGGGTAGCTTGTGTTCGTTTTCTTTATTTATGGTCTGTATAGCGCTTCGATGCTTCTGCCGGAATGCGCTCTACAAATAATTTAATACAATACAATACAATTTAATACAACATCTTTCATACACTGTTCCAATTTGTTAATACACGTCACATGGCTTCCTTATTGTATCGTTCTACGCAGACCAAATCCCCTTGTCATCATGGGCTGGCGAGGTCTCAGTGGGAGATAGATCTTGGAGAGGCCGTCATGGATGGGTAGTGGAAGTACTGAAGTATTGTTGTACACAGATAAGACAGATAGTAGCAGACTTTGCATTGTCCATTACAAATTACACTCCAGGGCATCCTAAACTCCTGACTGTGTATATTTGGGCTTAGGCCAGATGACACATGTGACAAATGCAGAATAGCCATAGCTGATTTCCTCCATTTGGCCTGGTCCTGTGGCCCAGTTCAGCTCTACTGGCATGAGGTGCTGGCCGCATTCTTCTCATGATAGAAGATGATCTCTTGCTGATCCCTCTGATGGCGCTTCTTGGGCATGTATAAGAGCTGGATGCTGCTTACAGAAGGTGCTGTCTCTCTTACTAGCCAACAGACAAGTTGCCTGCCGTTGGAAATGTGGGCAGGCGCCTTAATTTAAGGACTGGCTTACAGATCTAATTTACTATAATGAACAATTGACACTGTATGCTGACTTCTTGCTGTCCAATTTCCGGCCTCAAGACCTTTGATGTCCATTATGTTATTATCTATTGGTGCACTCCTCCCCCACAGCTTTAGTGGATGGATATCTCGCCGCTGCATGAGAAGTCACTGCTGAGCATTGTGTGGATGCTGCAGTGACAATGAACACCTGATGCATGTTGGCCTCGTGCAGTCTATGCCCCTGGTTATACTGTGTTGGCCCTGTGACGCTACTTTATTAATGTTGTCACTGCTACCTTTTTTTATGTGGTTGTGGGGTTTACTATATTTATGACTGGGAGGGCGGGAATCGTTGGGGCCACTGATTGCACTGTATATCTTATGAATTCAAACCACAGTCATTTTTGTTATTGATTTACATTTACTGAAATGTAATAAACCAATTAAAAAATAATTACATTAATTTTAATTAATTTTATACACCACTTTTAATAATTATTAATGAACATTAAACATTTAATTCAAAATACATTTAATAGTGCTATATCATTTTTTAGGTCTGTTGTTAGCCAAGGCCTTTTGATTTTACTAAAATATGCATATTGTACTTATATAAACAGACTTTTAGCTACCTATTTTCATCCATTGGTCTGTTGCTATGTCATTCACATTTTGCTTCCACCCACTACAGCATACAGCATGGGGCAATGGGTCAGTCTACTTAAGCCACTGGTTAACCTCACTTTGAGAGACTGCATTTTGCTCTTTCACAAGGAGCACATAAACACACAAGCTAATTCTGTCAATGCCAGTGTTTTTGTTTTTACCTTATAATTACTTTACAGTAGTGTTGCCTTTGTATTTAGAGCCTGATGAGATAGCAGGACGCATCTGATATGACTGCAGGGCACATTCCATCTTCATTAGGATCCCATCTCCTGGCAACACTGTTGTAAAAAAGTTTTGAGTAGTTTGCTCTTCTGACTGCTGCTATTTCACAACATACAAGAATGTGTCCACTTGAAACTGTGCTGTATTAAATATTAAATAACATCTTTTGATGTTTTTCTTTCTCTCCTTCTTTCTTCTTCTCCTTCATTCATTCGTTGTTGCTGTCTTTTTTCTTTCTTTCTTGTCTTTCTTTCTTGCTATCTTTCTTTCTTTCCTTATTCCTCAAAGGCAAGAGGCTTGCAGTCAGTGCCAGAGTGACTGACCTTTTTAGGTCTGCGTTAGCTAAGACCTTTTGATTTAACTAAAATTAAGTGCATTACATAGTTACTTTTAGAGGATTTTAGCCAGGCTTCAATCATTGGTCTGTGATTGGTGTCATTCACATTTCTCTGTCACCACTGCAGCACGTATTAAGGTGCAATGCCTTAGCCCACTGTAGCCATTGGCTGCCTTCAGTACGAGTTACAGCATGTCACCATTTCACAAGGAACTCATTCAGACACAAAGTAATTATTTTCAGTGCCAGGGAAAACTAAGGTAATATGCAGGTTTTTGAGACCAAATAAATATGTTTGCCTGTAGCAAATGAGTTTTCTTGATTGATGAGGGCCTGGCACATTTACAAAGAATACAATTGTGCAAAATCTATGACAAAACTAAATAAGAATTGCCAGAAGGCTGGAGGTCAGTGCAAGATCTAGTGGCTTTGTCAAAGTTTAAAAAAGAAAGAAATCTTCATTCCCAGTAAACATATTGCTTTTTACCAACACTTTGTGCCAGGTGTGAATCGCAAATGTGATGCAAACCTGGTTCAAGGTGTTATTTTGGGATTAACTTTTCAGTGCAAATCCTGATTTTGGTTGGAAAGTAGCCATAAATTAACACTACATAGTATATCAAAGGGGCGTACCAAGAGTAGTACATGGGTGTTACCATGCAACTACCAATTGACATCAACACTAATTCCACTCTATTAAAATTGGTTGAAAGGGATTTGCATAAAAAAGCACATCCTCAGGGCAAATGTAACATAGGGAAAAAAGTTTTATGTTCTTCATACTCATTCATCTTTCCATTTGTGCTGCCCTTTACAGCACACGTACAAAGTGGAAAGTGTTAAACTTAGTAACAACATAGGTGACGCCTGCTCCAGGCAGATTTTTGAAAAACCTCAGAGATGGTCTCTCGGGCTGAGGAACAGCTTGCAATGCTCCAGTAGGAGGTGGCTTCCCTCAAAAAGTCTGTGGCCGAACTCCAAACAATCTCGGATCACATGGAGGAAAGGATGGAAGATGCTGAGGGGAGTTCTAGAAGGAATAACATTCGCTTTGTGGGCTTCCCTGAAAGAGCGGAGGGTTCTTCTGTGGAGCTCTTCCTAGAGGACTGGATCACGAAGGCCCTGAAACCAAAACAAATATCCAAATTCTTTACTATTGAGCGGACCCACTGGGCATTGGCTCCTGTGCCCAAACCTGGGGCGCCGCCTCGTGCAATTATTGCTAGACTATTCAACTTCAGGGATAGAGACGGGATGCTGCAACATGTCCATGCTCACGGCACCCTACAGTTTGAAGGCAGGAATACTATGATCTTCCCAGACTACACGGGAAAGGTGCAGAATCTTTGCAGGGACTTTATGTCCATAAACAACAGCTCAGGGAGCACAACCTCCGATACACTGTCATGTTCCCTGCAAAACTGAGAGTACAGTATGAAGGGAAGGTGTACTTTTTTGTAACTCCTGAGGAGACCGGAGACTGGCTGGTCACACTAGGCAGACCTGGAGTCCTGCCAGCTGTATAACAGCCAAATCCAGACACCCCTCGGCGGATATGACTCCACGTTCCAGCATCTGCCAGACTGGAAAAATCCTGGTGTGCCCAGATGGAACTTTAGAGGATTTTAACTTTGTGCCCGACACTCGAGAATCTTTTCAAGCGCACAAGGGAGTCAGAGACTATTGTAGTGATGCCACGGATCAGGAACTGTAGTGATCCATATGCAGACTGACTATGTAATATGTCTCACAGGTGTTATACAAGTACTATGCTGCCTCCCCTCTATGGCTTTCACCCCCCCCCCCCTATTTTTGCTCTTTCTTTTTGTAGAGATGATGTCTGGGAGGGGGTAACGGTTTGGGAGGATGTTTATGTCTATTTGATTGTGCCTATGGGCAATGATTGTTGGGAGAGTGGCATGTATGACTGCCTCCTAGACTTAGTCACGATATCTCATAGTTAGTTCCACGTAGACAACCACTGTTGCTGGAAAGGGCTTTGTTGGGCTATGGTCCTTTCCAGACAGTTGAGGGGGCTTGCCAGGCCCTCAACTCAATGCGATTAGTTTTGTTGAGGCTCTGGCCTCTGAGGGGGGTGGGGCGGTTGGACCTAGGTGTTGCCCTTGACAGTTGTGACCGCAGTTATTTGGACTCACTGTTCATCGGTGGGAGTTGTTTTGAATTAACTTTGTTTGTTGATAGAGAAAAGGTGATTGTGGGTGACTGGCTCTACAATGATGGATCAAGATACAGACTGTATTGTGTGTTTGTGGGGAGGGGACAATTTGACTGTGGAGCACAGTGGGACGCAGTTGTGCTTTATTGTAAGAGTTATGGCTACTGCCTCAAAATTATCCACCTGAAATGTCAGGGGATTGGGGCAGCCCATTAAACGTCACAGAGTGTACTCTTATCTAAGGCACTATAGGATCACCATGGCTTTCCAGCAAGAGACTCACTCTTGGGAAGCATGTATTAAACAACTACTATGTAAGTGGGGGGACAACTATTTGCTACTTTGTACTCCAGCTATGCTGGGGGGCCCTGATTCGGATTGCACCTGGAGTCTCCTTTGTGGCTAAGGGAGTTAAAATTGACCCACAGGGTCAATATGTAATAGTCTCTGGGGCACTGGACTCCAGTGTCGTCTGTTTGATAAATGTGTATGCCCCTATTGTAGATGACCCTGGGTTCTATAGGACAGTGATGAGAGCTGCCACAGAGTATATGGGACCTGGGACAATGCTGTCGGGGGACCTCAGCTGTGTTCTGGATGGAAGCTTGGACCAGTTGCCCCCTTGCTGGCCTACCAAGCCCACGATGACTAACACTCTCAGGGAGACTATACTGGGGCTAGGACTACAGGATATCTTGAGAGTGTGTTTCCCTTAATCTAAAGTTTATTCATACTATGTGCCTGCCACGGGGATCCACAGCCACATATACTATTGCCTACCTTCTGGTGCCTTGAGATGCAATATGTGACTGATGTCTCTTATCTGGTGCGATATCTTTGAGATCACTTGCCCCTACTGCTCACTTTTTGGATGAGTGGGGATGCCCAGAAGTTACTATTGTGGAGACTGCGTGCGGAGGCCCTGTCAGACCAGGTGTTTGCTGCTGTGGGGACTGATGCCCTTGATCATTATTTTGTTGAGAATTAGGGTAGTGCAAGATCAAGGGCAGTAGAATGGGAAGCTATGAAAGTTGTGTTGCAGCACAAATACTTGAACGTTTCGTATGGTGTGAGGCAGCAGTTGAACAGGTCCCTGGATGCTCTGGAGAAACTTTTGGGCATCCTGGACAAGGAGGTAATTGAGTGACCCCAGTGTTTGACTGAATAGAATGATTGTAAACGTGACCTGCTTGAAACATGGGACAGATTAGATATGTTTGTCCCCTCTACCTACAAATGGAAGCTTCCATTTAGAGGGGGACAAAGCTAATTGGATGCTGGCCACACTCCTCCAGAGTGAAACATGGTACCCTGCCATTACAGGGATCCGAGATGCACAGGGTTGGATGGCAAACACACAGCATGGTACTGTGGGGGTAGTTGTAGATCACTTGAAGTCATTGTATACAGTGCCACCTGAAGATGTACCTTCAGCGGGAGCAACATACCTAGCTGACTTACAGATGACTTCACTAACAAGGGAGGATGGTGATTCGGTTTAGGAGATTTATCATGAGGCTTATGAAAAAGGACTGCTCCCTGTCTCTATGAGAGAGGCGTTTGTTGTCGTTATCCCTAAACCCTAAACCCACCAGGAAGTGAGATAGTGTCTTCTTACAGCCCCCAGTCGATGCTTAATGTAGACTCAAAATTTCTTAGCAAGGTCCAGGGAAAGCAGTTGATAATACACCTCTCGAAGTTGGTCCATGTGAACGAATGCTGGTTTATACCCAGGAAAAAAACCACTGTGCAATTTGAGGAGGTTGTCCCTAGTCCTGCTTGCGCCGACTATGGCGGAAGTCCAATATGCATTAGCACCTCTGGATATTAAACAAGCATTCAACTCCCCCTCACAGATTTTTTGTGGAGGGTTTTGCGGAAAGTGGGCATTGAAGAGACGTATGTCCGTTGGGTGCAGTTGCTCTAGAGGGCCCCCATTGGGAGGGTGATGAGGAGGTGAACAGTATTGAGGCAGTTCCCCCTGCAAAGAGGTACCAAACAGGGCTGTCCCCTGTTGCCCCTGGTCTTTGCTTTAGCAAGGGAGCCAATGGTGTGTAGGTTGTGCCAGGCGCTGTGGGGTTGGGGGATACGGGTGGGAGAAAATACCCATGTAGTTTCCCTATACACAGATGACACATTACTTTACTTACACCAACCAATATATTCAGTGCCAATCATGTTGGCTGTGCTAGATGAGTTTGGTGATGTGTTCAGGATGAGCCATAACAGAACCAAATCAAAATGTTCCCATGAGGCAGCGGGTCTGTACAGGCAAGCAGGACTTGCCACATTGAGACCTCCCGTTGGAGTTGAAGATGGTCAGGTACCTTGGGATCAGGCTTACACATAGCGTGGCGGAGTTCAAGGCCATAGCGCAGCGGAGTTCAAGGCCAGAAACATAGGCAGAGAGGTGGAAAGCCTGAAACCTATGGTGGAATGCTGGAATGCAC
Organism: Pleurodeles waltl; assembly: GCF_031143425.1. NCBI lineage: Eukaryota > Metazoa > Chordata > Amphibia > Caudata > Salamandridae > Pleurodeles > Pleurodeles waltl. The sequence goes on along the minus strand of NC_090448.1, from coordinate 415,410,989 downwards.
TCCCTGTCTCACTAATGGGGAAGCTGGAACTAGTAAAAATGATCATACTGCCACAGTGCTGATAGGTGTTCAAAGGGACTCTGTAAGAGATCTGTAAACAAATCTTTGTAGAACTGCACAGACTGCTCATTGAATTATTGTGGGCCTCCACAAGGAAGAAAGTTAGCGTAGCCATCCTCAAACATTACTGGCGTGCAAGAGGTCTCAAATTGCACAACCTTTACTGTATTACCTGGCAGCACAGCTGCAGCATGTGGTTCACTGGCTTGATGAGCACGAGAACTGGGAGGGAAGGCTACTGAGAGGTACGTGTGGCGACATCCCCCTGCTTAACTTTTAGTGATGGTGGCGAGAGGCCCGGATACACTGCCATTTGTGGTCCGGCAGGTATGCAGTGAGTGCGAAACAGCGGTCAAATATGCTCTGAAGAGGGCCCCTTATGCGCCGGATATGCCCATCTGGACATTGTGTCCCTTTTAGCTCATTGTTCAGACAATGTCAATTGACAGGTGAAGAACTGGTGAATGTGAGCTCTTGAGAGACCTTTATCCAAATGATAGATTTATCATGATGACAGACGATATAGAAACATTCCAGTTGGGAACAGGACAGATTTTACAATTTGCAAAAATTGGGGCAATGCCCCGCAGCATATGGCCATCCTTCTCTGAGGTCCCCAGCATCTTCCTGACCTTAGGACTGCTGCTAAATATGGCTGGTGGCCAGAGACTGATCTCACATATATACAGAGCACTGAGAGAGGATATGCCTCTGTGTGCACGGCCAGTGCAGGCCAAGTAGCAGGATGCATTGGAGGCTCCCCTCTTGACTAAATACTGTGAGGAGATCCGTGAAGGGGTGAAAACTACCTCCACCAATGCACGGTTTCAACTACTTCAATATAATGTAGTGCACCATGTTTATCTCACTTCGAGCACACTCCATGCTATATACGCAGCGTGGCCTTCTTCCTGCCTCTGCTGCTCTGAGCAGGGGGCAGACTTCCTAAACATGATTTGGGATGTTCGGTGCATATGGACTATTTCATAACAATCCTTAAGAGTATAAACGCGGCCTCGCAGTTGGTTGTCCCTAGCGATGTGAGAAAGAGCCTGCCGGGTCTGATCCCAGTCAGGAAAATGAAGAAACCTAGTAGTAAACATCTTGGTTGGGCTTGGTTTTGGCCAAACGTAGAATTGCCATACACTGGCTTTCCCCCGCTTCATGCGTTGTAAAAGACTAGTTAAGAGACATGGCTGAATGGGCGATGGCTGAATAGTGTCATATGCATAAAACACGCAGAGATAATAAACTGACTTGAGAGTCTGGGCAGCAATGCTCCTAGTGCTCTTAGAGCACCAAGATGCACTGCTTTCATAGATGTGTACACTGGTGTGAGCTGCCTTGCCCTGCACGAGCGACCTGGGGTATGGATAAGAATGGAAGTGGAGGCAGTTTGACGCAGAGCCAGTGCTTCACTTTGCTGTCCCCACACAGCACATAGAATTGAATACATGATGATTGATGAAATTGATTGATTCACTGGAGCCGGAGAAGAGGAGGGTGGTGGCAGGTTATTGATTTATCTGCTAACTGTAAAGTTTGCAGATTGTTCAAATGGAAAGCATTCTACTGTTGTATGTGAAATAAAAAATGCTAATAAAAATGTATACCATAAAAAAATACAGGGGACCGTTTAGTATAAAATCTTGCTTGACATTGCACAAAACCCACTGCACTATGGTCCATGGGCATGTGAGTTGGCGAAAGGAGGCCTTAAGTGCACCAGCGCTTAGTGGGAGAACCACAGTAACGTATCTTAGTAGATATTTCACTGCTGTCCTCTCTCCCTTTCATTGCAGTGCAACAACTTTGATGACTGTGCTACATTGTGTGAAAACTTAGCAGATCTGCTGCTTCATTTCTCTAGAACCAAGCAATCTTAGCATATAGGTGGGCAATATGACATTGTTGGTCAGGTGACCGCCACGCTGGTGGTGGCCGTAGTACCGCTGCCAGGCCAGCAGTAATGACTGCCAAATTATGACCATGGCGGCAATCCCTCCCGTAGACAGCCAGTGAATCACCCCAACCCCCAGTGCGGAACGACAACTGAACACAGTGGAAGCAATCTCCAGGCAGGCGGAAGACAAGGATCTGCCCACCATATTATGACATAGCACACCACCAGTATTTCCGAGGCGGTAGCAACGCCATCAAAAGCCTGGCAGAAACACATCTTATAAAAGGAGACACTCACCTCCAGGGACACAGAGGAGTCCGCGGCTGCCATGGAACCAGAACTGGAAGTCTTCCCGATGCTGTACCATGCCATGGCCGTCCAGGAGCACCAACGCTGACGAAGACAATGACGCTGAGTACAGCCGCCTAGCACACAAGGGAGGGACACAGGGGAGAGTGACACACATACGCACAACACACACCACATACCCAGAACTATCTGCAGAGTAAATCGACAGTAACAGAACCGAGGAGCAAAGAAAGCTAGGACACATAACTCTGTTCCAACCACTGTAATCCTGTTGGATGAAGAGCTCAAATCCAAATAAATTAGATATACATATTTACAGGCAGGGCCATTGGCCAGTCCAATAGGATCAATGGGGCAGGGTGTGGAAGGAGGTATGGGAGTGGAGGAAGAGGGAGTGGTTGTAGGAGGAGGTGGTGTGCTGGACTTGGGTGCAGGTGCATGGACAGTGTGTGTGTGTTAGTTGGTCTGAGGGCGAGCATTTGTATGTCTTTGGAGGGATGCAGACAGGGTGGGGGAGGTCAAACAGGACATGTGGATGGTTGTTGTGGTGTTCGAAAGCGAGGTGGGTGTGCTGCATGAGGTGGTGGTGACTGCACCTGTGGTGTGTGGGGTGCATGTCTGCGGGTCTGCTGTTGTGGTGACTGTGGGCAAGGCTGTGCAAGTGGCAGGATCTGGGACTGTTGATGCTGTGCATGCAGGTGTGAGTGCTGATGTGACTGTGAGGGAGAAGGAGGAGGGGGAGACAGTGGAGGCAGTGGCGGATGTGTTTGCATCTGAGTGTTGGCTCTGTGTGTGCTTGTGGACTGAAGTGTGGTGCCTGTGTTTGTCTGTGCGAGTCTTGTCTGTTGTTTTGGGTGCATGCTTGTTAGAATGTGTGCGTGGGATGGGTTTGGGAGAGAGGAGACTGGGACTGGGATGAGGTAGTTGGAGGGGGGATGGAAGAAACAGGGATACTGGCTGCCGTCAGAGAGGAGACCAGAGCCTGAAACGATCTCTGTAGGGCTGCCAAGCCACTGTGAATGCCCTCCAGGAAGGCACTGCATTGCTGCATCTGGGATGCGAGCCCCTGGATGGCATTCACTATGGTTGACTGCCCTACAGAGATGGCTCTCAGGAGGTCAATAGCCTCCGCACTGAGGGCAGCAGGGCTGACTGGGGCAGGGCCTGAGGTGCCTGGGGTGAAGGAGACACCCACCCTCCTGGGTGAGTGGGCACGGGCAACTGGGTGGGGGGTTACTGGGAGGGCAGTGCTGGTATGAGGTGTGGCGGAAGATCCTGTAGCTGGGGTGGGGCCAGAGGGGTCCGCCACCACCAGGTAGCTCCCATCAGAGGAGGAATCAGAGTCAGTTGTATCAGCTCCTGTCCCCCCTGTGGTGCTTCCCTCGCCATCCATCCCACTGGTCCCCTCGGTGTCGGTGGACTCTGCCTCCTAGGTCCCGTGGGCTGCAGCTCCCTCACTCACTGGTGCCCCTGCTCCTTCGCTAGATGATTCTAATGCACACATGGACAGGATGACAAAAGGAGAGGGGGGGAGAAAGAAAGGGAGCACAGGTTCAATCATAGCACCAACATCACAGATGGCATACATATCACTATCACTCACTGGGACTAAGAATGGGCCATATGGACCACACTGGCATACCATTGGCAAGGTACTACAGCAGGGGGGACCCAAACACTGCCATCTGCACACCTACTGGGACCAATTAAGCCCTGTCTGCAATGAAAAGCCAGCTACCTATTAAAAATATGCATTACACCCAAACTACCTAAGCTGAACCACGCAGCAATGTTTAAACTGGCATATTGGGGCATCCACTGACTAGAACCCTCCCCCCAAATCCCATGCCAGGCAACAAATGATGGGGTTGTCACACACACTCTACTCACCCCTTTGTGGCTGCTGTGATGCCCTCAAGCGCCCATCCAGCTCTGGGTAGGCCCCTGCCAGTATGCGGGCCATTAGAGGGGTCAGGTTCTGACGGGCATCCCTTTCTCGTTGGGAGGCCGTCCCCAGCTTGTCCTCTGCAGTCTTCTGGGCCCAGCGTCTTTGGTCCTCCCACTGTTTCCTGCAGTGGGTGCACTGCCAGCTATGGACCCCCAGAGTCTGCTCATCCTTGGTGATGGCATGCCACAACCCCTTCTTCTGATGGGCGCTGACCTGCAGAGGAAACTCAGACAGAGGGACACCATGAACCATACAATCCAGCCTGTCACACATAAGGCCTACATACTGCATTTGCCCCTCATCAAGCACACACATGACCCGTACCTCTGCATTCACACTGCCACCAGCCATACCCCCCCAAAATGACACACTGCCTGCACACACACACATCTACATGCAGCCATGCCACATGCAACGTACCCATGATGTACTCACCTGTTGGTCTGGAGGCCCATACAACTGCCCCTACAGGGGTAGGACCCCAACCACAAGCATAGCATGGGCCATGGCAGGTACCAGACACAGGTCACAGCAGCACACACACAGTGGAGATGTAGTCCAGTGGAAACTCAGGAATCAAGTGAAGTAGTAGGAAGAAAATGGCAGTAACGATCTCAGCTGAGAACACCACCACCACCGGCGTTGATCATCATTGGTTCCGGTACTCCATAGAGCCCCATGTTAGCCAATGAGGAATAGCACGGCGGTGAATGCCGCCTCCTGCCATGACGCCTAACACCAGCGGAGTGAGGTCAATTCCAACAGTCCCTGCATACAGGACAAGCGATTGCCATTTCCTACTGCTAGTACACATGTATTGATTTAAAAGTGCGTCATTGGGTCGACTGTTACACACCTAGACAATTCTAGTGTCCAACATACAAACATCCTCTGTGTACTCTGATGTTGTGTGTTCATAGTTCTTGTTGTCACTCCCTTCTTACTTTTGTGTCACTTAGGTACCAACCACGGCGGAGGAATAGGAGGAGGTGGCAAGCACACGTGTACAGATTCCTTGGGGACTTGGTTACACTGGAGGCCAGGCACATCATACTCGCCTATCGTCTGGACAGGGCCACAATCACAGAGCTGTGTGCACAATTGGAGCGTGATCTGCTACCTGCTATCCGTTGCACCACAGTAATATCCCCTCTTGTGCAGGTACTATCAGTGCTCCATTTCCTGGCAACAGGCTCTTTCCAGGTGACAGGGGGTTTGGCTGCAGAAATGTCACAGCCAATGTTCTCTATTGTGCTTGCAAGGGTTTTGCCTGCCTTGCTTAACACATGTGCAGCTACATTGCAGTCCCCCAGGTAGATGATTTGTCCACTGTTAAGGCTGGATTCTATGCAATGGGACGCATACCACATGTGATTGGGGCCATTGACAGCACCCATATTGCCTTACTCTCCCCCAGAGCCAATGAACAGGTGTACAGGAATAGGAAGAGTTTCCACTCACTCAATTTCCAGATGGTGTGCCTTGCTGACCAGTGCATCTCCCACATCACTGCCAAGTATCCTGGGTCAGTGCTAGATGCCTTTGTCCAGAGGAATAGCAGTGTTCCACAGCTGATGGCACAACTACAGAGGCACAGAGTGTGGCTTATAGGTGAGCCTGTGTCCCCACCCAGTGTATGACAGTGTATGGCTTCAGGAGTCATACCCCATGCCATTGTGCAAGGCTAATATGTGTCCCTCACTTCTTCCAGGTGACTCCAGCTACCCAAACCTGTCCTGGCTCTTGACCCCTGTCAGGAATCTGAGAACAGGGGCTGAGAATAGGTATAATGATGCTCATGGGTGTACCAGGTGAATTGTTGAAAGGGCCTTCGGTCTCCTGAAGGCCAGGTTCAGGTGCCTCCATCTGACAGGTGGATCCCTGTGCTACTCCCCTGAGATGGTCTGCAAGATTGTTGTTGTGTGCTGCATGTTGCACAATTTGGCCCTCAGACACCATGTGCCCTATCTGCACGAGGGGCAGGTGACAATGCACCTGCGGCAGCTGTGGGCAGTGAGGAGGAGGGGGAGGATGTGGACAACAGGACACATATAATACAGCAGTACTTCCTATGACACTTAGGTAAGACTGATGAACTAAACATTTCTCCAATTAAGTGTTGTGCTGTGTGGCTGTGGCATAATGCCAGTCACTACCTTTGTATCCCAACTGACTGTCACCTATGCCTTCCCTTATTGCAGATGTTGGTGTGGTTACAACAGTGTAATGCTGTGATATGTACAGACTGCTGAGACACATATGTAGGATGGATCAACATATTACAGGACATTTGCACAGGATCATGCAGTTCTATACAGTTCAATACATTGTACATGTCCCTCATATAAAGCACTATTACTCAAGTTGTGTCCAAGGGTGTTTATTAATAAATTAGGTATACAATGGAAAGTGCAATAGAGTGGGGTGATGGTTGGGAAAGTCCAGTGTAGTGGGCTAGTGTGTTTGTAGCACAGGTCCAGTGTCCAAGGGGCCATAGGAAGGGGCGCAATGGCAGTTTAATCTGGCTATGGTGACACAGTGGATCACAAGGGGGAAATTCTGGAGGGGCTCATTTCCTGGCAGTGGTTTGGGTCTTGGCAACTGTCTCTGGTGTCTGTCTGGGTCGCAGGGAACGTTTGCGGGTGGTTCACCTTCTGCAGGGGGAGGAGTGCTGGTGGCCTGTGGGTCCTGTCCAATAACTGCAGCAGATGTGGAGGGCTGGTCAGTACACTGGCTAGTGGTAGGGGCCCGCTGGTGTGCTGTCTACTCCTGCATGATGTTGGCCATGTCACCCAGCACCCCTGCAATGGAGGCCATGCTGATATTCAAGACCTGCAATTGTTGCATGACCTCCTGGTGGTGTTCCCCCTGCAGCCGCTGGTTCTCCTGCATGATGTTGAGCACCTGACCCATCCTGTCCTGGGATTGTTGATACGCCCCCAGGACATTTGTAAGTGCCTCCTGGGCAGTTGGTTCCCTGGGCCTGTCCTCTTCCTGGTGCACAGCTGTCCTCTGACTGTCCCTGGCACCCTGTGCCTGTGTCCCCTGAACGCTGTGCCCACTCTCACTGACACCAGGATCCTCATAGTCTTGCCTGTGTGGTGTGGACTCGGGTTCCTGTACAGGTGGACACACTACTGATTGACGTGTCCTGGGGACAAAGGTTTGAGGGCATTGGCTGGCTGCTGTGGTGTTAGATTTTGAGGGGGGGCTCTGTGGTGGACTGGCTGTGGGATGGGGTAGCCGACTGACCAGTGGTCCCTGATGGGCCAGGGAGTTCATCCAGATCTCCTGAGTTGCTGTCATCACTAGGGGCATCTTCTGGTGGGGGACTGGGAAGCTGTGGCACCTCCTCGACGCTGACATTGACAGGGGCACCTTTGGGGATGTAAGTGATGTGTTATGGTACTTGTCTGTGACATACTCCGCATTCCTAGTTTTCCCAATCACAAAGTTGTTGTCCTCCCACCTTTGGTGTTGCGTGGTGATGGATTGTGGGATTGTTAGTTCTCCATGCTGTGCATGCATTGGTGGTGGGTGTGCATGCAGAGCTAGAAGGGATGTGCATGCAGTGGGTATGGCATGCAGGGCTTGGCATTTATGTTTGGTAACTGGGGTGGTGCACTATGTGGGATTGAGTGGGGTGAAGGGAGTCAGGGTGAGGGGTCAAGATGGGAAGCAGGAATGGGGGTTTGATAGGTTGTAAATGGTGACTCACCAGTGTCCAGTCCTCCGGCTACTCCAGTGAGGCCCTCAGGATGCAGTATTGCCAAGACTCACTCCTCCTATGCTATCAGCTGTGGGGGAGGAAGTGGGGTCCACCGCCAGTCCTCCTGATGGCAAGCTGGTGCCTTGCAGCAATGGAATGCACCTTCCCCCGTTGGTTGTTCCACCTGTTCCTTATGTCATCCCTTGTGCGTGGATGTTGTCCCACGGCGTTCACCCTGCCCACGATTCTCTGCCATAGCTCCAGCTTCCTGGCAATGGAGATCTGCTGTACCAGTGCTGTGGCTCTACCCTGACTATTTCCTCCATCATGGGTCGCAACTCCTCATCAGTGAACCGGGGGTGCCTTTGTGAGGACATGGGTGTTGTGTGGTGTGTGTGTTGTGCAGAGGGTGATGTGTGATGTGGTGGGGTATTTGGTGTATGGTGCGTGACGGATGAATGGATAATTGTGGTATGTGTGTGCAATTCTCTCTGGGATTGGCATAGCAAGGTGTAGCAGTCCTCTTATGTTTGCATAGGTTTGTGGGTGATGTGGGGTGTTTCATAGCACTGTTGGTGGGTGTGCGGGATGTGTGTATTTGTGTCAGGTGTGGGTTTTTGGTTCTGGCCAATGTTGTCTTGTTTTGTTTTTGGGTGGACATATCCACTGCGTCGGTGTGCACCAACAATGGTTTACCGCAGTTGAATGTCCGCTGTGGTGATTGGTGTCATTATTTGGAGGGCGTTGTTTTGGTGGCGTAACGATATGGGTGGTAGTTCAGACAGTTTATCGCGTTCAGTGGGTCTGGCGGATTTGTGGTTGTGGCTAGTTTCTGTCAGTTTTGTGTGTATGTTTTATAATCTGGCGGGCAGATGTTCACCTCTGCAGCGGTATGTTGGTGGCAGCCAACGCAGCAGTATTCGGAATTTACCGCCAGTGTCATAATGAGGGCCATAATGTCTATTAGTATGGATGACATGTAACTCTTACACCTTGCAGCTCTCATTGTTTTATATACCATTGCCACCTATACATTGATTTACACACTTGTATGATTCTGTGCATCTGTATAATATATGTGTGTGTGTGTGTGTGTGTGAGGTAAAGTACTCTGACACCTTCACATTAGTATGAGTATTGCTACAAAAGAATTTGAATAAATGAGAGAGGGGCTAAGGCTAAGAAGAAATGAGGGGCATAGTTGGGGAGTGGCAGTAAGGGAATCCATGGAGAGGGAAGCCTTTGGGGAGGCTATAGTGTCCCATGGTTTCTGCTAGCGCTTACACCAGCCCTCTTCAAGGCAAAAGAAACAAGTGACGGAATTGTGGGCTATAAGTAAACATTCAAAGGGTTTATCAGGCAGTGCGGTTACAAAGGACTTATGTCCCGCTGAAATTACTTTCTTGGCCTTTATTGCTTAGATTCTGTGATTATGGATAGCTGTAAAGTGTCTCACTGACAGATGTTTTGTGAAGCAGTTCTGCATTATTTTATGTAATGAAAGCCCTTTCTATGAAAGTAGAAAAGTACGTTCCTGGGTCCATCTGGTAAACTGTGCTTAGATGATGAGCCAACAACACGAAAAGGTGCCCCTTCAGCAATTACATATACACAACTCAAATGTTAATTTTAGAACTGAATGTAGATGAGAAACAATATTAGGAAAAACCATGGGAGAAAGGGCAGAAGAGTTACAATTAAAGAAGGGCATAAATGCATATATAGCTATTACAAAAACGATACTATCCATATATAACAATGCATTTATCACTACTTATGTTATTATGACAAACAACAACATAAAAACCAGACAAAAAGATAAACAACAAAAGGAAAGGCAGAGCACACTGAAGCAAAAAAAGGCTGATTTCTCAAAGTCTATGCATAAGAGAAAAACCTAAAATTATTTGCAGTGGAACCAGCCTCTTCGATGGTTAATTTGATGTTTCTGTCCCTTTTAGGCAGTCATCAGGACTATCATTAGGAGAGTTTTTGGGTCAAAAAGAACCTATATAGATTTTGCACCTGGCACCTAATCTATACACGCTGTGTCAGTTATAGAGGTGCATCGAGCTGGAGCATGTCAACTCACTTGTCCCCAAAAAGAAGAGGAATGGACCATTGCCCCATTAACAAGCAGACTCCATGGAAACTTGTGTTGTCTATTCAGCATCTCCTCTAAGCGGGTACACAGATCATCACAAAAAACCTGTCATACATTTAGAAATTATTTAAATATTTAGTGAAATATCCCAAGCTCTGTCTCAGACCAGTCATTCCTCTGAGCAAGAATCACATGTTCAGAATAGAAACTGAAACAGGAGCCTTAGTTTCGATATCTTTTCTGAATATGCAACCAGGTAATTTTTGACAATCTGTGGTCTCACTCAGATAAATTATTGATCTGAGAGGGAGTTAGGAATGTAATTACTATGGCTCCTATTTAAATAATTTCTAAATGTGCACTAAGGCCCTCATTACAACCCTGGTGGTCGGTGAATAAACGGCGGTAATACTGCCAACAGGCCGGCGGTAAGAAAAATAGAATTCTGACCACGGCGGAAACCGCCAACACATACAGCCACTTTAACACTCCGACCGCCATGGTAGTAGCAACAAACACCGCGGCGGTAACCGGCAACAGCCAGGCGGAAGACAATGTACCGCCCACACTATTATGACACACCAATTCGCCACCTTTTCCGGGGCGGTACCAACGCCATCAAAAGCACGGCGGAAACAGTACACAGAAGGGAAATTACTCACCTCTCGACACACAAGGAAGAACCACGACGCCATGGAGCCCGAACTGCACATATTTCCAATGCTGGTCTACCTCCTCCTACACCAGGAACACGAACGGCGGTGAAGACGACCACGGTGAGTACTGCACCTAGTACACAAGGGAGGGGGGGGAGGAAAAAGAGAGTGACACACACACACGCAATACACAACACCCCCACCCCCACCGCCAACACCATACACACAAAGAGATGCAACAACATCACATATACACCCCGTAACCCTCAGGAAAAATGCAAGGACAAAAGGAATTGATTAAAGTGGGTGTAATATTACAAATTTAGATATATATGTCCTGAAAGCAATAAACAGTATGTACAATATATACAGATGGAGGGACAATGCCCACTCCAAAATGTCCGTGGCCCACAGTGCCATAACACATAGGCCACGGCCACACTTGACTCATGCCTCAATACGGAGAGAACACTGCAGGGGCATCAGGTCGAAAACACACAGGCACCTCAGGGGGACGGGGAATGGGGGAGCACCTCAGCCAGAAGATGGTACAATGCCACTGCTCCTGGAGGGGGCTATATGCCCTCTGCAATGTCCTAGGGAGTGCAAAGCCACAGTCTCTCAAGTGGGTGGTTTGCCCACTGATTGGTCCTGGGGAGTGCAAAGCCACAGTCTCTCTAGTGGATGGCTTCTCCACTGGTTCTGGAGGGGGCATTGTGCCCAGTGTGCTTCATCCTAGCAAGGAGAGGGTGAGTGGATGCCTTCTTCCACTGGTTCTGGAGGGGGCTTTGTGCCCAGTGTGCTTCATCCTGCCAAGGAGGGGGTGAGTGGATGCCATCTTCCACTGGTTCTGGAAGGGGCTTTGTGCCCAGTGTGCTTCATCCTGCCAAGGAGGGGGTGAGTGGATGCCTTCTTCCACTGGTTTTGGAGGGGGCTTTGTGCCCAGTGTGCTTCATCCTGCCACGGAGGGGTTGAGTGGATGCCTTCTTCCACTGGTTCTGGAGGGGGCTTTGTGCCCTGTGATGCTGATCCTGGATGGTGGAAGGTCACTGTCTCTCACCCGGGTGTCACACCTACAGGTGTTGCAGGGGCCAGGACGCCCTACAGCCCATGTAGACATGACTACACACTGCTCGCCGGCGGTGACAGCTGCTCAGTGGATGGCAGTTGCGCTGCAGGTGGCAGTGCTTTCAGTGGTTGGGGGAGGCTCCAGCCCTTCCCCTGCAGCCTTGGACGGCTGCCCACTGGGGCTGCTGCTGCTGGCAGTGGTGCTGCTGGCAGTGGTGCAGGTGGCGGTGCTGCTGGCAGTGCAGGTGGCCGTGCTGCCGGCGGTGCAGGTGGCGGTGCTGTCAGTGGTGGGGGGAGGCTCCAGCCCTTCCCCTGCAGCCCCGGACGGCTGCCCACTGGGGCTGCTGCTGCTGGCAGTGGTGCTGCTAGCAGTGGTGCAGGTGGTGGTGCTGCTGGCAGTGCAGGTGGCAGTGCTGCCAGCGGTGCAGGTGGCGGTGCTGTCAGTGGTGGGGGGAGGCTCCAGCCCTTCCCCTGCAGCCTCGGACGGCTGCCCACTGGGGCTGCTGCTGCTGGCAGTGGTGCTGTTGGCGGTGCAGTTGGCGGTGCAGTCAGTGAGGGGGGCTCCAGCCCTTCTCCTGCAGCCTCGGACGGCTGAAGTGCATGGCTGGTGTTTTTTGCCCAGATGCTGCTCCAGCCTCAGGCACCAGATCCATCCTGCCTGCGGTGTCAGTTCCCTTCACATTGGCCTTGGCAGCTGCTGTCCCCTTCCTGCCCTTGGCAGATGGTGGTGCCTCCTTGCTTCTACCAGCTGGTGTTCCCTTCCTTCCCTTGATGGCTGGTGTTTCCTCCTTCCCCTTGCTGGCTGGTGGTGCCTCCTTCCCCTTGCTGGCTGGTGGCGCCTCCTTCCCCTTGCTGGCTGGTGGTGCCTCCTTTGTCTTGCTGGCTGGTGTCCCCTTCTTGCCCTTGCTAGCTGGCGGCCCCTTCTTGCCCTTGGCAGGTGGTGCAGGCACACTGGCTGTGCTGACGGGTGCCTCCTTGGAGCCTCTCACACCGTAGCTGCAGGAACTACAGTGGCTGTGGACTGGGTGGCTGAGGTGCTGGCGTGGGTTCTGCCCACCCTGCCCCGAAGTGAAGGACGGGGGGGAGGGGCAGGGAATAGGTCAAGGGTGGAGAGGAAAAGCCTTTTACGGACACTGGGGCTGGAAGAGGGTGAAGGTTTGGGAGTGGAGGAAGAGGAAGTGGTGGTAGGCGGCGTCAGTCTGGTGTGTTTGGGTGCAGGTGCATGGGCTGGATGCTGTTGTGAGGTGGATGGATGTTGGGTGTCTGAGTGCTTGCGTTTGCGTACTTTGGGAGGAGGGGGCACAGGCACAGTGGGAGGGGACACAGAGGACGTGTGCTTGGATGTGGGGGTGGTGACTGCCAGTGAGGAGCGTGTTGTGATAGGTGTGCTGGTGATGGAGGTAGTGGATGAGGATGTAGTGTATGTAGGTGTGAGTGTAGATGTGACTGGGAGGGAGGTGGACGAGGAGGAGGAGGGGGACACAGTGGAGGCAGTGGATGTTGGTACTTCTGCATCTGGATGGTGCTTGTGTGAGTGCCTGTGGGATGAAGTGTGGTGCCTGTGTTTGCCTGAGCCACTTCTGTGTGTTGATTTGGGTGCATGCAGGTCTGAAGGTGTGCTTGGGATAGGCTGGGGTTGGGGGGAATGGGACTGGGTTGAGGAAGTTGGAGGGGGAGGCTAGAGACAGGGACAATGGCTCCCATCAGTGAGTTGGCCAGAGCCTGGAATGCTCTCTGTTGGGCCGCCACGCCAGAGTGAATGCCCTCCAGGTATGCATTTGTTTGTTGCAAATGCCATGCTAGACCCTGGATGGCATTCAGTATGGTTGACTGCCAAACAGAGAGGGATCTCAGGAGGTCAATAGCCTCCTCACTGACGGCAGCAGGGCTGACTGGGGCAGGGCCTGAGGTGCCTGGGGCGAAGGAGATGCCCACCCTCCTGGGTGAGCGGGCACGGGAAACTTGCTGAGGGGCTGCTGGGAGGGCGGTGACGGCTGTACCTGTAGTTGGGGTGGGCACAGAGGTGTCCGCCACCACCAGGGAGCTTCCATCAGAGGAGGTGTCGCTGTCAGAACTCTCCCCTCCTTTCTCCGTCGTGGTGTTCCCCTCGCCCTCCGTCCCACTGGTGCCCAAACCGTCGGTGGATTCGGCCTCCAGGCCCATGTGGGATGCAGCTCCCTCCGTCGCCGGTGCCTCTGCTCCTCCACCAGATGATGCTAATGCACACAAGGACAGGGTGACAAAACAAAAGGGGGGGGGGGGGGGGAGAGACAGAGGATACACTTGGTCAATGCCTGCAACAACACTACCGTTGGCGTACACAACTCACAGGGAACAGCCCTATGCACTAGGCCATGCACTACCAGTTACAATGCTAGTCACCAGGCCATGGGGTACAATGCCTAATGCCATTAGCTACACACCAGGAACCCACAGGACCCTGCCCAGTAGTAGATGCCCACTAACATTATTGGGGTTGAAGTGCATCTGAGCTTGTCCATCATGGAACCTACCCTGCCATGTTCGCCCTGGCCTTGGGGCACCCACAGACCCACATCCCCCACCCAAGTAACACCTTAATGCGTGCAAAGTCATGATTCTGAATCTGTACTCACCCCCTTGTGGCTGCTGTGATGCCTTCAAGCACCCATCCAACTCCTGATAGGCCACCGCCAGGATCCAGAACATCAGGGGGGTCAGGGTGCGACGGGCACCCCTTCCTCGCTCGTTGGGAGGCCAGCCCCAGCTGGGCCTCCACCGTCTTCCTTGCCCAGCGGCACAGGTCCTCCCACCGTTTTCGACAGTGGGTGCACTGCCTATCAAAGACCCCCAGGGTCCGCACCGCCTTGGCGATGGCACGCCAAATACCCTTTTTCTGATGGGCGCTGACCTGCAGAAAAGATACAGCATAAAAGGTATTATTCATACCATCTGGACTGTTATACTCATGGCCCAACATATCCCTCCGATCCCCTTACACACAGACATTGCCCACTGAACATGCAGCACTCTGCCCAGGACCCTTTACACACACAGCACTCCATACATTCATGCCCCACGCATTGTGCTCACAGTGTACTCACCTGTTTGTCTAGAGGACCATAAAGTAAAGGGTACTGGGGTAGGACTCCATCCACTAGTCTCTCCAAATCTTCGGAAGTGAAGGCAGGGGCCCTTTCCCAAGACACTTGAGCTATGGTAACTTCCAGACACAGGTCACAGCAGTACTTGCAGTGTAGGTCCTCTCCTGTTGAAGGTCAGGTAGCAAGTGAGTGAACATATGGAAAATGGCGGTCATGTCCGCAGCGGTGCGTACCGTCACCGCCGGCATACATCACCATTGGCTCCTGGAACCCATAGGCCCCAATAATAACCAATAATGTGTTGCACGGCAGTCATCGACCGCCTCCCACAACGGCGCACAACGCCAGCAAAAATACCTAATTTCCACTTGTCCCTCCTCACAGGTCAGGCGGCCGCCATTTCAGGGGGGCACAGGCCATGGCACGTAACTGCATCACAGCAGTCATAGGCACATCAACGTACCTACACGTTCACATACTGTTTCTGTAAAAAAAGAAAGTCATATTAATCAGAGTATACGTTTGAATATGACCATCTGCTCACCGTTTTTCACCCTAGAGTTCAACCGCTGAGGATGAATAGGAGATGGAGACATACCCCTGTGTACAGACCCCTGGTGGACCTGGCGACAATGGAGGACAGGCACATTATCCTAACCTACAGACTTGATAGGGCCACAATCCAAGAGCTGTGTGCCCAATTGGAGCCAGACCTGATTTCAGCTATCCGCCACCCCACAGGTATCCCCCCTCTAGTGCAGGTCCTGTCAGTGCTCCATTTCTTGGCAAGTAGTTCCTTCCAAGCGACAGTGGCCATGGCATCAGGGATGTCACAGCCTATGTTCTGAAACGTGCTGACCAGAGTGTTATCTGCCCTGATGAAACACATGTGCAGCTACATCGTATTCCCCCGGGTGGAGGATTTGGCAACAGTGAAGGCTGACTTCTATGCAATGGGACATATCCCCAACATCATTGGTGCTATTGATGGTACACGTATTGCCTTTGTCCCACCCCAGAGAAATGAACAGGTGTTCGGGAACCGAAAGAGCTTTCACTCTCTTAATGTGCAGAAGGTGTGTTTGGTGGACCAGTACATCTCCCATGTCAATGCAAAGTATCCTGACTCGGTGCATGATGCCTTTACCTTGAAGAATAGCAGCATCCTGTGTGTGACGTCTCAACTCCAGAGACACAGGGTGTGGCTAATAGGTGAGCCCATGGTCCCCACCCAGTTGATGTAGGTATATGGGTGTGGGGTTGGCCCTAAGGGTGAGTGTCTGGCTAACAGGTATCCCTCGATATTTACAGGTGACTCTGGTTACCCCAAACTCTCATGGCTACTGACCCCAGTGAGGAATCCCAGGACAAGGGCAGAGGAACGTTACAGTGAGGCACAGGCATACAAGGAGGATCATTGAGCGCATCTTTGGCCCCTGGAAAGGCCAGATTCCAGTGCCTGCATCTGACAGGTGGATCCCTGTATTACTCACCCAAGAAGGTGTGCCAGATCATCGTTGCATGTTGCATGTTGCACAACCTGGCCTTGAGACGGCAGGTGCCTTTTCTGCCGGAGGATGAGGCTGGAGATGGTTGTGTGGCAGTGGTGGAGCCTGTGGACAGTGACGAAGAAGAGGCAGAGGAAGAGGATGTGGACAATAGAACTATTATAATTCAACAGTACTTCCAGTGACTCACAGGTAAGACACTAACTTCACCTTTCTTTGCAGTTTTGTGTTGGACATTGTACATGGCAGCCTGATTTTCCTATTTCTATGGCCACTTACTGTACCCTTTGGCATCTCTATTTTCAGATATCTGTGCCCCCACTCTGGCTCCTGGTGTGTTTACTGCTGCCCACTACAGGTCACACATATGTATATATAACTGTGCATTTGAATTGCAATGTTTACAGCTTGTTAAACTAATACATATTTCAATCAATTGACAGACTCCATACTTGTATTTGTTCCAAGGGTGTTTATTTCTGTGATAATATGGGTAGGGGGTATTGCAATGGGCTGGGTTGATGGTGGAGGAATGTCCAGGATAGAGTCCAGTCCATTGGTATCACAGATGCATTGTCCAAGGGGGCATAGGGAGCGGGGCAATGGCAGTTCAAGGTGGACAGGGTGACAGAGTGGGACACAAGGGTGACATTCAGGGGAGTCTTTTTTTCCTGGTGGGGGTCTTGGCAATGTTCTCTGGCTTCTGCCTGGTTCGCAGGGACCTTTTGTGTGGTGGTTCTCCTTCTGCAGGGGGAGGGGTGTTGGTGGCCTGTTGTTCCAGTGACGGTGCCTCCTGTCCACTAGCGGCAGCGGAGGTGGAGGGCTGTTCATCGGTGTGGATAGTGTCAGGGGCCTGTTGGTGTGCCACTGCCTCCCTCATGGTGTTGGCCATGTCTGCCAGCACCCCTGCAATGGTGACCAGGGTGGTGTGAATGTCTCTCAGGTCCTCCCTGATCCCCAGGTACTGTCCCTCCTACAGCCACTGGGTCTCCTGCAGCTTGGCCAGTATCTGGCCCATCGTCTCCTGGGAATGGTGATATGCTCCCAGGATGTTGGTGAGTGCTTCGTGGAGAGTCGGTTCCCTTGGCCTGTCCTCCCCCTGTTGCACAGCAGTCATCCCAGCTTCCCTGCTGTCCTGTGCCTCTGTCCCCTGAACTGTGTGCCCACTGCTACTGACCCCAGGTCCCTGATCCTCCTGTGTTTGTGGGGTTGCCTGGAGTCCCTGTAGTGGTGGACACACTGCTGATTGACATATCCTGGAGACTGTGGTATGGGCCTGCGGGGTGGGTGCTTGGTGGTGTTTCCTGAGGCGGGAGGCTCTGTGGTGGTTTGGGACTGTGGCTGGGGCAACCGACTGTCCAGAGGTCCCTGATGGGCCAGGTTGATCATCCTGATCCAGGTGTGCAGAGCTGCTGTCATCACTGAGGGCCTCTTCTGGGGGGGGGGCTGGATGTTGCTGGCACCTCCTCTCCGGTGACATTGTGTGTGGGTCCTGTGGAGATGTAAATGCAGTGTTATTGTTACTGCATGTGACATCTTGTGCATGGGTATGTTTCCCCCTATGGTTGTTATTACCAAGGCAGCTTTGGCTTGTGTGAGTTGTGATTTGGTTGGCTAAGTGATTGTCACTAGTGTGCATGCTGTGGTGATGTGTGTCCATGTAGGTCTGTGATGGGGGTCTATGCATTGGTGTTGCATGCAGGGATTGGTATTGGGATGGGTGGGTTGTGATGGTGGGGTATATGTGAGGTGGTGGAGTGACGGGGTGAGGGTAGGGGTAGGAGTTTGTGATGGCATGCAGGTGGGGGGGGTGAAAGTAGTAAAGATATGACTTACCAGAGTCCAGTCCTCCTGCTACTCCTGCCAGGCACTCAGGATGCATGATCGCCAAGACTTGCTCCTCCCATGTTGTTAGTTGTTGGGGAGGAGGTGGAGGTCCACCGCCAGTCCTCTGTACAGCTAGCTGGTGTCTTGCTACCACAGAATGCACCTTCCCCCATAGGTCATTCCACCTCTTCCTGATGTCATCCCTTGTTCTGGGGTGCTGTCCCACGGAGTTGACCCTGTCCACGACTCTCCGTCATAGCTCCATCTTCCTAGCAATGGACGTCTGCTGCACCTGTGATCTGAAGAGCTGTGGCTCAACCTGGATGATTTCCTCCACCATGACCCTTATCTCCTCCTCTGAGAACCTGGGGTGTCTTTGTGGTGCCATGGGTGTAGTGTGTGTGAGTGTGTGTGGGGTGATGTGTTGGGGAGTGTGCTGTGATGTGCATGGATGGTGTATGGGTGATGGTGTTCTGTGGCTCTGATTCAGTGGGTGCTCCTGGCGTGTCTCTCTCTCAGTTGTCAAATTTTTTTTCCGTAAAAGGGTTGTGGGTAGTGTGTGTGTGTGTGTGTCTTATAGTGGTGTGTGTGTGTGGTGTGTGTGTGTGTCAGGTGTGTGTAGTTTGAATTGACCAATGTGGTGGTGTATTGTTAGGTTGTGTTTATTTTGAGTGTGGCGGTCTGTACCGACAATAGTTTACCGCGGTTGAATGACCGCCATGGTGATTTGTGGGTCATAATGCTGTGGGCGTATTTCTGTTGGCGTAACGGTGTGGGCTATGGTACTGCCATTTTATCACTGACCTTTGGGCTGGCGGACTTGTGTGTGTGTCTGTATAGTGGCTGATTTCTATGTGTGGGTCATAATCCGCGTATCGGTATACCACCGCGGTCGCGGTATGTTGGCGGTAGTCAGCATGGTGGTAAGCGGCACTTACCACCAATGTCATAATGAGTGCCTAAGTTTTGTTTTGTGGCGGTCTGTGTACCCGCTCATAGCAGACGGTGAATAGGCATCACAAGTCTGCTTTGAACATGCTTGTTAATGGGACAATGCACTTCTACACCCCTCCCCCCCAATTCGCCCCCGTCACCACCACCACCCCCTCTTTGTTGCGCAGCCTGGAATTCGTTTATAACTTAGCAACAGCGGCTAAGAAAGTCTTTCATTGGCTCATGCTGTCACAGGATTTAGAATCAACGTATTCTAGCAGTGGCTCCCTATGAGAGCCGCATATGACATACAGTAATAGTAAATTAACGGGATGCTTTTCACTAACTAGTCCTGAGTAATATTGTTCTAAGTTATATACAGCACCTAAAGCTCTCAAGTTTCCCAGGTCTATGCAAAAGTCGCTCATCCTGGTATTTGTAATGTATGTATCTCATTATAAAGCCCCACAATGTAAAGAATAAACCTGGGAAGGATGAGCTAGTCCTTCGTGGACCTGGAAACCCGAGGGCTTTGCTGCACCTTATGTGCATGTTTGCAATCGACTCTAATTCCTAATACCACCATGTCACAAAGACAGCAAGCTATAGGCCCTGATTCTGACCCCGGCGGTTCCTTACCGCCGGGGCCGGGGATGCGGGAGCACCGACAACAGGCTGGCGGTGCCCCGCAGGGCATTCTGACCGCGGCGGTTTGGCCGCGGTCAGACAAGGAAAACCGGCGGTCTCCCGCCGGTTTTCCGCTGCCCTTGTGAATCCCCCATGGCGGCGGAGCGTGCTCCGCCGCCATGGGGATTCTGACACCCCCTACCGCCATCCTGTTCCTGGCGGGTCTCCCGCCAGGAACAGGATGGCGGTAGGGGGTGCCGCGGGGCCCCTGGTGGCCCCTGCAGTGCCCATGCCAATGCCATGGGCACTGCAGGGGCCCCCGTAAGAGGGCCCCACTTTGTATTTCAGTGTCTGCTACGCAGACACTGAAATACGCGACGGGTGCCACTGCACCCGTCGCACATACCCACTCCGCCGGCTCCATTCGGAGCCGGCTTCCTCGTGGGGAGGGGTTTCCCGCTGGGCTGGCGGGCGGCCTTCTGGCGGTCGCCCGCCAGCCCAGCGGGAAAGCCAGAATGGCCTCCGCGGTCTTTCGACCGCGGAGCGGCCATATGCCGGCTCCCTCCACGCGGGCGGCGACCGCCGCCCGCGGGGTTCAGAATGACCCCCATAGTGTCCTTACTTAGTGTTTTCCGCTGCCCTTGTGAATCCCCCATGGCGGCGGAGCGCGCTCCGCCGCCATGGGGATTCTGACACCCCCTACCGCCATCCTGTTCCTGGCGGGTCTCCCGCCAGGAACAGGATGGCGGTAGGGGGTGCCGCGGGGCCCCTGGTGGCCCCTGCAGTGCCCATGCCAATGGCATGGGCACTGCAGGGGCCCCCGTAAGAGGGCCCCACTTTGTATTTCAGTGTCTGCTATGCAGACACTGAAATACGCGACGGGTGCCACTGCACCCGTCGCACATACCCACTCCGCCGGCTCCATTCGGAGCCGGCTTCCTCGTGGGGAGGGGTTTCCCGCTGGGCTGGCGGGCGGCCTTCTGGCGGTCGCCCGCCAGCCCAGCGGGAAAGCCAGAATGGCCTCCGCGGTCTTTCGACCGCGGAGCGGCCATATGCCGGCTCCCTCCACGCGGGCGGCGACCGCCGCCCGCGGGGGTCAGAATGACCCCCATAGTGTCCTTACTTGATTCCCTCTTCTTTAAACGTGTTCTGACTCATTTAAGGGTCTGGTGTGTTTCCTAGAAAGTGTAGACAGGGCTCATTAGCAGATGGCTGCTACGAGTGTGCATGGGATCGCGCCAGAAAGAAACCAAGCAGTGTCTATAATAACAGCTCAACTATTGTCAGGAAACTGTGAGTCACTGGGTAGGTGGCTACTTGCTTACTCCCTCCCTCCATCCACCCCCTTCTATTGAGAGATTCCTTTCTGCCTATGCACAGCTTCGAGCACGGCGCTCGTGTTTGTGGTTACTTCTCATCACTACTTTATAGCAATAGCGTAGCCAATATGACATGGGCCCTAGGAAGGATAGGGCCCCATGGCTGCTGTTTGAATGATAAAATGCAGCAATAATCAGGGTTCATTTGATCCCTCGAACCTATGTGCCCCACTGCGACTGAACCTGCTACACCGATGGAAGTTACCCCCCTGCTTATTAGCACAATGCACTGAAATTCTTCTTCCATTCCAGCTGCGTCCGCAGGGATGTATAAAAACAGTTTAGCAGAGACTTGTGTCTCTTTGGAATAGTCTTTCAAAAAGTATCGGAATGGTTGCTCTTTGAAAAATAAAGTGTAAAATATGCTGCTGCAGGCAGTCCCGCCCAATTTGACCTATGCGTGAATTGGATGAGTTACTGGCGCTTCATGAAAGGACACTTGACAGCTCTGCAAGACTGTTTTAATAATTGACAGGTATACTTTTTCAGACAACACTTAAACCATTTGGACAGTGTCTCGCAGAAAATCGTGAATCTAAGAATGTATGGCACAAGGCCAACACAATATTGTGAAATAAAAGTAATTTAGTGACGTCCCTCATTGTCTATGGGCTATAAATGCAGAATTTTCAGTTTGCAGGGATGCAGTGATGCTGGAATAATTTTCAGAGTGGGAAGTCTCCCATTAATGTTACATCCCTCAAGCCATAGGAATTGTCAAAAATCTGAGTGTAAAGCAAAGAACAAATGTACCAAATGAGCCACGTCCATTCAGCAGAAGAGTGGTAAAGGTGTAATATGTAGCCCAGGGGTTATATGTTGAAACCACAAGTGCTTCGAGCATCCATGGCTCAACAACGAGTTCGGAACAACAAACTCGTTGGTATCACTAATGCCTTTACCACGAATGCCTTTACAATGATTTTTCGTTGGAAAGGCATTCCTTGTAAAGGCATTAGTGATCAGCATGCTTGGTTCCAGCATGCTTCCCCCCTAGCCCCCACCCCTAAAAATTACCGCAACCCCCCACCCCCACAACCATCCCAACCCCCCACCCCCAAAATTACCACAACCTCAACCCCCCTTTTCTAAAACCTAAAGCACCCCAACCCACCCCTTAAACCTAAACCCTGACCCCCCTCCACCCAAACCCTAATCATCCCAAGCCCCCACCCCACCCCAAAAACTAAAAATACCCAGAGTCCCCACCCCACCCCTAAAACCTAAAGCACTCCAACCCACCCCTAAAACCTAAACCCTGACCCCCTAAACCCTAATCACCCGAGCCCCCCACCCCCAAAAAAACAGCCCCAGTCCCAGCCCAACTTACCTCCTCCTTCACCACATCGACTCCCTTCTTCTGTGCCTTAACCATGCATGTACGTGGTTCACACAGGCGTGGTTAAGGCACGAAAACCAGGAAGTCGTGGAAAACAAAACCGTTGTTTCGCTTTCGTTTTCCACGACTTCGTGGTTTAGGAGTTGTTGTTCCGGGTGTTTCCCAGCTGGAGGTGCCATTTGGAGCACACTGTTGCAAATATATTACTAAAGTATGCTGTGGGGGCGTGGCCAAGATGGCGGCGTGAGCGGACGCGTTGGTCCGAGCTCCGCCGCCTAGGCCCGAAATTAGCTGCCTGGATGCAGGACCGGCCGGCCGGAGGTGCCCCGAAGTGAAGCCTGGAACCCGGGGGGACATTGGGGGCTCTCTGCGTCCTCGCGGAGTGCGAGGTTGCCGTGCCAAAGGAGCGCGGACCCGGGAGTGACGGGCCGGCACCAGAGGCTGTGAAGCGCAGGGGACCGCGGGCTCTTTTGTGTCGCGAGCCCGGGCCCGATAGGCTGTTGGCTGGGCGAGGGGGTGCGGCGACGCCCCTGGAGGGAGCTGCGCCCCCGCGGCGAGGTGAGACCGGAGTTGGAGGCCCGGTGGGGGCCTGGAGTTGGGCCCGGATGATGACTGGGCTGGCCATTTTGGGCCCCGTCCGGGGACCCCAAAGAAGAGAGAGGGAGCAGATCGGTGGGTCCACCTGCCATTTGGACCTGGAGCTGAGCTCCCTGAGCGCTGAAAAGGACCAGGGCTGCAGCCCAGTGGAGCGGACGGCGCGTGAGGGCCACACTCGGAGTGGAGGTGAGCGGGCCATGAGGAGGCCCAAGGACTATCTTCAGCTGGAGGGTGTCCTTGAGGGATTGAGGCCTAGAAGAAGTGGCCTGTGGTGACTCTGGGAAGTGGACAGTCGGCGATTTGCTTACTTGCAGTGAGTGGGCGGAAGGGATGGCGACCTCTAAGCCCAAGCGGGACCGGACGGTTCGAGATATGCTGACCAGTGGGCGCCAGGTGCCAGGAGGGGTTCTGGAGGAGCCGCCCACTACGAGGACCCCAGAGATAGTGAGGGAGGCGACGGAGGATGAGGCAGCTCCAGCCACTAAGGGCTTTCTTACCTCCCTGTTCGAATCACTTAGGAGTGACCTCCACGCACTGCGCAAAGACATATCCAATGAGGTGAAGGAGCTGAGAGTTGAGCTTTCATCCCTGGATGACCGGCTGACACAGGTTGAGGATGGTGAAATTACCCGCGGTGAGGAGGTGGCGGACCTGCAGCAGGAGGTTCTGCGCCTGCGAGAGCAGCAGGATCTCCTACAGATGACGGTGGAGGGCCTGGAGAACCGGTTGCGCAGACACAACATCCGCATCAGAGGAGTGCCGCGCGGGGCTGAGAAGGAGGACATTGGAGCCTTCGTGGTGGCGCTGTTTCGGTCGGTCTTAGAACTTGCAGAGACCCGAGAGATCACCCTCGATAGAGTCCACCGTGTGGGCCGACCTGGAGGAGCTGGGGATCGCCCACCAGATATCCTAGCATGTGTCCATAATTTTGGGCTGAAAGAAAGTATACTGCAAAAGGCGCGCAACCTTCCACAGGTCCTTTTTAGAGGTCATCAGCTTCAACTATACCAGGACCTTTCGGTTCGGACTTTGCAAAGACGGCGTGAGTTTAAACCCATCACAGAGCACCTGCGCGAGAGGGCGGTGTCCTACTCGTGGGGCCATCCGTTCCGCCTTGTTTTTCGCTGGGAGGACTAGCTTCGACAGGTGAAGTCAATATCGGAGGCTAACCGGATCCTGGGCTTGGAGCTTCTTCCCACCTGAACAACTGCTTTCCTGTGCTGTATGACAGTTAAGTGTCTTAGCTTAAATGTCCGTCGGCTGAATAATCCGACTAACCGTTTAGCGATTCTATCAGGTCTGGAGAAATCTGGGTGTCACATATGCTTACTGCAGGAGACACACTTGTTACATAAGGACACATATCGCATGCGCTCAAGGTGGTTTCCCAGGCAGATTTGGTCCTCAGCAACTACAAAGCATGCAGGCGTAGCAATATTGCTTTCTAGGTCCTTCTCTGGGGAGATAGTGAGGAGGATACATGAAGTACAAGGCAGATTCCTGGCCATTAGAATAAAACTTGGGGCCTTCTCTTTTACTATCGCCTCTCTTTACGCTCCGAATGCCCAACAAGAGGCATTCCTGAGACAGGTGATCTCCCCAACTCTTAGTTCACCAGACAGTGCCATTTTAGTAGGGGGAGATTTTAACTTGGTGATGGACAATGAGCTCGACCGCTCTGGCCAATGCTTTGGACAAACCGGGGCCTTATCGGAGGTGGGGCGTCAGTGGTTGGTTGATTGTGGGTTGGAGGATATCTGGAGAAAGTTGAACCCTACGCTCCGAGATTACTCCTTTTACTCGGCGGCAACCATGACTTACGCTCGGCTTGATTCTTTCCTGGTCTCGCAGGAATTTGTCTCCCGGGTCCGGGAGGCCACGATTGAACCCAGAGCTCTGGCTGATCATGCCCCAATTACCGTGGAGGTCACAGTGGGGGTGGGACCGGTGAGTACCCCGAGTTGGTGCCTTAGAGATTCCCTGCTCCAGAGTGAGACAACGGTAGAGTCACTTCGACGTGTGATCGCGGACTACCTTAGTTTTAATGATGATGGTAGCACTTCAACGGAGATAGTATGGGAGGCTATGAAGGCAGTGGTGCGGGGCGAGGTGATGGCGCTGTCCGCGAGGGATAACAAGACAAGGAGAGAGATAAGGGAAGAGCTGGAGCAGAGGGTGGCTGTGCTGGAGCGTGCCCACAAGACTACTGGTGTGCCTCAAATCTGGCGGGAGTTGGAGAGGGTAAGGCAACAGCTGAAGAGGCTAGACTGGGATAGGGCGGAGTATGCGATAGCGAGACTCAAGCACAAATTCTATGTTGGGAGCAATAGGTGCGGGAAGTTATTAGCACACCGGTTACGAGCACAGCGTGCAGCGTCGGCGATAAAACTGATCCACTCTCCTTCTGGAATAGCGGCGGGCACGAGTGATCAGATTGCAGAGGCTTTTGCTGAGTTCTATCGGGGCCTATACGCGGCTGTTGAGGGAGATCCCGAGGCTTTGGATTCATTCTTAGAGGGCATAGCAATCACGCCTCTTGGAGAATAGGAGGCGTTGCTGTTGGACCAGCCAATAAAGCTGGAAGAGGTTATTTCGGCAATTTCCCGACTAAAAGTTGGGAAGTCCCCTGGCCCTGATGGGTTTACGGCCCTATTCTATAAGACTTTTTGCGCGGAACTTGCTCTGCTGCTGGTGCGTCTTTTTAACTCCTTTCGGACGACAGGAGCCCTGACACCTAGCATGTTGGATGCTACTATTGTAGTCATACATAAACCAGGTAAGGACCCATAGGAGTGTGCCTCATATAGACCGATCTCGCTCCTGAATATAGATGCCAAGTTGTTTACTGGCATTCTTGCTTCCCGCCTTAATTTTTATATGCCGGGTCTCATCGACCCGGATCAATTGGGTTTTATACCAAACCGACAATGCGCTGACAATACAAAACGGCTCCTGCACCTGTTGGATAAAACGGATCGCTCCCGTAGGGAGGCGCTCTTCCTCTCTATAGACGCTGAAAAAGCGTTTGATAGGGTTCATTGGCCCTATCTCTTTAAAGTGTTGGAGCGATTCGGGTTGGGACCCGTTTTCAGGTCCTGGATCAGCTGCGTTTATCGGTCACCCAGGGCGGCAGTTCGAGTTAATGGGGTGCTCTCCCTGCCTTTCCCGGATGGACGCGGGACCAGACAGGGATGCCCGCTTTCTCCCCTCTTATTTGCGCTATATATGGAGCCCCTTGCGCAGAGATTGCGGGATAGTCCCTTGGTTTCCGGGTTGAGGTTTGGCGGAGACCACCATCTCATCACCCTCTATGCGGATGATGTGATCCTTACCCTGGCGGAGCCTGCAACCTCACTGCCAGCGCTCATGGAGATAATAGTTGAGTTTGGTCGGGTTTCGGGATTCCGAGTTAATATGCAGAAGTCTCAGGTTCTCGGTTTGTCGGTGAGACCGGATCATGAGGCAGACTTGAGAGCTAGCTACCCCTTTCTGTGGTCGTCCTTGAGTCTTCCCTATTTAGGAGTTGAGCTAGCGACCTCGGCCGCTAAGACAGCGAGCCAGAACTATGCGACGCTGGTTCGCGAAGTTCAGCGAGATCTTGAATCATGGGGAGGCATAAACTGTCTTGGCTGGGTAGGGTGGCGGCGGTGAAGATGACTATCTTGCCGCGCATTCTCTATGTATTTCAGGTGCTTCCGCTAAGTCCTCCCCCGAGAACGATAGCTACTCTTCAATCGGCAATTCTGAAGTTTATATGGGAGAGGCGACTGGCGCGGTTATCACGACGGATGCTGTACCGTACTAAGAGTGGGGGAGGTTTAGCGATCCCTTGCCTACAGCGATACTTTCAGGCGACACAGCTGCGTTTTCTTTTGGAGTGGAATCGCCCGCTCACTGAGTAACATTGGTGCTTCATGGACCAGGCTGTAGAGGGCTCGCATATATGGAAGGAGCCATGGCTCCGACGCCGACATAGGACAACCGGACTTTATTCCTCCCCAATTACGGGGATCACATTGCGCACATGGGATGCAGTGGCCAGTCGATCCGGCTTGACGTCCTTCCCATTCCCGATGACTCCCATATGCGCAAATCCAGACTTTGAGCCCGGGCTTCGGCTGGATAGACTGATGTATTATCAGATACGGCACTGGGCACTGCAGCCGGCAAACAGAGCGTTGATAGATAGACCCCTTACGCCATTCGAGAAATGGCTCCTGTTAAAGAAAGATGATAAGGGAGCCATTTCAGAACTTTATCAGCTCTTACAGGGGGACCAGCGCCCGCCTAAGAATAGAGGACAGTTGAGATGGAAGAGGGAGTTGGAGAGGGAGTTCTCAGACGAGGAGTGGGAGAGTATTTTCTACAGAATGCATCACACAGCCTATAATGCAGCGGGGACATTGAGGTCATACAAGGTGGCCTCCTACTGGTACTACACCCCAGCGAGTATACACACATGGGATCCTGCTAAATCTGACCTCTGTTGGAGGAGGTATGGAGGCACGTGTACACTTGTGCATCTGCTTTGGCACTGTCCCAAACTTCATCGCTACTGGGAGGGCATTATAGACGAGATTGACATAGCGTTCCACACTAAGATCCCCAGATTTCCTTCATACATCCTGCTGGGGCTGCCTAATCCCCTTACCTTTCCCTTGAAGTCGCTGAGAGGGAGACAGATGGCTCTAGCACTCAACGCAGCCCTACAACTGATCTTAACCATGTGGGGTACGGATAGGGTCCCGACACGTAACGCGTGGCTCCAGCAACTCTGGTTTATTCTTGCCATGGAGAAACTCACATTGGCCTCGCAGCAGCGGACGGGGGAATGGAGTGAATTATGGAAGCCATTTCTGCAGATTCTATCTGCAGAATTCACAGAGTTGATATGCCCAGCTTACTTGAGAGTCCTGAGGCTGACTTGAACCATGACTAGAATGCTTGACTTAGAAACGTCAGAGGGCTGGATACGGTGGGAGGAAGGTTGGAATGATGGAGAGACAGGAAGACGATATGGTCGTGGTGGGGGAGCATTGTTAATGTGTTTCGTTCTACGTGTATGTTTGTTTGGTCCTTATTCATGAGACTCGCAGTCTGGAAGATTTTTAGATGCGCCCCGCACGCTAATTCTATTACCAAAGGGAGGTTTGTTTTGAAGCTCCTTCGAGCCAAATTTAGAGTTAGCCTAGAAGATTTCGGTCAGTGAACTTGGAGCTTCTGATGCAGAGATATATACCATCTATAGCACTGTGATGTACTGTATTTGCATTTCATATTTAGTATCTATATGTTTTTGTGCTTCTAAAAATAAAATAAAAACAGATTTGATCCATAAAGTATGCTGTGGTGTTATCTTGTCATGTACAGACAACACATTCTAAATTGAAATGACCACTAAATTTGCAAAGCCATAATGATAAAATAACATAGCGTACAAATGATAAGGTGTGGAGATTGGGTTTCAACAAACATTTGTCATTTGTACATAACCAGTGTCTTGGTATGTTTTATCCTTTCAAAATCTCTGTTCCCATCACACTTCAGAATTACAATAAGGTGCTTCACTCATATTTTCCTAACTGATGATATATTTTGAAATATTTGTTCGGTTCATTTATAAGTATATACATTTTGTTGTGTTAGAACATGGCATCATGTAAGCTTTCCTTTCACACCAACAAGATGTCACATAGTTCATTTTACAAAAGCCTCTCATTTTGCAGTCAGAGAAGAACCATAAACACAAATTTCCAGGTTAAAAGGATGAGCAGCAATTTGTCAGAAAACATAGTGTGACACTTGACCCCTGTCTGTGAATCCACACCAAATGTGACAAGATATAAACAATATTCACAGACATCTATATTGTTAATTTATATTGGAAACTCCAGCAGGGTTATTTTGGGGCTGCTGCAGCACTGCTCACACTCTCACTTCCAAGGCCTATGGCTGTATGTGATGTGATTCTGAGACAGGGCTGTATGTGCCTAATCCTTTTTGTGGGTATCCCATTATTCTGATGATTCTGCATCTCTAGACTTAGGAAATTAATGAAATTCAATATATACCTTTTTATATATTTTTTTCTTTTTTAATGGAAATATTTTCTTAATAATTAAATGAATTTTTCCTACTCACTCCATGTGGTAAAGGGTCTATTAGTGCACATTCCTACACTCTGTGGGCCACTGACACCTAGATAAATCAGGTAGCAGTTTAGAAGAATATCCATTAAAAATGTTTCTGAATACCTACAAAATTGTAGTACTCATATAGAACAGTACAATACTAGTATGTATTCAAGGTAATTGGCTTAATGAACATTTCTGTCGATACCATACATTTTGAGAAATGCAGGTCTTCTGAATCGCTGGACTTGGTCAGTACTTAATTTGAGACAGTGGTTTCCAGTGCTTGGCACCGGCACTTAATTTTCAATACTGACTCTTATGACAGCCTGCCACATGGTAGCGTTGTTGCTCTAATTTGGAGATGAGCACAACAACAGTTGTTTATTAGTTCAATATACATTAAAAGTACTAAAACCTGCCACCCAAGTCATTCTTATAGCTTTAGGGGCCTGGAATAGTCTGTATTGTCACACTTGTAGGGTGATTAGTAGATGGGTTAGTACTTCATTGGCAGCACTATCATGGGCATTGGGTGGTGCAAGCGGCAGTGGTCTGCTGTCAAGGACCCTGGCACTTATTTTGTTACAAAACTACAGCCCTTTCTGCGGGGTCGTCCCCATATGTTTTGCCTTCACTGTCCTGTTTTCTGAACCTGTTCTTGTTGGCTGTTAGTACTCTGCACACTTTACCACTGCTAATCAGAGCTTATGTTCTTTTAAACATGGTAACATTCATTTACACTCAATTGGCAGAATTAATTTACATGTAAGTCCTAGTAAAGTGGTACTACAGGTACCCAGGGCTTGTAAATTATATGCTACTAGTGAACTTGCAGCACTTAATGTGCCACTCACTTATGTAGCCTTTTTCGGCATGTCTCGGGCCTGCCACTGCAGCCTGTGTGTGTAGTTTTAAACTCCCATTTTGACCTGGCAAAATAAAACTTTTGCTAGGCCTAAACCTTATTTTTTAATACATATAAATCACCCCTAGGGTAGATCCTTAACAGCTCATGTGGCAGGATGCAGTGTAATTAAGTTGGGCATGTACTTTTAACTTTTACATGTCCGGTAGTGAAAACTTCTTAAATTTGTTTTCACTACTGCAATGCCTGCTTCTCCCATCGCATAACATTGGGTTACCTTATCACATTTAATCAGTGATAACTTTCTATTGGTAACAGACAGGAACATCAAGTCTGGTGTCTAAAGAATTATAATTTAAAACCCTCTTTAATAGTAAAGTCAGATTTTAAGTCACAGTTCTTGTCGTAACCATTTGGTGCCTGCACCCTGTATCCTGGTCACATGACTAGGTATAGATGGCAGTTGGTCTCTGTGTATTGCTCCCAGACAGTGAGACAAATGTTGGTAGGACAGGCCATCTCTGACCTGGTAGAGGGCAGAGCTCTCACTTACTATACTACACTTACACTCTGCCTCAGCACACTCACAAAGGGTTTGATACTAGTCTTTTGTGCCACGAGACAAGCTGGGACCCAGGCAGTTAGGCAGGAAATTCTAAACATATTTGTGTATTGAAACCTGGAGAACCTTCTCCTACTTAAAATCTGGCAAATCTTCAGTACAACTCTGGACCCTTGGATATTACAAAGGAAGCTCTGGTGTGTTGTGGTGCTGCAAGAAGGATTGCTTCTCTGCTGCCCTGCTGCAGTGCTTGCTGAGAAGGAAGACTGGACCAGCACTCTTCATCCCAGGCTGAAGTGACTCCAAGGGTCAGCTAACTGATCTCCTGTTCTGAGCTACAGGGACATAACAAGCTTGAGAGGTCTCTGCATCTGCCCAGCTGGCTTGCTGCCTGGACCTGCAACTGGACCTTTCTGAGCCTTGCTGACCTCTGCTGGAGTGAGATCCTGATCCCCAAGAGGTGCCTCCCAGTCCCTGGTCCCTTGGTGTGGCATCATTTGAGCTCCCTATCTAAGAAAAGATTTAAGCTTGAAGTTTTGGACTCTTCAAGACGAGGAACGGACCTGTACGTGCCAAGATCTTACCACCTGTACTGCCCGCCTATGTGAAGCTCTAGTGAACCAGACTCTTCACGCCACGGCGATTGCCAGCGATGGCCTGCCATGCAAGATCTGCACTTTGCGCCGCAGCATTGACATCCTGCAGTAAATGCCAAAGTTGGATCTCCAGCAATGACCACCTGCGATGCCTGACCACCACCTCAGTCAGCAAGCAGGGTATACTCGACAAGTAAGTCCACCAGGGGTGTACAGTTACCACCCTCCATGATGTCATCAGCTGTATGACCTCAGGGTTTGAAGACTGAGGAGGCGGCTCTATAACTGGAGTCACCTACTACACTGAAGGCCATCCACGCCAGAACAGATGCCTTAGAAGGCAAAATTTTCATGGTGGGGACTGATGTTACCCTGCTGAGGCAGGACCTGAGATAGGCAGTTGATTGACTTTTGGACACAGAAGGGCGCTTATTAGTGGTGGAAGACACTACCACCTCCATGACACAAGTCACTGTGACACGTCTTCCTCCAAGTTCTTGTAGGCCAGGGTAGAGGACACAGAGGGTCAATCCTGACATAACAATTTATGATTTCTGGGGTTCCCGGAAGAATGCAGCAGTGGGTCCTTGGCATAGTTCCCCAAAAAGAGGCTGTAGTGATGGATCTCCACTGATAGATTGTCCTCATTATTCCAAATTGAGTGCATCCAACATGCTCAAGTAGAAGGGGTATAAAAATGAAATGGGGTAATGTAATCCCTGAACTTTTTTGAGACAATTAGTTGCTGATAATTCATCTCTTGTTTCCATTTGCTTTGCAGAAAATATTCCAGGCCAGGACCTACAACTAGGATTTGAGAATTTATGTAGAGCCATACCCGGAAACCTTATTATGACTGTGCCTCAAAGAGATTTTTTTTTACTTAGGTGGTTCAATGCTGAATGTACGGCAGCCCATGAAAAACTGTAAACCTTCCTGCAAACTTCTTCCCATCAGGTGGCGCAAATTAAACTTGCCAGACGGTTATATAAACAAAGATTAGAAGAGAGGAAAAGGGAGATTAGGGCATTAGTGTGGGATGCTTCACAAAAGTAGCTCTATTAACAGATAACAGACTCTTCTGGAACATAATAAATGGGCCTTATTTCTCGGGTTGCTACTCCCCTGAAATAGAGATAGTGATCCTCGCAGATAAATGGGTGGCGCATTTTAAGGCCATCTTCCATCCAGAAGCCATCTTTCCTGCCTCTACCTCCCAAAAATCTGACATAGTACAGAAAAGATGTGAAACCTTGTCTGACTATTTAAACTTTGATGTCATGGAAGTGGAAGTAGCAATTAAAAAATGTATATCGGGGAAAGTGCCAGGCCTGGATGGTGTGCCAGCAGACACCTAGAAGTCCAATACAGAATTGTGGGCTCCACTGTTAACAAATGTTTTCAGGAACGCTGCAAGGGGATATATCCCAGAATCTTGGAAATTGGCTATTATCGTCCCAATATACAAAAAAGGGATGGGTCCTCACTGATACGTTATAGACCCATTTCCTTAAACAACTCAAGCATGAGGGATCTTTGAAGAGTCCTATTAGAGCGCCTGGAAAAAATGTGAAATGGATCATAAAATAATGTAACATGTGCAATTTGTTTTGAGGCTGGGAGTTGGTACAATTGACCAGTGCCTTAATTTGTATTTAAAAGCAGGCAAGTATGTTCCAG
Source organism: Pleurodeles waltl (assembly GCF_031143425.1). Lineage (NCBI taxonomy): Eukaryota > Metazoa > Chordata > Amphibia > Caudata > Salamandridae > Pleurodeles > Pleurodeles waltl. The sequence goes on along the minus strand of NC_090448.1, from coordinate 415,378,102 downwards.
CAAAAAACAGGGGTGCTCCACATGGCTTTTATCGATTTGTCCACTCCTTTTGATCTGAATCTTGTAAACCGTGCTAAACTTTGGGCCCTGATGGAGAGGATGGGAGTTGAGACAGATCTCCTAGTGCTACTTAAGTGTTTACATCAGGACTTCACTGTGAAAGTGCGCTTTGGACCCCAGGACGAATTAACCTCCCTATAAAATCTACGCAAGGAGTCGGGCAAGGATGCATTCTTGCACCCTTTATATTTTTGCTATATATTAAAGGCATTTCTAAACATCTGGTCAAACTTGAGAAAAACATTCCTCGAATAGGGGGGCATCAAATTCCCATCTTCTTATATGTGGATGATGCAGTGCTAATTGCATGCATGGCAAACGGCCTGCAAACTCTATTGGATGGCTTTTCAAGCAATATGACTATGCTAGACCTCCAAATTAATTCTGGCAAAACCCTTTGTTATGACGTGTTGGCAATGTAATACGAAAACCAAAACCTATATGATGGGGAATGCAGTCATGGAGAAAGTACAAAAATTTAACTATTTAGGAATTGTGTTTAGCTCCTCCCTGACCTGTAAGTATCTTTCAACCGTCACAGCAAATTATTTTAAAAGTAACATAGAAGCTATTTTTTGAGTTATACAGAACCTAGGTCAAAAACTTGTTAAAGAGATAAATTTTTCTTTATAAAATGAAATCCATCACAGCAGGCTCATATGGCACCAGCCTATGGAGACATGCATATAAGGAGCCTCTACAAAAAGTTGAAAACTCCTTTTTGGGGAGAATATTACTGGTCCCACAAGGCACACATAATTTGTTATGCCATGAAGAAGTTGGCCTCTCATTTTTTGTGAACTCTTTAAACCTTGGTCTTTTATTGTTATGGGTCAAGGTATGGGCAAATCCTGAGATTTCCTTGGTTGTGCATGTATTTCTGACTGCTTAGGCTTAATAAGGTCGGCTCAGATCCCTGGCTGCTTTATCTAAAAAAGACATATGAATTGATAGACCTGAAGGAATTTTATGAAAATCCGTCATAGTAAGACATAGTAAAAAAGTTCTTAAACTATTGCTTTAATGATAGGCTAATGAAGTAACAAAGATTGGTAAGATATGTGCCACTGTCAACAACTAATGATATAGAACCATACTTGACCTGGGTGATGAATCCTCTTGACCGGCAGTACTTATCTCTTTTTAGATTTTTTAGGATTACATTTTTAGTCGCTTTCCCCTTCAATAAAGTTGGTCCCATGATTTAAAACTGTGTAGGTGGGACCAATTATCCACGCAAAACACATGCCACTTTTTCTTGTTCAGTTCCTTATACAAGGCTCCAAGGTGTGAGCTTTTAAAACCTATTTTGCAGAAATTGAATTTTAGATCTTATCTGGACAGCCTATGTTATGTACAGCACCTGGCTGTTGGTCAGTTCTTAATTTTTAAGGACATCTTTGGCACTCAGAAAGAGACATGAATAAAACTATTTAAGATAGAGATCTAAGCAGGTCAAACCCAAATTTTAAGCTATTTCGTTTCTGAAAGCTGTGGCCTAATAGTGTAATGTGGAAGATGTAGTCTAAAAAAAATTTAAGACCTCTAATGATGATACTGTAATGTATTCTGTTTGTGTATGCACTTCTTTTATCTAATTATGGTATCTCCACAAACATATTTTTAATGAAATGTGATATTTTGTGTTTTAATTGTGTTTTTATGGATTCATGCAAACCCGAATAAAGGTTTTCTGACTGACTGACTCACATTATCATTGGTGAAGGTGGGGAGTGGGATGGGTAGGATACATTGAAGCTATATTCTTGTTTTCTTGTTTGGTTGTAGTGAGTAAAATGTTTATAGCAAAACAGATATTTCCAGTTTTTGAAGTGTAGGGATGGGTGAGAGGAGTTGGGTTTGGTTTAAGAGTAGGTTATATGTAAAAGAGAAAAGAATTCCACAACACCACAAGCCCAACAGACATTTGCGTTACACCGCATGATGCCCTTCCACACATAAAGGCTAGGAGTGGGCGGAACTCACGGAGTTGCACTCTGCGGAATTCCGCAGAGCTGCATAAAAGCTCTCTGATATTCCCCAGAGTTCCGCCTACCCTGTTTTAAAGCATCTTGATGGCAAGCGCCATTGAGGGACTATAAATCGTGTTCAGAAGGTGTGTGCTTATGGCATAACATTTTCCAAGGCTGACTCTCAAATGTTATGACATGTGAGTGAGCATGCAGGACCCAGCTGATTCAGACAAGTCCTCGAGGCACCCTGCATGCCACAGCCCCTAAGCATCTTCAGGCATTATGCACATTATGATCAACTGACTGGTAGTGTGCCTTGAGGTGGAGCAACGGCCCCTCTCTTCTCCGTGAAAGCAATGGCTCGGAACCTTGGGTGCATACGTCTTTGCAGAACCACCGCAGAACAGATTGTCAAAGAGTTATTCAAGTATTTGAGAGCATGACAACAGTTTAATAGGGCAGCGCTATGCATACAAGAACATTTTCAAGGCACTTGGGGAAACTGCTGATATTCAGTGCTTACAACATGTGTGCCTGTTGTTCATATCCAAAGTTGATTACACTAAGACAACTCAGCCCCAGCACCCCCACTGCCCTTGAACCACCTCTTTCTTGACCTCAAGCTGGGGTTGACACCAGACGCCGCATACGAGCCACCCAGCAGCCCATCAATGCAAAAGGTGCCTGGCAGTGGCCAGCTCCTACACATGGTGGTGGCTGAGCGGGTAGGGGAAGCCCACCATTCAGCCCAAGGAGCCCCCAAACTGGACATGTGGTTGCTCGAGGATGTGGCTGTCCATCATGTCCACGGCTGAGGACGGGAGTCTGGAGGAGTGGAGTTTACCGCCCACCTATAATAATTTTCTGGGGAAACCAAGATATCTCTTCCTGGGCAAATGGGGCTGTCATTCCATTGTGAAAAGTCATCCTTTTCAGTGTGGGTTTTGTTCTTCACAAGCTAAGTGCAGGCCTTATTATTATGCCGTACTAGGGGTGGCCGCCTCTAAACTCCACCATGTGTCAGCCAGCAGAGGTTTTTTTCGAACTCCGTGCTCCCGCTCGGAGCATGGAGTGGCAAAACTCTGTGGACTCCGCCAGTGGAGTGGAGTTTACCTCCCACCTATAATAATGGCTGAAAATTTAGAGAGAGGGAGTCCCCTGGCGCGGGCACCATTTTGGAATGTGAACTGGTTGTTGGATCATTTTAAATGAGGAGTGATTATTCAGGCAGCTAGGAGATTACATCCAAACGTACTCCTTTTACAGGAGACCCATTTGCTGGGAAAACAGTGAATCTTTTTCGTTGCATGGGTTTTGTGCAGGTTTTTCAGGCACGTTTCATTAGAGATTCAGGGTAGTAGCAATTCTGGTCCATAAAAGCCTCCTTTTGATGGCTTCTAGTGCCTGGGAGGAAAATTTGGGTGGGTACATAGTAGTTTCAGGGCTACTACAAGGTGAGGTAGTCTCTAAGGTTTGTGTCTACACTCCCCCACTTCTGACCTTTGCTTTTCTGGAGACTATTGGTATTTGCTGACGCAGCTTCCCCCTGGACAGTGGCTCCTAGGGATGACATGAAAGGGGTCATTGACTGGGTATGGGGCCGTGCAGAGTGCTTGGGAGCCAACAGACCGGTCCCTCATCCCTAGCCCAGTTTATGGAGAGCCGCTATCCCTCAGGAATAGGGTTTCGCTTACTTCTTCAATGCCTAAAGGCCATTTTTCTGGCTTGATTATTTCTAGTCGTCAACTCCAAGGGCTAAGTTGGTGAATTTTCAGATACTGACCAAAGGGCTCTCGGAAAATCCTCTAGTGGACCTGCTGTGTCCAGGGGCTGCAGGCTGGACTTTTGGTGAGTGACCAACCCAGATCATAAAATGCACGTTGTCAAGACAACTGATTCCTACTTCACTGAGAACACTGGGTCGGTAGGGTCCCCAAGGAGTTGTGGGAAGTATTTTATTCTGTAATACGAGGTGACATTATCAGCCAGCAAGTGGGGGAGAAACATAAGAAACAACTAGAAATGTCTGCCCTCAAGGGGAAGATTATTGATCTAGAAGCACAGCACTTGGGGCCATATGTACGAACACTTTTTCCCATAGACACAGAATGGGTAAAAACCTTTGCTACATCTGGCCCTTGGTGTCCCCTTCTCCACTTACACTTAGTATTATCCTACACCACGAAACTCTTCTAAAGAAAATACAGATAGATGAAGCCCGAAGAGCGTGGTTCATCCAAGAAAGCCATATCTACCATTGAGGAAACAAAGGTAGCAAAAACCCTATATTGGTTATGCTGCAATGTGACTAGTTGTGATCCAATAGCCGATAAAGTCAAGGAGGACAGTAGGGTGACCATGGTATGGTTGAGGAGTTAGGGGTGGTTTATGCAACTCTGTATTCAACAGAAATGGTGCCTGATAAGACTATAAATTGGCAGTTTGTGTGTGACCTTCCAGTCAGGACACTGATGGACGACAAAAGAGATCAGTTAGAGGGTGACATAACTGAAGAAGAATTGAACGAGGCCTTGTATGAGATTAGTGGGAGAAGGACTCTGGGGCCCAATGGGTTCCCAGTGGAATTCTTTAAGCTATTGTTTTCAAGGCTAACTGGTCCATTATTAGTGATGGTGTCCAAATCCCTAAATGTAGTGAGACTTCCAGAAGATCTGCAGACAGCAGAAATATTTGTGTTTCATTAGCCCGAGCGACTGCCTAATTGATGTGCATAATACCTTCCAATCTCCATATTAAGTGTGGAAATAAAATCATCGCAAAAGTTGTAGCAACCTGCTTGTCGGGGGCAGTTAATTCCCTTGTTCGGAGGAATCAATTGGGCTTCATGCCTAAACGAGTCCCTAGGCACAACAACAGGAGAGTATATAATCCCATGCCCCTGGCAAACCGCATTCAGGCTCTGACAATGCTCTTTTTTTGTGGACCTCGAGAAGGAGGTTGACTCTGTGGGTTTGGACTATGCCTTTCTCTTACAGGGGAGACTTAATTTTGGCCCTAAAGGCTGTAAATATGTGAAACTCTTGTAATCTAACCTGCTAGCCAGGGTGAGGATTAGACTCGCTGTGTCAGGTGAGGGAGGGATGAGGCAGGGCTGTCCTCTCTCCCCACTGCTTTTCGCTATCATGATTGAGCCCTTGGCGGAATGGATTAGGGTGGATGCCCGGTTCAGGGGCCTCAGATGGTCACCAGTGAAAAAGGATAAAGTTGCTCCCTGTGAAAATGCTTTCCTTGCATTCTTGAGAGACTTGGAGTGGTCGGGACAACAATCGTGAAGATTTTTGAGATATATGTGGCCTTCATGGTGCTCTGTATCAACGAAGCCAAGTCTTCCCTATATATGATAGGTGATGTTCCATTTACCTTGGGGTGGGCAAAAGGCCTAATGGTGGTCGCCAATGGCTCCCGATTTTTGCGGGTATATATTACACTCAACACAGACAGAGCATGAGAAATGAATATACAGCCGTAGATTACCAACCTACATAACAATCTCTGGTTTTGGGCAGTCCATCCACACAGCTTTGCAATTTTTAAAATAGTAATCTAGCTGCAGCCCCTCTATCAATTGCAGATTGAGCCCAGTCCCACATAATGTTTTAATTAAAATTAACTCGATGCTTCAAGGTTTTCTTTGGAGTGACTGAATTCTCAGAAATGCCTTATATAAATGTTTCAAATCCACCTATGATGGGGCACAGCAGAAGCAGAAATTAAATCAGACTACTGAGCCTCCGAGCTGGTCATCCTTAATGAGTGATGTAATGATGTAACAATGAGCCAGCGTTTGCTTCTGAGAAGTGGGCACTGCAGGGGGCAGAAGCTGGCACATTTGTTATATTGGGGATGGAGAAGGAAACCTTATCACCAATCACACAAGTACTGCTACTCACCTGACATATCCCATAGGATATAATAGGATTTATATTTTGATGGATGGAATATCCATCACTGCTGTGATGGAGTAACCCCTCCGCCAGAGCTCTAAACCAGGTCTTTAGACATTAACAGATATAAGAAGGTGTTGTTTGTGGCTGGGCCTCACTGACTGTGGCTTAGAGGGCATCACTCAACAATGGAAAGGGCTAACCTCCCTCAGAAGGGTGGAGAATGGGTCTGGACAAGTGTATGGGCCTTCAAAGACCAATATTTCAATCTAGGGGTTTTCCTCAGAAACACAGGACAATGTGGAGGACTGGGCTGCGTACAGGGGCATTCCACTAGAGCCTATTAGCTGTCAGTCATATACTTTGGATGAGAAAAGTAACACCTTTCACAGGATACTGTTCACCTCTGATGTTGCTAGAGTGGAGGTGGTAGGAGGAACAATGGATACTGTAAATGGTGGTGTTTGTTATTGTTCGAAATGTCCCTTTTTGCAGGGTTACTCCCAAACCTTTTGCTTCTGACCTCCTGTTTTTGATCCTGTGCTGAATTTCGTTTTTGCTGTCTTTAGGACTCTGGGCACTTTTACCACTGCTGATCAGTGCTAAAGTGCAAGTGCTCTCTGTCTAAATGGTATTGGTGACAGTTTTTTACACAGTTGGCATATTTTATTTGCCAGTAAGTCCTTAGTATAATGCACCAGGTGTGCCCAGGGCCTGTTAATCAAATGCTACTAGTTGGGCAGCAGCAATGATTGTGCCACCTGCATGAGTGGCTCTGCAAACATGTCTCAAGTCTGCCACTGCAGTGTCTGTGTGTGCAGTTTTAAACTGCCACTTTGACCTGGCAAGTGCACCCACTTGCCAGGCCCAAACCCTCCCTTTTACTACATGAAAGTCATCTCTAAGGTAGGCCCAAGTCCGTCCCAAGGCAAGGGTGCAGTGCATTTAAAAGGTAGGACATGTACTGGTGTGTTTTACATGCCCTCATAGTGAAATACTGCTAAATTGGGTTTTCACTATTGCAGTACTATCTCTCACATGCAGTAACATGGGGTTTGCCTTGATATATTTTTTAAGTGTAATTTCTGATTGTGAGCCAAAGGAGACATAGAGTTCCGGGTCTCTGCACCCACAATTTAAAAATACATCTTTTGGCGAAGTTGTTTTTTAAATTGCAAGTTTGAAAATGCCACTTTTAGAAAGTGGGCATTTTCTTGCTTAACCATTCTGTGCCTCTGCCTGTCTGTTGATGTCACATCTGGGTCAGGATGACAGTTTGGCTGTTTGTGAAGTCACTCTAGACAGTAACACAAAGGGAGATGAGGTGTGCCCAGCATATCCCAAGCGGTCTTCCACAGCTACAGTGGTTGTAGGAGATGACACTTGTACCTGAATAGGACTGTGCCGGTCCTTACACAAAGCAGTCTCCAGCCCCCTAAAGTGTGTCTGGGTCCAGGCCAGGGAAGGCAGGGTCTTTTGCACCTCAAAGACTTTTCTTTGAAGTTTGCCTATTTCAAAGGCAGAAAAAGGAATAAGTACTGGACCTCGGAACCCACAAAGTTAGAATCCTTCTGGACTGAGCACATTCTGTGAGGAAGAAGAGCTGGATGCTGTAGGAGGAACTGCCACTCTGTCTGCTGCTTTGCAGTGCTGGCCTGCTGTTTGCTGCTTCTGTCCTGGGAGCGAAATGACTGCATTTTGCATTCTTCATCCTGCTTCCAAAGGTTCTCCAAGGCCTTGAACTGAGCTTGCTTCCTGTTAAGAAGTCTCAGGGACATCAGACTTCATCTGCCAGCACCAGGGCTCTCTTGCTGAGGGTCCTGACTTACCAAGTGATGCCAAATCCAGTTCCTGGGCCCTTGGGAGTGAGCTCAGCTGTAACCAAAAAGAAACAAGCACATTGACTCCAGAGGAACTTTGGAACCAGTGCCGCTGTCCGACTCTGAGCTGCTGCCTGCACCAGAGCTGTGCTCCCTGCTGAGTGCACCGACCGCGACCTTCAGTGCTAGCCTGATGCCACCGCAGCACCCACGAAGTCCCACTACAGAGTGAGTCCCGACTGCTGTGTCGCTGACGGCCGTGACACCTGACTCTACTGCAGCACCTGTGGCCCTGTGATCGCGAAACAATGAAGTCAATGCCTCGCATATTGACCTGATGAATTTATCGACCCCGCTGGATTGTAAGAAACCTATGCCTTGCCACTGATGCCACATCACCTCCCCTGCAACTGTAAGGGACCGAGGTCTCACCTCTACTACCTCGCAGTAAGGAACCAATGCCTCACCTCTCCGATAGCGGTAAGGAACCGATGAACCAGTTCCAGCAACTTTTTACCTCCCCGACCCTGTGCAACGTCTTTGTTTCCTCATTTTCCAAGGTACTGTACTTGGGGTCTGTGCGACTCTGTGACCAGCCTGCACTTCCTCTCGAGTGGTGTCGGACTGTTGGGAACAACTCTGTCAAGATGTTGTGATAACCTCAGTTGGAGCTACTGTGTTTCTAAACACTTTACTGAGATTTAATCTTTGAAAATTCATATCTTTGCTTGTATATGTTGGATTTCTGTTGTTTTGGTCTAGTTCTACTCAGATAAATATTGGCTATTTTTCTAAGCTCATGTGGAGTACTTTTGCACTGTTTTCACTGTGTTACTGTGTGTGTTTGTATGGGTACGCATACTTTACACATTGCCTCTGAAATAAGCCTGACTGCTTGTGCCAAGCTACCAAGGTGGTGAGCAGGGTTTATCTTAGCTGTGTGGCTCCCTTACCCTGACTGGACAGGGTGCAAACCGCAGACAAGTAGAGACCCCATTTCTAACAGTTGTAATAATATGAATGGAGTACTCATTGAGTATTGTTAATATGTCTTTCATGATGTATCTTTCTATGTTGGACTTCAGAAAAACTCAATAAATTGTGTTTTAAAAAAAGTGTAAATCTAAGACATTTGTGGCTTTGTAAACTGCAACTATGTAGCAGAGGTCCACACCCGAATCAAAATATCTTTGCAAATTTGCCCTTAATCTCTCTAGCAGTGTTTCCCAAACTGTGGGTCACGACCCATTGGTGGGAAGCAAGCTGATTTCTGATGGGTCACCAAAGTCCAGGTAAATAAAGATGCCTTTAAATTCTGTATTTATGTGTCACATTTGCTGCACTTCAAAGACACAAGCAAATGTCACGCTGTGTGTTCTGTGGCTTATTTTTAGCATGGCGACTGGTGTTTACGAACTCCTCTCACTTTGCAGTCAGAGAAAGAAAAATAAAGTGAATTATGTGGCAATCCTGATGGAGTACATGAAATCTGAAAGAAAAGCTGGAGGATGTTTTGTTTCCCTAACACACACAACAAAATGTATATACCTGTAAATTAACTGTACACATTCAGCAGTTACAAGGGCTAATGAAACACATTTTTTTGTAATTCTGAAGTGTGATGGAAACAATGATTTTAGAAGGATTAGAACTAATCAAGACCCTTTATCTGGCAATGCACAAATAAATATATTCAGTGATACCCGATTTCCTCACAGTCTCTTTAATTTGGAATAAAACTGCAATTCTGTGCCAATTTAGTGGTGATTTCAATAGAGAATGTGTTGTCTGCAAACAACACACCATGCTTTATTACATTGAAAAATCGCCCTCCTCGTGTCCGCTAAAACTAGATGGGTCGTAAAAGTTTGTCATACTAAAATGTGGGTTGTGGTTTTATAAAGTTTGGTAAGCACTGCTCTATAGAATGGTGAAGATGAAGTCCATATTTCCACTGATGTTTCCTCTTGCCAGAATCTCTTCTTTCATCATCCCACTGCAGGCGAGGGTGGTGTGCTTTTCATTCCCTGGAAGGCTGAGCGCTGCTAGTGAGGCCATGTTTACAGTTCTGAATTTACTTTGGGAAGAATTCTGTGTGCGGACACTAGTGGCAGAGCAGGCAGATTAATTGATTTATGCGTACTCAGCTGAAGAAATCTCTTGGAAAGCTGCCACTGAGAAGTCCATTGTATGAGAATATAGACCAGTCTTTGTTTCCACATTCATCCTGCAAGAAGCATTGACCATGTTGGTCCTTGACTGAGAGGGGTGCAAATGGAAAGTTTTTTTTAAACTCAGTTGCTGTAGCATCAATCACAAATCAAAATAATTCAAACCAATGTAAATGCTTCTATGCATCTTAAGACATCAGGGCACTAACATGGTCAGTGTTCAATTTGTGCTGGGGAGTTATTTTTCATCATCAGACCCAGAGCAAGCTTCACAGGAAGGCAGGCAAGGGAGAAAGGATGAAGAGAAAGAAGAGAAACTGGGAAAAGAGGAGAAAGCAGGGATGAAATAGAACCTGCATCAACAAGATGAAAAGACAGGAAGTGTAGGGTGGTAAAAAAAAAAAAGGCATGAGGTGGAATCAAGACTTGGCAGCGTTGGTGTTCACCACCTCTGCCATTCAGCAGCAACTCCAGAGGGATCCAAATAAAAACATTTATTGCTCAGATTCACTTTTCGTAGTGATTTCAGCAGTATTTATTTGATCGTGCCACAGGTTAAGATGGTGGCTGCTAATACAAAGAGAGAGGAAGGGAGCCACCTGAACTAAAGATGGCACCAGTATTACAGTTGGTGCTCCCAATCTTCCCTCTGCATTGATGTAACAATCCAGGACCTCAAAACAGCAAAGCCCAAGGTTTACTCCACAGAGAATCAAAGATCATGCCAACAATATGCTTTGTGTCGGCAAGCAGTGCTTCAATTCCAGAGAGCTAAGTCACTGCAGGACAGAAGGAGTTGGGGAAAAGGTTATTTCCCTGTGAACCCAGCAGCATGTGCTAAGCTCCACAAGGTTCCAGGAGACAGATGTAAGATCAGTTAATCCTCAATTTGACTCACAGACAAGGGAGTACATCCCAAGTCACCCCCAACCAATCCTTGGTAGGAAAGCTAACAACCTTCTGCTTGAGATTGTGGGGATCTACATACTTCCTAGATACCTTTTGGATAACTGAGAATTAGTCAGGAAATGTAGAATTTAGCTTCATTATATAAATCCTGTCTCCTGAACTGAAGTCACTGAATCGTTATAGAATAAGTTAGGAGTAACCAGTGGAGCACAACGGGGATCCATTCTATCCTCCCTGGTGCTCAGTATGTCCTAATTCCAGATGCTGGAACGGTATACTTTCAAACGCATACATATACAAAAGACACCTGGATCTGCTTTCCAACTAATGACTGCCTTGGAAAATGTTTATACTAGTGGCAAACGGTCAAAGAAGTGAATTATCAGCTTAGTATATTTACTGAGACTTCAGTAATTTACCATGTTGTACTTCGATGAAACTGATAAAAACTTAGAGGGAATACAAAACAAGGCAGCTACGATGTGCTAAACCTAAAAAAAAATCATAAATCCTCAGACCACAGACTTCCAGTGGAATCAAGAATAAAAGTGCATTGTGCTCTTTAAACAATGTGCCCTTCGGAAAGGACCAGGCTTACCTTCATGAGTTTACTCCACATTATGAAGCCCCCTGGAAACTATGTTCCAGCCAAATTTAGAATCTGCCGTAAGAGGCTTACAAAGAGCAAATATAGAGGAAGGACTGTCAACATGCTGGGTCCTACTCTCTGGTAAATATATGGCATATTCCCAAGGACAAAACAAAGAACCTATATGTTCAGAAAATATATGAAAACTGATCTATATGGCAATCCTAAATCAGTACACAGCCCAAAAGGACATCATTTTATCCCCACTTCATGTGCCCAAGCACTTCCTACTGCTACCTCTCTCACACCCACATGGTCCAGTGAGGCCCACCATCATGCCTCAATGCTTAAGAAGACCATGGTTTAGGAGCTCGATATTTTAACATTAACTTGAGTTTTCTACTCAAATCTATCATACTTTCAGGCACGCAAGCATGTAGCACTTAAGTAACTCCTAAAATATGTATAAAGAAAGTAGCTTTCACATCCTTTGATGGAGTCTTCTTATGTAAGTCGTACATCAGTGTCTGCTATGACTCTCTGACTATAACCTATATTCTCTTCCATCTCTTGCCTGTGTCTACATCAAAGAGCCTCAGATAAATTACCAAGGTGTAATCTGTCAAGTTATGACCTACATTTTTCTGCAAAATGCATACGCTTTACTCTGCATGAATTGATTTGTATGACTATATCACTTGCTCCTTCCTTACCTCCCAGGTTCACTGTAATAAGCATACATGTATGTAGAGGTCCTACCTGGATGAGGTGCATTAGCGGATGGGTAGTGCACTAGCCAGTGTGGGGAGGAGAGTGTGAATGCTAGATCCCATGCATTTTACGTTGATTTATTGCTAGCTCTGCCTGATTATATATGACTATGAAGGTATTTGAAGCATCTCACCAGGAACATGAGCACTATAGAAAATTAGCAAATAAACAGTGTCACCAGTCAAGTATATTGCAACACCAGTCTAAGAAAGCAACATCGTAATTACATATGGCTCTATACATTTGTAAACAGCACTACCAAAAATGTATGTGTACAGAATGGGTTTACTAGGGACTTGGCCAGCCATTGGCTAGTGTATGCCAACAAGTTAGTGATCCTTGTATGGTAATGAGAAATGTGTAACATCAAACCTACTGATTAGCAGAGTAAAAATCAAATGGATACTGGGACTACTGAAACACTGTGTTCCAGATCAAAAATAAGTTTTAAAGGTTTTTTACAGAATTCTTACTATAAGTGATACAGAAAAATGCACAGATTGCCGTGAATGCCCAAATGCACAACAACAAAAATCAGAATAAGAATCTCGAATACAACACTTAAATCTCTCCAGATTCTATGTAGCAAACTCATAAAGAGTACTGATCACCATTCTAAGGGAGAAAGAAAGTCTCAAGTAAAACAGACCGAGTCTTGGGAGGAAAATGAGAAGTTGCCACGGAACCCTCAAAACAAGTTTTTTTTTTGCAATTTATGCATAAACAATTAGCAAATCTGCAGATTCAGTATGATATGTTCATGATTAGCTCGCATTCAGCACAGTATGATCATGGTTGACATTGGCAAATCAAAGCAACATCATAATTAAAACTCTTAGCACTAATTCATTTCTTAAGGTAAAAGGAAATCTTCTGTATGTCTCCTCAGCAACTGCACGCCAGAGATGTAGAATACAATATGAAACATTTCTCAAACAAAAGCTCATAGAATTATGTTCTTCTACACGCCTACATCAGACCTTCCAGTGAAATTCCTTCAAAATATTATATAGAGTACACAGTGGAAAGTTTAATTTGCAATACACGCTTTCTAAGGACCATCTGCATTTACACCATAGCACTCTGTGGTCTGTGGAAACTTTGGAAAGAGAAGACTTGCAGGGGGTCACTGATTGTGAGGGGGGAATGACAAGGAGCAAGAAGAGTAAAACACCAGAAACTTAGGGGGTCATTCCGACCCTGGCGGTACAAAACCGCCAGGGTCGCGGATGACGGAAGCACCGCCAACAGGCTGGCGGTGCTTCCTGGGCCATTCTGACCGCCGCGGTAAAGCCGCGGTCAGAAAACCGGGTCCGGCGGTTTCCCGCCAGATTTCCCCCGGTTGCCAAAATCCGCCATGGCGGCGCTGCAAGCAGCGCCGCCATGGGGATTCTGACCCCCTTCCCGCCACCCTGTTTCTGGCGTTTTTTACCGCCAGGAACAGGATGGCGGGAACGGGTGTCCTGGGGCCCCTGGGGGCCCCTGCACTGCCCATGCCTATGGCATGGGCAGTGCAGGGGCCCCCTAACAGGGCCCCAGCCTGCTTTTCACTGTCTGGCTAGCAGACAGTGAAAAGCGCGACGGGTGCTACTGCACCCGTCGCAAACCTGCAACACCGCCGGCTCCATTCGGAGCCGGCTTCAGTGTTGCAGGCCCCTTTCCCGCTGGGCCGGCGGGCGCTAACTTGGCTAGCGCCCGCCGGCCCAGCGAGAAAGTTGAAATGGCCCCAGCGGTCTTTTGACCGCGGAGCGGCCATATGGCGGTTAGGGCCTTAATCCATTCTAATAAAATGTAACCTCACTTAAAAAAGGGGCATAATTATACTACATTCTTAATTACACTTCTAATCAATATAATTAAATTGTTTCAAGTGCATCGACATTTATTCATTGGTTACAACCACATGTTTCATTAAAATCACTAATTCACCAAAACAATCTGTCACTCAAAATTTGCATATAAAAACTTCTACATCCTCCTTCCTCTGAACTTTTTAAAATGATCTTTAAAACCCATTAATAACTTTATTAATTAGCCATTAATTAGTAAAAGTCTTCAACTTCTTAGGTTGTTGAATAGTCTCCTCCTTCATTTTTAATTGCTGAAATGTATATGATCTTTGTGCTCACCTTCCAAATCCATCTATCTTTTCCTCTTTCTCAATTTATGATTACCCTAAATCCTATTGCTTTTTCGGCTAATTATACACTCCAATAATTTTAGTACAAGAATTAGAATAACTGCAAAAATCATTATTAGTATTACAAGTGTTAAGACTGACTGAAGAACGTTACCACCTATGTTACTTATCCACTCACCTACATTACCAAAACCCCTTCCTAACTCACTTATCCAAGATCCTAAAACTTCCCATAGACCTGGTTTTGCCAATAAATCTAATTTTGAGAGTTAAACGAGTCATGTTAGATCTGAAAGAACCAATAATTCCACTATCATCAGGAATATATCTACACCACCTTTTAGCTTTGATTACCTTACAAACTGTAGCTTCTTTTGCTAGAGGAATATCTAAAGCGGGATGATTTTGCATGACCATAGCCCTAATTGCTACAATTTTCACATTTGTTAACTTAAAAGAACCTGTGTTAGCTGTATTAAGTTTATCTATAACTGTCTAATTTTCACAAAATTCATTGCCACTCGCATAAAAGTAATAATAGACCTTGAAACATATAAAACTACTTGTCTAAAACTTCATTTCACTCTCCTTAAACCATATTCATCACCCTACTCATCTACAGAATAAAGTATAGGAAAACTAAAGCCAAATAACATGAACCTACCCAATGTCTTAGCATATTAAAATATGTAGTCTTTCTACAGACATAATAGGTCCCTCTCATAGTGTGTTCTACTCCAAACAAAAGAAGATTCTCACTAACTTTATAAGATCTGTCACACACACACTCTCACCTACAAACTCTTCTTTGTTCTTCTCCAGAAAACTATGCCTTGCCACACACATTTCACCTTTTCTCTCCTGCTCCATTCTCAATCTATGATGTAACTGTTAAGATCTATTTCTTCCAAGGCAATTTTCTGTTTTTCTAAATGCCTCACTACCTTCACTCCTCTCTCAGTATATTCACTAATACAATCATGCTCCTCATTACTCAAAAGATACAAATTATGTCTATCCATGTTAATATTATGCCTATTTTGTACAATCACTCTAAAATACTCACCATCCTTCAACTCCCTATTATTCGTGGTAATGATTAAATTCTCTAAAGGCACATTAAAATCAGTCAAAAAAGGAGAACGAAATTCTTCATGATTAAAGAACGCAACAGCAACAAAAATGTTACATGACAATGCATATGGAATTGCTACCTGAACATAGTTTGAGGCCTCACCAGCTAATTGTAGGGAGGTAAACACACACAAAACACTTACTAACTTTCATTATATCTATGTACTCCCTGATTATTTTAGTATACTCATTAGCCTTAAACCACTACATGCTCTTCACGTACTGGTATAGTCTGTTTAAAATGTTTATGATTAGTTCCAACTTCAACATTCCTATTTATATGCTCTGAAACACATCCCACAGGAGTCAGCAAGGTCACCAACAGACCAACTGACACTAATAGTACTATAAACAACAGTGTCATCCCTACATTTTTACACAATCTGCTGTTGGCGATCCTTTGCTGAGACAAAAATCCTTATTGTGGTAAAAGAATAAAAAAATAAAAATCAACACAAATTTTCTTTATAACAATAATATTTTTCAGCTTTTTCTAATTTAATTATAACAACAATTAAACAAAAATCAGAGTTAATTTATCCTAGTCCTTTTTCAGATGTTACGTATCAAAGTTTTGAATACATTTGTTGAAAAATACATTAGTGTAAGAAGAAATGAAATGTAAAGAAATTGCACCAAAGCAGACATCAGTAGAAAACAATATAAAATCATATGTGGTGAAAGAGCAGTGCAGGCCTACAATTCTTGGTGATGCCAGAGAGGTAAAGAGTTCACTTGAAAAGAAATGGGTTAAAGATTTATCGACACCGGTGATGTGATGTGATGTTTTGCAACAAACATGTAATAGCTAAGTAACCATATGACCTTTTGTAACAAACATTGTTCATGTTGCTATATAAGTGACTGCATCTGAAGCAGCAAATTGAGACCAGCTGGAGACAGCTACTCTCCCTGCCACAACAGTAAAAAGCTGTGTTTGCCTTGCTGAGAGAAAGTTTCCCCCCCAACATCTAGCGAGCCAGCATAGGAGTTCCATTTTACCCTCACCTGACTGCTGTCACCAGAATACCGCCTACCCCCGCTGCATAGATCATTGCTCATCTTTGAAGAGGTAAGCAAACACCATGTTCTCTAATGTTCTACCTATTCATGGGGGTGGGTAGGACCCAATGATTGCTGTCTTTTAAGGTGTGGACAATGTAGCCTTCCATCCACGTTTTGCATATATTGTATGACTTGGCGCTCTGGTAAAGGTAAAACAGATGTAATGTAAATATAAGGATATACGTTTTGTCGCATGCAAGATTCTGTACATGTGTTGCACAAGATTATGTTAAGGCACTGCATAGCTGGTGGAGTGCTTATCCCAATAAAAACATTGGAAGTGATTTGAAGTTGGGTTATTAATATGTGTTCTAATATTTTGACATAGAGTGATGGCTAAAAGGCCCATCTCGTTAAACTTTACCTCCAAATACATTCTGAACACTTGAATTACTATCCTGGACCTAATGTCCAAAAGCCACTCCATTGTCTATGAAACACATGGTTTGAGGGTTATCCTCTCTTGAGTGCGGAGGGAAGTGAGCAGTTGCTACCAACAGTATTTAACGTTTAGCGTCAAAACAATTGTGATTAGCATTTAGAAGTAGATGAAGTGTTCATATTTTTAAGTTGTTGATGATGAGTGTGTGTATGCGTGTAAATAGAAATGTGGCCACAGAGTAATGTTGTTGTATGATATTGTATTGTGTTATTATGATGTATGATGTTTAATATATGGCTGAAAAGACATATTGACCGATTCTTTGCTTGTAAGGACTAGTGTAAAAATTCAAAAGAGAGAAATATTGAGTAAACAGATAAAAGTAAAATTACAAAAGTTGTTAGAAATACAGATGGATTATGGAGACTCTTTTAAAGCACATGCAAAACACTTTCCCAGGTGCCCAGAAAAAAATACAGAAATGTTGTCAGGAGTGGTTTAAAACCTCTCAGAAGCATACATATCCTTGGCCAAAGGAATGGACTTTTGATGACAAAATACCAGAGCATGCTGTTACATACCTTAAGGGTAAATATGTAGGAGCTAAATTGCAGAAGCATGAAGCCACCCTACCGTTATGGTGAGTTTTTGTGAGAAGTCTAAGGACTCCTCAAATGTTGATATCCCCAGTACCCTGACCGCACCCCACCTACCTATGACTCAATGAGCACTTCCCCTAAGGTACATGGTATTTATCCACTGACACAGCTACAGGAAGCTGCAGTGGGATTTGAGAATCCTGAAGTTGGGACCCCTTCACAGTCCCCAAAGGTATCCCCTAATGTTGCCCACAGAAGTCACGGCCAAGACATAGAAGTACTCACAGAAAACAAATAGTGGGGGGTGACTCTCAGTTTTCAGGACAATCAAAGTGCAGTTTACCCTGCATTTAGATCCAGCTTCTCCCCAGGAGGACAGAGGTGAAGAGCAGGGTCCAGGAGACAATGATAATCAATTGCATGTTTCATCAGCAACATCACACTTATTACAGAAGAGGGCTGTAACAGGAATGGTAGTTAGGGAATGGATATCTGCTCCACAACAGAGAGATGTAGATAATCTAGCTGGAATGACTCCAAAGACAGGGCTGTTAGCATTGCATGATGGCCAGTATCCCAAGAAAAAGATGAGGATTTTAGGAGGACTGAAGATAATTTACCACCCTGGGAGGAGAAGAAGAGGAATGTAATAGTTTTACCAGAAAGCGTTCAGGAATCACAAAGTTATCAGAAAGTGAGGACAGAAGGGATGTGAGAGAAACAAGGAGAGAAGGATATTATGATAATCTTTCAGGACAGATTCAGGGAAGTTTCTGGAGAATGGCAAATAGAGTAGAGTCAATACATAGGTGTGTACATAACATGGGTGAAATAGTTCAATTTCCAGAGGCTAGGCAGACTACTTATTATATTAGTACTCAAGTAAGGCCCCATATTGATCTTGACCATACAAAGGGAGCAATGGGATTGCCTAATCGCACTGACAATAGAGAAAGAGAGCAGGACTTGTTCTCCACAGTTGGGAAATCCCGAGCGACTGAGCTCTAGGAGTTGTGATTTCAGGGAATGGAAGGCAGCCATACCCCAGGATGGGATCTTGTGAATCTATGAGAGGATTGTCACTACATGATAAACCAATGTAGCAGATGAGTGTTCAATCAGTTTTGCGCAGCACTGATCTCACCCTAGTGAGATAGTTGCTGAAGGAGAAAATAGTTGGTACAGTGTTTTACCTTATGTGGATAATTTAGCAGGATGGACTAAATGTTTAGCCCCACAGAGAAGTCCATGATCTCGAGAAAGGTCCTTTTATCCACATGACACGGCAAATGCTGAAGACTGTAATCTTTATGGTGAGGGATATCCAGACTGAGATTACCTCTACATGCGGAAATGTTTGTGCATGTGGCAAAATATGCCAGATAGCACAACTTCCACAATTCTGTCACTCCCATATATAAGATTCCCCTGATACATATGGGACCTGGGGCACCTCATTATGTTCCTTAGCCACAAGTGGTCAAGGAGACTCTTAAAAAGTTGTTACCACCACTTACAGAGAGAGCAGGGAAATGGATTAGGACCTTTGGAAAGCAAACTGCAGGTTTCACTTTGGCAATACATGACCTGAAGAGTCTACGTAGCTCTCCATAGGAGATAGATAGTGTTTTTCAGAAAGCTGGAGTGAGAAATGTTACCCTCACTGAGACTAGGTATGATGGTTCCCCTTTTAATTTAGTTCGGAGACTAGTTTGAGATCCTTTGAGAAAAATGTATCCTGATAGGCCAGACATTGGGCTACTCATGGCTCAATCAATGAAGCCAAATGAGAATCCCACTCAGTTCCTCAGCAGGATGAAAGAAAAGTGGACTCAAGAAGTAGGTTGTGGTTTAAAAATAACAGGGCGAAATGCAGTGTTGTTTTACAATGTAACGGAAAAGGGTTTAGCCTCTGATGTGCAAGACAATCTCGCTAATATAGTGGCATTGGAAACCAAGCCTTGGACAGAGATACAGGCAGATTTAATTCATTCCTGTAAGAAGAAACAGGAGAAAGAGAGGACCTAGTAGGAGGTGACAGAGAAAGTAGCAGCCAAGTTAATGCAGCAAAAGTTGGCAAAGAAAGGAGCACTGGAAGGAGCTGCAGTAGCAGCCACCACTCAGATGACTGCAATGCCTGTAGGATCAGTTGCAGCACTATAATGTAAGGGCACAAGGAAGGAGTAGAGGTGGGTGAGAAGGAATAGGAAGAGGCAGGATAGATCCCCTCAGGATGGATCAAACATGCGATTACTGTCACAGATATGGACATTTCATTAGAGATTGCAGGACTAATAGATGAGATGAACAAAATGGAAGGGCAGGTGTTTACAATCAGCTGTGAAACAAAGCAACGCAACCAAAGACAAACCTGCAAATGATATATGTACCTTAGATGTCACCGCAAAAAGTGCAGCAACCAGAAATGCCCCAGGTGCAACAAATGCCACCACAGCAAAGTTACCAAGCACCCCCAATGGCAACCTCACCTCAAAGTGGACAGGGAGCTGTGATTGTGAGAGGAGAAAATTAAATTATCTGAGAGGATATATGCAATGAAAGTGCCCACAAAGTAGTTCCATGTGTCCAGTATTGTCAGTAATGTACAGGCCAGATAAGGAACTCATTGTGATGGTAGCTATGAATGACAAGAGGTATGCATTCCTCATAGATACAGGAGAAACCCGATCTTGTATTAGAGAGGGAACTTTCCAGAAATTGAAGATTGAGATAACAAACGCCCTCGTTTTGGGGACTCTTGATTACACCAAGGAGTTTTAACTCTTTGTCATTGAAATGGTCACGTGATGACAGTTGTCCTTACACAGAAATACCCCTTTAGCACAAACCCATTGCGTACTTTAGTGGACAGTTGGATTCAGTAATGGGAGGACATTATCCTTTCAAGCAAGCTCTGCCCATTGCAGTCTTTGCAGTGCAGAACAGCACCCCCATTGTTATGGGGGCATCTTTGACGCTCTAGGCAGAACATGCAGTGTTTCCCATCATTCAGAAGGCTAAGACTACTCTTACTATACAGAGTGTGTTAGGATATGAGGTGATACAATCACTACCATCTTTGAAGGTTGTGAAGTGTCATACAGTGAACTCTGCAACATTCTTTGTTCATCCATATTAAACTCTGAGGATGATGTGCATAACTGTGCAATGTATATCCCTAATAAATCTAGCCAAGCAACAGAGGATCCTATTCCAGGTAGTATTGTCTATTTTGTTTATGGTTCCTATAGTGTTGATCAGGATACAGGAGTGAGACACACAGGTGTAGCAGTAGTCAGGGCACAACAGCATGCTTCTTCAGACACACTCCACATAGTAGAGCAGTTAACGCTACAAGCACATTATCCTGCACAAGCAGCAGGGTTGATAGCCTTGATAGCAACTCTTAAGTAAACAGCAGGAAAAGTAATTGTGATATATTCAGATTTAACTTATGTAACTACTAATGTACATTCTATCATTATGAGATGGAGCAGGAGAGGTTTCCTCAAGTCAGACGGAAATACTGTTATGCAAAGGAATCTTTTCGAGTTTTTTGATAGAGGCACTTGCGTTACCACAACAAATGGCAGTTGTGACGTGTACAGCACATACAAATGGACAGGATTTTGTGTCATGAAGAAATGCACTAGCAGATTGGGCAGCTAAAGATGCAGCTAGGTGGACCCCCTCGCCAGTATCATCAGGTTACCAATATGCCCCTGTTTTAGTGGCCCACACTGCCTCATCATCTGAGTCTGAATCTGACACTACCACTAATAATGTCACACCTCATTATGCTGAAACAGCAAAGTTATATCTGCAAGAGATGCAGGAAGCTGTTACACCACAAGAGAAACAGTTATGGGAGGCTAGAGGATTCTCCCAGTCAGGGGCTGACTTAGGCAAATATCTACAGATAAACGAGTAATGCCTCAGGCTTTACTTATGACAGCTCTTGATCAATTGAATTTACCAGCCCACATTTTGAGAGATTATTTGTTTATGCAAATATAACAAGATTCAATCAATCAATCAATCAATCAAGTATTTTAGAGCGCACTACTCACCCATAGGGTATCAAGGCGCTGAGGGGTGTGTCCTCAGAGGTCAGTTGAAGAGCCAGGTCTTGAGGTCCTTCCTGAACTGAGGCAGCAATGGCGACTGTCTGATGTGAGGCGGTAAGGTGTTCCAACCTTTTGCTGCCAGGTATGAAAAAGATCTTCCTCCAGCTGAGGACTTCTTTATGGGGGGGGGTACTTTGGCGAGTGACTACTGGGACGGGCGGAGAAGTCTGGAAGGGGAGTACCATGGGATGCGGTGGTTGAGGTAGCTAGGTCCGCTGTCATGGAGGGTTCTGTAGGCTTGTACGAGGGGTTTGGAGTTGATCTTCTCGACGGTGAGTCAGTGGAGGTTTTTCAGGTGTTCTGTGATGTGTTCTCGGCAGGGGTTGTCAAGGACGAGTCCGGCAGCAGCGTTCTGAATTTGTTGCAGGTTCTTCTTGGAAGTTCCGCCATAGACAGCTTTGCCGTAGTCTAGTCTAATCATAATTAGTGTGTGTGTCGCGGTTTTCCGGCAGTTGATTGGTATCCATCTGAAGATCTTCCGTAGGAGTCAAAGGGTGTGGAAGCAGGTGGAGGCAATGGAGTTGATCTGTCTGGTCACAGTGAGCATTGAGTAGAGGATGACGCTGAGGTTTTGTGGATGGTCAGTTGGGCTAGGGGGCCTGCCGAGTGTTGAGGGCCACCAGGAGTTGTCCCAGGCTGATGTGGAGGGTCCCAGGAAGAGGATCTCAGTTTTGTCAGAGTTCAGCTTGAGGCAGATCTCCCTCATCCAGGTGGCGACTGCTTCCATTCCGTCCCTGAAATTCTTCTTGGCTGTTGAGGGGTTCTCAGTCAGGGATGTGATCAGCTGGGTGTCATCAGCGTAGGGGACGATATTCATACCATAGTTCCTGACAATGGGGGGTGAGCGGGATCATGTAGATATTGAATAGTGTGGAGCTCAGCGATGATCCTTGGGTACTCCACAGCTGATGTCGGTGGGTTCTGACAGGTGTGGTGGGAGCCAGACTGTCTGTGTTCTTCCTTTCAGGAAGGAGTGCATCCATTGGAGGGCCTTGCAGCATATGCCTGCTGCATGGAGTCTGGCGCGTAGTGTGCAGTGAGACACTGTATCGAAGGTGGCTAAAAGATCAAGTAGGATTCGGGCTGTTGTTTCTCCGTGGTCAAAGAGGGAGCGGATGTCATCTATGGCAGTGAACAGGGCGGTTTCGGTACTGTGGTGAGATCTGAATCCTGATTGGGAGATGTCCAGGATGTTATTGTCCTCGATGTGTTCGTGCAGCCTCGTGTTGATTGCTTTCTCTGCGACCTTGGCTGGGAAGGGCAGCAGCGAGATGGGGTGGTAGTTCTTTAGGTCGTTGGGTCGGCTGTGGGGTTTTTCAGAATTGGGCAGACCTCAGCATGCTTCCTGTCCTCGGTGTAGGTTGCTGATTCGAGGGAGCAGTTAATGGTTTTGCAGAGTTCAGACATGATTGAGGCGCTGGCCTTCTTGAAGATGTAGTGTGGGCAGGGGTCAGTCAGGGCTCCAGAGTGGATGCTGCTCAAGATGGTGAGGGTCTCATCCGTCGAGAGGGGGGTCCTGGAATGCAGGAGTGGTAGGAGTTTGGCAGATACTGGTAGGGGTATTGTTGGTGAGCTCAGATCATCTTGGGGTCCGAAACTGTTGTAGATGTCTTTGATCTTCCGGTGGATGAAGGTGGCCAGTCTGTCGCAGAGATCCTGAGATGGAGGGATGTTGGTGGTCTTGGCTTGTGGTTTGGCAAATTCTTTGATGATGTTGAAAAGTTATTTTGTGTTGTGTGTGGTGGAGTTGATGCGGTTCTGCAGGGCAGATTTCCTGGTGGTCCTAATGAGGCTATGGTGGGATCTTGTGGTGGATTTGAAGGTTGCAAAGTCTTTGGGGGGATTTGCTGTTTCTCCACTTCTTCTCAAACCTCCTGCATGGACGCTTTGATTCTTGGAGTATGGGGTTGAACCAACTGGCTGTCTTGGAGGAGTGTGTCTCTGTTGTCGTCCAGAGAGTGATTAGGGTGTTGGGGCAGTTGGTGATCCATTTGTGGAGGTTGAGAGCGGAGGTATTGGCATCTGTTGTGTCAGGGGTGGTGAGTAGCTGAGGGTGCTGATGAGTTGCTCCTCTGAGATCTGGTTCCATTTCCTGTAGGCGGGGGGTGTTGACTGAGTGTGCATTAAGGGCGTGGAGATGGAAAAATGGTCAAGTGTAGCAGGGTCAAGTCGATGATGGTGACGTTGCTGCTGGCAGAGAAAATGGGGTTGAGAGTGTGTCCAGCGGTGTGCGTTGGTGAGGTAACCAGTTGCTTGAGCCAAATTGTGTCCAGGTTCTCAAGTAGTGTTGAGGTGTTGTCGTTGCTTAGTTAATTAAAATGGAAATTGAGGTCACTGGGTAGAATGTAGTTGCTGGAGGTGAGTGCGTGGGGCGCTTTGAAGTCGATGATGGCACTGCTGAACGCTGGGCATGGTCAGGGTGGTCTGTAGATTAGGAAGCTGCAGGTGGTGGTCTTAGGGTTGGAGTGCACTTGGAAGTTAAGGTCCCCCATGATGGGGGTGAATTCCTGTGTGTTTATCTTCAGGCGGAGGGTGGTCTTGTGGGCGATGGCTATGCCACCTCCTGGTCAGGATAGACGGTCCTTGCATAGCAGCTTGTAGTCTCTGGGGATGGCGACTGCTATGTCCGTTCCGGATGTTGTGTTAGTCCATGTCTCAGTGAAAAAAGCGATGTATGGGCGGTTGGTGTCAATCAGGTCCCACATCTCCACAGCATGTTTGTGCAGGGAGCAGACGTTAAGGAGGATGCACTTGAGGTGGTCTGGAAATGGTTCTGGTGCTGTGAGGTCAGGTGTTTGGAGTGCAGAGAAGGTGAGGTGACAGTGGCAGCAGGAGAAAGGTCTGTAGGTATCCCTAACTGGGTCGTTCCCAACTGACATGCTATGCTTACCATGTACTTCCATAATTGTACTGTTTGTCAGCAATTCTCTCCAAATCCCACATTGCAGGTGATAAATTCTACCATTCCACAACCTCAAGGTCCATTTAAAGCTCTCCAGCTTGACTTTGTGGACATGTTAGAAAGGTACAAAAACTATTGGTATCTTATAGTTGTAGTTTGTCCTTTTTCTTGATGGATTAAACCAGGACCGTGTGTCCATTGTGATGCTAAATCAGCTGCTACTTTTCTGATTTGTGAGGCAATTCCCCACTGGGGAATTCCGGAAGGGATAAGATCTGAGAATGGCGCACACTTTGTTAATGCAATTTTCACACTTCTCACAACAATGCTGGGGATAAACCATAAACTACCTTCTGTTTATCATCCCCAGAGCAATGGCATAGTTGAGCGCCTTAATGGCCTGCTGAAGAATAAGATCTGCAAGCTATGCTTTATGTTGCATAAGAAGTGGTTGTCTTGCTTACCATTGGAACTCTTCTCCTATAGGAACACACCTAGGTCTGATCAACATCTGAAACACCATCAGATAGTGACAGGGAGACGTATGAATACAGAAATGCCTGCCATCAGAAGTACAGTACAGGAAGAAAGTGCAGCTGAAATCTTGAATGATTAAATGCATGTTTATCCCTTTGAGTTAACCAAAGTGGCAAAGTTCATTTTCAAAGGAAAACCGTGCCACCACTGAGGTCGATCTCCCAGTTGTGCACATAGAAGACACAGTTTTTATCAGAAATTTTGTCTGGAAATGGAGAGAGCCAAGGTTCGATCAACTTTTCACTGTGACGATGACCACCCCCATTGCCCTCAAGGTAGATGGAAGGAATCCTTGAATTTATTTATCAGACATTCTATTGAACACTGCATCATGCCATAAACCACCAACGATATAAATGGAACAAGAGAGGGGGGAGAACACTGTGACTGTAAAAATATGCAACCTCCACATATGCCTTTCGACAATGTTCTGCTTTTGGACAGTCTTTTGAACCAGCAAAATGAAAGTTAAGTGTTTTTGTTTTCTTTTTCCTTTTTGGTCTCTTATTATTATGACTTCTACTATTGGCCTTTTATATTAATGTATATTTTAGCTCTACACCTTACATCATACAACGGCAAAGAGAACTTGTTACATGTGATAATGTGCCCACAGTATTCATATCAGATTATTAGATAACATGTGGTATCAGCACATGTCAGATATAAGTTCAGAAAGTATGAATGAATCATGTTTTGTTTGCTCTATAATTCCTCATGCTACAGGATCAAATAGGTTACAATCAACTAGGGAAATATCTCCAAGCACAGCTTTATGTCTTTTACATCTTTATCTGTGTAGGATTAAGGACCGAATGCAGCCAACTCATGTTAGGGTAGTATAGTTTTTAGTTAATGTCACAAAATATGACTCTTCAGCAGACGTTTCATACATTCTTACACACAGGCAGGACATTAAGGATAAAATAGTACAAATGAAGAAAATAGGTTGTCCTAACATTGCAGATTTAGGGTTTTTTGGAGTAACATGCCCGCCCACAGAATGCAGTAGTAATTTAGTAAATCCTGTGTTCGTAAGCCAGTATTTAGAGTTACTGGATCAGTTTATGCCCATGATCAATGGCATCCTGATATTGAATTTGTCTGCAGGGTCATGTCTTTATGGAATGGAACTGACATTAGGATGCAGTCAGGATATAGTAACAAACTGTGTGAGTATTTGGCACAACAATGTTGCACATTACATTTGTATAGATAGTATAGTAAGTCCTCATTCATGCGATTAACATGTGTTTCTTTATGTTTCAGAGGAAACAGCACCATTAATGTAGGCATGGATATCAACTGCAGTGCAACAGTAGATAATGCAGGCACCTTCAGCCTCATGGACTATTACTGGCAGTGTGGAGAACTACTGTACGCTGGGCTACCACCGAACTGGAATGGCCTATGTACCATGGTCACCTTGCATGCCCCTGTGTAGGTAATCCCTGGAGGCAATTTATCAACGCTTCATGAACACCCCATGAGCCGGCTAATGACTTTGTTTCATCATCATGGAAGGAGAAGAACTGCAGAGTATTATGGCACTACCACTTGGAATTGTGTTCCCCAAGAGTACTGGTTGTTTAATGATGCACAGTTGTTCTGTGGAAGTATTCTGCAAAGGCAACTGCTTGATGGCTACAGATCACTCGATGGGAACTTATTAAGTCTACAAATACTATGAAAGAAGGATTTAATACCATAAAGGAAGAGCTGCGTGCTATGAGAATGATAATAATGCAACACCACTATGTACTTGACCTTATGACGGCCATGGAAGGAAGGGGAATGTGCAAAGACTGGGACTGCATGTTGTACCTATGTCCCAGCAAACAATGCGTACAGTGGAATTTTTTCAGAGGCCATACAAACTATGCATAATCTACAGAAGAAAATGGTAGGTGAAGGAAGTGCCCCAGATAAGTGTCTTAGTGAGTGGTTTTCTTTACTATTATACTGGATGTCAGGACTGTTGGGAGTCTTGTTGCTAGCTCTTCTGGCCCTGTTATTGATATGGTTTGGTATTCAATTAATTTTAGCGTGTTGTAGAAGGATCAGAACAAAGGTGGGAAGGATGTTTCCAGTTAGGACACCAATACAAGAAGTAGATACTCAGGGCAATACATATCACCTAGTGCCAAGTGCAGACCAAGGTTTAGACCCAGTAGTTGAAATATCAACTAGAGGGAGGAATGTTTGAGAGGAATTAGAATATGAAGTAATTATGCTACATCAGACATCGGTAGAACACAATATAAAACCATATTTGGTGAAAGAGTAGTGTAGGCCTAAAATAAAAGGAAAACCTGTGTTTGTAAGCTTGAATGAATTTATAGTCCTAAGCACACAGGAACAACGTATTCTGTTGTCACAGTAAACTATAAACATGATGGCAGACTAGGAGCAGGAGATTGAATTAGCCAAGGGTACACAAAATCCAATAAGAGGTCTTGGAAGCAGAGCGACAAAACACGCATTCAAGATTAGTGAATAGTTTGTTTGTTAAGCATTGTTAGAACGCCATAAAGAATGTGTAAGAAATAGGTTAAAGATTTAGGGACACTGGTGATGTTTTGCAACAAACATGTAACTGCTAAGTAACTTATTATTTACCTTTTGTAACAAGCATTGTTCATGTTGCTAAATAAGTGGCTGCCTGTAATGCAGCAAATTCAGACCAGATATTTACCTGTATGGAGATAGCTACTCTCCTTGCCGCAACAGTAAAAAGCTGTATTTGCCTTGCCAAGAGAAGTCTTATCTTTTTTATCTTAAGTTTCCCCACAACATATCACAGCCCTCAATAGACAATTTTTCTTTCTATGTCTTTTATCAGATCTGGATTCACCTTTTATTCATAAACTCTATTTTTCTCTTATGGTGGTTCTTTGTCAGTTTTCACCTCAGTCTCAAGGGCCCGGGCAGAGCTCACAGAGTTCTACTCTGCGAAATTCACAGAGTTGGCTTAGAACTCTGTGGAATTCTGCAGAGTTCGCGTGCTGTGGAGTGCCGGCTGCCCTACTGGCACTGTGGTGGTAATGAGACCAATCTTGAAAGCTCTAAGCAGGGTCGGGCCTGGTTAACCAGGCTCGACCCTCCTTACAGCTTCCCAGATCAGGCGCATTCGGGTCAGGGCCCTAGGCAGCGAAAGCTGCTGTTTCAGGCCTCTTGTGCTGACACAGCCCACCAGTCTGGAGCCTGCTGCTTTCCACACCTGCACACTTCCCTTCACCAACTGCCCTCCTTCACAAACTTGCTACAGAGGGCCAAGCACACCCCCTCTCTTGCACCAGCCTTGCAATCACTTCCTGTGCACTTACACAGCCTCATATAGCCCTTTCTTTTGGGCCCAGCACTAGCAGCAGCAAACCAGCTTGTCACCACCAGAAGCCTGGTATTTTCACAAAGTGCATAGCCTTGCTTGCCCCTGGGCTCTAAGGCACTCTCTCCGGCCATACACATCTCTATTTGGTGGGGACTTCCAGACTACCACTCACCTGGACCTGGTCTCCAGCTCTCCCTGCTGGCCTCAGCACCGTACCCCATAACACCACTTCCTGTCCCAGGGACTCTGGGAAGACAGGTTCTTTTCAAGTGGAGCTCTGATGGCAAGTTTTCTTTTTTCCAAGCACAGACCCCCCACTCCCCCATATGCAAATACTGCCCATGCCCAGTCCCAGCCCCCATGTCACATAGAAGAGAAAGCATAATGAGAATCTTACTTGGGTCCGACTCCCAGGGTCCCCATTGCCAGCTAGCTGGCTCTCTGCTTCCCTCTGCACCCTGCTCCCAGCCAGGCTGCTGAAGACAGTGAAAGGAGGGAGGCCTGGACCCAGAGCTGGCACCAGTGCAGCCCTGCAGCTTGTGGCAAGTCCACGCTGCCGTTGGGCTTAGTGCGCCCTGTTATAGGCCACACAGAACAAGCGCAGACTGTATGCGCTTGCGCTGTGTGGCTCATAACTGGGCTGCAGTGCACATGTGCTGAGCTCTGCTCCGCTGCAATCCAAGCGGAGCGCAGAGTGCCAAAAACTCAACACAGAACTCGCCACCCACAATCCTTCTCAAAGTCATCTACTTCTTCTGATATTGTGGCTAAATACACCCATTCAGGTGAAGTATATTTTTGAATTGGAACTCACCTTCTGATTGATCGTTTAGCATCTGGTGATTCACTCCCACCAGTCTCTGACTTCAGCTGTCTCTCTGGATCTCTTTCTGGTTCACAGTGTTTCGTTTGTAAGTTCTCTTTCTTGGAATGTTTTCAATCTTTTCTTTTTCAACATTAACATCTGTTTCTCTGTCTTCCGCAAGACTTTGTCTTGAGCCCAATCCTGAACTATGACCTGAACTTGCACTCTGATCGGTCTTGTCCAGTGTTAATCTGGTATGTTCCCATTAGTGTTCCATGTCCTGGGCACATAAATCTGATGGTGACTAAATTTTGAAGCATCGCAGCCTCACTGAGAACATGCCAGCTGTGCAGGGCCTGTGCCCAGGACATGGGATATATGGAAAATTAACAGGAACATACCAGATTAACACTGGTCAGGTTGCTACGATCCTTTGCTGTCTTAATGAAGACCACACATTAATGAATTTAAGGGGTTGAAACGTCAATTTATGAGGCGCCATCCATATCCTTGAGCACTGAACTAAATAAACTCAAATGCTTATGCGTTGGGTCCTTAAAAATCATTTTGGCCTAAGGGCAGGAAACATTTTGTATATATTGTAAATATTGTCAATGTAATATATGCTTGGCTCACATATTTGCACTTTCACTGCGCTGTCACTTGGAGCACCTATGTTTTCTTGGTTTTGTGCAATTGTGACTGTTATTAATACAGAAAATGGATCACTGGTATAATGGTGTTGAATATTTTTGGCAATTGGATCATGAAATAAGTCACAGTCTAAATGATTCCTTAGAGAAAACTGTTTTTATGCCCTTATTACTCTTGTTCCTCGGAACAGTGAGGGCCCATTTTTTGATGAGTCATTAGCAGCTTTTTTTTTTATATCAAGTACCTCATTTCATCTGAATTGTAAGTCAATAATCCGTACAAGTCCACATTTACTTGCAACATTTAGACAAATTCAATTTACAAAATTCCAATGTGAACTTCTTTAAGTGGCGACTCTACTACCACTGCTCTCACAGGAGTAACCCGTGTCTGAATTTCCGGCAACCCATTTCTACTTGTACCAGGCATTGCTGCTGTCACTGTAACTTCTGCTGGTGCACTTGATACTGTTCCAACAGAAGTCTACACTATGGTATTATCTCAAAACCTGCCTCAACCCCTGCAACAGTAAGCCTTGAGTCTGTTCGTCTTTCTGTATATGGAGGAGGTCAGGAATTCAAACGCTCACTTATAAATTTAGCATCATCGGCTGTCTCCTCATTCTTCTTTTTCAATGTTTCTTTACCCTGATCTTCTTTGTCAGTTACTATAAAAGGGAATGTTTTTGAACATTTTATCATATCCCTTCGCCAACGTTTCTCCTGTCTGTCAAGTTTGCTCTCATGCCAATGTCCAGATGAACTTTTTACCTCTTTGGAGCCTTTCTTTCTCTCCTTCTCGGCAGCCATGCTGTCTAATTTTTCAAGCACCTCAAACTGTGCCTCAATTGCGCCTCAAAATATCTAAGTTCCTGATATTAAAAGTACACTAATGGAAACTGTTTTTTTCATCATGTGCAGTATATTTATTTAACTCTAATATCCAGGTACATGTATCATACCCAACCTCCTTCATCATTTCATAGGATAGTGTTCCTTCAGCTGGCATTTTTGACCCTCTTTAGGCATTTCTGTAACTTTGTCGCCAAACTTTCCAATGTTTATTCTCAAAACAATACACTATATACTCAAAAACTACTTTAAAACCACAGCAGTTTAGTGAAAAACAACTAGTTGCTCTGTCTCTGTCAAAGATCAACCTATCACACCAGTGGCTACAAGGTTGTAGCCCAAAGAGCTTTATGTCACAGTTGCCACTGGGTTCTTTCCTTCCAAGGCCCGTCGGGGATTTCTCGAAGCCTGTGCTTTTTGACTATCTCACACTACCACATTTTAGAAATTTTAATTCAATGCTGCCCTATTTTTCTAAAAAGGTAGGGAACATGGCTAGCACCACTGGATGGCGCCAGATGCTGGCTCTGCTGTGTTTTCTCTTTATGTTCTCTTAATGATATGCTTATTAAAACTTTAATACAGGTACTTGTCCTATGATGGGACCATTTATATTTGTTGGCTGGCCTCCACAAAACTTTTGAAATGCCTATCTGTTTCTAAGTTGTTGTACAGATGATATTTGACTTCGTAGTCCCTTGGCTCTTAGGATTCTTGATTTTGTTGTGCTTTACATTTTGGCTCTCCTCCAGTGAGATCATTTGATGTGTACTATTCTCTGGCTACTGTTTCAGCCTCGAATTTTAGGACATCTGTTGTTGATATCCTGTTTCCATTATCCATAACCCCAAGAACATTGAGCCTCATGACAATGTTTTGGGTACTCCAACCAACCGAAGTGAAAGAACTAAATTCTGCCTCACAATGTGGCAAATTCTGGTTAAAATCTAGATTTTTAGCACACAAAGCGGAAATAAATGTGGTGATTCATTTTTCTTATTGTAATTTCAAATAACTGGCAAGGGATCTCAGCCAAGTGAATATGCTCAGTTTCATCAATTCAACAGCAGACGTCCCAGCTCATTTGTACCAGACGCTATATCGAAAAATTCACTTTTTTGCTTAATTCAGATAGATCGGAGAATATCTTCCTTACATTTCCCTGCTCACAACACCCAGACCAACCCAAGGGTCCAGCAGGGCCACCCAAGAATGTATGTACAAAATTGCTTTCTGCACCGCACCAGTGGTTTAGTCATGACGACCTACTGAGAACCAGATATTTCTTCATTCCAAATGATTTCCTGGTCCACACACATTTCTCTTTTTTGGAATGGCAGCTGAGAGGAATCTCTTAACTTCCATTTTGTTGCAATTAATCTACAAATGTGGTACATTTTTAAAATACCTGCATACGTCCTTACAATACGCTGTGTCTTCAATCCTGCAATACAAAAACGCTAATGGTAATTCTCAAATAAAACGGTGGTGGATACCTTAAACTCTTGAATTATTAAGAATGACATGCCTGGATTTAATTTTATAGCAAACTCTATAAAGCATTCACTCCCTGAATCATATATTTTGCTTCAAAAACGCCCTTCTCTCAAACAGTTTGTTGAATGCTCCGAGGCATAAAATCGTCTGTTCTACATTTTCAAAATTAAAATCATTAACATTATTTTTGGCAATTACTAATTATGCATTGTGGAATAATAATATTAATAAGTGTTAGTACTAGCCATTATTATATGTCTATTATTATAATCATATAATCAGCACATGAGTAATAGTAAAAATAATGATTATATTGATAACAGATATGTGGCAAGGTAACCACATTTATTTTTGAACATTAAATAAAAATAAATTTGCCAATGAAAAGCAAATAGTTAAGTTCACCCCATTTTGTGGCATGTTTCTAAAGGTGTACTTACAAAGGTCCAGATTACAAGTGGGACGGATATTGGTAGGGTAGTATCCGCATCTGTGCAGATATCAATGCTGGATGAGATATTTATCTGCTGCTATAGATAACTCCTATTCTGAGTTTTTCACTTGGAAAATGGGGCATAAGATACAGAATGTTATGCTTAACACCATGAATTGTCTGTGTATTTATGTTTACCAGGCACTTTTTCCCATTAATTTGCAGCATGTTTGATATGCCAAAATGTACCTAGAGAAAATTGGTGGGAGTATAATTACGGCAAGTTTCACAATTCTGATATCTGTGGTACCAGCAGTTACGGTGCTTTTTGGAATTTTTAGGGCCCACACATAACTGGGCCAAGAGGGTCTATTTCACTCAGAATTCTTTCACACCATATCTTAGTTAAAATTAGGTGCACAATAAAAATAAACTATGTGATTGCAAATTCCCAATCCTTAGCATATTTACAAACACATTTAGGGGGTTATTCTAACTTTGGAGGAGGTGTTAATCCGTCCCCAAAGTGACGGAAAAGTGACGGATTTACCACCAGCCGTATTACGAGTCCATTATATCCTATGGAACTCGTAATACGGCTGGTGGTATATCCGTCACTTTACCGTCACTTTTGGGACGGATTAACACTCCTCCAAAGTTAGAATAACCCCCTTAATCTTCCAGAAGGTTCAATTTCCATTATTTGTATATGCACGGTATGAGATGTGTGTGCCTGTGTGGCACCTACCAGGTATAAGAATTCATATAATCGTTGTATGTACCCTCTTACCCAGGAAATGCTTGCAGATTTGCTCCTTCAGAAGATAGCAGCAAGCAGTGTCCCAGTTTGAGGATGTGGAAAGAAGAGACCCATATTTAGGCACTCAAGAGTAACCATTAAATATCTCTGTTATTGTCCCACAATGCAATTACTGTTGCCAGGACTCCAGGTAATTCAGGGCCTAAAAAATAATGGGTACTACACCTTTTGGGGAATAACAAGCTAGAATTGTGTTTCAGTGTGTGCCAGTTCCTGAATGTTTTTCACCCAGAGTTTCACTCTGTAATTCGTCTACTTTAAGCAGCAGAAATTTCCGTGTGAAAACTAAAAAAATTCATTTCTGATTGACCCAATAGCTTCAGTTTATGGGCCCATGGGAATTCATAGATCATTAATACGAAGTTCTTAAAGGGATGAGAAAAATATTTTACTTGGGGGGAGGTTAAGTGTGAAAATACACGTCTGTATCAAATAAATGTATGCATGCAGAGTTTTCCACCTGCTGGAAACTCTTCAAGTGTAAATTGTACGCAGTCAGTTTGCCACAAATGTTATGGCTTTAAATCTGAAGTAATCTGTGATTTGTTGTGGATGCTTTAAAAGTCTGAAATATGTTCCAAAGACCTTTCAGAATCTATCAAAAGTGGTGCACATTTGAGTCAAGGAGATCAAGGTTCTAATTAGGCCTGGGCGGAGCTCTGCTACGTGGAACTCGCAAAGGGCTGAAAAAAAAACCCTGCACTACTTGGAGTTCTGTGAGTGGCGGAGTATCGGTAAGGCCCGTAGTTTGCACTGATTTTCAGCACAGGATTTTCTGCTGTGCTGTAAATCAGTGCGAACTGCATCACACGGAGCACCAAAGGGCGCTAACTTCTTTTTTGCCGCTCAAGTAGATTTTCTGCTCGAGCAGCAGCTCTCTCATTCGGAGCGGGGCCTACAGCAACCGCTCTCGTTCAGAAATCTCGCTCG
The DNA here is from genome assembly GCF_031143425.1 of Pleurodeles waltl. Taxonomy (NCBI): domain Eukaryota; kingdom Metazoa; phylum Chordata; class Amphibia; order Caudata; family Salamandridae; genus Pleurodeles; species Pleurodeles waltl. The sequence goes on along the minus strand of NC_090448.1, from coordinate 415,343,697 downwards.
CCAATTTAGCGATTTCTCTCACTCGCACTCACCAACTTAACGTTGGTGAAAAAAACTCTGCTCTGCGTCACTTTGCAGTTTTTCTGAACTGCGCACTCTGTGCGGGGTGGGGAAAACTCTGCGAACTCCACTGGCGAAGCGGAATTCTTCGCCCACCCCTAGTTCTAATTTCAGCTTCACCACGTCACAAAAATCATGTAATCCTATGCAATTCAATTTGAGGCCAATTCAGAAAGGTCTCTGTGTTATTACCAATGTTTTTTTCATCAGTTACAACTTCCCCGCTCATTGAGGAGGGATCCTGGGGAAAATCTTCGTTAATAAGTGTTTTATCTATTTTTTCATCTTCTTGCTTTTTTCGTAAAAATCGGAGAGATTAGAAATGGGCTAAATGCCAACATTACGTGCCAGACACGTATACTTAATGGACACAAGAGGCAAAGGGAGGACATTTAAATCTCCAGAGAAAGCAGCACGCTTACACAGCACTTCTTAGGGGATGGGGCAGAGTTAATAGCGTCCTGTCATTCCATATTGTGATCAATTAGGAGCGAGGGCTCAGTTACTGTAAACGCTCGTTTCACATTTCCAGCTGTCTCGAATGAGCCACCCACCCTTTAGCTCCGATTTCTCCTTTAAACATCGGCCTGGTCCAACTCTAGTACAAACTGTGGAAAAGACACTTTCCCTGAAGGAAGCGGCGCAGCCTGTAGGTTTTTCAGGGTCCGGATCCGAGCCGAGGAGGCGGGAGACAGTCTCCGAGGGCTTCCATGACGCCGTGCAGTCTGAGCGGCGCGCTAGGTGGGCTACTCGCTCTGCTACTCCTGGGGCCCGTGGACTATGGGCGCGGACACCCTCAGTGCCTAGACTACAAGCCCCCTTTCCAGCCCCCAAAACCCCTATCGTTTTGTTCGATGTACTCCGCTTTCGGCTGCTGTGACTCGCGCCAGGACGCCGAGCTCTCGCGCAGATTCGACTACATCACGGACTTCTTGGACCAGTCCGGGGTGCAGCGCTGCGGCAGGTACATTCGTGACATCCTGTGCCAGGTGAGCTGCGCGCGCGCACGCACGCCCTGGATGTTGTTTGGCACTCTCTCAGGCCAGGGAACAGTTCTGTGTGTTGGGATACGTGCTGTCGGACTTTTTTTAGAAGCAGAAATTGAGTTTTTGCAATTTCTCCGTGCACAGTAAAGATCGCTGAGCGTTTTCTAAGTAAATATGACACTTCTGTTTTCCTATTAGAACGGAATTAATTCTCGACATAGAAGCTAGGCTTGGAATGTCAGAGATCCCGCAAACTTTCCACAACCAAAAATGCGAAATCATAGGTTTATTTTAACAGTGAAGGGGCTATGGTATATTTTATTCACGGTACTTTGCGCATTTACTCCGGAAAATTAGGGATTACGATGCTTCTTCTAAGAGTTGCCCTACAGTCTTTAGGCTAAAAAATGCCGCCTCTTTCCAGTGCCAGCCTGCATACTATGTAACTGCATGTCTGATGAACTGAGGTGTAATCTTAGGATACAAGCCACAGGAACTCATCGCTTTGGGTACATTTTAATCTGAATTATTTTTTTCCTTCTTAGAGTTGTAGCAGATGATTTCCGTTGTTTGTGTTGTCCGCATGTCATTATAGTGTCTGTCTTTTGCCTCTTCCCTGTTTTTATTCTCTCTAAGTCAAGAGCGCAAATAGACCCTATCTCTTGGGGGATGAGGTGGCGGAGAGCCTAATAGGCCAGCCAATGGCGGGAGGGCCAACACTTCAAATACAGAGTGATTTAGTCTAAGTAAATGCCTCTTTTTGCATGTTCACCCCCACTTTGTTTTACTGACGGTGGTAGTTGTTTGACTCTGAGAGAGCACTGAGGCCTGCTAACCAGACTTCAGTGCCAATATTCTGACCCAACACAGAATTGCATGTCAAATTGGATACACCCAATTGGCACGTACTGACTAAATTGTTAGTCTCCAGTATATGGCACCCAGGGCATGTAAAGAAGACTGTCCACTCAGGCCCGCAGCACTGTTTGCGCCACCCTATGTGTGACAAAGTAAACAATGGCTCACAGCTTCCCATTGCAGACTGGAAGGACAGTGTTTTCTCTGTCAGCTCGACTTTGCCTTTCACACCAATGGCAAAGTGTTCCTATCCCTTAACAATATATTTGTCTCTCCTAAGGAAGGCCTATGAAGCCCTATGGAAGGGAGCTGTATTTTGTTAAGTAGGACGTATATTTTTAATAATATGACTTAACAGCAACACTTCTAAATTGTTTTGCTGTGGATAAAGTTAGTAGCCCTATTGGCTAACATGGGGTTACAGATTGGCACTCCAACCCAGCTAACTCCTGAATGGGAGTACCTAACTTGGTCAGGTAAGATATCAAATTAATCATGGCTTTAAACCGTTACTGATGCCCAGGTCGAATTTAATACCACAATTAAAGTTAAGCAACTTTTAGAAAGTTGCTACTCTGTACTTCAGCTAGCCCAGCTGCCTTACAAAGGCTCTGGCCACAGACAGCTTTCTGACCGTCTGGTGAGATGTCTGGATGACTCCCCTGCACAGGAACAAAGGCAGTTGCTGCAGAGTGAAGTGTCATGTCCTCTCCCAGGATGGCCACTGAGGGTGTTAGCCCAAAAAGCGAGCTTCAAAAGTGAAGCTGCCTTTTCGAGGGAAGTAGTGCCAACACCCCTGAGCAGGATGCCTTTTGTTCCTGTAGACAAATTGGAGACCGGGACAAGGAGGGAAACTCACCTCCAAACCGGTTCTACCATGAGCATGTAGTGCTCGGATAGCCACAATCTAGGATGAGCTACAAAACTCCTGATGACCAAGGAAGGGTTGTACCATCTTGAAAGGTGCAAGAATATGGCACTCTGGAATAGCCAGATGCCACACATCACAGGAACTCTGTCAGTAGGTAGGAGGAGACCCAGTAGCCCATTGGCTAATGACCGCATAGTCCCCTCAGGGCACATTCCTGGAATAAATATGGCACCCTTGGTACTCTGACCATCAGATCATACTGGAGTCAGAAAACAGACCGAAGAAGGACAGACCATCTGCCCTTGGACCCACATAAAGAAAGGCTGCACCTTCAAAAGGACTGCATCTGCTGCACTTTGTGCTAGCAAAGTTTGGACTGTGCCTACAGCTCCTGACTCAGGGAAAAGTTGATTCCCAGCCCTCCGCCCTCCCTTACAGCATTAACTCCAAGGATCAGTCAGCTGATCTCCAGGAACTGGCTCCAGGGACAAAAGAGCTGAAGTAGCCCAAATAGACATGTTGGTAGGCACAGCAGTATTTTTTAGCACTACCAGTTGCCGGGCACCCAAGCTGACAAATCTGAGATATCCAAAAGTTGCACCTCAATCTGCCTGACGATGTAGTGCTATCCAAGTCCTGACTTCTTGTACCCAAAGGTCACTAGTCCCCAGCTAAGGATTTTGCCCCAACAGCAGTGTAGACTTACCAGTAGCCCAGTATTGGGTGGCCTGCTACTGCAATTTAGAGGGATTCAAGGGACCCCAATCTCTGTCGCCCAGATTGCCACACTTCACACGTGGACCATGGAGTACCCTCAAAGATACCCCCGTCGACCACACCACAACTGGAGCATCCTTTGAGCATCCTTTTTCTGCATTCCTTACTATCAGGGCCACTCCATTAATGTCTATGGCAGTTGTCCTGTAAAATTTGGATCTTGCTTTAAAAATACTGTCGGGGACAGGTAACTATCCAAAGTGTTCACACTGGCCACTTAGCACTCTAGCCTGCCGTAATTAATTTTCCCAACCCAGGCTGGAGTAGCCAAACTAACTGTTTCAAACCTTTTAAAAGCCTCCATTTTGTTGACTAATTCTTTGCGGTTGCATTTAAAAATGATAATATCTTCATAAATCTGTATCTCTGGAACCCTCCTGTGGATTTTGTTTATCAAGGTTCCTGAAATTCATAGAAATATAATCTATTTCTATAAATTGGTGTCTTCTTTCTTTCCTGTGTTGTGACTTTCTTATTTCGTTGTTTGGTGCTGTTAAATGTTGTACACATAGTTCCTTTACCAAGCCTTACTGCTCACAGCCACAGCTACCCAGGGTTGAGCTTCAGGATAAGTAAACAAGCCTGACTGGACCCAAGTCGATATTTGTGAGTGTACTGCACAATAAGGCCCTGCAGCCATATCATATATTACACCCAAATCTTCACATTTGGTAACTAAAAAGCATCTTTTATAGAATACAATGCAAAGTGCTTATAATACAATAAAAAAGGATACGTTTTTACAAAGACATTTAAAGACAATTACTTTTTTTTGGTCAATTTTCCGTAACTTCCTCTGAAATGACAGTAAGCTCATGAAATATTTTTAATTCCATCTTCAGAAAAGAAGGTCTTGCATGTCTGTTGATCGAAGGTATGTTTTCAGTCTCCTCAATGGGAGATTGCAATGTAAGCTTGTTTGAGGCTGTACACATGTTCAGGTCTCAGAATATTGACCCTAGTTAGCTAATGCACCTGATTTCAGGATGTGTTAGTGGCAAGTGACATGTTTGATTCCTAATACATCTTTCATTCCTCCTGCAATTGAATAAGTGAGAGCCAATCTGTTGGAAATTTGACTGCCTGTTAATTACTCTGCAATATACCTGTGCTATCCTAAATACAAATTCAACTGTTGTTGTTAGCACCCTATATTGATCAGTTTGTATATGAAATGACTGAAGGACGTCCATGAAACCACCACACCTAAATAACTGTCAAGAAACATAGTTGGTTTGAAAGAGCTTTGCAACAAATGCTGTTCTAGCATGCAAAGAATGCAAGTATTCCTTCAATCTACAGAATCCATACGATGTGTGCTTGAGGGACAAAGTCCTACAAAGAAACCACTCACCCAGAAACAGAAATCATGCTTGTTCATGGCCTAGCATAATAACAAAAACATGTTTTCAGTTCTGTTCTGAAGCCTCCAGCACATAAGTAGTATTTTTACAACTGCAGAGCCTTCACATATAAAGAGATAGGACAGTCCTATCTTTTTATCTGCAGAGACTCCACGGTCGTAAAGATTCGGCATGTAAAAAATACCTTTGTGTATAGCAAATAATTGCAAACTTACACAAAAGTGTAAGTTTACCTTTGTGATTTAGTCCCTATATGTTTGGCTTCATAGCTGAGCTAGCCCTCAGGTTACAGTGCTCCACCTCCAAAGGACAAGAGCCACAACCTGTTATTTCTGTTTGATTTCGTCTAAAATTGCCACTTGCCCTGCGTTTAGTGCCAGAAGGCACACACTAAATACACTGAAAATCTAAATATGCAAGATAATATTTGAGTTGTTACTTAAAAAGGACAACACGTCCACCAAAGCACGTTGGCACTGAAATGACTAACAACATCAGAAAAGTTTTGAAGTTAATGAATACCACTGATAAATTTTAAGAGGCTTCCTGAACATAGAAAGGTCCTCTATTTTGTGCTGGCCGAAAAGGATTTGCGAATAGAGAAAGCAATAAAAGATTAGGAACTTAGGGCCAGATGTAGGTAGCCTTTTGCGCCTCGCAAACGGCGAAAAACGCCGTTTGCGAGGCGCAAAAGGCCTCACGCGATGCAGAAACACATTTTGCAAGTCGGTACCGACTCGCAAAATGTGTTTCCGACTCGCAAATAGGAAGGGGTGTTCCCTTCCTATTTGCGATTCGCACCACGATGTAGAGTTGATTTGTGACCGCGAAAGCGGTCGCAAATCAACTTGCAGTTACCATCCACTTGAAGTGGATGGTGACTCATTCGCAAACAGGAAGGGGTCCCCATGGGACCCCTTCCCCTTTGTGAATGCTCACAAAATTATTTTTTCAGAGCAGGCAGTGGTCCTATGGACCACTGCCTACTCTGGAAAAAAAACGAAACAAAAAGGTTTCGGTATTTTTTCTATTTGCAGCTCGTTTTCCTTTAAGGAAAACGGGCTGCAAAGAGAAAAAAAAAACTGCTTTATTTGAAAGCAGTCACGGACATGGTGGTCTGCTGTCTCCAGCAGGCCACCATCCCTGTGAGTGCCTAGACTCGCTATGGGGTCGCAAACTGCGACCCACCTCATAAATATTTATGAGGTGGGTCTTTGCGACCCCATAGCGAGTCGCAGAAGGAGTCTGAGACACCTTTCTGCATCGCGAATTGCGAGTTGCAATTTGCGAGTCGCTATGACTCGCAAATTGCAAGTCGCAATTTGTGACTTACCTACATCTGGCCCTTAATGACAATATATGCTGACGGCGTTGAAGCTTGTAAATAGCTGACTCAGGGAGGCCAATGTAGCAAGGATTTGCATAGTGTTGGTGTTGTTAACAATACAAGCTATTAAGTGTCAAAGAGTAAAAGGGGTTTTCTTCAAGATTCTCAATTGGAAATAACAGGACAACACAACTGAGGAAGGAGGGTGAAGCAGATGAGGTGCAAATGCCATAAATGTAATCTTGTTTGACTTCATTAAGTGCAGCCACATGGGCTATGTCTGTGCCTAAACCAGGTTTTAAACTCATCTGGCTATCATCTAGTAACCGGTGCTCTTTAAGATGTTTAGAATGCCAGTGAGTCAGAACGTCTCACCAGTTGGAGTGACTGCTGATAATAGAAAGATGAGCCTATTCAATTATAAACAAGCGCATAGCCGAACTTACTCTTGGGGGGAGGAGAGATATGTAAGAATAGACGCAATTGTACAAGCTAATATCTGCTGTTTTTTAAGTGGTCTCTGAATATATAGTTTGAAACACATAGAACACAGAGCTCAGAAAGTACACATATATAAAGGAAGCTAGCCTTGGAACATAAAAACTCAGGGATTCAGGCATGTGCAAGGCCAAAAAGTGCAGACAATCAACCCAAAACAACCTCTGTGGGAGGAAAAACCCAATGAACTTCACAGTACAACAGAGCCTAAATACAGTTTGGTTAAGGCAACAATTACCTGGAATAAGGAACTTGGACAGGCTTTGGAGAAGTTGTGTCATTAATTGGAATCATTGCTAAAACTTGATGACAGAATATATATTTCTTTCATTCAGTTCCGTTTAAATAGCGTTTGTTGTTATAAATTGGTTCAGAGCATTAAGAAACTAAAGCAGCAATGTACCTGCCCTATCTGTGCTTTGGGCCTCTCAAGGACTAGAACAGTGCTGTACAAATGACACAACACTACATTGTCACTGCTCTGTGGTTACACTCTGAAGAAATTGTGCATTCTCTGTTTTTTGTTTAAGTTAAAGTGTGGTATTAATGTAGTGGGATGTGATAACTAGAGGAATGATTTATATGTTGGCGGTAACCGTCCCACTGTCGCTTTTTTGTCGGATGTCCCGCCCACCAGCTTGGTGGTTCACTCGCCCTATTTAGATGTTGGCGAGGACTGTTGATGAAAGACCGCCACAGTTCTGCTGACTCCGCCAGGCTTGGGATCCCTCGTTGATGGAATAATGGGAAACAGTGCCTGGCAGTGGGACTGCAGCCACTGTTCCCACCGAGCAAATTCCGATCTGCCTTCCTGCCAGGTTAACTGTGGCAGGAAAACCTCCAACATAAGGCTGGGGGGTTGGGGGAGAAAGAGGGTGAAAACACTCCTTCTCCCCTGTTTTCTTTTACCTTTTCCACAGAAATATTACTGGAGAAGCCCTGCCAGTGCTGCTGACACTTGAGCACGAAGGACATTGACCCCGTTGTCGCCGAACACGAAGGTGACCAGTACATATAACATGTACACAAAGAGGTGACGCTTTACAGTCGAACACGACCCGACCATCAACATACATGTAAGTGTGGTCTTTTTTTGGGGGGGGGGTTGGAATATTTGTTGACATAGGTTGTCACATACACCTATATCAACACATAAATCCAATGGGACACTCCCCCTCTGTTGCTAAACTGCCGCTATCACACTGCCGGTACAGTGGGAACATCTAAATCAGATTGGCGGTACACCGCTAGCCTGACAGCGGCGGAGTCCAGTCAGCCACCAATGGGGAACCGTCGCCATGGCAGTATGTTACCCAACCGCTAACATCTAAATATGGCGGGCAGTAGTTGGCCAATGTGACGGTCTTTTCGGGCCTGCCCACGCGGCTTGGCGGTCATACCTCCAACATCTAAATCAGGCCCCAGGTCCTTTATCTCTGTTGATCTACCTGGAGGCACCTTAACTAGCTCACTGTGGCCCTGATGAAGCACGGTACTGGTGTGGTTCAACCCTTCTACCAGAAATTGCCAGTACTGTGTGGTAACAACTCACCAGCACCATGCAGTTATGAGTTTAACCCCATAGGGAATTACTGTCAAGACCCATATTTTCTAGGTGGTATTCTGTGTTGTATTCCCTTTTCATTGGGGTTTGATACACCCATGTAGCACCTGCTCTGTGCAAGTTGTAACATTGTGCAGGGAGCTGTGGCAGGGCGAGGTGGGAAACAGGATTAGGAAGGTCAATGTGGGTGTATAGATTCTTGACTGGCAGTGGCATGGATGTTGATTCACCAAAATGCCACACATCATTTGACCTAAGTGACCTCAGAGGAAAATGCTTCATATGCCATTTGGCCCTGAATCTTCCTACGGAGTGAAGTCATTTGGCCTTAACCTGAATGACATCACAATAATTGACATTGCTAAAGTTCCATAATTACTGTGCAGTTAATATGATGACACAACAGCATTGCCTATTTTAGATACATATATTAGGGCACTTGCATGATCTTTGAAAGTCGTGGGACATAATACAATATTTAACCTAAACTGTAGCTTGTGAGCCAGGCCTGTTCCAGGGGTGGTTGGGGGATCATCTGCCCTGCAAAACCTTTGAAATAATGGGAGCAAATAGTGCATTTTAAATCAAAATTGCACATAAAGTAGCTAAAAAGCAATGGGATCTGAAAGGATGTTGTGCCAAGCCAAATACACCTGAAACACACCATGTTTTCAAAATGTGTTGTGGGTGCCCCTGCATGACAAAAATCACCTTCATTGTGCCACAGTCAACATTTTGTCATGTGCCCCCCATGCCGAAAATGACATACAGCTTACCAGCCCAAAAACATTCCTGCTAATTTGATCCATTTACCATTATTGGCCCTCATGTAAAAATGTATCTCTAGTGTTGAAGGCCCAACATTTGTCATGGTTGTCCTCCACCTATTTGTCACATGTGCCTACACAAAAAGTACCTCCAATGTGCTTGCACCAGCTTTTTGCAATGGGTGCCCTATATGCCAAAATGTGCTCTAGTATGGCAGCAGCATTTTCCACAGTTGCCCCATGCCAATAATTACCTCCAGTATGCCAGTGTCATCCTTTTGCCTTGGATGTCTCATATGCCTAGTATTACCTCTAGTATGCCAGTGCTAGTATTTTGTCACAGCTGCCTGTCATGTTACAAATTGCCTCCAGTATGGCAGCACCATTATTTTACCATTGGTGCTTCTATCAGCCCAGAATTTCCTTCAGCATGTCAAGGCCAAAGCCAGACTTGCAAGCATAACACAACATTCTCACTCACATTGATTTACTTACACTTTGTATTCACTTAATTCACACTCACTCCCAATCATTCTCACTCACCTGCACTCACTCACTCATTCATTCTCACTTACACTGATTTGCACTCACTTTGAATCTCATTCCCTCATTCTCCATCACTCTCACTTATTCACACTCACTGTGACGCTCAGTCACTGTCACTCATTCTTGCTTGTCTCTCACTCTCTCACACTCATTCTTGCTCACTAATTCCTCTGCGCCCGCTCTCAGTCAGTTGAAGACACACTCACTCGCACTAATTCTCGCTTTCTGACATTCAATCTCCTTTATTCCCACTCACTACCCGCCACTGACTGTGACTCACTCACTATCACTCTAACACACACACTTTTACACATACAGATGCACAGGGTTACACATAAACAATGCCCTCTCACACAAACACACTCACCCAAAAGCTCTTAATTTGTCTTTAAAATATTTTTTTACTTACCTCTGCTGCCAGCAAAGGTCCCATCCAAGCTCCTGTACTCCCCTTTTTTATTTTTTAACCACACAAATAATGAATGATAAATAAGTCACTGTCGGTGTCATAGAAACAGGCGAGTTAAGCCTGATGCCCATGAGGCTGAGCTGCCCCTGTGGACTTAGCACTGTGTTTTCCTTCTTTGAGACAGGAGTCTCAAAAGCAGTACCAGTGAAGGCAAGTACAGCTGCAATCCCTGCCAACCCCTAAATGACCTCTATGTGCTGAGGCATGTAATCCTTCCCCACGGCCTAGTGTGAGGTTTGGCTGCAGGTTATGGAAATGGTTCTGGCTACAATTCAGCCTTTTCTCACAGTGATTTTAACTGCTATATTTTCCATCTGGTAAAATCAGGGTTGTTGTTCCAGCACCCAGTAAATTTGGGTGCAGGACCTATGGCGTTGTTATAATTGTGTGGAATGGAATTCTATTTTTGGAATTTTGCTTCACACAGTTCTCAGCTGGAGCCCATGTATTTTATGTTGTGCCACACATATTTTAATATGACTGTAATGCTTCGAACAACCTCTAGAGAACACTACAAAATGGCATTAAATAATGCAGTTTAACCATATATTTAGCCCCTAGAGAGCAGAGTGCATTACACATTTTCAGGGATAGTAGGTCTATAGCAAAGATATTACAAACAAGGCCCTTAAAACACAAGCCATTCCCAGCTGTAAAACAAAAGTTCCAGTCATGAGAGTGCTTTCAAAGACACTGAATGGTGGGGGATGTGTTATTATTTTGGGGTCCCCACTAACCTAGTCTGGGGACCCAGAGATGATGTAGACAGAAAGAGCACGTCGTGCTGAATGTTTTGTAGATGGTCCCATTGTCCCAGGACCGTCACATGCTGAGCTATGGGCAAAAGTGTTTTGTAAAAATAATGTCCTGCAAAGCATTATGGAGTGAGTTTCCCGAGTGCAGTATATATTGTGGTATTGACTCTCCAACTGTGCAGGGAGAGCTGCTTTGAGGATTTATGTTTTACGCAAAGCATTTAACAGTTTCAAGTGTTTTAAGGGAAGAGCCACAAGAAATGACTCTAATTAGGTAACTGTGAACAATGTGATCAGCGCTCCAATACCACTGATCGAGTTCACGCTGTTGTGCCTGTTCACACTGTGACTGCCATACAGCATGAAGGGGAGAGACAAAAGAAAAAAAGAGTTCACCCACGCTGAAGTATATTGGCAAACATGGAATAATCCATGTAACAGGGGCAGTCTGCAAAGCGTTACAAAAACAGCCTCAAGGCGGGACAAACATAAAGCATCACAATGAGATCAAGTGACTTGAAAGGCAAGCCCCAGAACGAATGAAAGTGATGGGCGTGAGACGGTCGTGGTTAAAAGCCCACAATTCTTACAACAGGTAAAGCGCATGGGCTCGACCTAAAAGGGTTTGCTGTAGGTACAGTCTGATGGTGAATTACAAAAAATAAAAGGCAGATTTTGCATAAGTGATGCAAACCAATTGCAAAATATTCTGGTGGGATTTACTTTCAAATGCAAATCATGATTTGCGTTGAAAAGTTGCCTAAAATAATGCAAAATACTGCTATTTACTAATTTGCAAAACTTTGTGTCAATGGGTGTGTACCATGGGTGGTATGTGGGTGTTCCCTGCAACCACCCTTGACTTTTGACTCAAATCCCTACCTATCTATTAGCATTGGTAGACAGGTATTTGCATCAAAACCTTATGCCTCCTTGAAGCAGGCATAACAGTGAAGCAACTTTTAGAAGTCTCGACATTTTGCCAGGTTTGCTTGCTTGTGCCACTGTACAGCACACATACAAAGTGGGAATCCTATTAAATCATAGTTTTTGAACTGCAAAAAAATGCTGCAGCTCTGCCCTCACACAGTTCATACATAGTGCAGGATGCAGTCCGGGTCATGGATACTGGGGAGCAATGACGAGAGTGTGGAAGTAGAGGTCAGAGGTGTAGATGTTTGGGATGTTACACCCCCCACTAATAAATGTATTTTCTGCTAAGTAGTTGGGGCAGCTGCTTCATGTTGGGTCTAGTGATGCGTCTGTCAGATTTCACCCAGAATTTTAATATGCACGCAGACAAAACTCACAGTTTTGAAACTCTTAAAAATCTTGGTTAGTTTACAAAATATGTTTTTTTATTTCACTTAGGGCCAGATGTACGACCTTTTGTTTTGCGACTCACAATTTGCAATCTGTTTGTGAATCACCAATTGTGAGTCGCAAAACAAAATGTAGAACAGTGTTAACTACTCTCCTTGCCATTCCCAAACGGGTTGCAAGGGGCCCATTTGGGAATGGCTACACTCACAGGGACGGTAACCTGCTGGGGTAGGCAGACCACCATGTATGTGACTGCTTTTTCAATAAAGCAGTTTTTCTTTTCTCATGCAGCCTGTTTTCGTGCAGGAAAATGGGATGCATTTAGAAAATGAAAAGCTTTCTTTTCATTTTTTCAGCGTAAGCAGTGGTCCTGCTACCATTCAGAAAGGGGAAGGGGTCCCTTGAGGATCCTTTCTCGTTTGCGAATGGATTAGCAGCAATTTGAAATTGGTGTTAAATGTTATTGTTTTGCAACCCCATTCACGGTCACAAAGCAATCATACAACCCCCAGCGAGACACAATTAGGAAGGGACGCCCTCAGGACGCCCCTTCCTAATTGCGAGTCGCAATCCATATTTTGCAATTGTACAAGGCCATTTTGCAATGCAAACAGTGGTTTTCTCGTTTTGCGCCACGCAAAATCGCATCGTAGATCTGGCCCTTAGTACCCTACCAATCTGAATTCCTCTTCCTTCCCACTGTCCCTTAAGTCACTCTCATGCGTCTTGCTTGTCATACAATTTATGTTAACATTATATGCATGCGTGATTGTTGGAAAACCTGAAGCTCACCATTGCTCCCAAATTTTAGTGACTAAGTTACGCCCCTGGTAGAGGTGTCTGGAAGGGGCAACAGCAGAGGACTGAGAGGCATAGAAGCGAGTAGTGAGAGGGAGCCTGAAGGCGGGAGTGCCCTGCAGCAGAGAGGAAGGGCTTAATCAGTTGCACAAGAGAAGGGGAGACTGGGAGAGGGACTGAGAGCAAGGTACAACAGTTAGAAAATGATTTGCATACCCATGCTGTCAAGGTGACAGTGAAGCTTCCGGGGGAATGGTAAGAGGAAGAAGGCAGGCTCCCTAGAGGTCTTAGTGTCCTGCATATCTCCTGATGCAGCGGGGCTTGTCGGGCAGATGCTGCCTCTTACCTGGGCTCCATAAGAAATATCAGGAAGGTGTCAGTTGTGTGCTGGTGGCAGCTCTGGTTTGTCACCCCACCCCCAGTCTTGCTGGCATGTTTGGGCATCTGCTGGGTGTAGGTCAGGTACTGAGGTTTCAGCAGGTGTTTTGTGATGCTCAGTGAGTAGTGGGACCTTTTAGGCATAGGCAGCTCTGCAAGATGGTCTCACAAATGTCCTCGCTCAGCAGTTGGTGGTGAGGAGTGGAAGGAGCAGAGACTCTGGGCAGGTTGGTCACCCGGCCCTGTGATATTTGCTAGAAAGTCAAATGATAGCGGAGGTCTCCAGTACAGGTGACAGCAAAGCATGAAAGTGATGGTGGTAATGTTGGTGGCGGTTGTGATGATGATGCCTGTGGTGGTTTTACTGGTAGGTGCTAGTGGTAACTGTGGCCAAGGCCACTCTGTGTCGTGTGGTCCCCCCATGTAGTCACACAGGATCATATCCAAGTCATTAAACCACAGAGGTCTGATCAAAATAGGCAGATTAATAAAACAGTATAGCAGTCTGGGTAGCACTACCATTTCTTGCCATGTAATAAGGCCTGCAACAGAGATCGGTATTTTTCCAAAACTCAATATTACCCTTCAGTGAGTGCAATGCAGGACCCAGATTGCCATCTATCATATCAGCATCAGAATAGTACTTCCCTCACCCAAGTACCTTAACGATGAGCCCTCCAGTCTGTTTTCCAAACTGTGAAGACTTCGGCCGCCGCCAGCGAGCCCGGTTCCACTAGGAAGAGCTATGAGGTAGAATAAATACCAAGCAGCCCCGGTATTTGGCAGCATCGGCTAGAGCACCTAAATAAAAACTTGGGCCCCTGTCATTTTTTCCTTTACACAAATTAATTTCTGTGAAGGGAACACTGTGGACCTCGGACAGTCTGAGATCCACCATCTGACTTTATTCGGTGGCCGCATCAAGCAGTCCCAGTTCATTTCAAGTGCCTGAGCAGAGTTGTAGATCTTTTTAAATAGTTTCCAATTAGTAGGGGTAAATCCATCGGATAATTGCTAACATCAAGGGCTGCCCTACAAAGTAAACATTCGTATTTAATCCGAAGTATCACTTTCACAGTCATCTCTCTCGCTCTAAATATTACGAAAGTAAACTACTTTCAAAAAATTAAAAATGAAAGACTATGGGGGTCATTCTGAGTTTGGCTGGCGGCGGGCGCCGCCAGCCAAACGGGAACCGCCAGAATACCGCTGCGCGGTCAAAAGACCGCCGCGGTTATTCTGAGTTTCCCGCTGGGCGGGCGGGCGACCGCCAGAAGGTCGCCCGCCAGCCCAGCGGGAAACCCCTTCCCACGAGGAAGCCGGCTCCGAATGGAGCCGGCGGAGAGGGAAGGGTGCGACGGGTGCAGTTGCACCCATCGCGATTTTCAGTGTCTGCTATGCAGACACTGAAAATCTTAGTGGGGCCCCCACGACACCCATTACCGCCAGCCAGGTTCTGGCGGTCAAAACCGCCAGAACCAGGCTGGCGGTAAGGGGGTCGGAATCCCCATGGCGGCGCTGCCTGCAGCGCCGCCATGGAGGATTCCCCAGGGCAGCGGGAAACCGGCGGGACACCGTCGGTTTTCCGTTTCTGACCGCGGCTGTACGGGCGCGGTCAGAATGCCCATGGGAGCACCGCCAGCCTGTTGGCGGTGCTCCCGCGGTCGTTGGCCCTGGCGGTAGTCTACCGCCAGGGTCAGAATGACCCCCTATATGCTGAATTTACACATCTTCATCCACAGTACTGAAACCACTGATTTCAGGACGTCTAAACATCTAATATTTTAGTCCCTTGCTGCCATTAACGGAGAGAAAATGTCTAGATTTTGGTGTATTTACTTCCCAAGTTTTTACATTTCCTTAACCGTTACAACACCTACGACTTAATGAGTCAAGGGTCACGAATTTCCTTTGCGTTCATGACTTAAATGGTTAATGAGAGTTAGAGAACAGTGTTATGCCTTGCACACCACAGGCGGAATTTGACAAATTGTCCTAGACTCTTGTGGTGTAAACCTAATTTTTAGGCAAACTTCGATCCTGCAGTCTCATCCTTGGTTTTATTTATTATATTTAGATCACAGCAATACTGGTACATTTATGATAGTGGAATACCACTACACTGACAAAAGTCAAAAGTACACGGCTCCTTGGGTTACGGTGCCAGACTTGTATGTATGTGTGTGGTATTTCTATATGGCAAAAGGCAGCAACGCACTGTACAGGGTCAAATATAAGCTTTAAGTATTCATACACTATTTATGCCTGGCACATATCCTTTGGTAAATAATAGGGCCTTATAATAATTACAGTGGTGCTATAAATGTGCTAAATGCAGTTATAATGCTAGTAACCAAACACATGCACATTGTGCCATTGTTCATGTGCCTATGGTGCTAGTCATTGCGCAGTAAATAATGGGTGAAGGCAGTAGGTAGGATTGGTTACATGCTATTTTTTGGGGTCCTTAGAAAGTTTTAAAATGTTCCTTTTCACTTTAACACTTTAAAATTGTTTACATTATTTTTTATCAGGTTACACCTACATTCAAATTCTTTAAGCTAATTTTAGTGTATATTACAGTTCAACTCTTTGTACAGATCTTGCATTTTTGGGTCATTTAGTTATGGAACCTCTAACCTATATTCCTCCTATAGGTCTGGCTTATAATAGTGTTCATTCTTCTCAGTTCAAAGTTTGAAAATACCATGTTTTGGGTCACTAATAAGCAGATCATTATGAGTGCCCCAGTACACAAAGTGTTAACTCTGCACTTCCAGGTGTCCCTTTAACTCTGGGGGTGCAGAATTAACAGAGAATACCGGGCATTGGTAATAACACCCTTAATACTGGCAATTTCTAGGCACTCCCAGCCTATGCGCATAGAGGACTGAACAGGAATGGCTCACGGTGTGGAAAAGGGGAAGGGGGGCATGCGGCGGGGGGGGGGGAAATTGGGGGGAAAGATAAAAAATAAATAAAAAAAAAGCTTACCTGATTCCCCGCCACCACTGGCACCGCGCCGCTCTTCAGCCTCCACTGCAGTCACAGGCTCCCAGCCTACCCTGCGGCCCATACAAATGCTGCTCTTATGTTGCTGGCATCAGGAAAGCAGTGTTCGGATTGGCAAGGGCGCCCTGGCTTGGCGCTCCGAGGCAGACTGGAAGCCTCTGCCTGCTTTCTCCAACCCGGCAACACATTGCCGGGTTGGAGAGAGCCCAGTGCACATGTGTGTTTGGCCTGGCCGAGACGGCCGGCCAAACACACATAAGCACTGAGGGGAGTGCTGTGCACTCTTCCTCTGTCCCTATCACGCCCCATGGCCCTGCCCCTTTAACAATAAAACGATAATAAACAGTTTATTATCATTTATGGATAAAGGTTTGCAGCTGATGGCGAAGGGGCGATATGGTGGAGGAGCTGCGCCTGGGATTGAAATGTCTTGTAGCCCATCAGACCACAGCCAACTCCCACCTCTTCCTTGATCACCCAGTGAGCTAGAGCCTTGAGGTGGCGCAAGATGACATGACAGCCCTCAATATTGAGCATAACAATGTTAATATGAGTCTTACAGGGTCGTATCATCTGTGGAAGCAAAGAGAGCTGTACCGTGGTGGGACTGCTGTTACGCTAGAGACACTCAAAACTAACGTCCTTTACTGATCTTTAATCAGCACATTTCCTACTTAGGAGAACTCAGGAGTTGTTCTTAAATTCTTCATTAGGCTGTAGCAGTGTTGGGCGCCTCCTTTTACTCCTAGTAGAGCGTATCCACCCCTGCCTTGGTCTACATAGTTCTTAAATTCTTAATTATTATGTAGCACTGTCGGGGTCTCCTTTCACTCCTAGTACAATTTATCCACCCCTACTTTGGTCTGCATACAGATTCATGGCAGATATGTCGCACAGTTAAACTGAGAGACCGACGAACTCAGTCGGTCTCTTGTGTGTTTGCCGGTACATTGATACAGACGTGTGCCCTGAGAGGACCTTATACACGCATACAGGAAAGATGAGATATGCGGGCCTATAGGTGCATAGAGATTACATCACATAGACCTACAGGTAGGACTGTTTAATATATGTAACCTACATCCTACAGGTGCACTGAGGTGCATTTTTGTAGTTGATAAACAAAGGACCTAGCGCCAAGGAACTTCACAACACATTATAGGCCTCATTATTGCAAATGGAGCACCTCAAATATTAGAAACTGAAGATGGGAGTACTGACCTGCGATGTTACATACTTATGGGAGGCTACAAATGACCTAATGCATGTTACCAAGTGTCTGAGATGAGTTAATTTTTTTTTAAACTGTATTTACATTTTTTGGAAGAAACCCATACAATCAATAATAGCAATCAGGTGATATATCACATTTAGAGCATATCAAACAGTACATTAACATTTCAGCAATGGGAGAGCAACAAAGGCCAAGTCAAAGTCTCAGATTCCCTTCAGTTAACCCAAGAGTAAAATATATCCATACACCATATCTCAGTAGTGTCATTATCAGGTAAGATCATATTGTTCAACATCACGTCATACACGTGTTACTAAAAACTTCATTTTATTACATCGCCACTCCCGGGATGTCAGACATTGTCCCATTGTCAGCTAAGGCCTATTTCTCTAGATAGGCACTAAGAGACCCTCAAACGTCTTGGGGTCTACATCATATAGGTTACATCATTGCATAGCAATTGCAGAGTCTTTGTAAAAGGCCACATCTCGTATCCAGTCTTTGGTGGAAAGGGAACAATGATTCAGACAAGTCATAGCAACCTTGCTTGCTTTGCCTTTGCCAAAAGCAACAATAGGGCACCACGACTTTGAACTGGCTTTGAGATATCCACTAAATAGTACAGCAGAGCCACCAGTGTGGATAGCTGTAGATCGTGTCCCATAATGCCCGCCAACAGTTTGCCCACTTCTTGCCAGTATGCACATACAGGGACGCAATGCCAGACCAGGTGAAAAACCCCTACCAAGCCATCAGAACAGCTCCGACAAACAGCACCTATGGACGTGTCAAATTACACATAATGTTTGCCACCCACTTAAGCCGAAAAAATTTGACTATCTCCAGGAGCTAGTGTTGACCATAATTTTGTACTTGCCAATTGTCAGGAATTGACCATATGAAAATAAATGTCCCAGGTGTGTGAGCTCTCATTTAGGAATCAATGAGTCAATCCCAGGTTCTAGCGTGGGTAGTGGTAAAGGGTTCCAAGCCAGTGATCGTGCTGGGGGGTATAATGATTTCAAACCAGATTTATTGGCAAGCATTCAACATGCCCACTGCGGAGTGCATTGCGTCGTATGCACCACAGAGGAAGGCTGTCCTGGCCGCATTCAGATATCAATGTGGAGGACGGTTATCAGGAGTGTACTAGAAGCCAGCAAACTGTGCCTGAGCAAGTGAATGATATCGCTGGAAGTCGAATACACCAAGACATTTGCAGCAAGCGGTCTACTCATGACATTCCATTTGGCCTGGGTTGTTTAAAAGACCATATTAACACTGCTTAGAGTGTCTAGAGATTGGTAAAGAGGAGGCACTCAGAGGCACTGGCATATTGATGAATAGATGTAAGAAGTTTGAGAAGACCACCATTTTTATGATTGCAACTCTTCCAGTCATCGATCGTTCAACCTGTAGTTGTAATCTTTTTATGAATGGGCCATAATTACTGCAGACAAAGTTGTCCCTGTCATGAACTACAGTGACCCCAAGTACTTTCCATACCATGGTTATATGACGGTGCCATAGTAGGAGGAACTCCACGTTCAGCTTCTCTAAGGCTGGCGTGAAAGGGAACAACTCTGCCTTTTCCCAATTAATTAATAGCCCAAGAACCCTCCAAATCCTACAACCTCCTCAATCAACAGGGGCAGGTTCACATTCAGGTTTTTAATATACAATACACACATTAGCATAGAGAGATAGCATTAGCTGGAAGGGAAAGAGTGCCAATGGGATTGCTTCGGTCGACAAACACAAGCAAGAGGCTCCAGTGCATGGGCAAAGAGAAGGGCGACAAGGGGCATCCCTGCCGTGAGCCAGTTAAGAAGGTCTGGGACAGAGAATTATTTACCTGCAACATTTCACATAAGTCTGAGTATAACAATCGTATCAGCCCTACAATGTGACTGCCTTTTCTCAAAGGCATCAACACTGCATGCAGAAAAGACCACTCGAGAGTCGAAAGGCTTCTCCACGTCTAACAGAGCATCATTGTGAATAATGTGCACGAACTGTGGGATGTGGTCCTGTCACAAACAAATTGAGCCTGCTCTTGGAGTACCAGTCTATCTTCCTATGGTGCCGGACTATTTGCAGCAACTTCAACTAGAATGTTATTGTATATATTGAGAAGGTAAAGGGGCCAATACAAATGACATTTGGACTGATCTTTTCCAGGTGCAGGGTGCACAGTAATAACCGCTTCTCTTAAAGTTGGAGGGCAGACCACATGAGTCAACGGACTTGCTGTATGCATTCCAGAGGTGTGACGTTAATATACCATTGTAGGCTCTATAAAATTCAGCACTGGGACAGTGAGGCCATCTGAACCCCAAACTTACCAGGCGGAAAACTGTCTATTGCATTTATTATTTCTTTAACATCAATGGGGGTAGCTACTGGTTCTCGCAGTTCCTCCCCTATCCGGGCGAGTGCAACTTTATCCCAGTAGGCCACAATCTCCTCCTGCTCCAGAGTGTTCTTGGCTGTACAATGATCGCTGTACTCTCTCAGACTCCTCCCTCTTGATGTGACCCTCGTCCCCTCTCTAGTCCGCAGAACTGTCACAGCCAGAGTAAATCCATACAAGCTGCTAGGGTTTTGTGTTAGGGTTTTGCTAGGTGTTTTTCCCTCTCTGTAGTAGCAGGCTGATGCGTACTAAACAAGATATTTTGCCTCTCTATCGGCCCATTCACAAAATGAAGGACTTATTGATCATACTGAGGGCCTCATTATGAGTCCGCCAGACATGCGGTGGAGCTCGGACTGCCGCCGACAGGGGCGGTCTGACCCCATCTTATGAC
Organism: Pleurodeles waltl; assembly: GCF_031143425.1. Taxonomy (NCBI): domain Eukaryota; kingdom Metazoa; phylum Chordata; class Amphibia; order Caudata; family Salamandridae; genus Pleurodeles; species Pleurodeles waltl. The sequence goes on along the minus strand of NC_090448.1, from coordinate 415,323,303 downwards.
CGTTGCGGAACTGCCACAGTCCGACCACCGGCACCACCATTTTGCCATCAGCCGACAGCCTGGCGGTGCCAGCGGTCTCAATCCGATAGGGCAGTGCTGCAAGCAGTGCTGCTCTCCAGATTACCACTCGCGTTTCCGCCCGCCTGTGCATGGCGGTCCCACTGCCATGCAAAGGCTGGCGGAAAAGGGGTGCCTGGGGCCCCCATGGACAGCCCCGTCATGCTTTTCACTGCCTGAATTACGGACAGTGAAAAGCGCAACAGGTGCTGTTGCACCCAACGCACCGCAACATTGCTGCTGGCTCTATTATGAGCTGGCATCAATGTAGTGATGTGTTTCCCACGGAGCTGGTGGGTGGAAACTCGAAATAGGTACCTCAGAGGGAGGGCCGCATATGCGGTCTTCCCGACGCAGGACTTTGGCGGGCGGCCTCGGCCACCCGCCAAAGTCATAATGAGGGCCTGAGTGTATTCATTTGGGGACCCTCCAGTGCTTCATTTGAGCTGCTGGTTTCTTGTGCTCATCACCCACACTTCTCAACACTGGCCCTAAGGTCAGTCCACCACATAGTGGTGCTGTCTGTCTAGTTTTGAGAGGTTCACAAAAACAGTGTTCAATAATGTAATATCCATTAAAATGAATAAAACATGGCACCCACACAATCCTTACAGTTTTGGGTGGCCTAGAGTAGTCTGAAGTGTCACACTTATAGGAGTGCAAGGATTAGTAGTTGTGGTGCTGTGATTGGCAGTGCTTGCAGGGGTAGTAGGTGGTGCAGGCTGCAGAGGGCGTCTGAGAAGGGCCCTTCCACTCACATGTTTACAAATTAGACAGTGGGACCCTCCCTATGTTCCTTTTCTAGGTTTGCTTGTTCTGCCTCCCTTTTCTGGAGCTGGTGTCGTATATTTTGTGGGACGCTGGATTTTTATCAAGCGGCATCAATCAATCATAGATTTGTAAAGTGCAACTAATCACCCACAGGGTCTCAAGGTGCTGCCACGTAGGATCATCAAGGTCTCCCAATCTGTAGCGTATTGAGCCCCAGAGCATAGATTTTTTTTTATTTTTAAATCGGTAATCAGAGCCATCATTTCTTCACAAAATACCCTGGCATGCTAGGCCATGAATGGAAACCTCCAACCCTCCAAATACGGCTGAGACACAAGAACTACAAAGTCCTGCACCACCAGGGAATAGTCGAAATGTGTGCGTGGCAGATGTTGTGTATCAGCAGCCCAGTGTGTGGCATCAGTGCCAAGGAACCAATAATCGAATGTTAAGGAACTATGACGGACCGATCAAAAAAAGGAAATGAGGTGACTTCACATGAATATGAAGGAAAGGTGAAGTTAACTGGTACATAAATAGAAAATGCATTCAGGTGATCGTGTATATGTCTAGAGGTAAGGAAAGGTGACCTTGAAAATGCGCCCTGGTGAAGTGAGACTTCCATGTGAAACAGCTGACATCTCGAGAACGAACGGGCAAACCAAGAGGATGTCATGTCTAAAACTATAGAGGCAATGTGCTAAAATCATACAGCATGTGAAACGGGCTTGCAAATAAACACATAAATACAATGACACTTGGGGCCAGATGTAGGTAGTTTTGAATTTCTGAGTCGCAAATTCATATGCAGAATGGTGTCTCAGACACCTTCTGCGAATCGCAAGGGGGTCGCAAAGCCCACCTCATTAATATTTGCGACCCCCTTGCGATTCCCTGCACCCACAAGGATGGTGGCCTGCTGGAGACAGCAGACCTCCATGTCTGTGACTGCTTTTTTAATAAAGCAGTTTTTTTTTGTATTGCAGCCCGTTTTCCTTAAAGGAAAACGAGTTGCAATACAAAAGAAAAAATGAAACCATTTGGACCACTGCCTGCTCTGAAAAAAATATTTTGGGCGACATTCACAAAGGGGAAGGGACCCCTTCCTTTTTGCGAATGAGTTAGCACCCACTTGACATGGGTGCTAACTGCGAATTGCTTTGCGACCGTGTTCGCGGTCACAAAGCAATTCTGCATCGTGGTGCGAATCGCAAATAGGAAGGGAACACCCCTTCCTATTTGCGAGTCGCATTCCCATTTTGCGAGTCGGTACCGACTCGCAAAATTGGAATGTGCATTGCGATGCCCGTTTTGCATGGCGCAAACTGCGAATTTCTGGCCCTTGGGGTGGTATCGTTTGAACGTATATTTTCATGTAAATTACTCAGTTGATTGAAAGTGGCGATATATTTTTAGATGAAACTGGTGACTTGGAGATACGATTCCATCTATCAACTCCAGGAACCTTAGTAAAAATAAAAGCAAACCAACCCTTTGCAACAGATATGAAGCAATTTGAACATTCTAAGTGGCATACCCCATCTCCCAACATGAAGAGTTATGGTAAAACGAAGAAAAACTTTTCACTGTGAAAATTGTGTCTGCATTTAAGAAACGTACACGCCATGCTAATGTAACTGTAAGTAAAAAAACACCCAACTTATATCACCACATAATCAAGCAATCATTGTCAAAGCCAATAGGTCTGTCTTTAATATGCTAATGCATACAAACATCGCCGTGCATACATGTGCAGAATATTTGCACAGTGTCCATATGCAACTTGTCTCTTACCGTACCTCCAGTATCTATGCCTTATTTTTTCCTACCAATGTCAGGTGCTGCCTGGCGCCAGTGCCTCAAATTTAGGGATTCAAAAAACAGCAGCAGCAGCTAATATGCCCCTCTCTATTCAAATTGGAAAAGTTATTTTGTGCCTTATTTAAGACTCTCTCTTCATAACCTCTTTCATGGAAATAATCTTTCAGCTGCATTTCCTCATGTTCAAAGATTTGATGGCCAGTTATAATGCTCTTCGATCATAATATTTGACCAATGTGTCATTATGGGTAGCCCAGTGAGGGGCTGGGATAATCACTGCACTTGTTACAGTTTGATACCCTGGGGACTTGAATTTAAGAGGTCCAATACTCATTACCTATCACAAGTGTGTTCCATCAAAATGGGCACCAGATGCAGATATTGTTGCTTTCTCAGCCTGAACTTAGCAAGGGCAGTTGTTTGTGGACACCTCAACCATGGAGGGAAAAAGCATTCCTCATTCACCACTGGTTTATGGTCTTGGATTCTGTCAGAGGAATCTTGGCATCCTGCCATGGAAAGTTTTACCCCTTCTTTATACTAAAGTTGCAGGCAGCAGTTGTGCATTTCAACAGCCAGCTCTGAGGCAAGTTCTGACTTTTGAAAGTTCTGCCCATTTTGCTTATTTCATTCATTCAAGGTTTGTGTTACAAGGTGCCAGCGGGTAGGAGGAGTCGAGCTGAGAGTCTCCTGTCAGGAGGAACCCAAAATAAAAGTGCCAAAGAAAAGGCAGTGAGCCCATTTAAATACTTGTCATCCTCTGTGGGCTGTATGGGTAGCCCTTTAAGGGAGTAATGGGCCAGGAAAGGACAGGGAAACTCCCCAAGCTACAAAGGGGGTTTCAGTCTCCTCTTCTTCACTTTCAAAAGTCTGTCAATCCCTGGAATGTCCTAGAGGAGACCTGAAATTCAAATCTGCTCTCTGGGTTCTCTTCCATCCTCCAACCTGGATACCAGTTGGATGTAACAAATACAAAATGGATTTTGTTTTGGCTATTGCCAAGTGTGTCACACATGCCCCAAACACATCCTCTGCAGATGCAGAAAAGTATACAGACGCAACATCCATGTACCACACCAGCTGACAGACCATTGTAACAATGTAGGACAGGCAAACAAATGTTTCTTCCAGGCAGTCAGATACAATGTTCTGCTTTTCCATTATATTCTTCTTGGTGGTACCTCTGTCAGTCCTTTACAGCCCAGCGAGCTGAAGGTTGTCACACTCAGTAAGGAGGGTGCTTATGGTGTGCCCTTACAGACCACAGAGACCCACTCTGGTATCAGTCTGTTATAAATTCCCCGGGCACGCACGCATGACCATTGTCAGAAATCTGTCACTTACTTCAATGACCTTAAGGAAGGGACACACGCTCTCTTGAGCCTTCAGGGGATCTTTCTCGATCCCAAAAACACTTATGCGACTGGAGCCATCCTTCGTAGCCTGCTCAGAACTAGACAGATCCTACCACACATCATAGAAACCTGCAGTCCACAGAAGGATAATTGAGAAAGTTTTCTTATTAAGGATGCATGAACAGAACAGCAAAAACTGCCTCTTGTACGAAAAAAAATGTAAAACTTGCATGTCCTGGACGACCCCCTTCTCATCGCCAACAATAGCATTACCTGCTTTTTGCCCGTTCTCAATGACCTTTGAAACTTATAAACAATACATTGTAGAAACATCTTGGAAACACACGAAGGATTCACAAACAGTGGGCCTCAAAGGTTCACCTCTTTCTACTTCACTCAACAAGATGTCCAGAAGGGAACTTCGAGAGCTTAATGGCGTTCAGTCACCTGCAAATTACCGCAGTGGCCCCTGCCTTCTTCTGTCGGTTTCAGCCTTTGTATTGCGCCTCAGGGGGTGCTCCTCTAAGATACAGGCATCACGAGTCTTTAATACACCAATAATACTTCAATTTAGGCGACGTTGCCCTTAGGCAGCGACATTAATGTACTCAAGCCCTGCCTTACCCTCATATATAACACTGGATATTAGGTGCTTTCCTTACACTGCACTCACCCAAAAATAAATTCGTTCTCATCACAAACAGCAAAAGATAAGCCACTATCCAAGAAGCATTAACAGAGCCAACAGGTTTGATTTGTGTAAGCGATGCAGTTCGGATGTTAGCAACCTTGACAATATCAAACCTTTTCTGCTAAAGCACAGACAAAAGTATCTGAAAGGGAAAAAGGTTGCTTTATTTTTTTTAGCATCCATTGTCAGATATTTTTCTGAGTACTTGATCATCAGTGCCGCCAGGTCACTTTCCATCTGATTTTAGACATGCCTGCCACCTCGGAACAGTAGAACAATAGTAGAGTATACAGGATAGAGTTCGATGCATCTGATAACAAATTGCTATGGATAATAAAATACTCTCTTTTCTATTGCATGCATTTTTTTTAAAACTCGGTGGGGGGGTGTGGGGGTGCTCACTTCCCATTGCACCAGACCGCTTGCTGATTTCTGAATTAAAGTAATCCATTGTGCATTCTAGTAGAGGCAGAAGGACACTTTTAACAGCCCCTAGAGTATTGGTGAGACTAAAATGCTCCTGTGAGCTGATCTAGTTGGCGGTTAACATTATCTCAAGCCAATGTCTGGCGCTTCTGGAGCAAAAGAAGCCATTGGCTGAAGGAAGCTGACCTAAAGGCTCCTTAAAGCAAGTATAGAAAATAGTATGTTTGCCATGAGTGGTGCAAGTCTCATACACGACTAACCAAACAAACATTGAAAAGCAGTAGGCCTCGATTGAATTTTAAGTTCTACTAAAATAGTTTAGAAAAGGTTGCTGCAGTAGAAGAAAACGAGACATGAATCCATCTGTGACATAAAGGATTTAATATGTTCTGATTGAGTGTACTGAAATGTAAAAGAGTGCTTCACGCATTGCAACGCACACACTCAGTAGAAGTGAATTAATACTCTAAACAGCCAATAGCATGAGGTAAGAGGTTAATACGTGTGTGGGACGGAGTCAAAGCTGTGTAGTAAGAAAGCCTGGATATCTAGAGCTTCCTGTATGGTGGCCACATGTAAGAGGAAGGCGGGGTGTATTGACAACCACTACCTGAAGTTATCTAAAGACATGGTTCACAGTGTGGATTTGAGTGTGGGAGTTTGAGTTACGTCCAGTGTTTAACTCGTAAAATAATAACTGCCGGGCCCACAGGTTTTTCTCAGAAGCCACCAGCATGCGCTATCGACGGTTGGGGTGCCTAATATCAAGGTTACATAGTCTTGATCCCCCCATGCCTCTTAACCCACACCCCAGGCACCCAATCACTCTTTATCTCAATCTTTCAGGTTCTGTTTCATCCCTCTTTTCTCCCTTTATTGCTGTTTTTCCATCTTTCTTTTCCTCCTGCTTCCTCCTTCTTTTCCTGTTGTATGTTTTTCTCTCTTTTGCTCTTGGTGAAAGCCTGATGAGAAAAAATAAGTTTTGGTCCCAAAATAAGTGCTCATGGGCCCCACCTGCAACAACTGTCTCAAATTAAGCACTGGATATTTCTCTCATTACTGCCCTGCTGCTCTGCAAAGGGCTTGGGTGATTTTACACACACATATGGTTTGGGTGTATAGCGCCCTTCCAAGCACTGGGACCTCTTTGTAGTCAAGAGAGCAAGACCGACTGACTGACACTGCAGAAGTGTATCTACCTTTTTGATATGCATGCCCGTCTGTGTGCCTGTCCTTCTGTATGTGTGAATCCGACCATTCTTGTGCCTCTGTCATTCTGTGTGTGTGGGGGGTGGGGAGGGGGGTTTGCTCTTCTGTGTACGTGTGTGTGCCTAGTATGCTGTTTATCTATTTTAAGCCTGCTTGTTGCTAGATCTAACATATATTACCATGATACAAACAATATTTAACAGTTGACTGCTGCCCATGCATAGGGGCAGCACCGGTGAGATTAAGGGCTTGATTTATATCTTGGCGGATGGAATACTCCGCCACAAACATGACGGATATCCCATCCGCCCTATTTCGATCTCCATAGGGTATCATGGAATTGTAATAAGGCAGACAGGATATCCGGCATGTTTGTGACAGGGTATTCCCATCCGACAGGGACTAAATCAGGCCCTAACTCATTTTGGGAATTAAATTTCAAAATTAACATTCACCTAGAATGCAATGACAAGCATTGGCAAAGCCAACAGGTCTTACCTTTGGAACCTTTTGGCTTTGTCAGTCTTTTTAGACATGCTGTACAGCTTTCCTTATGTTGTACAGCATGGTTAAAAAAATAATTTTAAAGAAGCCTATGATCAGCTGCGCACGTTCTTTAAGACAAAATGATGCTGGTGCTATTTATTTGTCTTTTTATTTGTAAATCCAACTTGGATTGGTAACTAAATAGAAAACAGTGTGAAAGCAATTTTTTAGACTTTAAACAGTTGGGACGAAGACACAAGGGAGGGTGGGTGAAAGCAACACAGAGCAGGGGAGGTGGAAGTAAGCAGCATGGAGCACAAGTGTGTGGGGGGCAACATTGAGGGAGTGGGTGGGGTGGTGGTGAGAAGCAAATGGGCAAGAGACAGCAACATGGCCTGCGGGGAGAAAGGCAAGCAGGCAATAGAGAAAGCAATGTGGGGCTGGTAGGAGAACCATGTGAGCGAGAAACCAACACGGGTGAAGAAGCACACAAGATCTGGCTCCTCACATAGGGTGTCTGGGGAAAAAGAAGGACTAAAATATGTAATGTTCTCACAATAGTGTGCACATTGGATTAGGGGGAATCGCATCCCTTGACAAAAATGAACTTCCTACGTCACTCTGGAAAACACTGAGAACTTGTTCAGAAATCTAAAAGTTCAAGAATGTTTTTCTGTATTTTTTTATTTTATTGTGAAAGTATGTATTTATAGGTAAGTAATACAAGTCATACCTCCAAATACCATCTTAGTCTGTGTTGGACTTTTGCTTATGCAGGGTCATCCCCAGACTTTTTTGCCTCCTGCCTCCTATTTTTTTTCTGACATGTTGCTGTTGGCTTTTCAACTCTGAGCACTTTACCACTGCTAACCAGTGCTAAAGTGCATATGCTCTCCTGTTTAAATTGTATGTAAGTGGTTTATCCATGATTGGCATATTTGATTTACTAGTAAGTCCCTAGTAAGGTGCACTAGAGGTGCCAGGGCCTGTAAATCAAATGCTACTAGTGGGCCTGCAGCACTGGTTGTGCCACCCACATAAGTAGCTCTGTAATCATGTCTCAGACCTGCCACTGCAGTGTCTGTATGTGTATTTTTACACTGTAAATTCGACTTGGCAAGTGTACCCACTTGCCAGGCCTAAACCTTCCCTTTCCTTACATGTAAGGCACCCCTAAGGTATGCCCTAGGTAACCCAAGGGCAGGGTGCAGTGTATGGATAAGGTAGGACATATAGTAATGTGGTTTATATGTCCTGACAGTGAAATACTGCCAATTTCGTTTTCACTGTTGCAAGGTCTGTCTCTCTCTCATAGGATAATATGGGGGCTACCTTTAAATATGATTAAAGTGTAGATTCCCCTAGAGAGTAGATGGACATGTGGAGTTTGGGATCCCTGAACTCACAATTTAAAAATACATCTTTTAGTAAAGTTGATTTTAAGATTGTGAGGTTGGAAATGCCACTTTTAGAAAGTGAGCATTTTCTTGCTTAAACCATTCTGTGACTCTGCCTTGTTTGTGGATTCCCTGTCTGGGTCAGTTTGACAGTTGGGTTGTTTTTCACCTCACACCAGACAGTGACACAAAGGGAGCTGGGGTGTGATCTGCATTTCCTGATTAGCCATCTCTGCTAGGAGGGAGGGGTGGAGTGGTCACTCTCATCTGAAAGGACTGTGCCTGCCTCTGACAATGCTGTCTCCAGCCCCCTGGTGTGTGTCTGAGGCCTTGCCTGGGCAAGGCAGGATTTCACAAGAAGGTGTGAGTCCCCTTTGAAGAAAGGTGACTTCAAAGACTAAAATGGGTATAAGAAGGGCACCCAAACTTACAAACTTTAGAAACACTTCTGGAATCAAGAGGAACCTCTGCCTGGAGAAGAGCTGATCGCTGAGGAACAAGTGCTGCCCTGCCTGTGACTGTGCTTTGTGGAGCTTTCCTGCAGTGCTGCTTCTGCCTGAGTAAGAGGGCAAAGACTGGACTTTGTGTGCCTTCCATCTTGAAGAAGAAATCTCCAAGGGCTTGATGTAGAGCTTGCCTCCTGTTATTGAAGTCTCAGGGATAGCAAAGACTTCTTCCTGCCAGCACCTGGAGTCTCTGGAGAGACCCCTACTCTGCTCTGTGGTGCCCTTCCAGTTCCTGGGACCCTGAAAGGAGAGGCTGGCAGCCTAAGGACAAAAATACACGCACCGAGCGCCGTGCGGAGAAAAGATCGACGCGAATCCGATCGCGGCTGAGAAAACGACGCGACGCCGGCTCCGCAGCTGAGAAACGACGCCGCAGGAAACGCGACCGGAGAATCGACGCCCGGAGCAGGAGAAACGACGCGCAGCATCGCTGACGAAGGCTAAGAGATCGCAACCAGCGCCGCGGGACTTTCGGACCGTCGCGTGGCTGGCTTTTTCGACGCGCCTCGCCGTGCCGAGCTGTTTTCAACGCATATACCCGTGCAGGGTTATTTTCGACGCACACCGCCCGTGCGGGGTTATTTTTGCCGCAAACCAGGTACATTTACACGCTAGCAGCGCTAGTGTGGTGTTACAACTACCTAAAGACTCTTTTTATTTTAAACCTTTAAAAAATCATAACTTGACTTGTGTATGTTGGATTTTTGTCGTTTTGGTCTTGTTTTGTTTAGATAAATATTTCCTATTTTTCTAAACCTGTGTTGTGTCATTTTGTAGTGTTTTCATTAAGTTACTGTGTGTGTTGGTACAAATACTTTACGCCCAGCACTCTGAGGTTAAGCCTACTGCTCTGCCAAGCTACCAAGGGGGTAAGCAGGGGTTAGCTGAGGGTGATTCTCTTTTATCCTAACTAGAGTGAGGGTCCTTGCTTGAACAGGGGGTAACCTGACTGTCAACCAAAGACCCCATTTCTAACATTGGTGACCAGCGGTCGGGATTTGGACTTGTATTTGTACTTGACATACAGTAATTAAGTGTACACTACTGTTTTGATCTCAGACCACTACGTGACCACATACTACTTGTCTTGTGATTCTGCTTTTTGTTCTCTGATGTCCTCCTGGAAGTATTGATAATATTTTTGGACTTTGGTTTTTGGTTGTGAAGCCTTTGCAGAATGGAAGTCAATTTCTGGCACCTATTTATGTATAAAAAGTGGCAGCTTAAAGCATTTTGCATGGAAAGGGGACTGGCTGTGAACAGGAAATCCAGAAGGGAGGATCTTGAGTCAGCCCTGTTTCAGTATGAATTGAAACGTTGTCAGGCAACACCACCAAATGAGTCTGAGGAGGATGACTACTCCGAAGAGGAGGAAACAGAAAGAGATGAGTGGCTCCTAGCTCGAATCCGGAGTCTGGAAGAGCTAGATGCAGAGCTTGAGAGGGCTGAGGAGGAGAGAGCCTTAGTCCTGGAAAAAGAAAGGATTGCAGCTCAAGAGCTGAGCTGTGAAGAGCTGAAGCTGGAGGCCATGAGGGCTGAGTCCAGTTCAGATGGTGGCAGCAAAAATCTTGTATCCAGTACTGCTGAAGAAGTGCACATGCCCAGAGATGTGGTGCCCTACTTGAAGGAGGGAGTTAACACACGCCAGGAGGTTCAGGGGTATGAGGTAGCTCCAGTGATGCACAGGGTCCCTGAGGTGGATTGGGGAACTGGCATGGGGAGTCATATTCCTACTGGTGGGAGGGACACTCTACTGACTCTAGGTGAGAGTGACAGGGAGAGGGGTTCCCCCCAAGTAGAAGTCCTGGTTATGGAGTGTGAAAACATCCCAGAAGAGTGTGGGTTGAGTGTCAGGGACAGTCAGGTACTGTCTCACCAGTCTCAGGAGGGTGATGTGGGGTGCTTTGTCAAAGCAGAGTCACTGGATGGTTGGGTGAAGGGTACTTTGGTTAATTCATGTGAGGGGCTGAGTGATGTAATTGCTGGAGAGCATATGTCTAGTCCTTATTTTCCAGAGCTATGCCAACACCAGGTGGAGTGTGAGTTCTCTGACCCCAGGGAGCTTACAATGGAGGCAGACTTCTGGGTGAGTACCAGAGAGTCTGAAGAGGCATTTGGGGGTGCTCCTGAGAGGAGTGGTCTAGGTAGTTCCCAACCAGGTGAGGTAGGGAAGGATTGTAGTGTCCCAGGTAGGTCCCAGTGTAGTGGGATGGGTGAGGGACCCCATGTCCAGTCTCAGAGGAGAGGGAATGGGGATGGGTTGAGGCCCAAGGTGCCCGAGATCCGGTCCCAGGTCCTGGAGGGTTCCCTGCGGGAACCCCAGGAGGGGAGCCTAGCCTGTACCATAGGGCCATCTGTTGAGGGAGACCCCACAGTGTCAGGAGAACTTGGGGGGGCGGCTGTAGCCAGCGTCCCACCAGTTCTGGTGTCTGGCAGTACCACTCCTAGTGAGGGGTTGCAGAAGTCCAGACAGAGGGCTGAGAGGGGGTTGCGGACCCCAGTGGAGAACCTGGAGGGTCAGGGGTCAGCTCTGAGTGCAGAGCCCCCCAGGAATGACCTTGGTGAGACCATTTCTGGGCTGGGGGGAATCCAGACTCTGTCAGATGGGCAGAGGTCAGGAGACCTGCGCCAGCCAGACTCTTGTATGGCCCTTGGGGAAAGTGTTTCCCTTGTGGGGGGTAGGTGTGCCCCCCAGGAAGTCCTGGTGCGCCAGGCAATGATTCAACCGCAGGATGGTGACTCTGGGTTGGATGATCAGGTTCAGGGGGTAAACTCTGACCTGATGGGGAGTACGTGTGCTCCCAAGGAAGTCCTGGTGCGCCAGGCAATGGTTCAACCGCAGGGTGGTGACTCTGGGTTGAATGATCAGGTTCAGGGGGTAAACTCTGACCTGATGGGGAGTACGTGTGCTCCCAAGGAAGTCCTGGTGTGCCAGGCAGTGGTTCAACCGCAGGGTAGTGACTCTGGGTTGGATTGCCAGATTCAGGGGGTAAGCTCTGATCTGGTAGGGGGTAGGTGTGCTCCCCTGGAAGCCCTGGTGTGCCAGGCAATGGTTCAACCGCAGGGTGGTGACTCTGGGTTGAATGATCAGGTTCAGGGGGTAAACTCTGACCTGATGGGGAGTACGTGTGCTCCCAAGGAAGTCCTGGTGTGCCAGGCAGTGGTTCAACCGCAGGGTGGTGACCCTGGGTTGGATGACCAGGTTCAGAGGGTAAACTCTGACCTGGTGGGGGGTAGGTATGCCCCCCAGGAAGCCCTGGTTTGCCAGGCAGTGATCCAGTCTGTGAGTACAGACCCTGGATTGGGAGGCCAGGTTAAGGGTGTCCCCCCTGACCTGGAGGAAGGGGCTACTGCTAACAGTGCCCCTACCATGTTGTCTTCTGGGGGGGTCACTCCTAGTTGGGTGGTTCAGGACCCCAGAAGAGAGGGCAGGGGGAGGGAAGCCTCACCCCTGGCCCTGGTCCAACCTGAAGGTACAGACCCCAGGTTGGAGGATCAGTTGCAGGTTAACATCCCTGCACTGATGGAAGAATTGTGCAGGACTGCTTCTACAAGCACCCTGACAGTTTTTGACTCTGGGGGTGCCGCTTCTGCAGGGAGGGTACAGAGCCCCAGAGGGGAGGACCAGGGTCAGGTTGTCATCCCTGACCTGGTGGAAGAGAGAGTGGTCAAAGGGTGCCCGGCACCTGGGGCTACCACCCCCCACTCTCCACAGTCACAGTGGTTAGAGAGGCCTGAGGTCGGGCTCTCATCCCTGACAGTTGTCTGGGGCCACTGTGGCTTGCTGTCCTGGTGGACAGAGTTGCCCCTGGGGGGGGGAGGACGAGAGTCACACCCCGGGGGTGGAGTGGGCAACACCACTGTGTTGGCCCTGGTGGTACTATCTGCCCATTGCAATACATCTGTGAGCAAAGTAAAGTTAGGTGTTGCACAGATGGTGTCTGTAGATGTGGAGAAGGGTTCCCCATGGGTTAGCTTAGTGGGCCCTGAGAGTATGGACAGAGGGATCCAACTGGAGTCAGGAAGGCGTAGAACTGGAACATGCCCCTGCTGTTGTGGGCCTGGGTCCCTGTTCTATCGCCCCAATCAGGGAAGTACATCAAGGTATTGATTGTTCTCCCCTGGCTTTAGGCTGGTAGGGGGTCGTGTTGGACTTTTGCTTATGCAGGGTCATCCCCAGACTTTTTTGCCTCCTGCCTCCTATTTTTTTTCTGACATGTTGCTGTTGGCTTTTCAACTCTGAGCACTTTACCACTGCTAACCAGTGCTAAAGTGCATATGCTCTCCTGTTTAAATTGTATGTAAGTGGTTTATCCATGATTGGCATATTTGATTTACTAGTAAGTCCCTAGTAAGGTGCACTAGAGGTGCCAGGGCCTGTAAATCAAATGCTACTAGTGGGCCTGCAGCACTGGTTGTGCCACCCACATAAGTAGCTCTGTAATCATGTCTCAGACCTGCCACTGCAGTGTCTGTATGTGTATTTTTACACTGTAAATTCGACTTGGCAAGTGTACCCACTTGCCAGGCCTAAACCTTCCCTTTCCTTACATGTAAGGCACCCCTAAGGTATGCCCTAGGTAACCCAAGGGCAGGGTGCAGTGTATGGATAAGGTAGGACATATAGTAATGTGGTTTATATGTCCTGACAGTGAAATACTGCCAATTTCGTTTTCACTGTTGCAAGGTCTGTCTCTCTCTCATAGGATAATATGGGGGCTACCTTTAAATATGATTAAAGTGTAGATTCCCCTAGAGAGTAGATGGACATGTGGAGTTTGGGATCCCTGAACTCACAATTTAAAAATACATCTTTTAGTAAAGTTGATTTTAAGATTGTGAGGTTGGAAATGCCACTTTTAGAAAGTGAGCATTTTCTTGCTTAAACCATTCTGTGACTCTGCCTTGTTTGTGGATTCCCTGTCTGGGTCAGTTTGACAGTTGGGTTGTTTTTCACCTCACACCAGACAGTGACACAAAGGGAGCTGGGGTGTGATCTGCATTTCCTGATTAGCCATCTCTGCTAGGAGGGAGGGGTGGAGTGGTCACTCTCATCTGAAAGGACTGTGCCTGCCTCTGACAATGCTGTCTCCAGCCCCCTGGTGTGTGTCTGAGGCCTTGCCTGGGCAAGGCAGGATTTCACAAGAAGGTGTGAGTCCCCTTTGAAGAAAGGTGACTTCAAAGACTAAAATGGGTATAAGAAGGGCACCCAAACTTACAAACTTTAGAAACACTTCTGGAATCAAGAGGAACCTCTGCCTGGAGAAGAGCTGATCGCTGAGGAACAAGTGCTGCCCTGCCTGTGACTGTGCTTTGTGGAGCTTTCCTGCAGTGCTGCTTCTGCCTGAGTAAGAGGGCAAAGACTGGACTTTGTGTGCCTTCCATCTTGAAGAAGAAATCTCCAAGGGCTTGATGTAGAGCTTGCCTCCTGTTATTGAAGTCTCAGGGATAGCAAAGACTTCTTCCTGCCAGCACCTGGAGTCTCTGGAGAGACCCCTACTCTGCTCTGTGGTGCCCTTCCAGTTCCTGGGACCCTGAAAGGAGAGGCTGGCAGCCTAAGGACAAAAATACACGCACCGAGCGCCGTGCGGAGAAAAGATCGACGCGAATCCGATCGCGGCTGAGAAAACGACGCGACGCCGGCTCCGCAGCTGAGAAACGACGCCGCAGGAAACGCGACCGGAGAATCGACGCCCGGAGCAGGAGAAACGACGCGCAGCGTCTGTTTTACTGGTAAATATATATTTACTATTTGGCATACGCACGGTGTCACCCACCTCCTGTGGAGTTGCTGTTTGGTGCTACTCCAAGGACAGAACTCAGCTCGATTATACTGTAGTATTTAGTAGACGGGTTAGGCATGGAAGCTGGTACGCTTCACGCCCCTCAAGATGTCTGAGAGCAAAATGAAGCTAGGTCATTGGACAGATGTTTACCGGTCACCGGTGTCAAGGAGAAGAACTTGCCCTGGTTTTAGGCTGTCCAGATAAACTCTTTGGGACAAAGATGCATTACTATCTGCAGATTTCTTTATGAAATTCAAAATTAGGTGTATTTAATTGACCAGTTTATAAAGTGTGGTCTTTCAAGAAATAGACCTCACCTGCTGGTTTCATGCTTTATTAAAGCAGGAGTGGTGCTAAGGCATTTTTACCTGAGACAAATGCCTTGTTCCAACCTCCCTCGCTAGGAGTGGACTGTGACCAGTATACCTCTAATGGCAGTCTGGCAAGCACTCCTGCAGGTGCCCTCCGAGGCAGCCGTGTAAACATAAGCCCGCATCTGTAGGAAAAGGAGTGATAATTGAATGAGCCTGGATGCAAATCTACCCTACACCACTGTGGCGCTCACAGGCCCACTCACCCAAGTGTTCTTAGTATGGCATCGTTTACGAACACCTTTTGCCGTTAGCTGCAACAGCTGGTTTGGCTCAAAGTATTCTTTTCACAGACGGAAGGAAAACATCTGGAAAGAGACGGCGTGTTGCGCCACGTATCCATGATAAGAGAGTGTTGGGTGGTGACGTGCACTTAGTCATGAAGGAGGACACATTTCCGAAGTGTGGGAAAACAAACACTGACCAAAGAAGGCACAAATGTGTCTGGGAGCCTAAGTGGTTCTTTAGAGATACAGATTCCAGTGTGAAGATGAACGTTACGTGGTGTCTGACGCTACGTAATCTCTCTAATCAACGTCAGGCCGGAGCCAGGACTATTTGGTTCCGGGGACTTGGCCCCTGTAATGACATCTAGAGGAAGTTACGGACAGATTTTATTGCCTTAAAACATTTTTTACAAATCTGTGATATACGGAATTTAAAAGCAGGATGTGTTTTTTCTTTTGAATTTTATGATTATACTGTATATCCCTGAGGATTTTTGGTTAAAAGGCATGTTTTGTTTTTTTGTGTGTCTGGATGTCTGTAGATGTTTTGGTCTGTTTGCATATTTGCAGGTATACATCCATTTTGCAGCTTCAAATCCAAAGTGTTGTAAATATCTGGTATTGCTGTTACCCAGTTTAACAATACTTGAGTTATCTTCCTCAGAAGGATGAAAGACTGAGTTGGAGTTGTCAGGGACTCAAACCAATGACCTACATTTGCATCAGTCTCAAGGGGTCTCAATAAATACATATTTACAGAAAGGAGAAGGGAGCAATGAGACCAGCTGCATTAGCAGGATGTTCTGCTAACATATGGTATAGACTGTTATCTATGTTTTCAGTGGTGACATCGACCTGTACCGCACAACACAGTCGAATCCTTAGATTTCAATCCTAAAATTGCATCGGGGAAATTGGGGTAACAGAGATGGGTTCCCGCCTTGCTGAATATATTATGCCATGGTACCTATTAATGGCCAAGCTTTTGCACCACAGTCTTACGCCACCTCTCACATGGCTGAGGCTCTACGTCCATGGATCACAACCTTCAAGATGAATAACACCGAGTGAAGGCCTGAAGGATCATCCAGCGAATAAAATCTTGTTTTAATTAACTGAAAGTTCTAAAAATAATACAATAATAGAACGCATAAACTGAATTGAGGCAAGCACATACTGATGACCTGGAAACTGAAAGAAGATACTTTAGCTACATCAAAGTAAAATGCCTACAAGCTGCAGAATACAAAGCAGAGCCTGAAAATATGAGGCATACAAATGTAGGGAAGTCTGAATTTGCTCAAACCCTGAAGCATTTACAGGATAGAGCACAATCATATAACTAGTGTTCTCTTTTCATTTTTACTTTCTTTCTTCAATAATTCATATTGATGCGCCAATTCTAAAGTCAAGTCTTAAAAAAAGACCTTGACAATGCTGTACGTAAAATAAATATTCTTTTTTTGCTGTGCATATCGTAGCTTTGGTTGGCCTTCCAGGGAGCCAAGAATCACATGTAACCCATCCAATGACATTAAGAATAGCCAAGGACAAGGAAACAGAGAAGAGACTGCAGAAGCCACTCATCAAATGACATTAAGAATGGGCAAGGACAAGGAAACCGAGAAGAGACTGCAAAGGAGACCCAGTCAATTACATTAAGAATGGACAAGAAGATAGAGAAAAACTAGAAAAAATGGGGATAGTGAGTAAGATAGAGAGAGACAGACAGAGGAGGAGAGGTGGGCAGGGGCAAAAACAAGAGAAGAAAGAGAGAGTGATGGAGTCAGATAAAGGCATGAGAGATGAGAAAATAGAAAGACGGGGGAGGTTGAGAAAACAAGGATATAAATACAGGGATAGGTAGAAAAAAGAAGAGGTGGAGAGACACATCAGGAGAGAAATGGAACAGATGAGAGGCAAATAATAAATGGACAAATGAAATCAGGGAAAGACAGTGAGAGAGTTAAAGGTAGAGGCAGACAAAGACACGTGGACAGAGATGAAAATAGGGTAGGACTGAGAAAGGTTGAGAAAGGGCAGAAAGAACAGCGGATAGAGAAATACGGGTGACCTAAAGGTCAGAACAACAGGGAGAGCCACAGAATGACAGACAGGTTTAGAGAGATTGCAAGAGAAAGAAAGACAAGCGAGAAAAACGGGGAAAGGGGCAGAGGACGAAGAGAAAGGCAGTGCAGGGAAAGATGGGAAGAGAGGCGCAGAGAGACAGATTGTGAGACAGGAAGGGAAATAATCAGATACAGGCAGTGATAGACAAAGGGAGAGGGAGAGACAGGAAGATGTACATAAAGAATGGTCAGGAAGAGATAACAACAGAGAGAGACCCAGTAAGAAACGGAAGAGACATCAGTATCCGTTTCTACTTTTATCTAGTTATCCATCTATCTATAATGTAGCTACCTATCTCTGTCTGTTACTGTATGTCTGCATCTATGTTTCTGTCTATATATGATTCTGTTTTGGGTCCTGTATCTATATCTAGCTATCTGCCTGTCTATCCATCATGAACTATCTCTGTATATCAACCTGTCTTCATCTATCTACCTACCTATCTTTCTATACATACACACATGCATACATACATGCATACATACTACATGCTTGGGTGATTTTATTGCAGAAAATACAGTGGTATAAAAACCCATATTTCAAGTAGGAAAGCTTGAAATATGAGGAATATTTTACAATTCCTTGTGAAATACAGGTTTCATAGTCATAATGACAGACCCCACACAACTCTCAAGAGATTTACCACTGTCACGGCCACCAAAATTACAAGGCAATGCTATCTAAATTGTTTAGCTAAAATTAGCGGATTATGCTGTACATTTTGGCTCTATTATTTTCATTTTCAACCATTTGAGTAAGAAATAATTTTTGTGAAATCTGCAAATTGTGCAAAATTGTGTAGAAAATGATGTGCCGTACAAGATAAATCTATAATTATGTGGTAAAATCTGCATACATGGCCGAGGCGTCAAGATGGCGGTCGCACTTTCATAGTGCTCCGGACCCCTCCGTCATCCGCCTCCATCAAACACTCCATCTGATCCCATCACAGCCATGGAGTGACTCCAGACACCTTACTGCCTCCCGGGACAAAGGGAAAACAAACAACTGTCATTCCCAACTTGCGACGATGAATGCCCTTTCCGGGATGTGGGAGCCACCCGCATCCAACATGGCAGACCGCGGGTAAGGACGCACGGAGATCCCGTGCTTCGTGGCGTGTAGAAGGCCTGCAAACAATCGCTGGCTGGCCGCGGTACCCTGAACAGCCTGGGACAGCGTGCGGCCCCGAGGAGGGGGAGCGGAACACCGTGTGGTGGGGGCCCGGCTTCGACTGGAGCAGCGCGCGGCCCTGAACTAAGGTGAGAGGAGCGTCACGCTGAGGAAGGCCGACAGACCCGGCGGGGCCGGCGGCGGACCGGGGTCTGCGGTGCCCTTTCTTTCTCCGCACCTCCCCCCCACCCCCCTGGGGAGGAAGATTCCACAGCTTCGTGGCGTGGCGGCGGCCTGCAGCCATTCCCTGGCCAGCCACGGCGCCCTGAATGGCCCGAGGCAGCATGAGGACTCAATAGTAACGCCAGACCCGGAACGGGCCGGGGACACCTTCACGGTAACCCTGATGAACCAGGAGATGCCAGGTTCTAGCTGCGATTCCGCGGAGCTCCGGGGGGGCACCGCAAGGAGGGGGCATAAAGAACCGGGACATCTGTTCACCATTGAGCTGTGACCCATACCGACTTGGGCCAAGGGAGGCTCCTCCGTGGGACCCCCTCCCCTTCCCCCGCCGCCCGGGCCTTCTTTTCGGGGGAGAGGCTTGGAGGTGGACCCCGGGTCGAAGCCAAAAGTCAATCGGTGCAACATAAGGTGAGGTGGGATAGAGACTAACGCACAATGAGAACACCCCCAACATATGAAGAGCACAACACCTCATTAATGGAAACTCTATAGGGCCCCAATCAAGAACGACCTATAGATTGTGATAACCACCCAAACACTGAACCAAGATCCACAGCGCTGTGGGATAGAAGACGGCTCTCTGTTTTCCCCCCCCCCACATGCACCTTTCTTGGAGAAGACATCTGAGCCGGGGCCGTATCCCCGGATGGAGAGCTGGCGACTGGATCTCCTTCTACCTGGGACCATAGAGTGTCCGACTGGTGCAAACTGGGGTCTGGAAGCTGCTGCTGCCCCCTGGGCCTCCCGTGGGTCTGCTGGGCACGGATGGACGCTGAGAAACTGCCCATCAAACTAAAGCACCCCTGACCTCGTAATTGCGAACACTGACCCCTGAGCTGCAATATGCCATCAACACCTGACAGTCTTATGGGACCAGAATCCCTTTGACACCACCATGGGTAAAGATAAACCAACGCGGTAGACAACGGCACAGAGGCGTATGGACCAATTTACTACTGGAGCCATCGGGTCCCGGGCTGCCGACGGCGCTCCAGGCCGAAACGGCGAACCACAAACAACATCTGAAGACCTAGCGACAATACTCCAGGCGATCCAGACATCCCAGGCGGCCGTTGAATCTAAAATAGGTGAGGTCAGGGTAGATGTGGCCTTGGTCCGACAAGATCTCCGGAATGCCACAGCCCGACTCACAGAGGCTGAATCCAGGATCTCCACGGTGGAAGACGAGGTGACCGCTCTCAAAACCCAAGTCGATGCTCTGACGGCTCGCACCTCCGATCTACACCGGAGAGCTGAAGATGCTGAGAACAGATCTAGACGCAATAACCTCCGTGTGGTGGGCCTTCCTGAAGGTGCGGCGGAGTCCTCGCTGACCCAATACCTGGAGGACTGGATCCGCTCCTGGATGCCGACTGATCGCCTCACGCCGTGGTTCGCGATTGAACGGGCCCATAGGGCACTGCAGTCGAGGCCTCCTCCGGGCTCTCCGCCCAGATCGGTGATACTCCGTCTTTTTAATTTTAAGGACCGTGATGCAGTGCTACAAGAGGCAAGTGTGAAGGGCGATCTCACATGCAATGGAACAAAAGTCCTACTCTTCCCAGATTACACGAGGGAGGTTCAACAACAAAGGCGCTCATTCACCGAAGTGAAACAAAAACTAAGAGCTATAGATGTTCAATATCGCCTTTTGTTTCCAGCAAGACTCCGTGTAATTTATAAAAGCAAGACTCACTTTTTTGACCACTCAACTCCGGCCTGGACCTGGCTGACCGAGGAAATCCCCCTGGGCCGTGGTGCAGAAGGGGCCGGGTCCCAGCAGGGGTCGCGGCCGGAATGACAGGGGGGCAAGCGTTCCGAACGATGCCGTCGCACGTGCTCGAGATGGCGCAGAACACCAGGGGGTCCCTCCCCCGTGGGGCTGCGGCCCACCGGATAGACTCGCGAAGCCCGGGTTCTGACCAAGGGGCTGGACATGCTGAAGGAGACCCAGACACACCGAGAGAAGGGAGGGGCCCATTCGGGACCTCCGGAAGACACAGACCTATCTCGCAGTCCAGTGCTGTGACTTCACTGGCGTGACATCTTCCAGGCAGACAGACATTGCAGGGCAGGGAAGACCTGGGTTACACCAAAACTAACTTACGAATGCTCACTATGTGTTACTTAGATCAGATCCGGAAATATGGAGGGGTCCACCACCTCCGCCACCACCACCCTATCAGTTGAAGTTTCATCCCACTAGTTGCAGAGTGGGATGGTGTATAAGGGCGACAGATGCTTCTGGGGGGAAGTATGGGGAGGGAAGGGAGTTGGGGGGATTGAGCGTTCTGGCCTAGTTCCAAAGGCCGAAGTTATGATGTTTAAAGTAAGATATCATTTTTGTTTTATGTCAAGCACTCAGAGTAAGAAAAATAGAGATTCCACCGACATTAGAGAACGTATGCCCCCCAGGGCCAGACACATAAGAGAAGACCCTCTGCAACCCAAGGGCCGACTAAGGGAGGCCCTAAGAGCCACGATACAACCTCTCCACACACATATCCCCATGAATCAGACACAAGTAATCTCCTGGAATGTTAACGGTCTCTTGGACAAAATTAAACGCACAGCTATGTTTACGTATATACACCGATATAAACCGGAAATACTCTTGTTGCAAGAGACTCATCTCTTGGGAGACAACTGCCCCTTCCTGACATGTAGAGGCTTAGATAGGGTATATCACGCTGGATTCACGCGTGGCTCGAGAGGGGTGGCTATACTATTACATAGGTCTTTCCCCATGACACACATCCAGGTGCGAAGAGACCAACAGGGGCGCTACATAGCTATCACGGGTAAGATTGAAGGGAACATGATTAATGTGGTCAGTGTTTACGCCCCCCGCCACTAGGCCAAAAAACCCTCAAGGATCTCTCCCAGCTGCTTCTCGATCTACCACCGGGGCTCACGATGGTGGGAGGTGATTTTACCACTACCCCAAACCCGGCTATGGATGTAGCCAGTCCACTCTCCACACACAGACATACAGCAGCGGCAGGGCTCACAGAGTGGCTCTCTGCGATGGGGCTCTGCGATGCGTGGCTGGTGTGGCACCCAAGACGGTGTCAGTTTACCCACACCTCAGCAGCCCATGGCTCTCAATCCAGGATAGACCTGGTACTGCTCCCAAGCTCAGACTGTACAGCCCTCTCCCACATCGAAATCTTGACACGTGGAATCTCTGACCATGCTCCACTTAGATTTATAATAGGTCCAACGCAGTCTCGCACCCGCCCAGTGTGGCGGCTGAATGCTTGGTATCTCCAAGACATAAACTACACCGATCAGCTGCGTAGGGCAATACAGGATTACTTTGACCTAAACGTAGGGTCGGTTACTTCCACGGGCACCCTATGGGCGGCGAGTAAGGCAGTGCTGAGAGGCTCGGCAAAGAGCCTGATACGCAACCGAGAACACACACAGGCCCAACATATCGAACGGTTAGAGCTTCGGGCCAGAGACCTCGAAAGGGAGGAAGAAATCCACCCAAGTGAAAGGGTAACACGGCAACTATTCCTAACTCGAGAAGAGATTAGGGACCAATCCCTGGAGGCGGCAAAGCACATGTGGAGGGTGAACTCGGCAAAAATCTATGGATGGGGAGACAAAACTGGGAAAATGTTATACTGGCTGGTGTCACATCACCAGGCCTCCAGGATCGTCCCCGAAATACAAGACAGGGAGGGCAATCTTGTAACGGGGCATGCAGAAATAGCAAACGCCTTTGCCACATATTATCGAACACTGTATCAGGCATCGGACAAAGTGGACCTAGATCTGACTCACCATCTATTAGACGGCACCCCCCTCCCTCGGTTACCAGTGGCAGAGGTGCAAGTCCTAGAAGATCCCATCAGCGCAGAAGAAATACAAACAGCTATTTCAACACTAGGCACTGTGAAAACCCCAGGCCCAGACGGATTCCCCTCAGAATATTACAAAGCCTTCAAGGAAGAGTTAACACCACATTTATTAAATCTCTTTACAGAAATAGAAAACAATGGCACCTTCCCATGAGAATTGGATGCCGCCACCATTATGGTAATACCCAAGACCCAACCCCCCTCATTGCACTGTGCCGACTACAGGCCAATCTCACTGATTAATACTGAAGTTAAGATCTTTGCCGCCATCCTCGCTGCCCGTCTTAAGAGGGTTCTGCCCCACCTAATACACCCAGACCAATGTGGATTCATGGCCTCTCGCAGCACCAGACATTGTATCCGTCGGTTGCATGTGGCCCTGGACAAGCATCATCGACTGCCCCAAGACCTCGCCCTTTTACTTATCGACTTTGAAAAAGCATTTGACTCAGTAGATTGGGGATTTCTCCTGCTGGTGCTCCGCCGCGCGGGCCTGGGCCCGAGGTTCTGCCTTCTGGTACAAGCCTTGTATGTTAGCACCACTGCCCGGGTGCAAGTTCACGGGACTCAGTCCTCAACGTTAGAGATTCACCGAGGCACGCAGCAGGGATGTCCCTTGTCTCCCCTTTTATTTACCTTAGCCATCGAACCCCTAGCCCAGATGATCAGGTCCGACTAGATATACCGAGGGTGGAACTGGAGCCATACACAGGAGGACAGAATAGCGCTCTATGCTGACATCGTCCTACTATACATGGAGGAACCCAGCACAACGGGTCCACACAGCCTTGAAATATTGCGGTGTTATGAGCAGGTCTCGGGACTAAAAATGAACCCCGCCAAGTCAATACTGATCCCACTGGCAAGCTCTAGAGACTGCTTTGACTGGCAAGATAGGATTCCTCTGCGCAGACTCAGCTTCAAATACCTGGGTATATGGGTGTCCCTACTGCCCGAGATGACATGGGCCAAAAACCTATCACCGTTGTTGACACATATCAAGACGGACCTGCAGAGATGGCACACCCTACCGCTAAACGTAATGGGCCATGTAGCCCTATACAAAATGATGATCCTGCCAAGGCTTCTATATATCCTCCAGAACTTTCCAAAACCCATACCCGGCTCCTGGTTCAGGGCATTGGACAGCACTACAGGGCTATTGCTCTGGAAAGGAGCCAGACACCGAGTAGCGGCTCACCACTGTAAAAGAGGGAAATATGATGGAGGTTTGGGCGCCTCAGACCCCTACCTATATTACCTGGCTACTCAATTAATAGTTATTCACGACTGGTTTAATGGGGGATGGGGGGACCCAGCCTACCGGGTGGAACTGGAACTACTGGGATTCCCACACCTCCTAAATGTAATGTATGGGGACCGGAGAAGTAACAAAAGTGGTCTTCCTAGCATGGCGCGCTGCCTTGAGACTGACCCGTTGGAATGCTGTTATCACTCGACAGACCCCCCTGTGGCGAGGGAAATGGCTAAGTGCTACAGCAGCACTAAAGGGTTTCACAGATTGGGACCTGGTGGGTATCTCTCTGGTAGGAGACGTATGGTCCAGAGAATCCATGAAATCATTCCAAGACTTGCAAAGGGAGTTCCAACTCACCCCAACACAATTTTTTAAATACCTTCAACTTAGACACGCCCTAAAGGTTCACCTACCAACAACTGGCCCTCTCCCGGAATTCAACCCAATAGAGGCCAAATTAATTATGGGGAACCTGGGGGGGAAAATCTATAAAATCTATAAAACACTGATAAATAACACGCCCGGTGACCTGGGTGCCACTAGAACTAAATGGGAATCCTGGGTCGGCGCCCTGGATGAGACGGAATGGAGGGAAGCCATGATGGTACCCAGGTCACTGGCAATATTGGCCAAACTCCGCACAGTGCAATTCTATTATTTACATAGTGCTTACCTAACACCAAACAGGCTGCACTGAGCGGGCTTACGCCCCTTCTCCCAAAGCCCACGATGCCCGGATGGGCCTGCGGACTTCTTCCACATGGTCTGGTCCTGCCGAGTGATACGACCCTTCTGGGACTGGGTGGTCTGGGAATTGGGTGGAGTCCTGGGGAAGACAATACAGAGCTCTGCAAAAATGGTCTTGCTGGGAGAAATGGATGAAATGGGTGGACCACGGGCACATCGGGCTTTAGTAGCCACGGCCCTGTTGATTGCCAAAAGAGACATAGCAGTGGCCTGGAGCTCCCCCGAAGGCCCATCACTTCAAAAATGGAGAAGGGGAGTTGACTGGTGTGCGAGTCAAGAAAAAGTGGTATATGAATCTAGAGGTTGCCCCCGAAAATTTGAAAAGATATGGGGGAAATGGATGGATATGATGTAGTAGGTTGTAATGGGGACGGGCCTCACACTGTAGCAATGTAGTACTGAAACGTATACTAGGGTCCACCCTTTGGCTCGAACTTTTGTCCCAACACCGTTGTTACCTGGGGAACATAACTACAACCATAAAGGCAATTGTGATCAATATTGTTACTATTGACCCTAAATCTCATTGTAATGTCACAATGTTTCATGATCGCTCTACTTAGACTGCTCGATGTGCTTATATACTTTATTATTTTGTTTACTGTTTCCTTTTCTCAGAAAACAATAAAAATGTGTTTATCAAAAGAAAATCTGCATACATATGGTTGTGAACATTAACAGGCCCTTTCCATTCCCCATTGTTTTATTAACACTTTTTTCATGAACTGTAAACCCAAACATTTTAATTCCAATCAGTGCCCATTGTGAGATGAATTTTGAATTTCACAGGCTTCCTAAAATAACTACCCAAAATACATGAGGGATTACATGTGTAATATTGTCCTTTATTGTCATTACAAGGTTCTGGTGACATTTGAAAGCCACTCAACCCAATCCCAATATTGGGCCATATTACAAATTTAACCCTAGGCTGCACAGTGTGCGCCAACGCAAGGAGAGAGCAGAAATGCTTCATATTTTTGTAAATATGGAGCATTTCTGCTCTCTTCCTTTCATGCAATGCAGCACAATAACTTTTCTTCCTGATTTGCATTGTGTGCAAGTTTAGTAAATGCACCCCTAATTATACATAAATCACCATCTGCCTCAGCATCCCTTTTCTGGGAATAATTTCCTTTGTGACCCCAGACCGTCGGGACAGCAATGTTGGTCTATTTATATATCTAGGGAGAAAAGCTACGGAGGGACTTTGGATGACTCCCATGTTTAAAATAATTTTCTGCCAACCTCATCCAATGCATACAGTGTAGTCTGAATCGAGTACTCCGTGCTTAAATCCCCATCAGGACGGCATTTCTCCTGTGTTTCAGGGCCAATTCTACCATATTCTGTATGGAGATCAGACTACATTTGTATTTTTGCAGTACTCATCTGGAGTGCTGTTTCAAGTTATGGGGGCACATATGGAGTTTTTGTACATTTTGTACATTTCTGGAAATCACCTCTACTGTCTTTTGTCTGAGGATCATCTGAAGTATTGTTTCAAGGCCCTGATATGGTGTCTGGAGAGATGATGGACAGAAAGTAAATATAGACAATTGGGGATTGAAGGTTAAATGAATAGATAAGTGACAGTAGGTCGTGATTGGATGGATTGTGGGCAGCCACATGGATTGGACTGTGGCCCGCTAGTGAGTTAGCATTGCCTCTCAGAGCATACTTATGGATGTACAATGCTCCCTCTGCGACTGTGTAGACACCACTTTGTTTTAGCATTTCTGTTTGCTTACTGTATCTTCTAGCGCTCTGAAGCGACTGCAAGGTGACATATTACAGCTATGTAAAACAACTATTAAAAAAGAAATGATTATGCCCTGTGAAGGATCAGAGGACTCATGGTACACTATGGCAAACATAGATGTCTATTAGGGTGAACGGATGTTGGGGATTTACTTGCATAATGCTGTGTTTTTATCACATCAGTCCTAGAGTCCTGACATAGTTTACTAAATGAAGTACTTCTGGTTTTGTTAGGTTGAATGAGCACAAGCATGTACTAGCGGCTGGGGACTTGAAAAAGTGGCGAGTGGGGGGAATAAAAGAAAAATAAACAATACAAAAAACAAAAAAAAGACTGGAACGTCTCCTCCGCTGCACTGCAGGCACAGGCTCCCAGACTGCCCGGTGCCAATTATGATGCTACTCAGAGCAGCGTTATGATTGCCTGGAGCATCCCAGCGGGGCTCTCCAGTGCAGACTGGGAGCCTGTGCAGGCTCTCTCCAACTCAGCAACACAGTGCCGGCTTGAGAGAGCTCTTGTGCGCATGTGTGTTTGGCCTGCCTGAGACGGCCGGTCAAACATACATGTGTACTAAGGGGAGTGCTGTGTGCACTCCCCTCACTTCTCGTCACCCCATGTCCCTGCCCCTTTAGAAATAAAAGGATAATAAACATTGTTTATTATCCTTTTATTTTAAAAGGTTTACAGCTCCTGCTGCTGCTGCTGCTGGCGGGGGCGACGCTCCTTTGCCAAGCGGAGGAGCTGCCCCTGCTAGCATGACGTGTCTCACATCAAACCAAACTACATGTTCAGCATGATACGAAGATGGGTATACTGCTATCACAGTCCTTCCAAGCTTTCCAGGTTTATGTGCGACTAGCTGCTCCCAGTTTTTCTTTGCATTCAGTGGCTTCTAGGCTTGCTTATCTCAAAGTTAAAATAAAGAATTAAAGTCCCACAATGGAAGAAAACCAATAATGTGGACCACCTAATCACACATGGACCAAGCAAATATAGCAGCTACGCTACAAGCAAAGCTGCTGCCTTTTCTTACCATTGCTGCAAAAGGAGGGGTAAAGCTGTGTTCATCAAACATTTTGGGCCTCATTCTGAGGCCGGCGGGCGGCGGTCGCCGCCCGCCTGGCGGGAACCGCCATATGGCCGCTCTGCGGTCGAAAGACCGCGGAGGCCATTCTGGCTTTCCCGCTGGGCTGGCGGGCGACCGCCAGAAGGCCGCCCGCCAGCCCAGCGGGAAACCCCTTCCCACGAGGAAGCCGGCTCCGAATGGAGCCGGCGGAGTGGGAAGGGTGCGACGGGTGCAGTAGCACCTGTCGCGAATTTCAGTGTCTGCTAAGCAGACACTGAAATTCAAAGTGGGGCCCTCTTACGGGGGCCCCTGCAGTGCCCATGCCATTGGCATGGGCACTGCAGGGGCCCCCAGGGGCCCCACGACACCCCTCACCGCCATCCTGTTCCTGGCGGTCGGAACCACCAGGAACAGGATGGCGGTGAGGGGGTCGGAATCCCCCATGGCGGCGCAGCAAGCTGCGCCGCCATGGGGGATTCCTCAGGGCAGGGAAAACCGGCGGGACACCGCCGGTTTTCCTGTTCTGACCGCGGCCATACCGCCGTGGTCAGAATGCCCTGCGGAGCACCGCCAGCCTGTTGGCGGTGCTCCCGCCGACCCCGGCCACCGTGGTCGGAATGACCCCCTTTGTCTTTTTAGGCAATCCAACTTCAAAAACGTTTTTGTTTCATGCTATGCTTACCAAATGTGAGATTGCTGGTGAAAATGGTAGAATGTGAGCACACACCAAGCCAGATCAGGTACCATACTATTCCAGGCTCAGCAGATCCCCACAGCCCAGATTCACCTACAACCCTATATGCCTGCACTGAAATGAGCAATTTTAAAGCAGAACACAAGATTCCCATTTATTTTTTAGTGTTTGATCACCACAAAACCAACAGCAATATATCTGGAGGTATGTGAACCTATACTGCTATAGCAGTGACTCATCTTTCTATGCTACCATTTACCGATTGTACTGTTTTTTGGTTTTGAAAGCCTGGCCACCCTACAATCGCTACAAATAAAATGTGATCTAAGCCCCACTGATGGGGTCTAAAATCAGAGGCGAATTCCTCATACTTGTGGGCTTCTGGGCAAAGCTTCCAGCACTTATTATTTTCCAAATTGAGCACTGAACCCAGCAAATATCACAGATTTGAGCTGCTATACATGTATAGTTCTACACAATACATCATAGCTTCTGAACACTTTGAAGATGGTGCTATTTTAACAAACAGCAGAGTAAGACATGGTGGCACTGAGCTTGGCTAAACCAGCTCAGTGACACTACCTGCCACTGCAGGTTGTAGTGGTGAAAAAGTAGTTATACCCACTGAAAGTTCCAGCCCAATGTGTGCTGTAGCTCAGCTCGAGTTCCTCTTGGACCCTCGAACTCAAAACGAGACAACTTTTGATGTGGCTTCTGCCTGCCTCCCACGTTCTAAGCCCAGACACCAAGAATTAAAGTCAAAGTATTAAACTTTGCTGTAAAACAGGAGATAAAGAAATTCCTATCTAGAGTCTAAATAGCGCAATATGAAACTACAAAACATGGGTAAATCCCAGTTTCCTTTCTTGACCAAATTGTGTGATCCTATGCCAACATTTGTTACAATGTGCCATCTTAATTTTTATCTTCAGATGTGAGAACACCTTAAAATAAGTGAGATCATGATGTGCGCTATACCAAAAACTACTGTTTTGATTTAAAGGGCTATAATGTTGCTCCACATATAATAAGAACATAAGGCACAGATCATAACTGACTTGCCTCTTATTTATTGTTAACTAATTCCACTGTCGTTTTTGGAAGGGACAGGAAAGTTTATAAGCTGAAATTTAAAAACTATCAGTTTTAATAAATGCCTCTTAATGCAGGTACATAATGTGATAGGTAAAGGGAATAGCCCTTCTGCTTTCCAGAATTAGGAATTAATGTCAAAGCATTAACCTTTGATGTAAAACAGACAGATAAGAGAAAGAGAGTCTTATCTAGCAGGAGAATTGCACAGCGTGAAACAGAAAAACAGGGGATCAATCCTGGCTTCCCCATTTGTGCAAATTGTGTGAATCTAGGCAAATATTTTATTGCTCCTTACCACCTTTTTCTTTATTATCACATATGAGAAAACCTTCAAATATTTGAATTTAGGATGTGCACAGTACAAAATCCTCTTTTGTTTAATCAAATAAGCCATAATGTTGCTTTAACAATAAAAATATAGGGCATGCATGATAAGTGACTAGCCTCTTAGGGCCATATGTACGAACGCATTTTCCCATAGACACAGAATGGGCAAAACTGCTTAGTACATCTGGCCCTTGGAGTTTTCTAATGGCATTGTTGTCTTGGATGGGTCTGGAATTTCTTTAAGCTAATGTTTAAAAACTATCACTTTCAAAAAGTGTTCTCAATGCAGTGATATAAATCTGATATTTAAGATACAAGGGAAACCCTTCTGCTTTCTAGGAATGGATAAGAATTTAAGTCAGACAATTTAGCTTTGATGTAAAATAGGAGGAAAAGAGATTCCCATCTAGTGGGCAATTTAAATTGCACAATGGGAAACTATAAAACATACCAATCACAGCTTCTCAAGTTGACTAATTGTGTGGCCCTAGGCAAATATTTTATTTATCCTTGCCACGTTTTTCTGAGCATCTTCAAATATGTGAGTTTAGGATGTGCACATCCTCTTGTGAAAAAATCTCTTGTGTTTGACTAAATAGGCTGTGATGTTGCTCCAGGTATTAAGAATCTTTAGCAATTACAGGGCACAAATGGCAACTGACTTAATCCTTTGTGTTCACTAATGCAATTGTCTCTCAATGCAGTGATATAAGCTGATATTTTAAGGTGAAACACATTTTGAAAATTCTTTTGAATCTTGAAGAGATTTGATCATAGTTCTACATGTTTTTGCATAATTAAGATGGCAGATATATTCATGGCCCTTGGTTCATGAAGGGGCTTGTTAGAGCCAAGCCTGACCCTTGGCTGTGCTCGGGCAGTGGCTCCCTAGTAATTTATTTACCTCTTTCTCCATTTATGTGCGCAACATACTTGCAGTGCAGCATAGGACCTTTGCTCAGTCATTTATGCAGTACCGAGAGTCCCTGATTCCGTGTTCGACTGGAGAACCCATAGCTATCCTGGTGACTTGTGCTGCAACAGTACCATGCAGGTGGAGAGCAGTTTGCTGCCAATATTACAGTGTCAGTTGCTGTAGAAATAAGGGGCCTCAGGCCCTGAAAGGGGCAGCTCTGAAGCTTTGTCTGTGGCGGGGCATCGGGTGCATTACAAGCAGCAAAACAACTGAGTCCTGCACTGAGTGTGAAAGTAACGAAGGCTGTTCCTTGACTTGAGCGGGGACACCCGGGAACTGCTGGAAGAGTCAAGCAAGGGGCAGGAAGGGCACGCCCTATAGCCGCGGGTCCTGCTCTGCTTCTTTTGTCAATTTATTTTCGATTTGAGCCTGGAGGGAAATACCACTTGTGTGACTGCACCAATCCACAGTCTCCTTGTGGACTAGTCCCCGCTCCAGCCTCAAGTGAAACCTGAGTGTGCAATCTGCTATGCAGAGCATTCTAAGAACAGGCCCAAATTGCATATAATAATAATGTTGCCAAAGACAAAACTTGTACTTTTTAGGGGCCTCACAGAAATATGGGCTGGCCCGGCACCGCTCACCCCCACCACCACCGGAACTACGGTCCTGGTCAACGCTCTTCTTTTATTGGTATTTGTATAGCGCACAGGCTGCCATTATATAGGGCCTCTAAGCACTACCGGCTGCCTTTC
The DNA here is from genome assembly GCF_031143425.1 of Pleurodeles waltl. NCBI lineage: Eukaryota > Metazoa > Chordata > Amphibia > Caudata > Salamandridae > Pleurodeles > Pleurodeles waltl. Next base: position 415,292,225 of record NC_090448.1, on the reverse strand, counting down.
CATACAATTACGGCCGTCAGTTAATGATCTTAGTATAGTATTGGCCAGGTATAGAAAGCCATTTTGAAATTGCAAACCTTGTGATTCGTGAAATTTGTGACCACAAAATGGATGTTTGTTAAGTTTTGAACCCATTTTGCTAGACATTTCTGACTAGAAAACTGTGGAATATTAATAGTCCAATACTTTTTTGTTGTGGCAGATAAATCAACTAATACCCAGGGGTATTGGGGTTCACCCTAAGACCACTTGGTAAAATGGCGGCAAAAGATAACATTTTTCAAGCCAGTTTCCCTAAATTTGGAAAATGTAATGGGTCTTATAGGCAGTTTACATATTCTTGGCATGAAATATAACACGGCCTCCTGCCATCGTCCAGGATGCACATTACATCTTATTTCACCTCTGTCTTCCATCTGTTTTCCGGTTGAAGTCGTTCCGCATCCAGGTAGATTTTCAGCTGTAGATTATGACTGACAATTTACTTGGTGGGCACTTCTTGTTGGAGTGAAAAATAATCACAGAGCTGTTACTCTTAGTCTGTAGGCAACAGTGCTTCCCTTCAGGTTTACTACAAAGGTTCATACAACAGACTTATCTGTTCGTTTATATTTATCTTGAAGTCTCTGCCTCACACAAACAATATGACAATGTCATAAAAGGCCTAATTACTATACGTACTATAAACGATGAAATGTCCCCACACAAAGCGTAAAATAATAGTTGTAGCAACAACTGCCCCTTTGGGAACAGTGAGATGTATTTATTTCCTCATTCCTTCCTTCCTTCTTCCATCTCTTCCATTCCCTTTCCTTCCTCTTCTTTCAATCCTTCCTTCCTTTTCCTTCAATCCTTCCTTCCTTTTCCTTCAATCCTTCCTTCCTTTTCCTTCAGTTCCCCCTTCCTTTTTTCCCTTTCTTGTCCTGCACTCATCAGTAAACATATTTTTCTTTATTTGCTTTCTTCTTTCTTTCCACTTTCCTTTCCTTCTTAACATCTTTTTTTGCTCTTCGGTGCTGTGGCCATTGGTGAACCAGAAGTAGGAAAGGTGATAAGGGAGGAACAGAGGGTGTGACTAGGCATTGGCAATAGTGAAGAGACAGGAGGGCACGGATAGGGTTCAGCAGAGGCACTAGGAACGTGGCTGTAGATGGGCTGCGTGGAAGGAAGAACAGGGGGCTTAGGGTGGGCAGTGCTGATCACAGATGGCCTGAGGGTACTGCTTGTGATCGACAGTGCTGAAGATAGGGGAGCAATGGTTTGTGACTAGGGATGGGCGGTGGGGAAGAGGGATTATACTGTATGACTAGAGACTGACAGTGACAAATAATGAACAGGAGATCTGGGGTAGGTATGGGCCATGTCAAAGGTGTCGTGGACCAGCAGGGCACGCATACGGTTTGGGAGTGGAGGAAAGTGAATAGCTATGGGTAGAGAGGCACAGTGATGAAGACGGAACAAATGGCATAGCTAGGGATGGGGAGTAGAATCAGCAAGGGTAGGATGGGCATCACTGAATAAGGATCCAGGAAGGCATTTGATATTGATGCAGAAGAAGGAGAAATAGATGGCTAGTGATGAGCAGTATTGAGGAAGGCGGAGGACCTAATGTCTGGAAACTGGGATCTTAAAGAAGAACAAAGGGAGGTGATTGCTTTCAGTGGCCAGTGACCGTGTGGGTGGCCAAAGAAGATGGATGAATGGAAGGGCATAGGTATGGAGAAAAATGTGGGATTGGGGGAGAAAATGATTATGGATGGGAGGAAGAGAAGGAAAGGGCCAATTGTAGCCATGGACACGAAATAGGACTGCAGTCAGGGGCAAGGAGAACCTTACTACGGAGGGAAGCGGCAGGATGGTATGTTCAAGAGTAGAGCATTTGATGAAGGAACGGGAGGTGCTGACTTGAGGGGGATGGTGATAAAGAGGGATGAGGAAGGCTTGCCTAGTGGAGAACAGAGGTGAAGGAAGGCGAGGAGAGACACAAGACAATGGTGAAGGAGGGTTGGTTTTGAGCCAAGAAGAGCAGAACAACCAGGCTAGTGTTGATCAGTTGTAAGGAAGAAGGCGCAGGTTAGCATGGGTAATTTTAAGTAGTTTTAAAGCGGAAGGTTCAAGATGATGCCAGTTTTGGGAAGTGATTGTAGCTAGAAATGGGAATTGGTGGAAATGGCAATTGTAAACTACTATATTATCTTTTAACACCATTAATATAGGGAATTTAATTACTAACTTGCCTGCATGTTAGACCCTGCCTAGGTAGGACTAGAAGTATGAAGTAACCTTTGGTGCCAATCAAAGTATAAAATGTACTTTTGTTCTATTGTAGCATTTTCATAGCACTTAATAACTCATTGTAGAGCGCAGAAACACATATCCAACCACACTGTGTGGAAGTATATGGTTAGCAGAGTGTTGCATTTGTTGTAATGTTAGGTGGGAAGTGTTTTGAAATTGTGATTAGCTGCATTCATAATTTACTTTTCAGGTCATGTGTTAGGCTTCATAGCTTGTACTATGCTAGAGGCAGAGGAAAGATGGTTTGTGGATGTGAGGTACGGGGGCAGAGGAACTAAAACATATTGACAGCTACACAGCACCTGTTTAGCCAGAGAGATGATAGGGTGCTGCGTTGCTATCTGCATGTACAACAAAATAAAGGAGGACAATCAGAGAAGGCCCAGTAATCCATATTGCCGCACATGAACGAAAGATATGCTGTCAATTGAGCAAAATTATGCCAAATGGGCAAGAAAGGGAGTTGGTGACGAGAGTTGTAGCCATGAACCCTTTTTTAAAGGCAGAGATAGATACAGCAAACTGCTGTACAAATGCACCATATATGCAAGGGAATAAGTGGAGGAGCAATGAAGACTGGTAACCAGCACAAAGATTGCAAAATATTTTAAAGGGCCATAGTCCCCCTACCCCTACTAGGCCAAGGGAAGCCAGTATTTTCAACAGAGTTTTACACATAATCCCCTCTCATGCTCCTGAAGGATCTCACAGGTTAAAGAGCACCAGTGGATCAGACCCTATCCAGACTGGCAGCCTGTGCCTATATCATCACCCTACCCAGACTGGCAGCCTGTGCCTATATCATCACCCTACCCAGACTGGCCGCCTGTGCCTATATCATCACCCTATCCAGACTGGCAGCCTGTGCCTATATCATCACCCTATCCAGACTGGCAGCCTGTGCCTATATCATCACCCTACCCAGACTGGCCACCTTTACCTTTATAAGGATGTATTTGCAGCCCTCCTTTGTCCCCTATGGAACCTCCAACCTGTGTTGGCATGTTGTGATTGTCAGGAGTTGATATGGGCCGCCAGGGCATAGTTATCAGTGTGACAACGGTAGAGGCAAAGGGCTTGTGAAAGTGAAGGGTACACTACACCCAAATTATTGCTGCTTTTTATGGCCGAGCGCAAAGTGCTCCGTCCATAAAGTAATTACTCTTTGGGCTTCAAACCACGCCCAGGTCACGTCAGTCTCTTTTATTGGTTGCTCTTTAAAATCTGCTTGCTTTCATTTGTGAAAGGCATGCATACATCATGCCTTTTCCGGTGTTTAGCCCACCTACACACCACTGGTAAACTACTAGAAACATATGAGGCTCGATGTTTTGAGCCTGGTTTCTGGACTACTTTATCTGTTAATTTTCTCCGCAATGCGATCGCGCTGGGGTTTACATAGCTCAATCGCGCTCCATTTTTTCATTTTCAACGCGATCGCACTGCATTCTACATAGCGCAATCGCGCTGTGTTTTTTCTCTTTTAATTTGTGTGGCAAGAAAAGTTAGGTTAGGAGTTTACAACGCAAATAGCTCCAACTCGAGCAAATGCGAGCCCCGTTGCATTGAAAATGCTTGGTAGTATTATAACTACTTAGCCAGGGCACAGTCGGGCATATTTTACTCACTTGAATTAGCGCCAGGCGACCCTACGTAAACCACGTAATAATTTACACATCCAGCGATCCCTCACTCCCAAGAAACATGGAGTCTGGCAGCTGCGGCTGGATGAGTCCATTCTGTTGTGGGGATGGGGGGGTGGAATCGGTGGAGGAGGCTGCCCCTCTTCTGCCGGTTAAATGCGCAGAAACCCGGCAGAGTTCAAGATTTATGCCTCTCCCACTACAGAGTGCTGCAGACTGGCGACATGAGCTAAACCCCAAACCAGACTCGGGGTTCTCATGCCAAAGTACAGCGAAAACATGTGGCCTACCACCGACATTCCAGAATAATAAATCATACTTTTTGTTGAGCTGGCCACGACCGGTCAGGCCTCATATTGAAGTAGTAGCGCTACCCTGACTACAAAAAAGGGAAATTGCATATTTCTGTCCCTTTGTATACCACAGTTGTGCTTACACTTCATTTTTCTCAAACCTAATCAAAGTATGTATTTATGTGGAAACAAAGGTATGCTCTTTTCATTATTCATGTGTACCCCCAATATTTAAAACCCTAAACTGTGGTGTTCTGTGTCACAAGTTTGCTGTTTAGTTTTACTTTTGTTTTCTTATGCTGATCCACTGACTTGGAACTGTGCAGCAAAAACTCTTCAAAATACCGAGGTCTCAGAGGTTATGTGGCAAAGCATGGTCAAAAAGTTGCTGCAGAACTGGGTGAATTTGGCGGCAAACACCTATTATGCACTGTGTTCCAAGGCATTGTTATTAACTAGCGAATACCATTTTAACACGCTTAGGGGGTGATACAAAAGCACTTTAGCTTTAATTAAAACGCACCAAGTGGTTTTAAAACCCAAACTATCAGCATGTATATATTCTAAAATTATTTTGCATTCGATGCTGTTCATTTTTTAAAAAAGGTTCAAAATGTTTTGGAGGTAAAATTTTGTGAACATTACACAAAAATACGCCATTCTCGCTTCTTGTGTGAAGATTGAACAGTGGCGTAGCTTCCTCTCCTTCCCCCCCTGTAGTGCGGCAGGGTACGCGTCCAACCCGCTAGCCAATAGTCATATGGCAGCCTGTTATGTGATTAACTGCTGCGCCAAGACCTCGCGGGTGCCTCTTTATTTTATACCTTCCGCTCCGGACACTGTATGGCGTCACGGAGCAGGAAACATTGTAGGGGAGAGCCTGGGTGGCTCTCTACATCCCCCACGTTTTAGTGAATTACTACAAACCATCACCCTCAATGAGGCAAAATAACAACAGCATCAAACCGTAGTACACACACATAGAGAGAAAGAAAGAAAGAGAGAGAGAAAGAAAGAAAGAAAGAAAGAAAAAGAGAGAGATATAACAATAACAGGAGTCCTTGGCTGTGCACGGGCACCAGTCACTTTTCTTTCTCTTGCTAACACATGAAGTCTCTTAACCTTTGGCTGGGCTCAGGGTTGGGCTGCAGGTGATACCTTTCACTTCTCCTGCTCTGTTTAGACCCTCGTACAGGTCCCCTCTCCATGGAGCAGGACCCCTCTAGATCTCTACTGGTACCTCCATCACTCTGTGGTTAGCATTCCTCCGGAGAGTTTGGCTACAAAGCATAGCCTCCTTCCAGCTCCTCACCACTCTCATGCACTAGGCCAGATCCTGAATCACTGTCCTGACGCTCCACCCACCGGAACCATGACACGTTCCTGGTCACCTGACGCACCCCTTTTCTGGCGGCAACCATGGTCCCGTTGATCTTCTCCACTATCCAGATGTCAGGTTCAAAAGGGGTACGGAACTTCCACCCTGGATGGCGATCCTTTAAAATGACGCATTCCCTTACTTTCAAGTCGGAATGTTTCGCCCTTCTCTTCTCGCTGGCCTGGACATTGATTTGTGTTTTCACTTCTCCTGTTTCTTGAGTACATCCAACTCAGGGGGTTGCCACTGCTCATCACCGGGTATGCAGTCTTGTGGCGGAGAACGAAACATCAATGCCCGGAACGCCTTGTCCGCTTCTACGTCCTACTTCCAGGGGGTGTTGGCCTTCGTGAGCTGCCGAAGAAGTTTGGCAAGTGTGGCCAAATTGGGAATTAATCTCCCGCAGTATGTTGCCATACAGAGGAAGCTTCTAACTTCAGTGGCGTTGCAAGGTACAGCTGCTCCTCGGATGGCCTCTACTTTCTTGGGGTCAAACTTCAGACCTTCCCTTGAGAAAATATTACGATAGAAGGCACACTTCTTTCGGTGCAAAGTTAGACCCGCTTCCGACAGCCTCTGGAGAGTGGCTCTCAAATGATTGTGGTGTTCCTCTAACGTGTTAGAGAAAATTAAGATGTCGTCACTTAGGTTAATGATGCCGGCCAAACCGGACAGTGTCTCCCGTATGGTGTTTTGGAAAATCTCCACAGCCGAAGTGACCCCAAAGCTAAGGTGCCTGTAACATCACAGCCCTACATAGGTAAAGAAGGTGGTGATATTCCAGCTTTCGGGTGTTAACTCCAGCTGATGGTACCCCAAATTTAAGTCCAACTTCAAGAACCACTGGGCCCCGTTGAGATCCGCAATGATATCGTCCATGGTAGGCGTGATGTGGCGCTCCCGCTTTATGACACTGTTGGGAAGGCACATGTCCAAAAACAGGCGAATGGCGCCAGGCTGCTTAGGCTTTGGGGTGACAACAAGAGGCGATACCAAGGGCGTCGGGCCGGTCACCTTCTCTATTACCCCCTGCTCCTCAAGGGGCTGTAGCTCACGCTCCACTTAGGGTCGTAAGTGGAAAGGCACCCACAAGTGCTTAGGGCGATGGGTTGTACTGCCGGATTGATATGTAGCTGAAACTGCTTCCCTTTCAGCTTTCCTAGTCCCCGAAAAAATTCAGGTAAATGGGCTAGCTCTGCCTCAGCGTAGTAGCCGTGGACCTGCCGGGTGAAAAACACCAGCTCCAGATCTTCCACTGTGTGGCATCCGATAAGAGTGCCTTTCTTGTCTTCTACCACATGGAATTTGGCAAGTGTCGAGTGTTGGTTATTGCCCACGGTAACGTCCATCACCCATCGTTGGAGCAACGGGTCCATGCCCCCATAGGCATATATCTTGGTTCATCACAGTGCAAGCTCTGGTGTGGGAGACATCTTGCTGTATTGTTCCACGTCCATAACATTCATCGACGCCCCAGTGTCTATGAGTGTAGTCACTGGGGTGCCATTTACCGTTATTGTACACACGGGCGGTGATCTCTGCCTCTGATCCAGCATGTCAGCGAATGAGGTGACAAATATCTCCTCACCCTCATCATCCGCGAAGGGGTTATTGCCTGAGTATTCGTCAGTTGGCGCCATCCCAGCGCCATTGTCTGGCGTGACTTGCTTTATTGCCGCCCTCCTGGCTGACGTGGTCCCGGATCTGGGCCGACCCATCGGCAAACTTTGGCAAAATGGTTGAGCTTACCACATTTGGAGCAGTTCTTGCCCTTGGCGGGGCATACACCTGGTGTCCTGTGCTCTAGGCAGCAGCTCCCGCACCCTTTTTCCTCCAGTCTTTGCGCCAAGTAACCCGCTGCTGATTGTAGCGTCCTTGGACGGCGTCAGCCCGTTCTTCCTTTACCGAGCCTAATTTTGCGTGGCCTTGCGCTACAGCAGATCGCGCTAGAGCAGCCTCCATGTCCTCTGCGCGACTATTGGACAGTTCGTGTGACCTTGCGAAGATAAGTATGTCATCCAGCAATATGCATGGCTGCCGCAGGATCAGTTTGCGCAGTACCTTGGAACGCCAACCCTGTATTATCTGTGCTCTGATCTTCTCATGTTGGTTGATGCCTGTGCAGGTGCTCGCCAGTTTGCACAGACGCGCGTAGAACATGTCCACTGACTCCGTGTCGGTTTGCCGGGCTTGCCGCAGCTTGAACCTTTCATAGTCTGGGTTAAGCTGCTGGTCAAAGTACACTTTGAGGGCGTCCATGGCCAGGTCGAAGTCACCATCATTGCCAGTGTTTGGCAACGTCTCAAACAACTTGTAGAGCTCGTCGCCCCCGAAATGCAGCATTAGGGATCGCTGCACTACACCATTCGTCTCTCCTGTGGCCCTAAAATAGTGTCTCAATCTGCCGAGCCAGTGGCGCCACTGGGGCGCAGCAGTGGCCAGATCCGCCAGCTGGCTGAATGTGCAGTGACTGACGGCTGTGTTCCCAGATTTCGTGCTTGGGATAGGTGATCGGTATCCGGCAGTGAACTCATTGTTGCGCCCAGCGACTGGCTAGTAGCTCCTCTCCACCCCGTTCACTAAAGAATCTTTTCGTGGGCGAAATCTTGTTTCAGTGAGTGGGTGTAGCAATATTAATGTCAGTGTTGAGGAAAAAGGTGAAGATACCACCAACAGCCACAGTGCCTCTGTGCCAGACCCTTAGCACTTGAAATGTGACCCTTTGCACGTGTTACTCTCCACAATAGTGGGTCACAATTTATTTCTATTGTCCCCTGTGCAGGCCACAAACTAACTTACTCCTCAATCAGATGACATGCTGAAAACATGGCACTGCTGCTGCCTGTTCCAGTCATGCATGGGCTTGGGCAGCCCTGGGGTCCTCGTGCTCTGGTGTGCCGTCAAGACAATTTCTGATGCTGCTAAGAGGCACACGCACGACCGCCCACTGCAGGGCGGGGCACCTGGAGCTCCCTGTATCCTAGCGTTCGCCTGGGCCAGGGAAAAACCGCACCGCTCTGTGCCTTCAGGCCTCCGATGAGGCCGCACCTTCAAAGCAGTTGAAGGGTGCTGGGGCCGCCCCTCAGAGGGATCGACCGTCGAGCTTCTGGTTCCCCAGGTGAGAGAGGGCGCTCTTCCAAGCGTGGGTAGCGCACCACCTCGTCACCAATGCAGCCCGGTGGGATGCATAGCGCAGACAGCGGGTTGCACGGCCTACCCGCTGGCCAATAATCACACAGCAGCCTGTTGTGTGATTAACTGCTGCGTCAAGACCTCATGGGCCCGGCGCCTCTTTATTTTATACCTTCCGCTCCGGACAACGTATGGCGTCACAGAGCAGGAAACATTATAGGGGAGAGCCCGGTTGACTCTCTACACCCCCTACACACACACACATACACACTTAAGCAGCTTCAGAGAGGACCACCATCACCCAGCCCTATGGGCCGATGAACTGGGTCCCACTAAACATTAATTTGTTGTTTATGGGCCTTTCTGCCTGCAAAGTGCTCATTCATAATACTACTGTGAAGCAATACCATGGCAGAGGGGGTGTGGTATGTGTACTGTTATGCCCAGCAAAGGAAACAGAGAATTAGAAATGATAAAAACAGGAAAACACTGAGCGAGGTACAAATTGCAAAAGTGAGCGTGAAAGCGGAATGTAAGGTAAAGTACGTATGAGAGACATAAGATGGGTAGGTAGGCAGAACAAAGAAATGGTGAGAGGAATGAAACATGAAAGTATATAATGAAGGAAGGGTGAAAGTTAAGACGGATGGTTGAAACAATGAATGGATTGAAGGGCTAAAGGTAAGATGGAAGGGTGAAAAAATAAATGGATTGAAGGGTGAAAGAAGCATGGGAACAGCGAAAATATGGATAGGTTGAGGTGGGAATGAATGGAAGGATGAAGAATGGACAGATGGAGAAGACTGAAAGGATCGATCAGTGAACGGATGGCTAGATGGATACATAGAGATATTGATGGGTGGATGCATATGAGGATCAAAGCACAAGATTAAATATGTAATGCACGGAATCGCTGTTTATTAAGTGTTCTCTAAACTGTTTATTACCTCCCTCTTCTGAATTCCACACCTCAGAATGGGTATAACGCAGTAATACAGATAACCCTTGATTGATTCAACTCCAATCAAAGTTCTGCACATGCCATTTTGTTAGTGACACAACCAGCAGGTTGTGAAATGTTATTAGGACAAAGAAACACCAGGCATGTAAAATCAAGTTTAATAGGCAAAGGGGTTAACACAGAATTAAAATGCTTTACATACTCAGCCCTCGTGAACATTCTGGGATGTGTGCTTACCTGTACTTCCTGTTTTCGCAAACAAAATCATAAATGGTTTATTAGAGTACCACTGACTGACTCGCTCGCTCCTACATGCTATTGTGTTGACCACGATCCCTTTTCAGAACATTTAGCTATGAGGAATGCACCCCCAACAAGAACCCGGATTCTGAGCACCCACTTTCCCAGATTGCTTTTTAAATTTGTTTTAGTTGTTTTTCAGGTTTGAATCTTCAAAATCCTCCCAGCAGCATATAATACACTTCATACATTATAAAACATATCAAGCACCACAGTACCACTCCCAATAGACATGTAAAATAGCAGTTCAGGTTTCCTCTGTATCTTCCGGGGGTCTGCTGTAAAACTGCAACTTCCTCTTCCATCTTCAGTTGCAGGGGTGGCTCATCCTCTAAGGATGTGGATTGTGGGGAAAGGAAAAATAAAATGATAATAACGTTACGTTAATATCATTTTATTTTTCCTGGGAGAAGGGGTGGATGGGGCTGGGCTGGAGGGAGGGGGCTGGAGGAGGGTTATGTGCACACAAAGTGCGCATGTCTGTTTGGCCGGCTGTGTTGGGCTGGGCTGGGCTGGCCAAAAAGACATGCTCACTTAGCATGTTCTCTGCCCGGCTGTACAGCACAGCCAAGTATTCCCAACCTACAGTATCAAAAACGTTTTCAGTATCCAGAACAGCTGCAAGATAGTCCTCTCTACTCACTTTTAGAAAATATTTTATATACACCAGTTGTCTCAGGTATAATATGGGATTCCTATGAGGTAAAAACCCTGACTGATCTGGATAATTCAGCGGAGCGACAATTTTAAGCATCCTTCCTGTGATGCTCCCACCTTGCTAAACTTAACAGCTTAATTGCTTTACTGGTGTTTTTCAAATGCTTACATAGAAAGTGTTTTTTATTTCTTTGCTCCTTGTTCATTTTTATTCCAGTCCGAACTGAATACCATTCTCTTTGAAAGATTAGACCATTTTTTCTACAGAGCGCGCCCTGTTTTATCGCGGCACTTTCACTTCCTGCTGAGGCTGCAGTGGACTGTGATTTTTCCCTAACCCTGTATTACTGGCTACCCTTACCTTTGTATGTTACGTTTGTTGATGTGGTATATGTTTACTTCCGGGTTTTCGTACTAAGCTGTGGATTGGGATTTTGCACTAGCTGTGTATTGCAGCTTGACTGTATATGTGTTCATTTAACATCGTATTTAATTACGCCTTCTCACTCCATTAGGTTGGTGTAATTTATTTTAGCTTTTAATATGCTACTTCTGTAACTCTGTATTACCATAGGTTAATGTCCTCACTTAATAAAACCAAGTAACTAAATAGCACAAACGTTCTATGGCATAGATGTCTCTCTACACTGTAGGCACCATCTAGAGTAGGAGCACGCTCATGTTAAGTGTGCATTGAATCCCCTGCATGCCACAATCTGCGAAAGACAATAAAACATTTATAAAGTATAACTGACTGATAGTCTCACACACCACAGAACATATATGACAGGAACTAAATGACTGAAAAAATGCCAGCAGAGCACTATCTCCATTACATGGAAAGTTACATACATGTCCAGTGCAAGGATCAACAGGACGCAGTAACTGGTGCACATTGCAGGGGGAGGAGACAATCTGGAAAGGAGACCCACGCCCACTGTACTATCACTTAAAAGCTATAGCTGTCCAACCAGGCCTATGTGTTCTGCAGACCAGTGCACAAATACTGATATTAGGACACGTTCATTATCATTTGACTTTTAATCAGTGACCTTTACCAACACAAATAATTGACACCTGTATAAGAGAAGGGACATATGCAAAGGGCAAGAGGAGGAGCAAACAAGTTCGTCCAATACAGTAATCACAGTAGTGCTCCACTGCCCTGCTAGACATTCCAAGAATGAGGACTGCCCAGGACCATCCATCACAGAGAATGCAACAGATAATACCAATCGCCACATCCACCGCAATTGACACACTATACTGTGCCTGCATACCCCTCCATCTGAAAGCAGAGATGAAATTCATAATGAAATTCGTCTTGTAGATGGGAGATCGTAGTATCTTGTAAATTGTGCACCTTCCCAGAACGAAAGTACAACACAACAAGGGCGAATCACGGCGCTTTGACTGGGCGGGGTGGCGCATGCAGGAGGAAGGGCGGTTGAAGTAATTAAAAAAACAAAAAACACTTACCTTTCTCGCCACCACCGCACTGCTCCTGTGCTGCAGCTGCAGGCAGAGGTTTCCAGCCTGCCCTGCGGCTAATCCAAACTCTGCTGTCATGCTTCTGGCAGCATGACAGCAGCATTCGGATTAGCTCTAGCGCCCAGCCAGGGTGCTCCGAGGCAGAGTGAATGTTTCTGCCTGCTCTCTCCAACCCACAACACAGTGCCGGGTTAGAGAGAGCCCAGTGCGCATGTGTGTTTGGCTGGCCTGAGGCAGCTGGCCAAATATACATCCGTCATAACCCGTGGCCCGCCCCTTTTACTATAAAACAGTAATAAACATAGGGCCAGATGTAAGCGAAAATGACAGTGTGTGTCGCTGCGCCAAATTTGGCAGCATCGCGCACCATCATTTTCAAAACGCAGAATACAGCACTCCCGTGTGTTTCCCCCTGCACTAAAATTGCTGAAGTGCACCAGCGCAGCAGCCCTTGTACCATAGTGCAAGGATGGCTGCGTTGAGGGGGAGATTGTTTTTGTGCGGGATGCAGGAAGAAACACCTTCCTGCACAAAAACAATATTAAATGGCGATTTGCTCTTTCTATGTGTGCTGCAGAATGCAGCACCTATAACAAGCAAAAAACGAGGAGAAATTAAAGTATTTCTCCTCGTTGCACCATGCTAATGCCACCCCTGGAATGGAGTTAGATTTTGATGCTGCCTCAGGTTTACGAAAACTCGTAAATCTGGGGCAGCATCAAAATGCAATAGTGTTGCTGTGGCACACCCACAACAACACCCATTGCACGTCCCTTCCATGCAAAGTGCTGCGTATGAAGGGGCCTTATTTACAAGGTGGCGTTAACCCACAAAAAGTGGCTTAACGCCACCTTGTAAATATGGTGCAGTGCATAGCGCCACCAGAGCCTCACTATAAGTGACGCTCCGGTGGCGATGGGGCTCTTAAATATGCCCCACAGTTTATTATTGTTTTAAAGTAAAAGCTTTGCAGCTGCTGCTGCTGGCGCAAGGGCGACGCTCTTCCGCCCTGGTGGAGGATCCGCGCCTGCAACACATCTGTCTCTGTGTTAGCCCATGGCACTATATCACACAACTGCAACTAGGCATATATAGCCCATGCAGAGCGCCAGTACACCTGTCTAAAAACGCTATGTTCCTGATCATATTTCAAGCACATCACTAAAGCGGAGAGGTGATGAAGCCACACCCAAATACATAAACACCTCTAAGAGAAGGACTTGAGAAGCACCAACAACATTGTCTGGTAGTGGCAAGTCTGTCATCTTCTGACCTACTCACCAGCAGATACATTGAAATGCCCTCAACACAAAGCAAATGTTCAATGGGGAGGGACACCAGAGCCCAATAAACCACCAACGGTTCACAGTCAGTGACACACACAGCTCCACTAGGCTCGATTGTCACAAATATTGCTATGCCTTACTATTGGAGTACTCCTGGCTTACCTCTACATGCCGCAAGAAAATCAGGTGCACACCTCTCTTACTAATATACTGTAAATCAAGACTGCAAAAAAGTAACTCACACCTATTCATGACAATATATTCATATCTTAGCTAGGATAGTCAGTATAGGACTATGCCAGATAAACCGTTTTGATGAGTTACTAAATACATCATGTAATTCTTTACTGACTTTTGACTTGTCGCAGTAATTTTGACTTAAGCAAAGTACATGCAGGTTGCCCAACGTCCAAGGGCATCATAGTTTGTATAATGCACACTGCATATGATGGATTTACTATACACCAACTGCAAAATGTTCTTTTAAGGACAGTCCACAACTGTCTTTTGCCCAGTTCATATCTCATTTTAAAACATTCACTGTCTTTGCGCCTCCTCAAAAATCCGCATTCTACAGAACATACACGACTCATAGAGCCACCATACCACAATACATATCATGGCAGATAAGAACAGGTACTGCGCTCCAAGGTCCTCATTCCACTTGAGGTAGTACTGCAGGAGATAATACTGGGCTGAATAATACCGATACTGCAGATTGCAGAATGTTGAAGGTGAGGTATTACCTTCCCATTTTGAGAACATGTGGAAAAAGAGAAAACACAGTAATAACTCACATTTGCCCACTTTGTATATATTGCAGTATCTCCCCACACAAACTTTGCAACAATATGACTTGCCAAAATTCATGCACAGAGAAAGTGTAATCTTTTAGCACTAGTTGTAACTACAAGTAGTCGGGCACAAACCTCAGTTTGCGCCAGAGGCGGGGTTACCTCAGCCAGTGATATGAAGACCTTGATACAGTAACAGGGTGCATCAGATAAACGGTTTGCTTTATTTTTTGAGACGTGCATATTTTAGTATCAACATTTGGATCAAATGCTCCTTTCAAGAAAGGCTCTTTCTCTTTGCTTCCCAACCGTTTTAGAACCTCAGCCAGGAACGTCATTTAGGGGTCACCACTTGCCCTTTGCAACCCCTGAAACTGCCTTTGCGACCCCTGACCTCAGGTGGCAAAATTAGTGCCAAGAACAGAGGGGTAGCTGGCTTTACAAGCGTCAGGCTCCAGTCTCATTTTCTCCTGATTTGTATTTCATTAACAGTGATTAATAATCTATCATTCACTGTTAATGTAATAAAAAAGTGGAACAGCAGGATCTGGTGCGGAACCTCCACTTGCATCTTTGGTAATTGAATTAAAATACTTTTCAGTACGTTTTATATGCATGCATGTGGATGATGGAGAGTTCGGGATAGAGTGAATATATGTGTGAGCATGTACGTTAGCATGTGGAATAAGGTGTGTGTGAAGGTGAGTGAATGAGAATATATAGGTGTGTCAGAGTAAGAGTGAGCAAGAGAGTGAGAATGAGTGAGTTAGGGGTAAAGTGAGGGCAATTATTGTGATGTCATGAGGGTTAAGGTCATGTGACATCACTTCCGTTGACATCATTAAGGTAAAACTTGGTATGATTTTACTTCAGCTACCACTGGCATTTTGGTGAATTGACACCCATAACTACAACCCAATTTTGAGAACAACAAACTGTCCCGGCCGACCTAGCTTCAATGGATTTGAGGCTGGGGTAATTTTTTAATGTAATAGCACTAACTGTTGGTATACATCACAGCCTTGACAACACGCTTCAATATTGGACTGTGGCCAGGATATGGACATTACCATAAAACTGGCAGATGGTGAACGGAGCTGGAGTCTGGAGCTGGAACACTTTTCAGAGTGTGGTGCTAGCCTGTGGCATCTGTTGACTAAAATCACATGGCTTCTGAAAAATCTTGGTGTTGATACAAGTGATTGTAGCAAATGTGAAAACCCTCTGCAGAAGAGTATGGGGTAAGGCGTCATATCCATTTTTGTGTTGAAACGAGGCTCTGTCATGCATCTTTCTGTCTGTCTGCCTATCTATCTATATTGTAATTTTTGTATTGCACAAACACAGACAAAAGGCACCGGAGCACTTCACATGAGCACCAGATTATGATACACAAGGTCAGATTCATTTTATTACAGGCATTGTAGATTAGGTGATTTTCCCAGGATCAAAGGGTGTTGAGCCAATGCCAGGACTCAAATCTGGTTCCTCAGATCCAAAGTTGGCAGCACTGGCACTTAGGCCACATCTGTAATTTTAAGTTTATTTGTGAAAGTCATATACAAGTGGTATGGTTGTGTATGATTGTGTATAGTGAGCACATTCTCTGTTGAAATGGCTTTGTGAATTAAAACAACAGCAACAGATATTGGAAGGTTCACCAAGAGTCTTGTTTGTGAATCTTTGCAAGTGATTGTTTTAAAAGTGGAGTTAGGAGCACTGTCAGCACCTTCGCACTGGTGCACAGACAGTGCAAGTCATTTTAAAAATTACTTATATACAGACAATGTCTGTCATGATCCACCAAGGTTGGGAAATGCCACTTTTTTTCAATGTCACATCTCATTCCAGTTGTTCCACAAACATGATCATAATGGAAGCAAAGGCATCACTCTGGGTGCAAGTAATGACCCACGGGCTGCTGCATACTAAAGGAAATGTTAGGCAGTCCTAAATGTGTCCTTCTCAGGAAGTCGTGGGTGAATAACTCACTTTCTTCACAGGTCAGAAATGAGGCAAAGAAATGGGGGGGTTGAGTTCTGTATTCTAAAGCCACTTAAGAAAAAGTCTTGTCAACCATGGTTTAGAGCGCATATGTGTTGTAAGCACCATCTTCTGTTGGCAAACTGTTGGCATTCAGTAATGTTCTGGCCTACATCACTGGAAAAAAAGGTAAGTTGGAGCAGTTACCCATTTATCAGGTGGGTCATACACAGGGTTTTCAAATGAATGTGCTGAATGACTGTGATCTAGTCAAGGTGTCCAGGAAATGACATTATGTGTTCTTGCATACCATGATGATGTCTTAATTTTCTATGGTAGAAATACAAAAGCATTTTTCTTTAACTGCAGGAATGCTCCCCTTATGCAGCTCATCTATATGATGCTGAAGATGCCAACACTCCAATGAGGCAGCTCCCAGGCCTTTGCGGCAACTACTGCACTGAATTCTGGCTCCAGTGTCGATCTACTCTTAGCCTTCTCATTGAAGAGACAACAATAATGGATCTTGAGTCTGACCAGCGGAAGTTTTGTGGATTCTTGGTGCTTGATGATCCAAACTATTGCTTCCCCAATGTCTTAACCAATGCTGAGTTAAACAACCGGCTTGGTGAGGTGCAGGAGGATTCTGAAGGCTGCCTCCAGCTCTGCTTGCAGGAGGTGGCCAATGGCCTGAGGAATCCAGTGGCAATGGTACATGCCAATGATGGCACCCATCGCTTATTTGTTGCTGAGCAGCTTGGATATGTCTGGGTCTTCTTACCGAATTGGTCACGGATTGACAAGCCATTCCTCAACATCTCCAAAGCAGTTCTCACTTCTCCATGGGCCGGGGATGAAAGGGGTTTTCTTGGTATAGCTTTCCACCCAGCATTCAAAGCCAATGGGAAGTTCTACATCTATTACTCCATTTCAGCTAAGAAACAAGAGAAGATCAGGATATCAGAGTTTCGTTTGTCAACTAATGATATGAATGTGGCCGATCACACCTCAGAACGGTAAGCATTTTGTATATTTACCCCTCCGTTACTCATTTGTTGATAGGTATCCTTAAAAGTAATTGATGCAAATTATTCCAAGCATTTTAAGGACCATAACAACATAGAAATGGATGAATAAGAAAGCTGTTGATTCATAGTGACTCTTTGGCTTCCATTCTGGGAAACAGTAGTATCTGCAACTCTCAAATTAAATTATTGAAAATGTGCTACAATGATTCTGCTAGTTGCATGTCACTATTACAAGATCTTCTATATGAATCTTTAAAAATATTGCATCCACTGTATTGTTGCACACCACAATATTGACAAAGTATATATACATATTCACATTTCTAATATATATATATATATATATATATATATATATATATGATGAAGACCAATTCTGGTTGAAATGTGTTGTTTTTGTTCCGCCATTAACATTTTCTGGCAAACTCCTCTGGTGTGGCTTGCCTTTTCTGCCTTGTAGAAGTAAGTGTGTGTGTATATATATATATATATATATATACGTATATATATATATATATATATATATATATATATATATATATATATTCTATACAACAGCTGCTTATGAGATGCCCTGGTAATATCTACAGCTGCTTATGAGATGCCCTGGTAATGTCACCAGTGACGTTGTCTGTGTTACTTTGCCAATGTTATTGTTCCGTGCGTCTTCATCAGATTACTTTTCAATGTGAAACAGCAGATCTGCAGTTGCACCTTAAAAATGTATTAAGTGAAAAAAAATTAACCTCAGGGGCCATGGGGGGGGGAGCCTGAAGGCCTGAGCCAGCATTGCTCCTGCAAGCAAGGAGCTGCTTTAAATAGCAACTCCCTGTTTGCGGCAGCAATGTTTTTATCTCTTTCCTTGCACGCATTTTTGCGTGCAAGAAAAGAGATGAAAGCTCCACTTCCAGCAAGCAGAAGCTGTTTGACAGCTCCACTTGCTGAGAGCAGAGTTATATTTGCTTTTGCTTGGTGGGAGCCGTCAGCATATAGCTACCTCACAAGGGTGGTCACGTCAGGAGGTAGCATAAGCTGGCCCTGGGGGGTGGCTGCCCCAGGGCCATGCATGGTTCAACTTGTGGGGCTGCACAGCCTGCTCCTTCATTTACATTTTGCCCTTGTGAGGTGGTGGTACCGGGGGGGGGGCCGCAGCGGACCCCCTTGTATCTTTTTGTAGCATCGGAGAGGTGGCCGTCTTGGGGGGGATGTCTGTAGGACCCCCTATTATTTATTTTGTTATGTTGCCCTGAGGAGGAGTTGGTCCCTGGGGCCGGGGTGGTCCACATGACCTCTCTCATTATATGTACAATTTTTATGCTCCGGGGAAGTGGCAGTCCCTCTGCATATTTTTAACTATAGCCCCAGGGCAGTAGCAGTCCCCGAGGATAAGCTCTAGGATGCGGGCCCATGTGCCCCCCTCGTATTTTGCCCGCAGTTTGCCCGGACCTGGCCCATCTGGGGCACAATGAAAAGCAAGTGTGGAGACAGCATTTGCTTTAAAAAAAAAAAAATATGGTGACATTCCCAGATCTGCAGTGATTTTCGCAGTGATTTAAAAAAATACTTTTAAAAGTTGGGGGAGTGGGTCTCCTGGGGGACTCCTGCACTAAGGCTAAGGGCTCAGGGTGTTCCACAAGGCAAAGGGTGTCCTTATCCTGGCCCCTTTTCTTTTTTTTAACACAGCCAAGACCCAAAATGACTGCCAACACTTCCTGGTTGAAGTGTTGGCAGCCAATCAGATCTCTGCACAAGATCAGGAGTATTTGCGAAGCCTTCATGCTTTCAGATATACTGTACAAGAATTGTTTTCTTTTAATATTTGAAACACTACTGAACGAATTTACAGCAAATAACAAAAAGTCTTCTTTGTGGACCAAAAGCTACCTTTCTGCCAAATTCGGTGTAATTCCATCAAGCAGTTCGATCTGTAGTCATGTTCAAAATCCCAATGGGATTTAAAATGGGGAAGGCACTTTCTTTGACCCTCCCCCCTCCCACTTTTTCTCGGTGTTTGACAGATCACCGAGGAGCTTCCCATGCACAACAAGATTCTTGGGCACACTTTTTTTTGGAAAATGTTGTGAAGATTCGTCAAATGGTGCCAAAGAGATAGGCAAGTCAAAAAAGCTTTTTCAGTCGAAACTAGGTCTTAACTATAACTACCTACTGGTGACTCCGAGTAGGTTGTGTGTATATATATATATATAACATATATATATATATATATATATATACACACACAACCTACTCCGTATATATATATATATATATATATATATATATATATATATATATATATATATATATATATATATATATATATATAAATACTATGCAATATTTATTTTTGTCATGCAATATATTGCATGCAGTATCATGAACCCCTACCATTTGCTGGTCCCTGCTTCTAGCATAAGGTGATGAGTGCCCATGCATTCATTTAGGAATCCATGGGCCCCTTCATTATATCTGAAAATTAGGGTATTAATGAGCACAAATAATTGAAGGAATCACTTGACATGAGCACACCTTCACATACACGTCACCCCTACTGACTTCTATGCTTTCAACTGGGTCCAAGCTGAAATGGCATGGTGAGTAAAAGAATGATGAGTTGGGATGCTGCCCTAAGCAATTGCCATTAGTTAGACAAATTGCAAGCATTCCTACAATCACCTTTTTTGAGTTTGATGTATGCCGTAAGTGGCAAGGGTATCCACAGATGTGCGTCCCATGCTCACTGTGCCCCTGTAACCAAGCTATACCCATCTGATTCAGGGAGGGCCTGGTTCAGGAAGGGCCTGGCCTGGTAGTTCGAGCTGCACTGTTCCAATTGGAGCATGGCCAAGGCTGAGCTTCATATGCCTGAATCCAAACTGAAATGACATGGTGAGAAAAAGACCAATGGGTTGGGATGCTACCCTGGGTGACTGCCAGTGGTTAGACAAAGTGCAAGCATTCCTTTCATCCAGTGGCAGCTCCTGTTATTGGGTGCATGGGCTATGCCCCCTTGCTTTCTGGACCATTTATTTTTATTAAAGCAAGATTAAATAATAATCTAAGATTCACTCTTGGTATAATAAAAATGCAGAGCATGTTCAGGTCCTGGAGCAGACACATGAATGCACCTGCATGAGCCTTTATAGAGAGATTACAGGGCTGGAGAAATCCCATGCCTGACCAGGGGACCATGGCACGCCTCTGTGCCTCCCTTATTTGTGAGGTGCTAAGCATCACAGCTAAAGGTAGACATGGGCACTGCAGGCTTAACCCCCACAGTCACAGAAATTAGAGGGACTGGGAGTAATTAAGGTCCGACATACACACTCCCACATATCATTTTCAAAACTCCGAGTTTGCTGTTCATTGGGGCACAATTTGTGCACATAGTTAAATAAGTTGTTGGTGAGAATTTTTCTAATTGGAGCAAAAGCCCTAGACAGGTGCTCTTTGATGGAGTTCTTTTACTCAGTTTGCCACAGATGAAGCTCTATGTAGCTAAAGAGCTGATTTGAAAAGTGTAGAATGAAGAGGAAGTGAAATTAAAATTAATTAAGGTACCCTACTAAGAGTGTTTTTATTCTGGGGGTCCCTGTTAATGGATAAAAACAAAATGGAATATATAGGGAAATATTGTTCCTCATTATACTCTAGAGTTGGTTAGCATGTTTCTTGCTCACCTTTGTCTATGAAGATCTATGGTAATTCATAAGGACCCTAGTGATTTAGGGGCCTATTATGAGTTTGGCGGTCAGAGGACCGCCAAACCCGCTGTGGCAGTTGAACCGCTGCACTCCTGGCAGTCCGACTGCCAGATCACAACACTGGCGGTCAGACCACCAGGGGACCACCCCACTGCCAGGATCATGGATCTTAACTGTGTGGTAATGGTTGGATTTGTTCTCAGCCAAGGCGGTGCAGAATTCAGCGCCATGCTGATCACAAGTCCTCTTTCCTCCAGCCTTTTCATGGCAGAGTACCGCCATGAAAAGGCTGGAGGAAAGCCAGTGCTGGGCCCACGGGGGCATGGGCAGTGCAGGCCCTCCTCTGCCAGCACCCTCAGAATGCACTGTCTGCTCTGCAGACAGTGTGCATTCCGATGGTGCTGTTGTGCGACAGCATTAGTTTCGGCTCCCATAAGGGAGCCAAGGCCAAATCCGTGGCACTGTTTCAGCTGGGCTGACTGGCGGAAACATTGTAATACTGTGCTTCTGCCAGCCAGCCCGGTGGAAACATTGTAATACAAGTAGGGAGGAGGCAGCCAGCATGACTGCTGCCTCCTCCCTGCAACTTATAAGACATAATCCAAAACATAAAATTGACCTACAAAAATAAAGAATAAAATAAGCATATCCTAAAAATGTGGGGGACAGTATCACAGCCCAGAGATCAATATAATCTTCTCACATGTGGATAAGGATCACAAGTCATCCGTGATGAATATACCACAATAAGTGCTACAGCAGTGTAGTGCCTAACTCATAACTGATAACCACGCCAGTTGGCATGTGCCCACAGCACATCCACATCGGGCCTCACAAGTAAATGCACCATTATTTTAGTGTAAAATCCAGATTAAAGGTTCAGAATTTCCTTACCAATTCCCTCTGGAATCAGGCCCCTTTGGACATGAGGGGCCATGAACCGCTTAATGATAGTTTCTAAATGAGATTATTATAAAATGGCGATATTAGTAAAATTACAGTCTTCAAAGTCATCCACACCTTAAAGCCCTGAAAGATACTCACAACAACCGTTCGTGGGCACTGCCATCATTCTACCCAGTCTCCTCAGTCACACCAATACGGGTGCAGATGGGCCTGCGGAATTTCTACCCATCATCCCTCGGGTCATGTGGCACGTAGCTGACATGCTCATGCAATCGCGACGTGACATTGGTTTCCAAAACTAATTCAGAATGGAGGCTCAACCTCAGTGCCATATTGGAGATACCTATTTCATTTACACCAGCAGTCTTAAGCCTATAATATTGGTAATAGCGTGTTGAGTCAATTTTAGGATTCAGTACCTAACTGAATAGGTGGATTAGTATGGCGTTTTCTGGTCATCCCTATATGAATTTTGTAAAACGCCCAACACAGACATATTTTTACCTCAAGTCAGGTTAGTAATTGTGTAACAATAAATATATTTTCTCATTAAAAAAGTAGTGTATAAAAGTTGCATGAGTGGGAGATATGCAGGGCCAATGAGCAGGATTACTTTTATAGAGATCCTTATGTATTAATTCGCCAGATGGAATATCATTATTTAACCCGTTTATAAGGATTCTTAACCAGAATGGCCAGCTCTGTTTTCTTTGTAATAGGACCACGTATGATTTTTCAGTATTTGTCATAGCTTCTAAAATGATCCACTCCATTTCATCAGGGGTGTGGTTCATCTCCAGAAAGTGCACATTTATTTTTAAAGTGAGTTTCTTTTTTTTACATCTCATCCCACTCCTATGTTCATTAGGACTTTTTTATTGCTCTAGTTGTCATCCCTACATATCTTAATTTGCAAGGACATGTGATCATATATATACAATTTTTTTGTGGTGCAGTTAGTGTATTTGTTGAGTAAGAGACCAATTCTTTCCATAGTCCAGGTCAATCTCTCTCATTTGATTTGTCAGACCACAAACATTGTATTTCCTGCATTGAAAATTACCTGTTACATTTTCCGTATACATGTTGCGTTCTTTGTGCTTTTATCAGAGGTTTGGTAAGAACCAGCATGTATTTCAGCTTTTTGGTGCATTTAAATGAAAAACGGGCGACGATCAAAAGTTCACAATATTCTTTTTGATTTTATTTGAAATTTAAGTAAAAGTTGTCACACTGGCAAGTCTTTTTTATGATTCTCGTTGTCTTTGTTCTAGTAATGCATCCCAGTTATTGTTCCTCACTTTCTTACAAGCCTTAACGATCATGTTACAGGGGTGATTTCTCTTTATCAATTTTTCTTTTAGTATACTGGATTGTTGATCAAAATCCTTTTAGGTTTTTACAGTTTCTTCTAATCCTAAGAAATAGTCCAAACAACATGTTATTCCTTGGAGGCCTAAGATAATGGCTGTCAAAAAGCAGCAGACTGTTACAGTCTGTAGGTTTTATGAAGGTCTTGGTTGTCAACAGGCCATTTTTGACGGTGGTGGTTAGGTTAAAAAAGCATAATTCGTTGACTTGAACATTCTTTGTAAATCTCAAGTATGGGGTTAAAGAGCTAACCCATGCTACACATCTTCACATACTTACTGTTCACCTTTCCACACTTTAACAATATTATGAATGTATCTCCGCCACAAGTGAAAGGGTTTCTGTAAGGGTTGTTGTCACACAAAATTGAGTTTTTTTAAAAATTGGACATGTACAGGCAAGCCAGACAGGGGGCAAGCGTGCTCCGATCGAAGTCCATTGTTTATGTACATATAGTTTCTCTTTGAATCAGTAGAAATTATTTTTCAATGCCACTGATGCACAGTCAATGTTGAAGTGTATCAGTGTAAAGGGGGTCCAACTGCTAGCTCTCATTACTTCCTCAATGAATTCAAGGGCAACATCTTGAGAGATTTTAGTATATAGTGCCTCAGCATCCAATTAAATAAGTAGGTCAACAGATCCATTTGAATTAATATTGTTGATAAAGTTGAGTACATCTTTTGTGTCTTTCAGAAACAAAGGTGATTTTTTCACCAATGATCATAAAAAATGGTCACAGAATTTAAAGAGGGGCTCCAATAAGGCGCCAATACTTGAGACAATTGGGTGGCCTGAGGGAGGATCTAGGCCTTTGTGTATTTTAAGGAAAGTGTAAAAGTATGTGATTTACTGATGCTCATTGATGAGGAAATCTGTTTCTCTTTTTGTAATCCATCCCTTAACTTCAGCTTCATTCACTGTGTGCGTATATTTCAAATTGAGTTATGGTCCCACTATATGTAGATTAGGTTTAAAATATATTTGAGGAGTACAGACTTGTGTTGTGAAGGCAGTTCTCATTATTTTAAACTACGGAGTAAAGGCATGCAAACTAAAAGTTTGCAGACTAACGTCTTTCTATCGACGTAATGGTGAAATGGCAGGGTGAAAGGAAGTGTGGAAGGGTGAACAAATGAATGGATGAAAGGATAAAAGGGAAGGGTGAATGGATGGAAGGATGAAGAATGGACAGATGAAGAAAAGTGAAAGGATGGATAGGTGAATAAATGGATATAATGATGGATGGATGGGTGAAACAATGGATGTACATATCAAAAGTTGAAATGATGGATTGAATCCAGAAGGATGAATGGATATAAATTTTAAGGGCTGGACAGATGAATGGATGAACAGGTAGAGAGTGAAAGAATGTTTGGTGGTTAGATGGATGCAATGTGGATTAAAGGGTGCTGTGATCTCTCCTAAGGAGGACCTGGTTTCCTCACTTTGTGCAGTTGCGGCTCGCTTCCCTAATGAGGTGGTGCGCAGGAGCGGGTCTTAAAATGTAATTAAAAAAAAAAAAAAAAACCTGCTCCATGCACGCTACTCCTCTCCTCCATCTCCTACCTCAGGCACAGGCTCCCAGCCTGCCCTGTGGCCAATCCTGACGCTGCTCAGAGCAGCATCAGGATTGGCTGGGAGCGCACTGGCTGGGTGCTCCCAGGCAGACTGGAAGCCTGTGCAGGCTCTTTTCAGCCGAGCAACCGTGTTGCTGGGCTGGAGAGAGCCTACAGCGCATGTGTGTTTTGCCGACCCGAGACGGCCGGCCAAACATACATGCCCACTGTGCACTCCCCTTGGTGCTCGTCATCCCGTGGCCCTGTCCCCTTCACCACGAAGGGATAATATTATCCCTTCGCGATTAAAGGTTTGCAGCTTCTGCTGCTGTTGGGAGGGGGCGGGGGGCAACGCTCCTCCAGCCATATGTAGGAGCCGCCCCTGGTTTTGTGATTAGAGGTATGGTTCTAGTGTGGGTATCTTAATTTTCAGGCTACTCCCTTGTCCACAAGCCCTCAAGCAATTTATCTTCGACCCTTTGGAGGTCTGGATGGTACAGCTGAAAAAAAAGACACACTATCTGGCCAGCTAGTTTAACAAAATGGTGTCGAGTTTTAGTTAAACTAAATAACCAAAAACAATGCTAGAAATAAAACAAAAATGCTAAATTCAGTGCTTAATATAAGCTGGTGGTTTCCGGTGCTCAACTCGGGTGCTGCTTAATTGGGAACACCAACACTTATGACCGTCTGCAACATGGTGGTGCTGTTTAATTTAGAGAGGAGCACAAAAACGGTTGTTTATTAATTCAGCATTCATTAGGCCGTTCTTATAGCTTTGTGGGTCTGGATTAGTCAGAATTGTCACACTTGTTGGAGTGTGAAGGTTAGTAGCTGGGTCAGGCTGTCATTGGCAGCGCTGACAGGGGCAATGTGTGGGGTAAGCTGGAGTGGTCTCTTCACAAGGGCCCTGGCACTTATATTTTTAGAAATTAAGCATTGGCTGTATTGCACCAATAGATAGTGAAGGCAGAAAGGCAAAATAGAGAGAGCCAAGGCAGAGGGCAGAGGGCAATCCTGGCCAGAAAACACAGAGGGTTTAACTCTTGTTTTTTAAGCTTTCCTATCTAGTCTTGTTGTCAATGTCTTGTTCATGGCTCTCTGCGACATTATCGAGGTCATTATCCTGAACTGAGATAAATGTTAGGAGGAAATCAAAGAATATCCTGAGAAATTTGTGAGCATTAACCTTTTTAATATTGGCTTAGGTGGTACAGCCATGAGAGGCGAACTCTTGCATTAGTGGTGCCAAGCATGGACAGCACAAGCGTTCCGTTCTACATACACACAAAAGTGTTCGTGCATGCCACAGCCCATATCAGTGTGACCATTGTGTACTGATCGTACTTGTTGAAGTTTGAGTTTATAGTCTACTATTCAACCGTTTTGAGTAGCAATAATGTGTCTATTTATTACAGTAAGTTCTAACAGGTGCCTTACCTAAAATCATGGTTATGAGAAAGGGCTTTCTTCTAATAGTAACAGAAATGTAAACACTTTCGGCTTAGTAAGCACTTATTGATTTTTCATGGATCAGGAACCAGGTTGAAAAATTGACTCTATATCAGAGACGGGCACTTCTTATAGGCAAGGATAGCTTGTGCTAGAATATATGGCAGAAGCAGGTTACAGTTACTATAAATGCGATCAAAAACAATTTCCATATCGCATTCCTCAAATGTGCATTTCTCCTTGCGGGCTGCATTTTTTTGCCCTAGGCCTGGGTGGAGCTATCAATTGTGCATCTTCTGCAATGGCACCAGTGTCCAGGAATTTTGAGGCATCCCTATCCCCAAAGTATGGCTGCTCTTTACTGCACAGCAGGGAGCTAGGGAATCCATTTTCCTTCCCATGCCCCTGGCCCCGGGGTAACTAACTTGTTGACGTCTGACAGTCTTTATGGCTTTCTTCTCTAAAAGGGCTACAAAGTAGTCATGGCCTCCAATAGTTCTCCTCTGGCCTGCAGTAGAGCTTGTTTTCAGATAAAGAAACAGCCATCGGAAATAAGTTTACTAAAATCATGCAGAACTGATGGCATTTCCGAGCTTTTGCAGGATTCGTTTTTTTCCTTGGCACCAGAATCTGCTCTTGCTATGATTAGAAATGAACGCTTGGTGAATTTTGTTCAGTCTTGCAGAAGTGATCTCTTTCCACAAAAGTGTATCACTTAACCATCAATGATTTTAGCTGGTGAAGAAACATACTTAGGAATGTGCCTATTTAGAGATCAGTACATATGTTACCTGAGGAACACATCGAATTCCATCTGACTGACTCATGCTTTCATCCTCCCAGCAAATAGAATTAATACTTTTGAGTTGGCTAATAGCACCCTCTACTAGTCAAGAAGTAATGTCAACATGGTTTGTTGTGATCTGTAGTAAAGGGCAATATTACACTATTCCAGTCTCACTGCAAATGTGTACAGTACTCCACAAAAATACTCCACAGAGCCAAATGTTGCTCAAGATTGGGTGTCTTTGGTGTCAATATCATTTGCCTTGCTCTTAACTCTTAATAGAGTCACTTTAAAACAACACCAGTTTGTTCCATTTCACTGCCATCTAGTGTACACTAGAAAAACTGCATCAGAAGTATGAAAGGTACAACATCAAACTTGACAGACATTGAAGACTAGTTTAAACAAGCATAGGCAATGCTAATCGGTCTGGCTCACAGGTAGGCTTCTGTCTTTAATTGTTGCTGATCAAACATGTGTAAACAGGATTCTAGTTGGACATATTCTGAATGTCACTTTATCAAATCCTAAATAATGCTCGTCTAGATAGAAAAGGGTGCACTGTGTCATCAATAGCAGCTGGACGTGAACATGTTTTTCGAAATAATTTGATGCACATTTCATTCAGTTGACAATGGAAGGCTAGTCTCAATCCTCAAACACCATCAAGGCCAAGTCATAAACTGGTTAATTTATTTTCAATCCAACCAGTCTCAACTGGTGAAGTTTGGAAACATACCATGAGCTACTAAGTCTTGCAAAGTCCTCTTGGGTTCAGTTCTTGTACCAATTCTGTTCAATCTGAATCTTGAGCAACTCAGCTCCTTATTCGAGGGATCAGGAGTCTCCATACACCACTATGCTGTTGGCACACAATTAAATACAAGCATCCTCCATACATGCCATTTCAATTCCAGGCATTGGCCCCACCAGAACTTTAAGCTTGGGTGGTTGACAACTTTTCGTTGCCCAATCCATAGAAAACTGAGTTCTTCCTCATGTTGAAACGCAAAGCTCTTCTTGACAAACCTAAAACAAATAGCATCTCTCCAACAGTGAATTTCATGTACATTCAAATCTACTCTCTCATTACTATGGTGCCACATCAAAACATTTGGGACAGCAGCAGACATTCAACAGCGTTCTTGCAAGAAAATTGAGCATCTGCTTTCACCTGACCATCTAAGACTAGCAGCCAACACTTTTGTCATACATTGCCTAGAAATTGACAACAGTAACCTACCCAGAGTGCCACAATCTCCTCTCTTCCTGACATGCTTTTGCAGGTTCTCCATAAAATGCAGGCCAGTTTTAGACACCCTGACTCTCTGGCAAGTGCATGCTCAGGCCAATTTGCCAATACGAGACAGGGAGTGGGGCGGATTGTAACCCATGTATTATTCACAGCCTACTTGGGGATTGTGTATTTAGAGAAACAATGCCGTCCTGTAAGACTACAAGATTATTTGTTGGTTATTGAGTTCTAGAGACCATTTTTCTCCAAAGAATCATAGTTAAAAGACGTTATTAATATTGAATACCCTAATCTAGTGCGGATTATATGAATGGATGTTGATGCAAAAAAAAACGTAAAATGAAAACGACAGTTATAGATTAAAAGAATGGCACAATATCAAATGGAGTTCATATGGCGTTCATTAACTCAATGGATTTAGTGATGGAACCAGTCTGTGGTAAGCACACCTCCCTATCTATCCTCTACCTAAATCTTTCCTACCACCAGAAAACCCATATGAGTTTCCCAGTTAGCCTGTGACACATATAACTTTGGTGCGTAATAAAGTTATTTGCAAATTCCTATTGTGCTTTGAGAAAGTCTTAGCCAGGCTCTATTATGGCGTTCTGAGCTGTGAAGAGCACAGATAAGATTGTCTGCCAGTCTGTGGGCGTGAACTAAGATGTTTGTAGCATACAGCTTTCTCAGAGCTCAGAAGAAAATCTGACAGTATCTCTCTGCTAAGATGCCAAATACTCGTTTCTAGTTGTTATGACAAGGTCTGACTTCATGATTATTGATATAAATTGCAGGTATAAGTACACAAATTGAATTGTTTATGAATGAGAAATGTGTCTATGAATAAATGAAATGCAACGAGGAGCACATATGCAGGAAAACACACTGTGCAACAGTCCCACTCAAGGCTGTTTTGCAGTCAACAGCTACACTTACATCCTCAACAAGGAAAGTTGATGACCCAAAAACATAACCTACATTGGCTTTCTATGGCTGTCAAGATTCAAATATAACCTTGGCTGCTTATCTTCAGAGCGATGAACCAGAACAAACAAGCCCATCTTTTAACTGCCTCACTATCCCAGGTGGACACAGAGGTCTAAGGATCAGAAAATCTTTACACTTGAAGTTACTAATATTATGTGCTCCTCAAGCATGAACCAAACCCTTCAAATCAAATCAAATCAAAACACATTTTATTTGGTAATACAAAGATAACCATAATACAGAAATAGAAAAATACAATAAAACATGAAATGATACTAGTCATAAAGGTATGGTTAAAAATACATTAAAAGGTTACAAATTCACAGAATTGTGCCAGCATATCGCAGATTTTAAAAAAGACCCTACCCCACAGCATACTAATTAATCAGGCATGACACACAAATAATTGAAAGGCTGGACAACATTGTAAAAAAACCTTTCCCTTTCAAAATGGTGAGGACAAATCTGTGTCTGAAAGGAGAATAAAACTCACAGAAAAATATAAAGTGCTATAGAGTCTGTGGAAAGGCACCATTGCCAGGACATATGAGAATACTTTTGGGGCTTAAGTGGCCCAAAGGTGAGCACAGATTACACCTAATAGAATCTAAACGAAATCTAGTAACAAGCATCCTTTTTCTCACGTTATTGACCTGAGATAAATAGGGTTCAATCCATGGATGCACCTTAATCGTAACAAATTCCCGCACAGAGGATTTCATCAGTTCATTTACTTCCCTTTTTCCCATCACAGTTTTTTAAACTCCATCTTCACCCAGCGCTTATCAGATCTTCTTAAAAGCTGCGGGGAAGTAAATATCTCTGGGTGGCCGAAATAAAATGTAATATTCTTAATATAATTTAACGAAGCGATAACCCGGACGAGGTCACATGACAAACAATCTAAAATACCTTGCCTATTAAGGGATGCATGCTCATTTGTCCAAATAGCAATCCAGAGAAGTAAGGTGCTATCGTAATGCTGTCCTCTACATAACCCAGGTCAAGTTCCTCATGCAGACGAAACCCGAGAGTGCTGGGCCCCACACCTAGAAGCCTTTTGCAAATCTGTCCCCTTCTTTTTGGGGTGTGGGGGCTGCTCCAATAGCCGCAAATCGGCAAAAAATCCCCTATTAAATTCAGCATCCCCATCTTATATAAGGACCCCCAGAGCTTAGTTCGATTCATCCTGTCAAAAGTACTGCTAAGGTCAATAAGAGCCAAGTAAAGAGTGCCTTTCTTGGATATCATATACTTACCAATAAGTAGTAACAAGTGTAGACACTGCTCCTGGGTCCCCAATCCTTCTTTGAACCTGTACTGTCCCGGCTCATTATATCCTATTCCTCCACCCAGTTCTCATCACACCGCAGACCAATGTGGCCCAAGATCTTCACCAAAGAGTCTAACAAGGAGATAGGGCGATACCGTTTAGAGTCACTACAGTTCCCTTTTTAAAACACAGGCACTATACACTCCGACTTCCAAGAGGGGGGAATCCCATAGCTCATGGCAGCGTTTAAAATATTGACAATAATAGGAGCCCAAAAATGGAAATTCACATTTTTAAATATCCATGGGAATGCCGTTTGGCCCCTGCACTTTATTGGCTAAACTCTTTTGAACAGCAGCAGTCATCTCGTCCAGGCAGAACCTGCCACGACCTACTTACAGTCTGTGTCTGTGGCCCACGGGAAGTGTGGCGAGGTTCTTGTTCTTGTAAGTTTTGCCTTGGCCCAAATAGGGGCGACCCTTTCTGGTAGCCACAGTGCTGTTGACGGAGGGAACACCAAGGGCAGTCCGTGCCCTTAAGAAGGAGTCCCCGAGGGAAAAAAACTCAACAAAAAGGAACTCCTAAAACAAAAACAAAGGTAAAAGAAAATCAGAACAAAAAGGAAAAAATTACCAGGAAAAAGCTGGAACAAAATCAGAATATCAATATCTGACGCAGAGGAACAGGAGCAAAGACCACCACCAAACAGGAAGTGTTGCAGCGCAAAGAGAAAAGGAAGCACACACCTTATATACCCAAAGACCAGGAAGTGACCGACAGGAAGTAAAAAGTTGCCATACTGAATTGGGATCAAGTCTTAGAATTCTATAGAAAAAACACCATGGTGAAGAGGGAACCAGTGCATGCAGGGAAAAGGAAGGCATGCTGGGAAAAGAGAAGGAAACATGGGTAAAAAAAGGAAGTATAAGCGTAGAAGAAAACAAGAACGACAGAAAAGAAGAAAAAGAATATAAGAGGTGAGTGGGGAAAGGAGGATCTAACGGGGGAGTGCTGCACCAAAGGAAAGACGAGGCCCCATGCCCAATTTGGGGCCTTGACAAAGATAAGAAAGGTTTGGGGCATGGTGCGTCCTGCTGCCGTGCGCGCGTCCCGAGCCGAATATTCGGCTTGCGCGGTTGCATGCTGCGCATCAGTACCTAATAGCTAAGCTAATACAGGGTTCGTCCAGATTCTCCTCGGCTGTCCTTGGGCCCTCATACGAATAAATACTACAAAAATGATTAGCCCAACTAACAGGTGGGATATTATACCCAATCCCTTCAGATGTTTCTGTGGCAAAAGTTCTCTTGTTGACAATACTCCAAAACAGCCCTCTATTCTTGGTATGGCAAGCTTGGACTAAATCCTCCCACATCTGTTCTCTCATCTCCCACTTCCTGATTTGTATTCCGAGCTTATGCTGGGTCCTGGCTTCATCACATTTCCCCTGTCAGTGGGCAGCAAATTTAACTCCCTACATAGATTTTTCCTTGTAGCATTGCACAATTTGTCAAACCAGCCCCCCCGGCGCTTACTGGATAGCCCACCAGCGGTGTTAACAATAGCTCTAATAGAACCAATTTGCATGACCATAACATCCATAACCTCCGCAGGAGAAGGAGTTTCCATCAAAAGGCCCTTAGGATAAAATTAAAATTAGTTTTCACCATAGCCTCAAAAACCTGAGGGATATCAGTCTTACACCAGCACACCCTTAAACCTTGATCCTTAATTTCTAAACCCCTAGGACCCATGGCAGCAGGTGGATGTTTAACAGTGGGCAATTCAAAGGTCAACATGATAGGATTTTGACCACTAGATTCCTGTTCCAACTGTACTCCACCCTGCCAGGCATAATGGCCAATACAAAAATGTAATCAATAGTAGTGCTAGCCCCACTGTCAGCAAAAGTAGGGGCCTGCCTACCAGGATTATGCACCAACTCAGCGGGGTTTATCAGACCCAAATGTAAGATTGCATTAATCAGGGTCCCCCTCTGTAGTTCCAGGACCTATCAGTAGTTAAAATACAGTCCTTCCTTTCAAATGAATTACACAGGCTTGGATAGGAACCAATTATGGCATTACAATCCCCCACAACAATGATACAGAATTCATTAGAGATAGACTCCATTCTGGCTTTCAGTGTCGATGGGGCTAAAAATAGAACTTGCATTTGGCAGCCCAGCTCCCACACCACGTTATAAAAATTTACAATCAAAACATTATGCTTGTTAAAAAACTACCCAGATGATTAAAATACCTTGGTGACTACAATTAATTTGATAAGCCCTATAAACCTTTGAAATGTGAACAAGTATGAACAGCCCTACTTTGGGCCGTTGGCCGGGGACACAAACAGCAGGGACCGCAAACCTCTGAAACCCATTACACTCGGCCTCCCTCTGTGACCAGGTCTCTTGCAACAGAACAAAGAAATATACCCCACCCATATATCATCCTGAAGCTTGGAGTTGTACCTGCAATGTTACAGAAAATAAGCTGTGACATAGACAAAAAATTCATCCCAGGACATTGTTTTGGATAGAATAAGGTTTACACCCATTTATACGACCCAGCGAAGACACATCATGAAATGGAGTACTAGCGGTTGTCATAAGTCAATTATTTTCCTCCAAGCTGGATAGTTCAGACAATCTGTTACCAAAGGTAAGTTAAGGCTGGGCACTATGCAACCTTGAAGCCACATGAGGATCCAGACTCCTCACTGAGACGTATGTCTATTAAAAAATCCCTACGGGATGAGCCTGATTGTATCCCAAGAAAATCACATGGCATTCAAGTGGAAATTAAGCGATGGGTCAGCCTTGGATACCAACAGTTTACAACAATACATTCCCCTTTCTGGTTCTTAACAGACGGGCCCACCTACCCAATCCTTCTTACAAACAAAAGTCCTAAAAATCTCTGGGGTGAAAATTACAGTTTTTGCCCAACCAAAGTCCATCCTTATTTTTTAGCTGAGCTGTAGACTCCAGTACACCTGGTAATAATGGGGCACATTTGTAGGAACTGAGTATAGGGAGCACAATCAGGTGGAAGAGTAAGTGGGGAATAGGGTTCTAAATGTGCATTGGCAGACATAGACACCTGTTGATCACCCTGCATTGCCCCACCAGTATTACAGTTATTGGTGTTCTCGTTTTGCAAAGCCCCGACAGTAGATTGCTGGGGCAAGGAGGCGCTAGGGGCTCTTAAATATGCCCCTAACTGTGTCAGCATGAATGGTCTAATTGGGCAAAACCTCCCTGGAGGCTCGAACAGTGGGCAATGAAGCCTCCTTTCCCGTAGAGAATCCAGGAGAACAGTTAGCACATAAAGATTTAGGGTCATGCCCTTGACCCCGACATCCCCAAGTCTAGCAGCCAACAAGGTAATTGTTGCTTCCAAAGAACAGAGTTTATCTTTCAAAGAAGCCAGGCAAGATTTCACCAAGACCTTAATCTGGCCTAAAACATTATCCACATGAGGCGCATAGTCCTGCTGTGGATGAGAGGCACAATGAGAACCTGAAAGAGCAGCCAGAGCAGCATTAGTTCGGTCCAGGGAGGCAGATTCTACTGGCAAACCCTTCGCATGAGCTGCTTACACTTCCAGGAACTCCCTTCCTGCTTACCCCTGTCCTAACCAAAGCGTCTCTTCTGCCTGCTACACAACATTTAGAGATTCACCCAGTTTCTGAAATATGTTTGTTCTTACTGATGTTCTGTGAATTACCCTTCCTACCTCTCTAGTCCTAACTGCCTGCTAAAATTTAGAATCTATCTTTTATCTGTTGATATTTAAAGCTCTATAATACTATGTTTGGTACGGAAACACTATTAAACAAATCCATTAAATAAATAAACGTACCCTACACAAAGGATAATCTTCTACAAGGTAACTAACAGCATTTGATCTAATGCCCCTTGTAAGAGGGGCGGCAGAGAGGTAGTCATGAACAACACCAAAGGTTAAATGAAGTGATGAAGATTTATTTAAGTAATAAGCCAAACGATTAGCCCTACACCAACCAACGTCCTCTTCTCTCCCCTTCAACTGTCGCTCGTACATTCCACAAGCCGCATCTCGAGCAAACACAACATTCTCCACTTTCGTCTCGTGCCAGACGCGCACGCACCTACATTCCTAGGATACCACACCACCTTCCCCATATCAGAATAACAAAACTAAAAAAATAATATATTTAACATACCTAAATACAAATTACACATGGCCCTTGAACAATTAATGTTGCTTACAAACTGAGACAAATTGAACGAACATTGCATCACAAAGTCCATAAAGGTGTCACAGAACACAGTTCATTTCACAGTTCATTTTACATAGTCCCTGAACCATGATGGTTTTGAAACATTCCTTTTTGGTCGAGTTTCAGCTGGGCCTCGCATTTTAGTAACACCTGGAGTGATACAGATATCTTGAGCAGGAACGTCCAGTGAGATACCTTGAGAGTCATGAACTTCTACATCGGGTCCCGAACACTTAGCCACCCTATTCAGATTCCATATCCTATGATCTTCTGTTTTCACCGCATTCCTAAACAGTCTTATGACTTTAAATGGACCCTTGAACTTAGATGGTTTTCCCTCCTTCCTTGGAGATCTTATCTTAAAAGAACTGTGTTGCATGAAGGGGATTTTGTTAACAGCTTTTCGCTCATCATACCTCAACTTTCTTCTCACTTTCACCTCTCTCTCTCTCTCTCTCTCCAACCTTCAATGCTATCAACCTTATCACTGACCTCTTTCCTTTTCTCATTAACCCATCTGGGTTCAATCTCACTGTAAGGAACTCTACCTTTGAATAATTGAAAAGGAGTCACCCCTGTAGTGGAATGTGGTGTTAAACGATACTCCCGAACCTTTTTTTTTTACCTCCCACTCCCACTCAACATTATTAATAAGTGCTAATTGCATGCATTGTTTCAGCACTTTTATAAAGCGCTCAACAACACCATTAGACTCTGGGTGATAAAGAGCAGTTCTTTTATGAACCACATTCCTTTCTCTTAAAAAAGACTCTGTTGCATCAGAGACAAACTGCACCCCATTGTCGGTCAGTAAAGTAGAGGGAAAGCCCTCTCTTTCAAAGAGGTCATCAAGAAAATTAATTATGTCTCTTGATTCAACCGAATTCACAAATCTGACTTCTGGCCAACGGGAGAACATGTCAATGCAGACTAAAATATACCGGTCAACAGAATTCAGTTTAATTGGGCCTAAAATGTCCAAGGCTATGTCAACCCAGGGACCAGAAGATTCCTCACGTATGACCATGGGCTGAACCCTACACTTTAATACCTTATCTGAACAAGCGCACTCACGGCAATTCCTCACTTCCCTTTCCACCATGATGTCCATGGCAGGCCACCAGTAGGCGTTCCTTAATCTCTCCTTCGTTTTGGAGATGCCCATGTGGCTTGAGTGAGCAAGATTAACAAGATTCTTTCTCAAGCTAGTTAGTGGAACCAACTTGCTGCCTCTCCTCAATAACCCACCAACTACAGACAATTCATTTCTGACCTGCCAGTAACCTGTTAATTCTTCACACAGTTTCTCCTTGACACCCCAACCATTTGTAATTTTACTCACCACATCCTGCAATGTAACGTCTTTCGACAATTCATCCAACCACATTAGTTCTGAGATTGTTCCCTCAGTGACAATGCAGACCTTTATCTCCTCGTCAGCTACAATGTCTGCAAAACACCCTCTTTCAATGATCTCATCATCTTTTCCCGTGTCTGGGCACAACCTCGACAGACAATCAGCCTGAACATTTAATGTCCCCGGCATATAAGAGATTACAAATACAAATTCTTGCAACGCCACTACCCACTTCCTGATTCTATGTGAGATCAACTCTATACCTTTTTTAGTAAATACCTCTACCAGAGGTTTGTGGTCAGTCACAATCTGAAATTTATGTCCCCACAAAAATTTCCTCAGTTTTCTCACTGCCCAAAAGACACTAAGCGCCTCTTTTTCAACAACTGAATAATTG
Source organism: Pleurodeles waltl (assembly GCF_031143425.1). Classification (NCBI taxonomy): domain Eukaryota; kingdom Metazoa; phylum Chordata; class Amphibia; order Caudata; family Salamandridae; genus Pleurodeles; species Pleurodeles waltl. Next base: position 415,255,661 of record NC_090448.1, on the reverse strand, counting down.
AATTCAGCTCCCTTCAAACATCTGGATGCAAAAAGAATAGTCCTCATTTGACCATGTTTTTTCTGTAATAAAACAGCCCCAAGACCCTTAGAACTGGCATCAGTCATCACAATAATCTCATCATGTGCATCAAAGCTCCCTAAATCTGCTGCCTTATCCAAGCTCACCTTGATGTCCCGATTCTCTTTTTCACATACCTGATCCCACATAAATTCTGCTCTTTTCTTTAACAATTGTCTCATGTAATAAGTTCTTTCAGCAAAGCGTGGGACAAATTTATTATAAAACTCCGCCATGCCTAGAAACTTTACAAGTTCTTCTTTATTTTGTGGACTGGGTAATTTTTTTATAGTATTGACTAAACTTTCCATGGGGCGAATTCCTTTCACCGAAATCTCATGACCTAAGTACTCAATGTTGGGAATGTTTATCTTACACTTCTCAGCTTTGAGAGTCAGGCCATTGTCTCGTAGCTTCTATAAAACTATCTTCAGTCTCTTATTGTGTTCTGCTAAATTGGTCTCTGTGATTAAAAGGTCATCCTGATATACTTTCACCCCTTCTATGCCTCTCAAAATCCTTTCCATGGCCCTCTGAAAAACAGATACTGCAGAAATCAACCCAAACGGCATTCTTAAGAACTTGAATGTGCCAAATGGTGTTATAAAAGTGGTAAGTTCCTGGGAAGAATTATGCAAATTAATTTGATGGTAAGCAGAGGTCAAATCTAGGGTTGAGAAGTGACTTGCCCCACACAGCGAACACAACAACTCTGTAATATTTGGGAGAGGATAGTGGTCTATGATGACTGACTTGTTTAGATCTCTCAGATCAACACAGAGTCTAGCTTCGCCGTTGGACTTCCTTGCCATAACAACTTGTGCCACCCATTCTGAAGCCTCAACCTCTTGAATAATCCCATTCATGATGAGCTTATCGATCTCAGCTTTCATTTTATCCCTCACCAACAGAGGTACATTTCTCACTTTCGCTGCCTTCGGCTGTGCACCAGGCTTTAGCTTAATTTTGTGTACATAGTTTTTTAGACAGCCTAATTTCTTGCTAAACACACTCCTTCACCCAAACCCCCACATCTTCCGAAACAGACTGAACTGTGTGATTATCCTTCAGCCTAACAGGTGGGTCTTCATTTGGATCAAGCAAAACTCTGAGATCACGTTGATGAAACCAACTAATTAAAGAGTCCCCTTTTACAGAGACTTACACTTTTGCTGGAATGAGACGCTCCCTAAACTCTACCGTTCCCCAAAAGTAACCCAACAACTTGATTGGCTCGCCACCATAACCCTTAGGTAACACATCAGGTTTTAACAAGTCGACTGTCCCCTTTAAATACTGATCATAAAATATTTTAGGTATCAAAGTAAGTTTTGCCCCAGAATCAAATAAAATTTTGAGGGGTTTACCATTAACCAAGATTGACTCTACAGGACCATCAAAAGACCCAACACTAGTTTGTAGAACCTGAACGACATTCACTGCTTCGGCACCATCTGCGTCACCATCACACCACACCTCTCTTATTTTCTTTGTGTTATTCTTCACCCTGCAACATCTAGCAAGATGACCAACTCTACCACAGTTCCTACAGAGTATTTTCCAGGCAGGACATTCCTTGTTATTGGCCATCTGACCAATATTCCCACACCTAAAACACTTCCCAGCAAATGTTTTCTTTGACTTTACTGATTCTCCAGCAACTTTATTGTCAGTGTTGTTGCAATGTATTACTTTCACCGACGCTCCTTCATCCCTTGTTGTGTCAAATACAGTAGGGTCTTTTCGAAGTACCTCAACACATTTCTTGGAGTGTTCACAGGTTCTAGCCAACACTAGAACCTCATCTAGAGATGGATTGTCCTTTTGCCACATGCTCTCCTTTGCCTTTTCCAAGGAGCAGCCAAGCATGAATTGATCCCTCAAACGTTCCTCATAAGAATTTCCAAAAGCACAGGTAGAAGCAAGCCTTCTCAGCTCAGTAATATATTGTTCCATTGTCTCACCTTGGCGTTGCATCCTTTTTCCAAATTGGTATCTTTCAAGAACTGTACTTACTTTTGGTAAGTAATGCAGGTCCAGTTTCTTTAGGCAAATATCAAATTCGTTGAGGCCAGTAGAGTCTGTATCTGAAAGATCAGGAAGATTTTCAAAGACTTCTTGACCCTCAGTGCCCAAACAGTGCATTAAAAGTGAAGTCTTCCTTTCAGCACTTAATGAAGTGCCACACACCCTAGCATAGTTATTAAAAACCTTCTTCCACTTTTGCCATGGTATGGGTGGGTCACCAGGAGAGATTTTAAAAAACAGTGCAGCAGGAACATTCTGCATGATGACCAGTGAAAGAGAACTCCACAATCGACAGGTTGAGACAAAGTAACTTGAAATAGTTTAAAATTACAAGCAATTAGTTAAAGCTGATTAAACCAGCATTAAGAAGTGGCACCGAAATCGATGATGAACCCTCTATTGCAGAAACGTGACTACCTCTATTGCAGAGAAATAAACAGGCACAGGAACAGATGAAGGCTGTCTGTAGGTTACGGTTACCTGAGCAGCCAGGCTTCAGTAGAAGACACAATGTGTCAATGAGCGTCAAAAGTTGCTGTTGTCGGGGTGCGCGTGAGTTCCTGGCGAAGCATAAACCTCCAGCACGAGACGCGTTATTTCGATGACTGCTGTTGCTAGGGTTGCGCGTTTGGCTTTGCGCGTTTGGCCCTCGCGCGCCGAAACTCGAGAGTTAGTTGAAGCCAATTAAAAATTTAAAAAAATAAACACACCAGCACGAAATGAAATACCTGGGCGTGAACGACTTGACAGGTAAGATCCACAGACGTGTTGTCAGGGCTTTTGGCGCTTGTATAATAGAGATTACTCCAGAGCTGCCTACCGTTCCCCTTCCGCAGACTCCACAGAAGCCAACAGATCCACTTTCACCTCGTCGCCAATGTAAGAGGGGCGGCAGAGAGGTAGTCATGAACAACACCAAAGGTTAAATGAAGTGGTGAAGATTTATTTAAGTAATGAGCCAAACGATTAGCCCTACACCAACACAACATTCTCCACTTTCGTCTCGTCTCGTGCCAGACGCGCACGCACCTACATTCCTAGGATACCACACCCCTCTTCCTCAAACCTGCCAAAATGTTAGTGGAACCCATGGCCTGCAGGCTACATAGTTATCTTTGCAGTAGGTACATTTAACTTCTGATCTGTCGTACTATAATTGAATCTAGTCCTCACCCTTCTCCTCCCATCCCTGTGGGTATATTAACACAATACTATTTTTAGTAGGACTGGACCAAGTAAAATAGAGGGTACAAACAGATGTTAGCAGCAAGAGCATTAACCCCATGAGCTTTATCACCAGGTTGAGAATCTGCAGTTTACACACAGATCTGTACAGGATCTATTTTAATACTTAATTAGTACAATGATCTCTCTTAGTGTTTTTGCCTTAGATACATTAACCCATCGTGGTATCTTACTAATACTTTTTCTTCAAAACTCTAAATCCAGAGCCCCACCAGGGACTGATTTTTAAAAGTTCTCTCTCTCTCCTCTCTTTCCTCTCTCTCTCTCTCTTCCACATGTCCCCAAGCCCTTTGTGTGACTATGTGTAGGTAAACATATGCAGGGAAAGGTAATAAAACCTCCCACTTGCACTACCAGGAGAAAAGTCCCACTGCCTCCATGCACAGCATGGGGCGAAAAGAGTCCTTCCATCAGAATGAACTGGAGAAGTTGCATGTGATGCTGCGGAGCAGAGCTTTTTCGTCATGGTCAATAACCCTTCCAGCCCACAGTAATATAAGGACTTCCCTGTCATTGCCACCAGCTACTGCTGCTCAGTAGCGTTCCCGATGAGATGTCAGGGAGGTAATCCACCCAATCTCCTCATCTGCCTCAGAGAATCTACACCATGATCAGAGAACCTCCCCCTAGAGAAGTATACTTCAAACTTTTTAATGTCGTGCCCCCTGACCCCACCCCACCACCGGTAGAAAAAAAACCATTGGGCCCCCCCCTCCAAATTTTTCACAATTAATCTAATAAATTGCCAGTGTTTAAATGTCTAGGCATATTTAAACATTGCAGTTAAGTTATGCAACTGTTTTACAAATGCAATCAAATACATTATGCGAAAGGTAGTGGTCTGGTCAGTCAGGCCTTACTAATGTATAAAAGTGTCCACATTGTGATTATTAGAGGTGGTTGGGGGCTTTCAAGAGTATTTGGAGTTTCTTCCCTTTTGACCTCCCAGCTTGGATATAAATGACAAAACATATTAGTAATGGCCCATTACAAAGTGATTTACTGCTGCTCATGTGTTTTTTAGCGTAAACAAAGCCATGTTATCAGCAAGAGACTTATTTTGGCCAGAGTCTGGCGCAGCCCCGGGGATCATTTGAGACTGCCCCTATGGGAGACTGCCCCTCAGTTTGAAGAAACTTGCCCTAGAGAGTGGCCCGAGATGCTGCCATAAATCAATAAATCAGAGCCTCATCGGTGTGTAGTAGCCGACTGTGGATAGGGCCGAAGTCAGTATGCCATCACCGTGGGACAGAGCACCCTTCACACCAGTCTCATGCAGGGGAAAGCATTGGGAGCAGCAGTTACCATTGGCTGCCAGAAAGAGGGAGAGGGAGGCACTACACAACTGCATTACACGTAGGCACTATCCTCTCTACATCAGTAGTTGAGGGAATGGAACCGGAGGCATGCTGCTGCATTGCAGGGTAAGTATCTGCTAGTGAGCCACAAGCACTAGGGAGGGGTGCTCTCTGCACACTGGTCCCAGTGCCAGGGGAATTGGCATTCTCAGGTAAGTACACATGTCCCTCTCTGAAAGTATGAACTGGATTAGTGTTCGCCAATGCCCAAGTTTTAGAAAGAGGATTAGGAAGGGTCAAATCTATTGCATTTCCAAACGGTGTTCATTTCTTTTTAGGTCCAGTTTGGTTGCTAAGAATACAGCCCTGTACTGCCTTCTAAGTACATATTGTTTTCAAGTGAATTCACAGTTTCACTGGCACAGACGTGAGGGTTTTAAGAGCTAGTTTTTTATGGGGCTGTGCTGGCTCAGGCTCATGTCTGGCTCTATGGTCCTGAGACTATTACATTTGATTGTCTTGGCAAGAAAGCCTAGGTGGCTGTATTACAAAGGACCAGCAAGGCGCCAGTCCCTGCTAGGGCCCAGCTATTTTGAGTTGCATGTTAAAGCAGAATATTTGGTGAATCATTTCCATATCATAACAGACATTCTAGATATATTCGTTATCTTGTGGGACAAAGGCAAAGTGGAACCAAAAATAACAGTTTTTTAGGGAGCCAGTTTAAGTAGTAACAGTCACACACTGAGACGATACTGAAACAGTACAACGTGGGGCTGCTTAAACATCATCAGTTCCCATTTGTCTAGGACTGAATCCTGAAGAGACGTTGGCAATCTTGGATCTGGTGCCAATGGCAGTAGGCCTGGGAATGTCTGCATTGATAATACTGCGAACCTCGCATGGGATGCCAGTTCAACAGAGTGTGACGCACAAAGCATTCTGGGCTCTGGCATATGTCGGCAAGCTGATTTGCCACTACAAGCCAAATTGCCACTTGTGAGCATCAGAGGACAGTCAGATCACATAGGTCAGTTTAGCAAACAAGCATGGGCAAAGTCATTTTATTATCTTTTTGGTGAAATAATTGTTTTTGGTGTTGTGCTTATGATTTTCTCTTGGGCTCATAGACATTTTACATCCAACACCTTGATCTTTGGAGACACAAACGCTCAACTTCTCTAAGCTGTGATAGTCCCCAAAAAATAAATTGCTTGTCGAACTCACACTGCCTTATAAAATACAGTGGCCTGGAATTTTGGAGATTGAATTAGCATGTGATTATTTTTTAAGCAAAAATGTGGTCTAATCATGTTGGGCCATACGTGCAGTGGGTGGTGGCTCAATAGTGTTTGGTGGGTGGAACTCCTCCATCTTCCAAGCGCCACTGAAGAGAGCCATTAGCTGGGGTGATGATCAGAAGTGAAGGCAGAAGTGTAGGTAATTTTTCCCTCGTACATTCACACTGCATGTGGACAGAAGGCAGTAAGGAAAGCTTCATTTTACAGCTTCGAGCTATTCACAAAGATAACTTACACTTATAAGTTTACACTTTTGATTAACTTTACACTTGTATATGGTGAATTGCCAGAAGGGATAAAGTTACTCAGAAGTGTAAAAGTAAATTTACATGTGTGTATTACTCATAAGTTTCGATCCCCAGAAACAGGGGTGAGCCAAATTTCTGAGTGTAAGTTACTACAGCCAAGAAGGAGGAATAGTAAGTCCAGCACCACACACGACCAACCACTGATACTGCAACACACTCCCATGGAAAATATTGGAGCCAGGGGCTTAAAACAGAACCCCATAGGACATAATGTTACATTAAAATAATTTATTATGAGTTTTGAAAAATGTTATATACATTAAATTAAATTTCTTAAAAATCTAAAAATAAAATTATTTTTATTTAATCAGAATAACCTTTTTTAATTTAAAAAATAATATAAATGTGTTTATTAAAATATAATAACATATGTTAAATAATAGTATAATCACTTTTAGTTATTAATGCATAATAAAAAATACTTTTTATTTTACTTTAGGTTGGACTGAATAATGCTAAATACATTTAGAATATTTAAATAAGAATTGAATTCAAACGTATTAGTGCTGGAACATTTTGTTTGTTCTACATTTAAGATATATATATATATATATATTTATATATTTATATATATATATATATATATACAATTATTGTACTTTTTATTTAACAGAAAATATTTTTACTATTCTTTTTTCAACTTTCATAAACATTTTAAGATTCATTCAAGAATTCCATATATAGCGTTTTTGCTTTTCCCAAGTTGGTACTGCCATGTAATGCTAAGTATCATCAAACTTTATTCGATCTCATAAATAACCATAAAAGCACAAAATGTAAAAAACAAACAAACACAAACAAGACATAAACATTTTCTACAATAAATACAACAATAAAATTACCAATCCCCCAATTCTAAATCATGGCGCATACTTCTTCTTTATTCTCAAAACCTGGGTAATAAAGTCCAGGACTACAAAACTCATTTCCGGGGTTTCATAAAACCCTCCCTATGTGTAATAGGGCATTTCTCTTTAAAAAATGGACATAATTTATTTTTCCTAGAAACATAATATAATGTGCAAAACAACATAAAGTACTTGGTGGACTGCTTAGTAATCCCATCGCACGGGCAACGAGGTGGAAACGGGAACCATGACTGGGAAGGCGCTCAAGAAATTAATTGTGTTGGTTCTAAGTCGTGTCAAATAGAATCTGTGTTCCGGCTCCTTTACCCAGGTCAGATAATGGTCTATGCGAACAGTCTTTAAAATTGGTGTATAAGATTACGCTGAAGGCATGCAAGCCACTTTTATCATTCTCAGTCTCTCTATATAGGACAGGTACAGTTCCTTTACATGGGACTTAATATTCAGGCTAAAGTTCAGGGGGGGTTCAAGGAGATGATTCAAACCTATGTCCTGCAAAACGCTCTTCACATAGGAAATACAAGGGATAGACAAATAGTTACTTTGTTTGAGGCAATCCTCTACAATTTTGCGAGTAAGAATCAATTCTGGAGTGGACCAAATCCTCCAGAAACCCCACCCCTACTTCATAATGACAAATAAAACTTGAGGTGGATCTGGAGAGCCCCAAGAATCTACTCAGAAATGTATTTTCTATTACCTGGCGTGATTTTGGTGACGTATGTTTTCCATACCCCTGCACCATAAGTGCCCATCAATAGGCATTTGCTTTAATATAACTGAACCATTTCCTTTGGGGGTTTGTGGCCTAGCTTTTTTGCAAACCTAATGCTAAGTGTCAAATAATGAATTCAAAAGGAGAATAAAAGGGAGATTTAGCCGGGTGGGGCATGCAATGGCTGCCCTCACTCCTTCTGCCAGTAGGTTCTCCTGCCGGCTGGAGCCACTAATGGGTCTTTGAGACACCCTGCAGGCGTGTCTCGTAAAGCGACCATTGGTGAAATGGCTGCTGCCATCTGTGTGATTGATGACCTCTCGATTGCTGCAAATGAGGAAGCTGTAGACAACATCTTTCAATCTAGAAGAAATGCCACTATTGTGTTAGATTGAGGTTCTTGTGGCTTGGATGCAGCGTGTTGAAAAGGCATGTTGCATGCTTTCAGGAGCTGACATACATGGAGAGTTCTCTTGGTATTTATTGGAGAATATTAGCTTAGCGAGGGTCAACATCTGTGTTGTGGCTGTGGTGGACCCTGCAGCAGTGCGGCTGTGCAAGGGTAGGGATCCTGGAGGTTGCCAAAGAATGGTCACTGGAGGGTTACCACAAAACAGCCCAGAACTGACTTCTTTCAGCACAGACCTTCCACACAGTCTCACAGAAGGAAAGAAGCGGTTTCTGAGGAAGATAATTCTGAAGTGAATGCTGAAGTGTTGTTCAGGGGACAGAAGGAGACCATGACGACTCAAGACAAATCTGGACAAATTAAAGAGCAATACGTCCAAGGAGCTATATTTAGTAAAAGTTAAGGAGAACATGGGTGGAGTGAATACAGTGGTGTCCAGCAAAGAATAGAGGGCTAGAGGCAGAGGTGTATTTTGAGTATTATAGAGTCTGGGGTGAAGACCTCAATGTCATTTTGTCAGAGTACATCTGGAGCTGTGCTGGTGCTAAAAAGCAGAAATGAGATCCTGGGAAATTAGAGAAGGGTATTAAATGTTAAGGACCTCCCCTCGAGGCTGATTAAGCTGTGACCACGGTAATGCAGAAATTCATTGGTGAGAATCACTCATCATGCCCTCCCATTGGAGAACGTGGGCACTGGTGAAAAGAAAAATAGACTCCCCTAATAAAAAAATGCCCCCTCCTCTAGGCGGGGATGGTTGTTCATCAATATTCTTGGAGATCCTGGTTGGTGTGAGGCAGTTTTAGGTCTCACATGAAGACTGCTTTTAGCTGTCTGTTGTCGAAGATGAAATAGTGACAATCCCAATACTTACAGTGGGCTTTTAGCCAGACCACTGTTTACCATTAGTTAGCATTCTCATCGTTTTCATTTTCTTATTTAATGGTTTTCCTTCCTCTTCTTAGTTTGTACCTCCCCTTGAGAATAGCTTCTTTACCCTCCTTTTGACCGGAAGACTTATATTCTAGCATTAGTCAAATTCAGGGAACTATTTTTCTCATTAACACTCAATGGGAGTGTAAGTACTTTTTTACTCCTTCCTGTATACTGCTTTCACCCTAATATCCCCACCCCATGCTCTCCTTGTTGAAGCTTATCCAGTTTTTCCTTGCCGCTGCCTGTCTCAGCCTCTTGCACACATCGTTTTTTCATTATTTGTTTTCCGTTTCGCCATTGTTTTTTTAGCTTAAACTCTCCACCTACTTCATTGCTCCCCCTTCTGATCCCAGTTATTCTCACACCTCAGCAGAATTTACTTTCCTCCCGCTCACGACCGCTGTACCGTTCATCCTCCCCCTCACAACCTTTTTTTTGTATTATTTAGTTTTTTGCAGGGCCAGATAGCTCCAGTTTGCTGTCGGGCCACTCCTTTTTTTTTAAATGAGCTTCTGTGTACATTTAACATATTGTATTTACTGCTTCAAAATTGGTGACTGACATCTTGGGACTGTAAATTAAAAACTGACAGCTATGTCATGGTTTATGCAAACACATAGGAAGTGACACATGTGCACTTACTTGTCATTGACCTTTTTTTTGCTAATTGTAATTTTTCTCTTTTTAACAATTCAGAATAGCATTAGCAAAAAGCATCTGCATATCCCAGGCCTGTATTAGCCTCAATGGGCGCGACCTGTTGGCTTTGCCAATGCTTGTTGAGGGAAACCCACCAACCAATCTGAAGCAAGACCTAAAGTTTGATACTATTGGTGGCCTGTTTTTCTCTGAATTTACTAGAAAGAAGTTACCCAGAGATATGGAATTCCGGTTTCCAAACGTCTGGGACACAAAATGATCCAGGTCAAAAAGGTCTCTGGTCTGTTTTATCGGCTGTACAGGTGAAGCACAGATTCCTTTCAACCAGTGCACAGTGTGCTAAAGTCGGATGCAAGTCCTCTGTCACAATGGCAATACACTGTACCTATAGTCAGTGCTTAATTTGTAAATAACGTGCCGGTGCCCAAAGCCCTCCTCTTAAACACGCGACTGCCGCAATTAAATGTGGGAACACGGAATACTGAGGCAGCGTAATCCTTAACCATCTCGGGCCTCTTCAATCTTTTTAAAGCCACTACCTGCCCCTTCAGCTCACTCCTGCAGCTTTCTGCTTTCTCCCATTGTCACGCTTTTTCGTTTTTCTTTTCCTCCGTCTTTCCAATATGTGTATTTTGCTCGCAGTAAATGCTTGAGGCAGAAGAATAAGCTCCGGCCCTCCAAAATAAGTGCCGGTGCTCAGCACCGGCAACAACAAGCACAAATTAAGCACTGCCTATAGTCAGTGGCACTGGAATTAAGTAGGGAAGCACCAAATTATGCCACGGGGTTGACTCAATTGTGCGGCAAGAAAATACAAAGAATCACATAGTTCCAGTGGCTCTGTCTACAGTATATGCAGTTCAAAATCATATAGAGGATTCATCAGTGCAGTGGTTTAAAAGTTAGAGCATGTGCTGTATGGAAATAAAGTAGACTTCGAGCACTACCTCCTATCACTGACAGTGATTCCAGTGTTGAAATCTTCAAATAATTTGCAAAATGTAACAGTTTGTGGCTCTTCTAATACTCCCGAATACTCCTCCGTTGTATGCAGGTACAGTTAGGGCTTCTGGTGACGAGAAGTAATTGCCTGTATTACATAGCTCCCAGCGCTATATTTTGCAGAGAACAAAAGGGAGGCCTGTTTTTTGTTATATATTTGTTTATCATAGTGTTCGTAACTGATTTGTTGCTGCTGATGAACAGGCAGAGTTCAAGCCATAAATCAGTATTATATGTAAAACTATACTGTTTTCCAGTGCCAAAAATACCCCTTGCGCATATTCCATCCAGGTAAGCTGATAGCTGGAATCCCCAACAGCTTATCCATTCTTTAAAGACTTCAACTAAAGAGCACTCCTTGAGGGCAATATTTTCAAAGGAGTGTATACAAAAACAGTGGCTGTTTGCTTTCAAATTAAAATGCATCCCGAAATATTGGCAAGTTTTGCAAACGCATTGGACATTTCATAAGACAACGGGATAAAATAGCTCCAGGGCATTCTTCAATGAAGTATGTGTTTGACTCGGACCCCGTGCATAATTAATTTGCATGTAAAACGTGAATGCTTCATTATTGATATAACACTTGATAAATGCTCGTACTCTGGGCACACAAGTAAACGGCGGCACTATGAGATGAAGGCGTTTGCCCAAGAATACACAATGAGATCAGGCTGTGATCTTCTAGATGCTAAGTGTAGTCTTAATTTATTTACAGTCATGTTTAATCAAATTAGTTGGATGCTTTAGAGTAAATATGTTCCATCTAGCAGTCCAATCCCTAAATTCCCTCGCCAGGTACTAGGGTAACAGAGAGAGTCATAGCATGATGAGTACCCTAGGACATCCAGCATTCGGCTGTACTCGCAACTCTCATTGAGTGAGAGTGGTAGCATACTTCGAGAAGTACGGTAGTCTAAATGCTGGCCTAAACGGAGCCCATACACATGGAAGAGACGATATAAATCGGGGCCTTTAATATTGTCTGTCATAATCATAAAAATTGTATAATCAGACTGTTGCTAAATTCAAACACTCTCGTAATGTGAGATTGGGCATAATCAGAGTTTGGTATTATCTAAGATCTGGTCTAATGATAACATTGCCATAATATTTAACCTCGCTCCACCAAATGGGTCATGTGGATTTCTTGACTGGACGACCATATTTCTGTAGGATCTTGACCCTTAACCAAGTAGGGATTTTCGACGTTTCTGCACTGTTGGAATTTGTTGCTGAAGATAAGGCGTTTGCGACTTTGGGAATTCTGGCAACTTTATGGACTCCTCAGAACTTTTGGGCAGGTGTTTCCTGAACAACTCACCAAGGAAGCTGTTGGTTGTGTTTCTCCCTTTCTCCCTTTCTCTCATGGTAGTTGTTAGACTTGGGCATCTGCGTGTTCTCCCCTAACCTTTTGTCTCTGTTTCCCACGTTATTGATGTGTACTGAACTATTGTTTTTGCTGTTTTTGATACTCTGGTCACTTTACCACTGCTGACCAGTGCTAAAGTGCAGGTGTTCCTGTGTAAATTTTATGTATAATTGGCTATCCATGGTTGACATATTTGATGTACTAGTAAGTCTCTAGTAGTGCACTAGAGGTGTCCATGGCCTGTAATTCAAATGCTACTAGTGGGCCTGCAGCACTGGTTGTGCCACCCACATTAGTAGCCCTAAAAACATGGCTCAGACCTGCCACTGCAGTGTCTGTGTGTGCAGTTTTAAACTGCCAATTCGACTTAGCCTAAACCTTCCCCTTTAGTACATGTAAGGCACACCTAAGGTAGGCCCTAGGTAGCCCTATGGGGAGGGTGCAGTGTATGTTAAAGGTGGGACATGTACTGATGTGTTTTACATGTCCTGACAGTGAAATACTGCCAAAGTCAGTTTTCACTGTTGCAAGGCCTATCTCTCTCATAGGTTGACATGGGGCTGCCTTTAAATATTATTAAAGTGTAGATTCCCTTAGAGAGCAGATAGAAATATGGAGTTTGGGGTATCTAAGCTAACAATTTAAAAATACATCTTTTAGTGAAGTTGGTTTTTGGATTGTGAGTTTGAAAATGTCACCTTTAGAAAGTAGGCATTTTCTTGCTTAAACCATTCTGTGACTCTGCCTGTTTGTGGATTCCCTGTCTTGGTCAGTTTGACAGTTGGGCTGTTTTCACCTCTCCTTTAGACAGTGACACAAAGGGTAGCCTGCATATCCTGATGATCCATCTGTGCTAGGAGGGGAGGGAGGAGTGGTTACTCACACCTGAAAGGGCTGTGCCTGCCCTCACACAATGCAGTCTCCAAACCCCCTGGTGTGTGCTTGGGGCCTGGCCTGGGCAAGGCAGGTTCTTGAAACAAGAAATACTTTGCTTTGAAGTTTACCAACTTCAGAGGCAGAAAGGGGTATAAGTATTGGACCCAAAACCCCTGCAAATCAGATTACTTCAAGGATTCAAGAGAAACCTCTGCCTGGAGAACAGCTGAAGAGCTGAGGAAAAGTGCTGTCCTGGCCTGTGACTGTGACTGTTAGGCTATCCTGCAGTTGCTGCTTCTGCCTGTGCAAGAGGACAGAGAGTGGACTTTGCTTTGCATTCCTGCTTGAGAGGTATCTCTAAGGGCTTGGAGTAGAGCTTGCCTCCTGTTTTGAATCTTCAGGGAGAGCAAAGGCCACCCAGTTCTGAGTCTGCCTGCTGTGGACTCTAGCTTGCCAGAGGGTGCCATTCCAGTTCCAGAGCCCCTGGAAGTGGATTTCTGGAGAAAAAGCTGTCTAATGATGCCGGACAACGTTGTACGACTTCATAAAGGGCGCCACTTCCCTGAACCGCGATGCTGTCTGCCCCAGGGCTGTGGACCTCGCAGAAGTGCGACGACCCAGACGACTATGTAGGCTTCACGTCGCTGCAGTCGCCGATCCCGCCTGACTTCGCTGACTTCTGAGTGTCGTACATCCAACGTCCGTGACATCCGACGCCATTGTGGCGCCTGCGGCCATGTGACATCATTGTGACCTTTGAGGTCGCCCCGCAGCATCCTGACTTCAACGGACTTCATGCTTGCTGGAACCAAGGGACCGACTTTGCAACCGATGCTGCTTCACTTCCTTTGCTCTGCAGTAAGGACCCGGCGCTGCTGCGCGACATCTCTACCCTTCTATTCCATAGCACCGGAACCGAGACGGCATTGGATCCAGCAATGCCTCGCTCCCCGACTCGGTGCACCGGCCTGTTTTCTACTTGTTTGCTAAGGTACTGTACCTGGGGGTCGAACAACTCCGTAAATAGTGCCAGTGGCGTCTCATTGTAGGAAACAACTCAGTCACAACACAGCTTAATACCAACTTGCACTATTTGTGCCTCTAGGCACTATTTGTGTGCTCCTAAGTGCTAAAATTCTATTTTAAACTGTGTATTGTGGATTTTTATCATATTTGGTCTTATTTATATAGATAAAATGATAACTATTTTTCTAAACCTGTGTTGTGTCATTTTGTAGTGGTTCACTGTATTACTGTGTGTGTTTGTACAAATACTTGATATATTATCTCAGAAGTTAAGCCTGCTTGCTCGTGCCAAGCTACGAAGGGGTTGAGTGGGGGTTAACTCAGTGTGATTCCCCTTCACCCTGACTAGAGTGAGGGTCCTTACATGGACAGGGGGTAACCTGCCTGACAACCAAAGACCCCATTTCTGACAGTAGTATGTGCCTTCTCAGCCTCTGCTACACAACACTGCCGGATAGTACTCTACATGTGACATTAGTTTTAGGGGATCTGTCAAGTGTATGTGAGAAGTGTTTATGTCTACGGAGTGTTGACTTATACACTATGGATCTATTGAAGCCATTCCCTATCCCCTTTCTTCCCTTCAATTCCTCTGGTTTTTCCTAGTGGTATATCAAAATAAATAGATTGTATATTGCGTTGTTACATATGAGAAAACATCAGTGTTGTACACTGTAGCTCTTGAGGTGGATTTCTGGGACAGAGCTGGCCACATGCATTATTAAGTCTGGCAATAGTGAATATCTTTTGGTTTTAAACTAGCCAAAAACAAGAGTGTTTTTTGAGCAAATCAGGTGCTCCAGCGGGAGGAAATACCAGCATAAGCTCCTCAAAGACGACAATGCCCATGTAATATGTACTGATCTCCTAGCACTCCACAGAAAGAAGTTCAACGTATAAAAGAAGTATTCTTATATTTTATTCACAGAAGTTCAAAGGTCATATCCTTGTTGCACAAATTCTCCAAAACACCGGCCAAAGCTTGTTTCTGGCAAATTTCCATTTGACTGCTCAGGGATCAATACATACTTACTTAACTAGCTTATAAGGGCCTTCAGCTACCTCCCTTTATCCATTGGTCTGTTGTTGTCATTCACATTTTTCTTCCGCCCCCTGCAGGATACAGCATGGTGCAGTTGGTCATCCCAATTCAGCTACTGCCTAACTTCACCATCAGTGACGGCATTCTGCTCTTTCACAAGGTGCACATATGCACACAAAAGGATTCCCTTCAGTGCCAGGTACTACTATTAAAATTTGTGTTTTAGTACACTGTAAAATTGGTTTCCTTTAGCCGTTTTTAGGACGAGCTTTGGCAGCACACAACGCTGTCTGCAAGAAGTGTAGTATTCAATATGGGCTTTTAAGCTCACCCACTCTTGCCATTAGTTCTTTGTTGTGCTTCTCTTAAATGCTTCACTTTTATTGGTGAATTGTGCTAAATCTCCCTCTTTTTGCGTGCTACGTTCCCCCCCCCAGGGGCTTTCACTAATTGAGCATTTTTCTTGGGCATGACACTATGTCACGATTCCTCCTGCTACAGCGTTTGATGGCCCTGCCGCTCTCCTCCCATCTGGTTATGGTTTTGCCTGCATGAAAGGTGGATCAGGCAACATGTCACAAGCTCTTTTCAAATACTGCGGTAACCACTGTAGATGCAGTAACTCTGTTATTTCCTCTGGCAAAAGTATCCTGTTTCATTCTTTTTTTTTGGATCAATTATTTTTGTTTAACAATATAAAAGCAAGTGTTTTTTTTGTTTCCATTCCACTTAAACGAGGGCAGCAACTCACTCTTGTGAAATTGTCAGTGCCGGGGTACATATAAGCGCGCAGTCTCTGGTACTGTCTACTGGTGGAACGAAAAACTGCACAAACTGGTATAGATTTTTCATTATTCAGAATTTCCTCGTGACACTGTGTGCTTGAAAATGAGGGCCCTTATTCTGGAAATGTTAGGCAACGGATTGCCATGATCATTTCAATCAATTCCTCTCCTGTTAGAACCAGATTAAACAGAAGTCATTTTAAGTCTGTAATCCGTAAAATTATCAGATGACTCCATGCCAACTGCAGACACACTGTTATCCAGTCCTGGGCTTGCCTTAATTAAGCTACTGCATTCTGGGAGCTGTATTCCTCGTTCAGATCTTTGGGACAAGTTCTAAAAATAGCACTGGGACTAATTTTCATAAACAACACGCAATTGACAATACGTTACACTGGAAGTAATGTCAGTATGGAAGAAGGTAAATGGAAGTGCTTTAGTTATATGCATGGCCACTGCAATTATGTGGCAGGAACAGACCAAATTATGAGGCAGGGTTGAGCAATTTATGTGGCAAGGAAAGTACAGTTATGAATTTACCAAACCAATAGCTCTAACTCAAGCAAATGCAGGACCTATTGTATTGGAAATACTTGTTTATATTGGCAAGGACTAATTAGGTCCCCAAGCAATGCAAGCATGAAGAGCAAGCATTGACAAAACCAAAAAGCTCACAGTCAGCTCCAGAACTATGGGCTTGGCCAATACATCTTGGCATTATGTTCTTGATTATATAGTACTGATATCTAGTCTGCTCTGCCACTTATAACATTTGTTGTCAGTAAAGTGTCCTTTAAAAACATATGTTGGCCTGTGTAAATGATTCCCAAAGCATTTTCTAGGCATCAGTCACACTTACACATAGGGAAAATCTGAAACACTGCATGCAGTACTAACAAGGGATTCACAAAGCCAGATTTTCATTTGAGGAAATAATTTATGCACGCACAATTTCCATCACACATTTTCCACATTCATAAATGATATCTAGTTATGACTTTATTAACATTGCCAGCAGAATGCGGCAGGAGGGTTTAAGACAAATTCAATTCAAATTAAATGAACACTCATACAGTTTAAACTTTCTATATTTCATAAGCTTTTACAATATCTTTCCAACACTTTCTGCATTTCCAAACTTACATCCAGGTGTGTGTGGTGCATTTTACGTGTATATACACCGGTGTTCCCTAATGTTGCTCCATTCAAACGTGCTTGGTCCTGCTTGTGCCTGCTTTTGTGCCTGTGGTCTTTCCACTCTCCTGCTTGCCCGCTGCAATGCTCCAGGGCCACGGAACCAGGTCCCAGGAAAGTGAGGCTTAGGGAACACTGAGTAACAAAGCCCTGCAATTATAGAAGGTTGAACACCCTGAATCCAGCAATCAGCTGTCAGTGGGGTAGTGGGATAGGCGTGGGGTGAGATGGGGTGGCCTCAGACAAACTCAGGCAAACTCAAGCTTGGGCCGCGGCTGAAGCATATCGGAGCATCAGAGTCCTGCTCCATAGTTTGGTCACAGTAGGCTGAAACACTGTAAGAGAAGGGCTACTTCCAACCCTTATCCACACCTAGATCCTGGGGGCCACCGTCTGCAGGAGGGCACTCATGGGCAGGCTCAACGCCTCTGTGCTTGTTCTTTGTGGTGAGCCAGGGTGGACAGAACATGCAGCAGAGTAAGAAAAGCTCCGGCCTGAGTCTGACCCCTCTTTGGGCCCATTGTCCTGTCACAAAGGACCTTATACACCATGCAGTAAACCTAGCAGAGCCTCGAAACATGCTCCGCAGCAGAACAACAGCATAGCAGAACTTCCAAGCCATCGCATAAGCACAGCATAAGGTAGACTGGGAGTCAACCTTAAGGAGACATCTTTATTTGGAGCACCACCTGGAGACGGTTAGTAGTTCTCAGAAACACCATTGTCAGCAACGATAAGCACGAGGATGGAGGTGGCGGCCAGAACCTTGGCAGGGAGCGTGGAGGGGGAATTAAGCTGCTCTCATCAGTAAATTTCAACTTTTAACTAACTTGCCACGTCAGTGTGCTTTCACAGACAGAGTTCACCATTAACTCTCCTTGAAACTGAACCATCTTGAGGCAACACTGGTCTGGGTACCCATGATCACACACAGGCCACCTAGAAGACCTAATTTGCTCCCACATCGTGATTTAATAATGGCCATTATTGATAGGCCACAATCCTCTTCACGTAGAGTAAGGAGAAAATGGGTTCAAAGAAGCCTAATGCATAACACTATTTTCGCAGAAAACTAGAAAGTGTTGCAAAACGTTTTCATAATGAGGCATATTAATGTAATACTGAAAAAGAATGTCAAATTACAGATGCCCTGCGGAATTCAAACTTCTCATACCACACGTGAGGCAAGCAACAATTCAAGGGACACATAATCACACACAAAATCGAGGATGACACTCCAAAAGTAACTGAGAGTGATAGGGAACATGCCAGAACAATTAAACATTATTTTAAGAGATCTGCCCACGTACAAGTCATAGCAACACTTTCTCTAACCACCCCCGGAGAGCCAAATGCAGTTGCAATAACATAATTCGCCCAGCAAAACCATATTCTTAAACCAGGAACGCCAGCGCAGTTGCTCCAGAAGGTACACAAGGAACTATTGGCCACTCTTATTGCTGTACTACACTACCTTCAATGATTATTCTAGATGACTCGTCGCAATCTGGCCCTACCCATCTGATCGATCTTGTGGCTGAAACATTACCAACAGCGATCAGTTTGTGCTGACCAACCGAAACATTAACACAAGTGCATTGCAGCGATAAGGAGTTAGAAGATCTAGCAGATATACAATTATAGACCTCCTGTCAGATACTTCTCCCATTTCATCTTCTCCAAAAGGCAGAGAAAATAACCTAAATATCAATAGCACCTTTGCTTTACATGACACAGATGTTAAATCACCGGATGACATAGCACAAACTCAACGAGAGGAAGTCGGCAGCCTTGACAATCCCAAACCTTCTCAGAAGATACAACCTAGTACAATACTCACAAGCATCAATTCAGTGCTACTAAATGGCAGCCACCAGCACCCTAACCTGGCAAACCCACAAATTAGAACTACAGGTTGACCTTGTGTAGTCACTTGCCATTAGTATAGCCAACATGGCTAAAAAAATGAATAAGCTTGAACCCAACCTTTAAAAAACAGTAATTCATTAACAAACTGCACATGCACACCCATCGTAGATATACTGTATTCTTCATCTGATTTGCTCACACTTTTTATAAACAATTTAAAGAAAATGTGTATCTGAAAGCAAATTACAATTCTTCAGGATCATAAAGACACAACGTCCATCTTGCCTGAAAACCACAACCCACTGATTCCTGCCTCCAACATGAAACCAGTAGGCGCAAAGTATGTGAACGCCTTGACGTCAATGGACCTCACTTCACCCGAGCATTCAGATAGTAGCACCGGGGCCCTCAATTAAAGAGTCTGGGTATAGTTAATGAAAGCATCCCAGCTAGCATTCAGCTTAGCAGAAGGGAAAAGAAAAGACTGGAGATAAATAATAATAAAGTCAGAAGAACAATAAATTGTCAATCAGCCTCCGTGGTGGGACTAAGAACTGAACTGATGACAGAGACACAACACAGAGCATTCTGTATCCAGTATTTAAAGGTAGAGTTGCAAATCTCTCACAGGAAAGGTTCGTTAAAGTCTGCTCATTTAACAAGGAAATTATACAAGATACCCTCATTGAATCACCAAAACTCTTGATTGATCATCGAAAGCAGGTAGCATTCCCAACACTATCAACACCCACTTCTCAAGTCAATAATGCCAAAGCTCTGAATGAGCCTTTAGCCCTCCAATCCACGATAGCCACTAACAATATAACAGCAACTCTAACAAGAGCGGAGTACATGTCAACTAATAACAGTAGTATTCAACAGCCACAACTGGAACTCCTAGTTAAACTAGGCACAGCAAGAGATGATATGTCATATCTGTGCATTATACAACCCACTTTGGAAATTAATAATGACCAGACTCTCGAAGTCCACAACCCAATTAATTCATTAGATGTCCTAAGACCAGCAGACTCAAGCGATTTAGGAAACGTGGATAATTTAAACATGAATTTTCACAGACATCAAGTATGTCAAACTCAGGTCACTACCAACACAGACTCGGCTGGATGCGATCCCAGGAGTGAACTTAAGAACATAAGCATGGGAGCAAGTGTCCCATCCAATGAACTGGTCCTCATGCCCCAATATACTTCATGAGGCAGAGCACACATGTTAAACCAATCAAGCATTTTACGATTACTACAGCATATTCCATAACTTAAACATTTACTGTCTGAGGATACCACTAAGGGCCACATGTACAAAACTTTGAAATAGCAAGTTCCTATTTTTGATTTCCTTAGGATCGCAATTAGGAAATCGCTATTTCAAATGTATGAAACTCTTTTGAGTTTCATTTACGATTCCCAGTGGGCCGCCAATAGACCTACCTCATGACCATTAATGAGGTAGTTCTCTGTTTACACACCATTGGCAATTCCTAAAATCACAGGTATGGTGGCCTGCTGGGTTCAGCAGACCACCAGGTCTGTCATTGCTTTTAAATAAAGAAAACGTATTTTTTTAAATGTAGTCCATTTTCCTTAAAGGAAAACTCTAGAAAAGAATCTATTATAGTGAAGTGGTTGTGCCAATCACACTTTGCACTAATTCTTCTACAGACTCCATTATTTGCACAATGGGGTATTACAATTCAACCCATGGAGTCGGAGAGATACCCCTCCATTCTAACAGCTCTAAGTGACAGATGCAACACTAAACAGACCACTAAAAGCCTTCTAAAGTGTACAAATACTGCTGCTGAATACTCAACACCCATTCAGATAGACTTTAACTACAGAACTCAGAGGAATTGCTCAAACAATCCTTCAGCATTCCTAGAAACAGAAACAGATTGGGGCTGGCTGCCTTCCATTTTAACTTCCAAGCCCACTACTTGCTCTTGACAATTACAAGGAGATGTTTACATTATCACAGTTAAGAAGCAGGCAGCTCACTGGTATCTCGTGGACTGTAGCCAGTCTTAAGTGAATATTTGATTGTCTTGCAGCTGTAACATTCCTAAAAACAGGAGACATCATCTGTCTTCAACAAATGTATGCCACTAGCCCCTTTCTAGTCCAGTGGTTCTTTGGAGTACATCAACCAGCCATTAAAACAAATAATTTCGGCAGAAAAGCCTGGGAGTTATCAATCGATGTATCTACAGCAATAAACGTAAGGACCACTTCATCAGGAACTAAGAATCCCTCATTTCAAGCAATAACAATTGACCATCTTAAGATAACGGGCCATTCTGAATCCATATTAATCCGTAAGGAGAATTCGAATTTTCACAGGGGGAAACGGAATCAAATTATCCAAGACTTTTGCAATGCCCTGGATGTTTTTGCAATGCCCTCGGTGCAACTCACAAGACCACCCTGACAAGGGACTTCAATTTAAATAACCTGGGCTATCATCCAGACATCAATGACCATTCTCTTTTAATGGGTCTGGACCCCCTTGCAAAAAGGTCAATGACCAGTTATTCATTTATAACTTAAGGTCCCAACAAGCCGCTCATAAACCCAAGGGATCATCTAAAAAATTACCTCTTTCTTTTAGGGGCATCTCAACTTTAGATTACACTTTCACAACTAATATACTAACTTTAGCTTATAATCACTTTAGAATCATCTAGAATTCAGAAAGTGACCACTTGCCCCTAATCTTGTGCTTTAGGCTAGCTCTTTTGATTGTAGACTAACTCAGTTTCGTGGGAAGAGCCAGTGGAAATGAATTCTCCTCACTCATGAAATGGTTGAAATTGAATAAAATCTCAAATGTCCTATTCCACAAACGGCAAAAGCACACAATACAAAACAACTTACAACATAACCTATTAGAAGATAAATCATTACGTCAGTATTGGCCTACAGTAGTAAACTTATTATATACCCTCCTAAAAACTAATTGCAAAAGCCAACGTGCTATAAAAAGGTATATTACCACTACGTAAAATCCGTGATACACCCATATTGTAAATAAATGGAAATCATCTCTTAGGGCATTAGCAGTAAGAAATTGCAACAAGGATTGATTTTTTAAACCATTCAAGGAAGCAGTATCGTTCAATCCTGTTGGCAGAAAAGGCCAACTACATGTAAATAGATTGGTTTTGAATATACATCCTGCTGGGTCAAAATAACTAGGTAACATTTTGGAACTATGGCAACACCTTAAACAAATCTCACCAGTGTGGGAATGGTATCACTGAAGTACAGTGGTTCGCATGTTTGCAAGGCCTCTACAGTGGAGAGACAACACAGGAAACAATTAAGCCCCCTATGCTCTATATTGGAGAGACAATACAAGAAACAGCCAACAACTCCCACCCACCACCTATGCACCCATCAACCTCCCCCTTCCCTGCCACCTCTCGCTGTGGGCAGGCAGGCTAAGAAAACGATGATGAAATCATGATTTCTAAGACAATCGTCAAAAGAGTATTACAAGCTAATAGAAAACAGTGGCCACCAGGTCTCAGCGGTTTACCAGGCTTGCTTTTTAATGCCGAGATAGTGGCGGACCAGACGCATTGTCTAACCTCTCTTTATCAGGCATCCTTTGTTAATCCACAAGTGTACCTATTATGCTGTAGCTCCATTCTTTACCCTATCCACAAGGAAGGCGGCTATACAAAACCAGCAAACTATCTACTTATTGCATTATTAGATGTTGACTCAAAAGGATACACCAAGATTTTATTAAGAGAATTGGAAGAATGGGCCGAGGATAAAAAACAAATTCCTTCCTATCAGACAAGGTTGAGGCGAAAATCATAAACAATTGATAACATCACGGTTTTGTCTTATTTGGGCCTCACAGCCCTCTTAACCTCCCTTATTCACCTGTTTTCTTCAGTACTCTGCTGCATTTGACATAGTGAATAGACAGCTGCTATGGAGCAAACTAATCAAGTGGAGCATTTTACAAACCTTTTTTAATGCAATAGTTGCTCTCCACTCTCACATCTGGGTTTGTATGAAATTAGGTAAAGATAACCAAGTCACAGAACAAATACATACAAACCGGGGCCTAAAACAGGATACGCTATTTTTAATCTTTATGCAGCTGACCATGGTAGGGCTCTGACTAGAGCAAAGTCCTTCCCTCTCGGGCTTGGTCCAAAAAAAGATTCAGATAATACATTATGCGGATGGCTTGATTATTTTAGACCAGACAAAAATAGGCA
The DNA here is from genome assembly GCF_031143425.1 of Pleurodeles waltl. NCBI lineage: Eukaryota > Metazoa > Chordata > Amphibia > Caudata > Salamandridae > Pleurodeles > Pleurodeles waltl. The sequence goes on along the minus strand of NC_090448.1, from coordinate 415,232,408 downwards.
TGCAGCAGGTGCTACATGAACCGAACATCTTTGATCTATCCAATAAGCTGACAGTTAACATGGCCAAAACCATAGTAATGATGTTTGGAAATATAAATACAATCCTAGTCAGTCTTGAACCCTGGGCTAGCTAAACATAGTATACTCCCTAATGTATAGCTATCTAGGGGTTTGGCTATTAGTTACTGGAAAACCTAATATCCATGTATTTCACACTAGAAAAAAAGCTAGCAATTTAATTTTCTCTCTGTGTAAATTGGACATACCCACACCCACAGCCCCCATCATCAGAAGCAATTCTAAGAGTTACCAAAGCTAAGTTGATACAAACAATTTATTGTGGCCACCAAGTCTTTCTGTTTATGGTCTCACAAGTTTTGTGTGTGCTGCAATGCATAGGCATTGTAGGTTCTGTAATTATAGAAGAGAATCTATTATACACCTACTCTGCTGTTGCCCTGATTTTTTACCTACACGTCTCACTTTACTTAAACCAATTTTCTTGAAAATCAGGATCTCTACCTGCAAGGAAGCCTTAAAATTGTGCTTTAATACCAGTGGCATAACAGAACTAGCCAGGTTTGGAAAATGTGTGAATATATTATTGAATAAAATTAAATTCCTTATACCCTATAGCTAATGCAAGCAATATTCGATTAAGCTGACCCAACCTTAACTGATGTCTACAATTTAAGGCCATTTGTCATGCCGTACTAGATCCGCAGGTGTGCTTTTTTCTTATGGATTATGTTTATTGTGTTTGATAAACACTTTTTTTACTAAGTAAATTGAAGGTAATTCTATACTGTTTTATTCAGTTAGTGTTGATTGAATTATTGTAACGATTTTAATTAATCGCATCAATAATTTATTTATTAATTATTCATTACTTACACCACTGATTCCCTTCTTCACTGAGAGAGTGGGGAAAAAAAAAGACTTCCTGAAAAATAATTTTTCATGAAAATAACAAAGGGAATTAAAAACATATCTCGCATACTACGTCCATGTGTGAAGAGCCTCTGCACTCAATTTAATGTAGGATCAGAAAAACAGGGATGTGCCAGAATGTTTCGGGACACCATTCACAGGAGCGTAGCTTAGCCAGTTAGGTATGGGGATGTAAATTTAAAATTTCCCAACTAAAAAAGCAATGTGCTCCAGGGTGGAGCGGTGAGATGACCAAGGTTCAGAGTAGACTGTTTCCATGAGGAACCCAGTCAGATTTGTATTAGGTGGACCTCTGTTTAGAGTGACACATTGGGTTAAAAATTATGGGATGAAATGCTACCCGAGCATTGGCCAATGGTTAGATTATTATGAGTGGCCCTTATTATGAGTGGCCAAATTTGTCCCCAATAAGTCCACCCCTGCATCTGGGGACACTGTAGGTGAAGTTAACGGGGATTATAGGCGAAACCCTGAGGTGTTCCTGAGAAACAGTGACATAACAAAAGGCCCTGCTGTCTCAGCGGAGGGGGGGCTTCCAAGCTCCAAGGTGCCCCCTCAGCAAAACTGGCAGGTGGTGGGCCGGGGACCCACTCCATGTACTTTGCAGGGGGCCCCCTAAAGTTTCGTTATGCCACTACTGAGAAATGAAGAATAACCTGGCAAATTAGTACTTCTAGGTTTGATTTCATCTGTAATCCCTCATTTTCTTTCTGCAGGCAACTGAAATCTTCACATGAGAGCAGACAAATCTGTGGCATTGCTGCTGATCTCATAATTGCAATTGAGCTTTTTACTGCCTGTACACCCCATCACCTTTAGGTTGTTTGATTGCCACTAGTTTGTCTGGAAACATGTGTCTGGCACAGCTTGCCAAGCCTTTTACTGCCAATGTTTGTAAATTACAATCAGAATACATTTGTACCCATTCGAGAAGTTATCTATAGGTGCGGATTTACTACTGTTTGTTAAACCGGTGCCTATGTATATTTAAGATCCTAGTCAAAAAAATAAGCAAGTTAAAACCTCTTAACGAAAAAACAAGAAAAGTCACCTCACATGGAGGATGGGATGCAGGGCCCCCAACACCATCTACAAACCAAGAATGCATTTGAGGGGTGTAACACCCCCACTGAAGCTACTCCATTGCCTGTCCGATATGGGCCTGGTAGTTGTCCCTGGGAATTCATGACTGTTGTCATGTACAAAACAACGGCCCTGAGCCCCTGCCCTGGGATCATTTATTTTAATTGTATTTTCACTGCACACTTTCTTCCTTATCTCTGCTACAAGAAGCTGTGTTGGTGGAGTTGTCAAATCAGTGCATGTGGGCAGGGTTTCATGTTTCTGGTCCTTGCCTCTTAGAAATCATTTTATCCATGACTGACGGCCCATGTCCTAAGACCGAATCACAAATATAGTAGGGCGAGCTGAGTCAGATTAATTTTTAGGGCAAGCCGAGTCAGAGCCGAGCCATATGTCTGGCTTGTCTCTAAGAGTCCGTACATGAGCAAAGCCAAGAAACCTTTTGACATGTATATATTGTGCAAGAAACACAATGTGAAGCAATTTCTTAAATAAAAAAAAAAAGTTTATTCCTTCAAAATGTGGAAGTGTCTCACTTAATTACATCGTACTATATTAATGAATAGATAAAAGTGATAGTTTTTAGAAACATTCATGATGTGGTGCCCATCGACCATGTCATTAGTGAGCAAAGAGTGAAGTCAGTAGTCGTGTAAACCCTAAACGTGGCCTAGATTCTTAATATAAATGGAACAACTTTATAGTCTATCAAGTAAAACATAGGAAATGCTTGTACTGTGCACATCATGAAGTCAGTTATTTAAAAATGTGCTTCTACGTGATAATATTTAAAAAGGAGGTTTTGTAAAATAAAATATTTGCCTAGGATCACAGAATTTGGACAAGAGTGGAGCCGGTATTGATTACAGGTTATCTTTTTCACATTTTGAAAGTCAGCCACCAGATGGGTATCTCTGTCTCTCTCTCTGTCATGTTTACATCAAAGGTTACTGTTTTGATATTCATTCATGGCTCATAACCGGAAAAACCGACACAGATATAGCAGACCCCACTCAGGCTTCCAGACACAACTACTAAGCCAAAATGTGTTTATTTGGGGGTGTTGCACCCCAAACACCACTTTTCCCTTGGAAGTTCCTACCAGCGCATTTAAGCCTTATTATGAGTGGCCAGATTTGTCCCCAAAAAGTCCACCCCATGCAGCTGGGGACACTGGAGGTGAAGTTAACGGGGATTACAGGCGAAACCCCGAGTTGTTCTTTAGAAACAGTGGTGTAACAAAAGCTCCTGCAGCCCTCTCAGTGCGGGGGCCCCAAGCTTCAAGTGGCCCTTTCAGCAAAACCAGCAGGTGGTGGGCTGGGGAGGAGGGGACCCCCTCTATGTACTTTTTCAGGGGGTCCTCTTAAGGTTTGTTACGCCACTGCTGAGAAATGAAGAATTACCAGGCAAATTGGTACTTAAATTTTTCATTTCATCTGTAATTCCTCATTTTCTTTCTGCAGGCAATTTTGCATAAAAGCAGACAATCTGTGGCATTGCTGCTGATCTCATAATTCCAGGTGAGCTGCATACTGCCTGTACAGACCTCATCAGAAATAAAGGGCTGCTATTAGTGATGACCTTGCACACAGAAGTTACGAATTTGGTAGTAAACTTGTACATTCATATGATGTTTTTGTAAATGGTGCAAATAGTCTTATATCTGTGAAATGTGTAACTGCAAGCCTAAATTAAGGGTGGGCACTGAGCTCCGCTGGCCGAGCCAGCGTAGTTTTTGGCACTCTGCGCTTTGCTTGGATTGCGGAGTTTGGCCCAAAACTACACTAGCCCCAGAGCAGAGCGGAGCTCACTGCACTGATGTTATGGGCCACAGAGCACAAGCGCAGATTTCTGCACTTGCACTTTGTGGCACATAACTAGCCTGCAGCCCAGTTATGTGCCATTCAGAGCAAGCTCAGACAATCTGCACTTGCACTGTGTGGCTCATAACTGGGCTGCACTTTATTCTGCCCGGCCACTGTGTCAGCATGGAGCTGCTGCTGAGGGACTGCACTGGTGCCAGCTCCGGATCCAGGCCTCCCTCCTTTCCCTGTATGCAGCACCCTGGTGGGTAGAGGGAGGCAGAGACCCAGGCTTCTGGCAATGGGGACCCTTGACCCATACAGCATTTGAAGCAAGTAAGACCTGCCTCATTTTACTTTCTCTTCCGTGTGCACACGGGGGCTGGCATTGGGCATGGACAGTATTTGCATACAGGGGAGGTGGTGAGGGTGGGGGAGGGAGGTAAGCTTGTGCTTGGAAAAAATGAAACATACAGTCAGCTCCACATGAAAAGAACCTGTTTCCCCAGAGTCCCTAGGAAAGGAAGTGGTGTTATGGGGTATGGCGCTGAGGCCAGCAGGAAGCGCTAGAGACTGGGGGAGCATCAGCTGCTGAGTGGTAGTCCGGCAGCCCCCACCAGAAATGTGTGGTCTGAGAGAGTGCCTTAGAGACCAGTGGCAAGTAAGGCTAAGCACTTTGTGAAAATACCAGGCTGCTAGTGGTGAGCTGGTTTGCTGCTGACTAGTGCTGGGTCCTCAAGAAAGGTCTCTCTGAGGCTGTGTGAAAGTGCGGGGTAAGCGATTGCAAGTCTGGTGCAAGACAGGGGGTGTGCTTGTCCCTTCGTAGCAAGTTTGTGAAGGAGAACAGTTGGTGAAAGGAAGTGTGCAGGGCAGGTGGAGACTTGCACCTGATCTTGGAAGCGCTAAGCAGGGTTGGGCCGCCCTACCCTGCTTTGCGCTCCTGAGATCGGGCGCACCAGCCAGGTTGGTACTGGTAGCCAGGTGGCACTACACTGCAAGTGGAACTCCGTGGAATTCCACGGAGTTTTTAACCAGCTCCGTGGAATTCCGCTGAGTAGATCTCCTTGAGCTTCACTCGGGCCTAGCCTAAATTCTGAAATGTGCACACAGTGTGTCACGACTTACATGCTGCTTTACCATGGAGGCCGCAGAGCGAGTGGCGTGGATCCTGTTCTGGAATGTTCGGCCTTGGCCCAAGTAGGGGTGACTCTTTCTGGTAGCCACGGTGCTGCAGGCAATGGGTACGCCAAGAGCAGGCCGTGTCCCTCAGAAGTAGTGCCAGAGGGAAAAAAAAACTGAAAGGGGGAAAAACCCTCCAAAAAGATAGAATCCTGCAACAGGAACAAAAAGAATAGGTAACAGCAGGAACACAATACAGGAAAATACACTGGAACCGACGAGAACCAGCACAGGAATACAAGGAAGCAGGAGCGAAGACACCATCCAAACAGAAAGTGGTGCTACGCAAGGAGAGAAAGAAACACAGCCCTTAAATACCAACAAACAGGAAACGACCAACAGGAAGTAAAAGGACACCATCTTAGATAGGGAAAAGCACATAGATCAGAATGGACTAGGAACCATAGAGAGTAGGGAACAAGGAATGCTGGGAAGAGAAGGGTACTATGGGAAAGGGGGGAAAACATAAAAGAAGGCACAACCAGATGTCCAGAAAAAAGAAGAAAAGAAAAGAACAGGTGAGTGGGGGTCAGACCTGCCTAGACATGCGGTGCACAAAAAAAGAACGAGGCCCCATGCCCAATTTGGTGCCTCGTAAGGTACAGAGCAGGCTGGGGGCGCGTCGCGTCTTATGACCGCGTGCTGCGGCCCGAGCCGAATGTTCGGCTCGAGCCACGTGCAGCGGCGCAACAGAGTGTGCATGTGTGTGTGTTGAAGGGTGTGTATTTTCTTTAGAATACAATCTTGAAAACATGAGACTGAAGCATTTTCTATCAGTTCATTTATTGAGGTCAATAAAAAAAGTAGTACAGAAATAAAAAAAAGAGAATACAGATATTATAACAATTGAAATGTGATCATCAAAGTTGATAAACATGTCTAATCACTAAGCATTGATCTTCATGCAAAAAGTGTGCATCTGTTGAAGGCCTTAAAGAAATGAATAGCAAACACAACAATGAATTCACAAGATATGATGCCTCCAATTATATAAATAATTGACTGGTCCAGTAAGAAATTAATGAAAGGAGGGATTGAAGCTCCCCAGACTCACCACATCTATTAATAATACTGAGAAAGTTGTCGACTAGGTGAACATCTTAAAACTTCTGATTTTATGATTAAGTAAGCAGTTATGAACGCCTGGGCCCGTATTATATATCAGGCACCCTGTTCGTGTTTACACCACAGCACACCTTTAAACAGGGGCGCTGTGCGTTGGTGCAAACATGAGCAGTGTACCAGATTACAATGAATTTGCTGCCCTCAGGCAGCCATGAACTCGGGCCGCCCTGGGGCAGCTGATTCAGAGAAATATGGAGCAGCTGCTTTAATCTGCTTCTCCCTTTTTCACTGTGCAGGTGACACCCACATGCACTTTATAGAAGGGACAGAAATCTCCTTACAGGCCGGTGCAGTGAGTGAACCCATCCGCTTGCATGGGGATGTCTGGGGACCCCTTTTGCCCCCTCCCGAAGGCTGCCTGCAGGGAGCACACTGACAGTGTGCCTCCTGACGGCTTCTTTGTCTTTGCAACCACAATACCCCTAGGGCCGTAATAAATAAAGTAGCCTCCAGGAGACTTTGGTATTGCAGGAGGATCCACAGATGCTTGTGCCGCCCTTTTTATTATACTGGCGCAATATAGTGCCACCACTGTTCTGAATGGGCATTTCTTCATTTGCAAGGGGTGTGGCCCCATGAAAATGAGGGAATCTCTTTGCCTCTGCGCTTGCGCTGTTTTATGGACACGGCACAAGCGCAAAGAAGCCATCAGGAGTAGCACTGAAAGCGTGTCAAAAAAAGGTGGTGCACTCTCAATACGTCCCCCGGAAGCAGCCCACCGGAAGGGGAATGGACGTCCCTTGGCCACCCTCCCCCCCCCCAGACATACCTTCGTAAGTGGGTACAGTCTCCAAATGCACCTGCCTGCAGGTGGATCTCTCTCACCGCTTGAAAGTGCCTGCGAGTTGCCGCCTGCACTGTGAAAGATGGAGCAGGTTTTAAAAACAGCTTCTCCATACCTAACTTTAATTCTCTGCCCTCAGGGCGGCGCGTGTTCACAGCTGCCCTGAGGGCACCGCATTCACCATCTTAGGGTGCACTTTTTCTGTTTGCGCCTGGTGCCCTTTTTGCAGGTGTGCTGTGGCACAGACAGAGAAAGAGTGTCCTGTGCATAATTCAGCCCCGTGAGGTTTAAGACGCTAGAAGATGCCGGTGTACAAAAGAAAGAAAAGAGAAAAGGAGGGAAGAAGAAGAGAAAAGACAAGCAGTGAGAAAACAGTAAAAGGGAGGAGAGATGCACCACATGAGCAATGAGTAGTGTCAAAGTCAAGTAGAATTACGAATAAGAGCTTCTGTAGACCAGAAAAATCATGGCAGTTTACTTTGTTAGCAGTAGAGGCCATTTTTGTCCCACAGTTCAGGAACCCTGATGTTTTTCAAAAGGAATACATTTAGGATGTGGCCTTCACATCTATCGCAAAGCATCCCCGTGATCACCAAGAATGTGTGACAACCCATCAGCCTTCTTCCAGGTACACAGGTTTGTGTTTTTAGACGAGTGCGACGAGTCAAGTTGCAGCAATTTGTGCATCTCTCTTCCGAGGGGACTGAATGGCATACCTAGACGTAACAAACATGACTGAATTACAAAACTGTATGTGCAAATACGTTTTATTTCTTCTTCGATCTCCTGCCAAAATAGCTTTACGTTGATGCGATGGAAAATCGTACCAGACACCGTACCTTTGGAGTAACAATGTCACCAGGTTCGCAACATGTAAATAAACACTGATTGATTACAAGAATTAAGAAATACCAAAAGCACACAGCAGAAGTCCAATTCCCATGAAAGAAGCAACTGTGAGCCCGTAGAAAGTGTCAATCGTGGTTTATTCTTCATGCTTATTTCGTCACAAATGACATCCGGTATACACAGACAGCCTGAATGTCATTTGTGACCCAAGAAGAATAAACCACAATTGGCACTTACTCCGGGCTCACAGTTGCTTCTTTCATGAGAATTGGACTTCTGATGTGTGCTTTTGGTATTTCTTAATTCTTGTACAGCTGGACTAGGAGTGTCTCTGGGTCCTGCGTCCAAACCCCACGTGGCAGGATGTTTACCAGGATAAAACCAACACTAATTTTGATCTATTGACTCTTGGAATTTCCCACAACTCGGGTACTACTTCCGATGTGCGAGCTTAAGGCATTGCCACCTGTGTTATTTGTTACTGGTTGATAACAAGCAGGAACAAACTCACAGCTTCTGTACCAAGGAACAGCAATAGTATGCTTAATTTTAAAAATTAAAATAAACTAAAATTTAGAACTCAATAAATGTGCGTTGGTTTGCTTGAACCCCGAGTCCACTGGTTGCATAAGAGTGGTTTGGCATGGTTCTGTTTCCTAGCTCGGTTGAGAACAGGAGTTCTCCTTTAAGTAGAAGCAGAGCAGAGCAAGCATTTGTAATGCAATAGGCCTCACATTAGCAAGAATTAGAGCTGTTGGCGTTGTAAATGATAATGACAACCTTGTATTTGGGACCCTAGAAATATTCAGCAATGCAGCACATTAACCCTTTATCAGAAATAAACTGTGTTTGTGCATTCCTTCATACACTTGGCATTAAACTATAATGGTCTGAATAGACCCTACAAAGCACCACAGTAAAAATAGCAGGGCACATTTAAGAAAAATGGCGCTGCACACAGTACAACACTACTTTTCTTGCACCCCTTAGCCCCCCCTAACGCCACCATCTGTGCGCCATATTTAAAATACAGTGCACCATGGCGGTAGTTAGGAGACTAGAGTCAGAATGTTTTATGCTAGTCTGGTGCTTTGCAGGATTAGTGTAAAAAATTCAGACGCTAATCCTGCAAGGCACCCAGAGGCCCATTGTAACCAATAGAAGCCTCCTTTTAATGCCTGCTCTGAACAGGCGTTAAAAGTGCTGAAAAAATGCGGGGAACACCCCCATTGTGTCCATTATGCCTAGCACAGGCATAATGTAGCGCAAAGGGTTACAAAGTGGCGCAATGCATGCATTGCACCACTTTGTAAATATGGTGCAGGGATTTTGGCCTTGTTGGGCCACATTAGCGTAAATGACACTATTGTGGCGCAAAAAGGTGCTAGGGGGCTCTCAAATATGCCCCAACATTTGAAATAAACATGGCCATGTAACAATATATTTAGCCCCTAGAGGGCATAATCAATTAAAAATAGAATGATAAGGAACATTGCAGTGTAACCATATAATCAGCCCATTGAGGTCTTGGCTAGATGTCACTGTAGAGCTAATTGAGTTAGTAGCACATTGAGGCAATTATCATCCTTCAGCCCTTGGAGAGCATAGTGCATTACTCATATGCAGGCCAAGCAAGGCTATGAGAATATTATTACAACCAAGCTCCTTAGAACAAAAACTCCTCTCAGCTGTAAAAACAAAAGTGCCAGCTATAAGAAAGCTTTAATATGCACTGAATGGTGGAAGAGGTTATGATTTTTGGGCCCCTCTAACCCACAAGATGGCATGCACAGAAAGAGCACCTCATTCTAAATGTTTTGGTGGTGGTCCCATTGCCCTAGGACCATCACATGCTGAGTTATGGCCAAAAATGTGTTGTAAAAGGAATGCCTGCAAAGCATTATGGGGTGGGTCTCTGTACATACATTAAACCTTTATCAAAAATAAACTGTGTTTGTGCATTAGCAGAAGGTGAAACACCACTGATTGTGGCTAGATGTCCCTGTGGAGCCTACTGAGTTAGTAGTGCCTTGGGGCAATTATCATCCTTCATCCCTTGGAGAGCATAGTGCATTACACATTTGCAGGCTGTGTAAGGCTTTCAGACTATTATTACAAACAAGGCCCTTGTAACACAAACACCTCTCAGCTGTAAAAACAATAGTGAGTTAGTTGTGCCTTGGGACAATTATCATCCTTTACCCTTGGAGAGCATAGTGCATTACACATTTGCAGGCCAAGCAAGGCTGTCATAATATTATTGCAAACAAGGCCCTAGTAACACAAACTCATCTTAGATGTAAAAACAAAAGTTCCAACTATAAGAGAATTTAAACATGCATTGAATTATGGAAGATGTTATGATTGTTGGGCCCCCTATAACCTAGTATGACCCACAAGATGGCCTGGACAGAAAGATCACATCGTGCTGGATGTTTAGGTGGTGGTCCCATTGCCCTAGGACGACCACAGGCTGTGTCATGGCAAAAATGTGTTGTAAAAGGAATGCCTGCAAAGCATTATGAGGTGAGTTTCCCCAAGTGCAGTGAATATTGTAGTATCAGCTCTCCTGCTGTGGAGAGAGAGAGCTGCTGTTGAAGAATCATTCCTGGGTCGATTTCATGCTATATGAAGCCACAAAAAAATGTACAAAACACACAGCACTACTTGTAATCACTGATTATGTAAAGTAAGGACCATGTGAAGAACAAATGCGGAAAACAAACTGCACACGTGAACACGAGTTCTTACTGACAAACACAAGAGGCAGGAAACAAAGAAAAATAGTCCATCCAAGCAACAGAAAAATGTTCCAGACATAATTAAACTGTACTTGGCTGGTGATCCTCAGCTAACTACAGGAAATGACGTATCGGCTGCCAAACCAGTTAGGAGGCAGCAAAACAAGAGCAACACTGCCTTCAACCAATGGTAAGCAGCAGGCAGGAGCAAAGTCCTATACTCCATTCAGTAGGTCTTGCAGAGTGTGCATGTGCCCTGTCTAGGCTCGACCTAAAAAATCACTGTCTGGAAATAATGTAGAGGCTCATCGGAGATGAAGCAGACTAAGTTGATCAATTCACATGGAGACAGTTGGAGACTTTGGGGGTCATTCTGACCCCGGGCGGCGGCGGAAGCCGCCGGCCTGGCTGGAACCGCCAGAATAACGCTGCGCGGTCAAAAGACCGCCGCGGGTATTCTGGGTTTCCCGCTGGGCTGGCGGGCGACCGCCAGAAGGCCGCCCGCCAGCCCAGCGGGAAACACCCTTCCATGAGGATGCCGGCTCCGAATGGAGCCGGCGGAGTGGAAGGGGTGCGACGGGTGCAGTTGCACCCATCGCGATTTTCAGTGTCTGCATGGCAGACACTGAAAATCTTTGTGGGGCCCTGTTACGGGGGCCCCTACAGTGCCCATGCCATTGGCATGGGCACTGCAGGGTCCCCCAGGGGCCCCACGACACCCCTTACCGCCATCCTGTTCCTGGCGGCCAAAACCGCCAGGAACAGGATGGCGGTATGGGGGTCGGAATCCCCATGGCGGCGCAGAAAGCTGCGCCGCCATGGAGGATTCCCCAGGGCAGCGGGAAACCGGCGGTACACCGCCGGTTTTCCGTTTCTGACCGCGGCTGTACCGCCGCGGTCAGAATGCCCATGGGAGCACCGCCAGCCTGTTGGCAGTGCTCCTGCGGTTGTTGGCCCTGGCGGATTTTACCGCCAGGGTCAGAATGACCCCCTTTATCCTTTAGGATGGAGGTTCAAAACTGCTTGGGGCAATAGTTGTCAAAGAGAACTACTCTTTAGAAGTTTACTTTATTGGACAGTGTGACATGGATAGGTGTGTTTAGTTTGTTGCTGTTGGGACCCTGGGACCACTTCCTGCTCTGAACAAATGTCAGCGCCCACATTCACAAAGGGGAATGGGTCCCTTGGGGACCCCTTCCGGTTTGAGAATTGGTGACCACCAATTTGAAATTGGTGGCAGCTGTGATTGTTTTGCAACCGCATTCACGGTCACAAAACAATCAAACATGGGCCTGCAAATCACAATTAGGAAGGGACGCCCTTGGACTGCCTGTACAGACTCCACGGTACATGGGAAGAAATAATCCTTTATTTCAGTAATTTCCGGTAATAAGTAATAACAAGATGAGACCCCCAGCATGAGCTCCTCACACTCCAGCTTCCAACTCCTTCTCCCCCACCATTCCAGAATCCCCTGTCCCATAGATTCTGAATCCAATCCCTAGGATCATTACATCATTACTACACCATCTTCCCCCCCATACATCATAATAACTTATAAACGTAAATAAATCCAAACAAAATGAAATTCCAATTTCTAAACATGTACTATTTACAAGTTATGTCAGTATGAAATAATCTCTAAACATGTACTATTTACAAGTTGTGTCAATGTGAAATATATTCAATAACAGGAAAAAACACTTGTTGAGCACGTGACAACTTACTCAACTTTGCACAAATTTCCCATACTCCATTCTCTTCCATCATCCAATCTAGCTACAGATTTAAATATCTTCACAACCCTTTGCGGTTCACAAAATCTACTCTCTCCCTTCTTTATTATACCATACTTCTTTACTCTCACCCAATCACCTACCTCAATTCCAATGTTCTTTACTTTTCTTCTCATATCATAGTTGAATTTATTGCGTTCTTGACAACCCTTCACTCTCACTCTCATTTCTTCATGATCCACCCACACCTGTTTCTTTTCATGCAACCACCAAGGAAATTCTTTCGTCACTGGCTCTCCCCTTTGAGAGCAACAAATGGTGCTACTCCAGTCATGGAATGCGGTGTCACTCTATGCGCCCACATCATCTTATTTAGCTCTTCCCTCCATTCTAGTCCATTAGCCAAGGACAATTGAATGTTTTCCATGACAATTCGATTAATCCTTTCTACTAGGCCATTAGCCTGTGGTCTAAATAGGGCAACCTTTTCATGTTTAATTCCCAATCCTGTAAGGAACTCTGACATTTTCACAGACACTAACTGCACCCCATTGTCAGTAACTAAGACTTTGGGTGTACCTTCCTCCAAAAACGTACATTTAAGAAATTCAATAACATTGCTAGTCGTTATGTGTTCCATGCTCCTGACTACAAACCATTTGCCGTGGTAATCTACCAAAACTACCAAGAACCTGTTTCTTCTTCCAAGTTTATCCACTGGACCAATGAAATCTAAAGCTAATTTCTCCCATGGTCTTGCAGGGAATTGTACACACTCCATAGGTGGCTGTCTAACAATCCTAGATTTGTCACTATTAGCACACGCTGCACATTCACTCACAACTCGCTCCACATCTTTATCCATCCCAGGCCACCAGTATGATTGTCTTAACCTCCTCTTTGTCATACTTCTTCCTAAATGACCCTCATGAACAATTTTTATTAACCTCACCCTAAGTTTCGTAGGTGGTACCACTTTTCCACGTCTAAATACTCGTTGACCATGCACACTCAGTTCATCTTTTACCATTAAATATTGCTTCAAGTTCTGCAAATCATCTCCAATGTGACCAGAACCGCTTATAAATTTCTTTAGCTCATCATACTCCTTATCATCGAGTACAGCGTTCTCCCACTCTTCTTGGTTTAAAGCAAGTTCATTATCTATCAAAAATGTTTCTGCCTCCATCTTACCTAATACTGAAGCTTCATAAGGATGTTCATCGATCGGCATGCGTGACAAGCAGTCTGCTACAACATTTTTCTTACCTCTCATGAATTCCACAACAAAATTGAAATCGATTATATTAACCAACCACCTCGAAATTCTGGGCGTCATACTACCTTCCAATTCTCAACCACTTTTGAAAACCTGAAGTAATGGTTTATGATCCGTACGAAGCACAAAGGGTAGACCCCACAAATAATATCTATTATGTTTAATACCCCAGTAACAAGCTAATGCCTCCTTCTCAATTGCAGAATACGAACATTCTGCACCATGTAGCCTGCGGGACGCAAACCCAATGACTCTTTCTTCCTTGTCCACTTCTTGTATGAGAACTGCACCTAGCCCTACACTGCTGGCATCAGTCATTAAGATAGTTTTCTTTTTCACATCAAAATGTCCAAGGGTAGGCGCACATGCAATAGAACTTTTAATTTTCTCAAAGGCTAATTCACATTCTGTTGTCCACACAAACATTGCACCTTTCTTTAATAATAATCTCATGGACTCTACCACTCCAGCAAAATCATGCACAAATTTCGAACAGTACTCTGCCAACCCCAAAAACGATTTGAGTTGATCTTTGTTAGATGGTTTTGGAGCTTCTCTAATCGCCCTCACAATACATTTTTTTGGCTTTATACCATCTGCAGATACTTCATGACCTAAATAGTTCACGCTGTTCTTTCTCAATTGGCATTTTTCCTTCTTTACTGTCAGCCCATGATTCTCAATTCTCTCCAACACTTTCACAATTAACTCATGATGCTCTTCTACAGATCTTCCACCTATTATAATATTGTCTTGGAAACATAATACATTCTTCATACCATCAAAAATATTATGCATAATACGCTGAAAGACAGCAGATGCGGATGCTAATCCAAATGGCATCCTACAGTAACGATAGGCACCTAAAGGCGTTACAAAAAAAGTCAATGGACGTGAGTCTGGATGTAGGTTACCTTGATGGTAAGCTGCCGACATGTCCAGGACACTAAATATTTTGCCTCCTCCCATCATACTTAACATTTCCATGATGTTTGGTAAGGGCTGCCTGTCGACCCAAATATTCTTATTCAGGTCTCTCAAGTCTATGCATAAACGAATTTTGTTTCCCTCCTTGGGTGCAACAACAATCGGTGCCAACCATTCCGATGAGTCGATAGGTTCAATTATTTTCTCCTGCAATAATCTATCAATTTCCTGTTGAAGGGGTTCTCTCATCATATACTGTATAGATCTTACTTTGTGAACAACTGGAATGGCGTTCTTCTTTAAAATTATTAGGTGTGTGAATTTTTTCAACTTCCCAAGTTTCTCAGTAAAAACTTTTGGAAACCTTCTCATTAATTTCTCTTTCCATTCCTCTGTAGTACATTGAATTCTCATTTACTCTACATTTGATTCTTCTATAACTATGACTGGTTCAGTTGCATTGGGATTGAGAACAATATTTAGGTCTTTCTGATGTCTCCATCCCAATAAGTTTGACCCTTCATGAGTCACATATACTTTTCCGTGCACACCATTTCCTTTAAATATAATGTCCATCCATCTCATTCCCACAATGTCAATTCTTTTACCACCATACCCCACTGCTTTCACATCCGTAGTTTGTAAATCTTCAATTTTCTCCATCAGATTTCCTTCATAAACATCTTTAGATATCAAAGTATATAAACTCCCAGAATCAACTAGCATTCTTACAACCTTAGTCTTAAGTATTACATCACAATGAGGCTTCATTAATTCACATTGGCTCTCACGTTTCAGATTCACACAGTCTTCAGATTTAACATCACAGAAGCTGTTCACCAACGTCCTATTGATAGTTAAAATAATTTCTTCTTTATGTTCTCCTTGTATATTATCTATTGATTTAACATTTTTATTCCACACCGTACCTTTCGCCCTACATACTTTGGCCAAATGACCGCGCCTACTGCATGTTCTACATGTCATAGTACGTGCAGGACATACAGGATTAGAAGCAATGGGTCCCGGACAACCACACCTATAACATAGTATATTAAAACTTTTCTTCTCGCCCATGTTACTAGTAGTACTTTTCTCATGTTTTACTGTTTTAAGTTGTTCCACCTCTATTGTGCTTTCTTTAGCTGATTCTCTCATGTGTGCTTTAGATTCAATACCTTTCATCCAAGTTTCAGTATGCTCCATACTCCTTGCTATTTGTATTGACTCCTCCAACGAAGGGTCAATAGATAGCAGTCTCTCTTTTACTTTTTTGTTATTAGTGCATCAAACAATTTGGTCGCGAATGAGAGAATCAGTTAAATCCTGAAAGTTGCATGTTACTGCTAAACCTCTTAATGCAGCCACATAAGTCATTACATCTTCATCCAAACCTTGAACACGTGAAAATAATTTGTGACGTTCAAATACGACACTAATTTTTGGTGTGAAATGTTTTTCCAGCATCTGTAAAGACATATCATAAAGATTTATAGGTTGTCCTTCGCCAATACCCAAGGATACTTTTGGCAAATCGTCGTAGATCCTCCTGCCTTCAGTTCCCAAATGATGAAGTAAGATCGCCTGTTTCCTAAGAGGACTATATTTATCTCCTCCAATTGCTAATAAATAAGTGGTAAAAATATTTTTCCATCTCTTCCATGGAATGGATGGTTCACCTGGTACTGGTAAAAAACAGGGCGGAGCGGAAATACTTTGTTCAGCCATACCTGCAAATGAAAGAAAATAACAAACTACCAAAATTTGCTAAAATAACAATTTAAAATAAATAAGTAAAATAACAATCTAAAACAATTAATTGCTGATGTTCATTTCGTTTTTTTTTTTTTTTTTTTAGTCTTACCTTTAGTCCCTTTGCTTTAATCCTTCTCCGTAGTCTCTTTTCCCTTTTTCTTAAATTGGATTCATTAGTCCTTTCTTTGTTGTTATGCCGTGTGCAAGCTCCGAAGATGAAGAGTTTCTAGAAGAGCAGTACAAGGTAGGGTGTAAAAATGTCTTCCGTTATTATTTTTCTTTATTTGTAATGTGTTTATTTAATCTCTCCTCAGGATTTATTGCATCTCTTTCACTCCACGCGCTGTCTCTTTCACTCCATGCGCTGCAGCGAAAAGCTTCCGAGTATTAATCAATTATGCGCGCTTGTTTCCCTGCGCGCGTCGCAACGAATAATTTTTACTCATCGGCGTGCTTCACATGCTATTCTTTGTTTATATTCGAATCGTGCGCGAGGAGTGACACGCGCTGTGTTTATTTTGTATTCCAACCGTTTCCGATTTCAACTAAAAATGAAATTAGCCCAAAAGAAATGTCGAACTTAAAATGAACTTGTTTTCTTTTCAAAACAAGTTATTATAGTAGCAATACACGGAGAGATTTTCTTTGATGTAAATAACAATCGCAACTGGAACATCAATCAATTCCCAACAGTTGGAAGTCTACATTTTAAAGTTCTTTCTTTGACATACAAAATAATGGAAACTCACAATTACAACGCTTCTCTAGTGGTATCCTTAATGTTTCTTCAATAGGCTGTAGAAATATGTTCTTACATGAGGATTCTCTCATCCATGTAGCTGATGGCTGATCCAGCGGCTGGGGATACTCGATTCCCCTCACACTCTGCCCCCTGCACAGAGTCCCTAGTCGCCAAAATATGTACAGACTCCACGGTACATGGGAAGAAATAATCCTTTATTTCAGTAATTTCCGGTAATAAGTAATAACAAGATGAGACCCCCAGCATGAGCGCCTCACACTCCAGCTTCCAACTCCTTCTCCCCCACCATTCCAGAATCCCCTGTCCCATAGATTCTGAATCCAATCCCTAGGATCATTACATCATTACTACACCACCCCTTGCTAATTGTGAGTCACAATCCCTATTTTGCCAGTCGGTAACAAGAAAATGACTCGCAAAATAGGGATAGTACATCCAACAAGGCCATTTTGCAGTCGCAAAAAGAGATTTTAACAGTTTGTGACTGCAAAATCGCGTCCTACATCTGGCCCATAATATCCTACGTTGTTTATGTGCCAGTTATCAGCCCACCAGAAATCCTGTGTCAGAAAATACAAAATCGTCAGATTTGATGCTGTTCAATGGTAGATCACTGTTATCATGTACCCAAGAATGTCCAATATTTATTTGATTGTTCCTCAAATATTCCAGGGTGCTGCCAATCAGAGAGCTGCTAATGGCATGATATTAAAATTTCCAGCTGCCAAAAATACTGCACAAATGTGCTTGTGCTCTGCCCAATGTGACTTGCTATTAGACGGGGGGGTCACTGATGTTCACATCGGGCTGGGTTGCTCAATGTTCTAGTTCTGCTGCTGAATAACCCCAGTGCTACTAAGCTGCAATGGGATGTTCCCTGCACCAAGTGACAGCTAATCATACTATAGGACCACTTAGGATACGTTAAGATGGTGCCTAAAGTTATATATCTAGTCTAATATGTAGATAGCTCATTACCATGATAGTTAACACAGTAATACTGTAGGAAAACCCACATTGCTATGCCAGTATCAGTATTACCCCCAAAGTGTGAAACAAACATTACTATAGCAGTTTCGCCATTTCCCAGGAAGGTAAAAAATGTATTGTTTTACCGATTTCCACATCACCACAGTGCCCAGAATACAGATTTCTTTGCCATTTTCCACCTTGATTCAATGGCCAAACATGCAGTGCCACTCCAGTTCCCATCTTATCCCAGTATATTATGCAGACTCTGCATGCCACTCCTATATTATCTCAATATGTAAAAGGAGATAATCCCATACACGTGTATATTGCCTTTGACTGTAAATCACACATTGCCATGCCAGTTTCTATATTGATCCTACAGGCAGTGCACACACTGGCATCCAGATGTTAACATTCCTCCAGTATACATGCGTGTAGTGCAATGCCAGTTTACATACTCCTCCAATGAAGTACACTTTGAGGCCATTAGGAGCATACACACTCAGGTACAATGAAGCGTTCACTTACACGCACACACTGCCATATTAAGTCATCCTCACACATCAACACAGGCAAACATCCACAAAGACAGAGATACACAGAGAGAACCCAAACACACCCACACACCCACACATAGATGCCTTTCTGACCCTTATCCTCTAGCTAGCCGTCACGCACAAGAATGCTGGCTCTTTCCTGCCATGGGCAGTGCACCCTCTGCTCTGGGTCATTTTCTGGGCCAAAGCGGTTAAGGTCTTGAGGGCAAGCTGCTCCCACTTATAGTGGCCACATTTCTAATGCTTGCTGGCTACACTCAGGGCTGGCTTTAGTGCTGGTGGTGCCCGGTGCGAAAGTGTTTGTTGGTGCCCCCCCCAATGACCACCTTCACCGCAGATTACCACCCTTTGATAGTGCATCTCTTTCAGATGTATTTCATTACTTTTATAGCGCCACTCATGCCAGTGTAGAGTGTCAGAGCACTTTACATCACACACATTACACAGAGGCAAATCAATCATATATGTGTAATTCAGTGTATAGAAAATGTTACATAAGACAGAGGACCACAAGGTGTAGGAGTCATGTCTTCCATACTGGTAGGCAGTATAGTTTAGGAGTTCTTGATCTGCAGAAGCACAAACTCAGAATTTTAAAAGTACCACCATTGTAGGGGGTTGTCTTTACTAATAAGAATTGTTTTCTACCCAGATGAGCCCTTTTTGCTGCATTAGGAAAATTAAAGACTGGGGTAAACATCATAACACTCTAAGCTATAACTTGCAGTTTCCGCAGCTCTTTTATGAGATTTTCTAGCTCTATGTTCACTGTTGGGATTTTACTTATTAACTGCAAGTAACTAAAGGATCTTTTAGACAAAAGCAGTAACCACTGATGTATTAACATTATATGCACATTATGATCTGCATGGTACACGTACTTGTTCTTTGCAGCAGGCATATTAACCCTCTGCGCTATCTTAGGATGACTTAAAACTTCCACTGACAAAATTCAATCCCTCTCCAGCAGGTCCATTAATCACTGTAGTTATCATGACATTTTAATTGTTGCCAGAAAATTGCCAGAGGCAAGGAACGCGACAGTGGGTACTTTTAAAGCCATTATGTACTTGCAAACAGGTGCCCCCACACAAGTCAGCACCAGGTGCAGTAGCACCGGTCGCACCGCCCTAGAGCTGGCCCTGGCTACACCAACATGATCAACACAACAGTAACTTCAGACAGTGCTTACATGATGCTCCTGCAGTGTTGGTGCCATGTAGTCAGTGCATAGCAGTGACTCAATCAATCAATCAATCAGGGAATTTGTAAAGCACACTAATCACCCGTGAGGGTCTCAAGGCGCTGAGGGGGGGCTACTACTGCTCGAACAGCCAAGTCTTGAGAAGTCTCCTGAAGGTAAGGAGGTCCTTGGTCTGACGCAGGTGGGTAGGAAGAGTGTTCCATGTCTTGGTGGCGAGGTGCAAGAATGATCTGCCGCCGGTGGTTATTCTGCAGATGTGTGGGATGGTGGCAAGGGCGAGGTCGGCAGAGTAGAGCTGTCGGATCGGGGTGTAGAAGGAGAGCCGTCTGTTGAGGTATTCTGGTCCAGTGTTGTGCAGTGCCTTGTGAGCGTGGGTGAGGATTTTGAAGGTGATTCTCTTGTTGACTGGGAGCCAATGCAGGTCTCTCGGGTGGCCTGTGTTATGGCAGTGGCGAGGGATGTCCAGGATGAGGCGTTCTGGATTCGTTGAAGCCTTTTCTGGAGTTGGCCATGGTTCCTGCATAGAGGGCATTGCCATAGTCCAGTTTGCTGCTTACGAGGGCCTGGGTGACTGTTCTTCTGGTTTCCGTGGGGATCCATTTGTAGATCTTTCGAGGCATGTGGAGGGTGTTGAAGCAGGAGGAGGAGATGGCGTTGACTTGCTGGATCATAGATAGTGAGGAGTCCAGGATGAATCCCAGGTTGTGTGCGTGGTCAGTGGGTGTCAGAGCGGTTCCCAGTCCACCAGGATTCATCCCATGCGGAGGGGGTGGAGTCAAAGGTAAGGACCTCAGTCTTGTTCGAATTCAGTTTGAGGCCCCTTGGTGAGGGAGAGGATCAGCTGGGTGTCGTCGGCGTATTAGATGATGTTGAGGTTGTGAGATCGGGTGATGTTAGCAAGCGGAGCCATGTAGATGTTGAAGAGGGTTGGGCTGAGGGACGAACCCTGGGGTATGCCGCAGAGGATTTTGGTGGCTTCAGAGTGGAATGGAGGGAAGCGGACTCTCTGAGTTCTGCCGGTGAGAAAGGAGGTGATCCAGTCCGGGGCTCTGCCACAGATTCCTACATTGCTGAGGCGTGTGCGTAGGGTGTGGTGGCAGACGGTGTCGAACGCGGCTCAGAGGCCAAGGACGATGAGGGCATTGTCCAGTATGGTTCTGATGTCGTCGGTGGCGGGAAAGAGGGCAGTTTCGGTGCTGTGGTTGCTGCGGAATCCGGATTGCGAAGGGTCCAGAGTGCTGTTCTCCTCGAGGAAACGGGTCAGTTGTTTGTTGACAATTTTCTCTCTGACTTTTGCAGGGAAGGGGAGCAGGGAGATGGGCCGGAAGTTCTTGAGTTCCTTTGTGTCCACCTTAGGTTTCTTGAAGAGGGCGTTGATCTCGACATGTTTCCAGCTGTCCGGGAAGGTGGCAGATTCAAAGGAACTGTTGATGATCTTCCGGAGTAGGGGTGCGATGACAGAGCTTGCCTTGTTGAGGATGTGGTGAGGGCAAGGGTCAGATGGTGAGCCACAGTGGATGGTGTTCATGATTTCGATGGTGTCGTTGTCATTGACGTGGGTCCAGGAGAGAGGCTGGTGGGTGGCAAGTCTGTGGTGTCGGTGGTTAAAGGGGTGGTCTGAGTGCTTGAAGCTGTCATGGATGTCTGCGATCTTGCGGTGGAAGTAGGTGGCTAGGGAGTCGCAGAGGTCTTGTGATGGCAGGATGTCGTTGGCGTTGGAGCTGGGGTTGGAGAGTTCCTTCACAATGTTGAAGAGTGACTGGCTGATTCCCACCGCAGACCAAGCCAATCATAATTTATCCTCCTGGCAGACTGCCACACTTTGGTTGACTTTTCTGGCACAAACCAGACGTTGTGTTTGGTTTGGATTGTTTTTACACTGCTTTTCATCAATCAGTTTAACTAATGCATTTGATTTATCCCACACGGTCTGTCACTCTTTTTTCACTTGTACTTTGCCAAAAAACAGGGTGACCGAGCAGTACATTTGTCTATGAAGACCCATTTAAAGGGATTAATACCAAAATACTAGCGCCTGATCCCTTGAATTCTGTCATTATGCATTTAGTTTGCGTTCTTTGAATTACTGTTTCATTCCTTTACTTCGCTTGGTCATCAAGGCATGCAGTGTTGTGAGAGCTTAACTGTGCAATGACTGAAGTCTAGAAGACTACAATGGCATGGAAACTATCACCACTTCTAAACTAGGTGTAGTCTACGTTTCTGTAGGCAGAAGTCTTCATTTACCCAACAGGCACCCACCACAGAAGAGATGAGAGTGGGGCTAGGATTCTAAAAGAACCAACCATCAAAAGACACATCTTACTGTTTTCCCATCTCTGATGACATGAGTCATCAAGTTCCATGTTCCCAGCAACTGAGCCCTCTCTCGTGTCCCAAGCCTGTTTCCTACATAAAGTATGGTATATAAGTTCAGTGTATTTATTTACACAACAGGCGCGGGTAGAATTCCGTAGGTACCCCCATGTAAATGTCTGCGAGGTGTTGTCTAATGGTTAGCTAGCAAGCAAGGAGGGTGCCAGCCATTCTTAACTGGTTGCACAATTAAATAATTAGACCTTTTCCGTATCTTAACTCAAAGTGAGTTAGGTCTCCTCCTACAACTTTTAATCAATATAGTTAAGCCTGTCCTTATGTTTGTCTGTAACTATGTATAGTGCATACTACTTCAAGTTCTTCTCTGCTTTGCTTTCCTGCGACTGCAATTATAACAACTGTAGATTGAAAACTGACGCTGAACCCAAATGGATAATTTCAGTCTTTGAAGCAAGGACCTCTGTGATAATCTTTTGCTATCCCTGGGCTTAATCTGTATCACAATTGAAAGCCCATATTATTAAACAGAGCTTCCCATCTTAAGTCTAAACATTTGGGGCCAGATGTATGATTCTGGCCTATTGCGATTCGGTAATTGCGATTTTTAAGAAATGGCTATTACCGAATCGCAAAGGGCCATGTATCACATTTGCGATTCGGTAATAGCAATTTCTTAAAAATCGCAAATGCAATTACCGAATCGCAAATTGCGATACTGGCCCCATTCGCAGCAAATTTTTTGCATTTCCTAAATTGCGATTTCTGAACCAGAAATTGCAATTTGGGAAATGCAAAAGGCCAGGGTGCTGGGGGCCTAAGGCCCCCTCTCCTGCAACCCAATTTTTTTTTTTTACCATGTAAAGTACACACATGCCAAAAGGGCATGTGTGCTTTACATATTACATTTAAAAATGCAGTATTGGCATTTTTAAATTTTGCACCAGGTTACCACCTGGTTGCAGACAATGGTATTTTGCATGCGCAAAATACCATTCTGCGAAAAATCGCAATTTGCGTTTTTTTCCAGAATTGCCTTGCGACCTGGATTTTGCAAATCGCAAAATGCGATTTGCAAAATCCTGGTTGCAACACAAAAAAATCGCAATTTTTGCGATTTCTATTTTGTGGTCTGCGAATGCCTTTGATGCATTGCAGACCACGATTTTGCACTCGCAAACGGACGATTTCGCCGTTTGCGAGTGCAAAATGTTTTGATACATCTGGCCCATTGTGTCTTGGTTCTACAAAATGGCATTGAACATGCAAGTAGATGACTTGCCGACCTAGAAGAGCAAGTAGCAGGGATTTATCAGTAGACCTCTTATTAGTAAGGAGTGGGACCAGACCCTGGAGCGTGCATATATTCTTATTCACAATAATGGAAATAATAGTTCATGCAATATAACTACCTACATTGCACGTATCTCACACCCCACAGACTTAGTCATGCTCCACACGGTGGACCCAGATGCACCTTGACTGATGTGGGCTTCCTCTCTGTATGGTATAGGGCTGCCCTGTCAAACTGCTTTTGGCTTGTAGTTGTGTTGGACTTGGAACACACGCTGGGAAGGCACCAATTGCCTATGGTGGAAATATGCCTGCCGGAACTGTACACCTGGAAATCTGTAAAAAAGGTTGCCAACAGATTCCTGGACTTATCATTGAGGATAGCTTTCAGGGATATTGCCCGGCACTGGAAGTCTCCACTCATGACAGGTGGCAAATAGAGGTGGTCATAGCTGGAGAGTGCGGCACTGCGTGTCAAGGCCTGCGTAAAAAAACCCTATGGGAGAAGTACTCAATAGCTTCAGGGATTATGAAACCTACTTTTGCACCCCTACTGGCACTGGGGAAGAGGGTCGGGGGGGGACTAGTAGTGGGGTTGGAGGTGTTCCTGTCCGGCGCAGGGATGGACTGGAGAGTGTATGGGGCAAACCTGAATGACCCCTGAGTCTTGGGGCTCTATGGGCTCTTCCTGTGGCCAAGCTGGTTAGTCCTTTTTATAATTATTATAATTAGGTGTCTATCTTATACATAAGCACACCCAGCATTCCGCCTAGTGTGGCATCGCATAACCTGATAACCACACCTCAGTGATCATCATGCGCAACATGAAAACACTTCCCATATACGCTAAAAACAACACCCTCCCAAACACATGCCACATTGTGTAGCTTGCTATCCATGTGGGTAAATGCTTCTGCAGCCTACATACGAGTAGTAAGCACTATAGAAATTTTACCACACAGTATAACTTCAGCAGCTAGCAAAGTTTAGTGTACAAAAATGTTTTGGCAGGAAAGTTTTCCCTCTAAACCTTTTTTCCAGTGGAATATATCTGCTGAACGTCTGTCTTGCATTGATTTCTCTCACACAACCTAGTTCTGGCACTTTTAAACATTTATGAGACCACCAGAACCAAGGATCCTCAGATCCAAGCACCCCTAATTGCCATCCACTACTTGTACAGCCACAGAGTCTAGGGACCACATGTTCTAGGCCAACTTGAAACTATGCATTGTTACCATAGCCTTACAGCCTGCTTCCGCATGCTATACTGGTTGGTAAAGGCGTTGATGCTGGGCTTGGACCTTTATCAAGGGAGAGGGTCTTCAGCAACTGGTATAGCCCGAGGCAGAATGCTATAAGGCTATCAGAACACTCAGGCCACTGAGGGTAGAATGTTCTAAATTAATAAGGTAGAAACGGAGACAAACACTGGAATGTTGGTGTTGCAAGCCTATAGGAGCCAATATTGGCACTGATGCGCTCCATTGTGTTCAGGGGAGCTCACACCATTCCAGTGTTCTAATAGTTACTAAAATCGTTGTGTCTTGTTATCTAATGCCCGTTAGCAACAAAGACATTCCATTCGCCATGAGTGGCACTTCAGATGACATCGTGTAACGATTCTCCGTTCAGAGACGCCACCACAACCTCATTACGCACATTTGGAGAACATTTTCCTGCCCAACATTTCACCTTCATCTACTAAATCCCACTTTGAAGATGGTACCTTTGACACCACGCACGCATTCAAGTGTGAGTAATCTTTGCACCCATGGGGGTCGGAGGTGATGTGGTTTCTACGGGTTAATTGGTGCCAGAAAACAGTCTCCCTGCTGGATTGAAACAAACATTCGGGAAGGGGCGATAAAGCAGCTTAAAATTTTCTTTTGCTTGTTAGAAGGTAGTGTGAGTATTTTGTTGCAAGTTTATTTTTCATATTTTTCGATTTTTCCTTATCCAGTAAACAATTTGTAACTGTAATTGCATTTGTCTGGCACTTTATACTTTTTTGTGGGGAACGGAAGGAAGCACTTTACGAGAAGGGGAGCATGCTACACCGTGGGGAGTGCCTGGTTGCAAGAATGTTGTATTTGCTGTGGATCTGTGTGGTTTTCATGTTATAGGTGGGTGACCAAAGTGGTACTCTTAGCGTGTCTTGAGTTGCAGCGCTTAACGATGTGATGTGCAAAGGATGAATTAGTAGGTGGCCTTTTACTTCTCAGGTGGCTCTTGAGAGAGGATACAAGGCAGCAGGGTGTCAGGCTCCATATGCAAAATGCCGTGATAGGTTCATGTGAAACTGACATCCAAAATGTATGCTAAGGCCTGTAGCCTCGTTTCCACATAAATGGCTAAAATATTAATGGGTCCTGAGAAAAAAGAAATATCTTGGTCCCCCCCAGCAGCTAAATATTCCCGATTGACTGCTAACCCTGAAACGTCACTGCCGGCTTATGTGTAATGATGATCGTCTGAAGATGACGTGCAGTGGGGCTGTGGGGATGAATGTGCTGCACATGTCCTGGAAGGAAGACCCATAAGATATCCTATCATCACAGGACATCCCATTGATACCATATGGATATGCGTGCATCTTTCAATGGTTGCCAGATGATAATGCCTGATGTGCATAGCTCCAGCGGTGCAGTCCTTAACACAAGCAGTGGTTAAACATTTTTTATTCACGTTGGAATTCCACTTGGCCAGTTATGAATTGTGTCAGATGTATCTAGTTACTAGAATGTGAAATCTTAGACATCAAATATGTGGGGAGATGCAAGTTGCCTCTTGTAGTGTTTTTTGGTAATTGTAAGTGTTAATTGGTGTTTTTGTTTAACTAATATGTGTGTTTTGTGCATTGCACATGTAATCAGCGCGGAGTTCAAAAACGCCTTGCTGCAAATGTATCCAATTACAACCATCAGTAAGTTGTTAATGGCATGCCCGCTTTGGTAATTCTTTGGGCAATGAATTCCACTCTGCCGGTGGAGTTTGCTGAGTTTTGCCCACTCCACGCAGAGAGCGGATTTCCCAAAAACTGCGCAGAGCGGTGCGTAGCAGAGTTTTTCCTCTCTCTCGCACTCGCCTACTGTCGGTGGGCGAACACAAGCGAGGAAAATCAAATAATAGACTACCTCCCGGCGAGATTTCTCAACGCTAGCGATCATTGCAGGTCGCCACCACTAGCATTGAGAAACCCTACGCTTGCGTTCAGGAAGCTCCTATTCGAGTAGAACATCTACTCTAAGAAGCAGCACCCTCTTGCGCTGTGCATTGTGCTGCTTGCCTTGATTTCACAGCGCGAGACAAACTCCCAACGTTAAAAATCAGTGCAAACTGAACAACTTACCACACTCCGCTGCTCGCGGAACTCCACGTAGCGCGGCAGAGTTTTTTCTACACGAAGCAGAACTCCGCAAACTCTGCCCAGGCCTAGTCTCAGCCCCATAACTGGTAAAGCTGGGTCTGATGTTCCAAGGGCCAGGCTCAGAGCAATCAGTGTTTTCACATTCTGTCCTCTTTCGACCAAACCTGAGGTTTGACCTACATCTGAGGTATGGTCCTAATCCAATCTTCAGTTTTAGTAGGATATTGGTTCTGCCTGCTACTCTGAAGAATTCCTGCCTTCCACAGTCCATTGGAAGAAAGCTTTGACTACTTTTTCTGAACATCTGCTTCCAGCATTTTACTCCAGCACTGTCTGAGCCTGACCCTATCACAGCCCTTCTACTAGCTTTTCGTATTGTTGTTTTGGGACGCCTGCAGGGCGTGTCTAGACCTTACAAGACTTTGGTCACCACTGCTCCTGGTGCCCCTTCCAGCCATTACCAAATGGCTCTATGGTGCAAAATATGCATATTTGGCAGCCCTGGTACTTTATGGTGCTCTCCTTTACCTTCTGCTTTTTTTTTTAATATAACTGTGGCCTTTTAACGCAACACATACATTTTTGTTAATTGTATTTATTAATCGGGTGCTTGCCCAAATCAAGCAACTAGGACACTCCAAGTTGGCGACGTCCGATGGGAAACACCACGATCCTTGCGGTTCCTGGCGGATGCCCATCTGGCACATCTCTCAAGAGCCGGTGCTCCAAGGCTGTGGGCATCCCCGGTAGCAGTATGGTGAGAGAGGTGGCGATCGTGCTCTTCCTTGTCCTTAGGGCGCGGCGGTCCATATGGGCTTCGGAAATTAGCACTCGCACTGTTATGTCCCCTGTGGCGCTGTGACCTCCAAGGACTTCTGAAATTGGAGCCCAGCAGCATTCGTCCTCTTTTGTGAACCTGAGGAGGTGGCGGTCCCTGGGGACTGGATGAAATTTGCGCATGGCAGCGCACACGTCCCTCAGATGGTGCAGTGCCCAGGGACATTTTTTTTTTTTATCACCGCAAAAACGTTTGAATGAGCGCTGACTCCGCTCCAATGCAGCCTATTAAATTTTGTTGAAATTCAAAATGTGACTAACAGGATTCGCAAAGTCGTGACTTGCGAGATTTAACTAAGATATACAGAAGGGTTAACCTTTCAAATCCCACCTGGCATCTTTTTTAAATATCTCAGAAACTCCTGAAAAAAAATGCCTTTTT
Source organism: Pleurodeles waltl (assembly GCF_031143425.1). Classification (NCBI taxonomy): domain Eukaryota; kingdom Metazoa; phylum Chordata; class Amphibia; order Caudata; family Salamandridae; genus Pleurodeles; species Pleurodeles waltl. Next base: position 415,204,485 of record NC_090448.1, on the reverse strand, counting down.
GGTGGAAAGTGAAGCTGAACCAAAACTAAACAAATAAAAAAGTTAAACACAGCATTTTGGTAAAAGAAACTGCTCACTTCCGCGTTGGTAAAAGAAACTGCTTTCACAATTGCAGTGCTGCTCCTAGGCCATTGTTAGCACACCTGAGAAGCTCACTCTTTGCAGGCCAGTTCTTGCCTCAACCATCTACCAATGAATCATGCATTAGAAATGCAGAACCCAGGCAGCAAAAAGTTACATTGTCCCAGGTTGCGCTTTAGTTTATTTCTTTATATTGGTCTGTAAAACCTACCTAGAAGAGTACAATAAAATCACATTCAAAATGCGTATTTTTAATCTCCTTACAGTGTGCTTTGCATTTACAATTTGATTTAGTGTACATTGTTGAATAAAATACATATCAAATTTTAGTGCTTTATCCCCCATAGTAACATCCATTCCTCAAAGCATTGTCAGACATATCTAGTCTCAAGTAAACAATGAATACTAATTGGATGACACTCAAATTCTGTAGATCCTTCCAAAGAGTACTAAAATCAATTAATAAATCACGTAAAATAAAAAGTACATGATGAATACTGTGTAATATGGTCATTTTTTGCCAACTCTGGGTTCCAACTCTGGGTTCTAGTGACATATATAAACCACTTGGTCTTGGTCTGTAAATGTCTACAGAACCCCTTGATGGCAATATAGGCCCGTTTTACAGTTACCCATTATGTATTCTATATATATCTATATCCATATATCTAGCTCTCCATACATACTATCGACTAATGCCACGAACAGATGTACACTGGGTAAGTGACATTTTCCATATATATATGGTTAGGACACTTAAAACTGACATACCTGCAAAGTAAAGTCCTGTGATGTAAAAGACTGGAAAGCTTACTAGCAAAACCCCAGTGTAATGACTCCTGATGTATCTCCCGCAATTTAATGGTAATACACTCCAGGAACAGTATGGAGGATGTATAATTAGACACCCTGATTTTACTACTGTAGCCCCGATTACAATTTGAGTGGAAAGGAATCCCTCTGTGCCTCTGTTCAGTCGTGAGCACCCGATTTACCTGGTGTTGGAACAATGGACCAGTTTTACCAGACCGAAATTCTGCTGGTTCCAAGGAGCATGTAATATTCTCTGCTAAACAATGTCCACTCCTTTCCTCTCCCGCTGTCCATGTGCCCCTCCGCACAACACCTACCACACACAAGCCCCCTTTCTACTCACATTTACCAACTGCTAACCAGACGTGGTAAAAGTAAACATTAATCACCATGGAAAAGAGAATACCATGCAGAATTCCACCCAGTAAAACCATGGGGACTAATTCATAATTGCAAGTTTCTTGTATGAAGTTATTGCATGGTATAGGTGTTTATGGCTGCGGTGTTACCACCACCCCAGTTAGATGCAGCTTGGCCCATGTTTTATAACATTAGTGTTTTATTGTGTTGTGTTTTGTGTACTTTTTACATTTAACTCCCATGGGTACTGGGCTTGAGGTTTTTTTCCAAGTGGTGTGCACACACAATGATGAAAAGGCATTCACATCATTTTCACACTGTGATAATTGTGTTGTATACCTGGACTGTCCCTAAACTTCAACTCACCACTTGACGTAGAACTTGACTGGTCAAGTCAAGACTCAGTGCCAAGTGTACATTGAAGACGAGCACTCGCTGTCATGCTTGATGGGTACCTCTAACACAGTGGTTCCCAACCTATGGTCCGGGGACCCATAGGGATCCACGAAGGCTCCTCAGGGGCTCTGTGACTGCTTAGAAAATTAAATAATATTAAAACACTAGGGCCCATATTTATACTTTTTTAGCGCCGCATTTGCGCCGGTTTTTGACGCAAAAACGGCGCAAACTTGCAAAATACAATTGGATTTTGCAAGTTTGTGCCGTTTTTGCGTCAAAAAGCGGCGCAAATGCGGCACAAAAAAAGTATAAATATGGGCCTAGGTCCCCGATTTCAGTAATGATTCAGTAGGGGGTCCCTGGATTCCAATAATGATTCAGTGGGGGCACCCAGGTTCCAGTAACAATAAAGTGGGGGTCCACAGATGTCAAAAGGTTGGGAACCACTGCTCTAGCGTTCTCACTTTCAGAGCATGTAGCAACTGCAAGCATGAAGTATCATTTTTAGTAGATTTTTTTTAAACTGGCATATTTTTCTAGGGCTAAAATTACAGGTTTGTGCAACAAAAATGGATAAAACCTGCCCTAAAACTGACTTTAAAAACACTCTTAATACAAAATGGATGTTTTTCTCACCTATAAGACCGTTTAGTTTTGCCAAATTTTGTAGCCATGCTGTAGAGCATCGCAACTGCGTGCAGCATGGCTTACAGAAAAGGTACACTGACCTCCGTCAAGCATACATGCACGTGCTTACAACAGGACATTTTGTTTTCTTTTCCCCACCGAACCAAGATGGATCGGTTAGTTAAAAATAAAAATGAGTGGGAAGGCATTCTTTTAAACATAGTGCAAGAGTGCTTTTTTTTAATTAAACAGATGTGTAGGTTGAGGAGGGGCTGGGGTGAAAAAACAGAGGGGGAGGGGCGAAACAATACAGTGGGTGGGGATGAAGCAGCATGATGAGCGGTGGAGAAGCAATAAGATGGGCAGAAGGAGAAGAAACACAATGAGCAGTTGAGAAGCAACACGTCAGGCAGAGGAAGAACATGGGTGAAAAGAGCAACATGGAGTGGGGTAGAAGCAAAAGGACAAGAGGGAACAACACAAGTGTGGGTGAAAAGAGAGAAGCACATGGCTGAGAGAGTAATGAGGATGGGCAAGAGTAAAGCATACAAAGGAGACAGCTGGAAAACAAATGCACTCTTGTGGAGTGCTCAAACAAAAAAGATAAAAGTAGTTCCTTACAAGGGAGCAGAGGAAGAACAGAAGCCAGCCAATAAAAGAAATGGTAAACGCTATGCGACAATACCATAATGAGAGGTACCCTCTCATACAGACCCCCGGGACCACGCTCAACCTTCTTCAACACCACCGTCTACCTCATCGCACCCCCCTCGCCATTGACTCCTTCCACTACATCCTACTCAGCTATCTCAATTTCCACCTTAATGACACAGAAGCAAACTCCACTTCCCTCACTGAGAACATCAGCCTCACCCAACTTGTCACCAAACCCATGCACAAAGCCGAACATACACTGGATGCCATCTTCACTTCTAGTGACAGAATCAATTTAACCCACGTGACTGAACTCACCTGGACTGACCACGTCATCGTCCACTTTACCATCTCCAATTCTCAGGACACCATCTCCAAATACCTTGCAACCCCCAACGGAGTGGGCACAGGCATTCAGCACCGCACAACCCAAGACCACAGCGACCTTGACCTCAACCAGGCCATCCAAAACTTCACTACCTGGATCACCAAATCTGCCAACAGAGTGGCCCCGCTGAAGCCAGCTAAAACCGACAACACCTCCAAGCCAGCGATATGGTATACTACGGAGCTCGGAAACTCCAAACGGGACTTCCACTGATTCAAGAAACAATGGCATGTGACCAAGGACCCCTCCAACAGAGACACCCACAAGGCAGCCCTCAACAACTACCACCACCTCATCAAGGCAGCAAAAAGAGCAGCAATTACTGCCCTCATCAACACTGCAGCCAGCCACACAAAATAACTCTTCAGTATCATCAAGGAATTCTCTAACGCAATAGCCACAGAGACCACCACCCACCCATCCCAGGAACTCTGCAGCACCATCTCAGACTACCTCCACAGCAATATCACCACCATAGATAATAATTTTGACCCTCCACCTCCAGCCTAGACAACATCTCTCAAGCAGCGAACACCAGTCACATGATATACTGTTGGGCCCTGATTACCTCACAGCCATCATGTTATCCATCCACTCTGGGGCACCCACTGACCCAGGCCCCAAACGGCTATCCAACCTTGGAGCCAACCTATTAGCACAGAACTAACCCTCATCCCAACTACCTCAAACAAAATCACCTTCTCGACCCATCACAATTAGGATTCTGGACCAACCACAGTACGGAGAATGCACTGCTCACCGCCACAGATGACATCAGGACCCTCCTCGAGCTAGGAGAATTGGCAACTGTGATCCTTCTGGATCTCTCCACAGCATTTGATACAGTCTCCCACCACACTCTCCTCAACAGGCTCCACAATATAGGCATTCAACAAAACATCTTTAAGTGGGTCTCCTTTTTCCTCTCAGGCTGCACACAGAGCATCCGCCTTCCTCCCTTCACTTCTACACCCAAGAGCATCACCTGCAGTGTATCCCAAGGATCTTCCCTCAGCCCAACCCTGTTCATCATCAACATGATCACCCTTGTAGACTTCGTCAGATCCTACAGACTCAATATAGACTCCCACATGACAATACTCAACTAATCCTCTCACTCACCGAAGACCCCCACAACGCCAAAGTCAAGTTCTGCAACACCATGACCAACATAGCAAAGTAGACGAAAAACAGCTGCCTCAAAGGAAACATTGACAAAACGGAAGTCCTGTTCTTTGGGAAGAACACCTCCATATGGGACCGTTGTTCATTATCCTAATCGTTGCAGCCCATGCAACTTATTGGAGATTGCAGTTTTGTTAAATAAAATCCATTGAAAACTGAACTGCATCTCCTTCATTGCCTGTGTTTGATTGAGACATGTTTGTTTGAGAAAAGGGTAATCTCCATTTAACCATGACACTCCCTGAGATGTCACACTCTTGAGTCCATGCGTAAAGGCTGCCACAAATCACCTTTTACTGTTTGGTTTTTGGTGAGGTGTTGCTTGTGAGCAGGGACTCTTGGGATGACAGTTGCGACTTGCAGTAGGGCTGGTATAGTCGCCTACAAACATAAGTACTGTCATCCTTAAACCAGCAGTCTTGCCTAGAGCAAGAGTGAAACTATGGCGACATACCAGGACAGGACTCTGCGACCCCTCAGATTACACCCACTTCTCTGCTGAGAGTATATTAACCTCATAACCTAACTCACTAAGCATGTGTTCCTAAAAATCTAAAACGACATAATTGGAACCGTTAAATAAGTGCCTTTCCAGTTCATTCTATGATAAAGGAAGGCCCAGATGTCATTAAACACTTGAGGAAATTGACCCTATTAAATCTAGTCGGGGAGCTGGTCTTCCTGCCCTTCTCGAAAGGAAGGGGTGGTCCAGATGTTATTGTGCACCTCAGGAAATTGGCACTTTTAGTATAAGAGCCACACCCCAAAATAACCAACGCAAAATACCATGGATGCCAGTGGCGAGGAGGACCTGCACAGAGCCATTCATTCATCCACTAGCTAGTGAAAACACATCCTGTAACTGCCTGCGCACACCTGCCAGGGCTTGTGCTGGAGGCGGCCCCCAACTCTGTTTACAGAGGCCTGCGCCCCCACACGGGAACGGCAGGATCAGAAGGCAAAATATGAACTTAAGGACGAAGAGTGGGGGCGCAGCTGCAGCAGCCCCGCTGTCCGACAGTGCTCGGATACAATGCACACGCACAGCGGGGTCACTGTCCACTGCTGCCAGCTACAAAGAGCACAGAGCAGCTTCACTGGATAGGGAACACAGCAAACGCACTGTCCCACGCTGCACAGCCATAGGGAACACAGCCCAGCCTCACTGTCCCACACTGCACAGCTATTAGGAACACAAAGGAGCCTAACTGTCGTACACTGTACAGCTATACGGAACACAGAGAAGCTTCACTGTCCTACACGGAACATCTTTATGGAACACCACAACCTTAGTGTCCTACACTGGACAGCTATAGGAAACACAGAGAAGCCTCACTGTCCTGTACGGCAGAGCTATAGAAAACACAGAGAAGCCTCACTGTCCTGTACGGCATAGCTATAGGGAACACAGAGAAGCTTCACTGTCCAACATGGCACAGCTATAGGGAACACAGAGAAGATTCACTGTCCTACATGGCACTGCTGTAGGGAACACAGAGAAGGCTCACTGTCCTACACGGCACAGATATAGGGAACAAAGAGAAGTTTCACTGTCCTACATGGCACTGCAATAGGGAACACAGAGAAGGCTCACTGTCTTACATGGCACAGATATAGGGAACACAGAGAAGCCTCACTGTCCTGTACGGCAGAGCTATAGGGAACACACAGAAGCCTCACTGTCTTGTACGGCATAGCTATAGGGAACACAGAGACGCTTCACTGTCCTACATGGCACAGCTATAGGGAACGCAGAGAAGCCTCACCGTCCTGTACGGCAGAACTGTAGGGAACACAGAGAAGCTTCACTGTCCTACATGGCACAGCTATAGGGAACACAGAGAAGCTTCACCGTCCTGTACGGCAGAACTATAGGGAACACAGAGAAGCTTCACTGTCCTACATGGCACAGATATAGGGAACACAGAGAAGCCACACCGTCCTGTACGGCATAGCTATAGGGAACACAGAGAAGCTTCACTGTCCTACATGGCACGGCTATAGGGAACACAGAGAAGCCTCACCGTCCTGTACGGCATAGCTATAGGGAACACAGAGAAGCTTCACTGTCCTACATGGCACGGCTATAGGGAACACAGAAAAGCCTCACCGTCCTGTACGGCATAGCTATAGGGAACACAGAGAAGCTTCACTGCCCTACATGGCACAGCTATAGGGGACACAGAGAAGGCTCACTATCCTACATGGCACAGCTATAGGGAACACAGAGAAGCCTCACTGTCCTGTACGGTATAGCTATAGGGAATATGGAGAAGCCTCACTGTCATACATGGCACAGATATAGGGAGCACAGAGAAGCTCACTGCCCTACGTTGAACAGCTTTATGAAACACCACAAACTTACTGTCTTATATAGCTTGCTCTGTGGAACCCACACTGCAGACACACTGCCCTCACTGCACACGTGCATGGAACACCCAAATCAGCCTCTTTGTCTAACACTGCCCAACTTTTGGAAACAGCTTCATTGTCCTACACAGCACACATATGAGCACTGCATCCGCACTGTCCTACACTGTTCAGGTATAAGGTGCAAACACAGCAGGCTTATTGTCCAGTACTGCACAGCAACAGAGAACACAGGACAGCTTAATTGTCCTACTCTGTACAGCATTAGGTAACACAGCACCCTCACTATGCAGTGCTGCAGAACCGTAGCCAAAGCACAGAGAAGTCTTACTGTCCTACACGGCAAAGCTGTAGGGCACACAGAGAAGTGTCACTGTCCTACACTGTTCAACTATATGGAACACCAGAGACTAAGTGGAAAGAGATATTTAATTAACACTATGTGTACCGGTGATAACCTTGTAATTCGATTACTTTAAATGAAACACTCACCTTACTTCACAGGTGAGTGTTCATGTGTTCCGATTGGTCACCTTAGCGCTGATGTGTGCCATAGAAATTAAAGGCTTCAAAGAGTAGCCTATCAAGCAAAAAACATACATAAAAACAAAGTAAAGTAAATGAAGGTCTCATCAAGGGATCCCTGTATGAAATGCAAACAGTATTAAGCAGGGCAAAATGCCCTGATAATCGATTCACATCAACTCAATAATTTAAGATGTGCTTGTTGAAGACTTCCCATCCAACTGGGTGATTCTAAAAAAAATGTAAAAATTATGGGGATATCATAAAAATATATTATACTTTTGTGAGGCAAAATCGAAATACAGGCCGACAGCCCGGGTCTAATCTTAGCTCCGTGTGCCTATCTGTTTCGAAAGACAGCGTGACCGCGATGAGCCCAAATAGCAGCACGTCAGCGTGCAAGTAGCCGGGTGTGGATACAATGTATCCCTCCACCCAAGAAGGCCGCTTGGAAGGAAAACGCATTAGTGTTTAAAAAATATCGAGGATCGATCCATCAGTAGAAACATGACAAGATTCGGTACAAAATGTTTAAGTGTGGTCAGCCATGCCAAGTCACATGATGGTGCCACTATGTGTCACACGATTTCAGGTCTCTTCACATGCTCACCTGGTGAGAAGCTGAAATCACACGGTGGCACGGAAGACAAGCTGAAAACCACTGCACAATGTGGCTTTCCAGCTTGTCTTTGGTGGCTGCAAATAACCAATTAAAAGGTGTGAAAACACCACAGGACATCAGTGACTGCCTAAGGGACCCTTTGTTTTTGGAGGAGGCAGGGGAGCTGGTGGGATTGGTGGCAGGATCGGATTGGCAGGGCGGGCAATCGGCCATTCTCCGAAGGGCCTGAGATAAAGGCCAGCTGGTGGGCCCTTTTTTTCAGCTGTTTATAAAATCACTTTTGCTTGGGCCAGCCTGCCCGTTGGCACTTCACCATAAAGGCTGCTGCAGACTTAGAGCAAAGGGTGGAGCTCATTATAGGCAAGTTCAGAGAATGGCTGGCTGATTGGCGCAGTAGGACAATGATCCAAAGAATGGGCACAGAATGTGGTGGGTCTCCTCCCTTCCCAAGTGTCTCAGCCTGCCAGTGAGGCCACTGGGAGTGGCTGTGCTCTTTTAAGCATCATAGCGGGCACTAATGCTACCTGAGAGTGGGGTGAAAAGGGGCTGTGCAGGGAGACAGATTACTATTGGTGGCTATTTAAGAGGCTCTACTTTGGTCTCCAGCAGCAGACAGAAGACCCCCAGGTCCCCACTGCCACCTTGTTACCTTAAAAACTGGGATGGGACTTCTGTTCATCCTTGAACACAAGTAGAAAATAATGCAAATAACATTACAATGCAATGGGTCTCACATTTGCTTGAGTTAGAGCTAATGGTGTTGTAAATTCATAACTGGACTTTTCTTGCTACATAAATTGGTCAAGCCTGCCTCATAATTTGGTCTTTTCCTAGGGTATGATCAGAATACTGTGCATGACCTCCACAGAGTTTTTTCCCCTGTATTAGAATGTTATCAATGTATCATCCAATTTATGTTGGGGCAGTTTTCACAACCACGTGATCTAATGATGATGCCAGATCAAATATAAACTATTTTTTGTAGGAGTGTAAACAATAACAAAAAAAATCACCTATGCGGGCATGCACATAACCCATTGCGTGATAAATGTGTTGTTCAATAAAAGGCAAATCTATCATGGAGAGGTGGCAGCGCAGTATAATTACTAACTAAAAGGGCTGTGTAAGCTATGGACCTTGATCTACTCTTATTCTTAAGATCACTCACTTATTTCGAGGAGCTGCGTTTTATTTCAATAGTCAGGAAGGAGAACAGCTGTTTGAAAGGTGTGACAAATTGATTGTTACCTCCTGTATGTTTTATTCTTTTGGGTAGTCAAAAATGTGAAACAGGACTGGAGAGAAACAAGAAAGTGGCTCGTATTTTATATCTGTAAGGCAAAACAATTTTTACAGCATCTACAAAAAATGCTGGTAAGGATGCTGCCCGTCTCCCAAGGGCTATCACATACTCCAGACTTTCTTCTCCTGCAGTATATAGGCCCTGACCTGGCCACCACAAAAAGAAGGATTTGCATTTTAAAGTGTTTACTCCTCGTCACAAAACATATTGTTCCTTCACATATCTACAGTTTTCAATGCTACAGTTGAATGTTTAATCGGTATAATTCTTGACATTGCAAAAGTCCGGTCCAAACCTTCATCAAAACACTTTGTGGCAAGTATGGAGAGATTAGTGAACGGATAGATAAGTGCAGTTTGCAGTTTTTTTTAAACTAAATGACTACATTTTTAGAAGATGCAAATGGCTAAAGTCCTCGGCAAAGGGAAATGCTGAGTTATAAAAAAAATAAAACAGAAACATGCTTTATATGTCCTCCTGGAAAATACGTATTTACTGCATATCCAAGAAAGGCAACCACTTTCTTTTTATTATAACAAAATTCCCTTGTCTTTTTTAATTAGGATGCATTAGAGCACAAGCAAAATCTATGCGGTACGATGTTTAATCACGACACGTAAAGCCAGATTGTATTGCCCTGCAAAATGGCATTCTTTTACCAAAGCATTGCAACCCAATTCATGTAACAGAATTGAAATGCAAATACATAGCAACATTTCCTGATTCTATGACTCTACTAGGTGAGGATAAAACTTTAATTTCAAACTAAAAATAGCATGTAATTCATCTTCACGAATGATCTGGTCATTTTCCTTCTCGGTTACACTTAGGAATTCCTTTCACATGTCCCCACTCTCATCAGTACATATTTCATAGAATATACCATAATATGTGTTTTGTGGATGAGGGAAGCACTCACAATAATAACAGGTGTGAAATATACCCTCTCAGTGCGGATTCTCTGATAAGGCTTCCAAGGTCTGTCCTCCCCTTTGGCTGCGAGGGATTAACAAATGAGGGAGCAGAAGAGAGACAAAGCAAGGGAATAATTTAGAGGTACTATGCAAAGAACATTGTGAATGAAATGACACCTAAAAATGTATGCCACAGCAAACGGTGCAACGGTGAATTGTGGGAAGCTTGCTTCAGTCGATCCTCTGAGAGGATTTATCTTTAAAGCAAGTTACAAGAAAAAGAAAAACAGAAGCACTCTGCTGCATCATACCAAAGCAGGCAGATATTCATTATGCTTTTAATCCCGGATTTTTCTTTCACATATCATTGTTATTAGATGCTATCCACTGGTTCAATTGAAACAAAGACTACAAGTCCCAGAAGGCACCACTTAAAAAAATGTAATGGACCAATATAGTACGCATTCTGTACCAAGTGTGTGCCTGCTACATGTCACAGAATGAGTAAACAACAGCAAAATGTGGTTATTTAAATACTTCATCATGCATAACTGCTTTAATCTGTTAGATTTGCTGCAGGATTTTCTTTCAGAGAGCAAAAAAAGAATGTTGTTGCCCTGGCTGGTGAGGCACAGCAGCCACTTTCTTGTGTGTCTCAGACTGCAACGGTAACACCATGTCTCAGCTGGAGAGAAAGTTTGGTGTCCAGGCCGTGGCACACTGCAGAGCAATATGACCTTTCCCTTACCGCAAGTAAAGACCGGGGTGAGCTCTGCATCTTCAGTATGCCACGTTTTGAGGAGCAAAGGGGTATCTCATGATAAAGAGCTGCACTTTTCATCAGCAGTCCTGGTACATAGAAGAAGGCCTTGTACTAAACATTACCACCTAAATATACTGGTCGTTGGCAAACTCTGACCTCGCACCACAGAAACAGAGCCACGTGAAGGCAAAACGGAACCCAGAAGGGAGGAGGGAGGAGGGGCTATCACATGCTGTAACAGGAGGAAGAGTGACTAGTGTGATGGCCAATAAAAATGTTCTCTTAGTGAAGTCCCCTGGACGGGAACTTAGCACACAAAAGGAGGGACATTTAGCACGATGCACCAATAAAAGTCAAACATTTAAGACAAGCACAACAAAGAACAAATGGAAAGAGTAGGCATGGTTAAAAGCCCATATTAAATACAACATGTCTTGCAGACAGCGCTGTGCGCTGCTAAGCTCAACCTAAAAATGAGCAGAAAGAAAAATGTCTTTGACAATACAAAACAATTTGTTTTTAAAACTTTGCTGTGAAAAACATTTGTTTTGGGACAAAATTACAAAGGGACGGGAGAATAGACATGGCAGGAGAGTAAGAAAATGGATTGAGCGAGGAGTGTAATGTGGAGAGAGACAAAATGAGAAGTGAGGCAGCAGAGTGGAGAAACATGACAAAAATATTGAAAAAGGAAAAAAATGATAGGGAGAACGAGAGAAGTGTACACGGCAAGTAAGAAATGGGTATAGAGATAGAGAGAAAGAAAGGCATTTGGAGTGAATTGCTACAGCTTCACCAGATTCAGATCAGGTCTCTACCCACAATACACAAGACATTAAGTACCAAGCTGTATGCAATCCCCAAAGACATCACTTGCAGAGAGACTCCTGAATGACAGCCAAAAGAGGAAGAGCCCTGTTTCCTTGAGGGTGAATAGAACCCTCCAGACACAAAGGATGCACATGATTCTCTAACTCATGGCTCAATATAATACAGGACATTCAGGGATCTTTGGGAGGGGGGCCGGGGGGGATAGAGTAAGGGACCAATAGGTCACTAACAAATTCAGGCACCAGAGGTGGATAAATATATAGTCCTGAAGATCAGGTGAGGAGACCTGTGGGTGAGGTGCAGTGGAATAATGGTGTATTTAGTCTAGGCCAGTATTACTGACCCCATGAGCTTAGAAAGCTTAATTTATCAGAGATTTCTTCCAAAATTACTCTTGATACTAAGCAATGTTTCATGGAAGGTCATTAGCCACAAAAGTGGGGCACTTTTTCTTTCAGTGCCCAGGCCTAATTTTGTTCCCAATCCGACCCTGATTGGTGAGGATAAGAGTGCCTCTTAGGTAGCTCTCAGTACGAGGCCCTTTCACCTCCCAAGCCCTCCCCCCAACATAGTGAAATTTATTTGTAAGTTGGCAGGTATGCTATGTATACATTACAGTCTGGTCATATTGCGAATTCAAAACACACGAATGTTGCAAGGATAGTGATGGATCTCGCCGCCAAGACCTGGAACACCCTCCCCCTTCACTTACGGCAGACCAAGGACCTGCTGACCTTCAGGGGACACCTCAAGACCTGGCTGTTCGTGCAGTAGCAATCCCCCCCCCCCAAGCGCTTTGAGACCCTCGCTGGTAAGTAGCGCAATCTACAAATGTACTGATTGACTGATTGAGTGGGAACATTACATGAGTTTGCCACAGACTGTTTGAATGTGTGTAGATTGTGGTCTGATCACACTGTAGGTTGAAGAATGAATCAACTGTTGTAAAAACATACAGTGATGTGTCAATAGATGTAAACCTTTTTTTGGGAAGATTGACATGGTACATCTCAATATGACTTGACACATATACCTAATGGAATCATACAAAGGAATGCAATTAATTCCATATACACATTTGAATCTAATATAAGTATGAAGCATACAATAAAAAACCATGTGAAACATGTAATTTAATACAGGTCTATGACGTCTTAGTAAGTTATCCACTGTTAAAATGCACTACTTTAAGGCATATTTCTTCATATTCATTTAGACCATTGTTCACTGTGTCCAAAATATGTATCCATTTGCACTCTCTAAGGGTGAGGGTGGCACTGGGATTTCCACCTTTAGGCGTGTGCGTTGCTTTCTCAAGAACCAGCCCTGGTTTTACTAGTCTGATGTTTTGCAGTCCTGACATATTCAGCCAGGTGCGCTCCCTGTCTTTTACAACACACCCGGCAGCAGTGCTGTAGTATTCTTGATTTTATCATTTGTCTTCTTCGTTTCACACAGACTAAGTCACGGGTCACCTCAACATATAGATCACGTCAGTGCTATTGTAATTTGTGAAATCCTTCAGACGGAATCTTCTCCCTTTGATTGTGAATTATTTTGTCTCCTGTGTCTAGTCACAAGCTTTGCACCTACCAAATTTAAAATGGCTCACAATGGCTGTCTATGTTTAAGTGTATGTGCATATTTGGCTGATCAGGAGATCATAGCAAAGCCCTAACCCCTAAATCCTTGATGCTTCTGTCTCTCTTGTAGGCATATAAATGTTTCTCTGATGTATCTAACTCATCCTGGCAGTTGTGTGTTCATGCCATTTTTCACTAGCTAATGGATGAATGAATGACTCTGTGCTGGTCCTCCTTGCCCCTGGCATCGGTGGTATTTTGCGTTGGTTATTTTGGGGTGTAGCTCTTAGAGTAACAGTGTCAATTTCCTTAAGTGCACAATAACATATGAAATTTCCATTTATTATGAGAACAGGCAGGAAGAGCAGTTCCCCAACTGTATTTGATAGGCTCAGTTACTGTAGTGTTTAGTATCTGGGCCTTCTTATATTATTGAAATAATTGGAAAGGCAGTTGTTGGACGGATCTAGTTATGGTTTTTTAGGTTTTGAGTTGCATATGCTTAGTCAGTTAGACTATGGGGATAATACGGTCTCAGCAGAAAAGTGACTGTAATCTGAGGGTCCAAAGAGTCCTGTCTGGGTAGCTCAACGAACATTTTCAAGTCAGTAAGTTGTGTACTGGAGGGTAAAGCACTATCTTTTTTGCAATGCTACCTTTTTATAGTATATGGTCTCTGAAGGCTATGAAACAGTAGAGGAGAAAAAAGGTTTAGCAGTGACAGAAAGGTTTGAATTTGACAAAAACACGGTTTCAGGTAGAGCCTATCGGACAGCCTGCACTGTCTGGTTGCAAAAGACATAGGAGCATATTTTACAAAAAGGCAGCTCCAACCAGTCCCCCACCCTGGGTCATGTTTACAAAGTGACACAATGCTAGGATTGCGTCACTCTGTAACCCCTGCACCACATTATACCTGCATCAGGGATGATATATGCAAGGGGGGCGTTTTCTCCCGCAGGGAGGCCCAAAAACTGGCACGGTGAAATTGACAAGATTTCACTGCGCCATTCTTACATCATTTTTGTTAAAGTGACTCTAGTGCATTAACCTATGGGCCTCCCTGTGCTTTGCTGGACTAGCGCCAACAGTTTTGGAGCTAGTCCAGCACAGTGCCACAATAGCGTCAAAAATTGTCCTAACATGTGCCATGGTGTGCTGTATTGTAAATACAGTGCTATCATGGTGTCATTAGGGGGGCGCACGCCGACCCAAGGAAAATGGCGTATCGGAGCCGATGCGCCAGTTCCCTGTAAATATGCCCCATATTGTGGGTTTACTAAGAACTTGCAGGGGCTTGAAGCCCCCCATTGTTTACCATTAGTTGGCTTTACTGTCACTCTTATTTTGCTTGCTTTATCTTGGATAGCTTTCCTTGTTTCAGCCTGTCCATCTTGTGTATGTACTTATCATGGAGCACACCACCTCATCATCTCTTTGATTGGCTGGCTGGTGTGCTTCATCTCCTAACCTTTAGGAAGCAATTTTTTTCAATTTGTTTAAGCACTCAGTGAGAATGCATGTGTTTTCCAGCTGTCTTCTTCATGTTTTTTTCCTCTTGCCCCCCGTGTTGCTTTCTCTCAATTTGTTTCTCTACTCCCCACCCGCACTCATGTTGCTCCCTCTTGCCCATGTGCTTCTCCTAATGCTCTATGTTCCTCTTTTTCCCTTGTTCTCCCCCTGCTTGCTGTGCTACTTCTCCCCTTCCTGTTGAGATTGCTTTACGCTCACCCCCTGTGTTGTTTTATCACCCAACCTTCTCCCCAACCCACTCATGTTTTAAAAGAGCACTTTCACTTTCCTTTTTTTTAACCGATCCTGGAGGGAAGGCCCGAGGGAAGGGATGTTGATTTGATACTATCAGATAACACACCTGCCAAGTATTTTAGTTCCTGCTCCATCTGGTGCAGGAGGCCCATACTCTTCTGGATGGCCTTGGGGAGTACCTCAAAACCCTTTACCAATGACTGTGAGGTACAGGCGTTGCAGGTAGCAGCTTTCAATGACAGATTGTTTGCCCAAAAAGATTTGTTTAGTGCGCTGTACATGTTGCACTTAACTGAATCTGTTGGGGAACAGTCATCAGGGTTTATGGCAGTTCTCCCAAATAATGGTGCTAGGGTCAAACCCAACGTTAAAGCTGCGGGAAGCACATTCTCCCCCCTCAGGTAGAGCATATGATTTATGGTAAAATCTAGGTATTGCCACCTCATCCTTATTTGCTGTGTCTGAAGGTGAACTCCTTCACCTTTTTGTGGAATAGTAAATACAGTCTAGGGTTGTTGTCATATTGGGGGGAAAACCCCTCCTCTTCCTCTTGGACTGAAGTATGCTAAAAATTCAAGTTGTCCCTTATTAGCTCCAGAAACTAAACTAGATTAACCTTCGCTATATATTTGCCTGATTCAGGGACTTGAACAACACTTCCCGGAGGTGTCCGTGAAAGCAGCCTTGTCTTTAGATGACCTAGGGCCAGATGTATGATCACGGCCCATTGCGATTCGGTAATAGCGATTTTTAAGAAATCGCTATTACCGACTCGCAAAGGGCCATGTATCACATTTGCGAATCTGTAATAGCGATTTCTTTAAAATCGCAAATGCTATTACCGAATCGCAAATTGCAATACCGGCCCCATTCGCAGCTATGGGCCTGTTGGCCCATAGCTGCAAATTTTTTGCATTTCCAAAATTGCGATTTCTGAACCAGAAATTGCAATTTTGGAAATGCAAAAGGCCAGGGTGCTGGGGGCCTAAGGCCCCCTCTCCTGCACCCCAATTCTTTTTTTTTTTAACATGTAAGGTACAAAAGGGCATGTGTGCTTTACATGTTCAATTTAAAAATGCAGTTTTACTGCATTTTTAAATTTTGCACCAGGTTACCACCTGGTTGCAGATCATGGTATTTTGCATGTGCAAAATACCATTCTGCGAAAAATCGCAATTTGCGATTTTTTGCAGCATTGCCTTACGACCTGGATTTTGCGAATCACAAAATCCAGGTCGCAACGCAAAAAATCGCAATGTTTGTGATTTCTTCTTTGTGGTCTGCGAATGCCTTTCATGCATTGCAGACCACTATTTTGCACTCGCAAACGGCCGATTTTACCGTTTGCGAGTGCAAAATATTTTCATACATCTGGCCCTTAATCCCTTTCCTTGCTTTGTCCTTTTGCATAGAGGTTTGATCTTTGGACACCGCTTCCTCAACCATGGTGTAAACTTGTGATGCAAAGAGAAGCACAGGACTCCCTGATCTGTCCGCACATTCCTGCTCGGAGGGAAAGAACAAGCCTGTGTTAGGCATTTATTCTACTGGGCCTCCACCCTTGGCCTGGAGCCACTGGAGGCCTGTTTTGAAAATCCTGAGCCACTACTGGTTCCTCTGTCACTTCCCCAGCTCCCGGAGATCAATAGCAGCAGGCACAGGGGAGCTCAGGAGAGAGAAATAGAGAGACTGAGAGAGCCAGTGAAGGCTGGTTGGAAAGGCAGGTGGTGAGGAAGGGGGAAGTGAGTTGGGCTGGTCTGAGCACTTTTACCAGGGCTCTTTCGTTTCCCTGCCCGGCCTTGGAAAGAAGCATGACCACCAGGGGCAAGAATAGGAGGTAAGCAGAGACAGAAGCACAGTGCAGGGGTGGGGAAACAGAAACTGGAGCAAATAGGGTCGGAATGGCAGCAGGCAGGAGCCGGAGAGAGGGGAAAAGAAAGCGAGGCAGGCCTTGACCTGGCTGCTGGAGTAATAAAAAAAGAGCATGCACACATTACGTAGGTGGCCCACAGGTTGAAGGTGGCCTAATCCCAAGGGGAGTCCATGTTTTGAGCCATAATTGAGGGTACTGGGACTTAACCAGCAATCTAAACATGCATAGTGGCTAAAACACAGAATTTGCTCACAGTATCCTCTGACATGTGGAACACTTGCCAGTTATCTAGAACGAAGAACAGCAGAACAATAAGGAAAGACCTGGTCCAGAGGACTGTGAACAACTAAAGGGGATAGGAAGGAATGTGCATCATGGGATCTGTCGGAAGCTTCATGCTTTTGCCAAGCCCCTAGAACGGAAAAGATTTTATTACTGAGTTCTGTGCACCGAGGATGTGTTAGTCCTTAGAAGCAGGAGCAGACTAGAACAAGATAGGCCCACAGGGGAATGCACAGATTTCAGGTCTGACCATTTTTAGGTCGAAGCCTACCAAACAGTGCAGCTGTTTGGTTTGCTAAAGATATCTTGGAGACATTCAGAAAGCTGACCTAGGAATGCAATCCACCCATTGACTACCATTTGCTTTATGGTTTGTAACTTACCTTTTCTTGCTTTCTCTCTGCTGGCTTTATTTGCTTTAGGCTGTCCAGCTTGAGTTTGCCCCTCCCATTGCCCAAACCTTGTTTACTGTATTCTTCCACAAACTCGCTTTCTGTAAACAGGACTTTAAATCTTGTTCTTATCTTATCCCATTTGCTGTGCATTCATAGATAGAGGTCAAATGTCAGGCTCTGTTTTTTCTAGCACAGAACAAAACACTGCTAATGTTTCAGAAAATATCAGAATTAGTATAAATGAAGCACTTTTTTGTAATTCTGAAGTGTGGAAACAAATATTTGAATACGATCAAAACACATCAATGCATTAAAAGATGCCATTTCCACACACGAGTAAAACCCTATTTCGATGCAAATGTAATGATAATTTCAGTTGAAAATGTATTGTCTGTAATGGCAGTGCGTTACCACACCATGCATACTCCACACTACACCACTCCACTCCAGTCTATGCCCTTCCTCTCCATTTTATGACACTTCACTCTACTCTGCGACATGCCACTCCACTTTCCGCCCCCACTCTAAAACACTCTGCGGCATGCCACTCAACTCCACACTACTTCAATGTATGCCACTCCACAAACCACAGGTCACTCCATTCCACACCCCTCCACTGCACACCACTAGAATTTACCCCACCCCACTCCTATCTATCCCACTCCACTCCACACCAGTGTACCCCAATCTTTCCCACTCCACTCAACCTACCCCACTCTACTCCAATCTACCCCACCCCAATCTGTCCCGCACCACATAACCCAACCTACCCCACTCTACTCCAATCTACCGCACCCCAACTTACCCACCCCAATTTGTCGCACACCACTCCAATCTATCCCACTTTCAGCTACCCCATTTCAATCTACCCCACTCTAGACCAGTCTACCCCACTCCACTCCAGTCTACCCCACTCCACTACGATCCAATCTACCACACTCCACTACAATCTACTGCACTAAAATCTACCCCACTCCACTCTACCCCATTCTACCCCACTCCACTCCAATCTACCCCACTCCACTCCACTCTACTCCTCCACTTCAGTATACCCCACTCCACTCAAGCTAACCCAGTCCACCCACCCCACTCCACCCCGGTCTACCCCACACCACTCAAATCTACCCCAAGTCAATCTTCCCTACTTTAACCCAGTCTACCCTGCTCCACTCCACTCCAATCTACCCTAATCCACTCCACTATGATCCAGTCTACCCCACTCCATTACAATATACCCCACTCCAATCTACTCTATCCCAATCTACCCCACTCTACTCCAGTCTACTCCACTCCACACCAATCTACTCCACTCTAACCCACTCCACTCAATCTTACCCAATCAAAATCACCCCATTCTAATCTACCACACTCCACCCCAATCTAGTGCAGTCTACTCAAATCTACCTCACTCTGCTCCAATCTGCCCAACTCCAATCTACCCCAATCCAGCCACTCCAGTGAATTCCAACCCAGCCAACTCCACTCCAATCTACCTGACTGCAATTCAATCTGCCCCCACTCCACTCTACCCCACTTTACTCTACCCCAGTCGAATTTATCCCACTCCACTTTAAACTCCACTGCAATCTATCCATCTCCTCTCTATAACCTACCCCACTTTACCACAATCTATTCTACCCCAATCTACCACAATCTACCCCACCACACTCCAATCTACCACACTCCAATCCACTCAATCTACCACACTCCAATCTATCCTACTCTACTCTACCACTCTCCATTCCACTCTGCCCAAATCTATTCCATGCCACTTCTCTCAAATCTACCCTACTCCACTCCAATCTTACCCACTACACCCCAATCCATCCCACTCCAATCTATCCCACCCCAATCCAGCCTACATCTACCCCTCCTCAATCTATGCACCCCAATCTAACCCACTCGAATATGTTCCTATCTACTCTGCTCCAATCTACTCCAAGCCACTCCTATCTACCCCACTCTAACCCAATATACCCCACATTGCCCTACTCCACCACACCCTGCTGCAATCTACCCCACCCCACTATACCAGACATCAATCCACCCAACTCCAATGTCCCCAATCCTCTCCAATCTAATCCACTCCAAACTACCCCACACCAGTCACCACTCTTCAATCTACCCCTTTACAATCTACGCCACTCCAATCTACGCCACTCCAGTCTATGCCACTCCAATCTATGCCACTCCAATCTACGCCTTTCCATTCCAATCTACCCTACTGGAATCCACCTAATCTACCCCACTCCACCCTATTCTGCCCCACTACCCTCTACTCCAATCTGCCCCACTCCACTCTTCCCCAATTCATCTCACTCCACTCCAATCTACCCCAACCCACTCTTCCCCAATTCATCTCACTCCGCTCCAATCTCAACTTCACTCCAGTCTGTCCAACTCCACTCCACCCCAATCTACCCCACTCCAATCTACCCACTCCAGTCCACCCAATGTGTTACGCTTCATTCTACTCTACCTAATCTACGCCACTGCACTTCACTCCAGTCTACCACATCCCACACAAATCTACCACATGCCACTCAAATCTTCCCCTGTCCAGCCCACTCTAACCCACTCTGCCCCAATCCACCCAACTCCAGTCTACCCTACCTTACTCTACCCCAAATTATCCTACTCCAGTCTACCCGTTCCAGTCTGCTCCACTCCAATCTACTCTAATCTACTCCATTCCAATCTACTTCACTCCACTCTACCCTGCCCTAACCCATTCGTTCCCACTCCAGTCTACCCCACTCCAGTCTACCTCAACCCACCCCACACCATTCTATCCAACTACACACCATTCTACTCCACTCCATTCTACCCCACTTCACTCCAGTCTACCCCAGTCTACCCCACTCCAAACAACCTCAGCCCTATCCATCTCACTCCAATCTACTCCACACAAATCTACCCCTCTCCACTCCAATCTACCCCTTTCCTCTGCACTCCACTCTTCACCAATCTACCCCGCTCCACTCCAATCTACCCCAATAAACCCCACTCCAGTCTGCCTCTCTCCACTGCAGTCTACCCCACTACACATTAATCTTCCCCACTCCCCCATCCTACCCCACTCCACTCTACTCCAATCTTCCCCAATATACCCCACTCCAAATTACCCTTATCTACCCCTACTCCGTTGCATTCTACTTTACTATAGTTCACCCAATCTACCCCACTCCAATCTACCCTACCCACTACACTACACTCCACTGCAAGCTAACGGACTCTACTCTGGTCTACCCCAGGGTGCAGCGCCACTTTTCTTAAATCAGGCCCCAAGTGTGAAACAAGGGTCATTGGCAGGATGGCGGACTCCACGAAGGATTCTACTCCTAGACCGTCCAACTCATTGGGTGCATGTCACCGTTTGCCATACAATTTCAGAGCCACACTAAACATGTTTATATTTTCGAGGCGTGCAAGAACAAATACCTATAGTCACACAATGTTTGAGTCTATAATTTGTGTAAAAAGTTAATGAGACCAACAATAAAATATCAGGTAAATACTTCCAAAGGCCGAAAAGACACGTTCTTAGAGAACCTTTAAAACAACCACCACAGCAGGTGCTGAAGAGTATCTAACAGAGGAAAATGTGGGCAAAACACAGAAAAGTTAAAGCAAAGAAATAAGGTCTTGGCCAGGGATCTGGTTAATAGAAAACAG
The DNA here is from genome assembly GCF_031143425.1 of Pleurodeles waltl. NCBI lineage: Eukaryota > Metazoa > Chordata > Amphibia > Caudata > Salamandridae > Pleurodeles > Pleurodeles waltl. Next base: position 415,183,075 of record NC_090448.1, on the reverse strand, counting down.
GTGCAACCAGGACTACTAATAATTTAGCAAAATGTTTAGTCGAATGAGTCTGTAGAGTACAGATATCGGGACAGAGCTTTTGATGAGAAATTACATGAATCAAGTCCAATGATCACACTCCTTTTACAAACCTATCAGAGACCAACATCCCTCTCAAGTTCACTTTCACAATTCCACTTATGTTGTGTGCATTCTTATTAAATAATACCCATGTTAAGGCATTCTGGTCTGGATTCTTGTGTATTCTTTGTTATCCCAGCAAAAATAAGAGCCAGACTTTCAAAAGGTTAGGCTGCACCCTGTTGCTTGAAAAATACACAGTGCTGTATTAAGCAAATGGGATAAAATTGTGCAGTGCTGTATTGAGTCACAATCATACAAGATGTAGTGATCTTTTGGTAATGCAGTGTTAGTCCAAGGTTAAAGCTTTGCCCATGGTCAAACTGACCTATATTGGCAGGGTCCCTGAAGTTAGGCAGCTTTGCAGTTGAGGTATTTTCCGCATAATTCTGGATTTGTCAAGTGACCCATCGCCTGGGGAATTATTTGCAGCTTTTAATTAAAAAAAAATAGTTTCTATCTTAACGGATCAAAAGTTGTTAAAATGCAGCCACGTGTTGCTGCCAACTGACAAACTCTTCACAAAGGTTGCCTGTTCTTTTTTCTGTCGCTTTTTTGTTATATTTCGGTGTTAAACTGATGCTAATGAGGCAATACCTTTGCCCAGATGTGCTAACCTGTAGAAATGATAAAATAATAAAGTAAAACTTTCTCCAAATATCCTGCATTACTCCACAGAATTCAGCTTTATTTGCCACATAATTTAGTCAACCCTGTCACATATTTTGTCCTCTTCTGCTACATAATCCTAGTGACCCTGTCAGTAGGGCAAACTGACAGTGCCAGATGGCTGGTCTGATAGGTCAGTGTGTGGGCTGTTTTTATGGCTGTTTGTAGATCTGCTATATGGTCTAGTAGACCAGTTTTTACTGTTGTTTTTCTAATGTTGCCACCAACAGTGCCTGTAACAAAATCAAACCCTGCAGTCTACGTTGCAAAACACATACACAGTGTGTCTTTAGAAGTGCAAAACTGTCCCAGTTTACAAATGTAGGCCATTTATTTAACTATCTGATTCACCAATGTAACCAATGTTATTATTTTATACCGGTGCTAAGGCCCAGGACCTATTTTCTGTCCCAGGCCGACCGTGGCTTTGCCAGTGAAACAAAGCCGAGCAAGCAGTGTCTTGCTTGAGATTTACACTTGAGGCACACCTTCCAGCAGACATTTCCCCTCACAGACAACCGCTAGGGTGAGTAGCATAAAATATGTAATTTCACAGAAATCACACATGGTCTACATAGAATTAATTCATATTATTGGACTTCTCTGTTGTATGCGCCTTGCTTCATTTGGCTTTGTGTAGAATCCTATGGGATGTTTGCAATGGCACTGCCCCATGATGTCTATTTTGTAAAACCAGCAGTTCATGGCCTGCAACACAATGCTAGAGTTGGACTGGCTTATCGGGCAATCAGGCAATGCACAATAGGCTGGTCTGAGAGGTCAGTATGTGGGGTGGTTTTTGGGCTGTTTTGGGGCCTGATTTATGATCTTCTGGGCCGGTTTTTAGGTTGACCATAGCAGCGCAAAAGCGCTACTTTTCGATGTGTTGTTAGCTATCTGTGGGCTTTAACCACGCCCACCTCACACCCATCACTTTCATTGGTTCTTGGGCTTGCCTTGCAAAAATCACTTGATGTCATTGGTAAATGCTATACTTTTGTCCCTCCTTGGGGAAGTTTTGTTACCATCTTGCAGGTTGACCCTGTTACGTGGATTATTGCACCATTGCCGATATACTTCAGTGAGGGCGAACTTCTTTTTTATTTTGTCCCTCCCTTTGTTCTTCATGATCATGGCCTTTGAAGTTGCAACAGCGCAAACTCGATCTGCTGGATTGGAGCGCTTTGCATCACCACCAGTTAAGTCACCTACTTCCCTTTCTGCTGCTCTCATTCTTTACTGTGACCTTCAGAACACATCAGCCACTACAAATTGGCATTAATTTAATCCTCTTGGAATTCTGAAACAGCATTTCCCACTCGTTTTATTACACTTGTGGTGCCTGCTTCACGCCCTCTGCACTTCCCATTTTCTGACCCTGAAAACACATTTACCACCCTACTTAAAACTGTTTCTCTTTAACACGGGTACTGCAATCAAGAATGGCATGAAATCTTCCATTGATTTGTTTCTTTATATCTACTGCCACCTAGTTCTGGTGTGTGTTTGCATTGTATTCTTTGTCGTCATTTTGCTGGTCATTCAAAAGCTGTAGGTCGATCAGTCCTTTAGAACTGCTTTAAATTTTTTGTGCCACATACTAATTAAAACAAAGTTCCTGGTGCATTCTTGGGATGGAACCGACTTAAAAGATGCAATGACAGCATTTATTCCTTATTGAAGGTCCGACGTTTCGGTAAAACAGTAAAAAGTTAATTGATTTGTCAGCAAGTATGATTTTTGTTGTAATGCTGTTGCCCAACAGCAGTGAGTTTTTGCATTCATGTCACAGTTACTCTATCATTCGTGTGCAGTTAAGGGTGGGGGTTTATTCATTATTTTTTTTATTCACTTCTTTTTTAAATAGTGGCAGAGCCATGGTGTAGCTTTTTATTTGCCCAGTCATCTTGTGAGATTCTGGTGTGAACAGTGATGTGGCTTAGATAAGGACGTTTTTTGTGGGTCCAGCGGCTGCCTTGGGCAAGCTCACTATATGGCTTTTTTGTAGTTGCATGGCACTGCTTTTATTTTTAGTTACAAGAACCACTGGTGGTGCCAAACAAAGTTGGGTGATCAGGTCTTAAGTGCACCACACATAGAAGAAGGAGGTAAATGGAAGTGCTATAGTTATATGCAGGGCCACTGGAATTAGGTGGCAGGAAAAGACCAAATTATGAGGCAGGGCTGGCTAAGTTTATGTGGCAAGAAAAGTCCAGTTATGCTTTTACAACGCCAATAGCTCTAACTCAAGCAAATGCGAGACCTATTGCATTGCAAATGCTTGTTACTGTTGATTTCCCTGGTATTAGAACAAACATTGCCTGAAACAAACTCAAATCCATGCAATCTTCCATAACTTGCAAAACTCTTATACATCGTGTCTTTACAAGTTAAAAAATTCTCCCAGTTTGAAAACCTAGGCCACTTTTTTATCTATCCATTTCAGCAATTAGAACCACTTGTATTTTGGTGCCCATGCCTATTTTTCATCACAGTTTGACCCTTCACAATGCTGTTTCAGTGTTGTGTTCGCATCAACTTTCTATGCACCAATCTGCGTACTGAAGTTGATTGATATAGGTGTTTGTGCCATTTTGCATCACTTAGCACCCTTCTGTTTCACACTAGTGCCTGCTTTAAAGTGAAGTAAATCTGACCCTCTGTCGCAAACTGGATTCCTTATTTGCGTAACATTTTTTGAGTTGTTATTAATGTGGCAAATCACGGATCACACAAGGGCTCCATATGAAAAATACATTTGATATATACCTAGGAACTTCAAAATGCATAATTGGATATATTTTAAGCTAAAAGGCCACCCATTTCAAAGCTGGAAGATGCTTAGGTACTACCATTACATTTTGTACTCAAGTAATGTGCAATCATTTTTGCATTTGGTTAATTCTAATTTTAATCTCCCCTGGTACTACCCAGACAGAACAGTTTAGTGCTCTCATGTTATGCCTTTACTATTTGTTCTCAGGATTATCCTGGAGGTCCCTGAGCCGGCGTCCAATCACAATGGAGGACAGCTGCTCTTTGGCTACGACGGCTTCCTGTACATCTTCACCGGAGATGGGGGGCGAGCTGGAGACCCCTTTGGAGAGTTTGGCAATGCCCAGAACAAGTAAGTGACGGAAATTAAAAGGGCCTGATCTTTCCCATAACAGGAAAATCTAAAATGTTGGATCAATTGTGTCACCAAGGATCTTCACATGATTTGGATTTGTAGTGATCTTTAGGAATTTTGAATGAATAATACATCATTCCATTACAAATAAAGAGGTTTATGTGGGGTGTGAAGGAAAATAAACAGGTATAAAGGAAAGGCAATATGGTGTGAAATTTGTGACACGAGGTGGAAAAAAGGCAAAAAAAGCAACAAATAGAACAGATACAATCTGGCTATCTATAATCAGGTATAGGATAGGATAGGATATAAATAGGTGTGAAAGTTGTACCCATAAGCAGGGTTAGGACAAACCAGCAGAAAACCTAGGTACTCTAGTGGTAAGTCTAACAGTTACCGGCAAGGAGTTACCACATTAATAGGTAGCAGTGGTTACAAAGTGCACGTCCTGAAGAACAGTGTTGTGGTAAAAGTAATCATAGCATGATACTGAAACACACAAATATAAAGTCTAAGTGATTGAATAGACAAGTCGTCTTCAACTGATTAGTTAGTACTAGTGATTCATTGACAAAATGTCTCAAGTGATCACAAAAACTCTTGAATGGAAATTCATACAAAGAAGAAGCTGGGAGCCAGAACTTGTTTCATCCTTGAAAAGCTTTTTCAAGGATGCAGGCAGTACCAGGCAGGAATGTTTGGGCAACCCAAAAAGAGACCTACATGCTACTGTAGAAGGATAAGAGTCCTACTCTGAAGCGTAGTAATGGTAGCCCATGACAGAATGTAGACACTACAGCAGTAGGTCTGAGGGGCCTACCAAAAGCTGTGTAAGGTAGACACAGGATTCACCCTAACAACTCAAATAGAAGTGGGCCAGTGGGCTCTCCTGTGGTACTCACACTCCGAGACACCAATACATTTAGGTGACAAAAGTATGATACTTACTTGTTTTATAGGTGATTCAGATTCCTGTTGGGGGGAGTGGGATGTAGAGGGACAGAGATTTTCACAATTGACCTTTTCTTGGCTCTAGCAGGCCCGATCAAGAAAGTGGTGACACCATGTCAATATTGTTTTGCTTAAATGTACTTATGCATTTTAAATTTATCCATATATGAAGGGTGATTTTATGTTAATGTTTGGTCACAGTTAGTGATTCACGCATTATAGATAATCTTAGTTAGAGTGTGCTCACGGTAGGTTAGCCATATTTAATGACGGCCTCTGTTTGACAACTCATGCTAACCTTTGGATTACCTTTGGAGGCTGTATGTTATTTCGCTGTTTCTCTCATTTGAGGATCCACTCTCTAAACTGTCATAGGTTGAATAAAGAATTGTCTGTGTTCTGTTTCATGAGAAGTGTTTATTATTGATGGTTTCACCAGAAGTGAATAATGTGTTTCTTACACTTTTACGTGGGATGGCCTGACCCTGAAGTATCATCCTATATGAGAGATCTCCTGAAGGCCGTGTAACTGTGAACTTTCTTAGTGTGATACCTGGGAAGGAGGCTGACACCTCAGTATCTCTAGATGCTGTCTTTTGATTGGCGCCTTCATCTTTGGAACCGTTTGGAGTTGTACTTCACTTTAGAAATCATATGTTTAGTTGTGCACTGCTGAGATAGTTATATTCATATTGTTTCCCCTGCTCCTGATATGGGATGCCACTCTCTATTTTCTTGAGACTCCACGTCAATTTCGTCCCTGCTCAAAGAGTTAGACTCACAAGCAAATTCCTTTCTCAGTTTCTGACTGCATCTTAATTTGTTTCTGCCTTTTAGAGGCTTTACTTGCTAACACCTGCTGGTCTACATTTCCTCAATTTTATTTGAATCCTCAGTAGGGCATTTCCCTTCAGGAAAAACTTACTTAATTTGACTTGCATATACTGATCTTTAAATAGCTTGCTTTTGTATTTTCTAATCGACATGCTTTACATTATACCAAACTATGCTGTAATGAGGTGATCATTGATTTATGACTAATCTGAAACGATTTACGTTTCAAGTTTGCTAATCTTCTTATAAACCTTCATGGTTTGCCAATCTACTCCTCTCCGTCATTATTATGGAGCCTAATGTGCTTCACTGTCATTAATGTATTGTTCGTAAACTGATGTTTAGGCTCAATTCAAAGGTTCATCCACTTAAGTGCAGCTTGTACATCAATTTGGTCCAACGATTTGCTTGGTGCAAACCCATCCCATGTTGCTTCTGAAGGCCCGACAGTATGACATCATTCAGTAACTACCCTTTACCTAAATGCCCAGGTTGGATGCCATGGCTTGGGAATTACTACCTACCCGCAGTCATGCCTTAGTGGTTAGAGTCTTCCTTGGTGTGGGTCGAGCCTGGGAGGAGAGAGAGAAATGGAAGAAAACAAAATCATGCAGAGGAAAAAGGAATGCAAGAAGCAGGCAGACAAAACCTATACAAGGATTAATATTACCACATTAAAAAAACTGCTCCAGCAACACTATTTACTCAAAAACCTGAGGGTTAAAAACAGCTTGCTCAAATACAGAACTTTGGGCCTGCCATTAAGCTTGATGTCCTAGTCCAATGTACCCCCTTGAGTATCCTGATGATTTTGGTGAATACTCATTAGGTAGGGAACTACACACATTTTAAACCCCACAAATATTGATGGGGTATGTTGGCTTTGTTGGTATCCAGTGCTCACAAAGTTAGTTGCACCAAAAGTAAAGTATTGTTACCAGTGGCGTAGCGTGGGGGGTGTAGGGGGGGCCTGCCGCACCGGGCGCAACATCTGGGGGGGGGCGCGCTCGCACTCGCGAGTGCTAAAATCCACAGGTTAGGGGGCGCAAATTACTTGCCTTGCCCCGGGTGCTGACAACCCACGCTATGCCACTGATTGTTACTCAAACTGCACAGAGGCGCTGTATGTAGTGACTGCCAGAATTGTCTTTTAGGAAGGTTATAGGTACATGCTCAGAATTATTTCTCATAGCTTATCCCATGTTCGAAAGCTACACAGAGTCCACTGCACTAGAGTGATTTTGTACAAAGACAATTGGCAAAACCGAGCCTTGGGTTAATTCGCGGTACATGGCAAACTGGGAGACAAAACATATGGCTAAGGTCAAATCCCTAACATGATGCTCTGGGAGACACTAATTCGACATCAAGTAACCTGCTATGTTTATAGCTGGGTTATACTAACATTACTGATACATTGGCCTGTGTGGACTTTTATTCTGGATCAAACTCAGGTCTAATCCTTTGGGTAGATTTCGAAGTAAATTACTAACAGATGTGTAAAAATGAGCCAGACATTTAACTTCCAATGGATGAGTTATGCTAATACAAAGAAACTCAAAGAACAGAGAACAAACAAACTTAACCTTTGAAACTACTTAAGTCCCAGGCTCTGATAGAAGAGTAGGGTTGTTATTTTAGAAGAAGATGTTGTAGGGCTAGGGTGACTTTTGAAGATAATCCAAATATAATTATTTTTTTTAACTAATCAGCATTTTGCAGATTTGTAAAATTGGAAGATGGCAAATAGAATTTGCTTTCCCTACATTTTGTGCTCTTTAAAGTCTGAATCCAAAGAAGCAATGGTGTATATTTCACGAAACACACACAGGGTGACAGTAACTGTGTTGACAATTCTCCTGGTCATTTTCATAATCTGCCTGTTAGTAGGCTTGAATTCTCCTGTTGAACATGGTTCCCCTAAAGTTAAGACTTATTCCACTCATTTAGACCAGTAGTATAGATTCAATATGATGATTTTGCATGGAGATAGTTCCCACAGGAATTGCATAAACAATGTATTTTTTAACTTGTTGCATGGGTATTCCACAGTCATGCCTATGTGTGATTGTTATATTTGTGCCTATTTGCCTGCATCTACTGTGTACAGATGGAGAAGGTCCTTTATCCTTTTTTTCTTTTTTTGCACTTCTGCATCTCTAATTTGATGATGTCATCGCTGCAGGTGTGCTGAAAGCCACAGACATGATGAACTGTCAGCCAGATAGGGAGGAGTGCTCGTTGTGATTGCTTTGTAGATGATGCAGCAGGTTTTGAAGATGATGCAAGCTGGCAAGGGCAACCAGAGGAGCCACTAGAGGGTGGATGAAGTGGCCCTTGATGAAGCTTGTTTCTACATGTCAGATGCCCTTTACGGGACCAGTGTGCAGTCTAGGAGGCCATGGAGTAGGGCATTGTAACCTTCATGGTGTCCATATAAGGGCTTGATCAGCAGTTCTGATGGTGCTTTCTGGGAGGAATGGTTTCCCTTTCTTTAGTAGAGGGAGCTGATACCAGACTACCTTAGCTTCCTTGGCAGTGTGTTTCTTAAGGGTAAGATCTGAGGCCACAGTAAATCCGAAAGGCTTGCCACTGGGTGAAAGTTGGGGTTTCAATCTGGTAGATTCATGTTGTTGAGCCATGTTTGGAATGGTTCTTGCTTTTGTTCATGGTGAACACCAGGAATTCTATTTTGATGGGATTGAAGTTCAAGCAGGTGCTGGACATCCTGGTCTAGATGAGGTGTAAGCAGTGTTTGAAGTACTGGATGCCTGGAGCAGAGGAGACCTTCAGTACATGTATGTATTGTCCACATATTTGTGAATTTTAATACTATCTGCGAGTCGAGGCCCAAAGGCTCCATGGAGAGGTTGAGGATGACCTGGGGAAAGATAGAACCCTAGGGAACCTCACCAGTATTCTGGATCCTCTGAAAACTGGAGGTGACCATGTGAATGAACTAGGGTAGGATTGATAGGTAGGAAGAGAGCCAAATAGGGACATTTCCATATAGTCTTATTCAAGACTTCAGGGGGTGGATAAAAGTGGGGTGGTTTACAATGGTGAAGGCAGCTTAGAGGCCCAGTAATATAAGGAGACCATGCTCATCCATATTTAAGTTTGGGTAAACCAGCTATGATAGTTTAATAAATATAAGTCATATGATGAGGTTGGTACATTTTTACAAGTGTTTTGATGATAAGTGCTGCTTATGTTTCCTAGTATTTTGAAACAAAATGTAAGCTGATTCTGTGAATTTATAGAATTTTAGTTGCCAGAGTCCAAACATTAGCATTTATTTCTCAGTGTTTTCAAAGGTATGGGAAATAATGTGATTTGTTCAGTGAAATGTCATGAAATTCCACAAAGAAATCATAAAGGAACATGAAATTATGCATTTAGAGTTAAATGTCGTTTTCCATTATCGTATATTACTTTTTCATCCAAACCCACACTTTGTGTAAAAAACAAAAAAGTATTGTCAGATACTGATAGGAGACTTTTTTAAACAGGAAACGTCTCTTGGTGAGCCATTTTCTGTTTAAACAAGGCTCATGCATGTACAGATTAAACAAAAATGCATAATGCATTCACAATGGAAAAATTCAGGAATTTTACGAATTTCACCTGCTTAATTCAAGTTTTCCCTGCATAACTAAAATATCACCCTGGCCTAACTTCGAATTATGAAGTATCTTCTTCAGAACAAGAGGGCAATATGATTACATTCGTCCATGTTCTCAATTTGAAACCGTAGAAAACAAACAAAATTCAACGAAATACTGTAAAGTAAACTTCATGTGGAACATAACAAGCAAATGTGTAATAATTGTGCAGGCTAACTGGTAATAGGGGCTACAAAGTACTGCTAGTAACCCAAACTGCCTAGAAACCCTGGGAAAAAACCTTAGGATAGAACTAGAAAGGAAAGAGCCAACTACAAAACCATCAGGGATTAAACCCATAGTAATGTTGGAAAAGTCGGACAGACTCACGTACTGTGCAACCTGAACTTCTACATAAAAGCCTCAGGCTAAAAAGAAACTTCTAAGAATAATTCGAACAGTACATTGATCCAATCAGCAAAGTTATTTTCAACTCCAACATTCACATATAAGAGCACAGAATTAAGTACCGATGGATTTGATAGTATAGCTCACTTACTACAGTCTAAGATATGGACACAAAACAAACCTACAATGGCCAAATATACTATACCTTTCTCTCACGTTACATCAGAGCGATAATAATGAAGGATCCCAGCCGAAATCATTGCACAATTAGTGAAATCTATTGATATATACTTTGACACATTCATCCACAAACAAAATAAATAAATGCACCCATAGCAAGGTGATCAAACCCACAGGTGGACTGATGCTGCATGACACTGCCAGTCATCACTAGACAACTAAGTCAGTTTTTTACTAAATGCCGGTTGGTAACTGAAGATTTTAGACCACTTGGAAAACGTTAAACAATAATGGATGATGCTACCGGTTATACATTATTTTCTATTCCTGCTGTCCAACACTATATCCGTAAAAATCAAAACTCAACCTTCTATGGTGTTTATCTTGAGGTGCTGCTGCCAAACACATAATAGAAGATGTGTTAAGCTAGAACTTCCATAGACAATAGACCTTCCTGAGAGTTATTTGCTTTTCCTAATGCCCCCTACATTCAATAAATTAATCAATAAAGTATTTACAGAGTGTAGCTTGTCACCCATGAGGTGGAGGTCTTTCAGGTGCTGGGAGATTTGGGCTTTCTTGGGCAGGTCGAAAATCAGTCTGTCCTTAACCTTCTTAGGTTCAGTTAGGGGTTGTTGTTGTTGCCCTTGCATCCAACCCTGAGAGCGGGCATAGTCAAATAGTTGTCCCGAAAAAGGACCCAACGCTCTGACCAGGGCGTCGTTTACCGACTGTTGGACCCTGGTGTCAAGGGCTTCCACTAGATCTACCTCTAGTTGGTTGCCCAACTCCTCTGTATAATATTCTGTATCCTGGTCTTCCCATTGAGCCATGATGGGAGAGTTTTTAATTCAAAATTGCCTTTAACAAGTAAATAACTTGAATGTTAGGAGTTGTAAATGGGGGAGTGCAAAAACCCCAAAATTCAGGCTAGGAGTAAAAAAGGCCCTTAATTAGAATGTGGAGGGAGCAGCCTGAAGGCACTCTAGGCTGAAGCCTAGTTTGATTTTACAACCCAGTCAGTTCAGAGACTGCTGGGCGTCAGGGAGCAAGTAGGGAGGTTTTTTGGGGTCCCCGGTGCACTTGCGCTGCAAATCCACGAAGCCGATCCTTTCAAGTCAAAAGCGAAAGTGAGATCGGCTCGTGGAAGCGCGCGCGCGCACTTTGAAATAGAAAGGAGACTGCAAAAGCAGTTCCACTCCCGCTCCTACTCCACTGTAAAAACGGGCATTAAAATTTTAGCAGACGCTAAGCATAACGAGCGAGTACAATCGCTACATACACATAAACAATAGCGCGCTGAATCGCGACGCACAAGCAATTATAAATACAGTACAAAAATCAATCAATGTAACCTCAAATATTGGAGAGAAATAATTTGTGTACTTATCTGCTGTGAAGCAGCAAAGAAAGAGGAAGTGACATCATGGGTCAAAGGACTTGTTACAGAGGACATGGATAGTGATTGGACCATGTGATAGGATGTTATGGCATCATGGGATGTGTAGTTTTTTCTTTTACTTGTATTTGATTGGCTGCTGTTTAAGTCAGTAAAGAAAGAGAAAGCATAATCCTCGCCTCCGTGTCCTTAATAGAATTGAAAATTCTTGACGCGATAGCTAGAAAATATTTTACTCCCTCTTTGCTGCTCTGATCTGTTGGTGGTAGACGTTGAGGGCTGATTTGTAAGTGGCTCTGTCAACTTTGTTCTTGCTGGTGCGCCATCTTCTCTCAGGTTGTTTGCATCTGCATTTGGTCTTGCTGAATTCCTGGGTGTACCAAATGGCTTGCTTGGCTGGTCTGTGAGCTTTAGCTGGTTTGGTGGGAGCGACTTGGTCAGCAGCATTGGTGATCCAGTCTTTGACGTTCTGTACCATGTGGCCCTGGTTTGGGGGAGTAGTTGAGCTGAGTGGCACAGAGGGCGTCAATCCATTGTTGCTGAGAGACCTTGGTCCAGCTGCGGAAAGGTGCACTATGGAGGTTAGGGATGGCACTGGTGCGTCCGGTGATGGTGAAGTGTACAATGGAGTGGTCTGACCAGGTGAGGTCCGAGGTGTGCGTGTACCTAATTCTGTTGCTACCTGAGAAAATAGGGTCCAGTATGTGACCTACAATATGCGTGAGGTCAGTGACTAACTGCTTAAGGCTGATGTTGTCCAGTCTTTCCAGGAGGTTGGTGGTGTTGGTGTTGGTGTTGGTGTTGGTGGGGTCATCTAGGTGGACATTGAGGTCTCCCAGAAAGTTGTAGTTTTCGGATTCTATGTCAAGAGGAGTGATGAATTTAGCAATGGCGTTGCTATTTCCAGTCCATGGTCCTGGTGGTATGTCAGCAAGGGTACCTTTGACGGTGGTGTTATTGTTGTGTGGAGCTGGAAGTTCATGTGTTCCATGATTGGGGTGGTCTGGTCGTCAGTGATTGTGCAGGAGATCAACTCCTTGTGTATGATGGTGATGCTGCCTTCATGCTTGTTGGTGAGATCCTGGTCGTCCATCTTGTAACCAGTGGGCATTGCTGTGGTGATGTCCGGTGTGGAAGCTCGGGTGATCCGGGTTTCGGTGATGAAGGTTATGTCGGGGTGAGGGAGGAGGGGGTGTCCCAGATTTGGGTGGCATGCTTGCAGGGGGATCTGACGTTGAGTAAGATGCAGCTGAGTTGGCCCGGTGTGGTCTTGGTCGGTGCTGATGGCGAAACAAGGAATGCTGTGGGGGTACTTGGTCCTGGCGTGGAGGTGAAGCGGCAGTTGAATGGTCCTGCTGTGGTGCAAAGCAGTGCCAGATAGCATTTGCTGATATAAATTGACATTTAGGACCTCAGAGAGTGCTAGCTTAGACAGGCATTCAGATTTGGAAGGGTTTCTGACAATTGACATATTTCTGAAGCTTCACTATACATTACAGCTTCTAATCGGCAACCTTTCCTGCCAGTTCCACATGTGAACAAGCATGTCCACGCACAGGCCCTTGCAGACATGCTTGTACTAACCTAATGCATGCTTAACCATTCCCGTTAAAGGGTAAGAAATCGAAGAGGGATGAATATATTAGAAAAGAAACGTAGGTGAGTGACCTTGTGAGTTGACCTTCTTTAAATGTGATTTCAATACCACAATATTACACTTGCCATAGTACTATATGAAATGTACCTTATTTCATGGGCATGATGACTCACAATAGGTTTCACAAATAAGGCACTGAAGTGTCACACATCGGCAAATGACATGGAAATGTCATACATAAGCAAACTGAAAACCTTGCAGCTATGAAAAAGGTTAGTCAAGCACAGGTGGTAATGCAGGAGATCTTGGCACATTGTTATCATTTTCTGTATCAAATATATGTTTTTCATAAATTATTTAGCACATGTGCATATCTTGGTGCCTTTTGTTTTGTTTGTTTCTGTTTTCTGGAAGGACAAATTTGGTGTCTAATGTCATGTGTGTGATGTTAGAGTGGGTGTTAGTATGAAAGTTTCATTTTGTGGATGAGATTTAGGGAAAGTTTTGTTGTTGGTTGGTGTGTGGAGCGCTTAGAATATAAATAGTGCTTGGCGCACATTAAGCACTGCAAGGCCCTAAAATAATTACAAACAAAATTAATCCTTGCAGTACCCTCCTGAATCCACTGTCTAAAATCTAACTCTCTCCAGTAAAGGCCTAGAATCAATCAATCAATCAGCAATTTGTATAGCGCTGCTTATCACTCACGGGGTCTCAAGGTGCTGTAATAGGGGTGCTGATCAGTCGAAGAGCCAGGTCTTGAGGTCCTTTTTGAACTGATTCAGCAAGGGGGCTTGCCTAAGATGGATTGGTAGCATGTTCCAGGTCTGCGCAGTGGGGTAGGAGAAGAATCTGCCTCCCACTGTGCTCTTCCTGATTCTAGGCATGTGGCAAGGGCAAGTTGAGAAGATTGGAGTTGTCTAGTGAGGGTGTAGAATGACAGGCGGTGGTTGAGGTAGGCCGTTCCGATATTGTGCAGGGCCTTATAGGCATGTGTCAGGAGCTTAAAGGTGATACACTTGTTGATGGGGAGCCAGTGCAGGTCTCTAAGGTGTGTAGAGATGTGGCTGTGGCAGGGGATGTCTAGGATGATTCTGGTCGCTGCATTCTGTATTCTATGGAGTCTTGCTTTGAGCATCTTTATGATGCCGGCATAGAGAGCGAAGAAAACAGTAGCCTCTCTGATCTCCGACTCTGAACTCCAATAATCACATCAACCAATAATCTGAAATCATTCAGCTGGCTTATTAAAGCCCAATCCATCTTGAAACAATGAACATTCAATCTTTGGCTTCCGAGAAGAGGTTGGAAAAGTAGATGCTAATTAGTACCAGCTGCAATGTTGTTTGTGTGTGGGAAATGGGACCTTTAAACCAGCAATAAGAGTTACCTCATCGGCTCCTTTCACATAGCCTTAAAATGGCCATTAAAGAAAAGGATGAGGATGAAAATTTCTAAATGCATGGGCCTAAATAACGAGCCAGGAGGCATTTTATCATACCTGGGCCCAGATTTACTATATGTTTAAGCGAGCAGTACATAAAGCTACTATACTATATCATACTATATTATACAATGGCAGGCCATACCTTACTATATAATGGCAGTCCACACCATACCGTACCATACTATGGAATGACAGATCAAACCATATACAATGACAGGCAACACCATACATTACTATACTATGTAATGATAGACCATACTGTATAGTGCAGGTCATACCATACAGCCATGCCATACCATACTATACAATGACAGACCATACTATGGCATAATATACAACGATAGCCGTACCATACCATACAATGACAGGTCATACAATTCTATACCATGCTAAACAATGACAGGTCATCCCATACATTATTAGGAAATACCATACTATACAATGACAGGCGTTACCATACTATACAATGATGGCCCATACAGCATCAGACTATTCAATGATATGCCATACCATACCAAACTGTACAGCAACAGGCCATACCATACTCTGCAATGACAGCCCATCCCATACCAGGCTATACAAAGGCAGGTCATACCTTACCATATTATACTATACAATCACAGGCCATAACATCCTATACAATGGCAAGCCATACCAAACAATAATGTACGAGAAGCCCAAACCATACTATACAATGACAGGCCATACCATACTAAACAATGACTGACCATACCATACTATATGACAGACCATAATACCATACTATACAGTAACAGGTCATTACATACTATACAATACCATACCATACCATATTATACAATGAAAAGCCATAGCATACCATATCAAACCATAATATACAATGGCAGGTCATACCATACAATACAACGAGGGGCCGTACCATACCATACAATGACACGCCATGCTACACAATGACAGACCATAGAATACCATATCATACCACACCAAACAATGACAGGCCATACCATATCATACCATACCATACTATATAATGACATGCCATACCTTATCATATCATGCAATGACAGGCCATACCATACTGTACAATGACAGACCATACAATTCCATACCATACCGTACAATGGTAGACTATACAATGCCATACTATATAATGACAGACCATACCATATCATACCGTACGATACGATACAAAGACAGGCCATACCATAAAATACAATTAAAGGGCATGCCATACAATACAATCATCTTGCATACCATACTATACAGTATGAAAATAAAATAATATGATATAATGTGGCCAGATTTTACTGCATCATTGTTTTTTTTCATTTTTATTACTTTCAGCCATGCTGCACAAAGCAGCCAGGCTTTGTACACCATGGCAAAAACAAAACATTGACGAAGCTAACAAACCTTGTATTGACAAAACCTATTGGCTTTGCCAAAGCTTGTTCCTGTTCACAACCAACATTTATTTTTCCTGATCATACTTTGACCCAGAACAAGTGTGGGGAAAAAACGCAAACGAGGAAATAAGGAGAAAGAGAAAGGAAAATAATGACAAAGAAAGAAAAAGAACCACAAAGAGTAAGATTAAGGGGCATGGAGTGTCTGGTGGTGGGTGAAAAAGGTATGATGTGGGATCAAGATTACTAAGCTTTGGTGTTCAGCAACCTCGAGAATCATTGGATCCACTTGTGGGCTTTAGAGCCAACCTTTGGGTACCGGCACTTATTCTTTACAAATTAAGCACTGCTAAGCCTATGATTTGGTTCCCCTGATACCAAGCATGCTGGTTATGACAGTCAATGGATTCTGACCTCAATTCATTTCTCGGACCTCTTTTTACAGGTCATCTTTACTGGGGAAAGTCCTGCGTATTAACGTCAATGGCAACGACGTGGGTCCGCCTTACCGCATCCCGCCCGACAACCCTTTCCTCAGAGACAACAGAGCTCGGCCGGAAGTCTTCGCCTATGGCGTCAGGAACATGTGGCGCTGCTCCGTCGACCGAGGAGACCCCACCAGCATGTCAGGGAGGGGTCGTATTCTGTGCGGGGACGTGGGGCAAAATAAGTACGAGGAGGTCGACATCATCCAGAAAGGAGGCAACTACGGGTGGAGGGCAAAGGAGGGCTTCTCCTGCTACGACAAGACCCTCTGCCACAACTCCTCACTCAGTAAGCCTCTCCTCCCAGGTGGACTTTCAGTACTGAAAAGAAGTTTGTATATCACTTCGTAGACAATAGACAAACATGTCAAGAAAAATATAATAATAGTCATACACAGTTTTGCAAGAATGTCAACTGACCAAAAGCTTTAGATAACTGCCTTTGTTCAGCAAAATGTATTCTTTAGAATAGACTTAATGGCAATCAATGACATTATTGACAGTGCCTACGGGACAATTTCGGTGTTGTCAGTGATGCAGTGCACTGCATAGAAGTGGGGACAGCTTGTCATCAGTGGTGTTTGTGAGGACATCTGTGATTACATGAGCAGCGCATGGCGTGGAAAGGGAAAAGGCCTTCAGTGGTGCCAGTGAGTCCATCTCTGATTTCCCTGCATATAAGGAGGTGCAGGTTGTCTTCTGTGGTGTCAGTGAGGACATCTGTGGTTTGACAAGCAGTGTACTGCCCAGAAGGGGTTAAAGGTTATCTTCGCTGGTGTCCTTGATGACTGTGATTTCATGGGCAGTGCCCTGCACAGAAAGGAGTAGAGGTTGACTTCAGTGGGATCTGTGATGTCATCCGTGTTTACATGAGCATTTCACTCTGAGGTAGGGAGGAATGGTGTTTTCACTGGTGCGAGTGAAGCCATCTTTGATTTAATAAGCAGAGCACTGGGCAGAAGGATTGCAGATTGGCTTCAGGGCTGCTGGTGAGGCCATATTTGATTTCACGAGCAGTGCACTGGCTAAAGGAGGGTTAAGAGTTGAGTTTATCTGCCGTGGTGTCCGTGTGAAGCCAGCTGTAAAATCATGAGCAGGGCCCTGCACATATAGCGGATAAAGGTTGTCTTCAGTGCGCTCAGTGATGCCATCTGTGATTTCATGAGCAGTGCACTCAACAGGAGGGGGTAAACGTTTCATCACTGGTGTTGGTGATGACATCTGTGATTTCATGGGCAGTGACCTGCACGAGAGGGGGCAAAGGTTGTCTTCAGCAGTGTCACTGAGGACGTCTGTGATTACCATGAGCTTGTACTGCGTGCAAGATGGTACACAGTTTGCATATTAACCTTACTGGGGAATTTCTAGACTTTTCAGGCTGTCAGACGGAACTTGAACATCCTTTAAACTGATGGTCGTAGAACTTCTAAGACTTTTCATTAATGTAGAATAGCAGGGGAGACTCGAGACGCAATAAAACATTTTCAAGTTAGTTACAGGAAGACTTCACTAAATCTATTACCTAAGTAGCAAGCCTTTGACAAGCTGCACCTCGTCTGAGTCTCTGTGCTCTGACTCTACCTCCCCTGCTCCACCAGCTCATCGTCTTGTGCCCATGTCATTGCCCTCAACACATCACCGGCTGTGTGTCTCTGCCCCAATTCTTCCTGGTTCTTATATCTTCCTCATGCATCCGATTGACTTGATGGCTCATTACTGTAGTAGAAGGAGTCAATCAGGTACCCATCCAAGCAGCAATGTCCAAATCAGTCTATTGTCCATTATACACTAAAACCAAAGCCCACTAAATACAATTCCACATGATGCTGTGCCCACGGTGAGGGGGACAGTAGTGTGGTCTCTCTCCAAAGAAATAAAGTGCTGTGGTTTTTGTTCCAGATGACATACTGCCAATTTTTGCCTACCCCCACAAGCTGGGGAAGTCGGTGACAGGAGGATACATCTACAGGGGTTGTCAGATGCCCAACCTGAATGGACTGTATATTTTCGGAGACTTCATGAGCGGGTAAGGAATGTTGCATTTTCTCCTGCAATTATGTGGATATGTTGCCTCCTCTGCAGCCACTGTTAATTAGTGGTATGGGCTGGCTGCGCATCAACTAATGCACAATAACACAATCACTACTGGTATCTTTTATATGACATGAATATAGAATGGAAATGTTTCCAAGACCTGAAACTGCTTTCAGCCAGATTGTATGTCCCAATATCAAGGTCATCCTGCACATACAGAGACACCTCAATATACCTCCATTATTGTAATTGTATTGTAATAGTATTTATATAGCGCTTACTACCCCTGATCAACCAATGCTATATTGTCAAGGTGCACATGCACAGGGAAGAATAGATTTACTTTTCTAACCCCACTTATAATTGCCTTGGCAGCTTAGTGGTCATCTATATTGTGGATTCTATATGAGTGCAGGTCAATATTAAAAACTCAAACATTGTCCATCCATATTTGCATCTAGCTCTATCCATCATAATATATCAAAAAGTGTTCAAAACCACAGTATTAGTGAAATAATGATTTGGTAAATGATACCCAGAACCAGTGCACACCACCGAAAAGCTCATGATAGACTGACATACTATAGTCTACCCCTGAGTCCAACTCCTGTCTGCCATTGGTTGGGGACATAAAAGTGTATAAGGCCCAGCACTTACACCGCCTGGCTTACAATTCAGGTCTGACATCTTGTAGACCATAATCAACCTAACTGCACTTCTATGACATAAGCTGTTAATCAGTACATGCTTGAAATCCATTCTCAGGTGCGAGAAACATGGGCCAGCTATCTGCTGTAGTCCTCCCCCTTACTGCTTCAGCCCAAACTGGTAGGAGCTCACCCTATAATTCTGAAAGTCCCCCCTCCATCTTTTACATGAAGGGCGCTTCATCTCTCAGACCTCATGTGGAGGAGGTTTTGGGAGTTATATAATGCATTTAACTGTTGTTTGTAGAAGTGCACTACATTACTGGAAAAAAAATACAAGCCCCGGATCTCATGCCTTTCAAAGGTTACCATGAGTCAAAGGAAAAGTTCTGTGCCCATATGGCCATCATGTTTCCACATGTTCACGGCTCCTTGCCTCTAGCAGTGGAACACAATGTTTGGAAAGCAAAATACTTCCAGTGACTGCAGTGAAGAAGTGAACGTCCTGCAGAATCAATCCCATTTAGCAAAGATGCACATCTTCTGAGCTTTTCTGAAT
Source organism: Pleurodeles waltl (assembly GCF_031143425.1). Classification (NCBI taxonomy): domain Eukaryota; kingdom Metazoa; phylum Chordata; class Amphibia; order Caudata; family Salamandridae; genus Pleurodeles; species Pleurodeles waltl. Next base: position 415,163,625 of record NC_090448.1, on the reverse strand, counting down.
TAAGCATATTAAGTTAGAACAGAAAGATGACAAACGAGAACACCAAAGCTCCAGTTCTCATTTGAAGATTATGGAAAATACAGGCCATATAAATTGTAACAACCTGGTTAGCAGATTATTTAAGGCTCCAAGAACAGTTCTAATAATCTATAACTATGGGCCTCATTCTGACCCTGGCGGTCTTTGACCGCCAGGGCGGAGGACCGCGGGAGCACCGCCGACAGGCCGGCGGTGCTCCAATGGGGATTCCGACCGCGGCGGTAAAGCCGCGGTCGGACCGGCACCACTGGCGGGCTCCCGCCAGTGTACCGCCGCCCCATTGAATCCTCCACGGCGGCGCAGCTTGCTGCACCGCCGCGGGGATTCCGACCCCCCCTACCGCCATCCAGATCCCGGCGGTCGGACCGCCGGGATCCGGATGGCGGTAGGGGGGGTCGCGGGGCCCCTGGGGGCCCCTGCAGTGCCCATGCCACTGGCATGGGCATTGCAGGGGCCCCCGTAAGAGGGCCCCTACATGTATTTCACTGTCTGCTGCGCAGACAGTGAAATACGCGACGGGTGCAACTGCACCCGTCGCACAGCTTCCACTCCGCCGGCTCGATTCCGAGCCGGCTTCATCGTGGAAGCCTCTTTCCCGCTGGGCTGGCTGGCGGTCTGAAGGCGACCGCCCGCCAGCCCAGCGGGAAAGTCAGAATGACCGCCGCGGTCTTTCGACCGCGGAACGGTAATCTGACGGCGGGACTTTGGCGGACGGCCTCCGCCGCCCGCCAAGGTCAGAATGAGGGCCTATATGTTTTAAGGGACTTTGTGCCAGTCCTCTTGGTCAATAGGAGGTACCAGCGTGGAAATGTTTGAATTTCCCTCTTGGTTGGGCCACCTCATCTGAGAGTGATCAGAAAAAGATGTTAAACCTCGCCTCCATTAGCAGTTGGATACATGTGTTTTTTTCTGCATAGCTTTGGAACTGTCAATTTGATGGTCCCGAAACTGCAAAGCAGCAACCTCATGTAACTATCAACTATCAAGGGGTGAGAAGTCATTGCTTACTTTTTACCACATAGAGACACCATGCTCATTCTCTGAAAAATAATGAGGCTCCCACAGAGATAACAGAGGGATTATGTTATCAACGGTATTGAAGGCTGAAGGAATGGTCCAAAAGGCACACATAGTGGTATGGCCCTTATGTCCTGCCGGCAAAAACATATTCCAAAGGAAGAAACATTTGGTCTGTCCCTTAGTCTGATCAAAACCCAGAATGTGCAAAAGGTGAAAATGCCCCAAGCACCCTTGCAGTTGTTTACAAGCAGACCTTTAAGAACACTGTAATGGAATTGCAATAACACAATAAACTGGTACCCGACCAGCAGTCTGGGATCCAGAGTGGGCAGATGAATTGTCAAGACCAGTCTGAGATCTGGCTATGTTCTCTCTTTAGGAATAAAGCAACAACCATACTCAATGCTAGTCTGCACACAGTTCTCTAGCAGCATTACTTGGTCAGGGTCAACTATGGGGGAAGAAGTTATCATTTGTCTGAACATGCCATAAATTGTAACCAGAGGCATAGTGAAGTGACAAATCAATCAATCAAAAAATGTGTAGAGCGCGCTACTCACCCGCGAGGGTCTTAAGGCGTTGGGGGGGGGGAGGAATCAGTGGGGGCAGGGAGGGTCACTGATCGAACAACCATGTCTTGAGGTTCTTTCTGGAGACCAGGAGGTCTTTGGTTTTGCGCAGGTCGGTGGGGAGGGAGTTCCAGGTTTTGGCGGCGAGGTAGGAGAAAGACCTGCCTCTTGTGGTGGTGCGTTGGATGCGGGGACTGTGGCTAGGGCGAGGTCGGCTGATTGGAGGTTGCGTGTGGGAGTGTGGAAGTTAACTCTTTCGTTGAGGTAGGTTGGGCCGGTGTTGTGGAGGGATTTGTGTGCGTGGATGAGGATCTTGAATGTGATTCTCTTGTCTATGGGGAGCCAGTGAAGGGATTTGAGGTGTGGTGAGATTCGTTCGTGGCGGGGGAGGCCAAGGACGAGGCGTGCGGCTGTCTTCTGGATTATTTGGAGTTTGCGTTTGAGTTTGAGTGTGGTGCCGGCGTAGAGGGCGTTACCGTAGTCCAGTCTGCTGATGATGAGTGCGTGGGTGACTGTTTTTCTGGTTTCTGGGGGAATCCATTTGAAGGATTTTTTTAGAGTGCGGAGTGTGTGGAAGCAGGAGGAGGTTAGAGCATTGATTTGCTGTGTCATGGAGAGGGAGGGGTCAAGGATGATGCCGAGGTTGCGTGCGTGGTTTGCGGGGGTGGGTGCGGGGACTAGGGCGGTGGGACACCAGGAGTCGTTCCATGTGGTTTTGTTGGGGCCGAAGTTGATGATCTCGGTTTTGTTTGAGTTGAGCTTGAGGTGGTTAGTGGTCATCCAGTTGGCGGTGTCAAGGAGAGCGGCGTGTAGGTTGGTTTTTAGCAGTGGTGGGGTTGCGGGTGAGGGAGAGGATGAGTTGGGTGTCATCTGCATAGGAGAGGATAGTGATTCCGTGTGCTCGGAGGATGTTGGCTAGGGGGATCATGTAGATGTTGAAGAGTGTGGGGCTGAGGGAGGACCCTTGGGGGACTCCGCAGGTGATCTTGGTAGTGTTGGAGTGGAAGGGCAGAAGGCGGACTCTCTGGGTCCGGTCGCTAAGGAAGGAGGTGAGCCAGTCTATGGCTTTGTGGCGAATTCCTATGTTGTGGAGGCGTGTAAGGAGTGTGTGGTGGCAGACGGTGTCAAAGGCTGCGGAGAGGTCTAGGAAGATGAGTGCGACCGTCTCGCCTTTGACGACTTTGGTCCTGATGTCGTCAGTGCATGCGATGAGGGCGGTTTCCATTCTGTGGTTTTTGCAGAACCCGGATTGTGAGGGGTCAAGAGTGTTGTTTGCTTCGAGGAAGTGGGATAGGCGGGTGTTGACTAATTTCTCTGCAACCTTGGCGGGGAAAGGGAGGAGGGAGATGGGGCGGTAGTTGGAGAGGATCTCCGGGTCGGCTTGTTTTTTTTTTAGGAGAGCAGTGATTTCTGCGTGCTTCCAGGGGTCTGGGTAGGTGGCGGAGTCGAAAGAGGAGTTGATTATGTTGTAGAGTATGGGGGCGATGGTTGGGCTAGCTTTGTTGTAGATGCGGTGTGGGCTAGGGTCGGAGGGGGAACCGGAGTGGATGGAGTTCATGGTTTTTTAGGTTTCTTCGTGTGTGGTGGGGGTCCATGTGGAGAGTGTGGTGGGGGGGTCATGAGTAGGGTTTGGGTTGGGTGAGTGAGGGGTGTGTGTAGTGTGTATGTGTGGTATGAAGCTGTTGTGGATGTCCAGGATTTTGTGGAGGAAGTGGTTGGAAAGGGTGTCACATAGGGGCTGTGTGTGTGGGGGGGGGTCTATGTTGCTGGCTTTGGGTTTGGCAAGTTCATTGATGATCGTGAAGAGTTCTTTGCTGTTTTGAGAGTTGTTTTCAAGGTGTGTCTTGTAGTGATCTCTTTTGGCAGTGCGTATGAGTTGGTGATGGGTGCGAATGGTGGTTTTGAGGGTGGAGAAGTTGGTTGTGGAAGGTTCTAGTCGCCATATTTTCTCAGCTTCGCGGCATTTGCGCTTGGAGTCTTGGAGTTCAGGGGAGAACCATGGGGCGTTCTTGATGTTGCGGTTGGCGATGTGTTTTCTGAGGGGGGCTAGTGTGTCTGCGTAGGTAGTGATCCATTTGGAGAGGTTGTGTGCTCCTGTGTTGGGGTCGTTGGCGTGGGGGGGGTTATGGGCCAGTTGGGAGTTTAGTCGTTCTGTGGGGATCTTGTCCCACATGCGGTAGGGCGTGGTGTGTTGATGGTAGTGTGTGGGGGGTGTGGTGAAGGAGAAGTGGACGCAGTGGTGGTCAGCCCAGAGGAGTTTGGTGGTGTGGGTGTGGGCTATGTGTTGGCTTGCAGTGAAAATTGCATTGAGCGTGTGTCCTGCTGAATGGGTGGGTGCGGTGACCAGTTGTTTGAGTCCGAGGTTGTTGAGGTTGTCTATGAGGGAGGTAGTGTTGTGGTCTTGTGGGTTTTCTAAGTGAAAGTTGAAATCACTGAGGATGATGTAGTCTGTGGAGGTGAAGGCGTGCGAGCTGATGCTGTCGGCGATGGTGTCGCAGAAGGCGGGGCGTGGTCCGGGTGGTCTGTAGATTAGTGTACCTCTGAGGGTGGAGTTGTTGTTAATGTGGATGAGGAAGTGCATGTGTTCAGTGTTGTCGATAGTGTCTTGGGAGCTGGTGGTGACTTTGATGGTGTCTCTGTGTAGGATGGCGATGCCACCGCCTGGCCTGTTGAGGCGGTCTTTGTGTTGGAGTTTGTATCTCTTGGGGGTGGCTATGGCTATGTCGGGTTCTGAGGAGGGGTTGGTCCAGGTTTCCGTGAGGAAGGCGATGTCAGGTGAGTGTGATGTGATGAGGTCCCAGAGTTCTATGGCATGTTTGTGAAGGGAGCGGATGTTGAGGAGCAGGCAGTTGAGGTGGTTGTGGTGGGTGGCGTTGGTGTGGTGCATGAGGGTGTTGTTGCGGGGTGTGTTCTGGTTGTGGGCTGGTGTGCTGCGGGGATGGTTGGTGGGGGCAGGGTCGGTGAGTCTTGTGTTGGGGGTGTTGTGTTTGTTGAAGGTGGGGTCGCTATGGTTGGTGTGTGGTGTGAGGGATGACGAGCAGGAGAAGTGACAGGTGTGGCAGGTGAAGGGGCCATGAGTGTGTGTGGGGCTAGATGGGGTGCATGTGGGGCGGGGGCCTGGTTTGAGAGAGTGGAGGGTGATGGGGGATTAGGTGTGTCTGAGAGGGCCAGGGGGACTGGCGCTGGGCGCGGCCTTGCGCGGACGGGCGCAGACGGGCTTGCCTTTGGCGTGCCTTCTGCTGCCATAAGAGGAGGGGAGGGTGGGAGTGGCAGCTGGGAGGAGGGAGGGCTTGACGAATGAGAGGGCTGGGGGGGTGGTGCCGCAGGGGGCGCAGCGGCGGGAAAAGAGGCTATCTGGAACGGTGAGGAGGAGGGGGGAGGTGGGAGGGGCCGCAGGGGGCGCAGCGGCAGGAAAAGAGGCTATCTGGAACGGTGAGGAGGAGGGGGGAGGCGGGAGGGGCCGCAGGGGGCACAGCGGCGGGAAAAGAGGCTATCTGGAACGGTGAGGAGGAGGGGGGAGGCGGGAGGGGCCGCAGGGGGCACAGCGGCGGGAAAAGAGGCTATCTGGAACGGTGAGGAGGAGGCGGGAGGGGCTGCAGAGGGCGCAGCGGTGGGAAAAGAGGCTATCTGGAACGGTGAGGAGGAGGGGGGAGGCGGGAGGGGCTGCAGGGGGCGCAGCGGCGGGAAAAGAGGCTATCTGGAACGGTGAGGAGGAGGGGGGAGGTGGGATGGGCCACAGGGAACGCAGTGGCGGGAAAAGAGGCTATCTGGAATGGTGAGGAGGAGGGGGGAGGTGGGAGGGGGCGCATGGGACGCAGCGGCGGGGAAAAGGAGGAAAAAAAAGAAGTGGAGGTGGTGCGGATGGCGGAGCGGGGAGCGACCTCCCGACAGTGTTTGCATGTCAGACTAGTCTAGTTTAGGACATAAAATCATACAGATAAGGGAATGTCTTCATTACCCATTCTTAGGTGGTAAATACTGTGCTTTGAGAAGCATGTAGGCAGGGGGAAAGATAATAGGTGTTGATGCTAAGATGCAACAAACAAGTGTAACTCCTTACCAGTATCTCCTGTCATCTGAACAACATACCTAGCCTAATGCATATTAATGGGTGGTGTGAAACCATTTTATGAGCATGTGAAGGAGGAGAGAAGCATATGCCTTAGAAGTAGGGGTGGCAAAATAACCATGCCAGAGATAAAATAGTGAATGAGCAATCAAGGTGCTTTTACCTTTAGTTTCTATCTGATAACATTTGCTGTGATTCAAAGACGGAGGTTAAATGTCAGGCAGTGTCTTCTGGCTAATGGCTGTTTTTTCTTTTAACACGGAGATTGGTGTTTACTTTCTCCTACTGCAAAGTGAGATGATTTTGTAAAGTGAACTTTGTGGCAGTCCTGCAGGGGTATAGGGAGTGTAGGTAATGTGAAAGAAAAGGCTGTAAGATATCACTTTTTATTAACATACTATAATTTAAATACCTGTAAATGTACTGTACAAATGTTTCAGAATATGTCGGCAGTTGGGAAAGCAAATTTTTTTTGTAATTCCAAAGAGTGATGGGATTTTTTTTTTTAATAGGATCAAAACAAATGAAGACATGCTTATTTCCTGAAAAATGATTTCCACGCATTATCGCTTGTGCGCTTTTATCAGTAAAACTCTAAGGGGCCTATTTTTGAGAAGGTGACACAGCGCAGCACGTCACCTTGCTGCGCTGTACTGTGTCACAAGTAAAGGGCAGGAATGCACCGTATTTAAGGCAATACTGCACATTCCTGCATTTTCCCCTGTGCTGGCGCACTTTTGTCAGACCAGCATCAATGCAGGCACCTTTGCACTGTGGTGCAAGGGTGCCTGCGTTGCATGCAGTATTTTTTTTTGTGCAGGAAGGGACACCTTCCTGCACAAAAACAATCCTGAGAGGCCTATTTCTCTTTCTGTGTGTGCTGCAGAATGCAGCACACCTAGAAACAGGAAGTAACGAGGAGGAAAGAAGATAATTCTCCTTGTTATGCCTCATCTGTGAAGGTGTACGTTTTTGGCACATTATCAGGTCTACCAGTTATGGTAAATCTGGCAATGTGTCAAAAACCATGGGAGTTGCATTGGAACACCCACGCAAAGCCCTTGGAACACCTTCACAGGGCAGAGTAAGGCAACGCTGTGATTTGCACTGCTTTGACTTACTCCAGGTTTATCGAGCCACTCACGGCCATGCAAAGTGGGCTTCATAAATCACATGTAAGGTTTGTGTCGCACATGTACCATGTTGCGTGGTGCATATGCCAGACAAATAAATGTCAATTCATAAATGTGCCTAAGAACATTTTGTGGCAATTTAATGGAAAATTTGCTTTCTCTAAATGTTACTGCACCACTATACTATGCTTTAGTAATATATTTGCAACAGTGCTCTCCAAAAAGCGCCACCAGCTACATACCACACCCTCACCAATGTCCGGCTGAATACATTTGTTACACAAGTTCTTTGTCTGATGCTTGAATTTTTCACAATCCCAATGACTTCAGTGATGTAGGTCTGATGGCAGCACCTCCACTCCAGCAACCCTGGAATAGAGAACACAGTATTGAGGTAGAAAATACATCAGAGGTTGGAATAAACAAACACAACAAAATGCTGCAGTGACATGACATTTGATGTAGTTTAGCCTATTTTTATTTTATTGCAAATTCTTTTGCTGGCTTTGTTAAAAATATGTGATTCTTTAAAAAAAAGGAAATTCAGTAAGATGGTACACATACTATTGTTCATCTACCTTCTTTGAGATAGCATGTTTTTACAACTATCTGTTCTTGTTTCAAGTTATTGTTGGCATCCCATCCCACCCCGGCCCCTAGATGACAGATTGTACAGCTAAATTGTCTCTCTTTCTCACTTTCTCTTGCTTTTCCATCTCCTGGAGAAGTAGTCTTCTGACTCTTCATCCTCTGTCATTTTGGGTGCTGTTAGGCGGCTGATGTCTCTCAAGGAAGACAGGAGTTCAGGAGAATGGCTTTACAATGAGATCTGCATGGGAGAGCACCAGACCTGCAATTTCCCCAAACTCATCAACAATTACTTCCAGTACATCATCACCTTTGCAGAAGACGAGGCAGGTAACTTTAATTCACCTACAAAGTAGGCAAGCTGCCAACACAATGGGACAAATCACCTTCCTTCCAATCTGTTTTAGAACACCAAAGAGGCAAAAGGTGGAAATATGTTAAATTCAGTTAAATTTGAATTTCCTTTGTAGGTCTGAGTGATTCATATTCAGAGTAGTTAATTCAGACACCTGATTGTCTTCCTGAAATTGTTTTTTTTCTCAATTCTGAAATAAATTCTTGTGTGTGTGTATATATATATATATATATATATATATTATATATATATATATATATATATATTGTTAAAGTGGTGCACTCTGCTACCGGTGTTGGCAACATGGGATAGACTGATATCCCTACTCCAAAGTCACTGCCGCACTCCAGTTTTTCCACTTCAAACAATTTATTAAGTAAAGAGCAAAGCACCAACGCATTTCAACTCTTATGAGTCTTGATCACGGTTAGTGAGTCCTTCTTTTGTTACATCATATATACACATTATATACACATGGAAGCCCAACCTGCCGTTAAAAAGGCATCCTGGGACATGTATTGTTTTAGATTTTGTGAAGATGTATCAACAGGCTCCATATATATATATATATATATATATATATATATATATATATATATATATATATATATATATATATATATATATACAGTATATATATATATATATATATATATATTAGAGGTAAAGGGATGTGAGGGCACAGTTAATATTTACGGGTAGGTAGAAACAAAGAGAGGTATGGCAATTTTACGGTTTAGGGGTTGATAGTTGTAAAGGGAGGTAAGAGTAAATTTAGGGTTCAGAGAGGTAAGAGGTAAAGTGAGGTTAGGGGTAAAAAAGAGAGAGTCTCTGTATTCTACAACAAATAAAATATATATCTAGTTACTGAAAAAAGTTAAAGTAACGTTATAGCTAGGTGAAATATTCAGTAACAACATAGAGTTTTTAACTCTAAAAAACACAGAAATTTGCCAGGAACAGTTCTCTCAAATAACTATAACTCATGCCCTAAGGTAACTATAACCCCCACCATGTACAGTTCTCTCATCAATAATGATATCATCAATGATGTCATAGAAGATGTCATGAGTGATGTAATATGTGGGGTAATTATCAATGCACAGCGAGGGTGCAAGTTATAGTTACCTTAGGGCAGGAGTTATAGCTATTTGATATAACCATTACTATAACTGGTGAATTTCTGTGGTTTTTACAGTTTAAAATTTTTAGTTGTCACTGGTTTAATGGCTGGTTGCGAGAGCCCTTCGCCGATCCAGTTCTGAAAGCAACTCTGCATCCAAGTCCCCCCTGTGGGGCCTTTGCCTGTTTTACACATGGACATGCCAGCCCAACAGTTCACACTATATAAATACGTCATATTACCAAATATAAAATAATTCCTCTCCTTTGTTTTTTCCTTTTTCAGGTGAGCTGTATTTCCTGTCAACGGGGACGCCAAGTGCGGCTGTTGCTGCAGGAGCGATGTACAAAATAGTGGACCCTTCCAAGTAATGTGGTTTGTCTTTATTCAAGGGGTAACAGCGGGCACACTTTGAACAGTTTAACATTATTTCTACCACTATTTAAAGATAGTCAAGGGCAACCCCATGTATTAGTCTCCTCAAGATACGGCTTCCCATGCCTTTCATTGAAGCCGCGTCCACACAGGAGCAAGGCACTCACTGTTGCAACTGTTGTACATTTAGCCACGTTGCTCTATTTATTTTACCTTTGGCTAGTATGGGCAGAACACATTTTCCTAGGCCAATGTACAAAATGTTTGTGGTTGCAAGCCTTGCGATTTGCAAATTTGCAGGATTTTTGGCGAAAAGAGTGTAAGTCAGAAAAGTCATTTCAAATAGTGCAGCACCTTTCCCTTTAATGGACACAGGCTGCTTGAAAAAATGTTTCTCTTGGAGAGTGCAGAGACGAAGGGATGAAGGCCTGCTGTTCGTTGCAGGCCACCATAGGTGCATTTGCAATTAGTAGCATGACATTATAAATGGTGATTTGCTTAATTATTCTTCTTTAACCAGGTTGTTTTGAAACACTCTACAAATGAACATTTTGTGATCCAGGTGAGCATCTTGAAGGTCAAGAAGTGTGCAGTGCATAAACAAGAGCCACAGGCTAGTTGTGTAGATCCAGTAGTACAGAACCCACAATAGATGATACTATTGGATGTGGGAAATACCAGGTAAAGAGTGCTCAACAGAGTGATATTCTCTCAGACTACCATCTGGATTCTCTGGTCGGGTTGGTCTTTTAGAACACACCAGACCCATCAGATCAGATGGCCATTGTAAGAAAGCATAACACCTTTTGATCACGGATTCACCCTGTAGACTATTGGTGGTAAGCCCTAGTGGTCAGCTTTGATTTAGGAGAACCATCCGCAGTGGCCAGTACTGGAACACTGCAGAACTGGTCTTTCAATCGTGGTCTTTTGTCACTACTGCTAGAGTCCATATTTGTAGCTTAAGTTCCTTGGGAAATAAAGTATCTCGTACATGGTGACTCAGAAGACTGAACATTTGGTATCAGTAACAAATGGTTCAAAGTTGCTCAAGGACTTTTTGTCTGAAAATGACCCCTAGGAACTGGAGCTAGGACACAGTAAGTTGGTATTGTACTCAAAGACTAAGTGGTGCTTCCCATTGGTCGGAAACTTTGCCACCTCAGAGCCAGTCCTGGTGGTAAGTAATAACAACACCAATTGGAGCATGCGGTAGTAAGACCTCGTTAACATCTGTGGGAATCTCTGGTATTTTGGTCATTCACTGGAGTGATAATCCCTCAGAATATTTAAATCCTTCCCTGGCTGGGAATAACATATGCCTAACACCATCATTTATGTAAAAACAGTACCCCCTGTCTACTTCCATACAGCATAGTCCTAGAAATACTGGAAAATGATTACTTCAGAGATGCTTGACCGGTAGTGCGACTCTTTGTTCAGAATAAAATAACCTGCAGATTATGTGCACATTTGATAATGGAGCTCAAAGGTTGGAAAATGAAGCAAGTAAGAGTAATTCTCTGACAAATGGAATTTGTAGGACATACATGACTAACGTGTGTCCTTCGGCATAACCCTAAGCCAACGAATAAGCATAAAGATCCTTGGATGCCATCCCCAGATAAATCAAGGCCAATCTCCTTCTCAGTCTCAAGGGCAACCACAGCTAACCATATAGGAGAATGGTCCTCAACTCTCCTTCAGTCCTAGCCTGATACCAGCAAATCCAACTCTATACTACAAAGCTATAAGCTTAATTAACTCTGTGTAAAATACTCTCATTCTTTACCCACTCTTCATTGTAACCAGTTTCTTTCCTGTGCCCTTGGCAAAGCCATGATGCTCTATGTAACATTTCTGATAAATTAAGTTTTTACCTAGACTTTTGTGTGTGAAACAAGTAAAATACTGTATCAAGAAAAGACCCCTGCCAAAGAATGCTGCTATGGGAAAGGATACAGGGGAATGAGCAGCAGATACAAGTAGAAGAGTAAACGTGGAATCTGGTTCCTCTCTTCTTCTGTTTCAAAATAAAGCGACTGAACAAGAAAAACATCTCACTATTTAAAAAAAGTAAAATGAAGGAATTCAGTGGAAACATATAATTGTTTAAAAACATCAGTGTTTCGCATCAAGGCCGACACACTGAACCCTTCACCTTTGGTCTCAGAGACAATGCCTTGTTTTGGATGGAAAAGATTTAACATGGATTAATACTTAGAATAGTATACAGATGTTACCATGACTGGCTAAATTGCATGGATGGTTAGAAATGGAACAGAACAAATCTCACCATGCATTGAAAAATCTATCAGACAAACTGAAACTCCAGTATTCCAGAGGGTGCTAGTTGTGAGGAATGGGTGTTAGCCGGTCCATGACTCATAAAGCTGTCGAAACACAAGCAAATGTCAAGGATTTTATGATTTCTGATGGCAGATGACTTTGAAGTTAGAAATATAATTTTGGTTTATGGAGAAATTGTACCTAGGCACTTTACTTCCCCCAATACTTACATTTTGATGATATCATAACAACTGTATATAGCATATCTTAGATTGTAACAAAGATCATGCGGTCCTAGGGGAATAGTGGGGACGCTACACCTGGCTCCTGCATTGATCGTGTTGGTCACCCGCAAACCAGTTCATAATGTATATATTAGGTTAGGTCAGCAGCACTACTACATGTGGTGGGTTATGATGAAGGAGCATAGACGCTAAGGCCCCCATTGCGAGTGCCCAGCGGGGAAACTGATTATTAGCGCACCTTTTGAAATCCAATACCACGGGGATCGGATTTTAAAAGATGCAATAATGATCACATATTACAAGTTGTGCCATTTAAAATGGGGTATAATATGAGACTTTGAATTCTTTGCACACCAAAATCTGCTTGTAATGGTGTTTGCCGGACATTTTCCCTTGCTAAAATTAGACAGGTCCAGCCCTGCCAAGTACCACGCATCCGGGGTGAAACTAACCCATTTTAGTGCTGGTTTCCAAATCACCGCACTAAAATCCTTAGTCACTCATAATTAGTGGCCCCTAACAGTGGGACTTGAAGCATGCTTCTTTGTTGATTAATAACCTTTTCAGGCAGTGCTTGCTGTGCGCTGGTGCTTCGAGCAAAAATAGCTGGTCTCAGGCATGGAGAGGTGACTAGTTTCTATGGTAACGACCTGGACCCAGCTAATTTGTGCTACTTATTGCAGCTTTTAAAAAACAAACCTGCAGCCTCTAAGAAGAGCCCACCGGGAATGTGGGCTTCATCTGCGCGGTGCACTGTAAATGTAAGCACGCAAGCTGCAGCCACATGAATTTAAGCTTCCCCAGGCAGTGCTTTGAATGGGCAGGTACTTTCTGGTACTCAGTAACTGCATTTCTTTAACTTGAAAGGGAGAGTATCTGTACTTCTCAGCACTACTGTAATACATTTAATGGGAGAGTACCAGCACTTCTTTGGAGCAAACAGGAACTCTAGATAGTGAGTACCTGCACTTCCATATTTCCATTTAAAGCACTGTTTCCAGGCCCATAGGTGCTGCCTGATGGGGCTACAGGCCAATTAATTCAATTATTATCACTTGAAGCTTTGCAACCCATCGAGTATGATTTGAGCATCTCATGTTGTTTGCTTGCAGAGCAATCCAGAAGCATCATCACCTGTCCTCCCTCTATTCCCGTGACACACATGACTGTGTACGTGCACCAATGTAATTGAAAGTCGAGGCTATCCCTACGAACATAGGGCCAGATTTACAAGAAACTGTCTCAGCGCGGTGCTGTGCCAAAACTAGCAGCACCAGTTTTGAAACACAGGGATGCGTCAGATATACATGAATACGGCGCACCCCTGTGTTTCCCCCTGAGCCGGTGCTAAATTAAGCAGCCTGCGCCAACGCAGGCATGCTTGCACCATTGTGCAAGGGTGCCTGCATTGAGGGGTGTGATTGTTTATGTGCAGGAAGGTGTCCCCTCACGCACATAAACAATCATCAGTGGCATTTTGCTTCTTCTATGTGTTCTGTAGAATGCAGCACACATAGAAAAAACGAGGAGGGATAAAAGTATTCCTCCTTGTTATGCCATGCTAACGCCATCCCTGGGGTGGCGTTAGATTTTGGCACTGCCTCAGATTTACGAATTCTTGTTAATCTGTGTCAACGTCAAAAGCAATGGGTGCTGAGGTGGAACGCCCAATTGCACGCCCCTCTGATGCAGAAAACTGCGTCAAAGGGGCCCATTTTTACAAGGAGGTGTAAATCCACAAAAAGTGACGTTACACCTCCTTGTAAATATGGAGAAGTGGTTAGCACCACCAGAGCGTCACAAAAACTGACACTCCAGTGGTGCTAGGGCCTTATAAATCTGGCCCATAGACTTTTAAAAGCACTGCCAGCCTGTCGGCCCAGAGCCTGCACCAGCAGCAGCAATGGATCGGCCTCCAGGCAGAAACAAGGAAGCTCATGCACTCTGCAATATTCATCACTGCAGGGCACCACCGGCTCACATTCAGCCCCGCCCGGTCCGATGAAGACACCTTGGCTCTCATTCTGCCAGTAAGGTACTGGGGAAGCACTTGTCGCTAGTGGGTTGTGCTGTGAATGTGTCAAGATGGAGTTTTGCACTGACCCAAGTTTTAAATTCTATGGAGGCCCAGACATGATAGAATAGACTTTCTACATAAGTCAGTATTCTTTTTTTTTAACAATGCTTTTTTTTCTTTGTTTACTTTATTTTATCAACCACGAACCACCAAAGCAGCTCTAGAACACATTTTAATGTGTTTTACTCTTGCGTCTGCAGTTTTACATATGCACTGATATGAGAATACAATACAAGCTTAAAGTGATTTTTATTTTTTTATGCTGGGACATTGATATACAGATCAGGCCAATAAAAACACAGCCAGTCCGCAACCCTATTGGCTGATTCTGGTGGATGTACATGCAGCTAGAATGGAGTGTTCTAGCTGGGTTGTATGAATATTCATAGTGTTTGAACACATTGCGCTGGGCTGGATTGTTCAGTTTGGTAATGTGACTGGACAGGACAAGGCTACTTCATTTTGAATGTGGCTCTTAGATGGGGCTGGATTGGGGCTTAATTGGGCTAGAATGGACATGGCAGGGCCACAGTGGTGGTGAATGTGCATTGGTCTAGGATTGCTTTGGACAGGCTCTGGTGGATGTAAAGGGTCAAAGTGATTGAGCGAAGGAGTTAGGATGCACTGGGTTGGGTCGGACTAGTTCTGACAGGTGTTAATGGTGTTAGAATGGACCACATAGTCAGGCTTGTGCTTCTCGTTGCGCAAAGGGTGGTCATTTGTGATATCTAGCTTTTTATATGGACTTCATTGCCTAGTTTTACTGGTGAGAAAGTGTTACCCACTGTGCCTCACAGTAGGCAGTAGAATATCACTCATAAGTACACAAAAATCATCTAAATGTCACATATAAGCAATCTGAAAACTTGGAAGCTATGCCGAAATTTACCTAGGGAAAATTGAGAGCCATCTGGTTACTACCACAAAACTCGTAATTCTGATCCCTGTGCGAACCACGAGCCACTTGTAATGAGGACCTATATAGACTTCATGAACTATATATATACCGTCACAATGCTTTGAGAAACTCCCAGTGCTGTCAAGTTTAAGTTTCTCTGATGACTTGCCCCTCACTATGTATAAAACAAAAATCATTCCCATTGTGCAGAAGTATGTATTTCTGTTTCTCTGCCATAAGTAGGCAATCATTAGACATTCTATTGTTAAGTTTAAAACTATTTTTAAATAAGCAAAAAGAGAGTGAACAGCAAACTTTAGACACTGTGTTGTCAAGCAGTGATGACATCACAGCTTGCTCTCCTGCATTGGAAACAAAAAATAAGAAATCACCAGCAACGGGACAGTAAGGACCTGGCTTGGGGCAATATGAGTCAGTTTTAAGAAATGTTATCTGATGAAGGAGTTCAGGGCCTTGCTGACATGCGCGCTGAGCCATAGAATGAATAAAATCTCTTGTTGGAACCAGTCCCAACAGCGAGCTAAGAACGCATAAAAAAAACTTCAGCCCTGTTAGGGTTAATGGTTGTGTCTCTGTTTTACTACAGGCGAGCACCACCGGGGAAATGTGCAGTCAGCCCTTCTCCAGTCACAGTCAAAGGGAAGTTAATTCACTTCTACCCACGACAAAGTAAGTACGAAAAGAGCAGATGCTTCAGACTAATTAGTACTGGGTATATTTGTAATGTTAATGATGTTATGAATGACAATTACGATACATTGGGCCTGATTTAGATATTGGTGGACGAGTTACTCCATCACCACGGTGATGGATATCTCGACTGGAGAGTTATAAATCCCATTATTTCCTACGAGATTTAGATTTCGCTGGATGGGATATCTGCCACTGCGAGGAGTAACCCATCCGCCAACATCTAAATCAGGCCCATAAAGCCAGATATATGATTGTCCCAAGAGGGAACTTTTGGAAGGTCTCTGGACAGGCACAAGAGTGGGTGTGGCTCTGTGCCACTGCTGCTGGAGGCAGGTCTGCCAACAAGTAACTTGTGAAACAAGCATTAGCAAAGCCATGTGTCATGGAGTGTACTGGATATATGTGGTGTGGAATTATGTGGGTTGGTGTAGAATTGTGTGTTGTGGAATTGTGTGACATGGAATTGTGTGGTGTTGAGTGCAGTTACGTGTAGTGGAATTATGTGGCATGGTGGGCAGTGAAATTATATCAACAGTAATTATGTGGTATTGAGTGTAGTGGAATTATGTGGAGTAGGAGTTTGTGTCATGGAGTGTAATTATATTGAGTGGTATTGTATGTCATGGAGTGGCATGTAATGGAGCAGAATTATGTGGAGTGGTATTGAATTTTGTGGCATGATGTGGAATTCTGTGGTATGTATTGGATGTATGTGGCGTGTAGTAGAATTATGTGTTGTGGAGTGGTATTATGTGGTTTAGTGTGGAATTGTGTGGTGTTGAATGGAACTGTATGGAGCTTAATTGTGTGGCTTTGCATGAATATTGTTCAGTGGAATTATGTGGCTTGGTGTGGAGTGTATTTATGTGGAGTGTTAAATATGGCATAGAGAGGATTTAAGTGGAGTGTATTTATGTGATATTGAGTAGAGTGTAATTACATGGAGTTGAATTATGTGTTGTTGAGAGATAGTATATGGAGTGTAATTATGTTGTGTGGTGTGGAATTGTGTGACGTTGAATTCTGTAGTGTAGAATTGTGGCATGGTGTGGAGAGGAATTATGTGGAGTGGGATTATGTGACATGTTTTGTGGAGTTGAATTTTTGAGAGTTTAATTATGTGTATTGGAGATGAGTGGATATATATAGATTTTAAGTATGTCGTTTGGAGTGGAAATATGTGTAGTGGCATTTTCTTTAGTTGAATTATGTTGCCTGGAGTGAAATTATGGGGGTCATTCTAACCCTGGCGGTCCAAGACCGCCAGGGCTAAAATGACAGGGGCACCGCCAACAGGCTGGCGGTGCCCCGCTGGGCGTTCTGACCGTGGCGGTTTGACCGCGGTCAGAAGTGGAAAACCGGCGGTCTCCCGCTGGTTTTCCGCTGCCCATTTGAATCCTCCATGGCGGCGCAGCTCGCTGCGCCGCCATGGGGATTCTGACAGCCATACCGCCATCCTGTTCCTGGCGGTTCGCCCGCCAGGAACAGGATGGCGGTATGGGTTGTCGTGGGGCCCCTGGGGGCCCCTGCAGTGCCCATGCCAATGGCATGGGCACTGCAGGGGCCCCCGTAAGAGGGCCTCACAAAGAATTTCACTGTCTGCATTGCAGACAGTGAAATTCGCGACGGGTGCCACTGCACCCGTCGCACCTTCCCACTCCACCGGCTCCATTCGGAGCCGGCGTCCTCGTGGGAAGGTAGTTTTGCACTGTGCTGGCGGGCGGCCTTTTGGTGGTCGCCCGCCAGCCCAGTGCAAAACCCAGAATACCCTCAGTGGTCTTCCGACTGCGGAGCGGTATTTTAGAGGGGGAAGTGTGGCGGGCGGCCTCCGCCGCCCGCCAGACTTAGAATCACCCCCTATGTGTTTTGGAGTGGAGTGGAATTGTGTTGCATGGAGTGGTATTATGTGAAGTGGAGTTTTGTGGCATGGAACTGAGTGGAATTATGTGGAGTTAACTTTTTTGGATTGTAATTATGTGGCATGGAGTGGATTGATGTGGAGTGCAACTGTGTGTAGTTGAATTTATAGGATGGAATTATAGGATGTTTAAATGTGCTGTGTCTAGTAGAATTATGCTGTGTGGATTTATTTTGTGGAATTGTGTGGCACTTAATTGTGTGGCGTTGTTTTGAATTATGGGGAGACAAGTGATTGTTGTCTTCACGGCCAACTTGTCCAGTGATCTCTGCAGGGCTTTAATTGCCGCAGGCAGCATATTTACTACAGTGCTAAAGGAGCAGCCTTCATTGAAGATGAGAAGATATTGTTTCTCTTTTCAGTCCTCTCACCCTCCTGAAATTGGCTAAAACAGTGTGAATGGCATCCAGCAATCATTTCTGCCTCCCTTGCAAGAGCGCTCAAGTCTTGAGATGTCTCCTGCTTCATATGGTTGGATTTATTACCGCTTTGACGTTTCAACAGGGCTCTGCTGGGGGAGAGGGGCATGGTGATTAAAGGTGGCTCGCTGTGTCTTCGGTATTTACACAGCTAGCCAGTGGCATTTCTTTTGCTCTTCTTCTGCAGCAAGTTTATTTTTTTAAACATGCATCGGCATGAGAAGCAGAAATTACGTTTTTATATTCCTCCTGGTAGACCATGGCAGCAGCCGCTTGTCTGCAGTGATGCTCTTTAAATTATAAACATCTGAAGCCATTAAAAGAAGAAACTAACTTCGTCTTATATTTCCTGTCCAGAAGCGACGCAAGAGTGGGTGAAGGGGAATAAAGAAATACAAGCAAGGGTGGTGTGTGAGGAGAAGGGTTAAAGAGGGGCACACATTACAGCACGAGCTGCGGAGGAAAAGAAGAAACAGGGATGAGGAAGGAAGGAAGGAGGAAATCAAACACTCATGTGGAGTGCTCAAAGACAAAAAAGTAGCTCCTAAAACGGGAGCAGTGGATGGACACAAGTACTTGGTCCATGCCCTGGGGGAGGGCCAAACACAAGAAGAGGCATGACGCATGCATGTCATGGACAAACAGGAACAAAGGATACAAGAGCAAAGTTGGAGTGAACAAATGGTGAGTCTATGGCCAGGCCGAAGCCCATAGATTGTTAGCAACATGTCTTGAACAGAGGGGGCACGCGCTGTCTAGCCAAGACCTAAAAAGATGTTTGAAGCTTCTATGGGGGTAGATCACATTCTTTACTCAGTCCTGCCAACTAGAGTTGGGCTAAAAAATGTAAAAATTTATTTTTCATCAAAGAAGAGATTTTGGTTTCAAGGTGACTTGTGATATTTCCCCTCAAAACCCCAAATGCACCATGACAGAGACCCCAGATTGCTTTTTTCTGCCTTTGGGCTTTGACATGACCTCTAAGGTTGTACTCGGAAGTACCCAACATTTGATACCAGGAGACTGGGAGTATTCATAGTTTCCGGTGGTTGGACCAACCCAGGGTCTGGAATCTGTGCATAGGCAGTTCACCATTAGGGCACTAGGACTGCACCAGCCTTGTTTTCTTTACCATTTTTACCAATAGGGAATAATAACCTATTAATTACCATTGATATAATAAGAAAAATGCCAATCCTTGTGGCAAGTACCAGCCTAAGGCAGTGGCATCCGTCTGATGGCTGGTGCAAGTATCGAACGCCACTGCACCAGCCATCAGAGAGATTTTCCAGACCTGCTAAAGTTCCAGCTCCACCCTCTGGGGCAGCAGCAGTTCTTGACTAAAATCTTTGGGTCTCCGCCCACAGAGTTTTGCAGGTTTTGTGGAAAGTTATTGCTGATATTAATTTCCATCCACTTAACATTGCACAACAAAACAAAGCCCATGCCGCCCTCGGTGCCTGGCTGCCTACCTTTCTCTCGTCCTCACTGATGCGAGAGCCAGGCACTTTTTAGAGGGGAACATGAGCTACGCAGCAGGCCAAGATTAAATGCCAGCAATTCTAGAGGGCTCAAAGGACAACTCATTAATGACATGAATCAGTGTCATGCTTTAAAGCAGCCTCAGCCTAAGGCATCAGCCCTGAATTTCCAAGGCTTTGTCAGTCATACACAGGCTATGAAGGTGTGTAAAACACCCACCGATTATGAAGTCATCACAGGGTGGGGTAAGGTCAGCAAGCATTACTGACCCGACCCTGTAATGAGATGGAAAAGGGTGGGTTTACCACATGCTCCATCTGTATGATTGAGAGCATGCATGCTGTAAACAGATGAACCGTGCATGCTTGGCACAAATGGCAAAATTCTGGTGCTGGTATATTATATGTAGTTTTTTGGTACACGGGGATGCCATAGCAAATGGAGAACATCCATGACATAATGCTGGCCATGGTACAATTGAGGTAATTTTTGACATGAGGTTGTGCCCATAATGGGCCCAATTCACAAAGAGCCTCCGCAGTCATAGTGGAGGCTCTGCAATCCAGAGAGATTGAAGTTCTTTCACATACTACTTCCCCTTTACAAGACATCACAGCCTCGGCAGTGAAAGTGAGAGTGATCATGAAGCTGCTAGGAATTGAGGCATCATGTAATTCTTAGTGCTGTATGCCAGGGTACACACGAGTACACTTCATGGTGTCTATCCAGATAGTGGTCACAAGTACTGGAGTGTAGAATGCCTAGTGTTGGTCAAACCCAATATTCCTCACAAACTAATATGGTGAACTACAAACAATTTGTTACTAGCCAGGCTGTTTTTCTCAACCCTCAGCTGCTAGCGACAATCAACATAAATGCATTTCTAGTAGGGCGGATAACTCATCTGTTAGACCTCACAGTCCACTGGTCCTTACTACGAAGTCTCCTCCACATCAGTATATTGAAAATGCTAGCTATACAGCTAGCCCACAAAGCATTTTTGCCATCTATCCATTGCAAATGTGTGCTGATTCATACTCACAACATGACAGACGCATATTCACTGCACCTCTCACAGTGCACAAAATCTGGGTCTGGGCCATACGTAATCTGATTTACCTATTAGTGGAGTTAGACAACAGTTTTGTGGATAAATCCCCAGTGCTGCAGAAATACTTTCACTGTTGGGGCATGCCTTCAAATCGACCTGTTGGCCACACACAAGTACCCAAAGTGCAAAAACATAATCTCTAGGTACCCTAAGTCGTGGGCTAAAGGTAATGGTCTGTTGATGAACTGGTTAAAGGATTTTCGGAAATGCTATCCCCTGCTACTGCTAATACCCCATGTCACCTGGAAAATGCAGAAAGCACCAATGACACTCATACTAGTCACCATTGACATATGTGAGGCAACTGTGTTTCCCATCTTTTCAATATGTCCTCCACACAAATGAAAAGTTGCAGTCCAGTCCAAACACAGTAATGCAACACAAGGGACCATCCAGATCCCAAGCCCCTGAATCTAACACTATGGCACTTAGGGGCATATTTATATTCTGTTTGTGCCAGATTTGTGTCATTTTTTTTTTAACGCAAATGCGGCGCAAACTTAGCTCTATGTTTATACTTTGGCGTTGGACCTGTCCAGCGCCAAAGTTATGGAGTTTGCGTCATTTTTTGGATGTGAAAGCCTACTTTGCACTAATGATATGCAAGGTAGGCGTTCCAGGGCAAAAAATTACTTTAAGGCATGTGCACCTTATTTATCCTCCCTCGTCATTTTGACGCACAGGAGGGGGCCCAGCCTGATGTGCGCCGTTTTTTAACGCCTGGGTCGGGGCAGGCGTTAAGGGATCTGTGGGCACATTTCCATGGTCTCTGACCATGGAAGCAGGCCACAGGTGCCCTTTCCTGCCCCCAGGGACACCCCCTGCCATCCTCGCCCACCCCTGGAGGACACCCATGGATGGGGGGACCCAAGCAGGTAAGTGCAGGTAAGTATAATTTTTTTTTTTATTAAGTGGCATGGGGGGGCCTAACTTGCCCCCCCCCTTCATGCCACTGTGCCCAATGGCCATGCCCAGGGGACAGAAGTCCCCTGGGCATGGCCATGGGGCAGGGGGGCATGACTCCTGTGTTTGCTAAGACAGGAGTCATTTCCATGGGGGTTGTGCATCAAAAAATGGTGCTAGTCAGGTTGGAGCCAATATTTTTGACTCTAACCTGACTTGCACCATTTTTTGACGCACAACCCCCATTCTTCCCTACGCCTCCGCTGCCCGGTTTGAGTCACTTATTTTGACGCAAACCAGGCCACAGCACCGGCTAATGTAATTCCATAAATAAGGCACCCGGCTGGCGCGTTGGAATGGCGTTAGCCGGCGGTAAACTTTTTGACCAAACCGGCGCTGGTGCTGGTTTGCGTCAAAAAGTATAAATATGCTCTTAAAACCGGTTACTTGCAGCTCCCAAAGAGGTGTATACAGATACTAAAGGAAGCTAGAAAACCAACCACTCAATGATGTAATGCTGTCAAATTAAACAGTTTGTTCATTTCTGTAACTATACTAATATCAGTGAACAGCAATTGCAAGCAACCGTCAAGGGTATTGTTTGCTATCTACTATGCTTGCTAAAATTTGGGCGAGATTATGCTTCTTTTAGGGTACATCTAGCTGCAGTAGGAGCTTACTTACCACACAAATAATTTCAGTTTATTTTTTAAATTCCCTGCCATAAAAACCCTTCACTAATTGGCTTAAAAGGATCATTCCCTCTAGCGTACTACCTACGAATCTTATCTGAAAAAAACGAGAGCAGCCCCTCACACCAAGAGGACGGGGTTATGCAAACCAAAACCCTAAAGGCTCCCTTATGTGACTATTAATCCCACCAGTAATCACTCAGTCTTCAACTTCTTCACTTTCACACAGGTTGAGAAAATCAACATAACCAAACACCACAGAAATGTAGAAAACTATCAGGAGCGGCCCATTCTTTAGGGCAGAGGGGCCACGCCTCCCCACCTTTTGCCCCTCATGAAGAGTGTCTGTCAGGCTAAATGAAGGTCAGCCTGACAGACACTCTTCATGTTCAGGTCAGGCAGCCAGGAGCAGACATGCGCGATTTGCGCAGACTCCTGGCTGCCTGAACTGAACTTTGCTGGGCTGAGGAGGTCACAGCTCCTATGGGTGTGACCTCCTTGGCTCAGCAAAGATGCCTCGAGGCCCTCCCCTGGGTGACGAGGAAAGTGTCACCCATTGACTTCGACCTGGTAGCTTCAGGTTTAAGCCCTGAAGCGCCCAGGGCGAGTATCAATCAGTGACACTTCGTCAGAGAGTGGGGTGGGGTCAGCATTCTCACTGACCCCATCCCACTCTGTGACGAGGCTGGGACTGCTGCCTTACCTCATTGGCTGATTTAAGGTCAGCCAATGAGGGAAGGCAGCAGTCCCAACCCTCTTGGGACCTCTGAGGCTGAAAGTAAGTGAGTGTGTGTGTGTGTGTGATTTATTAAAATGAATGTTTGGTGCGTGCATGCATGTTTGAATGTTATGAGTGTTGTTAATGGATGTACGTGTGTGTGTGTGTGTGTGAAAGAATGAGTGTGTGTGTGATCTTTTAAAATTTATGTTTGGTGCGTGTGTGCATGGTTGAATGTTATGAGTGTTGTTAATGGATGTGCGTGCATGCATGTGTGTGTGAAAGAATGAGTGTGTGTGTGATCTTTTAAAATGAATGTTTGGTGCATGCGTGCATGTTTGAATGTTATAAGTGTTGTTAATGGATGTGCATGCTTGCGTGAAAGAATGAGTGTGTGTGTGTGTGCTTCCCGCATGCCCCCTTCCCTCCTAAGGCTGCCGGCCGCCACTGAAAACTATATATGGCTTTAATCCTGTCATAGAAAGTTGTTTTACTTTTTTAGAATCATATATACATTACAGCGTCATTGCAAGTTCCATAAACGGAAATGGAAGGCACAATCTACAGTGAACTGGTGGTCCTCAAATGTTATTGATTAAATTCATGGACTCCCAATGACAGAATAAATAGAGGTGTATTTATCTGAAGGACTAAACTGTGTTGTCTTTGAAGTATCGTCCTGTTTTCATGTATGTGAATTTTTTATGCGTGTGTGTTTTTGTGTATATGGGATTTTACAAAAGTAAAACATGTTTTTATGATAGGATTAAAGCCATATATATTTTTCTAAACTTCTGTTGTATTTAGGTGTATTGTATTTCTCAGCGTCTGTGAAAATGTAGAAGCTGAAGAGTGAGTGATTATTTGTTGGTTTAATATCCACCTAGGACTCGTATTGTTTTTACAAGGCAAAATAGGCCCTCATTCTGAGACAGTGCACTCATGTCAGCAAAGGTTTATTTCTTAGAAAGTGGCCTTTCCTGTAACAATTGCTTCCTGTAGTAGGGTCAGTGAACTGCAATCATTAGTAATTGAGGAACCTTTTCTTCAGGTATAAAAGGATAGAATTGTCCTGAAAACCCATCTTCACTTCTTGAAGTTAATCGAACTATTCCTTACCTTCTTTCTTCCCACATTTGCAGTTGGTAGTAGAAACAGCGCTACATGCACTTGATGTCAAAACAACCATGATGTATTACACAAAAAGTATTAGGAAAACAAAATAACTATTTTTGATTTAGCAGTCTCATTTAGCAAACCCGGTTTCAAACTCAAGCATGGCTACGAGAATTGTTAAGTGAATACAAGTATGTTATGCTTTATGTACATTGCCTTCTGCTGCTAGGGCACATTCCACTCGTAAAAAGAGAGGCAACCTCAGAGGACCGGTCCACTCTCCATACAGCACTAGATGAATTTCTTGCAAATAACAGCGTACTAAAGATCCCTTGGTTCAGACACATCAGAGACACGTGCAAATTTCTCAAAATGGAGGAGGTGTGGAGTGCTCCTCACAATTTGGTAAAGGAAATAAAGGAACGTGTAAAAAAGTGCTACTGGGAGAACATTCTGACCCAAACCTGGTTAAAAAATCATGGCAGTCTGACTTTGCAGTTCTTAGACCACAAATGCAGTCCCAAGTTTGAGGCCTACATGGATAATGTAAATCCTCCATATATCAAAACACTATTCATTAAGTTTAGACTAGGGACCCTTCCGCTTAAGTCATTTACAGCGCAATGGAGATCGGAGGACTGCAATTCAATATACTGCCACCACTGTCAAAAGACAAAAGAGTCACTTGCGCACTTTATGCTTTTCTGCCCTAGATATCTGGTACCCAGGAAAAAGTGGATTGCTCCATTATGTAGGGAAATTGGAATAAGGGAATGGAATACGGCATTACAACTCCTAACAACTGATACAAGTGATAAAATAGTTTTCTCTGTGGTGGGATACCTGCGAAGTGCATGGTCAATAAGAACAAAAGAATTATTATAAATGTGTAATTCCAACACATTGGTTTTAGACTATATTCACTTAATATATCAGTTCTTAATTGGATGAAGCTATAGCCTTAATGGTCTGGATTTTTAGTTTTAAAGAATAATGATGATTTGCATGTTTTTATAAATCTGTGACCTCAATATTTATCTAGGGTTCTTAAAAAAGTAAATTATGTAATTTTCTCCTTCTATACCAGTAAACAGAGATAAATGATAAAATTGGTCCCCCAGCGGCGAGGTTCTTGTAAAAACATAGGAGACACGAACTATAACTCTGATAATCACGTGCTTTTAATAATTTGGTTTTAGATTATAATTAATTAGTCTGATAAATTTTAATTGATTGAAGCCAAATTCTAACGATCTAATATTTTTATACGCCTCGAGATTTTGTAAAAACAAAAATGTTTAAAAACAATGTTGTCTAGACATTCTTACAATTTTTAAAGTGCTATGTTTCTTAATCATGTTATGTCTTGTATTGTCTACTTTTATGGCTTATAGCCGAAATAAAGATATATAACAGAGAGGCAACATAAAGCATTACTGTGTGAACAGAGGGTGAGGCATAACAGCATTAGCAGCAGACTTTGAAGCTGGGGAACCAGGTTCGAATCTCAATGTCGGCTAAACACCTTTTGAATCTGGGCAAATCACTTAGGCCCATATTCATACTCTTTTTGGGCCTCATTTGCGTCGTTTTTTGACGCAAAAGCGGTGCAAATTTACAAAGTACAATTATATTTTGTAAGTTTGCCCCGCTTTGGCGTCAAAAAATGATGCAAATGCGGCGCAAAAATAAGCATAAATCTGGGTTTTAATCTCCCCGTGCCTGTCAGCGCCTGGAGACCTTCATAGGTGATTTGCTGCGCTCTATAAATCCTTGATTGATCTGTGCATGTCAAGAGCTACTAGTGGGATAAACTGCCTTAAAAACATTATTTAACACAGCTTCTGTACCTGCTCAATCACCACCTCTTCGGTGGAAGGCACTGCTTTTTAGTCTATACAAAGCATATGATCTACAGCTACAGGTTGCAAACAGAAAATGTAAAAATCGGATTGTAGCTGTAGTGCTGAAGATTCACTTCCCTATATGCACACTCATATGGCACATGTGGTAACCCATCGTCGTCATGTATATATACTCCCAGTTCACAGACTTTTTATTGCTTCACACCTCTACTCTTACACTTCCCTATGGGGAAAAAACACAATCTGAGGCGAAGTCTGTGTTCTGGAGCGCTGTGGATTTCAGGGCAGATATCTCGAATCACCTCAAAACTGAAACCTCTTCTTCAAAGAAAAACAACATGTAATGTTCCAAGCCCGCCAATAGATGGCAGGCATGTGCAAAGAATTTGAATTTACAGCACTGCCGCCTGCAAACCGACTGTTACAGGTAATTAACGTTTTACATATTGAGCCGCCAATAAAATGGATCCGTGCGATGAGCCAGCAGTGAAAGCTGGTGCACATATCTTTGACATACTTGAGAGACCCTTTTTAATGCTGCCTTTTCAGTTGCTTTATTTCTGGCTAAATCTCAAACCTTCCTATGACTTCTTATGACAGCTGTAAAATTGGATTTTATTCTTAATTAAAAAAAGTAAAGACGAACGCTCCTATTGAATAATATTTATATGGTTCATTTAAGATGGGTTCAAATACACATATGCCCTTTAAAAATCTTTATTCAATTTGAATATTTGAACATACAGTACAGATGGCAAAAGAGATGGAGGCATGCACCCATCAAATAATACGATACCAAAACAGATGATGTCGCCTTATTTTAAATTTGCATGTGCCCATCCAACTCATGATTCCTTTTCTTTAATGTTACTGTAGGACAGTTCTCAGAAAAGCACTGTGTTTTTTTTAATATTAAAATGTTTTATATTTCAAGGACCCTGTGCAGACAGCTCTGGTTCCTGTTTGTCTCCGCCTCTGCGATCGCATGCAGTTCCGAAATTGTATCTTATCTATTCATGTGTGTACTCTGCTGAACTTAAAGAGAAGCCAAAGTTGTCTGTAGCACTAAATGAACGTTTTGATAGCTGGGGATATAAATTCCCACGCCTAAACATGTGCTAGTTATTCAAAATAGGTGATGCAACTTTGTGCTTAAAAGTTTGACAGTGTGTGACAAAAATACATAAAAGTCAATAAATAAGTGACATTTCAGGCAGAATCACCTGTTTTAACAAATGGTGGCATTAAATATCTTAGCTTTCTGAACGGGAGTTAAGAATTCACATAGACTTATTGCATGAATACATTATGTACCAACAGTTATTGCTGCAATAAGTTATTGCAGGCACTTAAGATAATCACACAAGCTTATGTAGATGTTCAAGTGAAAAAAACACCATGGCAGCTACTTCAGAATATATCTGAGTCTCCAAAGGCGAAATTGAGTTTGTAAAGTTTATTAGCTGTTTCTAGACTTAAAAACATCACTAAAGTGATAACCTGAAATAATGGCGGTCTTCATATTAGTCTAGGGGAAACATACATGATTGAACATAGGCAAGGGCAAACTGCCCTACAGTAAAAATCTAGGAATTGTGCTATAAGCCAGTCTCCTATGGTGAAGTATGCCACAAAATATTTTTGGGAATTAAACAATTCTGTAAGACTTCATCTCATAACTTTTTTCTGTGTTTTAGAATTTGTTCTGAGATCTAAAACTACACCTCTCCCGTCACTTGCTCCCATCGTCATTTCAAGTACCAACAAGACAACCCCCAGAAGCACTAGGAGGCCAGATTTTCATGCTACAACAACAAGAGTTTATAGCACTTCTTCCCCTGCAAGGAGAAATGAGCCACCCTTCCCCAAGGTGAGGCCTATCACCACAGCCCCAAGGGTAACACCAGCACCTACTAAGATGGTAGTAAAACAGAGGCCAAAATCACATGCACCCACAACCTCACGGCCATCCAGAGTGCCTTGGCAGACCTCTTCCAGCTGGTACACAACGCTCATTGATCGTCTAAAAACCGATAGGGCCAAGTTGGGTAAGACATCAGGACCATCCCAAAACCCTCACCGTCTGATGACCCCAGTACCAACCAAACCTCAACAGCCAACCCTAACCACAGTAGCTGTGACACGCCGTGGCAGAAAGCAAGAGAAACGCAGGAGGGTGAAAAAGATAAAAAAGAAGCAGAAGAAGCTAAAGCATGGCACAGTAAGACTGGTCAACAAGGCAAACCTACCCGACCGTGGCCGAGTGGAGATCCACATCAACGGGGAGTGGGGAACCATTTGTAATGATATGTTTGACAGTCGGGCAGCTGGAGTGGTGTGCCGGCAGCTAGGCTACCCTTTTGTTCTGAAAGTGGCAAAAAAAGTAGAGTTTGGTGAAGGAGTTGACCTCAGGATTCTGTTAGATGATGTGAGGTGTGTGGGCACTGAAGGAACCCTTCTGGAATGCCGCCGGTCAAAGATTGGACAGCACAACTGTGGCCATGAGGAGGACGTGGGGGTTATCTGTGGGCACACTGAGGAAGAGGCAGTGATGGATGGACAGATTTAAATCGAGATGGGATTTATTATAGATGTCCTTTTGTGTGCATCACAAGAGATCGTGGCAACGTCTCAGCAGCTAACCAGGCTAGATGTAGGAACAGATTTCAATTTTTATGAACATTACTGAACACAGGTGTCTTTGAGATGATATTCAACCTTTAATGCAACCAAAAGAAAATTGACTGAATAAAAATGAAGAGAGATCTGCAGTCTGGAACATTGTGTCTGTACATTCCTTAGGTTACCCCTCGTCCTAGTGTCTATTTTTAAACCACTTTGAAAGGTGGTGTTGCCACCCCTGGCTTTGTAAGTTCCACCGCTTCTTGTGTAAGTTGGTGCTTTTCTGCAGAGAACCATCCAAGCCTCCTCAACCGCCTGTTGATGATGTTAGCACACAGTCTCATCTCTGATGATATCCGGGGTGGAGACGCTTCAATCATATGTCATTTTGTTGCTGCACATCGGAGACTATGGACTTATGAAAGGCACAAATGAGGATGATGACTCTCTCAAGGGGCACAGAAGGATATAAACTGGACTTACCATTGAAAATCCTATAGGACAATGGGAGCTATGCACCTGGCACAGCAGGCCTATGCCAGCAGCTGTCTAATGTCAACAGAGAAACACTGAGTACAAATGACAGCTCGCTTTCCCATTGCCTGCTGTTACTGCTGTCTAAACTATCTAGTACATCAATGTGGAGATTCTTATGTGGGTTTGATAAAGGCCCAACTCAATTCATATGCCATATATCTGATGCTCCAGCATCCTTTGCTCACAAAGATTAGGCAACACAAAAGCTATTACATACATTTTATATTATAACTTTGGAGTTAGGTGTCCACAGGCTAGGGAATTGCCAGTACAACATTAGAACATGATTCAAGACATGTTCTTTTCTTGGAACTATGGTGTTTTCACAGTTAATAGTTAATTGTTGTTTCAAAACGAAGGAAAAAAGGCCAGAACCCGTTTTATTTATAGTTATCTGAGGTCAGCCTTCGTAAGTACAGCTGGATCCTGTGCTGCTTCGTCCAACTACAGAAAACCACGAGGCTGTGCTTAATTTGTGCCGGTGGTTGCAGGCGGTGGGCTCCAGTACTCATTTTCGGAACCAGGGCTTATTTTTGATTATGAGTCTTTGGTCTACAGAAAGAGAGGAGAAAGAGAAAGATAACGAAAGTAGAGAAAGTATGGCTGAAAAACCACCTGTAAGACTGAAATGAGGAGACAGGCATTGTATGGTGGTGGAAGAAAAAGTCATGAGGAGAAACCAGCAATAGGCAACCATGGTGTTCGGCAACCCTGGAGCTAAGCAGCACCGGCAGTCCCCCTCCCCCCGTACTTATGTTTTTTTGTTTTACACATTAGGTACTCGACATTTTATCTGGGATAGTTTATTTTGTGGTCGGGTCTGGTACCCCCTCTGCAAAAAAGTAAAAAAACACTCTGAAGTACACAGATTACCGTCCCCCAGTTTACCAGCGGCCGGAATCTCTCTAGCTAACCCACTACTAATCCTTCCCTATTTTAGCTGAAAATGGCAGGACTGCTGGAGTCATACTGAGGCAGTCATCACAGAGCTGCTTTGAGGCATGAGTGGAATGGACAAGTGCCTATAGTGCCCAACGTTCCAAGAGACAGTCTCTCTCTCTCTCTCTCTCTCTCTCTCTCTCTCTCTCTCTCTCTCTCTCTCTCTCTCTCTGTCTCTCTCTCTCTGCCTTTCTCCCTCCGTCTGCCTACATCTGACTGTCTCTTTTTCTACCTAACTCTACCTTTGCGTCTCTAGCTGTATCCTCACCCATCTTTTGCTGCATTATCTTCCTCACCCTACCTAACCTCACGCCTCTAACTCGCCCTCTGTTTCTCTGCCTTACCTGGGTTTCTGTTTCATGTCTCTCTCGCTTCACCTGTCCTTTACCACCTCACTCCTGTCTTGTTCCCTTTGTATCCATCTCTCTCTGCTGTCTCTCGCGGGCTCCCTCTTAACACTCTACTTCACCTCTGCCTACCGCCTACCTCACCTCTTACTCTTTATTAAATACACCTCCCCTATCAACTTCCTTCCACCTCTCTCATGACGCTACCTCATTCTCGATCTACCAGTAACTCTACCTAAACTACATCTATCGCGTACCTCTCCCTACACAGCTCTTTCCATATCACCACCCCGTTTCGCTCTTTCGTCTACTTCACTTCAGTTCACTCTCAAGAGTATTTCTCTTTTTATCTCACATCTCTATCTCTCGCTGTACCTCACATCTCTATCTCTCACAGTACCTCACATCTCTATCTCCGTCTACACCTCACCTCTATACTTTCTCTGTGCCTCACATCTCTCGCTCTCTGTACCCCACATATCTCTCTCTCTCTGTAACTCACATCTCTCTCTCTGTACCCCACATCCCTCTCCCTCTCTGTAACTCACACCTCTCTCTCTCGCTCTCTGTAACTCACATCTCTCTCTCTCTCTGTACCCCACATCTCTCTCTCTACCTCACATCTTTCTCTCTCTCTGTACCTCACATCTCTCTCTCTCTCTCTGTACCCCACATCCCTCTCCCTCTCTGTAACTCACACCTCTCTCTCTCCCTCTCTGTAACTCACACCTCTCTCTCTCGCTCTCTGTAACTCACATCTCTCTCTCTCTCTGTACCTCACATCTCTCTCTGTACCCCACATCTCTCTCTCTCTCTCTGTAACTCACATCTTTCTCTCTCTCTCTGTACCCCACATCTCTCTCTCTCTCTCTGTAACTCACACCTCTCTCTCTCGCTCTCTGTAACTCACATCTCTCTCTCTGTACCACACATCTCTCTCTCTCTCTCTGTAACTCACATCTCTCTCTCTCTCAATACCCCACATCTCTCTCTCTCTCTCTGTAACTCACACCTCTCTCTCTCGCTCTCTGTAACTCACATCTCTCTCTCTCTCTCTGTACCCCACATCTCTCTCTCTACCTCACATCTTTCTCTCTCTCTGTACCTCACATCTCTCTCTCTCTCTGTACCCCACATCCCTCTCCCTCTCTGTAACTCACACCTCTCTCTCTCCCTCTCTGTAACTCACACCTCTCTCTCTCGCTCTCTGTAACTCACATCTCTCTCTCTCTCTGTACCTCACATCTCTCTCTGTACCCCACATCTCTCTCTCTCTCTCTGTAACTCACATCTTTCTCTCTCTCTCTGTACCCCACATCTCTCTCTCTCTCTCTGTAACTCACACCTCTCTCTCTCGCTCTCTGTAACTCACATCTCTCTCTCTGTACCACACATCTCTCTCTCTCTCTCTGTAACTCACATCTCTCTCTCTCTCAATACCCCACATCTCTCTCTCTCTCTCTAACTCATATCTCTCTCTCTGTACCTCACACCTCTATTTCTCTATGTACCCCACATCTCTCTCTCTACCTCTCATCTCTATCTCTCGCTGTACCCCACATCTCACTCTCTCTGTACGTCACATCTCTATCCCTTTCTGTACCTCACATCACTATCTCTCTATGAACCTCACCTCTATACTTTCCCTGTACCCCACATCTATGTCACTCTCACATCTCTATAAATCTATGTTCATCACATCTCTCTCTCTGTACCTCACATCTATCTCTGTCTCTGTACCTTACCTCCATACTTTCCCCACAACTCTTTTTACCTCATCACTTTCCCCTCCCCCTCTGCCTCCCATTTCACATACTACCTGATCTATCTGTGTCCTATTCCTCTCTTTCCTTTGCTGCCTAGCCTCTCAATTTACCCTTTGTTCACTACCTCACCTTCACACCTCCCCTATCTAATATCACAGAGGGGCAGGAAGGTAATTGGGCCTGGCATAAAAGTGCACAACTAACGGCACCAAGTACCCATTAGTGTCATAATTTAACAAATTCTCCAAAATCTCAGAAACATTGACAAATCTGAGAAGCTGAAATAATATTCTAACAACATATCACACTCAAAAAAGTCTAATATATTTACAAGAAATCAATTTATTACATCAAGCATACTTTTGTCTCACACAGTTTAAAAATATGCTTCACATTACTTTGTCAATTTATAGGTTGAAATTGTGTGGTATCAGGTGAAGAGATAGAGCTAGTGCATCCTTTCAGACTAGGGTTCAACTCTCCTGTATTCCGCCACTGAGCACAACCATAGCTGACACAGGTTTTGCAGATAAATTCATGCTTTATCAAGGCCCTGTTGATCTTATTTCAAACATCTCTGGCTTTATGAAGAATGATTGATAATATCTGAATAGCACAAAGTGAGAGACCCTGTGGAGTCCTAGAGAATTAACTCCAATTGATAAGTCACATTAGTTCCATGAGTAAAATTAATAATGAATGCCCATGTTAATTGCAACAAATTCTTGCGCAGTACTCAAGCACACCCACTTCTCTCTACCTTTGTTAATTCTACCTCAACTCTTAGACTACTTTACTCCTTTCTTGCTACTTCTCTTTCTCTACCTCTTTTTCTATCTCTTTTTCTATCATCACCTCCTCTCTCCCTCATTTCACCATCCATTTCCTTCTTAATTTGACTCACCCTCTCTAACTTGCCGTTTTTTTTATAAATCTCTCTACCCCAACTCTTTCTACCTCGCCGTTTTCTCTAACGCACCCTCTCCGTTTCTCTGCATCGATCTCACCTCCCTTTCTCCACTGCACTCGTTCTCTCCCCTTAATCTTGTCTCTCTTTACAACTCAAATCCCCATCCTAGAGACGACGGGGGTGAAGTACCCTTTAGCCTAACTTAAATGCACTCTTTTGAATACACCAGCATGGCAAACTTTCAAGTAGACATCATCTATGTAGAATTGCTTACCTTTCCACCATACGTCTTGTCATTTTTTCACTCAGTTTTCTGCACTGCTTTGAAGCAGTTACTGCCAGGAGTTAAGTAACTGCAAGTATTATATTTGATAGGAAAGTTTCCACACTTCTCAGTGGGGATGCATTTCTCCAAATGGGAGAGAATAGCGTTTCCCTAAAGAAATCAAGTACTCGTAGAAGGTGTTTACATTTTGCTCAATCTTCAAATTTTTGATGGGACATTTTGATACACTGTTCAGGAAGCAAATGACTGTTATTTTCTATCAGTGCCTCTTCCTTGGTAAGACCATTTGCCAATCTCTACTTCACAGCCCCTGGAAACAAGAACCTTGAAAACAGTGGTCTGTGATTAGTTGGATGTGAAGGGGCACTGAATGATTGGTCCATCTTTAGCACTCATCCTGTACTGTTTGTGTTTGTACACTGCTCTGCTGATGCCAAGTTAAAGAAGTCGAATATAGATGAAACAGACTGGTTAAAAGTATTGGGGAGGATATAAGGGCTTTATGAAAGAACTAATCCAAATAAAAGAAAGGTTAAACATGAGAGTGAATAAATATTGTTGTATGAAATAAATGCAGGGCATTTGCCAAGTGTTGTAATGTATCTGGCTTTTGTATGCAGTGATGCTGAGCTGCACTTTTGTATTATAGTCAAGCTTGTACTCTACACGGTGTAAAAGCTATTTGAGGCACTGGCTGCCTTATTTAAAGAAAATAAGGTAAATGAGTTGTCGAGTTTTCTTTTTGAGTATTTTGTTCAAACGGAGGGATAGGTGAGGGGAAATGTGATGATGATTACTGGGGGCTAATGGGCAGTAGCGCTGGAGAAGGCCGTGGACCCTTTAAGTGGTGCTCAGCCACTTTATAAATAGTGGCCTTTCCTCCTACCCCTATTTCTGCTCCCCCATTAACTATCTATAGTTGCCTTTAACATATCTGCCATCTGATGCTTTTCAATATATGTCAATTGCAGGAATTTCTTCCTTTGTGTTTATATGTATGCATATGATTTGTGTAGGGTGAACCAAGCTACAAAACAACAGAGTGCTCCACAGAACTGTAGGAATGCAAAGCAAACTGGTGATGCAGGGTGAACACTGGTGACTCCAGGTGTAGGGTGGTGCAGAAAAAGTGTGGTGCTGCGCTTTATAAATCATGGATGTAGATGAAAGACTTCTGAAATAAAAGTAATATTGCCATGTTGGGTATTGGGCCTAATCGAAGGTAATTCAGTTCCAAACATATATTCCAGAATAATGGAAATTTCAGTAAGATTTGTCTGCTGAAGGGGTAGTTCCCCAAACCCCCATCTCAGTCCTGCAGTGTATACTCTCTTTGAACGCCAGTTCCTTTTCTCGTTTGGCAAAAGCTCTATTAGAACAATATAACTTTGTATATAGATGTGAGCAGCTGTTTGTTAATAATAGATGTAGATTAAAATTGCATTAAACTCACCTAGCTTGTCCAAGATGTCATTGCAAGAAATCCATTTTGCCTAGGGTGTTCTTCCAGAGTTATTTGTTATATTTATTTCTCCGGATTGATTTGAAACTCTGTGTTTGTCTGTGGTCTGCCATGCAAGTTTCAGCCCCAGGAGTTGTGTCAAAATGAGGATACTGCCTTCCTTTCTTCTCAGTGCAGCCCCTCCTAATGTGGGACATGTCAAATTCCACATCAATCAACCAGCATGTTGCTAGGAAATTTCAAATTTTAGGAAATATCATGTTGTACGTTAACTGTAGAATGGCAACTTGCCTTGTCCATTTATAACTATATGGCGAATGAAACTGTGAAATAGAATATTTATGCCCATGGCAGCAGACTCATCTCTTAAAACAAATGTAACATTTTACCCTAAAACACTATT
Source organism: Pleurodeles waltl (assembly GCF_031143425.1). NCBI lineage: Eukaryota > Metazoa > Chordata > Amphibia > Caudata > Salamandridae > Pleurodeles > Pleurodeles waltl. The sequence continues at coordinate 415,128,635 of NC_090448.1, read as the reverse complement.
TAGGTCCAGGAGATGGTGGGTGTCTCAAAACGCATAGTGTTTATAAAATATATCCTGAAATAACTGCATCTGAAAACTGATTTAAGATATTTCTTTTTGTCCTTGAAATATCAGAGATGGTATAGCTTTTATACTTTCCAGCAAGAATGACTGAATGATTGGGTTCTCCTTCTGGGCTGGAGAGATATCGAATTAACTCATGCAAATAACTGTAGCTGACATTTAGACAGGGTTTCAAATATATTTTAACAAAGGTCAGGATATGAAAGTGACGAGCTGACCTTGGCGTACCTGCCTTGTCAGCAATAACTGGGCTATTTAATTGCAGGTCTTTCTATAAAAGATATTCCATTGGGGTGATATCTGTGGGTGCAAAGAGCTCGATGTAGTAGAACAGGAATAGTATTCTGTGGTGATCGGAATGTTGGGAGAGCTATAATGGGAGTAGAATGTAGGGATGGAATGGTCGGGTAGGAAGAACGTTATGGTTGGCAGTTGCTGTCGTGCAATTGCTGGATGGTGTTGTGTTGGTGTTGCTCCCTTACAATGAACCTATTTTATTAAAATGAAGTTGGAAATGAATTCGTATTGGTGGCACGTTCTTTTCTCCACAATGTCGATAAGCGGGTGAGGAGAAATGTCACTTTAACATTATATAATTACCGTGTCTATCCTGCATGCTGCCGGCAAACTTCATCAACAAAAACACTTACCGGAACGGAAGAAAGGATCGGAGGAGCTGGATTACCACGGTATCGACCATCCTTGTTCGAGGAGTGTGTTTTAAATTGCAGGTGCGATAAACTCGTGTGTGGAGCTTTGCGCGAGGACTGATCAACATGTATAAGTGAGGTGCACTCTGGATAAGTACAAGACCCAATTCTTACAGACAAAATGTGGGATCACATCCTGGCGGCCACCTTTGTAGATTGGGATGATTTCCATTTACAGTTTGGATTGTACGGTAATCAGTACAATTATTCACTTCAACTCTGTGTGTTCGGTGATACGCACATGCTTAATTACTGAAAGAATCAGTAATCTACTTAGACACTTCAACATTGTGTGTTCAGTTACGAACGCATCCTAATCCTGAGAAATAATTCTTTTAGGGGGTGAACTGTACAATCCACACACACATTATTTTGGTCAGTAACTTTGTGGCTACACATGAAGCTTTAATAATTTACTGCTTAAAGTGGGATAAATATGTCTAGCATTCAACCACCACCTTTCTTTTTAGCTGAGCATGGAGACCCACCTATTCCATGGGAATTGTGATTGGATTTGTTTGAGGCATATGTGGAAGTATTAGAGGATGGCGAATGTACACCAGAAAGGCATTTGTCCTTAATAAAACACAGACTAGATCCAATAGGACAGAGAGAATTAAAAAATCTGCCAAGGTTGGACAATGTTGGTGAGGAAGATGTGTATAAAAGTGCTCTCAAACAGTTACAGGGAAGGTATGGTAGGAAAATTAACATAGTCATGGAAATATATAAGTTTTACTTTAGAGAACAAAAAGAAGATGAATCGATTGACCAGTATATGGCAGTGTTAAGGGGACTTGCTGTAACCTGGGTGTTCAAAAATATGACATATGACCAAGTATTAAGGGACCAGCTATTGATGAAAACTAAATTTAAAGTAATTCAGGAGAGACTGTTTTCTTATGGTGAGTTGTCTTTAAAGGCTGCAAAAGAAGTGGCAAGATGTATTGAGATCACTGAGAGATGTATACAGGCAGTGAGGAGAGAAAATAGAGACAATGGTATTGTATGTGCTGTAGAAAGTGAGAAGAGTGGTAAGGAAAAAACAAATTGTGCGGTTGGTAACACTAAAGGGTTACTATGTTTTAGATGTGGAGCTAATACACATTTAGCTAATTCTAAATTGTGTCCTGCTATTGAAAATACATGTAATATATGTAAGAAAAGAATGCATTTTTCACATGTGTGTAAAAGTGTGGAAAGGAAGGTGAATTTTATTGTGGAGGAGAAGAGCTTGAGGTCAAGAAGAGCTTGAGTATGGAATGCGTGACGTGGTGTTAAGGTTGCAGAGTGAGAACAGCAAATTGAAGAATGTTCAATTGCCTAAGTGTGCATTAAGCATTGATGGAGTACAAGTGGAGGCTATGGTGGACTCTTGTGCACGGTACACCATAATGGGGAGAAGGTTGTTTGACAAACTATGGCCTGGTGGATTGTTAGAAAATACAAATTCAAGCCCATGTAGTTATTCTGGTCATAAAATTTCCATTGTGGGGTCTGTACAAGTCGAAATTGGATTTGCCAGGAAAATGTGTTTGGGAGATGTGCTTGTAGCAGAAAAAGGAGCTATGATTTTAGGTTGGCCACACATGACTGAAATTAGAGCGAATGTTGACCCTAAAGCTGACCCATCCGTGTATGCAGTGGGCGAGGGTAATATTAAAAGTATGAAAGATACAAATTCTATCTTAAGGAAGGAATTTCTGAATGTTTTTAGCAGCCAGTTAGGAACCCTGAAAATTTTTAAACATAACATAATCTTAAAAGAGAATGCTATACCTGTAAGGCAAAAGTTGAGGAATGTTCTGTTTAATTACAGAGAGAAACTTAAAGAAAGTGTGCGTGATCTATGTGAAAGGTTCATTTTAGAGCCAATTGAAAGTTCTGATTGGCTATCTCCAATTGTAATTTCCTTGTAATCCAATGGCGATCTAAGACTTTGTGTGGATTTTCATTCTCTTAACAATGCTAGTTGGGTGGGTGCCTTCCCGTTACCGAATTTGCAAGAATTAATGTTGTCCATTGGTGATGCTACATTTTTTTCGACAATTGATTTCGCTAGTGCTTATCATCAAATACTGCTGGTTCCAGCCTCTAAACCCTGCATAGCCTTCATAACACCTGAAGGTTTGTTTCAGTATAAAAGGATGCCATTTGGTTTAGCCAGTGCATCCGCTGTGTTCCAAAGGGAATTATCTAGAGTATTATCAAATATAACTGGTGCAAATGTTTTTCAGTATGACATATTGATATTTGGAAAGGATAAAAATGAACATGATTGCATATTGAGGGAAGTTCTGCAAGCACCTATGGACAATGGATTAACTGTGAAAGAACAAAAATGCAAATTTGGGAAACAACATGTGGAATATTTGGGTCATGGAATTTCAGAGGATGGCATTCATTCGAAAATTAGCCATGTGAGAGCCATTTGCGATGCTCCAGAACCCAAGAGCAAAGAACAATTGATATCCTTCTTAGGATTGACAGAATTTTTTGCACGATTTGTAGAGAATTATGCATCCAAGGCTGAAAAGTTTAGAGCTCTATTAAGGAAAAATGCAACATTTTGCTGGGAACAGAGACTTACTGAAGAATTTGCAGCACTAAAAAAAGAAATTGTAAATGCATCAAACCTAAAATCGTTTGATGAAGATGCAAACTGTATCATTTCTGTGGATGCTAGTGGGTATGGTATTGGTGCTGTTTTATCCCAAAACAAAAGAATGGGAATGAGTGGGTGGTCGCATATGCATCCTGTACTCTAACACAAGCAGAGAGATACTATTCTGTAATTGAAAGGGAATTATTAGCTGTGACTGGGGCAGTGCAACGTTTTAGGATGTATGCACGGGGTCGCAAATTTGAGATATGTACGGGCCATAAACCATTGGAAAATATCTTGAGTCCTGGAGGTGGAAGAAATCTTACCCCCCTCCTCGGTTAGGAAGACTCGCCTCAAAACTGCTAATGTACCATTATGAGATTATGCACTTGCCAGGGAAAGATAATCAAGTGGCAGATGGGTTATCATGGTTGCCTTTGAAGAATGAGAATTGTGAGGAAGTGGACAATAATGAGGGTGATGTGACATTTACATATGACGATTTGGTATCTATTAAAGATCAAGGGACAGAATTGGAGTTTTCCGAGGACAAATGGATCGAGAAAATGAAAAAAGATGGAATTTTGTCAAAGGGAAAGGAATTTCTCAAAAGGGGGTGGCCATCTGAGCGGCAGCTACAAGGGGAATGCAATAACATCGTTTTGAGGGGCGATAAAATAGTAACTCCCTATGGCATACATGAATATATTGTCAGGTTAGGACATTAAGGGCATGGTGGTATAACAAGTACCAGAAGGAAAATCAAGGAAAACCTTTGGTAGCCAGGGGTGGATAGTAAGGTGGACCCTTGGGTGAGGGAATGCAATGCGTTCATGGCAAGTGATAAGTCTGTCAAACCAACGGTAGAATCTCTGAAGATGGTTGAATTCCCTGAAGGACCTTGGCGGAAAGTAGTGATTGATTTTATGGGGCCTTTCGCCACGTTACCATCCAGAGATGCGTATGCCATTGTTCTTATTGATTATTCTAATTGGCCAGAAGTTCTCATGGTTGGCAGTGTAACCACAGATGTGGTCATGGACTTTTTAGAGGATGTGTTTTCTAGGGAAGGCATTCCTGAAACCCTTGTATCGGACAATGGGGTGCAGCTCACATCTAGTAAAATAAAATTGTTCTTGAAAAATTATGGTGTTAATCACCTTGGAGTATCACTATATCATCCAGAGGGAAATGGTCAAGTTGAAAGGTTCAATAGGCTAGTTAAGGAAGCTATACAGTTGGCTCGGAAATCTAAACTGTCATGGAAGAATGCTCTTTAGAATATGTTACTATCTTACAGAATTACGCCCCATTCGGAGACAGGGAAAACTCAATTTGAGTTATTGAGAGGAAGGAAACAGTCTTCCAAGTTAGTTCCATGGTGGTTAAAGAATAAGAAAAAAGAGCAGGCATTGACCAATAGTGATGATCAAATTGGGGAACGTGTGCTTAAAGCACCAAGGTTGCTGGATGATGTCGTGTTGGCTTTGCTCCCTTACGACAAACCTATTTTATTAAAACGAGTTTGGAAATTAATTTGTCTTGGTGGCACGTTCATTTCTACACATATTGGTAACAAGCTTAGGGCTTAGAAAGAGCTCTTCCTTGTTGAAGAAGCATTTAGTCATATTGGATTTTGCCTGCCTGGGACTCTGGAGGCATTTCCTCGATATAAATAGCATTCCCATGAAGAAAAAGAAAAAAGAAAAAGGAAAAGTAAGAGATAAATCTCTAGAAATTAATTAGGACTTGGTTTATAGGTACATACAATTAGCATGCTAATTTCCCTTTAGGAACCACTGCTCAGGATACTGGACTTTCAGAACAAGACTGTGACTGAGACGAAAGAGGGGCTTCGCTGACTACCTTAAAAAGGAAATACATGCAAAGTTGTACAATCCTTTCCAGCTTGAATATGTCCCTTGACCTTTTACGTGTGACCCAAGATAGCCTCAATCCTGGTCCACAGGAGTATTTACATCTGGGTCTGCTCAGGATACCCTGCTTGAGGGCCAGTTACCTTGTCTTCTGAAGACTGGGGTCCTGAGAAGCGGAGAAGATCCTAATACAGCGGATGCTACTGACTTGTTGGACAAATTTCCCTTTAACTGGTGCACTACTGTCCCAACTTTGAAGGTCTAGAAGGAGACCTCGTATAACTTCTTTCAAAAGGAATGAGATGAGTTGGCCCACGCCAGAACAAACCACCTTCATGGACTGCTAGAAAAAATATCTGTGCCTGAAAAATCAATTTCGTTTGGACTATGTAAGGGAACAAGACCCATTTTCACAGTTACAAAGCCCATGCTTTCAAGAAAATAAGCAACCTCTTCTAACACAAGACTTTTATTTATCCTTCTCAGATCTTTTCTGAGCTCTTTAAAGTCATTCAGAAGAAGCTTTGAAAGCCTCAGGTCGAAGTCCTAGAGCCATTATCACATACAGCCCTCAGGCAGTGCTCACTGAGCAGCCGTGGCTGCAGGAACCCTGCAAGAAAGTAAACGACAAAGGGGAAAGGTATATCATGTACCTGCTATCATTGAGATCAGTTTCAGCCCTATAAAGCCCCTTCAGCTTAGATTCTGAAACACCTGCAGAATCTCTCTCACATACTAGAAGAAAGATGATTTCAGGATTTCAGTAACAGAGACGAAATTGCTTTATGAGGATCGCATCACTCCTTATGAAGACCTCCACAGAATATTTTACATTCAACAACTTCAGTGGTCGAAATTCGTTTATTGCCAACTGATGAGTGCATTTTCTATAATTGAAGAGGCATCCTGAACATAAAGACAAAACCCGTCCTCATAGCTACGAAAAAGGTGCTGGCCATCAATTCTAGAGCTAAGTAGCCACTAGGTTTAAAGTTAAGGTTGAGGTACTGAGATGAGACTGGTGAATTTGGATTAACCCATACGGGTAGTTGATAGGCACTGAGCTCTTATTTGCAGGAACACAAAGGCAGTACACTGATCCTTTATAGCACACTTCTGATATTAAAGAATAAGCATGACCATTTATTATGTCACTGACATCCATTCTATAGCATCCATTTTGTGTTTTTGTTCCTTTACAACAGTGGCGACTGGTAATTTTAGGAGGGAGGGGGGCAGGCTGGACGCACATACACACTCACTCATTCACACACGTGCATCCATTCACAACACTCATTATCAAACATTCAAACATACACCATTCATTTAAAAACACACACACACACTTACCTTCAGCTCATCCTCTAAGGTCCCAGGAGGGTTGGGACTGCTGCCTTCTCTCCAATGAGGGAAGGCAGCAGTCCCAGCTTCGTCACAGGGTGGGATGTGGTCAGTGAGACTGCTGACCCCACCCCACTCTGTGACAAGGTGTCACTGATAGACATTCGCTCTGGGCGCTTCAGGGCTTAAAACTAAAGTGCCCAGGTCAGGATCAATGAGTGACGCTTCCCTCGTCACCAAGGGGGTGGGCCACGAGGCACCTTTGCTGAGCTGAGGAGGTCACGCCCATACAAGCTGTGACCTCTTCAGCCCTGCAAAGTTCAGCTCAGGCAGCCAGGAGCCTGCGCAAAAGCACATGTTTAGCTACTGGCTGCCTGATCTGAAAATGAAGTGTCTGTCAGGCTGACCTTTGCTTAGCCTAACAGGCATTCTTCATGAGGGACAAAAGGTGAGGGTCATGGCCCCTCAGCCCCTAAGGAGGGGGTTGGCTACTTTACAATAGTCAAAAGAACAATTGTAAAATATTAGTGAATATGCCGCTTTTTATTTCCCATATCAGCTAACACATATTTCACCCAAAGCCTGAAAGCTTTGCTTTTTCTAAGCTACACCAAAACATGGAGGCGTAGGAAAAACGGATGAAAAATGTTTTCGGGACCAGTTTTTTTTTAAAACCAGAAATTTGAGTTCTATCTGTATTGTGACAACTCTAGATTAAGAATAGATTGAGAGTAATAAAACAGTGATTCATCAACATCAGAGTTCCCCTTATGGACTCCATTTACTGTAAACTAAATATACCGTGGATGTACTAACTTTTCACACAACGCAGCACAGTAACCGCAGTTGCTGCACTTTGTAAAAAGGAGAAAGTACAACAGAACCATAGCTATTAAGATATAGCTTTGATTTTCTCTTTCCATGTGCCTGTGCACGTTAGACTGTCATACACCAAAGAGCAAACACTATTGTATTACAGTGCATGTGGAAGTCTTTGAGCAAGTCCAAGAAAAGCACAAGAAGTTGAAAGAGGAATCAGCCTCTTCCTGCCAATCCTGGACTCCAAAGAGGGCGTGTGGGCATCAACGTTCCTCCTGATTCCGCTCCCTATCTCCATCCGAATCAATTCTGAGTTTGGTCCCAGTGCATCCTAAATTTCCAAGTCCGTCAGTGGCATTGCCACAAGTAGAGACCTTCAGTGAGGCCATACTGCATATATTTGGCACTTCATCGGCTCTGTCTGGTAGGTATTCGAGCCCCAAGGATCCACAGGGGCCTGCAGGTGAACTCGTGCACGCAGGTCCACCCTTGGCTGGGTCTGTGCCCCTTGGGCTGACATCGGATTCAGCACCGGCTCAGCTGTCTGGTTGTATGAGCGTCCATCAGCAAAATTAATCCAAGTACTTTCCCTTCTACTCTAATTGTGAGTCCATACACATACAGATATTTGTGAAACTGATTTTTTTCCACCCACCAGACTGGCCCTCAGATCTGTGAATGCTAGCTTTTTTCTGAGCCTCTGTTCCCATGCCCTATGCAATTCTGTGACACAAGTTTTGCCACAACTTTTACTGGCTGTTCTGGACAACCCTCAGGCACCCCATACCCAGGCAGGATGGTTGTGATGCAGTTACATTTGTCATTCTTTCTTGGTAGGACATGTCCCACTGCCTAGGGTGACCTATGGGCACTAGTGTGGCCCTTCGGTACCATATCTGGATGAGGTCTGCAGACTTCTCCGGGGATGTCCAAGTATCCTTCATGGATATGCTGTTGGATGGTTCTCACCTTTTCGTCAAAAGCAGACTCAGCATTAGAATGTTTCAAAGAGAGCTGACCCACAGCATGTTCCTTGGCCCTTTCTGCTGTAACATGAGAATTCTGCAAGCAATTTCTCCCTCTCCATGGCTAAGGCCATTTCACCAACGCTAGAATCTCAATCCCAGCAGGTCTTTCAACCTTTTTGTGGCCGGACCACGGTTCTCATGAAAATGTTCAGGAATCAGGGCCAATGTGCAGCTCAGTGCCCCCTCCCCCCCCACGCCCAGCAGCCACAAAACCACTTTAGTGTATCCTAGCTGGCACAAAACTAGCAGGTCAGAGGTAGGGTCCAACATTCTTCCAAAGGATGTAAGCCACCACTAGAGACAAGTGCATTCTCCAAATTGTCCTTAGGAGCTATGCAATCCTGGTTCTTTCCACTCTGCTGCAACTTCCAACAAAATTAGGGTGGCTGCTGGAGGACCACCTGTCTGCTTTTTAGCAGGAAGAGTAGGCCCTTTTAGCCAACAATGCGAAAGAGAGGGTTCCTGCCTTAGAAGTAGGACTGAGTGTTACTCTCAATACTTCCTTATGTCGAAGAAGGACGGAGCTCTTTGTCCTATTTTAGATCTTTGTCTTCTCAACATCTTCCTGCAGAAGGACAAATTCAAGATGCTCACACTCGCCCAGGTCTTGTCATTGTTAGAACCTAGAGACTGGATGGTGGTGTTGGGTCTACAGGGTACTTTGGGCTTCATTTACAAGGCCCTAGTGGCACACTGCGGCACTGTAGCGTCATTTTGTTTTCATAGCCCGGTGGCAGTGTGTCAGTCTATATTTAGAAGGCCACACAAACCCATCTTGCGTGGACCCCTTTTACCCATAACACTGCATGAAAGGGAAATTCCATGGGTGTTGCTTGGGGCATTCCCACGCAACACCCATGGAACACGAAGGAATGTGATGCATTCCCAGATTTACAAGTCTGGGAATGTGTCAGATTCTTACGCCACCTAAGTAGGAGTGATGCAACAGGGAGGATTTTTTATTTCTCCCCGTTTTTTTCCTATTTCTATTTGTGCTGCATTCTGCAACACACATGGAAAGAGGAAAACACCTCCTGTGATTGTTTTTGTGCAGGAAGGTGTACCTCCCTGCTCAAAAACAATCATCCCAGCAACAGAGGCATCCTTGCTCCATGGTGCAAGGGTGTCTGCATTGGCACTGGGCAGCAATTTGTGCACCCGCACAGAGAGAGAAGACAGAAATGTGCAGTGTCTTGTAGATACGGTGTATTTGTGCCCTTTCCCGGTGGCGCAGGGCGGCATAGCAAGGCACTTGCTGCGCCACCATGGCCTCATACATGAGGCTCTTAGTTTCTATCCTGCAGGCCCTGTCTGTGGTTCATGGTAGGCCAGAAACATTTTCAGTTTGCAGTGCTCAGTTTTGGGCTCACCAGTGCCCCTTGGATGTTCACAAAAGTGAAGGTGGTGGTAGCAGCACATTTCAGAGGTTGGGGGGGTACCATTCTTACCTACTTTGATGACTAGCTAAAGAAGGGTGCTCATCTCAGACTGTCGTCGACCTCCTACAAATGAAGGCCAGTTACCTAGCATCTTTTAGGTTCACTGTCAATGTGTTGAAGTCACACCTGACTCCTTCGCAGACACCCCCTTTCTTCTGAGCTATTCTGGACACGGTACCGTTTTGGGCATTTCTCCCTGAAGGAGAGTCTAGGATTTTCAGGCTATGATACCCATGTTTCAGCCTTTGTCCTGGATCTCAGTACATATGACTCTGAGGCTCTTGGAGTTGCTTGTCAAACATACCAGATGGACCATGCAGGCGCTGCTGTATGACCCCAAATCACAGTGAATGCAACATCATGGGAATCTGTTGGATAGTATCCACATATCAGGGAAACTGCAAAAGATCTGCAGTGGAGGCATCTGGACCAAATTTGGGCCGGTGGTAGGTCCCTCTCCCAGGGCTGATGGTGGTCATGGATGCATCACTACTTGGTTGGGGAGGCCATCTCAGAGAGGTAGAGACAAGTGGGCTCTGACGGAGACTCAACTCCACATCCATTCGTTGGAGTTTAGTGCGACTCTCTTGGCGCTGAAGGCCTTGCTACCAACCATCAAGGGAAGTCTGGTAGTTTAGGTGCTCACGGACACCGCTGTCATCAGCTACTGCAACAAGCAGAATGGTGAGGAGTGCTGGATCCTATGTAAGGAGACTCTGTGCTTCTGGAAGTGACTAGACCATCAATACATTTCTCTGGTGGTAAACCACATGGCGGGATCTTTAAACGCCAGGGCAGACGAGCTCAGTCATAGGAGTCTGGTGAATCCCAAAAGGCAGGTGCACCAAGGTGCAGGGCGTCTTCCAGCAATGAGAAGAACCCTGGATCGATCTTTTTGCCACTGACAAGTACTCACAATGTCAGCATTTTTGCACATTGGAGTTTCCAAGGCAGCTGTCGCTCAGAGACTTATTCCCACTAGTTTGGAGCTCAGAACTCCTCTAAGTCTTCCTGCCACTGCTTCTCCTGCCCCAAGTTCTGAAGAAGATCAGGAACAACCAGGCCCAAATTATCTTAATAGCACAGGATTGGGCCAGGAGAGTGGTAACCGGAACTCCTGGACATGAGCATCTGTCCTCTGATTAAGCTGTCACATTGGGAGGAGCTTCTGTTGCACCAGTAGGGCAAGAAGCTGCACTCTGGACTGCATAGTCTACACGTCCATGTTTGGACACAGTTGACCTCCTTCAATATTGACCCGAGATTATTGATGTTCTCTTGCCAGTGGTGCATCCCTCCACAAAATCAGTGTGTCAGTCAGTGTGACACATTTGTGGATTGTTATGTTATGTTATGCCTATTTGTATAGCGCACTAATCACACATGAGGGCCTCTTTGCAGGTCGGTAAGTGGTGGTCTCCCATTGTGAGATTATTCAAAAAGGCAGGTCTTCTGCTTCTTGGGGGACTCAAGAAGCAAGAAAGAATCTCTGATGTGCTATAGAAGGTTGTTCCATGCTTTGCACAAGGTATACGAGAAGGTGCAACTTCTGCCTCTGTTTTAGTGTATGTGGGGTACTTGTGCTAATGAGAGTCCATCTGAGCAGAGGTGCATGGAAGGTTGGTGGAACTGTATGTGGGTATTAAGCAAGGTGGGGCTTATGTTGTGTAGTACTTTATATGTCAGTGTGAGGAGTTTGAATTGAGTGCGTTTATGTATGGGGAGCCAGTGAAGTTCCTTGAGGTGTGGAGTGATGTGTCTCCGGCAAGGTAGTTTGAAGATGAGTATTGCTGCAGCATTTTGGATGGTTTGGAGCCTGTTCAGGAGCTGTTTTGTGATTCCCACGTAGAGTGCATTGCCAGATTCCAGTCTGCTGGGTATCAGGGCTTTCGTGGTGTTCTCTGGTAGCCACTTGAAGATTTTGTGGAGGATCCTCAAGATGTGGATCCTCAGATTGTGGTAAAAGGTAGAGGTCACCATGTTTACCTGGGCTGTCATGTTGAGCTTGTCATACAGGATGATTCCTACATTTCTGGTGTGGCCCGTGGGGGTTGGTGTGTAGCAGAGGTCTGCCAGCCACCATGGGGAATCCCAAGCACAAGGTTTTCCTTTCGAAGATCACTACTACTGTCTTGTCCGAGTTGAACTTGAGGCAGATGGATCTCATCCAAGTGGTTACTACAGTCATGGAGGTCTTAAAGTTGTTTGTTGTAACAGGAGTCTTATCTGTCAGGGAGAGTATCTGCTGGCTGTCTTCTGCATAGGAAAGAATGTTGACGCCATGCGAACTGATAAGGTCAGCCAGTGAGTCATGTAGATATTAAGAAAGCTTAGGCTGAGAGATGATCCTTGAGGGACCCCTCAGATGAGGGTTTTGGCTTCTGAGGTTTAAGGTGGCATGCTGACTTTTTGTGTTCTTCCTCTGAGAAGGGGCATAACCAGTTAAGGGTGGCTCTTTGGATGCCTGTTTAATGTAGTCTTCTAATAAGCTTGGAGTGGGATACTTTTGAAGGCCACTGAGAGGTTAAGTCAGATAAGGGCTTTTGTTTTTCCTCAGTCGTGGATCATCCTGATGTCGTCAGTTGCTGCAATGAGGTCAGTCTTCGTGAGGTGATTGGGTCTGAAGTCTAATTGAGTTGCATTATTGTGTGTGAAAGTAGTTGGCGAGTTGCTTTTTGATGTCTTTATCTGTAACTGTGGCTGTGTAGGGCAGTAGGGAGCTCAAATAGTAGTTTGCAAGATGGATGATGGTCTGCCAAACATTTATTTAGTAGTGCATTGACTGCTGCTTGTTTCCATCCCTCGCAGTGGTGATGGAGGTGCCCTGGATGCTGATGAAATTCTTTGCTGATCATGGAGATGCCTGTGTTGTAGATGTAGTGGGGTTGGGGTCCATCTGGGTCCCTGAGTGGATGGTTCCCATGACGTTGACTGCCTCTTTCATGTGATTTTTTCCATGAAATCAGGGTGTTTCCAATGTTTTTATGGGTAGATCGGAGGTGAGGCTGCTAAGGTTTGGTTGAGGGTCAAAGTTGTTATGGATGATTTCAATTTAGTTGCTGAAGAATTCCAATAGATTACCATATAAGTCTTGCGAGGGGGTGTTGCTGTTTGTGTGGAAGCTGGTGCACTTTACACCTATTTGAGCTGTTAGGTATGCACTTGTCTAGGGCCTTCTTCGTTGTTTCTCTGATCTGCTGGTGTTGGGCTTGGCCCTTTCTGCAGGGTCACCCACAAACATTTTGTCTTCAACCTTCCTGTTTTCTGAACTTTTTATTTTTGGCTTTTAGACCTCTCTGCACTCTACCACTGCTAACCAGTGCTAAAGTGTTTGTGCTCTCTCCTTAAAACATGGTAAAATTGGCTTACACCCAATTGGCACATTTGATTTACTTGTAAGTCCCTAGTAAAGTGGTACTACATGCAGCCAGGTCCTGTAAAATAGATGCTACCAGTAGGCCTGCGCACTTATTGTACCACCCACTTAAGTAGCCCACACATGTCCAGGCCTGCCATTGCAGCCTGTGTGTAAATCTTCCTCTTTAATACATATGTCACCTCTAAACAGCACATAGGACACATTGTATTTATGAGGTGGGACATATGCTTTTAAGATTTGCATGTCCCGGTAGTGAAAAAGTCTTAAATGTGTTTTTCATTACTGTAAGGCCTATGTCTTCTATTGGATAGTATTAGGTTACATTGTTACATTTATTAAGTGTTAACTTTTGATTGGGAACAGGTAAAATGTCAAGGTTTCAGATGAATTGTAATTTTAAACCGTCTTTAATGGTAAAGTTGAATTTTAGAAAGTTGGCATTTTCTTGTCCTAACTATTTGGTGCCTGCAACCTGTATCCCTGGTCACATAACTAGATGTATTTTCTAGTTGCCATTTGTGTATTACCCCCAGACAGGAGGACAAAGGGAAACTTGCTTGGAATATCCTGCCAGGATGGGAGGGGTGGAGCTGTGCACAGCCCCACTGACACGTCACAGGGGCTGCCTCAGCATAATTACAAAGAACAGCACACTAGCCTTTTGTCTACCCATATATCTTGGGACCACAACAGGGAGGAATGAAATTCCAGAACCATCTATGGGGAAAAACACCAGACGTTTTTCCAACTTCAAAGTTGGTACCATACATATATATATATATATATATATATATATATATATATATATATATATATATATATATATATATATATATATATATATATATATATATATATATATATATATATATATATATATATATATATATATATATATATATATATATATATATATATATATATATATATATATATATATATATATATATATATATATATATATATATATATATATATATATATATATATATATTGTATCCTCAGGCCAACTCTTCAGTACACTCCTGGACCTGAGGATACTACCGTTGGACTACCCAGGTGCCAAAGTAGTGAGCTTCAGGACTTCCAAGCTGGAAGACTGGATCTGCTCCCTTCATCCCAGACTACCTGAGTGACCCCAAGGGTGAGTCGGATGACCTCCTACTCTGAGACACAGATACACAACAAGCTCCAGAGGCCTCCCTGCAACTGCCCAGCTGACCTGCTGCACTAGACTTACCTGAGCCCTGATGGCTTCTGCTAGAGTGAGCTCTTGATGCCCAAGAGGTGTTTTCCAAGGTCTTGGACCTGGGGCTCGCATCAGTTAATTTTCGCCTGTGAAGAAAAGGAGAAATCCTGAAGTTTTGTTGCTGTATTTTCACTTTATCACTGTCTGTGTACTGCATAAATACTTTACAGATTGCTTCTAAGATAAGCCTGACTGCTTTTGTGCCAAGCTGACGGGGGTTTAAGAACAGGTTAATTTAGTGACTTATGTTGCACCCTGACAAGGATTGTGGTTGTTGCTTGAGAAGTGTTAGCACCCCCCTCTACCAATAACCCACTTTCTCACAGATGGTACTAGCATCTGAGTGCCACTTCGAAGATGTCCTTGTGTGTGTTTTTTTTGTAGCTCACTCTCCATTTTCACCATATAGTGTCGTTTGGTTGAGTGTAGCTCCTCAGTTTACCAGATTGCCTGTTTTCAGATTCTCTTTTGGTTGCTATGATTACAGGGTGCCAGGGATTCGGCACAGTCTATGGCCCACTTGTCGAGTAGTTTGATGTTGCTGTATAGGTTGCTCGTGGGGTTGGAGTGGTTTAATGCGCAGGGTGTGAGACTAGTTTGATTCTGAGATGCTGCCCCAGCTGTGTCTGGCCAGGCTAGTGGTGGGTGGGTTTTGTTTGGCAAGGGATGTTGATCAGTCCAGGTAAGAGGCATGGTTGCTGTGATTTTAATGCTGTAGGAGATGGTGAAGATGGGGTTGAGGATGTTTTTGGTGTAGTGTGTGGGTCTGGCGACATGTTGTGTCAGTTTGAGATTTCCTAGGTATTCGAGGAGTGTAGTTGTGCTGGGGTAGTTTTGTTCTTCCAGGTGGAAGTTGAGGTCTCCTAGTAGGACGCAGGCTTTGGAGGGGAATCAAAACCTGCAATGTTGGTGAAGATTTCTCGTGGTCCAGGGGTACAGTAGACAAGAGTTCCATTCAGAATTAATGTTGCTGAGATTCGCAGTTTAAAGTGTAGGTACTCCATTAAAGGGGTCGTATGCTCTATGGCAGTGGTGCAGCTGATGGTTTCTTTGAAAATAATTGCCATTCCTCCTACTAATTTTGTTGGCAGTCCTGTTGTGTGATTTTGTATCCTGCTGGAATGGTCAAAGTCATGTCCGTTTCTGGCTCAGTGGTCAGCCATGTTTCTTTAATGAAGAGGAGGTCCTGGGCATCATTGTCCAGAATGTCCCAGATCCTAGTGAATGGTGTTGAAGAGAATTCATAAAAGTTTGTCTTGGGTGCATGTTTGCGACTAGGAGGTGCATACAATGGATGGGCATGAGTGGTACTAACACGTTGGGTAGGGTGCTGCACACGAAGTGACAGTGGGTGCAAGAGTAGGCTCCTTATGTGTTGTTGGGGCAGCTGCAGCTAGGGGATTAATGTTGCGGGTTGAATGACCAGAAGGACACTGCAGAGTAATGTTGGGGAGCTGTTGAACCAGCTCATGGTGCTATGTGCATTCCAGGTAAAGAGGGATGCGAACAAATGTGCTTTCGCCTTACCTTCACCATGGCAGCGGTGCGTCTGTGCTGCAACTGCTATTAAGTAGGTCATATGAGGGGGGATGACAGGGGATGGTGGGCAAGGCTTAGTGGGAAAGAAGGAAAAGGCAAAAAAGAGGAAAGAACGAAAAGGCACAAAGGCAAAAAAGAGCAAAGAATGAAAGGCAAAAAGAGTGAAAAGGCACAAGGGCAAAGAGTAAAAAGAGAAAGCAAAATGAGCAAAGAAAAAGCAAAAAATAGCAGACAATGAAAGGCAAAAAGCAAAGAATGAAAGGTAAAGAGGGGAAGACAGATGAAAAGAGCACGAAGCAGAAGGCAAAGATACACGAGAGAGTGGGAGGACATGTGACAGTGGGAGATGAGGCATGTGCCTCGAGGCTGGTCAGAGGGTGCCTCGAGGATGGTGGGTGGACTGGTCACGAATAAATCCAGGGAGTGCTGGGCTTTAGAACCCAAGAAACTGACCCATTGCAAGCAAACGTGTGTTACGTTTTGTGTTTTTTATCCCTCCCTCGCCCAGCAAGGTCTTGCTTTGCGAACTGATAAGGGCTCCTTGTCAGCTCTTTTTTTGTGGTTGCCAGATCACTCATTGTTATTCAAATCACCTGTTGTGATGAGATTTTTGAAAGGTTTGCAACATTTGTTTCAACCTTTGTGATGCCTCAGTCGGACTTGCACTTGGTCTTTAATTTTTTGATGTGCATCCCTTTTGAGCCACTGCACAGTTGTCCAGTGAGACTTTTTCATGTTGAAGACTGTCTTTCTCATCAACATAACATCGGCTCGTTGTGTGAGTGATCTGCAGGCTCTGTCAATCTGCCTTGTGTCTCTTTTTTCCCTCATAAGTTGATATATTGAGGAGCCCTACTTCATTTCTCTCAAAAGTGATCATTTTATTTAGGGCAGGTTGTCACCCTTCCTGCATTCTTTGCTCTGCCTCATCAGTCTAAGGAGACTCCATTGTTTCAACCCTAAGAGGGCACTAAGGTTTTAGGATCATACCAAGGAACATCCAGTGGATGATCAGCTCCCTGTAAGGTTCTCCAAAGAAAATAAGGGCAAGGCAGTGCAAAAACAACCATCTCTTGCTAGATTGTTCTCTACAAAAATATCTGCTACACACTGGCAAGGAGGCAGACTCCAAAAGACTTGCAGGTTCACTGAACCAGGGCTAAAGCTGCTACCACTGTGCTAGGATGCTTAGTTCCTGTCCTGGACATTTGGTAGGAGGCTTCACAGGCATTGGTACATATGTTTACAAATCACTATTGCCTCGACAGTCAGGTTCGTCAAGAGGGGCATTTTGCCCGCTAAGTCCTGCAGGATTTTTTAGAATGAGCCAATTCACAAACCCTCACCACAGGAGGCACTGTTCTGCTATCTATTTACAAGGAGAGGAATCTGCAGTTATAGGTATCTGTCAGAAGGGCAAGTTACATACCTTCCGTAACGATCTTTCTGTCTCACCACAGATTTCTCACCAACCCCTCCATGTCCCATTCTGTGATCTGGACTCTTTGCATCTAAAACAAGTGCCAAGTGTAGAGATCTGCATAGTCGTCGTGCCACTCTGCTAAGGAGCTCTGCATTGGAGAGTGCAGATAGCCTGGAAAGCAACTGACATCAGTGTGCATGCTCTGCACTCCATTTCCAGAGTAGAATGGCATCAACGCTGGACTGTACGACACCACCTACCAGCATGCAGAAGATCTGCCCTAAACATTTCTGGATGCAGTCCGATACCTAGGGAATACTTACAGGGTGAGGAATCTGCAGTTAGGTAGAGTATTCACCGGAAAGATTGTTAGCAAATGTAAATAAGTTGTTCTTTTGTATCTTTTCCAGTCTGAATGTGTGTTGTACAGTGCCACACAAATGCAAAGCTTCGGAAATTATGGAAAAAGTAAATTATTTCTCCTCTATTACGCCTGCCTCAGGAAAGTGCAAGGTTTTCACACACATCAGGGTCAACCTATGTTAGTAAATAGGAACTTGCAACAAAATCCATTGATGGTCTTTTAGTGTTGGCAGCGGTCGACACAGAATGCCATTCTCTTCTTCAACAGAGATTAGCAGAGGTAAGGGTCTGTGGCCAGGTCCTGAAAGGTTTCAATCTTTTTATGTAATAGGTATCAATTGGTTGCTATGTCTCAGTATTTTTCAGGTAAGTAGCAGCTTCAGTATGATGTTCCTCATGGCTCCTCTTAGAGCACTAAGCTATGTTGATCGAATCATTTGGGATAAAAGTTGAATCTCATGTGGACAATGCGCAGTTATCAATGGCTAAAGTCTCATCTGGCACCTGAGAAACAACCTTCAAAAAGTGTCTCTCACAGGTCATCAGGTGAATGCAACGGAGTTTCCTGAAGTGTAATTCCAATAAGACAGAGATTTTGGCTATCAGGAAAGCTAATATGTTCACCTTTCATGAAGGGTGGCTGGAAGAGTAACAGCCACCTCTTCCCCTTGGAACTGTCGTAAAAGATATGGGGGTGAAATTATAACAATAAGTTGTCATTCTGCCAGCAAATTCTTAATACTGTGGTAATGTGTTTTGCCTTACTATGGACTCTGCAAACAATGTTTTCATCTTGAACCTCTGGATGCATGGAAAATAGTTGTACATGCCCTGATCACCGTGCATATTGACTACACCAATATTCTCTATCTTGGTCTTTTTTAAAACCTTGATCAATAGACTTGATGTGGTGCAGAATGCAGCGGGTGTGTGTGATCTTAAAGCTTCTGAGGCAATCATAAATATCAGGTAATCTAAGCCAGTTACTTTGGTACACCATATATACCATGAGGTTGGCTCCAAATATCTGAGAGACACATTTCAGCATTTCAATCCTGTTACAAATCTGAGACCTAGTAAAAACAAAAAAAGGTTGTTTCGTCTTCCCATTTTTAGATTAAAGAGATTTGGAGGCAAGGCCTTTACATCTTTGATTGCCAAATTATGGAATAACCTCCCCCTATCATTGAGGCACTTGGATGATGAATTTAAATTGAGGAAACTCCTAAAAACATGGTTGTTTCCTCTCAATAGTTTTGGTGATGGATGAATTATGTAACCTTGTTCTTCTTGATTAGTGCTGGGACACCCACTAGGGCAGCTATAAAAATTAATTCATGCTTTCATTCACTCATGTATGTTAGAACATTTTAAAACAAGCTTTGGCAATGCCAATAGGTCTAGCTTTAAAGGCATGTTGTATGATAATGTGATACATTAGAAGTAGGTAGTATAGGAATTGATATGTAGTTGTGTGGAAGCAAAGATATGTAGAATGATACTGGTGTAGGTGAAACCAGACCTAAAAATCCATGTAAGTAAATGACTGCCATACTTCCACCTCTGCTGAAATACACCATAAATGATCTAGTTTTCTAAGACACTTTAATAGCATTACGGTCTCATATGTGTGACCCTGAAAGTCCAAGCACAGGAATCTGGATAAATAAATAAAATAAGCACAGCTGTGTGGAGGGCAATAACTTTATTGCGGAAGCGCACATCTACCTAAACAAAACATGTACTCCTGGCTCCAAACAAGTGGGCGGAGCCAAAGAACCCCTCCTATTGATTCTCACATGACTGCCTGAGGACAGCTGCGCTGTCAAGCCAGATCTTAAAAAGGTTCATAATAGAAAGCAAAAATAAAACAGAATCGTTGATTTATCATTTTACCAAGCTATTTCTCTGGTTAGGATTTAATTGGGCTGCTAGATGGTTCCTGTTTTTTATGTTTTGGTAAGGGTCCTTCATGCGGTAAGTCAATCACCGTGTCAGGATGTGTTTTGGTTCATATAAAAAACAGTAACAAAATGGTCCGGAACATAAAAGAGAGTGTACGTACACCACTAAAAAATGGTGCATGACTTCTCTGTCCATTGAGAATAACTCATCCAAAAGTTGGCACATTTCTGAGGTGGCAAGGCTTGGTTTGCGTTGTTTTTGCACCATGCAGCATGGTGCAAGAGCTATGCAAACCTTATGTAAGTTTTATGGAGCCATGCAAGGCCCGCTTGCATGGCCCTATGTGGCTTCATAAATCCCAGGGTAATGTAATGCAAATCGCTGCGTTACATTACTCTGCTCCAGGGAGGCGTTTCTGTGGGTGTTCATTGGGTGTTCCTACGCAACATACATGGATTTTTATGCATTCCCGGATTCACCAGAACTTATAAACCTGGGAATGCGCCAAAAGAATACTCCTCCCCAGGAGAGGCGTACTATGGAGAAATATGTTTATTTCTCCTCGTTTTTCCTCTTTCTATGTGTGCTGCACTCTGCAGTACACATAGAAAGAGGAAAACGTCTCTCAGGATTGTTTTTTTGCAGGAAGGTGTCCCTTCATGCAATGCAGGCACCCTTGCACTTATGTGCAGGAGTGCCAGAGTTGGCGGTAGGCTACATAGAGGGCTCCAGCTCAGGAAGTAAGGACAGGAATGTGCTGTTTTTGGTAAAAATTGCACATTCATGCCCTTCTCCTGTGTGTTAAACTGTCCATAGACTGGCCCTCAAACTATATTGCACTTCAGAAAAAAATATTTTCTACTCTGAACAAGCTAATGGTTTTTCCAAGATGATGCACACAGCCACCTTGACCTAAGACTCAATTAGGGAGATGGTACATTAACACCAGTGGTCATCCCTTTTCTCTCTTTTACAAACAGGAATAATGGTAGTCTGGAACCAAGAGACAGGGATAGCAGAACTGCTTGCAGTATTAAGTATTCTGGTAACTGTGGGGGCCCACAAATCAATATTGTTCTTGAAAAGATCCATGGGTATACTGACTTTGCCAGCAGCTTTGGCTGCCAGGCTCTTGGAAACAGCCAGCCTCAACTCTAGATAAGACGAAGACTAACCCAAGAGGCATTGGCGGGCATGAAGGAATAGAAAGGTCTTGCCCTAAGTCCACGGCAGTGGGCTAATTATAAAGAGCAGAAAAGTGACTAACTCACCTACCAGGGAGAATTGCAGACTCAAGGAATGAGCTTAACCAATTAATGAAAAAGGAGGAATTCAAAATCTTCCAGAAAGGTCCATTCTCTTGCTTATGACCAGCCTCACCAAGGGAGCCTCAGGCTTTGTTTCTGATTTCATGTTTCCTTTTGATGACGTTCACTATGTATTGTCTCTGATATGACCCCGAGTGTTTATATAGGGACTGGGGTAGATTACGATTGGTTAAGGAGTATGAGTGGTCGAACCATTTATGTGGTTTATAGACAATGGAACCACAACTGGCCTTCAGTAGGTTGTCAATAGAAACATACTCTGAAAGGAGACCAAAATCAGTCCATCCGATAAAACACCAGTTTCCAAACAATTATAAATATAACTAATTGGTGTTCTCAAGTTGCTTTAGAAAAGTTGCAGGAATAACGTGGCCTTAATTTTATTGTAATGTAAAGTAAGTTCCATTGGATCACGAGTGGATTTATTTGTTAACTGGGAGAGGGAAAATAGTAGGGAATTGTGCTCACTGTAACCTATCCCATGTACCAAAAGTATGATTTGCTAAATTGTTAGGGACCAAAATATAATTGATAATGCTTTAACCAACCCCGCCTGCAGGGGAAGAACAGTCATGTAAGTCAGATGCCCATTGGACGTCAATCAGATTCGTGTCAGAGATACATAAAGTCCTTGAGGATTCTGTTTGCCACTAATAATAGTGCCTTCCATTTATGGGTAAACATACTAGAAAGATTGCTTTTGTCACAATTCAGCATTAAAATAACCAGCTAGAATTATAGAACAAGCCAGTGTAGAAAAATTAAAGTGGGATTTCAAAAAGGATCCAAATAATTAAATAAAACATTGAAATTATTAAATTTGTTTCTGAAGAAATGATCCTTGTAAAAGTTGAAAATCATAGTTTGTGTATCCCTAACTCGATTTATTAATACAAATTGAGAATTATGTCCATTAACAAATAACTCAATGGAATGACATGTTAGGAAGAAGCTAGCCAGGAATGTAAGCCCCCTCTTAGGCCTCTCACTAAGGGAAGGAATGGCTGGAACAACAAATGTGGAAAATCCATTTAGCTAGAGAGGTTTTGTGGACCATGTCTCCTGTAATAAAATAATACCAAAACGTCTGACAACTTCTATCCAGGAATAATTGGCTATCTTAGGAGAGATGTCAGCAATGTGATAAGAAACAATTTTTAAGTCCTCCTTAGAAAATGATAAAAAAAATGTGTCAAGCTGTACAGAGTGACACGTGCAGGGATGGTCTTGAGCAAAGTGGGAAGAGCAGCAAGATCCCTGCCAGTTTCTTATGTGAGAGTGACAGCCAATGTATTCATTGATTCCAAAGGATACAGGTCTGCTTCCACAACAAAAGACGTTGGAGCCATGTAGGGATTCGATAGAGAGATTGTTTTGGTCACATTATTACCACCTGGGATACCTTCATTAGTATTTGCTTTGGTGGGAAAATGTTGATAACACTGAGAAGAAATAATAAATGTATCAGTTTCAGAAATATGTTAATTAATTGAGTTTATTGCAGTGATTAGAAAGGTGTCTAAGGAGGAGGAGATAGAACATTTCCTGCTGCTTGAACTGACTACGGGGACAGAAGGCAACTTGGTTTCGTCCATGATGTAACAAGAGAAATTATAAATACAAGTTTAAAAAAGTGAAACACCAAGAGGTATGGCCATGCCTCACCCGGGCTCAGAGCCTATGCAGGATCCACTGTGGCGTTAACATCAAATCGTATGAGGCAATGTGTCCCTAAAGATAACAGATTAACAGTAAATAAATCCGCATAATTAATTAAATAAGTCTTGAAATCAGAAGAGACGTCAATCCTTATTAAAATTCAAAACCAGGTGGCGGTAGAGAGCCCGGCAGGAAGGTGGGCACTGTTTAGCAAGGCTCTGCTAGCAGACTTTTAAATCTGCAAGTTAGGGCACTAAATACACAAGCACAGCCTTGGCATCATACCCAAAGCCAAGGTGCCACTGATGTTGCGGAATTCTGAAGAATTTGCACCAGGTGAGGCAATACAGCAACCAAACTCATTGCTGCGTTCTCTGCGGGTCGGCATGCTGCTCTCCCCTCTCCTCCCGCTGGGGCAGTCCTCAATGGGAGAGATCTAAGCTACGATCTGAATATCTACAGTGCTTTTGCAGTGCCCCTGGGGCTGCAACTCCATCTTTCCATGTAGGGGCCATATCCAAGCAGACATGTGGGGCCGATAGAGGCAGTCTAGACTGAGCTGCCGGTCCGGCCTGTGGGATGCTGGACGTGGGATCCGGGGAGTTCGCTGAGCCGGGTCGGGAACAGGTTTCTGGGGCTGCCTGCAAGCAGTCTGAGGCCCTGCGGACTGAGAGGGGAGAGACAGTGCAGAAGACACTGCCACCACTCTAAAATCCAAGCCCTGAGCTCAACATAAGTTGGAAAGACTCACGATGAGCCGTGGAGTGTAGCGCGGCATATGGCCTTCCCTGCCCTACTCATTGTGAAGATCCTGAGCGGCTGCCATACTGCCCATCCTGGGGATGATGTCTGGAGCCAGCCTATGACTATAGCACAGGTGGACGACACTATGGCTCAGGAAAAAAGGCTCAGCAGGCTTGCAGAGAGCCCCTGGCCTGGGGGCAGGCAGGGTGAAGGCTCATTATGGCAGTGGTGAACCATATATTGAGGATCACCGCGTTAAATGGGGACGGTGACCCATTGGAGAGCTTGACATTAGGGGTGGGCGACCAGGGGGCCAAAGAAACGCGCAAGACCCTTGGCCATACCTGAAGTCTGGGCGAGGCCAGAGTCCTGTATCCTGGGGCTAAAACTGGTAAAAGCAGGGGCCGCCCTTGGAGTTATGGTGGTCCCTGCCCCCGAGTCTAGCTATGCCTCGTGCAAAGGCCGCTGCCACAGTGGACTGCCTAGCAGACATTGCGGCAACAGGCCCATACTAGTCCCCCCTCCCAAGACACCAGGACCACTCGTGTCTCCATCACGCTTCTGTTGGCGCTGGGGGGAGGAAGGGCACATGAAGAGCCAGCGATCACCTGCAAAGTTCACCCGCACATTAACAAACTGGAGTACAGTGACGGCCTGAGAGCAGGGCACTTGACCCACCAGTCACCCCCCTGACCTGCACTGAGGGCCCCCCCTTGGGGCTCATAGTGGCTGTGTCTGCTTTTGTCCCTGGCCCCAGGAGGTGGTGCCGGGGTGAGGTGGGACCCAGCAGCGCAACTTCCTTACTGGACCGTGCAACATGGGATAGCTGGAGTAACACCAGTCTAAAGTGGCATTTGAAGGAAAACACCAAATGCAACACAAAGACCAGGACAATGGAATAGAGGCAGGGGCATAGGAGACAATACATTTCTGGGGGGGGGGACAGCGACAGCCTTGGGGACTTCTCAATTGATCCTATACAAATCACCCATTGTTTGCGAAATGCAGGCTCTGAGAAATATACACAATCGTATAGTTTGGATGTGAAATAGGGAGACAAGAAGGCATGGTGTCAGTTTGAAAGGATGTTTTATTGTTATGCACATTCACAAAGTATTTAAACCAAATGTGAAAAAAACATGTTGATTAACCTTGCATCTTCATGCACCAAGCAAATAAAGGTAGGAGGGAGAAAAGGAAGAACATGCCTTTTGTTCCCTGCACTGATCTTGCCTCTGACCTCATGCAAATTGAAACCGCACTAGAGATATCAAAAGCGATCAGGTACAATAATTGTAAACTTTGCTCTGAAACCGTATTTCTAATAACACTTCTCCTCTGTGCGATCTTGGGCAGGTCAGCTCCACATCAGTCAAAACTGGGAGCATTTACCCTGAAGAAGCACTTGGTGTTACGGACTATTTAATACATGAGATTCTGTGATTCCTGTATAAACAGCAGTCATTAATTAATTTCTATATGATTGGCTACTTCTGATGCATCAAGTCACCGATTATAAAGAAAAGACATCAGAACTCGACTATTATAAGGTTATTACAGTCCAGTTTTGACTAGCCTTTTGCCACAGCCAGCAGCTAAAGTGAAAGACAGGTCAGGACATGGAACATAATTAAAGCAGCTGTTTAAAGCAACAAATGGAACGCTGCATTTCTTTCTTTTGCTCTATTTTAATAGCTCAAAATGACGGAAGCTACGCACTAAGGCAGTGATGCCCAACCTTTTGACTCATGAGGACCTCCACTGAATCACTACTGGAAGCCGCGGACCCCCAAGCAATTTGTATAATTAAAATTTGTTAGAAATTGGGTTTTTGGTTGGCAGTCAGGTTACCCTCTGTCCAAGCAAGAACCCTCACTCTAGTCAGGGTAAGTCACACACAATCCAAAATTATCCTGTGCCCACCCTCTGGTAGCTTGGCACGAGCAGTCAGGCTTAACTTAGAAGGCAAAGTCTAAAGTATTTGTGCAATAAATCATACAATAACATAATATAGCACCACAAAAATACACCACACAGGGTTTAGAAAAATATATAATATTTATCAGGATAATTGTAGGTCAAAACGAATAAAGATGCAATGTGAAATTGTAGAGATATCACTTAAAATGATATAAAGTGTCTTAAGTCTTTAAAAAGCAAACAAAGTCTCTTTCAAGCACAAAGTACCTGGTTTAAAGTGGAAAATCTCCGCAAAGTGCTGCAGAAGAAGAGATATGTAGAAAAATGATGTGTGCGTCGATTTCTCCCCTGCACACATGGACTTGCGTCGTTATTTTTTCACGCGGGGAAGTCATTGCGTCGTTTTCCGGCGCGCAGACAGTCTCTTTCTGTGGGTCGCGGGATTACCAGATGTCCCGGGGTCTGTGCGTGGATTCTTCGGCTTGTTTTCCGGCTGCGCGTAGTTCCGGGAGGCTGTGCATGGAATTCTCGGTCTCACGGCAGGCGTTGCATCGATTTCCTCTCTGGAAGTCGGGCGGCGTTGTCCTTGCGAGGCTGTGCGTCGAAGTTCCGGTCGCCCCAAAGGTGTCGCGTCGATCAGCGTCGGTGTGCTGCGATTTTCTCGCCGCAGAGCAAGCTGTGCGTCGAAATTTTCGGCGCACGAAGATTCCAAATGAAAAAGAGAAGTCTTTTTGATCCTGAGACTTCAGAGAACAGGAGGCAAGCTCTATCCAAGCCCCTGGAGAGCACTTTTACAGCCAGACAAGAGTTCAGCAAGGCAGCAGGGCAACAGCAAGGCAGCAGTCCTTTGTAGAAAGCAGTCAGGTGAGTCCTTTAGGCAGCCAGGCAGTTTTTCTTGGCAGGATGCAGGTTCTGGTTCAGATTTCTTCTCCAGCAAGTGTCTGATGAGGTAGGGCAGAGGCCATGTTTTATACCCAAATGTGCCTTTGAAGTGGGGGAGACTTCAAAGAGTGGCTAAGAAGTGCACCAGGTCCCCTTTCAGTTCAATCCTGTCTGCCAGGGTCCCAGTAAGGGGTGTGGCAGTCCTTTGTGTGAGAGCAGGCCCTCCACCCTCCCAGCCCAGGAAGACCCATTCAAAATGAAGATGTATGCAAGTGAGGCTGAGTACCCTGTGTTTGTGGTGTGTCTGAGTAAATGCACAAGGAGCTGTCAGCCAAGCCCAGCCAGACGTGGATTGTAAGGCACAGAAAGATTTAAGTGCAAAGAAATGCTCACTTTCTAAAGGTGGCATTTCTAGAATAGTAATATCAAATCCAACTTCACCAGTCAGTAGGATTTGGTATTACCATTCTGGCCATACTAAATATGACCTTCCTGATCCTTTCCTATCAGCAGCTACCACTTCAATACTGTATGAGGGCAGCCCCAATGTTAGCCTATGAAGGGAGCAGGCCTCACAGTAGGGCAAAAATGAATTTAGGAGTTTTACACTACCAGGACATGTAAACTACACAGGTACATGTCCTGTCTTTCACCCACACAGCACCCTGCTCTAGGGGTTACCTTAGGGCACACATTAGAGGTGACGTATATGTGGAGGAAGGGGAGGTTTAGGCTTGGCAAGTACTTTTAAATGCCAAGTCGAGGTTACAGTGAAACTGCACACACAGGCCTTGCAATGGCAGGCCTGAGACAAGGTAAAGGGGCTACTTAAGTGGGTGGCTCAACCAGTGCTGCAGGCCCACTAGTAGCATTTAATCTACAGGCCCTAGGCACATATAGTGCACATTACTAGGGACTTATAAGTAAATTAAATAGTCCAATCAGGTAGGATCCAAGGTTACGATGTTTAAAGGGAGAGAGCATATACACTTTAGCACTGGTTAGCAGTGATAAAGTGCACAGAGTCTAAAAGCCAGCAAAAACATTGTCCAAAAAGTGGAGGGAGGCAGGCTAAAAGTTAGGGGTGACCACCCTAAGGCTGTCAGGTCTAACAAAATTTCAAACATTAAAACAGTAATTCACAAAAAATACGCAAGCAAGTTCACACCAAACAAATACTCGAATAACTAAAGATCAAATTATTTTATATTTAAAAAATATCCAAGAATTGAAACGTTTTAATGGGAAGGTTAGCGCAGCATCACAGATGACTAACTTTTCTATGTTTGGTCTTATTTAGGAAAGCTGAATCCTCAGGTCAGGTTCTACATTTCCCAAGCAATTTCTGTTTTTATATTTTTAGGTATGTAAGAAATGAAAAAGCTTTTTCACATAAATATGTGTTCCTCCATGGAAATAGGCCCACAGGTCCCCTAACGCCTACCCTGACCCAGGCTTTAAAAAATGGGGCAACTTTGCCCCATTTTTTGACCCCTCCTCCCTCCCTTGCACCATTTTTGCATGGGAGTATAAATATGGCGTTAAGGCCATAGAGTCATTTTTTGTACAGGAACGCCTACCTTGCATCTCATTAAGGCAAGGTAGGTCTCCACTTCCAAAAAATGACTTTAACTCCATAAATTTGGCGCTAAACGGGTCTAGCACCAAAGTATAAATATGGAGTTCGTTTTGCATTGAATTAGAGTAAAATATAAATTATGCTAATTCTGTGAAAACAGAGTATAAATATGCCCCTTAATCTGTGTATGGCTGCTGTCTCTCCTCCGTCCTCTTCCCTTCCCGAGGCCCGGCATAGAAAGCCATGGAAGTGGCATAGAGTGGAATAGTATGTCATAGAATAGAGTGGAGTAAAGTGGTATGGAGTGGTGTAGAGGCAATTGTGTTTAGAGTCACAGAGTGAAGTAAAGTGTTATATACTGGCACAGAGTGGAGTAAAGTTTAATGGAGTAGAGTGTCACAACAGAGTATTATGGAGTGTAATGTCATAGAGTGAAGTGTTGTAGAGTGATGTAGAGTGAAGTGGTGCAGGGTAGATTGGCATAGAGTGCATTGGGTTTTAGTAAAGTAGTGTAGAGTGCACTGGTTTAGAGTAGAGAGCACTACTCTAGTGGTGGAGAGTAGAGCCGTGGAGTGGTACAGCATAGATTACAGTGGCACAGAGTGCAGTGGTGCAGAGTGCTGTGTCGTAGGGTGATGTAGTGCAGTAGAGTGCTGCAAGATAGAGTGCCGTAGAGTGCAGTGATGCAGCATGGAGGGGTGTAAAGTGTAGTGTCAGAGAGTGCATTGGTGAAGAATGTAGTAGAGTGGCACAGAGTTCAGCGGTGGCGAGTAGATTGTAGTGGTGAAGAGTACAGTGGTGTAGATTTCAGTGGCAAAGTGTGCACTGTTGCAGAGTAGAGTGTCATAAAGGGCAGTGGAATAGGGTAGAGTGGCATAGAGTTCATTGGCGTAGAGCGCAGTCGCATAGAATGGCATAGAGTACAGTGGTGCAGAGTAGAGTAGAGTGGCATAATGTGCAGTGCAAACGGGGTCATAGAGTGCAGTGGTGTAGAGTGATGTAGAGAGCTGTGGTGTTGAGTGCAGCAGTGCAGAGTGGAATAGAGTGGCGTACAGTAGAGTGCATTGCCATAGTCTACAGTGGTGCAGAGTGGAGTGGCCTAGACTAGAGTGAGGTAGAGTGCATTGGCATGGAGTAGAGTGGTACAGAGTAGAGTAGCGAGGTGCAGAATGGAGTGGTGCAGAGTAGATTGCAGTGGCGCGGAGCGATCCAGAGTAGAGTGGAGTGACATCTTCAACTGAAATGACCATTACATTTGCAAAGACATACAGTTTTACTGATAGAAACATACAGCACACAAATGTTAATGTGTGGAAATGTCATTACCTAGTGTATTGGTTTGTTTTGATCATCTTAAAATATTTGTTTCCACTACACTTATATTCTTAAGCATGTGCAAATGTCATTCACAAACATTTGAAGTTTGTTGTGTGGTAGATAAAAATAGCATCCTAAAGCCTTCCTCCCCCACACCCCCAGTATCTGGCATTATTGTCATATAAGTTCTCTCACTGTGAATTCAGAGAAAGAAAGAAAAAAGCCAAGCTCCATGGGAAGACAGAGCCTGTAATTTGACCTTGGTCTTTGAATGCACAGCAAGTGCAACAAGATAAGAACAATATTTAAAGGCCTGTTCACAGACATCAAACACTGGTGGAAGGATACAGTATACAAGAGATTCTCTACTGGAGGGACACACTCAAGTGGGACAGCCTAAATCAAATTCAGCTAGCAAATAGAAACCAAACAAATATAAGTTGCAAAGCCAAAGTTAAGCAATGGTGGAATACATTCCCAGTGAAGCTTTCCAAGTGTCCTCTAAATGACTTTAGCAAACCAGACAGCTTTGATCTATTGAACTCAGCCTTCAGACTAGTTCCTATATATTTGTATGGTACTCCTCTGTGACTGCAACAGTCAAACTGTATCTTAATATTTAGGGCCTTTTACACTCACTGTTATTGGCCAGGACTGCTGTATTGTCCTGTAACCATATGGTTGCTCGCTCTGGATGCCCTCACCTGGGTCTCAGATGTGATACTCTCATCCGCACTCTCTCAGATCACGCCCACGTTCTGCTGAAGATAACGCCTCCATTAACCACAGAGCAAGCTTTTACTTGCCGATTAGCTCCTAAAGCTCTACATGACCCTGTATTTTGAGGCAAAATCCACATGGCAAACATTCACTACTACTCCCACAGTGAAGGTTCGGCGACTTCCCCGTCAACATTCTGGGGAAGACTTTAAAGTCATTTTATGCAGAGTCTGTACAGCAAAACAGTCAGGCATACTTGAAGCAACTCGTGCACAGCTGGCTACCCTTGAACTAGAACTCCAACCTCTCCAACTGGAATTCTATACAACAAAAAGCGTGTACACACTGGCAGCCATTAGGGAGAAATTCGAAGCATACGACGAGGAGGCTCAGAGAGAAACCCATTATCTGCACTTAGAAGCACTTTCACGCTGGTAGGGCCAGGGGGATCAGCCTAGAAAAACACAAGCTGTTATGCTGCCGAGACCATGGGCCTCTGCCTATGCTGTGGAACTCACTGACAACCTCCAGAGTAGGCACGTGACGCCTGACGATCAGCTAACAACCATGACCTCCTTCTATTCCCAGCTCTACAGCGCCACAATTGTACCTGACACGATAGCCCTGGATGCAAACACAATCAAGTTGCTCTGGCTGGACCCGGCCCATCTCCTGTACCTCGATGCCCCATTCACAATCGAGGAGATAATCCAGGTCATTCAGAGGCTTCACTGCAACAAAGCCATGGGCCTGCATGAGCGTACTACCTCCTACAAGAAATGCGCTGATCTCTTGGGCCCGCGCCTCCCAGAAGTCTACGAAGACTCCCTGGCATCCGGTGTGCTGCTGTCATCCCTACGGGAGGTGGTCATCATTGACTTAAACCTGACAAGCCCTCTAACCCTCTGCGACTGATACCAACGCTTTCAATGTAGTTAGCAAAATATTCGACAAACTCCTTACAAATCAGCTTCTCCCATTGCTGCCAGGCATAGTCCACCCCGATCAGTATGGATTTATACAAGGCCTCTCCACAGCCCATAACCTCCACACAATCTTCACCCTCATTCTTAATACAGACCCCGAACTCAGGGCAGTCGCTGTCCTTTTGGACACTACTAAGCAATTCAACTCCCTGGAGTGGCCATACTTGTTCCGCTTACTCCCACTACTTGAGCTCAGCCCCAAATTCGTGCACCTAATAGGTATCCTCTGTGACTCCCCAACAGTGTTTCTTGAACTTAATGGCACAATCTCAGCTCCGTTCTCTGTCGCGCAGGAAACCAGGCAAGGATGCCCCTTATCCCTGGTGCTGTTCATCATAGCAATAAAGCCACTGGCTGCTTGGCTGCAACAGCATCATGCCCACAGGGGCTTTAATTTCATGCCTCGGATGATCTTAGTGTCCAGAGAGCCCCAAACAAACCTGGCCCCCATTATCAGCGAAGTCATCAGATTTGGCAGGCGCTCGGGAATTAATGTAAACTGGGCTAAGTCGACTCTATTTTCTCTCACCTCAGGCACACAGTATTTTGAATCAGAATATCACCTGCAGTGGGCCATCGACCCAGTGCGCTACCTGGGTATATGGTTCAGCAGCAACACGGATGGACTTTGGAGGGCACACTATAGAAGGGCCATAGCACAGCTGGAGAAGCGGATCCCAACTTGGAACAGACTACCTCTATCCATGGCAGGAAGGATTGCTATTGCAAAAATTATCATTGTGTCCAAATTCCTGTACCTTTTTATCAACCTCCCACTTCCATTCAATACACATTTCTCAAAGCACCTATGCTCCTGTCTCTAGTTTGGGCAGGTAAACAGGCGCAGGTCACGTGGGAAATGCTTACTCTGCCTTTCCTCTGTATGAATGCCCCTGATATGACCTCATACGTGTACTGCGCACAAGCCCAACACCTCTACCTCTGGCTCTACCCCGCGTGATTCCAGCCTCACACAGTGGTGGAGTAGGATCCAGCAGCCCCCTCGCCGCTGTGCTCTACCAGCCTTATAGGCCACTATGAGCAAAGATCAACACGGTGGCATGCATTACTGGGCATGGATTAGCAAGCAGCGTTGCCCCCAGCTGCCCTGCATTTACGCTCCTGTCATCCCACTTGCGCACAACCCTCTGCTTCTGCAGATACTAGACAAGAGCACGCAGGCCCATAGGCATGCACTCATCAAATTTTAAGACCTTTACCCCGACGGCCACTTCGTGCCCTATGCGACGATGATGAGCATCCCCGATGTGCTGTGCTGGATGTTCTGTCCTACCCTCAGATCTGCGCTGCATGGCGCACACTGCATAGCACATTCCTCATGTCGCACCCTTCACTACATGTGCTGGAACCTATATTAACAAACCATTCACCTCGAAGATTGATCACCCAATTGTACATTGAAATGCAGGGGAAGACACCAGCGGTTACCCCAGCGGCTCACACTGCATGGGAAATTTGACTCAAGCCTCTCATCACTGACGCGCTGCCCCACAGTTCATGTTTCTCTATCGTGTGGGAATGCCCCCTTGTTGCCAGCTACTGGACTGCAGTATACTGAGGCCTAGCCCAAAACACTGGCCATTTGCTGCTGCAACCCCCTGGTTGGCTTCCTGGGCTACATCAAGGGTGCTCCCCCTGCTGTTCGGCGCCTCACTGTCATGCTGTTGCTCCTGGCCAAGTGACGTGTAGCCATGCATTGGGGCAGACGGCCCATGCGTATGGCTGCGACCTGGTTGCAAGATTTGGTTTATTGCCAGGAGCAGCTCTCCAGCTACTGAGAGCCCTTGCCACTGAGATCCCGTCCCAGAGCATTTAGGAACCAGGTTGACCTATCTGAGACAAAGAGAGCCTACTCCTATACCAGGAGATGGAGGAGGCGGATCTGTAGAATACTGGAGTGGACCTTTCGCCACCAGAGCGCCCTGCACGGTCAAACTCTTGTCGAACGCCTGATCCCTGTGCTTTCGCTGGGAGAGCACATGAACCCTAGATTGGATATGAGCAACCAAACTAATTAATATGGACATCTTCTAGGATGTGGTGTCTTTTAAGTGATCGTCTATACTCCCAAAGATATCAACTGCTGTGTAGTGCCTGTACCCTATCTCCCTTCCCTACCCCACCCCTCATCTCCCTGGAAGCATTAGCCTTGCTGTTGTTACATTTAAAAAATACAAATAAAACATGTTAAAACCAAAACAGACAAAGTTCAAAACCATGAAGGCTTATTAAATAATTAAAATGAATTACAGAAAGCAAAAATAATAGTTACTTAAATGCATGGTAAATCATCATAGGGAATTAGCATTAGAGAATCAAATGCAGCAAAGACAATAACAATAAGTCAAGTCTCAGAGCAAATATTTCTAAGTGCTAACAAGAGCCAGGCTATCCATAAATCCACTCTGTAAAGTTGGGGCAAACCAGATATTACTCACCTCCAGAAAGAGCTCCATAAATAACAAAATGCACAGTGAAAATTGCAGTGTCAGCCTGAGGAGATCATACATCATTTCAAATAACAAATCAGAATGTAAAATGTAATACAGCGTCACCTAGCACAATCCTAAAACCATCTCCTAAATTAATACTAGAACAATCCCTCATGACCTAATGTCATTGGATGTGACAATACAAATCTAGTTACACTCAAGACAATTCTGCCTTCATTTTATGAATGAAGTGCAATCCTACAGTAGTTCAATCAGGTACGCCTTGAAAATAGGAAAAGCACTGTACTATTCAGATATCATAATACATTATATGTCATTAGTTAGTGCAGACGGTGCAAGGTATGAAACATGTTCAGTGCATGGCAATATTTACATATATACAGAGACTCTGCTGGGAGTCACAAAGCTATACATATTTATGCATGCTTTTTCAATGTCCAATCAGAATCATGGTTCTATATAAGTGTAAGTGATTTCAAATTGAACATGGGCTCTGTGATGAGGTAAGGACTTATTACCTTTTCCTATTGTGATTGTGTGTTTTGGGCGGGTAGCTCTGTGAGTGAATTTGACTCACAGGACCATTGTACTAGATATAGCTATTCAACCTGGTTAAAAGGGTCTGTCCTTGTCAGTAAACATACTGAAAGTAGAAAAAGGCTTCCTTCATACATATGTTTCATTTACAATTAATCATTTACATAGACTTACATTTAAAATGCATTTTTTATCAGGTCATTTACGTAGACTATCATTTGCATCATGTATTTTCAATGTGTTCTAAATCTGAGTCTATGTAGTTACATGTTTATGTTCGACGTATGGGTGTAAATTAGGATATTAATGTTAAGGGAAGTCCGTCCATTTTTAATTCGGGATCAAACAGTTAGATGAGACAACAGGTGGGAGTAAATTTATTTGGAAAACAGTTCTTTACAATAGTAGGTCATATTTATCTTCATTCAAATTACATTGTATTTAAGAGTGGGGTTTACAGTTGATATGGGGCAAAGGGTAGAAAGTGAGTTCATTAGAATGTGTAGTTTTTTACAATTTAGAATTCCTTTAAAAAAAATTAAGTTTATAGGTTATAATGATCATTTTAGTATCGAGTCTTCAAAGCTAAATCGGGGCACAGAGTGGGAAGTAATTTTTAATATAAACACTTTAATTTACTAATTCCATTTTTTTTTATTACTTTATGTTTAAGAACAGGTATTTAATGTGATATGGGGCAAACTTTGAAAATTAGTTTTATGAGATAATGATTACACTTTACATTACAAATAGGAGAAGGATATTTATGTTAAAGAGGAACCAAGAACCTGAACTAATTAAACTGAAAACAATATAAGGATTATCTTTAAAAATTAATAATGATATTTAAAAATAAGTTTGCAGTTACATTAAAAAACAGAAGATGACAATATTGATTTTTTTTTTTTAAACGTCTGGAGACGGGACAGCTTACTGATTGTGAGAGCAAAATCAGAATGTCAGCATAGAATGTCACCAGCAGAGAGGTAGATTTTTAAAAGAGATTGCATTGTAGATTTAAAAACAAGGCTGTTTTGTTTCTGTAGGTGATACAAATGTTATTCACATTACATTGCATTAATTATCTATTTAAGTGTTTGCGGTATAAAAAACACGATGTACTGAGTTTCATTGTTTATGTTTACATTCAAGTGTCTCATATCAGGCTTCTTTGAGAGCAGCACATCAACACAAGGCATTATAACAGTGTACATTTAGCAATGGAGGATAAACAAAAACACACATCATGGCTGTTTTTGAATTCAAGATGGAGTTTAGGACTAGTTCGGATCTTGTTTAGCAAGCACAGGAAAAATAGTTTTGCAAGGTGCAGCATTTGTTTAGTGCAAAAATGTTCATAACAATTTGCACAAAGTTTGATAAATTAGAACCCGGACAGTCATACATCCCACTTTGCAGATGTAATGGGTATGCTATATAGCACTGAGGAAACTTCCCCCTCACTCTACCCCCTCTGTTAGCAACAGCAAAGAAGCCTGGGAGGTGTAGCTCCTTCCTTCCAGACTCAGAATCGGGCATCCTTTGCTGTAGGTATAATCAGTGCACAAAAGTGTTTAAGATACAAGTCCTCCGTCCCCTCTGTTAGCAGCAGCAAAAAGCCTGGGTGGTGAAGTCCTTTCCTCCTTGACACAGACACACAGGTAGGCACACTGCAGTTGTAATAGGTGCCCCATATAATGCCGAGGACTTGCTTCCTTCTTTGCCCCACTGTTAGCAGCAGCAACAATGCATTGAAAGCGTAATCCCTCCATCCCAGGCACAGACAGTCAGGCTTAAACAGTGCTTAATTTGAGCCAGTGGTTTTCGGTGCTTGGCACCAACACTTAATCATCAACACTGACACTTATGACAGCTGTCACATGGTGGTGCCGTTGGTGTCATTTAGAGATGAGCAGCACAGCTTTTGTTTAAATATTAAAAATAAATAATACATGTCGCTCAAGCCATTCTTAAAGCTCTGGGGGCCTCAAATCAGTCTATATTTTCGCACTTGTAGCAGTGTGATGGTTAGCAGTTGTGTAGGTACTGTCGCTGGCAGGGGTACTAGCTGGTGCAAGTTGCAGTGGCCTCTTGACAAGGGCCCTGGCACTTTTTTTTACCAAATAAACACTGGGCTTAAGAGTTTATATAAGCCCATTTCATTATGTTCTATAAAAGGATTATTTCATAAAGGATACATAGTGATCAGAACATATAGTCCATTTTCATGAGAATCATAGATAATGTTTCATAAGCAGAATCATAAAAGCAAAGTTATAAGTATTATTTCATGATATGGAAGGCACAGTTGATATTTGTCTGCTTCATGCTCTTTCAGTAAAAATATTCCTATATGTTGAGAAATAGTTTCTATGAAACACTCTTCCAACATATTGACTAGTTCTATGTATTCTCATCAGCCAGTCAAACCGGGCCAAATTATGTCAAGAAAAACAATAATTAGGCAATCCCAAATAAATATTTTTCTTTAGCTGATAAAACAGATGGTATATCATAGCAAAAAACACTAAGAGGGTCATTATGACCCTGGCGGTCGGTGTTAATGTGGCGGTAGTATCGCCAACAGGCCGGCGGTACTTACTGCCACATTATGACATTGTTGGGTTGGCTGAAGCCAACCCGCCAATGTACTACTCCGACCGCCATGGTGGTAGCAACCGCCGGGCTGGAGACAACCATCTCCAGCCCGGCGGCTGCCATTGTGCCGCCTGCGGGATTATTACCCCGCCTACCACCATCGTTTTTGTGGCGTTCATAATGTCACTAAAACCATGGCCGTAGGCCCTATCAGTGACAGGGAATTGCTTCCCTGTCACTGATAGGATGCCTCCACTCCACCCACCTTTCTAAACACCCCACACCCACACTATCTCTTCAAACACCCCCCCACCCTCTCACCCCTACAACCACGCCCCAAGTGCACACACGCAGACACACACTCATTCACACATACATACATGCATACATCCAATCACACACACATCCGCACACACTTCAAAACATACACGCAGACAGGCATTCTGATTTCTATACATACACGCACTCACACTTCCATACATTCACGCACGCAATCAACACTAAACACACACCCGCATTCACATACACACTCACTCATTCATGCACATCCCCACACACACACACACAACACCCCCCACTCCCCTCCCCTGTCGGAGATCCAACTTACCTGGATCCAGGGGGTCTTCCGGCAGGAGACGGGACGGGGCGCTGCTAATGCCAGCAGCACACCGCCAGGCCGTATTATTTTTCATAATATGGCTGGCGGTGGTCTACTGGAGTGGCCCTGCTGGTGGTAGCAGCGCCACCTTATCGCCATCCGCCAGTATGGATTTTCGCCCTTCTTGCGGCAGAAATCCAGCTGTGGTCATAATATGGTGGACGGCTGGTAGCCGCGGCGATGGTCTTTGGCGTACGTCACCGCGGCGGAAGGTGGTTTTTACTGCCAATGTCATAATTAGGGCTTATGTTTCTTAATTCAAGCAGACATTCCCAATTATGGTTCAAATGAGCCTAACAAACAACACTGTATCCTTCTACAGTCAAAATGGCATAATCTAACAACAAGTTTCATTTATAAATAACAAATTTCAATGTTTTTCGGTAGGGTTCTTATTTTTAACAACATGATAGGTCCTCTCGTATATACTATGTGCATAACATAAAATATTATTTTATGAGTCCGATATATCGACAGAATGTTATTTTGGAGAGGTACCACAGAATAGGCTGACAATTTTGTGACTGCAATGACTTGAATTTGACATTCACAAGTAATATCAGAAGGTTGGAGTTAGAAGTCTTGGATGTTAGACTGACAGTTGTATGGCATAAATTAGTTACTACTCTTTATAGAAAACCTAAACAAGTAATAGTACCTTACATGCCTGGAGTTTCCACCCAGTAGCTCTTAAGATTAGAAATTCTTTGAGTTGATGAGAGCGAGGAGAATACACAGCACATGAGAGGGCTGTGAGAAAGTAGAAGAGATGCTGTCCAGAGTAAGAGAAGTGGTATTAATGCCATATGCCACTAGCAGAAAGTGGAGACACAAATTTAAAATTAATTAAGAATTGATTTATCTTTGCTATAATTCATGCTGTAGAGTTGTGATAGTCATTTTGAATGAGATTAATGTAATCAAATGGAATGCTGAGTATTATAAGATGGCTCGCATTTGTAACTAGGGGAAGTACATTTTTAAGTTCACTGCGTATACATAAACTAAACAAAAAATGGTGGCCAGCGTCATGATCAAGGATAGTTTGGCCAAAGCACGTTCACAATTGAAAATACATCAGTACTGCTTTAATAAATACTATCACAAGCAAGCTTTGGAGTCGTCTCCTTACGGAAGACAAGCGAGGCGGGAGAGTGGAGACATAACAGTATGTACATTCAATTCAATGCTATTACACTGTATCTGCTCCTTACTATGGATCCGCTCCTCACTAGGAGACACTCCTTACTATGGATCTTGCTTTGTGTAAAACCCCTTCGACTCTGAGAAGAGAGTGGGATCTTTATGTGTTTCTCTTGTACCTAGAGATCCTGAAGGACACAGATAGTTTTTGAGGTTTTGGGGATTTGGCAATTGCTCTTAGAGTTTCATGCCACCTTGATAAAGCTTGCATGCTTTAATTTAAGCCAACTGACCAAAACAATATTGGCAAAGTCAACAGGTCTGGCTTGCCTTTTCAGTTATGAGCCACAACAACAGGCTTGCCAACACTTGTTTTAAAGAGTGATGAAACACAAAAAATGTATACATTATATATGATGTGTAAGTTGATGTAAAACCAATACTGACATATATTTTGAACAAGAAAGCGAGTCACTTTCATTTATAGACTTTGTAATTGGTTTTTTATTAATATTGTAGCCACTGTGTTGACATACTTAACTTCATGTATTCTGAGGTATTCTCACGACCAAGCTCAACATTTGTTGACATAGGAGCACCCTTGCATTCAAACCTTCATTATCTTTTCCTTGATAAGCTGGTGCCCCACCATCCACATTGCCTTGCATGACATTACCTTGCTTGCAAAACACAACAGCACTAAACAGTGCAAAATGCACATTTAGGGCCTGGAGTTTGGGAGGGCAACCCCCTCCCATAAAACAAAAGCAGCTGGTTGTGTGGAGGGCTGGAAGAATGGTGATCCGCTGTACAACACACAAAAAGTGAAGCAAACAATGCTACGGGCCACATAAACCAATAATATCTTTAAGTTTGGGCTGCAGCCCTTTTGCTTCAATCAATCAATCAATCAATCAAGCAGTATTTGTAAAGCGCGGCTACTCACCCATGAGGGTCTCAAGGCACTGGGGGGAGTGAAGGGGCCACATCCGAAGAGCCATGTCTTGATGTTTTTCTTGAAGATGGTGAGCAACGGGCTTTGTCTGAGGTGCAGGGGGAGGTTGTTCCACCTCTTCGCTGCAGTGTAGGTAAAAGATCATCCTCTGGCGGCAGTTTTGCAGATGCGAGGGATGGTGGTCAGGGCCATCTGGGCAGAGCGGAGGGATCTGGCGGGGGTGTGGAAGGAGATACGGTAGTTCAGGTAGGCTGGTCCTGCGTTGTGTATGGCCTTGTACGTGTGGGTGAGAAGCTTGAAGGTGATTCGCTTCTCGACCGGTAGCCAGTAAAGGGTCCTCAGGTGTTGGGAGATGTGTTCTCGGCGAGGGAGGTCCAGAATGAGTCTGGCGGTGGCGTTCTGGATGAGTTGACATTTTTTGATGTTCCTAGTTAAGGTGCCGGCATAGAGGGCGTTGCCGTAGTCGAGCTTGCTTGTGACTAAGGCGTGGATGACTGTCCTGCGACAGTCTGCTGGGATCCATCTGAAGATCTTCCGGAGTTTGTTGAGTGTGTTCCAGCAGGAGGAGGAGACAGAGTTTACCTGGCGGGTCATGGATAGGGAGGAGTCAAGGATGATTCCTAAGTTGCAGGCGTGCTCGGTCAGTGCAGGGGGTAGCGCTGAGGGATGTGGGCCACCAGGAGTCGTCCCAAGCTGAGGTGGTGTTTCAGAATTTGCTGAGCTCCATCTTGTCGGAGTTGAGCTTGAGGCAGCTTTCTCTCATCCAAGTGATGACAGCTTCCATTCCTGCGTGAAAGTTCCTTTTGGCCGTGTCTGGGTCTGTGGTGAGGGAAATTTATGAGTTGTGTGTCATCAGCATATGACACAATATTCATACCATAGCTTCTGACGATGGCAGCAAGAGGGGCCAGGTATACCTTGAACAGTGTGGGACTCAGTGAGGATCCTTAGGGAACTCCACAGTTGACTCCTGTGGGTCTGGAGGTCTAGAACGAGATTCTGACCCTCTGCGTCCTCCAGGAGAGGAAGGAGTGGATCCATTCCAGGACTCTTCCTTGGATTCCTATGTCGAGGAGTCTGGTGCTCAGAATGCTGTGGGAGACCATGTAGAAAGCTGCTGAGAGGTCAAGGAGTATGAGTGCTGCGGTGTGGCCGTGGTCTAGGAGTAATCGGATGTTGTCGGTGGCTGCCAGGAGTGCTGTCTCCATGCTGTGATTGCTGCGGAAGCCAGACTGGGAGCTGTCCAGGGAGTTGTTAGTCTCTATGAAATTCCATAGTTGTACGTTTATTGCTTTCTCTAGTACTTTGGCAGAGTAGGGTAGCAGCGAGATGAGCTGAGAATTCTTTGGTTCTGATTGGTTGGCCGAAGGTTACTTCAAGAGAAGGTGTATTTCGGCATGTTTCCAGTCCTCAGGGAAGGTACCTGTGCTGATGGAGCAGTTGATTGTGTTACGAAGCTCGGGGCGATGGATGCGCTGCCTCTGATGTATATGTGGTGCGGGCAGAGGTCCGAAGGGGCTCCAGAGTGGGTGCTGTTCATGATGTTGACTGTTTCCTCTGTGGTGAGCGTGGACCAGCTGTGGATAGTCTGGGTGGGTTCTGGGGGGTGGGTCGGTCACAGGTTCCGGTGCCAGGTGACAGGAAGGTGTCATAGATGTCCTGGATCATTCAAAAGTAAACGCCACTCTTACCGAGATAGACACAATTTCAGCAGACTTTAGCGGAAGTGCAGCACAAAAATGAAGTTAAAAAGGGTACATGCAGGCGTTAGTAGACAAGGGGTGAGCAGAATGGCAACTTCACAGTGGGGCTGTCACCAGCATAGTACATGCATGTGTGGCTTTCTGTGGTGGAAAGTCCAAAGATTCCTTTTTCTTTTTTTTGCTTCACTAGTTGGTCATGCAATGATACTGCAGATTTACAGTTCCTCTTTTAATGGTAAAAGTGTGTAATGATCTTTGTTTTTTAAACATGTGCAAAAGGCAGATGTTTATCCAACAAATGGAATATATAAACGTTGAATTTTAATCATCAGAAAAGCCTGAGGTGACTTCACAGAATAAAGTCAGATTTTGCGTCCAAAGTAACTTTTTGATACAGCTGTGTTACTGAAGTGGCACTGTGAGTAACGGTGCATAGGGTGCTGCAGCAACCCCTTGTATCATGAAGAAAAAGCAAAAGGCTAATGAGATGTTACGCTGCCTTTTGAAGTGTATATATTGAAGAAATTTGTTTAATAAAGTAACACTGTTTATTTTGCCTTTGACTGTTTGTCTTATGTAAAATGTGTGCTGTTTTTAACCTGAAAAGAAAGGCACTCTGGATTGGGCACAATAGAGGAGGAAAAGAGAATGTTAATAAAAAAATAAATTAAAACTGATGCAAAAAAAATCTTCCTTTCTGATGTGTACGAATATTTTTTCAAGTTATATCCCAAGAAGAAAGAGGCATGTCACTTCTTAACACTGATGTGTGATCGAGAGAAATTTTTTAGAATTGCCAAAACGAAACAATATTCATGGATGTACTCTGTGCCATTTATGCCAGGGTAAACCACACATTTTATAGCACTCTATTTTTGATCTTTCCCATTTCAGTGATACTCAACAGTTCTACAGATAAACAAATCAGTGTAGTTTACTCCTCATACCAGATGCAGTGTTTTAAACGTATACATTATTTAATATGTTATGTAGGGTTGGGTGGAACTTCTGCAGTGACATGAAAACTCTGTGAGGTATGGACAGAATTCTATGTCAGGACCGGAGGCTCAGATTATGCTTCTCTTTCCATGCTTTATTTTTAACAGCAGCCAATGAAAATCATGGAAAGTAAAAAACTATATGACCCAATATTAGTCATAACACGTGATCAACCATAGAGGAGGAAGCCTATAAAGTGTTGAATCACACCAAGCCATTCCTCTTTCTTTGCTGCTTTGCAGCCAGATAAGTGTGATTTCATTTTTCTTACTGTTATATTTTAATGTGTTGGAGCGGGCTTTTCCCCTCCTTATAAGCGTCCTTTGGAGCGCTTTTCAGCAGTGGAGTGGGAGCAAGGGAGCGAGGACTCGCGCTCCCTGCGCAGTCCTTTTATGCCAGTGAGGTTCTTTTCTTCCTTTCTTTCGTTTACATTTTATGACCCGCGCTCAGCGTGAGTGCGTTTTATGGGTCCACGTTCCCCTTTCATCTTCCTTCTTCACCGCGTGTGCAGACGCGTGTGTGAAGCCTTCATCTGAATGTCCTGTTGTCGAACCCGATCGCTCTGCCAGGCCGCTCTTCAATTTCTGTATTCCCCCGGGACGCCTATTAGTCAACGCTCGGATCGGAGCGTTAATCCTTTAATCTCCTCACGCTCGTTCGGAGCGTTTCTTTTCAATTGTTTATTTCTCCCCGGGGCTCTGATTACGGCGCTCGTACCGGAGCGTGTCTGGGGCCTATTTATATTTTTTCTTCCTTTCCCCACGAGGGCAATTTCTGGAGGCTCTGCCTGGTATAAATCAAGCGCATCAAGGCTCATAACCCCCTCACCACGGGGACATTGTTAGAGGCTCTGCCTCATGAGATCAAAGCGTTTTTTAGCGCTTTTAAGACCCTCTTGAGTTCCTCCACCGGCTCAGCTCCCATTTACGCCCCAGTGCTTGGACACTGGGGTTGAAACAATTCTGATTCAGGCTGGGCCTGGTGTAAGGGTCTTTAACCCCTTCAGGGCTGCTCCCTCCACATCTTAAAATTCGAATATTTTGGTTACTGCCCTGATTTATTATTTACGGATTATACTGCTTCCCCATCAGTATGGCTGGCTATGATGACCAAGCCGAAGAATTGTACTATATGGATGATACTGCTGGCTCTTTTGACCAGGACTTAGTGTATGCTCTAGACGCTGGTGTGCGTCACTCAGTTAATCAGGCCTTGGCTCAGGCCATTCAGCCCGTTAAGCATCATCTCTTGGGCTTAGTAGATCAACAGGCTTGGGCAGCTCCCATGAGCGCCCCTACCATGGGAGATCCTTCCTTTGCGGCAAACCCGCAGCCTGCGAAACAACCTTCTAATCCGCATGCTGCGGATTTCCAATCCCTTATAAGGAATATAGCAAGAGAGCATGATTACAATGCGGGATCACAAAAGAAAGCTGTGGATGATCCAGCCTCTTCTTCTTCTTCCTCTGAGCACTGTTCCGAGCAGGAGGATGCACCTCCTCGTAAACGCAAGAAGAAAGCCCACCACCAGGAGGTCCCTACCCCTAAGGTGTTGACTTTCGAGCCAGAGGACATCGTGCACCCCACATCTTCTCTGTGGTTACCACCCCCTGAGGTGGCGGATTATGTAGAAGCCCATATTAGACACAGATTTGATAAGGATATTCATTCTAGATTAAGGTCTGAGTGCCCCAGACCTGATTTTCCCTCCAAGGTTACCAAGACTCCAGAGTTGGATCCTACCCTAGTTACGTTCCTCAAGAAATCCGCTAAGGATCCTAAGAAGGGTATCGATTGTGCCTGGCGTGGATGTCAAGATAAACGTTTAGACATTTCCTGACCTCTAACTAAGATCCTGGAATTGGCCTTTCAAGCCAAGGAATCGGGTGACCCCATTAACCCGGATATTCTGGTAGGCTGGGTTCAGAGAGCTCTATGTTTCTTGGGCAATGCTAATTGCGCTGTCTCATCTGAACGACGCAGATCGGTTTTGATGAAGCTAGATCCCAAACTGGCGGACCTCGCTGCATCGGAATCAGGCCCGTGGCCCAGGGTTTACTATTTGGTTCGCCCTTCATGAAAGAACTTTCTACGTTTGTATCCACCTACGCCAGTTTGGACAAGGCACAAGGATCCATCCGGAGAGTGCCACGTCCACTTTTTCGAGGGGCCGGACACTACAGAGGGCGCGTGCCTTCGGCCGTTTCAATCAGCAAAGCCCCCATCGTGGATCCTTCCAACAAGGAAGAGGGGGTTATCAGGGTTACGACTCCTCCTCGTCTACCTTCTACCCGTCAAGGCCTAGGTATGGTCGAGGCAGATTCCGCAGAGGGAGAGCCAAAGGACAACAATCTTTCTCCCAGGAGTCGGGAGCCACAGGTGAGCTTGGTCTTGAGTTC
Source organism: Pleurodeles waltl (assembly GCF_031143425.1). NCBI lineage: Eukaryota > Metazoa > Chordata > Amphibia > Caudata > Salamandridae > Pleurodeles > Pleurodeles waltl. Next base: position 415,084,295 of record NC_090448.1, on the reverse strand, counting down.
AGAAGTAATTTTGGGGGGCAGAACTCAGAAGTTTTTGGAGAATTGGCATCTAATTTCTTCAGATGCTTGGGTCTTAGAGACCGTGCAGGGGTTCAAGCTAGAATTTTACGAGACCCCTTATCAAACATGCCTTCCCAGGCAGGGATATTTTTCCCATCAAGAACACAGTCTTATTTCCGCAGAAATTTCGGCTCTGCTCAAGAAGTGTGCCGTTATCAGAGTTCCCCATCACTCTTCAGGTTTTGTCAGCCCAGTATTTCTGGTAGACAAGAAAGGGGGCGGTTCGCGCCTAGTTCTAAACTTAAAAGACTTCAACGTTTTTTTGCTATATTGTAATTTCAAAATGGAAGGTATCCATTTACTGAGAGATGTTCTCCAAGAGGGAGACTGGTTAGTCCGCTTAGATCTAAAGGACGCTTACTTGACCATTCCTATTTTTCCTCCACATCGGAGGTTCCTTCAGTTCTGTTGGGAGACCGAATATTACGAGTACAAGGTTCTCCCCTTTGGTCTGTCCTCCGCCCCCTGGTGTTTCACGAAGGTTATGCATCCAGTAGTAGAATTCCTTCGCTCCCAAGGGGTCAGGCTAATTGTGTACCTAGACGACATCTTAATCATGGCTCAGGATCGGGACCTTCTGTTAGATCACCTCGAATGGTCTGTGTCTCTTCTTCAGAGTCTGGGTTTTACAATCAATGCCCAAAAATCCGTTCTGGTCCCCTCGCATCGGATAGACTTTCTGGGGTTCCAGATAGACTTGTTACAGTCTCTTCTGATTCTTCCTTCCGGGAAGATCCGTTCAATCAAGAGAGAATTGAAGTGTCTATTATCCAAACAGACTGTTTTCTTGAGAGCGATTACTCGCATGGTGGGCCTGCTTTCTTCTTCGATTCAGGCGATATTCTCGGGTCCCTTGCATTACCGAGCCCTTCAACGTTTGAAGATTTCTCATCTTCAGAAGGGCCTCTCTTATGCAGATCAAGTTACCCTGTCGGAGGAGGCCCGTGCAGAGATGCATTGGTGGCTCGATCATATGGAAGCCTGGAACGGCAGAGCCATATTCAGCTCCCTCCCGGATGTAGTGATAGAGTCCGATGCCAGTTGTTGGGGCTGGGGAGCCCGGTGCTGCTCTGTGTCCACGGGAGGCAGATGGTCCAACTCGGAGTTGAGTCTCCACATAAATTGCTTGGAACTCCTAGCAGGCTCTTTTGCAATCAAGAGTCTTTCTCCCATCAGAGCGAATTGTTGTATTCTCCTTCGCATGGACAATATCTCAGCAGTGAGATATGTCAACAAGTTGGGGGGAACTCGTTCCCGCATTCTGGCGGAGATAGCCAAGGAATTCTGGCACTTTTGTCTTCAGCACAGGATTTCAGCGGTGGCGGAGTACCTCCCTGGGGCCAGCAACTTAGTGGCCGATTGGAACTCTTGTCACCTGAGAGATTTCAGCGACTGGAGGTTACATCCCAGAGTTTTCCGAACTCTCTCTGCGAAGTGGGGCCCCTTTTCGATCGATCTGTTTGCATCTCGCCTCAATCGGAAGATGAAACGTTATTTCAGTTGGAGGCCAGATCCGGAGGCATCAAGGATGGATGCGTTTCTTCAGGACTGGTCTCAGGAGCTGAGTTATGCATTTCCCCCCTTCTTGATGATTCCCAGGGTTTTGGCCCAGATCAGGCGTCAGCAAGCGGACTTAGTCCTAGTGACGCCCCTTTGGAGATCGCAAGCTTGGTTTCCGATAGCAGTGGAACTGAGTTGCGACCATCCGATCCTTCTTCCCTTCCGGGAGAATTTCCTCCAGGACCCTCAGGGCTTGTTACATCCATTGATCCTGTCAGGCAAGCTATCCCTGATGGCATGGCGTCTTTCAGGGAAAGATGGGTCATCCCAGGACTTTCTCAAGAGTCTTCCGACTTCATTGCAGGTTGCTGGTCCTCCAGTACTCACAAGAGGTATGCTTCGGCGTGGAAGCGATGGAGTGCTTGGTGTAGTTCTAGGAGTGCAGATCCTTCTTCAGCAGGTAGCTGTCTGGTCCTGAATTTCCTTTCCTCCTTAGCAGCGTCAGGTTTGGCATACCGTTCTATTAATAATTATAGGTCCGCTATTTCAGCAGGGCATTTACCAGTAGAGGGTAAACCCATCGGTGAGTCTCCTATTGTGTGTAAATTAATGAGGGGTATCAGGTTAGCTAATCCTCCTCACCCCCGTTATTCGTCCCTTTGGGATGTTAATGTTGTTCTTCGATTTTTAGAATCCTGGCCTGCTAATAGATTTTTGTTTAGAAACAGTTATCAGCTAAACTCACCATGTTGTTGTGTTTGATATCTTGTAAGAGAGTATCAGATGTTAGAGCACTAGATTTGGCGGGGAGAGTTTTTTCTCCAGAAGGAGTCTCTTTCTCCATTTCGCGTAGAACTAAATGCAATTTGAAGTCCGTGTCTTACCCTTGTTTTGTGGACAACCCCAAGCTTTGTGTGGTGCAATGTCTTAAAGCTTACGAGGTAAGTACAGAAGAATTTTGTTCTGATATGGGGGGTCAATCACTCATTTCCTTAGTTAAACCATATCATCCTGTTTCCTCAGCCACTCTCACTAGGTGGATGCATTGGTTGCTGAGTGAAGCAGGCATTGATGTTTCTAAGTTTGGTGCCCATTCTGCCAGAGGAGCTATGGCATCGAAGTCTTTTGTTTTGGGTTCTCGTTTAGAGGACATTTTAAAGGCAGCAGATTGGTCTTCGCCTTCTACTTTTAAAACTTTTTATTATAAACCTATTGTTGATATAGCATCTGTAGTTGTGAATCAGCTTTGAACAAGCAGAATCTGAGCCTCCGGTCCTGACATAGAATAAAAATAATTCTAGCATTTGCGCTAAGAATTTTTCAATTCTATTAAGGACACGGAGGCGAGGATTATCCCGCTGCACTGTATATATATGATGGTGGAGTGTCATGTTATTTTGTTGATATTATGTGCAAGTTACTGTACGTCAGTGCTATCCCACCCTATTGTTTAGTAATATAAGTATTTCTTATGTTATTCAGTTTTTATGGCCTGGATTTTTTCATTTTTTCTAGGAAATGATGAGAAGTAATGCGGTCTGCCGCGATTTCGTTCTTCTTCCAGTCAAGTGGGATGCCAGTTCGTCTGTTTTTCAGGATTTCGTTTGCAAGTTTTGTTTAAGACTTTGATTTTTCTGTTGCGCATTTTGGACAAAGAAAGAGGAGTGGCTTGTGTGATTCAACACTTTATAGGCTTCCTCCTCTATGGTTGATAAGGTGTTATGACTAATATTGGGTCATGTAGTTTTTTACTTTCCATGATTTTCATTGGCTGCTGTTAAAAATAAAGCATGGAAAGAGAAGCATAATCCTCGCCTCCGTGTCCTTAATAGAATTGAAAAATTCTTAGCACGAATGCTAGAATTTTTTTTATTCCACGTACAAAAGTGAAAGCAGGCATATCACGCTGAGTTTTAGAGCCAGGAGCTTGTTCAATGCTGGAAAATCAGTGCGAACTGCACCTCATGGAATGACAGGGGGCGCTGGCTCTCAAGTTGATTTTGCTGCTGCTCAAGTAGGTTTTCTATTCGAGCAGCAGCTTTCTGACCACAAACGGTCAGACCGCCCATGCTTCAAAAGTCTATCCGGGTGCCAACCAGTTACCGAAAATCATACTGGGGACGCCAAATATCGCTCGCCAGCTTACCGTTGGTGAGCAGCGGGCGAGAAAAACCTCTGCCACGCAGCAGTTGGCGGTACTTGGCCAGAACTCCACGTTACAAACATAATGTGGAGTAGACAAAATCCACTAATGGAGCGGAATTTATCACTCACCCCTAAAGTTATGCTGTATTATTTATGATGGTTTGTCTGTGCAGTGGATATTGACCCTCTGGTCTGCTCCTCAGGCTAACAAACACAGTGAAGTGCCATAGCAGCTGAAATGTCAGTATTCCGGCAAATGTATAAGGGGCCTGGAGAGAGAAGCTATTCCTAGCGTGTTCCAGGGCCTGCAAAGGGAGGATGTTGCTGGCCTGTTCAAACCTACCTGGCACTTTCATTGGCCATGGTGCAGAGAGGTGGAGCAGAAGGCAAGGACAGGGACCATGTCACTAAACCAATGGAAGACATGAGCAGATAAACGATCGAGGCAGCACTTTCTAGGTTGGTATGTTTTCTGGAAGTTGTGGTGTGGGGGACTGAAACATAAGTGCATGACTGTGTGTGTTTGCGTGTGTGTATGCAAATGAGTATGCCTGTTTCCTTGTGTGTGTGTCTGAGGGCTGCCCTTTGCATCTGGTGGACATCACACCTGGCATATGATAACCATCCCCCTGGCATTTGATGCACTTACCCCATAAAGTGACACACCTCGGCATATTGTGAACATAGTAGGAAATATGGCTGTGAAGGCACAAGATGTACACAACTTTGTATATTATGGGTATTAAAGTGGCCCTGGCATAAAATAGCCTTTCTTGGCATATTGAGGGCATTCTAAGGTATTATGTTGTTTGGTGGTGAAGGTGCTCTTCCGTGTTACATTTTGGGCATTCTATGCAGCGTCGCAGTAATGCCACGAGGAGTCTGCAGTTGGTTTATTAGGGACATTACGACAATCTTAGTAATGTGACATTCCTACCAGTAATGTGCCATTTTAGACACGTTGGTACTTCTTGGCATTTTATGGACATCCTGTTTTTAGTATTACACTGCCTCTGCCACAATGTTGCCAGCCATGGCCTCTGATGAACATTTTAACCCGAGATAGCCATCAGCAAATAGCTACCACTTGCATATTATGGCATCCTTAATGTGTTATTATGATACATGAGCAAACAAGGCAGAATATGTTGATTTGAAGCAGTAGAACATGTGAGTATTTCATGAAAACTACAAGCTGGTATATCTCGGGGATCACTCGTGTAGATTTACTAATTACAATGTCACTGATCAAATGACAAAAATTTTAATTTCACAGTATATGAATATTTTCAAATAAATGACATGATGTGAAAACAATTATTGGTTTTTACAGTCTATATAATGCTACTGCTAATCTGTGCTGAATCACTGGGGACGTTACTACTGGTGTTATTTCCTTGGTGCTGGTAGGGGCTTGTGTTAGTATCCATTGTAGGGAAGTTTTAGCAACCATACTGTAAACTTCTTATTACTGAATTATCATTGCTCCAGTTTGAGACTTCAGAATGTGCAAAACATTGCAATGATATCGATATGTCTGGTGTCCAATCCCTGTAATCTGAGTGGTAGCTATAGTGTATGAGCCAGTAATATATGGCTAAACTCTGGGAGAGCTCAGCTCTTTAATGGTTGAGTTAAGGAAGTTGGTGTAATTTTCTGCTTTCCTATCATCTTTCTGACAAGTAGGTTCTCATTCATAATATAAGAATGAAAAAGGAAAGGGGTCGAACAAAAAAGGGGTAAAACTGAAGAAAGATGACATATACACCCAAACGTATAGAGGGTTATGTTAACTTGCACACCCTGATTATTGAAACAGAAACAGCGCCTAAAGCTTATGGTTGTTTGTAGTCAATTTCAGTAGGGTCACACAGAGGAAACACATTAAAAATGATGGGCGATTGCTCGAATTGAATCTCAGCCACTGGAAACTACTCTTGGTTGCAATTCAGTCCGTCGTTTACTTGCCTAACATGAGCCCACCTCAAACAAGAACCAGCTATTTGATAATCAGTCACGGTCCTAAAGCAATAGTCTATCCAGAACTGCCAGGGCAGGTTCCCTCTGAGTGGGAACATAAGCAACCCCAGACCTATGGATTCTTAGTCAATGTATTTTAAAAGTGTGCTGAATAACTCAAAATGTGTTCCAAATGTTTCATCTTTATCTTAGGGGAGATCTCACAAATCCTCGTGGGGGAGGTCATGCTATGTTAGTCAAATATGGGCTAGTTATATACATCTCACCACTTTGAAAATTCAACAACTGCTACTTAAAGTTTTAGTGGGTAAACCATCCTCCAATTATCTCCCTTGCATTGATACAATTTGTGGAGCAGACCATTTTACATATTGGAATGTTTCACTATTACTGTTTCAGAAATGCCAATAAAACCTATTGTATTTTACCCAGTAGTTTTCAAAACAGCACAGTATAAAGCACTGTAGGTCTCAGGGTTTGCAAGAACAGTCTTCAGGCACAAACCTGTGTAGATAGAGATCACACTCCTATGAATTAGCATAATATACCTTGTGTTTTGGAAAATGTCTTAAAATATAACATAATAAATTACTGTATTCCAAGTCTTTGGAGCGCTGGGAATCAAAAAGGAGTAATCACCTGACCACAGAATTGACTGGCCTCTTCTTGATATTTCCTCATTCTGTAATACAGCAAACGTTTAAAACTCTTATGACATTAATGCAGTCACCTTACATTCCAGCTGCCCACTCTAAAAAATTGTTCCAGCTCCACACTTTGCTAATCCATACATTTACATGCACATTGCACTCATATTTTAATTTCAAATTTATGTTTCTGAATTTCTATTTCCTTGCTCGCAGAAGCTACACCATATGTGATTTTGAAATATTAATCTAAAAAAATAAAGATAAGCCTATGATCGAAGCAACATTTATATGTCTGGACTACGAGGTGATTGGCAGAGCACAGCGCCATTAGGAAGCACTGCTATTGAATTGTGTGCCAGGAAAGCTGTTATCTAGGAGTGTCACAGTGTCTAAGAGTGTATATGACCATAGTCCATGTGACAGTGAGCATGTATTTTATCTGATATGTGTCTTTGTGTTACTGTGTACCTTTACAAACATTTCTGATCAAAAGTAGTAGTATGTTTTAGTTTTATAAAATTAGGAGACTTCGTGTGGGAGCGGTGCAAGATGGCTGCTTGATTTCCAACCTTCTGGCTCCATTGGAAATCCTCAGCAGAGGGAGCGGGCCCTCATGCCAGCAATATTTGGTGGTCTGAGCAGGCTGTGGGAGCGATGGAGAGGGGCATGGTGAATCTATAGATTTTATAAAAGTTTTTGTTTACCCTTCTACTGTTTGCCACTTGCTTCTCATTGTGTCCCGCATCTGCCATTTTCTTTACCACATGCGTTGGCCTGAGGGAGCGCCTCACCTGATTTCACCATTCCACACAATTTTAAAGAATTTGCTTGATGTGAAAATTGTCTATTTAAGGGGGCTCTCATTAAAACCCTCTTACATGCCCATAAATCCTCTGCAATTTGATGTTTTTTTCTCTTTTGATGCATCTGTAATTTTTGGCATCTATTTAACTTCAGAAAGTTGGGAACTGCAATGTATACTTGAATAGCTGACAAATCATTTTGACCTGGAGTCTACAGTTTGTTTCTACCATACTCATAGTTGAATTTCCCTCCTCCTTTGCGCCTTCAGGGCTGGTGTCCTTGGAACTACTTAGAGACAATACAGTCCAATATTTATACCACAATGGATGCCTCAACTTCCTCCTCCTCATGATCTTTCACCTCTTCCACCCCTGTCAACAATTCTCGCAAGGAAACTGCTGGCAATGTTAATAAGCGAGCTACAAAGGACCCAACTCTTCCTACGAAGTCACCATTACCTTTAACGTTGGAAGACATTATAGGTGAGATAAAAAACATTCTCTCTCTCTTCTCATTGGAAAGCCTTTGTACTTCTATTTTCTTTAACGTTATTTTACAGCTTTTTCATTTTCCCTACAGCTTTCTTTTCCTATGCCCCGCTTCTTACATCTCATTACCCCATGTTTTTTTCTTTCAGCAGCCTTTGGACATTATTATATATTTATACATAAATTTCATGATCCTTTTGTAATTATGATTCATATAATAGTGACGGTGAATAAATTCTGAAATTCTATATACAATGGATAATTTCCATATTATATCTTGGAATGTTAAAGGTCTTTGCAGCCCCTTCAAGAAACAAAGAGTTCTTACTCATTTATCAAAATTAAAATGCCTTATTGCCCTCTTATAAAAACTCACCTTAAGGAATAAGATATCTCATGTCTATATCGAAATTGGGTTGGTCACACATTTGGTTCTTCTGTTTTTAATAATGAAAATGGTGTTGCAATGCTCATTCATAAAAGCTTAGGGGCATATTTATACTCTGTTTGCGCTGAATTAGCATCATTTGTTTTTGACTCTAATACAGCGCAAACACAACGCCATATTTATATTTTGACGCTAAACTCGTCTTGCGTCAAAATATTGGTGTTAATGTCATTTTTCGGATGCGTGTAACCTCCTTGTGTCAATGAGATGCAAGGTAAGCATTCCAGTCCAAAAAATGACTCAAACCCCGTAGAGTCATATTTAACAACCTAGGCAAAAAAGGCACACGTGTGGGAGGCGGACCCAAAAAATGACTTTAACACAGATTTGTGTCAAAATTGAATGCCTGGGTCAGAGCAGGCATTAAAATGAGGCCAACTCATCACTACTTAAAGAGGGCACACAGAAGAAACATTACCAACCCACAGGAGAAGATGGAGGTGATACTGATCCAGCTTGCGAGACGACACAGAGGACAGCAACAGCTACAGCAATCACCACCACTACAACGGGGCCCACAAAGGCAACGCAAAAGGCAGGAGAGGATCTTTCAGAACCAGGACAACCCACCTTGGCCTCAGGGACCAGGACGTCATTAGGACCTACAGACTGAACCAGCAAGCCATACTACACCGGCTGCACCACACTGAACAACAAATCACAGCTAGCCTGCAGACCATGCACAAAATACCACCTGTGACAAAGCTGCTAGCTGTCCTGCACATGCTGGCAAGAGGCTAATTCCAAACAACGGGTACCCCGGTTGCTGGCGTCTCACAGCCGTCGTTCTCTGTATTCCTGCCAAAGGTATTAGATGTTATTATCTCCCTGACACCCCTCCACATCAGCTTCCCCAACACCCAGCAAAAGCAGCAGGAGACAAAACAGAGGTTCTACCAAATCCATAGCTTCCCACATGTGCTCGGTGCAATTGACTGCACCCATGTCCAGCTCGTACCACCTGCAGCAACCGAGCACTTATACCAGAATTGCAAGCACATGCATTCCATTAATGTGCAGGCCATAGTGGACCACTGGGGACTATTGATAAACAATTTGGCCAATTGTCCTGGGAGTGTCCATGATGCCTTCATATTCCAGCACAGCAGGATTAATGAACAATTCCAGGATGGACAATATAGAAATGGCCTACTTGTGGGTAAGCCAACAAACCTAGCAATATACACACAACACACCAACCCTGTAGGACACACAAGATATACACCACTACATTAGCACATGGCCAGGGTAACACGTATGTGCATGTAACAACACATATGCACCATGCTGCAGTACAGCACAATCAGTGCACACCACAAACACATACACCCACATGTATATAACACACCCACAACTTGACAGGCACACCACGTGAAGGACAGGTGCAGATATGTACCCTTTGCTAACAGAAAAACTACACAGACAACTACAAGTGCCCACAGGTTGCCTTCTATGTACACTTCACACACAGTACATCAAACTAAGAATAGCACAGCCATGTCAATGGCACACTCCATGCCCCTGTTATGTAAGTTCCATATAGGCACAGATCCCTCAAGTCATGACATGCAAATCACTCCAAGAACAAACATCAAATACCAGACAACTGCTGCCTATACCAACTACATCTCATCAACACATACCCGACTTACCTGTAGTGTACAGAGACATCTACCTGACACATTGGCTCACACACATAGGAATACAAGATCAATGCCCATCACATACCATGTGCCAGATGTGTGATAAGTGGTACCATACCTACTGTAGTGTCACCTCACATGCAACACTTACTGACTCACAACACCATCATGTCTGTACCAGATAAAATAAGTGGCCCACCATGGGACAGAGTCACTGTCAGACAGTGCAGATCATGAATGCCATAGTGGGACCCTGTAGGAGAAAACAGGACATCACTGACCTCAAATGCACTGTGCCAAGGGACACATTGCTAACTAGCTGAGCTCCATCCCATAGCCTGCACTGTGCATGTGTCAACAGTATAAATGCTGATTCATGTGTTGGAAGATAGGAGAGGCTCGAGAGTGGTGTTGAGTTCCGAGGGAGCAACATGGCGTCGGCGTCAGCGTAACTGCGTTCTTGCAGTTCCGCCCACCAGGGGAGCCGAAGGATCGACGGTCGAGGCGTCCGTGGTGAAGCAGCCTGACACGCTGCGAGCTTCCCGCGGGAGCAGTTTGCTTCCTCTCCCGCGGTTGTACTCGCAGCGGGGAGTGTAATCGCGGTGGCCGCGGCGAATGAAAACGGGCGGATAGAGGCCGAATCTCGGCCCGTCTTTATTATTCACTCTCCCCCGCGGTCCAGCGGGGGGGGGGAGGAGGGCGGCGGCGGCCGAAGTGATTATGGCAGCGAAAGGCAACTGAAACCGGGCCGAGGGTGGTGTGCCGGTCGTTTTGCCTTCTTTTTTCTTTGTTTGGTTTTCTTTACCCCGCATGGAAGAAAGTGTGGAGCCACATTGAGCCACTGGCGTTTGGGGTAAGATTGCACGGATAAGGCTGCACAAAGCTTGACAAAGCTGGACAGTCTCTTTGCAAGAAGGCATATGGGGCATATGGGGCGGAGAGGCTTCCCTTCCTCCCCCCCCCCCCTTTTTTCTCTTTGGAAGATTATGCTTGAAGCTGCAAAGGACTTAGGAGTAAAGGACTACCAGGATTAAAAATTCTGCTTTTATCTGGAGGAGCAGAAGGGCGAATTTAGGAGGAGATCAAGAAGATCAAGAAGAAAAGCAGACAGGACAAGGACAAGGACAAAGGACAAGAGCTCGGCTGGAGGGGAAAGGAGGGAAGAAGAAAAAGGGGGGGAAAAAAAACAATAAACAGGAGAAAACAAACAGGTGGAGAGCCAGGTGTACTCTACTACTCAACTACTGCGGTAAGAGGGGGAGAGGTAAAATATTGGTCAGAGGGGAGCGGTTTGAGGGGGGGGAAAAAAAAAAGAGAGAAGGGGGAGAGTGAATATTTGAGAACTCTGATGCTGGTATTAAGTGTGCAAGATGATTTCGGTCGACATTTATATACCCCCTTATGGCTTTGGAAAAACTTGACAAAACAAATAATAGTAGATACAGCTTTAGTGTCGTCTGGGGTAAAAGGACTATTTAGGCTGTTGGCACATGCATTAAAAACTAAGATGCCTCCCAAACCCTTCCGGAATTTAGGAGAAAAGATGGAAGGGGTGAAAGTGACTCGGGCTGGTCGCGGCAAAGGAGAGCAAACGGGATCAAACAAACGCCTGACGACAGCGGTGGCTAAACCGGCTGTGGAAAATGTGTTGAGAGGTGTCAAGACAAGTGAGAGTAGTATTACCACTCCCCCCACCGAAATAAAGGTCAAGGGCAAAAGTCAATCTACTATCACAACGTTTCTTGAAGGAGGGGCACAGGATATGCGGCCGGTACATTTTACCCTCCCCTCTGAGAGTAAGGTGGTTGGGACAGAACCCCCTCCGAGCAGTAGTAGTAGTAGTATAAGTGGATGTATTACGAACAACGATCCCTCTGTGAAACTTAAGCAAGGTATACCAGAGTCAGAAGACAGTAAGAGGGAGGTAAGGGAAAAAAATTCTGGTTCCTATACAGAGATTAAGCAGCCTCAGGCACAACATCTCGACTGGTCTGAGCAATTGGAATATCGAGATGGGGAAGGAGGTGCATCTATATTAAAATCTACAACAGAAGAAGAGAATTTGCATAAGAGTTTCGCAAATACTAAAACTTTGGGCAAAACAGCAGGAAAAGTCTCTCAATTGGCGGAATGGGGAAAGGATAATAGTGATAAATTTTATTCTTTGACAAAAGAGTCTGATCTCAGTAGTGGCGATCACAGTCTTGGCGGGTCTGAGGACAGTGAAACGTCGGAGACGGAAGATAAAACCTCAAGCAACGAACCTACAGTGCGACAGCTGCGTCGACAGCGTAAATTGGTCAAAGCACGGCCTTGCGCTCACGGGTCCTCAGGAAACCCGTCATCCACGGGCGGTAAGAATTTAAAATGGGACTATGCAGGTATTGGACTCACAGATTCCTCATCTATAACTTTAACTAACCAGGGCTCAGCTAATGGCAATAAGGAATCAGATATTGGCCCTCTTACTTATAGCCCACCCGCGCTGGGGGCTGAGGCAGGAATGTTGCAGTCAATTTACAACTCAATCAAAGAGTTGCAAACAGAAACAAGGATCGAAAGTCGACGTGCAAGGGTTGCCACGAAGAGATTACAGGGAACAGTTCGTAAAGTGGCCAAATCATGTACAGAAATTGGGACTAAGCTATCCTTAATGGAAGAAAGGATTATAACGGTCGAGGAGGATGTTGTTAATCTTAAAGAACAGAATACTATGAGGGATGAACAATTGACAGATGTAATGTGGAAATTGGAAGATTTTGAAAACAGGCAAAGAAGGAATAATCTCCGAATTCTGGGCATACCGGAAGGGCTAGAAGGAACTAATATACGGACATATATGATCAATTTTTTGCGTGGTGCTTTTCCGGAGCTGGGGAATTGGAGCTGGGAGAATGAACTGCAGCGTGTACATAGGTTCCCACTAAACCGGCGGGAGGGGGGCCAACGTGCAGATTCCAAATATCCCAGAGCAATTTTAGTGTATTTTGGGAATTATTTATTGCGACAGGAGATCTTGGATAAAACCCGCCCAAATACCCCTCGCACTGTGGATGGGGTGACTTTTTTCACTCAACCTGATTTTTGTCATGCTACTGTTGAACGGAGATGGCGGCTCCGACAACTTATTAAACCAGTTCTAGAAAAAGGCGGGGAAGCGTATTTGCTGGCCCCGGCTCGCCTCAAAATAATATTGAATGGGAAAACAGAGATATTCACGTCAGAAATTAAAGCAAAAGAATATGTGAGGGGGGCCAGATAACGAAATAGAGTTTCTTGGTCAGCAAAAGTGCTCCGGTAACTGGTGGGTGGGTTCGCACTTTCACGACGCCAACATTCAGACCATGAGTGGTCTGATTGCTCTACAGGATGGGGGGCCAGTCTCAGGGAGGAAGTTAATACGGGAGGGGGGTGGGAGGGACTGGTCCAGGGAGGGGAGGGGAGGGAGGAAGGATGGCGGTTGGGGAGGGGGAAAGGAGGGAGGGGTCGGGGAGGAAGAGAAGAAGGATAGGCAAGGGAGGGAAAGGATGGAAAACGAGGGAGTAAAAAGGAAAGGGATGGAAGTAGGAGTGCAACAAGGGAAGCAACTGATAGCAGGGGCAGGAGAGACAAAAGGAGGGGAGCAAATTGAGTGGAAAATTCAAGATAAAGCACAGTCAGATATGAAAATCTGGGAGGACAAAAAGAGAGAAAGAAAGCCTAAAATAGAAAATGGCTAGACTTCGAATCGCTTCAGTTAATATTTGTGGGTTAAATGACTCTCGTAAAAGAAGTAGAGTAGTGGAGGAATTTAAAACTTTTAAAGCAGACATTTACTGTTTACAGGAGACACATGTGGAATATAGGAATGTCGGAATTCTGGGTACACTTGGTATGAAAGTAATTGCCCGAACAGAACAAGAGGTTAGAACTAAAGGGGTTGCGATATTAGATCGGACTAATAAATTAAATTTTGGTAGGCAAAAGGCAGATAGGGGAGGAAGATGGGTAATTGTAGAGTGTAGTTATGGACATGGTAGCTTTACACTCTGTTCCGTATACAGCACGGTCACGGATGACCCAATAGTTTTAGATACCCTGGCTATAGAATTAATAGGATGGGCTCCCCCGTATGTTCTTTGTGGTGATTGTAATTTGAATGGATCCTGGGAGGGACTACAGGATGTTTTAGTGCCTACAAAGAAATACCAAGGGCGGAAACCGCGAGTATATAATGCAATGGTCGCTATTCAGAAAGAACTAGGATTAGTGGACGCATTGGTGAGATTATGTAAGCCAGATCCTGGATATACTTATTACTCCGCCCCGCATATGAAAGTAGCACGACTCGACTATTTTCTGGTTTCCCCTGTACTATTAAACCAGGGTCAGATGGAGTTATATCCGCGGGTGGTTTCAGATCATAATCCCCTAGTACTAGAATTGGAGTTAGACGGGTTGGAACAAAAGGAGAGGAGATGGACATTTGAAAGAGGGCTTCTTAGGGACCCGGAATATTGTACGCATATGAGTAAGTGGATAGCCGAATTTCTGGGGTTTAACCAAGGGACAGCTCCGGTAGAGATAGTCTGGGACACTTTAAAAGCTGGAATACGTGGTGAAACATTGAGTTTTAGTATAAAAAAGCAAAAAAGTACCCAAAACAGAGTAAAAGATCTTCAAATGAAACTGAGGGTATTGGAAAGACAGTTGGTTGTGGCGATAGAAACAGGGAGTGATGTTAAAAAGGTTCAGGAGGAAGTGGTAATAGCTAAAGCCGCAATTATCGAAACTATGACCCAAAGAATAGCAGAGAAATATCTTGCGCAGCGTTCATTAGGATACGAGTATGGAGAAAAATCCGGGCGTTTATTAGCAATACGGGCAAGCCAGAAAATAGCATCCGGGACTATTAGAGAGATTAAAGATTGGCAAGGACAAATGGTTGTAGAAGTGGATCAAATTAGGAGGGTTTTCCACAGATATTATACGGAATTGTATGATGACGCATCCATATACTCGGATGAAGAAATATTGAGATTTTTAACCCCCATCAAAGTTAATAAATTAGCGGAGAGTGATACTTCATATCTAGGGGAACAAATAGATATCTCGGAAATTGACAAAGCACTGGGGGATTTAGCCACGGGTAAAGCTACAGGCCCCGATTCAATTCCTTTAGAGTTTTATAAAACATTTAAAGCCATATTGCTTCCGGTAATGATAGAACTGTTTATTCAGGTACAGAATGGAGGGGCAATTCCACCATCATGGGATACGGCTAATATAGTAATGTTTTTGAAGAAAGGGAAACTCGCATCAAACCTGGCGTCATACAGGCCAATTACACTAATCAATAGCGACACTAAAATATATTCAAAGATATTAGCCGCTCGACTATCTCTTGTGATCAGGAAGATAGTTTTTCCTAGTCAGCATGGGTTTGTGCCAGGAAGAGATACTACCGATCATATCCGAAAAGTTATTGCACTTTTGGACGCTACAGAAGTGGCCCAGGAGCCGATGGCAGTTGCATTATTAGATGCGGAAAAGGCGTTTGACCGGGTGAGCTGGAAGTATTTATGGCATGTAATGGAGTATTATGGGTTAGGGAAGAAATTTATTGCAGCAATAAGGGCTCTATATAGATCACCGGTAGTCAAAATACAACTAATGGGGGGACAATCGGAGAGTGTCCAGGTTAAGAGAGGTACTAGACAGGGATGTCCATGCTCTCCGCTCCTGTTTGCTGTTTATATAGATCCCTTGCTTAGACAGATTGAAGATAACAGCAAGATTCCACCAATTCATAGGCAGGGATGGGATATAAAAGTTCTAGCATATGCAGATGATATTGCTATACTAACTCCCACCCCTGATCCGGCATTGAGAGAGGTTGAAAAGGTGTCAATGAAGTTCGGAAGATTTTCTGGATATCGTCTAAACATAGATAAAACACAGATATTGATTAATCAATACACCAGCACTCAGGATATACGAAGGGTCGACCATGCAGTATATTTGGGAATAGATATCACGCCACAAGTAGGAGAAATTGTTAAGTTAAATCTGGATCCCATACTTGCTAAAGCAAGACAAGATATGTGCAGATGGAATAATTTACATTTAACCATCATGGGGAGGTGTAATATGGTAAAAATGATTTTCCTCTCTAAGCTGTTGTATTTGTTCCGGGCTGTACCATTGAGCTTTACTAACTCGAGATTTAAAGAGATAGATAGAGTGGTTATGAGATTTATCTGGGCATATGGTAAATGCAGAAGAGCAAGTAAATTCATGTCACTTTCCCGAGAAAGGGGGGGGTGGTCTTTGCCGAATATAAAATTATACCAAATGGCGGCAGCCTTTCAGTATATGCGCCCTTTATGGGGTTCTAAAAAAGGAGGGTTTCCAGAAGAGGATAGTCCTAATATATATGAGCTGCAGATGGGTGCAACAGCTAATGGATGTTTGGTAACTTTTCATGAGCCCGGGTACTATAAGAAAACTCGATATAAGGTATTGGAGGCGGCCTATAAGTGCTGGCGGTCATGGTATAAAAAGAAAGGTTTTGGTAGATATAATTGTTATACCATGATCAAAATGAACCCATTGCTCCCCGACATATTCAAGGATAAATGTATGGCAAGCTGGGTTTCGGCAGGTATAGAGAGGTTGGGGAATCTCTTTGATAACTCGGGGGTTAAGGCATTTGTCGATCTACAGAAGTGTTATGGTTTAGAGCGTAGGGATTTTTTTAAATACCTTCAGATACGAGATTTCCTTTTAAGGAAAACAGGAGGGGTGCAGGGATTTAGGAGCGTTCAATTGCTGGATGATATTGTGACTAATCCTAATATATCAATCAGGTCAATCTATCGATTATTAATGTTAGAACAGCCCGATGATTTAGAGAAGAATTGTGAAAAGTGGAGTAGGAAACTGGAAGACGGGAGTAAAATCTTTCTAAGGTCATTAGAATTGGGACACACTATTCTACTCTCTTCCTCCCTCCAAGCACAACATTATAAAACTGTGTTTGATTTGTATAATACCCCAGCTCATCTTGTTAAATGGGGCAGTTTATTGGGAACCAGCTGTCCAAGATGTAGAATGTATGGAATAGATATTGTACACATGATGGCTACATGCGGGGAATTGAAGGATCTGAAGGAGGGCATTCAATCTGTATTGAAAGAAGTCTTGGGATTCGATCTAATCCTAACCCCCGAGGTAATGGTTTTAGGGGTGTTGGGTGATACGGACAATCTTTATGAAGCATTTATATTTGTGGCTATGGCAGTATTTCGATTATGTATAGCATCCGCCTGGCTCAATGTCCGACCCCCGACTTGGCAACAATGGTTGGCCAGATTATTGTCAGTGTATTATTTGGAAACAGCATTGTATGAACGGAAAGGGAAATATGCGAGGAGGAAAGGGAAGGTAATATGGGGGGCATTTCAGGATTGGATTTTTGCTCATAATGTTTAAATGTTTAAACCAAAATGGTATGTCACCATTTAAGAGATGGACATTTGTCTTCCAAAGGTTTATCCCCCGCTGGGTTTTATTTGTATTTGTTGTATGATACCTTTCCAATAAAAAAAAAAAAAAAAAAAAAAAAAGGAAGATAGGAGAGGCACTGGTAGTTATGTTGATCATCCTGTTACAATGGGATACACATCCTTGGACACCTCATGGCTGCCACAAATACTAGCTGCCACTCCGGATTACCAAGGGACCTATGTAAAAGCCCACAGTGCCATTGTCATGGCCTGCACTGCATGTACAACTTGGCAGATGTCCATTTCATAATGACTTGATCCCACATTGTAAATCGGCCACCCTCCCATGCTGTATGTAGTGTGGAAGGGGTGTGCAATGTGTGTCGCTGCAGGTCTGTCACCACAAGATGCATAGCATGATTATGCTGACTCAGATGTAGCTGTCACCTAATACCTGAGGCCGTACCAACAACAAACACTACCCCAGGGGTGCTGTATCCAGGTTGCACTAAGGAAGTAGACTGTGCTTTGAACTCAGATGATAGTGCCACCAATGCATGCTGCATACTGCTGCTCACACAGAAACAGCCAATTGGCCATCAAAACAGTATGGGGCAGTATCCCTTCCTGCACAGATACATCCACCTCCACAAGGCAGCTAGCCAAGTACCCTGGTGCAAGGTAGGTAGTGTAGGTGCACAACTGCATATTAGCAACTGGTGCAGGGGACGACAAAGGGTTGTCTAGTAACATGTCACACATGGGGCATTCTTGCATAGTCTAAATGTTGCAGGATAGTGCAGCCAATTTTGGAGACGTGTTGTGCATTGTCACGTACCAATTTCAAAGTCCCTAGGTGTTGCACATCATCTGCAATGACACATGTCAAAATGGATGGGATGTCCAGGTTCTGTAGTGCTACCATGCCACCACATCTGACCCCATTGTGTTGTGAGAATGTGCCATGTCCCCTCTAGTGATAGCACACTGATACAAAGGTGCATTACACAATGAATGGTACATACATTATTACCATCAGTTTGGAATCCAAATCATATGTCCTAGGTCCTTGAGCCAAACACAAGATTCTCATGTCCAACAACCCAGTGCTAAGGAGACATTACACAAGGATAGGAATTCACAGCATACCACAAAACATATGAGTCACAACCAACTCAAAATATCAACTGCCATGCTACATGACAAACCTGTTGCAAGCCTTAACAACAACTTACTCCTTCAATCTTTTGCAGCGGATCAGGGTTATTGCATACAGCCATGGATAATGACCCCATTTCCCAACCCAAGCACAGCAGCAGAGCCTGCATATAATGAGGGACATCAGAGGACCCGGACTATTGTGGAGAGGACATTTGGCATCCTGAAGTCCAGATTCAGGTGCCTGGACATCTCAGGAGGCACCTTACTATATACCCCACACATCGTCGGCAAGATTATAATGACATGTGCTATCCTGCACAACATATGTGTGCGGATGAACATCCCCCTATATGAGCAGGTTGATGACCTGCCTCAGGAGGAGGAGGATGGTGGAGAAGAAAATGAGGGGGAACAGCACAACACAGCTGCTGGGATATGCTGCAGACTGCACATCTTTGAGAACTTCTTCACTTAATAATCACGTAACTCACCTTGTACATTTTGATAATAAACACCTCACTTATTCACACAATTTGGCTTTGGTCTCTTCGATCTCCATAACATATACCGCAGGATTGTGAGTCTAACCTCAGGGAGCATGTTACAAACACTAATCTGAAGAGTACTTTAGCAACATCACATGTGATGCGTAAGATTGAACTGCTACCATCACACACACCACAAAATAGCTTCATCACTTGAATGTGACGACTGAAGGACACAATCTATGGACCACGACTTATTAATTACATACGTTGTCAACTTACAACTTACTAACAATAGCTCATCACACACAACTACAACATGTCCAAATAGGAGGTAAACAAGGGCCCCACAGATGAGGCAGTGGATGTCAAAATATGGTGAGACTGTAATGTTTGAACAGACCACTGACAGAACTCAATGTGAGAGTTGCAATGGCTGCATGGAGCATGTGTGACAAGGGGGGGACATTGTTGTTGACAATGGTCATCATGATTAGCCCAGGTATGACAAGCAATGGAAGAAGTTGGGCCTGCGCAGTACATTCATGGAAATCAGTCCTGCCACTACCATGGGGCCCAGTCCTGACACAGGGTACACATGACCTCACATTTTACATGGACACATCTGTGGAATGCACATCAGAATGGATGAGAACATAGCAGATTGGGCTGCAGGTCCATCACACAAAAACAACAACCATTGCTAAATGTAATGAGTTTGATCTGGCTATTGTGTTCAAAACATGATATGGGTTTAATGTAGACAGAGTGTGTCAATCACAGTATGTACCAAATATGTAGACATGCCAGACATATGTGTAGTCACACAAGTCACCATAAACTCAAGATCAACATATGGAGACAGTTGTCGGGTAACATTTCCTAGACAGCATTCATCAGCCATCATCAACAATTCCTGAGCTGTGTATGTCGTCTAAAATGTTATGCTCTGTAAGACAACCACACACATCACATAAGTAAACACAATTCACAATCACATACCATAACTGTTGCATAATACTGACCGCCATACATATGTGGATACACCGTTTTCACACATGCATACATATGCATGATGTGCAAATATTTGCATGCTGCCGATTCTGTAACACACACATTGGTGTAATAGACCAATCACACACAAATTACATTGTTGCTTGGACTACCACATGTGGCCATACACAAAATTCCGCCCTGCAGCCCTGCCCATTCCATTTGTATGTTGAATCTGGGTGCATCCATAGACAATGGAACAAAATCACGCAAACAGGAATAGAGTCAATAAAATTGACGCAAATGCATCAAAAACATCTGCAAACACAAAGTATATGACCCATGGGCCCTTAGCGTGAATTCTACCTTCACACTCATCTGAATGCTGATTTTCTGTTAATTCGACACATAACTGTAATGCGTAAAAAAAAAGACGCACGTAGGTCATGCGTCTGAAATACTCACGCAAATATCACATGCGTCAAATAAATGCACGCATAACAGAAAATGTAAGGCACGGGGACAGGAAGTGATGTAATAGGAAATCCTGTGTACAGGCATGGTACAGTGGGTGTACTTTCACTTTCTCTTCACAGTCTGTGCCTCTTTTGACTGCGTGTTGTGTCCTGGACTTAGTGGTGTGTTCTTGCTCTGCATTGTATCTTGTGGTGTCCCTCCTGTTGTGTTTTTTGTATTTCTGACTGTACTTTGTCCCACTGTTTGTGTGAATGTGTGTGTTTTTTGTATCTATCATTGTAGTTGTACTGTGGGGTGTCTTTCCGGGATAGTAGTTAAGTTGGGTTAGTTGGGATTATTTTTTTGGGCCTTAAGTTTCCTTTATTTTAATTTTTTTCATATTCATTATTGTTGTCAACCTGTACCTGATAGATATGTCTGGTAGGGGGAGGTTGACAAGGATGGGGAGGAGGAGCTGGGAGGCTTCGTGTGGCTAGTACCCCACTACCTATCATTAATGTTGGAGATGGGGGGCCTTGTGATCCAGGGCTACCGTACGGAGGTGAGGCGGCTGCGGTCGGGCAAGGTGCTCCACCACCTGAAGAGGGTGTTCTGCAGCAGCTGCAATGAGCACCAACTGAAGCATTGCTGGGCAGATCTGGTGGCCAGGGAGCAGGATCTGCTTGGCCATTTTGGTGTGGTGATCGATGGCCCTGTTGGTGAGTCTCCCATTGGCATACTATTTACTGTTCACCGCTCTTGAATGAAAGTAGCAGATGTGTTGGCGTGCTTCATGCAATGCTTGTGTTCAGGTTGCATGCAACCCAAATTAAGTGTAACTGTTCCAGTCTAGACATGGAGTTAACTTGTTCTACCAATTTTACCAATGCAGGTCAGATGTTTGGTGAGTCATGCACAACCATCACTAAGTCACAAATTTTAGGGGCCATGGCAACACCTGGGTCCCTGCATAGTGTCATGTATAATAAGCCAAGACACCACCAGCATACCATATTTAACTGGATTGTGACAACAAAGTATCCATGTATAGCACTACATTGTCATCATTTCACACATGATCCCTGCCGGTATGTTAGCAAAGGGGGCATACCCACCTTAGGGGGCACTGGCAATGGGGCATTTGATACCATCAGACAACTTTGACACATCAGTCATAGATTACTCAACACATGATCATTGCAGACTAAAAATTGAGCCTCTTGTCCATCGCAAAGTGCCTCCGTGTGCCTTGCAGGACAAGCCAGAATACTTGAGTCAGTTGTCTTGCAGAGCACCAGGGTAGTGTCATGTATTTGTCACCCAACTCCACCTTATGCCATGGAGTTCTATCTTCTATAGATTGCCCCCACATGGTTGTTGCAGGGTGTAACACTACATGAGCCTCAGGCCCAGTGTAAGTGTGCAGATGTATGGCTCTCACTCAGCTGAGTGTCAGTGTCATCGTGAGTTTGCAGTGGTGTGTCTGTTGCACTGTCTTCACCAGGATAATTAGCTAACTCCTCTAAAATAGTACCCACTGTAATATGTTGTCCACTAGTAGTGACAGTGATATGACACTAAGCATGGTTTTCCATCCATATCTTACAGGTGGACCTGTCCCCTGCACCATCGATGTAAGATTTGAGGACCCAGATGTATCCAGTAAATGTGATAATGTCTGTCCTGTGTAGTGATTGAGGCTTTTTTTGTGAGTGAGAGATGTGTGTTGCACACAATGCTAGAAGTGGTGAGCTGTCAAATGATCAGATATCAAAGTAGGCTGGATGGTGACATTGTGCCCCATTTAAGAGTTCCACATGCACGAGCTGAGATTCATATCTTGTGAGGCTCGTAGTGCTCAATGGGCAGCATCGTGTAAACAAGGTGATGACATGTCACATGTAGGCCCATATGTGACTTAGAAGTGCACCACTGTGGGACTATTGGCACTGGGACACACAGTCATTTTCACAACACAGTGATGCACCATTTTGAACACAAATTGGTGCATCCATCTATTGTAATGTACATGTAGGACTGGGGGGGTAATTGTCCCCCAGCATGGTGTTCTACTGGTACTCCCAACTGGCGATATTGCCTGAGAACTGTTTCACAGCCATTCCTGCCGTAAGTAGTGGGTGAAGATTACATATGTCCAACATTTTTGACAAACTCAGTGAATTGCTTGTAGGGGATGAGACCAGCATCATGTAGGTACCTTGTGCTTAGATATGTGTCTCCATATTCCTGCATTCTTGTAATGACACTCTGTGGCTAAAGATATGTTACACACATCACAATTCCTAAGTGAAGTAGATGTGTCACAATACACAAAGACATGCTGGTTGTATAGGTGGTGTTTATTTATGAGTGTTGTTGTGCACTATTTACAATGTCCAGGTCTGTGACCCATCCAATTGTGACACAACAGAAGTCCAGGGTTGAGGGACATGTCATGGGACATGCTTGGGTAAAGTGTCTTTCAGTGCAGGGGAACATAAGTTGCCAAGTGAAAAGTGAGAGACAATTGCAGTCCATAGTAGAAAGGTCAACAGTGTGTCGGTGAAGAGTGCATAACTCCAACTGTGCTAACAGTGGCATGATGTCAAGCACAAGACAAAGGAAAACACTGCCCATGTGGCATGGGCTGGTGCTACAGTGAACTCCTGTGAGTGAAGATGAGCTGTTCCACATCTTCATCCTCCAATGTGTGTGGTGTCTTCTCTGCCCTTGATGGTGTTAGTGGGGAGGTAGAGAGGGCCACACACACTTCAGTGGTTGGAAATGTGGACTCCCAATTCCCGGCAGCTGCCATCTGTGGAACTATACATATTGCATCACTGCAGCAAGGTGGAACTACTGATTTTTTAGTATAGCAGCAACATCCCTGTGGTAGGCAGCCATGTCTGCGCTAAGGGAGACCATTTCCCGGTGCATGGAGTCCATCTTGTCCTCAAGCACGCTGATGCCAGTTTGGGAGGGCAGTTGTTGTGGCCTCTCCCTCATGGCAGCAGCTATGTCCCTCAGACACTCCTGGACTCCATGCACTGGGGAGTGTGTGCCTCGGTTGGCTGCAGTCTGTTCAGTAGCCGTACCCATGCACGTGCTCATACCCTCTAGGCTGGCTGCCATAGTTTGCATCCCCACACGCACCTCCTTGGCAAGCTCCCGCTGGGCTCCTACCACTATCATCTCAAAGCTGGTGCCTGCGTCCTCGGAGTCCTCAGCTGTGTGGGAGCTGGCAGGTAGTACTATTGGGGTGCTAAGTGGGGCATGTGGGATGGCTGCTACATCAAATACTCCTTCTTCCGAATGGAGGTGGTGTCTGGAGGAATACAAGGACGTTTTGGAGGGTCTCTTGGCTGATGGTTGCCAGCTGGTCATCCAGGTCATCTGGGTACTCCAGGACAGGCAGATTCGCAGGAGAGCCATCATCGTCTGCAATGAGATGGTGTAAAATCAGTCTGTCTGTGTTGTGGCAGTTGATATGTCACGTCACTGACTTGATATTTGAGGCTCATTGTCATCGTAGGGCCAGATTTATGGAAAAGTGGCGAAGCACAGTGCTGTCCCAAAATTGGCTGCGACGCACTGCGTCACTTTAGAAATGCAGGGATGCGCCGTATTTAAGTGAATACGGGACACCCCTGTCTTGTTCCCTGCACTGGTGGTAAATTCCGCTGCCAACGCAGGCATCCTTGCACCATCGTGCAAGGATGTCTGCGTTGAGGGGTGTGATTGTTTATGTGCAGAAAGGTGTCCCTTCCTGCACATCAACAATCACTAATGACACTTCTGTATGAGCTGTAGAATGCCACACACACAGAAGTGCCAAAGCATCATTTTCAAATGATTGTTTATGTGCAGGAAGGGACACCTTCCCGCACATAAACAATCATTTCTGGCATTTTGCTCTTTCTATGCGTGCTGCAGAAAGCAAAAAATAAGGAGGAATAAAAGTATTCCTCCTCATCGCGCCACCCTGGGGCTGGCATTAGATTTGGGCGCTGCGTCAGGTTTACTCAATTTCATAAATCTGAGGCAGTGTCAAAATGCAATGGGTGTTGCTGTGGCACCCCCACAGCAACGCTGCGACACCCATTGCACGCCCCTTCCACGCACAGTGCTGCGTGGGAAGGGGCTGTATTTACAAGGTGACGTTAAGCCACAAAAAGTGGATTAACACCACCTTGTAAATATGGCGGAGTGCTTGGCGCCACAGGAGTGTTACTAAAAGTGTTGCTCCTGTGGCGCTAGGGGCCTATAAATATGCCCCTTAATTCCACAACATTGTTCCTGTACATTATGGTTGCAGTCTACAGTTCTATGCCCCACCTGCGTGTCACATGAAGGGAAGCCCAGTTGGCACAATTGGCTGCGTCAAATCTTCTAGGTATGATGTCTATCCCTTTTGTGGCTTGACGTTGTCAACCCTCCGTATGCACCAATTTGCATGGTGAGCCCTTCCAATGGGTGTTGCTATGTTCATGCCACAACACCACACATGGCAATTTTCACCTGTCCCAGTCTTACATGTTTCACATACACCCATGCGGGTTCTGAGACCTTGCACCACCCCAGGGATGGCATTCACCGTACACTATACTCTTGTTACCATTGATGGCTCCTCATTTTGTTGTTTGTGTATGTGTACTACATTGCATGGCACTCATGGACCTGTCAGAGTTCAATTTCATCTTCTGTCTGTGCAGGTGTGTTTGCCTTCCTACACACCTATGTCCTCCCCCCTCAATGCAGCCCTCTTTGCGCTATGATACATGAGTGCAGCATGGTGGCAGTGCAGCTAATTTAACACAAGCACAGGATTAGACCCAGGGATGGGCAGCATGGGTATGAAATTTCTGCTGTGTAAATCATTCTGTATGCAACAGTGCCTGATGGTGAATGAGTCTATGGACATAGCCAGTTAACAGGAGTTGTACTTAGGTCAGGGCCTGAAGCTAGTTTGAGCCAATTCTGAAGTCCCTCATTTCAAGTGCGTCAATCCTATGGGCACCTGACTGCCCTTGTCTATTTGACCACCCCCAACAGCACAGGTGGTAGTGGCAACTGTTGTCAATGTCGAAGGCCCCATGGGCCAATGGCCTGGCACTGGCAGGTTTCCAGCAGCCTACAGTTTGGCAATGCCAAATGTCCTGTGATACCAGACCAGTATTACGTTCAACCCTACCCTCCAGGTCTGTTTCCACATTTCCACCAGCCTTTACATGGCAGTGAGACCCCCATGCAAAGGTTGTTGGTGATGTGATGTGGTGTGGTGTGGTGTGGCCCTGTATGCCCCTGCACAGCCCATGCACTTGGCATGGGCAGTGCAGGGGGTCACATGCCCTGGCCCTTTGCCCTTTCCACTTTGCCAATGCACCCCAAAACTGGCAATGAGTCAATTTGGTCCATCAAGAATGTTGTACTAAGTGCCCACAGAGCTTCCTTGGGCAGATAGATTTCCAGCCGCCATCCCAATGTGTGACTCATACCGCCAACCGCAAAGGGTACACTGCACTGGCAGTCTTACCAACACCAGACTTGCCCATGAACCATCCCCCGCCTGTCGACGTGGAATTATTCGCCATTATGTTCACAGTCAAACCCCATGTGTTGTATATGTGTGTTTATTTCCCCATTCACAAGTGTCTGGCATGGTTGTGTCAGAGTACGTGTGGGCTCAGCCTGTGACTGTTGTGACCTACTGTTTGCTATCTGTGGTACATATTTTCTGTGGTGGCACATTTTAGTTCAGCATCAAGATGTGTGTTTCAACACTACTGCAGTTTAGTTGGTCTGGGTGGTGGCATGTTACCAATGATACGGGACTAGCCTGCTATTCCCCCAGTACCTGTTCAGTTCATTGTTCCATGCACCCAGGAGGCACCCTGACAGCATGATGGAGTGGTGGCTGCCTCATGTGGATGTGTTGTCAATGTGCAGTGTGGTGGTGCTACTGGTACATGTCTGGGTACTGTTGGGACAATTGGAATGACTTGTGTGACGTGAAATGCAGCACACATGCATTTGGGCAATGAGGCAAGGCAGTTGCAAGGTGTTACTACAAGGGACACAACTATGGCGTAACCCCAGGAATAGTATTGAATGACTACGTAGTCACTGAGGTCTTGGTCGTGTTGGTAGTGTTGATATGACTATATGCAAGGGATGTTGTGATGACACAACCAGTGGCACAGTGATTATACATGCCATCCATCCCCTGTGCTGCATATGTGCATGTAGGAATTTAGGCCTAGTGTTCAACATAAGTCCAGGTTGTGTATGTGTTATGTTGCATGGTACTACCAAGGCGTAGGTACGTGTGTAGCTTACGTCAGCATGGTGCAACTTGCTTAGTGTGCATTGTGTCCCACTGCGCTCCCTTGACATGCACTGTGTGAGTCCTATGTGCCTCCCCCCTCTTGCACTTGACATTTTAGCGTTAATTCCCCTCATGCATTTGTAGTGTTTCCTGGTAGTCTGCGCTGTCCTGTGATAGTTTCCTCCGGGATGACCGCTGCAAACATCGCCTTCCTGTTCCTTGTCATTTTTCCCTTTGTCCTTCGCTTGCAGTCATGCCAGCATTTCTTACACTCAGTTACAGTTCTCCTGACCTCTGCCACACTGTTAATCTTATTCACTATATGCTGCCAAATAGCCTCCCTCCTTCCAATTGGCAATTTTGAGGTGACGAAGAGTTGATTTTGATGCTCTGTCACCTCTCTCACCAGAATGTCGTCCTCCTCTTTGCTGAAACAACACTTTCTCTTTTTCTTCTCCCTCCCCTGGGTCTTGTTTGTGTCCTCCTGGCTGGTTTCTGGTTGTATGGGGTTTCCTTGCGGTCTCTCCTGGCTTCCTGGCTCCATTTTGACTCTCATTAGCACTGTTTTCTCCATTCGCGTCTGTATTTGACACTATTGCGGGCAAAAATGGTGCGTTCTCGTTTTGTGACGTGTTTACATGTCGTAAAACGGATTAGAGTAATTTTTCCTCAGTTATCGCCATTTTGCCTTGCGACAAGGCACAATGGTTAACGTCGGAAAAAATTACTCTAACCAATTTTTAGCACCACCCAGCATCATAGTATAAATATGACGCCCGGGTGGCATAAAAAAATTACGCTAGTCAGCACTATACCTTTTGACGCAAAACTGCATTAGCGCAGTTTTGCATCAAAAAGTATAAATCAGGGTCTTACAGTTTCAAGTCGAGAAGGAGCTTGGAGATGATGTGGGACTCTTGCTTTTTTTCTACCCTATTATTATGCTGCCCATCAGGCAATCTCATTTGATGACAAATTCTCAGACTGGATGATTGTAGGAGGCTGGACTGGCTTGTAGTGAGTACCAAGGGGTACTTACACCTTGCACCAGGCCCAGGTATCCCTTATTAGTGTATAGGGTGTCTAGCAGCTTAGGCTGATAGATAATGGTAGCTTAGCAGAGCAGCTTAGGCTGAACTAGGAGACGAGTGAAGCTCCTACAGTACCACTAGTGTCATATGCACAATATCATAAGAAAACACAATACACAGATATACTAAAAATAAAGGTACTTTATTTTTATGACAGTATGCCAAAAGTATCTCAGTGAGTACCCTCAGTATGAGGATAGCAAATATACACAAGATATATGTACACAATACCAAAATATGCAGTAATAGTCTTAGAAAACAGTGCAAACAATGTATAGTTACAATAGGATGCAATGGGGACACATAGGGATAGGGGCAACACAAACCATATACTCCAAAAGTGGAATGCGAACCACGAATGGACCCCAAACCTATGTGACCTTGTAGAGGGTCGCTGGGACTGTAAGAAAACAGTTAGGGTTAGAAAAATAGCCCACCCCAAGACCCTGAAAAGTGAGTGCAAAGTGCACTAAAGTTCCCCAAAGGACTTAGAAGTCGTGATAGGGGAATTCTGCAGGAAATACACAAATCAGCAATGCAACAACGATGGATTTCCAAACGAGGGTACCTGTGGAACAAGGGGACCAAGTCCAAAAGTCACAAGCAAGTCGGAGATGGGCAGATGCCCAGGAAATGCCAGCTGTGGGTGCAAAGAAGCTGCTACTGGACAGTAGAAGCTGAAGATTCTGCAGGAACGACAAGGGCTAGGAACTTTCCCTTTGGAGGACGGATCCCTCACGCCGTGGAGAGTCGTGCAGAAGTGTTTTCCTGAAGAAAGACCGCCAACAAACCTTGCTAGCTGCAAATCATGCGGTTAGGGTTTTTGGATGCTGCTGTGGCCCAGGAGGGACCAGGATGTCGCCAATTGTGTCTGGGGACAGAGGGGGCGTCGAGCAAGACAAGGAGCCCTCTCAGAAGCAGGCAGCACCCGCAGAAGTGCTGGAACAGGCACTACAAAGTGGAGTGAAACAGTGGTCACCCGAAGTCGCACAAAGGAGTCCCACGTCGCCGGAGGACAACTTAGGAGGTCGTGCAATGCAGGTTAGAGTGCCGTGGACCCAGGCTGGACTGTGCACAAAGGATTTCCGCCGGAAGTGCACGGAGGCCAGAGTAGCTGCAAAAGTCGCGGTTCCCAGCAATGCAGTCTGGCGTGGGGAGGCAAGGACTTACCTCCACCAAACTTGGACTGAAGAGTCACTGGACTGTGGGAGTCACTTGGACAGAGTTGCTGGATTCAAGGGACCTCGCTCGTCGTGCTGAGAGGAGACCCAGGGTACTGGTGATGCAGTTCTTTGGTGCCTGCGGTTGCAGGGGGACGATTCCATCGACCCACGGGAGATTTCTTCGGAGCTTCTAGTGCAGAGAGGAGGCAGACTACCCCCACAGCATGCACCACCAGGAAAACAGTCGAGAAGGCGGCAGGATCAGCGTTACAGAGTTGCAGTAGTCGTCTTTGCTACTTTGTTGCAGTTTTGCAGGCTTCCAGCGCGGTCAGCAGTCGATTCCTTGGCAGAAGGTGAAGAGAGAGATGCAGAGGAACTCGGATGAGCTCTTGCATTCGTTATCTAAGGAAATCCCCAAAGCAGAGACCCTAAATAGCCAGAAAAGAGGGTTTGGCTACTTAGGAGAGAAGATAGGCTAGCAACACCTGAAGGAGCCTATCAGAAGGAGTCTCTGACGTCACCTGCTGGCCCTGGCCACTCAGAGCAGTCCAGTGTGCCAGCAGCACCTCTGTTTCCAAGATGGCAGAGGTCTGGAGCACACTGGAGGAGCTCTGGGCACCTCCCAGGGGAGGTGCAGGTCAGGGGAGTGGTCACTCCCCTTTCCTTTGTCCAGTTTCGCGCCAGAGCAGGGCTAAGGGGTCCCTGAACCGGTGTAGACTGGCTTATGCAGAAATGGGCACCATCTGTGCCCATGAAAGCATTTCCAGAGGCTGGGGGAGGCTACTCCTCCCCTGCCTTCACACCATTTTCCAAAGGGAGAGGGTGTAACACCCTCTCTCAGAGGAAGTCCTTTGTTCTGCCATCCTGGGCCAAGCCTGGCTGGACCCCAGGAGGGCAGAAACCTGTCTGAGGGGTTGGCAGCAGCTGCATTGAAACCCCGGGAAAGGCAGTTTGGCAGTACCAGGGTCTGTGCTACAGACCACTGGGATCATGGGATTGTGCCAACTATGCCAGGATGGCATAGAGGGGACAATTCCATGATCATAGACATGTTACATGGCCATATTCGGAGTTACCATTGTGAAGCTACATATAGGTAGTGACCTATATGTAGTCCACGCGTGTAATGGTGTCCCCGCACTCACAAAGTCCGGGGAATTGGCCCTGAACAATGTGGGGGCACCTTGGCTAGTGCCAGGGTGCCCTCACACTAAGTGACTTTGCACCTAACCTTTACCAGGTAAAGGTTAGACATATAGGTGTCTTATAAGTTACTTAAGTGCATTGTAAAATGGCTGTGAAATAACGTGGACGTTATTTCACTCAGGCTGCTGTGGCAGGCCTGTGTAAGAATTGTCAGAGCTCCCTATGGGTGGCAAAAGAAATGCTGCAGCCCATAGGGATCTCCTGGAACCCCAATACCCTGGGTACCTCAGTACCATATACTAGGGAATTATAAGGGTGTTCCAGTAAGCCAATATAAATTGGTAAAATTGGTCACTAGCCTGTTAGTGACAATTTGAAAGAAATGAGAGAGCATAACCACTGAGGTTCTGGTTAGCAGAGCCTCAGTGAGACAGTTAGTAATAACACAGATAACACATTCAGGCACACTTATGAGCACTGGGGCCCTGGCTGGCAGGGTCCCAGTGACACATACAACTAAAACAACATATATACAGTGAAATATGGGGGTAACATGCCAGGCAAGATGGTACTTTCCTACACAACCCCCCGCCCCCAAACGAAGGACAATAAGACTAGCCATGACCTGATGAGTCTTCATTGTCTAAGTGGAAATATCTGGAGAGTCCATCTGCATTGGAGTGGCTACTCCCAGGTCTATGTTCCACTGTATAGTCCATTCCCTGTAGGGATATGGACCACCTCAACAATTTAGGATTTTCACCTTTCATTTGTTTTAGCCAAAGTAGAGGTTTGTGGTCTGTCTGAACAATGAAGTGAGTGCCAAACAGGTATGGCCTCAACTTCTTCAGTGCCCAGACCACAGCAAAGGCCTCCCTCTCTATGGCAGACCAACGCTTTTCTCTAGGGGTCAACCTCCTACTAATAAAAGCAACAGGTTGATCCTGGCCCTCAGAATTAAGTTGTGATAGGACTGCCCATACTCCTAATTCAGATGCATCAGTTTGGACATAGAATTGTTTAGAGTAACAAGGGCTTTTCAGGACAGGTGCAGAGCACATGGCCTGCTTCAGCTCCTCAAAAGCTTTCTGACAGTTTGCTGTCCATAATACCTTTTTAGGCATTTTCTTGGATGTGAGGTCATTAAGAGGGGCTGCAATGGAGCCATAGTTCTTAATGAACCTCCTGTAATACCCAGTGAGGCCTAGGAAGGCTCTCACCTGAGTCTGAGTAGTAGGGGGAACCCAATCTATAATAGTTTGGATTTTCCCCTGAAGTGGTGCAATCTGTTCCCCACCAACAAGGTGTCCCAGATAAACCACCTTCCCCTGCCCTATCTGGCACTTTGAAGCCTTGATAGTGAGGCCTGCCTTTTGCAGGGCCTCCAAAACTTTCCATAGGTGGACCAGGTGATCATCCCAACTGGAGCTAAAGACAGCTATATCGTCCAGATATGTTGCACTAAAAGCTTCCAGCCCTTGCAGGACTGTATTCACCAACCTCTGAAAAGTGGCAGGTGCATTTTTCAATCCAAAAGGCATTACTGTGAATTGGTAATGGCCTCCAATGGTTGAAAATGCAGTTTTTGCTTTTGCATCTTCTGATAATTTGATCTGCCAATACCCTGCAGTTAAGTCAAAAGTGCTTAGATACTTGGCAGATGCCAGTGTATCTATGAGCTCATCTGCCCTGGGTATAGGGTGAGCATCAGTTTTGATTACCTGGTTGAGGCCTCTGTAGTCTACACAAAACCGCATTTCCTTCTTTCCATCCTTGGAATGAGGTTTTGGTACAAGTACCACAGGAGAAGCCCATGGACTTTCAGAGTGCTGAACCACTCCCAGTTCTAACATTTTCTGCACCTCTTGCTTTATGCAGTCTCTGACATGGTCAGTCTGCCTATAGATTTTACTTTTGACAGGCAAGCTGTCTCCAGTATCTATAGTGTGCTCACACCAAGAAGTGGTACCTGGCACAGTAGAGAAGAGTTCAGAAAACTGACCCAGGAGATTTATGCAATGGTCTTTCTGCTCAGCAGTAAGACAATCAGCCAAAACTACACCTTCCACTAGAGCATCTTGTTCTGTGGAAGAGAAGAGATCAGGGAGAGGGTCACTGTCTTCTTCCTGTCCCTCATCAGTTGCCATGAGCAGGGTGAGATCAGCCCTGTCATAGTAGGGTTTCAGGCGATTGACATGGAGCACCCTGAGGGGACTCCTGGCAGTGCCTAAGTCAACTAAGTAGGTGACTTCACCCTTTTTCTCAACAATTGTGTGGGGTCCACTCCATTTATCTTGGAGTGCTCTTGGGGCCACAGGCTCCAAGACCCACACTTTCTGCCCTGGTTGGTACTGAACCAAAACAGCCTTCTGGTCATGCCATTGCTTCTGGAGCTCTTGGCTGGCCTGAAGGTTTTTACTGGCCTTTTTCATGTATTCAGCCATCCTTGAGCTGAGGCCAAGTACATAATCCACAATATATTGTCTAGAAACAGAAGTATGATGAGAATTGACAGAAGGAGACCTATCCCTTACAGAAGGCACCCTAACAGCTTAGTTAACAGAAACATCACTTCTACTGTGGTGAGAAGGAATACTCTTGCTAGGATGTGAGACAACACTATCTGTATGGTTTGACTCTACAACAGTACCAACTATGCTAGGCTGTCTAGTAATGGGCAGGCTAGGAAGTTTCTTTCCTGAATCTTTTCCTAGGGGAGTCCCTGGATCAGATTGGGAACCATTAGCTACTTTTTCAACAGATGGTGCCCTTCTGGCCTTATCTTGTTCTTTAAGCATGTTAAGCAATAATTCCAAAGAAGGATTCTTCCCTACACTCAAACCTCTCTCTATGCAGAGACTCCTTGCTCCTTTCCAGCTAAGTTGATCATATGCAAGTTTGGACAGATCAACAGTTTGGCCTGTGCCAGACATTTTTAGAAAGAGTTTAAGTGACAGAAAAAGAGAAAAAAGTTTTCAGAACTTTTAGAAAGACAGAAAAAAACTTTTTTAACTTTTAAGAACTTTTAGAAAGTTTAGAAGTACTTTTCAGCACTCTAGAAAAGAAGTGAGAAAAGAAATGCAAAACTTTTTGGTTAGGTGTACATACACTGAATTTTGTTTTGTATATTTTTCTCATATGAAAAGTACAATGACAAAAGTGGTAAGTAGTCTCAAAGCACTTATCCCACCGCTGCACAACCAATGTAGGAGGCTGGACTGGCTTGTAGTGAGTACCAAGGGGTACTTACACCTTGCACCAGGCCCAGGTATCCCTTATTAGTGTATAGGGTGTCTAGCAGCTTAGGCTGATAGATAATGGTAGCTTAGCAGAGCAGCTTAGGCTGAACTAGGAGACGAGTGAAGCTCCTACAGTACCACTAGTGTCATATGCACAATATCATAAGAAAACACAATACACAGATACACTGAAAATAAAGGTACTTTATTTTTATGACAATATGCAAAAAGTATCTCAGTGTGTACCCTCAGTATGAGGATAGCAAATATACACAAGATATATGTACACAATACCAAAATATGCAGTAATAGTCTTAGAAAACAGTGCAAACAATGTATAGTTACAATAGGATGCAATGGGGACACATAGGGATAGGGGCAACACAAACCATATACTCCAAAAGTGGAATGCGAACCACGAATGGACCCCAAACCTATGTGACCTTGTAGAGGGTCGCTGGGACTGTAAGAAAACAGTTAGGGTTAGAAAAATAGCCCACCCCAAGACCCTGAAAAGTGAGTGCAAAGTGCACTAAAGTTCCCCAAAGGACTTAGAAGTCGTGATAGGGGAATTCTGCAGGAAATACACAAATCAGCAATGCAACAACGATGGATTTCCAAACGAGGGTACCTGTGGAACAAGGGGACCAAGTCCAAAAGTCACAAGCAAGTCGGAGATGGGCAGATGCCCAGGAAATGCCAGCTGTGGGTGCAAAGAAGCTGCTACTGGACAGTAGAAGCTGAAGATTCTGCAGGAACGACAAGGGCTAGGAACTTTCCCTTTGGAGGACGGATCCATCACGCCGTGGAGAGTCGTGCAGAAGTGTTTTCCTGAAGAAAGACCGCCAACAAACCTTGCTAGCTGCAAATCATGCGGTTAGGGTTTTTGGATGCTGCTGTGGCCCAGGAGGGACCAGGATGTCGCCAATTGTGTCTGGGGACAGAGGGGGCGTCGAGCAAGACAAGGAGCCCTCTCAGAAGCAGGCAGCACCCGCAGAAGTGCTGGAACAGGCACTACAAAGTGGAGTGAAACAGTGGTCACCCGAAGTCGCACAAAGGAGTCCCACGTCGCCGGAGGACAACTTAGGAGGTCGTGCAATGCAGGTTAGAGTGCCGTGGACCCAGGCTGGACTGTGCACAAAGGATTTCCGCCGGAAGTGCACGGAGGCCAGAGTAGCTGCAAAAGTCGCGGTTCCCAGCAATGCAGTCTGGCGTGGGGAGGCAAGGACTTACCTCCACCAAACTTGGACTGAAGAGTCACTGGACTGTGGGAGTCACTTGGACAGAGTTGCTGGATTCAAGGGACCTCGCTCGTCGTGCTGAGAGGAGACCCAGGGTACTGGTGATGCAGTTCTTTGGTGCCTGCGGTTGCAGGGGGACGATTCCATCGACCCACGGGAGATTTCTTCGGAGCTTCTAGTGCAGAGAGGAGGCAGACTACCCCCACAGCATGCACCACCAGGAAAACAGTCGAGAAGGCGGCAGGATCAGCGTTACAGAGTTGCAGTAGTCGTCTTTGCTACTTTGTTGCAGTTTTGCAGGCTTCCAGCGCGGTCAGCAGTCGATTCCTTGGCAGAAGGTGAAGAGAGAGATGCAGAGGAACTCGGATGAGCTCTTGCATTCGTTATCTAAGGAAATCCCCAAAGCAGAGACCCTAAATAGCCAGAAAAGAGGGTTTGGCTACTTAGGAGAGAAGATAGGCTAGCAACACCTGAAGGAGCCTATCAGAAGGAGTCTCTGACGTCACCTGCTGGCCCTGGCCACTCAGAGCAGTCCAGTGTGCCAGCAGCACCTCTGTTTCCAAGATGGCAGAGGTCTGGAGCACACTGGAGGAGCTCTGGGCACCTCCCAGGGGAGGTGCAGGTCAGGGGAGTGGTCACTCCCCTTTCCTTTGTCCAGTTTCGCGCCAGAGCAGGGCTAAGGGGTCCCTGAACCGGTGTAGACTGGCTTATGCAGAAATGGGCACCATCTGTGCCCATGAAAGCATTTCCAGAGGCTGGGGGAGGCTACTCCTCCCCTGCCTTCACACCATTTTCCAAAGGGAGAGGGTGTAACACCCTCTCTCAGAGGAAGTCCTTTGTTCTGCCATCCTGGGCCAAGCCTGGCTGGACCCCAGGAGGGCAGAAACCTGTCTGAGGGGTTGGCAGCAGCTGCATTGAAACCCCGGGAAAGGCAGTTTGGCAGTACCAGGGTCTGTGCTACAGACCACTGGGATCATGGGATTGTGCCAACTATGCCAGGATGGCATAGAGGGGACCATTCCATGATCATAGACATGTTACATGGCCATATTCGGAGTTACCATTGTGAAGCTACATATAGGTAGTGACCTATATGTAGTCCACGCGTGTAATGGTGTCCCCGCACTCACAAAGTCCGGGGAATTGGCCCTGAACAATGTGGGGGCACCTTGGCTAGTGCCAGGGTGCCCTCACACTAAGTAACTTTGCACCTAACCTTTACCAGGTAAAGGTTAGACATATAGGTGTCTTATAAGTTACTTAAGTGCATTGTAAAATGGCTGTGAAATAACGTGGACGTTATTTCACTCAGGCTGCTGTGGCAGGCCTGTGTAAGAATTGTCAGAGCTCCCTATGGGTGGCAAAAGAAATGCTGCAGCCCATAGGGATCTCCTGGAACCCCAATACCCTGGGTACCTCAGTACCATATACTAGGGAATTATAAGGGTGTTCCAGTAAGCCAATATAAATTGGTAAAATTGGTCACTAGCCTGTTAGTGACAATTTGAAAGAAATGAGAGAGCATAACCACTGAGGTTCTGGTTAGCAGAGCCTCAGTGAGACAGTTAGTAATAACACAGATAACACATTCAGGCACACTTATGAGCACTGGGGCCCTGGCTGGCAGGGTCCCAGTGACACATACAACTAAAACAACATATATACAGTGAAATATGGGGGTAACATGCCAGGCAAGATGGTACTTTCCTACACAACCCCCCGCCCCCAAACGAAGGACAATAAGACTAGCCATGACCTGATGAGTCTTCATTGTCTAAGTGGAAATATCTGGAGAGTCCATCTGCATTGGAGTGGCTACTCCCAGGTCTATGTTCCACTGTATAGTCCATTCCCTGTAGGGATATGGACCACCTCAACAATTTAGGATTTTCACCTTTCATTTGTTTTAGCCAAAGTAGAGGTTTGTGGTCTGTCTGAACAATGAAGTGAGTGCCAAACAGGTATGGCCTCAACTTCTTCAGTGCCCAGACCACAGCAAAGGCCTCCCTCTCTATGGCAGACCAACGCTTTTCTCTAGGGGTCAACCTCCTACTAATAAAAGCAACAGGTTGATCCTGGCCCTCAGAATTAAGTTGTGATAGGACTGCCCATACTCCTAATTCAGATGCATCAGTTTGGACATAGAATTGTTTAGAGTAACAAGGGCTTTTCAGGACAGGTGCAGAGCACATGGCCTGCTTCAGCTCCTCAAAAGCTTTCTGACAGTTTGCTGTCCATAATACCTTTTTAGGCATTTTCTTGGATGTGAGGTCATTAAGAGGGGCTGCAATGGAGCCATAGTTCTTAATGAACCTCCTGTAATACCCAGTGAGGCCTAGGAAGGCTCTCACCTGAGTCTGAGTAGTAGGGGGAACCCAATCTATAATAGTTTGGATTTTCCCCTGAAGTGGTGCAATCTGTTCCCCACCAACAAGGTGTCCCAGATAAACCACCTTCCCCTGCCCTATCTGGCACTTTGAAGCCTTGATAGTGAGGCCTGCCTTTTGCAGGGCCTCCAAAACTTTCCATAGGTGGACCAGGTGATCATCCCAACTGGAGCTAAAGACAGCTATATCGTCCAGATATGTTGCACTAAAAGCTTCCAGCCCTTGCAGGACTGTATTCACCAACCTCTGAAAAGTGGCAGGTGCATTTTTCAATCCAAAAGGCATTACTGTGAATTGGTAATGGCCTCCAATGGTTGAAAATGCAGTTTTTGCTTTTGCATTTTCTGATAATTTGATCTGCCAATACCCTGCAGTTAAGTCAAAAGTGCTTAGATACTTGGCAGATGCCAGTGTATCTATGAGCTCATCTGCCCTGGGTATAGGGTGAGCATCAGTTTTGATTACCTGGTTGAGGCCTCTGTAGTCTACACAAAACCGCATTTCCTTCTTTCCATCCTTGGAATGAGGTTTTGGTACAAGTACCACAGGAGAAGCCCATGGACTTTCAGAGTGCTGAACCACTCCCAGTTCTAACATTTTCTGCACCTCTTGCTTTATGCAGTCTCTGACATGGTCAGTCTGCCTATAGATTTTACTTTTGACAGGCAAGCTGTCTCCAGTATCTATAGTGTGCTCACACCAAGAAGTGGTACCTGGCACAGTAGAGAAGAGTTCAGAAAACTGACCCAGGAGATTTATGCAATGGTCTTTCTGCTCAGCAGTAAGACAATCAGCCAAAACTACACCTTCCACTAGAGCATCTTGTTCTGTGGAAGAGAAGAGATCAGGGAGAGGGTCACTGTCTTCTTCCTGTCCCTCATCAGTTGCCATGAGCAGGGTGAGATCAGCCCTGTCATAGTAGGGTTTCAGGCGATTGACATGGAGCACCCTGAGGGGACTCCTGGCAGTGCCTAAGTCAACTAAGTAGGTGACTTCACCCTTTTTCTCAACAATTGTGTGGGGTCCACTCCATTTATCTTGGAGTGCTCTTGGGGCCACAGGCTCCAAGACCCACACTTTCTGCCCTGGTTGGTACTGAACCAAAACAGCCTTCTGGTCATGCCATTGCTTCTGGAGCTCTTGGCTGGCCTGAAGGTTTTTACTGGCCTTTTTCATGTATTCAGCCATCCTTGAGCTGAGGCCAAGTACATAATCCACAATATATTGTCTAGAAACAGAAGTATGATGAGAATTGACAGAAGGAGACCTATCCCTTACAGAAGGCACCCTAACAGCTTAGTTAACAGAAACATCACTTCTACTGTGGTGAGAAGGAATACTCTTGCTAGGATGTGAGACAACACTATCTGTATGGTTTGACTCTACAACAGTACCAACTATGCTAGGCTGTCTAGTAATGGGCAGGCTAGGAAGTTTCTTTCCTGAATCTT
Organism: Pleurodeles waltl; assembly: GCF_031143425.1. Taxonomy (NCBI): domain Eukaryota; kingdom Metazoa; phylum Chordata; class Amphibia; order Caudata; family Salamandridae; genus Pleurodeles; species Pleurodeles waltl. The sequence goes on along the minus strand of NC_090448.1, from coordinate 415,045,952 downwards.
TTCCTAGGGGAGTCCCTGGATCAGATTGGGAACCATTAGCTACTTTTTCAACAGATGGTGCCCTTCTGGCCTTATCTTGTTCTTTAAGCATGTTAAGCAATAATTCCAAAGAAGGATTCTTCCCTACACTCAAACCTCTCTCTATGCAGAGACTCCTTGCTCCTTTCCAGCTAAGTTGATCATATGCAAGTTTGGACAGATCAACAGTTTGGCCTGTGCCAGACATTTTTAGAAAGAGTTTAAGTGACAGAAAAAGAGAAAAAAGTTTTCAGAACTTTTAGAAAGACAGAAAAAAACTTTTTTAACTTTTAAGAACTTTTAGAAAGTTTAGAAGTACTTTTCAGCACTCTAGAAAAGAAGTGAGAAAAGAAATGCAAAACTTTTTGGTTAGGTGTACATACACTGAATTTTGTTTTGTATATTTTTCTCATATGAAAAGTACAATGACAAAAGTGGTAAGTAGTCTCAAAGCACTTATCCCACCGCTGCACAACCAATGTAGGAGGCTGGACTGGCTTGTAGTGAGTACCAAGGGGTACTTACACCTTGCACCAGGCCCAGGTATCCCTTATTAGTGTATAGGGTGTCTAGCAGCTTAGGCTGATAGATAATGGTAGCTTAGCAGAGCAGCTTAGGCTGAACTAGGAGACGAGTGAAGCTCCTACAGTACCACTAGTGTCATATGCACAATATCATAAGAAAACACAATACACAGATACACTGAAAATAAAGGTACTTTATTTTTATGACAATATGCAAAAAGTATCTCAGTGTGTACCCTCAGTATGAGGATAGCAAATATACACAAGATATATGTACACAATACCAAAATATGCAGTAATAGTCTTAGAAAACAGTGCAAACAATGTATAGTTACAATATGATGCAATGGGGACACATAGGGATAGGGGCAACACAATCCATATACTCCAAAAGTGGAATGCGAACCACGAATGGACCCCAAACCTATGTGACCTTGTAGAGGGTCGCTGGGACTGTAAGAAAACAGTTAGGGTTAGAAAAATAGCCCACCCCAAGACCCTGAAAAGTGAGTGCAAAGTACACTGAAGTTCCCCAAAGGACTTAGAAGTCGTGATAGGGGAATTCTGCAGGAAAGACACAAATCAGCAATGCAACAACGATGGATTTCCAAACGAGGGTACCTGTGGAACAAGGGGACCACGTCCAAAAGTCACAAGCAAGTCGGAGATGGGCAGATGCCCAGGAAATGCCAGCTGTGGGTGCAAAGAAGCTGCTACTGGACAGTAGAAGCTGAAGATTCTGCAGGAACGACAAGGGCTAGGAACTTCCCCTTTGGAGGACGGATCCCTCACGCCGTGGAGAGTCGTGCAGAAGTGTTTTCCTGAAGAAAGACCACCAACAAGCCTTGCTAGCTGCAAATCGTGCAGTTAGGGTTTTTGGATGCTGCTGTGGCCCAGGAGGGACCAGGATGTCGCCAATTGCGTCTGGGGACAGAGGGGGCGTCGAGCAAGACAAGGAGCCCTCTCAGAAGCAGGCAGCACCCGCAGAAGTGCCGTAACAGGCACTACGAAGTGGAGTGAAACGGTGCTCACCCGAAGTCGCACAAAGGAGTCCCACGTCGCCGGAGGACAACTTAGGAGGTCGTGCAATGCAGGTTAGAGTGCCGTGGACCCAGGCTGGACTGTGCACAAAGGATTTCCGCCGGAAGTGCACGGAGGCCGGAGTAGCTGCAAAAGTCGCGGTTCCCACATTGCAGTCTGGCGTGGGGAGGCAAGGACTTACCTCCACCAAACTTGGACTGAAGAGTCACTGAACTGTGGGAGTCACTTGGACAGAGTTGCTGGATTCAAGAGACCTCGCTCGTCGTGCTGAGAGGAGACCCAGGGTACCGGTGATGTAGTTCTTTGGTGCCTGCGGTTGCAGGGGGACGATTCCGTTGACCCACGGGAGATTTCTTCGGAGCTTCTAGTGCAGAGAGGAGGCAGACTACCCCCACAGCATGCACCACCAGGAAAACAGTTGAGAAGGCGGCAGGATCAGCGTTACAGAGTTGCAGTAGTCGTCTTTGCTACTTTGTTGCAGTTTTGCAGGCTTCCAGCGCGGTCAGCAGTCGATTCCTTGGCAGAAGGTGAAGAGTGAGATGCAGAGAAACTCGGATGAGCTCTTGCATTCGTTATCTAAAGAAATCCCCAAAGCAAAGACCCTAAATAGCCAGAAAAGAGGGTTTGGCTACTTAGGAGAGAAGATAGGCTAGCAACACCTGAAGGAGCCTATCAGAAGGAGTCTCTGACGTCACCTGCTGGCCCTGGCCACTCAGAGCAGTCCAGTGTGCCAGCAGCACCTCTGTTTCCAAGATGGCAGAGGTCTGGAGAACACTGGAGGAGCTCTGGGCACCTCCCAGGGGAGGTGGAGGTCAGGGGAGTGGTCACTCCCCTTTCCTTTGTCCAGTTTCGCGCCAGAGCAGGGCTAAGGGGTCCCTGAACCGGTGTAGACTGGCTTATGAAGAAATGGGCACCATCTGTGCCCATGAAAGCATTTCCAGAGGCTGGGGGAGGCTACTCCTCCCCTGCCTTCACACCATTTTCCAAAGGGAGAGGGTGTAACATCCTCTCTCAGAGGAAGTCCTTTGTTCTGCCATCCTGGGCCAAGCCTGGCTGGACCCCAGGAGGGCAGAAACCTGTCTGAGGGGTTGGCAGCAGCAGCAGCTGCAGTGAAACCCTGGGAAAGGCAGTTTGGCAGTACCAGGGTCTGTGCCACAGACCACTGGGATCATGGGATTGTGCCAACTATGCCAGGATGGCATAGAGGGGGCAATTCCATGATCATAGACATGTTACATGGCCATATTCGGAGTTACCATTGTGAAGCTACATATAGGTAGTGACCTATATGTAGTGCACGCATGTAATGGTGTCCCCGCACTCACAAAGTCTGGGGAATTGGCCCTGAACAATGTGGGGGCACCTTGGCTAGTGCCAGGGTGCCCTCGCACTAAGTAACTTTGCACCTAACCTTTACCAGGTAAAGGTTAGACATATAGGTGTCTTATAAGTTACTTAAGTGCAGTGTAAAATGGCTGTGAAATAACGTGGACTTTATTTCTCTCAGGCTGCTGTGGCAGGCCTGTGTAAGAATTGTCAGAGCTCCCTATGGGTGGCAAAAGAAATGCTGCAGCCCATAGGGATCTCCTGGAACCCTAATACCCTGGGTACCTCAGTACCATATACTAGGGAATTATAAGGGTGTTCCAGTAAGCCAATATAAATTGGTAAAATTGGTCACTAGCCTGTTAGTGACAATTTGAAAGAAATGAGAGAGCATAACCACTGAGGATCTGGTTAGCAGAGCCTCAGTGAGACAGTTAGTCATAACACAGGTAACACATTCAGGCACACTTATGATCTCTGGAGCCCTCGCTGGCAGGGTCCCAGTGACACATACACCTAAAACAACATATATACAGTGAAATGTGGGGGTAACATGCCAGGCAAGATGGTACTTTCCTACAATGATCCTTACCAAAATGCAAAAGCATTTAAAAATTCTATTGTATACAAACGTCTCATAGATGTGATGGAGGGCCTCCCACTCTGATGTTTTTGATTGCTCCTTGTATTCCCCTGCACATCATTCCAAATCCAGAATAGACTATATTTTCTTAACTCATGTGATACCTGCAGATATTGGCCCAATCCTCATTTCAGATCATGCTCCTGTTTTAGTCTATCTAGATATACTAAAAGACAGTCCACAGTCGAATAAATAAAGATTTAATAATGCCTTATTATAAGACAAACATTTTGTAGAACAATTTCGCTCATCTTGGAGCACGTTTTTAAAACGTAATCTTACTACAGACACTGTATAGACCATGGGTACTCACAAACTTTTTCTCGGGGGCCAAAATTGCAGTATGGTTTGCTGCCGAGGGCCGCACTGAAGTGACAGCAGGGGGGGGGGGGGGGGGGGGGGTTTGGAGGGGGCGGGGCTTAGAGGGGGAACAACCACCCCGCCCCCTTTTTCAAAACATTGTAACACACACAGCGCCATCTGCACACAGCGCCATCTGCTCTCACCCCTAGCCCAGTAACACACACTGCGCCATCTGCACACAGCGCCATCTGCTCTCACCCCTACCCCAGTAACACACACAGCGCCATCTGCACACAGCGCCATCTGCACACAGCGCCATCAGCACTCACCCCTAGCCCAGTAACACACACAGCGCCATCTGCACACAGCGCCATCTGCACACAGCGCCATCAGCACTCACCCCTAGCCCAGTAACACACACAGCGCCATCTGCACACAGCGCCATCAGCACTCTCCCCTACACCAGTAACACACACAGCGCCATCTGCACACAGCGCCATCAGCACTCTCCCCTACCCCAGTAACACACACAGCGCCATCTGCACACAGCGCCATCAGCACTCTCCCCTACCCCAGTAACACACACAGCGCCATCTGCACACAGCGCCATCAGCACTCTCCCCTACCCCAGTAACACACACAGCGCCATCTGCACACAGTGCCATCAGCACTCACCCCTACCCCAGTAACACACACAGTGCCATCTGCCATTTGCTTTAATTGTTTATTTAACAAGCAGGTGGGGGTAATGGAGGAGGGTAAGTAGAGAAAGAAGGGGTGGGAATAACACATGGAGAGTGAGGAGAAGCACAACAGTAAGAGAACACTGCAGAGGCACATGGCAAAAAAGAACAACACAGAGCACTGAGTGGGGAGAGAGAAGCACATGGAAGAGACGGAGCAGTGCAGGAGGTTAGAAGAACACAAACGAGACAGAGCAACGCTGAGGGGGAGGGAAGCACCCAAGGGTGACATCTACTAAGCAAATGCACTTGTGGAGGGCTTAGGCAAAAAAGAAATGAGAGAGAGCAGAATGGGAGAGAATAAGAAAGCGGATGAGAGAGAGAGAGCAACATGCAGCAGGAGGAGAGAAGCAAATGAGGGAGACAGCTGGAAAACACATGAACATTCTTTAGCAAAAAGAAAGTATTTCCCTAAAAGTGAGCAGTGGAAGGACACAGATGAAGCTCCTTAATTCCAGGGACAAACATGAGATGGATAAGGCAAGCCATTCAGTAAGAGGCAAGTTAATGAAAGCAATAATAAAGCCCATCAATCATAAGAAATGGGCCGACTTTAATGCTGACATTAGGTTTTTGCATATAGATAGCTTGCGCTTTCTAATAGGTTTGACTTAAAAATAATATATCTATCTCAAAATCTGCAGATAGAGCATGTGGAGGCTCTGTACCAAATGAGTACAAGTTAAAAATGAATGGAGTTCTCCTTTGATGTACTCCAGAGTAAGTCAAGTTGTAAAGTATCTGGAATTAACTTATTCTGCTGGCTCATATCAAAGTTGTCATTGTACGTTGTAATTTACGTTTCAGTAGATTTAAGGAGAAGCAAATCTGCCTTTATATGAAAAGTTTGTTTTTATTCCCTCATTTTGAAGGTTGTTGGATTTTAGAAGTCACCCCCTTAATTTTTATTAGTCACACCTACCTTTGGTTACACTGTACGTGTGTTTCCGCGCAGGAAAAAGATGTCTGTGTTGTACTTCCTTAGACCATAAGTATCTCTTAGAAATCTCCGGTCAAGAACGTGGAGTCAACGATTGATCACTTGACCTTTATGAATCTATCATAGTTGATGAAGACTGTAAATCAGGAGTGACTTTTTTCTCTCACCGCCTTGAAATATTTACGCTATTGGGGAGCTGATCCTCTGTGGGATTGTAATATCCTCTGATCATTAGCTTCTCGAAAATCATGTGTGTAGATTTGTAAAATTTGTGTGAATAGAAATAAAACGCGTCACATTTGGTGAGCGTATATTATTTAGAAAAACATTCATTTATTATTAGAATGTATACAGCAATATTGTTTTTGTGGTAACAGTGAACTTTCAACGAAAGATTTGGCTAAATGTGAGTGCACAGTGCATGGCTGGTGCAGACGTGCAGGTTATAAAGTGAATGTTACAGTGTATAATTACTTGGTGCAGACATTTGTGGAATGTGAGTCAATCAAAGCAATACTTCAGGAGCGTTAATCAGTATGGAGTTCTTAGAAATCGTTAGGTATCTAACTGGATTTAATGGACCTAAGTATGTTCAAAGAACTAACCCTAAGGTATTCGTACAATTATATTATTCCATAAAATAAAAAGTGGATTGTTCGTTTTTGTAGTAATTTACACAACTTTTCTTGCACTGATGTTTTTTGCTGTTACCCACTTTCTAATGTCCTGTGTGTCGTTTTAAACCAGAGGAGCTTTTTTCTTTCCCACTCCATAAAGTATGTTTTTATTTTAGTTGGTTGCCTCTCAGAAGTAACTTGGAGTTCCCCTTTCTCTGCTGAACACTAGAAACGATGAAGTGGTGGGCACTTCCGGTTGCCTTTTCTATACCTTAGGTCGCAGAACCCATTACAAAACTGCTTTCTAGTGTTTGTAACCTTCCAGGAAGCGGGAGTCACATATTTATGTGTATTTATTTATTCATTTTCTACCAGTGTATGGGCCAAAGTTCCTCTAGTCACGGCTCGCGGGCCGCCAAGGTAGGTCTGTGGGGCCGCTGGCGGCCCGCGGGCCGTACTTTGAGTAACGTCGGTATAGACTATGTTGCTAAAAAAAAACAGAAAAAAGCTTTCAATGATTCTGTAATCTTATTAAAAGAAATTAAGAACTTGCCACATAGAAATGACTCCTGGAACAAAGAAAATACTCTAGCACAACTTATTGGGGGCAAACCTCAGTATAATACTTTATTTATTGATAATACCTGCTGGTATTTATTAAAAATAAATGCTAAATACTATGGGGGCCACAATAAAGCTGGAAGACAACTTTCTAATTATCTTAAAATACAGAAGGAAAAATCCAAGATAAGTTATTTCTAGCACACATGGTAATAGACGCATTACAGATTAGAAGATTTTGGAATGTTTCATAGAATATTATACTCAACTATATATGCCAGAGTCATTCCCCATTCTAAATTTTCCCATATCTTAATAACAAAGTTATTGGTCCTGATTCAATATTTTCTCTCCCAAAATAGGGTACAAGGTACATTCCTTGAGACCGTGCTCTGCCTGCTTCCCAAAAAGGCAAAGATGTGTCGCTTCCGCCGTCCCGTAAGTTTGTTTTTCAGCTTTTTTCCGCTTTTCTGCGCCTCGCCGCCGGAGCTTTTTGCCCCATTGTGCCCCCCTGATTGCTGTCTCCCCGATCGTATTTAATCCCAGTATTGTGTCCATATTGTGTTTTTTCCTGCATTTGTGACTGTTTTTGCCCGATTTCTGTGCCTTTCGCCCCTTGTGCGCTCCTCGACCCCAGCCGCTGCTTCCCTGCGGCCCCGCCCCCCTCGCGCCCCCATTTGCCGCTCCCTCCCGCCTCCCGCCTCCCAGCTGCTCCTCCCTGCCCCCTCCCTTCTTAATGGCTGGCGCTGCGCGTCGCCAGTGAGCGAGTTCGGACCTGGTTCAGGTCCTGAGCTCGCCCCTCACGACCGCAGCACCAACCTGCTGCCTTCTGCCTCTGCCCCACGACCACGCTGCCGTCTGCGTGTTCGAGGCCCTCCTCCACCCGCAGGCATCCTCCTGCGCCTCATCCCTGGTGGCTAGTGGGCTCACTTGACCCGAGTGCCGCTTCCGCCGTCCCGTAAGTTTGTTTTTCAGCTTTTTTCCGCTTTTCTGCGCCTCGCCGCCGGCGCTTTTTGCCCCATTGTGCCCCCCTGATTGCTGTCTCCCCGATCGTATTTAATCCCAGTATTGTGTCCATATTGTGTTTTTTCCTGCATTTGTGACTGTTTTTGCCCGATTTCTGTGCCTTTCGCCCCTTGGGCGCTCCTCGACCCCAGCTGCTGCTTCCCTGCGGCCCCACCCCCCTCACGCCCCCATTTGCCGCTCCCTCCCGCCTCCCGCCTCCCAGCTGCTCCTCCCTCCCCCCTCCCTTCTTAATGGCTGGCGCTGCGCGTCGCCAGTGAGCGAGTTCGGACCTGGTTCAGGTCCTGAACTCGCACCTCACGACCGCAGCACCAACCTGCTGCCTTCTGCCTCTGCCCCACGACCACGCTGCCGTCTGCGTGTTCGAGGCCCTCCTCCACCCGCAGGCATCCTCCTGCGCCTCATCCCTGGTGGCTAGTGGGCTCACTTGACCCGAGTGCCGCTTCCGCCGTCCCGTAAGTTTGTTTTTCAGCTTTTTTCCGCTTTTCTGCGCCTCGCCGCCGGCGCTTTTTGCCCCATTGTGCCCCCCTGATTGCTGTCTCCCCGATCGTATTTAATCCCAGTATTGTGTCCATATTGTGTTTTTTCCTGCATTTGTGACTGTTTTTGCCCGATTTCTGTGCCTTTCGCCCCTTGTGCGCTCCTCGACCCCAGCCGCTGCTTCCCTGCGGCCCCGCCCCCCTCGCGCCCCCATTTGCCGCTCCCTCCCGCCTCCCGCCTCCCAGCTGCTCCTCCCTCCCCCCTCCCTTCTTAATGGCTGGCGCTGCGCGTCGCCAGTGAGCGAGTTCGGACCTGGTTCAGGTCCTGAGCTCGCCCCTCACGACCGCAGCACCAACCTGCTGCCTTCTGCCTCTGCCCCACGACCACGCTGCCGTCTGCGTGTTCGAGGCCCTCCTCCACCCGCAGGCATCCTCCTGCGCCTCATCCCTGGTGGCTAGTGGGCTCACTTGACCCGAGTGCCGCTTCCGCTGTCCCGTAAGTTTGTTTTTCAGCTTTTTTCCGCTTTTCTGCGCCTCGCCGCCGGCGCTTTTTGCCCCATTGTGCCCCCCTGATTGCTGTCTCCCCGATCGTATTTAATCCCAGTATTGTGTCCATATTGTGTTTTTTCCTGCATTTGTGACTGTTTTTGCCCGATTTCTGTGCCTTTCGCCCCTTGTGCGCTCCTCGACCCAAGCCGCTGCTTCCCTGCGGCCCCGCCCCCCTCGCGCCCCCATTTGCCGCTCCCTCCCGCCTCCCGCCTCCCGCCTCCCAGCTGCTCCTCCCTCCCCCCTCCCTTCTTAATGGCTGGCGCTGCGCGTCGCCAGTGAGCGAGTTCGGACCTGGTTCAGGTCCTGAGCTCGCCCCTCACGACCGCAGCACCAACCTGCTGCCTTCTGCCTCTGCCCCACGACCACGCTGCCGTCTGCGTGTTCGAGGCCCTCCTCCACCCGCAGGCATCCTCCTGCGCCTCATCCCTGGTGGCTAGTGGGCTCACTTGACCCGAGTGCCGCTTCCGCCGTCCCGTAAGTTTGTTTTTCAGCTTTTTTCCGCTTTTCTGCGCCTCGCCGCCGGCGCTTTTTGCCCCATTGTGCCCCCCTGATTGCTGTCTCCCCGATCGTATTTAATCCCAGTATTGTGTCCATATTGTGTTTTTTCCTGCATTTGTGACTGTTTTTGCCCGATTTCTGTGCCTTTCGCCCCTTGTGCGCTCCTCGACCCCAGCCGCTGCTTCCCTGCGGCCCCGCCCCCCTCGCGCCCCCATTTGCCGCTCCCTCCCGCCTCCCGCCTCCCAGCTGCTCCTCCCTCCCCCCTCCCTTCTTAATGGCTGGCGCTGCGCGTCCGCGCAGCGGGCGCGCCGCTGGCGCGCCGGAGGCGCGCCAGAGGCGCGCCAGAGGCAAGCCCGTCTGCGCCCGTTCGCGCCTGTACCGCGCCCAGCGCCACCCCCCCTGGTCCTCGCGCCTCCCGCGCCCACTTCTCGGCCGAAGAGCTCCGCGCCCTCAACCCCGGGCCCTCCACTGAATGCTTCCGGGCATCCCCGAAGCTCCTCAAGACCTGGCTCTTCGACCGCTAAACAGCCTCTCCACCCCCCCCCCACCTCAGCGCCTCGAAACCCTAACGGGTACATAGCGCGCTTTATAAATACTATGATTGATTGATTGATTGATTGATTGTCTTCTTGGTGGAATTATAGACCTATATCCTTAATAAATACTGACTGTTAACGTTTTGCAGAAGTATTGGCCTGGCATATTAATCAAGCCATTCCAGACCTTATTGGTAAAAAACAGTCAAGGTCGTAAAGGGGAGGTATATATCAGATAATTCCAGAACCTTTCTCAATATTATCCACTATGCTTCCAAGTCTACCTCTCCTATGGCCGCAGTAACATTGGATGCAGAATAAGCATTTTAATGTGCTAATTGGGATTTCATGTTTGGAGCATTACATTGGCATTGCTTTAGTCCTTATATACTTAAATACATCAGTTTATTATATGCTGTTCCCTCTACGTCTGTCTATGTGAATGGTAAGCAATCCCAATATTTCCAACTACACAGTGGCACTCAACAGGACTGACACTTATTTTTTATCCTTGGAACCATTTTTGAAAAGATCCGAAGGTCTTCCGCCTTTTTTGGTTATAAACGAAATGATGTTAGGAGTTAATTTACTACTTAGGCAGATAATATTCTGCTTTATGTCTTAGACCCCCTGCACATTATCTTTGAATTTTTCATTTTCTGAAGGAATATTCTGAGATTTAGGGATATAAATTAAATATATCCAATGCAGAAGTTATGCCTTTAAACTAATACTGTTTTCTAGAAATGTTCTCAGACTCAGGTTTTTCATGGAATTCCAAACAGATTAAATGTTTAGGTATTTTATATTCTATTTCAATTAAAGATACTAACCATGCTAATCTTAATACAATCAAACCAAGAATAGCAACTATGTCTGATCATTTGTCTACTATATTTCTATCTTGGTGCGGCAGGCTAGCAATCATCAAAATGATGATGTTATCAATTGTTAATTTTTATATATCAATGCTACCTATTACTCATCCACAGTTATTTTTTAAAACTCTGAATAGATTATTAACACCGTTTTTTATGGATTGAATGGATAGCATGTATATTATTAGCCAAGTTACAACAGTATAATGATAATGGTGGGGTCAACTTTCAAAATTTTAAGAAATACCACTCTGTATTTACACTCAAACAAATCTGGCTATCCCTTGCAAAAGCATCACATCCCAACCGTACCATCTGGCATAAAATGGAAAACTCTCAACCACTCTGTTCTTTTGTTGATATTTGGTTTTCACTTCACAACCCTCAAAGTCTTTTTGCACACCACTACTAACTCATTTTGTTAGATTGACCAAACCTATACTTATAAACTCGTTCACCAAGGTAGTTAGTTTTGAATCCTCACCTATCTGATATCCTAAACATGCCCAGTTACCTAACAGAGTGCTTATGTGGAACGACTTGGTTCAAAAAGGGATTATAACCATAGGTCATCTTTTTTTGATGGGGTCCCTCTAACTTTTCAAGAACTACAATCCAAATACAAACTTCCCTCCAATCACGCCACCCATTAGGAACGCCTTATGGCGATTATCTCACGCATTTCTTCTTCCTCTCCATTCACATCTTCCGAATGTCCCACAATGTCTCCTGTTTTTAATTTTTCCTCAGGAGGTTATGGCTCCTTTATCTATAAAACTTTAGATAACCACCACAATGTTGGGCCAAAAACTAAAGTAAAATTATATTGGGAAACTGATCTCCAACAAACTTTTTTTTCAAATAGGAAACAATGTTTGGACCAAAATCCACTCTATTTTCCACTCAGCCAGTACTTCACAAACATTATTCTTTTGTACAACAGACTGTTTATAAACCCTGCTTCTCTTAATTGGTCCAAACTCTCTACTAATAACAACTACTGGTCTTCTCAAACAAATAATAGTGACATTCTCCAAAAGTCTGGTTACAGATTTGGGGTAGGATATCTGATATTTTGCTCTAGAAATATGCAGTTTGATAATATATATATATATATATCTTTTCCTAGGACATTAATGACATTCTTAAACAATGTTTGAAAACATGTTGACCTACTGATAATCACTGTGTTACAGATTATCACGTCTAACTGGAAGGATATTACTAAAATCTCGTATACTGGATGGTGGAATATGATATGCTATAATCACAGACTCAATACAGCAAATGCTACTTCCACACATGTGATGATCAAATGAGATTGGCTATGGCATCCGTTTATGTCCTCCTTATCTAGACAATCTTTAATTTCTTCAGCTCCAATCATTAATTATGAACCTCCATGAAGAATAGATAGTTTTACTGGCTATATTTTATCTTTTATCTCTTTTATAGCAGATAGTATGATTCAGTGGTTAATTTGTAAATAAAAACGGGTCAGTGCTCAAAGCTTTCCTCTGAAACTTGTGTATGCTTCAATTAAATGTGCGAGCACAGGATATCGAGGCAGCGTAATCCTAAAGCCATCTCGGGCCTCTGTAATCCATTTACACCCACTCCCTGCCCCTTCAGCTCACTCTTGCAGCTTTCTGCTTTCTCCCTTTGTGACACTTTTCCGTCTTTCTCTTCCTCCTTAGTTCCCCTTAGTGTCTTTTGTTCACAGTAAATGCCTGATGCAAAAAACATAAGGACCGGTCCCCAAAAATAGGTGCTGGTGCTCCCCACAGGCTCAAATTAAGCACCAGTATGATTATAATGTCTACACTTACATGTATACACCTTAATGGGTATAATTTTCCCTCTTTTTCTATTTACATTTTCTTCCTCTTCCTCATCTACTCCTCCCATCGCACCCCAAAAGAAAATCCTTTCATAAAAAAGTTAACTTGTTTTTTACAGTTTTCATAGTGCATCATGTTTAGACTACTTCTTTGTATTTTATAGGTGTTCTGATTTGACACTTTCAATTGCTGTTATTCATGTTATTTAGTTTATTTTTTCATAAAGTATTTTCAAACTTAAAAAAACCCACAAATTAGCATAATGATGGTATCACTTAAAATGACATGATCTTTGAACTGCTGGTGATGGGGGAAGGCAAAGAACATGATTTAAGAACCAAAAGACAGAAAATGACTCAGTAGATTGTGACCCAGATGGCATGAAGAGCTTGTCTCATGACCACACTGCAAAACAAGTGCTGTGCTAACGCGGGGGTGGCCGGGCAGCCGATGGTGTAGGTCGGAGGATTACGCAGCTCCGAGGAGCAAACCCTCAACTGACCCATCCTGCAGCTTGGAATCCTCCATGGGGATGGCATCCTTCTGACACCATCAGCGAGAGCCCCAGGAGACTGTGTGCCAGCGCGAGGCGTGTCTGAGCACGGCAGGAGGAAGCAGTCCGATTGCGGCTTGGACCACCATGAGGGCGTATAAGATGCCAGCCGCCTCTCCCCGAGCGATCGGAGAGGAGGCCGTGGACTGACGGCACACCCCTTGGTGGGCCGTGGTGCGTTTCTGGGGCTCTGAGCAGCACAGGGGCCACGCCAGCTGGGGTAATCAGTAAGAAGACTGGAACCGTGTCCAAGATACCATTCCGGCCTATAAAGTGGGAGGCCTCAGGAAGAGCGATGCAGACTCTTGAAGGCCAGAGCAGAGGCCGATAGTAGGTACGGAGCAGCCCCCCTCCTCTTCCTCTCTTCCCGCTAGAGGGCGCTGCCTGTTACCCACCCCCACCTCACCACGAGGTAAGATCGTACTGGGTGCGATGGGGTGGGGCGGATTGCATTTGAGGCTGGCCTCATCTGCGAGGATTTACTACTGAGGGGAGAGTTGAGGGGCTCCCTATAAGCTGAGGGAGGGGGGGGCACAGTGCTAGGACTGGAGCAGGTGCACTGAGCTGCTGGGGAATTGATCCCTCCTCCCCCGGAGAGATCCGGACACTGCGCTGGGGGGGGGGGGGGGGGGGCGGCTGGAGGGGGAAGAGCTGGTTGGTCATTTGCTGGCTAGGTGGCCATTAAAGTAATGGCGCACCGGCTATAAGATCCTACTGGACACTCAGTGATTGGGGAACTCCCTGGGGGCCCCCGACAGCGGAATGGGAGAAGCGTGGGGGTCCATGAAATGAGGAACTGATCCTGGACTCCTGGGGGCGTGGACCTGAGGCAAGGGGAATAAAAGGAAAGGGAAAAAAAATCAAGAATCAAGAAAAGAATATGCACCCAGCGAATGGAGATGGCCAAAGGGTAGGAGGGGGACCTCTGATGAGAGCAAACGGTGGCGCCCAGAGGCAGCAGAGGAATACCACGCAGAAGCGCAATACTACCTGCTGTTCCTGAAAACCATGGTTAAATCTAGTAAAAAGCGTGAGGCGGCAGTGGAGGACCAGATGATGGGATCCCAGAGCTCTGATATTGAAACGCAGGACGACCACACTGATATAGAGAAGACACACCCTACTCCCACACTTCAAGATGTGCTGCAGGCAATAGCGGCCTTCCGGCAGGCCTTGGAACTGAAAATAGATGCCCGGAGTAAGGACCCGGGGCTTTAATAACATGATCATAGGCACCTAACAGAAAGAGTGTCTGCAACAGAAAGAGAACTCTCGGAGACAACTCCGGTGGTGGCTGAGACCAGGAACAGGCTGAGTGGTATGGAAACTCGCTTAAAATCACTGAAGGCTAGAGCACAGGATGCCGAAAATAGAGCATGCCACAATAATATCCGAGTGGTGGGCCTACCGGAGAGAGTGGAGGGTAATGGTCTGGTGCCCTATCTGGAGACATTGATTAGTCAAGAGGTAGTGCCGGAGGGACTTTCCCCATTTTTTGCATTTGAATTGGCGAATCAGCTTCCATCCGGGGCGCCTCCTCCGGGTGCGTCTCAACTTACGATAGTGGCAAGACTACTACCTTTAGGGACCGTGATATTATTCTTGAGCTGGCCCGCCAGAAGGAAAATCTAATGATCGAAAACCATAAAGTGCTACTTTTCCGAGACTTTTCCCAAGAAGTACAACAACAATGGGCAGCCTTTAGCACAATGAAAAGGAAGTTGTGAGAACTAGGAGTGGCATACGCTATGCAGTTTCCAGCCCGACTCTGAGCAAGGAATGCTGGTGATACACCTTTTGGGGGGAAAAACAGCCAATATTCATAATCTCGGGGGCTGGTTCAGGCTCTTAAAGTACTTAACGCATGTCCCTGTGTTGGAGTGGTACAGGTTGTTACAAGCAAAAATCTTGATTGAAGATGGATGGAGGCTGGGCTCCTTGGGTCCGGCTGTTGCTTGGCGTAATCGTCCTGAAAGTTTACTAGATAAGAACTGTTGATTGATATTAAATTTGGATGGGTGGAATGTTTCTCCCTGTCCTGTGGTGTGGGAGTTAGGTTGAAAGTTTTTTAATTGTAGTTGGGGGAGCTGGGTCTTCCCTCTGGGTTGGGATTGGTTGGCAACATATAATTGGGTCGTGAGGGGAGCACTGAGCAATCTCCTATTGGGGTGTGGATAAATAGACTGCTAACCGAACAGACAACTTACTTATGGCGCAAAAACAGTGTTATAAGATAATATCCTGGAACGGCAGGGGTATACATACATTAACTAAGTGATACAAGTTTTTCACGTATTTACAGAGGTCGGGGTGCATATTGCCTTTTTGTAGGAGCCGCACATGACTGCCAAGGGGGCCACGGCCCTGCAGCGACTGTGGCATGGACACCTTTCAACATTCTCTGCTTATGCACATGGGGTACTGATATGGGTCAGGGCGACCCTGCCTTTCTCACTGGTGCGCACTGAGGTAGACCCAGAGGGGAGGTACCTGGCAGTAATGGGTAGGATAAATTGGCAGGACATATCATTCATCAACATCTATGGGCCCAATATTAACCAGCCTGTCTTTGACCTTTTGACAACACGATTATCCCACATATTATTGGGTAAGGTGACCATGGGGGTAGATTTTAATTGTGTACTGGACCCTGAGGTAGATTGATCTCACCCCTTGCCAGACACGCCAGTGCATAGGGTGGCGAAAGCGCAGGCAGTCTGACGAGAGCACTGGGGGCTGCAGAAAGTTGGCGCATCCTCCACGCCCTAGAGAGGGATTATTCATTTTTCTCGAGGATGCACGGGTTGCATGTCCGTCTAGATTTTTTTCTGTGCTCCCCAGACGTTCACATTTTTGTTGAGGGAATTGAGTACCTCACCCATACATTAGCACACCACATCCCGGTGCTGCTTCGGTTGAAGTGGGGGGAGACTGCTCGCGCCAGTTCTGAGTTGAAGGAAGAGGCTGGAAGCTCCTGACGAGCCCCCCTTTCGGGAGGCTGAACACCAACAAATAGAGAACTATTTTGCAGTCAACAAGGACTCAGACTCTTGTGTGGAATAGGAGGTGTTTAAAGTGGTGATTCGGGGGCATTGCATCTCAGGAGACTGTTGGGGTCCACTCCACCCTACTGAGAGACATTAGTGTCGCAGAATCCAAGTTCTGATCCTTGGAGTCGAATTGGCCTGACAACCCACACTTGGAGCCGTGGCAGCAGGGGGCTGGGAGAAAGTACCAGAGCACACTGAGCGACTTAGCTCTTTTGACTAGAAGATATATACTACAAAGGTGCATGCTGAAGGAGATCGAGCAGGGAGACTTCTGGCCTGGCTCGCTAATACAGCCTGAAGGGACTCCTTGATAGTGAAGTTAAACATGAGTTCCGGGGCAGCCCTGAAGACTCAGGAGGAGATAAACGCCTGCTTTGCCGCTTTTTATTGGTCCTTGTATCGTAGCAGACCTTCAGTTGACACCAACCAATGAACTAGATTACTGTGTGATGACGCTGTTCCCAGACTAGGACCGGCAGAGGCAGAGGCAGATGCACTGGGGGAGGGAATTACTCTGCCTCAGGTAGTCGGGGTCATTAAAAGAATGGCTCGTGGCAAGGTCCAAGGGTCAGATGGCCTGCCAATCAAATTTTATAGTACTTACCATTTCAGAGGGTTTTGGGGTGGAGCGAAGAACGCATCAGGGATGTCCACTGTCCCCTTTGCTTTTTGCTATAGCTATAGCTATGAGGACTCTGGCAGTGTTGGCCAGATCAGGGACCTTCTTTGAGGGCCTAACAGCGAGGGAAGGCATGCAATGCATTGCATTCTATGCTGACGACTTTCTACTATTCTTGCAGGGAGAGATTTACAAGGGGCTCAATCATTGTTGGAGAGCTTTGTGGAAGTCTCCGGACTTTGAGTAAACTGGTCCAAAACTAAACTCCTACCGATTGAAGAAGCTGGGATCCCAGTTGACTTGCCCAGGGACTTGGAGTTGGGACTTCAATGAAAATTTACTGCTCATTTTGGGATATGTTTGAGGGTAATTATGGGTTGGGCCTCAGGAACTTGAAGGCATCCATAGCCTTTTGGCAGACTCTCCCTATCTTGGTGGCATGCAGGATTGCCCTCCTAAAAATGGTGGCTGTACCCCGGTTGCTGTACCTGGTTGGGGCACTTCCACTGTGGGTACCCCAGTCTTACTTTAATGAACTGGCTACAATTAGTACAGCATTTATATGGGGTGCTGGTCGGTGGCAGGTGGCACTTGCTAAACTCCGACACCCAGTGCGGCAGGGAGGTCTGGCGGTCCCGGACAATTGAATTGTATTACTTAGCAGCCCAACTGCAATGGCAAGCCAGGTGGCTGACATCCCAGTGGCATCCAGATGGGTTTATAACAACATAACGAGCATTGCTTGGACTGGTCCTGAGAATTGATACCCCCGCCAGACTGCACCTGCAGGCCCACAAGACCATGCAGAAATGCTGGAGGAAAGTCATGAAAAGTCAGATATTCAATTGCCATATTCCCTGGAGTTGCCCCTATCTGTCTTGACGTTGCTGAGGGGGACGAACGGATTAGAACGGATTGGCGACATGGGCTGCAGCAGGTATAACTAAACTCTGTGACTTATTTTGAGATGGGGTTCTGGACCCCTTTGAGACATTCAGCGAGGAATTTAGGTTACTGGGAGGACAGTTTTTGAACCATGGTGCAGTGCTAGCAATAATCCGTAGACACTGGAGAATGGGTGATGTGCAACTGCGCACCCACGCATGTTGCTCCTATGTTTTACAAGCAGCAAGTACGTTCAAGGCGATTACTTGCCTTTACTGCCATTTACAAATGAAGAAGCTCCGGCCCTTAGATGGAGTAAGGACAAGTGGGAGGCGGACCTGGGCACCCCTATTTCAGAGAAAGATCGGGAGAACATGTTGGAGAGAACCCCCAGAGTTACTAGAAACGCCAGATTTAGACTCATTAATTTATATTACTACACAGAGCATTTTTACATCCAGAGAGGATTAATAGACATTTTAACACACTTGAGGCTGCATGCTATCGATGCAGAGAGGTGGGTGTAACATTTTTACACATGATGTGAACATGTACAGTTTTGATACCAAACTGGACGCAGGTTGTCAAATGCATAGCAGAGCTTATTGAAAAAATGATTCCAACTACACCCGCCCATTGTTTGTTACACTGGTTCCCACGTACTACTAAGTACGAAGCGACCAGCAGATTTCAAGATCTGTTAGCCTAGAGGGAAATAACTAGAAAATGTGAAAAAAAACAAAGGCCCTAGCCTACTATCATGGGAGAAGGAACTGGAGGGATGAACAGAATGTGAGGGGACCCTGCTGCAAATAGTGGCACGTAATGGGGTAGGTAGAATGGAAAATGTGCAGGCCTGGGAACCACTGATCAAATCTCTGAAAAACGCCCAGCAAAAACGACAGCTGTAATATTCACTCACTACTTTACCAATAGCTATATTAGTAATGTGCCACACCATACCAGTGGGGATGGGGCGGTTTGGGGAAGGCGTGACAGACAGAAATCAGATGCAGACAAATGAACGTAGAGCAGATTAACTTTATATATGCACTTGCTGCAAATGTGAATGTATAATGTTGTAATGTGCCACTATAACATGAAAATGGAATTGAAGATTGCATTGCAAGACAAGGGGGAGGAGTTAATGATTTTTTGATTGTTACTTAAACACCAATAAAATGTGTTTAACAGTGCTGTGCTATCTCCAGTAGCTGCAGCAAGGCAATGTGGCAATCTGGCATCCACCCTAGAGCCACTGAGGTTGGATTTCTAACCCCCTGATGCAAGGACTTAATTCAATGCACCAGCAAAAAATTACAAGTCCAGTTGAACGATGATCCATACACAATCCACAGAGCAATACTGTGCAGGTGGTGTTTTCTGGTCACAATTAGTCACAATAGGTGAATTCAGGGACACAATGAAACTCCAAATCTTCTTTCATAAATGAATAACATACTCAAAGTAGCATTAAGAAATATGGGGTAAAACTGTAAAATGATTATTTCTAAAACCCAAGTCTAGTGTATAAAATATGAATGGTAACCACACAGAAAGAGAAAATAAATGCAGCAAGGTATAACATGGGCAGTGAAAATAATATGAACATTTCTAACATGGTTAGTAGGTTCCCAGCATTCTAACACCCTATAGCAACATCTAAGCACTATGCCAAAGTCTAATAAAGGCATAACATTGCAGGCATATAACCCAACTTCTCAAAATCGATCACTCAGCATATCGTCTTTCTGTAAAAATAGTTGTTTAGCTACTCTATCACAGCAAACTTGTGTGACCCCTTGCGTGATAGTTACATTGTTAAGCCTCTCCAATTAATGGTCAGATACCAGAGTGTTGATAGTAACTCGCTGATTTTACCTCATGTTTATTAGCTTCGAGACAATAAAGTCCCAAGTAGATAAAGTAAGTATGGCGATAAATGTATCATCTCGATTTACAACTCCAATGTTTCCTTCTTTATAGTCCGGTAACAAGATTGTGCTGTGATAAAGTAATGTGACAGTGGATGGTAGATTTCCCAAAATGTTTCATGGTATCCCACATTTTTAATGAGTCCCAAAGGACATTATGTATTTATAAGATATTGACCCTGGTCCCCGTGGGCATACAGGGTTATTCTTGTGTAATAGTACCCCAAGTGGTGGGCCGCAGGGTCTGGCCAAAAACAATGCCCTGGGGCCAACTTCCCACTGTGCATGACTAAAGGCTGTGCACACTGGAGGCTGGCCATCTGCGGCAGTGTTGAGTGAAGGCTGTGCACAGCAGGGAGGATAGGCAATCCACGGGGACTGAATGGATACCCTGCCCAGAGTTCAGGCCCTATTGCCAACTCCCAAATGCATCAGGGAATTGGCTGCCAGCTGCCAACTCCCTTTTGCACACTGTCAGAGACTATGTACAGCAGGATTGGCAAACAATAGGGTGTTGTGTGGAGGGCATTGCCAGAGATCATGCCATGTGGTCAATTCTCTGGCGCATACCACTGAAGGCTGTGTACAGTGAGGGTTGGCTGCCTGTAGCATTGAGTATGACAATTGAGAAAAAGTGGTCCCCACGGGGGAAGTATAGCCTTAGACTTAAATAGCAATAGTTTCTTTCATAAAAACCTTTCTCACAGTAAAGGATCATTCATACATTTAATGCATATTTATTTCAGAGAAAGGAAAATTCTAAATGATAGCTATTATTCTCTAAGGGTGCTCCTGTTTAGTGATGGTGCAGTGCATAAAGTGACAAGTGAATTAATATTTATTTATAAGGACTTTATCTATTGTCTTGCTACGCCTGGGTCCCTAGGTTATGTGGTTTTACCCCTTTTTCTAATACATAATGCAGGGTGGGGTAGGCATGAGGGGGCTGGGCCAAAGGCCCTGCAGTCCACTTCTCTTGGTGCACGGTCAAGGATTGTGCTCAATGGGGTGATTAGCCACCATAATGGGGCTGTGCACAGGTTTGTCTGGCTGCATGGGTTTTGGGTCCCTACTTTGGAGTTGAGCATGGGGCTTGTGTGGAAAGGAGGTAGTGAAGTGAATGCCCTGCTGAATACAGGCAAAGGCTGTGGGCACCACTGGGGTTGCTACCATGGGGTGGAATGAGAGGGCTGGCTCAGAGGAGAAGCCCTGCAGCCTAGTCACCTCTGTCCACAGATGAAGATTGTTCACAACATGGGGTTGCCCACCCATAAGTGGTTTGTGTCCAGGGCAGTGGATGGTTGGTTGGCTCTGAGGTTGGTGTTTGGGGTGCAGAGCCTGCTTGCAGGTTAAGCATTGACCCTAACCTCATCACTGTGGACAGCTGGGACTGGTGCTTAGTCAGGGGGAAAGAAAGTTATTATTTTTCTAAGCAATATTGTACTGCAGTACTGCTGCTATATTGGGAGGGGCGCAAACCCAGAAAATGGGGTTGAAATAGGTATTTTGCTGGACCAACAATTGTAGCAAAAGAGAGTTGTAGAACAATAACATTTATTATAGTGAGAATGTGGTGTCTCTGACAAGACGTTTGTGGTAACAGTGTTATGCACACTTACAAGTAGAACTGGATATATTCCTTTATGTTGTTTAGGTAGATCCTGTTCCCTTCTGCCATAAAATGCACTCTACCTCTTCTGAAAATACCAAGCATGTCAAAGCAGACTTGAAGCCCATGTCATAGTCTTGAAGGAGTGCAGAAATTATCCTATTTTACATGCCCCTGGGATTTCTCAGTCTTTGGACAGAATTGGTTGGAGCACTGCCACGTTCGCCTTTGACCCATGGTGGAATAGACAAAAGCAGTGTGGAGTAATAGATTCATTAACTCTCCCAAAGTTTCCTTCATTTGAATGGCGAGAGCTACCCTAAGAAAGTGCCAAAAAAATGTCTCCTCCGGAGCACAATTATGATATCTGTGTGCTCGCAATTCGAAATGCTTTCTACCAAAGGTAGGGGTTGATGCAATTTCCTGTTGCTATGGCCAATCCAATTAATATCCACTTCAGGAAACCATAGATTTTTGTCCATGCCACAGTTTTTGGCATACTTGCAAGTCCAAAAGACACAGGAATGACCCAGAATCCAGATGTGAACCATGATGATAGTATTCTAGTGCAGCAGGGAGTAGTTGCCTGCAGCAGAACGAGAAGTGTTCTGGAAAAGTATGTAATTTGAAGAGGGAAAAAAGTATTTTAGAGCCCTTGCTTCATGACTGTTTGCCGTTAATGACATACAGCAGAAAGTTAAGTTAAGTATCAAGTAACTGCAATTTCTTTAATAAATCATGATTAGAAAAGAGGGAGTGCTTGATAAGTATAGAGTTTGCTGGTATTGGTTTAAACTCATTGGCAGAACAAAAGGACTGACAATTGTAACATATATATATATATATATATTTCAGTGGAGCACACTGTGCTTGATGAACTTTTGAATTAGAAATAAGCTTGTAACATGGTCTTATTTTGTTGCCTGATAAACTGGTGTGCAGTTGTAATGATTATAGACGTGAAGGTAAGAAGCTCAACAGCATTTATTTCTTCTCAGTCACAACACTCTCTCTGAAAGCCATAAAGCCCCCATCCAACACCCATTAACCGTTAACGTTCCAAACCATGCACAAGCCTACTCAAGCTCACAGACATGGGCGGGAGGAAGGGATAGGGACGGGAAAGACCACAAGGGTGGACACATCAACTGACACATGTAGTTTAAGAACATAATTTAAAAGGGATGCAGTAAGGATACTACATCTTTTCCCTCCTTATGAAGAAATTAATTTCACCAATAATCTTTAAACTTGACAGCATTCCCACATTGTGTGGGGAACGTAATGAGGATCTGGAAGAGTCATGCACAACCATCTTGGGGATGCTACCCACACTGTCACAAGGTAGGGACATTTCATATGTTGTCAAAGGTCTAGTAACGGGTTTTGTGGATGTAACAGACTCTTCTGAATTACTGCTTGAGGGAACACATATGGAAAAGGAGAATGTGATTGCTCTAACATGACTTTAACAGCTTGTGATTTATTCCACCGACAACCATTATTAAGCATTATAGCTGAACCAGTGGTTTTAACTACTCTCATCAGATCACCAAACTTGTCCCCACTGAACTTACTAGGCAGACTCCTAAGCCTGACCATATCTCCCACATTCATCTTAGTTGGACAGGTTGATTTCCATTGGTTGTAATGGTGTTTCATCTTGGCTTGACCCTTCAAATCCTTATCCTTATCCTTATGTCCTCCCCAGTTTTGCTCTGAACGGGAACATCTGCAGCATTTCACTCTTCCATTTTTGTTGAACCAGCATGATTACAGTGTAGTAGAAGCTAGCCTCCCTCTCAGTAGCTCATAAGGAGTTTTGTCTGTAATGTTGTGTGGAATTGTGTGATACACACACAGGCATGATCTTAGAGCATTTTAGACCGGTAAATTACTTTTTAATGGCAGTTGTATCGTTTTTTTCATGATGCAGTTAGCACATTAAACCTGACCATTGTGCTGAGGGTGGTACAATGATGCTTTATGGTGGGTAATACCACATGCTTTAAAGAAATTAGACAGAGCAGTAGAAACAAATTGGGTGCCATGCCAATTATAACTACAGCATAACGCAAAGCAACAGGTAACTTATTTGTGGGTCCAATTAAATCTATGCCTAGGGGCTTATTTACAAGCCCTGTGGTGCAGGGCAGCGCAGCAAGTTACCTTGCTGTGCTGTCCTGCGCCACATGGAAAGGGCAGAAATGGGCTGTATTTACAAGATGCAGCACATTTCTGTCCTCTCCCCCTGGGCGGGCGGATAATGGGCTGCCTAGAGACGATGCAGGCACAGTTGCACCATGGTGCAAGGATACCTGCATGACAGACAGGATTTTTTTTGTGCAGGAAGGGACATATTCTTGCTCAAAAACAATTCATAGAGGCATTTTCCTCTTTTTATGTGTGCTGCAGAAAAAACTAGGAGAAATAAAAATATTTCCCTTTATTGGATCTCCCTGGAGAGGCCTAAGATTTGGATGCATTCTCATGTTTACAGATTCTTCTAAATCTGGAATGCGACAAAACTCATGGATGTTGCGTAGGAAAACCCATCTCAATCCCAGGGAATGCAACACAATGACTGGCGCTTCACTGCCTTACACCATATCTACAAGGCCATGAAAAGCCAAGCAAAGTGGCTTTGAATGGCCTTGTAGATATGGGCCTGCACTATGTGCTGCCAGTGCGTCAAAAAAAGTAATGCACTGGTGGCACACATGCTTTGCAAATAAGCCCCTACTTTCTGCCAAAGCCCGCAGGAAGGGGTATAGATTCTAAGGGAGCTGAACGCAACTTCAACAATTTATCAGCACCCCTACATGATTGGAATTCTTGAACAATATTTCAACTGCACGGTCCATAGCAGGCCATCAATAATTCATTTTCAATTTCAATTTCTTCTTTGTACCATTCATGCCAAGGTGACGTTCATGTGCTAAAGTAATCAAGCGTGATCTCAACAAGATAGCTACTACAAGCATGTCATTTCTTAGTATAATTTCAGGTTCAATAGCCAATTCATCTTTGACTTTCTAGCATGGTCGGAGGTTAACCTCCAAACTCTTTTACTTGGACCAACCAGTTACAATGAGGTTAGATAGCTTAGAATAGTCTAAACCCTCAGCAACAACAGACATTCACTTTTTTCTTACTTACAGTATGTTCACTCAGAGGTTTATCCAATAGTTAAGCAACAGCTATATCATCATCACACTCATCCTCATTGGAAAGGTTGACCTCACAAAGTAATCAAGATGAGTGGTCGGCACGTACATTGGTCCTGCCAGGGGTATCTTCAATGTCAAATGCATAGTAATGTAATTTGCATGCTAGCTTGGTAATATGTGGCGATACTCTGTCAGATCCCACTTTATCCAGAATACTTACAAGGGGCTTATGAACTGTTCTTATTAACAATTATCTGCCGCATAAAAATCTTTTGAATTTGGCTAGTGCCCACACACATGCTAATCATTCTCACTCTACAATTGAGTATTTTGATACTGAACCCTTTAACTTGCAAGAAGCAAAAATATGGGATGTTCTCCATCGTGTGCAGCTTGACTCAGATCAGCCACAAGTCCCACCTGACTCACATCTACAGTTACAATAGACAGCAAGGATTCATCAAAAGACTTCAAAGAAGGCATTTTGCAGTTCTTCCTTTAAGGTAAGCATCCTTCAGTATATTCATTATTCCACTTGAAATCAACATCTCTGTTGACCAAAGGATGCATCGGTGCCACCTTCTCTGTATTGTTCTAATAAACATTGAATAGAACTCACATAAGTTTGAGAAGGATAATAGTTCTTCTTGTTTCCTCTGTGAAGGAATTGGACAGTTGCAGAAGCCAGGCATGGTTTTGGTACAACACCATTGGTGCTGAAAACATTACCTGAGTTACTCCATTTTTCCCTTCTCGAGGTTAATGCACTTGCACACATGGGAACAGTTCCTTTAACAGGGCCATATGGCTTTCCTGATCTTCAGAAAATACTAGTACATCGTCCTGGAAAGCCTGAATGTCTTTAATTCCCCAGGAACAGCTTGTTCCTTACGTTTTGGAACACAGCTGATGCAGAACTTAAACCATAGGGCATATGGCAAAACCTATATGCCCCATTCGGTGTGACAAAATATGTAAACTCATGAGAGTCCTTGTGCAAAACCACCCGGTGGTATGCAGCTGAAAAGTCCAATGCTGAAAACACTTTTGCTTTACTCAAAGTCGCCACCATTTCTTGTAAATGGGGTACAGGTTGTTTCTCCACCACAATTTGTTTGTTAAGAAGTCTCAAGTCAATTCACAATCTAATGTCACCATCTTTTGCATGGGTAAATCAGTATTTGTAAGCTCTGCTGTTCATACCATTCCAAAATATATATTCCCTTGTCGACCACATACACCTTTGCTTCAGCCGATCTTCCTTCAAATGACATGTGAACTTTGCGTACACCATAAGCTCCAGGAGTGATTAGATTGGGGTGTAATTTATCTTTGATTGGTAATTATTGAAGTTCTCCTTAGTTATATAATTGTGAGTCATGAACCAATGTCTACTAAAATGTCTTACATTGTGTTGATTAATTTGTACAGTGCACTTTAGCTGAACACCCAGGTTGCACTTGTCGAGAATATCTAACAATAAAGGCAATAAAGTGATCTTCCAAGTTGTCCTCTATCTCAGACTGATTATCATAATGTTTGAAGGTAAGGTCTTTCTTTGAATGGCCATCTGTATGACACACTTTAGCAAAATGATCTTTCTTGCCTCATTTACGGCACTCTTTACCAATTGGGGGCAGTTTTTGTAAGATACAATGTGGTTGCTTGATCCACAGCAAGAACACTCTCCCTGTTTGGATTTCTCCAATCTACCATTTCCTTTGGACTTGGCATATTCACATTTCATCTGTGTTAGTGCACATAAACTTCACTTACTTGTAAAGTTCTTCTGGCTTTTTAAGCATTTTCAATCCCTTTGCAGCACGTTTGTTGTTTTTAACGGTACGCATAACCTTGTCAAGGATGGGATTTTTGTAGTACAGTAATTTGTCTTGAGCATTGGTACATGTATTACGCATGATCACCTGTTCTCGAATCATCTCATCTGTGTTTGAAAATGCACATGTTGATGCAAGCTTGCATAATGTTGTCACATAGGCCTCAATGGTTTCACCAGGAGCCTGGTACCTAAAATAACAATTGTGTCCCTCAATAATGATACTAACCAAAATCTGCCCCTTGCTACTTGACGAAATGCTAAGGCACAACCAGAGGGAAATACTCACCTAGGGCGTGACTAGTTGAGCAGCCGGAAGGACACACAAAGTCGATGAAGGGACTTTACCACTTCATAATGAACATGTGGGGTTCACTTAAGAATCCAGTAGGATTACCAATACCTGTTGAGGTCCCTGTGCAAGGATGGCAGTGGAGGACTGACTGGCAACAAATCTGCCTGAATGAGCAGGTACAGTATATTCTGGATTATCTTGTTCCTTGACACCAATAACCACTGTCTGTAATTATTACAGACATGCAGGTAAAGATCTCAACAGCATTTATTTCTCCCTAGTCACAACACCCTCTCCAATGCCATATTTCTCCCACTCCAGCCCGACAGCCATCAACCATTAACATCCAAACTGCAAACGAGGCTACTCTCTTGCACAAACACGGGAGGAAGGAAGGTATAGGGACGTGAAAGACCACAAGGGTGAACACATCAACTGGCACATATAATTTAACAACATTCCGTATTTAAGAGGGATGCAGTAAGGATATTACAACAGTAGTGAGGAAGGGTTCAGTGTTTGCTGAATGTGAAACATTCTCTGCTGTTATATATGTGTTTTTCCATTCAAACAGCCTCACAATGTAAATATCTCTTTAACTACATACTGACATTTAAAGTTGGCAAATAACATGAACGTTGTGGAAAGATTGAAAAAAGGGGTGAAGTTACCGGAAATATATGTCAAAAGACACCAAAAAAGAGCAAGTCTTGTACATCCACCTGAACTGTTTTCTAAGTATAGGTTATCTTGTGAGATGCAGGTGGGAACTATATGGTAAATGTGGTACTATTTTGTGAACAAAATGTAACGAGTGTTTCTTTCAATGGTGTATACTGTTATCATGTAAATAGGTACAACAGGTATGTATGGAGACATTTGACTCTTTGAAAAGTGCAGATCAAGTAAGGATATATTGTTATGATTTATTGGAATGATGAGGGCATGAGGATTTTACAGTGTAAACAATTTTTTAAGTTTAACTTCTTGTGGTGTGTGTGATAACTGCAGTTAGTTATAAAGCAAAACTGAAACTGAAAGTGAAGTAACCACCAGTTTCAAAACTTAAAATAAACACCACACACTACGATAGATATCAAGGTGGGAAACTGTGGATTGTACAGAGGCAGTGTGCTTTTGCGTTGGTTGTGGGATAGCTTAAAGATGTTCAGAAGTACAAATGTGTTCAGTTTCCTCAGTTACATTCGGAGAAACAAATTGGAGCTTAAGCCATGGGAAATCCCTTGGAAATAGGGTAGATCTGTGTTTAGTCAAGGGGTGACATTTGTGTTTGCAAACTGCATTGAAATGTCACTCTTTACCTTACTCGTCCACTGAACATGATTAAGGTATACAAGTACTACATCTGAAAAAACAGAAACAGCAGTTTAACCATGTTAGTGACCTGTGAAAACTGGAAAATCAATTCTGAAAATAGGCCAGAAAACTAATGAAAATCATTTATCAGTAATCATTTAATGAGTAAATTACTCTAGAGCTTTAACTTCTTGAGATGTGTGTGATGAAGGAAAATCCAAACTGAAAATTAAGTATCTTGTTCTTGCTTCCTAACATATCCATTTGAACATACCAAAACAGAGCAGAATTTGGGAGTTTTAGGTTGGAAGGTGAACCTTTTACAGAGCCAGCATGGTTTGGAGTTGGGTGCAAGGTGAAAACCATTCAGATACCTTCCCTTTATTAAATCCTCAGAAAGAAACGGGAGCTGAATGTATGTGGGACCATTGGAAACACCCTTCAGAAAGGGTCCATAAACTGGGCACGTAGGAGTCTTACTGAAGTGGTGAGATTCAGCTTTAAAAATTGGACTGAAAAATTAGTTTGCACTTAAGTATACCTGTACATCTGGAGAGGTATAAACAGTAGCTTAATTCTGGAAAATATGTGGAATTCTCCATTAGTAATATGTGAAAGCATGCAAAATGGAGTCTGAAAGTAGGGCAGAAAACATCTGAAAATCATTTAATGTGTAAACAGCTCTGGAGCTTGAAATTCTCATGTTCGGCCTAATGACTGGAGTAGGTGACAAAGGAAAATCCAAACTCAAACTGAAGTGACTCACCATGCATCCTAACATCTACCTGAAAACTCATAATCAGAGACGATCAGCACAGGATTTAAGGTTGGAAACTGCATATTCTACAAAGTCAGCATGTTTTGGAACTGGGTTCGGGCTACTCTAAAATATTGCATCTTTACTTTCCTCTTACATCATGTGAGAAATTGGGTTGTTGGTTTAGAGGGGTGTTAACCCTGGCTCAAGCAACAGCCACAATGCCTGTCAGGGTGAACCACCAAAGTCACTACATTAACCTGCACTGAAGCCTCTGACAAAGCAGAGGCTTAAACTAGAGGCAATGTGTAAAGCATTTATACATTTAGGTAGTACAAAAACAGCAATAAAGAGAAAACACAAAACAAGAAAAATCCCACACACTTTAGAAAAATCGAGTACATTTTAATAAATTATTTGACATCAAAAATGACAAACATCCAATCAGAAGAACCTGAGATATGAGTTTTTAAAGTTTAAGGTAAAAACTAGCAACTAAAAGATCAATGCACCAACCACAGACAACTACTAACACAAGAATGATCAAAGTTGAAAATATAGCTGACAGCAATGGAGTGTGACTTGGATGCAAAGAGTAGATTGGGCCTGGCTACCGCTTACCTTTGAACTTGTACGAAATCAGAAGAAAAATGTTCTGAGAAGGTATCTTTCAGTGGGTAAGGCCATGGGCAGTGTCGGAGGAGGGAGTATTGTTGTCAGGGAGCCGCCAGCTGGAGTTGCAGTGAAGATGTCTATGCTCAGACTTCTGGCCTGATTTAGGTCTTGGCACAGGAGAATACTCTGTCACAAATATGGCAGATATCCCATCCGCCGTATGACAATACCATTATATTCTACGGAGATCGTAATGCAGTGGACAGGATTATCCGTCACATTTGAGATGGAGTAACCCCTCTACCGAGATCTAAATCAGGCCCTTAGTCTCCTTTTTGGAAAATCTCCAACTGGACAAGACTATGGTCACGGATAGTTCCATAAGGCTGGATACCACTTTGATGAAGGACTGCTGAATAGGATTTTCTGCAGTGGAGAAGAAGGTAGCAGAAGATGCTGCAAAGTCAGGCTGTCCAGCATACACTTTGGGATAATAGACGAGAAGGTTGGTCCCTGTCTCCTCTCAGTTCTGAGAGCAGTTTTTAGCCAAAATCTTTCCAAGTCCTAGGTTTTGGATTTTGGCTTTTTGGGCATCTTTAGCACCACTTCCAAGGGTCTAGGACTGGGGAGGCAGGACTCATTCAGGCTGGGTCCAGGTGCAGGTTCAAGATGAAGGGAGCCTTATTTGTCCCTGAGGTTCTGCTCAGGAGTCCATCTGACTAGCCCTTGGAGTCACTCTGGTAGTCCTTGTTTCAAAAAGTGGAAGGGGGCTCAAGCAGCAGAGCAGGCCTCTGAAGATTCAAAGCAGACTTCAGGTAGTAGGGCAGTCCTTCCAGTTGTAGCAAAGCAGTCTTCAGAAGTACAGAACATGCTACAGCAGCAGGCAGTCCTTAAATTCCTTTCGCAGGTCCAGAAAGTGCTCTGAAGAGTGGGACTGAGGGTCATATTGTTATACATGGTGCCTCCTTTAAAGTAGAATAATTTTCCAGAGAATTCCCTTTGAAGTGCCTGGATTTTCCTGCTTATCCTGCCCTGGATCCTGGCTGTCTGCTTGAACAATCAACGGGCAACAAGCGCTTTGTGTAAAGGCACAACACAACCTATTCAGTTGCAAGTGGGGATGTGCCCAGCTCTGCCCCCTATTCTGTCAGTTGATGGCCCATCCAGGCACACCTATCCCTCTCCTGTGTGGCTGTCTGGGAGAAATAAACAAAATCCAACTGCCAACTACACCCAAAGGCTGCACACACCAAAAAGGCAGGGAAATGCCAACTTTCTAAAAGTGGCATTTTCAAAATTGTGGCTTAAAATCCAACATTATCATTAAAGTGGATTTTAAATTACGATTTCTCAGACACCAAACATGAAAGTCCTACTTGCTCTCAATCAGATGTTAGCACCTATTAGATATAATAATGCAAACCAGTGTTAGCCTATGAGAGAGGTAGGCCTCGCAGTAGCGAAACATGAATTTAGGAGTCTTTCATTATCAGCACACGTAAAACTTAAAATGACATGTCCAATTTGTTAATTACAATGCATCCTGCGCTATGGGCTGCATACGGCCTACCATGGGGTGACATATTAAATAAAAGGCGTGTTTAAGGCTTGGCAAGAAGGTAATATTGCCAAGTCGAATTGGCAATTTAAAACTGCATTCAGGCTGCAATGGCAGACCTGAGACATGTTTTAAGGGGCTACTTGAGTGAGTGGATGCAGGCCCACTAGTAGCATTTACTTTACAGGCCCTGGGTATATGGTATATTCTTTTACTAGGGATATATAAGTAAATTAAATATGTTTATTAGGTGTAAGTGAATTTCACAATGTTTTAGGGAGTGGGCACAAGCGCGTTAGCACTGGTTAGCAGGGGTAAAGTGCACAGAGTCCTAAGGCCAACAAAAATGAATTCAGCAAAATAGGAGGGTGAAGCCAAAACTTTTGAGGGTGACAGTAGAGAAAGGATCAAGTCCAACACTCACCCCTACTCGTGACTGTTGTATGCAAGATCGATATCTGAAGACATAGTTTCAGCAGTTCAATCATAGAAAAGTATGTGGAATACTCCATTAGTAACCTGTGAATACATGCGAAATGAAGTATGAAAGTAGGCCAGAAAACTACTGAAAATCATTTACTGTAACACAGCTGTAGAAGTTGAAATTCTTCTTGCTTACGTGATGACTGAAGAAGGTGACAAAGGGAAATCAAACTCAAACAGAAGAAAGTCATCCTACACATCAGTGTAAAAACTCATAATCAAACAGTGCTCACCGGCATACGTCTTAAGGTGAGGAACCGCACATTCTAGAACGTCAACAATGTCTGAAGTCGCGTGTGAAGCAGCTCCAAAAGTTCACATCAAGAGACATCTTCGTTTTCTCTCTTATGTGCTACAAAAGAAATTGGAGCTCAACTGACGTGGAACCCCTTAGAAACATTGTGAGAAATTGGATTTTTTATTGGAGTGGGTGAATTCCTTCCTCAAGGAATGATTACAACCCTTGTCAGGGTGAACCTTCAGAGTCACCAAAGTAACGTTGGCTCAACCTTCCTGGTAGCTATGGCACAGAGCAGACAGGTTTAACTTAGGACAATGTGTAAAGTATTTATGGAGAACCAAAGATGTAATGAAGTCAAAATGCAAAACAAGAAAAATCCCAAACCAAATTAGAAAAATAGAGTAAAATGTAATAAACAAAATGACACCAAAGTGACAATAGTCCAATAAGGGGAATCAGAGATAAGAGTTTTGAACATTTTAAGTAGGAATAGTGCCTAAAGGCATAAAGTGCCAGCGATAACCAATTGTCGCTGTAGACCGGGACTTAGGCACAGTTTGAGGCCGACCACAATGGAGCGCTGGTCGGATACATCAACCTGGTCAAATATTTTACCTTCTGATTTTAGTCCTTTAAGTTCTAAAGCCCCCAGGCCCTTGGGTGGGCACTTACAGACTCACAAGGTGTCAGTAGAGGGACTAACAGCAGGGTTAAGTCCACTGGTTAGCTAAGCAGCTGTAGGAAAGGCCTCTTTTAGCTTGTTGAATCCATGTAGCTTGAACAGGAAGTCAGCTTTATGACTTTTAGAGTCCACATCTTTGTCTGGGGTACAAGAGAGAGCAGGTCCAGTCCTTCAGGGCTCTTCACAGTTCTCGGGTCACAGATAGCAAGTTCAGTCCTCTTCTGATCTTCCTCAAGTCCAGCAGTGTTCTGAAGTAGGTGCCTGGAGTTGGCACATTTACACCTGGCACCAGCTAGAGGCTGAGAATGGCTTCTGAGCACTCCCTAGCCAATGGCGTAAAAAGTCCTGGGGCAAACACTACCCACTTTGTGCATTTTCAAGATGGCAAAATCTTCAGCCACACTAAACTTGGGGGCAGAGAGATGGGTGTGTTTGAAGTGCCCTCCCATATTTAACAGCATAAGACAGTTTAAAGCAGCCCCTGTACCACCAATAAACCTAGAGACATAAGTCATGTAGAGCAAAACAGGGTTCATCAGCAACCTGACAATGGAAACACAAGAAATGTCTTGCCATCCTGTTCCCATCCTTAAAAGTTGCACCTCCATTGTTATATGTAAAACTCAGAGACAAGAAGTCTGATAGAACGAAGCAGGATTCTCCAACAAACAGACAGTGGATATGCAAGAACTGTCTTTGCAGTTTGCACTTTCCAGTGTGCCCCAAAGTGTTATATGTAAACTCAACAGATGTGAAAAGCAGTATTTCACACCATAATGTCAAAAATCAATCCATCAATCAGTGGACTTGTAGAGCGAGACTTGTCACCCATGAGGCTAACCAGATGCAGGCAGGGTCCAGGTTCTCAGTCAAAGAACCAGGTTTTCAGCATCCTATGGAACTCCTGTAGAAATGGGGAGGTCATGAAGTGCAGGGGAGTCTGTTCCCAGCTTTGGCTGTGAGGTAGGAGAAGGAGCATCCACCTGTTCTGCAGCATTGAATGCGGGGGTATGGGCCAGCACAAGGGAGGTTGAGAGGAGGTGTCTGGGTTTGTGGAATCCCAGGTAGTAGATGATGTAGGCAAGTCTAGAGTCATGCACAGCCTTGAACGCATGAGTGAGGAGCTTCAACTGACATCTCTTCTGAAGAGGGAGCCAGTGGAGTTTTTTGAGGTGGGTGTGATGTGTGTGCGATGAGGGAGCTCCAGGATGAGTACTGATGTGGCATTCTGCATGGTATGTAGTCTTTGAACTAGGTGGGCCTCGATTTCCATGTAGAGGGTGTTTCCGTAGTCCCATCAACTGGTGACGAAGGCTTGGGTGATTCTGAGGGGGTATTGTCACTGCCAAAAAAGTATGCTCCCAGATCCCACCCTGAGGTTCAGAATAGTCATATTAGTTTGCACAAAAAAACTGAAATGCATTGGAAAAAAACAAGTTTAAAGTGATGTTATAGTTAGATATTGTGAGAAAGTAGCCTCTTTCTAGCCTTGTTACCCCCACTTTTGGCCTGTTTGTGAGTGTATGTCAGGGTGTTTTCACTGTCTCACTGGGATCCTGCTAGCCAGGGCCCAGTGCTCATAGTGAAAACCCTATGTTTTCAGTATGTTTGTTATGTGTCACTGGGACCCTGCTAGTCAGGACCCCAGTGCTCATAAGTTTGTGGCCTATATGTATGTGTTCCCTGTGTAGTGCCTAACTGTCTCACTGAGGCTCTGCTAACCAGAACCTCAGTGGTTATGCTCTCTCATTTCATTCAAATTGTCACTAACAGGCTAGTGACCAATTTTACCAATTTACATTGGCTTACTGGAACACCCTTATAATTCCCTAGTATATGGTACTGAGGTACCCAGGGTATTGGGGTTCCAGGAGATCCCTATGGGCTGCAGCATTTCTTTTGCCACCCATAGGGAGCTCTGACAATTCTTACACAGGCCCGCTACTGCAGCCTGAGTGAAATAACGTCCACGTTATTTCACAGCCATTTTACACTGCACTTAAGTAACTTATAAGTCACCTATATGTCTAACCTTTACCTGGTAAAGGTTAGGTGCAAAGTTACTTAGTGTGAGGGCACCCTGGCACTAGCCAAGGTGCCCCCACATTGTTCAGAGCCAATTCCCTGAACTTTGTGAGTGCGGGGACACCATTACACGCGTGCACTACATATAGGTCACTACCTATATGTAGCTTCACAATGGTAACTCCGAATATGGCCATGTAACATGTCTAAGATCATGGAATTGCCCCCTCTATGCCATCCTGGCATTGTTGGCACAATTCCATGATCCCAGTGGTCTGTAGCACAGACCCTGGTACTGCCAAACTGCCCTTCCTGGGGTTTCACTACAGCTGCTGCTGCTGCCAACCCCTCAGACAGGCATCTGCCCTCCTGGGGTCCAGCCAGGATGGCAGAACAAAGAACTTCCTCTGAGAGAGGGTGTGACACCCTCTCCCTTTGGAAAATGGTGTGAAGGCAGGGGAGGAGTAGCCTCCCCCAGCCTCTGGAAATGCTTTCTTGGGCACAGATGTGCCCAATTCTGCATAAGCCAGTCTACACCGGTTCAGGGACCCCTTAGCCCTGCTCTGGCGCGAAACTGGACAAAGGAAAGGGGAGTGACCACTCCCCTGACCTGCACCTCCCCTGGGAGGTGTCCAGAGCTCCTCCAGTGTGCTCCAGACCTCTGCCATCTTGGAAACAGAGGTGCTGCTGGCACACTGGACTGCTCTGAGTGGCCAGTGCCACCAGGTGACGTCAGAGACTCCTTCTGATAGGCTCCTTCAGGTGTTAGTAGCCTATCCTCTCTCCTAGGTAGCCAAACCCTCTTTTCTGGCTATTTAGGGTCTCTGTCTCTGGGGAAACTTTAGATAACGAATGCAAGAGCTCAGCCGAGTTCCTCTGCATCTCTCTCTTCACCTTCTGCCAAGGAATCGACTGCTGACCGCGCTGAAAGCCTGCAAACCTGCAACATAGTAGCAAAGACGACTACTGCAACTCTGTAACGCTGATCCTGCCGCCTTCTCGACTGTTTTCCTGCTTGTGCATGCTGTGGGGGTAGTCTGCCTCCTCTCTGCACCAGAAGCTCCGAAGAAATCTCCCGTGGGTCGACGGAATCTTCCCCCTGCACCCGCAGGCACCAAAAAGCTGCATTACCGGTCCCTTGGGTCTCCTCTCAGCACGACGAGCGAGGTCCCTCGAATCCAGCAACTCTGTCCAAGTGACCCCCACAGTCCAGTGACTCTTCAGTCCAAGTTTGGTGGAGGTAAGTCCTTGCCTCACCTCGCTGGGCTGCATTGCTGGGAACCGCGACTTTTGCAGCTACTCCGGCCCCTGTGCACTTCCGGCGGAAATCCTTTGTGCACAGCCAAGCCTGGGTCCACGGCACTCTAACCTGCATTGCACGACGTTCTAAGTTGGTCTCCGGCGACGTGGGACTCCTTTGTGCGACTTCGGGTGAGCACCGTTTCACGCATCCTCGTAGTGCCTGTTTCTGGCACTTCTCCGGGTGCTACCTGCTGCTGAGAGGGCTCCTTGTCTTGCTCGACGTCCCTTCTCTCTCCTGGTCCAATTTGCGACCTCCTGGTCCCTCCAGGGCCACAGCAGCGTCCAAAAACGTTAACCGCACGATTTGCAGCTAGCAAGGTTTGTTTGCATTCTTTCGGCAGGAAAACACTTCTGCACGACTCCTCACGGCGAGAGGGATCCGTCCACCAAAGGGGAAGTCTCTAGCCCTTTTCGTTCCTGCAGAAACCTCAGCTTCTTCTGTCTAGTAGAAGCTTCTTTGCACCCGCAGCTGGCATTTCCTGGGCATCTGCCCATCTCCGACTTGCTTGTGACTTTTGGACTTGGTCCCCTTGTTCCACAGGTACCCTAGATTGGAAATCCACAGTTGTTGCATTGTTGGTTTGTGTCTTTCCTGCATTATTCCTCTAACACAACTTCTTTGTCCTTAGGGGAACTTTAGTGCACTTTGCACTCACTTTTCAGGGTCTTGGGGAGGGTTATTTTTCTAACTCTCACTATTTTCTAATAGTCCCAGCGACCCTCTACAAGGTCACATAGGTTTGGGGTCCATTCGTGGTTCACATTCCACTTTTGGAGTATATGGTTTGTGTTGCCCCTATCCCTATGTTTCCCCATTGCATCCTATTGTAACTATACATTGTTCGCACTGTTTTCTAAGACTATACTGCATATTTTTGCTATTGTGTATATATATCTTGTGTATATTTCCTATCCTCTCACTGAGGGTACACTCTGAGATACTTTGGCATATTGTCATAAAAATAAAGTACCTTTATTTTTAGTATAACTGTGCATTGTGTTTTCTTATGATATTGTGCATATGACACTAAGTGGTACTGTAGTAGCTTCACACGTCTCCTAGTTCAGCCTAAGCTGCTCTGCTAAGCTACCATTATCTATCAGCCTAAGCTGCTAGACACCCTATACACTAATAAGGGATAACTGGGCCTGGTGCAAGGTGCAAGTACCCCTTGGTACTCACTACAAGCCAGTCCAGCCTCCTACATTGGTTGTGCAGCGGTGGGATAAGTGCTTTGAGACTACTTACCACTCTTGTCATTGTACTTTTCATAAGAGAAAAATATACAAAACAAGGTCAGTGTATATACACATAGCCAAAAAGTTTTGCATTTCCTCTTTTCACTCTTTTCTAAGTGCTGAAAAGTACTTCTAAACTTTCAAAAAGTTCTTAAAAGTTTAAAAAGTTATTTTTCTGTCTTTCTAAAAAGTTCTAAAAACTTTTTTCTCTTTTTCTATCACTTTAACTCTCTCTAAAAATGTCTGGCACAGGCCAAAATGTTGATCTGTCCAAACTTGCATATGATCACCTTAGCTGGAAAGGAGCAAGGAGTCTCTGCATTGAGAGAGGTTTGAGTGTAGGGAAGAATCCTTCCTTGGAATTGTTACTTAACATGCTTAGAGAACAAGATAAGGCAAGAAGTGCCCCATCTGTTGAAAAAGTAGCTAATGGTTCCCAATCTGATCCAGGGACTCCCCCAGGAAAAGATTCAGGAAATAAACTTCCTAGCCTGCCCATTACTAGACAGTCTAGCATAGTTGGTAATGATGTTGAGTCACACCATACAAATAGTGTTGTCTCACATCATAGCAAAAGCATTTATTCTCACCACAGTGGTACTGATGTTTCTGTTAGCCAAGCTGTTAGGGTGCCCTCTGTAAGGGACAGGTCTCCTTCTGTCCATTCTCACCATACTTCTGTTTCAAGGCATGTCCCTCCCACCCACCCTGATGACAGATTGTTAGAAAGGGAGCTCAATAGATTGAGAGTGGAACAAACCAGACTGAAGCTCAAGAAGCAACAGCTGGATTTGGATAGACAGACTTTAGAAGTAGAGAAGGAGAGACAGAAACTGGGTTTAGAAACCCATGGTGGCAGCAGCAGTATTCCCCATAGTCATCCTGCAAAAGAGCATGATTCCAGGAATCTGCACAAGATAGTTCCCCCTTATAAGGAGGGGGATGACATTAACAAGTGGTTTGCTGCACTTGAGAGGGCCTGTGCTGTACAGGATGTCCCTCAAAGGCAGTGGGCTGCTATCCTATGGCTATCATTTAGTGGAAAAGGTAGGGATAGGCTCCTTACTGTAAAAGAAAATGAAGCTAATGATTACAAAGTTCTTAAGAATGCACTCCTGGATGGTTATGGCTTAACCACTGAACAATACAGGATAAAGTTCAGAGAGACCAAAAAGGAGTCTTCACAAGACTGGGTTGATTTCATTGACCATTCAGTGAAGGCCTTGGAGGGGTGGTTACATGGCAGTAAAGTTACTGATTATGAAAGCCTGTATAACACAACCCTGAGAGAGCATATACTTAATAATTGTGTGTCTGATTTGTTGCACCAGTACCTGGTAGACTCTGATCTGACCTCTCCCCAAGAATTGGGAAAGAAGGCAGACAAATGGGTCAGAACAAGGGTGAACAGAAAAGTTCATACAGGGGGTGACAAAGATGGCAATAAGAAGAAAGATGGTGAAAAATCTCAAGATAAGCATGGGGATAAGGGTAAAACCAAAGATCCCACTTCAAATCTTAAACACTCTTCAGAGGGTGGGGATAAAACAAATTCTTCCTCTTCTTCCCAACCTGCACACATTAAAAAGCCTTGGTGCTTTGTGTGTAAAAACAGAGGCCATAGGCCAGGGGATAAGTCCTGTCCAGGTAAACCCCCTGAGCCTACCACCACTAATACATCAAGCTCTAGTGCCCCTAGCAGTAGTGGTACTAGTGGTGGGACTGCTGGCAACAGTCAAGTTAAGGGTGTAGTTGGGTTCACTTTTGGGTCCATAGTAGAAACTGGGGAAGTCACTCCCAAGACAGTTTCTGTCACACCTAGTGGCATTGGCCTTGCCACACTGGCTGCTTGTCCCCTTACAATGGATAAGTACAGGCAGACAGTTTCAATAAATGGTGTTGAGGCCTTGGCCTACAGGGACACAGGTGCCAGTATCACTTTGGTGACTGAAAACCTAGTGCACCCTGATCAACACATCATTGGACAACAGTATAAAATTATTGATGTCCATAACTCCACTAAGTTTCTTCCCTTAGCTATAATTCAGTTTAGTTGGGGTGGAGTCACTGGCCCTAAGCAGGTGGTGGTATCACCTAGCTTACCTGTAGATTGTCTCTTAGGTAATGACCTAGAGGCCTCAGGTTGGGCTGATGTAGAGTTTTATGCCCATGCAGCCATGCTGGGCATCCCAGAGGAATTGTTCCCTCTCATTTCTACTGAAATGAAAAAGCAAAGGAGAGAAGGCCTGAAAACTCAGGATCCCTCTCCATCAACAGGTAAAAAGGGTATCACAGTATCCCCTAACCACCCTACCATTCAGGATAGCATTCCTGTGGTGGGAGAAACCTCTCCTGGGGTGGCACCTGTTCCAAGGGAATCATCAGTTGGCAAAACTGTACTCCCTGAGGTAGAAGTACCTCTCTGTGGGATAACTAACATTGGTGAGAAAAAGAGCACCATTTTAGTTAACATGGAGCATCCCTCCAACCCTCCCAGAGAAACTTTAGTGCAGAAACCCTGCACTGCCTCACAACACTTAGGACAGCATCCCTGCCCTAGTGTGGAGCTCATAGGACAGCATCCCTGCCCTGCTCCAACTCAAGAGAAACAGCATCCCTGTTCTCTCTTCCAGCCATATGGACAAAGTTTTTGCCCAGCTATGGCTTTTCTGAGACAGCATCCCTGTCTGGCATTTCCATCATTACAAATAGGTTCATTGGACAATTCCCACTGCTCTAAACTAAAACTTACTGATAGAAACTCTGAAAATACATCTTCACATTGTTGCTTAGCTAAAAAACTTCAAACAGGGTGGTTTACATCCCTACAGGGAAGTAACCATATAGTGGATGATAAAGGGAGTAACCAGTCTATTGCAGAGCTACTCTCTACTTATCACCACTTAGACAATAAAGTCTCAACTGGCCAAGGTTAGCCTTATTGTCCTTCGTTTGGGGGGGGGTTGTGTGAGAAAGTAGCCTCTTTCTAGCCTTGTTACCCCCACTTTTGGCCTGTTTGTGAGTGTATGTCAGGGTGTTTTCACTGTCTCACTGGGATCCTGCTAGCCAGGGCCCAGTGCTCATAGTGAAAACCCTATGTTTTCAGTATGTTTGTTATGTGTCACTGGGACCCTGCTAGTCAGGACCCCAGTGCTCATAA
This sequence comes from Pleurodeles waltl, assembly GCF_031143425.1. Classification (NCBI taxonomy): domain Eukaryota; kingdom Metazoa; phylum Chordata; class Amphibia; order Caudata; family Salamandridae; genus Pleurodeles; species Pleurodeles waltl. The sequence goes on along the minus strand of NC_090448.1, from coordinate 415,006,101 downwards.
GTTTGTGGCCTATATGTATGTGTTACCTGTGTAGTGCCTAACTGTCTCACTGAGGCTCTGCTAACCAGAACCTCAGTGGTTATGCTCTCTCATTTCATTCAAATTGTCACTAACAGGCTAGTGACCAATTTTACCAATTTACATTGGCTTACTGGAACACCCTTATAATTCCCTAGTATATGGTACTGAGGTACCCAGGGTATTGGGGTTCCAGGAGATCCCTATGGGCTGCAGCATTTCTTTTGCCACTCATAGGGAGCTCTGACAATTCTTACACAGGCCCGCCACTGCAGCCTGAGTGAAATAACGTCCACGTTATTTCACAGCCATTTTACACTGCACTTAAGTAACTTATAAGTCACCTATATGTCTAACCTTTACCTGGTAAAGGTTAGGTGCAAAGTTACTTAGTGTGAGGGCACCCTGGCACTAGCCAAGGTGCCCCCACATTGTTCAGAGCCAATTCCCTGAACTTTGTGAGTGCGGGGACACCATTACACGCGTGCACTACATATAGGTCACTACCTATATGTAGCTTCACAATGGTAACTCCGAATATGGCCATGTAACATGTCTAAGATCATGGAATTGCCCCCTCTATGCCATCCTGGCATTGTTGGCACAATTCCATGATCCCAGTGGTCTGTAGCACAGACCCTGGTACTGCCAAACTGCCCTTCCTGGGGTTTCACTACAGCTGCTGCTGCTGCCAACCCCTCAGACAGGCATCTGCCCTCCTGGGGTCCAGCCAGGATGGCAGAACAAAGAACTTCCTCTGAGAGAGGGTGTGACACCCTCTCCCTTTGGAAAATGGTGTGAAGGCAGGGGAGGAGTAGCCTCCCCCAGCCTCTGGAAATGCTTTCTTGGGCACAGATGTGCCCAATTCTGCATAAGCCAGTCTACACCGGTTCAGGGACCCCTTAGCCCTGCTTTGGCGCGAAACTGGACAAAGGAAAGGGGAGTGACCACTCCCCTGACCTGCACCTCCCCTGGGAGGTGTCCAGAGCTCCTCCAGTGTGCTCCAGACCTCTGCCATCTTGGAAACAGAGGTGCTGCTGGCACACTGGACTGCTCTGAGTGGCCAGTGCCACCAGGTGACGTCAGAGACTCCTTCTGATAGGCTCCTTCAGGTGTTAGTAGCCTATCCTCTCTCCTAGGTAGCCAAACCCTCTTTTCTGGCTATTTAGGGTCTCTGTCTCTGGGGAAACTTTAGATAACGAATGCAAGAGCTCAGCCGAGTTCCTCTGCATCTCTCTCTTCACCTTCTGCCAAGGAATCGACTGCTGACCGCGCTGGAAGCCTGCAAACCTGCAACATAGTAGCAAAGACGACTACTGCAACTCTGTAACGCTGATCCTGCCGCCTTCTCGACTGTTTTCCTGCTTGTGCATGCTGTGGGGGTAGTCTGCCTCCTCTCTGCACCAGAAGCTCCGAAGAAATCTCCCGTGGGTCGACGGAATCTTCCCCCTGCACCCGCAGGCACCAAAAAGCTGCATTACCGGTCCCTTGGGTCTCCTCTCAGCACGACGAGCGAGGTCCCTCGAATCCAGCAACTCTGTCCAAGTGACCCCCACAGTCCAGTGACTCTTCAGTCCAAGTTTGGGGGAGGTAAGTCCTTGCCTCACCTCGCTGGGCTGCATTGCTGGGAACCGCGACTTTTGCAGCTACTCCGGCCCCTGTGCATTTCCGGCGGAAATCCTTTGTGCACAGCCAAGCCTGGGTCCACGGCACTCTAACCTGCATTGCACGACGTTCTAAGTTGGTCTCCGGCGACGTGGGACTCCTTTGTGCGACTTCGGGTGAGCACCGTTTCACGCATCCTCGTAGTGCCTGTTTCTGGCACTTCTCCGGGTGCTACCTGCTGCTGAGAGGGCTCCTTGTCTTGCTCGACGTCCCCTCTCTCTCCTGGTCCAATTTGCGACCTCCTGGTCCCTCCAGGGCCACAGCAGCGTCCAAAAACGCTAACCGCACGATGTGCAGCTAGCAAGGCTTGTTGGCATTCTTTCGGCGGGAAAACCCTTCTGCACGACTCCTCAAGGCGAGAGGGATCCGTCCACCAAAGGGGAAGTCTCTAGCCCTTTTCGTTCCTGCAGAAACCTCAGCTTCTTCTGTCTAGTAGAAGCTTCTTTGCACCCGCAGCTGGCATTTCCTGGGCATCTGCCCATCTCCGACTTGCTTGTGACTTTTGGACTTGGTCCCCTTGTTCCACAGGTACCCTAGATTGGAAATCCACAGTTGTTGCATTGTTGGTTTGTGTCTTTCCTGCATTATTCCTCTAACACAACTTCTTTGTCCTTAGGGGAACTTTAGTGCACTTTGCACTCACTTTTCAGGGTCTTGGGGAGGGTTATTTTTCTAACTCTCACTATTTTCTAATAGTCCCAGCGACCCTCTACAAGGTCACATAGGTTTGGGGTCCATTCGTGGTTCACATTCCACTTTTGGAGTATATGGTTTGTGTTGCCCCTATCCCTATGTTTCCCCATTGCATCCTATTGTAACTATACATTGTTTGCACTGTTTTCTAAGACTATACTGCATATTTTTGCTATTGTGTATATATATCTTGTGTATATTTCCTATCCTCTCACTGAGGGTACACTCTGAGATACTTTGGCATATTGTCATAAAAATAAAGTACCTTTATTTTTAGTATAACTGTGTATTGTGTTTTCTTATGATATTGTGCATATGACACTAAGTGGTACTGTAGTAGCTTCACACGTCTCCTAGTTCAGCCTAAGCTGCTCTGCTAAGCTACCATTATCTATCAGCCTAAGCTGCTAGACACCCTATACACTAATAAGGGATAACTGGGCCTGGTGCAAGGTGCAAGTACCCCTTGGTACTCACTACAAGCCAGTCCAGCCTCCTACAGATATGGTAAAAAGATTCTAGATCAAGCTAAAAAAAAACTCTAGAAATTGACTCAAAAAACAAAGGTTATAGTTAGGTGGCAATGTCAAACAAAATATCACAATTGCTGGTACTGACAATTAACCACTATGCTCCTGTTCAATGTACATAAAGCCACACACAATCCTATTTCACTAGTTTTCTTTTTAGAAACTATGATAGGTGAAACCCATTGGGAAGAATTATTTGGCACAATGATACCATCAGAACACGTCCTTTAGAACCACCTTCAAATCATCTCTAACACTAATCAGTACATTCCTCATGTTGTGAACAAATGGTTAGGTTCCAGGCTTGAGTTTGATATGGTGTTCAAACCCCTTTACTTCTCCCACTTGCCTTCTGAAAATACTTTCATGATTTTTCAAAATGTGTTAATTTTTCTTTTTATAGTTATCCACTATGGTAGCTATGGGCATTTGTTCACTCTTGCTTTCTTCATAATACTCAATATGTAAATTTCCAAGCACTATTTGATTTTTCTGCCCTGGGCACCAAGTGTTGCCCTATCTTTGCTGAATCTTGCCTCCGACAATACTCTTGCCCTTCATAGCAACATAAACTTTGGTTTTAACCATTTTACCTAAACACTCCAATTGTGACGTGAAATACCACAGCATATCAATTTCCTTTTCCCCAAATGCCTTGGAGTTTCACATCCTTCCATTTGTCATAAAAGGTAGAATCTCTCAAAATTGTAATTGGAGACCCTAAATGTGCCATTACAGACAGAGTTGGGCCTCCAGTGCTTGCTTCCACCGATGGTCCTTTCAACAAAGTGTTACCTGTAATTGAGTTGCAATCAATTGTTATAACAACATTGTTAAGTTTTTCAGGTACTTTCACACTGTTAATTTTTATGTTATTTCTGTTAGATCTACACACCTCCTGAAAGTTCCCAATATTTTACGTGACAAACCTGTTTTCCAATAGATGGACAGTTTGAATTTTAGCCTATGTGATTTTTTGAACCACATCTATAACACAATACATTAGACTTTTTTGTATAATTCTTCCTTCCTTTGCTTCTCATATTGACTACACATATTTCCTCTTTCCTGGTATCTAAATCAGTCTGATCAGTGACCAACTTGTTGACAGGTACACCGGTATTAAGTGCTTTGGATGAAATCATAGAGCGCTCGATAACCCCCTTTGCAAATCGATGACTTCCGTAAGAGTTGGATTGTGACATGCTAATAATCTTTCTTGTATCTTCTTTAAAAAACTGTTTAACACAAATTGGTCACAGATATATACATTAATGTTGACTCCAAACTCACAAGTGCCCACAAAAATTCTTAACGCCTATATAGATTCCTCTACAGTTTCTTAGGCATGCTGACTTTGTTTAAAACAAATCTAAACCTTTCTAGCATAACACTTGGTTCATCCGAATAATGTTTCCTTGACGACCTTTCTATGGCTTCTTTATATTGATCCCAATCATCTTCCCTGTCTGCGCATGAGGAGCCATTATAGGTGGTAAGTTGTCAAAGACTTCCTGAGCAGCGTGACCCAAACTGTCAAATAACAATGTCAATTTGCCACCAGGTGAGTAACCAATAGCATCTATCGCAACTAAATAATTTTCAAAAAGTCTGAACCATTGTTTCCACTTCTCCAGTGGTTTACCAGGGTTTTGAAGAAAAGGAGGTGGCTGCCCAAGCTGATGAAAATGTGAAGCCATAGCTTGCAAACAAAAAGTGTAACCAACGCTATTTAAGAAGTTCAAAGCAAAAACACAAGAAAATGACTCAATTGTATCATGAAGAAAATTACCATGTGCTGACTACCTCTTCCACAGGCATAGTTTATGTCCTTTGACAGCAACCACCATTAAATCCTGCTTGAGGTGTTTCCTGAGTGGACAAAACACTCCAGTGCACTGGAGCACAAACTTGGGAAACCCCAACATGCCTGACGAGTGGCATAGCATGCTACGTTCAAACGTCTCAGCGTTCACAGAGCATAATGCGGATTCTCGCATACAGTAAGACGAGCGCGTCTGAGATCGTGGGCTGCACATGTGAATCTTGTGGTCACATTGAAATGTTGCATGTGCATGGCAAAGTGACGTGATCTCAAGCTCGCGTGGGCTGATACCAATGTTTTTTAAAGTACTTTGGGCTCGTAGGGCAGAGGTCTTCAATCTGGGAGTCGGGACACCCAGGGGGGCCGTGGAGACCTGGAAAGGGGGTCGCACATTCCCCTAGCTGATCCTTAAAATGCCTCAGCTGAACTTTAATTTGAGTCTCCTGTGCTGTGAAAGCCGCACAGACAGCTAAGGAGACTTTCAGCCCAGGGCTTCTGCTTCCTGAATGAAAAGCAAATGTGCTCTACGAGCTGATCTGCAAATGTAAAGGGTGCATGGGAGCAGCTTTAAATGATCAAAGCTTTGTGAGGACAAACATTTTTTTTTTTTGAGGGGTAGTGCGAAGAATTAACAACTGAGCTGTGAAGTGCATGCTTTTAATTGTAATTGTATTTCAACAGTGCTCACTTCACCTGGAGGTGTTGAAGGGACAGCTATTAAAAAAAGAGGTATTGCATTTGCTCTATTACTTAAATCCACATTTTGGAAGCACCGTTTTATAATAAACCTTTTTGTAGTGGCCTATATTATACTGTGTGCAATGCAAGTATAAAATAATGCCCTTTTATATATTCACAGTGCTTTCTGTCACAGGCTGTGACCTCATGGCACTAAAAATACACAAGTCACTATTCTCAACTGTACTAACAAAGATTTAGTTCTGTTGCTCTCCGGTTAAACACAGACCTCTGCAGTGCATTAACTAATAGAGGTTTCATAATGCACTACAGTGCATTTCCCAATGAGTAACAACTTTATTTGATTTATTTTTCATTTCAGATGGCTATTATTTTATATGTAGCTACCTGGCTGTGAAAGACTTAAAAAAAATTAGAGAATATTTTGGGTTTATTTATGAGAGGCTTGCGCTGCTGGAGCATCACTTTTTTTTATGCTCCAGCATCACAAGCCTCTCAATCGTACTTATGAGCTGACTCAAAGCCACCCTGAGCGGATTGAATGGCCTTGTTGATATGGAGTAAGGCAAGACAGTGCAAGTCGCTGCATTGCCTTACTTTGCGTCAAGGACGCGTTTCACAGGCGTAGTGGTGGGTGTTCCTATGCAACACAGATGGATTTTGACACTGCCCCAGATTTACAAAATCACGTAAACTGGGGCAGTGCCAAAACCTTACGCCTCCCCAGAGCAGGCATAATGAGGAGAAATGTTTTAATTTCTCCTTGTTTTTTTCTCTTTCCATGTGTGCTGCTATCTGCCACACATGTAGAAAGAGGTACAATGACTTTCTGGATTGTTTTTGTGCAGGAAGGTGCCCCTTCCTGCACAAATACAATCCTGCCTATGTTGGCACTAGGCAGCAATTGTGCGCCAGCGCAGGGGGAAAGGACAGAAATGTACTGTATTTCATAAATACAGTCCATTCCTGCCCTTTTGTATTTAGAATGTGGAAGTGTAGCAAGAAGACTTGCAGCTCTGCCCCATGTCAATTCCTAATAAATGAGGACCTTTGTTTTTATCCACACCCTTGACCACGCCCCCACACTCACCGATTTTTGATTTGCTAGACACTGTTTAATATTATTTCCTCACAGTAAAAATGATTTGCTGTGCGAAATTGGGATGTTTATTATTGTTGATGATGAGGAGTACCATGTTCTAGAAATTTTTATCAGGAGGGGGTCCTTACACCTACATTTTTTTAAGAGGGGGTCCCGGCATCAAAAAGTTTGAAGACCTCTGTCGTAGGGCGAAGTATGCTGTCCTAGTATGTACGTGCCTTCGAGCGGGACATAGATTTTGAAAAACGTCGCTCCAGGCAGCTCTTCACCTGAAGAATTACCACCAGCTCATCCCTGCATGCCGTATGCTGACAGGCGTCTGTGGGCACTACTACAGTTTTTCTCATTACCAACATGTAAGAGAGAGAGAAATCGAACTGATAGTGCAGATGAAGGTGAGTCTTTATTTCCAAGAATAAATTCCCATGACACATAACACGTTTAGTGCACCCTAGAGTCAAGCAGCAACTGAAACACCCTTCGCTGACCGGAACTTGGGCTCACATTCTTTACAAAGAACAGATGACCTCAAGACCACTTCTTTAAATATACACAATAACATAACATTACAACAGCTGCGCAGTTAGTCTTCAGTTGTATACCACGCAAGACAGGTTACTAGACAAAAATTCAGGTAGTTAACGGGACGCAAGCGCAGAAGAGAGAGCCGCTACTACTTTTCACTCTCCACCGACCTGTGTGGCTCAGCGTGGAGGTGTGTGCCTGGTGCCATCCACTACTTGTCATGTCTTCTTCGTTCTACTGCAGCTTGGCCCTATCTCAGCAGTGTGGTTATCAGTACAGGGAATGATGGAGGGATTTCATCAACAGGTATTCACTGGTACTTGAAGTTGCGTCTGCGCACAAAGTAGGCATTCCACACAATTTCTCATATTCTGCACAGATTCCAAGTAGTAGACACGATGAGCCTTTTCACTCACAGAGATGTCAAAGAGGATGCAGGTCCATTCCATAACAGCTGCCACATCTGACAATTCCATGCCCTAATGCACTGGCTTCTATTACCAAGCATTGGTGAGATGCAGCTAAGCTGATAGTTGTGCATAATGTGAGCCGGGCCTGCTCAACTAAGGGAGGGTGTACATTCACTTGCATTCTGGGAGAAAGACATAGGGGCATATTTATACTTGTTTTGAGCCGAATTTGCGCCATTTTTCTGATGCAAATTCAGTGCAAAACTAACTCCATATTTATACTTTGGTGTTAGACCTGTCTAGCGCTAAATTTATGGAGTTAAAGTAATTTTTTGGACGTGGAAACCTACTTTGTGTCAATGAGATGCAAAGTAGGTGTTCCTGTGCAAAAAATAACTCTATAGCCTTAGCGCCATATTTATACCCTCGTGCTAAAATCATGCACGGAGGGAGGAGGGGTCAAATAATGTTGCAAAGCGAACTTTGCACCATTATTTAACGCTTGGATCAGGGCAGGGGTTGGGGGACCTGTGGGCCTATTTCCATGGTAGAACACCATGGAATAAGCCCACAGGTGCCCTGCCCAGGGTCACCCTCACCCACACCAGAGGGACAGCGGAGGATGGGGGACCCCATCCTAGGTAAGTATAGGTAAGTAAAGGTAAGTATTTTATTTTTATTTTTAAGTGCCATTGGGGCCCTGAAATGGCCCCCCCTACATGCACTGGGTGCAGTGGCCATGCCCAGGGGGCCCTGGTCCTCTGTGCTGGCCATTGGGGTGGTGGGCATGACTCCTGTCTTTTTTAAGACAGGAGTCATGTGGTATGGATGGTTTTGCATCAGAAAAAGACGCCAGGCTGGTTAGTGTTTTTTTTTTTTTTTTTTTACTCTAACCTGCCTAATGTCATTTTTTGGTGCAAAACCCCCTTCTTCCATACCGCCAGCCCCACCTGGCTAACGTCATTTTTTTTTAACTCCAGCCTACCCATTGCACCCGGCTGGTGCTCAGAAATGGTGCAAGCCGGTGCTAAACATTTTGGTGCAAATATGCATTTGTGCAGTTTTGCACCAAAAAGTTTAAATCAGGGCCATAGTGGCTCAGGGATGCCGAGCTTTTATGCAGTACTGGCGGGTCCCTTGGAGCTACACCTGCCCCAGGCCTGGGTCACCCTTTTTTCACCTTTTACTACTAGCCTGTCCCTAGCCTCTGCATGAATAGTTATTGTATCCCTAACAGGTGTCGTTAATGCATCTCAAATATATATGTTACTCCATCAGCAGAGTAAGGCACAGGCGCTGGAAAGAGTGGTGTGGGGGGTGGTGCTGAAGCAACCAAAAAATAACCATACCAGAGTTCAGAAGGTGAATGAGCAATAAAGATGCATTTAAAATTGTTTTCAACTTATCACAGAGGTCACGTTAGGCTCCGTGTTCTGATAAATTGCAGTTAGGGCTTGTAAAATGGTGTTACTTAAAATATGGAAAAAGGAGAAGGCCCACTTTTGCTAATGCATGAATTAGGAGGAAAATGTGCAGAATCGTACATGATCAGAGAAGAATACAGTCCCAGAATGCTCATGACATCCAAATAGAGAGCTCAGGACAGGAAGCATGGAGGCAAGACAAGGACAAGCAGAAACATTTATTCATAATGCAGCTGGAAGTAGAAGGCCACAGAAAACTTGAGTCATAATTTGATAACACACACACACACACACACAGGGAGGGCGCACATTCCAATCCATGTTCACAAGGGAAGGATACACCATGGTGGTTTTAGAAAGGGAACACAATAAGCTTTGATGCTTGAAGGCCAGCAGCGGTGCAAGGGAGGCCAGACAGAAACGTTTGCAAGTGTAGAGTTAGTTGAAGGATAAAGTACTGATAGGCTTCAAAACGTGAGATAAAAGATATTGCGGTGTAGTAAGAAATGTGCTCATGACAGATGTGTAACCTTCGCTTTTCTGTAAATGCGTAATTAGATGCTTTCTCAAGGAGAAATGTGGCTTTATGCTAACGTAGGTAGAGATACAATGTACCAAGCAAGCGCTTAAATCAAAATGCATGACAAGTGATAAGACGCATTCAATGTATCGTGAAAATATAAAAGAGGCTGTTTGTACTGACAAAGTTGAGTGCGGTATCAGTCACAGAGCTGTGCTGCCCTCCCGCCCGTTATTCATAAATGCTCATATTATTTGCCAAACAGAGTTGTGTCGTTCTTTCATTTCCTGACCCTACAACATCTGGCGAGCCAGCCAGGAGCTATCTTCTCTTTCCCGGACTGCAGCTGAAGGAGGCACCGCCTGCACTGCTTGAATAGAACACTACGCACAACAAAAACAGGTGAGCTTACACCTGCCTATTCAAACAGGCAGTCAGGAATTCCAGATGTTGCTGTCCTAAAGGGTGGAGAAAGGTTGTGCTTTGTACCTTATTATTTTTTAATTGCATGATTCCTTTTGGCAAGTATAATATGACAAAATGCATGCAGGATTTATGTGGGGTTTAAATGCAATGTTATGTTGTTATGCTAAAAATTAACTGTGATTTCCCGGTCAGGCCGGAAGACTAGCTATGTTGTGCTGCGGCGGCCCGCCGCATCTCCCGGCCGGGCCGCGGGGGAAGCCACGGCCCGTGTCAAAGGTCGCGGGGCCCGCGGCGGCCCTTTTCTCCAGCTGCGTGCTGTTTTCTGGATGCGGCGAGGCCGAGGCCCAGAATTGGGCATCGGTCCTCGCCACGCACAGCGCGCGGCGCAAGTATTGTTGTGGGGTGTCTGCGCCCCCCCTCCCCAGCATCACTTACTGGTTACACGTTTTCAGGGCCTTCCTTTTCCTCCTGCATGGTTTTTGAGCCATGCCTTCTCCTTCCCAGCATGCCTTGCACCTCCCTTTTCCCTGCATGCATCTGTTCCCTTTTTTACTATGGTATATTTTCCTATCTCTTGCTATAGCCCCTTCCTAATCCAAGATGGTGGTGTTACTTCTTCCTGTCCATCACTTCCTGTCTAGGGGTATATAAGGGGAATCATTTCTTCTTCTCATTGTGTTGCAACACTTCTGCTGTGGTGGTCACGCTCCGGCTGGTCTTCACTTGGACGCCACTTGTTCCTGTTCTGTCTTCAGCCTTCCAGTATTTCCAGGCTCCTGAGTGCTAATTCCTTGTGTCCTCCTTCTGTTCCAGGGAGTTCCTGTTGGAGGTTTTTTCCCCTTGGGGTTTTTCCTCTGGGACTCCTTCTGGAGGGCACGGACTGTGGTGGCGTACTATTGTCAGCAGCACCGTGGCTACCGGAAGGGGTCGCCCCTACCTCGGTCAGAGCAGGACTTGCAGGAACCGGGGCCGCACACCATCCCTCTCCGATACAGACGGTAAGCCCAGGGTGAATCGTGACTGATTGCAACGCCCAAAACTTCAGTCGCTGACCGAAACCATGGAGAATCCCGTGATGAGTACGGAACCAACAAGTCAAACCTTGCTCCTGACTATCCAACTACAAGCCCAAGAACTCCAACAGCTACGAACCGAAAATACGGCTTTCCGACAAGCCCTAGCCTCTAGAGCCACTGATGTCCTTACTATCTCTGCAACCATACCTCGCTTCTATGGGGATCCTAACAAATTTTGAGAATTCCTAGATGCCTTGACAGTCTATTTCGCATTCCGTCCTTCACAGTTCATGCAAGATAAAACTAAGGTTGGATATTTGATCAGCGCTCTATCTGGCCCGGCCTTAGCCTGGGCAACCCCCTTGGTGACAGGCAATGATCCCAGCCTGTCTAACTATTCAGCCTTATCGCTGCCTATAAGCAAATGTTTGAGCGTCCTGGACTTGAATCTTCGGCAGAAGAAGCTCTATGCGATATTCAACAAGGAAATCAGGATGTTCTACAATACATCACACGGTTTAGACAATTGGCAGCTGAGACTTCTTGGGTGGAGCGTACCTTGGTGACCCTGTTTCGCAGGGGTCTTCGGGATGACATCAAAGATGAACTAGTGCACTCTGCCAGAGTGAAGAATCTCAAGGGTTTAATGGATTTGACACTTGCGATAGTATATCGTCTAAATGAGCGAAGAGTGGAGAAGAAAAGGAATCGTATACCATCACTCTCAATGACCTCCTGCGCCATTCCTCATCGTTCCGAGGAGACTCGTTCTGAACCTAAAGGATCTACTGATGAGGAGCCTATGCAAATTGATATGGCGCGTGGGCCCTTATCAACTAGTGAGCGTGAAAACAGGCGACGAAAAGGACTTTGCCTTTACTGTGGTGCTTCTGGTCATCTACTTCGTACCTGTCCCATCCGTCCAGCCAAGCCCTTGGGAAACACCAGCTCCCATCCTCTGTGAGAAGGGTGAGGACGGGATATTCCAAGATACCTTCCATCTGTTCCTCCAGAGAAGAAATAACTGCTCTTTTCCTCTTACCCGTCACATTACAATTAACAGATGGCCGTGAAGAAAGAGCACTGGCCTTGTTGGATTGTGGAGCCAGTGGTATCTATCTAGACGAAACCTGGGCCATGGAAAGACAGATTCCTCAGATACCCAAGGACGTACCAGAACAAGTCCACACAGTGGATGGTTCCCTCCTAGCCTCGGGACCTGTCAGGCATACCACTCCTACATTATGTCTGCATTTCGGGAAACATCAAGAAAACATTTCCTTCGACTTGATATCCTCACTGCATCACGTAATGATTCTGGGGATTCCATGGCTAACCCGGCATAATCCCTACATTAATTGGGAAACTAGAACCATTTCTCTTTCCTCCCACTTTTGCCAACAGCATTGTTATTTAGCAGGAACCTATTGGTCCCCGAAGAGTATCTTACTAACACCACCTAAAGTGGGATGTTCCATCAACATTCTACAAGGAGTACCCAGACATTATCTGGAATATGCCGATGTATTCCAGAAACCAGAAAGGCCAGTACTGCCACCTCATAGGGAATACGATTGCGCCATTCCTCTGGAATCAGATGCCGTGGTTCCTTTTGGGCGAATGTATTCTCTAACCGAGCCTGAGAAAAAGATCCTCAAGGAATATCTAGAGGAAAATGTACAAAGTGGTCTGATTGCCCCTTCCTCTTCACCTGCAAGGGCTCCCCTCTTTTTCGTTCCAAAGAAGACGAAAGATTTACGTTCTTGTATAGACTTTCGCGGATTGAATAAAATCACTACTAAGGACCGCTACCCTCTGCCTCTTATTAAGGATATCTTAGAAGCCATCAGAGGAGCTAAGAAATTCACCAAGTTAGATCTGAGGGGAGCATACCATCTTTTAATGATAAAAGAAGGTGATGAATGGAAGACCGCCTTCAGAACACCTTTCGGCCATTATGAATATCGGGTGATGCCCTTTGGACAAACCAATGCTCCCTCCATCTTTCAGAGATTTATGGACGCTATTTTTTCTGATCTCCTACACCAGACAGTGGTCGTCTATCTGGATGACATTCTGATATTCTCTGTTCACCCAGAACAACACACTAAACATGTACTCCAAGTATTAGAAAGGCTTAGACAACATCATCTATTCTGCAAGCCTGAAAAATGCGAATTTGACCAAACTGAAGTAAAATACTTGGGGTATTGCATCAACCAAGTAGCTGTTGCCATGGATTCAGACAAGATCCAAGCCATTCTGGATTGGCCATCCCCCTCCTCCATCAAGGAAACTCAGTGTTTTTTAGGATTGGCCAATTTCTATCCTCAGTTTATAGCCGACTTTGCCAAGCGAACCAGTTATATTACACAAACCCTTAAGAAAGAAAGTCTACTGAAGGGTTTTTGTTGGACCCAAGACGCTGAATCCGCCTTTCAAGAGTTAAAAAATGCCTTAATTCAAGCTCCCATTCTAGGGCATCCAGACACCACCAAACAGTTCATTGTCGTCACAGACGCCTCAGAAAGAGCAATCGGGGCTGCTTTGCTACAAAACCAAGATGATGATGGGTTAGAGCACCCCGTATTTTATCTTTCACACATACTATCCGAATCCAAACGTAACTATTCGGTTTTAGAACAAGAACTACTCGCCTTGAAGACAGCTTGCACTGAATGGAGACACTTTCTTATGGGATCAAAATAACCTTTTGAGGCACGGACAGATCATCGGAATTTACAGTGTTTGAGAAACTTTCAATGCCAAAATAGTCAGCAGGCTCGATGGGCTTTCTTTTTTAGTCAATATGATTTTTACATCACATATATCCCTGGTTCCCAAAATATTTTGGCAGATGCCCTATCCCGCCGCTACCCTGAGTGTAGTGATTCTCCTGTGCAAAACCTATTTGAAAATAATAGGATCATTGGGTTGGTACAATCATTCCTAGACAAAGTTAAAACTGAATATTCCAACCTTGAAACAACTGAGATGAACAATTTACGACCACAGCTTCATAAAGATCAGGAATACTCATATCACAAAAAGGCTTTGTTCCTACCTACTAAAATAGTCCAAACAGAGGCCCTATGAATGTGCTAGGATTCTCCCATCGCAGGTCATCGTGGTATGAAGGCTACCCATGAGCTCCTGCTTCGCTCTTTTTGGTGGCCCACACTTAAAACAGACACTGAAAACTATGTGACTTCTTGTCCCATCTGTGCACAAGTCAAAACACCTCGCAATAAACCAGTAGGATTACTCCGTCCTTTACCTGTTCCACCAGGTCTGTGGTACACTATATCCACTGATTTTATGTGCTCTTTGCCTCCTTCGGTTGGGAATCGGGTAATAATGGTAACAATTGACTCCTTCACGAAAATGGCACATTTCACGGCATTAAGGAAACTACCTGCGGCTGAAGAACTAAGTCAAATCTTTATTCAGGAGATCTTTCGGCTTCATGGCCTGCCGCAAGTCATTATCTCAGACCGGGGTCCCCAATACATCTCCCGTTTTTGGAGACAATTTTGTAAGACACTAAGAATAGAGGTGGCTTTATCATCGGGTTTCCATCCCCAAACGAATGGACAGACAGAACGGCTGAATCAAGGCCTTGAACAATACTTACGTAGTTTTTGTAATGCTACGCAGAGTAACTGGTCTACGTACCTACCACTTGCTGAATTCTCATACAACAATTCGGTACACAGTGCCTCGAAAGTCTCTCCTTTTCATTGTTCTTATGGATTCCATCCGAAAGCCTTTCCTATTCCTCTGAAAGAAACATCTACTCTCTTTGCCATTACCTCATATGTCCTGCAACTACGGGGTATCCAAGAGTGTCATACATTCAAATCTTTTAGCCACAAAGACACGCATGAAAAGAATGGCTGATAAGAAACGTTGTAAGGCCCCGCATTATCAGATCAATGATAAAGTCTGGCTTTCCTCTAAATTCTTACCTCTTCGTCTAACCCAAAATAAATTCAAACCCCTATATTATGGTCCATTCCTGATCCTTCAAAAGATCAACCCTGTTCCTGTTCGTCTTCGTTTGCCTCAGACTTGGAAAATACATCCTGTATTCCATGTATCTCAGCTTAAACCTTATGTCCCTGATCCTTTTCGCAGACAATTCACCTGTCCTCCTCCTCAACTGATTGACAACATGCCTGAATACGAGGTCCAGGAAATCTGTGACTCTCGGGTCTTCCGTGGTCGTCTCCAATACCTCATTCATTGGAAGGGCTACCCTATGAGTGAATGCTCCTGGGAAGACGCACCTTCGGTTCATGCCCCTCTTCTGATCCGTCGTTTTTTCCGTCTTTTCCCTCACAAACTTGGGGCCTCGGGGGGGACCTGCTGTTGCGCCGTGGTGGCCCTTTTCTCCGGCCGCGCGCTGTTTTCTGGATGCGGCGAGGCATCCGGTCCTCGCCGCGCACAGCGCGCGGCGCGAGTATTGTTGTGGGGTGTCTGCGCCCCCCCCAGCATCACTTACCGGTTACACGTTTTCAGGGCCTTCCTTTTCCTCCTGCATGGTTTTTGAGCCATGCCTTCTCCTTCCCAGCATGCCTTGCACCTCCCTTTTCCCTGCATGTATCTGTTCCCTTTTTTACTATGATATATTTTCCTATGTCTTGCTATAGCCCCTTCCCAATCCAAGATGGTGGTGTTACTTCTTCCTGTCCATCACTTCCTGTCTAGTGGTATATAAGGGGAATCATTTCTTCTTCTCATTGCATTGCAACACTTCTGCTGTGGTGGTCACGCTCCGGCTGGTCTTCGGCTGGATGCCAGTTGTTCCTGTTCTGTCTTCAGCCTTCCAGTATTTCCAGGCTCCTGAGTGCTAATTCCTTGTGTCCTCCTTCTGTTCCAGGGAGTTCCTGTTGGAGGTTTTTTCCCCTTGGGGTTTTTCCTCTGGGACTCCTTCTGGAGGGCACGGACTGTGGTGGCGTACTATTGTCAGCAACACCGTGGCAACCGGAAGGGGTCGCCCCTACCTCGGTCAGAGCAGGACTTACAGGAACCGGGGCCGCACACCATCCCTCTCCGATACAGACGGTAAGCTAGGGGGTTCAATGCAATGTTTTGTTGGTATGGTTCAAATGAATTGTGATTTCCCGGTTAGACTGGAAGGCTAGCTAGTGCAACAGGCAGCAGTGCATTACCCAGGGGGCACCCCCTGGAATAGACATTCATTTGGGAATTCCTACCAGGTATCCCGATTAGATCCGGAGGGTCAGAGTAGAAATAGTGAGGTGGACCGAGTAACAAGTGTGAAGTCTGACATGGTAAGAGACGGTCTCTTTACCGTTGCCAGTAAACTTTGCTCTGAGTGAGTCAGACGCCCGGTTCACGAAATTCCCAGATTTAGTAACATCTGGAAGGCATCTTTGAGGGAGAGCGACCAAGGCTGAGATATCAGTGGGAGTCTGACATTTAGGTAAGGGGACAACTTAATGGTTGGTGTCAGTTGACTTTGCCCTGAGCACAGTCAGACCCTTGGTTGCAAACCTAAAAAGCGCAACAGTAACAAGTGGATGTATTTCATGAGTAATGAGTAAAAAAAGAGGACAAAAATAGTACAGTGTTTTACAATCATAAGGGTCAGGTTATAGAGAAATGGCAGGTGTCCCCACCAGTTGTCCTGCAGTCAGATATAAGTGAGGAGGAGAGGGTGCGAGATCTCTGCCATATTTTTGACATCCCAATAGACACCCTTAAAGAGTCCCGTAAGTGGGGAATAATTAGTGTAGATAAAAACACAGGGGGGCAGAATAAACAATCCTAAAGTGAGTAAAGGTTGATAATAAATCCCTATGAGTGAGGTTGATGATTCTCTGT
Organism: Pleurodeles waltl; assembly: GCF_031143425.1. NCBI lineage: Eukaryota > Metazoa > Chordata > Amphibia > Caudata > Salamandridae > Pleurodeles > Pleurodeles waltl. The sequence goes on along the minus strand of NC_090448.1, from coordinate 414,989,398 downwards.
GACAGGAAACAGATACCATTGAGTTACAATTAGTATTTAAATGGGCTCACATGCAACCCCCATGCCCATGAAACACCTCGCAGTTTGAAATAATAAAAACAATCACCCCTTATATTAGAGGCTCTTCTTGATGCATTTCTCACAGATATTCGTAATTTCACAACCTTAAACAATGAATGGCTTAACACATCCCCGAGTACCACAAGTAGTTATCTACATACATGACAATGTTATAACACGCATTGCGTCAGGTACTAATCCACTCAGGCCCCCCATAAATTCACCCGCCCCAGACATTACCATAGAAGAGGTGTTACACAGATTGGCGATAAGTATGGCTGACGTTCACCAATACGGTCTCACAACAATATATGTAAAGTCAGGTAATACTGAGTAGGACTATTTCTGCACATCACTGCTTTAGGTCAGTAACAGTGGTAAAGCTAAATACACATTAAGACGAGAGACAAGAGCTGAAAAGAGATACACAGTGCAGCAGTCAGACTGCAAAAGGTACGCATAGGAAACACCTGTCCTGTGGGGACCATGGATACCCCTCTGGACCATATGATAAAAGCGTTCCCTTCAGATAAGAAAAGAATACTAAAATATTGTAAGCAGTGGCACAAAGGCACTGAGGATCATGCTCCACCATATCCAAAAGAAGGGACATTTGATGACGACATAGCTGAACACACACTGACTTACATTCGCTCAACATATAAGAAAAAGAAAAGACAGAAGAGGGACTCTATCGTATCACTATGGCGGGTATTCTGTCATGAAAAAACAAAGGTAAAGTCAACTGCGCCCGAAGAGGTAGTGGCACAAACACAAACAGAACACCCAGGAGAGTCACAAGGGGAGCCCCCACCTTATGGTCTTTGCCCTATCCTGCCAGCTGCAGGGTACCAAGATCCAGTTCGGGTTGAGCCTAAGGAGGAGAGGTTAGAGGCGCAGTGAGCTGAGGCAACCCCACTCCTGTCCCATCAGCTCCCCGAGCCGACCCTGAACAGAGCGGGAGAGACAGGCTAATAAGTGAGTTGCAACACACGGTGAGACAGGCAGAGCAATAGGAGCCTTGCCCCCCTCCGGGGACAATGGACTACAGGGCATGTCATTCTGAGGCTTGGAGACACATCTGCAGACACACTGAGAGAGGCAGCAGAGGAATGAATAGAAGAGGAAGAAGAATGGGAGGGAGATGTAAAGACGCCACAATATGAGGAGCCTCCGGATGGCTCACAGGTCGTAACAGGGGCAGAAGATGGTGAGGATTGGGACAATGGATTTAATAGGAGTGTGCATGAACAAAGGGTTAACAGAAGGTTATACAATTTTCGCCCGCACCCTATACAAGAGTTAGTAATGACAGCAAGGTGGCACAGATACAAAAAGACGGTCGATCCTAAAAACAAGGTCAGAATTGACACCTATAGAGATAATAAAGCACGAGGAGGGTAGCTATTATTGTCACCCTTTCTCAGATAAATTGGCAAGGTGGACTAAAAGAGAAAGAAGGATGCCATGGCCCCGGCAAGGGTCTTTTCAACCCTTTGATTTAGCAACCGCAAAAGATTGCATATGGCAGGAACGGGGTGACCAAGATTGGGACTACCCCTACATGCAAGAATGTCTTGCAGTTTGGGAAAAGTATGCCATAGACAAACCAACTAAAGTGACACACAGTACTAGACCGTAACCAAGGTTAAGTCTCAGGTCAGGAAGCCCTCAACCAATTACTCAGTTGCCCCTTATTTTTAAGGGAGTGCAGGTGTCAACATACGTGCCATGGCCTCAAATGGACAAAGAGAATTTAAAAAGAGCACTACCCCCGCTGTCTGAAGGTGCAGGAAAATGGATAGGATGCTTTGAAAAACATATTGCTGGGGTCAACCTTGCCTTAGGTGATGTCAAAAACCTCCTCAGCTCATCACTGGGAGACAAAGTAAACACAATTTTTGTTACGGCAGGGTTCCTTCAAGTGACATTGATAAATACACAGTTTGCCGGGTCATCTTTTAACAATGTCTGCCAACATGTTTGGGATGCACTCTGACGGACGTATCCAGATAGACCAGACATTGGAGCCCTTATGGCAGAAAGTATAAAGCCAACTGAGGATATTGCAGAATTCTTTACTAGAATGAAAGAATGATGGGTGCAGGAGGTAGGATGCAACTGGGAAAACACTGGAGGAAATGCAATTTTGTTTTATAATGTTTTAAAGCGAGGCCTTCCCACTGATATACAATCAAACTTAGATTGAGTGGTGGGAATAGAGGCTAAACCATGGACCGAAATACAGGCCCACATAATACATTATTTTAAGCAAAAACAAGAAAGAGACAAGGAAAGGGCAGAACAGGCAGAATGGGCCGCAGCGAAGTTGGTGCAACAAAAACTTAAGAAGCCGAGTACAGAAGGGGCACTTGTGACTGCACCACCAATGTCTGTCACAATGCCAGTACAGGTACAGGCCCCAGGAGGACAACCAGTAAGTGATACAAGGAAGGGACAGGGGAGTTTTACAGGAGAGCAAGGGTCAAAACAAGGGAAAAGACAAGGAAGCTATAGGGCAGGACAACAATGTTATTATTGTGGTAAGATGGGCCATTTTGCAAGAGAATGCAGAGCCAGGAAAAATTATGAGAGAGTACAAGGTTGGAATGCCCTGCAGGGGCAGGTGAGGCCTCAACAGATGCAATGGGCGCCCCAGCAGCAAGCAATGCAGGGACCCCCGCTGGCCCCCCAAGCCCAGTGGGTTGCACCCCAAGGGTCAATGTCGCAAGGTGGGCCCCAAGGTGCCAGCAACACTATGGGAGGACAGGCACAGGTCCAGGTGGGAGGGGTAACAGTGCAAGGAGGCAACCCCTTCCATGCATCACCCCAAATGTTCGGGGGAACACCAACTAAAAATTATACCCAATGACAGAGCCCGCAGATGGCCAGTGTGTGTCTGATACTATCGGTAACCCGTAGGTCAGATGAGGAACCTACTGTGACGTTAGCCATAGAAGGTCACCCCTACAGATTTTTAATTGACACTGGAGCCACCAAATCATGTATAAAGGAAGGAACACTACCACTTTCTTGCAACTCCATGGACACACAAGGGTTTTCTGGGGCTGTGAGCATGGTTCCATTCACCAAATCAGTAAGCATGATTGTGGGAGATAAACAAATTGAAGGACCACTACTGTATTCCCCAGAGTCACCAATCTTTTTGGGAGAGACCTAATGAGTAAATTGAACATGACCATCTCTTTCCTGGAGGATGGGTCAGTGGTATGTTACACACCAAGTGTCACACCGAGCAGGATATTGTCCCTCATAGCTCATGAGGAGCTAGGACAACCGGTCAGAGCAGTTCCTGTTGATACAGAGGCTTTTTTGTGTGTTATATATATGCCTTGTTAGCGCACACACCAGCGCTTCAAGGCAAAACAGTGCAGTTACCAAAGGAACTGCTGTTCAGGCCTTACAAGCCTGTGGATCCCATAAAAGAACCTGAAATTATATTGGAAATATCCGCCCTTGAAATAAGATCAGCATATGCCATGCTAATGGCAAATGACAGAAGACAGGAGATGTGGGCATCAATAATATTCACAGATCCTGGGGTTAAATTAAGACATATATCAGACAAAGAAATATTTGATGATTGCCCACTAATTGAGACAGTTGTGTTTGAGATGGACATTGCCATTAGAGTGCAGCTACAATACAGAACAGTGTCCAGACACCCACAAGACAGAACAATAATAGAGAGAGATTTGGCAAAAGTCCCAGAGGTGTTGTGGACAAAGGGTCCATATGATGTGGAACTAATCAAAGGGGCTGAGCCTGTGAAAATTACATTGAAACCTGGAGCAATTCTGCCCAGGATACACCAGTACTCCTTGTCCAAGGGGGCAGAAGAGGGCATCCTCCCTACAATACAAGCATTACTTAAGCAGCGAGTAATATATGAGAGGTCGACACCGTGCAACAACCCGATTTTTCCGATACGCAAGGTAAAGGGGGGTACTTGGAGAATGATTCAGGATTGATGCTCCCTAAACGATGTAGTGATACCAGAATTTCTAGTGGTAACCAACCCATCAGTCATACTAACAAACATTCCTAAAGAAGCCACTTATTTCTCAGGGGTCGATCTGAAGAATGCATTTTTCAGCATTCCACTGCATTCTGACAGCCAATATTTGACTGGATTCATATTTAGTTAGACCCAATACTGCTATCGGTGTCTTCCACAAGGCTTCTGTGAGACTTGGGACAGATAATATCTAAAGATGGGAGGAGGGTGACACCGGACAGAGGAGAGAGCATTAGGAACATGTCTAAGCCCACAACCAGAAAACAAATGCAGACGTTTTTAGGACTCTGCAATTATGTGAGACAGTGGGTATTTGACTACGCCACTCTGACCACACCACTTCTAACTGCATTAAAAGAGTCCTACACAAATGCAAACAAAATAGACTGGACTGACGAAAGGGAGACAGACTTCCGGGAGCTAAAGAGAGCAATCACAAATGCTCCAGTGTTTGGTACACCTGATTATAATAAAACATTCTACCTCTTCTGTCATTGTAATGGAACGACGATGACAGCAGTACTAACTCAAAAGACATCTATGGGACACAAACCAATTGCCTACTACAGTGGGCTGCTAGATCCCGTCACGAAAGGGCATTATCCCTATGAGCAAGCACTGGCTACAGCAGCTTTTGCAGTTCAAAAGAGCACCACCATAGTGATGGGATCACCTTTAACACTGTATGTAGAGCATGCAGTATTCGCTATCTTGCAAAAGAGCAAGAGCACCCTTACAACTCAAAGGGTATCTGGATATGAAGTAATACTTTCAATACCATCCTTGCAAGTGGTACGGTGTCACACAGTTAATCCAGCAATGTTCTTTGCACACCCAGTTTCTGACAATGAACAATTACATGACTGTGCCACTTACACCCCAGAAAAAGAGAGTGAGATAGGAGAAGACCCCATCCCTGGGAGCATGCTGCTCTTTGTCGATGGGTCCTCTTTCATAGATCAGGAGACTGGGATTAGGCACTCAGGAGCAGCCATTGTAAAAGCCGAACATCAGGGATCCTCTGACACCTTACAGATAGTGAGTCAAATACCACTTCCATCCCATTTCTCAGCACAAGCTGCAGAATTAGTGGCCATCATTGAAGCGCTGCAACACGCTGAAGGACTAGAGGTTACCATTTATTCAGATCCAGCATATGTCACCACCACTGTGCATTCTAGCATTCACTGGTGGGAAAGGAGGGGATTTCTTAAATCTGTTGGATCCCCTGTAATGCATAAAGATTTATTGGCGCAATTGATAAAGGCTTTAACTCGGTCATCTAAGGTAGCAGTTATAAAATGTGCAGCACACACCACTCAGCAAGACCTTGTCTCCAGGGGAAACGCCTTGGCAGACTGGACAGCAAAAGAAGCAGCTAAAACATCCCCAAATTATAGTGAACAAGATGAACACACATTAGGGATGATGACAAACAGACAACCGAATTCTACTGAATTACCACCCCCACCGCACCAGGAAGTGATCATTACTTGACCTCTCACCAGATGGTGACAGGACGTCCTATGCCAACTCCTTTAACGATAGCTCGACAGAGGACAGATGCTCAAAAGACAGCTGAGGTTTTAGGACAGGAGATGAGTAGTTATTTATCCCAGTTATTGAAGTCTGTCAAGTTCTTCTCTAAACAGGTGTCACAACAGGAGAAGTGCACCAACGCAGCCCAGCAGACCAGTCCGATTTCCATGGGCCAGCAAGTGTACATCCATAATTTTGTACGACGATGGAGAGACAGCAAGTTCGATGGCCCCTACTTAGTTACCCAGAGCACCCCCACAGCAGTGAAGGTGGAGGGCAGGAAGCCATGGATAAATCTGTCAGACGTTCGATTGGCCCCTACTTCATGTCACGCATCACCATCTTCGCAGGAACTTTTTGAGGAGGGCAAAGAAAAAGACGAAGGACAACGTCCTTCCTAAAGAGGCGAGCGGAGCTCCTATTCAATACTGCTGGTGGACAGTTATGTATTTAAATTTTGTTTTTCTGTTCATGTTTTGTTATGCTAGCAATTACATTTCAATGGTATTTTAGCCCACGCATGGCAATATGTCAGTACACTAAGCGCTTGCAGAGAGAAGTATATAAGTATGAAAACGTATCCCATAATATTCATGTTAGTTTGCTAGACAACATATGGTATCAGCATTTGACAGAGATAGGCATGCAGACTACTAATGAATCATGCTTTGTTTGTTCCCTGATTCCATATGCTAGTGACACAGACAGGCTGCACTCGTCAAAAGAGGTACCCCGAATGTTACTCATGTTTATTCCATTTCTATCTTTGAGCACGGATGCAACCCTTATAGATAAGACAGGGAGCGTTCCAAGTAAACACCACACAATATGAGGAGGAGTTAGCCGATATAACAGATGTCCTGACAGACCGCAAGGAGTTAATAGTGAAGTTAGAAAAAAATGACAGAGACAGGGGTAATGAGGTACAAGAGTAAAAATTGGAAAACTAGAATATTAGAGCAGGGATTCCTGGGAATATCACGACCTTCATTTTTCTTTAAAAACTATTCAGCCACACCTATGCCCCATGATTGTCAGGAGAGGCCATATCTTTGAGTAAATGGATCAGTATACGTCCATGGTCAGTGGTACCATGGTGCAACATTTGGATGTAGAGCTCTCTCTTTATGGATGGGAAATCAGAGTGACAATAGCATGCAGCAAAAATGTCAGGCTATATGGGACGAAAACATATCTAGATTAACTTGGGTAGAAATGCCATCCACTCTTCGAGCAGGTAGAACACCAATTGTTTTCTTTTTATGTTTGAGGGATTGGAACTGTCCCAGTAGGGAGGAACATCATTTGCATCACCACAAGGTACAATGCTGACATGCAATGGGGCACCTCCAATCTGATGGACTACTATTGGCAATGTGAAGAATGGCTGTACTAGCGACTTCCTTCCGGATGGAGAGGTCTTTGTTTCTTAATTACTGTGCACAGCCCCTCCTTGGTGATTCAAGGGGTAGACATCTCAAAGTTACATGACCACCCCATGAGCCCTCCAACCACCTTGCTACACCATCGGAAGAAGAGATCTGCAGATTATTTGGGTACTACAACCTGGGAAGACGTTCCACGAGAGCACAGGTTGTTCAATGATGCCCAATTGTTCTTCGGAAGCATCTTCCCATTTGTCCAAGCAAGGGCAACTGCCCGCTGGCTGCAAATAACATGATGATGAAGACCAATAACGCAACTGAAGATGGTTTTAATGCAGTCAAGGAAGAAATGCGGGCTGTGAGGGTGATGCTTATGTAACATAGGTATGTGCTAAATTTGATGACGGCCATGGAGGGTGGGGTTTGTGCCAAAATAGGAACTGGCTGTTGTACGTACGTGCCAGCTATTGATGCAGACAATGGAACAATAACATAGGCCATACAGACTCTACATGACATACGGAAGAAGATGGCAGACGAGGGGAGTGCCCCCGACGAATAGTTTTCAGGGTGGTTTGTATGGATGCCATCCTGGTTGTCAGGACTGGTTAAGGGGATATTCCCGATACGTTTGGTGATCCTGTTGATGTTTTGCATCTTTCAGGTAGTGGTAGGATTCTGCAAGAGAGTTAGCCAGCAGTTGGGTGGGATGTTCATTATTAGGGTAGCCAGGAAAGTGCAGGAGGACGAGGACAACATATACACACTAATGAATGTATGTAGCAGGGAAGGTGAAGAAGAAATTGAAAGTTCAACTAAAAGGGGGAATGTTACTGAAAATATGGAAAACGGAGAAGGCCCACTTTTGCTAATGCATGAATTAGGAGGAAAATGTGCAGAATCGTACATGATCAGAGAAGAATACAGTCCCAGAATGCTCATGACATCCAAATAGAGAGCTCAGGACAGGAAGCATGGAGGCAAGACAAGGACAAGCAGAAACATTTATTCATAATGCAGCTGGAAGTAGAAGGCCACAGAAAGCTTGAGTCATAATTTGATAACACACACAGGGAGGGCGCACATTCCAATCCATGTTCACAAGGGAAGGATACACCATGGTGGTTTTAGAAAGGGAACACAATAAGCTTTGATGCTTGAAGGCCAGCAGCTGTGCAAGGGAGGCCAGACAGAAACGTTTGCAAGTGTAGAGTTAGTTGAAGGAGAAAGTACTGGTAGGCTTCAAAACTTGAGATAAAAGATATTGCGGTTTAGTAACAAATGTGCTCATGACAGATGTGTAACCTTCGCTTTTCTGTAAATGCGTAATTAGATGCTTTCTCAAGGAGAAATGTGGCTTTATGCTAAAGTAGGTAGAGATACAATGTACCAAGCAAGCGCTTAAATCAAAATGCATGACAAGCGATAAGACGCATTCAAGGTATCGTGAAAATATAAAAGAGGCTGTTTGTACTGACAAAGTTGAGTGCAGTATCAGTCACAGAGCTGTGCTGCCCTATCGGGCGTTATTCATAAATGCTTATATTATTTGCCAAACAGAGTAATGTCGTTCTTTCATTTCCTGACCCTACAACAATGGGCATTGGTGTTTCAGTTTCTTTCACTGCAAAGTGAGGGGATTTTGTAATGTGAACTATCTGATTATCTAGATGTGTATGAGAGGAATGATTGTACGTTGTTATTTTTATTCTAACCCACAACAAAACCTGAAATGTACAAATATTTCAAAGTATATCACTAATTACAAGAGCATAAAGCATTTTCTTTCTTTCATAATTTTAAACACATGTAAACAAATATTTTAACAGTACCAAAAGCAAATCAAGGCACTTTATTTGGTGATGCACAAATGATAAATATTCACTGGAAGTTGATTTCCTTACTTGTACGCAGTATAGTTTTATCAGTAAAACAACATGACTGTTCCAGTTTAATGGCCATTTCAATGGAGAATGTGCTGCCTGTAAGTGAACGTGTGCTCCCACATCATGCTTTAGTACTATATATGTGCTAAAGTGTGCTCCAAAATGCAACACCATTTACATACCACACCTTGACTGCTCCCCTGCTGAATCGGCAGGGCTTATTTGCTTCACTTGTTCTGTGTGTGATGCATGAATTTTTCACAATCTCTAGGACTTCACTGACGTAAGACTGGGGGCAGCACCGCCCCCATCCTGAAAATTGTTCCTTCTCCACTGGGTTGAGGCCCACATGTTCCTTCTCCACTGGGATGAGGCCCCTCATGTGGCTGGTGGGGTGGAAGAGCTGTGAGAGCATATACTGAGGGCTCCGTTACTGTCCCACGCCAATAATGGGAGAATGGCATCCGTCTTTGTGCTGTGATTTAAAACTTCTGCTGCTTGGTCTTTTTTGTAGAAAATTAGAAGCTGTTTCTCGGGGATCCGCTGACTAATGTCTCTTGTGATGTTCCACTGCCTAATGCGTATCTGTGCTCCAGGCAATAGGGAAATCTGCATGACATAAGGACGGTGGATGAAGATGCAAAGTATAGGTCAAAGAACGAGTACTGCAGCCGGACAAAACTGAGAGGAATTAGCGGGGTGTAAGCTGGGTCACTGGAATTGTGACTCTGTGGTGTCTTTTGCATAATTATGGGGTTTCCACATTTGTCACATTATTCGTCATCTGCTGCACAATCTGCAGATTTGAACAAAAGAAATTGTTGATAGCTCAAAGTTTCAAAAGTTACTAAAAACAAAGGCACATGCGTTGCCACACAGGCTTACTCTGGCTGGTTGAACCTGTGATTCACAGACTATTATTTTTTTTCATTTTGCACGTAAGCCTTTCGGACTTTGACTAGTGGGTAAGCAGAATTTAATTAATATTATTGAGTGTTTCAAGATCGTCAATCCTATGGAGTCATCTATGTACATTGCATTGTATCGGAGGTTCAGACAAAGCACACATTCTGTGACAATAATGGTATTTGATGACATCCTATGCACACTTAGTGATAGCCACTTTTATCTTTTCATCTTATTTGATCTTAGGGCAGCTACAAGAGAGTTAACAACAACATTTTCCTTCACATTCTGAGGATGTGCATTGGTGGGCTGCTTTGAAATAATGCATATACTACTTCTTCAAGCACACTGATCAAATAAAAATGGCCTATCCCCTTTACTTTTTGGTGTTCATATGGGTTCGATATTGCCACTCATTTTTCAACCTTTATTTTGCACCCCCTTAGACGGCTAATAGAGGAATTTGGCATGTCATTCAATCAGTATGTGAAGTCTACCTTACATTTCACTCCTCTAAATATATCTCTACTATTGTATTTGTAACATATACATAAACAAATTTGCAAACAACTAAAGTTCAATATTTTTAAAATAAAGGGGCATATTTATACTTTTTAGTGCGAAACTCCACTAACGCAGTTTTGCATCAAAAAGTTTTGCACCGCTTGCACCATTCCTGAGCGCCAGCCAAGCACCATATTTATGGAATGGTGCAAGCCAGCACAAAGGGTGGGGTAGCGTAAGAAAAAATTAAGTTAGCCGGGTGGGGGCAGCCGTATAGGAGAAGGGGGTTTTACACCAAAAAATGACATTAGGCAGGTTAGAGTGAAAAAAAAATGATTAACCAGCCTAGCGTCATTTTCTGACACAAAACCATCCATACCACATGACTCCTGTCTTAGAAAAGATAGGAGTCGTTCCCACCACCTCATTTGCCAGCACAGGGGACCAGTGTTCCCTGGGCATGGCCACTGCACCCAGTGCCATGTTGGGGGCCCATTTCAGGGCCCCCAATGGCACTTCAAAAATAAAATAAAATACTTACCTGTACTTACCTGGGATGGGGTCTCCCACCCTCCGCTGTCCCCGTGGTGTGGGTGGGGGTGTCCCTGGGGCCTGAGGAGGGCACCTGTGGGCTTATTCCATGGTGTTCCACCATGGAAATAGGCCCACAGGTCACCTAGCGCCTGCCCTGACCCAGGCGTGAAATAATGGTGCAAAGCAAGCTTTGCACCATTATTTGAACCCCTCCTCCCCCGTGGGGGATAAATATAGTCATTTTTTGCATTGGCACGCCTACCTTGCATCTCATTGATGCAAGGTACGTTTCCACATCCAAAAAATGACTTTAACTCCATAACTTTGGTGCTAGACGGGTCTAGCGCCAAAGTATAAATATGGAGTTAGGTTTGCACCGAGTTTGCGTTAAAAAAGACCAAATTCAGTGCAAAACAAGTATAAATATGTTCCAAAATTTCTTCTACTCGTTCCTAATGCTAAAACATAAAACAACCTTACTTGTTGTGAAGCCATCAGGGCTTCTAGCATCACTCCATAAAATTGCTATTTTCCCAAATCTTCATTGTTGATGAAAAGATTTACCTCAGATAACAAATGTAAGCAATGAGTAAGGCTACAAAATGCCAGCTTTAAAAGCTACCAACTCTACAACATATTCTCTAGGCACAAGATCTAAAATTACCAGTTGAGGTCATGGCAATATCCAACTTAGATTATGGCTCGATCATCCTTAGTAGTTTCCCAACAAAGGAATTGCTGTGCTTCACAATGCAGCTAGATTCTTGGCCAACACCAAGAAACATGATCATATCACTCCTGGATTAGTCTGCATTCCCACAAATTGTTTCACACTGGTCCCCCTGCGATATTAAAACTGCTTGCCTCACATATAAATCCTATAATCTCAGCACTCCCAAATACTGCATAAAAAACGAATATCTTCGGGTGTATGCATTCTGCAGTACTAAAGTATATCTGCACCCCAGTCTTCAAGAAAAAGAGCACAATGAACAGACCTTTCTCAGCCAACAAACCTACAATTTGGAATGCTCTTTCTGCTATTATCAGAAATGCTACTTCCTTCCCATTTTTAATAAACAGCTAAATTGCATGCTCTTTGACAAATTCTCTCACATATATTATTCTCTCTTTTATGTTGATCTTATGTTGAAGTGTTGAAGTGTGATCTTATTTTAACATCCCTTCTAACATAACTGTAAAGACCTTTATTTCACAATCTCTGATTTTGAATTGATTATTAATGAAAACAATTCTCAACATCTAAAACCCATTCTAAACATCCACTTCTGTATTGTCACACTTTTGTCCTTCACATTATCCTTGTTTAACGCCTTGTGTGCAAATGCTACCAAAGATACGTCTTTGAGCTACTAATACCTTAATGTGTATTTATAGAACGTTTAATTTTTTAACCCTTTGCTTCCTTCTATTCTTGCCTACATCATTCTTAATCCATCTTACATTATAAATTATTTCTCAAATATTGTAGTATTTACTGATGGTTGTGCCTAAGGCCATAGTTATTGAATTTTCCCTCATCATGCTTTTTAGTTTATCCTCTCCTTCGGCCCTCTCGCTCTTTACATCTCCCGTAATAACCTAGGGTTTTTTGCAGTTAGCTGTGACTGAAACTATGCTTCAAGAAGACACTTGTAAACATCTATGTTCTTTGCTTGCCATGACATAAAGATGCATTACAATTTGACATATATCTATTTCCTGTAAATGATTATTTTTTGTTGCACTGTTCAATGCTCTGAATGAGACAGGGTGAAGTTTGCACTTCATAAACCAACTCTTAAATCAATAGATTTGTTTAACGTATGGCTAAGGCTGGTAGCTCTCATGGGAAAGAAAAATGGTGCATGCATGCTTTGCATTGATCCTCACAATCTCCTTGACAACATATGGGTGAACTGCCACCCCTTGCAGTGAACTGATGTCAATGATAGCATCTGCTTGCTACCTTGCATTTTCTAGGCTTGATCTCAAAGCTGCATATCACTAAATTAGGGTTTTCCACTCCAAATAAAGCATTTAGGGCCAGATGTAGGAAGAAAACATTTTGCGAGGTGCAAATTGCGAGTACCAGCGACTCGCAATTTGCACCTCGCAAAATGTTATGCAGAATCAGACACCTTCTGCGAGTCGCTATGGGGTCGCAAAGACCCACCTCATAAATATTTATGAGGTGGGTCGCAGTTTGTGACCCCATAGCGAGTCTAGGCACTCACGTGGATGGTGGCCTGCTGGAGACAGCAGAACACCATGTCCGTGACTGCTTTTGAATAAAGCAGTTTTTTTTCTTTTCTTTTTGCAGCCCGTTTTCTTTAAAGGAAAACGAGCTGCAAATAGAAAAAATACCGAAACCTTTTTGTTTCGTTTTTTTTCAGAGTAGGCAGTGGTCCATAGGACCACAGCCTGCTCTGAAAAAATATTTTTGTTTTGTTTTCATTCACAAAGGGGAAGGGGTCCCATGGGGACCCCTTCCAGTTTGCGAATGAGTCACCATCCACTTCAAGTGGATGGTAACTGCGAGTTGATTTGCGACCACTTTCGCGGTCACAAATCAACTCTACATCGCGATGCGGTCGCAAATAGGAAGGGCACACCCCTTCCTATTTGCGAGTCGGAAACACATTTTGCGAGGCGGTACTGACTCGTAAAATGTGTTTCTGCATCGCGTGAGGCCTTTTGCGCCTCGCAAATGGCGTTTTTTGCCGTTTGCGAGGCGCAAAAGGCTACCTACATCTGGCCCTTAAAGTGTTGGGAATGCTCTTTAGATTGCATTCTGCCTTTGTTGTGTTCCTAAATGTCATGGTTGAGCAGTGTGGTTGCAGTAATGTGGTGGTAGTAAATGTGTGCGTGAATTCCAAAATGACATCCCTATCTTGGCTAAGCTCTTGCTGGAGAACTTTAGGATCTTAAGAAATTAACTGAGCATTGAAATGTCAAACCATGTCATGCTATGCAAAAAAATCACATTTTCTTCATATAGTCTGTTGGAGTTTCAATGTCTTACAATGAAATTTAGCCACAGTTCAGGCTTGTGGACACTTTAAAAAGGCTCCTCATTTTATTTACTGTTATCTGGCAATAATATGCCTTTATCTGCAGATTTTATGCCATTTGTTTTTCTAGGTTTTGCTAATTTAACTGGCCCACATAAAGAACTGGTAGAAGGGGGTCCCGTTCAAATGGAGTACAAGGAGACACATTTGTTTTGATTGAGTGAAACCTAGCATTGCACTTGACCCATTATTGCAAGCTTTTGCTGTTGGCAGGTTTGCTTTGTTGACATATATGGCCATGCATACAACCTTAACCAATGTACAGGCAATAATGCACACACTATTCCTTTCAGATCCAAAAAACCTACCTATGTAAAGAGTAATCACTCTGTATTTCAAGCCAAAATGCTGGCTTGGACATAGGAGGACAAACATTTTAAATCGATATTGTACAAGGGCGCTAGGGAGCCCACTGCAAGATGGCGGCACAGTAGTGCGGCTCTGCCAACCGGGCCCAATAATCCGCCAATAATTCTGTCATCCCACTACCATAAAGTTTAAATATCATGCAGAAATGTAGGAGTGCCTCAGAGACAACGGAGATCCTGCCGAGATATGGTGGTGCCGAATCACTGGTGTTTCTGACCTGAACCCCAGGGCTGTATGACAAGCCCCGGGATTGCAGCCTTCAACTGAGCCGGGAGTTGCCAGCTGACAGGCGGTGCCCCAGATGCCTGAAATACCCTTGCCTTGCTGGGAAGTGCTTCACCCTGCAGAGCACCAAAGTAGCTACCAGGTGCCGCAACAAAAACAAGAACAGCTTCTGGGCCTACTGGCAGGCGGCACAACAGCAGATGAGAGCAGGGGCCGCACACTTGAGGTGAAGCAGACAGGGCTGTCTGGCTCGTGCCGGCTGCATCGAGCTTTGGCCGCGCTGTGGGGCCTGCAAGATACGCTCACAGGGCGAGCCCAGGGACCTGTGTACACACACTCCAGAGGCATGGCAGAATTAAGTGACAGTGTAAACCACTATGCAGGACTTTTGAGTTTGCACCATGAAAAAAAAGCAGCGGTCCAGCGCAACGAACCCAACGCTGCCCTGGCACCGGGGGCGAGGCGGAGGGAGGAGTCAACAGCATTGGGGACCGCCAACATGAATTAGTGGCCATCGACTAGCAGGCCATTGGGGATATTGAGGTCGAGCTTTGACCACACACGCCTGCATAAAGGAGAGCAGACAATAGCCCAGTTTGAAATGAAGGCCGAAGATGACACTGCAATGACTGGAGGTGCAGGCGAGAGCGCTGTGTCAGAATGCAGCAGTGAATACTAGAGCGCCCTGGTCCCAGCTGCTGGCCGGAGACTTCATGTATAGAACTAGTGTGCACATAATTGACTTGACAGGACGTGGACCTGTAGGAAAGCAGGAGCTAGGCACCCCAGAGCCACAGGCAGTGGCCTGCATAGCGTCAGCATACCTCAGGGAGGGAAGCAGAGAACACGTTGTGGATAAAGCACCTGGCATCACTCACTGTGCAGAAAACCCTGCATGAAGGAAGGTGCATCTACTCGTTCAAAATGGAGAAAGCAGACAAATACCAACCATGCCTCACATTTGAATCTAGATGCTCAAAAGCAGCGCAGGGCTCATTACTTAACCAATGTCAAGCTACAGCAGAACAGGAGACCTCTGCACTGGAGAATACGCTGCTGGCAATGCAACAAAGCTTCCAATCAATCGATGGGAAAATTGACTCCATGAATTTGCACATGGATCACCTTGCAGCGAAATTAGATAAGCAGACATCTTGACTCACAGCAGCGGAGTAGCAAATCTCAACCACTGAAGACAAACTTCAGAACGTGGGCACCAAGTGCCCCGACATGGAGAAGATACTGCTGGTGATCCAGCCCAAAAATGAGGACTTAGAAGCCCTCTTCCACAGAAATAACGTACAAATCACAGGAGTACCAGAATCGGCCAACACTGAGAAAATGGAGGCATATGTCAATCAGATGATCACTACCTTATTTGGGTCTGAGAATATGTCGAATAGGTTGGTGGTTGAGCAAGCACACAGGTCATTTATGGCTTCACCTCCACCTGGAGCGCCCCCAAGACCCATAATTACCCAACTCCTAAATTACAGAGATTGAGATGTGGTTCTCGGAATGGCCTGAGAGAAGGGCAAGCTTAATTTTCAGGACAACCAGATCTCCTTCTATCCAGACTTCACAGTGTCAGTAGAGACAGCACAAAGGGAATTCTCACCTGTGAAACGTCAGCTGCAAAAAATGGGAATTCAATATGCCATGCTGCACCCGGTGAGACTGTGTCGAACTGGAAGAAAAACAAAGAATATTCACAACTCCCAACACTGCTAAGGACTTCCTCAAGACTCTTACACCCAGGCAAAGGAATCAAGGTGGTGCAGACACTGACTAGGACGACACGTACCCTCACATATCACCATATTTGGGGGTCTGCCTCCTATGTTGCCGTCCTCTCGGAGATGGAGAAACGGGCAGAGTCAGAAGGGGGAAATGTCCTAACACCTTGTCCTCATTTGACTACAAGATGCACCGGGATGGTGACTACTATAACAATGCCCCAACCACTTCCATACCTCAGGAGGGGTATTGGGAATCTAGCGGCCCCATAAGGTAGCACGCTATATGACTTTGATAAGTAGATTGAATGTATATGTTTTACATTGTTTTGTTGGTTGGTGTACATTGAAGCTCCTAGATATTGGTATTGTCTTCAGCAAGGTTGGATTGCTGAAGAGGGTGGGGAGTGTGTTATCTGTTGTGAAAGTCACCACATTGCTGAACACATCTTACACACTTCTGTGCTAAACATACAGGCTCATCAAGTACGAGAGGGTATAGCACTTGCAACAAATCCACAGTGGACAGACACCTGGGAACCATAACATTACTAACCTGGAATATACAG
Source organism: Pleurodeles waltl (assembly GCF_031143425.1). Taxonomy (NCBI): domain Eukaryota; kingdom Metazoa; phylum Chordata; class Amphibia; order Caudata; family Salamandridae; genus Pleurodeles; species Pleurodeles waltl. The sequence continues at coordinate 414,972,572 of NC_090448.1, read as the reverse complement.
GGACTCAATAATCCCTGGAAAACCAGATTGATACTCTCCTACCCAAACAGACAATATACAAATAGCATTCCTTCAAGAAATGCACCTCACACGTGCAACAGAACATGCCATTGGCTATAGCTGGGCAGTGTTCAGGAGCAACTACAGAATACCCCAGTGACATTGATCAGCACCTATGGGCCTAATGTAGATGACCCAGAATTCTACACTTCAGTATGGCAACATATATATGAGCTGTCACCAGTGAATATACTAAGGGGGGGGGGAATCTTAATACCTACCTTGACTCCACGATAGATAGGTCAGCAAGAATGAAATGGGGCATGGCAAACAGTCAGCTAAAATGATAAAGGCTGGGATGGAAAAGTATGGGTTGGTGGATTCATGGAGATTGCATCACCCAAGGAAACAGGAGGGCACGTTCACGTCATCTGTCCATGGATCATGGTCCATGTTGGATTACTGACTGATCTCCAGGGACATCTGCTCACGGGCGTCAGCGATTACACATATGCCCAGGATGTTATCTGACCACGCACGGGTACTGCTAAAGATCTCACTCCTAACAATGCGCATCCCACCGTACACGTGGAGGTTTAGGGTGACTGCCCTACTGTCCTTTTAGACAGGCTCAAAAAAGCCATCGTTGAATACTTTGAAACACATGTGGGTTCAGTAGATGGTAAGGACACCATACGGGAGGCATTCGAGGTCACGATCAGGGGTATATGTATCGTCACACAAGCTGAGGTGCCGAAGGCAATCCGCACCCCTTTACAACAAACAGAAGACAAATTTCAGAAAGATATTACACAGTAGACCTACAGCAGATCATCTCGGAGGCTATCTGGGAATGGCTCACAAATTTCCAGGACCTAGCGGCCCAGGAACAGCAATTCCTGTCAAAGCGTCATTTGGCAAGGGCATACAGCAAAGGTGGCTGCCCTGGCTGAAGCTCAGCAAATAAGCTGTGGCACCCGAAGGATCAGGAACATATACGGAAGATAACTACTGCAGATGTGCAAGAACATTAGGACACTCCAGCAATACCACACTCCTTTACACATTTATACTCTATCCTATATAGCTCCCACCTGTCGGCTAGGACAGACAAAACTAACGCCTACCCGCATGATGTGGCACTGGCGTGGCTATCTGCAGGACAACATGAATACCAGGTACAGCCCATAACGGTAGGGATCATCAAAGAGACAATACGAAAGCTTCCAAATGGGAAAGCCTCAGCGTTAGATGGATTAACTGGGGAATTCTATAAAGAGTTTGCTGACCTCCTAGCCCCACATTTGCAGGCAATGTATGAGGAAGCAAACCATAAAAGGCAGCTGCCTCCCTCACTGAGAGAAGCCTTAATACTGACCCAACTAAAACCAGATAAAGCATCAGAACACTGAGTCTTACAGACCATTATCACTCATATATATCAACACAAAAATACTAGCTAAAATTATAGTAACAAGACTGCAACCACTCCTCCCCAAATTGGTGTTACCCGATCAATCGGGATTAATAACCTCCCGATCCACAGCACATAACTTGTGCACCACCTTTTCGCTTCTACATTATCTAGACCCGTCCATGTCGGCTGCGGAGGTCCTATTAGATGCAGCTAAAGCATTTGATTTCCTTGAATGGAGGTATATGTTCCCGGTATTGGTGCACATGGGGATCCCAGTAAGATTCCTGTTCTGGATACACCGCTTGTATGACAACCTGGTGGCCAGACTGTGGGGGTCATTACAACATCAGCGGTAAAAGCCGCTTACCGCCGTGCAGAAGACCGCCAACACACCGCTGCGGCCACGGAATTCCGCCACAGCTATCATGACCCACATCTAGGATTCCGCCGAAATTCAGACACCCACACAAGTCCGCCACACCAAAGGTCAGTGATAAACTGGCGAAAACAAATCCTCCACCGTCACGCCAACATAAATACGCCCATGCTATCACGACCCACAAATCCACGTGGCAGTCTTTCAACCGCGGTATTCCATTGGCGGTACACACCGCCGCGCTCAAAATACACACACATCTCCAAAACACAGCCACATCGGACAATTCAAAATACACACACCTGATACACATACAAACACCACTCCCACACACCCAACACAATATAAAACACACACCCACATCACCCACAAACCCCTACGACCAAAACTTATAGACAAAGGCGACAGACAGAGAGCACAGCAATAGAAAACCCCACCACACAGAGGCACACAACACCATCACCCATACAACATCCACGCACAAAACACCACAACCCACCACACATCACCACACTCATCAACACATACACCACCGCACACATCACCTACACCACCTCATGGCACGCCAAAGACACCCCAGTTTTTCCGAGGAGGAGCTCAGGGTCATGGTGGAGGAAATCGTAGAGGTAGAGCCACAGCTATTTGGATCACAGGTGCAGCACACCTCTATAGCTAGGAAGATGGAGCTATGGCGAAGAATCGTCGAAGGGTCAACGCTGTGGGACAGCATCCAAGAAATTGGGAGGACATCAGGAAGAGGTGGAACGACCTACGGGGGAAGGTGCGTTCAGTGGTCTCCAGGCACAACATCGCAATTCAGCGGACTGGCGACGGACCCCCACCTCCTCCCCCACAACTAACAACATGGGAGGAGCAGGTCTTGACCATCATGCATCCAGAGTGCCTCGGAGGAGTCGGTGGAGGAATGGACACTGGTAAGTCAAATCTTAACTATCATATCCCCCACCCTACCTGCATGCTATCACACACCCCCACCCACTCCCCTATCACACCAACTCCTCACTAATGTACTAATATCACAAACCACACATCCCAACACCAAGCCCTGCATGACACAAGTAAGCATGGACACCCATCACTAAAGCATGCTCACTGCACATACCCATAACACCCCCCCAACCATAATCACACAAGCTCCCACACAGGAATGCTTGCACTGGGGTACAAGCACACCCACCTATTGCACACCATGACACACACACATGCAATAATCATGCTCTTATACCCCTGCAGGACCACTAAGTAACGTCACCACACAGGATGGTCCAGACATCTCCACCCCACCCACAGAAGAGGCCCACAGTGATGACAGCAGCTCTGGCAAACTGGATCCAGATGACCAGCCCGGACCATCGTGGGCCTCGGGACAGTCGGTTCCCCTCGCACAGGCACAGCCCAACACTGACCTTCCACCCTCTGGTAACACCAGCACAGCACCCACCCAGCGGGCCCATACCTCCGTACCCAGGACACGTCAATCAGCTGTGTGTCCACCACTACAGTGAACCCAAGATAACCCACCACCCCAACAACAACAGGGACCTGGGGGCAGTGGTAGTGGGCACACAGTCCAGGGGACGGAGGCACAGGAACACAGGGGAACTGGGAGGGCTGCTGTGCGACAGGGGGCGGACAGGCCAAGGGAACCCACTCTCCACGAGGCCCTCTCCTCCATCATGGGAGCATACCACCACTCCCAGGAGACGATGGCGACGGTCCTGGCCAAGTTTCAGGAGACCCAGCGCCTGCAGGGCGAACAGTTTTTGGGCTTCAGGGAGGAGCTCAGAACCATCAGCTCCGCCCTGGGCACCATCGCAGGGGTGCTGAAGGACATACAAAAGACCACAAGGGACACGGTGGCGCTCCAAGGGGCCCCTGACACTAGCATGGACGGTGAACTGCCCACCACCTCCGCCGGCGCTAGTGGACAGGACGCCCCGCCACAGGACCACTACACCAGCACCCCACCCCCTGCAGACGGAGAACCACCCCGCAAGCGGTCCCTGAGATTCAGGAACAGGACAGAGCAAGATGGCAAGACCCCCGCCAGGAAATGAGCCCACCCTGATTGTCATCCCACAGTCCCACTTTGTCACCCTGTCCATACTTAAACTGCCCCAGCTCCACTTCCTATGCCCATATGGGCAGTGCACCTGTGAGACTAATAGACTGGACTCTGCCATGGACATTCCTCCACCATCACCCATCACCATCTTGCCACCCCCTCCAATAATTAGCACTTCAATAAACACCCTTGAACCACAAAACAATCTGGAGTCAGTCTGTGATTTTGAAAATGTGTATTAGCTATGACAGTGACAAAATGCGTTTTCAAATGTAATGCCAACATACCGATGTCACACATCACAAGTCCATGAAGGATGCAAGCAGATGACACACGTTGGTAACCACACCTGTGAAACTGTAATGGAAATGTACAACTCAGTTACCAAATACTGCTTCAAATTGACAGACAGGATAGAGGTAGAAGTGTGAAAGTGAATGTAATATTAAAATAAATGTTCTCACCTGTGTGTCACTGGAAATATTGCTGTATGACTGACTCCCTGTTGTCTATGTCTTCTTCCTCAGCTTCCTCCTCATCACTGTCCACAGGCTCCACAGCAGCCACAACACCATCATCTGGACCATCCTCCTGCAGAAAAGGCACCTGGCGTCGCAAAGCAAGATTGTGAAGCATCGAGCAGGCGATGATGATCTGGCACACCTTCCTTGGTGAGTAGAATAGGGAACCACCTGTCATATGGAGGCACCTGAACCTGGCCTTCAGGAGGCCGAAGGTGCGTTCGATCACCCTCCTAGTCTGCCCATGTGCCTCATTGTAGCGTTCCTCTGCCCTGGTCCTGGGATTCCTCACTGGGGTCAGTAGCCATGACAGGTTGGAGTCCCCTAATAGCCACACACGGTGCCTCTGGAGTTGACCCATCACATACGGGATGCTGCTATTCCGCAGGATGTAGGCGTCATGCACAGAGCCATGGAACATAGCATTTACCTGGGAGATGTACTGGTCTGCCAAACATACCATCTGTACATTCATGGAATAATAACTCTTCCGGTTCCTGTACACCTGTTCACTCCTGCGGGGGGGACCAGAGCCACATGGGTGCCATCAATAGCACCTATGATGTTGGGGATATGTCCCAGGGCATAGAAGTCACCTTTAACTGTAGCCAAATCCTCCACCTGAGGGAAAACGATGTAGCTCCTCACGTGTTTCAGCAGGGCAGACAACACTCTGGACAACACGTTGGAAAACATAGGCTGGGACATCCCTGATGCCATGGCCACTGTTAGAAATGATCCACTTGCAAGGAAATGGAGCACTGATAGCACCTGCACTTCAGGGGGTATTCCTGTGGGATGGCGGATTGGTGAGATCAGGTCTGGCTCCAACTGGGTACACAGTTCGTGGATTGTGGCACGGTCAAACCTGTAGGTGATGATCAAATGTCGCTCCTCCATTGTTAACAGGCCCACCAGCGGTCGGTACACCGGAGGATTCCGCCATCTCCTCAAATGTCCCAGCTGACGGTGTCTAAGAAGGACAACAGCGACCACAGAGTCAACAAATGCTCAGGTATGTACCCACAGCTACACAGAACACGACACCAAATACAAAACTCTTCCTGTATGTGTGTTGAGTGTAGGCCTAGGTATGTGTGACACAGTAGTAAATGAAGCCATGTGGGCCCCTGAAATGGCGGCTGCCTGACCTCTAAACTGGGACAATGGGATGTGAGGTAACTGCGTTGGCGTTGTACACCGTCGCGGTAGGCGGTCGTAGACCGCGGCGCAATGCTGCATTGGTTAACATTGGACCCTCTGGGTCCCAGGAGCCAATGATGAATTGCGCCAGTGGTGATGATACGCACCGCCGCGGACGTAACCGCCGCGGACGTGACCGCCATTTTCTATCTGTTCAATCACTCGATACCTGATCTTCGACAGGAGAGGACCTACACTGCAAGTGCTGCTGTGACCTCGGTCTGGAAGAGACAATGGCTGCTGCGTCTGGGGAAAGGGCCCCTGCCTTCACTGCTCAGGAGTTGGAGAAGCTCATGGACGGGTTCCTCCCCCAGTACACGCTACTCTACGGTCCTCCAGACCAACAGGTAAGTACACAGGGAGCACGTTGTATGGGCTATGCTGGGTGGAGAGGGTTGGATGTCAGTAGGAAGGGGGCAGAGTTCTGCGACCATGAAGGACTGTGAATGCATGTGCCACATGGCAAGGGTAGGGATGGGGGCCAGTCACTTCGACGTGCAGTTGGTAATGACTTCTCTTCTTCCCCTGTACATGTCATGTAGGTCAGCGCCCACCAGAAGAAGGACATTTGGCGTGCCATCGCCAAGGACGTCCGGACCCTGGGGGTCCACCAGAGACGGGGCACCCACTGCCGTAAAAGATGGGAGGACATTCGCCGCTGGAGCAAGAAGACGGCGGAGGCTCAGCTGGGGATGGCCTCCCAACATGGGAGGGGTGCCCGTCACACCATGACCCCCCTGATGTTCCGGATCCTGGCGGTGGCCTACCCTGAGTTGGATGGGCGCTTGAGGGCATCACAGCAGACACAAGGGGGTGAGTACACTCTCATTCTGTGGACTTTGCGCGCAGTGGAGGGGTCTGGGTGGGGGAGGAGGGCTGTGGGTTTCCCTAGGCCAGGGCGAGGTCTGTAGGCTAGGCCCCTTCGTAAGGCATGGCTCTGTGGCCCCCCACCCCACCTCTGTAGAGTGCCAAGTACAGGTATACATGCCCCTGTGTCATCTATGTGGACAGATGACACTTATAGCCATGTAGGCCATATCCCAGAGCACGAGGGAGCTGCATCCCACATGGCCATGGAGGGCCAAACCACGGACTCCGAATACATCAGTGGGACGGAGGGCGAGGGGAGCTTCACGTCAGTCACCGGATCAGCAACCAGCGACACGGACTCGTCCTCCGATGGGAGCTCCCTTGTGGTGGCGGCACCATCTGTTCCCCCCACTTCTACAGGTACAGCCGCCACCCCCCCTACCAGCACCGCCCTCCCAACAGCCCCTCAGCCTTCGCTCCGTGCCCGCTCACCCAGGAGGGTGGGCATCACCTTCGCCCCAGGCACCTCAGGCCCTGCCCCAGTCACCCCTGCTTCCCTCAGTGAGGAGGCCATTGACCTCCTCAGGTCACTCACTGTTGGGCAGTCTACCATTGTGAATGCCATCCAGGGTGTAGAAAGGGAGTTGCAACACAGTAATGCATTCCTGGAGGGCATTCATTCTGGTCAGGCTGCCCTTCATCGAACCCTGCAATCTCTGGCCTAAGCACTGATGGCAGCCATTGTCCCTGTGTCTAGCCTCCCCCCTCCAACTTCCTCCACCCAGACCCAATCCCCTGTACCCCAGCCTATCCCAAGCACACCATCAGACCAGCATGCACACACCTCAACACACAAAAGTGGCTCTGGCAAACATAGGCACCACACATCCCACAGGCACTCACACAAGCATCACCCACATACAGACACAGCAACATCCACTGCCTCCACTGTGTCCCCCTCCTCCTCGTCTCCCTCCTCCCTCCCAGTGTCGTCTACACTCTCACCTACATGCACTACATCTACAGGCAGTAGGACTCGCACCAGAACACCCAGCACCACACCCCGCTCACCTGCACTCACCACCCCCACTACCATTTACACGTCCCCTGTGTCCACTCCCAGTGTGTCTGTGACGCCCCCTCCCAAAGTACACAAACGCGGGCACCCACACACCCAACATCCATGCACCTCACGACAGCCTCCAGTACATGCACCTGCACCCAAATCACCTAAAGTTACACCTCCTACAACCACCTCCTCTTCCTCCACTCCCAGACCCCCTCCAGCTACCCATCCCAGTGTTCGTCAGAGACTCTCCCTGAGCAACGTTGACCTCTTTCCCACCACCCCCACCCCTCCAATTCATAGGTCCCGTAGTAGCACCTCAGCCAAAAAAAGTCCGGTACCAGTGGTGCGTGTTAAAGGTCTGTGGAGTGCACCGGCAACCAGGGCAGCCAGTGTGACACGTAGCCAAAGCACTGCCAGTCCACCCCCTGTAAAGCACCTTAAGTTGGAAAATGCCAGACGGGAGAGGGTGAAGACTCCTGCCGGCAAAACAGCTCACAAGGGTCCCGGGGGAAGTGCCGAGTCAGCTGTGACTCCTCCCAAGGTGGTGAAGGGGCAGAAGAGGTCTCCAAGGTCTGGTAAGAGCCACACGGCAGAGAAGACCGCCATCCTCCCCGCCGGCCGGGACGCCACCGCCAGCACTATCGTCACTGGTCCAGAGACCACCGCCAGAGTCAGTGCCCTGGAGGGCAGCAGTATCGACACTGGTCCGGAGACCACCACCAGAGTCAGTGCCCTGGAGGGCAGCAGTATCGTCACTGGTCCGGAGACCACCGCCAGAGTCAGTGCCCTGGAGGGCAGCAGTATCGTCACTGGTCCGGAGACCACCACCAGCGTCAGTGCCCTGGAGGGCCCCGGCAGCCACAGCCCCGCTGGGCACTGAGGGACCGTCATGCCACACACCGCTGCACAGGTCAGAGACAGCAAAGTCAAGCACCGCTGAACAGGGCAAAGACTGCCATGGTGAAGACCGCTGAACAGGGCAAAGCACCGCTGAACAGGGCAAAGACCGCCATGGTGAAGACCGCTGAACAGGCAAAGCACCGCTGAACAGGGCAAAGACCGCCATGGCAATGCACCGCTGAACAGGTCAGAGACAGCAAAGGCAAGCACCGGTGAACATGGCAAAGGCCGCCATGGTGAAGACCGCTGAACAGGGCAAAGACCGCCAAATCAAGCATCGTTAGCCCATGTGCAGCTGGTACAGTGACGGAACTGGGACCGTCACGGGGAGCGTGATGCACTCTGGGCACCAGTCCCCCTCCAGAACCAGTGGAGACCTGCATCCACTCCGTCTGTCCTGCACAGGATTAAGCACTCTGGGCACTAGTCCCCCTCCAGAACCAGTGGAGACCTGCATCCACTCCGTCTGTCCTGCACAGGATGAAGCACTCTGGGCACCAGTCCCCCTCCAGAACCAGTGGAGACTGTTATCCACTTGAGAGACTGTGGCTTTGCACTCCCCAGGATAAAGCAGTGGGCAAACCACCCACTGGAGAGACTTGAGAGACTGTGGCTTTGCACTCCCCAGGATAAAGAGGATAAAGCAGTGGGCAAACCACCCACTGGAGAGACTTGAGAGACTGTGGCTGTGCACTCCCCAGGATACATCAATGGGCATGGAGCCCCGTCGTGGATCTGGCGTGGTGCAGTCATCCACCTGAGGTGCCCCCCCCCCCCCCTTCCCTTCCCCCTGAGGTGCCTGTTGTATTTCTATCTGATGCCCCTGCAGTGTTCTCTCCGTTTGTGGACAGGTATCTAGTGTGGGCCTCGCCCATGCATTGTGGGCGCAGCGGTCCACGGACATTGATATGTGCATACCTGCAGTACTAATCGTGATTTATGATTTTTAGACTGTTTATATATATCTGTATATCATTGGTTACTGTATTTTGATACATTACAAAGTTTGAACTGATTTCCTTTTGTCTTTGCATTCATCCGGGGGGGTTGTGGGTTGTTACTGTGCTGTTTGGAAATGCATTGGTGTGTGTGTTGTAGTGGGTGAAGGTCAGGGTGGGGGTGTTGCGTGTGTGTGTCCGTGACTTTTGCCTCCCCTATGTCGTAGGTGCTGTACTCACCGTTGTCTTTGGCGCCTACGTTGCTGGTGTTCGTAGAGGAGCAGGAAGACAAGAGCAGGGACTATTTGTAGTTCCGGCTCCATGGTGTCCTCCTTCCTTGTGGAGTGTGTAGAGGTGAGCGTTTTCCCTTTGAAATGTCTGTTTCCGCCGTGTTTTTATCCACGGTGAGTCTGCCCCGGAAAAGGTGGCGGATTGGCGGGTTGTGATACTGTGGGCGGTACATTGTCTTCTGTCTGTTGGCGGTGACCGCCGCGCTGCTTGTCTGTACCGCCGTGGCGGTCAGAGTGTTAAAGTGGCTGTCTATGTTGGAGGTTTCCGTCATGGTCATAATTCCCTTTTTTTGTCCGCCGGCCTGTTTGCGGTATTACCGCAGCTTTAACACCGTCTGCCAGGGTTGTAATGACCACCTGTGTGTTAAACATACCTCTGTGGGATTTCCAATCAGCAGAGGGCCATGACAGGGGTCCCCTCTGTTGCCACAGCTCTTTGCTCTTGCACTTGAACTGCTGGTTCGTGCCATATGGCAAAGACATTCTGCATCTGCCTTAAGGTTCCGCTTCTGTCCCATAGGCATATCCCTCTATGTCAGTGGTCTTCAAACTTTTTAATGCCGCGCCCCCCCAATTGAAAAATAAAAATCATTGGCCCCCCCCTCAGAATTTTTCACATTTATTTTAGAAAGATGGCAATGTTTAAATAGGTCTAAACCTATTTAAACATTGCAGTTAAGTATTGTTACCTTTTTTAAACTGCAATAACATGCTTTTGCTTAAAACAAAGGCATGTTATCTGTATAATATTTATTTTGGCCAGAGTTTGACGCCCCCCCTGGGATCACTTGAAGCCCCCAAGGGGAGCCCGCCCCCCAGTTTGAAGACCTCTGCTCTATGTGGATGACATGGTTATATATGTCAGAGACCCACCAGTACATCTATTACCTGTGATCCAAGAGTATACCTGTTTAGAACATTTTTCGAGGCTAAGCATCAACATGGCAAAGTCAGATAAATTTCCACTCACGCCAAGCGCACAGGAATGCACATTTAAGTTTCTTCTAATGTGGCAGAGTGATCTAGTTAAATATCTGGGTATTTGGATGCACAGAGACCCCGACTTTGTTGTCCGCTCTAATCATGGCAGGGTGCTGGCAGATGGCGTAGATTGCCTCTCCTGCAGCCGGATAGACTAGTGTTACGTAAAATGGTAGTACAACCAACATTTTTATATCTCTTTTTTTTTGTAAAGAATATACCTACTGCCCTATCGATGCACTTCTTTAAAAAAAAACTCATAAGGCACCTTTTAGCTTTGACATGGGCTGGAAAACAACCAAGAGTCCGCTGGGATGTCCTTACATTGTCATACACAGAATGCGGATTCAATGCCCCTGACTTCCACTGTTTAAGTGAACAAGTGCATTTTGCCCATTATTGGTACACACAACACAAGTACATACCTCATGTAGTTATGGAACAAGAGGATGCATATCCCACATCACTTCGGACCTTGCTACCCCGTAAGAGAGAGGGACCGTCACAAACTGAATTTAACAGCGCATCCTACGAGGATGCCCTGGGGCGCACTAGGCACAAAGACCGGGAACCCCTCCCTATATGCACCGGCACTACCATACAAAATCACCCCGCAATATCGGTGTCCAGGTAAGACACCACATTGCGACTCCTCACACGCGCGGGCCTCTTGTGGGACTCGTGTAAAAGTGGCACATTCGTGACTCTGGACGATATATCACATCCACGACACACACTATTGCTGACCTTTATATATTACCGCCTTCGTGCTGCTCTGAGGGAACTCTATCTGCAATTTCCCACAGAAACACCGACCCTAGCTACATTTGCAAGCGTTACAAACTAGTGACACACAACATCATTTGATTACCATATTTTACAATGCTGCGTAATCCGACACAATGCAGACAGTTAGTAAAGCTCTGGAGAGCTGAAATGCCATCCTTGAACAGCCACTAGAGGAGGCAGACTGGAAATATTGCTGCGCACAAACGCAAACCCCCATCTCAAACTGCAATCTACGCATGATAACATTTCAAATACTCGCATCAAATATACTACACTCCAGTACAATTACAGAAGCATAGGCTGCGGGATGACGCTAAATGTCTACGATGTGGGGCGCTTGGCATTGTGGCTTTGTTGGACATTATTGGTTACAAGTCAGGGAGACTTTTACAGATATGGTATTAGATCCTGTAAAACATTACCCACCCTAGTAAGCACGCTCTGGGGTCAAGGACTTACAGCCAACCAACTGTGAAATTGTGTCGATTTCTCTGCTGAAGAGAAGAGTGACACTCCAATGGGGAAGTAGGGCGGCACCTACTAAGAAGAACTGGCTGCAAGATATGACCTACTGCAGTGCTTAATTTGTGCTTGTGGTTTCCGGTGCTGAGCACCGACACTTATTTTTGAGGTCCGGCGCTTATATTTTTTGCTTCAAGCATTTACTGCAAGCAAAAAACAATTAGGAAAGACGGGTGAAGAGAAAAACTGAAAAGCGTCTTTTATCCATAGCCAGTGTGATTTGTGTCCTACCTCAATGTTGTTTGTGAGGTACGGACACAGAGAAAGGACTAAGTGTATAAGACATTGTTAAATGCCATGACCAATGTAAGCGGCGCCATCTTGGATTCAAGAAAAAGGCGGCGCCATCGTGTAATGGTGTAACCTTCGTCCAGATAAAGGACGAGGAATACAATGAAAAGAAAGTGTAAAGCGAGACTGATATAACAGAGATAATAATGATGGTAATGCTACCTCTTAGAGTGAAATGGGATCTTAAAGCAACGTTGTTTTTATAAAAAGCTGATATACCTTAGAAATCCTTTGAAAAAGAGATATATTCAATGGACTCCAGTGTGCTCATTAACAACATTGTGTACCCCCCTACCAGCAGAATAACACAAAAAATTAAAAGCTATTGAGAAAAGAGATACAGTTCAATGGACAAAATGTACCTGTATAGTTAAGGGAAAAACAATGGTATAAATATTGGGCAACAAACTTAGAACAGGTTTTTTTAAGTGAAACAGTGAATTGTCCTGTCTGGCGTATGGTAATCACCAATTGGTAATAGTACATAAATGGCACTTTACATCAACTAATAATGCCACTCATCGTCTTTATTAAGTTCACTGTGTCGTATTGTATTATCAGTCGGCTTTCCTCCTGGCGCAGTCGTAATAGTGAGTTGCCACCTCTTGGGGATGATATGATTCGTCGAAGACCACTGAAAGTAAAGGTGCGTTCATGCGGATGAAATTCAGTAAAGTGTTCTACCAGTGGTGCCTTCGTATCCAATTTCTGGATGTTACGGTAGTGTTCTTGAATCCTAGTTTTCAGTGAGCGAGTAGTGCTGCCTATAAAGGCTTGATGGCAGGGGCACCATATTGCATAAACAACGATGGAGCTTTCACAGTTTATGAAATCATTAATATGACAGCATTGGTCATTAATGGTGATTGTTCTAGATTTAGAAAGACCCAACTTACAAATAGAACATTTACTGCAGGTATAAAAGCCTTTTTGTTTTGGAGGTAGGAATGTGCTGGGTGGCTTGACATGGAAAAAAGATTAACATAATTTGTCTCTTAAATTAGGACCCCGTCTGAAACCTATTTGTGGATAGTTAGTAATATGTTTGTAAATGGAAGGGTTGTTCTGTAGTAGGTACCAGTGTTTTCTCTGATGTTTCCGGATGAGGTGGTGGCCATTGTGAAACTCTGTAATGAACCGAATGACGAAATTCTTACTGGCCTGTTGAGATTTATTCAACATCTTGTTACGGTCCATATCTCTCAGTTTGCCCCTTTTTCTTGGAGCGTGTTTAAGAAGAGAGCTTTGAGCACCGGCACGTTTTTAATTACAAATTAAGCACTGACCTACTGTAAATAACAATTGGAACTTTACACGCAGGAAATACAAGTTTCTCAAGGCCCAAAGACCTCTGGGGCCCTGTGGTGGCATACTTCTTGTCCTCCCAGGGAGAGACGCAAGGGGTACAGTCTCCAGGCATTGTTAATCACAAACACTCCTGTATGTATGTTAACAAATGTATTCAGAAGCAAATGACAATAATGCATGGGACTATTGGCTCAAGGGTGCTGATGACAGAAACAGTGATGACTTGTAAATTCATGCTATGTTTTAGCACTACTAAAATGTTTTAGCACCACTTCAATGTTAATTAAACAAACATTTTGTGGTGAGGGATCAAGTTAGAACACGGATACATCCTAACTCCCTTTTGTATGTACTTCTTGGTAGTGGCACAGGCAATACCACAGCTCATCAGGCACGCCATGTTTTAACGTTCAATTACCATTTTTATTATAATCATATTGAAGGAAGTCGAACAAGGTGGTTGCAGTTTAAAGGCAAAGGAAGGGAGACTTCATGATACAGGGAAATGTTGATGTGCTTGTGGGTAGTGTTGGGATGTGCTAGTGTTAGAACAATATCATGCTTTGGAAAGTGTTCCTTACAGGCCTACCATGTGCAAGTCTGACTTAGTAACGGGTAATTCTGTAGCACGTTGTGTAGGTGTTTACATGGCTTTGAGTCCGCTGACGTCACAATTCACAGGCAGTAGCAGGGCCTAGTCTGAGATGTGGGGTGACCTGAGCGTCACTGCACATATAATGTATTATTTTCACATTTGCAAAACTATGTTTTGGACAATTATTGTTGTATGTCTGTGTGGATGAAACGTTAGGTTGATTTGTGCTGTCCTGTGTCCACTTGTGTTTGACTTGCGTTTCATTATATGTAGGAAGATGTATGGTGACATGTGTCTCTTGATCAGTGTGAAATGGAATGTGCGGATGGTAGTATGATTGTAATGCCACTGCTTCAAAGGATTTTGGGACCCGGAGCGGAAGCTGGGAGGGAGATAGGAAGGACGAGTCATGTAGTCCTCCCATCTTGACCATCTTTCTCCTTCCTGCGTGAGCAAGGAACCTCTACTTGCTTGGCTAGAACGAGAGCCTCACTATCACCAGACGTTATTATTGTACATAAAATGCTGTGTCAACCTACGGTAGGGAGGAAATTTGTACTTTTGGGCATCAATATTGTCCATCAAGGACACAGTGACCTATGTTGAATGCTTAGTCAAGCGATGGTCTAATTGTGATTCCTAGGAAAATAAACATTCTGGATTCTTCCAGATCTCTTTGTGACTCCTCGTAGCTGTATTTAGCACCAATATTTGGAGATTAACTTTTAGTCTTATCACCCAAGATCTTGTGCAACAGCTATTCTTAGTTTTTTTTGGTAGGTGCATACTACAGTGCTTAATTTGTAAAATATTAAGTGTGAGGGCGCTCATGAGTAGGGCACTACTGCTTGCACCCCCCCCCATTGCACCAGGTAGTGTTGCCAAAGACAGTACCAACAAAACTACTTACCCTCAAACTCCTACAAGTGGGAGAATTCAGACTATTCTAGGCCCCCAAAGCTTTAAAAAAAAAAAAAAGTGGCTTGGGGGGACAGCTGTTATTTATTCTCAATGTATATTGAAGTAATAAACAACAGTTGTTTTGCTCATCTCTAAATTAGACAAGCAGCACCACCATGTGGGAGGCTGTCATAAGTGCTAATGTTGACTATTAAGTGTCCGTGCCAAGCACCAGGAACCCCTTGCTCAAATTAAGCTCTACTAAAGGCAGTCCAAGGAAGTAGTAACAATCTTGCGGCACAAGCTGATAACGATTCCTACACCTTTTTTTATTTTTTTCAAAAACAACACTATCATTTCTTGCTTTGCTTTCTCCGGTGGAATGAAGGTATGGATGAATCTCCTTTGGCCCGGGTTCTACAGGCCACTACCTTCAACGTGAGCAGGCAAATGTTTGAATTTAGTAACTGTGTTTGCATTTTAAAACATTGCTTTAAGATACAACCAAAGCAATGCAATAACCTAGAGCTGTAGTATAATTTTCCATTAACCGTAACTTGCTACAACCATGTTTTCTGCTCATGCAAGTGTCAAAAGAAAGTGGCTGTCTCGGACCTGAGCCTCTCTTTCACAGCATGGTCACCCAGAAGTGAGAAACTACAGATTAGCTTACTCAGCTTAAATGTATACATTTCTGCTACAAAATGAAGATGGTCTTTTTCATTTTTTTAGGATTTTTGTCTTTGGTCACCAGTATATGCCCTTTATTTGGCTGTACCATGTACCCCCTTTGCAGAATCTCTTATTAAAGCCTATAAATGGGTACATTGCCGTTACGCAATGAGCATGCTCCATGCCAAATTTCTAATGGAAAGCCTGCGTGGACGGACCTGTGATTCATAGGTAATTTTTTCGGGAAACGGCCTTAACGCCAACTCCTGAACAACGAAGTCCTGGTTAACGAAAGCGCAACAACGCTTTCGTTAACCACAACTTCGTTGTTTTGTGCCTTAACCACGCATTGCGTGGTTAAGGCACAAACAAGGGAGTCGGCTGAGGGGGACAACGCAACGACTCAGGTAAGTGGGGCGGGGGGTGGTGTTTTTTCTGTTTTAGGGGCGGGGGTGGGGGGTCAGGGTTTTAGGTTTAGGGCCGGAAGTGGGGGGTCGGGGTATTTTCTGTTTTAGGGACGGGGGTGGGAGGGTCGGGGCTTTAGTTTTAGGGGCGGGTGGGGGGGGGTCGGGTATTTTCTGTTTTAGGGGCGGGGGTGGGGGGGTCGGGGCTTTTGTTTTAGGGGTGGGATGAGGGGTCAGGGTATTTTCCGTTTTAGGGGCGGGGTTGGGGTTTTAGGTTTAGGGCCGGGGGTGGGGGGGGGGGTCGGGGTTTTTTCTGTTTTAGGGACAGGGGCAGGGGTGGGGGGGGGTCGGGGTATTTTCTGTTTTAGGGGTGGGGGGGTTGGGGCTTTAGTTTTAGGGGCGGGGTGGGGGGGGTCGGGGTATTTTCCGTTTTAGGGGCGGGTGGGGGGTCGGGGTTTTAGTTTTAGGGGCGGGGTGGGGGTTCGGGGTATTTTCTGTTTTAGGGGTGGGGTGGGGGGCTCGGAGTAGTTTTAGGGGTGGGGGTTGGGGTACTTTAGGTTTCAGGGATGGGTTGGGGTTGTTTTAGGTTTTGGGGGTAGGGTGGGGGTCAGTTTTAGGGGTGGGTGGGGGGTTGGGGTTTTAGGGGTGGGTTGGGGGTTGGGTAAGTTTAGGTTTAGGGGCAGGGTGGGGGCACGGAGTAGTTTTAGGGGTGGGGGTTGAGGTACCTTAGGTTTCAGGGATGGGGTGGGGGTTGGGGTTGTTTTAGGTTTTGGGGGTAGGGTGGGGGTCAGTTTTAGGGGCGGGTGGGGGTTGGCGTTTTAGGGGAGGGGTCGGGGTTCGGAGTAGTTTTAGGGGTGGGGTACTTTAGGTTTCAGGGATGGGGTGGAGGTTGGGGTTGTTTTAGGTTTTGGGGGTAGGGTGGGGGTCTCGATAATTTTAGGTAGGAGGTGGGGGTTGGGGTAGTTTTAGGGGCAAGGGTGGGGGGTTGGTGTGGTTTTAGGGGGTGAGGTGGGGAGCCGCGGTAATTTTTAGGGGTGGGGGTGTGGGGCCAGGGGGGACACATGCAGGAACAATGGATGCCTATCATTAATGCCTTTACCAGGAATGCCTTTACAACGAAAAATCGTTAAGGCATTCGTGGTAAAGGCATTAGTGGTAACAACAAGGTCGTTGTTCCGACCTCGTTGTTCAGGTATTCGTTGTCCCGGCAGGCGTCGTTCCGACATACATTCTATTTTTTCTTTTGTTAATAAGCCCTTTCAGGTTGCAATTGTCATGGTGCATTTCGCCAGGATGTCGCTATGCTTGACCAGATGTGGTGAACTGCAGTGAATAGTGTCAGACTGGACTCTACACAACAGCTCCCGGCAACAAAAGGAAGATGGAGGATTCTCCATGGGAAGCTGAAGTGGAGAATGGCCTGGGGCGCAAACTCCCCAATTAGGTCAGACAGCGTTAGATCCTTTTTAAATTTATGAAATTAAGAGTTTGTGTTTCCAAACGCAAAGGGGTTCGTTTACGAGCATGAATGAACTTTTCCCCCTTCCAACACAAGATATAGGTAAGAAGAGCTGTTAGATCCACCTTTTTCCTACCTACAGTTCTGCCTCATGCCCTAAATGAGTACTGTTTATGAGAGAAGGTGCAGTGAGGAAAAACGGGGCAAAATAAATGGAAACAGGAGCAAGCCCCAGCAAAATGAACTCTCACCAATGCAAAGTACCACCAGTATGGTATAAGCATGTACATGTATATTGAAGATTAGGTCAAGTGTGCTAGCGGGGACAATAAAAAGTATTTTCCGAAAGAAGGTATGTTTGGCATGGAGCGTTTGATAACCTTAAGAAATAAAATAAAGACTATAAGAATATATCCAGTTCAATACTATAGAAAGCCATTCTAAACTGGTAGGAATCCAGACTAGGCACTTGAGAAACAGAGTTTGTGCCCCTACTGCACCATCTTCTCCATATAGGTTAACCCAATTCACTAGTGAGATCTTAGAAAGTCTAAAAGCAAAGGAGGTGGACAAACTAGACAATCCGAGCTTCCCCATAAGATGCTGGGGTGCACCCTCAGATGCAGCAGGAAACGGAGCAGCCCTCGTCACCGGTCAGAGTGAGGGGCTCCATTAAAACCCATGCAAGCAAGTGCATGGAGCATAAGTGCACCAACTACGGCAAATAATGCTGCGAGAGTGCTATGGGAGGCTGACAAGGCAACACCCGACTCACCACCTCAGAATGTGATCTCAATCACTAACATCACTATTCCCATGCGATGTATATGATCAATTAGGTTCACAGTTGGACGTTTACCTAAGATAGGAGGATAGGAGGACTGCATGGGCAAAGAGCAAGAGAAACTGAGAACGCCCAAACCAGAGCGGCAAGCTCCTTTGGCTAGCAAGGAGGACAGTGACGATCCAAACAGTACTGCCCATGTCCAGCCCGATGCCTTTTTACTTCTGATATAACCAGACCCTGATCTTGTAAATATCAAGCAACAATTTAAAAGTACATGGGATAAGCCTCAACAGTTTTGTATAGAGATGGAAACTATTTGAACGTTATAAATCTAACTGAGCTTATGTCAGTCAACTGTTACACATTATTATGCCACATGAAATAAATACAGATTATATTTGATCAAATTATATTATATTTTAGTCAAATCCAAATGGCAGTGACAACCACCTATTAACGAAGGTGGTCTGATTGTTTCTAAACATACAATCCGGAATTATGTTGTTGATGTTTGGTCTGTTAATACTGGTTGGTCCAAAATTGAAAGACATGCTTGATCAGGAGTCTGCCATTATTACTATTACAGAAACCATTCAGGAAACTGTTTGAAGTGGCTTTCATTCAAGGGCTTCTACACAAAGTACAGAAAAAACTGCATACTATTGGAATTGGGTAGCAAACTAAGGCTCTTTCCGAATTGGTTAAATAGCAGATCAGTGGCTCACTGTGCAAGAACACTGAATCTGAACTAATGTCTGTAGGAGTGCTATCTTTCTAGCTCATGGTTAGCAGCAGGGGCACCATTGTTACTCTACCTCTTAGGACAGCATGAGGAGCCAACTGCTCTGTGAATGCTTTAATGCCTGCAGGTCATAAGTTAATGGCATGTCTTATTGATACTTGTGCCTGCATATCTGCCTCAAAAACCTCTGCCTGCCCCTCACTAGGGTGAAACAACTGGCACAGTTGGAATTACCAATACAAGAGTTCCTCGTGTTATTGATCTTTTGTCTAATTCCTTGGGTCTAATGAATGGCATATATCCTTTTGTTAAGCGTAACCTCATTCGCAAGCCTTCTCAAAAATGATCTTTTGTTTAAAGTGAATTATGCTGTGTTTTGTTCTAGTGATGATGTTTGTCTGAATGTTTCCATCAAAATAAAAGAGACTGTTCTGATGACAGAGCGAAAATAATGATTTATCGAAACTTTCACCTCAATGCACGTCGGGTGTTCTTCATCAAGTGCCTTTTACTATAGGGTGCCACCACTCTACGGTGTAGGCTGCATTTTAACTGTACAACCTGCCAAGTTAGTGGTTTCTCCTTTTCTTACCTTGCACCATATAACTGGACTAAGCTGCCCATCCAGATTCGCAGTTGCCAAAATGTCACCATCTTTAAAAAAAAAAAATTGTTACAAACCTTGCTATTTTAATTATTTCCTCTTTTAAGGTTGCCTGGAATCCGCCCTCTGGGCATTAGTTTTCAGCTCAAGGAAACTCTCATAGGAGTGAGATGTTCACACTTTATCAACTGTCAATACCAGAGATCATTCCCATTATGTGCTGAGGCAAAGATCTACCCGTCATTGCTGCTTTACTGACCCACGGGGTTTTAGTACCAACAGCAAGTGTCTGTAATACTCCCGTTTTGCAGATCAAAAAGTCTGGCAAAAAAAAAAGTTATTGTTTTCTATAAACTTTACATATCATAAATGCTGTTTTATAGTCAAGTTTTTTTGTTATATCAAACATTGCTACCATTTTTGTCAGTCATGCAGAACGATTGCTGCATTGTCCAGAGGTAGATTATTGTCCTGCCTTCTTCTCAATTCCCTTACATCCTGGTAGTCAACATCTTTTCACGTTCTCATTTTCCAAGAGCCAGCTCGCATGGCTTTGATTGCCTCATTAGTATACACTCTCCTTCTATCTTCTCAGAGAGACCTAAAAAGATATGAACACCCTCAGCTACCGGATAGGATCTATGTTAATTCAATAAGCCGCCTAGATCTGTTAGGTCTCTAAGGTTCGAAGTACTGCGGCAGTGGGTCTTTAGTTATGCTACGATTCCACTGCAAGATTTCATTAAATCCTTGACTTGATCCAAAGAGGCAGGTTAAGCATTTGTAGTATAGAAACCAGCATCGTCCTATGTACTTGTATTAGGATTACCTGGTTATGCCAAACCTTTCACGTTGTATTGCCACGAGAGGAAGGACTTTGCATTGGGAGTATTAGTGCAAGGTCTTAATGACAAAAAGAAACTGACTGCCTATTGTTCCTTTACTCTCCTTGCTGAAGCGGCAGAGCTGAATCACACCTATGCACTGTGGCCACTACTGCCCATCTAGTTAAAGTCTCTGAAAACACTGTTTTGAGATCGCCTCTCACGATTGATCCACCACATGCTGTTGATGTACTATTGTTGACACTAAGATTCTGCACTTGTCCTTTGCCAGGTTGACACAATGAAAAATACTGTTGATGTTTGCTTCTCACATAACAGTGGTACAATGTCCTGTTTTGGGCCATTTTCCAAACAGCTCTTGATATGGAGCCACATGATGGTCTCAAGACAACTGCCCACTTGGCCAAACCTCATATTGATCTCACAGATACACCTTTACCAAACTGTGCTCCTTTATATTATGTTGATGAAAAATAATTGTTATGTGGTTTGTGCCATGCACAGCTATTAAAAGTTAGCGTTTACTACATGTGTACTCTGCTTACGTGTAGTCTTCGTGTATGCTTGTAACCTAGTTGCACAGAAAACTTTAACCCTTTTAATAGATTCTAAATATGCCTTCTTGGTGGCCCACGGTTTTATCCTCCTCTGAATGCAGGTGGGCTTCCACACCCTTTGCTGAGGTGCCCATTAAAAATGACTTCTGTGAAGAGTTTGCTCAATGCTCTTCAGTTGCCTTCCAAAGTTGGTGATATCAAACGTGGTACTTATCAATCCACACAGGACAAATTCTTTAAGGGCAATGTTGTAGTTGGCTAAGCTGGAAAAAGGTTGCGTTGGCCCCCAAAATTTAAAGTGATTCTTTACGCATCTCAAATATCTGAACTTCTGCCTATACTAAAGGACATCACTGAGCTACAGTACATTGCTTACAGTGAAAATGCCTTAAATGTAGTCGCATAATATACTCAGATAAAGTGTGACAGAATAAGCAGGGGAGGTAGTCTGAACTTAACCCTCATACCATAGTGTTGTCCGTGTCAGCTAAGACAGCAGGATTTATGCCACTAATACCCATTGGTTTCCTCCCTGGCTCCCTTCGTTGTCCAGCAGCATTGTCATACCTGTGCTACTTGCCATGCATTTAATGTAGGAAAAGGCGTCAAGAACACTGCTGCTGTCGACCTACTTTCGGGGTGTGTTGTTCATTTGCAGATGGATTTCATTTAGATTTCAGTAGCTATGAACACCCAAGGGGCAATGGTGAGGCCAAAGGGCAGCACAGTAAACTTCAAATGCTCTTGGCTTGCTTTGAACCTCAAGTAGTGTCTGAGGGACTGAAGGACAGGTACAACATGAAAGTGTCCTGCAGGTCCAAGCCACAATCCAATCGCCTGGATTTTGGGCAGACAGAAACTGACCAGTGTAAGCATCTTCAATTTGTCCTTCAGCAAGAAGGCAGTCAGAGGGCATAGATATAAAACAGGACAAAGGCCTTCATCTTCCTTCAGCACAAGGAAATAATGGTAGTAACAGCCTTTCCCAATTCCTGGGCCGGACCTTTCTATGGCCCCTTTGGCAAAAAAACACATACCTCAAAGTAAAATGACAAGTACTCCTCCAAGAGATGTTCTGATGTGGGTGGAAGGTGTGGTGGGTCAAAAAGGAACGGCAGGGCATAGCCTCATCAAATTGGCTGGAGGACTCACCTGTCAGCTGTTATCTTTTACCACTCTTGGAGGAAACATTGGATTTTGCCTCCCACACGGTGCTCATGTACCACTTTACCACTTAGGGCAACTAATGCAGCTTGGATGTGGATGCCAGAGGGGTAGGAGACAAGGAAGCTTGCTGCCCCCGATAGCCTGGGTGTTGTCCGTTCAACCCACCTCCCAACGCCCCCGATAAGACTGGGGTGCCTGTAGAGGTACAGTGGGCCTTGGCATAGGTTGTACACCAACCCTCCGGAATGGTCTTGAAAGGGGCAGAACTTTTGAGGGTACTGTATCACATAGGTATAAAGGCCTAGGGGAACACAGCATAGCCCAGGATTCTTTAATATGTTCCAATGCCAAATCAGCCTTCTCAACAAACAGGAGAGACCAAATGAATGGCATGTCCATTAAAGAGGCTTGCTCATACCCAAGACCATGGACCATATCCAAAGAGAAAAGATGATGGACGGAAAGCGGAACAAATCAAACATTCACACCTAGTCATAGATCTGGGCTTAATCGATTGCTCACTATGCTATTCCAGTTTGGATCCAGCAATATGCAAGTCTGTCTTGACCCTGCTCTCCATGGGAACAGGCCAGCCCGAACTGACGGGCCAGGTCCTCCCTGGACCAGAAACAAGCATCCTGGGATTGGTTTCAGGGTATCTTCCCTTATCACCCAGGCTAACTTGAATCTAGTGGCACAGCAAACACAGGACCCTTGCCTCCGCATACCCTTCCCACTTAGGGCAGCAAATGTAGAAAAAGAAAAAAGAAAAAAAACAGATGATGGACGGAATGCAGATCAAATCAAACATTCACCCTCAGTCACAGATCTGGGTTTAATCCAACCAAGCATATCCCCAAAAGCACCACACTATTGCGCCAACTGCTCTGTCCAAGCAGCCAGTAATGTTGAGCCCAGAGCAGATCTACATTGCAGCATCTGTATCATCCTAGATATTTTCAGCCGATTGGCAAGTAATTCCTCATTGATCACTGGAAAGATCTCCCCAACCATGTCCCATAAAGCAGGAGTAGATCTCACCAGCAAGCAGCTGGCATTAACTGAGTGAAGGGCCAGACTGACTGAGAAAAAACATCTGCTTTCCAAAAGTCTCACAGTGTTAGGAATCTGTCAGGAGTCTTCATAGGAAAATAATTGGGGTTTGCCCTATTGATGGAAGCTTGAACCACCCAACTCTCTGGTATAGGGTGCTACAATAAATCTTGGTTTTCTGGTCTCAACCATTGGCTTTTGGCACTCTGCCACTTCATTGGAAAAGAGCAGCAAGGCCTAGACCATGTGCCGATGAGGTTGTAGGAGAGGGCATCTTTAAATGGAAGTAATGTTTCTGACAACTTTTGTTCTATTTGACAAACTCTGTTAGCATGTTGGTTCTGACTTCCATAGTTGGCAGTTGTAAGTCCAGAAGCTCTGTTGCACATCTTATTACCACGGCAAAAGAGTCACTCTCTTCGGTTGGTGGCCCATGGGAGAACAAACCCAGTTTCCAGGGATGTATATAACCCATTGTTATCCTGCAAATCCAGACAGAAAACATTCACCATGATAACCATTTTCATCCTCAAAAGTTTGTTGGCTCTAATCAGATCTGTTCTGTTGGAGTGCTTAGGTATGGCTTTGAGACAAAGGAATGGTTCTGTCTGAGTTAGAATGAACTGGGGACAGGTAAGTAAGTATGATGTAGAGAAGTGGCCTACGTCAGGGCAGAGATAGATCTGGAGACGTCTTTAGGAACTGTGTGGTCATCCAGCACTAAATCGCATTGGTGCTGAAGTCAATGTCGCATGGACTGGTGTGGATTTTGGTGTAGGAATGGAAGTCCGCTCCAGCATTGGAACAAAAACTGAGGCTGGTTCTGAATACGCAGACGGCAGAGGCAGACCTGCTGGCGGAATCCTGAATAGAGGCCTCCATTGATCTTAGGAGCCCCTAAAGCACACCAGAGGGAGCTGGAAGGGCATCAAAACATAGCCTATCTGAAGGTCTCAATCTTTTGCAGCATTGCCGATGGACCCAGAAACTCAGGATGCATCTGAATCAGTTGCAGAACTGACTCTTCAGCAGAGCACCAAAACCATAAGGACTCCTGACGGTCTCACGAATTTTCAGGTTGAGAATGTAGGGTATGGAACAAATTCAGCTTGGTCTTCTTGTGCTTCCACTTCAATTTCGACTTACTAAAAGACTTGGGACCTCCACAACAACCTATTGCGAGAATGTCCTCAAGAGTAGGAATCGGTCCATTCTCTCGACTTAGAGCAGGACTTCTGAGGCTTCTTTCGGTGTTCAGTGACGTATAGCTTCACTTCACATCTCCAGATTGTCTTCAGGTTTATAAGGTCGTACTCATCACAGGACTTTGAGTACTGCATCGAACCCTAACACAAGAGACAGACCTCATTGAGATCAGTCACAGACATTTGTTTGCGACAGTCCCTGAAGGTTTAAACCTTGTAGTTTAATGGAGGGACATAAAATAGCTCTCCTGCACGCTGAAAAAAAAAATTTCACAGCAAAAAAAAGTTTGCCAAGAAACTAGGAAAAAGTTGGCAGCAAACTCCAGTTAATCATATGAAGGCATAGCAAGAAAGGAAGGGTGTGCAGGGGTGGCACTCACATGCAGCTTCGTTCATCACTTCCAGGGCAGAATATAGTAGAGGCAGGGCCACACCATGTCACCTACCGGTGTGCTTGTGCAATGCTGTTTAAATCTTCCAGATCCAGTCTGGCACCCGAGGATGTCCTAAGGTGATAAATCTGTGGTTTGAAGTATCCATCAGAAGAGTGAAAGTCACGTTCGGAATGCTCATGGAACTGGCAATGTTAGGGAATGCTTTCATGTTCATCTCATTAAATCACTATATTACTTCCTTCATTTTCTGTTACTGTCCTGGAATCTCTTAAGATTTAACAGCCTCCACAACTGCTCTCTGATACACATTGATCTGTCATTAATGCTGTAGTCCTCCAATACTATCTACTTCTCTACCGCTTCAACAATGTTTCCTTGGTTCTTCTGCAAAGGCCAAACCTTGCTTAGGAAAAATACTTAACCCTTCTTTCCCTTAATAAACTAGAGATTACAGCTCCTGATGGAATTTATTTTGCCAATCTGTGTCTCTTGGAAAAATCTAGAAATGATGTTCATCATCATTTAAACCACATCTAACTAACCAAAGGTGTTCAATCACTAAGCTAATGTGATCACTCTCCTCTGAAAAGAGATGATTAAAAAAAAAAAGTCCTGAAAGGAAACAGATTTGGACATACGCACAGGGCATATGGTAAGGTATTTTACAAGGAGTTTGTTTTACTAAACAACATTTGTACCCCCATCCTGGGATTTCTGCAATCTGGATTGTCTCATGCTGTAACACAAGTGCAAGTGGTTTACATCATGCCTCTGTGTTTTGCGGGAAAGAAATCCTCTCCTACGATTAGTTAGCAATGTCCTATCATACACTAAGTGCTTAGTTAAGACAAGGTTCAAGGTGAATACTCAAGTATTATCTTTCATAAATCAAGGAGTAAGGAACAAGTTATTTTTCCTTCCTAAAATGGATTTATGAATACTCTCAATTCCATTCGTCGTACATGCTTTAAGGAGACGTACTTCTGCCCAATTGACTAGCAAGTTTTCTTCAAAGCTCCATACATAAGCGGTTCTATTATTTTGACATTTTCTTCAAGGCAAAGTGGTATTCATTGTGGATTCCTATTATGTCCTCTGATCCTCCTTATTAATGTTGGCTTTGGAATGTTTTCTCAAGTCTATAGGATCTTCTAACCATCCATTTTAGTACTAGAATGAGGCGCCTCCTGGAAAATACACCTCAAAGCCTAGAGGTGACCAAAACATGAAATGCTTAGCTATATATAACTACACAATAAATAAAATACACAACAAAAAATACACAATAAATAAATACTATTGCACAAAGTATAATTTCTGATCTCATTCCTGCTGTTGGTAGTGGAATTTAGAAAGACCCATTGCCATTTAACTTGATTGAATTGCGTGTAGAGTTTTGTCACACGCAGAGCTTCTGGGAGTCGGAAATGCCTGCAGCCCACGTAAATTAAAGCTCACATACCAACAACTAGGTCTATTGCATTTATTCATACTTCTCTCGTCAATGTACATCTTCCTCAACCAGTGCCTTATCTCTCATTTATCGTAAGTGGTTGCATGTGGAGGTTTTCGTCAGGGAATTAAAAGAGTGATTTCACAATGGCTAGCTCTTCTCCACACTTCTAACATAAGTCACTTGTAAGATGGTGCTTGACGTGTTTACTGAATGTTGTTCACATCTTACCAAGCACTCCAGGTCTTGTGGAAGAAACTGAGTGAACATCAAAAGTGAAACCATAGATGGCAGCAATTTACAAGCATTGGATGTCACGAGGCCCCTCTTTTTAAATACAAAAATATGCAATAATCTTATCTGTATCCACCCAGTTGAAAAAGAAATGGACAATTAAAAATGCAATTTATTGGATGTAAATGCAAAAAAAAAAAAAAAAGAAGGATTGTCAGTGAGACAGTATGTTCTGAAGAACATGACGAACTAAGAAGAAAATCGATATCCCCACACTTCAACGTTCAAGCATCATGGTCAATGAATGCATATCTTTGGTTTCTTGCACATAATCCAAATTTACCGGTCACCCGAGATTCAGGCATGCTACCATAGATGCTTTAAAACTGAGGGATACTAAAGGCACTTATTCAAGGTAACATGCTTTGTGTACACCACTTATGACAGAAAGTGACACATGGTTCTCTTCTGTGGAAAAGAATAATAAATTATGTGTCCATATAGTTTACACTTGGTTCTCAGATACTTAACGACTTATAGAAGACGAAGCACCAAAGTCTAGGATTGTGCAGTACGCGAGAATGACACTTTAAGAAGGAAATAAACATGATCCCAAAGAGGAAATATGTGCAGACAGAAAAACAGATCACTTGCATACCTATACTATGATCCAAATAAGAAATATTAGAACATTAGAATGTTGGCCTCTCCAATGAAGTGGCTCAGTGTTTATGATGCTTGGAATGAGCCTTTTGCTCCACCATTTCAATACTTGCCTTTCTGTTTCTCTCTTTTTAACTTAGAACATTCTACCATCAGTGGGTGAAATGTTCCAATAGCCTTTCTGCTTCAGGCTGTACCAGTTAAGGCCCTCTCCCTAGAACACGGGAATGTTCGGAGCCTCACTGAAGACAGTGGGTCGCCACTAATAATGGCTGGTATCAGCCTTCTACTCCAACATTTTAACGTTTGTCTTTCTGTTTCGCCCTTTTTAAATTAGAACTTTCTAACCTCAAAGTTCTGATAACCTTATAGCACTTCTGCCTTGGGCTAGACCCGTTGTTAAAGGCCAACTCCTTCATTATAGGCCCTCGCTGCAAGGCCTTTAACAACCAGCTCAGCACTGGGCAGCAGGCTTTATTAGAGCACTGGAATGCTGAAAACAAAAAACGGAAGAGTGACTCAGGACCAATAATGACTTTTACAGACATTCTTCTCCCACACTGCAATGCTTCTCTTTCAATTTGTGCTTTTTCATTTAGATCATTATTCCCTCAGTGGGCTAAATATGCTAACAGCATTACAGCGCTTTTGTTTAGGGTTGTTAAAGGCTTTCTCATGCGTTATAGGCTCTTGCCTTAAGATTGAACCTCTAACAGGGCCTTTAACAAATAGTTTAGCCCTCACCAGGCGGACTATAATGCTATACTCTCTCTGAAGATTTCAATCATAAAAATGTTCTAAGAAAGAATGTCTATTCTCAGACTAGAAGCCCATGTTTGATATCAAAGGGATATATTTGCAAACTAAAAGCATATATCTGATGACACAATTATAAAATGAAGTTACCTTTTTTTTTTTCTTTTTTAATTTGTTTTTTTTCATTTACTATCCCAGATCAGAAGCTTTAAGGTCAGAGTTAGTTACTAGATGCTTTTCAGAAATGATACCCTCCTACTCGCTTTCTTCCCCCACCCAGGGATGAGTTGATTCAGTTTGAGGGGATGTCCCCGGGTGTCGCAGTGGTTATCGATTGATAGAGGAGTAACTGGTGTGAGTGGCAGGATTCAGCTGCTGCTTGTTCGACTCTGCTTCCGATGGCTCGGAGGTCCGGGGTGGAGGGTTGAGAATCTGCTCCTGATCATCCGCCTCCAACTCCGGCTTGGAGGGGAGGAAAACTAGGTCAGTGAGTCCATGCAGGTCTGCCGCCTTGTGGAAGGTTTGCAAGATTAGCAACATCGCCATCAGTCCAATCAGAAGGTACACTGAAAAAATGAAATACAATAAAATCTTATTTGCACTGTAACATCTCAAGCATTTCACAATCTTGTTCAGACTCCAAGTAGGATGAAGTAGGCTTACTACACCATTATTAGTCTAATCATAATATATCAATATTAATTTAAAGAAGCATTTACACTAGCCATATAAATGTCATTCCATCCATACACATATGTGTATGTATATATACATATGTGTATATATATATATATATATACACACACACACACACATATACATATACACACACACATATATATATATATATATATATATATATATATATATAAGGAATTCCCTGGCACTGATAGTGCCTACCGCCATGGTTTTCATGGCGGTTCAGACCACTGGAAAACCGTGGCGGTAAGCCGGGTCCAAATACCGCCGGCGGTATAGTGACGGACGCCGGGCTGGAGACCCAGGTCTCCAGCCCGGCGGGCAGAACAGAGAACCAGCTGATGACCATGGCGGTAACCGCCATGGTCATAATACAGAGAAAAAGACCGCCAGCCTGTTGGCGGTCTTACCACTGGTTCTCCGCCTTCCGCCAGGGTCGTAATGACCCCCAAAGTTCTCTGGGAGCACAAGATGACTGAATTATTTAAGTCTTCAAAAGCCAGGCTGAAAGACTGGTTCTAGAAATGGAACCCTCCCAATTTCCATTGACAGCAGGTCTTGTTTTGGCAATTTTGGAATGTTGCCCTGAGCCATTTCTATTAGTTCTGAAAACAACATCTGCCTCGTCCACTGAAGCGCAATTAGTATTAGGGTCATTTTCCTACTTTTGCATTTGTTGATCGCTCTGTGTAACAGTGGTATCTGGGGAAAAGCGTATGCAAATATTCCTGACTAGTCTATCGACAGAGTATGCCCTAGGGATTGGTTGTGTGGCAGCCTGGAAGCAAATGTTTTGGCATTTTGCATTTTTGATGCTGCAAATAGCTCTACATTTGGGTTCCCCAAATCAAAAAAGTCTGAGTACCGCTTGATTTTGTTCCCATTCATGACAGCATGAGGCTTCTCTGCTCAGTTAGTCTGCTCCTACAGATTCCTTCCCTGGTCGATGGACCGCTGCTACATCTGTCACTGCACTCACCTCTTCCAGATTTCTTGGGCTAGAGTCGAAAAGAGTAAAGGATTGAGTCCCACCTGCCCCTGCTTGTTGATGTATAACATTGTAGTGGCATTGTCTGTTTGAATCAATATTGTTCTCCTTAATAACTCTTTCTGATAGGCTTTTAAGGCTAGGAACACTGTTTTAGTTCCATGACATTGATATGCTAGACTGCCTAGTGTTCCTTCCAGATCCCTCTGGCTTTCCGCGCCCATGTGAGCTCACATGTAAGCAGCATCTGTTGTAATGTTTACAGTTTGAGTTGGTTGTGCAAAGTTCTGTCCTCCTGTTATATGCGATTTGTTCCACCACAACATTTTCTCTTGTATTTTGTGTGACATACATTAGCTCTTCTCAACTCTCTGACCATTAGTTTTGAAGCCATTCTTGAATTGGTCTCATATGGAATCTCACATATGGAATCAAAGGGATGCATGAGGCCATCTTCCCCAACATTATCGTCACAGTCTTCACTGTCCAAGAGTATCCCTTGATGGTAGAGGTGAGTTTGCTAAAGTACTGACACCATTCTCCTCTCACTGTGATATATTTTCCCTAGTATCAAATTAATTTTTGCTCCTAGAAACAATTTTTTCGATCTGGATTTGGGGATGACTTTTCTATGTTTATGGAGAAAACTAGTGTGAAGAGTTTCCTCATCACCTGTTTTATATGAATTTAGCATTTGTTGTGGGAGTCTACTCCTACTAATCAGTCGGCCAGATAGCAATAAATATGTATCCCTTGCATTCTCAAGTTTGCTTTCACTGCTGCTAGACACTTTGTAAGAACTCTTGGATCTGATTTTATTCCGAAAGCTAGTACACTGAACTGGTAGTGTCTTGTTCACCACAAATCAAGTATTTCTTGTGTTTTGGACTCACTGAGATGTGCAAGTAAGTGTCTTTTAAAATCTTTAGTTGCCATGTAATCCCATCATTTCAATTGCTGTAGGACGTCCTGTAAGGTTGTCACATTGAATCTTTGGGTCTTTATAAACTTGTTAATAAATTTGAGGTCAAGAATTGGGCGTAGAGACCGTCTTCCTTTGGGATTAGGTAATATGTTGAGCTTTTTTGTTTCTTGATCTCCTTTCTGGGTACCATTTTTATTGCTCTTTTTTTCCAGCAATTCCTGTGCCTCTTGGAGTAAACATGATGTTTTCTCACTTGAATGGACCTTTTTCTTTGGTCCTCTTGCTGGTGGTATTTTGGCCAATTCTGTGCAATATTCAGATCTTTAATATCCAGTTGTCTAACGTTATTTTGTTCCACTTCTGAAGGAAGTTCTTTATTCTACCCCCACTGGTGGTGTGTGTAAGAGGATGTCTGTAAAGACCAAGTTACTTGATTGATGGGGTTGTGCCACTCCTGTGAGGCTGCCCCACCCACGTAACCATCCCAGAAAGGACTGGCACCTTTGTTGCTGGTATTGCCAGTGGTGCTGGGGGCCGATGGTTGGATGCTACTTTGAAAGCCCCGATGAGGAGAGCTACTCTGGAAACTGCCTCTCCCTGTAGGCCTGCATGTTAAGGCGGCACTTCTCCCAAGTTTCCCCTAAATTGCAACGCTTCCTTGGATTCTGAAGTTTTGTTGCCCTTTTTGAGCTGTTGCAGTGTTTTATAAACGATGCCTCCAAACAGCTGTGCTCCACTGAAGGGCATATTTATAACGTTGACTTACACCTCCAGTTTAAATCCGGAATATGTCACCAAGAGTGTTGGCGTAAAGTTGTTCCTGCCATCGTTTGGCGACTTACAGGGTCAGCTGCATCTAATGCTGAACCTAGACATTATGTTGCCTTCCTCCGCTAGGCTAGCCACTCTTTTCCTGTATTGCTCAGGTAGATGCTTCATGACCTCTGCCATCTCCTCCCAGTGTTGGTATGCATAACTGTTAAGGAGGGAGGTGGATTTTGCCACACACCATTGATTGGCTCCACTCCTCTCAAATTTCCTGTCAATCAGACCCATCTTTTTACTTTCCTTGTCTGGGGGTGGCCCTGATGTTCGCTCTCTTCCTCACTGTAGAAGTGATGAGTGAGTCACCCCATACCATACACTTGAAGTATGCAGGGTCCTTTGAAGAGTGCTTATATATTTTTTCAAACCTTGACATCACTGCTCTACATGTAGAGGGCTACTTGGAAGACTCCCTTCCTTGATCCAGTACACTGGCTAACACTGGAAGAAACTGGTTCCTTGTTTCGGACAGTATTAAAGTCTCTAAGAGGAAACATGTTTGAGCCGTTCCCTCTTTTAGCAGCACTCCATACTTGTCTGTAGGCTTCTTTATTATTTGACTGTACATTGCAGTGTCATCCTGAGGCAATGGCCTTTGCAGATAATCTACTCCTTCAGGAGAATCTACCTCATGGGATTGAGTCTTGCAATATTCAGAGTCTTCTGATCCCTGAAACATTCCTAGGCTTTCCTCTTCTTCATCTTTATTGAAGAATTCCTCCTCTTCTTCCTGAGGCTCTGGTGTCATGGGAGGGTCCATGTCCTCCACCTACTTCTCCCCCCCTGGCATTTTGGCATTGACGTTTTTAGAGGAATTCGAAATTCCTTCAGAGAGGCATTGCAATCCTTTTTCTTTTGGATTAACACTGCCATTTCAGCTTTGAGGTGCTGCTTATTTCTCTAGATCTCCACTGAGCTTTCTTCAGAGTTGAGCGTCAATGTAAATTTTAGTTTCGACGTTGAAGAATCCTTCGACAATGTGTTGGTTATCAAGCTCTTTGACTCCTCCCGAGAGATTTCTTGTTTCGATGTTAACATGTCCCGATGTCTTGACGATTGAGGCTTTTCGGGAGACGTGTCTCCTGCAGGGCCTCGGATGAGGAATTCGAGGGGTTCTTTGTCTCTAGGCTTGCCTTCCATCTATGATTTTTTTGACATCGAGGATCCCTTTAGTGCCTTAAAGCTCATTTTCGAGACACTCGCATTGAGACCATTTTTTGGAGTTACCTCTGGTCTCTTGTCTTTGGTCTTGAGTGTTTCCTCCTGACTAGTCTCAGGTCGCCGTCTGAAGCTTCTCCTTTGGCACCTTCAGCGATGGTCTTGTAGCTGTCGCTCGACACACCCAGGTCTCTTAAGGATGGTATAGGTCTCTGTCCCTGCATGGTGTGGTGCGCCTGTCTATGCTTTACTCTTGCCTTCAGCATCTTCGACTTGAACCCAACTCAGTCGGTGCTTTGAAGGTCGACTGGCAGACAGAGATTGCAGATATGATGTTGATCCTTCTGCGCGAACTTATGATGGCAATTCAGGCAGAACTGAACACATTCTTTTCCATCACGCAGAACAGGGAGCCTGTTGTCTGGGCATTTTCTAGCCATCAAGGAAAACTTCCCTTCACCAGAGGAATCTTCCCCAGTACCTCTTATTCAATGAACTTATTCTGAATTTCTTCCACTTCTTCGACAGACTTCTTCTGAGCTTCCTGCTTTCATGACTTGGAGAGCCCTCAAGATGGTGACCAAGAGTGTGAGCTTCCTGGGGAGGGCACGAAGGACGTCACAGGAAGCACCAATTAGGGGGTTCATCGACGCAAAAAACAAACAAAAAAAATATGAAACAATTGGAGGATTGCACACCCAACCACTAGATCACTAGGTGGCGGAATAATGCACAGCATGTGAATCCAGAAAAGATTCGCACTGCAAAATATATTTGCCCAGATTACATCTTTTTCTGTTACTGGTCTGAAAGGTGACATTCTGAACAAGCCCTTTAAAGGCAAATCTGCCATGCAATTGACCCTTACCCAACCCATTGGCTGTTTTCAGGTGATCCCAATATGTGACTATTTCTCAGTCTGCCTGCTAGCCAATATTAATGAGGGCATTAGCAGATTCCCTTCCATACCCGTCTGTCATTCAGAAATTATCTCGAGAGACGACTGAAATGCTTCCAAGTTGCCCTATTTCAAGGGTTGCACCTTCAGCCACCCCAGACCTTACAGCCAGCAACACTCTGCCTTTTTACACTTGTAGATTTGCTTTTTTTCATTATAGGCATTTGTTGCAAATTCTTACCATGCGAAGTGCTATATGTGTATGGACAATTACTAGTGTAGGGATTGCACATTACACCTTGCATCTGATTTTTCAATGGATGATTAATTTTGTCAAATTAAATCCTGCAAAGGCAGATGTTGTAATCGTCAAGTGCCCTATTCATAAATGGGACTCAAGCCTCTGGCCCAATATCATGGGCATTTTTTTTTTTAACCTTCTGTGAACTTGGTAAAACATTAGGGGTTCATATTAGAAACTAAGCTATTGCGGATTAACAGAGTTCTAAAGTTACTTTCACCTGTTTTTCGAATTTAAAGAACTACTAATAAAGGTCATTCCTTTCACTCCTTCCGAATTTCATGAAGAAGTTGTCATGTCTTCAATTCAATCTCGATTGGACTATGCAAATGCTCGCTATCTAGCTCTTTCAAAGGTACAGTAAGACATTTTGCAATTAACAAAATCCAACAATACATCTTATCCCTAAACTTAACACCCAAGACAATCTGACCTACATTTTCTTTCATTTCTACGGGTTGGACAAGAAGATGCCAGGTACGAGTACAGTGCAATGGGACAAGGAAGATGCAGAAGACAACTTGGTACTTCATTATGATGAGGACAAGGTGGAAGAAGGGTAGGTGGTGGACACACATGCAATGGGGAAAGTGGCAAAGAGAGATGACGGGGTGGGGGTACGGGAATCGGTCCCCTGTTTGTTGCAGGAGGTGGTTCAGGAGACGCTGATGGAGCAATCTTGCGAGAAAGGATGGCAACCCTTGGAGTAGGCACAGACGCTAAAGCGAGGTAAGCAGGCATGGGGGAAAGGGCATCCAGCTTTGGTGTCAACTGGAGTGGGAGAGGAGGAGAAGGGCACACTTAATGGGATGGAGGAGGGGCTTCGGAAAAATACATATCTTACAGATAAGAGTATTGAGACACAGGAAGGTAAAGTGGAGGAGAACACAGTGGTGGAAAGACATACGCCAGAAGAAGGTAAGGTGGTGGGTGAAGGAAAGGGAGAAGGGTAATTTGGATACTCGGGGTAATCAGTCAGGGCAGGGTACCAACAAGGACAGGATGAGGAGGAGGGAAAGAAAGAAAGGAAGGAACTAAAGATTAGGAGATTACAATCTACAGAAATAACAAAACCCCTAGATCCACTAAGGAGAGGATATGGTAAAGGGAATACATGGATTTGATCAAGCTTCTCCATAGCAGCTACCAGTGACGACAGAAAACTGGACAGCGCCATTTTTTATTAATGCCAGTATATATTGTGAGACGTTTCCAGAGTGCTGTGTTACCCTGTTAAATGCATGGGTGTCATACAAAAGGCACACATTATATTAGAGGAGTATGCCTGGGTGTGGTATGTTACGTTTTCAGGGTGTCTTGCTGAGGACTCTGAAGGTAAGTAGGGGGAACTGGACACCAGTTTGTGGCTTCACACTATGGGCCCAGCGAGGCCAGCATCCACAGTCTTTACAGCCAGAGGGAGGACGGTTGTTTAATGTCCCTTTCAAAGGAATCTCACACAGGGAGGGGTGGGTGCTGCAGACAGAGAACAAATAGGAGTGGGAGTGGGCATGCTGGGCTTTCACCAAGGGTTTCAGTAATAAGGAGTAGTGAATATTGCAAGTTCCGGCATGAATGCTCCAAATGCACAGAGCGCCACAAGCTGGTACAGTGTGGTTTGAGGGGGGGGAGACAGGAAAAACTCCAGTAAGGGTTTTTTATGTGTGATAGTCTGTTGACCGGTTTTAAGGCTTTGAATAGGCTTGATTGTCTTGGGGTGGGTAAAGCAGTTTGAAAGTTAGGGCTGGAGTAAGTTCATAATTGCAGACAGCAGTAAAGTTAAAGATTTACAGTTTGAGTAAGTAATGATAGTTTAAGGTAAGTAATGATATAGTTTAGGGTATTTGAGTTGGGAGTGGTAGAGGGGACACGTGGAGGGAAGGGTAGGTCATTTGTAGGCAATGTTTGATGTATAGCGTGTTTTGTACGACGATTTGCCTAGGAATGGTTACGTGCACCTGATTCATTAAAGCAGCCTTTTTCACACTACAAGTTGTCAATGGTCTGTGCTGTGCCCTCTCGCTCCAAGATGTTTTAATGCCAGATGAAGAGTGAAAGACTTACAGTATTAACTATCTTAATACTTGCCCTTCTATGAAAACATCAATCTAGTGATTGATTGGAAGGTAAGTTTGGTTTAGATTAATATTGTTATGTGATGTATTTAGAGTGTTATGTTTCCAGGCATTTCACCACATTATGTCCCGTTGTATACATTAGAGGTTGATGTCTACAGGACCCAGAAGAGAACACCTGGTTACTGAATTATCAATTAGGGTAGGATGATGCACAACGGTAATGCTCAAATGTACCTATTAATGAAGGATACTGACCTATTGGGGTAGGAGGATATTCTATGCAAAGGGCAAAGAAGACTAGTGATGAGATTTGCTAAGGTGGGGCAGCCAAATTACAAAACAGGGCTTCTGCTGAATGATGGGTTTGGGGGTAAAACACACAAATCAGAATGACTGACAACTACAAAAGAAGTGTTTTTCCATGTACCAACTATATTAGCAAATGGATAAGCAATATCAGCACATGACGAAAATTACAAATACTTGTAACTGATGTAGCATATTCTGCCACCTTAACTCACATGATGGTCTAGTCAACAGTCTCCAACTTGAACACTTATTAGTAGTGTCTGGTATCGTATCATTGTTTTGTTCTTTGCTTTGCTAATCCCATAAATAAAAAAAAATGAAAAGATTTGGGTTTTTATAACAAAGCAGGTCTCAACTCTCACTGGCAAAATTACTTAATTTGGATTACATTGCGTGGCTTAAATTTATGAGTAAATGGTTCTCCCCTGCTCTACATCACAAAAAAGAATGTTAGTGGCTTTCCTGAAGTACGTGGTCCTTAAAGAGCTATTGAAAATAGGTACACCATCAAATGAATGAGGAGAAATGTGGTATCGAAGGACTGTCCTAACTAAGTGAGAAAATCTTTACAGCGCAAATAGGCTGCGTAACTCGGGAATTAAGTTTGTCTTGTACCAGTTAAAGTGGTAATCAGATTGTTCTGCGTTTAATGTTACTACATGTTTTGTTTTTACATTCTGTTTCTATTTTTAGAACAAAATTGTTGCAGTACTTTAAATTTTAAAATAATTAAAAATTAAAAAAACTAAAAATGAAAGCTAAAACTAAATGGCATCTCACTTTCTATGATAGGAAGAAGCTCAAGGTAAAGGCGAGCGGGTCAAAACGTGGAACGTCGAATGGATGCACTCTTCTGCCTTCACTAGTTTTTTTTTAATACAACTGTGTGTATATATATATATATATATATATATATATATATATATATATATATATATATATATATATATATACACACACGCACACATAGTAAAAAAATTAAAACCCTTGGTCAATTTATTTTATGTAGTAAACATGCAAATGTGTACACAAAACTAGCAATAATACTAAAAAAGCCAAAACTTTCGAATCTCTCTTGTCTGACGAGTTTTCTTTGTGTTTTCCCTCCTGGTGGAAGAAGTGAACAAGTCTTTGGATGGCCTGTGATCCTCTCTATTCTTTAAAGTAGTAATCAATAGCCTAGAGGATGTATATCTGCTGATAGATCTATGACAAAGAACACAACAGACACATTCTAGTAGTCACCTTTCCTCACTAAGTGGTCTTAGTGACTGCTTACAACATGTGGCTGTACAGAATGCTTACCAGAAATGGACTTTCAATTCTTGAGATGTTTTTGGAGAAATCTCTGAAAGGTTCTATTGGTTTTGTTAAAAAGGGTACGTTGGATGACTATTAGTGATCTACCATGTGTGCCTCGCCTATGTGGCCCAATGGTTCTCCAACACATTCATGACCCATTAACCCTAACCAGGCCACCGATTTAGGGCAAGATCAAAAATGATGTGTACACGGTTCGTCTTCATCTGTATTAGTTTAGATAGGAGAAATTATGTCTTTAGGAATCCTTAGTGGATAAGAAGCCATTAATTACGCACTGATATGCATCATATAATTGTTGCTTTAGCACCAAGAAACCACTTTGATGTTAAGTGAGCACTCTAAAAAATAAACCTTATTTACCTTAAGACCGATGTTCCCATCAGACACTCCATTGTTATTCCAGTCTCAAGTGCCATGAAGAGAATGGCTGATAAGGGTGGAGGAATAGCATGGATCAACTATAAATACCAGATCCTATAGGATATGTTACGTATCGCCTATCAATATTTGTTAACTCTACACGGGAAGGAATTTGAAAAATGGTTTATCTTTAAAATTCTCTGCTTTCTCTTAATCAAACATTTTGTTCTAACTTAATTAGCTGC
The DNA here is from genome assembly GCF_031143425.1 of Pleurodeles waltl. NCBI lineage: Eukaryota > Metazoa > Chordata > Amphibia > Caudata > Salamandridae > Pleurodeles > Pleurodeles waltl. The sequence continues at coordinate 414,934,471 of NC_090448.1, read as the reverse complement.
CATGTTTTCATATGATTGCTTTGTGTCGTGTAGGACGTGGAGGGTGTTGCCAGTGAGCTGGACGGTTCACCAGAGGGCAGCGGGTGAAAGGACAGTCTGCTAGCTGTGACACTGATGGTGGCCTGAAGGACACCTACTTGCCACCTACTTCATGTCCTCACTGTTGAATAAGCTGGGGTGTATCCATATAATGCGCTGCTGTGCAGAGACATATGGAAACACCATCCCTGTGATCTGGAATTTATTTCACTATTTGCTGCAAAACACTTTTTTCTTTTAGAACTAATTGTATTATTGTGTTGTGAAGAAAACGGCAGTTAGAGCATATGCACAACACATTAGTACCATCATCCAACAATTCCGTAGCGGGCCAGGGCACACATCATACCTAGCAGACTGCATTTCACAAATCTCGATATTCCCACAAGTCAGTGGGGGAGGTTGGGGCGTGGGAGGCACAGATTAGCTTCTGAAGTGTTTCCTTAGGGCCACTCAAGTCACTTCTCTCTGTGGGTAGGTAAATAATGTTCAAAGTTCAGTCCTGTGACAGTTGGGAACCCCCCATCCAGAGGCCACAGAACTCCCTCCAGCAGCCCAATACTTTCTTTCCAAGGACACCCTCTGGCAGTGTTGCTGCAAAGCACTTTCATGCCTTCTGATGTTGCTGGGGGTCATAAAAATTAGAAAAGTCGTTTTATGTCATGGCGGAAGTAGAGATCCCAGCTGCAGGTTCTTGCTAGTGGTCTAACTGCTGACGCAGTCCTAAAGACCGACTCTTGCATGGCTGTCATCTTGGGAGTGTTTCTATCATAGATGATGGCCTTGGGCAAACATTGTTGGAAGCAGTAGCCCCCTTAGATTGCCAAAGTAGATGCTGCTTGACAGCTGCGAAAGAAGGCAGCCTCAACTGTCAATGGTCTTTATTGAGGAATGGAGTTCATGTTTAATCAAGAACAGGTAGGCATTCTTCTTTGAAAACGTTCCAAATGATGGCTTCCTAGATGTTGTAGGTAGCCCCCTGCACAGTAAATTACTGTGACAACAACGGTAGTAGGACATGCACACCAAGTGCACTGTACATTTTGGATCATTAGCAAGCAGAATAGGAGACCTGGACCTCTAGGTTACAGGACTATTTTCCTCAGCCACTCAGGACTTTACTCCGTTTTTGATGCAGAAAGAAATAGGAAATCAATTCTGCACTGTGAAAAAAATTATTAGATGCACCAAATATTTTTAAAAAATGCTGTGCTCCACCAAGAACTTATTTTGATGAAATTCTAATTGTAATCTCTTTTTTAAATGTGTTCTTTAGTGATATCATGAAATACATGTTTGTAAAGCAAACTCTCACAAAAATTGATCTCTTGAGGCTGTTAACAAAACAGCTGTTACTATAAGGTAGTATAGAAATACTAGATATTCTCACCTTAGAATGATGGAAGGCTGAGTCAACCTGACTAGGATTCAAAATTGTGAGCTCCAGAGCGGGGCATTCTTCAGAGGTGAACTTTCAACTCACTGAGCCACCCTGACTCAGTAGTCTAAATACCTGGATACGGGTTAAAGGTACTGGTGAAATTAGGGCCTCAAGTTAATTTGGGAGGGAAGGAGCTTTTGAGTAAGAATTAAGTGTTACTTATGACATAGTAGAATGCCCAATGGCAATTAACACACAGAACAATTTAGATTTATTCAGCAGGTAAGGTTCAACATTGCTGTTCTGTTTGAAAATGGCGGCACTGCAACGAAATGTAAACCTCAGAGAATAACTCAATCTCGATGGGTAGTTATTCTACTGGACTCCAATACTGTAGGACCAATCGTGCTATTACAGAATTGTCTAAAGGTGTCTAAAACATTTCTCAGTTTTTGCTAAAAGATTTGAAGGACAGAGATGCTTTTCACCCAAAAACTATCTTCAGCACACAAGTTGCATCCTCCACATAAAGGAGGATAAGGAAAGAGTCACTGGAATATTAGCTGTAGTCATGCTTGCGAGTAAAGAGTCAGGAAGCTACGACTATGTGGATCATTGAGCTTTAAATGGGAAAATGCAAGTGTTCCACCATCTTCTGCTAAACAGTGAGGTGTTGGTGCACATCATCGGTGATTCTGGAGTATTCAATGTGGAACATCTATCATCCGAATACAACGAAATCGTTTTCCACCAGAATCATTAAGGAAAGTTTGTTCCTCAATCTGCTTGCAGCATATGTATTTCATGGACTCACTTTTAGGATGGTGGATGTGGCAGCACATTTTTAAAGACTTCTGCACCAAATTTTGAGGGTATGACAAAGGTATCATTTTTTTCAGGATGAAATAATAAATAATGAACTTCCCTGACAAACATGACAATTTTCTGACCAATATGGTTCAGAAAATCAAGTACAGCTATTAAGTTCTTGTGACCAGAAAAATCACAGTATTGAATACCTGCAAGTTTAATGCAATCTTTCACATGTCTGTGTCAGAGAACCGGAGTATCATAAAATTGATGAATAATAAAACCTTATTAATAGCTTACATATATGTTGCACAACTGCGGTTTTAAGTGCTACACCAAACAAAAAGTTATCATTATTGGAACACTATCACTGTGGTACTAAGCCCTTTATAAAGAAAAAAGTGATCTTTTTATTGTGAAGGGTATAAGCAGCATGTTTACCATCAAGAAAGAAAATGACAGTTAAGAGCTGTCACTTTATCTTATTTTGACTTACACTTTCTCCAAGAATGGAGTCCTAGATTAGCCTGGTAGAATCCATACTAAAAACCTCTGTACAACAAAATTTTAAGGGAAAAAAACATCAAAAGCCCTGTTTTAGGGCGAGAAGAATTGTAGTGTCTGTTTGTGGATAGATTAGTAAGTAAAGCACAGCCCTGCTTTTTTTTTTATTATAAAGAAAAGAGAATTAGATGGTCTGTAGTCAGGTGTCCTTTTTGTGAATTGTTTGATTTGGAGGGAGCCACGCCACAGGTCCCAAATGGGTGAACAGAAGTAATCAGTCTGTAATTTAGGATCTTTAAATTAAAGAAAAGTGGAAGATTCATTGTTAAGGTTACCATTAGTGGGATAAATTTAGGAAGGACAGGCATTTAAGGACATAAAGAGGCAGTCTATGTTGCACAAAACTGGGCAGCTTCACGGCAAAGTGGGTAAGGCAATGGTAAACAACAGGTTCTTTGCGTATGGGGAAGGCAAAGCTTTTAGAAGTTGATCATAAATGAACAAAGGATATCAGGAGCCAATTAATTTCCGAATTGTTAAAGAGGAACTGAGTTTGTGGGAAAATACTAAGAGGGCTGATGAAGTTGATTTAATCTCTTTGGGTTAAGGTATTGTACTGTAACGTTTGCTCAGGAGGGAAATTCCAAACACAAAGTGGTAGGTTAGGATGGGCGGGTCAGCAGGTGGCACATAACTCTGGGGTTTCTGCAGCAAATGCCCATGGTGGAATGCAATTCAATGCTGCAACCTGAAGAAGTGCCAGTCAACAAACAGTACATTTATCACTTGACTTTCAAGGACTTTTTCGGGCCTTAGTAAAGAGAATGTAACAATATCTGGTGCTGTTGGATTACAACCTTTATTGGATGGTGATGTAGGAAGTTTGTGAAATCACCAATCGGGTCTTCAAAACATTCACCAAGGAGGTCTGTTTGTTTTTTAGAGGAAATTAATTACTTTAGAGGAAATTAAAGGTTTTCTAAATAGCTTAGCCATCAAAAAAATGACTGTTTAATTGACAAGCAAGACTTTAGTACAAAGGATATACCATGCAATAAAACAGTTTTTAAAGGATGGTGTAGCAGGTGGGTTGCCATGGTGGAGCATAGAGGGTATAATAGGGGATTGTCGCGATACCCAGCCAGTGTGGCTCCTCCACGTCCCTTATCAGGAAAGGGCAGGTTATGACACAGCTCATGACACAGCTCCTCGCTGGATAAGCAGAACTAAGAGGCCGGATGTTGACCGCAGGAAGGCTCCAGGAGCCATTGAGAAAAGAAAAGTTTGCTAATAATGCCAGCATGATTCCCTACCGGGAGAGAAAAAAACTGATTTATGGTTTGAAAAACACATCAAGAAGTGAAATGCGGGTATTTTTCAAACAATAAAGGATTAAAAAACTTAGAAAGGAAGAGGTTGTGCTGAAAGGGGAGTTGGTGCAGAGGATAGGCACAGTCCTAAGGTGGGAGGGGAAGTGACTGTAAACTTCTCTGTGCGGGCTGAGGTTGGAATCTGGAGACAACAAATCAGTGCATGGCAGTCCAAGAAAGCTACAGGAAATGGGCTCCACATTTGCCAAGAAGCCAGTTGGCCTGAAATGGCAACACAACTGTGTGCTTATCTGTCTTCTGCCTGGCCTCCGCTTTTGTTTTATATACCATCTTGCATGTATATTTCTTAAACCTGCGTGTTTAGTTTTTTTTAAATTGATGCGCATTTAGAAAGGGTCACTGGGTATAGCGGTTTACTGGACGGCAGAAGGGAAACTGTCAGAGATACGCCAATGAAGATGGAACTTGGATGATGTATGTTCATTTACAGAAAAGCAAAATACTACAGCCTCTTTTCTGAGTACCTAAGTAAATGAAAACCCACTGAAAGGCAAAATAAATACGGAATAAGTGAGTGAAAAAAATAGAGAAAGAAGTAAAAATCGTAATATTCATTTCATATGAAAAAATACTAGCTTATAAAAGAAACACCTACACCCCCTGCACTTCTCCAAAAAACTCCGGGGGGAGCGAAGGGGTGGATGGAGAGAAGGAGGAAAAGTAGTGTGTGAGATGTAATAGTTGAAATAAGAGGGATTCGGGTGTAACCCCCCACTCTCGGGAACAGCAAACGTCGTGTACTCTTTTGGGATTTGTGTTAAACAAATTGACTGTTCCTTTCTGCGTTCACATTTTATTTTTCATGCATCCGAAACGATTTCATCACCTCACCCATTGCAAAAAATAATAGCTTGTGGCAATTCAAATTTGAAGTTTTGCTAAAAAGGTGTTAAGATGGCAGATACACAATATTTTTTCCACCCTGAAAATAACTTTGGCAGGACATGTGATTTTTTTTTATAGCACCAACATAAATGTGTGCCTTTACTACGGCCTTTTTTTTTTTTAAATAAAATATTCCTATTCTCAAGAATACAATTTGCACTACAAGTTTTATTTTAAAGGACCGTTTTTAGGATTTCTATGTTCTGTTTTTGGTTGTCCTCTTGTTACCTACGTTTTTTGCACTAGTTCTTGTCAAGGTACCCAATTATTTTTATATGTTGCGTAGAGACTAGGCAGTACTGAGATATTGAACAATAAGGACTCTTCACAGTATACAAGGAGATTGGGCAAGGTTACTATGCCCTACCATCTAGTGCAGTGATAACCCAATTGGGCCTCAAAGAGTCTTGTAGTGCACTGAGAGTTATATCACTGACTGTTATGTTATGTTATAGAGGTTTATATAGCGCCTAACTGCCAACGGCCTCGTAGCGCTTATACAGCCATAGTGATGACATACTGCTTAAAAAATCATTCAAAGGATTTAGGTTTTAAATAGCCAGGTCTTCAATTCTTTTCTAAACAACATCTCTTGAGAGTTAGCTCTCAATTTGAGAGGAAGGTTATTCCAAAGTAGAGCACCTTGGTAAGCTACCGATCTTCCTCCCCATCTGGTTTTCCTCATGATTGGGACTTTAGCCAGATTAGCTGAGGAGGATCTAAGAGGTCTGGCTGGAATATAAGCCTGAGCAAGAGTTTTCAACATTTCAGGTCCCTTATCAAATATAGATCTGTGAACGTGGCACAGGGTCTTGAACTGGATCCTTTCTACTACCGGGAGCCAATGTAGAGAAACAATTCCTGGCCGTATTGAGTGATGTTTAGGGATATTTAGTAGCAGACGAGCCGCTGCATTTTGTACTCTTTGCAATCTCTGAATTACATATTTCGGGGAGCCAATGAACAACGCATTGCCATAGTCAATCCGGGCACCAATCAGTGCCTGGACAACCATTCTCCTCGCTGTGAAAGGTAAAATAGTTAAAACCTTCCTCAAGGTCCTTAGCAGAGCAAAACTGTAGGGTATAAGGTCTCGGAACCTAAGGTAATTCAACGTGATGCGAGTTGCAAAGCTCAGTACTTTCTCGAAGGGCTGGAGTGAGTGCTGTGGGAGGACAAGCATGAGGCTGTTACAGCTGTAAACTATGCTTAAGAAGAGTGTGGTATTGGATTGAACGTGGAGTGTAAAGTGTACAATCATCGAAACATGTGGCTGCTGAATCAAACCCCACATTTATGGGAAATATAGAGATGACAAGGACGTTAGGTAGATGGAGAGCGTAGTAAGATGCCGAGGTTGAATATGTAGATCATTTTGGCTTTGGCTAAATCAGTCATTAGGAAGCAGATGGTTTATACAAATTAAGCCCCCCACCCCCCAATCGACACATAAAAATGACCTCAGAGCCCCCTTTTCCTGTACATATAAATGTGCAAGTTTCATGCTTCCATTATCCTGATTGCCATCATTCCTTGTCATACTATTTTAATAAAAGGCACTCCATTCTTACTTGACTCTAGGTCTGTGTGATCTAAATAACCTAAACGAAATATATTACATCAAAAAATCATGCAATTAGAAACCTGTATGATAAACAATTTTAGATTACAAAGCACAAAATCTCACAAAACCCTAGTTTGGTTTTGATGGTGTGCTTGGCAAATCCGAAAAAACATCTCAGCCATGATTTATTTTAATTTTGTACATGGAGTTCAAGAACTGGAACATATACTCTACAGCAAAGCTTTACACATTGTTAGACCTTAATCATATACCTTCTGTTAGGAACTGTGCACACAGTATGTTCCTCTAAGTGCACTCAATGTAGAGGACACCAAGTGATTTGCCAGGGTTGACAATTTGTGCCAAGTTACAGAAATATTTGATGGGGCTAGAGACAGAAGTAGAGAGATGGCGTTGTGACCCTACTCCTCAATGCTTGGTTAGTGGATCTATACGTGATATTACGTGATATATTCTACTGAATGGCAACCGTAAAGTTCTCATACATTATATTCCTGGAAATGGTGGAACGAGGGTAACAAAACAGTCTTTCAAAGGCCCATGGACAGAGTGAAGTAGTGATTTTGTTACGTCTCGAAGAACCTAGATAAAGCAAAAGCCTTTTCCAAACTTCCAGTGAAATGTATTTATGTGGCAAAGCTGCGCTGAAGAAGTTGTTTTTAGTAGTGATGTTGATAAAGGACTAGAAAAAAAAAAAAAAAAGTTTAGATTGCAGTACTTTCAACTGGCAGGGACAACAGATATGAGGAAAGGTTAAGCCAGATCAGCGCGGAAAGTGCTACTATAGCGGGCATTGCTCTAAGGCAGTGGTCCCAACCTTTTGACTTCTGTGGACCCCCACTTTATCATTACTGGAACCAGGGGACAACCCCATGAATCATTATTGGAATCCATGGACCCCCCTCCCCCACTGAACATTACTGAAAGCTGGGGACCTAATCTGTTAATATTATTTAACTTTCTGAGCAGTCACGGGCCCCCTGAGGAGGCTTTGGGGACCCCCAGTGGTCCACGGACCACAGTTGGGAAACACTGCTCTAAGGTACCAATTAAGTTTCTGTATTTGTGCTCCTACTATAAGATCACTAGAGCCACGTCTTCTAAGCCACTTGCAAATCCTCGGTTATAGACAATGGATGTGGCGGTATGTTACCTTTACAATGATAAATTTATAGAAGCTTACATTTACACTGCATTTTTTACAATGGATTTTAATTTCATGTTTATTTTTCGATGTATGCTTTCACTGTCAGTACTTTTTAAAACTAAAACTAGATTTGTGTTCTATTTGTGGCAGGAATGCATTCTATTTAATTATTTTGAATTAATGTTATAAGTTAATTATTAATGAATGGCGTTTATTTTAGATTTGGGATAGGAAAGTTATATCGCAGCTTCGGGCTGAAGTAAAGTATTAGAGTATTTACGGAAAAGTCCCTGCTAGCGGGATCAGTGGCGCAGAGGATCTCCCCGGTCTGCTCATGGGGGGCGCAGGCTCCCTTCGTAGTCACATAAGTGGCCTGGGCCTGGAAGTTAACGATCATGACGGTTCTGAAGCGAGCCCCGTATGCCAAACTCCTACTGATTTTGTGACTGCGAGCATTTGCAACACTGGGCGAATCCATTGATGTAACGCATTGGATGGAGAGAGGTTGTCAGGCAGCAGAGAATCTATACCTGAATGGCACATTTTTGATAACTGAGGAGGCCAAGGCGCAATCTGGAATAACCCCAGGTCATTTCCTACAGTACGCAGGTATTCCCAAAAGATTCGTGAGATTTGGCCGATATTCCCAGATGAACCCAGTGAATCCAAGGTTCTGTGTGTGATAATAGACCCGGGTTAAGTTAAAGGTATCACCTCCAGACTACAGGTCACCCTCAAAGAAGAGAGACACACAGCTATGGAACCACTGAGGGATGGGGACTTTGACTCTCCTCTGACTGAAAGGGAGTGGAGGCGCGCCAGAGCACAGGTACAAGAGGTTGTGAGCAACGCCAGATTTAAACAGACGCAGTTTTGTTACCTACACAGGGTGCATTTGATCCCACAGTGGCTGCATAGAGTTTACCCCACTTGAGACGCTAACTGCAGGGGGTTCTGTGCGTCACTGGCAGGTTTTGCAAGGCTGTGCAGGGTAGGGCATCCCTTCTGAGAGGTAAAGGGTGACGGGGATAGCGGTACCCCATGGATATGCCATTGCCTACTAGGACTGCTGCAGCTCTCTAAAAACAGGAGGTAAAATGGCATTTTGTTTCGCTCAATTGGGCCTAGTCTTAGCTAGGTGCAGAACTGCGAAATACTGGGCCAGCCCGGCACCTCCGACGGTGGATGAATGGCAGGCAGATTTACTGGAATGGGCTGTGGCGGAGAACAGTAGGCTCAAGAGGGTTCAAGTGGACGAACACCCCGAGAGGGATCTGGAGGGAGCCTGGTGGGGAGGGGGGCCTTGGAGGCAAAACCCACTATTGCACATAGAGGAGTCTGATGGAATGGAAACAGGATTAAGGCGTACGGCCTGGGTGAGGGGGATATAGGTTATCCACGAATCCTCCCCCCTTCCTCTCCACTCCCTCTCAGAAGCAGATAACAGAAGACTCAAGGGATGCTTGGGTGGCTGTGGGACAGCGTGTGGGAGCCAAGATCACATGCACTGATGAAGTGATGGTTGGGATTGCTGCATTCTCTCCCCTGCCCGCCCCATGTGCCTTAACTGCAGGAGAGGCCTCCCCCGGCCCTCCCTTCCTCCCACCCTCCTAGTTATTTTCACGCTGCTCCCCTCTGCGATGTGTTTGGGCGCAGGCTGTACACCAGGGCAGTGGTTCCCAACCTGTGGTCCGGGGACCCCTAAGGGTCCGCGAAGCCACCTCAGGGGGTCCGCGACTGGTTAGTAAATTAAATAATATTAGGTCCCCAGGTTTCAGTAATGACTAAGTGGGGGGTCAATGGATTCCAATAATGATTCATTGTGGGTCCCCGGGTTCCAGTAATGATAAAGTGAGGGTCCACAGAAGTTAAAAGGTTGGGAATCACTGCACTAGGGAATTCCTGGCCTCTTGCCATGTGAGGTTCTCCTCTTAGGGTATGGTGGGACCTATCCTCCCCCACACTCCAGACTATCTCTCCCATTGCTCTCACGGAGTCCTGGGAGGTTTGCCCCATTGCTGCATTTTTATTCTCTTCTGACATTATTGCATATGTTCATGCATCATTTGTCAATTTGACATTTAAAAAAATGCAGTTGAGTATTTCTAATTTCTCAGAATCAAAATTTGATTCTATTCATCATTGGGTTTTTAAAGTGATAAGGGGAAAGTGTGAGTTTTTGAAGAAAAAAAAACAATTGTTTTATTTATGTTTTTTCTTCTTCAATTGAGTTAAGAACGGTCAAACTTTATGGGGCAAAAGGAGGGAAGTAATTTAATTCGAATTTAGTTTAATTTAGTAAAATCATTTAATATTTATTAAATGATCATTTAAGATGAAAATGTGTAAATATTTATTTGAATTTCGAGCGCTTTAAAAATGGAATTCATTTATTTAACAACTTAGAATTAACGAATTAAAGAAGTAAAACTCCTACTAGCCAACAGATTACTTTCGCACTGTGATCTTATGTTGTCACCCAGATCCTCGTAATCTGAGCCGGCTCTTCGGCTCTGATCCTCTACTCACCTCCTCGACACCTATCGGATTCAGCTCATGGCAGTTTTCGAAAAACTATGTGGTCGTAATATGATACCAATTCTAAATTTTTCTGTATATATTTTCTTATGCTTATCACTTTTTCGACTGTATCTATACCACTATTTTTTTTAACTGTAAAGCGCTGTGTCACCCCTAAGGGTCTTGTTTGCACTATATACAACTTTTAAAATAAATAAAAGAAACATTATTTAAATTAGTTTCTTAAAAATACATTATTTTTTAACAATCACTAATAGTAATATGGGGCAAAAGGTGGGTAATGGTTTTATAATGCATTAATTACATTTTAATAATAAAAAAAGAATTGTAAAATAACGTTTTTGTGAAAAATATTGTCCTGTTTGGGAACATGAGAAAAATATATCTCCCATTCAGTTAAAATGATTACCACTGTATTTACAATACAAAACAGTAGATGGCAGTGTTGTTTTCTTTATAAAGTCTGTAAAATGCACTCTTTGTTCAGTGTGAACACAGCAACAAAATGGATACACAGAATGTTGCCAACATCAAATGAAATGTTCATGTTTGCGACGTAAATGTAATTTCCATAGACGTACATTAGAATGTGATGTTAGGGTTATCGCTGTAACTGAGGCATTTTAATATTCCTCTTTAAATATTTTTCCTGAAACATCTAATGATTTATCAGGGCCTTTTCCTACACGTGGCAACCGGGTTTATTGGATCTTTTTCTACACCCTGGCTTCAAGGTGTGGTGGACTTTTATTTACTCCCAGGCCACCAGTTTAGTAGACTTTCCTCCTCCCTGTACATTAATTAGGTTTGATTCACCTTTTCCAACTCACTTGCCACCGCATTTACTGGACTACGTATGACTGACGTCAGTGGAGTCGTGATCCCGCCCCCCACCCCCGGGCTTTATCAGTATTAAAATGGGGTCCCCGCTGCACCCGGGGGCCTTGTTTGTAATCTGGGGCCCGCCACAGGCCTTCTCTACCCGTCTTTCCACTCTTCTGTCTGGACTCTGCAGAGAACGGCGGCTCAGCGAGACAAGTTAAATGAAGGAGACCGAAGTGAGGAAAACATAAAAAACAGGGCAGACAGCAGCAAACAGGGCTATGGGAAAGAGAAAGGCAAGAAAGAAAACAATGTGAGAAAAGGAAATGGAAAAGAAGGCCAAAGGGCGAAAGGGTCAAATGTGACAGGAAATATGGAAGAAAGGTGAAAGGTGTAAGTCCGCAGGGCGAAAATAACAAAGGAAGGGTGAAGGGCTGGATGGATGAAATAATGGATGACGTATGAAAGTATTAGTCGAAAGGGTGGACGGATGTACTGATAGGTGGATGGAAGGATTAACAAAGGTGAAAGGATGAACGCAAAGAAGAGGGAAAGACTGGATTATCGACGTGTGAACAAAATATTACATGGATGGATGAATGCATGGATAAAAGGGTGAAAGGATAGAAGGGTGAAATGATATTCATAGTTATATCATCTGCTGTGAAACTGTTTTAAGCGATGTTGGTTCTTTAGGTGTATGTATAGCTGAACAAACTTCATCAATGTTTGAAATGAAGCACACTGAATCTGATGCTTATATAACCTATTCAGGGGTGAATTCTATAGGCTGCAGTATCGGATGACCTTAAGAATCCTGTTCCAGCATCCACTTATGCTCTCACTTAAAGAGACTGACCACAGAGAAAAAGCTTTAGAAATGTACATTTGGGGTGGGCAAGTGTTGCTAGGATGTCAGTCTCAATTACCTGTAACTTAGTTAATTGACATCCATTTTGCGCTCTCATATCTTCATGGCTTCGTCCATCTCCGTTATCCTCTGGTCTCCTAATGCTGCCACTCCTGATCATCAAAGTCTCATCTGCTAAGTCCTGCCGACAATCTTGATCAACCTCTCAACTTGCAAACTCTCTAAACTCACCATTTCACCCCGAAACTGCAGTGTTCTTTTCAGGGACCTAGTTGCTCTCAATGAAGCAAAGTACATTTACGCTCAGTTTAAAATCCAACCTTTCTTGCTTACTATTTTCCCCTTCTTTTCACAAAATTGGGACACTTTCTTAAAACAATGTTTTATTTGCCCTTATACCAATTATAAGATTTATGAGTTAACTAAACTATTGATCTACTCGTTCAGACTGGTGTATTCTATTTGTGTGTAAAGTGTTCTGGGTGAAAGTGCTTTAATTCTCAAACGCACCGATGTAGGGCACAGGGTTTTTGCATAGGCACTGAATGTGGTAACAGAGTAAGGGACATATTGATGCAGTGCTCTAAAACCGGAGCAGCTGCTGTAGAATTTCAGATTCCGCGCAGTCACCAATCCTCAAAAAGAAAGCTGCTGTGGAAGGTGTTCTTCCACCTTAGGTCCTTCCTGGAAAGTTTTGTGGTGATCAGTCAAGCAGCGGCCAATAAAAACAGGTAGTGTAGGGGTGTGTGTTCCAAAACGTGTTTTCACCATTAATTTTTCCACAGGAAAATTAGCTGCAGCTACAGCTCAAAAGCCTAAACAGAAGGAAAACAAATTTGGGAGCAAGCTAGAGCTTCGTCCCAAAAGCATAAATGGGGTGGGAGGGACCCGCCTTTGGCCAAACTGTTTTTTTTTTGTTTTTTTTAATTTTGTAGTGAATCTGCAGTGGATTCACAGTAAAATTATAAAACAGCAAAAGTGCATATTAAAATAAAAAAATAAAAAGAGAGAAAACGGTGAGTTAACTCCCTAAGCACTGATGAAGACCTCACATATTACATCACTCATGACTTGTTGTCACATTATTGACAAAATCACTGAAACATGTAAAATGACATCATTGATGCCAACACTGTGCATGGCGGGGTGCGAGTTAAGGTGCATTATTGGGGGGGACGGGACGCTCCCCTGCCCAAACGGAGGAGCTGAGCCGGAGTTTGATTCTGTTGTTGTTTTTTTTTTTTTTATCAGAGGTTCTTTATTGGGATGCTGATGGCACTATCCGTGTAATGCAAACAGTAAATGAACAAACATCAACAAGCCCGGAGGTTGTGCTTTTGGAAACTGGCAGAGGTAAGCAATCAGTGTCTCAGAAGCTCTGCCACTTAGCCTAGGGCACAGTTTACAGATAAGGAACTAGGCTTAGTCGTCCATGTTACGGTGATGCTGTGGCAGTTCCATTATTGGGTAAGACCTTCTGGATGAAGCACAATAGTCACTGTACATGTCAACTAGCCGCAGCTGGTCAAGGACTCAAGGTGGCTAACTCTAGCTAGTCAAAAACTAGTTATAAACGGAAAGAGTGCCTCTGGAGAGGTGTTTTAGACCAGAATACAGGCAAGCCCCATCTTCCTGGAACACTAGGGTGCATAGAAGTCATAATCCTTGCCAAGTTTACCCCTCCATTTTAAGTTAACACTGCCATCAGGCCGCACACACAAACCAAAGGCAGATATGAAACATAAGCAACCTTTAAGCACCTGCACTAGACTCAGTCAAACTTGGAAACATGGAAGTGGATTCACCAAAGTGCCATGGAAAGCATAGGGACATCAATCACCCTTCGACTCATGAATGAATCATCATGTTGTCTTTTTTTCCCACCCTTAACCCCCACAAATGCCTCTTATTTGACACTTAGGTAGGCAGCGGAATAACAATGAATGGAAACTGCAGAAAGTGAACAGGTTTTTAAGTGCCCTGGTCACTATCCGTTCTTTCTGCTGCATTTATAGCCCCTGAGCACATGTAACAAGGGCACTGCCAGAGATGGCAGAGGGCAGGCTTAGGGTATCAGCTGCTACCTTAGTGCCCGCACATGTATGACACTTAATAGCCTAGTGTGATGAAATGTAAAACACAGCTAAAGCCAATAAAGCCCACTTATGCCCAGGTGCAATGTTTATTTACTTACTAAAATATGACAAATGATTTCTACTCTCTACGCGCAAAGTCCAACCAAATACACAGATGACTAGGGTTAACAAGTTACCCTAAATTTTAAAAAATCCATTGATTTCTTACATTCATGTTCAAATGCTTGTGGCAAACACATACTACGTCAGCAAGCGGATCTTGGTACAGGCATCTGTCACCCCCACGGGCGGAAAGAGGAAAAGATAGATAGACAGACATGCATGGTTCATGGACGAGTATATAAGGGCATTCAATGAGCCTGGCGGTCTTTCATGTCACTTTTGCTGATTCCGCACAGTAGTGTTTTCTGTTCACCTATAAGGTGGCCCAAGGAACCTGCAAGTGGTAAATTTGAATGACGCAGAGTTGGGATGAACTCAAGGCATAAAATGCAATCAATGTCCACACACCAGGGTTCTGGAATTGCATTCCGACTGGGCATGCAATTTCCAATGCGACACATACTAATGAGTCACATCGCAAATTCCCTATTTGCTGGAGGAAATTGTCAAAAAAACCCTGTTTAATGGATACTAATTGGGCAGGTCGCAATGTGAGATTGCTTGTAATTGGCTAACAAAGCAAGGATGGATGCCAGGAAGAGACGGTAGACCAGCTTCTGCATTTGTTTTCCACAAACAGATTTTTTTTTGGGGTGTGGGGGAGTACTGTCTTTGACTATTAAAAAGACAGGTACTACATTTTAAAAACAAAAGTTTCCTCGTTTTTGACGACACTGAGGGAGCAGGCAGTGATCCCCTCAACTACTATCTGCTCCACCAAGACCACCACCCCGAACACCAGAGCCTTTGGAAATCATTTACCACCAAACGCTGTGGCTGGCAACCGATCAATAGTTTGCTACAGCCATAGTCATTGTTGAGAGCCAACTCCCTCCACCATGGCCCCAGCCCCAACGAATGAAGGGAGAGCTGTTCTCAGAGGAACTAGCCAGTCATCCATCTAAAGAAGACACGGCTACAGGGGGCCGGTACGTTTGTCTAATGTCCCCTGTTGATACAGAAATAGACACTGAATGGCAGGAACGCAAAGACATTCCGGAAAACTTAATATGCTCTGAGCCTACTCCTCCATCGCGGGAATCCACTTACTGTTCGTTCCCATACTTCAAGGTGGATAACCTAGTGGGGAATAAGCCGCCCAAATATTCAGATGGAAGCATTATGTCTAATAACTCCAGCATATCGGAGTTGTTGGAGGAGGAGGGAACGACACTATCACAAGGGTATGCAAGGGCCCGAAGATCTTGATGCTGCCCTAGCAGCCCAACAAAGGGTGGCTGACACCAACAACTTGTGGGCAGTTATACTGGGCTCAATGCAAGCAACAGTGGCAGCTTTGAACCATCATGCCAACAAAATGGACATATAGTTGGACCTGCTTAATACTCTTGCAGTTTTTGTGTTAGGTATTGATAAGTTGGATAAATTGAATGCCTTAATCACATGAGTGCAGGCGAATAAGAACAATGACGTCACAATATGTTTGTGTAAGGAGGTGGTTGATTCAGCTTCCAGCACTTTTTGAAGGTATGCTAGAGAAAGCAAAAATGTATTCCTCACAGAGATTGTATCAATGCCGTTCCCAATTTACCCGCGTCTGACTTCCGGTACCAATTTACCTGTGTCTGACTTCAACCACCTATCAGACAATGGAAAATCAAGCAGTTAGCGGCTTGACGCTGCACTGACTCCCAATCCGGGAGGAGGGAGGAAGGGTGGCCTCCCTAAGTGCTGCACCAGCGGGAGGAAGTGTGGAGAGGTTGCAAAGACCTAGCCCACAGCAGGAAGTCGCTTGTACACACATCCAGTGCCCAGCTATAGCTCCGCTGCTCCTTTCGCCAGACAAAGAGAGAATGTAAGCGAGAAAGGATGGGCAGGAACAAAGCCCTCCCAAAAGCATCTCGGACTGTAATTCCAATATCCACCTGCTTCACTTGGGGGTAGGCGCAACAGAGGCAAGTAAGGCAAAAACTCATCCCCCAACGGTCGTCCTAGAGGCTGGAGATGGCCCAACCCAAGTACCTGTGAACATCCCCTCAGGAGTATGAGGCCTATAAGAGTAGTGGCCCAGTAGGAGTAACAAAATCCAGGGAGATGCTGAATCAAACTACGGCTAGTGGTGAAGCAACTATCCCGGAGGCAGGTAAGTTATCACCCGGAGGAGAAACGTCCCTCTGCAAATGCAGAGGGGTATCTAAGCACTCACCGGAGCTACCAAGTGAAAGGCAGATACCACAAAAAGGCTGCTCAGGAAACAGCCCCTGCCACGCCAGACAGTTGGGCAGGCTTCACGGAATGCCGGAAGGTACTGACATGTGCCGAACAGCAGGGGAGCACATAGAGCAGGAAAACTAACTCCTATGGATCCCAGACTATAAATCGTGCAAATGTCCTAAAATTGATTCAACCATTACCAGGATTGAATTACATAGAATCCAAGGATATTTTCTCTATTAAGTTTCTCACAGCCAGAGGAAGACAGACCTCTGAACCTACGCTCATAACATTTGAATCTCCGGGCCTTTCACTGCAAATTCTGGAGAACAGGAAGCATCTGAAGTCTTGGGGAACTGAGGCAATATTGTTTCAGATAGATCATTATCCCTGCCCACTAACGGAACGGCAACCCAGTGGCATGGAGCCAGTCCTCCAGGCATCCTACTGAGGGGGTGGGGTCACCCAACCAGGGCACAATCCCCAAACTCAGCAGCCCATACTGGCTTGATCATTCATGTATGTAGAGAGGGGGCATCTATGGAACAGCAAAAGACCATAAAGATGCACGGACTTCAGGCCAATTGGAGCTGGCTACATTCATCCTTATCGAAGACAGCCCCGAAGGACTGAAATGCAACAAGATTCAATGCGAATGAATGAAGTGGCCTAACCATCTGTTCAGGGAACATCGGTGTGCTGCAAGCAAAAATCACAGATCCCACCATGGTGGAATTTCTTACCTCAATTGATATATTAAAGCTCCAGGACACGTGAGCCCAAGCCTCTGTCCCGCTTATAGGGTATATAGAGTTCAACAGACTGGCAGAGAAAAGCTGTACTTAGGGAAGGGCAAAAGGAGGCTTGACAACCTATATCAATGTGAGCCCATCTGCAAAAATCACAGATATTGCCCTAGTGGAATGATGGATGCAGGCCCTGCGCCAGGATAATTGGGTGCACAAACAGGGCGAACCAATGATTCTCATAAATCTCTATATTAACCCAAAAAGGAAGGCCCATTCAATATAAAGCCTTATTACAAGCATCCCACATATGAAAAACATTTCACTCACCATACTTGCTGCTTACTGGAGACTTCAATTTAAATTTATGCCATTTGCCAAGCGAGAAGTAGGCTGAGACAATAGGGCCTCTTCCAGACCAATGCCTGCCGTATTATTAACGACGAGATAGGACTGGAGAAAAATTAACAAGAGCATGTGAGCTTGCTGGCCTTATCAACCTGAATGGCCGTTTCCCAGGCGACACTCCACCTATGTTGACAAGGTCAACTGATAAGTCTGTATCATATATAGACTATACATTGATAAACTTCCTGTTATTTCCTCAGGTGGTGGAATATACCATTATGCACAGACAAGAGAGCGATCACCACCCACGGTTAGTCTGGGTCAGACCCAAGAAGTGCAAACAAGAACCAGTGAGGGCCTTTTTGGGAAATGCAAAGTCAGAAAATGTAAAACATCTGAAGTGGATTTCGGACTCCGTAAAATCACTGGCGGACGATGCTATGGGAACTCCCAAGCAGGCATGGAGACAGGACATTCATAACCGCATGGGAAACTCTGATATACTCCCTGGTGTTGACGTATCCAGCTAAAGGCTCAAGCATAGGGGTTTGCACGGGGCCCCATAAGCATCCAGTGCTGCCAAGACACATTTGAATGATGAAAAACAAAATTAACAGAATACTCAGGAAATTGTGGCACAGTGCAGGGAATTCTGAGCTACAACTTCTGTGAACTGAGCAATGAAAGTTAAAATTAGAAATGTGCCATTTTAAGCGGAATAGGCAAGAGACTATGGGCAAAATCATCGCATGCCGCCAAGCTAAGAGATGCAAACCAAATTCTGGAAGTTGATCAACTATATTGATAAAGGTCCTAGAGCAGCAGGCAATGTAAATATACCTGAGAATGAGTGGGTCAAGCAGTTAGTGACACACTTCTCAGGGACTCTACGAAACCCAACTTATGCAGTGCGTCTGCAGGAGACACCAAGGGAAACCACCCCTATTGACACATTGAGTATACAGCTGATGCACTAGTAAGGATCATCAAGAAGTCCCGGTCAGATTGCGCTCACTGGCCAAATGGAATCCCTCAAGCGATCTTCAAAGAACATCCAGTGTGGTGAGCTAATGTTCGGACTGATTTGTTCAGCAACATTCTAGCAGAAGGGTCTGTCCCAGGAAGTTGGAAGGGCTCAATTATTCATCCCATCTTCAAGGGAGGAGTCACAACATCACCCAGTAATTACAGCCTAATAGCACTATTAGACGCAGACCTGAAGTACTTCTCAGCGCTACTGCTGCAGGATTTAGAGACATGGGCATCAAACACAGGTAAGCTACCACTGATTCAGATGGGGTATGTGAGAAAACAAGGTCCATAACCAACCTCATGGCCGCAGGTCTAATCCTCAAGAAAGCAAACTCCACCAGTACACCGGTATACATGTGTTTTGTAGATTTTAAGGCTGCGTTTGACCGCATCCCATGCGACACCCTTTTGTTAAACCTCTGGCAGTGGGGACTCCCAAGCAATCTTTTAAAGGCAATGGAGATGTTTCACACAGTCAATTGGATAAAGGCCAAGACTGGCAATGACACACATCTGTCAAGGGGAGTTAGAACATCCATTGGGTTAAAGCAGGGGTGCGTCCTTGCGCCTTCCTTTTTAATCTACATATCTCTGACCTTTCTCTGGCACTGACGGCGTTGGTATCACATGCCCCGATCCTTGGCGACATCCCGCTCTAGAATATCTTGTATGTGGATGACTTACTCTTACTTAGTAACACCAGGGTAGGCTTACAGAGACTGATCAACCATCTGGCAATCTAGGCTGAAGATGATGGCCTTATGATAAACCTCAAAAAAACAAAGTTATTCCTCTAAATCGCTGCATTTTGAATAAACGTAAATGGCATCTTAACGGTGGCATAATAGAGAGGAGTTCTTCATTCACATACCTAAGTGTCAAAATAGACTCACAGAACTCGTTTGCCACCACCGAGGGACGCCATCAGAGGCAAAGCCTTATCACTGCACTTGGCTTTTTCAACCCTGGTGTAAAAGCGCTACGGGGGCACAATTTGCGACCGCTGGTGGCAGTCTTGAAGGTGATACCAACCCTTTAAGGCAGCGAAATGATGATGAGTTCACATGCTAATATTTTGGATAAAATCATAACAAAAATGTGTAAATCTGTGTTTCAGCTAACAAGATCAGCATCCCCCACCCAAGTCAGATTGGAGTTCTCATTGGTCAGGCAGAACCTAGCCAGGGCTGGAGCGTTCATCAAATGCTGTTCTAAGCTGAAATCTGTGCAAAAGGGGACGCTTTCCAGCCTTGTCTGGCCCGAAATAAATATCAAAAGAGGAGGGGGTGTCCATAAGGAATACCTGGTTGAAAGTATAACAATGCTAGTGTGGGTAAAATATGGGCTCTGGACTTAACCCCACCAAGAGTTTAAAAAGAGTTGTAAATAAAACCATCAAACTGCGTAGCTGGATAGAGGAGTAGTTGCTAAACGCTCACACGGATGGGTGGTGTTGAACCTTTATAGTGAGCAAAAACTTCGCCCCCCCCCCCCCCACACGTTCTGAAAGTTAAACAAAAATTGCTATCGCTAAGGCTGGGAATGATCCCCACAATAGACTTCTTGCCAAAGTGGCAGGACGCAGACCAGCTGGGGGGCACGTTATGTTCTGTCATCAGGCAAATGAGTCTCTGCTGCACATCTTATGTATCTGTCCCAGACTATACTATGCACGGAAGACCCTCCTAAGGAAAGAATTTAAATTACTGGGGATTAGATCATATAGATTTGCCGTAATAGCAGAATTTAACCCTGAAAACCTAATGGTTAATGTCCGACTGGTGCAATTCTTGGACATTTTCTATGTCTTGGTTAAAGAAGATCCTGCCAATAAGGTCTGAGGATGAGATTGCAGATAAGTGCGGGCTCCAAAAGGGTCACTGCAAGAGTTGGGTTACTAAGGGGGAAACAAGGCCAGTAATTCACAGCCCTCCCTTTCTGTAACAACGCTAGTCAGATAGGATGTACCATGCTGAAGGGCCGCAGACGCCACCGGTTGCTAGGGGCTAGGCTGTCTCTATACCGCATCGCAGCCCGGGGGCCCTAGCACAGGCATGACGGGCTGGAGGCCCTTTGTGAACTGGCATTTAGCCCTGGGCCCTTCCACTTCCTATTAGGGTGGGTTAGGAAAACAAATCTTCCGAGAAGCCCGCAGACGAGTTGCTAGGGGCGTGGAAATCAATTAGGCCTTATTCCACCTGGCAGTTTCAGGGCCCTTAGCAAATTTTTCAATTGTGAGGCACAATCTGCCCATTCTTCTAATTGAACTAGCACCATATGCCATGTCGTCCCACTGCCTCTGGGTCTTTAGTAAAAATCTTAAATCAAGAGGCTCCAGCTGCTCTCACAGACACACTGTAGCATTGTAGCACTTTGAGCGTCCATATATAGCACTATGGCACTTTATGCGCCTGCTTTCTGTGCCTTCAGCAAAAATCTTAAGTTAAGAGGTTCCATTTGCTCTCACACCCAACACTGTGGTATTCTAGCACTTAATACCTCCATTTATAGCTCTATAAAAAAATGTTATGTGCCTGCTTGTTCGGCCAGCCGACTTTTGACAGCATCTAAGCTTTGTACACAACATCAGGAAAACATACTTTGTGGCCTAGAGGTCTAATAATATGAGTTTGGGTGTGAACAAAAGTGCCTCTAGGAAGAAATGAGTGTCCTTATACTTTGACATCATTAATAGAAGGAACCCCGAGTGACTGTAATCATGAAAGGTCCTTAGAATCTGTGGACAAGGAGCCTGGGACTTTTACAAATTGTTATGTCTTAAAATGTTGATTGTATATTTGATTTATGATTTTAGAAGTGGTATTACGTGTATTATGTAATGGTTTCTGGTTTTAATTGACTAATAAACTTAATTTACTACTGCTGGTTTGCTACTGCAGTTGTGGTCACGAAACACTGATACATCGCTTTAAAATAAATCAAATTGGAGGGGCCGCCTCTTTCACGTCCAGGCCCAGTTCTAGAGGGTGGGCCTGGCCCACCCAAGAAAGACCCCATGCCCTCCTAAGGCCATTCACAAGTGTAAAAGCAGGTCCACCTACCTGGGACCACTCTCCTGCTGGTGCACAAACCGAAAGGGTGCTGCAGCTTAAGTGAGTGTGACTGAGCGAGCCACAGAGTCTGGGCCTGCCGAGGAAACACAGCCTGTGGTACACTTCTACCAGTTCCAAGCCTCAGGGGGTGGGGGTATGTTGCTTTTGAGCAATACAATTAGCGAGTCTTGAGTGAGGGACGTAGGCTTTTGTTCCTTGCTGCAGGCCACAGCGATCGGATAGAACAGCTATGGGTTCCCTAGTGCTAGACTTCCTATGTTAAACACTGTGGCGTGTCATGCCAGGCTGAGATTGGCAGTTTCATTCTAATGAAATTCTATTGCTTTATGGAATGGGGGGGGTGCTGTGCACAGCTCGAGAGCATGGTACTTCATGTAAAAAAACACTAAGAACTGGAATAAATGTATATTTAAAGAAAGCTTTGACTAGAACTGGGTAAAACAGTGTATTTTGAGAACAATGCAGTGAAAAACTAATTTACCCTACACCTTTTGAGAAAAAGGACAGGCGAAAGCAGAGCAAAGAAGCAAAAGAGACAAAAGGAAAAGAGGGGGGGGGGGAGTACAGCCAAATGGAGAGGAAAGAGGGAGAAATAATTCAGTAAGGAAAAGAGGATAGAGGGAAAAATAATAAAAGAATAAAGAGAGGAAAAGAGGTTAGAGGGGATGGAAATTATTCTGGATAAGCACATTGAGGGAGTGAGAGACCGAGAAAGGAGAGAGGGAAAAGGCCAAGGTAAAGATTAAGTCAGGAAAGGTTGAGTGGAGAGGCGTTTAGGGCATGATATTGGTTTAGAGAGGAACAGTACATAATTTATTAAAGAATGAGTGCTGTGCCAAAGCTATGCTCAGAAGCCTGTGGCTATTGCCATTACATTGTTTTGTGCCTAATATCCAGGCTTGTAGTCTCAAACACCTCATGCCTCTTCATTCCACTAGCAGACACTCCCTGGCAAGCTATTCTCCTCTTGCAGGTCCCTGCTTCCTCCCTTTGTGATCTTGTTTCTGTCTTTCTCTTCTTCGGTCTGCCCGATCAGTGTGTCCCCAATCTACGCTCGGTAAATCTCTGAAGCGATAAATAAGGGCTGGTCCCAGTTAGAAGTTTACTGGTCGGTAATGACAAGGAAAGGATAGATCCAGACTCCCCACCTATTCCCAAACTCCCAAAAACAAACACACACACGAACAAACAAAAACACATCTTCGTTCTGACGTTCCAGCAGTCTACAGACTGATTTAGGCAATACCTAAAGGAAGTGTTGAATACTGCATAAAATCCTCCAAGGAATTTCTGCCAGAAAGGAACAGTATGATAAAAGAAATGCCACCTGTTGGTTACCCAATGTTTTCACCACTCCCTCCAGAAATAGGTGGATTTTCCTTTACCACTCAACTCTACATCAGAATTTGGGTCTGTCCTCTGTTATTGATAAAACAAGGCCCTTCCACTTCCCTGAATAAACCATTGGGAGCATGAAAACTGAAAATGAAAGTGAAAGTAGGCACAAGGGCATCTATTTAAGAACAGGAAAAGGAACTGAATTAGAATACAAAGAGGCAATGGAAATTGAGAGAGTGGGGACAAGGACATTGGAAGTAAAAAGGATAGAGCGTACATGGGAAAAAGAGGAGTGAGAGGGGAGTTTATAGACAACGAGAGGGAAATGGTTCAGGGGTGATGGGAATGAGAAAAATCATAGCAACTAAAGAGGGGGAGAGAAATACGGGAAAACAGAAAACAAGAGGGCAGAATGCGAGGGGAAGGATAAAGAAAGGGATTTAAATAGCTGGGGTTTACAATGGTAGAAAGACAGGGGGAAATAAAAGAGAATGGAAAGATGGTATGAAAGATGGACATATACACAGAAACTGAGAAAATCCAATAGATGTGCTTGGGTGAGAATGTGGTAGTGTGGGTGAAAGTGCGGGATAAACCCTACTGGAAGGAGTGAAGTGTTGTTAAGTGTGGATGAACAAAAGAGAAAGCAACAGCACAGAGAACATATAGAAAGTGCAAAGGAAGGCAGTAGTTGAAGTGATGTCCTGCAGCATGTGAAGCAGATTCAGATCATGTTTCTTCCCACAATATAACTCATCAAGTACCAGGCTGTGCTTGGCCCCCAGAACTTCACACACAGAGAGGAGTCTCTATGACAACCATAAGGGTCCACGAAAGACTTGGATGTGTTACAGCTACTGATACCTGAGGTTTACCAGGAAGTTTTCAGACAAAATAGGGGTGGGCTGAAGTCTCAAGAAACCTCAAGGTGACCAGTAAAGTCAGTGATCTGAACGCAAGCAAGAACTTCTGGCATGCGAGATTGGGCAGAAGTTTCAGAAACTTGAGAATGAGCATGTGCACCCAAGAAGGCACTTGAGCATGACCAGGAGCCACAAGTAAATAATAGTGAGCAAGAGCCTTGGCAACCTTATGGTGAGCAAGAGCCATTGGAACAAGCAGGAGTCTTGAAGACATTAAAGTGAACATGCTTTGGGGCAACTCAGAGTGAGCAAGTACCTCAGGATTGAGGCTCAGGGACCTAAATTTAACCATGAACCTGTATCATATGCTCACCCCAAAGCCCAACGTGACAATTGCAGGTGAGGAGCAGCTTCAGCACTTTGGTGGCAACAGTGCGCCTCATGCTCTTAGGGTGAGCACAGCATCAGGGGAGCTATTCAGAAATATACGTTTTGAGGAATCCCATGAGCAACATGGTCCTCTGGCAAATGAGGGTGTCCTGGAGCTTCCAGGTAAGAGTGAGCAAGAGCTACAGGGTCTGACGATGTACGGGGCAATGAGGGGACTAGAAGATGAGCTGGAATCTAAAGGCACCTGAGAGTGAGCTGGAACCTTGGTGATCTGAGCCTGAGCAGGAGTCTCAGAAGACCAGAGAGTTGCAATGAGCTTCATGGAAGGGCCCTTTTAATAAGTGGGTAGTTTAGAGACCACCTGATGATGAGCAAGAGTCTCAGGGCCTTAGGATGAGCTGCACCCATATGTTCTTAAGAGCGAACAGAAGCCTACAGATAAGATACACAAGCTTTTGGGGTCATTTTGTTAAGAGGCAGGTGAGAATCTATAAGAATGACCAGGAGGGACCTGATTGCCGAGAGACGATTCTGAGGTCTGAAGGTGGGTAAGTTCTTGGAGGATGAAAGAGTGAGTAACTAATTGAGGGACTAAAGGGTAGTGAGATTTATATATCTAAACATATTTGTCAGAAGACATGTTGGCGAGTTGCATTGAAATAATGGTATTTCCAGCACTGGTTAATGCTAACGGCACTAGAACATTTGGAAAGCTTAATTTAGTTCGCATTTCTCTCCAAATTAGCTCCCTGATACTAACCAAGCAAGGTTTCATTTAAAGGTTGCGATATGCAAATATGGGTCAAGTGTTTTAGGGTGCCCGGGCCAATTTTTGGTCCCATACTTACCTTGGATGTAAGCTACGTTCAGGCCTGGGGACAGGTTTGATTTCAGCAGGGTTGGTAGCTACCATTATTAACAGATGAACAGCAGAGATATCCTGAACCTACCTACCTACCTACCCACACACACACACACACACACACACACACACACACACACACACAAAAAAATAAGGCTGCAGGCTTCCATCACAAGATACTTAGTAACTGAAATGAAAATGTCACTTACCCAGTGTACATCTGTTCGTGGCATCAGTCGCTGTAGATTCGCATGTTTTGCATAGCTCGCCATCTGGTGTTGGGTCGGAGTGTTACAAGTTGTTTTTCTTCGAAGAAGTCTTTCGAGTCACGGGACCGAGTGACTCCTCCTTTTGTCTCCATTGCGCATGGGCGTCGACTCCATCTTCGATTGTTTTTCCCCGCAGAGGGTGAGGTAGGAGTTGTATTGTAGTAATAGTGCCCATGCAATGGAGTGACTAAGTATGTACCTATTTAAGGTTAAAATAATATATATACAAATAGTTGAAGGTACCTTCCGAACTGCTACAGGCTCCCGGGGAGGCGGGTGGGCACATGCGAATCTACAGCGACTGATGCCACGAACAGATGTACACTGGGTAAGTGACATTTTCAGTTCGATGGCATCTGTCGCTGTAGATACGCATGTTTTGCATAGACTAGTAAGCAGTTATCTCCCCAAAGCGGTGGCTCAGCCTGTAGGAGTGGGAGTAGTCTGAAACAATGTTCTTAATACGGCTTGACCTACTGTGGCTTGTTGTGCGGATAACACGTCTACACAGTAGTGCTTGGTGAATGTGTGAGGCGTAGACCATGTGGCTGCCTTACATATTTCTTGCATTGGGATGTTTCCTAGAAAGGCCATGGTAGCACCTTTCTTTCTGGTTGAGTGTGCCCTTGGTGTAATGGGCAGTTGTCGTTTAGCTTTAAGGTAGCAGATTTGGATGCATTTAACTATCCATCTGGCTATACCTTGTTTTGATATTGGGTTTCCTGCATGAGGTTTTTGGAATGCAATAAATAGCTGTTTAGTTTTCCTGATGCTCCTTGTTCTGTCAATGTAATACATTAATGCTCTTTTGACATCTAAAGTATGTAGTGCCCTCTCAGCTACGGAATCTGGCTGTGGGAAGAACACTGGAAGTTCCACTGTTTGATTTAGATGGAACGGTGAAATTACTTTTGGTAGAAATTTAGGATTAGTCCTTAGGACGACCTTATTTTTGTGTAGTTGTATAAAAGGTTCCTGTATTGTAAACGCCTGAATCTCGCTTACTCTTCTTAGAGAGGTAATGGCGATGAGAAATGCAACCTTCCATGTTAGGAACTGTATTTCGCAGGAGTGCATGGGTTCAAAAGGTGGACCCATAAGTCTAGTTAAGACAACATTTAGGTTCCATGAAGGAACAGGTGGTGTTCTTGGTGGAATAATTCTTTTAAGGCCCTCCAAGAATGCTTTAATGACTGGTATCCTATATAGGGAAGTTGAATAGGTAGGCTGCAGGTATGCAGATATTGCTGCAAGGTGTATTTTAATGGAAGAGAAAGCTAGGTTAGATTTTTGTAAGTGAAGCAAGTAACCCACTACATGTTTTGGGGTTGCGTGTATTGGTTGGATTTGATTAATATGGCAGTAGCAAACAAACCTCTTCCATTTACTGGCATAGCAGTGCCTGGTGGATGGCCTTCTGGCTTGCTTTATGACTTCCATAAATTCTTGGATAAGTTGTAAGTGTCCGAATTCTAGGATTTCAGGAGCTAGATTGCTAGATTCAGCGATGCTGGATCTGGGTGTCTGATCGTTTGGTTGTGTTGTGTTAACAGATCCGGCCTGTTGGGCAGTTTGATGTGGGGTACTACCGATAGGTCTAGCAGCGTTGTGTACCAGGGTTGCCTTGCCCAAGTTGGTGCTATTAATATGAGTTTGAGTTTGTTTTGACTGAGTTTGTTTACCAGATAAGGAAGGAGAGGGAGAGGAGGAAAAGCGTAGGCAAATATCCCTGACCAGTTGATCCATAGGGCATTGCCGTGGGACTGCCTGTGTGGGTATCTGGATGCGAAGTTTTGGCATTTTGCGTTCTCTTTTGTCGCAAACAAGTCTATTTGAGGTGTTCCCCAGAGCGTGAAGTAAGTGTTCAGAATTTGGGGGTGAATTTCCCATTCGTGGACCTGTTGGTGATCTAGAGAGAGATTGTCTGCGAGTTGATTCTGAATTCCTGGGATAAATTGTGCTATTAGGCGAATTTGGTTGTGAATTGCCCAACGCCATATCTTTTGTGCCAGCAGGCTCAATTGCGTTGAGTGCGTCCCCCCTTGTTTATTTAGATAATACATTGTTGTCATGTTGTCTGTTTTGACGAGAATGTATTTGTGAACTATTATTGGTTGAAAAGCCTTTAGTGCTTGAAAAACTGCTAGTTGTTCTAGGTGATTTATATGCAGTTTTGTCTGATGTACGTTCCATTGTCCTTGTATGCTGTGTTGATCGAGGTGTGCTCCCCACCCTGTCATGGAAGCATCTGTTGTTATTACGTATTGTGGCACTGGGTCTTGGAAAGGCCGCCCTTTGTTTAAATTTATATCGTTCCACCATAGAAGCGAGAGGTAAGTTTGGCGGTCTATTAACACCAGATCTGTAAGGTGACCCTGTGCTTGTGACCACTGTGATGCTAGGCACTGTTGTAAGGGCCTCATGTGCAGTCTTGCGTTTGGGACAATGGCTATGCATGAAGACATCATACCTAGGAGTTGTAATATCATCTTTGCTTGTATCTTTTGTGTTGGATACATGCGTTGTATGATGTTGTTGAAATTTTGAATTCTTTGTGGACTTGGAGTGGCTACTCCTATTGTTGTGTTTATTATGGCTCCTAGGTATTGTTGTACCTTGCGCGGCAGAATGTTGGATTTTGCAAAGTTGACTGTGAACCCTAGTTTGTAGAGGGTTTGTATGATTTGATTTGTGTGGTGTGAGCACGTTATTAACGAATGGGTCTTGATTAGCCAGTCGTCTAGATACGGGAATACATGTATTTGCTGCCTTCTGATGTGTGCAGCGACTACTGCTAGACATTTGGTAAAGACTCTTGGTGCGGTTGTTAAACCGAAAGGCAGTACCTTGAATTGGTAGTGTATTCCGTTGAATACAAACCTTAGGTATTTCCTGTGCGATGGATGTATTGGTATATGGAAATACGCGTCTTTGAGGTCTAATGTTGTCATGTAGTCGTGTAGTTTCAGCAATGGTAACACTTCTTGTAGTGTGACCATGTGAAAGTGGTCTGATTTGATGTATGTGTTTAGTATTCTTAGGTCTAGGATTGGTCTTAGCGTTTTGTCCTTCTTTGGTATTAAGAAGTACAGTGAATAAACTCCTGTGTTTATTTGTGTGTTTGGTACTAACTCGATTGCGTTCTTTTGCAAAAGTGCTTGAACTTCTATCTCCAGGAGCTCGGAATGATGTTTTGATAAATTTTGTGCTCTTGGTGGTATGTTTGGAGGGAATTGTAGAAATTCTATGCAATAACCATTTTGGATAATTGCTAGAACCCAAGTGTCTGTAGTGATTTCCTCCCATGCTTTGTAATAATGACCTATTCTTCCCCCCACTGGTGTTGTGTGGAGGGGGTGAGTGACATGTGAGTCACTGCTTAGTTGTAGGGGTTTTGGGGCTTTGAAATTTTCCCCTATTCCTAGGGAATTGCCCTCCTCTATATTGGCCCCGAAAGCCTCCCCTGTACTGTCCCTGGTAACTGGATGGTGTTGCCTGTGAGGTGCTGGCTTGTGTGGCCTGACCCCGAAACCCCCCTCTAAAGGGTGTTTTGCGGAAGGTGCTGTAATTTCCTCTGCTCTGCGGGGAGTAGAGTGCGCCCATGGCTTTAGCAGTGTCCTTGTCCTTTTTAAGTTTTTCAATCGCCGTGTCCACTTCTGGACCGAACAGTTCTTTTTCGTTGAATGGCATATTGAGAACTGCCTGCTGAATCTCTGGTTTAAACCCAGACGTTCGTAGCCATGCATGCCTTCTGATGGTCACAGATGTATTTATTGTTCTTGCAGCTGTGTCTGCTGCGTCCATGGATGAGCGTATCTGGTTGTTTGAAATGTTCTGTCCTTCTTCAACCACTTGCTTTGCCCTCTTTTGTAGGTCTTTGGGTAGATTTCAATGAGATGTTGCATCTCATCCCAATGTGCTCTGTCATAGCGCGCAAGAAGTGCCTGTGAGTTAGCGATGCGCCACTGGTTTGCAGCTTGTGCTGCGACTCTCTTTCCAGCTGCATCGAACTTGCGGCTTTCCTTATCTGGGGGTGGTGCGTCCCCAGATGTGTGGGAGTTGGCCCTTTTCCTAGCTGCTCCTACAACAACAGAATCTGGTGGCAGCTGCGAAGTTATGAAAATAGGGTCTGTAGGAGGCGCTTTATACTTTTTTTCCACCCTTGGTGTGATTGCCCTACTTTTGACCGGCTCCTTAAAGATGTCTTTTGCGTGCCGAAGCATACCAGGGAGCATAGGCAGGCTTTGGTAGGAGCTGTGGGTGGCAGAGAGGGTGTTGAATAGAAAGTCATCCTCGACTTGTTCTGAGTGGAGGCTTACATTGTGGAATTGTGCTGCTCTAGCCACCACCTGAGAATATGCAGTACTGTCTTCTGGTGGTGATGGCTTTGTAGGGTATGCCTCCGGACTGTTATCTGACACAGGGGCGTCGTATAAGTCCCATGCGTCCTGATCCTGGTCATCTTGGCTCATGGTGGTGTGAGCCGGGGAATGTGATGGTGTTTGTGCTGGCGAGACGTGAATTATAGGTGGAGGAGAGGGTGGCGGAGTAACCCTTTTCACCATTTTTGTTTGTGGTGTTTGGTCAATTTGAAATTCCAGTCTTCTCTTTCTCCTAATAGGGGGAAGGGTGCTTATCTTTCCTGTCCCCTGCTGTATAAAAATACGTTTCTGCGTATGGTCTACATCGGTGGATTGCGGGTCTTCCTCAAACCTATGCTTTCGCATTTGGGAGGTCATTGATTGCTCTTCGGTATAAGAGCCTGAAACTGGGTCGGTTGCAGGTTGTTTCGGCACCGAAACCCTGTCTGCATCTTTTTTCGGCTCCGAGGTGGCTTTTTTCTTTTTCGGAGTCGAAACATCTCGGCGTCGATCTTCATCGGTGCCGCTGTCTCGGCGTCGAGCCGTGTCTACACCGCTATCTCGGTGTCGATGTATGTCTCCAGCACTTTCTCGGTCCCGAGAAGGCTGCGTGCCGGTGTCTCGACCGGAGTCGGACGGTCTCGGCACTGATTGGGCCTTTTTCGGTGCCGACGGTCGGTCACCGAATTTATGGGTGGAGCCATGGCCTGGTGGCAGTGGCGTCCCCTGGGCCTTGACAATCTTCTTATGAGTGCTTTTCGACGTCTTACTCACGGTTCGTGGATCGTCGAATTCCTCGGAGTCCGATTCGTGTATCGAAAAGGTTTCTTCCTCTTCCTGTACCTCGAACTCTCGGTGCGCTGTCGGCGTGGACGCCATTTGAAGTCTTCTTGCTCGACGGTCTCGGAGTGTTTTTCGGGACCGGAACGCACGACAGGCCTCGCAAGTGTCTTCACTGTGCTCAGGTGATAGGCACAGGTTACAGACCAAGTGTTGGTCTGAATAGGGGTATTTTTTGTGGCATTTGGGACAGAAACGGAACGGGGTCCGTTCCATCGGCGTTCTTCTACACGCGGTCGGGCCGAGCAGGCCCCGACGGGGATCGAAAACTACCCCGAAGGGCTCCAGAGCTCTTCGATGCAGTGTTGATTCTGACTACGCCGATCCCGAACGCAACAATACCGACGAAAATCTTCCGAAATTTAGCTGTTTTTCCGTTCCGAAACTCGGAGCGACAGGAACACGTCCGAACCCGATGGCGGAAAAAAAACAATCGAAGATGGAGTCGACGCCCATGCGCAATGGAGACAAAAGGAGGAGTCACTCGGTCCCGTGACTCGAAAGACTTCTTCGAAGAAAAACAACTTGTAACACTCCGACCCAACACCAGATGGTTGAGCTATGCAAAACATGCGTATCTACAGCGACAGATGCCATCGAACACAGGGATTATGCAGAAATGCTCTGCAAATTATGTTACCTTTTTAAGAAAAGTGTAAATGTGCTTAAAATTTGGATATAGGTTTTAAATGGGGTTTGTTTCGTTTTTTCCCTGCAGTGAGGCTATTTATTTATCACTTGCAGCATTATATGAAAAATAAATGCTTTATCCTATTATTGGGTCAATTATAAATTCGACGCAACATGAAATTAGTTCATACAACCTTCATATGCATGTCGATGTTTGCATGGGACAGAATAGTGCTTTGTGTGAAAACTTTTGTGTAACCAATAAGACAATATTCTGGTTCCCATCAGCGTAATCGCAGGATTTCATTCTTATGATGCTGAAAAAATGGGTGCCTCTTGGTTGACTAATAGGAACGTGTGCAAAATATGAGATGGCAGATTCAACATAAATACAAGTGAATATATATTTATTTTAAAATATTTTAAAAAGCAAAAATGTCAAAGGATGTTAAAATTTCCAACTGCTGCAGGCTTCGACACATAAGGAAGAAAAGTACTGAAGCACACGAGTCAAGGAAGGAATTCGAATGACGACAATGATGACCAGTCAGAATTGAGTACGCGATTTATATAGCACTATTACGTTTTCTTCAAGGGCACTTTACCTGGCGTATTTCAGTGCCCTCAAGTTATGTGCTTTAAGGTTCATAGCGCACACCTGTTGAAGTCTTTACACTAAATGTATGGGTAAGCAGAGCTCTGTGGTGCACAGTATGGTGTTGTCTAGTCTGGATATATATGTTTCCGTGTTTGGTTAGTATAGGGCACCACGGTATTATTTATGCAGGTAAACAAGGCCTCTTATCACCGAGTGCACGTTAAGTACCATTTACACATTTGCAAACTAAATACATGTTACAAAACACCTAGAACACTCAATCCTAGCAGCTCAAGCACACTTCTTCCATTAAGGGGGAGATGGGATTACTGGAAGGGTCACCACTTGAGGGGAAACTACTAAAGCCTACAATGGTCAAAAAAGACAAAGAAAAACTTGGATGGCTTCAAAACAGATGGGAGAAAGACACAGGCCCGAAAGAGAGTGGGTTACGACCGGAAGCACAAGAGGTAACGGCAGGATATAGCTTCCGGTTGGTGGAAATGAAAATGCTCCACATAGAGCATTACACCAGGGCTCAGTTGTGGACATTTGGAGAATTAATAACGGAATGTGGAAAGTCTGGCAGGAACATCATGGACTTGGTTTGGATAAGTGAGCAGAGCAAGTGAATTAGAGTGGGTAGTTATGTATTAACGCTGCTAGCTAAATGCTAAGTAGTTACACGAACTTAAAAGCTACCCTACAATTCATATTTCATAGCTGAGTGAGGAGAGCAAGTCAAGTGGAGTGGGTAGTTTCGTTTCATGTTGCTACTTGAAAATCACCCTGTAAAATTCATAGCTGAAACTGCTGATACTGTATATGGAGCTTATTTACCATTTAGCCTACAATATATCTGTATTTAGTCATTACTGCAGTATGTACCTTTTCCTTTTGAAATGCCACAAAATGTTACCAATTGCTCGAATGAACTTAAACGAAAAACTCAATCAAATTTATGTTTTCGAAGAAATGTCTTCATCCTATGAACAATGTAATCACTGATCAAGGTTCACCTAACTTCGCTTGTGTAACCAAATGTACATCTCAGGATGGTAGCCGAAATGTAATACATGTAATTCAATCATTTCAAATGGTTAGCCAAAAATGGGTCTTGCTATTTATGTGGCATACGTAGCAGATAATTAACTGTGTTATTTGGTCCGCTATTCCAATTAAGTTCTGGTGACATCAGAAATCATGAGACCGTAGGCAAAGTGGTTTTCAAAGGCCATTAAAACCCCAAGGTGGCAAAAGAGGACCATATCATATGTGGAACTGTTAAGCAGATACTGCTGAGAATTACAATGTTTAGATTTTGTTTATGTTTCTTTTATAAATTGTTACTTTAACCATCAGCAATGGTGATGCTCAGTGGATCACTGAAAAACCAGAGTTTAAAAACGGAGTTATGGGTCTGCCTCAAATGCGGAAAAGCAGTGAAATTTGCCACTTATATTTACCAAAGTACACGATGCGTGCCAGAACGTGCGCCGCTCGCCGTGTTTCTGCCGTTTTGTTTGGTTCTGTTCCATCGGGGAACTGGTGTTTTGAGCTTGGCCGGCAACGTGAGTTATGGCCTTCGCTGTGTGCGCTGGTTCCGAAAACTGGTGAGCTTCCGTGGCCATCCGCATTTGTCAGAACCGTAAGTCAGTTTTTAAAAGTGTTTCAGTGACCATATACTGAAAGAGAAGGTTAATAATGGCTAAGTGTGCACTGTGGTATTAAGTAGGAATGTGTGAAGTAGTTGCAGGGCTTACTTACCGCACTTCAACTTCAGTGCTTTTTAAAAGTAGCCTATGTCCAGCTAAGTTTCCTTAAAAAACACATATACACATAATAACATATTGAGGGAGCAAGCAGTGGTCCTTTGGATTACTACCTGGAGTTAAAATCAAACCAGCACTGGCAAAGCCAAAAGGTCTCTGCAATCTGAAAGCTATTGGCGTCGTAAATGTCTTAACCATGTGTTATGGAGTAGATTTATGTGGTGTGGAGTTAAAATATGTGTAGTGGAATTATGTTGTGTGGTGGAGATTTACGTGGAGTTGCATAGTGTGGCATGGAATTGCATTTAATGGAGTTTAATTATGTGGAATGATGTTGAATTATATTGTGTAGTTTGTAATTATGAGGTGTGTAATTATGTGGGTTGGGGTGGAATTGTGTGGCATAGAGTTGTGTGGCGTTGAGTGGAGTTGTGTGTACTGTAATTATGTGGCATGTTGTGCATTGGAATTATGTGGATAGTAATTATGTGGTATTGAGTGTAGTGGAATTATGTAGAGTGGGATTGTGTCTCATGGAGAAATTGTGTGGAGTGCTATTGTATGTTGTGACGTGGCATGTAATGTAGTGGAATTATGTGGAGTGGTGTTGAATTATGTGGTATGATGTGGAATGCTGTGGTGTGGACTGGATGCATTTGGTGTGTAGTGGAATTATGTGCTGTGGAGTGGAATTATGTAGTTTGGTGTGGATTTAGGTGAAGTAGAGTTGAATTATGTGGTGTGGAATTGTGTGGGGTTGAGTGAAATTATGTTGAGTGGAATTACACAGCATAGTGAGGAGAGTATTTATGTGGAGTGCTGCTATGTGGCATTGAGGGGATTTATGTGGAGTGCAATTACATGGAGGTGAATTTTTGTGTTGCTGAGTGGCATGCAGAGTGGTGTAGTGGTTGAGTGATGTAGGATTGTGGGGCGCTGAATTGTGACACGTTGAATTGTGTAGAATTATGTGGCATGGTGTGGAGTGGATATACGGGGAGTGTAAATATGTGGTGTGAAGTGTAATTATGTAGGATGGAGTACAATTATGTGTAGTAGAATTGTCTAGAGTTTAATTGTGTTACGTGGAGTATACTTATGTGGTTTGGAGTATAGTGGAATTATGTTGGGTGAAGTGGTATTATGTGAAGTGGAAATATGTGGCATAGGGCGGAGTAGAAATACGTGGAGTTGAATTGGTTGGATTGTAAGTATGTGGCATGGAGTGGAATGATGTGGCGCTGAACTGTGTGGTGTGGAATTATGAGATGTTTAAATGTGTTGTGGGCAGTAGCATTATGAGGTGTGGACTTGTGCGTTGTGGAATTGCATGGCACTTAATTGTTTGGCGTTTCTCTCTTCCGTCCTCTCACCCCTTGAAATTGACTAAAACTGAATGCCGTCCAGCAGCTATTTTTGCCTCCCCTGCCAGCAGAGTCTTGAGATGACTCCTGCTTCGGGCGGTTATATTTATCACCGCTTTTAAGTTTCAAGACTCTGCTGGGGGAAGGGCCATGGTGATTAAAGGCGGCTCGCTGAGTCCTCTGTATGGAGCCTCTTTTCTTTTCTTGCCCGCCTTTAGCATTATTTAGCTTTTCCCCTTCGAAGCTATGTAATTGTATACGTTTATTGGAGCCTGCGGCTCACAGACCACAGCTATGTATGGGGTCAGTGGAGAGTCCACAGGGGTGTTTCCCCCCCCCCCACACCAACCCCACCTCAAAAATGTTGCGTCTTCTATGCCCCTGCCTAAGTTACCTGTGACTTAAAACGACTGCTCTAGCCCCTTCCCTCCCCCCACTAGCACCAACTGGACAGATGTATTTGAGGAACACAGAATTAATGCATCCTCAACTGTGGAACACACCTGAGCCGCCTCGCAATGAGGGCAGAGAAGATGTAAAGCTACTTCCAACAATTCACAACACAAAGAAACAAAAGCAAAGAAACAAAACCATCCCTACCCACTTTGGGCTTTTGTAAGATGGCGAAAGGCGTTGGCCACACTAAACGTGGGCTCTAAGAGCTGAGTCTGTACGTTTGGAGTGTACTATAGTGTTATATATAAGAGGATCCTAGGATTACTGGAGAGCTCTTAGTGGTACCACTCTTTAATCCTGGAAAGAATCGGGTCACTGCTTCATCATATAGACCCTTTTCAATGCTAAATCTGGATTTTAAAATCATTAGTAAAGTTCTGGTGACTAGACTTTGCCAGCATCCGCTGGGTTTGATCCATCGGGGTCAGAAGGGTTTCATACCTGCCTGTAACACATCTGGTTATCTCAGGAGACTATGTAAGATTCTAGCTGAGACAAATGTAGCCTTATTTCCTGATGCAACAACCACCCCGGTCAACCTTGAAAATGTCTTCAACACTGTAAAATGGAACTATCTTGAGGTGGTTATGGACAGAATGAAGTTGGGGCAGGATGGATTAAATGGATTAAGGTACTGTACACTGATCCAGTTTCCCGGGTAAAAACCAGACGGCATGTATCCCAACAAAATTCTATATTTCATAGGATGTGACAGACACAGTTGCCGCATTTACCCCCTGCATTTTGCGATGGCTGTTGAAATTCTGGCATCAGCAATACGTAACTATATATCATTGACTGATGGAGCCGAGAGACAGAAACTTGGGAGTCGCATTAAGGGCACTGAAAGGATCAGTGGCATTTTGGCACTCCCTCATCCTGATGATTATGGCAAGGATCGCTCTTGCCAAGATGGGGGCTCTGCCCAGGCTGCTATATTTTACTGACTTCCTGTTTGCGGCCCTATCAAGTGGTTTTCGTAGACACTTTCCGTCAACCACTAGTATGGATTTCCGCCAACCACTAGTATGGAACAGAGGAAGACAGAGGGTTGCGTTTGAGTTGGTTAAACACACAATTTTGGACGGGGGCCTTAGTGTTCTTGAGTTAAACTTATATTACCTGGTAGCCCAACTACAACGCATAGCAAGGTGGATTGATGGTGTGGAAGTTGAACAACGGGGGCAGTTGTGGTATTAACCAAACCAGGCTGCTCTGATTGCAGTTCTAATGCAGAAGTCCACCAAAACCCCTTTCAGTACCATTGACATTTTGGAAACCATGCATTACAACTTGGACAATCATTGTATGCTTCAGCTTTCTACTTGATTGGCCTCCTACACAAGGAACCTCCTGTTTGGGCTTGGACCCTGGTCAATTTTTGAACTATGGTGCGCTGAAATAAACATTTGAGTGACTACGCAGCACAGGAATAGACATGTATTACTTCAGCCTTTATGACGATAGGAGATAGTAGACACATGGTTATTTGTATCTATACTGCACTTTACTGAATGTTTAGGAGGGATCTAGACTAACCCAGAGGAATATGGGAGACTAGTATAGGCCACAAGATAATAGACAAGGAATGGGAGACAATACTAGCATACACTCAAAAAGTGATGAGAAACACTAGGCTGAAGTATATAAATGTAACTTTCTACACCAGTTATACCTCTTCTCCATGAAAATCATTGAGATATATCAAGGTGACCGTGGGCCTTGTGCCGGATGCCGGTCTCTATATGCAAATTACTTTAATACGGTGTGGGACTGTATCTGAATTAGGGAATACAGAGCTCAAATAACACCGCATTTAAGTGGGCCACAAGACAGAGATTAAATGTAGGCCAGACTTCTGTTTATTCCCTCATCTTAAACCTACGAAAGTGTGTAATAGACTATTAGGCTCAACACACACATTGGCCAAACAACTGGTGGGAGTCCCATGGAAATCTATTCACGGACCAACATTTACAAGATGGAAAAGGGATGTTGACGTTTGGGCTAAGGCAGAGGAAGATACATTAAGGAGAGAGATGTGTGGGGTGTGTATGCGTCCATTGTCAGATCTGTGGTGTGAAGTGTTGCAGAGTTTTGTTAAATAAAAACCTATGCA
Organism: Pleurodeles waltl; assembly: GCF_031143425.1. Lineage (NCBI taxonomy): Eukaryota > Metazoa > Chordata > Amphibia > Caudata > Salamandridae > Pleurodeles > Pleurodeles waltl. The sequence goes on along the minus strand of NC_090448.1, from coordinate 414,897,000 downwards.
AGGACCATTATAGAAGGACACAGAAGCAACATGGTTGTGTAACACAGCCTGATGTGCTCTACTGTACAATAATAATTGTTTGCTTTGACGAAGTGGTGCCCCAAGTTGCAGGAACAGACTTAAAGGGATGATGGTTTACTAGCAGTCACAAACCAAAGTTACTCCATAAACATTAGATCGAGTGAAAACGTATTCATTGACTCACTCAAGTCAAACTTTATTTGGCAGAAAACACTCTGCCATAAAAGCAAATATATAAAATTGAAAACAATCATAAAAAAAAAAAAATCATAAGATTCATCAATGATACAACCTAAGTAACTTAATTCATATTTACGCGTATAGTAATCCAGGAGCTCTCGCTAAGAATAAAAATAATATTCCACATTAACGTGCATAGCCTTTTCTTATGGTAGAAGCAACAATTATATACCTAGTGACTGCCGTATATACATCAACAGTCGACATAAGCTGTAAGTAAATCAGCCCCTCTTTGTATGATGTACACTATTTGTGTAACAGAATGGGGCGCAGAAACCTCAACCTTGGCAAAGCATTCAAAGTGCAAAAGTAGATTGTTTGGTTAGCCTCTCACAAGGACATGGAGGAAGGCAGGTGTGCCAGGTACCACAGACAGGAAAGGCCACTAAATGATGGATCATATTCAGCCTTGATGTGGATAAATAAAATCTATGTTCTAATTTCACAATCCATGACAGGTATGGCTCCATATTAGATGATGCGCAAATCTACATATATCTCATGACTGTAGGCCTATTTAGAACCTCCACCATCCTAGATTCATCTTTCGCTGAACCATAAAATTGTATTAGGTTAGCTTTATCGGTAGCAAGAAGATTTTCAGGACTATCAAAACAAGATCTACAACCTAAACTTTAAAAAGTGCTTTTTACAAAAGCCATCCATATAATAAGAACCATATTATCCAATCTTAGGCAATCAGCCAACACTCTTCTAGAAAAGTGGGCATGGGGTGTAGACTATTTCAGCCACAGAAGTAGGAGCGGCAGCTTTATACAGTCTTCAATAAAGCCCATCTCTAATTCAGTGTGAGTAATGAAGCTCGCCGTTACCCTAAGGATTGCTATCAATCTGCATAAAAAACTATTTTCAGTGGCCTGGAATTTCCCCACATATGCATAGCCCCAAACTCCTCCTCCATATGTTCCTATTACTAGGCATTTGCTCTTATAAAGCTGGAACATCTCCGCACCAGTTTTTGTCCTAGTCTTTTTGCAAACCTAAATATAGCCTTTCCTACTCCCACCCCCCCCCAATATCTTGCACCCTCTGAGCTACTGACCTAGTCCATGTCCCATTTGCCTCAAATAAAATGCCTACTTAGATAAAAGAGGATGTAATTGCACTAGGTCTCCCTCCCATGAAAAAAGTCTTAGACTTCAGATTTTTTGGGCCACATGACATTACAAAGGACATTTCATGATTAACTTTAAGCTTGAGCCCCAGCATAAAATTATTAAAATCCTCCAAAGGTTTTTTCCAGACCATTTGCAATATGTGTCAAAAGGTCTGTGTCGTCCGCATATAATAAAACTGAAACTGGGTGATTTCCTATCCTTGGAACGTCTTCAGTACACCGGCTTAGAGCTGTATCCAGGAAATATAAAATAAGAATAGGAAGGGGGCCAATGTACAAACCTGACAGACTCCCCTTACACGGAGGGAGGGGGGTCAACAAACCCCATTACGTGTATAGCGTAATCTGGTAGAATAATCCTCATACAGCAGCCATAAAAGGTTTAATAATGGGGTGTCTATGCCTACCTGCTCCGTCAGACCCACACTATGTCCCTATCTATCAGATCAAAGGCGCAGGAGAGATCCATAAAGCCAAATGGAGTCCACCTCTCTTGGCCTTCACATATTTACCAAAAATAAGAGTGAGGTTTAGCGCCTGCTCCACTGTTTCTAAACCAGAACGGAAACCACACTGCACTGGGTTGAGAATGAAAATGTCACTTACCCAGTGTACATCTGTTCGTGGCATTAGTCGCTGCAGATTCACATGTTTCGCACAGTCCGCTGCCTGGTGTTGGGCTCGGAGTATTACAAGTTGTTTTTCTTCGAAGAAGTATTTTTGGTCACGGGACCGAAGGACTCCTCCCTCTTCAGCTCCATTGCGCATGGGCGTCGACTCCATCTTAGATTGTTTTCCCCGCAGAGGGTGAGGATGGAGTTGTTTGCTCTAAATATTGCCCATGCAATGGAATGAATACGTATGTACAAAAAAGGTTATAATAATTATTTACAAATGTACAAATGTTAAGATTTAAGATCCACTTCTAAACGGCTACAGGCTTCGAGGGCACATGTGAATCTGCAGCGACTAATGCCACGAACAGATGTACACTGGGTAAGTGACATTTTCAGTTCGATGGCATATGTTGCTGCAGATACACATGTTTCGCATAGACTATAAAGCAGTTACCTCCCCTAAAAGCGGTGGTTTAGCCTGTAGGAGTTGAAGTAGTTTGGAATAATGTCCTTAGTACAGCTTGGCCCACTGTAGCTTGTTGTGCATTTAGTACGTCTACACAGTAGTGTTTAGTAAATGTATGAGGCGTAGACCAGGTTGCAGCCTTACATATTTCGCTCATAGGAATGTTTCCTAGAAAGGCCATGGTAGCACCTTTCTTTCTGGTTGAGTGTGCCTTTGGTGTAATAGGCAATTCTCTCTTGGCTTTAAGATAGCATGTTTGAATACATCTGACTATCCATCTAGCAATGCCTTGTTTAGAGATTGGATTTCCTATGTGTGGTTTTTGAAAAGCTATGAACAGTTGTTTTGTTTTCCTGATTAGCTTTGTTCTGTCAATGTAGTACATTAGTGCTCTTTTGATGTCTAATGTATGTAGTGCCCTTTCAGCCACAGAATCTGGTTGTGGGAAGAACACTGGCAATTCTACTGTTTGATTTAAATGGAATGGTGAGATTACTTTTGGTAGAAATTTTGGATTTGTTCTTAGAACTATTTTATTTTTGTGTATTTGAATAAATGGTTCTTGTATGGTAAATGCCTGTATTTCACTGACTCTTCTGAGGGATGTGATTGCAATGAGAAATGCGACTTTCCAGGTTAGATATTGCATTTCACAGGAATGCATGGGTTCGAAAGGTGGACCCATGAGTCTTGTTAAGACGATGTTAAGGTTCCATGAAGGAACTGGTGGTGTTCTTGGTGGTATAATTCTTTTTAGCCCTTCCATGAATGCTTTAATAACTGGTATTCTAAATAGAGACGATGAATGAGTAGTTTGTAGGTAAGCAGATATTGCTGCGAGGTGTATTTTTATAGATGAAAAAGCGAGATTCGCTTTTTGCAAATGTAGTAAGTATCCCACTATGTCCTTTGTAGAGGCCTGCAATGGTTGGATTTGATTGGTATGGCAGTAGCAAACAAATCTTTTCCACTTAGATGCATAGCAGTGTCTAGTGGAAGCTTTTCTAGCTTGTTTTATGACCTCCATACATTCTTGTGTGAGGTTTAAGTGTCCGAATTCTAGGATTTCAGGAGCCAAATTGCCAGATTCAATGATGCTGGGTTTGGATGCCTGATCTGCTGTTTGTGTTGTGTTAACAGATCTGGTTTGTTGGGTAGTTTGACATGCGGTACTAGTGAAAGGTCTAGTAGAGTTGTATACCAAGGTTGTCTTGCCCATGTGGGTGCTATCAGTATGAGTTTGAGTTGGTTTTGACTCAACTTGTTTACTAGATATGGAAGGAGAGGGAGAGGGGGAAAAGCATATGCAAATATCCCTGACCAACTCATCCATAGAGCATTGCCTTGTGATTCGCGGTGTGGGTACCTGGATGCGAAGTTTTGGCATTTTGCGTTTTCTTTTGTTGCGAACAAATCTATCTGAGGTGTTCCCCAAATTTGAAAGTACTTGTTCAGAACTTGGGGGTGAATTTCCCCACTCGTGGACTTGTTGGTGGTCTCGCGAAAGGTTGTCTGCTAGTTGGTTTTGGATCCCTGGAATAAATTGTGCTATTAGGCGAATGTTGTTGTGAATCGCCCACTGCCATATTTTTTGTGTTAGGAGACACAATTGTGTTGAGTGTGTTCCTCCTTGTTTGTTTAAATAATACATTGTTGTCATGTTGTCTGTTTTGACAAGAATGTATTTGTGTGTTATTATGGGTTGAAAGGCTTTTAACGCTAGAAATACTGCTAACAGTTCTAGGTAATTGATATGAAATTTTGTTTGGTGTACATCCCATTGTCCTTGAATGCTGTGGTGATTGAGGTGTGCTCCCCACCCTGTCATGGAAGCATCTGTTGTTATAACGTATTGAGGCACTGGGTCCTGAAATGTCCGCCCTTTGTTTAAATTGTTGCTGTTCCACCATAGAAGCGAGAGGTATGTTAGGCGGTCTACCAACACCAGCTCTTGAAGTTGACCCTGTGCCTGTGACCATTGTGATGCTAGGCACTGTTGTAAGGGTCGCATGTGTAGTCTTGCGTTTGGGACAATGGCTATGCATGATGACATCATGCCTAGAAGTTTTAGCACAAATTTTGCTTGTATCTTTTGGTTTGGAAACATAGCACTTATTACCTTGTGGAATGCTTGCACTCTTTGTGGACTTGGAGTGGCAATTCCTTTTGATGTGTTGATGGTTGCCCCTAGATATTGTTGTGTCTGACACGGTTCGAGGTGTGACTTTGTATAGTTGATGGAGAAACCCAGTTTGTGAAGGGTTTGTATGACATATGTGGTGTCGTTTGTGCACTTTTTTACTGTGTTGGTCTTGATTAGCCAATCGTCTAGGTAAGGAAACACATGTATCTGTTGTCTCCTGATATGTGCTGCTACTACTGCTAGACATTTTGTGAATACTCTTGGTGCAGTTGTTATTCCGAATGGCAACACTTTGAATTGGTAATGTATTCCTTTGAATACGAACCTTAGGTACTTTCTGTGAGAAGGGTGTATCGGTATATGAAAGTACGCATCTTTTAGGTCTAATGTGGTCATGTAATCTTGCTGTTTGAGCAGTGGAATGATGTCTTGTAGTGTGACCATGTGAAAGTGGTCCGATATGATGTAGGTATTTAGTGTCCTGAGATCTAATATTGGTCTTAATGTTTTGTCTTTTTTTGGAATTAGAAAGTTCAGGGAGTAAACTCCTGTGTCTTTTTGTTGTACTGGTACTAACTCTATTGCATCCTTTTGCAGTAGTGCTTGAACTTCTAGTCCTAAAAGTTCTAAATGTTGTGGTGACATTTTGCGTGTTTTTGGAGGGATGTTTGGTGGGAATTTGTGGAATTCTATGCAATAGCCATGCTGGATTATTGCTAATACCCAATTGTCTGTTGTAATCTGCTGCCAAGATTGGTAGAATTGGCTTAGTCTTCCCCCAACTGGTGTTGAGTGAAGGGGTTGTGTGACTTGAAAGTCACTGTTTAGGTGGAGGTGTTTTTGGAATCTGGAATCTTCCCCTACTCCTTGGGAATTGACCCCCTCTATATCCCCTGAAACCTCCCCTTTGGAATGAACCCTGATATGGTGTGGTTCTTGTTTGTTGGCTGGTGGTGTCTGTGGGTTGGCCACGAAACCCCCCTCTAAATGGAGTTTTTCTAAAAGAGCCTCTGCTCTGCGGGGAGTAGAGTGCGCCCATGGCTTTGGCCGTGTCTGTGTCCTTTTTAAGTTTTTCAATGGCTGTGTCCACTTCAGGGCCAAAGAGTTGTTTCTCGTTGAAGGGCATATTAAGGACAGCCTGCTGGATTTCAGGTTTGAAGCCTGAAGTGCGGAGCCAAGCGTGTCTCCTTATGGTGACAGCAGTGTTGACTGTTCTCGCTGCAGTATCGGCTGCGTCCATTGAAGAGCGGATTTGATTGTTTGAGATCGTTTGTCCCTCTTCAACTATTTGCTGCGCCCTTTTTTGGTATTCCTGGGGAAGATGGTCTATGAGAAGTTGCATCTCATCCCAGTGTGCGCGGTCATATCGGGCCAGCAGCGCTTGAGAATTTGCGATGCGCCACTGGTTGGCTGCCTGTGATGCTACTCTTTTTCCTGCAGCATCAAATTTTCTGCTTTCTTTGTCCGGAGGTGGGGCGTCGCCAGATGTATGGGAATTAGCTCTTTTGCGAGCTGCCCCTACTACTACAGAGTCAGGTGGTAACTGCGAAGTAATAAACACTGGGTCTGTGGGTGGTGGTTTGTATTTCTTATCCACCCTTGGGGTGATGGCTCTTGATTTTACGGGCTCTTCAAAAATTTGTTTTGCGTGCCGTAACATCCCTGGTAGCATTGGGAGACATTGATATTGGCTATGTGTAGCCGAGAGGGTGTTAAATAAAAAATCATCCTCTATAGGATCGGAATGCAGTTGGACATTGTGGAATTCTGCTGCCCTAGCCACCAGTTGCGAGTATGAGGTACTGTCCTCTGGCGGTGACGGCTTTGTGGGGTATGAATCGGGATCATTGTCCGGCACTGGGGTGTCATATAGGTCCCAAGCGTCTTGATCCTGATTGTCTTGACTTATGGTAGTTTGCGCTGGTGAGTGCATTTGTGGCGGTGTTTGTGCCGGCGATGCCTGTTGTGGTGGAGAGGGCGGAGGCGTGACTTTTTTAACCACTTTGGCTTGTGGTTGTGCGTCATCCTTGGGAAGTCCGATCCTTCTTTTTCTCATTATTGGGGGAAGGGTTGATATCTTCCCTGTGTCTTGCTGGATGCACAGTCTCTTTTGTGTGTAGTCTGATTCTACACTTTGGAGCTCTTGTCCAAATCTGTGCATCTGGCCACTTATTCCTTGTTCCTCTGTGTAGGATGAAGGTGTGGAACTTTTCGGCGCCGAGAGAGAATCTTTTTTCGGCTTCGGCACCGACAGAATTTTTGTGGCTTTCGGCAGTGTGTCTCGGTGCCGATGTTTTTCGGTGCCGTCATCTTGCTTTTGCCTCTCGGAGCCGCTATCTCGGCTCCGAGGTTGCTCCATGGCGGTCCCTCGACCGGAGTCGGGTGTTTTCGCTATGGGCGTGCCCTTTTTCGGCGCCCTCGACGGGTCGCCGGTTTTATGGGTCGAGCCATGGCCTGTTGGCAGTGGCGTCCCCTGGGCTTTTGTCTTCTCGATGGTTTTAATTTTCGACGTCTTACTCACTGTTTGTTGCTGTTGTTCGACGTCGGAGTCTCCGGATTCTGATTCCGGAACCGAGAATGTTTCTTCTTCGTCGTCGAAACGTTGTTTTGTCGGCGTGGACGCCATTTGTAGACGCCTGGCTCTTCGGTCCCGGAGTGTTTTTCTGGACCGGAAGGCTCGACAGGCCTCACAGGTATCCTCCTTGTGCTCGGGGGACAAGCACAAGTTACAGACCAAGTGCTGATCTGTATAAGGATACTTACTGTGACATTTTGGGCAGAAACAAAACGGAGTCCGTTCCATCGGCTTCGATGTCGCACGCGGTCGGGCCGACCAGGCCCCGATGGGGGATCGAAGCTACCCCAAAGTCTTCCGATGATCGGTGTCGATGTACCTAACTATCCCGATACCGAACGGAACAATACCGACGCTTTCTTCCGAGATTCTGACTAACTTTCCGAACCGAAACACGGAGCAAAAAGGAATACGTCCGAACCCGACAGCGGAAAAAAACAATCTAAGATGGAGTCGACGCCCATGCGCAATGGAGCCGAAGAGGGAGGAGTCCTTCGGTCCCGTGACCAAAAAGACTTCTTCGAAGAAAAACAACTTGTAATACTCCGAGCCCAACACCAGGCAGCGGACTGTGCGAAACATGTGTATCTGCAGCAACATATGCCATCGAACATGAGGTTTCCTCAGCCCAGGACTCCAGTTTCCCCAAGTACCCGTCCCAATGGCTTCAACGTTGTGTTGATCAATGAAGTTGAGCGATAGCGAGAGGACAAGTTCCAATCACCTTTCTTATAGACCGGGATATATTGATTCCTTCCAAGATGGAACCAAACCACCTTTTACTGCTGCCCTTCAAACATTTGTAACCAATGGGGCCCAAAGGTCTACATTTGATTTAAACAAATCAACTGGGACCCTAACTGGGACCCCATCTGGGCCCAGAGCTTTGCCAGTTGATGCAATCTTTATGGCGTCAGGGACAGACGCTAATTCTATCAAATGAGCCACCCATCCGTCCTCAAACTCAAACCCACCTTCATTTCCAGTTGATCCTTCCTTGTTCTCAGGATTAAAGAGTGTAGAATAATGGTCGAACCAATCTTGTTCAAAATATGACGTGATCTCACCAGACAAGTTGCCTTTGAGAAATGGACAGTTGACCACACTCCAAAATAATTCAGAATCTTTAAATTGAGCCGCCTTACATAAATCCCCCCATGCTTTTATTCTGATTTCAGATTTCCTCTGTTTAAGGGATTGTTTGTATTTAGATCTTGCTAGTCTTATATCTGCATTATTACATGGAGTGGAATTGGTGGTTGATTTGAGTAATTGCAAAGCTGATGTACATTCATGAGAAAACCATGAAATACCCACTCAGGCTTTTAATTTTGTTATAGATTAGTCAATCAGATATTGCTTTACATAGTTCATTAAAACTGTTCAAAATATTTATGGTGTCCTCTGAAACTGAAAGGCAACTCAACACCTACTTACAGTTTTTAACAACCACATTTTCAAAAACTTCTTTGAATCAATAGAACCCCATTTCAAACAGACCCTCCCAGTTTGGTGTGTGTAAATTATTGGTGCCATGAAAATTCCAGATGAACTAGGACCCTGACACAGACCCAGCATTAAAAGTACAAGCTTATGGTCACTAAATAGAAGTGGGAGAACCTCATAACCAAGGGCATACTGGACCAAATCTCTTGATATCAATATAAAATCAATTGTTGATCCTCTTCCCCTTCCTGTGAATGTAGGCAGGTTTGAATGACCTTCCCCCTGAACATCTGATGCAAAAGTTACATTTAAGGATAGAATCAGGAGGTTTAATGCTTCACCGCAGGTTGAATGCGTGAAGTGACCAGTATCATTATCCTGAAAGTCAGTGAAACCACATATCCGGTCTCTCTCATAAGGGCATTGAGAAATGTTAAAATCACCAATCCAAACAACAGAATAAATATTCCCTTTATCAACACACCCAGCTATTTACTTACCCAAATCTTCAATGATGTAAGTGGGCTGTGAGGTAAAAAATTTAAAATAAAAATTCATAAAAAAAATATTAACCTGACTAGGAGAATGAAGTTTAAAATTTGGCCCCAATTCTATTAATTTAATCTCCATACTCCTAAAGAAGTTACTCACCGATACTGATAAACCCCCTTGGCTCTACCCACAACACTGGGGGTCGCATTCAAACAAAAAGATTTGAAACCATTTATGGCTAGGCTATCCAAAGCCCAGGCTTCCTGACGGCAAACCACATCATGATTCCCAATGAAGGAGAGACACTCCTCCTTTTGCAGGTTGTTTCGAATCCCTGCAATATTTCAGGACAAAAAGAATACACCTTGTCTAAACCTAGAGGCCTCTCATATACTGTTTCCCTTCAAGCTGCCCATCCTCTTCTCGTAAACCAGAGGGCCCCCTTTCTGCCCCCTGACAAAGTCAATTGTTTATCTCTAAATCGGACAACACAGAAAACTCGTTCACCAGTGGGAGCAAGGGGACTGATTGCCTACTGGTTGAGTGATATTTCACACTTAGTCCCACTTACCTGATGGGGAGATGGATGTAAATGCCTGTAAAAAAACAACCCAAGAGGTAAAATAATCAAAGGAACAGATTTTATCATACCTAGACGGACTTTAGATAGAATATCCCCTGCAGTTCTGGGCCTACGGAAATTCACAATCACTGTGTCACCAGAATAACTTCTGTCAAGAGGGCCAATACTTACAAACAGGATCTCATGTGTCAAATCCCACTGAGAATTTACGAAATCCGGTTGAAAATTTACCCTTTAGTTTAACCAAAATAACACCTTATTTTTAAGGGAGGCTGTGGACTCCAAAGCGGTTGCTAGTAACCGTGGAACATTTGTCAGTATTATCACATATGAACATGAGGCTAGCGGAATGTCGATAATAGGGAGAGGATTTGAATAAGTAACCTTACTTTACCTCCTTGGTGTAGGAAAGTACCATCTTGCCTGGCATGTTACCCCCATTTTTACTGTATGTATGTGTGTTTTAGCCCTTGTGTCACTGGGATCCTGCTAGGCAGGACCTCAGTGCTCATAGTATGTGCCCTGTATGTGTTCCCTGTGTGGTGCCTAACTGTATCACTGAGGCTCTGCTAACCAGAACCTCAATGTTTATGCTCTCTCGGCTTTCTAAATTTGTCACTGCAGGCTAGTGACTTAATTTACCAATTTTCATTGGCACACTGGTACACCCATATAACTCCCTTGTATATGGTACCTAGGTACCCAGGGTATTGGGGTTCCAGGAGATTCCTATGGGCTGCAGCATTTCTTTTGCTACCCATAGGGAGCTCAGATAATTCTTACACAGGACTACCACTGCAGCCTGAGTGAAATAACGTCCACGTTATTTCACAGCCCTTTTTCACTGCACACAAGTAACTTATAGGTTACCTATATGTCTAACTCTCACTTGGTGAAGGTTCAGTGCCAAGTTACTTAGTGTGTGGGCACCCTGGCACTAGCCAAGGTGCGCCCACATTGTTCAGGGCAAATTCCCCGCACTTTGTGAGTGCGGGGACACCATTTTACATGTGCACTACACATAGGTCCCTACCTATGTGTAGCGTCACAATGGTAACTCCAAACATGGCCATGTAACATGTCTAAGACCATGGAATTGTCACCTCAATACCATTCTGGTATTGGGGGGGGGGGGACAATTCCATGGTCCCCGGGTCTCTAGCACAGAACTCGGGTGCTGCCAAACTGCCTTTCCGGGGTTTCCACTGCAGCTGCTGCCAACCCCTCAGACAGGATTCTGCCCTCCTGGGGTCTGGGCAGCCCCAGCCCAGAAAGGCAGAACAAAGGATTTCCTCCGAGAGAGGGTGGTACACCCTCTCCCTTTGGAAATAGGTGTGAAGGGCTGGGGAGGAGTAGCCTCCCCCAGCCTCTGGAAATGCTTTGATGGGCACAGATGGTGCCCATCTCTGCATAAGCCAGTCTACATCGGTTCAGGGATCCCACAGCCCTGCTATGGCGCAAAACTGGACAAAGGAAAGGGGAGTGACCACTCCCCTGACCTGCACCTCCCAGGGGAGGTGCCCAGAGCTCCTCCAGTGTGCCCCAGACCTCTGCCATCTTGGATTCAGAGGTGTTGGAGGCACAATGGACTGCTCTGAGTGGCCAGTGCCAGCAGGTGACGTCAGAGACACCCTCTGGTAGGTTCTTAACCCTCTTGGTAGCCAAACCTCCTTTTCTGGCTATTTAGGGTCTCTCCTCTGGGGTATTCTTCAGATAACGAATACAAGAGCTCACCAGAGTTCCTCTGCACTTCCCTCTTCGACTTCTACCAAGGATCGACCGCTGACTGCTCCAGGACGCCTGCAAAACTGCAACAAAGTAGCAAGACAACTACCAGCAACATTGTAGCGCCTCATCCTGCTGGCTTTCTCAACTGTTTCCTGGTGGTGCATGCTCTGGAGGCTGTCTGCCATCACCCTGCACTAGAAGTCAAGAAGAAATCTCCAGTGGGTCGACGGAATCTTCCCCCTGCTAACACAGGCACCAAAAGACTGCATCACCGGTCCTCTGGGTCCCCTCTCATCCTGACGTGCGTGGTCACTGGAACACAGGAACTCTATCCAAGTGACCCTCACAGTCCAGTGATCCTTCAGTCCAAGTTTGGTGGAGGTAAGTCCTTGCCTCCCCACTCTAGACTGCAAACTTGTGTACTGCGTGATGTGCAGCTACTCCGGCTTCTGTGCACTTCTCCAAGAATTCCTTTGTACAAAGCCTAGCCTGGGTTCCCAGCACTCCGTCCTGCAGTGCTCAACACTCTGAGTTGGACTCCAACGTCGTGGGACCCTCCTTTGTGAGTCTGAGCCAGCTCCAGCGTGCCTGCTCCGGTACTTCTGCGGGTGCTGCCTGCTTCTGCGGGGGCTCGCTGAGTTGCTGAGCGCCCCCTCTGTCTCCTCCTCCAAGTGGCAACATCCTGGTCCTTCCTGGGCCCCAGCAGCACCCAAAAACGTCTACTGCGACCTTTGCAGCTAGCAAGGCTTGCTGCTGGTACTTCTGCGTGGAAACACTTCTGCAACATCCAGCACTCCGGGGACATCTTCCAACCAAAGGAGAAGTTCCTAGCCCTTTTCTTTGTTGCAGAATCTTCGGCTTCTTCCACCCGGAGGCAGCCCTTTTGCACCTTCATCTGGGGTTTCCTGGGCTCCTGCCCCCCCCCCCCGGACACTATCACGACTCTTGGACTTGGTCCCCTTGCCTTGCAGGTCCTCAGGTCCAGGAATCAGTTGTCAGTGCTTTGTTGGTGTTTGTGGTTCTTGCAGAATCCCCCTATCACGACTATTGTGTCCCACTGGGGTAGTAGGGGTACTTTACTCCTACTGTTCAGGGTCTTGGGGTGGGGTATCTTGGACACCCTGACTGTTTGCTTACAGTTCCAGCGACCCTCTACAAGCTCCCATAGGTCTGGGGTCCATTCGTGATTCGCATTCCACTTTTGGAGTATATGGTTTGTGTTGCCCCTAGACCTATGTTCACCTATTGCATCCTATTGTGATTCTACATTGTTTGCACTACTTTTCTTACTGTTACTTACCTGTTTTGGGTTTGTGTACATATGACTTGTGAATTTTACTTACCTTTTAACTGAGGGTACTCACTGAGATACTTTTGGCATATTGTCATAAAAATAAAGTACCTTTATTTTTAGTAACTCTGAGTATTGTGTTTTCTTATGATATTGTGCTATATGATATAAGTGGTATAGTAGGAGCTTTACATGTCTCCTAGTTCAGCCTAAGCTGCTTTGCCATAGCTACCTTCTATCAGCCTAAGCTGCTAGAAACACCTCTATTCTACTAATAAGGGATAACTGGACCTGGCACAAGGTGTAAGTACCACAAGGTACTCACTATTAGCCAGGCCAGCCTCCTACACTTGGTCGCTGATTTAATGCAAATTCTAAAAAGCAGGCCCTTTGAGGGGGAAGTGTGCAGCATTATGGCAGACCTATTAGGCTGACTAATTTTGTTAGACACCCCTTGGGACCTCTAGCGCTCATATCACCCAAAGGTTGCACTTCTTGCGGTGTTTACTGAGGAACCATGACTGCAGTGGGGGGGGCCTGACGGCAAAGGTACTAAGGAGCCAGATATAAAGATTAAAGTATTTTCAGACTTCTCTTATCCCAGATTTCCCAGAAATTGGCTAATTAGAAAGATGCATTACTTTGGTTTCAATACTAGTTAAGCGTTCCTAAACTAGGCAAAGCTTAATGTCCAAAATCTCACTTAGATGGGAGTTCAAAAGAATCCAAAAATCATCGGGGATAGACGGAGATCATGCAGAATGCTGCAGCCCATTTGGTGCCTGCTGCTTCTTCCCTTTATTTGAATCCAGCTTCGGCAGTCTTTTCTGTCGCTTGGATGGTCTCTCGGTTGCTTCTTCCTAGTGACTTGGTATCGGGGCTGGGGGAGGAGTAGTTGCAATGTTGCAGACGTCTCCGCTGTGTGATAGCACAAGCCCCCAGTTCACTGTTACTACACCTCCTAACGGGTCATTAGTGATTACAGGAACCACGGACTGCACAGTATGGGGTGCACTACATTGAACACCATTTCCCTTCGCTAAAGCCACACGTGGCAAAAATAAGGGATGCCAAAAGAGACTCTGTGGTTAATGACAGCTGCCGCTTTGCAAGCTTAATTTCTTTAGTAACCAAATCAACAGCCCTTCCCAAAAAATTATCAATTGTTGCACATGGTTGTTTTGTTTGTAGGGCTGTATCCCCTACTTGAGTTACCTTTCGTTCTCCCATTCCCAATAGCCAAAATCCCAAAACCAAAGGCCAACATAATGGCCCCGGCCCAGCCTCTGTCCGGCTATGATGGGCCCGTCTTGGTCCGGTCTTCGCCCAGGCGCGTCCCGCGCTGCATGGAGCCTGGGTGATTTTTAAAGATGCGCTTCCAGGCCCGAAAGAAACGTTGGCCTTTCCTCTGCTGCAGGCACTGGCAGGAAATGCAGTCCAGTCTGTGTCCCACTCCTCCGGTGTCAGCCTGCGCATCTCGCGCTGTGGGGAGCCCGAGTGATTTTCAAAGATGCGCCTCCAGGTGCGAAAGAAACGTTGGCAACCTTTCCTGCCACAAGGACTGGCGGGAAATGCAGTCCAGTCTGTGTCCCGTTCCCCCGATGTCAGCGGCATCGGGCTCCTCTCAAATTTACTCACTCATTTTGCTAAGTTATTGTTTGTGTTCGCACGGTACACTGTAGCCTTCTGAAGACATACTCATAACTACAAAAACCTTACGTATACATAAATGTAACAACATTGTTCACAAGAGGTATATAAAGCGAGGTGTAAACTGAAAATAATAATAAAAAGAGGTTTAAAAAAACCTAAAATATATTGGTTCCTTAAATTGAACTGCTTGATTACAAATTTCGTACCAGTTCTTTGAAAATGTGTGCTTCCCGTAAGAGACATATGTAAACATAGATCTACAGGAAATGTAAAAGTAATTTGTGACAAGCAGCTGTTCAGTGCTTTATAGCATTCAACCTTTCAGGTGCCGCTGTCCGGGAGGGCGGCACTTTCATTCTCCTCTTTGTCAGCGTGAAGCTCGACTTCGAGACTGCAATTGGGGTATGGCTGAGGAAGCACTGAGGAATTACTTTTTTTGTCCCCCTAACCTTGTACCCTGTGCCCCCACTCCAAAATCTGGAGAGGATAAATCCCTTATGTCCCCAACACTTCCTAAGCCCAAGAGTTTAGGGAAGTCAGCCAAGGAGGCTACCACACGGTCGAACATCAGTTAATTAAGGAACACACGGTCCTGTTTCTGTTTTGGATGCGAGAAATGTGGTCTGGGCTAATAAGCGCTCAGAGTCTTAGACTGCCTGTGCGTCTTTCTGCCAATACGTTTGGCAAAGTGCCCGTGAGTCTGGTTGCCAAATAGGGTTGTTAAAATGTAATTTTCATTTGTCACTGGCTGAGAGAATGCGCCCAAATCCCAATTAGATTCAAAATGGAAATGGCCACTGAATAGCTGTACGATCTCACGTGGAGCGCTCGAAGACAAAGAACAAAGTAGCTTCTGAAAAGGGAACAGTGGATGGACACAAGTACTTGGTCTATGCTGTAGGGAAGGTCCAAGCACAGGCATGACCCATGCATGCCATGGACAAACGGGAACGAAGGAGAGGAGAACAACATTAAAGTAACCAAGCGGTAAGCCTGCAGACCAGCTGAAGTCCACTGATTAGAACTAACAGAGCATGCACTGTCTAGCTGAGGCCTAAAAAGATTACACCTACCAGAATGCTTTGACTTCTTCAAGAAAACACATCACTGGATATTTATTCAAATCATGCTACAGAGGTGTGTGGTAGTTTAACATTCACTTCAGAGCATTGTGGCACCTCACCTCAAGTAACTGCACAAACGTTTGCTGGATATGTGGTATTTTAAAACACACTAGTGCAATAAAATGGATCAGAAAACACATGTCAAAGTTCTCTTCATTCTCTGAGGCGTCTCCAAGGGAGGATGTATCTCTATATGTTGTGGTGCATTAGCCTCGGTCCTTTTTCTAGACACATCCACAGCAGGACGGCAGACTCCATGGGAATATGACAAGGCAAAGGATGTGGTGTAATCCAGAGAGCTTAATGTTTCTTGGTCTTTCGATGTGTATGTGATCAGTCTAGATTCTCCCTTTCAGTATACGTAGTCCTGAATTTATAAAGGTACAAACAAGACTACAAGATCCAGAATACAAATAAATATTATTTGACTTGAACTTGTTGAGCTGCTCTCGTGGAACTGGGAAACTTCAAATCAGCTTGTAAAGTGCCCACAATGGATGTGTCATATTTTCATTGGTTCTGATGCCCCTGTGCGCTGGAGACTTTTGGGTCAGCCATGTCAGTTCGCCTGAACCCCAACAATGAGTTGTTAGGAAGAGTGGGTGAAGACTGCAGACATGCCATTAAGCTCTTCCTTCGATTGCTCAGAAAAGCCACTTAACATCTCCAGGCTTGTCACCATTGCTGATCTCACCCTTTCATGTGTCTCTACACAACAGACTGCAGTGCCTCGTGCAGATAAACAACAAGAAAGTGCCTCAATACGGATGTCCCAAAGCCTTCTCAGTCACCCTTGGCCACATGCACAATGAGGCCTTGGATTTTTGACATTTTGCCACGGGCGAGTATATTACATTTGGGGGATGTACACACTCGAATGGAAGGGCACCCACGAACGGCGGGGGAGCTGTAAGGGATGCACACGTCATGCGTGGTCTATATAAGGTTTGCTGTTGTGTATGTAGGTTCATAAATGTGCTCTTGAGTGGTCATTGTAAAAATGGAAATGGGGCGTGGAGTGACAGTGTACAAAGTCGGAAGTTAGAGTAGTGTTTGTGGCTTGGTGTCATCTCTAAAACACACACAGGAAGAGTTGAGTGTTGTGTGAGGGCAAGTTATATTCTCGAGTTTATGGCAGACTTTCCGCTGTTTTAGGATTGCAAGTCACATGGACGAGCTTGAGGAGAGTAGTGAGTAAAGTAACTTAACACAATATGATAGGTCCACCCTGCACAGTGTGACAAGTGGCCAGTCTCCCATATCTCGCGGATATTCATTGACCATTACAAGGAGCCCCCTGAAAGGTTGGGGGGCTTCTAAAAGGGTGCCATTTCCCTCGCCGTGGGGACTGCAGGGGCTTGTGTTCCACCCCTGATGTGAGCATCCAAACACAATCCATGAGGGATTGAGGTTAGTCTTGAGAAGGAGACGTCCAAAATATTACAAATTATTCTGAGAAAGAATATTCCATCAGCAAAGTCTTGGTAAACAGTGGTAGATCAATCATCAGATGACTCATTGAATGGGCACTCAATTTTTTGTATCTCTGGTTTGAAATTGGTCCCAGGAAACCACATGCTAGGTAGCTGTCTTCCTTTGAGGTTGAAAAGAAGTCCTGGAATGTGTGGAACTTCTTGCGGCTCTTAACTGACCTGAAAAACAAGAGCTGAACTGCCCAGAGAGAAGAGTAGCTGACACCAGACTATTAGAAAGAGGTGGACAAAGGCCCAGTTGACTGATGGTTTGCATGGGATCCACCTCAGTGGATCGACTCACCAAGCAGAACAGAACCCACAGTATCATTTAACCATAATCGCCGAAGCAACTAACAACTACCACGAGAAGTTGATGAAATGCATGACGTCTTACATGGGGTTATCACAAATTCCAGACCACCCTGTACGTTAAGGTGCCATATTGTCCCCCATCCAGTCCCGCATGCAGGTTTTTTCACTCCATCCATTGGGTTGCCATGCTCCGTTTGGCTGCCATCAGTCACCCTAAATCTAGAACAATTTAAATAATCTCTTGATCTCCACTGGCTGACTCACGATGGTGGCCCCTGAAGTTTAAGAACTCCAGGCGCTCT
This sequence comes from Pleurodeles waltl, assembly GCF_031143425.1. Lineage (NCBI taxonomy): Eukaryota > Metazoa > Chordata > Amphibia > Caudata > Salamandridae > Pleurodeles > Pleurodeles waltl. The sequence continues at coordinate 414,879,394 of NC_090448.1, read as the reverse complement.
ACACATGCAAACAGTTCAGAAACTATTTCCATTGAAAAATGTGAACACTGTGAAATTAGTTGGGTTCTTAACTTATAACCAACTTTGTGCCTGCTGGGTATCTATTACTGAAACCCTGACACCGCTTCCCTGTTAAACCGGGTAACAAGAAGTTGAGGGTCTTTGACTCAGCATCCATAAACCTTTTCAGAAGATGGGTGTGGAACCCTGTTCAGTTTAGATGGTGGTCCATTGGCTTTATTGGACTTGGGGCTGTTTTTATGGAAACTCAGCTGCAGGCTTTCCAACTCTGAGGTGTCCAGACTTGCACCAAGAGAGGCTAAGACAATGACACAGATGGCCACACATTTCACATCAACTAAAATACATTCAAAGGCTTAGCTTCTACCTCTGTCTCAGTGAGAGTCGAGAGCAGACGATGTAGTAAAATGAGACGAGGCCAGAGGGATTCCAAAAACAGTGGAATGCTATCCCATTGAGGACATCTAGCACCTAGAAGGTAATTGTTATAAAAAAAACAGGGATCGCATTTAAGTCGTAGAAAGTGCACTGCCATATGTATTGAGGGCATCATAATTAACTGACAATTTCCCAGTCTGTACATAAAGTTCAGTTCTTCATCAAAGCTGTGGATTTTTTTTGCATATTCAGTATACTGTCTAGACATTCAGTTTGCGAGTAAATGCTGCCTCCTACCAAGAAAGGCCTAACTTATTGTCCTGCAAGGCCCTCAAGGTGGGAGGAATGTACTGGGAAGGCTCCAGGGGCTCCAGGGGGACGTGCAGGTGCACTGCTGCACTCAAGTTCAGAAGCCCTCAATAAGAGAGGCCTGAGAGCGCAGTGAAGCCTGCCTAGTGCTGCCACATTGAAAGTGAAGACCACGCCCCCCCCCCCCCTTCTTCTGGGACAACCTGTGCCCTTCAATAACCCAGGCTTAAGCCTAAGGCAGCCGCCACTAATACAGGAGACCGCTTCACTCCTGAAGAAATTCTGCAGCTCCAGCCTTAATGGCAGAAGGGTAAAGCAGCAAGCACAAGGGGCGTTGTACCTTGAGCACAGCCCAACAAGAGAGCAAGCAGATGCCTATCCCCACCAAAAACAACTCCAGCACCTGAGGCAGCGGGAGTAGGTCCCTATCTCCCTCATTTTCAGAGAGGCTGAGGCAAACTGGCACAGGAGCCCAGGCAAGGAGTAGCACTGCCAGGTTAGGAGAGCACCACATGCCCCCTGGTGGTCGACTGCCACCATCAGTGACAGAAGATCCTTTGCTGCCTAGGCGGCACCGTGTTAATCCGCAGTCTGTTGCCCCAAAAAAAGAATCCAACTGGAACTACTCATGGATAGTCCCCCTCTGCCATGCTCGAGGTGATGGCTCGGTAGCTGATGAAGACACAAGGCCCATCGAAGTCAGTAAGTGCTCAGGGAACAATAATTTTGGTTCTGTCCTCAGGTGTGGAACTCAAAGCTACCATCCACCATTGCTCCCCGCCACCACCTGTGGGCTGCTCACCCCACCTGAAAACATTCACAAAATCAACTGTAAAGACAGCAACGTGATGACAAGAGATGTCCATAACAGGGCACAAAGAGGTGAGAGTTCCTGCTATAATTCAGGGAGAAAACAAGGAAAGCCATAATAAAGATTTTGGGCAGCAGAGTATGGGGACACCTACAGAAAATACACAAAAGAGAGACTGGCCATCAACATGTTGGGCACCAACACATCACAAAATAGAAAGTCTCTGGGTGCTAGCACTACACTGACAAAGGCTACAGGCACAAGGAGGGGACGCAAAGAGCGAGTCGCCCCTCTCCTTAGCCCGACACCTATATGAATGGGCGGCACCACAGCACTGCCTATAAAAGGAACATCATCAAGAAGGAACCACTTTACTGGAATGAGAAGGGGCCCAGGAGACCCCAGAGGAGTAAGAGAGAAGAGAGGCACAGCCCAGATAGGTTGAAGCTTTAGCAGGACCAACTCTACCTGCATTGCAGCCAAAGCACAATGTGGGGGTACTAATTTGACCGCATAGCATGGATGCTGTACCCTCAAGCCGCCACCATACCAGACGGTCCATGCCGGCCCTGCCAAAACCCTGCTCAAAGTCCTCTGCTTCCTGAGGTGAAGAGAGGAACGGAAGTGCCAAACAGCAAAAGGGAGGAGAGCATCCCTACCTTGTTCACACAAAGGATGGGAGGCATCAAAGGAAGATACCCGGATCACGAGAAGCAACCCACCCAGTGCCACAATGTAAGACAGTAAGTCTGCATACCTCAGAGCCACCACCATAACCATTCACGCCTGCCAGCCAGACATGACCCAGAGGCAAAGGAAAGCCCAAGGAAAGCAGAGCTGGAGCCGAAGGTGGGCACAAGCACATAATGATGCGACTGTGGTCCAGACACTAGGACCACATCGTCTTGCACCCTCAAGGCACAATGTGCCATAACCCACTGACCAAGTCTGATGGCAGTGAAGCCTCAAGGCACAAAAACGCTGTACAACCTGGAGGAAGGAGACTCCCTACTGCCAATGGAAGAACATCCAGGAAGAGGGAACACCTCGGAGTAGGAGCTCTAAGGTGCTCCCTAACTAGAAAATGTGTAACAAAGCATGACACCACACTGAACCAGAGAAGAGGGTCAGGCAGCGAAGACCCTCGAGGTAGAGGGCCAGCTACACATCTACCCATGGAGTAGGAGCTCCATAAAGGTCCCTGAAGAGAGAACATGCAACACGTGGCCTGATGCCACACCACACTCAAGAAGAGGCGAAAGGGATCAGTGAGTGCCCCGATGATCAAGCTGGAACCCAGCGCCTGAGGCAGGTGGCTGCCCTGCAGAGACGGTCAACCACTAAGGGGCCTTGTTGGCCAGCATCTGAAGAAGATGCATGCTACTACCCGCAAAAGGAGAAGAGACTAAAGTGACTAGAAGTCTCACCTGCATAGTCCCAAAGATGGTGCATGCCGCTGCACCCAGAAGAAGAGACTTGCAATGACAAGTCTCAACTGCACCATTCGAGAAGGTGCAAGCCGAAGAACCAGAGAAAGAGGAGGATGAAGTGTGTGACCTGCCGCTTCACACTAAGAAACCAGATGATTAATCAGGCCCAGGAGGGAAGATCAGGATTCAGGCAAAAGAATGCAAATGCAGCCACCAGCAATCCAGACTGTTTGGCGACCCAAGAAGGAATGACTTCACCAATCAAGGCAATTTGTCACCCCAGATCATACAGGTTCACCACACGACTTGCAACCCCAACATGCCAGCCCTGTCTTAATTTGTAATCCCTACCATCCTTGGGCTTCAAAGATCCAGAGTGGAGTCCAAAAACGCTATCAGAACTACAGACAAGGAGAATCAGTGACACTCTGAAGAGTAAGTCAATCACAGGCTACCTGCTAACCCTGCCTGCAATGTGATCCAAGTGGCAAAAGTGAGACTTGACCAAGACCCATCTACCCCTGAGCTTGCACAAGTGACTAGGCAGTGGCATATCTCCATTCTTGCAATGACCCAGACATGGCACAAACACAGCCTCAGTGCAGACCACAGGCAGTCATGGGCAACCCATTCAAAGGGCCTCCCCACAAGTGGGAGAGATGGAGTTTACATTGTCCCACCTATGGATTCCAGGAAGTAGAAAGACCTGGCAGCAGTGACCTCAACAGGCTTCAGATTGTCTTCAACAAGCCACGCAACATCACCAAAGAACTTATTGATGGATGCCTTGAGGTGGACTCTGCCAAGGCTTCTGATGCACCAGAAGTCTGTCTGAGCATCATCAGAGTGGGCCAACTCCAGACTATGGACATGATTCCATTCAAAATGTTGCCAGAAGGTCCTGACCGCTGAGCCAGTGTTTGTGTCCTAGACCACTCAAGTTAAATTATGATTGCAAGCACAGAGGTCCTGTCACAGCCAGATTCATCAGTCCATGCGTCCACTACTGTCCTGATGTTTGACTACGGATATTGATGAACTAGGTGTACTACATGGTGACAAAAGAATGGATGCACAGTTTCACAATGGAGATGATTGATCTCCACCCAATCTGGGAGAAATCAATCGGTCCCTGTGAGAATCCAAACTCAGGAACAAGAGCCCTCACTCACCATTCGGTGGCATGCTCCATCGGGCTTTGCTCCTCGTCAGACCGGCACTTCAATGACTGACAGGCCCCTCGAGGGGGCTCTCTGCCGGAGATCTTTTTAGAAATATTTGCCGGTGGTGAATGCAGTAATGTGGGAATGGTGAAATAAACTGTTAAAATTGACAAGAGGGACCATATAAAAGAATATTCATTGAGAATGTGGGCCTCTGTCAAGCACAGCTGTCTGGTTCCTAAAGACCTCTTTGGGACATTCTAAATGCTGACCTAAGAATGCATTACGTCAATTGCTTACCATTGGCTTTGTGGTTTGAAACTCACATTTGCTTGTTTTTTTATTTACTGGCTTTATTTGTTTTACGTTGTGCAGTAGGTCTCTGTGCCTTCCTTGGAGCATAGCCTGTTTACTGTTTTCTTCCTCAAGTGCTCGCTTTCTGTAAACAGGCCTTTAAATTTTGTTCTTATATTGCCACATTTGCTGAGCATTCAAAGACAAAGGTCAAATATCAGGTTCTGTCTTCCGAGGAAGCTTGGTGTTAATTTTTCTTTCTCTGACTTCAAAGTGACAGGATTTATCTGAAAATCTAGGGTTTTGAAAGAAGGCATTTTTCTAGCAAACAGCAAAAAATAAATGCCTGTAAATGAACTGTGCAAATATTTCAGAATTAATTTGAATTAGGAAAGTATAAATGAAGCACATTTTTGTAATTCTGAAGTGTGCTGAAAACAAATATTATAATACGATCAAAAATCAATACACTAGGTGATGTCATTTCCACATATCGTTTGTGCACTGTACAGCTTTAGCAGTAAAATTGTATGTCTGTGTAAATGAAATGGTTATTTCATTTTCAAATGGGTAGTCTGTAATGGCAGTGTACTACCACACCCTGCATACTCCACTCTGACACATTTTGCCACTTCAGTCTGTGCCACTTCACTCTAAGACACTCCACTCTATGCTGCTCTACAAAACTCCACTCTATGCTGCTCTACGCCACCCTGAGACACTCCGCAACACTGCATGCTAGGCCTCTCCAATCTGACACTTAACTTCACTCTATACTACCTGACTCTACTCCACCCCACAAAAATTTACTCAGCTACTCTACAACACTCTATGCCATTTGACTGCACGTCACTCCTCTCTTGACACTGTACTCCACTCTACACCACTTAACTCGAGGCCACTCCACGCTACAACTCTGCTCCACTCTGATATTCTATGCCACTAAACGCGCCTCCACTCTACGGCACTTTACCTCACAACAGTCCATGTTACTCTATGTCCCTCCACTCTACAATGCTCTATTTCACTCTATGGCACTTCACTCCATGCCCAGACCCAGCACACCACTTTGCATCACTCTACTCCATGCCACTCTGCTCAACACTCCAGTCTGTGACACTACTTAACTCTATGCCCCTCCACGGCACTAGACTCCACAACACACTACACCAGTCTAGTCTACGCCACTCTACAAGACTCCACACCACTCTACTCCACTCCATGTCCTTCTAGTCAACAATACTCCACTACTCTCTGCACAACTTCCTTCACACCACTTCACTCTAGGACACATTTCACTCTACAACACTCTATGCCACTTCACAACACACTACGCCATCCCATTCCACTACATGACATTCCTCGCCATTCTACGTCACTCCACTCCACTCCATTCCATTCCAAAACACAACACTTCACAACATTCTCCTCAACACCACAGCAGCCACACTGGTGTACAACAAAAACACATTTGCAAAGCCAATAGCTTTTGCATAGGCAAGACCTAATGGCTTTGCCAGTGCTTGTGTTTACTTTCCTAGCAGCAGCAGAGGTGACGTTTAATATCATACTTAGGTTGCTCATATGCAATGCGTAACAGTGTTCTGTGTTTTAAGTGCCTATGGTCAGAAAGCTTCACTATAATAATCAAGAGCAATATTTGCAAAATCTCTCGTCTGTGGTTTCTAACAAGGTTGATTGGAGCTGGGGATACTCACCTAAATAAATGGTGGATCCATGAAGATCAGTAAGACAGCTAGCTTTCGGACGCCAAACATTTGACATGCACATACATGTTGCCTGACCCCAATCAACCTGACCGGTGGTGAGCTAAGATGAGCATCTTGACGGGGGAGAAAACCACGGTAGAGCTAAAGGGTGGTATCATAGGTCAGCTGGGAGATCTGGCTGCATTTTCAGTTCCTGGAGAGCCCCCTACCTTGCACCCACTAGGCTAATGACAAGGTAGGCTCCTGCAGCACCAGTGGTGCAGGTTGCGAGCTTCCAACCTTCACCGGACTCCTGTTTGTCTCACTGCACTTGTAGATCTGTAAGGGAGTCCGACTATATGAAATTGCAGGCGCCACTGGCAAAATATTACAGGGGACCACATAATTTTGTATGATGTCACTCCCTCCAATAGTTACATAAGACAAGGAGAAAAACATGGATGTGCTAAACATCTGACATCACTTCCTTTAGCCAGCAATGAGCAAAAAGTGTGTGTGTCTCAGTATTAAAACGACCTGGTAGGAAACAAGCTCACCAGAAATGGAGAACAAATGGTTACAGTGGTCCAAAGACAAATGGATAATAACATTTACCCCATAAGCATCTGTTCATGACCAATAGTGCTGTAGATTCACATACTCTGCTTACCTTTGCCATCTAGTGTTGGGTCTGGATGTGTGCAAGTTGTTTTCCTTCGAAGAAGTCTGGAGTCAAGTGACTCCTCCTCTTGGTGATTATGTGCATGGAGCATCGACTCTGTTAGATAGTTTTCCTGCAGTCGAGTGGGAATTGGGTGTGAGTAAGTGAAACTAAAAAGATCTCCATGCATATGTGACTAAAGAGGATACTGCAACAGCCACAAGTGTCCGGGGAGGAGGGCAGGTGCATGTGAAACTACAGCACTACATGCCATGAACAGATGCTTACAGGGTAAGTAACATAATCCATTTGATGGCATGTGTGGCTCTAGATACACATGCTCTCCACAGACTGAAAAGCACTGCACTCCAGAAAGCAGTAGCTAGTCCATGGGTGTTGTAGTTGCTTGAAAAAGAGTACCAAACACTGCTTGTCCCACATTTGTTAAGACATCCACACAGTAGTGTTTGTGAAAGTGTGTGAAGTAGAACATGTAGCTGCTTTGCAAATTTCAGCTATTGGTACATTCCCAGAAAGGCCATACATGTGCCTACCTTGTGAGTAGAGCATGCTCTAGGAGGTGTTTGTAAAGCTCTTTTACCTTTTGTGTAACAAGTCTGAATGCATTTGACTATCCACCTTGAGATGCCCGATTTAGATATGAGCTGCCCTGCGTGAGTGGGCAAAAAAGCAACAGAGTTGTTTGGTTTTACCAAACCGTGTTTAGTTCTGTCAATATAATACATTGACATTTTTTTGTTTTTACGTCTAATGTATGAAAGGCCCTTTCTACAACTGAATCAGGCTTCAGAAAGAAAACCAGTAGTTCAATTGACTGGTTCAGATGGAAAGCTGAAACTATCTTTGCAAGACTTTTTGGGCTAATATGAAGGACTACTCTATCTCTGGGTAGTTGGAAGAAAGGTTCTTCCAAGGTTAGTACCTGGAGCTCACGAGACATCTGAGTGAAGTGATTACTACTAAAAAGGCTACCTTCCAGGATGAAAACTGCAGGGCACAGTTATACAAAGATTCGAAGGGTGGACATGTAAGTCTGGTAAGTACAATGTTGAGATTCCAAGCAGGTGCAGGGGGGAACCCTGGGTGGAATTACTCTTTTAAAGTCTTCCATGAATGCCTTTATTACTGGTAAAAATAATAAGTGTAGTCTGTTTTGTAGAGAAGCAGCTACTGCATCTAAATGAAAGTGTAATAAAGTATACACTAGTCCATAGGTATGCAAATGAAATAAGTAGCAAACAATATTTTTTACAGTTGCATTGAAAGGATCAATGTGTTTGTTATGGCAGAAGAAAACAAATCTTTTCGACTTAGTTGCATGACATTCTCTTGTTGTAGGATTACATGCCTTCTTGAGAATGGCAATATATTCTTGTGGGAGGCTGAGACAGCCACACTATGACTTCAGGAGCCAAATTGCAAGGTTGAGTGCCTTTGGATTTGGGTGCCTGAGTCCTACATGGTTGTGAGTGAAAAGATCTGGGTTGAGGGGAAGCTTCTTGTGGGGCACTACAGAGAGCTCGAGCAGCATTGTGAACCATGGTTGTCGAACCAAAGTTAGAGCTACTAGAATGAGGGCGAGAGACATTTACCTGAACTTCCGAACCACGAACGGAAGACGAGGGAGAGGTGGAAAATCATAGGCAAATATCCCTGACCAGTTCATCCATACAGCATTACCCTTGAATTGGGGGTGTGGGAGCCTGGAGGAGAGGTCTGGGCATTTTGCATTGTCTGGGGGTGTAAAAAGATCTATGTGTGGAAACTCCCATTTGTGAAAGTATGGGAGAATGACTTGGTGGAGTTCCCACTCATGTACTTGTTGCCGCATCCGGCTGAGGAGGTCGGCAAGACTGTTGTCCATCCCTGATAGGTGTTTCACTAAGAGGTGACTGTGGTGACGTATTGCCCAATGCCAAATCGATGGAGATTGGCATCATAACTGTAGAGCAGGTGTCCCCCCGTTGTTTCTGTAGATAAAACATGGCTGTTGTGTTGTCCGTCAGGACTAAAACAACAGGTGAATTAGGAAACTTTCAATGCCAGGTGAATGGCTTGAAGCTCTAGGTAGATGATGTGTAGGGCTTGATGTTTGGATTCCCAGAGTCCCTGGATTGTGAGGTCCTGCAGGTGAGCACCCCACCCTGTGAGGGATGCATCCGCTGTGAGAATAATGGGGAACAGGGTTGAGAAACTGCTGTTCCTTTAAAAGGTTTTGCGCTTTACACCACTGCAGAGTGATGAGTGTGGCTGTTTACTAACACTAGATATTGTAACTGACCCTATGACTGCAACCATTGGCTCACCAGACATTTTTGCAGTGAACACATGTGTAGTCTCGCATGTGGTACTAGTGCAGTGGAAGAGGCCATCATGCCTATGAGAGGCTGAGCGTTCTGACTGTTATGTGTTGACTGGGCTGAATCTATTTCAGCAACGTTGTAATGTTCTGAACTCTGACTGAATTGGGGTAAGCTAACCCTAGCTGTGTGATGAAGATAGCCCTAGGTACGGCGTACCTGTGAAGGTTGAAGTTGTGACTTCTGTAGAAGGATCGTGATCCCCAGTTGATGAAGCAGGTGAAGAGAGGCCCACGTATGTTGGTGGCATAAAGGAAGCATACTGGCTTTGATAAGCCAGTCGTCGAGGTATGGGAAGACATGAATGGTCGGTCTACGCAGATGCGCTGAGACTACAGTTAAACATTTGGTGAATACACAAGGTGTGGTAGTTACCCCAAATGGAAGCATCTTGAACAAGTAATGTCTTCCCTGTATAACAAACCTGAGGTATTTGCGGTGAGCTGTTTGGACTGGACTGCGATAGTAAGCGTCCTTGGAGTCTAGTGCAGACATAGAGTCGCCCAGTTGTAACAGAGGGATCACATCTTGGAGAGTTACCACATGAAAGTGTTCTGAAAAGATGTAATAATTTAGCGGTATGAGGTTTAAGATAGGTCGAAGTGATCTATCTTTTTTGGGGAATGAGGAAGTATAGGGAGTATACTTCTTTGCCTTGCTGTTGAAGATGAACAGGTTCTAAAGCCCCTTTTTGAAGTAAAGCCTGTATTATTTGTTGTTGGGAAATGTAAATGTTCTATGGAACGTTTGTTTGCGTGGTGGTGTTTTGATGAGCTCAAGACAATAATAAAAAGAATATCCAACACCCATTGATCCATTATGTTTTTCCAAGCCGGAAAGAAATGTTGTAGATGTCCCCCGACAGATGTTAATTGGTCGGGGGAATGGAAAGGGAGTCACTGTTTGGAGGTGGAGGCGCGAACACAGGTGCCTTTTCCATTGCCTTTTGAATTGTTTCCCCTATATGCACCTCAGTAAAAATCTGTATAAGGGGACGTTTGATGATGCTATCTATTAGAGGAGGTTGAGGCATCTGATAATATTGGTTTGGTGCCCTGTTTATATGTGGGGCACCGAAAGGAGCCACGAGGAGTAGGAGTTTTAAGTGCTCTTATACATTTGGAAACTTCATTATCTTTTTTCATTTTTTTCTAAAAATGTATGCACCTGTGGATCACAGAGATGTTGTTGGTCAGATGGGGTATTTGAAAGTGTGTTTTGCACTTCTGGCCTAAAGTCACATATGCATAACCAGGCGTGTTTATGCAATAGAATGCTTGTATTTACACCCTGAGCCGCTGTTTCCTGGGCACATTTAATGGAACTGCTAGATAACAATTTACCCTCCTGAATAATTTGTTGGCCTTTTTTCTTCTATTCCTCAGGGAGATGCTGGAGGAATGCCTCCATTTAATTCAAATGGGCTCTGTCATAACTTGCTAGCAGTCCCTGAGTGTTAGCTATGCACCAGTGGTTAGCTGCTTGGACTGCTACTTGTTTTTATCACATGCATAAATTAATTTAGACTCCTTATCAGGTGGAGTGGAACCTGCTGATGTTTGCAAATTAGCCCTCTTACAAGCATTAGAAATTACCGACTCTGGAAGGAGCTGGCCCGTAATGTATGGAGGGCTGAGGGTGCAGATTTGTATTTCTTATCTACCCTTGGTGTAATAATACATGCTCATGCTGGATCTTTAAAGATCTCTTCTGCATGTCGGGTCAGCCCTTTTAACATGGGTAGATATGGTCATGCCCTAGTGGTAGAAGAAAGTATTTTGAAAAGAAAGTCATCCTCTATATGGTCTTTATGCAATGGGACTTGGTGGTATGCAGCTGCCCTAGTTTTAAGTTCCTGGAATGATGTTTCATCATTTGGTGGTGAAGGCTTAGCTGGGTTTAGATCCTGGTCTGTATCTCCAGGGGGTGTGGGGGGAAGGGGTGGATGGGGTCAATGTCATAAGTGTCTCATGGGTCTCTGGGTGGCTGTTGTATGTTATTTCTGTTTCCCTGATCCCCAGTGTAAGATTGCGGGTAGCCTTTTGGAGTAACAGCACCTAAATTGCTAAATGAGTGCAATAGGTGGTGGTGAAAGAGGTAAAGGAGGTGGAAGAGAGGCAGGCAAAGTTGGATGTACAGGACTAGGGCAATGTTCTTTTTAGGAGGTGCAGCAGATCAATGGCCTCATGGAAAGAAAGCTGGTGCTTTCATGAAGTCGACGCCAACTGCGCTGCCTTTGCCAAAATGCATCCAGTAGAAAACTAGATGTGTATTTCCTTTTGTTTCGGGTCGATCCTCTCTGCCATAGTCTCTAGGGTTGGTTCCAGTGCCGATATGGAAGGTTTCGGTGATAAAGTTGGTCTGTTTAAAAGCATCGAGGTAGTTAGAGCCGAATCGTTGAGGTATATGTTCAGCTCCACACCGAGATCGACCGGCTCGATACAGTAGAGGGGTGTTTCAGCTTGGCTTTCAGTGCCAGGCCTGAGAGCGGGAATCCTTAGCAGCTGTTTGGTTCCTACCATGGCGTGTTGGCAGTGGGGCCCAGAAGGCGTAATTTCAGTCAGGACTGCCTGCCTCTTAGTAGTAGAGGGGCATGAGTACTCACTCTGCGTTGTCCCAAAGCAAGTTCTTGAATCTGAATGCCGACCTCTACTTCGGAGTCAGGGATGGAAAGGGCCTCCTCTTCGGTTGCTGAGCCTTTGAGCAGTTCCTCCTCCTGTTCGACATCATGAAGACCGAAGATGTTGGGGTCTCTTCAAGGTCTTTACACTGTATCTCCTTTCAATGCACTCTGCAATTCAGCAACACTTTTTGTTCGACTGAAAAGATCAATGACCCTCAAAGTCCTCCTATTTGTGTTCAGGAGACAAACAGGTTACAATTACCTGATGGAGGTCGGGGTGCAGACACTTTGCATGCCAGCTGGGACAGAACCAAAATGAAGTCTGTTCTATTAGCAGCGCATCTTGGGTTGAATCCAATGAGATGAGAAAGAAGGCCCAAACAGTTGAGGCCCGGAAGCCACTAACAGAGAACGTCGTATTGACGATTGACTGTTTTCTTCTGTTTTCGAAGGTAGAGATAGAAACACGAACAAAAACACTACTGACTGGAATAGAGGTGCAATACAGACCAACGGGAGCCCAAAAACTGTCTCGATCTGGAGCACTGAAGAATAAGTCCAAACCCTGAGGAGGAAATAAAACATTCTAACAATGGAGTCAATGCCTATGCGCATTATCACCGAGAGGAGAGTCACTTTACCGCTCAACTCAAGAGACTTCTCCAAAGAAAAACAACTTGCGCACATCCAGACTCAACACTAGATGGTAGAAGTGTGCAGAGCATGTGTATCTGCTGCCACACATGCCACTGAACAGTTATTTTTCTCATTGCTTCACAGCTGCTCCGATACCTCAGTGCCTTGAAGTCAATGCTATAGTTAGCATTTGTATATCTACGAGTGTGTGTCCCTTTGTGCAAGGTGGTATTTTTTTTATTTTTAATATCATTTGACTCTTGGAAGTAGTTCCCTTCCTCATTCTTAGCCTCCCTTTAAAGGCGAAGATACATCTTGCGCTTAAGTCTGACTGCAGGACAAGCTAAGGAACATCAACACATCTGGGCTGATCTAACGCCTTTTCAGTATGACTTCATCAGAAGCCAAATGACACTGCATGAGGGTTCACTGCAAGGGTGTAGTTGCCACTACTTAAGCAGGTGCAGTGGCACCGGGGCCCATTAAACCCTGATTATTGCTTTATAGTATAATTCCAACAGCAGCCAAGGGGCTCATTCCGTCCTTGCACTAGAGCCCACAACAGCACACGAGCTATGTTAATGGTTCACTGAGTTACATACTCGCACACATCTAGTGAGACTGGCAGGTTAGAGATTCAAATCTGAGCGGGGCCAACACTGCTGTTTATCCCGCTGAGGTCGATAACAGGATTCGATTTAATTGTGTAGCAATAAGAAGTGTTACAGAGCACCGAAATGATAAAACTGCAGTACTAAGAGCTATATAAAGAACAAGTCAACATGTCCTGCTTTCTTCACACTCACATGACGAGATTTGTAGGTGCAAGTTAGGGGGTCGTTTTGCACTGTACAATCATCTACGCAATCAGAACAGACAAGGGTACCCTTCATTTAAAGAGGCCAAGCTTTATATTATAAACTATTATATATTAGGGTTTTGCATTATTAGAACGTACTTTTACCGACGAAAAAGTATATAATCAATGTATACTAGTTAGTCTTTTTTTCAATGGTATTGCAGTTTATGACATTATTTTATGGGTAACATTATCAGAAACAAACTAACTTTGTTTGGTTGAAATGGGAAAATGTGACAGCATGAAGACTCTAATTCTCTTCAATCTGTTCCCATTGCCAAACGTCTCAAACAATAGGGTTAGCGACAGCCTCATGTCAATTTAGTCTATAGCGTGTGACACGGGAAAGATAAAGGAAAGCAGGAAAGGATACCTTCCACAAACTCTAGGCATTTACCTTTCTAATTGAGTCAGAAGGGTGACAATATCTCCAGAAGGAAGTGGAGATGCCCCAAATTTGGAGAACTGAAGGCCAGGATGAAGAATGGGTCGTCTCCTCTAAAAATGGTCTGAAAATCAAGGTAACTATGCACCACTGATAAAGTTGAAGGCCCACAACAAGGAGGTTTCAGATGGCACTCTGCTGTGTACATGGTTATGATGACAAGACATTTTCAGCTTCAACTACTCTCCTTAACAGACCCAGAAACCAGACTGTAACCTAGAGGTAACTCTACTCTTCCACTCATCCTCCAAGTTCTGCTTTCAGGTCTTGCTTCCCCAAGCTTTGCCAAATAAATTTAACAAGGCATGGATGGAAAACATCAATGGACCCTCTAAACGCCTTGCATTTCTAGCAATACCAGTAACTGTTCTGCAATATCTTATCATGAGCATGACGATTCCTCATTTAAGGGTTTTCCTGCATCTCTTCCAGATAAAGGTGTGGTTGATTCATACCACCACCACTGCGATTTTGCATTTGATCAATCAGGTGGACACCGAATTCAAATAGATGTGTAGACCATCTTTGAACTGGGCATTGGGCTGCAAAATCTCCCAGATTAGTAATCAACTAAGGAGTCAAATACCTTCAGGCAGGCGTACTTGTAGAAGTTCAGAATGGGCCATTCCAAAGGGAGCTAAGACTTGGAGTGACAGGATAGATACACGACACTGAGTTCACCTACAAATTGACCTATTTAGCATCTGAAGTCAAGACATCCAGGCCTTCTAGATGGAGAGATATTAGTAATTTCTAGTGGCCCACTTCATACTGGAATTGTTAACGGTGATTTTATATAAACCTTCTCCAATCATTCATCAAGAAACCCAGGGGAATTAATCTTGCAATATATCTTAAACAAGTAAACGCTTTCAAGCATATTTGTATAAATGGAATATATCCTCTACAAGTGTGTTGGATGGTTTTCCGGGCCTCCTTAAAATTTCTAAATTAGCTAACATACAAGCCAGGTGGATCTCAAGGCATGGTGGCTTCCTGGGGTACTGACAGCAGGGCCCTAGATTGTCCCTGCAAACATCAAACTTACACATGAAGAAGCGAATAACACTTCGATAAGGCTGGCAAATGAAAATGCCTTGAGCTAATCCAGCCTGGGCTTCCTGAATGACCATTGTACCATGAAATAAACCTGAAAACAAAAATATTCCAGTGATGACAAAAGGAGTTAAGGCAATTAAAATGCAGTAGGTGCCAGTCCCTCTGCACCTATGGGATCCTGCTTTCTTGAGGTGTTAGCAAGAAAGAGCACCGTCTCTACTCTAGTCACTTCATACAAATTGCTTGTCATATTTGTTTTTCAAGCTATTTGGTGGTCCATTGTTGTTGGTACGAGTAGAGTGGGTGTTGTTAGTTTGATTTAGTATGAAAGATTTAGCAGTCCATTTCAGTTCAAGACTAGAGCTGTGATGGCAGCCCTGATTTTTTCACATTGATAGGGGGCATTCCCTACTCGACAGAAGAAGAGCAAATATCCAAAACTTGGAAAGTAGCTTTCACTCCACGGTCAGCCTGATCCCAGGAACCAGCCTTTCAGAGGACATCCCTGCCCACTTGGCTTCCCTTTCCCGTCTTGCACTGCCAGCTTTCCGTGTTCCAAACAAGCTTGTCTTATTTGCAAGTAGACTCGTCGACAGCCAAGATGCTGTGCCAAGAAACAATTTCGATGAAGTAGTTCTGGCTTCGCGGAGTCAGTCTCTTCTTTGCCTTGAAATCTGATGATCCAGAGAGCCCTATCTAAGATCACCTCCTGAAACCCTTCCTCACAGACCTCCCCACACGTCAAGTGACCCAAGCTAACAAAGACAGTTTTTGCACTTCTCCACTCTAACCCCTCAAGCTTCTTTTCCCCCAGTGTGGCGGGTGAGACAATTCACCACAAGTCACCGCATTTCTAGCTGCCCTTTCACCACTTCACCGATTAACATTTGATACCACCCAAAAGCAAAGGCTACAATCCAAAATTAAAGTTGTTTTAAACTTTTTTTTATAGTTGCTAAATGGCCTATTTTAGTGAGCGACCCCTTAGGCCACTGGCGGAACAGTGTCTCCTAGGCCTTGGCGCAGGGAAGGAAATGGGCCTCCTGGCTACTGTTTGAACTGTGAACTACAATAATTACCGTGCCTCAGCGGGCCCCTCAGGCCTCGCGGTCCAGTGCACTGTACCTGCTGCAACAATAGGAGATACTCCTCTGCCTTCAGCCAGTTCTGGCTTTCCGAGTCCTTGAATAGTGCATTCGCGACCTCATTTTTTAAAATTGTAAGTACTGAAAACCCCAACATTCGAAGTGTTGCTGGCTAAAACACAAAAAAGCCAGACGGATTTCCTGATAGGGTCGTACATGACATAAGGAAGCTTTGTTTTTAAATTTTAAAAAAGTGGTGTTGACTGTTTTGAACTTTGTTACTGCTCGTTTTGCACTGGAAAAAAATAATAATAATTCAAGCCCTGTTCACATAATTTATGGAAGTACACCATTTAATTTGTACTATGCATGAAAACAGGCACTGAAAATGTAATATCTTATAGTGAAAAAACATTTTACTAAGCTTCTGTGACATGCAAGAAGAGTATGTTATGTTAATCACCAGAGAGCAAAGGAAAAGCCAGAAAATCAAATACCACCCAACTTGAACCAAAGGTCTGATGGCACCAAGCAAGCAAAGCCAGTAAGCCCAAACCTCTCTAGAAGAGCTCCCTTGTTTCTTCAATACAAACATCTATATATTCATCCTTTCACTCTTTCATCCACCCGCTGTTATTCACCATTCCACCTTTACATTGTCACTCATCCATCCATCCATCATTCAGTCTTCCAACACCCCATCCATCTATTGGCCATTTCATCCGTCCATCCATTGTCTATGCATGCATCCTTCCATTCATCAATCCTCCCATACATCCCTCATTTGACTTACCTATCCATCAATAAAGTGATTCATCCATCAATGGATCCTTTTGTCTATCCATTCTTCCACCTATCATCCATCCATCCTCTCGGGTTTTCATTCACCATGCCATTCATTCATTCATTCCTTTCACGTTTACATTTACTCTGCTACTCTTTCATCCACCCATTCATCCATTCACTCAGATTTCCATTGACTGCCAATCCCTTCTAGAGACGCAATTTTTGGGGGTTAGGTGCTCTGGTTGTTTTTAGGCAACCCCTCTATTTTAACTACCCTATGGCATGATTTGCCAAAGGAGCACCTAAGGCAAGACTTTCTGCGCCAGTTGGCGACCCGGACGCAACCAATGCCAGCCATGCTGCTTCTCTGACACAAGGTATTTTTTTTTCTGCTACTACGCTGGAAGACATTTCCAATACTGTGCCAGAGTGAGATATGATTCTGCAACTTAGTAAATTAGAGGGCCTGGATTCATGAAGAAAATGCAGAGGTTGTTTTGGTAAGATGGATCCTTTGTATTCATCTCGCCTGGCTCCTCATAGCAGCACATTTTACAGGGCGCTTAGATCAATGCCTGGTCTTTGAGCAAGCATGCCCAAGAAACCCATGATCTTATTCATGATTTTGTGTTAGAATTTTAGTTTGTAACTGAAACCTGGATTAAAGACTGGTGCAGCCCGGACACTGCAGTAGCACTTCCCCCAGGTTATCTAATCTCTAGGCAGGACGGATGCTGTCGCCGAGGGAAGGGCTCGCTATAATTTTTAAACAGACACTGTTTATGATTCTGCTTCAGGGTTATTCCCTTACAATCCCTCCCAGGAATACTGATCTGTCACCCCTGGGGTAGGTTCCAAATTCCTAACCTCTCAGGGATAATCTGGCTCCCTTAGTCCTAGGATACTCAAACTTTACCATCCTAGGAGATTTCAATTTTCACCAGTGCACAGGTGACTCAGAAGTAATTCATTTATTTTACATTATGAGCCTTATGGGTTTGCATAACCTGGTGACAGGACCTAATCATGAGGGAGACCACTCTCTTGATCTTATCTGTACAAATAACCCCCTGCCTTTTGTAGACAACCCATCTGTGAGTTGGTCAGACCACTCACTCATTCCTTTCACTCTTGCCTGCAAGTCAGAAAAGCCCACTTTAATGGATGCTTCTACATCCGTTACTGTCATCCATAGATGGGGGAAATTTATATCTAATCTTAGATGTTCACAAGCACTTGGAGTCTTTACCTCTTTTTATAGGTCAAGTAATTGACAATGTGGAGATCTTTATTTTAATAGGTGGATAATATCAGGCGGTAGATAGCTTTCCCTCCGAGACTCCTTTCAAAAGAAAGCACAAACTGCACTCCTCGACCCCCTGGTCTGATTCAGCTCTGAGAGGACAACATCTCAGATGTAAGCAGCTTGAGGGAAAATGGCAGAATGCCTATAACCCGGATGATTTAGAAATTTTTAGGTCATCACTTAGGGATTACCACAAACAGATTAACCTATCTAAAAGGACATACTTTTCGGTGCAAATAAAATTAGTTAAATCTGATCAAAAAGCTATTTACAACATTACAAATTCTTTCCTCAAACCCAAGGCTAAGGAGAGTCAGATCCCAACCTCGCAAGCCCTATGTGATAAGATTTCTCTCTATTTTACGGAAAAGATAGATTATCTGTAAATATTTTAGTGCCTCAATCCTTCCTCTGATTATTCCTAAAGCTAAAACTGCTTCAATAAAAAAATTCTAATAAGCTGGCAGCATTTCACACAATCTCATTAGATCAGTCCCATCAAGCCATTTTGGCATGCAAATCTAGCTCACCCAATGACCCTTGCCCGCCAATGGTCTTACATAAAATGTCAGACATAGTTAATCCTGTGATTAACCAGATCATGAACAACTCTGAGTTCAGCTGAAGTCCCAGAGGCCTGGGAGGTGGCAGTGGTCAAACCACTTAAGAAGCCCTTACTTATTTCTACCAACTTATCCAATCGGAGACAGATATCTCTGCTGCCGGCATGGAACAAAATTATGGAAAAGATAGTAAACAGTCAACTAACCTCAATCTTTGAGACAACAAATGCACTCCATGCCTTTCAGTTAGGCTTCCACCCAAGGCACTCAATGGAAACTGCCTTGTTGGTGGTGGTTGATACTTTAAAACTCACACTTGATGAAGGAAAGAATGCTGTGTTGGTCCTGTTGGCGGACTTTGATATTATCTCCCATGAAATCCTCCTACATCGAATCAGTGTGGAGTAGTTGGCTCTACATACCTCTGGCTGAAATCTTTTCTTTTTGGTCGTAAACAGATGGTGAGATTAGGCCCTATATCTCAAAGGATGCCACGCTTGCCACAGAGGTTCTGCAGGACCAATCTGAGTACGGCCCAGTTTAACATTTATATGGCACTGCTAATTTCTTTGATAACATCCTTTGAGATGTATACTATTTCCTATGCAGATGACACTCAGTTGATTTTGTCCCTTGACAAATAATCTTTGGGTTCAGAACTTAATTTGAAAAGCTGTCTAAGTGCTCTTAATAAATGTATGCAAGCCAATCACCTTATGTGCAATACTGACAAAACCGAGATCATGCTACTAGGCAAAACTAGTTATTTTGCTCCCACACTTTGGTGTTCGGAGGATATTCCTTCACCTCCCCCTACAGTGGAGGTGGTCAGAAATCTGGGAGTCAAGTTTTTCCTTCTGCCCTGGAAACTGCAGGTACTTGCTTCAACTTAGTAAAATCTTTAAAGACATTTTTTGTCGATCTCCTACAGCTAGCAACCAGTTAAAACGGTAGTGTGCACCCTAATCACCTCCAGGCTTGACTATTGTAATAGCTTTTTTGCTGGCTCCTCAAAACAAGTTCTTCATAGACTTCAGATAGTTCAGCATGCGGCCGCTATGGCAGTACTCAAATTACTAAGAGAACTTCTCCTTCGCAGCCCTAAATACTCTTCATTGGCTGGCAATTCATAAGAGAGTACCTTTCAAAATTATTTTGTTTACTTTCAGAGCCTACAGAGGGACTAGCCCGAAATTCCTCTCTGCAAGGGTCAAACATCACCTTACTCTTTAGACCATTAAGATCTTCACAGGCCAATCTACTTATAACTTTCTATTTCAGACTAAAAACTACAGGAGAAAAGCATTTACGTCCCTAGAAGCAAAGGCCTGGAACACCCTCCCGAGCCATTTGAGGCTTATAGAGTCCGAATCTGCATTTAAGAAATGCCTTAAGAGCTGGGTCTTTGGGATTTTGGACTCCCTCTGCTACTCCTACATTCTGTAGGTGGTCCTCATTATTTTTGCTCAGGAAAGCTACAGTTGTGATTCTTCTCAGTCTTACCATTCCTGTTCTGTTTTAGAGCCAGGATACTACCCTGGGAGAGACAGTTGTGCTTTACAAATAATAAATCAAATCAAAAGCAAATCAAATGCTGAATGTGTGCACTGTGAGCTGCACACTGTGCCTTCACAGCCTTGTTAAAGTTCTCAAGAGTAGCCAGATAGAAGCAGGATGTGAATCATTCTTTGCTATTGGGCGTCCTCCTGTAGAGAGCCAAGTAGTACTACTTTCATGACGCTGAAAGGTGTGCAAGTGTCTAGGAAGGGAATGGTAATGCTATGCTTGGAGCTCTTGGTCCCACAAAATACTTTCAGAAGCAGTGAAAGCGAACAGCAGAATTTTAGAGAACCAATTTACTTCCGATCAGGGATAAAATGGGGTACCTTTTGTGAAGAGTTGCATTCTTGTGAAGGAGTCTGGTTAAAGCTGTTTATTGATAAAAGGTTGAACATGGAGCAAAGTAAGTGGAAATGGGCAGTGTATGAAAGGAGATGGCAGTGTTTCCAAAGCAGCAGGAGTAGAGATTTGGCAAGGAAATTAAAGGTATAGATTTCACAAGTGGTTGAGCAACCGCACCACCATACCACCTACAATATTGCTAATTTATACTCAAAATCAGTCATATGACCTTGGCACACCTACAATTTTCTGAACCTGGCTCCTTTGGGCAGAAGCCATATTTGGCAGTCTCAGAGTTGGTGCTGATAGATGCAGAAGGCACCCTTTGCAGACATTGTTGCCTAGGAACGAGGGGCTGCAGCCTGCCATACTCTGTTGACGTGTTTGGGCAAAGACCAGCAATATGGGGGCTGTAACATACAGTATTTTGCTCATGTTGACAGCCACTGAAGTTCCACTTGCTGGTTGTTGGTGGGTACAACACCTTTGCACTTCAGTGGTGCATCCAGGATCCTTGTCGGATAAATTCTTGCTTGCAGCCGCACCCAGTTAAGCTTTGTTCATGCAAGAGCATGGTACTGTTACTTTCAGCAATTGAGGTTGATAACGTATGTTCAAAAGCAATCGGACCCAACTAAAACCTACAGAGCTGCGCCTCAAGAAGTTAGCCTGATGTCTACTGAAGTCGCCCCAGAAAATGGTTGTCTGCAGCCCTCTTATATGAGAGGCATGATCATGGTTGGACTTGTACATGATTTCGGCCTCTTAGCAAGTTAAACACATATTTCAAGTTGCACACATTGTCACTCTTTAGACCAAAATTTGATTCCCACAATTGATCAAAAGTAGATTCGACCATCATTCCAGGAAAGGATTACCCTGCGAGGTATCCACCACGTTATCACAGCTGCAGCAGTGGTGACTGCTTTCGACAGAAATGCTCCAATATCAGCCATATTTATAAGGCAGACCTGGTACGTCCCACATGTGAGCTACGATTCCCACGAGCAACACTGTGGAAGGGAGAGGCCCAGCATCGTCTGAGAGATGCACTGACTTATGAAAGTGTGAGCTGCCCTAATCAACAATAAAACGGACATGAACAAACCTGGAAATTTGAAAATGAAATGTACTTGTTATGATTCTGAAGCATCTTTTTTTTACATATTAAAATTTTACTGACCTATAAATTAGTCAAAATTCCAATATTTTACAACATAGGGGAGTCAAGATGTTTGGAGCATTTCAGAGGCTGTTTTGAGCAAGTAAATAAAATATCCTGTATTTCTTGTGACAATGCTTCAATAATGGTCTGTTAAGTAAGCAACTGCTTGCAACTGTAGTCTTGTGTGCCTGGAAACCTCTCCTCCAGATCTCTGTACATATGCTGATCAATCTACTTCACACCTTGTCTTTCTAAAAGCAAGTACATAGCAAAACATCCAGCTTTGCACAGGTCTGGCCACCGACCAATGTGTAAGGGCATGGCCCAACACATAGGCATTTACTTTGAATTATTGGTGGGGCCCTGGACTCTGAAGCCCTTATAACTTGGCATCTATGGCCGCTCAGTCAATAGGTCTGGCAATGGCAATTAGCCGTCTGGCTTTGTCAATGCTTGTTTTGTCATGTTTTTTCACAAACTTTTTGCTGGGGAAGGTTCCAGGCCCTTGTCAGTCCAAAAAATAAGTTGTTTGAAAACAATAAAGTCTTTTTTTTAGTTTCAAAAAGCAAAGGTTACCATAAGAGTACCTGGCACTTATGGGATCTTCTTTGTGTAGAGATGATGCACTTCTTGTGAAAGGGAAGAATGTGATTACTCAACACTGAAGTTGGCCAGTGTATTAAGTGGGCCAACCCACTACTTTATGCTGTAGTAGGCAGAAGAATAACGTAAATGACAACAATAGACCAATGAAAGAAGAGGGCTGGCTGAAGGCCCCTAAAGTAAAGTATATTATACATATAATATTAGTAAAAGTAAATGTTCTTGACTACCGCCAGACCTAAAATGCGAGCAAAATAAAGTTAACTGGTGGATTCATGTGTTTCATTTTAAATTCTCTCCATCTAAAATGGACCTATGTACCTAAAGCTCCCCTTCCTGTCTTAAATAAATTATGTACCACAAAGTTTCTGGGCAATTTCGTAACTGAAAGGGTGAGAACAGTGGCACTAATGTAGCAGTGAGCATGGTCAATGACAATTCTGGTTGTCCTATGATCCAGGGAGCGGGCCAATTTGTATTTTATCTATGACATGATTTCTACTAGCAGGGCACTCATAGAATCATTTTTTAGAACTAAATTTTAAAGATCTTGAAACAGAATTCTGCTGTTGCGTGTTGAGCCAGTTCCTCCAGAGAGACAAACACAACAATTGGGGGAAATACACCAAGTTGACTGTCAAAACAATGCTCTCTTAAACTTGTGCCTGCCACCCTAGGAACACGATACAAAGCAAATCATAAGAGAATGAGGTGCAAAGGGCTAGGAGTTGAAGGTTTATTGTCTCAAATGAAGATAGCCAACACTAGTTACACCGTTCGTGGCGTGGCACCATGCCGGTTACTACTGCGCATGACATAAGGTACTTCCCTATTTTCTATATGGATGGAGCATTCTTTTGAAATATTGTTGAGCACTGTGGTCTGAGAGACACCCATTGATACAGGATTGTTTGGATATATGTTACAGATCCCGATGAAGCAATTTGTACTGTGAAACATGTTGGCCTATCTTCATTTGAGACAATAAACCTTTAACTGATATCTCATCGCCGCTCATATTATCTTTTGGTTTCCCCCTGAGAGTTGGCTAATGTAAAAGACACAAGTCGCAAGTTCTGAGAATTTTGGTCACTTCTCAGTTTAGTTTATATCTCCAAACAAAGGACTCTCAACAGTTCAGCACATTGTTGTTGAGGAGTCGGTGCTTAGGTTTCCCTTGCAGATTTAAACTTATTTTCCAGAGTTAAACCACGTTTGTCAAGTATTCCACAAGTCTAGCACTCTTTTTAGAGAATGTTTACTAAATGTACTTTCCCATGGGTCTTGAATATGATTGGGGGGATTAATTTCAAGCTGTACTTCTGATTCTGACCAAATTATCTTGGGTCTTTCTTACCTGGAGGAAAGAACATGCAGATCTGGATCTGGAATCAACGGCACTCCAATGTATGTCATTGGCATGAAAAAGGGTCTCAGTAAAACAGAAACAAAGGGGGTTCTCCATCTAAACATTACCTGGAATGTTCCTTTAAACATAATGAATGGCAATTTATCTTAAATGCAATGTATATTAACCAAGAAATGTGCTCCCCTCAATTCAGAATTCTGTTTCACTATTCCCAGAAGCCCCAGGTTACCATATCATAATTGAAGTTAATACTCACAGGTCACACAGATTTTATAGAGCGATCGCAGCTTCTGTTCGTACTGCTCCCCCGGGACATAGTCCCCAAGGCCGATGGTGCACAGCGAGATAAAGCAGAAGTAGAAGGCATCAAGGTAGGTCCAGCTCTCCTCAATGGTGCTGAATATGGCTGAGGGCACCAAGAAAAAGAACACCAGCATGAGCAGCAGCATGATCACAAAATGCACCTTGGTCACAGAGTGTCGGCTGTAGCCCCTCCTTAGCTGGAAGTAGTTGATCGGAGCATATGTGAAGACCGCCATCAGTCGCTGGACAGAGGCTGTGAGCACTAACATCGTGAAAGGGACGCCGACCAAGGCGAAGAAGATGCAGAAGCCCTTGCCCGAGTCAGACAAGGGGGTGGTGTACCCGTAACCTATAGGGGACAAAAAGCAGACACGTCATATTAGTCTCACATACAATTAAGGCTCCTGGTTTTCCATTTTTATTCATTTTCACATAATTATAGAGGAAGGAAATCAGATGCCATGCCTATACTGATTGTTTAAGAAAGGGGATCTGATTACCTTAATGTTAGTGTCCTTTGATGAGGTCAGTTTGGGCTGTGAGGTTCATAGCCATGCAAACTGACATACTAGAGAGTTAAATAAAAAGTCAAAAGCTTTCGTAATGAATGGTAAATGGCACCTGGTGTGCAGCTAACTTGGTACTACTATGCCATTTTTTTTTTTACTGTCAATACTCTTTTTGTACTTTGACAATTCCTCCATACATCAAAGGGTGACTGCACATTTATAAGTGAAACAAAGGTGACAATATGTTTGAAGTAACTTTAATGCTTCAAAACTAAACATGGAAAGTATGCAAAGAAGGTGAGAAAAATACACACTGGTATAACATGGAACAAATAGAATATAAGACTAAAGGATGGAGAATACTTGCTTTACAGAGAATGCTCTGGAAATGACCAATGGAAATAGCAGCAGTATTCGATAATCACGTTGGCTTGCGGCAAAGCCATTACAGTCAACCTCATAGTATCGAAGAATCATTGCAATAGTAATTTAAATGAATAGGAGGGGTTTGGGGGCTATAGCTGATAGATACTGGCTTCTACATCCCGCAAACAAGCATCACAAAGGGTTAACCCGAATGGAAATGTACCATCTTTCTGGATAATTTGTAGGATGCACAAGATTCCCTGGTATCAATTATTAACTTGCCATACGTTGCTAGATGTTGCTAGTGCACTTCGCTGGCATTGACTGTGAGATTTTTACTAAAGAGCTACTTAAAAAATAAAAAAAGGAAGGACTTGCGTGATTACATTTAAAGTGATGACGCAGAGTGACCTTTGCAGTGTCAACCAGGGCAACTCCCATGTAGCTTTTGGAACCCAGGCTGCTGCGTGCGAGATGGGTGTTTCTGGGTCAGCCTTTGAAGCGTTGCCATTCCTAAACAGGTGACACCCACGGGCTGTCAAATAAGTCTGCCATGTCACCTAAAACCCTGGCCACTTTGTGTCAATACAGAATCTTTGCACTAACTCAAGAAACACAAAATTACACTTTACTTTTAACCTCTTCCATGCGTCAGACGGCCGGGAGCTATCTGAAATCATGGTGCCGGTGTCCGCTCACATGGCACTGGAAATCCCTCTGGTGCAGGCACAAGAGGCATTTCATTTGGATATTTTTAGCCTTGGATGCTGGGGAAGAGCTTCCCCGGCAACGAAGGCTAAAAATATCCCCACCCTGAAATGATGATCGACGCCGATGGGCTTTCATTCATATCTCAGCCCACTGAGCACCGATTACAACAAGAGAGGTACCATTAGAAAGGGGAGAATCTCCCCTTTCCAAAGGTTCCTTTCCCTAGGAGATCTCTGCTTGGGGATCACACCAGGAGGGGGATTGCCAAGCAGGGATCCACTCTACTAGGCCACCACGGGGGGGGGGGGGGGAGCGGCCCCTTGCACAAGGGATTTTGCGCCCCCTTAATTTTTTTGCCAATAGTCTTTTGGGGGGGAGGGGGGGGGGTAGATAGTGTAATTACCTCAAGTCTGCCCCCCCAAGGGGTAGAAAGCCCACAAGACGGCAGGAAATAGTGGTCAGGCTGCCCACCATGGGTCTGGCCATTCCCTCACCCCAAATAAAAGGGGGGACAGTCTTTGTCTCTCCCCCCGCACCCCAATCCTCCCCCTGGGGATTCCCCCTAGGTATCTAGTTTTCAAAAATGTACAGGCTTGCTAGGTTTCCCCAAGTGCCGGGTGAGATAGAGCCCAAAATCCATAGCTAGGCACATTGCAAAAAAGGTCAGTTTTCAGTGAGAAAACGTGATGTGTCCATGTTGCATTTTGGGCTGTTTCCGGTCATGGGTACTAGGCCTACCAACACAAGTGGGGTACCATTTTTATTGGGAGACTTGGGGGAAATGCTGGGTGGGAGGTAGCTTCTGAATCCCCTCAGAATCGATAACTTTCCATCACAGAAATGTGAGGCAAATGTGTTCTTAAACATATTTTTAGGGATTATGGGTAATATAACCTGGTAAGAACCACACAAGTTACTCAATCCTGGATTCTCCTAGGTGTCCAGTTTTAAAAAAATGTACAGGTTTGCTAGGTTTACCTCGGTGCCGACTGAGCTAGGACCCAAAATCCACAGTTAAGCACATTGCACAAAAGGGTCAATTGCGTTTTTGGCCCTTTTTTCCATCCCAGACACAAGGCCTACCCACACAAGTGAGGTACCATTTTTATCGGGATATTTAGGGGAATACAGAACAAGTGTTTTACCAATTATTTTTCTATGCATTTGTGCCTTTTAAATGTAAGACAGTGTGTAAGAAAGGTATTCTGAGAAATGTCCTCTAATTCACTTGCCAGTCTGTGCATCCCCAAATTCAGAAATGTGCAAACAACCACTGCTTTTAAACTCAATATCATGTGCCCATTTTGAAAGTACAACTGTTTCCTTGACACCTAACTTAAATAATCTACTTGATCTAAATGTAATGTACTTGACCTGTAAACGGGTCTCAAATTGTGTGATCCTCGGCAAATAGTTTCCAGAGTCCTCTTTTTCTTCATTCTCACATATAATTGCACCTTCAAATATGTGAGCTCCACATTTCTGCAGTACAAAAAAAACCTCTTTTGTTTGATTAAGTAGACTAAAGTTTGCTGCATGCATCACAAGAATCTAGCCCACATACCCATGACTTCTAGCCCACATAACCTAGGACTTCTTTTAGTTTACTAACAACATTGCCATCAGGGCAGGAGTGTTTCTCAGTTTGTTTAAACACTCAATTTGAATAAATCTATTACTAAACCATAATGTGGTAACATATTGTCATCTACACACACAAACTTTCCAAGAAATGTCTAAAACCTCTCCACTAACTTGCAGCTTTAATGATAAAACTATATAGTGTATTAACAATCTTTGAAAATTGGGTTTCAGAAAACATATCCTTCAACACCTAAAGTATTCTGATTTGTTTTCAACCTATTCAAATATTTTTTTAATTACACAGAAATATAAACAAGCATTTTCAATGCAACGGGTCTCGCATTTGTTCGAGTTAGAGCTATTACCGTTGTAAAGCAAAAAAAAAAAAAAACACACAGCGCAATCGCGCTATTTAAAATGCAGCGCTATCGCGCTGCGTGGAAAATAAACAGATAAAGTAGTCCGGACTCCAGGCTGAAAACATCGAGTCTCGTATGTTTTTGGTACTTTACCGGTGCTGTGTAGGTGGGCTAAACACCGGAAAAGGCATGTCGTATGCATGCCTTTCACAAATGAAAGCAAGCGGATTTTAAAAGGCAAGTCCACAAACCAATGTAAGTGAATGACCTGGCATGGGCGTGGTTTCAAGCCCAAAGAGAGATTACAGAATGGACGGAGCACTTTGTGCTCGCCCATAAAAAGGGCTTTCACAACTACTGAAATATATTTTGACATGCTTGCACAGTTGACTTAGTTATGGAATGTTGTATGTTAGGAAACACTTATCACCCTATAACCTTTTATTTTACATTCTAAGAAGCAGGTCACACAGTTCACCTTACAAAGTCCTGAAACTCTGCAGTCAGAAGGAAAATTAATTGTAAAAAAAAAAAAAAAAAAAAAAAAACTGACTTTTGACCTCTGCCTGTGAACACAGAGCAAATGTGATATAAGAACAAGATTTAAGGGCATCTATTATTGCCCCTCCACTTTCCAACTGAACAGAACACCTGTTCAGTGTCAACTCGCCAGAAGGGACCAGTAAGTATTAAAAATATAAAAATAGCTGTACTTGATTAAATAAGACTTGCCAATGTGGTCGTTTGGATTTTGCCCTGTGTATAGCTTTCTGGGATCCACCATTGGTTTCACACCCGTTCCTACCACTAACTTAAAGGAGGCCGAAACCAGAAAAAAATGGGCTATGACCCAGTAAAATGCCAAAACTGTGCTAAAAAAATGTGGTTTTCGGATTCAAGTCTGCCTATTCTTGAAAGCTGGAGGATGGTGATTTTAGCACTGCAAACCCATTGTTGATGCCATTTGCAGCAAAAAAAAAAAAAAAAAAAGACCCAACACCAACATTCAGCAGCATTTAGCCTAATTTCTCCTGCAGGGGAATCCACAAACCATGAATACCTTTAGAATCCCCAAAATGTTGGCAAAAAAAATAAAAGACGCAAATTTGCCGTGGACACGTTATGTGGACGAAAGCTATGGAAGCCTATGTGCGAACTACTGCAAATAGCTTAAAAAATAAATTTAAAAAAAGGCTTAGCACTGTGGGTGGGGGTTTAAGGGGAGGAGACTTAGCAGCAAAAGGGTTAAGAACAGAGGATTGACAACTAAACAGCTGAAACCAGTTCTGTAAATTGGCTTTCCCTGACTTATGGTGATATCACTGTTTGAACAGCAGAGTTTACAGAACACTGCTGCCTTCATTTTTAAGATCTTATGCAGTGTCAGAATGTCTTGTTATTTCCACTAATGGACAAACAAGAAAGTGTACAGACAAAGGTATTTTATCTGAGTTAAGTTAGGGAAGCCAACACCCAGGAAGTGACCCAGCTGTTCATTTATAGTAATGAGGCGCCAATGAAATGCAGACTGTTCTGAGAGCGAGACCCCAAACAGGGAATCACTGCAACAAAGGCGAGTGTCTATAGCATAGGGTGGACAAAAGCAAGGACATCACCTTTTTACATCTGGTAGGGCCTCGCTAAGAGCCACAGATCCAGATTCAAGCACCACATACCACACAGCATCACAGCTTCTCTGATCAACACCCCAAGAGAATGCCTTTTATATAACCATTCACCAACCCAATCATTTCACACACATGCAAACACCACACATGAGCACACCAGCCTTACACAGCTAGCCTACACAACAATCACACTCACACAGAAAACACACTGAACTCAATTCATGCTTTGCTGATCACGTCTCACTCTGTAGCTAAGAATGCAGCACACTATGGTTGATTACCAATGTGGAAGTCAAACCCCAATACTTTTTGCACTCCAATATTTTGGTCACCCCAAAATTTACTTTCCGCAGCTTGGCTCCGGCACCTTGATCTAGAGATAAGAGTCACCCCCTTCCTCCAAATCAAGCCCACAAATCAACTTAGGAGAGTAATAAATATAGTCACTGGGACCAGTCATAACTAATTTCTATATCAATAAAATGTTAAACTGTTTTATTACAAATCTCATTATAGGCATAACAGAAGAAGCAAAATATATGCAACCAAGGCTCAACCCACAGAGAGTACATAGGCAGAAATCAGAATTATCTTATAGAGGAAGTCATCAAGCTAATAGAACTAGTCCTGTGAGGAAAATGAAAACGCCTCTCTATCAGACAGTGTCTCTAGTAGATCAGAGTCTCTCTGGCTCTACCCCAAAACAAGGCTTTTTATATATATATTTTAGTCATAAGTAACAAGCAAAACTGCAAATATAGCATAGCATGATTAATGAGAATACATATTGGGCAAACCAGAATGAGGATAGTCACAAAAATAGCTGTAACCCCAACCATTTCTAAGGTAGAAGAAATCTTTCATTAGCTTCCACAGCAAGAGCGCAGTCTGGAGATGCACAACCCAATATGCAACGCTCTCAAAGACTCATACACCATTGTGCTAGCAGACCTGCATCGGAACCTCCAGCGGAATAGTCCTTCAGAAAGTTACTTTAGGAACACAAAAAAGTAGTATTCACAATACATGCTCTCTAAGGAAAATTACCAATTGTGTCAAAATGCCCTGTGCTTTGCAAAAACTGAGGAGAAAACACACAGGGGGACAATGACTGGGAGGGTTAAGGAGTAGGAGCAAAATTTCAGAACATACAGCATCCATTTTAATAAAATGGCGTCTTTACGAAATTGTGGCACAGCTAAACTCCATTAATTAACACACTTCTAAACCTCCAAATACAATTGTTTCAAGTGCAACATTGTTAATTCATTGGTTAAGATTATATTCCTTATAAAAATGATTAGAATTCAAAAGTACTTTTGCCACCGGGTATTGCACATTTAGAAAAAGCTTCCACACCAATATCTTCCTCTCAAATTCAATCTCCAATGTGATGTTTACACCAAGACCATAAAGGACTTCTTCAAACAGGAAGCTACCATCATCACTCAGTATCATATTCCCTACCAGCACAAAAAAGAAATTTGTGACCTCATATACACCACAAAACCAAATCTCAGCTGCCATCCACCACAAAATATGAACTGTACCAACCATGATGCCATTGATTATTACATAGTCATATAACTTCCGCTTACCAAGGTCAGCCAAACCCAACAAAGAAAATGACCAGATTTTTCAACATTTTCCTGACAGCACAATATCCTTGGCAGCCACATCTGACCTAAACACTGACCTAGATACCCTATTATTCAACTTTAACCACCTATTCAGTCAACTATTCATGCCCCACTCAAGCCCTACTCCATGAAGGTTGAACACTCCATCAAGGTATAGCCAAGAACAAGAGGACAACAAATGAATCACGAGACACCAAGGGAAATAGCTACAAACACAGCTTCATAAAACTAACTATCCAATAATCCAGCTCCCAGTTCTAGCAAAGTTCATTGAGAGGGCTATTAAACATGTCCAGTATAAGATCCAATGCAATAACCTTCTTCAAGACTATTTGCCTGGGTTCTAATCACAGTGCATTATGGAGAAGGCAACCATCCAAGTTGTTGAAGGCACTCTACAAATACAAAATACAGTAACCTCTGCATTGTACTACAAGGACTCAAATAATTCCTGTAGAATAAAATTAATCTGGTCCAGAGATCTCCTCTAGCTATGAGGACATACACCTCTCATGCGACATCCCCCACAAACTATCCTTTCACCAGGAACTTCAAGCTTTACATGGAGTCCCTTGAAGCAGTCTCACCAGCTTACAATATAAGAGTCACACAACTGTTTCTGAAAGGCTCATGTGGCTATGACACATATTGCAGCAAGGCAGTCTTTAGGAAAACCAAACCTGTATGAGGATAATCTCAAACTGCAGCCCACCCAGAAAAACGATGTGCTCATCACAAGTGACTGTAAACAACAAGAGGGACATGATTAACTCTCCTAGCTACCGATGGGTTTGCTTGAACCATCCACAGAAACAAGTCCATGAGATCTTATAGTGACAACAGCAGCTCAACAGTCCCTGCGCTTCAGCGAAAAGTCCATACTTCTGGAACCAAATTTTAAAAAACACCTTTCAAGCGCTTGTTCTTTCACATTTTAACAGAAGTAGTGCTTCACTGACTGGCCCCTGGTATCCACAGACTCCACAGAAGTGGGTTATCCCGGCAGGCCTCCCCACAAGTCTGACACAATCACATTAAACCTCAAAGAAATCAACTGTTTCACTGTTTACATTGTAGTAAACTCTTGCACCCTGGAATATTGAAGGATCAGCAGGGCACAAGTCGAGGTCTACTCACTTATCACAGGGTGGATGTAGTCTCCCCTGCCAAGAAGTTGAGCCCCACAAAAAATATGCTGAACTCGTCCAGGTGTAATTTTCAGACACCAGGACACATTCAGCAGCACCTACACATTGTCTGCTGAGCAGTAACGTGCAGGCGAGGGGGCTTCCTTATTTTAAATTGCAGCTAGCCCAAAACAAAGACTGACGTTAAGGAGCAATCAGGCCTCCTTTTGCTGGAGTATTCTAGCTGGAGCCTCACACCTAGATGCATATGCAATGGAGGGGGTAACAAAGACACACAGCTTGTTATTACTTTACAAGTACTTATGAGAGGCACGCTTTTCACTTTTTACAGTCCCTGTATATAAGAGCTATGCATGCAATGTACGAATGTTAGATGTGTTACTCTGTCCCAGTATCGACACAAGCAATAATTTAAAGACAACTATTTTGTTTTATTTCTTTTATGGCGCTACTCATCCCAATGCAGGGTGTCAGAGTCCTTTAGATCACACATACACATTATACATTGACAATAAATCATATTCATAAATCAATACACTTGACGTGTTACAGAAGATGGTGAGGGTTACAAGGTGTAGAGGTCACATGCCCTTCATAGCTCACAGTATATTAGAAGGGTTGCAATTTATAAACTGCAAGTAGCAAAAGGATCTCAGTGTTAAAAGCAGCCACTCACTTACCCATTCACATAAAACAAAAATCAGTCATCTGCGTGTTACATGGAGTAATTAGCAGGATACATATTAACCCTTTTTGTTACTTTGATTCAAAACCGGGACTAGACAAAACACAGACCTTTCCAGCAAATGTGTTAACCTTCAGAGCTATCTTTCCATTAGTATTATTATTCCTGGAGATTTACTGGGCATCCAAAGATCTTTGCAGCAGGTGTCTTAACCCCAGAAGATATTTTCAAATGCAGGCTTTGAAACCAATTAAGCAGAACTAATTTACTGCCATGTCTCCTTGTTGCCAATTACCTTTTGGCAGAGTTTAAAAAAATATATGTATAAGCTGAGACCCAGATTTTGCGTCTGAGCTGCATCACTTTTTAGGTACAACCTCCGACGCAAAATCTAATTTGTTATGTATTGTAATGCGCTCAGCTGTACTCATGATAGACCTGCTAAACATTTGTGTGAGTTCTTAGGATCTGATGTCATTGCTTGTGGTGTCACTTCCTTTAAGGATATCAGTTGTGATGTCACTTCCTGCGATGTGTCGTGATATCACGCACAGTGATGTCACATTCATACTCCCTAAATTTGTTAGTCCCCCACTTTTTTTAGGACTTGTGCCCTGGTGACCAGGGCTAGGTAAAGACCTCCAACTCAGCACACACAACGTACAAGAAAATCACCAGGCACAAAAGTAGGAAACACAGGCAGTTGATGATGAGATGTCGAGCATTCCTATGTTTTGCTCCCATGGTCTGGAATAGCATCCCATCAGAGAAGTTCTCATTGGACACCAACCTTTCTTAGCTTCTGTGTGGAGCGCAAAATCCCTCTCTACATATTGCTTTGTTACAGGTTGACTCAGTGGCGCAACAAATTTTGAGGGGGCTCCCTGCAAAGAACATGGAGGGGCCCCACGTCTAGACTCCCTCGGGAGCTCTCAGTCAAGGGTTCTGTGTTGAGGGGGACCCTGGAGCTCAGCCCCCTCCATCGTACCTGGGGGGGGGCCTAAATGGGCCTTTTTTACGCCTGTGGTGTTACCGTCAACTGCAGAAGAGTTTCCATTCCCACACCATCCTATCCTGACCAGTATCTCACCAACAGCTCTCCCATTGCTGCCAGACTATCCCTATAAACCTCGCCTGTCATTCCTTTCCCCTTTTCAATGTATATCGTGCCCTTCATGTGGGTTCCCAGGTCTGCAGTCTCTCCTTCTGCACCACACACTGTTAATCCCCCTTCCTTATGTACGCCATTGCTTTGCAGCAAGATTTGCTCTATAAAACTCACAACAAACACACAGGAGCTGCCTACCTAGAAAGACTCATTCATGCAGAGGGTTCCTCTCTTTTCCATCAGATTGGTGTAATGCTATGCAATGTCTTCTTTTTATTTGACTTAATGTAACAGGCAAGAGAGAGCTCAATACTCACAACACATAAAAGAGAACTAAGGTGATGAGTGATCAACATGGAAAGAACATCAATTTTGAGACCAGGACACACAATGGGGAGATGACAAGAGATATTCCTAGGGTAACAGAGGCCTAAATATTTCAAACAACTTGATTTCCATTTAGGGATGGTTAAAGTAAATACATGTGTGATTTGATGTTTCTGCATTAAATTCGGGAATATTAATGTTATTTTATTTTACAATTTCCTCCCCCAAATTTCTAGGTTTTCCCAGCAGATTTTATATGCCCTTCCCTAGGTTTGGAAAACCTCTACAATAAAGCATAGTGGCAACAGTTTCCATTGTCGATGGCATTTAGGGCTGTGGCTAGTTCACTGAAATGAAAAGAAACAAAACTGAATTTGTGTTCATCTGCTTCAGCCACAAAGACATTACCTCAAAAAGATGGCGTACCATCTCAAAGAAGCAGGTGTTTGATAGAAGACGATTCGAGATGTCAAAATTCCAGGCTTCACATTACACAATTAACCAGATCAGAAAATAAACCATTGGCAAACAGTGCTCTTCACCAATTATGACTTATTAAATCGAACAATAATTTCCAAAGATTATCCTAACAGGTCACATAGACCATCTCAAGAATGGAAAGTAATATCTTGTACTTAAGTGGCCTCCCTGACTTATGAATAACTTCATTGAAAGCGGTCCTTAATGCATCCACAAGACTGGCTAAAGACAAAAGGTAAAGTTGAACATCTCCCGCCCACACTTATTGCACTTTAATGGCCTTCTTTCCAAGAACCCATTACTTTTAGACCTGCCTGTAACGTTTTCAAAATTCTTATGCCAAACACTCAGATTATCCGGAAAAAAAAAAAAAAAAAAAAAATTATATTCTCAGTCAAACAAAGACACCTTATCAACACCAATACTCTCCAGTTGCAATCAGTTTGTTGGAACAAAACCAACTGTTCCTTTTCAGGTTTTATCCGAGGATCTGGACCGACATCCTGTTAAGATTGTTTGTTGGTTAATAGCAGAAGTATATATAGGTATGTATGTATGTGGTATTTGTAGAGCACACATCTAGCCATAAAGACAGCAGAGTATAGTACTGGGCTAAAGGCAAGTATACAGTCAACGAGAGATAAGAAAAACATGCAGAAGACCCGAGTTTTGAACTCTTTCCTTAAGTCCTGGATGAAGCGGGAAAGGGCTGTACCTTATTCCATAATCCCGAGGCAGACTGAAAGCAGTGCTTGGTGGATACTGGTGGCACTGGTACAACACAAAGGGCTTGGTCGAAGGCAACATGCTGTGCACTGCATGTAGTCATGGTGGGAACCCTGTACTTCCACAGTGGCGAAAAAACACATCAAACGTAGAGTACAGGATGGGGGCGTGGCTGTGAACACGCTCTCTTCCCAGTGTATGCTAGAGCTGACCAGCCCCAGAAGTAGCGATTGGGATCTGGTGTAAGAGCTCGCAGAGGGTTGCCAAAGGTCTTGCGTGGGCCCAGCAGGCACTGGGTGCATGATGTGACCTAGCCCTGTGCTCAGAGTCCCTGTTCATGGACTAAGGCCTACGTCTCTTAAGGCAGGGCACGGCCCAAGGCCAAAAGACCAAATTGTGCCCTCGATGCTCCTGTGCAGCAGGGCATGGCCAACGATCTCATCATGTATCCAGGGGAATCTATGTAGAGCCAAAGGCTGTAAATAGTGGGATCTGTGGGTAGAGGAATTGGCACAGGGCTCGGCTAAAGTTCACACCCTTCATCAAGAGGCCATGCATACGAACAAGGGACAATATATATCATAACAAAACCAAAAGACTTCATTAGAACAAAGATTGTTAAAGGGAGGGTATAATTCACTACCCAAACAGTAAAATAGTGATACAAAAAATACATTTCTAGTTTAAAGGACATTATTGATGCAATCAAAAACATCAAAGCCCCTAAAATACGCAAACAAAACAATGAGCCACATTTTAATAATCAATCTTATTCTCCCCTGAGGGAGCAAAAACCAGTCATGTGACATGTTTCCAACTACATAATAAACGCTTAACTTCCTCTTGCACTATGAAAGAAAATAAAAAAATGGCCTTCTCAATCTTCAAAAATTATTGTGCTTTATAATTTCAAAATATAGGCAAAAGTCTATATGAATGGTGGGCGTGCGAGGGAAAAAAAGCTTCTAAACAAGTATGAGGATGCCTGCTAATCTCTTACGGCAGCTCATCAATGGAAGGTTCAATTTAGAAATTTGAATCAAGCAGAGGACTCCAAGTCACCAGTTTTTAGCTAGGCCCCAACATACGCCGCACCTCTCATAAAAGTTCCTTAGAAACTGAAGCAGAATATATGTATAGGGTCTTAAACGTCCTTTATGACCAGCCAGCCATCTCTGAATTGAAAGTACTTTTCATAGGATCCGGGAGAGGAAGTTAAACTTTACTATAATAGTTTAAAAGATTATTATGTGTAGATTTTGGGTTACAAACGATCTGTGCAACTTAGTTGTTAATTGATGTTACTGATGCATATGATCGTGACATATTAACTCATGAAGAGGTACTTAAAATGACAATGATGTTGATTAGAAATGTAACTAATAACATAGTGCAGTTATGCTGCATTTTTGTGAGGGGCTCCATTTTTTCAGAATGGATGAAGGTTCTGGTGTTCTGCTCATCCTGCTCCTGTTTATTCCCACCTCCCAATCAGTGACCCGCTGTGAGTCTTTTCTCCCCACAGTTTCTTCAGAGCACAGAGAGATGAAGAAAATGCTGATTATCTCTAGAAAGCGTGTATTGTGAATGAAACTTTCCACCCTATACTCTATGTATCATGTTGAAGGATCCCCGCTGGAAGTTCTGATGTAGGCCTGCAGACTAACGTAATTGTCTGAGGTTTTGTTGGAGAAATGTTTCATACTGTAGTGTACATTTTTCGAGGTGCAGATGCTGAGGAGGCAAATAGAATATTTATTTTACCTAAAAAGATGAGTTAGTGCTAAGAGTTTTAATTATTACAAAGTACCTTTCAATTTGCAAATGCAATCTAACCATGATCATGCCGTGCTGAACATGCAGCTTTGCTAATTGTTTACGCATAAAATGTGTATAAAAAATACCCTAGTTCTGAAGGGTTGGCGACGACTTCTCATTTTCCTCCAGAGATTCGGTCCGATTGTCTTGAGGCTCTATCCTCCCCCCTTGAGTGCTGTCAGTACTCTACGGGTTTGACAATTAGAACCTGGAGAGATTTAACTGCTTAAATAAGGATTTTTATTGTGACTTCTGATGTTATGCTCTGCATTTCAAGCCTCCGTGGTGATCTATGCATTTTTCTAGATCGTTTATATTACGAATTCTGTAATAAAACTTTTAAAACTTATTTCTGATCTAGAATTCAGTCCTTGAGTGATCCAGTTTCTGTTTTGATTTCCATTCTGCTAATATGTCAAGAGTGTGGTGTCATTTACCGCTAGATAAACATAAACCATAGAGATAAATGACCAGAGTTAAAAATCGAAGTGGATAATTTATTGGGGTTCAGCTCCCATAATAGCCTATGAAAAGGGAGACAGGATTAAGTAACAAGCAGGTCAGTTCTAATTTGTACCTTATATGTGACCAAAGTCGTCATTAGGGCCACTGGAATTATGCGGCAGGAGAGAACCAAATTATTTGGCAGAGCAGACTAAAGTATTCTGCAAGAAATGGCATATTATGTAGTGCAGTGTGAATTGGCTCATTTTGTGACAGTATTACTTCAATATTTTGTCATTTTCACACGTTAGCAGAAGTGGAGCATACCAGACTCCCCTTACTTCTGGGAAGTCATTCAAAGCAGAGGTTTGGATGTCAGGAGTTGGGGGATCTAGGTGCACAATGGCCTAACTTCCTTCAAGGGTTCTCAAAAAGGAAACACTCCTGATTGCCCATACAGAAATACGTTTGAACATACACAACCTCTTTTTGATTACCAGTACTCAGAACAGGTGACTCATAAATTAATAAGGCTACTTTTTAGGGCTTATGTTTGAGAGTCTATCCTGAACTGTAAAGCAGCATCCGTGCTCGAGAAGGCACGCAATGTGACCATACATTGGACTCTTTGATACACATAGTCTGTATATGCACTTTGTTAAAGATGGAGCCTAATAGATGGCACCACCAACGATTTATTATACTTAGAGTAAAAACAAGTATCAATGCCATTTCAGTATGTAAGCAAAAGGAGCTCCTACAGGATGTGTTTGAATTCGTAAAATATATGAATTTAGCATTACGATATATTTTTTTTTTTACTGGAACTAAGTGTTTTAATTAATACTTCACATTTTTCATTAAAAAAAACAAAAGGGTGCACTGCATCATATTGGCAATAGGTTACTAATGTCACAAAGCTGATTTATATTGGAGAATCTTTGGCTATGGCTTGGTTCAGGTGCCCCGTCTTAGTTTGCAAGATGTTTGGTCAACCTCTTCCAGTAGCAACATTGCTGCAGACACTAGGTAGCCTCTAAGCAGAAGGCACTGCCAGAAAAGTTCCCAAAGTAGAGGTAAATGCCCGAAGGCAAAAACCATCCAAGACGACACTGAAGTGTAGGACTGGAAGGATGACTGGGGTATGAAGATGGAGGAACAGCTGTGGATGAAATGGACCTTTGTGACACTGAAGAATGCTAGGAAAGAACTGGCGAGGATGACCCAGGGGAAAACACGCAAGGAGCAAGAGAATCCAGGAAAGAACTCATTAAACTGGTCAGGAGCACAGGAACACAACAGGACTGCTTGAAGCATTGAATAAACGCCCCCCATTTTACAGGCCAAGGAAGAAAATACACATGAACTCATCGTGGACTGGGGAAGGGCTATAGTTTCCATTTTGGTGCTGGCCACTTTGGAGTAAGTTCAGATATACTTCTCAAGAAGTTTGAACCAAGGAATCCTGGGAGGAGGAAGGAAGAGTAACATGGAGGCGCTAATAGTGTCCTCCAGTAGACACCCCCAGGGAGAAGGAGGAAGCAAACTGGCCACCCGAAGATAAGTTTCACATGAGTGCAGCAGTCTTGCGCGCTCTTCACAAGCCTCCAGGCGCCATAGAAGCGGTACGTCCTGCCTGTCCGAAAGAGACACATTGGGTGGGACGCCGGCAGGAGCACAACAACCGAACTATACAATTTCCAAATGCTTAATAATTTTACTAAATTATCCCTATATATAATTTTTGTTCTCTCTCTCTCTCTTCTGTGTCTAACGCTGAGTTGGCAAGTCATCCAAGTGTAAGGTGACTGAGCCAGCAAACGAACAGCAGCCTGGCTCGGCCGGAGAGCCTAACTCCTGCCAAGCCAGCAACACATTTTGCATGTGAATCAAATGTCAGGTAAAAATAAGAAAGATTCTCCAAAGTTCAAAAAAGTGTATTTTTAACACACAGAAATCTTATGCTTTAGAGCATTAGACTCAATCACTGCACTGAGAAGCGTTTAAAGTTATTATTGTTTCCACATTCATGTTTAGAAACGATCATGCCTCCCCGCTGTCCTAAACATTCTCAACAAATGCATTTCAAGCTGCTCTCAAATGGGATGACAAAGGATAAAGGGGCATAGTAAATGCCTAGGATCACATAGTTTGATCAAGAGGAGAAGTACAGATTGGTTCCAGATTTCATGATTGCACAATTCAGCCTCTAGATGTGGGTCTCTTTCTCGCTCCCATTTTATATCAAAAGTTAATGTTTTGTCTTTGATTCTTTGAGGGGGCTACATCCTGTGGTTGCCAACACCACTAATTTTTGGGGACTGGGAATTTTTTTTTTTCATCAGTCACTAATCAAAAGCAACAGAGGGAGAAACAATCACAGAGGAAAGAAGGAAGAAGAAAAAGATGGAAAAAAATCCAAAGGGAGATCGCAGGAACTTGCAAGACTCAGATAAGGGGGGCAGAGTATCTAATAGTGGATTCAAGAAGAATGAGGTGGATTAATTCACATTTGGCACACAGACATTTAAAAGCACTGGCCACTGGCATGTGAGCAGAGCTTTGGGCACCAGTACTCTTTTTTTTTTTTTTTTTTTTTAAACAAATTAA
Source organism: Pleurodeles waltl (assembly GCF_031143425.1). Taxonomy (NCBI): domain Eukaryota; kingdom Metazoa; phylum Chordata; class Amphibia; order Caudata; family Salamandridae; genus Pleurodeles; species Pleurodeles waltl. The sequence continues at coordinate 414,839,390 of NC_090448.1, read as the reverse complement.
GTACTGGCTACATCAGTCCTTTGAGTTAAATAAACGCATTATGTTAAATCAAGAACAAGAAGAGTATGTAGTAAATGTTTCTTGAGTAAGGGGTGGGGCCAGAAAGCACATGAAGGCTCGGCTCTTGCTTTGAGGTTTCAAAAGGACCTCGAGCTTTGCTGGAGTCAGGGGTTTTGGTCAAGCCTTCTGAGGCTCCCCCACTTCTAATGAATGTATCGCATTGGTTTTAATAGACTCTGCAAAAAATTGTGACAACTATAACTTTGTTCAAATCCTTGCACTCAGCTTGGCAAGAGTTTAATCAGAGAAAAAAGTTTAAAAAATAAAAAATTTAAAAAAATACAGATGCTCTTCTTTGCAAAGATGTCACCCGAGGGACTCTTGGATGGGATTACATAAGATCACATTTTAACTGTAGGTCAACATCCTTTTCTTGTGAAGTTCTAAAACAGCGGCAGGTGGTAAATGGAGGGAGGTTTGGAAAGAGGGAAAGACTGGTTCAGCATGCTACTGCCTTGGTTTAATTATCAGTCCAGCCATTAGTAATTAGCAACCTTCCAGAATGAACATGGCATAAGACTGCAGTATTTGTATAGCACTCACTACCCACAATCTGGAGTACTGAAGCACTTGCCTACAGGGCAGCAAGGTACGCTGTGTAGGGTTTGTAGCGGGAAGAATGTTGTGCTTGTTTTTTGATCCTATGTGGGAAATGTTTGCATGTCATGTATAATAACTACTGAGGCGCTTTTATCGGCTTATGGGACACAGCGCCGTAAGCTGGCGGGTTTGAACTGCTCTGCAAGTCCCTTTATGGTATTTCTTATGATGGTAGTCTAACTAGCCGGTCACCGCTCTGGGTTGTTCAACCTGATATCTTGTTTACAGTTTTTGGTCCTGAGCAGGAGTTATTCTAGCACCAGCTCTGTGTTCAAATAGTCATGGCAGAAAAAGATAGTCCTCCAGAGGCTTGGAGTCAGAGGAGGGGTGGGGCGGTGGAGAGAAACCTGGAAGTGACCTAGAACTTATGTTACAGGACATCGATATGACATGACAGGCAGGACGTATTACAATGGCACAGCATTACATACATGAAACACCTCACTGTAGTGATGTCACAGACAGTTGTACCTTTATGCTGTCATAGACTGAGAATTCAACACTGTTGTGATGTCATGGTATTAAATACTGCTTAGGGCCTGTCAATCATGGCTGTGCTTCAAGCGGACAAACACAGTTAATGTTCAAAGCTCATTCAGCTGAAACTAAGAACATCAGTCAAAAGAAAGAGCAAGATCTACCCTGTTGTGGAGCACACAGGGACTGTGGATTGTGTACTTCATGACATTTTCACATGAACCAACTGGAACAAACTACCAGATGACAAGCGTCTGTAAGACAAAAACACAGGAGAAGACAGGACAGGAGAATGCAACCTCCTGTTGACAGGAACCTGTAAGCACTACTTCTGCAGTAGGCGCTTTACAGCAGTTTATTTGTTTCTGCATGTGTAGCCAAAGCGGTCTTCTAAAGCTGTGTGGTTGGTTGTCTTTTCTACATACGTATACCAAAATGTTCTTCAACATATGTGGAGCCAGTGTGGTCTGTCATTTCTATACATCTGCAGAAAGCATTATCAGCAAAAATAAAATTACCCTTTAAACACACGAGAAGGCAGAATATCTTCTACAGCTATGTAGACAAAGCTGTCCGTTCCATGTAAGTTTAGCTTAACTTCGCTAGTACAAAGTTTTCCCTTTACACATACACAACCAACAGTCACAGCACGTATTCAATTAGCTTGCATAAAACATGATGATTAACAAGTTTCTGCAATATAAACCATGATGTATCACCTCCATAGAGTAAATTCAGATAGTATATTCTACATAATGGACTGGTTCTCCAAATGGGTGGGAACGGGCTGTGAAGTGAGCTACTCACAAATGGAAGTGCAGAAGAATTAAGTGCCAGGACCCTCAAGAGGAAGTCACTTTACCTTGCTCCATCTAGTGCCCCTGCCAGCACTGTCAATGACATTTCCAACAGAACTACTAACCATCACACACCTACAAGTGTGACAATTCAGACTATTCCAGGCCCCCAAAGTTATTCGAATGGCTCGGGAGGCAGGTATTAGTTGTTTTAATGTATATCATCAATAAACTGTTGTGCTCATTTCTAAATTAGACTGATAGAGCCATCTTGTGGCAGACTGTCGTAAGTGTTAGTGTTGACAATTTAGCGCATGTACCGTGCACCAGAAACCACTGGCTCAAATTAAACACTGGTCATCAGATGAAGACAACTTCACAGCACACAACGAGCAGAAATACATTCTGGCAATGGACTCAAGAGAGGAATTAAAACATGCCCCCCACCCCAAGGGTGGTAGAAGCGATAGAAAGAACATGCAACATATGCTTGACGGAAAATCAAGAAAAGTTGCATTGCAGCTGATTTGCAGTGCAGGACGGACAATAATTCTTTGCATTTGATAAACTGTGAAAATTAAAGGCTTCTTTGTTGATTCCGTGGCCGAGACTGCTTCAGGGCTGGAATTCAGCCAGGCGGTCACACTGTACGGATTTCACAGGGTGTTTATAGAGCTAATTTTAGCCCTCACGATTTTCCTAGGTTATCAGAAAGAAAAATACAAGAGAAGGAAAATGAGTCCGAAAAATGCTACTCTCCCACTAAATATCACACATAAGGCGCATTAATTTAATAACCCACATTGAAACTAGAGTAAATACATTAAATGGTTCCTTCAAGAGCACACAACTAATCCCAATAACGACAAGCACTGGGGAAAAAACACCAAACTTAGGTTAAAGAGCAGCAAGCTGCATGGTGGAAAGTGATTTAACATCTTGTCAACGATAGAAAAGTAAATGCCATATAAATTCAATTACAATACAATATATTACTCTCCTGGTCAACACTAATACTATAACGCTCTGTGTTCGGGCAGTCAATTGTAGCTCATATAGGCTGCATAATAACTCCCTTATACTTCCTAACACTCAGGCTCAAATAAGACAAAAGGACTATGAGGCATGCCCATCGCCCAGTCATATACAAATCCACAGCAATAAACCACCCATCACCAACGGATGAGGCTTGGAATAACCAAAGTGATATGCCACATGCTGCTGGCCAACTGAGGAATTTAATTAAGTCTACCACTGCAGGTCTCCACAAGATATGTATTATGACTGTTTCTTGGCATCTCACTATGACAATAGGATATGCAATGATATTAACAAAGGCTATCCCAGCAGATCTCTCTACCATGTCTAAGTCAAATCTATGCCTACCCAGGACCATAAACTTTAACCAACACTGCAGAATGGACAATACAGTGAAGTAACCAGCTATGTGAACTATGAACAAAGTTGTTTGCTTACTAAAACCATAAATTGTGGGCCTCTCTCTTACATTTCATCCATCACACTGCTAAGCAATGCGTTTCATAACATGGGAACCACACCTTGGTGGCTATCATGCATGACATGGAAAGACTCCTCACAACAAAGGACATTGCACTTCCAACTACAAACCCATCATGATGTAGTGTGATACCCGAGTTGGAAAGAGTTTCAGCTCCCTACTTTGGAATAATAAGTGTTATATAAATGTTGCAATATTATACAGTTGAATTTGTGCCTTTGTTAATCCCAGCCTTTCAAATGCCAACAGCAACAGGATCCCCCATGGGCCCACTGTGGATTGTAGGGAAATGCACAGGTTAACACTCCCAAAAGAGGGCACCAATGGAGCAATGTCTTTAAAATAAGATTGCACATCATATTTCTTTGCACTGAGGTGCCCCATTGCAGCATTTCTCAAACTGCGGATCAGGACCCACTGGTGGGTCATGAGTACATTTTTGGTGGCTCACAAAAGTCCTAGTCTATGTGTAAGTAATATTTAAAATGATTAGCCCCACTTGTGCACCAGTGCAAGGGTGCTGAGCAATGTTCTTAAGCCCAGTGTTAAAACAAACACTTGCAAGTATACCCAAGCAAGACTTCGGGTGAACCTTCCAGTATTTGGATCATACACAATCATACCATTTATGTGTACTTAGGCCACATATCCATATTTCTAAATTTATGTGTCAAACGGCCACAGCCGCCAACTCTGGTATTCACTGAAAAAAAACAAAGGTTACAGGGACCTTATAGTTCAGATCACATTTAAATGGACAAAACCACAGAAATTTGCCTGTTATAGTTAGAGTTATCTGAAATCACTATAACTAGCGCCCCCCAGGCACAATTTTTTCCTGAAAAATGTTACTGCAAACATTACATTGATATTATCAGTGATGTTATCAAAGATGTCATGAGTGCTGTAATTTGTGGGGTATTTAGCAGTTCATGGCGAGGGCGCAAGTTATAGCTACCTTAGGGCACAACTCATAGTTACTTGAGATAAATACCTGTAACAGGTGAATGTCTATGGTTTTGCACGTTTAAAATGTGAGGCTAACTATAACGTCTCTGTAACCTTTGGATTTTTCAGTGAATTTCTATGTGTTTTTTTAATGTATAGTAATTTTCACTACTAACCGTTAATCCCACCACCGACGCGCGTGGCAGTGGCAATTGAGCACAACCTCCATAACCGTGCCCAGTAGTGGTTGCCTGCAAGGGCTGGCCTGCAGCCAGACCCTAGAGCCAACGCCCCCTAACCACCCAACCCTACTCTACACATGGCTCTTTGGCTGTGCACCGCCGGGAGTTGGCTGCAGTCTATCTCTCCGTGGGTGTATCTAAGGGTGAGAGTGGCTGTGAGTCTCGGTGTGAAAGTGCGTGCATCAGTGTCTTAGTGGGTGCATCAGTGTCTTAGTGGGTGCATCAGTGTCTGTGCAGGTCTGTGAGTGGGTGCATGAGGGTATCAATGGGTTTGTGAGTGTATGAGAGTCAGAGGTGGTCTGTGAGTGCATGCCTGAGCCTCTGAGTGGGTGCGTGAGGGTCTGAGTGGGGCTGTGAGTGGGTGCACCAGGATCCAAGAGTGTTTGTGTGAGTGGGTACGTAAGTGCCTGAGTGGGTGTGTGAGTGGGTGTGTAATGGTCTGGGTGGGTGTGTGAGTGGGAGAAAGCTTGAAAGCAAGAGAGAGTAAGAGGGAGAGAGAGATAGAGTTTTTTAGGCTATGATGGGTGAGAGACTTAGAATGAGAGATTTCTGGACAAATTGAAAAGAAAAGTGTAGTTGTCAGTTAAAAAAGAGTGACATCACCTTTCAGTACGAGCCTTAAAAGTTTGAAGTTTAAAGGAAATTAAAGGAGGGAAATGATCACGGACACACCTGGAGTAGAACCCTCAACTTTCAGTGTAATGAACTGAGACCTTAACCAGGAGGCCATAGGTGATTCCTTTTGTCCATTTGTTGCCCTTTCCGGGCTATCTGGGACCACAGAGTGAGCCTCAGGGCTCCCCCTGGGGTCCCCATCGGCTCCCGCCACTTGAGTGAGCCGGCATTGCTCCCACAAGCAGGGAGCTGCTTTAAATAGCAGCTCCCTACTTGCTGGAGTAATGTTTTCATCTGTCTTCCCTGCATACATATCTGTGTGCAGGGAAGACAGGTGAAAAATCCTCTTTCTGATAGCAGGACCTGTTTGACTAATCCTGTAGTCAGAAAGCAGACTTTGCTTGCTTTTGCTTGGTGCAAGTGGTCAGATCCCACCAAGCAAAATCAAACAGCTATGCCCCAGGCGTGGACACCCTCGGGACATAGCAGGTGCCGGCTTTGGAGGGTGGCGGTCTACTGGATCATCAGAAGCTCCACGAGCAAGGCCAGGCAGCCCACTCCAACAATCTGTTTTGCCCGGGGAGGGCGGTCCCCAGGGCTGCGGGGGGCACGGCCCTACCACACATATTTTATGTATCAATCCAGGGAGGTGGTGGTCCAGAGACTGTGGGGAGGCCAGAACACCCTCCCACATTAAAAATGATAAATTCCACAAGGACCCTGGCAACCCAGGGGCTTTTAATAAATAAATAAAAGCTTGGAAGCCCACACTTCTCTTTTTTTGTTTTACATTTTTTGCCACAAATTTGCAGCAAAAAAAAATTTTCTTAGAAAAATGCTTTTTTTGCTCTGGTGAGGCTCCTCTTAGACTCCACCACCAGAGCTACAGAGTCAGAGTGTCCCTACCCTGGCCCCTTTTATTTGTTTGTGTTTTTTTCAGAGACTCAGCTGAAGCCGAGTCCCAAGATGACTGCCAACACTTCCTGGTCTGAAGTGTTGGCAGCCAATCAGAGCTGTGCATTTCCCTGCACAAGCCGGTCTTTTTTTCGCAATGCTGTTGCAGTTAGAGATATACAAATTTGTTTTCCCTATTATATCTCCCAAACTACTGGACGGATTTACACCAAATAAGCAAAAGTGTAATCTGTGTACCCAAAGCTAGCTTTCTGACAAATTTGGTGCAATTCCATCCAGTGGTTCGGGCTGTAGCCTTGTACAAAGGTCCTGTGGGAAATAACATGGAAAACGTCACTTTTTGACCACCCCCCCCCCCTCTTTTTCTCGGCCCCTGCTTGATGGATCACCCAGAATCTTTCCACGTGCAACAAAAATCACTGGGGCACTTTTTGGGGGAAATATCATGAAGATTCATCAAACGGTGCCAAAGATATGGGCAAGTCAAAAAACGCTTTTTCTATGGAAACATGGTCCTAACTATAACTACCTAGTGACGACCGCCACTAGGTAAAATAAACATAAATATACACACACACACCTATATATATATATATATTTATTTATTTTTTTCCACTACAAAATGCACCACTGGGCTTAGTTTTAACACAAAAATGGATATGAGGCCTTACCCACACATGATGGCTGCCATTTCAGAATATTTAATTTAGGTTTATTTTACTAATCAAGGACTGAGGTACCAGAAGCACTGCACATTCTCCATGCCTAGATCCTAACGAAGAGGGAAGGCCTTGACAGGTACCTAACCTCGCAATGGGAATGCACCGCTGTCGCCTCTCCTTGGCCAGTTCTTGATGTTCTTGGATGGGAGTCTGAGGAGAGAGGAGTTGCTTGCTGGACAACTTTTACAAGTACTTATTTCAGCATAGTACAGATTCACAACTATGGTGGTAGCTTCAAGTGCCTGGATATGCTACATGTGCAAGCCATGGCCAGGGATGTAGAGAATGCACGGTAGGTGAGAGACTGACTAAGCCTAAGAAATTTTTAAACTGAAAAACTCAGAGGGACGCCAGGTAAAGCGCTCCCAAGGAGATTCCCTGGCCTGGATCCAAAGATCATTTCTTCTTAGTTGTCTGGCCATCCACCACGAGTGCCACCTTACACTCTTATGCTACTGCATCTTGCCATGAATATTATCATAACAAAACATGAGGGGGCCCCCTGCACAGTATTTGGAGCCCCCCAGTATTCAGTCAGGAGCTCTCAAGCCGGAGTACTGTGTTCAGGGGGGCACCTGGAGCTCGCCTCCCCCTCACCGCAGGGGCCTTTGTTACACCACTTGCAAGATGGACTCCTTGTATGTAACCAAGTCATTTCCCTACAGCGCAGCAGGGGCATTTGCTTCAGTTCTACCAACAAAAAACATGGGTCCTCTTCTCCTTGGACCATCTGGTTCGTGCTGGTTCACGCGGATGATCTTGCTGCCATCTGCTGTGCTTTTACTGGTAGAACGGACCCATTCTGACATCACAGAGCTGCGGGACATCTGTAGAGTCAGTTTCAGCCCATCTACCTTGGGGATAGAGCACCTACCCGGATTCTAAGCTAAGGATCCTGCAGGTATCCTGCAGATTATCAACGTTCGGTGAGACGGATTTGCTGCCATAAAGACATTCATCATAACCTTGCTCTTGGGGGATTTAAGGCCTAGTTATAGTTGTTCCTGTAAAGAGGGGGGATGGTGGAGGAGGCCATTTGGGCTTTCAAGAACGGCTCTAAGTACTGAACTTTAGGGATTCTGGAAATTGAGCGCTACTGCCGCACCCTTCATCACCACTTGGGAAACCCTTTTGTTCTCGGTTCCGGGCTCAGTGAGGTGGCCAGACTGGAGAACCCAGTGGCAGAGTGGGAGCTGAATTACTAATCCCAGAGGCACCTTAATTAGCTGAAATGGCAATTAATTAGCCGAATTGGATGAAAACGTGCAAAATCTACAGACAGCCTCAAGTGGACACATCTGCAAGAGCGCATAACTTTTCAAACAAGACTTTCCGTTTTCATTTCACAAGCATTTGGCGGCTGCACGTGCCTTTAAGCCGAAACGCGCATGTGGTACCCGGATGTGCGCAGGCAGGTTCAGCCCATCAGGTGCTAGATACATGCAACAGCTGCAGTATGTCTGGTAATCAGTTATTTACACTTGGACTAGCTAAGAGCTCCACCTATGTGTCTCCCTGCTGTGGGTGCGCCAACAGCATTAATGGCACGCCTATTCTGACTAATACTGCAACATAGTATCTGAACAAACAAGCTGCATGTACCGACTTTGCTTAGCAACACAAGGAAGTTGTCACTTTACAAAAATATATATAGAAAGATACCTTTATATCAGTTTGGCCAGTGGTGCTTCATTGTTTAAAGAATGAATAATACGTGCCAGAGCCCAAGACATTTCAAGGCAGGGCACTGCAACCTTCATATCCTGCCTGCATTACCAAATGGGGTGCAAATGCTACTTAATAACCATCACACTCCAACAAATCTGACAATGTCACCAAAGATGTAAGAATGGCCTGGACGAGGTATTTTTACTTTCATGTTGATGTTTAATGTATTAATAAACAATCTGCTGACCTGCTCTGCTGAAAAATACACTGACCGTGCCATCAGGAAGTGGATGGTCAGAACTAAATGCTGCACTGACAAACACTGGCATAAATTAAGCACCATGCTGATTTCAAGAACAATAATTGTTTTAGAAAGGTATGTCTTAGAGGTTAACCCAATGTTTTAGCAGTGCCCAACACAAGTCCGCAAGGGCTGGATTGAAGACAGATTTGCATGATGAATCAATCTATAGCAGGGAACCGGCCCTACGCTGAACTTCCTTGATTTAGATTATGTCTCGCCTAAATTCTCACTCTATTAGTTGCTTTGAATTGTATGTTTTTTTTAAACAGTGCTTAGATTTAAACTTTTAAAAGCTTCAAAGGCCAGGAAGGAAGGCGTGCCCTGTCTTCTCTGGTGGTGCAGAATCAGGCTCCTGGTATGATGTCACAATGCCTGCCACTGCCAGATGTTGACAACATCAGAGAAAAGAGAAAAGCCCAAAAAAGATAGGAAAAAAAAGCCCAAAGTCTCTCTACCTGATTAAAGCTGGAAATTTGCGGGTTTTTTTTTAATTTATTTTTTACAGAAACCCAATAATAAACACAATTTTAATGAAGTGAAGAAGCTTTCACGAGACAGAATACTAGCCCCAAGTCACTTCAAGGCAGTTCTTTAAGATAGATGGCTTCCTTACGTTTTTTTGTTTAAACCCTGAAAAAAATTAAATACCTGAAGATGCAGAGGAACATTTTAAAATGTCTCTCGATCAGCTCCTGGAAAAACATAAAACACGCCTTGGCTGCAAGTAGGACAAAGGGAACACCTTCAATGCCAGGATCAACAACAAAAAACAACTCACCAGTAGGCTGTAGACCATTGAGAATTTAGTTGCTTGAATTACTGTCAACCTTCCAAGCTGCACTCACATCACACCACACCACACCCCACCATACCATACCTGAGAGAGCTCGACTGCCTCTCCATTCACAAACAAGCACAACTCAAACTCCTCACCCACACTTTCAACTCACTACATAATTCTAGCCTAGCATACCTCAAGCTTTCACAAACCTTTCAGGCACCTCCGCTCATCCGGACTCCTATTTGCACAAATCCCAGGCATACAGAATACCAGATCTGAAAGGCGAGCTTTCTCGTACATCACTCCTAAAGCAAGGCATGACCTACCGCTTTACACATAACAGTCTCCTCCTCACTTCTTGAATTTCACAAGAATCTGAAGACCTTACTTTTCAAGTAGTCCCGCTAGGGCCTAGGTGTGCCCAGACTCTCACCTGCTCAGCACCAGGATACCCTACCGGGTGATGGTGCGCTCTACAAATCTGCGTAACATAGGTCAGGTTAATGCTTCAAGTAAGCAATATCCAAATAAGAGCCCCCAGCAGAGGTACACAGAACCATGCCAAGCTCTGATCTAGGGGGTTCTCAAACAGTGCCCCATTGCACAGCAGAGGAGCAAAGGTGTTACAGGGACCATCATCATTAATACATATTACCCCATATAATAGGAACGTACAACAATTACAGAGCAACAGAGAAAAAAAGTACTCTAGTAAGAAAGTCAAAATAAAATATCACACCACAAAGAATCGAGAATCCACTTGAATAACATCAAGATTATAATAAAGTTTCAGATTGCGTTCAGACAATGATACATCGAATCCACATATTCAGTTTAGGTGCATTTATTAGTTCCAATCACAGAAATGTTTTCTGAGGAATACAAGGAGAGACAGCCGACACGCGTTTCGCCCCTTGTGGTGTGTTCACCTGGGGCTTTTTCAAGGCATTACGTTGTTCATCAAACAAGTTCATTTTTAAATGCAGATATTCTGGTTTGTAATACGAAAGTCCTAGGTTTAATCCTGTGATAAATTTCACGGCGTTCTAGGCGGGCTAGATATGGAGAAAAAAAAAAGTCCTAGCTCTTGTGAAAGCTACAGTGATCATCTTCCGGTAAGCATGCACAATTTTCTCTTATTAAAAGCAAATTTAGTTTGAGACAGCACATAGACCCTAGGCAGTATTTAAATTCCCAAATCACCTAACCGTTCAAACCTATCCTGTCACCTACTCTCTGCCATAATTCTAGGTTTACTGGAACCCGGCTCCTGTGCACCATCATTTAATGAGACTTTCCAAACTCGCTTGTTGCCATTTCGACCTAAACTAATATTTCAACCCCACAGAATGTGAAGGCCCCTCTGAATTTTCACTTTAAATACCTTTTTAAAAGAAATTTGAATGGCCACCTCAATCACAAAAAAACATGAAGTTCTAGTGGACTGGTAATCTGATAGTGGGGAGGGGTACAAAGTCACATTTGACGCCCTTGTTCAGTTGTAATCTCTGTACGTTTTCCCTTTGTTAGAGACCGTGAGACCTGGCACCTGTTTTATCTAAACAACAAACTGCCAACAAGGCTGTGCCTCTTAAACTATTAAACCTATTGTGAATTTAGGCCTCTTGGGAAAAAAATACCGAACTGGCAACTTAGCTCTCTGTGACAAGAAGAAATAAACGAATCAAAGTGACGAGCATAAAGACACCTTTAAATCACAAAGCCTCCACAATGAATCCGACACAACTCTAACCAAAAAGCAACACCCACTGTTTTAGTGTCAAATGAAGCAGCGGACCAAAACTCAAAATTAATTCTTAGGACACCTACAGCATTCATCCTACTTCCCTCAGGCAAGGGGGGAACTGGATGTGAAGACTTCTGGAGGCGCCACCAGCCCTATCCTTTTTTTGGAATTATAGCTGTTCCGTTATGATGTTCTTCCATGCTTGCACATAAGTAGAATCTTCCTGCATCTAGCTTTCATATAGGATGTATAACATCTGAGGAGGGTGTATCTTGAGCAAACTTTGAAAGATGCATTCAGCTTCATTTTATCTCAGGAAGGTCTCATGCCTTCGCCCGCCACCAGGGTCTGCAAACTAAATCACAGGAATCATAAGAAGAATGTTTAGTAGGGCCTGGGAGGATTCTGCACAAAACATACAAAGAATAACGACGGAGTCAACAATTACGTCGTCGTAGATTAATGTTACGACCAATGACACAGCTAATTTATGTTATCAAATACAGCCAGACCTAAAAACATCCTAAGCAGTTCTGAAACCAATGTATATGCTTAGAGTATGTGCAGAGCAATACTGCTGTAACTTCAATTTTTGCTGTTCTTTTTCCACATTGTCTTGTGACCAAGATGCCCTTCAATCAGCTGAGAGTCTGAGGACAACATGCTTACTCGGCGTTTACAAAGCTCGTGATCAACGATTACACAGCTGTGGTAGGAGGAAGACTGGAAGATGTTCTACATTCAGCAGATCGGTCAAATATTTCTACTTTTCCAGATTTTATCTTAAACCAAATAAACATGTATCTGAATGTGTTGTGCAAAAGCTTTGAACTGCACAAAATCGGAGCCTCTAGTCTTTACATAAGATAGCAATTTTCAATGCTTTAAGTGTATAGGAAAACAGAGATTTTATTAAAACCACATTTTGATTTGAGTATTGCAATATGTACACACATTGTGCATGTGGTTAGGATAGCAGCCATTGTGCAATACTCCCTTCTGGGGTCAAAAGAACTGAAATGCATGTTCAGCAGTGCTTAATTTGTGCTTGCTGTTCCCGGTGCTGAGCACCGGCACTTATTTTTGAGGGCCGCGGCCTATTCTTATGCCTCTTCTTATGCCTCAAGCATTTCCTGCGAGACACATATGGGAAAGACGGAAGAAGGAAAAACTAAAAAGCGTCATAAAGGGAGAAAGTAGAAAGTTGCACGATGAGCTGAAGGGGCAGGAGTGGCCATAAATGAATTTAAGAGGCCCGAGATGGCTTCAGGATTACGCTGCCTCAGTATTCAGTGCTGGCAGATTTAATTACAGCAGTCTCGTGTTTAAGAGAAGGGCTTTGAGCACCGGCACCTCTTTATTTACAAATTAAGCACTGATCTTCAGTGTAGTTAAGGGGAGGAAACGCCGCACATTTCATGTGATTTGTGGATTTCCCATGGGAGTATAAAGATATGTGTTATCCTTGTGTAATTTCCCACTTGGCTAAACTTACACGAGTAGGTTTTGGTCTGCAGACTTCTACTAGATATCTACGATTGTTGTAGACCTCAGTTGTACTCCTGGAGGATACTTTGTGAATTCCATATTAATCAGACATCGACTCCAAACATAAAAACAATCCCGGAAAACACCAAATTTGGAAACGTGTACATCTGTGGACCAGGCAGAGTTTTCAGGAATCCCTCTATCCTGGCTATGGGGTGCCACAATCATACATGTGGTTGGTGTCCGGGCAGCTGACTCCCCACATGTCTAGGGAGTTGGTCCTCATTTTAAGAGATTCTTGAAGTTTGAGTGAGTGACTTGGAAGGGCACAGCAGGCACTAGCATCATAAAGTTGCCAACGAGTTTTTCTGTTGGGGATGGGGGTGTATTTTAACCAACAACTGTCTTTGGAGAGGAGAGGAATCCTGACATCTTTGTGAGGAGCAGTGCAGGTTCAGGATGGACCATCCCTATATATCCTTCAGCAAGGAATTAGCAGGAATTTGGAAATATGATAAGTAGGGTGGACGACAAGAGCCCATAAATTTACCTGAGATGGCGTATGATGGGCTGATGTTGGCCTGGGTGCAGAACCATCACAATAGGAAAGGAAGTTTAATTCATCTACGCCCGTGCTTTTCAAGGCCCACTAACAAGATCAAAATAGCTCACCTATGCAGAAGTGAAGGAACTTTATTAAAATCACATATGAAATGCTTCTAGGTCGTGCCCTTGACGTTTTCACATTGACTGGGTGGAGAGATGTTTTTCTAGCATCAGGTGTTGAGAATCTGTGTACTCTATCACATTTCTGAGAGGTTCCTTCCCACTGGGCTGAAATTCAAGATTACTCCCTAGCCATGGTGCACACACTTCTGAAGCAACAGCATTTTCATTTTTTGGTTGGCGCTCTGAGCTGGTGTAGAATGTCGGACTCGTGGAAAGGAGCACAGTACAGAATAGGGTCAAAGTGTATTAAGGGTGTATCAGAGGATAGGTGCATGAGGGAAAGCCAGTTTATTGAGTAGTGTGCATAAGCCCACACTTATGAAAAAAAGGAAAAACTAAGTCTCAGAATGTAAAAAAAAGTGCTGGCTAGGCGCCACGTCTGAATGAAGCCATCATATCAGACGCTTGGCAACTTGGCAGCCATGGACATTGAAGAGAAGAGATATGCAAGTGCATGGAAGAGAGATAAAGGTGCATAGGGGAGGATGAGGGTTAGGAGAATATGGGCTGGGCTCAGAGAAGCAAAGGACATGAGGGGTGGGTTTGAATAATACAGTAAATAGTAGCTTCTCCTGCACAGCCGACTGCGTAAAATGAGTTTGCAGGAGACACCAAATTCTAGATCTCGGACCTCACAAATGTATGTGAACGCCCAGCCTGGAGGCCCACCTGCCAGGATCTGGTTTGCAGCACTACCTAGTCTTGAGTCTCCTTGTAAAAAACAGCAAGACCGTTTAGAGGAAGAGTACACTAGGCAACATCCACATTTTGTTTAGTAGACCAGAGCAAAAAAAAAAAAACACAGAAAGCCTGGTGTCAAGTGGGCGATGCGATACGGCTAGGCACCACCCACAGATCAGTGTTCCCTTACCATGGTGGGCATTCATTCTACGGAGGGGAATAGAGGTGTCAGATACACACCGGTCTTTAGGCCAAGAATTCGTACATTGTGTGAGGTCACGGATTCAATTAATCAAAGCCCCCTTAAACATCTTCAATCACTGTTCTAGCATTGCCAGATTGAAACTGAACTGTGGATACTTAAGCACGCCATGGATCCTCCACTGAGATTGTCCCTGGGCCGTCTGGTCTCACTCTAGCCATCATCGCAGCAACTACAACCGAGCTGACCTGCCAAATACCTTCTCAGACCTCTGTTGACAGTAAATCCCCTACTGCAAGTGTGTCAATCACGAAGAAGCGCTCACAGTCATTCCTTAAGCTGCCAGTTGTTTACCCCAAACAGACAGAGTGCCTCCTGTTTGCAGATAAAAGCAGGTGACGTGACACATCAGCAAGACGGGCAATGCCACTCCCTCGCCGCAGAGGCATGCAGCGGTGCAGAGCGTTGCCTCAATCCAAGCCTGCACCTCTGTATAGAGAGACGTCTGACGAAGAGAGAGTGCAGCCACACCCCGGGATGGAACAGAACACAGAGGTGTTCAGAGCTCCTTCCCTTCCAGGGGCCGGAAACTGTGTGTAAACACACAAACCGCCTATTAGAGAGGATTCTTCTGGTGTGCAGAGGCGGATTCTCCATCGTGGAGGCATGAAGTGGCGTGCAGTGATAGGTTCCCAACCAGAAAGACATGCAGTGCAACCCTCCAGGGGTGGGCCGTGCAGCTGTGAACACTGCCATGTCTCCTTTGGAAACAGTCAGTGGTATCTGGAGAACAATCCCATACCAGAAAGGCATTCTCATTGACCTATGAAACTCTGGCCACTGGCATCGCTTTCAGGACCGGTTGTATAGTTTACAAGGCAGTCACTTTGGTCAGCCCACCTTATTTGGCAATCATGGTCAAGAACTATGGTGGGATAAGAAGCTTGCGAAGCAACAGTAGCGCCATGTTGGGGACCAGAAAACGCAGGAAGACAAGGCATCAGGCCTTCTCTCATTGTGTACCTATGCAGTGGAACACAAACCCCCATCTGGATGGAGCTGGTCACTCTATCCTGAATTAAGAGCTCCCCCCTTCACCCACTCCAACACCTATCTTCCCTTTTCCCAACCCACTTGGCACCCCCTCTCTGCTCTGCTGTTTTTTCCTCATGATCCAACACCGAGTCCGCGTTCCGCCTCCTGCCAGTGAACCCAAATGACACTCACCTACTGGGGTTTACATTTTGGGGGCAATTATTTGTAGATCTCTACATGCCTGTGGAGTGCTCCATTGTGTGCTCTGTTTTTGAGACTTTTAGTAGGTTCCTAGAATGAGCAGCGAAGGATGTGGCGGCCACGGACGGGGTGGTGCATCATTTGGATGACTTCCTGTTTATATAACCTTCATGCTCCACAGACTGCGAGAAGGCCCTGCTGGCTTTCCAAAAGCTGGCTCAAGCCCTGGGGGTGCCGTTGGCAGCAGACAAGACAGAGAGCCCCTCAACGTGTATTAACCTTTCTGGATATTGAAACTTTCTCAGTGGCCGGCATGTGTAGGCTCCCTAAAGGTCATAGCATTCAAGGCCTCCATTGTGGCTTGTTTTGCAATCAGGAAGGTCATATTCTGTCAGTTGCAGGTGCTGGTGGGGCAGTTGAATTTTGCCTTGAGGGTGATACCCACAGGGAGGGCCTTTTCTAAGAATATCGCAAGGGCTATGGCAGGCCTTCAGGCCAAGCATCACCACATCAGGCTGGCTTCCAAGGTCAGGGAGGATTTTATTACTTGGAAGAGTTTCCTAACCACCTTCAATGGCACCCATTTATGGCAGCGACCGCCACGGTTAAGCAACAAGCTGGCTCTGTTCACAGACAATGCCAGCAGCGTGGGTTTCGGTGCAATCTTTGGCACAAAGTGGTGCATGCAGCATTGGCTAAGGGAATGGGTGGCCTCTGGGCTCACCCATAATATTACCTTTTTATATCTGTTTCCCATCATAGTAGCCCTGCAGATCTGGGAGACGTGTTGCCAACAGCAGGATTGTGTTCTGGTCAGACAGCAAGTCGGCAGTCATGGCTAGAAAACAACCAGAGTTCGAAAGGCCCATTTGTGCACGTTTGTGCTTAAGGCCTTTATTCACAGTTGTTTGGTGCATAATGTGTTCTTCTCGGCAAAGCATGTCCTAGGGGTAGATAATGCAGTGGTTGACGCCTTGTCTCATTCTAAGTTAACAGAGTTCAGAGCATTGTGGCTGCAAGTGGACGAGAAGATGGCAGTCCTTCCACTGGAGTTATGGAAGCTTGGTACCCCATCGCCCCCGACCTGATCGCAGCATCCCTGGCACCTAAGACCAAACGTATGTATGAATCAGCTGGAAAGGTATATGACGCTTCCTTTGATTCTCCCGTCGTGGTGGAGCTTTTTCTCGTGGAGGGTGTTATAAAGTTCCCGGTGAGGCAAAGAGTGTGGCAAGTCATTGCACCTAGTATGGAGGCAGCTGTCAGCAACTGCCTTCTGCGCTGGGCTAAAGGGGGTGATGGACCCGACCAAGGATCCTATGGTGAGGAGGGCTATCATGGGTCAGGAGCGCATGACCCCCCTTAAGGAAGATGTCGGGAGGCCCACTGACGTAGCGAGGCTAGAATGCTTTTATAGGCATTTAGAATCTCTGAGCTGGTAGCATCCTCCAAGACTGGGCAGGGCACTGGGATGAAATTGGTTGACATCTTCCTGACGAACAGTTATCTTCGGGTGAATGTCAGGATGCCGAAGACAGACCCATGGAGGAAAGATGTGTGGGTGGGTAAGTTTTGCCCCAGGGGCCCCCTATTGTCTTGTGACCCTGGCTCGGGAGTTCCTCTGTGTGCGCCCTGAGGAGGGATGTTTCAAGTTGTTAGAACATGTAGAGGGGTCTCCGCTTCCAGTTTACACACGTACATAAAAGTGCCCTGGCTCTTTTGGGCAAGGAGGCTTTGGGATTTAGTTCACACTTTCCGCATTGCCGCAGCCACCATGGCCGCAGCTCTGGGTCTATCAGGGGATGACATCAAGGGGGCTGGCAGGTGGAAGTCGAGGTGCTACGAACACTACATGCACCCTCATCTGGTTTAGGCTCCTCTGTGATCCGGTTTATGTTCCTTCTATTTCCAGCCGTCAGACATGGTGCAATTCGAGTGTGCTGGCATGGACATTCCTTCATTCGAAGAGCGGCTCAATATTTCATTGACTCCGATCTGGAGAGGGCCCAGCTGGATGCATATCTCAAGCATCATTGTGTAGGTACTGGAGGCATTTAGTTGGGGGGGACTTATTTCACTATCTTTCAAAGGCTTTGGAGGAAGGTGTGGTGCCACCCCCTGATGACATTGTCATAGGCGAGGGGTTAGGGAGGCTCTCTTTTCCACCCTGTCAAGGGTGCAGAATTGGCTGCCGGCAGCAGCCATACTGTGGTCAGAGGTAATCCCGCAGCTGGTGTGGTCCAAGGGGGGTGCCCACCCGGCAATTAATACCTGAGGATGCTGAATCGTTCATTAGAACAAATGATGGCAGGTTCGTCGATGGGCACTGTGAAGCACAACTGATCCAGGTAGCCAGGCCCGAGTTATTTCACTGTCATGGCATGCATTTATCCATCAGGGGCCAACAGTTGTTCTTCCAAACCATTGAATGCCCTGGTAGTGGTGCATGTTGAGGCCTGCTGGCACAATGCGCACTGCAAGCTTTAGTGGCAAGAGACTATCTGCTATCTGGTTTTGTTCACAATGTTTGTCTCCACGATTGATCCAACTATCTGCTGGCTGCTATCTTTGTAAATTTGTAAATGATTGAAGTCATACCTTTGATACCTTATGTGACTGTCTGTTGAATTCTGCTGTTCCTTGTGAGGGGTCTTTGGGTTGATTGCAAGTGTCATATGACATATGATGTTTTAATGTGTTTTACTTGAATATAAAAGGGCTGCATGTGGGTGATCCACTTACATAAAGCTGTTATGATTCTTTTGCTGAGGGGGAGGCGAGTTGCACGTTGGGCGCACACTAAATGCTTGGAGTTAAAACCTATCACTGCTACAGAAATAATGGAAAATACATTGCGTTCTAAAGAAACCCCGCACCAGTCAGGCCAATAGGAATGAGGAGATGTTAGCCTATTATTATGTTTAAAATCCTCCAACGTAATTCATCTTTGCAGTTATTCTTGCGCTGTATGACTCCTCTTCAATAACTTTGAGGCCTAGGTCTGAGTCTGGGGCCTAGGACTAAACTGAACGGCGACATTGGCAACTGCTGCCTTCTAGATAACTGTTGCCGCCATAAGGTGAAACGCAAGTACACACTAGTCTCCTGTCTGCAACAAAACAGACACAAACCCCAGTCAGTATAAAACAACTGGTCTTAGAGGATGGGCTATGGGCTGAGTCTCCGATTACAAAATTCGGGGTACCGGCATCTCTACACAAAATGTCAGGAGAGGCCATCCTGCAGCGCTTAGTCTCACAATTCTAACATAATATTGGATTGGGGACTAAAATGCAGGGAGCCTTGAGCATTATATACATAATCCTTGAGATTCCTTTTGTTCATGAAGGGAGGGGTGCTATTTTACTAGTATTCTGAAACAAGAAATCCAAATCAAAGTCAATAATTCAATTGTATGATGTAGGTGGTTCGCTGCATCACAAAATAGGGACAACAATGGCATTTGAGCTTTGTGAACCAGATATAAATGTATGCAGAACCAAAGTTGTGCTTAAATGAACTACATTTTTCATACTAAAGGCAATATATTCCATGCTTAAGCCTTCTCATTGAATGTCAGTGGTTTTAAAGCTCACATTTCGAAGAAAAGAGGTCTAAGCTGCAGTATGTTGCCAGGATTCCCCCTGCTGAATTCATTTGCACAATTAGCTTTCCTAAACAAATAAAATAGTTCAAAGTATTTGCCTTTCTTTCAGTGCTGGTTAAAAAAAAAAAAAAGCTTTCCCGATGGCAGTGCTGCTCTTAAAACATGAATCAGCCCACTCGACAAGTTCCCTTTTGCAGTCCCACCCCTGGTGCAAGCATCCATCAAAGAATCCACAGCAGTGTGTGAAAATAAACACTGTAAACACAGACCCGGTCAGCAAAGGTTAAACAGTCACAGATTGCACTTTTTTTTTCTTTCTTTACATATATATTGTTAAATCTATTCTACAGCGTCAACGTACAAGAAAAGCACATTTAAGAATTTCCTTTTATATGCTTACCATGTGCTTTGCATTTAAAATATAACAATGCACATTGTTTCATAAGAAACATTATAAATATTAGCACTTTATCCCCAATAAAAACACACATTTCTCAAAACAACAACAGACATACCTGCAGTATAAGACAAACAATTAATATTACATGGATGGGGCTCAAATTCACCAAATCTTTTTAAAGTATTACCATCAATGAATACATTTTGTAATACAAAAAATACATGATCAGTAAATTGCAATATGGTCTGATATTGTGATATTGGGGCTCAGACAACATTTGTAAAAGACCCAGCCTTCAGCCTCGTGGATTGTACCGGTTACAAGAACCTCTTAATGGCAATACAGAACCATATCACACACATCCATAATGGTACGTTCTCTCGTCCTAGTTCGTTCTCTCTCTCTTTCTCGAGCAAAGAGGTTCAAACAGTGGAGACCATAGAAATACATGAATTTGCAGCAGTAACATTAGTAAGATGAGCCACAAAGTGAGGAAAGCAGGGTATTGGCAAGGAGCATATCCTCTATCGGGTTCGGTAATGACAAATACAGCATTCGGACTGCTACACAAAATGGTTATCCTTACTTAACATTACTTGTAATGTTGCTTTACCCTACAAATGTTCACAGAGTTGCAGTATCAGGTGTGATCCTATGCACATAATTAGGGAGCTAAGCGTTTGACAACTTCACAGAAATGAGCAACTATTATGGTTATGGAACCAGGGTCCCTCAAAGGACACCGAGTAAACGACTCAGTATTCACATTAGAAATACTTCTTGGTTTTAAACCTTTGAGGGTATGAAGGAAAGTGGATTATTGTTTGGACGGGTTGATAACCCAACTCATACACTAATCACAACCTCTATCAGGGGGAGCCCTCGAAGTCACTAAATTAAACTGAGTGCAACCCTCTGGTAGCTAAGGCACAGGGCAGATAGGCTTTAAACGGGAAAATGTGAAGAGTATTTGCGAAGTACCAAAACAGTAGTAAAGTAAACAAAAATATATAAATCAAAACAAAAGAGTACCATGTACTAAACGAAATGACACTGTAATGACAGAAGCCCAATAAGGGAAAATGAAGACGTGATTTCTTTAAGTTTTAAGTAGGAATAGCACCAACGAGCATAAAGTACCAATGATAGTCAATGGTTGCAGTAGACCAGGACCTAGGAACAATTTGATGCTGACCTCGAAGGAGCGCAGGTCAGATATACCAACCAGGTTCACACTGATTAAAGATTTTACCTTCTGACTTAAGTCCTTCAAGTCCCAATCCACCACAAGTACACTTCTAAAGCCCCCAGGATCTCAGGGCAGGATCCTAAGAGTTTTACACAGGGTCAGGTAGGGGCCAAACAGCAGGGTCCAGGTCCATTTGCCACTGGTCAGCTGAGAAATGGCAGGAAAGGTCTCTTGTAGCTTGAGCAGGAGGACAGCATTAATACTCATGGAGTCAACTTGTTTGACCTGTGCACAAGAAATAGCAGGCCTTGCCCTTAGGGCTCTTCTCAGGTCACAGACAGCAGGATCAGTAAACGTCTGATCTTCCTCAGGTCCAGGAGTGTTCTGAAGTGGGTGCCTGGAGGTGCCATATTTATGCTTGGCACTAGCTAGTGAATTGGAATGACTCCTTGGCATGCCGTAACCAAAGTGGTAAAAGACTCCAGGCCAACCACTACCCACTTTGAAGACTTTCCCCATCTTGAAAATTCCCAGTTGCATTAAAATTGGGATCTGAGGGATGGGGATGTCTGTGGGAAGTGTTTTATGGCAATCCTCGTGTCTTCCCACATCTAACACTAAAATCCATTTCGAAGTAGCCATGGTTCACTCCCAATAAACTCAGAGAAAGAAGTCTACTATAATAAAGCAGGGTTTTCCAGCAACCAAACAGTGGATGAACAAGAATTGTTTTTGCATCCTGTTTCCCTTCCATTCAAGTGTGCCCTGAAAGTTACATGTAAACACAGTAGACATTCAAGCAGGAATTGACACTTTAATGAATGAAAGGATAGTCACAGCCTCCCTTGCATATTGGGACAGGTTCCAAGGGGTCATCTCAGCCCATTCAGGTGAGCCTATTTTTTGCTCCTGGGAGGCACTTCACATTGTCTTCACACTGATTCAAATGTTAATTACTGGCTGTCAGAAGTGGTGGAGCAAATGCTAAGTTAGCCTCAAGAAACTTTAGGAAGTGAAAAGATAACTTTCTAAAAGTTGCTTTTTCTTAATATTTATTGAGAATCTGACTTCACCATGGAGTTGCATTTTAAAATGCTTGCGTATTTACTAGCTGTTTCCTAACCAGAACTAGCATTATTTAATGTTGTAATGTAACCCAGTGTTTACCTATAAAAACTACCATCCTTGCTACAGTAAAAACAGCTTAAGTGCTAGTCACCGTAAGGACACATTAACATTAAATTTCTATATATACCACTTTTAAATACCATGGATCCTGCCTTGTGGGCAGCAAGGCCTATATAGGAGTGGCTTAGCCTTATTTTAACGGGTTGCAATTCCAGTTGTTTCACTGTTACAGTCAGGTTACACTGGTAGGCCTGAAACCATGTTTGCATGACCACTGTCGCGAATGGCACAATAGGTACTGCAGTCCACCGGTGGCACTTAAATTAAAGGTCCTGGTTACATCTGTGCCAGATACCAGGGACATGGACATAAGTTAAACATACCCATGAGGAATATGCCAATTCAACCATGTTTATTGGGGGAGCACAGGTACTTAGCTACTGGTAAGTACGGGTAAGGTGCACAGAGTTCCAAAGCTAGCAAAAAAATAGTGTCTAGTAAAAAGCAAAAAAATATAAGTGACTGTGCAGAAAAAGCAGATGTCCTACGCAGTCTACATGTCAGTGTTCTTTTCCATGAAAATGGATATCCAAATTGGCTGCCACACTGGACACGTTAGACCTATACCAGCTGTAATCAAGAGAAAGTTCCAATTGCACCGCCTTTCACAGACCGAGAAAGACCCATTCTGTTTTTCTGCAACTTAATACAAGTATAAATTAGTCTGAATAATAATAAACATATATAATGTAATACAGGGTGTAAGTGGGTTCCTATCTAGCTTGTATGATATTCATAATATGCATACAGCCTCTTGCATGGGTATTACAATAGGACCAAAGCACAGGCAAATTGTAGGCCATTGACATATAAGTCGGGCAACCTGTAGCTCACACTGTATGAGAGGCTGCTGCCTCAACTCAAACAGAACAAAGCTAGAGGTTCAGGTTCTAGGAGAGCCCAAATTGCTGCCTCTTAAGCCTTGAAACTTGGGACTTCCCAGGCCCAGTGATAGAAAACAGGACACTTGTGAAATTCGGCTGTACATCCCAAAGATGAAAAATTATGTATATGGCAAACATGAAATTACAAGCTGTGACTACGATATAATATTTTTATTATGTTTGTGTTGGTTGTACATGCTGTATTTTAAAATGATTTACGTATTGTGTACTTTATTAAGGTTTTCATTAAACTATCAACTAATGTATTACTTAAAGTTACATTGACAGTTTTATTTGACATTGATCACTCTATCGCATGCCAGACAATGCCATTTTCAAGAGCATCAGTGTACACCCATATTTGCTTCACTACCTCACGCCAACCACCTAGTTGAGTTTACAATGTCCTAGTGATCACACACACCACTAAAACACTGTGTACTTGCGATCACTCAGAAGCTGACCAACAGGATGCACATATTTGACAACGGGCCGAGCAGAAATGTACACATGATCACCTGAAACCAGTAAGAAATCACCCCACTCTGGGTTAAATATAAGGTTATTAGCTCTTTACATTAAACTTAATTACCAACTAGAGAAAGTGGTCTGGTTAATAAGCTAAACCTGTAATTTGCAATTACACACCTGATCAACAAATGTTTCCATTGCTATATCACCACAAAGGCAAGTTAAAAGTCCAAAGCCTGCACCTCTTCCAATACCGTAATATCAGACTATAATAAGGATCATCATCACATACTGATAAGATGATTCTATCAGGGTGGAATCAACCTCAGTGAGAGACAGTTCTTGATAAATAATACTGGATGCTATCGGGATCCAGGGAGGGATGCGGGTGCCTATGATGAAACATGCCACAAAAGTGTGGCCGAGACTTCCTCATCCAATTTATACCCTCTATTGTGTAGTTGATCAGTTGTTCCAGGACTGTTGAAAAAAATTAAGCACCATTGCACCTTTTTGTTGTCTCATGTAAACAAATGCTTTGAAACAGTTTAAACACAAAGGGGCTCATTGGGAGAGTGGGTTCCATGGCAGTGGATATTTTCTCATACCTCCAGCTAGCAGTCTCTGATGAAGTATTCCTATTAGAAACCTGGTCTAGTAGAGATTATACATTCACAACTACCTTTACAAAACTGCGGAATGATCTGTTGCAAAAACTGTGCGAGAAGAAAGGGAAAGGTGACAGCAGGGGTGGATGTTTAATCATATATTCATGATTTCAAAAAGAACGCTCAAGAAGCGTGACGCTGGTGTAATTGTTTTTCATGGTTTAGCTGGCGCACATAGGACTTAAGATCATACATATGCTGTTTGCTTTGGAAATGGTGAGCAGGAGTCCAAGCGGCTAGTTAGGAGAATGAAACAAAGGGTAAAGAAGGAGTTTGGATCTGATTTCTGCATTAGAACAAAGCTGATTTTGTTCATTCATTCAGAGATTTTTTTCCTAAGTATTGTTGAAGATGCAAAAGACACCCAGCTCATAATCTGAAAGTGCACAGGCAACATCAGAAAAACTAATTTGACCATGGTCCTTAAAATGACCAGATGACAAAGCAGGTTTAGCTGTAGAGATCAAGATCAAGTTATTATATATATTTTTTGCAGTTTTATATAGTGCGAACTCGACGCAAAGGTATTGGAGCGCTTTGCATGAGCACCAGTTACATTACACAAGGACACATTCATTTTTGGTAGGCTTGGGGAGATTAAGTGATTTGCCCAGAATCACAAGATGTTGAGCCGACGCCAGACTCGAACCTGACTCCCCAACTCCAAAGTCTGCAGTTCTGGCCATTAAGCCACATCCTCTCCCTAATGTGAATGTGATGCGTCACTTGCATCCATGTGCAAAGTAAGCCTGAAGTTGTAGAAGAGTGTGACAAGAAACTAGTGGCGCACTTTAAGAGAACAGGCGAGAGTTAGGATTTATGGAAACATTGACTAGGGGCAATGAGGTTTAAATTTTTGTAGGACAAAATAAAGTTCACCAAGTTTAGTTTCACAAACTACTACTCTACTAGTGATCCTTTAGGTGGAGATGTTGGGTTGATAGTGCCTAAAGAGGCAGAAGAGAAGTCTAGGAGGACTGGATCTTCCTTGTTGCCAGCTGTAGGAGCTATTCTCCAAGACAGGAGAAGTATAGTTGGTTCTGTACCTTTTCAGAAAACTGGATGGAGGGTATGAAGGGTATCAGAGCGATGGAGCAGATACAAAAAATGTGGAGTCAAATGTGTTTTGGGCAGGAATGAGTCACGGGATTTTTAAAGGGATCTGGAATGGGCCCAGCACGTAGATAATGATGATGTGGAGGACAGACTGACTTTGGGCATTCAGTCCTCTTAAATACAGCCACAGACCATGGATCGAAGCGGCAGAGGCTGTTCGTTTCAGAGCTGGGTGGTATAGGGAATTATGGAAGAGAATGAGTAGTAGCGAAACAGCTATCCGTTTGGTAGAGGTTGTTTTGGGCTGGCCTGCTTTCTAGAGATTATTATTTTACTCACTGTATTCTGCAAAGCTCCTACAAAGTGGAATAAACAGCTGATGCCATGCAAAGGAAAATGGCTGCCCGATGCAGCAGCTGCATGCAGGAGGTATTTTACCATGTTTGGGGTCACCAAGTTTTGGTTTTCCCAGCCAGAAATGTTAGTAAGCTAAAGCTCGTCTTCTGGAGTACTCAAATTGCATTTTTAGCTAAAAATGCATTCATTACATTCTCTAGCATAAAGCACTGCATTCTGAAACACGCATTGCTCAATAAAACAAGCACAACTGGTTACCACATGAAACACGGCGGGAGACCTACCCAGTAGTGATCCGGGACTTTTGTGACCTTCACCCGCCTGAGATCTGTGGCATACTTCTGCTTCATTACAGAGTTGCCAAGAGTGCTTCAAAACTTCGGCTCAAGTCCTCAATTTACACGACCCTCGCCAACCCCGATTGAGGTGCAAACAGCAATTTGTGCCAGAATCGCGATTTTGACTGGTGCACACAGTAGCAAACCAATGAATTGTCTGCACACGCAATTTTCTCAAGGTAAAACCTGGCAAAAATTGCGAGTAAACTGAGCGCATTCCTCTTTTGCGAACCTCAGAACAGGAAGAAACAAACAATATGACCGAGTTATCCTGATAAGGGTGACTGGAAGTCACTAAGGTGATGTAATTGTGCACCTGAATAAATATAGCGCCTAGTGTTATCATTAGTGAACAGATGAACAATTACCACCTGGGCACACGGAAGGGGATTGAGCCCCTAAGCATTCGAGCATTTGAACAACACAATCACTACACATACATCCATGAAGCACACTTTTTTTTTTTTTTAAACTGTTTTACACTATCTCGAGTTTGAAGTGTCTGGTGATATGGAATGTGCTCCCATCAGTCGTGTTCTAGATTTGTGATGGAAGGTTGGGGGATCTCGAATGTCGCTCTCAACATACCCTCTTGAGGGTAACCCACCTCAAACGATCTGTAAAGAGGTTAACAGTAGGTAGCACTGACTGTACGTTGTATTGGACAGAGTAAAGGAGATAAGAAGGAGTCCGACTTGCATGGACCTTCGGATGCTCACAGATGCTCAGTACTGAATAGTGCCTCTCTTTTCTACACTGGCACCAATGCTGGCAACAAATCGCCTGTATGAGGGACCACCTACAAGAAGCACTCATTCAAAGAAATCCCAAAGACACCACTTTAATGTAGCAGCATCTCTCCAAGCAACTATCTTAGTAGAGAGAGAAAAAAAATCTACTACATGATTACATGTGAGCGAACATACAGAATTGTGATGATTGCGTAGCAAGCCTATTGCTGTTCACCAACTTTGACCACACCCAGCACAGCAAACACTCTACCTACCGCTGAGCATTACCTGCCACCCATCAAGTTGGTCCAGAGTTGTCAAAGAAATGTTCCTAAACCATGCTTGATGTTGTCCTGACCTGTCCAGGATGTGCAGAGATCCAACAGCCAAATGCCTCGAAGACCCCAAGTTTCACAAAATAACCCAAAGAGGCCATAAATCCTACCAGGGGAAGGTTATGAGCATGCACCAAGGAAAAGCTGATGCCGGTGAGGGTACTGTAGCATACCTTGAGGGCACCTATTCATTCCCCCTTAATAAAATCTTTCAGAAGGGAGGGGTGGTGGGGTCTGCTGGGCAGCGGAGTGGGTGTGCTCCATCAGAACCCTAACGTGGCTCCAATTCCTGGCACCTTGGAAGGTAGCAGACCCACAGTTGATGAACACCAGCTCAGCTGGTGGGAAGTCCTGGCACCACACCTGCATTGCAGAGTTGGGAAGTAGCGTCTCCTTGGCTGCTCAAAACTGTGACCATGGCCCCTGCTTGGCTGCTAAGAAAATCAAAATAGTGTTGCTGGCCTCTCGTCTTATAGGCAAGCAGCTTCAGGTTAATGGCGGGAGGGCACTTGTGCAGCCCACAGCGGGACCTCTAAACCTGAGAAGGGGCAGTGGAGAAGATCCAGACAGCAAGTAAGGAACCTGACAAGTCTGTGCTGCTGAAGCTGCTAAATGGGGCTGTGACAAGGGGGAGAGATGGATTAAAGAAGCTGAAGGAGCACCAATAGCATGAGCAACTGTTTTGTAATAGCCGCAGTGGAGCAGGAAAAGTGACCTTAACCCACATGCTCCCCAGGTTCAGGCATACCGAGAGTTGCTGGTTCACACTTCTGCTAAGCAGCGAGATGCTAAACAAAGACTTAAATTCAAGAAAAAGAGGGACAGAGAATACTTCACCATGCCAAGGATAACCCTACGAATAGTGACAGCAGGTATGGCTGGAAAAGATGCATTTACTGATCCAGAGAGCGGTCCATTCTCTGGGGAACACTGTGCCTTGCAGTGCTTCAGGAGCTACAATGCACTAAGGAAGGCATAGCAGAGAGAATGGCCTCCACTGATGCTATGCTTCTGAATAAGGGAAGAGGCCTGATAAAGACAGAGGTGAGTCACTCACGACCTTACGAGTAGGGACCCAGTACTAGCGGTGAAGGTGGAGTCTTCAGATGAAGCAGAGAAAGCACACAGTGAGTTCCATGAAGGGGTGGTACAGACACTACTCTGGTGAAATCTCAAACTGAGTACTTTGAGAACACAACCTGTGTGGCTAATAGTAGTCTAAGGGGGTGGGAATCTCTAAGCGAGAAAGCTGAAACCCACCTCCAATTGTTCTGAGTTTATTGTTAATGGAGGAGATTCAGGTGGTGAACCCAGCTCAGCAAGTCATGATGTGCAGCATCTACAGGCTGCAGACAAAGAAGAGAGTGCAACAAGGAGATCAGAGGCATGGCCATTCCTGAGCTGGGCTCTCCCTCAGTGCGGGAGTTGGTCTTGAGGCCTTCAGCCATCCCCAACCGGACACATTCTCACTCTTAATCTTAGACAAACTGTGTAAAAACTCACCAACTCTTCCCCCATTTCCATGCTACATAATTGTTGTTCTGCAGTCAAAAATGGCCTTAAGCTCTCAGACATGATCACGCTCCATAACAGACATCTTGGAACTCAGACCTGGCTGAACGATACTGCAAACAATGTACTGCCTTGTTTACTGCCTCACCTCTACTCAATTTTGAGACAAAACTGGGAAAGTAAACATGGTGGGGGCCCAGCGCTCATCTATAAAAACTTACTTAACTGCAGGCTTCTTGCCTATACCCGCTTTCAATCCTTTGAGTGCTTATCCCTGGGAATCGCTTCTAACGTCAGGATGAACGTGATGTACTACCGATCGGTTGGATTCAACACCTTCATTGATTAATACATTGAATTCCTCATGCCTAATTAATCACCTCAGACAACATTATCTTTCTCAGTGACTTCAATCTTCAGCGGGGTTCCAAAGGTAGTCATTCTTTGAAAAACAATGCAGCTTTTCTTGATGACAACGACCTCCACCAACACTCCCAGAAACTTGCACACTGTAAGGGCTCCATTCTTGATTGATCAGCAAGTCGATCACCAACACAAATACCCTTGGACAGATGAAGAAAGAAAGAAAGAAATGAGCTTGGAGACATCAGTAAAATGTATACTGAAGCCATGGCTAAACTAGCCCTCTCAAACCTCACGGCTATAGTTTCTCAACTCGACATCAACGAGGCTTAGACAGATTCAACTCCTGCACAGAATCTTTGAAGGGGGAATTCGCACCCATCAAGTACAAATATAGCAGACCCAAACTTTCCCACCCTTTGCACTCTAAAGTACTTTATGAAGAACGGAAATGGAGAACGTTTGGAGACAAGGGCCCTCGTCGTTCAGCCTAACAAAACTAAGTTAAGCTGAAAAAAATCTACAAAGATCACATTTTTAAAGCCAAGGCAACACATATTAGATCCCTCCTGGACACAACTAAGAACAGAGCGAAAATAATATTTGAGGTAATCAAACAAGCCAACAACCCTTCCTTCTATTCCCTACTCAGTGCCACAGAGGCACTTCATAAAACCTTTGTAGAGTTTACCAAAAAAGCCAAAGACATTAACTTTTCCCTCCCAGTCACGCCTGATAACATATCCGAGGAGAAGGTATGCTTCAAGCATAGCTCCCTCTAAACTGCGCTCCTAGGCAGGTGCAAACACTTTCTCTGTACAGAGACACAGAAAAAGCCTGCATCACAAAGGATTCCTCTGCATTCAAAAAAGTGCTTCACTCGAGCCTTTTGACGTGCTGCCGCAGCGATGAAGCTGTGCTGATAAATGCATATTTAAAGATATGTTTTTCACTTTAGAAATGCTACTCAAGGAAGCACAAAATCCTGTAGTGAAGGGCAATCATGATCATGAAACGGCAGAAGAGCAGCCAAAAAGCTTTCACCGAAGCAGTGTCCCCAGTCTGCCACATACCGACACTCACAGGATGAAATGTGGCAGTTTCCAGACATTAGTATGATTTGAATGTTGGGGCAGGCATATAACACTCAAGTATCAGCCATCAGTGACTTTCCAAAGACTGAAACTTTATACCTACATAAGAGTCATCGGTTTTGGTCAGTGGTGGTTTGAAACTCACCAGCTGACAGAGCTGTGTCTCTTCACTGCTGAAAACCTCTCGTTTTAAACAGCAACAAGGATAATAAGTACATTGGTCCCGCATTTGTGAAAGTTGGAGCTATTGGTGTTGTATATGACAATGCCTTTTACCTATGTGTTTTGGTTTAGAGTGTAGTGGGTGTATGCCAGGTGCCACAGCAACCCTCCCAGGCCTGTCGCTGCAGGAGAGAGGACACAAGAAGGCCGCCGTCTTGGGAGTGTTTTTGCCTCATTCTTACAGCCTGGCTGTGATAGCCTAGAGATGCCTAGAGATGAAACCCTTTCTAGTGTGTTTACCTAAACTTTTATAGTACCAAACAAGACACAAAGAGGCACCTTCCTGGCATTTTGCCTGGAACATGAGGGAGTCAAAAGAGTTCGGAGCAAAGAAAAGGGGGCAGCCATATATTTCTGTGTTAAACTTTTAAAGTAATTATTCCTCTATATTGGCAATACCAGCCTAACTTTTAAAAACATTGACCGTAAACAAAGAGAATAACAGAAGAGGCAGCTTAACTGCAAATGAATTATTATGATTTTGTTAAGAACGGCACCTGCTTTGCAGTGCTATGAAATGGCAGAACTTGTTTCACCAAGCACTACATAAAAAAAAAAAATATATATATATATATTTTTTTTTTTTTTTTAAACACAAGTTATTCCTAGACTGCCCTAACACGTACCAGACAAAGAACCCTAGGGGAGAGGATGTGGTGTAAGGGCCAGAGCGGACTACTTTGGAGCTGGGGGGACATGGTTTGAGTCTCGGTGCCAGCTCAACATCCTGTGATTCTGGGTAAATCACATAATCTTCCCTGGCTACCGAAAATAAATGTGTTCTTGTGTAATGTAACCGGTGCTCATCTAAAGAGCTGTAATACTTTTGTATTGGGTTCGCACTATATAAAACTGCAAAAAAATAAATAAAAAAGGCCCAGGAATGAATGAAAGTGATGGCCGTGTTAAAAGCCCACAGAATAGATTGCAATATGTTGAGAAGAGCAGCGCCTGCAAGTTTCAGTGCTCAACCTAAAAATCGTACATAAGTTGCAGAGGCGCAAGGGTCCAGGACTACAGAGTACCCCTCTGGTGGCTTGTATGTTAAAACATGGTTCAAAACGCATCCAATTTTCACTGTTGCAGATATTCATAGTTGTGACTACAAAGAATAAATAAATAGATCTGTAAAATTAACCTCACAGCCTTACTACTTAAATAATTGCCTTTTCAGGGACTTCTACCCAAAGTAAGGTATAGATTACACAGGCGTGCCACATTCTTGTTTCCTTAGAGTTAGGGCCACAGAATTATGTGGCTACAGGGGACCACATTATGTGGCAGGATTGACTAAATTATGATCAGTTGTCCAGGCGTTCGCCGAATCCAGGCTTCACTATGGGATCTCACTCCCATCAGGCATTCACAAAGTCCACCTAGGACCGCTCAGAGTACATGCTGCAGCCTGCTTCGTGTCAGGACACCAGAAATTTGATCACATCACCCCCTATTCTGTGCTCCCTTCAAGAGTAGAGCTCAGTCTAAAACTGCCTGCACCACTCATAAAGCACTTCACTCCTCTTCACCCTTATACACCCTTACAGAGATAATGGAAATCTCAGGTGCCAACAGAGATACAGAGAAATGCTCAATAGCCCCTCCTCAAACCGCCAACCCTCAAACAAGAGCACCGCATGAACCAATCCTTTTACAGGCACACCACTAGAATCTGAAACTCCCTCCCTCCAAGTCTCGGCCTCAACTCGCTCGACGACTCCTAAATAGCACTCAAAGCTGTTCTCACTGAACACCACCTGGGTCAATCCAATTCACCCCCTCGCACACTTTCGGAAGGAATCTCTCTCCCCGTCCCCCGCACAAACTGTAGTGAAGATCACATGTTACAGTGTCCCCTTTGTATCATACCTCCCAGTGTTTCTTTGGTATGTTATGTATGTTAATTTGTTTGCGTACTGTCCACTTGTTCACAATTTGTCTCAGCTTTATTGAAAAGCACTCTGAGGCCTCAGCGCCAAGCCTACGCTACATAAAAAGGACAAAAATAAATGAATGTCACATCTAACATTAAGACCATGCCCGAGTACTTTTTTTCATCGAAAATATCTGAAGCACTATCATTAACAATAGCCACAATTATACTCTCACCATCAGGTTCTCATATTATTTGCTTTACTATCTTATATTCTGGCCAACTTTTCAATACTGTTAAAAAAAAAAAAAAAAAAAAAATACCCTAGAAAAACTGGGACCCCAAATTACACTAATCATTAAAAATGGAAAATGGTGCATCACCAGATCTGACGGACTTTTTTTCAAAACTGCTACGAGCATAGTTATTACAAACAAGGTTTAAGGGTAATTTAACAATATTTAAACAAGATGCATTGCGATTCAGGGGCACGTGGAAAGGTCAGACCCTGCTGAGGACACATTATTACTGTTCTGGAATATCTAGTTTCGCTGTTTACTGCAAAATAGCTCAGGTCAGTGGCAGAGGCAAAACCTGTACTTCCTTTCTTACAGGACTCTTACAGGAAAAGTCACTTAAGGAACAACCCTCGAGTGGTCAGTGCTACAATCTCTGAAATGCCACGAACAGCGCACGTACATTAAGCAGCCCTTCACCCCCTACTTCCTCACTGACATCCCATGTTTCAGCTCTACTCATACGCAGAAAGTAAAAACAAACATTGGCAAAGCCAATAGGTTTCCCCGATGCGAGATTGTTCGTTTTGTCAATGTTTTTTAGACATGCCGCACAGCAGCGTCGACACTTTTTGTAACAGGGCTTAAAGAGAAGGAAAAAAGAGCAAAGACGAGGCCAGCGCTGGCCGCACCATAGCGCTTGTTTTTTCTTTACTTGTTAAAAAGCAGTCCACGCAGATGTCCAACTTGTCAAAAAAACATTGACAACGGCAACAGATCTAGCACAGGCGAAATCTATTGGCTTTGCCAATGCTGGTTAGTAACTTTTGAATCAATTGAGCTCGAAACTATGTTTTTTGCCGAAACTTGCACATTAAGCAGAATGTGGTTTGAGGTGCAGTAACTTCTTAATTAACCAGTAAACGCAGCAGTTACAGAATCGCATAAACCTAGTGACCCCAATTACGGCTTTCCGGTATCTGGTAAAGTATTTTGACCTATAAAGCAAAGCTGGCTTGTATTTCGTAAATGGTGAACTGTCGCCAAAATCCATTTAGTAAATATAAGTGTGGAATTATTATGTAGCACCCAAGCTCGGCATTAGCAGTATCTAAGCGCTACCAAATTTGTCAGATAAAGGAACTAGGTGCTGGGGGAAAAATGGTTTGTCCAGGTTCATAAAATGTATTTAGTGGGGAGGTGAGGGTTCCGTGGGGGTGGGGGGAGATTAGGAAGGTGCTCGCCCGTTCCCATTGTTATATTTTACTATTGTTTTATTTATTGTTATTTATAGTGTGACTTTATTTCTCCTGGTTTCAGGGTGATGTGCCTATATGATACGTGGTGCCCAATCCCTCCACCTTTGCCGTTCCTAAGCACTGTGGTTAAAGTGTTATTAGTATCCTATGTATTAATACTAGGTTATGGACCTCTGAAGGATGAAATTGTCACTTGGCCTTCCACCTCGTGCGCTGTGGCACCAGCTGTCATCGGGGAACGCTTATGGGGCATTAATAGATGGGAAGCTTCATAATAAGGGTCACCCGCTTTCAAGATAATTTAGCCATCAGATCACACGCCAGGGACCAGCAAATTCTATTCTAAGAAAATATTTGTACTTTCTGCTTGTTTTGTGATGCCCTGCGCATCAATCCAAAGTCAAACAGCGACCAGGCTGAACAATAAGTTCTGAAACGGTGGCCCATTGTATCAGAGTGTCCCCTTTTGCTGCTGCTCAGAGCGCAGGGTTAGAGTCTGGGCAGATGTATGAGGAGGCCAGGAGTGGAAGAGGATGGGGGACGAGGCCAGATTAGTAGGGCTGGAGAAAGCACATGGGGAACAACCCAATCAGATGGCGAGGGCGTGGCGTGGCTCTGTAGAAGCACTGAATTGGATGCATGTTCAAGGGATGTAGGAGGCAACTGCTTTTTGTGTTTCTCAAAAACGATAGGTCTACAGACCAATCAGGGCCCAAAAAATAAACAATTTTCCTTCGCACTCTTACACCCTATACAGTGCTACTGAAAACAACAATTTAATAGGAAAATCAAATATGAAAGACAATAAAATCTCCTTTGCAGGGGGCGCAAGAAAGAAGGCGCAGGACGGACAGGGCAAGCCACAATGAAGTGGAAGGGGTGGGAGGGACAGGGGCAAGAAACAAGGACAGGGTGAGAGTGACCAGGAGGGGTAGAACAGGTCTGCACACAGTTGTACTCTTATGGAGGTCTGGTGTAAAAACGAAAATACTACCATTGCAAGCCTGCGCTCAGTGGAAGGACACGGACCACAGACCGAAGCACGCAGGCTGAGCAATGAGAAGCATGGAAATGGGAGTGACGCTGAAAAGTAAGGGACAGGCTCTAAGCTGGTTTAAAGTGTTTTTTAGTTTACAAGAGATTTTTCGCTGACAGCGCATGAGCTTTCTCAGGTGAAACATAAAAATAGTTCAAGTCCCATTTAACTTCTGAGTCCTTTCCCTGCCTTCATGCTTGGGATAGTTTTTTTTATGGGCGAGCACAAAGTGCTCCGTCCATTCTGTAATCTCTCTTTGGGCTTGAAACCACGCCCATGCCACGTCGGTCACTTACATTCATTCGTGGGCTTGCCTTTTAAAATCCGCTCGCTTTCATTTGTGAAAGGCATGCATACATCATGCCTTTTCCGGTGTTTAGCCCACCTACCATGCACCGGTAAAGTACCAAAAACATACGAGGCTCGATGTTTTCAGCCTGGTTGCGGACTACTTTATCTGTTTATTTTCCACGCAGCGCGATCTTTTTTTTTGTTGTACAACACTAATAGCTCTAACTCGAACAAATGCGAGACCCGTTGCATTGAAAATGCTTGGTTTTTTTTTTCAACAAAAGGAAAACCCAGTTATTGCTAGGGACCTGGGGCTATTGGTAGAGAAAGGGACAGAGGTCCCTAGTTGAAGGAATATGCAGAAAGTATGCACAAATGACAATTTTAATCAACTAAGCAATTAAATTCACAAAAACAATGTAGTAAGTGCCAGTGCTGAACAATTTGATTGGTGCTCGACATATGCAGGACATACACATGTGAAACGTGATCATCTTGTGTGTCAAAATAGTGAGAACACAGCCCTTCATAACAAATCATATACTCAAAAGTGGGTCTGATGCACAATCAGTCAACAGCATTTCCATCCTCGATACATATCGAGATCATCATCAGGACTAACATCTATCGCGAGCCAGACACTATATTAGAAGACGCTGTTAACTGAAATTGAAGATGAAAGCAGAGTGAGTAAAACAAAAGAATTAAAATTGCTGCCCAGGTTCAGAAAAGGAGGAAAGTGGGTTAGTTCACCTGAGAAGCATCACAACTCCCCAGCTGACATCAATGGAGAAAGAATTCATCAGAATAGCACATGAAGGGTAGGAATAGCAATACAGGAATCAGAGGGTCCAAGGTACTAAGAAAAGTATTAATTATACGCAGAAAATTGTTACCTTAAATTTCAAAATGGGCTGCAGAACCCAGGAGTCATTTTAACCAACATGAATTTCATTGGCTCAACGTTCTGCTTGATTGGCCTTGACAGGTCTGACTCGCAATCCCTTGAGAGCTTCTGCTCTTTGGGTTCACCGACAATAACAACGCCGTAGGTGGAAGCTTCTGAAATGAGGCTTTCATGCCCCTTTCTAACACGGGTGACATGGCATCACAGATTTGCCAGGACAGTACTGGTTTTTCGCCATCTATCCCGGGAAATTTCAGTAAATTCAGTGTCATGTTCCAGTTTTCAGAGAGAGACTGCTGAGCACAGAGGTTGTCACGTTTTCATGCATTTCCAGTGCAGAATAAGTTGGCAGCCTTTAACAGAAACCCATATTCTTAGCACACAATAAAGTTTCCAAAAGTTGCATAGTTTCAGTGTTGTGTTTCTACGTTGCTCACTGCCATCAACCAAGTTATTGTGCACCCCCCCCCGTCAATGCAAAAATTGTAGTGCTACTTTTAGGTTTGAAGAATGTCCCATTTTTTGGTTTTCAAAATCTAGTCATACTACTCTCAACTTCTTTGGAGGAGTAACACAGACGGGTGAGCTACTGGCACTTAAAAGTTCACTTTTAATCTTATTGATATGTAAACCTCTAGACGTGTGTAGGGGCTTTCTAAATGATAGGTCTACACCCCCTCCCACAGCCCTCTCAAAAACAAATACACCACCAGAATACTGAGGAAGCATGTTATAGTACAGAACCTCCCAAGAATATAAAATGGACACCACAGAGAGGCTGACAGCAACCAAGTTTTATCTAAAAAAACAAATAACACAGATGCCGGAGTCTGTTCACTCGCTTATGAAGGCAGAGATCACCCTGGGTATTTAGATTATGTAGAGTAGGGGAGGGGGAACATGCAGAGTTTCACTTCTCTAAGTTACACAAAACTACTAGATTCCGCAGAGTTCCGTCAAAGGGTGGAATAAAAGCATATTGCTTTGCTCACACTGCAATTTAGCGGTAGTAGCACTAGTACCTCTGAAAACTCAGTGCAAACGGCATTATGTGGTTGTGCAAGACCGGGCGGCCATTTGAGTTGATTTTTCTGCCGCTCAGGTAGAAAATCTACTCTAGTGGCAGCAAATCTACTCAAGAAGCAGCTCTTTGACTGCCCATGTTAGAAAATGACACAAGGGGACGCCAAATCTCACTCACACTTCTGGAGCCTCACAGGAAAAAGATTCTGCCACCTGGAGATTGGTGGAATTTAGCCAGAAACATTCCGCCCACCCATAATGTAGAGTGGGCCAACATGCCCTTCTGAAAAGAACCTGTCCTTTCAAAATTAATTGCTATGGGTTTTATTAGGAATCAGATAAAGTACCATCTAAAACTTGCATAAGCCTAGGTTTGATATATAGCTCCAAGTCGTCAGGTCACAGGTATCCAAACCTGGGCTTTTCAGTCGCAAATCATTATCAGCTATGTCAGACTGATTGAGTCAATGGCCGTGAACCTGAACTACACCTCCCAGAAGAAATTAGGTTGTCAAATCAATGGCCAGCAGTGGAAACATGGTGCCTAGAGGACATGAAGATAAATGGGAGCTCTTAGAGGCCCTTCCATTAACCAATTGTTGGCACACTAACGAAAAAGCCAGTACGAGTTGCCCATGTAAGGCATGGCACACCCAACTAAACTTAAAGGCTGGCGCTCCTATTTCCAAAAAGAAGGGCTCCATGTCACCGGCGCAGTCCTTCCACAGGGGGATGATGGCCCACAGCAACAGATCCTAAATTGTGCTTATAATTCTGTCCCCGACTACTTTCTGCAAATCTAGCGTCAGATTGTGCTGAAAATGTTCTTAGAATTATAGAGACACAGTTGGGGTGGCAGATGGAGGGAGACAGAGACCACTAACGCAAGAGAATCAAGAGCGACAGAGAGAGGGCAGAAGAGAGAAACAGAGGAAGGCAGAAAGAGATATAGGCAGATGGAGGTGACTAGAGAGACAGACATACTCAGATAGAGAGATGGTGATGGAGATACAGAGAGAGAGATATAAAGATAAACCGAGCGAAGGACAGGCCGAAGGCAGAAGGAGAGACAGCAGTAATAGACAAAGAAGGATGGATTGACTTAGACAGGTGGGCAGATACAGAGGAACAGACAAAAGGAAAGAGGCAGAGTTCCATCAGTCCCTATTGTTCCATTTCTTTCTCTCCCGGTTTTTGCCTGGCTGTTGTCCACTTTTTCTATCCTTGTCTTTGTCTCTCTAAATCTCTCGTCCAGTGTGTCTCTCTCTCCCTTATGGCTCTTTCTTTCTCTATACAATTCTGCCTCCACCCTACCCCCTTTCTCTGCCGCCCCCTGCCTCTGACTTCTTGTCTCAATGATCTTCCTTTTACTCTACCTCCCTGCACCTGGTCTTCCTATTTCCCTAATTTCTTTATCTCTCCCTGTCTCTTCTTTGCTTGCTTCGCT
Source organism: Pleurodeles waltl (assembly GCF_031143425.1). Classification (NCBI taxonomy): domain Eukaryota; kingdom Metazoa; phylum Chordata; class Amphibia; order Caudata; family Salamandridae; genus Pleurodeles; species Pleurodeles waltl. The sequence continues at coordinate 414,801,175 of NC_090448.1, read as the reverse complement.
TCTTCCTCGGCCTCTCGCTGAATCTCACTCTCTCCATCTGTAAATGTCCCAGTCTTTCAGTGGCTCTCTTCCAGTGCGGGTTTTCACCCTGGTCTCTCAATATCTCCACTCTTCTCAGTCTCTTCCGTCTGTCTCCGACTTTACCTCTCCATATCTTTTTCTATTTTTTAATCTCTCTCTCTCCAACCCCCTGGTCTATCAACCCATCTCTCCCTGTTTCCCAGCCCTGGGCCGTCTGAATAGATGGGCGCCCGTTCCATATTTTTGTGGACGATGAGAATCTTCGGCTCTGAAATGCTGTGAATGGCCTGGGTTGTAAAACCGCAAGGCTTTGGGTGGTCCATGTTTTACTTTTCTTTTACGTGCAAACTGAAAAGCTTCCGATTTCATATGTTGTGATTGATCCACAATGATAGGCCCTATTTGGGACCGCACACAACACAAATAACGCCCTCCATAACAACTCCCTCCTCACCTGGCTGGGAAGCTGAACATCTCTGGTGTTCATCGAGAATTAAGAAATGCTGAATGTCTCTAACCCATCCCTGTCCTTCCGATAAGGATGCTATAGCTATCTGAAGCAGGCTTTCTCGGGTTGTGCTACAAAACTGTACAACTCCATCCCGTGAGCTCTTCACGCAACTAAGTACATTTAAAATGGAACTCGAATGTCTCCCGAGATGAACTTTGGTTTAAGGAAGGACTTTCCTCTCACAACTCGTTGGCTAGCTACCATGAGGCCTTCCTGTGTTCTTGGAGCTGTATGATTATCTTATATTATGACTGGTCTCCAAGTTCCCCTTGGCCTAGCCTGTCCATGCTGAAACAAATTGTTTGCTGCTTTTACTTTCGTGGTGTTTATAGTTGGTTTTATGATGTCTGATCCATTATATAACACTTGCTCTCCCCTGATGCGCTCTAATGCATTTTGGGCCAGTCGCCGGTATATAAAACCCACAATAAATAAACAGATAAATAAATGAATAAACAAATAAATAAATAAATAAATAAAACAAACGAAAAATGGTCATGGTCATTCATAAAGTTCCTGATCCGTAAAATAGATAACCGGATCGATGGAAGGGCGTGAAGGTGTGCAGGAATGTTTGTTTTGGTCCTTCTTTGCCCACATATGTGTGGGGGGGGGGGGCAAATAAACAATTCGTATCATTTTACGTATTGTACGTCCACCACTTTCTTTTAACTTTTCAGATCATGTCCACTTGCAGGCCGCTTTAAACAAACTAGAACAACCTTGAAAATACCCCTACACCGTCAAAGTCCGTGTAGAAGAGTGCAAGGTCCTCAGGGTAAGAAGGGCCGCTGTCGCTGAACACTGGGAGCAACACATCTGTGGCCTTCTACCCAGTGAGATGTTACCACGTCCACCAGCCTCCGGAACTCAAATGCTCTTCCGTCAAAATATTGGGCCTCGCAGTGTCCCCCACCGCTCTGCTTCGGGCTATACGTATCTAGTCCAATTACTGGCGTTTCGCAACAGTGAGAAATGTTTCACGGCCTCACGAAAACGAGACAGTCTAGTAACACTTGAAAATCGCCTTATCGCATTTTTAGCATTTCCCCCTAGTATGTTTAACGAGAAACCTAGGGGAAAAAGTCATCGTCAGCAGTCCACGCCGCTTATGCTACTGCGAAATGGTGTTGGGTGAAGTTCCTGCTTGCTATAACCTCAGGGTTGCTGATGCTAAAAGATTGCCCAATGTGGGTTTACAGAGCTCGTGCGGGGTTAACACAACCTTCAGATAAGGAGATCCGAAGACACAATGCTGAGAAGTGCGTGGGCACTTAGAAGTGACAACCGGCCTGCCTGTCACGGACCCAAACAACACAAAATCAAAAGTAGAATTGTAGCACTATAGGTAAGACAAGTGGGGGGTCGAGGGAGGGAAGTGGGGGGGGGGGTGCGTTTGTAGGAAACGACCCAAAAAAAAAAAATATATATATATATATATATATATGTATATAGTGTAAGAAAAAAAATTAAACTTACCCTTCTCATCGCGCCGCTCCGATTCTCGATCCTCCACGGCAGGCACAGCTTGCCCTGCGTCCAATCCTAACGCTGCTATCATGCTGCTCGCAGCATGAAAGCAGCGTTAGGATTGGCAGGAGCGCCCTGGCTTGGCGCTCTGAGGCACAGTGGGAGCCTCTGCCTGCTGTCTGCAACCCGGCAACACAGTGCCAGGTTGGAGAGAGTCTAGTGTGCATGTGTGTTTGGCCGGCCCGAGACAGCCGGCCAAACATACATGAGCACAAAGGGGAGTGCTGTGCACTCCTCTACTCTCCTTGTCATCACCAGGGCCCCACCCCTTTTACAAGGAAATGATAATAAACATAGTTTATTATCATTTTCTTGTAAAAGTTTTGCAGCTGCTGCTGCTGGGGGGGGGGGGGGGGGGGTGGAGGGTTTGACGCGCCTCCGCCACAGTATAGGAGCCGCCCCTGCAAGACACTTAATGAGAAGAACTGACAAGAGGTTAATTCAACTTGATTATTTGGAGAAGAGAAGTGGTGTTCATTTTTGTTTGTTTTCATCAAATATTATTATATATATATATATATATATATATATATATATATATATATATATATATATATATATATATACATATACACATATACACACACACACACACAGGCCCTTTTAGCACAGTTATCCCCAAACCTTTTGCATTCTTCCTCCTATTTTTCCTGACCTGTTCTTGTCTTTAGGACTCTGGGCACGTTACCACTGCTGACCAGTGCTGAAGTGAGGGTACTCACTGCCTAAATTGCATTAGAACATTGGAATGTTGGGCGCTCTATTGGCGACAATGGAACGCTCTGGGCTGTTACTGGCTGCTAAAAGCCCAGAGAGTCAACATTCCAATGTTAATTGACCTCACAGAGCCCAAGGGGATTTCAATCCCCTCAGCTCCTTGAGGACTTTGTTTTATTTATTAGAACGTTCTGCCCTCTACTTGCGGAATGTTTTAATATCCTCATAGCCCTTCGTAGCTGTACTATATCGGAAATTAAAGTCCTGCTGCCTTGTTAAAGGCGCTACGACAGGCTCTAAAGCTATCTTGGTGAATGGTTTATCCATGCCCGACATATTTGGTTTACAACTAAGTCCACAGTAAAGTGCACCAGGGCCTATAAATAAAATGCTACTAGTCGACCTGCAGCACCGATTGTGTCACCCACATGAGTAGCCCTGTAAACATGGCTCAGACCTGCCACTGCAGTGTCTGTGAGTGCACTTTTATACTGCCATTTCGGCCTGGCAAGAGAACCCATTTGCCAGGCCAAACCTTCCCTTTTACTACATGCAAGCCACCCCTAAAGTAGGCCCAAGGCAGCGCCAGGGGCAGGGTGCAGTGTATCTAGAAGGTAGGACATGTACTGGTGCACTTTACATGATCTGATAGTGAAATACGTCTGAATACGTTTTTCACTATTGCAAGGCCCATCTCTCCCATAGGGTAACAAGGGGATTGCATTAAAATATCTTTTAAGTGTAATATCCCATTGGGAACAGATCAAGTGTGGCATTTGGGGTCTCTGAACTCACAATTTAAAAAGACATGTTTTGGTGAAGTTGCTTTTTGAATTGTAGGTTTGAAATGCTTCTTTTAGAAGTGCACATTTTCTTGCTTAACCATTCTGTGCCTCTGCCTGCCTACTGAATACACATCTGGGTCAGGATGAAAATAGGGTTGTTTGTGCATTCACGCTAGACAGTCACACAAAGGGATCCAAGGTGTGCCCTGCATATGCTGCTGATGGCCCATCACCAGGGTGTTGGGTCTTCCTGAGCTAGGGTGGTGGGAGGATCTGACACTTCCACCTGAATAGGGCTGTGCCTGTCCTCACACAAAGCAGTCTCCAACCTCTTGAAGTGGGTCTGGGGCCAGGGCAGGAAAGGCAGGGTATTGTGCACTACAATGACTTCTCTTTGAAGTCTGCCCACTTAAAATGCAGAAATGGGAATAAGTATTGGGCCTCTGACACCACACAGCTAAACACTTCTGGACTGAGGACATTCTGCTGGGAAGAAGAGCTGGATGCTGCAGGAGGGACTGCCACTCTGCATGTTGCTTTGTTGCGCTGGTCTGCTGCTTGCTGCTTCTGTCCTGGAAGTGAAAGGATTAGACTTTGCTTTCTATATCCTGCTTTCCATGGTTCTCCAAGGTCTTGAATTGAGCTTTCCTCCTGTTAAGAAGTCTCAGGGACATCAAAGACTTCATCTACCAGTGCCTGGGCTCTTCTGCTGAGAGTCCTGACTTGCCAAGTGGTGCCATCTCCAATCCCTGGGACCTTGGAAGTATAAGTTGGCGACATGAAGGAGAAAGTCCACGCACTGACGCGTTGCAGCTGAAAAATCAATGCAGCGCTTGTTTTGAGGCTGCAGAATCGATGCAGCACCCGTTTAACCACGGCTCCATCAACACATCGTTTCTAGATTTTCTACACATCGTCCCTGGCGAGTCAATTTTTCACCAACCTTGCACCAGTCAGGAACCAAAGCTCCTTGTCCAGAAATCAATGCATCACCTTTCCTGCGAGGAAAGAATCAATGCATCACTTCCCCTGCCAGTAGGGAACAGCCGCATCACCTTTCCTGTGAGGAAAGAATCACTGCATCACCTCTCTATGCAGTAAGGAACCAATACATCGCTTTGTTTTTTTTGGCACCTCACCTCCCCTGTGGCCCGCATCGTCCTTGTTTAGGATGCATCCCAGATACTTTGTGCTAAAAAGATACAATCATTGATACCTATGGATTAAGACTCATTTCAACTTTTAATAAGTAATAGCTTTACTTGTTTATGCATGGAATTTTGATGTTTTGTTTTATTCAGCTAAATATTGGCTATTTTTCTAAACTGGGGTGGAATTATTTTGTAGTGTTAGTATGTATATATATATATATATATATATATATATATATATATATATATATATATTTATATTTAGGAATGGGTTCTCTAGTTGTCAATGGTTTGCACCCTGTCCAGGTAGGGACCCTTACTCTAGTCAGGGCAAGTGAGTCACACAGCTAAAATAACCCCTGCTTACTCCCGTGATAGCTTTGCACGAGCAGTCAGGCTTATATCAGAGGCAATGTGTTAAGTATTTGTGTGTATATGTATGGGTTATTTTAGCTGTGTGGCTCACTTGCCCTGACTAGAGTAAAGGTCCCTACCTGGACAGGGTGCAAACCATTGACAACTAGAGAACCCATTCCTAACACTATATTTATAGGGGCTTTCAGGTAGCTATCTTTATCCATGGTTGCATCATTAAAAACTTTCTAAATCCCAGTAGTAGAGCATTCAGTATGGGGAATGGTTCAACTTACTTCAGCCATTGTCTAACGTCACCTTGAGAGATGACATTCAGTTCTTTCACAGACAGCACATCTACACAAAGTTCCTTCAGAACTAGGGACTACCAGCGGCGTAACAAACTCTGAGGCGATCACCATGCAAAATGCATGGAGGGGGCCCCCCACACTCCAGACCCAGTCAGGAGCTCTAAGGCAAGGGGCCCTCTATCCGTGCATAGTTCTGGAGGGGGCCCCCTGTAGCGCGGGGGTCCCCCTGCACCGCAGGGGCTATTGTTACAACCCTGGAGACTACTATGGCAATGTGTGCTTTGTGAGGCCAAAAAATTACTTTTTCTTTTACCCAATAATTGTTTTTTTTATATTGCAGAGGGCCTGGCAGATCCTCAAAAATACAGCTCTATAGAAACCCCGTCAAAATGAAACAAACATTGGCAAAGCCAAATGGCTGGCAGCCAATGTCAGACCTATAGAGTCTGTCAGCGCTTCTTTACTGTTTGGAACAAGTTTGAAAATGTTACACATTTTTTTCCACACTCTTCCTCAACACGTGTAATATTAATCACACTTTTTCTTCTCATATACCTCTTTCAATATTATAATAAAAACTGGAAGCAGCAAGTTGGCCGCAACACAGCTGGACCACCTGTCAGGACCTGACGTATCCCACTAAACTCTTCCGACATAAAACATAATACAAGCACACGTCTGCTTGGAATCCCTTTCCACACTATAAAGCACTGATTGGGGCTACCCTGGTGGCAATTCCACACTATACAAATGATAGATAACAAATATTTATAAGAACATTGATCCCAGGTGAGGAAAATGTAGGTAGAAATCTATGGAACTGCTTACCCAAATAGTAGTTATAGGTTACATCCACAGAATTAGAGGTAAAAAGATGATCTGTATGTGCTTACAGTAAATGTTAAGGAAATATCAGAGGGTGCAGGTTTGATTAAGAATTACAAACACAAGCACTCATTGATCCACCGGCCTATGCACTCAACTCTTCATCCATGTGCTCCCTCACTCCTCTTTGAACTCTTGCATTTATCCAACAGAACACAAACACATCAATCAATACGGTTATCAGCTTTGTTAATGCTTGTTCTAAGCACAGTGGCTGGTTCTGCCTCTAGAAAGATATAAGGAACTATAAGGGGCCACCCAGTGACCCTAAGGTAATAGTAGCACACAAATGGTCCTGAAAAAGGGGAAGTATACACCTAGAATTCCACGGCAATGATTTCGACTACACCTCCAATTGGTAGGGTAGAATATAAAACAAATGTATTATTTCGGAAAAAAAAACTTTTTAATCAGATATCACTTCTGTATCAAAATATTAGTACATAAACTAAGGTGCTCCTAATGGTGACGCAGTGCTGTGCAAGTGAATCAGTGAAAAGGAAAGGGGGCGCAAGTGTTTATACAGAATCAAACTATGTACAAATGCCTGGTGTCAGCATATAGAAAAAAAACAAGCATTTGCAATGCAGTAGATTTCACATTTGCTCGAGTTATAGCTATTGGCGTTGTAAAACTGGGCTTTTCTTGCCACACAAACTGGTCAACTCTGCCGCATAATTTGGTCCTCTCTGCCACATAATTCCAGTGGCCCTGAATATAACTAAAGCACTTCCATTTACCTTCTTCCTCTACCTGCAGCAAAAAAAATGAAAATATTGCTATTTATATTATTATTTTGGGATCCCGTCCAATCTAGTGTGCCTATGTTTATGAACTAATAACATTTTGATACGAAAGTGATGTCTGATTAAAAAGACTTTTTCTGAAATAATATATTTGTTTTTTACCCTACTCTATCAATTGGAGGTGTAGTCTAATCATTGCTGCGGAAGTCTAGGTATATACTTCCCCCCTTCAGGACCACTTTTGCGCTACTATCTATAAAGATATAGGCAGTGACAAAGTGGCCAAAAAAAAATAATCATGTGCACACTGAAGGATAGGAGGGTTTAAGGACAGGTGAAGTAGGATGGATGGAGGGGATAGTCACCTGAATTCCTTTAGGGAATCAGCACATCAAGAGTATCTGCTTTTCTGAAAAATAGTGCTACAGTCTGTTGTCCCCCATATGAGACCAGGATACGAAAGGTAAAGGTGGTTGCACTGAAGCACAAACGTTTCATTGAGGATACCTAATTGACATGAACTGAACAGCAATGAAGAATAATAGGTACAATATTGACAGCAATTATATTGGCAGGATGGGGATTGAATTACCATCATAGGTAGGCATTTTTATAGCATGATATGAGTCTAGGTGTGATCCTGGCAGCCATAATAAATGTTTCTGGGGCCAGGTTAGAGAACCTCGCTTTAGGAATACACGCCACTGGTGAGCGCCTGGTGTCTACCACCAACTTTTCCACAACGTACAACTTTAGTAAAAGGAATTAAATCACCCTTGGAGGTCCTTGAAGTGACTTTTTGTATCCAGCTGGTAAAGAGAATCAAAATTCACATTGGCTGCGCTAAGCTCACGCGTGGTCCACAATACAGGGAGTAGCAGGCTACCTACCACCAATAGTGCTTCACCAGGCACTATATAAATGCAATATCAATTCTTCCTCCAAACACTTGCAGGGTTATGTTTCTACTACAGTCACCATGCCTATTACATGCAGTATTACAGACTGCTCATCATATGTTCAGCAACACCTTGCTGGACCGTCCACTCATAGGATGTGGCTATTGGCCGGTGCACTCAGGTGCATTAAAACCAGGAAAAAAAAGACTGCACTCAGAAATGATAAGTTTTACATTGGAAAGTCAACGAACTTCACTATCAAAGGAAGCGAACATAAGCGTTAGTCATAATATTACAAAGAGACAACCAGGTTCTTCGCACAGATACACCCATGCAAGTTATGGGCAGCTTTAAATAACTTGGAAACGGGACTCAACATTACCATAGCAACCAGCTTCAATGAGAAACACTGCTGGCGCTGTGCTGCAGTTACATAAGGCCAAGGAGCTCAGACGTTACTCCGGCTAAACAGTATCACATGATGAGCACAAGTACCTTGACAGAATGACGTCGGTAGGAAAGATAAAGTCTGAAGTGAATAATGAAACAGAACCACTTCAAAACACCACCAGTGGGGAATGGGCAGCATATAGCGATCTGTCGCAACTGCGCTGGACAGCTGCACAACCGAGGCAGCATTACACCATTGCACTATATTTGTAGTTAATGGAGAGCTGCATCATGTAGCTTTGATGGGGTGGCCTGAGGAGTCCGCTCCACTGTTGGAAATGGACTGTACTAAACGGCCTACTCACAGGGTGCCACTGTGGGTCACAAGAGACGTTATCACATGGTGAACACTTGAGTCCGCTCCAATCCCCTACACATATTAGGTTTCCAGCCCCTGTGAGCAGGCTTTGCTTGTTTTTAACCTATTATATGTTTTGAAAACATGGGGAGCAGCTACCCCGATGCCTGGGTGTTTTTCTGGAAGGATAGGTACTCCGTGAATGCTGGCCGTCAAACACTCACACACTGCAAAACCACTCTGCTTTCGCTCCAACAGGCTCTCAAGATGCAATTTATTCTAAGGTTCGTATATATACTGTACCAGTAGGTGCGCAATATTTGCATGCTGCATTTTCAGTGGCACTCCGCCGGCAGTGTCCATCAGGGCTGCTGTAACAACAAGCACTGGCCGAGCCAAGAGGTCTGGTGCCAGCCTTTTAGCTTTGTCAATGTTGGTTTAGTATTGTTATGATTTCGGCAAAATTGGAATCGATGCTTTTGCTGCCGGGACTTTGTCCATCTGTGTAAAAAAAAAAAAAAAAAAAAAAAAGGATAGGGGAGGGAGAGAAGTCTCAAAAGGGGCACTTTCCTAGAGTAGTAAGAGACTACTTTTTGTGTGGACGTGGAAGGCACAGAATCCAGTCACTCACAGTGAAGTTGGTCAGTGGCTGAAGTGGGCTGGCCCACATCCCCAGCTGCATATTGTAGTGAGCGGAATTAAAACCGTGAATTACACTATAACAGATCAATGATTCACAAAGCTGGCAGAAAGCCCCAATAAGTGTATTATAGATATCATTTTAGTGAAATGAACACCCGACCTAATGATCTTGATAAAAGCACCATGCCTGCACTCCAGCTCAGGGATGCTGTTCTAGCAAGGGCCAGTTCTATTACTCCCTAGCAGGCCTGTAATACAGCATTTCTCAGCAGGGCTCCTATACTGGGTACAAACAGCATCAACACTTCAGTGGTGCAGTGCACTTTAGTGGCACAAGGTTCACATTGTTTTGGAGGGCTGAGCTGCACGAGCACTGCTCCTGAGGACCAGTGTACTGCCAATGGGACAGAGCTTGCACTTGTCTGCGGGCTGGAAGTGCCTGTAATGGAATGGTTAGAGCACAGCACTACCCTGCTTGCTTTTTAACATTTATATTTTATTCTCATTATTGTCAAAAAACAACACGGTTGAAACTGTACAAATATCAGCAGAAAGGGCATGAGGTACACTGACAACCTAGGAGAAGATCACTTCCAGGTCCGATTCACTAAACGAAATAATGAATTACACAGTTACTACACCCACTACCCTCCCCCTTTTGATCTCTTTACCCCACCCTTTTCCCCCGTATCTATCATGCCATAGTACAAAAAAAAGGGGGGTAAGGGGGAGATATTAATCCAACAATGCTATTTACATAGCGAAATCGCCTAATAAGTACAGTGTAACATGAGGATGTGAGTGAGGGATATAAGGCCTATGATATAACAGTGCACTGCTTTGTAATAAAGAACACTACAGTTCGAATGGGGATACATCACCAACTCCAGTGCTTAATTTGAGGCGGTGGTTTCCGTTGCTCAACAGCAGCACTTAAAATTGTCTGCCACATGGTAGCACTGTGAGTAGTTTGGGGATGAGCACAACAAGAGTCGTTTATTAGTTCAGTATACATTAAATATGACAAATAATTGCCATTCTAACAGCTTCAGGGACCTGGAATAATTGGACTTCTCACACTTGTATGAGTGTGATTGCTAATGCTTGTGATGGTACTGGCGTTGGCTGCATTGGCAGTGGCAATGGGGGTGCAAACTACGGTGGCCTCCTGACACGAGCCCTGGCACTTATTTGACAAACTAAGCACTAGCCAACTCAAATGAGTTCAATCCAATAGCAGTTAGCGAGGAAAATTTGATAGGTGCCACTGTCCTTTTCTTTAGAAGCATGAAAATTAGGAATAATATAATCTATATCCCCAAACAACCATGGTTGTGAATAGGGCACTCTTACAGAGTTGGGACTAGTATAATGTACATGAGAAGAAGAAAAAAAATACAAAAAAAAGAAAAAGAATAATATCAAACACTCCACTACCTCACAGTAGGGCTACAATGTAGAGTATTTGTTCAATGTGTCTGTACCCGCGCTTCACAACAGAGCCAGATGCCTAGCTAACCAGGCATGCGCATGTCACGTCCTCCCCACTGCCATGCTTTTAATGCATTATATCGGTGGTTCCCACCCTGTAGTCCGGAGACCCCCAAGGGTCCACAAAGCCTCCTCAGAGGGTCCACGACTGCTTGAAAAATTAAATAATATTAATAGATTAGGTCCCCAGCTATCAGGAATGACAGTGGGGGGGGGGGGGGGGGGGGGGGTGGGGGGGAAGGTGGGGGGTGACCCCCAGATTCCAATAATGATTCAGTGGGTGTCTCCGGGTTCCATTAATGATAACGTGGGATTCCACAGGAGTCAAAAGGTTGGGAAACACTGCATTATACGCAGTGCATCTCTACAGAGTTTTTTTAACGTAATGAGACAGTACTGGTGGCTTTTGCAGTGAGACAATTATTGGCTCAGTAACTGCCTCATGGAGCAGATCTTCAGTTGCGAGGCGGCCATGATGGGACATGGAGCCCACCGGCTCCATGCTTATCACGGAAGTGATGGAGTAGATGCAGGGGGCCCTGGGTCTGCCCATTCTTCTTTCTTGCCTGGCAGAGAGCAGGAGGGTGGGAAGCAGGCCTACGGATCAGGGGCTTCAGCACAAGACCACTGTAGGCATCCGTCACAATGGAAAGAAGAACAGGGCACAAGCCCTGGAAAGGGAAAGGCACAGCATCTGGGGACCATGACTTAAAGGGGGGTATAACTGACCGTAGACTACAAGTGTGGAAAAGGAGACGGGAAAAGTATATCATGGAGGCAAAGAGATCAAAACTGCATACCGGTAAGTCTGGAGAATGACCAACTAACTAACCAACACTTTGTAGACAAACTTCACCTACCTCTGCACTCTGATCACTCATGGTGCAAATGACCTCAAAACAGAAGGACTACATTGAAAACAACAGCTGTGTCTGTTCTTTTAAGTAATACTGCGGCAACCAATTCAACATGACGAAGCTGCCATTTGCATATAGGTTACCAATAGCCACCACTACACTCAATGAAAAGCTGGTCATGAATGCAAAAAAATAGGAGTATTCCATGGTAAAAGCAAGGGTAAGTTAAGCATTATGCATGTCCTACTGTGAAGTCAGGCCTCTGGAATTATGTATCAACCGAGGATCAAAGTAAGTGGTAGAACTGACTAAACTATGAGGCAAGAAAAAGTTAACTAAAGTGTACATAACATAGCACATTCTGTGGCAGTATTATTCCCCTACTGCCAAATTTTAACACATATTAACACTTTCTGGGCAATGCTTCACCTCATTAGTACCAGTTTAAAACCTGCACACGGAAATCAGCAACTAACAGGTGGCTGGTTAACTTTGCAAAGGGTCTACTATTAGCCAGCACAGGGTGTTGTTAATTTTTTGTGTATGCCTGGCCCGTCTGAGCTAGGGACATTACATGGCAGATTATGGGGCAAGTGTGGTAAATCAATATTTACACGGATCACACCACAGCTCACATACAGTAATTCCTGTGCCCCTGCCTAATAGTTCATTTCTTATAAAACCGCTAGCAGATTTTCCTCAGTGGAGCTAAAGTGCCACGAAGCCCAAAAGTTTAAAAACACAGAACTCCGTGGAACATTTAACAATGGTTATGCAACAGCGAAAGACCTTTCTTTAGGCCAATATCGAGCCCATCAGTTCAATCCTGCTGATGCCGTGTCTGGATGTTTGTGCTTGCTACTCGAGATACCACTCACAGAAAAACACCACACTGTTCCCGATTCGCCACAGGCTGTGTCTTTTGTGCTACAGTGCTTAATTTGTGCTTGTTGTTTCCGGTGCGGAGCACCAGCACTTATTTTTGAGGGCCGGCGCTTAGTCTTCTGCCTCAAGCATTTGCTGCAAGCAAAATACACATATGGGAAAGACTGAGGAAGAGAAAAATCAAAAAGCCTCACAGAGGGAGAAAGCAGAAAGCTGTTAGAGTGAGCTGAAGGAGCAGGGAGTGACATTAAATGGATTGAAGAGGCCCGAGATGGCTTCAGGATTACGCTGCTTCTGTATTCCGTGTTGGCACATTTAAATGCAGCAGCCGCATGTTTAAGAGGAGGTCTTTTGGCACCGGCACGTTCTTATTTACAAATTAAGCACTGGCTACTCTCAACTGAAACACAGCCCAGGGTCCTTACCAGAATCCTGGAATACATTAAGCACTCCATCCAGTACATAGTTTTTTCTCTTTTGAGCTACAACTGGAAAATCCGCGTCAGTCCCTATACTGTGGTCCCTTCTGATCTCTCCTTCTGCCCCCATCCAGGAGTGTGGCGAGTTTTTGGCTGTAGGTAACATGTTTAGTGTGGACTGTACAAAGGGAAGGGTGTCTGCAGGGTGAACGGTGTCCCTTAGGGCACACACTGTGTCAACACAAAATGGACGTTTATAAGCGATTAGAGGATAAATCCACATAGCATGCCCAGTTGACAGCAGTTTTTTTTTTTTAAATAAATGCTGGGAGAAGATGCACTCCATCCGAATTGATGGACAGTTTGAAGTCTTAAAGAAAGGTTGTACTTTGTTTGGTCGTGGAATCCCATCCATATCTCCAAATGAAGGATACAAACTGCCCCATCCTCTAAGCTGATACAAACTGCCCCATCCTCTAAGCTGTAGGCCCCAGACCAAGGTACCAAGATATTTTTTAGTTTAGGCATAGAAACAGTGCTTTAATTTGCCTAAGATTTTAGGATCTATTTTAGATGAAAGTGAATGTCTTATAGATTTTCATGCTAACAACTTGAATATAACAGGCAATTTTGATGGATACTTATAGAAAAAAACTTGCACTGTAAATCTTCAAGAACATGATGCCCATTTTGAAATCCCCGACCCGTTTCAGTATCAAAGAAAGAGGTGTATCAGTAAACAAGCCCATCCTAAAAGATAGAGTTTTAAGGTGCAAACAGTAGCAATGCAGGTGATCAGGCAGCACAGTCTCCCATAAATCATCTAGCATAGCAGTTTTAGGTTATTCCTTAGTAAATATTTCAGGTGTTCATCATCAGGAGGAATTATCTATAATAATCTGTACTGAAAGATCCAGCTTTTTCCTTTTCTGTTGATACCTTTTAAAATAATGGACAGATAAGACCACAGCACACAGCGTACAAAACAGTGATACAAAAACAGTGAAATCCAAAGTATGAAGAATCCATCGACAAGTGAAGCGCATCAATATTTCACATTTCTCATAGGAAACATCTTTTATTTTGAACAGCAGTTTGGTAAATGGAAAGACATGTCCATCACGCACAGCCAACACGTGTTTCGTCACACAAGTTACTTTTTCAAGGCTGCAAAAAGATATATATACAATAATGTTTCATTTTATTATGGACTGGTCATAAAAAAAAAGGTAACAAGTAAAAAATAAGTGACTGGGTGCATATAACACAGGTAAGTGAACCCAGCAAGTAGTACAAGTAGAATAGAAAGACATGGCAATGGAAGTGGTAGAGATAATAGAACAGACACCAAAGTGAGACAACACAGTGGTCAAAAGGGTGATAGCGATCCAGAAAAACTGCTAAACAGAACCAAACTCAAGATGGGTGCCTCACTTTAGGGTTAATCTATAACTATGTGCAAACATAATTAATAACCCTGTGGCTTAAAATCCATATTCATAAACCAGCAATTACTAATAAAGCAATTCAAGGGCTCCATTGGAAGGTCTCATCACATCATCTGTTGAAGGCGATATTACTGTTTATAGTTCACTCTCAACCAAATAAACATGTTTTTTTCCAAAGAGTCTTGACTCATTTAGCCACAAGTTATTGCACCTAAAAAAATTATAAATCCAACTGAAGGGTGTTTTCTTAGAATTAATCAGAAGTCTCGAGATTCTCAGGTAAAGGAGCCAAAAACAGCATGTTAAAGGATTCTTCCCACATTGTTCAAACTAAGCAGGAGGAGCTCTGGGGTCACCTAAACAAGTCAGTGAAATCAAAGAGATGAGAAGATTGCAGACAATTAATGGCTATCGTACAGGATCTTACGGTAAAGCTTTGTGTTATGCTATATCATATGGTCAATGAAAAGCATATAGTGGGTGTAGCTCTGGGAGTCTCTGGTGTTACGCCCCCCCCACCCAATAAATCTATTTTCTTATGAATAGTTGGGTACAGGTGCTTTCAGTCGGGTATTGTGAGATATCAGTCGGATTTAAGCAGGTATTTTACATACACTCAGACAAGGAAAAAATATTGGCTATTTTACAGGATATTGTGTTTTCTCTCACAGTACTTCTATCAAACAGCATTCCTCTCCCTTTCTACTGTCCATTAGAGGCCCTTCTCATGCACCCTGCTTGTTGTATAATATATTTGAACATTGTATGCCAGACCTGATTGTAGGAAAATCTGAAGCTCACACCCCACCCTCAGCCCCCCCAACCTTACTGACCAAGCTACGCTCCCGAATGTATAATAAACAGCTATGTAGCGCAGGTGATGGGGGTATCAAAATTGTACCAAGAGGATCAAGTTGTAACAAAAGGGCCCTGGTTGTTTAGTCCGGTATCTGCAGGTGTGGCGGACCTGGTAGTAACACCTAGTAAGGAGTCCTACACATCTGCATCCAATGGGTGGCTCAGAGACATATCTGTAAATGGGCAAAAGTTATTCCCATTTATATAATAATCCACTACAAATGGAGTAATCCCTTTGGCTTGACAAGGTTCTCTTTTACAACTACAAATGATTTATTAAAAAATATATATATATATATATCTATCAAGTTATCACTTATTTGCTCTGCCGGACAGATGACGAAGGAAGGCATTTAAAAAGATTATACTGGAAAAACTTAGAATGCTGAGCTGATGACCATCAATGATCACACCATACAAAACAGGGATCCTAAAGCAATGCTTCACTATTGATAATCCAATGGGCCTAACATAACCATCCTCAAGAATTTTATTTAGAAGGCCAAACTGCTTTCGACTTCTTTGTTTTACCTTTGACAGTGTAGACTGCAGTATATTGTGGGTTAAAATGTCTCCCTGGGGAATAGAACAATTTCTTCTCTGTGTGCTAATTAAATTCCATGACACCACATTGGTGTGTGCAAAACTGATTAGCTATGGGCTACTGAGAGAAATCGGACTATAGAATGGCCGTAAGCCAGCTACATTCTAGCTTCAACATTACGTGTTTGTGTGTGGCAAACACGGTTACACATGTAAATTAAGTAAACTCTCGCCCAGTAAGTTAGGGTACTAACCACCTTTATAGTGCAGAGGGTAAAGTTATTTTGAACTTTACATCAGTTGCTTTACAAAGATCACTCAATAATAGTTGTATAATAAGAAGGACTACCTCAAGATTAATTAGACCAAAACTACGACAATTTCATTTGGAGACCCACATAACAACCTGCAGTCTAATACTGAGACTTCATGTATCAAAAAAGTGATTAGTTACCCCTATTTAGAAGATACATTTTTCTATGATTTTTCAAATTGTGATAGCTAAAATCTCGAGTACCACCATCTTGGTGTGATTAAAATTGTAAACACCTGTTTCCCAAGGGCGAGCGAGGAAGGAAAATGCTTTGTTTTAAATTCTCCAAAATATTGGTCATTTGAGGATTATTGCGAATTATAACAGGTTTTATATAGAGAGTAAATACAACTACTACCGATCAGATATCTTTTAGAGTGCTGTGGCTGTTGATTGAAATCAGCGTTAGGATAGTAAATTGATATCAATGTGTAGTTTAATAAACAGACCATACTTGGGTCCCCCAATAGCATGTAACAATAACCACTGAACTTTTCTCACTGTGAAGTGATTGCTGCTTTAAGAGCCAAGGTGCATCCTAAAGTTGCATTCTGTCAGCCAATTGGAGTACTTGTTAATTCAAATAGACATCAATGGTTTAAATGGGAAAAAATAAGTGCAGGTACTCATCAAATTGAACTAGGGGTGGGAGGAGGCGGAACATGAGTATCTAAAGACAATACTGCCATTTGTCAAGTATTCATTTTGCCCTTGCACTACTCCTATAAATAGTCTCACCTTTCCTGTATGTGCAAATTTCTCCTGCACATACGGGCAAGACATGTATAGACAATTATTAACCTGTCTTCTACTATGACCCTCTCAAATGTGCAAACATCCCCTTGATTTAAAGGGAGATGTTATGTTAGGACCATGCTTTCTATGCAACAGGATTTTCAGTACAAATTTACGAGAGTTAGTACTGAGCAGAATGATGTGCACAGTGTGATATTAGGACTGCCATGACCTTGGCCACGTACAGCTTGATCTTTGGCGCTTGCTGTTTGAAGATGTACCAGCAGTGTTTGATTCAATGCCAGCATTGTGCATTGTTAAGCCAGAGATGTAACACCTTGCCCTGTGCCAAGTAAGCAACATGCAAGACTGAGCCAGCACTAGGTTGTCTTGATTCAATGCTTTGAGACCTTGACTCAGACGTGCAAGATATTGATTGTTCTTTTGATTACCAGTATGTGATCTTGGCTAAACTCTGATGTTCATCCAGCATTGCCTCATCATGAGCCATCAACTAGTTGATTTTGGCCAAGCAGTGTCTTATACTGGTTCAGTACTCTGTGACCTTGACTCACAGTGTATGGTCTTTGGCCAGTAATGTGTGTTCTTGCCTCAACTCTGTGAGACTTTAAGACATCCTGGCCTGATCTTGAGCCATTGCTGTGTTTAACCCAATACTAGGTGATATTCGACCATAGGTATTCTATCTTGTTCCAGATATGTGTGAGGTTCACGAACAGTGGCACTCCGTTCCTAATGGCAAACCTCACAGGTGGGAGATTATTGGCTAAAAATATATTTTAACTTTCTCAGAACTTTCCCTTCATTCTGAAGAAAGCTAACCAGAAAAAAACATTTTCGAAATGTATGTTGTCTCTAAAACGATTCCAAAGTAGTCCCAATATATTGCCATGTACACAATGGGCTCTACATTGTGAGCTGTCTAGGTCCTTCCACCTACCGTTAATGCCATGGAAGGGGATTGAAGAGGCAGTTCCCTCAGAGCAGCTTCAACACACTCTCACCACTGCTTTCCCAAATTTTTAATTTTCACTAGGCAATACCAATCAATATCTGTACAGTTCTGGACACCACCCCCAGCACCACAGTTTCCAAGTGATCCTCATTTGAAGGGCTCATTATCTCTTCTACGCAGTGTGCATAGTCATGCAGTTTACTGTGTGTACGTGAATGGACCACACCAGACCATGCCAAAAGATCCTCAGAATCAATTTGACAGATGAAGAACTATGCACATTAGTCATAGTGTGTGATATTAGGTCTGCACAATGTTGTAGGACAGCATATGTGACCGCAGGACTTTGGGATATTGGGCACTGGTGAGATGGTATGTGAAGTTGGGCCATTTAAGTATATTGGACGACCACTATTTCATAATGGGGCTGTGCTTTGTAATACCAGGCCCGCGCCTTGTGATACTGGCACAATGCTGTGTGACACTGGCCTCTGTATTTAGATGGACTGGGCCAGCACAGTGTTTTGAGATGCATGCTTTTAATACACCAACATTATGCACAGGAAATTGTCTGCACATCTCATTAAATGCTGAGAAGTGCCGATGTGATTATGTGCACAACTCGGGTCTATTTGAAGAGAGCCTTTGTTTTTTCACGGTTAATTCCAAATGAAGAGTTATTATAATTACGGGTTGTGCACATTTCCAATCCAGTGACTGTCTATCGACAATCTCTATATGAACGTGGAATATTTCAGGTCGTCAGTCTATCCCAAACATAGTGTGATGAAATAGGTTATTTTTGCACCAGATGTAGACGCATCTGTATCCTCAAGACTGAAAAATGTTTAAGTTAGCCAGATGCACTGATTGTATCATTGTTATGAACTTACAACATAACTGGCATTAGACTGAGTTAGTTTATTAAACCTGACTGAAGGTACATTTCTGATTCTTGAATTCAAAAGCAGGGGTGGATTAAACTATTGCAAGAGGGTATAGCTACACACTGGGAATAACGTGTGAAAGAATGCCTTTCAGGGCCCACCCTTCTTTACACAGCCACATGGAGAATGGTTTGACTTTAGATATGCTAAAGAGGGGTGCGAAGACCTGTTGGGAAGAGGGTCCAACCGAGGAGAGAAGGAGCCTCTGAACCTTCAGTGCAGCCACGCCCACCCAGCAATAGCAATACTGAGTTAATGGTCAGTCAGCCAAGGGCTTCACAAAAATAATGACACGTAGCATTTCATCACACACCAAAACCCATTTTAAATGTATTAACCCAAACTAATTAACTCCATACTAAAAATGAAGGCCAAACAATATGCTATGCTTTAGTTTCTGTGTTCTGTGATATCTGTGGCTTCTGTTCTTATTTGTTTGTATTCGGGACACCTCTCATGCATTCTCTTCCCCACGCGAGCGCGTGCACGCAGGCGCAAGAACAAGCAGACAGGAAAACACAAAGCATTCCACATATTTACTTTAAAATTTACTTCACGATTGTCTAGTCACTCTCTAACACACAAAAGGCTCACAGCAACAGTTTTCAAATTCTTATTTTCAGGGAAATTCTTCATTCTGACTCGGAGCCAACTGCCTGGACTTTCAGAGTGCGCATGACTTCACACCTGTGATTCACAGTGCACGGTCTGATTGGACCCTGCTCTGTCAATCACAGCGTGATACTGAGATTTTCAGCAACTGGACAAACAATGAAAACGAGCCACTACTGAATAATTCATAAGGGGGTGACTCAGCACAAGGCTACAGCAACACTTAGGCTCTCGGAGTGGGGTTCAGACGGACTCCACTCTGACACAGTGGCGTAGCGTGGGTTGTCAGCACCCGGGGCAAGGCAAGTAATTTGCGCCCCCTAACCCGTGGATTTTAGCACTCGCGGG
Organism: Pleurodeles waltl; assembly: GCF_031143425.1. NCBI lineage: Eukaryota > Metazoa > Chordata > Amphibia > Caudata > Salamandridae > Pleurodeles > Pleurodeles waltl. The sequence continues at coordinate 414,781,443 of NC_090448.1, read as the reverse complement.
TGCGAGCGCGCCCCCCCCCAGATGTTGCGCCCGGTGCGGCCGCCCCCCCCCCCCCTGCACCCCCCACGCTACGCCACTGCTCTGACAGCCTCAACCACAGCGGCACTAGTACCACTAAGCCTAGGAGTCATGACTACCGGTACGCTCCTTGGGAGTCCAAAAGTGTCAGCACTCAGGAGGCGAAGAATTAAAAAAAAAAAGTGCTCAGTACCGGACCATTTAAAGCAATGGAGAGACTGTAGATGTTTTCTTCCTGTAAAACAAGCAACGAAAAGGCCTACATCCCAACACCACCTTTTCAATAGGCGCATGGGAGCCATAAATAGGTGGAGGCCGCCACTCATAACTGTGAGGTGTAGGCCCCTGTGTCACGACACCTGCTGCACTAATATCTACACCCCCACCCCTCCCCCCCCGGTACTGTCGATATTGGAAAGGACCACCATTTTGGTTGCTTTGACCTATGAACGTGAGTATTGTTCCAGCAACCAAACATCTGTGGAACCACTGATAGGCATAATAACAATAATAGGATTCTGGCTGTTTTTTTTATTTTTTTGTTATTAATACAGATACGGAAAAAAGTGAACAGCACTTTTAGACTAGACTAAAGTAATAACACAAAGAACTCACAAACGACTAAATGGTTGAAGGACCCTGCAGGAGGTATGGAAATAATAAAACATCTCCAAAAAAGTGGTATCCAGCTCATCTGGAAGCAAAACAGCATCCAGAGACCAACTGTAATAGATAGTGGATTCTGCATTTATATAACGCATTGATGCCTTGCCGGGGAACAACATGTTACATGGATGTTAAGTGTTATCGGTGGAACTATATGCTGAGAGATGGGCGATTTGTGAGAGAACCAAAGACCGACTCTGGTCATGTTGCGTTGGCGTAGTAGCAGAATATTGTAAGGAGCACCTGGTGAAAATGTGGAGTGGCATTAAAGCAAGGAGACTGGGGTATGAAGTCCTGTGGGAAGAGCCTGGCGCAGTAATGCAAGGGAGTTAAGGTGGGGGTTCACTGTGGATGTAGGCGCTGTGCGCAACCGCCAGCAATTTCCGTGGATTGTACTGCAGTGAGTTTCACTACCAAAGTTATTTGCATTCACCCAAAGTTTAGCATAAACTGGGTCATTCCAGCAAATTCAACTCACTGACAATTACGAACAAAAAGAGCTCAAAACAAGTGTGCATCTGAACGCATGTTAAAGTAAAAATTTAGGAAATCCAGATTTTACATTCATCATTCGAGCAGAAACACTGGCTAGGATAATGGCGGATCATGCATCAGTTTTCTTTGGCAAACAGTTCTAATGAAATAATATCACAAGTTCTTTGCTTGCTCTTGATTAAGTGACCTGTAGAGTGCTAGTTGAGCATGAAATGTGCTAAACAAACCTTTCACCAAGGTTGCCTGGGATGGACCAGCAGGGCTGCTTACGAACCTAGCAACGGAAATTCTAATGCAAAATATCAACTGTTAGGAAACAGGCCTTTTTCAGATTTTACAACCACATTTGCTCCATTGGCTGCAAGGCACTGGTGTAAGGGCTCTGAAATGCCTGTCTTGAGTCCTGCATTGAGGACTCAGTGCATGTGCTCTCACCCTTAGAAAGGCACATGGTTGATTGGCTTATACCCAATTGGCATAGCTTAACTTGTAAGCCCCTAATGCATGGTACTGGTACTAGGGCCTGTAATAGAGTATCTCCTCAGGAACTGCAGAACTTGATGCATCACTGAGTAGGATAAGGTAAAACATGTCTCCCTGTCTGCCACTGCAGACTGGGAGGGCAATTTAAATCAGACTGCTAAGTCGACTTTGCCATTTAAGGTAAAGGCAAAGTCCAGTCATCCCTTTTCAATATATATAGGTTACCTCTAGGGTAGTCCTGTGGAGCCTGAAGACAAGGTGATATATATTAGTGACACATGTTCTTTAATATGTTACAAAAGTAAAAACCTGAAATTGTCATTTTTGCTGTGGAAAAGGCTAGAAGCCCCATTGTAGAGATGCAGGCTGACCCCTTAGTCCTGCTAACTTCGACTACTAAAGTTGGTCCTTTAAAGGTATCAAAAGAATCAGTGTATTAAATCAGATTTAATGCTTATATCAAATTGAATGTTACTTTAGTTGCTCAAGGTATCCATAGCTTGTTTACGGTTGCACACAAGAACAATCCTCACAAACAGCCGTCTGCCCTCCTGGCAAGGGATGTAAACCATACCTAGGAAAGAACACAATTGAAGCCTTCATGGGGGAGAGGTGCTCTCTTGCAGAAAGCGACATGGGTGTTAGCCCAAATAGCAAGCTTCAAAAGGAGAAGCTGCCTTTGAAGGGCATCTGGGAAACACCTGGGTAGGGGCTGCTCTATTGTTTAGGCAGACAGGCTGGCACCAACGAAGGAAAGGAGAAGCCAGTTGTCAAACCAGTTTTTCAGAGGCGTGTAGCCCCCTTGGTAGCCAACCTTTAGGTTGGGCTAGGGAGTTCTGCACGCCGAGTGCGGGGTTCTGCCATATTAAAATGGGCAGAAAATGGAATTCTGGGAAAGCCAGATGCCACACTACACAGGGAGTAGTCATCAGGTGGGAGAGAACCTAGTAATCCATTAGCTACAGACTGCGACCTACCCTGAGGGCAATTTCTGGGCATAAAGGGCACCCCTGGCACCTAGATCTGAGACCTCATTGGACTAAAGAAGAGGGCCAAAAAGAAGGAATGCCCTGAGGGGCCAGTAAAGAGGGGCTGCAGTGAAAAAGACTGCACCTGCTGTGCCCGATGGCTAGCAAAGGAGAATGGGCTGTGCCCTGCTCATGAAGAAGTCTACTTCCGAGCCCTGACCTCCTGTTCCCAGAGCCAGGTCACAACAGCTGAATAAGCCTGCTGCGTTGAGTTAGTAGCCCAAATCCTCCAATCGCCACTCCTCGCTGTTGTGTAGAACCAAGGACTAGGACATGACATTCAAAAGTTGCCCCAGAGTCTGCTGGACCCCGGAGAGTCGACAGAGGGCAGCTTAGCTGCCCAGAAAGCAACTTTAAATAAGTCAGTGGCTACAGCGTCAAAGTGCCTTAATATGAGTGCAAGCAGAAACAGGACACTAATAAAGGCATTAATCTGTACTTGGTCCATCTAAAAAAGACAAATACACAAAGACAATGTTAAACCAGGAAGTGCTGATCAATGAGAAGCAGGGAAATTAGTGTGATGGAGAACCCAACTAATGGTTGGCAATGTGAGGGTTCAACACTCTTTTAAAGTTGAAATTAACAAAAGATCTTGCAAGCAACAACACACGTACAGTCTTGGGCGAGACCTAAAAAGAAGGGTCTGTGTTTAGGAGAGGCATTGCAGGATTTACTCTCTACAGCAGAGTGAACACTGCAACTGCATGTCACAATGTTGCCTGGGCTGCTTACTTTAGTAGTGCAAATGCCTTGAAACTGAATTGTTAAAGGAAGAAATCCATCAGAATATTAAGGATGTGTGGCAGTTGCATCAAGCCTTCCCCTGGTGCACATACACTTTTGAAATCTTCATTGTCCCTAACCAACTACATGCACCAATTTCTGGAAATATGAAAAAAGTGGAAGTATCTGTGAATGGAGGAAAACCAAGATGCATCCTGTAGAACAGCTTGGTGAATCCCTGTATTCACCAGTGACATCTATGGTGGTATGAACTACTTAATCTGTAAAATAAAAATATATGTGCAAGGGCCCAAAGAGACCACCACCAGCACTGCCAAATGCAATTATTTACAAATTACAAGGCTATCTAGTCTCGACTGCACCTTGTGCATTTTTATCTTTCTCCACTTCTGCTTCTTTGTTTCACTCTTCTAGGGTTCTTGTCCGTTGCTGTTTTCTTCCTATGTTACCGTTTCTCTATCTTGCTCCCCCTTCTTTCTCCCCTTTCTGCCCTCCTCTCCCTTGTGCTGGGTAAAAAGTCTGAAAATGTAAAATAAGTCTTGGTCTCCGCCACCTGCAACCACTGGTATAATATATATATGAATGACAAGCAGAAAGGTCCCTTTCTTCAGTGCACTCAGTTTATAATTCAAGCCCATCTCTTACTCTCTCTCTCCTCATCTCCGGTTCTCTCATTTTCTTTGCTCTTAGGTCTTCTGTGTCAACCTCACATTCCTTATCATAAATCGATCCTACAACACTTCTTAAACACAGCAAACATGTGACCCATCTTGTATCCCCTCCTTTGGTCTCTTTTTTCAATCTCCAACATTTTCTTTATAATCCAGGATCCTATGCTCTACCCCTTCTTTTAAGATTGAACTAGAGGCAATGTTCACTGTTGGAAAAATGAATGTCATCAATTCTTCAAACAGTACAATACAATGCAGTACTCTGGGTCATCCCTTTTCAGGTGCTGCCTTTCAATGCATTTTCATGGTTTTCCCCAGCTTCAATATGATATCTATCAAGGAAATCTCATTTCGTAAATGGTTTGTTTATCCTATTTGTGCTCCTATTCAGTCTGGGGTGGTATCAAGTAATCCTTCTGTGTGTCAGCATGTGCTTTTTGATTTATTTAGTTGGATGTCAATGATATTTTAATTGCTCTTTTGTGACTTTATTTAGGAAGCAAATGTTGTTCGTATGAATGTGCCAGTCATGAAGAAAAATAAAAAGGCACCAGCCTTCTTCAACTACACACGCAGGGAAGGAAAAAATAAACTTGTGTCCATCAAGGCGGCCCCAAATCCGCTACAATTTAGAAAAGAGCTGAAGACACACCTCTTTAAATAACATTACATCACAAAGCAGTAACAATCCACTTCTGTTCCCAGTACCCAACTATCTCAAAGTATTTGGTAGCTATATCTTACCTTAGACCCTGTCCAGGGCTCTGCTGCTTTTTTTCTAGGTTCACATTATACAAACCACACACACATGAAGACACAATGTTAAACACTAATCGCGTGACCATTCTTTGTTTCACTTTCTGGCAAGAAAACGTTGTCGGATTTACAGCTATTATTTTATCACAAAGTAAAGACGTGCATGCACAAACTCTTCCATAATGATGCTAAAAAAGTACTGGTCCTTTTTACTGTGTAATAAGTTCACACCTTTTAAATTCACCACTTAATAAACAAACTTCATCTTAAAACAAGAGATTGAAGTTGGGGGGGATCCAACAAGAACAGTATTCCTAAGCTTTCTAAATCTTACCGAAACAGCTACCATACATTTAGTTAAAAAGCTGCCCCGGGGTCAGAGGGAAGGAGCTAACAAAGAAATAAGCCTTCCTTCTAAAGATGCCTCCAACCTGAAAGAAAATTAAATGTGAGACAATGCTTAATCAGCACATCTAAAGACTGCTTGGAGTGATCTATCGGCCTTAATTGATAATCATTTAACGGATCATGGAGACAACGTTTTCCTGTAAGAGAAGTACTGTAAGGGCGTTACCAGCTCTGGGATGTGTGCTTTTAATGGAAACCTCTAAAATATGATTTGCACAAGCTACAGTCCGGTGGTGTATACAGTGTAAATACATTTTTAAACGAAAGACTTACATATTCACAGTGCTTTAACAGGGTGGGGCTTCACAGCACTATAAATACATGTCACTATTCCCAAGTGCAGCAACTAGGATTCAAATCAGATGCCTCTGTGTCTAACCAGTGGGTCTTTGAAGGGATCACATCAGGCAGCTGAACTTTCATACCAGGACAATGCAGGGCTTAATTTGAGTCAGTGGTTTCAAGTGCAGGGCACCGGCACTCATTTTTGAGGGCCAGCACTTATTTTTTTGTCTCAAGCGTTTATTTACTGTGAGCAAAATGGACATATTGTAAAGGGGGGTGGAAGGGGTAGAAAAACGGAAAGTGTCACAAAGGGAGAGAGCAGAAAGTTGCAAGGGTGAGCTGAAGGGGAAGGGAGTGGTTGTAAACGGATTAAGGAGGCCCAAAACGGCTTCAGGATTACGCTGCCCCAGTATTCCGTGTTCGCACATTTAATTACATCAGCCTCGTGTTTCAAAGGAGCACCAGCACATTTGTATTTACAAATTAAGCACTGGGACAATATATTGCCAAAGATTAGTTTAACTTGCATTTGGTTTTTTCACTTAAAGTGTGTTCATTATATTCTCTATGCAGTCACCTCTGGGTGAAAGGCCAATGAAAAGTTACAGAATAATTTGTTCTTTAAGCCATATCTGACCCCAGGTCCCTTTCACTCAGAATCTGGGGCCAGAAGTAGGTACAAAGCAAATTGCGAGTTGCAATTTGCGAGTCCGAGCGACTCGCAAATTGCAACTCGCAATTTGCTATGCAGAACGGTGTCTCAGACACCGTCTGCGAGTCGCTATGGGGTCGCAATGACCCACCTCATTAATATTAATGAGGTGGGTCGCAAATTGCGGCCCCATAGCGACTATGGGCACTCACTAACATGGAGGTCTGCTGTAGTCAGCAGACCATGTTCATGACTGCTTTTAAATAAAGCAGTTTTTTTTTTTCCAAGTGTAGCCCGTTTTCCTTAAAGGAAAACGAGCTGCACTTAAAAAAAAAAATCCAAAACCTTTTGTTTCGGTATTTTTTCAGGGCAGGTAGTGGTCCATTGGACCACTACCTGCCCTGAAAAAATATTTTTGGGTCCATTCACAAAGGGGAAGGGGACCCATGGGGACCCCTTCCAATTTGCGAGTGGGTTACCATCCACTTCAAGTGGATGGTAACTGCGACTCCATTTGCAACCGCATACGCGGTCACAAATGGAATTGCATCCCACTGCGACTCGCAAAGAGGAAGGGAACACCCCTTCCAATTTGCGACTCTGAAATGCATTTTGCGAGTTGGTTCCGACTCGCAAAATGCATTTCTGCATAGGAAACTCCGGTTTGCGACTCGCAAACGGCAATTTTTGCCCTTTGCGAGTTGCAAACAGTTTCCTACATCTGGCCCCAGATTACTTACTTCCTTTTAAGCGCATTGAATGAAGCTTCTGACACCTTTTTATAACACCAGGTCTACCAACCTAACAATATTTTTCACAGTATGAGTGTACAACAAATTAAAAATTGTGACGTTAGATATCCTATTGTGGCACATATACTATCTTGTAACTCACAAGCTGCTGACAGGAGTTTTGAATTTTTGGGATTTGAACATGTCCCCAGAGACCCGAGGGGTGGCAATCGAGAACTGTCCTTACGCAGAAAAGAGGCACTATGGATAATGAGATTAAGGGCTGTGGAGAAGGGCCTCAACTCTGATAGAGAGTTGGAATACTTTTTGGGGGCGTGAACAGTCTTTTTGATGTATAATTTAGTAAGAACTCATTTATTTTGCAATTATATTTGTATGTGCTGAACAGGTAACATTTACAAATGTAAAATCTTTGTCATGATAAGTATTTGTTTTATAGTTATACGGGTGGGGTCCGTGCTCTTGTGATACTTGAATGGACAACCAAAATTCTCAAATAGACAACAAATTTGGACTCTTACATGGTCTTAGGGGGAAACATCCTTTATGCCGAATTTTTTATAACGAAGTCTTGGTTAACGAAAGCGGAACAACGCTTTTTTTAACCACTACTTCGTTATTTTGTGCCTTAACTACGCATGTCCTGAACAACGAACATGCGTGGTTAAGGTACTAACAAGGGAGTCAGCTCAGGAGGACGACGCAGATGACGAGGGGACGACTAAGGTAAGTGGGGGTTTTAGGTTTTGGGGCGGGGTTGGGGGGTGGGGCGTTTTTGGTTTTGGGGAAGGGGTGGGGAATCAGGGGGTTTTAGGTTGGGTTTGGGGCGTTTTTGGTTTTGGGGAGGGGTTGGGGTCAGGGGGTTTTGGGGTGGGGGTGGGGCGTTTTTGGTTTTGGGGTGGGGTTGCGGGGTTGGGGTGAGGGATGCAGGATCAATGGTGCCTATTACTAATGCTGTTATCAGGAATGCCTTTACAACGAAATATCGTTGTTAAGGCATTCGTGGTAAAGGCATTAGTAGTAACAACGAGGTCGGTGTTCTGACCTCGTTGTTAAGGCACTCGTTGTTTCGGAAGTCGGTGTTCCGTCGTACAACCGGTCTTAGGTGTCATGTCATTGGACATCACCGTCATTCCTTTTGCCTCTTTGTTACTTATTTATTTTTCATATTTATCATATATATTTTGATTTGGCGCCCAAGTTACCAATTCATTTCCTTTCTCTGCTTATTTTTCCTTCAGTATTGTTGTCATAATGGCTTATGTATAGTTTATTTGGGATTGTGTTTAGGACACTATGAGCTCTGCAGTGCTAAGTTATTATTTATATGCATTTTGCTGAAATCTTACACAGTTTTTGGAGATGGAGTTTTAATTTGGGTCATCAATAAATCTTTATAAGGTGGTTTTCTATATATATTGGGGTTGCAGATACGTTGGCTTTTGTTGGTCGAATAATAACAACAATCTCTGTTGTGTTTTATTAGAAACTACACAACTTGTAGTCCTACTGACAGGACTTTAGTTGAGCCCGTTTTTGATTTCCATGACTCTCATTATGCTAGTTTATAATAGGAACTACACGACTGGTAGTCCTACCTTTTGGGTGATGGCGTTTCAACTTTGGTCATTCAATAAATCCTAAGAGGGTGGTTCTTATATATTTGTTCCATAGACACATTGGCTTTGGTTTTTTGAATAATAACTATAATCTCGGTCGTGTTTTAGTAGAAACTACACGATTCAGAGTCCTACTTCCATGTCTACAGTTGTGTCCGTTTTCGATTTCTATGACTCTTATAACGGTAGTCTAGTAGGAACCACACGTTTGGTAGTCCTATTTTTATTTCAACAGTGTTGTCCGTTCTCGATGGTGGTGGCTCTCACAGCACTCTTAATGAGTTCCGGACACAATGATCGAGGTCGGCGTACTCGCGACGCGGTTTTCGGGCATTAATTTATGCCGGTTTCTTCATAGATTTGGGGTAAGCTGCGTTTTGATTAGTATCCGTTGGTCTTTGGATACACATTTACTTACTATTGGTATTCATTTATGTAAACATGTAGTTATTTACTTGCACGTACTGTGTACGTTCTATTGTAGCTCTCGTGTCATTGACTTAACAACTTGAGGAGACTGAAAGGCGTGTTTTTGACACATTATTTATACCGTGAATCAGGTATTACAGGTTTCATTTATATCCTATTGCCTTAATGTTATTGCATTATATTTTTTTTAATTGGTGGAATGTTTGAACTTAGACTACATCGTTTTTTTTTCGTTCACACACTTACCCTTTTATAGACATTGTCTGTGTTGATCTGGAGCAGTGGACGTCACGGGAACGGAAGACATTTGTGTGCAGTTTTATTTTACTTTCATTACATATAAGGTATTTCAACTAATTTCGGATAACCTTATCATGGGAAGCACGGTTTGTTTACGAGTTGCTTGGCAGGTTATGGCTAATTTTTTTCTTTTTTTTCTCTTTTCATTCATGGACTCGCCTTAATTCTCAGTGTGATACACTGTTAGATTGGTGTAATCTTCACGGGATATAAGGTTTGAACAGGATATTTTTCATGTATCTAGTGACCCCATAACACTGATTACTTAATATATAGAATAAAATCTTCTTTGGTGAATTTAGTCTGTGTAAGTTACTGAGTATAACTGTCAACCATGGATAGACATTTTGTTAGGCGTTCAGGTTGATCTTTTGATGTTTTACTTTTTCTGTCTTCTCTTACCTTTTTCTTTATTCCTTCATCTGTCTCTATATTGGCCTTCTTTGGGATTTTGGGTTTACACACCCAGTCGGTTATTTGAGCAATTTAGTTTTCTAACTCTTGCTATTTATTTATCATTTCCAGCCCTGAAGAAGTCGTTTGGGTTATTTTCCCATGACGAAACACGTGTTGGCTTGGAATATCGGGTGTTTGGACTGTTTGGACTCAAGTTCTTGAAGACTTTTCTCAATAAATGATGCGGACTGGATCACATATTCAAACTGTTCTGACTTTGATTGTTAATCCGCTCGTATAAGATTCCTGAGGAGTTGTTGTAACATGTATACACTTGCATAGAGTGCCTCACAATTTTGTTCTGAGTGTACAACTAGAAAGGGACAATGGCGAGTGGTGCTTTCAAACCCCTACTCTTCCAAAACTGCAACAGCTTACCCTTACCCATAGCAATAAGGACAACCTCGTCTGATACCACCTCCCATGTCGTGGTGAGGTTTTAACTGGACCTCAGCTGTGCTTGAGGTTCACACCTGAGGGGTGCCGAGGGTTCCAGCTCACCATGTGATTGTGCCTTCTGACCATGCAGGTGTGTGATGAGGCATGTAACCCTGTGGCACACAGCAACACGGTGTGAGCAGGCAGACCTACAACACTCTTCCCTGACCGTACAACTTAAACCTGCTAATCTATGTTCTTTATTTAAGAGGTGCTTTTTAGGTCGAGCTTAAGCGTTCGGCCTCGTGTATACTTCTAGTCTACTTCCTATGGCTTAAAGCAATTTAATTCGTTGGTTGCAGTGTCCTTTAAAAATTATTGTTCGCTAGTGGTCAGTTCTGCCTTTTTCCTCGCTCCTTTTTCTGCTTCAGAGCAGTGACCATCTACTGTATTATTCCACTCTGGTTTCTTTATCTGTTGCCACGAAGGGCTATTTTTGTTATTTCTTTGGTGCTCCCCTTTCACTGTGGGTGTTTTAGGCTGATAGCTGTCTGCGTTTTATTGCAACGTTCCATTCCTCCCATCTCTTCCCATGTTGCTGACATTTGTTTTGTCATTATTCCAGTGCTCTCCTGGTTTACCTCTGGATCCTAAAATAAGCTTCTTTTACAAAAGAAACACTGGTCGTTTCAGGAAAGTCACAATATGCCTTTTCTGGTAAAATGTAGCTAAACCTAGAAGCAATGATGTGAAACTAGATTAGCCTCCCATCACATCTGATTCTCTCTCTCAAGGGACCCTCCCTGCCAACACTCATCATATCACACATATGACATTGCTTATCTCCTTTATTGGTGTCATAAATCTTCAGGGGCTGCTCTGCTCCTTGAAATGGCAGGCAAGAATGCCATCAAGAAAGTTAATTCTATTAAAATAAAAAGAAAATACTTTTACAGACTTATTTTCCATTTTCTGATCAGATGTTTACCCAACGGAGGTAGTGGAGTCATCTCATCTCTCCTCAAGGGCTTGTGATTTCGGATGTCAGTAGCCGCCAGTGATAACCAAAACATGGCAGGAAAAGACAAAATTATATGAGAGGGCTGACCAATTTATGTGACAAGAAAAATCCAGTTCTGAATTTACAATGCCAATAGCTCTAACTCAAGAAAATGCGAGACCTACTATATTGCAAATGCTTGTTATAGGAAACCCTGGGAGCAGCACATACAAAGTCCCCCAAACATTATCAAAGGTGCCCCCCCAACCAAAAAAAAAACAGACATGATGGCTCTCATAGGTATTTTACGAACTTCTTTCTAGCCGATTTGCTCAGCAAAAACACTGAACATTAGCTGTGATTGTTACAAATTTATTTTACACTTTGCAGTTTTATACGTACCACGAACTCTGCCTAAGGGCACTGGGGCGATTTACATGAGCACGCATTATATTGAACAAGGTCAGATTACGTTTTTGTTGTTTTAGGCACTGGGATATTAAGTGATGTGCCCAGAATAACAGGTTGTTGAGCTCCAACCCGATTTCCTAGTGGCAACGTCGTCCGCTTTGGTTGTAACGCCACACCGCCTCAAAGTTTGTGGTAAGATCTGTGAAGTCATCATTTTTTCCTAACACCACTTGTACGATGTACAATTTATAGTCCACCGCAAGCGGTAGTGTACACAAAATGCAGGAAACTGTCAGGGGCGTAGGTTGGTCTGTATGACTTGTGCGTGGGGGGGTGTTTCAGATTTTCCGACAGTGTGGCGTTTAATGTTAAAGTACATTATAAGAGAAATGGGTGCCTGCTAAGGGCCCAAGGGGCAGTGGAAAAGAGACACAATATTTAAGGAAAATCGAAATGGCCGACGGCAATAGCCCATGGAGCGTGCTGAATGCCGCCACTATACAATGAACACATAAACGCGAGTCACTTCCTGGACAGCCCGCAGAGGCGGCGCAAAGCAAACAGGCAGAACAGGGTAATTGCATGGCATTTTGGTGGCATGTCCTAATGTCACGGTGATCGGCCTATTTCATGGTCCCTTAAGTAGAATTACCATGAAACGAGTACGTGTATAAACGCACTGTCTGTGTGGCCCAACGGAGGGATGATTGATTGTCTGGACAAGAGATTTTCACAGCTAACGCATCTGGCGCCGGGGCCCCGAAAAAGTCGGCATGGCTGTTTTACACAATCTTCCCTTCGCCCTGCTTAAAAGAGCGAGGGCCACAACAAAGCACAACATCCACAGTGGCGTAACAAAGGGACCCGTAGCCCCCGCGATGCGGGGGAGGGTGGTGGCGAGCTCCAGGGGACCCCATCAGTTCAGCACCTGGCCTGAGTGAGTCCGGAAGGGGGTCCCCTCCATGTGTTTTGCAGGGGCGGCCCCCCCTCCAGTTTTGTTACAACACTGAACATTCAGAACGTAAAAAAGTTGTGAGGACCAGATTTGTGATCTCCTCGTATGCTGGCCCACGAGTACACATAATATACATGTCGCCCAGGTGTGGGTTTTTCAATGGAAAGGACACATATGTCCACATATGAGCGAAGGTACAGTCTCTGTGCCTCTGAAGCAAGCAGATGGTCCTCACACCTCAAATGACAAACAAAAGGCATATATACGAAAAGTATCTGGGAAATGGGCCTCGGGCTCTCCACGTGGGTACTGCAAGTCTGTCTGGAAAGCAACGGCTCCAAAGAGTACCCGAAACAAATTAATAAACACGCATTGGCAAAGCCAAAAGGTAGGGCTTCCATTTTCAATTGCAAGCCTGACCTATTGGCCTCGCAAGCCACAGTGAACGTGCAGTAGAAGCCCGGTGGCAGGCAGAAGCCCCACGGTGCTGCATCTGGTTGCCAGGGACGCCAAAAGGAGGGAGTCCTCTGACGCAACCATTATATGACGATTAAGTGCTGAAGCAATTCATTTGCTTTGCTGTAAAGTGAACCAACACGTTCTGCGGTTAATACAGGGAACAAAAATGTCTGCTTTTTGTACAGACGCATGCACTTGACAAATAACTGAATGTAACAAAAAGGGTGAGAACTGGGCATACTTCACAGAAGTAACATTGTACCTCATGCATTCCAAGGAAGTTTTTGTCAGGAGGTAGAGTGAAAAAAATATTCAAACAGCCAGTAGCATAACAATGAAGATGTGATTGACAATGGGGCAAGCCACTGACAAAGTGCCCAATCCAAATAAACCCAAGAGGTTGGTCCAAAACATACTCTTTTACTGTATGCAATAGTTTATGAAGAGAGCTGCACTGTCAAGGTAAATGAAATAACCCAGACACAACACCTATAATATATTTAAGTACAGAAATTATTCTAGGAGAAATATAGATGTAAAACCTAACACAGACAACAACATATCTCCATACAGGCATTATTAAGGTAAAGTAGTTCACAAAAGTATTCTACATTATATATAGCTTGTGCTTTTCTACACAACTCAAAGTAGACTTGTGAAAGCCGTAAAACGTACTTAAGAGCACATTAGGTTACAGAATAACCGTTTGAAGCAGTCAGCCGGTGCTTGGAAGTTAGAAAACAGTGGCTTTGTTTAGAAAGGCCCTATTACTGTTTTTTGGGAAGTGCAAATGTCTGTAATTTAATGCACCAGTATTTCCCAACTCAGAGTGAAGGAGAGACTTGAAGACTACAACCATGTCCAGTGGGCTTCTCTTCCTGTAACTGATGTCACAACTTGACTGATCTTACTTGGGAGTGGTAAGGTCACAGCTCCGGATTATTTACATGATAAAGTATCCCAAACTATAGAATATAAGAACTCGAAAGTCACAGAGCAGATGTATGACCTTATAGAAAAGAAGAAGGCTTCCATTACAGTCACTGGACTCTAAGGTGACTTTCTGTGTCCATTTTACATACCTTTGAGGATGTGTTATTGATTATAATATGCGGCACAATGATTACACTTCTCTAAATCTTATTTTAAAACCTTGTCCTCTTGCGCCTCGTAATGAGAAGTCATGTTATATGTTACGCTATAATGCACTTGCAGAGTATATGTACGCCCAATGGTTTCTTAGCGCTAAATAGAGGGATCATCCAGGTCAGGTCTTTAAAATAAATGAGGAATTTATAACCTGAACGTAAATACCCACACAAGCAACTTCTAGTTTGTAGCATGCACATAATTTAAATAGTTATATATTGTTAAGGCACAGATTTTTCAGTTTATATGTTTTAAACACAGGCCAGAAAACAATCTGCTTCCCTTTCTGTATTTAAATTAGGTCTCCTTTTGAATGTCTTCCAATGCTGTGACTTGTGACTGTGTGCATTTAAGGATAAAATAAAGGGGTTACAATTATATCATCTACCAATGAAACTGAAATAGTTGCAGAAATCCAGATGGGCTACTATTGTAATATTTTCAAGCGAGTGTAGTTTGTTTAGGATTGCTTAAAAAAAAAATCAAAACCCTGACGATACAAAACAGCGAAAATATAATAATATAATAACATATATATAATATAGTTTCAGTTAAATGTCTAAATTGATCAAATTCAACAATTTTTCACCGATCAACACATATTCACAAATACAAACTGAAGTGCCAAAAAAATCTAAATCGGGAGCTCTAAATATACATTGCTAACAAAGCTTGTTTAGTTGGTTTGAATATGTCATAACATGGATATATTCTTGCTTTTCTGTACTGAAACCTATCAATGTAAATAAACAATACAGACAGAAATGTCTCCTTATCAGCTAATGACTTTGCATTTTAAGGGAACAAAGATTCAAATGAAAAAGAGATGACCCAGTTCTTATGTTTGTTTCAGTGGCAGCTGACATTCTGTACAGGAAACAGCTGTCTATGGGGGCTGGGGTCATGCCTCAATTGTATTACTATGGTGGAGTAGAGATGCTGTCCTCCAATTACAGGTGAGAAGTGATGTCACAACTAGGCTGTAATAAGATTAGACAAGGACTGTGTTATACAGGTATTTCAGGGCCTGCAAGTCTTATGAGTTAATTTAGGTCAAGAATCCACTACAGCAGAACCAAAGTGTTGCAAACAGATGGTAAGCATGGATTTAAGAGATAACTAGTTTACTCCCGTGAGGATGCGAGGTAGCACTAAACCATACAGCTCTTCAACACTTTTTTTCATAAATGTCTGTTGCTGCCATGGTCTTAATGCCCCCCGAGATGAGGCTTAGCAAGCACTATCACGCAGACCACAGGGTAAGCCTAGGATCAGAGCTGCTTCCCATCGCTAACCCCAACTGGCACGTAGAACAGCCTCATATACAGTCATGTCCCTTACCCCTGCTCACTTACAACGAGAACGAGGCAGAGTAGAGGAAGCCTACCTCAAACCCCTCGAGTCTGCAGAGTTTGAGCGAAGGGCTGCAAACTGCTTCTAACGCCTTCTGCGGAACGCATACAGGGTAAGGCAGAGCTCATTCATTCTTCCGCGCAAATACCCACTTGCCCTCTACCCTTGAATTTAGTTTGAGGTATCAGTTAAGGACAGTGTTGGCTTAGTCGAGTCAATAGAGAAAGGGAGTGAAAAGTTTTGTATAAATGGCATAACTTATAACTGAGCTTGAAGGGGGGGAGTAATCTGTTAGAAGAAGCAAAGTTATTGATATAGTTAGGGTTTAAAGTTGAATTGTGTTTGTTGAAGATTTGAAGTGTACAACGAGGATATGAGATACAGTAGCCCTGCTCCTCTAAGCAGGTAGGCTAGTCATGCACTACTGTACTTGAAAGTCTCCCTGCTTCAGACATCCAACACCTAAAACATTTCATGCACAGGGGCATGGCCTAAGACTGCTCTAAGATGGAGGTGTTTTACTTGAGCTCCGCTGGTCGGAGCACAGATCCTGCATGCTGCCCAATCCTGGCCTAAATTGGTGATCAGCCAGGAGGCCTACAAGGTGCACCAGCACCGAGATCTGCGGGGGCAAGGGCTAAAATCCCTATGCAGTGCCGGACGTGCGAGCCCCGGACCAAGACTGCCTGTGTCTGGCCTGAACTGTTGGGTCGTTCTAAGGCCCGGAATCCTGAGACGGTGCTCACCACTGTGCTGGACTAGAGTAGTAGCAGGCTTTGCCGATGCTGCTTCGCAGCTCCAGATAGCCCCGGGGAACCCCAAGCTGTTGCTCTTCGGACCAGTGACGGCTTGAGGAGCACACTGGCACCCTTGCACAGCAAGGGCCTAGCAGCGGCCTACTATCACGTAACTTCCCTCCGAGCCACAGCAGAAGTTCTTGTCCTGAAAAAGTGGAGGACAAGTGGCTGGAAGTGGAGACACCGCTGCATATAGTGTCCAGTAAGTGCGGAGAAAACACTGACTGTATGTACCTGGGCCTGCTTAACATCTGCTTATACTGCTGCACCAGTACAAGTACATAGCATGGCACCACTATGGAATAGCTCATGGGGCAACTGGTCCCTGAGCGGGGGGTTATCTCATGATCACTGCTGTGTCTCATTCGGCAATGCTGCTGTTCCCCACTGACCCTGATCTCCTGCACATCCCCAACGTTTTGCACAACAAGATGGGCAAGACTGATGCAAAGCAACAACGCCTCACCTTTGATTCTAAATGACAACCCCATCAAATAGCGTTGCTAACTATTCAGTTCCCTGAAGGGATAGGGGGGGGGGGGGGTGGGGTGAAAGCACTTCCCCCCTGCGGAAGACCTAAATTCCATTCTCCTGGATATGCACACCAGCCTTGCCGCTAACGATGGCAAATTAGACTCTCTGGCCTGGTGCATGGACGCTATGGAAGACCAAATAGACCCGCATCAAATGCACCTAACTGAAGCTGAACAGTAGATTTTAGATGTTGAAGACATACACCTGCAGCAAGCAAAACTTTTGGAAAAGATAAAATTAGGACTCCACAAAGTCCAACTTAAAAATGAAGATTTAGAAGCCAGATCTAGGAAAAATAATGTACGCATTCTGGGCATTCCAGAAACAATGTCAATGGGGCGCACTGAAGACTATGTTGAAAACTTGCTCCTCACCCTGTTTGGCACTGAGAAATTCTCCCAATCCTTTGTCATTGAAAGGGCGCAAAGATCCTTAGATCCCAGGCAGATTGCAGGTGCTCCTCTCAGGCCCATTATTGTGAAGTTCATTAACTACAGGGATAGAGAACAACTGCTCTGCTTGGCCCGGGAGGTACAGGAAGTTCAGCACGAACGAACGCACTTCACTTTTTTTCCCCCCCAGATTTCACGCAATCTGTGCAAGATGCTCGGCGAAAGTTTCACTCAGTCAGAAAGAAATTGCAGGAATGGGGAATTACATATGTCATGCTTTATCCAGTGAGGCTGCGCATCTCATAGCAAGGCAAACAAAAGACCTTCACAGATACTGCAGCAGCCTTCTCCTTCCTAAAAAAAACACTTCCCGCAACGGGGCAAGTCCTCTCTTTGCGAACAAGTGGACGATACATCAACTCTAGACAAGGTGAAATAATCAGTTACTAGATTTCAGATTAACCTCCCAGAGGTTGCAGGGTACTTTGGTTGATCGACTACACAGTACTCTATACACAGCCTTACTACCAAGGACCACAGACATGTCTCAAACTAAGGAGCTTATTTAACATGTTCTGCTGCACTGGCTAGTTCTCTTTGTTATAGGATGTTAACCACTGTGATTCCTCTCTTATAGCTCCTGCTGTCATGATTGGTCTGCTGGTTAGTTTTACCTTATCAGTGCTCTGGACGCCCCAAGCGTACGGCCATGGCATCTGCAGAGTTATCTGATGTTTATGTCATCTTGTGTTTTCTCTGTCAAATAGCCTATTCCAAATGTTTGAGAGGCTCACTGGGAGATTGGGCCCAAGTGTGGGAAAGTCTGTCCTGTTTTTAAGTGAGCGACCCTCTATGACAAATGGCTGAGATCTCAGGCACATGTTCGTACCTTAGAGGCACTTATGCATCTTGATGGGAGATACACCTAATCAAAAGGGATTAAAATTAACGTTTATCACCGGGAATGTCCGGAGTTTGAATAAACCTCGCAAGTGCAGTCAGATCCTTGTTTATCTTGACCGCCACAATGTAGATGTCATTTATCTGCAAAAAACACACTCCATGCCGGGAAGAAGGACAACTTTACCCAGTACCTGGGGGCCCTACCAATAGTTTGCCTCTTATTCGTCAAATTCCAGGGGGGGTGGCCATGATCATTCGAAAGAAAGACCCATTCCATCATCTCCGGACAGTAACTGATCTGGATAGATGATACTTAATATTTCAGGGCCTTATTGGGCACACACAGGTCACACTACTTAACACGTATGGTCCTTAACATTGATTGTCCAGACTTTAGTATGATCCAAAAACAATGCCTAACAGTGAACACTGGTACAATAAGGGGGTGGGAGATTTCACAATTTAGTATTGAATACAGACCTAGACTGCTCAGACCATCACAAGCGACGCCTAACCAGGGCTCATGCTGCATTTTTTGACACTATGGCGCAGTTCGATATGCTGGACATTTGGGGCGAGCTACACGGCATGACCCGAGAATACACGTTCCACTCCTCAGTGCATAACACTTCCTCACGTCTAGACTTCTGAGTGGGTACACAGGATGGGGTGGGCTGGATACGAGGGGTGAGGCATTTGCCCAGAACTCTCTCCGATCACTCCCTGTTGGTTCTCACACTCACCTTGCCACAGCCTGGCGGCAAATGCCGCTCTGGAGACTTCAACCTAACATGCTGCTCAAAGCAGTATTTAGAGAAGAAATCCATTCTATGATTCTGTCCTATATCGCTTTAAACAAAGGCTCTGTCACCAAAGTTGGCGACTTTCTGGGAGGCAGTAAAAGCTGTTATCCCAAGGGGTTAGAGAGGGGTGCACTGCCAAGGGACATGGCATCCTCCGATCCATTAGAGGGAGATTAGCGAGACTAGAAGCAGAACTTTGTAGCCTAGAACTCTGCTGTGAGGGAACTAGTGATCAAAACCTATTATATACAATGAAAAAACTTCTAACGGAATTCTGAAGGAAGGCGGATAGGGAAGTGAAGTGCCTCAGCAAACAAATACAGGCTCAGAAACAAGGGGAAGGGGACAGGTCGGGGCACACCCTTGCCATTTTGCTGAAGCCTAGCTGGTCCACAAATTGTATCCATACAGTTGACACTCTTGATGTGCAGTCTCAGCACACCATTGAGGAAATAATACAGTAATTTGTAGCTTTCTACCAACAGTTGTACACTTCCCGCACACAAGCTACTCCAGAGGAGATGGGAACCTATTTGCAATGGGTCGCCCTGGCGTGGATAGATCCATCACACCGGGAGGCTTTATGCCATCCCCTATCACTTGTAGAGATTGAACAGGTCATTGCGTGATGCATGAACGAGAAAACACAGGAAAGCTACGGACTCCCAGTGGAGTTTTATAAGGCATATGTGGATGAGCTGGCACCTATTTTAATAGATGTCCACATTGAGGTGTTTCAGGAGGGCACACTTCCCTTGACAATGAGATAGTCTATCATAATCACACTCCTCAACCCAGGAAACACCCTGCATAAATAGGACTCATACCATCCTCTATAGTTGATAAACATAGACAGTAAAATACTTGCCAAACCATTTGCTGCCTCGGATGCCTGCCTTGAGTCTTCTGGATCAGTCGGGTTTCATACCGCTCCGCTCTATGGCAGATAATCTGTAATCTCTTTTTGCCCTTTCACACCAGCTAAACCCAGAGTTGCGGGTAATAGATATCTTAGATGCTGCTAAGGCATTTGACACTGTTGAGTGGTCCTTTCTACTTATTGTGCTCACTAGAGTGAGTGGGTCATTTGTAAAATGGGTGCAGCTGCTATACACGGCCCCATCAGCATGATTGCGTCTGAATGGCAGCCTGTCAGAACCTTTTGCGATTGGTGTGGGGAAGCAACAAGGATGTCCCTTATCACCCCTCCTTTTCGCTCTCACTGTAGAATGTATGGCTTGCGCATTAGGCAAATGTAATCCTAAACAGGGGGTAAAGCATGGGGTTTGGCTACACATCACTCTCCATGAATGCTGATGGTGCGATGCTGGTGATTAGAAATCCGGATGCTAACTTAAATCCTATAATACAGGAGATAATCACTTATGGTTGCAGGTGTGGTCTTCAGATAAACTGGACCAAATCAATAATATTCCCCCTAACAGCTGCCGCCACTAAACTTGATACCTCATATCAGTTACAATGGCAGACCGACCTGGTTAGATACTTGGGGATCCTTTATCACACTGATATACCCACTATTATAGGGGCAAACTCTGGGACATATATGAAGACACTACAATCATGCATTGACAATGGATAACCCTCCCTCCATTACTTGCAGGAAGTGTGACCCTAATGAAAATGGTCATCTTTCCAAAGCTACTCTACTTATTCCAGAATATTCCAGTGCCTTTAACCAAAGCCTTCTTTGCACAGCTGCAATCCCTCATGATCCGATTGGCATGGGTGGGAAGACAGCCCCATGTTAGTTTGCATACCTCACAACTCCTATACCAAACAGGCAGGTTTGCAGTCCCCAATTTCGAGGCCTACTATTTAGTGGTGCAAATACAATACATACATCACTGGTTCCATAACAGTAGACATGCCCCTCATGTGACCACTGAGGAAGGCTTGATGGGTTCCACCCCTCTCCAGGCGGTCCCGTTTGTTCAGCTACCCAGGCCTACCAAAGGAAATTCACAGTGTGCTGCACCCTTTAGGCATGGAACAGACTAGCCACTCTTTGTCACATTTATTTAACATACTCTAAAAAAGTTCCAATTGGGCATTATCATGGGTTACAGATGGAAAATGCTCCTGGGGTCTTACAGGTAATACTGAAAAATATATGTCCTTACACTGGGAGATTTATTTAATGCTAACAAATTCAAGAATTATCGGTCTACATGGGTGAACCCCCAGCCACTATGGGAGATGTGCTCACTTATGCTAAACTTTCACATGAAGCTAAACGTCTTTTTAAAAAAAATGTAATACATTTCCGGAGGAACCCCTGGAATGGTCAATTCTGACCATTCTAACTAACGTACAGTCCTCCAAGCTCATAACATGGTTGTGCAATGCGGCAATGGACTACTGGGTCCTGGATCTCCTTAGGACAGGCCAGGCGTGGGAGGCTGAGCTGGAACAAGACATAAGAAATGTGCAATGGAGTTACTATCATCAACAAACTAAGGAGGTGTCCCCCGATGGCAGATACAGATTGATTCATTACACATTTGTATAGTGTGTACACCCCAATGGACCTTGCCTGATACTATTCTGATGTTGACACCAAATGCATCCAACGTGGTGACATTTCTACATCTAGCACGGACATGCCCTGCGATAACATTTTGGTCTAAAATTATTTCAGCATAACTTGCAATGACTGATCCTGCTTCCCAACTCACCCCCATGGTAGTGCTACTAGGGTATGTCAAGGAGATCCCAAAAGAGTACCGGAAACGTATTGCTCTCGCCTTACTGTTGAGAAAATGTAGGGTGGCGACGAGATGAGGTGGTGGCCTTGCTCCGAAGTTTTGTGACTGGCTGAAAGATATGACATTATGTGAAGAATGGTCAGGGTTATATGTAGAAACACTTCCATCCACGTGACTTTTGGGGTCCGTTTCACTCATACTTGCTACAGCTAAATCTGGATCAAGTAGATTGGCTACATATGTGGCGATGTCATGTATTGGTTCCCCTCGATGGAGAGTTACTGAATCTCTGCTTTTGTGATGATGCAAACCCATTTTATAAGGTACTGTCTTACACAGTGGCGGCTTGTTGGAGGGAAAAGGGGTGGGGCGGCAGGAGAAATAAAATAAAATATTATTTAAAAAAAAAAAAAAAAAAAAAAAAAAAACTTACCTTAATGCAGCGCTGCTCCGCTTCTCTAGTTGAGTGCAGGCACAGGCTTCCAGCCTGCCCTGTGGCCAATCCTGACACTGCTCCGAGCCCAGCCACAGCGCTCCCAGGCAGACTGGGAGCCTGTGCCTGCTCTCTCCAGCCCCACAACACAGTGCTGGGCTGGAGAGAGCACACTTCGCATGTGTGTTTGGCCAGCCCGAGACGGCCGGCCAAACACACATGTGCTCCGAGGGGAGTGCACAGTGCACTCCCCTCACTGCTCGTCACAGAGCGTAGCCCCGTCCCTTTTAATACAAAACTATAATAAACCTAGTTTATTATAGTATTGTGTTAAAGAGTTTGCAGCTGCTGCGGCTGGCAGAGGCAACTCTCCTTTGCCCTAGCGGATGAGCTGCCCCTGGTTTTATACTTGTATGCTGGAACCTACTGTCAAGCTTCTATACTAATTCTATTGCATTTATCACTTAATGTACGAGATTTCTCTGATATTTAGCCGACCTCATCGACATACTGTTATAATGCAACATCATGCTGTATTGCTTTGCTCACTTGCTCTGTCAGTGTCTGTAAAAAACGGTTTAAAAAAAAAAAAAAAAAAAAAAACACATTACATGCACATCATACAGTTTTAGATGTCCAGCGCCTTCCTGAAGCTCAACCCAACCAGACAGAATTCCTGTTTTCTGCTAAGAACAACAAACAAGCATACGCCTCTTGCATACTCTGCAGTAATTAAAAGTTAATCACTGCAGAGTATGCAAGGATGCCGAGCGGTATGCATTGGCTTCTAGACTTTAGAACCACTGCATAATTTAATTCCGCTGGCACAACAGTAGAATTTTAATCAATAAGTAATTCTGTGTTACAAGAGTAATGCAGAATTACTAAAATTCCTCAGATACTGTTGGTGGAATTGAAACCTCAGCCCAGGGCTAGCTTTAACTAACAAAACAGATACATCTCCTTTCGCTTGCTGAATTTATGCTTGTCTGACACTATGCAACGCTCCGCAGGCTTTTGGCTAGGCTTGCGCTATAGAATTAGCGCATACTGACATACATACAACCAGAAACGGGTAGATCATAACAAATTAAAAGGTGCACGAGGCTTGTGGAATGAATAAAATGAAGGCCAGAAATCTGGAATAGTTAGTAAAAGAATTACCGGAGGAAATTGGTTGATTTGTTTAGAAGCTGTGGGCATACAGTATCTATGAATTGTTAAAATGTTTAGGGACCTATATAAGCGTGGAGAAGTGTGGCACAATGATTAGAGCGGCACACCCTGATACAGAGATCTGGCGCAGGACCAGGGTTCAATTCCCACCTCGGCGGGTCTTGGGCTCAATTCCCTTGGACCAGACAATTCTCGCCTCGGCCTAATCTAATTAATGGGTCCCACTCTGTAACTCCGGGCAATAGCTTGCTTAATCTCCACAACGGCCCTCACAGCGCTTGGATGCCTGGCTTCACCCTGGGGCTGTCCAGGAGTGGGCGCCCCACAGGGAAAAGCCAGGAGGGGTTCCACAGCGGTATGCGTACAGCACCTTGAGACCCCAACGGATGAGTAGTGCGCTATACAAGTGCGAAGTTTACAGTTTTTACTGAGATAGCAGCTAACAACGTCAAATTGACAGTCCCACCTTGACTCAACCATAAACAATGTTCATGAACCTTGAAATACATACCTTTGGGTCTTTCACTACTTGAAACAGAAATCTGGGAGTGACAATGAAAGACAATAATACACATAAACAAGAGAATGTACATATATATAGCACTATCAACACTTCCCTAGGCTACTCCTGAAAATGGAAGCACCAGTGATGGACAGCCTAGAGTAGAGGAGATGGATTAATGCCGTTGGTGATATACTCAGTTGCACAGTACTACACAGGTAAGCGGTGATCATGCAGGTGTGCCTCAGAGTCTTACCCACTGTGGTGACCAGGGTGCTGGAGAAGAAGAAGGCGGAGGCAAAGTCCCAGTTGCTGTCGGTGGTGGCATTGCGAAGGACTGACACACCATACTTATTTGCGTTCAGCACCTTCTCCAGGAAGGCCTCCAGTTTGCTCTCGTTCACGCAGGAGCTCTGTCGAAGGAAATCGGCCTTGAACTCCCGCAGCTCCTGACGCTTCTGGGTTTCGTAGGGCCCCTCGATGTTGGAGACCACCAGGGCCCCCAGCAGCAGGTAAACCACGTAGATAACCACCAGGATAGTCATTACCACCCAAGACTTCATGGCAGAGGGTGGGCAAAGGTCAGGGGGCTTGACTGAAATAGGTAGGGCACAGGCCCTAGCAAGGTACCACTAGCAAAAGGCTCCTTCAAAGGTGCAGGGGTGCAGTGGGCCTGGGCTTTCTGTTAATGGAGTACCTGCAAAAAGTGTTGAAAAGACAGGTTCAGTGTTAATCAGTGGGACCCTCAGAATGCCCCGTCTGCAGTTTAGGGCCTGCGGTACCCTGCGACAGGGCTGCAAACTCGAGGTGGAATCAGTGCAAGAAACTGGCTACTCAGGGGGTACAGAGTGGCTACTGTGTGTGTGTCAGCAGGCAAAGAGACTGTGGAAAGGCGGGTGCAGCCAGAGAAGAGACTGCGAGCGCGCGGAGGGCAGCCTGAAATGAGACCAGCAGCTATAATGTTCCGCCAGGAGACCGAGTGCCTGCAGGGGCGTACGCTGTGGGAAAATACAGTAAGAGCGCAGGCAACAGGTTGTCAGCAATGAAGTGCAGGATGGATAGAGTATCAGCAAATGGGGCACTGACTGCCAGCAAACGGGCGAGAGACTGTCCCGAAACGAAAAAGACACTGTCAATGTGCGTGAAGGAGAAGTCAGCAGGGGGCTCCCGAAGGGGCTGCGTGGCGAGAGCTCGGATGTTTTAGGAGGGAGTGTATTTGTTCTATGTGACGAGGCTGCTGCTCGAAGGAAGTTTTGATGGAAAGCATCAACCCGCTGCTACAAAAAAAAAAAGTCATCTGGCAGTATCCGTCTCCGGTTCTTCTGCGTCCACCCCCAGCGGCCGTCGCTCGCCCGGGCTGTACTTTCGGTTACCTTCCCTGGCTCTACCTATCCCCGATCCCCGCTCTCTTCCTGGTTCTCTTTCTTCCCCCTCCACGCCTGTCAGTCCGCCTCCTCTCGACAGACCTCTCTTCCTCCGCCTCCCTCTTCCTGAGGAGGAGAGAATCAGCACTCCTCCAGGAGCAGGGGTCACACTCCCGTGTGCGTGAGAGTGGAGGGCCCTCCGTCCCGTGTGTAGGGAGAGCTCCACCCCGCTGAGGCAATCATGGCGTAGGGGAGGAAGTTCCACGCGTAGGGAAGGGGCCTGCCCTAAAACTTTCAGTCACGGTCTCAGACGTAAACTGTAAAGAGGCGGGCAGTGCGCTACTCGCCAACAAAGACCGGGACACACATGTGAGACAGACACCGACAGAGCCCTCCCCTTGAAACAAACACCGACAGAGCCCAGGAGCCCTCCCCTTGAAACAAACACCGACAGAGCGCAGAGTAAGATTATCAAATGGCTCCACGTCACCAGGGACACATTTCCAGGCCCAAGTTTGTTTTTTTCCGTTAACAAATGGTGTATTCTGGGAGCTGTAGTTTCACCTGAACTTCTTGGGTTAAGTTAGTCGAAGACAAGGAGTTACAGCAGAAACGCCTAGGGCTCGACCACTGCGCCATCTGGTAACCTCAACCCAGAGACCCCGTCTGTTAGACAGGCAGCAACCGTTCCTACGAGACATTGCCCTGTAAACATACTCGAACATAGCCCCCGTAGAAGAGACAATAAAACTCTGCCTCTCCGAGACTACAGATATCGGCTAACCTCCCCGCAGGGCAGACATCATCAACAGAGTTATACAACCCCCATAAAATAGAGAGCAACAGAGCTCCAGGTCATTCCTGCGAGTTACCGCGAGAGCTTGGGTGACCCTAGACCAGAGGTCTTCAAACTGGGGGCGTGCCCCACTAGGGGTCATCAAGTGATTGGGGGGGGGGCAAACTCTGGCCAAAAGAAATATTATACAGATAACATGCCTTTGTTTTAAGCAGAAGTTTGTTATTGCAGTTTTAAAACGGTAACAGTACTTAACTGCAATGTTTAAATAGGTTTAGACATATTTAAACATTGCCATCTTTCTAAAATAATTGTGAAAAATTCTGAGGGGGGGCCCAATGATTTTCATTTTTCAACTGGGGGGGCGCGGCATTAAAAAGTTTGAAGACCACTGCCCTAGACAGTAAACACCCTGAGAGACAACCACAGGTAGGGTTATCCGATTACTATTTTTTCCAGTCGTGGGCTTTAACAAATCCATACCTCTATGGATCATTCTCCAACTTCAATTCAATCGAATCAGTTTGGGTAACACATCAGAAAACAATGTTTTTTAAAAGCAATGCCTAATACTGGAAACTTTGTGCCCCTGTCTTATGGAGTCCCCTGTAACTCTTCCCAGTGTGCCTTTACTGTGAGACAGACAGGAAATCCACCCTCCCCTCGCCACAGTTGATGGACCCAACCAAACCCAGGGCTATCTTCCCTGCAAGGGAAACTGTAGTGTCCCGCCCAGTGACGTGAACTGGAGCACAGGCGCTACCACCCAGACCCGACAACAGAGGGGTGGTCGTCCCCTCAGTTCCGTTTCTTCCCCTTTTGACCAGGACATTAAGTGAGTCCAGGCTGTTACGTGGAATCTGAATAAATATGGATGCACGAGTAGGCGAGGCAGGTATGAAAGTGTGCGGCATGCCTATACCCTGCTCGTTTATCCATAAACAGTATACAGGCCTCGTCTGTTGTTTTCATCGTGGTGCGTGCATTAAGTAGCACAGTCCAGTAACGACTCTACACTGGCGACGAGAGACGATCCCCGGTCCCGCCTGCAGCTCGTATCATGCCGGAGGCATTCCAGTAGCCTCCTGCGATCCGAGCCACGCAGCTGTTTTTGCCCGATCCCTGCCGGAGCGGCACTGTGGGGTGTGGCTTGCTCTCTTGCTGGTCCAGGAACGCCAGAGTGACTGCCTGACCCCGCGGTGATCCCCAGGAGATGTTTGCCTCGCTCCACTCTGTTTTCCTGCCTCACAGAGCTGCTAGCCTCTAGGAAGCACACAGGTACAGTCACTACCTGCCATGTGTGCATAGGCACCATCGCTCCCACAGGCCTAGAGACAAATTGTGCCACAAATAAGGGAAGCAGGAGCATCCACTTCGTTTGCATGTCAGTCTGCTGCCCCACAATGTGCCATGCTGGAGAACAATGGTAAGGCTAAGGAAAAATACCCCTGACTAGACGTTGGGCACCGGCTGGCATAGTGTCAGAGACCACCAGCTCACAGTCTATCACTATAGTGAAGGGCGATAGCACACGAACCAGATTCCCGCAACATGGCCACTATCCCAGCAGTTGAACCATTTGTCATTGAGAGTGCACCATCTGCTCAAGCCTCCCAGTGTAAGGACTGGGGGGAACAAGTCCTCCTTTTCTTTGAAGCAACAAAAGTGAAGAACACCCAGAAAAGAGTGATGTTCCTCCACCTTGGAAGGAAGGACCTATACCGAATTTCTAAGACTATTGATGAAGCCGCCCCAAAGACCCCCCTCATGCTATTTGCTATCCTCAATGCCTACTTCGAGCCAATGACCAACACAGACTATGAACGTTTCATATTTTGTCAAGCACGGCAGCTGGCAGAAGAATCAATAGACTCTTTCCACATGTGTCTGAAAGAATTAGCCAGCACGTGCCCATTTGCAAACAAAAATGAGGAATTCAGAGGACAGATAATACAAGGGTGTGTGTCCACAAAACTACGAGAAAGAATCCTGGAAGAATCTGGAAGATCTCTAGCTGAAATAATTACCATGGGAAGGAGAAAAGAGCTGTCTAAAAAAAGGGCGTCACACATGGAAGCAGCTCTACACGGACATGTCAAGGAAGAACCAGTGAACGCAGTCACAGTGACACCCGGGCAGCCAAAGTCCAGACATCGCTACGCCCGCCAAAAATATGTGGCTATTGCAGGGGATCCTCTCACCGCCCATCAAAGTGCCCTGCCAAGGGAAAAACGTACAGGATGTGGAAAAATGAACCATGAATGTAGACAAAATGAAAAAATGAAGGTGTGCAGAACAACCAAAGGAAAGGCCATGAACTCCGTAGCCAATGCCTATTCAACACACGTGGCCAGACCAGTGTCATGAACGATGATGATGATGAAGAACATGCCATTCACTCCATCTTCACGATTGGCTCGACATCCTGTACTTTACGACCACTACCCAGATGCAACACACAAATCAGAGGACAATAGACCCCGGCAGTAGTAGACACTGGTGCCTCAATCAATATCATGTCGTCCGACACGTATGAAGAAATGAGACCACCTCCACGCCTGACTCCAACAACCATTCGGGTGTTTGCATATGGCCAGTCTTCCCCACTAATCATGAGAGGAAAATTCAAAACAACTCTTACTTATGGACCCTGTTCAATCAGATGATACGTATATGTGGCAAAGCACGGCCATGGCATGCTGCTAGGATGTGGGGCCGCCGAAGCACTTGGCATAGTGTCTTTCACATTTGGAGTCTATGAAGAGTCCATCACAGAGATGCTGAAAGAGTTCACAGGCATCTTTGAAGGTATTGGCTGCCTGAAAAGTAAAGAAATAAAACTGCACATCGACAAGACCAGCCAGCCAGTAGCCCTGTGCCACCGGCACATTGCATTTCCCTTAAGGCCACAGGTTGAAAGAGAACTGTACAACCTCGAAGCAGCAGGCATCATCGAAAGGGTAACTGGTCCCACACCATGGGTGTCCCCAATTGTAGTCACCAGGAAACCCAAGCAGCCAGGACAGGTGAGAATCTGTGTGGATATACGGCTGCCCAACACAGTCATCCGAAGAGAACAACACCTCACCCCCACCATCGATGACCTGATCAGCAAAATCAGCGGAGCCTGCTGGTTCTCGAAGCTGGATTTGAGGTTGGGATACCACCAGTTGGTTCTTGCCGAGGAGTCCTGGTACATAACAACTTTTTCAACACACGTGGGGCTCCGCTGATATCACCGGCTGAATTTTGGAATCTCCAGCACTGCCAAGGTGTTCCAAAACACAATACACAAACTCCTTGCTGACCTCCCTGGCGTCCCAAACATCAGTGACAACATTCTTGTGCACGCACACACCCTCTCTGAACACCAGGCTGCCTAAGGAAGGTTCTCCAAAGGATCCAGGGGTCAGGTCTGACCCTTCATAGCCGTAAGTGTGAGTTTCTCAAGAGGAAGTTGCAGTTCTTCGGCTACGTCTTCTCATCGGAAGGTGTTGTTCCTGATCCAGACAAAGTCCAAGACATCAAGGATGCCCCTCCTCTGATGGCAGTAACAGAAATGCGCAGCTTCCTAGGAATGGTCAACTATTGTGGCCTTTTCACCAAAGACCTCACCCTTCTAACACTATGCCACTATGAGTCCTGACCAAATCATTGACAACATGGCAGTGGGGGGGCGCACAAGATGCCACCTTCCAAGCTATGAAAGATGCGCTATCTGCAGACATCATCCTCAGATACTTTGAACCTTCCAAAGACACCACCATAGCCGTAGACACCGGCCAGAAGGGGCTAGGAGCAGTGTTGCTGCAAAGGAAAGATCAAGAAGGCTGGTCCCCGGTTGCTTACACCAGTCGGTCTCTCACTCCAACCGAACAGAGGTACTCGCAGATAGAAAAAGAGGCCATTGCGATATATTAGGGCTGCAGGCACTTCCACGTCTATGTGTACAGACACCCCTTCACGGTCATGATATATCACAAACCCCTACTCTCCCTCTTTAAGGGAACAGCGTCTAACCCACCCCCTCGAATCGAGAAGTGGATGCTCCAACTCCAAGAATACAACTGCCAAGTAGAATATCGCCCCGGCTCTAATAATTCCGCAGATTATCTCTTCCGCCACCCGCGATCAGTAACTGAAGAAGAAGAGCAAGAAGCGCAGGAAACAGACAACACATGAGATATGCTGCAGAACAATCTCGCCCTCGACCCATTTCTAATGCGGAGCTCCTCCAAGCCACCCTACAGGATGAGTGTTTACAAAAAGCACTCGCTGCCGTCCGAAGCGCCCAGTGGCACATCCTTAAACGAGAGTGGCCCCAACTCACGATGCTGTCCAGACGCATTATGGAAAGCTTACACCATGTTCGAGAAAAGCTCACCGTGGATCCTGAAGGATGCCTCCACCGGGGACATCGTCTCATTATCCCCTCCAGTCTAGCAGACGTTCAGTTAGCCCATGCAGGTCATCAGGGAATGGTGAAAACAAAGAACCGACTAAGGGTCAAGATGTGGTTCCCCCTAATGGATGAAAAGGTGAAAACTCTGATCCGGTCATTTGAATGGGGCCAGGCAGCAGGGGGCCCCAGTCCTCCAGCTCCCATCGCCACAGAACCAGGACCTCACCGGCCATGGAAAACAGCGAGTCTCGACTTCGGAAGTCTGCCAGATGGTCAACACACATTAGTACTAATTGGTGACTACTCAAGGTACCCAGAGGTAGAGATCCTTCAGTCCTTGACAGCCACTGAAGTGATCCCTAAAATAGAAAAGATCATAGTTACTCATGGCCTCATAAAGGAGTTACGGACTGACAATGGGTTACCACTTCAGGGGTGAGAGATTGCATCCTACCTGGCGTCTTTGGTAATTCTCCACAAGAAAATAACACCCTGCTGGCCCCAAGTGTACGGCAAAGTGGAGAGGTTCATGAGGACCCTTAGCAAAGTTGTCAGGATTGCTAATGCGTCCATCAACCTCCTGAACTGGCCATCTATTTGTTTCTATGGAACTATAGCCTGACTCCCCATGCCACGGCTAGATGTTCCCCAGCCCTCCTTTCCATGGGGCGAGTGGTGCAAGACTCTATCCCTCATCACCCAAGCTGGGCACTTGGCTCCATTGATGAAGACCAGACCT
Source organism: Pleurodeles waltl (assembly GCF_031143425.1). NCBI lineage: Eukaryota > Metazoa > Chordata > Amphibia > Caudata > Salamandridae > Pleurodeles > Pleurodeles waltl. The sequence continues at coordinate 414,750,403 of NC_090448.1, read as the reverse complement.
ATGCGAGGCAAAAAGCCACGAATGATCAAGCTAGTCGCCACCGCAGTACCAAGACCTCAAACCTTTGAGTCAGTGACAAAGTACTAGTGAAGGACTGAAATCCTGGCAGCAAGTTCAGGCTACCATTTGACCCTCACCCCTGGACCATTGTGTGGCATCAGGGGACTCTGGTAGTCGCCCGCCGAGGGACCAAAGTACTCACCCACAACGTCTCTGCTTGCAAGCGTTTCCATCCCACAACCCAGACACCAGAGCCAACCCCCACGAGTACGTTGCCCTCATGCGAGCCATCAGATGCCATCACAAACAAAAACATCTCTGTCACTCCTGAGGAAGCTATGTCCCAAGTGCCTGTCTTGGCGTCCCATCGCCAGACAGCTGAGACCGAACCTTCTCAGCCCCCGGATGTCGGGATCCCAGACCGGACTGTCCGCACAAGGTACCACCTAAGACGCAGCCCGGTACCATCTGTCAAACTCAAAGACTTAGTAGTTTAAATTTGGAGTAGTCCACATGCTTGGCAAAGTGATCTTTGTTACAACTTTTTGAAGTAGTTGAACTGAGTCCGTCTCCTTTGTGTTTTTGTTGCATTTTGATTTTTGGGGAGGGATGTAGTGTCGTGCCCAATGAGGTGAACTAGAGCGCAGGCGCTACTAACCAGACCCGACAACAGATGGGTGGTCGTCCCCTCAGTCCCGTTTCTCCCCCTTTTGACCGGGACATTAAGTGAGTCCAGGCTGTGATGTGGAATAGGAATAAATACGGATGCGCAGCAGGCGGGCAGGTATGAAAGTGTGCGGCATGCCTATGCCCTGCTCGCGGTCATCCATAAACCGTGTACAGGCCTCGTCTGTTCTTTCCAGCGCGCGCATTAAGTAGCAGAGTCCAACTACGACTCTACAGGAAGCAACTACACAGCCTTGGGTTCCTCCATGTGATGTAAACATGAAGCAAATCCAGGCCCTCGCTAGATTACATGAACCCGAAATGGCGACAGCTCTTCCCCATACGAGGGAGACAGAGAGCAAGCGCCTTACACACAAGATAGACACTAAGAGACTTCCAGGCATGTCATGCTTACCAGGCCCTAGGAGAGTATCTTAGCCGGCCCAAGTTTCTGTCTTTGCCTTCTGGGAATTGTAGCCCTCTTTATGCCGTGATAAAATCTGAACTACAAGTCCTATAATGCAAAGAACAAACCTGGCCTGGATAAGCTCCTCACTGGACCTGAGAAACTTGAGCGCTCTGGACTACATAGCAGAGCTTTAAAATGCGTTCAGTTCAATAATCACAAGGATAGTGATTACTTACATCACTTTCAATTCAGACATTGTAGCTTAAGTTTTTGTTTTAATTATGAAGAATACAGGTACCAAAATGCAAATTGCCATTTGCTTAAAAACAAACAAATAAGAAACTTGACATGTTGAACGTGAGACAAGTTATCTTCTTGTCATTCCATGCAGAGAGAATGCAGCATGAGCGCCAGAGCTGCAGTACTTTCAATTTTGCATTTAAGGGGTCATGAACAACAGAGGTCATTTTTATAAATAGTGCCTCGGGGGCTTATGAGGCGTGTATGCCTGTTGCTTGTTCCCAAGAAACATTTATATTACAGAAGGGGCAGTTAGTGCTTCATTTGAGCTGGTGGTAGCTGGCGATGAGCACCAGCACTCATCTTTGGGAACCAGCACCTATGTATCTTCAAGATACTTTAATCCAGAGCAAGAGAGAACAAAAGCACAAAAAGGGAGAAAGAGGAAGAGAGAGATGAAAAACAGTGATGAAGATATAAAGCAGAGATCAGAAAGAACTTGCAAGAGTGCGGTAAAGAGGCAAGGAGTATCTGAGTGGTAGAAGGATTAAGTGAAATCAAGACTACACCGCCTTAGTATTTGGCATCCCAACCTTTAATGTCACGGGATGCGGCTTTTTAACAAAACTCTGGGCACCAGCGTTTATTATTTAACAAATTAAACACAAGAGATAGCAGATGCTTGAGCAGCCCCTTCTGTAATATGGATTGTGTCAGCACATGATGTGCGAGACGGATCACAAGGGAACATTCCCTCATTTGCATGAGGGTGTAGCTCCATGCAAATGAGTGTTTGCAGCCACCTTGTAGTACAGACAGTGATACAATGGCAAAGAAGCTGTCAGGAGGCACACTGGCTGTGTGCCATGTACAGGTGGCGCACATGCAATGGCAAAGAAGCTGTCAGGAGGCACACTGGCTGTGTGCCGTATGCAGGTGGCACACAGACCGTGTGCAACCCGTGAGCATGTGCTGTTAAGGTGTCCCAGTGACCCTGCCACACACCCCACCTGCAGACAAGAGCAGTAAAGCACAGTCCGACGATTGTGGGTGGATCACCTTCCTATCTTGAAACTAAGGCTGGCCCACCTCCAGTGAAAGACGGAGCGCTGCAGTTTGAGTCACAGCCCTGTCTTCCAGTAATGCACTCTCCTCAGCACAGGTGCAAACTGTCAGCATTCGCACCTGGACTGAGGCATGCATTTTTTTGTGTAATCAGCTACACTGTATCAGTCGGCGGGCCACATGCACCGATTTGAGAGAGTGCCGTGGGGGCACAGCTTAAGAATGTACACCCAATGTTTAATTCAGGCCAGATCCGTAAGAATGTGTACAAAATAAATGCTATTATAAGTTATATTTGCATCAGGTGCACTGCTTAATTTGTGTTGATGGTTTCTGGTGCTGGGCACCGGCACTTATTTTTGAGGGCTGGCACTTATTGTTCTGCCTCAAGCATTTACTGTGAGCAAAAGACAACAAGCATTTGCAATGCAACGGGTCTCGCGTTTGGTCATGTTAGAGCTGATAGCGTTGTAAACTCCTAACCCGACTTTTCACCTATCGGCAAAAGTGCATTTATGTACGTAACCCGAAAACGTGCAATTAACTATGTAAAGCGCTCGACTTCTGCCAAGCGAAATCGCGCTAGTAAATTAGAGAAAAAGTAGTCCACGAGCCGGACAGAAAACAGCGAGCCCCGCATGTTTTCTGTACTTGGTCGATGCGCTCGAGGAGAGCTAGCCACCGGAAAAGGCATGACGTATGCATGCCTTCGACTAATGAAAGCAAGCAGATTTTATCAGGCAAGCCCACGAACCAATGAAAAACACTGGCGTGACGTCGACAGGGCTCCGAGCCCTTTTCTAAACACTAAAGCGTCTCGCTGCGATACGCATGCAAGAGCGCATGCAACGCAGGCTCAACCCTAAAAATGGGAAAGATGGAGGAAAATAAAAACGAAAAAGTATAACAATGGGAGAAGGCAAAAAGGTGCAAGAGTGAGCTGAAGGGGCAGGGAGTGGCTGTAAATGGATTAAAGAGGCCAGAGATGGGTTCAGGATTACGCTACCTCAGTATTCTGTGCTCACACATTCAATTGCAGCAGCCACGTGTTTGAGAGGAGAGCTTTAGGCACCGGCACCTTTTTATTTACAAATTAAGCACTGATCAGGTGTTTAGCACCCGGTTACAAATTGGGACAAATGAATGGGAATAACATATGCAAACACTATTTTTTATGATGCCCACATTAGCCCTGTTTTGTAAAAGCAGTTTTCACCAGGTGAATAGCCGGTGACAAGTGGGGAGCACAAACTGAAAGCAAATGCAGTAAGTGCTCAGGTGTCAATAGGTGCCACTGCAAAAATGTTCGCAACTACTGATGGTGCCTGTTTTGTCCCTTCATGCAGTGGTCTAAGTGACCTCCCTTTTTAGTCAGAAATATTCTCACTTTTCACCACTCTCTACAAAAAGCCTCCATGAATCCAACTCATGTGAAAGGGCTGGTGAGGTACTTGCTTTTGGTCTTAAATTGTTCCAGTGCAGTTTTTTTTATACGTTCCTTATTTTATAATATGTTTGGGAGCTTTGATTGGACAAAATGAATTGGCATTAAAACCTCTATTTCACAGGGACCAGTGAATAGTTTCCATGTTTTTCTGCGGAAATTACACCATAATGACAGCCTCTCCAGAGCTTCAGTGCTGCCCTTTGTTTAATTTTTAGCCTTTTCAGAAAAGCTAAAGCCAAACTGCAACATTCAAAAGTCATTCAGGACACACTGCCAACCGAGCATTTCAGGAGAAGCTCAAAGGTCTTAGAGCTTAGCCTCTGCTTGTTGTTTAATTAGCTCTCTATTTGTGAAAATAAACAAAACCTGCATGTTCTAATTAAATTCTGGCCCATTTTTAGCTGAACACAACACTGCAGAAGTAGCTTCAAAAGTCTCAGGGCATAACCACTTGTTGGAAAATGGCTCCTTGTTGCAGTTACCTCCCCCCCCCCCACCCACACACATTTTGCCTGATATTGATGCTGACTTGACTGAGAGTGTGCTGGGACCCTGCTAACCAGGCCCCAGCACCAGTGTTGTTTCACTAAAAAATTACCATTGTTTCCACAATTGCCACACGCCTGGCACACAGATAAGTCCATTGTAAAAGGTACCATTGGTACCAAGGGCCCTGTGACCAGGGAAGGTCCCTAAGAGCTGCAGCATGTGTTGTGCCACCCTAAGGGACCCCTCACCTAATACATGCAAACTGCCATTGCAGATTGTGTGTGTTGGTGGAGAGAAAAGGGCAAAGTCGACATGGCACCCCCTCAGGGTGCCATGCCCATAAAACACTGCCTGTGGCATAGGTAAGTCACCCCTATAGCAGGCCTAAAAGCCCTAAGGCAGGGTGCACTATACCACAGGTGAGGGCATAGCTGCATGAGCAATATGCCCCTACAGTGTCTAAGTCCATTCTTAGACATTGTAAATACAGTGTGGCTGTAAGGAAATGCCTTCTTGGCATGGTTACCCCCTAACTTTTTGCCTTTGCTGATGCTAAGTTTTGACTGAAAGTGTGCTGGGACCCTGCTAACCAGGCCCCAGCACCAGTGTTCTTTCCCTAAACTGTACCTTTGTCTCCACAATTGGCACAACCCTGGCACTCAGGTAAGTCCCTTGTAACTGGTACTCCTCGTACCAAGGGCACAGATGCCAGGGAAGGTCTAAGGGCTGCAGCATGTCTTATGCCACCATGGGGACCCCTTACTCAGCACATGCACACAGCTTCACAGCTTGTGTGTGCTGGTGGAGAGAAAAAGACTAAGAAGACATGGCACTACCCTCAGAGTGCCATGCCAACTTCACACTGCCTGTGGCATAGGCAAGTCACCCCTCTAGCAGGCCTTACAGCCCTAAGGCAGGGTGCACTATACCACAGGTGAGGGCATATGTGCATGAGCACTATGCCCCTACAGTGTCTAAGAAAAACCTTAGACATTGTAAGTGCAGGGTAGCCATAAGAGTATATGGCCTGGGAGTTTGTGAAACACGAACTCCTCAGTTCCATAATGGCTACACTAAAAACTGGGAAGTTTGATATCAAACTTCTCAGCACAATAAATGCACACTGATGCCAGTGTGCAGTTTATTGTAATGTACACCCAGAGGGCATCTTATTGATGCCCCCTGAATACCAATCCGGCTTCTAGTGTAGGCTGACCAGTTTCTGCCAGCCTGCCACACACCAGACATGTTGCTGGCCACATGAGGAGAGTGCCTTTGTCACTCTGTGGCCAGGAACAAAGCCTATACTGGGTGGAGGTGCTTCTCACCTCCCCCTGCAGGAACTGTAACACCTGGCAGTGAGCCTCAAAGGCTCACCCCTTTTGTTACAGCACCCCAGGGCATCCCAGCTAGTGGAGATGCCCACCCCTCTGGCCACTGTCCCCACTTTTGGCGGCAAGGCTGGAGGAGATAATGAGAAAAACAAGGAGGAGTCACCCACCAGTCAGGACAGCCCCTAAGGTGTCCTGAGCTGAGGTGACCCCTACCTTTAGAAACCCTCCATCTTGAGTTTGGAGGATTCCCCCAATAGGATTAGGGATGTGCCCCCACCTCACAGGGAGGAGGCACAAAGAGGGCGTGGCCACCCTCAAGGACAGTAGCCATTGGCTACTACCCTCCCAGACTAAACACACCCCTAAATTCAGTATTTAGGGGCTCCCCAGATCCCAGGAAATCAGATTCCTGCAACCTGAAGAAAGAAGAAGGACTGCTGATCTACAAGCCTGCAGAGAAGGAGGAAGACAACAACTGCTTTGGCCCCAGCACTACCGGCCTGTCTCCAACTTCGAAAACCTGCAACCAGCGACGCATCCGACAGGGACCAGTGACCTCTGAAGCATCAGAGGACTGCCCTGGACTAAAGGACCAAGAAATTCCCATGAACAGCGGCCCTGTTCAAAACCAGCTACTTCTTTGCAACAAAGAAGCAACTTTCCCAGACTGCACGTTTCCCGCCAGAAGCGTGAGACTTCTCACTCTGCACCCGACGCCCCCGGCTCGAGATTCAGAGAACCAACACCTCAGGGAGGACTCCCAGGCGACTGCGAGCCCGTGAGTAACGACCCCCCTGAGCCCCCACAGCGACGCCTGCAGAGAGAATCCAGAGGCTCCCCCTTGACCGCGACTGCCTGTAACAAGGGACCCGACACCTGGAACCAGCACTGCACCCGCAGCCCCCAGGACCTGAAGGAACCGAACTTCAGCGCAGGAGTGACCCCCAGTCAACCTTCTACCTTGCCCAGGTGGTGGCTGTTCTGAGAAGCCCCCCTGTGCCTGCCTGCACCGCTAGAGTGACCCCCGGGCCCCTCCATTGAAACCAATACAAAACCCGACGCCTGCTTTGCACACTGCACCCGGCCGCCCCTGTGCCGCTGAGACTGTGTTTTGTGTGCCTACTTGTGTCCCCCCCAGTGCTCTACAAAACCTCCCTTGTCTTCCCCCCGAGGACGCAGGTACTTACCTGCTGGCAGACTGGAACCGGAGCACCCCTGTTCTCCATAGGCGCCTATGTGTTTTGGGCACCTCTTTGAGCTCTGCACCTGACCGTCCCTGAGCTGCTGGTGTGGTAACTTTGGGGTTGCCTTGAACCTCCAATGATGGGCTGTCTATGCCCCAGAACTGAGACTTGTAAGTGTTTTACTTACCTCCTAATCTAACCTTTACTTACCTCCCCCAGGAACTCCCAGGAACTGTTGATTTTTGCACTGTCCACTTTGAAAATAGCTTACTGCCATTTTTACAAAGACTGTATATGATATTGCTTTTATTCAAAGTTTCTAAAGTATCTAAGTGAAGTACCTTACATTTAAAGTGTTTACTGTAAATCTTGAACCTGTGGTTCTTAAAATAAACTAAGAAAATATATTTTTATATATAAAAACCTATTGGCCTGGAGTAAGTCTTTGAGTGTGTGTTCCTCATTTATTGCCTGTGTGTGTACAACAAATGCTTAACACTACCCTCTGATAAGCCTACTGCTCGACCACACTGCCACAAAATGGAGCATTAGAATTATCTAATTTTGCCACTATCTTACCTCTAAGGGGAACCCTTGGACTCTGTGCACACTATTTCTTACTTTGAAATAGTATATACAGAGCCAACTTCCTACAGTGGCCATATTAAGTATATGGTCTGGGAGTTTGTCAAAACGAACTCCACAGTTCCATAATGGCTACACTGAATACTGGGAAGTTTGGTATCAAACTTCTCAGGATAATAAACCCACACTGATGCCAGTGTTGGATTTATTAAAAAATGCACACAGAGGGCATCTTAGAGATGCCCCCTGTATTTTACCCAATCCTTCAGTGCAGGACTGACTGGTCCATGCCAGCCTGCCACTGAGAGACGAGTTTCTGACCCCTGGGGTGAGAGCCTTTGCGCTCTCTGAGGCCAGAAAAAAAGCCTGCAGTGGGTGGAGATGCTTCACACCTCCCCCCTGCAGGAACTGTAACACCTAGCGGTGAGCATCAAAGGCTCTGGCTTCGTGTTACAATGCCCCAGGGCACTCCAGCTAGTGGAGATGCCCAGCCCCCAGACAAAGCCCCACTTTTGGTGGCAAGTCCAGAGGGATAATGAGAAAAACAAGGAGTCACCCCCTCAGCCAGGTCCACCCCTAAGGTGACCATAGCTGAAGTGACCCCTCATTGAGAAATCCTCCATCTTGCTTTGGAGGATTAGGACCAATAGGGATAGGGATGTGCTCCCCTCCCCAGAGGGAGTGGGCACAAGGAGGGTGTAGCCACCCTCAGGGACAGTAGGCATTGGCTACTGCCCTCTAACCCTAACACACCCCTAAATTTAGTATTTAGGGGCGACCCTGACCCAGCTCTTCAGATTCCTGACGACCTACAAAGAAGAAGGACTGCTTAGCTGAAAAATCCCACAGGGAAGAAGGAAGACAACAACTGATTTGGCCCCAGTCCTCCTGGCCTGTCTCCTGCTTCAGAGAAACTGCACCAGCAACCATCCTGCAGGCCCAGCGACTTCGCCGACTCAGAGAACTGTCCTGCACCTAAGAAGGATCAAGAACTCCAGTGGACAGTGGACCTGTCCAACTGAAAAAGAAGAAACCATCTTTAAAGGGACTCTCACCTCACTCCAGAAGCTTGAGTGCCCACCACTCTGCACCCGACGCCCCTGACCCGTGTCCAGAGAAACCAATGACCCAGAGAGGATCCCCATGCGACCCCGATGACGTGTCCACCCTGGGCTGACCCCTCTGCACTCCCACGATGACGCCTGCAGAGGGAATCCCGAGGACCCCCCAACCGTGACTGCCCGGGACAAAGATATCCAACATCTGGAGAAACACTGCACCTGCAGCTCCCCTGTGCCCATGAGAAACCGACCACTGATGCAGCAATGACCAGCAGGCGGCTCTCATCAGTGCCCAGTTGGTGGCTGGCCCGAGAAGCCCCCTGTGCCCTGCCTGCAGTGTCTGAGTGACCCGCGGGTCCATCCATTGAATCCTATTGAAAACCCGACGCCCTGTTTGCCCACTGCACCCGGCCGCCCCTGTGCCGCTGAGGGTGTGTGTTGTGTGCCTACTTGGGGCCCCTCCTGTGCTCTACCAAATCCCCCTGGTCTACCCTCCGACAACCCGGGTACTTACCTGCAAGCAGACCGGGACCGGAGCACCCCCTGTCTCCACAGGTGCCCTTGTTATTTTGGCTCCTGTTTGACCTCTGCAATGACCCAGAGAGGATCCCCATGCGACCCCGATAACGTGTCCACCCTGGGCTGACCCCTCTGCACTCCCACGATGGCGCCTGACAAGGGAATCCCGAGGACGCCCGGACCGTGACTGCCCGGGACAAAGTTATCCAACATCTGGAGAAACACTGCACCTGCAGCCCCCCTGTGCCCATGAGAAACCGACCACTGATGCAGCAATGACCAGCAGGCAGCTCTCATCAGTGCCCAGTTGGTGGCTGGCCCGAGAAGCCCCCTGTGCCCTGCCTGCAGTGTCTGAGTGACCCGCGGGTCCATCCATTGAATCCTATTGAAAACCCGACGCCCTGTTTGCCCACTGCACCCGGCCGCCCCTGTGCCGCTGAGGGTGTGTGTTGTGTGCCTACTTGGGGCCCCTCCTGTGCTCTACCAAACCCCCCTGGTCTACCCTCCGACAACCCGGGTACTTACCTGCAAGCAGACCGGGATCGGAGCACCCCCTGTCTCCACAGGTGCCCTTGTTATTTTGGCTCCTGTTTGACCTCTGCAATGACCCAGAGAGGATCCCCATGCGACCCCGATAACGTGTCCACCCTGGGCTGACCCCTCTGCACTCCCACGATGGCGCCTGACAAGGGAATCCCGAGGACGCCCGGACCGTGACTGCCCGGGACAAAGTTATCCAACATCTGGAGAAACACTGCACCTGCAGCCCCCCTGTGCCCATGAGAAACCGACCACTGATGCAGCAATGACCAGCAGGCAGCTCTCATCAGTGCCCAGTTGGTGGCTGGCCCGAGAAGCCCCCTGTGCCCTGCCTGCAGTGTCTGAGTGACCCGCGGGTCCATCCATTGAATCCTATTGAAAACCCGACGCCCTGTTTGCCCACTGCACCCGGCCGCCCCTGTGCCGCTGAGGGTGTGTGTTGTGTGCCTACTTGGGGCCCCTCCTGTGCTCTACCAAACCCCCCTGGTCTACCCTCCGACAACCCGGGTACTTACCTGCAAGCAGACCGGGATCGGAGCACCCCCTGTCTCCACAGGCGCCCTTGTTATTTTGGCTCCTGTTTGACCTCTGCACCTGACCGGCCCTGTGTTGCTGGTGCTGGGTGTTTGGGGTTGACGTGAACCCCCAAAGGTGGGCTACCTCTGCCCCGGAGACTGAACTTGTAAGTGCCTTACTTACCGTGATAACTAAACTGTACTTACCTCCCCCCAGGAACTGTTGAAAATTGCAGTGCCCACGTTTAAAATAGCTTATTGACATTTTATGAAAAACTGTGTACATTACTGTTTTGATTCAAAGTTCTAACTATACCTATGCAAAGTACCTTTCGCCGAATGTACTTGCCTGCAATCTAAACCTTGTGGTTCTAATAATAAATTAACAAAATAATATTTTTCTATATAAAACCTATTGGCCTGGAGTTAAGTCATTGAGTGTGTGTTTTCACTTATTGCTTGTGTGTGTACAACAAATGCTTAACACTACCCTCTGATAAGCCTAACTGCTGGACCGCACTACCACAAATAGAGCATTAGTATTATCTATTATTGCCTCTGTCAAGCCTCTTGGGAAACCCCTGGACTCTGTGCACACTATATTTCATTTTGATATAGTTTATACAGAGCCAGCTTCCTACACCACTGCACTCTGTTTAATTTAGTATTTCACTTACTTTTTTCAATAAATATGTCCATTTCTAAAAATAATTTTGTCATGGTAATTGCACCAAAATAAGTATGTCATGTAAAAATTACACAAATTATAACTTTGAAATGTGTTCCTATATTGCCGTCTCAGCGTTTTTGCCCCTTCAGCCCCTCAATATCAATATAGAACCATAGTTATTACACAGTTACATCCTCTGCATATTCTACATATTTAAGAGTTGTCACATAACCAACGAACAGGGATCTGGGCATTTCTAGGCAAGTCATAGTGATAGGCCTTATTTATGACACTCTCCTGTAAAACACTATGCTATAAAGGCTGTGGGTGACCCTGCCAGCTGTTGTCCCCACAGCAACTACTCTTGCTTGCAGGCAGTTTGTGGCTAACCATGGGGAAGTGATTGACAAATTAAGGCATTTGAGGGCCGGCTACACAGTGCGTCTTGAAGCTCTTCCAATCACAGGTTTATTTTTTTTAAGTTAAGCAAATAAGGATAGAGGGGGATACACTTAATTTATTTCATTTTTTTATGTAATACATACACTATTACATAGGATGGTTGAGCACTTTACATAGATGTTGGAAAAGACCATCTTCTGCGTGCATTTACCCAGATTTTTGTCTTGACTGTTTTTGTTGGCTGTAGAACTTTGTGCATTTTACTCCTGCTAATCATAGGAAAACTGCTGTGCTCCGCTTTAAACATGATAAAATTAGCATACCCCTGATTGGCATTGGTAACCTAGCTATAAGTCCCTAGTATACAGTACCAAGGGCATTCAATCTAAATGTCACAAGTGGCCTGCAGCAACCATTTTGGCATTCACTACAGTGCCACTATAAACATGACTGCAAGCTTGCCCCTAGTAGCCTGGCTGTGCAGGTTTTAACTGCAAATCTGAACCCCTTTTCCCCCTGAATCAATTTTGGACTTGGGTAGTCCAACGTGTAACAGAAGTGACCGCTGGTATCTTCCCTATGGATCCACTGCAGTGCAGGTTGGACACATGGCTGATAACTAAAAAGACAAAACAAAGTGTCCGCTTTCAGAGTTTGGCTTTGGTACTGGTAAAGTGCCAAATAGCCAGTCATGGAAATCTAATGCAGCATCAGCTCTGGAACAGTGGCATGCAGATCTAGTCAAGAAGTCCAGAGCAGAGATAACGGTCCATGCGAATATACCAGCGAGGGATAGTTTGATGCTGCATCTCAACCACTGGGATACATACCTAGAGAGATTGACACCAAAATAGTACACCGACCCTCCGTGATAGGATCTGTGGTCAACACAATGTGGGACAGAGAAAGGCAGTCGCTTCACAGAGATGTTGACCATAGCCTGGGGGTTTTCAGGGGAGATAAAGTACACCTGCATAGATTGACGAGAGTCTACAGGAGAGTCAGTGCTTAATTTGTGCTTGTTTTTTCCGGTGCTGAGCACCAGCATTTTTGAGGGCTGGGGCTTGTTCTTCTGCCCCAAGTGTTTTCTGCGAGTAAAAGACACATATGGGAAAGACGGAGTAAGGGAAAAACGAAAAAGTGTCACAATGGGAGAAAATAGAAATCTGCAAGAGTGAGCTGAAGGGGCAGGGAGTGGCTTTATATGGATTGACGAGGCCCGAGATGGCTTCTGGATTACGCCGCCTCAGTATTCCGTGTTCACACATTTAATTGCAGCAGCCGCATGTTTCAGAGGAGGGCTTTGGGCACCAGCACATTTTTATTTACAAATTAAGCACTGAGGAGAGCTATGTGGACAGCGCTGAGGCAAGGGGGGAGAAAGTGAACTCTGTGGAGGAACAGGGGAGGGCACGGGGTGGCAGGGAGACCATTGCATGCACTGTTGTTGCTAGTGTTGTTAACTCAACGATGTGCATTGTGTAGATATTTGACTGGTAACAATATCAGCATGTATTGTGCCAGGCTATAATGTTTGAAAACGTGACTAAACTTAAGTACAAAATGCATGTGTTCTAGTTGGTGTGAGCATAAATGTTGTGCACTGCATGTTTCACATGGTCAAATAAGGAGGGATGTAGTAGTGACATCATTAAATCAGTTTAAAACGACCAGATGTTAGGGAGGAAATATCTGGGGAAGGGGGAGCAGCTAACCTTCAACTTTCCTGAATCTTTAGGGGCATTGACAATGAGAGTCAGGAGGAAGGGTTGGTTGGTTGTGATATAAGAGACCTTTCAGCCCTTTGCAGCAGCTCAGTGAGTGAGATATTGAATTTGTGCGATAGTCCTTTATGTGTACTTAACATGTTCTGGTCACTTTCATTAATAAATTGCAATGTTGTTTTTATACTTGCCACAAGGTCACAAAAGCCTTAGTATTGCTGCATATTTACAAGCACTTTAAATGTACTATTGCTGTGTACCTGCATGTTGTACAGTGCATATTTTACTGGACTGTGCTCAGTGCTTAATTTGTAAAAGAAAGAGTGCTGGTGCCCAAAACTTTGCTCAGGAGCTGGTGCAATTAAACGGCGCACCGAATATCAAGGCTTCGCAGTCTTAAATCCACTCTAAGCTTTTTAATTAACTAATAGACACTCCCTGTCCAGTGCTTAATTTGTAAATTAATGCCAAATTAATGCCCGATGCCCAAAGCCCACCTCTTAAATAGGTGGCTGCTGCAATTAAATGTGCTAACACGAAATACTGAGGCGGCGTAATCCTGAAACCATCTCGGGCCTCTTCAATACCTATAAAGCCACTCCTTCCCCCTTCAGCTCACTGCTGTAGCTTTCTGCTTTCTCCCATTATGACCCTTTTCGTTTTTCTCTTCCACCGGCTTTCCCAGATGTGTCTTTTGCTCGCAGCAAATGCTTGAGGCAGAACAATAAGCCTCGGCCCTCAAAAATAAGTGCCGGTGCCCGGCACCGGCAACAACAAGCACAAATTAAGCACTGACTGTGCTAGTGAAGAATATCCTCACTGAAATTGGCCCAACGAAGCGGTTACGTGCATCTCTCTCACTCAAGATCTTCTCACGTTGCTTTCAATGAGAAGATCTTGGCACCTGTGTTTTTTTTTAGTAGCTATCCACGTACAACTAATGCCCCGGGTACACGCTTCTATTCATTTGCCTTGAGAGAAAATGTATAAGACTGACTGACAATTGTGTGGATTTTAGCATTACATACTCAAACTGATTTTTGATTGCTTGCTCAATATTTCGCATTATACTCATGTTAAACTTTGTTGGCTTTCCAAAATGTTGTGTTTTCTTTTTCAGTGTGAAAGGGGGTCCTGCCTTACTTCGTTGGGTATATTGTTGTACATCATGGGTATGAAGCCAGATACCTTTCAAAAAGAGAAGTTTGAAACACATTATATCTGCCATCCTCATATCAGATTTTTACAGAGAAAAGGAAAAATGATAGAAAGTGATGTATTTTAGGCCAGATGGTACACAATAATTTGAACATAATATGGTTGTCTTTTACCCGCTGTGATGAGACGGGGGTTTGTCGGGAGGAATAGCCCTTTCCCCTCAGCCTCATGATACCTCTGGTGCCACCTGTTTTGCAGTGCTTAATTTGTAAATAAAAACATGCAGGTGCCCAGAGCTCTCTTCTTAAACATGCTCTCCTGCAATTGAATGAGCAAACACGGAATACTGAGGCAGCTTAATCCTGAAGCCATCTCGGGGCTCTTTAATCCAGTTAACTCCCTGCCCCTTCAGCTCACTCTTGCAGCTTTCTCCCATTGTGACGTGTTCCGTTTTTCTCTTCTTCCATCTTTCCCATGTGTCTTTTGCTCGCAGTAAATGCTTGAGGCAGAAAAATAAGTGCCAGCCCTAAAAAATAAGTGCCGGTCCTCCGCACCGGAAACAACAACCACAAATTAAGCACTGCTGTTTTGTTAAGGCATGGATATCGCATGCACAAAGCCACCGGGTGTTTAGTGAAGGATGTATCTATTACTTACACAAATAAAAAGGCTTACCTGCTCCATTCTTGTTCTTCCCTCCCGAAGTACTCGGCATGGTGATTCCCCAATTGGAGACGGTGGCTGTAAACGAATAAAGAGGAATTATGAAGTGATGCAATACCTCATACAGAAATAACAACAAAAACTTTAAAAAACCTTCATAAAGCTGTCGGTCCTTTATCTCAGAAATACCTATATCCTGACACTCCCCAAACTATTTTCCTTTTTTGGCAGTAGGGATCATAGTAACAAGGGCTTTCGCAATGCTATTAATGTCGAATTCGTCAGCAGCAGGACATCCGCCAAAAAGGAATTAAGATTAAAATAATGTCAACGGCACGCTAAATATAGTGGACGGTGCATCCACCTCTTTTGTGTGAAACTCCCAGCTCCACCAAACTCCAGATAAAGCCTTATGCCATGATGGGGAAGTAGAAAGCTTATACGATAATCCAAAGTCAACAGTGGGAAAATCACTACCACTTGTTAGGAGAGTGAAGGCCCTCCTCATCCCACTGAATTTTAAAATTTAGCCCTGATGTACGAAAAAGCAGATTGCAAATACTGGGTGTAAATTGTCACCTATTTTTTGTGATCTGCCTTTATTTTTGCATTGCGATGTCGCACTATGTCCACTTGTAGTCTGCAAAATGTTTTGCCTCCTGAATAATAGACTCCTTGTGATTGCTGGGGCCGCCCCACTGCTATAGCGGAGGAGCGTCTCCCTGCTGGTGAAAGCAGAAAAATAAATGGAGAATAAAATGATTTTATTCTCCTTTTATTTTTCCGCTTTCTTTAACGGCGGGTGGGGCCAGCCTCCTCCACATCAACAAGTGGAGGAGGAGTGGTGGTGCACTTCTATGTGCGCATGTCAATTTGGCCGGCCATTTGAGGCCGGCCAAACTGACATGCCCACTTAGAACTCTCCACCTGGCTGTGTTGCACAGGCAGGGGGAGACCAAGCGCAGTGTCTTAAACCCCCCCCTGAGTGGCATTCCTGCCTGCTCAGGTCAATCCTGGCACTTCTCTCATGCTGTGTAACATGAGAGAAGCATCTGGATTGGTTGGGGAGGGTCGAAGAAGGCAAAAGGCTGCTGGAGTGCCTGGACACGGAGGTGGCAGGTAGGTTTATTTATGTTTTTTATTGCCCCTCCGCACCCCCCGCTCCATGTGCTGCCCCCCACCCTGTCCTGCCACCAGCCACTACTGTAACAGGTGATTGGCTACAAATACAGGGTCACTCACACATGTATGCTTACACACACACATACTCTCACATAAACATACTCTTACCAGCAAGCATTAACACACAACATACATTTAAAAGCATTTTTTTTACTTACCTCAGCTACAAGGGAGGGCCATTCCCAGCTAATTGTAATCAATTCTTTATTACATTAATAGTGAATAATATGATACAATTCACTTTTAGTGAAATAAAAAGTTGACAGAAAACAAGGAAAGTGGAGCCCCAACCAATGTCCATAAGGACCAGCTTCCCTTGTGTTCCTGGCACTGTTTCTGCCACCTCGGAGGCTGGGGCTGCAAAGATATTGCCTGGGCCACAAGGGGCAAGCCAGGGTCACAGTGGTGACCCCTAAATGACTCCTTGGTTGGTGGCCTGCAAGGAACAGCAGGAATCATAAACTACTAACCATGCTTTCTTATTCCAAAATGGGAAACATGTTATCAAGCAGCCCATGTTTTTCCTTAAAAAAAATGAATGCAGTGCCTACCAGTGGCGGCTCTTCCACTATGGCGGAGTAGCGCCACCCCTCCCCCGCCAGCAGCAAGTGCTGCAAATCCTTTAACAATGAAAGGATAATAAACTAAGTTTATTATCCTTTCATTGTTAAAATCCTTTCATTGTTAAAGGGGCACGGCACTGGGGATGACGAGTACTGAGGGGAGTGCACCGTGCACTCCCCTCAGAGCGCCTGAGTGTTTGGCCAGCCGTCTCGGGCCAGCCATGCACACATGCTCAGTGTGCTCTATCCTGCCCGGCACTGTGTTGCCAGGCTGGACAGAGCCTGCACAGGCTCCCAGTCTGCCTGGGAGCACCCTGGCTGGGCGCTCCCAGCCAATCCTGACACTGCCATGAGCAGCATCAGGATTGGCCGCATGCTAGGCTGGGAACCTGTGTCTGCATCCTGAGGAGACGGCAGCGCAGGAGCAGATGTACTTTTTTTTTGTTTGTTTTAAAAAAAATGTATTTATCTTATTTTATGAATCTCCCTCCCCCATGTGCTGCCCCGCCCCCTGTAACCACCGCGAGCCATGACTGGTGCCTACCCTCCTCTCTCTGAAGGCTGCCCAACGCAGTTCCCATAAGGGAAGCTGTCCAATGGGACGACATCCCTTTTGTGAATCACTTTCCATGTGCTCAGAGTTATCGGTAACGATTCAAAGGTTTGCCAATGAAATTACGGACACAAACCATTGACGCATCTCATTGTGAATCGCAAAACCCCTTTTGCAATTCAGAAAGGCTTCGCCAAATCGAAAGGGTGGTTTAGTGCATGGTAAAAATATTTTGTGGTTGCTTTTCCTGTGATCTTTGCGAATTGTAGGGTTTGTGATTGCAAACTGGTTTTGTATATCAGACGCATAGTGCAGGGGTGCTAGCATGCACACTGAGGTGCCACATGTAACATGTATGCAAAAGCATTTGGCATTCCATTTGTCAATAGCCGCCACTTTGAGGGTTGAATGACCCTGTGCCCCTTCCCGGACCTTTGATACAAAGCTAGTTTGTGCTTATATCTAGACTAGTTTTAGTAAACGGCGAAAAAAATGTTGTTGCAACCTCTGTGAATTTGCGAATTGCAGGGTTTGAGAGTGCTAATTGCGTTTGTATATCAGACGCACTGTATTGCTAGATGTTAAAATGCACACTGAGGTTCCTGAGGCTATGAACCCGCGTCCCCTGCTCGACCTTTGACACACATCTGACATGCGTACACTAGATGAGGGTTGGGGATTTGTTACAAAATAGTAAATAAGTGCTGTGGAGTTTACCGCCGTTGGACCCTAAATAATCCCTGACGGGTCAAATACCAAGGCTGCTTGCTCTACTTTCGGCCTCGTGCTGCTTCCTTCTTTCTTCACCCTACAATTGCTGTCTTTTTATCTCACTCTTGCGGTTACTGTTTCACCTCCGCTTTCTCTCTTCGTCACTGTTTCCCCATCACCTTCTTCTTTCTTCCTTTTCCGCCTTTCTCCGTCAGTCTGTCAAACTCGGTTCCACCTCCCCATAACTGAGTGCCGGTGCCCGCCATCCGCAACCACCGGCACGGTGGCTTAACAAAGACTCCTGTCGCCTTCGCGGTACGAGTGGGTCCCCGCAGGAGCCCCCTCCCCCGCACAGTATCCTGGCCTGAGTGCTCCGCCTGCCTTTTCGTGTACTTTACTGGGAGGTCCCCTCAAGTTTCAATATGCCACTGAACCGGCACAAATTAAGCTGTCGGTTCAAAGTTAGCCGTTCATCTGTGTTACCGGCACTCAGACAGAGGTGAGTGGCAGGTATAGTAGTGGTTGCCGCGTGCTCTGGAAGAGTGGGTGTCTGACTTCATTTCCTTTCTGAGTCGCCAGAGTCTGAAAAGAATCCAACAACTCAAGAGAGTGGGAGGGCTTCAGACCTTCTGCACACAAGGAAGAAACCAGGGACTTGACTGCAAAAGGGCCAGAAAGAGGAAGGGGTTCCTTCACTTAACATAAGGTCAGCAGGAAACAATAAGCAGCATTGATGTGCTCTATGTAAGATCAGGCTCGTAACTACTACAGCCAGTGGCGTAACAAAGGCCCCGCAGCCCACGCGGTGCGAGGGATGTGAGCTTGGTGGAGGGGGGGTATGGGCTTCAGCACAGTACCTTGTGCACTGGCGGCAGGCCACTCACTGGGTCCACGTTGGAAAGGGCCTATGTAAGGACAATAATGTAGGCCCTGCCTGCTCAACACAATTCTTGAAAGTTGATTCATCTCCATCCTCTCGGTGGAGAGATACAGTGAGCCAGCTGGCTTTAATGCGAACAAGTAAATTGGCAGAGCCATCAAGTTTCCCAGGTCCATGTCTGACTAGTGAGCCCATTCTCGATTTTTATTAGAATTCTGGTATTTGTAGTATTATGTCACCTAGTTATCCTACTTTATCCTACAGGACTACAAGTCCCAAAATTCCAAGAAAAAAAACGGGAATGGTCCAAGTAGTCAGGAATAAAGTTTGGAAACTTGGCAGCTGTGAATTGGGCACCTCCATTCACCTGGTTTGATAGTAAAAACAAACACTAATTGTGGTGCAGTTGGCTATTAGCTACGCGCCCGGACCTCACTTAAAAAGGTCTCTGGCACTAAAGGCTTGCATGTTGTGTTAGGACAGTGGCATGTTTAGATCTCCACTGAAGACAATGAAGTGACGAAGGGCCCCTAGGCGCTGGAACAGACCTCTGAGCCAACGCTCCAATTCACATTGGTCTGGCCTTCCGCCTATGTCTGCACCAGTAAGCAAAGGTGCTCTGTTAATTATAGGCCTTTGCCTGTGGCTTGGTCCTATAACTGGGGCCAGTGGAATTATGCGGCAAGGGAGGGTCATATTATGTGACATGGTTAAAAACATTTTACGGCACAAAAAGGTAAATTATGCGGCACAACGCGGTACATTTTGGACAATGTTACTTCATTCTTTTGTCATTTCTACACATGTTAACACTGCCTGGGCTTTGCTTGTATCTCATTAGTACCAGTTTAACCCCTAAATATAGCAATAAGCAACAGAAAGGTGACCAGTCAAGCTTTGCACAGGGCCTTCTACTGTACGGCTACACTTTCTGCTGTGTTTTTATTAACGTTTGAGCTAGAATTTTTTTTTTTGTTAAACGCGGCAGTTTATGCATCAGAGGAAGGATTATGTGGCAAATGAGGCCAATCTGGAATTATGCGAAAAACTCCACAGCCGCACATTCATATAATTCCAGTGGCCCTGCCTATAACTCATTAAGAGGGCACTTAAAGACCAATCTAGCCCTCAACATCATGGCATAGCTATCAATAGTGCAACAAGTGAAGTGGCACCCTGGGGTTGGGGATGTGAGGGTACTCTGCACCTCAGTTGTGTCTGCATTTCACCACCTAAATAGAGACATGGGATCCCTTTTCTGCGCTTAGGCTAGGACCCATGGCATCTGTGCTTCGGCAGTGCTCTGTATCAGCTCAATTGATACAATAACGCTTGGCGTGCATGCTCTGGCAGTGATGCTAGTATTCTTCCTCACAGATTAGCCATTGTGCCTCCAAGAAGAACAGGATGATAGTAATTAACAGATTTTAGGGCTTTTAGGGTTATCTGGGGAAATTTAGTATTACGCCTAAAACAATTCATGGTAGAATTTTAAACAGGTTGTGAGGTTTGTTTCATGCGGAAATCTGCACTTTGTCAGTGCAATTTTGTTATTTTGGGTCATTTGGCTGACATATGTGTGTGTGTGTGCATATATATATATATATATATATATATATATATATATATATGTGTGTTTTTTTTAAAGGTGTATGATTTTTCTATTGTATTGTTCTAATATCTAGGCTAAATGTCTTAAATAGCAGGGACGTCTATGAAAAGTAACATTCGATCCAGCAAATCATGCCAAATCTACTTTAAAATCACTTACATCTTCTATCCTGCAAAAACCTATGCACCATCTAAACATCTACACCTACGTTTACGATTTTTGGGGAATTCTCATAAAAATTGCAGGAGTATTCTAAGGAGCTACATCATGCACAGTTTTACAGGAGTACCTGCATGCAGAGGCATTTACACATGCATAAATGAACACTGTGTACATTCGCGTGTGCAAATGCTCA
Source organism: Pleurodeles waltl (assembly GCF_031143425.1). Classification (NCBI taxonomy): domain Eukaryota; kingdom Metazoa; phylum Chordata; class Amphibia; order Caudata; family Salamandridae; genus Pleurodeles; species Pleurodeles waltl. Next base: position 414,729,876 of record NC_090448.1, on the reverse strand, counting down.
GTAATTGTACATTTGCACATGCCATTTTGTTTCTCCGCAGGAAGGACATTTATTTCCCAGTGGAGAAACATCTTCCTGTACAGCACACCAACCTCTGGCATCAGGAGTTCCAGTGAGGCCCATTTGACATGCCTCCACTCCGGTACAAGAAGAGTCATTTAAGGAACCAGCAAAGTGGGAAGTTCCCCAGGGCCCCCATCTTCCAAGGGGCCGCCAGGAACGTGAGCTTTCTATGTGACCTCAGTCTATTCTACCTTCCAATGGCTTTCTCTCTCTCTACCCCCTGCTGTCATAAGGATTTTTGGTGGACAATTCGAGACATAGGTGGTCATTATGAACAAGGCGGTAAACACCGCCCACCGGCGGCAAATTGCCACCAACATGCTGGCGGTCCGGTCCGCCAAATAATGAAGCACATGACAAGTAGCAGTCCATCCACACACAGCCATCTTTGTAGTCCAGACAAGGACAGAGGAGGCCACCCACAGGCCGGCGGAAAGGACCTACCCGCCCACCAAATAATGAAACACAAGATCGCCAGCAGTTCCAGGGCGGGAACCACCACTAGGCAAAGCGTGGCAGAAACAAACAATATAAAAGGCAACACTCACCAGAGGCACACACAACATGTCGACGCAGACATGGAGAGAGAGTTGGAAATAATGCTAGTGCTGCTCCTTGCCATATACCTCCACGACCATGACCACCGACAAAGACCACAACGGTAAGTACCGCAACCTAGTACACATGGGAAGAAAGGGCACAGTTACACACCCACACCACCCACACCGCAACGCACTCCCAACCCCTCCCACCACCCCAAGCCATACAAACCATAACAAGATGTACTTACCAGACACAAGGCAACAAAGACCTGCACCAAAGTACACACGTGCACACCGCACCCCCACAGTGAAACGCTGAACAGCATCACTATATTGTGCAAACAGCACTACTGGGCACTCAAAGTTTATTTTAACCAAAAAACACTATTGCCCAAATAAGGCCATTAGCCAGTCTATTTTAAAATCCTTGAAGGGCCAATATAGGCTGAACTTGACTCCCACATGTGCAAAGGGTACTCCACTTGAAAGGGGCATCAATGGGGCAGCCAGGCACCTCAGGGAACAGGGGCAGGGAGTGGCGGGGGTGGGGACTTATATCTGGAAGGTGGGGGACTTGGACTTAGGTTTGGGAGGTGGAGGGAGTTTGGGCTTACCCCTGGGAGGAGGGGGAGTGGGCTTGGACAGGGGGTGGCAGAGAGACCTGGGGCAACACAGGGCTTCTTCCTCCCTGAGAAAGGGGCATGGGAATGGGAAGGGTGGACTGTGGTGGACTTGGACGTGGAAGGAGTGGACTGGGCAAGGAGATGGGCATGTTTAGGGACGAGATGGGGTGGGCCTGTGGGTTCGAACAGGTCAATACGGGAGAGGAAAAGGTTCTTAGGGACAGTTGGGGGGGATTTTGAGGCAGGTCTGGGAATGGAGGTTGAGGGAGTGCTTGTACCAGGTGTAGATGTGCTGGACGTGGATGCAGGTGCCTGTAAAGTATGCTGATGTGTAATGGATGTGTGTGGTGTGGATGTGTGCAAATGTTTGAGTGTTTTTGGAGGGGGGTGGACACAGTGGGAGAAGACAGGCTGCCAGTGTACATGGATGTTGTCTGGGTGTCTGCAGGTCTGGTGAGTGTGCTGCAAGTGTCCGTCAATGTAGGTGTGGTGCCTGGGGTGCATGTCTGGATGTCAGATGTTGTGGTGACTGCATGAATGGGGGCAACAGCAATAGCTGAGGGTGCAGTGTGTGTGGGTGTGCATGGTGAGGTGACAGACAGGGTGGCGGGGGAGGATGACACACTGGGGGAAGTGGATGTTGTTGTGTGTGCTTTTGTATGTTGGGTGTGTGCATGCCTGTGGTGGGAAGTGTGGTGCTTGTGTTTGTCTGTATGCTTCTTGTGTGTTGACGTTTGTGCGTGGCTGTCTGTTTGTGTGCTTGGGATGGGTGAAGGAAGTGGGGTGCTGGAAGGGGTAGAGGGAGTAGGAGGGGGGACAGAAAGACCAGGGACACTGGCTTCCGTCATAGAGGAGGCCAAAGCCTGAAAAGATTTCTGTAGGCCAGACATGGCACCGTGAATGCCCTCCAGGTATGCATTGCATTGCTGCATCTGGGATGCTATCCCCTGGATGACATTCACGATGGTTGTCTGCCCTACAGAGATGGTTCTCCGGAGGTCAATAGCCTCCTCCGTGAGGGCAGCAGGGCTGACTGGGGCAGGGGATGAGGTGCCTGGGGCAAAGGAGATGCCCACCCTACTGGGTGAGCGGGCACGGGCAACTGGGTGGGGAGCAACTGGGAGGGCGGTGATGGCGGGAGATGGCATAGAATGGATGTGCCCAGTAGGGTCCCCCCCCCCACCAGGGAGCTCCCATCAGAGGAGTTATTTGAGTCACTACCTCCAGTGGTAGTTGCCTCCCCGTGGTACTCCCCTCGCCCTCCAACCCACTGGTCCTCTTGGCGTCCGCTGACTCTTCCTCCTTGGAACCGTGGGCTGCTGCATCCCCACTCGCCGGTGCCACTGCTCCCTCGCCAGATGATGCTGATGTACACAAAGAACACAGGTGCACAGGGGTGGAGAGGCAAACATGGGAGAACTTTGTAAAAACCTGAATAAATGTACACCTCTGGCTCACACACACTCCCATCCAGGTCACACGCCTGCATGCAGCACCTACAACATACGTCATGACTGTGCCCCTGACTAGTGGCCATCACCCCAGAATACACAACATAACCCACAGGAAACACGGACCAGATAAACTGTGTGGAGTACACCCATGGGAGACCATTCCCAGCCAATGCACTTACTAGTCAATGAGGCCACAAAGCATACCAGATGACAGAAAGGGGACCCTCCATGGGTCTATTGGGACCGCCCAAACCTGCATTCACACCATCCCAGGGACTTTGGGGGGCAAGACTGGAGGAACACACCTGTCCAAGTGCCTGGCACTAAAAAGCATACATACCACAGCACCAACATACATCCCTCAAAGCAGTATAACATCAGTGTTGGTACTCACCCCCTTGTGGCTACTGTGTTGCCTTCAAGCGCCCATCAAAATCCAGATAGGCCACCACCAGAATGTGGGCCATTAGGGGGGTCGGGTGCGACAGGCACCCCTTGCTCGTTGGGAGGCCTTCCCCAGCTAGGCCTCTCTAGTCTTCCTGGCCCAGCGCCTCAGGTCCTCCCACCACTTCGTGGGTGCTCTGCTGGTTGTAGACCCCGACAGTCCACACCTCCTTGGCGATGGCTTGCCACAGGCCTTTCTTTTGATGGGCGTTGACCAGCATGGGACACACAGAGCAAAAAAACAAACATCAGTATGTGTGCACCGAATACAGATGACATGTCGTTCCCTATGGAACAACCATTGGTGAAAGTCATGTTATCAACTCACATACAGTACATGCCAGAAAGTCTACGGCTGGGCAGTCACAAATCGAACCCACATGCATACAGGCATCCACCACAATCATACACATCTAAAGATGACAGACGTCAACTCACCTGATCCTCTGGTCGCCCATACAACTTCACATACAGGGGTAGGATCCCGTCCACCAGCTTCTCCAGCTCCTCTGTGGTGAAGGCCAGGGCCCGTTCCCCAGTGACCCGTGCCATCTTAGGGACCAGAGTCAGGACACAGCAGCACACACAGTGGAGTACTACCCTGCACGGGAATCCGGAGTCAAGTGTCAAGGGTCTGACGACATGGCGTAGGCACAGTGGCGGTGTGCTCTGTCACCGCCGGCAACGATCATGATTGGCCCAGGTTCCCCATTGATGAGCATGTCATCCAATGATGGGGTGCACGCCGGTGAACATCGCCTTCCGCCATGGCGAATAACGCCAGCGGAATGAAGTCACTTCCACTCCCATATACCAGGACGGCAGGAGGCTGCCATTTTTCTACCACCACGTCACCATAGCCTGGCCAGGGGCCTCATTCAGGACCTCAAATTCTTCGACCTTAGTCACTTGCTGACATGAGTTTAGGATCCTCACATGCACCCATCTTTGGAATTGTGTCCACACTGGGATACCCTTATAACAGAGTTGACTCAGCACACATATGCCTGACGGTGTACTTCATACTTTGTGTCTGTGTGTGTTACCTACGTGTCGCACTTACATTGATACAGTGACGTCATGTGATGCAGGTGTATGCTTACACTCAATATGTGTTCTTTCCTCCACCATAGGTACAGACCCATGTGGCGAGGGAGGGCCCCATTTGTTTACAGACCTCTGGTTAATTTGGAAACTATGGAGGAACGTCATATCATTGTGACCTCTGTGCTTTAATGAATCCTGTACTGAAACCGGCTAATCGGAATCAGCATTCCATCCCTACAACTGTGCAAGTGCTATCTGTACTCCATTTTTTGGCTACAGGCTCATTTAAGGTGACAGTGAGCATCGGTTCAGGGGTTTCACAGCCAATGTTCAGCCTCATCCTGTCAAATTTCCTGTATTCATTCCTCCAACACCTGCAAACATATGTCCAGTTTCCCCAAAGGGCTGAACTTCCTGCCATCAAATCTGGATTTTATACCTTTGCCAACATCCCACATGATTGGTGCCATTGATGGAACCCAAATAGCTCTCATACCCCCAACAGTGAATGAACAGGTGTAAAGGAATCAAACTAATTATCACTCCATGAATATACAATTGGTGTGTACTGTTGACCAGTACATTTCACGTGTCAATGGCAGGTTCCCAGGCTCAGTTCATGATTCCTTTGTTCTGAGAAACAGCAGTGTACCACACTTGATAGGACAACTACAAGGGGACAGAGGATGGCTCATAGGTGAGTGTATATGACACTGGATCTGTACATAGCTGACAGCAAGCCAATATGCATGTGAAGTCATTTTCTTAAGGTCCTGTTTCACTCACCTTTGCAGGTGATTCTGGCTACCTCAACTTGCAATGATTCCTGGCACCTGTGAGGAATCCCAAAACAGATGCAGAGAGGAATTATAATGAGGCCCATGGACATACTAGGAGGGTGATTAAGCGCACTATAGGTCTCCTGAAGGCTAGATTTTGTTGCCTCCAACTCTCTCGGGGATCCCTGTGCTATGTCCCTGACAAGGTGTGTAAGATAGTGGTGGCCTGCTCTATGTTGCACAACTTGGCTGTGAGGAAAGCTATCCCCCTTCTGAAAGAGGAGGGTGCTGTCCAACCAGCCCTGCAACCTCAGAGAGGGGATGAGAGTGATGGTGAGGAAGGAGACGGGGAGGATCTCAACTCCAGGAACCAGCTGATCTCCTATACTTCTAGTGACTATGCAGTACTGTTCACTGATGTCTTTACTGCATAGTTTCAGTCTGACTCATGTAATTGGTAATGTGGCGTCTATAGTCATTGACACTGTTAACTGATGACTGAATTGCCATTTGCCAGGGAGCCCAATAGTAGGTACAGTGTGACATACTTCAGACACTACAGTGTATTGGATCCCCTCCTGCAATAAAGGTATGATTATGAAAGTGACTGGCTAATGCATACACACTCACAATTTATACCTCATATTGACAAGGGAAATATGTATGAGTGCAAAGGTGTTTTTATTAAATGACAAAATATACATATTTCGTGGAACAATGATAGGGAGTGGGCACATGGTGCAAATCCATACTCAGGTACATTTGCTCAGCTGTTGGTAGCACTGGGTTGTGTTCCATGTGGCCATTGGTAGATGGTGTGATGGCAGTGGCAAGTCAACAAGGGAGCACAGTGGTACACAAGGGAGACGATTCAGAGCAGTCACTTCCTAGCAGTGGTCTTGGCTGGTGTTTCAGTGGCATGTCAGGGTCTGAGGGCACGCTTGCGTGACTGGAGATGGGCTGCAGGGATAGGAGTGCTTTGTTTTCTGGGTGTCCTCTGGCAGTGCCACCTGTCCAGTAGCTGCTGCAGATGTAGATGGCAGGGCACTGTCCTGGCTAGTGGTAGGGGCTTGCACGTGGTTGGAGGTCTCAGACTGGCTGTGGTACTGGTGCTGCAGCACCCCTGAAATGGTGGCCATGGTGGCATTGAGCTGTTTCTATTGCTCCATGGCCTCCTGGTGGTGTGCTATCTGCTCCAAAGCGTCAGGATCTGGCCCATCCTGTCTTGGGTATGGTCGTATGCTCCCAGGACCTCAGATATCACCTCCTGGGCAGCTGCATCCATCCTTTGGCTACCCCCCGGGTCACTGATGTCCTCCCACTGACCCTCACACCCTGTGCCAGTGTCCCCTGCACAAGTCTGGCAGTCCCACTTGCACTGGGCCCTTCATCATCCTGCCTGTTGGTGGGTGGAGACTGTGGCCTCTGTGAATGTGGGCCGCCAGTCTGTGGCCGGGAGACACTGGTGTGGGGGTCGTTTGGAAACAGCTGATGATGGTGGCTGAGTGGTAGGGCTGTCAGTGGTATCCTGGGTGGGACTGCCAGAGGGTGACAGTCCAGGACTGCGTGATGGGCCAGGGTATTCCTCAATTTCCATACATCCCTCTCCACTCTACTGAGTGGGGCCTCTGTCCCCGTGTGGGGGCGCTGGCACTCCTTGGCATTTCCGTCCGGGTGGCATGGGTGGTGGTGCCTGTGGGAGGGAATGGACATGTGGGTGTCAGCATCTTTTTCGGCAATTGATGCACAGCTCTGCCATATTTTGTGCTTATATTTCCCGGTCGTGGCATGCAAGGTCCCTTCATGTACATATCTTTGCATTTTATGTGGGGCGTGGAGATGCATTGTGGGTGCTGTAGTGCCACTGGGAATCCATGCAGGGGTAGGTGACTGTGCACAGGGGGCAGGATGGAGGTCTGATTGTGGGCATGCAGGGTAGTTGGATGTGGGTGTTGTGGACTGGCTGGGGATGGGGTCCTGGTGGTAGTGAGAGGGGTGGGGTGATGCATGCATTATAGGTGTGGTGACTGTTAAGGTATTGTAGTTGACTTACCTGACTCCAATCCTCCAGTGAGTCCAGTGAGGCCCTCTGGGTGCAGGATAGCCAGGACCTTCTCCTCCCAGTCTTGGGGACCTCCACCAGTTTTTTGTACGGCGATGTTGTGCCTGGATGCCATTAACCGAACCTTCCCGCGCAGGTCGGTCCATCTCTTCCGGATGTCCTCCCTTGTGTGTGGATGGTTTCCCACTGTATTGATCTTGTTGACAATCGTCTGCCGTAGCTCCATCTTCCTGGCCATGGGTGTCTGCTGTATCTGTGCCCCGAATAGTTGTGGCTCGACCCTGAGTATTTCGTCCACCATGGTCCTTAGCTCCCTATCTGTGAAACGGGGATGCTAAGGGGGTGCCATGGTGTGTTTTGTGGGTGGTGTGTTGTGGGTGTATAGGTGAGGGTGCTGTTGTGTGGTTATGTGTGTGTGGCTTATAAAGGTGTTTGTATATGTTTTGGTGGTGTATTTGTGCGTGTGACTTGTGTTATGTTGTGTTCAGTGTATGCCTGTTGTGTGGTCAATCTCAGTTGTGCTATTGGCAACGCAAAGGATTGTGGAATGTGTATGTGTGTGTTTTATAGTGTTATGGATGTGTGTCAGGTGTGTAGGTTTCAAAGTTGCCAATGTGTGCATTTGTTGTTGGTGTATCCCATTGCTGGCCGCGGCGGTCTGTACTGCCAATGATCGTTCGCCATCCACTGTCCGCCACGCTGATTTGTGGTTCATTATTTGGTGGGTGCAGAATTTGTCTGCATGGCGGTGGTGGGGTGGGGTGTTCTGCCTTTCTGCCATCGTAGGCCCTGCCGGTGGGTGGAGGTTGAAGGATTTTTGGAGGTTTGACTTTTTGGCATCATAATTTGGCGGTGTCCAGTCTTCTGCCACTGGCGGTCTTCTGTTCACTATCACCACGGCGGTATGAAGGGCCATAATTCAACTGTTTTTGCGTGACCCTCTTTCTGAATTTTTAAAATATATATAATTATTGTTTTCAATAATACAATGTTGAAATAGGAGGGCATGAGTAATGCAATTAAAAGATGTTCTAAACAATTATAAAATGTGTCTTGTCCTGGGCCCCCAAAATCCGTGGGATGAGACTGGACACAACTGGGGACATGTGTTGAAGGTCATGTACCTTCCCCACTGCTGGTTGCCTTTTCCTGAACTGTAACTGCCAATTCATTATGCAGCTCGCGCCATTGAACTGTGTGACAAATGCCAAACCCACTATTATCAAGCAATACCGTCCAATCTATGGCCTGAGAAAGACTCATGGGCTGCAACAACAGAGCTTGGTGCAGGTCTTGAATTGTAATGGTGAGAACAATCACACCCACAGATGAGCTTGACTATAGTAAAATATTTTTCTATGACTATCTTTCTCGGAAAAATAACCCCAGGAAGCTTAGAAAAGTCATTGAGTAACTCGATATGATGTCAGAGTAATCACTGTGCCACAGCACTCATTAAAGGTATTGAATTCATGATTCTAATAAAGTAAGCTTTGTTTGAACATCATAGGCATGTATCGAGAGTCCTTCTATTGTGCACTCTTAGCTGGAAATTAGATTTGCAGTATACAAGTGACATGTGCTGCCTGAGCTAGACCTATTACCCCACACAACACTCCAAGAGCAAACCGTGACTGTTCGAGTCCACTGCCTCTTGAAAGTCAACGCCTCAAGAGGATGCTCTTGGCAGTTCAATGAGCTTGCAGTTGTACTTGCTTCCTGAACTTCCAATGAAGGCAGCAATATTTGTCTCAAGGACTGCCTAACTGCCCAAGCATGACATAGGCCTAGAGAACTGGGCTGACAGTCTATGGCCCTGAATACGAGTATAGATTGTAGTTACCACACATGATAAATTACGCTACCACCGGGTACATTATTTATTGAGTGCGATAAATAACACCTATCACCAGTTTCTGAGGAATAATACGCAGATTTTGGTGTTAAACGCACCAAAATCCACATGGTATGGTAAATAAAGTATGTTTTCCTCTGTTAAATTTCAGCAGGTTTGACCTCACAAAATTTAAAGAATGTTGAGCTACCTGTTGGATGCGTTAAATATCTAACAACTTGTAATTCCAACCCGTTCGAAAAAGGGATTTACGTACGGGACAGAATTTAATGAACATCTCGTAATCAGGCTCTGTACGTGGTGCATATCTCTCTTCTGTCCAGTCTCCTTGTGCCTGTCGCCAGGGTCCACTACCTCTTGTGTACTATGGAATGGTACTTTGCTGTGTCGCTTTGGATACAGGAACCTGCATTTTTTGATAGTCACTTGGCTGCCACTCCTCTGGTTCACACTGGCTGACTAAGATGCTGTGCAACTGCATTCTATTAAAGGTATTTCGACATTTACCTGCGTGTCCAATGCCTGAGTGTCTAATCACTATGCTCCCAATAAGCTCACATGATTGTGTCTCTGAGCCACAATGCACTTAATGGCCAGCATGACAAACATACGGATGGGTACATCTATGAATAAGACCGATGATGCAATTTAACTCTAAGACATAAACTTCGAAACAAAATACAATGGCAGAAATTTGATTCATTGTTTCATATGCAGTGCTTAATTTGTACTTGCTGTTTCCGGTGCGGTGCACGGCACTTATTTTTGAGGGCCGGCACTTATTCTTCTGCCTCAAGCATTTGGTGCGAGCAAAAGACACATATGGGAAAGACGGGGGAAGGGAAAAACGAAAAAAGCGTCACAAGCAGAAAGCTGCAGGAGTGAGCTGAACGGACAGGGAGTGGCTTTGAACGGACTGAAGAGGCCCGAGATGGCTTCAGGATTGCACCGCCTCAGTGTTCCGTGTTCCCACATTTAATTGCAGCAGCCGCTGATTTGAGAGGAGGGCTTTGGGCACCGGCACGTTTTTATTTACAAATTAAGCACTGGTCATATGAGTTGTGGCACTGCCTACCGTTGAAAGCTAAATAGTGAAATACTCCATTTTATTAAACAACTGTTACACAGCAGTTCCCTCTACAAAAGCCACAGAAAGGTTTCATAAATGACCGTTTGTTAAAAAAAGACAACTACACATAATTGGACCAGGACAAGAGAACAAGACACCCTGGATTCATGGAGTGTGGGCCTGCTTTAACATGGCCGACTTAATTAGAAGCCATCTGATGCGTGACGGTACCTTCTTTTGAACAGGTGGGGATTGGTGGAATATATCGATAAATTAATTGGAGCATGTATCAGTGCAAACAGATGATAATTCAATCGAATGTGCATTTTGGTCAGATGGCTTATAGCCTATCTGTGACTTGCAAAGGCCTTTTGAAACCAGTTTTTTGCCTCCACAGAAACATGCCGCCAACTATGCAAGTTGATTGGTTCAAGTGCCAGGGCCGGGGATAGGCAGGCAAATGCGGGACCACCTCAGAGCTCATGACAACCCCCAGGGGCATGAACTGGTGCATGTTACCCGGCAGCACCACTACACAAATGAATAACAGAGTCACTAACTGATCTGCAGAATGGGGGTTACCTAAAGGAGAGAGGGCTAAATGATAAATACCCCTGACGTAGATGGTCAGTTTCCCATAATCAGAGATCTGTGGGAGAGGAGCATGGACAGAACTTCACGGTCTTCCTTTGGAAGGAAGTCTATGGGAGCAGGATGGTCGGAGTTCGGAAGGAAACTGATTCACCCAATGAAGAAGTCCTCATTAGTTAAGTGTAATTGTCCTACCTGCAACTCCTACTCCCCCACCCCCTCGCAAAATGTAATTCTAGTTTCAAAATCACAAGTCCAGTTTGCACACTGCAGCGATTAAGCACAGAGTGCCCTTGATACACAAATATTGACGTGCCGGTTTCTAAACTACACCGTAGAAAGCTTGCAGGGCAGTTTTTATATTTCCAAACCAGTGCCCACCCTATTATGCTGTTTTCACATTATCCGAGTTACATTACATATTACGCATTGCAGTGAATTTCCTATTTTGCTTCCAAGAATACTGCACAGGCCAGACTCGGGCCCACATCTGCATGTCATGTGTTGCTGTTTTATGCTTTGTTACTTCTAATACATGATAGTGATTGAGCAAAGTCTATCATTTTGCAAATTAAACACATTTAACTGAAAAGCGCACATTTCAGTGCTGAATAACACACACATTATATCACGAACTTTGTAGTAGGTAATCACATTCAATCATTTTAAGCACACAAATTAAGTTATATATTGTACTGACTTAAGCTCACCTAACTATATATAACAAGTGCATTATATCTTAATGCTCTTTAATAAGCTTTAAATGTTTTGAAGCAATGCCTTTGCAGCATAGCCTGGAATTGAGATTCTCTGTGAGATACACAAACTTTTAAGTTGAATGAATTATTAAAAGAAAAACTGAGATATAAATAGATGTGCCACGTACGGAAAAATGTTGGCTCTACATGCCCCACTATGACAACATTTGGCAAGAAAAACAATTTTATATATCATAATGTCTATACATAAATGGTCTGTGGGATCAAACATATCTAGTGCTAGTGCTTATGCTTTAGAATGAAATGAAGAACATACGAAATTCAGTGAGGAGCACCTCTTTGTGCGCATGAAACAGAAAAAGTCTTCTTCATGCTTTGGGGAACATGCTCCCCGCCTCATGTTCCCTATAGCAAGTTCAGTAGGTTTTTGAATTTGCACCTCAGCACACATGACAACTCTGCATGTGTGCTGGGGGCTTCCTGTAGCTTTTTTGAGAAAGTTTGGGGTATGGAGGGCCACACCATGTGTGTCCTACTTTTGCTGTGCGTGACAACTGCTAAATCACCAAGCTTCTGTCGCGCCGCGTGGTGCGGCGCGAGCCGAATGTTCGGCACAAGCCGGGCGTTCGGCTGGGGCCGCACAGCGCGTTTCTAAAACGCGGCGCGCCCCCAGCCTATCATGCACTTTTCGAGGCCCCAGGCATTGCATGGGGCCTCGCTCTGTCGTTTTCCACCGCCTTGCTGGGGTCTCCTGACCCCCCTTACCTGTTCTTCTTTCTTCCTTCTTATCCTCTTTCTTTTCTTCTTTCTGGGGTCTTTTTTGTTGTACCTTTTTTATGTCTTCTTCCCTTCCCAGGTTACCTTTCTCTTCCCAGCATTCATTGTTCCCTATTCTCTATGGTTTCTATTCTGTTTTGTTCTATGTACCTCTCCCTGTCTAATATGGTGTCCTTTTACTTCCTGTGGGTCACTTCCTGTCCTTTGGTATATAAGGGCTGTGTTTTCTTCATTTCCTTGCGCTGCAACACTTTCTGCTCAGTTAGTGTCTTCGCTCCTGATTTCCTCCCCTTTTTGGTTCTGGATTTCAGCATTCTGTGTTTCCTGACTTTTGCTCCTTTTGGATTCTTGTTTGTTTGTTCTTGTTTTTTCCAGGAATCTTCCTGTTGGAGGTTTTTCCCCTTTTTCTAAGGGTTTTTTTCCCTCTGGCGCTATTTTCTGAAGGGCACGGTCTGTTCTTGGCGTCTCCATTGCCTACAGCACCGTGGCTACCAGAAAGAGTCGCCCCTTTTTGGGCCAAAGTCGAACATTGAAGATCCACGCCACCAGATCTGCAAATTCCAGGCGCAAGCAGCACGTGAGTAGTGACAGATTGCAGCGCCCAACCATTCCGACGTCCTCAAACACCATGGATGACTCAGTGGCGGCTGCTGCAGATCCGGAACAATCTCTTTCGACCATGATTCAGCAACAAGCTCAGGAATTGCAACAACTACGCAATGAAAATGCTGCGTTACGACAGGCTTTGGCTCTCCGCACCAGTGATGTTCCAACTATCTCCGCTTCCACCCCTTGTTTCTCTGGTGAACCAACCAAGCTTCGCGAGTTCCTGGATGCATTAACAGTGTACTTCGCCTTCCGACCTACCCAATTCTCCCACGACAGGACCAAGGTGGGTTATCTTATCAGTGCCTTATCCGGTCCAGCCTTGGCCTGGGCAACCCCGATGGTGTCCTCCAACGACCCTGTATTGTCGGACTATTCCACCTTTGTGAGTCGCTTCAAACAGATGTTTAGCCGTCCTGGATTGGAGGCCTCTGCTGAAGAAGCCCTATGTGACATCCAACAAGGCTCGCAAGACGTCCTGCAATATATAACCCGTTTTCGTCAGCTGGCGGCAGAGACCACTTGGGTGGAACGTACTCTGGTAACTTTATTTCGTAGAGGACTCAAAGAAGAAATAAAGGATGAACTAGTACATTCTACCAGAGCAGAAGAGCTTCGTGGCCTGATGGATCAAGCACTGTCCATCGAATATCGTCTTCAGGAACGGAGATCGGAAAAGAAAAGGAGTAGAGGGTTTTCCCAGCCAAGTAGCTCACGAGCTTGCCTGCAGCGTTCCGAGGAACCTCGCACTCCTGCTAGAGACATCGAAGGGGAACCCATGCAGGTGGATACTACCCGAGGTCCGCTCTCTGCTAGTGAACGAGAAGACAGACGCAAGAGAGGGTTGTGCCTGTACTGTGGTTCTGCTGGTCACATGCTTCGTACCTGTCCTGTACGTCCTCCCAGGCCTTCGGGAAACGCCACCTCCCGTCCTCTGTAAGAAGGGAGGGGACGGGATCTACAGCTATACCTTCCATCAGCTCCTTTAATGACAATACAACCGCCTTGTTCATTTTTCCTGTCCTGTTACAACTTCCTGACGGTCGTCAAGAAAAGACTATGGCATTACTGGATTGTGGTGCTAGTGGTATATACATGGACAAGACGTGGGCTGCTGCTCACCAAGTTCCTACACAAGCAAAAGAAGTACCCGAACAGGTACACACCGTGGATGGATCCTTGATATCCTCGGGTCCTGTAGACACCACTACCCTGATGTTAAGTCTACAGGTGGGAAACCATCAAGAACACATTTCCTTCGATCTTATCACGTCCCCCAACCATACCATCATTCTTGGAATTCCGTGGTTCATCAGACATAAATTGGGTAACCCGGACAGTTTCTTTGTCTTCGCAATTTTGTCATGAGAACTGTTTTACTTCCGACAAGTATTGGTCTCCGAAAAGATCCTTAGATACTGTAGGTGCCACTGGTATGTCCATTAATACGGCCCAAGGGTTCCCAGACCACTATTTGGAGTTTCAGGATGTTTTCCAAAAACCGTCGAAACCTGTGCTACCTCCACATCGAGAATATGATTGTGCTATTCCATTGGAACCCGGCACAATTGTTCCTTTTGGGAGGATGTACTCTCTCACGGAACCCGAAAGAGAAGTTCTAAAAGAGTATCTGGACGAAAATATACAGAGTGGTCTTATTGTTCCATCGTCGTCTCCGGCTGGGGCTCCTCTCTTTTTTGTGCCCAAGAAGACAAAGGATCTTCGTCCTTGCCTGGATTTTCGAGGTCTGAATAAAATAACAATTAAAGATCGTTATCCTTTGCCTCTCATCAGGGACATACTAGAAGCTATCAGAGGGGCTCAACGTTTTACTAAATTAGATTTACGAGGAGCTTACCACCTTTTACGCATAAAAGAAGGCGACGAATGGAAGACAGCTTTCAGGACTCCATTTGGCCATTTTGAATATAGGGTTATGCCGTTTGGTCTCACTAACGCCCCCGCAATCTTCCAGAGATTTATGGACTCAGTGTTTTCAGACCTTCTGAATCAGACAGTCGTGATCTACCTAGATGATATTCTTATTTATTCTAGAAATCCTGAACTCCATTCTTCCCATGTGAAACAAGTTCTTCAAAGACTTCGTGCTCATCAACTATTTTGCAAACCAGAAAAATGTGAGTTCGACATGACGGAAGTCAAATATCTGGGCTATCATTTAAGTCCCACCGGCATAGCTATGGATCAAGAAAAGGTACAAGCTATCCTAGAGTGGCCTTCTTCCATAAAAGAAACACAATGTTTCCTAGGGTTAGCAAACTTCTATCGACAATTCATTCTAGACTTTGCCAGACTGACTAGCCACATAACTCACACCTTAAAAAAGGAAAATTTAAAGAAAGGGTTTATCTGGACTGAGGCGGCTGAAGCAGCCTTTCAAGAATTAAAGAGAGTCTTCACCCAAGCCCCCATCTTGAGACATCCAGATACCACCAAACAATTTATAGTCGTAACTGATGCTTCTGAGAGAGCCATCGGGGCTGTCTTACTCCAATGACAAGAGGATGATGGTCTTGAACATCCTGTTTTCTACTTGTCTCATATCCTTTCCACAGCTGAACAACACTATTCTGTACTGGAAAGGGAATTATTGGCTCTGAAAACAGCCTGCCTTGAGTGGAGACAGTTTCTGATGGGTTCCAAGGAACCATTTGAGGTGAGGACAGACCACCGTAACCTACAATGTTTACGAAATTTTGTATGCCAGAATAGTCGTCAGGCCCGCTGGGCCTTTTTCTTCAGTCAGTACGATTTTTTTATCACATATATTCCTGGATCTCAAAACATTCTGGCTGATGCTCTGTCTCGCCGATATCCAGAGTGTACTCCTTCCTTATCTCAGTATCTTCTGGAAACCCGTAAGATCATTGGAGTGGCTCAGTCTTTCCTGAAAGAAGTACAACTGGAATACGCCAATCTATCGGACCACGACATTGAAGAGCTAAGACCATTAATACATAAGAAACAAGGATATTTTTATTATCAAAACCTGATATTCCTCCCCACTAACAAGGTGCAAGAAAAGGCATTACAAATGTGCCATGATTCACCTGTAGCTGGTCATAGAGGCATCAAGGCCACACAAGAACTTCTTTCACGATTTTTCTGGTGGCCTACCTGGAAGCTGGATGTGGAAAGATACGTCCAGGCCTGTCCCATATGTGCCCAAATCAAGATACCCCATACCAGACCGGCAGGATTACTACAGCCTTTGCCTGTTCCACCGGCCCCATGGCATACCATCTCTACTGATTTTATGTGTTCACTCCCACCATCAGCGGGAAACCGGGTCATCATGGTCACGGTGGATTCTTTCACGAAGATGGCTCATTTCACTGCCCTAAAAAGGCTACCTACTTCTCAGGAACTAAGTCAAATATTCATTGATCATATCTTCCGTCTCCATGGACTTCCACATACCATAATATCTGATAGAGGACCTCAGTACATTTCCCGATTTTGGAGGCATTTTTGTAAAACACTAAATATTAATAGAGCCCTGTCTTCAGGATTCCATCCTCAGACCAACGGCCAGACCGAGCGTCTGAACCAAGGACTAGAGCAATATCTTCGATGCTTTTGCAATTCTACCCAAAGTAACTGGAACACTTACCTCTCTATAGCAGAATTTTCCTACAATAACTCAGTCCATAGTGCCTCCAAGGTCACTCCCTTTTTCTGTTCATATGGTTTTCATCCTACGTCTTTTCCTACTTCTCCACAATCCAACTCTCCTCTACCCGCTATTACCTGTTTCTCCAAACGCCTTCTCCAAATCCATAGACTAATTCGATCTAATTTGTTACATACCAAGAGATATATGAAGAAGGCTGCAGACAAGAGACGTGCTACCAATCCAGACTATCATCCGCAAGATAAAGTCTGGCTCTCCTCCAAATTCTTACCCTCACGTCTTTCTCAAAATAAGTTCACACCTCGTTACTATGGGCCTTTCTGTATTCTTCAGTTGGTCAATCCTGTCACTGTCCGTCTTCACTTACCTCATACATGGAAGATTCATCCGGTCTTTCATGTTTCTCAGCTTAAACCTTATGTGCCTGACCCTTATTCATGTCAGTTTCCTTGTCCACCTCCTGTACTCGTGGATGATGTTCCTGAATATGAAGTACAGGAAATTTGTGACTCTCGTCTTTTTCACAAACGCCTTCAGTATCTGATTCATTGGAAGGGTTATCCTCTCAGTGAATGCTCTTGGGAAGATGCATCTTCTGTTCACGCTCCTCGCCTGATTCAACGCTTTCACCGTTTATTTCCTCTCAAACCTGGACCTTCGGGAGGGGGACCTACTGTCGCGCCGCGTGGTGCGGCGCGAGCCGAATGTTCGGCACAAGCCGGGCGTTCGGCTGGGGCCGCACAGCGCGTTTCTAAAAAGCGGCGCGCCCCCAGCCTTTCATGCACTTTTCGAGGCCCCAGGCATTGCATGGGGCCTCGCTCTGTCGTTTTCCACCGCCTTGCTGGGGTCTCCTGACCCCCCTTACCTGTTCTTCTTTCTTCCTTCTTATCCTCTTTCTTTTCTTCTTTCTGGGGTCTTTTTTGTTGTACCTTTTTTATGTCTTCTTCCCTTCCCAGGTTACCTTTCTCTTCCCAGCATTCATTGTTCCCTATTCTCTATGGTTTCTATTCTGTTTTGTTCTATGTACCTCTCCCTGTCTAATATGGTGTCCTTTTACTTCCTGTGGGTCACTTCCTGTCCTTTGGTATATAAGGGCTGTGTTTTCTTCATTTCCTTGCGCTGCAACACTTTCTGCTCAGTTAGTGTCTTCGCTCCTGATTTCCTCCCTTTTTTGGTTCTGGATTTCAGCATTCTGTGTTTCCTGAGTTTTGCTCCTTTTGGATTCTTGTTTGTTTGTTCTTGTTTTTTCCAGGAATCTTCCTGTTGGAGGTTTTTCCCCTTTTTCTAAGGGTTTTTTTCCCTCTGGCGCTATTTTCTGAAGGGCACGGTCTGTTCTTGGCGTCTCCATTGCCTACAGCACCGTGGCTACCAGAAAGAGTCGCCCCTTTTTGGGCCAAAGTCGAACATTGAAGATCCACGCCACCAGATCTGCAAATTCCAGGCGCAAGCAGCACGTGAGTCGTGACAGCTTCTGAGAACGTATAGTTGTGACAGCGACAGGTTATAGAGGTAGAAGAGGCCTTTTCACCTGTCTCTTGTGGAAAGAAAGGAGCTGACTGACTGCTTTGGAGGGGTATTAGAGGTGCTAGAGCAGTAAGACGCTGCTTAGAAGAGGGTGGCAGCAAAGGAGCTGAGGCGGTTACAAACTGAAAGTATTGCTGCTTTATGGGGAAGGCCAGCATTGCTCAAGCCAGAGGGTGTAGTCTGGACAACCTGGGTGTGCCCATAGCTGTGTTGAAGGTGGAGGTCATGTGAATCAATCAATCAAATAGGATTTGTAAAGCGTGACTAATCACCCTCAAGGGTATCCAGGGGCTCACAAGTCTCAGCAACTCATTCCATAGCCAGATCTTGAGGGCTCTACGGAACTCCGGATGAGAGGTGATGGTCCGGAGATGTGTGGGGAGGCTGTTCCAGGTTTTTGCTTCTATGTGGGATTAGGCATGTTCTCCACTTCTGCTTGAGTGGATGAGTGGAATGTGGGCAAGAGATAGGGAGGCAGAGCGTAGTCTTCTTGATGGTTGGCGGAATGTGACTTTATGTTACTCCTGAAAACCAACTGCGTGTTTTGTGTGCTTCACACTGTAGATCCCTAGTGCATAGAACAAGTAGAAGGCACAAAAGCAGAGTGACCACATTGTGGAGTCTCAACCAAAGCACCTGAGTGCCAGAGGAGGTTATCATCACCACTGGAACCTGAGTTGGGATTCTAGCTTTGTTTGAGTGGTGGGCTTGTATCTGGTCTTTAGGAAATACCAACACAGCAAGATACACTGGATTGGGAGCATCGCAGACTGAACATAGCTACTCTGGTATCTGTATTGGCACTGCCAATGCTCACTTCAGTGATCAGACACACTCACACTTAACACAGACCGTGGCAATGTAGGCTGGGCTGGTGTAGTGTCAAATGAATATCTAACAGTGGGCACTTGTGGGTGGATCCGCGTTTCATGGACACGAAAAGGACATAAAAGCAACTGTGCAATTGTGTCTTCAAGACAGAGGGGACCCGCCATTTCGTAGTGATTGATCAGAATCAATTGTTTGGCAAATGGCTAACCAGGGTTCAGGAGCTACTCATGAACATTCTTACAAAACTCCCACACTATGGCCAAGGTTCAATTTGCATCAGGTTACTGCTTAATACCTGTCCAAGAGTACAACCAAGGCTGTCCCCCAAAATCACTGTGATTAGTGCTTGAAATACCAGTGGACCACTTTGATTGCCCTCTGAAAATCATATGCACTGCTGTGTTTTTGGAAGAAGTACCTTTACTTTCTTAAGTAAAGGCACTGGCTGCATATTATTTACTGATTGATATTGGATGGTCTGTTGCATTTTGAGACTCCAACCCAAAACTACGTCCTCGAGTAAGCCTTGACTTCTCGATTTGTTATCCTGATGGTCAAATGCGAAAGCGGTTTACTTGGTGCTTAGATGTGGGCTCAATAGTAAGGTTAATCTCCAGGACACCATTACTAAAATACTCTGATTGTTACAATCTCAACCCAGTATCCCATGACTTCTCTTGGAGTCCTAAAAATATCCCCACAGTGCAGTTCTCACAGAACCTCACACTCCAAAATACTGCGTCTAACTGTCTCAAATAATTATTGTTAAATCAAACATGGAGCCGCTATTAGATTAGCCTAAGTGCCAGAATTAGAGTTGGATAATAACATAATGTCCTCAAATTTGTTGAAGAAGTGCCAATTCTTGAGGAAACTCCACCGGTCCACTATAATATCCATATAGTTGAGGAAGTTCTGCTGGTGATTTCAAACTTTCCACAAATCAGAGGATTATCCATTGGCACCCGGCTCTAAATCTGATCCTAATATTGTTATTACCAATTAATACAGCGAAGAATGTTTTTGTCTTTAACCATCCCAAGCTTAATGATTATTGATTAACAGACATTCATGGACTGTGGCCTCCCATGGTAATTCAGCCAGGGAACATTTAGAACACACGAGTCAAATCCACTTATGATCGCAAGTATTCAGAAAAATATTCTATAACAAATGACCAAGATCTCCGACCCGCGACGGAAAAGGGAATAGAGCCTTATGCATTTCCATAATTTACTTTACCCTGTCTTCTGTCAGACCAATAGAGATGTCAACACTTTAATGTCATTCGTTGTCTATATCCATGAATTAGTGAACATCCATATTAGGCCTAGTCCTCAACCTCCTTCTGCCGCAGCTGAGAAAACAGGTCTGAATGGATGGATGTCAATCACTGCAAATGAGAGAGCCTGTTCGAGAAAGGAGGTACATGGTAAAACAGTGTCGGTGACCAGCTGTAGGAAAGGGGTCTGGGAATGTAGAGTGCATTTAAGGCCACGAGTTGATATTGGAATCTGGAGTAATCTGCAGGATGCCTCAGTAAGTTTGACAGTGACTTCTGCCATATGCAGTAATTGTGAGGTGAGGAGTTTAAATCCCACCGAGACCGACACAGCTCTACCGCCTTCTGAAGGTGGTAAGCCGAGTACCATTAAATTGTGTTATTAGAACACTTAGAGACAAATTCACGGTCATTTTTGGCGTTAAACATACCTTTATTGGCAAGAATTGCTAAACGTACGCCTGTCAAATATCAACAAAAGATACCTCGCAAGTGTAAAGCCTTTTACAAAATTATACTTATGCGCCTTAACTGTGTGCCTCTAAGCAGTAGTAAGCCCCACGCATGTGCCGGATAATTGGGTGATCATGGCAGGGTTTGCCTTAAGAGTTTCTGAACCCCAATGAACTTGTGAGTTTGTGTGTATTTCCTGTCGATGTTTTCAACCCTGAAAACAGTGGGAAATTTGCTTTAGCAAAAGGTGTATAATATGTCGCCTTTGCTTGGTGGTTAGGGAACCCAGAAGGGGTGAGGAGTAGAAAATCGCCAAACCGCGTCGAGGAGTAAATTAAATGTGAAAAATGTCCTAATGTGCAGCTGTTTTCACCAATATTGAATACTACATGTACATCATCACACTGAGAAAATAGCAAAGTGAAAAAATGTCACATGCTTTCACTACGCCCGGAACCCTGCGACTGGTACAGTTTTGAGGTGTTACCACAGGCTAAGTCTTTCAATTATGAAAAGCTGGAAATCTGCATCATTCATGAGAGAGTTACTACAAGTGCAGATTTACTACTTTTTGTCTATCAGGTCCCTGGTGTTTATAGTGCTTAGAAACAGCAGACGTGTGGGATGAAGAGCAACATCAAATATGTTGATTACTAATAATAACATGGCTGTTTGTTTTATTATTGAATAAAGGCCATCATTGCCAGCTTCTTTTAGGTGCTTGTTCTATATGTCTTGTGATTTGCTAGAATTCAGTGGCTAATATAGTAATGAGAGTGAGACTTGTTGTCAAGAACCGACCTTGAGATTTGCATTCACCTGACATCAAATAGGCAAATGCATTGCATCTTTTTGCGTTGTCATTAGTTAACCTGTAACTAGAAGACCTGAATGACCAAACATTTAACTTCGGCAACATGTGCCAGTGGAGGTATGCGGCCCAAAGGCATCTCATTCTCTAAAATGAATATCTTGTGTCTATTTTGTTAATATTGTTAAAATATTACCCATGGTTCGTAATGGCAACAAAGCACCCCCTTACAAACAAGATAGGTGTTTTTGAGGCCTTGAAGGACTGATATAACAAGATTTCCCAAACCAGATGTGAAGTTGTGTGAAATGTGGTAGAAGGGTAAGCTATTGAATTAGAGGTCAGTGTTTCAACCTGGGTATGCCAATCTTTAAAGTATTTAGGGATTTTTCGAGGTCCTAGGTCCCAGGATGTTTAGTCATTAAGGTAGTGTAATTTTTTCGGGAAATCCAGAAAGTGTTCTAAGGAAAATGGAAACTGTAAACGAAAAAGTTGGAGTTAAGGAGATAAAATTTATGAATGTCTCCTCACCTTATATATTTACCTCAGTAGGATTAGGACAGGTATTGTCAATTGTTATGAGGAGAATTAGGAGTGTAAAGTACTGTTCAAAAAGAAAGAATCCACACATCAAGGGTGGACTCACAAGTAATCCATGCAGAGCACGTTCCTGCTGTTGGGCAGCTACAGGGGAAGAGCGGATTCCAACCACTCTGCCTGGATCCATGACCTGAGGCAAACGCCGAGTTTCCAGTTGTTCAACTGTGGCTTTCTAACTACTCAATAGGCCAAAATGCTCCACACACATTTTCAATTTCATTGGGACAATAACTTTATAGGTCTTCTACCAAAATACGGCTATTTTCACTCCACTATATCAATGGCCAACATGTTAACAAGTAGACACGGAGTTCGAAATATTACATCTATAGTTCCCTGTATTTGTTTACCTCGATGTTAAGTGAAGTCGATTTTGTGGTGTAAATATATGTGTAGGCCAATATAACTGAACTCGTTATTTTGACATACAACCACTTTATCCATCCCTTTACTCCCTTGCAGTCCTGGTACAATACACCCTGCACTATCCCTCAACAGCAAGGGAAGCATCAGTAATCTTTAGAGTTCCTGTGTCCTGAGTTGTGTTCATGGAGAATATGTAGCATCAACTGCAGATTTTGGTTAGCAATGCTTCAAAGATACTGGGGTATCACAAGTGCAGCATGAGATTAATTCAAATTCACAAGACCATCAAAGTTCAGGAGTGAGTTAAGAACCTGACTCTGGCCAAGATAATGATGCAGAACAATTAGGCCACCTGACATCAAAACCAAAAAATAACACGTTCAAGGGCAGAGCAGAACACACTGCCCAGGAGTGCCCAAATTCAAAAGTACACCAACAACTGAACTAATGGAGTTAGCTGTAATCAGTGAAGCTGCTGCCCGAATGTCAGTGCCTGGATGTGAGCCGTGACATTCTTCCAAGACCACCCGTGAAAACACTCACGGGGTTCGCTAAGAATAGTGTTGTTGCTCACCTTCGGTGGCAAAGACTGTGAGGCAGAGAAAAGGCTTGAGGTGCTTTAACTGGCACCCACCATCCCAAATAGATCAAGGGTGTTAGTGATGCCCATTATGACCCGTTCCGTTTGATGATGGTGTTAGAAGCCACCCTTAGCACTGTTGAGAATCCTGTTGGTTTCCAAGAAGATTATTAATTGATGAGTGATATGTCCCTCAAGATTATTTAAAGCAGAAGACAGAAATAATATATGTATGAATGTAGCCAGGATAAGAGGGTCCATAACAGGCTTTTTCAAGGGGAGGTTCGACATCCACCAGCTAAGCTATGCTAATGGGGGGACTCTCTGCTGGGTAAAGAATCATTGACAATGGAGCACACTAGAAGTTAAAAATGGCGATAAGGCAAGTATAAAATGCAAATTCATTTATCACTGACCCCAGCAGCAAGAGAGAGAGAGAGAGAGCGTAGGCCTGCGCTCCCACGGAGCCACATTAAATCCACAGCTTGACCATTACAGCTTCCTGTGCCCCGCCCCCTCCCCCCCCACTGTAACAACAAGTGCTGACCCCAGACTCGACTGAGGATGTGAAAGAGGCATTGAATGGAGGTGCCTGGTATTCTTGACTCATCCAACTCACATAGTTTTTTGCTGAGAGGGGAAGCGCCACCAGCTCTGATCCCTGACGGAGGAATGTCGGGCGCTGAATACTGAAGACCTTTGAAACCAGTCACCTGGCCAGCCCCCAATAACGGAAAGCTCGGAAATGGCTTAAGTGGCAGGGGTGTTCGACCTCATCCAAGGACTGCGCCCGGACCCAGATACTATGGCTATGGAATGAAGAGCAGTGCTGGAGACACTGTTCTGACATGCAAGAGGCAGCCTGAGCACTGCTGGGATTCCTAGATCGCCTAAGATAACCATGGCAGGATTTTCTTGTTCCTGTTAGTTGTGGTTTTGTGGGTGGAGTACTTGCATTACATGAGGGAGCACTATACTCTAGGGTCATACACACATAGGGTTTACCCTGAGGCCGGCTTTCGACAAGGCGATATGAGGGGCTCTCATCCTGGTGGCAGATAGGGTGATTTTAGCTTCTCCCCTCACCATACCATAATCTAAAGGTTATCACATTTAACATGAAGGGGATGAATAATCCGACTAAGGGCTGATAAATTATATCATTCCTGGAACAGACCGGAGCAGATCTGTGTCTCCTACAGGAGACGCACCTGGTCTCTGGCGACTGGCAGAGACTTAGAGCCTGTGCTTTCCAACACCAGTTCTTCTCATCCACTGCCACTAAGACAGCTGGAGTAGCCATATTAGTCTCCTATTCTTTTAGAAGGAAAGTGGGTTCTAAACTGGCGGAGATCAAAGGGAGGCTGCTGGCCTACAAAGTGAGTATGGGAGACCACACCTTTACACTGGGTTCCCGATAAACCCCTAATGGCAGTCAAGAACAGTTCCTCTGCCTGGTGGTGGCGGATGTCATGCTCTCCCATGACAGAATGGTGCTAATAGTGGGGGCACATAAATCAGGTGTTCAACAATGATTTGGACTGATCAGCGCACCGCTATGGTGGCACAGGGGCCTTTTCCTATGTAGGGATTCCAACGGCTATGGGAGATGGGATTGAGAGACTTTTGAAGAGAACAACATCCCCTGGTTCGAGACTACACATTCTACTTCCATGCCCACAAGACCTATGCCCACCTCAGTCACTTTCTAAGGACAAGGGAGCTCCAGATCCTAGTCACAGCAATAGAGATGGAGCTGCGCTTGCTCTCAGACAACTCTGTGGTGTCTCTTGACATCGTCCTCCCTTCTATGAGACGCACCCGTCAGGTAGTGGAGACTGCAGGAAACTTTACTTCATTGGCCTGAGTTAATCAAGTAGGTTACTGAGGTGATCACAAACTTCCTGGCCCGTAATGATGAGAAAATGTACATAAAGTTAATCATACACCATAGCTGCTAGGCATCTGTTTATCTTTATTATGTTGCCATGTGCTCGACAAACCTCCTGAACTTTGATGATTGACCGTGTGCTCGCAGCCTCGGGCTGCAATCTGCTTATCGCTGTAATTTACTTGTTCTAACCGTAGTTCCGAGAATGTTTGTGCTTAATCAGTAACTGCCAGAACAGGTTCGTACAGGTCGTTGCCACCTCCTGCAAGCTGCATCTGTACTTTCTCCCACCACACGTGTATCCCTGAAATATTCTGAAGGCCGCAGAGGACCTTGAATACACTAGGGGTGGAGTTGTCCTCTGACTAAGCAGTTTTGTGTGTATATAAGGTTGGGTGCCCCAGAATGAAGGGGCAGCCTCCGTAGGAAGGTCTCTATGACTGTCCTGGGACTCTGTACTGGCTCGGGCTAGTAAACCATCTAATAAAACTTATCTTTTCTCCTACAGTTGGTGACTCCGTCTGGTTTGTGTAATGTATGACTATATACCCTGAGGACTTAGGGTATCCCTCCACTGCTGAGAGAGAATCAGCAACATTTTCTCCCGGTTCCTCAGTTGGCGCCCGAACAGGGACACCATCCAGGCATTCAGGGGGTTGTCCCGGTGACGGAGGACTCATTGACGAATTTCCAAGGGAGGCGCCCCACATCTGATCCTGAGCACCGTTCTCTGTTGTGGACCTGCGGACTTCGACTACTGGGTCTTTCGGTCGCCTGAGACACCTCCTGGCGCTGTCTGGACTGGTGTCTTTGTCTTCTGTGAATAATCGGAGTCCCTGACTGACGGAGAAAATAGAGTGTCAGGTAAGGACAGGAATTTGAAATTCCTGTCTAAAACTGTCTGTATCTGTTTCTTTTAAGAAGGTCAAATCGCTCTTTGCAAAGATCGACGTCGGTGGTAAAACGGACCTAAGTTGTCTGATATATATATTATGATATAGTAGGAGAAAGCATATTTGCATTTGAGTTGTTTTGAATACCACTGATGTAAGTAATTGAACGGTTTATTTCTGCAATATTTATCGTACTATATACATAATGCCAGTACTGAGTCGTTTTAGAAAATGGTGTTGTTGTAACAAGGACTCCCGCCTGGAGGAAACGTGTCCTGCTCCTCCGGCCGGGACTCCAAACCATGACATGTATGTTAAATATGGGATAGGCCCTATTGTCTGGTCTGACATATGGAGGAAAAGAACGAGAACTAGTTCAGACCTACAATGGCCTATTCATGGCACCTTTGAAGAAAGTAAACTTAATTATTTACAGGAACGATTGTTTGCAACTAAAAGTAGACCAGGCATGTTCGACTCTTTGCGGATCTGGCAGAAAGAAGCAGACCAGAAACGCAAAAAGGCAGAGAAGGACGCTAAAAGACATATGACTAGGACACTGACTGATAAAGCAGGTGAATTAGACAGGACAGAATGTGAACAAGGCATTATGGCGTTTGACAGGACACACCGCTTGAATACTGATAAATGTTACCCGTTACCCTTCCCAGACACTTCAGGAAAAAACGATGGAAGAAGAACCACTTATGAATGACTTGTTAGATTATCCACCAATATACATGCCCCCGTTATACCCCGTTTTACCTAATTAACCACCAGTGCCAGGCACGCCTATTGTCACACCTCCCGTTGGGTCTAATACACGCACCCTACAGCCCCTTCCCACTCCCGTGATACAGACGCCTCAGGAATATGGTCCCCAGGGTCCCACTGCTCCTCCTGCTACTATTCTTCCCCCTCTGAATAGATTACCCGTCTCATGGTCCGCGGAATGCCCTACGACTTCTGGGTCAATAGTTTCTCCATCCCTTCGAGACACCCGCATCCCACCACTTCATGAAAGAGTACTTTACGGAGTCAGTTGTTCTCCAGTCCTCATGAGGAGGATGTGGTGGACGAGCTGACTCGCTGATGGATGACTAACTGGAATGAATATCGGGCACAGGATATTTACCAGACCATAAGGCAGTGGAGGACCCAAGTACAATTTCACGCAGCCTCTCTTATGTGTAAATTAGTCATCACCGAATACGAAGATACGGGAATACCGACCCCGGAGGGCCTGGTCGCCCTCCGAAACCGTGCCTCCGGCGGAGTCCCCTTCGGGACAGACCTTTTTTCTTATGTTGTCACCCTTCTAACGTTTCGGGACCGTCTGTATTTATGCGACTCCAGTCCTGACACCAGCATGTTCCCAATGAGGGAGGTCCCACCCGTCTGGCACGCACCAGTACCGGCGGTTGGGAACAACGCAGCAGTACCTGGCCACTTCCAACAAATATGGGTCCATACCCCATGGAAGAGGACCGAAACTTATGCATTCAAAGCAGCGTTACCCGACCCCCGAAAGAATCCAGCAGGTTATTATAAGGAGTTGAAACAGACATTAGACTCCTGTGTAATGACATTGTCCGATATTGACATGTTGATGGCTGTGGTAGTTCCCCCCGACATTTGGACACGTATACGCCGTGCTGACCATGTTGCTGAACTCAGGGGTACCTGGGCAGCATTTGAAGGAGCTGAGCGTGCACGAACAGGGGGAGCAAAACCTGAACCAATAATATTAGCTCTCCCAGATCGCATTGTAGATTTCATGAAAACAATGTTAACGCCGCATAGAATAAATTGGGATAAGTTGTCAGCTTGTAAGCAGAAAAAGGGTGAGAGTGTTTCAGACTTTTTCACTAGGTTTGAGAATATATTCTCTGACTTTAGTGGGTAGGATATGGCCACCGAAGTGGACTCCGATTGTTGTGGACAAATTTGTTGCTAACCTGTTACCTGACATAAACGCTAAATTGAAACTTTGTGAAAGTACTTGGCCAGTGACAACATCCACTGGTATTCTGACAACGGCCCAACATTATGAGAATAGGGAAATAGAGGAGCAAGAGAAAGTGGACAAAAAGACTAAAGATTTGAAGACAAAAATATTAATTCAACTGGCATATCCGCCGTCCCGTCCACAGCCTTCCAGGTCCCATTCCCAGGGCCCATCTAACAACAAACAACTACTACCACCTTCACGCCCGTCTCTAGGGTATTACCAATGTGCGTACTGTAAAGAGGAGGGCCATTGGAAAAATGATTGCCCAAATAAAGTTGGCCCCTCCCGAAATATCGCCCACCCGGATAATAGAGTACGTGGGCGCACAGGCCGCTCCCCACAGAATACTGACAGAGACAGACAGCAAGTGGGACCGCGCTCGCACAGAACTCCGCAACAGAACTATTTTGACAATCCCTCATCCAAAATTCTGCAGCGCCAATTTTTGAATGATGACTATGACCCAATGGAGGGACAAGGTTCCTCTTTTGATTAGGACAGCGTAGGACAGAGGGGGGTGGGACCGGTCTCTATCCCCGTTAAACAGAATGGCCCTCACGTTGAAGTACAAGTCAACGGTACTCCTTGAATTTTCTAGTGGACACAGTGGCCCTACTACAGCACCTTGCTCACCATAATCACAAGGTTTCTCTCCCTAAATTGCAGTATTGTAGACAGCAGGTCACCTATCTCGGTCACCTCCTGTCTAACAAGGGACGTACCTTGACTGCTGAACGAGTACAAGCCATTCGAAACATACCTGTCCCACGGACTCAGAGAGATGTGAGAACCTTTATAGGCATCACTTCCTTTTGTTGTCAGTGGATTCCAACTTATTCCCTTCTCATCAAACCATTTTTGTCTCTCATACGTAAGGATTGTTCTGAGAACATCGAGTGGAATGATGATTTCCAATCCAGTTTTGACGACCTTAAGCACGCACTCTGTACAGTACCTGTGCTAGGCACACCTGACTATCGTAAGCCCTTCCAGTTGTATGTCTGTGAGAAGGACGGATGTTCCCTGTCAGTACTGACCCAGGAACATAGGGGCAAACAGCACCTGTGTGCCTATTTTTCGGCCCTGTTAGATCCTGTGGCTCGTGCTCTCCCGGGATGTTTGCGCGCAGTAGCTGCGGCTGCAGTTGCGGTGCACCAGTCTGCTTGGATAGTAATGGATTCCTCTCTCATGTTACTGGTTCCACATACTGTTGATGCATTACTGAATAAGACAAAAACACAACATCTCACAAATGCCCGTTTGACCACGTATGAATTGACACTTCTGGCTAGCCATATCACACTTCAGAGGTGTAACACACTCAACCCTGCCACCCTGCTGCCCCTCACGGAGGAGCTTGAGGATACCCACACTGATCAACATGACTGCATCCTTCCTACAGAAGATGAGACAAAAGGCAGAGTAGACTTGCAAGATACTCCATTACATGATCCTGATGGAACACTATGGGGGTTATTCTAACTTTGGAGGAGTGTTAATCCGTCCCAAAAGTGACGGTAAAGTGACGGATATACCACCAGCCGTATTACGAGTTCCATAGGATATAATGGACTCGTAATACGGCTGGTGGTAAATCCGTCACTTTTCCGTCACTTTTGGGACGGATTAACACCTCCTCCAAAGTTAGAATAACCCCCTATATGTGGATGGTTCATGCCTTAAATTACCCGATGGTACCACCTCTGCAGCCTATGCTGTAACAACAATGGAAAAGATAATAGAGGCTGCTAGGATACCAAAGAATTCGGCTCAAGCTGCAGAATTGATAGCTCTGACGCGAGCTTGTGAGCTGAGTAAGGGACTGAATGTCAACATCTACACAGATAGCCAGAATGCATTTGGGGTGGTACACAATTTTGTTCGATTATGGGCAGAAAGAGGTTTTCTGACCTCACACGGTACCCATATTCAACATGGGACACTGATTTCGAACCTCTTGTCCGCTCTTGCACTTCCCCAGACCATGGCCATCATCAAGTGTAGCGCACACAAAAAGGTGACCGATGATGTCGGCCGAGGCAATGCCTTTGCTGACCAGATAGCGAAAGAAACAGCATGTGAAAAGATAGGATGTATGTACATAGTGGAAAATAGAAAGGAGGTCTCTGAGCATGAGATATTTGGGAACACACTGAAAAGTGTACAAAGGATTCAGGCAGAGGCTACTGAACAAGAGCTAATTTCATGGAAGGGAGGAAAAGCCGAGTTTGACGAGGACATACAGGGGGTTATTCTAACTTTGGAGGAGTGTTAATCCGTCCCAAAAGTGACGGTAAAGTGACGGATATACCACCAGCCGTATTACGAGTTCCATAGGATATAATGGACTCGTAATACGGCTGGTGGTAAATCCGTCACTTTTCCGTCACTTTTGGGACGGATTAACACCTCCTCCAAAGTTAGAATAACCCCCACAGTGTTGGACAGATCTGTCGCAAAACAAAAGATGGATGCTCCCTGATGCATTTATCTTACCAGTAGTAACGATGGCCCATGGTCCAGCCCATATAAGTGCCAAAAGTATCTGTGACATACTTGACCCTGTTTGGGCTAATGATAGTATCAGGAAGACAGCAGACCATCTGGTTCGAACATGTATGATATGTTTACAACATAACCCAGGAAAAGGTACACCAGTCCTACCCGGACATTTTGGCCCCCCAGATTATCCCTTTGAAGTGTTTCAAATGGATTATATTGAAATGGAAAGGTTTGACAATTTGAGATACGTCCTGGTCGTGGTTTGTATGTTTAGTAAATGGGTGGAGGCCTACCCAACTAAAGACAACACTGCTATTACTACAGTTAAAATACTCTTGAAAGAATTCTTTCCCCGATTCGGGATCCCTTGATGTGTATGGTCAGACAACGGAAGTCACTTTACTGGACAGGTCATGAGGAAGGTCTGCGAAGGTCTAGGTCTCCGCCAGAAGTTTCACGCAGCCGATCACCCCCAATCAGCAGGCTTAGTAGAGAATTATAATGGTACACTCAAGTTGAAAATATCAAAAATATGTGCTGATTGCGGTATTACATGGCCAGACGCACTGCCCCTAGCATTATTATCTGTTAGGATGACATCCCATTCTAGGTCAGGGTTGTCACCACACGAGATAGTAATGGGGAGGCCGGCGAACGTTTGGGGTGTTCCACGTCCTCGTAAATACTCTGACATTGAGCATCCTGTCTTGCTGGATTATCTCGCTGAACTTACTAATCCTTTACGTCTGATTCGTCAGCAGGTACACAATGCACTACCCTCTGTGCCCTCCGATCCAGGCCACAACTTGTAACCTGGTGATTGGGTCCTCACGAAGAATTTTCAACGGAAAAAGAGTGTTGAGCCCCGCTGGAAAGGTCCGCGACAGGTCCTCCTGGCTACTTGAACAGCAGTCAAAGTCGAGGGAGCCAAGAATTGGATACATGCTTCACACTGCAAGAAAATACCTCTGTTTGTATCCTGTGAAGGCATAAAAGGTGGTGACTGCCAAACAAGGAAGGACAGTTCCAATAGAAATACAGAAAGAAATAAAGAACAGAACGACAGTGCCCTGCAGGGGGCCTCTCCAGATCCTGGTCCCACTGAACAGTTGTTTCCTGACCATACCGTACCGAATTCCACCAGATACAATTTTCGCCCACGAAAAATTAGAAAATAAGAACATGAACTAATTGCTTGTCCCCTGTACTAAGTCTGACAATAGCAGCAGGGCCGTGATTTTGTCTGTTGGGGCGGACCAGAGTGTGTCAATAGGACTGCTGTAATCACCCCTCAGTGAAGAAACCAACGGTCACAGGCAGCACCTAGGTTGGACTGAACTGCTAGTGGGACAAGCAATAAACAGAAATGGGCGTTATACGGAAGACAAGAGGAAAATGCAGAAAATAAAATATCGGAAAAGACTATTGGGCCTGCGTATCGCTTGCCTCACCATAACAGTGCTATGTCTGGTACTTCTGGCCTGCATTGGACGGTTGATACATGATTCTGACTCAAAGGTCTCTCCAACTCTGTCACCGCCTCCAGAACACAGCCATGTTTCCTCACCACCCAATGAGGAAGGACGACGCAAGGAATATGAAAAAAAATACCTTCATATCTATGTTACATCAACATCAGCTGGCTGTAAATAGAACAAATTGTTGGGTATGTGGCTTGCTACCAAGTTCCGTGCAAAAAGGGTTGCCATATATTTAATTTCCTTTTTCTTTCGATGGCTCCTGCAGCGCCTGGTATGAACTATTAGCCATCTGGGCTACCTCAATGGATTCTACTAATTCTGGACTATTGGTCACCCACCTATACCGGTTATGTTGGCCTACTGGAACGAGAGTCTATGGAACAAAGGAAGAAAAGTCAGAGTATGCTGACCGACGAAATAGGTTTACTGACATATATTTTTTATCCTTTAATACCACATCCCGGATTGGTCGAAGATTATTTGTAACACAGGTCAAGGCTCCACTTTGTTTTCAGAAAAATGGTAATAGAAGTGTAGGTGCCAGCAACTGTAATGCTACAATAATATTGAATGGAACTGATTGGCCTACCATGATACCGTCACAAAACACGTATTTTGTTTGTGGTAATAATGCCTACACCTCCTTGGTACCCACCTGGACCGGTACGTGTTACATCGCTTGGTTACTACCACCAACTTACACAGCTGGCCCTCAACACCACAGGACTCGGAGAGGGGTCATATCTGCCGAAGATACCTCAGCACAAGAAGCATTGGACTACTTTAAATGAGTCCTTCCATTTTGGGGCCCTATGACGAACAGTAGGGATATCAGATATCTCACACGAGTTGTGGAGGCAACAATTAAAGAGACTGCTGGGGCCCTGAGCAACATCACTGTAGAACTCGCTGCTGACCGCCTTGTTACTCTTCAAAATAGAATGGTACTTAACATCTTACTAGCAGACCGTGGTGGAGTCTGTACTTTGATCGGATCGAGCTGCTGTGTTTATATACCAGACAATGCCCCTTAAGTGTATAAAGCTATTCAAAGGTTGCATACGATAGCTTCCACAATACACCAAGGCGAAGGAACATGGTCCTTGACCGATTGGTTTTGGGGTTTGATTTCCCAATGGGGCTTGAAGATACTAATATTCCTTTTTGTGCTCGCTGCAGTATTCCTCACCTGTTGTCTTTGTGTACAGTGCCTACCTGCTTTGTGCGGTTGCTGTATGGCATCCCTTGCCCCCTGGCCTGTTCGCCCTCCTCAACACACGGCTATGCTGTCCCTTGAGCAGGAGATAAAAGACCTTATGTCCATTAACATAGACACTGAATGACGTTCAAACTTGCCTCACAATGGCAAAAGGAGGGATTGAGAAAATGTACATAAAGTTAATCATACACCATAGCTGCTAGGCATCTGTTTATCTTTATTATGTTGCCATGTGCTCGACAAACCTCCTGAACTTTGATGATTGACCTTGTGCTCGCAGCCTTGGGCTGCAATCTGCTTATCGCTGTAATTTACTTGTTCTAACCGTAGTTCCGAGAATGTTTGTGCTTAATCAGTAACTGCCAGAACAGGTTCGTACAGGTCGTTGCCACCTCCTGCCAGCTGCATCTGTACTTTCTCCCACCACACGTGTATCCCTGAAATATTCTGAAGGCCGCAGAGGACCTTGAATACACTAGGGGTGGAGTTGTCCTCTGACTAAGCAGTTCTGTGTGTATATAAGGTTGAGTGCCCCAGAGTGAAGGGGCAGCCTCCGTAGGAAAGTCTCTATGACTGTCCTGGGACTCTGTACTGGCTCGGGCTAGTAAACCATCTAATAAAACTTATCTTTTCTCCTACAGTTGGTGGCTTCGTCTGGTTTGTGTAATGTATGACTATATACCCTGAGGACTTAGGGTGTCCCTCCACCGCTGAGAGAGAATCAGTGACATTTTCTCCCGGTTCCTCAATGATACAGCTGACACCTCTGTGTCAATCCTCTGGGAAACCCTGAAAGCAGTCATTCAGGGGAAGCTAATTGGGATATCAGCGACAGATAACAATTTGTCGAGATAAAAGGGAGCATCTCCACAAGCAGGTCTGGAAACTAGAGCACGTACACAAACGCACCGGAGCCCCACAGGTCAGGTGTCAGGTAG
This sequence comes from Pleurodeles waltl, assembly GCF_031143425.1. Taxonomy (NCBI): domain Eukaryota; kingdom Metazoa; phylum Chordata; class Amphibia; order Caudata; family Salamandridae; genus Pleurodeles; species Pleurodeles waltl. The sequence continues at coordinate 414,696,208 of NC_090448.1, read as the reverse complement.
AGGCAGCGCGAACACAGCTAGCGGGGCTGGACCTGGACAAGGCCGAATGCACACTACTTAGACTCTGACACTCCTTCTAAGTAGGAGATGACAGATGCAGCTGGCTCTTAACCAACCGGCTTTGAGGCCAACTGCAGTCCATTTGGGTGCAATCCTATCTAGCACTGAATGGTAAGGATATTGTGGGGAACGGCCCCATCACATCCACCTTCTCGGAATTCTATGAGAAGCTCTATTCAGAGCAAACCCTCCCTCCGGATAGGCCAGATCTCTATCTCATAGACATGCACACCCCACGTCTGTCGCCAGACCAAGCTGCTATGTTAGATTTCCCGACCCGGATAGAGGAAGTTATTTCCACTATCGTGCACCAGAATCCCCTCAAATTGCCGGGACCGGATGGTTTTTGGGCCATCTTTTATAAGATCTTCTGCATTGCACTTGCTCCAATTCTAACCCGGCTCTTCAACTTGGTAACTAGTCCGGGAATGGTGCTGCCCTCAAAGATGGAAACTTCCATTGGTGTCATTCCACAAACCGGGGAAGGATAAAAAGCAATGTGGGTCTTATCACTCGATACCCCTCCTTAACGTGTATATCAAATTGTTCACCAGTATCCTGGTAGCAGCATTAGGTCCACTCATGCTGGGTCTGATCAATCCAGATCCGGCAGGATTTGTCCCACACCTACAATACAGTGACAACACCAAACAGGTCATGCACCTGACTGACAAGGCCAAACGCTCCAGGAGGGAAATTATGCTCATGGCTATAGATGCCGAGAAGGCGTTCACCCAGGTGCACTGGTCCTTCATGAAGGCAACGCTCACCCAGTTTGGCTTTGGGTCGCAGTTCTTCACATGGATTCCTAGCAATTAAGGGCCAACCACAAGTAATTGTTCAAGTAAATGGTCAGGCCTCAGCTCCCTTCCCCAACTGTGCCTGCTATAACACTAATGTTTGCCCTCTATATGTAGCCTTGCCCTCAACGGATACGGGACAATCCGAGTATCACTGGGGTCACCTTTGGCGGGATGAATACATGGTCAGCCTTTATGCTGATGATGTAATAGTGGCACTGGATAAGCCTTTCGAGGCCCTACCGGCCTTTTTGGCCAAACTAGAGGCCTTTGGCAAAGATACAGGATTACATATAAATATTCAAAAGTCCCAGGTCCTCAACCTTTCAGTCTCTCCGGCAACGGAAGCCTTGCTCTCCCATCGATATCCAATACAGTGGACATCCACCTCCATCCCCTACTTAGGGGTCCAGCTAGCCTGAACCGTAAAGGTGGCAGTGGCCCTTAGCTACCAAACTGTCCTTTGGCAAATTTGGAGAGACCTGGATCAATGGAAACACTATCGTCTATCTTGGATTGGCCGTGTATCTGCACTGAAGATGACTGCCCTCCCGAAAATCCTCTTTCTCTTTCAGACGCTCCCAGCTGAACACCCCACGGGCATGATCCAGAACCTACAAAGAGAGATGAGCCGCTTTCTCTGGGCAGAGAGGAAACCACTCATGTGTCGAGATCAGAGCTACAGGCCTCAAAAAGAAGGGGGTTTAGAGATTCCAAACCTATTACAATACTACCAAGCGGCTCAGCTCTGATAAATGGTGGAATGGTCTAAGGAGGAATCTGAGAAATACTGGCTATTTATCGACCAAGCGGTCACGGGGTCACACTTATGGATGTTCCTGAAATGCTCACAGAGCGTGGGACCTCTACTCCGCCCCAGTTACCAAAGCCACCCTGAAGGTATGGGTTCGAGTGGCAATGAAAAAGCGCCTATCATCATTGCCCTCCCCGCTAATGCTGATCATAGGCAACACTGACTTTACACCAGGACTGGACCAGGCTGCCTTCTAATAATGGCAATATGCTGGATGACGATCTCTTGGCCACCTCTTCGATGAGGTGGACCTTCTCCCCTTTGAACATCTGCATGCACATTGCGCGCTGCCAGAATCGGAGAGAATGCATTACACACAAGCCGACATTGGTTAATGCATCCGTCTGTACACACCGGGGCACATTGCCCCCTTCCTCTATTCAAGAAGTAGTTGGTGACGAAGACCTCAAATTAGCACCTTATCACGGAACTGTACAGTATCTTGCAACATGCTTTCCCACTGACTAAGACCTTGGGGCAGAAAAGCTGGGAACTAGACCTGGGTGGGCAGTTGACACAAAAAGAATACGAGGAGGTGTACTACAGATCACCCAACACGGAGCGTAACACAGCTCGCACAAGACTGCTACTAAAATAGTCACATATTGGTACCTCACACCGGTGCGATTGCACAGGGGTAACCCTACAGATAGTGCGGACTGCTGGAGAAACTGTGTGGCCCCGGGACGTTACTTCATCTGCTATGGACTGCCCTAAACGTACACAATACTGGGACGTGATCCTAAATGACATAGACACTCACTATAACACATAACTAACCTGATTCCCTGCTTACATATCTTAAGACTCCCAAACATTCTCACTTTTCTGCTTAAATCACGTAGAGGGCAACACATTGATCTTGCATTAGGAGTAGCCCACCAGAACATCTTTGACAAACTCCTGATGCAACTTGGTTGGCTCCAGTGCCTATCGCAAGTGCTGGGAATAGGGAAACCTACCCTGGTCCTAACTCCCAGGGTGACTCCTACATGGCGCTTTGGCACCCATACATACCTCTACTCTGCAAGGAATTTTGAGCATTGACATCCCCTAGGCATTTACGCTTGTTACACTTGACAGACGCTGACACCCCCACACAAACTGAGGGGACTGATCAGCGTGACCCCACAAATGGTATTTAGTGCCGTACTTTTTCGAGGCCGTTAGCTGTGAGTAATCGGGGTGAGGGGGGATGGAGGGAAGGGTGCGGACCATTAGGTTGTTAGAATTTATGTTGTAATATGATTTATTTGGTTATACTCAAAAACGCTGTGTCGTTCAGTGTTCACTGGCTTGTTTATAGTGAAATGCAATAAAAATATTTGAACCAAAAAAAGTATTTTACTTCATCCATGAGCGAGCTGTGTTAATCAGTTCGAAGTTATTGAACTGATTCCATTGAAACACATGCACGTAATTCAGCACTAGGATCTCCAGGATATTATACAAAGAATTCTCAAGATGGTAACCATAAAAAAATGTAATATATCATTGAGGTTCTACTTTGAGATTGATAGAAAGCAACAAAACAGGGTAAAGGAGACCCACGTTGACATGCTTGTCACTGGCCATAGCTGATCAAGCAAAGTATCTGCATTGATGTTATCATGCTAACTGGAGAGAACCAACAGAATCAATGGGCCTGATTTAGAGTTTGGAGGACAGGGTGCTCCATTGCAAATGGAAGGGAAGACCTTGTCACCACACTTTCAGGGTGCCCGCCTCCTTCAGAGTTGGACAGACCATACGTATTCTGTCGATGGAGCCCTCGCTGGCTTCGAAGATGGAATAATTCCTTTGATGGCCTGAGGAAGTAGGTGCCCTCAATGAAAGGACTTTACACTGTCCGCCCTATTTAGGTCAGATTATGTAAAATCTTGTTTTTTTCCTGTCTTTTACTACCAGACAAAATCTCATATCTCGTGTGAAGGAACAGGAAAAAAAGAATAATGTCCCCTACATCTTGGGAGAAAACTCACATGGTGAGGGGTTCATTAGTTTTGTGATTTTCCTAAACCAAACTCCCACTCTGAGGGTTTGTCTTTGAAAAATGAAAAACTTTTGAAAAGGTTGGCTGGCCGTCAGAGCTGATGTTACCATCCCTCAACCTTTTTCCTACACTGACACTTTTCCTACACTGACAGGAACTGCCATGACAGCGGTTCCTGACAATGTAGAGTTGTCTGTAGGGCCAGTGGACAACTCTAAAGTTGGTGGGTCGTGATCCCTCGAGATCACGGAGCAATTGTGCTCTACCATCCTGACAGAGTAAGCTCCGCTTGCTAAACTCTAAATCATGCCCCAAGTCTAGATGCGTAATTTTAATCAGAATGAAAAACAAATGATTATGGACAACTAGCAATGTCAATTCCTGCCACAGGTGAAGCCGATTAAATCGGAGATCTTTGAGATCTTGAAGCTAAACTAATAACTAATAACAATATCTCAAGACTTTTACCAGAAGGAAAACACTGGAGGGCGGAGGACACAAGAGGATTTAGTATAACCTAGCTACTCTGTCAACATAATTAGTGCTTAATTTGTTTTTAAAAAAAAGTGTGGCGGAACAAAGGTTTTCTTAGGAGATCGCCACCGGTGCTGAGAAATGTGGGGGCTGCTCACTACCATGACTGCCTATTTTGATTCCACCTCATCCTCTTTCTTCGACCACCCTTTGGCTCCTCCCTCTTGCAGGTGCTTTTTCACCTCTCCTTTCTTCCTCTCTGTTTTCCTATCTTTTTCTCCCCCTTCTTTAATGTTTTTCTACTATTCTGTTGCTTGCTCTACATCAAAGTCTGATGAGGAAAAATTAGTCCTGGACCCCAAAGATGAGTACTAGTGTCCGCTATCTAGAACAAACAGCACAAAGGGCATGAATATGAGTGCTTATATTACAAGGATACTTGCAATCCCTGTATAAAACATGCCTCGAATGTTCATATTACACTTCAGTTGTAATATTGCAAGTCACCCATAGAAAGAAGATGAAATAGCTACTTACTTGTAATAACTTACCGCACTTCTCATGTGCTGCCACAATGCCTGCTGATTAAGCCAGTAAACTGTATCAAAAGCAGGTCACAGAGCAGAATTACAACTTCTCTTTAAACAATGAAAACTTGAACTAGCATTTCAGTTCTTTTAATATGGCTGAGTTGTATTCACAGACTTTAGCAGAAAGGATAACAATAGATAGTGGTGGCCCCGCGATGCCCCTAGAGAAGCTTGGCAAGAGATGGTGGTGGCCCCGCCGACCCACCAGAGAAGCTGAGAAGTGGTGAAGATTTGACCACGCAACGCCTGAGTCTCTAAGACACGGTGAATGAGTACAGTAACGACACAGCATAAAGGAGCACACACTGAGGTCTGGTGCGCACGAGTGGAGGGGGAGAGTGAGGAGCTAGGCAGTGTCCTGAGGTAGGCATCCAGCACCCTGTAGGAGTTGTGTTGGGGGTGGCACCTGCTTGAGGGATTCTCAAGTGGTCTCATATCTCCCCCAATAGTATGGAGCAGCACCATGCCAAGCTCACCGCACCTAGAACTCCAGGTGTGAAAGCGAGACTCTTCAGACTTGCCCAGCCCCCTGATGGTTGCCTAATAGCAGAATGCAGAATCTGTCCAGCCAGCCACACACTACTATTCCTGCCCAGCCTCTGAGTCCATCTGGAGGCCCCCTGTTAGTGTCTGCTGATACTATTAATGCAGCTGGAGGGAAAGAGCTGCTTCTTGTTGGAAATCTGCAATCCTCATTGCAAAATCACAGCAAGCTGGAACCAGTCGCACCAGTGCCGGAGGGAGAGGGGTGGGGATAGGGGTGGGAGAGAGGTGGTGATAGGGGTGGTGGGTGGTCAGAGGGATGGGGTAAGGTGGGTGCAGTTAAAATGGACATGATGGAAGAAAGGCTGGCCGCTCCCTGGCACAACAGGGAAATTTGGTCTAAGGGATATAGGTGCACGAAATGCCAGGAATTCACAGGCTGCTCTTGTTACGCACAAAATTACCATTCCCTTAAGGCATTTGCAGGCATATTTTGGCTCCGCAGAGGCAGCTCTGCGAAGAGTGGCAATTTTATGTACAAATAGGCTGGATTGGGAGATAAAACAGATTTTGCGGGATAAGAATGGTAGGTGGACATGGATAAGAGCAAAGGTGGCTGGTAATCACCTGAATCTCTTGAATTATTATGGCCCCATCACTGATGATGTTGAGGTATTAGATCAAATCTGGAACCTGACAACCCGGGTGCAAGGTCCCTTAGTTATGGGGGACAATTTTAATTTTATACAAAATCTCACACTCAGTACATCGAACCAGGCAAAGAGCCAGCTAAAGCCCTAAACTGCAAAGGTGATGGAGCTTCTGAAACAGGATCTAGCCTTGGTGGATCCCTGGTGTCTTAGGTACTCTGCTTTTTCCCAATTCACTTGCCATTCCGACAGGTATGGGTCGGCCTGGCACATGGATTTCTTCTTAGTAACCAAACCTCTGCAGCGAGGGAGGGTGGAGATATTAGCCAAACCCTTCTCAGAGCACTCTATTGTTTTTTAGAGATAATCTTCAATACAGTAGAGAGCAGGAGGCCAAGGTGGTACTTTCGTAAAGCCTTACTTGCAGATCAAACGTGGCTGAATGGCATCTATGGGTTTGTCCTGGATTTTTTTTTATATCAATCTCGAGTCTGCTCCCCTTTTTATGGTTTGGGAGGCGTTTAAGGCCGTTTTTACAGGGCAAGTGATATCTTACAAAGTTAGACTCTCTGGGCTTGCTCTGCCCAAATCCAGCATCATCGGAGGACGCTGGACAAGGCCTTGTCTCAGTTCGCGAGCCTACCCAGAGGTCTGTCACTGGCCTGGGTACAGTTGCGAGAGCAGGTAGAAAGAGCTAAACATGAGTTAAGGGGTTTCTTTCTATTGGAAGAGATTTCTGGTAGTAAAGCATTTCAGCAGAAGCTTTATGAGGAGAGCCAGCACATGGGGAAATACTTGGCATGGTCCACAAAAACCCAGCAGAGCAGGCAGTTAATCACTCAAGTTCGGGACCCTGTTACGGCTCATAAGTGGCCTCGCAATTCAGCCTCAGTCTCAAGGGGCACAACCGTGAATGTATCGTCATCGGGGACATCAGCAGTGCTTGGTCCACAGGAGGCAGTGGCGTGACAGCAAGAAACACTGTAGGCAAATGTTTGAAGAGACACCACACTCAGCGGAAGACTGGTTGCACTCACCACAGGACTGGTCGAATGACAATGACCAATCACGCTCCAACTCTTCCAGCAATGGAGCATTTAAGACCTGAAGCATGCGTTCACGGCACAGTTGAGCTGGTGGCAGTGGCTCCATTGCTTCGCGTAGCTGGAAAGGCACAACCACTGCGAATCAGAAGAAATAACAGCAGTATTCCGTCTATTAATGCCAAAATTATAGGAAAGCTATCAAACACACTTGAAAAGAGTGAATGGATGGCCGATGGAATGACTCCGAAGACAGTCTGGAAGATGGACACAAATCCAGACCCAACAGCCTTAAAGAAATGGACAATCCCCGTAGTGCTCGAAGCATTGAAAATTCTGGATACCAGCTCTCCGAAGTGCTTGGGGAAGTTGGTATTTAATAGGGATTGTATCTCAGCTGATGATCTCGCTATCTGAAGAGCATACTTCTCCCTAGCTGATGTCAATGTGACTTATTTTTGGAACAGTAGTGCCTTTAGTCTGCTCAGCTTGCCATAATTTACATTAGCAGTATCAGTGTGAGGCTACATTTTTGATACTTTTATCTCTTGTGTGGGGGGAATCAAACTTGTCCACAATACGTAACGACCTTAGAGACTGAAATTGCATAGGCACTTCCTGGTCGCATACCGCAACACTTTTAGTCGGTCAACACCACATAACTTTCATACGAAAGTACATGAAATGCTGGTTGAATCAAAGGGCCAAGTTCGCGACTCCCGCATTGCAAAGGCCATGAAGGGACACCTGCTTGCAGATCATTGAATGACTAACAGTAGTCTCACATTCGCTTCCGCTGAGAAAGACCTCTGTATCACCATTCACACTTTTGTATTTAAAGGGCAACTCCCACTCTTCTTTAATATAGCTATTGCCTAGTAGTCGCTCGTACCTGCCCATGGCAAGATGTTTCTGGAATTATGAAAAACAAAAAGTGGAAATGGGCAAATTAATAATGCCATGTAGGAGCCATACTGTTGATGGACTTTCTGCAACTGTAAAAGGCAACTTCTCTAACATTTCTATGTGAAGCATGGTGAAACTTCCCTTTTAGCCATTGTCTGTTGTTCCTTGGATAAATTAAAAGCAGCAACCAAGTTGCTACCGTTAATGTACTTCCTTGGAACTCGGCCATTTTTCAGAGTCTGTAATGCCCAACGACATGATGGAACGCAGCTGACTTTGCCCGTGATTTTAAATGGGACATGTTTGTCTGAATGATATCAATCGCAGATGACATTATGTTTGATAGGGAATAAATACTGTTGGACAGAGTGTTCATGCCATTTTCGACAACAGCTAAAGCCTTTTCTAAGTTTTCCTTATCTATCTGCCTTAAACATGCATCAGCTTCTATCTGAGAAAGCTTCCAGATCTCATTATATATGGCATAGATGAAACTTTTAGAGCGTGGCTTTCTAGGACCTAACAAAAAGTCCTACAAGTCTACATTTTCAGAAAGAGTGTTAAGATGTTCCTTAACTGCGGCTAACATGTTAGTCTGTACCCATTGTTGGCAAAGTTTACCTACACTGTATGTTATAACTATACCAGTGTGTTGCCCCAAGACAAAGCAAGGGTCTGGCTGGCTAATCTTGAAACCCCCTGAGGAATTCACAAAATGTGCCTGACACCCATTTGTGTCTATTGGCCAAATCAACCACCCGCCAGGACTGGAAAGTGAAGAGTTATAGGTACCAGCCTGAACCTTTGCATTTAGTTCTTCCTCTGTGACATTCAGGAAGGATTGTCAATTATTAAACTTTGCCGGTGTGGGGATTCTGGACGTGTTCATTACCTTTTTTTCGCTAACCCCAGACACGATGTCTGTTGAATGGTATCATTTAAAAAGATAATTTGCACAGGAATCAGGCACTCTTTGAATGAATCTTGCCTACCCTATATTTGCCAATCTAGTGTTCCCCATACACTCTCTAAATCAATAGTGTTCCTCCAGTATTTGTAACCTTCAATTGCAAGACAGGAAACAAAGGTATCTGAATAAATCAGTTTTGTATCAGTTAGCAAAATTTTCCTAATTTCTGAAGGAGGTAATTTGAAATTATATGACTCTGGATGTTTTGTGTCATGCCCAGAAAAATAAGTAAATTTATCTGAATAACATTTTGGGCTCCCCACAGGTGGTGTTGAACAGTGTTCCCACTGTGTGTAGTTAAGTACTGGTCTGTGTCTAGGGCACGGTGCAGGTAGTAATGTCGACAGTTATTATAATAGAACACTACCCCATAATTCATTGTATGTCTATATCTATCATAACTTTCAAATACTGAATATTCCTTAATTTCAGTTAATATAGCATCAACTGTCTGGACATGCCAATCATCAGATACAACACCAGGTATAATTACATCAGTCATAGAAATTTTGAATACATATGGAATTTTAATGACCTCACTAGGCCCATATATATCAAATGGAACGTTGGCCCATACAATCCCATCAGGAATTGGTACAGCTGAAATGTTCACTAGGGACAAGTGTCTTCGGACCTTATGTGAGGAATGATATGGAGTTAAGACTTCATCCACAAGACTATTTATAGGTAAAAAGAAAACAGTCACGAAACCAATACATAAAAACAATGCAAAAAATGTCAAGCAGAGCCATAAATAGTTCCCTGTGTCAATTACATAGTTATTTTCAAGCCATAGGTACAGCTTACGTGTCTTTGAAACATTTTCAATTACTGGAGTGAATGAATCTGAAGAAAAGTCATCAATGTTGATGAAGTAACCAGAGGCAGTCTCTGCAAACGCAGGAGCAGGTGCATTACTGGTGGATGGATCTACTTTGCGTGGATGTTCATAGTAGACGGTGTCGTCAGTCTGTGTAGTGTTGGAGTAGAAAACAGCCAAATCTTGGATAGGTGCTGTCGTTGAAGTGGTAACTTGAATCAGCAAGAGCTCATTTTCCGCCCTCCCCATGATCAAGGAGGTATTTGTAGCATCATTAGACATTGTTGTGTAGTACAAAGTAGTATTGTTATTGCTACTTTGAAGAGGTATGTTCTGTTGGGTAGTGAGAGGTGACCGTGAACTACCCAAGGGGCCTCTGGGTCTACTGTGCAGGATTGGCCACATGGTGAACTTTGACGTCATCAATGGAAATGAACCTTTTTGCTCTGGAACCAGGCAGTGGTGGTAAGATGACAGTTCTAGAACCTTGTACTCCCAGGATTGGGACCGGTGCTCTGTAGGATGGACCTAATTCCTTCTTCACAGCGATCTTCTCACGAACCAGATCCCCGACTTTAGGAATCCAGCCAGTGGAAGTTGTTGGTAAATCCCTTATTCCTAAGGTGGCAGCACTGGTGGATGATTTATCATCACGAAATTGCTGAAGCTACTGTAAAACAGTGAGACGTTCATTTATGTCAAAATGTGTGTCTGCTGTCACCAAACCAGGGCCATTAAGATCTGGGACACACATAGATATCACAAAGAGAACCTCATAGGGAGTGCATCCCCCCAAGGTCTGTCTTGGCAGATTATTCAGTGCACTCTGGACCCGTATAGGTGATGGAGCCAACTACGGCCAGAACCAAATACTCTAGCTGTTAAGGACTGCTTTAGATCATGGTTCTGCCTCTCCACAACCAAATTTCCCTCGGGATGGTATGGTGAGGAGTAATGGAGTTCAACACCCATTGTCCCCATGGTGTCCCCGAATGCCTTGGAGGCAGGCAAATTCAGGGCCCTGGTCCAAATGGAATGCCACAACCACATATGCACAGATAAAGATCAGCAAGTCTTTTATAAGAGTTCGAGCGGCAGCCGACCACTGAGGCCATACCCACAGGAATCTAGAACAAGAATCTACAGTGAATAAGATGTATTTGTGTGCACCATCAGGTTGAATTGGACCGCAATGGTCCAGGTACACACATTGTAGTGGCCTACTGGGCACTAAGAGGGATGTCTGCGGTGGGCGTTTGATGTTTGAACCCTTAATTTGCTGTCAAATGTCACAACAAAGGACGTACTGTTTTGTCTGTTTATATAGACCTGGCCACCAGAAGCATTTCTGTAAGATTGTTACTGTGGCCGAAATACCAGCATGAGCAGAAGCGACACTCTTATGCGCTGCTTTTATTAGATATAATCTCTGGTCTTAATTGGAGATCGCTCGATCTCCAAGCCCAGGAATTGTTGCATAGGCAACATTCTGTGCACTGATGTGGTAAGAGTATTTTGTAGGGTATGCTTTAGGAAGAGACTTGCCTTCAGCCGAGGCTTTCACTGCAGTCAATATTTCATTATCCAATCTCGTCTGAGAAGAAGTAACTGCAGCCACAGAAGCAGTAGCTACTGCAGACTTGGTGACTTCATCAGCCAAAGTGTTGCCGATAAATTGTACTCCTACACGTTGGTGGCCCAATGTATGTACTACATGGACACACAGTAGCTTATCCTTAAGATCTGCCACCCTTCCCCACAATCTTTTGTGTTTTATGGTGTTCCCTTTAGAGTCTCTAAACCTGTTTAGCTTCCAATGATTGAGGTAATCATTGTAGGATTGGACGCAGTAGTACGAGCCGCAGACAATTAAAGTCAGCAATCCTGGCTCTGTGTGTTCTAACGCTAATACAAGGGCTTTGAGTTCAGCCAGCTGAGCTGTGCAGTCCCCTAGGGTCTGCATGTAGGTATGTGGGTGAAAAAATCCATCCCTTATCACTCCACTCACGGCTGTGGAAGCGGCTGAAAATTGATGTTTGGTACCTTCAGCTGGTTGTGCTGAACCATCAGTGTAAATGACAGTATGGTATCTGTCAAGTGGCAAAATATCTAGAGGAGCGGGGTACTCCTTAAATTGGAGGAATTCTTGTGTCTGAAGTTTTGGATCAAAGATGTAGTCAACATCAGTGGCAGTCAGGGAAGTTGCCCACTGAATCCAGCGTGGATGTAATGCTTTAGTGTTAGGAATGCTTGCTTTGGTGACAGCCTCTAAGGCTGGCACCGGGGTAACGACAATGATACGTTTCCCTTGGGCAAGTGGCCTCTCGTTAATGACAGCCATCTGAACTGCAGTTAGAATTTTTTCTGTGGGTGCAAAACGTTGTTCTGCATTTGAGTATAAATGTGATTTATGTGCTATGAGCACTGTGTCGCCTCGTTGAAGGTGACATAAGTGAACCCAATGGCAGCAGAAATTATTCTTATGACCAAATTTTTTTGTCGTCACGTGTGTGCAAGTGTTTTGCTTCTAGCATGTACTGTTGCAATTCCATAAGGATGCATGTGTGTTCAACTGTCCAGTGTCTGCTAGAAAAATCAGGGCGTATTAAGTCATAGAGTGGCTTGATACTTTGTGCATAGTCAGGAATGTATGTCCTGCCAAAGGTGAAGAAACCAAGTAAAAACTGTAGTTTCTTGAGAATGTTAGGGGGTGGAGTTGAGTCCATTTCTCTAGATAGTGCGGAGCCAGGCTCTGCCCCTCGTTTGATAGCTCGTATCCCTGGAACAGTGCGCTGAGAAAGGCTATTTTAGTTTTTTATTAAATTTAATTTGTAGCCAAGAGCTGCGAATCCTAAGACGATCCGATCGACCCTGGCAAGATGAATGTTGAGGTCGTCATCTGTGAGAAAGATGTCACCCATGTAGGACAACGCCTCTGGATCAATATCATGTAGTATTGATGTTACACTGGCTGAGAACAGCCCTGGGTTGTTCTAGTAGCCTCGGGGCAAACGGCAAAAGCGTTTTTGTGAGCCAAATGAGAATGCACTCAGGCCCCGACCTTCGTGTGCTAAGTTTTGCCAGAAGAGCCCATTGGAAATATCCAACGTTGTTTTGTATTTTTTGTGCACTATATTGTTAATTAGGCTGTGCTATGTGAGTTTTGTATACCGTATGTATGTGTATGACTGTTTAAATGTCTATAATCTAAAACTATTCTATAAGAATGGTCTGGTTTTGCAACGGGGAATAATGGGCTATTCATTGCAGAGACACAGGGCTCATTTACTCCCGGGTATTCGAGCTGAGTGAGGATCTCCCTCACTGGAGCTTTCACTTCGTGTTTAAGAGGATATTGTGCCTGAGGTTGGGGTGTAGACCTGGTAGGTATTACATGGCAAGGAGAATCCTTGTGCCAAACTACATGATTGTGGTTTAACGCAGGTGCCTGCGCTAAAGCCCAATTGACAGCGTAGACTTCTTTTACCACCTCCCGAACAAGACCTGAGAAAGAAGGTAAGATGACATCTTCCCCATGTGGGAGCTTACAGGCGTGCTCGGGTGGCCAGTCCCTTTTGGCCAGCATGATGTTACAGCTAAGTTCATCCCAAAATATCACACCAATGGTGAGCTCTACGTCTCCCTCAATCTGGATATTTAAATCATAAACGCTGTTGGGTGGGAGAACGCACCCGTCAGCTGTCTCAACTGCAACGAAATCGCTAGTTGCTGTCACATCCAGAAGATCTTTCAGACTATGGTGACATATCGACCTCTGCTGCGCTGCCTACCAGTGTCACTGCCCACGTCTTGTTCTTCAGCAATGTTCTCAAGTGTACTGGCATTTTTAATTGACAGCGCTGCCATCTTTTTCTTTTTAAACTGTGGCTTTTGTTGTGGGGACTTTTCTTCTTTTTTGTCTGAAGACTGTGGTGAGTCTTTCTTCTGTTTCACGTATTCAGGACATCGATCAGGTGGGCCCCCTCTCTTGCTACGTTTATCCGGTGCGTCCTGAAAGGAACAAGAGGGACGTGAATCAGTATATCTGTCAGGAGCTTTTATATTTTCTCTATTTCTGAGAGTATATCTCCTGTCAGAGTTCTCTGGTTGTGGAGAATCAGCTCTTTGATTTCGTCTATCTTTAAATTGTTTTTGTATATCCCAGTGCTTCTTAGAACCCTCCTGTGCCTGTTTAGTACCTTCCTTAGGGGTGGCACTCTGTAATTCAAGCTTCTTCGGCTTGGCTCCCAAACTATCCCATCCTATACTGGTATAGGTGTCGGAAATCATTTTTGGTAGCTCTTTCTCCCGGTCCAAATGTGGAATCTCTCGGAGACACTGGCATCTAGCCAGTGGTACTGCCTCCCCTTTAATGTTACTGAGTATGATCGAGGACACTGCATTGAAGTTACGTATTAATTTCATCCCCAAATCTAGGGCTGGTGCAGCCCCCTTGCTCCTTCTGTATTTGTTTTAACACTTCCGGCAAATTGGCAAGTGTTGGGGTACCATGTGTGGTAGTATAAATTGCAGCCAAGACTGTACCACATGTGGCGCAGTCATCCACCAAGGGAACCATCATGAAGGGCAAGCACATTGTGAGAATTCTATGTTTCTCCTGTGGTCCCGTATGCGGAAACCCAGCTTCCAGCTGATTTGTTTCCTGGGCTATCCAGAATGGGATTTTCTCTTGTTCCGTGGGTACCTTACCCATGATAGTATGTACTGTTTGTGGATTAATCACAGTAGCCAATTGGTATCCAGCAGGTGCTGGTGGTGTTGGATGCGCTGGTGTGGTGTGCAGAGTTTGCATAATGAACTGAACAAGTCGTCTATATAGTGTTACTATCTCAATGTATCGATTTCGCAGATCTGCTGCCTGCATATTTTGTATACATTGGTGAGGTGTGTATGTGGCAAACATAGGCCATGTTGGTCCGCCATTACCTAAGGGACCTAACCTCACGGGTTGTATTACATGTGGTAGGGCGCCTTCAAACCAGTTCTGATGCTCCTGATAAGTGAATGGTATTTTATGACACTGGTATGCTTGGTTCCGATGAGGTACATTTGCAATTCTGTATGTGTTGAATGTGAATGTAGTGTTGCCTTCCTTAGGAAAGTGCACCTAGGAATAAAATGTTTCTGTTTGGTAAGCTTCACTAGCTTCCACTATGAATGTAACATCCCAGCCCTCTTATCTTAAGCCATGCGCTACTAGGTGTAGAGTTAGTGCTTGTCTAGCATTCTCAGGAATCTCTATGACATTAGCCATTTTGTTAATGGGTAAAAGAGATGGGACACCAAAATGGGGAGCAAAGTCCTTTTATGAGTTCGAGCTCGAACAACCTACAGCCTAATTAGGTGGTCCCTGTTCAGCTGAGGAGGATCTTCCCCAAGACTACGGATGTCTCTGTATAATGGTACGTAGAGTACCTGAAGTATGTGAGACAGTGATAGTCTGTAAATTAGAGCCTAAACACCATCGTTGGTGGCGCCTTGTCGTAGTTGGACTGTTGCTCTAGGCAAGACTGCTGGTTTAAGGATGACAGTACTTATGTTTGTTGGCTACTATGCCAGTCCTACAACGTCGTAACTGTCATCCCAGCCCTCCCGGCCCACAAGCAGCAACTCACCAAAAACCCAAACAAAAGGTGATTTGTGGCAGCCTTTACGCATGGACTCAAAAGTGTGACATCCCAGGGAGTGTTGTGGTTAAACGGAGATTACCCCTTTCTCAGTGGGACACTGTGTCTCAATTAAACAAAGGCAATGAAGAAGATGCAGTAAAGTTTCAATAGGTTTTATTTAGCAAAACTGCAAACAGCGAGAAGTTGCATGGGCTGCAATGATTAGGATAATGAACAGTGCAAGAAACAGAATGGTAAAGACAAGAGCCATTGATAGAAAGACTCCCACCATCTTGCAATAACATGTAATGACATAAAGTATGAGATATGTCCTAATACCCTAGCATGATGAGCCTAACCTCTAACCTAAAAGAGAGCTAGATATGTTAAACCTAATCTGCCGATGCCATGTTCATGAGAAGAGCCCCCCAAACCTTGTTACCTTGGAATGAGGTCTTTAGCTCAGACTCCATAGGGACATGAAGACTGGGTCAACGTCAAGACGACATGCAGCATCGATAGCAGCAATGGCATCTGGTCGGAATCCCTATGACTATCTGTCTAAGTGAGGTGCTCGGACCCCTGACATAGGTCTGTTCCCAAACAATAGATAACAAGACAGGGTTGGGACAACAATTTATGCAAACAATTCTCTTGAAGACATGAAGAGGGAAAGTACCTGATGTGAATACCTTCAGTTTGTTTATCTTTGTCGCTAGATATTGACGCCTTAGCGCGGTGGCACTGATAATGTGAAACTAAAACATTAGCCTAACTAGAAACAATGCAGCCATCTTGGAAACATATCATTAAATAATTGTGCTAAAACAGACCAAGGTAAGTAGGGTAAAAGTCACTAGGTGACGGGGCACAGGTCCGCAAGCCAGAAGGCTAAGCTAACTCCTGTTTCCCATCAAAACAAGATAGGATTCACTACACTGGTTCTTTTGTGCTTGTGAACCCTATCGGATATTGGCCCTTCGATCCATCTGATTGTTTGGTTTATTCTATGATACTACATTCTTTGACAACAGACTTTATACACGTCTTTGCTTTGTTGAATGACCATGTATACAATTTATGCTCTGTTGTTTTATTTGTGTATATAATATGTTTATCCTACACTGCACATATTCCTAGGCTACTACTACTTATATCCACTGATCATAGCACTGTGCATTATTACCATGATTTTGCTTACTCTTTGTTAAGCTTTCTACAGATTCCAATTTTCAATCAAAATATTTCCAACGTGCTCATTCAAGTTAAAGTGCAAGAGATCAGGGAGTTAAGATTTTTGGCAAAAAAAATTCACCTTGAAATAAAATAACCTCCACTGGCCTTTCAGAGGATATAACAAGCCATCTCAGAGTTCCATGACCTTATATACGAACTCAGCCTTCGGTCTAATTTCTCTATATAGTCACAGACTTCTTGGTGACTTGTAATGTTATTGTAACATGTGGCAAAAGGTACTTTATTCCATATATCATGTACATGTTCTGGAAATTGGCTTAGATAGAATAAGCTTAGATATAAAATAGCATAGTGTGGCATAGTACTATATATACGGTATCTTGCAGAAAGTGTGCTGGATGGCGGAATGGAGGTGATCCCAGTGGTTTAGGATGTTTATCCATATTAGAGATGGAAATATGTTTTTGATAAAAAGGAAGCGACAAAGGCAAAGATTCTTAAGTGACCTTCAAATAAGAGCATAGACTTTGAAGTGAAACAACCCTGGAATATGAAATTTCACTTTAGCGTTCTGTGATGTGAAGAAAAAAGTGCCAAATATCAGGCATTAAACACAAAACTTTGTAAACATTTTGATGTTTCGGAATAGTTATGCATATTGCCTGGCGAAACCATTTCTTTGAAGGCAAATTTCACAAGTTTTGAATTTCTTGATAATGTTTTGCAAAAATACACTTAGCAATGCTTGGTCTTAATTATAGCAAGATAGCAAATGTTTACATGATTGTGCATGCCATCTTATCAGGCCTTCTACTTTGCTCATAATACACTCTATTTGTTTGAGAGATAAAAGGTCGCCAGAGAGCCAGGATGTAGACGTGAGATCACGCAGAGTAACTCCTCTTTTAACAACATTTGTTTTTCATGGATGATATGTAGATCAATGAAATAGCATAGCAGTCCTTGCAGATTATTAAAGAAAGGACACTCTGGTCTGAGAAAATAGAGTGTAGTATTATAATTGTGTGTAGTTGCATTTTTTGGGTTAAGTAGAACAAAAACCTTTATGTCGGTGAACAAATGGATAAACCGAGTAGCAAGAGTGAGACAGGTAACTTAGATAGGCAGCTCAGGGACACTCCCCAATATCCTTCTTTGGCCACTCCCATGACCAATTGTTATGGGTGTTGATTCAACACAATGCCAGGGGTAGCGAAAGTAACATCACATAACCTTACTGACATCACAGGAAGTGACACCATATGACACTTGCCCCTACTTTTTTCAGAAAGGCATGTAACATGACCCTAACATTGCATTCACACTCTCTTACACTCCATAATACTCCTCCTTATTCATTCCCACTCACTCAATTGCATTTACTATAAATTAGAGGTGGGCGAAATATTCCGCTCCTCCGGTGAAATTGGCAGAATTTGTTTTGTCACGCAGCTCCAAAACTGTAAGTTTGTGAGTGTGAGCGAGATTTGGCATCCCCTATCATGATTTTCGGTTGCTAGGAGGACATCCAGCGAGATTTTTCCAATGTGGACAGTTGCGACTGTTCATGGTCAGGAGGCAGCCATTTGAGTCGAAAATCCATTTGAGGGGCAGCAAAATCAGCTCAAGTAGCTTCACCCTCAACGGCTGCCATGTGGTGCAGTTTGCTCTGATTTCTCAGGGCGGAACGCACTCCCTATGCTAAATCATAGTGTGGACTGCTCTACGGGCCTATTTCCACCTGTTGGAAGAACTCCGCAGAAATTTTATGTAACTCCATGGAATTCCGCCAAGTAAAACTCTGCAAGTCCTGTCCAGAGCTACTATAAATCTCACTCAAACTCACTCATACTTACTGACATTTGGGCACAGGTTTACTGAAGCTTTGCAGGGTGTTGACACAAATGGATGCAAACTATTAGGGAGGGACTTACTATAAAAAGCAAATCTTGATTTGCATGAAACAGTATCCCAAAATAATGCAAAATCGCCCCTGGCTGCTTTCCTTTATTTTTGGTCAAGTGGGCATTCCGTGGGTGATGACTGGGCATTCTGCTCCAAACACCCATGGTTTTTTACACACATTTTCATCTTTAGACCTTGGTAGAGAGGGTTTTATGCCAAAATCTTATGACTCCTCAAGGCAGGCACAATGAGTAGAAATGTTTTCATTTCTCCTCGATTTTCCAACTTTGCAAGTGCGCTGCATTGCACAGTAGAATACAAAGTGAGAACAGTCTTACAGCATAGTTTATGTACTTCAAGGGATTCCTTCCAGTACAAAACCTATGCTTCAGAGTTCACACACATCCTTGCACAATGGTGCAAGGGTTTGTACATTAGCAGACAGGTAGATATGGTGCATTGTTTCTAACTTCCTTTGATGCAAGAAAGCTCAGCATCTTTGGCGTAGTGTTGCCTTGCATCAAACAATAGCAAATCTGGGTCACAATATCACTCACTGCTGTCACTGACTCTCACTGAGTTTCACTCACACACCCAAGCTTAGGCATTCATACATATGCTCACATATACACACACACTCTTTCTCTCACATAAACACACTCACCCACAAGCATGCGCACAACACAGCTGTTAACAAAGGTCTCATTCCAGCTCAGTGTGCTCTAGTATTTATTACACTAATAATGAACAAGAGAATATTATTCACTATTAGTTAAAACAAACAGGCTGCAAGGAAGGAATGCGGAGGTGCGCTGTGTTCTAGGCACTAAATTTGCCACTTCTGAGGCCAGGGGCAGCAAAGGCAGTGCCAGGGCTCGCAAAGGGCAAGCTAGGGGTCGCAGATGCGACCCCTAAATGGCTTTCATGCCAATTGTGTGTTCATACCTTCATTATAAGTGGTGGAGAGGATAAACAATGTACTGGTGCAGGGTGATAAGCAGGAGACAGTTTCCTGGTTACGGGAAAGCTCTAAAGCCCTGTTATGAGAAAAACTATGGCCCTCATTTAGAGGGCAGCTAAAGGTCCACCAGTTCATAGGAGCCCTTGGCCTCCACTTCCCTGACAGAGTAACACCAACAGGCACTGAAGCTGTGCCTAGTAGGCACTATGATTGTTGTGCTCCCTTGGCCAAGTTTTTGTTTCCAAGAAACAATCTCCCAAAGTAGGAATTTCTTTCTTAAAAACAAAAAATGCACTTAAGCCACTGTGTGATCGCAAACCCTGTGCTTTACAAAACCACAGGTTTGCAGGCAGAAAATTGTTTTTTTGGTATGCGTGAAATGCATGATGCAAATCAGAAAAGCATTTCTGACTAGTAAAATGGTTTTTATCTCCCCATGGAAATCATAACTTGGAAGGGGTGTGAAAGGGGCTTTCCTTCCTAATTGTGATCTGATAGTGTATAGATCAGTGGTTTGTGACCACAGTTGTAGTTGCAAACCATTGATGAGTTACCGGTACCTCCAAGGAGATGGTAACTGATTTGCACAAAGGGGAAGGTGTCCTAAGGGAAGGTGTGGCTTGGGACATCATCCCATTTATTAATGGTGTTGGAGTAGGCAGTCATCCAAAGGAACACAGTCTACTCCCTCCAATGTTTTCCCAAATGGAAAACTGTATTTGTTACTTTTTTGTAATAAAAATAAGCAGCCAGAAGCAGCACAGGTTCCTTTAAGGAACACGGGATGCTTAATAAAATCAGTTTGTGAACACAAAGGCAGGTATGGTGGTCTGCTGTTCCTTCCAGGCCGCCATCCTTGTGTTTATGTGTTTATAGCCAATCACGGGGTTGCAGCAAGTAACTTCCCTAATCAGTATTCATTAGGCAGGTCATTCTATCACTCTCTACAACTGGACCTTTTGTCTTGTGACTTATTAGTACATAGTTCACATCACTAAATTAGAGAGTGATCACAAAACGTGTGCACCATTTGCAGCCAGTCTTTTGAAACATCTGGCCCTATAACCCTGACACACAGAACGTTTTCTCCCTGCGTTTGGGGGATGCTGTTCATTACCCTGGATCCCTCCTGCATAGTCATGATCTGTATGCATTATTGACTGCAGATTCATCACTGTGTGTGAGCACCAGTACATGTATTATCTGACGATGTGAAAAGCGGTGTCTGTATATGTGTTGTTTGTGTATGCTCTATGGGTGCTCTCTGAGTGCGTGCACTATACAAAAGGCAAACATATTCGCTGTGTCAGTGTTTCTTTATTCTTCTATGTGTATATAGGTATATAAAGTACAATGTAAAGTACATCAGCTTGCTAATTTACTTTTTCAATGCGAGGACACTGACTGGATCGTAAGGGGAAGTTCCCGGACTGGAGCCACACATGACGTGGGCCTGAAAAAGGAACTTAAGAGTGTGGTTTCGAGGCGCGTCAGAAATATATACATAGCATGATGGAACTGAGAAGTTAGCCAAAGCTCAAAAGTGAACTTCCCTTTTGCCAGTTCAAGAATATGATAGATAAATGTAGAAGTGAAAATGTTCTCATAAAAACAAACGCTTTCCTATAAATGTTTAAAATCATAAAAAGTGTTAGACAGTAATGATTTTGACTATCAATAATTCTGAGGCTAAGAAATGCTCCTACAGGCATTGTCTGACACCTAGTGGTGGTAGGAAGAAGTTTCAATCACTGCCTTTTTATGAATAAGAAAGAGAGATGTCTTTTTAGGTCGCGCCTAGGCAGCGCATGCGCTGCTCTGCGAGACATGCTGTTATCTACTGATTGGGCTTTGGGCACGTCCTCGTTTATCATTGGTCCCTTCCTGTGCTTTTCTAAATCCGGTCCCTTTGTGTGGTGAATCAGTTACATTTGTCCCTCCTTTTGTGGGTTGGTTCACACCAATGGGACTGGCCCTCTTACAAGTGTTAGCTCTCCAAGGGGCACATAGGTTAGTTTTGCTAATCTTTTTTTTTTTTTACTTTACATTGCCTCGGGATTTTGGTTTGTTGATTTTTGGAGGTAGGAAAAACAACCGCTCTTAAACCGATGCAATTTTTATCTTGCCATCCCTCCACCATCTCCCTGCCTGCTGCACTTCTGCATCACTGCTGCTGCTCGTTACATACATTAAGGTGCATATGAAATGACGTTTAGGAAAGTGGGCCGCAACTAGTAGCCTTCTACAAACTTTCTCAAAACTTGGGTGACAAATACACTAAAGTATTGCAATTTATCAAACAAAAACTTAAAGTGAAATGACGTTAGGAAAGTGGGCCGCAACTAGTAGCCTTCTACAAACTTTCTCAAAACTTGGGTGACAAATACACTAAAGTATTGCAATTTATCAAACAAAAACTTAAAGTGAAAAAGTCTAACAACTGCACGTAAGCTGGCGCGATTTTCGTCATGTCATCCGTCTGCATAGCCCTTCCCGCTGCACTTCTGCTCTTATCACTGCTGCTCGTAACATACAGTAAGGCACGTGTGAAATGACATTAGGAAAGGATGCCGCAACTAGTAACCTTCTACAAACTTTCTCAAAACCTATGTGAGAAATAAATAAAGTATTGCAATTTATCAAACAAAAGCATTAAGTGAAATGGTCCATTTTTTAAATTGGTGATTGGGGAGGGAGTGTAAGTGTTCCTACAATGATGGCTTTTGATAATCCCACAGCCGGCCTTACTGTCAAACTTATCCCAATGTAATTACGAAAGAAAAGCACACTGGCTAAGGCTATTTTAATAGTTTGCGCTACCAACTTTATGGTCACTACAAACATAAGAGGCATTTAGCAATGCAGGCACCCAGGCTCGCAAATATGTACAAAGCCTTACCCTGTGCCCTCCTTATAGCTCATAATTCCACAGCCTAACATACAAATCAGTGACAACGGGACCATTTCAAATTACTTTTGTTAGCAAAGACTGCTGCAATCAGTACACACACAGATAGTGAATGCATCAGTTAGGGCCCAATCCTCAAGCCATCTCAGCAGAGGAGAGATAGAACGGCATCTGCAACCAGTGGCCAGGTGAACCATTAAAATTACCAGGAGGCGTTAAAAAGACATAGTACATAATGGGAGGGTCACATGCTGCTGCTCTTTTGGTGTGCAGTGTCTCATTATGCAGTAAAACTAGTACAGCGAGGTCACTTTAATGCGAACAGCCATAGCCTAAAAATATCAATTATGGGCTCCTTTTTGGGGAAATGTGATCAAATGCCTGCTTGCCTTGAGAGCAGGAAATTCTTGGGCCGGCCATGCAAAACACACGAGAAAGTGAGGGGTGTGTTATTGATTGCTGGACATTCTCATACATTATGTAAAGACTAACTTTGGGGCACACACCATTTTAAATGCTGCAGTCCTGTCACTGCTTCACCTGGTATGCACTCCTGGGCTGCATCATCATTTATAACACTTTTTTATTTCAACTTATCAACATGCTGCACAGCAGACACAATACTATACTGTATAGCTTACAACATTGGTAAAGCAATAGCTTTAGCTAAAAAATTATAACATTCCAAAGGCGAGACCTATTGGCTATGCCATTACTTGTTAGTTTACATTTTGCACTGGAAAGTTCCTTTCTGTCAGTATGTAAACCATTTTCACTTTTGGATCTATCAAGCTACTGTATTAATTGATAAAATTATGTCACTTGTACAGAAGCACTGATGGTCTCTGCACCAGCACAAAAGTCTGTAAATGTAATCATAAGGTGTGCGTCAGCTCAAAAGGTTCTTGTTAGGTCTCGACTGTGACTGTACATGTGCTGCATGCGCTCTTATTTGCAAGATATATTGTGTACAACACAGGGCTTGTTTAGTTCATGCCTGTGACCTCCCTACCCCCAAGATGTGTTGTCACCAGTACCCACCCACCATAAGAAAACAAGCTTTGGCAAAGCCAACAGGTCTCACCTATACATTGTGGCTGCTGTCCAGCACGGATAAAAGTTAGTGGTTTGGAGTGTTAGAGTGGAGGAGTATATTGTCGTGGAGTGGAATTGTTGGAGTGTTGTTGAGTGGATCAGGGGAGCAGAGTGTCGTAGAGTTGAGTAGAGGGGACTAGAGTTCAATGGTGTGAGACCCGAAATTTAGTGTGAATAATTATCTGTTATGTAATCATACTTATGTACTAATGTGTGAAATAATTTAATCATAAAATAAATGTTAACACAAAAATAGTGCTTTACTTAGTGGCCGCCATAAAGTAGAAGGCCTGCACATTGAACTAACGTTGTAATGGTAAATATTCTGTCTCTTTAAGAACATGTTCTCTGCAATAGTAAATGCTGAAATAATATGAGTATTTCTTGGTTTCTGCTGGGCCTCATCAGACAAGGCCACAGTGCAAAGTTATCTAACACTTGGTGTTCATAATGTTGATACATTTGTATACTTTCACGCCCGCTGCTTAACAGACTCCATTCATTGAATTTGCCTATTTGTCTGTAGTTATGTTTTCAACCCATGTGTTTTTCTCAAGGAAATGGTACAGAGAAATGTTTCCATATCTTTGTAACTACTGTCCAGCAACAGCGCATTTGGAAGATGCTAAAACAATGGATCTACAGGTCGTTACCGCAGAAGGAAGTGTGCACGATACATTTAATAAAAGTCGGAATTTCGTCAATAGAATAGGAGCCAATCAGTGGCTTACAAATAATTATTGTATCATCTTTAGTATAATTTTAATATCTGATGTCTTTGTAATTGGATGTTGTTTCTTTGTATGATATTTTCAACCAATGGAAAATGTTTAGTAAGTTTAATTTAATGGTCAGTTATTGTCTGCCATTAGCTCTATACTTTCCTGGTTTCCAAAGACTTCAATTTGTATACTTAGTGTGATCTGTCGCTATGACACTTCATACTTTGCCAGTCAGTCTACTAACATGCTGGTATTTTATTATTTTCTGAGTTTATTATGTCTGTTCAATACTGAACTAATGCTCTGATGGTTTAGTAGTCTTATAGTCCAAATTCTAAACCGTCCCCTTTATTCTGTTCCTGTCTTGATGCTGACGCTGCTGTCCTTTTGATGAAGCAGAGCTGATTGCTGTTCTATTAGGATAGGTAATCGTAAAAATTAATGTCTTGTTCTTTGTCTTTTGTTTTACAGGTACTAAACTGATGCTTGTTTTGATAGTGCCATAGCTAGATCTTTTTTTCTAAAATCATGTTACTAAATCTTTTGCATGAAGCCCAACATGCTAATGCTAATTAGTGGCTAGTGAGGTTTTACTCTCATACTTATGAATGGTCATTGACTTTCTGTTTGTGGATTCAATGTATTCAATTTCTCTTGCTCAGATTCTATTGCTACTGATTTGTGTATTCTCTATTGAAATAATAATTCTCATTGCATTGATCAAGCTTAGATTTAGTTGCCAACTCAATCAGCCTATATTGTTTATTTACACGTAACAATTGACTTTGAGAATTATATTCATTACATTAGCATTGTTACTATAGGGAAATAAACCCTTTAACTTCTAAATTGATCATGGTGTGGTTTACATTGCCTTTATAATGATGTGTATAATATTGCTTGATATTTGATTTGATGTCTCTGATGTTTTCTTTAAAGCGGATTTGTCTTGGTTCATCGACCTATAGCATGAAATCTGCTATCTAGTTTGTTGAACTAAAATATAGCAGAGATATCAGCTTTAACAGTTTTGGTAGCAGAATGTGATGGTTATTATCGCTTTTAATGACGTTAGAAGTTGTGTAAATAGATTTGATTGTTTTGATTATTGTTTTTTAAGTTGTTGTAAAATATGGAGAAGATGTGTCTATAAATCCTTGAATTTCCCCTGTCCTTGGAGTTTGCTGATGTCGATGTGGACTGTTCTCAACCTTCTATTGTCAGAAAGAATGGAGTGAATTATGTGCTTGCACAGCTTTAGCTAATTTGCAGTTAATTGAGTTGTTTGTGAGACCTTAGAGGCATTGGCATACTCCAAATGTGGTTAAAGAAAGAGTCGGCATACTCTAAAGTGTGAGAGTAGGGAAGTCGGTGAACTTCACATGTATGTGGCACTTGGTGCTCACAAAAAAAATGATCCATGTGGTTGTTGGTATATGGACCTCGCAGGGTATGTCTAAGACTCCGGAGTATATTGAAAGTGTATGGAGACACTTGGTTTTTGTTGTAATTTGTCTGTTTAGTAGGCCAATCTGGCGTGGTTGGCAAGTCGAGTTTGTGAGTTGAGTCAAGTGTTAGGTCTTTTCGTGCACCAGGACAGTATCCATTCATCAGATGAGAGTAAATTTTGCAGGTCGAATTTTGCTTGCAGATCTGGGGAACTGACAAAGATAAAAAATAGCTGCAAGAGCGAAAGCCGTCAGTGAGAAATCCGTAAGGTTCCTGAAGCAATTTTGAATTCCCCTACCTGTAGTAAACAGACAGATTTGTTTTCTTATTGGTTTTGATGAAGTGCTCGCAATTCATTTGCATTAGTTTTGAGTGGTTTTGAGTTCAGGAAGACCAGCCGAAAGACTTTGTCAGCCGCTGTGTGTAAGTGTGATGTCATATTGTGCAGCGCTGAGATAGGTTGGTTAGTGAGAAGGGTCACACACGGATTGGTGGACAACCGTGAAGTGCAATTGGTTGATAAGGGAGACGAAGAGGATTGTGTGATTAGAGTCACTTCCTGATTATTTAATATTGTAATAAAAATTGTGAAAATGAAGTTTTTCAAAGCTTTGAAAAGTGCACTTAGAGTAGATGAGTATATTCCGGCTAGGCGAGGAGAAATTTGTCCTCCTGAAGGTACTGCGGCATACATTGTAATTGAGGAGAAAGGCACCAGAGCATGTCTTTGGTTGGGTGGATTGTACTGGAGTGGATTGGGGTGGGTTGGTTTGGGGGGAGGTGTACTGGGGTGATTGGAATGGGCTGGATTGGGGTGGATTGCATTGATGTGGGGTGGATTGTAGTGGATTAGAGTGGGTGAATTAGGATGGAGTAGGGTGGATTGGACTGCAGTGTGGCGAATTGGAGTGGGGCAGATCGTTTTGGATTGGAGAGGGTTGTTTGGAATTGGAGTGGGGCAGGTTGGAGTAGGGCAGATTGTTTTGGATTAAAGTGGGGCAGATTGAAGTGGGGCAGACTGAAATGGGTTGAAGTAGGGCAGATTGGAGTCGGGCGGTTTGAAATGGGGCAGATTGTTTTGGATTGGAGTGGGGCAGACTACAGTGGTGTATATTCTTTTGCATTGGAGTGGGGCAGACTGGAGTGGGGCAGTTTGTATTATGGTGGATTGGAGTGGGGTGGATTTGATTGGAGTGGGGTGGATTAGATTGGAGTGGGGTGGTCTGGGTTGGTGTGGGTTGGATTGGATGGGAGTGGGAGTGGGTACACTGGATGGGAGTAGGGTGGATTGTAGTGGGGTGAATTGGGATGGAGTGTGGTGTATTGGATTGAGGTGAGCTGAATTGGATTGGATTGGAATGGGGGTGTATTGTTTTGGATTGGAGTGGGGCAGATTGGAGTGAGGTGGATTGGAGTGGGGCAAATGGTTTTGGATTGGAGTGGGGCAGATTGGAGTGGGGCGGATTTGAGTGGGAAAAAATGTTTTGATTGGATTGTGGCAGACTGAAGTGGGGTGGATTGGAGTGAGACAGATTGTTTTGGAATAAAGTGGGGCGGATTGTTTGGACTGTAGTGTGGGCAGATTGTTTTGGATTGGAGTGCTGCTGATCGCAGTGGGGCAGATTGTTTTGAATTGGGCAGATTGGAGTGCGGCACATTGTTTTGGATTGGGCAGATTGGAGTGGGGCACGTTGTTTTCCATTGGAGTGGGGCAAATAGGTTTGGGGCAGATTGTTTTGGATTAGAGTGCAGTTGATTGCAGTGGGGCAGATTGTTTTGGATTGGGCAGATTGGAATGGGGCAGATTGTTTTGGATTGGAGTGGGGCGAACGGGAGTGGGGCAGATTAGTTTGAGGTGGGTTGGAGTGGATTGAATTGGGGTGGCCTTGATTGTTGTGGGGTGAGGTGGGGTGGATTAGGGTGGGTTGGAGTGGGGTGGATTGGGGTGTATTGCATGATTATGTGTCAAAGCAGTGGTTCCCAAACTTTTGTCTACTGAGGACCAATGAATCATTACTGGAAGCCGGGGACCCCCAAGCAATTTGTATGATTTAAATTTCAAACAGTAAGTCACAAAAAATATACAAACAAGTGCACACCAAACAAATACTCAAATTACTAACGATCTCATTATTTTATATTGAAAAAAAAATCAAAAATCAAAAACAAATTATGGGAAATTTGGCACTGCATCTCGGCAACTAACTTTTCAATGTTTGATTTTATTTAGGAAAGTTGAATCCTCTGGTCAGACTCTACATTTCCCAAGCTGTTTCCGTTTTCATTGTTTAGGTACATAAGATCTGAGAAATCTTTTTCACATATATATGTGGTGGGGAAAGAAAGTAAAACCATAAGGGCCTCTCATCTCTCTCTAGTCTCTTTGTCACGTGTAATTCTTTTGTTTCAAAGCACCTCTCATACCAGTGTAGGGTGTTGGAGCACTTTACAGGGGACTACAAGGTGTAGGATTCACATGTCATCCACACTGGTAGACATTGTCTAAGAGTGCTTGGTCTGGAGACGCACAAACTTAGGATTCAGAACACAACACAGTGGTTAGCATTGACTTTAATAATAAGAATGTATTTCTATGCAAGCAAACATTTTTTTTGTAACATAAGGAAAATGAAAGACTGGATACAAAACAACTTTCTAATTTGTGCCATGCAGTTTGCATGCAACTCTTTGATGGCGGTTCATAGCTAAATGTGTTACATTACAATTGTAACTTATGAACTGCACGGTAACAAAAGAATTTCTGTGACAAAAACAGTAACCCACTATTCTTTACATGACACACATTCTTTGCAGCAGGCATAATAATCATCTGCGCTACCTTTGAGTCAAAACTGCCACTGTACAAAACTCCCATCTGTCTCCAGCAAGTACATTATTCCCCAGAGTTATCTTGACACACTTATTTTTACCCGAAAGCTGCTGAATGTACAAGGAGCTTTGCAATGCTTTTAAAACTGCTGAAAAAAAGAAAGTAATAAATATAAAAACATGCACATGTTTATCAGAGGCCCCAGCTGGAGAAGTGCCTTCCTCCCAGCCCAGGCCTGGGGACCCTGTGAGAATGTGTCATGGACCCCTGGGGGTCCGTGGACCACAGGTTGGGATGTACTGTGTTAAAGCATCATTGCAGAAATTACACATAATAAAGGAACAATGTCGCTTTGCAATATTAAGAACAAGATAATCATCATCTCTTGAGAACAGCACCCCCGAGCAAAAGCAAAAGAAAATATGTGTGCAAAGTGAGAATAGACGACTTGGCAAAATAAAAGAAAGTTAGGTATAAAAAATAAAACTTTGCAATTTTGTTTGTCCTTCTGGGCACATTTTTGGCAGTCACAAGCCTTCTGTTTACAGGGCACTAGAAGTTAATGAGAACAAAATAGTACCTCAATCACGTCGGAGCAGCGTAAGGCACTTATTACGTTGAATCAATCAGTGCATGGTCCCTGCTCCACACAGAGGGACGGAAATTATGCCGGCCCTGCAGTGATGAATTACAAGGTTCAAAAGAAGAGTGACAAGCAAGCCAACAAATGGTAAGTGACAGGAGGGCTCCAAGCCCTTTAATGTACACAACAGAGTCTTGCAAGCGAAACGCATGCACTAGTGCATGCACTTGCAGGCTTCACCCTCAAATAAGCGGAATGATGCGGCAAGCATTGGCCGCATTATAGTGCTCATATTTCCAGAACTCTTGCACTTCTAAAAACTGTGGTTTTAGCTGCTTCGAGCTTAAGTAAAAATGTTACCAAATAAAAAATGAAAAGGATATATCTCAACATTTTAGAACAGGAAAGAGGGAGCTGTTTAAAAAATAATCAGGAGAATGTATTTCCTCCATTGTGGTCTATTAAAGCAGAGGCAATTTCAAGCGGGAAACAGTTAAAACAAAGCCATTGTTTGCCGCAAAAATCCGGAATCTCCTGCCTCTGTAGTGTCTATTGGCATGTATGGAAAAGTCACATCAAAATCCATCTGCCTGAATGAGATATGGTGGAAATATTTAAGGTGGCTCTTATTCAAGGCATTCATTTGTATCCAAGTTGCCTCTGAGGTATCGGTCTAGTAACCCCCATCTGCAAATGTGACCGCAGTTTGTGTGATTCGTGTGATTCAAGTTTGTCGTCTCCTAGACAAAATATATCAGTGGATTTGTTGGAAAGGTCGCGAAAAACTGTGATTTTCTCCCCAGGTGACAGAGAGAAGCAGAAGATCACCAAAAGCACCTGTGGCCGGGTTAAGGGTGTTGATTATCTCCTCTAGCGCCTTAAGCCTGTGCTTAGCAGGTAGCACTTATATGAGCAAGTGTTGTAAATTCCTGCTTATGGTTTTGAAAGAACGTACACAATCTGAATGTTTGGTCTAGCAGTCCAGCTAAAGACCACTGGTTGCTGTGAGTAATTCAGTTCTGCTTTTGTAGGCAGGGCCTTTCGCATTTACATTTTGCATCTGCCTTCCACAACATACAGTGTGCACCAATAGGCCAGCCCCCTTCATCTATTGGCCGTCTTGCATTTTGAATGGTTATAATATATCCAAATCATATCTGTACAGCTGCCCAAAAAGAAGTGCACTATAGTGCCAGTGCTAGAGGACGTGGGCTGATGGGCCACTCCTTCGTTTTTACATTTTAAATACATTTGTGACAATTTTGTTATTATCTTTGAAAAAAAGTTGTAGCTTGCTGCAGCCCACTGATTAGTTTTGTCATTGCTTGATTATTGTCATTTATCAATACAGAACCCTGGCCTGTGAGAAATGGAAACAGAGGGCTGCTCATTATAGGGAGTCATCAATGGTGACAAAGGTAACCACAACCTTTGCGAGTAGCAAGGTAACACCTTTAGACCGGAATAGGCCCAAGAGTATAGCAAATGTGAGATGATGTCTCAGGTAGCAAGACTTTAATATACTTTTTCATTTGGTTGAGAAATTTCGCAGGCCTACCACTACCCAAAGAAAGTTTCATGGTGAAGGTAAACCTCAACATAAGGAGAAAGCCTGATTCAGAGTTTTTGCTCTCCTCGTCTTAACACAGAGAATATGCTGGCCAATCAAAGCTCAGGGTCCCACTGTGATGGCGAGGTTGCTGGCCAGATGGACAGTCTGATGCCGGTCAACATGGAGCTAGCCAGGAAATTAAAATATTCCCCACTTGGAAACATATTTCTGTTGACGTTATGAAAGTAAAGTGAGCAAGCTTAGCTCTACCTAGAAGGGACACAGGAGCGGTCCTTCGAGGAATACTTTTTAAACAGTACTGCTAGATTATAGGCTAACCTTCTTCAAGGGTTGGGGATCTTGAGACCGCATTGAGAATGTAACTGCCCTGTTTTAAAATGTATTGCCTAACATTATACATTTTGAAGGCCTGTCTAATGGAAAACGTTTCCAATGGTGTGTCAACCCTGACCCCCTCCGGGAGAAGTGAGGGAGGGAAGAATCCTTCCACCAACAAACTCATTTTATGGTGGTAGAATTGAGCATTCTACAGTTCAGTTTCTCTCCAAAATGGGGTAAAGAGACACATGCATTTAAAACAGGCATTTAAAAGTTATATTGCATCCATCTTCACTTCCACCTTCTACCTACTTTTCGTTTTTCATTCTGCCACTTTCAAGTAGGTTGCCAGTCCTATGGCAATATTGAGAATGCACCTGGAGGGGGTAGAGTGAAAAAGTAAAAAAGTTAAACATAACTGATAATTTCAAACATTAAACAGAGGGTCTAGCCCTTGGGCCATACATATTGCATAGGACCCGACACTGCAGCTACTGGTTAGGCTAAAGGGTCCTTATATGTCAGAGAGCAGAAAGATCTATACGATTACACCAGTTGAACAGGCTCTGACCCAAAACAGCAGTACTCATGATAATGTGTTAACTAGTTTTATCAACTTATATGCAGCAAGTGTCCTTTGGTTCCAAAAGCTTTAGCAACACGTGTCTGCAACTTGCTTTAAAATACTGTTCAAATCAGCATCAAATACATTATAGAAAGTCAATATTGGGGGCATGGCCAAGATGGCAACCGGAGTGGCAGCATAATCTGCAGCTCCGGTCCCGGCCGTGCAAAATCTCCTGTTACATTAGCGATCCCCGATTTATGTCGGTGGATCGCATATCTCCCTGCTGACCTGACACCGCTGCAGGAGTCCCGAGGGTTATAGCCAGCGCGAAGGCTCCGCTGGGCCGGATGGCGGTGCGCAGGGTCTGAGTTGGGCCGATCGGAAGAGGGGCCTGTGGTGTAGCCGAGAGACGCCGTGCAGGAAGACGGGTGCCTGGCGAGGTGGAGGCCGGGGGCGCCCTCCGAGTGCCTTGCATCGCTCCGAACGCTTACAGGGGTCCCTCGTTCGCTCCAGGACTCGGACGGAGCTACGGAGCGGGCCGAGCACGGAAGTAGAGAGGTGGCGCGAGGAGTGGCCGGCTGGTCGGCGGCGCACATTGGGCCACGCCGCACTGATGACACGGGCCCTGGGGGCCTGAGACTTGATGCGATCCTCAGCGGAGACCGCTGACCACGGGACTACTGGTCGGAGAGCGCATAAGGAAAGCGCTACACCACTGATACACACCATGGCTCGTGGGTCCCGAGCGATGGCTGGATTCGTGATTGGACCGTGGGACGCCTCGGACACCTGGCCCTACATCTATCCCTGTTGCATACTGGGCTTATAACCGGCCCTAGGAGTGCTGACCGGAGCACCAGGCACTACCTTCCATTTCTGAGAAGAAGACTGAACTCTATACCCCGAAGGGTGCGCTGGCTGCCATGTGCTGAGCGGTTACCTGGTGGGAGTATGCATGGCGGTATGACCGCGGAAACCTGCTGCAACTGTGAGTACGCAGACACAAAACCCTATGCATTACATGATATCTTTCTCGCAGCATTGATCTACGGGGATGCAAACTTGCTGCAGTGACCAAATGGGCAAATCAAAACTGGTGAAAGTACCTTCTGGGGCCAGGGGTGTCCCGGACGCCCCAACTATGGAGCAAGATACGACTGCTCAGGCGTCACAGCAGATAGAAATCACACTGCACAATCATACCTCGCAATTTGAGAAGGTACTGCAGGCTATCGTTGAAACCAGAACTACTCTAGAGTCAAAGATTGGAGCAGTGGTAGCGGACGTCGGGCTGCTCAGAGCCGACCAACGTGTGTAGGTGGGCAGGGTCTCAGAGACGCAAAAGGACCTAGGCGGATTAGCTCCAACGGTTCAGGCACTACAAGAAAAAGTACAACGCTTTTCGTCAGAAGTGGATGGGTTGAAGAGCAGAGCTGATGATGCCGAAGGTAGATCTAGGCGAAATAATATCAGACTGGTGAGGTTTCCCGAGCATGCCGAGGGCCCCTGTGCCCAAATTGTTCATAGAAAAATGGCTCACAGAAACTGTACTGCGGGACAAAATTCCTAAATTCTTTTCGATTGAATGCGCCCCCCCAGGGTCCGGGGCAGAGCACCACCACCAGGAGCACATCCCCGCCCCATAATAGCCAGGTTACTCAATTATTGGGACAGAGACCTTATACTTCAGATGTTTCGCAAGCTTGGCCCGCAGCACTTTGAGAACACATCAATCACGGCTTCCCCAGACTTCACTGCAGAAGTCCAGAAGAAATGCAGCTCTTTCTATCAGATAAAAAAGCGCCTTTGTGAACATCACATTACATATGCGCTCTTGTTACCCGCCAAACTGTGTGTTCAGGATGGACCCAAAGTGCATATTTTTACCTCCCCAGAAGATGCGTGGACCTGGCTCCACGCCAAGGATCTTGCCCGATCTGCACACCCGGAAAACTCAGAAGAGGTATGGTCATCCCCTAAGGAGAAACGCAAACGCCGACCACGCTCGGGGACCAGGCCAACTGTGGAGCAGGTGGTGGAAGAGCGTTCCCGACTCCTGCGAGAGACGACACGATTTGTGGCAGACCTGCTGGTGGAGACATTGGAACATGGTAACTCTGACCAGGAACAAGAAACCTACTCTGATTCTGCGGACTCCCTCTTGGGTCCGCTTCTCACCCCGCAGTCGGCAGACCACATTTGACTCGTATTTGGATACGGCTGTTGGACTGGGTTCTGAACGCCTGCGGCCTCCGAGTACTTGGCCGGGCTGCCATGGGAGTCCGTGCCGAGCTTCGGAGGGCGTGGAATGACACACGATCTGGGGCCTTCCTCGACGGCGTGCCACGATGCGGGTTGAGCAAGTCAATCCGTTGGGCTGGGAATGGACACCCCTGAAACCGATCTACATCTTCCACGCCCCATTCCATATGGACCGGTTCGACTTTATACCTGCTCGTAGGAGCGGGAGATGTTCTACTGTTAGCACATTTAGTGCTACTGTTTATCAGTATTGTTGTTACTTTTGTTTTTTCTCATTGGGGATCACTCTTTGTTTTTACATGGGACTATTACATCACTGCCACACAATACACTTATTATGGAGGATAGTATGTACGACGTGGGCTTCTGAGGGCGGGCATGTTTGGGATAGGGGGCACCAGATGCCCCACGTGGTCATCATAGGGTGAGACCTCTATACCTCCCCTCCATTCTACTTTTCCACATCCCCATGACAACACAAGGTCAATCGCATACACCACGATGTAACGTACTTACATGGAATGTGAGAGGGATGGCGCACCCACGCATGCGGCAGCGTATACATACCTACTTGAAACGTCATCAGATACATTTTGCCCTGCTCCAGGAGACACACTTATCAGGCACCACTATGGATGCCACTCGGATTAATTGTAGGGGACAACTATTGGGCACGGGGTCTTCATCCTTCACTCGCGGGGTGGCAATCTGGATTTCCCCGGGGTTACCATATGAGATTGCCTGTACGCGGATTGATCCCGATGGCAGATATGTAGTGGTGGAGGGAAGCCTGGATGGCACATCATTGGCACTAGTAGCGCTATTTGCTCCCAACTTTAATCAGCTTAGTTTTCTGCACACATTATCAACAGGCCTATTCCGTGACCCAACAATAGATAGCATCTGGGGTGGAGACTTTAACTGTGTCATGAATGCCCACATAGACAGATCCTTCCCACCACTCCCGTCTGCCCCGAGCGGCCGAATCTCGCGTGAACTAACTGCTTGGAGGTTGTCCAATAGGTTGTGTGATGTCTGGAGCATGCGACATCCAGTACAGCGCGAATACTCCTTTTACTCCCCCGTCCACACTCTACATACTAGGATAGACATGATTCTTGCATCGCCGGCTGTAATAGACAAGATCCATGCAGCAGATTACCTGGCTTGTACTGTGTCAGATCATAGCCCTCTACATGTGAAATGAGGGTGGGGAAAGCCGCGCAGGCGGATCCCTTCATGGTGCCTGCAGGTAGAGGCACTGTTGGACCCCCTCTTCTGTGCTGAACTGGCTCAGTGTTTATCCACTTACTTCTCTACAAATGATGGCACCGCGACTAACCGAGCAATAGAATGGGACCCCAAAAGGTGGTGGTGCAAGGCTACTGTATGGCTGCCTCAGTGGGGGTTAGGCGGGTGTTGATAAGGGAGATCTCGGACTTGGAGTCCCAGTTACGTGCGGCAGAGACTGCAGTAGTGAGCGGTAAAATGACTATAGTTTAGTTACAATCACTGAGGGGGAGTAACAGAGAAGTGGACACCAGACTCAGCAGACATGATTATAGACATTATATGACACGTAAATATGCAGAGGGAGATAGAGCAGGCCGTCTATTGGCTTGGCTAGTTCGACAACCCTCTCAACCCTCACCCATAGGAGCAATCAGGTTGGACACAGGGCAGATGTTAAACTCACAGGTAGAAATTAATGAGGCTTTTTATAAGTACTATCGGTCCCTGTACTCGCCCAATCCCCGCCCACCTACAGCACAAATGGCCGACTTCTTGATATCCTCCCCTCAGAAACGCTTACAGCCTGAACAAGCTGAAGCGTTAGATGGTCCAATTAGCATAGAGGAAATCCGTCTGGCACTATCACAGTTGGCCCGCAACAAGGCTCCGGGCTCAGCCAGCCTACCAGTGTACTATCTGGCATTTCAAACTACCTATCTTCTACCACCACTATTGCGGGTGTTTAATGAGGCATATGATAGGGTGCAATTACCTGATTCGATGAATGAGGCTCTTATAGTTGTGCTCCCAAAGCCTGGCCGCGACCCCCTAGATGTTCGATCATATCGCCCCCTTTCCTTACTCAATACTGATTGTAAGCTGCTGGGGAAAATTTTAGCCAACAGACTCCTTCCATTTCTGCTGCATCTGATCCATGAGATTCAGTCGGTTTTATACCTGGCCGAAACACCTTTCTCAATATTAGAAGACTAATCCGTATAATACGTAGCGGCAAAGCTGTGTCCCCTACCTGTGCGGTGGCCCTATCCCTGGATATAGAAAAGGCGTTTGATACACTGTGCTGGGACTTTCTTATTAAACGTTGGAAACAATGGGATTTGGGGCTGGATACGTCCAATGGACTAAGACACTGTATGCTAAGCCCATGGCCCGCGTGAAAATGGGGCAAGTTATTTCTGAGTCCTTTCCAATATGCAGAGGCACCAGACAGGGATGTCCGTTATCTCCCCTTCGCATTGCGATCGCCATGGAACCGCTGGCGGGCAAGCTGCGCACGCGAGCGCCTATGTGGGGCATCCCTGAACTTAATACGCACCATATCATCTCTTTATATGCGGATGACGCCTTGATATATCTGCGTGACCACGCTGATTCCATGGGGGGAGTTATGGAAACTCTTGACGCCTTTGCGACCATATCTGGCTTACGAGTCAATTGGTCAAAATCTTGCATTTTTTCTCTTTTTCCAGTACCACCGGAGCTTCGCTTGGACCTTCCACATTACCAACTACTATGGTGCCACACCACCTTTAAGTATTTGGGCATACAGATTTATCATACTGTAGACGACCTCAGAGAGGGCAATATAGATAGTATTCTTCGCTCAGTACGAGGGCCTTTAGCTGGCCCTCCCCTTATCGCCTATGGGACGGATAGCTATCGCAAAAATGCTTATCCTCCCGAGATTTTTGTACTATTTTACAGCGCTCCCGATTATCCTTCCCCGCTCTTTTTCAAGACCTTACATTCAATCATGACCGATTTACTATGGGGCAGGGACAGACACAGAGTGGCGCTATCCATAACGCAGTGCCTACAGCTGAAGGGAGGACTGGGCATGTCCAATTTTGAATTGTATTACGCAGCGGCCCAATTACAATGGCCAGCCTTGTGGCTAGGTGAAACCCCTTCGGCAGAGCGTACGGCGATAATGAATATGCTAGCACCACTCTCAGTGCTCACTTGGCTGCTGGATGGGTTGCATCGTCCAACACATGGTTCTGTTTTATTAGTAGCTGCAAAGACGTGCTAGCAGCGATATGTCCACAATAGGGGTGCCCCAACGCCATACTCCCCCATGCTACCATGGACTCAGTTGCCTAAGGCTCAGACCCTAATAAGACAACACGACACATCCCTAAGGCGCGAAGCGGGCCTAGTAAATTTGGGTGAGCTACATGAGGACTCTACACTAAAGTCCTTCGCCGTACTCATGATGACGGCGGGGATACATGCTGGTGCCTTCATCGCATACTGCACGATTAAACACTTGTTGGGAGCTACATGGGAACGGGGCAATGCTGAGCCGCAAGAATCACAATTGCTCACATTGATTTTATCACTTGGAAAAACAAGAGGTGCAATTTCCAGACTATATTTGTTATTGTTAGATCAGATCTGCCCCGAACTGTCACGCGCCAATACCAAATGGGATGAGGTACTCCCCTCTCCTTTGTCCCAAAATGCCTGGACGGTGGCGCTATCTGCTATCAAAGGTATTTCTCGCAACACCAGACATTGATACACTCAGTTCAACTACATACATCATTCCCATCTATCCCCGGCCTGCATAAAGCGAATATTCCCAGGCTAAGGGCCCGCTATGCCCTAGGTGTGCACAACCATCAGCAGATTTCTATCACATGGTATGGACATGTCCCCCTCTGGTTATAGCATGGCAGCGCATCACAGACACCGAAGCTGAGATCGCAAACTGTATACTACCTATGACACCAGAATCATGCTTGCTTGGTCTGCGCGGCGCAACAAAGGGGATAAGCAAATATACAGGTTTATTGACTTGGCCTTCATGATGTTTAAGAGCTTAATAGCGACCCACTGGAAAGCTCCACATAAAGAACCCACTTGTACTACTGCTCTACATGGATGGTGTAGGACGTTGGCTCTGTATGTGCTATTTCAAAGTAAGGAATAGCATGCACAGAGTCCAAGGGTTCCCCTTAGAGGTAAAATAGTGGTAAAAATAGATAATACTAATGCTCTATTTTGTGGTAGTGTGGTCGAGCAGTAGGCTTATCCAAGGAGTAGTGTTAAGCATTTGTTGTACATACACATAGACAATAAATGAGGTACACACACTCAGAGACAAATCCAGCCAATAGGTTTTGTTATAGAAAAATATCTTTTCTTAGTTTATTTTAAGAACCACAGGTTCAAATTTAACATGTAATATCTTGTTTGAAAGGTATTGCAGGTAAGTACATTAGGAACTTTGAATCATTTCAATTGCATGTATACTTTTCAAGTTATTCACAAATAGCTGTTTTAAAAGTGGACACAGTGCAATTTTCACAGTTCCTGGGGGAGGTAAGTTTTTGTTAGTTTTACCAGGTAAGTAAGACACTTACAGGGTTCAGTTCTTGGTCCAAGGTAGCCCACCGTTGGGGGTTCAGAGCAACCCCAAAGTCACCACACCAGCAGCTCAGGGCCGGTCAGGTGCAGAGTTCAAAGTGGTGCCCAAAACGCATAGGCTAGAATGGAGAGAAGGGGGTGCCCCGGTTCCGGTCTGCTTGCAGGTAAGTACCCGCGTCTTCGGAGGGCAGACCAGGGGGGTTTTGTAGGGCACCGGGGGGGACACAAGCCCACACAGAAATTTCACCCTCAGCAGCGCGGGGGCGGCCGGGTGCAGTGCAGAAACCAGCGTCGGGTTTGCAATGTTAGTCTATGAGAGATCAACGGATCTCTTCAGCGCTGCAGGCAGGCAAGGGGGGGCTTCCTCGGGGAAACCTCCACTTGGGCAAGGGAGAGGGACTCCTGGGGGTCACTTCTCCAGTGAAAGTCCGGTCCTTCAGGTCCTGGGGGCTGCGGGTGCAGGGTCTTTTCCAGGCGTCGGGACTTAGGTTTCAGAGAGTCGCGGTCAGGGGAAGCCTCGGGATTCCCTCTGCAGGCGGCGCTGTGGGGGCTCAGGGGGGACAGGTTTTGGTACTCACAGTCGGAGAGTAGTCCGGGGGTCCTCCCTGAGGTGTTGGTTCTCCACCAGCCGAGTCGGGGTCGCCGGGTGCAGTGTTGCAAGTCTCACGCTTCTTGCGGGGAGATTGCAGGGTTCTTTAAAGCTGCTCCTTTGGATAAAGTTGCAGTTTTTTTGGAGCAGGTCCGCTGTCCTCGGGAGTTTCTTGTCGTCGTCGAAGCAGGGCAGTCCTCAGAGGATTCAGAGGTCGCTGGTCCCTTTGGAAGGCGTCGCTGGAGCAGAGTTCTTTGGAAGGCAGGAGACAGGCCGGTGAGTTTCTGGAGCCAAGGCAGTTGTTGTCTTCTGGTCTTCCTCTGCAGGGGTTTTCAGCTAGGCAGTCCTTCTTCTTGTTGTTGCAGGAATCTAATTTTCTAGGGTTCAGGGTAGCCCTTAAATACTAACTTTAAGGGCGTGTTTAGGTCTGGGGGGTTAGTAGCCAATGGCTACTAGCCCTGAGGGTGGGTACACCCTCTTTGTGCCTCCTCCCAAGGGGAGGGGGTCACAATCCTAACCCTATTGGGGGAATCCTCCATCTGCAAGATGGAGGATTTCTAAAAGTTAGTCACCTCACCTCAGGACACCTTAGGGGCTGTCCTGACTGGCCAGTGACTCCTCCTTGTTATTCTCATTATTTTCTCCGGCCTTGACGCCAAAAGTGGGGGCCGGGGCCGGAGGGGGCGGGCAACTCCACTAGCTGGAGTGTCCTGCGGTGCTGTGACAAAGGGGTGAGCCTTTGAGGCTCACCGCCAGGTGTTACAGCTCCTGCCTGGGGGAGGTGTTAGCATCTCCACCCAGTGCAGGCTTTGTTACTGGCCTCAGAGTGACAAAGGCACTCTCCCCATGGGGCCAGCAACATGTCTCTAGTGTGGCAGGCTGCTGGAACTAGTCAGCCTACACAGATAGTCGGTTAAGTTTCAGGGGGCACCTCTAAGGTGCCCTCTGGGGTGTATTTTGCAATAAAATGTACACTGGCATCAGTGTGCATTTATTGTGCTGAGAAGTTTGATACCAAACTTCCCAGTTTTCAGTGTAGCCATTATGGTGCTGTGGAGTTCGTGTTTGACAGACTCCCAGACCATATACTCTTATGGCTACCCTGCACTTACAATGTCTAAGGTTTTGTTTAGACACTGTAGGGGTACCATGCTCATGCACTGGTACCCTCACCTATGGTATAGTGCACCCTGCCTTAGGGCTGTAAGGCCTGCTAGAGGGGTGTCTTACCTATACTGCATAGGCAGTGAGAGGCTGGCATGGCACCCTGAGGGGAGTGCCATGTCGACTTACTCGTTTTGTCCTCACTAGCACACACAAGCTGGCAAGCAGTGTGTCTGTGCTGAGTGAGAGGTCTCCAGGGTGGCATAAGACATGCTGCAGCCCTTAGAGACCTTCCTTGGCATCAGGGCCCTTGGTACTAGAAGTACCAGTTACAAGGGACTTATCTGGATGCCAGGGTCTGCCAATTGTGGATACAAAAGTACAGGTTAGGGAAAGAACACTGGTGCTGGGGCCTGGTTAGCAGGCCTCAGCACACTTTCAATTGTAAACATAGCATCAGCAAAGGCAAAAAGTCAGGGGGCAACCATGCCAAGGAGGCATTTCCTTACAGATGGAATCTGCCTCACATGGTCAGGTTTCATCATGTTACCCCTTTCATAAGCAAATGGTAGTCACCAATTTCAGGAATGTTTATCAGAATCGATGAGGAGATACCATAAATAAAGGAAACTCAATACTGTGCCTTGATTTGCCTGAGAACGAATCAATGCCAATGCACACAACAGCAAAGAACTATTCACCGCGATCAAAGAATTGACCAAACCCAGCACTGACACCACGGACATCCCCCCATCCCAAACCCTCTGTGACAACCTCACCATCTTCTTCCACTGCAAGATCTCCGACATCTACGACAGCTTCCCAAAACAGGACCCACCAGCCCCACCCACAACCACAGCACCAAAAGGTTCCAGATCCCAGCCGACCCTGACCAACTGGACCACCCTCACCACAAACGACACCCTACGGATCATGAAGACAATCCACTCCAGAGCCCCCTCAAACCCCCTGTCCCCACCACATCTTCAACCGAACCAACGAAACCATCTCCCCCAAGCTCTGCCACACCCTCAACTGTTCTATTGAGACCACCTTCTCTGAAGACTGGAAACACACAGAAATCAACCCCCTGCTGAAGAAACCCTCCATAGACCCGTAGAACCTCAGGAACTACAGACCCATGCCTCTTCTCCCCTTCCCGGCCAAAGTCATTGAGAAAGCCATCAATGCCCAACTCATCTAATTCATGGTGACCAACCATATCCTGGACCCCTCTTAATCCGGCTTCAGAAGCAACCACAGCACTGAGACTGCTCTCCTCGACTGAGGGGAAACAGCAGCCCTCATTCTTTTGGACCTCTCAACACCAGTTCCCGCCACACCCTCTATGCAAGACTCCACGACACCAGCATCCACGGCAAAGCCCTAGAATGGATCCTCTCTTTCCTCACTGGCCGAACCCAGAGAGTCAGGCTCCCACCGTTCACATCCAACCCTACAGAGATCAGCTGTGGCATCCCCCAAGCTTCTCCCAGAGCCCATCCTCTTCAACATCTATATGGCCCCGCTAACAGACCTCATCAGAAACCTCAGACTCAACACCATTTCCTACGCTGATGACACTCAGCTGATCCTCGTCCTCACCAACAATCCTACAGTTGTGAAGAACAACTTCCACAATGGGATGAAGGCAATCACTGCCTGGATGAAAGACAGCTGCCTCAAGCTCAACTCCAAAGAGACAGAAGTCCTCATTTTGGGCACCACTCCCTCTGCCTGGGGCAACTCCTGGTGGCCTGCAGTGCTCTGAGCCCCCCCACTCCAACTGACCATGCATGCATCCTCGACTCCTTGCTATCTATAAACCACCAAGTCAATGCTGTCTCATCCTCTTGCTTACACATGCTCCACCTGCTCTGAAAGATCTTCAAGTGGATCCCAGTTGAATCCAGAAGAACAGTCACCAAGGCACTCGTCAGCAGCAAACTTGACTGCTGCAACGCACTCTACACTGGCACCTCCCAGAAGCGCCAAAAGAAGCTGCAAAGAATCCAGAACGCCACCGCTGGACTTAGCCTGGACATTCCTCACCGCAGCCATATTTCCAGGCACCTGAGAGACCTCCACTGGCACCCGATCAACAAAAGAACCACCTTTAAGCTCCTCACGCACACCCACAAGGCTCTCCAAAATATCGGACCTGCATACCTCAACCACGCCTTGCCTTCCTCACACCCACCAGACAACTCTGTTCCACTCACCTGGCCCTGTTCACATCCCACGGATCCGCAAGACCACAGCCGGAGGAAGATCCTTCTCCTACCTCACCGCTATGGCCTGGAACTCTCTTCCTCTTCATCTCAGGCAATCTCCCTCTCTGCCTCAAATCAGGAAGGACCTTAAGACCTGGCTCTTCCACTGATCCGGCCATCCGGCACTTTGACTGAACTGCAGTACCGCCCCCTCCAAGCACCTTGAGACCCGAACGGGTGATTAGCTACGCTCTATAAGAATCCTGATTGATTGATTGAAGAATGCTGGCACTATGCCACTAATGCTTTGGTCACATTATGCCAGAGAAGGGCACCATGATGCGCGCAGTGCATATCTAAAACCCCAAACCCACTGAAATACACCAATTACAGTTTAGTGAATCAGCTGTACATTGCACCCTGTCAAAACCTGCTTATAACCTCAAATATTTCATCACTCATGACATGTTTAATTATATAATTGATGACACCAGAGAGGACAATGGCAACTGCACCATTAAGTAGCTGAAAATGTGAATGCTGTGTTCTCTGTAGCTCCCAAGAATCAACTGCAGAGAAAGCATAATGTGAGATGATGCTCATTAAATGGCTTAATGTTTAATGTAGGATAATCTATATAGTCAAAGAAAACAAACTGACGAAAATCTTCCTTTGCAAAATAAATGAAAGACATTGAAAGGGAGTGTGCGAGATTATGAGAAAGCACTTTGGACTTACATTTGGCTTGCACTTACATCCAGTTGCAACACTTCATATGCTAAATAAACAAAATGACATATACAAAGCTTCCATAGAGAAGTGGCTTAAGAAAAAATAATAGCACCTTTGCTACAAGATGATGTCTACTGGGAATTACATCTTCAAATTCTAGGACAGCGACTGTCCAAGCTCCACATAGTTTTCATCTTGATTTAGATGACATCTTACCTACGATTCCTATTAATAATGAGTTGGAAAGAGACACTGTAAAGAAGTTACTGATGGACTTACATATACATGCTTTAGTCTACAACACTGATCCTCATATCACAGTCGAACATCACAGGAAGATATCCTGCTACAACTGTTATGCTAACAGTTATCTGCAAGCTTAGAAGGCAACAAGAACACCAGCAGTAAGACTGGTGCCTAATTCCCGTAATAGTGAGTAAACAAGAATTTGAGGCAACATTCGTTTACTTTAAATATCCATTCAAATACAAGAAAATCAAAAATGATTCTAAAACATATTTCTGTTATCAAAATGCAACAAGCTACATTCGTGTATTTAATTCTAGGCACAAAGTGGTGTATTTGTTTGAATTTCTAGATTAATATGGATAGAGTTTTCGAAACTCGGGCGTAAAATACTTATTTCAAGACTTCAAGCATGTTAGTTTCCAGAATGTTTTATATTTCTGACTAATATTATGCAACAGGTAACCTGCGCAGGTTTTGCTAACGTTAATGAATTGTCACTACTTTTAATGCCAAAGGAGGACTAGTCTCACTTTTCAAACTGGAAATGGTAAAGAACATAAAGTAATGATGAAATGCAAACATTAATTGCTAATGGTAATTTTCAAATTGTTCCTCCTAAATCCAGAAGAACTTGTCTTTGGTATTCGAAACCATTGAATGTAATAACAGATTTACTTAAGGAGCAGCAGGGCCGTTGGCAAATAAACCAGACCCCTGGTATACCAGAGTGCACATTAACACCTACAGTACAGCAAACTCTGTCAAGGTTGGGTGAATGAGGTTTCATTGGGTGCAGTGAAACAACACATAGATACATTGCATGCAAATTGGAATGTTTATGCTTTTCTGAGAGGTCCAGAATAGGAGAAGAGAATGAAGCATGCATTTGTTGTATTTAACTGCTATGGCTATAGCTCATAAAACAACTTCAGAAGATAAATAAGAGAGAAAGATCCAGAAGAAATCGATAAACTTTTCAAATAGTAGATAATGATTTAAACATTATAAAGGAAATCTTTTCAATTCCAGAGAAGACTGCAGTTGTTTCAAAATTATAATAAACACATTAGAACGTTCTAGATATGAACAAGGATAGTTCAAATATATAGTTTAGTAAAGGCTTCACTGCAGTGGTTGAAACCACAGTTCCATGTACAGGGAGTGCAGAATTATTAGGCAAGTTGTATTTTTGAGGATTAATTTTATTATTGAACAACAACCATGTTCTCAATGAACCCAAAAAACTCATTAATATCAAAGCTGAATATTTTTGGAAGTAGTTTTTAGTTTGTTTTTAGTTTTAGCTATGTTAGGGGGATATCTGTGTGTGCAGGTGACTATCACTGTGCATAATTATTAGGCAACTTAACAAAAAAAAATATATACCCATTTCAATTATTTATTATTACCAGTGAAACCAATATAACATCTCAACATTCACAAATATACATTTCTGACATTCAAAAACAAAACAAAAACAAATCAGTGACCAATATAGCCACCTTTCTTTGCAAGGACACTCAAAAGCCTGCCATCCATAGATTCTGTCAGTGTTTTGATCTGTTCACCATCAACATTGCGTGCAGCAGCAACCACAGCCTCCCAGACACTGTTCAGAGAGGTGTACTGTTTTCCCTCCTTGTAAATCTCACATTTGATGATGGACCACAGGTTCTCAATGGGGTTCAGATCAGGTGAAAAAGGAGGCCATG
This sequence comes from Pleurodeles waltl, assembly GCF_031143425.1. Lineage (NCBI taxonomy): Eukaryota > Metazoa > Chordata > Amphibia > Caudata > Salamandridae > Pleurodeles > Pleurodeles waltl. Next base: position 414,651,379 of record NC_090448.1, on the reverse strand, counting down.
TCATTAGATTTCCTTCTTTTATACCCTTTCTTGCCAGCCACGCTGTGGAGTACTTGGACGCGTGTGATGGAGCATTGTCCTGCATGAAAATCATGTTTTTCTTGAAGGATGCAGACTTCTTCCTGTACCACTGCTTGAAGAAGGTGTCTTCCAGGAACTGGCAGTAGGACTGGGAGTTGAGCTTGACTCCATCCTCAACCCGAAAAGGCCCCACAAGCTCATCTTTGATGATACCAGCCCAAACCAGTACTCCACCTCCACCTTGCTGGCGTCTGAGTCGGACTGGAGCTCTCTGCCCTTTACCAATCCAGCCACGGGCCCATCCATCTGGCCCATCAAGACTCACTCTCATTTCATCAGTCCATAAAACCTTAGAAAAATCAGTCTTGAGATATTTCTTGGCCCAGTCTTGACGTTTCAGCTTGTGTGTCTTGTTCAGTGGTGGTCGTCTTTCAGCCTTTCTTACCTTGGCCATGTCTCTGAGTATTGCACACCTTGTGCTTTTGGGCACTCCAGTGATGTTGCAGCTCTGAAATATGGCCAAACTGGTGGCAAGTGGCATCGTGGCAGCTGCACGCTTGACTTTTCTCAGTTCATGGGCAGTTATTTTGCGCCTTGGTTTTTCCACACGCTTCTTGCGACCCTGTTGACTATTTTGAATGAAACGCTTGATTGTTCGATGATCACGCTTCAGAAGCTTTGCAATTTTAAGAGTGCTGCATCCCTCTGCAAGATATCTCACTATTTTTGACTTTTCTGAGCCTGTCAAGTCCTTCTTTTGACCCATTTTGCCAAAGGAAAGGAAGTTGCCTAATAATTATGCACACCTGATATAGGGTGTTGATGTCATTAGACCACACCCCTTCTCATTACAGAGATGCACATCACCTAATATGCTTAATTGGTAGTAGGCTTTCGAGCCTATACAGCTTGGAGTAAGACAACATGCATAAAGAGGATGATGTGGTCAAAATACTCATTTGCCTAATAATTCTGCACTCCCTGTACTCTGGTAATGATGTTGAAATATTCCATCCATATAATCTAAACCATCATCAGAAAATGGTAAGTAAACAGTACGCTATGTACAATTTGTTCTCAGTACAGGACTTTTGAGATATTGCCTTATCCTCTATATGAAAAATCGAGTACATAGTTGATAAATGGATTATTTACAATACCTATAAATGTTTTACGATTTAAAGAGTGTTGCAGGAAGGCACCCTTTTTGACATGATTAGCCCCCACTTTTCACCTGGTTTCTGATGTGGCTTTGACTGTTAGTGCACTAGGTCCCTGCTAACCAGCTCCCCAGTGCCAGATCTCTTTCCCCAAAACTGCACAGTTGTTATGCACAATTGGCAAACTCTTTAGCTACCACTGTAAGTCCCTAGTGGATGGTATCCTTGTACCTAGGGCCTGGGGTACTAAGGAAGGTCTCTGAGGGCTGCAGCACTGATTGTGCCACCCTCAGGGACCCCTCACCTGACTCACACAGTGCTGCCATTGCAGACTGCATATTTTTGGTGCAGGCTAAATTGAAAACACGACCTGTCACACACCCCTGTGTGCCTGGTCCCCTATCACTGCATGTGCCAGGTGTAAGTTACCCCCTAAGGCAGGGTGCATCCAGGCACACACGAGGGCATTTATAAGCAAATACGCCCCTGCTATGTCTATTCTGACACATAGTAAGCGCACAGGGAAGCCATTTCACTACATGATGGCTTCTCTGAATCCTGGGATGTTTGGTATCAAACATCTCAGAATAGTAAACCTTCACTGGCCCCAGTGACGGATTTATTAAAAAGTGCACACAGACAGCACCCTAGAGGTGCCCCTGACACCCTACCAATTACTAGTGTGCTGACTGACTTGTCCTGACTTGTTTAGCCACCTCAGATGCGTTTCTGCCCCCCCAGGGTGGGAGCCGGCACTCTTGAGAGCCTGAGACATAGGCCTGCTCTGGGCAGAGGTGTGACTTCCTCTCCAAGGCAGGATGGACATTCCAGGGAGTGGAGCTTCAAAGGCCTTGCTGCTTTTGTAATGCAACCCAGGTCTCTAGGGATGGTGGAGATGACCATCCGAACCCCACTTTTGGCAGCAGCACATGTGGGAAATTAGTTAAATTAGGAGGAATGCCCTCTTCATGCCATTTCAATGCCTAAGGTGGACAAGCTGAAGTGAACACTACTTTTTAAATTCCTCCATCTCATTTGGAAGGAACCAGGCCACTGGAGTTAGGGTTATGCTCACTTCCCAGCAGAAGTGGTCACCCTCAAGGTGGTCAGCCCATTGACTACTACCTGGCACTCCCTGTACCACCCTTAAATTAAGTATATAGGTGGCACCCCTGAACCCTAGACCTCAGATTTTGACAACCTAACAAGACCTGGACAAAGAAAAGTTGCACCCGCAGAAGAGGAAAAGAAGAAGCAGCTGACCTGGAACCAGCTCCTCCAGCCTGCCTGCTGACCTTGAAAGATCCTGCACAAAAAGCTGACTTGTCCAGCCTTCAATAAAGACTCAAGTCTCCCATGGGCAGTAGACTTGCCCTGCAACAACAAACTCCAAAGAAAAGATTCTGCGGCTGCTGGAACCCCAGAAACCCAACACCAGAAGTGACCACTGAACCCAGCGTCCACGAAAGCAAGGTGTAGCCAACCAATAGTGCCAGTGCAGATCCCCAACTGCCCAGAGACCGAGTTCATCTTGAACTTTCCCGAGACCCCTCAGCCTCTGCATGCAGGCCACCTCTTCCACAGGCATGTGGAGAGAGAAAATCTGGCATCTCCAGCAACCACTGCACTTGTGACCCCAGACCACAGCTGAGGTGAATCATCAGTGCCAACAACATAGAGAGAACTCTGAAAATTGCACTGTGTCTATTTTTGAAACTGCAAAGTATTTATGCTTAAAAGTCCACTTACCTGATTACGTACTTCTTGGGTCTGAGACATATAGAAAAAGAATTGTAATTTTTCTAAATTGGTCTCGGATTTATTTTTTGAGTGTGTGTCTCATTTATTGCCTCTGTGAGTACAACAAATGCTTAGCACTACCCTCTGATAAACCTAACTGCTTGCCCACATTACCACAAATAAAGCATTAGTCCTATCTATTTTTGCCTCTGCAATACCAATTGGGGACCCACTGGACTCTCTGCACAGTGCTTCATTTTAGTGTACTCTATAGGGAGCCAGCTTCCTACATTGGTGGAACAGCGGTGCATTTGCTGATAACACTTGGTCAACAAGTAACTACACAAGTAAATCCAAAAATTGCCTCTAGTTAAAATGCATTTTGGGTATTTTTTCCAAATTCGTATAAGTGCTGTTAGGGCCCTGGTTATGCCCCTGTAGCTTAACAGTAAACATTTTTAAAAACTTACTTTAGTTAGGACTGCAAAAACCTGTGTTAGGATTTTTTCTCTAGTTCAAAAAGGTCTCAACTTTACTAAAATAATGAGTACCTTAGAGGACAGGGTTGTGGAGCTCAAGTTATCCCTTACCTTTAGCTTTCTCACAAGCAGTTACAGGCCCTCTGTAAAGGGTAGAAAATAAAAACAGGCTCAAACCCTACCAGTGCAAGGTTCCCTGAGCTACTGGCAGAGCATGAGCAAGCCCATCCTGTTGAACTTAGAAAGTGGAACCTGTGGCAAAGGTGTCTAGCACACCTCCCAATAGTGAGGAGGACTCTGGTTCCTGAAGGTCCAAAGAGAGACTCTCTGAAGAGGAAATGCTTTTAGAGAGATTAGCATGGGGACTTGCCCTGGAAGTCAGAATCCTAGCAATAGAAAAGGAGAGAAGAGTACGTGGTTTTGCACCCATGAATGGTGTCAGCAATTTCATAACTAAGGACAGAGTAGAGCACTGTGGCCCTCAAATCCCAAAAGGGATGTCTCAAAATATGAGGAAGGTGATGATATCACCAAATGGTTCACAGCCTATGAGATGGCCTATGCAGCCACACAACCTGCTAAACAGCATTGGGGCTCTCCCCTGTGGGAACTGTTCTCAGGAAAGTGCAGGGATAGACTCCTGACACTGAATGAGGCAGATAGATGCAAGGTCCTATGACCTCATGAAGGCTACCCTGATTGAGAGCTTTGGGCTTACTCCTGAGGAGTAGATGACCAAATTCCAGAGTCAGTCCTGGGTTGATTTTGTGGACTTCTCAGTGAAGACACTAAGGTCCATATTTATACTTTTTTAGTGCCGCATTTCCACCGCTTTTTGACGCAAAAGCGGCGCAAACGTACAAAATACAAAATACAATTGTATTTTGTAAGATTGCGCTGCTTTTGCGCCAAAAACGGTGGAAATGCGGCGCTAACAAAGTATAAATATGGACCTACGTGGCTGGTTAGAAGGTAACAATGTGCATGGTTATGAAGATCTTTACAATTTAGTAATGAAAGAGCATCTGTTAAATAATCGTGTGCAGGAAAAGCTACATCAGTACCTGGCAGACCTAGGTCCATCTTCTCCTCAAGAATTGGGGGAGAAAGCAGACCACTGGGTCACAACAAGAGTGACTAAAACTTTCACTGGTGGGGGAGACCACAAAAAAGGAGGCCAAATAGCCCCCCCCGAAGGGAAAGAAGGTAACCAAAACAAGGACAAGAATAAGGAGTCTACTAAAGGCCCCCAAAAACCTGCACAGGAGAGGGGGCCCAAGACTCTTCCTACCCCAAGGGTGGGTACAAGGGTAAAAATTGAGATCCCAGAAAGGCTTGATGCCATACCTGCAAAACCAACGGACACCAAACTGAAGATCTTAACTGTCCTAACAAAAAGAATACCTCTAGTGCAACTGCAGTAAATGCAGTGGTAAGTCTCCAGATGGGATTCCAAGGATATCCTGAGCATGTCAGTGAGCCAACTGAGGCAACCTGAGTCTCAGAGGCTGGGGTGGATGTAGCTGCCCTGGCTGTCTGGTTCAGTAACCTGTAGAGGTACAGACAACAGCCTCATATAAATGGGATCTAAGTTGAAGCACTGAGAAACACTGGTGTTAGTGTCACCATGGTAACTGAACAACTGGTGTCCTCAGAACAGTATCTGATTAGTGAGACATACACAGTCCTCAACAGCAATAATCAGGCTAAGGTGTCCCATGGCGATGTTGTCTTTAGAATGGGTAGGGGTAAATAGCCAGAAGAAGGTGGTGGTATATCCTGCAATCCATGTACAATGTCTTCTAGGAAATGATCTGGAGTCCTCGGCATGGACTAAGGTAGAAAGAAAAACCCATGCAGCTATGCTGGGTATCCCTAAATGGGTCTGTGTAAAAACAAGAGCACAAAGCAAGGCCCAGGTTGAAAAAGTAGATTTGGGGTCTGGAATAATGGCCCAACCTACCAGGATGAAAGGCAAAAAGTCTTGGAAGGCAGCTTCCAGTCAGACACCAGAACGGGTCCCCTCTCCTCAGGGAGAAGACCTGACAGCCCCAGAGGGAACTCAGCCGCAGGAGCTTGGGCCTTACACAGTAGCGCAACTAGGATCAGGGGGACCCTCTACAGATGATCTGTGCCAGGGTAGAGGACCTGTGCCACTCTTGAAGGCCTGAGACAGCAAGCTGCTGATCAGGAAAAGGGAGATACCAGTGGCTTCCATAGGACCTTTTGGGAGGAGGGCCTCCTATTCGCTGAGGGTAGAGACCCCAAACCTGGTGTCACTGTAAGAGTAGTAGTGCCTCAGCAGTTTAGAGTTTCTCCTCACTTTGGCCCATGATATCCCCTTAGCTGGGCATCTCGGCCAGGCCAAAACATGGAGTTAGATGGCAAACCACTTCTACTGACCAGGTATGTCCCAAAAGGTGAAGGAGTTTTGTAGCTACTGTGCCACCTTTCAAGCCAGTGGCAAGACAGGTGGCCACCCAAAAGCCCTCTTAATTTAAATACCAGTGTTTGGGGTTCACTTTGAAAGGGTAGGGTTTGACATTGTTGGTTCCCTTGACCCTCCAACAGCATCAGGGAACAGATTATACTGGTTGTAGTGGAACATGTAACCAGGTACCTGAAGCAATTCCCTTGAGGACTACATCAGCCCCTGCAGTAGCTAGGGCCCTCATTTGTGTATTCACCAGAGTGGGCTTTCCAAAGGGGGTGGTGTCAGACAGAGGTACCAAGTTAATGTCTGGCTACCTGAAACACATGTGGGCTAAATTTGGTGTGACTTATAAGTTCACTACCCCATATCACCCCCACACCAATGGCCTTGTTGAGAAATTCAGCAAAACATTGAAAGGTATGATTGGTAAACTCCCTGAAAAACTCTGAAGGAGATGGGATGTCTTACTTCAATGCCTGCTTTTTGTTACAGGGACGTGACACAGAAGGTAGTACGTTTTTCCTCATTTGAGCTTCTGTTTGGACATCCTATAAGAGAACCCGCTTTGCCTTGTGAAAGAGCGATGGGAGAGACCTTCCAGAGAGCCTAAGCAAGACATTGTGGACTATGTGCTTGGCCTTCGTTCCAGAGTGGCTGGGTACATGGAAAATGCTTCTAAAAATCTTGAGGCCAGCAAAGAGCTCCAGACAAGTAGAGTGGACCCCATCGCATCCTAGAAGGAAAAGGGGAAGTCACCTATCTGGTTATCCATGTGAACCACCTGCAACCCTATCAGGACAGAGCTGAGATGACCATGCTTATGGTCAATGATGAGGGACCGGAAACAGAGAGTGATCCTCTCCTTGATCTCCTCTCCAGCAATCCAAAAGATGGCTCAGTAGAGGGGGTGGTCTTTTCAGACACACTCACTGGCCAACGCAGGCTGATTGTAAACTTCTCCTTGGCCCCTGGTCAGGCTACCTGGTGCATACATGATGTGGACACTGGGAAGAGCTTACCTGTCAAAAACAACATTTACAGACAGTCTGACCATGTCAAAGAAAGCATGAAAGCTGAGGTCAGCAAGATGCTGGAATTGGGAGTAATTGAGTACTCTGAAAGTCCCTGGGCCAGCCCAGTGGTTTTAGTCCTCAAGCCTCATTCCCAGGTTGGAAAGAAAAAATTAAGGTCCTCATTACAACCTTGGTGGTAAATACCACCTACCGCCGTGTTGATGGCCGGCAACATACCATGACCGCAGCGGTATACCGCTACGGGAATTATGACCCACACAGAGAAATCCGCCACTATACAGACACCCACACAAGTCCACCAGACCAAAGGTCGGTGATAAAATGGCAGTACCAAAACCGACACCGTTACGCCAACAGGAATACGCCCACAGCATCAGGTCCCACGAATCACTGCGGCGGTCTTTCAACCGCGGTAAACCATTGGCGGTACACATTGCCGCGCTCAAAATACACACACACTTACTACACTACATTGGACAATTCAAAATACATAGACCTGATACACATACACACACCCACCCCACAATAAACCACACACCCACATTACCCACAACACTTTCAATGAAAAAAAAAGATTGCGAACAGAGAGAGAGAGACAAGCCAGGAGCATCCACTCTATCTGAACCACAGAACACCATCACCCATACACCATACACGCACCTCACAGCACATACCACAATACATCTACCCACACATCCTCACACATACCACTCACACCACATCCATGGAACCCCAAAGACACACCAGGTTTTCAGAGGAGGAGCTAAGGCTCATGGTGGAGGAAATCATCCGGGTAGAGCCACAGCTATTCGGATCGCAAGTGCAGCAGACGTCCATTGCAAGGAAGATGGAGCTATGGCGGAGAATAGTGGACAGGGTCAACGCCGTGGGACAGCACCCAAGAACGAGGGATGACATCAGGAAGAGGTGGAACGACCTACGGGGAAGGTGTGTTATGTGGTAGCATGCTACCAGGTAGCTGTACAGAGGACTGGCGGTGGTCCCCCATCTCCTACCCCACAACTAACAACATGGAAGGAGCAAGTCTTGGCAATAATGCATCCTGAGGGCCTCGCAGGAGTAGCAGGAGGACTGGACTCTGGTAAGTCAAATCTTTACTACTATATCCCCCACCATACCTGCATGGCATCACAAACAACAACCCCTACCCTTACCCCCATCACTCCACCAACTCACAAATACCCCACAATCACAACCCACCCATCCCAATGCCAAGCCCTGCATGCAACACCAATGCATGGACACCCATCACAGACCTGCATGGACACCCATCACTAAAGCATGCCCATTAGAGAGAATCACCTAGCCCATAAAATCACCACGCACACAAGGCAAAGCTGACAGGGCTATCACAACCATACAGGGAAACACATCCATGCACAAGATGGCACACGCCGATACAATAAGTCTGCATTTTCATCCCCACAGGACCCCTACTCAACGTCACCGGAGAGGAGGTTCCACCAACATCCAGCCCCCCCCAGAAGAGGCCCACAGTGATGACAGCAGCTCTGCACGCCTGGATCACGATGACCAACCTGGCCCATCAGGGACCTCTGGCAGTAGGTTACCCTGCCACAGTTCCATACCAGCACAGAGCCTCCCCCCTCAGGAAACACCACCACAGCACCCACCCAGCGGGCCCATACCTTTGTCCCCAGGACACGTCAATCAGCAGTGTGTCCACCACCACAGGGACCCCAGGGAACCCCACAAACCCAAGAAAATCAGGGACCTGGGGTCAGTGGCAGTGGGCACACGGTTCAGGGGACAGAGGCACAGGACAACAGGGAAACTGGGAGGACTGCTGTACGACAGGGGGAGGACAGGCCCAGGGAACCGACTCACCACAAGGCACTCAGCAACATCCTGGGAGCATACCATCATTCCGAGGAGACCATGGGCCAGATACTGGCCACGTTGCAGGAGACCCAGTGGCTGCGGGAGGGACAGTACCTGAGGATCAGGGAGGACCTCAAAGACATCCACACCATCCTGGTCACCATTGCAGGGGTGCTGGCTGACATGGCCAACACCATGAGGGAGGCAGTGGCACACCAATGGGCCCCTGACACAAGCCACACCGATGAACAGCCCTCACAGGAGGCCCCGCCACTGGAACAACAGGCTACCAGCACCCCAACCCCTGCAGAAGGAGAACCACCCCGCAAACGGTCCCTGCGATCCAGGCAGAAGCCAGAGAACATTGCCAAGACCCCTGTCAGGAAATAAGACTCTCCTGATTGTCACCCTTCTGTCCCACTCTGTTACCCTGTTCACCTTAAACTGCCATTGCTCCCCTTCCTATGTCCCATTGGACAGTGCACCTGTGATACCAAAAGCCTGGACTCTACCCTGGACTTTCCTCCACCATCAGCCCAGCCCATTGCACATCCCCCTCTATTTATTTGCACTTAAATAAACACCCTTGGACCAAATACAAACATTGCAAATCTTATGTACACTAATTTATACATTGGTATGACCTGTAGTGGGCAGCAGTAGACATACCAGAAGCCAGAGTGGGGCACAGAGATCTGAAAATAGAGATGCCAAAGGGTACAGTAAGTTGCCATAGACATAGGGAAATCATGCTGCCATATACAATGTCCAACAGAAAACGGAAAAGAAAAGTGAAGTTACAGTGTCTTACCTGTGTGTCACTGGAAGTACTGCTGTATGATATTACTTCTGTTGTCCACATCTTCTTCCTCTGTCTCCACTTCCTCACTGTCCACAGGCTCCACCGCTGCCACAAGGCCATCTCCAGGCTCATCTTCCTGCAGTAAAGGCACCTGGCATCTCAAGGCCAGGTTGTGCAACATGCAACGATGATCTGGCACACCTTCTTGGGTGAGTAGTACAGGGATCCACCTGTCAGATGGATGCACCGGGACCTGGCCTTCAGGAGGCCGAAGGTTCTCTTAATAATCCTCCTTGTTCGCCCATGTGCCTCATTGTAACGTTCCTCTCCCCTTTTCCTGGGATTCCTCACTGGGGTCAGTAGCCATGAGAGGTTGGGGTAACCAGAGTTACCTGCAAATATCGAGGGACAACTGTTAGACACACACTAACCCTTAGGGACAACCCCATACCCAGACACCAACATATACTGGGTGGGGACCTTGGGCTCACCTATTAGCCACACCTGGTGCCTCTGGAATTGAGCCATCACATATGGGATGCTGCTATTCCTCAAGATAAAGGCGTCATGCACAAAGCCAGGATACTTGGCATTCACATGGGAGATGTACTGGTCAGCCATACACACCATCTGCACATTCATAGAGTGATAGCTTTTTCTATTCCTGAATACCTGTTCATTTCTCCGGGGTGTGTGTGAAAAATGCTACCATGTCTACCATCAATGGCACCAATGACGTTGGGGATGTGTCCCAGGGCAAAAAAGTCAGCTTTCACTGTGGCAAAATCCTCTACCTGGGGGAATACGATGTAGCTGCGCATGTGTTTCAGCAAGGCAGACAACACTCTGGTCAACACATTGGAGAACATTGGCTGAGACATCCCTGATATTATGAGTATAACGTAGTTTACTCTCCATTAACATAGCAAACATAGGAATGGAAATCTTAAATTCAAATATACAACATACAATATATTTCAATTTAGATATTTATTATAGCTAATTAAACATTCAGTTCGCACATAATATAATCAACATAGAATCAACCCAAAAAATATAATACAACCCCCTAACCTAAATGAAACATACATATATGAAAACATAAATAACATACCAGTAAATACGCAAAAATAAACAAATAACACAGAACCAACAAAATCACAAAATAGTATACATACAAATTTACAACCGCCTCATGTGTTAGAGGCCTGATAGTAGCCAATCCTGGTCAGGGCTTCAAATTTGCCAATTTCAAACACTTCATGTCAATGTTCAAGACATGCCAATTTACAAGCCGACGCGCGTTTCGGTGAGTGAAGAAAAATATAAATACACCTTCATCAGGACTTTATGATTCAGTATAATTGGCATACGTACATCTTGTAATCTGCCTATCAAAGAAACATCAAAATTATTCATTACAATTCTTTGCATAGGGGGAAGGCTCGAATCATGTCAGATTTGCAACCAGACCAACTCAAGTGACTTAATTAAGAAAAAACACTGATAAAGTGCCCAAGATCAAAATCTATAAAACCAATGCTTAATAAAGGTAAATAAATCTAAAGATTCAAGGAAAGCACCATTAGTGTCCAGCAAAATGCTAGATAAAGTGCAGAAATGGAATCACCTATAGCATAAAAGTGTTGGATTACCACCGAGAGAATCTAGTCAAGAATAGTAAAAGACTAGTTTGTTTATATTAAAATAAGATAAAATACCTTAGATATGAAAGAACTTAGATATCCCTTATAGGCTGGATTAAACACTCTCCAACTTCAAATTTGTAGTCCAAAATGAAGGACTAACACATGGATATAGCTAAATGAAGCTATGCTTTCTCACTCTAAAAGCAAACATAATGAAATCATTAGCTTGCACAGGGCAGGAAAGTCCACAGGATAGAAAAGAAAAAATCTGCTCATATGTACAATCGCTAACTACAGACTTACCTACAAGTTCACATGGTTTAAAAAACGTAATCCACAGGGGAAACCCACAAGGATACCAAACTTGTAGGGAACAACTTGCTAACTGCAAGGGAACAGGGGGGAGTCATGAGCCAGATAGAAATGACACAATCCAGACGGTATAAAATAATTCAATCCACAAAGGTTCAGCAAAGCTAGCCTACCAGTATCAGCAGGATCCAGGACATATGACCAGCACGATGATCTCTCGAGGAGCAATAACCCGTACTTCCCCAGCTGCCTCTTATTTAAACCAAATCACCACAGGTGATGTGATGAACATAGAAACAAGCCCGTAGGGGCCATCTAAGGAAATGGTCAAACATGCGCCATCTTAGAAACGTCAAAACAGCATGAAATATGCCCAAATCTACAGAGAATAAGAGGTACAACCAAACTGTAGAGTCATAGCCATATAGTAGTGGCAAAAGGAAATAACCAAAAATAAAAAATAAAAAATAATGGCCAGTTCTAAATCAAACCAAAGAGTAGATATCACTTACCAGCACGCCCAAAACAGTGGGCGCCATCTTGGAACATCAAAGTACAGGGTACTCAATGTCCCAAGGGTAGGCACAAAATGGGTTAGTAAAATACAATACGTATCGTGTATATAATACAAATCGATAACATAAGGTTTTATAAGAAGGAACCGAAAACAGTTTTATCGTATAAAGTGAAGAATTCACTTCAAAGTAAGATAAAGGGCCACCACAGGAGAGCACAAAGCAGCCCTGTGGTAGGCACCTGGAAAAATATTGACCCCTCAGGCAATCCTGTACATACGTACTCAGATGGCATTGCTCCAAGGGAGATCTTCGTTCCGGCCATTCTCATATGTGTTTAAAGAAAAAATCCAAAACACTTCTTTCTTTTTCCTTTGTTTTTCAGGTTCCACATTGTTTCTTGTCAGTACTTTCTCAAGAATAATCCACCTGATATCTACCTCCTTGTGGTTTAAAGATAACCAATGAGCAACTAGGGGGGCGTTGATCTTTTGTGTCCTAATCGCAGATTTATGTTCCGATAGCCTAGTTCTAAATTCCCTGGAGGTCTCACCTATATATCCCAGATTGCAGGGGCAAATAATCAAGTAAATTACATTTTTAGATCTACAATTAGTCATGTCCATAAATGGGATAGTCTTGTCATTGAATGTAAACTCTTTTGCAACAATGGCTGAGTCACAGGAGTGGCATTGGCCACATTTGTAATTGCCCGTAACTGGATTAGATCCTGTTAGTGACTTTTGGCCAAAAGTAGATACAAAATTGGTAGCTGATTTCACCAAATGGTTCCGTAGGTTTTTGTTCCTCCTGAAAGCGAACAATGGTTTTTCAAGTTTATCCGCTTCAGTATTGGAATTCAAAATGTGCCATTCTTTGTTAATAATATCCCTGATTTGATTATTCAGGGTAGAATGGTGAATCACACAGGCTAGCCGGTCACTGGTCTTGCATCGTTGTTTTGAAAACAGGGCCTCAAGGTTGTAAAACTTGGCTCTTTTTAAGGAATATTTGATGGTTCTAATCGGATAACCTCTCTGTTCAAATTTGCACGTAAGATCTGCGGCATGTTTCAAAAAGTCTGCCATGCTGGTGCAATTTCTCCTGAGTCTCAGGAATTGTGAAAAAGGAATAGACTGCTTCTGGTTACGGGGATGGAAACTATCAAAATGAAGCAGCGTGTTCCTAGCCGTGGGTTTAGTGTATAGGGTCATAAGCAAGTGCCCTTGATAGTGTTTGATATACACATCCAGGAATTCAACCAAATGATGGTCGTATTTAATCGTAAATCTGAGGTTGCTGTCACACATATTGAGCCAACTGTAAAATTCTAGTAGTTGGTCTTCACTGCCTTTCCAAATGAAGAAAACATCATCAATAAATCTACTCCAGGCCTGCACATTCTCATAGAAAGGGGCCATTTCGTTATAAATGAACTTGTCCTCGAATGCTCCCACATATAGGTTCGCCACACTAGGTGCACAGGCAGCACCCATACTGACTCCTTTGATTTGATGATACATTTTGCCATTAAAATCAAAGTAGTTATTAAATAGTACAGTTTCCAAACATTTCAGAATGAAACTCAATGCTGGATCAGCTCCCCGTCTGTTTAGATATAGTGCTACAACATCAATGGCTTCTTGCTGGGGTATATTCGTATATAAAGACTCAAGGTCCATGGTCACCAGATATTCCCCATCAGGTCTATATTGCAGGCCCTCGATCTTAGAAATGAAGTGGCCTGTGTCTCTGATGTAGGATGGTAAAAGGGCTACCATCGGTTTCAGAAAGGTATCAACGTACTTTGACAATGGCTCAATGGCCGAGCCTAGGGTGGATACAATCGGACGCATAGGTGGATTACTGGCGTCCTTGTGAATCTTAGGTAGACCATAGATAATCGGGATTCTGATGCCATGGCCACTGTTGTTTGGAAGGAACCACTTGCCAGGAAATGGAGCACTGACAAGACCTGCACTAGAGGGGGGATACCTGTGGGCTGGCGGATAGCTGACATCAGGTCTGCCTCCAATTGGGGACACAGTTCTTGGATTGTGGCCTGATCAAGTCTGTATGTTAGGATAATGTGTCTGTCCTCCATTGTTGCAAGGTCCACCAGGGGTCTGTATACAGGAGGAGGTCTCCATCTCATATTCATCCTCAGCGGTTGAAGCCTAGGGAGGAAATCTGTGAGCAGAGGGTAATAATCACACATCAATTGCAATAATGATGCATCTCTTCATTTACAGAACCAGTATGTGAATCCGAGAGTCAGTTAATGTGCCAATGTCTGCTGTGACACAGTTAGGTGCCATCACCTGTGCCCCCCTGAAATGGCGGCTGTCTGACCTGTGAGGAGAGACAAGTGGAAATTGGGTAATTCCGCTGGCGTTGTGTGCCGTTGCGGTAGGCGGTCGATGACTGCCATGCAACTTCGCATTGTTATCATTGGGCCCTATGGGTTCCAGGAGCCAATGGTGAGGTACGCCGGCGGTGACGGTAAGCTCCGCCACAGACGTGATTGTCATTTTCTTTCTGTTCACTCACTTGCTATCAGACCTTCAACAAGAGAGGACCTACACTGCAAGTGCTGCTGTGACCTGTGTCTGGAAGGGACAATGGCTCATGTGTCTGGGGAAAGGGCGCCTGCCTTCACTGCGGAGGAGGTGGAGAAACTGGTGGATGGGGTCCTACCCCAGTACCGTTTACTTTATGGTCCTCCAGACCAACAGGTGAGTACACTGTGAGCACGATGCATGGGGCATGAATGCATGGAGTGCTGTGTGTGTAACCCTCGTGTAAGGGGGGTGTGGCTGAGGGGTCCTGGGCAGAGTGCTGCATGTATGGTGGTCAATGTATGTGCCTTAGTGGATGGGAGGGATACGGTGGGCCATGTGTGTGATGGTCCGGACGGTATTACTAATCGCTTTTCTGCTGTATTTTTCTTCCAGGTAAGTGCCCATCAGAAAAAGGGTATTTGGTGTGCCAACGCCAAGGAGGTGCGGACCCTGGGGGTCTTTGACAGGCGTATCACCCACTGCCTCAAACGGTGGGAGGCCTGCGCCGCTGGGCAAGGAAGACGGTGGCATCACAGCAGCCACAAGGGGGTGAGTACAAATTCTGATTCATGAGTTGGCGCGTGTTAAGGTTTTACCTGGGTGGGGGATGTGGACTCTGAGTGCCCCTAGGCCAGGGCGAACATAGCAGGGTTGGTCCCTTGTTGGACAGGCTCTGAAGCACTCCAAACCCAATGGTGTTAGTGGGCATCTACTACTGGGCAGGGTTCAGTGGGTTTCAGGTGTGCAGCTGATGACGTTATGCCACGTGGGCTGGTGACTAGCATTGTGACTGGTAGTGCATGGCCTAGTGCATAGGGCAGTTCCCTGTGTGTTGTGTATGCCAGCGGTAGTGATCTTGCTGGCATTGACCAAGTGTATCCTCTGCCTCTTCCCCCCCTTTTTGTTTTGTCACCCTGTCCTTGTGTGCATTAGCATCACCTGGCGGAGGAGCAGAGGCACCGGTGACGGATGGAGCTGCATCCCACATGGACCTGGAGGCTGAATCAACCGCGGGTGAGGGCACTAGTGGGACAGAGGGCGAGGAGAGCACCACGACAGAGACAGGAGGGGACACTACAGACAGCGACTCCATCTCTGATGGAAGCTCCCTGGCGGTGGCGGACACCTCTGTGTCCACCCCAACAACAGGTACAGCCGCCACCCCCACTACCAGCACTGCACTCCCAGCAGCCCCTCAGCGTGTTTCCCGTGCCCGCTCACCCAGGAGGGTGGGCATCTCCTTCGCCCCAGTCACCTCAGGCCCTGCCCCAGTTAGCCCTGCTGCCCTCAGTGAGGAGGCTATTGAACTCCTGAGATCCCTCACTGTTAGGCAGTCAACCATTCTGAATGCCATCCATGGTGTCAAGAGGCATTTGCAACATACAAATGCATACCTGGAGGGCATTCACTCTGGCATGGTGGCCTAACAGAGAGCATTTCAGGCTCTGGCCTCTACACTGATGGCAGCCATTGTCCCTGTCTCTAGCCTCCCCACTCCAACCTCCTCTACCCAGTCCCAATCCCCTCAACCCCAGCCTATCCCAAGCACACCTTCAGACCAGCAGTCACCCAGATCAACACACAAAAGTGGCTCAGGTAAACACAAGCACCACACTTCATCTCACAAGCACTCACACAAGCACCATCTCCATGCAGACACACGAACATCCACTGGCTCCACTGTGTCACCCTCCTCCTCGTCGTCCACCTACCTCCCAGTAGCATCTCCACTCACACCTCCATGCACTATGTCCTCATCCACTACCTCCATCACCAGCATGCCATCACTACACACCCCTCACTGGCAGTCACCACCCCCACATCCATGCACAAGTCCCCTGTGTCCTCTCCCACTGTGTCTGTGATCCCTCCTCCCAAAGTACACAAACGCAAGCACACACCCACCCAACAGCCATCCACCTCCCAACAGCATCCAGCTCATGCACCTGCACCCAAACAACAGCAGACTGCCAACTCCTACAACCACTCCCTCTTCCTCCACTCCCAAACCTTCACCCTCTATTCCTGCCCCAGTGTCCCTAAGAAGATTTTCCTAGCCAACATTGACCTGTTTCCTACCCCTCCCCGCTCTCCTTCCCCTCAGGCCAGGGTGGCCAAGACTCAGCCCAGCACCTCAGCCACCAAGTTCACGTCCGCTGTGGTTCCTGCAGCTGTCAGAGGCTCAAAGGGGGCACCCGTCAGGCCAGCCAGTGTGCCACCAACCCCTGCCAAGGCAAAGACCATTCCGCCACCTGGCAAGGTGAAGAAGGAGACAGCATCCAGTAAGTGGAAGGAGCCACAACCACCCAGCAAGGCCACCTCAAAGACTCCAGCTGCCAGACCCAAGGTGACTGTAACCGGGCGCCTCCGGACGCCGGTTCTTTGTCGGAGCGAACGACCGCCGGGGGATACCCCGGGGGGCACCCGAGGGATTTCTGACGTGATGACGTCCAACGTCATCCGTCAGACAAAAACAGGAAGGACGACCGACGGAGGAGAAGCACCGCGCGACCCAGCGAGAGACGCCGACGTCAGGGAGAGCCGGAGAGACGAACGCCACGGACCGTCAAGAGAGAAGGGAAACCCCGCCGTGGACGAGGAACAACGGACGGAGAGCGGAAACCCTTGGGCGCCTCCCGCCCCTGCCGAGACGAAGTCGGGAGATCCCCTACAAGCCGGCCGCGTCCCTGGAGGGGCGTGGCCAAGTCAGGTACGAGCGTACCGGGGCTGGGACTGGGGTTCTGGGTGGTTGGCTGGGTTTAAGGGGGCTAAGAAGGGAGGGCTGAGGTCGTGTAGGGAAGGGGAGCCAATTTGAACAGGACCACAGTTAACTGAAGAATAATCACACCAGGACCGTACCCAGACCAGTGAATAAAACTGTAAGGGGGTCACAGAAAGGGCACAACGAAAGGAAGTCACAAGAGAAAAGTAACCCCACATTCCTCCACCTCCACAGAATCCCCCCCCCCTTTCACTCCTTACTAACCCCAATTAACCGTATATAAATAGTTTTCCCCACTTACCTGTTCCTTTCTCCTTCTTTGTTTTGGGAAATCCTGGGACCATGAGAGCCGGGTGAACAAGACCTCTCCCTCCGAACCGGACCAGGCCGTCCCGGGAACACCAAGGAACCCTGAAAAGAAAAGGGATTTATATTAGTTTTGGACTTGGAATATAACAGTTTGGCGGAAAAGCTAGTGCTACAATCCCAACGAACAAGAAAATAAACGTACTACACCCTTAAGTGCCGCGTCTGTCACCTTCTTCCAATATCCCCTCGACTCGGGATAAAAGACCCCGTCACAGTGGTGTCAGAAATGGGATGTTGGAATAGGCGACAGAGACTTCCCCACTATGGAGGAGAAGTGTACCATATCCGATATGATGCAACAGTTGGCCTCCGGACAAAGACACCTACAATTAGTGTGGGAAGAGCAACAAAAAGAGGCCAAATTGGAAAGAGAGGCACTACAAAATGCCCTTAAGATTCAGGCCACCATAATGGCCAACAACCAGTTGGTTCATGAAACCGCCATTAAGAATCTCACAGATACCATTGCTGCTACCCGCGTACACCCGAATGTGCCCAGTTCGGTCTTACAACGATATCAAGAAGGTGAAGACCCCGATGCCTTTTTCACCAATTTTGAACGAGTTGCTACTTCCGCTACTTGGCCTCAGGAGCGATGGGGCCAATATATCGCCCCCTTATTGACGGGGACTCTCTAAGCCGCCTATCAAGCGGTAAACCCCGGTGGAATAACCCCCTATAAGGATATTAAAAAGAGCATCTTAGAACGGGTGGGTTTTGATTCAGAACATTATCGCGTCCGGTTTAGAAAAGCTAAATGGGGACCCAACGAAAATCCCCGGGCCCTATATTTTAGGATCAAAGATCTGGGTCTCAAATGGTTGGGTCCCATAGGGACAAATCGGGAAGACATTATTGAGATCGTGCTCTTAGAGCAATACCTAGACGCTCTGCCTCCGTCTACACGCAACTGGATCAAACAACATCCAAACCCGGATACCAATACTACCATCGAGTTGGCCTGCGCCTTTCATCGCTCCCTTGAGTTCAAAGTAACCCCCCCCGATCAACACCTAGTCCCCTGCGTCTGGGTTCGGGAACATCCTCGACAGTGGGACGAAGAATCAATGAGGACATAGGGAAAACCCGGGGACTGGATAGGCCCTATATACAACAACCTCAGTGTTTCAGTTGCGGGGAATGGGGCCACATAGCTCGAGGTTGCCCCCTGAAAACAGAAAAACCGGAACCCATGGAAATAGGGGTCACTAGGGGAAGAGTCTTTTATACAGGGAGAAGAGACACCCCTTATAAAAAGAGACTGATTATCAATGGGAAAAGCACAGTGGCCCTCATCGATTCAGGGTGCAGCCAATCTGTGGTCAGGGCCGGGTTGTTCGAGGCACATTACTACACTTCGGGACTCACGGTATCAATCTGTTGTATCCATGGAGAAACCAGAGAATATCCCCTAATCTGGACAACCCTCACCTGGGGAGGAAAAGAAATACCCATAAGAGTGGGTTTAGTAGAGCAACTGGTTGAAGAAGCTATTATAGGAACTGACTTTTCGGAATTCCCGCAACTCCTAGACAGCCTTAGACAGCTCGAAGAAACTAACAACTGGTGGAAGGACGCTCCTTTCTCCAATATGCCTCTATCACCTCCGAGGGTACGACCTAAACTCTCCCGGAAGGAGAAAAGAATAATTAAGAAAGCCTATACTCAAGACCACTCCAGCAGGCCCAAAGGTAATTACAAAGGTCCTCGCCCTCACTGCTCTTCCCAGCTTCCGGACTTCTCAAAGAGAAGACCCCAGTTTAATTCATGCATGGAAAAGTGCACGGCCACGGAACCCCCAGGATAAGGGTCCCTCGTTCACCATAGTTAAGGACCTATTATATACCGAGTCACTTACAAAGACCAAGACGAAAAGAAACAGTTGATAGTTCCAGAACCTTATAGACAACAAGTTCTACACTTAGCACACAGCCAGCCAGGGGGTGGACACTATGGGAGGGAGAAAACAGAGGAGTATTTGTTGAGGAAATTTTACTGGCCGGGGGTATTTTCCCAGATTAGGAAGTTCTGTCAACAATGTCCAAAATGCCAATTGATTGACCCAGGCTCACGGAGAAAGGCCCCTTTACAACCCCTCCCCATCATTGATGTCCCCTTCTCCAGAATAGGGATGGACCTCGTTGGCCCTCTTCTGCCCTCGTCGAGAGGCTATCGTTATATATTGGTATTAGTGGATTACGCCACGAGATACCCTGAGGCTATTCCCCTCTCTAGTATTAACACCAAGAGTGTTGCACACGCCATGATAGGGTTCTTTTCCCGAATTGGGTTTCCTCGAGAAATCCTAACGGACCAAGGTACCCAATTTATGTCCAACCTGATGACACAAATATGTCAGCTATTGGGGATTAAACAGTTAAGGACGTCGGTCTATCATCCACAAACCGATGGTTTGGTGGAGAGATACAACCGTACCCTCAAAACACTACTAAAGAAAGCTATCTCGGAGACAGGTAAGGACTGGGATAGGAAACTCCCCTTAGTATTATACGCAATCAGGACACACGAACAAGCCTCTACGGGCCATAGTCCGTTTGAGCTGTTGTTTGGGCGACAACCACGGACCCTACTAGACATGGCTGCTGAGATGTGGGAAGAAGAAGACGGGGAAAAAACCATTCTAAAATACGCCTGTGAGTTAAAAACCCACCTGCATACAGTATGGGAAAGCGTAAGGGAACACATGGAGAGGGCCCAAGACAAGCAGAAAAGGAATTATGATCGGAATACCCAATTGAGGTCCTTTTCCCTAGGAGATAAAGTGCTAGTTCTCCTTCCCAGTTCAGACAACAAATTGTTGGCCAAGTGGCAGGGACCCTACACCGTAACAGGACTAGTAACCCCCGTGACTTATAAAATTCAGCTTAACGATACTCCCCCGAGGTCACAGATCTTCCATGTTAACTTATTAAAAAGATGGGAAGAACCTCCGAACGACCCAAGGCATGGCTGCCTAGTTAATACAGTTAAGGAACTAGAGATAGGGTGGTGCCCCACTGATCCCCCTGGCGAGAGGGAAGTTCCTATCATTAATACAGAGATCTCGATTCAGCAAAATAGACAATTGAAGAATCTCTTCGATAAACACGTTCGGGTGTTCTCCTCGATACCCGGTAGGACACGAGTGGTACATCATCAAATCCTCACACCACCTGGGAAGACCGTACGACTAAAACCTTATCGTATCCCTGAAGCTAGGAAAACCCTCGTAGAAAACGAAATCGAAAAGATGTTAGATCTAGACATCATAGAACCTTCCCACAGCCCCTGGTGTTCGCCCGTGGTATTGGTGCCCAAACCTGATGGGTCTATACGTTTTTGTATTGACTTTAGACAGGTCAATTCCATATCACAGTTTGACACATATCCCCTTCCAAGGATAGACGAGCTCTTAGAAAGATTAGGGAAAGCAAAATACATGTCTACCCTTGACTTGACCAAGGGATATTGGCAGATCCCGTTGGGTCCCGAAGACAAGGAAAAGACGGCTTTCGCTACTCCCTCCGGATTGTATCACTTTAAGGTTCTCCCTTTCGGGTTACATGGCGCCCCCGCCACCTTCCAACGTCTCATTGACACCATATTACGACCTCATACCAGATACGCGGCGGCCTATCTGGATGACATCGTTATTTTCAGTGAGACCTGGGAAGACCATGTGGTCCACATAGACCACATTTTCTCGGCTTTAGGGAAGGCTGGACTGACAGCCAACCCCGCCAAGAGCCGACTGGCTTTTAGTGAGATCTCCTACCTCGGTTATCACATTGGCAACGGTATACTTCGACCCCAAAAGAATAAAATCGAAGCCATCCTACACACCAATGCTCCCACCACGAAGAAGGGAGTTCGTTCCTTTTTAGGTCTAGTGGGGTACTATCGAAGGTTCATTCCCCACTATTCCAGTTTGGCTGCCCCCCTAACCAATCTTTTAAGAAAAGGACAGCCCAACAACATCCCACAACTAGACCCGACTCAACTTCATAGTTATCATACCTTGCAAAGGTGTCTCACCACTCAACCGATATTGAAATGTCCTGAGTTTGACAAACCCTTTCATCTCCAAACGGGTGCCTCCGATGTGGGGGTAGGGGCCGTTCTTTTTCAAAAGGATGAAGACGGAGTGAGCCATCCCGTCGTCTTTATTAGCCGTAAACTATTTCCCAGGGAGCAAAGATACCCCATTATAGAGCGGGAATGTCTTGCCATTAAGTGGGCTATCGAAAGCCTCCAATACTATCTTTTGGGCAGACCTTTCCTACTGTATACGGACCATGCACCCCTTACGTGGCTCTCAAGATACAAGAATACCAACAATCGTATATTGAGATGGTTCATAGAACTCCAACCTTTCTCCTTCCAGGTTTGCCACCTCCCTGGTGACCTTATGGGTCAGGCTGACTATTTGTCCCGGTTTCCGGATCTGGTGGGGCTCGATCAGCCCCATTCATGTGAGGGGATGTGTAACCGGGCGCCTCCGGACGCCGGTTCTTTGTCGGAGCGAACGACCGCCGGGGGATACCCCGGGGGCACCCGAGGGATTTCTGACGTGATGACGTCCAACGTCATCCGTCAGACAAAAACAGGAAGGACGACCGACGGAGGAGAAGCACCGCGCGACCCAGAGAGAGACGCCGACGTCAGGGAGAGACGGAGAGACGAACGCCACGGACCGTCAAGAGAGAAGGGAAACCCCGCCGTGGACGAGGAACAATGGACGGAGAGCGGAAACCCTTGGGCGCCTCCCGCCCCTGCCGAGACGAAGTCGGGAGATCCCCTACAAGCCGGCCGCGTCCCTGGAGGGGCGTGGCCAAGTCAGGTACGAGCGTACCGGGGCTGGGACTGGGGTTCTGGGTGGTTGGCTGGGTTTAAGGGGGCTAAGAAGGGAGGGCTGAGGTCATGTAGGGAAGGGGAGCCAATTTGAACAGGACCACAGTTAACTGAAGAATAATCACACCAGGACCGTACCCAGACCAGTGAATAAAACTGTAAGGGGGTCACAGAAAGGGCACAACGAAAGGAAGTCACAAGAGAAAAGTAACCCCACATTCCTACACCTCCACAGAATCCCCCCCCTTTCACTCCTTACTAACCCCAATTAACCGTATATAAATAGTTTTCCCCACTTACCTGTTCCTTTCTCCTTCTTTGTTTTGGGAAATCCTGGGACCATGAGAGCCGGGTGAACAAGACCTCTCCCTCCAAACCGGACCAGGCCGTCCCGGGAACACCAAGGAACCCTGAAAAGAAAAGGGATTTATATTAGTTTTGGACTTGGAATATAACAGTTTGGCGGAAAAGCTAGTGCTACAATCCCAACGAACAAGAAAATAAACGTACTACACCCTTAAGTGCCGCGTCTGTCACCTTCTTCCAATATCCCCTCGACTCGGGATAAAAGACCCCGTCACAGTGACACCACCATCTGCCAAGGGCAGGAAGGTGCACAAAACACCAGGCAAGGTACTTCAGCCGTCCGAGCCTGCAGGTGAAGGCCTGGTGGCTACCAGCACAACCGCCAGCACCGCCACCTCCACTGCGGCCAGCACCTGCACCGCCACCTGCACCGCTTCAAGCACCGCTGAAAGTGGCACCACTGCCAGCAGCAGCAGCCCCAGTGGGCAGCCGCCAGAGACTGCAGGAGAAGGGCTGGAGCCTACCCCCACCACTGGCAACACCAGCACATCCACAGCGGCCAGCACTGCCACCTTCACTGCCGCAAGCACCGCCACCTGCACCGATGAAAGTGGCACTACTGCCAGCAGCAGCCCCAGTGGGCAGCTGTCCGAGGCTGCAGGGGAAGGGTGGAGCCTCCCACCACCAGTGGCAGCACCCCCACCAGCACCGCCACTACCACCACTGTGCAGTCGTAGCCACCAGCGGACGGAGTGTAGCCCTGCCTCCATGGACTATCTTGCATCCTGACCACTGCAAATCTCGTGGGTCTGAAACCTAGGTGAGGGACTGTGACCTGGCACCCCCCACGTGCTGCATCGCTGGGCACAAAGCCCCCTCCAGAACCAGTGGAGAAAGACATCCACTCACTGCATCCTTCCCAGGATGAAGCACACTGGGCATAATGCCCCCTCCAGAACCAGTGGAGAAAGGCATCCACTCACCGCATCCTTCCCAGGATGAAGCACACTGGGCACAATGCCCCCTCCAGAACCAGTGGAAGAAGCCATCCACTTGAGAGACTGTGGCCTTGCACTCCCCAGGACCAAGCAGTGGGCAAACCACCCACTTGAGAGACTGTGGCCTTGCACTCCCCAGGACCAAGCAGTGGGCAAACCACCCACTAGAGAGACTTGAGAGACTGTGGCTTTGCACTCCCCAGGTCCAAGCAGTGGGAAAACCACCCACTTGAGAGACTGTGGCCTTGTACTCCCAGGACCAAGCAGTGGGCAAACCACCCACTAGAGAGACTGTGGCCTTGCACTCCCAGGACCAGGCAGTGGGCAAACCACCCACTAGAGAGACTTTAGAGACTGTGGCTTTGCACTCCCCAGGACCAAGCAGTGGGCAAACCACCCACTTGAGAGACTGTGGCCTTGCACTCCCCAGGACCAAGCAGTGGGCAAACCACCCACTAGAGAGACTTGAGAGACTGTGGCTTTGCACTCCCCAGGTCCAAGCAGTGGGAAAACCACCCACTTGAGAGACTGTGGCCTTGCACTCCCAGGACCAAGCAGTGGGCAAACCACCCACTAGAGAGACTGTGGCCTTGCACTCCCCAGGACCAAGCAGTGGGCAAACCACCCACTAGAGAGACTTGAGAGACTGTGGTTTTGCACTCCCCAGGTCCAAGCAGTGGGCAAACCACCCACTTGAGAGACTGTGGCTTTGCACTCCCCAGGAGCAAGAGGTGGGTAAAGCACCCACTTGAGAGACTGAGTGTTGCACTCCCCAGGACATTTCTGTGGGCATGGAGCCCCCTCCAGGAGCAGTGGTGTTGTACCATCATCCGGATGAGGTCCACCCACTCTTCCCCGTCACCCTGAGGTGCCTGTGTGTTTTCGACCTGATGCCCCTGCAGTGTTCTCTCCGTTTTGAGGCAGGATTCAAGTGTGAGCTTGGCCTATGTGTTATGGCCCAGTGGGCCACGGACTATTTTTGTGTGGACAGTGTCCATATTTTTGTATATATTGTATATATTGTGCATAATGTTTATTCCATTATGAATGTATTTCTCTTGGATTCTAATATAACACTAATTTGACTCAATTCCTTTTGTCCTTGCGTTCTTCTAGAGGGTTACGGGGTGTATATGTAATGTTGTTGCATGTGTTTGTGTGTATGGTGTTGGGGGTGAGGGTGGGGGTGGGGATGTTGCATGTTGCATGTGTGTGTCACTCTCTTTTTCCTCCCCCCTCCCCTGTCTACTAGGTGCTGTACTCACCGTGGTCATAGTCGCCGCCGTTGGTGCTCCTGATATATGAGAAGATACACCAGCATGGGCAGAACATGCAGCTCGGGCTCCATGGTGGCCTGGGTCTTCGTTGAGTGTCGAGAGGTGAGTGTTTTCCCTTCCAAGTACTGTTTCGCCGTGCTTTTGATGGCGTTGGTACCGCCCCGGAAAAGCTGGTGGATGGGCGGGTTGTAATGGGGTGGGCGGTACATTGTCTTCCACCTCGCTGTTGGCGGTGACCTCCGTGGTGTTTGTTGCTACTGCTGTGGCGGTCGGAGTGTTAAAGTGGCTGTATGTGTTGGCAGTTTCCGCCGTCATCATGGTCTCATTTTTTTTACCGCCGGCCTGTTGACGATATTACCGATGCTTTAACACCGACCGCCAGGGTTGTAATGAGGGCCTAAGTTTTGTGTGGACTATAGGGTTCTCAATGCTGTGACAAAAAACAATGCTCACCTCATTCCTAGCGCTGATGAGCTAATTGGCAGGTTAGTGGCAGCCAAATATCTCACTACTTTTGATCTCACATCAGGGTACTGGCAGATAGGTCTGACCCATAGAGTAAAAGAAGAATCTGCATTCTCCACTCTGATGGGCACTATCAGCTCACTGTTATGCCCTTTAGACTAAAGAATGCCCCTACCACCCACCTTCCAAAGGTTGGTGAACAAAGTTCTGGCTGGGTTAGAAGACTTTAGTGCAGCATATCTAGATGATATTGCTGTCTTTAGCTCTAGCTGGCAGGATCACCTGATCCACCTGGGGAAGGTTCTTGAGGTTCTGAAAAAGGCAGGCCTCACTATCAAGGCAAGCAAGTGCCAGATAGGGCAGGGCCAGGTTGTATACTTGGATCACCTTGTAGGTGGAGGCCAAGTATAACCACTGCAAGCCAAGATCCAGACATTTCTGGACTGGGTAGCTCCAACAACCCATACTTAAGTCAAGGCATTTCTTGGCTTGACTGGATATTACAGGAGGTCTGTGAAGGGGTATGGCTCCATTGTTGCCCCTCTCACAGAACTGACCTCCAAGAAAATGCCAAAAACTGTAAACTGGACAGTGAGCCGTCAAAAGGCCTTTGACACCCTGAAAGAAGCAATGTGCTCAGCACCTGTTCTCAAAGTTCCAGATTATACCGAGCAGTTCGTAGTGCAGACAGATGCCGTCAAACATGGAATAGGAGCAGTCCTGTCCCAAATCAGTGATGATGGCCAGGACCAACCTGTTGCTTTTATTAGCAGGAGGTTACTCTCTATAGAATAGCGTTGGAGTGTCATTGAGAGGAAAGTCTTTGTTGTGGTTTGGTCCCAGAAGAAGTTGAGGCCATACTTTTTTGGCTGTCACGTCCTTGTTCAGACTGACCACAGGCCTCTCAGATAACTTATGCAGATTGAAGGAATAAATCTCAAATTGTTAAGGTGGCCCATCTCCCTACAGGGAATGGACCTCATAGTGGAACATAGACCTGGGACTGACAAAGCCAATGCAGATGGTCTTTCTAGGTTCTTCCATTTAGATGATGAAGACACTCTAGGGGAAGGTTAGGTACATCCTCTTTTGTTTGGGAGGGGGTCATGTAGGAAAGCACTCTTTTTGACATGGTTAGCTCCTAATGTTTGCCTGGTTTCTGATGTGACTTTGACTCTTAGTGCACTGGGTCCCTGCTAACCAGGTCCCCAGTGCCAGATCTCTTTCCCCAAAACTGCACAGTTGTTTTGCACAACTGGCAAACTCCTTAGCTACCAATGTGAGTCCCTAGTAAATAGAACCCCTGGTACCTTGGGCCTGGGGAAGGAAGGTCTGTGAGCGTAGCAGCACCAATTGTGCCACCCTCAGCGAACCCTCACCTGACCCACACACTCTGCCATTCCAGACTGCACAAGTTGGTGCAGGCAAAATTGAAAACATAGTAGGTCCCCTATCACTACAAGTGCCAGGTGTAAGTCACGCCTAAGGTAGGGTTCATTCAGGCACATGTGAGGGCATTTATGCATGAGCAGATATGCCCCAGCTATGTCTCTTTCAATTCTGAGACATAAGTGCACAGGGAAGCCATCTCAAAATGCATGTGCTGGACACTGGTCATTATGAGTTCCCCAGTTACATGATGGTGTCTCTGAAAGCTGGGATGTTTGGAATCAAACATCACAGAATTATAAACCCTCACTGACCCCAGTGAGGGATTTATTAAAACGTGCACACAGAGGGCACCTTAGAGGCACCCCCTAAAAACCCTACCTTTGTAAGTTGTTAACTACATCGTTTTCCGCCATAGGATAACATTGAGAGAACTCTGAAAATTGCACGTGTCTATTTTTGAAACTGCAAATAATTCTTATTTTTCTAAATTGGTCTTGGAATTACTCTTTGAGTGTGTGTCTCATTTATTGCCTCTGTCAGTACAACAAATGCTTAGCACTACCTTCTGATAAGCCTAACTGCTTGCCCACACTACCACAAATAGAGCCCTATCTACTTAAATAGTAAATAAAATCTAGTATATAAGTAATCCTATCTACTTTTGCCTCTGCAGTACCAACTGGGGATCTACTGGACTCTCTGAACAGTGTCCTTCATTT
The DNA here is from genome assembly GCF_031143425.1 of Pleurodeles waltl. Classification (NCBI taxonomy): domain Eukaryota; kingdom Metazoa; phylum Chordata; class Amphibia; order Caudata; family Salamandridae; genus Pleurodeles; species Pleurodeles waltl. The sequence continues at coordinate 414,623,710 of NC_090448.1, read as the reverse complement.
TAGTGCAATATACCGAGAACCAGCTTCCTACAGGTGTCTTACAAAGAAAGATGCTGTGTGGGTTGCACTATCACAGAATCTAATTTTTGAAATATAGACATTTCATATTCAATGCATTATTTGCTTAAAGGATAATCTGTATTCTTAAATGCGAAAGACCGTTCAGGTCTGTTTGCAAGTCAACAAATATTGTTTACAATGAAGGTAATGCAACAACTGCTGATAATGTGTGCAAGTCAAAATTATTATCAAAAACAGAAATTACTGAGATTTGCAAACAATGAAAAATGAATCTTACATTGTGAGACTTATGTAAAATTGTTGTTTGCTTAACAAAAAGTTTCACGTATTTAGTGACTGTGAGTGAATCAATTGCATGTTGTGGTTATATGCCACACCCGACAACATGAGAAGTGATAACTGCACTTTGTTGGTCAAATACTAGGAAGTGCCCTTATATAAATATTAATAAGTGGACAAGCATAATTTAATTATCATCAAAACAAGATTTAGGCCCTCATTACGACTTTGGTGCTCTTTTTGCCAGACCGCCAAACCTGCTGCCGCCAACAGACCGCCATTGTTGGTAGTCCAAAGACCGTCATATTTGGAGTTGCAACGGATTTCTGCCCATTTACGGGTGGAAATCTGACCCAGTCAGCCTGGCGGACAGAGGAAGAGAGACGGTTCCATTGCCAGCAACGCCTCGCCATGCCAACAAAACTCCACCTGCCGTATTACGATGCGTAGTACGGCACAGCAGTGTCCTGTACGGCGGTGCGGTGCTGGCAGTTGCAGACACCAGGACTGACTACCACCTCGCAGAAACAGGTAAGTGTGCCATTCGAAAGGGGGTGGAGGTGTTGGGTGCATGTGTGTGGTGTGTGCGTGTATGTGTAGCGGAATGGGTATGCATGAGTGAATGTGTGTATGTATGTGTGTGTGGAGGGCGTGTGTGTCCAAATGGAAGTGGAGGGGAGGGGGTGTGTCAGGGTGCGAGTACGTGTGTGTGTATGCTGAGGGGTGAGGGTATCTGTCTGAGTGCATGTATGTGTGCAAATGGGGATGTCTGAGTGCATGTGTGTGAGCGAGCAAGTGGGGGTGTCTGGATGCATGCGTGTGGTTGGTGGTGTGTGTCTGCATGTATGCGGAGGGGGTGGTGGAGTGTATGATTGCGAAGGGGGTTAGGGGTGTGATTTTATTGCAGAGGGGGTGCATATGTGTGAGGGGCTGTATTAATGTCAGTGTGAGAGCGGGTGTGGGTGTTAGTCTGAATGTGTGCAGTGGGGGAGGTGTTTGGAAGTGTGTGGATGGGTGAAAGGGGTGTCTACATGTATGTGGACGTGTGGGGGTGAGTGAGCCAGTGACAGGATTGGGGATTCCTGTCACTGGGTGTGTTACCGCTAGGGTTTTCATGGCAGGGCGACCACTGCGAAAATCAAGGCAGTTTGCTGCCTCCTAATACGTCCGGTTGGCTTAAGTCTGCCGCCGGCCCTGGGGAGCGCACCTCCGGCCACGTCAGTGCGAGCACCCAAGCGGGCTGGGTGGCGTTGTGGCGGTTTGGCTTTGGGCAAACCCCACAACTTGTAATTCGGACGTCTTTACCGCCAGGTCCGTGGCGGTTAGAACACCGCCATGAGTTTGGCGGTCTCATGACTGCCAAACTCATAATGAGGGCCTCAGTGTTAGAATCAGTCACTGATTGCTAAAATGCTCAATATCCACATAGTGCAACTAGAATGGCACACTTATTACATACAAGATATCCAGCTTAATTTATTGAAGGCTTATAAAGCATATTTCACATTCCTACCACAACAGGCATAATAACACCCATAAAAGCAGCAGGGAAGGGCATCCTAAGAATATTTAAAGAAATATTAGGATTAGCTTCGCACTCAGTGTGAATCATATTTTCACATTTCTTCACAGGATTGGCTGCAGTCCTATTAGTAGGCTTAACTGCAGTACTTATCATGCTAATAATAAAGAAATGAGCAAACTCAATATACCGCTAGTAGACTGAAAAAGGTGTTCCAAGTGGATAACCTGAAGGTGGGAAAATAGATTAGCAGATAATCCACGACAATCAAGTGCAGTAAACTAATGGTGACTTGAGTGCTTCTGATTCAAGATCTGCATTTGCCTGACTGAGAGACTTGACTAAAATTGTGCATGTGGTTAGGTGAAACTACTAATGTCCCCACAAAGGCAGCTTCAATAGGCTCAATAAGATATGTCTTTCTTTTGTCTTTAGTAAGCTCACTATGCTTGGCAGGAACCCTTCTTGGGATGGAGTTAGGCTCTTGTAGAGCCTTGATACTACAAAATATCCAGTCAACTGTTGCCAATATCTAATTCCTTACACTGCACAGTAGAAAGCTGGGAGTTGACCAAGAACATCTCTGAACCCAGTCTTCAGAAACTCGGAGCAGAATTCCATTTGAGCATTGAGACAGAATTCCTGAAGCAGACTTTCCTAAATTTCCAAAAAAGCCATTTGTGAAAGACCTCAAAGCCAAATGAACAACAATGCTATCAAGCAGGCCACAAGTGTCTCCAAAGCATAATCTATACTTGAGTCAATACAAACACAATGGCTCAAATATCAGTTATAGATTATAGTAATTATCTAGGTGAAAACATGTTCTATGACTTTTCAATTTAGAGAGGACAATTTCTAAAGAAGCATAGGAAAGTCAAGAAAACCTACTGCAAACCCATGCAGATCCATTTAAAGTTGGATACTGACTCCGGAACGGACTGTTGAACTTCAGTCAATTTCTCAGAACTACTACTTTGTATGGAATGATGGGAAGTAAGGTGGAATGCACAGTCCTTAATTGGAAAAAGGGACAGTAGTACTGACTCTCTTGCCTCCTTCATTGTGGAGTACGAACTCTGTATTTCTGACATGGCTGACTCTTCTCTGTTGCAGGTATGCAGTCTGGTACGGGGGTGGCGGCTGTACCTGCAGCTGGGGTGGTCACAGAGGTGTCTGCCACCACCAGGGAGCTCCCATCGGAGGATGTATCAGAGTCTGTGTTGTCCCCTCCATTCTCCGCCGTGGTACTCCCCTCGTCCTACGTCCCACTGGTTCCATCGGCATCAGTGGACTATGCCTCCAGGGTCCTATGGGATGCAGCTCCCTCTGTCGCGGGTGCCTCTGCTCCTCCGCCAGATGATGCTAATGCACATAAGGACAGGATGACAAAACAAGAAAGGGGTGAGAGAGAGACAAAAGATACACTGGGTCCGTGACTGCACTAAAACCCCACCGTTGGGGTACATAGCACCCTCACACACAGGGAACAGGCCTACGCACTATGCATTGCACTACCAGTGATATGGCTAGTCACCAAGGCATGAGGAGGAGCACACACCTTCAACTGCAGCACACCTGGGACCCACGCAGCACTGCCTAGAAGTGAATACTAACAAGCTAGGAAACCTGTATTTGCCATGCAACCCTTTCCCTTCAGAGGACATACGCTGCTATGTCTGGCATGGCCTTAGGGACACCCAATAAACACACAACCACCACCCGGATACCACCTCACCAGCCATAAGTTGTAATGATACCCACTGTACTCAACCCCCTTGTGGCTGCTGTGATTCCCTCAAGCGCCCATCCAGCTCAGGGTAGGCCACCGCCAGTATGCGGGCCATCAGGAGGGTCAGATACGACGGGCACCCCTTCTTCATTGGGAGGCCATCCCTAGCTGGGCGTCTCAGGTCCTCCCACCGTTTGCCACAGTGGGTGCTCTGTCTGCCATAGACCCCCAGGGTCCGCACGCCCTTGGTGATGGCACGCCATAATCCCTTCTTTTGATGGGTGCTGACCTGCAGAGATAATACATATAAAAGAACTCCATCAAATTGACAGTCCAGCCTGTCACACACATGGCCCACTATACCTGATCCCATCAACATTGCAAAGCACATAGGTCAGCTCACAACATGTACACTGCCAAGAGGAAATCCCCCCACCCCTCACCCACCCTTATATGATGCCTTCACACACAACTCCATACATTAATGACACATGCATTGTGCCCACAGTGTACCCACCTGTTGGTCTGGAGGCTGTCCATACTGGGGTAGGACCCCATCCACCAGTCGCTCCAACTCCTATGAAGTGAAGGCCGGGGCCCTTTCCCCGGTCACACGGGCCATGGTAGGTTCCAGACACAGGTCACAGCAGCACATGCAGTGTAGGTCCTCTCCTCTGGAAGGTCAGGAAACAAGTGACGAATGTGAAATAAAATGGCGGTCCTGTCTGTGGCGGTGTATACCATCACCGCCGGCATACATCCCCACTAGCCACTGTACCCCATAGGGCCCAATAATATCCAATGAGGAATTGCACAGCGGTTCACGATCGCCTACCGCCACGGCGCAAACGTCGGCGGAATTACCTCACTTCCACCTGTCCTTCCACACAGGACAGGCAGTCGCCATTTCAGGGGGGAGTGAACAGGCCTATCGGTAATTGCTGCGTCACTGGATAAAAAGCAAATACTGTTAAATTTCACTGTCCCAAAGCATGATTGCAGGATGTGGACTGCTGTTGTGGTATAGTTGTTCAAAATATGACAGACTACTCACTCTTGTGTCCCTTAAATACGTACTGCTGCGGATGAATAGGAGATGGAGACATACCCCCGTGTACAGACCCCTGGTTGACTTAGCATCACTAGAGGACAGGCACATTATACTCACCTATAGACTGGACAGGGCCTCAATCACAGAGCTGTGTGCCCAGTTGGAGCATGACCTGATATCAGCTATCCGTCATCCCACTGGAATCCCCCCTCTTGTGCAAGTTCTATCAGTGCTCCATTTCCTGGCAACTGGTTCCACCAAGTGACAGTGGGCTTGGTAGCAGAAATGGCACAGCCAATGTTCTCAGTAGTGCTGGCAAGAGTCTTGTCCGTCATGATGAAACACATGTGCAGCTACATTGCTTTCCCCCAGGTGGAAGATTTGGCCTCTGTGAAGGTTGGATTCTATACCCCTATATTATTAGAGCGATCAACGGGACATACCTTGCGTTGGTCCGGCCCCCGGCAAAATGAACAGGTGTACAGGAATCGTAAGAGTTTCCACTCCATGAATGTGCAGATGGTGTGCCTGGTGGACCAGTACATCTCCCACGTCAATGCTAAGTATCGTGGGTTGGTGCATGATGCCTTTGGCCTGAAGAATAGCAGCATCCCAAATGTGATGGCCCAACTACAGAGCCTTGGTCCCCACCCAGTGTATGTTGGTGTATGCCTATGCTGTTGGATAGTGTGTGCCTAAGTATTGTCCCTCAATATTTGTAGGTGACTCTGGTTATCCAAACCGAGGCTGCTGACCCCTGTGAGGAATGCTAGGACAAGGGCTGAAGAACATTATAATGAGGCACATGGGCAAACCAGAAGGATAACTGAGAGAACCTTCGGCCTCCTGAAGGCCAGGCTCAGGTGCCTCCATCTGACAGGTGGATCCCTGTGCTACTCACCCAAGAAGGTCTGCCAGATAGTAGTGGCATGCTGCATGTTGCACAACCTGGCCTTCAGACTCCATGTACCTTTTCTGCAGGAGGAGGAGACTGGAGATGCCCCTGTCGCAGCAGTGGACCCTGAGGACAGTGAGGATGAGGAGGCAGAGGATGAGGATGTGGACAACAGAACATTAGCGATACGTCAGTGCTTCCAATGACACACAGGTGAGACAGTGAAACTTCACATTTCTATGACTATTGTTGTATTTTGTGTGGTATTTGCATGCTGGCATTACCCACTTGTTTCCCCTACTTACTGTTACCTATGGATTGTCATTTTACAGATGCTGGTGATATGACAACAATGTCCTGATGTGATCACAAACAAACAGCCAGCAACAGGTCATTCATTCTATACTCTCACTACGTACAGTTAATTTGCAATGGATGTAGCTGTTTCAATCAATACAAATTTGCAATACATGACATACTAGTAGTCTAGTTTTATCCAAGTGTGTTTATTGTTGTGCTAAAAAATAGAGGGGAAAGTGCAATGAATGGGGTGATGATGGAGGAAAGTCCAGGGTATTTTTCCAGTCTGTTTGTAGCACAGGTGCAGTGGACAAGGGGGACATAGGAAGGGGAGCAATGGCAGTTCAAGGTGGACAAGGTGACAGAGTGGGACACAAGGGGGCCAATCAGGAGAGTCTCATTTCCTGGCGATGGTCTTGGCAATTGTCTCTTTCTTCTGTCTGGTTCGCAGGGAACGTTTGCGGGGTGGTTCACCTTTTGTAGGGGGAGGGATGCTGGTGGCCTGTGGGTCCTGTGGCGGGCCTCCTGTCCAGTAGTGGAAGTGGAGGGCTGGTAGATGGACTGGCTAGTGGTAGGGGCCCGCTGGTGTGCTGTTGCCTCCCTCATGATGTTGCCCATGTCTGCCAGCACCCCTGCTATGGAGATCAGGGTGGTGTTGATGGCCTGCAAATCCTCCCTGATCCCCTGATACTGTCCCTCCTGCAGCCGCGTGTTCCCCCTGCATGTTGTCAAAGATCTGTCCCATCATGTCCTGGGAATGTTGGTAGGCTCCCAGGATCTAGGAGAGTGCCTCCTGGAGAGTTGGTTCCCTGGTCCTGTCCTTGCTCTGGTGCACAACAGTCCTCCCAGTGTCCCTGTTGGCCTGTGCCTCTGTCCCCTGAATGGTGTGCCCACTGCCACTTAACCCATGTCCCTGATTGTCTTGGCTGTGAGTTGTGGCCTGGGGTCCCTGTACAGGTGTGCACACTGCTGATTGACATGTCCTTGGGACAGAGGTGTGGGTAGGCTGGGTGGGTGCTGTGATATTGGTTCCTGATGGGGGAGGCTCTGTGGTGGTCTGTGAGTGGCCTTGGGTGACAGACTGTCCAGTAGCCCCTGATGGGCCAGGTAGGTCCTCCAGATCCCGAAGTCCAGAGTTACTGTCATCACTGTGGGCCTATTCTGTTGGGGGACTGGATAGTGGTGGCACCTCCTCTCCACTGACATTGGCTGGGTACCTGTGGGGATGTAAATGATGTATTATGCTTCAAGTGTATGACATGTGTACTTCTGTAGCTTCTCCTTTATGGTTGGCGTTGCCCTGCCAGCTTTTGCTTGTGTATGGTGATATATCGTGGGATTGTTAGTTTCCCTATGCTGTGCATACTTTGGTGATGGGTGTCCATGCAGGGCTGAGAGGGGTGTCCATGCATTGGTGTGGCATGCAGGGATTGGCATTGGGATTAGTGAGTTGTGAGGGTGCAGTGTGTGAGATGAAGTAGAATGATGGGAGTGAAGTTGAGGGTGTGAGATGGCATGCAGGTATTGGGGGTGATAAGTGTTAAATATTGACTTACCAGTGTCCAGTCCTCCGGCTCCTCCAGTGAGTCGCTCAGGATGCAGTATTGCCAGTACCTGCTCCTCCCATGCTGTGAATTGTGGGGGAGGAGGTGGGGGTCCAATGCCAGCCCTCTGTATGGCGAGCTGGTGTCTTGCTGCAATGGAACGTACCTTCCCCCGTAGGTCGTTCCACCTCTTCCTTGATGTCATCCCTTGTTCTTGGATGCTGTCCCTCGGTGTTCACCCTGTCCACGATTCTCCGCCATAGCTCCATCTTCCTTGCAATGGAAATCTGCTGTACCTGTGCTCTGAACAGCTGTGGCTCTACCCTGACAATTTCCTCCACCATGACCCTTAGCTCCTACTCAGTGAAACAGTGGTGCCTTTGTGGTGCCATGGGTGTTGTGTGATGTGTTTTGGTGAGGTTGTGTTGGGTGATGTGGTGGCGTGTGTGATGTGGAGTGTGTGAAGGGTGTATGGGTGTAAGTGGTGTGTGTGTCTAGTTGTCTCTGTGCTCTTCTTCTCGGTCTCCTGGTGCAATTGGTGTTCGTAAGGGGTTGTGGGTAATGTGGGTGTATATTTTATAGTGGTGTGGGTGTGTGGGTGTAGTGTGTGTACGGGTGTCAGGTGTGTGTATTGTTGTGTTGTTTTGTATATGGGAGTCCATTCTGAGCGTGTCGGTGTGAACCGCCAATGGATTACCGCCATTGAATGTCCGCTGTGGTGATTCGTGGGTCATAATGTGGTGGGTGTTGTTTTGTTGGCGTAACAGTATGGGTTTTGGGACCGCCGCTTTATCACTGACCTTTGGACTGGCGGATTTGTGTATGTGGCTGTATTCTGTCGTATTGGTGTGTGTGTGTGTCATAATATGGTGAACGGATATACGCCACCGCAGCGGTAAGTTGGCGGCCGCCAGCATGGCGGTAAGCGGGATTTCCTGCCAATGTCATAATGAGGGCCCCAGTGTATGGTGCCAACTGGTCAAGTGAACAACCAGCTTGCTGTACTGAGTATGGGTTTTATTACTGTGTCATATGGTGAAAGCAATTTTATCAACTCCATCCATGTTCTTGCTATAATCCAGTAAAAAGTTGGACTTATGAACTTCTGTCAACTGACCAAACAGTGACAGAAGGGCTCTCAAAAGAACTTTAGTGAGCACAGTACTTACCATCTGTAAGAGAATTTAACAGCAGGTCATTTGCTGCAGTGGAAGGCACTTCATTCACCACTGTAAAGTTTTTTACTAAAAACTCCTTGGGAAAAATGTCCTACACATCACAGTGGCAACATTGTATAGTTCAATGAGTAGTTGCGTTACTGTATAGCAACGGTTATAACCTTTATGAAATAGATTAAGCAAGATCTCACCCTACTCCCTTACTAGATCGTAATGAGGAGGGCAACTAGTGTGATTTATACTGGAGTCCTTAATGGTATACATTCTAAAACTGAATGCATAACCAATGGAGGTCTTGCACGACACATACATCTTGATGACATATCTAGGTTTTTTACTTGTATATGCTGCCCGATTAGCATCCCCCTTTGTACAAGTCCCCCAGTTAGGTTTAGCTGTGGTAAGTTATTTTATTGGAAGACATGGACATCAAATCAATCGGATGGTCGTCATTCCATAGTCATAATCATCATAGTCATAAGATGCGCGTCGTAACGTAGGCACAGCCAACTTGTGTTTCATCATAAGGTGGCTTTTTCAAGGCTCTAACAGTATAAATGGTCTAAGAAGTGCCAGGAAAAATCATAGTAGGCGCTGTTATGTCTGAAGGGTATGTGGGGACACTCACTTATAGTAGGATGACCAAGATTGTGTATAGACCATGGTAAGCCTCATGCCTGAGGAAAAGTGAGCCGATGGCAGTGCGGGAGAAAAAACGTCATTTACAGACGTTTTGTTCCCGCTCTGCGCATCTTATGACTATGATGATTATGACTATGGAATGACGACCATCCGATTGATTTGATGTCCATTTCCTCCAATAAAAGAACCTACCACAACTAAACCTAACTGGAGGACTCGTTTTTCTATGAACTCTCATGAGTGCTGCGGTATCTGGGACAAACCTTGCTTGGTGTTTTTTCTGAACACCACATTATACTCTGGGGTAGTGGAGCTTATCTCACCGCACTGTACCATAGCTCTCTTTTAATACGATGTATCATTGAGTGTACATATACCATATTTGGGAAGTGCACCCCGTTCAGCCACCACTACCCACCTTTCTCTGTGAATACCCTTTGTACAAGGTTAAAGACCTGTCTTCTGCTATAGTCTGCTTTACAGTACAAACCTCAGGAAACTTTGCTGAGAAATATTCTATCACAGGCCACATTTTTTAAAAGTCTGTCATGGTATAGATGCTGCAGAGTTACCATTGCAATCTAGGATCAAACACAATCTGTGCTCAAAACAGAAAATGTATATTGTCCAGACTGGGGTAGAACACTAGTCAGACTGTACTGAAGGTTTGCACAATATTCCCTTGAGCAATGTAAGGCCCCACAAAACATTAACTCACTAGGTGAAGTGGGAGTCCACTGGGGAGCTTTATAAGCGGGCGCTCCCTCAAAAAGACATAAATGCTTTGCTGTTATATATGGCCATGTTTTCAGATTAATTTGAAGATAAATCATTATATGACAGAACTCCATCAACAGAAACATTTCTTCCAGAACCTTGTCTATGATCCTTATGCGTGCATATTGTTTCAGTATTCTGTTTCAAAATTTGAACCTGTCATGGAGCACACCTCTATTATAATATTGATGGCATGAGTGGCAGCTAACCAGCCATGTTTGTTTTCAACCTAAAAGTTTTTTCCTCCAGTAATGTGTTCGTAGTGGTGCATGGTTTCTCATAGAAATGTGTGTGAAATGTGAATGAAGAAAATTGTGAGAGTGATGTGAACTGAAAGAGAAAAGGCACTGAGGTGCACGTGAGGGTGAGTTAAAAAAGGTGTGAATAAAAAAACAGAAAAAGTAAAAAACAAAGAACAACAACGTCTTTGGTAGCAGCCAAGTAATTCAACAAAAAAGCAAAAGTTCACCTGAAAGACATACAGCAACAGCCTACTTGAAAATATAAACAACATCCCAACTTCCAACGCCCACTGAGAATATATTCTTAAACTATGAAGCAGAATTACCTTTAAGTCCATCTCTGCATGCTGATAACAAAGAACATCAGTACTGCAATATTCCGCAACAGTACTGGTACCCTGAGGAAAATGTAAGAGTAAAAATCATTCACAAATGCTTGGCCGAGATGGAACATATGGTAATTTTATTTCCAGAAGTGAAACTAAAAGGCAATTACATGAAAAGAGGCAACTAAGCAACACTCTATCGATTAGCAAAAGTTCTTAAGATGCCCCATGTAAAAGGTCTATGGTTCAACTTGCCCTGGTCAACATTATCCATTTTTTGCTTATACTACTCTTTCACGCACAAATGTGCATGTAGGAATAGCAGAAGTCAAAACCAAAACCAGAAGCTCATGTGGTCACCCTGTATGGTCACGGCTAGTTCCAAAAGTATAAGTTTGCATGAGATACCAAAGTACTAAGCAAATGACACATAGTAAATCTAGTAGATGTGCTGGTGTGCCCAAGGTAATTAAATCCTGTTACCATCTCCTCGGAAGCCAGAAAACTGACAACATTCAATGAAACCTTTTCACAATTCTGTAGAATAAAGCTTGGTAGGAACTAGGGGTCTTGCCAAGCAAGAACATCTTTTTTGGAGCTACACCACTAAAAGGAGGAGCAACTCCTTCTCCATTCTATGCAACCTTCCAACTGTATCTATGTGACTAAGGAACCATGCAGGTTCCCCAATGCCTTTCCTGGTTTTACTCGCCCAGGGGACTTGGTTATGGCACTGGGCATAGACTGCTTTCAAACAAAAAGGTGTCCACCATTTTGCTCTGGCGCCTAAAGAACCTGTGAGCATGTGACCTCCTAAATAGGCTTAGGTAACACATAAGAGGGCAGTGACATCTACTACCGTCAGGAGTCGATTCAAATCTTTTGGCTCATACAGGAGTAATAAGAGCATCAACTCAAACCATAGGAACCAATAGCAATAACAACAACTATGCACAAGGAGTCAGTAATTTACACACCATGATCTAAGTGGCCATGAATCACCACACCAATTTAGAAAAGTTTAAGCATGTATTGCCTTTATATTAACAATGCTAAAGTCACATAAGTGATATGCAAAATCAAATGATAACAATACAGAAAAAACACAGGCTGACCAAGCCATCTGAAGAATCTTAGTCTGACAAAAGGAATCACCATCAAACACTGCAAAAGAATTAAATAAAATAACAACAGACTTATTTGAGAAAAAGCAACAGATTTCATTAATTTTGCAGTTGAATCAATCATAATCAATTAATAAATATTCAATTCAATTATTGGGTAGGACATCCTTGCTACCAAAATCTAATTTGAAAAGCATGTGTGGGCTGGGCATTGTCACATGGCTCTAGAAAAAATGTGGTTGGATTTTTAAGGAAATAATCTGCAAGAGAAAACAAATGCTCATTGATTATACCTCTCCTAAAAGTGACAGCAGTTAGCAGAGTCTTTGTTGGCAGAGCACAGGAATCAGCAGGTCTTCATCGATCAGGAACATGGAAAAGGACAACAGTTCATTAGAGTTGGGCTTAATGTATCTGAACTGTTAGAATAACATAAATGCAACTCCAAACCTATAAAAACTATAACTGAACTTAACAGCACTTTTTCTCTTTTTCAACTGCACTACATCAACTGAAACTAACTTCTTCACTTAGCAGCGCTTCTGACCACAACATCTGGTACTTTGCTTAATGAAAGTCCCTAAAATCGCTAGCTAGACTCCTATTGGACAAGACTATGTGACGTGACAGTGAACTACCAATTGAATTACATTCTTTCTCCAATTTGTAAATTTCCTCACAGTTTTCTCAAGACAGACCCTGGTTGACACTCTTCTCCGGATCACAGTTTCCTCAGAATATTAACATTGTAGAAAACTGCACAGAATATTTTTACAAATATTATTTCCTACCAGAAACTAAGATCGATTGTTAAAGCTTTCATTATTTATCACAAGGAAGTACAGAATGAACAGAGTGAAAACAGCAGTACATTTTCACTGTGATCTTGCAATGAGATAGCTAATAGACAAAGTTTGTAACAGAATCTCGCTGAAGTCAGCATAACATTTCACCAAGTTACTATGGAAAATTACTAAAGCTTAAGCCTTTTGACTAATGCTAATACATGAAGAATAAAACAATTTCAATAATAAAATCATATGTCTCAATTAATTTTCATGACTTAATATACATCACAAAACATATTTAGAATATTATTTAATCAGTCACTAATAATCTCAAATCATTAGTTGTATTAATTAATATTAATTATCCTTTGTCAGTGCAAATTGTAATAACAAAAAATATGTTTCCTAAGTTATTTATTATTTCACATATAACTCGAGTTGATAGACACCATGTCAACCACATTTCAAACACACGTGTTTTACATTTCTAATATGAGTTTCTCTAATTAGGCCTTTTAGTACACGTCATTAATACGATTTGTTTACTCATATTTAATTACGTTTGCTCTCTAGCAAACCTTTTCCCGTCCTGGCCGAGGTGGTGGCCTACCAGACAAATGAAAAACCCTGGTGGCCCATTTATAGTATTACTGCTCCACAGTGCTTTAGGTCAGTCATCTAAGCAGTGCCTTTTCAGTATGTTGACATAGGAAGTTATCGCTGACTGAATAGTTCACCAGCCCCATATCTACTGGAGTGCACTTCTCAAATCATTGAAATAATGGTTCACTTCAAACTGAATCAGAAAGGCCTCGAATCCCTCTGAAACCGGTTTGAATCATCGAATTTACTCCACAAAGGCAGAATCCTTTTAATTCAACACAAAATGATTTACATTTCAAATAAGTCACACATGTTTACAGTTTTAACCAGGCACATCAGTCAGGGGTAGCTAAAGCAGCTGCGACCTCTGTCTTGTCCTTTGCTAACTCTGGCAATGCCATTCCAACCCCTGCTCTCAGGAGTTATGAAGGCAGGAAGAGAAAGTACACGAAGCTGTAAGTGACAGGTTCTCTTTCTGTAGCCATCATCACCAAGATCTATTTTTTTAGAGTTAAATTCGATACATTTTACAAACAAAGCAATACGTTATACAAAATACAACTTCCATTTGAGTATTAATAGTATACTACAGCAGCACCTCAGACGAAAGCCACATTTTTTATTTGTTTGAGTTTGCAAAGGCATTCTTCTGTCATTTAGAAGAGATTTTGTAAACGTATGGAGATTAAATATAATAACACCCACATGAATATGTTACCTCCATGCCCCACTTCCCTAATGGAGCATATTCGCTGCGGATCCTTCAAGAGTATTTTAATAACGTGGTAAAAGCAAACAGCACCATCAGAGAACAAGCTGATTAGCAATACAAAAGTGCACCCCAGCTGGTGGTAATCCCTGTTAATTTACAAATAGCAACATACATTTTTCTTCAAAGGGAATATGCAGGACATAAAAGAAAATGTGAAACATATCCCACTCCCCAGTCTTTTGTTCTTTAAGGTACTTGCAGAATGGTCATGTCGCAGTTTCAATAAGAAGGGTCAACATGACCTGACAAATTCAAAGGGTTCACAAAACCCCTTTTCAGAACCAAGTACTGATTAACCAGAAGCTTATTTTTATGCATTCACAGTTGTTGATACCTAAACTACTAACTGCATTACTCCTTTAGACCAGGGTTAAACGTAACTTCCAGGAGGGGGCGATGACACCACAGATGAGGCTGAACCATGCTAATAAGGGTAGAGTCTACAAAGGAAATCAATTTTGAAGTTTGTCAGAGAGGCTGCTGTGCAGTGGCCATGAGTTGATGAACTCCACTTTTTAACCGAATAAATGAAACGTTTAAGGCTAAATTTGAACCACATGGAGGCATGGCCTAAATCCCTATTGTACAGCATTTCAACATTCTTGCTAGGGCCAAGGTCTCTTGTAAATGGTTGACCCTCTCAGCTTAGCTCATTTATGTGGCTCAAATACCTAGGAGTAGCTATTACCAGTTCAGGAAGTACCGCACCTTTGTAGTTAGATTACTTTTTACTATTGGAGTCTTATATTGTCTAGATTGAAGCTCTGGAGCTTTTTCCTACTCACCATAAGGCAACATGGTAGCTGTATCCATCTCTCCTAGTTGCTCCCCTTCTAGATGTACCTTCTCCAATTTAGATACTTGCAGCTCATGCAGCTTTGAATGTTTGGTTGTTATGTTAGTCTTCTGTAGTAGAACCAGTTCACATTACTTTTAAAATAAAAGTGTTGGAATCCAGACCTTACTTGGGCATAATCCACAGACAACCTTGCAGGTCCTTTTTGAATGTCTCTCTTTGCTGGTTGTCGAAAATCTTGCTCATTGAAGTTTAAAGTTTTTGTTCCTCCTGTCACATAATGACAATGTCAGTGCATTCAAGGATGGACATGAAGAGTGGGACCAGCACCAGCAATGGTAGCAGACACGTATTTGCAGCAAACTGGGTCCTTATGGTGTGAAGAACAAAGAGAGCGCAATAATCCAATGGAGAATTAGTGAGCATTTATAAAAGAATGGTCTGCATTTCCTACAACAGAAAGTTCAGTATGGTCACCGTTTGCCTTATCAACCCTCTTAGATGATTGAAAGATGAGAATATTGAGCCTTAGGAAGCAATACTTAGCCTTTAGTGCCTTTTTGCATTCTTCAAGAATCTCTATTGGTTTCAGCCTATCAGATTATCTGCTTCCCCAACCACAGAGCCATATGTCCAACTGGAATTGACCTAGCAGCCCTAGTTGTGTCTACCTTTCTGGATGTTAGAGTCACTTGTTCACTGTTTTTTTCTGTTAAATAGTGAAATTACTCAGCCTTCTTTGCATTTTGTGGCTGCTGCCTTGATCCAATGTGCCGATGCCTAGACCATGTTCGTTTCTCTTCCTGGACTCTCAGCACATCCCCGTGACCTGCCTCTTTCAGGTTATTTATGTCTCCCACAAATCTTGTAAGCCCCGTATTTGCCTTTGAACCCCATTGTTTCTTGGGCCAGGTCATGATCTTCTTGTGAATATGTCCTTTGCTCTTCCTTTGTTGAATATGTACTTTGCGTGACCCCACATCTATCTCTAAAGTTCTAGTTGTTTAGGTAGGGGATTAATGTTGTAATTGTTATCAAAATGTGCATTATTATTCCTCAGTAGCCCTAGCGGTTCAGGCTGTTTGGCTGTAATATAAGGGCTAATGCTTCACTAAATGTGATATTAACATGAGTTTGTAACGATCTCCATTTTAAATGCAAATAATTATTTTGAAGAATATGTGTCTGCATTTCTCATCGTGTCTCGTGAAAACATCGTCTTGAGGACTGTTGGTTGTTCTTATTGGTGCATTTTTTTATGCCTCTTCCTGAATTATTTTACAGTGTCAGGTCCTGCACCATTACCCTTGGCAAACCATTCAGGTTCGCCAAGATTTCTGATTATCACATATTTTCCAGGACTGTCTAAGAATCTTGCAGAACACATCTAAAAGTCTCTATCTGTGGTTCTTGGTTATATTAGTCTCTTCCTTGAGCCTCTGAGTCCCCTTCCCCTCCTTCACTGATTGTCTCTTCCCACTCAACATCGTCTGCATGGTACTGAACATGGTACTAAACACTCCAGAGTCCCTAATTCTGGCTCCCCGCAGGGAATCGTGCATTCTCCTAAATGTCTCCTCGATCCCCCACAGTGCCTTGTCCTGCACTCACTTGCACATTTCCTCGTGGAAGATCCTGCATGCTTGGATCCACCTGCATATACCTCCAGCTCCAAATGCTTCCTCCTGCTATGGTTTGAGTTTCTTCTCCTGGATCTCCTTGATTCACTACTCCCATTCTCCTGCACGTTGCTCCTCTTGCACACTACTATGTGTATAGTTTTGTGAAGCAATACTCTCATTTGCGAGTTAGTCTCGGAGTCGCTTCCTTGGTTATCCTGCGACTCTGTCTCTGAAACGTCTGGTGTCTTATTTCCTTTACTTTTCTGTGATTTTTCTCTTGAACTATGCTTTCTTTCTTTTGCTTGAACTGCCTGTACTTTTATTCTCTGAATTCCACGCATCTCTTCTCCTGAGCTACCCGGTGTCTTTTTTCCTCTTCTGGCTAGCGACTGTGCTCTGGGGCTATTTTGTGTCTTTCTTGTGCTGCTCAGTGGCTCATTTCTTGAATTAACCTTTATCTCCTTTCTTCCCCTTACTGGGGAGCCTTTCTTTGCCCCTTGAACTCTCTGTTTCACTTTTGCTCTCCCTCCTAGTGGTTTGCCTCTCGAAGTAGCCCGTGCCTCTTTTGCTCTGCCTTTGTTTGACTTTTTTGCCTTACCTCCTCGTGGCTGCTTTGACTGACTTCTCTTTGACTTGCCTCTAGATTTCAACCGTGGCCTTTGTCCTTGTCTTCTCCGTGTTTCTGATCTTGTTCTGCCACGCGATTCACTGCTTTGTCTTTTTCTTTGTAGACTTTTTGTGGAACCCTTGCTTGTGTTTCTTTGTCTCGATGTTCCCTTTGCACCTTTCCTGGATCCCGTTTTTGCTCTGCCTGCGTCCATCCATTGTTTTTTTCCCAAACTCTTTTTCGGTTTCTTCTTGTGCACTTTGGTCTTGCCTGTCTTCTTAAGTAATGACAAAAGTGGCATGTGGTACAACTTGTGGCCTGTGTTGTGTTAGTTTGGAACAGACATCTTTAGGTTGAAAAGAAATGTGGCCCTGTCCAGGTGCATAGAGAGACATAGCAGTCCACCCCCTCACCACCTACCCACCATTCTATGTTGCAACGAGTTCCATGACGATCAGGGAATTCTTACCATTGGCTCTGTGAAGGCGTGTCACAATAGGTTAATATGTGTGTAACATTGCAGGCAAAACATTCTGTTATTGTCATGGGACTAATCTCTAACGTTGTACTCTCGATATAGCCTTCAACATTTCATTTGTGGAATGTGCGTGTTTTCTGTTGCTCTTTAGACAGAGCTCATTGTCCTACCAGTTAGATTTTCAGGATATCCACAATGATTATTTATGAGGTGAATTTGCATAAAATTCATTTCAGGGATGGCTACTATGATATTTCTTAGCGATTCTAAATCTTATGTAGTTCTTTCTATGTGCTAGGCTAGGTCAACAAGCCCAGCGTCTGCATTTACGCGCGCACTCCCCCCATAACTTAGCATATTGAGTTATTTCATTTTATTTTAGTAGAGTTTACACCTAAGCACTTTCCTGAAGTCCGAAAAAGACAGTACAGAAAAAGCAGCCAAAACATGCTATTTACAGCTGTGAATGAGCATGCAGTTAGCTGAGAAATGGTTGGAAAACTAAGATAAAAAAATACATGGGTGGTTTGAGAAAAAGGTGATGGGGAACAAAAGGCAGACAGGGAAAGAGGATCCCAAAATCTTGGGGCACTGTGGGAGAGTGAACAGTGAATCAAAGGGGGTGTGTGGCAAAGATGGCGGATGAGATGGACGCTCCTTGAGTGAGCTCCGCGCCGGGCCTACTGACTCATCCTGCTACATCCCATTGCCATTCTGCAATTATGCACCGCCAGATGCACTCAGTCACCCAGAGGTAAACCTTAACTGCCCAACACGATTTTGAGTGCAGTAAACCCAAAGCGGAAGCCCAACAGACAGAGGGAAGAGAATCTCAATGTGACAGCCGGAGGCTACGGATAAGGCACCTCATGAACAACTGACTGGGACCGGATACTGAAATCTCCGGTGAGAAACGTTCACCCAGCAACTCCCGAAGCCCTCACTCCCCCCGAAACAAGAAGGACTCACCGATTCTCTAGAGCGCTGCAAGAGACTAGAGTGCACTGGACAGGGATTGGGGGGAGGAAACCCCTTGACTTGTCCTGTGCAAAAGCTGAAGAAGACTGCCAGAGGCTAAAGATCGGCATCTCCAGCAGTGGGAAGTGGGAATTGAGGCCTTGCTCTGATGCAGCAGACCCGCAATTCATAGGAGCTCTGCTGATAACCTACCGGGGTCATCGGGTGGGCCCAACGCAGAATCCCTGCTGACCGCAGAGACGAGGTTTGAGCAGAGTGGTCAGGGTGATGGAGGTGGCCTGCAAGGCCATTGGACTGCAAACAGTAACCTGTACTCTGGTGGGGGGTCTGCATCGTCCTCCACCTCATCCGCCCTGCTCCAAGAGGCCCGAAACAAGCTGTGTTGTCCACTGCACACGCAGACGCTGAGAAAGCTGACCCGGAGTCAGAAGACGCCTGCACTTGCACCGCATGGCATGAACCGAAGCCTGGATCGAGTAATCTGCACCTGTCTCTGGAGGGAACACCCATGGGACACTTACCTGACGTGCACTCCCCCCCCAGTGAGACAGAAGCTGGAGCTGAAAATAGAAAGCACCGGATGCAGGGTGCTGAGGATCTGAGGCCCCACAGGAAGTCTAGTGGAAGCTGAAGAGGCCAATTATATCTAGAATTGCTAGAGTGACACGAGTGAAGAGGCACAAGTACCCCAAAGAGAGAGTGCGCTGCACAAGCATTGCACACCTAGGGAGACACAGGAGTGCAGCTACAACAAGAGGGAGAGAGACAGTCTGCTATTCAGCCCCAACACTACACATAAGTGGAGATGTTATCCGCTTCTATCCCACCCCTTCTTCTTGGATAACACAGCCTGAGTAAGACAAGCACAACTAATGCTAGCCTGCTACCCCCCAGGTGCAGACAAATAAACACTTCATGAGCCGACTGGAACGTGAGAGCAAAAGAGGCAGAGACGACCAAGATAATGCACCTTCCTACAACCCAGAACTGAAGGGATTCGCATCACATCAGGTGGAAGATTTGAGGGGACAGAAGAAACCGTGAACAGAACCCCCAGCTCTTGGGAGAGTTTTGCCAAGACAGGAGAAAGAATAATGTAGACAGCAGGAGGGAAATGACCAAAAGCCCCTAGACAGACAACAATGGACAGATACATGAAAGCCATTCCTCCCCCACCGGAGACAGACGCTCCCACTCTGCCAGATAACGCAGCCCTCCTTACGGCTATCCAATCCTCAAGGTAAGCCCTGGAAGGGTAGATGGGCAAAGTGTGCTCAGAAGTCTCCCTCTCACACCAGGATCTACGCAACTTGGCAGAGAGAGTCACAACGGTGTAATCGAAAATCTCAGAACTGGAAGAACCGGTGAGAGACCTATGTAAAGAGTGCCTGAAGCCCAAGCCTCCACGAAGACAGTGTCATGGAGACTGGAAGATGCAGAAAACTGCACTTTGAGAAATAATCTGAGATTTGTGGGATTTCCAGAGGGAGCGGAAGGCTCCAGTGCAGTGCAATTCCTGGAAAAGTGGCTTAAACATATCCCACTTTCTGAGAGGCTGTCTTCCTGTCCTGCTTAATAACTGAACGAGTGGACCATGCGCCTGGGGTAGTCCACCCCCCCAGTCCCAACTAGATCAATAATAGTGTGATTTCCGAACTTTGAAGACCGGGACACGATACTGGCCCAAACTCACAAAAAAGGGGAAGTGCGCTACGAGAATGCAAAGATAATGGTTGTTCTGGACTATACACAAGAAGTCCAAAAGCAGAGACACACCTTTGATTCAGTAAAAGCTAAATTACGGGGACCTAATTTGTGGTACATGCTCTTGTTTCCTGCAAAGCTGAAGGTCCTGTTCCAGGGAAAATCCTTCCAAACACTAGAAGAAGCATGGGAGAGGCTACAAGAAAGACACAAAATGCCCTCAAGACTGAGGGCAGAGACTGGCCCACAAGCACCTGAAGAAGATGAGACCTGCCAGGGAGCATAGCAGACACCAAGGAGAAGGTGGAGAAGCCCACACCGAAACTAA
The DNA here is from genome assembly GCF_031143425.1 of Pleurodeles waltl. Taxonomy (NCBI): domain Eukaryota; kingdom Metazoa; phylum Chordata; class Amphibia; order Caudata; family Salamandridae; genus Pleurodeles; species Pleurodeles waltl. Next base: position 414,603,401 of record NC_090448.1, on the reverse strand, counting down.
GAGTGTGCACCGTGGAAACACATGGATCCAGGGCAACACCAAGAGCATACTTCCGAATCTGAGAAACATCAGCCTGATGACAAGAAAAAAAGCTAAAAAGGATGCTCTGGACAGGGGACCGGTGGATGATGGGGAGAGGGGGACTAAGAGATTGAGCAAGACTCCCCACATCCATTGGCAGATGCCATGGCACACCTTGAGAGTAAAACTCCAACACCCTTCTTAGATAACTAGTAGAAACATGATCATGAGATAGGCAATGAGATCCGGGACTGGAAACGGAATGCTAGAACACCTTCAAGCCTGGGTACGAATGGCAATACAAACTAAATAGAGACACTCTAGAGACTTTTTGGAACAAAGATAGCAAGAACAGAAGTTAAGTATCCCAGTAGTGACACAGTACCCTCAGAGTTGACCTCCCCCCCCCACCAGTAGTAGGTGTGGAAAGTCGCTTGAGGGCAAACGAATATTAAGTGTTAAGTGGGTGTGACCATTGCAACAGTTGCAACTTTGTCAGTGAGACCAAAAGAGGAGTGAGTGGGTGAAAGAGATAGTGTGAGAGTAATTTCTTAAGATTTATTTTGATTTAAAAGTTAATTGTCGAAATGTTGAGGAGGGTGGGCAACAGACCTCTCAGGCTCATCCTGAGATGCAGTTATTTCAAAGATAACAGGTTATGCACCTCTGGGGCCAAGGTTAGGGAGGAGGCATAGGGTTCAAAAGATTTTAGTTCACTTCACTAACACATGTTCCCACTATCAGAGAGGGACAACGCAACAGTGGAGGCGTTATCACCCATACATAACTGACAAGAGGTGCAGTATACTGAAAACACATCATGGACATGGCAAGAAACACCGACTTGGATCAGGACTTAACCTCTATATTATCCTGGAACAATAAATGGCGTAGTAAACAAAATAAAAAGGGGATTAGTGACTCCATACACTGGAAGTCAGAAACCAGATGTGGTCTTCCTACAAGAGATACATCTCATTGGAACCCGGTGCAGCTTTCTCAATGGAGAGGTCTACAAGATCTTGGCACAGGCCAGCTACACCACAGGATCATGGGGAGTAGCAATCCTAATTAAGAAGTCCCTCCCATTTAGAATTCAGAAGACATGGACTGACCTGAATGGGACGTATGTGCCGATAGGAGAGACGTCACGTTCAATGTGCATGCCCCCCCAAGACTACAGCAGAATATCTTGTGAAAAGTGACAGAGGTATTGTTGGAAGCAGACTCCTTGTTACATCTAATAGGGACGAATTTAACAACATCATGCTCCGAAGCCTGCACAGATCATGTCTCAATAAGGATTCTCGAAGTGAAACACCACTAACAAGCTTCAGACATACCCTGGGGCTCACCAACCACTGGCGTAGGTGCAATCAGAGAGTCAAAACTACTCCTACTACTCTAGCACTCATAAAATGTTCTCCTGACTAGACTACGTTTTTTCCCCAGCAAGGGAGGTCAACATGATAAATAAGGCAAAATACCTGGCGAGAGGAATATCAGATTACTCACTGCTTTTAATAACACTGGGGAGTAAGGCCACACGCTCTAACAAGACATGGCAAATTAATGCCTGGGAGCTGCAAGATGCCCAAGTCTCGAAGGAATTAAGAGTGTGCACGGAGACATACTTCAAGGAAAACAAGGGTACAGTGAATTCAGCAGTAGAATTATGGGAAGCTTGTAAAACTGTAGTCAGAGATAGAGCTCAGAATATCCTTGCAAACAAAAAGAAAAGGGAGGCGAGGGAACTGGAAGACATAGAAAAAAGACTGACGGCCCTGGAGGACAATATAGGCACTGAGCCAAACACTCTGACATTTAGTTCCCAAGAGATACTTCGAGAAGAGTACCGAGCACTAGTAGACAAAGAGATGAGGACACAAACTGTAGCCACGCAACACAGACTTTATGATGTGGGGGATGTTTTTGGCCTCATTGGGACGTAAAGAGGTGGAGGCCCAATGGGTACACAGTATGATTGACGAACAGATTGTTGTCCAGGATACCAATAAGCCTATTGCTCAAGAGTTTGCGTGCTACTATTCAGCCTTTTAACAAGCGTGCCTGCTAGCAGAAGCCCCTCAAATAAATGAATACCTGACAATATCCCAATGCTTTTCCTAACGCTGGATGAGTGAAATAACCTGGAAGCTGAAAGTACACTCTGCGAGGTGACAGGAGTAATAATGTTACTTAAACCAGGTAAAGTCCAAGGCCGTAATGCGATACGTGCTGAATTCTTTAAGCATAATGTCTAAATCCTCGTCCCTCATCTCCTACAGCTATATAAAGCAGCCAAACAGGAAGGGACATGACCACGTGACCTGAGAAAAGCAACAATAGTGGTCATACACAAACATGGAAAGCCGGACACGCATTGTGGCTCATAACAACCAATCTCTCTCCTTAATGTGGAGACTAAAATACTGGCAACAATACTGGCTAGGAGATTGGTGTCAGTGATCTCCCCGCTAAATCATAAAGACCAATCGAGCTTTATTCTCAACAGATCAACCAGATACAATCTATGAGGACTGTACGTCTGAATAGAAAAAATCAGACAGGCAAGATCCACATGCATTGCTCACATTGGACGCGGAAAAGGCCTTTGACGCACTACATGGCCTTTCTTGATGCAGGTCCTTGAAAATGTGGCTTGGGGCCCAACTTCAGGGAATGGATAAGGCTGCTGTACTGTGACCTAATGGCTGCAGTCAGGGTCAATGGCACACTGTTGACTGACTTCCCCATTAGGCGCAGCACCAGGCAGGGATGCCCACTATCCCCTCTCCTATTTGCTTTGCCTAGAGCCCCTAGCCTGTCTGATCAGATCACACCCCCACAATACGACACTTACAGGTGGAGAGCGAGTTGGCTGATGATGAGAGAATCCTGCACTAAGCGTTTGATATCCTCCTCTACGTGGTGCACCCACAAGAGACTATCCTGAAGATACTGGAAATCTTCAACACATACAATGTACACTCTGGATACACTATTGAATGGGACAAGTCCAGTCTCTTCCCACTGGTAGAGGAGGAAAGACTGGGAATGTTCTCTAGGCAGATGCAAATCATGAAAGAGGGCTTTCAGTATCTTGGCATAATTATCACCTTAGACCAAGAACGCAATCTTAGACACAATTTAAACCATATACTGTGAGAGTTTTGGACAGATGTAGAACAATGGAGACAGCTGCCACTGACGCTGCTCGGCAGGGCAGCAATGTTCAAGATGATTTCCTTGCCGAAGTTTCTATACACCTTACAGAACCATTAATATCCAGTCCAGTCCAGAAGAATACTTTGCCAAAGTAAACAGGGAAATACACAAAATACTATGGGATGGAGGACATCCCAGAATAGCGCTGCAAACCCTGCAGTGGAACCATTATAATGGGGGGATATCCCTTCCTGACACGTAGGCGGACTACTGGACGACCCAACTTATAGTAATCAATGAATGGGGACACTAACCTGGAGATCATCCTACCTACGCAGTGGAACGTCTCCAGTTTCACACTTGCATTACATTTATGGAGGGAAAGGAGTAAGGAAACTACTACTGGCAACAAGAGGGACCATAGAAGCATGGAATACGATGAGACATCTAGGGTGGGAGATGAAATACACCAAAGAAACCTCACTGTGGCTAGGAACAAGGCTTCCAGATATAGGCAAACTGACAGGCTTTAGGGAATGGGATCTTGTTGGGATTTCCAAGCTAGGGGACCCTATTGAGAACGGTGAACTATTTACCTTTGGCTCCCTCCAGCGTGAATACCAACTCAACCTCACGCAGCACTATAAGTACATACAGTTAAAGCACGCCTGGCAGGCAGAACGCATAGATGTGAAGGCAGGCTACTTCAGGAGGAACTTCAGGAGAGAGAGGTCTCCTATACATACAAAACCATCAATAATAATATGCCTGTGTAGAAAGTCCACGTCCACACCAGTAGTAGATTAAATGTAGTTTATTTAGTGACAGCACAGCACTGCATCCTGCTCGTCTCCTTCCAGCTTAATGCCTCTCCCTTCTCCCTACATTCCACATTCCATTTCTAGATTCCATAAAGAAGACATGCCCCATACATATATTAACATTCTACAACACATTTTCCAGTGACTCCAAATTGTCCATCCATGGTTGCACTAGCTTGTTTGCTGCTTCCCTATCCTTGAGCAAAGCAAACGGTGACACCCCTGTAAAAGCATTGGGCATTGTACGTAAAGCCCATATTAAACCTCCAATTCTTTCTTCCATTCTAAACCATTCACAGACAATTGTATGTTATCCTTCACAACACGATTACATCTTTAGACTAAACCTGAGAACGGGGAACTATTTACCTTTGACTCCCTACATCGTGAATATCAACTCAATAGCACGCAGCACTATAATTACGTACAGTTAAACCACGCATAGCAGGCAGAAAACAAATTCAGGAGAGAGAGGTCTCCTACACATAAAAAACCATCACTAATAATATGCCTGATAACTTAAAGAAATTAAGAGAGAAATGGGAGGGCAAACTGGGTGGGTCGGACGACATTGACTGGGAAATGGCCCTAATGCATCCATGCGAAGTAGCGATTAAATCAAGGCTCGTATTGATCAATATAAGATTCTTCACAGAGTTTATTATGACCGGGTCTGCTTACATAAATTTGGGAGGGCGGAGACACAAAATTGTTTGACATGAGGGGAGCAAAGAGGTTCGTTCTTCTACACTCTCTGAGACTGCCTTGTCATATGTACATATTAGAAAGAGATTGCGGTGGAACCATGCAGAATCATCTCTACACCTATACCAGTAGACCTTAAATATATCCTACTCGGTATTCACACAGAAATAGATCTCCCGAGAGCCCACCAACATTATAGTAACTTGGGATTTGCAGTAGCAAAATAAGACATAGCGAAACATTGGTAAGCACCAGAGATACCCACATCAACAGAATGGCGAAGAGGAATAGACCAATACTTGATTGCAGAACAAGTCCTGTGCAAAGCTAGAGGCTGCCCAAATAAATTTGCTAAGATATGGGGTCCATGGTCTAAATACTATGGACTAAATGTGAAGATTGAAGAACCCACTGCAAAGCAAGAATGTTACCCAGACTTATCAACTTAATGGGATATGATGTTGTACTGCTATGTGATGTGGGATCACCCAAAATACAAGAAGTAAGAATCGGGCTGCAATACTATGAGAGAGGTAATAAGGGCGCCAGCCCGGGACACTCTTGTTTGTATTGTTTAACGAAAAATGAATAAAAATACTTTTTTTTAAAGTGAATCATAGGGAGCAGAGGGCCACCGCGTTCTGACTGTGGAGAGTGAATAGCAAATCGAAAGGTGTAGAGGGCCTCCTGTGGAGAGCAAGACAGAGTCATCACGTTTTGTAAAAAGAGAACATAGATTTTTTTGTTCCTTGTGTGCAAATATATGAGAGATCAAACAGGAGGTTGTTTTAACAAGACTGAGAATATATGAGAGATCAAACAGGAGGTTGTGTTAACAAGACTGAAAAGTGATGTCTGTTCTTGCTCTTCAGTGACATTCATTGGTGTTATGCAAAGTGATGAGACCGTTCAGGGCACCCCCACTGTTAATCTGAAAAGAAACCCATGAGACTTTACCACCTCATTAATGTACAGGTTCTTTATGCCTCACACAGAGGGTGGATGATCATTACAGGGGGCGGAGAGGCCTAGTTACAACCCAGATAACCATTGGGCATAGTTCGTATTCAGGGAAACATTTCCTGCGATTACGTTGTATTAATATTCCTTGGTGAACGTTATTTCACCAAACTCTCAAATTGTACAAATTATGCTTTACAGTCACGTGAATGTAATGAATGTTAGGTCTGTTTTAAAAACCTATAAGTGTTAAGGACTGAAGAATTTCATTGATCAGGGCATTGATGTCAGGTCCTTCGCACTTGGACTACACAATGAAAGACCACCAACAGCAAATGAGGCGCGCTACATTAAAGAAACAACTAACACACTTAAGTCCAAATATTTCATTTGTGGGTAGCAAAGCCATCTGTGTCTTTACATAGCATCTAATTTGTGATCAAACAATATTTTTGCATTTCAATGGACGCACTAATCTGTTACAACCCAAAACAAGCATCTGCAATGCAATGGGTCTCACTTTTGCTCGAGTTAGAGCTATTAGCATTGTAAATTCCTAACTGGACCTTTCTTGCCACATAAATTGAAAATAAATAGTAAAACAGTTGACATAAGTGAGCCAATTCAAAGGGGCATGGCCACCAAGAACAAAAGGAATGAAGAAGTTCGCTCACCGTCAAACAAATTGCCAAACGTGCAATTAGCCATGTGACAGGGTCGATTGCAAAGGCAGTAACAAAACTGCCCCAAGAAGGGAGAAACGTAAAGCATTTACCATTTGTAGGAGGCTGGCCTGGCTTGCAGTGGGTACCAAGGGGTACTTACACTCTGTACCAGGTCCAGTTATCCCGTATTAGTGTAGAAGAGGTGTGTCTAGCAGCTTAGGCTGATAGAAGGTAGCTATAGCAGAGCAGCTTAGGCTGAACTAGGAGACATGCAAAGCTCCTACTATACCACTGGTATCATATGCACAATATCATAAGAAAACACAATACACAGATATACTAAAAATAAAGGTACTTTATTTTTATGACAATATGCCAAAAGTATCTCAGTGAGTACCCTCAGTATGAGGATGCCAAATATACACAAGATATATGTACACAAAACCAAAAATATGCAGTAATAGCAAAAGGAAGTAATGCAAGCAATGTAAAGTTACAGTAGATTGCAATAAGAGCACATAGGTATAGGGCCAACACAAATCATATACTCCAAAAGTGGAATGCGAACAACGAATGGACCCCAAACCTATGTGAGCTTGTAGAGGGTCGCTGGGACTGTAAGAAAACAGTGAGGGTTAGAGAAATAGCCCACCCAAGACCCTGAAAAGTAGGTGTAAAGTGCACCTATATTCCCCAGAGAGCACAGAAGTCGTGATAGGGGAATTCTGCAAGGAAGACCAACACCAGCAAAGCAACCAAAGTGGATTTCCGGACGAGAGTACCTGTGGAACAAGGGGACCAAGTCCAAGAGTCGCGACAAAGTCGAGAGTGGGCAGATGCCCAGGAAATGCCAGCTGAGGGTGCAAAGAAGATGCCACCAGATGGTAGAAGCTGTGGATTCTGCAAGAACGAAGGGGGCTAGAAACTTCCCCCTTGGAGGATGGATGTCCCACGTCGTGAAGAAGCTTGCAGGCATGTTCCCACGCAGAAAGACCGCAAACAAGCCTTGCTAGCTGCAAGGGTCGCGGTTAGGGTTTTTGGGTGCTGCTGTGGCCCAGGAGGGACCAGGATGTCGCCACTTGGATGAGGAGACAGAGGGGGTGCCCAGCAAGTCAGGGAGCCCTCACAGATGCAGAAGTACCGGAACAGGCACTTAGAAGAGGAGTGAACTGGAGCTCACCCGAAGACACAAAAGGGAGTCCCACGACGCCGGAGGAGGTTGTGCACTGCAGGTTAGAGTGTCGGGGACCCAGGCTTGGCTGTGCACAAAGGAAATCCTGGAAGAGTGCACAGGAGCCGGAGCAGCTGCAAATCACGCGCTACCCAGCAATGCAGTCTAGCGTGGGGAGGCAAGGACTTACCTCCACCAAACTTGGACTGAAGAGTCACTGGACTGTGGGAGTCACTTGGACAGATTTGCTGAGTTCCAGGGACCACGCTCGTCGTGCTGAGAGGGGACCCAGAGGACCGGTGATGCAGTCTTTTGTTACCTGCGGTTGCAGGGGGAAGATTCCGTCGACCCACAGGAGATTTCTTCAGAGCTCCTGGTGCAAGAAGGAGGCAGGCTACCCCCAGAGCATGTACCACTAGGAAAACAGACAAGAAGGCAGCAGGATCAGTGATACAAGGTTGCAGTAGTCATCTTTGCTACTTTGTTGCGGTTTTGCAGGCGTCCTGAGCAGTCAGCGGTCGATCCTTTGGCAGAAGGTGAAGAGAGAGATGCAGAGGAACTCTGATGAGCACTTGCATTCGTTATCTAAAGAATTCCCCAAAGCAGAGACCCTAAATAGATAGAAAAGGAGGTTTGGCTACCTAGGAAGGAGGATAGGCTAGCAACACAGGTAAGAGCCTATCAGAAGGAGTCTCTGACGTCACCTGCTGGCACTGGCCACTCAGAGCAGTCCAGTGTGCCAGCAGCACCTCTGTTTCCAAGATGGCAGAGGTCTGGAGCACACTGGAGGAGCTCTGGGCACCTCCCCTGGGAGGTGCAGGTCAGGGGAGTGGTCACTCCCCTTTCCTTTGTCCAGTTTTGCGCCAGAGCAGGGCTGGGGGATCCCTGAACCGGTGTAGACTGGCTTATGCAGAGATGGGCACCATCTGTGCCCATCAAAGCATTTCCAGAGGCTGGGGGAGGCTACTCCTCCTCAGCCCTGACACCTTTTTCCAAAGGGAGAGGGTGTAACACCCTCTCTCTGAGGAAGTCCTTTGTTCTGCCTCCCTGGGCCAGGCCTGGCTGGACCCCAGGAGGGCAGAAACCTGTCTGAAGGATTGGCAGCAGCAGCAGCTGCAGTGAAACCCCGGGAAAGGCAGTTTGGCAGTACCCGGGTCTGTGCTAGAGACTCGGGGGATCATGGAATTGTCTCCTCAATGCCATAATGGCATTGGGGTGACAATTCCATGATCTTAGACATGTTACATGGCCATGTTCGGAGTTACCATTGTGACGCTATACATAGGTAGTGACCTATGTATAGTACACGCGTGTAATGGTGTCCCCGCACTCACAAAGTCCCGGGAATTTGCCCTGAACGATGTGGGGCACCTTGACTAGTGCCAGGGTGCCCACACACTAAGTAACTTAGCACCCAACCTTCACCAGGTGAAGGTTAGGCATATAGGTGACTTATAAGTTACTTAAGTGCAGTGGTAAATGGCTGTGAAATAAGGTGGGCGTTATTTCACTCAGGCTGCAGTGGCAGGCCTTTGTAAGAATTGTCAGAGCTCCCTATGGGTGGCAAAAGAAATGCTGCAGCCCATAGGGATCTCCTGGAACCCCAATACCCTGGGTACCTCAGTACCATATACCAGGGAATTATAAGGGTGTTCCAGTATGCCAATGTGAATTGGTGAAATTGGTCACTAGCCTGTTAGTGACAATTTGGAAAGCAGAGAGAGCATAACCACTGAGGTTCTGGTTAGCAGAGCCTCAGTGAGACAGTTAGTCATCACACAGGGAACACATACAGGGCACACTTATGAGCACTGGGGCCCTGGCTGGCAGGGTCCCAGTGACACATACACTAAAACAACATATATACAGTGAAATATGGGGGTAACATGCCAGGCAAGATGGTACTTTCCTACACCATTGACAACAAAGGATTTTTGAAAGGCAAGCCTGTGAATGAGTGATAGTGACGGGCATGCCCTGGGTGTGGTTAAAAGCCATCAGATAGATCAAAACACATCAGAGCGCTTGCGCACTCGACCTAAAAATGACTACTTTATGACCTGCAGGATGTGGTTTGTTGAAATATGGATGACTTGGCTACTTTTCAATGTGCGTTAGTTGGATATTTTTATGTCCCTAGGTAACTTGCCTGGGTTAGTCTAGTTCTTTCCTATCTCTCTTCATGTTACCAGTAAGAGCATGCTCTCTGTGCGAGGTTCATCCTGTTCCTAGTTAGAACCATTGTTACAGCATGAACGTGCAGGACTGTTTGTCTTCATGGGTCCATATCGCACAGTTCTTCCTCTGTCTCTCCTCAGAATCGCCTTTTGTAGGTTCAAGAAGTGAGGAATCTGCAGGTAGTAGTACCCATCATTAAAATGAGACAGTATCCTTCAGCACTGATGTTTCTGGTGGATACTCTTTCTACAGGCAGATTACTTACTGACCCATTCACCTCCCTATTGCAAGGACTATTGCTTATTAATAACCTTCCAAGTTAGCATTTTGCATGGCATTTCCATGATCATTAACAATCTCACCTTTTCCTGTACAAACGTGGAAAAAAGCATGGTTTCTGACATCCCTAGTCCAGCGTGGGACCATATATGGCTCCACAACATCATATCTGAGGTGGTAACGGCATTGAGTTAGAGCAGATGCAGGAGAGCTATTTCAGCTTTCTGGATTGGGTCTGTCATCTAAGGAGATCCAAGAGGTGAGGAATCTGCATCTAGTATCCAAAAGAAACATTTTTACCAAAGGTAGCTAACTTTTTCGTTAAGGACAGTGATATAAAGAACCACTGGAGTTCTAGCACTTCAGGATGATTTTAATTAGAGACACTGGTGGTCGGGTACTAACACTGATCACAAAAACCTGCAGTGGGGACCTCACACTCATGTATACCAATCAGAGATATAATTTCACTGCTGAGTTAAAGTGACTCTTTAAATTGTCTTAAGAACTCATCCATTTTTAGGTCTGGCTTGACAGTGCAACTGTCTGCAATATGTATTACCACCAGTTCTTTAAAAATATACAGAGTGGGCTTTGGCTCCACTCAGAGGAGCATTTTTTTCTCGCCTAATGTTACTGGCTATTTTGGAGCATCATTCTGACTTTGAGGAGCTGCTTCTGTTAAAATACACGAGGGACATTTTTACATCTGAAAAATAAGCCAATAATCATGCTGTTTATGGCCTTCGTTTATTTGTCTGCCATGTGCATTCTGATCCTGAAGAAACCCTTTTTGCTACTTTATACCCAGCACTGGAAAATATAATAGGGCAGGATTGAATAAGATAATTAGCATTTGTGAGGGCCTGGGTTTCAATATTTTGGCACATTAAAGCAAGATCTATTGGCCTTGCCAATGCTTGTTTATTCCTGCTATGCACCCAAAATAAAAACCCATTGCTATGATACAGCTCTGAAATGAGTTGGTGAAATGAGTTAGGCAAAAACAGGCCTCCCTTTAAGGTTGCTATTCACCTCGTCTACGGTTTAAACTACTGCTTCTCTTACTAGTTGATCTATCTAGTGCTTTCAAGGGTACTATTGTTGACACATTTACAAAAAATAACCTAAGTTGGCTCTCACACCCCTTTGCAAATTTCTATTTTTTTTATATGTGATTTTGGTTGCTGGGGCAGTTTGCTTGAAAATGCATCATCTGGAGAGCACCTACTAAAATCCCTGAGACGCTTCCTTGGACTCTATCCAGCTTTCACTAATTTTATTGGCTCAGTGTGTATTAAAATATACCATTTGACTATACATTGTCCAAAAGTAGATCAGTGGACTCTCTAAAGCTGCCTTTCAATCATATTCTGCCATCAGTAATGCTAAGAGGAAACCCGTTATGGAAATGCACATACTTCCCTACTAAGTTTTCCAATACATATTTTCCCAAGAACTTCTTGGATGAGGACCGGGGTGTGTGGCACACAGGTTTGAGAAGTGTGGTTGTTTCAGCAATAGGTCGCCCTGGAGAAGAAGGGCATTATTCTCTGAAAAATAAAATATGTAGGTTATGGTAGTTATGTGTGTGCCTTTAAGGCGTTGATGAGCAATTAATTTCACAAAAACAGCCCTCAATGAGAGTGGGTTCCTCCTGCTCACTGCGACCCTCCTTTGGTGCCAATGTTCACTTCTATTTGTGGTTCCTTGTTAAAATGAAAATCGGACTTGCAGAACATTTACCAGCCCCAGTGCTTAATTTGTGCAGGCTGGTGCAGGTGGTGGCAAGTGGCGTTCTGGGTTATTTTTTAGCACCCAGAGTGAGCGAGAGAAAGAAAATGAGGAATAAAAAGAGAAAAAAAACAAAATACTAACACAGGGTGAATGTATGGATGAAAAGGAACCTAAAAGAGTGCAATAAAGAGAGAGAGTGTAGGGTAGTGGGGAGTGATCTACGTGATGCATTGAAGACTAGACACTTGGAAAAACTGAATTCGGCAGCTCAGGAGAAAGGCTCAGAGTCCTGCACTTATGTATTAAAAATGAAGTACTGTGTGACTAAGAGAAAGGGAAAAAGGGCAGGCCACCGTTTGCCCTAGATCCCAACTATGTTAATGGAATAGATCGCGCAAATCTATACCGAAACGTGTTTTCTAAATCTTACCAGTAGGTGCCAGCAAGGGGCTAAAAAAGTATATGGCTAGTCTTCCTGAAAAAAACAAGCTTTAGCTCTGTAGTGTAAATCTGTTCGCTAAATGCACAGCACGTTTTCAATTGTACGAGTCTGTTCTGTGAAAAAGAAGGGACCTCTGAGCGGTTAACCACAGTGCAGCTAAAATCTTTGTCAAGAGACTTCCTCTGCCCCTAAACATTCCTCTGCCTCGAAGCGGATCGTGATTTGTGACTCCTCAATCCTTTTACTGTTTTTTTTTTTTTTAATATGCAGAGATATCTCGTTGTATTTTATTCCTGTTTAGCCTGATTTTCTTTCTTGGAGAATTTATTAGGAAGTCGGATAACAATGAGGCTTTTTTCGCAAGGTTTTGCACAGTGTACTCATAACGGATTTGAAGCAGTTTCTCTGTGTACAACTGGATGCACGCTTTTGTAGAACACTGAATGTCTTTCTCAGAAGTCAAGAAAAGTGAAGTCATTGCTGTTCTCGGCCAGTCTGGATGTTTTTTATAGTGTCAGGAAACTTGTTTCTGCTTCGTAATTTATCCTTTCTGTATGCTACCCACACATTGCTGTGAGCTACATATTCTAGAGTATCAGCCATGTCCTAGCGAAAAAAAGAAACGCAAGTGATCCTCCCTCGCTGTCTGCACCTGATCTCAGACAGGCACACTCCAAGGAAGGGCGGTAGCCAGGCAGCTGAGAGAAGTCCCAGAGAGCCCACAAAGTCCAAATGTGACCAAGATAACAGCCTGATTAATAGCCGTGTTTACAGCAAAGCTTTAACTCATAGCTAGAATGCTCTGCAAATGAAAAGGGCAGCTTCCCTGGACACCAACAGGAAACAAAGTAAAAAAAAATCCCATACAGACTAGATAAACAGGACAAAGCATAATTCTATTTCAGGACCAGATGCTTGATTATGGTTCCTCTTTCTTTACTGTCTCAACACAGCAGCCAATCAAAAGACAGTAAAACAAAAAACATCAAAACCCATGATGCTTTACAGCAGGTGACGTACCAATCACCACCGAGACCCCTGTCGATATATATCATGACCTCTAAAGTCACTTTCTCTGTCTTTGCTGCTCTGCAGCAGATAAGTACTCATTTGCTTTACTTGCTTTTTTTCGAATGATTATACAGTTTTGTGCATGATATTTGTTCATTCATGGCTTGTAAGTGAAGCGATTCTGCTCGCATAATTTTATTTTTTCAGTGCTTCGCCCTGTTGGTAATTTTCTTCGGCTTCTTGCTGTTTCAGCCCTTTTATGGAGTGGGAGTGGGAGCCGTCTACACGCCTAGCACATAGTAATATTTTTATTTCTATTAGCCACATGGCATTGCACTGCAGCGTTACGAGCCGATCTTTTCAGAGTTTTCCTCTGGGAGATCGTCTCGTGTTTCTGGATCGCGTGTGACAGGGGGGCCCCCTCTGTCTCTCCATTGTGCTCCTATATGTCCTGTTTGCATTTAGAACTTGGACAGTAATAATTTAAAGAGGCTTTGCCTAGAGTGCGTTGGTTTTGGCTACAGGCTGCTCCCTCCACATTTTATTGGGCTTTTCAGCCTCTCAGGGTTTTTTGCACGCCCCCTATATTAATATCCTGTATTTCTTTGAATTTCATTGTGTAGTATAGATATATATATATTTATAGGAAAATGGCTCAATGGGATGAGCACGAATCAGGTTATTATCCTGAGGAGATTGGAAATCAATTAGAGATAAACCTGGTGAAAGCCCTTGATAACAGGGTTCAACAGTCTGTCAATGATGCCTTTGTCAGGGCTTTAGGACCTTTTTCTGGCCAACTTTTTGATTACCCCCGCACCCAGGGCTGGATACAGGAACCCCAACTTCAGAACAAAGGGTCTAAATATAAATCAAAATCTAAGAATTTGGATCAGGGAATGGATTCTGTGTCAGGTGACGTCCATGCTGATGCATTTGAGAAACTCCGACGTAAGCGTGCTAGTGAACATAACTATAGCACTAAAAAAGATTACGTTTTTTCCCCATCTTCGTCAGCTAAAAATTCCTCTTCGGATGATTCCGATGACTCTGAGGCTCCGGGACCCAGCAAGAAACCTAAAAAGCAAGCTTCCCCTCTCAGGGTCCTAGATTTCGACCCTACAGAAATTGTTCACCCCAGGGCGTCCAATTGGGTTCCTTCCCCAGAAGTGGCGAAGTATGTTCAATCCAATATTCGTGGGAGCTTCGATAAAGAGGTGCGATCCCGCCTTCGGGCGGAATGCTGTAGACCAGATCTGGACGGTAAGGTTACTGACACTCCAGAAATAGACCCTACCATGGCCACCTTCATTAAAAAGTTTGCTAGAGACCCAAAAAAGGGCCTAGATAGGTCTTGGAGTAACTGCCAAGATAAGTTACTTGACATGCCTGGCCCTTTGGCAAAGATTCTAGATATGAACTTCCATGACAAGGAATCAGGGACTTCTGTGGACACTGATGTTCTGATTGGTTGGGCTCAAAGAGCTGTTTATCAACTGGGCAATACCAATTGTGCAATTTCTTCGGAACAGAGAAAGTCAATACTCATGCGTATTGACCCTAATTAGCCACTTCAGAGGCGGGTCCTTCGGCAGATGGATTACTTTATGGTTCTTCCTTTATTAAAGAACTGGCTAAGTTCTGGTCTACTTTCTCCTCCCTTGACAAGGCACAGATGTCCCTTAAAAAGGTTTTTAAATGAGGCCTTTTTCTCTGGGCCGGTCATTATGGAGGGCGAATGCCCGGCTGAGGATCATTCGCAAGTCCTCAGAACTACTATCCCAGAGAGATAGGAGGTTGGTACGGAGATCAATCTGACTCTACCTTCTACCCCACCCGCTCCAGAGGAGGACGCTCCATGTTTTGTAGGGAGCCTCGAAGGGGACAGCAAGGAGCAATTCAGGAAGCTGGTTACTCAGATAAGCATTATACCACATTCTCAAGTACTTCTTGGGTGCAGAGTGGGATTGTTTCTGGGCAGCTGGAAAAAGATTTCTGGGAATCCTTGGATTCTTCAGACAGTCATAGGTTTCCGTTTGGAGTTTATTAGTACTCTGAAACAATTGAAACCCCCTCTTCAAATGTGTTTTTCCCTTGCAGATCAGACCTTTGATAGATTTTGAAGTTCAAGCTCTAATTGACAAAAGGGCAGTACTTTTTTCTTCCCCTCACCCATGTGGTTTTGTCAGCCCCATTTTCGTAGTAGACAAGAAAGACAGAGGTCATTGCCTGGTACTAAATCTAAAAGGTTTCAATTTTTGGATTTTATACAGACACTTCAAAATGGAAGGGATTCACATGTTGAGAGATATTCTATTAGAAGGCGACTGGATGGTCTGCCTAGACCTAAAGGATGCCTATCTTTCGATTCCCATTTTTCACCCACACAGGAGGTACTTACAATCCCTGTGGAAGAGCCACTGTCTGGAGTTCAATGCGCTACCTTTTGGCCTGTCGCCAGACCCCTGATGCTTCACGAAGCTGATGAGACCAGTGGTGGAATTTCTTTGTGCCAAAGGAATACGTTTGATCATATATTTGGACAACATATTATTGATGGTTCAGGATGTACAGATTCTCCTGACTCTTTTAGATTGGACCCTTCATCTCTTACAGGATTTGGGTTTCCTTTTCAATGTGGAGAAGTCACTGTTGAATCTGTCTCAGGTGATAGACTTCCTGGGTTTCAGGCTAGACTCAGTCCGCTCTCAGCTTATTCTTCCTTCTCAGAAAATTTGCAACATCAAGAGGGAATTGAGGACTGCATTAATCAGCCCGACTGTGTCATTGAGGAAGATTGCCAGGGTACTGGGCCTTCTAGCCTCATCTATTCAGGCCATTTTTCTGGCTCCCCTTCACTATCGTGCTCTGCAAAGACTCAAGCTTCAACACTTACAGAAGGGTCTGAGTTATTCGGAGCTGATTCCGTTAACTGACGAGTTGAAGTCGGAGATTCATTGGTGGCTCCAGCACATGGAAGCTTGAAATGGCAGGGCCATTTTTGTTTCTTACCCAGAGGCGGTGATCAAATCAGATGCCAGCCGTTGGGGCTGGGGAGCCCATTGCAGTTCTTTGGTGACAGGGGGTCGATGGTCGAGTTCGGAGCAGACTCTTCACATCAATTGTCTGGGGCTCTTTTGCCATAAAGAGTCTATCCCCTCAGAAGACAGACTGCTGCATATTATTGAAGATGGACAATATATCAGCAGTTCAGTATGTCAACAAATTGGCGGGGACGAAGTCCAAGATTCTGGCAGAAATTGCCAAGGACTTCTGGCATTACTGCCTCAGTCATCGTCTGGCTGTCCTAGCGGATTATCTTCCAAGTGGAGAGGGAGAGGGAACTGAGGTCTGCATTAGTCAGCCCGACTGTGTCATTGAGGAAGATTGCCAGGTTACTGGGCCTTCTAGCCTCATCTATTCAGGCCATTTTTCTGGCTCCCTTTCACTATCGTGCTCTGCAAAGACTCAAGATTCAACACTTGCAGAAGGGTCTGAGTTATTCGGAGCTGATTCCGTTAACTGACGAGGTGAAGTCGGAGATTCATTGGTGGCTCCAGCACATGGAAGCTTGGAATGGCAGGGTCATTTTTGGTTCTTACCCAGAGGTGGTGATTGAATCAGATGCCAGCCGCTGGGGCTAGGGAGCCCATTGCGGTTCTTTGGTGACAGGGGGTCGATGGTCGAGTTCAGAGCAGACTTTTCACATCAATTGTTTAGAACTTCTAGCGGGCTCTTTTGCCGTAAGGAGTCTATCCCCTCAGAAGATGGACTGCTGCATATTATTGAAGATGGACAATATATCAGCAGTTCGGTATGTCAACAAATTGGGGTGAACGAATTCCAAGATTCTGGCAGAAATTGACAAGGACTTCTGGCATTACTGCCTCAGTCATAGTCTGGTTGTCCTAGCAGATTATCTTCCGGGTGTTCAGAACACAATAGCGGACTGGAATTCTAGATTTCTGAGGGATTCCAGCAATTGGAAACTGGATCCAATGATTTTTCTCCAGAGAATCAGATAGTGGGGCCCTTGCGACATGGATCTGTTTGCACCACGCCTCAACTCTCAAGTAACAACATTTTTCAGCTGGCGCCCGGACAGATGCTTTTCTTCAGGATTGGACGCAGTTTCGGGGGTATGCTATTCCACCATTTCTGATGATTTCCAGGGTTCTGTCTCATATACGATGACAGAAAGTAGAGATTATCTTGGTGACCCCATTCTGGAGAGCCCAACCGTGGTTCCTGGATGCTCTACATTTAGCTTGCGCTCCTCCGCTTCTCATTCCTCCTCATCAGGATCTTCTGATGAGTCCGGAGGGTCTTCAACTTCCACTGATCTTGTCAGAAAAAGTGGTATTGATGGTTTGGATGGTTTCAGGTCATGATGGAATTCCCCAGGCCTTTTGCAGCAAGCTGCAAATTTCATCAATCAGGCTTGGGCAACAGGCAATCATAAGAGATACTTCTCAGCCTGGCGCAGATGGAGTAGTTGGTGTGACGGAAGGGGTCTCGATCCCATGAGGTCGGACGTTGACTTGATTGTGAATTTTTTAGCTGAACTCATGAGTTCAGGTTTGGCATATAGAACGAATAATAATTTCAGATCAGCCATCTCTGCTGGACATGTACATATTGAAGGTAAACCTGTAGAGGAATATCCTCTGGTTTTTAAAGTTTTGAAAGGGATCCGTTTGTCAAGTCTTCCTCAAGCCCGATATTCTACTTTTTGTGATGTCATGTTGAGGTTTTTAGACGCTTGGCCTTCTAATAGGTATCTTTCTCGGAAACAGATTTCAGCAAAATTTACTATGTTGCTATGTCTGATTTCCTGTAAAAGGGTATCAGACGTCAGAGCTTTGGATCTGGCTGGGAGAGTTTATTCTCCTGAGGGTGTTACTTTTACCATCACCAGGAAGACTAAGACTAATTGTAGGTCAGTAACTTATCCAAGCTTTCCTGATAATCCAAAATTATGTGTAGTTCAATGTTTGAAAGATTATGAAGTGGTTACAGACGAATTCAGGCAAGATTCTTGTGGTCAATTATTAGTTTCTTTACAGAAACCATTTAAGGCGGTTTCATCTGATACATTATCTAGATGGATGAATTGGTTAATGAATGAGGCTGGTATAGATACCCAAAAATTTGGGGCTCATTCAGCAAGAGGAGCCCTGGCTTCCAAGATATATGCTTTAGGTTCTCGTTTAGAGGACATTATCAGGGCAGCAGATTGTCATCTGAGTCTACTTTTCGTAAATTTTATCACAAACTTGTTGTGGATGTTACTACTGTGGAATTTGGACAGCTTTAAATGAGCATAATCGGAGCCTCCGGTGCTGAAATAGAATAAAACAAATTCTAGCTTACGTGTCAAGAATTTTCAATTCTATTAAGGACACGGGGCGAGGATTATCCCTCCCATATACATATATTTATGTCTCTTGTCAGATATATGATTGTGATGAATCTTTCGTGTTGTATGGTTATTTATGTTATGAATTTTGCCCTCCCTTGCATTTATATGGATGTGCTCACAGAATTGTTGATACATTTATTGTGAGCGGTATTACCTTTTGTTAGTTTTTGTGCTATTCTAGGATCTGATCAGAAGACTACGTGAATTCTTTTCACTGTTCAGTTCTTGGAGAATACGACACTATGGACTTCATTTTAAGTTTCTTCTGGATGTGGCTCCTGTTGAGCTTGGCTTGTGTTTTTGAAGGCTTTTGGATCTGGTGATTGTTGGAACAGTTCATCTTTAAGAAGTTTTGTTTCAGATGTTTGATGTTTATCTGACTTTGGCAAAGAAAGATGAGGTGACTTTAGAAGTCATGATATATGTGGACAGGGGTCTCGGGTGGTGATTGGGACATGTGACCTGCTGTAAAGCATCATGGGTTTTGATGTTTTTTGTTTTACTGTCTTTTGAGTGGCTGCTGTGTTGAGACAGTAAAGAAAGAGAAAGCATAATCCTTGCCTCTGTGTCCTTAATAGAATTCAAAATTCTTGACGCGAAAGCTAGAAATTCTTTTATTTTACAATAGTCCCTGTTCCCACACAGAAGAAGGAGGAACAAAGAGACATGACTGACCACTAGCAAGCAAGGATTTTTAAATGGCACTTAAACTAATGAATTAAATAGCTTTAAGCCCACACTTAGTATACTAAAAGTATACTCGAGGTCGAACACTTACGCTTGACCTAAAAAGACTACTCTGTAAGACTCACAGAATCCTGTTCCATTCAAACTAAGGAACAAATACAACAGAAAAATGACCATTTGGTAGAGTACACCTAATACTGTTGCATTACAAATTGGGCAGGACCTCAGAGTCCTACAGAAAGGGCTGTAAATGCACAGATGGTGATCTGCTTGGGACAGCAAACCCCCATTTCTGCTTTTACATGTGCAGAATGCCAACTTTTCCTTTGGTTGCAGCTCTGACCTTGAAAGGACAGGGCTGTGATAAAAAAACAAAATTGGCCAGACACGAAGAGCATTGTGGGAAGCATGCAGCTGTTCCCACAGCCCCATTCATATATTTGATGCTGTCCCCACAGGCAACTCTCAGTTTCTCAATTGACACTGGTGTAGCACAATTTAAGACTCCATCCTTTGCACGTCATAAATGCGCAATCATATACTCGTATTAGACATTATACTCAGTGTGTGCCTTAATCATGTTAACGTATGTGAAGCATTTACACGTATTTATGAAATGTAATCACGGCAGAGACTAAGAGAATTAAACATGTGTGCACTAATGTTCATTTACATGTATTAATTATTCACTTTTTACATTTACACTTCATTAAATTTGCAGAAATGAACATGTGTTCCTTTTACTCATGTTTTGCCTTTATTTCTTAAGTTACATGAACATGTTTATCTATGTTTTTGAAGTACTTATTAAATGCTTAGTTAAAGTTAGCCTGACTACAGGCCTCATATTGAAATACATTTTGCCTTGGCAGAGTGTTGTCTTTTTCTTTGCTTGTCACGATTCTCCTTAGCTAGAGAAAACAGTATTGTATGTATTAGACGGCTGATAGTGAGGCTTGAAGAACAGAACTTGGTGAGGAGAGTGGAGACTAATGGTGAGAAAAAGCCTCCTGTTCTTCGTGTCCAAGGAACAAAAGATGTTCAAGGTTGCAGTCACTGCCTTAATTTCAATAGGTTGGGAAACCTGAGAGATGTTGAAATTGCATGTTATGAGTAAAGAATTGATTAGTTCCTAGTTGTGTTGCTAAAGATATGAATGTTGCTGAAGTTTCTAATGCGTTTCACTGGTGTTCACATAGTGAGTATTTCTGGCAGATTCCCCTTAGAATTTGAGAGGTACAGGTCTCTCTGCTTTCCTTTATTCTTGCAAGTGTGAAACTTCATACAAAAAACATATTCCTTTTCTTGAATACCTCCACAGAAGTTTTTGCTATGCTGACACATTTCTAAACTTTCCTAACTCCAAAATTAGAGCCCTGATTAGCTGATTCTATAGCTATCCTATGTCCAGGAGACAGAACAGAAGTTTCTTTATGGAACATTTATTTCTTATCCTCAGTTTCTGTATTGCTGTGGCTGTGAGTATTCTGTATGGCTGAACTTACTGAGATATTTCAGGTTGCCAACTGTATTGACATAATGAAGGTCCCTGGGAGTGGAGAAAAAATCTTTGATGACTTAACTAAGAGATTGTGGTTTACTTCGCTGCCACTCTCAGATGGAGCTTTTCAGATGGTTTAGTTACTGAAGCAAAATAAGATATAGTATCCCTGCAAGAGCCCTAGAATTGCCCCAAACCCAGTTCAAGCCCTTAAAAACCATTTCTCAATTCGGAGTATCAGCAGCGTTCCAGCGGTTTGGAAAGGAATTGTAGCAGTGGAGGAGTGAGTATTAATAGGATTGCACAGTGCGATTGCGTATGTCTAGGTGGCGGTTTTTAATGAGCTTGTATGGTGTGACTAGATGATGTTTTAGTTGTTGTGCAAATGTAGATGCTCTTAATGCTAAGAACTTGAAGTGGTTAATGGGCTGGACGTAGCCTAAGATCCTGAGATACGTAATAAGTTATCAGTGTAGAATACACTATGCTGTAATTGTCTGCTAAGTTTGGTGGTGTAAGTTGTGAGGTACCATCAGCTACACTATCAAGTTAGGGACAAATATCTTTGTGTGAGAGTAAGGTGTGATTGGTGTGGTAGATTATTTTGCAAAGGGGTAAAGCTGCACTGATCCGGGTGATTCCCCACTGGTCGAGTTTTCACTCAAGTGTGAGTCTGAGTAGGCCATAAAATGTCACTCCAGACCATTTCTTGTATGATTAAATAATATCAATTCTTGAATGAAGCAGACAAAGTTTTTGTTGAATTTGCTTAGCGTTTTCTGTTGTGTTTGTATGTTTTGGGACACACGTAAGATTGGAAAGGAGGGTGAACTGCTGCGAAGAGTGAGAAAAATGTCACAGTATGCCGCACTGAGATTAGACAGATGGTGTTAGTGCTTTAGTGTTATTGGCTGACTATGTCATAGAGTGCAGCCCTGTTATTTTTTTTTATCACAGAACAATAATTTTTGTTAAAGGAATTATTTCCTGTTTTAAAATGAAATTCTACTTGAGATTGTTGATATTATTATTTATAATTAGGTTTTTCAAGGCCATTCGAGATTTGATGAGGGGAAATGTGAGTGTCCCTGTTAGAAGGGGAGAAGAGGCACAGCCAGAGGCACTGCAGGTCATTATATGGCAATAAGTGTGGGGCTCCACACATGCATTTGGGTGAGTCAATGACATTAGATCCTGAGAAAGAGGGTACTTTGACATTTGTATGCTATGGCACATTTAATTTGAGAATTTTTGAAAATCTGAGCAAGACACTGTACAAAATGAAGCCACCTCCTAGACCTGCACAGTATGAGGCACTTAATGCTTAGAAACATATAGCTCATGTTAAAGAAAAGGATAAATATGAAGGAAGAGTCTGAAACGCAGTAAGTAGCTGTGTCGAAGCTAGGCCGACGATACCCAAACTGTGGTATTCCTAACTAAAAATGAATAAAGTCTTGGCTCCCGACTACACAACTGTATGTCGGCAGTCAGTGGCTGGATTGCCCAGAATTGCTTGAAGCTTAACTGAGGTAAAACAGAGGCTGTTGTGTTTGTTAACCATTACGCCTTTTGCTCCCCCTCTTGTTGCCCGCAGTAACTGGGTGCCCTTCCTGTCCCAGTCAGGAAAGTTCGTAACCTGGGAGTACTGGTCAATTATAAATTGACCTTTCGGACTCAAGCAAATGCAGTCAAATCTCCTTCTTTGTACTCCCTTAAGACCTTGAAGAAAATTCTTCTGTACATCCCTGCTGATCTACAGAAGACGGTAGTCAAATCATTAGTCCTGTCAATAATTGATTATTGGAACAGACTTTACACAAATATGCAACACCAACATCTGAACAAACTGCATACCCTTTTAACCCTACTGGTCCCAATGCCCCAGATACAATAACTGTTTCAGTTACTATTGGTCCTGCAGTTCCCTTCTATAAACATGAGTCATCAGGAACCACAATGCGTGCTTTGATGGTTCCTACTGCAGTAAATACATCAACCTCTGCTCCTGTTGTTCCCCAATGGGGGGAACGGGAAGAACTCATCTAGTTCCAAATCAGGTGATTTCACCTTATGTTGCCCCTGACACATGGACAATGAATCAGACAGCACTCACCGTTGTAGGAGAACGCACTTAGAAGTCACAAAATTCTTAACTGTCCCTTTTGCAATTCACCTCAGTATATTTCAAGCAGCCCTGAGAAGGCATAGTGTTAATTCACAGGGGTTAGGTGATCAGATTAGGTTTTTAAATGGGTCCCCACAAGCAGGAGAAGGTTCAAGATTAATCAAAGTACACAGGCCCTCAGTATGACCCTGGCAGTCGGAGTGTAGAGGATTTGCCGCTGGCAACCCTCCACATCTCCACTCATACCACCATGGCGGTATGAACCGCTGGGCCGGAAATATTCATCTCCGACCCGGCAGGCCACAAATTACCTCTGGCGGTATTATGAGCCAGCCTACCGCCATGGTTTCCGCAGCAGTAGCACCGCCACAAAAACCATGGTGGTAGGGCTACCGGTGACAGGGAATTTCCCCCCATCAAGCACCTGACCCCCATACCCCTCCTACAGTCACAGCACCCTCAAATCCCCACTCACATAGTGCCCCCACCCTCTACCCCTCTACTTACATGATGCCCCAACCCTCGACTCCCCTCCCCGCATACATGCACACAGACACCCACACGCACCACGTGCACACCTATACTTCCATACACGCATCCACTCACACATACTCAAACTCATCCATATACGCATCCACTCACACTCATCCATACATGTATCCACTCACACATACTCACACTCATCCATTCATGCATACCCACAAACATCCAAACATGCATACACACTGACATGCAGACACGCACTCACTTCAACATTCATACATGCATTCACTCACACGCATACAACAATGCATACACCACAACACTCACAGTCGCATACACACATGCACACACACATTCATACACACACGCACACAACACACACTCACACACAACACCCCCCTAACCTCCCACGCCCTCCCATGTTGGACGTCCAACCTACCTTGCCTGGCGAGGAGGCTGTCCGGCAAGGAACGGGAAGGGGCGCTGCCACTGCCGGCAGTGCCCCGCCAGCAGGACACCGCCAGGCCAAACTAATGGTCTTAATAGGGCTGGTGGCGTCCTACTGGCGGTGCGGTGCAGGTGGTAGCAACGCCAGAGCACCACCGCCTGCCAGCATGGCTACTGCCGGATATCCGACCACATTTTGGTGAAAATCCAGCAGTATCCATAATACAGCGGATGTATGTTCGCCTCTGCTGCAGTATGTTGGTGGCAGTAGGCACCGTGGATTGGAAAAATACCGCCAATGCCATAATGAGGGCCACAGTCTCCTGGAACGTAGAATATAGTGGATGTGGCTCGGAAACCTTCATCTTTCTTGATTAGATACCTATCAAGAGGTTGAGCTTGTGTTCATATGCAAAGATGTCACCAAACTTACAGGACATGGATGGAGAGGGCACTTCAAATTTTCTATTGTGAGAAGTGCCTTGAGGAGGTTATGTTCATGTGATGTTCATGTGCCAGGGAGTAGGAGTGATCTCGCATCATTCATAAATTATTTCTCTAAATTGAAAGGGAAGCCAGTGGAATCGTATATCCAAGTTGATAGGCTTGTGAAGATTCCACAAGTATTGTGGGTAGATCTGAATACCTTTTTTGACATTTTGACTTTTTTGATGAGTGACTTGTGGTCAGAGTGTAAAGTAGCTACAAGGTGGCCAGAGAAAGAGCCTCAGACAAATTCAGTATCTCATGCCCCGTAGCCTTTGGTGATGAAAAAGTATCAACAGGTGATTACGATTTTAAGAGGAAAGTTACCTGTGAAAGACATTGATTGTGTTAAGATTGACAGAATGACGCAAGAGTCTGTGCATGCTTTTTATGGGAAATTGCTACAAGTGTTTAAAGAGCATAGTGGTATGGAGAGTCTTGAAGCCAAAGGTTTGGGACATTTTTTGTATCAGTTTGTGACAGGATTGAGACCAGAGATTAGTTTGATGATTCAGCAGCATTTGATTTGTTGGTAGAATAAGTCAGTTGATGAATGCTACGGCTCAGTTATCCCACATTGATGGTGCCTAGGGGGAGGAAGACTGTGTTGAAGCAGATGTACTAATTAGGAGAATTATTAATGATTTAAATGTTGTTACTAATGTGAAAATCCATAGAGAAATTAATCGAAGAAAAATAATCTGCATGTTTGAAAAATTTGCCCTGGGGGTATGATCACCATGTGTACTAAAACAACAGTTGAAGACAATTTGATACAATTACGTGTAGAGGAGGCTAAATGTACTTTCCCAGGACTTGAAGAATAGAGGCACTGACTGGAGAGCCATATGCAACAATTTTGATACCTGAAGGACCGGATGATAAAAGCATTGCAAGAAGAACCAATCCGTTTCGTGTAATTTGAAGTTTATGAAAATTAATAGATTTGAAAAACAAAAACTGTAGGTTAAAGTCATATCTGCTGACTGACTGACCAATTAGCAATTAAGGGGATGGAATAGGAGACCCTAATAAAAAGTCATGACAAGGGGCTTAGAATTCAGAATTCAGGGAGAATTGCGGGGAGAAATTGATGACGTCAGGAGACGCTGTCTGAGGTGCTGAGATAGGGCTCATACTCTGTGAGCCTGATCCGTAGCTGACTAATTGATGAGCTGAAGACGAAGACTGACTTGTTGCTGATCCATCCTGGATAGGTAGCTATAATAATGTGACTGACAATTTTGTTATTTTTCTCCTAGGTACCAACTGCGCTGTTTATAGAGATTCACACTTTAGTAGATTTTTCCAAATTAATGTTTTGCTCTAAATTGTTTCCGCATGAAGACCCCCATGCTAATGCTAATCTTGGATAGGTAGGCTGTTAGGGGTGACGTTGACGGGGACAAATGACTGACGAGCCTAATTGTTGAATTACATTATTAATGCTGATTTTCAGAGTTTATGGTGTTGCTTTGTCGCATATGTTTCCGTTAAGAGATACTGGCCCTCATTACAACATTGGCGTTAAATGCCGCTTACCGCAGTGCGAAAGACTGCCAACACACCGCTGCGGCCGCGGAAATCCGCTACAGCTATTACGACCCACAGGCCGGAATCTGGCAAAATCTAGACACCCACACAAGTCCACCACACCAAAGGTCAGTGATAAACTGGTGATAACAAAACCTCCACCATCACGCCAACAGGAATACGCCCACACTATCACGAATCCACGTGGTGGTCTTTCAACCGCGGTATTCCATTGGCGGTACACACTGCCGCGCTCAAAATACACACACATTTACAAAACACAACCACATTGGACAAATCGAAATACACACACCTGATACACATACACACAGCACACCCACACACTCAATACAATATAAAACACACACCCACACCACCCACAAACCCCTATGACAAAAATTGAGAACGAAGCACAGAGAGAGACACCACCATCAACAAACTAGCATCCCCAGGCACACAACACCATCACTCACACAACATCCACACACCTCACACAACACACACCAACACATTCCCTCACACATCACAACACACACCACCTCACACATCACCCACATCACACCATGGCACCGCAAAGACACCCCAGGTTCTCTGAGGAGGAGCTCAGGGTCATGGTGGAGGAAATCGTCTGGGTAGAGCCACAGCTATTCGTATCACAGGTGCAGCACACCTCCATTGCTAGGAAGATGGAGCTATGTCGCAGAATCGTAGACAGGGTCAACGCAGTGGGACAGCACCCAAGAACACGGGATGACATCAGGAAGAGGTGGAACGACCTAGGGGGGAAGGTGCGTTCCGTGGTCTCAAGACACCAGATTGCAGTTCAGAGGACTGGCGGCAGATCTTCACTTCCTCCCCCACAACTAACAACACGGGAGGAGCAGGAATTGGCTATACTGCATCCTGAGGGCCTCGCAGGAGTAGCAGGAGGAATGGACTCTGGTAAGTCAAATCTTAACTATTACATCCCCCACCCTAACTGCATGCTATCACATACCCCCACCCTCACCCCCATCACTCCAACACCTCACATATGTCCCACTATCACAAACCACCCATCCCAACACCAAGCCCGGCATGCAATACCAAAGCATGGACACCCAGCACCAAAGCATGTCCACTACCGATACCCACACAAATCCCCAAACCAAATATCACACAAGGTCCGAGACAAGAATGTAAGCACTGGGGAACAGGGTCACCCACCCATTGCACACGATGGCACACACAGATGCAATAATCATGCCTTTACACCCCTGCAGGACCCCTACCCAACGTCTCCGGACAGGAGGTTCCAGACATGTCCCCTCCCCCCCCCACAGAAGAGGCCCAGAGTGCCCCACACACTGGCACATGCCACTACAGAGCCTCCCCCTCAGGAAACACTAGCACAGCACCCACCCAGCGCGCCCATACCTCTGTCCCCAGGACACGTCAAGCAGCAGTGTGTCCACCACTACAGGGAACCCAGGCAAACCCAAGAACATCAGGGACCTGGGGGCAGTGGCAGTGGGCAAACAGTTCAGGGGACAGAGGAACAGGAAAACAGGGGAACTGGGAGGACTGCTGTGCAACAGGTGGAGGACAGACCCAGGGAACCCACTCTCCACGAGGCCCTCTCCAACATCATGGGAGCGTACTATCATTCACAGGAGACAATGGCAACGGTACTGGTCAAGTTTCAGGAGACCCAGCGGCTGCAGGAGGAACAGTATTTGGGGATCAGGGAGGAACTCAAGTCCATCAACACCACCCTGGTCACCATTGTAGGGGTGCTGAGGACCTTGTGAACACCAGGAGGGACACTGTGGCACAACAAGGGGCCCCTGACACTAGCCTCGATGATGCACTGCCCACCACCTCCACCGTGCTAGTGGACAGGAGGCACCGCCACAGGACCACGACACCAGCACCCCATCCCCTGCAAATGGAGAACCACCCCGCAAACGGTCCCTGAGATCCAGGACAAAGACAGAGAACAATGCCAAGACCCCTGCCAAGAAATGAGGCCACCTGAATGTCATCCTTCTGTCCCACTTCATCACCCTGTCCATCCTTAAACTGCCCTAGCTCCACTTCCAATGCCCCTTTGGACAATGCACCTGTGAGACAAATGACTGGACTCTGCCATGGATATTTCTCCACCATCACCCCTGACCATTTTCCAACTCCCTCCACTAATTTGCACTTAAATAAACACCCTTGAATCACAAAACAATCTGGAGTCAGTCTGTGCTTTCACAAATGTGTATTTTCTATAACTAAGGAAAATAGCGATGTCCATTGTATTGTCAACATACCTATGTCACACAGCTCTAGTCCATGAGGTAACATAGCAGAGGTCACACAGTGGGACCCACATCTGTGAAATGGAAAGGCAAAGTGACAGGTCAGGGTCCATACACTGGGTGAAAGTGACAGACATGTGATAGGTCTAACAATTGTAGGAGATGTAAGAGGCAGTGATGTCTTCTTACCTGTGTCTCACTAGAAGTATTGCTGGATCACGTTGTTTCTGTTGTCGATATCCTCTTCTTCTGCCTCCTCTTCTTCACTGTCCACAGACTCCACAGCTGCCTCAAGACCTCCTTCTGGACCATCCTCCTACTGAAAAGGCACCTGTCGTCGCAAAGCCAGGTTGTGCAGCATACAGCAGGCCACGATGATCTGGCACACCTTCTTTGGTGAGTAGTAGAGAGAACCACCTGTCATATGGAGGCACCGGAACCTGGCCTTCAGGAGGCTCAAGGTCCTTTCGATCACTCTCCTAGTTCACCCATGTGCCTCATTGTAGCATTCCTCTGCCCTTGTCCTGGGATTTCTCACTGGGGTCAGTAGCCATAACAGGTTGGGGCACCCAGAGTCACCTGCAAATGTTGAGGAACAACTGTTAGACACACACTAACCCTTTGGGACCACCCCAGACCCAGACAACTATTCACAGGGTATAGGGTCCTTGTCCTCACCTATTAGCCACACACGGTGCCTCTGGAGTTGCCCCATCACATCAGGGATGCTGCTATTCCTCAAAATGTAAGCGTCATGCACTGAGCCTGGAAACTTGGCGTTCACATGGCAGATGTACTGGTTGGCCAAACACACCATGTGCACATTCATTGAATGGTAGCTCCTCCTGTTTCTGTACACCTGTTCACTCCTGCGGGGGGTACTAAGGCCACATGTGTCCCATCAATAGCACCTATGATGTTGGGGATATGTCCCAGGGCATAGAAGTCACCTTTCACTGTGGACAAATCCTCCACCTGAGGGAAAACGATGTAGCTGTGCATGTGTTTCAGCAGGGCAGACAACACTCTGGACAACACATTTGAGAACATAGGCTGGGACATCCCCTTCAATGGCCACTGTTGTTTGAAAAGACCCACTTGCCAGGAAATGGAGTACTGACAGGACCTGCACTAGAGGGGGGATTCCTGTGGGATGGCGGATAGCTGAAATCAGGTCTGGCTCCAACTGGGCACACAGTTCCTGGATTGTGGCACGATCAAGTCTGTAAGTGATAATGATGTGTGTTTCTTCCATTGTCGACAGGTCCACCAGCGGTCTGTACACCGGAGGATGCCGCCATCTCCTCACCTGCCCCAGCGGACGTGCCCTATGGACGAGAACAGCGAGCACAGAGTCAGCCAACACTGAGGTAGTAAAAAAAGAATTTATTGCACACATTTGTCAATCCGCTATGTGCCTGTCACTGTGTGTATGCAAGGCCTAGATATGTGTGACGCATTTAAAAATAATGTCATGTGGCCCCCTGAAATGGAGTCTGCCTGACCTGTAATGTGGGACAAGGGGAAATGAGGTAACGGCGCTGGCGTTGTACACCGTCACGGTAGGCGGTCGAAAACCGCGGCGCAACCCTGCATTGGTTAACATTGGGCCCTATGGGTCCCAGGAGCCTATGACGATGTACGCCGGCGGTGACGGTACGCACCGTCGCGGACGTGACAGCCATTTTCTCTCTGTTCACTCACTTGATACCTGACCTTCGACAGGAGAGGACCTACACTGCAAGTGCTGCTGTGACCTCAGTCTGGAAGCGACGATGGCTCATGTGCCTGGGGAAAGGGCCCCTGCCTTTACTTCAGAGGAGTTGGAGAAGTTAGTGGATGGGGTCCTCCCCCAGTACACACTACTCTACGGTCCTCCAGACAAACAGGTGAGTACACTGTGAGCATGCTGTATGGGCAATGACTGTTTTGAGTGGTGTGGATGGAAGATACAGTGGGGGGAACTGGAGGCCTGCATGAGCGGATGGTGAGTGTATGTGCGTCAGGGCAAGGGTGGGGACGTGGGCCAATGACTGTGACGGTCCAGACGGTTAAAGATCATCCTTTTCCCCTGTACTATTCCTCTAGGTCAGCGCCCACCAAAAGAAGGATATCTGGCCAAGGACGTCCGGACCCTGGGGGTCCACCACAGATGGAGCACCCACTGCCGGAAAAGATGGGAGGACATTCGCCACTGGAGCAAGAAGACGGCGGAGGCCCAGCTGGGGATGGCCTCCCAACGTAGGAGGGGTGCCCGTCGCACCATGACCCCCCACCATGATGTTCCGGATCCTGGCGGTGGCGTATCCGGAGTTGGATGGGTGGTTGAGGGCATCACAGCAGCCACAAGGGGGTGAGTACACTCTCATTCAGCTGACTCTGCGCGCATTACGAGGTGTCTCCTGTGGGTTCCCCTAGGCCAGGGCGAACTTGGCAAGCAAGGTCCCTTCGTGAGGCAGGCTATGTGGCACCCCAACCCCACCAGTGGTAAGAGCCATCTACACCTAGTCAGGCTCCTGTGACTTCCATGTGTGCAGCAATCGGGCATAGGCCTTGTACCCCATGTCCCTGGGATTAATTAGGGAACTCTAAGTGCATGGCGTAGTGCAGAGGGCTGCTGTGTCTGTAGTGTCCGCCAACGGTAGCGGTATTGCATGCACTCAACATGTCTTTCTCCCCCCCCCCTTTTTGTGGTCTCCCTGTTCTTGTGTGCATTAGCATCATCAGGCGGAGGAGCAGTGCCACCGGAGCAGGAGGGAGCTGCATCCCACATGGCCCTGGAGGGCGAGACAATGGAGTCTGAAGTCACCCGTGGGACGGAGGGCGAGGGGGGCTCCACGGCGGGAACAGGAGCAGAGACCAGCGACACCGACTCCTCCTCTGATGGGAGCTCCCTTGCGGTGGCGGGCCCCTCTGTGCCCAACGCATCTACAGATACAGCCACCACCCCCCCTACCAGCACCGCCCTCCCAGCAGCCCCTCAGCATGTGTCCCGTAGCCGCTCACCCAGGAGGGTGGGCATCTCCTTTGCCCCAGGCACCTCAGTGAGGAGGCTTTTGACCTCCTGAGATCACTCACTGTTGGGCAGTCTACCATTCTGAATGCCATCCAGGGTGTAGAGAGGCAGTTGCAACAAACAAATGCATACCTGGAGGGCATTTATTCCGGCCAGGCAGCCCAACAGCGAGCATTTCAGGATCTGGCCTCAGCACTGATGGCAGCCATTGTCCCTGTGTCCAGCCTCCCCCCTCCAACCTCCTCCACCCAGACCCAATCCCCTGTACCTCAGCCTATCCCAAGCACACCATCAGACCAGCATGCACACACCTCAACACACAAGGGTGGCTCAGGCAAACATAAGCACCACTCATCCCACAGGCTCTCACACAAGCACCATACCCATGCAGACATACCTACATCCACTGCCTCCACTGTGTCCCCCTCCTCCACGTCTCCCTCCTCCCTCACTGTCTCGTCTCCAACTCACACCTGCATGCACTACATCATCAGCCACTACCTCCATCCCCAGCACGCCCATCACCACACACCGCTCACGTGCACTCACCACCCCCACTACCATTCACACATCCCCTGTGTCCTCTCCCAGTGTGTCTGTGAGCCCTCCTCCCAAAGTACACAAACGCAGTCACACACCCACCCAACAGCCATCCACCTCACAACAGCCTCCAGCCCATGCACCTTCACCCAAGGTCAGCAAACATCCACTACCTCTTCCTCCACTCCCAAACCCCCTCCATGTACCCGTCCCAGTGTATCTAAAAAGCTTTTCCTATCAAATGTTGACCTCTTCCCTACACCTCCCCCCGTCCATCCCATAGGGCCAGCCTTTCCAGGTCCCAACCCAGCACCTCAGCCACCACATCACCGGGCAGAGTGGTGCCAGCAATAGTGGGATTTTGGAGTGCGCCAAGCAACAGGGCTGCCAGTGTTCCAAGGAGCGAGGGCAAGGACATTCCCCCACCTCCAAAACAGAAAAAGTTGCCCACATCCCGGAGGGAGAAGGCGAAAACACCTGCCACCGAGGGCTCAGGCAAAACAAAAGTGGAAAGTGGGAAGACAGCTGCGCCACCATCCATGGTGGGGAACGGCCAAAAAATCAAAGGCAGGTCCACGTCGACGCCAACCTGCACGGCGGACAAGACCGGCACCGCCACCTGCACCACCGCCACAGACACCGCCGCCAGCACTGCAGACACTGAGCCCTTCACCAGCACCGCAGACACTGAGCCCTTCACCAGCACCGCAGTCAGTGAGGCCCCCACCAGCACCGCCGCCACAAAGACCACCGCCAGCACCGTTTCCACTGAGCCCGCCGCCAGCACCGATGCCACAGAGCCCACCGCCAGCACCGATGCCACAGAGCCCGCCGCCTGCACTGCTGCCACAGAGCCCGCCACCTGCACCGCTGCCACAGAGCCCGCCGCCTGCACCGCTGCCACAGAGCCCGCCACCAGCACCGATGCCACAGAGTCTGCCGCAATCACCACCGCTACTGACACAGCCGCTACTGACACCGCTGCCAGCACCACCAGTGGCCCCGCGACATCCTGAGCCAGTGGCACCACCACAGACATGGCTGCCATCCCCAGTGGTCAGTCGTACAAGGCTGGTGGTCAGTTCCAGGAGCCTGGCCAGCTTGCATGTTGCACCACGGTCAGTGGAGTGTCACGTCCACTACCTCAGTCCTTGGCAGGATGAAGCACTCTGGGCACAAAGCCCCCTCCAGAACCAGTGGAGAAAGGCATCCACTACCTCAGTCCTTGGCAGGATGAAGCACTCTGGGCACAAAGCCCCGTCCAGAACCAGTGGAAAAAGGCATCCACTACCTCAGTCCTTGGCAGGATGAAGCACTCTGGGCATAAATCCCCCTCCAGAACCAGTGGAGTATCACATCCACTACCTCAGTCCTTGGCAGGATGAAGCACTCTGGGCACAAAGCTCCCTCCAGAACCAGTGGAGAAAGGCATCCACTACCTCAGTCCTTGGCAGGGTGAAGCACTCTGGGCACAAAGCCCCCTCCAGAACCAGTGGAGAAATGCATCCACTACCTCAGTCCTTGGCAGGATGAAGCACTCTGGGCACAAAGCCCCCTCCAGAACCAGTGGAGTATCACATCCACTACCTCAGACCTTGGCAGGATAAAGCACTCTGGGCACAAAGTCCCCTCCAGAACCAGTGGAGAAAGCCCATGCATTTTGGGCCCAGTGGTCCACGGACTTTGAATGGTGCACTATCCGGACTTGTATAGTTGGTGTACATAATTGTTTATACTGTATTTAAAGTTTTGACTAATGGATTTTTATTGATTACAATTGTTACAATCATTTCCTTTTGTCATTGCGTTCTTCCAGGGGGGATGGGGGGTGTAAATCTATTGTTGCAGCATGTATTGGTGTGTGTGTTGTTGTGGGTGAGGGTGCGGGTGGGGGTGTTGCATGTGTGTGTCACTCTCTTTTCCCTCCCCCTCCCCTGTGTTGTAGGTGCAGTACTCACCGTGGTCGTCGCCGCTGTCGTTCGTGCTCCTGGTAGAGGAGTGGGGAAACTATTGCAGGGAGGATTTGGAGTTCTGGCTCCATGGAGTCCTGGTTCCTAGTGGGTTGTGTAGAGGTGAGTGTTTCCCCTTCCAAGTCCTGTTTCCGCCGTGTTTTTGTTCGCATTGAATCCGCCCCGGAAAAGGTGGTGGATTGGCATCTCAGAGTGTGGTTGGTACATTGTCTTCCGCCTTTCTGTTGGCGGTGACCGCCATGCTGTTTGTTTGTACCGCCGTGGCGGTCGGAGTGTTAAAGTGGCTGTCTATGTTGGCGGTTTCCGCCATGGTCATAATTCCCTTTTTTTTACCGCCGGCCTGTTGGCGGTCTTACCGCCGCTTTAACACCGACCGCCAGGGTTGCAATGAGGGCCAATGTCTTTTAACTGATGAATTATTAAAGAGTTGATTTTAATAAAGTTTGAACTAACAGATGATTTATAATTGTAAGCAATAGGGAAATAAAACTTGTTAACCCTCTAATGAGTAGTGGCAATTTTTGATGGCTTAATGTTGTGTTTTCATATAGATTTTTTTCCTGATTATTGATGTTAGTTATTGATTCAATGGTCACTGCATGACTAGGATACTCCATGCAATTCAAAAGATTAATTGACCTATATGCTTCCCCTTGTAAGTTTACTTACTAAGGACCAGGCACCCTAGCAGTTTTTGGTAGCAGCTTGATAGTTAGTTTCCTTGGGGAACTAGTTATGTGGTGATAATTGGTTATGGTGATAGTTTAAGTTAGAATTAGTTGTTCATATTTTATGAGGTTTGAATTTTGTTTTTCTAAAATGGCAATTGTAGCAAAGATGATGTCCCCTTAAGCCCAGAAATGACTTTCCCAGATCCTGGATCCTGTTAGTGGAGTTGGGTGTGTTCTCGGGTTGTTGTGAGATAGTGTGGAAGTGGTAGGTTGCGCTTGCACAAGCTTAAGCAAACCGCAGGTTAATTGTGATGTATGTGAGGTAAGTAGGGAGTCTGAGTACTCGAGTTGAGGTTAGAAGCAGTGTGAGTACTCCGTAGTATGAGTAGGGAAGTCGTCGAACTTCACATGCGTGTGGCGCATTGTGTTAACCAATTATCCACGTCGTTGTCGGTGATGTACGGACCCTGCGTGGTCTAAGACTCCAGAGTATATTGACAAGAGTAGGAGACACTTGGGTATATATTGTAATCTGTATGGGTTAGTAGGTTGATCGGGCGTGGTCAACAAGTCAGCGTGAGTGATAACTGAGTAAAAGAAATTTCGACAGAGATTTGGCAAGTTCTATGTGCACCAGGACAGACCCATTGACCATTTGAGAGTAAAGTTCGTGGGTCGAATTTTGCTTGGGAATGTGGGAGACTGAGAAAGAGGCATAGCTACATGAGCGAAAGAGCCATCAGTGAAAATCCGTAAGGTCTCTGAAGCGACTGTGTCCCTTCCTGTAGTAACCCAGCAGGTTTGTTTTACTTATTGGTTTTTGGTAAGTGCTCGCAAATAATTTGCATTAGTTGTGTGAGAAAGACTTTGTCAGCTGCTGTGTGTGAGTGTGACATCAGAGTGTGCCGCGCTGGGATAGCTTGGTTAGTGAGAAGAGACGTGAGCAGATTTGCAGCCGTCTGCAAGAGGCAATTGGTTGAGTAAGCGGGTGAAGGGAATCTTGGGAGTAAAAGTAATTTCATTATTGAATCGAAATAAACAAAACAGACAAAATTAAGTTTTTCAAGGCATTCAGAAGTGCGATGAAAGGTGATTCTTACATTAAGGCGTCAGTTGGGGAGACGACCCCACCGCAAAATTCTCCTGCTTACATTGTGATGGAAGAGCGAGGTGTAGCACCGTGTCCTTGGTTGAAGCAATGGTGTAAACTAACTAAAAAGCAAGATCCTTAGTATTTCCAGAGCATGAGACGTTTAATTTAAGAATTCTGGACCAGTTGTGAATGGCATTATATGAGATGAAGCCGTTACCGAGACCAGCACAGTTTGAGGCTCTAGCGGTGTGAGAACTGGTCGCTAGACAGCAACAAGAAATGAAGTTTAAGAGGAGAATGAAGCGTGTAGAGAAATCTTTAGCTGAAGCTAGATGGGATTGGGAACAGAAGAGATGGAGAGCAGAGACACTACAGTGTGCTAAATTGTTTCCTGCCATTACGGAGGAGGATGAGGCAGAGAAGGAGGATGGTGTTAAACAGGATGAAAGCGCAGGGAAAAATGAAAAGAGAAAGTCTTATGTTGATGATGAAGATACTGATGTTGAGGATCTCATTACGCAGCTGTTAAGAGATCGATCTCCACCTTTAATGACCTAATCAGGGTGTCCAGGCACTAGTGCCACTACCGCTGCTCCAGCACAAGCACAGGGAGCTGAGGGAGCAGTACAGGCAGAAGGCGGACAATTACCAGGGGTAGTACAGAGTACACCTAATGCAGGAACTACTACTGTGGTTCAAGCGCAGATGCATCCACCTATGGTACAGAGAATTTATCCAGATGTACCAGTTCTTGAGACAGTCTCGAATATAATGGTGCCGAGGGAACAAGTGCTTCCAAAGCCAATGCTAGTTCAGACAGAACCGACGCCAATGTTATTGCCTTCAGCACAGGTGCAGGGTTTCCCGAAGTTTACACCAATGACAGGCACACAATCAGATACTACACCAGTCGTGAACCAGGCAATGGGGGTAACATTCCCACAGGGTGCAAGTGTTAGAGCAGCTCCAGATGCAATATCGCTACCAATTACTGTTGGTCCAACGGTACCCTTATTTGCGCAGAAGAAATCAGATGCAGGAGAACACTTGTAGCGCTTCCAGATGCAGTGAACTGCCTGAATGCGAATCAGAGTTTGAACCTTTTGACACCGCAAGCTTCGGGTGCAGTGGTGCAACAGTTACCAGTGCCAAATGTGAGTAACATTTCATTACAGGGATTGTCAGCTCAGCAGTTGAGTGAATGGTTAGACAGTCTGAACACTCCTCAAAATGCACCTAAGGGTCAGGATTAAATAAATTGTGTAAGGTTAAATATAGAAGCAACTGAGTTAGTTGAGGGAGCAATGGGTGTGAACAGGTTAGAGTCCTACACTGAAGAAGAGCTGAGGT
This sequence comes from Pleurodeles waltl, assembly GCF_031143425.1. NCBI lineage: Eukaryota > Metazoa > Chordata > Amphibia > Caudata > Salamandridae > Pleurodeles > Pleurodeles waltl. The sequence goes on along the minus strand of NC_090448.1, from coordinate 414,566,628 downwards.
ATTTGTGCCCAAAGATTACAAAAGAAGTGAGTAAAATACATCAGAAATTGGCAGAGCTAGCAGAGAAACATGACATCACGATTGAGAGAACAAAGCATTTGAAACACAGTTACAGATTAGATTTTGAGGCAAAGGATTTTGGACACATGAAATCATCAGGAATGAAGGCTCACTTGAGAGAATTGCCGCAGAGTGCTCAGATCTGGGGAACATTAGAAATGTGGGAAGGTAGATGGGCAAAGAAGAAGGATAAGCAAAAGCGAGATTCACATGAGGGTCTGAAGATGTTCAGAAAGAAAGGCAATCAGTAAAAATGCTTCCGATGAGAGAGATTCCAGGGGGGCAGTTTGTTCATGTCCCATGGCACAGGAGTGATAAATTGTCATTTACAAATGATTACTCAAAATTGAGAAAGAAGCTGGGCGAGTGGTAACAGCAAATAGAAAGATTTGTGAAACTTTCTAAATGACTGTGGGAAGACTTGAACACACTATTGGAGATAGTTGTACCAGCTGACCTATGGGTGGAGTGTAAGAGAGCAGTAGACTGGCCAACAAGTGAACCAGAAAGGGATAAGGTCACGGGTGCACCTTCACCTGAGGTAATGAAAAATTATGATAAGGTGATCGAGTTATTGAAGACAAGAATTTCTTCCAAAAATATTGATTGGCAGAGGATTGGCAGAATGGTCCAAGAGTCTAAAGAGTCAATGCATACCTATTATGAAAGATTGTTAAAAGCATTCAAGGAGTACAGTGGCAAGGAGGCAATTGAGCCGAAAGACATGTTGCATTTTGTGTTCAGGTTCGTCGAAGGTTTGAGACCAAAAGTAGGGCAGATGATTAAGAGTAATTTGATTTGCTGGCAGGCAAAACTGATTGATGAGATATTGCAGTATGCAAAATATTGTAGTGATGAGATTGAATTAAAACAGAAAAAGTTGAAGGAGAAAGCGATGATGATGCAAATAAAGGCAGCTCAAACAGGAGTGCAGGGAGCCATAGTACCGCCTATGCCGCTGCAGCAGAGAGCTGTTATGTTTTAGCCTCAAGTGAGAGGTAGAGGACGTGGAATTGACATGATGCGTAGTCCAGAGTTAGGGACTGTAGGAGTTCAGAATGACATGCAGGGGATGAAAAAGATGTTGTTGTGTCATTTGTGCGGAAACATGGGACACTGGAAGCGGGAGTGTCCGTTGATGGACAGGATGGTGTTGTTCAGCAAGGTGATGTCAGTACATTTCAAACTGTGAAAGTCCCAAGAATGAAAGGATTTATTCCTAACGTTCAGAATCAAGGACAGAATTTCTTAACGGTGCAGCAAATGCAGGTGCCACACACAATTAAACCAATTACAACCAATACAGCTGCAGGTCCCCGTGGAACCTAGACAGCAAATGCAGATACCTCAAGCCCTGATGGAGCAGCAACAGGTGATGCTTACTCAGCAGGTCACAGGTCAGAGACAAGACTGTAGTAATAACACAGTGCATCAATTTCCATTTGATAGTGAGGATGAAATAAATGAAGAATGGATGAGTGATAGTTCGGATGAAGGAGCTTGTATGCTTGCAGCTTGCTTAGGAGTAGACCAGAGAGGACCTTTCGTGAAGGGAAATGTAATGGGATACAAGGTCTCATTCTTAGTGGATACAGGAGCTACACACTCTACAGTGAGAAGTATAGAAGTCCCGAATTTACCTCTTTCAGGCAGGACAGTTCAAGTTGTGGGAGTAGAAAATAGACAGTTGACAAACCCAATCACAGAACCAGTGCAGGTTAAAATTGGAAATTACCAAGGACTGCATAGGTTTGTGGTGTGCGATTCAAGTCCCGTATCCCTATTGGGAAGAGACTTAGGTGGTCATTACAACCCTGGCGGACGGTGTTAAATCAACGGTAAGACCGCCAACAGGCCGGCGGTAAACATTTTGCAATTACGACTGTGGCGGAAACCGCCAACAAAGACAGCCACTTTAACACTCCGTCCGCCACGGCGGTACAAACAAACAGCGCAGCAGTCACCGCCAACAGACAGGCGGGAGACATTGTACCGCCCACACTATTATGACAGGCCAATCCGCCACCTTTTCCGGGGCGGATTCACCGCGGATAAAAACACAGCGGAAACAGGCGTTTCGAAGGGAAAACGCTCACCTCTACACACTCCACGAGGAAGGAGGGCACCATGAAGCCGGAACTTCATATTCTCCCAGCGCTAGTCTTCCTGCTCTTCTACGAGGAGCACCAATGCCGGCGGCGAAGACCACGGTGAGTACTGCACCTACGACATAGGGGAGGGGGAGGCAAAAAACAGGGACAAACACACTCAGCACCCCCACCCGACCCTCACCCACTACAACACACACACCAATGCTTATCTATACATTATAGTAACACCCCCCAATCCCCCCGGAAGAATGCAAAGACAAAAGGAAATTAGTGTATTTATTGTAATATATCAAAATTCAGTAAGCAAAAATATACATATATATATATATATACAATATGAACAAAATATACACCACGATTAGTAGTGCAGGTTTTGCATCATTCATAGTCCGTGGACTACTGGGCCCAAAATGCATGGGCAAGGCCCACACAAGATACCCGAACATGACAGAGAGAACACTGCTGGGGCATCAGATAGAAATACAACAGGCACCTCAGGGGGAAGGGAAGGGGGGGCACCTCAGCCGGATGAGTGCACAATGCCAGATCCATGAGGGGGGCTCCATGCCCATTGATGTATCCTGGGGAGTGCAAAGCCACAGTCTCTCAAGTCTATACAGTGGTTGGTTTGCCCACTGTACCATCCTGGGGAGTGCAAAGCCACAGTCTCTCAAGTCTCTACAGTGGGTGGGTTGCCCACTGTACCATCCTGGGGAGTGCAAAGCCACAGTCTCTCAAGTCTCTACAGTGGTTGGTTTGCCCACTGTACCATCCTAGGGAGTGCAAAGCCACAGGCTCTCAAATCTCTACAGTGGTTGGTTTGCCCACAGTACCATCCTGGGGAGTGCAAAGCCACAGTCTCTCAAGTCTCTACAGTGGGTGGTTTGCCCACTGTACCATCCTGGGGAGTGCAAAGCCACAGTCTCTCAAGTCGATGCATGTCTCCACTGGTTCTGGATGGGGACTGGTGCCCAGAGTGCTTCATCCTGTGCAGGACAGACGGAGTGGATGCATGTCTTCACTGGTTCTGGAGGGGGACTGGTGCCCAGAGTGCTTCATCCTGCCAAGGACAGAGGTAGTGGATGCATGTCTCCACTGGTTCTGGAGGGGGACTGGTGCCCAGAGTGCTTCATCCTGTGCTGGACAGACGGAGTGGATGCATGTCTCCACTGGTTCTAGAGGGGGACTGGTGCCCAGAGTGCAGCACTCACCCCTTCACGGTCCCAGTTGCGTCACTGCCCCTGCCGCAAATGGGCTAGCGGTGTTTTCCATGGCGGTCTTTGCCCTGTTCAGCGGTGCTTGCCCTGTTCAGCGGTGCTTGCCATGGCGGTCTTTGCCCTGTTTAGCCGTGCTTGCCCTGTTCAGCAGTGCTTGCCATGGCGGTCTTTACCCTGTTCAGCGGTCTTTGTCCTGCTCAGCGGTGTTTGCCCTGTTCAGCAGTGCTTGCCATGGCGGTCTTTGCCCTGTTCAGCGGTCTTTGCCCTGTTCAGCGGTGCTTGCCCTGTTCAGCGGTGCTTGCCATGGCGGTCTTTGCCCTGTTCATCGGTCTTTGCCCTGTTCATCGGTCCTTGCCCTGTTCAGCAGTGCTTGCCATGGCGGTCTTTGCCCTGTTCAGCGGTCTTTGCCCTGTTCAGCGGTGCTTGCCCTGTTCAGCGGTGCTTGCCATGACGGTCTTTACCCTGTTCAGCGGTCTTTGCCCTGTTCAGCGGTCCTTGGCCTGTTCAGCGGTGCTTGAGTTGCCAGTTTCTGACCTGTTAAGCGGTCTTTGCCCTGTTCAGCGGTCCTTGCCATGGCGGTCCGTCATTGCCCAGCTGGGCAGTGGCTGGCGGTCCTTCATGGGTCAGCTGGGCTGTGGCTTGCGGGGCCCTCCTCGGCAGTGAAGATGGGGCTGGCAGTGGCCTCTTCCTGGGCAGTGACGATGGGGCTGGTGGTGGCCTCTTCCTGGGCAGTGATGATGGGGCTGGCGGTGGCCTCTTCCTGGGCAGTGACGATGGGGCTGGCGGTGGCCTCCTGGGCAGTGACGATGGGGCTGGCGGTGGCCTCCTGTGCAGTGACGATGGGGCTGGCGGTGGCCTCTTCCTGGGCAGTGACAATGGGGCTGGCGGTGGCCTCCTGGGCAGTGACGATGGGGCTGGCGGTGGCCTCTTCCTGGGCAGTGACGATGGGGCTGGCGGTGGCCTCCTGGGCAGTGACGATGGGGCTGGCGGTGGCCTCCTGGCCAGCGGGGATGATGGCGGTCTTCTCCGCCGTGCTGCTCCTCCCAGACTTTGGAGGTTTCTTCTGCCCCTTCCCCACCTTGGGAGGAGTCACAGCTTAGTCCACACTCCCCCCGGGACCCCTGTGAGCGGCTTGGCTGGCTGGAGTCTTCCCCCTCTCCTGCCGGGCACTGTCCAACTTCTGGTGCTTCACGGGGGCAGGACTGGCTGTGCTGTGGCTCCGTGCCACACTGGCTGCCCTGGTGGCCGGTGCACTCCACATACCTGTAACAACAGGCACCACTGGTCCCGGCGTTGTTTTGGCTGAGGTGCTAGTACGGGACCTATGAGTTGGATGGGGGGGGTGGTGGGAAATAGGTTAAGGGGGGACAGGAAAAGTTGTTTGGACACACTGGGACGGGTAGCTGGAGGGGGTTTGTGAGTGGAGGAAGAGGTAGTGGTTGTAGGAGGTGTAACTTTTGTGGATTTGGGTGCAGGTGCATGCGCTGGAGGCTGTCGTGAGGTGGATGGCTGTTGGGTGGGTGTGTGCCTGCGTTTGTGTATCTTCGGAGGGGGCGTCACAGACACACTGGGAGAGGACACAGGGGACGTGTAAATGGTAGTGGGGTGGTGAGTGCACGTGAGCGGGGTGTGGTGGTGGGTGTGCTGGTGCGGGACGTAGTGGCTGTAGTGGTAGTGCATGCAGGTGTGAGTGTAGACGAGACTGGGAGGGAGGAGGGAGACGAGGAGGAGGGGGACACAGTGGAGGCAGTGGATGTTGGTGTGTCTGTATGTGTGTGATGCTTGCGTGAGTGCCTGTGGGATGTGTGGTGCTTATGTTTGTCTGAGCTTCCTTTGTGTGGTGAGGTGTGTGCAGGCTGGTCGGATGGTGTGCTTGGGATAGGCAGAGGTACAGGGGATTGGGTCTGGGTGGAGGAAGTTGGAGGGGGAGGCTAGACACAGGGACAATGGCTGCCATCAGTGCTGAGGCCAGAGTCTGAACGGTTCGATGAAGGGCAGCCTGACCAGAATGAATGCCCTCCAGGAATGCATTTGTGTGTTGCAACTCCCTTTCTACACCCTGGATGGCATTCAAAATGGTAGACTGCCCAACAGTGAGTGACCTGAGGAGGTCAATGGCCTCCTCACTGAGGGCAGCAGAGGTGACAGGGGCAGGGGCTGCGGTGCCTGGGGCGAAGGTGATGCCCACCCTCCTGGGTGAGCGGGCACAGGGCACACACTGAGGGGCTGCTGGGAGGGCGGTGCTGGTAGGGGGGGTGGCGGGTGTACCTGTTGAAGTGGGGGGCACAGATGTTGCTGCCACCACAAGGGAGCTCCCATTGGAGGACGAGTCCGTGTCGCTGGTTGCAGATCTTGTGACCGCCGTGGTGCTCCCCTCGCCCTCCGTCCCACTGGTGTATTCAGAGTCCGTAGTGTGGGCCTCCATGCCCATGTGGGATGCAGCTCCCTCGTGCTCCGGTGCCACTGTACCTCCGCCTGATGATGCTAATGCACACAAAAAAGGGAGACCACAAAGGGGGGGGGGAACAGAAGAAAGACAGGTTGAGTGCATGGCTTACCGCTACCGTTGGTGGACAATACAGACACAGCAGCCCCCTGCACTACGTCGCGCTGTTGGGCTCTACAGTGCAATTCTTGGGAAATGGCCTACAAGGCTATGGACGACATCTGCAAACATAGCTGACACAGGTGCATGAATAGCTGTACTTGGCAGTCTACAGAGGTGGGGTGGGGGCCCACAGTGCCATGCCTTACGAATGGGCTTAGCCTTTGGAACTCGCCCTGGCCTAGGGTAACCCACAGCCCTCCTCCCCCACCCAGACACCCCACCCAGACACCTTCACTGCGCGCAAAGTCAGCTGAATGATAATGTACTCACCCCCTTGTGTCTGCTGTGATGCCCTCAAGCGCCCATCCAACTGCGGGTAGGCCACCGCCAGGATCCGGAACATCAGGGGGGTCATGGTGCGACGGGCACCCCTCCCACGTTGGGAGGCCATCCCCAGCTGAGCCTCCGCCGTCTTCTTGCTCCAGCGGCGAATGTCCTCCCATCTTTTACGGCAGTGGGTGCTCCGTCTGTGGTGGACCCCCAGGGTCCGGACGTCCTTGGTGATGGCATGCCAAATATCCTTCTTCTGGTGGGCGCTGACCTACATGAAATGTACAGGGGAAGAAGAGAAGTCATTACCAACTGTACCGTCAAAGTGAGTGCCCCAAATCCCTACCCTTGCCATGTGGCACATGCATTCACAGTCTTTCATGCACGCAGAACTCTGCCCCCTTCCTTTTTACAACCAGCCCTCTCCACACAGGCATAGCCCATACAACATGCTCCCTGTGTACTTACCTGTTGGTCTGGAGGACCGTAGAGTAGCGTATACTGGGGGAGGACCCCGTCGACGAGCTTCTCCAACTCCTCTGCAGTGAAGACAGGGGCCCTTTCCCCAGACGCAAGAGCCATTGTCTCTTCCAGACCGAGGTCACAGCAGCACTTGCCTTGTAGGTCCTCTCCTGTCGAAGATCAGGTATCGAGTGATTAAACAGTTAGAAAATGGCGGTCACGTCTGCGGCAGTGCGTAACATCACCGCCGGCGTACATCGTCAGTGGCTCCTGGGACCCACAGGACTTCGACCGCCTACCGTGACGGTGTACAACACCTCCGCAGTTACCTCACATCCCATTGTCCCACTTTACAGGTCAGGCAGCCGCCATTTCAGGGGCCCACATGGCCTAATTTCCAACTGCGTCACACATACCTAGGCCTAGTCTCAGAAAACACATACAGGCCAGATTTTGTGTATGAATGGTGTTCGGTGTAGACTGTGGGTACGTACCTCTGAGTTGTTTGACTCTGTGCTCACTGTTGTCCTTCATAGGCACCGTCCGCTGGGACATGTGAGGAGATGGCGGAATCCTCCGGTGTACCAACCATTGGTGGACCTGTCGACAATGGAGAAAAGAAGTTTGATCATCACCTACAGGTTTGACCGTGCCACAATCCAGGAACTGTGTACCCAGGTAGAGCCTGACCTGATGTCAGCAATCCGCCATCGCACTGGAATCCCCCCTCAAGTGCAGGTGCTATCACCGCTCCATTTCCTTGCAAGTGGGTCTTTTCAAACAACTGTGGCCATGGCATCAGGGATATCCCAGCCTATGTTTTCCAACGTGTTGTCCAGAGTGTTGTCTGCACCGGTTGATACACATGCAGAGCTACATCGTTTTCCCTCAGGTGGAGGACTTGCCTACAGTGAAAGGTGACTTCTATGCCATGGGACATATCCCCAACATCATAGGTGCCATTGATGGGAGACATGTAGCTTTGGTCCCCCCCCCCCACAGGAGTGAACAGGTGTACAGGAACCGGAAGAGTTATCATTCCATGAATGTACAGATGGTATGTTTGGCAGACCAGTACATCTCCCATGTGAATGCCATGTTCCCTGGCTCAGTGCATGACGCCTACATCCTGCAGGATAGCAGCATCCCTTATGTGATGGGTCAACTCCAGAGGCACCGGGTGTGGCTATTAGGAGACTCTGGTTACCCCAACCTGTCATGGCTACTGACCCCAGTGAGGAATCCCAGGGCAGAGGAACGCTACAATGAGGCCCATGGGTGGACTAGGAGGGTGATCGAACGCACCTTCGGCCTCCTGAAGGCCAGGTTTAGGTGCCTCCATATGACAGGTGGATCCCTATTCTACTCACCAAAGAAGGTGTGTCAGATCATCATGGCCTGCTGTATGCTTCACAACTTGGCTTTGCGATGACAGGCGCCTTTTCTGCAGGAGGATGGTCCAGATGGCGGTGTTGTGGCAGCTGTGGAGCCTGTGGACCGTGATGAGGAGGAAGTAGAGGAAGAAGACATTGACAACAGGGACTCAGTCATCCAGCAATATTTCCAGTGAAACACAGGTGAGAATACATTCCTGCCTACTACAAGTACTTTTACACTTCTACCTCTATCCTGTCTGTCGATTTCACCCAGTGTATGGTCACTGAGTTGTCACTGTCCCTTACGGTTTCACAGGTGTGGTTTCCAACATGTGTCATCTGCTTTCATTCCTCATGGACTAGAGCTGTGTGACATAGGTATGTTGACATTACTATTTCCTGGAAAATTTGTCACTGTAATTGCAAATACACTATTTCTAAATCACAGACAGACTCCAGATCTTTTGGTGCTTTAGGTGTGTTTATTTACATACATAATATTGGTGGGGGAAGTTAAATGGTGAGGGTTGATGACGGAGGAGTGTCCATGGCAGAGTTCAGTCTATTTGTCTCATAGGTGCATTGCCCATATGGGATTAGGAAGTGGAGCTGGGGCAGTTCCAATATGGACAGGGTGACAAAGTGGGACAGTGGGTTGACAATCAGGGTGGTCTCATTTCTTGGCGGGGGTCTTGGCATCGTGCTCTGTCTTGTTCCTGGATCTCAGGGACCACTTGCGGGGTGGTTCTCCATCTGCAGGGGGTGGGGTGCTGGTGTGGTGGTCCTGTGGCGGTGCCTCCTGTCCACTAGCGCCGGCGTAGGTAGTGGGCAGTTCATTGTCCATGCTAGTGTCAGGGGCCCCTTGTAGTGCCACAGTGTCCCTCCTGGTGTTGTGTATTTCCTTTGGCACCCCTACGATGGTGCCCAGGGCGGAGCTGATGGTTCTGAGTTCCTCCTTGAACCCCAAATACTGTTCCTCCTGCATGCGCTGGGTCTTCTGAAACTTGGCCAGTACCGTTGCCATCGTCTCCTGGGAGTGGTGGTATGCTCCCATGATGGAGGAGAGGGCCTCATGGAGAGTGGGTTCCCTTGGCCTGTCTGCCCCCTGTCGCACAGCAGCCCTCCCAGTTCCCCTGTGTTCCTGGGCCTCCGTCCCCTGGACCGTGTGCCCACTGCCCCCAGGTCCCTGTTCTTGTTGGGGTGGTGGGTTATCCTGGGTTCCCTGTAGTGGTGGACACACAGCTAATTGACGTGTCCTGTGGACGGAGGTATGGGCCCGCTGGGTGGGTTCTGTGCTGGTGTTACCAGAGGGTGGAAGGTCTGTGGTGGCCTGTGCCTGTGTGAGGGGAACCGACTGTCCTGAGGCCCACGATGGTCCGGGCTGGTCATCTGGATCCAGCTGGACAGAGCTGCTGTCATCACTGTGGGCCTCTTCTGTGGGTGGGGTGGAGATGTCTGGACCCTCCTGTCTGGCGACGTTGGGTAGTGGTCCTGCCGGGGTGGAAAAGCATGATTATTGCATCTGTGTGTGTCATGGTGTGCAATGGGTGGGTGACCGTGTACGCCAGTGCTGGCATTCCTGTGTGGGGGCTTGTGTGATAATGGTTTAGGGGGGTGTATGGGTATGTGCAGTGTGCATGCTTTAGTGATGGGTGTCCATGCGCTGGTGTTGCATGCAGGGCTTGGTGTTGGGATGTGTGGTTTGTGATATTAGTACATTTGTGAGGAGTTGGAGTGATAGGGGAGGGGGCGAGGGTGGGGGTATGTGATAGCCTGCAGGTAGGGTGGGGGATATGGTAGTTAAAGGTTTGACTTACCAGAGTCCATTCCTCTACCGACTACTGAGAGGCCCTCAGGATGCAGAATGGCCAAGACCTGCTCCTCCCATGTTGTTAGTTGTGGGGGAGGAGGTTGGGGTCCGCCACCAGTCCGCTGTACCGCCAGGTGGTGTCTGGAGACCACGGAACGCAACTTCCCCCGTAGGTCGTTCCACCTCTTCCTGATGTCCTCCCGATTTCTTGGGTGTTGTCCCACTGCGTTGACCCTGTCGACTATTCTTTGTCATAGCTCCATCTTCATTGCAATTTAGGTGTGCTGCACCTGTGCTCCAAATAGCTGTGGCTCTACCCGGACGATTTCCTCCACCATGACCCTGAGCTCCTCCTCCGAGAACCTGGGGTGTCTTTGCCGTGCCATGGGGTGGTGTAGGTGATGTTTGGGGTGGTGTGTGTGGTGATAAGTGTGGTGATATGTAGTGGTGTGTGGTGTTTTGTGCGTGGAAGTTGTGTGGGTGATGGTGTTGAGTGCCTGTGGATGGTAGTTTGTGGATGCTGGTGTCTCTCTCTGGCTTTCTCTCTGATTTTGGTCGTAGGGGTTTGTGGGTGTGTGCTTTATATTGTAATGGGTGTGTAAGAGTGGTGTGTGTATGTGTATCAGGTGTGTGTATTTGGAATTGTCCAATGTGGCTGTGTTTTGTAGGAGTGTGTGTATTTTGAGCGCGGCGGTGTGTACCGCCAATGAAATACCGCGGTTGAAAGACTGCCGCGTGGATTCGTGTGTCGTGATAGTGTGGGCGTATTTCTGTTGGCGTGATGGTGGAGGTTTTGTATTCGCCAGTTTATCACTGACCTTTGGTGTGGCGGACTTGTGTGGGTGTCTGAATTTTGTCAGATTCCGAGATGTGGGTCGTAATAGCTGTGGCGGAATTCCATGGCCGCGGCGGTATGTTGGCGGTCTTCTGCATGGCGGTAAGCAGCTTTTACCGCCAATGTTGTAATGACCGCCTTACTGTGTAAGACCAGGTGTTCCATTAATTGTTCAGACACTGGGATAGAAGTCCAAAAATGGTGATGATGAAGAAGAACAGGTGACTGAAATGATGGTTAACAGCGCTAATGAAGAATACCCATTGGTTGAATTTTTCCCGATGTTTACTGTGAAAGAATTGGATGCAGACTTGCAGGGAACAGTGAAGGAAGAAGTCTGGGATCTGAAAGGAAAAGAAGTAGGTGCAGAACTTGCGAAAAGTGAATGATTTGGTGGTTAAATGTTGTCCAGTGGTGCCAAATCCAGCAGTAATACTGTTTCAGATTCCTTGTGATGCAGAGAGGTTCACAGTGGTAGATCTGTCACAAGCTTTCTTTTCTGTGCTTCTTCATGAGGATAGTCAGTTTATTTTTTGTTTCAAATTCTTAGACAGAGTCTACAGCTGGTGTAGACTTCCACAAGGGTATACAGAGTCACCATCTCTGTTTAATCAGATCTTGAAAAGGAATTTAGAATCATTAGAATTGCCATGCCAATCGACTCTAGTGCAGTACATTGATGATTTGTTGATTGCATCCAGAACAAGGGACGAGTCTAAACATGACTTGACTGCCCTATTGAACCATTTGGGAGAATTTGGACATAAGGCTTCACCTGTGAAATTGCAGTATTGTCAAAAATCTGTGAAATACATGGGACACCAGATCAAAAAGGGATTAAGGAGAATTTCTAGGGAAAGAATTACCATGATTCTGCAGAGAGGTCCCCTGACTTCTCAGAAAGATGTCAGGATGTTTCTGAGAATGGTGGGGTACTGCAGACAGTGGATTCCAAATTTTGCTGAGATTGCTAAACCTTTGCAGCAGTTGACACATAAAGAAGTTACAGATCCCATTACCCTAGATGAAGATCACATGAAGGCATTTACTGAATTGAGAGAGAGTTTGTGCAGAGCTCCAGCATTGGGAATACCTGGTTACATAAAACCTTTCACTTTGTTTTTTCATGAACGTGATGCTTGTTCTTTGTCTGTTTTGACACAGGTCCTTGGAGGTGCTTTTCGCCCAGTAGCTTATTTTTCAGCTACCTTGGACCCGGTGGCAGCAGCTTTACCAAGTTGCCTGCGTGCAGTAGCCTCAGTTGGTCAAAGTCTTTCCCAATGTGAGGGGGTAGTCATGGATACCCTTTGACGGTAATAGGATGAAAACACAATACTTGATGGGTGCAAGACTGACAAGGTAGGAGACAAGCATATTGGGTGCTCCAAATGTAACAATAAAGAGATGTACAGGGCTGAATCCAGCGATATTGCTTCCAAGTGATACTGTTGAAATTGAAAAAGAAGAAGATGTTGAACATGATTGTCTTGAGGTGACTGAATTGTGTACAAAACCGAGGCCTTATATTAGAGATACGCGTTTAGAAGAAAATGACCAAATTGTCTTTGTTGATGGTTCATGTCTCAGAGATGGAGCAGGCACACTGAGAGAGTATATGCAATATGCACAATTACAGGTACATTAGAAGCCTCATGGCTTCCAGTTGTATACTCTTCACAAGTGGCAGAACTGGTAGCTCTTACTAGAGCATGCTATGTTTCTACAAGATTAAGAGTCACAATCTATACTGATAGTCATTATGGATTTGGAATTGTTCATGATTTTGGCCAGTTATGGTCGAGGCGAGGTTTTATGACCTCTACTGGAATGCCAGTGAGAAATGGCGACCGAATAAAAGAGTTGTTGTACGCAATACAGTTATCCGAAGAAATTGCTGTGGTCAAATGTAATGCACATCAAAAGACACAGGATTACATCTCATTGGGAAATGGGTATGCAGATCAAGTCACAAGGTTTTGCGCATTGAACTGTTGATCGTTTAAAGACAAGTGTGAATTAATGCCTGAAGAAGAAAATAATTGTGTACATTTTGCTTTAAAAGTAATTGATACACTGGAGGACAAAGAAGAAAAGAGGCTTTGGATTAAGTTAAAATGCATCCAAAGACCTGATGAGATTTGGGTTTCTGAGGAGGGTCAGATGGTATTGCCAAACAGTTTGTTGACTCAGACGGCCAGATATTACCATGGCTAAGCACATATCGAAGACTGTTTAAGGTTGATTGGTTTAATCCGCAATTCAGACAGGCAGCAGAGGCAGTATGTCATTGATGTGTAATCTGTCAGCAATTAAATGTGGGGGAAGGGACAGTGGTGAATTTGAGCCACATTGGAAGAGCAGGAGGACCACTCAGCAGAATGCAGTTAAATTTCATTGAGATGCCTGCATGTGGTGGATTGAAGTACGTGTTGGTGATTGTGTGTGTCTTTAGTCATTGGATTGAAGCATATCCCACACGAAGAAATGACAGTCTCACAGTAGCAAAGTGTTGCTTAGAGAGTTAATAACACAGTTCGGATTCCCGATCTCTTTAGAATCAGATAGGGGAACTCACTTCAATAACAAAGTGATAAAACTCTTATGTGCAGCATTAAACATTGAGCAGATGTTGCATTGCAGTTACCGCCCTGAAGCATAAAGACTAGTGGAGCAAATGAATGGTACACTGAAATCAAGAATTGCCAAAATGTGTGCTGCAACTAATCTGAAATGGCCAGATGCCTTACCTTTGGAACTGATGTCAATGTGAAATATTCCTAACAGGAAGACAGGACTGTCGCCCCATGAGATCCTCATGGGCAGAGCTATAAGATTGCCAGCAATTCCAGCCAATGCACTTGTAAATATTACAGATGATATGGTGTTGGACTACTGCAAGGGCCTGGCTGATGTGGTTCGCTCTTTCTCTCAGCAGGTGCAGGACGTTACCCTACCACCCATCCATGACCCAGGTCACAATCTGAGAGCTGGAGATTGGGTCGTCATCAAAAAGCACATTGGAAAGAACTGTTTGGAACCGCGTTGGAAAGGTCCATACCAGGTGGTGCTAACAACTACGACAGTTGTAAAGTGTTTAGGACTGCCAAACTGGATACATACAAGCCATACAAAGAAAGTGGTGGGCCCGCAAGAGCATGAAGAAGTATTGTTGAGAGCACCAACAACAGTGAAGCAACTGACTGTAAATGAGTCAGAACAAGAACAAGCTGATCCTGAGATTGTTGCTAAGCTTGTGGAAGATGGATCAATCACCCCTGTTAGAGACAAGAGTGAAGAATTACAGGAGGGTGAGCAAGAGTCTAATTCAACGGACACAGCAGGAGAACCGAGTACAGCAGGGGTTCTCCCAGAAGCTGACGGTGCTGAAATACAAGCAGACCAAGTGCCAGAGCAAGAGGGTGAAAGAGCTGAGACAGATCAAAACCAAAGTGGTCCGACTCCTCCTGATCTCGTTGCAGGTCCATCAAGAGAAAATACCATAGAAAGAGAAAAAGAGAAGAGTCCAATTCTAAGGTGAATATTGACTGAAGGAACGAGAAAAGGACACAATTGGCCTGAGTCGCGAATTGGAAGAAAGAAGGAGTTGGTCATGAATGAACCTATAGAGGAAGAAGTGGATACTACGAGAAAAGAAGATTTGAGTGAAGGAGAATCAAGTGGAGAACGAAAATTGAAAAGGAAGAGAGTAGCAAGTTGAAGGTACGCAGGTCCTGAGTGGGCATATGTTGCAACAAGTGAATGGCAAAACGAGTTCATGTTCTTTTGTTTTGACAGAGAAGTTCCAAATCAGTACTTTGATGCAACCTGAAAAGATCAATAGACTGAGTTGTTGAGCTAATCTGAAGAAATATGAAAAGAGACTATAGAAATAAACCCGGAAAAGACATTGATGACCTCATATGACATTAGAAAACCTCGATGTGACAAGCTGCTAACCGGTTTTTGACAAAGGCAAAAGGGTTCCTATGTGAGAAACTGAACAGCGAGAAAGAATTAATGTTTCCTTATTTTAGATTTTTCTGTTGCACTTTAACTAAGAGTTATTTCTACTTTCTGATTCTTTATAGATCATGGCTGAGTTAAATAATCACGTTAGAAATATTAAATATTGTAGGTATTTGAGTGTGAGAGTGGCAATTCTGTGTGGAATAATGTTTATAATAATGACTGTGGGAATGTCTCTTCCTGAAATGAAAGAGGCTACTATTATCTCTAATCCTGAGACTACTACACTAACAGCTTTCGAGAGGTTTAACCCCTTCTGTGCCGCGGACGTAGTGGTTACGTCCCGCGGCACAGTGCTGCTGTGCCGAGGACGTAACCACTACGTCCTCGGCACACAGCCCAGAGGGAGCGCTCTCGCTCCCTCTGTGTGCTTCCCCCCACCCCCCCAAAGTCAGGGATGGAAGGGGAAGCCCTTCCCCTTCCACCCCCGACCCCCCCACCCCCCCATAATGACGTCAGCGCGCGATCGCGCGCTGACTTCATTATGGGGATTTCGCCGCACAGGAAGCCATTTGCTTCCTGTGCGGCGAACGGAGAAGAGGTGAGTTCCTCTTCCCGGTGGGTGGGGGGTTTGGGCTAAAGAGGCACCGGGGGAAAGGAAAGGCTTTTCCTTTCCCCTGGTGTCTCTTTGAGCATTCCTGCTGCCCGATCGCATTGCGATCGGGCAGCAGGAATGCCCACTAGACACCAGGGATTTTCTTTTTTTGTTGTTCTTTCCTGTTTCTTGTTGGCGGGGAGCGGCCCCTTGGGCAAGGGTCGCTCCCCTTGTGGGGGCAATTTGTTACGGCCATTTCTGCCCCCCTTGGGGGCAGATTGGCCTACTTTTTAGGCGGATCTGCCCCCAAGGGGGGCAGAAACCACTGGATCACCAGGGATTTTTATTTTCTGTGCATTTATGTTGGGGGGGGTGCCCCCTTGGGCAAGGGGCGCCCCCCCCAAGGGGGCAGAGAACTGTTGGCCTTTTCTGCCCCCCTTGGGGGCAGATCGGCCTATTTTTTTTAGGTCCATCTGCCCCCAAGGGGGGCAGAAGCCACTTAGGCACCAGGGATTGTGTGTGTAGTGAATGGGGGGGCGCCCCCTTGGGCAAGGGTCGCTCCCCTGTGGGGGGCATGTCCTTTAGGGCCATTTCTGCCCCCCTTGAGGGCAGATTGGCTACTTTTTAGCCAGATCTGCCCCCAAGGGGGGCAGAAAACACTAGATCACCAGGGTTTTTTATTTTTATGTGTATTTATGTGGGGGGGGGTGCCCCCTTGGGCAAGGGGCGCCCCCCCCCCAAGGGGGCAGAGAACTGTTGGCCTTTTCTACCCCCCTTGGGGGCAAATCGGCCTATTTTTTTTAGGTCCATCTGCCCCCAAGGGGGGCAGAAGCCACTTAGGCACCAGGGATTGTGTGTGTAGTGGATGGGGGGGGCGCCCCCTTGGGCAAGGGTCGCTCCCCTTTGGGGGGCATGTCTTTTAGGGCCATTTCTGCCCCCCTTGAGGGCAGATCAGCCTATTATTTTTAGGCTGATCTGCCCCCAAGGGGGGCAGAAACCACTAGAACGCCAGGGATGTTTTTTTATGTGTTTATTTTTGTGGGGGGGCGTCCCCTTGGGCACGGGGCGCCCCCCCAAGGGGGGCATTGACCTGTTGGCCATTTCTGCCCCCCCTGGGGGCAGATGGGCCTATTTTTCTAGACCCACCTGCCCCCAAGGGGGGCAGAAGCCACGTAGACACCAGGGATAGTGTGTGTGTGTGTGTGTTAGTGGATGGGGGGGGGGCTTGGGCAAGGGTCGCCCCCCACTTTGGGGGCACATGTACCCAGGCCATTTCTGCACCCCTTGGAGACAGATCAGCCTATTATTTTTAGGCTGATCTGCCCCCAAGGGGGGCAGAAACCACTAGAACGCCAGGGATGTTTTTTTATGTGTTTATTTTTGTGGGGGGTCGTCCCCTTGGGCACAGGGCGCCCCCCCAAGGGGGGCATTGACCTGTTGGCCATTTCTGCCCCCCCTGGGGGCAGATGGGCCTATTTTTCTAGACCCACCTGCCCCCAAGGGGGGCAGAAGCCACGTAGACACCAGGGATAGTGTGTGTGTGTGTGTGTGTTAGTGGATGGGGGGGGGCTTGGGCAAGGGTCGCCCCCCACTTTGGGGGCACATGTACCCAGGCCATTTCTGCACCCCTTGGAGACAGATCAGCCTATTATTTTTAGGCTGATCTGCCCCCAAGGGGGGCAGAAACCACTAGAACGCCAGGGATGTTTTTTTATGTGTTTATTTTTGTGGGGGGGCGTCCCCTTGGGCACGGGGCGCCCCCCCAAGGGGGGCATTGACCTGTTGGCCATTTCTGCCCCCCCTGGGGGCAGATGGGCCTATTTTTCTAGACCCACCTGCCCCCAAGGGGGGCAGAAGCCACGTAGACACCAGGGATAGTGTGTGTGTGTGTTAGTGGATGGGGGGGGGCTTGGGCAAGGGTCGCCCCCCACTTTGGGGGCACATGTACCCAGGCCATTTCTGCACCCCTTGGAGACAGATCAGCCTATTATTTTTAGGCTGATCTGCCCCCAAGGGGGGCAGAAACCACTAGAACGCCAGGGATTTTTTTTTATGTGTTTATTTTTGTGTGGGGGCGTCCCCTTGGGCACGGGCGCCCCCCCAAGGGGGGCATTGACCTGTTGACCATTTCTGCCCCCCCTGGGGGCAGATGGGCCTATTTTTCTAGAACCACCTGCCCCCAAGGGGGCAGAAGCCACTTAGGCACCAGGGATAGTGTTGTGTGTGTTTTTTTTGTTTGAGGGCTGTCCCCTTTGGCAAGGGTCGCTCTCCATGGGGACACAGTACTAAAGGTATTTTTTGGCTTCCTTGGGGCAGACAGGCCTATTTTTTTAGTAGGCCCATCTGCCCCTATGGCAGAATCCACTTAGGCACCAATTTCTAAAATGTTTGATGGTGGGGTGTTTGTCAACTGAAGAAGTCTTTGCATTTGTGATAAAAAATGTTTTCCTCCTTTTTGTTCTAGTTCAAAGCTTTTGCTTTATTTGCTGTGGCTCCTTGCGGTTTTGGCGGTGGTTGACCTGCAGTTTGCACAGTTGCATGTTTTAGGTAAGTAAAAACAATTTACTCCAAAGGAGTATTGTTGCCATGCATGAATGACATGTTTGTAGGGGGTGTACTAAATGCAGGATTGTGTGTGAAATTGTCCTTAGGTTTGTGCACAATGATATTTGTTTTGTCTTATTTCTAATTTGCCTTTCTTTCTTTCTTTTTAGTGGGATATCATTGGTGATTGCTGTGTAGTTGCTGGTGAATCAAGCTTTTTCAGGCAAGTGAGCGGTATAGTTTTTGAGTTTGTAACTCTTACTAACAAAGCTACACTTTGTTACTTGTCTTACACAGTGCTGGTTGTTGGTGGTGAATTTGTCCAGTTAATTTTAGCAGGAGAGATCATGGCTAGCCGCAGGATGACCGCTCAGCAGGTGGTTGGTATGCTTTTTGAGTCACAGTCTGATCATGACTATGAGACGGACTCTGCATCTGAGGCAGAGGAGGAAGTCAGAGATTCTGGCAGTGATGTTTCTGTTGGAGGGGAATCTTCTGATGATGAAGCCACACTCAGTGCAGATGAAGGTTCTGTTTTAGAGGAGGACATTGATGTGCCAATAGTGCAGCAACCTGGGGCTGAAAGGTTTCCCGTTAGAAGACCTGATGTCTGGGTTGCCCCAAACATGGAGCAGCCACAGTTGCCTGCCTTTACTGGTCTCCCGGGGTGTAACGCCAATACAGAGAACTTTATGCCTATCAATTTCTTTGAGTTATTCATGGATGATGTGTTTTTGGAAGAGATTGTTGAGCAGACTAATTTGTATGCGGAGCAGCATTTGAGGGACAACGCTGCTAGACTTAGGCCACACTCTAAGCTGCCCAGTGGATTCCCACAAATTTGGAGGAGCTAAAAAAGTTTTTGGGTTTGACTTTTTTGATGGGGTTGATAAGGAAGCCGTCACTGGCTTCTTATTGGTCTACTAGTCCCTTGATGGCAACAGCTATATTTCCAGCTACCATGAGTGGTAATCGGTATTTGCTTCTTCTTAGGATGCTGCATTTTGTTGACAATGCATTAGCCTTGCCACGAGATCACCCAGATTCTGACCGTCTTTTTAAGATTAGGCCTGTCCTTGATCATTTTGTAGATCGGTTTTCGGAGGTCTATGTTCCAGGCAAAGAGATAAGTGTGGACGAGTCTTTGGTCCTCTTCAAGGGTCGTTTGGTTTTTAGGCAGTACATTCCTAGCAAAAGGGCACGATATGGAATTAAATTGTATATGCTGTCTGAAAGTAGGACAGGATATGTGTATAGTTTCCGTGTGTACACTGGTAGGGATTCCAATATTGACCCCCCTGGTTGTCCTCCCACTTTTGGAGTTACTGAGAAAATAGTGTGGGATCTTGGTAGACGACTGTTCAACAAAGGTCACCATTTGTATGTAGATAACTTCTACACTGGTGTGCAGTTGTTCAAGGAATTGTTTAGAGTGGACACAGTTGCTTGTGGCACAATCCGTTCTAACCGGAAAGGCTATCCAAGGGAGCTTGTCTGTAAAAAACTTGAGAGGGGACAGTGCTGTGCCTTGCGGAACGAGGAGCTGCTAGCTTTGAAATTTTCAGACAAGAGGGATGTCTACATGCTAAGTACCATCCATGATGAGAGTACTTCCCCTGTGACTGTTTGGGGCCAGGTTGCTGAAGTGCGCAAACCGGTGTGCATTTTAGATTATAATAAGCACATGGGAGGTGTAGATAGAGTTGACCAGAGGTTGGAACCTTATACTGCTATTCGTAAGTCTTATGTTTGGTATAAGAAGTTAGCACTTCACCTCTTCCACTTAGCAACCTTCAATGCTTTTATTGTGTTTAGGGATAGGTCTCCAGACTCAAAGATGACATTTGTGAAATTTCAGGAGTCAGTGATAGAGAGCCTTATTGTGGTGGAACAGGCCAGAGTTCCTAGAGAAGCAGTGGTGGAGGATGTGGCTAGATTGAAAGATCGCCACTTTGCTGAGCACATTCCTCCCACACCCAAAAAAGACTTTCCAGCTAAGAAATGTAGAGTGTGTTTTCGAAGAGGTATCCGGAGGGAGTCTCGAATGTACTGCCCAGATTGTCCTTCAAAGCCTGGGCTGTGTGTCGGTGCTTGTTTTAAGAATTACCACACCCAGAAGAATTTCTGGGAACAACCATGAGTGTAAACTCATGTCTGTTTTGTATTTTCATGTGTTTAGTTTCATGGTTAGCATTTCTGTCATGTTGTTAGTTAGAGCTTTTGTGTTTGTTGTTTTGTAATTCTTTCTACTTAGTTAGGGGTTCCTCTGTTTAAAAAAAAAAAAATATATATGATGCCATTGTGTGTGGAGTGGGGCTTGGCTGAGACTGTACATATTGACTTGATGTTGGCTACTGCAACACACTGCCAGCCAAACACCAGTCCACACACTCCCATCAGCTGGTGTGATTGTTGTATCAGGCATGTGGGCGTATGTAAGTGATGGGCCCTTGAGTGGCGCTGTCTGTCGATGTGAGTGTTGTAATGTGCTGGGCCCGTGGCTGGCGGTGTGAATGGCCTTGTGTGTGTCATGTATGAAAGTTGTGTGAATGGACTGTAAAGCGGTTGGTGCCTTGTCGCGGCTTTACAGCTCACGAGCTGTGAGTCATTGGTTCAGTTTTTTGCCTTTCAGTTACTAACAGTGCTTTTCATTTTTGTGAAAGCTCTTGTTAGTAAAATTTGATCCACTGAACCATCACTCACCCTCGTGCCAAATCCAACCAGTATGTGTGGTAAAAATGACCAAACCTG
This sequence comes from Pleurodeles waltl, assembly GCF_031143425.1. NCBI lineage: Eukaryota > Metazoa > Chordata > Amphibia > Caudata > Salamandridae > Pleurodeles > Pleurodeles waltl. The sequence goes on along the minus strand of NC_090448.1, from coordinate 414,546,023 downwards.
CTCCGCTGTAATCAGGCGTCGCAGCACACCTATGACACGCTAGGTGCCTCAGGTGGGACCCCGATGATGAAGCATGCCACCAACTTGGTTGGTGGGTGAGGGGTCTTTTTCACATAACCTAAGTGTGTTTCTTTTCAAAATTTTAGTGTTTGGCACATCACGGACGTATGTGGGCACATCAAAACGATATATTACAAAACTACCTGTGTTTGGGGGGGGAGAGGGCACCTATGTTTTTGGTCCTGTGTGCGGCCTTCATCTAGGGAAACCTACCAAACCCAGACATTTTTTAAAACTAGACACCCCAAGGAGTCTAGGGAGGAGTGGCTTGCGTGGATCCCCCAACATTTTCTTACCCAGACTCCTCTGTAAACCTCAAAATGTGCTTAAAAAAAGCATATTTTCCTGACTTTTCTTCGTACGATCACCACTCCAGCACAAAATTCCTACTCCCCAGTGTTCCCCTCAGTCTCCCAAATAAAATGACACCTCACGTATGTGGGTCCCCAAAGCAGAGTCAGTCTAAAGATGTATAAAAGAATATGTCCTTATAAACTCGCAGTACTATCCCCTGTATCTCTACAAGTTTTGGGCCTTATTCTGTTGGAGGCACCTGGCCCACCCACACAACTGAGGCATCATTTTTATCGGGAGACTTTGGGGAACGCTGGGTGGAAGGAAATTTGTGGCTCCACTCAGATTCCAGAACTTTCTGTCACCGAAATGTGTGAAAAATGCGTTTTTTTAGCCAATATTTGAGGTTTGGAAAGGATTCTGGGTAACAGAACCTGGTCAGAGCCCCTCAAGTCACCCCATCTTGGATTCCCCTAGGTCTCTAGTTTTCAGAAATGCACAGGTTTGGTAGGTTTCCCTAGGTGCTGGCTGAGCTACAGGCCAAAAACTACAGGTAGGCACTGTTTTCAATGAAAAAATGTGATGTGTCCACGCTGCGCTTTGGGGCGTTTCCTGTCGCGGGCGCTAGGCCTACCCACACAAGTGAGGTATCATTTTTATCGGGAGACGTGGGGGAACGCTGGGTGGAAGGAAATTTGTGGCCCCTCTCAGATTCCAGAACTTTCTGCCACAGAAATGTGAGGAACATGTGGTTTTTTAGCCAAATTTTGAGGTTTGCAAAGGATTCTGGGTAACAGAACCTGGTCCGAGCCACACAAATCACCCCATCTTGGATTCCCCTAGGTCTCTAGTTTTCAGAAATGCACAGGTTTGGTAGGTTTCCCTAGGTGGCGGCTGAGCTACAGGCCAAAATCTACAGGTAGGCACTTTGCTAAAAACAGGTCTGTTTTCTGTGATGTGTCCACGTTGCGCTTTGGGGCGTTTCCTGTCGCGGGCGCTAGGCCTACCCACACAAGTGAGGTATCATTTTTATCGGGAGACGTGGGGGAACACTGGGTGGAAGGAAATTTGTGGCTCCTCTCAGATTCCAGAACTTTCTGCCACAGAAATGTGAGGAACATGTGTTTTTTTAGCCAATTTTTGAGCTTTGCAAAGGATTCTGGGTAACAGAACCTGGTCCGAGCCCCGCCAGTCACCCCTCCTTGGATTCCCCTAGGTCTCTAGTTTTCAGAAATGTACAGGTTTGGTAAGTTTCCCTAGGTGCCGGCTGAGCTAGAGTCCAAAATCTACAGGTAGTCACTTTGCAAAAAACACCTCTGTTTTCTTCCAAAATTTTGGTGGTGTCCACGTTGCGCTTTGGGGCGTTTCCTGTCGCGGGCGCTAGGCCTACCCACGCAAGTGAGGTATCATTTTTATCGGGAGACTTGGGGGAACGCTGGGTGGAAGGAAATTTGTGGCTCCTCCCAGATTCCAGAACTTTCTGCCACAGAAATGTGAGGAACATGTGTTTTTTTAGCCAATTTTTGAGCTTTGCAAAGGATTCTGGGTAACAGAACCTGGTCCGAGCCCCGCCAGTCACCCCTCCTTGGATTCCCCTAGGTCTCTAGTTTTCAGAAATGCACAGGTTTGGTAGGTTTCCCTAGGTGGCGGCTGAGCTACAGGCCAAAATCTACAGGTAGGCATTTTGCTAAAAACAGGTCTGTTTTCTGTGATGTGTCCATGTTGCGCTTTGGGGCGTTTCCTGTCGCGGGCGCTAGGCCTACCCACACAAGTGAGGTATCATTTTTATCGGGAGACGTGGGGGAACGCTGGGTGGAAGGAAATTTGTGGCTCCTCTCGGATTCCAGAACTTTCTGCCACAGAAATGTGAGGAACATGTGTTTTTTTAGCCAATTTTTGAGCTTTGCAAAGGATTCTGGGTAACAGAACCTGGTCTGAGCCCCGCCAGTCACCCCTCCTTGGATTCCCCTAGGTCTCTAGTTTTCAGAAATGTACAGGTTTGGTAGGTTTCCCTAGGTGCCGGCTGAGCTAGAGGCCAAAATCTACAGGTAGTCACTTCGCAAAAAACACCTCTGTTTTCTTCCAAAATTTTGGTGGTGTCCACGTTGCGCTTTGGGGCGTTTCCTGTCGCGGGCGCTAGGCCTACCCACGCAAGTGAGGTATCATTTTTATCGGGAGACTTGGGGGAACGCTGGGTGGAAGGAAATTTGTGGCTCCTCCCAGATTCCAGAACTTTCTGCCACAGAAATGTGAGGAACATGTGTTTTTTTAGCCAATTTTTGAGCTTTGCAAAGGATTCTGGGTAACAGAACCTGGTTCGAGCCCCGCCAGTCACCCCTCCTTGGATTCCCCTAGGTCTCTAGTTTTCAGAAATGCACAGGTTTGGTAGGTTTCCCTAGGTGGCGGCTGAGCTAGAGGCCAAAATCTACAGGTAGGCACTTTGCTAAAAACAGGTCTGTTTTCTGTGATGTGTCCACGTTGCGCTTTGGGGCGTTTCCTGTCGCGGGCGCTAGGCCTACCCACACAAGTGAGGTATCATTTTTATCGGGAGACGTGGGGGAACGCTGGGTGGAAGGAAATTTGTGGCTCCTCTCAGATTCCAGAACTTTCTGCCACAGAAATGTGAGGAACATGTGTTTTTTTAGCCAATTTTTGAGCTTTGCAAAGGATTCTGGGTAACAGAACCTGGTCCGAGCCCCGCCAGTCATCCCTCCTTGGATTCCCCTAGGTCTCTAGTTTTCAGAAATGTACAGGTTTGGTAGGTTTCCCTAGGTGCCGGCTGAGCTAGAGGCCAAAATCTACAGGTAGTCACTTCGCAAAAAACACCTCTGTTTTCTTCCAAAATTTTGGTGGTGTCCACGTTGCGCTTTGGGGCGTTTCCTGTCGCGGGCGCTAGGCCTACCCACGCAAGTGAGGTATCATTTTTATCGGGAGACTTGGGGGAACGCTGGGTGGAAGGAAATTTGTGGCTCCTCCCAGATTCCAGAACTTTCTGCCACAGAAATGTGAGGAACATGTGTTTTTTTAGCCAATTTTTGAGCTTTGCAAAGGATTCTGGGTAACAGAACCTGGTCCGAGCCCCGCCAGTCACCCCTCCTTGGATTCCCCTAGGTCTCTAGTTTTCAGAAATGCACAGGTTTGGTAGGTTTCCCTAGGTGGCGGCTGAGCTACAGGCCAAAATCTACAGGTAGGCACTTTGCTAAAAACAGGTCTGTTTTCTGTGATGTGTCCATGTTGCGCTTTGGGGCGTTTCCTGTCGCGGGCGCTAGGCCTACCCACACAAGTGAGGTATCATTTTTATCGGGAGACGTGGGGGAACGCTGGGTGGAAGGAAATTTGTGGCTCCTCTCGGATTCCAGAACTTTCTGCCACAGAAATGTGAGGAACATGTGTTTTTTTAGCCAATTTTTGAGCTTTGCAAAGGATTCTGGGTAACAGAACCTGGTCTGAGCCCCGCCAGTCACCCCTCCTTGGATTCCCCTAGGTCTCTAGTTTTCAGAAATGTACAGGTTTGGTAGGTTTCCCTAGGTGCCGGCTGAGCTAGAGGCCAAAATCTACAGGTAGTCACTTCGCAAAAAACACCTCTGTTTTCTTCCAAAATTTTGGTGGTGTCCACGTTGCGCTTTGGGGTGTTTCCTGTCGCGGGCGCTAGGCCTACCCACGCAAGTGAGGTATCATTTTTATCGGGAGACTTGGGGGAACGCTGGGTGGAAGGAAATTTGTGGCTCCTCCCAGATTCCAGAACTTTCTGCCACAGAAATGTGAGGAACATGTGTTTTTTTAGCCAATTTTTGAGCTTTGCAAAGGATTCTGGGTAACAGAACCTGGTCCGAGCCCCGCCAGTCACCCCTCCTTGGATTCCCCTAGGTCTCTAGTTTTCAGAAATGCACAGGTTTGGTAGGTTTCCCTAGGTGGCGGCTGAGCTAGAGGCCAAAATCTACAGGTAGGCACTTTGCTAAAAACAGGTCTGTTTTCTGTGATGTGTCCACGTTGCGCTTTGGGGCGTTTCCTGTCGCGGGCGCTAGGCCTACCCACACAAGTGAGGTATCATTTTTATCGGGAGACGTGGGGGAACGCTGGGTGGAAGGAAATTTGTGGCTCCTCTCGGATTCCAGAACTTTCTGCCACAGAAATGTGAGGAACATGTGTTTTTTTAGCCAATTTTTGAGCTTTGCAAAGGATTCTGGGTAACAGAACCTGGTCCGAGCCCCGCCAGTCACCCCTCCTTGGATTCCCCTAGGTCTCTAGTTTTCAGAAATGTACAGGTTTGGTAGGTTTCCCTAGGTGCCGGCTGAGCTAGAGGCCAAAATCTACAGGTAGTCACTTCGCAAAAAACACCTCTGTTTTCTTCCAAAATTTTGGTGGTGTCCACGTTGCGCTTTGGGGCGTTTCCTGTCGCGGGCGCTAGGCCTACCCACGCAAGTGAGGTATCATTTTTATCGGGAGACTTGGGGGAACGCTGGGTGGAAGGAAATTTGTGGCTCCTCCCAGATTCCAGAACTTTCTGCCACAGAAATGTGAGGAACATGTGTTTTTTTAGCCAATTTTTGAGCTTTGCAAAGGATTCTGGGTAACAGAACCTGGTCCGAGCCCCGCCAGTCACCCATCCTTGGATTCCCCTAGGTCTCTAGTTTTCAGAAATGCACAGGTTTGGTAGGTTTCCCTAGGTGGCGGCTGAGCTAGAGGCCAAAATCTACAGGTAGGCACTTTGCTAAAAACAGGTCTGTTTTCTGTGATGTGTCCACGTTGCGCTTTGGGGCGTTTCCTGTCGCGGGCGCTAGGCCTACCCACACAAGTGAGGTATCATTTTTATCGGGAGACGTGGGGGAACGCTGGGTGGAAGGACATTTGTGGCTCCTCTCAGATTCCAGCACTTTCTGCCACAGAAATGTGAGGAACATGTGTTTTTTTAGCCAATTTTTGAGCTTTGCAAAGGATTCTGGGTAACAGAACCTGGTCCGAGCCCCACCAGTCACCCATCCTTGGATTCCCCTAGGTCTCTAGTTTTCAGAAATGTACAGGTTTGGTAGGTTTCCCTAGGTGCCGGCTGAGCTAGAGGCCAAAATCTACAGGTAGTCACTTCGCAAAAAACACCTCTGTTTTCTTCCAAAATTTTGGTGGTGTCCACGTTGCGCTTTGGGGCGTTTCCTGTCTCGGGCGCTAGGCCTACCCACACAAGTGAGGTATCATTTTTATCGGGAGACGTGGGGGAACGCTGGGTGGAAGGAAATTTGCGGCTCCTCTCAGATTTCAGAACTTTCTGCCACAGAAATGTGAGGAACATGTGTTTTTTTAGCCAATTTTTGAGCTTTGCAAAGGATTCTGGGTAACAGAACCTGGTCCGAGCCACACAAATCACCCCATCTTAGATTCCCCTAGGTCTCTAGTTTTCAGAAATGCACAGGTTTGGTAGGTTTCCCTAGGTGGCGGCTGAGCTAGAGGCCAAAATCTACAGGTAGGCACTTTGCTAAAAACAGGTCTGTTTTCTGTGATGTGTCCACATTGCGCTTTGGGGTGTTTCCTGTCGCGGGCGCTAGGCCTACCCACACAAGTGAGGTATCATTTTTATCGGGAGACGTGGGGGAACGCTGGGTGGAAGGAAATTTGTGGCTCCTCCCAGATTCCAGAACTTTCTGCCACAGAAATGTGAGGAACATGTGTTTTTTTAGCCAAATTTTGAGGTTTGCAAAGGATTCTGGGTAACAGAACCTGGTCCGAGCCACACAAATCACCCCATCTTGGATTCCCCTAGGTCTCTAGTTTTCAGAAATGCACAGGTTTGGTAGGTTTCCCTAGGTGGCGGCTGAGCTAGAGGCCAAAATCTACAGGTAGGCACTTTGCTAAAAACAGGTCTGTTTTCTGTGATGTGTCCACGTTGCGCTTTGGGGCGTTTCCTGTCGCGGGCGCTAGGCCTACCCACACAAGTGAGGTATCATTTTTATCGGGAGACTTGGGGGAACATAGAATAGCAAAACAAGTGTTATTGCCCCTTGTCTTTCTCTACATTTTTCCCTTCCAAATGTAAGACAGTGTGTAAAAAAGACGTCTATTTGAGAAATGCCCTGTAATTCACATGCTAGTATGGGCACCCCGGAATTCAGAGATGTGCAAATAACCACTGCTTCTCAACACCTTATCTTGTGCCCATTTTGGAAATACAAAGGTTTTCTTGATAGCTATTTTTTACTCTTTATATTTCAGCAAATGAATTGCTGTATACCCGGCATAGAATGAAAATCCACTGCAGGGTGCAGGTCATTTATTGGCTCTGGGTACCTAGAGTTCTTGATGAACCTACAAGCCCTATATATCCCCGCAACCAGAAGAGTCCAGCAGACGTAACGGTATATTGCTTTCGAAAATCTGACATTGCAGGAAAAAGTTACAGAGTAAAACTTAGAGAAAAATTGATGTTTTTTTCACCTCAATTTCAATATTTTTCTTTTTCAGTTGCTATTTTCTGTAGGAAACCCTTGTAGGATCTACACAAATTACCCCTTGCTGAATTCAGAATTTTGTCTACTTTTCAGAAATGTTGCGGTTTATGGGATCCAGGGTTGGTTTCATGCCCATTTCTGTCACTGACTGGAAGGAGGCTGAAAGCACAAAAAATTGTAAAAATGGGGTATGTCCCAGTAAAATGCCAAAATTGGGTTGAAAAATTGGGTTTTCTGATTCAAGTCTGCCTGTTCCTGAAAGCTGGGAAGCTGGTGATTTCATCACCGCAAACCCTTTGTTGATGCCCTTTTCAGGGAAAAAACCACAAGCCTTCTTCTGCAGCCCATTTTTCCAAATTTTTAAAAAAAAATGAAATTTTCACTGTTTTTTGGCTAATTTCTTGGCCTCCTTCTGGGGAACCCACAAAGTCTGGGTACCTCTAGAATCCCTAGGATGTTGGAAAAAAAGGACGCAAATTTGGCATGGGTAGCTTATGTGAACAAAAAGTTATGAGGGCCTAAGCGCGAACTGCTCCAAATAGCCAAAAAAAGGCTCGGCACAGGAGGGGGAAAAGGCCTGGCAGCGAAGGGGTTAAGTTAGATGAAAAATATTTACATGACTATACTAATGCACAAGGAGAGCTTTCTTCTAATGTGTTCTATCGGTTGTTGAGTAAGTATGTTGAGACGATGGATGCAAGGAATTGTCTTGTGTGTACGCAAATTCCTTCCTCTGTGGAAGAAGGAGTTACGCTCCATAGTCTGCCATTAAATTATGGCATTACTTGTAGTTTGCTACTAACAAGATTCTATAACCAAGAGTATATTCAATATTTTTGTTCTAACCATGATGTTGTGTTTTCCTTTGTTCCTGTCATTAGATATTTGAGTAAAATAGCTAGGGAGCATGATATAGTACTAGTTAGGAGATTCTTTGAGCCAACACTAACATTTGGAACTGCTTATGCACATAGAAATAACCTAACCTGCTTACTAACTCCATTAGAAAAGAGCTTCATAGGGCATACTGATGATAGAAGGAAGGCATTGAAGGAGAAGTTAGAGAAGGGATTGGAGAAAATGACTTATAAGAATGATTATGCTTATACTGCTATTAAAATGCAAGGGAAATTAGCTTTAGATGTGTTACATGTAGGAAAGCTTAGTATAGGTAGGCCGAAATCACGCACTGACACTATATTTGTGGGAACAAATGAATGTAGGCATGTGTTTTTGTTCCAGAGGAAATTGACTTTTATGCTGAATGATCAGGACCTACGATTCCCGGAATCTACTATATTTGTGGACTTAATGCTTATTATCGTCTTCCTAGAGGACGGTATGGGACAGGTTATTTGGGGATAGTTTTCCCTAAAATTTATCAGATAGATGATTTAAAGAAACTTCCGAAAGTGACTGAATTACATCATGACCGACAAAGGAAGGAAACCTCTTCTGCAATTGTGGGAGATATTTTTGGTGCAGTAATTCCTTCTGCAGGAGTTATTTTGAATGCAATTAAGATACGAAAGTTGTCTACTATTGTGGATAAATGCTGACAAACTTTACAGGGGCAATACTCCTGGTAAATACTGAACTGGCTGCGGATGGAACTATGACGCTTCAAAATAGGCTTGCTTTAGATATAATGTTAGCAAAAGATGGCGGAGTCTGCAAAATGATTAATGCTAGGCATTGTTGTTCTTTTATACCAGAAAGTGATAAGGAGATAAGAGATTTACTTACTAACTTAATTTATTCAAACAAGGATTTGAAAGAATGGAAAGAACCAGGGGTTTGGGAAAGGGTTGGAAATGGCTTTGCTTCTGTGGGTAATTGGTTTAGTCAACTTTGGAATGGGATAGTATGGAAAATTGTACGGGGAATACAAATTGTGATTGTTTCTATATTGGGATTATGGGGTACATGCAAATTATGGCAAAAGATAAAATTAAGGAAATCCAAAAATTATCAGAGGAGGGAAGAACAACCTAGGAGAAGAATCTATAGAGACAATTTAAGAAGAAGTCAAGAGACATCAGAAACACAAATGTAAATTGATGGTAAATAAAGGTGTGATGACATATTTAGTCATCAGAGGGGGGACTGTTGAAGCAAATGTACTAATTAAGAGAATTATTAGTGATTTATATGTTGTTACTAATGTAAAAATGCATAGAGAAATTAATCGAAGAAAAATAATCTGCATGTTTGAAAAATGTGCCTTCGGGTAAGATCACCATGTGTACTAAAACGACCGAAAATGTGAAAAATAATGAAAATATATGAGAAAAATATAGGACTATGTCATAATGAGACGCATAACCTCTGTTTTGTATTATTAAGGCCCTCATTCTGACCTTGGCGGTCTTTTCGCAAGACCGCCGAGTTACCGCCGCAGTGAAGACCGCCGACCGCGGCGGTGTGCCGCTGTGCGCATTCTGACCGCTGGGAGCGTTCCGCCGGAAAACCGCCAGCAGCCACACTGGCGGTCGGCGGAAAAGTGGAGACTGGTCAACCTCCACCGCCACGCCAGCAGAACACCGCCCCCAGAATTACGACCCACATTTCTGTGTGGCGGTCTTCTGTTGGCGGTCTTCTGTTGGCGGTCACGTCCCTATGGCTCCCGTCGCCTCCCGGAGGACCAACGCACAAGGTAAGTTGATCGTCCGTGAGGGGAGGGGGTAGGGGGGTGTTGTGTGATGTGTGCGTGCATGGGGGTGTGCGTGTGAGTGTGTAGAGGGGTGCTGTTGTGTCTATGGGTAATGTGTGCTGTTCGGCAGGTGCGCATGTCGGCATGTATGTGTGCGGGTATGTGTCCCCGTTGTGTATGTGTGTGTAGGGGGTGTGTATATGTGCATGTTGGGGGTGTGTGCATGTCGGGGTACATGTATGTGCATGTCGGGGTGGGGGTGGGGGGGGGGTTCGTACCAACTCTGGGGGGTGGCAGGGGGGTGGAGGGTGTGGGGGGAGGACTCGGGTGGGTAGTGGGGGGTGGGGGAGACCCCTATCAGTGCCAGGGAAGGAATTCCCTGGCCCCGATAGTGCTTACCGCCATGGTTCGCACGGCGGTTCCCGCCCGCAAGAAACCGCGGCGGTAGGCAGGGTCATAATACCCTTGGCGGTCTTGGGACGACCGCGGGGCCGGAGTGCGCAAACTCCAGCCCCGCGGTCATGACCGCCGCGGCGGTCGGAGCGGAGAAGTAGCGGTCGGTCGCGGCGGGGACCGCCGCGGTCAGAATGCCATTTTTAATACCGCCGGTCTGTTCGCGGTCCGACCGCCGTCTCTCCGCCGACCGCCAGGGTCAGAATGAGGGCCTAAGTTAGCTGAACCAAGGGCCTAGTTCCACTGGCCCTTGCACACTCTCCAGTCTCTTCAGAGGCGTGGGTTCGAATCCCACTGCTGCGACCAATGTAGGAGGCTGGCCTGGCTTATAGTGGGTACCTTGTGGTACTTACACCCTGTGCCAGGTCCAGTTATCCCTTATTAGTAGAATAGAGGTGTTTCTAGCAGCTTAGGCTGATAGAAATTAGCTATGGCAAAGCAGCTTAGGCTGAACTAGGAGACATGCAAAGCTCCTACTATACCAGTTATATCATATAGCACAATATCATAAGAAAACACAATACAAAGAGTTACTAAAAATAAAGGTACTTTATTTTTATGACAAAATGCCAAAAGTATCTCAGTGAGTACCCTCAGTTAGAAGGTAAGTAATACACACAAGTCATATGTACACAAACCCAAAACAGGTAAGTAATAGTAAGAAAATTAATGCAAACAGTGTAGAATTACAATAGGATGCAATAGGTGAACATAGGTCGAGGGGCAACACAAACCATATACTCCAAAGGTGGAATGCGAATCACGAATGGACCCCAGACCTATGGGAGCTTGTAGAGGGTCGCTGGGAATGTAAGAAAACAGTCAGGGTGTCCAAGATACCCCACCCCAAGAACCTGAAAAGTAGGAGTAAAGTACACTTACTACCTCAATAGGACACAATAGTCGTGATAGGGGGATTCTGCAAGAATCACAAACACCAGCAAAGCATTAAAGACGGATTCCTGGACCAGAGGACCTGCAAGGCAAGGGGACCAAGTCCAAGAATCCGAATAGTGTCCGGGGGGGCAGGAGCCCAGGAAACCCCGGATAAGGTGCAAGAAGGCTGCCTCTGGGTGGAAGAAGCCAAGGACTCTGCAAAAACGAAAAGGGCTAGGAACTTCTCCTTTGGATGGAAGATGTCCCACGGCGTGCTGGAGGTTGCAGAAGTATTTCCACACAGAAATACTGCAAACAAGCCTTGCTAGCTGCAAGGGTTGCAGTAGAGGTTTTTGGGTGCTGCTGGGGACCAGGAAGGACCAAGATGTTGCCCCTTGGAGAAGGAAACAGAGGGGGTGCTCAGCAACTCAGAGAGCCCCCACAGAAGCAGACAGCACTCGCAGAAATACCAGAGCAGGCACTTCAAAGATTTGTGAACCAGAGCTGGCTCAGAGTCACAAAGGAGGGTCCCACGATGTCAGAGTCCAACTCAGAGGATTGAGCACTGCAGGACAGAGTGCTGGGGACCCAGGCTAGGCTGTGCACAAAGGAATACTCAGAGAAGTGCACAGAAGCTGGAGCAGCTGCAAATCACGCAGGACACAGGTTTGCAGTTTAGTGTGGGTAGGCAAGGACTTACCTCCACCAAACTTGGACTGAAGGATCACTGGACTGTGGGAGTCACTTGGATAGAGGTCCTGTGTTCCAGGGACCACGCTCGTCAGGATGAGAGGGGACCCAGAGGACTGGTGATGCAGTCTTTTGGTACCTGCGTTAGCAGGGGGAAGATTCCATCGACCCACAGGAGATTTCTTCTTGGTTTCCAGTGCAGGGTGAAGGCAGACATCCCCCAGAGCATGCACCCCAGGAAACAGTCAAGAAAGACAGCAGGATGAGGCGCTACAATGTTGCTGGTAGTCGTCTTGCTACTTTGTTGCAGTTCTGCAGGCGTCCTGGAGCAGTCAGCGGTCGATCCTTGGCAGAAGTCAAAGAGGGAAGTGCAGAGGAGCTCTGGTGAGCTCTTGCATTCGTTATCTGAAGAATACCCCAGAGGAGAGACCCTAAATAGCTAGAAAAGGAGGTTTGGCTACCAAGAAAGAAGGATTGGCTACCAAGAAAGGCAACAGCCTATCAGAGGGGGTCTCTGATCTCACCTGCTGGCACTGGCCACTCAGAGCAGTCCAGTGTGCCCCCAACACCTCTGTTTCCAAGATGGCAGGGGTCTGGGACACACTGGAGGAGCTCTGGGCACCTCCCCTGGGAGGTACTGGTCAGGGGAGTGGTCACTCCCCTTTCCTTTGTCCAGTTTCGCGCCAGAGCAGTGCTGGGGATCCCTGAACCGGTGTAGACTGGCTTATGCAGGGATGGGCACCATCTGTGCCCATCAAAGCATTTCCAGAGGCTGGAGGAGGCTACTCCTCCCCAGCCCTTCACACCTATTTCCAAAGGGAGAGGGTGTAACACCCTCTCTCAGAGGAAATCCTTTGTTCTGCCTTCCTGGGCCAGGGCTGCCCAGACCCCAGGAGGGCAGAATCCTGTCTGAGGGGTTGGCAGCAGCAGCAGCTGCAGTGGAAACCCCGGAAAGGCAGTTTGGCAGTACCTGGGTCCTGTGCTAGAGACCCGGGGGATCATGGAATTGTCCCCCAATACCAGAATGGTATTGGGGTGACAATTCCATGATCTTAGACATGTTACATGGCCATGTTCGGAGTTACCATTGTGTTGTTATACATAGGTAGTGACCTATGTATAGTGCACGAGTGTAATGGTGTCCCCGCACTCACAAAGTCCTGAGAAATTGCCCTGAACGATGTGGGGGCACCTTGGCTAGTGCCAGGGTGCCCACACACTAAGTAACTTGGCACCCAACCTTCACCAAGTGAGGGTTAGACATATAGGTGACTTATAAGTTACTTATGTGCAATGAAAAATGGCTGTGAAATAACGTGGATGTTATTTCACTCAGGCTGCAGTGGCAGGCCTGTGTAAGAATTGCCTGAGCTCCGTATGGGTGGCAAAAGAAATGCTGCAGCCCATAGGGATCTCCTGGAACCCCAATACCCTGGGTACCTAGGTACCATACACAAGGGAATTATATGGGTGTACCAGTGTGCCAATGAGAATTGGTAAATTTAGTCACTAGCCTGCAGTGACAAATTTATAAATCAGGGAGAGCATAAACACTGAGGTTCTGGTTAGCAGAGCCCCGGTGACACAGTTAGGCACCACACAGGGAACACATACAGGGCACATACTATGAGCACTGGGGTCCTGCCTAGCAGGATCCCAGTGACACAAGGGCTAAAACAACATACCTACAGTGAAAAATGGGGTTAACATGCCAGGCAAGATGGTACTTTCCTACACTTAGCTTACATTTTCTGCAATGTACAGACGGACAGGAGATGATGAAGACAATTTGATACAATTACGTGTAGAGCAGGCTAAATGTACTTTCCCAGGACTTGAACAATAGAAGCACTGACTGGAGAGCCATATGCAACAATTTAGATACCTGAAGGACAGGATGATGAGAGCATCGCAAGAAGAACCAATCCATTTCGTGTAATCTGAAGTTTATGAAAATTAATAGATTTGAAAAACAAAAACTATAGGTTAAAGTCATATCTGCTGACCGACTGACCAATTAGCAATTAGGGGGATGGACTAGGAGACCCTAATAAAAAGTCATGACAAGGGGCTTAGAATTCAGAATTCAGGGAGATTTGCGGGGAGAAATTGATGACGTCAGGAGACACTGCCCGAGGTGCTGATATTGGGCTCGTACTCTGTGAGCCTGATCCGTAGCTGACTAATTGATGAGCTGAAGACAGAGACTGACTTGTTGCTGATCCATCCTGGATAGGTAGCTATAATAATGTGACTGACGATTTTGTGCCTTTTCTTCTAGGTACCAACTGCGCTGTTTATAGAGATTCACACTTAGGTAGATTTTTCCAAATTAATGTTTTTCTCTAAATTGTTTTCGCATGAAGACCCCCATGCTAATCTTGGTTAGGTAGGCTGTTAGGGCTGACGTTGACGGTGAAAAATGACTGACGAGCCTAATTGCTGAATTACATTATTAATGCTGATATTCAGAGCTTATGGTGTTGCTTTGTCGCATATGTTTCCTTTAAGAGATAATGGTGGTCATTACGTTCTTGGCGGTGTGGCCCGCCATGTTGGCGGTGGTGGGAAAACCCGCCAGTCGGCATGGCAGGCCACACCGCCACATAAACAACACCTTGAGGGCTGCCATCGTCAGCCCTCACTCACCGCCAGGCTGCCTGATCCGACAGCGCAGCGGTGCTGCCCCTCGGATAATGATCCCTAATCCTCCAGCCTTTCTCTGGCGGGGAAACCTGCCAGGGAAAGGCTCGCGGAGGCGGTGCACCGGGGCACCCCTGGGGGCCCCACCACGCAGGTCACTGCCCGATTTTCGTGCAGTGATCTGCGCGACGGGTGCAGTTGCACCCGCTGCACAAAGGAATTGGCAGCGGCTCCATGTGGAGTTGCCGTCAATGTCCCGGCCAGGCATTCCTCTGGGCCGGCGGGTGGAAACAATGTTTCTGCCCGCCGGCCCAGAGGAATGTTCCTAGTACGGCCTGCGGGGATCTGGGGACGCTGGCGGTCGGTGTTTTGACTGCCAGCATGAATACAGCGGTTTCGACCGCTGTATTCATTATGAGAGCCAATGTCTTTTAACTGATTAATTATTAAAGAGTTGATTTGAATAAAGTTTGAACTAACAGATGATTTAGAATTGTAAGCAATAAGGAAATAAAACTTGTTAACCCTTTTGTCAAGGAGACCAGATCCTCAGGGCTTGTGCATGTTCCCAACATGTCCACCTCTTGGCAGCTCCAAACTCCACTAGTTAAATAGCACAGAGTTAAAGAATGGCCTAGTGGGGGAATGGGTTTTGGGTTCGGAACAGCGGGGAAGGAGACCTGTGGAAGCAAGAGTTAAACAACACAATTGCAAGATTAATCACAATGACTTTCAATAAGTTTTGTTTCAAATAAACACTTATGCTGAAAACATGAATGGCCTAAGGCTTCACTATAACTAGGCCTCAAGAATCTAGGTACCTGGAAATCAAGAAAGGTTATGTAAGGTCCAGAATTAACATATTATATTTTGAACAATAAACTCTCTCCAAAATACTTCTTAGAATAATCTCAGCATTGTAGCAAGAATCAAAGAGCACATGTTTTTTTCTCTGCATGAATGAACTGTACAAGTACAATGAATAACACTGCAATGTGTCTCTCTGATTAAAAGTTTCAAGACTCAAATGTTCAGGGAATATTATGCACTTTAATCAAAACTGCACATCTAGGTTTCAATGTCTAGAAATGATCGTGCACTCCGCCGATCTGTATTTCAAAAGTTAAACACCAGGAAAGAATTGCGCACTCTGTTGCCGATTCGAACATCTAGATTCACATGCAACGAAACAATCGCGCACACTGCAGATCTATGATTCAAGAGTTAAATGTCGGGAAAGAATTGTGCACACTGTTGCCGATTCGGAATTCACAATACAAATGCCATGAAATGATCGCGCACACTACTGATCTCAATGCCAAGAAGTAAATGCCCTGAACGAATCGCGCACACTGTTGCCAATTCGGAATTCCCGATACAAATGCCATGAAATGATCACTCACACTGCCGATCTGAATGCTAAGAAGTAAATGCCTGGAATGAATTGCGCACACTGTTGCCGATTCGGAATTCACGATACAAATGCCATGAAATGATCGCGCACACTGCCGATCTAAATGCCAAGAAGTAAATGCCTGGAATGAATCGGGCACACTGTTGCCATTCGGAATTCACGATACAAATGCCATGAAAACAACCACACGCGATTTCAAGTTTAGGCCCAAAAGTCAAGTGTCACTGGAAAACGGAGTCGGGGGCCTAACCCGACCTCCACTTTACCGCCCTGCTTGAAGATCACTAAATAAACGAGTGCAGGCCTGGAAATGACTGGATAGGCCTCCGGGACAGGAGCTCTGGAAAATGCTGCTACTCTGCACAGGGACCTCTGAATAATGAGCACATGGAACTGGGCTGGCTCCCTTATATAGAGCCAAGCCCCGCCGACGAGCCACACCCAACCATGCTGCAAGAAAGGCTTCTAGAAAGTCTTAGAATAAAGGACCACACCCTGTAGTCCTGCAAACAAGCCTTGCAAATTAACAATGAATTACAAACAGCATTAATGATTTTTCAAGGTAAAAGCTCTGCAATGCAAAAGGTTAACATACTTCATAGAAACATAATGCATAAAATATGTATTTGCATAAGGACTGGGTTTTTGCATTTACGTCGCCCGTAGAGGGCGCACTGTCCTGATGTTGACACCTTTACCGAGTAGTGGTTATTTTTGATGGCTTAATGTAGTGTTTTCATATAGTTTGTTTTTCCTGATTATTGATGTTAGTTACTGATTCAATGGTCACTGCATGACTAGGATACTCCATGCGATTCAAAAGATTTATTGACCTATACGCGTCCCCTTGTAAGTTTACTTACTAAGGACCAGGCGAGCTAGGTCCTAGGCACGTACTTGTTGCAGTCTAAGATGCAGACCAGGCTGGTTCGTTTGTGTGAGGTTAGGTGAATGGGTACCCCATATCATTTTTGATTGATACTGGTGCTACCCATTTTACTGTTGGAACAGCAGAAGTTCCAAACCTACCCCTCTTGGGAAAAAAGAATCCCAAGTTGTAGGAGTTTCAAATAAACAAATCACAAAACCTGTAACAAAAGAAGTTCCTGATAAAATAGGGTCCTCTTAGAAGAATCATCAGTTTGTGGTGTGTGAATTTAGTCCTGTGAATCTCTCAGGACGTAAGCTATTGTCCAAGTTAAATTTCACAGTCTACAGTACGTCGAAAGAGGTGGAGTTTCAGGCTCATGATGGTGATGTTGATTTCAAATTGGTGAGCCAAGGGCCAAACATTTGATTATACCCTTTGATGACAACTGAGGACTTGCCACCAGATCTTGGAGATACGGTGAAGCCTTAAGTCTGTGATCTCACAGGAAAGATCATAGGTCTCATAAAAGGAGATGAGCCTGTCCACATAAA
The DNA here is from genome assembly GCF_031143425.1 of Pleurodeles waltl. Taxonomy (NCBI): domain Eukaryota; kingdom Metazoa; phylum Chordata; class Amphibia; order Caudata; family Salamandridae; genus Pleurodeles; species Pleurodeles waltl. The sequence goes on along the minus strand of NC_090448.1, from coordinate 414,529,081 downwards.
AGTAAAGCCTAATGCTGATTATCCAATAACTTCAGTGCAGTTTGACTCCCAAAATGATTGCTGGGTACAACAAGGCATTTTGAAGGAGTCTATGTAATTCACCTATTATGGGCCTGCAGAAGCCTAGCGATAAGTACTACATTATGCAGAACCTGAGAAAAATTAATAACATAATTATTCTATGTTGTCCTGCAGTACTGTATCCAGCTGTGATATTGTTCAGATTCCATGTGAGGCTAATTAGTTTACTGTGATCGATTTGTGCCAGGCTTTTTCTCTATTCCTTTAAATAAAGACAGTCAGTGCCTTTTTGTCTTCCTGTTCCAGAACCATGTTTCGGCATGGTGCAGAGTCCCACAGGGGTATACAGAAAGTCCCTCAATCTTTAATCAGATCCTTAAAAAGAACCATAAGTCACTAATAATGCCCTGTAACTCTGACCTGGCCCAGTATATTGATGACCAGTTAGCAGCATCGGATACCCAGGAAGCTTGTTAACAAGACACCATTCCATTTTCAAACTACTGGGCTGAGAATGGACATAAAGGGCCTGATTACAACTTTGGCGGAGGGGTTAATTCGTCCCAAATGTGACGGATATCCCGCCTGCCGTATTACAAGTCCATTATATCCTATGGAACTCCTAATACAGCGAGCGGGATATCCGTCACATTTGGGACGGATTAACCCCCTCTGCCAAAGTTGTAATCAGACCCAAAGTCTCCCCTACTAAGCTACAGTATTGTAAAAAAAAAAGTTCTGTATCTTGGACATCACATTGAGAAAGGAGCAAGGAAGGTGTTGCAGGAAAGAATTTCAGTGATTCTTAAGATTAATCCTCCAACTATCCAGAGAGAAGCCAGGATGTTTTGGGGAATGGTGGACTCCTGTCGTCAGTGGATTCCCAATTTTTCCCTAGTGCCCAAGCATTTACAGAGGATGACTCATAAGGATGTGTCTGAGCCGATAGCATGGGATAATGATTGCTTGACTGCCTTCTTAGAGCTAAGAAAAAGTCTCTGTCATGCCCCAACACTAGGAATGTCTCATTACAATAAACCTTTTACACTTTTCTGAGTGAGAGGCAGGGCTATGCTCTCTTAGTGTTTACACAGATGCTTGGAAATGTTTGAAAACCTGTGGCTTATTTTTCTGCTACTCTTGATCCTGTAGCCGCAGGACTGCCCAGATGCCTTAAAGCTGTAGCAGCAGTAGGTGACAACATAGAAAGGTATGAGAGTATTGTGATCTGACATCCTCCAACCGTTCTTGTGCTCCACTCTATTGAAATGTTGCTGACGTGTACACTCACACAGCATTTGACAAATAGCTGTTTGAGCAATTATTAACAGATCATACTTACGGCTGAAAATGTCACCCTCAAAAGATGTGCTTCTCTGAATCCTGCCACTCTCTTATCACTGCCTGAGAACAAAAATGATGATGGGCGGTAGAGCATGACTGTCTCGATGTCACAGAACTATGCTCCAAACCAAGACCAGATATACAAGATGAGCCACTTTTTGAGTCTAATAATATACTGTTTGTGGATAGATCTTGCAAAAGAGACAATAAGGGAACTCTGGGAACTGCTTATGCAATCTGTACAGTTTCAGGAGTTGTCAAAGCCTCCTGGCATCTAGTGGTGTTTTCTGCACAAGTAGACAAACCGATTGCCTTTACTAGAGCCTGCTGTGTCTCTGAATAGCTGAAAGTGGCTATATTTACAGATAGTCAGTATGATTTTGGTGATGTTCATGACTTTGGATAGTTCATAGCGTCATCTGGATACTCAATTCGCAATGGGGAACATGTCATGGGATTACTTGAAGAATTCCAGTTGCCGGCAAAAACTGTAGTTGTAAAATGTTTGGCCCACTGAAGTGGAGATGACTATGTAACAGCTGGCAACCGGTATGTTGATGAGGTTGTGCGAAATTGAGCTCATGGATCCCAAACATTCAATGGTAAATATGTAAATGAATCTGAAGATGAGATCAATTACAACCTTTTGTTGTCAACAACTGGTACTTGGGAAGAAGTTAAAAGATTTCAGGAAGTACCAAAGGAGGAACAGCAGAGCTGGGTCAGAGCAAGTTGTATAAAGAGAAATTATGACATCTGAGTTTCTGTGGATGGAAGATCAGATAGTTTTCTGTCCCTAGTCGCTGTACATGTTCATGGACCTTCACATTTTGGGAGGGATGCCATGGTCAGGTTGCTCACATAGCATTGGTTCAACCCGCGATTTAGACTGGTGGCTGAAGAATTATGTCACAGATGTGATTTGTGTCAACAGATTAATGTAGGAAAAATAACCCATGACATTAAGCCATAAAGAGAGATCAGGAGCACCATTCCACAGCTTGCAACTGTACTTCAGTGAGAAGCCTGTGTGTAATGGGCTGAGATATGTTGTAGTGATATTGTGTATCTTGCGTTGAATATAAGCCTATCCAACCAGGAGAAATGACAGTCTCACAGTAGCCAAGATGTTGGTGAGGGAGCTAATACCAAGATTCAGTTTCCCATCTTCGCTGGAGTCAGACTCAAGAACTCATTTCAATAATGAGGTCCTGAAAATGTTGTGCACATTATTACAAGTGCAGCAAAGACTACATTGCAGTTACCGGCCTGAAGCTTCAGGTATTGTTGAGCAGGTGAACAGCACGTTGAAATCCAGATTGGAAAAGTGTGTGGATCCACATCTTTGAAACGGCCTGATGCTTTGTCTCTTGTGTTACTAAAGTCTTTGCAGCTTTCCTGATCAACAGAAGACAGCACTGTCTCAGCACAAGATAATCATAGTTTTAGCAATGAGGCTACCTGTAGTGCCTTTAAGTGCACTTGTGAACATTACAGATGACATGCTTCTTGACTGTTGCAAGGGGCTAGCTAATGTGGTCCATTGTGTGTCCCGCCAGGTTGAAGCTGCTACCGTGTCTCCATGTTTAGAGCAATGCCATAACCTCACTCCTGGCGACTGGTTCTTAGTGAAAAATGTAATGTAATGTGTCGGTGTACATACCACGGCTTATCACACGTGAAGGTATCCAGGCGCTGTTCCTGGGCACGGGGAGATTAAGGCCCTCATTAGGACCCTGGCAATGGGTGATAAAGTGGTGGTAATACTGCCAACAGGCTGGCGGTAAGTACAGCCAAATTATGACCATGGCGCTGATATCTCCCATAGACAGCCAATGTACCACACCAACCGCCAGAACTGAAACAACAGTCACCACGGTGGTAGCCAGGCGGAAGTCAAAGTTCTACCCACCATATTAAGACCCTGCAAACCACCACCTTTTCCTGGGCGGTACCAACGCCAACAAAAGCCTGGCGGAAACAGAGCACAAAAGTCAAAGGACTCACCATTGGAGGCACAGGGAAGAACCACACCACCATGGAACCAGAACTGCAAGATTTCCCGATGATCTTCTACGTTATGCTCCACCTGGAACACCAATGTCGACAAAGACAATGACGGTGAGTACAGCTGCCTAGCACACAAGGGAGGGTGGGAGGAAAAAGAGAGTAACACACACATGCACAACACACACCATTCATACACACACACCACACACACAGCCAACTGCACAACAAAAACAATTTGATCCTGAAAATCTGCAGAATAATGCAAGGACAACAGGAATTGACGAAAGTGAGTGTAATCAGTTCTACATCAAAATTAATAATCTGATTTGGTCATGAAACAGATATGTACACTTGTATAAAAAAGGGACGCTGCCCAGTCCAAAGTTCAAAGGGCCCACATAGACACAGGGCACAGTCCAAAGCCCAACTCGAATCCTGAGCACATCTGGGTAGAACACTGCAGGGGCATAGGTTTTAAAATAGGCAGGCACCTCAATGGGAGAGGGGGGGGCACCTCAGCCGGATGCGGTAACAAGCCTACTGGTTCTGGAGGGGGCAATATGCCCATTGCTGTGTCCTGGGGAGTACAAGACCACAGTCTCTCAAGTGGGTGTCTTGCCCACTGGTTCTGGAGGGGGCAGCCCACACATTAGCCCCTGGAGGGTGGACTACATGGCGTCTGGCAGCGGTGATGGCTGCATGCTGGTGGTGTTTGGGGGAGGCTCCTGGGCAGCCCCTGCACTCTGTAATGGCTGCTTGCTGGTGGTGGTTGGGGAAGGCTCTGGGCCGCCCCTGCACTCTGTGATGGCTGCATGCTGGTTTTGGTTGGGGGAGGCTCCTGGGCAGCCCCTGCACTCTGTGATGGCAGCACATCCATGGCTGGCAGTGGGGACCCTGTGACAGCTGCTGGTGGTGGCCGTGTTTGCCTGACAGCTTCCGCTGGCGTAGAGTGCCTCTTGTCCTCCTGGTCATGGTTTGGGGATCCCTTACCCTTCCTGGCAGGGGTGGATGGGCTCTTCCCCTCTCTGTTTGCTGGTGCAGGCTCCTTCCCCTTCCTCACAGCTCGTGCAGGCTCCTGCTCCTTCTTCACAGCTGGTGCAGGCTCCTTCCCCTTCTTCACAGCTGGCGCAGGCTCCTTCCCCTTCTTTACAGCTGGTGCTGGACTCTTCCTTTTCATCCCAGGTTGTGCTGCCTCCTTCCCCTTCAGTGTTGTTGTTCTGGTATCCCTACCACCACGTGTTGGTGGTGCTACCACTGTCCCCCCTTGGACTGTTTGGCTGAGGTGATGGCTGTGTCTTTGGTACCCTGCCCATACGTGCAGGACGGTGGGGTGGGAGGAGGGAGGAGTTATGGGAGTGGAGGATGAGGGAGTGGTCGTCGGAGGTGTATGTCTGCTGGATTTGGGTGCAGGTGCATGGGCTGTATGCTGTTGTGAGGTGGATGGGTGTTGTGTGTCTAAGTGTTTGTGTCCTTTAGGAGGGGTGACAGACACAGTGGGAGAGAACTCAGGGGACGCGTGCATGGATGTTGTGGAGATGTCTGCCAGTGAGGTGTTTGTTCTGCTTGGTGTGGTGATGATGCTGGTAGTGGATATTGATGTAGTGCATGCAGGTGTGAGTGTGGACGTAACTGGATGGGAGGTGGAGGAGGAGGAGGAGGGGGAAACAGTAGAGACAGTAAATGTTTTCGTGTCTGCAACTGAATGGTGTTTGTGTGAGTGCCTGTGGGGTGAGGTGTGGTGCTTGTGTTTGCCTGTACCACTCTTTTGTGTTGTCTTGTGTGCATGCTCGTCTGCCTGTGTGCTTGGGATGGGTTGGGGTTGAGGAGAATGGGAATGGAAAGTGGAAGTTGGAAGGGGGGACAGTAGAAACAGGAACAATGGCTGCCATCAGAGAGGAGGCCAGAGCCTGAATCGATCTCTGCTGGGCTGCAAATCCATTGTGAATGCCCTATAGGAATGTATTGCATTGCTGCATTTAGGATGCCAGCCCCTGGATGGCATTCACAATGGTTAATTGCCCTACAGAGATGGATCTCAAGAGGTCAATAGCCTCCTCATTCAGGGCAGCAGGGCTCACTGGGGCAGGGCCTGAGGTGCCTGGGGTGAAGTAGATGCCCACCTTCCTGGGTGAGAGGGCACGGGCAACTAGCTGAGGGGCTAATGGGAGGGCGGTGCTGGTACGGGGGTGGCGGCTGTACCTACAGCTGGGGTGGTCACAGGGATGTCCGCCACACTCAGGGAGCTCCCATCGGAGGCGGTATCAGAGTCTGTGTTGTCCCCTCCAGTCTCCGTGGTGGTGCTCCCCTCGCCCTCCATCCCACTGGTTCCCTCAGCGTCAGTGGACTCTGCCTCCAGGGCCCTGTGGGATGCAGCTCCCTCTGTCGCCGGTGCCTCTGCTCCTCCACCAGATGATGCTAACGCACATAAGGACAGGATGACAAAACAAGAAAGGGGGGAGAGAGACAAAGGATACACTGGGTCAATGACTGCACCAACACCATCGTTGGCGTACACAGCACCCTCACACACAGGGAACTGGCCTATGCACTATGCATTGCACTACCAGTAAAATGGCTAGTCACCAAGGCATGAGGAGGGGCACACACCGCCAGCTGCAACACACCTGGGACCCATGCAGCCCTGCCTAGAAGTGAATACTAACAAGCTAGGTAACCAGTATTTTTCATTAAACCCTTAGCCTCCAGAGGACCTACGCTGCTATGTCTGGCCTGGCCTAGGGGCACCCACTGACACACAACCACCACCTGGATACCACCCCACCAGCCGTAAGTTGTAATGATAGCCACTGTACTTACACCCTTGTGGCTGCTGTTATGCCCTCAGGCACCCATCCAGCTCAGGGTAGGCCACCACCAGTATGCAGGCCGTCAGGGGTGTCAGGGTCCGACGGGCAACCCTTCCTCGTTGGGTGGCCATCCCCAGCTGGGCCTCTTCGGTCTTCCATGCCCAGCGTTTCAGGTCCTCCCACCGTTTCCAACAGTGGGTGCTCTGCCTGCCATAAACCCCCAGGGTCCACACTTCCTTGGTGATGGCACGCCATATTCCCTTCTTTTGATGGGAGCTGACCTGCAGAGGCAATACAGACAGGAGAACACCATTAGACAAACAGTCCAGCCTGTCACACAAGTGGCCCATTATACCAGTTTGCATCACCATTGGCACACACGTAGCCCAGGCACAACATGTACACCGCCAAAAGGACATCCACCCACCCCCCTTACACGATGCCTTCACACACAACTCCATGCATTCATGCCACATGCATCGTGCCCACAGTGTACTCACCTGTTGATCTGGAGGCCCATACAGCAGTCCGAACTAGGGTAGGATCCCCATCCACCAGTCACTCCAACTCCTCAGAAGTGAAGGCTGGGGCCTTTTCCCCAGTCACACGGGCCATGGTAGGTTCCAGACACAGGTAACAGCAGCACATGCAGTATAGGTCCTCTCATATGGAAGGTCAGGAAACAAGTGAGGAATGTGAAATAAAATGGTGGGCACGTCCGCGGCAGTGCATACTGTCACCGCCGGCGTAGATCCCCACTGGCCACAGTACCCCATAGGGCCCAATATAAACCAGTGAGAATTGCACGGTGGTTCACGACCGCCTACCGCCACGGCGCACAACGTAAGCAGCATTACCTCACTTCCACCTGTCCCTCTACACAGAACAGGCGGTCACCATTTCAGGGAGGGTGAACAGGCCTATCGATAATTGCTGCATCTCAGGATAAATAGGCACATACTTTTAAATTACACTGTCTCAAAACATGATTGCACGATGTGGACTTCTGTTGTGGTATAGTTGTTCAAATTGTGGCAGTCTACTCAATCTTGTGCCCCTTAGATACCTACCACTGTGGATGAATAGGAGATGGAGACATACCCCTGTGTACTTGGCTACAATGGAGGAGAGGCACATTATACTCACCTACAGACTGGACAGGGCCACAATCACAGAGCTGTGTGCCCAGTTGGAACCTAACCTGATCTCAGCTATCCCTCATCTGGCTGGGATCCCCCTTCTTGTGCAAGTTCTATCAGTGCTCCATTTCCTGGCAACTGGTTCTTTCCAAGTGACAGTGGGCTTGGGCTTGGCAGCAGGAATGTCACAGCCAATGTTCTCAATAGTTCTGGCAAGAGTGTTGTATGCCCTGATAAAACATGTGCAGCTACATTGCTTTCCACCAGGTGGAGGATTTGGCCACTGTGAAGGCAGGGTTTTATGCAATGGGACATTTCCCCAATATAATTGGGACAATTAACAGGACACATATTGCATTTGTCACCCCCCACCTGGCAAAACGAACAGGTATTCAGGGGTCGTAGGAGTTTCCACTCCATGAATGTTCAGATGGTGTGCCTGGCAGACGAGTACATCTCCCAAGTCAATGCTAAGTATCCTGGGTCGGTACATGATGCCTTTGTCCTAAGGAATAGCAGCATTCCAAATGTGATGTCCCAACTACAGAAGCACAGGGTGTGGCTAACAGGTGAGCCTTGGTTCCCGCCCAGTATATGTTAGTGTATGCCTATGCTGTTGGCATTATAGGATAGTGTGTGGCTAAATGTTGTCCCTCAATATTTGCATCTGACTCTGGTTACCCAAACCTATCATGGCTGCTGACCCCTGTGAGGAATGCCAGGACAAGGGCAGAAGAACGTTATAATGAGGCACATGGGCAAACCAGAAGGATTATTGAGAGGACCTTTGGCCCCCTGAAGGCCAAGTTCAGGTGCCTCCATCTGACAGGTGGATCCCTGTGCTACTCACCCAGGAAGGTCTACCAGATAGTAATGGCATGCTGCATGTTGCACAACCTGGCCCTCAGACGCCATGTACCTTTTCTGCAGGAGGAGGAGATTTGAGATGCCCCTATGGCAGCAGTGAACCCTGAGGACAGTGAGGATGAGGAGGCAGAGGATGTAGATATGGACAACAGAACATTGGTGATACGTCAGTACTTTCAATGGCACACAGGTGAGACAGTGCTACTTCACATTTCTATGACTATTGGTGCATTCTCTGTGGCATTGGCATGCTGGAATTCCCCACTTGTTTCTCCTACTTACTGTTACCTATGGATATTCATTTTACAGATGCTGGTGATATAACAACATTGTCCTGATGTGACCATTCAGCCAGCAACAGGTCATTCATTCTATGTTCATACTATTTACAGTTCATTTGCAATGGCTGTAGCTGTTTCAATCAATACAAATTTGCAATACATGAAATACTTGTAGTCACGTTTTATCCAAGGGTGTTTATTATTGTGCTAAAATATAGAGGAGAAAGTGCAGTGGAATGGGGTGATGATGGAGGAAAGTCCAGGGTATTGTTCCAGTCTGGTTGTAGCACAGGTGCCATGTCCATGGGGACATAGGAGGGGAAGCAATGGCAGATCAAGGTGGACAAAGTGACTGAGGGATACAAGGGGGACAATCAGGTGAGTCTAATTTCCTGGCGGTGGTCTTGGCAAGTGTCTCTGGCTTCTGTCTGGTACGCAGGGAACATTTGTGGGGTTGTTCGCCTTCTGCAGGGGGAGGGATGCTGGTGGCCTCTGGGTCCTGTGGCGGGGCCTCCTGGCCACTAGCGGCAGCGGAAGTGGAGGGCTGTTCAGATGACTGGCAAGTGGTAGGGGCCCACTGATGTGCTGTTGCCTCCCTCATGATGTAGGCCATGTCTGGCAGCAACCCTGCTATGGAGATCAGGGTGTTGTTAATGGCCTGCAAATCCTCCCTGATCCTCTGATACTGTCCCTCCTGCAGCCGCCTGTTCTCCTGCACATTGTCTAGGATCTGGTCCATCGTGAACTGGGAATGTTGGTAGGCTTCCAGGATCCTGGAGTGTGCCTTCTGGAGAGTCGGTTCCCTGTTCCTGTCCTCCCCCGGCGCACAGCAGTCCTCCCAGTGTCCATGTTGGCCTGTGCCTCTGTCCCCTGATCGGTGTGCCCACTGCCATTGACCCCCAGGTCCCTGATTGTCTTATGGGCGAGGTGTGGCCTGGGTTCCCTGTACAGGTGGGCACACTGCTGATTGACGTGTCCTGGGGACAGAGGCGTGGGTACGCTGGGTGGGTGCTGTGGTGTCGGTTCCTTTTAGGGAGGCTCTGTGGTGGTCTGTGAGTGGGCTTGGGTGACTGGCTGTTCAGTGGTCCCTGATGGGCCAGGTAAGTCGTCAAAGATCCTGAAGTCCAGAGTTACTGTCGTCACTGTGGGCCTCTTCTGTTGGGGAGTGGAGAGTGGTGGCACCTCCTCTCCAGTGATATTGGCTGAGGTACCTCTGGGGATGTAAATGATGTATCATGCTTAAAGTGTATGACACTTGTACTTCTGTAGCTTCCCCTCTATGGTTGTTGTTACCCTGCCAGCTTTTGCTTGTGTATGTTGGTGTATTGTGGGATTGTTAGTTTCCTTATGCTGTGCATGCTTTAGTAATGAGTGTCCATGCGGGGCTGGGAGGGGTGTCCATGCATTGGTACAGCATGCAGGGCCCAGCATTGGGATTAGTGAGATGTGTTGGTGGAGTGTGTGGGATGCGGTGGAGTGATGGGAGTGAGGTGAGGGTGTGTAATGGCGTGCAGGTATGGGGGGGGGGTGATAATTGTAAAAAGTTGACTTACCAGTGTCCAGTCCTCCGCCAACTCCGGCGAGTCCCTCAGGATGCAGTATTGCCAGTACCTGCTCCTCCCTTTGCTGTGAGTTGTGGGGGAGGAGGTGTGGGTCCACCGCCAGTCCTCTGTATGGCGAGCTGGTGTCTTGCTGCAATGGAACGTACCTTCCCCTATAGTTAATTCCACCTCTTCCTGATGTCGTCCCTTGTTCTTGGGTGCCGTCCCACGGCGTTGACCCTGACTACGATTCTCCGCCATAGCTCCATATTCCTTGCTATTGATATTTGCTGCACCTGTGCTCCAAACAGCTGTGGCTCTACCCTGACGATTTCCCCCACCATGACCCTTAACTCCTCCTCAGTGAAACAGGGGTGCCTTTGTGGTGCCATGGGTGTTGTGTGATGTGTGTTGGTGAGGGTGTGTTGAGGTAATGTGGTGGGGTGTGTGATGTGGTTTGCCTGAGGGGTGTATGGGTGTGAGTGGTGTGTGTGTCTAGTTGTCTTTGTGCTCTTCTTCTCAGTCTCCTGGCGGCAGTTGTTGTTTGTAAGAGGCTGTGGGTAATATGGATGTGTGTTTTATGGTGGTGTGAGTGTGTGGGTGTGTTGTGTGTACGACTGTCAGGTTTGTGTATTTGGTATAGGCCAATGTAGTGGTGTTTTGTATGTGGGTGTCCATTCTGAGCGCGGCGGTATGTCCCGCCAATGGTTTACTGCTGTTGAATGTCCGCTGTGGTGATTCGTGGATCATAATGTGATGGGCGTTATTCTGTTGCCGTAATGGTGTGGGTTTTGGGACCGCCAGTTTAACACTGATTTTTGGTCTGGTGGATTTGTGTATGTGGCTGTATTTTGTCGGATTGGAGTGTGTATGTCACAATATGGTGAACTGATATTCGCCAGCGCGGCGGTAAGTTGGCGGGCGTCAGTGCGGCAGTAAGCAGGATTTACCACCAGTATCATAAGTAGGGCCTAAGTGATTTGCCCAGAATCACAGGGCATGGCACTGGTGCTGAGGCTTGAACCCAGATCCCCAGCTCCTGAGGGGGTCGCTTTGACCACTGCGCTACATCCTCCCCCCCCATCTTCAGAAGACGTGTGTGGAACCTTGGTGGAAGAACCCATTCCAGGTCATCCTCATCACCAATACTGTGGTTAAGTGTGGAGGCCTTTCCAACTGGATCCATGCCACTCACACTTGTAGAGAGGAGTGTCCTCTTGATGATGTGACAGTACATCTCCCTGAAGTGCAGCCCTCAACTGAGAGACAGCAAGAAGAGGTTGCACAAAGTACTGAGACACAGCGAGAGCCTGTGACAGAACATTTTCGGACTGTGGGGGGTCTTGATGAGCTGCCATTTAAAGAGTCTTGGCCTGAACCACTACCTGAGCTAGAGTCAGACCCTGTCGAAGGGCCTAGTGCTGTGTCAAGCTGAATGGAGACTGGAGAAAGAGATTAGGACTGCCTTCAGAATGTGCACTGGGTACTGTTCTAGAGAACACTGATGATCCTTGTCTGAGTAACAGTGAAGACAAGCAATCCACATTCAGGAGATTAAAGAGAGCTGGGGTACCCTGACGAAGGTACTCATCCCCTGAATGGATATATTTTGCAGCAAATAACAGTGAAAGGGTTTGATGCTGAAATGTGCTTTGAATTTGCTTATTCATTGAATGAACCAATTTGAGTTATTATTGACATGATCTCTTTGAACTGAACTTTGATCTGCATTTTCATTTGTGACATTAAATAGATTTTGTTTAAAGAATAAAGAAGATTCCATAGGCCCAACGCTGCAGACGAAGTGTAAGGGTGTCATTTCGAAGAAAACAGAGTAGGGCTAGGGAAGACGCACAAAAATCTGTAAATAATTTCATTATACATCACATTCATTTTGTTTTGAAATTTGCACAAGTAAAACTGTAAGGACAAGACTGTCTTCTTCTAATTTCTACTCAACTGTGTGATTCTAGAGAAGTCATGGAAACTAATAACGCTAATAGGTGTAGATTTATATCAGTTGGAGTATTAGTCACCACTTTTGCAGTGCTGATTGTTTTATTATTAGGATTATCTTCAATGACATTTTCCACATTAGTGGAGCTTAAATCTAACATAACCCCTAAAACCCTGATTTCAATACATAACAATTTTCATACATTTGATTATAAGGCATTGCATGTAAATTCATCAAGAGGAAATTTCTCTTCAAATGCTTATTTCAAGTTGCTCTATGAATACATTAACACAATAGATGCTATGGGTTGTTATGTCAACATGCCGCTACCTGTGTCAGCTTTGGAAGGAATCACCTATCACCATATTCCTCTTACATATGGTTGTTACATGTAGCCTTTTGTTGAGCCTCTTATATAGACCGGGATGTTTTCCATATTGTTTTTTGTATTATGATTTAATGTTTTCTGAAGTTCCTATGTTTAGGCATTTGAATCATCATCCCAGTGCTAAAACAATGGAAACAGCTGACAGTTTCCTTAAACCTATTGTATCGTTAGATAAGCTTATGCTCATAGACACAATTTAATTGAGATTGAGGAGAAATATTTAGATGTGATAGAAGGCACAAAGAGAGCAATAGATTCAAGGGAGAAAAGGAGATGGGATCAAAGATATAAGGGAAAGTGGGCTAAAGAAGAATTGGAACACCAAGGGTCAGGATCTATGGCTGCATTAACTTTAGATTGGCAACACAAAGGAAAGCTATGTGTGCATAGTGTCAATCTGTTGTTCACATTAAAAATATGGGTAGGAGTGACTTCAATCACATTTTTTAATATAGTGGAAACTGGCCTTTATTCATGGGAGGAGAAGATCCTGTTATTCTTGGAGTGTATTATGTTTGTGGGGAGCACACATATTTTACACTGCCCAGAGGGTGGAATGGTACATGTTATTTATTATGCAGTTTTCACAAAGATTTATCTTATGGAACATTTCAATGATCCTGCGCAGGAATCATATAGTAGAACTAAACTAAGTAGCAGGAGTACTGAAATAGTGGGAGATATATTTGGTACAATAATTCCATCTGTAGGGGTGATTCTGAATGGTCTTAAAATATGAAAGTTGTCCACCATAGTGCATAAGTTAGCAACTGGTATAGCTAGTTCGCTGATAGTTATTGGCACTGAAATTATAGCTATGAGGTCTATGGTCATTCAGAACCACCTTGCATTAGACATCCTTCTTGTGAAGAAGGACGGAGTCTGTAAGATGTTGAACATTCGGCAATTCTGGACCTACATAACTGATAAGAGTGAGGAGATAAAGAAATATATTAAGAACATTACTGATTTGAATGGAGATTTAAAAGAACTGGAAGCTACAGGTGCTTGAGAAGCAATTGGAAATGGATTTGCAAAAATTTGCAAATGGTTTAGAAACTTAGGAAGTGGAATAATAGGTTCCATTTTGAGACCACATAGTCATTGCCATTTGTATGTTTTGCTTGCTTATCATTTTTTTAATGGGTACAAGTGTTTAAAAGCACTTGGAAAACAGCAGAAGAAAATTGTTGAAAATGTAAAGGGTTTGATTGATCTCATTTGATAAGATTCACATGCATTGTTGTGATGGCTAACATGGCCATCAGAGGTAAACTGGAGTAGCGCAATTTAGGCTCTGTCCTTTGCACATCATAGATGCTCAATCATATACTTGTATTTGACATTATACTCAGTGTGTGCCTTAATCATATTAAAGTGAATATAGGAGCACCTCCCTGTTTGTTGCATCTGTTGTTGTGATTGGTTGCTAGGGCTAGTATTCTATTGGATTAAGGGCTTAGAGTTTACAGTTCTGATTGGCCGTCAGGGCTAGAATTCTGATTAGTTAGTAGGGCTTGGGTTCCTTTTGGACTTAAGGTTTGTTTTATGATTGACTGTTAGGGCTAGGGATGTGATTGGTTAATAGGACCAGGTCTGCCATTGGCTCTAGGGTTTAGGGTAAGGAGTCTGATTGGTTACGGTTAGGGCTAGGGTTCCATTGGCCAACAGGGCTACTGAGCCTCTTAGCTACTAGGCTGAAACTGCCCCTCTACCCCCAAGTGCTGAGCCCTTTTTTTTGCTATTTGGGTTAGTTTGTGCTTAGATCCCCCATAAATGTTTATGCACATAAGCTATCCATGCCAAATTTGCAGCCTTTTTTTCAAAATTCTGGGGATTGTAATGGTACCCAGAGTTTGTGGGCCCCCCTAGAAGAGATCAAGAAAGTAGCCACAATACAGCTATTTTTTTTAATGGGGAAAAAGTGCTGCAGAAAAAAAGCATCTGTTGTTAAAAAGGGTTTGCAGTGCTAAAATCACCATCTTACCAGCTTTCAGGAACAAGCAGAGTTGAATCAGAAAACCACATTTTTTAATGCAGTTTTGGCATGTCACTGGGCCATACCCAATTTTTACTATTTTTTTGTGCTTTCAGCCTCCTTCCAGTTAGTGGCAGAAATGGGTGTGAAACCAATAGTGGATCCCGGACTGATAAACATTTCTGAAAAGGGGACAAAATTCTGAATATAGAAAGGGGTCATTTGTGTAGATCCTTCAAGACTTTCCTACAGAAAGCAACAGTTGAAATAATTTTTTTTTTAAAATTAGTTGAAAAAACTGCCTTTTCTGACTGTTCGCTTCCGTAACTTTTTCCAGCTATGATAGATTTTTGAATGCAATATACCGTTATGTTTGCGCGACCCTCTGGTCTGCGGGGATATATAGATATTGTAGGTTCATCAAGAACCCAAGCTATTCAGAGCCAATAAATTAGCTGTACCTTGCAATGGGTTTTCATTGTATACTGGGTATACAGCAATTTATTTAATAAAATATAAAGAGTGGAAAATAGGTATCAAGGAAACCTATGTATTTCTGAAATGGGCACAAGATAAGGAGCTTATAAACCATGGTTATTTGCACATCTCTGAATTCGGGGATCCCCATACTAGTATGTGAATTACAGCGCATTTCTCAAACTGACTTCTTTCTTACACACTACCTTACATTTGGAAGGCAACAATGTGGAGAAAGACAATTGGCAATAACACTTGTTCTTCTATTACGCGTTCCTCCAAGTCTCCCGATAAAAATGGTATCTCACTTATGTGGATAGGCCTAGTGCCCGCGACAGGAAATGCCCAAAATTCAACATGGACACATCACATTTTTCCACTGAAAAATTATGTTTATTTTGTAAAGTTTAAAGTGCCTAGTTGTGGAATTTGGGCTGTAGCTCAGCCTACACTTAGGGAAACCTTCCAACCTATACATTTATGGAAAGTAAACACCTAGGGGAATCCAGTATGGGATGACTTGTGGGGCTCTCACTGGGTTCTGTTACCCAGAATCCTTTGCAAACCACAAAATTGGTGCGGCAATGTCCTGGAATCTGAGGGAAGCCACCAACTTCCTTCACCCAGCATTCTCCCAAGTCTCCTGATAAAAATGGTACCTCACTTAAGCTCAGGCTTAGTGTGTGCAACAGGAAATGCCCCAAAACACAATGTGGACACATCACATTTTTCAAATGAAAACTGACATGTTTTTCACAAAGTGCCTAGCTGTGTATTTTCGCCTCTAGCTCAGCCGGCTCCAAGGGAAACCTACCAAACTTACACATTTATGGAAAGTAGACACCTAGGGGAATCCAGAATGGGGTGACCTGTGTGGCTCTCACCAGGTTCTGTCACCCAGAATCCTCTGAAAACCCCACAATTTGGCTAAAAAAACACATTTACTGCAAGTTTCGATGGGAAACCACAAACTCTCTCGATAAAAATGGTACCTCACTTGTGTGGGTAGGCCTAGTGACCATGACAGAAATGGATCACACAACGGTCAATGTTAATCCTTACATGAGGGCAACTGTTGACCCTGGGGTGATCCATTCCTGACTCAGAAACTAGGTACAGGCACTCAAGTGGGGTAGCGTTTTTATCAGGACAGGGTGGTAGGAGTTTTGTGGATCCCAGCATACTCCTGTAGTATGTGCAACAGCAATGCACGAAAAAATTGAGTTTTTATTCAACATTTTATATTTGCAGGGTGTTCTGGGTAAGACAACTTTGGGGAATCCACACAAGCCACACCTCCATGGACTCCCTTAGGTGTCTAGCTTCCAGAAATGTCTGGGTTTGGTAGGTTTCCCTATATGGCCACCGCACCCAGGACCAAAAACGCAGGTGCCTGCCTTACAAAACCAGGTTGTTTTGTGATAGATAATTTTGGTGTCTCCACAATATGATTTGGGCGGTGAAATGTGGGGCTCAACTAAATTGGGGAGCTCACAAGAGAGCACTCTCTCTGTGCTTGTCGCTGCATGCACCTTCTCTCTGGGTTGGTCTAACCCGCTATTGTCCCGTTGCACAGACTGAGCATGCGAAGGGACAGCACGACTTTCCTCATCACCTCCCTCAGAATCACTGGAAGAGGAGTTGTCGGATGGGACGCCCCCAACTGAAAAATCACTCCCAGAGTCTGCTCGCTTGTCCCATCCCTCAGACGCTGTCTCAGTATCTGCTGTCTCAGTCTGTTTTCCTACATCAGAGCTGTCCTCCATAACTCGAGTTAGGGCTTGAGCAGCAGTCACCTAACGAGACGCCATCTCTGCTACTGGCTAACCTGTCCCTCTAAAACACTAGCCTATGTAGACGGTCACAAAATTGCTGATGGATGTGTGTGTGATGCGTGCAACAGTAAAGGTCAGTCATCTTACCTTCGCTTCTTTCCTCAATCAGCATGTTCTTTCAAGACACTCAAAAAACAAAAAAGACACACTTTTACTTCACCTTGTCACATACCCATCGTCATAGTCTTTAGCGCCTGTTGTGCCCAGTTCAACAATCATTATTGGTGCTCCCACTCCCATGACCTCCTCCTCAGATTCCCTCACTATCACCCAGCAAAAATGCCCTTCATCTCTCCATAGCCCCCCTCGCACATACATTCATTTTGTATTATAGCGCATGTAATGACTGGCTTTACTAATTCACTCAGCCATTCACATAAAATACAGATTTGATCTTTGCAACAAGCATATAAATCTCCTGCGCTACTTTATGGCATCAAAACTGCCAATAGACAAAAGTCCGATCTTTCTGTAGCAGAAACATAATCACAAATGTTAGATTGACTTTTCTAAATTACTGCCTAAAAGCTACGGTTGGAGTATGTGCATTGCTTTGAAGACTCGCTGCAAGACAACTGGTAATGGCAACTGGTAATGTAAGACAACACAAGCATTGACAAACGTGATCTCCATATCTATATATGTATGTAAAATACTGAGATTCGGATATGGGTCAGTTTTTTATTTGTAATGATTTTTTTATATATTGGTGTTTTGACATACACACTCCATCCGTGACCAAGGCTACAGCCGAAACGCGTTGGAGGGGAGTAATTTTTCCAAATAAAAATTTCTGTTTATTGCCAGCAGCTTGGAGGTGTCCCGGCTGTCCTTCAAGTTAGGGGAATAATTGTTGCATTTTTGGGAGCTCCGGAGCCTGTCTGGGACTGCTGCGCTACAGCTTCTGCATTCCGGATTTATATATATATATATATATATATATATATATATACATACATATATATATATATACATACATATACAGTATATATATATATACATATATATATATATATATATATATGCACACACACATATATACATATATATACAGGTATAGTTATATTTTTTTAATAGCTGTATGGTTTCCCTGGGGGGTGATTGTGGCCCCCAGGTAAACCATTCATCTATTTTAAAAAAATGTCCCCACAGGGGGTCAGCCCTGCTCACGGGCAACCCCCTGTCAGTAGTTTCATTTTTGATTGTTTAATTGTTTAAAGAATATATTTATTTTATACTCCTGGGGGAGTGCAAATGTGCCCTCCCCAGGGTAAACTAACATATATATATTTTTTAATATGCCCCGAGGGGGGGTGGCCCATTTTCAGAGGGGGCGGGCCCCCCCAAGTGTAATCCCCGGTGACTAGTGGGGTTTCCTGCTCATGGATTGCATCGCAGCTGTGATCCACGGCCAGGAAACCATTTCAGGAAGGCCTTGTTTGAAAGGATGGAATCTCCCATTTCAAACGAGGCATTCCTGAAAGGTGGGGAAGCCCTTTTGGGCCCGTTTTCCCCACCGGAGCAGAAAGCGGCCTTACCTCCACTTCCTGCTCTGGTGGGGAAAAGAAATTGTGACGTCAGCGTGCTTCGCGGCATGCCTAGGTCACAGAGGGGTGGGTGGGGGATTGAGAGGAGACACGGAAGCTCTTCGGTGTCTCCTGAGGGAGTTTTAAATTTAAAAAGTTCTCCAGTGTAACGCATCGGCGGATTTTTAAAACCACACCCTGGCGTCGGCCACTGGTCATGATCCGCACCAGGGTTGGTGTGCGGGCATCAGCCGGTGGCTGGCACACCCACCGAAGAGATTAAGCTTAGGGTTCAGGGCGTCTCAGCCCAAGTGTTGAGGCTAAGGGCGAAGAGGACAAGAGGACAAGGGCAGCTGCCTGTTTGGGATTGGTTGGGCAAAGGGCCAGAGACACTGCCCAATTTTTCACTCACTAGCTACCACCTTAAGCCCTCCACATCCACAAACATCCAAGCACAATATCAGTAAAGTAATTCTACTAGTACACCACAAACAATCCTCATACAGATTTCAATGTCTCAACAACCACCACAAAAAAACACTAACTACATCTATACAAAATTCTACTACAACTACAACACCATGGCACCTTCATTCTTACAAAAAACGCAACTTTTTCCCATAGCACTAACATATCCACACATCACAAGCACAACACAAAGCCACATTATATATAACTTTAATGCATGCAGACACACACTCTCAATTTATGCAAGACAGTAGCTCTATCCTCTACTTCCTACTAACAGACCCCTTTTATCATGACCAAACCTATTTTCAGCCTTCCATCACACCATCCACCAACACTCTCCTCCTCTTGTTACTAATTACACACAATCACACAATCCTTACACACCTCTCCTCTACACATATTACCTCTTACAGTGATCAAATATAACACAAACACTCATAACTCTTGTCCATCCCCTCTTACACACCACATACACTCTTCTCCAAAACACATCACGACCCCTTGTACTACTCAAATACCACTCACCGGCAGTAACTCACATACAAATCCTTCTCAGAAGAACACTACATCAATATCACCTCTCACTACTCCACAAAAAAAAACACACATACCAGCACATGAAAATAACACACTTTCATAATACGTCCTGTCACACCCACTTCCACCCTCATGACTACACAAATAATACAAATCCTGAACCAGTTTTACTCCTAAATTCTCAATCTTCACCAACATCCACCACAAACACCCCAACACAGCAACATCACCCACCTCTCATTTATTGCACAATTTAGAGCCTTAGAATATGACCCACATGCTCTACCACCAGCCAACCCATTTTCCTTCCACCCTAAACAGAGGCAAATAAAATAAACAACATGCCAATCTTCACAGTTTTGCATACCCATGTCTATTACACAGCAAGGCTACTCTACAAAAAGAACACCACTCACCATGTCATTCAGAACCACCATCTCCACCACAGACACACACAGACCCAACAAAATGCCTTCTCATCCTGCTAGATAAGCAACACAAACACAAAAACATAATTGTTGTGACCCTCATATGCTTAATATCAGCACTGATGACACACCTGCTACAAGTTCAAAATATACTCATCACTCTTCTACAAAACAAAATGACACCACCACCAAAACACACTCTCTAAACTGCCTACTCACAGATGCTTGGTGACTCTCTAAATACAAGCACACCATCTACGACATACTCACTGACAAACAACCTAACTTACTCTTCATAACTGAATCATGGTTGGGAGATGACATGGCCTCAGTGCTGCATGAAGCGGTTCCCCCAGGTTATCAAACCACCACACAAAACCATATAGGTAAAAGGGGAGATGGATTAGCTTTTATATTCAAAGGAGCAATAAATCTCAGCAAAACAGATAGCATCTGCATACAAGGTTGTGAGGACCTCATCACAAGGTGCAACCCTATACCAATTTCTTCCTGTAACGCCATCTTTCTTTACAGACCACCATCTAGCAATTCAATATTCCCAGACACATTTCTAGACACAGTTTCAAATCTTATAACACTACACTCCAACCCATGCATTCTTGGGGACCTAAGCATTTGGTTTGATAAACCCAATATGCCCCATCAAAAAGCTATCATCACTGGCCTAGTCACACTAAACTTACATCAGATTGTACACAATCCCACACACATTGCTGGACACATCCTAGACGTCATTTTTGCAAACCCAGAACTAGTTACCGTTCAAAACATAAAACCAGTCACATGGTCAGACCATCATTTGATAACTTTCCAACATAAAACACAACAAATCAACACACCCAAGACCACCTTACATACATCACCCTATCAACCATGGAACAAACTCAATTTTGAATACTTAGAAACACAACTAGCAGCTAACACAGCTCTAGAAACAATAAATTATGTCCAAAATTTTATGAGTGGCTACAGGAAGCTTTTGATATTCTAATACCACTCAAAAACCAAAACAGGACAAAGGGAAACAAGTGCATTGGAGAAACACAGAACTAAAACAGATAAAACAACAAATCAGAAGGCTGCAACAAAACTGGCTCAAAACAAAACAACATTCAAGATAAACTTCACCTATTCAAACTTAACAAAATATACAAATCAGCAATCAAGAAAGCTAAACAAAAGTACTACTCATCCAGAATTAAAAATGCTATATCTGCATATAAAGAATTTTATAAAATTATTGAGAATTTTGAAAACCTAAATGCATGAAAGGAACTCATCCCATTTTTCAAGAATTCACAGAAAAACTGGAGAATCATTACACAACCAAGGCATACACATTAGACTACTATTTAAAACAAAGGGAAACCGCCAGCACCAACCCTTTTCCAAAACTCCCCACCAAGAGTAAGCCAACTTAGCCTTTGCACTCCTTCAAACAAATATCGCAAAGTGAATTTATAGATCTGGTCAAAGCAAGCAGGTCTTCCGGCTGCCCTTCTGACCCTTGTCCACGACACATCTTCAAGTACATTCTTTTATCTACCCCTGCTGCCACACCAGTAAGAAGAATCATCAATAATTATTTAACTATAGAAACCTTCCTGAAGACCTTAAGGCATATATATGCCCATTATTAAAGAAAACAAACCTTGTCCCACATGATCCCAACAACTACAGATTATAAGTGGATCTTTCCTGTGCAAACCGATAGACAGAGCTGCTTTCACCCAGATGTCACAATCCATTTACGATAACTCCATACTTTCAGACTTCCAAAATGGATTCCACCCTGGAAGAGGCACTAAATCTGCCCTCATCGCCATCTGGGATGATCTTTAAAACACAACAGACTGCAATAGGGTTGCTGCACTACTTCTCCTGGACCTATCAGCTGCCTTCAACACAGTTGACCATGACACTCTAATACAAAGACTCTACGATACCAGCATAGAGGGGACTTCTCTCGACTGGATCACATCCTTCCTTCAAAACAAAACAAATGTCATACATAATCCCTCTTTCTCATCTAAACCCTACTTCACAAAAGCAGGGATTGCTCAAGGCTCAATCATCTCACCCATGCTTTTCAACATCTACATGATGTCATTACCGTCAATGATCAACGAATTTCAGCTCATATGCTATAACTATACAGATGACACACAAATGCTCCTTAAACTGGAATGCCCCAAAGACATTGGAAATTCACAAATCTTCAATTGCCTCAGAGCTATTGATCAGTGGATAACATGGAGCCATCTCAAACAGAATGCTTCCAAAACAGAAACACTCACATGTGGCAAAAGGAAAAATTAGGACCCACTCTGCGCCTGACCTGATGATCTGGGACCATCTCCTAAAGTATTTAAGGAAGTTAGAAACCTTGGAATTGCATTGGACTCCAAGTTAACAATGAATGCTCCAGTGGACAAATTATCAAGATCAAGCTTGATCACCACGAAAAAACTCTGCAATGCAACTTCCGCCACCTGAAATTTCCACACAAGGTGCAGGCTACTATCTCTCTTATACTATATAAACTGGATTACACCAATGGCTGTTAAAGGAAAACGGGATGCGTTTAAAAAAAAAAATTGAAACTTTTAAGTTTCATTTTTTATGAGTAGGCAGTGGTCAGTGGGACCACTGCCTGCTCTTAAAAAATATTTTCCCAAACATTCTCAAAGGGGAGGTAAATTTGCGAATGTTCTGTGACCTCATTTCAGTCACAAAACATTTATACATACCTTTCCAATTCGGTATTAGGAAGGGATGCACTCAACACACTCCTTCCAAACACCAAATCACAAAACCCAAATTGCGATTTGGTAACAAGTTACTGAATCACAATTTGGGCTTTGTACATACTGAAAAGTATTTTTGCAGTCGCAAACAGTCCAATTCTGCGAATCGGGCCATTTACATAAAAAATGCTTTCTACATGTAGCCCTTAGAAATGGGTTGGAATGTGGATAGGAGAACGATTTGCTTACAGTTCAGACAGCACAATGGCAAAATACAGGTAACAAGAAACAAAAAAAGATAATATGCATCTCCCTTACAGCATGAAAACACAGAGAAGCAATTCACACATGATCCGTAACAGCGTTATAAAAAGTAATTACCAAAATCATTTTCTTCACTGAAAGTCAAATGTTTGCTGGAGCTGGCACAATGTTGGCGAAGGAGAATACACAGTAGGAAAATATAGGCCCTCATTATGACATTGGCAGTAAATCCCACTTACTGCCACACTGACTGCAGCCAACATACCGCCGCCGCCGAGGATATCAGTTCACCATATTATGACACACACACACCAATCCGTCACTATTCATCCACACACACAAATCCTCCACACCAAAGGTCAGTGATAAACTGGCAGTATCAAAACCCACACCGTTACGCCAACAGAACTACACCCACCACATGACACACAAATCACCACAGCAGACATGCAACCGTGGTAAACCATTGGCGGTACACACAGCTGCGCTCAACATACACACACACATACAAAACAACACTACATTGGTCAACTTGAATAGCACACACCTGGCACCCATACACACACCACACCCACACCACTATAAAACATACACCCACATTACCCACAACCCCTTATGAATACAAACCATCAGCTATGGTGGAGAATCGTGGGCAGCGTCAACGTTGTGGGACAGCACCCAAGGACTAGGGATGACATTCGGAAGAGGTGGAATGACCTACGGGGAAGGTGCGTTCCATAGCAGCAAGACACCAGCTCGCTATCCAGAGGGCTGGCGGTGGACCTCACCTCCTTCCCCACAACTAACAACATGGGAAGAGCAAGTCTTGGCAATCATGCATCCTGCGGGCCTGGCCGGAAGAGGACTGGACTCTGGTAAGTTAACTCTATACTACTATCACCCCCCACCTGCATGCCATCTCATACCTCCACCCTCACCCTCACTCCCATCACTCCGCCACCTCCCACACAACCGCCCATCACATCCCACCCATCCCAATGGCAAGCCCTGCATGCACCACCAATACATGGACATCACTCACACCCTGCATGGACACCTATCACCAAAGCATGCACACTAGAGAGAATCAGCTAGCCCACCACATACCAACCTACACAAGTGAAAGCTTCCAGGGCAAATACAACCAAAGAGGGCAACCCACTGATGCACAATATGTCACACACAGAAACAATAACTCAGCATTTACATCCCTACAGGTATCCCAGACAATGTCAGCAGAGAACAGGTGCCAGCACTATCCAGTCCCCCAACTGAAGAGGCCCACAGTAATGACAGCAACTCTGGTCGCCTGGATCTGGATGACCAACGTGGTCCACCAGGGACCTCCAGACAGTCGGTTACCCAGGCCCAATCACACACCACCACAGAGCCTCCCCCACCTATAAACACCACCACAGCACCCACCAAGCATACCCATACCTCTGTCCCCAGGACACGTCAACCACTACCCCAGGGCACACCTCATACCCAAGACAATCAGGGACCTGGGGTCAGTGGCAGTGGGCATACGGTTCAGGGGAGAGAGGCAAAGGACAACAGGAAAACTGGAAGGACTGCTCGGTGCAAGGGGGACACAGGTCCAGGGAACTGACTCTCCAGGAGGCACTCTCTGAGATCCTGGGAGCCTACCAACTTTCCCAGGATATGCTGGGCCAGATCCTACACAACATGCAGGAGAAGAGGCGACTGCAGGAGGGACAGTACCAGGGGTTCAGGGAGGACTTGCAGGCCATCAACACCACCCTGGTCTCCATTGCAGTGGTGCTGGCAGACATGGCCAACATTATGAGGGAGGCAGTCTCACAACAGTGGGCCCCTGACACCAGCCAGACATCTGAACTGTCTTCCACAGGACCAACAGATCACCAGCCCCTCCCCCTGCAGAAGGTGAACCACCCCGCAAACGTTTCCTGTGATCCAGCCAGAAGCCAGGGACTATTGCCAAGACCCCAGCCAGAAAAAGGGACTCTCCTGATTGTCACCCTTGTGTCCTACTCTGTCACTCTGTCCACCTCGAACTGTCATTGCTCCACTTCCTATGTCCCCTTGGACAAAGCACCTGTGCTACAAATAGACTGGAACAATACCCAGGAGTTTCCTCCATCATCACCACATCCCAATGCACTTGCCCCTCTTCTTATTAGCACTTCAATAAACACCCTTGGAAAAAATACAAGTATGGAGTATGTTAAATTTTTAAAGTATGTATTTGTTTAACCAGGTTCAAACATTGCAATTCAACTGTACAGTAATGTTCACATAGGAAACACCTGTAGTTTCCTGCAGTGATCACACCAGGAGCGATAGTGGGGCACCAAGATCTGCAAAATGAATTGCCAAAGGGTACAGTGAGTGGGCATAGAAGTGGGAAATAACAGCATGCAAGTGCCAAAGATAATCTAAATAATGACAATGAAATGCGAAGTAACACTGCCTTACCTGTGAATCACTGGAAGTATTGTCGTATCACTGCTGTTCTGTTGTCCTCATCCTCTGCCTCCTCATTCTCACTGTCCACTGGGTCCACTACTGCCACACAGCCATCTCCAGCCTCCTCCTCCTACAGAAAAGGCACATGGCATCTCAAGGCAAGGTTGCGCAACATGCAGCATGCCACAATTATCTGGCAGACCTGCTTGGGTGAGTAGCACAGGGATCCACCAGTTAGAGGGAGGCACCTGGATCTGGCATTCAGGAGGCCAAAGGTTTGTTTGATTATCCTTCTTGTTCGCCCATGTGCCTCATTGTAACGTTCTTCTGCCCTTGCCCTGGCATTCCTCACAGGGGTCAGTAGCCATGATAGGTTGGGGTAACCTGAGTCACCTGCAAATATCGAGGGACAACATTTAGCCACACACTATCCCATATGCCCCACATCACACCCATACACCAACCTATACTGGGTGGGATCCAGGGCTCCCCTATTAGCCACACCCAGTGCCTCTGTAGTTGGGCCATCACATTTGGGATGCTGCTATTCTTCAGGAAAAGGCATCATGCACAGACCCAGGGTACTTAGCATTGACATGGGAGATGTACTGGTCCGCCAAGCACACCATCTGTACATTCATGGATTGGAAGCTCTTACGATATCTGAACACCTGTTCATTTTGCCCAGGGGGCAAAAGCAATATGAGTTCCATCAATCATCCCAATTATGTTGGGGATATGTCCCATTGCATAGAAGTTAGCCTTCACTGTGGCCATATCCTCCACTTGGGCGAAAACAATGTAGCTGCACATGTATTTAATTAGGGCAGACAACACTCTGGTCAGCACCATTGAGAACATTGGCTGTGAAATTCCTACTGCCAAGCCCACTGTCACTTGGAAAGAACCAGTTGCCAAGAAATGGATCACAGATAGGACTTGCACAAGAGGGGGGATCCCGGTGGGGGAACGGATAGCAGATATCAGGTCAGGCTCCAGTTGGGCACACAGCTCTGTGATTGTGGCCCTGTCGAGTCTATAGGTGAGGATAATGTGCCTGTCCTCCATTGTTGCCAAGTCCAACAGGGGTCTGTACACGGGGGTATGTCTCCATCTCCTCTTCATCCGATGCTGTTGCAGTGTAAGGGACAAAAGAGTGAGGAGCTGGTCACAAACTGAACATTGGGACCACAACAGTACAATGCATGATGCTAATTTGTAATGGTTAAGTGAGATTTGTCCTGTATGTCCAATTTTTAACTGTGACGCAGTTGTAATCTAGGGCCTGCCCCCCACCCCCCCACAATGGTGTCCGTCTGTCCTGTGTGGAGGGACAGGTGAAAGTGAGGTTATTCCACTGACGTTGTGCGCTGTTGCGGTATGCGGTTGGGAACCGCAGTGCAACTCCTCATTGGTTAACATTGGGCCCTATGGGGTACAGTGGCCAATAGTGATGTACGCCAGTGGTGACGGTATGCACTGCCACAGACATGACCGCTATTTTCTATCTGATCACTCACTTGCTGCCTGACCTTCAACAGGAGAGGACCTACACTGCATGTGCTGCTGTGACCTGTGTCTGGAACCTACCATGACCCGTGTGACTGGGGAAAGGGCCCCTGCCTTCGCCTCAGTAGAGTTGGAGCGACTGGTGGATGGGGTACTACCTCAGTACAGACTGCTGTATGTGCCTCCAGACCAACAGGGGAGTACACTGTGGGCATGACGCATGTGGCACGAATGCATGGAGTGGTGTGTGTGAAGGCCTCATGTAGGGGGGGTGGGTGGATGTTCCCTGGACGACGTACAGGTTGTGTGCAGGGCCATGTGTGTGTAAACGGTGATGTGAAGGGGTATGGTGGGCCATAAATGCCACAGGCAGGACGGTCTGACTTATACCATTTCCTGTGTGTATTGTCACCGGCAGGTCAGCGCCCATCAAGAGAAGGCTATATGGCGTGCCATCGCCAAGGATGTGCAGACCCTGGAGGTCTATGGCAGGCGGAGCACCCACTGTCAGAAACGGTGGGAGGACCTGAGATGCTGGGCACGGAAACAGTGGAGGCCCAGCTGGGGATGGCCTTCCAATGAGGAAGGGGTGCCCATCGAACCCTGAACCCCCTGATGTCCTGCATACTGATGGTGGCCTATCCGGAGCTGGATGGGCACTTGAGGGCATCACAGCAGCCAAAAAGGGGTGAGTGCAGTGCCCATCATTACAACTTACGCATGTTAGGGTGGTATCCGGGTGGGGGATGTGCGTCAGTGTGTGCCCCTAGGCCAGGCATGACATTGCAGAGTAGGTCCTATGTTGGCCAGGGTTCTGAAGTGATAATCCTGCTAACTAGCTCGTAGGCATCCACAACTGACCAAGGCAGTGTGGGTCCCAGGTGTGCTGCATTTGGCGGTGTGTGCCCCTCCCAATGCCTTGGTGGCTAGCATTATAACTAGTAGTGCAATGCATAGTGCGTAGGGCTGTTCCCTGTGTGTGAGGGTGGTGTGTATGCCAACGGTGGTGTTGGTGCAGCCAGTGACCCAGTGTATCCTTTGTCTCTCCCCCCCGTTTTGTTTTGTCACCCTGTCCTTATGTGCATTAGAATCATCTGGCGGAGGAGCAGAGGCACCCGCAACGGAGGGAGCTGCATCCCACAGGACCCAGGAGGCAGAGTCCACCGACAGTGAGGGCACTAGTGGGACGGAAGACGAGGGGAACACCACGGCGGAGACTGGAGGGGACAGTTCGAACACAGATTTCTCCTCCGATGGAAGCGCCCTGGTGTGGCGGACACCTCTGTGCCCACCCCAGCTACAGGTACAGCCGCCACCCCCTGTACCAGCACCTTCCTCTCAGCAGCCCCTCAGCGAATTGCCTGTGCCCGCTCACCCGTGAGGATGGGCATCTCCTTCGCCCCATGCACCTCAGGCCCTGCCCCTGTGAGCCCTGCTGCAATGAGTGAGAAGGCTATTGACCTCCTGAGATCCATCTCTGTAGGGGAGTCAACCATTGTGAATGCCATCAAGGGGCTGGATGCAACAGACTAATGCATTCATGGAGGGCATTCACACTGGCTTGGCAGCCCAACAGAGATCAATCAAGGCTCTGGCATCCTCTCTGATGGTAGCCATTGTCCCTGCTTCCACCCTCCTCCCTCCAACTTCCTTTTCCCAATCCCATTCCCCTCAACCCCAACCTATCCCAAGCACACAGGCAGACGAGCATGCACACAAGACAACACACAAGAGTGGTCCAGGCAAACACAAGTACCACACTTCATCCCACAGGCACTCACACAAACACCATCCAGATGCAGACATACCAACATCCACAATTTCCACTGTCTCCCCCTCCTCCTCCTCCTCCACCTACCTCCCAGTTCCATCTACACTCACACCTGCATGCACTACATCCTCAGCCACTCCCAGCATCCCCACCACACCTAGCAGAACACACAAATCACTGGCAGACAACTCAACCTCCATGCACACGTCCCCTGTGTCCTTTCCCACTGTGTCTGTCACCCCCCCTCCCAAGGTACACAAACGCAAGCACTCAGACACCCAACCATCCATCTCACAACAGCATCCAGCCCATGTACCTGCACCCAAACACAGCAGACAGACACCTCCTACAACCACCCCCTCTTCCTCCACTTCCCAACCTTCTCCCTCTCCCCGCACCAATGTCCCTAAGAAGTTTTTCCTCTCCACCATTGACCTGTTCCCTACCCCTCCCCCCACCATCCTTCACGTCTGGCCCAGGTGGCAAAAACCCAAGCAAGCACCTCAGCCAACCAGTCCACGGGCCCAGTAGTCTCCCCACCCACTTGTGGTGGGAAAGGATCCAGGGCACATGTCCAGAGGTTGAAGGAGCCTGCACCAGGCAGCCTCAAGGAAAGGGTGCCTGCCCCAGCTCTGGGCTGGAAGACCAAGGAGCCAGCCCCAGCTGCTGCCAGGAAGGGCAAGGAGCCAGCCCCAGCTGCTGCCCGTAAGGGCAAGGAGCTAGCCCCAGCTGCTGCCAAAAAGTGCAAGGAGCCAGCCCCAGCAGAAAATGCAAGGAGCCAGCCCCAGCTGCTGCCAGAAAGGGTAAGGAGCCAGCAGGCAGGAAGAACAAGGGGCCTGGTGCAGGGACTCAGATGGAGCCCCCACTACCAACCATGGTTGTGCAGCCGCCCGAGGCTGCAGGGGATGGGCTGGAGCTTCCCCCCACCACCACCAGCTGAAGCACCATCACCAGTGGGCAGCCATCCGAGGCTGGAGGGGATGGGCTGGAGCTTCCCCCCACCACCAGCAGCAGCACCACCACCATCACCACCACCAGTGGGTAGCCATCCGAGGCTGCAGGGGATGTTCTTGAGCTTCCCCCCACCAGCGGCTGCAGCACCACCACTTCCACCACTGAGCAGCCGTCACCGCCGGCGGACAGTATGTAGTCATGCCTCAATGGGATGCTTTACGGCCTGCCCCCTGCAAATCCAGTGGGTATGACAACCACCTGTGAGACTGTGACCTTGCACTCCCCAGGATAAAGAGCACAGGGCACGATGCCCCCTCCAGAACCAGTGGGGAAGAAACCCACCAACCCCAGTCTCCCCAGGATCAAGAGCATAGGGCACGATGCCCCCTCCAGGATCAAGAGCACAGGGCACGATGCCCCCTCCTGACACCCACCTGAGAGACTGTGGCCTTGCACTCCCAAGGACCAAGCACAGGGCATGTTGCCCCCTCCAGAGCATGTGGGAAAGTCACCCACTTGAGAGACTATGGCCTTGCACTCCCCATGATCAAGCACAGGACATGGTGCCCCCTCCAGAACCAGTGGTCTAGTTCCATCTTCCGGCTGAGGTGCCCCCCGTTCCCCGTCCCCCTGAGG
This sequence comes from Pleurodeles waltl, assembly GCF_031143425.1. Classification (NCBI taxonomy): domain Eukaryota; kingdom Metazoa; phylum Chordata; class Amphibia; order Caudata; family Salamandridae; genus Pleurodeles; species Pleurodeles waltl. The sequence goes on along the minus strand of NC_090448.1, from coordinate 414,499,121 downwards.
TGCCTGCCTATTTTCCAACTGATGCCCCTGAGTGTTCTCTCTGTGTTGCTGCAGGTGACAAGTGGGGCTTTGGACTTTGGCCTGTGGCCCTGTGGCCCATACACAATGAGGACTAGGCAGTGTCCCTTGAACTGAACATATGTATATAACAGTTACATTGCATTTTCGTATTTTCTTATTTCTACTGTGTTGATATTATTACACTCACTTTAGCACATTCCTGTTATCCTTGCATTATTCCTCAGGGGTACGGCGTATATATGTTTTATTACTGCAGCTGTATGTGTGTATGTTGTTGGGGGTGAGGGTGTATGTGGTGCGTGTACGTGTCACTCTCTTTTCCTCCCCCCTCCCCTGTGTGCTAGGCGGCTGTACTCACCATGATCGTCTTCGCCATTGTTGGTGTTCGTGGTGGAGCAAGACGTAGAAAATCATTGGAAATATTTGCAGCTCGGGCTCCATGGCGGATTGGTTCTTCCCTGTGTCTCCAATGGTGAGTCCTTTCCTTTCTGAGGTCTGTTTCCGCCAGGCTTTTAATGTCGTTGGTACCACCCCGGAAAAGGTGGCGGTTTCCTGTCTCATAATATGGTGGGCGGAACATTGACTTCCGCCTGGCTGTGGGTGGCTACCGCCGTGGTGGCTGTTGTTTCCACCCTGGGGGTCAGTGTGGTGAAGTGGCTGTCTATCTGAGTTCTCACCGCAATGGTCATAATTTTCCAGTGGTTACCGCCAGTCTGTTGGCGATATTACCGCCACTTTATCACCGACCACCAAGGTTGTACTGAAGGCCATAGTGTAAGCAGTGTCAGACTCTGAGCATTTTGTTTGTAAAGGTGAAAAAGACACACTGTAGTAATGGAGGTAAGTTCATTCATGAATCAGAGAGGAAAAATATTTATTTCTTAACGAAGATCGACATCACAAGCAACCAGTAACAGTCAGCATTGCAATTTTTCCTCGTCAACATTTCGAGCTGTACCATTAATGTGCGGGAAGGGAAAAGAAAGGGAAGAGGAAGAAGAGGACAGGAAGGATATAAAGCAAGGAGAAAATACAATAAATACATAATACATCTATAATATTAAGGTAAACACTTCATACCGCAAAACATTATTAATTTCACAAAGGTATCCTTACTCTGGGTAAGTAATTCGCTCATTCAGTTAAGATTGCGAGTCATCATTCCCATTGTTTGATTAGGGAACTGGCAACACCATTGTCAGGAACAGCAGTACTGCCAAATCTCAGAGTTACTAAAGTGGTATCAAGAATGGACCGAGACGTGGGGTTGTTAAATCCACAATTGGAGATTCCGTCACGAAGGTGACTTGTCTCACATGAGGAAGAATTACTACCACTTTTGGATAACCTCCTAAAATTCCAGCATTTGCCATCCTGAGTGATGACATTACTCTTGTTAACTTTGAACAATCTCATGGGTTTGTAAAACTTAGAACTTCCCTTCTCCACCATTCTGGGAACACATAGATGGAGTACATCCCCAACAGAGAATTTAGGCTACACAGCTTTGTGGATTTTATCATAATGTTTTTTGGATCTGGTCTGGTAATATTGCATGTTCTCTGCTACTTTACCTGGTTTGTCATGAGAAGTACCCTTTGATCAAATGGGATACTTGAGTTTAAGCCCCCAAGAACAAATAGATCAAGTAGTTTCCCTTCATCATAAAAGTAAGAAAGGTGATTTCCCTGTGACTGAATTAGGAGAAATATTGTATGCCCACAGTCGACGTCTGATGGCTGCACCGAAAGGGACATCTTCTATCCAAGCCAGATGAACACTGTCCTCGAGGAACCTGTTGAACCTTTCCACAAGACCATTGAACTGGGGATTGTAAAGTGCTGAGCGTATGTGTTTGATTTTGTTGGTGGCTAAAAATTCATTCATTTCAGAGAAGGTGAATTGCACCCCATTATCAGTAACAATTTGGTCAGGGTAACCCCCCCCCGAATGAAAGGTTCCATGAGAAAATTCAAGAACGGTTATAGTTTATATATTGTTGGTGAACATGGCCTCCAGCTACATAGAACGATAGTGAATTAGTACTACTGCAAATATTATGTTGTATGGCAATTGCTTATAGGGAGCCAATACATTAAGTCCTACTTTTTGCTAAGGGAACTTGACCATGGTACATTAAGCATGGATGGGCATTTAGTCTTACACGACTTATCAGCGGAGGAGCAAGTATTACAATTCCTTACCAAACTTTTTGCTTCAATGTCCATGTTAGGCCACCAAAACTAATTTCTTAACAAGTAATTTAAATATGACAAACTCATATGACTCTTGTGGCACTCCTTGATAGGAAACTCTCTCATACCTTCAGGATGTTCACACTTACCAGCACAGAGTACAAATTCTCCCTCAATACATAATTTATAAGCCACTTGTGCAAATGAATAAATCAGGCCATTCAAGAGCTTCAAAGCAGGACATCTCTCATAAAAAAATGTTTTAACTTGTACAAGTGTTCTATCCTTTCCAAATTCATCAAACCATTTCTCTTTATTCACACACTCTTCACCAATAGTACACACATCACAGACCTGCACCACAACATCAATTTCATCATCTATGTTTTACTCATTACCAGTTTTATCACAATGCAGGCTGGAAAAACAGACAGCTGATTGGTTGACACAACCTGGAACATGAGCAATGTTAAAGTTGTATTCTTGAAGCCTTGAACAGAGTTTAGTTACCTGGGCTCTACTGCTTTTGCCTCCTCCATCTGATAAAATCCTTATCAAACGAGTATTCCCGAAAGTGATTGTTAGAAATTGGGTCTATAGTTGGCAACGGTATGCACCCTGTCCAAGTATGGCCCGCAATCCTAGTCAGGGTAAGTCTACATTATCTAAATTAACCTGTGCTCACCCTCTGGTAGCCTGGTTCAAAGCAGACAGGCTTAACTTAGAAGCCAATGTGTAAAGTATTTATGCAACACACACAGTAATTACACTGGGCACACCACAAAAAGACTCCACAAAGGTGTAGAAAAATAAAGTTTGTTTATCCGTGTAAATCAAGATCAAAACAACAAAAATCCAAATAATGAATCATAAAATATACAATTTTCAAATATATAGAAGCAGTGCTTTAGGCGACAGAGGGACAGGGACGAAAATGCAGCAACAACCCTTCCCTGCAGCTGTCCACAATATCATATGGTCAGCAGGAAGAACAGCACATCCCCCCTCCGTGTTTGCAGTACCTTGTGGTGGTTACAGCCGCTGGTGCGGCTCAGTTGGTGAAGATCCACTACCCACTGCTTGCTCGCTGTGAGTATCAGGGCAGCTGGGAAGGCATTCACAATGGATTGGGATTCCCAGCAGGGTCCGTGTCAGGCAGCACTGATGTGTAAATGCTCGGCACCGGGGCAGGGGCCCTTCGGTTAAAACAGGCACATACTTTCCATGAGCAACGCCGGTGCAGAGATGGTCCCCATGCCCTCCTCTGGGCCCTCGGGGACTAGTGCCAAGGACTTCCTTCTTGTACAGCAATGCAAGGAGCTTACAGGCAGATACCGAGCTTGCGCCTTGATTTTGTCAGCAGAAACAGGTACGCTCCAGCAACACGGAGCTCCGGGATGGAGTTGCCAGTCAAAAAGCCATTGGAGTGACTCTGGGGGATAGTTCTTGGGTCCTGCAACTGGGCAGAGGTCAGCAGACAGGAGGACAGCTCAGGCACTCAGAGTAGCAGTCCCTTAAAACAATCAGGCCCACCAAGATGGCGGTCCTTCAGCACAGCACCCTTTACTCCAGCTTAGATTTTGCCAGTTCTAGAGTGTACTGATTTTAGGGGGCCAGAGACCCAGTACTTATACTAAAAAGTGTCCTTGGTGTGGGGGATGACTTCAGAAGGTTTCTCTGTAGGTCACAGGTCTCCTTTTAAGCCTAGCCCTGGCTCCAGACCATCAGTGGGAGGTGATAAGCCCCTTTGTGTAGACTCTGGCCACTACCCTTTTGAAATGTAAGTGGGAGCCCTTCCCAACCTCCTCCCCAGGATGATCCATCAGTATGCAGATGAATGAGGTGCAACTGAGTATCCTGTGTTGTTGATGTCTGGAGGGAATGCACAAGTGTAGCTGTCACCTAGACCAGATCAGACATGTATTGGAAACAGGCTGGAGGCACACAGGGCAATGAGGGCACAGAAATGCCCACTTTCTAACAGTGGCATTTCTAAAATAGTAATGTTAGATGCAATTTTACAAGTGAAGAGGATTCATCAGTACCATTCCAATGATACTAAACATGATTCAGCTACTCCTCTCTGATCAGGAATTACTGCTTTAAAGTATTTTAAGGCATTCCCAATGATGGCCTATGAGAGGGGCAAGCCTCACAGTAATGAAAAACGTATTTAAGTGTGGGGCGGAGCTTGCCCGGCCGCAAGATGGCTGCGTTGTAACAAAGCTCTGCCGGCCACCTGAAAATCCGTAAATAATCCTGCAATCCAAACCTTTCCTGACTAAATATTCTAACACTACTGACGGTAGGAAGATATGAGAGGTGCGAGATGAGCCCTGTTTTGGCCAGGAGCCACAGTATACGGCGTCTCGTGGAGAGCTGCTAGACCTACATAGACCGGAGGCACGCGGGGCGGCGGTCGGAGCGGAAGTGGCTTGGTGAGCGAGGTGAGGCGGAGATCAGCAGCTGTGCTGCGGAGCGAACGAAGAACATGCTGTGTGCCGAGATTGGCAGCACAGTGGATCGAAGTCAGGGAGTGCTGCGGTACCGGTGAGGCCTATTGGAGTGGGCGTGTTGGAGGCTGAAACTGGCTGTTTACTGGCCCTGCTTGGCAGAGCGCCGCGTGACGACCTTGGGCGCTGAGGGCCATAGCACGAGCGCATAGAAAGCCCCGTGGTGGGACCATGAGCGGTCCGGGGGTGGTATTGAAACCCCCACGCACTGGAGACCGGAGAGTGGAGTGGCCCATCAGGGAGCAGTGGTGAGGTACGGCGGGTACAGAGTTGGCGGCGAAAACCAGCATTGGAGGCCCCGGGGCGGTGAATGATGCAACTTGAATTGGGAGTTTGGCCTTTCACTACGGAGACCCTTCAGGCTTTGGAACCCAGAGTCCACACGCTACTGCAAGTCTCCGAGAACAAGGGGGGACTGGCCCGTGACAGTGGTGGTGCAAGTAGGAAACAGACTCGGAGGGGTTGTTGGGCGCATCATGATCCTGGATGCCTGAACGGCGCTACAGGCCGAGACAGGCTTGTGGGACACTGAGCAGCAGAGGTACGCTCATATTTACCGGTACAGGTTCATCCCTGGAGTTGGGCTGACACAGTAGAATATACCTGTTGTACTCCAGCGACGCTGGACGGGAGTAAATTAACTACACCATGGGCAAGACGGATAAGACCCAGGCCAGGTTGCAGTTTGAGCGGCACAAAGCGATCAGTCCAGCAGGAGAAGGAGCAGAGGTGGGGCCCCAGAGGAGTCCTGTTGCAACCTCAGGTGAGGACCAAGACTTACATCAAATTTTGGAGGCAATGCAACATAGCCTAACTCAGATAGATGGCAAGCTGGACTCACTCTCGTACCGCATGGAGCGCCTGGATCAGTCAGAGAGGAGGGTGTCTGAGGTGGAAGACAGTCAAACAGAACTGGCTACCAGCCAAGTAAAACTAAACAAAGAACTAAGCACTCTCAGACTAAAGGTAGACGACTTAGAAGCATGCTCCCGGAGGAATAACCTGCGCATAGTGGGAATCGCAGAGTCCACCGCGGTTGACAATATGGAAAGCTTCGTCGAACGGTTGCTGGTGCAACTACTGGGGTGCGCTACTTTTTCTGACCTGTTTGTCGTGGAGCGAGCACATCGATCCCTGGTGGCCCGCCTGCCTCCGGGGGCCCCTTCTCGCCCCATCATAGCGAAGCTGCTGAACTATAGAGATCGAGACGCCGCCCTGCGCCTTGCGAGGGAATTGAGTGTATTGCAATATGAGGGAATGACAATCTCGCTGTACCCGGACTTCACGCTACAAGTGCAGGAAGCACGGAGACAGTTCATTGCGGGGAAGAAACAACTACGGAATATGCACCTTGACTACTGAATGCTGTACCCGGCGAAATTAAGAGTCAACGTGGATGGCAGCTCAATTTTTTCACGGACCACAAGAAATTGTATCAGTTCGTGAAACGCAGAATGGCAGGTGGAAGGAGTAGCGCTGTCAGCGACGCAGATTCCTAGACAATTGAAGGCGAGCGGAAGGTCGTGAGGTTGTAACCCTGGAGAACTGCCTCAATAATTAATGTAGTGGTGATAATGTGCATACCCCTGATTCATCACTTGCACCTTAGAGACTGAATCAGTTACATTGGGCACAGTGTCACGTGGGGAAGGATATCTGAAAACTGCGTAACACTTATTAGATATTTACAAACTATAAGCTATGAGAGAGGATTGGTTGTAATGATGTGTAGGTGGCCGGCACATCAGGGTACTACGACGTGGCTGGGTAACATCCACCTACGTGTTTGCACCACTTATAGTCCCAATAGGGATTGTTCAGGTAGGGATGGGTGGGGGGAGGTTTCATGGGGGAAGAATTAGATGAGCAGGTTGGGGTGTTGCCTATCGTGGGTGGGGGGTGGGAATTCAGAGGGTTGTTGTGGGATTGTTGTTGGTATTCCTGACTAAGACTCCAGGTGTTAGACTGCAGACACATGATGGAGATAAAGTGGACACAGTATTGAATTTCTATTTTAACGTATGACCCCAACCCATTTAAGTACGGATACACATAAGCGTCCTAGACAGATAAGACTGGTTACCTGGAATGTTTGAGGTCTCAATGATGCCCGTAAGACTCGTAAGATAGTTGCCTATTTACACAGACATAAAGTAGACATAGCTATTTTACAAGAGACACACCTGGCTCCAGATGGCCCTGTGCTTACTCCCCAGAGAATGTGGGGGCATTTTATTGAGTTGAGGTACACCTCCCACTCCCAGGAGGTACTGATTTGTGCCTCGAGAACCTCAGACAGTAGCCTCCAGAAGGTAACAACAGACCCGGGGGGCGATACTTGGTGGCACACTGTAATGGAAGTGCGCTGTCCTTTTTGCTGATAGGTATATACGGTACGAATTATGATGACCCACAGTTTTATCGAGATCTGGCAGCCAGGGTGAATTTCTGGGGAGATCATCCACAACTCTGGTGTGGAGACTTTAACTGTATACTGAATCCCACACTGGACAGGTCGGGAGTGGCGACCCGCAGGCCTGCAGCTGCGGCACGGGCGATACTGGATTTGGCCACTAAGTTAGGTTTGGTGGATATTTGGAGAGACAGACACCCGGAGTGAGGTGGCTATACTCAGTATTCAGCTGCACATAACTAATACACACGTATAGACTTTTGGCTAGTTTCCCGTAGGTTGCTTAGCAGATTAGCAGATTAATAAGTGAGAATCCTTGGCCTCGAACGTTCTTGGACCACTCCCCGGTCCCGCCACTGCTGTCATTGAGAGCAATACCGGCTCCACCTTTTTCGTGGCGGTTCACCCTATTCTCCCTTCTAGACTCGATCTTCAGGGAAGAATTGGCCACAGCAATTACAGATTTTTTTACAGATTAACAAAGGTTCAGTGGACACTGTGGGCGCTGTATGGGAGACGTCTAAGGTGTATATACGTGGGGTTATTATAGCTAAACATGCTGGGGTTCTTAGATCAATTAGGGGGCGCTTGCAACTGTTAGAATGTGAGTTGTCACAACTAGAACACGACCACCAAGACACTGCAGATGCACACATATTGGGACGTATCCATACTAAGTTACAGGAGTTACAGGAGTTGGCCCTCACTGAGATCCAGCATTTGGGGAAATATGCAACTACCTGAATATATGTAGAGGGTGACAGACCTGTGGGGGTTCTGGCCTGATCCGTCCCTACCGGGATAAAAATGCACTTATGACCATTGAAGCAGAGAGTGGGGGCGAGATTGTAGACTCCAAACTAATAGCTGCTAGATTCCGCGACTTCTATCAATCCTTATACACCTCCAAGGTGGACCCAGACCCCGTGGCTCTGTTGGACTATCTTACACACATCACGATGCCGCAGCTGACAGACACAGATAGGGAGGCACTTATGGCGCCGCTAACCTTGAGTGTGATGACGAAAGCACTGGGGGGAATGGCTGAAGGTAAGGCACCAGGTCCTGATGGACTGACGGTAGGCTTTTATACAGCATATAAACACTTGTTGCTCCCGCAGTTGAAAGAAGTTTATGAGGAAATGGTGGTGGAGGGGTGTATGCCCCCATCAATGAGGGAGGCAATGATAATCACCTTGCTTAAACCAGGGAAACCCCTACCGCCCATTATCACTAATAAATGTGGACGTTAAAATATATGCCAGAATCTTAGCGGATCGCCTGGCCAGATTTTCACCGCACTTGATTAAGCCGGATCAGTTGGGGTTTGTCCCTTTTCTTAACTTGACTATGAATCTCCGCACCCTGTTCAGCACGATACAGAATATCAACCCAGAACTACAGGCAGTAGCGATTTTTTGGGACGCCGAAAAGGCATTTGATTCAGTGGAGTGGGGGTTCATGAGGGCAGTCTTGCAGCGATTCGGAGTAGGGGATATTTTTTTACTCCTGGTTTCCACATTGTACAAGGAACCTAAGGCCAGGGTCCGCATAAATTGAGTGGTCACGGAAGCATTTAAATCACGAGAGGTACCAGACAGGGATGCCCGCTTCCCCCCGTTATATGCCTTAGTGGCAGAACCTTTAGCATGTGCCATGGGAGAGTATCACAGCCACCGTGGACTCCGGTTTTAAAATTATACCCTTGTGTTATCTACCTATGCAGACAACACATTATTCAATATTAAGGATCCAAAGCGTAATGTTGCCCCAATCCTCAGTGAAATTATTAGATATGGCGCATTGTCAGGCCTCACGGTCAACTGGGGTAAGTTCATAACGTTTCCCCTGACCTCAATAACAACATAGGTGGATGTGGGCTACCCGCATGGATGGGAGACGGAGTCAGTGAGATATTTAGGAGTTAAAGTACACACAGACCCTAAGAAAGTAATAGCTGATAATTTTGATAAGGCGCTTAAAAGATTGACGGGGGATGTAGAGAGGTGGATCAGGCTCCCATTGTCATTGCTAGGTCGTATAGCACTTATGAAAATGGTGGTATTGCCGCGCTTTTTGTTCTTCTTTCAGAACATCCCGATAGTGCTACCAAAAACGTATTTTAATACATTAAGAACATTACTTATTAGATTAGCTTGGGCGGGTAAACAACCACATGTGAATTGGCGCACCCTGACTCTTCCATACGAATTGGGAGGTCTTGGGGCCCCGGATCTGGAAACCTATAGTGTGGTAGCACAGGCAGCGGTTGCCCAGGCCTGAATTCATGGACCTGAAGGCATCCCGTACCTGCAGATAGAGAAGGAGTTGGCCGCGCCGGACCCTTTGCAGAGCTGGATATTTTATGCCCCGAATAGGCGTTACAAGGAATTTGCATCCCTGAGCTCAGTTACGCGAGCTTGGCATGAGCTTATGAATAGACAGGGCTTAGTCCTACTGTACTCCCCGCATGTGCCGTTAGACTGCTGTGCCTGGTTTACGCTTTGGCGGGATCGAAAGTTAGTGCAAGCTATGAGCGAGCTAGGAGTCAGCACCATGGGGGACATATTTGATGACGGCATTATGAAAACGTAGGACTCACTAGAGAACACAGTTGCCACTCCGACCTTTCTACACCGGTATCAATATTATAGGGTGAGGTAAGGGCTGGGGGAACTATTAGGAGACGTGCGGGAACCCCCGGAGATACAAGCTCTCTCAGGAGTGATATTAAATGATCCGCCTAGGCGTCTAGTTTCTTGTTTATAAGCACATATTCAGCAATCACGAGTCCACGAGTTATCAAACACATGACTGGAGTGGCAGAGAGAGTTAGGGGTGCAGATATCAGATGAACAGTGGCACTATTGTTGTGCCAAAACGCGCTCAGTTTCCATAAATGGCATACACCGACTTATACATTTTAAGTATTTAAATAGAGTATACTACACCCCCCTTCAACTTCATAGATACGGATCGAGAGAGAATGCGAATTGACCTAGATGCGGGGAGGGGTGGGCTGGATTCCTCCACATGTCTTGGGCCTGTGAGAGAGTGCGGCAACTTTGGAGGGCGGTGATTTGCGAACTGGAGTCCATGGTTGGCGAACAGGTAGACTGCGAACCTATAATGGCACTATTAGGATGGGACAGGCATTTAGCGGTAAAATTTTGTAAATTGATAGCGATTGGGCTTTTGTTGGCCAAACGGCGAGTAGCCATGCGATGGGACCGTGGACCTGTTCCGACAGTGGAGGAATGGCACAAGGACATGGAGTATTGTAACACGCAAACAGACAACTATAGTGAGCTGCTCCCCCCACCAACAGGCCTGCGAAACACTGGGATATTTATAAGCAATATCTTATTGGAAAAGAAACGGTTGAACCTGAGGCGGGAGACCATGCATGATCTGTTGAGATTAGACTGTGAATTATATGAACGATAAGGGGACCTATAAATACAGTATATAGATAGATGTGGTTGGATTGGGAGGAATGTTCAAAGTGACTGATCCCACACCTGACACTGTTTGGTAACATGTATTAAATGTGTCTGCACTTGTAAAATTATATGTGAACTGCAAAAAAGTATAAATAAAGTTTTTTTTTTTTTAAACTTCTTCGAGTTTTGTTCATTACCAGACCAAGTAAAACTTAAAAGGTACATGTGTGGCACCCAGCCCTGTAGGCTACCTAGGGCCAACCTTAGGGGTGACTTGTATATAAGAAAAGGGGAATTTAGGGTTTGGAAAGAGGTTTTAAATGCAAAGTTGAGGTGGCAGTAAAACTGCAGTGGCAGGCCTGAGTCATGTTTACAGGGCTACTTAAATGGGTGGCACAATCAGTGCAGCAAGCCCACTAGTAGCATTTCATTTTCAGGCCCTGAGTATATGGTCAGCCACTTTACAAGGGACTTACATGTAAATTAAATATGCCCAATGCAGATATGCCAATGTTACCAGGTTTAGGGGAGAAGCATATGCACTTTAGTACTGGTAAGCAGTGGTAAAGTGCTCAGAGTCCTAAGGTCAACAAAAAGATACAGCCAGAAACAGTAGGTGAAAGACAATACTTCTGGGGTAAGAACACCCTAGGCATACCAGGTCTAACAGTCATCCACTGCACAAACACAAGAAAGTAATTTGCATTCAATACCTGAATATTTCCTTTCAGTCTCATTCAAGGTTTTGGACACATAAGCCACTGTCCATTTATTTTTCCCATCATGCTGTTCAAGTACAGCTCTAAGACTATAGGCACTGGCAACAACGGAAATTTGGCAAGGCTGAATGTATGGTTGAACAGTAGGTGCATTAGTTATCTAAACCTTTACACATTCTAAGGCATCTGCATGTTCATTTCCCCATGTGAAATATGTGCCTTTCATGAGAAGCTTCTCAAGTGGTACCATCAACTTAGCAAAACATTTTACAAACTTCTGATTGTATTTGCAGAGTCCATTAAATGATCTTAGTTTATCTTTATCATTCAGTGCTGGTGCCTTCCTAATTGTGTCAACTAGAGAGTCTTTGGGTGTCACCCCTTTCTCAGAAATTGCATCTTCCAGATAATCAACTTGATTTTTGAACAACTCACACTTGTTGGGACACAGAACCAGACCTTTTCTTAACAATCTCTTGCAAACCTCTTCCAAGATGGCTAAATCTTTCTTTGCGTCTCTAGAGAAGACTAGTACACCATCTTGGAAATACCTGACATGTGATTCCATATCCTTAAATATATGATACATTATCCGTTGGAACACAAAACCTGCCAAAGCAAGTTCAAATGGCATTCTTCTGCATTGATAAATGCCGAATGGTGTGATGAAAGCAGTGAGTAGTCTGGATTCTGGAGCTAATTCAATTTAATGGTACACACTGTGTAAATCAAGAGTAGAGAAAATCGTAGCACCATTCAACATAGTTAAAAAATCTTTGACCTTAGGTAACGGTAATTTCATCCCTTTGTAGATCCTCCAGTAACACTTGCAGCTCTTTTCGTACACTAAAAGGCATGTTTCTCAATCTCACAGGAATGGCATCTGTCTTTAATTTGATACAGTGTGAAAAGCCCTCTATTGTTCCCATTTTATTGTTGAATACTTCTGGAAAATTGTTTTTGACTTTATCACTAAGACTGGTTTCTGCAGCAACTAGCACAGGGTCAATGGCACATGTATCCGTCTCCATTTTGAGAAATCTCTTATCACTCTAACCCTGTATGCACACCCCTGTCTTGGCCATAAAAATTGTAATGCATACTGACCTAGTTTTAAATTTTACAGCAGACATAAAATATTCATCAATATGTATTATATTTACATTGTATATTACTGCCCTTATATTAGGAACTTGTAGAGTTGTTATCTACTGTTCGATGAGTTCACACATTTCATTGGAAATAATGGTGAATGGAGATCCTGAATCCACAAGAAAGTCCAAATCAATTCCTTCAACTGTTAGAGAGCACATACTGGCTTGGTCAATTTAAACTGAATATGGTTTACCTCTTCTTGTATCATCAGCAATCATTTTATCTTCTTTGTCATCCTATCATCTTGTCATCTGTGGAAGATCTTTCATTTTCCAAACCAACTTGGGCAACTTTAGCATTTCAATTCTTATTCTTTACTTAGACTATCCTTGCAAAATGTCCTTGCTTCCACACCTCTAACAAGTATATTTGCCTTTGCTTTTCCTTTGCTTAACTGACTTGCCCTAGTGATATCTTCCACTAGTAAAGCAAAGTTCATCATATTTCTTGTTTTGTTTGTCTTCATTCATTTCCTTGATCCATGACATAGACTTTTACATTGCTTTGGCTGTTTTTATAGTTTCTTCTAAAGTAGGATCACAGAGAGATCCGCCTGAATATGCTTACAATTTGTATTTAGTGTGAGTTGAAACCTTATAATTTCATCAGAGGTGGGGCCAAAGTTACATGAACATGACAGATACCTCAGGGCTGTGAAGAATTCATCAAAACTTTCATTCTCTTGTTGATGGTGAGTATATAAATGGTATCTTTCCAAAGGTGTACTTTAGAGAGCTAAGTACCTCTTGTCCTTCAGATCCTAGCAAATGTAAAAGAATGAACTTCCTCGGTTCTACTGGCATCCTGTGTGAATCTGTTGCAGTTAAATATGCAAAAAAAACTTTCCTTTTTTTCCACTGTAGAGGGGGTTCGCCTTTATTTCGTATAAATGTATTTGGAACATCCAGCTGCATGATTGGTGTTAAGAATTATCAATGTCATATTTCAAACCCTTCAAGGAAGAGGGAGCTGTTAAATAAAATGTTAAGATAGGCAGAACCTATCATTTTATTTATTATGGCAATTGAATGGAAGATGACATGCAATGATCCACTGCTCTGAATATGAAATGGAATGCATTTAAAAGGAAAAATTCTGGTAACGTGAGAAGATTGGTCTGAATAACCTGGAACAAAACCACCTACTTGACGCCTCACAATCATGTTTCTGCACCTTCCACAGCACTGAGACCGTGCTGATGGCTGCACCAGATGACATCAGATCTTTCCTTGACTAAGGAGAAACTGTGGCCCTGATCCTCCTCTACATCTCTGCTGTGTTTGACACCATCTCCCACTACACCCTCGTCGACAGACTCTACAACATCGGCATACAGCAAAACGACATCAAGTGGATTGCCTCTTTCCTTACAGATCACACACAGATGCCTCCTTTCACCTCCAAACCCAAGGACATCAGAATCAAAGGATCTTTCCTCAGCCCCACCCTGTTCAACACCTACACGGCCACCCTCATAGACATTGTCAAATGTCACTGAATCAACATAATCTCCTACGCTGATGACATTCAACTAATCCTATCGCTCACCGAGGATCCCTCCAATGCCAAACCCAACTTCTGCAATGCCATGACCAACGTAGCCAACTGGATGTGAGACAGCTGCCTCAAACTCGATTCCAACAATACAGAGGTACTGATCTTCGGGATGAGCACTTCTGCTTGGGATCACAGCTGGTGGCCAGCAGAACTCGGACCAACACCCACAGACCATCCACACAACCTAGGCATCATCCTCATCAACAAATTGACCATGAAATGACAAGTCAACGCAGTCTCCTCCTCCTGCTTCCACACCTATTGCATGCTTCACAGAATCTTCAGATGGATCCCAGTGGACACCATAATAAGCGTCACCCAGGACCTCGCCACCAGCTGCCTCATCTACGGCAGCACTCTCTATGAAGGCATCGCCTCCCCACTCCACAAAAGACTTTGGACCATACAGAATGCGGCAGCCAGGCTCATCCTGGAGCTCCTCAGACACACATCACCCATCTCCACTGGCTCCCCATCAAGAAGAGATGCCAGTTCAAGATCCTCACTCATCCCTACAAAGTTCTACACAATCAAGGACCGTCCTATATCAACCATCGACTGAACTTCCATCTACCCTCAAGACACCTGTGTTCCTTCTCTCTTGCCCTCGTGCACACCCCTGTATTTGTCATAGCCACAGCGGGGGCCCTCCTTCTCATACATTGCTGCCATGACCTGGAACAACCTGAAACCCCTCTGCCCCCCCACCACCTCTGAACAGCACCCTACTTACCAGACTTCAGACTTGGCACCCTCAGGACCCAGATACACCTAGGGGTGACAGTGCTGTGCTTTACAAATGTGTTACAAATGCTGACTGATTGATTGAAAATGTAAGGTAGAAAATCTGCTCTTCGACAGCCAGAATTGAACCTTCATCAGCCTGCACAAAGTTCTGACGGGCCAGAAGTACACACATGGCACTGGTCGGAGTCTGGAGGGGGGGGGCTAAGGAAAACAAGTATTTGCGGTGCAATAGGTCTGGCATTTACCTGAGTTGGCGCCATTGGCATTGTAAATGTAAAACTGGACTTCTTTTGCCACATTAATTGGTCAACCCTACCACATATTTTGGTCTTTTCTGCCACATAATTCCAGTGACCCTATATATAATTAAGGGACTAGTATGCCTACTGGAATATTTTTTCAAACAAGGCCCTTAAAACACAAACTACACCCAAGTACTAAACAAAAGTTCCATCCATAAAAGAACTTAGAAATACACTGAATGGTGGGATGGGTTATTATTTAGGGGTCCCCTGGTGTGGGGAGACAGAGATGATCTAGACAGAGAGAGCATGTTGTGGTGAACATGTTTTGAAGGGGGCCCCACTGTCTTAGGCCCATCACAGGCTGATTTATGAGCAAACCCTGCAAAGCCTAATGGGGCGAGTTTACCCGTGCTTTGAATATTGTAGTATGGTGACGGTGATGCTCAGAACAGCCCCTATAGAACACCACAAGAAAAATAGCATTTCTAAGAGACATGGGCCCTCATTACAACTTTGACGGGCGGCGGAGGCCGCCCGCCAAAGTTGCGCCGCAGGAATACCGCACCGCGGTCTGAAGACCGCGGCCGGCATTCTGAGTTTCCCGCTGGGCAGGCGGGCGGCCGCCTTAAGGCCGCCCGCCAGCCCAGCGGGAAACAACCTTCCCACGAGGACGCCGGCTCGGAATCGAGCCGGCGGAGTGGGAAGGTGCGACGGGTGCTACTGCACCCGTCGCGTATTTCACTGTCTGCTATGCAGACAGTGAAATACAAGCGGGGCCCTCTTACGGGGGCCCCTGCAGTGCCCATGCCATTGGCATGGGCACTGCAGGGGCCCCCAGGGGCCCCGCGACACCCCCTACCGCCATCCTGTTCCTGGCGGGCGAACCGCCAGGAACAGGATGGCGGTAGGGGGTGTCAGAATCCCCAAGGCGGCGCAGCATGCTGCGCCGCCTTGGAGGATTCTGACGGGCAGCGGAAAACCGGCGGGAGACCGCCGGTTTTCCTGCACTGACCGCGGCCAAAGCGCCGCGGTCAGAATGCCCTAAGGGGCACCGCCAGGCTGTCGGCGGTGCTCCCGCCAACCGCGAGCCTGGCGGTCACAGACCGCCAGGCTCGTAATGAGGGCCAAGGTCATGTAACCATATAATTAGCCCCTAGAGCGCATAACCACATGAATACAGAATGGTAGAAAATAATGCAGTGCAACCATATGTTTAGCTCCTAGATAACATAGTGAATTACACATTTTCAAGGCTAGCAGGCCTACTATAATAAAATTACAAACAAGAGCCTTAAAACACAAACTACTCTCAGCTGTAAAACAAAGGTTCCCGCAATGAGAGAGCTTAAAAAGACACTGAATGTTGGGTGAGGTTATTATTTTAGGATCCCCACTAACTAGTGTGGGGGCCCAGAGAGGATGTATACAGAAATAATGTGTTGTTGTGAACGTTTTGGTGGTGGTCCCATTGCCTTAGGGCCACCACAGGCTGAGTTATGGGCAAAAATGTTTTGGAAAAGAATGCTTGCAATGCATTATTGGGTGAGTTTCCAAGTGCTGCACATATTGTAGTATGTTGACTATAATGCTCAGAACAGCACCTAGAGAAAATCACAATAGAAATAGGAAACATGCTCATTTAACCACATAGGAAGCCCCTAGAAAACATAACCACATGAAAATAGAATGCCAGAAAATAATGCAACGTAAGCAAATATTTAGCCCCTAAAGAGCATAGTGCACTACACATTTTCAGAACTGGCAGGCCTACTACAACAATATTACAATCAAGGCCCTTAAAACATTATCTGCTCTCCACTACAAAATAAAAGATCCAGCCATGAGAGAGTTTAGAAAGACACTGCATGGTGGGAGGGATTATTATTGTGGGTTCCCCATTAACCTAGTGTGGTTTCTCAGTGATGACCTAGACAGAAAGAATGTGTCATGCTGAACATATTGGTGTTGGTCCTATTGTCCTAGGAACAACACATGCTGAGTTATGGGCAAAATGTTTTGTAAATGGATGCTTGCAAAGCATTATGGGGTGAGTTTCCGGAGTGCAATGAATATTTTAGTATCAGCTCTCCTGCTTTGAAGCTTTTCCTGTTTTTGTTTACGTTAAGCATTTATTAATTACAAGTGTTTTTGTGAAAGCTATGGAGCGTGAAGGGGAGAGCCAAAATAAATGACTCTGATTAGGAAGCAGTATGAACAATGTGACCAGTGCTTCAATACCACAGATGGACTTCACACTGCTGTTCTGCGCTGTGAGCACTGTGAGCCTCATGGCCTCGATTGAGCACAAAGGGGAGAGACAAAAGAAAAAAATAGTTTGCCCACGCTGAAGTATATCGGCAATCATGCAATAATCCATGTAACAGGGTCAGTCTACAAGGCAGTAACAAAACCACCTCAAGGCTGGACAAACGGAAAGCATTTACCAATGACATCAAGGGATTTTTGAAAGCAAGCCCCCAAATGAGTGAACGTGATAGGCGTGAGATGGGTGTGGTTAAAAGCCAAGAGAATACTTACAACAGGTCGAAAACCGACTGCACGCTTGACCTAAACAAAAAAAGCGGAGTAATTTGATATTGGTTCCCAAGCACAGCCAGGCGAAGGTTGTGACAGGATCACAAGGAACCGAAGATGGACGGGCCTGGTGACAAAGCAGACTGGGGTGGATGAGGACAGAGGTAAGGGTTAGATTCCAGCAGTCAGTAATCAGTACAGAAGCTGATACGCTGTGCGGCTCACAAAACACAGGCTGTACAGAAACTCCTTCCAGCAAGCCACACAGTCTACTGGAAAAGGGATGTTGTCGCCTCCCAATGGCAACAAGATGAATCCCATAACTCGTCACCAAAATATGTAGTGGTGCAAATAAATCCAGAGGCAAAAATATTTTTTTCACTCACAAAGTTCGGCATCGCAAACAACCAGTAACGGTCAACATTAGAATCTTGCCTCGTCTACATTACAAGGCTGTCCCATTAATGTGCAGGGAAGGGAAAAGAAAGGGAAGGGGGCAAAGGAAAGGGATAAGGCAAGGAGAAAATACAAATAATACATAACACATCTATAATATGACGATGAACACTTGGGAGGATCATGTAAAAGGTAGATATTACACACACTGTCCCGGGAATTGTGCGAAGTTGGAGTAATATAATTTAAAAGAGAAGAATTAGTAATGTGAGAAGAGCTGTGATTAGCACCAGGAAAATCAGGTTCCTCTGAAACTTAAGAGGAAGGCCAGCCTAGATAAACTTCACTCTGTTGCATAGTTTAACAAAAAAAAACATTTTCCTAAGCGTACCCTTTTACAAACCTTTGAAAATATAATTTCACCTTTCATTAAAAACTATCTAATCTTAACATGGTCACATTTTTTTTCATTCCCAGAAGAAAAAAACAAAACGTTTTTAGACTGAATTAACTCGTTTACTGTCAGCATTATCTTAGCTAGTTTATTTATTCCCTTAAGTGAAATCACCCTCAATCGCCCAGCGAACCACTCAGGATTATGTGATGGTCGATTTTCTCCACTTCAGTAACTCAAAAAGAATGAAACCAGTAGTGACATTGATAAGACCAAATCAATTTAGCTACATACAGTTGAACATTGATTCCAGCTTTCAAAGTTAATTGCACACCATCTACTACCACTGTGTTAAGTCCCTCAAACAACGCATTCATATGGGAGCATACCCAGACTTTTAAAAAAAACGACTAGTTTATGTTAAAGAAAATGAACCCATTACGGAAGTAACAGTGTTAGAATATCTTTTCTCTGAAAATAATTCACTGGCAATGCCAAAATATCATCATTATTGGGATTCAAAATTCATATGAACTTTGTCATTTTTTAAGTAATACTCAGTCAGGGCAATTGCATAAAATTTCCCTTGAGTCTAACTTTTATAATGACCCAGCAAATCCACCACAAGTTCTTTGCAGGCAGCATCAGGAAAATCTTGACTTTTAAAAGGGTATGATTTCAAGGCCTTATCAACATTGATACATTGCACACATTTTGACAATAAAATGAGAAACTGGATAATTGATGTAGGGCCACCAACACGTGGCTATAATCGCACACTTCAAGCAAGAATACTAAGTGGGACCAATCTTTTCAGAGCCAGTAGTTTTTGTCCCCCTAGTCACAAGTTTGAATCATAACAGGCACACTTTGTCCTTCATTCTCCCGAGCTCACTAAAATTAGAACTACTGCATCAACCTATCTTCTAGACCTGACTAGAGGCAAAAAAACTTGACTGTCCGGGGTACCATCAAGCATTGACCAAAATTACCATTTTTTCGCCCACCAATCCCATCACTTTCACCTATATGTTATGTTGTGGCCTTCACGGTGGCCCCAACATGCCGATCGTACTGCGGGTAAATGATGATACACTCGGTGCAGTGTTTGGTGTTCTGGGTCAGCGCGGTCAGGCCTTGGCAGTTGCACTTCTTGCACTTTATTTATAGCTCCAGGCCGCAGGCCTCGGAGAAAACGATTATAGCAATAACCACAGGTAGAACTGCCTGTGAATATATGAGGACCACACCAGTCCACCGCACTAAAAGACTCCCCCAACTATCCTGTATGGTGTCGGATGGCCGGTTAAATCACTGACCAGCGACACCACATTCCTCCACAAAATTCTAAATAACAAATAACACAAAAATAACTGTTCATCCTTCACACAGGTGATCACGCAGACGGGTGGAGGGGCAGGGGTTGTTACGCAAATTATATCTGGTAGCCCCTGACCGGTTGGGCATAGAGTCAGGACCCGAAGCGACAGCTAACTGCTCAGTCAGGGTTGGATCAGGGAATCTTCACGTATCCCAGTGGGACGGGAATTGGGACTGTCCATTCCAGTCACCAAAGACGACGGATCGATATCACCAGTGTCACAAAAACTCTCTTCAACAGTCTCACCTGAGGGGTAGAACCTCTTAAACAAAGAGATGTTGCGGGTCACAGTTTCACTCCCACGCTGGGCTACAACAGCAGACCCTTTTCTTTGAACAATTGTCCACGGGACGGAGCTGAAAGGCGTGCGAAACTTACTCCCTTGCAGGACTTGTTTCAGTAACACCTGATCACACACAGTGAGATCAGAAGGGGTCGCTCGTCGAGCACGGCTTACACGTTGATTGGACACACTCCGTTTCTCTTGGACCAGGTCGCTAGCCACGGCGGCAGGATTCCAGGAGGAATGATGGGGAATAGTGTCCATGGATGCCCTCCCAAATGCAATGTGACTCGGTGCTCGGTTAGTGGTGGAGTGGGGTGTTTGACTATAATTGCACAGACATGAGAATATAGCATAGTCAACAGCCTGACCACCAGCGAGGGCGATACGGATCACTTTAGTCAGAATCCTCATGAATCTCTCGACCTCCCCATTGGCCTGAGGCCATCGTGGGGTAATCCGGCGGTGACTTGTGCCAGTGATATTCAGGTACTCAGCTAGCTCCCCTACTTTGGAATGGCGGCCCATTGTCTGACTTTATCTCAGATATGAGACCATGTGTGGCCATGGCTTTCTCTAGACCGGAGATCACTACATCTGCCGTGAGGGCAGGGATGATCTCCACTTCGGGGTACTTAGAAAAATCATCGATGAGGACCATGGTGTGGCGACCATCAGGCAAACTTCCAAAATCTAGGCTAGCAGACACCCAGGGTCCTGCCGGTGAGGGCTCAGTTTTTCGGGGTTGGGCCTACTCGACTCACCAGTGGCCTGACACCACCTGCACGACCTCACCAGGCTCTCGACTTGTTCGTCCATAAGAGGAAACCACACTTTCGACCGGAGGCGGCTCTTCGTTTTGACCATCCCTTGGTGGCCAATGTGGGCCAACTCGACCGCTCTGGTGGTGAGGGATGATGGGATGACCAACGGATTCCCTCTCAGGATGCATCCCTCGGCATCAGTGGTGAGTTCATCCCTGACGTTGTATAGACTCCCTATGACACGTTGGGATCCGGAGGTCAGCAAAGGTAGTTGTCCTTTGAGACAGTGCCACTGGTTGTTCTGCATTGCTACCAGAACTTTTTATAAACACTCGTCATATTTTGTGGTTTGCACAATTTCATCCATCATCATGGGTATCGGCCTGGACCGGTCTGTGATGTATCTGACACTCTTCGGTCTCCTGCGCTTCCTCAACCTCTACGTCGGAAGCAGCTCGGGATGTCTCGATAAATAGTCTGCCGGGTTTTCAGACCCCGGGCGGTATTCTAATTGGCACCGATAGTCTTGCAATTGTAACATCCATTTCTCAATCCTCGGCGGCGGCTTGGAAGCGGTCCCATTGAAGAGAGGGAGTAAGGGCTTGTGGTCTGTGGTCACGATAAACGGGCGGCCATACACATAGATATGAAAATGCTTTCAGCCCCAGTGCACAGCAATCGCTTCCTTTTCTATCTGAGAATAACGTTGCTCAGTTTCTGTAAAGGCAGAGGCTGAGTGAGGTTGGATAAGTCTTTAATGAAACGGCCGCAGTAGTTGACCATTCCTAGAAAGCTCCTGACTTCGGTGATGTTGGTAGGAGGGGGCACTTTCTTAATGTCACTCACCTTGGCCGGATCTGGGGCTACACCGCTTGCTGAAAAAGTGTAGCCAAAGAACTGTATCCTGTCTCGTAGGAACTCGCATTTTCTGCTGTGCAGGGTGAGTCCGGAATCCTGAATGCGCTGTAGGACCCTCTGGAGGTGGGAGTGGTGTTCCGCAATGGTAGACGCGTGGACGAGGATGTCGTCGCTGACATTGATGGTTCCTGGTAAGTCAGCCATCAGCTCCTGAATGACATTTTGGAACACCTCGGTGGCACTGGATATCCCGAAACTCAACCGCTTGTACCTCCTGAGCCCGACATGTGTAGAGAAGGTTGTGATGTAACGGGAGTCTTTTGCTATTACCAGCTGGTGGTATCTGGACCGGAGGTCTAGTTTAGAAAACCACTGCGACTCGCTGAGTTCTCCCAAGATGTCGCCAATTGTGGGGGTCAGATGTCTTTCCCGTTTGATGGCGGCGTTGGGGAGGCGCATATCCACACATCTGCGGACTTCCCCGGGTTGTTTGGGTTTCCTCGCCACCACAATGGGTGAGATCCATGGTGTGGGCCCAGAGACCTTCTCGATGATTCCTGCCTTTTCAAGGTTGTCCAGCTCTCTCTCCACTTGGGGTCGAAGGTGGAAGGCAACTCGCCGATGGCGGAGGGCTACTGGTTGTACTGTTTGATCAATCTAGAGTTTGATCTCGCGGCCTCGGAGACACCCAATTTCTTTGAATACTCCTTCATTTCGGGCTACCAGTTTGGTTATGGACTCTTGGTAAATGCTGAATGCGAACATCACAATCGCCAACTCTTCCGCAGCCTTACAGCCTAACAGCATTCCTTTTCCTTCCTCGGTCACGTAGACCTTCGCTGAGGTGGATTGCGATCCATGGGTGAGAGTAGTTCGGAACATGCCCCTCAAGGCCAAAGGGGTTTTCTGCCCATATGCATAAACCTTGATGTTTGCCTTAGTTAGCGTTGGAGTTGGCATCATCCAGCAGTGTTCCTCTGCGGCCAGTAGGTTTATGGACGCTCCCGTGTCTACTATTGCGACGAACTCATGCTTGCCCATTAAAATCTGGCACTTTGAAAGTTGTGCTTGACGAGGGTTGGTGTGCCTGACGGTGAAAAGGGAGTGAACTACGTGAATCACGGCTTCGTCATCGTCCATGTCACTCCCATGCTCCGACTTTTCTTGAGGGGCCTCCTCCAGCGCCACATTGACAGATGCACTTCCAGTTCTCTTGGACCTGCAAACTTTTGCGAAGTGATTCATCTTCCCGCAGCTGGAGCATACTTTTCCTTTTGCCGGGCACTCAGATGGTTTGTGTGGTATCCCCCCACAATACCCACACTGCTTAGTTCGGGTCTTGTTCAGTCTTTGTCTGGGTCTGTTCTTGGGCGCTGTGATTGCATTGGCCATCTCTTCTTTTATGGGTCGCTGTAGGGCTACCTCCATGTGCGAGGCCCTGGCTTTTGACAGTTCTTTCGTGTGCCCCATTTGCAGGATGTCCGGCAAGGATTTTTCAGATTCTTCTAGGATGCATTCCATGAGCTTTAGGGAGGCACAACCTTGGATTAACTGCCCTCTCACCTCTTCAGTTTTGCCAGTCAACCTGCAGGTGCTCGCTAATTCTCTCAGCCTCATGTGGAAGGCGTCTAACGACTCCTCCGCTTGTTGTCTTGCTTGCCTGAATATGAACCTTTCATAATCAGTGTTGACCATGGGTTCAAAATGCCTGTTTAGTGCCGCTATGAGTGTTACATGTGTTTTGGGCGCGTCTTCCACTTTGTTTTTGGATATCTTATATATGTCCTTCCCTCCTATGTGGATGAGCATAGCGCGCTTCTGGTCATTCGCTACCTTGGTGGCCTCAAAGAAAAGGAGTACTCTTTCCACCCATTTCTTCCATTTTGGAGCTTGTGCGGATGGGGCTCCTTCAACAATGAATGGTTCTACTGGAGGTATGGCAGACATTATGGCCAGTTGGGCTGAGCCAGACCTGATTATGTCATACAGGTAATGGGGAAAAAAACTGTCCAGTGGCAGTAGGTGGTTCCAAAATCCTAGGCACAGATTGTAGGGGGCGCTAAGTTACTCACTGTGGCCTGATGTGCTTCACAGTATTCCCCAGCTCTGCTCGTGCTGGCTGCTTCGATGAGATCCTGCTGTTTTATTTGTCCAAACTCTTTGTGTGGAGCACTATGCAGGGGCTAGAGGAGGTCCTCCATGCAGCCTTAGACCAGCTTACACTGACAAAAAAAAACCGGCACGAGCACCGCTTGACGCGCGGCCGCCGCTTTGCCATTTTTTTTTTTTGCTGGACGATGTGCCCGCCGCACGAGCACCGCGTTACTAGTAGCCGCTGCGGGGCAAAGTCCAGGGGCGTGGGGCCGCTCACCCTCGTCGCCAAATGTTATGTTGTGGCCTTCACGGTGGCCCCAACATGCCGATCGTACTGCGGGTAAATGATGATACACTCAGTGCAGTGTTTGGTGTTCTGGGTCAGCGCAGTCAGGTC
This sequence comes from Pleurodeles waltl, assembly GCF_031143425.1. Taxonomy (NCBI): domain Eukaryota; kingdom Metazoa; phylum Chordata; class Amphibia; order Caudata; family Salamandridae; genus Pleurodeles; species Pleurodeles waltl. Next base: position 414,475,011 of record NC_090448.1, on the reverse strand, counting down.
AGGACTTGGCAGTTGCACTTCTAGCAGCGCGGGCCTTCGTCCGTTCGCTGCGCAGCTCCCTCTGCCAGCCCCGACCACGCCTCTCTTTATTTATAGCTCCGGGCCGGAGGCCTCGGAGCAGACCATTACAGCAATAACCACAGGTAAAACTGCCAGTGAACATACGGGGACCACACCAGTCCACCGCACTAAATGACTCCCCCAACTATCCTGTATGGTGTTGGATGGCCGGTTACATCACCGACCAGCGACACCACACCATACACTTAATTGCACACTCATTCATCTACATTCAACAATTCTCTCCTTGACCCAAATTTCTTACTTTACTTATTGACTCACAGTCACATGGCCACAGTACGCTTCCCACTGTCTCTGACCCATCTGAAATCACCCATTGTATCCCACCCACTTAGGAACCCTCACGAAACAACACTTGGACAGGGCTGTTAGGCACTCCGACACTGCCAGATGAGCACACTTGGAAGGACCAATGTGTGGCTGTTTGTTTTTAGCCCACAGGACCAAAAACACTGGGCCAAATACTGCCCCTTTCAAAAACCATCAGGCACTGCCACAGTGCTTGACAGACTACTACAACACAGGCAATGAGTGACTCACACATTTACACAAAAACGCAATTTCCCCGTAGAGACAAAACGCTACACTTGGTGGCTTTGGTAAAGCTTGTTTTGTTTCTCTTGCAAAGTACACTTGTTTAATGTGACAGTGACACATATAAATGTCCCACCGTCACATTTTACAGCTATAATATGCAGACGAAACAAGCATTTGCAATGCAATGGGTCTCGCATCTGCTCGAGTTAGAGCTATTAGCGTTATAAACTCTTAACCCGACTTTTCTTGCCACATAAATTGAAAATTGAAAGTTAAACACTTTCACATAAGGGAACCAATTCACAGCACCATGGCCGCCATGAGCATCAGCGTGAAGAGATACACAAAAGGAAAATAAGTTCGCTCACAGTTAAACTTATCGGCAAAAGTGCAATTAGACATGTAACAGGGGCGATGGCCAAGGCGGTAACAAAACCTCTTGAAGGAGGGACAAAGGTAAACCATGTACCAATGTAATCAAAGGATTTTTGAAGGGCAAGCCACAAACGAGTGGTACTGATGGGCGTGAGGTGGGCGTTGTTCAAAGCCCAGATACACACCATCAGGTCGGAAAAGCAGCGCATGCGCGCTGCAATGCTCGACCTAAAAAATAGCCTCAGCAGTCACAGCTGATTGAAGCTCAGAATGGGTTTCTCTTCAGCTAGGCCATGTTGCACGCACTTAAGAAAATACAAACGTGTCCCTAACGCCACCTTCCCCATCTTATTAGAGAGTGGGGTTTATTTAAGTTATCTTGCTACCCCACCCTGTGAAAGATTTCTCTAACGGGCTGGAAAGTAAAACTCCTGATTACTTTATTACTAGAGCTCCAAGAGGAGGAGGAGCTAGGCAAGGGACGTCACCATGCTCACTTGAAATACAACGGCTGTGCATGGGCAGCCCTATCAACGCTGGAGCGTCACGTTTGCAAATATATGTAACTTGCTCTGAGAGAAGATCAGGCAGTGCTTAATTTGTGCTTGTTGTTTCCGGTGCTGAGCACCGGCACTTATTTTTGAGGACCGGAGCTTATTCTTCTGCCTCAACCATCTGCTGGGAGCAAAAGACACATATAGGAAAGGCAGAGGAAAGGAAAAATGAAAAGCGCCACAAAGGGAGAAAGTAGAAAGCTGCTAGAGTGTGCGGAAGGGCAGGGAGTGGTTTTCTATGGATTGAAGAGGCCCGAGATGGCTTCAGGATTACGAGGCCTCAGTATTACATGCTCGCATATTTAATTGCAGCAGCCGCGTGTTTAAGAGGAGGGCTTTGGGCACCGGCACATCTTTATTTACAAATTAATCACTGAGATCAGGCATAAACGAGCTGTGCTCATTCATTCTAATCTAACTTTAATTAAGTGAATGAGGCCACAAAATGCCATGTGCATGGCACAAATGTCCTAAAACAGAATTCGCTCAGTAGCCTGAATCAAACTGTCTTCTGGGCCAATTCTCTTATCTGAAATTTTATGTTCAAATTCTGAAGCTGTTACATTTGTGCAAATGCACTGCCATAAACGTTTCTTGACGTATGGACAGAGCATTGTCTGAGATGTAATAGTGCTTCTCAAATGAGTTAGCAAACATCATGATGCTATCCTGAAATGCCACTCACTACCCTTTCAATATTCTTGAGAGTTGTCAATGTGTTCAATTCAGTTGAAGGGTGTTAAAAAATTTCACCCTCCTTCCACCGCCATGATCTCCTGTGTGCTTTGTAACAATGACAATCAACTAAAATGTGTTTATTCAGAAAACTCAGATCCACACAGAAGGGCCTATTTAGAAACTGCATATTTTAGTATGCAAACTACTACTACTTTTATATACTTCTATAGTTGTACTACTCACACACTGCAAAATGCCATTTACCAGCCCATGAGTAGGGCGCTCCACCTGTCTTATCTCCACCAAAGTGAGAGAGACCCCACCCACGTAAGTATACATATTTGTAGTAAATGTAGGAGGGATCAGGTGATGAGCAGAAAAATGGGGTATACTTAGTACGAAACAGGTAGGGTTTAGGTAGGGGTTGTGAGGGAGGTACATGGTAATACAAGCACCCACCCACAAAAGAATAAGACCATTCCTATTCAAGAACTACGCTTCTAAAGTTACTATGGCCCAAATTCTATGTCAGGACCGGAGGCTCCGATTGTGTTTCTCTTTCCATGCTTTAATTATCCAGCAGCCAATCAGAGAAGTTTTAGAAAAACAAAACATATCCCATAAACCCTATTAACATCACGTGACTAACCATAGAGAGAGACAATATATAAGGCTGTAACAAATAATACACTTCCTCTTTCTTTGCTGCTCCCGCAGCCAGTTAAGTGCCTTTATCCCTGTCTGATTTTGTCATGTTTTGCTGTTACCGCGATACTCTGTGTATTTATTTTTAGATTTATTTTTAGATTGTTACCGCACGTAGGGCTCGCGTCTCTATCGTTTCGGTGGAGTAGAAGCGGGAGGGGACAGTGGCACCTCACGCCTGCAGTCCTATTCTTAGTCCCATTGGGACTGTGAGCACGCATGCGTTTGTCTCCGATCTTTGCACGCTTCATTTAGAGGCAGTGCTCGTAAACGAACACATGATTGTCAGAGAGGCTAAAAATAGAAGCGTTTGCTTTGCAGAAAGACCCCTCTTTGTTGAGTGGCTGTTTTTCATTGTGCCTGCACAGATTCCAGTGTAATACTGTATAGCCTTATTTAGAGTGCTCATCATCATTGCTCCCTTACGCCCTGTGGCTTAAGACTGCACATGGTTGGAAAATTAGCACTAGCTCTGCCTAGAGTGCTGCAGGCAGCTCCCTCCACACTCTATTTCTCTTCATTTCATGCCTGCTGTGGTTGTGCACTCCCCTTGACTGTAGCACTCGGCTACCCTATGATCCACAGTCCATTGGGACCTACCTGAATTAAAATAATGGCACAATCATATTCTTATGATGATGATTATTATTTTGGTGGTGGCCCTCCTTCTCCGGAAGAAAATTTGGTAGGAGCTTTGGACAATAGTGTGTAACTCTCTGCTAATAAAGCCTTGGCAAAGGCTCTGTGGCCCCTTACCCACCATTTTGAAAGCTTTGCCCGGCATAAGGGTTCGTTGCCCCCACTCGCACCATCAGATGAGGCTCAGTCTGGGTACCCGACTACCTCCAAAGGTAAATCTAAGGCCAGGAAATGGCCTAATTCTGAAATATTTTAATGCTTATCGGCCTCTATTCAGAGTGAACATGGTTACAGTACCTCTTAGCCCCATGAGTGGCAGGACGCTGGTCCAACCTCAGACAACTCAGCTTCTGATTCTCATTCGGATTCCGATTCAGACTCGGATCAGGTGGACCACTCAGGCCCTAGTAAGCGTAAGAGGACAGGCAAGTCCAAAGACCAAGCACCAAAAGAGCTCCCTTCATTAAAGACCTCCCCAAATTTGCTGCCACCTATAACTCTATGGATAAAGCGCAGTTGTCCCTCAAAAAGGTGTTACGTGAGACTCTTTTTTAAGGGGCCGGACGTGTGTGGGGTCATTCATCGGGCCGTTACTACTATCAAGGCCCCAGACATGACTCAGGTCATGGATGAGGATATGATAGAGGGCAAGCTGCAGACTCTACCTTCCACCCTACCCGGTCCTGTGGTGGACGATCAAAGTATCGCAAGAACTATTACAGAGGACAGTAAAATACCTCTAAAAAAATCCTCCAATTCAGGTGAGAATTATCCCTTATTCAGAGGTGGTTCTTGGGGGCAGGGTTCAATTATTTCTGACCGAGTGGCAGAAGCTGACGAAAGATACTTGGATTTTGGAATCAGTGCAGGGCTTCAAGCTCAAATTTTACTGATCCCCCTTTCAAGGTTTCCCTCCCCCTCTTCTCCATTTTTCCCTTCGAGATCAAGAGACCATATTGTTAGAGATTCAGACTCTCCTAAAAAAAAGGGGCCATTCGCCGGTCTACTCCACACCCCAGAGGATTTATCAGCCCCATTTTCCTAGTGGACAAGAAGGGAGGAGGTATAGTCTTGTTTTAAACCTAAAAGAATTCAATGCCTGGATAATTTACAGGCATTTCAAAATAGAGGGCATCCATCTCCTGAGATATTCTTCAAGAAGGAGATTGGATAGTCCGTTTGGATCTGAAGGATGCATATTTGACCATTCCGGTATTTCCTCAGCTTCCAGGTCCTTCCTTTCGGACTCTCATCCGCTCCTTGGTGCTTCACCAAAATGATGAGGCCTGTAGTAGAGGCCCTTCATGCTCGAGGGGTGAGGTTAATCATATACCTCGACGATCTGATGCTCATGGCACAAGAACCCTTAATTCTTCATAGTGGACTGTTCAACTTCTTCAGAACCTGGGGTTTCTGATCAACCAAACCAAATCTTGCCTCATTCCATCCCAGCAGATGGATTTCTTGGGCTTCAAGATAGACTCAGTAAAGTCTCAGTTGACCCTTCACCGACAGAAAGTGTGCAACATAAAGGAGTTATGCCTCCTGTTAACCAAACAGTTTGTGTCACGGAGGAATTTAGTTCGGATAGTGGGACTTCTATCTTCATCTATCCAAGTTATGTTCCTGGGTCCCCTTCACTACAAAGCTCTTCAGAGGCTCAAGATTTCTCATCTTTGCATGGGATTATCTTATGCAGACATGATTCCTCTATTGGAGGAGGCCAGGATGGAGATATCCTGGTGGCTCGAACACAGAGGCCTGGAATGGCAGGTCGATCTTCGGCAATTCACCTGATGTCATTCTGGAGTCAGATTCCAGCAGATGGGTTTGGGGAGCCCATTGCGGGACCCTGACTACAGGGGGGCGTGGTCAGAAGAGGACCTCCATCTCCACATAAATTGTCTGGAACTATTGCTTGTTCATTTGCAATCCTGAGCTTTGCCCCTCTTCAGTCGGATTGTTGCATTCTGCTGCGGATGGACAACATTTCAGCAGTCAGATATGTTAACAAGTTAGGCGATAAGAAATCGCAGATGTTAGCACAGATTGCCAAGGAATTTTGGCAATTCTGTCTTCGGCACCGGATCTCAGTGATTGCAGATTATCTGCCTGAGGTGAACAGCTCAGTAGCAGAGTGGAACTCCAGGTTTCTCCAGGATGGTAGTGAATGGAAACTGCACCCGAGGGTGTTTCATTGGATCAGTCAGCAATGGGGCCCCTGTTCGAATGACTTATTCGCCTCTCGCCTGAACCATCAACTTCCCAGGTTCTTCAGTTGGGGGCCAGATCCGGAGGCCGCTGCCACAGACGCATTTCTTCAGAACTGGTCCTCTCTCCTGGGTTATGCCTTTCCTCCCTTTAGCATTATCCTGCATGTTCTGGCGCAAGTTTGCTGTCAGCGGGCAGAGATCATCCTAGTGACCCCTCTATGGAGAGTACAAGCTTGGTTCCCTCTTGCTCCGTAGCTATTGTGCGATGTCCCTCTTCTGATCTCAGTTCGGGATGACTTGCTACAGGATCTATTGGGGAATCCACATCCTTTGATCCTGACGGGCAACCTTCAGCTGGTAGCATGGAGAATGTCAGGAAACGTTGGCTCCTGCCAGGCATTTCGTCACAAGCTTCTTTCTACATTCACCAGGCTTAGTCCTCTAACACCCACAAATGACATGCCTTCTCTTGGAGACGTTGGGTGCATTAGAATACAGAACGGGATTCAGATCCCTTTAAAGCTGATGTCAAGTTAGTAATCAACTTCTTAGCTTCCTGGGCAGCCTCCAGTCTGGCTTATTGGTCTATTAATAATTATTGATCTGCGATTTCGGCAGGTCAATTGCCTGTTTCTGGCAGACCGTTTGGTGAACACCTAGTGGTATGTAAGCTCATGAGGGGCATTTGTTTCTCTAATCCACCGCAGCCTCGTTATTCATCCCTTTGTGATGTTAATGTAGTACTATCTTTTCTTCTCACATAGCCGGAGAATAAGTATTAATCTCACAAACAGTTGTCAGCCAAACTGACTTTACTTTTGTGTCTCATATCTTGCAAAAGAGTAGCAGATGTCAGAGCTTTTGACTTATCAGGAAGGTCTTTTACCCCAGACGGGGTCTCCTTTTCCATTTCCAGACGTACTAAAATGGGTACTAAGTCTGTGTCCTATCCAGCGTTACCCCACAATTCCAAGTTATGTGTGGTATAGTGTCTGAAAGCAGATGAGGCAGCTACGTGTGAATTCAGGAGAGATCCTGGTGGTCAGGTTTTAATAGCTCTCCTAAAACCGTTTAATCCTGTTACTTCCGCTACCGTGGCTAGATGGATTAGATGGTTACTCTCCAAGGCGGGAATTGATACTTCCATGTTTGGAGCTCATTCAGTTAGAGGAGCCTTGGCTTCTAAATCCTTTAATTTGGGGGTTAAGTTAGAAGACATTATGAGAGCAGCGGATTGGTTGACAGAGTCAACGTTCAAGACTTTTTATTACAAGCCCATCGTGGATATCATGTCTGTAGTGGTGGATTTGCTTTGTACAAGCATAATCGGAACCTCTGGTTCTGACATAGAATAACAATTTTTCTAGCTTACGCATCAAGAATTTTCAATTCTATTAAGGACACGGAGGCGAGGATTATCCCACCCTACGACACATGTGGATTTGTCTTATAAGTTAAGTACTAATTTTTTCCTTGAGATGAAATGTTGCGTTCCCCACCCTGCTATGCTAAATGGTTGTATTGCTGATATTTCTGTATGCAGTCTAGTATTATCCTTTGTGGATAGTATGTTTTTTGCCTTGCTTTTTCCTAGGTTTTGAACAGAAATAATTTGGAAATCTTCAGTTTGTGGTTCTCGACGGACAATGTTCATTCTTCATAACCTGGATATCCTGTGTTTCGGATATGGATCGTTAACTCCTTGAGATGGACTTCTCCTGTTGGAGATTTTTTTTTTGTTCGATTTTGATTGGCCATTATGTTGTTTTTTGCATTTTTCGATTTTGATTGTGATACAGGACTACTTTTATGGCCTTTACGCAAAGAAAGAGGAAGTGTATTATTTGTTACAGCCTTATATATTGTCCCTCTCTATGGTTAGTCACATGATGTTATTAGGGTTTATGGGATATGTTTTGTTTTTCTAAAACTTCTCTGATTGGCTGCTGGATAATTAAAGCATGAAAAGAGAAGCATAATCCTTGCCTCCGTGCCCTTAATAGAATTGAAAATTCTTGACTCGTAAGCGAGACAAATTTGTATTGTCACACAACTGTTGTAAATGTACTCCACCCCAGCCTTAAAGAAAGTCTAGCACCACACAAGAACACTCACAGGTACTGAAACACTCTTCCATAGAAAATAGTTGAACTTCGGACTTAAGAATGCACCAATTGCCGACACAAAGATCTTTCACTCCACTGTGTTTAAAGTTTCAAGATTTAATGCCCAACACGTTTCAACCTGACTATCTTCCTCACAGCCTGAAAGGCACTGTGCACCACCACCTCATAACAGAAGTGACATTCAATGGACATAGAAAACATACATGCCCATTAGTGCTCATTACAACAGAAAATAGTCATGTAGGTGTCATTTAATATAAAAATGAGACTTACATATTTGCCTTATTAATGTTCCACTATTACATTTGTGCATTTGAAAAGGGGGCAAAACCAAGAGAAATTTGGGCTCATAAAGCACATTTATACAGCATACTTAGAGTGACAAAGATTGCGGCGCAGTGGAACGTGCAAGTTAGTAAATGTGCAGCAGGAAGAGAAATGAAAGGCAAAAGCCTTTGAACAGCAGTAGACTGTAATATTCAGACTTGAGAACCTTAGTTGCGTTGGTGATATCTAAACAATCACAGAGCCTGCAAGTGATGGAAAGTACATGATTATATCATTTGTGATTCAAGGTATACAGTGTGATATGCAAAAAAACAAAAAGTTAGAACAGGAAGCGGGAAAAGTGCAGAGTGGCCTATGAATGCCTGTGGCAGAAAATACATATTAGTTCTCCCTCGCACATCTGATATATATGAAAAAATGCTAAGGTGTGCCATTGTTAATTGTACCTCGCAGCCGATTAGTGATAGCCCAGTGGCTCCAGAACCTTGACACTCTTTGGAATCTCCTCAACTCATTGCCAAACCAAGCAAAATGGATAAATCAAACAATACAAATAAAAGGAAGTATGAATGGAAAAAAGTGCCCCTGCGCTTTGAAAGTCCATCAGTGGGAAAACTGATGTAAGCCTCTGTGGATAATACTAAAGCATGTGACAAACATGGCATAACTAGAAAAGAAAACAAAAACATGATAAAAATGAATATCATAACCCTAGGTGCACATAGACAAAATAAGTGCGGGGGCAAAAACACTTGGAATTCCTTAGTGCCTATCCATAGTGAGTCACTTGGCAAAAAAGGAAATGCCAAAACACGGTCGGCAGCTGCCAAAAAGACAAATAAAAACATGAAAAACCCGAAGGATTTCTCAAAAACAACAGCAGTGAAAAGTAAAAAAACAAATGAAATAGTAACATATCAAATCTTCAAAGATGGAAAGTATCTTAACGGGGGCGGAGCCAAGTGCCGTGGAAGATGGCAGCTTTTTCTTAGAGCCGGAACGAGCGGAGACGGGGAGACAGGCAGAGTGGCATTTCTCCGACCTTTACTTACCTGGAAAGTGGGAGAATACACATTAGGTATCAACAGGATGGAGCAGGATTCAAAATGAACGATCAACTCGATCTGCAATTGAATTAAACAATGAACGACATATCGGTCGGTGAGGCCAAAATGGCAGCGTGAACTTTATCTAAAACCCCGACTGATACGGAATGCTTTTTTATGCATTGTGGAACATTAAAACGTGAGCGCTACTAACTTTATAACATCGCTTAACCTCAGAAATGGCTCATGATGCTTTTTGATAACCTCCGACGTGCCCAAATACATTATTATGTAACGCGATGTGGAATACAGCAAGAGATCATGCCTACGGCCTAGTGGCAATTGACAAACGTGTGCACGCTGTACATTGCTGTACTATGCATTGAATTCACTTGTAACATCTCTGTATGCTTTTTTTTTCTTTTTTACTATTTTGGGCTGATTACATTGCACTGTAACGAATCATGGAAGATGACGAGATAGCACATACTAGGCCCAGAAAAATCAGGAAAATGCAACCGCTCTCTACCCCATTGTACTGAACAACACCAATTCTATCTAGAAAACACAAAAATAGCAAATGTACGGCTTCATAAAATTCACATAATTTTGGCAAGAGCTGATTGCAGTCTACAATGTGGTTATCATACTTGCATAAGAAGATGGAAGTCGAAGTAACTTATTGCTCTCTTCCTCTTTTAAAGTCTTTATGCTTAAATATATCATTATGCTGAAATATAACAAGTCATCGAGATGGATGTTGTTTTTAAATGGAAATGGAATATATGCTGCAATGTAGGTATTACATCGGTGTTCAAAGTCAAGCTTTTTGTTAGAATTGAAATATCAAGAGACTAGACACCCATTATAAATAGAATAAATAAATAAATTAATAATAAATAATTGGAACATATCTGATCTAATCCTTATGTCAGAGCCCAAAGTAGTAAGGCAATTGTCATATAGTGCTGCTTTATTATCACATCCTGACGCCACTGTTTCCAAAGGTAATATGGCAGATTCTACTGAGCTACCCTCAGCAGCTATAGATACAATTTTAAAAGAACTATTAGAAATACAATCCTCTATTGCGACCTTGGACAATACAATCTCTACTAATACTACAGAAGTTCAGGGACTAAGGAATGATGTTACCAAATTTCAATCCCGCACACAGACAATGGACAATCGGATTACGAATATTGAATCCCACCTTGACAAGACACCTGATGCAGGTCGGGATATTTGGTTTCTACAACAAAAGATGATTGATTTAGAGGATCGAAGTAGAAGGAACAATCTTAGAATCATAGGTCTTCCAGAACAAGCAGAGAAAGATAATATCCTAAACTTTCTGACCACTTTAATCCCAACTCTGACGAACATTACTTTCACAACGCCTTTGGAATTTCAGAGATCTCATTGCGTCTGAACACCTGGAATGGACCACTCTACTAGAACTTGTAATATTCTTGACTGTTGTTTACGTCACAAACAAACCTGTCAAATTATCATGGCAACAAAAAAGCATGGTCCATACGAGTATGAAAAATCTCAAGTAATCATCACAGCAGATTTCTCAGCACCTACTAATCTCAAAAGAAAACAATTTTTAAATCTACGCGCTAGATTGAAGAAAAGAGACATAAAGTATGGCCTTTTGGAACCGGCTACTATGATTATAACTTTTCAAGGAAAAACCAAGGAATACTTAGATCTTCATGACTTGCAATCTTTTTTTAATGATTTAGATGACAGGGACTCAGAGATGGAACATAAGTCTTCTTCTCCTTCACCAACAAAAGAATGTCTTCCATCTAACACTCTAAATGATGCGGATCAAGGAGAATGGGAGACTGTTCAACGCCACTGGTCAAATGGTGGTAAACTTAAAGCCTGGAAAAAATATCATCCAAGGGATAAATCTAGATCACCTTTGAAACCGTGATTAAGACTGAAGTATTAATTATGCACAATGATACTCTGCCTCTATCCTCCTTAACTTATATCTCTTCTTTACTCTCCATATTTTTCTTTCTATAACTATGTTTGTATATGCTATCGGATATTTTATTGTCTATACTCGAAATGGCACTAATATCCTCTTCTCTGCTCACCTCTTCGAGACACATTGTTTTTTTCTCCCCAGATTAAAGTTTTAGTTGGTTAAGTGTACAAATGGTCTTATCTCTAGGGTTGGACAATTATTTTGTATTGATAATACCTATAAAAAATCATTTCTTATTTTAATATATTATAAAAACTTAAACAAATTGATATTCCATTCACATCATTCATATACACAGACACACTTGGAAACATACATTCTCTTAACCTTATCTCTTACCTTTCTTTTATCTTCTCTCATACCATTGTAATTTGAATTGATATAGTTCTTTTAGTCTACATATGCCAATCTATAGGCTGAAACCCTTGAATGTTACATCTTTAAATGTTAATGGTCTGACACATTTTATTAAGAGAGAGAAGATAATCAACTTTCTCGGACGGCATAAACTAGACATTGCTTAAATTGCAGGAAACTCATCTTAATGAATCTGAAAGTGATAAATTGAAGAGAGATTGGATTGGTCAAATTATACATGCTAGTATAACCCAGAGTAAATCCAATAATGTTGATACACCTACCTGCAAATGTGAGGTAGCTATTCTTTTTCATAAAAACTTACAATATAAAATTATTCAAACATGTTTAGATGATGATGGCAGATATGCATTTGTTAAAATTCGTATTAGACATTCCTTTATGATTATAAGTACAATATACGCACCTAATGATTTCAAAATGATCTTTATTTCTAAGATTAGTAGATTACTATTTTCTTTGGGACCTACACGAGTAATAATTGGGGGAGATTAGAAAGTTACTATAGATCCATTCATTGATAGTTCGGGCAAACCAGACATTTACCAGACAAGTGACAGACATATCTTAAAATATCTTATAGAAGATTTTGCATTGCAGGAAACATGGCTTTTGTTACATCCAAATGACAAAGAATACACATATACATCTTGTTCACATTGAATTCGCTCTAGAATAGATTATTTTGTAACCTCATCTACAATGCTACAATCAGTAGCACATGCAGAAATTACTCCATGTGGCCTTTCAGACCATGATTTAATAGATATACATATTAATATTGGATTAAGACAGACTCCTAAACCTAATTGGAGATTCAATACTTCTCCATATAAAACACCTCAAGCCGAATTAAACTTATGTCAACACGTTGAACAATTTCTTGATGAAAATAAGGACTCAGTTACAGATGCTGGTATACTTTGGGGTGCTGCTAAAGCAGTCATTAGAGGAATGATTATGAGAGACTCATATATTCTTAAAATACAACTGAATAGTAAAAGGGTATTATTGGAAGAAGAGGTTATGTTACTCTGAAATGAATATAGTAAAAACGAATCACCAGAGATTTGAAAAAAAAACTACTAATTTGTATACTTCTCATGCTGAAAAATGTCTATCCTCTAGAACAATATCTGCTATCAAAGATTCTTCAAATTATTTACTTACACTACCAACAGATATATTGGCACACTTTCAGAACTATTATGAAGTACTTTATACATCATTGAACTGTGGTAATACTAAAGAGGAAGATAACTTTTTCACTAATTAAAAAATCCCCAAATTAACCCAATAACAGAGACTAAGGGGTCATTATGAACACGGCGGTAAACACCGTCATGTTCATGCTGGCGGTCTTTCCACAGACCACCAGCCGCCTTGAGACCCTACTGTCCACAATACGAACATTCCGCTGGGCCGGGACATTGCCAACGGCTCCACATGGAGCCGTCAATGCCTCAGTACGGCGGGTGCAGTAGCACCTATCGCGCAGATCACTGCCCGATTTACGCAACGGGGCACAGCATGGGGGCCCCTGCACTGCCCATGCCAAGTGCATGGGCAGTGCAGGGGCCCCCAGAGGGGCCCCAGAGCACCCCTTCCGCCAGCTGTTCCCTGGCGGGGGAACCTGCCAGGAAAAGGCTGGGGGGAAACAGGGTACATTATCCGGCGCTGCGCTGCCCTGTCGGATAATGTAATCTGCCATTGTCAGGCTGCCTGTCAGAGGTAGCCTGGCAGTGGCGGAGGGCTGCCACACGTGGCCCTTCCTGTGTTTATTATATGGTGGCTCAGACTGCCATGCCGGTGGAAGTCTTTTCCGTCACCACCGGCTTGGCAGTCTGAAGCGCTGGGTTCATAATGAGCCCCTAAGTCTGGAAGGGCACATAACAACAGAAGAAATTACAAAAGCTATTGATTGTTTAGCTACAAATAAAGCACCCGGGGAGGATGGCTTTCCTATTGAATTTTATAAGATTACAAAAGTTCAAATAATCCCACTGTTACAATTTTTTTAACGAAGCCCTAAAAAAGGGACATTTTTTTCCAGAATTTTTATGAGCACGTATCACTGTAATTCTTAAACCTGGTAAAGACCCACTAGAATGCTCTAGTTACAGACCTATCTCAATAATAAATTCTGATATAAAAATTCTGGCTAAACTACTTGCGTCTGGCTTAAATTCAGTCATTACAACACTTATCCATCCATCTCAAGTTGGTTTTGTTTAGTCTCATTCCTCTTCAAACCACCTTTGTTCTACACCTATTATAAAACAGAAGAAAATGTTATAATATCCCTAGATGCAGAAAAAGATTTTGATAGAGTAGAATGGGGATATTTATTTCTAACCATGAATAGAATGGGTATTGGTACAGACTTTATTACTTTAACTGAAGGAATGTATCAATCCCCAACTGCCGCGCTTACTTGTGATTGTTTCACATCGCCCTACTTTAAAATTCTCCGTGGTTCCATACAACGATGCCCACTTTCTCTGTTGTCGTTTCTTATTGCTTTAAAACCTTTAGCTATTGCGATTAGACAGAACATTAATATACAAGGTATTGTCACCCAAACAGGAGAGGTAACAGCTTTTTATTATGCAGATGATATATTACTAACAATATCTAACCCGGATTCTTCGGTTAAAACCCTGATCACTCTCTTAAATCAATTTTCAATATTTTCCAGATATATGATTAATTGGTCCAAATGTGAAGCTTTACCAATGAACAATAATACTACACCAATCTCACTAGGTAATTTCCCATTTAATTGGAAATCTTCACATCATAAATATCTTGGGATCCTGAGGAGCCAAAATGGCGGCCGGGATGGACGCTTGATTCACGTGCTCCGTCCCAGACTCGCTAAAAATATCCTGCAGGGCGGCCCCCGGAACCCCATCGGCACACAGGGGGATGCGGTCTGCCTCCGGCGGGCCGGCGCGTACCGGAGGAGCCTAGTGTCAGCTGGATTGGGGCCGATGCGACGGGGCCTGTCCGCGAGGCCAGGAGTCGCCGGACGTGGCGCCTGGCCTAGTTGCGCCCGGTGGGAGGCGGCCTCGCCTCACCGGTCGGGGCTCCTCCCGACTGACCGGAGGACGGGAGCGGCGCTTGGCGATCCCGCGGCAGGACGGGGCGCCCGTGAATGTGGGAGACGAGGGCCCCGGTCTGGGACTCCGCGTCGGATTAGACTGTGCCGCATCGGAGGAGATCTCGGCCACCGTGTTGGCCGGGGAGGAGCGGGCCCGCACCGTGCCGGGCCGGGACGCTTACCTGGGGAGTGGCACGGACTGTGGCTCTCAGCCCGCGGCGGGGACTGCTGAGTGCTGAGCCGGAGACTGCGGGAAACTGAGGTGGGGGGGCAGCTAGAAGGGGCTCGGCTCCCGTGAGGGGGAGCTGCCAGAATTCCTCCGCCCCCCGCTCCTTCTCCGTCACGGTGCGGCTGCCCGGTGGCTCCAAAAAGCGCCACACAGGGGCCCCACTGACCCACCCCGGCTGTCCACTGGGGGACGGGAGCGGGCCCGGCCCGAGAGCGGGGGGGCCACATTTGGGGCCCATTGCCTAGCCACGGGGCAGTGGATCCTGGTTGTTTTCTGTTCCCCGGACCTCGGCCAGCGGCTGCTGGAGTGGATGCGGGCCCGCCTGGAGGTCGGACACCCGTTTCCCCCTTTTTGACTCATCTCGCTGTGCTCCCCTCTCTCCGCTTCCTGCCGCTTCCTCCCCCCAGTTGTGCTGATGCAACCTGACTAGATCGCTGCCCCCGGGGCGTTCGGCATTCCAACTCAACGTGCATGTGACTTAAATCCTGCAAGTGATGCATCACACAACCCCGGGGCGACCCAACGCTGAGATTGACGGGTGAGCTGGCAGCCCCCGCATCAGCCCGTGACCAAACAGACGCATGAACTGGTTACTCAAAAGTTAAGAATAAGCTCCCTCCAAGCTCTACTAGCCAACGTTGAACCTGGAGTGTGAGGGAGCACACAACGCGTCAAGAACAAACGGCAGAAGGGCAAACTGCCGAGAGGATAACGCCAAGTCGAGCGTTGTTGCACCTCACAAGGCACCTACTAGGCAGACAAAATGGCTGGCAGGTCCAAATAATCCAAGAAACTAGATCGCAACACTCTTGGAGCGACACCCAGCGACCAGCAGACAAACCCGTTCCTACAGTCACTAGAAAACACACTCATGACACACTCCGCACAGTTTGAGAAAGTACTACAGGCGATTATGGACACTTAGGGCCAGATGTAGCAAAGACTTTGCGATTCGCAAATGGCGAAAATCACCGTTTGCGAGTCGCAAATGCATCTTTGCTATGTAGAAATGCATTTTGCGAGTCGGAACCGACTCGCAAAATGCATTTCCGAGTCGCAAATAGGAATGGGTGTTCCCTTCCTATTTGCGAGTCGCAATGGTATGCAATTCCATTCGCGGTCGCAAATGGACTCGCAGTTACCATCCACTAGAAGTGGATGGTAACCCACTCGCAAATAGGAAGGGGTCCCCATGGGACCCCTTCCCCTTTGTGACTGGACCAAAAAATAATTTTCCAGAGCAGGCAGTGGTCCAATGGACCACTACCTGCCCTGAAAAATACCGAAACAAAAGGTTTCGGTTAATTTTTGAAAGTGCAGCTCGTTTTCCTTTAAGGAAAACGGGTTGCACTTTGAAAAAAAAAACTGCTTTATTTAAAAGCAATCACGGACATGGAGGTCTGCTGTTCCCAGCAGGCCTCCATCCCCGTGAGTGCCCTGAGTCACTATGGGGTCGCAAATTGCGACCCACCTCATTAATATTAATGAGGTGGGTCTTTGCGACCCCAAAGCGACTCGCAGAAGGTGTCTAAGACACCTTTCTGCATCCCAAATTGCGACTTGCAATTTGGGACTTTCCTACATCTGCCCCTAAATCCTCCCTGGAAAATAGAATAGATGCAGTCTCACAAGACCTGAATCTCCTGCGAGTGGATCACCGTAAACTGTCGGAAAGAGTGAAAACGGCTGAAGAAGGGGTGTCCGAACTAACTCCCATGGCTCAAGACAATCAAAAACAAATTCAGCGCCTAGATGCGGAGCTGAAAGTGCTCCGGAGAAGATCGGAGGAGACGGAGAGTAGGGCGCACCGCAACAACGTTCGCTTCCTGGGGTTTCCTGAAAATATGCGGCAACCAAACTCGGAAATATCCCTGGAACAGTGGCTAATCAAGGAAGTGTTAAATGGAGTTCCATCCAAGTTCTTCTCCATGGAACGGGCGTACAGAATCCCGGGCAGACCTCCGGCCCCAGGCCAGCCGCCTAGACAACTGATTGCTAGATTTTTAAACTACAGGGACCGCGACGCAATCTTGCAACAGTTCCGCAATAAAGGCCCATACAACTACGAGGACTCGATCATTAATGCATATCCGGACTTCACACAGGAAGTGCAAAGTCAACGTAACTCTTATGTTAAAATCAAGCAGCGTCTGCGTGAACATAATATTAAATACGCTTTGTTGTTCCCTGTGAAACTGAGAGTTATATCGGAAGACCGCACCCAAATATTCACCTCTCCTGAGGACGATTGGACATGGTTGCATGCCAAGAGCCTCCCCCACCCCTGGGAGGGCGCGGAAGGCGATGAGGAATGGCTAACCTCTGCCTCAAGGAAGCGTTCCAGGAGGCGTGCCAGGGGTCAACCCAATGACCAACAGGTAGCAGAAGAAAGAGCAAGAGTGTTGAAAGAGACTCCCCTACTCACGCAAAGCAACTTTGCGATTGCTAGGACGACCCCTGAGATGGGCACGGACTCTGAAACGGCCAGCTCTGATTCACTCCCAGATCCGCGGACGAACTTTAACCACACACAACTGTCCCATCTTCCAGCTGGCACTAACAGTGGTTGGGACCAGAGGGCACCAGGGGCTCCAGGGCGGCGGCAGCAGCTGAAGAGTGTGCACCCCCCAGCAACGAGTATCTTTCGTACAAACTCATATCTAACTGTTGCAGAGCGCTTCGGGGAATGACGTGGGGGGCGCGGGTGGCGGAGGGGGAGGCGGACCTACATTCCGGGGGTACCCAATGGTATCAGCAGACTAAGGGCCTGATTCTAACTTTGGAGGACGGTGTTAAACCGTCCCAAAAGTGGCGGATATACCACCTACCGCATTACGAGTCCATTATATCCTATGGAACTCGTAATACGGTAGGTGGTATATCCGCCACTTTTGGGACGGTTTAACACCGTCCTCCAAAGTTAGAATCAGGCCCTAAGTCTGCGGAAAGATGTGAGCCCCGCAAAAGAGCCACATCTGGTTGACAAGATAACACCACCACGGAAATCCAATCGGATACAGGATTTTTTACACACTTACGGGTTTAGTAGTTTCACACAAGTTGTTAGTAGGGTTAGGGATCCAATTGGGGTGGTAGGGGTTAGTAAACTAGTAAAAATGCATGCGCCGGATTCACTCAAAACACAGGGAACACTGCTGCAAACGGCTCCCTTAATAAATAGCTCTGCTGGAGGGGCGGTGGCCAGGAAGGCCAAGCTAAATTACAGGAACCCACGTATAGGCATATCTCATAAACCCATATGGCGCCTCACGTGAAAAGTAACATAAACCAGTATGTTATAGTAACATGGAATGTGAGGGGCTTGGGAGCGCCGAACAAACGATCCAGAGTGCACGCACGCCTTAGGCGACTGGGAGTACACATTGCTATTTTACAAGAGACGCATATGCTGGAAGCAGACTTGCGGGAGCTACGTGCGAAGTGGGGAGGCCAGCTGATAGGCACTACATACTCAGCTTTCGCGAGGGGAGTGTTGGTCTGGATTGCAGGCGGCGTCCCATTCCTCCAAATGGCACACAAAATAGACCAGGGGGGCAGATACGTGGTAGTGGAAGGCCAGCTGGATGGCAGACAGCTAGCTGTAGTCGGTATATACGCTCCAAATAGCGGGATTGCAGGTTTCCTGGGCACTCTCACGCCAACACTATTGACAAACCCATCGGCTCCGGCCATCAGGGGCGGAGACTTCAACAGCACACCAACTGTAACACTGGACAGATCCAATGCGCAAGCGAGCTCAATAGCAAAGAGAAAAACCACAGGCCCCTTGCAGCTATGGGCAGGCGATATGAGACTATATGACATATGGTGTATGAGCCATCCGCAACAGAGGGAATATTCATTCTACTCAGTTCCACACAAAACTCATACTGGAATAGATATAAAAGGGGAAACCCAGGACATGGGAGCACTGGTCAGTGGGACAGAATACCTAGCGAAGACATTGTCAGATCACGCACCACTGAGAGTAACATTGGACTGGGGTAGGACACGTCAGGCGATCCCTACGTGGCGACTGCAAGTGGAAGCTTTACAAGACCAGGCATTTGCAGAAACACTGAAATACACATTAAGGGGGTCATTCCGACCCTGGCGGGCGGCGGGCACCGCCAAAAGACAGCACTGCTGTCAAATGACCGCAGGGGTCATTACAACTTGGCCGCTGGGCCGGCGGGCGATCTCCAAAAGATCGCCCGCCGGCCCAGCGGGAAAGCCCCTGCAAAGAGGAAGCCGGCTCCGAATGGAGCCGGCGGATTTGCAGGGGTGCGACGGGTGCAGTGGCACCCGTCGCGATTTTCAGTGTCTGCAAAGCAGACACTGAAAATCTTAATGGGGCCCTGTTAGAGGGCCCCTGCACTGCCCATGCCAGTGGCATGGGCAGTGCAGGGGCCCCCAGGGGCCCCACAATACCCGTTCCCGCCAGCCTCTTCCTGGTGGTGTAAACCGCCAGGAACAGGCTGGCGGGAAGGGGGTCGGAATCCCCATGGTGGCGCTGCAAGCAGCGCCGCCATGGAGGATTCCCTGGGCCAGGGAAAAACCGGCAGGAAACCGCCGGTTCCCCTTTTCTGACCTCGGCTTTACCGCCGCGGTCAGAATGGCCCGGGAAGCACCGCCAGCCTGTTGGCGGTGCTTCCTCTGCCCTCCACCCTGGCGGTTAGAAACCGCCAGGGTCGGAATGAGGGCCTAAGTCAGTACTGGGAAACAAATGTTTCAACCGCAAACTCACGAGCGGTAGAGTGGGATGCCCACAAAGCGGTGGTACGTGGGCAATGCATATTCTCCACGTGGGGAGTAAGACGCACCTTGCTGGCGGAAATCGGCAAACTAGAAAAGGAGCTCATAGCGGTAGAAATAGCAGTAGCGCGTAAGGAAATCCCCCACACAGTGCTGAAAGATGTGCGCTCAAAATATAACAAAGCAGACAGCAAACTCCGCTGTCACGACTATAATTATCATTTAATGCGTCTGCAAACAGAAGGGGATAGATCGGGTAGAATGCTGGCGTGGCTGCTGCGTGAGGATAGACAGCAATCCCCCTTCGGGGCCATACGTGTTGACGCACATGACATGGCCACTACACAAGCCGAGATAAACGAAACGTTTAGAGAATATTACTCAAATTTATATACCAAACGCACCTCGTGTACCTCCCCACAACTCAAGTCCTTCCTCAAGTGTTCTCTCCTGCCGCAGTTATCCCAAGCTGACAGGGATTCCCTCGAAGCTCCCATGACAGCGGGAGAAATAGATTTAGCCCTAGCGCAGATGCCCAGGAACAAAGCGCCTGGCATAGATGGCCTTCCGTTGGAGTATTACACTACCTACTCATCTCGCTTGAAGCCCCATCTGCTGAAGGTGTTCGAAGAAGCGTGGGCCAATGAACGCCTGCCCACATCCCAGAGAGAAGCCATGATAGTGGTGCTCCCCAAACAGGGCCGTGACCCCACAGATGTCAAATCTTATAGACCCCTATCGCTCTTAAACTTAGACTGCAAAATACTGGGCAAAATACTGGCAAATAGACTAGCCCCCATCATACACACCCTAATACACGACTACCAAAATAGTTTCATACCAAAGCGAAACACCTTCTTGAATATCCGTAGATTATTGAGTATAATGGGAGACACTCCCCTGGATGCATACGATGAAATGGTGTTATCGCTGGATATCGAAAAGGCATTTGATACGCTAGAGTGGGACTTCCTCCTGGCCACAATGCGACGAATGGGAATAGGCCCCAATTACACACGCTGGGTCCGTACATTGTACTCCAACCCAAAAGCCAGGGTGACGATGGGCGGAGTTATCTCCGACAGCTTTCCAATCTCCAGGGGCACAAGACAGGGCTGCCCCCTCTGCCCGTTATTGTTTGCTATAGCAAACCATTAGCGGCAAGAGTGCGCTCCATGGAATATAGCTGGGGAATAGTCAGGAATGGGATCCACCTTGCAGTCTCGCTATATGCAGATGATGCTTTAATATACATTCGGAAAGGCAACGTGGTGATACCCTCAGTAATGTCATTACTGGCTGAGTTTGGAGGCCTGTCAGGTCTAGTGGTAAACTGGGAAAAGTCGTGTGCGTTCCCGCAAGCAAGGTGGTCACCTGAAAGACAGGGGGCCGCCTCGCTGGGGCACCTGAAATGGTGCTTCGAAACGTTCAAATACCTTGGGATAAATATATACCATAACACAGAAGATCTTAGAGATGGGAATTTGGGGAGAGCGTTGGCCTCCATAAAAGGTTCGCTGCGATTCTGGAACAAGCTACCACTATCGCCTCCAGGGAAGGTGGCGATCGCGAATATGCTGATATTGCCTAGGCTGTTATATTATTTTGCGGCCTTGCCGATTATCATCCCCAAAAGTTTTTTTGGTAATTTGAATGCAGCGTTGCTACAACTCATATGAGGTGGGGGCAGAGCACAAGTGGCACTAACCACTCTGCAACGACCAGTGGACGCGGGCGGCCGGTGAGCCCCCAACTTAGAACGCTATTACGCAGCTGCACAGCTGCAGTGGGTACAGAATTGGATTCACAGACCGGCGCTAGCAGAGTCTGCGCGGCTGGAATCCTGGTTAAAAGGGACTCCTCTGTTGTTGTGGCTGACAACCAAACACCCCAAAGGTGAGTCTGTTAACCCACTGTTGGCAGTGGCGCATGCATGCTGGGGGAAATATGTTCAAAGGGGGAGCAAGACGCTCCCCTACTCCCCGTATATCCCGCTGGACCACCTTCCGGGGTGGTCTGAGGCCGGCACGTATTCACGGACTGCGTGGACAGAGGCAGGCATACAGACAGTGGGCGACTGCTTTGAAGACGGTAAGCTAATGTCATTTGAAGCCATACGGGCTCTCACCGAAGTGAACCCCGGCCAATTCCTGGCATACCATGCCATATGCCATGCAATTAAAAAAACTTGTGGGGCAGGAGCCCTAGAACCAGAGTCCTCTCCCTTAATACATCATATACTACAATATGATGCCCAAACAAAATTAACATCGAGCCTGTACAAAACCTTTAACAAGCCCTCCGAGCTGCACATGGAGAGGGCTAAGGAGAGGTGGAACACTGTCCTCCCTGACCCGATCCCACAAGCAGAATGGGCGAAAGCTCTGTACCATGCCTGAGGTGTGTCAAGGAACCCCAGATTTTGCTACACCCAGTTCAACTACACACATCAAACGTATCTGTCCCCAGCCAGGATAAAGCGAATGTTCCCCGGTACGGAGCCGACATGCCCTAGATGTAAAGCGCCATCGGCACACTTCTACCATATGGTCTGGGAGTGCCCTAGCATACAAAAAGCATGGATGGAGGTGGTACAAGGGATCTCGGAACTGATGGGTCTTGTATTGGCAGTGGACCCTAAGTCCTGCCTACTGGGGCTGAGGTCAAAATCCAAAAAACAAAGACACCTGCACAAATTTGTGGACCTAGCCTGTTTGATGTATAAAAGACTGATGGCAATGCACTGGAAAGCGCCCAAAGCACCCGATCAGAATTCCTGGCATACCCTCACACTACGCTGGGCCTGCACAGAGCACCAGGTGCTAAAGTAGCTGGCGCGAGAGGGTCAACAACACACAGGGTGCGTCGCCTGGGAAACATTGGTAACCAAACTTGAGGCCAAAAATGACGATAAGCCCCCATGAATTGGGGAATACATACATAGAATAAACACGCTCAGCACTACTCCGCCTACACTTCCCCCCACCGGAGCAGATTTCCGACGAGCGGTCCGCTATCAATGAACAGGCTCGGTCACCCCCCGCGCTGACAGCTGGCCCGCCTACCAGTTCAAGTATACTAAACAACACATAGGGTAAATACTCAAGCTTCGCCACCACTTCCTGTAGCCAAGGCCATGTAAATGGGCACCACTAGGCGACACTTGGGTCAGACTCAGCAGTAAATGGATCACCCTAGCCGCGTGTGCGGGTCCCTTCAGGTACTCAACACACGCTAAAGATTTCAGCCATTGCAGCAGGCAATAATATTGAATGTTAAGTAGTGTTCCGAGGCATGCTTAAGTTGTGGGGTTTGGGTTTTTGTATGTATCCTATGCAGATAAATGGGATCCTGCTGTAGACAAAAGTATAGCTTGCAACATGTATCTGTAATGTAAAACCAATAAAACATTAAAAAAATATATATATATATCTTGGGATCCTACTTAATACTGGACTGAAGAATGTTGTGATGGACAATTTGAATCCTATTATAGATAATCTTAAAAGAGATTTCATAAGATGGTCTCAATTGAATCTCTCTTTATAGGGTAGAGTACAGATTATAAAAATGAATACAACCCCAAAATTCAATTATGTGTTCAGTATGTTATCACTCCCAATTACTTCCAATTTCTTCAAAAGTACTTCATCTCTAATAACCCGCTTTATTTGTGGAGGAAAAAAATCCTCATATAAGTAGTTCAAAACTACATTCCCCCTCTTTAAAAGGAGGCTTAAGATTTCCACATTTGGAAAATTATTGGATAGCCCAACAATTATCACACTCAACATATATGATATCATTAAACGATAACATGCCCCTCTGGGTGAAATTTGAACAGTCCCTATCGAAAACTACTACTCCCATGGCTATCGATTATACCAAATGTCCACAATATTCACAATCCTCAAATCCAATTATCTCTCAACTAGCATGGCAGAAGGCCCATAAATTTATAAAATGTAACGCCAATGTTCACTTAAATGCTCCAATTTGGAATAACCCTGCAATTATCTATAAAGGTAAAGAGTTTAATTGGTTCTTCTGGAGGAATCACAAAATTAATACACAAAATTACTCTCTGAAATCTTTCTCACATTTACAAGAGATGTATAAACTTCCAAAATTGCAGTTTAATAACTTTATTCTGTTATCATCCATTTTAAATTCCAAAATAGACTTAACTACAGATCCTATAATGCAATCATCTATTGCTCGGTATATATGTGTATGGAGGAATTTCAAAGGTACGTTGTCAGGTTTATACTCCATACTAATTGATAAATCTTTTTCTGATGATACTTCTGAAAATTTAAGAACATGGTACTCCACATGACCCAATATCGCCTTTTCAGATAAAGAATGGGCTAAAGTTTTGGGAAATTATAATCAGGG
Source organism: Pleurodeles waltl (assembly GCF_031143425.1). NCBI lineage: Eukaryota > Metazoa > Chordata > Amphibia > Caudata > Salamandridae > Pleurodeles > Pleurodeles waltl. The sequence continues at coordinate 414,450,898 of NC_090448.1, read as the reverse complement.
AGTCCGTGAAGCAAGATTAAAATTTAATTACTTTAAAATACTTCATCGATGGCATTGGTCACCTTCCTAACTCTATTCAGCTAAACTTAGTACAAACTCTGATTGCTGGAAATGTCATCAATCTAACTGTGATATTGTACATGTTCTATGGGAATTTCCTGAGATTCAACAATTTTGGATACAAATACCAAAATATTTAAGAAATATTTTACCCAATATTTTGTCTCAATCATCCAGATTGTTTTTATTACATGATACCTTCGGAATGGGAAGGGTTACTCCTCAAATGTTCAGATGGTTATCTACAGCAATTATCCTGGCAAAAGTTAATATATTACATTTCTGGAAGCCAGATGTGTCAAAGCTTTTTGCATTCGCAAACAGTGCGAATGCCCGTTTGCGAATGCAAAAAGCCATTTCAGAATGTATCAAAGGAATTCTGAAAGCAATTTTAAGGAATCGCTAAAATAGCGATTCCTTAAAATTGCGACACTGTTTAGAGAGTCGCAAATTGCGACTCTCTGAATAAGAAATTCACAAATAAGGATTCCTTATTTGCGATTTCTAAAGCACATGTAACAAGCAATCCCTTCATGCGAATTGGGGATTAAGGAATCGCTATTTACCACCAAGTTGAACTTGGTGGTAACCATGAGCAAATTTTAAAAATGCATTTAAAATGCATTTTTAAAATGTACATGTAAAGCACACATGCCCTTTTGGCATGTGTGCACCTTTATTGTTGTAAAAAAATATTTTGGGGTGCAGCAGAGGGGGCCTAAGGCCCCCAGCACCCTGGATTTTGCATTTCCAAAATTGCGATTTCCAGTTAAGAAATCGCAATTTTGGAAATGCAAAAAGTTTGCAAATATGGGCCTACAGGCCCATAGGTGCGAATGGGGCCAGTATCACTATTTGCGATTCGGTAATAGCATTTGCGATTTTTAAGAAATCGCTATTACCGAATCGCAAATGTGATACATTGCATTTTGCGAATCAGAAATAGCGATTTCTTATAAATGGCTATTTCCGACTCGCAAAAGGCATTCTTGATACATCTGGCCCCTAATGTCTTACCAACAATCCAATCCTGGTTGAAAGATATGTTTGAAATTGCGCAGTTTGAAAGAGTGATATACAAATTAAATGACAACTTAAAACAATTTGATAATATCTGGAGCTCTTTCTTAGAATAGGTGTGTTCTCTATTATCTCCTTATGATGATTCTTTGAGAAAAATCTCATAATTTTCTTTGTTTCTCTTAGATTCTATTCATCAAATTGATAAATAAGTTTCTTGTAATTTAATCGATTGCTAATTTCCTTTACAAATATTAATTCTCTCCTTCTTTTTCTTTTTTTATATACATTTTGGGAAAGTTTATTTGAACAAGAGAATTATCTAGATGTTTCTTAATAATTTGTCGTGTAGTTTTTTTTCTCTTCTTCTTATTATTATTTAATATGGAATGATTATGTGAATTCTTTATTAGTGCACTTTGTTTTTTTTTTAGTTATTTGATGCACGCTTTTTATAATCAATTAACAATTTATGTTTGTTTATAAAAATGTAATAACGAATTGAAACACAAAAGAAAGTATCTTAACATTCGCAAAACAGTGGCAATTAGAGTCCACATCAGCTGATGAGCACATAAAACTCCTTCTCTTCATTCAGGCCTCTCAAGACTTTCTGTCAAGCAGAACAAGCATTGGCAAAGCCAACAGGTCTTGCCTATGCAGTATTCCGAGAGCCACTGGCATTGGCAATGTCTTTTACCCATGTGTTATGGAGTGGAGTGAATGTATATGGTGTGGAGTGGAATTATGTGGGTTGGATTTGAATTGTTTGTTGTGGAATTGTGTGGTGTGGAATTGTGTGGTATTGCAGGGAGTTATCTGCAGTGGGATTATGTGGCATGGTGTGCAGTGGAATTATGTGGATAGTAAGTATGTGGTATCGAGTGTACTGGAATTATGTTGCCTTAGTGTACTGGAATTATGTGGCCTGATAAGGAGTGCAATTATTTGTAGTGGTATTGTGTGTCATGGAACGGATGTAGTGGAGTGGAATTATGTTGAGTGGTGTAGAGTTTTGTGGCATAATGTGGAAATCTGTCTGTGGATTGGATATATGTGGTGTGTAGTGGAATTGTGCTGTGGATGAAAATATGTGGTCTGGTGTGGAATTATCTGGTGTGGAATGGAATTGTGCGGGGTTGAATTGTGTGGCGTGGGACTGTGAAGCATTTAATGAAATTACATTGAGTGGAATTATGTGGCATGGTGTGGAGTGTAGTTTTGTGTTTTTATGAGGCATTGAGTGGATTTTTGTCGGGTTAATTTATGTGGTATTGAATAGAGTGTAATTATGTGGAATTGAATTAAGTTGTGTTCAGTGGTATTATGTGGAGTGCGCATATATGGCGTGGTATGGAATTGTGTTGCGCTGAATTGTGTGGTGTGGAATTGTGTGGCCCTGTGTAGAATTATGTGGCATGGTTCACAGTGGAGTTATGCGGAGTGAAATTAGATGGCATGGAATTATGTGGAGTTTAATTATGTGGCATGGTTTGGCGTGGTATGTGGCGTGGAGGTAAGAAGCATGTTGCATAGTTGGATTTTGTGGAGTGTAATTATCGATTTGGATTTATATATGTGGAGTGTAAATATGTGGTGTGAAGTGTAATTATGTCGGTTGGAGTGGAATTTTGCATAGTGGAATTATCTGGAGTTGAATTGTGTTGTGTGGAAGTGATCATATGGTTTGGAGTGGAATTATATGAGGAGGGGTGGGACAATGCTAAACACATGAAGTGATGCTCAAATCAGTGGATATATAGGAGGTAAATTAAACAAGCTACGCTCCTATCTTAGAAACAAAAAAGTACAATGGAAACCATCTCTCATTGAAACTGCATGTGCACCCAAAAAAAACATCCAATATAACATAAAACAAAGAAACCAGCGCACTCTGACACTTAATGTAAGCAAAGGGTGTAAGTGACTTTTGTCATTTACAATATTTTATTAGCAGCAGCTGCGGCTCTGTTTCAATAATGTGAATCTCAAGTTAAACCATGTGTATCTAATTATCTTTTGGGCCATGTCAATGTGAGTGATTGAATCACTGTGAATGAATAAGGAATCAACAACCATGATATCAAATATGTGAACATATATTATGCCCACTGCCTCGGGTCCCTAATGCTTGATCACTAGCTATTCAACCACATAATTCCCCATTCGTAAAGCTAAAGCTATTGGGTAGTGTGTGGTCAGGGTGTGTTATGTGCAGCAAGGTAAGACAAAGGGGGTGGAGTTGCAGCACACGCCACTATGTGGTATGTATTTGTTTGTGAGGGACTTGCAATCAAATAAAATGTGTTGCAAAAATAAAAGGTACCTAGGCATCCCTGATCGCTGCTTAGCATAGCAAAAAATAAAACAAACAAAAATGCAGACACACGCCACACTCTCCATGAAATGCAATCAGGACTGAGCCCACACAAACAGTGATATTAATAGGCTGCTGGCAGGCAGCTGCAAATTCCCTGGGGAGGGATGAGAGGGGGTCAAGGAAAGGTTTACTACAATAAGCATATCAAGGAAGGACAGATGGGGTTTGTTTTTGGCACAGCTCTTGAAACCAGTGGCCAGCTCAGCCCCTTTGCTCCTGATTGCCGAGGAGGATTTTGGTTTACGCACTTTTTCTGAGCACTACGGTATTTACCTCATCGTGGAAAATAAAACGAAGAAAAGTGCAGATACACAGTGCATTTGGCTTTTAATGTCAGGAAACAACCATCAGAACCAAGCCCACATGAAAGGCAATATTTACTATTATGTAGCTGGACACAGGTGGTAAGTGACCTGTGTCCAGTACCTGTGGTAGTAACCGGCTTCCCAGTACTTACCAAATCCAGTGTAATGGAACTGAAGTTTTCAGGGGCACCTCTGCCCATGCAGGGGTTCCCTCAAATGTAGGGACCTGCACCCTGCCCTCTGGGCTAGGAGGGCCTACCATAGGGGTGACTTACAGTGACCTGGTACAGTGACCTGTGGTGAAAGGCTGCAATGGCAGGCCTAAAGACACATTTTGCATGGGCTCCCATGGGTGGCACAATACATGCTGCAGCCCATAGGGAACCTCTGGTGCCCCAAAGCCCTGGGTACCTAAGTACCGTATACTAGAGACTTATAAGGGAGCACCAGTATGCAAATTAAGGAGTGTACAAAGGTCCTAAGTAACAACATTTGGAGGGAGAAAGCACAATCACTGGGGTCCTAGTTAGCAGGATCCCAGTAAAAACAGTCTAAGCACACTGATAGCAGGCACAAAGTGGGGCTAAACATGCCAAAAAGAGGCTTTCTACAAAGATTCAAAGCACAAAGATACAGTAGCTGGTCCCTGCTCCGTGGGTGTAAAGGAAAGTCAAAAAGGAGGGAAAAGGAGGATGGGTTTTCCATAAGAAAGCAAGAATTTTTAAAAGACACAGACGCAGACAAATGACAAGCAGTGGGTGGAGTTGAACTCCACAAGGCATATACAACAAATCGCTAAGCGACAGCGCATGCGTAGTCTAGGCTCGACCTAATAATATACACTGGCTCCAATTGCCGAGTTTCTTTTCTCTGTCTCCACCATGTGGACTTCTGGTGATCCTGTCAATACCAAACAAGCACTGGCAAAGCCAATAGACCTCACCAGTGCAATAGCTATAGGCTTTGGCAATGTGTTTTTGGCATGTTGTACACCAGTGTGGTTGCTGTTCAGCATGGCTAAAAGTTGGTGGGTGTGGAATGTCACAGAGTGTTGTAGAGTGGACTTGTTGGTGTAGAGTGTCATCCAATAGAGTAGGGGGAGTACAGTGTCATAGTTGAGTAGAGGAGAGTAGAGTTCAGTGGCAGGGAGTGCTGTAGAGTGGCGTGGCATATAGTGGAGTGGAATCGGGTGGAGTGGATTGGACTGGATTGGATTGAGGTAGGGGGTGGATTGGAATGGAGTAGAGTGAAGTGGACTGGATTGGGGAGAGTGGGTTGGATTGAGTGAGGTAGATTGGAATGGAGTGGACCGGACTGCAGTGGGTGGATTGGAGTGGGGCGAATTAGATTGGATTGCCGTGGGTGGATTGGATTGGAGTGGAGTTGAGTGGAGTGTCCCGGAATGGAGTGGGCAGACTGTTTTGGATAGGAGTGGGGTAGTGGGACAGATAGTTTTGGATTGAGTAAGGCAGACTGGAGTGGGGTATATTTGATTAGGGCAACTTGTTTTGGATTGGAGTGGGGCTGATTGTTGTGGATTGGAGTAAGGCAGATTGTTTTGGATTTGAGTAGGGCAAACTTTTTTCAATTGCAGTGGGAAGATTGTTTTAAATTGCAGTGGGAAGATAGTTTTGGATTGCAGTGAGGCTGAATGGTGAAGGGTAGATTGTTTTGGGTTGGACTGAGGCAGATTGGAGTAGGGCAGATAGTTTTGGACTGGAGGAAGATAGATTGTTTTGTATTGGAGTGGGGCAGATTACTATTGATTAGAGTGGAGCAGACTGGAGGGGTCAGATTATTTTGGATTGGAGTGGGGCAGATTGGAGTGGGACAAACTGCTTTGGATTGGACTAGTGCAGGTTTGAGTGGGAAGACTGGAGTGGGGCTAATTATTTTAGATTGGGGTGGGCAGACAGGAGTGGGTCCAATTGTTTTGGTTCGGAGTGAGGCAGATTGTTTTGGATTGGAGTGGGGCAGGTTGTTTTGGATTGAAGTGGGGCAGATTTAAGTGGGGCAGATTATTGACAGGGATTCCCTCGAAGCTCCCATGACAGCGGGAGAAATAGATTTAACCCTAGCGCAGATGCCCAGGAACAAAGCGCCTGGCATAGAAGGCCTTCCGTTGGAGTATTACACTACCTACTCGTCTCGCTTGAAGCCCCATCTGCTGAAGGTGTTCGAAGAAGCGTGGGCCAATGAACGCCTGCCCACATCCCAGAGAGAAGCCATGATAGTGGTGCTCCCCAAACAGGACCGTGACCCCACAGATGTCAAATCTTATAGACCCCTATCGCTCTTAAACTTAGACTGCAAAATACTGGGCAAAATACTGGCAAATAGACTAGCCCCCATCATACACACCCTAATACACGACGACCAAAATGGTTTCATACCAAAGCGAAACACCTTCTTGAATATCCGTAGATTATTGAGTATAATGGGAAACACTCGCCTGGATGCATACGATGAAATGATGTTATTGCTGGATATCGAAAAGGCATTCGATACGCTAGAGTGGGACTTCCTCCTGGCCACAATGCGACGAATGGGAATAGGCCCCAATTACACACGCTGGGTCCGGACATTGTACTCCAACCCACAAGCCAGGGTGACGATGGGCGGAGTTATCTCCGACAGCTTTCCAATCTCCAGGGGCACAAGACAGGGCTGCCCCCTCTCCCCGTTATTGTTTGCTATAGCAAACCATTAGCGGCAAGAGTGCGCTCCATGGAATATAGCTGGGGAATAGTCAGGAATGGGATCCACCATGCAATCTCGCTATATGCAGATGATGCTTTAATATACATTCGGAAAGGCAACGTGGTGATACCCTCGGTAATGTCATTACTGGCTGAGTTTGGAGGCCTGTCAGGTCTAGTGGTAAACTGGGAAAAGTCGTGTGCGTTCCCGCTAGCAAGGTGGTCGCCTGAAAGACAGGGGGCCGCCCCGCCGGGGCTCCTGAAATGGTGCTTCAAAACGTTCAAATACCTCGGGATAAATATATACCATAACACAGAAGATCTTAGAGATGGGAATTTGGGGAGAGCGTTGGCCTCCATAAAAGGTTTGCTGCGATTCTGGAACAAGCTACCACTATCGCCTCCAGGGAAGGTGGCGATCGCGAATATGCTGATATTGCCTAGGCTGTTATATTATTTTGCGGCCTTGCCGATTATCATCCCCAAAAGTTTTTGGGGTAATTTGAATGCAGCGTTGCTACAACTCATATGGGGTGGGGGCAGAGCGCGAGTGGCACTAACCACTCTGCAACGACCAGTGGACGCGGGCGGCCTGGGAGCCCCCAACTTAGAACGCTATTACGCAGCTGCACAGCTGCAGTGGGTACAGAACTGGATTCACAGACCGGCGCTAGCAGAGTCCGCGCGGCTGGAATCCTGGTTAAAAGGGACTCCTCTGTTGTTGTGGCTGACAACCAAACACCCCAAAGGTGAGTCTGTTAACCCACTGTTGGCAGTGGCGCATGCATGCTGGGGGAAATATGTTCAAAGGAGGAGCAAGACGCTCCCCTACTCCCCGTATATCCCACTGGACCGCCTTCCGGGGTGGTCTGAGGCCGGCACGTATTCACCGACTGCGTGGACAGAGGCAGGCGTACAGACAGTGGGCGACTGCTTTGAAGACGGTAAGCTAATGTCATTTGAAGCCATACGGGCTCTCACCGAAGTGAACCCCGGCCAATTCCTGGCATACCATGCCATATGCCATGCAATTAAAAAAACTTGGGGGGCAGGAGCCCTCGAACCAGAGTCCTCTCCCTTAATACATCATATACTACAATATGATGCCCAAACAAAATTAACATCGAGCCTGTACAAAACCTTTAACAAGCCCTCCGAGCCGCACATGGAGAGGGCTTGGGAGAGGTGGAACACTGTCCTCCCTGACCCGATCCCACAAGCAGAATGGCCGAAAGCTCTGTACCATGCCCGAGGTGTGTCAAGGAACCCCAGATTTTGCTACACCCAGTTCAACTACACACATCAAACGTATCTGTCCCCAGCCAGGATAAAGCGAATGTTCCCCGGTACGGAGCCGACATGCCCTAGATGTAAAGCGCCATCGGCACACTTCTACCATATGGTCTGGGAGTGCCCTAGCATACAAAAAGCATGGATGGAGGTGGTACAAGGGATCTCGGAACTGATGGGTCTTGTATTGGCAGTGGACCCTAAGTCCTGCCTACTGGGGCTGAGGTCAAGTTCCAAAAAACAAAGACACCTGCACAAATTTGTGGACCTAGCCTGTTTGATGTATAAAAGACTGATAGCAATGCACTGGAAAGCGCCCAAAGCACCCGAACAGAATTCCTGGCATACCCTCACACTATGCTGGGCCCGCACAGAGCACCAGGTGCTAAAGTAGCTGGCGCGAGAGGGTCAACAACACACAGGGTGCGTCGCCTAGGAAACATTGGTAACCAAACTTGAGGCCAAAAATGACGATAAGCCCCCATGAATTGGGGAATACCTACATAGAATAAACACGCTCAGCACTACTCCGCCTACACTTCCCCCCATCGGAGCAGCTTTCCGACGAGCGGTCCGCTATCAATGAACAGGCTCGGTCACCCCCGCGCTGACAGCTGGCCCGCCTACAGTTCAAGTATACTAAACAACACATAGGGTAAATACTCAAGCTTCGCCACCACTTCCTGTAGCCGAGCCCATGTAAATGGGCACCACTAGGCGACACTTGGGTCAGACTCAGCAGTAAATGGACCACCCTAGCCGTGCGTGCGGGTCCCTTCAGGTACTCAACACACGCTAAAGATTTCAGCCATTGCAGCAGGCAATAATATTGAATGTTAAGTAGTGTTCCGAGGCGTGCTTAAGTTGTGGGGTTTGGGTTTTTGTATGTATCCTATGCAGATAAATGGGATCCTGCTGTAGACAAAAGTATAGCTTGCAATATGTATCTGTAATGTAAAACCAATAAAACATTTAAAAAATATATATATATATCTTGGGATCCTACTTAATACTGGACTGAAGAATGTTGTGATGGACAATTTGAATCCTATTATAGATAATCTTAAAAGAGATTTCATAGGATGGTCTCAATTGAATCTCTCTTTATAGGGTAGAGTACAGATTATAAAAATGAATACAATCCCAAAATTCAATTATGTGTTCAGTATGTTATCACTCCCAATTACTTCCAATTTCTTCAAAAGTACTTCATCTCTAATAACCCGCTTTATTTGGGGAGGAAACAAATCCTCATATAAGTAGTTCAAAACTACATTCCTCCTCTTTAAAAGGAGGCTTAAGTTTTCCACATTTGGAAAATTATTGGATAGCCCAACAATTATCACACTCAACATATATGATATCATTAAACAATAACATGCCCCTGTGGGTGAAATTTGAACAGTCCCTATCGAAAACTACTACTCCCATGGCTATCTATTATACCAAATGTCCACAATATTCACAATCCTCAAATCCAATTATCTCACAGCTAGCATGGCAGAAGGCCCATAAATTTATAAAATGTAACGCCAATGTTCACTTAAATGCTCCAATTTGGAATAACCCTGCAATTATCTATAAAGGTAAAGAGCTTAATTGGTTCTTCTGGAGGAATCACGAAATTAATACACAAAATTACTCTCTGAAATCTTTCTCACATTTGCAAGAGATGTATAAACTTCCAAAATTGCAGTTTAATAACTTTATTCTGTTATCATCCATTTTAAATTCCAAAATAGACTCAACTATAGATCCTATAATGCAATCATCTATTGCTCGGTATATATGTGTATGGAGGAATTTCAAAGGTACGTTGTCAGGTTTATACTCCATACTAATTGATAAATCTTTTTCTGATGATACTTCTGAAAATTTAAGAACATGGTACTCCACATGACTCAATATCGCCTTTTCAGATAAAGAATGGGCTAAAGTTTTGGAAAATTATAATCAGGGAGTCCGTGAAGCAAGATTAAAATTTAATTACTTTAAAATACTTCATCGATGGCATTGGTCACCTTCCTAACTCTATTCAGCTAAACTTAGTACAAACTCTGATTGCTGGAAATGTCATCAATCTAACTGTGATATTGTACATGTTCTATGGGAATTTCCTGAGATTCAACAATTTTGGATACAAATACCAAAATATTTAAGAAAAATGTTACCCAATATTTTGTCTCAATCATCCAGATTGTTTTTATTACATGATACCTTCGGAATGGGTAGGGTTACTCCTCAAATGTTCAGATGGTTATCTACGGCAATTATCCTGGCAAAAGTTAATATATTACATTTCTGGAAGCCAGATGTGTCAAAGCTTTTTGCATTCGCAAACAGTGCGAATGCCCGTTTGCGAATGCAAAAAGCCATTTCAGAATGTATCAAAGGAATTCTGAAAGCAATTTTAAGGAACCGCTAAAATAGCAATTCCTTAAAATTGCGACACTGTTTAGAGAGTCGCAAATTGCGACTCTCTAAATAAGAAATTCACAAATAAGGATTCCTTATTTGCGATTTCTAAAGCACATGTAACAAGCAATCCCTTCATGCGAATTGGGCATTAAGGAATCGCTATTTACCACCAAGTTGAACTTGGTGGTAACCATGAGCAAATTTTAAAAATGCATTTAAAATGCATTTTTAAAATTTACATGTAAAGCACACATGCCCTTTTGGCATGTGTGCACCTTTATTGTTGTAAAAAAATATTTTGGGGTGCAGCAGAGGGGGCCTAAGGCCCCCAGCACCCTGGATTTTGCATTTCCAAAATTGCGATTTCCAGTTAAGAAATCACAATTTTGGAAATGCAAAAAATTTGCAAATATGGGCCTACAGGCCCATAGGTGCGAATGGGGCTGGTATCACTATTTGCGATTCAGTAATAGCATTTGCGATTTTTAAGAAATCGCTATTACCGAATCGCAAATGTAATACATTGCATTTTGCGAATCAGAAATAGCGATTTCTTATAAATGGCTATTTCCGACTCGCAAAAGGCATTCTTGATACATCTGGCCCCTAATGTCTTACCAACAATCCAATCCTGGTTGAAAGATATGTTTGAAATTGCGCAGTTTGAAAGAGTGATATACAAATTAAATGACAACTTAAAACAATTTGATAATATCTGGAGCTCTTTCTTAGAATAGGTGTGTTCTCTATTATCTCCTTATGATGATTCTTTGAGAAAAATCTCATAATTTTCTTTTTTTCTCTTAGATTCTATTCATCAAATTGATAAATAAGTTTCTTGTAATTTAATCGATTGCTAATTTCCTTTACAAATATTAATTTTCTCCTTCTTTTTCTTTTTTATATACATTTTGGGAAAGTTTATTTGAACAAGAGAATTATCTAGATGTTTCTTAATAATTTGTCGTGTATTTTTTTTCTCTTCTTCTTCTTATTATTTAATATGGAATGATTATGTGAATTCTTTATTAGTGCACTTTGTTTTTTTTTTAGTTATTTGATGCACGCTTTATATAATCAATTAACAATTTATGTTTGTTTATAAAAATGTAATAACGAATTGAAACACAAAGGAAAGTATCTTAACATTCGCAAAACAGTGGCAATTAGAGTCCACATCAGCTGATGAGCACATAAAACTCCTTATCTTCATTCAGGCCTCCTCAAGACTTGCTGTCAAGCAGAACAAGCATTGGCAAAGCCAACAGGTCTTGCCTATGCAGTATTCCGAGAGCCACTGGCATTGGCAATGTCTTTTACCCATGTGTTATGGAGTGGAGTGAATGTATATGGTGTGGAGTGGAATTATGTGGGTTGGATTTGAATTGTTTGTTGTAGAATTGTGTGGTGTGGAATTGTGTGGTATTGCAGGGAGTTATGTGCAGTGGGATTATGTGGCATGGTGTGAAGTGGAATTATGTGGATAGTAAGTATGTGGTATCGAGTGTACTGGAATTATGTTGCCTTAGTGTACTGGAATTATGTGGCCTGATAAGGAGTGTAATTATTTGTAGTGGTATTGTGTGTCATGGAACGGCATTTAGTGGAGTGGAATTATGTTGAGTGGTGTAGAGTTTTGTGGCATAATGTGGAAATCTGTCTGTGGATTGGATATATGTGGTGTGTAGTGGAATTGTGCTGTGGATGAAAATATGTGGTTTGGTGTGGAATTATCTGGTGTGGAATGGAATTGTGCGGGGTTGAATTGTGTGGCGTGGGACTGTGAAGCATTTAATGAAATTACATTGAGTGGAATTATGTGGCATGGTGTGGAGTGTAGTTTTGTGTTTTTATGAGGCATTGAGTGGATTTTTGCCGGGTTAATTTATGTGGAATTGAATAGAGTGTAATTATGTGGAATTGAATTAAGTTGTGTTCAGTGGTATTATGTGGAGTGCGCATATATGGCGTGGTATGGAATTGTGTTGCGCTGAATTGTGTGGTGTGGAATTGTGTGGCCCTGTGTAGAATTATGTGGCATGGTTCACAGTGGAGTTATGCGGAGTGAAATTAGATGGCATGGAATTATGTGGAGTTTAATTATGTGGCATGGTTTGGCGTGGTATGTGGCGTGGAGGTAAGAAGCATGTTGCATAGTTGGATTTTGTGGAGTGTAATTATCGATTTGGATTTATATATGTGGAGTGTAAATATGTGGTGTGAAGTGTAATTATGTCGGTTGGAGTGGAATTTTGCGTAGTGGAATTATCTGGAGTTGAATTGTGTTGTGTGGAAGTGATCATATGGTTTGGAGTGGAATTATATGAGGAGGGGGGGACAATGCTAAACACATGAAGTGATGCTCAAATCAGTGGATATACAGGAGGTAAATTAAACAAGCTACGCTCCTATCTTAGAAACAAAAAAGTACAATGGAAACCATCTCTCATTGAAACTGCATGTGCACCCAAAAAAACCATCCAATATAACATAAAACAAAGAAACCAGCGCACTCTGACGCTTAATGTAAGCAAAGGGTGTAAGTGACTTTTGTCATTTACAACATTTTATTAGCAGCAGCTGCGGCTCTGTTTCAATAATGTGAACCTCAAGTTAAACCATGTGTATCTAATTATCTTTTGGGCCATGTCAATGTGAGTGATTGAATCACTGTGAATGAATAAGGAATCAACAACCATGATATAAAATATGTGAACATATATTATGCCCACTGCCTCGGGTCCCTAATGCTTGATCACTAGCTATTCAACCACATAATTCCCCATTCGTAAAGCTAAAGCTATTGGGTAGTGTGTGGTCAGGGTGTGTTATGTGCAGCGAGGTAAGACAAAGGGGGTGGAGTTGCAGCACACGCCACTATGTGGTATGTATTTGTTTGTGAGGGACTTGCAATCAAATAAAATGTGTTGCAAAAATAAAAGGTACCTAGGCATCCCTGATCGCTGCTTAGCATAGCAAAAAATAAAACAAACAAAAATGCAGACACACGCCACACTCTCCATGAAATGCAATCAGGACTGAGCCCACACAAACAGTGATATTAATAGGCTGCTGGCAGGCAGCTGCAAATTCCCTGGGGAGGGATGAGAGGGGGTCAAGGAAAGGTTTACTACAATAAACATATCAAGGAAGGACAGATGGGGTTTGTTTTTGGCACAGCTCTTGAAACCAGTGGCCAGCTTAGCCCCTTTGCTCCTGATTGCCGAGGAGGATTTTGGTTTACGCACTTTTTCTGAGCACTACGGTATTTACCTCATCGTGGAAAATAAAACTAAGAAAAGTGCAGATACACAGTGCATTTGGCTTTTAATGTCAGGAAACAACCATCAGAACCAAGCCCACATGAAAGGCAATATTTACTATTATGTAGCTGGACACAGGTGGTAAGTGACCTGTGTCCAGTACCTGTGGTAGTAACCGGCTTCCCAGTACTTACCAAATCCAGTGTAATGGAACTGAAGTTTTCAGTGGCACCTCTGCCCATGCAGGGGTTCCCTCAAATGTAGGGACCTGCACCCTGCCCTCTGGGCTAGGAGGGCCTACCTTAGGGGTGACTTACAGTGACCTGTGGTGAAAGGCTGCAATGGCAGGCCTAAAGACACATTTTGCATGGGCTCCCATGGGTGGCACAATACATGCTGCAGCCCATAGGGAACCTCTGGTGCCCCAAAGCCCTGGGTACCTAAGTACCGTATACTAGAGACTTATAAGGGAGCACCAGTATGCAAATTAAGGAGTGTACAAAGGTCCTAAGTAACAACATTTGGAGGGAGAAAGCACAATCACTGGGGTCCTAGTTAGCAGGATCCCAGTAAAAACAGTCTAAGCACACTGATAGCAGGCACAAAGTGGGGCTAAACATGCCAAAAAGAGGCTTTCTACAAAGATTCAAAGCACAAAGATACAGTAGCTGGTCCCTGCTCCGTGGGTGTAAAGGAAAGTCAAAAAGGAGGGAAAAAGAGGATGGGTTGTCCATAAGCAAGCAAGTATTTTTAAAAGACACAGATGCAGACAAATGACAAGCAGTGGGTTGAGTTGAACTCCACAAGGCATATACAACAAATCGCTAAGCGACAGCGCAAGCGTAGTCTAGGCTCGACCTAATAATATACACTGGCTCCAATTGCCGAGTTTCTTTTCTCTGTCTCCACCATGTGGACTTCTGGTGATCCTGTCAATACCAAATAAGCACTGGCAAAGCCAATAGACCTCACCAGTGCAATAGCTATAGGCTTTGGCAATGTGTTTTTGGCATGTTGTACACCAGTGTGGTTGCTGTTCAGCATGGCTAAAAGTTGGTGGGTGTGGAATGTCACAGAGTGTTGTAGAGTGGACTTGTTGGTGTAGAGTGTCATCGAGTAGAGTAGGGGAGTACAGTGTCATAGTTGAGTAGAGGAGAGTAGAGTTCAGTGGCAGGGAGTGCTGTAGAGTGGCGTGGCATATAGTGGAGTGGAATCGGGTGGAGTGGATTGGACTGGATTGGATTGAGATAGGGGGTGGATTGGAATGGAGTAGAGTGAAGTGGACTGGATTGGGGAGAGTGGGTTGGATTGAGTGAGGTAGATTGGAATGGAGTGGACCGGACTGCAGTGGGTGGATTGGAGTGGGGTGAATTAGATTGGATTGCCGTGGGTGGATTGGATTGGAGTGGAGTTGAGTGGAGTGTCCCGGAATGGAGTGGGCAGACTGTTTTGGATAGGAGTGGGGTAGTGGGACAGATAGTTTTGGATTGAGTAAGGCAGACTGGAGTGGGGTATATTTGAGTAGGGCAACTTGTTTTGGATTGGAGTGGGGCTGATTGTTGTGGATTGGAGTAAGGCAGATTGTTTTGGATTGGAGTAGGGCAAACTTTTTTCAATTGCAGTGGGAAGATTGTTTTAAATTGCAGTGGGAAGATAGTTTTGGATTGGAGTGAGGCTGAATGGTGAAGGGTAGATTGTTTTGGGTTGGACTGGGGCAGATTGGAGTAGGGCAGATAGTTTTGGACTGGAGGAAGATAGATTGTTTTGTGTTGGAGTGGGGCAGATTACTATTGATTAGAGTGGAGAAAACTGGAGGGGTCATATTATTTTGGATTGGAGTGGGGAAGATTGGAGTGGGACAGACTGCTTTGGATTGGACTCGTGCAGGTTTGGGTGGGAAGACTGGAGTGGGGCTAATTATTTTAGATTGGGGTGGGCAGACAGGAGTGGGTTCAATTGTTTTGGTTCGGAGTGAGGCAGATTGTTTTGGATTGGAGTGGGGCAGGTTGTTTTGGATTGAAGTGGGGCAGTTTAAGTGGGGCAGATTATTTTGGGTTGGAGTGGGGAAGACTGTTTTGCATTGGAGAGGGGCAGATTGTTTTGGACGGGAATGGGGCAGATTGTTTCAGATTTGTGTGGGGCAGATTGTTTCAGATTGGAGTGGGCCAAACTGTTTTGGATTGGAGTGGGACAGAATGTTTTGGATTTGAGTGGGGCAGATTATTTTGGCTTGCAGGGGGCAAACTGTTTTGGACTGGAGAGGGGCAAATTGGAGTGAGGCAGATTGCTTTGGAGTGGGACAGATTGTTTTGGAATGGAGTGAGGCAGTTTTTTCAGAGCGGGCAGATACTTTTAGACTGGAGTGGGAATATTGTTTTGGAGTGGAGAGATGGTTTTAGAGTGGGACAGATTGTTTTGGATTTGAGTGGAGGAGGTTGGAGTGGGGCAGATTGTTTTGGATTGGAGTGGGGAAGATTGTTTTGGGGTGGGGCAGAATGTTTTGGATTGGAGTGGGGCCGATTGCTTAGGAGTGGGCAGATGGTTTTGAAGTGGTGCAGATGGTTTTAGAGTGGAGCAGATGGTTTTAGATTGGAGCAGATGGTTTTAGAGTGGGGCAGACGGTTTTAGAGTGGGGCAGACTGTGTTGATTGGAGTGGGGCAGATTGTGTTGGATATGAGTGGGGCAGATTAGAGTGGGACAGATTGTTTTAGATTGGAGTAGGACAGAATGTTTTGGAATGAAGTGGGGCAGGTTGTTTAGATTGGAATGGGGCAGATTGTTTTGAAGTGGGCAGAATGTTTCAGGGTGGGGAAGATTATTTTGGAGTGGAGTGGGGTGGATTGGAGTGCAGCAGATTGTTTTCAATTGGAGTGTGGCAGATTGGAGTGGGAGCAGATTGTTTGGGAGTGATGCAGATTGTTGTGCATTGGAATGGGGCAGACTGGAGTGGGGCACATTGTTTTGGATTGGAGTGGGGCAGACAGGAGTGCGGCAGACTGTTTTGGATTGAAGTGCAGCAGATTGGAGTGGGGCAGATTGTTTTGGATTGGAGTGGGGCAGATTGTTTTGGGGTGGGTTGGGAGGATTGGATTGGATTGGGGTGCGTGGAGTGGACTGAAGATGGGTGGACTGGATAGGTCTCAGGTAGATTGGGTTGAGTGGGGTGGATTGATGTGGGGTTAGGTTGGGCGGATTGGTGTTGATTCGAGTGGGGTGGATTGGGGTGTACAGCACAAGTATATGTTAAAACACAGTTTCGGGAATTACACATAACAAATAAATAATGTTGCTTTGAAATATTTATAACAAGTTAATCATCATCATTTGAAAACAGTGCCCACAAGCATAACAAATTAAAACAAAACATGAGTACAAAGTAAAAAAAGAAGACTTGGCAAAATAAAAGGGAGTTAACTATAGAAAATAAAACTTTGCAATTTTGTTTATCCTTCTTGGCACATTTTTCACAGTCACAAGCCTTCGGTTTGCAGGGCACTAGAAGTTAATAGCTAGACAACAGATACTGGTTCTCAAACAAGCATACAGAGGTCACCCCTCAAATGAAAAAATAACAGTAGAGATCCCTGATTAACCGCATAGGTGCAGGTTCAGCCACTGGCCAATGCATGCACACCCTCCCTGTTGGGGTCAAGACCAGTGGCCGACACCTCGGGAGACACAGAATAGGCTTCTGTGTTTCACATCCCCTCTGTGACGTCAGCGCACCGTGATGCGCGCTGACGTCACAATTTGTTTTCCCCACCAGTGCAGGAAGCGGAGGCAAGGCTGCTTTCTGCTATGGTGGGAAAAACAGGCGCGAAAGGGCCTCCTCAGCCTTCAGGAAAGCCTTGTTTGAAAGGAGAGATTCTTCCCTTTCAAACAAGGCCTTCCTGAAATGGTTTTCTGGCTGTGGATTGCAGCCGTGCTGTGATCCACAGCCAGGAAACTACACTAGACACCAGGGATTACACTTGGGGGGGTCCTCCCCCTCTGTAACTGAGACACCCCACACCTGGGCACCATATATTTTTTTTTTAAACTTTAGTTTACCCCTGGGGGTGCACCCCCGGGGTTAAAAACAATTTAAAAACAATATAAGTGAAACTGACAGGGGATCGCCCATGAGGAGGGCTGACCCCCTGTGGGGGCAATTGTTTTTTTTTATGGATGTATGGTTTCATTGGTGGCCACGATCACCCCCACAGAGAAACCATATAGCTTTTAATATTTTTTTGTATATGTATATCTATAGCTATATCTATATATCTATAGCTATATCTATGTATTGAGATCTAGATATATATAAATATATATATATGAATATATATATATATATATATATATATATATATATATATAGAGAGAGAGAGAGAGAGATCACTTTTGTGGTTTCCCTGGGGGCTGCGATAGGCCCCCAGGGAAACCACAACTACATATAAAAGTGATCTCTTTATATATATATATATATATATATATATATATATCCACCCTTCTATTCGCCTACATTCCAGCCTCTTAGATAGCGGTGAGTCACAGGCAGGGTGGCGAACCCTAATACATCCACAAACATGTTGTCAAGAAAACCCACGAGAAGCCTCGGAGTTAAGGAAACAACGTACTGTGACTCTTGTGCAGTAGCGTGTTTATTGAATTTTCAACAAAATGTCCTGACGTGTTTCGGATCCTTCGCTCCTTGCTCACAGGTAAAACACATATCATATTTCGTGAATGGTTTAATATCTATTCATTTCTAACTCCACAAAATAAACATAGACAACGGACTACTTCTAACCCTGCAATTTCACATGAAAGTGTCACCCATGTTGGAATGGTCCAATTGCATTCTACTGTATACTTCAAAAGATCTAAATATCATGTGAAAACACCGTAAAATGCCACATTATAAACAAATAAATGAAAATTCTACTGCTGCATTAAACACATAGTAAACATTTACACACCTTATAACACTTTATAGTATTTTCGTATTTTTTCATATACTTATCTTTTGTTCTACTAAGAACATCCCTGATCAAAAATCCGGCTGACAAATCCTTGATATAATAGCTCTCGTGCTTTTCATTGGTATGCGTCCATTGCCACAAAATCGTACCTCATAACAAAAGGCAAACAAAAATGATCAAAAACAACATTATGGAGTTCAAAACATATCACATGAATGTCCTAACCCATCTTAAACATGCTAACTGATAAACTAATTCATATTATCTGATTTAAATAATTTTAAAATCCATTTGAACCCACATGGACTGATAATTCTTCATCCTGGTTTAATCCTCCAGGAAAAATTGTGTCATATTTAATTATGAACTTGGACTCCAACCTCCTAAGTTCCTGTTCTCTATTACCTCCTCTTACTTGTACAGGGATGTTGTCAAGTACGCAGAATTTGAGTAAATCATTGTTCTTATGATGAAATGTAGCAAAGTGCCTTGCAACAGGATATGATTTATCTTCCTTAGTAATGGCTCTCATATGTTCAAGCACACGTTTTTTAGCTTTATGGATTGTGCTACCAATATAGCACTTATTACATGGACAACACAAGGCATAAACATAGTATTCCGTGTTGCAATTTAAGTGCTTTTTGACAATTAAGGGACGGGTATGTTGTGATAACTAAATCTCCTGACAATTTTTACTGCCCTTGCACGCTTTGCATTTTCTACAAACGAAAAAACCCTGAATAAGAAGTTCTCTACACTGTTGTGTGGGCTGAATCAAACTTGTACATAATTTGTCTTTCAAAGAGGGACATCTCCTAAAAGTGACTTGAGGTTTTAGTCCAATCAAATCTACTAGAAGTTCATCCATCTTTAAGATGTCCCAATATTTATTCAAAATACGTCTCACCTCCCATGCATGAGTGTTAAAAGTAGAAATGAATCTAATGGTTTGATCAACCTTAACCTTGTCAAGATTTTGGGGAATCAATAATTTTTCACGGTCTAATGATAATACCTTATCATAGTTGTGATCAATAAGACTATTGGAATACCCTCTCTCCAGGAATCTGTTCCTCATGTTTTCTACTTCCAAAAGAAAGTCAATGTTGTCACTACAGTTCCTTCTAGCTCTCAATAAATCCCCACAGGGGAATCCGAATTAGATTTTTTGGGTGACAAATATTCGCATGAAGAAGGCTATTACCTGCTGTCTTTTTGCGAAACAGAGTAGTTGTTAATCTCGCACCTCTGACCTGTAACTTAAGGTCTAAAAATTCAGTTTCACTTAGATGTAGCATGAGCTGAGCTCCACACGTATACAAGGGGCAAACGCACAGCAGATGAAAAACATTTAAAATGCAAAAAAGATTTAAACACAGAATAAAACAGTGCTCATATAAAACGCACTGATATGTTCAAGTTGAGGTGCGCACACAACAAAGAAAAACTGTCACAAGAAACAGCGACATGCTCAAACAACATACCACCAAGGAGCATGAAGCAAAAAAAAAAAAAGTACCTTCAGCATGGTGCCACAGAGGAAGGACACTGGCAAGTGACAAATGAGAAATGGCCAGGAGTGCTGGGTCCACACGCACCCTGACAGCAAAGAAGAGAAAGATAACAGGAAGTGATGCAGGAAGAAGTGGAGACGGCAGGCTGGCCAATCTGAAGCATGTAAATCAGAGCAAGGTTGGACTAAGCTAATGGTATGCTCAGCTAAATAAAGGGCTTGTCCTAGCCCTTTTGAAGTTCTATTTTTCTTAACAATACATTTCACAAGTAGTGCCAAGCGTGCAGGTGACACCTAACAAGCATCACACAAGCGCACGTGCAGGCGAAACCTAACGAGAGCTTGATTCAGAGGCCAACTCCCAGAAACATGATGATCCAGTACCCCGAAACATATTAGTAAACAGAGAACAGTCCGTGTCAAAGGTGAGCCAGAACCTGTGTCCACGTCTCAAATAAAGACGAGTGAAACAGAACAGAACAGAGAACATTGCAGAAAAGAAAATAGGGAGGTACCATATCTCTTCCTGCATAAATGAAAGGGCTGGAGAGCCAGTCCACTCATCAACACATAAGTGAAACAAGCATTTACAATGCAACGGGTCTCGCGTTTGCTCATGTTAGAGCTGATCGCGTTGTAAACTCCTAATCCGACTTTTCACCTATCGGGCAAAAGTGCATTTATGTACTTAACCCGAAAAAGTGAAATTAACTATGTAAAGCGTTCGACTTCTGCCAAGCGAGATCGCGCTCGTAAATTAGAGAAAAAGAAGTCCACGAGCCCGATGGAAAACAGCAAGCCTCGCATGTTTTCTGTGCTTGGGGAGGGCTAGCCACCGGAAAAGGCATGACATATTCATGCCTTCGACTAATGAAAGCAAGCAGATTATATTAGGCAAGCCCACGAACAAATAAAAAACACTGACGTGAAGTTGACAGGGCTCCGATCCCTTTTCTAAATACTAAAGCTTGTCGCTGCGATACGCATGCGCGAGCGCATGCAACGCATGCTTTACCCTAAAAAGTGTCTTTGCTGCCTCAACCCCAATGCCCCTCCCCTCTCTGCTTCTTCATGGAGTGGACGCTCTCGGTTTGTCTTCAAGGCTCTGCCAGAACAGCTGCATCACCGAGCCCAGACCGACTGCAGCACCCCAGGTGGTGAGACCAGTGGTTCTGCTGACACCCACGAGGTCTGGTAACAGCAGCCGAGGGCAGTGAAGGCCACAGTTGGGGCTCTGGAGTGAGAGTTAGGGACAGGGCTGCGGCAGAAAAAGCAGTCCACTAAGTGGAAGACTGGAGGAGATTGGGAACCATGAGGGTGTTAGAATGGGGCGAGCACCTACAGAGGTGAAACATGTAAGGTTAAAGACACACACAAGAAGAGTCGATCCTGAGCGGTCAAGGCAAAGTGGTGGGGAGAAAGGACATGAGAGCAGAACTTCTTGATTAACTCATGGTCCAAACTATAAGAAAGTTGTTAGAGAAGGGGTTAACCTAGCTGTGAGAGGGTGTGAGAATACCTATAGGGTCCCCTAAATTGGGAGAAGGGATATCGCGAGCGAGAAAAGTGGCACCTAAAGAGACAGGGGTTAATGCCAGGAGAGAGAATGGACAATTGAACCTAGGTATAAACAAGGGCCTTTGGAAGACAGCGCCTGACATTTGACCTAGGTCTTTGAATGCCCAGCAAATGTGACAGATAAGAAAAGATTTACTGACCTGTTTATTAGCACTTTATTTATCATTTTTAAAAATACATACAGCAATGCAAGAAAGGCAAAATGAACTAGGTGCAGGGGATAATCATTGTTCCAGAACACAGATATGTCTTTTGACAGTGGAATCACGGTAGGCAGGGTCATGGTGTAATCATAGCAATGGAGAACAGGAACACAAACAGTATCACAGAAAGCTGGTCCAGCAAGCACATTGAAGCATAATTGTTAAGAATGAAAGCAGGACCACAGGCCCTTCATCCCCTCTGTAGAGGACTGTAAGGTCGGGGAAGTAGTGCCAGTGTGCACAAGTAATCCCTCAATGGCTGCCAAATATCCCAAGGTCTAGATGTTAGCGGTGGCAGCGATGCATACATTTCACTGGTGTTATCGCAATATGTAAGGCTTGTTAGCCATTTTGTAGTAGATGGCGTGCGCTTGGTGCCCCATAGGAGCGCTTTCTCACGTTTGGCCAGTAAAAGTGTAATAGCAAAGAGGCACCTTATAGATTTTGGTAAATCTCCTTTATAGCCCAGAAGGGCAAATAGTGGATATGGGCTGACGGGCAATCCCACAATTTGTGATAGTCAGTCGAACACATCACCCCAAAAGCAACTGATATTTGGACAAGTCCATGTCATGTGTGAAAAGTCAGCAAGAGGCGCACAGTACTTAAGCCAGGCAGAGGAACGTGTATGATTGATGAAGGCTGTGTCACTTGGGGTAATGTAAACTCTCCGCAAGAATTTGTATTTTATTAATTTATGACAATAGTTGAAGGAGACGAAGCAACTCTGTGCACTGCACGCCTCTCAGATTTTCTGGGATAAGGGTCGTCCCAGGTCTTTTTCCCAGGATGCTCTGAGTCTGACATCAAAGACTGGGAGGATGTCAATGCATGCATGGTATAGTTTGGAAACTAGTCATGCTCTGGAATCCACTGTGGCGACCAAAGCGAGAGGGACAAAATCCACCAGGGCTAGCGGATAGGTGGGATATTGTGCGTGCAAAGTGCTCTGTAAGCGACAAAGCACAAAGCGTTGCAAAAGAGTGGCATTTTGTGAAGTATGCATCTGCTGTGCATGAGAATATGTGGTCATCAGGAAATGCATCACCCCGTGTCTGGAGATTTAACAATTGTAGGGTTTGATGAACGAGCACTTCTTGCATGATAGGCAAGAATCAGTTATTTATTAGTGTCAGCACTGGAGAGTACAGTGTGTCATCTTGAGGTATGCAGACCAGTGTGCGTCAGGCCCAACTAGTGGTAGAGAGCAAATTAGATATCTCTATGGTTCAAGGGGACTCCCTGGGGCAGGAGGACATGCAAAGGGACAGGGGCAGCCATGTCAAATTCTGGGATTGCATAGGGAAGAAACACGTCGGGATGGAACCAATGGTACAAATAATGCCACTGTGCTGCAAAATAATAGAGTTGAAGATGGGGAACACCAAAGCCACCCCACTCGTACAGGAGAGTAAGGATCTCCCAGCGAATGCAGGGGTGCCTGTCTGCCCACACAATCCTAATAAGCAAACTGCGGAGTGTGGTGAAAGGAGTTCGTAAGTAGTACAGGGATGTTAGAAAAAAGATACAGGAATTGTGGGAGAACCACCATTTTAATGAGGGAAATGCAGCCCGCCATAGGCAGCGGAAGCATCACCGATCTATCCACCATGGTGAAAAGCCTCTCAATGGCAGGTCTATAGTTGAAGCATATTACCTGGTCCTTGTCTCTATGGACATGAATACCGAGGTACTTTGTGGAGTCATTACACCATTTTAGGGAAAATTCAACTGCAGGTAGAAGGGTACTGTCATTAAGCTGGAAAAGCTTGGACTTGCCCCAATTTATATGCACTCCTGAAAATGTACCAAAACTGACCATTTCGTCTAATATAGGTTTGAGTTTCAGGGTGGTGGATGAATAACAATATACCATCTGCATAAAGCGAAGCCAAGATCGGCCTGTTAGTGAACTGTAAACCCCTATGAATTTGCCCCTCCCACAACTGGCGCACTAGGGCATCCATTGCTATTATAAAGGGCAGGGGGGATAGAGGACACACCTGCTGGGTACTGCGCTGTGGGGAAAAAGGGGGAGAGTGTTCCATTCAGTCGTATAGTAGCTGTAGGTTGCATGTATAACAAAGAGTTCAAGGCAGTGTATCCTCATGGGAACCCAAGTTTGCGAAGGATGGCATGTAAAAAAGGTCACTCAAGAGAATCTAATGCATTTTCGGCATCCAGTAGGGCAATAGCTGCTTGTATCTCAGGGGACACTCTGTTAAGCACTGCAAAAACAGTGCAGAGATTAAGGGATGTGGAGTGGTGTGGAATAAAGCCAGGTTAAGCAGGAGAAATATTCTGGTCTAACAAAAGAGAGAGGTGGGTGGAAATCAGTTCGGCAGGTATCTTATTGTCAAAATTTAGACAGACAAGGTGTCTATAGGACTCACATAAAAGAGGATCTTTACTGGGTTTTAGCAGAAGGGTGATAACCACCTCACGCAACATTGCGGGGAGAACCCTAGCGTCCAATGCCTCCGCATACACAGATACAAGGCGTGGGCACAGTATATTTTTATATATTTTTATGGAGTCCCAGGGCACACGCCCCCACCAAAGAATCTATTGCCTGTATGACCTCCTCCATGGTAAAAGGCTCTCTAAGGAATTGCTGCTGGGTGGTGGGTAACCACACCATTGCTATGTCATCTAAATATCTGTGTAATGCAGGGTGTGGTGGTGCTGGGTGGGCCGTACCAATCGCACAGCTCCGCCCGGTCTCCTATTTTCAAGTATGTGTGCCGCTGGGTATGATGGACAGATAAGTCTAGCCAGTGCTCTCCCCAGCCTTTCACCCTCCCCATATTTACGTGCCGTAGCATATACTGTATGCCAATGTTATTTGCCTCTCTTTCTGCTAGTTCATTGAATTCGTCCAATAATATTTTACACCGGTGTAGCTGGAACTCAACACCCAAAGTCACAGGCTCCTGATCAAGATCTTCAAGCTGCACTTCAACCAGTGCAAGGCTGTGGCAGATGTCATTCAACACCCCAGTGTTTAAATATACAGATGCCCTTGAGGTATGTCTTGAACGCATCCAACAATATTGCCCAAGTGTCCACCGAACCCTCATTTAATCAGAAAAACTCTATTATTGCTTCCTTTAGGTCTGTGCGAAACAGCACATCTTGATGTGCCATGTTGGGCAACGGGCAGGTCCTTCCAGCGTCCCATGACATGGGAATAGCGAGTGTAGTCTGCACTGGTGAGTGATCTGACAATGTACGGGGGAGATGCTTGATAGTGGTGATCCATTGGGCAATTGTGTTAGTTATGAGCCAATAGTCAATATGCAACCAGATGCCATGGAGCGCCATGGGGCGCTGAGCGAAAGGTAAAAACCAGTGAGTCGGTGCCATGTAATCTCCAAGGGTTGTGCAAGGCATACGTTTCGCAGACAGCTCTTAGGGCCCGGAAGGATCAAGGTTTAGATGCCGGGGCATTGGAATTTGTATCTCTCACAGGGTCCCTTGCCATATTAGGCTCGACCCCCCAGGAGAATGTGGTCGACCTCAAAGTGATCAATATGAGAGTGGAAGTCATGAAAAAATGCAGGTGTTGTTGACATTTGGGGCATAAACGTTTACCAATAAAATTGTGAGATTCTCAAGCAGTCCTGCCACCAAAGCATATCTACCATCACTATCAGAATAGGATGAGAGGAGGCGGAACAGAACACTCTTGTGCACCAAAATGCATATTCCCTGGGAGTAAGTGCAATAATTAGCAAAGTAACAATGTGGGACCCAGGTGGATGCGAAGGAGGGCGCAATGCCAGTGCGAAGGTGGGTCTCCTGCAGAAAAGCCACCTGCACGCTGTGCCTATGAAGGTATTGCAGTACCTGGGGTTATTCACGCCACAAATGTTCCATGACATGAGGGTAATGTCCAGAGACTGTTTCACAACATAATTGCTATTCACTATGCATAAAGAGCATGTGGTCATTATGATTTGGAAGGGTTAATATGTAGCCTGCATTGCATAACGTAGGAACATTTAAACATATATTCAGATAAAAAAAATAACCCACCTGGCCTTAAACTGCCAAGCGATTCCCATGTAACCTTCAACAGGGATAATCCCAACCGAACAACAAATAACTCGGTATCAACCATGTGGGCACGGCAACGCAAATGCAAAGTGCTCCCAGACAGCAAACAGGAATGATTGCATACTGGAATGAGAATGGCAAGTCCTTAAAAGGGAAGAACTGTGAAAAAAGGATACAGAGCAGTGGAAATTGTTATTGTTAAATATAACGCAGGGAAGGCAAATCAGAATTGTACAGAGTTTAATTTCTCAGGCAGGTCAAACAGATTTAGGCCCTCATTATGACACTGGCGGTAAATACCGAATACCGCTGCAGTGACTGCCGCCAACATATTGCTGCGTAGGCGAACATATGTCTGCAAGATAACGATACACATACTAAACTGACAGAAACCAGCCACAACAAAAATCCGCCAGACCCAACAAACTATATAAATTGTTGGAACTAGCACCCGTACGTTACACCACCAAAACAACGCTCTCCAACTAATGACCTACAAATCACCACAGCGGACATTCAACGGCAGTAAACCATTGGCGGAGCACACCACCAAGGTGGAAATGACCACCCAAAAACAAAACAAGACAACATTGGCCAGAATCAAAAAAGTAAACCTGACAGAAATACACACACCCCACACACCCACCAACAGCACTATAAAAACACCCCCCCACAACACCCACAAATCTTTGCAAACTGGAGAAGACTGCTAAACCTTGCCACACCAATCCCAGAGACAACTGCACACACATACCACAACTACCCATTCATCCGACACGCACCACACACCACACAACACACCACATCACTCGTCACCCTCTCCACAACACACATACCACACAACACCCATGTCCCCAAAGGAACCCCCGTTTCACTGAAGAGGCATTGCAGGTTATGGTTGAGGAAATAGTCAGGGTAGACCCACAGCTGTTAGGAGCACAGGTACAGCAGAGCTCAATTGCCAGGAAGATGGAGCTATGGCTGAGAATCATGGACATGGTGAACGCCGTGAGACAACATCCATGCACAATGGACGACATTCAGAAGAGGTGGAACAACCTACAGGGGAAGGTGTGTTCCATTGCAGCAAGGCACCAGCTGGCCATCAGGAGGACTGGTGGTGGACCCCACCTCCTGCCCCACAGCTGACAGCATGGGAGGAGCAAGTCTTGGCAATACTGCATCCTGAGGGACTCACTGGAGCGGAGGACTGGACACTGGTGAGTCCCCATTAACAACCTACCATCACCCCATACCTGCATGCCATCTCACCCCCTCACCCTGACTCCCTTCACCCCACTCCATCCCAAACAGTACACTACCCCAATTACCACACCCAAACGACAATCCCTGCGTGCCATTCTGACTGCAAGCACATCCCTTCCAGCTCTGCATGCACACCCACCACCAAATCATGGACAGCATGGAGAACTACCAATCCCACAATACATCACCATACACTACCAATGGTGGGAGGGAAACACCAACATCACTGGGAAAGCGAGAAATGCTGAATATGTCACAGACAACTACACTAACACTTCACTTACATCCCCACAGGTGCCCCAGCCAATGTCAGCGGTGAGGAGGTGCCACGGCAACCCAGTCCCCCACCTGAAGATGCTCTCAGTGATGACAGCAACTTTGGAGGTCTCGATCTGGATGAACTCCCTGGCAGATCTGGGGCCACTGATCAGTTGGATACCACACCAACAGCCCCCCCTCAGACTAAAGACTAAAGCAGCCAGCCAACGCACCCATACCTCTGTCCCCAGGACAGGTCAAACAGTAGTGTGCTCACCTGTACAGGGACCGGAGTTCCCAACCACACAGGCAAAACAATTAGGGTCCTGGAGTAAGTGGGCGTGGGCACACTGTTCAGGGAACACAGGCACAGGGGGCAATTGACAATTGGAGGTCTAGTTGTGCACCAGGGGGAGGACAGGTCCAGAGAACCAACTGCCCAGGAGGCACTCACAAATGTCCTGGGGGCATACCAACAATCCCAGAACATCGGTCAGGTGCTCAAAATCATACAGGAGAACCAGCGGCTGCAGGGGGAACACCACCAGGAGGTCATGCAACAATTGCAGGTCTTGAATACCACCATGGCCTCCATTGCAGGGGTGCTGGGTGACATGGCGAACATCATGTGGGAGTACACAGTACACCAGCGGGCCCTTACCACTAGCCAGTGTACTGACCAGCCCTCCAAATCTGCTGCAGCTAGTGGACCGGAGGCCCTGCCACAGGACTCACAGGCCACCAGGACCCCTCCCCCTGCAAACATTCTCTGTGACCCAGACAGACACGAGAGACAGTTGCCAAGACAAAGACCAATGCCAGGAAATGATCCCCTCCAGAATGTCCCCCTTGTGTTCCACTGATTCACCTTGTTCACTTTGGGCTGCCACTGCTCCTCTTCCTATGGCCCCATGGACACTGGACCTGTGCTACAAACAGACTGGGCCACTACATTGGACGTTTCCCAGCCATCACTCCATTCTATTGCACTTTACATTGTTTTTGTTGTTATACAAATTAACATCCTTGAACACAATTTGAGCGACAGTGTTTTATTGAGCGATGTATTGAACTGTATTGAACTGCATGATCCTGTGCAAATGTCCTGTATTGTGTGAATCCATCCAACAAATGTGTAGCAGCAGTCTGTAGTCACCACATCAGTACACTGTTGTAACCACACCAACATCTGCAATAAGGGAAGGCATAGGTGACAGTCAATTGGGATGCAAAGATAGTCAGTGGCATAATACTACAACCACACATCACATAAAATGAGAGATGTATAGATCAACAGTCTTACCTGAGTGTCATTGGAAGTACTGCTGAATGATATGTGTCCCATTCTCCACATCCTCCTCCTCTTCCTCCTCCTCACTGTCCTCAGTGTCCACTGCTGCCACAGGTGCATTGTCACCCCCTCCTCCTGCAGATAGGGCACATGGCATCTGAGGGCCAAATTACACAGCATGCAGCACACCACTACAATCTTGCAGACTTTCTCAGGGAAGTAGCATAGGGATCCACCTGTCAAATGGAGGCACTTGAACCTGGCTTTCAGGAGACCAACTGTGTGTGCCATAATCCTCCTGGTACGCCCATGAGCATCATTGTACCTATTTTCAGCCCCTGTTCTCGGATTCCTAACAGGGGTCAATAGCCAGGACAGGTTTGGGTAGCCAGAGTCACCTGGAGGAAGTAAGGGACACACATTAGCCATGCACAATGGCATGGGATATGACTCCAGTAGGCATACACTACCTACATTGGGTGGGGACTCAAGCTCACCTATAAGCCATACTCTGTGCCTCTGTAGTCGTGCCATCACCTGTGGGATGTGCTATTCCTCAAGACAAAGGCATCATGCACAGATCCAGGATACTTGGCAGTGACGTGGGTGATGTACTGGTCAGCAAGGCACACCATCTGGACATTGAGAGAGTGGAAACTCTTCCTAGTCCTGTACACCTGTTCATTTGCCCTGGGAGGGACTAAGGCTATATGGGTCCTGTCAATGGCCTGATTACATGTGGTTTGTGTCCATTGGCATAAAATCCAGCTTTCACAGTGGGCAAATCATCAACCTGGGGGAATGCGATGTAGCTGCACATATGTTTGAGCAAGGCAGACATAACCATTCCAAGCATAATCGAAAACATTGGCTGTGAAGTTCCTGCAGCCAAGTCCAGAGTCACCTGGAAAGAACCAGTTGCCAGGAAATGGAGCACTGACAGTACCTGCACAAGAGGGGGAATTGCCGTGGTGCAATGGATAGCAGGTAGCAGATCAGGCTCCAATTGTGCACACAGCTATGTGATTGTGGCCCTGTCCAGACGATAGGTGAATATGATGTGCCAGTCCTTCAGTGTAGCCCAGCCCACAAGGGGTCTGTACACAGGGGCTTGCCTCCTCCTCCTCCTATTCCTCCGCATTGGTTGGTATCTAAGTGAACCAAAAGTAATAAGGGTATGACCTCTGACCTGCTTTCGGTCAAGAGCTCGCACCCCCACGTCTGCAGCACCACCCTGCTGTGCCCGTGTCCGAGACCCTCGCCCACGCTGCTGCTAGCGTGTTCAAGGCCCTCCTCCACCTGCAGGCCTACCCTGCGCCTCATCCCTGGTGTCTAGTGGGCTTCTAGTAAGCGCCGCTAGACTCGTGTGCATTGTGCCGTTTTCACCGTATTTGTGCCATTTTCACCGTATTTGTGACTGTTGTACTGTATTCTGCGCCTTGCTTTTTTACACTTCTTGCCTCCATTTGTGCCTTCTTAGACTGTTTGTAATCCGCTTTTTGCCCCTTGTGCTCCCCCCGCCGCTTGTCGCTGACTCGTGTGCATTGCACCGTTGTTCATCGTATTTGTGACTGTATCCAATTGTGCCTTTTTAGTTTTACTGCTATTCTGCTTTTTTCGCCCCTTGTACCGCTGTTCATCGTATTTGTGACTGTATTCAATTGTGCCTTTTTAGTTTTACTGGTTTTCCACTTTTTTCGCCCCTTGTGCGCTCCCCCTTGCTGTTTCTCCCTGCCGCTGCCTCCCTGTGGCCCCGCCCCCCTTGCGCCCCCATTCGCCGCTCCCTCCCGCCTCCCGCCTCTCAGCTGCTCCTCCCTCCCCCCTCCCTTCTTAATGGCTGGCGCTGCGCGTCGAGGGTGAGCGACCTCTGACCTGTTTTCGGTCAAGAGCTCGCACCCCCACGTCTGCAGCACCACTCTGCTGTGCCCGTGTCCCTGACCCTCGCCCACGCTGCTGCTAGCGTGTTCGAGGCCCTCCTCCACCCGCAGGCCTGCCCTGCGCCTCATCCCTGGTGTCTAGTGGGCTTCTGGCAAGCGCCACTAGACCCGTGTGCACTGTGCCGTTTCACCGTATTTGTGACTGTTGTACTGTATTCTGCGCCTTGCTTTTTTGCGCTTCTTGCCTCCATTTGTGCCTTCTTAGACTGTTTGTAATCCGCTTTTTGCCCCTTGTGCGCCCCCCCTGCCGCTTGTCGCTGACTCGTGTGCATTGTACCATTGTTCATCGTATTTGTGACTGTATCCAATTGTGCCTTTTTAGTTTTACTGCTATTCCGCTTTTTTCGCCCCTTGTGCGCTCCCCCTTGCAGTTTCTCCCTGCCGCTGCCTCCCTGCGGCCCACCCCCCTCGCGCCCCCATTCGCCGCTCCCTCCCGCCTTCCGCCTCCCAGCTGCTCCTACCTCCGCCCTCCCTTTTTAATGGCTGGCGCTGCGTGTCGAGGGTGAGCGACCTCTGACCTGTTTTCGGTCAAGCGCTCGCACCCCCACGTCTGCAGCACCACCCTGCTGTGCCCGTGTCCCTGACCCTTGCCCAAGCTGCTGCTAGCGTGTTCGAGGCCCTCCTCCACCCGCAGGCCTACCCTGCACCTCATCCCTGGTGTCTAGTGGGCTTCTGGTAAGCGCCGCCAGACTCGTGTGCATTGTGCCGTTTTCACCGTATTTGTGACTGTTGTACTATATTCTGCACCTTGCTTTTTTGCGCTCCTTGCCTCCATTTGTGCCTTCTTAGACTGTTTGTAATCGGCTTTTTGACCCTTGTGCGCCCCCCCCGCCGCTTGTCGCTGAGCGTGTGCATTGTACCGTTGTTCATCGTATTTGTGACTGTATCCAATTGTGCCTTTTTAGTTTTACTGCTTTTCCGCTTTTTTGCCCCTTGCCGTTTCTCCCTGCCGCTGCCTCCCTGCGGCCCGCCCCCCTCGCGCCCCCATTCGCCGCTCCCTCCCGCCTCCCAGCTGCTCTTCCCTCCCCCCTCCCCCCTCCCTTCTTAATGGCTGGCACTGCGCGTCCGCGCCGCTGGCGTGCCAGAGGTGTGCCAGAGGTGTGCCAGAGGCAAGCCCGTCTGCACCCGTCCTCCCCTGGACCGCGCCCAGCGCCACCCCCCCTGGTCCGCACGACCCCAGCACCAACAGACGCCGCTACTCGGCCAACGAACTCATCGCCCTCAACCCCGGCTCCCCCACAACTTGCTTCCAGGCCACACCGAAGAACACTAAAGGGCCCTTCTCCTGCCGCGCCTGCAACTTCACCTGCAACAGAACAAGGAAACCTGCAACAACCTGCACAAACCACCTCCACTGCATACTCCTCAACACACGCTCCGCACGAAAGCACGCCATCGAGCTCTGGGACCTGCTCGACACCACCGCCCCAGACGTAGCCTTCCTGACCGAAACCTGGTGGAACGACTCCTCAGCACCAGACATCGCCATAGCCATCCCAGACGGCTACAAGATCACCAGAAGAGATCGCCCCAATGGAATCGGAGGAGGAATAGCCATTGCCCACAAATCTACCCTCAAAATCCACACCCACACGGACGACACCCTCAAGACCGCTGAACACCTGCACTTCCGGATCCACACTGACCCCAACACTACTCTCAGGGGAACGCTCATCTACCGTCCCCCAGGACCATGAGCACCCTTCAGCCACTCCATCGCCGACCTCACGAGCACCCACGCCCTCGCCTCCACGGACTACATCCTCCTTGGTAACCTCAATTTACACTTGGAGAACAACAACAACGCCAACACCACAGCCCTGATCGATAACCTCTCCAACCTCGACCTCAGACAACTGGTCAACACACCCACCCACATCGCCGGCCACACGCTCGATCCGATCTTCTCCGCAAGCAACCACGTCACCTTCAGCCACACCACCGAACTCCACTGGACCGACCACCACTGCGTCCACTTCTCATTCAAGAAGCACACCAAACACCACCGCACCCAACTACCACCTCACCGACGCTGGAGCAAAGTCACCAAAGACCAACTGACCAGCACCCTCACCCAGAACCCGCCCACCGCCCCCACCGACCCAGACACCGCCGCCCTCAACCTATGACAGTGGATCAACGACTGCGCCAACACCCTCGCACCTCTCAAAAGGCCCACCGACAACCAAGGAAAGAAAAAAAGCCGCCTGGTTCACAGACGAACTCATTACCTCCAAACGCACCTGCCAGAAACTAAAGAAGAAATGGCTCCTCGAACGTACACCAGACAGCCTGGCAGCCCACAAGGAAGCCACCCACAAGCACTCGCCAAACGTTCCCACTTCACAGAACGCCTGAACAACAACGCACACGACAGCAAAGAACTCTTCTGCATCATAAAAGAGCTATCCAACCCCAGCGCCAACGCCAACAACATCCCACCCTCCCAAGAACTCTGCGACGCCCTGTCCACCTTCTTCTATCAGAAGATCGCCGACATCCACGACAGCCTCAACACCATGCCTCCGCCAGACCCCACCTCCGACAGCTCCACCTACACCAACCGCCTGACCGCCTGGACCCACGTAGATGACTCGGAAACTTGCAAGATCATGAACTCCATCCACTCAGGATCCCCTTCAGACCCATGCCCCCACCACGTCTACATCAAAGCCGACTCCACCATCGCCCCCCAAATTCGAAAGATCATCAACTTATCATTCGAAACCGCAACCTTCCCGGAAAGCTGGAAGCATGCCGAAATCCACGCCCTCCTCAAGAAACCCAAGGCAGACCCCAACGACCTCAAAAACTTCCACCCGATCTCCCTCCTCCCCTTCCCGGCGAAGGTCATCGAGAAGATCATCAACGCTCAGCTCACCCACCACCTCGAGGACAATTCCATCCTGGACCCCTCCCAATCTGGTTTCAGACGCAACCACAGCACCGAGACTGCTCTCCTCGCCACCACAGACGACATCAGACAGCAAATGGACAATGGCGAAACATCAGCCCTCATCCTCCTGGACCTCTCCGCAGCCTTTGACACGGTCTGCCACCACACCCTACTAACACGCCTCCATGAAGCCGGAATACAAGAGAAAGCCCTCAACTGGATCTCCTCTTTCCTCTCCGGCAGAACCCAGAGAGTCTGACACCCTCCCTTCCGCTCCGAAGCCACCAACATCATCTGCGGCGTACCCCAAGGCTCCTCCCTAAGCCCGACGCTGTTCAACGTCTACATGGCCCCCCTCGCACAACTGGCCCGTCAGCACAACCTCAACATTCTCTCCTACGCCGACGACACCTAACTCATCCTCTCCCTCACCAAAGACCCACACACCGCCAAAGCCAACCTCCACGAGGGAATGAAGTCCATCGCCGAATGGATGAGAAAAAGCCGCCTGAAGTTGAACTCCGACAAGACAGAGGTCCTCATCCTCGGACGCACCCCATCGGCCTGGGACGACTCCTGGTGGCCCACCGCGCTGGGACCCCCACCAACACCAACCAACCACGCACGCAACCTGGGCTTCGTCCTCGACTCCGCCCTCACCATGTCCAAGCAGGTCAACGCAGTTTCCTCCTCCTGCTACAACACCCTCTGCATGCTCTGTAGAATCTACAAATGGATCCCGACTGAAACCAGAAAAACGGTGACCCAGGCCCTCGTCAGCAGTAGACTGGACTACGGCAACGCACTCTACACAGGCATCCCAGCAAAAGACATCCAACGCATCCAAAACGCCTCCGCCCGACTGGTCCTAAACGAGCCCCGCCGAGGCCACATCTCCCACCACCTGATAGACCTCTACTGGCTCCCAGTGGACAAGAGGATCACCTTCAAACTCCTCACCCACGCTCACAAGGCAATCCACAACGCCGGACCAGTCTACCTGAACAACAGACTCAACTTCTACATCCCCTCCCGCCAACTCCGCACCGCCAACCTCGCCCTCGCCATCGTTTCCCGCTTCCAACGCAAGACCTCCGGCGGCAGATCCTTCTCCTATCTCGCCGCCAAGACCTGGAACGCCCTCCCGACCACCCTGCGACAGACCCAGGATCTTCTCACCTTCAGGAGACTCCTCAAGACCTGGCTCTTCGACCAGTAGCACCAGCCCCCCCCACCCCTCAGCGCCTTGAAACCCTAACGGGTACGTAGTGCGCTCTATAAATATTGTGATTGATTGATTGATTGATTGACTACCAGACCTATAGACACACAACATCAGAGTACACAGAGCATTCATGTATTTAAGACACTAGATTTGTCTAGGTGTGTACAGTCGACACCAATGACGCACATTTTAATTCAATACATGAGTACTAGCAGTAGGAAATGGCAACCACCTGTCCTGTATGGAGGGACAGTGGAAGTGGCCTCACTCCGCCGGCATTAGGTGTTATGGCGGAAGGCAATCTGCATCGCCGTGCAATTTATCATTGGCTAACATGGGGCTCTATGGAGTTCAGGAACCAATGATGATCAACGCCGGCGGTGACCGTGTACACCACCGCGGACATGACCGCCATTTTCTATCTACCACTTCACTTGATTCCTGACTTTCCACTCAACGACATCTTCAATGCATGTGCTGCTATGACCTGTGTCTGGAGCCTGCCATGGCCCGTGCAAAAGGGAAAGGGCCCCAGCCTTCACGTCAGGAGTTGGAGAGGCTTGTGGATGGGGTCCTACCCCTGTATGGGCAGTTGTATGGGCCTCCAGACCAACAGGTGAGTACATCCTGGGTGGGTTGCATGCGACATGGCTGCATGTAGATGTAAGGGTGTGATAGCAGTGCATCATTGGAGGGGTATGGCTGCAGGCAATGTGAATGCAGAGGTATGGGTAATGTGTGTCCTTGATGAGGGGCAAATGCAGTGTGTAGGCCATTTGTGTGACAGGCTGGATTGTGTGGTTCATGGTGTCTTCTGTCTGTGTTTCCTCTGCAGGTCAGCGCCCATCAGAAGAAGGGGTTGTGGCGTGCCATCACCAAGGAATTGCAGACCCTGGGGGTCCATAGCCAGTGGAGCACCCACTGCAGGAAACAGTGGGAGGACCTGAGTTGCTGGGCCCGGAAGACTGTGGAGGCGCAGCTGTGGAAGGCCTCCCAATGAGGGAGAGGTGCCCGTCGGAGCCTGACCTTCTTAATGGCCCACATACTGGCGATGTGGCCAATCCTGAGTTGGATGGGCGTTTGGGGGCAGCACAGCAGACACAAGGGGGTGAGCACAGTGTGTGTGGTATTCATTATTTGTTGCCTGCTATGGGATTTGTGTGCATGGTTCTAGTCAGTGGACACCCCAATATGCCGGTTTGGATATTCTTGCCTGGTCCTGCTGAGCTATGTAGGGTGGTATGCATTTTTGGTATTGGTAGGTGGCTAGCTTCCCATGGCAGACAGGGCTTAGTTTGTCTCAGTAGGTGTGGAGATGTTAGTGTTTGGGTTCCTAACTTCTGTAGTTCCCTTGCAATGGTTTGTAAGTGTGGTCCATTCTGCCCATTCTTAGTCCCAGGGGGTGATTGTGATGTGTATGCCATCTGTGCTGTTGGCGCTGTGATTGACCCTGTGCTCCCTTTCTTTCTCCCCCCATCCTTTTGTCATACTGTCCATGTGTGCATTGGCATCATCTGGCAAAGGAACAGGGGCACTGGTGAGTGAGGGAGCTGCAGCTCACGGGACCCAGGAGGCAGAGGCCACCGGCGCCGAGTGGACCAGTGGGACGAAGGGCAAGGGGAGCACCACAGGGGAGACTGGAGCTGATACAACTGACTCTGATTCGTCCTCCGATGGAAGCTCCCTGGTGGTAGCGGACCCCTCTAGGACCACCTCAGCTATAGAATCTTCCGCCACCAACCTGTACCAGCACAACCCTCTCAGTATCCTCCCACCCAGTTGCCTGTGCCCACTCACCCAGGAGGGTGGGTGTCTCCTTCACCCCAGGCACCTCAGGCTCTGCCCCAGTCAGCCCTGCTGCCCTCAGTGAGGAGGCTATTGACCTCCTGAGATCCATCTCTGTAGGGCAGTCAACCATAGTGAATGCCATCCAGGGACTGGCATCCCAGATACAGAAATGCAATGCCTTCCTGGAGAGCATTCACAGTGGCTTGGCGGCCCTACAGAGGCACACTTCACTCCACAAGCACACACACACCCAACACACAGTTGCAGACACAAAAACAGCCACTGCCTCCACTGTCTCCCCCTCCTACTCCTCCTCCCTCACAGTCACATCAGCACTCACACCTGCATGCACAGCATCAACAGTCCCTGATCCTGCCACCCATACAGCCTTGTCCACAGTCACCACAACAGCAGACCTGCATGCATGCACCCAACACACCACTTGCGCAGTCACCACTACCACTATCACCACCTCATGCAGCACACCCACCTCACTTGCAGACACCACCACAACATCCATCCACACATCCTGTTTTTCCTCCACACCCTGTCTGCCCCCCCAAAGACACACAAAAGCTCCCACTCAGACCCCCAAAAGCCATCCACCTTACACACGCACAGTGTCCATGCACCTACACCCAAATCCAGCACTCCTTCTCCTCCAACAACCACTCCCTCTACCTCCACTCCCATACCTCCTCCCACATCCCGCCCCACTGGTCCTAAGAAGCTTTTCCTTTCCTGCCTTGACCTCTTCCCTCCCCCACCCTCACCCATCCTCCCTGTAAGAGAAAACTCCCACCCCCCCAACCCTGTATATCTACCTCCAAATCGACTCCTGTTCCTCCCCCTAAGTGTTCTCCTGCCAATAAGGTGATAACAGGTGGCACTCTGGCCCCCCGTCTCAAGCCCACTCCTCTGCAACTAAACAAAAGGGCAAGGACCCGCCCCCTACCAAACCCAAGCCCAAGGACACCCTTCCCAAGAAGAACCCCCCCACCTCCTCACCGCCACCTGAGGTGCCTGCCTATTTACAACATGATTCCCGTGCCCAGTGGAGTAACTGGGCTGTCACGAGTCAAGTTGGGCCTTGGGCGTGGGACTGGCCAATGGCTCTTTGTATATGGTTGACTGAGTTGTTGTGGCACAGGTCCAGCGAAATACAGAGGTTGGACCTAAGGTATGTGTCCTGGCTTTCTTTACTTCTGGCTGATGTTGCTGCTGTTTACTCTGCAAATTGTTCTAGGTGTGTGGTGTGTGCGTATGGTGTGTGTTGTGCATGTGTGTGTGTGACTCTCCCCACCCTCCCCTGTGTGCTAGGTGGCTGTACTCACTGTCGCCGTCGTCTTCGTCGGTGCTCCTGGACGGCAATGGCATGCTACAGCATCGGGAAGACTTCCTGTTCGGGTTCCATGGCGGCCGCAGACTCCTCTTTGTCCCTGGAGGTGAGTGTCACCTTTTATATGATGTGTTTCCGCCAGGCTTTTGGTGGCGTTGCTAACGCCCCGGAAATCCTGGAGGTCTGCTATGTTATAATATGGTGGGCTGATCCTTGTCTTCCGTTTGCCTGAAGGTGCCTACTGCCATGTTCAGGGATTGTACTGCACTGGCGGTTGGAGTGGTATGCTGGCTGTCTATGGGAGGGATCACTGCCATGGTCATTATTTGGCGGTTATTATCACTGGCTTGACGACGGTACTACCGGCATCACTGGCATGGCGTTCAGCTGACCACCAGTGTCAAAATGACCACCTTAGTCTGGAGGAAACAGATCCATGCTGGAAGCGGGCCCCGCATCCAGATTTTGGAGTTCCGGGGTAGTACCAGGAGATGATGGACCATGTTTCGATTGCAGCTTGCAGAAGGTCATGGCATCACTAGGGTTGTCAAAGTAGCATGGCTTACCGTTCACCTCTACTCGTAGCCTGGCTGGATATATCATACCATAGCGAAGGTCAAGGTTCTGAAGTGCCCGCTTGACCTAAAAAAACTTCCATCTGGCGTCCCGGACAGCGGGAGTAAAGTCAGGGAAGAGGGACACAACAGCACCCTGATAACATAAAGGGCCTCTTTCCCAGGCCAGGTGGATGGCAGTGTCACAGTCCCTATAATTTAGTAGACTTACGATGATGAGGGGGTAGGTGCTCCAGGGGTTGTCCGCTGCCCTAATGTGCTGCAGTGACCTGTGTCTGGAACCTACCATGGCCTGTGTAACTGGGGAAAGGGCCCCAGCCTTCACTTCAGAGGAGTTGGAGAGACTGGTGGATGGGGTCTTACCCTAATGCAGATTGCTGTATGGGCCTCCAGACCAACAGGTGAGTACACTGTGTGCACGATGCATGTGGCATGAATGTATGGAGGTGTGTGTGAAGACATTGTGGAAGGGGGGAGGGATGTCCTCCTGGCTGGGAACACATTGAGTGCTGGGCTATGTGTGTCCCAATAGTGATGGAAATGGGTATGGTGGGCCATTTGTGTTACTGGCTGGAATGTTTGTCTAATGGTGTTCTCCTGTCTGTATTGCCTCTGCAGGTCAGAGCCCATCAAAAGAAGGGTATATGGCATGCCATTGCCAATGAGGTGCGGACCCTGGGGTTCTATGGCAGGCAGAGCACCCACTGTCGCAAACGGTGGGAGGACCTGAGATGCTGGGCATGGAAAACCGCAGAGGCCCAGCTGGGGATGGCCTCCCAATGAGGAAGGGGTGCCCGTCGAACCCTGACCCACAAGGGGGTGAGTACAGTGGCCATCATTAAACGAAACGGCTGGAGGGGTGGTATCCTTGTTAGTGGGTGCCCCTAGGCCAGGCCAGACATAGCAGCGTAGGTCCTCTGGTGGCTAAAGGTCTGAAGGGGAAATACTGCCTACCTAGCTTGTAAGCATGCACTACTGGTCAGGGCTGCGTGGGCGAACGCTATATGATCCAGCCTCCATGGGCTGCTGTGTGGCCTGCCCCCACCAGAACCAGTGGGCAAGTCACCCACCAGAGAGACTGTGGCCTTGCACTCCCCAGCACCAAGCACAAGCCATGTTGCCCCCTCCAGAACCAGTGGGCAAGCCCCCCACCTGAGAGACTGTGGCCTCGCACTCCCCAGGACCAAGAACAGGGCATGTTGCCCCCTCCAGAACCAGTGGGGTATTCACCCACCTGAAAGAGTGGGGTATTCACCCACCTGAAAGACTGTGGCCTTGCACTCCCCAGGACAGAACAATGGGCATGTTTCCCCCTCCAGAACCAGTGGGCAAGTCACCCACCTGAGAGACTGTGGCCTTGCACTCCCCAGGACCAAGCTCAGGGCATGTTGCCCCTCCAGAACCAGTGGTCTTGTTTCTGCATCTGGCTGAGGTGCCCCCCCCCGCCAGCTGAGGGGCCTGCCTATTTGCCAACTAATGCCCCTGCAGTGTTCTCTACATATTGGTGCAGGGAACGAGTGGGGCCTTGGACTTTGCGCTGTGGCCATGTGGCCCCTTTGAACTGAGGACTGGGCCGTGTCCCTCTTTTGTACGTTTGTACATATCTGTTGCATTGCCAAATCAAATTACTACTTTTGATGTTGATCTGATTACAATCACTTTAGTCCATTCCTGTTCTTCTTGCATTATTCAGCCGATTTACGAGGATAAATAGTTTTTCTTGTGCGGGTGGTTGTGTGTATGGTGTGTGTGTATGGGGTGCATGTGTGTGTCACTCTTGTTTTTCTCCCCCCCCGTGTGCTAGGAGGCTGTACTCACCATCGTCGTCTTCGCCGGCGTTGGTGTTCGTGGTGGAGCATAACGTAGAAGATCATCGGGAAAACTTGCAGTTCTGGTTCCATGGCGGCCTGGTTCTTCCCTGTGTCGCCAGTGGTGAGCCCTTTCACTTCTGAGCTCTGTTTCAGCAAGGCTTTTGATGGCGTTGGTACCGCCCCGGAAAAGGTGGCAGTTTGGCATGCCGTAATACGGTGGATGGTACTTTGTCGTCCGCCTGGCTGTAGGCGCCTACCGCCGTGGTGGGTGTTGTTTCCGCCCTGGTGGTCGGAGTGGTACATTGGCTGACTATCGGAGATATCACCGCCATGGTCATAATTTGGCAGTAGTTATCTCCAGCCTGTTGGCGGTAGTACCGCCACTTTATCACCGACCGCCAGGGTCATAATGAGGGCCTATGTATTCCATTTTTTTATTCTCCTGTTCTCTCATATCAGTCATTTTTATTTATTACTCATGTTTCATATTCTTGCACTTGGGACTCTTGTTGATTTACACTTGTGTTTTGCTGCACTCACCTGGCCAAAATAAAGTAAACCTCTAGTCTTGAAAAGCTGGGGTATTACACAGTGGAAGAGTTAAAGGGCTTTTGCAGGGAAAGAGGGTTAGTGGTGAGTGGGAAAACCACACACCTTGACCTCTGGAAATCCCTGCTTGCTTTTGTGTGCAGGGAGGCAATAGCAAGAGAGAACCAGGGGGTGGTGGTTTTGAGGATGACCTTGGGGAGGACCCTGAGATTAGTGAGGACTCAGAGTGAGAGGGTTCCCAGTCAAACAGCCCATGGGGACAGTGACCCCGGAGAGTTTGAAGCAGAGGGAGGAGATGAGTGGGCAGGGATGCCAGTAGAGAGAGCGGACCCTATAGATAGGGAGTCTCTTACTGGTTCCAGTCCTAGGAGCAGTGTCACCTCTCATTCCTTGTCACCTGAGGAGCTCACAGTTAGGCAGGAAGAGAGGGACCAGAGGTTGCAGCTAGCTTGGCTGGCTCTGGAGTAGAGAAGGGCTGAGGTAGAGAAGGCCTTAGTCTAGGAGAGGATGGCAGAGGCTGAGAGTGCCTTTGTCAGGGAAAGACTCACTCTTGAGCGCAGTCTGAAAGGTCTGGACTCACCAGCGCTGCAGGTTGAGTCCAGTGGTGGCAGCAATATTGAATGTAGTATCAGGGACAATCCCTGCATGCCCACAGACTTGGCGCCTGGGTTCAAAAAGAGGGAGGACATACATCAGTCATTGAGGGAATATGAGGATGCTCTGGTAGCTCTCTGGATCTCTGAGAAGTATAGGGGTACTGGCCTGGGGAGCTATATTCCTGAGGAGGGGAGAGATGTCCTACTGACGCTGGAAGGAAGTGACAGGCAGGAGTATCCCCCCATGAAGGAGGCACTGATAAAGAAGTATGACTTCACCCCTGAGGAATACCGGTTGAGGTTCAGGGGCAGCAGGAAGCTGTCCCATCTGTCTTGGGGTAGTTTGTGGAAGATTGCTGCACTGCACTGGAGAAATGGATGAAGGTGTAATGATATCTGTATTTAACCACTGCTCCATCTTGACCACTGACTCGATTTTGTGCTTAACTTAGCTTTAAACACTGTCACATTAGTGATGCAGGTACTTTTCCGTGCACAACTTATGCATCATGTTTTTGCTCATGTTTTCACTCTTCATGCTCTTTCTCACCAAGGGCAGGTACATAACATGGGGTAGTGAAGAGCACACATAAGATGTATCAGAGGAGTATCTTTATGGTACGGCAGGGAACAGTTCGGTCTTGGGAGCTCACCTTGGGAAGTGGCCAAATCTCGAAAGTGCTCTTTCAACATGGACTGGTACAGCCAACCTTTTAACAACAACTTACAATATGGGAGAGGGGAGTTTCTAGAATTCTCCTCTCCAGCTAAGGTATGTAAGCAGGCAACTTTGACGACTGTGGGAGATCAAACTTGGGTCAGGAAAGGGATTCCTTTGCCCACCATCACTCCCAATGTGGGTAGTTCTCTCTTTCAGCAGCTGTCTGGGATCCCGGATTGAAGTTGGCAAAGAGATGATGTCTTTACTCTGCCCCATGGTGATGCATTCTTTCTAATTCTTAATTTTAGCTTTGCGTTGTGAATGAATATATAATCACTGTATATGCAGATATATAATCCATGATTGAAGTAGTGTATTTTCATTGTTTGTTTCTATAATCGTTATTATTCTACTACTGTGATTCTTTTTTGGAAGTGCACTTGTGTGCTGCATTTGACATTCAACATATTTGCCTTCCCCTGTATGAACCTTAAAAAATGCTTTAATAAATGTATTACTCAGACAAAGAGCTCTGCTTTGTTGGAATTCCTTTTACTCATATTTCCTCTCAGTCTGAAGAAGAAGCAAAACACTTTGGCGTAGTTGGCAAAAGGGAAAAAAGTTGAAAAGTGTAAGATTTAAAAGTGAAATATGTTTGGCAAGAAGTCAAAAGCAGCACCACAAACCATTTCTAAAAATGCATGTGAAATTCCAGGATGGATGAAAGAACCTTAGAATGTTTTGGCAAACAAGTTTTCTTGTTTGTAGGGACTTTCTGAGTTTTGGGATGAGTTCAATGGGGACGCAGAGCCACAAAGTGTACTTCTATGTTTAAAAAAGGTGCCTTTCGAAAGGAAGGATGACCTTTCTGTTCCCAGCAGAAAGGGTCGGATATTGCTGTTTGCCTATAGAAAAATGCATGATAAATACAAGCATTTAGAACAAGGAAATCAGCAATTAGAAAAGCAATTTGTTGACATTAAAAATACCGTAACTATGCTGTCTTGTCAGAATATATTAATAGAAGATAAGGCTGATAACTACCAATCCTTTGCAGAGAAAGCAGCTGTCAAAGTCACGCAGAACAAATTCTGCAAAAGCAGAGGAAAAATACATCAGAAAAAGATTAATTTAGCCATTGCCGACGCTGGTTTAAATTGGGACCCAGATTTCTGGGATAGTAACATATGGGACAGCTCTTATTTTTCAAATTCTAGTGATGAAGAGGTTAAAAAGGTGTGGGGGGCATGGCGAAGATGGTGGCGTGTGCGGACGCGTCTTCGCGAGCTCCGCCGCCCGGGCCTCATCAGAAGCATCGCGACCCCAGATCGCTGTCCTCTGGGCCCCCCCCTGTTCGTCGGGGGAGGCGAGAGACCAGGGGCGTCCCAGGGAGGGGATCTGGAGACCAAGCACGGACGCGGAGAGCCTGCAGCATCTGGCCTTTCGGCCCAGGCCCATGCTCGCCTCTGACAGGCAAGGAACGTGGTGGTGACGGACGCGTGGTGCGGCCCGGTGGATGCGGGTGCCGTGGGCGGCCCGGCGCGGCCGACGGAGGTGCCTGGCGGGGTCCAGGTGAAGGAGACGGAGAGCGGTGGTGCCGCTGGGCCTGAGGGCCGGGCCCCGGGACGTGTCTGGTGGGGCCGGCCTCCAGAGCACCCATTCCTGGGCCCTGGACAGGTGGAGGTGCCCTGATATGATGTAGGGGCGGCAGGGAGGCTGCGCCGGCCTGCCTCTGTGCTCCCAGTGAGGGGGCCTTACCCAGCACAGAGGGGTGGGGCTCCCGGTCGGCGGTGCGATCGGCCCGCGGTGGAGTTGCCAGAGACGGGTCGTGGTACGTGTGGCCAGGTTGGGCCATATCTTGAGGGAGGTGGCCTGCAGAGAGGGCGCACGGACCTGATCGGCAGGTAAAGGCCTGAAAATTTTGCTTTTGCTGCCCTGGTTGAGGTGAATAGTTAGAGGAGATCGACGTGCTTGCAGCTCGACAAGGCCTGCGACGAGGTGGATGAGGCCTGAGACCGGGGAAAATAGTAAGTTGGTGCAGGAGCAGAAGTGCCATGGCGTCCTCTAAATCCAAGAGGGATCAGTGGGTGAGGGACATGCTTACCAGATCCCATCCGGCGAAGAGTGGATTGGTTGAGGGGTCGGTGTGCGATAAGGGGCTTAGAGGATCGTGGAGAGGTGGAAGATGATGGCGAGGCCCCGGTAACGAAAGGATTTCTCGCCTCCTTGTTTGATTCACTCAGGAGAGATCTGCAAGAGCTTCGGAGGGACATTTCCCAAGAGATGAAGGAGCTGCGTACGGAGGTCACGTCCCTAGGCGATCGAGTGGCGAATGTAGAGGACGGTGAGATCGCTTGGGTGAGGAGGTTGAACATATGCAGCAGGAGATAATACGTCTTCGTGAGCAGCAGGATCTTCTCCAGATTACGGTGGAGGACTTGGAGAATCGGTCGCGGCGGCATATCATACGTATTAGGGGAGTCCCAACTGGAGCGGAGATGGAAGATATTGGAGAGTTTGTTACAACGTTGTTCCGCTCGATTCTGGGCCCTGACGGCCTAAGGGAGATTGTGCTGGACCGAGTCCAACATGTGGGCCGTCCCGGGAGACCGGGGGTCGTCCGGCTGATATCTTAGCATGTGTCTGTTAGACTTTTCATCCTTGGCGTGGTCTCCCTTAACTTTTTGCCTCTGTTCCCCAGGTTGTTGATGTGTGCTGGACTCTGATTTTACTGTTTTTGTTACTCTGGGCACTTTACCACTGCTAACCAGTGCTAAAGTGCAAATGCTCCTGTTTAAAATGTGTACGTAATTGGTTCTCCATGATTGCCATATTTGTTTTACTGTTAAGTCCCTAGTAAAGTGCACTAGAGTTGCCCAGGGCCTGTAAATCAAATGTTACTAATGGGCCTGCAGCACTGGTTGTGCCACCCACACAAGTAACCCTGTAATCATGTCTCAGACCTGCCACTGCAGTGTCTGTAAGTGTATTTTTACACTATAAATTCGACTTGGCAAGTGTA
Source organism: Pleurodeles waltl (assembly GCF_031143425.1). Taxonomy (NCBI): domain Eukaryota; kingdom Metazoa; phylum Chordata; class Amphibia; order Caudata; family Salamandridae; genus Pleurodeles; species Pleurodeles waltl. Next base: position 414,405,928 of record NC_090448.1, on the reverse strand, counting down.
CCCACTTGCCAGGCCTAAACCTTCCCTTTTCTTACATGTAAGGCACCCCTAAGGTAGGCCCTAGGTAGCCCCAAGGGCAGGGTGCAGTGTATGGATAAGGTAGGACATATAGTAATGTGGTTTATATGTCCTGACAGTGAAATACTGCCAATTTAGTTTTTCACTGTTGCAAGGCCTGTCTCTCTCATAGGATAACATGGGGGCTACCTTTAAATATGATTAAAGTGTAGATTCCCCTAGAGAGTAGATGAACATGTGGAGTTTGGGGTCCCTGAGCTCACAATTAAAAAATACATCTTTTAGTAAAGTTGATTTTAAGATTGTGCGTTTGAAAATGCCACTTTTAGAAAGTGAGCATTTTCTTGCTTAAACCATTCTGTGACTCTGCCTTGTTTGTGGATTTCCTGTCTGGGTCAGTTTGACAGTTGGGTTGTTTTTTACCTCGCACTAGACAGTGACACAAAGGGGGCTGGGGTGTAACCTGCATTTCCTAATTAGCCATCTCTGCTAGGAGGGAGGGGTGGAGTGGTCACTCTCATCTGAAAGGACTGTGCCTGCCTCTGACAATGCCGGCTCCAGCCCCCTGCTGTGTGTCTGATGCCTTGCCTGGGCAAGGCAGGATTTCACAAGTAGGTGTGAGTCCCCTTTGAAGAAAGGTGACTTCAAAGACTAAAATGGGTATAAGAAGGGCACCCAAATCTACAGACTTTAGAAACACTTCTGGAACCAAGAGGAACCTCTGCCTGGAGAAGAGCTGATAGCTGAGGAAGAAGTGCTGCCCTGCCTGTGACTGTGCTTTGTGGAGCTTTCCTGCAGTGCTGCTTCTGCCAGAGTAAGAGGGCAAAGACTGGACTTTGTGTGCCTTCAATCTTGTGAAGAAATCTTCAAGGGCTTGAGTTAGAGCTTGCCTCCTGTTGTTTGAAGTCTCAGGGGCAGCAAAGACTTCTCTCTGCCAGCACCTGGAGTCTCTGGAGAGACTCCTGCTCTGACAAGTGGTGCCCTATCCAGTCCCTGGGCCCTTGAAAGGAAAGCTGGTGGAAATCCAAGAAAATCGACTTCGGACGACTCCGGACCGATGCCGCTGCTGAATCTGGTAACGCCGCCTGCACCTGACGCCGTGACCTTCGCTGGAAAGCGACGCTCTTCGCAGGCCTGAAGCCGCTGCAGCCCCGCTGAAGTCCACGACTCCGTGGAAGTCGCCGCACCACGTTGTGACCGACGCTGCTCGAAGTGCATGTATTCAACGTTTCGCAAAGACGCTGTGATCCCCGACTTCGCGCATCGGCTTGTTTTCACTCTTCACCAAAGGTACTGTACTTGGGGGTCTACATGACTCCGTGTCCGGCGCCGCTGGTGTCGGCTTGTTGGGAACGACTCCGTCACGACGCCGTGTTAACATCTCATCGAAGCATTTTTGTTTCTAAGCGCTATTTTTGAGTTTAATCTCTAAAAATTCATAACTTGACTTGTGTATGTCGGATTTTTGTCGTTTTGGTCTTGTTTTGTTTAGATAAATATTTCCTATTTTTTTTAAACTGGTGTTGTGTCATTTTGTAGTGTTTTCATTAAGTTACTGTGTGTGTAGGTACAAATACTTTACACCTAGCGCTCTGAAGTTAAGCCTACTGCTCTGCCAAGCTACCAAGGGGGTAAGCAGGGGTTAGCTGAGGGTGATTCTCTTTTACCCTGACTAGAGTGAGGGTCCTTGCTTGAACAGGGGGTAACCTGACTGTCAACCAAAGACCCCATTTCTAACAGTGTCCATAATGATGGACTTAAAGAAAACATTTTGCAGAGAACCCGTAACCTTTCCCAGGTCCAGTTTCGTGGGCATGCGCTGCAGCTGTTCCAGGACCTCTCGCTGCAGATTTTGCAAAGGCAGAGAGACTTTAAACCCATCACAGAGCACTTGCGGGCTCACTCTGCATCTTATTCCTGGGGTCACCCCTTCCACCTTATGTTTCGGTGGGAGAACCAGTGGCATCAGATGAAAATGGTGCTAGAGGCGAGGAGGATTCTGCACTTGGAGGAGGCCGAGCGGGATCCGGAGGCGCGTTTGGAGGAAGCTGGAGGGGGCGCCCTCGGTGGCGGCGGAAGGAGAGGAAGAGAAAACAACAGCGGTCCACCACAACAGAGCAGGCGTTTGAAAGACAATCAGTATTGAGCAGCTTGGTTGCGGGGCCATTACCTAGACAATGGGTGACTGGGTGCTGCTGCAGTGGTCTGGGGTCGTGTTGGTTTTACCTTAGGTCTTAGGACCATAGAAGAGGGGCTTGGGTGGTGGAGTCTCTGGATCCCATGCGACGAACTCTAGGGGATCTACTGCCCCGACGAGACTTGACCTCTTTGGAGATGTGTGTCGGAGGACATCTTTGTTGTACGCACCTGTTGTGCGCTAAGGTTGTGTGTTGGTGTGCTTCCTCTGGAACTCATGTGGATGTTGACCATGCTGGTTCCCTGCGAGTGGGATTCGTCCCAGTGTTGGTTTGGCCTTTGCCCCTTTGTAGTGGCTTACACCCTCAGAGCGTAGTCGGTTTAACTCCATATGTCTTTTAAGTGTTTAAGCTTGAATGTCGGGGGACTTAACAGCCGAGCTAAGAGACTGGCGGTCTTATCCGGTCTTGAGAGATCGGGAAGCCATGTCTGCCTTCTGCAGGAAACACACTTATTGTCCAAGGATACATATAGAATGCGTTCAAATTGGTTCCCCAGGCAGTTTTGGTCCTCAGCCCCTACGAAACATGCTGGGGTGGCGATACTCCTGTCAAGGGCCTTCCCTGGTGAGGTGGTAGCTAGGATACATGAGGTACAGGGTAGGTTCCTGGCTCTCAGGATGCGGGTGGGGGCCTTTTTCTTTACTATTGCTACATTATATGCTCCTAATGTGCAACAAGAAACCTTTATGAGGCATGCCATTTCCCCAATGCTTATTACCCCTGACAGGGCTATTTTGGTGGGGGGAGATTTTAACCTGGTCATGGACAATGAATTGGATAGGTCTGGGCATCGCTTTGGGCAGACTGGGGCACTGTCTGTGGCTGGGAGGCAGTGGTTGGCTGAATGTGGTCTGGAGGAGGATTGGAGGAGGGCTCACCCTACACTTAGGGACTATTCATTTTATTCTGCGGCCTCTAAGACGTATACACGTATTGATTTTTTTCTGGCCTCTGCAGAGTTCACCTCTCGAATTAGTGAGACCACATTCGAGCCCCTGGCCCTAACGGATCATGCATCTATTACTCTGGAGGCCAGGTTTGATATGGGGAGCATGGGGAGTCCGAGTTGGCGCTTTAGAGATACCATATTGCAGAGCAGAGCCGCTGAGGAGGCGCTGAGGCGCGTGATAGTGGACTATCTTAGATTTAATGATGATGGGAGTACTAGTTTGGAGACACTGTGGGAGGCTCTCAAAGCAGTAGTCCGAGGGGAAGTAATGTTGCTCTCAGCTAACGATAAGAAAGCAAAGATGGAACAAAGAGCAATGCTTGAGCAAAAAGTGGCGGCCTTAGAACGCTCCAATAAATACACTGGTGCACCTAGAGTATGGAGAGAGCTGGAGAGGGCGCGCCAGCAGTTGAAACGGCTAGACTGGGATAGGGCAGAATATGCGATAGTGCGGCTTAAACACAAATACCATATTGGGAGCAATAGATGTGGAAGGCTCCTTGCGCACCGGCTCAGAGCGCAGCGCTCTGCTATGGCGATAAAGATGGTACGCTCCCCCTCTAAAGGGGAAGTGCGAACGGACGACCAAATGGCAGAGGCCTTTGCTGAGTACTGTAGGGAACTGTACGCCACGGACCCTCGGTGTGATGTGGACCCTGCGGACAGCACAATTACCCCGCTTGGGGAGCGTGAGGTGTCCTCCTTGGACCAGCCTATAAGGGTGGAAGAGGTTATTTCTGCGATATCACGTCTAAAAGGTGGGAAATCCCCTGGCCCAGATGGCTTCACAGCACTTTTTTATAAAACTTTCTGTCTGGAATTGGCGCCGGTTTCGGCGCGGCTCTTTAACTCCTTTCGTGTGTCCGGGGTACTCACGCCTAGTATACTGGAGGCTACCATCACGGTCATCCACAAGCCCGGGAAAGATCCAGAAGAGTGTGCTTCGTACAGGCCCATCTCGCTTCTGAATATAGACGCCAAGTTGTTTACTAGTATTTTGGCTCATCGCCTCAATCCCTACATGCCGGGCCTTATAGATCCGGATCAGGCGGGCTTTATACCCCACCGGCAATGTGGTGACAATACGAAGTGCCTTCTGCATTTAATAGATAAAACTGGCAGATCGCGCAGGGAGGTGCTTCTTCTTTCTATTGATGCAGAGAAGGTGTTTGATAGGGTCCATTGGCCCTATCTTTTTCAGGTGCTGGATAGCTATGGGTTGGGGCCTGGATTCAGGACCTGGATTCAATGCATCTACCGCTCACCCTAGGCTGCGGTGCGGGTTAATGGAACTCTGTCCTTACCGTTTCCGGCTGGTCGTGGAACACGTCAAGGGTGCCCGCTTTCCCCTCTACTATTTGCGCTGTATATGGAGCCTTTTGCTCAGCACCTTCGTGACGAACCCCCTAGTCTCTGGCGTTAAGTTTGGGGGTGATCATCATCTTATTAGTCTATATGCAGATGATGTGATCCTTACCCTTGCAGAGCCCATGATCCCGCTGCCAGCCCTTATGAGGGCCCTTGAGCAGTTTGGTCGGGTTTCTGGGTTTCGTGTGAATATGCTGAAGTCGCAGGCTCTTAGTCTGTCCACTTCTCCCGACCATGTAGAAAGCTTGAAGGCCCGTTACCCCTTCATTTGGTCGACGTCGCAGGTACCCTATTTGGGTATTGAACTGGGGACTTCTGCGGCAAAGACAGCTAGTTTGAATTATGCCATGCTAGCTAGGGAGGTTTTGCGGGACCTCGGGAACTGGGGGAAACATAAACTCTCTTGGTTGGGCAGGGTGGCGGCGGTAAAAATGACTGCTGCCGCGCATACTCTGTCTTCCTCTGACTCCTCCGTCTCGAACGATGTCAACCCTCCAGTCTGCGGTTCTGAAATGTATTTGGGATGGACGACCGGTGCGGCTCCCGAGGAATGTACTTCATCACCCCAGAGAGGAGGGGGGTTGGCCATTCCCTGTCTTCTGCGGTATTTCCAGGCTGCTCAGCTGCGCTTTCATTTGGAGTGGAGTAGGCTGCTCTACGAGAAACATTGGTGTTTTATGGATCAGGAGGTGGCGGGGTCTCATATCTGGAAAGAGCCCTGGCTCTGACATCGGCACATGGCGCCCGGGCTCTACTCCTCCCCGATCACGGGAGCGACGTTCCGTGTATGGGACGTAGTGGCACTACGGCAGGGGTTGACAACGTTTCCATCCCCTATGTCACCTATTGGTGAGAACCCTGACTTTGCGCCCGGCTTACAGGTAGAGAGTGTTCGCCGTTGGTATGATGGGGGCTGCAAGAGGGTGGGGAGCCTTTTCGATGAAAATGGGGTGATTCCTTTTGATCAGATGCGGGAAACGTATCGATTAACCGAAGTGGATAGACTGTTGTACTACCAAGTGCACCATTGGGCCCTCATGCCAGCGAATAGGGCTTTGATAGATAGGCCGCTTACCCTGTTTGAGAGGTGGATAATCACAAAGAGCTTTACCGATTTCTGCAGGGTGGGGAGCGCCCGTCGAAATCTAAGGGACAGCAGAGATGGGAGAAGGAACTGGGGAGGGAGCTCACAGAGGAGGAGTGGGATGTAATATACTATAGAACGCACTATACGGCCTATTGTGCTGCAGGGACAGAGACGGCATATAAGGTAGCTTCCAATTGGTACTATACTCCAGCAAGGATAAATGCATGGGACCCCGCTAAGTCAGGCCTTTGTTGGAGGGGGTGCGGTACATCTCCTCTAGCACTGTCCCAAGCTACAGAGATATTGGACGAGTGTCTTAGACGACATTGATAAGGTGTTCCAGACGGAGATTCCTAGATTCCCATTGTATGTATTGCTGGGTTTGCCCAATCCTCTCACCTTTCCCCTTCGTTCGTTGAGGGGGCGTCAGATGGCTTTAGCTCTCAATGCTGCCTTGCAGACGATTCTTGCCCTTTGGGGCTGGGACAGGCTACCGACGTATGGATCTTGGCTACAGAAATTGTGGTTCATTTTGGTGATGGAGAAGCTTACTCTGGCTTCCAAACAGAGAGTGGGTGACATTTGTACGCTGTGGAGACCTTTCGTTCAGATTTTACCTACAGAGTTTACTGAGCTGACGTGCCCAGCATATCTGAGAGTTTTGGGGCTGACCCGAGAGGCCTAGAAGAGTGACTTGATCCATGGGGCCATGGGAGAGGCAGGGACATTATGGTGAATGGAGCTGTGAGGGTGGGGGATTATAGAAGGGTGAAGCATGCATGCAAGGAAGCACGGTTATTTTATGATATTCCTTATGTGGTTGCTCGGTGTGATCCAGACTGTTGTGCTTTGCCTGCCCAGAAGTCAAGGTGAGCTGCGAAAGGTTGGGAGGAAGTTCTTCCCCGGGGTGAGTGAGAATGCTGCTAAATAATTCGAAATACACGTTATGGGATCTTTGAGGCATGCCATTAATGAAATGATTGGAGGATTACTACAGAGCTGTATTGTTTTGTGTGCTAAAATTTTTAATAAACAGATTTGATCCATAAAAAGGTGTGGGCCAGTGTGAGTCAAATGAGCAGAATGTAGTTCGTGTTCAGCCAATATTCAGATGAAAAGTACAAAGTACTGCTTGATACTCACAGAGTAAGTATCAAGCAGTGGGCTTGGGAAACATTACTTACCTGAATGGTGAGATTATTTGACTCCGGAGCCTCTGGAGTAATGCTAGACATAGGAGACGCTCCTATGTTTTGTAATCTTAGCACTGACCCCATAATACAGGAGCACTTTGGAAGTTATCAGGGTCAACAACAAATCACCCTGCTGCAGTTAGCATCTGAGGGATGCAACCATAAGTATCCTACAGAATCAGATTGGCCACCAAATGACAAACCCTGGTACACTTTAAGAGATGCAATGCAGAGAATTAAAGAGGAGGGAATGAAAGCTGCTATTTTCCTGAATAATGCTCACCATCTGTTAGACGGGCCACTCTCTGCGTCAGTACAAAACAAAATCAAACGCCTCTCTCCTCCAGCCTATTAACAAGTAATAATGACTCTCCTAATTAATCAGACAGGGCAATCATTGAAAGGTGTGCTAGAGGTGGTCCGCAATTAGGTGAATTAAGTGACTGGAATAATCCTGAGAGAGCCTCCAGATCGGAGAGTCGCACAGAAAACAACAGAGTATCTAGGAGAAACATGTTTAGGGCATTACTGAAGGATGGTGTCAGCAAGGAGCAGATTGATGGGATGGATACTAAAAGCTTGTGGGAGATGTACCGTAAAAGAGGCTTGGATCAGAAGAAAGGTAGCAGAAAGGTAAACACGCAAGATAATCGACGTAAAACTCAGAGGCAGCCGCAGGTGCAGGAAGAAAAGAAAGGAATTAAAGGGAGAAAAATGTTTCTTCACAAGGGAAAGAGGATGAAGAGTTGGACAGCGAGTGGCTAACTTTTGAGAACAGGGACAGAGGGGAGTCTACTCGCAGATATCAAAGCATATATCCAGATCTGACTTGGGCAAAAGTTGACAGGTTTAAATCAGACTAGGAAATTCGTAAAGCTCCAGTACAGTACAGTTGATTTAGAAATACACTGGAAACAAAAATGTGCAAAAAGATTGAGCATTAGTTGATACTGGAGCAGAGGCCTCTTTAATTTATGGAAATCCAAAAAAGTTTTCTGGTCAGCAGTATACTATCACGGAGTTAGGGAAAGCAGACCCCCGCCGTGCAGACTACAGTTCAAATGAAAATAGGAAGAACACCAAAAAGAGAATATACTGTTTTGTTTGTGCTCCTTCTGAAGTACATACTGGGAACTGACATTTTAAAAGGAATGACTTTGTATTTGGATGATGGTTGTTATCAGTTTGGATCAAAGAGATACATTTCAGTGGCAGCCATGAGGTGGGTTATTTGAAGATACCCCTAGTGAAAGTGCCCTCAACAACCAAGGTAATCCGCTTAAAGCAGTATCGCCTCCCGAGAGGGCATGAGGAAATAAGTAAAACCATCCAAGAAATGATTGAAGCTGGTGTAATAGCTCCAACCACCACTAAATGGAACAATCCCCTTTGGGACGTTCGTCAATGTTAGAAATGGGGTCTTTGGTTGACAGTCAGGTTACCCCCTGTTCAAGCAAGGACCCTCACTCTAGTTAGGGTAAAAGCGAATCACCCTCAGCTAGCCCCTGCTTACCCCCTTGGTAGCTTGGCAGAGGAGTAGGCTTTACTTAAAAGTGCTAGGTGTAAAGTATTTGTACCAACACACACAGTAACTTAATAAAAACACTTCAAAATGACACAACACCAGTTTAGAAAAATAGGAAATATTTATCTAAACAAAACAAGACCAAAATGACAAAAATCAACAATACACAAGTCAAGTTATCAATTAAAAATCAAAAAGAGTCTTTAAGTAGTTTTAAACACACACTAATGCTGTCAGCGTGAAAAAGTACCTTGGGCGCGTCAAAAATAACCCAGCACAGGCGAGTGAGCGCCAAAAAGGGCTTGAGAGGCATTGATTCCACTCACGAGCTGGACTGTGTGTCGTTTCTCCTTTTGCCGGGTTGGGGCGCGTCGTTTCTCCCCAGCTAGCAGTCTTGTGTGAATCCCGCTGTGGCGAAAGATGTACAAATCATGTGTGCTCCCTGGGTACCTGACCACGAGATCAGTAATGATGTAGGAGGCATTGCATTTCACCTGTATATTCATGGAATGTTGGTATTTCCTGTTGCGGTATACATACTCTGTGGCTGATGGTGGACAGATTGCCACATGTGTGCCATCTATGGCACCTAGGATGTGGGGGAACTGTGCTATCTGGTAAAACTCTATTTTTGTCTGCTGTAATTCCTGTGGGGTGTGAGGGAATCTGATGTACTGTTGTAGTTTGCTCAGCATGGCGTTGATGAATGCATTGAAAAATCTAGAGAGGGTACTCTGTGACACCCCTCCAGCTGCTGCTATGACCCCCTGATAGCTCCTTGAGGCGAGTAGGTGGAGGGAGCATAATACCTGCATATGGGTGGGTATGCTGTGAGTCCTTAGTGTTCTGCGCTGCAGTATGGGTTGTAGCTCAGCTATCAGATCAAGTATCATGGCTGAGTTGAACCTATACCTCTCATATATTTCCTCCTCTGTCAGGTCAAAGAGTGTAATGCGCACTCTGAAAATGCGCTCCTGTCTCCTCCTCTCTCTCCTCAAACCTGCTAAGATCCTCATCCTCCTTGCCATGACGTAGAGTGCAGCCATTGTTGAAAAGAGCCTGAGGCATTCTGGGCCTCTTTATATAGGTTGCACCTGGTTACCACCTGGTTTGAGTTCATGGTATTTTGCATATGCAAAATGCCATTCTGCAAAAAATCGCAATTTGCGATTTTTTGATGCATTGAATTGCGACTCGGATTTTGCGCCTCGCAATATGCGCCTCGTAATTTCCTACTGAAAATACCGAATCGCAAAATGCGATTCGCAAAACCATGTCGCAACGCAAAACATCAACATTTTTGCGATTTCTTATTTTTGGTCTGCGAATGCCTTTCATGCATCGCAGACCACTTTTTTGCACTCGCAAACGGCCGATTTTTGCGATTCGCACCATTTGCGAGTGCAAAAATATTTCATACATCTGGCACCTTGGAACTTTATTATACTTGTGCACAGGCTCACTATGCGCATTATTGAATGCACCCTATAAAATACTTACAGCACTTGGTTCCGGAGTAAGGTTCGATTTGGCCTGCCCGACTGTCTGGTGTGTTATACGATATGCCTTGCTCTGAGCTGCGGGGAGTTGATATGGTGGCGTGTACGGTGCAGGCCTGGTGGGCGCTCCTGCGGTGGTCGTGTGACGTGGTGCTGTTTGCGCCCTCGGTGAAGGTGAGAGATGTTGTGCACCCACATGCACTGGGAGGCAGGCACTTAGACTGGTGTCTATTGGAATTGCAACTGACGACTCTGGGCTCCTGGTACCCTGAGAATTTATTTATCTCTTCCGAGGTGGCGCTTCGTGCACCATGTGACGCCATACAGTATCAGCTCACTTACCTCCAGATCAGAGAATCTCTGCGATCCAGGTACCCCACTTTCCCTGCGGCGCCTCCAGTGAGTCGTGTTTTGGAGTTATTGTATAGGTCCTCATCTCCCTGCGGTCTTATTACCAGCTTATATGTATGTATGCAGGCGACAGCACCCGCGGTATCCTCCAGGGTACAAGGCCAGTGGGAACTAGATGTGGGAGAGACCCTGTCAGATGACGTATGGAGGTACTGCTGTGAGCATATGCAGGAGCTCTCTCCCAATTACAGATTACGTCTACTGCATTTTACATTTCTGCACCGCTTGTATTACACGCCGTGCAGTCTCCAGAGGATGGGTATTCGATCTGATGATCACTGCAATAGGTGTGCGGCGCTGGGAGCGGATTTCCTGCACCTGGCATGGGGCTGTGGGGTGCTGGTGGGATTCTGGGCTGACGTGCTGAATGTGCTGGAGGATATGGTCATACTCAAATTACCAAGATCTCCTACGTTTGCTCTTTTGGGCTTAGTGGGGTTGCTCCTGGTGCTGGTGAAGCGCAGAGTGGCAATATGCTGGGGCAGAAAGCTGGTCCTTTGCTGCCAGGATTGGCTGCAGGATGCTGTGTACTGCCAGGAGTAATTAGCGGCTTATTAGGAGCTGATGCCGCCAAACTCTTGACCAAAGGATGTGTGGTCCCCTCTGCGGGCCTTCCTTGAACGTGGGCAGCAAAATGATGTGCAGATAACTAGTGCTTAGCGTTGCTCGCCTTGGTGGCCCCCCTCCCCTCGTCCTCTCCACCCCTTGCCGTCCCCCTTTATAGCCATTAGAAAATGCTTGGCTGGATCAGCTTGGCTGTGACAGATACGAGGACTTCTCTCTATTTTCCTACTTTTCTTTCTCTCTTTTCTGCCTCTTCTTTCTTTGTTTTCCGATGCTGATGGGGCATGTATACTCGGGCTAGTTGCCTCTCGTTCGCCCACACTCTGTTTGCATTGGCAAGGTATTGTTGGTATTACCTGTTATCGGGCATGATGTGTCTGCTCATCAGATTCTAATGTTGACATGATCTTATACCTTAGCTTTTGGTTTTTGGCCATCTTGCAGGCCACATTAGTGTTGTTTCTCGTTTTGTGTCATACTACTTTGAAAAAGCAATAAAAAAATATAACAATATAAACATTTTGGTTTTTTAAACGTTCAGGGGCAATATGCAAATTGGGGCATGTGGCAAAAACAGGGAAGAACGAGGGTGCCCATGGGTTTCTGGATTGAAAAGTTACCTGAAGCTTGGGAGCGATACACTCCCTTTGAGAAACAATTACTTGCATGTTACTGGGCTCAAGTGGACTCTGAGCAAATGACCCTAGGTCATAATGTGGTTTTCAGACCTGAGATTCCAATAATGCAGTAATACGTTGAAAATGGTACATACAGGACATGGCTCAGGCAGGACCACTTGGCGGAGACGCTCTACATGAACAGATGCCGCAAGCCCCGGGGCAGGATGAGGAAAGGGTGCAGGAGGTACCAGAGATAAAAGACTCACCCGTGAGATGGGATGAGCCATTTGAATCTTTGTCCCCTGAGGATAGGAAGCATGTAAGGTTCACAGATGGCTCAGCCAAATATGTGGGAGCAAAAAGACATTGGAAAGCAGTGTCATATAATCCAGTCACGAAAATGTTGTTAACCAATACAGGAGAGGGGGAAAGTAGTCAATATGCTGAGTTGTATGTTGTGTACCAGGTGTCGAAGCAGGAGCTACATGGTACTTGTCACATTTATACTGATTCCTGGCTTCCCACATGGCATGCACATCAATGACAAATACATTTAAAGGAGGTGTGGGCCAAAGAGTTGTGGCAAGAAATTTGGGAAATGCTAGAACAAAGTACGGTTACTGTGCATCATGTAGTTGATCACTATCCCACTGATTCACTAGAACGCTAGTTCAATTCCCTTGCAGATGACAAAGCCAAAATCTCAGAGGCAGAGGTGGCAACACACAATTCTGACGTGGTGGGAATGGCTAAATGGGTGCACCGCAAAATGTGGACACCTGGGAGAGAAATCCACTTACAGGTGGGCAGAGATAAGAGGGATGCACATTCCCCTAGATTCGGTAAAAACTGTGATTTTACGATGTCCTATTTGTCAGCACACACAATAGTCCTGCAAACTGTCAAAGGTCAATTGGAGAGAGGGAAGTTACCAGGACAGATATGGCAAATTGAGTAGATTGGGACATTACCGATTAGTCACGGGTGTCAATATGCTTGCACAGTTGTAGAAACCTATTCTGGCTACCTATTTGCTGTCCCCTGTAAACGTGCTACTCAGCACAATACCATCAAAACTTTGGACCTGTTCATGTTATAATATGAATTACCACTCCAGGTCCAGAGTGACAATGGGTCACACTTCAAAGGAAAATTTGTACAAGAGTACTGTGTACAACACAACATTGAGTGGCTTTATCACATTCCATTTTATCCACAAGCCTCAGGACTGATTGAGAGAAAGAACAGCTTGCTGAAAGCTCAATTACAAAAATTATCAGATGGAACCCTGAAAAACTGGAAAGAGCATTTAAATGAAGCCCTCCAGATTCTGAATAAAAGACCACTAACAAATGCTTAGAATGTTAACCCCCGGATTGCAGACACCCCCCCATGTGGCCACCAACACCATCATGTACTGGGAAATAAAATCTGAACACTTAGCTCCTTACAGAGCTACACCGGAAGGTCTGACCTACATGCTTTAAAAAAGTACACATTCAAACATAGAGACATGGCACTTTGTAAAACAGGTGTTGGAATACAGATTCCCCTGGAGCATTTCAGATTGATTGCTCCCAGATCTGGTTTAGCACTCAAGGGTATTCAAGTCTTGGGGGGAGTGATCGATGCGAACTACCAAGGAGAAATTAAAACCATTTTCCTGAATAGTGGAGACACTGACTTGATGATACAGTCTGGAGACAGAATTGCACAAATTGTCATTATCTAAGTGTATGGAGGAATAATAAAAAAGGGACTGCCCCAGCCCTTCCTACAGCGCATGGGGAGGGAGGTTTTGGTTCAACTGACAAAACTCCTGGTGCTAAGGTGTGGGTAGAATCCCCAAATCATCCTCCTGAACCAGCAGAAATTACTGCAAAAGGGAAAGATAACATCCTCCTCGTTATGAAACCTGGGAGGGAAACATGGGAACATGTCCCAGATGACAAATATTATTTGCAAGACTTATCATACTTGTCTCTTTTACAGATCATACCACAAGAAGCCTATGTTCTGACTTTGCTGTGTGGCCTCCTTTCTGGCGTATGCAGGTGGGGTCAGGAGGGACTCAAAACCCCCAACTCCAACTTGATTGATCAGCCACTTCGAGTGACACCTTTACTGCACTTAACTGAAAACATATGAACCCACTTGGCACAAGTTGTACTTAACAGGTCAGACTTCTGCATGTCATCCGTGCAGGACACAGTGGATGTTTTATCAACCTGTTTGATTGCAATACCGACACCTGCAAGTCTCTTGGATATTTTTAATGCCACCAAACAGGATGGAGATGTTCAACAGCATGACGTGATATCCCATTTTAGCCCTTATGAGTACTGTAGGTTTTGGCAAGGAACATCAGCTGAAAAATGAGATAATTTGACCCAAATAATCATGTACAATATCACCACAAGCAATGTCGATTATCAGATGTCTGGCAATCCTCGTAATGTTGGAAAATGCGTTCAGCTATGGCTACAGGGCACAATGGGGTTTTCTCAAAAGATCACATGGGAACATAGAACTTTGTGTTTTTTCCAAACAGATCAACATTGCAAACACGTAACCAACCACATGGCTTGTCATCACCTGGTGACTGCTGCCATTCACATCCAACATGTTAAACTACCAGTAGGTTGGCTCTTCTTGTGTTTAAATATCACCTTCCCACTAACATCACTGGTGGATCGTGTACTTTTACACGATTAGGACTCATGATGTTTCCATTTAACTGTACATACTCGTTATCCTAGGGACACAGTTCAATTAAATGAGGACTACAATTCGGACATTCAATTATTATCCAAATCAGAGCATATAAGCTTGAGTCTTTCTATTGTTTAGCTGTTTACAATACACGAATGATCAATAAGTTGGCATGCTTAATAGTTAAGAATATTAATCACACTCCTATTGCCTTATCTGAATTTTTACTAGATATAAGTGGTACTACAAAAGCTGCATGCAAAATAGGGCTGCTATAGATTACCTTCTATTAAAGCATGATCAAGAGTGCTCTGAATTTGAAGGCATGTGTTGCTTCAATTTGTCAGACCACTCTAAATCCATCCAATCCTATATTGACACTTTACATGTATGGGTGAAAGGAGTAAAACAAGATGTAGATAAAGAGTGGCTGGATTGGTAGTTCCAGTGGTTGCCTGATTTCGGACAATTGCGCAATGTTGTGGGTGGGATACTCAAGGTCATTTCTAGAGTTAAAATGTTGTGCTGCTGTGTACAAATCATACCCAATTTGCTTGCAATGTTTAGACCAAAAAGAGTTGATTTTAGACCTTTATGTTATGAAAGTCATTGGTCCAAGGGGGGAGTGTAATGATATCTGTATTTAACCACTGCTCCATCATGACCACTGACTCCACTTTGTGCTTAACTTAGCTTCAAACACTGTCACATTGGTGATGCAGATATTTTTCTGCGCACAACTTATGCAACATGGTTTTCGCTCATGTTTTCACTTTACATGCTCTTCCTCACCAAGGGCAGGTACATAACATGGGGGAGTGTACGAACCTTAAAAAGTGCTTTAATAAATGTATTACTCAGACTAAGAGCTCTGCATTGGTGGAATTCCTTTTATTCGTGTTTCCTCTCAGTGGAGTGTAAGTTCTCTGACCTCAGGAAGCTTGTGAAGGAGGCAGTCCTCTCAGTGAGAGGCAGAGGGTCTGGTAAGGCACTTGGAAGTGATCCTAAAGGCAGTGGCTCAGGCTCCCCCCAACCAAGGGAGGGGGAGGTTCAGAGTAGCCCAGACAGGTTTTCTTGTAGTGGGAGAGTGCAGGTTCTACATTGTCCTATGCCTAGCCCCAGAGCCTGGAGAGTACCCCGAGGGGGCCCCAGGGAGGGAACTGAGGCCCTCATGATAACATTGGCGGTAAATCCCACCTACCGCCACAGCGACAGCCTCCAAAGGACCATCGCCGTGGCTACCTACCGTCCACCATAATATGACCGTAGCCAGAATTCCGCCAGAAGGCTGGCGGAATTCCGGCTGCGGTCATGGTGACGGACAGCGGTAAGGTGGGGCTGCTGCCAGCAGCAGCACCACAGCAGTAGAACGCCGCAGACGGTATCATGACACATGATGCGGCCTGGCGGTGTTCCACAGGCGGACACTGCTGCTGGCAGCAGCGCTGCGTCCCGTCTCCTGCCGGAAGACCCCCTGCAAGCAGGTAAGTCGGGTTCTCCAACAGGGGAGGGTGTTGGGGGTGTGTGGGGGGTGTGTGACTGTTTATGGGTGCGTGCATGCGTGTTTGAGGCGTGTGTAATGCGTGTGTGCATGATTGGGTGTGAGTGTACGTGTATGTTGTGTCGTGTGAATGCATGTGTGCTTTTATGTACAGTATATTAGTGTGTGTTGCGGTGTGTGTGTATGAATGTATGCATGTTTGGGTGGATGTGGGTATGCGTGTGTGTATGTCTGCGTGTAGGTGTGTTTATGTCGGGGGTTGGGAGGGGAAGGGTGGGGGAAGACTCTGGGGAGGGGGAGGGGCAGGGGAGACCCCGATCAGTGACAGGGAAGGAATTCACTGGCACTGATAGTGCCTACCGCCATGGTTTTCGTGGCGGTAAGATTGCCTTGAAAACCATGGCGGTAGGCAGGGTCATAATCCCGAGGGTGGGATTGTGATGGCCGCCTGGCTGGAGACATGAGTCTCCAGTCAGGCGGCTGTTATCGTCCTGGCGGAAGGAGTGGTACATTGGTGGTTTGGTTTGAACCAAACGGCCAATGTCATGTTTTGGGGAAAGGTACCGCCAGCTTGTTGGCAGTACCTTTCGCAAAAATAACGCCATCCGCCAGGGTCGTAAAGAGGGCCTTAGTCTGTACCGGGAGACCATCCACTGAGGGGGACCCCCTACTGTCAGGAGAACGTGGGGGGGGGCAGGTGCAACAGAAACCAGGTCCAACCAGTCTGTTATCTAGCAGTACCACTCTGCAGTGGGGGGGTGCAGAAGCCCAGACTGAGGGGTTTTTAGGGATAGAGGGGACTCTCCCCTAACTCCTGTCCAGCCTACAGGTACAGACCCCAGGTTGGGGAACCAGGTCCAGGGAATCCCCCTTGACCTGGAGGTAGAGTCAGTTGTCACCGGCGTCCCTACCATTTTATTTTTTTTGAGTCATCATTTATAACAAAAGACAGGAGGAGCTGTAATGTGTGCCGACTCTGGTCAAATCCATAACACAAGAGTTGACACCAAAGGGACGGCCTCCATCATCTTGTGGAGAGGAGATATAAGGGGGACGGAGTAAGAACAGATCCACACCCCCACTCCTCTCTGTTGCGTCTTAATAATTAATGATTGGACTCTTACCATATTCAGATGCCAGGAGATTTAATTATAACATGTCTCCCTGGACTACAAACGGGAAAAGTTAGCTCTCTAGAAGGTCAGAAAAGGTTCCCACATTCCTTGACGCTTAACCAAGCCATCACTACAATCTAGATCAGAGATTCTCTTCACTGACAATAGCCAATCAGTATGAGTGGGGGGAAAGCTAGAAATCCACTTAATACATATTTCCCGCTGTGCTATCAACACCAAGTAAAAAAAAAGGTGCGCCAGAGGTTTCAAGTTGGTATTGGGTATTAACACAAGCTGAAGATGCCTCTCTTCCATTACCCGTAGAGGGGTGGATATCAGATTTCCCAGCACTTGACCTCTCTCATCTTTGGCAGGCATCTATGAATACACTTTGGTCTCTGCTCCCTTGAGGAGGAATCACTTGTTCACTTTATACAGGGCCTATTGGACTCCCAGAAGGCGAGCTAGAATAGGATTTCAAAGGAAGAGCAAGTCCCATAAGTGCGATCTAGGGAGTGCAGATGATATAGTTTTGGTGGCGGTGTTCAGGAATTCAAACCTTCTGGGAAAAAGTGGGCAAGATGATTTTATCCATCATAAATGGACAAGTAAAAATAAGCCTACCAATGATTGTATTTGGACTATATGAGGGTTTCGGGAGTCCCTACCATTTTGTCTTCTGGGAGTACCATTCCTGGTGGGAGTGTGCGGAACTCTAGAAGGAGGGGCAAGGGAAGGAAGGACCCTCCTGTGACCCCAATTCAGCCCAAGATCGCAGACTTTGGGCTTGGAGTCCAGTTACAGGGTAGCTCCCCTGAGCTGGTTTGAGAGCTGAGCAGGACGACTGACACCAGTGCCCTGACAGTTCTGTATTCTGGGGGTACCACTCCCAAAAGGAGGGTACGGAACCCTAGAAGGCAGGGCAGGGGAGGAAAGTCTTGCTCCTTGCCCCTGTCCAGTCTCTGAGTACAAATCCTAGACTGGAGAACCAGTGGCAGGGTAGAACTCCTGAACTGTTGGGGGAGTAGGATAGTAAAATAGGTATGTTTGACCACTGACTTTGTGTTGCACCACTTTGCATCTGAATTAGTTGTTCAGCATTCACCAGTTCCAGATTACATTTTGTATTCTGTTTAGCTGCTTATTGACTTTATCGTGGCGTTTGACATTGCAGTTGAGACCTTGTTAAATGCTGCTGCGTTTTTCCACATGGTAAACTGTACTTGTTTTTCGTATTCTTTCTCATTGAACAGTTAGTCAGTCAGCATGACAAGAATGTACATGTTTTTTCAGTGCAGGGAACGATTTGGCCTTGGGAGGATTGCCTTGAGATGTTGGCCAGTTCTCAAAGCTTTTCTTCCTACTCTGACCTACAGTAGCGAGCATGTTTGAATATTTCTCTTTCATGGGAGGGGTTTTCTCTAGAAAGCCATTTAGGTTCTTTAAGATATAAAAAGGTGGCCCTGCTCAGTAGCGGTGGAATTTAAAAGACCTTGGTCAGGATTAGATATCAAATGCCTCACATTTGTCCCGTGAGGGTGGATATCTCATTCTCGCAGTTGAATGGGGTCATTTTCTTGCTGGCATGAGAAAGTTGAAGAGCTTGGCAGGCCCTATGGTGGTGAATTTCTACTTTATTCTTTGCATTGCAATTATGCTATAATATAATCACATATATTTGCTGTGTACATTGCAGCTGAGAATCATTTTGGGTATATTTTCCTTTCATTGCTGTGACTATTTTTAAACGTGTGCTTTCGACCTACTAATCTCCTTTTAGGAACCTTGTGGTGAAATAATAATAAATGTCTTCTTTGGACTGAGAAGTGCATTCCAGAGATTTTTGTCAGCTTGGTCATTAGTGAAAGCAAATCATTTTGGCGTTGATCAGTCAGTCTAAAGAGAGGTTAGAGAGGTTCAGAGTGCACAATTTAAAAGTGTAAATATGTTTTTGTTCAGCAAATTAAAGGAAGCACCGCAAACCATGTTTTAAAATGCATGTGAAATTAGAATGCCTTATGGTGTTGTGACAAACATGATTTCTTGTTTATCAGGACTTTCTAAGTTTTGGGATCAGTACTTGGATAACACAAAAGTGTTTTCATGTGTAGAAAAAGTACTTTTTGAAAAGAATGATGTCCCTTTTGTTCTTGACAGGAGGGTTTGGATACTTTTGTCTGCTTACAGAAAAATGAATGAGAGATGTAAACAGTTAGAATATGAAAATAAGAAATTGAGTGACCAAGTCAGCCAGAACAAATTATTGCAAGTTAAAGCTGAAATCTGCCAAGCTGTAACAAGAGAATCTGACTTTTCACATTCCAGTAATGAGGAGGTTCAACAAGTTGGGGACCAGTGTGAGCTGCATGAACAGAGCGTAGTTTGTGTGCAGAGTAGCCCACAGTTTTTGGCAGGAGTTCAGTGCCTAATTTGTGCTTTGTTGTTTCCAGTGCTGAGCACCAGCACTTAATTTTGAGGGCTGGAGCTTATTCTTCTGCCTCAAGCATTTGCTGAGAGCAAAAGACACATATGGGAAAGACGGAGGAAGAGAAAAACGAAAAAGCGTCACAAAGGGAGAAAGTAGAAGGCTGCTAGAGTGAGCTGAAGGGGCAGGGAGTGGCTTTATATGGATTAAAAAGGCCCGAGATGGCTTCAGGATTACACTGCCTCGGTATTCCGTGCTCGTACATTTAATTGCAGCAGCAGCGTGTTTAAGAGGATGGCTTTCGGCACCGGCACGTTTTTATTCACAAATTAAGCACTGCAGGAGTTGAAATACATTCTTTAAAAGATTACACTGATCAAGAAGTTGACGATGTTACTGGTATATTGAGGCCACTTTTGCAGGGTACGATGTGTACAATTAATTCAGACAAGACACAGGCACTGTCACAAAATGTGCAGTTTCTGGGAATTCAGTGGAATCCAGAACATAGAGAGATGTTGTTACAGGTAAAACAAAAGATTTTGGAGTTTCTTACTCTTTGCACTAAGCAAGAGACACCAAGTTTCATGAGATTGTTTGATTTTTGGAAACAGTATAGCCCTCATCTGAGTAAAATCTTAACCCTTTGGTATAAAGTAACTAGGAAAAAACATGAGTTTGAATGGAGTAAGGAGCAGCTGTGTGCTTTTGATTTGGCAAATAAAAAAATTCAACTGACTTTAGATTTGTGTACCATACAAGAGGGCAGAAACAGGGGAGGATGAGGGTGCCCCTAGGATTTTGGATTAGAAAACTACCTGACTTTGGGGGGCGCTATACTCCTTTTGAAAAACAGTTTTTGGTCTGTTTTTTGGCTCTAGTGGATACTGAGCAAATAACACTAGGTTATAATGCAATTCTGAGACCTGAAATATCAATCATGCATTGGGTGATGAGTTCACCTAAATCTCACGGTATAGGACATGCACATGAAGCTAGTATCATATGCTGGACATGGTACATACAAGACAGGTCTCGAGTAGGACCGACAGGCACTGCAGCCCTACATGAACAGATGTCACAAGCCCTTGTACAGGATGAGGAGAGGGTGCAGGAAATACCACTGGTAAAAGAGTCACCAGTGAAATGGAGTGTGCCATTTGAATCCTTGTCTCCTGAGGATAGGAAGCATGTTTGGTTCACTAATGATTCATTCAAATATGTGGATACTAAAAGACATTGGAAAGCAGTGTCATACAATCCAGTTACTGAAAAGTTGTTGTCTAC
Organism: Pleurodeles waltl; assembly: GCF_031143425.1. NCBI lineage: Eukaryota > Metazoa > Chordata > Amphibia > Caudata > Salamandridae > Pleurodeles > Pleurodeles waltl. The sequence goes on along the minus strand of NC_090448.1, from coordinate 414,385,456 downwards.
CACAGGAGAAGGAAAAAGTTGCCAATTTGCAGAGTTGTACACTGTGTATCAGACTCTAAAACAAGAGCTGCTTGGGACGTGTCATTTTTACACTGATTCTTGGTCCAGTCCCAATGGATTAGCCATTTGGCTTTCCACATGGCATGCACATAACTGGTTCATTCATTCAAAGGAGTTGTGGCAGGAAATTTGGGAAATGTTAGAACAGAGTAAAGTTATAGATGCTCATTGTCCCATTGGCTCACTAGAACGCTGGTTAAATTCCCTTGCAGACGTCAAAGACAAAAGTTCAGAGGCACAAGTGTCAACGCAGAATTCCGACTTGGTGGGGATGGCTATGTGGGCGCAACAGAAATGTGGACACCTGGGAGAAAAAGTCACTTACAGGTGGGCAGAGAGTAGAGGGCTGCACATTCCCCTAGATTTGATCAAAATTGTGATTTTGCAATGCCCTATTTGTCAACACACACAACAGAGATCTGTCCCGCAAACAGTTAAAGATAAATTGGGGAGAGGAAAGTTACCAGGACAGATAGACATCAAAGCTATTCTGTTAAATAGTGGAGAAGCTGATTTATTCATACAGATTGGAGACAGAATTGTCCAACTTATCGTAAGTGCAGTGTATGGAAGATTGGTAAGGAAGTTGACTGCCCCAGCCCTTCTGACAGTGCAAGGAAAGGGAAACTGTGATTCAGCAGATAAAAACCTCAGTGCTAAGGTGTGGGTTGAATCCCCAAATGGCCATTCAAAACCTACAGAAATTATAGCAAAGGGCCCCAATAACGTCCTGCTGATTATAAAACAAGTAAAGGAAAAAGGAGAGCACATGTCAGATGACAAATGTTATTTGCAAGAAAAGTCATACTTGTTTCTTTTACAGATCTTACTGCGACTTGCCACTGACCATGAGTGTGCTGTGTGGTCTCCCTTTGGGCGTTTGTGTGTGGGGTCGGGGGAGGGAACGCACCCCCAACCTGAACCTGATTGATAACCTTTGTGCAACACCCCTGCTGCTTTTAAAGTACAAAACCTATGGATCCATTTTGCGCAAATTGTGCTTCACAGATCAAAGTTCTGCACGGGGTCAATGCAAAGTACCATGGATGTTCTGTCAACCTGTTTGATTATATCTTTCCACTGGAACTAACCCATGGCTTGTTATCCTCTGATGACTGCTGCCAGTCTCATTAAGCATGTTTTAATTGCCAGTTGGCTGATTATTCTCATATGGGAACACTTATATTCCAGCAAACCTTTCAGGTGGACGATGTACCTTTATATGATTAGGATTCATGATGTTTCCATCTAACTCTATACATATTCGCTATCCCAGGGATGCTATGCAAATAGATGAAAATTGTGATTCAGATATTCAACTATTATCTCAATCAGAATATATAAGCTTCAGTCATTTCATTGTAGATGTGACTGGTTTAACTGTTTATAAGATCAAAAAGTTAATCCACTTCCATTGCTTTTATCATTGCATTATGTTGCTGTATACAATGCAAACCTGATTTGCTTATAATGTTTTCTTTTTTTTTTAAATAAGAGAAAAGTACACAGTCATTGATCAAAGGGTGGAAATGTAGTAAAATAGGTATGTTTGGCCATTGACTTTGTGTTGCACCACTTTGCATCTGGATTAGTTATTCAGTGGTCACCAATTGCAGATTACATTTTGTATTCAGTTTAGCTGCCTGTTGACTTTATCGTGGCGTTAGACATGGCAGTTGAGAACTTGTTAAATGCAGCTGTCTTTTTCCACATGGTAAACTGTACTTGTTTTTCGTATTCTTTCTCACTGAACAGTTAGCCAGCATGATAAGAATGTACATGTTTTTTCAGTGCAGGGAACGGTTTGGCCTTGGGAGGAGTGCCTTGAGATGTTGGCCAGTTCTCAACGCTTTTCTTCCAACTCTGACCTACAGTAGCCAGCATGTTTGAATATTTCTCTTTCATGGGAGGGGTTTTCTATAGAAAGCCCTTTCAGTTCTTTAAGATATAAAAAGGTGGCCCTGTTCAGTAGCGGTGGAATTTCCAAGACCTCGGTCAGGATTAGACATCAAATGCCTGACATTTGTCCCGTGAGGGTGGATATCTCTTTCTCGCAGTTGAATGGGGCCGTCATCTTGCTGGCATGAGAAAGATGAAGAGCTTGGCAGGCCCTATGGTGATGAATTTTTACTTTATTCTTTGCTTTGCAATTATGCTATAATATAATCACATATATTTGCTGCGTACATTGCAGTTGAGAATCATTTTGGGTATATTTTCCTTTCATTGCTGTGACTATTTTTAAACATGTGCTTTCGACCTACTAATTAATCTCCTTTTAGGAACCTCGATGTGAAATAATAATAAATGTCTTCTTTGAACTGAGAAGTGCATTCCAGAAATTTTTGTCAGCTCGGACATTAGTAAAAGCAAAACAAGTGGAGAGAGGATGCTATGCACCTGGGGCTACGGCCCCCCCCGTTCAGAGAGATTTCAGAGACCAGAGACCCCTGGATGGTCAGGGTCCAGACTTTGGCCACAGACAACTTGGGAGCCCCCATAGGTTACCTTAGACTGTCTGGGAAGCATAGACAGAGGGATCTAACTGGTTTCAGATTGGCGTAGAACTGGAACGTACCCCTGCAGTTGCCGGCCAGTGTCCATGTTCTATCGCCCAAAGCAGGGAAGCCTATCAAGGTATTAATTAGTCTCCCCTGGCCTTGGGCTGGTGGGGGGGTGTTAGACCTGGCCTTTTCTGCAGTGTCATCGCCATACTTTTTGGCTTCCTCCTCCTACTTTTCTGACCTCCTTTTGTTGGCTGTAGGACTCTGGGCACTTTGTCACTGCTGATTAGTGCTAAAGTGTGTGTGCTCTCCATTTTAAACTTGGTATGATTGGCTTACACCTGATTGGCACATTTAGTTTACCTATATGACCCTTGTACAGTGGTATCCCTTATACCCAGGGCCTGTCAATTAAATTCTACTAGTGGGACTACAGCGCAGCTTCTGCTACCCACAGAAGTAGCCTTTCAAACCTGTCTCAGGCCTGCCACTGCAGGGCCTGCATTAGCAGTTTACTGCCACAGGGACCTGGCATCTAAATCTACTTGCCAGGCCTGGAATGCCCTTTCATTTGTATCTAAGTGGTATTGTCTGATTTCTGATTGGTGGCGTAGGCATGTTTGGTATGGTCAGAATGGTAGTGAGAAATGCTGCTTACTGGAATTTAGATTAGCATTGTGGAAATGCCACTTTTATAAAGTGGGCATTTCTCTGTCATTATGACTCTGGTGTTTTGCAGCTTGACTCCAATCCACTTCTGGGGCAGAGTGACAGCTGGGCTTTGTGCATACTTCTCAGACAGCCTATACACAGGGAGGGTGGAGGTATAACAAGAGTACATCTACATACTGAATGGTCTTCCTTGGCTGGGGGAGGTAGAGGCGGGGCACACATGCATCTATAAAGGCAGTGCCCTGGCCTCACACAAAGGACTAATTTACCCCCTACTGATGTCTTGAGCCAGTGCTGAAGGAAAAAGGGGATATTCCTGGAACCGGTTAGTGCTGGTTGGAACACCCTCTCCCGCTTTTGTGGAAGCTGCACAAATTGAGTATAAGTACACGGGGTTGTCCCCCATATTAGGAGCACAGAGACACTAATGGACTGATGAACTGGACACTGGATGCTGCGGGAAAGACTCACCAGGAAATGCCTTGGGACTGCTCTGCTGTTGTGCTGACCTGTGACCTGGTAGGTCACAGAGAGACTGTCACTGCCTTTGAACCCTTGTGATGGTCTGCTTGCTGGGACCCTGTGGCCTTGTGCCCCCACTGCTGTCTCCAGGAGCTGGGTGGTGTCCCCTCCCTTTAACCTTGCATTTCCCCTTCCTCAAGTGTAGGAAGGGCACTTTATCATTTATTTTTCCAGCACGAGGTAAGCGCTGTGTGTACTAGCCAGGAGCATGGAGAGCGCTCCACCTGTTTGTTATAGCGCATGAAAAGCACTTTGTTCAAGTAATCTATTTTTACACGTGCAAAGAGAGCGCCCTACTTTGCTTCTGTCATTTTGACTGCAGTGCATGAAGAGTGCATTCTCTCCCCTGAGCACCAGCGTGTGGGGGGCACAGAGGTGCTGTGTCCTTGAGCGCTGTCCCCTTTGTGGCCCATTATGAACAGCATGTGGCGAGTGCTGAGGACAAGGTCCGGAGAAGTGAGGAGAGCCGTGGCGGCTGATTGCTGGCATCCCAGTAGCGCAGATGAAGAGCCCACCAGGTAGTGCCACCAGGTAGTGCCAAGCGGGCATCCCTTTCTGCAGTCACGCCCTCGGATGCTTCTCCACTGCTGCAGCCCCAGGAGAGTGGATCTAGCATCCGTTGATGAGAAGCAGAGCAGCGGGAAGCAGCTGCCCCGATGGCCCCGAGGTGAGGACGGCTCAGGGCTTCCTGAAGGAGCCCATGATAGCGGGAAAGACCAAGTGAGGTCTCCCCGCGGAAGTCTGTTTTTTTGGGCATTTGCTGGGGGGGGGAATTCTTTGGTCTTGGTGAGGGGAGACGGAGCCACCCCTCCCCCCCGAGCCATGGCACTGAGTTCCTGGGGGTGGCGGCCCCAGCCAGGATGAATCTACAGGGCCCAAGAAGGGTTTCCCCCATCATCTCCTGTGCCTGCGGACCACGTAGGAGGAGCAGGGCTGTTTCACCAGGAAAAGCTACCACATTGTTTGTAGAAAGGGCGTAGGAACTCCTAGGCGGACGTGGTGTACTGAGATCCACTTTCTAGTTCACCCAAGGAGCGCAGGTGCACGATAGTCGACATGCGGTGAGCATTGTTGGTGATTACCCTTCAGCCTGTCGTTCACCCTTGTGTTCCTTCTCACCCTCAGTGTTTCTTCTGTAATTTATCATGACCTGATACATATTACATGCTGCACTACCAAGATTGGGGTGATGTGCATAATTGTAGGATATGCCCAATATACAGTGGGAGGGTGGGTAATGTTTTATAGGATCTATGCCCTATGGTATCATTTTCTAGATATCTGCATTCAAGGTGATGTTTTGGCATTAATGATAAGGTGTTTATTATGACGTGCATTTTTAGTGGTAATGATGATCTGACTACTGCTTGTGTTGCAGAATAGTAGTAACCTATGTGTATACCTGACTGCTGCTTACTTTCACAGAGTACTCGTAACCTGTGTAATGTTCTGACAACTGCTCGTGTAGCAGGGTATTACTGATACATGTTGCGTTTAGTCTAATGATGTTTTATTCAATACAGTGTATTTTTATATAACTTGCAGCGGTTCCTTTGTGGTGTATTTATCATTGTGTCACATGTGTTGTGTGTGTTGTGCAAACACTTTACACACTGCCTTTAGGTTAAACCTGTCTGCTCGTGCCAAGCTACCAAGGGGGTGAGCAGGGGTTATCTTGGGTGTGTAACTCCCTTGCCCTGACTAGAATGGTGGGTTCTGCCTGACTGAGGTGCATACTCTAGCGAACCGGAAACCCCATTTCTACCAGCATGGTACCACTCTGCAGTGATTTTTGGAGCCTTGACAGAAGTATGAAGCACTGTGTAAATACAACATTAGTATGTAAGGAGCGCCTGAGAAGGTAATTATGTTACTGATTAAATAAACAACACCAGATTAGGAGTAATTACCATGTGCACTTATCTACTTGATTCCTACATAACTTGAAACCGTGGCCATAGTCTCTGAATCTGTCTTTATGCTTCTATCATGATGATAGTCATACAAGTATATTGCTTGCAATATATTAGTTTCAGTTTTGGGTCACCAAGCCCATAATTAAGATTATGACTAGTTAGTGATGATACACAAAGACCACCAGATTCGCCTGATATGTCAAATGCCTGCCTTCAATAACCTTGAAGACCATGCTTTAGAGGGCCCTTAAAATCTGGTGGACAGTCGACAATCCTCACAGTGGTGGCAAGCCCATGGCCTTCACCGGTCAGGCAAAGGACTCTTCACCCTACTTAGAGATCCCCACCTGCAGGACTGTATTTCTGTGCTGTGACAGCGCAGCTATGGCAGCACTGCCTTCAGAACACTGCAGGTTTGAGGAGAGGATACTATTTTTTAAGCAGCCACTCAGCAAACTTCTTTGTATTGAGAAAATAAACTCTCAATGCAGGAGCCCTTAAGTTCACATCTGTGTTTGCTCCTGCAGCCTTGAAGATGCCAGCGTGCAGTGCTATAGAAACCACCATAAATGACCTGATAAACAGCAAAATATGGTTCTTTAGAGAGGACAGAAAAGATGTGTGTATGTATGTTATGTATGTAGCATTTCTGTTGCATGATTCAAACCAAAAGGCAGCGGAGCCCACTGTACAGGGTAAAAAATATAAAGTCATCGAGTGATAGGAGCAGTAGCTGGTTTGTGCATGGTTAATGCATTGCAATGTACTGTTGAGCTTTAGGTAGGCATTGAACATCCAGATCTGAAGGATGTGCAAGAAATGTTTGAGGAACTGGATGTCTACAGCAGAGGAACCTTTCAAATAAAGTTGTGTTTCATCAGCATATTAGTGAATCTTGATGCTGTTATTTGTGAGAACACGAAGGCCCAGATGTATCAAAGGGAATGGGAAAGTGTGTTCATACATATGGCCACAAGCGACTCAATGTAGAGGTTGAAGATGATGGGTAAACCAAGGGGGTTCTGCAGTGATAGGGGTCCTTTGTGAACCGGACTTAGCTTAGGAACACCTGGGCGAGATCAAGAGAAGAGAAACGAGGATGCAACCACTCCACCTCTGCTTAAAAACAATAAACAATTTTGCATTTAGTAAAACACAAATTTCGATGTACACACCCAAACACACACACATTAGACTATGAATGCACTACATAAACAATGTGTTACAGTCGTTGTGTATTGCAAGTAAGCTCTCTTTTATTTCACATTCTATTTCCCAGGCCTTAAACTCCACAGGGACTTTTTTCCAGGCATTCTTTAATCTCACCAATTTGGTCTCTATCAAAATGACTGTCCCCCCTCCCAAGTTTGTTTGAGTCAAATTGATGGGTTTTTTTTTCTTTGAGAAGATTTAGACCATTCCTGAATATATTGCAGAGATCCCTGTATCATCATGTCTTATGCAGCATAATTACAAACATTTGACTTATTTTAAAACTCCTCTCACAGCCTTCCCTATGATCATGGAGTAGGAGGAAGTTTACCGGGTGTCATACAGTATTGGCCCTAGTGGATGGATGAAAAGGGTTGTCAAACCTTTTTTAAAGAAATCAAATGTGGATTCCTGGGCAGAATCTAACTACAGACTCGTCCTTCTGTTAGCAATAGACAAATTGGTGAGGTCTGACTCAAGGCCTTGTTAAACATCTCGAAGAACACCAGTTGTTAAATGCTACCTGGATGAGTTTAAGGGCTGGTTTAGGCACTGAGACCATCCCGTGACTGTAGTGAATGATGTCAACCAAGATTATAATGGATGCATTTCCACCTACTTCTTCCGGTTGTTGCAGTTGTTTCGTCCTGTTACCCCTAGAAGAATCTCTTAAAGGAAAACCTTGTTATTCTGTGCCACAAAAAGCTTGTGTTGTTTATGGTGTTTGTTGTGACTGTGTGTCTAGATTAAACTATGCCAGTGATTGCTACTTTGTCCTTACTGGATCAGTTATTTACAAACTTCAAGGTCTTCAGACTATTCCACCATGACTTGTCATGAAACAAGAGAAAACTCAGCTTTGATCGTCTGGTTGGTGTCATAACAGAGCAGCGACACGTTTCCAAAAAACAGTAAGAGAAAAAAGCTGCAATCTGCCTGAGAAATAGCAGTGAGGCACTTCTGATAACCTTTGCCATCAACACTCACTGTGGAAAATTAAGTACATTCAGCTTAGCACACGGGGGCCGAGACACTGCTCTCTAGGAGACAGGCCCAAAGTTTTTGAGTCGAGGCAACGCGCGCAGCCAATTCTATGTCAGGACCGGAGGCTCAGATTATGCTTCTCTTTCCATGCTTTATTTTTAACAGCAGCCAATGAAAATCATGGAAAACAAAAAACTACATATCCCAACACTTGATATGTCACGTGATGATCATAGAGGAGGAAGCCTATAAAGTGTTGCTTCACACCCAGCCACTCCTCTTTCTTTGCTGCTTCGCAGCCAGTTAAGTGGTTTTCCCTTTTTTCTCTCATGAGTTGTATGTAATGATTTGTGTCTGGGAGTGGTGTTTCCCTCCCTAAAAGCGTCCATTTGGATCGCTTTTATACTTGTGGAATTGGGAGCAGGGGAGCGAGGACTCGCGCGTTCCCGCGCAGTCCTCTCTTTATTGCCGGTACTGTTAATTTAATTTATTATATATATCTTGCACGCTCTCTGCGTGCACGCGTCTTCCTGGAGTCCGCGCAGTCCCCTAAGTGAGCGTTCTTCTCTCCGGAGTGTGTGTCCAGAAGGCTTTGTTCTCCGCCTGAAGCAGAGCCGCGAGAGTGTTTACTCTGCCCCAGGGTGCCGGATATCTTTACTCGCGTCCCGAGCGTTTAGTGAGCCGGGCCGAGTTTGATGTTTACTCTGCCCCAGGGGGCCCTTTTAACAAGCGCTCGCGCCAGAGCGTTTTGGAAGACGGCAAGTAAGCCTATTAGGGCAATTTCAAGCTCGTTTGAGCGCTTTTCATCGGATTGAAGGGGTTTTTTCCCTTGTTACATGCTCATGACTGTAGCGTTGTTATTTTAAACAATAAAACTTCACCGGCTCAGCTCCCCACCTACACCCCAGTGCCTGTACACTGGGGTTGCAATAAATTATTATTCAGGCTGGGCCTGCTCTAAGGGTGTGTTTTTTCTCATTTCAGGGCAGCTCCCTCCACGTCCTAAACTAAATTGTTTTTTCTGCCCTGCTTTATTACAACTATTGACATTGCTCCTTTGGAGCTCATCTACTGTATTACGGTATGGCTGGCTATGAAGCCCAAGCCAAAGATTTATATTATCTGGATGAACCGGCTGGTTCCTTTGATCAAGACTTGGTATATGCGCTTGACACAGGAGTGCGTCATACTGTTAATCAAGCTTTAGCTCAGGCCATTCAGCCCATTAAACACCATCTCTTGGGTTTTGTGGAGCAGCAAGGTTGGATAGCTCCTTCGGGCTCCCAACCCATTGGGGAACTGCCCCTTCCGGCGAACACCCAAGCTTCTAATCAGAGTACTAATCCGCATTCTGCTGACTTTGAATCCCTTATCAGGAATATGGCAAGGGAACATGATTATAATTCAGAATCACAAAAGAAAGCTGTAAGTGACCCAGCTTCTTCTTCTTCTGAGCAGTCCTCCGAGCAGGGAGATGATCCCCCTCGCAAGCGCAAGAAGAAGGTTCATCATCAGGAAGCACCTACCCCTAAGGTTCTGACATTCGAGCCCGAAGACATTGTGCACCACAGGTCCTCGCTTTGGTTACCACCTCCTGAGGTGGCAGATTATGTGGAATCCCACATTAGACACAGTTTTGATAAGGAGGTCCGTTCTAGGCTGAGGTCTGAATGTCCCAGACCAGATTTCACCTCTAAGGTGACTGAAACTCCTGAATTAGAACCTACTCTGGTCACTTTTCTCAAGAAATCTGCAAAGGACCCAAAGAAGGGTATAGATCGTGCCTGGCGTGGATGTCAGGATAAGCTGTTGGACGTCTCCGGTCCATTAACAAAGATTTTGGAGTTGGCTTTTCAGGCCAAGGAGTCAGGTGAGCCTATAAACCCTGACATTCTAGTGGGTTGGGCTCAGAGAGCACTTTGCTTCCTGGGCAATGCAAATTGTGCCATATTGTCTGAACGTCGCAGATCAGTATTGATAAAGCTAGACCCCAAATTGGCAGACCTCGCTACCTCTGAATCAGGCTCCATGGCCCAGGGTTTGTTGTTTGGATCCCCCTTTATGAAAGAGCTTTCTAAATTTGTTTCAACTTACGCCAGTTTGGACAAGGCACAAGGTTCCATCAGAAGAGTGCTGCGTCCACTTTTTAGAGGGGCCGGACGCTACAGAGGGCGTGCCTTCGGACACTTCAACCAACAAGGCCCTCAACGAGGTTACTACCAGCAAGGAAGAAGAGGTTTTCAGGAGTACGATTCCTCCTCTTCTACCTTCTACCCATCGAGGTCAAGATCTGGTCGAGGCAGATTCCGCAGGGGGAGATCCAAAGGTTATCAATCTTTCTCCCAGGAGTCGGGAGGCACAGGTGAGCTTGGTTGTAAGTTCAGATGTAATGTTGGGGGACAGAACTCAGAGTTTTCTGGGATCTTTGCGTCTGATATCTTCGGATGCTTGGGTCTTAGAGACCGTTCCGGGGTTCAAACTAGAATTTTACGAGTCCCTGTTTCAGGTGTGTCCACCCAGGCCAGCATATTTTCCCATCAAGAACACAATCTAATTTCTGCAGAAATTGCGGCTCTGGTAAAGAAAGGTACCGTCGTCAAGGTACCTCATCATCCTTCCGGTTTTGTCAGCCCAGTGTTTCTAGTGGACAAGAAAGGGGGCGGGTCTCGCCTGGTTCTAAACTTAAAAGACTTCAACGGTTTCTTACTGTATCGTCATTTCAAGATGGAGGGCATCCATTTGTTGAGAGCTGTTCTCCAAGAGGGAGACTGGATGGTTCGTTTAGATTTAAAGGACGCTTACTTGACCATTCCTATTTTTCCTCCTCATCTGAGATTTCTCCAGTTCCAATGGGAGACTGAGTATTATGAGTACAAAGTTCTCCCTTTTGGTCTATCTTCTGTCCCCTGGTGTTTCACGAAGGTAATGCGTCCAGTCGTGGAATTTCTTCGTTCCCAAGGGGTTCGGTTAATAATTTATCTAGACGATATCCTGATCATGGCCCAGAATCAGGATCTGCTGCTTTCACATCTGGAATGCACAGTGTCACTGCTTCAGAGTCTGGGTTTCATAATCAATGCCCAGAAGTCCATTCTGATTCCCTCTCAGCAGATGGATTTTCTGGGGTTCCGGATAGACTCAGTTCTATCTCAATTGGTGCTTACCCCCGGGAAGATTCATTCGATCAAGAGAGAGTTGAGATCTCTATTATCCAAACAGACTGTATCCTTGAGGGCAATTGCCCGCATGGTGGGCCTGCTTTCGTCCTCGATTCAAGAGATTTTTCCGGGTCCTTTACATTACCGAGCCCTGCAACGTTTAAAGATCTCCCATCTTCAGAGAGGTCTCAGCTTTGCAGATCAGGTTCTCCTATCAGAGGAATCTCGTGCAGAGATGAATTGGTGGTTGGAACATATGGAAGCCTGGAACGGCAGAGCTATTTTCAGTTCTTAACCGGATGTAGTGATAGAGTCTGACGCCAGTCGTTGGGGATGGGGAGCCCGTTGCGGATCAGTGTCCACGGGGGCCAGATGGTCCAACACGGAGTTGAATCTCCACATCAATGGTTTGGAACTCCTAGCCGGCTCATTTGCGATCAAGAGCCTCTCTCCTCTCAGGGCGAACTGTTGTGTTCTTCTTCGCATGGACAATATCTCGGCGGTGAGATATGTCAACAAGTTGGGGGGAACTTGTTCCCGCATCTTAGCAGAGATAGCCAAGGAGTGTTGGCAATTTTGCCTTCAGCGCAGGATTTCAGTCATCGCGGAGTACCTTCCAGGAGCCAGCAACTTGGTGGTGGACTGGAACTTGCGTCACCTGAGAGATTACAGCGATTGGAGGTTACACCTCAGAGTTTTCCGGGCACTTGCTTCTCGGTGGGGTCCCTTTTCAATAGACCTGTTTGCGTCTCGCCTCAATTGACAGGTCAAACGTTTTTTCAGTTGGAGACCAGATCTGGAAGCATCGAAGACGGATGCTTTTCTCCAGGAATGGTCCCAAGAACAGGGCTATGCCTTTCCCCCCTTCTAAATGATACCCAGGGTATTGGCTCAGATCAGACGTCAGCAAGCGGAGTTGGTTCTGGTGACACCTCTTTGGAGATCTCAGGCATGGTTTCCGTTGGCAATGGAGTTGAGTTGCGATCATCCAATCCTACTTCCCTTGCAGGAGAATCTTCTCCAGGACCCTTTGGGTCTTTTACATCCATTGAACCTGTTGGGTCAACTATCTCTGGTGGCTTGGCATCTTTCAGGGAAAGATGGAGCATCCCAGGACTTTCGCAAGAGTCTTCCGAGTTCATTGAGGGTTCCTGGTCCTCCAGTACTCACAAGAGATACGCTTCGGCTTGGAAGCGATGGTCTTGTTGGTGTTGTTCTAGGGGTGCGAATCCTTCTTCAGCAGATTGCTGTCTGGTCTTAAATTTTCTATCTTCTCTAGCGGCATCAGGTCTAGCTTATCGCTCCATTAATAACTATCGGTCTGCTATTTCAGCAGGACATTTAGCAGTGGAGGGCAAACCCAATGGGGAGTCTCCCATTGTTTGTAAATTGATGAGAGGTATCAGATTGGCTAACCCTCCTCGTCTTCGTTATTCTTCCCTTTGGGATGTGAACATTGTTCTTCGTTTTTTGGAATCATGGCCTTCCAATAGATTTTTGCCTAGGAAACAACTTTCAGCTAAACTCACAATGTTGTTATGTTTAATTTCATGTAAGAGGGTTTCAGATGTTAGAGTTCTGGATTTGGCTGGGAGAGTTTTTTCTCCTGAGGGGGTTACTTTTTCTATTTCACGTACAACTAAGTGCAATTTGAAGTCCGTTTCTTATCCCTGTTTTGTGGACAACCCCAAACTATGTGTTGTGCAGTGTCTTAGAGCTTACGAGGTGAGTACAGAAGAGTTTTGTTCTAAGATGGGGGGTCAATTGCTCATTTTGTTGGTTAAGCCTTATCATCCTGTTTCATAGGCCTCCCTGGCTAGATGGATGCGATGGTTAATGAATGAAGCAGGCATTGATGTTTTGAGATTTGGGACTCACTCTTTCAGAGGGGCTATGGCTTCAAAGTCTTTTGCTTTGGGTTCTCGTTTAGAGGACATTCTAAGGGCAGCAGACTGGTCTTCTTCTTCGACTTTGAAAACTTACTATTGTAAAGCTATTGTGGATATTGCATCAGTGGTTGTGAATCAGCTTTGAACAAGCATAATCTGAGCCTCCGGTCCTGACATAGAATAAAAAAAATTCTAGCATTCGCGGTAAGAATTTTTCAATTCTATTAAGGACACGGACGCGAGGATTATCCCGCCGCACTGTTGTATATGTTATATTGTGGTACATAATATTGCTATGAAGTTCATGTACCAGTTTACTGTATTTCAGTGCTAACCCACCCTATTTAGTAGTAGATATAAGTATCATTTTATGATATTCAGTTTTTATGGCCTGAATTTTCTTTTTTCCTAGGAAATGACGAGAAGTAAATTCGGTCCGTTCTGGTACCGTTCAAGTTTCCATTCAAGTTGGTTTCCAGTTCTTCCCTTTTTCAGGATTTCGTTTACAAGTTTCTTGCTAAGACTTTGACTTATCTGATGCGAGTTTTGGACAAAGAAAGAGGAGTGGCTGGGTGTGAAGCAACACTTTATAGGCTTCCTCCTCTATGATGATCACATGACATATAAAGTGTTGGGATATGTAGTTTTTTGTTTTCCATGATTTTCATTGGCTGCTGTTAAAAATAAAGCATGGAAAGAGAAGCATAATCCTCGCCTCCTTGTCCTTAATAGAACTGAAATATTCTTAACGCGAATGCTAGAATTTTTTTTATTGTGCATGAAGGAGTCACTAATGAGGAGACAAAAACGTGGCACGCAAATTCTTTCCTTAGTGGAAGCCCTAAAAAAACTGATCTGCTTCTCCGCCAGCTCTCAGAAACCTTAATATCCTTCTGTCGACCCTTACATTCTATTTCCAGCTCCTAGAAATACTGGGCCTCATTCTGTCGGCTATAATCACCCAAGAGCCTTCCTGCTGATCTATCCTTGGTACCCACGGCTCCCAGACACCAGGAAATGAAGTGCTGTTCAGTTACAAGAACCCGCGCTCCTTTCCGAGCACTGGCCTGGGCGTGAGTCCGTGACCGACACTGGCTGCGCAGCCTTATCCCAGACGTACACTGGAGCGTGACTTGACGTGCGTGTCACGTGACGGAAGCGCCGTCGCTATGAGGTCCTGCCTCGGCTGGGAGCCGGTCCCTTCCCTTTTCTGACAGCTGAAGCCATGCAGTTCGAAGCCGTCCCGGGCGGCGGATCCCGGAACCGTGAGTACTGGCTAAGTGGGCGAGGCGGTGCTTGTACCTCTGGCCGTCACAGAAGAGACGAGAGATGTCTGCTTTTCAGTGGAGGACTGGGAGGGGTTTGGTGATCTGTAAAGATTATATAGCTTTTGTGTAGTCCTGGACACAATGGATGCTGCCACGTCCTCATTGGCCAGTGGGTATCATGTGTGTTGGTAATTTAGCGTAACTGTACGGGCAGTGTATGATAGCTCGCACGGTCAGTGCTTTGTCTGCGGGCACTAGATATCGCTTTAGTATTTGCACTGCAGAACACCGTGACTGATCTCGTTATACACAGCACAATAACTACCGTGCAGTGATTATTTGCAGTGTTTGTTTTGAGATCACATTAGAAGTTCCAGTTAGTATAGTAATGGGAGGCCCGCTACAATTATGCGACAACGTAAGACAATTTTTGGAGCAGGATTCATAAACTTCTGCAGCAAGAAAAGTCAAATTATGTGACATAATTATTGACAATGTTATTTTGTCATTTCAACGCCTGTTACTAGAGGTAGAGTACAGGTGAAATTGCACCTCATTATTGCCAGTTCATCACCAGACTACATCATTCAGGAACTGAACGGCCATTTGTTTTGTAAAGGATCTGCCATTGTAGAGAACGTCGTTGTAGCATTTCTTTTGTAACTTTTGATCCGTTTGAGCTATAATTTTGGTTTTACGAAATCTGCAAATAACTCAGCAGACAGTGCATTATATCGCAAATGAGGGCACTTCATTATTATGTAAAAAAAAACGCAGTAGCCACAGAATTGCACAATTCCGGCGGCCCATGATAGTGTATTGTATTTTTGCGTTTATATGGCATCCTTTTTTTTACCTTGTTGCAGGGCGGCAAAACAGCCATCATGAGGGAGTCTGTTGTTTGGAGTATGTTATGTTTGTTGTGATCCTATGTTGGAAGTGTTGATGCCAAATGTGAGTGACAAGAGAGGTGCACTTTTCTAGTGAAGTTGCACACAGCAGTTTGGTGGAAAGGGGTGTGCGGTAGTTAGGCGCACAAACTATATTTTTTAATAATTACCCGACAGTTGTAATTTACTGTGCATGTTTGTGGTCTTTTGCGGTTTCCATTAAGCTTTAATATCTCAAGCTGACTTTGGGAAAGGATGCCCCTTGCTTGGTATACGGACATGCACTGCAATCCTAGGTGCCTGACGGCATGTGTATTCGGTATCTTGACTTTTATTTTTGGCCTTGGTGTCATGCTAATCTAGCGTGTGCAGATTCCTTGGTATGTCAAAGAAAATGTGAGGTCGAGATTCTGACCTGTAAGGATGCACCAAACATACACACTGTGTGGACAGAGGGCTGTTGTCCCTGGCTTCAGTTTAGCACATAAGGTGGTGATACCACTAAGTTTTGTGAACTTGGGTACTTGACCAGACCTTTTATTCTGTTCAATGAGAGTGTGGCATATTGGTCCCTCTTGTGCAAAGATCCAATGATTTGTGAACACTCAGAACCTTGTGCTAACATCCTGTGTGTATGCCTAGTATGTGGCATGTGTAGCTGTTGGACTATGTGTGTATGAGTCTCAATCAATCACGCATGTAGAGAGCACATCTTATCACCCTATCATCAAGATGATAGATGGGAGGGGGGGTGCAGGTCATTAGAGGAGCCAGGTCTTGAGATCCTTCTGGAACTGACCCAGCCAGGGAAACTGCCTGAGGTGGAGTAGCATCCTGTTCCAGGGCTGCGCGGCTAGGTAGGAGAAGGATCTTCCTTGAGCCGTGTTCATCTGGATCCTGGGGATGGTGGCGAGGG
The DNA here is from genome assembly GCF_031143425.1 of Pleurodeles waltl. Taxonomy (NCBI): domain Eukaryota; kingdom Metazoa; phylum Chordata; class Amphibia; order Caudata; family Salamandridae; genus Pleurodeles; species Pleurodeles waltl. The sequence goes on along the minus strand of NC_090448.1, from coordinate 414,369,465 downwards.
CCAGTTAAGCAGAGCGGAGTTGTCTTGCGGGTGTGTAGAAGGAGAGGCGGCGGTTGAGGTAGGCAGGTCTGATGTTGTGAAGGACCTTTGTACGTGTGTGTCAGGAGTTCAAAAGTGATGCGATTGTTCTTTGCTGTTGCGGGCGTTGGCTTTAATGCGTTCCTGAATGGCCGATTTTTCTAGCTGATGTGATGAGCCGGTGGTGTGATGTGGCGGTGTCTTTGAAGACCTGTTGTACTCTTGCTGCTTCTCCTCTTTTTCTCGAGTTGTCTGCTTGCGCTCTTGGATTCTTGGAGTCGGGGGGGAAAACTAGCCGGGTTTCCTGTGGTGTTGATTGCCGGTGGGTTTCCTTAGTGGGTGTTAAGGTGCTGGGGCAGTTGACGATCCATTGGTGGAGGTTGTGGGCCGAGGTGTTGGCGTCCATGGTGTCTGGTGGAGGGGATTCACAGAGAGCGGTGGTGGGCTGGGCTTCGTTGACCTTGGTCCAGTTCCTGCAAGGGGGGGGGGTGGTGCCGTTCGACTGTCTTGGTGAAGGTGAAATGGATGCAGTGGTGGTCAGTCAGTAGAGTTCAGAGGTGTGTGAGAAGGAGATGTAGTTTCCGGAGGAGAAGACCGGGTCGAGGGTGTGTCTTGCTGAGTGCATGTGGAGATTGACCAGTTGCTCAGCTGGAAGCGGAAAGTTGTAAAACATGGTGTTGTGAGGGGGTGGGGCTCCAAGGGCAGCAGGGGATGAGCTGGGATCGCAGAGAGGTAGAAAAATGCTGCAAAAGGGCTACAATGGGCATGTACAATGCAATGGGTCTCACATTTGCTCGAGATAGAGCTATTAGCATAGTCAATTCCTAACTGGACTTTTCTTGCCACATAAATTTGAAAATGAAAAGTAAAACAGTTAACATAAGCGACTCAATTCAAAGCGCCAAGGCCACCATTAGTGTGAGCGCGAAGGAGAGAGACAAAATGAAAAAGAAGTTTGTTCGCAGTCAAACGTATCGGCAAACATGCAGTTATCCATGTAACAGGGTCAATGGCCAAGGCGGTAACAAAATCGCCCCAAGGAAGGACAAACGTAAAGCATTTACCAATGGTGATAAAGTATTTTTGAAAGGCAAGCCCATGTACGAGTGATAGTGATGGGTGCGTGGTGGGTGTGGTTGAAAGCCCACAGATGGATTACATGTCAGAGCGCTTGCACGCTCAATCTAAAAAGGCAAAAAGAGTAAAAGGCAGGAGGCAGCAGAAAGACAGAATGCCACCAACGGCCACCAGATATGAGGTGCAGGCTGGGTACCTGCAGGTGGAACAGGGCTTTGAACGCACCGAGCCAGGCAGGCTCAGAGGACAAAGTGCAACAGCAGCAACAGGTGGTGCTGCGCGGGGGGAGCAATGCTAACGCTGACCAGAGTACTGACCCTGAGCACTGAAACCAGTGGTATCCGTTTTGGTTGCTTCTTGTTTAGCATGACAAAAGATTGATGGTGAGGGCAGCTTCCTCAGATTATGGAAGTATATTGCTTGTGTTTGTGTGACAGGAGGAAGGAGATCCAGGCAATTAAGTGAGGAACATGCAACCAAAGCAAGCTTTAGAAATGTAATTAAGACTTTGTTAGCAGGGGTCTGCAGATTAGTTCTTTCTGAGCACTGCCATTTTGTAGATGGTAGCAGTGAAGGGAAGGACTGCGGTTTCGTTAGTAAGGAAGTTTGTTGGTTAGGTCTACTTTTAAAAAAAATAATGTATCCCTGATTGCTACTTCATAGATGCTGATCAGAGCCAGATGCAGAAACTTCACACTTCATTGTGCCAATGTAGGGGTGTCCCTGTTTGAGGACTGGACCGTGCTACCAACTATATAGAGCCTCATTTGCACAAAGGCTGTGTCTGGAGAGCAGCCTGATGAAAACGCTTAAAAGAAAAAACGCCCCAAATTGGTTCTGAAGTTTGAGACGGTTGATTCTACATCCCCAGACTAAACAAGCAATGACAAAGCCAATAGGTCTCGCCTTTGGAACCTATTGGCTTTGGCAATTGCTTTTGGCGGGACTATACAGCATCAGATGCACACTTGGTAGCATCTTTGAAATAAAAACGACAAAGACAATAGCTCATGCATAGGCAAGACCTATTGGCTTTGCCAAAGCTTGCTGTAAATAGTGAGCCTGGTCCTATAGTATTGACCTAGAAGGGTGAAAGTACTTGCTGAACCTGCGATATTTAAAGCTATGTCTTCTAGGCTGCATGCAGTTTAAGCAATAGATGCATTAACCCACTGAGTTATCCCACAGCTGCACTCCCTTTAGAAAATAAATAAATATGTGCCTCTTATCTGATTATTCTGGGCTTAGCTGTGTTCTCCAGTGAACCAAGTGTGACTCATAAAAAACATGTGACCCATCCCTGCTGCCAGCGGTTGTTTATTACTCACAAGTAAACACAACCCTCAAACAACAGAGGGACAAAATCATCTGACTGGGAGACACAAAGATAATTTTCAGGACACTTGATGGTAAAGGTGCACTTACTAAGTTAGAAGGTGCCCCCAGTACAGTTTGACAACCATCAACCATTAAAGGGGCCCCCCTGTGAAAAGAAAAGGCGCTCCAGATCACACTTCCACGCATGGGAAACGGTGTGGGACATGGCCTGCAGAAACCTTTATAGAGGGGTGGCTTAAACGGAAATAAACTTAATTCCTAGCATAATTAAACGGGTAAGTGCCAACGCTTTTCAGATAAAAGTTGCCATAGGAGTTACATTTTGGAGTGGACTAGGCTTGACCAGTCTACATCCGGCCTACTTTTAAAGAATCCTTATAGGCACATCCTAATACCTACATTCAACAGTGGTATGGCTGAGGGTGGAGAAGTGGTAGTTGTAAAGAAACTGGGCGAAAAAAATAGCAACGCCAAACCCTATCGCTCAGACTTTAGAAAATGAATGGTGGTTGTGCTCAATATAAACGACTGCTTTCTCCTCCTCCTACTACCCTCTCTATTATTTCCAAAGCACCGAACGGTATATGGTTCAAGCAAAGATGTGGTACAGAAAGGCCAACAAACCAACTTTTAATATTAGCCTTTAACACTTTACCACGTCCTTCTGGCCATTAAAACTTACCAAGCATGCTGCAAGTCCCTGTTCACTGGACACACACTTAAACACATGCCAGAATAAGACACTCAGGTATGCTGCTTATGTCTATATGGCCATACTCCTTGGAATTCTTTAATATTGCAAATACATGGGTCTGGTCTATGAACGCTCTTGAATGTGATCACAGTTGTATTCTTGAAAACCTAATAAAAATATTAGATACAAATTATTGTGAGGCAGGGACGAAAGGCCAATACAGTGGTATGTTATTTTGTGTGGCAGGGCAGGGAACACAACCTTTCTAAAGGAATGCAATGTAATCAGTATTACGGGAGAGCAGGACGACCGATGCACACCAGATCATAAGTAGAAACAGAAAGCGAGAATGTAATATAAAGAAATGATGTACAGAATTTAGACATTAGATGGCTGGGATCACATACCAGGGCTAAAACTTGGTTGCTATAAGAATTTGTGGGGAACCCAAAATTTTTGTAATTGATATATTCAGATAAAGTAGGTTTTTTATGAAATATTGCATTGTACATAATAAAAGCCTTTACTTGCAAAATGCAAACATTTTGGCATATCCATGGACTTTAGCAGCAAATGTTTGACTTCTGTGAAATGTCTGGGAACTGTATGGTCAAAGCGACAAAGCATAACCTTGCAGACTCAAAGGCACCCATCAGCATGGAGAACAGTGAACTGGCGGAGCACTTCACACTTTTGTACACACATGAAGTTATAGCTTGCACATAAAAGGATCGCTAAATAATGGAGACAAAAGTTAATTGTGTGTTTCCATAGCAAGAGTTTACATTGGCAAACGAATAGGGAAAGCAAAAGTCATTCAGAGAAACAGGTTATTAAAAGACTACGCGATTAGGAGGTAATGGATAATACTGTTCCTCTTAATAGATGTAAAGGCATAAAGGAATGTGGTTGATAGCGGGTTAAAATATTCACACAACAAACCAATCCTAAGAATAGGAAAGACTAGACACTCAAGTAACAAGTGGAAGGAGGAGTGGAAAAAAACACTGTAAAAATAAGAAAAGAAATGTCAGCATGTGAAGCAAAAGGAGAACATACGAAGTTTATTACCATTCATATTTGCATCCAAACCAAATTGATTGACAAAATCTTTTTGGGCCTCCCATGCTTTAGGCATGATTATAATTTGTGTAAGGGACAGGCCGGGTTGCAGCTCGAGAGGGAAGGTGGATGAGGAGGATCAAAGAGAAGGCAGATGTTTGGGTCATTCGCACCATTCCATAATTCCAGTGGCCTTGCAGTGTCTGCCCTTTCATGCAAGTCAAGGTGTCTCTTCCCTGCCAGTCTCTCATGTATTGGTGTAAGAGTCTGGTCTCACTGTCGTGCCAGAAGACAGGTGCTTTCTAAAGGACAACACCTGGGGATGGGCTCCTAGTGACACACTCATCTTCCACTGGTCGTGGTTTGACGTTGTTTGTGTGAGAGCTGGTCCCACACTCTCCACAAGTGACTGATGGGACCTGACCTAGGGGTGGAGATGGCAGACGTGTGTTTGGGGTTGAAGCCACCTGTAACTGGCATGTGTCAACACAGGCGGGAAGCCCCTGTCACTGTTGCTTAGAGAAAACAGGGGCTGATGAGGTGGTCTCCCACAGCCCGTACTGAATCAGGAATGCTAAAAGTCCACCAGGATGACATGGGGGAGCCTGGCCCGCCCTGGCTATCCTTAGTGCCCGCAGTGATGTATATGGTCATGGCTAAGGCATTCTTGGGACACAATACCTCTGACATGGGGGGCAGGAGGAAATGACCAGCTCAGCAGCTTTCTTAACAAGTATTTATTAAAAACGGAGCAAAACAATTTAAGGAAACAATACATAAAACTGTAACGGACAGAATATATAGAAGAGTAATTCTGTCTAATATTATATTTAAAAGAAAATGCACACAAAACAGTGCGTACAACAATAACATACAGAATAGTAATTCTGTCAAATATTTTAGTTTAAAAAAAATATGCACAAAGCAATCTTATATTAAACAGAAGAAAATACAGGTTATCTCACTTTCACAGTAAACTCTTGCACTCATAAAAGCAGCCTCTGACATTTGATCTCAGTCGACAGGATGAAAGCTTGTAACTACTCAAAACACAATTGCATGCGTGAAGAGCTGCTCAGGTTTTTAAAAAAATAGTTCCTGAGCAGTAAGTAAAATAGAAGGAAGCAAAATAATACATATAACCGGGCCAGTCGCCATGGGCAGGACAACACACCAAAAGGAAGGACAAATGTGAACAATTCACCACAGACATGAAAGGAATGTCAAAAAGCACAAAAAAAACTAATCAAAAGTGGTGGGTGTGCTGAATGCCCACAGAGAAGAAACAGCATGTCTCATAGAGACAGCGCATGCGCTGCCTAGGCAAGACCTAAAAATGTATATAAAATGGGAACCCATACCACCCCCTTTATTCTAGTTCCTTGTTATTCATGATCCAAAGAAGGCCATGCAGAGTAATTGTATGGCTGCTATGTGAGTAAGGCTGGTGTTTGCATGATAGCCATATTCTAAGAGGTGAGGGTACATCACCAGAAGTCTGCACTTTCTGTTGGAGGACTGAACAGTGCATAGGCTTTTGTGTCTACAAATGATCCAGACCTGTCCTAGGGGCAGGTGAGCCAGGCTCCTACTTTAGAGTAAAAAGGAAACAAAGAAAAACTTAGGCATGGATATGGAGATCACTGGGATTTCTATTGCAGACTATTGAAATAACTTTCAGTACTTTAATACCGATTGAGTCATTGTTGAATTTTCCATAATATCCATATTTCAATTGCCAGTCTGATAGCGAGCCCTTCTTCAGAAAAAAACTGTTCCTTCTGCCACCCTTACTGCGTCGACCAGGTGTATTTACATCTCTCAAAGAAATATTTGCTCTTGCATCAGGTGCCTCCATCATTGAAAATAGTGTCTGGTGGCCTGCTGGCCCCTACAACCACATTTCAGGCAGACCCAGTCAACTCTTCTGAGAAAGGTGACTACTGTAGATAAAACATTAATTGACTCCGAAAGAGCACCACTTTATTCGATCTTGTTGCTAAGGTAGCTCTGAGTTGATCTGTTGTATCTGCAAGTAGCAGGTTTAAATCGGGACAAAGTCTACTTAGCCCCTCATTGTTTTGCGGTCAGTAGAATGAATACCAATTTCCATTGGGTATTAATATTAAATACAAAGCTGTTCCATGTGAAGTCCTTTGGCGAAACACGATGGTAATAATATTACTTTAATCACTATTTGCCTTGCTGTATAGAGGTCTTTACTTAGAATGACAACTCCCCTTGTGCAACCCAGTAGGATGAGAACTGGCCATATGCCCTTTTCTGGTGTCCTTGTCGTAGGCTGACCTCTAGGAGGGATGCTTTGCTATGACCTGACCCAGTCACTCCAAATATTTCTGCTCTACCAAGGTCTGTCTGTTGTGCTGATCATTTGAGGAGGAAGTAAATGCTGGCTAACTCGCACTGTTCAAGTTTTACGTCTATCAATACCCTGACTCTCTTCACCACAGCAACTCGAGGCACAAGAGAGGTAGGGGTGTCTTCCCAGATTCAAAAGCATTCACCCTGCTGAGACATGTAAAATACAACTTTTCTGCTGGTGTGAGTTGCATATGTTTTGTTTGTTGTAAGTGACCAATTAAGCCAAGTAGATTCGGGTCCAAGAGTTAGAGGAACAATTACATGGCCACCAGGCAAAGGCATAACTCCATATAAGATGGTAATTTGCTTCGTCCTTGATGGGGAAAGCCTATTGCCCTTTTCTATCACCAATGGGCCAAATCAGTATAAGAGTGAGAAAGTAACAATTATCCCACTGAAATATGACTACAAATCCTGCTGCATATACTGTCATTTCAGAGGTCTGAAGGACATAACAAATGTTCAAAACTCCCCAAACTTGCACTGAAGTGATGTTGTTATCTCTATGAAAATGTATTTCACATTATTTGACTTATATTTGATCTGCCTACTCATGTACTATTCTAAGCTATAGAGAACTCGGTCAACCTGTGCCAGGGTCTTAAAGCAGTAAATCAAGAAACAAAAATAAATAAAATAAAATCCTAGCCTATGAGCGGAGGACAGCTAGGCAAAAGTTCTTCAAGGAGAAATACCTTTGAATACTGTCACAGGCCTTCTATGAACTTCTGCTAATGGTCCATATCTTGTGACTTCTCAGAAACGTTGTCCATTCTTTCCCAAAAACATTCAGACTGCTTTTCCAGTAAGCAGTCAGAATGTTCAGGCTAGGCAGCATCATTGATAGATGTGTGAAACACTCTGCAGGGCAAGTATGTTCATACAAAAACAGACTAACCTTCTGATAAGTTTCAAAAGGGGTGTAATTCACAGCTAGGAAAGGCCTCGTCCCATTCAAAAGCACGCAAGGAAGCAGCACACAAAATTCATAAAAGCACACGCATGATTTGCTGCTGTGGAGAAATTGATTTCTGCCCTCCCCCTCCGGGCGCTCTGTCACACACTGAGGTAAATTAATGTTTCTTGAATTGTGTAGTATTCTGTGTGTTCGCATTCCCTGTATGTGTGAGCTGGTGTCTGGAAAGCTGACAATGAATGATACCATAGAATGCTGGGGTGGGGTGCAGCGTGGAAGCTAAGATGTATAGACAGAGGGAGAATGTACCCCTGACAAGACCTCCCTGCTGTTGCTGTAAACAAAGGACCTAACATTAAATAAAGAACTTAACCTCCCTCCTGAACCGCTTCAGGCTGTTGTGGGAAGGCTTTACCTTCAACAGCCTACAACAACAACATTTTGGCAACAAGTTGTTAAGGATCTGTGTGATATGCTAGTACATTTCAGTGGCGGGCGAGAGAGCTGTTTCTGAAGAGGAGGGCTGTTGCAGGATGGAAGACGGCCCTGTGATAATGGAGTAATAGTCTGGGACAGAGGAGAAGGACTATATCTATGGGCATTGGAAACCGAAATGAAACTGTGTTGTTTTAGGGTATACTGTGCCCTGATGTCCTGAGAAGCCGAAATAATGCCTGCCTGGCACGTGTCCATTTGCATTGTTAAAATATGACAGTCGCTTAATCGTCAGGGTTATCTCGAATTCATGTTTGTATTATTATATGTATTTCATTAAGAAATATGGGTTGTTTCCCACAAACTATCAGGTTTAGGCATCTGTGCAACAGTTTGGTTGGTGATTCCTGTATACTGATGCACCATACACTTTATTGTTAATACATGTTGAGTTAGTAATTGTCTGGGTAAGTTGACCTCTATTGTTTGGTAATAGCAGTTTGTTATGGTTGTGTTGTGCTAAATGGGTAATGCTACAAGACAGGTTGGGAAGATTAAATTATTCATCTGTAGGTTGCTTTGTGTGTAATGTGTAAGCATTTACTTTCCAGTCCATCTGGAGTCTGTGGAAAAGAACCATATATATTTTGTTGTGTAGATACTGCTGTTGCACATGTTTAAATGTTGGGGATGTGGGAAAGAGTTGTACCACCTTGTGAGAGATTCAAGTGTAGTACATGTGTGTGGTGGTGCACTCTGGCGAGAGAGCAGTATTCTATCACTAGAGGTTGCACTTGGACTTCCCATGGCATGCGAAGTTGGGGATGTGTAGTACCCTGTCATGAAGAGATACATGGGAGAGTATTCTTGATGTTCTAAGTTAGGAAAGAGTAGTACCCTGTCCTGAGAAGTTGTATGGAGAGTACCTCATGGTTGCAATGTGGAAGAAGATAAATACTGTCTCTCAAGAGGTTGCAATTGGAAGCACCTTGTGGAGTGAAAATGTAGTGAAGCATAGTATCCTGTGATGTTATGACTGAGGGCCAAAAGTTTCGTCTGTCATCATTCTGTATGAATGGAATAATTGACAGGTGTTTTGTACAGGAGTTTTTTTTACAGGAGTACATTTGTGATTCTTCTGTGGTTCATTTTATTCAATTTGTGTTTGGTGGGTGAAGCTGATCAGTGTTGTGTTTGAATGGTAATGTTTAATTTCAGTGTAATGTAAGGTGGATTTGTATAGCACTGCTTGTAACCTACAAGGATATCTAAGCGCTGAGTAGGTGAGAGTAGGCATGTGGTGAGGCTGGGCCTGCGTACAGTCTTCATAGTCCCGCAAGAAGACTAATGGAAAAGCCAGGCTTTCAGCTTCATGTGGAATTCAAGAAGTGAGGAGAAGGCCCAGATCTGTTGGGGAGGTTGATCCAGGTTTTGATGGCTTGGTAGGAGAATGATCGTTCTTCTGTTCTACTTATGTGGATGCATTGTGTGCGAGGGAGAATGATGGTAAACTAAGTTGTCTGGTGTGTTGATGGTAGTGAAGCCGGTGTTTGAGGTATGCGGGTCCAGTGTTGTGTAGTGACTTGAATGAATGTATGAGAAGTTTGAACCATTTAGCGGTTTTGGATGGGGAGCAAGTGGTGTTATCTGAGGGGAGGTGTGCTGTGTGATTGGCACTGTGAAGAAGATGGTTTGGGTTGCTGGTGTAGAGTGTGTTTCTGTAGTCCATTCGGCTTCTGATTAGGGCCTGTGTGATGGTACCTCTAGTGTCCAGTGGGAGCCACTTAAAGATTTGATGTGGTGTGTGGAAGATGTGGAAGCATGCCAAGGTGATGGTGTTGACCTGGGACTTCATGGTGAGGTTGATGTCCGGATGAGGCTTGGATTCCTAGCGTGGTTGGTTGGAGGTGGGTGTGGGTCTGAGTGCGGCGCGCCCCCTAGTGAAGTCCCAAGGTGAGTTCTTATTCCCGAAGATCAGCTCTTCAGTTTTGTCAGTGTTGAGCTTGAGGCAGTTCTTTTTCATCCAATTGGCCACGGTGGTCATACATTGTTTGAATTTCTTGGTGGTGGTGTCGTCTGAGAGGGGAAATAATGAGGGGAGTGTTGTCAGCATAGGAGATATTGATTCTGTGACATCTGATGATGTTAGTCAGAGGAATCATGTACATGTTGAAAAGTGTGGGGCAGAGTGATAATCACTGTGGGACTCCACAGATGAGGTCTTTGGGTTCTGATGTGACGGCGTAAGCCTGACTCATTGTGTTCTTCCGGGAGGAAGGAAACTATTTGAGTGCTGGTCCTTGTATTCCTGCTGTGTGTAGTCTAGCAATGATTGTGGTGGGAGAAGGTGTCAAAAGAAGCAGAGAGGTCAAGAAGGATGAGGGCCTTGGTCTGTCCATGGTCAAGGGTGGTGCTTATGTTGTCTGTGGCAGCGATGAGGGCTGTTTCAGTGCTGCGGTTGTTTTAGAGTCATGATTGGTCCATAAGTTTGTGGCCTTTTTGGTGGTCAGAGAGTTGTCTGTTGATGGTGGTCTTCTCCTCAGTGGCTTTGGTTGGGAAAGGGAGCAGCAAGGTGTGTTGGTAGTTGCTGAGTACTTCAGGGTCGCTCAGAATTTTTTGAGAAGGGCGGTGACTTTGGCATGTTTTCAGCTATCTGTAGCGTGTTGTATGTGAGCACTTTTTCACCTGCTGACCTGGTCTGGTGTTATTACTAGACTACTCTAGTGTTTAATTATTGTGCTGTGCCAATAATGTTTCTGTATGTGTCTACTGAAGGCTGTCATCATTGTGTTTGGCAGCTAACCCATATTCTTCCAGTGCAGTTTCCAGAGGGTGTTATACTGGGTGTAGATTAAGGGGGTCATTCTGACCCTGGTGGTCTTTGACCGCCAGGGTCGCAAATGACGGAAGCACCGCCAACAGGCTGGCGGTGCTTCCAAGGCCATTAAGACCGCAGAGGTAAAGCCGCGGTCAGAAAACCGGGGCCGGCGGTTTCCCGTCGGTTTTCCCCCGGCTGGGCGAATCCGCCAGGGCAGCGCTGCAAGCAGCGCTGCCATGGGGATTCTGAGCCCCTTACCGCCAGCCTGTTTCTGGCGGTTGTCACCGCCAGGAAGAGGCTGGCGGTAACGGGTGTCTTGGGGGCCCCAGTGGGCCCCTGGGACCCCTGCACTGCCCATGCCACTGGCATGGGCAGTGCAGGGGCCTCCTAACAGGGCCCCGGGCAGCTTTTCAAAAGCGCGACGGGTGCAACTGCACCCGTCGCACGCCCGCAACACCGCCGGCTCCATTCGGAGCCGGCTTCTGTGTTGCAGGTCACCTTCCCGCTGGGCCGGCGGGCGCTAACATGGTTAGCACCCGCCGGCCCAGCGGGAAGGTTGGAATGCCGGCAGTGGTCTTTTGGCCGCGTGGCGGCCGATTGGCGGCTCCAGCCTGGCGGGCGGCTACCGCCACCCGCCAAGGTTTGAATGACCACCTAAGTGTTTTCTTAGGCCTGAAATTGGTCATGTTGGTTTGGCCAGCTAGGGTGACTAGTTGTGGGGCTGATCTTTTGTGTGTGAGCATGTGGTGGACTGTGTTGGCCTTTTGGCATTGTGGGTGTTTGTGAAAGATGGAGGAACCGTGAGTGTTGTGTCCGAGTTACCTGCATAGTTTAGTATTATCAGGTGACTGTCTGGTCACATTCTGTATCAGTGTAGTTGTGAACGTAGGTTTTGAGTTGGAATCTGCTCAAGGGAGTTATGAGTTAAGATGGTGCATCACTAAACATGCAGTCTTTGTTTTATTTGAGCCTTGAATGGGATTACTGGGGAAAACCTTTGTCGAAGGAAGCGGGTGGGTTCGGTGCTCTGGCTGGCACATGACTAAGTCTTTGTGACTACATGTCCGGCATGCATACATGTTGCATGGTGTCATTGTGAACATACAGACAAGTGGTGGTAGGGCCTCATGTCCAAGTAACAAGACGTTTTGGCCCGTTGTGCTACTGTAGTCACAACCTAGGTGTGGTTATTCTATCTTTGTTTGACAGGAGGTGTGAGAAGACTCTTGTCTTGAACCGCTGCATATTATCTGTGGCTGTTAATTGTTGTATTTGTGTATCTACATGGCTACTGGATAGTATAACAGATTGTTGTTTGGTTAATGTGTAAGCTAGAGGTATTGAAGACTGAGTAATTGTGAATAATTGCCCACGTATTGTACGTGCAATGGAATGGCTGTTCTTTTTAGGTAGAGCACGCAAGCGCTTTGACCTGTTGTCAGTATTGTGGGCTTTTAACCACATCCACCTCACGGTCGTCGCTTTCATTTGTTCTGGGCTTGCCTTTCAAAAATCACTTTATCATTAGTAAATGCTTTTTTTACTGCAGTGAATAATGACCCTGATATATGTATTATTGAATGATTGCTGATATACAGTAGCGTGGGCAAACTACTTTTTACTTTTATCTACGCTCCGTGGCTGCCATGGCGCTCACAGCACTTCGAGCGTGAACTCGATCGGTGGTATCGGATCACTGCTCACATTGTTTACACTCTTACCTAATAAGAGTCATTTCATTTTTGCTTTTGGCTTTTATTCTCATGATCTGTAGGTTACTGGATTAGCTTCTCGGATAATGAATGATAAATATTTATGTATTTGTTTTTCGTTAGGGCTAGTGCTTCCAGGCACTTCGGAAAGCATTTTTCTCCTTTGTCTGTGCTTCGTGGCTGCCATGGTGCTCACAATGCTCAGAGCGTGAACTCGGTCGGCGGTACTGGAGTGCTGCTCACATAATGTACCCTAATAAGAGTCATTTCATTTTTGTTTTTGGCTTTTATTCACGTGATCTGTAGGTTACCGGATTACCTTCTCGGATAATGCATGGTGAATATTTATGTATTTGCTTTTTGTTAGCGCTAGCACTTCCAGGCACATCGGAAAACATTTTCTTTCCAGGTCCTGAGGTGTGTTGAAAGCACTGACGCCGTCACGTCTGGGCAAGCTGTAGGCAGGAGTCGCTGTGTCCAGTGTAGAAAATGAGGTCTCTATGGAGTCGGAAGCAGGGGGTAGGGAGCATGAACAAAACAATGGGTCACCAGGATACATTCTGAGACCTCGAGTGACTTCATAGTTGAGATCTGAGGCGGAAATACAAAGCTGTTCTCTCCCCAGAAAGAACATTAATCGCCAGAGTTATTTTAACATTTTTACATCATGTGCACTTTATCTGCCTAGTGCACATTCTTTGCAGCAGGCACAATAACCCTGCGTGATACTTTATCATGCGTCCAAGCTTGCACTAGATAAAAGTACGTTCTCTCTCCAGAATAAACATGAAGAGTTATTTTGACATTTTTACATTAAATACACTCTAAACAGAAACAAGTCACAAACGGAAAGCAAAACCGCTGTAACAGTGAGCTGAAGTGACCAGGAGTGGCTGGACATGGAATATATAGGGTGGATATAGCTTTAAAATTATGTTGCCTCACTATTTAGTACTTTAACATTAATATGAAGCAGTCGTGTTACTGCATAGCACTTGAAAGTTATTTTCCGCTTTGAAGAGTTTTTTTTTTTTTTTTTTTTCTTCTTCTTCTTCTTCTTGTTTGGTGGGGGCGGGGGGGCTCCTGGAATAATGAGTTATTTTTTTGAGTGCAGTATTACAACTTTACTCAACTCCTTAATAAATAATAAAATGTGTGCCCTGTGGCCGCTTCCAAATCCTGTGCAGGCATCTAACCGCAGCTCATGAGCTGTAGGTGCAGTCCGGTATGAAAACAGTAAGATAAGGTGCTGAAATCCTGGCTTTGCCATGTTTTCACTATAGCACACTACTATTCAAGAGGGCATTCCAACTGTAATATCCTAAATTTGGAGGTTAGCCCCTGGAGCGGCATTCGTAGAGTTGTCCAGCTCCCTAGTGCAAAATGTGATCAGCTCATTTAGTTTGTTCCTGCTTTGCATTCTGGGACTTGTAGTTTTATTTTATATAATGTGATACAAGCTGGAAACCAGCCCTAGGAGTAGTATTCCTAGAGTTGTCCAGCTTCCTATTTAAAGGCATGATTCGCTCATGTAGTTTGTTTCTGCTTTGCATTCTGGGACTTGTAGTTTTCCTGACTAGATGAACTTCACATGTTTGTTTGTTAAACCTGAGCTGTGTGTGTGTGTGTGTGTGTGTGTGTTTATAAAACCAACCTTGAGGAGAGCTTACAGTTGATTATACTGTACAGTGGTCAATATTTTATAACTAATATTTCAGTTCAAAAGTAACTGAGAATCATTAACAACATGTGGGATGGTTCTCCTCAAGCGTGTGAAAAATCATGGGCGTTTTGTTCGACTTTCCAGACTGCTGCAAAGGGACAGTGATACAGAAAGCACTCATTTTTAGAGTAAGATTACTTATTTATTGCCCCGTGGGCAATGTCCCTGCTACCAACTGCCAAATAAATATGTTTTGCACCTGGGAGTGGTTTGTGTTTTAAGGGCCTTGATTAAAAAAATATATATATATATATTCCAGTAGGCCTACTATCCCTTTAAATATATGCACGGCCCCTGAAATTATGTGGCAGAAAGGATCAAAATATGCAGCAAGGTTGACGCATTAAAGCATTTACAGTGCCAATCGCTACAACTCAAGTAAATGCAAGACCTATTGCATTGCAAATGCTTGTTGTTAATAGGAAAGGGGTGTGTGTAGTATCCTATGAATCCCTACTCACTTTCAGAATTATAGCTTCTACTAGTGTTGATCAGAAGTCTTTTGTTTAAAGAATTGTATGGATTTTTCTAAATACATCAGTACAAAAATAATAAATAAGAAAGATGCAGATGGTAGAAATTAAACCAGGGAATGTAGTGTATATATAATTACATATAGCTAATTGTGAATAACGGGATTGTGTTTCTCTGAGGGGTTCTGAATGACCTCAAATAGACAAGAGCAAAGCTCTTATTGTCTGTGATGTTACTCAGAACCCAGAGATGTAAAACGGTCCCGTTATTCACATTTTAGCCATCATTTTTTTTTTTTTTTTTTAACTAGCCTGTCTTACCCCCGCCCACCCACCCCTCATTTCATCTGCCCCTGACTCCTCCATACACGGGAGAAGGCAGGTGAGACTGGCAACCATCATTCCAATGCTGGTGTCTGGTCTCTGGAGCCCTGGCAAAGTAGTGGAACAAAAGGGAAGCGAGTGCCTCTGCTGTGTGACTTCACAACAGTGATTAATACCATGGGTGCCCTGGACGTAACCGTTACGTCTTCTGCAGCACTGCTCGGATGCCGAGGACGTAACAGTTACGTCCAGCACCCAGCCCACGGGGGGAGCTTGGGACACTTGGGCAAGGTTCGCTTCCCAGGTGGGCATTTTTTTTATTTATTTATTTATTTTTTACTGGAGGGGAGCGGCCCCTTAGGCAAGGGTCACTCGCCTGGGGGCTAAATTTACTTCAGGTCATTTTGGCCTATTTTTACTAGGTCAATCTGAAACCACTAAACACCAGGGACTTTTTTTTTTTTTTTTTTTTTTTTTGCTACAATTTCACACAAGGGTAGCGACCCTGGAGTGCAAATTTATTTTAGCCCATTTCTGCCCACCTTGGAGGCAGATCGGCCTATTTTTCTTAGGCCGATCTGCCCCCATTTGAATTAGGCCGATCTGCCCCCAAGGGGAGGGGAGAGGAAGGGGTAGAAACCACTAGGAACCAGGGAACTTTTTTTTTTTTTCTTTTCACAGATGAGGAACGACCTTTTAGGCAGGTGTCGCTCCCCTAGGGGGCAAATTTATTTAATGCCGATTGGCCTGTTTGTATTAGGCCAATCTGCCCCTGGGGTGGGGGGGGTCAGAAACCACTTAGGCACCAGGGATGGGGGCGGGGGGTTGTTTGTGGGGGCAACCCCTTGGGCAAGGGTCGCTCCCCATTAGGGCACAATACTGTTAGCCATTTCTGCCCCCCCCTCCCCCTTTGGGGGCAGATCGGCCTATTTTTGTAAGGCCCAGAAAGCCCAACGGACACCAGGGAAGAATTGTTTTTTTAAAAAAAGAGGGTGGGGGTATGGCCATACCCCCACCCCAAATAAATGGGGACAAAGTTATTCTGTCCACTGGTGGCCAGATGGGGCTATTACCCCCGATCCACTCTCCGGGGACACAGAAAGCCTACTAGATGCCAGGAAATAAAATAAAAAAATAGTGGGGTGGTGGCGAGGGCTGCACTTATTGGACTTTGGGACGCCGCAGTGTAGGAAAATCTACAAGACCTAGACACATCTGAAAACTAAACATCTGGGTGAGTCCAGGGTGGTGTAGTCACATGCTATCCTGCACTAATTTCTTACCTGAATGACCGCAACCCTCCTACTTTGCTAGAAATACAAATTTTTCCCACATGTTTGTGATGGAACCTTCCGGAATCTGCAGGAATCCACAAAATTCCTACCACCCAGCATTGTCGCATTTATACCGATTAAAAATTCTGCCCCACTTGTCAACCTAAAAATGTTTATTTTCAAACTGCCTTTTTGGACCCGCTTTGGTTCCCCCTCAGTTTCGACACATTTTTGGCTCTTCCCGGTCACAGGCACAGGCACTTGGACCACCTACACAAGTGAGGTATCATTTTTATCAGGAGACTGAGGGGAACTCTGAGGTAGGAAATGTGTGCCAATGCAGTGATCCCACGCAGAAATGTGGGGGGAAATGTTTTTTTTTTTTTTTTAATTTTAAAACTAAATTTGAGGTTTCCTGAGGATTCTGGGTAAGAAAAAACTGGGGGATCCACGCAAGTCACACCTTCCTGGACTCCCTCGGGTGTGTTGTTTTCAGAAATGTATGGGTTTGGTAGGTGTCCCTAGATGGCTGCTGAGGTCAGGACCAAAAACGCAGCCAGCCCCCTTGCCCCCCTCCCCCCCCCAACAAAAAATAGGTAGTTTTGTATTTGATAATTTTGATGTGTCCACGTAGTGTTTTGGGGCATTTCATGTTGCGGGCACTAGGCCTACCCACACAAGTGAGGTACCATTTTTATCAGGAGAGCTGGGGAACGCTGGGTAGAAGGAAGTTAGTGGCTCCCCTCAGATTCCAGATTTTTGCAGCACCGAATTGTGGGAGAGGTGTATTTTTTTTTGGGCCACATTTTGAGTTTTGCAAAGGATTCTTGGTAACAGAACCAGGCGAGAGCCCCACATGTCACCCCATTCTGAATTCCCCTAGGTGTCAAGTTTTCAAAAATGTATAGGCTTGCTAGGTTTTCCTAGGTGCCAGCTGAGCTAGAGGCCAAAATCCACAGCTAGGCACTTTGCAAAAAACAGGTCAGTTTTCTTTGGGAAAATGTGATGTGTCCGTGTTGTGTTTTGGGTAATTTCCTGTCGCGGGCACTAGGCCTACCCACATAAGTGAGGTACCATTTTTATCGGGAGACTTGGGAACAGCTTGAGCCTGTAACTATGGTTCAGGGCCATTAACAACTAGTAGAGCCTCCGGAAACAGGTTATAATGCTATATTCATGAGGCCTATCAATCTAAGGTCGCCTATAAAGCATCAAAGGATTCTCCCAGTATAAACATGATCACAGTCAGCCAATTGGATGCTCTTATTTATATTTCCTTGTTTGATTACACTTTGAATAACTTCAAAGACTACTCGAGCCATGTGAGCCTTCCGCCTGCACTATATGCATAAACATCTTTATTGATAGTAAATATATAATGTGAATTCTCACAACTGATTCCCTACCAAGCTGATATTTGAGGTCCACTCCAGTAAGTGTCATTTTCAACTTTTTAGTACTATTGGCATGGACACAGCTTGTGCCAACAAAATAGAAATAACTGATCAAATAGCTTCAAAGAAACCATTTTTCTTGCACACTTAAAGATGTAACAAAATCTCCCCCTTTCCACTTGAGTATCCTGATTTTTTTTTTTTTTCTATACAGAATCCTCTACAGCCTAGCTAACCTCAACATACCTTGGATCCACAATCCAACTAGAGTTATTATTAAGCGGCAGCAATTTAAATCCCCTTTTGTTCTAAATAAAATCCAGTTTGTTTCCTGGAAAGTGTCCCAAGATTAGACTTTATCTCCTGCTGTTCTTTTCTGCCAATTGCCATTACCTCCTTTAGACAGTGCGTGGTATGCTTGTCCCTGCTCCTCTAGTAAGACCGTTTATCTATGTTTGTTGGAGGTTTGACACCAGGTGAAGAGTGCCCTTCATGGGATGCTGGTTTTCCAGCACTTCGTTGATGCTAGCAGGAGGCAGGTTCAAAGGTGGCTGTTGAAGTTCATGGTAGCTGTGCACCAATTATTTTCATTTGTAAGGGCCACATGCACTTATCCATCTGAATCTTCTTCGTTTTAAACCAAATTTTAGCTGTATTTTGGCTAATTTCTTGGTCTCCTCCAGGGGAACCCACAACCTCTGGGTACCTCTAGAATTCCTAAGATGTTGGGGGAGGGTGGGAAAGGATGCAAATTTGGCGTGGGTAGCTTATGACGACAAAAGGTTATGTGGTCCTAAGCGCGAACTGCCCCAAATAGCCAGAAAAAGAGGCTCGGCATCTGAGGGGGAAAAGGCCTGGCAGCGAAGGGGTTAAACACTGGTGTGATCTTCTGTTGCAGAACTGCTCATGTTTCAAGTGAGTAAATGTCCCTTTAAATAATGACTGTGACCTGCAGTGTATTCCCTGCAGTGTATTACCTTAACAGTGATCCAACGTAGACTAGAGTAAACCTTCATATTTAAAACTATGAAGTTACAGCAAGGCCCAACATTGAAAGTTCTGGGCATCCACTCCTCTCAGAAGCTGCCAAATTATTCACAATCATCCAGAGCTTTTCCAACACATTGGGAGTTAATTTGCATAGTTGCTGCGGTTAAATGCGTCAAAGACCTAGTTATATTTTTGATATTTCCCAATTGAGGGTGGCCCTTTCATATTGATTGGTTGTAGTTTGAGAGTGATTGCTCAAGTGGTAGGCCACGCTGGTGGCCTCAGCCTTGAAGGTATTGCCTTGATTTCTGCTCACTCTCTCGGTTTCATTGTATATTTCGATCAAAATTCACTGGATTTTCGGTGGGAGAGGATACTGTATAGCAACCTGATGCTTCATTTACTTCTACTGTTTGTTTATCGTAGACTGGATAGAAGAGTTGTGAGTGGCAGTAAGTGTTACAGTGATTGCTTGGAAGTTAAGGTATCTCTGTTTCTGTTAGAGAATACCCTTGATAAGCACCCCTTTTCCCCTTTCTTCCTATCCAAACCCCAAAGCCAGTTTGGTCTGCATGTATGGACCATGGATTAAAAGAGTGTGGCAATCTTTTCAACATACTAAGTCAGTGGCGACAGAAAACTTAATGGCAGAGCGTCTTTGTAATATTGAACCTGTTGGTTCCTAAGGTCGCTTCATCTGCTTGCAAGAGCAGATAGCCACTTTTTTTATTTTTTTTTTATTTATTTTTTTATAGAGGCTCAGCCATGTCAACAGGGCTTTGCTGTAGAGACACTTAGGTGGTCATTATGAGTATGGCAATCTTTTATTAAGACCGCTGCGGTGGTGGCTGCCAAAAGACCGCAATGGCGGCAAAAACAAGAGCGCCGTATTACATGGCACAAAAGTAAAACCGTCAAAAACCGCCACAAATCTGACACCGCCAGGCTGAACGGCGGCGGGAGGGAGGTGGTCCCACCACCCACACCGCCATGCTGACAATATTCTGCCCTCCATATTACGTTACACAGATCAGCACGGCGGTCTCTGCACAGCGGTGAACTCTTGGTGGTTTGCACCGCCGTGCAACTACCCATTGGGTACTATTGCTGCCTATTGGGGACCGGGGCCCATGACGAATGATGCTGGCAGTGATAGTCTTGTGTGCGGCAGCCTTCACCACCTTCATCTGCCCCCTACCTCACATGTCTCCTGACGACCTCCACAATGTGGTCTGCTGTGGACTTCCTGACAGGTTTGTGGGACGACTGTAATATGGGTAGAGTGTTAGTGAGATGTGCATGCTTGGGGTGTGTGCATTTGTGTGTAGGCGTGTGTAGGCGTGTGTGTGTGTGTGTGTGTGTGTGTAGGGGTGGGGTTGCATGTGACAGGAATGCATTTTTCATATCCTGGGGTGCGTTACCGCCAGGGTTTTAGTGGCGTGGCGACTGCCGTGCAAACCCTGGTGGTGTGCAGCCTCATAATCTGGTTGGCGGCGTCATGCTTCCCGCCGGCCTGGAGAAGGCAGCCACAGCGGTCTGCCAGCACTGGCAGGACTGGTGGCGTTGTGGCTGTTTTTCGTAGGCCACGCTCATAATACGATGGTCTTCACCGCTGGGACAGCAGCGGTGAGACCGCTCCTCCACCGCAGCAGTCCTCGCACTGCCTAACTCGTAACGACCACCTTAAACTGTAAAGAGTGAATGTTTAACTGCCACAGCCTTCCTGCAACAGGTCGGGTCCAATGCAGCAATGTTACAACCGAATGAGCAGCCAAGTCCTGAAATACATAGCTACATTTTGCGATAAGTTGCAAGATTAAGGTGCAGTACTGGTGACTTACGCAGAATCTCCTGCCAGTGCTTTATATTCCTTTTTTGATCTTCGAAGGGTTGCACAGCTCTTTCCTACTGTTTACAGGCTGATAATCAGTCTTGCAGCCTATAGTTAGACGAGCGATCCAGAAGGAACCATGTACATGAGAAGAGTGTAGTCTAGTCATTATCAATCTACCTCAGCACCTTCTGGCTCGAGTAGTGATGGTTTAGTTTCTTTGCCATCATGTGCCCTTAGCAAAATGGGTAAATGTATGACTGTGGACGGTATGTACTGCAAACAGTGCAGAGCCAATGGTGAATAAGTAAGTCGCCTGCTGCTGAGAACATATTAACAATAAGCACTACCTTGACGGTTTCATTTCTACAACGAAATGCCTAATGCTATTCCAAGTCTTAACTAAACTTTAACTGTTTCTTCTGTGATTATGTACTCTGTAATCTTTCCAGGGCATTTTAAACCCACAGGTCTGAAGTTCTTGGGCTTAGACTTTGCACCCTTCATACATTGGACTTAATATCACTTTAATATCTTAAACGGAGGCTGTTTCAAACAAAAATTAGGCCCACATATGGGATGCTTGTCATTCTAGGTTGAGGTCTACCCGATGGCGTAGCTGGCTGATTGCAAAGGCATATTGGAAATATGCTGAAAGCTTACATAGGAGTGCATTTTGCCCATTGCTTACCATTGACTTTGTGATTTGTCACCCACATTTGCTTGTTTTTTTTTTTATTAACTGGCTTTCTATTTCAGCATGTCCAGTTTTTGTTTGCCCCAACCTCCCCCCCCATGGAGCATAGCCTTCGTACCATCTCTCTAATTGGCTCCTTCTATGCCTCCACCAGTGTCTGCTTATTGTGAACTATTTTTGTCTTTGTCGTGAAGCGCTCCATGAGAGTGCATGTATTTTCCAGCTGTCTCCCTTGTTTCATTCTCTTCCAACCTCCACCGCTCCAAGTTATGTCCTCTCCTAGCATGTTGTTGCCCATGCTCCACCTGGTTGTCTGTTGCCTGACCCCGCCTTTGTGTTTTCATTCTCTGCCCACTTTCCACCCTTATGATTCTATCCTGTGCACCACCTTCATCTCTCTCACCAGTGTGCTGTGCCGCACACCTAAAGTTTCTACCTCCCCATTCACTCTCCTGCTGTTGCATTTTCAGTGCTCCCCTTCCTCCATTGCTGATGTTGCTTTTTCACCCACTCACCCATCCTCCCTCAGTTCCTTCCATTACAGTTTTCCCACCCGCCTTTCCTCCATTGCCATTGTTGCTAAGTCTGCCCACCCTCCTTCCGTTGCTCTTGTTGCTTTATCCCCACCCAACTTGCCTCTGTTGCTTTTTCCCTGCCTAACTTGCTGCTGTTGCTTTTTTCCTGCCCAGACTGCCTCCATTCCTGCTGTTGCTTTTTCCCCGTCGAAACTCCCTCCACTGCCACCCTCACTTTCTCCCCCATCCACCCTTCATCCATTGTCAGCATTGCTTTCTAAAAAAGTGAGACCTATTGGCATTGTCAGTGGATGTTCTTTTTAATGCTTTCTACATTTACTTGATATTTACTATTCTCTGTGTTTTATAATCATCTTTCAATTTATGTGGGTGTTTGTCTCTTGCAGCCAAGATCTGTACTCCGCATCCCATCCTCTGCTACCTAGGCTTTCGATAACAGAATGCGGTGGGGATCCGGGAGGATCATTATGTATGGGTAGTTCCTGCCCTTCCACCCCTTATCTCACCCTTAGCTCCCTAACGCCCTTAGCCTCCTTCCCAAGACCCAGGGTTGGAGCAAGAGGTGAGATATACTGAAAGTAGAAGTAAACCCTCAGGATCTGCTTCTACTTTCTGTCCCTGGCAGCTGTCTGCAACCTCTGAGCCAGGGTCTGCAGTATCAAAGCCAGAGGTGGGAAAGGGGAAGCAAGGGGAAGCGTAAGGCACTTCAAGCAACCCATAATGCATGTCCAAGTATGTGCACCTGACCCACCTCCACGCCCACAGTTGTTTCACTATATCATAGCATTATACATTTTGTATTCCCTCCGTTTTCTATAGCTGAGCTACAAGCAGTCGAACCGAGGATGTGTCGAACCGAGGATGTGTCGGTACAATGTGTGGATTGTCAGAGTGCGATTATGTTTCCAGTCTGAGATGGTCCTGCTTGGGAACACAGATCAGTGTGAGAGTATTTTGAGTTCTATGGAAGGGCTTAAACAGAAATCCTCCGAATTGCTTTACATTCTGTTTTGATATTGCTTGACCCCCCCCCCCTCCCCCCACCCCCCCCCCCCCCCATAGACTGTTGCTTTCTGCAGCCTGTCCCAAGCTCAGTGTTGGGCAACTTTTGATGTTGTGCTTCACACGCATAGTTGTAGAAGGTGCGATGCCTTGGAATCAACTGCCGGTTTTGCTTTGTGCTATCAAGTTTTAATGGTTTTAGGGAGAATTAAAAAATAAAATACCGTTTTGGTCAAGAATAATCAGGAATTGCAGTAATGTTTTTTCGTTTAGATTTTCTAATAACTGTACAAATCTACTTGCTTAAGGGACTTTGTGCTCTCTTCGAGAATCTTCTGGACGGCCAAATTGACGCAGCAAACTATCAGGTTCACTAAAATGTTGTTTTCTCATCATTCTTTAATTCTGTAAAGCTGTCCCTCCGTCAGTTTTCTCTAAACCCACTTTTCTTATTTTTATTTTCATTTCCTTTACAGCTGCAAAACGCAGAGTCCGGAGCATGGCGCCGCCCACGGCGGATCCACATCAGCTGTTCGATGACACAAGTTCCAGTTTTGTAAGTCAGGGTGGCACGCCTGGGCCCAGCCACTCCGGGCAGTCCATCTTCTCAGATCCCATGTCCAACCTTGCCTTGGCATATGGCAGCAGCCTCGCCGTCCAGGGCAAGGAAATGATGGACCAAAACGTAAGTTTAACTTCCTATCCTTTAGTACATTTTGTAATTCACTATTTCTGTTTGGCTTTTGCATGAAAGGCTCTTTCTTTGAGGGTGCTTACTTGTGGCTGTTTGTCCTTAATGAAAAGTTCGGAGAGCTGTGTCTCTTCCTTGCTATATCTGTGGGTAACATTAGAGACAGAATTGCAGTGCAGTGCCTTGTGCAAAGATGTTTGAGTTTAGCTGTTGGGAAAGTGGGTAATGCCACTTGATTTAAACTCCCACCCAAGAAAATGTTACCTTTTGGAGCATCAGATCAAGCCATGGGTCTCAAAGGATGTGATGAGTGTGCCAAAAACAAAATGAGAATTAACCCCATATTCATGTTCGGTGGTGTTTGATAATCAGTCAGTGTGTTATCAAATTTCAGTCCAAATGATGAGATGAAGTTCTCATACTAGTGTCCTAGAGTACTGCCTGGTTGTATCTCGAGCGTCGATGATTTGAGACTTTCTAAGCTACACCCTTGTCACATGCCCAGTTTTCGTCCCTGCCAAGATTGGTGTATGTTTGCACTAAAACTGGATCTCCGTGCCAAGCCTAGTGTGTAAGCAACATTTTTATAAACTACTTCCCTGCTTTGTGCGAAGTGGTTTCTTCATAATTTATTCTAAAATGTCGGGCACATGTCTGGGCGTGTCCCCTCCTTATGCAGTTTTTTGCAGGTCACATAGTGTGTTTACATTCAGTTAGGCTTTCAACTCTAGCTGGAAAATTGCATTTCCATTTTTATGAGTCACCAACTCCTCCTGGAACTGGATGTCCACTTTGTAGACTTGTTTACCAAAATAATGCGAGTGGCGGCTTGTGGCCACATCTGTAGATCTGAAAATGTTCCCTTATTTCTCTGCTTGGCTTCTCCCTCTCATTCGTGCTCCAGATCGATCGGTTTATCCCAGTGAGCAAGCTGAAATACTACTTTGCTGTGGATACTGTCTACGTGGGAAAGAAGCTGGGGCTGCTTGTGTTTCCCTACATGCATCAGGTAAAGTTCCACTATGTGTTGGTCATGCAAAACCACTAGGAATAAGAATACTGAAATCTGACGGACTTACTGTCCCATTGTGACCTTCTCTGGTCTACCCGATTAATGGTGTGGAGATGTACAATGTAATAGACTTGCAGATGCCTGGGACTGTGCCTATATGGTCTTAGTGCATGAACAATGGGAACTGCACCCTACTGCAAGCATGAAATCCGAAGGCCACAATGACTTGTAAAGTGGCTCACCTATGTTTAGTGCTTTAGAATTCTGGTTGATGTTCCTTATCTTTCCTCCTTCGTTTCAACTATTCTGCCTGAGTATTATCATAAAGCAAACTGCAGCGTGACTTTCCCTCGTCATAGTAAGGCTCTGTACTCTAGCCAGCGTCGCTAGAATTATTCGGTTGTGCCAGACCAAATTTCACCATCGGATGACTGTTATGTGGCAAATGAAAATTTGATTATGCGACATTAAGTGGCCCATTCTTTGGCAGTATTACATCATTAGTATATAATTTTCACCCGTTAATACTGTCTGGGCAAAGGCTTCAACTTAGTAATACCAGTTCAAGACTTCAGTAATTGAAACGTCATCCTTTACCCTTTGCAAGAGGTATACTACTGCATGGCATCCCTTGTGGTACTTTCTTTCAGTAATGTTTTTTTTTAAATCTGCGTATCCTGCTGCAAAGAGTAGATATTGTGGTCAATCCATAATTGTGCAGAAAACTCTGCAGGTGAAAAACTGCCAACTCCTGCTGGTCCCAGCTAAAGCCAGATGTGTCTCTAGCACACAGAGCACTGTTTGGCTGTTTTGCAAGGCATTACTTGCGAAAGTCACAGTGTAAAGTCCACTATTTAAGAGTGAACTTTAGCAGAGGAACACATTTGTAATGTTTATGGATCGTTAAATTACTGAAGACTTCATAAAACCACACTACACTGTCTCCAAGACTGATATATCCTTCCCATGGTGAGGGCTTCTGCACTGGGAAAAGGCAAATCTTTCATCAGGTCTGCGCTCTCCTTGATCTTGGCAGGTTCTAACTAAAAACAATTTTCTTTCCTAAATGATATTCTTATTTCTCAGTCATGTACCAAGAGAAACTTGGCCCAGTGATTCCTTGTGACAGAAAAGTGTTCCCTACGTGTGATGACTAGCTGCTTTTGTGTCTGCATGTGCCACAATCTCTGCACATGGGAAGTACTCGTATCTGGATTGTCTCTGATATGGCTCCTTTTTGTTTTCATGTGATTATAATTTGTGGTTAGTCTTTGTCTTCTGCTGAAAGGTAGAGTCTCTGGTTGTTATATGTGCCTCGGGCTTTGTTGTTGAAATACCTTTATCTTCTTTTGACAGGACTGGGAAGTGCAATACCAGCAGGACACGCCCGTGGCTCCACGGTTTGATGTAAACGCCCCCGACCTCTATATTCCAGGTACTTTTCCCTCAGACATGCCAGTGTTATGCTCACACGAACAGACTCTAAAGTGTTCCTTGTTTTTTTATATTTAATTATTTTTATTATAAAACAACAAATAAAGAATAATCACATTCGGATCCATAAAACAAATTAACTTCTGTATTTTCTTAAGTGTGGGGAAGGGAACAAATCTGCTAAGGAGCCCAATAGAAGCAGGCTGGAAAGCATAACCGAGCCATGCGCCAAAATTTCCATGTGTTTTTTTTTTTTTTTTAATTATTATTATTATTATTTTCAAAAACCAAATTAAAAAGCAGCATTTTGTTTTTGGGAAATAAATAAAGCAAAACTCCCTCACCATTGGAGATTTCTCCCATGGTGTGGGGTCCTTTTTACAGTTTTCACTGCCCCTCACCACCAGGTTTTACCTGGCAGTGATGGACAGTCAACACTTGCCATGGGTTTGCCCACTCTAAATAGGGCTTGTTAACAAATGGCAAATCCTCTGATGGCCCTTACTCCGTCAGGCTGTCTAAGGTGTATATCTGTACCGGGGACCGAGTAGTCTCTGCCATCAACATACTGAAGGTCCACCTAACTCTAAATGAGATGGGCAGCACTTCTTTTTGCCGGAATGGGTTCTTTGTTGCCTTCGCCATCCGGTAGCCTGATAGTCAACACCTGAAGTTCCTGAACCAAAAAAGCACATGGCCTCAATCAACGAACTTCAGTGTAAATATAGAATCCAATACAATATGATGCCATGAATGGTGCATGCAATATTACACGCCCAACCAAAAAAAACCTTATTATTTACCTAGTGGCACTTTCTGCAGAAGGATCATTCTTTCACATGCAACTCAACAACTACTTAAGCATATGTTTCCCAATGCAATTTGTTTGCTTCCTCTTTTTTGTAAAATAATTTTTGCATTCTAAACTCCCTTTCTATCTTCACTTACTTCTTTGAATCTTCCTTCTGCAGATTATCTTTTGTCTAGTGTCAGAGGTCCCAGAACTAGGCTTAGAATTGTGTTTTTTTTTGTTTGTTTTTTTTGGCCCATCTTGTTTAAGATTTCTTCCTGTCCTGCCTACAGTAGCCATAGAATAGTTTGAAAGTATTTTTAATCGCTTTAGGCAGTTGTATGGTTAAGTTATTCATGTGACTCCATAGGCTCAACACCCTCCACCACACAGATGCAGTGACCTTAAGGTCACAAGTTAAAAGTAGGCACAAAGCAACCTTCCATCCTTCTGAGGTAGATATATTAAATACCAAAAGTTGGGTAATAGTAACATCCTATTTACTGTGTTTAAGGATGCCAGATGTGGGGTATCTAGAACCATGTACAAAACATAATATTAATGTTAATGTCATTGGTATACCTTTTGGCACCAACCGGTGTAGCATTTCTCCCTTTAGGCAGAACTTTTAAGAAACAGGTTTATTTGTGTAATTTCTTTATGGCCATCGGCCATCTGGCATAATGGAGGCGCTCTCTGCCACTCTACTCCATTGCACTATACTCACATTGCTCAGATCAGGGTTCTGCAACCTTTTTGTGAAACATTCCCGGACCTACTAATAATATCAAAGCTGTAATAGTGACCACATCAGACACAATGCGCCTGTATGCAAGGTTACCAGCAGGGATCACCTCAGTGCATCAGCATGGTTGCAAGCAGTAATGTAAAAAATGTTTTGTCAATGTTGAATGCCTCTGCGGGGGGGTTACACATAACAACCATTGCTGCAGTGCCCCAGACACAATAATATTTCTAATAATATCTCCTTCTAGAGATGCTTGATTAATACTTCAAATATCAGCTTTAATTATGTTTTGAAAAAGGCAACCATTTTTCCTCAAATATTCAGCTTATGAGTTCTAAAAATACACACACTTTTCTCACAAATACACACGTTTCAATGTTTGTTTACATATATTAATCTAACCAGGCTAAAACGTCTAATTTAATAGGCTGAGCAGCTACAAGTAGCGGGGGAGCGACCAGTAGCAGCTCACAAGCCGCTCTGAGAAGCCTGGCTTAGACACAGATTATTGCCAACAGCACAACAAAGCTGTGCCATATTGTAAGATTCTACTTTAACTACCTTTTTGGCAACTAGGCTTCTCGTTTTGCGGACAACCACTCCTTAAACACACATTTTTTACTGTCTTGCTGAGCTAGGCGTATCAAAAGTATTTCTGGGCTGAACCCTTGTTTTGACCATTTAAATACCTGTCTATTAGCACAATTATTTGATTGTTTTCTACTGTATTATCAATTTATGTGCCATGCATCACACAATTAAACTTTGACATACTGCACTAACCTATACAACAATGCTGAATGCTCCATTGTTCCTTTGCAGCATGTCAATAATTTAAATGGCTTACATTAATGAAGAATGGGCATGTTGTGTCTCTACCACTGGCAAGTCTTGTTTTGTGATGTGATCTTTCTTTTTTTGTTTCATTTCAGTGATGGCTTTTATTACGTATGTTCTTGTGGCTGGTCTTGCACTGGGGACACAGAACAGGTGAGATTCATGAGAGTTTCCAAAGTGGGCTGGCAGTGTCTCATTGAGAGGGAAAGCAAATGTATTCATGTATACAGTGTCTCCTGAAGTCGCTTATGGCACAAATGTGATGCTTTATTAATAAAAAAGTGGTTGCAATAATATAATGATGGATGAATATAGTATGGCCCGGTCAATTTCTGTTTCTAAATATTACTGATTGTTTGAATGTTTTATGTAAGTTCGACAGAATCGACCATTGTCTTTACTAGTTTCCGGCACATAAATAAGTGAACTAGACTGTGTAACGTCTGGATGTCTTCAGCTGCAAACAGGAGCACCTTCCCAAGTCTGAAACATAAAATTTTAGGCTAATGGGTAGCACCAGTAAAGACCTATCCATTCCTTACCACCATAATAATAATAATAATATTATGTATCTTTTGAAAGTTAGTGTTTGCTTTAGAGTTTCTACAGGCTAGTTTGTCTCTTAGTTGGCTTATCATCCTCTCCAGGCTGCAGTAGCTGGTTTATGGAACTGCTGAAAAGGCTACTTGGGCATCTCCCTGCACGTGCTTGTTGGTGATACTTAGGAGAATATTTGCTTTCTATAGCTGCCTTGAGTGCATCACCAACAATGATTGAGCATTTTCTCAGATTCAATCAAATGAAGTCTGACTTCTTTTCGCTGTCTCTCGGAGACAAAAGTACCTGAACAAGCAGAATAAAATACTTTGCACCCAATTCTGGATTGGGGTCCCATTGCTCGCTCTGCCTTCATCAACAAATGTGCCTGTGCACACCCTTTACTCAGGCTTGGGAGTCATTCACCACATCACTGCTATTGTATCATCTGCAGTCTACCAAATGTATGTCCTAGGTTGCTGTTGGTATCAAGGGAGGATTTAAGTACAGAGGTAGAAAAATTAGGCTGGTGAAAGGTGGACTCCAGAAACACCTTAGTTGCTTTGTTTCCTAAGCATATCCTTACACTCCTAAAAACTATTATCCAATCTGCAGGCAGACTAATCTGTAGGGCTAGAGTGATCAAGCACCCTTCGTTTGAGAGCACTTTTCTGCCGACGGAAACCAGTCATTAAGTTAAAACCACCTGCTTGCTGTGGCTCCTAACAATTCTCTGTAGCTTTTGACAGGTTATCTAAATATTTGATGATAGATTGTTAAACTGAAGAAGTTGTGTTTTAAAGAGGTAGTATATTTCTGTGTATTTTATTTTGAAAGTTATCTACAAAATATTTTAATGCACTTGTCAATGTTGGAGGCTCCAAGACCTTAGGGTTACGTTTGCACCAGTTGTGTGATTTGCTGGAATTGCACTTTTTCTTTGTTCGTGACTTTGTCAGTATGTTGCAGTCCATCCCAAGCATATAAGGTCCACAGATTCATTGTATTAAAAAAGGGGTCAATTGTGTTTTCATGGATCAATTTGAATAAACAACCACGCTTTTTATTCTGTACATTAGGAATTTCTTCATGGCATTTAGATCATATTTCCATTGAAGATGTTACATGAAGCACTTCTAATAAAGCTTTCTGAACGCCATTGATTACTCAACATGTGACACCTATTTGCAATAAAAAAAAAAACAGACAGCAATGTGATGAAAGGAATGGTTGAATTAATCTCAGCCACGGGCGATCATTTTGGCTGCATTCCAGTTTGTTTTTCATCCATTATGCCACTCTAGAGAGAGATCATCAAAAATATACAAATTAATCTTGGTCCCTTTCCAACAGAAAACAGCCCAGTCCAGATTGCTAAGCCATGTTTTCCCCAAGCACCCACCACCCGGATGGGAATGCAAATTACGTCAGACCTGTTTAGCTTACTTAGTAGAGCTGAGCTTGAGTCCTGTGGCACAGTGAGCACATGACTTGTATCTGGGGAATTTTTGGTGCCCACAGCACATCTTCTAGCAAAAGCTACAAGAAACCATGAAGCACATATTTTTCAGATGGTTTTTCCAGCTCATCAAATTGGGCTTGGTGTTCCAGCAACTAGAAAGTTTGAATGCACCTGTAGTAATTGTCCAGAGCGATATTCCAACCCCAGGACACTGCCCTGTTCAAATTGTAACAAAGGCATAAATGTGTTCCTGATGGTGTATGGTTTGTCAACTGCATTTTTAAAACCTATTCCAAGAGGCTATTTCTAGAGTTGGTGAATCTGCTTTATTTGTTGTTCTCATTGTGTTGGTGAGAGATGGGCCTGTTCGAAATTATTTTTAAAAAGCCACTGCCTCTACATGAAATGAGTCTCGGTGTAGGGGTACTTTTGATACATTGATGCTTCTTCTGTTTAGGTGGTGGGGGATTGGCATGAAGCTTGTATTTGGTGCCATAGTCCTATAATGTATTGAAACCAAGTGCTGTTGGTCATGCCATGACTTACTGCAGCATGTAAATGTGCAGTTCAGTGGTTCTTCATTCATGGTTATGGAAAGCACTGCGGTATTAACTGAGGAATTGAGTTGTTTTCTTGAAAACGTGCGTATGTTCATTAGCTGTACTTCCATCTTGCTTACCTTGAGATAACTACAGAAGGACTAACCCTACCACTGTCCTGTGCCCTTGTAATTCCAATATTCTTTTTCTCTTGAGTGTTTAGGTTTTCACCGGAGATTCTCGGGGTGCAGGCCAGTTCAGCTTTTGCCTGGCTCATCGTGGAGGTGTTGGCTATTTTACTTGCACTGTATTTGGTGACTGTGAACACAGACCTGACCATGGTGGACCTTTTTGCGTTCTCTGGGTACAAGTATGTTGGGTAAGTGGAACTTCTTTCACAGTATTATTAGTAAGTTTGTATGTGCCCTTGTAGAATCCAGTACATCTTTGCAGGATTCCTTAGTACACAAGTCCTTTTATCCCAAATTGTTTTCCGACGCGGTCTAGCTGACAACTGATGGTTGCACACTGCCTAGATTTAGAAGTAGACATTCACCCTCATTATGACTTTGGCGGTCAAAACAGTTGACTACCGAAGTCCCGCCGGCCAGGAGACCGCCATAATATGACTCCTGGCAGCTCTCTGCCATAAATTGGGCGGAGAGCTGCCAGCAGCCATACTGGTGGTCTGTGGTCTAGTGGAGGTTGCTCCGCTGGCATGACATCACAACACCGCCTGCCATATTACAACTTTGTAATCGGCGTGGCGGTGTTGTGGTGACAGGGCGGTGCTGGCGGAGCAGGCCACATGGACCCCATTCCTCCTGGACAACCACCGCGAGCAGGTAAGGTGATCGTCCCACAGGGGAGGGGGCTGGGGGGGGGCTGTTGAGTGTTGTGTGTGTGAATGGGGGTGTGAGTGTGTGTGTCAGTGGAGGGGAGGGTATTTGTGTGTGCGCATGTATCTGTGTGAATGCGTGTCGGTGGGGGGGTGTCATGGACACGTGTGAATGTGTGCGCATGGATGTGTGAGTGTGTGGATGGGGGGGTATGCATGAGGTACGGGGGCAGGGAAGGGTGGTGTCTACCAGATTTAAGGGGTGGGCCGTGACTTTCGGGGGTGGAGGAGTCTCATACTGGCGATATTAATGTTAATTCTGTTGCCAGTATCCTTTCCATCAGGGATTTCCTGGCTGGGTGGAAAGGGGACTTATAACACCGTCAGCAGTCTCACTGCCCTGGCAGTACAGGCGGTGAACTGGCTGCTTTGGAGCCCATTCACCGCCGTGATCATAATTTGCCGTTCCTGCACCGCCACACTGTCAGCGGTGTTGCCGGCGTGGCGGAGCAGGACTGGCAAGCTCATAATGACCACCATTGTGTCCCGGGATTATTACTTTATTGTATGGTGGAGTTTGGATTTTAGAGTGATCTTCTTTTTTTTTTTTTTTTTTTTTTTTTTTTTAAGTATACTCAAAACTGAGATTTGTTTAGATTAAAAAGGCTGACCACCAGTATTCAGAGAGGATGAAATTGGCAAGCGATAATGAGCCCACAACTAGGCAGTGGCATTCTGTGGTCATAGTACACCACTACTCCCCTTAGGAGAGTAGCCCACAGGTGACTGCTACAGGCACCGAAAATGGAAGAAAAACATCTAATAGAAAAATCTAATACTAAAATATATTGCATCGACGGACTGGTATTTCACAGCATCTAGTGCTTAATTATAATGTGTAATAACCTCTTTCTTGGCAGGATGATTGTAGGGGTTTTATCAGGGTTGCTCTTTGGACGGACAGGATACTACCTCATGCTGAGTTGGTGCTGCATCGCCAATGTTGTTTTTATGGTAAGATATGCTCAACTCCAGTGTCTGAGCTCTTAAGTGTTTTATTTCCATAGTATGAAGTGATGTATTAACAGTCTTCAAGTGTGGTTTGGGCAGGGTTAGGAAGATTAAAAGAGAAACTGAGGAAAATAGTTGTTAATGTTTTGATAATAGTCTCCACATGGGTGTTTTTTTTTTTTTCGTTTTTTTTTTTCATGCAACCACAATTTTAATTTACTGCTTTGCAAGTGCAATGTTCACTATCATTTATAAAATATGTATACACACTGAAAAAAAACATAGCTAATGTGCAGGCATGGTTATAAAACAAGACCTCCACCCCTGAAATTTGGCAGTTATGGTTGGGTAACTGGAACCCAACACTCCTCCATCCCCCCCCACCCCCCTTTATGAT
Organism: Pleurodeles waltl; assembly: GCF_031143425.1. Taxonomy (NCBI): domain Eukaryota; kingdom Metazoa; phylum Chordata; class Amphibia; order Caudata; family Salamandridae; genus Pleurodeles; species Pleurodeles waltl. The sequence goes on along the minus strand of NC_090448.1, from coordinate 414,336,473 downwards.
TTGAAGGAATTTAAAATTAAAATTGATGACATAATCTCTGAAAGTGTTTGACATTAGTCTGTGAGGCTTAAAGAAATAACAAAACAAAAATAAGGGAGGAGGGGCTTATAGTTGTTTGCAGCAGTGGTTAATTGGGGAGGGATGGTGTAGGACATGGCCTGGTGCCAGAGCCTGTAGCCAATCCGTGCTTGGCATTGCCAGGCCTTCTGCTCAGCCTGCTATAAGATGCCAACCCCGCAGGTCAAGTTGAAGCAGGGCCTGTCACACTGTGGCATATTTGCTTCTGTGGTCGCAAGTGGCAAACCACTGCAGTCCATAGCTTTTGACAGTGCTCAGAGTGGGTTGGCTGCAGGACCTACACCCAACCCACTTCCAGGTCCTAACCCACTGCAATCACACAACCCTAAATGCTAACAGCAGAAGCCCATGCATATTAGTGGTTGTCCAACTGCAGCGGTAGTACACCATACTAATTCTAAAAAATGAAGATTTACAAATCCCCAGCATAGGATTTGCGAATCCCATGATAAAAAAAAAAAAAAAAAAAAAAAAAAAAAGTAATTTTTACTCCTTGGGAGAGCTGTGTTGGGGCAGGCTCACCCGGCGTCCTTATTACAATTTTGGGAAAACTAAAAAGTCAAAAAGGGCATGAGTCATGGCAATCAGAACGCAGCAGATGTGGGAACCTGCAGCAGGTTTTGTGAATCCTAAATCCACAGCTGAATTTCAATGGATGACAGCTGAATAAGCTTCCCTTTCCCATACTGAATCCTCCATGAACTAATGGTCCAGACATGTCTAAAATTTAATGTCTTCATGCCAAGACCAAGTACACTTTTTAAATGCTAATGTCTCAAATTGCAGAACGGATTTACACCAAACTAAGCTAAACACTTAGTTGAGCAATGTTTTTCTGTAACACCAAGTTTCCGTAATTCTGTTCAGCCATTGTTTTTGTATTGAGGAGCAAAGAATCCTGTGGGAATTAAAATAGGGACTGTCACTTCTGCAACCCTACATTTTTGGCCTCCACTTAATGGAGCCTCATGAAACTTGCTATAAAGAGCCCAAACCAATTGTACTTTTTTTATTGGAAAACGTTTTTGGGACGGTGACAGTTATTGGCAAAAGTAAACTACTAATAATCAGGCGGGTGCTATCAACACACTTTTTTTTTTTTTTTTTTTGGTGTAAATATGTGTTTATATATATATATGTGTGTGTGTATGTATGTGTGTGTGTGTATGTATATATATATATATAGTTATCCTTGAACCTAAAAGAATGTGTTCCAGTCCTACTACTATATCTAGATGGATAATGAGTTCTGCGGCTCATACAATTGCTCATTTAATGGGTTCCTAACCTTGTTTTTTATCAATGATGATGCATTGTCCAACAAGGATCCATCCTCTCACATAGATCACCCAGTAATACGAACCAAGAGAAACAATGTGTGCAAGCAACTCTCTAGACAAGGAGATCTAGTAAATCTCCTGCCTAAACTGGGCTTCAGCCCTGTTGTTTGATCAGGAACGTACTGACCACAGAAAATGATTGCCGAAAGTGTTGCTCAATACTCACAATTCGGGCTCTCTTTGAGAACCAAATCTATCACTTGTGCAACTGTAGTGGACATGTTGGAATCTGAATGAACCCAACGTATTGTTATGATTGGCTTATAATGCAGATCAATAAATATAGAGATGTTTTTATCTACTTGGTGAGTTTTAGTAATGAAGGCTGTGCAGTCTGTTTCTTGTCCACCATCATTTTATGCCTTAGTGTTGATAGTGTTATGAAACAAATTGGTATACAAGTTGGAAATCAAAGACTTGCATGGTGGAATAATGTGTTATGATCAAAAGAAGCTTAAATATAAGTCGCACAAAGACCTTTCAGCTCTCCTGTGCTTTTTGCTAAAGTCATTTCATTAAGACAAATGGTTCAGCATAACAAAGTTCATGTCCTTTTGGTGACTCATTTCTGAAAAGCGGAGTAAGGGTCCTAGCCGAGAGCTTGTTCATTCACATCTGGACATAATACTAGATGTATAACCTCAGCAGTTGAATGATCTTTAATTTTATTAAGGGAAATGGAAAGTTGCTCTGGTCATCAGAATGATTATGTAACTCTAGTACATTAATATCCCCTACAGGCAGAGTAACAAACAATTATTGTGTGACTAAGCACATAATATCTACTTAAGTCTGCAGGAGTGTCTGATGTAGAACTGTCTGCCTCTTTTCTTATGTGCCATGTCAACAAGAAGGTTTGGAAAGAGCTGCTACAAGCATATGAAATGGTACAATGGGTGGCTTGAAGGAGCACTAGATTCTTCACTTGAGTGAGGATGTTTCTCATCTGAGAATGAATTAAATTGTAGCTCCAGGTTGGATGTCTTAGGTCTAAAAACCAGGTTTGGCACAGTGTAGGTCAGAAAGACTCCATCTACTGTGAAGTTTAGACGAAGAGAAGTTGATCGATTAATTGGCTTTTTCCATTGAGGCTATGTTAGTCATCTGATTACTTGCAATGATTATCTCTACAAATAAAGCCATGCTAATGCAACTGGAGAGGGAGAGGGAGAGGGGGAGAGAGAGAGAGAGAGGAAAAAAAAAACACATGGTGAAGAAGTGTCGGTGAATCCCAGCATTTAATGTCTGATCCCTTTATCAATTTCAAACAAGCAAACCTTTCCATCTTTTCACAGTAGCATATCCATTGAGATAAAGTACACGGGGCTTTTAAACCATTTTTCCAACTGTTTTGCAATCATATCTCGTCCTTTTTTTTTCTTTTTGTGCGCACTTTTTGGGTGGTCATTTGGGTACCATTCTTTTTGGCTTTTGCTTATATTTTAAAAAATAAGTCTGTTTGAATACACCAATTGAAAAGGCATACCATTTTCATATATTTAATTGCTTGACCTGGAGGCTTTCTCCCAGGTTCTCTTCCTAAACGGGAATTTGGTTGCCTTCGATGGAATACTCGTGTTTCAGTTTCAACTCTTGTGCTTTTATATGTTGTGTTCCTGCTTCTCTCAAATATTTACATAAAAAAAATTCTGGTTCTCGTACCTAGTCCATTGTGAATGTTCCCAACAGACCTGCTTTGTACTGCATCACGTGATCTTCTTTAGACTCACACATTGGCTAGAGTGAACTCGCAACGTGTTGTCCTCCACCAGTAGAAGATGAGCTTCATTTTTCAGCCTCTTGTGATAAAGGGCTTGATTTAGAGTTTGGTGGGCGGGTTACTCCGTCACAAACATGACCGGATATCCTGTCCGCCATATTACGATTTCCGTAGGATATTATACGGCAGGTAGGACATCTGAAACGGTTGTGACCGAGTAACCCCATCTGCCAAACTCTAAATCGGGCCTAGAGTCCTATTTTGGTTGCTTATTTTGAGTAGATTTGTTTTAAAGCAGTTAGCTTGGCAGCCTGGGCCACAAACAATGGTGTAATGCAAACTGCTTATTGTAGGAATCTGGCCAAATATATGACCACCTACTGCTTTGATATAGACACCAGCAGAGCACAAAAGTTGTGCTACGGTTTAATGTGTGTTCTAGTTCTTCCCTTCACTTTCTAAAAAGTGAAACTTGAATATGTTGTATAGTTCATTGAGGTTCGCTGTTAAACGCAGAGGAATAGTTCTCTCAAGAAATTTGTGTCGTTATTATATTTGATTTTGCTTTCCTGCTGTCCTTTTACAGATAAGGACATTACGTCTGAAGATACTGTCCGAAGGTGCAGCAGAGGGCGTGGTAGTGCGTGGGACCAGGAACCAACTCAGGATGTATCTCACAATGGCTATTGCTGCTGCACAACCCATATTCATGTTTTGGCTAACCTTTCACCTAGTGAGGTGATAGTGACCTTTGCGGAGGTCACATGTGCTGGGTTTAACCACTTCTTACGCCAGGAACTTGGAATGACCAGAAAGAAGCAGCAGTTCGGTTACACTACGGCCGCAGAGCCTGGAGGCTGTACTTTGCTTTTATTGTTTGGTTTCCCCATTTGTGGGTATTTCGTCGGACTTAAGAACATTCCCATTTAGCTAATTTGGGAAGCTCACTTTTCCATACTATGAACATCGGAAGGATTTTCATCTTTTTGGGAAAGGAATGTACCTCAACTGCCTACAGATTTTTTTTTTTTTTTCGTTTTGTTCTGGCAGCAGTCACTCCGTTAAACGTTTTTTTTTAAATAAAGAAATAAAACAAACATTTGAATACATGCCTACTGACAGTATTACTTTGTTTTTAAAAACCTGTTCCCAGTTATGGCCCTATGCATTTCACTTGCTTTCAGCAATTCATCATTCCAGAGACTTGTGTTAGTCAAACTAGCAACAGAACAATATACTTAAACCACAGGATACCCATAACAGTCATAGATTGGTAAAAGCAGATTGCACTTTGCATACAGCCTTCCTGCTCTCCTCAAATTTGCTGGATTCCGTTTTTGCAAATCGAGATATCGTCCACTTTGCTCTAGAACCTACAGAAAGTCCCCTCCTACATTTTCTTTTTCGGTCTGACGTTTGTAATGGTGGAGTGTCATCTTGGTTTAGAGGCGATTGGTAGGTTATATATATATATATATATATATATATATATATATATATATATATATATATATATATAATTATTTTTTTTTTCCTTCCCCATCTTCATGGACCAGTCCCTTCCCTTTCTCCACGTGTGAACATCTGCACATTTCATATCTCTTTGTACCTTGGCGCCGATAGAATAAAACATTCATTTGTATTTCTGGAGGTCAGTCTATCATTTTGATGTCTAGTAAGACTATGGGTCAGAGGTATCCGGATGCGTAGTGTGGCTGATTGTTTCTCCATGTATTGTCATCCAAAATGTGCGGGCCTGTTAATTTTAGAGATATTGTATATAAATGTACCTCTAAGAAGTGAATTATTATTTGGGGTGGATGGTCGTCCACCACAAGTAATAAAAGCACTAACCAGTTGGGTGCAGCCAAATAAAGGTTTCACTAATTTAAACCTGAGCCTGACCTATGGTAGCTATAGCAGAGAGCAGACAGGCTTGACTTCGAGAATATTTGTAAAACATTTATTGTTTGAATATTTTTTTAAATTATTATTAACTTGCAGTACACATATCGTCTACAACGTACATGTTGGTGAGGGACAGTAGGATATTTTTTAAACTTAAGTGCATATCGACCCTCTTGCCTTCCCCCCCCCCCCCCCCCCCCAACCTATCCCAAAATTCCACCCTCAAACTTTTAATTGAAGTGCAGGGAAATAAGGTAACTACTATTCGTACGTACTGGATAGTAAATCTACGAGGTCTATGGTGTTGCAGAGTGTAGCCTGCAACTCATCTATGTGATGTCTGTTGGTAGTAGACATAAGACTTAAATATTTGTGACACATCAGTTCCCTATGTTCTCTGTAGAGAATTGAGAGCAGTTTGCACCATTCGGCTTCATATGCCTTGTGTTTGTGTTCTAGGGAGAATGCAACCTTTTCCATGGCTAATATTTCCCATAGCCTTCCCAGCCAATCTCCCAGGAAAGATGTTCTCTGTTTTTTTCCCCCCAGGGGGCCAAGATTCCCCTTATCACCGTGACTATTGTTATTGTGATCTTTCCCCTTTTAGTGATTTCTTGGATCTTCCCCATTAATATTGTGAAATCTAAGAGGCCACCCGTGGGTCCCTAGGGATTTGGACTCCCAAGACCTTGTCGACTTTAGCTAAAGTTTCCACCCAATATCTATGTAGCTGGAGCATAACCATATTGGGTATAGCATTGTGCCTGTTGCTCCACACCCCCTCCAGCATAGTTCGGACTGCACAGTTTCACTATTTTATCTGGAGATCTATACCAATGTGTGCGGATTTTATATTTTGTCTCTCTGGATAATACATTATGGCCTGAGGCACGAGCTCTGTCATAAAGCTTTTCCCATTTCCTGAAGGATATGGTCAACCCCCCCTCCCCCCTCCGGTCCGCCTCCCATCATCTCTCGAGTGGGGTTTTCAGGGTCGAAATAGGTCCCAGCAAGTGTTTGTAGATATTAACTGTTTTTCAGGGGAACCTTCTTTGAACCATTTGTTAAATGGCGTAAGCAGCCTTGCTGCTGCTTGATTATTATGCAAACCTGCATGTATGCAAATCTGTCTGATTCATATAGGTTATACTAGCTTTTAACATGTTCAAAGGATCTTACCTGGCCATGGTGAAATAAAGGACCTATCATGACACACCTATTTGACCTCCTGGTTTGGACGGAATGTCAGTGGCTGCCATAAAATCCAAATTGGAGCAAATAGACTTGTAGATTGGGCAAGAAGATAATCCCTGGGCTGTACCCACCATGCCCCATATTCTTAGTGTGACCAGGTAGGAGTCAAATGTTCGTCGCATCCGAGGAACCGCCCAAAGTGGGGTTGCAGTGATTAAGTAACAATAATATACTTTTGTTGAGCAGTTTCCCAATCCACTAGCTATCACAGATGGGTAGGTTGATAATTAAACAGGATGTGTGGGATCGCCAAGCTTCCTTTTAGGAGTGTGGCATTACAGGGTCTTGTTTGGTATTGTTGGAGACTTCTCATTCCAAATGAATTGATTACTTATGGTATCTGCTGTAGTATTGAGCCTGGCACAGCCAGAGAAATGGTCTGAAATGGGTGTAAGAATCTAGGGAGAAAGTTCATCTTTAGTGCCGAAACCCTGCCCAGCCATGAGAAATATTTCAAATGCTAAGACTTTAGGTCTCGTTTTATCTCTGACAATAAGCGCCCATAACTCATATTCACAATAAGAGGGGTGGTATGGCCCAGGTGCATACCCAGATATATCACAGCCCTGGCTTCCCAGTCCAGGAGGATTAATTTATTCAAGAATTCTGATTTCAGTAGTAGGTGCAATAGCAGGGATTCTGATTTAGAAATGTTTATTTGGGAGACCAAGACCTTTTTATAGTTATCTATTTCAAGTAAGGAAGCAACTGTGAGGGATATCATGATATCATCAGCAAACATTGAGGTTGTATGTGCCTGCACCCATTTCACTTTGTCCTTTGTTCGTGAGATGGCTTTACCTAGAGGCTCTAAAAATGGTTCGAAGAGGAGTGGCAGTAGTGACACCCCTGTCAAGTGCTTAGTCTATCATTAAGGGTGCAAATTTAAGCTCATTTACTCAGATAGATGCTTGTGGGGAGTGGCTGCTTGCTACGGTCCAGGAGCAGTATGTCTGTCTGAAACCGACCCTCTTTAGTGCCTATCCTGTAAAGTCCCTTGTCTACTCTGTCAAACACTTTCTCAGCATCACATGAGAGTGGGCAGGGGCTTATTACTTTTTTTTTGGGGGGGGGGTGGTAGCAAGTTCAATTATAGTGATGTGTTCTCTCTCTTTTTTTTGTTTGGTGTTGACCCCACATTGGTGGCCTGGGATGACTCCCAACTGATCCGGATCTGTACTGTCTGGCAGGAGCTGGTTGAGGCACAATGCTTGTAATTTCTTAATATCCAAGTTCAAGAGTGATATTGGCCTGCATGGTGAGCAAAATGTCTGGTCCTGCCCTGTTTAGGCAATACTTCCATTGGTGCATCCCTCATCTAGTGTGTGTTTTGCCTGTGTCCCCAGAGCTTTTAAACATCTGGTCAAAACAGGAGTCATTTTGACAAATTGTCTTGTAAAAGATAGCTGGGTACCCATTCTGTCCTGATGTAATGCCCAACTTAAGTTTAGTAATAGCTAATACAACTTTCTCCATTGAATTGGGCACCTCAAACGTATCCAGCATGCCTCTTGATGCTATTGGCTGAAGGTTGGAGTCCACATAGACCTTTATCTATTGGACCCACACCTCCTTCCTGGTGTACAAGGTTTGAAAGAAATTACTAAACGCGTTGACTGCAGCCCGGCCCTCATTTATTAGGTCCCCGTTCTGAATTCTGTATTAACGTCTCTCTTCCACTATTACTTTGGGCTCTAAGCTGAGAGGCCAAGAGTTTGCCTGTTTTGTTGCTCATTGAGAAGTATTTTTGTTTTGTACATAAGGGTGTGTGTGTTCCGCTCTATCTAGATCAAACGCTTTGAGTTGGGCATGTACTGCCAGTAATTTAAATCACACTTTGTGAGGTTGTGCATTTTAGGTTTGTTTTCAAGATCGCTAGCATGAGATTCCAAGGATGCCCTTTTGTCCCTTGTAACTTTTTTCATGTGTGCTGCTTCCGAAATCAGTATTCCCCTGATCCCTGGTTTAAGAACATCCCATAGAGATTGGAGTCTCAGGACAATCATTAGGTCGAGCTTAGGCAGCACACAAGTGCTCTCTCTCAACATGTTGTAATCTCTGTGGGCTTTAACCACGCCCATCTCACACCCATCACTTTCATTTGTTCCTTGGCCTGCCTTTCAAAATTCCCTTGGTTTCGTAGGTAAATGCTTCACGTTTGTTCCGCCTTGAGGCTGGTTTGTTACTGCCTTGCAGATTGACCCTGTTACATGGCTGACTGCACAATTGATCATATAGTTTAGTGTGGCACGCTATTTTTTTTTTTCTGTGCCTCACCGCTTCGCGCTGCGTGGCCATATGTTGGTTCTTCCTTGTTTTGGGCACTCTGCTGTTTCTTTGTGGTGTCTGAGCACTTTACATGTGGCTGTGAAATTTCATATAGCACAAATTCGATCAGAAGAATGCTTTATATGACTACGTGAAGTTGCATATAGAGCAATCTCGTACTTATTTTTTTATTAAACAGCATATTACTTTTGTCTTCCATCCCTCATAACCCGAATGCAGAGCGTAAAACTTTTCTCAAAATGGGCGCCTCGTTTCATTTTTCTGCAAGGCGCCTGAAAGTCATTGGGGATGTGTTGAATTCAAGATCGCAGAGTGCAATACCTTATGTGGCCAAAAGAGGTCCCAAGGGACACCTAGGAACAGCCTGTGGAACTGCACCCTTTTCCTGCTTCGTGAACATTAGAATAGTAAATGTTGCAGGCTTTTTTCAGCCAGCATATTAGAAGTGTAAGGCATTAACGTAACCATGTTGTTTCTGCTTGCATTTCACATGCTTTACTTAATTTTACATTCTCTATAGGTGTTTGCTTTTTCAAGCATGTTGTTACTTATTTTGTTTTTTCAGCCAGCATATTACTCTTATCTCCCCACACTCATAACCTAAATGCATAGCATCAAACTTAACTCAAAATGGGCGATGCGCTTCTTTTTTCAGCACGGTGCCTGAAAGTCATCAGGGAGCTGTGGAATTCAAGATTGCAGGGTGCAATACCTTATGTGTCCAAAAGAGGTCCCAAAGGACACCTAGTGACAGCATGTGGTAGTGCGCCATTTCCCAGCTTCGTGCACATTACAACAGTAAATGCGCTATGCAAACATCACTCCACTGCATACAAAAAACAATTTTCAACACCAATAGTTAAAACGTTCACAAATGCGATACCTGTTACATTGCAAATGCTTGGTTTTTGGCTATGTAGTTTGAGAATTCCTTCAGAGCCCATCCTTTAATGGGTAGGATTATGTAGAAGAGATCCATTCAGCTGCCAGGCACAGTTTTAATTTGGAAGCTGAGGACTCTAGCTTCTGAATGTTGGCAGTGCATGATCATAGAGGGCTGTGGGACCAATGGAGATATCCATGGCTAAAGCTAGCTGTCCAACATATATGATGAAGTGGTCTAGGTATGCATAGGTGTCATGAGTGTAGGAATATGTGTAGTCCTTTTCATCGTTAGGTTTTACCCTCTAGGCATCACCAAGCCTGATCTACCTCAGCTACTCCTTGAAACCTCCACCAACTGTTCCACCCCTATTATGCATTTGGTGCGAGCACTCTCCCTGCTTATCCATTACTATGTTGCGGTCACCACCCCTTCTGCAACTTGAAGTATTGTTGGAATAGCATACTTTAGAAAGCATTCCTGTTCTCAGCTGGGGGCATATATAGAAACTAAGATATTTAGGCTACCTCTACTCTGCAGAAGTATTGCTAACAATTTCCCAGGTTTGTCAGATATTGTCTTTCTAATCATGCTTCTGAATGATTTACTAGAGAAGGTGGAAACTCGAGCTGACTTGGATGGGTGCGATAACAGTTGTATCGGGAAAAACCTGAATTCCATAGTAGCCAAATATTAATAGATGTTTCCTGGAGAAGGCATCCTTGAATACCCTTCAATAAATGATTGATGACTCTCCTTTGCGCAGGAGCATTAAGGTCTTTCACTAATTAATCACACCATGGTAGCGGAAAGGTGATTCCAAATGCCACAGAAATCAGATTCATGGCCATTGCCTTTTTTTTATTTTTTTTTTTTTTATTACCCTAGTGACTGCTTATGCCACCTGCCCCTTTCTTCTGGTGGTGAAGCTGAAGGCCTCACTACCACAGATTTACCAACAAGACAAAATGACATCATGCCTCACTCCTTTGAACCATCACCCAACTCCCTTAGCCCAAAAAACAGTCGAATTGAGACTGCCATGGTCTTCATTGGTATTCATTGACCATGAAAGTTACCTGTCCCCCAAAAGTATGTCCCCTGGGAGGCCTCCACCCTTGGAGCAGTCAGAGTTGCCTCTTACCACATGGAGCCCAAGTGTCCTCTTGTTCCTCAGGCATGACACCTCTACCACTGCGATGCTCTGATGCCATCACCGTTAGCTTCCACACTTCTTCTAAGGCTGCTCTTCTAGCTTTGTTTAATCGCCTTGCCTGTGAGGGTGAGTCCTGACACCCAGGTAAGGCCTTCCAGTACCTGGCTCTCTCGTCTCCTCAACTTGGGTTTCTTCCTATAAACCAAGAAACTGGTGGTCTCATTCCACTGATTTGAAAAAAATGTGCCTCTAATTGTTCAAAGAAAGGAAAAGGCGGAAAGGGTGCCCCCGCTGGTAGTAAATGTCTTGTCTGTGCAAATGCTCTTTTACTTACAAATGTCTCTCCTTTTTTTTTTTAGTGTTACGGCCTGCAGATCCTAGTAGAGGTTTAGTATGGGCCATCATACTCCATGAAGTCCAGGGATCTAACCTGTGCCATGATACCATTCTCCTAAAAAACAAATGGACCATTGTAAGGATGTACTATATGTTTTTTAATTCCACAGGGTGAAACGCCCCTCCAAGGATTCAACCCAGTTGTTCAGGTTCTCCATGCTAAACAGACCTCCAAACGTTTCTGGCTACCACCAGGAAAGCAGTATAATGTTCATGAAATTGATGTACATCCCAGATTGAGGCCTCAGAAGTCCTGCCAACCATAGAGTTGCCTCAATAGGTCCTGTCTGAAAGCTGAAAGTCTCCTGCAAGACTTTGGCAAGAGTTGTTCTTAAAATGTAGACCTACTGGCCTATTTTGGACCCCCTTCTAGGCAACAGAGTTGCACAATCATTCCATTTTCCAAGCATTCAGCCGCCGGGCAGTAACCAGCATTGTTTTCATATATGTAGCAATCTTTGCTTTTCTTTCCTGGTATTCATACCGAGGCATGTTCCTGATGAGACTAAAGCCTTTGCCTCCAATAATATCCCCTGTGGGTTTGAGGTGAGTGGTGATTATGGCGAAAATGAGGTGAAAGGCGAGGACCTCAGACACTTAACGTCAGCTCTATTCTCTGACTTGCCCTCCATGTAAAGTATTTAAAACACCCAAAACAGTTTCAAAGTTAAAATACAACCTAATAAAATTCACCATGAATTTATAACCGTAGAGGAAAATCAAAAAAACTAAATCACACCAAAACAACAAAAATCCAAAAAGGAGAACCAGAGGCCAATCAATCCATCAATGAAGGATTTATAAACCACAGCAAATCACCCATGAGAGTTTCAAGGTGCTGAAAAAGTAAGAAGACCGGAGCAAGAGTGTAGGAGATAGGAATTGTAAAAGATTTAAGAGGAAAGGTGCCAAGAAAAAGTGAAGCCATAAGAACTGTTTATGGATGACCGGGGTCTATGTTCAGTACCAGGACAACTTTGCTGAAACATGGATCAGATACGCCAAGAAGATTCGTCCCAGTCAAAGATTTTAAATTAGGACTTAGTCTATGAAATGGAAATCAAAATCCTTCAGTGGGGCAAGGTTGCAGGTTGCATCCAAGGAAGTCTTCTCAAAGATGGATAGTTGTTGGATGAGGTCTTGCTGAATCCTTTGGTTTTGGCAGGAAAGGCTTAGAGGGCAAAAGTTCAAATCTCAGTAGTCTCAGAAGTCCTCATCTGTCGGATACTTTTTGAAACCTTCTCCTTGTCAAGATTTCTTTGTTCATGGTTAATCTCTTACTTTGGAATGCCAAATCCTTCGCTGTATAGGGCAAGGCTGCACTAAAGTCAGATAGTCAGATTTTCTTGCCTAAAGAGTCCATGCCTTGGGCAGATTGAATTAGGGGGTTGGTCCTGGTCCTCTGGAAATCTGGAAGTCTAACATTATTCTATGTCCCACTTTTTCAGAAATTGTTGGAGAAGTCCGACTGGACAAAGCCAAGGGTCTCTTGCTGCTTTTTTGTGTCCCTGTGGCACACTGCCAACCAACTGACACTCAGAGTCCACTTCCTTGTCATGCGTACAGAAGGTTCAGTCCTTCAGGTCTCCTCAATCTCCTCGCAGGATTCAGACAGCAGGTGGGTACTTCTGTTCTTTCACAGGTCCAGAATATGTTCTGGTGAGCTGGGGGGAGATGCCAGCTTTGTATGTTTCACTAGCCGGTTGGTGGGGTTGAGTCTTGGACAGTCCCTAACAAATGAGGGGAAAAAACATTCACAGGGGCAACCCTACCCACTTTTATAGCATATCCTGTTTGCCTTATTACAGACTATTCCAGAGTGCACTAGTCTAAGGGATGTCCAAGATGGAGAGAGGGAGGTTGTGTACCAGGCAGAGGTGTATTTTTAGGGAAATGAGCTGTCCCCTTCTCCTAAGCTACCCCAATCTGTATCTGGGACCAGCCTTTCCTCTCACTAGGCTGGGGCCCAATAGGCTACCTTGAGCCTAAAGAACAAAGACAATCTCCCTATACATATACTATGAATGACAAGCTTCACCACTGTCCTGGAACCTCCCTAGCTGCTCTTCCATGAGTTTATAGTGATCACCTACCCAACACACCGCTCATCTGTTCACCAGACCCAAGTTATTACTCCGCTCTGGGAACCGTTTTCACCACCTCTTTAAGGTCTAGCACTGGCAGGGTTGCTGCTGGCATGCTAATGCACATTAGCCTCTAGGAGCTTCAGGGAGGCAAAAGGTTATTTTCCATATGTTACCTTTTTAGACAGATACTAAAAATCTAACTGTACCATTTGATTGTATTTTTAATAAATATTAAAATAAAGGTTGAATAATTTTTCTAGCTGGTCCCAACCCAGAGGTGGCAGAATTCATATTTTAATTTGTACTCTAGTTTTCTCAGAGGAGTGCCAGAGCCTGCTACAGTAAAAATAGCTTTTGGGGGCTTGTCACTGCAGGGACATGGTAACATGACATTTCTACTTGTCTAACTTGTAAATATCATGCACCCTACTTTGTGGCCTGCAAGGCAACTTATTAATATTTAAAAGTAAGGATTTTCTCTTGTCAAACAGGTTATTTCTACAGGTCTGGCTGCAGGTTTAAACTGCAGCACCTGGTGATTGGTAGGCCTGAAGCCATGTTTTCCTCGTCACATGAGGTGATAGCACAATATGTGCTGCAGTCCTCCGGTCATATTTAACTTTGGGTGCCATTAGAGTACTTTCTGCACCATATACGTTGGCCTTATAGGTGAGCTAGATATGTCAATCATGTAATAGCCAGATTTTACATGTTTTAGGGGTTTAAGAACATGGGCCCTGGACAGCAGTGCCCCAATGTGCAGGGTCTACAATCCAGAAATACAATACAGCATAAAATGGGGGTGACCAGGCGAAAGGGGAGCACTTTCTCACAGTACCCAATTCCTTCTTGCATCACAAACATATCTGGATGTTTGCTAGACCCATTGTTTGAAGACGGTATTGGTAAGGTATTCTGTAGAGGACTTTTAGATTAATACATCTGAGCCTGGTTGAATGGCTACTTCTCTTGGGTACCCTACCACCTATTGTCAATGTTCTGTTATTTGTCCTTTGTCTGCAATCCAGGCTTCCCTAACCATCTGTGACGATTACATTTCTTAAACTCCGAGGTTGGATGCATGTTTTCTACCAGCCAGCTTCTGAAGTTGTGTGATGGATGTAGTCATTCATCTATGTACCCTTTCTCAATTTCACTATGTCCCCCAAGAAGTTCTTCATATTTCCTTGATTGGATTGGCGCAGATGTTTTTGGTCCCCCCTACATATAGGCCCTCATGACTTAGGCAGTCTTTTTAGTAGACCGCCGAAGTCACTCCTGCCATATGACCGCTGTGGCATATAATGGCTGGTGGCTGCTCTCCGCCACTATTTAGTGGGGGAGCCGCCAGCAGCCATACTGGCGGTCGACGGTCAGTGGATCTTGCTCCGTCGCCACCGCTACGTTACCACAACACCGCCTGCTGTATTACAACATTGTAAATGGTGTGGCAGTGTTGTGTTGGCCAGGTGATGGACGTGGAGCAAGCGCCATGGACCCCATTCCCTCCCGGATGACCACTGTGACCACCAGGTATGGTGATTGGCCGACAAGGGGGGAGGAAGGGGGTGTTGAGTGTTGTGCGCATGAATGGGTGTGTGAGCGAAGGAATGGAGGGGGCGTGGGGGGGTGTTTGTGTGCATTTGCATGTGTGTGCAAGTGTCTGTGCTTGTGTAAATCCGTGTATGCAGGGGTGGGGGGAGTATGTGTGTGTGTATGCGGGGGGGTGGGGGGGAATATCATGGCCATGTGTGTGTGAATGAGTGATCGTGGATGTGTGAGTGTATGTGGGGTGTGTGTGCACGTGGGGTGGGGGGGTCAGTACAGGGATCAGGGGAGGCACACCTGCTGGGGGGGCTCCTACATGGAGGGGGTTGGGGAGTCCTTTAGTGGCGACAAGAATTAGTATTCCTGCCGGCAGTATCCTTATTGCCACGGAATTCCTGGTGGTAAGGATACTCATACCACGGGCGGTGTTAGGTGGACCACCAGGCTGAAGGTGGTCAACCTTCAGCCAGGCAGGTCTCACACCCCCTGGCAGTACAGGCGGTGAACTGGCTGCGGTGGTCATAGTTTGGCAGCCCTGCACCACCAGGGTCATAATGACCCGCATAGTTTTCTTCTTTCAAATTATCCACTTAAGCTATTGTGGCGTCCTGGCCATGGATTTTCGGTGTTTAGCAATAAACTGATTCCTGTCCCTATTTTCTGGATGACTGCTTTATTCCGCAAATGTTGGTGTACCTAGAGGAATTGTTACTTATTTACAATTGTCATGGGAAAAAGGTACTGACAACGTTTTGCTGTATAAAAAAAATAGCACTCTGTAGAGATAATGATGTCCTTCAATGTCCTAACATGTAAGTGGAAATGCCATTATGTAGCACCCATAAGATTATTTGTCAAAGGTAAGGATTCCTCATGCGTATGAGAGGGGGTGTTGGAAAATGGCTCTTTCTGGAGAGTCATCCCCAAACGTTTTTGCCTTCCTCCTCCTATTTTTTTCCTGACTTCGTTTTTGCTCGTCTTAAAATTCCTTGAACTTTACCACTGCTAGCCAGTGCTATAGTGCTTGTGCTCTCTTCCTAAAACATGGTAATATTGGCTTTTCCCAAATTGGCAAACTTAATTTACTTATAAGTCCCTAATAAAGTGCACTACATGTGTCCAGGGGCTGTAAATTAAATGCTACTTGTGGGCCTTAAGCACTGATTGTGAGACCTACTTAAGTAGCTCTTTAATCATCTCTCAGGCCTGCCAGTGCAGATCCTGCGTATTCAGTCTTACACTGCTGTGTTAACCTGTTAACCTGGCAAAGTAAACCCTTGCAAGGCCCAAAACTACTATATATATATATATATATATATATATACACACACACTAAGGTAGTCCTGGATATCCCAGAAGGCAGAGCACATTGTATTTAAAAAGGAAGGAAATGCACTTTTTAGTTTTTCATGTCGTTTTCACTACAGCCTCTGTTGCATAGAACAGAACGGGTGCATCACCTTCAGAACCACCACTGCAACTCTTATCTGGCCCAAGGTTCTCGCACTGCAGTCAACAGCAGCCTTGACAGAGATTCTCCGCATCACAGCCTATGTGCTTATTGGATCCGAAGCATCACCTGGACTGCACAACGCATCCTCTACACTGATTTTGGCATTGCAAGCCCCGGCGCCTGGATCCACATCATCGACGCAGCAGGAACTTTCGCCCTAACAGATGCATTGCCGCTGTTGCGGAACCAATACAGCACTCTGCAACAAGGATCTAAGGTACTTTCAGCGGGTCCAACTGGGACCCTGTTGCCAGCCCACACTTCATTGTGGTTGGTCTGAACATTGGAATTTGTACAAGTCTGGCGCTACCAGATATTGCCGATTGGCGCTTTTTGTTTCCAAGTGCTATTTTACAGTTTATTCTTTTAAAAAATCATAACTCAAGTTCAACTTATTGGATTTTTGTCATTTTTGTTTCGTTTTATTTATTAAATCCTACTCTATTTTTCTAAACTTGTGTGGATTCATTTTGTGTGGTGTAACTAGTTGATTTGCATGCCATGGGGAAAATAGCCATCCCTAATTTGTAATTAGAGACCTAGAATACTCTCAGGGCACTTCAAGATGTAGGATTTTGTACCTGATGAAATTTTAAAATACCAGGCAACATTTTAAGAACAATTTTGAAATAAATGACCTCCAGAGACATAGGATCTTAATCTGTAGGCATCTCTAAATGGCACAAGTACAGTACCTGAAAATGAATTGATGCTGTAGTGTAGCCATTTTTAATATAGCTTCATGCACGTTAGTTTAACATACTAGGCCGCTCTGCACTTTGCCCTAGATACATTTTATTCAGCTTCGCACTGTTATTTTACAATAACCAGTTTTACCGTCCTTGTTTTAATTTCTTCTATCACACTGTTTAGCTTAGTTCAGCACTGTGTTCTCAAATAATGCATTCTTGTTCGCCCTGTGCTTCAGTCAAGGCTACAGTCTGGTACATTGCCGGTAAACATGGTAGAAGTTTAGTCTCCAGTATTTGTAGAAAATACACATCCTTACGTAGGGACATTTTCTTAGAACATCTGTGTGCTAGTTATAAAAACACTTCCTAGTCCTAGTATACGTCAAGAGGGAGATTCCAGCCAGGGACCGACAACTAGATGCTGAATGCCTCGTTGCAGATGCTGATGCAGATTACAGGCCTTTGCTCTGGTATGAGGGTTGATGTCCTCCCGGGGGAACCTGAAAGGCAGGCTTAGAGCTTCACATGCTGTGCTCGAAATATAACTTACAGAGAAAATAATCTAGCGGCACTATGATAGCCTTATTCTTGTGCTTTACTCTCATCGTTACTATTTTAATTTTACTGTGTTGTATAGTTCTGGTTATTGCAGCTTACGCTTTGCTATCTAAAATGCAGTTGTTTTATTAAACCAATCGTTAAAACTTAAACTGCCTTTGTCATTTATATATGAGACCGTACTGTGTATGAGAGAACCGGTTGTGACCTGAATGATTACGACTTCCCTGAGAAGTACTAAGATGTCATGCGCTCGGCTGCCCAGTTGTCTCTACCATTCGGGAGAGATGAGGCACTGCTAGTTAGCCGGAGCAAAACCCGGATTTAGAGTGACAAGTGTCATCCACCGTGGGTCAGACTTAGTCCCCCACACTGTGAACGATCTTGCTGCTTAAAATCCAGTAGTCTCATTAAGATAATGAGATCCTACGCGACATGGCACCGTCAACGTTTGGTCAGGCTCTAATTTCCGGGTCCACCGGCATATCTCGGTCTCATTTTTATAGAATGACCCCTCAGTTCCGTATACGGAGACGTCTGTGGTACTGAGGATTTCCACCACTGAAGTATAGGTAATCCTATTTTTCAGCTGGTCGTTGTTCAAGCTTGAACCTTAAAAGGAAAAAACATCTTGGTGTCCCTTCTCTGAACTCTTAGTGCTTTTATAATGGCGAATCCCCAGGTTGTACAAATAGCTCTTAACATGAGACTACCGCTCACAGCACATTTGCTAGCACATGGCCTTACGGCCCAGGGTGGTCCAGTCACGTTTGTGGTGGATGCCCACGCAGCCTATAGAACAGAACTTTTTTTTACTCTTGGGTCACATTTCCAGTAGTTGATGGGAACACAAATACATTTCATACATATACAGTAGCGAACGCGCCTGGGCAGTACAGGGCGTATGCATATTTAGAGACACCTCTATCTTATCAAGAACATAATAATTGGCTTGATGGCGCCCTACCCCATACAATATTACCAGTAAGGTTAGGTCCACTGAGTAATGATGGTCTTACCTGGCCTTTACTGGCTACATATACACCTCATCCTGCGGCTGCGAATATGGCGGTAGCTGAGGTTCGACTCTTATATATTGAGTTAACTGCAATATACAGACGGTTAGTACAATTTGTGATGCAGACACTTAATACAAACCCAGCACGTGCTGCTCCAGCACAACAACATGCAGGAACACCACGTATAAATCCGGTGACTGTACACTCTATTATGGGTAAAGTCCCAGCCAAAAGAGAGGAGACTCCATTTTGGCTAGCACAAAAAATTAATACGCTGGAGGCAGTATTTCCCCATACGGACCTCAGGATAAACATAGAATATTAACTATGTGCTTGCCCTTTGGGATGGTTCCTACAGTTGAACACTGTAATACATGGGGCACGGTATTTGCAGCGCTCTATACAATGGCACGTGGTACACCGACGCTAGCAAACCTACCCGAAGTGCTTAAACAAATTCAAGATGAATACGGGGCTGCCCCGGCCCTGGATTTGGGAATGCAACTGATGGGCAATTTTGCCACAGCTTCTTCAATCATCCTAAGTAACCTTAAAGGGGAAGCAGTTGCACTTGCAGTGCGCATGCGGCTCCTTGACGTCCTGCAACAAGATCAGCAGCAAGAACTGCCTAAAATAATAGCGGAAACATATTCCAGTATCAGTCGAGATAGCCTTGGGGCTAGACCACAAAAACCTCAATTTCAGGGTAAAATTAATAAAGACAATATTAAAAAACAACCTGAGGGTAATAAGAAACGCTGGGAGAAAAAACAACAAATACGTAAAAAAGAAAGGGGAGCATCTCCACGAGTGGAGACCCCCCAGAATAGATTTAATCTCAGGAATAGAGAGAATATAAAAACGCCTAATAGATATCAATATACTGATACACGCCAATCTTGTTCCTTTCAGGACTCATCGGAAAAGAGAAATGAGAGAGGCGGGTGATCAGAGCAGAGAACAGAATACGTGAAACCGAGACAGGAATCACAATGCTCTTCGCAGGTTTCTGTTAAGAAGGAAGAGAAACTAGTAGAACAAAAACAATTTAAAAAGAAAAAAGTGGCAGCTGTCTCAGTTGGACATGCCACTCAGGAAGCGGGTTCTCTTGAAGAACAAGAACTGGTCTCTAGCACTGCCAGACAGCGCTGCAGAGGTCACAATAGTTTGCCGGAATCTTCTAGAGCATCTGGAGGTGAAAGCAACTGATGACTTTATACAAGTAGAAACAGCGGACACGCGGGTCTTCAAACCCGATAGGGTGTATAGAGTAACTCTACAGTTGGAAGGAGACATTGAACGCACCATACACCCAATCTTTTGGGATCATGTAGTAAAAATATTTGACATTTTGTTGGCCGAACAAGATTGGCCGCCTGATTTTGTCTGCACCTGCCCATATGGAGAAGAGGTTATTAAACCTTCCTTCTCGCCCCTTGTTCCAGAGGAAC
Organism: Pleurodeles waltl; assembly: GCF_031143425.1. NCBI lineage: Eukaryota > Metazoa > Chordata > Amphibia > Caudata > Salamandridae > Pleurodeles > Pleurodeles waltl. The sequence goes on along the minus strand of NC_090448.1, from coordinate 414,316,581 downwards.
TCACGGAGTCCTATTCTATAGAATGGGCTCTAGCACAAGCACTTGCGTTATATAGAAATCACGTAGGGTGGGATAGGGATTCTCCATACCACGTCATTCCCATTAAAAGTTAACCTCAGCCGCAGTATCCAATAAAACATGAAGCAAGGGCACCGGTGAGAGAGATACTTACACAATTAGAATACCAGGGTGTGATTGAACCCTGTGTCTCACCGATGAATAACCCCTTATTCCCTGCAGCTAAGCCAGACCATTCATACAGAATAGTCTTAGACTACAGACATTTAAACTGACATACACATACATATGCTATACAAAATTCACATAGCACTGTACTAATAAGCAACATTGTGCAGACAAAATATAAAATGACTTTGGATGTCTCGAATGGGTTCTTATGCCAGAATATAGCACCTGAAAGCAGAGACCTAACAAGCTTTAGTGCACTAGGCTCCCAGAAAAATTCTGTTGTTTGCCTCAGGGGTATAAGAACAGCCCAGAACGGTTTGCAGCTCGTGTGACTGCTATTTTACATGAGATAGACCCTGAAGCTTTGTCATATGTGGATGATATATATCTCAAGGATTACAAGTTACTACAACATTTAAGATGGGTAGCCCGCATTGTTGTAGGGTTTGCCGAACTCGGCTACAAATTTAACTTTAAAAAGTCAAAAATTGCCTTGCTCAGCGTCCTGTTCCTGGGATATGAGCTGTCGAATGAAGGGAAGAGCCCAGCGCCACAATTTTTAGAAAAATGTGCACAACTGCAACCACCAAATACGATTAAAAAACTACAATCATTGTTGGGCTTTCTACATTTTGGCAGAACATACATTCCTGATTATGCTACACGCATAAAACCTTTATATGAGTTAATATGTCCTGATTTTTCCAGTGAATTCTGGACAATTGAACATACACATACTCTTCGTGAGTTACAGGCAGATATGCTAGCAGCAAAACATTTACATACACGGGACAATAAAACACATTTGGTCATCAGGGTAATAGCTGGGGCCATCGGTTTTACTTATGTCACATTTAATGAAGGTGAGACAGTCCCGATTGCATACAACTCACACCTGTATTCCGCTGCTGAACAACACTTTGCACCCACAGAGAAAATTCTCACTGCTGTGCAGATGACTGTTATTAAAGAAAGATCTCTTGCCCAAGGAAAACGCATTATTGTCATTTCTCCTATTCCGGCCCTAAAGGCTGTTACAAAAGCTGGTGTCCCGAACGCAATAGCACTTCACCCACGATGGATACAATGGGCTACGTCTTTAACAGCCACTGATGTAGACTACATTTTCAACCCAAAGTTACAAACTCAAGAATCTCTACAATATGAAGTAGAATATCCAGTTCCCGCTGACACCTTGCCTATTGATCAATATCATGTAGTCATGTACACCGATGGCTCTGCGCAACCAGCGGTTGGAACTAAACATCAATATTCTGCTGCATGTGCGGTCGTGAGCGGCTATATGGAGGGGGAGAAATTCTGTCCCCAACATATCTATACACAGAATTTAGGGGATTGTACAGCACAATTGGCTGAGCTAAAAGCTCTACTAATGGCACTAGAACATACGGATCTGACACAGTTCACACTGATTGTTTGTGATTCGTATTATTGCGTCCAGTCTTTTAATGAATACCTACATTACTGGCGCTTGAATGGGTTCAGAGATTCGAAAGGTATCACCATCAAACACAGACTCCTGTGGGGGAAGGTAGCAGACCTGAAAGAGACGCTACCCAAAGTCCATGTTGTGCATACACTTGGACACCTGCGCGTTGGAATACACGTTGCTGGAAATACTTTGGCTGATGAAGCTGCAAAGTCAGCAGTGGTAGTCGCCACTGTAGCTGCAGTGACTCGTTCGAGTTCCAAACCAGACACAGACATTATAACTGCCATAAAAGCTATGGTTGATGGTACGCCTTATCCTGAAGGATTTCCTAATAAATATCAATACTTGATGGGAAGTATGCTGAACGCTGAAGTTAAAATTCCAGGCGTAGGCGTACGCGACATCCCCAATAAAGATGTAAGACCACAATTGATTGAAGCAGCGCATGAAGGGGTGGCATCTGCACATGCTGGTGTGGCGGCTACAATTTCACTATTGCAGGCCCGCTATTGGTGGCCTGGCCTCTATAAAGAGACTAAGCAGTATGTCCTTTGTTGTGACATCTGTCAACAAATTAAGCGCCCGCCGCAGACACCCCTCTTAATCTCAAATAGACCATTACAATGTGTGTACTTGGATCATTGTGGTCCATTAACACCGGACAATGCATACAAATATATAATAGTCGCTGTTGATTTTTGCTCCAGATTTGTGTGGGTGTGGCCACAGGCTCGGCTGACGCTCGGACTGTTATTAAAGATTTGCGAGTCTTTTTCTGTACATTTGCAGTTGCGCCATTCGATTCGGACCAGGGCCCTGCTTTTGCCTCAAGGGCACTCAGGGACACCATGGCTTCGTTGGGGGTCCAGCTCCAGTACTTGTCTCCATTTCATCTCGAGGGAAATTCTGTTGTGGAGCGATTAAACCGCGATTTAAAGCAATCCTTAATGGCCAGAGTCTTAGGTACGGGTTGTAGTTGGCTAACCCACCTGTATGGAGTTAAGAGAGCACTAAATAACCTTTCTAGAAGGTCCCTGGGGGGTCGTACTTCATATGAGTGCCTGTTCTGAACACAAATGTTTGTTCCGGATCTTGATGGTCCTGGTGTGGAGGCAGCGGAAACACCTTTTGACATAAATGATCATGTCACTGTTTTACAGGAATTACAGCAGTTCTGTGAAGATAACTCTTCTAAAAGTGCTGCCTCCACAGGAATTAAGGATGTGCCAGTAACACCTACCGGCTGGATTCCCAGAGTTGGGGATCTTGTGCATGAAAAGGTCGCCTTGAAAAAAGAATTTGGCCCTTCTTATCGAGCACCAGTCCCTGTGTTTGGGATACACGGTACCAGAACTGTTATTCTACCACCTTTGCCAGGTGCCAAAGAAAATCGCTTTGTTTCCATTGACAATGTCAAGCTACAACAGGTGGCCGATTCTACACAGCCGACCAAGAGGAACGCCCAGTAGTTCCCGAATCCCTCTCACTACTGGAGAAGAAGTTCCGCTTCAAGTTGTTTATACCAACACTGATGCCTCTCCGAGCTTGGGGAGGGTGGATGATGACAATCTTGCATTAGTTCCACTAACAACAAGCAACTTAGAAACATTTGATCAAGTCACTATGACTACAAGCCAGACGGATGGTGCTGTCTACTGTGTACCACCACAGGAAACACCAACTCCTCCATTGACTACGGCAACGCCTTTTGCACAAACTGCCTCTGGTTACTTTGTCGACTACAACGACGGTCTATCGTACTTGTTTGCCTCTTCGACTGCTGACTTGTCAGGTGCACGCAAGCTGATACATTGGCTTAAAGAAACATACTTCGTTTTTCCATGGAACTATGTATGGCTTTCCCTGACTGTCATAGCCTTCCTGCTTTGGATTGGTTTTGTCGTTACTTTTTTCTTGTTAATACATGGTCATTTTCTTCCCTAGAGATCAGAGGTTGAACAGGTGGAGGAGGTTTTGAAACCACCCTTTTCTGCACATAAGATTCGAAGAGACTTGTCTTTTGTGAACATTTCTGCAGTGCTAATTCCTGATGGGATTGTGTGGGACAAAGTAATGTTTGATATATATGGTCCCACTGTAATCATTCAAATACCGTATGTGTTAAAGTTATCCATGAACTATATAGTTATACCAGGCATTGTATCTGATGATTGGGATGTGAAAACAGTTGATTTAATGATGACAGAATTGCAATATTATACTGTCTATGAAAATGAAGATGTTTACCAGTTTAAAGAAAATGATGGTGACATGTTTTGCTATAATTATTATGTGCACCACTTCATACATAAAGCGAGCAGTCCAAAAACTATATTTGATTATACACAATGGGAACATTGCCCAACTCCCCCGCAAGGGAGTTCAAAAACTTATTTTGAAAAGTTTGCGTATTTTTCTGGGCATCATCAAACAAATGCTGAGTCATATTATTTTAAGGTAACTCCGACTAGGGATAAACATATGTTATTGACCAACACAAAATGTATATATTCGGACTCCTTTGTTTCCCGGTTATCAATTGAAGGTTATGAATATTGGTCAAAGAATGTTGATTTGAAAAGTGTTTGGGGAACAAAAAATTGACAGACCAAGGGTAGAGAAACATTGTTTAGAGCATGTCTCATCCCCGTTCAAATGATCTTTTTAAATGAAACAGTACAACAGACAAGTTGTTTAGGCTTAGCAACAATTAGAGAATTAAACATGGCCAGTATACCTGCCCCTGCAAAATGTAATAACTGGCAAAAGTACACAAATGCAACATTTAGTGAGCTTAATGAGTGGGTCCAGAATGGTACGTTTAATGCTTCACTGACACGTCCAGGCGGGTGGTTATTGTGGCCAATGGGGGGGGGGGGGACGGGGGGGGGTTCTGAATGAGTAGGTCAGACCCTCGCTATATAGCACCAGAACATGCTGAAATAATTACAACATATAGTGTAGGAAAATTGTGCCAACAGTGACTAAAATCATCCTCGCTAGATGCGGTTAAGACACATCTCAGTCTCCTGTCTAACAAGACTGACTTACAAGGTTTTTTGTCCGGCCCAAAGATACCACGTAGGAAGCGTTTCTTGTATGAGGTATACAACGAAATACGGAAACTTTCCCAAGAGGCTGCAGCCCGGTTAAGGCAGATAGATCTCATTATTATTATCTACATTTCTCAGTTCAGTTTCCATAACAATATAGGCACATGCCACATGTTTTGCGTGCATGTTGACTAATTTCGAGGAGTATTCAAGACCTACTGATCAGCTACTTTTTGCCATGGCTGCCTTCATTTTACAAAGAGTTTGTATATTCTTCTTTCATTTTTATCTGTTTCCTTTGGTTTTCCCAGCCTGCCCCTTCCAAACAGAGTCTCATTCATCCCATCTAGAATCTATTAGGGATGGTAACAGTAATGGTACAGTGTCCTTCATGGTTTCAGACTGTAGAAAGCAGAGGAATCCTGTGAGTTAGACTCTCTGCTTAATTTGGCCCAGTGGTTTCCGCTGCTAGCACCAGCACTTAATTGTCACCATGGGTACTTAAAACAGTCTGCCCCATGGTGGCGATGTCTGTTTAATTTAGAGATTACCACAACAGTTGTTTATTAATTCAATATACATTGAATATACTTTAAAAATTAATAATACCTGTCGCCCAAGCAATTCTTATTGTTTGGGGACCCGGAATTGTCTGAATTGTCACACTTGTAGGAGGATGATGGTTAGTAGTTGTTTTGGTACTGTCATTGGCAGCAATGGCAGCGGCAATTGATTTTGCAATCTGCAGTGGCCTCCTGCCGTGGATCCTAAAACGTATGTTTTTCATTTTTTAACAGATAAGGCACTGGTGTGACTTATTTGACAGTATCCTAAGGGACGCCTAGAGCTCGGGGTACAGAGACCTTTCAGGTTATGCAGTCGTAAAGCCTCAGGCCTTGGACAGTAGAGCTGATGACCGTGCCTAAAAAAGATATGAGTGTACATGAGCAGTGGCCTCCACATGACTGGTGAACTAACATTCTTAGAGTATATACAGCAAGGTCCCCATACTCTGCGTGAATTAGTACTTAAGCATTACCTAAACATATTGATTGGTCCTTTTTCTCAGTTTAAATGGCCAAGCCTGGCAACCATTGTGAATTTCTAAAAATCTGATTCCCCCCTCTCCACTCCCCCCAGCCCCCACCCCTGCTTCAGATAACTGTACAATATAGACCACTACTTAACCTCTCACCCTACTACTAAAGAGAATGTTAGGTACTCCCACTCTTGTACAGCTGCACATGCTTAAGAGAAGCTATGGGTTTCTTTTACCATGATTGGATAACAAGCCTTACATCTCATGCACCCCACCCTATTTAGACCAACCTACCACACCACAATGTTTCAGACCTGCATTAAAAAGGGCCTTCCAGGAATCTGGTGTAAGTAGGAGCTCTTTGGGGCCTTCTCAGCTGTATGAAATACTATATTAAAAGTACAATACAAGCATGGCTTTTAAATTTATTTTGGAAATGCCCTAATTGTCCTTCCAGCTTAGTTAAAAAACATGCAGCCTTCATTTACTAAGTTTAAATAATTCCCTTATTTTCCTCAAAGTTCAGCTTGACATTTGTGGAATACACACATATTTTGTCTGAAACACCAGCTTTTCATTTGCAGAGAATGCACAATATTTAGTTCTCAAGTGTGAACTTGTCACGTTTGTCAAGTCCTCGCGTCCATTGATTCTCAACCGAGAAATATACATTGAGCATGTATTAACTCAATATGAAAAGTCTTTTGTTTAAAAAAGTACAAACTTGAGGAATGTTAGGGCACCATTTGTAAGTTAATATCACTAGTTTCCTCTGATTTAACATGGAGCATTATTTTGGGAGCACCTCAAGCTGGTCAAGGCCTCAAACATATTTGTGAAAAAAAGGTAAACGTAATTCAATTTGTAAAGCACTTCAATCCTTTTGCGAAGTGCTGAAGCACATTAGATGTATAGAGGATTTATATATATATATGGCACACATAGCCAAAAGGCAACAGAACGCTTTACAGGGTCAAAGACGAGCGAAAGGTGGCTGGTTTGCTAACAGTTAGGTTATTGTGATGAAGTGCTGTTTAAAGAGTTATGTTCTAAATAACTTTCCTAAATTGGAGCAGCATTGGTGCAGGCCTCATTGATACAGGGATGTTGTACTAGATCCTGAAGGCCTGCCTTTTTTTTTTTTTTTTTTCTTTTTTTTTTATTAACACTTCTTGGTCTGCAATCTGATGGTGTCCTGGCCTCAGGTGTTTCTGAACTACCAGAGATGATGAGCTTGTCTGTAAGAGATGTGGGGGCGTTAGTCGTGTTAGTTTTGTAACTGATGCACTTGATTTTGAAGATGGTGTGGGCCAGCAAGGTTGGAGGCAACAGTATGGGGGTGACATTATCACATTTGTTCAGTCCCCAGATGAGACATGCTGCTAAATGCAGGATGATCTGAAAGGGTGTCAGTGCAGAGTCTGGGAGGCCATGAAAGAGGATGTTAATGCCTACCAGATGCAAGAGGATGAGGGCTTGAATAGGAGTTATGAAGTACTTTCTAGAATAAACTGTTTCACTTTAGAAGAAAAAGCTGATATTAGGCAGTCTTTGTTTACGTTGCAATATATTCTTTGTGGTTGAGTCTGGTGTCAGGGGTGAATCCAATGATTTAACATTCGGTCATATTCATGGAGCCAGGACTGTGCTGCAGCCAGACTGGCAGTCATGCATGAGATGGTAAGCATTAATGTTATCTTGGAGTTGAACATAGCCTGCTTTTTCAATGACCTTGCAGATAAATGGTAGATACGCCTGTAGTTGGTGAGGTCTTCAGGGTTTAGTGTACTTTTTTTGTGAGTGGTACTATTTGGCATGTCTTGAGAGCTTCTGGGACATGCCTTGAGTGAGATGTGAGGAGGGATGAAAGAGCATCCACAGAGAGAACTTTGATGAAGGACAAGTGTAAGATATCTTCTTAAGAACTGGCTTTGAGGGAGTTGAATATGTCAGCAAGATTTGATAGAGACAGGGCTTTGAAGCCTGACCATCATGGAATTATCTATAAGAGATTAATCTGGCTTGGTATCATCAATGTGCTGTTGGATTTTCTTTATTCTTCACTGAGGAAGAGGTTGATAGTATGGGACTTTTCGGGGAATGAGAAATGGGTAGATCTGGCAGGGTGGGTGATGCAGTGATTGACGGTCAAAATTGTTCTGCTTGTGTTAGTGGCTTCATTGTTGGTGTTGGTATAGGACTTTGCTTTGGCTGATATGATGAGCTGGTTGTATGTTGCTTGGAGAGACTTCAGTATCATGAGGTCATCTGGAGTTCTGTTTTTCTTCCATTTTCTTCCCGGTTCTGTGGATGGATCATTTGACAGCAAGGTCTTTGAAATACCAGGATGCTGAATGTATTGGCTTGCACTTGTGCATTTTTAATTGGGATGTGGATGTTCACAGTTTTCCAGAAAAAGTGTTGAAGTTGTTTGGAAGGGTGTTGGGATGAGACGTGGAGTTGGTAGGGTGCGACATGAATTCAAGTATTAGGTTGATTTTGGAAAAGTCTTCGAAGGATCTGAAGTTTTGTTCTCTTTTTTTGTTGTTGGTAGCGTATTGAACAGGGCGATAGTGGTGGCAAAGTAGTCAGCCCAGTACCGGATAATGGGTGGGCTGCATTGGATTGTGGGTGATATTGAGGAGGCAAGGTCTGAGAAAGGCCAAATCAGTGTGTTGGCTGTGTGACATACTGTACCTAGGGTGACCACTTGGCACGGGGGCAAAGTCTGGGCAATGACTGTAAAAATTCAGGACTGTGGGTCAAAATTCAGGGCAAAGGTTCTGTATTACGAACACAAGAATCGATGGTAAACAATTATACAAAAGTTAGTAAATAGACAACCAACACAAGTACAGGTCAAATAGATTCATCTTCCTTGGTTTGAATAAACATAGCATGTAACTGGCCTTATTTAAAAGACTAAATAAGCATTGGCAAAGCTAATCGTTCTAGCTTATGGGCGAGCTTTTGCCTTCGGCAATCGGGTGGGAGTGGTGGATGGGAGCGTGGGTGGGAGTATTGAACAGGAAGGAGGGTGGAGGTGTGAGAAACCGACCTCCTTATCCTTTGCTCCTGCAGTGCTTAGGGTACTGCTCACACCACCTCTGAATTGAGCCCTAAGAAGTCAAATGCATTTTTGTGAGGGTTTTAGGAGCAGCACAGGAGCTAGAGTACCGGCAAGACCTGGGTCTGTTGCTGCATGGCAGCATTCAAACAGTCACACTCATACTGCATGTATTCAGGACAATACCATAGCGTCCATAAAAAAAAAGGGTGTATTAAGATCACGTCTAATGCTGTGTCAACATATATCAGACATCGTGCTGTACATTATAAAGATTGTGATCCTCCCATCCCCTGTATTGCACCGACGTGTGTTTCGGTGGGACTGCCTGGCAGGAGCCACCTTCTTCAGGGTGCCCAAATTTTATTTTGAAGTAAGGCAGAGTCTGAGAGAACTGTAACCCAGCGCTGTTCTATTAAAGATATAAGGATAACTCAATAGAGAAGAATAACAACCGATAAGGGCCTATACATGTGACTCTAATTACTCCAATGGAAAGACAATCCAAACAACATAGGATGAACAGGATAAAAAAAAAAAAAAAAATCCGAAAGGGTCAGTGTACTATGTAGAGGAAAAAGTCAAATAAACCATCACCTTATGCCCAATAGCCGGCTAAATGTGCACCAAGGTACATAGATTTCATGCTTTAAAAGATGAAGTTGCCTCTAGCTCAGGGCAACCATACTTACCTCCAATGCATGGATACTTCTAAAGCCGTCACAATTCAAAATATCCATAGTGAGACAAAGCGCAAAAAGGACTAATACAGGGTAAGGCCAATGAAGCATTAAGGCCCCATAAGTATCATGCAGGTAGACAAAATCAAGAACTCCCTATAGGCCGAATAAGGAGACCTACATTTGTTTGTACAAAGAAGTAATGCCAATGCCGTATTATTTACGATATTTCTCCAGGAATGCTGCTGATATTCAAAAACACCTCAGGATAAATGACCTGGGCATCAAAGGGAGAAAATAAAATCCTATGGAAAACAAACATACATATATAATCAGGGGAAAGAAGGTCCACCCATCTACATAAAACACGTCAAACTTACAGGTGGGCGTGAATACCCTGACCGACTACCGCCAGGAACAGGAATTAAAACTCCAAGCAACCAACTCTCCCCCTGCAGTGGGGATCTAATCTAAGAGTCCATGCCACAGAAAAAAATGAGCCAGCGGATAGCACAAGCCCTGGAAGCCATAATGTCCCCGCCAGGGGATTAGAGGGATACATTACCTTCTACATGCGATCACATCCAGTGAAGTAATCAAAATAGCAGGTTGGTATCAGGTGAGGGAGCAAGAACTCAAAAGGAATCCATGGGGTCTACAGAGGCTAGAGACAGGTAACTGCCTACTCCGAACCAGGGGCCAGATGTAGGAAACTGTTTGCGACTCGCAAACGGCAAAATTTGCCGTTTGCGAGTCGCAAAACGCAGTTTCCTATGTAGAAATGCATTTTGCGAGTCGGAACCGACTCGCAAAATGCATTTCCGACTCGCAAATAGGAAGGGGTTTTCTCTTCCTATTTGCGACTCGCAGTGGGATGCAATACCATTTGCGACCGCGTACGCGGTCTCAAATGGCATCGCAGTTACCATCCACTTCAAGTGGATGGTAACCCACTCGCAAATTGGAAGGGGTCCCCATGGGACCCCTTCCAGTTTGTGACTGGACCCAAAAATATTTTTTCAGGGCAGGGAGTGGAAAAATACCGAAACTAAAGGTTTCGGTTTTTTTTTAAAGTGCAGCTCGTTTTCCTGTAAGGAAAACGGGCTACACTTAAAAAAAAAAAAAACTGCTTTATTAGCAAGCAGTAACGAACATGGAGGTCTGCTGACGACAGCAGGCCTCCATGTTTGCGAGTGCCTATACTCGCTATGGGGCCGCAATTTGCGACCCACCTCATGAATATTCATGAGGTGGGTCATTGCGACCCCATAGCGAGTCGCAGTCGGTGTCTGAGACACCGTACTGCATACCAAATTGCGAGTTGCAATTTGCGAGTCGGATGGACTCGCAAATTGCAACTCGCAATTTGGTTTGTTGCTACATCTGGCCCCAGATTCCTTATAAGAAACCGAAGACACCCCCCAACGCACAAGAACATGATAGGGTTGCTTGCCTGGCTATTCAGAAGGGCCCGTATGCACAGAAAATAGGCGGCACTCGAGGCACCCATCAGAAAGAGAACGCAGTACGCCGAAGAGGTCGCCGGGGTTAAATGCTGTTGGAGGCGCAACACGTGATTATTCATAACACAGAAAGAAATCTTTTAGATAAGGGGCAGAAAAGGGGCTATTAAAAAACTATTACGCCCGATTGCCATGTTATGGGAGGGGGGGGGGGGGGAGAACAAATAACCCAGAGCGTCAGGCACTACTGGGGCACAAATGTAAACCTCTTCAATACCTTCGGTCGAGTTTGCTCAATATAAAGTGTTTCGGTGGATGCCGCAACATCGCAACACGGAGTTAGAGACAAAACATTAAGAAGGCTGCTAGATCAGCCCTATCAATGTGCATGTGGCATAACAGCTAGAGAGGCCGACTTTTAAACTGAAGAACCAGGTTCGGGTCTCTGCAGGATGCTCAACATTGTGTAATTGTTAAAGAAAAATGTAAAATGCGTCAAAGAGTTTATGTAGGGAGGAGCAAACGGTAATGAGAGCGTTTGGTGCGCGAGGAGGTGCTCTGGCATTTGCTCTAGTTCTTTGAATGCTTAGCAAATGTGACTGAGTTACAGCATGATTTACAGCTCTGTTTACAGAACAGTGTGGAGCAAATCTAATCTCAGAGCAAGAATGCCCTGCAAATGAAAAGGGAAGCTCCACCAAACACAAGCAGGAAACCCAGGAAAAAAAAGTCCCTCAAACAACAGATAAACACAACATCACATAATGATACTGTAGTCAGTCCCTGCTCTGTGGGAAGGAATGAAAGGGGAAAAGGAAGGACAAGGGTCGGGGCTAACCACTAGCAAGCAAGTAATTTTAAAGGACACTGAAACAAATGAGAAGCAGGGGAATGGGGTGAAGGTTACAGAAATATACACAAGGTTGTACACTTACGCTCGAACAGAAAACTGGCAGACGTATGCACACAAAGCAAAATTTGACAGCCAGCATAAGGGACCGTTGCAAATAGATTCTACCCACTTACCATTAATGAGGGTACCTGAAGCAAAATAATCAAACCACTTTTCCAACTAGCTTATAAAACACTCTCCTTGCTTGTAGTTAAATAAAACTCCAGGGAAGTAAGGTAATTCTGCATTTCCAAAACCAAAGAAGTAGTTTTCCACCCAGTCCTTCAAATTATTTATCAATATTCTGTGAATGGCTAGAATCTCAGGGGTATTCAACTCATCCTTTTCACACTGTAAGATAGTGTTTTTGCTCATCAAAATCTGCATGTCACAATAAATCCCATACTTTAGATTTCGCCTGCACATGTGCTTTTCTGCACTGCTTGCAAAATATATTGTTAAGAAAAAAAAATGAAAAGGGGTTTAGAACAAGACTCTTATTTAGCTGAATTTACCTTTGGCTTATTCAAACGTCGCTCTCATTTACTTGCTTTTGGTTGGGCAGCACGCTGCCTGCATGTCGTCCTGCTTCACTTCCTATTTTCTTCTTTGTTTGCTTCACTGTTGGGTTGTCTGTGGACCAAGTACTTCTTCCGGTCACTGCCAATTGGACACTAGCCAGTGGCATTTCTCTGTGGCAACAAGATGAAGGTGGTCCTTTTTTTCTTTTGGTTCCTCCTCCATGACGGTATGTTTTTTAGGCATGTGGTTATCCACTTTACCTGATCACAGGTTACATTAGAGGAGGACATTCATTGTTGTTAGGCATGGGGAATTACTGTGATTACACAATGTGTCGAGCGGGCTGCTTTGTCTCCGACTTCTGATCTGTTCTGCAGCCTGTGTGTCCACTTCGAGCACGAGGTCACTTTTCTCTCTCTCTAAACTTGGTTTACAAAAAGAAAAAAAATTGATACACTGCCTTAAAAACGAACTTGAAGGCAGTGCTGAGATAAAGAGACCGCTCACCACCTGTTGCCCTTTCCTCGCACAAGTGCACTTACAAAAAGGTGAAACACTTCAGGGATTTGCGTGTCGTACGTCAAAACCAACTCAAGGAAACAAAAGCCCGCTGACGGATTAAGCACTCAGTATTGGTTTCTCGTTCATAGGAAATACAGCACTTTTGAAGCGAGTCGGACAGTGCTTGGGTGTCTGAGAAGATTATCCTAATGTAAAACATGTAAATGTTATGGCTCTGGTTGGTAATTTGTTATCCACATATTTTTTATAAAGAACTTTTTATTGATTTAAAAAAAAGGAAAATACAAATACAAATACAACCATAAATAGCATGGCACCATTAACCAGATTACTTAGTTCGTTTTACTGGCCCCCGCGGGTTCTGCAGATACTAAATACTTGTGTTCATGTAGTTCGAGATCAGTAGCACTCAATGTTGCAATGAATTAATTTGTTTTTAATGTTTGTGTAGCCTAGGCACGATTCTCTCAAACTGGGGAGTTAGATCTTTGGGCAATGCTGCCCCCCCCCCCATGAGTTCTCAATTGGGAAAAGTGTTTTTCGGTTAGTCCAAATGTCACAGACAGGTTAGGTGTCTAATACACTCCCCCATTTCCCCCACACTCTATTGTACTTGTTTGGGCACCCCCTTGCTTCGTATATGGGTTTTTCGCATTGCGCACACCAGTCTACACCTCACCTCCATTTGGTGAGGGCCGGTGCTGTTTCGGCTTTCCACTCTGCCATGATGTCTCTCTTCGCCACCAGGCACGCCACTCTCAAAAAGGTTTGACTTGCCCTATTCAGCCCTGTCTCCCCCATGGCCCCCAGTAAAAGCGGTACGGGGGACACCTCCACTGCTGATTGTAGGACCTCTGAGACTTCCCTCATGATCGCTTTCCAGTATGATTCTATAGCTGGGCAGGTCCAGACCATGTGGAAGAAGTCGGCTTCCGGGTGTGAGCATCGGGGGCAGTTGGCTGTGGGCCAGAGGCCTGCCTGGAAGAGTCTTTTGGGGGTAAGGTATGCTGCATGCAGGTAGAGGGTTTGTAGCATTTGAAATCGGGAGGTTATGGTCATTGACCGAAGGGCCATTAATGCTTCCCTCCAATCTATCTCGTCTATGGGGCCCACCCACCCCTCCCACTTTTGGCGAAGCCCCTCAAGGGAGGGGGAGGTATTAGTGACGATAGAGCGGTATATCTGGGAGATTCCCCCTTTACCCAGGCTTCCCATCAGGACCTTCGCCTCCAATCGGCTGTATTCTGGAATATTATCCCCTGGTCGCACGTGTACCAGCTGAGTGTGTCTGGGTTGTAGGTATTTGTGGAATTGGGTGTTGTTTAATGAGTATATTCCCTGGAGCTCCTCAAAGGATCGCATGTGTGACCCTCCCCAGACGTTCCCGAGGGTGGATATCCCAATGTTGTCCCATTTCCGGAAACCTTCCAATGAGGAGACTTCTGCCAGCCACTTCCCTTTCCAGAGAGGGGTCTGCTGGGTGAGGTGGTTTCACCAGCCCGACACCCTCTGGGCCGCTCGCCACCCTGTAAGAATCACTCTAGTCACCTCTGGGATAAACCGTGAGATCGGGCCCCCATATAGTGCATTAAATATCCCGTTATAGCCCTATGCTTGGAGTTCCAGTCTGTATGCTGGATATGTCCAGCCTCCACTCAGCCAGTCGTTAACCACCAGCAGGTGCGAGGCTAAGAGTAGAAGTAAATGTTAGACATTCCTAGCCCCCCATCGTGGATATCTCTTTGACATGTAGCAAGGGATAGTTAGGGGTGGGAACCGTGCCACAAGAATTGGCGCGCTGTCATCTCCACTTCCTTGAACCACTTCCAGGGGATTGGGTGTGGGAAGTTCTGTAGTTGGTATAAAAATCTGTAGAGTATCATCATTTTATATAGTGCTATTCTAACCAATAGATTGAGGGGCAGACTCCACCAGTGCTGGAGATCTTTTCTAGCTTTCCTAATGAGTGGGGTGATGTTTAATTCCCATGTTAGTTCAGGCAGCAAGGTTATGTGCACACCCAGGTATTTAAAACTATTGCGGCGGATCAGAATATTTTGTTGCCAATCAACACAGTCTCTAGAGGGATGTAAGGGGACCAACAGGGATTTGCTTGGACTTAAAGTCAGACCGGAGGCCTGAGAGAAAAGGTCTAGAAGTTGTAGGATTCGCGGGCCGCTCATGGCCGAGTTAGAAAGGTAAATGAGGACGTCGTCTGCGTACAATGCTACCCGGTCCTCTGGGCCCGCAGGCCATGACCAGCCCTCCAACATGGGGTCCTTCCTCAACAACCTCGCCAATGGTTCAATCGCGAGAGCCAATAGCAACAGGGACAGTGGACATCCCTGCCGAGTTCAATGACGGATGGGAAATGGTTCAGAGGCTACCCCGTTTACTTGAATACGTGTGGTTGGATTGGAGTAAAGTAGCCTTACGAGGCCGCGGAATTTGGGTCCAATTCCGTTATTTCTTAGGACATGTTCCAGGTAGGACCAGTCCACAGTGTCGAAGGCTTTTTCAAAATCGAGTAGGAGAAGGGCCAAAGGGGACCGAGTCAGGATGTTACGGTGTGCCAGGGCGACGTTCAATCGCCTAATGTAGTGTCTGGTACTACGCGCTGGCATGAATCCACACTGGTCTGGGTGTACTAGTGAAGGGAGCGCTTCCCTCAACCTGGTGGAGAGTAAAGTCGATAGCACTTTAATCTCAGTGTTGTTATGCACATATTTATGCTAGGCTTTAGGAATACCTTATGTCTTCATGAGCCTGACCAGCTTCCAAAGGGCTACGTAACGTGACCACCGAGCTAACTGAAAGGTAATCCCTTGCGAGACCTTTCAGCTCACAGTCTCAGTCTTTCTCTCACCAAGAAGTTGCAAACACATTACATACTAGTTATCCAATATTGACGTATAAGGGTATAAACAACAACAGATTTTCGATTTTGAAAGCAGGATTTACTCTGTAAGACCACCAAAGAGCTGCTAAATGGCCTTTTTAACCACACGCAAATCATGGAAACACTGCTCATTGTATTCCACTTTCTTTCACCTGAAAGAACTTCTGTGCATGGATAAACAAGCAATGGCAAATCCAGTAGGTTTCGCCTTTGTTGTTTCTTTTGCATTCTGTCTTACTATCTAACTGTACTATAAATATTACAAAAAGATTATAATAAAGTTTGTTTTAAATTTAATAAACTGTTCAGTTGTTTATGTTGTTATGTATGTTGAATTAATGAACAACATAAACAACTATGAAATGTTTATAAAATTTCAAACAAACATTATTATAACCTTTTTCTAATATTTATAATCCAGTTACATAGTAAGATAGAATGCAAATGAAAAACAAAGGCAAAAGCTATTGGCTTTGCCAATGCTTCTTTTCTATGTGCCCTTCTATGGGCACAGACTTCATCACATATGGCAAATGGGTGTGGTAAACTCCACACAAATTAGAATTCCAATCTCTGTGCAAACACAAGGGTATCTGCGACCAAAGAATTATCCCACTCAGCTATCTCCATAAACTACAAGATTGTGACCTGCATGTCATGCTTTGCGTTTTGCACTACGCAAATTAACTTTCTATGCTTAATGAGGCAAACCTGTGACTGTACTGAGCATTGCACACAAATTACTCCAGCAATTGCCTTGGGGCGCAGGCCCAGGAGGACTTACGCATGATGGTGACGGGTAACACCTACACTGTGTGGGAGTGCTTGGTTGGAACAATGTTGTATTGCAGTGTGGCCTACTTGGAAGTGCTTGGGTTTGATGGCAGAAATAGAGTGAGAGAGTTTTCATAAGTCAGCTATGAGTTACTCTGGAGGATCCCTAAGATTTTTTTACATTGTAGAACCATCGACCATAGCTTTTCTGAGCAGTCTTGGCAGGGACTAAAGTAAAATTGCTGTAGGTCTCACAGAGCAGGCTCTCTGTTTACTCAGACACATGGGCAGATGGAGTTTGACGTGTGTGATATCCGTTTCAACTGCCGATAACAAGTACAAGTTGAAACGCACCCTTTTGGACTTGCGCTCATCTGTCTTATGTCTAGCAGTTTTTGTGTTAAAAAATATATATCATTAGCGAGGGAAATTGGCTACCCCCATGACTAAAGGCCGGACCAGAGACAGACGCTGGCCTAAGCCAGGCTCGTGCCTTGCTTGTCTGGCCTTCCATAATTTCCTCCTCACAGTGGTGGTGTTCCGTTGCCTTCAAAGTTTCTGCCGTTAGCGTGACGCTGAGTTATATCTGGTAAAAGAGGAAGGAACGTGCGCTGTCGAATTTCCACTTCTGTCTTATGCTCTCTGCTGTGGTTTGGAGTCGCGAGGCTCCAACAGAAAGACGAGCTGATCATCCCTCCTTTTACACAAACCACTAATGGCGTAACAACAGCCCCTGCGGACCTGTGTATCCAACGTTCATTACAAGCCTTATATGAGGCGTGTGTTTAGGGTTAATAATGTGCCCCACAATTCCCTTTAGTTTTGGTTAAAAAATTATGGGTAGCTTCTAGGGTTCAAGATATGGAATTATTTCTGCCAGGAAAAAAGATTCTTTGGCTGACTCTCGTGTTACTAAAAAACACAAGATATCAGTTTATCGGGGTCATAGCTGTCTACGATGCTGGAGGCACACTGTTGAGCAGTGGTCTTCAAACTTTTTTATGCCGCGGAGTCGTTTGAAGTACATTTCTCAGTTGTAATTTAGGGTACTTGGTATCCAACACATCCAGAAAGATTGGTACATTTAAATTAGAGTATCTTTCACAACTTCCTCAGAACAAACAAAAAGGGACTGAGTAAACCACGCAGAAAAGGATCACTGAAGCAGGAAGAATATATTTTAATTCTTATTCTCACTCGGATTTACGTGTAAGTGTAATTCACAAAATGGTTACCAAATCCATAACGCGCCCGTATGCTATAGTAAAATCTTTTCTATCATAGGGGTTGTGTTGTAAGGATTGCATTTTGTCTCCGTTTTAGCTTTCCTTTTTAACTTAGCATCTATTCAAGATGGTGTTTACAACATATTTTTCACTAATTTGACAAAATGCCATGCACACATTTATTATAGTCGGGCATTGCTGTTCTGTAGTCTGCACTGCTAGTTTCAGGGACACATACTAGAAGAAAAATGCCTTTGCTTTGTTTTGTGCTCGCAAGATGTGACTCTTTTACCCAGACTAAGTAATGCTGTTTTTCGGCATCTCTTGCAGAATGAGATAAAGCAGGTGTTTTCTTATTGAAACCGTGTCCGTCTTGAATTGAGCCAAGAGGCACTTCACACCAGAGTTAACATGGAAGCTGCGAATGAGATACAATTCCACAGGCCCTACTTGTCCACTGAGATGGAGTGCATTCGTTAATCCACTGAGGGAGAAGCGGCTTTAGCGCTGGTGGCACCCGGTGCAACAATCTTTCTTGGTGCCCCCTCATGACCTCCTCCTCGGATTCCCTCACTACCACCCATCAAAAGTACCACTCATCTCTCCATAGATCCTCTCTCACATGCATTTCATTTGTTTAAAGTGCTGATAAAGGCTGGCTTTACTAATTCACTCAGCTAGCCACATAAAATACAGATCTGTTCTTGGCAGCAGGCACATTAACCCTCTGTCCTACTTTATGGCTTGCCAAAACTGCCACCGGACGAAACTCTAATTTCTCTCTTTAGCAGGAACATTAATTACAAGAGTTATCTTGGCATTTTAACTGTTGCCTGAAAGCTGGATGCACAAGGAACTCAGCAGCAGGTGATTTTAAATCGTAAGTTATTGCTAAACACAGCGCCTCCCTGAGGTCAGTGCCCTCCCCTCCAGGTCAGGGCCCAGTGCAGCTGCAGGACACACAACCTTAAAATTGGCCCTGACCAGCTGTTCCTGTTTACAGCTTTCGGAAGGACGTTTTTGGCTGGGGCATTGGAGCAGAGGTGGCCCGAAGATACTGTAGGAAGAACACCCATCAAGCAGACAGCACCGCCTGGCAGGACTCTCCAGAAGGAGAGGTGCTGAACCCTCTCCCTGTAACAGCCTGTGAGCGCAACTGAAGTGGCAAGCCAACTTAAGGTAAAAAAGGCCTGCTGCTGCGAGAAATCCTTAAGGAAGAAGAGGGGTGAGGTGTAGCAGATGACACACAATAGAAGTGGTGGCCCAACAAGTGGTATGAAGGGGCACACCAGGAGGATTCTGGGGGCAACCCAAGAGAGCAGAGCAGCAGACTAGGAGTGAGGTTCACCCAGGCCAGAAATGGCCTTCTGCAAGATCCTAGACTCCTGCCAAGCTAAGGTGCCACCCACTGCAAACCAACCGAGTGGAGCTACACACGGACAGAGGCGCAGCCACTGGTGTTGAATGAGGGGAAATACCTGGCAGCATGTCACAAGTGAGGCGGCTAGTAAGTCGGGGGAGCGGAGACACACCACCCAATACTAGGTCAAGAGGAAGTTGCGTAATAGCCAAAGAGCTGTCACAAGGCACCTTGTTTATTGGCTGGTCTTTTGTGCTTTGGGCTAGCAGGCAGTAGCAGAGGAAGAACATTGGGCTGGAGGCCTCCACCCTTTTGGTGAGGTACACAGCATTTCTGAACTAGGCTGGGCTCAACAGGCCACACTCAGGGACTTATTCATGGAAAGCAGGCCAGAGCAAACATGAGGGAGCCTGTTTGACATCAAGGACATGGAGACCGGTTGTAGGTCGAGCATAGCAGCACAAAAGCTCTGCTTTTCAACCTGTTCTAATCTATTCTCTCTGCTTTAACCACGCCCATCCCACGCCCATCACTTTAATTCGTTCCTGGGCCTGCCTTTCAAAAATCCCTTGATGTCATTGGTAAATGCTTTACGTTTGTCCTGCCTTGAGGCTGGTTTGTTACCGCCTTGGAGAATGACTCTGTTAAATGGATTATTGTATGATCAGCCCGATAGATTCATGACGGCACACTATTTTGTCTTTTACTTTGCCGCTTTGCTCATGGCAGTATGTTGTTTCTTCATCTTCTCTGGTTTTGGGCATCTTGCTGTTTCTTTACAATGTCTGTGGGGTCTTTTTTATGTATTTTATTTTTGCAGTTTAATGTAGCGCGAACTCGACGCAAAGGTATTGGAGTGCTTTATTTATTTATTTTGCAATTTTATATAGCGCAAACTCGATACAAAGGTATTACAACGCTTTACATGAGCACTGGTTACATTACACAAGGACACATTAATTTTTGGTAGCAAGGGGAGAGTAAGCGATTTGCCAAGAATCACAGGGTATAGAGCCAGCGCCAAGACTCAAACTGTGTTCCCCAGCTCTAACGTTGGCAGCTCTTGCCATTATGCCTGGGAATAACTTGGTTTGTTTTTTTATATAGCGTTTGGTAATACAGGTTCTGCCACTTCATAGTGCTGCAAAGCAGGTGCCATTCTTAACAAAATCGCTATAATTCTTTTACATCGACTTTGCTGAGATGAAGAGGTGAACAAGCTATGTCAGGATTGTAATCTGTGACATTCTTGTTCTGTCAAGACTTTCACAATGGTTGCATTAACCAACTGACTTGAGTAGAGCTTAACTCTAGGTGATAGCACGTGCTCTTGATAACCTCCGAAGGGTCACCAGCTAAGCACATAGGTTAGTTTTAGGCAAGAAGATGGTGAAAGGTGTTGTTTCCAAAATGGTGGAAAAGGAGTTGTGACTCCAGACCCAAGCACTTCACGGCCTCAAGCTTGATAGCAAACAACATCTAGCCTTTGGATGTAAATTGGGCCTCTTCAAATAGAGTTTAGTGCAAACTCAATACAAAGGTATAACAGCACTTTACATGAGCACTGGTTGTTACATTACAGAACACCACATTCTTTTTTGGTAGCAAAGGGAGATTAAGTGCTTTGCCCAGAATCACAGGATGTTGAGCTGGCAACGAGACTCGATCTGTGTTCCATCTCCACAGTCGCCAGTTCTGGCCCTTACGCCACATTCTCTCCCCTAGGGTTCTGTGTCTGTTGCGTGTTGGGGCAGTCTGGGAATAACTCATTTTTTTAATTGAGCGCTTGGTAGTTTAGGTTCTGCAATTTCATAGCCCTGAAAAGCAGGTGCCATTCTTAACAAAATCTCTATAATTCATTTGCTGTTAATCTGCCTCTTCTGTTTTTCTATTTGTATACAGTCAATGTTTTTAAAAGTTAAGCTGGTATTGCCAATGTAGAGGACAAATTCCTTTCAAAGTTTAACACACTGAAATATTTGTCTTTTCCCTTTTCTTTGTTCCTATCTCTTTTGACCCCCTCATTCTCCAGGTTAAATACCATGAAGGTGCCTCTTTGTGGCTTGTTTGGTACTATAAAAGTTTATGTAAACACAATAGAAAGTGTTGCATCTCTAAGAATCACAGCCAGTCTGTAAGAACAAGGCAACAACACTCCCAAGATGGTGGCCTTGTTGTGTCCTCTCTACTGCAGCGACAGGCCTGAGAGGTTTGCTGTGGCACCTGACATACATCCACTACACTCTAAACCAAAACACAAAGTAATAATAAATTGGCATTTAGAACCCTGATAGCTGTAGCTCTCACAAATGTGAGACCTATTGCATTACACGTGCTTGTTTCAAAAGAAGCCAGCAGCATGCTGGGAAGGGAATGTTTCTTACAAAAATTATTTGGGTCTGACTTCACAACTTTGAAAGGGGCACAAAAGGAAGCAGATCAGCGCAAGGACAAAGGGCGCAGCACACAGAGCATCACAAGACAAAGAGATCCAAGCCGAGCATCCAAAGATGAGGAAGCGGTAGTCTAAACAGAAAGTCCAAGTCAGAACAAAGGAAAAGACAAGGCTGGAAAAACCTTGATGTCTGTAGCCACTACAGTGATGACAGAACCAACCCCACCGCTCACTTACACGTGGTGATCAATTAAGCGCAATAGTTTCGAAATGTCTCTAATATCTTGGGTGGCCTTGGCTTTGGGGTACAAGGGAAATGGTTAATGATAATTTGTCTGGGGCACATTTGCAGGGCTCCAGCATAAATAGATAGACAAGACGCCAGACAAGAAATGTTATGGACCAATACAGGCTAGCAAAGATGAGGAATGGTGCACAAAGGGCCCAAGCACACCAGCAGTAGGTGCCTTAGACCATACCAGAGCAGTGAACACTAACAATAGTGTACCCCACAGCTGAAAAATAAGGGAATGGGGTGACAGCTTTACCAATAACATCAGCAATGGCGTGGCAGGGGACCATGGGGGACACAGTAAACACAGGAGCTAGCACATTAGTGGGGCTGAATAGCTGCCAAGTTTCCCAGGTCCATGCGTGGTGTGCTGCTCCAGTCTGAGTTTTTTCTTTGCATTGTGGGACTTGTAGTCCTGTTTTATAGTGGAATAAACAGAACTACAAGTCCCAGAATTCAAAGTAAAAACCTGGAATGGGGCAAAACATCACACATGAACCTGGGAAGCTTGACAGGGCTAGGGCTGGGACTGGCCCTAATGCTCCAGTCCAGGTTGGACATGGCATAGAAGTCAATGGGCTTAGCCGGTCTGATGCCCCTTTCCATGAAAAAAGCAATATGGGGGAAATAACTGAATTTTTCCTGTTGGTCATTCAATTAGAAGGATTTGCCCTATTGAACCATGACCTAAAAGAGGAAGACAGGAAAGAGAGCAAGCAGATGAGATAGCAAAAGAAGAAGGTAAACTGCGTCAACCCTTTGTGGGTGATTGCATGTATAATCATTGAGAAATTCCCTCAATGTGCTGCTGGTTTATGATAGTATGGGTATACCATACTTGTGGCAAAGAAAATGTATGGGGGTTATGGATGGCTGCAATGTGACAAGGCTTTCTTTCCCTTAAAAATACTGACATGGCCCACTCTGGAATAGGATCACAAGGATGATACGGGTTACATGCATGAAATGGTAGCAGCAAGGGAAGGGTTCAACAGGCCTAACCAGTACATTTGCCATATTACAAAAAGCAAACCAGGCATATTTAAAGCATTGAACAAGCGAAAATGTCCCTGCAGGCACAGGGACCTAGTAGAGCAAAAGGGTCCAGTGTTGTTTGAAGGAACTACAGCAAGGGAAGATGTCCATGGTGTCTATCCTGCACGTTTAGGCACATGTGCAGCATGTGCTTATGGTGCAACAAAGCTTCTGAGTGCAGGAAAGGAAGACCACAGCAAGCAATGATGTGCAGGAGCCACCCAATAGCCACAAGAAGACACAAAACACCAGATGAAGAAATGTTTGTGGGTGGCTGAAGCTTGAACTGGCAAAGACACCAGTGAACAAGACACGTTCAGACAATTCCTAAATGTTCACAATAGAAACAAAGAGGCTAGATTTTTAAAGAGGTTATTCAAGGAGGGATTTCCTATCCCATATGAGGACTTCCAAAGAGCAGGGACAGCTACAACCTGAACTGTGCAACACACCCATTAGCGACCTGGGAGAAGATTAAGAAAGAACTACTATTGGGCCTGATAGAGGGACTTTTAAATCAGCATTCAGGCTATTGCCAGTGCACCCAGAGAGTTTGAAATTGGCTTCTGAAGGCTTCGGAACTGGGGATGAATACTATTTTGGCAAATGCATGCCTATAGGCTGCTCAGTCTCATACCTTCCTGAACTGCACATTGAAGAAGAGGCAGAAGGAAGAGGGGTGACTACTGCATTACCTGGATTATTTTCTCCTGGTGGGGGAGCCATTGTCAATTCAGTTTACTAGCTTGTTAGAAACATTTATTAGGATCACCGAAACTCTGCAGAAGAGAAGATGGAGGTGCCCAAGACTAGGTTGGTTTTCCTGAAGATAGAAATTGACTCAGAGGCAGGTCTTTATAGTTCCCCAGAATGGAAGGTGATTTATATGAGTGTTGGAAAGTGGATTGTTGGTAAGGGCAAGTAAGTACCTACACTTAGCAATAGGCCACTAACCCCCACAAGGTCCAGTTAGGTCTCAATAAATTAATCCCAACTCCACCCTTGGTAGCTTGGCAATGAGCAGTTAGGCTTAATTTAGGAGACAGGTGCATAAAGCATTTAACAATCACAAAACAGTAAATAAGTAAAACACAAAACACAATAAAATTCCAACTCCAATTTATGAAAATAGATTATATTTTTATCTTCAACATGACACTAAAATGACAAACATCCAATAAAGGGAACTGGAGATATGAATTTTTAAAGATTAAAAGTAATTCTAACGCTTAGAAGCAAATAGCGTTCAAAGGGTTAAAAAAGTCACACTGGACAGGGACAAAGTCCAGAGTTCAGGCCACCCACGATGTAACACTGCTACACTTACTGTCAGAAGTGTTTCTTGATACAGGAAAGTGGTCCACAGCACCAGCCAAGGGTTCAGAGGCTCTGGTTTGCTTCGTGGGGTCTGGACTACAACTCCCACAATGCACCTCTTCAAGTTATGGAGCAGTTTACAACAGTAGCTCAAAATGTCTCAAAACTTCTGTATCTTCTTCCAGAGGACCTTTTTAGGTCCTTAAAGTGTACACAACTTGATCCAAGGTTCCAGAAGCTCTGTGTTGCTCCTTGGGAGTTGGACTACAATTCCCAGCATGCAACTGGTTAGAATCCTCAAATGGCCACTGGACGCTGGTCAGCTGGGTTCTTCTCGCAGTACTTGATGCAGGGGGCTCTAGACAGCTCCTTTGTACTTGTGGCTTACAGGGTTTTCACTCCTGGAGTTGCATAAGCAAGGCAAAGTCCTTTTCTTGTTGAAGTCCAATGTGTGCAGCTGGTGCCGTCCTTGAGAGTGCAGTGTCTAAGTGCAGGCCAGGGGTTCAGCAGGGCAGTCCTCCTTCTCCAGTATCTTCTTCCAGCAGGGATCTGAGGAGTGGGTGCTGCTCTGCCAGATGTATCCTTACTCCTGGAGTTTAAAGCAGGAGGGGAAACTGTCCAAACACAGGCAGGCCACCACCTTCTTGGATTACCACTTCCTGGGAAGTGTGACAAAAATCAATCCCAGGGAGCAACAGACCTTAAAAACCAAAATGTCAGAATCTGAATATTGGAGGTTAGGTCTGGCTGAGTCCAACCACTGATGTTGCTAAAATTCCTTAACACCCCCACTTTCCTGCCCTCTCCTAATCTAATAAAGGAGGGCACCAGGTGGTCTGGGTTTGCAGGAAATGGGGGAGGTCCTGAGCTGCTCCAAATGTCCTCCCCTCCTTTGAAGACCAGTTTAGCTACTCTCCCCCCATCCTGTTTCACCATCTGCTGAGACAGATCTCCTCTTCAAGGCACCTTACACCTCAGCAAGGCAGCCTGGCCAATCAGAGAAAGACACTACAGAGCTGAAGTTGACAACTTTCAGGAAGAGTTCTTAAACTATTTCCTGAACTAGTTATATTAAACTCAACAATGGCTAGTTGTTGGATTTATTATAACAATCAGTTTGATAGCAAACTTGAAATATCTAGCTCCTTTTGGGACTGTATAAATTAAAATAAAGTCTCCCTATGGTAGCCTATGACACCCATTCACTACAGTGAGAGAAAACAAATTGGTTATTTTCCACCACCAGGGCTTATAAAATATCTTTTATAAGGTCCCTGTTTTTTGTTACATAGTTCCCAGTACTAGGGGCACTTAGGGCACACCTTTGGGGTGACATATGTAAATATAAAGTGCTTTAATTTAAAAGCAGCCAGCAAGGCAGGCATGCCCTTAAAATGACACTGGGCACCTCAGCAGTGCACCTATGGATGCACTACCTATGCTGGGGTCCCTAAACCTACATGCCCTACCATATACTAAGGACTTATAGGTAGGTTGATACTGCCAATTGTAATTATCCTAATTTGCATAAACATTTTAATCAGAGCAGAGGCCCTGGGACTGTTTAGCAGTGCCCAGGCCACCATCAGAGTCAGGAAAACACCAGCAAAAAGTGAAACATTGGTGCCAAAAGTTAGGGGGCTTCTGCAATCAACCCAGTTTCCTCACGCTGAGAGAATGCATTAATACCTAAAGCAGCAAAAAGAAGGCAACCCTGTGGGAGGTCCAAGGACTGCTGGGGAAGCTCAGGTTTGTTGCCAGGGTCATACCAGCGGGAGGGGATTTTGCAAGGTGCCTGGCATGACTGACCAATGGGCTCCAGAAGAAATACCACCAGATAAGGTTAGGGGTGGGAGTGAGACAGTTTATTGGATCCTTAATATGGAGGCAGCCCTGTTCCATGTCCCAGCAGTTAGATCTATGCACTGATACCACAAGGAGTGAAGGTTTCGGAACAGTTCTGGTCTCCAAATGGTGTGTGCAAGAGTGGCACTCAACATGAAAGGCAAGGAGGCTGACAAAGAATAATACAATTCTAGAGCTGTTCCCATTAGTGGAAGCGCTGTACATATGGCAATAAAAACTGAGAGAGAAAATAATAATGACATGGTCAGAAAACTATGTAGTACTGAAGCTATTAAATGCCAGCAACACAAATTCCTTTGGTGCTGCAGTTAATGAGGAATCCAATGGGAACCCAACTGTGCTGTAACATGGAGCTAAAGGCAAGCCACACCGAAGACACAACTAATTTGTGGTGGATGCCTTATCAAGATTTCAAGAAATTCAGACAGCTGGCTGCAGCGGCAGACCAACAGATGACCCCCATTTTCCAGGCTACTGTGGATGTTAGTAGAGCCATACTGGACTGGCTGTAAGAAAACTCCCTGGCACCAAAGACAGAAGCGATGTACCGTAAGTATCTGGAATCCTTTAACAGGGTAACAGGACTGGGTGACATAAGGCTGGGAGGACACCTACAATTGACTGTACAGCAGTTCATTGATTGGGCATACTAGGAGGGCAAGGCAGGGTCTTGGGCACAGGCATGATTCCCAGCACTGGCACACCACTGTGAAGACTTAAAGTAGAACCACTACATATAGGCATCTGTGAAGGAAGGAGGGGCGGGTAAAGCCACCAGTGAAGGGTAGCAGGCTGCCGATCGATTTTGATCACTTATTGACAATAATGGGGCTCTAGGAGCTAGTCTGTCACAACCTCTCGAGACAGTGGGGTTCAAAGCAGCCTTTTCCTTGGATTTCTTTGCGACAATAAGAGTAGGTGTGCTTCTACCCGGTCTAGGACAGTGGTGGTTGACTATTGCTTAAGTTTAGAGGATGGGGCCAGCAACAAGGCAGTTAGAACTAGGAAACTCAAGTCAGATCATCTGGGAACAGGAAAAACAATCAGCCTACAATGTTTGGCCTCCCCATAGAACTGACAGGTTTGCCTAGTTTTTCATCTACTGATGAATTAATGAACATGGTATGGATAATACCTGATAGTCTTACAAGAAGTATTGTGATAAATGAGTCCTGTGGGACAACTGTTGCATTGCAGTGTGATTCCCTAGTACTCGTGGGCATATAGCGTTGTCCTTGTATCATTGACACTCTGTCTGAACACAGACTGAATAAATGATAGGATCGGACTTGTACCTCCACTTGGTACACGCCTTAGCTAACTCTAACACTCCGGAAGTGAAATCTGACCCTTGATCTGAGTGCATTCTATGCACCCTACCCGTTGCAACCAGGCTCAGCAGATCTTTTATCAGTGTGCGAGCTGTGGTTTGGCATTGTCACACGCATACAGGGCCTGTTTCAATTTATGGCGTCCGACGGGAGTTTATACTGATTTATTGAGGGACCTGACTGATATCGTCGAGTGAAGCAAGAATGCGTGTTAAATAAAAGCTCTCAGTTAAAGGCCTCATTTGCTCTCAAATGCACAAACACAGACCACGATCATAATAGATCAAGCTGTGTGATCTATATTAATATAATCAAAACACATATATAAGCTTGCTGCAGATCTCATAATTGCTGCTGTTCCTGAAAATAAGCTATTCTAGTTCAGAGTTGAACGTTTGACTTCAAGGAAGCCCTGTGTACTTCTGTAGAAAAAGGATGTGACTCACGGCAGGACAACTTGGCTGCCTTCCCTGAAATATTAGGAAATATTCTCCAAGACTAAGGAAAATACTTGCCCGGCTACAAGCTGAATGAAGAGAGAAGAGGGACTCCTTGTAAAGATTCTGACTTATTTTGGCACAGAGCTGCAGGTCTATCAGTTCATGATGCTGCCATGAGGATCTTCAACTTGAAAAATACTTCCGTAGCCAAGACATCTACAGAATGGCCAGTCAAATCCACCGTCCAGAAAAGCAGAGTGTGCCTAAAGTAAAGTAGGGCTGCAACCTTTGGCAAGCATGGAGAGAAGACGTGATTGAGCCAGTCTTCATCGCGGCAATGCCCCTGCAGCCTTGTGTGCCCGTGCCCTAACATAGGATCCAACTCACATGGTGGTCGCGGTCTGTAGACTTGAGCGGCCACATCAACTGTAGACCACACCACTCCCCGGCATCAACGGCCTAAGGGAGCCTGATGGGGGCTCTCGATCGGACCTCTGGAGATCCTCACTCTCACTGATGCTTTGCTCAGGGTGTGGGGATCTACCCAACTGCTCCTCCATCTCTGCCGGAGCCACCAGCCTGTGTCCCTCTTCAACAGGTCTTCCGGGTATTGGCCGCATCTGAATGACTCCAACTTCCCGTTCAGGTCCGTACACGTCCGAGCAGTGACGTGAGAGACACCCGGATCCCTCTCACGAAGTGAATCATACTCCTAACAGTAATGACAAACTGAGCTAAACCAATGCTCATATCTCACAGCCTCCAAAGAGATACGTTGAGCATTGTAAGCTATAGTAACATATTTATCAAACATGTTTTATTCTGAACAAATACAAAGTCTTATCTTATTTATCAAATGAAATAGCCCTGCCTGGAAATTATATTTATTGACAGAGCTATGTATGATAGATAAATCTAAAGGCACATCCAACATCAGAGTAATTCATGAATGTTTAACTTTGTTGCCTCCTGAATGTCAAAGGTCTAAACGGGAGGTACTTTGCAATGCAGTGAGCTCGCGGTAGGATTTACCTTTTGGTTCCAGAGACCACAGCAATATTAGACTCAAGCATTACCTGCTTGCCCTTGAGTGTCAGAGGCCCTAGAGAACTGGCCTAATACTAGTATACAGCAACCTTAGAAAGCAAGAGTTCATTTGCAAGCAGGGACTAGAGACTCGAACAACTCACAGGGCCTTAAGTAAAATAAAGTCACCCCTCCAGATAAAAGACCACTTCAAACAAAAGAATTACCATGATTCCATACCATAGATTCCCCCAGCATGCCTCCCTGATCCACGGACACCAGTGGGATATCGAAGTGAGTTAGTTACTGCTTGGGTGAAGGTAAAAGTGATATTAATGTCACTGTAGGTGCTTTCAAAATTGCCCACCCCTGTGCCCTGTTGCAATGGGTGAACCAAGAGACCTCCGTTTAGCATGTGAACTGCATATATGGCTAAATGTCTTCTTATACATGAAACACAATTGCTGTCTAATAAATGATATACTAGTGGGAATTTTGAATAATACTCTTCAAAATGATTTTTTAAAAGTGTTCTCAAGTCTGACTTTCAACAAAAATAAGGCAGGCTCAAATGAATTTTACTCAATTGTGGAAGCAAGAATTTGAGTCGAGTTTTCCTGGTTGTTTATTTTTCATTTCGGCTACTAGATTAATGCATTCTCCCTCTTGACACCAATGGACAATACTTTGGATTTATTTCCGAAACTAAATTAATACGCTGATCCAATGAATACAATTACCACGTTAAATATGTTAATTCAATCTGGAGCTATGTAACACGTTTGTCTAGAAAAATGTACAAAGCTAGGCATAAGGGAAGGCAGGACACAAATCACTGGCTGCTCCTGGCAATAAACAGAACGATTGTAGGAGATGGACCACATCTCAGAGAAGGCAATTAAATAAATCATCATTCAAAACTCTAAGGCCTCGGAGATCCTGCAGAGGTTGCCCTCTGCTTACAAGCTACCATTGGGACACATGAATTCACTGCTGGATTCATCACAAATTCCTGACGTTCCACCACATGTTCTTATGTGGCCAAACAAATGCTTCTTTTGAAATGCCCGGATGGTGAAGCGTCCATTCGGGAGAGTGAACATGCGGCAAAGGCGCATTGATCCACTCTAGGTAAATTACTGCTTCTATGTTCACAATGGGAGCCTGAATATTGAATATTACATGAAGTGGAGGAGCTTCTGTGGCCTTAAGAGATACTATGAGCAGTCTCACTGTTCCACAAAGACATTGGCACCTTTCAGCCACACGGAGGTTTGTTTCTTGTAGGTGAATTCATGCCCTGAATGACTGCGCTCAGCCGTTGCAATGCTGCAGAGCAGGCTGTCCTGTTTTAAGAAAGCACTTTGTAGAAGTACTGACAAAAGGCACTATTTTTTATCCACTTACATATTTGTGCTCTCTTCCAACCTCTAACCAAATAAAAATACAAATGGAAAATAATAAACTATTGTTGAATTAAAAAAAAAATATTCCTCTGATTTTCACATCAAAGCCAAACTTTACTAAGCTTTCATGTGGGTGCTCATGGGACGCTACGAGAAGCTGAGCAACGCAAAGTGCCCCAAATGGCAGCTTTGATCAACTTTTGTACACTGAAGTATTTTTGTGCTGAATGTTGTAACCAAAGCAGCGCCGAGGTGATTTGCGCTACGTGGTACCAAACCCCTTAATTCATGCAATGCTGATGCAGTAGGTTGGAACAGCGCAAAAACCCAGAGAAATCATAAGGCTTGAAGAAAGTGGGTAATTGTCCAGAGCCCCCAACTTCAAATGGCCCCTGTAATCTTCCTGTCACCCCATGCTACATTTGTTGAAACCACCAGTTCAAAGTCCATCATCTTTTGCATAATATGCAGATTTTAACAAAATAAATGGTTTCTAGTCCAAACGAATCAAAAGTTACTAAAAACGTGGCGACACATGGTGCTGTGCAGGGAAAGGCACTTTTCAAAGGTTAACAATTCATCTTTCTGTTGCATATTGTACTTTGGTGTAAAACCAGTACTAATAAAGTGCGTAGAAAGTGTTAACATGTATAAAAATGGCAAAAAGAATTAATATTATTACAAAATGTGCCACATTATGCAGCATAATTTGCATTTTCTTGCCGCATAATTATTGAACCCTGACGGACAATTTTGTCCTCCCTTGCCCCATAATTCCAGTGGGCCTGTCATAACTGTTGGAGCAAATACCGACCTGTGACTCGGCTCTGGCGTCTTACCCTTTCAATTTGCTGGCTTCTTAACTTCAGTTGAATGTAGGGGCGTAGCTCCAGAGGGGGTGTTTGTATTTGTTACCCCTCCTGAAAAATGTATTCTGTACTGAATTGTTGGGTACAGGTGCTTTTAGTTAGGTAATATGAATTGTCTATTGGATTTCACTTGTGATTTTTACATGGCCACACTGACAAAAACACACGCACTTGCTCTGTTTTGAAGGACTTAAAATGCAGATTAGTTTGAAATATTGCTTTTTAAGTGCCCCTAACAATCCACACTCCTGTCTCTTTCCACTGCCTCATAAGTTCCCCTCACGTCCTGCTTCTCATTTAATGTATTTTATCAAGATGTCCAGCGTGATTGTTGGGAAGTCTGAAGCTCACACCACTTAATCATACTGACCAACAACGCCCATGGTTGAACGCGACCCTCAGAGGTGCTGCGTCCTAGAACTAAACAAGTTTAAATCAGCAGAAGTGTCAACCAATGACATTTTTGGTGATTGCTAAAAAAGGCAACGAAATTACTATAGTTTGGTATCATCCTTATCGACCACAGCTCACAACTCATCTTGCAGGCAGCGTTAAACATGGGGCCTCGCGTTCTCTGTACATGTATGTGCATGAAAAATGTCAGCAATTGTGAAACTTCCTAAAAATGTAGTCATTGTCATCAGTGAATTGGCGTTGCCTATGGTGGTTGTTTCTGTTGAGCTTGGCTTTCTGTCGTTAATTTGGATAGGCTGAAAAGTTACGTAGAAACCTTTGGTCAAACACCTGGGAGGGAAACTCTGCTTCTTATACCACGGATTATCAATGTATTTATTACTGTATGGGGAATTCTGTGGGCCTTATCTGCCAGAGTGTAAACTTACCATCTATTCAAGGCTAAAACAAGTCATTTTTTAAAATAACAGAGTGCATTGAAGATTTCAACAAAACCGATCACAGGGTCGCATTACTCAATAATAACTATGCATCGGAGCTAATGCTATTAGCAGAGATCAATTCTTTTCATATACTGCCATCCTGTGGACTTTTTTTGCATTTCACACACGTCTGTGTAAATTGGATCTCTCAAAAGCTATTCATGAATTTGTGAAACAAAACCCAAGGGCCATATTAAAGAGCCCCTAGCGCCCGCACCTGAGCGTCACTTTTAGGGTGGTATTTACAAGGTGGCGTAAAGCCACTTTTTTGTGGCTTAGCACCATCTTGTAACTACAGCTCCTTCACATGCAGCACTTTGCGTGGAAGGGGCGTGTAATGGGTCTTGCTATGGGTGTGCCACAGAAACACACATTGCATTTTGACGCTGCCCCAGATTTACAAGTTTTCGTAAACCTGAGGTAGTGCCAAAATCTAACGCCACCCCCAAAGGGGCGTTAGAGTGGCACAACGAGGAGAAATGCTTTAATTTCTCCTAGCTTTTTACTCTTTCTATCTGTGATGCACTTTGTAACATAGAAGAAGCAAATCGCCATTGAAAATTGTTTTTGTGGAGGAAGGTGTCCCTTCCTACACAAAAACAATCTCTCCCTCAATGCAGCCATCCTTGCACAGTGGTGCAAGGGTGGTTGCGTTGGCGCATGGGGAATCACAGGGGAGCACCGTATTATTGTAAATACAGCGCATCTCTGTGTTTTGAAAATGATGGTGTGCGACGCTGCCAGATTTGGCGCAGCAACACATACCGTCATTTTCACTTAAATCTGGCCCCAAGTGTGAAAGGAATCCTGGAATGCGCAGTTGAAAGCAGCTATCAGATTCTCACAAATGTAGCTCATGGATGCTGGTACTGGACTCACCCACATTTTTGTTTCATGAGCCTGACTATGTCAAGCTTTGGGAGAAGTTTGTTTCTGGCAACATCGTTGAAGTGGGTGAAGACTTTTTTGTGATAGTTTTAACATAGGGCCTAGTTTAGAGTTCTGCAGACAGGTTCCTATGTCACAAATGTGACATATATCCCATCTGTTGTATTACAAGTGCCGTTGGATATAATTAAGGCTCTCAGCTTTCAGTTTTTACTGATTTTTACAGAAAGATACAGACATAAACTAATATGTTTCCTGTCTGTATTTATTCTTAAAAGCAGAAAAATACTGAAAAATGTGTTTCTTGTGAGTGACTTTCCATGTTGTCTTTCGTGAATTGTAGGACAACAGCTGAGCATGCAGACAGCACTGAAAGTTTAAAAACAGGTTGAGAGTTCCCTAATTACAGGTATATGTTAACATATATTTGTAGCATATTGCTGATATTTACCTGTGGGTGTAGTGGTTTGCTATATTGGGCTTCTTAATTTGATAAACCGAGACAGGCAACAAAGTACGAGTGCATGTTTATCAGTTAATAAATGTGGAAATATACCATCTCACAACTCCATTTATTCTCAAAACACAAAATAAATATGGATAAATACCAATAAGATGGCCAAAAAATATTGATAAATACAGACTGAAATGTTAAAAAAATAAATACCATATGTTGGAAGTAGAGTCTCTAGTTGGCAGAGGTATACTCCCTTGTACAAGTAGGGACCACAGTCCTAATCAGTGTAAGTCACAACACAATCCAAATTATCCTGTGCTCACCCTCTGGTAGCTTGGCACAGACAGGCAGGCATATTTAGAAGGCAATGTGTAAAATATTTGTGCAATAACTCATACAGTAAGACAGTGAAAACACCACAAAAAGTACTCCACACCAGTTTAGAAAAATAGATATTTATCTGAATAAAATAAGATCAAAACAACAAAAATCCACTAGGCACAAGTCAAGATATCACTTTTTAAAAGTTTAAATGAGTCTCAATCCTTAAGAATCAGTGGTTGTATCCTTGTAACACATAGTACCTGGGATGCATCAAAAATAATGATGCACGGGGGCTGCAGAGGAGGAGATGCAATGAAAAATAAAGCACTGTGTCGAATTTTTCAGTGCAGCACTGACTATGCATTGTTTCTTTCCACGCTGCAAGATGATGCATCAATTTCCAGGAGCACAGCCTTGGTTCCTCACTGTGATGCGGGGATATTTTGATGCACAATGATGATGCCTTGAAAATCCTTAACGCTCTGGTAGAAGGAGCATGCGCTGCGTCAATCTGGTAGGCGATGGAGCAATTTTGCCAGCACGAGGCAGGAGCAGCGTTGTTTTCTCCAGGTGCTGTGTCGATTTATTGCCACATGAGGATTTTCTTCTCTGGGGTAAAGTCTTTGTGGCTGTGAGACTTCAGAACATGAGGCAAGCTCAATCCAAGCCCTTGGACAGGACTTATGGGGAAGGGAGAGTCATTCCAGCAGGGTCAGAGGCCAGCAGGCAGCAGGGCAACAACAAGGGCAGCAGTCCTTCACAGCAAAGTAGCCCAGATGAGTTCTTTGGGGAGACAGGCAGTCCCTCTGACAGAGTCCAGGTGTAGATCCATAAGTGTCTGATTTGGTGGGGTCAGAGACCGAGTATATATACCCAAAAATGCATTTGAAGTGGGGAAACTTTACAGAGTAGTTTTGAAGTGCACACACTCCCCTTTCACCCCAGCCCTGTCTGCCAGGATCCCTTTGGGGGGGGGGGTTATAAGTCATTTGTGTGAGGGCAGGCCACTGGCCTTTGAAGTGTAAAAGAGAGCCCCTCTACCCTTCCTGCCCACGGAGACCCATTCAGTATGTAGATGAATGCAGATGTGGCTGAGTGTCCTGTGTTTGTGGCTGTCTGTTTGGAATGCACAAGGGGAGCTGTCAACCAGCACAGACCATTTGTGGATTGGAGACAGACTGTAAGGTGCAGATGGCAGTAAGTGCAGAGAAATGCCCACCTTCTAAAAGTGTAATTTCTTAAATAGTAATATTAAACCCAACTTCACCAGTTTGCAGGATTTTCTATTACCATTCTGGCCATACTAAACATGACAGGGCTATTCCTTCCAGATCAGAATCTAACACTTAAAAGTATATGAGGGCATTTCTAATGCAGGTCTATGAGAGAAGCAGGCCACAAAGTAGTGGAAAGTGAATTTGTGAGGTCTTTCACTACTAGGGAATGTAAAACACACATGTATATGTCCTGCCTTTTACTTAAATAGCACCCTGCCCCATGGGTTAGCTAGGGCCTACCTTAGGGGTGACTTATATGTAGAAAAAGGGGAGTTTAAGGCTTGGCAAGTAGTTGTAAAAGCCAATTCGTGGTGGCAGTAAAACTGCACACACTGGCCTTGCAAAGGCAGGCCTGAGACATGGTTAAGGGGCTACTTATGTGGGTGGCACAATCAGTGCTGTAGACCCACTAGTAGCATTCATTTTCAGACCCTGGGCACATGTAGTGCACTTTAATAGGGACTTACAAGTAAATCAAATATGCCAATTGGGTATGAGCCAATGTTACCATGTTTTTAGGGCGAGAGCACATGCACTTTAGCAGTGGATAGCAGTGGTAAAGAATCCAGAGTCCTAAAGCCAACGAAAATGATATCAGGAAAAAGAGGAGGAGGAAGGCAAAAAGTTTGGGGTGACCCTTCAGAGAGGGCCATTTTCCAACACCATATAACCTGGAGCCCTAGATGTAATGCATTTGTAATATGGCAGAAGGGATATCCATCATGTTTGTGACGGAGTAGCCCCTCTGCCGAGCGCTAGATCAGGCCCAAAGTCACATGGTGGTATTGCCTGCAGCACTATCCCATAACTCAAGTGAGGTCCAATAATTAGTGCTATTGACTGATGCCTCCCTCATTAGTCATACTTTTTCAGAGCACCAACCCTGCTAAAAGCACTGAGTGCTGAAACTGACCCATACAAATTGCATACCACTGCTGCTGTCTCCCATTAAATTGGTTGTAGTTGTTTTAAGAATGTACTATGCCACCCAAATTAAAGTGCAGAAGCCTTTCTAAAAGGATAGGTAATGTACACCATGTGAAGTGCAGCCACCTTTTTATGGAAGGTATTAAAGCCCCTTTGAGCAGGGAAAAGCTATGTTTTTCTCAGTTGGGTTTCAAACCTGTGATCAGTAAGTTGCAAGCATATCTTAACCCACGAGGGCCTGATTTAGAGTTTGACAGGCAGTGTTTACTCCGTCAGGATGGAAAAGGAAAATAGCTGACGCATCACAGGGAACCTCTACCTGCCAAATTTAGACTTGTCCATCAGCCCTGCAGACAACACTATACATTAATGGAAGCCGCCATCATGCCAGTTCCTGTCAATGTTGAAAAGTTTGATGGATGGTACCATCAGCTATATTGGCCTGTTGTCAAACTTCTCAAAAGTTTTTTATTTTTGTTTTTCAAAAACAAATTCACAGAGTGGGTGTTCTTTTAAAAAATAAAACAAAAAAAACTATTGACTCCCACAACCAGTGAATTTTGTTCCAGTTTGGGGGGGTGGGGATTCATTATTGTTTTTTTCCTGTCCTGTGACAGGCGGAAAAACAGATTTTACAATGACCAGCCTAAACAGGGAGCCCCAGTGGCTGCTGCTGCACGCACTCTGACTTCTGTAGGCCAGATCTGATCTTCTTTCCATAGGGCAGGCCCATAGACAGCAGTCCTGTGGTGAATGAAAATCAAAACAAGTGAGTCCATGGCTACTAAAGATTTATGCTGGGTTTGAAGGTGTGGATAATGCAGTGCACTGGTAGTAGGTTGTAGATATGTCGCTGTGAACTCAGCAACACTTGCTCTCTTGAGAGTGCTATCTCCGAATATGCCTCCTAGAAAGAGGGGAGAATAAGTGAACATAATATCACCATATGTCAAACCCTCTAGTCCTTTCAACTGTTTTCTGTCACTATGTGCTAATACTGCTGCCTACGTCTGCTGCTGTCACCTAATGTCCACCCCTCTACTCCCGCCTCCCTCCCTCTCTTCGTATTGCTATCCCTTATATCCCTTTTTGTGCTCTGTCACCATGTGCTATTTCCTCTGCTCCCTTCATCTGCCCCCTGCTCCAATGCACCCATCTGGCCTCGCCTGCTGCTGCCACCATGTGCTCGTCCTTCTACTCATCTGCAACTTTGTCTCTTGTGATGCTGTTACCATATGCCAATCCTTCCGCTTCCTTCTGTTGCTGTCACTATGTGCCCATGCTTCTGCTTCCTCGCCATGCTTCCATGTCTCTAGCCTTTACAGCCTCTAGTCTCTGCAATGTGTGTCTGTCTTTGAAGGCAACTTCTTCCAGGCTCCAGCACCAATCACTCTTCCGGTGGTGAGTGTTGCATTAGTGACTGCCTCTGTGCTTGCCTTTTGAAAGGTGGTGTGTTCTGACAAGGCAGTGTTACCTACAATGATGCGCATATTATTCTTTTCTTTGCATCACTGGTCCTATGCATGCCTTTTCCTTTCTTCCTGTCTCCCCCTTTTGTGCCACAGCCACCTTTATGTTTATCTCCCTATTACAGGTTTCTACTTTCTACCTTAGTGGAGGATTTTGTATCTTTCTCTTCCTCCGTATATCCTGTGTTTTTCTCTCTCTTGCTCAACGGAAATGTCTGATGAGGAGAAATAAGTGCTAGTTCGCAAACATGAGTGCAGGTTTTCTCCACCTGCAACTACCAGCTCAAATTAAGCACTGCAAAGCTCTCTCTCTCTCACACATTCAGAAATTATGACACATACATACATATTTTCTGCAAATTTAACATACATTTAGCCTTGTCAGGCTTACAAGGCTGTAGATCCTAGTGTTTATTTTCGTGACACATAAGTAGATGTATAATTCAGGCACCATCCTTCCCAAAGTAACATTTTACAGCATTGAGACTGACATATCTACCAAAAAGCCAGTATATTTACACAACCAGCTATCCGAAATAGATGTGATGCAATATTTAATGGAGTACGTTACATCAGGCTATTCAACACTGTTAAGCTTTTATAGGGTTACGCAATGACTCTGTATTTTTGGGACTGAATTTTTCCAGTTATGTACTTTCCTTTTACAGTCACGATTTTAGGCGTTTTCAAGTGAATTGATTCAATTAAAGTGAAATAAGAATAGAAGTCCCTAAAAATCCAGTACTTTAAAGTTGTAAAAGTTGCTAAAAATCCAGGACAGGAAAGGAGGTCTCTAGGTGACAGAGTCATAAGGTAACCTTTAAGCATATGCATAACAATGTTTTGCCACTAGGTAGCTATAGTTAGGACCTAGTTTGATAGAAAAAGCAGTTTTTGACATGCCTATATCTTTGGCCCGCTTGACGAATCTTCACAAAATTATCCAAAATAGGTCAACAGTCCTGTCAGCTGCTATCTGGAAAGTTTAGGGGTGATCCATCAAGCGGGGGGCCGTGAAAACGGGGTCTAAAAAAAGGAGCGTTTCCGATGTTAATTCCCATAGGAAATTTTGAACAGCAATAGTGTCCGAACCACTGGGTGGAATTACACCAAATTTGGCAGAAAGGTAGTTCTTGGTCCAGAAAGAGCCCTTTTTTTGTTATCTGGTGTACATCTGTTCAGTAGTTTTTGAGAAATTAAAGAAAATCCAAATTTGTATAACTAGGATCGCAAAGGCTTTGCGACCCCTCCCGATCTCCTGCTGAGATCTGATCGGCTGCCAACACTTCAACTAGGAAGTGTTCGCAGCCATCTTGGGACTCTGCTTCAGCAGAGTCCCAGAAAAAAACGTAAAAAAGACGAAAAGGGGCCAGGGTTGGGACACCCTGGCCTCTTAGCTTTGGTGCTGGGTCCCATAGGGACCACCCAGGGCTAAACAGCATTTTGTAAAAAAAAAATTGGCAGGAGGCGCAGGGATCCGTGGATCTGCCATTTGTTTTTAAATGAAGTGCAGGCTCTTGCACGTTGTCATTTTGAAGCCCCCGGGAGGGCCAAGTCCTGGGGTCATTGTTTATTTAAGTGTTTGGGGGGCTGCCTCCCCCCCAACTCCGGGGACCGCCACCTCCCTGAGGCTTTCATTATTTGGTATAGGGGCTGGGCAACCCCCACACCCCCCCTTAGCCAGGGGACCACCGCCTCTCCAGGGCATGAATCAAAATTAATGAGGGGGGGCACCCACCCCCCCGCAGCCCCAGGGACCACAACCTCCCCAGAACATTTGTCAAATTTGGGGCATTTCTTTAATTGTGTGCTGGGGCGTGCGGCTCCCCCGCTGCCCCAGGGACCACCATCTCCCTGGGGCATTCATCACTTTGTGTACGGGGGGCAGCCGTCCACCCGCAGCCCCGGGAACCCTGGAGCAAATGTTAAAAAAAAGAGATTGGGGTCTGTTTCGGACCCCATAACTGGGGATATGTACATTGGGGGGGGCAGCCTCCCTCATGGAACCACTGATGGCTCTGGGTTCCGCCAAACCACAGCGCCGGCTCTTGCTATGTCCCAGGGTGCCCACCCCGGGACATAGCTGTTTGCTGTGACTTGGTGGCTGCATTGACAGCTGCCACCAGGCCACAGCAAACACTCCGCCCCAAAGAAGGGAGGGCTGTCAAGCAGCTCTCCCTTCATAAGAGCAGAGGTTTCCTCTGTCTGCCTGCCTGCAAAGATGCAGGGAGAGAGAGAGGGAACAATTGCTCACACAGAGAGGGAGCTACTTTAGCAGCTCCCTGTCTGTGACCGCATTGCTTGGTCCCGCTGGAGGCAGAGAGCCAGCTGGGACCGTGGGGGCCTTCAGGCTCCCTCCACAGCCCCAAACATTGAGATGGGGTGCCTTGGGGGCACCCAGGTCACTGGCCTGTGGCCAGGCCCTGTGGCCAACCCCTTATAACCACCCTACCACACGCACAGCCTTTGGCCATGTGTGGCGGGAGTTGGCCGCAGGGCCTGTCTCTCTGGGTGTGAGTGTCTGGGTGTGAGAGAGTCAGTGTGGATGTGAGAGTGGGTGTGGGAGAGTAGGTGTAAGAGGGTGTTTCTGGATGTGACACTGGGTGTCAGTGTCTGGGTCTGTGAGTGCATGTGTGAGAGTCTGAGTGGGTGCGTGAGTCTCAGTGGGTCTGTGAGTGGATGCATGAGTTTCTGAGTGGGTCTGAGAGTGGGTCTGTGAGTGGGTGTGTGAGTGTCTCACTGGGTCTCTGAGTGGGTGCGTAAGTCTGAGTGGATCTGTGAATGGTTGGGTGAGTCTCTGAGTGGGCTTGTGAATGGGTGCATGAGTCTGAGTGGGTTTGTGAGTGGGTGTTTGAGTCTTTGTGTGGGTCTGTGAGTGGGTGCATGAATCTCTGGATCTGTTAGTGGGTGCATGAGTGTCTGAGTGCGTCTGTGAGTATTTGTGCGAGTGTCTGTGTGGATGTGTGAGTTACTCTGCCACAAAGGAACCTCACCTGGCCTTTTATCCAACAAGAGTCCACAGTTGTGCATGAAATATCTACCCAAGTGGAGTTCTTTCTGCCACCTTGGGTAAATGTCCAGTTTGTATTCTACACTACAGCTGTGTAATGGAGCACAAGAAAATGTCACCAGTGACCTTGCTTGCCTTTTGGCAACATGATTGTTCCAGTTGCCTGTTTCTCTAGAATTCTGTGATAACATGAATCCTCCTATATAGAGGCCAACAAGACTACAAAGACATAAATCTCCACCAAACCAGGGTTGCTTCTTTCTTTGGTGGAAATGTCCTCATATTCCTTGGAATCATGAACACACCAATCGGCAGGAAACGCACTCCCTGTCCCTGCGGCCAACCCCTATAACCACCCAACATCGTGCCTTGGCTGTGCGCAGCAGAAGCTGGCCACTGGGCCTGGCCTGTGCCCGGTCCCTCCATCCAACCCCAACCCTGCATGCCCCACCCCCCTCCTCAGGCTCTCTGCCCCAGGGGCCTCACCCCCAGGGGCCCAGGGCAAATATTTAATTTTTTTTTTTTTTTTTTTAGTGAGGGGGGCTGCATGCCCTCCCCCCGGCCGATCTCCACCCCAGGGATCCCATCCCCGGGGGACTGGTGTAAACATTTTTTTTTTTTTTGGGGAGATGGGTCACGCGGCCCCCCTCCTCACCAGGCTGATCTCACTCAGGGGACTCCATCCCCCAGAGCCCAGCCTAAACATTTCATTTTTGTGGATGGGGGTGCATCTAAGGTTACAGGGCCGTTATAGTTAGGTTCTGAATTTACTTGCACAAAACCAGAGAAATTCAAACAGTTATAGTTACAGTTAATTCAAGAAACTATAACTCCTGCCCTAAGGTAACTATAACTCGCGTCCTCGCCATGCACTGCTAATTACCCCAGATATTATGGCACTCATGACAACTTCTATAATGTCATTAAAAATATAAATGAAACATTAGCATTTAAATTATTGAAAAAAAACTGTGCATGGCGGGAGCGCAAGTTATAGTTACTTGAAATAACTATAACTGCTGAATTTCTCTGGTACATACACACACATACACATATAGGTGGGCAAATCTTGTATTATAGTATATTTATCACACCCGTCAAATTCTGAACCCCCGGATTTGGATTCTAGAAGGTGTGATGTATATCGCACTCCCAACTAGGGTACTTGTAATCAGGACCTTAGGTCTTCTGACTGATGCTGGGGAACGTAGAGAGAGATGGCATCTTTTACCCGTGTGTTCTGGAGTTGTACAAAACTCGAGGACTTTTGGTGGATGATCAGGGAACCAGTTAAGAAAATCTTTGGCACTGCACTGCAACACCCAACAAAATGTCCTTGCTCCGATTTCCAGGAGAAGGACAGTCCCATGATACTTCAAGAAAGGGGGCAGCAAAAAATGCAATATTTGCTTGGTAGGTAGAAACATGGTCAAATGTTTGGAAATCAGGGTACAGTTTCTACACGAATTAGGTCTTGGTGGTTGAGGGTGGCTTAATCTGGGGGTCTCCAGATGTTCAGACAGAAAATTAAGTTTCTGCTACATATACAACTAGATAAGATACGTTGACCTGTTGTGGTTCACACTTTGGGTCGAGGGAGAGAAAGGCTGTGGCTAAATACCAAAGCTGCAAAGTTATGATCATCTTTTTGTTGGTGAAAATGGTCATGACTTTCTCATACTGTAATGTGGTAAAACCACTCATTCTGAAGACCAAGAAACTTTGTAAAAGGTTGAAAAAGGTTACAGCACACTTAAACGTGATCAAACCAAGAATTAAACGAGGGGTTTGGTGACTTCCACTCCTCGTGCTCTCAAAAGTGAAACATTCTGTGTACAGATGTAACTTGGGATGTTAAGGTACGCAAACAGATAATTAGACAGGTTCACATGTATACAAGTTTTTTTATTTAAATATGAACAATTTTTTTCTGAAAATCATGAGTGTTGCGCATTGACGGCCATAATTTGTGGGCCTTTTGGACCGCCATTATGAGTGTTCCGTGAAATTGAGAACTTAAGCACACACATTTGTGAGAGTACTGCAATTTTAAACAGTGCAAGGTTACTCACACCCAGTATCTTTATCAGGTGCAATAGTCATCACACCAAACAAAGCCTACTCATATTGAGATCCTCAGACCTTTATTGTCGATGTCAGGGACAAATATCGACACCAAAAGAAATGATCAATGATATCAATTACTCCAAACGATGGAAGGATCTGCTCGTACTTATGCTGACGTAAAGAAACAATATAGAGGGCAGAAAAAATAAAGCAGAATATAACAAATCTACTTGCCCAAGGGGCCTAAAACGTGTATTATAGTGGTGAATGGAAAATACATCATTTAGTTTTGTCCTTTTTTTTATTTCTTGTCTTTATCTTTCTTATCCTTCTTCTCTTTCTTCTCTTTCTTGTCCTTGGGCTTTTTCTCCTTGTTCAGCTTCTTTTCTTTTTTCTTCTTGTGTTCGTGCCCTTCACCGTGGTGCTCCTGTTCAAGATAAAGCAAGATAAAGCACATTTTAATTTAGCAGTGAATTCAGTTTAGTTAACACTGATATAGGAACAGATTTTCTTTGTCTTCCACGCCCATAACAAATGTTTTTTTATTTCACAAGAAAGAAAGATAGGGTCGGAAAGGAACTTCGTCGAGATTACCACCTTTTTTAATGTAGGATTGTCTCATCGCAGTTATAAAGGGGTTGCTGCTTTGGTGCACTGGCATCAATGTATTTAGAGATGGATTCATTTTTGTAAGATGCCACTTTAAGCTCCACTTCAGAATGTGCCAATGTGTATGCACAAAGAAAACAATGGTTAAGCACCCAGATCCAGGTTTCTGGCTAAATTCAAAGTTCCACCACAATTCTGAAGTTTTAATATCGGCCTGTTCCAATATCGACTCAAGTTTGACTGTCAAGGCAAGTAGATATGGAGTTAAGAAAATTGTACTTCCCTACACCTGCTTACTTTGATGATATAGTGGTAGTCAATACTGTGGAGATTATCTATGTCCAGGTGGATATTATGAACGTCAATCCTGTTACACACAACCAAAAGCAGCACAGATATGCATCTAATGATATGCCTATATAGCATTGATAGGCCTGTGCCAGTAGCCTGATGTTAAGACAAGCTGGATTATGCCTCAGCATGGGTGGAAACCTATTCTGTATGGCATACCTTTACATATTAGATGAATTACACAAATTTTGCATTTTTGATAAGACCATCTCTTTTGTTTGTGTCCTGGTCAACATGGCTTTGAGGGGGGCTGGTAATCATTTACAGGATGTTCC
This sequence comes from Pleurodeles waltl, assembly GCF_031143425.1. Lineage (NCBI taxonomy): Eukaryota > Metazoa > Chordata > Amphibia > Caudata > Salamandridae > Pleurodeles > Pleurodeles waltl. Next base: position 414,272,915 of record NC_090448.1, on the reverse strand, counting down.
TTCTTCGTCTCCTACTTAGCGTCTACTGGTGGATGCATGTATGTATTTGAATACCTTAATAGCGCAGGTTTCCACAATGCATTTTAGCAGTGAGACAGAAGATGTTTGCTGTAGGAAGGATGCAATTGTTTTCCACCGATAGGTGTAAGTGGATTGGTGGCAGAAGCTCTCTGACATACGACATTTACTTGTACCAGGAATGGGACATCACTGTTACCTCAATGAAAATTTGCAGTTGCAAGCTGACAGCTACACCGGAAACGTTTGGTGGCATATGGGAGAGCACCTTATTGTGGACTAGTGGCCGACCTGCCAGTGGTGTTATGGTGCGTGTCCTCCATTTCACCTTCTGCCTCCTAGTACACCATGAAAAGATGGAGCCGGGCTCCACTGACTGATCTAAGAAGGTGAAAGGCGCTGAATCACAAAAGAGAAGCGAATTTTCTCGTGTGACAACTGGTAGTCAGCCTGAAACCTAAGCACAGAACTTAAAGACTAGTGAGTCTGTATTTAATTTGGAGATACATTTCATCTTGTACATGTTTTAGTACATCAGTGGTTGCTTAAAAAAAAAACAGCTGGGACCAACATTTTTTGTTAACTTTATAGACTCCACCTGACGAAATGGTGCACTGCTGAAATAAATGTTATGACTCGCATACACACAAAACGGGGGCGGGGAGCATCCATTGGTGAATGGGGTGTAATACAGCTGCCACTATAGGCTAAGTCGGACGAAATGTCCCCCTAGACTCAGAGTGAGGAGAGGACCATGGAGAACACAGGACACTGGGCCGGCGTGCATGGACCACCAGGGTGAACGATGGATACATGAAGAACTGTACCCCGAACCTCTTAGGGTAGCAAATACATCAGGCCAATGTGGGGACTAGAGCGAGGGGAACATGACAAGACGAACGGCAAGGGCAAAGATAAAATAAAGACACACACGTTGGGATGTTGGTATAAACAATGGATGAAACTTATACATGTTTTATTGTAATAGATTGTTTAGGCACGGTTCGCAAGATGTGAACTTTATGGAACCACATTGCAAATGATATACGCGTGTAATACCACAAATGTAGTTCAACAGTGCAGACGATAACTCCTGTGGCCATGTTCAAACCTCAATAGAGCTACTAAAAAAATCTTCATAGACACCACAATAACTAATTTAAATATCCAATTTTATTCCAGTCCGTGATTTCAAACAATATATAGCAACTCGTCTGCACACTGTGAATGAGGGAGTAATGCTGAAAGTATTGCAGTCTGGAAGGTCATCTGACCGCCCCTTTTCTCCCCCCACCTGCCTGGGTAGCTAAACAGAATCCTCAACAAATACACCCTGAAGGTGGCAGACAGAGCCTGAACCGTGGTAAAGAGTGCCTGGGCGAGAACAGGCCCCGAGGCCACACCAGGGCATTTGAAGACGATGCTGCAGCGAACATATCAGGTAGGTAGGGGATACGCTGGTGAATGCATGGGTGATGCTAGAGCGATTTAAGGTCAGGGTGCAGAGTTCACCCGGGCCCTAGAAAGGGCTAAACACCGCTGCACCAACAAAACTGATGCAGCCAGCCCTTGACTCTTCCATGCCAGGAGGGCATTTTTATAAGCCTAGTAGTGGTGTGAGGTGTGAGGCTCCTCCCCAGGCCGGCGCCCTGACTCCAAGTGTTCCGGGAATTAACTCAGAAACATATCTCTGAACACTCCTCCTTCAGAAATGGGCTTATTCAACTTTCTTCAGAGCAAATACTTTTCTTGCATTTTTCCAAAACACGGATCTTGCTTTGATCACTGATTCCACTGCAAAACCAGATACATTTTACGTTATATTAATTTGACAGCATCAAGTTTAAAGGTTATTTATGGTTTTAGTCTGCTTAATTTATGTCGGATACAGCAAAAGTTCAGAATAGCGATGTGCAAAACATTTAGGGCCAGATGTAGGTAGGTATCCGATTGCGACTTGCAATTTGCGAGTCATAGCGACTCGCAAATTGCAACTCGCAATCCGAGATGCAGAAAGGTGTCTCAGACACCTTCTGTGACTCGCTATGGGGTCGCAAAGACCCACCTCATGAATATTCATGAGGTGGGTCGCAGTTTGCGACCCCATAGCGAGTCTAGGCACTCACGGGGATGGTGGCCTGCTGGAGACAGCAGACCACCATGTCCGTGACTGCTTTTTTAATAAAGCAGTTTTTTTTTTCTCTTTGCAGCCCGTTTTCCTTAAAGGAAAACGAGCTGCAAAAAGAAAAAATTCCAAAACCATTTGGTTTCAGTTTTTTCAGAGTAGGCAGTGGTCCATGTGTCCATGTGGGCAGTGGGCATTCACATGCGTTTTTTGCCGTTTGCGAGGCGCAAAAGGCTTTCTACATCTGGCCCTTAAGGTCTTATCATTTGAAGGTGCAAAAATAGTGATCTTCCACTCCTGCAAGTTTTTGAAGAAAGTGTTTAGAATTTTTATGCTTTTAAATTAATCAATAGCCCAAAACAGGACGAACTTAAAAACAAGCCACTGATAAATTAACCCCAATATATAAAATGCAGAATGGGGGCAGGGAATTGCATTTTCAAAATACGTCAGGAAAATATGGACATTTTTGTATTGTTTTCAACTGGCTGATCACAGGGGAATGCCTATAATTTAGTTGATTTTGTTTTTTTTAGAGAGGGCCTCATGTACAATATTTTTGGTGCAGGGCAGCGCCACAAGGCTTCTTGCTATGCTGCCCTGCGTCAAAAGGAAAGGGCAGGAATGCACCTTATTAATGAAATACGGTGCATTCCTGTCTTTTCCGCATGGGCTGGAGCACAAATTGGGGCCAGATTTAAGAAATGTGGCGCTGCAACCAGTGCAGCGCCACTTTTCTTGTGCGCCATAACGACCCCCTAAAACCACCATGTGTGGCCCGTATCGATGATACGACATAACATGACTGTAGTCAGGGAACTAGTGTCAACATTTTTTATGCTACTTCACAGCTTTGCAGGATAAGCGTAAAAAATGTTGGCACTAATCCTGCAAAGCCCAGTAAGGCCCATTGTAAACAATGGTGTGCCTCCTTTAACGCCTGCTCTAAGCAGGCATTAAAATTGCCGGAAAAAAGGACGCAAAGAAATCTCTTAGATTTCTTCGTGCCATTTTTTCGGCCCCCACCCCTAATGAGGGAATGCTCCCTTTGCATACATTACGCCTGGAGCAGGCATAATGTAGCACAAAGGGTTACAAAATGGCACAATGCACGCATTCCGCTACTTTGTACATTTGGCGCTTCGATGTTGGCCTCGTTGGGCTACATTTAGAGTAAAAAAATTACGCTAATGTGGTGCAAGGAGGCGCTAGGGGCTTTTAAATCTGCCTTTTGGTGCATAGCCCCAATGCAGAAACCCTTGCACCATGGTGCAAGGGTGTCTGCATTGTTAGCACAATTGTTTTTGTGCAGGTAGGGACACCTTACTGCACAAAAACAATCGATGGAGGCACCCTACTCTTTCTATGTGTGCTGAAGAATGCAGCACACATAGGAAAAGGAAACCACACAGTCTCATCACATTATCTTTTTTTGTTTGTTCCTGAGTGGTATACACATTCTGACTTGTGAATGCAGTGTACCAGGCATATGACAATCGAGGTAACCTGATGGAAACAAAAAGCCAATCACCAAAATCAATAGCATACTAAGAAAAATAAACATCAATACGTAGAATCCACAGGCAAAATCAACTCTGTGCAGTGGTGAGAGCACAGTTAATGTGAAGTCCTTTTTTCAAAAAAGGATAGCTAAAGTGAGCAATGTCATTTCCATCCCAAGCATTGCTACTGTCTGCGGAAGATAAATATCACTCAAAATAACTTGCTTAGCACAAGCCACTTAAGTATTCTTTGATGTGGGAAGTGCGACTTACGAGATTTGGCTCCGTCTCAACACCTATGCAAAACAAGCAGGGGGGAGGACGAGGCAGCCATAGCTCCAGGAGAAGGAGCGAGCTGCAGTACCTGGGGAGCCTGCGAGAGCAGGAGTAGGAGAGCGAGCAGCGGCAGCTGAAAAGGAAAGGGGGAGGAGACCAGAGGAGCAGCTGGACACAAGAGTCCTGAGGGAGCCAAAGGAGTGGAAGAGCAGCAACTCCAGCTGGGCAGGTCCGAGGCTACAGGAGATGGAGGCAGCCGCACTGCAGAAGCGGCTTGAAGGGGAAAGAGAGCAACCGAAGCTTGAACGCGAGTGGAAGCGGCCTCAGGGTCCAGAGGGATCGGACAGAGGGAGTGGAATAGTAGCAGCACCAGCAGGGCCAGTCCGAGGCTACGGGAGGTGGGAGATGTAAGCAGCCACACTGCGAAAGCAGCTTGAAGGGGAAATGGAGCAACCAAAGCGAGAACGGGAGGGGAGGTGGCCTCAGCAGCCTGAAATACATAGGGAGGAGACACATGGCATATGGAAAAAAAATACGGCGCTCAGCACTGACAATACCCACGCTCCTGAGGAGGGCTCCTAAATGAAGAAAAAAAGTTTGGAAATTGATCATACAATGACGGATAGTGGAGGGTTAGTGTACATGGTCGCTGCTGTAAGGGAAGGGAAAATTACGGAAGAGGCATGACAAATGGATGCCCTGGACAAATGGAGATGAAGACTGGGAGAGCGACAATGGAGCCAGCAAACGGGAAACCTATGGGTGGGCTAAGGTCCACAAAATAGATACAGCATGTCTTCTCGAGACAGCGCAGTCTAGAGCCAAGACCTAAAAACAAGGAAAAATAAAGTTATTTCTCCTTGTTACGCCTCCCCTGGGGAGGCGCACAGTTTTGATGCATTCCCAGGTTTACAGATCCTTGTAAATCTGCGAATGTGTCAAAACCCATGATTGTTGTCTGGGAAAAGCCACTGCAACACCCACAGAATGCCTCCTTGACATAGAGTAATGCAAAGCTGCACTTTGCTTTGCCTTAACTTACTCCATATCTATGAGAGATATGACTGACAGGCCTTCGCCACCAGAGCTTCATAAAAAGTGACGACGCAGGCCTCTTGTAAATGAGGCTCTGAGACCCATATTTATGCTTTTTTAGCGCCGTTTTTGCGCCGCTTTTTGACGGAAAAGCGACGCAAACTTACAAAATACAATTGTATTTTGCAAGTTTGCGCCGCTTTTGCGTCAAAAAATGACGCAAATGCGGCGCTACAAAAGTATAAATATGGGTCTGAGTTTTTTGTTTACTCATGCAGGAGTTAGGACTCACCAATATGCAAGCCTATTTCTAGGTCTCGCTGTAGATAGCTTCAGCTGTCTGGCAGAACCTGTTGTCATCACACATTATACACCATACAATATGCACAAATAACAGAGAATACATAATATAAAGAAAGAGTTTTCGGGTCAGCCCTCTTCACTCTATGGCTTCCTCGGACAAGCCGCTTTTTGGAAGCTGGGCCCAGGGGCATTTTGAATCTATCCATGCAATTTAATTCATCACTCTTTTGTCTAAGCATGTGCTCACCATTCATTATGGCATACACTTATCTAGTCATCCAGCGAAGGCTTCACATATTCACTCATTTTTTAATACACCTCGCTCACCTATTCACCCATCCATGCAGTCAGTCCCTCAAGCATGCATTCATCAATGTACTCACTCCTTTATCCACTCAAACACTGTATGATTCATTCTGGTTTTCAGCACTCACCAATCACATACAAAACCACCAAATCAATGAAGAAGCGCTTTCATTTTAAAAAACAGTGCTTGCTTGTAACTAATAAAAAGAACCTACAAACAATTTTAAAAGTAAACCATTCATTGCCTTTGCTTTGGATATTTTATACATGAAGCTGCGAATTATTACCAACAAAAACAAATAACTGACAGCATCAAATATAATACAGCTCTCGTCTATAAGCTAAACATGTGTTTTTAATAACAGCAAGTCTTTGTACATCTCCTTAACAATGATATGACTTGCAAACTAAGTCTAAAAAATGCTTTAATAGTGCAATCTTTTAAATATCTGACAAAACGTTACTTTATGTCCTACTATTCCTAACCTACTATTCCATAACCAACCTACCTACCAAACCTACCATACCTACCTGCCGTATGTACCATCCCTAACTTCTATACCTACCAAACCTATCTCCTATACCTACCTTCTATACTTAACCTATCAAACTCATCTACACCTACCAAACCCACCTGCAGCACCGCCTTAACGAACATACATGCCATACATACCATACATATCTATTATACCTGCATATCGTACCTACATAACTCTAATAGCTACCATAAGTACCTATCATAACTATGATACCTACATACAATATCTTATCTATTAATCTACCTACCACACATGAGCTATCATACTTAAACTACCATACCTAACATACCATAGCTACTTAAGGCACTAGAGTCTGCTACTACAAGGACGATACTGCAGCTTCCATCGTAAAAGTACCAACTACAGCGTTCGAAGGACACGAGAAGATGAATGCTACTTCAACTTCAAAAACAGTAAGACCTGTTTGCTTTGCCAATGCTTTTTTAAAATCTGAATCCCACGTGACAAAAAGGTGATAAAACACAAATTGGGGAGAATCTGTATCTTCAAACAAAGGTGATAAATAAATCATTTTTCATTTTGTTCCAGTGTAAGATGCTTTTATTGCAAGGTGATTTGTGGCCTTTCCCAGAAACAGAAGGTACTTACAATGTGTATGCTGCATCTCCAACCTGAGCTGAAGAACTTCACTGCTTGAAAGTGACCTTGCAATAATACTCACATTTTTTCACTCATGTCCTTGAGCCTCATCACCCCTCTAAACACATTCAAGCCAGAATCAATTCCTTTTTGCCCCATCCCCGTTTTTTGTGGAAGGGGGGATCAACGATGAGCCATTGCACCTCTGATTGTTATGACATTAATAAGACTGGACTCACCTTTCCTTCACCTTCACTGCAACTGGAGCTGCTGCTGCTCGAGTCACTGGAATGTCCGCACCCCTTCTGCAACAAGAGAGAAGGCAGTGTGTTATCTTACAACCTAGCTAGTGGTGGAGCTGTAACTTGTGCACACAATGAGCCATGAGATACACAAAAAAGCCAAGTGCTCTGATTACCAGTCTCGGCCCTGCTCTCGGGTAATGTTGGGAGACTGGGCTACTTTATGTGGACATTAGAGATGTTTCTGGGTCCAGTACTGAACAGACAATTTGTTTTGCCCACAAAAAAAACTGACACGTCTCTATGGTCAGTGAGACCTGGTCTGTGCCCATGCTGGCTTGGCCTTGTATTTAAGGGTACTGTAAAGATTTCAGCTCTTTCCGCATGGAAAGGTGAAGTTTGGTTCTCCCTAGGGCTTGTGGGAGGGATGTCACTTTGGTAAACATTTGTCTACGGGGGATTCAGTGGAGGGTATTTGACACATTTTTTAAATCATGACTCGACCCCCTCAGTGCCCGAAGGAGTGGTCTGCTACCAAGTCATAAAGATCTATTAAAGGAAGTCGTGTTAGCAGGTCCCTTACACCCTACTGTTCAAACGGAGCTAATCGAGGATATCAACAAAAAGCAGTGTTACAATTTCTAAACCAGATGTATGTGCTGTTGGTTTCTCTGTTTGCCGTTCAATCCTCCTTCACGGTGATCATTCATCACTCACAGACGTTAGAGAAATTAGGCTGCTTCCATGCAGGAACTTTCCAGAAGACCATCTATAGACATGAGCAGCTAAGTTGATTTGTTCAAGATCATAGACCATATACTGCGACTAGCAGCTATCAGGAAATTTGGGTGAGCCAATAACTACTTTCTTGTTCTGCATGCACCCTGTAACTTTGCAGCATAAGGAATTAAATCTAATCGTTTTGATGACAGGCCACAGTAACTTGCCCTTTGACACTGACACTTTGGCCTGCCTGGCGACTAGCAGTGGGAGGCAGAGTGAGGAGTACTTGGCACAGGCCGATACAAGGTAATGGGTAACGCAGGGGCGTCGCAAGGAAAATAATCACACTAGGTTGAAGTGCAAATATCAAGGTCCTACACCTGGAAATGTTGATGCAAGTCAGAACAACATTCAGGAATCACAAAACACAAGGGCTGGGTAAATACTCATGCTTTGACCTGCCTTGCCGCTTAGATAAAACATAATTCCTCAAGCTTGTTGACGCGTGGCTATTTTAACATGATCACCTTAGGAAACGGGTGTGGTTACAGCACAGACCAAATGCATACTATGTTCTTCAGCTTTTCATAAATATTTCTTGCTGAGAGTTTTTTGATTTCCTTTAACCTGAACAACAAATAACTGCTTTTTCTTCCCCAGAGTGCCTTGCAATCACTGGTGAATTGTGTTACGACCATGATTTTTGTTTAGGTACCAGCCTGGACTCACAATTTCATGCAGTATGTCTCTTTATTATGTCAGGTTTCACATATGCTGCAAGTAAGCAGGTAGTTTTAGAGAAGGCACCTTACTAGGGGCCTGGGCTTGTCTGCTCAGTCTCCATGCCCAACAGACATCCACAACAACATAGGACCATGATATAACACACCCCCTTCTCTTGTAAGGATAACATGTATATACGATCACTATTACTAAAAGTTGCCGGACAATTACAACTCTTCCTCTTCGCAGTAAAACTTTGCTGCCAGGTTTGGAGGTCAGGGGTGCTGGACAAATTGCCAGTAGGGGGAGACATACAACAATCAGTAGGAAGAATACTAATGTGTAATTTATACAAAGATTTCATGTAAAGTGCTTTACATGCCAAATTTTACATTTAGTCAGCATATGCACTTGTAACTCCTGCAAAGCTAACTGCCAACTGTTTTGGGAAAAATGCCTCTAAAAGGAACTTGCAAAGTATATGCTTATGCAAACGTGTATCTACATGCCACAAATGATAAAAAAATGTCTGTAATTAAATTTAACAAAACCATATAAGACCCTTTCTTTCGCAATATAAGTGGTATTGTCGCTTTAATATTATTGTCATTAGGTCCTCCTTACCTTTCAATGTAAGTTTTCATTTGACTAAAAACTGCATTCTGAATGTACTGGGTGCTGCGCTGTTTACACACATGAGGAAATATTTGGAGAGTATGTGAATCAAAGTTTCAGATTACCAGAAGAGGCCAAAATCGTGGTGATATAATAAACCCAAACTTTTTGGGAAGTTCTGAACTTTTCTACCTATTGCTTTCTTTTTTTAATGTTTTTTTTTCTACTCAGTCGGTCTCTCTCCCATTTACCCACCTGAGATGTTTGTTCTAGATAGGTAAACTAGTATAGTATTTGAAAGGCTAGGTTTATAGGTTTCATTTTTCTGGCTTTTATGTTATTAGGAACAAAAACAAAACCATTATGATTGCTGAAATCTGAGAACACAACAAAATTAAAGTGTTTAACTTTAAGTTACTCGGTTCGCATTGAATTCAGTACAATTATCGTGTTGTAATTTATACAGGAGTAAGATTATTGAAAGGTCTCATTGGCCCATATAAAGTGGTAATGACCAGCAACAAAAATTAAAATACCTCATATTATTGACAAAGGATGCAAGTGCATGGCAGAAAATTTGAGCAATAACTTCAGTTATTAAGTGTATCACATGTTAATTCTGCAAGTTTCCACCTAAGTGTAGCTGTTATACTATCATGCACTCAGACCAAGGGGGGAGAAATTATAGTTACTAATAGTATTAGTAATTTTGGCAAGTGTAAATACAGAGGTATTTTAACATTGCTGCTGAGATGCCCTTGAGAAAAGGGGAACTACCACCTGAAATGGGATTTCCATACCTGATTACTTCAGTGACTCCCAATTTTTGCCCAGCCTCCCACATAAAGACTTGAATAGCTTTTAGGCTGTAAAATGCTCGGGTGGGGGATGTGAACAGCTGGACTACGGTATTTCCACGAGACTTCCGGACACAAACAGAGTTCAGAAATTACATGGCCCTTAGAATTAGGGATTCAGAGATTCAGCCCCTGATTTTTATTTTTTTGTTCCCCGTTACCGTCATTTATTGACGCAAAAGCAGCACAAACTTACAAAATACAAAATGATGGCAATACGGCACAAAAAAGTATAAATCAGGGCCTAAATCTGTAGGGCTGTCAAAACAGGTGGTAATATGACGTCACAATGTTTTTACAGCTGCCCCAGTCTTCGTAAAGTTCTCTTTATAAGATGCTTTAAGTTTCAGCAACTCACTTAAATTCATCAATAGCTAAACTACATCTGAAGTTATGAAGTGAGACACAATGCACTTCTAAGCCCATACCATGACTTGACAAACCATAAGGGCCTCAAAAAGAACCCTCAGTAGGCTGAGGGACATGAGATTGCTTTTTGGGCCTAGATGGGCTGAGGGTTTTCAGTGCAACTTGCCTTCAAAGCATCTCCTTGATGTTCAGGCTACCTCCCCAGTGCTTAATGTGTAAAATAATAAGAGCTGTGGCCTAAGATTTTGTTCATAAACCTACAGCTGGTGCTACTGGAGGTTGGGATGACGAATACCAAGGTTGCATAATCTTGATTCCACCCCATGCCTATTTATTCCACCACCAGACACTCCCTACCTCTCTATCTGACTATTGAAGGTTATTTTTACTATCCCTGCTCTCGCTGTCATTTTCTGTATTTCTCTTCTTTCTTTCCACCTTTTGTGCTTTTCGCTGTCTGGCTCTGGGTGAAAGTCTGATGAGGAAACACAAGTTCCAGTCCCCAAAAATAAGTGCCAGTGGGCCCCACATTCACCCACTGAGCCGTACATAAAGTCACAGCTCACTTTAGGTACACAACTGACGAGCAAGATTGCTTGGACAGTTAGGCATTTGCTTACGTTTGTGTGTGACCCACAGGCTGCGGGTTCAATTCCAAACCTTCCTCTATTCAGGTCGATAAAGTGACAAATAATAAAATGTATAATGGTTACAACTTCTAATTACTCACTATTGAAAGGCAACCTGATGCAAATGCTTGTTTTTTAATTTTGTTCTCAATGGGGAAAACATATAACTTGTGAGCAGATCCTTCCTCTACACCACCATTAAATGTAAAGATTATCAATTTCCCTTCCTACCCTGGATAGGGAATTACTCCTGCTCTTTGCTGGAGTACATTCTGGCTGTATCAAGGATGGAAAATGGTCAGATTGTAGTTGTGAATGGCTTCAATCTCACAAGCTTGTGTTTGTTTACAAACTTACAAGGAAAATAATTCCTTGTTCCTCCCACTCCTCACTGCAAGCCTGGCTTCAGTACTGCGCAATTCTACGTACACATGGTGTAGAATTATGCAGTGATAAACCAATTATACTTCGTAACAATTCTTTTGTGGATAACTCTCAGCGGTAAATGGAGCCATTTACTCACAGACATAGATGTTTATGGCTTTGCAAATTAGGCTTCACATCTAGTTCCACAATTGGAGTGGTGTGATACACCTTGATAGTATTATGGGTTCATTTGGTGTCTAACTTACCTTGTGTGATTTGCCATGGTCATGGCCGTGTCCATGCTCATGTCCATGCCCATGGTGTCCATGCCCATGATGTCCATGACCATGTTCATGATGCTTGTGCCCGGACTTATCATGGCCGTCATGCTTCAGCTCGCCCTTTTCATCCTTTTTGACGGTACATTCAGCTTTCTTTGGCTGTGGGTCTACAGCTGCAGTGGGGAAATTGTGTACAATTTAATAATTCATATTTTGTGTCTGGTTACATATGGCCCAGTGATACGGCATAGTAATAATGCACCTGGTATTACTCATAAGAAGCAGCATTACCATGCCTTTACAGGTCAGTTATGAGTTTTCACATATGGAATGGGAAATACAGAGTAAACGCCGTGTTGCCAAACAGAAACACAGTTTTCTGTATATTTTTCTTAAATTCTGAACCTTTTTCCACATACTATTTGGCATTACCAGACCATTTAGAATAGAGCTGTAACTTGGCGGCTTGTAGTTATTTACTATTGCAGAAACTATAATGTACAGCTGTCGCATATCTGCTCTGCTAAAGATGACACTAGAGCAAACTTCAGCACTTTTCACCACACTTTAAGCTGTAGGACTATTTTTGCTAATTATTCAGCTCTTCCTCCCCGCTGATAGTCACAGGGAAGCGACATGCAAGACTCCTTTCAGTGGCTTTTTCAGAATTAAAAACTGTCAATAAACTTATCAGGCAAATCCTCCCGACATCAACATGAGTGTCCTTAAGGTAGATGCCACCAGGGTCGAATTAATAAACTGTGGATTTGCGTCTGAAGTCCCACTCCTTGGACGAAGAAATCCAAAATAACTTTCACAATAACTTCACAGTTTACAACAACCCTGTGTAAAAGAATGAACACTGATCATACTCAGCTCGAAAAGATGGTTTCAGCTTAGAGTTATCCACAAGAATCATGTTTTCAATCTTCGATCAAAAACAAACATATCAAATTCTTTAATTTATTCTGTAAAAGAAAACTATGTGATCTTTCTGTTAATGTCATGAAAAAGCTGGTGCTAGCGATTCTATATGACTTGCCAATACTTTGGAAACCATGGCCTCCACTTTTTAAAGAAGGGTTGCCTATATATGGCCTAGGAGGGCTGACCCACGAATTTTTGGAATATCCACATGGGATAAATGCATATATAATAACTCTGAAAAGGAATCCCCTGTGTATTCAATGGTTATCCTCAAAATGCGGTGGGGACCAAGCATTTGTGGAGCGATGTGGATACCCCTTCTTAGTTCATATGTGACGTTACAGAAGGACCAAACGTAGCACATCAGTCCAACTTAACCCCAAAAGAATCAGTCAGAACCTAATTGATGTAAACTATTCATAGAACAACAAGCAACATCAGATGCCCCAAATCTTGGCCTCGTCAGTGAGGTGTAACTAACAAGTCTCTAGGCACCGGTTCCACATCTCAATGTCCCAAATGTTGATTGAAAGACTCAACAGAGAACAAAAGATGTGACTGAAATGTTTGCACCAACACTCCTCAAGCACTACCTCAAGGCAGCATTTTCATCATTGACTGACTTCATTTGAGTCTCCGAAACCGGAGCAGGTATGTCGACATATGAACTCCTTGCACAATATAACTAGAGGAATAACCTTCACCCCACCGATGAACATCTCTGGGGATGCTTTTTGTCTCAGTTAAAGGAAATGGGACCAAACAGTTTGGGCACAACTGCTACATCCGGACAATGAAAGAGGCAAGCGACAAAATAATGGAACTCTTCCTGTGGTTAAAAAACATTTGCTCAAGATTTAGAAGCAAATGTGTTATCTCAAACTCTTGATGGACAACAACATTGTGTAGAAAAAAATATTGCATCATCGCTGTGATGGCGAGTACTATATATAAATTATGCAACCCCCAAACATAACATTTGTAACAATTGCTTTTGAGTAATATTAACTAGGGCTAATTATCTGCTTGCAGTAATTGGGTGTTTGCCGTCTGCAAATAGAGTACATTATCTTTAATTAATTGCAGCTAGGCATTACGTCCTTGAAAAAAAAATCAACAGACAGTGTAGTGTGATCGCCACATAGAGTAAGGCACCGCAGATCGTTTCTTCACTTATTTTTCCTGTTTAAAATCTGGAATGCAATTATGTGTATATCAGGAAAACATCAGTGTTTGTTCTTAAATCCAAAGAGTCCTCCCCGCCCGTACAAAAGTAATCAGTAACTTTTTTGAAAAAGTAATACTACTAAATAACTGATTACTTTCAAGTCGGGTGACCAGTAATATTAAACATTTTTAAATAAATATAAAAACCGTGATAAGATAAATGACAAGTATTTGGCGTTACATTAATTCAGAAAGATTTCAAAAAAGTGAACCAGCAGGTTCAATATTGACATCTTGAACCTTTGTTTTATAAAACGCATAATTTTCCCACAAATTATGCGGTTTGGTTAATAGGTCATAAACGGGTCATTTTCAAGCCACATAGCCCTTTTTTCTTGTCCAAATGCAGAATATATTTTAAAAGCTTTGCCTTTGTTTTTTCCACTTGGGCTGCACACCGTCAGAATTTAAAATAAGGAACCATAGCACTCTCTACAAAACAGCATCAAGTGATCTGTTGTCTAAGAAAATCGTGACACGTGACCGCTCCCAACATCATTTGGTTCATTATGTGATCTTATGACTCAGTGGGTTAAAAAGCTCCAGAATCCACTTCCGTGGGGCCTTTCAAATACTCATTGGTCAAACTCACCTAAAGTCAAAAACTTCAGTTTGTGAGTAGCTGTGTCTTACTCCTGGCTTAGAAGTGTCTCCTTCGTCATGTTGCGGAAGAAAGACACTCCTAATGTCCTCCCTTCGTTTCAAAATACCACAACATTAGTTGGAAAATATCACCATACAAAAGCTATTTCGCTGTTTCAACCTGCTTTTATTTTGGGCACATTTGACATGTGTAATCCCCAAAGGGCATGTGGCTGACAGACTCAGTCTGTTTGTTCGGCTTCTTTTGAAATACTATGAGACTCACAGCTGCCAACATAAGAGGGCCGGGTAAACACGTTTCGCAAGTCGATTGACTATTAGCTCTGGGGCAAACGTTAGGCCCTGTAACAGGGCATTTTGGGCATTTTACAACAAGACAACTCATGTAAGGAATTAATGCACAGCAGCATATCCCTAAATCGAGAGGCTTTAAATCGCAACGCATGCTCGTATTGCACTACCACATTTGCATAGCGCTTCATATCTCTGCCAATGCTGAGAAGCGTTCCAATGTGCATCATCAGTGCCTGGGCGCCGTTCAGCGGTGATGTGCTGGGTGTAGAATGGCCCGAGATGTTAGCTCAGGTTCACGAGGTCTCAGAGACCTACTCCAAACAGAGTGCGCCCACTGTTGCAGCCTTTAATCATGCGGTGGTGTGGGGACTGTGTGGATAGGAGCAGCACGTCCGTCCTCCCAGTTAAAATGTATTATCTACTTAATGATTTTTATACAGCCCCAGTGAATCACCTTCCTTGAAGAACTGACCCGGAAACAAAGAGTAAACAAAGTAAGGTAAGTTAATAAGCACACCTGTGCTCACAATCCTACAAACCAGATTGCCTAGCAACCGGTTGAAGGGATACGTGTTGCTACCGGACACACCATCCAATGCTATCACCTTTCGCACTAGGCCAGGTCACTGCACAATAGGCCTGACAGGTTCATCTGATCCGCTTTTTCAGGGTAGATTACTTGACTTGCTTCTTATACATAAATAAGGTCTGTTTTGTGTACGACATAATTGGAATGTGCTCCTCAGAAATAGACACCTCAGCAGCAAAGACCGTTCGTCGCCACGCTGTAATGCAGATTTTATTTCAAGACCAGAGGCTCCATTTATGTGCGCTTCCCACACCCACAGTAGTAATAGGCAATTCTTAGGAGACAGTGTGAAATAAATTCCCAAACAAAAGTACCCCCACAGTGCTTTATAGAAAGGTTCCCAAAGCACTGCAATCGAACCAGTACTCTCTAAAGTGTAGACATCTGATGTGATACAAAGCAGTTGGAATCCTTACTTTTTAAGGAAGCACTCTTTTACAGACACATATCGCTAAGCAAACTTGATGTTTCATAACAAGTCACAAAATGTCACATTTGGAAAAAAAAGTGTTTTTGCCTAAGAACTTCCAAAACAGACTTAATGGTCAATGTAAGTCACTTGTTGCCTCCAATTAACTCTGTTTACCAAAACCTACGTTACAAAAAAATTGATAAAAAAAAAAAACATGGAGCCCATACTATCAGTCACACGAGCCACTGGCAAACCTAGTTACTGGTTAGAGGTGGACAAAATGGCCTCCTCGTAAGAGGAATGGGCATTCCTGGAAAGTTTGGCCAACTTTCCATTAGCACTTCACACTTTGCACATGTATACACAGAGGCACTTTCCACACGGGCAGACATTAGGAGACTTTAGTTGGGAAGCAAGCGGGATTTTAAGTTACAGAGCTCAATTTTGGGGTTTTATTCTAGAAATCCAACCTCTAAATCAGAACATTTTAAAAGATGTAATTTGACTGGATATTGAGCTATCGAGTCTGATTACTGTGTCGTCCTGTATTTGAGTTCCAACTGCTTTGCTACCTATTGGAGTAGGCGTTGGCTACTCACCAGAGCACCTTTGGAGACACAAGTTTATAAAATGAATATCTCTGTCATCCAAAAGGAATGCACCAGCCTTACACCCTGAAACACCTATGGTAGGCAGCAGGATCCTCCACGGCCTGAACTGCAAATGTCCACATTGCCTATTACCACCGGACAGTGGCGGCAGTGTCATTGAATCTGCATTTTATGAAAGCCCTCCTGTGCTATAGACAGGCACCTCTTTTGAAGCTCATAGATGGCTGAAATAGTAAGATGCGAACACCTTGCCAGGAGTCTTGGGTGTCCCATAGAGCAACAAGTTGTAAGCAGTAATAAAAAGGGGGGCATTTGGCACCCTGCACAATCTGAGTGCAGGGAGACAGGTCAGGCCGCCCAAATATAGGACCAACCTACAATAAAAGGAGTGGTTGGCCACCCTCTCTCTGGAGGAGGATGTGGAACATTCCTTTATGAGAAAGGTTCGCCCATTCGTTATCTTGAAAGCAGTGAACAATTATGCAAAGTCCATTTGCAACGTGTTTGCCCTTGCAAGCACACTATAGAACACCACTGTATGGTTTATGGTAAAGTTGCTGATAATGGCCACCTTTAGCAAGACCGTACATTTCTCTAAGGAGCAAAACCAGCTCCTTCTGGATAAGTGGGCGGTAAGGGAGCAGGGCCGATTATGCATACGCGTCTCTGCTCCCCACTTAAAGGGAAAATGGTTGTATTTCTAAAGTGTTTTCTTTCAAACTCCTAAAGACAATCCTCACTCTATTGCAGGTCAGAGGCCCTATATATATGTCCTTGCTTCAGTCCAGTGCTGGAATGGGCCTGAGCACGTTGCCAGAATCCACACTTATTGTCCTGCTTCCATCTTTCAATGGATTTAGGCTTAGAGGGAAAATACACTAGGACCATGGTAAATCACATAGAGTAGTACCTCAGAGCATGCAAACTAAACTTCAAAGGCATCTCCATCATCATTTATGGAATGTAGGTCTATTTGCAGGATCTGTATTTTGCGTCTTAGACAATGACACTTGCCCTTTCCACAGCATGCAGTAACAAATGCGCCTTGAAATGTTGCACTCTAGGCGTCTACTGTTCCTGTGCCCTAGACAAGCTCCCCTGCAGTCTTCAACCCTTCCGCTATCCCCAGCTCTTCGGACAGCCATGTGGCTCCATGCACGTACGTATGTATCCACTCACTGTGCTTACATAGCGCAAGGTTAGGCGGTGGCCACTGTACATTATGGGGGTGTTGGAAGAGGATACGAGATTAAGTGCATGGAGTACAGATTATCACCTTTTGAATAACACAATTTAATTTCCCATATTTGCAAATATAACCACATGTGCACAAGATCACACGATTTCGTCTAGTGCGGAGACCGAAATTCGAACCCAGGTCATACATTTTAATTGGATTAGCAATTTAACCATGCCTCACGCAAAAGGTACCATCGGTGTTACGGTGCCAGCTCTCCTTTTGATATTTTAAATTATTATATCCTGCGCAGTACCAATTTCTCCTACAAAAAAGTCCTCAAGACGATTTAACTAAATTCGGGACGAGTCTATCGACAATCTTATTTATGAGGGCCCAGCTGCAGTGGACACGCGCCGCAACGTTGGGATGAAAGTGCTGGTGGGTGCAGCAAAGCCAAAAATTTAAATATATTTATGTCACCTGCCGCATTGTCTATCTAAATGTACAGCGGTACCCATCGAGCACAAAAAAATACTTCATAAACAGCTTCCTTAAAAATCACTAACTTTGTTGTTTTCCCGGAGGGGTTAAAGAACTGAGAGGGAAGAAACGCCCTCATTCAGGCTACAGTAACTGCCCTCCACCTCCTTGCCTGCGTATTTCTAGGCCTGTCAAAGTAATAGTGAGCCCCCCGCCCTCCCCGGCGCTACCCAGGAGCGTTACAGACACGACAAGTCTAGTGAGGTTAAGCTGACAGAAACATGGTAGGAAAAAAATAAAGAACTGTCTATTTATCCAGCTGCCAGGGGTGTAAATACACATTATTTACATCGTAGGGAAGCTGTTCAGCCAGCGCTTTAAATGGAAATATCTTACGAACAAAAAATACTTTAAAGGCGTTGTTAGTAGTGCTTGAAAAATCAGACACTCCAATCTGTCGTTATGCATTGTGTTCGACTAACTAAAACCTAAATTTGTTTGTAAACACCTTTTTAAACTACCCTAGCCCGGGGAGTTTGGTCACTTATGTTAAGGCGATACTGATGCATAGTACCTGCTTCTAAGGAGAAGTCCATGATGCAGGGTCTTCGGGTGGTGGCTGCAGATGTGGTCTGCGGCTGGCAGTCTGTAAGCCGTGCGGTTTCCGTACTCCTTGCGTCTCGGTGAGAAACAAGGGAGTGGGCTGGGCGTGGCCTATCCTCCTGTTATAGCTGCAGCCGAGCCTCCCCGGGCGGCGTTTACTCGTGGACCCCGAGAGTGGGCGGTGCCAGGTACGCGGCTGAGAGAGTTTGAAAGCGGCAGGCTTCTGCCCAGGTGCGCTGCGGGCGTGTCTTCCCAGGGCGTGGGCAGGCTGGCAGCAGGGAGTATCGGGCGCTGACGCGCAGATAAGACGTCCCTGTGCCGCAATGGAGCGCGCCTCGCGTGCACCTCACATGACAAGAACATCTGCACACGCTCATGTGGGAGCGTTGCTCACGGTGACGGTGCAAATATTAGCAACAACAAGACAAAACACGCAACGGTGCCAAGCCCGTCATTTTATACAAGCCTTTCTAGCAATGGGAGAATATATCCTCAGCAATTAGTTCCAAAGGACACTTTATTATACCGGTGTGCGAGCCAACGAATTAATAGGGAGAGCCGAGCCAAGGGTCTGTCTTGGCTCTAAGAGTCCGCGCACGAGCCGAGCCACGAAAATGTTTGGCGTTTAAATCAAACAAAATATATAATGTAAAAATATGATAAGCTCCGACAGAAATTAAACAAGTGTAATACTTTAACATGCAAAAGTGTTCCTTCGTAGTAGAGTTTCTGTTGCAAATTCCATAATCTTCGTTTATAAAAGATACCATGTTCAGGAAATGACTATCCCACTCATTGCTAATTATTAGTACCCACTCTTTTAAATATTTGCATGAGCCTTTACCATCCATAATGGTGATGCGTAGTGTGGTGAGGAGTCTCTTTCGGTAGGGGCTTGCTATGCGTAGATTTTTCAGCCTTCATCACTGTTTGTATCGTTCATGCATAGACGAGTAGCATAGATAAGGGCCTCCTGGCCGTGAGTCTGGAGTTCATCTCACGAGGCGGGTGAAAAGGAAACAGAAATCAGGGTAGAGGTGCTTTCAGTTATTTTTGTTACTGATCTTGTGGAGGGACAGGGACGGTATTGTTCACTCACATCAAAAGATCCTCTAACGGTCAGCGTTGCCTTCACTCAGGTGCCCAGAGGGTCTTGGGAAGGTGCCAGGACGGGTGGATCAGAGGGCCTTTCTCTCACTCTCATGCATGCTTCAACGGTCCATGATTTCTGGCACTCAGTGACTTAACAAAACTATTGGGAGCTTCTCTGCTAGACACTTGAGTGGAGGACCCTCTGCTGTACCTATGACCAAGTACTCGCCACATGCCCTGCAGATGTATTTCATCTCTCTGGTCTGAGTAGTATATCCGAAGGAATTTCAGTGATAGCAGTTGGCTTAGAACTGTAAATATACAACTTTGTTGGATTCACATGCCCTGCAGTTATTGAGAGGAAGGCACATTGACAACTGACTTCCATGTTGTTAATTTACACTATAAGGAGTTTACGGGTTGAGGATGTGAGCCTCTTGTCTCAAAAAACGTCTCTACGGGGTAGAGTTTAAGAAAGTGAACACACAAAACAGATTTTTCCATTAAAAGGTGAAGACTGAGACTCTGATTATGAATAGCGCAGTTCTCAGTGGCTGGAAATACTGGCGCCAGAATCACTGATGGTAATTCCTCCCCTGCACCATTTTGGCCCAGAACACTTGACTATCATCAGTGCTTAATTTGTGCTTGTTATTTCCGGTGCGGAGCACCAGCACTTATTTTTGAGGGCCGTGGCTTATTCTTCTGCCTCAAGCATTTGCTGCAATCAAAAGATGCAAATGGGAAAGACGGAGGAACAGAAAAACGAAAAAGCGTCACAATGGGAGAAAGTAGAAATCTGCAAGAGTGAGCTGAAAGAGCAGGGAGTAGTTTTAAATGGATTGAAGAGGCCCGAGATGGTTTGAGGATTACGCTGTCTCAGTATTCTGTGTTTCCATATTTTAATTGCAGCAGCCGCGTGTTTAAGAGGACGGCTGTGGGCACCGGCACCTTTTTATTTACAAATGAAGCACTGACTATCATACGGTGATGGGTATTACTGGCTCCTTTACTGCATATGGCGTCACAATTCCAGGTAGTTTTCTGCATATGTACTCCACCTACTTTCAATATGTGTGCAAAAAATGCAAATGGTACAAGTATTTGTGTGCGACATGTATGAAGCTCCTTTTTCTAAAAATAGGGATGTGGTTTTCTCTATATTAAGGGCTCCCCTTTCTCATCTCTTAGAAGGGAAATCCATGCTGGATTTCTAGTATATCTTTACTGAGTTCTTCCTGTATATTATATGAATCATATGCCTATATGCCTAATTGATTGATGGTCCAGCTTATGCATTTCAATACCGATATTGTAATAGACTACACCTTTGCAGTTCCAAGCCATTAGTGCACATTTGAAAAATAAATGGGACATAGGCTGACACCCCATAGGTGTTCTTCATCACCACTGGCAACCTAGCGACTAAAAACTGGCTTCCAGGTGTTGTTTCTAGGCTCTGTCTTTACATTTGTATCCAGTAATAGTTCGCCTGGAATGGTGCCAAGTGAGTAGCCCAAAATATAATATACCTCCTACTTCCACCTATAACACAAAATGCACTCAGCTAGCCGAGTGAACAAGCCTGGTCCCTTGTTATCAGAGTTGAGGAAGCTCTGCCCTCGGCGATTTGTTTAAAAAAATGATCCAAATATTGCTTTTAAATACACATTTTTAATTAAATTGTCTAAGAAATTACAAAGGCCACATACTGAACTTTCTTCCCGCAGGGCTGTTGATGAGGTCACACCACCCCATGAAAATTATGAAAAAAGGGGCCAAATTGTGCTGCTCCATTTTCAAAGAAGTAGGCAAAAAGTCTTAGGCCGTGATCACAAATGCCTCATAATTTTGCAAGCGCCCACTTGAATACCTGTTTGAGCATGAGACACAATTACAAGATATGCAGAGTTTACCACACTTAATTATTGGATGTGATAAAGACCGTAGTTTTCCCCAAGTTAATATTGGCAGGTCAAGGCTGCTGGATTTACCCAAAGACAATGCTGTATAAATACCTGGCCATTGGGAATTTGGTTCAGAAAGCTCAAAAATCAGTTTGCGATCTCCAGTTTCTAAGACCTAGCTCAGTAATGGAGTAATTTATTGCCAGTAATCCATGAGTATGAATATATCATATGTGTTACTGCAGGCTGCGCCCACACTGCCCACTATGACTCTGCACAACAAGGATAGCTACAAATGTTTCGTCCACCCCCAGCCTCCCTCTCACCAACTCTACCCTTCCCCATCCCTCCATCAGTTGCACCAGGAGCTTCAAGAAAGCCCGTACACTTATTTACGACCGACTCCAAGCAAGTGATAAGTGGATGCCTATCTGGAACTGTGCTTTTTCTTGCCAAGAGAGAAAAAATAAAAACATACGAATATCGACCCAGTATTTCTGAGTTCACAGGGTATTCTCATTCTGTGGAAAATAAGTTGTAATCCCCTATTTCGGTGCATGTATATCAGCTGCAATTGACGATTCTGGTCCCTAGAACCCATCGTCAAATTACAGGAAACTTGCAATGAGGGCCAAAACAGGTACAGTATCGAAAGACAGCTGCTGTGCATACCTTTTTCCACAAATCATTTACTCCACAGGCAGTAGCTGTGCATGCCTTCCTCAAGCCCGAACAGTTGTAGAAATGGCAGGGAATTCTACATAAAGCATTTTGCAAGGGGGAGCAGCAGAGCTCCGTGATAAGTCAGCTCGATGGGTGGTGAATTGCAGATGTGTGCAGTTGTAGAAGGAACGTCCAAAGCGATTTGAGAAAAGAAACTTACTTCTGTGTCTGCGGTCCTAGTGGGCCCTTACTGTGGATTGGAAGTGAACTCACTTTGGGTTTTGGCCCTCTATTTTCTAACATTGTCCTAGTGTTGTCCTTCTAAGTTCCTCCTAACTGGAGTGGCCTTTGATTGCCTAAGATCTCTGATATTACTTTTCTGTCCTTCACTTTTCTGTCTTATGACTGCATTTTTTAGGTTTTTCTTTCACACACTCTTTCCTTTCCCTGTTTGTTTTTGAGTTCTCATGCAAGACTGGTCAGTGAAGGAATGGGCTAGAAAAGAAGAAGGACAATCCGGATCTGTCAGTTATTATTGCACTACTTTTGAGATCTACGCTAGCATGAGGGAAATGTTCTGATTGTGTAACAATGCAAATTGGACACTGGGATAGGGTCAGCGGTGTTCACATTTTGCATGCTGAGTGTAACCGCAAGTGACTGAAGAAGGCCTCTTGTCTTCAGTTCCAGCTGGGTCCAACACAAATGCCTCACTTAATGGACCATCAGTGCTCCGTTTTTTATAGTGTAGTAATGGCTGGGAGATAGCTGGAGCCCAAACCTTGCTGTTTATGCCTATGGGAAAAACAAACATCCTCAGTTTATTGCTGAACAGGTGCTTAAGACATGAAAATACGATTTGGGGGCAGGCGTATGAGTCTTCCAAGCCCTAAACGTAAGAGTTATGCTTGCTCTTTCAGGATGCCAGATGTACCTGTTAATGTGAGCACTTACACATTTAACCACTTTATGGCATGTACTAATACATGCTTCCATTTTCTTACGATAATGGCATTACTC
Source organism: Pleurodeles waltl (assembly GCF_031143425.1). Taxonomy (NCBI): domain Eukaryota; kingdom Metazoa; phylum Chordata; class Amphibia; order Caudata; family Salamandridae; genus Pleurodeles; species Pleurodeles waltl. Next base: position 414,249,798 of record NC_090448.1, on the reverse strand, counting down.
CTAGTCCTACTCCCTCGCCTTCCTTTTAACCAATGAGGCCTCCTGCCTCCCCCCTAGACCCTCCCTTCCCCTTTCAAAAACCCCCCCCACCCTTATCCCCTCCTGTACAAAAACCAAGCCCAAGCCGCAACTCGGACAGTCCGTACCGGGAGGGTGGGAGGGAACGGAAAAGGAAGGCGAGGGAGTAGGACTAGGAGTAATGCCATTATCGTAAGAAAATGGAAGCATTACCTCCCGTCCCTCCCTCGCCTTCCTTTTAACCAATGAGACATAGCAAGAAAAACACACCGGAGACGGACATCGAGTTGCAAGACCCTTAGTTAATATCCTGCACCAAGAACATCCCAAACATTATCTCATAGAGGATAAGACCCGGTGACCAAACACCGACTCCAAACCACCCAAGTCCGATAGCCTATAATGACGCACAAACGCCGAAGGAGAAGCCCAAGTGGCGGCCCTGCAAATCTCCACCACTGAAGTCCCCTGAAGCTCTGCCACCGTCGCCGCCATGCCTCTGGAAGACCTCCCCTGAATCCCTAGAGGAGGAACCACCTCTTTCAAGGAATAGGCCAACAGAATCAAAGATCGAACCCACCGACTCAAGGAAGCCGTGGAAGGTTTCTCACCTTAGCGCGCCGGACCAAAAGTAACAAACAGTGAATCCCCTGTACGAAAAGGAGCCACCACCCGCAGATACTCCAACAAAACCCTACGTACATCCAACAAATGCAAACGGACCTCCTCCCCAGATGAGGGATCCGGACAAAATGAAGGAAGGATGACCGCCTGCCTGGAATGGAACGAAGAATTGACTTTTGGAATAAAGGAAGGCACCGGAACCAGAACCACCCTATCGGGAAAAATCTTACAAAAAAGAAAAGGAACATGCCAATGCCCCCAATTCCCCCAACCGACGAGCCGAAGTAATGGCGACCAAAAAGAACGTCTTCAAAGATAGACGTCGCAAATCATAGTCCCCCAATGGGTCAAAAGGGGCCCCCGTCAACACATCCAAAACCAAGGACAGATCCCATGAGGGAAAAGAACGGACCGGGCGAGGAAATAAATTAATAAGCCCCTGAAAAAAATCCAGGCATCAATCGCCCTTCAACTTGAAGATTACGCCATGGCCCCTAAATGCCTGAATAGCCGCCCACTGTACCCGAAGAGAAGCCACTGACAACCCTAAACGAGCACCGTCCTGCAGGAACTGCATCACCTCAAAGAGAGAAGCGCAGGAAGGATCCAACTCACGACTTAAGCACCAAGACGAAAACACCTTCCACTGTCTACCATAAGAAAGCAAAGTTGAACGTCTCCATGAAGCCAGCAAGGTAGAACTCAAAGCCACTGGCACCTAACAGAAACGCCCTGAATAGTTGAAACGGAGGGAACGCATATAAAAGGCCCTGCGGCCAAGGACATGACATCCCGTCCACCTCCCATGCTTGGGGACACCGAAACCGGGAGCAGAAGCACTCCACTATCGCATTCTCTACTGACGCAAACACATCCAGCACTGGAAGACCCCAAAGCCGAACCAGATGCCGAAACAGAGACCTCCGGAGAGAGAAAAGTTGAGAGGAAGGAATCACTCTGCTCAGTAGATCCGCCCGAACATTTACCACTCTCGCCGAATGACATAAGCCTCGGCCACTAAGTCGTCTGTGCGAACCAGAACCGCCAACCCCCTCAGGGAATCCTGGAAATGGACCCGAGCCAGGAATATAGCCCGCAACTCTCGCCAATTAGATGACCGACTCGCCTCCCGAGGGGACCAAAACCCCCGAATCTGAGCTGACCCCATCCATGCCCCCCAACCGGAGAGGCTGGCATCCGTCGTCACCACCACGGGTCTCAGAGGTGACAAAGACACCCCTACCCTCAGGTGGTCTGCATCCAACCACCATTGCAACTCTCTGTGAATCAATCCGGACCCTGGAACCCCGTCCTTCAGAGAACCGGACCCTGGATCCCACCTACTCAAGAACCACGTCATCAAGCACAGGGGATGGAAACGTGCCCAAGAACCCAAAATATCACTGACGGCAAATGTGCAGTCGCAACCATAGAAGAGCTCGGGGAGCAGACAGTAACCCTACCTTCTTTACCAAAGCCTGGAGAGCATCCAACCTCTTTTCGGACACAGTCACCAACCCTGGAATAGGCTGAAACCGAGCCCCTAGAAAAACCAGATCCTGGGACGGCACAAAGTCTGATTACACCCAATTAATCAAAAACCCGTGTTATTGCAGGACCCCCAGAACTTGGGCCACCTGCCTCTGCAAAAGGTCTCGTGAATGGGCATGAATCAAAATGTCGACTAGATAAGGGTGCAGAAACACCCCTTCTGAATGAAGCAAAGCCACTAGAGGAGCCAGCATATTCCTGAAAATTCGGGGAGAAGATTTCAGACCGAAAGGCAGAACGCAAAACTGGAAATGATCCTGCCCCACAGCAAACCTCAGGAACTTTTGAGAGGACCATGCCCCCGGTACGTGTGGGTAAGCATCCGGCAGATCCAGTGACACCAGAAAATCCCCTTGCCTGACCAATGGAAAAATAGTCCGAATGGACAGCATGCGGAAATGCACTGTCCTGATCCAGGTATTCACCTCCTTCAGATTGAGCACCGGTTGAAAATCCCCCTGAAACTTTCCGCACAAGAAACGAGACCGCATAAGTGCCCTGACCTCGGTCGTCTAGTGGAACATGGGAAATGGCCCCCATGACCAGTAAGTCCCGTACTCCGTCCAATAATGCTCCACTCCAAGACCCCTCTGAAGGCAGAGGTGTGGGATGCACCCCGGAATCTGGAGGAACCGCCACAAAATCTATGACATAACCATTGGTCACCATGTCTAGTACCCAATGATCGGTTACACTGTCCTCCCAAGCTGAAAGAAAGTGACACAGTCATCCCCCAACCGGCCCTCTGCCAGGCCCACAGCGAATGCCAGGACCCCTTCTTGAAACCACCCCGGGTCTCAGGAGTAGACTTCTTAGGTGAAAAACGCGGATGAAAACGCCGTCTCCTAAACGAAAAGGATTTAGCAACCCTAGTAGGAGAAGATCTGGAATGCTTCTTCCACCCTTTACCCGAAGAAGAAACCCCTTTATAAGGTAAGGCATGCTTCCGCTCCTTAAACGCCTTGGAAAGTATGGATGGTAATAGTTCTCCAAACAAGTTACAACCCTCAAACGGCAGTCTCAACAAGGCCGCCGTTTCCCCTGGATCAGCCTTCCATGAACGCAACCAGAGGGACCTACGAGCCCTAATCAAAGACCCAGATGCCAGAGCCGAAGTACGGACTATATCTGAAGACACATCCGCCAATAATCTGGCCAGCTGTTCCATACCAGCCAGGAGCTCCGAACACTCCGCCCCTTCCTGTACAGCCCCCGCCAGTTTATCAAAGCCTTGAACCAATGATTGTGACGCATAAGCAGAATAAATCCCTGCCTTCAGCGCCAGATTCTCCGCCGCAAAAGCCCTCTTAAGACCTGAATCCACTTTACGGTCTGTGGCATACGTAGGCACACAATCCTCCGGATTGACTGCCGTTTTGCCAATTAGAGTAGCCAGAATAGAGTCCAGGCGTATTGAAGGAGGAAAAACCCCCTCACCCTCAAGTAAGTAAAGTTTCTGAAGGAATCGTGGAACCTGAGCCTTCTCCACATCCTTCCACTCACGAAACACCATATCCTTCACAGGTCCCTGGAAAGGCATGGCAAACATAAAAGGCGTCTGATATTTGAGGGAATAAAATGAGACTCTGAGTTTGTAGGTTGAAACACAGGGAAACCTAAACTGTCCCGAACATGTGTCATCACTTCCCACATTACCTCTTCTGGAAACCTATTTCCCCCCAGATGACGTTGATGGGGCCTCATCCTCACTCTCCGATGAGGATTTTCTTGCCGCTACCGATGATTGCGCACGCTTAAACTGATCAGTCCTGGCCACGCCAGCTTGCAGTGCCCTGGTGACAGCCATTTCACCCATATCCTGCACTTCCTCACTAGACATGAGGGGAGTACCCCTGCCAGGTACCTGTGGGTTCTCAGGAAGAGCAATGCTACCCTCCCCTACCACCTCCGAGGAGGAAGAAGAGACAACCACGTCTCTTTGCTGGAGCTTTAGGCATGGTAACCAAAATAACACTGCCTTTCATTCCAAAACACGACCCTACATATAGGACCCTGGTCCTCCCTAACAGGGCTCCACCAAACCCTAAAAAGGTCACAATCCTTGTAAAAATCCAAAAAACCACAGGCAGAACGCCCGTCCTACCTGACCAGCATCCAAAAATTGAAGTTCCTCGGTCCTCGCGGCTCCGCGGCGCGGAAACCCGGAAACTAACACCCCAGCCACAGAGGGCCGGCTGACCCCGTCAGCCGGCCTCCAGGACACGCCTCTCGAGCAACCATGCTGCTCGTTCAAGACGCGCCCCAGCCGTAGCACTCCTCGCGGAGCTCCGCGTCCCGAGGAGTGCCTCCATCGACGACCTCCAGGCCCCGCCGTGCAGGTAAGAAAGGGAAAGAAAACCGTCTAGCGTGGGCTAGACAAAAGAACAGGAGGGGATAAGGGTGGGGGGGGTTTTTGAAAGGGGAAGGGAGGGTCTAGGGGGGAGGCAGGAGGCCTCATTGGTTAAAAGGAAGGCGAGGGAGGGACGGGAGGTAATGTTTATTACTACACAAAGGGACCCATTTTAGCAACTTTCTAATAATGAGGAAAAACAAGTGTCCAAAACGTATGTCATTTGCCTAATGCTGGTCAAAACTCACTAAGTTATATTAAAAGGATTGTAACTCCTGTGACCTGAAGAAAAAAAACAGTTTTCTGCAACAAAAGCATGTACATAAAATCTACATCTTTTAAAATACAAATCTTTGACCTGCATTTTACACGCTGTGGTTTTCAGCAGGCACGGTAATCATGTAAGCTATTTTGTGAGACAAATCTGTGATTAGGCTGCAGGCAGCCCTCTCCAACAGGAGCATTAATCACCAGAATTTTCTTACTGCTGTTTATACTCTGGAACTTGCAGGGTACACAAATATCTCTGCAGCATGTGCATAAGAAATTTTAAAATGCAACCTGTTTGTGACCAATTAAGTGATCTAGAATAAATTTACTATTACATTTGTTGTTTCCAATTTTGTTTGGGAACGGTTGTTTAAAAATAAATGTGGAAGTTGATTGTCAGGCTCATTTCCTCATGACTTAGTCCCTCGTGACTCCAACACGTTCGTGCTGCCGTCACTTGACCCCTACATTATAGGATTTCAAAGTATTATTTGTCCTTTTCCTCCAGGCTGCTATTATATTTAAATTATTTATGGAAATGCTGATGTTAAAAATAAAACCTGCACCTACAGCCTCTTGCAAACATCTTTGCTGATGTTCCGTATGCATCACATAATAAACAGATGCAATATTGTATTTTAGATTTGAGTTCATAGCTGCTGCATTTAGTTTATATTAAAGCCACATATCAGATGTGTGTCTGGATGAATGGATGGACAAACAGACGGACGGATCGGTGTACAACGAGATGAATGATTGGTAGGCTGGATGGATACGGTATGGGATAGAGAGAGAAATAGGTGGCGTGCGAGAAGGGTAAAAGGGTGAGGGATACAGCGAGGGTGTTAGACGTGCAGGATGTGGAGATGGTGAAGTATAGACACCAATAAAGTAGGGAAGGATTACTAAGAAGTGCTAGAGCTGCAAAATGAGGCACCAGGAGAGATAACTATAGATGTAAGGAAAAAAGAAAAAATAAGAGAAAATGAAGAGAAAAGCAAAGGAAGGGGAAAAGAGAGAGATAGGAATGGAGAAAGATGAAGAGAAAAAGAAGACATAGTAATGCAGAGAAGAGAAAGCAAGAGACAGTGGGAAGAAAGAGAGTGAGGAAGAGATGGAGGAGAAAGAAATAGATTTAAAGGATAGTTCAAGGCCCGGCTTGTTTGCTAGCCCACTGTGACAGGTGGGAGCTCACAAATGTTACATCTCTGGGACCAATAGCTGTAAAAATATCATGCTCCTTCCTGGCAGAACCTCAAATACGTGACGAGCAAACACACTGCCTGCTCTCTTGTCTACAGTCACAGCTGACTTCTCTGCAGAATAATCTATTTCTGAGGGCAAGCCCTCCAAGTGGACTATTTCAGGGCCCTGTGTTACACCTTGCTGGAACACCTGCCTATCTTCACCTTTTCCACACTATTTCTAGAGCCCACTTGCTCTAAACTGTGGATTCACAAACACCTGCATCTACAAACTTGTTTTACTGTTTGAAATGGTGCACAAATACTGTACACATTGCCTCTATAGCAAGCCTGACTGCTGTCTGCCAAGCTACCAGAAGGTGAGCACAGGTTAATTCAGGGTGCATTTGTGACTTACCCTGTGTTGCGTTGTGGGGCGCCCGGCAGCAGCAAAGCACAAGACCACACAGGTAGGGTTGGTAGCAGCTCTTTATTCCCACAGCATACAACAGTAGCACATGGTGTGCCGCGGACCCAAAGTGCTTGTCTGTCGCCTGTCCGATCACAGCATTATTGTGTCCACTTCCCTCTCCGTCTCCCATGACTGGAAGCAGTGTCCACTTCCACGCAGTGACCAGTGTGCATAGGGTCCTACTGCCCTGCCTCACTCCGGCACTGCAATATATCCCCCTTATGTCAACAAGAAGACCCATTCTCATGCACAACAACTAGGGGGTGTGTTCCATGCAGTCTCCGAGTGGCCTGACTTCAGAATGGATGCTCTATTTACTTCAATGGGGCCTTGCCTGACATTAAGATGGCCACCACAGTCTCGCAAGATCTCACTTGTGGTTTTGACTGTGCCTCACAGCCGTGATGCCTTCTGGGGTGCTTCAGGGCCCACATTTGTATTTGAATCAGCAGGCACTTAAAATGTTTCTAGCTATCGCATTAAGAATTTTAGATTCTATTAAGGACATGGAGGCGAGGATTATTCTTCTCTTTCTTTACTGACGTATAGAATAGCAGCCAATAACAACACAATAAAACTTTAAACTGCAAATTCCAAGAGCCCTAGCCCTCAACTGTCCGATCATAAGAAGTCCCTGCCCTATATATTCCTGAAATAACAAATTCTTTCCTCTTTCTTTGCTCAGCGGAGCTTACGATATTGCAGTCCAACAGTCCAGAACCACAACAGCCTCCAGTAGGCGAACCATGTCCTCGGAGATAGAAATGAACTTCTTTCCTCACTCCTCCTGAGCGTAATGTTCAAGCAGCTTTGCTGTCAGTGCCTAAGGAATATAAAATTATGGACTAATAGCCAGAAAAAAACACCAAATTAAATTAACAGGGTGGGTAAGAACTGAAAACATACTCATAGAATTAATACTATAGGAAATCAAGTATAAAATACATGTGAATAACTCTGGGTGGGATAATCCTTGCCTCCATGTCCTTAATAGAATCAAAAATTCTTAAAGCGATAGCTAGAAAATTTGTAATTCTATGTCAGGACCAGAGGCTTCGGATTATGCTAGTTTAAAGTTGATCTACAACTCTTGTTGCCACATCTACAATTGGTATATGATAGAATACTTTAAAATTAGAATCAGAGGACCAATCAGCCGTGGCCATAATATCTTCCAATCTAGTACCCACTGAAAAAGTCTTGGATGCCATAGCCTCTCGAACAGAGTGGGCTCCAAAAAGACTGGTGTCTATACCAGCTTTTGCCAATAACTATTTAACCCAACGGACCAAAGTTGCAGATGAGACCGGGTGGAAAGGTTTCTAAAGAGAAATAATAATTGACCTGTCGAAACTTGTCTAAATTCACAAGTCCTATCTTCGTATTCTTTTAAACATTTGACTACACACAATTTATGATTGTGAGGAAATGCAGGATAGAAAACACAACACAATGCAGTTTTAGTATGTTTAGAAATAGTAAATAACACCCCAGAAGGTGTAAATACTCTACCTGTAATATCTAGTGCTTTTACATCCAATATTCTTCTGCAAGATATTAAACATAACAGAATGGCTAACTTAGCTGATAGTTGTTTACGGGAAAGATCTTCATTAAGAGGCCAATTTCTCTAAAAGGTCTAAATTATATTAACGTCTCATAACACCGAATACTTAGGTTGAGGAGCGCGAATTACTCTAATACCCCGTAAGATTCTACATACAATCGAATGTTCACCAACTTGTTTACCTTGAATATGAGGATGGTCATTTGAGATGGCCGATCTATAACTGTTCACTGTTATGTAGGCTAGCCCCTGACTGGCTAATTCTGACAGAAAGTTTACCACTACTTGAATTCCAGCCCCCAAGGGAGCCACCTCCAGTTCACGGCACCACCTAACCCAACGTCACCAGGCTGATTCATACCTTCTGTGGGTAGAGGAAGCCCAAGATTGTGAGAGGAAGAACATTGCTTCTTCCAAAACTCCAGGCACTTGCCAACGTCTCCTGAAAGTCTCCAAACCATGAGAGACAGAGGGCCTGCGTCATCATCGGATGGGGAGCACCCACTGGATCCATTAAAAGATTCAGGAAGGATGACATTATCATCGGTTCTGGGATCCAGGGTTGGGCCTTCGAACATGGAGACACCAAAATCACTTCTGCTTTCTGACGCTTGATCTGAACTAGAACTCTTGGAATCATGCAAAATGGAGGGAATGCGCACAGGGTCCCTAATGACCAAGACTGCAGAAATGCATCTAAATTTATCGCCAGAGGGTCTGGCCTCCAACTGAAGATGTCGCGCCGCGGCAGCCCGCAACGTCTCCCGGCCGGGCCGCGGGAGAAGCCGTCGCCCGTGTTAGGGGTCGCGGGGCCCGCGGCGGCCCTTTTCTTCGGCCGCGTGCTGTTCTTCTGCTGCGGCGAGACATGAGGCCCAGGATTGGGCGTCGGTCCTTGCCGCGGACAGCGCGCGACGCTGGTTTTGTCGTGGGGTGTCTGCACCCCCCCTAGCATCACACTTACCGGGTGCCCCGTTTCAGGGCCTTCCTTCCCTCCTTCATGATTCCTGGAGCCATGCCTTCTCCTTCCCAGCACACCTTGCACCTCTCTTTTCCCTGCATGCATCTGTTCCCTTTTTTACTATGGTGCCTTTTCTTATCTATTGCTATAGCCCCTTCCCAATTCAAAATGGTGGTGTTACTTCTTCCTGTCTATCACTTCCTGTCTAGGGGTATATAAGGGGAATCAATTCTTCTTCTCATTGCGTTGCAACACTTCTGCTGTGGTGGTCACGCTCCGGCTGGTCTTCGCTTGGACTCCAGTTGTTCCTGTTTTTTCCTCTGCTTTCCAGTATTTCCAGGCTTATGAGTGCTAATTCCTTGTGTCCTCCTTCTGTTCCAGGGAGTTCCTGTTGGTTTTTTTTTCCCCTTGGGGTTTTTCCTATGGGACTCCTTCTGGAGGGTACGGACTGTGGTGGCGTACTATTGTCAACAGCACCGTGGCTACCGGAAGGGGTCGGCCCTAGCTCTGTCAGAGTAGGACTTGCAGGAACCGGGGCCGCACACCATCCCTCTCCGATACAGACGGTAAGCCCAGGGTGAATCGTGACAGAAGAAGGTCGGGAGCTGCACATTCAGCCTGGAAGCAAAAAGATCTATCATAAAAGGACCCTATCGTAGAATGATGGCCCGAAAAATCCTGGGATGTAACTTCCAATCGCTGGAATCCCGAAGGAATCTGGCGTTCCAGTCCGCTCTCACATTCGATATTCCTGGAATGTATACCGCCATGACTGAAATTTGGTGGTCTAGGCAATAATGCCAAAGATCCTTGGCTATCTCTGCCAGAAGCCTGGACCTCGTACCTCCCAGCCGATTTATGTAACGGACCGCTGAGACATTTTCTGTTTTCAGAAGAATGCAACACTTCACTGCATTGGGAGACAGGGGTTTGATTTCAAAAGCTCCCGCTAACAATTCCAGACAGTTGATGTGATAACGGGGCTCCTCCGGAGACCAACGGCCTCTAGTCTCCACCGGACCACATTGAGCTCCCCAGCCCCAACGGCTGGCATCCGATTCTATGATCACCTCTGGCTGAGATGCAAATATGGCTTTGCCGTTCCAGGCTTCCATATGATCCAGCCACCAGGAAAGTTCTGTCCCCACTTCTGTTGAAAGTGTGATCTGCTCTAAGTAGGCTAACCCTCTCCAAAGATGAAAGATCTTCCAACATTGCAATGCTTGATAATGGAGGGGTCCTGGAAATATGGCTTGTATAGACGGCGCTAGGAGACCCACTAGATGAGCTAAGGTTTTCAATGATATACTCAGGTAGATAAGGGCTCTCCTCAACTCCTTCTTGATAGAAACTCTCTTGTGATGGGGAAGTTTCAACTGTGCATTGATCAAGTCTACCTAAAAGCCTAGGAACTCAATTGTCTGAGAAGGGGACAGGCTTGACTTCTTGTGATTGATGATGAAGCCTAAATACTGAAGCAACTGAATTGCCCAAGAGTGATGAAGCATGACCAGTTCTACCTTCTGCCCCAAGATTAAAATATCGTCGAGATAAATAATCAGCCTCACCCCGCATTCTCTGAGATACTGGATGACGGGATGAAGTAACTTGGTGAAACACCAAGGAGCTGAAGACAGACCAAAAGGAAGGGCTACAAACTCGTAGGACGTATGACCCCATTGAAACTTGAGGAATTGACTTTGGGGGGCAAATATTGGAACTGATAGATAAGCGTCTTTTAAGTCAAGGCGTACCATCCAACCTCTCTCTTGTAACAGATTTCTGAGCAAATGGATACCCTCCATCATGAAATGGGGGAACACTATCCAAGAATTGAAGTGTTTTAGATTCAACACAAGGAGAGATCCTCCACCTTTTTTCTGTACTAGGAAGATTGTGCTGATGAATCCCTGGGGAGGCAGAATGGTTTCTACTACAGCCCCTTTTTGGACCAGAGCCTCGACTTCGTCAGTTATGAACTTGCTCTCGCTGCAGGAAAAAAGGAGAGGATTTGGGGGAAGGGATTGTTTCGGGAAGAATAAAACTCCAAGTGAAAACCCTGAACAGTCTGCAGTACCCAAGGGTCTTGTGTAATGAGCGCCCATTTGTTAACAAACAACTAAATCCTTCCCCCCAATGAGACCCTGGAATTTGGAATTAACTTTACCTGTAAAATCAGCGTCTGCTGCATTGGAACCTCCTCGGTAGCCTCCTCTGCGGGACCTGCCTCGTCCCCCTCGGCATCTTGTGGGGTAGAAATTTGAGGAAGATCCTCTGGCTCTGGATATGGCTCTAGAAGTCTGCTGGAAATCTCGGCCTGGCATTCGACCTCTATAATGCCCGACCCTGAGAAAAAGGGCGTTGTTGGATACTTTTGTAATCGACGTCTGGGCCTTGTTTAAGGCTGAAAAGGTGGCCACATACTTCCCAAGTTCTTTAACAAACTTATCTCCAAATAAAAGTCCGTTAGCCAGAGAACCAGCCTCCCTTAGATGCTAGATCAGCCAATTTCGGATCGATCCTCATGAGAAAGGATTTCCGCCGTTCAGCAGATATGGCGCAATTGGCATTACCAAGCATGCAAAAGGCCAGTTGAGCCCATTCAAGAATGTCCCCCTCGGATCTAAGGATGAATTATTTTCTTTTGCTTGGACAGCAAGCTCCAATATTTTTGTCAGAGGACCGGCTAGATCTAATAACCTGTCCTGACACCCGTGCCAGGCGCGGTCAAGACCCTTCTTAGGATCTTTGGTGAATTTTCGCATAAAGGTTGCCATGTTAGGGACCAATTCTGGTGTATCTGGTACCTTAACAATAATAGACGGATGAGGACACTCAGAACGTAGGGTGTTGCGAACATCACGTTTAAAGCTCTTGCACAATTTCTCTTGGACATAATGCGCTACTTCTGTGCAAGGAACCCACTCAGTGGACCTAGGATGGATGATATTCTCAGGCTCAAAAAGCAAGTTGCGTCCGCAGTTTCTGGGACTTCCGAGGAGGAGTGGTGTGATTTGTGCTTCTTCTTGTGTGGTTCATCATCAAATTTGTCAGATTCTGAGGCGTGAACGGAAGTGCTGAAGGACGTGTCACCTGAACCTGGAACAGATTTAGTTCCTGAAGGAAGTTTGAGTTCACCGCCTTGATATTCATGGTCTCTCAGTACTGAGGCAGCTGTGCCAAATTATCAGCGGAAGAAGAACCCCCAGCTGAGGGTCTCAAGTGTGAATCTGACTCATGAAGTGGGTACTGAGATATGTTCTGGCTGGAGCCTCCTGGCAGTTCCCTGCTGCCAAATCTCACCAAGGATTGAGTAAAGGGTTTGAGGGCCTTGATCAGTGCCCAATTCACGGAATCTTGCACATGATAACTCAGTGCTTCCACAAGATGCCCCTCCATTTGATATTCATCTTGATTTTCATGTAGATCCTCCTCATCGTCGTAGTACTCCACAATATGCATATTAATGAGGAGAGGAAAGGGTTCACGGGGGCAGCCCCAAGCAGGTGATATAATTTATGTGTGTTATAAGTTATATATTAAAACACACAAATCATTGGTTTATTACTAAATGTATACATGGAGGGAGCACCTAGCAAGCTCTAGGCAATCCCTCTAACGTTTTTGCCCCCCGTCAGGCGTTCTTCGGGCCAGAAAGCAGTAGAAAGCACAAACCTGCGTGCAGCCGTTCGGAAAGATAAAGGCCCTCATTACAACCCTGGCGGTCGGTGTTAAAGCGGCGGTAATACCGCCAACAGGCCTGCGGTAAGAAAAATGGAATCACGACCACGGCGGAAACTGCCAACATAGACAGCCAATTTAACACTCCAACCGCCACGGCTGTAGCAACAAACACTGCAGCGGTAACAGCCAACTGTTTGGCCCTGGGGTGTGCAAGGCCACAGTCTCTCATGTGGGTGGTTTGCCCACTGCTTGGTCCTGGGGAGCGCAAAGCTACAGTCTCTCAAGTGGGTGACATGTTCCACTAGTTCTGGAGGGGGCTTTGTGCCCAGTGTGCTACATCCTGCCAAGGATAGGGTGAGTGGATGCATTTCTCCACCGGTTCTGGAGGGGGCTTGGTGCCCAGTCTGCTTCATCCTGCCAAGGATAGGGTGAGTGGATGCATTTCACCACTGGTTCTGGAGGAGGCTTGGTGCCCAGTGATGCAACACTTGGGGGGTGGCACTTCACAGTCCCTCACATGGGTGTCGGAGCCACGAGATTTGCAGTGACCAGGATGCATGATAGTACATGGAGGCAGAGCTAGAGTCCATCCGGTGGCGGTCATTGCTGCACAGTGGTGGTAGTGTTGGTGCTGGTGGGGGTGCTGCCAGTGGTGGAGGGAGGCTCCAGCCCTTCTCCTGCAGCCTTGACGGCTGCCCACTGGGGCTGCTGATTCTGGCAGTGGTGCTACTGTCAGCAGTGCAGGTGGTGGTGCTTGCTTGCGGGGTGGCTTGCGGCAGTGCAGGTGCCGGTGCTGGCCGCGGTGCAGGTGCCGGTGCTGCCAGTGATGGGGGGAGGCTCCAGCCCTTCTCCTGCAGCCTCTGACGGCTGCCCACTAGGGCTGCTGATGCTTTCAGTAGTGGTGCAGGTGGCAGTGCAGGTGGCAGTGCTTGCGACGGGGCTGCTGGCGGTGCTGGCCGCGGTTCAGGTGGCGGAGCTGGCGGTTGTGCTGGTAGCCACCAGCCCTTCTCCTGCAGCCTCGGACAGCAGAAGTGCCTTGCCTGTTGTTTTGTACCCCTTCCTAACCTTGGCAGATGGTGGTGTCACCTTTGGTCTGGCAGCTGGAGTCTTCGAGGTGGGCTTGCTGGGTGGTTGTGGCTTCTTCCCCCTGCTGGATGCTGTCCTCTTCTTCACCTTGCCTGGGGACAGAATGGCTTTTGCCTTGGCAGGGGTTGGTGGCACACTGGCTGGCCTGACGGGCGTCCCCTTTGGAGTCGCTGACAGCTGCAGGAACCACAGTGGACGTGGACTTGGTGGCTGAGGTGCTGGGCAGGGTTTTGGCCACCCTGGCCCGAGGGGAAGTACGGGGGGAGGGGTAGGGAACAGGTCAATATTTGCCAGGAAAAGCTTCTTAGGGACCCTGGGGTGGGAAGAGGGAGAAGGTTTGGGAGTGGAGGAAGAGAGAGTGGTTGTAGGAGGTGTCTGTCTGCTGAGTTTGGGTGCAGGTGCATGGGCTGGATGCTGTTGTGAGGTGGATGGCTGTTGGGTGGGTGGGTGCTTGCATTTGTGTACTTTGGGAGGAGGGGTCACAGACACAGTGGGAGAAGACACAGGGGACGTGTGCATGGATGTGGTGGTGGTGACTGCCAGTAAGGGGTATGTAGTGATGGGCGTGCTGGTGATGGAGCCTGTGGATGAGGATGTAGTGCATGCAGGTGTGAGTGGAGACGCTACTGGGAGGGAGGTGGACGAGGAGGAGGAGGAGGAGGGGGACACAGTGGAGGCAGTGGATGTTAGTGTGTCTGCATGGGGATGGTGCTTGTGTGAGTGCCTGTGAGATGAAGTGTGGTGCTTGTGTTTGCCTGAGCCACTTTTGTGTGTTGATTTGGGTGAATGCTGGTCAGAAGATGTGTTTGGGATAGGCTGGGGTTGAGGTGATTGGTACTGGGTAGAGGAAGTTGGAGGGGGGAGGCTAGAGACAGGGACAATGGCTGCCATCAGTGTGGAGGCCAGAGCCTGAAATGCTCTCTATTGGGCCGACATGCCAGAGTGAATGCCCTCCAGGTATGCATTTGTTTGTTGCAAATGCCTCTCGACACCCTGGATGGCATTCAGAATCATTGACTGCCCAACAGTGAGGGATCTCAGGAGGTCAATAGCCTCCTCACTGAGGGCAGCAGGGCTGACTGGGGCAGGGCCTGAGGTGCCTGGGGCAAAGGAGATTCCCACCCTCCTCGGTGAGCGGGCATGGGAAACATGCTGAGGGGCTGCTGGGAGGGTGGTGCTGGTAGGGGGGGTGGCAGCTGTACCTGTTGTTGGGGTGGGCAACGCCAGGGAGCTTCCATCGGAGGAGGAGTCGCTGTCTGTGGTGTTCCCTCCTGTCCCCTTCATGGTGCTCCCCTCGCCTTCCGTCCCACTGGTGCCCTCACCGTCGGTGGATTCAGGTTCTAGGCCCATGTGGGATGCAGCTCCCTCCGTCGCCGGTGTCTCTGCTCCTCCGCCAGATGATGCTAATGCACACAAGGACAGGGTGACAAAACAAAAAGGGGGGAAGAGAGACAGAGGATACACTTGGTCAATGCCAGCAACAACACTACAGTTGGCGTACACAACACACAGGGAACAGCCCTATGCACTAGGCCATGCACTACCAGTTATAATGCTAGTCACCAGCCCATGGGGTACAATGCCTAACACCATCCGCTGCACTCCTGAAACCGACAGGTCCCTGCCCAGTAGTAGATGCCCACTATCACTATTGGGGTTGGAGTGCTTCAGAGCCTGCCCAACAAGGGACCTACCCTGCCATCTTCGCCCTGGCCTAGGGGCACCCATAGCCCACATCCCCCAACCAGGTACCTCTTAATGCGCGCAAAGTAATGAATCTGAATTTGTACTCACCCCCTTGTGGCTGCTGTGATGCCCTCAAGCGCCCATCCAACTCCAGATAGGCCACACCCAGGATGTGGAACATCAGGGGGGTCAGGGTACGACGGGCACCCCTTCCTCGTTGGGAGGCCAGCCCCAGCTGGGCCTCTGCCGTCTCCCTTGCCCAGCAGTGCAGGTCCTCCCACTGTTTGCGGCAGTGGGTGCTCCGCCTGTCAAAGACTAATACCCTTTTTCTGGTGGGTGCTGATCTGCAGGAAAAAGACAGCAGAAGAGGGAATTAGTTAACCGTCCGGACCGCCACACTCATAGCCCACCATATCCCTCCCATCCCCTGACGCACACACATTGACCACTATACATGCAGCACTCTGCCCAGGACCCCTCAACCACCACCCCTTACATGAGGCCCTCACATACAGCACTCCATGCATTCATGCCCCACGCATCGTGCCCACAGTGTACTCACCGGTTTGTCTGGAGGACCGTAGAGTAAAGTGTACTGGGGTAGGACCCCATCCACCAGTCTCTCCAACTCCTCCGCAGTGAAGGCAGGGGCCCTTTTCCCAGACACACGAGCCATTGTCGCTTCCAGACACAGGTCACAGCAGCACTTGCAATGCAGGTCCTCTCCTGTTGAAGGTCAGTAGCAAGTGAGTGAATAGATAGAAAATAGCGGTCATGTCCACGGCAGTGCATACCATCACTGCTGGCGTACATCACTATTGGCTCCTGGAACGCATAGGGCCCAATGATAACCAATGCGACGTTGCGCAGCCGTCGTCGACCACCTACCGCAATGGCGCACAACACCAGCGGAATTACCTCATTTCCACTTGTCCCTCCTCACAGGTCAGGCAGCTGCCATTTCAGGGGGGCACTTGCCATGGCACCTGACTGCGTCACAGCAGAAATTGGCACAGCAACTGACTCTCGGATTCACAGACTGGTTCTGTAAATGTGGAAATGCATCATTATTGCAATAGATGTGTGAATATGACCCTCTGCTCACGGTTTTCCTCCATAGGCTTCGACCGCTGTGGATGAATATGAGATGGAGACATCCTCCAGTTTACAGACCCCTGGTGGACCTTGCAACAATGGAGGACAGACACATTATCCTAACCTGCAGACTTGATCGGGCCACAATCCATGAACTGTGTGCCCAATTGGAGCAAGATCAGATTTCGGCAATCCGCCAGCCCACAGGTATCCCCCCTCTAGTGCAGGTCCTGTCATTGCTCCACTTCTTGGCAAGTGGCTCCTTCCAAACAACAGTGGCCATGGCATCAGGGATGTCTCAGCCAATATTCTCCAACGTGTTGACCAGAGTGTTGTCTGCCCTGCTGAAACACATGCGCAGCTACATTGTATTCCCTCAGGTGGAGGATTTGGCCACAGTGAAAGCTGACTTCTATGCCCTGGGACATATCCCCAACATCATTGGTGCCACTGATGGTACACATGTAACGTTTGTCCCCCCCCCCCCACCCCCCCGGAGAAATGAACAAGTGTTCAGGAATAGAAAAAGCTATCACTCTCTGAATGTGCAGATGGTGTGTTTGGCGGACCAGTACATCTCCCATGTGAATGCCAAGTATCCTGGCTCTGTGCATGATGCCTTTATCTTGAGGAATAGCAGCATCCCATATGTGATGGCTCAACTCCAGAGGCACCGGGTGTGGCTAATAGGTGAGCACCAGGTCCCCACCCAGTATATGTTGCTGTCTGGGTATGGGTTTGTCCCTAAAGGTTAGTGTGTGTCTAACAGTTGTCCCTCGATGTTTATAGGTGACTCTGGTTACACCAACCTCTCATGGCTACTGACCCCAGTTAGGAATGCCAGGACAAGGCCAGAGGAACGTTACAATGAGGCATACAGGCGAACAAGGAGGATAATTGAGCGGACCTTCGGCCTCCTGAATGCCAGGTTCTGTTGCCTCCATCTGACAGGTGGATCCCTGTACCACTCACCCAAGAAGGTGTGCCAGACCATTGTTGCATGTTGCATGTTGCACAACCTGGCCTTGAGACGCCAGGTGCCTTTTCTGCAAGAGGATGAGCCTGGAGATGGTCTTGTGGCAGCGGTGGAGCCTGTGGACAGTGAGGAAGAGGAGGCAGAGGAAGAAGATGTTGACAACAGAAGTAATATAATACAGCAGTACTTCCAGTGACACACAGGTAAGGCACTGTAACTTCACTTCACTTTTCAGTTTTCTGTTGGACATTGCACAAAGCAGCATGATTTCCCTATGTCTATGGCCACTTACTGTACCCTTTGGCATCTCTATTTTCAGATCTCTGTGGCCCACTCTGGCTCCTGGTATGTTTACTGCTGCCCCCTAAAGGTCATACCAATGTATATATAACTGTACATATGACTTGCAATGTTTTCAGAATATTGTACTAATACATATTTCAATCATTTGACAGATTCCAGATTTGTATTTGTTCCAAGGGCGTTTGTTTAAGTGCTAAGAAGTAGAGGGGGATGTGCAGTGGGCTGGGGTGATGGTGGTGGAATGTCCAGTTAGAGTCCAGTCTCTTGGTATCACAGGTGCATTGTCCAATGGGGCATAGGAAGGGGAGCAATAGCAGTTCAAGGTGGACAGGGTGACAGAGTGGGACAGAAGGGTGTCTATCAGGAGAGTCTTATTTCCTGGCGGGGGTCTTGGCAATGTTCTCTGGCTTCTGCCTGGATCGCAGGGACCGTTTGCAGGGTGGTTCTGCTTCTGCAGGGGGTGGGGTGCTGGTGGCCTGTTGTTCCTGTGGTGGGGTCTCCTGTCCACTAGCGCCGGCGGAGGTGGAGGGCTGTTCATCGGTGTGGCTAGTGTCAGGGGCCCGTTGGTGTGCCACTGCCTCCCTCATGGTGTTGGCCATGTCAGCCAGCACCCCTGCATTGGTGACCAGGATGGTGTAGATGTTTGAGGTCCTCCCTGATCCCCAGGTACTGTCCCTCCTGCAGCCGCTGGGTCTCCTGCAACTTGGCCAGTATCTGGCCCATGGTCTCCTGGGAATGGTGGTATGCTCCCAGGATGTTGTTGAGTGCCTCCTGGAGAGTGGGTTCCCTGCACCTGTTCTCCCCACTGTCGCACAGCAGTCCTCCCAGCTTCCCTATTGTCCTGTGCCTCTGTACCCTGAACCGTGTGCCCACTGCCACTGCCCCCAGGTCCCTGATTGTCCTGTATTTGTGGGGTTACCTGGGGTCCCTGTAGTGGTGGACACACTGCTGATTGACGTGTCCTGGGGACAATGGCATGGGCCCGCTGGGTGGGTGCTGTGGTGGTGTTTCATGAGGGGGGATGCTCTGTGGTGGTATGGGACTGTGGTAGGGTAACCAACTGTCCAGAGGTCCCTGATGGGCCAGGTTGGTCACTGTGATCCAGGCATGCAGAGCTGCTGTCATCACTGTGGGCCTCCTCGGGGGAGGGAGGGACTGGATGTTAGAGGCAACTCCTCTCCAGTGACGTTGAGTAGGGGTCCTGTGGGGATGCAAATGCAGTGTTATTGTATCTGCGTGTGCCATCTTGTGCATGGGTGTGTTTCCCTGTATGGTTGTGATTGCCCTGTCAGCTTTGCCTTGTGTGCGTGGTGATTTTGTGGGCTAGGTGATTCTCTCTAATGGGCATGCTGTGGTGATGGGTGTCCATGGAGGTCTGTGATGGGGGTCCATGGATTGGTGTTGCATGCAGGGCTTGGTATTGGGATGGATGGGTTGTGATGGTGGGTTATATGTGAGGTGGTGGAGTGATGGGGGTGAGGGCAGGGGTAGGAGTTAGTGATGCCATGCAGGTAGGGTGGGGGATATAGTAGTAAAGATTTGACTTACCAGTCCAGTCCTCCTGATACTCCTGCGAGGCCCTCAGGATGCATGATAGTCAAGACTTGCTCCTCCCATGTTGTTAGTTGTGGGGGAGGAGGTGGGGGTCCACTGCCAGTCCTCTGCCAGTCCTCTGTACTGCTACCTGGTGTCTTGTAACCATCGAACGCACCTTCGCCCATAGGTCGTTCCACCTCTTCCTGATGTCATCCCTTGTTCTGGGGTGCTGTCCCACAGCGTTAACCCTGACAACGACTCTCCACCATAGCTCCATCTTCCTAGCAATGGATGTCTGCTGCACCTGTGATCTGAATAGCTACCCAAATGATTTCCTCCACCATGACCCTGACCTCCTCCTCTGAAAACCTGGGGTGTCTTTGGGGTGCCATGGATGTGGTGTGAGTGATATGTGTGAGGTTGTGTGGGGTGATGTGTGGGGTGCCTGGCTGGGGTGTGTGGTGTGAGGTGCGTGGATGGTGTATGGGTGATGGTGTTCTGTGGCTCAGATTGAGTGGGTGCTCCCGGCTTGTGTCTCTCTCTGTTGGCAGTCTTTTTTTTATCGCAAAGGGTTGTGGGTAATGTGTATGTGTGTTTTATAGTGGTGTGTGGGTGTGGTGTGTGTATGTGTGTCAGGTGTGTGTACTTTGAATTGTCCAATGTGGTGTAGTTTTGTAAGTGTGTGTGTATAATGAGCGTGGCGGTGTGTACTGCCAATGGTTTACCGTGGTTGAAAGACTGCTGCAGTGATTCGTGGGTCCTGATACTGTGGACGTATTCCTGTTGGCGTAACGGTGTGAGTTTTGGTATCGCCAGTTTATCACTGACCTTTGGTGTGGCGGACTTGTGAGGGTGTCTGTGTAGTGGCGGATTTCTCTGTGTGGGTCATAATACCCATAGCGGTATACCACCGGGGTCACGGTATTTTGTCGGCCGTTAGCACGGCGGTAGGCAGCATTTACTGCCAAGGTTGTAATGAGGGCCAAAGTCTTTTCCGATCCAGCTACCGCACGCATGCATGAGTGTCACAATAGAAAGAGGACTACGTCCTCAAGGAAGAAACATTCTCCCAGCCCTGCTCCCACTCCACTACGCGTGTCGCACAAGAACGATCCTCAATTCTAAAAATGCAATAACAAGGCAATTATTAGGCAGTATATAAGCAAAATTAAGCAATAATTAAGCCGTGAAGCGCAACGCTCTACACGGCTAAGCAGTAAATAAAACGAATGATGTAGTACTTATCTTGGCTGAAGGAGCAAAGAAAGAGGAAAGACAGTGTTGTTTCAGGAATATATGAGTTCGGGACGCCTTATGATTGGACAGTTAAGGGCTAGGGCTCTTGGGATATGTAGTTTAAAGTTTTATTGTATTGTTATTGGCTGCTGTGCTTTACGTCAGTAAAGAAAGAGAAGCATAATCCGAAGCCTCCGGTCCTGACTTAGAATCGATGCACTGATTTCTGGGTGTTTCAAGGCCTGCTATGAATTTTGCTTAGCTGGCATGCTCCTGCTTTGAAGCTTACTTACAGGCAATCAAGTGGTGGGCTACATTTTGGCCTCGTCAGTGTGACGGTGGGCAGCTTCATCGAGTGTGCGCACATGCAGATGAATCTAGCCTTCATCTGCAGATGTTGTGTAGTGGTGCACCCGGCAGCAGCAAAGCACAAGACTACACAGGTAGGGTTGGTGGCAGCTCTTTAATCCCACAGTATACAACAGTAGCACACGGTGTACCGCAGACCCGAGGTGCTCCCCTGCCTCCTGCCTGACCCCCACAGTATTGTGTCCACTTCCCGCGCCTTCCCCTGTGACCAGAAGCGATGTCCACTTCCATAGCAGTGACCAGTGTGTGTAGGGTCCTGGTTCCCTGCCTTACTCTGGCACTGCGACACCCTGATTACGATTGTGGTTCCTGCTTGATCCCGGTGTATACCTCTGTCTACCAGAAACCCAATTTCTAATAGTAAGGGACCAAATCTGTTTTATGGGTTAAGTAGTCCCAGACCTCCAGTGTGGGTCAAGTGGCAGAGGAGACATATAGGTAGTGACTGCGTTGAGAGTTTGTCACCCACACAGACGCACTGCAAGGTTTCATAAATGAAACATAAGTTTATCAGTTTCACCCCAAAACCTCCATCATCTAATGCAGTTGTGCAGCCGAGTAGTAGTTGAAAAAGTGAGATACTTCCAGGCTTCCCTGAGTTGGCTGTACATATTTTCCAGTTTAAATGCAGTCTCTTCCTGGCCAAGATATAGGATATTCACGATTCCTGGGGTTGATTGATGTCGGCCGGCTTAGTAGTTAAGGAGAGTTTGAAACATGTATAAAAATTCAGTGGGGGAGACGTCATCATTTTTTGAGAATCAAGTGGACCTACCCAACATATTGTATGAGCTTTCCATCATTTGATATCTAAGGAGGGCTGTGAGATTCTGCACAGCGCATATATGCAGGTTTGTGGAGAGCCACATAAGCAGATAGAGCCGGATACCCAGATAGTTTATATTCCTTGTTAACCACGTAAAGAGGGTTGGAGCTTGCAAGAACAGCACCAGGTGTGTTCTTCCCACCAGCACAAGTTCCTCTGATTTACAGAGGTTTAGCCGCAACCCTCCCATGCCTCTATATATTTTGTGTCAGGTCCTGTAGGGATTGCTGCAGATTCTCCAAAGATACTACTATTTGTCAACAAAGGGAACTATTTTGAAGTTATCTTGGATTACAAGAACCTCACCTTGATTAATAATCCCTACAGATATCTAGACTGAATGTGCCCAAGAGGCCAAAAACCCACCAGTAAAGGAGAAGTTGGCTCTGTCGGCACCAGCTCAAACATCTCTCCCAGAATCCCTGCCCCACTACATATAGGAAAGTCTTGTTTAGCCAAAACAGGGCCTCTCATCCCTCATGTCATTCTTCTCTGTAGAGCCAGAGTTGAGGAGCCATCCTCAGTTGGCTGTGGTGCCAATGTCTGAGTCTGCTGTGACTCTTCAAAGGTGCTGTATTACTGCTTTCTGCTAGCCATGATCTCCTCCTTATTTTAGTGGTTTTGTCTTTGTTGCCTGGAGATCCTTTACTATCTCTGTCTTATAGCTGTCATCTCTGGCTCACCTCCATGACATGCGTCTGTGTCACCCTTCACAGTGAGTCCCACCTAGGCCTCAGCTTCTTGTAAGGAGGATCAGGGACCATAGTTGCCCCTCCCCATTGAAGGTAAGACTGAAGCACGACCCTCGCAGGACTGTATACCCTTAGACTGAAGCAGGTCTGTGACTATTCTGAAGCTTTTGAGTTTCATTAGTGTGACAAACGAAAGATCTCAGAAGTGCTGGATCCATGTTCCCCTATAGGAAATGAGGTCTCCTCGTCTGGCCTTAGCCATTATGGCCTCTTTTTCTGTGAAGACGTGGACTTTCACTAGAGCATCGGGAGAGGGTTTTTTGTTTGGCGATTTTAGGGCTGCCTTATGATCTCTATCCAGCTTTGTTGGACCTACTTTTGCTCTCTCCGGTAAGACATTGAACAGGTCCTCAACATATTGGTTGATGTCCTCCTGTTCTACTTCTCAGGGAATCTCCCTGATGTAAATAATGTTATGCCCAGAGCACTTCCCCTGCAGGGCACTATGTTACTCTCCCAATTGGAGCATGCTTTGGTGCAGTCATCAATTTGTGCATCTATATTTCCCTCTAGCCGTTTACTGTCATCACCTAGCTCACTACAATCTCTCCTCATTTCCTCCAGGTCAGCAGCATGTTAACTTTAACAGCTTTCAACTCTCCTTTGATCTCCTGTAGAACTTGTATTACAAAATAATTAGTGATGCCCGGCTTATTTCTTCCTGAAGAGTGAGATAGTCTTTTACGTCTGCCTTGCTTGCTCTCCCTTTTGTGCCCCCCCAATTCTTGCGAGGAGCTCCCTGCTGTAGTTAATTTTTGGGCCTGATTACAAGTAAAGGTGTTATTTATCGCACCTGATAAATAATGATTCCTTGGGGTTCGTTATTTATTGGTTGTGATAAGTAGCACCTATTACGAGTTATTGGGGAATAACATGAAGATTTTGGTGTTTAACACACTCAAGTCCGCATGGTAAACATCATACATATTGCCTCTGCTAAATTTCAACAGGATTGATCTTCAGAAATGTAACACGTTGTGTTATATAATGCATCCGATAATTATCGTATGCGTTATAGAAAACCAAACTAATAATTATAACCTGTGCTTAATTTGTAAATAAAAATGTGCCCTCCTCTTAAATATGCGGCTGCTGCAATTAAATGTGCGAACACGGAATACTCGACGACATAATCCTGAAGCCATCACGGGGCTCTATAATTCATTTACATCCCTTCCCTGTCCCTACAGCTCACTCCTGCAGCTTTCTGCTCTCTCCCTGTGTGATGCTTTTTTTGTTTTTCTCTTCCTCGGCGTTTCCCAAATGTGTCTTTTGATCGCAATAAATGCTTGAGGCAGAAAATTTAGCGCTGGCCCTCAAAAATAAGTGCCGTTGCTCCGCACCGGAAACAACAAGCACAAATTAAGCACTGATTCCAACCCGTGGTAAACGAGGGTTTACACATGGGACGGAATTGACTGGCCAACTTGTAATCAGGGCCTTAGATGCTAGACTCTTTTGTTTCTGTCACTTGTCATCTTTCAATTTTATAATAGGGACTTGTTTGGGAGCTCGAAAATGCTGAACCACGTATGGAACGATGCTCTCTTGCATATCGAGTCAGATGCACATCGCCCATAGGGATGAAACGGCGTTAGCTCCTCAAACACCTCCCTGAACTCACTGGCGTGTGTCGTAGCCTGGACAGATTAGGACACACACATTTCTTGAACTGCTGTGGGCTCTGCTGGGCAGT
The DNA here is from genome assembly GCF_031143425.1 of Pleurodeles waltl. NCBI lineage: Eukaryota > Metazoa > Chordata > Amphibia > Caudata > Salamandridae > Pleurodeles > Pleurodeles waltl. The sequence goes on along the minus strand of NC_090448.1, from coordinate 414,225,559 downwards.
GGCCGGCACCTTAACTCAGCCTCTTCCGAGTATTTCATACGTATTTAAAAATACCTTTTAATGGTTCTATGTTTATCACCAGTTCACACACCACCGCATCTCGCTTCAGCTTATGTCTTCCGTTTGTAAATTTGCCGCCACAGAGAATGTATTTTGTGGAAAGTAATGTTAGGCATTTCAAGAGGCTGAAAGTTTGTTGAAGAATCAGCAAATCATTTATTTCCCCCATCTTCTATTCCCGATTGATATAAAAATAGCAATAGTTTAAAATATATCTGCAACCTTACTTGTCAACTGTCAATAATGTGCTGAGTTACTCAGTGTCTGGGAATACATCCTGCATTCAGAAAAGTCACCCTTCATTTTCAGTCTCACCCTGCCCTCACGGCGATCACACTGCAATCACAGTGATCACACTACCCTCATGGCGATCACACTGCACTCACAGTGATCACACTGCCCTCACGGCGATCACACTGCACTCACAGCGATCACACTGCAATCACACTGATCACACTGCCCTCACAGCGATCACACTGTCCTCACAGCGATCACACTGCCCTCACGGCGATCACACTGCAATCACAGTGATCACACTGCACTCACAGCGATCACACTGCCCTCACGGCGATCACACTGCACTAACAGTGATCACCCTGCCCTCACGGCGATCACACTGCAATCACAATGATCACACTACCCTCATGGCGATCACACTGCACTCACAGTGATCACACTGCCCTCACGGCGATCACACTGCACTCACGGCGATCACACTGCACTCACAGTGATCACACTGCCCTCACGGCGATCACACTGCACTCACAGCGATCACACTGCAATCACACTGATCACACTGCCCTCACAGCGATCACACTGCCCTCACAGCGATCACACTGCCCTCACGGCGATCACACTGCAATCACAGTGATCACACTACCCTCACGGCGATCACACTGCACTCACAGTGATCACACTGCCCTCACGGCGATCACACTGCACTCACGGCGATCACACTGCAATCACACTGATCACACTGCCCTCACGGCGATCACACTGCAATCACACTGATCACACTGCCCTCACGGCGATCACACTGCCCTCACGGCGATCACACTGCAATCACACTGATCACACTGCCCTCACGGCGATCACACTGCCCTCACGGCGATCACACTGCCCTCACGGCGATCACACTGCCCTCACGGCGATCACACTGCAATCACAGTGATCACACTGCCCTCACGGCGATCACACTGCCCTCACAGCGATCACACTGCCCTCACGGCGATCACACTGCACTAACAGTGATCACCCTGCCCTCACGGCGATCACACTGCAATCACACTGATCACACTGCCCTCACGGCGATCACACTGCACTCACAGCGATCATACTGCCCTCACGGCGATCACACTGCACTCACAGCGATCATACTGCACTCACAGTGATCACACTGCCCTCACGGCGATCACACTGCACTAACAGTGATCACACTGCCCTCACGGCGATCACACTGCACTCACAGTGATCACACTGCAATCACAGTGATCACACTGACCTCACAGCGATCACACTGCACTAACAGTGATCACACTGCAATCACAGCGATCACACTGCACTCACAGCGACCACACTACAATCACACTGATCACACTGCCCTCACAGCGATCACACTGCTCTCACGGCGACCACACTGCCCTCACAGCGATCACACTGCCCTCACAGCGATCACACTGCCCTCACGGCGACCACACGGCCCTCACAGCGATCACCCTACCCTCACAGCGATCACACTGCACTCACAGCGATCACCCTGCCCTCACAGCGATCACCCGTCACTCACGCCGTTCACCCTGCACTCACCCTACACAAATACAAGCACTCGGTTTACCTTGAACCTGCATCACACTGCACTCACCTGTCACTCTCACCGCTTTCCCTGCACTCAATCTCAAAGAAGCACATCACTCGACATCCATTCACTCCTCCCACTGAGCACTTTCATCCTGCACTCACTCCTCTCACCCTACACTCACACGCGCTCATTGCTCATCTTGCACTCATATAGGTGCTCCCATTGCCTACACAACTCACCCTTCACTCACTTAGGCACACCACTCACCTTGCACTCACACCACTCAAACAGACACATCACTCACCCTAGATTCAAACCACCTGAACTCCCTCTTTCACCCTGCACTCACACAGGCACACAGCTCAACCTGCAGCCACCCAGGAACTCCTTTCAGCTGTCACCCACCCAGCTCAGCAGGCCTGCACACAGGCACCGTAGCCTGCCAGAACTCACAGGGATACAGCACTTACACTGTAATAACTCCTCTCACAATGAGCGCACCAATCACTCCCGCAGCTCATCTTCCAATCTCACTGCTCACTCTGCACTCACGCAGGCACGATGGTCACCCGGTACTCACCCAGGCACCTGACTCACCATGCAGTAACACTGCTCCCACCGCTCACTGTGCACTCACTCCTCTCCCTCTGCACGCACACAGGCACCCTACTCACCATGCAGTAACTCTGCTCCCACCGCTCACTGTGCACTCACTCCTCTCCCTCTGCACGCACACAGGCACCTGACTCACCATGCATCAACATAGCTCTCACCGCTCACTGTGCACTCACTCTTCTCCCTCTGCACGCACACAGGCACCCTACTCACCATGCAGTAACTCTGCTCCCACCGCTCACTGTGCACTCACTCCTCTCCCTCTGCACGCACACAGGCACCTACTCACCATGCATCAACATAGCTCTCACCGCTCACTGTGCACTCACTCCTCTCCCTCTGCACGCACACAGGCACCTGACTCACCATGCATCAACATAGCTCTCACCGCTCACTGTGCACTCACTCTTCTCCCTCTGCACGCACACAGGCACCCTACTCACCATGCAGTAACTCTGCTCCCACCGCTCACTGTGCACTCACTCCTCTCCCTCTGCACGCACTCCTCTCATCCAGCACTCACTGGGCCCGCCGCTCACCTTGCTCCCATGCAGCTCACACATTCATTCACATCTACACACCTTTCACCCTACCCTTGCACCACTCTCACCTCACTCACTCACACTATTCACCACCATCCAATACTATCATCAGCCCACATCTTATGCTGCACACAAGGATTGGTCTGAGGCCGTGGGGGTGAGCTGGAGTTGAGTGTAATGTGGTACAGGAGAAGAAAGCAGGCAACAGCTGCAGAAGGGGGGAGCAGGCTCAACACACTGAGGATGAAGTAATACGACAGGCTGGGGGCCAGTGAGGGAATCGAGTTGGGACTTCAGACCAACAGGTGCGTTATGGGTGGAGGGATAAAGACTGGCTCTACAGGTACATTTTAATCCTGCACTTGGGCCTCATTGGCCTGCATAGGGTCCTGCTAGTTTTGGTGCTGCTGAAGCAACAATGTAGATCAGCAATTGGGCCCTGTCGACCTGCACGGTGGTAGTCCTCTGCGGAGGCAGGTACCCAAGTGGAGAACTGTCTGACGCTGTAGGCAGAGGCACCAGCTTCTGTAGGACACTGGGTACCAACAATATAACAGTTATGAGCTCCTAAAAGCACATCAAAAACTGAGATCTGCATGGGAGCACAGATGCCAGCATTGAGGTTTTCTGTTCATCTTCTCAATTAAGACACATTCAGTTTCTGCGGCTCCACAGCGTGACCAAAGGAGGGCAACAGAAGATGCTATAACATTGGCCCTACTGTCCACCAGGGATGTCAATGTGGTAGGCAGTAAAGTTTTTAGAAAGCTCCAATGGTTTAGAGGAGTTTGAATGTTTGCCGGTTATTACTTGTATTCTAACATCTGCACATGAAATGCAATCTTTGTCCTTTCACCTCGACACTGATTAACTTTTGATTGTTTCCAAAGATGTAGCATGAAAATCACGCACAAACGTGTGTTAAAACATTTTGCATAGTTGCCTTTTGTCTTGTATGACACCTTCAGCCATTCCTAGCTTTCCATCCAACACAATGCTTCATTAAGGGGCATGTATGTTTTTTTTTACATTGTACATTGGTTCTGAAATTCCCAACATGCAAAATGTTATTGTATAAAAATCCATGGTGGCCGAAGAATCAAGCATTTCATAAGATCAATTGTATGCTGTGATAGATTTTAGAACGTGGATTAGTTCAATATTATAACTGGCTGATCCATATGTGAAACAAAATATACGCCCAGTACAGCTATTTAATGGAGTGCAATTTTCTATTCACATTATACTTGTAACAATCTTTGAAAAGGCTATTTGTAATGATTTTGAATAGTGCATAAAGAAAATGTTTTACAAAGCTCTACTAAAAGGCCACACAGGTATAGTAGGGCCAGCAGCACTGAAAGCTAACACAATCCAAGCAGATTTGACTAATGGGAGTGTGAGAGGCAGTGTGTGAGTGTGACAGAGTGCAATTTTATGAAAGAATGCACAAGATATAGTGAGAATGAGTGTGAGAGTGTAAAATTGAGTGTGATACGAGTGTCTGTGTGTGAATGCATGTTTGCATGTGAGCGTATGTGTTATTCAAGCATGTGGGCTGCTGGTCTGGCATACAATGAGGTTATTCTTGCCTTATGGACTTGGGCACTAGTGGCATATTGATGGGAGGTGTTACTCATTGATAAATCCAGTCCCTGAAATACTGTATTTAATTCTTAGCACATGGGGTGCATCCATAGCAAAATGCTGGAACTGACATTTGAGGTAATACTTGTTATAAGAGATCCTGTACTTATTTTATAGTGATTTGCTGATGGCAAAGTGCTGATCCTTGTATAATGGAGGTCTTTTTTGGAGGTACTCACAACTATCGATGGAGTATCTATGGGAAAATTCTGGCTCTGGCATATTTTATGTAATCCTTCGTATAGGGGTCACCCGTAAAAAATACTGACCTTTGCATAGCAGAAGTAATTTCTGACTTATAGAATTTGAAGAAATGGGATCTAATCCTAGGAAAGATCAAGCATCACTGGCACCCCATAAAATAACTGGAATATTTCCTCTATGCCCTTTCAGGGCCTATGAGTTTTTTGCAAATTTGACCCCAAGTTTTAAAAACATTCTCTAGGTAGAAGTTCACTGTCCCCAAAATCACCTGCAAGAAGCCTGTTTACTCGTTTTGTGGTCGCTGGAATTTGGGGGAAGTACCCCACCACTTATAATTCAGTTTAATTGTAGAGTGCACACTGTGGCCCATATTTCTATTTTTTTTTGCGCCGCATTTGCGTCATTCTTTTACGCAAAAGCAGCGTCAACTTACAAAATGCAATTGTATTTTGGAAGTTTGCCCTGATTTTGCGTCAAAAAACGACGCAAATGCGGCGCTACAAAGTATAAATATGGGCCTGTGTCTGCAGAAAGGACAGGAACAGAGCTTTGGCAATGAAATAACTGCATTGTCTAATCATAAAACGGATATAATTACTTACATTTTAAACATGACTAAGCTCGTTGCCCTCTTACCTAACCTGCCCTTCTTCCTGATTTATAGTCACAATTGAGCAACGTGGTCCAGGTTATCCCAATAACTGTGAAACTGGCTCCCATGGCTGAGGGGAGCTGGTCTAGTGCCGGCTGCAGCAGGTGGGGATAGTGAAGCGAGGCAGTGGTTGATGCACACGGAAGGATCGGCATGAGGCTGATGGGGCTGCAGCAACTGGCATGTCTGTTGGACTGCTTGGATAGGAGGGCAGAACAAACTGCTTACACTGCATTGCACAAATGTAAATAGGGATGAAGGCACCTTTGTAGCAATATCATGAAAGCTACGGCCATTTAGAATGTGGGAACCCCGTTATTGAAACGCTCTATTCACCAACAGGATTAGCCTATCAATAAAAACATGGTCTATTCTACAGAGTGCACAAAGTGAGTAGGTTCTGATGCTTTAACAATATTTTTAGCCAATAATATTACAGCATGGTAGAGGAGTCTCCTCATTGCAAACTGCCACAGCATGACACTTTTTAGGTGCTCAAATGCCTTTCAGGCTCCAAGAGGAGTTTGACAAGCACTGTTTCTGAATGGCAGCACACAACTTCTGTTCAGTCAAATTCTGTACTCGAGGTAACCAACATGTGGGCGGAGACAGAGCTCCCTTCTCAGGTGTGCTTCTTGTAACTCTTTTTCTGTTGATCACATAAGGTCAGGTGAATACTGTGATGTGAAGTCAGACTTAGAAAGTAAATCTCCGAATATTAGAAGTTCTGAAACACCTCCATAAACAAGGGTGCTTAAAAATAAAGCACATCACACCTCTCTACACGTGTCTCAACGTTTCCAGACTAACCCATGGAGTTATGCCATGGGTTACAGATGATTGGTCATTATTCAGAAGCAGAGCAGTGTTTTTTACAACACTCTCAGTTTGATTCAAAATCACATTGTTTTCATTTCTTTTGTTAATAATATTGCATGGTTCACATATGCACCTATTGTGCCTCAGACTCCCCGTGAAATCATAGGAAATGAATGACAGGGACTACATGGAGTTAGGTGGTGAATAGTTGTCATGTAGGAAGATGTATCCTTTCTATTAAAGAGCATATTCTTCCAACATTATATTTTTCTAAATTAATATTGGCTCTTTTATGGTTTGTTCACTCTATACATGTTTAGTGGACTCCGTTAAATAAGTCATTGCATGGATGCTAAACTGATGCATATTTGGATCTTAATGAATAATCATTGAACTAAATATATATTCTTTCCAGTAATTGCCTGTGTCTATACAGCTCACATCTACAGTACTAACTACTGCTTAGACTTTAAATGGTGAGCAGCATGAATGTTTCATTTTATTTTCTTCTGAACAACAACTCAGGAGTAGATAGGAGGGAAAGATGACTGGAGCCAGGAAAGCTGTGAGTCCTGATGTCTACCTTGCGGCAGAGAAACCTGCCCTATGTCCTAGGGAGATGACCTACAGCCTGAAGAGTGTAACATGAGACAGGAAATCTGAACATGTAAAGTTGACGTTGGGCCTCAAGATCACAAAACAGACCAGCTAGAAGAGTTCACAGGAAGAGGGACCTTCAACTACAGTACCTGAAGTGGCAGTACATTAGGGCCTCCTACCATTGACAGCAAAGCCAATAGCCTCACCACTTGCCCATAATGTGTGTCTGGCGCCCCTGCATTACTTCTAACTGTTCAAATGATTTTAGATCCTTACTTCCCTCTCTATTGGTCAATCTTTGCTCAGTCACAATTCCAGCAGCACTGCTAAGTTCACTAGAAATCAAATCATGAAAACAACCACAGTTAATCACCTTTTAACCTCCTGGCCACACTGGACTTCAAGGCTGCAAAAGCTTGTAGGCCAGCACAATCACTGGCAGACTCATGTCCTAATCATATATGCAAGAATCTCCTCATCAATAGCTCTGCAGCTAATCCAGCTAGAACTATAAAGCCCTTGAAATATATTTTCCCAAAAGAAATCCCTAAAACAAAGGGGCCTTCAAACAAGAGGTTCTTCTACCTTTCAGCCAAAAACCACTGTTTGTGGCCTTGAAATAACTTTGAGAAAACCAGTCTTATTTGCTTTGGATTAAAATCTGTGGAAGCTGTTTTTGAGTTGGCGCTGCAGTCTATATGCTTTTCAGAAATCAATGTGAGACGCCTAGGAAGAGTGTAAAATCTACAAAACATGTTCATTATAATGTAGGCTTGTATAATATATATTTAAATTGCACAGCATGTCACTTCTTTTTCTCATATTGGCTATGAGGATAGCTCAAACCATATTTCAGGACATGGTTGTCCTGCCCTATTGCTAACATTTGGGTCTACTTTTGCCCCTGTATAGAGTTATTCTTCCTCTCCCTAAGACACATTCTCCCTTGTTGTTCCATCTTGCGATAAGTAGGTTGCTGTCTCTGAGGCCAAAGTGGGGCTGACATTTCCACTCAGGTAGCTATAACAGGGCCTGGAGCTCTTTCTTAGTCTGACTGCTGCCCTTACATGTGCTCCTCTTGTGTAGGGTGATTGCCCACACCCCGGCTCATAAACATCTTCAAGCCCCTCAAGCATCTCACTGCCCCATGGGTTCCTTGGAGTTTGTGCACAGACTCACCGCTGCTAAGCACTTCTGGTAGCACTGCTCTGAGTTTATCATTTTTTCCTCAGGGGCCCTCAAGTAAGCTGCCACTGACACGTAAGCAGCTTCTCCAAGACAAGCTTCTGTGTGGGGGCCCTCTCCTTCACTTCTGCAAAGAACACATCTGTCTCTGCACTAGGAGAACTGGGTCAAAATTCTCCCATGCAACGGGGTCCAGGGCATCATCCCAGAGGCCTCGACCAGTATCTCAAGCCTCCTCCCTGGCTGAGGCAGCTGCTCTCTCCAAGAATTAGCCCCTCAGTCTCTGGTCCCTCATCTTCTCTGACACCCCTAGCTCTACTTGCCCTTAGATATAGAAGCAGTCGCACCTTGCTCCCACCTTATGTCTATGCATTATGATGGCTAGGGCTACCCCACGAGACCTCCAGACCTGTCTTGGACTCCAGCAGGTGAGGCTGTCTTGTAAATATAGAGCTGCCACCATAGAGCACCAGGTGACCTTGGCCAGCTGACTCCCCCTAGGGCACCACAACACCGATCTCACACTGCTTCCACTTCACCATATCCCTGGGTTACAGCTGCCACATTTTTTAGCACTCTGGTGTAGATCCTCTGGGGCAGCTCTGGCTTCCAAAGTCCAGTGATTTTCGCAGAGGCCATGGAGGGTGAATCAGGCCTAAATTTCCAGCATTGTGCACAACTTGTATTTATACCTGGATCCCACTTTTGTACCCTCTTTCCACAAAGGGGATGTGGGTCTACTATCTAAGACTTCAGAATAAGTTTGTGTCAATTCCCCTTTATACTTTTTCAAGCAACTCTCCAGACACAGCCTTTGTGAAAGGTGATGGTTCTCATAGCAGTAAGTAGTGGGCTGGCTCCAAGCAGGAGTATCCAACAGACGGCACAACGAAATGTGAGTTTTCTGCACCTGACTGTCATTATATTTTCTGAAACAGTAATTAAAGACAGACAAAAGGTAGGGCCTGCTTAGAATCATATTCACCTTGCACAATAGAAACTCCCACACCACTACCATCTACCAAAAACAGCAGTGCACTGGAAGAACTAATCAGCATTCCTTTGCTAAGCCTGCACTCACACCGATGCACGAAACAGGTCTGATCACACTATAGATTCAAAACACGGCTTGTTGCCACTCTGTATTATTCCCCAAATGCATTATCAGTAGTCACTGCTTACAGTGAAGAGGACAAGTGGTGTATAGATCTAGGTTATAAGACAGACCTTTGACCCCTTATTTTCAAAGGCAGCCCTAGGCCTCAAGAGATTAGCGTGACACCATAGCAAAAATTAAATCCATGTTCACATGCAGTTGGGCACTCGGGGCAGGAGAAAATGCACGTTTACCATGCAATAGACACTCTCGTCCCAACAGTGTTTAAGAGACTAGTACATAAATGTGTGTTTCAACTCTGTTTCCTCTGCAACATTTGCAATTTTCTTTTAGAGTACTTGACAAAACAGCCTTATGTACTTGCCTGTGTTTATTATGTGCGACAATTTAGAAAAGGTACCTCTTTACTTCGGTGTTGTTACATCTTAATTCAGAACTTCGTCACAATGTAACTCTGCCTTTTGCGTTTCCAATGAAAGCAACATTAATGTTCAATGTAATTGGCTGAAAAGGTGCTGAAAAACTCCCACTCTTTGCCCTGAAATGGCTGAAAGCCCAACACCGAACACACGGAGAAAAAAGCTCCAACCTCACCCATGGAACTACTGAATGCATGTCTTTTGTTGTAGATAAGCTTGAGATTTCAAGAGCAAAGGTCCATTCTGACTAAGAGCCCTTCCCCTTTAAATTGTGACAGCTCTGTTACTAATTGCAAGTCAAGTGCTGTGCCAAAGAATGTATGTTCTGCTGACACACAAAGAACTCAGCCTAATCCCCAGTCCTATATTTATTTGAGTATTTTTGTAGCACTAATATGCCAACTTTCAGCTATTTTGATATGTAAAGTTGATTTGCTACATAGTTAGCATGAGATTAGAATGGCCTGGATAAGAAATGGTCAAAAATGTGCAATCAGCCATACTTTCACTGAAAGTTGTACACATATTCGCATAGAATGAGCATTACACATAGTAGTGTGGAGAGGGACTTCAGGTAGGGTTGCACAACTGAATATCAACACCAAAATTATTGTGTTACAAGAATATTGGGGGCAGAATTTTGAGGGACAAAATATTGAAAGCTAAGTGCAAATAGGGAAGTATAGAATTACTATTCCTAACTCCACCTCTATGTACCTTGAAGACATATGTACCTGCATAGGTACATTTATGTGGTGTTAGGTGTGGAAAATTTAGAGCTACTTACCTGTCAATATTTTAATTTATTCGGTCCTCGATACTGTGCCCCATCAATACTGTGTTTTCGATATTCAGAGGGCACACTTTCAAATAGTAGCACTGCTCATACTCATCGCCCAAAGCAAGAATCCCACCATCCATTGTTACTCTTTGCTGTGATTGGAAACCCTGATTCTCATTTATATGGTTGTCTGAACAGTGCAGTTTCCTAAAGCCCAGCTTGGTCAACTGTTCTGTCTGGGAAGCATGGAAAAGTTTAGGGGGTCCTCATGCTTAGAGGTTGACAGATGGAGAGTGTTAGAAGTGGGGTCCCCATGGGGACCCCTTCCCTTTTGTGAATGGGTTACCACCCATTGCAAAAGGGTGCAAACTGCGATTGGTTTGCAACCGCGTTCGCGGTCACAAAGCAATCCTGCATTGCACTGTGACTCGCAATTAGGAAGGGAGCACCCCTTCCTAATTGCGACTCGCAAACCCGTTTTGCGGTTCGGTAACCAGGTTACCAAATTTCAAAACGGGTTTTGTGCATTGCAAAGTGCTTTCTGCATTGCAAAGTGCATTTTGCATGTCGCAAACAGCAAAATTCGCTGTTTGCGACGTGCAAACTGCTTCCTACATCTGGCCCTTAATCCTTAGAAAACTGTGAGAATGCTGTTGTAACACAAAGTACATGGTTAGCGTCCAAAAATAAAGCCGCACGGGCGATTGTGCGTCAGAAAAGGGGAGTGATGCGTCGATTCCTTACTCGCAAGTGAGGCCGTGTATTGTTACCTTCTCCGGTCGACGATTCGCTGTTTTTCTCCCTCACAAGAGATCGATGCGTTGATTTCCGGACGGGGCTCCTTGGATCCGCACAGATTCAGGTTGACTTGGACTCCCAGGGACGATGCATGAAAAATCCGGTCATATGGTGCTAGAAAACTGCGCTGCATGGGTTTTGCGTCGTTATCAGCCTCCGTAAGCAGGTGTTGCGTGTCGTTTCTCCAGCCACAATGCGTCGATCTCCCAGCCGCGATGCAGGTGAAGCATCGATTTCAGTCGCGAAGCCAGTGGAACATTGTTTATCAGCCGCATTGCGGAAGGTGTGTCGTAAATTTCCCCACACGGCATTCTGTGCATGGATTTTCAGTTCTTGCCTGCCAGCTTCACCTTTCAAGGGCCCAGGGACTGAATAGGGCACAACTAGGCAGGGCAGGAGTCTCGGCAGAGAATCCAGGTGCTGGCAGGAGGAAGTCTTTGATGGCCCTGAGACTTCAACAGCAGGAGGCAAGCTCAGTTCAAGCCCTTGGAGATTCTTCTCAAGCAGGAATGCACAACAAAGGACAGTCTTTATCCCCTTCACAGGCAGAAGCAGCAACTGCAGGTTGCCCAACAAAGCACAGTCACAGGCAGGGGCAGCACTTCTCCTCAGCTCTTCTCTTTGGCAGAGGTTGCTCTTGATTCCAGAAGTGATCTAATCTTCAGGGGTTCTGGTTCCACTATTTATACCCCTTTCTGCCTTTGAAGTAGGCAAACTTCAAAGGAAAGTCACCCATGTTTGTAAGATCCTGCCTTGCCCAGGTCAGGCACAAGACACACACCAGGGGGTTGGAGACTGCATTGTGTGAGGGCAGGCACAGCCCTTTTCAGGTGTGAGTGAATACTCCTCCTCTCCCTCCCAGCACTGATCGCTCATCAGGATATGCAGGGTATACCCCAGCTCCCTTTGTGTCACTGTCTAGAGGAGAGGTGCAAACAACCCAACTGTCAAACTGACCCAGACAGGGAATCCACAAACAGGCAGAGTGACATCATGGTTTAAGCAAGAAAATACCTACTTTCTAAAAGTGGCATTTTCAAACACACAGTCTAAAAACAACCTTTACTAAAAGATGTATTTTTAAATTGTGAGTTCAGAGACCCTAAACTTCATATTTCTATTGGCAGCCCCCCATGTTAATCTATGAGAGAGATAGGCCTTGCAGAGTGAAAACCGAATTTGGCAGTATTTCACTGTCAGGACATATAAAACACATTAGTATATGTCCTACCTTAAACATACATTGCACCCTGCCCATGGGGCTACCTAGGGCCTACCTTAGGGGTGGTACCTTACATGTACAAAAAGGGAAGGTTTAGGCCTGGCAAGTGGGTACACGTGCCAAGTTGAATTGGCAGGTTAAAACAGCACACTCAGACACTGCAGTGGCAGGTCTGAGACATGATTACAGAGCTAATTATGTGGGTGGCACAATCAGTGCTGCAGGCCCGCTAGTAGCATTTGATTTACAGGCCCTGGGCACCTCTTATCAACTGTACTAGGGTCTTACTAGTAAATCAAAGATGCCAATCATAAAAAGCCAATTACATATTCATTTTATATAGGAGCACTTGTACTTTAGCACTGGATAGCAGTGGTAAAGTGCCCAGAGTAACAAATACAGTAAAAACAGAGTCCAGCACACATCCACAACCTGGAAAACAGAGGCAAAATGTTAGGGGAGACCACACCAAGGATGTCAAGTCCAACAGAGAGAATCCACCAAAATGATAGATGCCCTTCCAACAGTAGGGTGATTTCCTGGTAACATTTGAAGATGAGGGAAAAGCATGGCTTTCGTTGGTGGAGACTCAGCTGCTCTGCCTGTTGAAACCCATCAGCCACAGGCCTGCCAGGTTACTGTGATAATTAACCAACCCTATTTCGAATCGGCAGACTGTCACTGGATTTCCCTGCCAGAGACTACCATGCAGGGCATGACTCTGACACCCAGGGAGAAAACGCCTGGTACGTCATGGCCATAGAGGCGTCGGACGTAAGGGTGCAGGCAGTGCAGAGAATTTCAGACCCAAAGATCTCTGTACTTTGTGGCATAATAGACAAGTGCAAGGCATGCCTTGCATATGACGTCATGTATTTCTCTTCTTAAATACTGGTATTCCTTTAGAGGGCTGTGCACACAGCAAATATGCAGTAGTGTCGTGCCTCGTTTTATCACTAGTTTGCCCCCAAGTTATGAACCTGGATCTAAATATAGCGTATTTTCCCTCTGTTTCAGGTCTACACAGTAAATAGGTTAGTAATGGTGCAGTTTTACTTTGTGAATGCTGCCCGTGTGCATGTTCATGCACTAATATGAAATCGTGCATTTGAAGAACATATCATGGTACTGTAGCAATATGAGCCCCCTTCAAGTTCACTCGCTGCACTTTTGCAATATCGTGTGAGAAGGCCCACTTTTTAGTACTGAATATGTGTTGTGCCCAGAGTACTTATTTTCCGCATGTTCAAAATCATTAAGCTACTATGCCCATTGACACATCGCTCACAACTTAATTTGCAACATTTATTTTAAAGGCAAGTCTTACTTGGTTAAATAATTCCTCTATATATCCCTCAAGCACCTAATAAACGTACTTATATTAAAGTAACATGACTGCTATTGCAATTATAAGTTATGTGAGTGGGCAAAGTAAGTTAATTATAGTGCACTTGTGGAAAGGTAACGTACCCAGGGGCATGGCACTAAAGGAAAGTGCGTAAGTGGACCTTCTGGTGCAATAGCAACAAAAATGCAAAACTGTACTTGACTAGAATTTGTGCAGCTCCATTAAAACCAAATTATAAGATATGAGCACTTTCAATATACGGCATATGCCTTTTCAAAGTACACAGTCACACACACTTAAAGTTCATCAGTGCTATTTGAGGTTAACATGTGCTTGAACGATTGTTTTACCCATCACAAGTCAGATACATTAATATCTGTCTGAGAGCGCAGAGTGAACAGAGGTGTGTGCACTTGCAACACTAATTTCTGAACAAGACCACAATTTATATGCAATATGAATTAGAGCAAAAGCCACAAACCTAGGACAAACAAATGCATCAATGGAAAACCAAAAACATAAGTGGCAAAATCTCAATCTATGATATGGATCGGTGCAAAACTAGTGACACATTAAATGCACAATGATCCTTTATTGGTGTACCTTTTCATGATACAGGTGACTGTGTCCTGCCAATAAGGCACATTTGGGCATTCCTAAGTAGAAAGCATTAGATGGCATAAGCCAAACAACTCTGCTTAATTATAACCAACCCTGGACACAACAGTTTGCATGTTTGGACTTGGCCCTTGTGAGAAGAGAAAGTTACTAATCTGCGGTAATGATCTTTCTATTGGATACTCTATCAACATGCAGATTCCTCAATTATAGAGCAACCCCAGGCATAAGGCTGGATCTTGAAACTTCACAGCTCTCACTTCGCTTGTAGGGGCTGCTGGCTTTGTATCCATTAAGGACATGGCATTGGTGACGTCACCGAAGCCAAATTGCACTCACCCAGGCACAACAAAGTCAGTTTCCTTCCATTTTTTTTCCAGTCTTCGAGGCAAGTGATGGACTGACATTGTTAGAGCAGTACAGTACCAAAAACTTAAAGGGGAATCTTATAAAATTTCTTTTTAACACATCCATCAGAGAGGGAGGTGGGTCAGTCTGTGAGGAATCTGCAGGTAGATAGAGTATCCACCAGAAAAATAGTTTCTGCAAGTAGTAACTTTTTCCTCTGATGGGTACTTCTACTTGCAAATTCCACACCTGTAGAACAGAAAAATACCCCTCTCTTTGAGGATGGTTGATGGATGGTTTGACATGGAAATCCTGTAGAACAACTCCGGAAAAGTGTCCGTCCCTACGCCCTTCGATATCCAGACAGTAGTGCCTGGCAAAAGTGTGTATGGAAGCCCCTGCCACCATTTTGCAGATAAATGTGATGGGAAGTCCCTTGGAATGGGCAGAAGTTGTGGATGGGGCACTGGGGGAATGAGCCGTATGTCCTTCTGGAGGGTCTTTCTTGGTCAAGGTGTAGCAGGTTTTGGAGCAAAGTATAATCCATCTCAAGAGGGTCCTTTTCTGTACTGTTGTTCCCTTCTTAGCACCACAGTAACCAACAAATAGCTGGTCATCCAGTCGAATATCCTTTGTGCGATCCAGATATTAGTTGACCACCAGCCTGTGCATCCAACCTGTACAACCGCTCCTCCTTCTTAGAGGGATGGGGCAGGGGAAAGAAGGTTTGTAGGGTGATGGACTGATCCGGGTAAGAGCCACCACTTTTGGCAGGAAAACAGCCCTAGTTTGCAACACTAATTTGTTGGGATAAAAAGAGGTAAAGGGGGTTGGGAAGTGAGAGCTTGTAACTCACTCAACAGTCTGGCTGTGGTAATAGCAGCCAAAAACACAGCTTTGAACATTAACATCCTTATGGGACAACTATGTAGGGGCTCAAAGAGGGTCCTCATAATAAAAGCCAAGACTAAACTAAGGTCCCACTGGGGCACAACAGAGGGAGTTGGAAGATACACATACCTATACCACAAGCCCTTCAAGAAACGCATGACATTGGAGGTTTGAAAAAACATGGCTAGTCCGGCAGACAGATGAATGCAGACAAGGCAGCTGAATACCCCTCTGAGCAACAGAAAGTGCATATTGCAGGATCTGAGACAGTTTGGCCTGCAAAGGGTCTGCATTATTGTCCGCACACCGTGTAACAAAGTTGCTCCACCTGCCAGAGTAAGCAGATTTGGTGGAGGGGCGACACACTGACAAGATGAAGTCTATCACCTCTGGTGGCAGCTAAAAGGAATTCAGATGACCAAGCTCAAACTCCAAACATGTAAGTAAAGCCTCAGAGACTGGGGTGGAGAAACATTCCCTCCTGACTAAAAAAAAAGATCTGCCCTGAATGGAAGTAGTTTCAGAGAACACATTGGCCCTCATTACAACTCTGGCGGTCAGTGTTAAAGCGGCGGTAAGACCGCCAACAGGCCGGCGGCAAAAAATGGAATCACGGCCATGGCGGAAACCACCAACATAGACAGCCCCTTTAACACTCCGACCGCCACGGCGGTACAAACAAACAGCTTGGTGGTCACCGCCAACAGACAGACGGAAGACAATGTACCGCCCACACTATTATGACAGGCCAATACGCCACCTTTCCGGGGCGGATTCAACGCGAACAAAAACACGGCGGAAACAGGACTTGGAAGGGGAAACACTCACCTCTACACAACCCACGAGGAACCAGGACGCCATGGAGCCAGAACTACAAATACTCCCTGCGATAGTATTCCTGCTCCTCTACCAGGAGCACGAAAGAAGGCGGTGACGACCACGGTGAGTACTGCACCTACAACACAGGGGAGGGGGAGGGAAAAGAGAGTGACACACACACGCAACACCCCCACCCCCACCCTCACCCACAACAACACACACACTAACACATGCTGCAACATTACATTTACACCCCCCAACCCTCCCTGGAAGAATGCAATGACAAAAGGAAATGATTGTAACAATTGTAATCAATAAAAATCCATTAGTCAAAACTCCAAATACAGGAGAAATAATTATGTACACCAACTATGCAAGTCCGGGTAGTGCACCATTCATAGTCCGTGGACCACTGGGCCCAAAATGCATGGGCGAGGCCCACACTAGATACCAGACGCGAAACGGAGAGAACACTGCTGGGGCATCAGATCGAAATGAAACAGGCACCTCAGGGGGAAGGGAATGGGGACACCTCAGCCGGATGAGTACACGACGCCAGCTCCACGAGGGGCCTCCATGCCCATTGATGTGTCCTGGGAGTGCAAAGCCACAGTCTCTCAAGTCTCTCCAGTGGGTGGGTTGCCCATTGCTTTTTCCTGGGGAGTGCAAAGCCACAGTCTCTCAAGTCTCTCCAGTGGGTGGTTTGCCCTTTATCCTGGGGAGTGCAAAGCCACACTCTCTCAAGTCTCTCCAGTGGGTGGTTTGCCCACTGCTTTATCCTGGGGAGTGCCAAGCCACAGTATCACAAGTGGATACCTTTCTCCACTGGTTCTGGAGGGGGCTTTGTGCCCAGAGTGCTTCATCCTGCCAAGGACTGAGGCAGTGGATGCCTTTTTTCACTGGTTCTGGAGGGGGCTCTGTGCCCAGAATGCTTCATCCTGCCAAGGACTGAGGTAGTGGATGTGATACTCCACTGGTTTTGGAGGGGGCTTTGTGCCCAGAGTGCGTCATCCTGCCAAGGACTGAGGTAGTGGATGCCTTTCTCCACTGGTTCTGGAGGGGGCTTTGTGCCCACAGTGCTTCATCCTGCCAAGGACTGAGGTAGTGGATGTGAATCTCCACTGGTTCTGGAGGGGGCTTTGTGCCCAGAGTGCTTCATCCTGCCAAGGACTGAGGTAGTGGATGCGACACTCCACTGACGATGGTGCAACATGCAAGCTGCCCATGCTCGTGGAACTGACCACCAGCCCCGTACGACTGACCACTGGGGATGGCAGCCATGTTTGCGGTGGTGCCACTGGCTCAGGATGTTGCAGGGCCACTGGTGGTGCTGACGGCGGTGTCAGTAGCGGCGGTGCTGCTGGCGGGCTCACTGACTGCGGTGCTGGCGGCGGTGTCAGTAGCAGCGGTGCTGGTGGCGGGCTCACTGACGGCAGTGCTGGTGAAGGGCTCAGTGTCTGGGGTGCTAGCGGCAGTGTCAGTAGCGGCGGTGCAGGTGGCGGGCTCACTGACTGCGGTGCTGGCGGGGGTGTCAGTAGCGGCGGTGCTGGTGGCAGGCTCACTGACTGCGGTGCTGGCGGCGGTGTCAGTAGTGGCGGTGCTGGTGGCGGGCTCACTGACGGCGGTGCTGGTGAAGGGCTCAGTGTCCGGGGTGCTGGCGGCAGTGTCTGTGGCGGCGGTGCAGGTGGCGGTGCTGGTGGAAGTCTTGTCTGCCGTACAGGTTGGCATCGACGTGGACCTGCCTTTGATTTTCAAGCCCTTCCCCTCTTTGGATGGTGGCGCAGCTGTCTTGCCACTTTCAATTTTTGTTTTGACTGAGCCCTTGGTGACAGGTGTTTTGGCCTTCTCCCTCCGGGATGTGGGCAACTTTTTCTGTTTTGGAGGTGGCGGAATGTCCTTTCCCTCGCTCCTTGGGACACTGGCAGCCCTGTTGCATGGCGCACTCCAAAATCCCGTTATTGCTGGCACCACTGTGCCCGGTGATGTGGTGGTAGAGGTGCTGGGTTGGGACCTGGAAAGGCGGGCCCTAGGGGATGGACGGGGGGGAGGTGTAGGGAAGAGGTCAACATTTGATAGGAAAAGTTTTTTAGACACACTGGGACGTGTAGATGGAGGGGGTATGGGAGTGGAGGAAGAGG
The DNA here is from genome assembly GCF_031143425.1 of Pleurodeles waltl. Classification (NCBI taxonomy): domain Eukaryota; kingdom Metazoa; phylum Chordata; class Amphibia; order Caudata; family Salamandridae; genus Pleurodeles; species Pleurodeles waltl. The sequence goes on along the minus strand of NC_090448.1, from coordinate 414,206,938 downwards.
TAGTGGTTGTAGGAGGTGTTCGTTTGGTGACTTTGGGTGAAGGTGCATGGGCTGTAGGCTGTTGTGAGGTGGATGGCTGTTGGGTGGGAGTGTGACTGCGTTTGTGTACTTTGGGAGGAGGACTCACAGACATACTGGGAGAGGACACAGGGGATGTGTGAATGGTAGTGGGGGTGGTGAGTGCACGTGAGCGGTGTGTGGTGATGGGCGTGCTGGTGATGGAGGTAGTGGCTGAGGATGTAGTGCATGCAGGTGTGAGTGGAGACGAGACTGGGAGGGAGGAGGGAGATGTGGAGGAGGGGGACACAGTGGAGGCAGTGGATGTTGGTATGTCTGCATGGGTATGATGCTTGTGTGAGTGCCTGTGGGATGTGTGGTGCTTATGTTTGCCTGAGCCACCCTTGTGTGTTGAGGTGTGTGCATGCTGGTCTGATGGTGTGCTTGGGAAAGGCTGAGTTACAGGGGACTGGGTCTGGGTGGAGGAAGTTGGAGGGGGGAGGCTGGACACAGGGACAATGGCTGCCATCAGTGCTAAGGCCAGAGCCTGAAATGCTCTCTGTTGGGCTGCCTGGCCAGAATGAATGCCCCCCAGGTATGCATTTGTTTGCTGCAACTGCCTCTCTACACCCTGGATGGCATTCAGAATGGTAGACTGCCCAACAGTGAGGGATCTCAGGAGGTCAATGGCCTCCTCACTGAGGGCAGCAGGGCTGACTGGGGCAGGGCCTGAGGTACCTGGGGCAAAGGAGATGCCCACCCTTCTGGGTGAGCGGCCACGGGCACATGCTGAGGGGCTGCTGGGAGGGCGGTGCTGGTAGGGGGGGTGGCGGCTGTACCTGTTGATGCGGTGGGCACAGAGGGGCCTGCCACCGCAAGGGAGCTCCCATCAGAGGAGGAGTCGGTGTCGCTGGTCTCTACTCCTGTCCCCGCCGTGGAGCTCCCCTCGCCCTCCGTCCCACTGGTCAGACTCCGTTGTCTCGCCCTCCAGGGCCATGTGGGATGCAGCTCCCTCCTGCTCCGGTGGCACTGCTCCTCCGCCTGATGATGCTAATGCACACAAGAACAGGGAGACCACAAAAAGGGGGGATGGGGAGAAAGAAGAAAGACATGTTCAGTGCATGCAATACCGCTACTGTTGGCGGACACTACAGACACAGCAGCCCTCTGCACTACGCCATACACTTACAGTTCCCTAATTAATCACAGGGACATGGGGTACAAGGCCTATGCCTGATTGCTGCACACATGGAGGTCACAGGAGCCTTACTAGGTGTAGATGGCTCTTACCACTGGTGGGGTTGGGGTGCCACATAGCCTGCCTCACAAAGGGTCCTTGCCTACAAAGCTCGCCCTGGCCTAGGGGAACCCACTGCCCACCTCCCCCAACCAGACACCTCATAATGCGTGCAGAGTCAGCTGAATGAGAGTGTAATCACCCCCTTGTGGCTGCTGTGATGCCCTCAAGCGCCCATCCAACTCCGGATACGCCACCGCCAGGATCCGGAACATCAGGGGGGTCATGGTGCGATGGGCACCCCTCCCACGTTGGGAGGCCATCCCCAGGTGGGCCTCCGCGTCTTCTTGCTCCAGCGGCGAATGTCCTCCCATCTTTTCCGGTAGTGGGTGCTCTGTCTGTGATGGACCCCTAGGGTCCGGACGTCCTTGGCGATGGCACGCCAAATATCCTTCTTCTGGTGGGCACTGATGTAGAGGAATAGTACAGTTGAAAAGGAAAAACTTTAACCGTCCGGACCGTTACAGTCATTGGCCCATGTTCCCACCCTTGCCCTGACGCACATACACTTACCGTTCGCTTATGCAGGCCTCAGTCACCCCCCGGTATCTTCCATCCACACCACTCCAAACAGGCATTGCCCATACAGCATGCTCACAGTGTACTCACCTGTTTGTCTGGAGGACCGTAGAGTAGCGTGTACTGGGGGAGGACCCCATCCACTAACTTGTCCAACTCCTCCGAAGTGAAGGCAGGGGCCCTTTCCCCAGACACATGAGCCATCGTTACTTCCAGACTGAGGTCACAGCAGCACTTGAAGTGTAGGTCCTCTCCTGTCGAAGGTCAGGTATCAAGTGAGTGAACAGACAGTCACGCCGGCGTACATCGTCATTGGCTCCTGGGACCCATAGAGCCCAATGTTAACCAATCCAGGATTGCGCCACGGTCTTCGACCGCCTACCGCGACGGTGTACAACGCCAGCGCAGTTACCTCATATCCCCTTTTCCCACATTACAGGTCAGGCAGCCGCCATTTCAGGAGGCCATATGGCATTATTTTTTAATGCGTCACACATATCTAGGCCTTGCATACACACAGAGACCGGCACATAGCGGATTGACAAATGTGTGCAATAAATTCTTTTTTTACTACCTCAGTGTTGGCTGACTCTGTGCTCCCTGTTGTCGTCCATAGAGCACGTCCGCTGGGGCAGGTGAGGAGATGGCGGCATCCTCCGGTGTACAGACCGCTGGTGGACCTGTCAACAATGGAAGAGAGACATGTAATAGTCACCTACAGACTTGATTGTGCAACAATCCATGAACTGTGTGCCCAGTTGGAGCCAGACCTGATGTCAGCTATCTGCCATCCCACAGGAATCCCCCCTCTAGTGCAGGTCCTGTTAATACTCCATTTCCTGGCCAGTGGGTCCTTTCAAACAACAGTGGCTATTGCATCAGGGTTGTCCCAGCCTATGTTCTCAAACGTGTTGTCCAGAGTGTTGTCTGCCCTGCTGAAACACATGCGCAGCTACATCGTTTTCCCTCAGGTGAAGGATTTGCCTACAGTGAAAGGTGATTTCTATGCCCTGAGACATATCCCCAACATCATAGGTGCCATTGATGGGACACATATGGCCTTGGTACCCCCACACAGGAGTGAACAGGTGTACAGAAACAGGAAGAGCTATCATTCAATGAATGTGCAGATGGTGTGTTTGGCCGACCAGTACATCTCCCATTTGAACGTCAAGTTTCCTGGCTCAGTGCATGACGCTTACATTTTGAGGAATAGCAGCATCCCTCATGTGATGGGGAAACTCCAGAGGCACTGTGTGTGACTAGTAAGTGAGGACAAGGACCCTATACCCTGTGAATAGTTGTCTGGGTCTGGGGTTGTTCCTAAGGGTTAGTGTGTGTCTAACAGTTGTCCCTCGATATTTTCAGGTGACTCTGGGTACCCCAACCTGTCATGGCTACTGACCCCAGTGAGAAATCCCAGGACAAGGGCAGAGGAACGCTACAATGAGGCACATGGGCGAACTAGGAGGATTATAGAAAGAACCTTCAGCCTCCTGAAGGCCAGATTGCGGTGCCTCCATATGACAGGTGGTTCTCTGTACTACTCACCAAAGAAGGTGTGCCAGATCATTGTGGCCTGCTGTATGCTGCACAACTTGGCTTTACGATGACAGGTGCCTTTTCTGCAGGAGGATGGTCCAGAAGGAGGTCTTGTGGCAGCTGTGGAGCCTGTGGACAGTGAAGAAGAGGAGGCAGAAGAAGAGGATATTGACAACAGAAACAACGTGATCCAGCAATACTTCCAGTGAGACACAGGTAAGAAGACGTCACTGCCTCCTACATCTCATACAATTGTTAGACCTATCACATGTCTGTCACTTTCACCCAGTGTGGACCCTGACCTGTCACTTTGCCTTTCCATTTCACAGATGTGGGCCCCACTGTGCGACCTCTGCTATGTTACCTCATGGACTAGAGCTGTGTGACATAGGTATGTTGGCAATACAATGGACATTGCTATTTTCCTTAGTTATTGCAAATACACATTTGTGAAAGCACAGACTGACTCCAGATTGTTTTGTGATCCAAGGGTGTTTATTTAAGTGCAAATTAGTGGAAGGGGTTGTAAAATGGTCAGGGGTGATGGTGGAGAAATGTCCATGGCAGAGTCCAGTTATTTGTTTCACAGGTGCATTGTCCAAAGGGGCATAGGAAGTGGAGCTAGGGCAATTTAAATGATGGACAGGGTGACGAAGTGGGACAGAAGGATGACATTCAGGGTGGTCTCATTTCTTGGCGGGGGTCTTGGCATTGTTCTCTGTCTTTGTCCTGGATCTCACGGACCATTTGCGGGGTGGTTCTCCATCTGCAGGGGGTGGGGTGCTGGTGTCGTGGTCCTGTGGCGGTGCCTCCTGTCCACTAGCGGAGGTGGTGAGCAGTTCATCATCGAGGCTAGTGTCAGGGGCCCCTTGTTGTGCCACAGTGTCCCTCCTGGTGTTCACAAGGTCCTTCAGCACCCCTACAATGGTGACCAGGGTGGTGTTGATGGACTTGAGTTCCTCCCTGATCCCCAAATACTGTTCCTCCTGCAGCCGCTGGGTCTCCTGAAACTTGGCCAGAACCGTTGCTATTGTCTCCTGGGAATGATGGTACGCTCCCATGATGTTGGAGAGGGCCTCGTGGAGAGTGGGTTCCCTGGGCCTGTCCTCCTCCTATCGCACAGCAGTGCTCCCAGTTCCCCTGTTTTCCTGTTCCTCTGTCCCCTGAACCGTGTCCCCACTGCCTCTGCCCCCAGGTCCCTGATGTTCTTGGGTTTGCCTGGGTTCCCTGTAGTGGTGGACACACTGCTGCTTGACGTGTCCTGGGGACAGAGGTATGGGCCCGCTGGGTGGGTGCTGTGCTGGTGTTTCCTGAAGGGGGAGGCTCTGTGGTGGCATGTGCCAGTGTGAGGGGAACCGACTGTCCCGAGGTCCCAGATGGGCCGGGCTGGTCATCTAGATCCAGTTGGACAGAGCTGCTGTCATCACTGTGGGCCTCTTCTGTGGGGGGAGTGGACACGTATGGAACCTCCTGTCCGGTGATGTTGGGTAGGGGTCCTGCAGGGGTGTAAAGGCATGATTATTGCATCTGTGTGTGCCATCGTGTGCAATGGGTGGGTGACCCTGTACCCCAGTGCTTACATTCTTGTCTAGGACCTTGTGTAATATTTGGTTTGGGGATCTGTGTGGGTATCTGTAGTGGACATGCTTTGGTGATGGGTGTCCATGCTTTGGTGTTGCATGCAGGGCTTGGTGTTGGGATGGGTGGTTTGTGATAGTGGGACATATGTGAGGTATTGGAGTGTTGGGGGTGAGGGTGAAGGTGGGGGTATGTGATAGCATGCAGGTAGGGTGGGGGATGTAATAGTTAAGATTTGCCTTACCAGAGTCCATTCCGCCAGCTACTCCTGTGAGGCCCTCAGGATGCAGTACAGCCAAGACCTGCTCCTCCCATGTTGTTAGTTGTGGGGGAGGAGGTGGGAGTCCGCCGCCGGTCCTCTGAACTCCACTCTGGTGTCTTGAGACCACATAACGTACCTTGCCCCGTAGGTGGTTCCACCTCTTCCTGATGTCATCCCGTGTTCTTGGATGCTGTCCCACTGCGTTGACCCTGTCTACGATTCTGCGCCATAGCTCCATCTTCCTAGCTATGGAGGTGTGCTGCACATGTGATCCGAATAGCTGTGGCTCTACCCGGACGATTTCCTCCACCATGACCCTGATCTCCTCCTCAGAGAACCTGGGGTGTCTTTGCGGTGCCATGATGTGGTGTGGGTGATGTGTGAGGTGGTGTGTGTTGTGATGTGTGAGGGAATGTGTTTGTGTGTGTTGTGTGAGGTGCGTGGATGTTGTGTGAGTGATGGTGTTGTGTGCCTGTGGATGCTAGTTTGTTGATGGTGGTGTCTCTCTCTGTGCTTCGTTCTCAATTTTGGGTAGTAAGGGTTTGTGGGTGATGTGGGCGTGTGTTTTATATTGTATTGGGTGTGTGGGAGTGGTGTGTGTATGTGTATCAGGTGTGTATATTTCGAATTGTCCAATGTGGTTGTATTTTGTAAATGTGTGTGTATTTGAGCGATGCAGTGTATACCGCCAATGGAATACTGCGGTTGAAAGACCGCCGCGTGGATTCATCGGTCGTGATAGTGTGGGCGTATTCCTATTGGCGCGACGGTGGAGGTTAAGTTATCGCCAGTTTATCTCTGACCTTTGGTGTGGCAGACTTGTGTGGGTGTCTAGATTTTGGCGGATTCCGAGCTGTGGGTCGTAATAGTTGTAGCGGAATTCCTCCGCCGCAGCGGTGTGTTGGCGGTCTTCTGCACGGCGGTAAGCGGGATTTACTGCCAATATTGTAATGAGGTCCATGGTGAGGTGCAGGAGATCCATATACCACACCCTTCTTGGTCATTCTGGGCAATCTTGGCATATCTTTCTAGGAACTCAAGGGATCAAGAGTGAAATGTGTGCTGCAGATGAATTTTCCTCCTCAACTGAAACACGTCCCCAAGGCTCCCCTCAATAGACACTGGAGGGTGCAGAACTGCTGGCACTGAGCATTTTCCAAGGAAGCTAACAAGTTCACTTGAGAGTACCCCACTGGGCAAAGATGTCCTGGACTGCTTCCGGTAGAAGACACCATTCGTGTTCAACAACATAACGCTAGCTCGGGCTGTTGGTTGTTACATTCAAAGACCTATCGAGGTGATTGGGGTTGAGCCTGATCCTTTGGCGGTGTTCCAAAGTCTACTGTCTAAATGCTTCCATGCAAAGGAGATGCAACCCTACAACCTCCTTGCTTGCTGGCATACCACATTGTTGCTGTGTTGTTCATTCATATCTGGATGGATCGACCTCAAATGGAGAAAGGCCTTGACCCCCTCCTAAATCCCCCACAGTTCCAACAGGCTTATGTGAATAATCTGTTCTTAATGAGACAAGAGGCCTCTGACCTCCAGATGGGGTCCACACCCTAGGTAGTCACAGCCAGGAGATAAGTGAAGTCTATCCCACAGCTCAGGTTCCCCTTGTTCTCCAACCAAACGACTTCCGTCACAGAACTAGGGGAGATCACGAGGGACTCCGACAGGTCTCTTCTGTATTGTTGCCACTGCATGCCAAGGCACCACTGTAGGGCTCTCATCTGCCAACATATGTGTGTGACTAGGAGTATGCGAGAAGCTAGCAGACCTAAGAATCTAGGACCCTCAGGACTGAAACTTTCATGCCGTGCTGGAAAGAGGGAACCATTTCCTGGATGTCGCTTTTCCTGTTCAGTGGAGGAAATGCATGGAAAAGCGTGGTGTCCAATACCGCCCCTATGAACTGGTTGAACAGCAGGGATACTGTTGACTGCAGATGGCACAACATCACCTGTGGCGGACCAGCTTTGGTCAGCCAGTTGGAATATCAGAATGCCCTCCCATTTGACATGGGCAACCATGACCATCATCATCTTTGTGAAGACCTGAGGTGCAGATTAGTAGTGTGTAGAATTCACCACAAATTCCAAGTACTTCTGATGTAACCACAGGATAGAGATGTTGAAGTACGCATCCTGCAGGTCGAGTGACCATCCAATTTCCAAGTACCAACACCTGTAGTACTTGAGTTAGGGTCAGTATCTTGAACCTTTCCTTTTTGAAGAAGAAGTTCAGTTTTCTAAGGTCTGGGATTGGATGCAAAGCTCTGTCTTTGGGCACTAGAAAGTAACAGACGTAACATCCTTGACTCATTTCGTCATCTGGCACTAACTCCACTGCTCCTTTTCGTAGGAATGCTGCCACCTCCTATTCATTATGGCAAGGTGGACCGGAGAGGAGGAAGAGGGAGGATTGGAGCCTGAAGGAAGGGAGATGTGTATGATTATTTTCTATGATTTTTGTGGCCCACTGGTCTGAAATGATGGCCTTCCCGGACAGGAGAAAGCAAGACACCTGCCCATTCACAGGCTCTGAGTGAGATGGGGGAAGCAACCTAGGTCCACTTTCCTGGTGGTGCGGGAGAGAAGGAGGAGGAGGAAGGTTGTAAGGGGGGCTCCACAGCCCTTTCCTCTGGTTCTACCTCTATATTGTCTGGTCAGTGCATTAGGTTGTTGCTGGTTTGGTGGCTTATAATCCGGTCGGTGAAGAAAAGAAGATTCTCTTGATATTCCTCAGAAGCATTTAAACTGGAGAAAGTATCTAGAGAGAGGAGGTAGTTGGAGACCAAGAGAGTGAGCCGTAGCTTTGCTGGTCTTAAAATGCTCCAATGCAGAATCACCGTTATCCCCAAAAAGATGTGCCCCATTGAATGGCAGATCCATGAGATTCGCCTTAATGTCTACTAAAAAGTTAGATGGTATTGTATCTTCAAATGTAAATAGAGGTGTCCATCTGCCAGGCCACTGAATCGGCTGTGCCTAGTCATCAATTAATTATAAAATGCCAGAAGGCAGTTGGCATTCAGTAATTTCAGGGCCATATTCCCAGCTGAGAAGGTATTTTTTCCCCAGGCTTCTATGCGTTTAGACTCCATGTCAGAGGGGGGCTATCGGGAAGGCTTCCCTGATTGGCCTGTAGATCAGAAAACCTCTATGACCAGACTCTCTGATGAAGGGGGGCTGAGAGGAAGGGTGGATCACCTGGAGCAGGGTGATAACTACTGCAACAAGCCTGTTGACCTCTGTGATAGAAGAGGGCTTCTCCCTCGCTGCCAAGACAAGCTCTAGAGTGGCCTTGCTGAAAGGGAGGAGAGGTTCTGCCATAGGAATAGATGGCAGGAGGACCTCTGAGATGACATTAGTCTTGGTTTCTGTAGTTACAAGCTGTAAGTCCAACAATTTAGCAGCTTTACATAACTTTGTGAAGGGAGACAACTTCAGATATTGGTAGACCATTGGTGAAGTCTATAGCTAGCTCTGGAGAGATGTCCCAACGATGGGCAGAAGATAGACCTTGAAATTCTTGACCTTGATCACCAGTATCTTCATTACATTGCAGGTCTAGAGGGTCTGAGGCCGTACCAAAAATGTCATAGAGATGGTTTCTATAACCTCTTCCTCAAGGAGAGGTTGTACATCCCTTCAGCATCTCTTCTATAAAGCAGTGTCAGGCTGCAGCATTGGTGGTGCCTTATCCGGTGCCAGCGGTTGAGGTGGCAGTGGAAGCAGAAGAGGCGGCAGTGACACTGTCCACAGCACTGAGGGCTGCGGTGTCGTATATCAGAAAGCTGGGTCGAAGCAATGTGGTGTTGGTAATGGATACGCTTGTGGCGTCGACAGTTACCCTTAGCCCTGGCCATGAAGAGCTTTGTTTTCTTCTCTTTTATGGCCTTGTGGTGTATACTTTGACAGGAAGCACAGGCCCAGGGGTCATGGTCTGACCACAGGCGCCAAAGACAAACAGTGAGGGGTCCATTATGGACATCTGTCCTTCACATTCCCTGTAGGGTTTGAACAGTGATTTATTAGGATGAGACATAGTACTGCACTGATTACAACTTTTGTGTGAGGGAATTCCTCAGTTAGAGCGAGCTCCGGATCAGTGTTGAAGGTGCGGAAAAGGGGAACTGATGTTGTTACTCTGGGGTGGGTGCTACATGGTTTCTATGATGTCACCGGATACCACTTCTGGAGTTGATATACTGTAAAGTCAGCACATCCTACTGGTGACGTGACAGCTTTGATGTTTCCAAACCCAGTCTGATGTCTCAGAGTGTCCTACAGGTGAGGAATCTGCAGGTTAAAGTATCCATTATAAGCGCAGGTATCTGTTGGGTACGAATACTGAGGCATAGTATTCCCATGAATTGAAGAAATACAGAAAAGGACCCACAGGAAAAGATTTTCCACTGTAAAACCAATACGTGTTCCACTTTTATGACTTTTATATGCACATTTGTAACTTCATGGGTTGGGTCCACTAACCCATATGGCAAAGCACAGGAACACCTTGGGTAGAAACAATGCAAGGTTCCCTCCTTCAGAGGACAGGTACAGCTAGGGTGGCGGCAGGACACATTTTCTCCATCATAGACAAGTACATGCATTGCTTGGTCAAAGCTGAGGTGCAGCAAGGCAGTAGCAATGCAAGCGTCCCTCTCTCACAGAACCCTCAAGAGCAGTCTTCTATTCCCTTCAAAACAGATACAACAAAGCAGAGTAGCAGAAGGTTTCAGAACATGCACAGTAAAGACATCAGTGATATTAAGGTCAAAGAGATATGTAGAATGGTTGCTTAGCTCAGTGACGGGAACATATAGGAGGATGAGTGAGTTAATTGGCAAGATCCTGCACAATTCTCATTAGATGATGCCAGCATCCTGGTGGTCCTTTTGCTGTTACTCAGAAACCTGTGGTTTATATTCATTCTTTGATTTTCCACGTATTAAGAAGTAGCTGTTACCTAGTAGATCATTGTTATTTTGAGCGGACCAGCCACAGCCTAAATAACTATGCAATAGAAAACAGACAGTTGCCAACCTCTTCAAAATGGTTTTGAATGCACACACACCAGGTGTTGTGCAATCCCAGGCTTGGTGATGCACATGTTCAAGATACTGACTGGGAGTTCCACATCCACAAATGCACAAATATCATTTAAACTCTACCATGAATGTTGTTGCAGTGATTTCAAGGAACACTAAGTAGGTCCTGTCCCGCTATTAGCCCTCAGTATCAGAAACAGACATATTCTGATAGTTCGATGTATTCTGTCTTCCATAGGATTATTTTTTGAAAAAGCTTGAGAACAGCAATGTTGTTCCTGTTTGCATTTTCACATGATACTTACTCTTGAATGCAAAGTACTGTGAAAAGTGTCGCCTCTACATGTTTGTGTAAATTCAGGTTTCAGGTGAGTGCTAATGGCGGGCAACAGCTGAGGCCTGTGGAGTTCAGGCTGATGGCAGTGTGGATTTTTCACAGCACCTGGTAGTGGGTCATAATAAATGTTTAACTCCTTGGCCTCTCTGTAGAGCACATAGAGCAATACGCAGCTGTGTCAATTGTAAATGCCATTCTGTGGAAAAGTATGTGAGGGAGGTACACAGCTGTTGAAATAATAAAAGTGTGAAAGTTAAAAAAAATGCAGTGGTTACAGGTGAGTGGGTGTGGTGTGTGTGGGGAAGGTGAGGGGAAGGAGATACAAGGAAGTATGTACAGGAAAGAATAAAAAAGGGTGCTACATTTCAGGCTGTGGTGGAGACCAAAATCAGTGAGGTGAGGATGGATGTGGCGTTACTCCGCCAGGACCTCCGGAACGCGGCCACAGTGAGGCTTGAACATGATAGATGCAGTCACAATAGTGGTAATTCCCAAGATGCAACCCCCCTTCGTGTCATGCTCTGACTACCGTCCTACATCTCTGCTTAATAGGGAGGTCAAGACCTTTGCTACCATCTTGGCTAACCGGTTTAAACGTGTCGTAGCCACCATTATACACCAGTAGCAATGCAGCTTTATGCCGGGTTGTAGCACTAGTCACTGACTTCGACACCTCCACGTGGCTCTAGCTCATCGTCATCGACTGTCTTCAGATTTGGCCCTGCTTTTTATCTATTTTGAGAAGTCTTTTGACATGGTGAGCTAGAGCTACCTCCAGCTGGTGTTTACCAGAACTGGTTGTGGACCCTGCTTCCGAGGCATGGTCCAAGCTCTATACTCCAACCCTTCGGCCTAGGTGCAAATTAACAGAGTCCTCTCCGAAACCCAGCGCCCCGCGGTCTCTCTCTATTGAAACATTTCGATACAGCCCATGGTCTCAAGTTGAACCACTCCAAGTCTTTGCTGGTTCCCCTTCCCCCCTCTAGAAATTGCTTTGACTGGCAGTCGACTATCCCCCTTCATCGGCTCAGTATTCGATACTTAGGTATATAGGTTGCTTTACTTCAAGAACTCACCTGGACTCTCAATCTCCAATCAATGGTCGGAAAGACCAAAACTGATCTTAACAGATGGAGATCCCTTTCTTTAAATGTCATGTGATGGATAGCACTGTACAAGATGATGGCTCTCCTATGCTTCCTCTACATTTTTCAAAACCTACCATCCACCTGCTTCGGATGTGGTTCTGTGGTATGGATGGGACAGCAACAGCGTTTCTGTGGTACGGGTCTAGAGCCCACCTTGCCCTCGCACACTGTCAGAGAGGTCCCTACGATGGTGGCCTGGGAATGACAAATCTCTATCTTTGCTATCTAGTCTCCCAACTCCTTGTACTCCACGATTGGTTCAATGGGGGTTGGTCTCATCCCGCATACCATCTAGAATTGTCCAGGCTGGGTTTTTCACATCTCCAAGCCCTACTCTATGGCTCCCCAATTCCTGCCTCTCTGCCCCAGGTGACTAGGACTGCGCTTCTGTCTTAGAGAAATGTGCTCCGGCATGCACAGTGGTACACTAAACTCACACAACAACCCCCCCCCCCCCCCGGCACGGCACCTGGGTAAGAGAGGTGGCTTCTCTCCAGGGCTTTAGAGCCTGGGGCTGCATTGGTATATCGCAGCTAGGAGATGTTGGTACGGGGCACATAAATGCTCCTTTCCTGACCTTCAGACTACCAACGATTTATCCGACACTCCGTTTTACAAATACCTTCAACTCCATTATGCTCTACGCATCTGCGTCCCATCCTTTGAAGCACTGCCAGAGTTTTACCCCTTAGAAGCCAAACTCGTCATGGGCAACCATGGTCAGGGAGGAATTTGTCAGCTATAGAGCACTCTGATAAATTACACATCTGGCATGCTGCAACACCTCAGAGGCCAGTGGGAGGAAGTGTTGGGCCCCATCGACAACGCAGATTGGAGAGATGCTCCAATGGCTCCTCGAGAGCTCACAATCTCCAGTCGATTGCGTTTGGTGCACATATACTATCTATACACTGCCCATCTCTCCCCAATTCCTCTATATCGGGCGGGCCTCGTCCCTCACCCCTCCTGTCCTCAATGTGTAGACTCAGGAGACTCCTATCACGTGGTATGGGTCTGCCCTAAAATAGCAAACTATTGGAACAGGGTGACAGGGGAATTAACCGATGTCCAGGGTGGGAGGTTCCCCTTTACCCTATACTGATAACGCTTGGCATGTTTGAGGGCATGGGAGGCACGATTGAGCAATTGCTTTTAGGTACGGCCCTCCTGTTTAGTAAAAGAGATATTGCAGCACATTGGATCTCCCCTACCACCTTGTTGGAATGGCGGCAGGGGTGGACTGGTGCGCACAGCAGGAATGTGTGGTTTATGAAGCCAGAGGCTGCCCCTGTAAACATGAGCGGGTATGGGGGAAGTGACTGGGCTCTGTGACTTGATATTCAATAGTGGTTGATCTAAAGTTTGCCTGGGGTCCCACATAGATGTGACGATATATATAATATATATATATACTGTATATATATATATGTATAATACCAAGACATTTCACCGCACTCCACGAGGTACAAGTAACGGGTATTTTATTGCAGTAACAGGTTGTTACTGCAATGAAATACACGTTACTTGTACCTCATGGAGTGCGGTGAAATTTCTTGGTATTATGTACGAATTTCGAGATTGGTCTCCTCTGTCACTCGGCGCCGGCAGTGGAGTGCGCCGCCCGGCAACCCTTCGACCCCTTTGTTTTCCTATTGTACTGCCTGAGAGTCGCTGCTCTGCTGCAGTCAGTTTTCTCCCCTCTCCTCTGTATTATATTAGTGTGTCTAGTGCTGCACTTCCCCCCACTGAGGTGTAAAGTCAGTAAAGCTTGTTTATAAAAGGAGGGTGCTGAGGGCAAGAGAGACGGGGTGTGAGGTATGTAGAGAGAGGGTGTCAGAAGGGTATCTGGAGATAAAGGGTGTAAGTGTCTTTATGACTGCCTGTTGTAGGTGGCGCCACCATTTTTATCTGTTACCCCTTGTGTGTCAGCCCAACTTAAAACCACTCTTGGAAACTCCAGTGGGCAGCGCATCAACGCAATGGACTGGAACCGGCTCTCGGCAGGGATTCTCTAGAGGGGTTCTGAGCTCGTTGTGGACGCACTGTGTGATATTGGCTCTTCAGTGTGAACAGAGCTGAAATCGTATGACACACTGTGGGATACATGCCGACATTTTAGAGCGGGCAAGTGGGATATTTAAAAAAATATAGTTGGAATAATGTATTTTCCTCATTGACTCAGACTGCAGCACAGGCAATGTGTCTGAATCGGTCTGTTGGCATGTTTGGCGACAGACAGCATTTCATTTTTGGCAGTTTACTAAAATAGCACAAACAAAATCATAGTTTTAAACTCTTTTTGTATGCACTATGTAAAACTACTAAAAATGAAATGTTGGGGCCTGTCACTCCCTCTAACCGCGTGCTCCAAGAATCAGGGCAAAGTGTTCAGTCAGGATACAGATTTTAGAGCTCGACGTCCCGTTCTTTCCAGCAGATCATGATTCAGCAATCCAATCAGGTTTCCGCGTGCATGAATAGACCAGCCTTGAAATCGGTAGTCTCTCACTTAAATGGGGCGGGTTGGCATGTATGCTGTAGATCCATATAACGCAGCAGATCTGAATTTAGTGACACAAACGGTTACCTGGGCACACACGGGTAATGACTGCGGGATTCTGTTGTACCGTGTGCTATGCCACACTCTTGGATCGTGACAACGCTGCATGTTGAGTGATGTTAATGACAATGCAGCTGGTTTTAATATTTTTTTCTTGCTCATAAAATTGTAGAAGACCCCCATCAAGTTGAGTAGACAGGAGCACTTATTTGTTTAGGAACTCCGAGATACTACATATGATACGGAATACTTCTGGTAGTGGGTTCAAAGTGCGCTTGTTGCATGACTGTACGCTCCTGACAGGGTCACCCACTTAATGTCTGATACCTAGTTGCATTAATTTCACATTGTGTGCAGACACTGCCATCTAGGGGATATATTAGAAACGGCGCCAAAGATAAAAATGCCAAGGTTTGGGACACTCATTACTTGGAGGTGAAAAAACAAAAGCTGTTGAACAAATGTGATGGGAGTAGGACTTGTTAGCTATAAAGAGAGTGTATTGGAGGGGTAATTGTGATGGCTAACACATACCTCTACAACACTGCAGCTATATCAAGTAAGATACAATACCATAAAACTATTCATACGACCCTTCAAGTGGCAACAAGAACATCACAAATATATTTGTTACAACATATCTTCTTCAGTTGAACATTTAACAATGACTTATCTGTCATGCAATGTCTTCCACAATCAGTTGAAATGTGAATGTTATACACAAGTTAAAACTTCTAATCAAACCTCAGATTTCCAAGCTTCTCCCAAACACTACACACACCTGTGTCTGTGCTTACCACCCCCCCACCCAGCCCCACCAGAATGTTGCTAGTACAACAGCCAATCACAGCCTGGCTGCAGACGTAAAATACGAACAGCCACAAACAAACTCTTTCAGACCTTATAACTTGTCGCTGAATGTGTTTGTTGGTTTACCCATTGTAAGGAGGCAGAATGATTTGAAGAGGAGAGGGGAGAGGATCTTCAGGCAAAGGATCAATCTCTTTGGGATGTTCAACCAAGATGTTACCTCCTGATTCTGTTTTCACCCTGATGTTATCTTGGACATGGTTTCCAAGTGGGAGCAGGATCTTGATTCTGCTACATGCTGCTCACATGCCATCCCAGTCAATGTCAAGATCCTAGCAGCTCTGTGATTCTGTGCTACTTGGTCATTCGAGAGGGTGTCCAGTGACATTGTGGGCATTTTTCAGGAAACCCAGTCCTGATGCTTGCACCTGGCACGGAGCTGCATAAACAGGAGAATGTGGCTCTACATAGGTATGCCACATACATTGCAGGAAGGCAAAGGGTTGCTAGGGATTTCTTTTCCTGCTTCCCATGTGTGGTAGGAGCAATTGATTACACTGTTTTAGCAGTTCGGCCACCTCGCCACAATGCACACATCTTCTGCAACAGATATCATTGGCACTCCATTAACATTCAGGGTATGTGTAATGCTAGTATTCACAGGCAATGCACATGACAGCTACATATTCCGCAGGTCACCTCTTGCCCGGCAGCTAGCTTCAGGAGAATATGGCAACATGTTACTTCTGGGTAACTACTCAAGCATCATACAAGTCTGATATGTATAAATGTTGTTTGAATATACACAACCATTACAAATGACTAATTCTCATGACACATACATGACTCCAACAGACACTGAATGTACCATTCCATATATCCTAAACTCTACAGATGCAAGAGGGACATCTACAATTATTTCCTCATTTTCCTCCTCAGGTGATGCTACATATGCCTTCTCTACTCATCTCCTCACACCATATAGACGTGCTAATACTGTACCTCACCGTAGGCTCATAGTGCACACATTCGTACATGAGCCACCATACAGCGCACTTTTGGTCTCCTAAAGTTGCAATTCCAATGTCTTGACACTATAGGGGGTGCTGCTGTACTTCCCTGAAGCCGTGTGCAAAATAACAGTAGCTTGTTGTGTCTTGCATAACATTGCAGTATGTTAAGGATTACACATGCCTCTGATGCCTCACCAGGAAACCGGGCATTGTCACAAATAGAGGGCAGGATATGCAGGTACATGACCAGCTGGTTGACACATTTTTCTCTTGAACCACCAGTTGTGTTGTGGCCTTTATGTGGTTTCACAGTATATTGTTGATGATTGGTGAACATTTAACACTTTGTCCATAAATTCCACCCTGAGACTACTCTGTATGCCATACAGAATGTATGTAAACAACAGCTGTTATCAAGAGTCAAAAGACTTGCCAGGTACCACGTTTCTTGAATATTATAGTAATTAGTGTGGGCAAATTCTCAAAGGACACCATTAACTTAGGGAAGTAAATGTCACTGCATGAGTGAGATCTCCCTTTTCAGTGGACATCGGAAAAGCTGGCTGCACCAGGTGTCACAATATGCCATGTCTATCCATAGAGGGAGTGAGGACTGGCATTGTGTGCAAGATAAAAACCGACAGGTATATGTGAAACAGATGAGAATACAAATATAGACAAGAGTTGTCATATTTTGAATTTTGGGTTACACATGCTGCAAACAAGCATGCCTTCTCCATGGTTTATATGTGGCTTGCTGTAGGGTACACTGAACATTTTACAATGGCCCTTAGTTACATATGTTCCATAGGTTTGACAGGCGGTGATGACAAGTTGTTGGTCCACTCACTGTACATTTTAGACATAACTAATAATCAAAATGTAACAAACGGAATACTTTGAATTACATTTTGAACTTAATGTCGGCGTTGGAGACACAGTAGTCTGTGGTGCAGACCTAGTGAGGCTAAGAATGTTTAAGAATTTAGTGGGCATGAGCTGCTGTTTACCAACATTGTATCATAATGGGTAGCATGATGCTATAGTAACATACTACACACTCATTAAATTTCGAAGTTGCATGTGTGATGTACTCAGACAGTTCTGACTACATTATGGTAAGTATCTGTAAAGAGTTGTGCTTAGGAAATGAAACATTAAACACACGTATGTACAGGTAGGAAATGTATATTGTTTCTGTGTGTGCTGTTGTTCATGTGGCTGTTTAACTATATGTCTGTCATATATACACCATGGTGCAACTGTACCTGTGTAATGGGCTGATTTGTCTCTGCTCAGAAAGGGACTCCTTCACGTGCTCAACTAAAAAGTAGAAGGTTGATTGGATTTGTGTGTGTGATGCTGAAAGCACCCCACATACTAATAAAGTCTAACATGCATCTATTATTATAAGTAACTGTCTTATGGATACTTCCAGAAAGCATAATAAATAGTTGACAATGAATTAATGGCACTGTTTGAGATGTAAATGGTGAACTTACACATCCTGCATGTAATTTATTGTATATCACTTCCTGTGTCATTGTTATTGATTTCTGGGTCGATCGTGGAGCCTCTGCCTGTGTGCTGAGATCCTGCTCTGCACTCGGTGAGGAGTTTCCAAATTCTATTTCAGGACCAGAGGCTCCGATTATGCTATCTCTCTCTTTACTGATGCAAAATAGCAGCCAATCAAATTACATATAAACAAAAAACTACACATCCCAAGATGCTTATTAAATGGTCACATGGTCAAATCACCAACTCCAACCTTTGTCCATAAATATCATGACCTAAGATGTTACTTACTCTTTCTTTGCTGCGCCGCAGCAGATAAGTTCGTTTTCCTTTATATTACGAATGATTTACTATTTGCATGTTAATTTTAGTCGTTTCATGTTTTAGCTTCATTTAGAGACGCAATTCCGCTCACTTACTGTGTATTTTTAGCACTTCACGCGCTGCTAATTCTCGGCTCTTGCCAAATTTATGCCCTTTTTTTTGGTGGAGCGGGAGCAGGCTACGCGCTGCGCGCGTAGTCTTTCATTTATTTTAATTTCTTCACACCCTCGCGCGTCGGACACGAGCCGATCGTTTCAGTTTCCCTTTTTCTGGGAGATCGGCTCGTGCTTCTTACTCGCGCTGGTACCAGAGACCCATTTCTACTGCCCTTCTTTGCTCCCTGATGCCCAGTTGTACTTAAAACAACTTGGGCTGAAAAATAAATGAGGCTTGGCCTAGAGTGCTTTGCAGGCAGCTCCCTCACACTTTATTGGGCTCTATTTCTGCCTGTTAGGGTTTTTTTGCACTCCCCCTAGTATTAACACATATTGAAATATTTAATATTCCATTTCATCATTCTCCTTTGTTAACATGGCTCAATGGAGTGATCAGGATGCAGGGTATTACCCTGAAGAGATAGGTAACCAACGTGAGGTTAACCTTGTAGAAGTCCTTGATACTAGGGTTCAACAATCTGTTAATGATGCCCTGGTGAGAGCCTTTGGACCTTTTTCAGGACAACTTTTTGACCACGCTCGTTCCCAGGGTTGGCTTCAAGGACAACAACCGCAACCCGAAGGGGCAAAATTAAAGTCCAAATCTAAATAAAAAAATTTAGAAGGCTCTAGTGCAACTTCTGATGATTTACACGTTGACGCTTTTGACAAATTGCGCAAAAAACGTGGGGCTGAACACAACTATGGCGCTAAAAAGGATACTTCCTTTTCTCCGACCTCCTTGGATAAAGATTCCTCTTCTAATGACTCCGATGACTCGAATGCTCCGGGTCCCAGCAAAAAAGCCAAGAGTATGGCTCCCCCTTTTCAGGTTCTAGATTTCGATCCTTCTGAGATTGTGCACCCCAGAGCTTCCAATTGAATACCTTCCCCTGAGGTGGCACAGTATGTCCAATCCAATATTAGACGGAGTTTTGACTAGGAGGTACAGTCACGCCTTCGGGCGGAATGCCCTAGACCGGATCTGGATGGTAAGGTCTCCGACACACCTGAGATTGACCCCACTATGGTCACGTTCATGAAAAAATTTGCGAAAGACCCTAAGAAGGGTTTGGATAGATCGTGGTGTAGTTGCCAAGATAAACTTCTGGAATTGACTGGTCCTTTGATGAAGATTCTTGAAATGGCATTTATTGCTAAAGAGTCAGAAACTCCTGTGGACACAGATGTGCTGAGTGGCTGGGCCCAGAGAGCCATTTGTCAACTAGGAAATACTAATTGTGCTATTTCATCGTAACGCAGGAAGTCCATTCTCATGCGTATTGATTCTAAACTGTCTGATTTAGCTTCCTCTGAGGCAGGCCCTTCTGCCAATGGTCTTCTCTTCGGGTCTTCCTTTATTAAAGAGTTGGCCAAGTTTTGCTCTACCTTCTCTTCCTTGGACAAGGCTCAAATGTCCCTTAAGAAGGTGTTCTAACGGGGCCTTTTTGTCAGGGCCGGTCGTTATGGAGGACTTATGCCCGGCAGAGGAACTTTCAATGGTCCTCAGAACTACTACCCCAGAGGGAGAGGAGGTTGGTATGGAGATTAATCGGACTCCACCTTCTATCCTACGCGTTCCAGAGGAGGTATTCCCAGATACCGCAGAGGCCCCCGCAGGGGACAACAAGGAGCAATCCAAGACACAAGTTACACAGGTGAGCATTATTCCGTTCTCTCAAGTGATTCTTGGGGGCAGAGTGGGATTATTTTTAGAAAATTGGAAGAAGATTTCTGGAGATCCTTGGGTTCTCCAGACAGTTTTGGGTTTTCATCTAGAGTTTATAGTTACTCCCAAACAACTAATCCCTCCACTTCCAATGTCTTTTTCCCTCGCAGATCAAACCTTTATAGACAAAGAGATTCAGGCTTTATTGGACAAAGGAGCAGTAGGTTTTTCATCCCCTCATCCTTCCGGTTTTCTCAGCCCCATTTTTGTGGTAAACAAAAAGGGGGGAGGTCCTCGACTTGTCTTGAATCTAAAGGATTTCAACTATTGGATCTTGTACAAACACTTCAAAATGGAGTGGATTCACATGTTAAGGGATATTCTAGTAGAAGGAGATTGGATGGTCCATCTGGACATAAAAGATGCATATCTTTCAATTTCCATATTTCCTCCTCACAGGAGATTTCTGCAATTCCTGTGGAAAGGCCATTGCCTAGAGTTCCTTGCACTTCCGTTTGGCCTCTCGTCAGCCCCTTGGTGCTTCACGAAGCTGTTGAGACCAGTGATGGAATGGTTGAGGTCCAAGAGAGTCCGATTGATCATATATATAGATGATATTTTACTGATGTCTCAGACTCCCCAATCCCTTCTGATTCATTTAAACTGGACCATCAACCTTTTGCAGGATTTAGGTTTCCTTATCAATGTGCAGAAGTCATTATTGAAACCGATTCAGGTAATAGAATTCCTGGTATTCAGGATAGCCTCAGTCCGCTCTCAACTAATCCTCCCTTCTCAGAAAATTCGTAACATCAAGAGGGAACTGAGGTCTGTCCTTGCCAGTCCGACTGTATCTTTAAGGACCATTGTCAGAATGGTGGGACTTCTAGCCTCTTCAATTCAGGCAATTTTCCCAGCTCCTTTACACTATCGTGCTCTGCAGAAAATCAAAATCAGACATCTGCAACAGGGCCTGAGTTATTCGGAGAAGATTCCGTTAACCGTCGAAGTGAAGACGGAGATTCTTTTGTGGCTCCAGCACATGGAAGCCTGGAACAGCAGAGTTATTTTCGGTTCTCACCCAGAAGTGCTGATCGAGTCCGATGCCAGTCGTTGAGGGTGGGAAGCCTGTTGTGGCTCTCTAGTGACAGGAGGTCGGTGGTTGGATTGGGAACAGACTCTGCACATCAACTGTCTGGAACTTCTAGCGGGCTCCTTTGCCATAAAGAGTCTTTCTCCGCAGAAGACAGACTGTTGCATTTTATTAAGGATGGACAATATCTCAGCAGTGAGATATGTCAACAAATTGGGGGGGACGAAGTCCAGGATCTTAGCAGAAATTGCCAAGGATTTTTGGCATTACTGTCTGACTCAGCGTCTGGTTGTCCTAGCGGAATATCTCCCGGGAGATCAGAACACAATAGCAGATTGGAATTCCAGGTATCTGACAGATTCCAGCGACTGGAAACTAGATCCAGTGATTTTCTGTCAGATAATCAGGGAGTGGGGCTCTTGCGAAGTGGATCTATTTGCTTCTTGTCTGAACTTTCAGATTCCAAAATTTTTCAGTTGGCGACCAGACCCTCTGGCAATGGCGACAGATGCCTTTCTTCAGGATTGGTCTCAGATTCGGGGGTATGCCTTCCCTCCTTTTCTGATGATTGCCAGGGTACTGTCTCAGGTGCGGAGACAGAAAGCAGAGATCATTTTGGTGACGTCATTTTGGAGAGCTCAACCTTGGTTCCCAATTGCTCTACAGTTAGATTGTGCTCCCCCGCTTCTCATTCCTCCTCGTCGGGATCTTCTATTGAATCCGAAGGGCCTTCAACATCCACTGATCATATCAGAGAAGCTGACACTGCTGCCCTGGATGATTTCAGGCCAAAATGGAATGCCCCAGGCCTTTCGCAACAGGGTGCTGAGTTCATTAAGCAGGCTTGGGCCTCTAACACGCATAAAAGATATTCCTCAGCCTGGCACAGATGGAATAGTTGATGTGATGGAAGGGGTATTAATCCAGTGGAGTCACAAGTTGAGCTGATTGTAAATTTTATAGCAAAATTGGCAGGTTCAGGTTTGGCTTATCAAACGATCAATAATTTCAGATCAGCCATTTCTGCTGGTCATATTCATATAGATGGTAAACCTGTTGGTGAACACCCATTAATCTGTAAATTGTTGAGGGGTTCCGTTTATCTAATCGTCCTCAAACAAAATATTCTGTGTTGTGGGATGTAAACATTATATTGAGATTCTTAGACTCTTGGCCTGTCAATAAATACCTGTCTCGTAAACAGATTTCAGCAAAACTGACCATGTTATTATGCCTGATCTCATGTAAGAGGGTTTCGGATGTTAAAGCGTTGGACTTGGCTGGTAGGGTGTATTCCCCTGAAGGGGTTACCTTTACTATTACCAGAAGGACAAAAACTAATTGCAGGTCAGTATCTTATCCAATGTATCCAGACAACTTGAAATTATGTGTAGTTCAATGTTTAAAGGAGTATGAAGTGGTTATAGAAGAATTTAGACAAAATGTTAATGGTAAATTATTAATTTCTTTGCAAAAACCTTTCAAACCAGTTACGTCAGCCACTTTAGCTAGATGGATGAGATGGTTAATGAATGAAGCAGGTACAGATACCAACCAATTTGGGGCTCATTCTGCTAGAGGAGATATGGCCTCCAAGACGTATGCTTTAGGATCTTGTCTAGAAGACATTATGAAGGCAGCTGATTGGTCTTCGGAGTTTACTTTTCGTAAATTTTATCATAAGCCTGTGGTAGATGTTGCTACTGTGGTAATGGAACAGCTTTAAACGAGCATAATCGGAGCCTCCAGTCCTGAAATAGAAAAAAAAAAATGCTGGCTTACGCGTCATTTTCAATTCTATTAAGGACACAGAGGCGAGGATTATCCCTCCCATTGGAAAGTATTGTATCTTTTACTCAAAAGATTTATGTTACATTGATTGTATTTTGACAGTATATGTGAGCCACCCGTGTTATCTATATTAAATGATTTTCAGTATTTTGGATTGTTTAAAGTCAACAAGTTATTACCTACCTTTTATTACATGTATAGGTTCTGATCAGAACACTTCCTGAATTTTCGCTGTTCATAGTGATGAAGACTTCTACCCACGACTCCTTTTGACTTGGAATTTTTTCTGCAATTTGGCTCCTGTTGAGCTCTGTTGGCGTTCCGTTTGGATATTCCAGGATTATTGGTTCTACGCCTCTGTAAGAAGTTTTGTTTCGTATATTGAAGATTATCTGACTTTGACAAAGAAAGAGAAAGTGACATCTTAGGTCATGATATTTATGGACAAAGGCTGGAGTTGGTGATTGGACCATCTGACCATTTAATAAGCATCTTGGGATGTGTAGTTTTTTGTTTATATGTAATTTGATTGGCTGCTGTTTTGGATCAGTAAAGAGAGAGATAGCATAATCCTCGCCTCCGTGTCCTTCATAGAATTGAAAATTATTGACGCGTAAGCTAGAAATTGTTTTACTCAGGGGGGAGACTCTGCGATTAGGTCGGAACCCAATGAAAATACACAGCAAGTGACATACAGGAAGCTGAAGGCACACATTTTGTGTTCATTCTTTGGGAACCTCACCTCAGAGGAACATCCTCTGCCTTCCTGCTGCTCTGAACATCTATCCTGCCCCCAGCATGGCTGAGGAACTTGATGACAAGGCACCACCCTTCAGTGAGTCTGAATTGAAAGTCCTTACTGACAGGGTGCTTGATAAGTACCCTCAGCTTTAAGGGGGCCCAGATAGCCAATTGAGTGATGCTGCGTGTATGCACATCTGGTGTGATATTGCGATGCGCTGTAGTGCATTAGGTGTGTACCTGCAGTGTGGCAAGATGCGCCGCAGTGCTGGGAGGCTCTGTGATGCTGGGCCTGCATCAAGGCCCAGAACATCATGGGCGTATCCTCCCAGCCACATTCACAACAGCCCCTCATGAGGCCATTGTACAGGAGGGTCTTGAAGAAAGCCTGATCGGCCCTCCATGCTCAGCTGGAGGAATTTGAACAGCAGATAGCT
This sequence comes from Pleurodeles waltl, assembly GCF_031143425.1. Taxonomy (NCBI): domain Eukaryota; kingdom Metazoa; phylum Chordata; class Amphibia; order Caudata; family Salamandridae; genus Pleurodeles; species Pleurodeles waltl. The sequence goes on along the minus strand of NC_090448.1, from coordinate 414,183,088 downwards.
GGTAAGCGCATTAACTGCATTGTGTGTCTTGAAGAATGAATTGAGTGGTGAGGGAGATGTACCCACATGTGCTGTTTGTCACCTTTCACGTTATCTGAATAATGGCTGCAAAAATTATAAGATCTATGCGTCAGTGGAGTTATTGGATTGCTGTTTTCTGCAGGAATTCTGGGACTTGTAGGTTTCAGAACTCAAATGGGTAGATTTTAATTGCAATTGCATATTGAAGATAAAATGCACTTGCATAACCAGGACTAGTGATCTAAGGACCTCATAACTGTTGTATGCTATGGTGAATGAATGGATTTGACGATGTCGATTGTTAGTATTTGTGTGTTGTACCATGCATGCTTTGTGTGTGTGCAGTTTGTCATAACTACTAATATTTGTTGTAAAATAAAGTATAGGCTGACACTTTGGGGGCCATTCTGACCCCGGCGGGCAGCAGTTGCCGCCCGCCTGGCGGGAACTGCCATTTGGCCGCACTGCGGTCAAAAGACCGCTGGTGCCATTCAGACCTTCCCGCTGGGCCGGCGGGCGCTAGCATTGTTAGCGCCCGCCGGCCCAGCAGGAAGGGGGCCTGCAACACTGAAGCCGGCTCCGAATGGAGCTGGCGGTGTTGCAGGTGTGCGACGGGTGCAGTTGCACCCGTCGCGCTTTTCACTGTCTGCTAGGCAGACAGTGAAAAGCAGGCTGGGGCCCTGTTAGGGGGCCCCTGCACTGCCCATGCCAGTGGCATGGGCAGTGCAGGGGCCCCCAGGGGCCCCTAGACACCCGTTACCGCCAGCCTCTTCCTGGCAGTGTAAACCGCCAGGAACAGGCTGGCGGTAAGGGGGTCAGAATCCCCATCGCTGCGCTGCTTGCAGCGCCGCCATGGCGGATTCGCCCAGCTGGGGGAAATCCGGCAGGAAACCGCCGGACCCGGTTTTCTGACCGCAGCTTTTCCGCCGCGGTCAGAATGGGCAGGGAAGCACCGCCAGCCTGTTGGCGGTGCTTCCTCCATTCGCGGCCGTCGGAATGACCCCCTTTGTCTCTTGTCTCACTACAAATGAAGTACACATATACAATGTGTACTAAATGCATGCATATTCGCAAAGTGGCATGTATGTCATTTCCAATTTATATGTAGCTGTACTGAGTAAGCACATATGATTTGTAGTGTACAGCAGAAACAAAGCAGTCATGTAGTAGTATTATAATATTTATTTCAGTCAAAAGATCATAAAAGTACAGAATAAAAACTTAATGCACATTCTTTGCAACAAATAGGAGGAAAAAACAAAAATCCACGAGATACAATGACAATAAAATAAGAGTTCCTGTTGTGCATATAAAATGCATTGAGGAAGCAAGAACAATAAGCAATTAGATAAAGTGCATAGTAATGAAGCACAGAGAATCAGTTTAAGATCCATAAGCCAAAACGCTCACAAAATGTGCATATAAAGTGCATTAAATGAACAGAAAATATTAAGGATTTGATCAAGTACATAAAAAAAAACCATCATGAAACAGCCGGCATACCCAAGAGAAGTTCTAAATCTGAGTTGGGGAAAGCCTAGAGTGTATAGACGAAGCCGCAAACAAACATCTGCTGATTGTGAACACTAAACTCCTAGAGGAATTGGAGATACAAATCTCGTGGGCAGTCAAAACCCTGTTAACGCTCAAATTGAGGCAAAATCCATTGGTGTTTAGGGACGACATGATAATGATAGAAAAACAAAAAATGGTCAATGTCTTCGGATTTTTAACCACACAGGTAGCACTCAGCCTGTGAGGGAGAGCCTGGGGACCATTTGTTGGTAAAAGCTTTTAGAGGTAGAATGCCCAAACAAAATTTAATGTAAAGGCTTCTTGCTAGAAAGGGAGCAATCTAATTGAGGAAGACCACATATTTAGGAAATGGTTGAAGGAACAAAAATTGGGTGGAAAGAGATTCCAAATTAGTGGAATAATGCTAATGTGCCACTAAGAACTCCCAATAGGTTTTGACCAAGAGTACTTTAGAATTTGAATTAAAAGACTCAAGGCAGGTATAGATTGACTGGAGGCCTACCTTAGCAAACCAATCGCTTAGGTCCATAAACCACTTGATTTTATTTCCTGTGTTGAGGTTCATAACTTCTAAAAGATCCCGCCTGTACAAGTCCAGTTCACAATGGGACAAGAGCCTAACCCAATGCAAGAGAGGGTTAAGGGCAGCAAAATGTTTAAAGCCTTTATGGGCGGTGTCAATAAGAATAATTTGGTATAGACGGTGCCGACTGGGAAAGTTTGAGCAATGATTGCATAAACTTCAGCTCCTTAACCTTTAATGGGTTTAGGTTGGTAGTTCCCCATCATTCAGCACCAAAAAGCACCGCTGATTGAGTTTTTGCCCTATATACCTTCAAGTCTGAGTAAATTGCCTGGAAATTGGGAGCATTTCCAACTGCTTTTCAGGATCTGGGGGACCAAGAAAGGGAACTGGTGATCCCAACCCCAACATAGTCAAAGGTTTTAACCGACTGTAGAGTAGTAGTGCCTAGAGTAAATTTATACTTGAGGTTTCTATGTGGTCTGAAAACCATAAGTTTTGTATTCCGTGAATTGATTTCAAGTCTCCTAGCTAAGCAGAATCCCTCAAATTTTGATAAGAGGTTTTGTATGCCGGATGGAGTCCTGGAGAGAGGAAGAGTATCGCCTGTGAAGAGCAGCACAGGAATCTTAATTCCGCTCAACTTCAGGGCATCAACTTTCTCAGTGTTAAGGGTGTCAATAACCCCATCATTAAAAAGAGAAACAAGGTAGGTGCTAATACACATCCCTGCATACAGGAATAGGCTCTGTCAATTTTCCACATAGACCCATCTGACCCGCACATAATTTGATTGGCGAAACCGTCTTGTTATGCAAAATGTGGCTCTTGCTAATCTACAGAGTCTGACGTTTCCAAGGAATATCAGAAACATGTGGATCACATCTTTGCAAAGATTATCTCTAAGGCCTTGTTTGCATAGGTACAACAAAATTAGCATGTATGGTGTGTTTCGCAAAGCTACAACACAGATGGCATTTGACAGTAAGTGTAAGACTATTGAGACTGCGCATTCAGGGCTGAGAACTCCACACATAAAACTATAAACCTGATACTATCTCCACTTGAAAAAAAAACATTGGAAGATTCTATGTGAAAATATTAGGTACGTCACATTCCACTAAAGCTGAAGGTGAGGTTGGTAAGTACTTAAGATTATACTGAACTTGTGGTGAATCCTATCTTGTTTTAATGGGAAACAGGAGTTAGCTTAGCCTTTGGTTTGCAGATTCGTGCCCCCGTCACCTAGTGACTTTTACCCTACTTAGTTTTCTCTGTTTCAGCACATTTAATTATATCTTTTAAGATGGCTGCCTTGTTTCTAGTTAGGCCGATGTTTTGGTTTCACGTTATCAGTGCCACCGCGCGAAGGTGTCAATATCAAGCGACAAAGATAAACAACCTGTAGGTGTTCACATTAAGTATTTCCCCTTTTCACGCCTTCGAGGGAATTGTTTACATAAATTGCCATCCCAAGCATGCCTCGTTATCTATTGTTTGGGACCAGACCTACGTCAGGGGTCCGAGCTGATCTGTATAAATGTATCTCACTTAGACAGATGGTCAGAGGGATTCCGACCAGATGCCATCCCTGCTATCGATACTGCACCGCAATCATGTAGGTTGGAACAGGGATTCTCCTTGGCATGTAATACCTATCAGGTCTACACCCCAACCTTAGCCACAGTATCCTGTTAAACATGAAGCAAAAGCTCCAGTGAGGGAGATCCTCACTCAGCTCGAGTACCAGGGAGTAATTGAGCCCTGTGTCTCTGCAATGGATAACCCGTCATTACCTGTTGCAAAGCCAGACCATTCGTATAGAATACTCCTAGATTACAGACACTTAAACAGTCATACATGTACAGACGCTATACAAAATTCACAAAGCACAGCACTAATTAATAACATAGTGCGCAAAAAATACAAAACAACATTGGACATCTCCAATGTTTTTTTCTGCCAAAACTTAGCACACGAAAGTCAGGACCTGAGTGCATTCTCATTTAGCTAACAAAAACGCTTTTGCCGTTTGCCCCAAGGCTACAAGAACAGCCCAGGGCTGTCCTCAGCCTGTGTAACATCAATATTACATGATATTGATCCTGAGGCGTTGTCTTACGTGGATGACATCTATCTCGCAGATGACGACCTCAACATTCATCTATCAGATCGTTTTAGGATTCACAGCCCTTGGCTACAAATTTAATTTCTGATAAACTAAAATAGCCTTTCTCAGCGTATTGTACCAGGGATATGAGCTATCCAGCGAGGGCAATAGCCTGGCCCGCACTTTCTAGAAAAATGTGCTCAACTCCAACCACCGAATACAATCAAGAACCTTCAGGCCCGTATTTATACTTTTTTTAGCGCCACATTTGCGCCACTTTTTGACGCAAAACGGCGCAAACCTACAAAATACAATGGCATTTTGCAAGTTTGCGCTGTTTTTGCGTCAAAAAACGACGCAAATGCGGCGCAAAAAAAGTATAAATACGGGCCTCAGTCTTTACTTGGGTTCTTCAATTCTGGCAGAACCTACATTCCTGACTACGCACAACGTATCCAGCCACTTTTTGACTTAATACGCCCTGATTTTTCTAGCAGACACTGGACAGTTGAACACACACGCATCCTTAGGGAATTGCAGCAGGACATGCTAGAAGCAAAACACTTTGCACACCCGCGATAACAAAACAAATTTGGTCATCAGAATTATTGCTGGTGCCATTGGGTTCACTTAGGTCACCTTTAACGAGGGCGACACAGTGCCCAGAGCATATAAATCACATTTGTACTCCAATGCAGAACAACATTTTGCACCCACAGAAAAAATTCTTACTGAAGTTCAGATGGCTGTCATTAAGGAAAGGCCACTTGCCCAAGGGAAACGCATTATTGTCGTTACCCCGGTGCCAGCCTTAGAGGCCGTCACTAAAGCAAGCGTTCCTAACACTAAAGCATTACATCCACACTGGATTCAGTGGGCAACCTCCCTGACTGCCACCAATGTAGATTACATCTTTGATCCAAAACTTCAGACACAAGCATTTCTCCAATACGAACAGGAGTACCCCGCTTCTTTAGATATCTTGCCACTTGACAGATACCATACTGTCATATACACAGATGGTTCAGCACAACCAGCTGTAGGTACCAAACATCAATATTCAGCTGCCTGCCCAGCTGTGAGCGGAGTGATGAAGGATGGAGTCTTCCACCCTCATAATACATACATGCAGACCCTAGGGAACTGCACAGCTCAGCTGGCTGAACTCAAAGCCCTTATCTTAGCACTAGAACACACAGAGCCAGGATTACTGACTTCGATTGTCTGTGACTCATACCACTGCATCCAGTCCTACAATGATTACCTTAATCATTGGCGATTGAACGGGTTTAGAGATCCCAAAGGGAACACCATAATACACAGAACTCTGTGGGGAAGGATGGCTGATCTCAAGGATAAGCTACCTTGTGTCCATGTAGTACATACATTGGGCCACCACCGTGTAGGAGGACATGTTATCAGCAACACTTTAGCTGATGAAGCAGCCAAATCTGCAGTAGCTACGGCTTCTGTGGCTGCAGTGACTCGTTCTCAGACGAGATTGGATAATGAAATTTTGAGTGCTGTGAATGCTTCGGCTGAAGGCAAGCCTCTTCCAAAAGCATACTCTACAAAATACTCTTACCACATCAGCACACAGAATGTTGCTAATGCAACAATTCCTGGGGTTGGAGATCAAGCAATCCCCAACCAAGACCAGAGATTAGATCTCATCAAAGCAGCGCACGAGGGTGTCGCATCTGCTCATGCTGGTATTTTGGCCACAGCAACACTCCTACAGAAACGCTTCTGGTGGGCAGGTCTGTACAAACAGACAAAACAGTATGTCCTTTGTTGTGACATTTGCCAGCAAATTAAGGGCTCTAACATCAAACACCCACCACAGACATCCCTCTTAGTGTCCAGCAGGCCAATACAATGTGTGTACCTTGACCAATGCGGTCCCCTTCAACCTGATGGTGCATACAAATACATCTTAGTCACTGTAGATTCTTGTTCTAGATTCCTGTGGATATGGCCTCAGCGGTCGTCTTACGCTCAAACTGTTATAAAAGACTTGCTGATCTTTATTGGTACATATGCGGTTGCAGCATTCCATTCAGACCAGGGCCCTGCCTTTGCCTCCAAGGCATTCAGGGACACCATGGGGATGATGGGTGTAAAGCTCCATTACCCCTCACCATACCATCCTGAGGGAAATTCGGTAGTGCAGAGGAGGAGCCATGATCTAAAGCAGTCCTTAACAGCTTGAGTATTAGGTTCTGGCTACAGTTGGGTCCATCACCTATATGGGGTGAAGAGAGCACTGAATAATCTGCCAAGACGGTCCTTGGGGGGACGCACTCCCTATAAGGTTCTCTTTGGGATACCTATGTATGTCCCAGATCTTGATGGCCCTGGTTTGGTGGCAGCAGACACACCTTTTGACATAAATGAACGTCTCACTGTTTTACAGGAGCTTCAGCAACTTTGTGATGATACATCATCCACCAGTGCTGCCACCTTAGGAATAAGGGATTTACCAACAACTTTCACTGGCTGAATTCCTAAAGTCGGGATCTGGTTCATGAGAAGATCGCTATGAAGAAGGAATTCGGTCCATCCTACAGAGCACCGGTCCCAGTCCTGGGAGTACAAGGTACCAGAACTGTCATCTTACCACCGCTGCCTGGTTCCAAAGCAAACAGATTAATTTCCATTGATGATGTCAAACTTCACCATGTGGCCGATCTTGCACTAGACCCAGAGGTCCCCTGGGTAGTTCCCAGTCTCCTCTCACTACCCAACAGGACATACCTCTTCAAAGCAGAAATAATAATATCACTTCTGACAACACAAGCATGTCCAACGATGCTACAAATACCTCCTCGACTGTGGGGAGGGCGGAAAATGAGCTCTTGCTGATTTCAGTTACCACTTCAACGACAGCACCTGTCCAACATTTAGCTGTTTTCTACACCAACACAACACACACTGATGACATCATCTACTATGAGCATCCACATGAAATGGATGCATCCACCGGTAGTGCACCTGCTCCTGCGTTTACAGAGACTGCTTCTGGTTACTTCATCGACATTGATGACTTTTCTTCAGACTCATTTACTCCTGCAATGGAAAATGTTTCAAAGACACGTAAGCTGTCTCTATGGATTAAAAATAACTATTTAATTTACCCATGGAACTATTTATGGTTCTGCTTGACATTTTGTGAATTATTTCTATGGATTGGTTTTGCGACTGTTTTCTTTTTGCTTATAAATGGTCATTACCTTCCTGAACGCTCCTCTGTTGAGCCTGTGGATGAAGTCTTAACTCCATATCATTCCTCACACAAGGTCCAAAGAGACCTGTCCATTGTGAATATTTCATCTGTACCTATTCCTGATCGGATTGTGTGGGGCAACGTTCCATTTGAAATATACGGGCCTACTGAGGTCGTTCAAATTCCAAATGTCTTCAAAATTTCTATGACTGATGTAGATACACCTGGTGTTGTATCTGATGATTGGGATGTCTAGACTGTTGATTCTATGTTAACTGAAATTAAGGACTATTCAGTATTTGAAAGTGATGATGTATATACAAATACAAAGAATTATAGGGAAATGTTCTGCTATAGCAACTGGGGACATTTCTGCCTGCACCATGCCACTAGACATAGACCAGTATTTAACTACACACAGTGGGAACACTGTTCAACACCACCTGTGGGAGCCCAAAACTTTATACAGATAAATTTACTTATTTTTCTGGACATGACACAAAACTCCCAGAGTCATATTATTTCAAATTACCTCCTTCAAAAATTAGGAACATTTTGCTAACTGACACAAAACTGATTTATTTAGATTCCTTTGTTTCCCATCTTGCAGTTGAAGATTACGAATACTGGAAGAGCACTATTGATTTAAAGAGTGTATGGGGAACACAAGATTGGCAAATACAGGGTAGGAAAGCTTTGTTTAGAGCTTGCCTGATTCCTGTGCAAATGATCTTTTTAAATGATACCATTCAACAGACATTGGCTCTCATTACAACTTTGGCGGGCGACTTGGAGTCTGAGCTAGAGACCTCATTCCAAGGTAACAACGGTTGGGGGGCTCTTCTCATGGACATGGCATTGGCAGATTAGGTTTAACATACCTAGCTCTCTTTTAGGTTAGCGATTAGGTACATGCCATTAGGGTATTAGGACATATTTCATATCTAATGTCATTTCATGTCATTGCAAGATGGTGGGGGTCTTTCTATTAGTGACTCTTGTCTTTACAATTCTGTTTCTTGCATTATCCATTATCCTAATCATTGCAGCCCATGCAACGTATCGTAGATTGCAGTTTTGTTAAATAAAACCTATTGAAAACTTAACTGCATCTTCTTCATTGCCTGTGTTTGACTGGGACATTTTATTCATGTGAGAAAGGGGTAATCTCCGTTTAACCATGACACTTCCTGAGATGTCACACTCTTGAGTCCATGTGTGAAGGCTGCCACAGATCACCTTTTACTGTTTGGGTTTTTGGTGAGGTGCTGCTTGTGAGCCGGGAGGATTGGGATGACAGTTGCGACTTGTAGGACTGGTATAGTCGCCTACAAACAAAAGTACTGTCATCCTTGAACCAGCAGTCTTGCCTAGAGCAATAGTCAAACTACGACAAACTAATTTGAGTAATTCTTTTAATGAGTTTCTTGACATTACAGTAACATCACACCTACTTTTCAATTCAAACCACATATATTTAGTGAGACAAAGAATCTACAATGTCAGCACTTGTTTTATGTTGTCTCTAAATTTATTATAAATTGTACACCTCCTACATAACTGTTTGTTTTCATTTTCAGTGGACTGGGCTGGCCAAGGACCATCTGGACAGGACCAGGGGTAGACCAGAACAACTTCGGCTAATCGACAGGCATGACCTCTGGATATAACCAGTGAAGAGGAGTAGGAGGGGGACCAAACAACAAGCAGGGATAGTGCACTCCTCCGGGCAGAGACATTGCCATCTACTTCAAAAGCTGTGGAGGAGTCTGAGTAAACTGTAGGGGCGACTTTGAGAGGGACACCACCAGCTGGGGGAGGATGAATGTGGGTCTCCCACTGGCCCACAAGAACTAGAAATGGAGATGGAGTCCCCTGAGCAGGCCCAAACACCACCTGGGCCTGTCACCGACCCCTCCCAAACTCCTGAGGTTCCCATTACATAGAAGCCTCCAGCTGCACCCCCTGTTACGTCTCCCTCTCCAAGTTCCTGCCACCTACACCCCCACACCCCTCATGTTTGACCCAAATCCCTCCATGTGTGTTTGCTCTTGTAACTGCACCACAGGGTGATATTGGGGCAGGTGATGATGTCCAAACTGTGGGGGTCATTCTAACCCTGGCGGTCGTCGACCGCCAGGGCTAAAATGACGGGGGCACCGCCAACAGGCTGGCGGTGCCCCGCAGGGCATTCTGACCGCGGCGGTTCGGCCGCGGTCAGAAGTGGAAAACCGGCGGTCTCCCGCCGGTTTTCCGCTGCCCTTCTGAATCCTCCATGGCGGCGCACCTCGCTGCGCCGCCATGGGGTTTCAGACACCCCATACCGCCATCCTGTTCCTGGCGGTTCGCCCGCCAGGAACAGGATGGCGGTATGGCGTGTCGTGGGGCCCCTGGGGGCCCCTGCAGTGCCCATGCCAATGGCATGGGCACTGCAGGGGCCCAGTAAGAGGGCCCCACAATGAATTTCACTGTCTGCATTGCAGACAGTGAAATTCGCGACGGGTGCCACTGCACCCGTCGCACCTTCCCACTCCGCCGGCTCCATTCGGAGCCGGCGTCCTCGTGGGAAGGTTGTTTTACACTGGGCTGGCGGGCGGCCTTTTGGCGGTCGCCCGCCAGCCCAGTGTAAAACCCAGAATACCCGTAGCGGTCTAATGACCGCGGTGCGGTATTCTGGAAGGGGGAACTCTGGCGGGCGGCCTCCGCCGCCCGCCAGGGTGAGAATCACCCCCTGTATTCTCTCTTGGCTTACAGGAGATCAGAGATGAGGTCCACTTGTTCAGACAATCAGAGTCCAAACTTTTCAAGAACATCGATGTCTCCATCACTTCCTTGGGTGCAGTCATATTATTTAGGTAGTCCCAAAGAGCCACCCAGACCACTGTTGTTGTATCCCCAGTGTGTCTTCCCTCTCCGTTTTCCCTGCTACCCCTCATGTATTACTCTTCTGCGGGGTGTCCAGTCTTGTATCGGCCAGCCACAGTGAGTCCACATGTGAGAAGGAGCTTGATATTGTCATCAAAAAAGGACAGTGAGGATGGCCAGTGACTGTGCCCCCCAAAGCCTGAACACGTTTAGTAAAACTACATGTGACTTGTGGGGTACGGACATTGTTTTTTATGCTGACAATGGACTCTTATGTTAGGACAATGTTTTGACTGTGGACTTGGTTTAATTTAACCTTTGTACATAGACCGATGCTTCCTGGTGTTTTTTATTATATTGTCCAACCCCCTCCAAGTTCTCCCTGGCCATTCTGCTTGAAGAATTTGTTTTGGTTCCTTTCTCCATTTACATTAGACAGTATTTATAAAAAATATTTTTGAAGAATTCCTTTTTTCAGCTAAGAATTTGAGCTAAATACAAAATATTATTACAAATCATCTCTCTGTCTTGTGTTTTCCATTATATTTGTTGGATTCAAAGTGGCTAAGTCTACGTCCGTAGGTGTTTTGCTATCATTCAACATGATACCTCGTAACATGGATGGTCCTACAAATCAACATATAGTACTCAAACACACTTATAGTCACATATATGTCCTACAACCACAGCAACCATTTGAACACAATCAAATATAAATCAACTCAGAATAGAAGTATTGATTGGTGCACATGATTATGTTTATTCACATATCTTTTGAGTTAATACATATTTATAGCAGTCACGGGGTATCTCCCTTGCGACTCAGCATATGTGGTGGTGAATGTCTCTGTGAGTTAGTGCTCATTCTGGATTCAAGCCGATGTATGGGTGGGTATGTGGCATCTGCCTGTGCAGGTGGGATACTTTGCTCTCCTGAGGATGGTGAGGATGGTGGAGCCTGTACGGTTGGTGGGGGTGCCTGCATATGTGTGGAGTGCCTGTACAGGTAGGGGCTGCCTGAACAGGTGGGAGGCGTTGGCTGTACAGTTGCGGGTGCCTGTACAGGCTGGAGGGTGCCTGTACATGTGGGGGGCATGCCTGTGAAGGTGGAGGACGTACCTGTGCAGGTGAGGAGTGGCTGTGCAGGTGGTGGTACAGATCGCTGGGCGGGGTGGAATGCAGGTTGAGTGTTGGACTTTGAAACATTTTCAACATGCCCTCCATCATCCTCGACATGCCATGGCAACATTTTACAACATTGTCTAAGGCACAGGTCGGACTGTCAATCATCTGAGGGATTTCCTGTAGTGAGTCTGAAATGTCAGACAGAGTAGCCCCTATTGCATGAATGCCCTGCCTTACATCAGACTGTTGTTGGAAAAACTCTTCCTCCCACTGGCCAACATGAACATCTGCCATCCCCCGGCCCTCTGATATGACCGTCAGGTCCACCAGCATGGGGAGGGGTTTGCACGTGGGAAGCTGTGGGGAGGTGATTGATGCTTAGGGGATACCAGCTCCTCACCAACGATGCTATGTCCTTTAGATGCTTGGGAGTAGGCTTGGGATGCACAATCATGTAAGGAGTGTGCAGGAGATTCAACACATCGACCTCGGATGTGATGGCTGTGAAGAGGTGATGATTGTGTTGGGGGGGTAAACTATGTGGCTAGTTGGCTGACTGCTGGGAATGGGCAATCCTTAGAAGGGAAGTGGGAGATACAATGTTGGCCGGACCTGATGTAGCCTTCAGTTTTTTGCCCAGTGGGCCAAAAATACCCTCATCTTCACCCATGTCCTCCTCTGCGACCAGCACCTGCTCATCTTCTTCCTCCTCATCCTCGTCTTGTTGAGCAGTGCTGACCGCTGATATTGCTGCTTGGAGGAGGATCAGCTTCTCCCCTTGGTAGGTAATTTTATTTACATAACTGGATCCCTGTATTATCCAGAAAGAAATCATTTAAGAACTCCCTTTGGGTTCATTTAACCACGAGGTTGAGTCCGCCCAGGAGGCACTGTCCTACCTGGCTGGGGGTAAGTGGCCAAATGATGAAGCATGACACTATTATGTGTGTGAGGAACCCCTAAGAGAGGTCCCAAATACATGGTCTTCACAACCATGTCTGATTAGACGGGATCACGGCAATAGTGGTACAACCACAAGTTGGTCTGGTCTCGCATTCCCCTCCCCCATACTCTTTGTGTTCACGGTTTTGATTTTGGGAGGTAGTATGGGGGTTATAACCTTCCTTGTCTCTCTTTATGTGTAAAAACAATCTCCCCTTGGATTGCCTGCCGCCCTCTGCTGATGGATGGTTTAGCTTCATCAAGCGACTCGTTGTCCCCAGCACCTAAAAGAAAAAGGTAAAGGTTGCAACATATTAAGCATTTGCCATAGTATATCATGTGCTGTAACACAACAGTTTGAACAATTCTTCTTTGCATCTATCTGAGATTCCACATGTTATCAGGTTTGTGTAAACCTACATGTGACAACTCAGACTGTGACATTGAGTTGTTCAATTAAGATATGAAATGCAGGATCACACTCACCAACTCAAGCCACAGATCTGTGTGGTCTTGATAACCCCAGTGATGTCAGCTGCTGAACCTGGTTCATTGATTGTATGGCGGAAAACATGATCCTCGGTCCAGCAGTTCAGAAGGAAGTGACACCTCAATCAAGTTCAGCATGAATAATAAGTGACATGCAAAATAAACACAGACTTAACTGATTATGTTGGTAACATATCACATACCAAGTTTAGATGCTTAGAAAAAGAAAAATGGTTATCTCTGCAAAATTACTTTCACAGTGAATGGGTAATTGTGTCCACTTTGAGAAATAATAGTTTACAACACTATACGGCACACTTACCTGACAGGCAGATGGTAGTGGACCGGACTGCTGCAAACAGAAGGAGTCTCAATTCCCTAGATGAGGTACTTTGGGTGACCGAGGTACTCCTGACAGCAGCTGTACTGTAACAAACACATCCTTATTACAATACAAAGGATGACAAGTATTATTTTATATATATGTGTCTGTGAGAAATTGGGTTATTGGTTGACTGGGGTGTGAGCCTGAGTCAAGCAGCAACCACTAGTCTTGTCAGGGTAAGGCACAAGCAAACCCCATTAACCTGTGCTCGCCCTCTGGTAGCATGTGACAGATCAATTCTGTCTTAACTTGGTTGGCAATGTGATAAGTCTTTGTGTAACACTTCAAACAGTAAAACAGTGAAAACACCTCACAAATAGGATCCCACCCCAGGTTAAAAAATAGAAGTTAATATAATAAATAAACCAAGACCAGAACAACAGAAATCCAATCAGTAAAACAGAGTTATGCATTTTTAAAGAATAAACTGCAATATTGCACCTAACAGCATCAAGCGCCAACTGCAGCTACGTGGCCGCACTGGACCGGGTCAAAGTCAAAAGTTCAAAATGACTGCGATGGAGCGTAGGTCAGATACACTCCCATACTAGTCTCACTGAAGTTTTACCTTCTCAAGAATTGTGCCAAGAGTCACGTTGGAGGGTAAGAAGTTTACGGGGAGCAAGGGCATCATGGACAGATGGGCTTAAGCCTCACCATCACGAGCGCTGATACTTCCTGTGTGAGGAGGCAAACTGGAGGCTGCTCCCCCTGGATTTCCAGATGAGTGATGAGGTTCCGCAGCGAATGGGCCCAAAAGCTTGACGTAAAGAGCAAAAAGACCAACTGCCTCACAGCCCGATTACAATGGCTTTCACATTGGCTGACAGGAATACATTTGCAGAAAATTGGTTATACTATGCTACACTCCAGTCGCTTACATAGACACCTATTGCCAGAAGTCATATGCTTACAAGGCCAGGATCACTCACGTGAAATCCAAGTTTCTGCAGGAGTGAAGCATAATGCCCACATCCCTATGGACTAATTCTCCACACCTGGAGAACACAGGATGTGAGCGAATAGTCCTGAGGGAGTAAGGGGAGGGAAATGGGAATGGGAGTAGAAAGAGAAGGCAAACACTGGTCTGCAGTAGTTCTGCGATTGGTGGTTCTGGAGTGGTCAGCCTGGAAGATAGTTGGGTTGAGGACTTAAGCAAGAAAAATCAAAACACAATTAGGCCACTAGACTTCACTATGATCAACCTTTTCATAGTTATGCATCTTTTTTAGCTGTCAGCACTCACCAATGTACTGTCTTTGAAAGTGGTAGCTTTTTAACCAGGGAACTGTTGACAAACACAGCTCAGAGAACCAGCAAAGGTACACTTTCATATGATAATCATATGCAAGTACTAATACACTGTGCCTTTTTATATGTGCTACTTATTTGTAAGTGCTAACACCTCAAGGCACTAGAATATTATCATCATCATCACTAAGTCACTGTGAGCACTGATACACTGTGCCTTTTATATGCGCCACTTATTTGTGAATACTAATGTCACCGCTGGCCTATCAAAAGCATAGGCAGGCATCATCACAATTGCCATAGAGTTTTAAGAGTTGAAAGTCCAACTGGTCCATAATCCAGAGATTGTCTAATAACCAAGACCTGAAGCTAAAAATCCAATTGTAATTATAACTGTCCTGTGCACTGACCTGTATTTCTCTGGTAGCGCTGGTGCGCTTGAGGTAAGCTTATAACTTTTTTTGTTTTGTCTCTTTTCAGGAGCTCGGGACGGCTGCTGCTGGACCCGAAGAGCTGGAATTGCCAAAAAAAGCTGGAATGCAGGAGACAGAGGAAGAAGGAGACTCGGAACTCCAAGCAGAGGGAGGAGCTGTAAGGAGGAAGCAGCATAGGGAACCAAGCAGGCGACGCAAAGACGGGAGCCAAGCAGTAAGGTAAGGTAGCCAAGCAACATGAGCGATTGCAGGTGTGGTTTAAATGGAAGCACTCGCACGCTGCTCAGCATGGGGTAGGGGGGGTTTGAGTCAACTGTCAATTACTGTTAGAGCGTCTGACCTTAATAAGTAAACTTACAAGGGGACGCGAATAGGCCGATGAATCTTTTGACTTGCAATTAAGATGTTCCCACCATAGATCCAGTACAGGCAGATCAATAATCAATAATTAATCATCAGCATCAATAATCCATGACATTAGTAATCAATAGGAGTCAATAGGAGTCAGTAATTGTCACACACCATGACTTTTCAGACATGAATAAACACACCTTACAGTAAAGTTAGAATATTTATTTACCTATATTAACAATGCTAAGATTATGTAAAATAATCTCAAAATCAAATGATAAACATACAGAAACATCACTGGCCGTCCAAAGCAACGAAAGAAACGTAATCTAATCAAAGCGTGAACCACTACGCATTCTAAAGTGCGATTTAATTAACAAGAAATTTGCGCAAACCATATCATATACATTTATTCAGCAAAGAAAAGACCTCAAAAGTTACTCCCTAGAGCAGACTTTCATTAGTGAGGATTCTTATCTATCACCAGATTAGCATTAGCATATTGGGCTTCATGCAAAACAATTTAATAAACACAAATATGGAACACATCTAACTATGGCTCTATCAAAATAGTGCAGTTGGTACCTAGAAAGCAAAAGCAAACAGTCTTAAGAAACACATCAGTAATAATATACCTCTCCTCAAATGGATCGGCAAGCTAAGATAGTCTTCGTCATCAGTTCGGTCAGCAAGGCATCAGGATTCAGCATCAAAGTTCAGAAAATGTAAAGTCTTTAAGCAATTCGAAAGAATAGAGGTAAACCCTGAAGAAGAATGGGGAGAATGGCAAATGCACAATGGCAACTTCTTCTCAGTGCAGTCCGGCTAAGTTAGATTTCCGAAAACTACTTCCCTAGTCCCTATTGGTCAAAGGATCGCATGTTCACACTTTGGCCCTCATTACGACCTCGGCGGGCGGCTGAAGCCGCCCGCCAAGATCGGACCGCCGGGCGGCTGCCAATGCAGCCGCACCCCCGCCGCGGCCATTTGGAGATCCCCGCTGGGCCCGCAGGAGGAAACCTAGTTTCCACCCGCCGGCCCAACGGGGATCTCGGCCGCAACACAGGAGCCGGCTCCAAATGGAGCCGGCGGTGTTGCGGCCGTGCGACGGGTGCAGTTGCACCCGTCGCGCTTTCCACTGTCTGCATAGCAGACAGTGAAAAGCTGCATGGGGCCCTGTCAGGGGGCCTCTGCACTGCCCATGTCAGTGGCATGGGCAGTGCAGGGGCCCCCAGGGGCCCCGCGACTCCCCGTACCACCAGCCTTTTCCTGGCAGTTCAAACCGCCAGGAAAAGGCTGGAGGTAGGGGGACTCGTAATCCCCTGGGCAGCGCTGCTAGCAGCGCTGCCCAGGCGGATTATCACCGCGCCGCTTCCGCCGCAGTCATAATTCACGGGATTGCACCGCCAGCCTGTTGCCGGTGCAATCGCCACAACAGCCCTGGCGGTCTTTGACCGCCAGGGTTTTAATGACCCCCTTTGTCCAATAAAACTTAGACATCGAATCTATAAATTCTACTAATATTCGGTTCACATGTCACTGATTGGCTTCTCTTGTAATGTCCTCATCATCCCGCTCGTCAGGTAACAATATTGTTGCAGCTTATACTCCAGTCAGAGTCTTCATTGTTCTCCTCCTGAGAAAGTCAGGCCCTGATTTATACTTTTTTTGTGCCGCAAAATTACAAAATAGAATTAGGGCCTGATTCTAACTTTGGAGGACGGTGTTAAACCGTCCCAAAAGTGGCGGATATACCACCTACCGTATTACGAGTCCATTATATCCTATGGAACTCGTAATACGGTAGGTGGTATATCCGCCACTTATGGGACGGTTTAACACCGTCCTCCAAAGTTAGAATCAGGCCCTTAGTCTTTGTATGTTTGCACCGCTTTTGCATCAGTACATGACGGTAATGCGGCGCAAAAAAAGTATAAATCAGGGCCTCTGTCTTACACACATTACATTTATAATGTTACATTCAGCAAGAACAGCATCTTCGAGCAAGCGGTTCTCATGAGAAAAGACTTTTAGCTACGAGCACATTTAAATGGCTCAGTGGAAAATCACAGTTTGATTCTCTAAGCAAACATTTTATTAATCGGTTTAGAAATACAGCTTGACATGAGGCCGTGCATCTAGGCCAGGACCTCCACTAAGTTAAGACCTGTAATTAATAAAACTAAGACATAATGCATAACCCTTAATATGATGTACTACTACATTAATCAAACATAAGCTCCATATTTCAATATTAATAAGCCATTAATAAGTACACTCCGTGAACATTGCCGGCCACTCACGTGGACACATTTTCAAATGTGTGCATTATTTTTCTCTATATTATTACATTTTATACACCAATCCATTATTCAGAATACATGTATATTCATTAATATTTTTATTGAAACACCTGCTTCAGCAATCCCTCCACTGATGACTAAATGTGTCATCACACTAAACTATCACTCACAAATTTTTGCGTCAGCTAAAATTCTGTCATTTTAATCCCTTCATACTTCTGTTCCCTTTTCAAATTTTCCCTAAACAATTTTTCCCTTTTCTTTTCTTCCCTCCTCTGATCATTCTTTGACTTCTTCAACTGTATTCTTTTACACAGTTTACATATTCCCCATATTCCAATTAGGCAAACCATGACAATTAATATTCCCTGCATTATTTTTAATAATATACCATTCCAAAATGTTGCTGAGCCAATTTCCCACTGAAGCAAAACTTTTACCAACTTTCTCCCAAACACCTGGTTCCTTCAATTCTTTCAAATCAGCACTTTCATTAGTCAAGTTAGTAAGTAAGCCTCTAATTTCTTTACTATTATTAGGAATGAATGAACAACAATGCCTGGAATTAAGCATCATACATACTCCGCCATCCTTTGCTAAAAGAGTATCTAAAGCAAGGCGATTCTGAAGAGGCATAGCTCTTTCAGCAGTTAATTCGGTATCTATCAGGAGTATGGCTCCTGAAAAGTTTGTCAGCATGTTATCCACAATAGTAGACAACTTTTGAATCTTTATCAAATTCAGAACAACTCCCACTGAAAGAATTATTGCTCCAAATATATCTCCGACTATACCAGAAGGAGACTCTCTCCTCTGTCTCATATGATGTAATTCAGTCACTTTCGGAAACTTCTTTAAGTCTTCCATTTGAAAAATCTTTGGGGAAACTATTTCCAAATAACATGTCCCATACCATCCTCTTGGAAGACGCTAATAAGCATTAGGACCACAGATGTAATATATCCCAGGAATCGCTGGGTCCTGTTCATTCAACATAAATGTCCATTTACTCTGAAACAAAAACGCATGTCTACATTCACTTGTTCCCACAAACAAAGTGTTGGTGTGTGATTTAGGCCTTTATATACAGTTTCCCTACGTGTTGCGCATCTAGAGCTAATTTCCCTTGCGTCTTAATTGTACTATAAGCATAATCATTCTTGTAAGTCCTTTTCTCTAAGCCTTTTCCTAACTTCTCCTTCAATGCCTTTCTCCTATTATCTGTGTGATCTAAGAAGCTTTTCTCTAAAGGTGTAAGCAAGCATGTTAAATTATTTCTGTGAGCGTAATCCGTGCCAAAAGTCAATGTAGGTTCAAAGAGCCTCTAACTAATGCTATGTCATTATCCTTAGCTACTCTACTCAAATACCTATTATAGGGACCAATGAAAACACAACATCATAATTTGAATAAAAATACTGAATGTACTCCAGGTTATAGAATCTTGTTAATAACAAACTACAACCTGTGCCATAAGTTAATGGCAAACTGTGATAAGTAACTCCTTCTTCGACTGATGAAGGAATCTGCGTACACACATAACAATTCCTCGCATCCATTGTCTCAACATACTCACTCAGCAAGTGATAGAAGGCTTTAGAAGAAAGTTCTCCTTGCGCATTAGTACCCTCATGCAAATAGCTCTCATTTAAAATAAACTTCTCTATTGCTGTTAGTGCATTAGTTGTCTCAAAAGCAGAAGTATGGTTGGCTTTGCTCTTATCAAGAAAAGACATTCCCACAATCAATACCACAAACAATATCCCACATACAATTGCCAAAACAGTACTCATATATTTACAGCACCTATTTTTCCTACCCTTCTGGCTAATATTACTCATGATCTGTAAAGAATCAGAAAGCAGAAGAGAAATTTAGAAAAAGCAGCAAAAATAAAAAACTAAGGGCCTGATTCTAACTTTGGAGGACGGTGTTAAACCGTCCCAAAAGTGGCGGATATACCACCTACCGTATTACGAGTCCATTATATCCTATGGAACTCGTAATACGGTAGGTGGTATATCCGCCACTTTTGGGACGGTTTAACACCGTCCTCCAAAGTTAGAATCAGGCCCTAAATCTTCTTTCAGCAGTTATTGACAGCTTTTAGTCTTTCTTCCAGGATCCCTTTGTCAAAATCAGTAAGCAGCTTGTCAAAATCAAGTTTAAAAAAAAGTCAAATCAGGTTATCAAAGTCTTTTCCGGTTACTTTCAACAGTCTTTTCTCAAAAAAAAATTCAATTTATTGCAACAGTTCAGTTCATCAGCTTCTTTCAAGTGCCAAAATATTGACCCAGAATGTCTCTATCAAAACAAAAAGACAAAAATTATTTCTGCCATTCACTTGTAGTTGCATACGTCCATTCAGTCCTGCGTATCTTCGACTTGCTATTCTCTTTCTTTTCAACTTTCGACCACCATTCAATTCTCCTTCACTTAGATCTTCTCTCCTTGTTGTATCTACTTCTTCTTTGATTGTTGTTTCGACAACTACTTTGTTTCTCCTTGCTTGTGACTCTGGCCACTTAACCCTTTCAGTGGACCCTTGGTCAATGTTCTTTTCAGAGTCGAACTTGAAACATTTCCTTGTTCTATGGTGTCTTCTCTAGATGGACCTGCAACTGGTTCAGGAGGATCACAGTGACTTTGATCCGCCTCAACTCCTTCACCCTCGGGGTCTGGCAATTGCTATGTTTATCTCTCAAAATTGTCTGCTTCTGGGAAAGCCCTCCTCTGACCAGGCTCTCCTGCTGCCTCAATTGAGATAGGCTCTCCGTCACCCTCCTGGAGGTCTTCCCCTTCGTTACTCACAGGAGTGACTGAACCGTCCTCAATGGGCTCAGATCCAGTCTCATTTCCCCTTTCTTCTCCTTCCGGCCCTGAGACTTGTGTTGCTGTTGTTGGTATTTTCAACAACTCAGCTTCCTCATCAGTTGGGAATATCAATTTCTTTGTGTGACTGGCATGGATCCAGTTTGGAACTCCAGCGCACTTCACCGCTGTGGTAGTTGTCAGAACTACCTGAAACGGTCCTTTCCAACGAGGCTCCAATTACGTTTCACTCACATGTTTCCGGATCACAACCCAGTCACCGGCCCTCAGATTGTGCCCTGGGTCATGGATCAGTGGCAGTGTGGTGGCTTCCACCTGCTGAGAGAAAGAGCGAACCACATCAGCCAGACCTTTGCAGTAGTCCAACACCATGTCATCTGTAATGTTGATAAGTGCATTTGCAGGCACCGCTGTCAACCTCATGGCTCAATCCATAAGGATCTCATGCGGCGACAATCCTGTCTTCATGTAGGGTGTGTTTCTCATGTCATCAGAACTAAAGGCAATGCGTCGGGCCATTTCAGATTCGTGGATGCACACATCTTTGCAACTCTTGACTTCAAGGTACCATTCATTTGTTCCACTAGTCCTGATGCTTCAGGGCGGTAACTACAATGTAACTTCTGCTCAATGTTCAATGCTGCACACAGTAATTTAATTACTTCCTTGTTGAAGTGACTTCCCCTATCTGATTCTAAAGAGATCGGAAACCTGAAATGTGGTATCAGTTCCCTAAGCAGTTCTTTTGCTACTGTGAGACTGTCATTTCTTCGTGTAGGGTATGCTTTAATCCAGTGACTAAAAATGCAACCAATCACCAGCACATATCTCAAACCTCCACACACAGGCATCTCAATAAAATCCATCTGTATTCTGCTGAATGGACCTCCTGCTCTTCCAATGTGGCTCAAATTAACAACTGTCCCTTTCCCCGCATTCATTTGCTGGCAAATGACACAATGATGGCAAACTGCTTCAGCAACCTGTCTAAACCTTGGGTTGAACCAATTGTGCTTGAACAAACGAATCATGGCATCTCTCCCAAATTGTGCTTGACCATGTTAATACCTAGCCATTTGAGACAACAGACTATTAGGCAAAACAAATTGACCCTCTTCTGAAACCCACAATTCATCTTGTCGCTGTACACATTTCATTTTGCTCCATGAACGTTTCTCTTCCCTGTCAACATTATTCTGTAACATTTTCAATTCCCCCAAGGTATCAATTACTTTCAGTGCAAAACTTGGACATTTTTCATCTTCTTAAGGTAACAGCTGCCACTTATCTTTGAACGATATACAGTTCAATGTGCAAAACCTTGCAACTTGATCCGCATATCCATTTCCCAATGACACAAAGTCCTGCGACTTTAGATGTGCACTGCATTTCACCACGGCAATTTTTTCAGGCATTTGAATAGCATGCAATAGTTCTCTAATCCTCTCACCATTTCTCACTGGTGAACCAGAAGAGGTCATGAAACATCTCTGTGACCACAACTGGCCATAATTATGGACTATTCCGAATCCATACTGGCTATCCATATAGATAGTAACTTTCAGTTGGGCAGAAACATGGCACTCTCTAGTAAGGGCTACCAGTTCCGCTACTTGGGTAGAATACACTCCTCAAAGCCAAGAAGCTTCCAGAATACCAGTAAATGTGCACACTGCATATCCTGCTCTCAGTGTCCCTGTATTGTCTCTTAGACAAGAACCATCAATAAAGATAATTTGGTCATTCTCTTCCAATTGAGTATCTCTAATGTCAGGTCTCAGTTTGGTGCACAAGTCAGTTACTTCAAGACAATCATGCTCAACATCTTCCAACCTTTCAATTTCAACATTTTCATTAGGAAGTAAGGTTGTCGGGTTCAGCGCTGTACATCTTTTCAATGACACATTTGGTGACCCTAGAATACTTGTTTCATATCTGGTCAATCTTGCACCAGTCAAATATTGGGTTTTCGTCTTTGTAAGTAGGATCTCGATAGAGCAAGGGACCATTATAGTCAAAGGATATCCGATCATAATGCCCTCACACAGTATAAGGCTTTGTCCAACTGCTGCAACTTCGCGCAAACAACCTGGTAAGGCTGCTGCAACTGGGTCCTGGAAAATTTGCTACTGGACGACTTACACCTCCATGGACCTGTGCCAAGACAGACAAAGAACATGTATCACGCTCATGGCAAAACAATGTGAAAGGTTTTGTGTAGTCATGCATACCCAAAGCCGGAGCCTTGCACAGACTCTCTCTCAATTCAGTAAGCGTTTTAATTCCAGCCTGGTCTAACACTATGAGATCAGTTGGCTTCTTATGAGTTAGCTTCTGCAATGGTCTTGAAATGACTGAATAATTGGGAATCCATTGGCGGCAATAGCCTGCCATCCCTAGAAACATCCTGACATCTCTCTGTGTGGTCAGGAGATTCATCTGCAATACGGTTGAAACCCTTCCTCTGGATAGCTTTCTCGATCCCTTCTCAATCTGGTGACCCAAGTATTTCACTTCTTTCTGACAGTATTGCAATTTAAGCAGAGACACTTTATGACCATTCTTTCCCAAATGGTTCAGTAAGGCAATCTTGTCATACTTGCACTCGTCCCTTGTTTTGGACACAATCAGCAAGTTATCAATTTACTGTACCAAGGTCGATTAGAAAGGCAATTACAACGACTCCAACTTCTTCAAGGTCTGATTGAATATGGAAGGTGACTCTGAAAACCCTTGAGGAATTCGGACACCAACAGTAAACTCGGTCCAAAAATTTGAAACAAAAGAGAAATTGGCTGTCCTCATGAAGAGGTACAAAAAAGAAGGCTTGCAACAAATCAATGACAGTGAACCACTCTGCATCACATGGAATCTGAAACATTATCACACTGGATTTGGCACCAGGGGAAAACATTTGAACACAATGTCATTTATATTTCTCAGATCCTGGACAATTCAAACTTTCCCACAGGGCTTTTGCAAACCCATTATCAGTGAATTACATGGGCTGCTCAAAAATTATTTCAGAACCCCTTGTTGTACAAAGTCTGCAATTATTTGGGTGACCTTCATAAGGACATCTTGTGGCATGTGATACTGGGGAATTTGTAGAAAAACTGCATTCGGCTTCATGGTAACTTTAACTGGCTCAACTCCCTTCATCAGACCTATCTCTTTTCCTGTCAGATCCCACACCTTCTCCTTAACCGTTCCCTGCAAGTCAGGATGACGCTCCTTCACTGTGAACATTGGGAAAAAATCAGTCAGAGGGTATTCCTCATTTATTATCTCACATTCTGTCTCTGGGACTTAGGCCCTCATTATGACATTGGCGGTAAATCCCACTTACCGCCATGCTGACTGCCGCCAACATACTGCCGCCGCCGCGGATATCCGTCACCATATTATGACACACACACAGCAATCCGTCACTATTCAGCCACAGACACAATTCCGCCACACCAAAGGTCAGTGAGAAACTGGCGGTATCAAAACCCACACCGTTACGCCAACAGAACAAAGCTCATCACATTATGACCCATGAATCACCACGGCAGACATTCAATGGCGGTAAACCATTGGCAGTGCATACCACCATGCTCAAAATACACACACACACAAACAAAACAACACCACATTGGACAATTCAAACAACACACACCTGACACCCATACACACACCACACCCACACCACTATAAAACACACACCCACATTACCCACAACCCTTTACGACTACAAACCATTGGCACAAGACAGACACCATGACCACAGACGAGACCAGAGCCACACACTACCTACACCTATACACCGCTCACGTACCCCACATCATACACCCCAACACATTACCCAACACACCCTCACCTACACACCCCACACAACACCCATGGCACCACAAACACACCCCCGATTCTCAGAGGAGGAGCTAAGGGTCATGGTGGAGGAAATCATCAGGGTAGAGCCTCAGCTATTTGGAGCACAGGTGCAGTAGATATCCATTGTAAGGAAGATGGAGCTATGACGGAGAATCGTGGACAGCACCCCAGAACAAGGGACGACATTAGGAAGAGGTAGAACGACCTATGGGGGAGGGTATGTTCCATAGCAGCAAGACACCAGCTCGCTGTACAGAGGACTGGCGATGGACCCCCACCTCCTCCTCCCCCACAACTAACAACATGCGAGGAGCACATCTTGGCAATCATGCATTCTGAGGGCATGGCCGGAGTAGGAGGAGGACTGGACTCTGGTAAGTCAACTCTTTACTACTATCACCCCCTACCTGCATGCCATCACATACCCCCACCCTCACCCTCACTCCCATCACTCCACCACCTCCCACACACGCCACCATCACATCTCACTCATCCCAATGCCAAGCCCTGCATGCTCTACCAATGCATGGACATCACTCACAGCCCTGCATGGAGACCTATCACCAAAGCATGCACACTAGAGAGAATCAGCTAGCCCACCACATACCAACTTACACAAGTTAAAGCTGCCAGGGCAAATACAACCAAAGAGGGCAACCCACCGATGCACAACATGTCATACACAGAAACAATAACACATCATTTACATCCCCACTGGTATCCCAGCCAATGTCACCGGAGAGGAGGTGCCAGCAACATCCAGTCCCCCAACTGAAGAGGCCCACAGTGATGACAGCAACTCTGGTCGCCTGGATCTGGATGACCAACCTGGACCATCAGGGACCTCTGGACAGTCGGTTACCCAGGTCCAGTCACACACCACTACAGAGCCTCCCCCATATGGAAACACTACCACAGCACCCACCCAGCGTACCCATACCTCTGTCCCCAGGACACGTCAATAAGCAGTGTGTCCACCTCTACAGGGACCCCAGGGCACACTTCATACCCAAAACAATCAGGGACCTGGGGTAAGTGGCAGTGGGCACAGAGTTCATAGGACAGAGGCACAGGACAACAGGGAAACTGGGAAGACTGCTGTGTGCCAGGGGGAGGACAAGCCCAGGGAACCAACTCTCCAGGAGGCAGTCACGAGATCCTAAGAGCATATCAACATTCCCAGGACACAATGGGCCAGATTCTGGACAATGTGCAAGAGAACAGGCGGCTGCAGGGCGGACAGTACCAGGGGATCAGGGAGGACTTGCAGGCCATGAACACCACCCTCGTCTCCATAGCAGGGGTGCTGGCAGACATGGCAAACATTATGAGAGAGGCAGTCTCACACCAGCAAGGCCCTGCCACTAGCCAGTCATCTGAACTGCCTTCCACCTCTGCTGCAGCTAGTGGACAGGAGGCCCCGCCACAGAAATCACAGGCCACCAGCACCCCTCCCCCTGCAGAAGGAGAACAACCCCGCAAACATTCCCTGCGATCCAGGCAGAAGCCAGAGACGATGGCCAAGATACCGGCCAGAAAATGAGACTCTCCTGATTGTCACCCTGGTGTCCCACTCTGTCACCCTGTCCACCTTGAACTGCCATTGCTCCCCTTCCTATGTCCCCATGGACAATGCACCTATGCTACAGACTGGAACTATACCCTGGAATTTTCCCCATCATCACCCCTCCCATTGCACTTGCCCCTCTTTTTCTTAGCACTTCAATAAATACCCTTGGAAAAATACAAGTATGGAGTATGTCCAAGTATGTATTCATTTAAACAGGTACAAACAATGCAATTCAACTGTGCAATAAATGAGCCCATATGAAAGACCTGTAGTTGGCTGCAGTGATCACACCAGGAGCTATAGTGAGGCACCAACATCTGTCAACTGAATTGCCAAAGGGTACAGTAAGTGGGCGTAGAAGTGGGAAATAACTGCATGCCAGTGCCAAAGAATTTCAAAATAATGACAATGAAATGACAATGAAATGTGAAGTAACACTGTCTTACCTGTGTGTCATTGGAAATATTGTCGTATCACTGCTGTTCTGTTGTCCTCATCCTCATCCTCTGCCTCCTCATCCTCACTGTCCACAGGGTCCACTGCTGCCACACGCCCATCTCCAGCCGCCTCCTCCTGCAGAAAAGGCACATGATGTCTCAGCGCAAGGTTGTGCAACATGCAGCATGCCACTATTACCTGGCAGACCTTCTTGGGCGAGTAGCACAGGGATCCACCTGTTAGTTGGAGGCACCGAAACATGGCCTTCAGGAGGCCAAAGGTTCTTTCTATGATCCTTCTGGTTCGCCCATGTGCCTCATTATAACGTTCTTCTGCCCTTGTCCTGGCATTCCTCACAGGGGTCAGAAGCCGTGATCGGTTGAGGTAACCAGAGTCACCTGCAAATATTTAGGGACAACATTTAGCCACACACTATTCCATATGGCCCACACCATACCCATACACCAACATATACTGGGTGGGGACCAGGGCTCACCTAGTAGCCACACCCGGTGCCTCTGTAGTTGGGCCATCACATTTGGGATGCTGCTATTCCTCAGGATAAAGCCATCATGCACCGACCCAAGATACTTAGCATTGACATGGGAGATGTACTGGTCCGCCAAGCACACTATCTGTACATTCATTGAGTGGAAACTCTTATGATTTCTGTACACCTGTTCATTTTGACGGGGGGGACAAATGCAATATGTGTTCCATCAATCGCCCCAATTATGTTGGGGATATGTCCCATTGCATAGAAGTCAGCCTTCTGGTATCTGGGTGGGGAATGTGTGTCAGTGGCTGCCCCTAGGCCAGGCCTGACATTGCAGAGTAGGTCCCCTGGTGGCAAGGGTCCTGAAGGGATAATCCTCCTACCTAGCTCATAGGCATCCACTACTGGTCAGGGCTGCGTGGGTCCCAGGTGTGATCTATTTGGTGGTGTGTGCCCCTCCCTATGCCTTGGTGGCTAGCAATATCACTGGTAGTGCAATGCATATTGTGTAGGCCTGTTCCCTGTGCGTGAGGGTGCTGTGTACGCCAACGGTGGTGTTGGTGCAGCCATTGACCCAGTGTATCCTTTGTCTCTTCTCCCCCCTTTTTGTTTTGTCACCCTGTCCTTATGTGCATTAGCATCATCTGGCGGAGGAACAGAGGCACCGGCGACGGAGGGAGCTGTATCCCACAGGACGCAGGAGGCAGAGTCCACCAACGGTGAGGGCACCAGTGGGACAGAGGGCGAGGGGAGCACCACGGCGAGGGGAGCACCACGGTGGAGACTGGAGGGGACAATTCAGACACAGATACCTCCTCTGATGGAAGCTCCCTGGTGGTGGCGGACACCTCTGTGACCACCCCAGATACAGGTACAGCCGCCACCCCCGTACCAGCACCGCCCTCCCAGCAGCCCCTCATCAAGTTGCCTGTGCCCGCTCAACCAGAGGAGGGTGGGCATCTTCTTCGCCCCAGGCACCTCAGGCCCTGCCCCAGTGAGCCCTGCTGCCCTGAGAGAGGAGGCTATTGACCTCCTGAGATCCATCTCTGTAGGGCAGTCAACCATTGTGAATGCCATCCAGGGGGCTGGCAGCCCAGATGCAACAGACTTATGCATTCCTGGAGGGCATTCACACTGCCTTGGCGGCCCAACAGAGATCGATCCAGGCTCTGTCCTCCTCTCTGATGGCAGCCATTGTCCATGTTTCCACCCTTCCCCCTCCAACTTCCTCTTCCCAAGCCCATTCCCCTCAACCCCAACCTATCCCAATCATACAGCAGACGAGCATGCACACAAGACAATACACAAGAATGGCACAGGCAAACACAAGCACCACACTTCATCCCACAGGCACTCACACAAACACCATCCAGATGCAGACATACCATCATCCACTGTGTCCCCCTACTCCTCCTCCCCCACCTCCCTCCCAGTTCCGTCAACACACACCTGCATGCACTACAACATCATCCACTACCAGCATCACCACCACACCTAGCAGAACACTGGCAGACACCTCCACAACAACCATGCACACGTCCCCTGTGTCCTCTCCCTCTGTGTCTGTCCCCCCTCCTAAAGTACACAAACGCAAGCACTCAGACACCCAACAGCCATCCACCTCACAACAGCATCCAGCCCAGCCACCTGCACCCAAAATCAGCAAACAGACACCTCCTACAACCACTCCCTCTTCCTTCACTCCCAAACCTTCTCCCTTTTCCCGCCCAAAGTCCCTAAAAAGCTTTCCCTATCCACCATTGACCTCTTCCCTACCCCTACCCCCATCCTGCTTGTCTGGCCAGGGTGGCAAAAACCCAGACAGGCACCTCAGCCACCCAGTCCACGGGCCCAGTAGTCACCACACCCACTTGTGGTGGGAAAGGATCCAGGGCACTTGTCCTGAGGGTGAAGAAGCATGCACCAGGCAGCATCAAGGGTAAGGAGCCTGCCACAGCTGCTGCCAGGAACAGCAAAGAGCCTGCCCCAGCTGCTGCCAAGAAGACCAAGGAGCCTGCCCCAGCTTCTGCCAGGAAGACCAAGGAGCCTGTCCCAGCTGCTGCCAAGAAGACCAAGGAGCCTGCCCCAGCTTCTGCCAGGAAGACCAAGGAGCCTGTCCCAGCTGCTGACAGGAAGAGCAAGGAGCCTGCCCCAGCTTCTGCCAGGAAGAGCAAGGAGCCACCATCAGCAGGCAGTAAGGGCAAGGGGCCTGGGACAGGGACTCTGACGGAGCCCCCACCACCAACCATGGTTGTGCAGCCATCCAAGGATGCAGGGGATGGGCTGGAGCCTACCCCCACCAGCATCAGCAGGCCACCACCACCAGTGGGCAGCCATGCGTGGATGCAGGGGATGGGCTGGAGCCTCCCCCCACCAGCATCAGCAGCACCACCACCAGTGGGCTGCCATCCGAGACTGCAGGGGATGGGCTGGAGCCTCCCCCCACCAGCATCAGCAGCACCACTACTACCACTGAGCAGCCATCACCGCCGGCGGATGGTATGTAGTCCTGCCTCCGTGGGTTGCTGTGCGGCCTGCCCCCTGCAAATCCAGTGGGTATGACACCTACCTGAGAGACTGTGACCTTTCACTCCCCCGGATCAAGAGCACAGGGCTCGATGCCCCCTCCAGAACCAGTGGGTAATACACCCACCAACCCCAGCCTCCCTAGGATCAAGAGCACAGGGCACGATGCCCCCTCCATAACCAGTGGGTAAGACACCCACCAACCCCAGCCTCTCCAGCACCAAGAGCACAGGGTACGATGCCCCCTCCAGAGCCAGTGTGGGAGACACCCACCTGAGAGACTGTGGCCTTGCACTCCCCAGGACCAAGCACAGGGCATGTTGCCCCTTCCAGGGCATTTGGAAAAGTCACCCACCTGAGAGACTGTGGCCTTGCACTCCCCAGGACCAAGCACAGGGCATGTTTCCCCCTCCAGAGCAAGTGGGCAAGTCACCCACCTGAGAGACTGTGGCCTTGCACTACCCAGGACCAAGCACAGGGCATTTTGCTCCCTCCAGAACCAGCGGTCTTGTTTCATCTCCCGGCTGAGGTGCCCCTCCTACTCCTGAGGTGCCTGACTATTTACCAACTGATGCCCCTGCAGTGTTCTCTCCGTGTTGATGCAGGTGACAAGTGGGGCCTTGGACTATGGCCTGTGGCCCTTTGGCCCACGCACACTGAGGACTGGGCAGTGTCCCTTGAACTGTACAATTGTATATATCTGTTGCATTGCATTTTCTTACTTCTACTGTGTTGATCTTATTACACCCACTTTAGTAAATTCCTATTGTCCTTGCATTATTCATCTGAGGTACGGGGTAAATATGTTTTAGTACTGCAGCTGTATGTGTGTATGGTGTTGGGGGTAGGGGTGAATGTTGTGCGTGGGTGTGTCACTCTCGTTTTCCTCCCCCCCTCCCTTGTGTGCTAGGTGGCTGTACTCACCGTCGTCGTCTTCGCCATCGTTGGTGTTCGTGGTGGAGCAGCACGTAGAAGAGCATGCGGAAGACATTTGGATTAGGACATCTCATTCTCGGTCCTTTCATATTCTGGAATGAATTAATGTCATTCGTTTGCTGAACAACACCTTCCTGCACCAACACCGGACACTCCCGTTTCTAATGTACAACTGCTCCGCAAATGTGACAAGGCAAACCTTTCTTCATTCCCTGCACATCATTCTGAACCAATACAGTTCCCAAGTCTGGACCCGATTCATATTACCTCGGCGACCTCTACCTCTCACCTGGAGCTGAAACACCATGTTTCCCTGCTGCTGCTGTGGTAGCTGTTCTGGAAAATTTCCCTGCATGCCTGTCTGTGCAGCTTTAATCAGCATCACCATTGCTTTCTCTTTCAGCTTTCTCTGCTTCAACTCTATTTCATCACTTCAGTACTTTGCACACTGTAACACCTCATCAATCAGCTTTGCTTGCCAGCAAATCAAATGACTCTTAATCATCTGGCTAATTTCAGGTCTCAGTCCTTCCACAAATCTGAACACAAAATGAATCATGTCCTTCGCCTCAATTGTCTCTGTACCACTGTAATGCTTGAACGCCTGTAACAATCTCTCACAATACACATGTATTGATTCCTTTGCTTCCTGAGCTGTCCTGTCAATTCTCTGCCAATCAATATTCTTGGGCGAAATTCTCGTTTAAAAAAATTCAATCACCTTATAGTAATATTTCATTTCCTCTGGTGATGGTGCGCCTGCAGTTTTATCTCTCTCAGGTTTTCTTGTTGGCCAATCTACACTCCTCTTACACTCTATCCAGAGATCATCTGGGACCACTGTTTCTAATAGAGTGTTCAAGTCCTCCCACAGGCATTTTGTAA
Organism: Pleurodeles waltl; assembly: GCF_031143425.1. Taxonomy (NCBI): domain Eukaryota; kingdom Metazoa; phylum Chordata; class Amphibia; order Caudata; family Salamandridae; genus Pleurodeles; species Pleurodeles waltl. The sequence goes on along the minus strand of NC_090448.1, from coordinate 414,151,971 downwards.
GTTTTACAAACCTGTCTGTCTGCTGGTACCACTCTACTGGCTTCTCCCTCAATTTTGGATAATCATTTGTAAATGATAGAATATCACTCCTGCTACAAGGGACATGAACAAAATTCCCTCCTGGAATCTCTCTCAATGGTACAATCTTCACTGGATCTTGACCTTGCTGCACATTTGCAGTCAGCTCCACAGAATCCCTTTTCCTTTTGGCTCTTTTCTTTACCCATCTGCCTTCCCATTTGTCTAATGCTCCCCAGGGCTGGGCATTTTGAAGTAATTCCCTAAGGCGTGCCTTCATTGCGGCAGATCTCACGTGTTCAAAATCTTTAGTCTCGAAATCTAATCTGTAACTCCTTTTCAAATGTTTCATTTTATCTATTTCTATGCTGTACTTCTCTGCCAGATCTGCTAGCTTCTGATGCACCTTGCTCACTTCCCTTGTCATTTTCGGGCACAGATATCTCAACTCTGCTTCTGTGTAGGATTCTAACCTGTTCACACCCATTGTTCCCTCAAAAAGTTCACCCGCTTCCATGCTTAGCCTAGCATAATTCAAATACTCCTCTCCATTAGGAGCACTCTGCGGGGTATTCAGCTTGTCTAATATTTCAGTCAACTGCCGAGCAGTCAAACCTTGCAACGAGATGTTGCTGGCTTGGACAGGTGTCACTTGCTGTGCAACTGCATTCGGGTTCTGTGGTGTCAGCAATTTCAAGCTCTAGCTAATGTCTGACCCTATCGTGGTATCTGGAAGTGCTCCGAATGGACTAAGGTCTAACAGTGATTTCGATCCGTCAAACGTCTGTTCCACAGGAGAGACTGCTCAAGTCTTTTCATTATGTTCTCCCCCCGTTGCATTCTGTGACATGGCACCCTGTTCACATACACTAGGTTCCTTCTGTGCAAATAACAGTACGGCTGGACCAACAGTAATAGGTAGAGATATGGCATCTGGGGTTGGTCTGGTACTTACGTTCTGTGGGAGAGTAACTCCCACATTCTGATTCATCATTGAAGACATATCTGACTGTGTCCCTGTTACTGGAGTGAATCTCGGCATAACTTGTGGCTGCACTTGGGGCAATAAAAGTGGAGTTGGTTCTGTCTGAACCAACATCGATCTCTGGAAAACCTGTTCCTTATGCACCATTAAATTTATAGCCATTTCCATAATAGGTACATCAGGGAAACTTCTCTGGACCTGTGGCGGCTGCACCTGATTTTGTACCACTGGAGTAGTAGGCGCGTTAAGACTACCCTGCATCGGATTCTGTGTCAGGCTAGTATTAACCTGCACCGGACTCACTGTCCCATTCACCTGTGTCAGAGCTGAAGGATCAGCACTGGTGCTCGGACACTCTCTTTCTGCATATGGTGGTAGACGATTTCTCAATACTGTAAAATGAATTCATTATCATCTGATTCTTCCTTCACTGTTGAAGACTTTCTAGCCTCCCTATTTTTGGACGGGTTTCTATTAGCCTTTCTAGTAGCTTTCTTTTCTTCTTTCTCATTGTCCTGCATAATCGCTGTAAACAACTTAATTCTGTGCAAAGTCTCTGTTCTCCAAACTCTCTGAGAACTGTCCCACCTAGCCTCTGTTAATGTCTTTTCTGCCTTTCTCATTCTTCTCTTGAATTTCTGTTGCTGTCTGGCTACTAGCTCCCAGATCGCTAATGCCTCAAACTGGGCTGGTCTCGGAAGGGGTTTCAGATCATATAGTACCCTTCTCAAATGCTCTAAAACCCTCAAATTGAATGTCCCGTTAGCAGGAAACGGTAAGCTCCCGTCTTTCTCTGTCACTTTGCACCATTGCTTTAGATAACGACATGGCGCGGCACCCTTCTCTTCCATTACAATGTAAGCTGGTGTACCTTCTGGCGGTGTAGCCTCACCTATACTCGCTGTAATGTACGTATCTCCCCATAAAGCAATCTTTAAAGCTTTGAAAATGTTCATCTTTTTCGACCTTTTGTTATTCAAAATCAAATCAGGAAGTGACTTTAAATCCCAGAGCTCTCTTCACCCCCCTTCTCAACCAATTGCCTCTCACTGAGGGCTGCCAATCTGTGTGCGACCCTTCTCACTAACCTGTATCCCAGCACAACTCCAATGACGTCACACTCACACGTACTGCGGCTCACAAAGTCTTGCGGCTTGTCCTCCCAAACTTCGATTCACACAAAACTAATGCAAAAATTTAGCACTAACCCAAAATCGAAACCCAAATCTGCTGGTTTACTACAGGAAAAATAACACAATCGCTTCAGAAACTTTACGGATTTTTCACTGATGGTTCTTCCCGCACTTACAGCTACTCTTTCTTTCTCAGTTTCGCTGATTCGCAAGCAAAATTCGACCCACAAATTTTACCCTCAACTGATCCATGGGTCTGTCCTGGTGCACATAGGACTCGCCAGATCTCAGTCGAAATTCTCTTTCACTCACTTGGACTCAAACTCTGACTTGTCTACCACGCCCGATCGACCTATTAAACCAGACAAATTACAATATAAAACCAAGTGTCTCATACACTTTTCAATATACTCCAGAGTCTTAGATCACACAGGGTCCGTACATCAACAACCACGTGGATACTTTTTTAGCACAAGCACCTCACACATGTGAAGTTCGACGACTTTCCTACTCTCACACTGTGGTGTACGCACACTCCTTCTACAACTTCATTTGGAGTATGCAAACTCCCTAAACCCTCACAAACATCACAATTCACCTGCAATTTGCATAAGCCGTGCAAGCACAAAACCTACTTCATGTCACTAGTACCCCGAGAACATCCTCAAACAACCATTGGCAAGATCCGAGATTCTGGGAAAGTCATTTCTGGACATAGGGGAAATTTTTCTCTCCAATTGGCATCATTGAAAAATAAAATCCAAATCTCAGTAATAATGAATTCTCAAAGGACCAAATCATCAAGCTACTACCATCTCCGTTGATCTTTATGTCCTTCTGCTACCGTCTCTGTGAACACTTATGATCGTTTGTTTAGAATCTCTGAGATCAAATATCCTGCTACCTCTCTCTGGGAATCTATGACGGGTTTTTAAGGAGACAAACTATCAAGCTGTTTCTATCTCTGTGAATACCTGTTATTCTACACCAGACGTCTATGATGGACTCTTAAGGAGACAAACCATTGGTCTCTGCTACCATCTCTGTTAGTGCGTCTGACCTTAATAAGTAAACTTACAATGGGACGAGAATAGGCCGATGAACCTTCTGACTAGCAATTAAGATGTTCCCAATATAGATCCAGTACATGCAGATCAATAATCAATAATTAATCATCAACATCAATAATCAATGACATTAGTAATCAATAGGAGTCAGTAATTGTCACACATCATGACTTTTCAGTCATGAATAACTACACCTTTTAGTAAAGTTATAATATTTATTTCCCTATATTAACAATGCTAAGGTCACGTAAGATAATCTCAAAATCAAATGATAAACATACAGAAACATCACTGGCTGTCCATTGCGACAAAAGAAACGTAATCTAATCAAAGCTTGAACCGCTACACATTTTAAAGTTACAGTGCAATTTAATTAACAAGAACTTTGCGCAAACCATATCATATACATTTATTCAGCAAAGAAAATACCTCAAAAGCTACTCCCTATAGCAGACTTTCATTAGTGAGGATCCTTATCTATCACCAGATTAGCATCAGCATGTTGGGCTTCATGCAAAACAATTTAGTCAACACAGATTTAAAAAACATCTAACTATGGCTCTATCAAAATAGCACAGTTGGTACCTAGAAAGAAAAAGCAAACAGTCTTAAGAAACACATCAGTAATAATACACCTCTCCTCAAATGGATCAGCAAGCTAAGATAGTCTTCGTCATCAGTTCGGTCAGCAAGGCATCAGGATTCAACAACAAAGTTCAGAAAATGCAAAGTCTTCTGCAGTTCGAAAGAATAGAGGTAAACCCTCAAGAAGAATGGCAAATGCACAATGGCAACTTCTTCTCAGTGCAGTCTGGCTAAGTTAGATTTCCTAAAACTACTTCCCAAGTCCCTATTGGTCAAGGGATTGCATGTTCACACTTTGTCCAATAAAACTAAGAAATCAAATCTATAAATTCTACTAATATTCAGTTCACATGTCGCTGATTGGCTTCTCTTGTAATGTCCTCATCATCCGGCTCGTCAGGTAACACTATTGTTGCAGCTTATACTCCAGTCAGTGTCTTCATTGTTCTCCTGAGAAAGTCAGTCTTCTGCACATTACATTTATAATGTTACATTTAGCAAGAACAGCATCTTCGAGCAATCAGTTCTCATGAGAAAAGACTTTTAGCTACGAGTACATTTAAACAGGACAGTGGAAAATCACTGTTTAATTCTCTAAGCAAACATTTTATTAATCGTTTTAGAAATTCAGCTTGGCATGAGGCCATGCAAATTGGCCAGGACCTCCGCTAAGTTAAGGCCTATAATTAATAAAACTAAGACATAGGCGGTCATTCGGCACCGCCAACAGGCTGGCGGTGCATCCAGGCCAATTCTGACTGCGGCGGTAAAGCAGCGGTCAGAAAAGGGAAACCGGCGGTTTCCCGCCAGTTTTCCCCTGGCCTGAAGAATCCTCCATGGCGGCGCTGCAGGCAGCGCCGCCATGGGGATTCCGACCCCATTCCCGCCAGCCTGGTTCTGGCGGTTTTGACCGCCAGAACCTGGCTGGCGGGAACGGGTGTCGTGGGGCCCCTGGGGGCTCCTGCAGTGCCCATGCCAATGGCATGGGCACTGCAGGGGCCCCCTAACAGGGCCCCACAAAGATTTTCAGTGTCTGCATAGCAGACACTGAAAATCGCGACGGGTGCAACTGCACCCGTCGCACCCTTTCCACTCCGCCGGCTCCGTTCGGAGCCGGCATCCTCGTGGAAGGGGGTTTCGGACCGGTACGGTCTTCTGGCGGTTCCCGCTTGGCGGGCGGCGGGCTCTTAATATGATGTACTACTACATTAATCAAAAATAAGCTCCATATTTCAATATTAATAAGCCATTAATAGGTACACTCCGTGAACATTGGCGGCCACTCATGTGGACACATTTTCAAATGCGTGCATTATTTTTCTCTATATTATTACATTTTATATGCCAATCCATTATGCAGAATACATGTATATTCATTAATATTTTCATTAAAATACCTGCCTCAGCATTACCATGTGTGAAAGGCATGGCCCGGTAAAGTGCAGAAGGTACGAATCTGGAAGAGCAATCATAAACATGCTAAGAATGCTGTGCAGATGCAGATTTCATTTGTAAAATAAACAACAATAAATAGTACAGCAATAAATACCACAACGGCTCATCTAAGACCTATACACAGATTATATGGGTGGGAGGCCTAGGCGGTCATCCTTTTTATTATCATGAATCTTTACATTACTAAAGGGGGCGTGCAGACAGCGCACTATGCATGCGTCATAACATATGCCCTCCCAAGCTCCCTACACTCATGCATATAATGCCATAAAATTTTGGAAACAGGCACTCTGTTATATATGCGTAGTACATCCCTAATGCCCCGAATATCCCCCTATGTGGTCTGCCTACCCCCCTGGGTACACTAATGTCTATGAAGCTGGCACCATAGGAGAAAATAGGAGTACCATAATCGGCCACCTATTTGAAGATGGCCAACTACAGGTCCATCAAGATTTCATGCAAAACCATGATCTCCCCGGAGCTCATTTCCTCTCATATGCCAATACACTATGTGATGTCCAAATGCACTGGTTGCCGTCGGGTGCTGAACCTACAACACATGCAATTGTACAGGCATTGTATGTAATGGGCACTGGCAGACATTCAATTAAGTGGCTGTATAAATGCCTTCGCACCCATCTACACACCTCACTCCTTGCGTACACAGTGGGAGACTGATGTGGGCCGATTTCTAAGCAATAAGGAATAGAGTTTCGTTGTGGAATGCCCCAGTAGAATACCCAGAAACACACATTTAGGTTCTTTCAGTTTATGCTCCTTCACATGCCGGATTGAAGAGGCATCCTTATTACATATGCTATGGTCCTGCCCCACTTTAATAACATATTGGGCAGAGGTCTAAGACTCTCTCAGATTCCTGACACACAATGCATATTGAGACACGATGGAACACTGTCTTTTGGGCCTTTACCTGAAGCCTAAATCCTCAACAGCAATGGCGAAGGACCGAGCACTCCTCCCAGCTAAGAGGCAAATAACAAGACGTTGGAAATCTCCTACTGCACCCTGTCTGCAAACTGGCGCTAGGAGGTATGCCGCTCGGGCTCTGCGGAAAGCCAAGTGCTATGTAGAGAAGAATACTGTGGTCTTTGTAAACATCCCATAGTCATGGCATGGGACACCATGCTAGAACACTTCAAAACACAAGATATAGACACAGACACAGACTGACCCTCCACACTTCATCACAATGAAATTTTATGGGACCAACCATAATGATCTGGGTATGGTATACAATCTTGTACAATAACATAAAACAGGGACTGTTCCCCTCATCTTTACAGAGTGAAACTAACAGTTTTTTTCATAACAACAGGGTGGGCATGGTGGTAGATGGGCTATACAGTCATTTTTCTCTGTTGCTGAAGTTATATCTCTTTGGTTTCTTTTTTAGCATTACTGATAAAATTGCTTTGCTTTTAAGTCACTGAATATAGCATATGATCTTTCTTTTCTCTCCTCTCTTTTACATGATGTTTATCGACAACAATTACTCAACCGTGTATTGTTTGTATCTTGAAAATATATTATCTGTCAATTGATGTCATACAAGGTTGTAATCTGATGTAACTTTCCTATGTGTCTCTATTTTTTCCAAAATGCAATAAAATATGTTTACAAAAAGAGCAAAAGACCACTTTCAAGAGCCCATGACCTCAGAGGCATCTCTGTGGGAATCAAGAGCTAGTTGAAGAGGGTCCAGGAGCTGTGGGGAGCCTGATATGTCCCTTAGGCTCAGAATATGAGGCCAGCAGACTAGTACTTTTAGTCACTCTGGGGTCATGGGTTCAAGATGGGTTCCAGGTCCATTTCTTCCTCTCCAGCCAGGAGGGTGGCAGTCAGCAGATCAGCAAGGCACCAGCTTCTTCAGAGTGGAGGTCCCGCTGAGTGGCAGTCCTTTCAGCAGCACAGCAGTGTTTCTTCCTGGCAGACTATCCACAGGTCCAGAAGTGTACTGAAGTGGTGGTGCCCGAGGTCAAACATTTATACCTTGGTGCCCTCACTCTGGAGATGGGGGAACGTCTAGACACTAGCGGCTTTAAAGTGCAAAGGGATTCCTGTCTTCCCTGCGCTGGCTCCAAGCTGGCTGGATTGACAATACAGGGTTGATAAGCCCTTTGTGTGTGGACAGGACACGGCCTATTCAGGTGTAAGTGAAGCTGTGGCCAGCTCCTCCCTCCCATTCTGCCCAGGATGGCCCATTAAGTCACACCTAAGCTCTCATTGTGTGTGGCTTTCTAGGAGAAATACACAAAGCCCAACTGCCAACAACACCCAATCAAGTGACCTGAGACAGGCTGTAGGCACCAAATGGCTAAGGCATGAAAATGCCAACTTTCTAAAAGTGCCATTTCTCAGAATTGCAATTTGAAATCCAGCTTCCACATGAGTTAGTATTTTAAATTGTGATTCCAGAGACACCAAACATGAAGGGGTCATCTCTTCCCATTCAACTGTTCCACGTATAAGCGGTAATAAGGCAGCTTCAATGTTAGCTTATGGGGAGAGATAGGCCTTGCAGTAGTGAAAAATGAATTTTAGAGTTTTTCACTATAAGAACATGTAAAACCTAAAAGCACATGTCCTACCTTTTTAATACACTGCACCCTGCACTCTGGGCTGTCCAGGACCTACCCTATGGGTGACCTATCTGTAAAAAGGGAAGATTTGGACCTGGCAAAAAAGCTTATTTTGCCAGGTCTGGTTAGAAGTGGGTAAAGTGCATAGGGTCCTTAGGTCAACACAAACGATTTCAGCAAAAAGAAGAGGAAAAAGACAAAATGTCTGGGGATGACCCTGTTTAATCAGCCAGGTCCAACAGTGTCATTAGAATACACTTTCAACACAGTGCTACTCCTCTTTAGATAAGACAATATAAGCAATTAGGTACATGCTTTATTATTTCAATTTAAATGTTGAGTCATATTTTCATTAGCCAGCATGTTATGAAGTAACATACTCCTATGAATCATATCTGAGCATATTGAGATGGGTGACAACAGGGATATTTGACACACACCACATAATGCCAACATGTCATGCAATATATTAGCCTGTGAACGTTATGTAAAGTTATAAGTAAGTGACATTACCAGGGTCTACCATCCGCCCAGTGTGTGGTGTTTGGCCATGTGTCACACCGTACGTAAGTGCAGGAATTTCTGCTCCATTGGGTGGATTTACTCTGGATTTGCTGTGGCTATGTGAAAATTAAATACAACAAATGATGATTATGCACAACTTTTAACATAGCTACTTAATTACATTTACAATGCAACTATGATGTTTACACATTCATGGACACTTTTATGTGCCAGTTACAAAACGTCCTTAAAATCACTAGTAGAGGTGGTCAACTGTTTCTGGAGAAGTAATTGGAAGACAAATTTTGCAGTACTTAGGATTCTGGGACTTGTTGTTTGATAGACAAAATGAAACAGAGTAGAAATCACCAGGAATATTTGCACAAACTTGAAGTGACTTCCATAGTTACAATTGCACTTCACTGAAAACATTTTTCTAGTAAAGTTATTGGGTCCAATTCACAAAGAGCCTCCACAGTTGTGGCGAAATCTTTGCTCAGCAGTTTCTCATTGCAGAGATTCGGCCACCAGTGCGGAGCCTCCGCCATTACTGTGTAGACTCTCTGTGAATCAGGCTCTTTGTTTAACCATCACATCTTCCCTGACACCACAATAAGGTCATCAGTCACAAGCAGGTCATGCAGCAGGTAGGGGTGCATGGTGGAGAGGAAGTCCTTTCAGTTGGTGTGAGATGGAGACAGGTTCCAGTTTGCCCACCAGGGAGAGCTCTGGCCACTATCCTGGTGAACTTCTCCTTTACCAGCTTCCTCTCATCCTGCCACTTATTTTTGTTGTCAGTGAAGATCTGGACATCCTCCTCAATGCACTGACTGCATTAGCCAACTGCTCCCATAGGCCAGCCTTCTGTGATGCACTGGTGGGGTATGGAGGTAAACCATGGAGCTTTTTGTAGGTGTCCAATACAAATGTTACTATATTTTGGGTCTCCTCCTCTGTGATGTTATTGTTCTACCTGACATTCAACATGGTGACACCTGTCAGCTGGGCAAGACAAGGTAAGGCACTGAGCAGCCAGGTGAAAAATGTGTTTGGATAAAACAGAGCCTTGGATGTGTGCTGCTTTTGTGTGGACTGTAGTACATGGGTTGCAAGTGGCATTATTTTTCTGCAGGTGTATGTAATTACACTTTACCAACCCCAAGTGCGGAGGATCCGCCCCAAATGTGGAAACTCCGCCTGAATGCGGAACCTCTGCAGGCGTAAAGATACTACTTGTACGACCCTTTGTAAATATTGAAAAGGAGTAAAGTTAGACTTTGGTCTAACTTAGACTTCTGGCCTAAATTTACCTTTGTGAATCAGATTCTTTGTTACAGAACCCTGTCCACTTTGGTAACAGAGGGGTTGGTATTTTTTTATGGAATGGATGGGAACGAAAAAATCTGAATTAAGCATTATTCTTAGTCAAAAACCTGGTTGGGGCCCAGCAAACTGTCATGACTGTATCCAGATGCAGCGTGCTGACATCAGGGCACATATCAGAAGGAGGGACACACTCACGTTCAGCACATAGGTGCTAGACGTAGGAGTGCGGGTGGTGCTGCAGAGCCCCCAAAATAACCCTGCTGCAGTTCAGATGATAAATGAACAAAAAGATACCTTTAAAGTTTGTTTAGATCTTGTCGCATTTGCAGTGTGTTCAAAGACAGTGGTTAAATGTCAGGGTATGTCTTCTGACAAATTATTGCTTATTCTTTTAAACGTGATATTGATGTTTACTTTTCTTTCTCTGACTGAGAGGGTTTTGTAAAGGGAACAATATAACAATCTTGCTGGGGTACAGGGAGTCTGAAAAGAAAAGCTGTAGGATGGCATTTTATTCTAACACTCAAGATAATTTAAATATGAACTTTACAAATATTTCAAAATGTATCAGCAGAAAGAAAGTACAAATAAAGCACATTTTAAATTCTGGAGTGTGATGGCAATAAGGATTTTAATAGGATCAAAACAAATCAAGACAACGTATTTGACGATGCACAAAATTATAATTTTCCTCTGAAACCCGTTTTCCACATACTATTTTTTGTGCGCTACACAGTTTTAGCAGTAAAACTGTATGTCTGTGCAAATTTAGGCCCTCATTATGACATTGGCGGTAACATACCGCTGCAGCAGCGGATTACCACTACCCATATTATGACACACACATAGCAATCTGTCACTATACAGCCACACACACAAGTCCGCCAGCCCAAAGGTCAGTGATAAACTGGCGGCATCCAAACCCACACCGTTACGCCAAAAGAACTACGCCCACAACATTATGACCCACGAATCACCGCGGCAGGCATTCAATGGCGGTAAACCATTGGAGGTACATACCGCCGCATTCAAAATACACACAACCTAACAAAACAACACTACATTGGTCAATGCAAACTACACACACCTGACACCCATACACACACCACACCCACACCACTATAAAACACACACCCACATTACCCACAACACTTTACGAAGACAAACAAGTGCCACAAGAGAGCTAGCAAGACCACAGACAAGATCACTGCCATACACCACCACCACCTATACACCATCCGCACACCTTACATCACACACCCCAACACATCACCCCACACACCCTCACCCACACCACTCACACTACACCCATGGCACCACAACAACACCTCAGGTTCTCAGAGGAGGAGCTAAGGGTCATAGTGGAGGAAATCATCCAGGCAGAGCCAGAGCTATTCGGATCACAGGTGCAGCTGACATCCATTGCTAGGAAGATGGAGCTATGGTGGAGAATCGTGGACACGGTCAATGCCGTGGGACAGCACCCCAGAACAGAGGATGACATCAGGAAGAGGTGGAACGACCTATGGGGGAAGGTGCGTTCCGTGGCAGCAAGACACCAAATAGATGTACAGAGGACTGGCGGTGGACCCCCACCTCCTCCCGCATAACTAACAACATGGGAGGAGCAAGTCTTTGCAATCATGCATCCTGAGGGCCTGGCAGGAGTAGGAGTAGGAGGAGGACTGGACTCTGGTAAGTCAAATCTCTATTACTATCACCCCCCCACCTGCAAGCCATCACCTACCCCCACCCTTGCCCTCACTCCCATCACTCCACTGCCTCCCACACACCCCACCATCACAACCCACCCCTCCCAATACCAAGCCCTGCTTGCAACACCAATGCATGGACCCCCATCACAGACCTGCATGGACACCCGCCACTAAAGCATGTGCACTAGAGGGAAACAGCAAGCCCACCAAATAACTACTCACACAAGGCAAAGCTTCCAGGGCACTAACAACCATACAGGGCAACACACCCATGCGCAAGATGTCACACGCAGAAACAATAACACTGCATTAATATCCCCACAGGTCACCCAGCCAACATCACCGGAGAGGAGGTGCCAGCACCATCCAGTTCCCCCACAGAAGAGGCCCACAGTGATGACAGCAGCTCTGGACGCCTGGATCTGGATGACCAACCTGGCTCATCGGGGACCTCCGGACACTTGGTAACCCTGGCACAGTCCCATACCACCACAGAGCCTCCCCCCTCAGGAAACACCAGCACAGTACCCACCCAGCGGGCCCATACCTCTGTCCCCAGGACACGTCAATCAGCAGTGTGTCCACCACTACAGGGACCCCAGGCCACCCCACAAACATAGGACGATCAGGGACCTGGGGTCAGTGGCAGTGGGCACACAGTTCAGGGGACAGAGGCACAGGACAACAGGGAAGCTGGGAGGACTGCTGTGCGACAGGGAGAGGCCAGGTCCAGGGAACCGACTCTCCAGGAGGCACTCACCAAGATCCTGGGAACATACTACCATTCCCAGGAGACGATGGGCCAGATACCGGACAAGTTGCAGGAGAACCAGCGGCTGCAGAAGGGACAGTACCTGGGGATCGGGGAGGACTTGAAGGACATCAACACCACCCTGGTCACCATTGCAGGGGTGCTGGCCGACATGGCCAAAACTATGAGGGAGGCAGTGGCACACCACCGGGCCCCTACCACTAGCCACACCAATGAACAACCCTCCACCTCCGCTGCCGCTAGTGGACAGGAGGCCCAGCCACAGGACCAACAGGCCACCAGCACCCCTCCCCCTGCAAAAGGAGAACCACCCCGCAAACGAGCCCTGCGATCCAGGCGGAAACCAGAGACTATTGCCAAACCCCCCACCAGGAAATAAGACTCTCCTGATTGTCACCCTTGTGTCCCACTGTCACCCTGTCCACCTTGAACTGCCATTGCTCCCCTTCCTACGTCCCCTTGGACACTGCACCTGTGATACAATAGACTGGACTCTATCCTGGACTTTCCTCCATCATCACCCCAGCCCATTGCACATCCCCCTCTACTGATTAGCACTGAAATAAACACCATTTGAAAAAATGCAAGTATGGCGTCTGTCAAATGATTTAACTATGTATTAGTTTAACAAGCTTTAAACACTGCAATACAACTGTACAGTAATGTATACATAGGAATGACCTGTAGTTGGCTGCAGTCAACCCACCAGGAGCAATAGTGGGGCACAAATATCTGCAAATAGAGATGCCAAAGGGTACAGTAAGTGGCCATAGTAGTGGGAAAATCAGCCTGCCATTGACAATGTCAAACACAAAAATGTCAATGAAAAGTGAAGTTACAGTGTCTTACCTGTGTGTCATTGGAAGTATTGTCGTATTATTGCACTTCTGTTGTCCTCAGCCTCATCCTCTGCCTCCTCATCTTCACTGTCCACAGGGTCCACTGCTGCCACACAGCCATCTCCAGCCTCATCCTCCTGCAGAAAAGGCACCTGGCGACGTAAGGCAAAGTTGAGCAACATACAGCGCGCCATGATTATCTGGCAGATCTTCTTGAGTGAGCAGTACAGGGATCCACCTGTTAGATGGAGGCAACGAAACCTGGCCTTCAGGAGGCCGAATATCCTCTCTATGATTCTTCTTGTTCGCCCATGTGCCTCATTGTAACGTTCCTCTGCCCTTGTCCTGGGATTCCTCACAGGGGTCAGTAGCCATGAGAAGTTGGGGTATCCAGAGTCACCTGCAAATATCGAGGGACAACTGTTAGCCACACACTCACCCTTAGGGCCTACACCATACCAATACACCAACATCCACTGGGTGGGAACCAGGGCTCACCTATTAGCCACACCCGGTGCCTATGGAATTGAGCCATCACATATGGGGTGCTGCTATTCCTCAGGATAAAGGCATCAGGCACAGACCCAGGATACTTTGCATTGACATGGGAGATGTACCGGTCTGCCTGGCACACTATCTGCACAATAATGGAGTGAAAGCTCTTTCGATTTCTGAACACCTGTTCATTTCTCCGGGAGGGACAAATGCTATATGTGTACCATCAATAGCCCCAATAATGTTGGGGATATGTCCCATTCCATAGAAATCAGCTTTCACTGTGGCCAAATTGTCCACCTGGGGGGAAACGATGTAGCTGCGCATGTGTTTAATCATGGCAGACAACACTCTGGTCAGCACTATTGAGAACATTGCCTGAGACATTCCTGATGCCAAGCCCACTGTCACTTGGACGGAGCCAGTTGCCAGGAAATGGAGCACAGATAGGGCATTGTGCGCCGTTGTGGGAGGCGGTCGAGAACCGCCGTGCAACTCCTCATTGGATACCATTGGGCCCTATGGGTTACAGTGGCCAATGGTGATGTACGCCGGCGGTGACGGTATGCACCGCCGTGGACGTGACCGCCATTTTCTATCTGTTCACTCACTTGCTACCTGACCTTTGAACAGGAGAGGACCTACACTGCAAGTGCTGCTGTGACCTGTGTCTGGAACCGACCATGGCTCGTGTCACTGGGGAAAGGGCCCCTGCCTTCACTGCTGCAGAGTTGGAAAGACTGGTGGATGGGGTCCTATCCCAGTACCGAATGCTGTATGGGCCTCCAGATCAACAGGTGAGTACACTGTGAGCACGATGCATGGGCATGAATGCATGGAGTGCTGTGTGTGAGGGCCTCGTGTGGGGGGGGTGTTGGTGGAAGGGCCCTGGGCAGCGTGCTGCATGTATGGTGGGCCATGTCTGTGCATAAGGGGATGTGAGGGCTATGGTGGGCCATGAGAGTAACAAGCAGGACGGTCTGACTGATAACTTTTCCTAAGTGTATTTCTCTGCAGGTCAGCGCCCATCAAAAAAAGGGTATATGGCGTGCCATCGCCAAGGATGTGCGGACCCTGGGGGTCTACGGCAGGCGGAGCACCCACTGTTGAAAATGGTGGGAAGACCGGAGACGCTGGGCACGGAAGACAGCGGAGGCCCAGCTGGGGATGGCCTCCCAACGAGGAAGGGGTGCCCATCGAACCTTGACCCCCCCCCGATGGCCCGCATACTGACGGTGGCCTATCCAGAGCTGGATGGGCGCTTGGGGGTGTCACAGCAGCCACAAGGGGGTGAGTACAGTGTCCCAATATACCACTTGCGCGCGGTGGGGTGGCATCTGGGTGGAGGATGTGGGCCTGTGGCTGCCCCTAGGCCAGGCTGGACATTGCAGGGTAGGTCCCATGTTGGGCAGGGTCTGATGTAAACCTCCTCCTACCAAGATAGTAGGCATCCACTACTGGGCAGGGGTCTGTGGGCCTCAGGTACAGCCGCCAGCCCCCGTACCAGCACCGCCCTCCCAGCAGCCCCTCAATGTGTTTCCTCGGCCAACTCACCCAGGAGGGTGGGCATCTCCTTCGCCCCAGGCACCTCAGGCCCTGCCCCAGTTAGCCCTGCTGCCCTGAGTGAGGAGGCTATTGACCTCCTGTGATCCATCTCTGTTGGGCAGTCAGCCATTGTGAATGCCATCCAGGGGCTGGCAGCCCATTTGCAACAAACAAATGCATTCCTGGAGGGCATTCACTCTGGCATGGCAGCCCAACAGGGATCAATCCAGGCTCTGGCCTCCTCCCTGATGGCAGCCATTGTCCCTGTTTCTAGCCTCCCCCTCCAACTTCCTCTACCCAATCGCATTCCCCTCAACCCCAACCTATCCCAAGCACACAGGCAGACCAGCATGCACCCAGGACAACACACAGGAGTGGTTCAGGCAAACACAATCACCACACATCATCCCACAGGCACTCACACAAACACCATCCAGATGCAGACATACCAACATCCACTGCCTCCACTGTGTGCCCTCCTCCTCGTCATCCACCTCCCTCCCAGTAGCGTCTACACTCCCACCTGCATGCACTACATCCTCATTCACTACCTCTATCACCAGCACACCTATCAGTACACACCCCTCACTGGCAGTCACCACCCCCACATCCATGCACACGTCCCCTGTGTCCTCTCCCACTGTGTGTGTGCCATCCACCTCACAACAGCATCCAGCCAATGCACCTGCACCCAAAATCAGCAGACAGACACCTCCTACAACCACTTCCTCTTCCTCCACTCCCAAACCTTCACCCTCTTCCCACCCCAATGTCCCTAAGAAGCTGTTCCTCTCCACCGCTGACCTCTTCCCTACCACTCCCCCCACCCCCGTCCTTCACGTTGGGCCAGGGTGGTCAGAACCCAGGCGAGCACCTCAGCCACCCAGTCCACGGCCACAGTAGTGTCGACAGCTACTGCAGGTGGGAGAGGATCCCAGGCACCAGGCAGCCACACTGAAAGGGTGCCTGCACCAGGTGCTTCAAGGAAGGGCAAGGAGGCACCACCAGCTGCGACAGGGAAAGGGCAAGGAGGCACCATCAGCAGCATCTAGGAAGGGCAAGGGGGCACCACCAGCAGTGTCTAGGAAGGGCAAGGAGGCACCACCAGCAGCTACAGGGAAGGGCAAGGAGGAACCACCAGCAGCGTCTAGGAAGGGCAGGGAGGCACCACCAGCTGCTACAGGGAAGGCAAGGGGCAATCCCCGGCTGCTGACAGGAAGGGCAAGGGGCCTGCACCAGCAGGCAGGAAGGACAGGAGGCCTGGTGCTGGGACGCATTCGGAGCCCCCACCACCAACCATGGTGGTTCAGCCATCCAAGGCTGCAAGGGAAGGGCTGGAGCCTCTCCCCACCACTGCCAGCTCAACCAGCAGCACCACTGCCAGCAGCAGCAGCCCCAGTGGGCAGCCGTCCGAGGCTGCAGGGGATGGGCTGGAGCCTCCCCCACCACTGCCAGCTCAACCAGCAGCACCACTGCCAGCAGCAGCAGCCCCAGTGGGCAGCGGTCCGAGGCTGCAGGGGATGGGCTGGAGCCTCCCCCCACCACTGCGAGCCCCGACACCAGCACCGCCACTGCCACCACTGAGCAGCCGTCACCGCCGGCGGACAGTGTGTAGTCCTGCCTCCATGGGCTATTGTGCGGCCTGGCCCCTGCAAATCCTGTGGGTCTGACATCCAGGTGAGAGACTGTGACCTTGCACTCCCCAAGATCTGCATCACAGGGCACAATGCCCCCTCCAGAACCAGTGGAAGAAGCCATCTACTCACTCCACCCTTCCCAGGATGAAGCACACGGGGCACAATGCCCCCTCCAGAACCAGTGGAAGAAGCCATCCACTCACCCCTTCCTTCACAGGATGAAGCACACTGGGCACTATGCCCCCTCCAGAACCAGTGGAAGTAGCCACCCACTAGAGAGACTGTGGCCTTGCACTCCCCAGGACCAAGCAGTGGGCAAACCACCCACTTGAAATACTGTGGCCTTGCACTCCCCAGGACAAGTCAGTGGGCAAACCACCCACTTGAGAGACTGTGGCCTTGAACTCCCCAGGACATCGCACGGGGCATGTAGCCCCCTCCAGGACCAGTGGTGTTGTACCATCTTCCGGCTGAGGTGCCCCCCAACTCCCTGTCCCCCTGAGGTGCCTGTGTATTTTCGACCTGATGCCCCTGCAGTGTTCTCTCTGTGTTGTTGCAGGAGTGAGGTGGGGCCTTGGCCTATGTGTTGTGGCCCTGTGGCCCACGGACATTGAGAACTGGGCAGTGTCCCAACATTTGTAAATATATATATGCGTTTGTATTTTGATGCACTTATTCATAGTATTTTATCATATTACACTCACTTTCTTCAAATCATTTTGCCCTTGCATTATTCCTGAGGGGTACGGGGTGAATATGTAATATTTGTGCAGCTGTATGTGTGTATGGTGTTGGGGGTGGGGGTGTTGTGTGTGTCTCTTTTTCCTCCCCCCTCCCTTGTGTGCTAGGCGGCAGTACTCACCGTGGTCGTCTTCGCCGGCGTTGATGTTCATAATGCAGCAGAAGGTAAAAGAGCATCGGAAATATTTGCAGCTCAGGCTCCATGGCATCGTGGTTGTTCCCTGAGTCTCCACAGGTGAGTCCTTTGACTTCTGTGCAGTGTTTCCACCAGGTTTTTGATGTTGTTGGTACCGCCCCGGAAAAGGTGGTGTAGGAAAGTACCATCTTGCCTGGCATGTTACCCCCATTTTTCACTGTATATATGTTGTTTTAGTTGTATGTGTCACTGGGACCCTGGTAACCCAGGGCCCCAGTGCTCATAAGTGTGCCTGAATGTGTTACCTGTGTAGTGACTAACTGTCTCACTGAGGCTCTGCTAATCAGAACCTCAGTGGTTATGCTCTCTCATTTCTTTCTAAATTGTCACTAACAGGCTAGTGACCACTTTTACCAATTTACATTGGCTTACTGGAACACCCTTATAATTCCCTAGTATATGGTACTGAGGTACCCAGGGTATTGGGGTTCCAGGAGATCCCTATGGGCTGCAGCATTTCTTTTGCCACCCATAGGGAGCTCTGACAATTCTTACACAGGCCTGCCACTGCAGCCTGAGTGAAATAACGTCCACGTTATTTCACAGCCATTTTACACTGCACTTAAGTAACTTATAAGTCACCTATATGTCTAACCTTTACCTGGTAAAGGTTAGGTGCAAAGTTACTTAGTGTGAGGGCACCCTGGCACTAGCCAAGGTGCCCCCACATTGTTCAGAGCCAATTCACTGAACTTTGTGAGTGCGGGGACACCATTACACGCGTGCACTACATATAGGTCACTACCTATATGTAGCTTCACCATGGTAACTCCGAATATGGCCATGTAACATGTCTATGATCATGGAATTGCCCCCTCTATGCCATCCTGGCATTGTTGGTACAATTCCATGATCCCAGTGGTCTGTAGCACAGACCCTGGTACTGCCAAACTGCCCTTCCTGGGGTTTCTCTGCAGCTGCTGCTGCTGCCAACCCCTCAGACAGGCAGCTGCCCTCCTGGGGTCCAGCCAGGCCTGGCCCAGGATGGCAGAACAAAGAACTTCCTCTGAGAGAGGGTGTGACACCCTCTCCCTTTGGAAAATGGTGTGAAGGCAGGGGAGGAGTAGCCTCCCCCAGCCTCTGGAAATGCTTTGTTGGGCACAGATGTGCCCAATTCTGCATAAGCCAGTCTACACCGGTTCAGGGACCCCTTAGCCCCTGCTCTGGCGCGAAAACTGGACAAAGGAAAGGGGAGTGACCACTCCCCTGACCTGCACCTCCCCTGGGAGGTGTCCAGAGCTCCTCCAGTGTGCTCCAGACCTCTGCCATCTTGGAAACAGAGGTGCTGCTGGCACACTGGACTGCTCTGAGTGGCCAGTGCCACCAGGTGACGTCAGAGACTCCTTGTGATAGGCTCCTTCAGGTGTTAGTAGCCTTTCCTCTCTCCTAGGTAGCCAAACCCTCTTTTCTGGCTATTTAGGGTCTCTGTCTCTGGGGAAACTTCAGATAACGAATGCATGAGCTCAGCCGAGTTCCTCTGCATCTCCCTCTTCACCTTCTGATAAGGAATCGACCGCTGACCGCGCTGGAAGCCTGCAAACCTGCAACATAGTAGCAAAGACGACTACTGCAACTCTGTAACGCTGATCCTGCCGCCTTCTCGACTGTTTTCCTGCTTGTGCATGCTGTGGGGGTAGTCTGCCTCCTCTCTGCACCAGAAGCTCCGAAGAAATCTCCCGTGGGTCGACGGAATCTTCCCCCTGCAACCGCAGGCACCAAAAAGCTGCATCTCCGGTCCCTTGGGTCTCCTCTCAGCACGACGAGCGAGGTCCCTCGAATCCAGCAACACCGTCCAAGTGACCCCCACAGTCCAGTGACTCTTCAGCCCAAGTTTGGTGGAGGTAAGTCCGTGCCTCACCTCGCTGGTCTGCATTGCTGGGAACCGCGACTTTGCAAGCTACTCCGGCCCCTGTGCACTTCCGGCGGAAATCCTTCGTGCACAGCCAAGCCTGGGTCCACGGCACTCTAACCTGCATTGCACGACTTTCTAAGTTGGTCTCCGGCGACGTGGGACTCCTTTGTGCAACTTCGGCGAGCACCGTTTCACGCATCCTCGTAGTGCCTGTTTCTGGCACTTCTCCGGGTGCTACCTGCTTCAGTGAGGGCTCTTTGTCTTGCTCGACGTCCCCTCTCTCTGCAGGTCCAATTTGCGACCTTCTGGTCCCTCCTGGGCCCCAGCAGCGTCCAAAAACGCCAAACGCACGATTTGCGTGTAGCAAGGCTTGTTGGCGTCCATCCGGCGGGAAAACACTTCTGCACGACTCTCCAAGGCGTGGGGGATCCATCCTCCAAAGGGGAAGTCTCTAGCCCTTGTCGTTCCTGCAGTATTCACAGTTCTTCAGCCTAGTAAGAGCTTCTTTGCACCAACCGCTGGCATTTCTTGGGCATCTGCCCATCTCCGAGCTGCTTGTGACTTTTGGACTTGGTCCCCTTGTTCCACAGGTACCTTCAGACAGGAATCCATCGTTGTTGCATTGCTGATTTGTGTTTTCCTTGCATTCTCCCTCTAACACGACTATTTTGTCCTTAGGGGAACTTTAGTGCACTTTGCACTCACTTTTCAGGGTCTTGGGGAGGGTTATTTTTCTAACTCTCACTATTTTCTAATAGTCCCAGCGACCCTCTACAAGGTCACATAGGTTTGGGGTCCATTCGTGGTTCGCATTCAACTTCTGGAGTATATGGTTTGTGTTGCCCCTATCCCTATGTTTCCCCATTGCATCCTATTGTAACTATACATTGTTTGCACTGTTTTCTAAGACTATACTGCATATTTTTGCTATTGTGTATATATATCTTGTGTATATTTCCTATCCTCTCACTGAGGGAACACTCTAAGATACTTTGGCATATTGTCATAAAAATAAAGTACCTTTATTTTTAGTATAACTGTGTATTGTGTTTTCTTATGATATTGTGCATATGACACTAAGTGGTACTGTAGTAGCTTCACACGTCTCCTAGTTCAGCCTAAGCTGCTCTGCTAAGCTACCATTATCTATCAGCCTAAGCTGCTAGACACCCTATACACTAATAAGGGATAACTGGGCCTGGTGCAAGGTGCAAGTACCCCTTGGTACCCACTACAAGCCAGTCCAGCCTCCTACATTGGTTGTGCAGCGGTGGGATAAGTGCTTTGAGACTACTTACCACTCTTGTCATTGTACTTTTCATAAGAGAAAAATATACAAAACAAGGTCAGTGTATATACACATAGCCAAAGAGTTTTGCATTTCCTCTTTTCACTCTTTTCTAAGTGCTGAAAAGTACTTCTAAACTTTCAAAAAGTTCTTAAAAGTTTAAAAAGTTTTTTCTGTCTTTCCAAAAAGTTCTGAAAACTTTTTTCTCTTTGGCTATCACTTTAACTCTCTCTAAAAATGTCTGGCACAGGCCAAAAAGTTGAACTGTCCAAACTTGCATATGATCACCTTAGCTGGAAAGGAGCAAGGAGTCTCTGCATAAAGAGAGGTTTGAGTGTAGGGAAGAATCCTTCCTTAGAACTGTTAATTAATATGCTTAGAGTACAGGATAAGGCCATAAGTGCCCAATCTGTAGAAAAAGTAGCTAATGGTTCTCAATCTGATCCAGGGACTCCCCCAGGAAAAGGTTCAGGAAAGAAACTTCTCAGCCTGCCCATTACTAGACAGTCTAGCATAGTTGGTACAGAGGTTGAATCACATCATACTGATGATGTGCTCTCACATTATGCTGGTAGCCAAGCTGTTAGGGTGCCCTTGGTAAGGGACAGGTCTCCTTCTGTTCATTCCCATCATACCTCTGTATCTAGAAATGTCCCTCCCACCCACCCTGATGACAGATTGTTAGAAAGGGAGCTCAATAGATTGAGAGTGGAACAAACCAGACTGAAGCTCAAGAAGCAACAGCTGGATTTGGATAGACAGTCTTTAGAAATAGAGAGGGAAAGACAGAAAATGGGTTTAGATACCCATGGTGGCAGCAGCAGTATTCCCCATAGTCATCCTGCAAAAGAGCATGATTCCAGGAATCTGCATAAGATAGTTCCCCCTTACAAGGAGGGGGATGACATTAACAAGTGGTTTGCTGCACTTGAGAGGGCCTGTGCTGTACAGGATGTCCCTCAAAAGCAGTGGGCTGCTATCCTATGGCTATCATTTACTGGAAAAGGTAGGGATAGGCTCCTTACTGTAAAAGAAAATGATGCTAACAATTTCCAAGTTCTTAAGAATGCACTCCTGGATGGTTATGGCTTAACCACTGAACAGTACAGGATAAAGTTCAGAGATACCAAAAAGGAGTCTTCACAAGACTGGGTTGATTTCATTGACCAGGCAGTGAAGGCCTTGGAGGGGTGGTTACATGGCAGTAAAGTTACTGATTATGACAGCCTGTATAACTTGATCCTGAGAGAGCATATTCTTAATAATTGTGTGTCTGATTTGTTGCACCAGTACTTGGTGGACTCTGATCTGACCTCTCCCCAAGAATTGGGAAAGAAGGCAGACAAATGGGTCAGAACAAGAGTGAACAGAAAAGTTCATACAGGGGGTGACAAAGATGGCAACAAAAAGAAGGATGGTAAGTCTTCTGACAAGGGTGGGGACAAATCTAAAAATGAGTCTTCATCAGGCCCACAAAAACACTCTGGTGGGGGTGGTGGGTCCAAATCCTCCTTTAATCAGAACAAGGAAAAGAAACCATGGTGCTATTTATGTAAGATAAAAGGCCATTGGACAACAGATCCCAGTTGTCCAAAGAAAGGCACCACAGCTCCTACCACTACAACCCCTACTGCTACACCTAGTGTCCCTACTAATAGCAGTGGTGGTGGGAGCAAACCTACTAATAGCCAATCCAAGGGAGTAGCTGGGCTCACTTTTGGTAATTTAGTAGGGGTTGGTCTGATTAGGGAGACCACAGAGGCTACTTTAGTCTCTGAAGGGGCTATTGACTTAGCCACTTTGGTTGCTTGCCCCCATAACTTGGAGAAGTACAAGCAACTAACCCTAATAAATGGTGTTGAGGTCCAGGCCTACAGGGACACAGGTGCCAGTGTCACAATGGTGATTGAGAAACTGGTGCACCCTGAACAACACATACTTGGACACCAGTACCAAGTAACCGATGCTCACAACATAACACAAAGCCACCCCATGGCTGTTGTAAATCTCAACTGGGGGGGGGTAACTGGTCCAAAGAAAGTTGTGGTAGCTTCAGATTTACCTGTAGACTGTCTATTAGGGAATGATTTGGAGACATCAGCTTGGTCAGATGTGGAGTTGGAGGCCCATGCAGCAATGCTGGGCATCCCAGGGCATATTTTTGCTTTGACAAGGGCTCAGGCCAAAAAGCAAAAAGGACAGGGAAGCTTGGATCCTGGAACAATGGACCAAGTGCTCCCTAAAGCTAGGGCTAGTAGAAGCAAACCACTTCCTACTATCCCTCCCTCTACAGTGGATTCAACTTCTGAGGAAGAAGAATTCCCTCCCTGTGCAGAACCTACACCAGAGGAGCTGGAAGCAGACACTGCTGAGCTTTTGGGTGAAGGGGGGCCTGCCAGGGAGGAGCTGAGTGTGGCACAGCAAACCTGTCCCACATTAGAGGGTCTCAGACAGCAAGCTGTCAAACAGGCTAATGGGGATGTCAGTGACTCACACAGAGTTTACTGGGAGGACAACCTCTTGTACACTGAGCATAGGGATCCTAAACCTGGAGCTGCCAGGAGATTAGTGATTCCTCAGGAGTACAGAAAGTTCCTCCTAACACTGGCACATGACATTCCCTTAGCTGGGCACCTGGGTCAAATGAAAACTTGGGACAGATTGGTACCACTGTTTCATTGGCCTAGGATGTCTGAGGACACAAAAGAATTTTGTAAGTCCTGTGAAACCTGTCAAGCCAGTGGCAAGACAGGTGGCACTCCAAAGGCACCCCTTATCCCACTGCCTGTGGTTGGGGTTCCCTTTGAAAGGGTAGGGGTTGACATAGTTGGCCCCCTTGACCCTCCTACTGCTTCAGGCAATAGGTTTATCTTGGTGGTAGTGGACCATGCCACAAGATATCCTGAAGCTATTCCTTTAAGGACCACTACAGCTCCTGCAGTGGCAAAGGCCCTCCTGGGAATATTTTCCAGGGTGGGCTTCCCAAAGGAAGTAGTATCAGACAGAGGAAGCAATTTCATGTCTGCATACTTAAAGGCCATGTGGAAGGAGTGTGGTGTAACTTACAAGTTCACAACACCCTATCATCCACAAACAAATGGACTGGTGGAGAGATTTAATAAAACTCTCAAAGGCATGATTATGGGACTCCCTGAAAAACTCCGCAGGAGATGGGATATCCTTCTACCATGCCTCCTTTTTGCCTACAGGGAGGTACCCCAGAAAGGAGTGGGCTTCAGCCCCTTTGAACTTCTTTTTGGACACCCTGTTAGGGGTCCACTCACACTTGTAAAGGAGGGTTGGGAACAACCTTTAAAAGCTCCTAAGCAGGATATTGTGGATTATGTACTTGGCCTCAGATCAAGGATGGCTGAGTACATGAAAAAGGCCAGTAAAAACCTTCAGGCCAGCCAAGAGCTCCAGAAGCAATGGCATGATCAGAAGGCTGTTTTGGTTCAGTACCAACCAGGGCAGAAAGTGTGGGTCTTGGAGCCTGTGGCCCCAAGAGCACTCCAAGATAAATGGAGTGGTCCACACACAATTGTTGAAAAGAAGGGTGAAGTCACCTACTTGGTTGACTTAGGCACTGCCAGGAGTCCCCTTAGGGTGCTCCATGTCAACCGCCTGAAACCCTACTATGACAGGGCTGATCTCACCCTGCTCATGGCAACAGATGAGGGACAGGAAGAAGACAGTGATCCTCTACCTGATCTCTTCTCTTCCACAGAACAAGATGCTCTTGTGGAAGGTGTAGTTTTGGCTGATTGTCTTACTGCTGAGCAGAAAGATAATTGCATAAATCTCCTAGGACAATTTTCAGAACTCTTCTCCATTGTGCCAGGCACCACTTCTTGGTGTGAGCACACTATAGATACTGGAGACAGTTTACCTGTCAAAAGTAAGATCTATAGGCAGCCTGACCATGTCAGGGACTGCATAAAGCAAGAAGTTCAGAAGATGTTGGAACTAGGAGTGGTTGAGCACTCTGACAGTCCATGGGCTTCTCCTGTGGTACTGGTACCAAAACCCAATTCTAAAGATGGAAAGAAGGAAATGAGGTTTTGTGTAGACTATAGAGGTCTCAACTTGGTAACCAAAACTGATGCTCACCCTATACCCAGGGCAGATGAGCTAATAGATACACTGGCATCTGCCAAGTATCTAAGCACTTTTGATTTGACTGCAGGGTATTGGCAGATCAAAATGTCAGAAGATGCTAAACCTAAGACTGCATTTTCTACCATTGGAGGACATTACCAGTTTACTGTAATGCCTTTTGGTTTGAAAAATGCACCTGCCACTTTTCAGAGGTTGGTGAACACAGTCCTGCAAGGGCTGGAAGCTTTCAGTGCAGCATATTTGGATGATATAGCTGTCTTTAGCTCCAGCTGGGATGATCACCTGGTCCACCTTTGGAAAGTTTTGGAGGCCCTGCAAAAGGCAGGCCTCACTATCAAGGCTTCAAAGTGCCAGATAGGGCAGGGTAAGGTGGTTTATCTGGGACACCTTGTTGGTGGGGAACAGATTGCACCACTTCAGGGGAAAATCCAAACTATTATTGATTGGGTTCCCCCTACCACTCAGACTCAGGTGAGAGCCTTCCTAGGCCTCACTGGGTATTACAGGAGGTTCATTAAGAACTATGGCTCCATTGCAGCCCCTCTTAATGACCTCACATCCAAGAAAATGCCTAAAAAGGTATTATGGACAGCAAACTGTCAGAAAGCTTTTGAGGAGCTGAAGCAGGCCATGTGCTCTGCACCTGTCCTGAAAAGCCCTTGTTACTCTAAAAAATTCTATGTCCAAACTGATGCATCTGAATTAGGAGTAGGGGCAGTCCTATCACAACTTAATTCTGAGGGCCAGGATCAACCTGTTGCTTTTATTAGTAGAAGGTTGACCCCTAGAGAAAAGCGTTGGTCTGCCATTGAGAGGGAGGCCTTTGCTGTGGTCTGGGCTCTGAAGAAGTTGAGGCCATACCTGTTTGGCACTCACTTCATTGTTCAGACAGACCACAAACCTCTACTTTGGCTAAAACAAATGAAAGGTGAAAATCCTAAATTGTTGAGGTGGTCCATATCCCTACAGGGAATGGACTATACAGTGGAACATAGACCTGGGAGTAGCCACTCCAATGCAGATGGACTCTCCAGATATTTCCACTTAGACAATGAAGACTCATCAGGTAATGGCTAGTCTTATTGTCCTTCGTTTGGGGGGGGGTTGTGTAGGAAAGTACCATCTTGCCTGGCATGTTACCCCCATTTTTCACTGTATATATGTTGTTTTAGTTGTATGTGTCACTGGGACCCTGGTAACCCAGGGCCCCAGTGCTCATAAGTGTGCCTGAATGTGTTACCTGTGTAGTGACTAACTGTCTCACTGAGGCTCTGCTAATCAGAACCTCAGTGGTTATGCTCTCTCATTTCTTTCTAAATTGTCACTAACAGGCTAGTGACCACTTTTACCAATTTACATTGGCTTACTGGAACACCCTTATAATTCCCTAGTATATGGTACTGAGGTACCCAGGGTATTGGGGTTCCAGGAGATCCCTATGGGCTGCAGCATTTCTTTTGCCACCCATAGGGAGCTCTGACAATTCTTACACAGGCCTGCCACTGCAGCCTGAGTGAAATAACGTCCACGTTATTTCACAGCCATTTTACACTGCACTTAAGTAACTTATAAGTCACCTATATGTCTAACCTTTACCTGGTAAAGGTTAGGTGCAAAGTTACTTAGTGTGAGGGCACCCTGGCACTAGCCAAGGTGCCCCCACATTGTTCAGAGCCAATTCACTGAACTTTGTGAGTGCGGGGACACCATTACACGCGTGCACTACATATAGGTCACTACCTATATGTAGCTTCACCATGGTAACTCCGAATATGGCCATGTAACATGTCTATGATCATGGAATTGCCCCCTCTATGCCATCCTGGCATTGTTGGTACAATTCCATGATCCCAGTGGTCTGTAGCACAGACCCTGGTACTGCCAAACTGCCCTTCCTGGGGTTTCTCTGCAGCTGCTGCCAACCCCTCAGACAGGCAGCTGCCCTCCTGGGGTCCAGCCAGGCCTGGCCCAGGATGGCAGAACAAAGAACTTCCTCTGAGAGAGGGTGTGACACCCTCTCCCTTTGGAAAATGGTGTGAAGGCAGGGGAGGAGTAGCCTCCCCCAGCCTCTGGAAATGCTTTGTTGGGCACAGATGTGCCCAATTCTGCATAAGCCAGTCTACACCGGTTCAGGGACCCCTTAGCCCCTGCTCTGGCGCGAAAACTGGACAAAGGAAAGGGGAGTGACCACTCCCCTGACCTGCACCTCCCCTGGGAGGTGTCCAGAGCTCCTCCAGTGTGCTCCAGACCTCTGCCATCTTGGAAACAGAGGTGCTGCTGGCACACTGGACTGCTCTGAGTGGCCAGTGCCACCAGGTGACGTCAGAGACTCCTTGTGATAGGCTCCTTCAGGTGTTAGTAGCCTTTCCTCTCTCCTAGGTAGCCAAACCCTCTTTTCTGGCTATTTAGGGTCTCTGTCTCTGGGGAAACTTCAGATAACGAATGCATGAGCTCAGCCGAGTTCCTCTGCATCTCCCTCTTCACCTTCTGATAAGGAATCGACCGCTGACCGCGCTGGAAGCCTGCAAACCTGCAACATAGTAGCAAAGACGACTACTGCAACTCTGTAACGCTGATCCTGCCGCCTTCCCGACTGTTTTCCTGCTTGTGCATGCTGTGGGGGTAGTCTGCCTCCTCTCTGCACCAGAAGCTCCGAAGAAATCTCCCGTGGGTCGACGGAATCTTCCCCCTGCAACCGCAGGCACCAAAAAGCTGCATCTCCGGTCCCTTGGGTCTCCTCTCAGCACGACGAGCGAGGTCCCTCGAATCCAGCAACACCGTCCAAGTGACCCCCACAGTCCAGTGACTCTTCAGCCCAAGTTTGGTGGAGGTAAGTCCGTGCCTCACCTCGCTGGGCTGCATTGCTGGGAACCACGACTTTGCAAGCTACTCCGGCCCCTGTGCACTTCCGGCGGAAATCCTTCGTGCACAGCCAAGCCTGGGTCCACGGCACTCTAACCTGCATTGCACGACTTTCTAAGTTGGTCTCCGGCGACGTGGGACTCCTTTGTGCAACTTCGGCGAGCACCGTTTCACGCATCCTCGTAGTGCCTGTTTCTGGCACTTCTCCGGGTGCTACCTGCTTCAGTGAGGGCTCTTTGTCTTGCTCGACGTCCCCTCTCTCTGCAGGTCCAATTTGCGACCTTCTGGTCCCTCCTGGGCCCCAGCAGCGTCCAAAAACGCCAAACGCACGATTTGCGTGTAGCAAGGCTTGTTGGCGTCCATCCGGCGGGAAAACACTTCTGCACGACTCTCCAAGGCGTGGGGGATCCATCCTCCAAAGGGGAAGTCTCTAGCCCTTGTCGTTCCTGCAGTATTCACAGTTCTTCAGCCTAGTAAGAGCTTCTTTGCACCAACCGCTGGCATTTCTTGGGCATCTGCCCATCTCCGAGCTGCTTGTGACTTTTGGACTTGGTCCCCTTGTTCCACAGGTACCTTCAGACAGGAATCCATCGTTGTTGCATTGCTGATTTGTGTTTTCCTTGCATTCTCCCTCTAACACGACTATTTTGTCCTTAGGGGAACTTTAGTGCACTTTGCACTCACTTTTCAGGGTCTTGGGGAGGGTTATTTTTCTAACTCTCACTATTTTCTAATAGTCCCAGCGACCCTCTACAAGGTCACATAGGTTTGGGGTCCATTCGTGGTTCGCATTCCACTTCTGGAGTATATGGTTTGTGTTGCCCCTATCCCTATGTTTCCCCATTGCATCCTATTGTAACTATACATTGTTTGCACTGTTTTCTAAGACTATACTGCATATTTTTGCTATTGTGTATATATATCTTGTGTATATTTCCTATCCTCTCACTGAGGGAACACTCTAAGATACTTTGGCATATTGTCATAAAAATAAAGTACCTTTATTTTTAGTATAACTGTGTATTGTGTTTTCTTATGATATTGTGCATATGACACTAAGTGGTACTGTAGTAGCTTCACACGTCTCCTAGTTCAGCCTAAGCTGCTCTGCTAAGCTACCATTATCTATCAGCCTAAGCTGCTAGACACCCTATACACTAATAAGGGATAACTGGGCCTGGTGCAAGGTGCAAGTACCCCTTGGTACCCACTACAAGCCAGTCCAGCCTCCTACAGGTGGCGGATAGGCCGGTCATAATAGTGTGAGCGGTACATTGTCCTCTGCCTGGCAGGTGGCGGTTACCGCTGTGGTGCTTGTTGATTCCGCTGTGGCGGTCGGTGTGTTAAAGTGGCTGTCTGTCTGAGCGGTTTCCGCTGTGGTCATGATTTCATTTTGGTTTCTGCCGGCCTGTTGGCGGTATTACCGCTGCTTTATCACCGACCGACCAGGGTTGTAATGAGGGCCTTAGTATCCATTTTAATGTAAAATGTGCTGTCTGTAAATGACAGTTCACTACTACACCATGCTTTGTGATATATTTCAAAAAGTGTGATCCAAAATGCACCACCGGACACATGCTACACCCTTACCATTCTCCTGCTGAATGGGTATGACTAACTTGCTACATTTGTTCTTTGTGAGACACTTGGATTTTTCACAATCCCTATGACTTCTGTGATTAACATTGATCTCAGTACTCCCACTCTGAAAATTGTTCCAGCACTACTGATCCAGTGTGTGCTTAACCTTACTCGTCAGTAGTCTACATGGTGTCACGAATCAGGTTGGGTTAGGGTGTATTGATTCATTGAGATCATTGTTACACTAGTGCAGAGGTTCCCAATCTGTGCGCCGTGGCACCCTGGTGCGCCTCCAAAACTACCCAGGGTCGCCACGACGTAAAGCCTCAATGTTCCCAGTGCAATTTCTTTCGTTTTTCAAGCTGGCTTTCAAACATGTTTTGCTAAGATGAAACTCCCTCTAGTACCACTAGATGGCAGTGCGACATGCAAAACAGCACAGGAATTGCTCCTATCTGTCAGAACAGTTAACACAAACTATGACCAATGCAGAAATAAAAACAGAGGCACGTGTTAGACTTAGGTATGTATGGTGTCACTTTTAAGGAAATTGTGGTATTGTTTTAATAATATATTTTATTTAATCCTGAAGGGCACTGTTTTTAGTCTTGTTAATGTTAGTTGGGGGGAAGACTTTTTAACATCTCTTGTAGTGTATGAATAAGTTCTTAACTATGATAGTATGGAACATGTTTAATGCATAAATGTGTTTTTACTTTTGATATGGTGTTATGTGGACCTCCATCGGAGTTTTGTACCATAATAAGAACTGAATTGACACGAACTGTGACACACGACTATAGTGAGAAGGAATCAGAGACTGAAGACAAATACTGAGGTCTGAGACAGGAGAGTGCAATGACTCCATCAGACGCTAGAAGAGACTGAAGCAGAGTTAAGATAATGGTGGCTGCTGGAACATTTAGTAAAGTACTTTAGTAAAGTACTTGAAAGTGAAATATAGTAGAGCTGATTAGTGGAGCTACATTCTTATATATCCAAAGTGGCTCCTTGACAACTAGAATGACTTGAAGAAGAGCTCCGTGTGCTGGAGGCAATTTTTAAGGAACAAAACATAGTTTTAAAGAAAATCATTATGCGGACCACAGTGCTGAAGAGCACTGTTTCTGTCTTAACCAATGAACGTTTTTTTTTTAATTAAATAACTGTTATATTTTTTTTATTTTGCTACATCTATGATTATAATACCTTAATAGTTCATACCAAGTATTTTTGAGGGAACAAAATGGAAGAACTCCAGAGGCCGGGCTTACAAGCCCCCTACCCTCCCCCACTCGCCAAAACAAAAATAACAAAGTGGGGTGCCGCAGCCAACTGCCAATAGGTCAAGGGAGCCATGGGTCGAAAAAGTTTGGGGACCACTGCACTAGTGACTTGTTTTTAACCCTACCTCTTGGCTGGTTGGACTGGCCAATGATGAGGCATAGCACTATCAGGTGGGTGAGGCCTTTCCATCCCTAAAAGAATATCCTTCGGTGAGGGTGGATTTGTGCAAAAGAGTCCCTTCTATTAAACCCTCCTCTTGTTTTCCTGAGGCCGTATTATAATTACGGCACACTTTCCTTGTTTATGCCATGGTGCACCTTTCAAAAGGTGTGCCGGGTGCAAACAGGGATAGTGCACTGTATTAGAAAGAATGAGCTGCCCCTAGGGCAGCCTCAAACTCACACTGCCCTCGGGACAGCGCATTCAAGTGAAATAATATACAGCTGTTTAAAAGCTGCTCCATGTTTACAGTGCAGACAGCAACCTGCCTGCACTTTTAAGTGGGGGGAGAGATTCCCTCGCAGGCAGGTGCAGTTAGTGGCTCCGCCTGCCTGCAAGGGGCTGGCTCTGGGGTCCATTGTACCCCTTTTCTCCCCTCCACAGGGCTGCCTTTGGGAGGCGCACTGAAAGTGCACTTTCAGTGCGCCTCCTAAAGGCATATTTGCCTTTGTGCCCATGTCCACAGTATGGCTAGGCACAGAGGTAAATTGATTCCCACATTTGCCTGGGGCCACACCCCCATGCAAATGAGGGCACGCCCTCTTATGATAGCACTGGAGCAACATGTGCGTCAGCGCTATCGACATTACAGAGGGGACGCACAAGTGTCTGCAGCCCCTTCTATAATACTATTGTGCACCAGGGGGGCACAAAGTGGGCGCACATGCTGGCACAATGTATAATACAAGCCCCTGATGCTCTGGTGAAGAGACCTTTGACTCCCCTGTAGAGTTCCAGGAACCCATCCCAGACTTGGAAGCCCCAGCAGCTGACACATGCAGGACACTAGTAATATGGGTAATCTTCAATGGAAGCTCAATTCCTCAGGTATTGGGTAGTGCATGGCAAAAGGGAAAGAACCCGAGAGAGTAAACAAAAGAAACGTGCAGGGGAAATGCCAAACATGGCACAAACGTTGGGTGACGTGAAGCCCCACAATGACAGAAGTCGCGATCAACCTCTGCTGTGCTAACTCTACATAAATTCACCTGGAAGCGTCAATCCAGCTCATTTCGTTCTCTATTGGCTTTCCATCTTCCATTCCCATGCTAGGTTTCTTATTATTCTCTTTGTCTCGATTACCTGACTGACACATGGCTACTGACAGAATCGGTGGTTCTTTTTCCCAGCTGGTGTGCCCTGCGCCAAATGCCTCACTTCAAGGACAATCAGTAAATCCTTTGAGAAAGTGCTGACGTTTGGCAGGGGTCAAAGGGAGTAAAGCTGGATACCACCACATCTTGCTTGTAGAGAAAACAGGTCATTAGGGTAACAGTACTACACTTGGAATGCCACTTCACTAGCTGTCCAAGATACAAACCATGATGTGATGGAGTTTGTAGAAGGCAGCATAACTTACACTTTTGAAACAGATGTTGGGACTTCCGAAAATAAGCTATCATTGTCTTGAAAGCTTTCCCTGGTGTTTTTTAGTTTACCCGTTTTTCCGTAGGGATGATTTTCTTGTATGTTTCTAGCAGGTACCCTCTTCTTCGGGTTCTAAATTTGAAAGTGTCATTTTGAAGAAAGCCCTTTTTCACAATTGAATTTGACCTCAGCGGCAAACAACGTTGACAACATGTATCCAGGTGTTTCGGTGGCATGGCACTAATGGCTTTTAACCAATAATTTTCAGAATCTCTAAAGTAGAAATATTGTAAATTTTAACAGAAGACTGGAAAGGCACTTAAATTGCCATGCTTTGTTTCTCTGCCGTGGTTGCTTGTGGATGGGGGTGAGGCTGAGGCGGGGTAGCATAATTCTCCAGAAGACCCTGGAAGCTTCGAGGTAAAAAATGTATTTTGTGCATTTATGCATGCATGCATGTCTGTAGCAGCCGAAAAACGACCTGAAGGGCTATAAAATTTCAGCATATTCACAGAAGATAAATGTAAATGCAGTGAATCTCATATGAACCCATTTACCATAGTGAGTAGTTTCCTTGATAATCTGGCATGGGTCCAGCCCTCCTGGACCCACATTGGACATTACTGGTCTACATATTTATTAAAGGTTCTTATATAGGGCAGCGTGTGTTATATGTTCAGCACCCATTATTAAAGACACAAAGTACTGCGTTGTTGCTCCTATACTCCACCCTCCCAACCTGAACCACGACCCTAAAAGTTGGCTCCCCCGTGGGACTTTGTACTTTGACCTGTTTTATCAGAGTTTTACAACTGTTTGCGACATATCACGCCTCTGGTTTTCATTGTGTGTACGTGCATTGTTTGTCATCTTGGTTTTATGGTATATGCACAGTGTGTTTATCTATGACAAGACGTTTCAAATGTATACCTTAGTGTATTCACTGCGGAGAGAGGTATGTCAACTAGTTTAAGGGACAAGTGTCTTTGTGGTTACATAAATTCCTAAGTCCACAAGGTTGGTCAAAGCTTTGTACTCCACCCACTCTTAGGCTACAAAAAAACATGTTCTCCTCAGATTCGAGGAAAATAAATTCTTAACCTCGTCACGGAATCTCACCAGTCCCGCCAGCACTGCAGTGCTCGCCGGGATATGTAGTTCAAAGACTGTTCACTCAATTATAAGCAGTAGTTAAGGACTAATGAGTAATCCGGGCCGACGTGTGAGTGCTCTGATGTCCTTTCAAAGGTATTGTTCCAAGGTACGACCAGCTTTAACAACCTTTCAGAGGCAATGGCCTGACACATGGCCGAGCTTGCCCTTCAGAGGCAAAGCTGTCACTAGCCTAATTTTCTTTAACCTCCTCATGAGGTGGTCTAAGATTCACAATAATCAAATAAGCGACTTTTCCCCCACCTACTAACGTTTCAGTTGGAAGGCAAAACAGTGTGTCAACTTGCGTCGAGTCGGTACGCAAATTTTAGTTTTGAGAATGGCCAAGGGTGCAAGGTAGGGTTTGTGTTGTGTGCATTACTAACCATAACTGACAAACGTCTGTGTGTTTGATCCAGGCCCACCACTCAGATTTTACGTATGTTTCTGACCACGCACAGCTGGGGTTGTTCGGATGATCAGGCCTGTGGTCGGGATCTATGCCCCACCCACTGCAGACGGGCGCCCCCTGCCCTGCGCACTACCTGCCACAGCTACCCAGCACCTATTGTGTACAGCACCATGTGCAGAGGGTGTTGGATGCAGGAAGGGCCAGGGGCCACACCCTGCAACCAACCCACTGCGGGCAGCCGTCATTCACCACACACAGATTTCAGCATGTGCCTTGGGGGTTGGTCGTAGGGCCTGGCCTCAGAGCATGTCCTATGACCAACAAGCCATATGTGGGCAAATCCCCACCTTGCATTTAATCCGCAGAAAACTGCCATCGCCACTCTCCATGGCTACATCCTGGATTTCTGTAGGGCTTGGCCTGCAGCCAGCCCCTGCATCTCACCTGCTGTGGGCTGCCAATCCCCGAAGTCTTTGTGCTTCTTTTCATTAAATGGGAAAAAAGAACTTTGCAATCGTTTCCGTCTATTTATTTTTTCATTTTCATTGGAAGGTTTGGCATATATGAAAAAATATATGCCAAGCCTTTCAATTATAACGAGTCAGCTGGACAGTGCCGGAGAAGAAGTTTGGTTTTAGGCAGGAAAATGACAGCTTTCTAAAAGTGTAATTTCCAAACTACTAAAATAAAATCAAACTTGACCATTAAGTTGGATTTTAAATTACTATTGAATGAGTCCTTGAACTATTTTCTAGCTACTCCCAATCTGAATTTACCATTTATTAAAGGTAATAATATAAACCAATGTTAACCTATTGGAGAGTCAGCCTTGCAACAGTGAAACATGACTTTGGTGGGGGTCACTGCCAGGGCATGTAAAACCTTAAATGTAATTGTTCTACTTTTTAAATACAATGCATCCTGCCCCATGGCATTTTAATACCTTTCTTAAGGGTGACTTATAAGTATGAAAAAGGAAGATTTAGGCATGGTAAATGGTTTATTTTGCCATGTCAAATTAGCAGTTTAAAACTGCACACCCAGGCTGCAGTGGCAGACCCGGAGACATGTTTTATATTGCTACTTTGGTGGGTGGCACATTGAGTGCTGCAACCTACTAGTAGCCTTGGATTCGTACGTGCTGCACATGCCTAAATCATTCCAGGATACTCAAAATGTTCAGCAGGACTCTGTTTTATTCCTAAGTGCTACACCCGCCACAGCCTTTCCAGCGACTCTCCCGCAACTCACAGGTCTGTCCATGCACGTGAGCCGCACTTATGAGTCCAATAGAGTACTGTTGAATATTTCTCTGGATTACAGAGTTGATGGTTCTAAAGGCAAGAGGTTTACATTCTGGTAAACAATCATGGAACTAAGGTATTCCTAATAATAAACAGATTCCTTTTGTGATTCATTCTTGGGATGTTCTCTGAGCCATTAAGTGGCAACAGGAATACAGTTGCTTATACTCCTCTGGAAAGGGAAATAGGCTGAAACGTGTCACCCAGTGTTTTATTAGAGGAGCCAATAAAATTTGATTTAATCCTCAATTTTAGCATGGATATAGGTCTGAAGGAACGCAAATTTCTAGTGCGCGCACAACGTGCAACTCGCCACCCATCAAATTTTTAAGCTCCCCACTGCAATGCTCAAGAAAGAAATTACCCAATTTATGGTTCTCCAACACCATATCCTTTTATTGGCGTAATCACTTTAAAACTTTGTTCTGTGGTAAAGACAGTAAAAAAACCATAGGCATATAGCAGATGGAAGAAGGACGAAGGATACCTTGGACAAAATGACATCGTTCACATTTTCTAAAGCACTTCAGAAGCACATTGAGGTGAGATCACGTGAGAGCTTCTGTGGGCTTTGTGCAAGAAGGCCCTAACTTAATACAAGTTCCAAAGGTCTCACCCTGGGGCATCCTTGAACAATTACAAAGAAGGCATTTGGTAGGCAAACTTTGGTACCAACTTCTCTACATCCCCTCCATCCGAAAGGGGTACCAAGGAAACTCATATCCAGGGCGCCCAATAGCGTACCAGCCCTGCTGGGGTATGTGAAAACAGGCACAGCCCCCAAAAGCTCCAAACCAGACAACGCGGGGTAGGGCGGGAGGATCCAGAATCACCAGCAGGTCAGTTCCCCCTCCCACCAGCCTGGCGCCCACACAAAAACAACACCCTGGCAAGGGGTCAGTCCAGTCCCAGGATACAGTTCCTGGGTATACCCTTCTATTTTGCTGCTAGGGACACCACGAGACACCAGGGGAGGATGGCTGGCAAATGAGCAACTGAAGCTACAGCAACAGATGTAATGAAGGTTGAAAATGAGGGCCGTTCAAAGGATGAGCTAGGTTTAAATGGCCCTTCGAAATCTTAAGCTCCTCCTGACACCACACCACCAGGTGACACTCCCATGACTCTACTTCCTGTAGCTATAGAAGGCACAACTCCTTCCCATGGTGCAACTAATGGCTCTCCGCCTCAAATTTCAGGGGGTGCCTGACCATAGTACGCTCACAGTGTGGAACTTGCCGCCCACCCAACTTTTAAGCTCCCCGCTGCAGTGCTCATGAAAGACCTGCTGGGGTACCTGAGCACAGGCGCAACCCCCAAAAGTTCCAAACCAGACAATGCGGAGTAGGGCAGACGGGTCCAGAACCACCAGAATGCCAGTTTCCCCTCTGACCAGCCCGGTGTTCAGTCCAGACCCAGAATCCGATTTCTGGGTATCCCCCATTATTTTGCTGCCAGGGACACCGCCATGGGACGAGGAGATTACTGGCGAACTCGCTCTACCCCCCACCGACACTGGCAAGGATCTGTAATGGTCCCTAAGATGGTTTGAATACAAAACTCCTAACCCCTGATAGACAAGTAAACCCCATTGCTGTGAAATAACTACCCCCTAGTTAACTGGAGTGAATTGTTCCGTACTGTGCCTATCGAGAACCCCGCCAGGATTCTATGCACAGAATGGTTAAGCTTCTTCACTGACTTATTCTTAGCCCTGACGGGATTCCTAACCCCCCCTACCCCCCACCCAGGACACCTTGGACCACAAGATTGCTGCCGATGGTAAACATTTCCTTACTTAGGAAGTGTTGAGAACCATGCTCTCCTAACCCCCTGCCTCCCCAGAGGGACTATAGCATTGCCCCCTGCATCGATGATAAGAATATCCTGGGTGGGCAAGCCACTCTCCTCAAGAGCCCTCTGAAGTTGTTTGAAACAGTTCTCAATTCTAAACCCACCAATACTCACCCAGTGATGCTTGAATCCTGCATCCAGTTGGGCCCTCTGAAGTCTGGAGCCGCAAAAGTGGTAGGCTGCTCTGCACATAAAATTGACCACACCAGCAGTCATGCAATGGCCCTCACTAACCGGCTGTGAAAAGAGACAAAGAAAGGTTATATTTGGAGCTAATGGGTAGTTGTCACGCAACTGCTGCTGCCTAGGCCATGTGAGGCCGAACTCAAAGCTCAAAGCATGCAGACTGCCATCTACACACTTCTTTAATGGCCTCAGGATAGGCCCAAATCTGCCCCGATGGTGGCTGCACCAATGCGAAAAGAATGAGCACTGAACTGTGATGTCTCTACACCCAGCAGGGCCAAAGAGCATTTGCATAAACGAGTAAACTGAAAGCGTGTGAGTGGGGTCCTGTTAACATGCACCAGAAGCTTGGTACATCCACCTGTGAGATGAACTTGCAGGATTTCCGGAATCAAGGCCACAGGGTAATACGATGTGCCTGGAGCTGCTTAGAGGTGCACCCAGGTACCCTTCTCTAGTGGGACTGTCTTTGAGCTTCTGACCTTCATATGTAGGGATTCCCCAGACATGATTACATCAGAGGCCTGACTTGTCTTGGATGCGGCTACCAACTCAGAAATCCTAAAGGCACCAAAGGAAGCGAGCAAGCAAGCAATACTAAACAATCTCACTTCGAAATGGTACGAGCAGACTTGATGCAAAACTCCAACAATATGTGACAGCCTGGCTACATTGATAGGCCTCCATGTGTCCACTGCAGCTGGAACCAGGCACTCCCAACCCTTGATGGCCCTCCATACCCTGAAGTACTTGGTTGGATCCCTAATGCCCCTCATCCCTGCGAAGAAGGCAATTGCTGACATCTGCCTCCGAACCAAGGATAGCAACTTACCACTAGCTCTCCAACTAGTCAGAAAATGCAACACACCCTTTGGGGTAAACCACTCAGACATATCCGGCGAGCTAAAGGATGAATCATACATACGCCAAGCAGACTCATACATATCATTTGGCCTGCGAGCCAGGGATTCTGTAATTAAGTCTGAGGCAATGGGGCACCAAGCCTCCACAATTCCTTTGGGAAGTCCGACATCATCTCATCTGCCTGTGGCCACAACGCTCTTAATTCTGTCAAGTTACAAGGGATAAATCATCAGTTACTGCATTATCTACTCCAGGGACATGCTTGGCAGACAAATACAAGTTATGCGCTAGGCAGCTGCGGATAAGGGTCTTAAGCAACTGCAACACAAAAGGGCATCTAGCGCTCTGGTTGTTAATTGCCATAACTGCCAACATGCTTCCGGAAAGGTAACGTTGCATGTGAGCCCAGAGGATGCCCAATCTTCTGACCAATGCTGCATGCATCACTTTGAGCCAAACACTGCCCGAACCCTACGTTGCCCTCAGTGTCTGTGTGGAGGGCCAACTCCGCTTTGGACTTCACTGGCTGGTGCCATAAGACCATACCATTAAAATTTGCCAGGAAGTCCCCCAATACGTGCAGATCCTTTCTGACCTCAGGTGAGAGCCTGGTGTGGGGGTGTTTATCCTGGAGAAAAGAACCTCCCCATGGGATCACCCTTAGGGCAAATTTCAGTTGACCCACCAGAATCTGCAATTAATGTAGCATGACCCTCCTTGCTGCCAGACAAGATTTGATGGAAGTCTTGAATGCAGACACCTTGTCCTGAGGTAGCCTACACACCCCTGCAACAGAATCTATCTCAATGCTCAGGAAGGAGATGCAAGTCGGGGGCATTCCATCGTATACCCCGCTAACTGTACCCACAGCACTTGTGCCCGCTTGCGGAAGCCCTGCAGGGCCTTCCCACAGGATTGGGAGCTCCGGGGTCCCATGAACAAAACATTATCCAAGTAACCACATCATTGGAGGTCACTAAGTCCCTGACTGCCCATTCCAATAACCTACTGAAGATCCCAAATAAAGAACATGGAATGGAGCACCCCATGGGCACTGCCCTTCAAAGGTAAAACCCAGCAGGTGGCTGTCCTCTGGTTGTACTGGCAGGAAACAGAAGGCTGCTTGTTTGTTGGATTTGGCCATCAAAGCCCCTGCAGCTTGGAGATCACTTCATCAAAGGGGGTGCACTGCACTGTGCACAAACCTTGGTCCAGACTATCATTAACAGATGACCCTGTTGGAGAGGATAAATTGTGGATCGAGGAGAATTTGCCCAACTTTTTCTTTGGGTACCAGACCAAGTAGGGAGCAGATCAGCATTGGGAATGGAGGGGAATCGAAAGGGCCCACAGCTCTCCCCACCCGCACTGCGTTTAGAATCTTCTCTCTAGCAATCCCTGGTTGCCGCAACACTGACAATTGATTTTTGGGGGGACTGGGGTTGGGACAGAGCTGGAGGGAATGCAAAACTTTCCTTAAAACCATAAGACAGCAGAAGAGTGTCATGCTTGTTTTTATATTTGCTGAGGATGTGAGCAAGCACAGGCAGACAAATGGACAAGGGGAGGTTAGTAGAAGACTAAGGGGGGGGGGTTAATGATTTTTGGAGGCAGGCTGCTCTTTTGGTTTAGAATGCGTCTTAAAACACTTAGGCCCTCATTATGACATTGGCAGTAAATGCCGCTTGCCGCCACTGTGACGGCCGCCAACATACCACCGCAGCAGCGAATATCTGTTCGCCATATTATGACACACACACACCAAACTGACAGAATACTGCCACATACACAAATCCAGCAGCCCAAAGGTCAGTGGTAAAGTGTCGGTACGAACACCCATACCGTGACGCCAACAAAACAACGCCAATCACATTATGACCCACAAATCACCACGGCGGACATTCAATGGCGGTAAACCATTGGCGGTACATACTGGCGCGCTCAGAATGGCCACCCAAATACAAAACAACACAACATTGGCCTAAACGAAAATCACACACCTGACACTCATACACACAGCACACCCACACACCAACAGCACTATAAAACACACACCCACGTTACACACAACCCTTTACGAATACCAATAAGCACCACAAGACTAACACGAAGACCACTGAGACAACAACACACTAACACCACAAGCACCCATCCATCCGTCATGCACCGCACATCCCACACCCCACCACATCACTTAACACCATCTGCACAAGACACACCACACAACACCCATGTCCCTACTAAGGCACCCCTGTTTCATTGATGAGGAGTTGCGGGTCATGGTTGAAGAAATAGTCAGGGTAGAGCCACAGCTGTCTGGAGCATAGGTACAGCAAATATCCATTGCCAGGAAGATGGAGCTATGGTGGAGAATCGTGGACAGGGTGAACGCCATGTGACAGTATCCAAGAACAAGGGACGACATCAGGAAGAGTTGGAACGACCTACGGGGGAAGGTACGTTCCGTGGCAGCAAGGCACCAGCTTGCCATCCAGAGGACTGGCGGTGGACCCCCACAGCTCACAGCATGGGAAGAGCAAGTATTGGCAGTACTGCATCTCCAGGGACTCACTGGAGTTGCCGGAGGACTGGACACTGGTGACTCAATATTTACTACCCATCCCTCCACATACCTGCATGCCAGCTCACCCCCTCACCCTCACTCCCATCACTCCACTTCATCTCACACTGCACCTACATATCTGACTAACCCCAATGCCAAGCCCTGCATGCCATACCAGTGCATGGACAGCCCTCCTAGCCCTGCATGGACACACATCACCAAAGCATGCACAGCATGGAGAATTAACAAGGACACAATCCATCACCATACACAAACAAAGGTGGCAGGGCAACAGCAACAATAGAGGGGAAGCAAGGGATGTACAATATGTCTCAGGCACGAAGTGTAATACTTCACTTACATCCCCACAGGTGCCCCAGCCAATCTCAGCGGCGAGGAGGTGCAACGACTAACCAGTACCCCAACAGAAGACGCCCCCAGTGATGACAGTAACTCTGGACTTTAGGATCCGGATGAACTACCTGGCCCATCAGGGACCACTGGTCAGTCGCCCACCTCAGCCCACTCACAGTCCACCACAGAGCCTCCCTCATCAGTATCCAACACCACAGCACCCACCCAACATCCCCACACCTTTGTCCCCAGGACACGTCAATCAGAAGTATGCCCACCTATACAGGGACCCCAGTCCACACCTCACCCCAAAGACAATCAGGGACAATCAGTGGGCACACCGTTCAGGGGACAGAGGCACTGGGGAACAGGGACACTGGGAGGACCGCTGTGCACCAGGGGGAGGACAAGCCCAGGGAACCGACCCTCCAGGAGGCACACACTAATGTCCTGGGGGCTTACCAACAATCCAAGGACAAGGTGAGCCAGAGCCTTACCAACATGCAGGAGAACATGCGGCTGCAGGAGGTACACCATCAGGAGATTAGGAAGGATTTGCAGGTCCTCAACACCACCATGGTCTCCATAGCAGGGGTGCTGGCAGATATGGCCAACATTATGAGGAAATGAACAGCATACCACTGTGCCCCTACCACTAGCCAGTCTACTGACCAGCCCACCACTTCCGCTGCAGCTAATGGGCAGGAGGCCCTGTCACAGGACCCACAGGCTACTACCACCCCTCTTCCTGCAGAAGGTGAACCACCCCGCAAACGTTCCCTGCGATACAGACAGAAGCCAGGGATACCTGCCAAAACCAAGATCACTGCCAGGAAATGAGACCCTCCTGAAAGTCCCCCTTGTGTCCCACCTTGTCACTTTGTCCACTTTGAACTACCTTTGCTCCCCTTCCTATGTCTCCTTGGACACTGGACCTGTGCTACAAACAGACTGTAACAATACCCTGGACTTTCCTCAACCATCACCCCTTTCCATTGCACTTTCCCGTAAATTATTTGCACTACAATAAATACCATTGAACACAACCTAAGTGAAAGTTTTTTATGTGATGAAAATGTGCCTATCTGGAAACAGTCACATCATGTGCAAATGATCTGAACACTGTGATAGCATACATTTTATGACCTGTGTTTGTCTGTAGTCATCACATCAGTACACTGTTGTCATATCACCAACATCTGCAAAATGAGAAGCCATAGGTGACAGTAAGTAGAGATGCAAAGGAAGTGAATGCCATCCTGCCACAGCCACAAAGAAAACACCAATAATCAGTGGAATGGTCAGTTCCACTGTCTCACCTGTGTGTCATTGGAAGTATTGACGTATAACTGATAATCTATTGTCCACATCCTCATCCTCTGCCTCCTCATCCTCACTGTCCTCAGGGTCCACTGCTGCCACTAGGGTATTTCTAGTCTCCTCCTCCTGCAGATAAGGCACATGTCGTCTGAGGGCCAGGTTGTGCAACATGCAACATGCCACTACTATCTAGCAGACCTTCTCAGGTGAGTAGCACAGCGATCCACCTGTCAGATGGAGGCATCTGAACCTGACTTCAGGAGGCTAAAGGTCCTCTCAATAATTCTCCTCGTTCGCCCATGTGCATCATTATAACGATTCTCAGCCCTTGCCCTGGCATTCCTCAGAGGGGTCAGGAGCCACAATAGGTTTGTGTAGCCAGAGTCACCTGCAAGCATTGAGGGATAAACATTAGCCGTACACAATGGTATGGGGTCAACACCAGAAGACATACACTGACATACATTGGGTGGGGAGTCAGACTCACCAATTAGCCACACCCTGTGCCTCTGCAGGTGTGCAATCACATTTGGGATGCTGCTATTCCTCGGGACGAAGGCATCATGCACCGACCCAGGATACTTGGCAGTGAAGTGGGAGATGTACTGGTCAGCGAGGCACACCGTTTGCACATTGAGTGAGTGGAACCTCTTCCTATTCCTGAACATTTGTTCATGCTGGCGGGGGGTCAAACGCAACATGTGTACCGTCAATCACTCCAATAATGTTGGGTATATGTCCCATTGCATAGAATTCTTTCTTCACAGTGGCCAAATCTTCCACCTGGAGGAAAGCAATGTATCTGCACATGTGTTTCACCAGGGCAGAAAAAACCCTTGCCAGCACGATTGAGAACATTGGCTGTGGCATTCCTGCTGCTAAGCCCACTGTCACTTGGAAAGAACTGGTTGCCAGGAAATGGAGCACTGATAGAACCTGCACTAGAGGGGGGATCCCAGTGGGATGACAGATAGCTGATATCAGATCAGGCTCCAATTGAGCACACAGCTCTGTGATTG
Source organism: Pleurodeles waltl (assembly GCF_031143425.1). Classification (NCBI taxonomy): domain Eukaryota; kingdom Metazoa; phylum Chordata; class Amphibia; order Caudata; family Salamandridae; genus Pleurodeles; species Pleurodeles waltl. The sequence continues at coordinate 414,108,751 of NC_090448.1, read as the reverse complement.
TGCCCTGTCCAGCCTATAGGTGAGTATTATGTGTCTGTCTTCCAGTGTAGCCAAGTCCACAAGAGGTCTGTACACAGGGTCTTGTCTCCTCCTCTGATTCCTCTGCAGTGGTAGGTATCTAAGGGACACAAGAGTGAGTAGGCTGTCACAATTTGAACATTGGAGCCACCACCTCAGTGTGCATAGAGCAGTAACATAATGGGACATTGGGAATGGCAATGTATGTGCAAATTATAGAAATGACGCAGTTCTCGATTATCTGAATATTGTTCACCACCATAAAATGGCGACTGCCTGTCCTGTATGTAGGGACAGGTGGAAGTGAGGTAACTCCTCTGGCATTGTGCATCATGCCAGAAGGCAGTCTTACACCGCCGTGCTATTCCTCATTGGATAACATGGGGCTCTATGGAGTACAGTGGCCAATGAGGATCACCAGCGGTGACGGTGTTCACCGCAGCATATGTGACTGCTATTTTCTGCCTATAACCTCACTTGATTTCTGACTTTCCACAGGACAACACCTACACTGTGTGTGCTGCTGTGACCTGTGTCTGGATCCTGCCATGGCCTGTGTGACTGGGGAAAGGGCCCCTGCCTTCACTTCGGAGGTGTTGGAGCGGTTGGTGGATGGGGTCCTCCAGACCAATAGGTGAGTACACCTTGGGCACGAGGCATGTGACAAGGTTGCATGGAGATGTGTGTGCAAGCATCGTGTCATTTGGGGGCTCGTATGGCTGGTGGTAATATACATGGTGGGTGCTGGGTGATGTGTGTGCTAATGGGGATGGAAGGGGATTTGTGGACCATATGTGTGTCAGGCTGGATTGTATGTGTAATGGTGTCCTCCTGTCTGTGTTTCCTCTGCAGGTCAGCGCCCATCAGTAGAAGGGATTGTGGCGTGCCATCGCCAAGGACGTGCGGACCATGGTGGTGCATCCACTGTAGGAAGAGGTGGGAGGACCTGAGACGCTGGGCCCAGAAGACCGCGGAGGCCCAGCTGGGGATGGCCTCCCAATGAGTGCAGGGTCCCTGTAGGAACCTGACCCCCCTGATGGCACGCATACTGGCGGTGGCCTACCCAGAGATGGGGGACAGTGGAGGCACCTCCTAGTCGTGGAGGCAAGAAAGGAAAGGATCCCACTCTACCACCCAAGAGGGGGAAGGATCCCACTCCACCACCCAAGAGACGGAGGGATTCCACTCCACCTCCCAAGAGCTAGAAGGATCCCACTCCACCACCCAAGAGAGGGAAGGATCCCACTCCACCACCCAAGAGAGGTAAGGATCCCACTTCACCACCCAGGAAAGGGAAGGTTCCCACTCCACCAACTAAGAGAGGCAAGAGGCCCCCCTCCAACAGCAGTGGGCAAGGAGTCCTCACCTCCAGCAGAGGCTGGCAGGGTTTCCCCTCCACCAGCAGTGGGCAAGGAGCCCTCACCTCCAGTTGAGACACAACAGCTCTCACCTCCAGCTGGGACACAGCAGCCCTCACCTACAGCTGGGAAACAGCAGCCCTCACCTACAGCTAGGACACAGCAGCCCTCACCTCCAGTTGGGACACAACAGCCCTCACCTTCAGTTGGGACACAGCAGCCCTCACCTCCAGTTTGGAAGAACCAGCCCTCACCTCCAGCTGGGAAACAGCATCCCTCATCTCCAGCTGGGACACAGCAGCCCTCACCTCCAGTTGGGACACAACAGCCCTCACCTCCAGTTGGGACACAACATCCCTCACCTCCAGCTGGGACACAGCAGCCCTCACCTCCAGTTGGGGCACAACAGCCCTCACCTCCAGCTGGGACACAGCAGCCCTCACCTCCAGCAGCAGCAGAGGGCATGTAGGCCACCCTCCAGGGACTGTTATACAAGGAACTCGTTCCAGAACCAGTGGGCAAGTTCCCTAACTCAGGGACAGTGACCTTGCACTCCCCAGCAAATTGAAATGGACATGGAGCCCCCTCCAGGACCAGTGGGCAAGTTCCCCAACTCAGGGACTGTGACCTTGCACTCCCCAGCAAAACGAAATGGGCATAGTGCCCCTTCCAGAACCAGTAGGCAAGTTCTCCACTTCAGCTGAGGTGTCCCTCACCCTTTTCCCCCTGAGGTGCCTGGCCATTCCCTACATGATGCCCCTGCACAGTGTAGTGCGGATTACATCAGGGAACAAGTTGGGCCTTGGACTGTGCCCTGTGGCCATGTGGGCCTTTTGGACTGGCTATTGACTTTTTCGGAACAGTGACTCATGTATTTCTTGTCATATGGACAACATGGTGGCTGTTTGCATCAAATTACACTAGCAGTTATGAAAAAATGTAGTCCTTGCATTATTATGATGTGGGTCCTGTGAGATTGGTTTGACTCTGCAGCTAGTTGTGTGTATGGTGTGTGTGTGAATGGTGTGTGTTGTGCGTGTGTGTGTTACTCTCCTTTTCCTCCCTCCCTCCCTTGTGTGCTAGGCGGCTGTACTCACCGTCGTCGTCTTCGTCGGCGTTGGTGTTCCAGGTGGAGCATGGCGTAGAAGAGCATCAGTAAGCCTTGAAGTTCTGGTTCCATGGTGGCATTGATCTTCTCTGTGGGTGAGTCTTTTGTCTTCTGTGTTCGGTTTCCGCCAGGGTTTTGATGGTGTTGGTAGCACCCCGGAAATCGTGGCGGTTTGCTATGTCTTAATATAGTGGGCGGTACTTTGTCTTCCGCCTGGCTGTTGATGGCTACCGCTGTGGTCAGTGGTGTTAACACCCTGGTGGTTGCTGTGGTACATTGGCTGTCTATGGGAGTTATCACCACCATGGTCATAATTTGGCAGTAATTACCGCCAGCCTGTTGGCGGTATTACCACCACTATGACAGTCACCGTCAATGTCATAATGACCACCTAACTCTGTTGGTGACCTTGGGTCCTGCAAAAAGGAGCAAAGGTGCTTGAACTTGCAAGCCACACCCATGTGACTTTTTTTTGTTGTATTGCCAGCAGACACATTTTTTGTCCCCTGATCTTTTGTCAGACCGAAAGGACTGCAGGAATTTCACCAAAGTATGGGCCATGTTGAACTCTGAATGCCAAATGTTAATTTCCCTCTGATCTCATGCAATTTCTGGCCTGAACACTTTCATTTGCCTAAATTTGATTATTGGAGCCAGGCAGAACGATGAAATTCTGAAGCTGCAAAATGTATTAAGAATATGTAGTTGAACAATTGGGGGGCCCCAGGCAGGGAACTTCTCAAGATCGTCTAGTAATGAAAAAACATGTTACCCAAATCTAACAAGACCATTCCACCCAAACCTTCTTTGGCTTATGCTCACCTTTTGTCCCTGCCCTGGTCTTACCTGGGACTACACCTGCATGAATTAAAGCTCTGTGCCAACATTGAACTTATCCTTTCAGCTGGGACTGCTCTCTTCCAACCCCATTCATACCAACGGAGCCACCAATAGAGCATGCCCACCCACTCCCTTGTGGCACACTGATTCCCGTGACTCCACGCCAAGAGGAAACGATGAGATCAGAGCCCCAGGTCACCCGGAGATTCACCTACTCCAAGCAGTCCGCCAAAGACCCTCGCATACTATGAAACACAAAGAAACAGAAAGAATCATGTCGCGGCCGCCCAGAGACTCACCTGCTCCAAGAGGCAGCCACAAGGAATGATGTAACCTGTAACCATGCATAAGCTGCCCGGAGACTCACCCACTCCAAACGGCGCACCTGAAACACCAGCAAAACATGCAACAAGAAATCATGCACCTGAGCGAGGCATGCTGCACAGTGGAGGCACCTACCAGCCATCAATAGAGCATCCACAACAACCATCAGGACAGGCATGCTCGAAAGTACTCATCCTGCTCGCATGCGTTCACAGTAGCTACATAGCGGAGACCCTCTACCCCGCACCCACAAGCACAGCACACCTACCTGAAGGCTTCAGCTGGAAAGGCATTCATGAATATAATACTGTTTTGAGTAAACACATACAAGAGTTCAAACTTAGATTTGTGGTGATTAGTAATTTGAGGTAAGCTCCATACATTGTGTGTTATGCAAACAAAGTAGCTTTGTTCTGCAGCAATATTGTCTTTTGTGATCGTTCCTCACGTCCTTCATTCTTATTTGTCATGACATTAGCCCAAGTATAGTGAAGGTTATTGGGCACCCATTCCTCATCCTTCTAATTGAACCAACAATTGCAAGCACTACAGCAGTACCAACGCAACACATGTGCTGTGCAGCAGCTTGTAGTGTTTTGTGGAAGTGGAGGTACTTTTTGCTTCACCAAAGACATGCGAATCAAGTGCCCCACCTTATGTGTTTTGCCTGAGTTGTATCCAGCTAGAGGCAAGTGTAAGAAGATAAAGGCTGTAGCCTGTACATGTAAACAAAGATATGCTATGTGGTAGAAATTGGGGTCTCTAGTTGGCAGAGGTATACACCCTTGTCCAGGAAGGACCACAATCCTAATCAGGGTAACTCAAACACAACTCAAATTATCCTGTGCTTGCCGTCTGGTAGCTTGACACAGAGCAGACAGGCTTACCTGGAAGGCAATGTGTAAAGTATTTGTGCAATAACTCATACAGTAACTCAGTGAAAACACCACAAAAATGCACCAAATAGGTTTAGAAAAATTGATAATATTTATCTGAATCAAATAAGCTCAAAACCACCAAAACTCAATATGCACAAGTTGAGATATCACTTGCTAAAGATTTAAAAGAGTCTCAATCCTTAAGAATCAGTTGTTGTACCTTTGTAACACACAGTACCTGGGATGCGTCAAAAATATGATGCACAGGGGCTGCAGAGGAGATGCATTGAAAAATAAGGTGCTGCATCAGATTTTCCTGTGTGGCACAGACAATGCGTAATTTCTTTCTATGCTGCAAGGTAATGTGTCGATTTCCATAAGCGCAGCCTTGGTTCCTCACTGCGATGCGGGGATATTTTGACACCCAGGGACGATGCGTTAAAAATCCTGGACATGCTGATAGAAAGGAGCAGGTGCTGTGTCGATCCAGTAGGCGATGCAGCAAAAGTTTAGCTGCGAGGCAGGCACTGCATTGATTTCCAGTTGTGAGTCTCACGCTGAGTCTTTCCGGTCAGTGGTGCAGCAATTTTCCAGCCACGATGCAGGTTTTGCATTGATTTCTCCAGGGGTTGTGTCGATTTTCCAAAGCAAAAGGATTTCCTGAAGGGGTGAAGCCTTTGTTGCCCCTGAGACTTCGGAAATAGGAGGCAAGCTCAATCCAAGCACTTGGAGAGCGCTTTTGGAGGAAGGCAGAGTCCTTTCAGCAGAGTTAGGAGCACCAGGCAGCAGGGCAACAAGCAGGAAAACAGTCCTTCAGCAAATCAGTCTAGATGAGTCCTTTGGGCAGCCAGCAGTCTCTCTGACAGAGACCAGGTGAAGGTCTGGAAGTGTCTGAATTGGTGGGGCCAGAGACCAAGTTTATATGTCCACAAATGCCTTTGAAGTGGGGGAAACTTCAAAGAGTGGTTTTGAAGTGAACAAGCTCCCCTTTCAGCCCAGTCCTGTCTGTCAGGATCCCTGTTGGGATTATCAGTCCTTTGTGTGAGTGCAGGCTACTGGCCTTTGAAATGTAAGAGAGAGCCCCTCCACCCTTCCTGGCCAGGGAGACCCATTCAGTATGCAGATGAATGTAGATGTGACCGAGTGTCCTTTGTTTGGCTGTCTGGGTGGAATGCACAAGGGGAGCTGTCAACCAGCACAGACCAGACGTGGACTGGAGACAGGCTGTGAGCCACAGATGGCAGTAAATGCAGAGAAAGGCCCACTTTCTAAAAGTGGCATTTTTAAAATAGTAATATTAAATCCAACTTCACCAGTAAACAGGATTTGCTATTACCATTCTGGCCATACTAAACATGAGAGGGCTACTCCTTCCAGTTCAGAATCTAACACTGAAAACTATATGAGGGCAGTTCTAATACTAGTCTATGAGAGGAGCAGGCCTCACAGTAGTGGAATATTTGTGAGTTTGTCACTACCAGGACATGTACTCCCTTTTAGCACCTTGCCCTATGGATTCCCTCAGGCCTAACTTAGGGGTGACTTATATGTAGAAAAAGAGGAGTTTAAGATTTGGCATGCAGTTTTAAATGCCAAGTTGAGGTGGCAGTGAAACTGCACACACAAGCCTTGCAATGGCGGCCTGAGACATGGGTAGGGGGCTATGTATGTGGGTGGCACAATCAGTGCTGCAGGCCTACTAGCAGCATTTAATTTACATGCCCTGGGCACCTCTGGTGCACTTTACCGGGGACATACAAGTAAATTAAATATGCCAATTGGGTAGGAACCAATGTTACCTTGTTTAGGGGAGAGAGCATATGCACTTTAGCACTGGTCAGCAGTCAAATGCAGGGAGACAGGTAAAATGTTGGGGGATGCTGTGCAGACAATGAAAAGCAGTGTGGGGCTGTGCCTGGGGGCCCCTGCACTGCCCATGCCAAGTGCATGAGCAGTGCAACTCCCCTTCCTGCCAGCCTTTCCATGGTGGTTCCTACCGCCGCCGGGACGACCGTGGCGGGAAACCGCCAGTCCTGGCGGTGCGACCGCGGCGCTTCTGCCGCAGTCGCAATTGGCAAAATTGTACCGCCAGCCTGTTGGCGGTACAATCGCCGAAACAGCCCTGGTGGTCTTTGACCGTAGGGTTGTAATGAGGTACTTGGTATCTAACTCATGCATCAGACGTCACATAAAATAGGATAATCTCTCTAGAATAAAAAAAAATCAGTTTCTTTTACATGCAGATGCGTTTCACCTTAATAGATCAGATTTGTTTTGAACAGTGGACAGCATCAACTCAGGTACTGAGAGCTGCACCAACATCTGATGAAAAAGAAAGGGTAGGCTCTGTAAAATAAATATTGGCCTAGGTTCACACAATTTGGTTAAGTGGGGAAGCTAGAATTGGGCCCAGGTTTTGTTGTTTCACCTTTTGGAATTCACCCACTAGAGCTCTACCTCTTTCTCACTATTTTAATACTAGAGGTGTATGGTTTGTTTTAAATTCTTGGTGCATAAAGCATGGGTGGCAGGCAGAAGCCACATTAAGCTTGACTTTTTTTGGCTCAAACATCCAAAAGTACCTCGAGCTGAGCCAGAGCCAGGCCTTTGGCTCGAGCATTAAGCGACTCTCCCATCGCTAGCTTAGGATAAATGTCTGGCTCTGCCCTTCACCGTGGGGTAATGGGTGGTTAAAAACAAGCATTGGCAAAGCCAATAGGTCTTCCCTATACAAGAGCTATTGGCTTTGCAATGTGTTTTTGTCATGTTGTACACAAGTGTGGCTGCTGTTTAGCATGGCCAAAAGTTAGTGGTGTGGAGTGTCATAGGTGGAGTTAGTGTGTACTGCTGTAAAGTGAATATGTTGGAGTAGAGTGTCGTAGAGTGGAGCAATTCGGAGTACAGTGTCATAGAAGTGAGTAGAGGTCAGTCAGTGACAGAGAGTGTCATAGCGTGCAGTGTCATAGAGTGGAGTGGTGTAGAGTGAAGTTTAGTGGGCTGAAATAAGGTGGAGTGGGTTGGAGTGGATTGAGGTAGTCTGGTAGATTAGATTGGAGTCAGTTGGGTGGAGTGGGTGAAGTGGGGTAGATTAGAGTGGGGTGAATTGGATTGGAGTAGATTGGATTTGAGTAGGGTGGGCTGGATGGACTGGACTGGAGTGGGTTGGGGTGGATTGGATTGAGGCAGAGTGGGGTAAATTGGAGTAGACTGGAGTGGAGTGAGGTGGATTTGAGTGGGGTAGATTGGAGAGAGTTGGGGTGGATTGGAGAAGTGTGGATTGGACTGAGGTGGACTGAATGGGTGGATTGGATTGGAGTGGGGTGGACTGAAATAGTGTTGTGTGGTGTGAATTGGAATGGGGTGGACTGGAATGGGGTGGATTGGATTGGAATAGGTGGACTGGAGTGGGGTGGGGTGTACTGGATTGGAGTAGGGTGAATAGGAGTGGGTGGATTGGAATATGGTGATTAGAGTGGGATGGAATGGAGTGGGGTGGAGTGTAATGAGGTGGGGTGGATTAGACTGGAGTGGGGTGAATTGGATTGAGTGAGATGGATTAGATGAGTGGGGTGGACTGGAGTGTGATGCACTGGAGTGGGGTGGAATGGAGTGCGGTGGATTGGATTTGCATGGGGTGGAGTGGATTGGAGTCGAGTGGATTGGAATGCAGTGGGGTGGATTGGGGTGGGGTGGATTGGAGTGGCATTGATTGGAGTGGGATGGATTTTTGGGGTGGTCTGGGGTGGGGTGGACTAGATTGGTGTGGAATGGATTGGATTTGAGTGGGGTGGATTGTGGTTTATTGGACTGGGGCAGAATGGAGTGTGGCACATGGTTTTGGATTGGAATTGGGCAAACTGGAATGGGGCAGATTGGAGTGGGGCAGATTGGAGTGGGGTAGATTGGAGTTGGGCAGATTATTTTGGATTGGAAAGGGGCGCAATATAGGACAAAATACTCTTAAGTACAGACAACAGGCATCTCAAGTTGTTTTCAATAGCTCGTAGAAGTGTCCACGTAACCCCAAATGTAGCATCCATATGAGACGGCTAAAAGACATTTGGCCAAATATAACATTGCTTTTGCTGGTTTGTTCCTCATTCTTGAAGCAAAGTCAACTACTAAGGGAAGAGACCTTACATCCAGATTTTTTTTATGTTAAAATTGGGGACCATGACCCACTTTGATTGAATTGCACTCTCTTGCAGGAAAGCAACAATATCCTACTAATGTCACATCCTTGAACCTGATACATTCTTGACTGTTGTTCTGGGACCTACAATCATGAAGTGCGATTTTCTCAAATTAATGGTGAGGTATAATGAGTTCTTTAAACTGACAAAGGATTCTAATAGATGTTAAAGTCCAGTATAGGTCTTTCTCTTAAGACCTCATCATCAGCGAAGAGAAGTGCAGGGATCTCTCCATTTCCCACTTGTGACACGTCCTGATCTTCTCCAAGTAACGTCTCCTCCAGTTTATTAATATACAAAGTTAATAAATTAACTTAATCTGAAAAGTATTGGTGCAGCAGCCGTTCGTGTTGCATTTTACTGAGGCAGTCATGTTCCTATGCATGTCACTTAAAAAGTGAACGCTATCTGAACTCACCCCCGAGGAGGGCATAATTGTCCACAATTTATCCCTATTAATCCTATTAAAAGCGGACTTAAGGGGGCGTGGCCAAGATGGCGGCGTGCTAGGACGTTCATGTCCGAGCTCCGCCGCTCTGGCCCTGTGAATAGTTGCCTGGCCTGCTTGGGGGTCGCTTTGAGGCCCGCCCGAAGATACGGATGCCTCTGTGGGCCGTGATTTTCCCCCTGAAGACTTTGGGGCGCGGCACGCGGCTTCTAGTTCTCGGGAGCCGGCGGGCTCGGAGGCGCGGCCTAGGTTGCGGTGCGGCGCGGGCGGTGGCCTGAGCCGGCAAGCGGATCTTCCCCCGGCGAGTTGCTTGATTTAGCGCCGGGGGGCTGAGGGCGAGGAGGCTCGTTTTTTTTGTGTTTTTTTTCTTCTCTTTTTTCAGCCGATTTTTAGCCCTGGTGCCGGCGGGGCGTTGTTGAAGGCCTGGGTCCCAGGATCTTGGAGCAGTGGGCGCGGGGGGCGCCCTTCCATGCTGGAGCTGGCTGGGGGCGGGAGACTGTTGCCCCCAGACTGGTGTGCCTCGCAGAAGACAGAGGAGAGGCCTGAGATCCCGGTTGCGGACGGGGGAGGCCATTGCATCGCCACGGGGTCGCTCCGCGCCCTCCAAGCCAGCAAGTAAGTGTGGGCCCAGGTTGAAACCACAAAATTGGAACGCCGCAGCAGAGGATAGCCGGGTGTTGGATCCGAACACTGGCTCTGATCCGGTGACGCTCCCATGATTGCCAGAGAGGGTGGGCCAGGCACAAGAAGGCAGAAGCTGTAAAGTTAACGTGCCGCAGGAGGTGATTACCTGGTGCGGGGCCCAGGCACAGAATTTGACGTGGCAATTCCGAACGCTCTGCTACCGGTGGAGTTGTTGAAGATACCCAGCGATTTGCGATTGGGCCTGTGAACTATGGCGACGTCTAAGTCTAAGCGAGAGCGGACAGTGAAGGAGATGCTGGCAGTTGCCCGTCTGACATTGGGTGGCATGGCCGAGGACTCACCGGCAACAAGACCTCCAGAAGGTCAACTGGACGCGGATTCAGATGGAGGTTCACCGGTCACGAAGGGCTTTTTGACCTCCCTGTTTGATTCGCTCCGTAGCGATATACAGGAGTTGCGACGGGACAGATCCCAGGAGATGAAGGAGCTGCAAGGAGAGGTGACCTCCTTGGGAGAGCGTGTTTCGCAATTGGAGGATGGTGAGATTCCTCGTGGGCGAAGAATTAGCGGGCCTGCAGCAGGAGGTTGTCCGTCTCCGAGAGCAGCAGGATCATCTCCATTTAGCAGTCCAGGATTTGGAAAATCGCTTGAGGAGACAAAACATCCGCATCAGGGGGGCCCCAGTGGGGGCGGAGAAGAAGGACATTGGGGACTATGTGAGGGGCCTATTTCGCTCTCTACTTGGCCCAGACGAGACCCAGGAGATAGTCCTGGATAGGGTGCATCGAGTCAGTCGTGCTGGTGGCCCCGGAGACCGCCCGCCGGACATTCTAGCTTGTCTTCATAACTTTGTCCTTAAAGAACGGATTTTGCAGCGAGCCCGCAACCTTCAGAAGATACTCTTTAAAGGACATGAACTTCAACTATTCCATGACCTCTCTGTGCGTACGTTGCAAAGGAGGAGAGAATTTAGACCGATCACGGAACACTTGCGGGTGCACAATGGGGGTCATTCTGACCTCGGCGGTAAAAGTCACTTACCGCCGGCCAGAAGTCCGCCATAACACCGCCGCGGCCGCGGTAAACCGCCACGGTCATTCTGACCCACAACTGCCAAACCGCCAAAAACCCGACCTACACTGAAGGCCGCCACATCAGCGGTCAGCGATAAACTGGAGATGACCAAACCTCCACCGTCACGCCAACAGAAATACGCCCATGCCATTCCGACCCACGAATCCACGCGGCGGTCTTTCAACCGCGGTATTCCATTGGCGGTACACACCGCCGCGCTCAAAATACACACACCTTTACAAGACCTAACCACATTGGACAATACGAAATACACACACCTGATACACATACAAACACCACTCCCACACACCCATTACAATATAAAACACACACCCACATCATCCTCAAACCCCCACAAATCGAAATTCAGAGACAAGGCGCAATACACAGAGAGAGAGCACAGGGAACGCAAACCACAACACACACAGAAACCCAACATCATCACCCACACCACATCTACGCACAAAACACCACACACCACCACACTCATCACCACAAACACCACCCTACACCTCATCCACACCACCCCATGGCACCCCAAAGACACCCCAGGTTCTCGGACCAAGAACTCAGGGTCATGGTGGAGGAAATAATTAGGGTAGAGCCCCAGCTCTTCGGCACACAGGTGCAGCACACCACAATAGCCAGGAAGGCGGAGCTATGGCAAAGGATCGTCGACAGGGTCAACGCTGTGGGACAGCATCCCAGAAATCGGGAAGACATCCAAAAGCGCTGGAACGACCTACGGGGGAAGGTGCGGACGATGGTGTCAAGACACAACATCGCTGTGCAGAAGACTGGCGGCGGCCCCCCCCCCCACTCCACCCGAATTCACAGCATGGGAGCAAGAGGTCTTGAACATCCTGCATCCTGAGGGCCTCGCTGGAGTAGGCGGAGGAATGGACTCTGGTAAGTCTATACTCAACTACTTCATCCCCCCCAACCACCAGCATGCCAACCCACACCCCCACCCTCACCCCCAACCCCCCAGCACACATCCTCCCTGCTAATGTCTCACCAGCACAACCCACCCAACCCAACACCAAGCCCTGAATGCCAACACAAACCATGGACACCCATCACCTAAGCATGACCACTGCACATACCCATCCCCCCCCACAAACCACCCTCACAACTCCTCCCACAAGGGAATGCCAGCACTGGGGGACAAGGGCACCCACAAATCGCACGCCATGGCACACACAGAAGCAATAACCATACTCTTTTACCCCTGCAGGGCCCGAACGCCAACACACCGGCCAGGAGGGTCCAGAATTGTCCATTCCACCCCCAGAACAGGCCCCCAGTGATGACAGCAGCTCTGTCGACCTAGAACCTGATGACCAGCCCGGACCATCGGGGACCTCTGGACAGTTGGTTACCCTCAGGCAGCCACAGGCCACAGCAGACCTACCCCCCTCTGGAAACACCAGCACAGCACCCACCCAGCGGGCCCATGCCTCTGTCTCCAGGACAGGTCAAGCAGCGATGTGTCTACCACTACAGGGCACCCAGGGTAACCCACCACCCCAACAACAACAGGGACCTGGGGGCAGTGGTAGTGGGCACTCCGTCCAGGGGACAGAGGCCCAGGAACAAAGGGGAACTGGGAGGGCTGCTGTGCGACAGAGGGAGGACAGGCCAAGGGAACCCACTGTCCAAGAGGCCCTCACCACCATCATGGGAGCGTACCACCACTCCCAAGAGACGATGGCGACGGACCTGGCCAGGTTCCAGGAGATCCAGGCCATGCAGGAGGAACAGTACATGGGGTTTAGAGAGGAACTGCGCAGCATCAGTTCCGCAATGGGTACAATGGTGTTGGCACTCAACCAGATTGTCACCACATTGTGGGACCATGTGGCCCCCCAAAGGGCCCCTGCCACTAGCATGGAGGAAGAACAGCCCACCACCTCCGCCGGCGCTAGTGTTCAGGATGCCCGACACAACAGCAACGGCCCACCCGGACCCCACCCCCTGCAGAACAAGAACCACCCCGCAAGAAAGGCCTGAGATCTAGGAAGAAGACAGAGTAGGATGTCAAGACCCCCGCCATGCACGGATCCCCCCGGATGTCATCCCACTGTCCCACTTGTTCACCCTGTCCAACCTTGAACTGCCCCTGCTCCACCTTCCACAGGCATATGGACAATGCACCTGTGCGAACGAGAGTCTGGACTCTGCCATGGACATGCCTCCACCATCACCCATCACCCTTTTTGAACTATACACCTATTTTTCAACTTCAATAAACACAATTATTGCACAAAAACCATCTGGAGTCTGCTATCTATTTATTTTAATCCAAATGTATTTGAGATAACCAACCAAAAATTTCTAATTACATTGTGATGACATCATACCAGTGTCACACAGCGGTAGTCCATGGGGAAATAAACCAGAGGGCACTCCGTGGGGACCAGATCACTGAAATAGGAAGTGAAATACACAACTAAGTTACCATACATTGGGGTGAAAGGTCAGACAGTAGAGAGCCAGTACAGTTACAGATATAATACAATACAGGAGTAGATTCTTACCTGTGTGTTACTGGAAATACTGCAGTATCACTCTGTCCCTGTTGTCTGTGTCGTCCTCTTCGTCTTCCTCCTCTTCACTCTCCGAAGCTCCACAGCGGCCACAACACCACCATCTGGACCATCCTCCTGCAGGAAAGGCACCTGGCGTCGCAAAGCCAGGTTGTGAAGCATGCAGCAGGCCACGATGATATGACACACCTTCTTTGGTGAGTACATTAGAGATCCACCAGTCATATGCAGGCACCTAAACCTGGCCTTCAGGAGGCCGAAGGTCCGCTCGATCACCCTCCTAGTACGCCCATGGGCCTCATTGTACCGTTCCTCTGCCCTGGGATTCCTCACTGGGGTCAATAGCCAAGGCAGGTTGGGGTAACCAGAGTCACCAATTAGCCACACACGGTGTCTCTGTAGCTGTTCCATCACATAAGGTATGCTGCTATTTCGCATGATGTACGCGTCATGCACTGACCCTGGGAACTTGGCATTTAAATGGGAGATGTACTGGTCAGCCAAACAGACCACCTGGACATTCATCGAATGATAACTTTTTCGGTTCCTGTACACCTGTTCATTGTCTTTTGGGGGGACCAAAGCCACATGGGTACCATCAATGGCACCAATGATATTGGGAATGTGTCCAAGGACATAGAAATCACCCTTCACTGTAGGCAAGTCACCCACCTCAGGGAATATGATGTAGCTCCGCATGTATTTCATCAGGGCAGACAACACTCTGGACAATACCTTTGAAAACATAGGCTGAGGCATCCCAGATGAAATGGCCACTGTAGTTTGAAATGATCCACTGGCCAAAAAATGCAGTACTGACAGCACCTGCACTAGAGGCGGAATCCCTGTGGGTTGGCGGATGGGTGACATCAGGTCTGGCTCCAGCTGGGCACACAGTTCCTGCATAGTGGCACGGTTAAGTCTGTAGGTGAGTATGACATGTCGTTCTTCCATTGTCGACAGGTCCACCTGCGGTCTGTACACGGGAATATTCCTCCGTCTCCTCGCAAGTCCCAGCGGACGGTGCCGAGGAAGGACAACATGGAGCACAGAGTCAATCAACCCACAGGTAAGTGCCCACAGCATGCACAGTACACGAATCTCTCTGGATTGAATGGCTAGTATGATTGTCGGTGCAAGGCCTAGCCATGTGTGATGCAGTAGGAATTAAGCCATGTGGGCCCTTGAAATGGCGGCTGCCTGACCTGTGAAGTGTGACAATGTGAAGTGAGTTAATTGCGCTGGCGTGGCACACCGTGGCGGTAGGCGGTCGCAGTCGCGGCGCAAAGCCGCATTGGACAACATTGAACCCTATGGGTTTCAGGAGCCAATGGCGATGAGCGCCGGCGGTCGCGGTACGCACCGCTGCGGTACGCACCGCTGCGGCCGTAACCGGCATTTTCTCTATGCTTAATCACACGAGACGTGAGCATCCACAGGAGAGGACCTATACTGCAAGTGCTGCTGTGACCTCGGTCTGGAAGTGACAATGGCTGCTGCGACTGGGGAAAGGGCCCCCGCCTTCAGTTCGGAAGAGTTGGAGAAGCTCGTGGACGGGGTCCTCCCCCAGTATGCGCTACTCTACGGTCCTCCAGACCAACAGGTGAGTACACGGGGGGCAATGCATAGTGGGCAATGCCTGTGATGAGTGGGGAGGATGTACGATGGAGGGGAGGGCAGCGAATGACGAATGCATGGCACGACAGATGAGAGCATGTGCCACATGGCAAGTTTGGGGAGGGGGGGCCACTCAATCGAGCATGCAGAAAAGTGATGATGTTTCTCTTCCCCCCCTGTACATGTCACATAGGTCAGCGCCCATCAGAAGATCGACATTTGGCGTGCCATCGCCAAGGACGTCCGGGCCCTGGGGGTCCACAACAGACAGGGCACCCACTGCCGCAAGAGGTGGGAGGACATCTGCCGCGGGAAGACCGCCGAGGCTCTGCTGGGGATGGCCTCCCGACCTAGGAGGGGTGCCAGTCGTACCTTGACCCCCCTGATGTCCCGGATCCTGTTGGTGGCCTACCCTGATTTAGATGGGCGCTTGAGGACATCACAGCAGACACAAGGGGGTGAGTACCAGCACATTCAGCTATTTTGCGCGCAGTGGAGGTGCCTGGGTGGGGGAGGAGGGCTGTGGGTATCCCTAGGCCAGGGCGATTTCTGTAGGCTAGGCCCCTCCGTGAGGTATCGACCTGGGCCCCCGCCCCCCACCTCTGTAGGGTGCCTAGTAACGCTATTCATGGACCTGTGTATTCTGTGTGGGCAGTTGTCGCCCATAGGCTTGTAGGGCATGTCCCAGTGAATGAGTAGTGTACCCCAAGTGCGCAGCGTAGTGCAGGGGGCTTCTGTGTCTGTCCTCTCCGCCAACGGTGTCCCCAATGCATGCACTCAACTTGTCTTTATGTTTTTCACCCCCCCCCATTTTCTTTGTTTTTCTGTGAATGTGTGCATTAGCATCATCAGGCGGAGGAGAAGTGGCATCGGCGCAAGAGGGAGCTGCATCTCACAGGGCCCCGGAGGGCCATGCAACGGACTCCGACATGACCAGTGAGACGGAGGGCGAGGGGGGCTCCACCACGGGGACCCGTGCAGACGTCAGTGACACCGACACGTCCTCGGATGGGAGCTCCCTTGCGGTGGCGGCAACATCCGTGCCCACAGATACTACAGGTACAGCCGCCACCCAGCGCACCAGCTCCGCCCTCCCAGCAGCCCCTCGGCCTTCAGCCCGTGCCCGCACGGCCAGGAAGCCGGCCATCTCCTTCGCCCCAGGCACCTCAGGCCCTTCCCCAGTCACCCCTGCTGCCCTCAGTGAGGAGGTCATTGACCTCCTGAGGACCATCATTGTTGGGCAGTCTACCCTTTTGAATGCCATCCAGGGTGTGGAGAGGGAGGTGCATCAAAGCAATGCTTACCTGGAGGGCCTTCATTCGGGTCAGGCTGCCCAGCAACGATCGTTCAACGCTCTGGCCTCAGCACTGACGGCAGCGATTGTCCCTGTCTCCAGCCTCCCTCTTCTAACTCCCTCCACCCAGTCCCACTCCCCTGTTCCTCTGCCTATCCCATCCACACCTACATACCAGCCTGCACACACCTCAACACCCAAGGGAAGCTCATCCAGACATAAGCACCACAGAACACACAAGCATTCACCCAAGCAACATACAGATGCAGACATGCCAACAGCCACTACCTCCTCTGTGTCCCCCACCTCCTCGTCTCCCTCCTCCCTCCCTGTGACGTCTCCACTCACACCTGCAGGCACACCACCATCAGCCATTACACCCATCACCAGCACACCCTCCAGACCAGTCCGCACACGTGCAGTCACCACCCCCACTGCCATGTACACGTCCCCTGTGTCCTCTCCCAGTGTGTCTGTCACCCCCGCTTCCAAACCACACAAACGCAGGCAGGCACCCAACCAACAGCCATCCACCTCACGTCAGCCTCCAGCCCAAGCACCTGCACCCAAAGACACCAGACTTGACTCTCCTACAACCACATCCTCTCCCTCCACTCCCATACCCACTCCAGCTACCTTTCCCATGGCTCCGAAAAAAATATTCCTCTCTAAACTGGACCTCTTTTCCTCACCTGACCCACCCCCTCCATCCCGTAAGAGTTCCACAAACACCTCAGCCACCACCAGCCCAGCAACTCCCAAGAACGTCGTGCCTGGTTTTTGGAGTCCGCCCTTTCCTTGGGCTGGGACATCGTCCAGCAGCAAAGGCACAGCCAGCCCCCCCCTGGGAAGAGGAGCAAAAAACTGAAGGGCAGGCGCGACAGGCTGATACGCCTGCCCCCAAGGAGGGAAGCCTTGCACTGTCACCTGCCACATCGGGTAAGGGAGCCAAGGGCCACGGAGAGTCTGCCAAGGAGGGCAAGGGCAGCAAAGCGCAAAAGGCAGGGAGCAGCCGACCTGGCCATGCGGGCCCCACCAGCCCCATTCCGGGGGTATCGGAGGAGACCCAGGGACCCAGTACTCCATCACAGGAGGGCCCCGCAACGGAAAGGTCCGATGCTGACTGAGCGGGAAGTATTGGCCAGGTGTGGTTCACTCGAAACACAAGACAGGCACCGCTGAACAGGGCCCCGCCGTGAGAAGCACCGCTGAACAGGGCCCGCCGTGAGAAGCACCGCTGAACAGGGCCCCGCCGTGAGAAGCACCGCTGAACAGGGCCCGCCGTGAGAAGCACCGCTGAACAGGGCCCGCCGTGAGGAGCACCGTTGAACAGGGCCCCGCCGTGAGGAGCACCGCTGAACAGGGCCCGCCGTGAGGAGCACCGCTGAACAGGGCCCGCCGTGAGGAGTACCGCTGAACAGGGGCCACCGTGAGGAGCACCGCTGAACAGAGCCCGCCGTGAGGAGCACCGCTGAACAGGGCCCCGCCGTGAGAAGCACCGCTGAACAGGGCCCGCCGTGAGAAGCACCGCTGAACAGGGCCCGCCGTGAGAAGCACCGCTGAACAGGGCCCCGCCGTGAGAAGCACCGCTGAACAGGGCCCGCCGTGAGAAGCACCGCTGAACAGGGCCCGCCGTGAGAAGCACCGCTCCGCTGGGCCCTCCTGTCAAGCACCGCTCCGCTGGGCCCTCCTGTCAAGCACCGCTCCGCTGGGCCCTCATCTCAAGCACCGCTCCGCTGGGCCCTCCTGTCAAGCACCGCTCCGCTGGGCCCTCCTGTCAAGCACCGCTCTGCTGGGCCCTCCTGTCAAGCACCGCTCCGCTGGGCCCTCCTGTCAAGCACCGCTCCGCTGGGCCCTCATCTCAAGCACCGCTCCGCTGGGCCCTCCTGTCAAGCACCGCTCCGCTGGGCCCTCCTGTCAAGCACCGCTCCGCTGGGCCCTCATCTCAAGCACCGCTCCGCTGGGCCCTCCTGTCAAGCACCGCTCCGCTGGGCCCTCATCTCAAGCACCGCTCTGCTGGGCCCTCATCTCAAGCACCGCTCCGCTGGGCCCTCCTGTCAAGCACTGCTCCGCTGGGCCCTCATCTCAAGCACCGCTCCGCTGGGCCCTCCTGTCAAGCACCGCTCCGCTGGGCCCTCCTGTCAAGCACCGCTCCGCTGGGCCCTCATCTCAAGCACCGCTGGCCCATTGGCAGGCCCGGTTCTGTGTCGGGCAGGGCTTCACGAGGCACTCTGCCCACCATGCCTCCTCCATGACCAGTGGACTCTGTAATCCACCTGATGGACTGTGGCTTTGCACCCCCCAGGATGGCATAGTGGGTAACCCACCCACTGTAGAGACTTGAGAGACTGTGGCTTTGCACTCCCCAGGATGGCACAGTGGGCATGGAGGCCCTTCGTGGATCTGGCGTCGTGGACTCATGTGGCTGAGGTGCCCCCCCTTCCCTTCCCCCTGAGGTGCCTGTTTTTTATTTTTGTGATGCCCCAGCAGTGTTCTCTCCAATGGACTCGATCTCCTGTGTGGGCTTTGCCCATGTGTTG
The DNA here is from genome assembly GCF_031143425.1 of Pleurodeles waltl. Taxonomy (NCBI): domain Eukaryota; kingdom Metazoa; phylum Chordata; class Amphibia; order Caudata; family Salamandridae; genus Pleurodeles; species Pleurodeles waltl. The sequence continues at coordinate 414,089,865 of NC_090448.1, read as the reverse complement.
CTGCACATTGGCCCACGGACATTTGAACTTTGCAAAATCTGTGCCTGACTTTTGCTACTTGTATATATATAGTTCTAGATGTGTAATAATTCTTTATATATTGCTAAGTTTGCTATACTTTATTGTTGCTATAATATAGTTCTATTTTTACAATCATTGCCTTTTGTCTTTGCATTTTTGTTTTGGGGTTTTGGGGGTGTCACTCTGACTTTTTAATCTGCATTGGTGTGTAGGTATTTCGGTGGGGGTGAGGGTGGGGGTGGGTGTGTCGCGTATGTGTGTGTCCGTAACCTTTCCTCCTCCCCCCTCCCCTGTGTCGTAGGTGCAGTACTCACCGTTGTCGTCTGCGGCGAGGTTCGTGATCCTGGAAGAAGAGCAGGAAGGCAATGGCTGGGAGGATGTGGAGTTCCGGTTCCATGCTGTCCCGATTCTGCGTGGAGCGTGTCGTGGTAAGCGTTTTCCATTGGAAATGTCTGTTTCCGCCGTGTTTTTATCGGCGGGGCTCCCGCCCCGGAAAAGGTGTCGGATTGGTGAGTCGTGATAGGGTGGGCGGTACATTGTCTGCCGCCTGCCTGTTGGCGGTAACCGCTGCGCTGTTTGTCTCTACCGCCGTGGCGGTCGGAGTGTTAATGCGGCGGCCTGTGTTGGCGGTTCCCGCCAGGGTCAGAATTCCATTTTTTTGACCGCCAGCCTGTTGGCGGGTTGGCCGCCGCATTAACACTGACCACCAGGGTCAGAATGACCCCCAATGTGTCTTACTTTTGGGGTCATCCATTCCGTCTGGTCTTTCGCTGGGAGGAGCAGCTTCTGCAGGTGACATCTCTTTTGGAGGCGGCTCGGATCCTGGGTTTGGAGGATATATGCCAGGTTTCGAGTGAGGGGGCGGCTTTGTCGGGGGGCCCCCCGCGCTGGCGGTGAAAGGAAAAGAGGCGGAAGCTGCAGCGCCCAACAGCCTCGGAGCTGAGATCGGAGAGGGAATCTGCTTTGAGTAGTGTGGCGGCTGGAACTTCAGCGTAGAGAAGAGTGCCCGGGGGTGTTGTAAATGGCGGTTGGCCTTGCTGCGAACGTCATATCGGCCGTTGGAGAGGGTCGGGGCGGCGGGGGCGTTGGACGTGGATCACCAAACATGGCTGATTCTACTGCCCCCTGGAGACTTTTCCTCATGAGGACGGATGTGCGAGGACGCTTATGTTTTGTGCATCTGTTGTTCGTATTGTTTGATGGTTGTTGGGTTTCCCGGCGGGGTTGGCACTTAAGCCTTTTTAAAACGAGCCTTGACCCCACTGTTGCAGTCCCCAGATGGCGCGATTCTGGTTGGGGGCGATTTCAATTTGGTGATGGACGGGGGTTTGGACCATTCAGGTCACAGGTGGGGGCAGACAGGGTCGATAACCGAGGCTGGTCGTCACTGGCTGAGTGAGTGTGGCTTGGTGGATGTGTGGCATAGGGCTCACCCAACGTTAAGAGATTACTCCTTTTATTCTGCAGCGACTAAGACATATGCTAGCCTAGACCTTTTCTTGGCCTCGCAGGAGTTCCTTTCCCGGATCAGGGACTCTTTGACTGAGCCTCGAACCCTGTCGGACCACGCCCCGGTTACTGTGGTGGCCCACACGGAAATGGAGCGAGTGAGCGCATCGGATTGGCGGTTTAGGGACTCAATGCTTCAGAGCCATGTAACAGTGCAGGCGATCCGCAAGGCTATAATAGACTACTTCGGCCGTAATGACTACGGGACCACTAGCACGGCGACGCTGTGGGAGGCACTGAAGGCTGTAGTTAGGGGGGAGGTGATGTCGCTCTCAGCTAGGGACAACAAGGCAAGGAGACTACTTAGAGCGGATCTGGAACAGCGAGTGAGCATGCTGGAGCATTCACATAAATGCACCGGAGCACGAGAGTTTGGCGCGAGCTTGAGAAAGTAAGGAAACAGTTGAGAGGGCTGGACTGGGATAGGGCAGAATATGCAGTGGCGCGCCTCAAACACAAGTATTATATGGGAAGTAATAAGTGTGGGAAGCTGCTAGCGCACAGGCAGCGAACAGCGTCTATGATACAAATGGTTCGCTCTTCCTCGGGAACGGAAGCACGTACAAGTGACCAAATAGCGGAGGCCTTTGCAAAGTTTTATCAGGCACTATATCAGGCCGAGGAGCCCGGTAATTCATCACCGGAGGCCTTTCTAGAGGGTATAGCAATTACGCCTTTGTCTGAGAGGGATGCGGCTACTTTAGAGCAACCTATAAGGGCGGAAGAGGTTATATCAGCTATCTCACGATTGCAGGCCGGGAAGTCACCTTGGCCCGATGGCTTCTCTGCACTTTTTTATAAGACCTTCTGCATGGAACTTGTACCCGTTTTAGTGCAACTTTTTAATTCCTTTCGACTCATGGGGGCTCTCATGCCTAGCATGCTTGATGCCACTATTGTGGTAATTCCGAAGCCAGGGAAGGACCCCGAGGATTGTGCCTCATACAGGCTGATCTCACTCCTGAATATCGATGCCAAACTGTTTACTGGCATATTGGCGCACCGTCTAAATTATTATATGCCAGGCTTGGTCGATCCTGATCAAGCGGGATTTATACCGCATAGACAGGGTAGCGATAACACCAAACGACTGCTCCATTTATTGGATAAAACGGAACGCTCTAGAAGGGAGGCTCTATTTCTCTATATTGACGCTGAAAAGGCGTTCAATAGGGTTTATTGGCCATACCTGTTTAAGGTGCTAGAGCGCTTCGGGTTGGGCCCCGGTTTTATGTCATGGATCCGATGTATCTACCGAGCGCCCCGTGCGGAGTTGCGGGTTAATGGGACGCTCTTGTTGCCATTCTCGGTTCAAAGAGGAACCCGGCAGGGGTGCCCCCTCTCGCCCCTCTTGTTTGCATTGTATATGGAACCTATGGCTCAGTGGCTTTGTGATGACCCTAGGATTGCGGGCGTGAAGTTTGGGGGAGATAAGCACCTCATCTCATTATACGCGGATGATGTGATTCTTACTCTGGCGGAACCTGCGACCTCGCTGCCAGCGCTGATGACTGTACTTGAGGAATTTGGAAGGGTCTCAGGTTTCCGAATCAACATGCTAAAGTCACAGGCTGAGTAGATTTATCAGTGCTGAACATGAAAGAGATTTGAGGGACCGATTCCACTTCATATGGTCCTCCTCAAAGCTCCCATACTTGGGGGTTGAGTTAGGCTCCACGGTCGCCCGTACAGCGACGTTAAACTATATGAAACTGACGCGGGAGGTGCAGCGAGATCTGGAGAGCTGGGGGAGGTTTAAACTGTCTTGGTTGGGTCGGGTGGCGGCAGTTAAGATGACCATCTTGCCACGCGTATTATACGTGTTTCAGGCACTGCCGGTGGAACCCCCGCCACGAACAATAACAACCCTTCAAACAGCAGTCCTACAATTTATATGGGAGGGGAAAGCAGCACGGCTACCACGACGTGTGATGTATCACTCTAAGCGGGAGGAGGGATTGGCTGTCCCCTGCCTTCTGAGATACTTTCAGGCAGCACAATTGCGTTTCCTATTAGAATGGAGCCGCCCGTCCTCCAAGAAGCACTGGTGTTTCATGGATCAGGCGGTGGTTGGCTCGCATATATGGAAGGAGCCTTGGCTTAAGCGCCGTCACAGAGCCCGTGGGTTGTACGTATCCCCGGTCACGGAGGTGTCGATGAGGGTGTGGGACCGCATGGCCAGTCGACTGGGCCTGACGAACTTTCCGTCCCCAATGACCCCCCTGGGTGCGAATCCTGATTTTAGTCCAGGCCTTCAAGTCGAGGCACTCTGTCGTTGGTATGAAGGGGGTTGTAAAAGGGTTGGTTGTTTTTTTGATGAACAGGGAGTGATCCCCTTTGACCAGATGAGGGAGACGTATGGCTTAACTGAGGCAGACAGGATGATGTATTATCAGATACGACACTGGGCTCTGTTACCGGCCAATAGAACATTAATAGACAGGCCCTTAACACCATTTGAAAAATGGATTATAATGAAAAAGGATGATAAGCGATTGATCTCCGAGCTTTATGCTCTCCTGCGGGGGGTCCGACCGCCCAAAACTAAGGGTCAGCTGAGATGGGAGAGGGAGCTGGAGAGAGAGCTCTCTGAGGAGGAGTGGGAGAGCATCTTTTACAGGAGGCATCACACAGCTTATAAAGCGGCAGGAACAGAGTCAGCTTATAAAGTGGCATCCTACTGGTACTATACTCCAGCAAGGATCCATGCCTCGGATCCTGTTAAGTTAGACCTGTGCTGGAGAGGGTGTGTAGGGACCGGATCGCTTGTCCATCTCTTATGGCACTGCCCTAAGCTCCATCAATACTGGGAGAATATACTAGACATTATTGACTCGGCTTTTGATACTCATATCCCCAGATTTCCTGCGTACATCTTGCTTGGCCTTCCCAACACGCTCACTTTCCCTATGAAATCAATGAAAGGTCGACAGATGGCCTTAGCTTTAAATGCAGCCACACAGCTGTTGTTAAGCATGTGGGGGTCTGACCAGATCCCGACGCTAACATTATGGCTCCATAAGCTTTGGACGGCCTCCAGAAAAAGAGATCCTACATGAAGTAATCGCCCTCCGGAGACCGCCAACTGAGAAAAGAAAAATCCCTATACTCCCCAGTCACCACAGATCCTGAGAGAACGGCCACGAAACGGAAAACGGCCCTCGAAAAGAATCGAAGGAAATGCGGACTAGGCCGGACAGGGCCTGAATAAAAGAGGTGCGTAGAGAGAAGCAATAGCGGAGCGAAGAAAGCAGTGAGAAGGGGTGATAAGATCTCGAGGTTCCCCCTCGGAGACGCCACCACCCAGAAAGAGATTTGAAAACGGCACGAAGACCGCTGAACGATCGGAGGCGGCCTGAAGGTGAGATCCGAAAGCAGCGCTACGCGGGGAGCAGACACCGGCACGGACGTCGGGGGGGAGCAGAAGCAAAACTGACGGGAGATCCAAGCCCCCTGAGATGCCTCAAAATGGGAAAGGGTCTGACAAGGGGCACTAAGGCCCTGAGGGCCTCACAAACGGCCTGAAGGTGAGTTCGCCAAGGCAGGCCCGGGCAAGATGCAGATATCGGCATCGGTAATAGGGAGGAGCCCTAGAATTGAAGAGGAACCCGGGAAGGTGGAATAAGCTAGAAGCCCCCGGGGCGGTGAAGGCCCCCCCACCCCCCCTCTCCAATGCATAGATAGAAGACTGGCTGGCACCGGGACGGGGCCCCGGTGATCGACCGCGGTTGCAGACCCCTTAAACAGCAGACCGGATCCTACAACACCCGGAGCGCAGGTGAAAAATCCAGACAGGAGACCTTGGAGGGGGAAAGGCCGGAAAATATTTGATATGAGCTGAAGCGCCCCAGAAAAGGAGTAAGAAGCGATGATCGGCGCTGGGAATTGGCAGTTATGGGGATGAATGTAAAAGGCCCCCAGGGGAGTATACGACTGACTGAAGTGGGATCGGTGGAGGACTTCCTCCCCCTCTGATTCGGGCCGAAGTGACCAAAAGATCTGAATATAACAGAATAGAGAGAGAAAGAGAGACGCGGCATCGGGAGAGATACTAGTTTTATGACGAAATAAGATCTGAACAAATAAACCCACAAGAATAAAAGGAAGGAACGAGAACCGGGTTCGGCCAAAGTTCTAGAGGCCTGGTATCCTCAGATGGAATGGACCCACTACGGCTTTAGATAGACAGTGCCTTGGGTAAGAGATAGTATAGGACTCAGGGCCTGTGGCCCGAAACCTCTTTACCAAGGCGGAGGCGGAAACTGAATGGCAAGAGACAAAAACCCCAAAAAACCCGCCAGGGCAAAATGGACAGATACACAAAAGTGGTAACCCCGCCGGTCCCGATTGCCGATGCAACTCCTGCTCCGTACAACAATGCGCTTTTGGTGGCAATACAGGCCTCCAGGGGTGCCCTGGAGGAACGAATGGGTGAGGTGCACTCAGAGGTAACACTGCTAAGACAGGACTTGCGGAAAATAGCCGAGAGGGTCACAACAGCGGAGGCGCACATATCAGAAATAGAAGATACTATAAGGAGTCTAAGAAAGGATGTATCGGAGCTCAAAGTAATTAACAAGGATGTAGTGTGGTGCCTTGAAGACTCGGAAAACAGAGCATGCCGTAACAACCTCCGTTTGGTGGGGTTTGCAGAAGGAATAGAAGGAACGGACATGAACGGTTTCCTTGTGAAATGGCTGAAGAAAATACTGCCACCAGATAAGTTGTCGACATGTTTCACAATAGAGAGAGCCCACAGAGCATTGGGTGGCCCTCCCCCACCAGGTGCCCCCCCCAGACCAGTGATAGCCCGTTTTCTCAATTACCAGGATAGAGACACAATTTTAACGGAGGCCAGAAAGCTGGGAGAAGTAAGGCACAAAAACTCGAAGATACTAGTTTTCCCGGACTATACTAGAGAAGTACAAAGACAAAGACGTGCCTTTGACGCGGTCAAAGCCAGGCTACGTGGCCTCCAGCTTAGATATATGCTCCTCTTCCCGGCAAAACTAAAGGTCAAGTTCCAAGGGAAAACCTTCTTTTTTCAGTCCCCAGAAGAAGCCTGGGACTGGATTTAGGAACGACCCAGGCTAAGAAAAGAAGAAACTGCCGAATCTAACAGGACACCTAAAGGAACTGAGGGAGCGAGACCGAAGGATTGGTCCCTCCTGGTGCGCAAAGGCAGAAGAAGACAGAGGACAAGTAGAAACATGCCCTGGAGAAATCCAAGGAGAGCTGAGGGAAGAGCTGACACTACTGACTCAGAGGGAAATTATGGAAAGAGGAACTGGTCACGAAACAAACAGCATGACGAAGTTCAGCAAACCCCAAACGAAAGATCCGGACTGAGGATTCTCCGTCCTCACATGGAACGTTAATGGACTAGGGGATAAAGTTAAAAGAGGTTTGGTCTCCCAATACATCAAGCGACAAAAGCCAGATATAGTACTCCTACAAGAAACTCACCTAAAAGGTACAAAATGTGTTTTTCTGGCAAGGGGCCCCTATGAGGTACTAGCGCATGCCGGCTACACATCCGGCTCTAGGGGGGTTGCAATACTGATCCGTAGGACCCCTCCTTTCAGGATCACTCGTAAACGGGAGGATACAGCTTTGTAGGAGTGGAGGGGGTGTGGGGACGGCGTGAAGTCATGCTCATGAGCACATATGCTCCTCCGAGACTGCAAGCCCCTCTCCTGGAAAAGATTGCAAAGATATTACTGCAGTCTTCAGCCTCCCTGCATGTCCAGGGAGGAGATTTTAATGATGTAATGGACCTCACACTAGATAGAACAGGGGGAAAACAGACAGCAGGTCGGGGCACCCCATTGCATGATTTTACAGTTGCCCTGGGACTGACAGATATATGGAGATGGAGAAACCCGAGGGAGAGGAAATACTCGTATTTCTCAGGAGCCCATGGGGTATTCTCTCGCCTGGACTATATCTTCGCACCAGCAGGGGAAATAGGCAAGATACAAGGAGCGGAATACCTCGCTAGAGGCTTGTCAGATCATTCCCCCCCTGATGGTCACTGTAGGAGGGAAATCGGAGAAAGGAAGGAGCTGGAGATTGAATCCATGGGACATGCGGGACGGGGAAGTGGCAAGAGGTTTAAGACTGGACACTGACCTCTACTTTAAAGAAAAGGAAGGGTCGGTTGAATCAGCAGTGATTTTATGGGAGGCATATAAGACTGTGCTCAGAGATAGTGCACAAAACCTGGTTGCCCAAAAGAAACGGAGAGATAATAAACAAATAGGCGAAATAGAGGCCAAACTTCTAGAGATTGAAAAAAAGACGACACATATGCCCTCAGGCTCATTGCTGAGACAACTAGAACTAGCAAAACTTGAATAAAGGGAACTAGCAGAAAAAGAGGCAAAGGCCCGCCTGAGAGCAACGCAATGCAGACTGTATGAAACAGGAGACAAAGCTGGGAAGCTACTGGCATGGCTGGGGAAAAAGGAAAGGGAAGCGCGATGGGTCCAAGAAATAGAGACACAAAATGGAGTGTGCTGGCAACCAGGATCATCAAAAACATCCCCTCACTAATACACATGGACCAGACCGGTTTTATACCGGGACGATCCACAAGACATAATTTAAGAAGGGTACACATGTGGCTCGCCACAGTGTTGAACCGCTCAGAGCCCCACCTGTTCCTGGCATTAGATGCAGAAAAGGCTTTCGATGCAGTACACTGGCCATTTCTGGTGGAGACCCTGAGAAGATTCGGCTTCGGCCCTAAATATATTCAATGGGTAAAGTTGCCATACACAGGACCGGTGGCGGTGGTTAGGGTAAATGGAGTTATCTCCTCACAATTCCCCATTGAGAGAGGAACGAGACAGGGATGTCCCCTCTCCCCCCTGCTATTCGCCCTCACACTGGAATCCTTAGCTTGCAAGATTAGACTCTCCAGCGGCATAACTGGTTTTAGACTGAGACCAGAAAGGGAAGAAAAGGAACGCATCTCGCTATATGCGGATGATGTTCTCCTATATATCACGCGCCCAGAGGTAAAAATCCCGAGGTTGTTCCTCCTGATAGAGGAATGTGGCAGGCACTCAGGTTATTGTATCAATTGGCACAAATCGGTACTATATATACCACAGTAGGAGACATCCCTCCCAACTCTACCGATGCAACTACAAAAAACGAAAGAAGGATTTAAATATCTAGGGATATATGTAATCCATGAAGATAACAGAGGCCTCGAACGTAACATAGGGAGGGTAGCGAGAGAATGCAGTAATGATTTTAATAGATGGAAAACGCTTCCCCTGACGCTAATGGGCCGAGTGGCAATGATAAAAATGATTGCGCTACCAAAGTTACTGTACATGCTGCAAAACACATACTACCAAATCCCCAACTGCCAATTCAAAAACATAGACAGGGATATCAGATTCTTCTTATGGGGAAACACCCGAGAGTTGCCTTAAACACACTACAGCGTAACCAATACGCGGGTGGTTTGTCACTGCCGGACATTGAGGCTTACTACTGGGCGACTCACCTAGCCAATGTCAATGATTGGATGTTCGCTGTAGATGAACATCCCACCTTTCGATTGGAGAGGCTGCAATGGGAAGGGAGATCCTGTAAACAATTCTTATATGAAGGAAAGGGAACCAGTCACCTAGCTCCTGCCACCGAGGTGACCCTGCAGGCATGGAAAAAGGCTAATAAAAAGTTAGGATGGTACAGATGCCCTACCATGGAGACCCCGTTATGGGAAGGAAACTGGCTACAGGAAATCAAGAAGCTTAGGGGCTTCAGGGGCTGGGACATGATTGGGATCTCCAAGATAGGAGACCTGATTTTAAACGGTGGACTCAAGCCCTTTGAGTCACTACAACAAGAATATGCACTGAACGAGACACAATATTTCCAATACATAAGGCTTAAACATGCTTGGGGGAAGGAGGGGCTAACAGGACAAGAAATCGTGGAATACTCCCCCCTAGAGAGCCGCCTGTTAATAAATGAAATAATGGAGAAATCAGTATCACTGATATATAAAACCATTAACAACAACATGCCAAATACACTAATAAACCTTCGTAGCAAATGGGAGAAAGATGTAGGGCAATTGGAAGAAATAGATTGGGAGGCTGCATTCATGTTTCTGAGAGAGGTGGCAATAAGAGCAAGACTTCGCTTAATCCAAATCAAAATTCTGCACAGAGTGTATTATGACCCAAACAGACTACACAAAATGGGAAAGATCAGACACCCACAATGTGTTAGATGCCAAGGTGAAACTGGTACCTTCATACACGTAATATGGGAATGTCCGGTGATAAGAGAGTTCTGGGAAGGCGTATTGGGAGAGCTCTCGGGGGTGTTGAGCGAGACGATCCCCCCAGATCCCAAATACATACTCTTGGGCATCCCCAATGACATAGATTTACCCAGAAGGAAACTTATGCTATGCGGACTCGGACTGATGGTCGCGAAAAGAGACATAGCCAGACAGTGGGGATCCCAGGCCCGGCCAAACCTGAATACCTGGAGAAGAGGGATGGATGGATTTATGATGGGGGAAAAAATGACATACATAAACAGGGGATGCCCGCAGAAATTTCAAAAGATATGGGGAGACTGGATAACATACTACTCTATGGAAGTATAGCCAGAAACGTCCAGAGTACAGGGGTCAGGGTGGGTGGTCAGAGACACTCCATGCACACCCACACCAAAATAGAATAGGGAGACTTGGGAGGACACTGCAAGAAGGAACACTTTTGGTAGGATTGTGTTATGAGAATGTTGAGAGGAGGTGGGAATTAGGGAAGCCTCTTTCTGTGTTTCTAACAAAAATGTTAATCATGTATCTGATTGCTAATAACTGCCTGAGCTATATTATTTTGCCGGACTCGTTGTGTCCGGGTTTAAAAGCAAATAAAAAAAATATTTTAAAAAAAAGAAAATACAAATAAACAGATTTGATCCATAAAAGCGGACGTAAGGTCCATGAAGGCCGTGTGAATGGAACTATGCTTAGGCAAAGAATAGGTATTTATAGGCAATTGTAAATTTAAGCATTGTTCAATTGTGCTCTGTCCAGGCCTAAAATTATAATGAAGATTACATAATAGATGGTTGTCTTCCACCCAGGCTGTAGGCCTAGTTAGGATCACCCGCCGTATCACCTTTACTATCAAATCTATAAGGGAGATAGACCTATTGTAGTAGGGGTCATTCTTATCCCTTTTTTGAGAACTGAAATAATAATAGAATGGAACCAAATAGAAGAAATACCCTCTTTTGAAGCAGCATATATAATCTGGGTGAACAATGGCACTCATATGCAGGGGTCCAGTTTATATAAATGAGCAAGGACCCTCATCAGGTCCAGAGACTTTGGCCCTCATTACAAAGGCAATAAAAAAAACCTACCGCTGCGGCGACAGGAGCCAAAAGACAGTCGTCGCGGCTACCAGCTGTCCACAGACGGATTTCCCCCACAAGAATGGCGGAAATCCGTCTGTGGCCATGCCAGCGGATGGTGGTAAGGTGGTGCTGCTACCACCAGCAGCGCCACACCAGTAGACCGCCGCCAGCCATATTATGACCAATATCCCCTGAACACAGGTAAGTCGGGTCTCTGACAGGGGAGGGGGTGGGGAGTGTTGTGTGTTTGTGTGGGGGGAGTGTGCATGTATGTGTGTGCATGGATGCCGGTGTGTGTTGCGTGTTGAATGCGTGTGTGCATGTATGGAGGTGTGAGTGCGTGCATGTTGTGTTATGCGAATGCGTGTCTGCGTGTATGTTTGAAAGTGTGTGCGGATCTGTATGTGAATGGATGTATGCATGCGTGGATGCATGTGGGAATAAGTGTGTATGCGTGTGTGTGTGTGAAGGGGGTGTGAATGTAGGGGGGGCGGGGGGCTTTGGAGAGGTGGGGAGGGTAGGGGGGGCTAACTGGAGAGGGAGGGGGAGGAGACCCCTACCAGTGACAGGGAATGAATTCCCTGTCGCTGACATTGCCTACGGCCATGGTTTTTCATGGCGTTAAGAAAGTCACGAAAACCTTGGCGGTAGGCAGGGTCATAATCCCGCAGGCGGAACAATGACAGCCATCATGGCTGTTACCGCCGTGGCGGTTGGAGTGGTACATTGGCAGTAAGTACCGCCAGCCTGTTGGCAGTACTTACCGCCATATTAACGCCGTCCACCGGGGTCGTAATGACCCTCTTTATTCTTTGTTAGCCAAACAAATGCCTCAGACACCTCGTCCAACGAAAAGTTAAGTGTCCTGGGTAAACACTGGCTCAGTACCGGACATAACTACCTCTGTTGAGTTATAGACCCTTTCAAAGTAGTTGACCGAAGGCTTCTGTGGGATGTATGAATATTCAGAGTCCCCTTTGGCCCCAGCAATGATGCAGCAATTCACTAGCTCACAAAATAAGGAACTGTCTGTAAAAGTACAAGCTTTGGTAAGCTGATCCCACCCTTCTACTCTCCCATATGTTTTCCTATCTTTTATGCTACAACATATTTTCTTACTCTGGGTTTTTCCCTCAACACCTTCAATATGTCACAATGTTCCCATTTAAGAGCTGTTGGTCAAACCATCTACATTGTGGAATATAGATTTGGGAGCTGCGGCATGATAAATCTGCATTAATATTTTCACAAATCTTCCAAAATGAGACTAATATTGAAAGACACATCTCAAACTCAGGAGCACAAATACCAAGCAGGTCCACGTGGAATAGCTCAGGGATCAATTTATTCTATTTTAATCTATAGCCTTGAGCAGTTGATGTCATAGTGCTACTAGCTAACTGAGAAATGGCATTCTCACCCTTAGACCTTTCCCAGTTGCGTGTTGAATGCGTGTGTGCATGTATGGAGGTGTGAGTGCGTGCATGTTGTGTTATGCGAATGCGTGTCTGCGTGTATGTTTGAAAGTGTGTGCGGATCTGTATGTGAATGGATGTATGCATGCGTGGATGCATGTGGGAATAAGTGTGTATGCGTGTGTGTGTGTGAAGGGGGTGTGAATGTAGGGGGGGCGGGGGGCTTTGGAGAGGTGGGGAGGGTAGGGGGGGCTAACTGGAGAGGGAGGGGGAGGAGACCCCTACCAGTGACAGGGAATGAATTCCCTGTCGCTGACATTGCCTACGGCCATGGTTTTTCATGGCGTTAAGAAAGTCACGAAAACCTTGGCGGTAGGCAGGGTCATAATCCCGCAGGCGGAACAATGACAGCCATCATGGCTGTTACCGCCGTGGCGGTTGGAGTGGTACATTGGCAGTAAGTACCGCCAGCCTGTTGGCAGTACTTACCGCCATATTAACGCCGTCCACCGGGGTCGTAATGACCCCCTTTATTCTTTGTTAGCCAAACAAATGCCTCAGACACCTCGTCCAACGAAAAGTTAAGTGTCCTGGGTAAACACTGGCTCAGTACCGGACATAACTACCTCTGTTGAGTTATAGACCCTTTCAAAGTAGTTGACCGAAGGCTTCTGTGGGTTGTATGAATATTCAGAGTCCCCTTTGGCCCCAGCAATGATGCAGCAATTCACTAGCTCACAAAATAAGGAACTGTCTGTAAAAGTACAAGCTTTGGTAAGCTGATCCCACCCTTCTACTCTCCCATATGTTTTCCTATCTTTTATGCCACAACATATTTTCTTACTCTGGGTTTTTCCCTCAATACCTTCAATATGTCACAATGTTCCCATTTAAGAGCTGTTGGTCAAACCATCTACATTGTGGAATATAGATTTGGGAGCTGCGGCATGATAAATCTGCATTAATATTTTCACAAATCTTCCAAAATGAGACTAATATTGAAAGACACATCTCAAACTCAGGAGCACAAATACCAAGCAGGTCCACGTGGAATAGCTCAGGGATCAATTTATTCTATTTTAATCTATAGCCTTGAGCAGTTGATGTCATAGTGCTACTAGCTAACTGAGAAAGGGCATTCTCACCCTTAGACCTTTCCCAGTGCAAAGCAAGGTTAATGGGGTTGTGATCACTGTACCTGCTCCATGAAATCTTAAAGTGTTTTATCAATGAGCCTAGTGTGGCTCAAACAAACATAAAAACAATAAAGGTTGAGGACTCTCTCCAAATGAAAGTTGGGCTTTGTAAGAAATTGGGTTTTTGATTAAGGGGGGTGAATGCCATTCTCAAGCAACAAACACAATCCTTGTCAATGTGCATCACGTAAGTTACTAAATTAACCTGTGTTCATCCCTCTGGTAGCTTAGCATGAAAGCAGTCAGCCTTAACTTAGAGGTGTTAAGAACGCATGCAGAACACAAACACTAATAAAGCGAAAACACAACATAATAAAAATCCTAAACAAAATTAGAAAAATAGAGTAAACTTTAATAAATAAAATGGGACCAACATGATGAAAAGTCAACCACTAGAACAGGAGTTATGCAGTCTTAAAGGTTTAAGTAAAAATAGCACAAAGAAGCAGAAAGCAATTAGCGTTTGGTATCTGGTCACGCTAACTATGACAAAGTCACAAGTTCAGGCTGACCGGGATGGAGTGCAGGCCAGATACGGGGACCAGGTTAGTCCCACTGAAAAAGTTATCTTCTCAAAGTCCAGCATGCAGAGTACAAAACTTCAGGATTTCACATGATGAACTCAACGGATGCCAGCCAAGGGTTTATTACATGAGGAGGCACCTCCTGGGGATCAGGACCTCACTCCAGCAGAGGCCAGCAGGGTTCAGGCAGGTCCAGGCATGGTCAGTTTCAGCAGGTCAACTGGGCAGTTGCGGGGGAGCTGGAGCTTGTTGCGTCCTTGCAGCTCAGATCAGGAGGTCAGACAACTGACCCTTGGAGTCACTCTGGTAGCCCTGGGTACAAGGAGATGGTCCTCTTTACTTCAAGCTGCAAGGCACGCCTCAATCAGCACTGCAGTCCTCTGAAGAACAAGATAGGCCACAAGCAGTAGTTCAGTCCGCTGAAGAACAAGGTAGGTCTCAAGCAGCAAGGCAGCCCTCTGATAGCAGCAGGGCAGTCCTCTGAGGAAACAAGGCAGGTCTCAAGCAGCAGGGCAGTCCCCTGGAGTACAAGGTAGTCCTTCTATAGTCTTCCACAGGTCCAGGAGTGTACTGAAGAGTTGGTTTTAGGGTCCAATATTTATGCTTGGTGCCATCTTTAAAGTGGAAGAAACCTCTGGACCCCGCCAGATGGTTCTGAAATTTCCTTCCTGCCTACTCAGGTCCTTTTAATATAATGCACCTTGTTCTGTGGGCTGTTTAGGACCCACCCAAGGAGTGACATATGAATTAAAAAGAGAGGTTTAGGCCTGGCAAAGGGCTTATTTTCTGAGGTCAAATTGACAGTTTAAAACTGCACTGTAGGCTGCAACTGCTGGCCTGAGACATGTTTTAAAGGGCTGCTTAAGTGAATGGCACAATAAGGGCTGAAGGACAATTAGTAGCATTTAACTTACAGGCCCTGGATACATGTTGTACCACTTTACTCAGGCCTCGAAAAATCATAAAAATGTTGCTAGAACTGCAGGTTGAGTAGCTTGAATTATGTACTCGACCTAACTGTAATGTACTTAACAAGGGTCTCAAATTGTGTGATCCTAGGCAAATATTGAATTTTGCACTGTCACCTTCAAATATATGGGTTCAGCATTTCTGCTGTAAAAAAATCCTCTCTTGTTTGATTAAATACACTAGGGCCCTCATTACAACCCTGGCGGTCGGTGATAAAGCGGCGGTATTACCGCCAACAGGCCGGTGGTAAAAAAAAATGGAATTATGACCATAGCGGAAACCGCCAACACAGACAGCCACTTTAACACACTGACCGCCATGGCGGTAGCAACAAGCACCACGGCGGTAACCGTCAACAGCCAGACGGAAGACAATGTACCGCCCACCCTATTCCAACAGGCCATTCCGCCACTTTTGCCAGGGTGGTACCAACGCCATCAAAAGCACAGCGGAAACAGTACACAGAAGGGAAACAACTCACCTTTGGACAATCAGGGAACAACCACGACGCCATGGAGCCCAAACTACAGGTGTTACCCATGTTAGTCTACCTCTTCCTACACCAGGAATACCAACACTGACGAAGATGACCACGGTGTGTACGGCCCCTAGCACACAGGGGAGGGGGAAGGAAAAAGAGAGTGACACACACACGCAACACGCAACACCCCCACCCCCAACACCATACACACAAACAGATGCAGTAACATTACATTTGCACCCTGTACCTCTCAGGAATAATGCAAGGACAAAAGGAATTGATTAAAGTGAGTGTAATAAGATAAAATACCAGAAATATGTCCTTCAAAATCAAAACAGTATATACATATATACAAATGGAGGGACACTGCCCAGTCCATAATGTCCTGGGCCACAATGCCTTATCACATAGGCCAAGGCCCCACTTGACTCCTGCCTCAATACGGAGAGAACACTGCTGGGGCTTCAGGTCGAAAATACACAGGTACTTCAGGGGGAAGGTGGGACACCTCAGCCGGAAGATAGTACAATGCCACTGCTCCTGGAGGGGGCTAAATGCCCACTGCTTGGTCCTGGGGAGTGCAGAGAAACAGTCTCTCAAGTGGGTATGCAAAGCCGCAGTCTCTCTAGTGAGTGGTTTGCCCACTGCTTGGTCCTGGGGAGTGCAAAGCCACAGTCTCTCTAGTGGGTGGTTTGCCCACTGCTTGGTCCTGGGGAGTACAAAGCCACAGTCTCTCACCTTGGTGGCTACTTCCACTGTTTCTGGAGGGGGCTTTGGGCCCAGTGTGCTTCATCCTGGCAAGGAGGGGGTGAGTGGATGCCTTCTTCCACTGGTTCTGGAGGGGGCCTTGTGCCCAGTGTGCTTAATCCTGGCAAGGAAGGGGTGAGTGGATGCCTTCTTCCACTGGTTCTGGAGGGGGCCTTGTGCCCAGTGTGCTTCATCCTGGCAAGAAGGGGGTGAGTGGATGCCTTCTTCCACTGGTTCTGGAGGGGGCTTTGTGCCCAGTGTGCTTCATCCTGGCAAGGAGGGGGTGAGTGGATGCCTTCTTCCACTGGTTCTGGAGGGGGCTTTGTGCTCAGTGATGCAGCATTTGGGGAGTGCCAGGTCACAGTCCCTCACCTGGGTGCCAGACCCACGAGATTTGAAGTGGGCAGGATGCGTGACACTCCATGGAGGCAGGACTACAGTCCATCTGCCGGCGGCGACGGCTGCACAGTGGTGGTAGTGCCGGTGCTGGTGGCGGTGATGGCAGTGGTGGGGGAGGCTCCAGCCCTTCCCCTGAACCTCGGATGGCTGCCCACTGGGACTTCTGCTTCTGGCAGTGGTGCTGTGGTGCAGGTGGCGGTGCAGCTGGTGGTGCTGGCAGTGGTGGGGGGATGCTCCAGCCCTTCCCCTGCAGCCTCAAATGGCTGCCGACTGGGGCTGCTGCTGCTGGCAGTGGTGCTGACAATGGTGTAGTTGGCGCTGCAGGTGGCGCTGCAGCTGGCGGTGCTGGTGGCAGTGCTGGCAGTGGTGGGGGGAGGCTCCAGCCCGTCCCCTGCAGCCTCAGATAGCTGCCCACTGGGGCTGCTGCTGCTGGCAGTGGTGCTGACAGTGGTGCAGTTGGCACTGCAGGTGGCGGTGCAGCTGGCGGTGCTGGTGGCGGTGCTGGTGGCGGTGTTGGCAGTGGTGGGTGGAGGCTCCGGCCCTTCCCCTGCAGCCTCGGACGGTTGAAGTGCCATGGTTGTTGTTGTGTGCTCAGATTCAGCTCCAGCACCCTATACATCCTGCCTGCAGTGGCCGGATCTTTGCCTTTGCCCTTGGCAGCTGGCGGTCCCTTTTTGCCCTTTCCAGCTGGTGGTGCCTCCTTGCCCTTGGTAGCTGGTGGTCCCTTCTTGCCCTTGGTAGCTGGTGGTCCCTTCTTGCCCTTTCCAGCTGGTGCAGGCACACTGGCAGTGCTGACGGATGTCTCCCTGGAGCCTCTCACACCTGCAGTAGCTGCCAAAACCACAGTGGCCATGGACTGGGTGGCTGAGGTGCTGGCCTGGGCTCTGCCTACCCTGGCCCGAAGTGAAGGACGGGGGAGGGGCAGGGAAGAGGTCAAGGGTGGAGAGGACAAGCTTTTTAGGGACACCGGGGCAGGAAGAGGGTGAAGGTTTGGGAGTGGAGGAAGAAGGAGTGGTGGTTGGAGGTGTCTGTCTGCTGTGTTTGGGTGCAAGTGCATGGGCTCGATGCTGTGTGAGGTGGATGGCTGTTGGGTGTATAAGTGCTTGTGTTTGTGTACTTTGGGAGGAGGGGGCACAGACATAGTGGGAAAGGACACAGGGGACGTGTGCATGGATGTGGGTGTGGTGACTGTCAGTGAGGGGTGTGTACTGATAGGCGTGATGGTAATGGAGGTAGTGGATGAGGATGTAGTGCATGCAGGTGTGAGTGGAGATGCAACTGGCAGGGAGGTGGATGAGGAGGAGTGGGGGGACACAGTGGAGGCAGTGGATGTTGGCATGTCTGATTCTGGATGGTGTTTGTGTGAGTGCCTGTGGGGTGATGTGTGGTGTTTGTATTTGCCTAAGCCACTCCTGTGTGTTGTCCTGGCTGCATGCTGGTCTGATGATGTGTTTGGGATAGGCTGGGGTTGAGGGGAATGGGACTGGGTAGAGGAAGTTGGAGGGGGGAGGCTAGAGACAAGGACAATGGCTGCCATCAGGGAGGAGGCCAGAGCCTGGAAGGATCTCTGTTGGGCCGCCACGCCAGAGTGAATGCCCTCCAGGAATGCATTTGTTTGTTGCAAATGGGCTGCCAGCCCCTGGATGGTATTCACAATGGTTGACTGCCTAACAGAGATGGATCTCAGGAGGTCAATAGACTCCTCACTCAGGGCAGCAGGGTTGACTGGGGCAGGGCGTGAGGTGCCTGGGGCGAAGGAGATGCCCACCCTCCTGGGTGAGCGGGCACAGGAAACATGCTGAGGGGCTGCTGGGAGGGCGGTGCTAGTACAGGGGTGGCAGCTGTACCTGTAGTTGGGGTGACCACAGAGGTGTCTGCCACCACCAGGGAGCTTCCATCGGAGGTGGTATCACTGTCCGAACTGTCCCCTCCAGACTCTGCCGTGGTGCTCCCCTCGCCCTCCGTCCCACTGTTGCCCTCACGGTTGGTGGATTCGGCCTCCAGGCCCATGTGGGATGCAGCTCCCTCTGTCTCTGGTGCCTCTGCTCCTCCGCCAGATGATGCTAATGCACCTAAGGACAGGGTGACAAAACAAAAAGGGGTGGAAGAGACAGAGGATACACTTGGTCAATGCCAGCAACAACACCACCGTGGGCGTACAAAACACACAGGGGACAGCCCTGTGCACTAGGCGATGCACTACCAGTCACAATGTTAGTCACCAGGCCATGGAGAATAATACCTAACGCCAATAGCAGCATACCTGAGACCCACAGAGCACTGCCCAGTAGTAGATGTCCACTAGAATGTTTGGGGGTGGAGTGCAATAGACCCTGCCCAACATGGAACCTACCCTGCAATGTTCGACCTGGCGCAGGGGTACCCACAGGCCCACATCCCCCACCCTGATAACACCCCACCACGCACAATTTGCAGAATTGGAAACTGTACTTACCCCCTTGTGGCTGCCGTGATGCCCTCAAGCGCCCATCCAACTCCGGATAGGCCACTGGCAGTATGCGGAACATCAGGGGGGTCAGGATTCAACGGGCACCCCTTCCTCGATGGGAGGACATCCCCAGCTGGGCCTCCGCCATCTTCCTTGCCCAGCGTCTCAGGTCCTCCCACCGTTTGCGACAGTGGGTGCTCCGCCTGTCGTAGACCCCCAGGGTCTGCACATCCTTGGCGATGGCACGCCATATACCCTTTTTCTGATGGGTGCTGACCTGCAGACAAATAAACATATAATAATGCTATCAGTCATACCGACCGGCCTGTTACACTCATGGCCCACCATATCCCTCCCATCCCCTTACGCACATATATTGCCCACCATACATGCAGCACGCTGCCCAGGACCCCTCAACCACCCCCCCTTACACGAGGCCTTCACACACAGCACTCCATACATTCATGCCCCATGCATCGTGCACACAGTGTACTCACCTGTTGGTCTGGAGGCCCATAGAGCAATCGGTACTGGGGTAGGACCCCATCCACCAGTCTCTCCAACTCCTCCGAAGTGAAGGCCAGGGCCCTTTCCCCAGAGACTCGAGACATGGTCGCTTCCAGACACAGGTCACAGCAGCACTTCCAGTGTAGGTCCTCTCCTGTTGAAGGTCAGATAGCAAGTGAGTGAACGGATAGAAAATGGCAGTCACGTCCGCGGCAGTGCGTACCGTCACCGCCAGCGTACATCACCATTGGCTACTGGAACCCATAGGGCCAAATGATTACCAATGAGAAGTTGCACGGCGGTTCTTGACTGCCTCCTGGAACGGCGCACAATGTCAGCGGGATTACCTCATTTCCACCTGTCCCTCCACACAGGACAGGCGTCCGCCATTCAGGGAGGCAGGCCATGGCACCTAACTGCGTCACAGCCAACATAAGCACATTTTGGGAATTAACATAAACATACCGTTTCTTTCACAACATGCAATGCATTGAACAATGAGGATATGTTGTAAACTGACCAGATGTTTATTGTTTTTCCCCCTAGAGTACAACCGCTGAGGATGAATAGGAGATGGAGACATCCCACCGTGTACAGGCCTCTGGTGGACTTAGCAACAATGGAGGACAGGCACATATCCTCACCTACAGACTTGATAGGGCCACAATCCAAGAGCTGTGTGCCCAATTGGAACCAGACCTGATCTCAGCTATCCGTCAGCCCACTGGGATACCCCCTCATGTGCAAGTACTATCAGTGCTACATTTCTTGGCAAGTGGCTCCTTCCAAGCGAGAGTGGTGACAGTGGCCATGGCAGCAGGGATGTCACAGCCAATGTTCTCAAACATGCTGATCAGAGTGTTGTCTGCCCTGATGAAACACATGTGCAGCTACATCGTTTTCCCCCAGGTGGAGGATTTGGCCACAGTGAAGGCTGACTTCTATGCAATGGGACATATCCCCAACATCATGGGGACATATTGCCTTTGTCCCCCCCCCCCCCACCCCCCGGAGAAATGAACAGGTGTTCAGAAACCGAAAGAGCTTTCATTCTATGAATGTGCAGATAGTGTGCCTTGCAGACTAGTACATCTCCCATGTGGTCCTCCGCCATAGCTCCATCTTCCTGGCAATGGATGTCTGCTGCACCTGTGATCCGAAAAGCTGTGGCTCTACCATGACCCTTAGCTCCTCCTCAGAGAACCTGGGGTGTCTTTGTGGTGCCATGGGTGTAGTGTGAGTGGTGTGTGTGAGGGTGTGTGGGTGATGTTTTGGGGGGTGTGCTGTGAGGTGCATGGATGGTGTATGGGTGATGGTGTTCTGTGGCTCTGGTCCTGTGGGTGCTCTTGGTGTCTCTCTCTCTCTCAGTTGTAAATTATTTTGTAATCGTAAAGGGATGTGGGTGGTGTGGGTGGGTGTTTTATAGTGGTGAGGTGTGGGTGTGGTGTGTGTATGAGTGTCAGGTGTGTGTAGTTTGAATTGTCCAATGTGGTGTAGTTTTGTATGTGTGTGTGTAATTTGAGGGTGGTGGTATGTACCACTAATGGTTTACTGAGGTTGAATGTCCGCCGTCGTGATTCGTGGGTCATAATGCTGTGGGCGTAGTTCTGTTGGAGTAACGTTGGGGGTTTTGGTACTGCCATTTTATCACTGACCTTTGGGCTGGCAGATTTGTGTGTGTGTCTGTATAGTGACGGATTTCTATGTGTGGGTCATAATATGGGTAGCAGTATACCGCCGCAGTCGCGGTATGTTGGCGGCAGTCAGCATGGCGGCAAGCAGCACTTACCGCCAATGTCATAATGAGGGCCTAAATGTTTGCTCCATGTATAATAAATCTAGCCCACATATAGGGTACGCATTATCCATGACTTGCCTCTTAGTTTACTTATAGCTTTGCCATCATGGCAGGAGTGTTTCTCAGTTTGTATTTAAAACCCTCACTTTTAATAATTATATTACTAAAGCATGAGGTGGTAGAGCACTGTTATTTACAGACAGTAAAAGTCCAAGAAATGTCCAAAAACCTTCCAACTACTTAACTTGCAGCTTTATTGATAATACTATATAGGCCCTCGTTACAACATTGGCAGTAAAAGCCGCTTACCGCTGTGCAGAAGACCGCCAACCCACCGCCGCGGTCGCGGAAAACCGCCACAGCTATTATGACCCAAAGCACTGAATCTGCCAAAATTCAGACACCCACACAAGTCCGCCACACCAAAGGTCAGTGATAAACTGGCGAAAACAAAACCTCCACCGTCACGCCAACAGAAATACGCCTACACTATCAGGACACACGAATCCACGCTCAAAATACACACACACATACAAAACACAGCCACATTGGACAATTCAAAATACACACACCTGATACACATACACACACCACTCCCACACACCCATTACAATATAAAACACACACCCACATCAGCCACAAACCCCCATGACAAAAAATTCCGAAAGAAGGCCAGAGAGAGACACCACCAGCAAGAACAACAGCATCCACAGGCACACAACACCATCACCCACACAACTTCCACGCACCTCACACAACACACCACTACATATCAGCACACTTATCACCACACAATCCACCCCATACATCACCTACACCACCCCATGGCACGGCAAAGACACCCCAGGTTCTCGGAGGAGGAGCTCAGGGTCATGGTGGAGGAAATCGTCCAGGTAGAGCCACAGCTATTCGGAGCACAGGTGCAGCACACCTCAATTGCAAGGAAGATGGAGCTATGGTGAAGAATAGTGGACAGGGTCAACGCAGTGGGACAGCACCCAAGAAATCGGGAGGACATCAGGAAGAGGTGGAATGACCTACGGGGAAGGTGCGTTCCGTGGTCTCAAGAAACCACCAGGCGGTTCAGCGGACTGGCGGCGGACCCCCACCTCCTCACCCACAACTAACAACATGGGAGGAGCAGGTCTTGGTGATTTTGCATCCTGAGGGCCTCGCAGGAGTAGCTGGAGGAATGGACTCTGGTAAGTCAAATCTTAACTATTACATCCCCCACCCTACCTGTATGCTATCACATACCCCCACCCTCACCCCCAGCACCCCAACTCCTCACATATGTCCCAACATCACAAACCACACATCCCAACACCAAGCCCTGCATGCAACTACAAAGCATGGACACCCATCACTAAAGCATGCCCACTGCACATACCCATACAACTCCCTAAACAACCATCACACAAGCTCCCACACAGGAATGCAAGCACTGGGGTCCACAGTCACCCACCCATTGCACACCATGGCACATACAGATGTAATAACCATCCTTTTATACCCCTGCAGGACCCCTACCCAACGTCACCGGACAGGAGGGTCTACACATGTCCACACCACCAACAGAAGAGGCCCACAGTGATGATAGCACCTCTGTCCAACTGGCTCTAGATGACCAGCCCGGCCCATCGGGGACCTCGGGACAGTTGGTTCCCCTCACACTGGCACAGGCCATCACAGACCTTCCCCCCTCTGGAAACACCAGCACAGCACCCACCCAGCAGGGCCCATACCTCCATCCCCAGGACACGTCAATCAGCAGTTTGTCCACCACTACAGGAAACCCAGGATAACCCAACAACCCAACAACAACAGGGACCTGGGGGCAGTGGTAGTGGGCACACGGTCCAGGGGACGGACGCCCAGGAACACAGGGGAACTGGGAGAGCTGCTGTGCGACAGGGGGCGGACAGGCCAAGGGAACCCACTCTCCACGAGGCCCTCTCCTCCATCATGGGAGCCTATCCCCACTCCCAGGAGACGATGGCAACGGTACTGACCAAGTTTCAGGAGACCCAGCGCCTGCAGGAGGAACAGTATATGGGCTTCAGGGAGGAACTCAGAACCATCAGCTCCACCCTGGGCACCATCGTAGGGGTGCTGAAGGAAGTACTCAACACCAGGAGGGACACTGTGGCACTACAAGGGGCCCCTGACACTAGCATGGACGATGAACTGCCCACCACCTCCGCCGGCGCTAGTGGACAGGACGCCCCGCCACAGGACCAGAACCCCACCCCCTGCAGAGGGAGAACCACCCCGCAAACAGTCCCTGAGATCCAGGAACAAGACAGAGCACGATGCCAAGACCCCCGCCAAGAAATGAGACCACCCTGATTGTCATCCTACTGTCCCACTTTGTCACCCTGTTCATCCTTAAACTGCCCCAGCTCCACTTCCTATGCCCATTTGGGCAGAGCACCTGCGAGACTAATAGACTGGACTCTGCCATAGACATTCCTCCGCCATCACCCCTCACCATTTCACTACCCCCTCCAATATTGAGCACTTAAATAAACACACTTAAAACAAAAAACAATCTGGAGTCTGTCTGTGATTTCGAAATAGTGTATTAGCAATTACAGTGACAAAATGCTCTTTCAATTGTAATGTCCACATACCTATGTCACACAGCTCTAGTCCATGAGGAATCAAAGCAGATGTCACACAGTGGGACCCACATCTGTGAAATCGTAAGGGAAAGTGACAACTCAGTGACCATACACATGGGTGAAAACGACCGACAGTAGAGAGGTAGTAGTGTTTAAGTACATGTAGTAGGCAGGTCTGTACTCTTACCGGTGTCTCACTGGAAATATATATTGCAGGATCACTGAGTCCCTGTTGTTCATGTCTTCTTCCTCTGCTTCCTCGTCTTCACTATCCACAGGGTCCACAGCTGCAACAACACCGCCATCTGTACCATCCTCCTGCAGAAAAGGCACCTGTCGTCGCAATGCCAAGTTATGAAGCATACAGCAGGCCACAATGATCTGGCACACCTTCTTTGGTGACTAGAATAGGGATCCACCTGTCACATGGAGGCACCGGAACCTGGCCTTCAGGAGGCCGAAGGTCCCCTCGATCACCCTCCTAGTTCGCCCATGGGCCTCATTGTAGCGTTCCTCTGCACTTGTCCTGGGATTCCTCACTGGGGTCAGTAGCCATGACAGGTCGGGGTAACCAGAGTCACCTGCAAATGGCAAGGGACAAGTATTAGACACACACTAACCTGTAGGGTAACCCCAGACCCAAACAACCATTCCCACTGACTTGCCTCCAGGTGCTCAACTAATAGCCACACACTGTGCCTCTGGAGTTGCCCCATCACATAAGGGATGCTGCTATTCCGCAGGATGTAGGCATCATGCACTGAGCCAGGGAACTTGGCATTCACATGGGAGATGTACTGGTCTGCCAAACACACCATCTGTACATTCATAGAATGATTACTCTTCCGGTTTCTGTACACCTGTTCACTCCTGTGGGGGAGGGGGGGGCCAAAGCCACATGGGTCCCATCAATGGCACCTATTATGTTGGGGATATGTCCCAGGGCATAGAAATCACCTTTCACTATAGGCAAATCCTCCACCTGAGGGAAAACGATGTAGCTCTGCATGTGTTTCAGAAGGGCGGACAACACTCTGGACAGTACGTTGGAAAACATAGGCTGGGACATCCTTGATGCTATGGCCACTGTTGTTTGAAAAGACCCACTTGCTAGGAAATGGAGCACTGACAGCACCTGCACTTGAAGGGGGATTCCTGTGGGATGGCAGATTGCTGACATCAGGTCTGGCTCCAACTGCGTACACAGTTCCTGGATTGTGGCACGGTCAAGCCTGTATGTGATTATGACATGTCGCTCCTCCATTGTCGACAGGTCCACCAACGGTCGGTACACCGGAGGATGCCGTCATCGCCTCACATGTCCCAGCGAACGGTGCCTATGAAGGACAACAGCGAGCACAGAGTCAAACAACTCAGAGGTACATACCCACAGTTTACCCAGAACACCAATCATACACAAAAGGTGGCCTGTATGTGTGTTGAGTCTAGGCCTAGGTATGTGTGACGCAGTTGGAAATGAAGCCATGTGGGCCCCTGAAATAGCGGCTGCCTGACCTCTAAAGTGGGACAATGGTATGTGAGGTCACTGAGCTGGCGTTGTACACCGTCGCGGTAGGCGGTCGAAGACCGTGGCGCAATGCTGCATTGGTTAACATTGGACCCTATGGGTCCCAGGAGCCAATGACGATGTGCGCCGGCAATGACGGTACGCACCGCCGTGGACGTGACCGCCATTTTCTATCTGTTCAATCACTCAATACCTGATCTTCGACAGGAGAGGACCTACACTGCAAGTGCTGCTGCGACCTCGGTCTGGAAGAGACAATGGCTCTAGTGTCTGGGAAAAGGGCCCCTCCCTTCACATCGGAGGAGTTGGAGAAGCTCGTGGATGGGGTCCTCCCCCAGTAGACGCTACTCTACGGTCCTCCAGACAAACAGGTATGTACACAGGGAGCATGTTGTGTGGGCTATGCCTGTGTGGAGAGGGCTGGATGTAAGAAGGAAGGGGGGAGAGTGCTGCGTGCATGAAAGACGGTGAATGCATGTGCCACATGGCAAGGGTAGGGATGGGGGCCAATCACTTTGACGGTGCAGTTGGTAATAACTTCTCTTTTTTCCCTGTACATTTCATGTAGGGCAGCGCCCACCAGAAAAAAGATATTTGGAGTGCCATCGCCAAGGACGTCATGACCCTGAGGGTCTACCACGGACGGAGCACCCACTGCCGGAAAAGATGGGAGGACATTTGCCGCTGGAGCAAGAAGACGGCGGAGGCTCAGCTGTGGATGGCCTCCCAACGTGGGAGGGGTGCCCGTCGCACCATGACCCCCCTGATGTTCCGGATCCTGGCGTTGGCCTACCCGGAGTTGGATGGGCGCTTGAGGGCATCACAGCAGACACAAGGGGGTGAGTACACTCTCATTCTGCTGACTTTGCGCGCAGTGGAGGTGTCTGGGTGGGGGAGGTGGGCTGTGGGTTTCCCTGGGCCAGGGCGAGTTCCGTAGGCAAGGCCCCTCCGTAAGGCAGGCCATGTGGCACCCCAGCCCACCTCTGTAGAGTGCCAAGTACACCTAGTCATGCCCCTTTGTCATCTATGTGTGCAGATGTTGTCCATAGCCTTGTAGGCCATTTCCCAGGAATTGAACAGTGGAGCCCAAGAGCACGGTGTAGTGCAGGGGGCTTCTGTGTCTGTTGTGTCCGCCAACGGTTGCGGTAATGCATGCACTCAACATGTCTCTCTTCTGTCTTCCCCCCCTTTTGTGGTCTCCCTGTTCTTGTGTGCATTTGCATCATCAGGTGGAGGAGCAGTGGCACCGGAGCACGAGGGAGCTGCATCCCACATGGCCCTGGAGGGCGAGACTACAGAGTCTGAATTCACCAGTGGGACGGAGGGCGAGGGGAGCTCCACGGCGGGGACAGGAGCTGAGACCAGCGACACGGACTCGTCCTCTGATGGGAGCTCCCTTGTGGTGGCGGCAAAATCTGTGCCCCCCGCATCTACAGGTACAGCCGCCACCCCACCTACCAGCACTGCCCTCCCAGCAGCCCCTCAGCCTTTGCCTCGTGCCCGCTCACCCAGGAGGGTGGGCATCACCTTCGCCCCATGCACCTCAGGCACCTGCTGCCCTCAGTGAGGAGGCCATTGACCTCCTCAGGTCCCTCACTGTTGGGCAGTCTACCATTTTGAATGCCATCCAGGGTGTAGAGAGGCAGTTGCAACAAACTAATGCATTCTTGGAGGGCATTAATTCTGGTCAGGCGGCCCTTCAGCAAGCTTTTCAGACTCTGGCCTCAGCACTGATGGCAGCCATTGTCCCCATCTCTAGTCTTCCCCCTCCAACTTCCTCCACCCAGACCCAATCCCCTCTACCTCAGCCTATCCCAAGCACACCTACAGACCAACATGCACACACGTCAACACCCAAGGGTAGCTCAGGCAAACATAAGCACCACACATCCCACACGCATTCACGCAAGCATCACACACATGCAGACACAGCAACATCCACTGCCTCCACTGTGTCCCCATGCTCCTCGTCTCCATTCTCCCTCCCAGTCTTGTCTACACTCACACCTGCATGCACTACATCTACAGCCACAACATCCCTCTCCAGCACACCCACCACCACACCCCGCTCACGTACGGTAACCACCCCCACTACCATTCACACATCCCCTGTGTCCTCTCCCAGTGTGTCTGTGACGCCCCTCCCAAGATACACAAACGCAGGCACACACCCACCCAACAGCCATCCACCTCACGACAGCCTCCAGCGCATGCACCTTCACCCAAAGTCACCAAACGTACACCTCCTACAACCACCACCTCTTCCTCCACTCCCAAACCCCCTCCAGCTACCCGTCCCAGTGTGTCCCAAAAACTTTTCCTGTCCACCCTTGACCTCTTTCCCACACCTCCCCCACCCCGTCCATCTCATAGGTCCTGAACTAGCACCTCAGCCACAACATCTCCGGGACCAGTGGTGCCTGTAGTCACCGGAATCTGGAGTGCACCGGCCACCAGGGCAGCCAGTGTGACACGGAGCCACAGCACAGACAGTCCCCCACCTGTGAAGCATCAGAAGTTGTCCAGTGCCCGGCGGGAGAGGGGGAAGACTCCAGCCACCAAAGCCGCTCCCAGGGGTACAGGTGGGAGTGTGGAGTCAGCTGTGACACCTTCAAGGTGGGGAAGGGCCACAAGAAACCTGGCAAGTCTGGGAAGAGCAGCATGGCAGAGAAGACCACCATCATCCCCGCTGCCCAGGAGGCCACCGCCAGCACCATCCCAGCTGCCCAGGAGGAGACCACCAGCACCAGCCCAGCTGCCCAGGAGGCCACCGCCAGCACCAGCCCCGTTGGGCCATGAAGGACCGCCAGCAAAAGCCCCGTTGGGCCATGAAGGACCGCCAGCAAAAGCCCCGTTGGGCCATGAAGGACCACCAGCAAAAGCCCTGTTGGGCCATGAAGGACTGCCAGCAAAAGCCCCGTTGGGCCATGAAGCACCACCAGCAGCTGAGACCCTGCAATGGAGACAGCCATCTCAAGCACCGCTGAACAGGGCACCGCCATCTCAAGCACCGCTGAACAGGGCACCGCCATCTCAAGCACCGCTGGCCCATGAGCGGCAAGGGCACTGACGCAACTGAGTCCGTCACGGGGTGAATGATGCACTCTGGGCACCAGACCCCCTCCAGAACCAGTGGAGAGATACATCCACTACCTCTGTCCTTAGCAGGATGAAGGACTCTGGGCACCATGCCCCCTCCAGAACCAGTGGAGAGATACATCCACTACCTCTGTCCTTAGAAGGATGAAGCACTCTGGGCACAAAGCCCCCTCCAGAACCAGTGGAGAGATACATCCACTACCTCTGTCCTTAGCAGGATGAAGCACTCTGGGCATAAAGCCCCCTCCGGAACCAGTGGAGAGATACATCCACTACCTCTGTCCTTAGCAGGATGAAGCACTCTGGGCACCATGCCCCCTCCAGAACCAGTGGAGAGATACATCCACTACCTCTGTCCTTAGCAGGATGAAGCACTCTGGGCACCATGCCCCCCACAGAACCAGTGGAGTAAGGCATCCACTTGTGAGACTGTGGCTTTGCACTCCCCAGGATTGAACAGTGGGCAACCCACCCACTGTAGAGACTTGTGAGACTGTGGCTTTGCACTCCCCAGGATGGAACAGTGGGCATGTGGCCCCCTCGTGGATTTGGCATCGTGCACTCAAGCGGATGACATGCCCTCCCTTTCCGTCCCCCTGAGGTGCCTATTTAGTTGCTCTCTGATGCCCCTGCAGTGTTCTCTCCGTCATGGTTGGGGATCTTGTGTGGGCCTCGCCCATACCGTGTGGTCCCAGTGTTCCACGGACTTTCTTAGAATCACTACCTGGACTACTATGCTTGGTATATATTATATACATGGTGTATATATATATTTCTGCCTACTTGCTTTTAATATATTATAATGGTTACACTCATTTTCTATTGTCTTTGCATTCTTCGGGGGGCTTGGGGGGTGTAACTATAATGTATAGATATGCATTAGTGTGTGTGTTGTAGTGGGTGAGGGTGGGGGTATTGCGTGTGTATGTCCCTGTTTTTTGCCTCCCCCTCCCCTGTGTCGTAGGTGTAGTACTCACCGTGGTCTTCGCCGCCGGCGTTCGTGCTCCTGGTAGAGGAGCAGGAAGACTACTGCAGGTAGAATTTGGAGTTCCGGGTCCATGGCATCCTCGTGGGGTGTGGAGAGGTGAGCATTTTCCCTTCGGGATTCCTGTTTCCGCCATGTTTTTATCCGCGGTGAATCCACCCCGGAAAAGGTTTCGGATTGGCCTGTCATAATAGTGTGGGCGGTACATTGTCTCCCGCCTGTCTGTTGGCGGTGACCGCTGCGCTGTTTGTTTGTACCGCCGTGGCGGTCGGAGTGTTAAAGTGTCTGTCTTTGTTGGCAGTTTCCGCCACGGTCGTGATTCCAACTTTTTTACCGCCGGCCTGTTGGTGGTCTTACCACCGCTTTAACACCGACCGCCAGGGTTGTAATGACCACCATTGTGTATTAACAATAATCTGTGAAAATTGGGTTTCAGAAAACATATTTATCATTTGCACATTGCCCACTAAAGGGTTCTGACTTTTTTTCATCCTATTAAAATATTTTTTCATTACACAGAAATACAAAAAATGGTCTTTCACAGCTACTGAAATTTTTTTTGAAATGTTTGTAAAGTTGACATAGTTATATAAATGTTGAGTGCTAGGAAAAACCTGATACCAACAGTCTTTTATTTCACACAGGTCAGACAGTTCACTTTACAAAATCCTGGAACTCTGCAGTCAAAAGGAAAAGTAATTGCATTGCAAGAAGACAAACTGACTTTTGACCTCTGTCACTGAACACACAGCAAATGTGACAAGAATAGGATTTAAAGGCCTCTTAATTGCTAGTTCAGTTTCTGACTGAACAGAACATCTGTTCTTAGGGGCGAGTAAGTTCTAAAAATAGCTCGACCTGATCAAATATGACTCGCCATAGCGAGTAGTGAGTAGATTTTTCAAGCCCTGTTACTAGGGACTTATAAGTATATTTCATATGCCAATCAGGTGTAGGTCAACTGTACAATGTTTTAAGCAGTAAGCACAAGCATTTTAGCCCTGGAGCAGTGGTAAAGTGCACAGAGGACTAAAGCTAACAAAATTGTACTTCAGGAGTGAAGGCAAAGTGTTTGGAGGAAGACTACCCTATGGCTGACAGGTCTAAAAGGCTTCTTACCTTGGAATAGTCTGTTCCTCCTCCATTCATTGTAAGAACAAGATTAAAAACATTTAATATTGTATTTAACATTTACCCTTTTGTGGCATGTTCCAAATGTACAGAACTTCCAAAATATCCTGCCAACGTTCATACCAAAAGCAACTTTGATCTCAAAAATGTAGATTAAAATATCCTAGATGGACCAAAGAGGTAAAAGGGTGTAACTCATCTCTAGCACACTCAAGAAAGACCCATATAGGGGGTCATTCTGACCCTGGCGGCCGGTGGCCGCCAGGGCCACCGACCACGGGAGCACCGCCAACAGGCTGGCGGTGCTCCCACGAGCATTCTGACCGCGGCGGTTCAGCCGCGGTCAGAAGCGGAAAGTCGGTGGTCCCCCGCCGACTTTCCGCTGCTCGGGGGGATCCCCGCCGCCATGGGGATTCTGACACCCCCTACCGCCATCCTGTTCATGGCGGGAAACCCGCCATGAACAGGATGGCGGTAGGGGGTGCCGCGGGGCCCCTGGGGGCCCCTGCAGTGCCCATGCCAATGGCATGGGCACTGCAGGGGCCCCCGTAAGAGGGCCCCGCAAATTTCAGTGTCTGCTTTGCAGACACTGAAATACGCGACGGGTGCAACTGCACCCGTCGCACCCCTGCAACTACGCCGGCTCAATTCTGAGCCGGCGTCCTCGTTGCAGGGGCATTTCCTCTGGGCCGGCAGGCGCTCTTTTGGAGAGCGCCCGCCGGCCCAGAGGAAATGTTTGAATGGCCGCCGCGGTCTTCTGACCGCGGTGCGGTCATTTTGCGGCGGTACCTTGGCGGACGGCCTCCGCCGTCCGCCAAGGTCAGAATCAGGGCCATAGTGTTGTAAGGACCCTACAGTCTCTAGCTTGGGCAACTTTAGCTTAGCTTAGTTCCCCGGTTTGTACCTTTTACAACACACATATTTTTACTAATGTTTTATTCATACTATTTAGCAAGCCTGCTTTAAGGAATTGTTTCTCATATTTTATCTGCTGCCTCATCTGGGAAGACAGAATTCATGCTGCACATTTTATCGGCCATTGTACAACATGTAACCTGTACCTTTGACTAAGGCCTCAATGTACGGAACATGATATGCCAAATTGTTTTGCCAGCCAGGAGCCTGTTTCTTTTCTTGAGACACACCATTACGTCAGGCCTGTTATCAGAACACTGTATGGGTTATTGTATAAACAACACATAGGCCTAAGGAGGGTGAAGGGCATTCTGGTCATGATCATCCTGGAATACGTACCACACTGCAGACAGCTTGGCTGATCCTGGCGCCAACACTTCAGCTTGCCGAGAGGATTGCCATCCAGATAACAGACAGACCCCTGCTACTCGATTCAGGTATGGGGTTGTGGCTACTACCTTGGGTTGGGCAAGGCAGAAGGGTAACAACCACTATGCTCTCAGATCTAGACATAGGGTTTGGTAGGAATTTCTAGAACCCCTAGGCTTTCAAGAATCATACAAAATGGTGGGGTTGTTCACCTCCTTCACATTAGTTGTAATGGTGATTACAGTGTTATGTTCCATCTGCCTTATTATCACACCACATGCTTTTTATACAAGGATGCAACTGCTTCAATAAATGCATTGAAATCAGGTTTTCATCTCAGGTCCTGCCTTGGCATGAGTGAGTAACTGAGTAACTGAGAGAAAGGGGTATGATCTGCTTCCACAACTTCCTTGAGGAGTCAGAGCATCAGGGTTAGGTTGCCACAAATCACCTCTCCCCTGATAGGGTTTGCTGAGGCACTGTGACCCAGCCAGAAGTTAGGCCGAGAGCTACCAAGTGGAGAGTGGTGGACTCGATCTCCCACACTCTGTGGTACTGCCACCCTAAACATGCAGTCTCATTACCAAAATAGGAACTGCACAACATGGTGCTACCAACATTAGGTCAGGTACTTATTTAACATATCTCCTGAGTAATTCTCTCTCACATGCCAAAGGTGCCCTAATCACCTTTTTATACAGAGACACCCGTGGTGTTACGGAAACATTCTCCTCAGATATATAGGTAGTACCTATACTAGTCTGTAGGTTGTTCAAACTTCAATCTTAAAAGGATACCCCATTTGGTGTTCATATCTCTGAATACTGTCTTACAAGAATGGCACAACCACATCAGTAATAATTCCAGTATTGCACAGAAACCAAATCAACTGGAAGCAGTGTTTCCACACACGGGACCCCAAGATAAATATATATGTCTCACAATATGCTTGCCATTTGGGAAGGTTCCCTCCATAGATGACTGTGCCACTTGGGGCAAGGTATTTGCTGCAGTCTATACCACAAGGCATGGTACACCAACACTCTCGAACCTTCTGGAGGTGTTAAAACAAATACAAATGTACACTGGGCTGCCACGGCCTTGGATTTGGGGGATGAAGTTTGTGAGCAATTCTGCCACAGTCCCAATTATTTTAGGAAGTATTAAAGGGGAAGCAGAGGCATTGGCGGTACGCCAACGGCTCGCACATGTTCCTCAACTAGACCAGGAACGTGAGCTACCAAAAATGATCTCTTACTTATACTAGTATAGGTCGGATAGTTTGGGGCCAGACCAAATAAGCCACAGCTTAAAGGTAATTCCGAGAAAGATAATACCAAGCAAGTGCAGGAGAGTTCTAAATAATGTTGGGACAAACAAAAATCTAATAAGGATAAAAGAAAACAACAAGAACAGTTTGAGACCATGGAGAAACGTTATCACCTAAGATATTGTGATAATTTAAGACCACTTGACAAGTATCACTATACTGATACATGCCCTTCTCGTACCTTTCAGGACTCATCCGATAAACAGACCGAGAGACGTGGATGGTCAGAACGCAGAAACAAGTGCGTGAAACCAAAGAGGGACTCACAACGCTCATCAGATGTCATAATAAAAAAGGAAGAGAAACCTGCTACAACAAAAACCTCAATTTAAAAAGAAGAAGGTATGCAGGGATTTTGGCTAAGTATGCCACACATATTGAGAACATTACTGAAGAACAGAATGTGGGCAATGACTCTGCTAGACAGCGCAGCAGAGGTAACAATAGTTCGCCAGAATCTTCAAGAGCTTCAGGAGGTGACAGCAACTAATGACTACTTTGAAGTAAAAACCCCAGACAGACACGTCGCTCCACCTGATAGGATCTATATATTAAAAATTCAAATTGAGGGGTAGATTATGGCACAATTAAAGTAATTTTTTTGGGAAAGATTAACACTAAACTATGACATTCTGTAAAAATAAAATAATTGGCCACCAGAGTTTGTCAAAACGATCCCACAAGGAAACAATGTAATTTTACCAGCTTTTCCAGTCCTAGTTCCAGATCCAATAAAACAAGCCCATCCTGCAGATTGGGCTGTAGCACAGGCACCAGCACTGTTCCGCAGCCATGTGGGTTGGGATAGGGACTCTCCTTATCACGTTATACCTGTATGGTTCAGCACACAAGTATTACCTAATTACCCAATAAAACATGATACTAAAGTGCCAGTGAGGGGAATTCTCTCACAACTAGACTACCAGAGAGTAATTCAACCCTTTGTATCTCCAATGAATAACCCTTTGTTTCCCATATCTAAGTCTGACCATTCCTATAGAATAGTCTTAGATTACAGACATTTAAACACATTCGCCATTCATAATTCACACAGCACAGCTCTTATGGAGCACATTGTCTGTAACAAAATACAAAACGACCCTGGATATTTCCAATGGGCTTTTCTGCAAAAATCGATTGCCTGAAAGTTGGTATTAAAGCACCTTTTCCATGTTAGGCTCTCAGCATCGCTTTTGCTGACTCCCCCAAGGGTATAAGAACAGTCCAGGATTGTTCTCAGCCTGTGTGACATCAATATAACATGATATTGATCCTGAGGCATTATCCTATGTAGACAAAATTAACCTGATGGACGACAACCTCAACACACATCTGGCCAGAGTAGATCAAGTTGTATTGAGATTTGCCAATCAGAGCTACAAATTCAGCTTTAGCAAAAACTAAAATTGCATTTCTCAGTGTCCTGTT
Organism: Pleurodeles waltl; assembly: GCF_031143425.1. Taxonomy (NCBI): domain Eukaryota; kingdom Metazoa; phylum Chordata; class Amphibia; order Caudata; family Salamandridae; genus Pleurodeles; species Pleurodeles waltl. The sequence goes on along the minus strand of NC_090448.1, from coordinate 414,055,039 downwards.
TTTGGGATACAAGCTTTCAACTGAAGGGAAGAGTCACCACACTTCTCAGAGAAGTGTGCACAGCTACAACCACAAAACAATATTAAAAAAAATTACTATCCTTGCTAGGATTCTTTAATTTTGGCAGTACAAACATACCAGATTATATACAACGCATAAAACCACTTTGTGGTTTAATTTGTCCAAACTTCTCAAACAAACATTGGAAACCACAACATATACAAATTCTCAGATCATTACAATATGACATGCTTAAAGCAAAACAATTACACACATACGAAAACAAAACAAATTTGCTCATCCAGATAATTCCAGGTGGCATTGAATTAAATATGTCATATTTAATTAAGGTGATACAGTACCAATTGCGCACAAGTCACATTTATACTCAAATGCAGAAATGTGTTGTTCACCAACAGAAAAAATACTGACTGGCGTTCAGATGGCTGTCATCCAGGAGAGCCCATTAGCCCAGGGTAAGAGAATTAGTTGATACCCCGATCCCAGCCCTTGAGGTTGTTACCAAACTAGCACTCCAAATGCAAAAGCATTACATTGATTTTTGATACAATGGGCTACTTCCTTGATTGCCACTGATGATGACTATGTTTTTTATTTAAACTACAAACCCAAGAATTTCTCCAATATGAACTTGAGTACCCCATTCCCACTAACGTCATGCCTCTTGATCATTAATGATACATTCTCCATGCTGATCGTTCAGCTCAACCAGCTATAAGTACCAAACGCCAATACTCTGCTGCTTGCACAGTCATCTGTGGGGTTATGAGGGATTGTGTGTTCCATCCTCAATAAACCTACATTGAGTCCCTAGGGGACTGCAGAGCACAGCTTGCTGAGCTCAAAATACTGATCTTGACACCGGAACATATGGATCCTGAAATCCCCAAACTTATTGAGTGTGAATTGTATTATAGTGTCCTGTCCTTCAATGAAAACCTACGCTACTGGCACCTTAATGGGTTCAGAGATTCAAAAGGAAACACCGTAAAACACACATTTTTGTGGGGGAAAGTGGCAGAGCTTAAGGACAAACTACTACTGGCTCAGGTAATACATACACTGGGCCATCAATGTGTTGGAATACACATTGTAGGGAATTCACTGGCTGATGAAGCTGCAAAATCTGCTGTTTTTTTGGCAGCTGCTGCTGCTATAACTCTCTGCCATACGAGGGTGGATGATGGCATTGTGGCTGCTCTAAATGCTTCGGGTGACAGCAACCCTTTACAAAAAGCACATCCAACCAAATAATCCTACCACTTAATTGCCCAAAACATTCCATTCGTAACAATACCAGGGGTGGGTGATTGTGTTATTCTCAACCAAGATCGTAGGCTAGAACTGATCAAAGCAGCTCATGAAGGTGTTGTTTCTGCCTATGTTGGTGTGGAGGCTACCATTTCCCTATTATAAAAACACTATTGGTGGCACAGTCTAAACAAACAGGCCAGACAGTATGTGCTTAGTTGTAGCATCTGTCAACAAATCAAAGGTTCCACCATCAAGCGCCCACCTCAGACATCCCTCCTAATATCAAAAAGCCTATACAGTGTGTATACCTGGACTACTGCGGTCCCCTAGATTCAGATGGTGCATACAAATATATTTTACTAGCAGTAGATTCTTGCTCTACAATCCTATGGGTGTGGCCATAACGATTGGCTGACGCTCACACTGTTATTAAAGATTTGCAAGTCTTTATCAGGTCATATGCATTTGCCGATTTCTATTTGGACCAGGGCCCTACTTTTGCCTCTAGCGCTTACAGGGATGCCATGGGAACTTTGGGAGTAACAGTGCATTTTCTTTCACCACTTTAGGAATGAGGGACTCAACAACATCTACAGGTTGGATTCCAAAAATGTCTGTTCTGGTTCAAGAAAAATAGCTGTGAAGAAAGAATGTGGTCCATACTACCAGGCACTGGTGCTGGTTTTTGGAAAACAAGGTACAAGAAATGTTATTCTACAACCACTGCCTAGCTCCAAAGACACTGACAGCAGGCAGAAAGTGGGGGTAACCATGCCAAACAGAGGCTACTTTCCTACAGTCGGGACCAGACGTGGGAGTTCAGAAGGGCAGTTAACTTGTGGAGACATACAAAATGTGTTTTTCACAAGGCTCACAGGTCAGACAAGACCTGGGCTAAGACTGAACAAACTGAGAACTACCAAATTGATATCAGGCTGCAAGGGGAGCAGGGTAAGTCTCTTTTCACCACACTGCCTTGTTTTTGCAACGAAATGTCATTCACTACTAATAATGTAGATGGAAGATGTTCTGGGATGAAATTCTGGAAGGGCAAGAGGATGTCTCCTTATGAAAACTAAAAAGAAGTTTAAGAAAAGTATGAGGCTTGCATGGAGCGGTGAAGACAACAGGGTTACACATGCCAGGGCGCTCCTCTCTTGTGCTGTCAGCTTAAATGCCAATATTTTAGAATAGGAAAGTGGGAGATTTAAAAACAAAAAAAATAGGGGAACTTATTTTCCCTATTGCCTTCAATTAAAGCAGGGGCAATTTTAGATGTGATACAGCTAAAATAAAGACACTTTTGGCTTAAAACATCGGAGGTCTCCCACATGAATACGTTCTATTGGCATCTAAGTGTCAGAACAGCAACCCAGCAAGAGCTTTGTCCAAAGTTGGCTTCTTTAGCAGCCCTGCCAAGTGCGTATCAAGGGTTAGATTAACGCTTTTAAATGTTGTTGTCCACATCAATGCACTAAAATGAATTAGTCACGCATATATAGCTCCGATACCACCACAAGAACAAAGCGCTAACAAGGCTGCAGTTGTAAATCGTGCTGTACTGCACAGAAGAGAGCCTGCTGTGTCAGGAGGGACTGATGTCTCTGGTGTGTGATACATGTATTGATGATCTAGTACTTCTGTCATTACAACTACGGCGATGCGCAGGCGAGGGCCCACTTCAGTCAAACCGAGCCCTGCCTGTAAATGTCTTGTTAGCAAGTGATCTCTCAGCCTATTAACTCTGGTCAGGGTGATAAACTAATTTAATCTACTGCAGGGTTTGATTGTCGGCCTCAAGCAGTCAGTGAGAGAATATACAGCAGCTTTTTTTAGGGTCGAGCCTGCGTTGCATGCGCTCGCGCATGCGTATCACAGCGAGACGCTTTAGGGTTTAGAAAAGGGCTTGGAGCCCTGTCGACGTCACATCAGTGTTTTTCATTGGTTTGTGGGCTTGCCTATTAAAATATGCTTGCTTTCATTAGTCGAAGGCATGCATACGTCATGCCTTTTCCGGTGGCTAGCCCTCCTCGAGCGCATCGACCAAGTACAGAAAAAATGCGAGGCTCGCTGTTTTTTGTCCGGCTCGTGGACTACTTTTTCTCCATTTTACTAGTGATTTCGCTTGGCAGAGTTGAGCGCTTTACACAGTTAATTGCACTTTTTCGGGTTAGGTACATAAATGCACTTTTGCCGATAGGTGAAAAGGCGGGTTAGGAGTTTACAACGCTATCAGCTCTAACATGAGCAAAGGCGAGACCCATTGCATTGCAAATGCTTGTTTTTGTTTGCTGCGCCCGTCGCTGCCAGAGCAGATAAAGGGAACGGGCGTGGATTCCTGAGTTGACTCCTCAGTGCTGCTCAATCTGCTGAGCAGGTAAAGCCAGTGCTTATTTTGTAAATAAAAAGGTGCTGGTGCTCAAAGCCCTCCTCTTAAACACGCGGCTGCTGCAATTAAATGTGTGAGCACGGAATACTGAGGCAGCGTAATCCTGAAGCCATCTCGGGCCTCTTCAATCCATTTACACTCACTCCCTGCCCTCCAGCAGCTCACTCTTGCAGCTGTCTTCTTTCTCCCATTGTGACGCTTTTCCGTTTTTCTCTTCCTCCGTCTTTCCCATATGTGTATTTTGCTCGCAGCAAATGCTTTGGGGCAGACGAATAAGTGTCGGCCCTCAAAAATAAGTGCCGGTGCTCAGCACCGGAAACAACAAGCACAAATTAAGCACTGGGTAAAGCTCTTAAACAGCTGCAGATACATGTCTAACAGGGGCCGGTTAGGAAGAGTCTGTTGCCATTGATAGTGCTGTGGGCAGCAGGTATGGCGCATGGTTTCACCATCTCTGATCGCCTTCCTCCCAGCCTCCAGGACATGCAACCTGCGTTTTTTTATATTAATGCAGCAGTACAACAACAGTAGACCAGAAGGCATCTAATGACAAACTACAAATCCCATGTTGTCAGCTACTCACTTGATGTCGACCTCAGCTTTAACATGCAGCTGCCACTATTATTATATAGAACTGCCACACTGCCATTTCAGTTATGGAGTCTGTTTCGGGTTACACTCTTTTAGCTATCAGGGAAAGACGTACAAATGTATGGGCCTGACTGGGGATTTAATCATATTTCTCTTAAAAGTAACACTCAGATTTCTGTGATTTCACATTTAGGGGATAGGAGAGACCTAGATTTCAATAGTTTTTAGAAGTGATGCTTTTTGCTGCCTTAAAGGTTCTAGTTCAACAAAACAGAGATTGAGTGGTTCTCGTGCTTGCTTTTGACGTGCAGTGACCTCTTCTTGGGATTCCAGAACAAGAAAAGATAGTACTTGTTCCGAGAGGCCTATGATTCTCGAGTTCTGAGAGTAGAATTGTGTCTGCCTACGTAGAAGGGAAATGTATAGCTTCTATAGCATGGTTAGGCCTTTTCATGGTATATCTATTTTAAGAATGTGTTTATTTGCACATTTCAGAACACAACCTCCTTATGTGTGACTGACTCCAAGGGGCACGTTAATTTAAGCCCGGCAGTCACTCTTTTTTAAACAGGGGAGTCCAACAGAGTAATGGGAACTGCAATGGAGCAATATCAGAGTGTGAGGACCCGGGACAATGATGTGGCTGAAAAAGTTGGTCTTTCACCTAAAGGTCGCTACATGTAAAATAATGCAGCAAAACCTTAAGATGAAAGATAAATGCAAATAATCAATAGGAAATGCACTCTAACGTTATGAAGCTTCATAATTTAACACTATCACAGCAGAAACAGAATCAAATCATGGTTATGTGGGGTAATACTGACTTTGTATGTGTACTGCTTCCAAAGAGATACGTGTTGTTTGATATCATGGTAAAAGAACTGTTTTATAGTACCGTCATTGTTTAAAGTGGTAGTACGTTACTGACATTCTACTTAGGGTTTTTGCAGCAGTTTCAACATCTTCTTAGAGCTTCTCTTGGTCAAAAGGGTCACATTTCTAATATTTATCTCTTTCCATGGTCTTCATTGCTTGGATTTACTCTTGAGAAAGTGTCACTCTAAGTCACACATTTGGTTGTTGAATGTCACTCAAAAGTACACTGAAACTCTGAAAATGTCACACATACGCAGCCTGAAAAAAATGCTAGCTATGCTGTAGGCCTATTAGGAGCAGATGGAATCCAAAACTGTTAATGTTTGTATAGTTTCTGCTCAGGGTGCCAGCCTTGACTGCTCTCCGTTCTGCCACCACAAAGGGTATTTATTCAGTAATAGGCAGTATCCCTGCCTTTAAGTAAGTAAAATCAAATGCTGTATGGCTACTACGTCACAAATTGCCATTCTTGCTCTCTTGACTTTCATTTACTCATTCAACTGAATCTCTGCCTAGCGCTTGTCACCATGTATCTTACTGGGCCCTCTCTGAATACCCACTCTCACCCACTTTTTCGTGTACAGGCACACAGCATTCGTCTGCCCTTTGGCTAAGCTGGTAATTCCTTATTAGAACTATAATTTGTGCCTCTCTCCAACACAGCCTCATCAATCACATTGCCATTTGCTGCGTTCCATAACACAATAAACATTCCTCAGTGGTCACTGGACAGGGAAACACTTCCCACATGTAGAGTCGGCCCCAGGAACGACACAATGTCTAACAGGATGACAGCAACACCTGTATTGCTTCGCACCATCCCAAAAACTAAACTGGTGCACTTCCCTATACATCTATCACCTTTCCTGCCACTACCCGCCCAAACCCGGGCAAACATTAAATTCCTCCCCAACGTAGGATAACGATAAAACCCCAAACGCAGTGGTTCTCAGATCAAACAAGCAGCACATAATATGTCGATACACAATTGAGAATCCTAGCATAAAGCAGGGATGTATCAAAATAGCAAATACAGCATTGCTAGCCTGTCATAAAGGCAGCATACCATTTAGAAGGGTCTGGATTGGACCTTAGATTGTACTGTTCAGTCCCAGCTCATCCTGACCGTAGCTTTTGGGTTCCACCTGACAAAGGCACTATCTCTGTCACATCTTGGGCCCCACCGGCAGTTGAAAAGGAGAGCCCAGGTGGTGTCAGTTCTTCTGACACCACACCACTCCCTTGTGAGGGTCCTCCTCGCATCGGAGTTCGAGTGGAAGGGCAGAGTCCTCCTGATCGCTCAGAAATCCATCGCTCTGAGAGCTAACCCCTCCGTTACCAGTGGGTGAGGACGGAGAAAATCGCTTGAACTGGGGCACATTCCTTGTGACACTCTCGCCTCTAAAGGTAATCGGAATTTTCCCCGTTGGTGTCGGTCCTTGACCAACACAGTGTCGCCATCCTGGATGGCACTCTTTCGGGCCCTTCGTTTCTGTGAGGCATAAATGTTGATTGGGAGGAACTGCAGGGTGACCCACATAGGGTAATGTGGGATAGCACCCGTGACTGCTCTCCCAAAACATAGCTGGCTCAGGGCAAACCCCGTGGTGGCATAGGGTGTGACCCGGTATTCACGGAGAAAAGTGTACAGGGCACATTTGATGTTTTGAGCCTCAGCTGTGGTGATGCGGATCGTTTTTGACAGTGTCTTTGCAAATTTTTCCACTTCTCCATTCGCTTGGGGCCTCCTAGGTGTGATCTGTCGGTGTTTAGTGTTTCAGGACTTTAGAAATTCAGACCATTCATGGCTATTAAATGGGGGTCCGTTGTCTGCACCAATCTCTATGAAAAGGCCGCGTGTGGCCATCATCTTCTCCATCTTTGGGATGACCGCTGACGTGCATGGCACAATCTCCACTTTTGGGTATTGGGAGTAGTCATCCATGACTATTAACAAATGGGATCTATCAGGAAGATTCCCAAAATCAGTGCAAACTCTCTGCTAAGGGACCGTGGGGCCATCTTCGGTGATGACCGGTACTGGCGGGTCGAGCATTCCACTTGCTTGACAGACAAGACACCCTTTTACCATGTCATCTACCAGTTGTTCCATACCGAGGAACCAGACTTTGCTCTGAAGCCAGTTCTTTGATTTCATGATTCCCTGGTGGCTCCTGTGTCCTAACAGGACAGCCCACCATCTCAGGCAGGTGAGCAGCACAAGTTGGGGGCCTCACAGCAGACAACCTTCTTTGCTAACCAAGAGCTTGTGGCATACTTTATAAAATGCTTGCAGCATGGTTTTGGCCTTGGTGGTGTACTCAGTTCATGCCTTCCAGTGGGCTGTTTGCTTGGGGGAGCCTGGGGATTGCGAAAGGTTGGAGGGCCGGAATGCTTGACATGACAAGGGGACAAATGAACGGTTGCTACTTTGGCAGACTTGGGCAGTGTTGGGTGGGAAAAATGCCTCTGAGTCCTGTCCTATAGGGGCGGTGTGCAGTTTGAGAGGGTCGCACTTTCTGCTGTCCTTAGCCCTGGTTGGATGCTGGCTGCAGGGTGGCTTGCTCCCTTCCTTATCAGAGGAATATAGGGCCTCTGGTGTGCACTGCAGCAATGGTGTTGGAAATGGCCCGTTTTGCAGGGTTACCTCCGAACCTTTTGCCTTCTTCCTCCTAGTTCTTCAGGTCTGTGTTTGCTGGTTTATTGTCTCTGCACACTTTACCACTGCCAATCAGTGGTAAAGTACAAGTTCTCACTCGGTAACTTGTACTGTTGATTGGTTTATCCATGGTTGGCATATTTGATTTACTGGTAAGTCCCTAGTAAAGTGCACTGGAGGTGCCCAAGGCCTGTAAATCAAATGCTACTAGTGGGCCTGCAGCACTGGTTGTGCCACCCATATTAGTAGCCCTGTAAACATGGCTCAGACCTGCCACTGCAGTGTCTGTGTGTGCAGTTTTAAACTGCCAATTCGACTTGGCAAGTGTACCCACTTGCCAGGCCTAAACCTTCCCTTTTACTACATGTCAGGCACCCCTGAGGTAGGCCCTAGTTAGGCCCAGGGGCAGGGTGCAGTGTATGTTTAAGGTAGGACATATACTAGTGTGTTTTATATGTCCTAACAGTAAAATACTGGCAAATTCGTCTTTCACTGTGCAAGGCCCATCCCTCTCATAGGTTAATATGGGGGCTGCCTTTAAGTATCCTTAAAGCACAGATTCCCTTCGAGAGCAGATAAAATGTGGAGTTTAGGGTCTCTGAACTAACAATTTAAAAAAACATCTTTTAGTGAAGTTGGTTTTAAAATTGTCTGTTTGAAAATGCCACTTTTAGAAAGTAGGCATTGTCTTGTTTAAACCATTTTGTGACTCTGCCTGTTTGTGGATTGTCTGTCTGGATCAGTTGGGCTGTTTTGCACCTCTCTAGATAGTGACACAAAAGGGGCCAGGGGTGTAGCCTGCATATCCTGATGAGCCATCTGAGCTAGAGGGGAGGGAGGAGTGGTCGTTGACACCTGAAAGGACTATGCCTGTCCTCACACAATGCAGTCTCCGACCCCCTGGTGGGCGTCTATGGCCTGGCCTGGACAAGGAAGGATCTTGCAAACACTTGAGACTTTGCTTTGAAGTTTGCCAACTACAAAGGCAGAACAAGGTATAAGAAGAAGACCCAAAACCCCAGACTTTTAGAATCTTTCTGGAATAAAGAGGAACCTCTGCCACGGAGAAGAGTTGAAGAGCTGGAGGAGGAGTACTGTCCCTTTGCTGTGTTGTTTTGCTGGACTGGTCTGCAGTTGCTGCTTCTGCCTGAAAGGAGTGCAAAGAGTGAACTTTGCTGTGTGTCCTGCTTGGAGTAGAACTTGTCTCCTATTGAAAGTCTCAGGGACACAAAAGACTTCAGTTTCCTCGACCGGCGGCACTGGGAACTGTGTGTTTTGCGTTGTTCAACAGGCGAAACCACTGCGAAGCCGCCGCCGACACCACTGGCCTGCACGTGACCTGCCGACACTATACGGAGCCACACTGCCCCGCTTCGCACCGCGACCCTGGTCCCACCGACGTTGTCATTGGACAACTTCACTAAGCTGCTGCTTGCACCACGACCTGTGGGCCGCGCACTCCGGCATCGCCTGCTCACACCGCAGCCTGGGCATCCCCGACGATGGCGCTCCTGCTGACATCGGCGCCGCTGCCTGCACCGTGGTCTGTGGACACCACTTGTGAGGTACACAAAGCACCGTCCCACCCCGCACTGCAGCCCCGTTCCACCAACGACAGCATCATCAACTCTAGTGTCGTCACCAGGCATCCTGGCCTCACCATGGCCTGTGGACACCGCTCGTGAGGTTCACAAAGCACCGTCCCGTCCAGCACTGCTGGTTTGGGCATACCGAAGACAGCGTTTCAGCAACGATGACCCTGCTGGCTGCACCGTGACATGGTGATACCGCACGTCGCACCGCCACGCTTCACACCGCAGCCCTGGTCTGACCGACGCCGCTGGATGCCATCACTGAGCCGTTGCCTGCACCGTGACCTGTGGGCATGGCACGTCGCATCGTCCCGCTTCACACTGCCGCACCAATGCCATTCTGGCCAGCGCTCTTGACTTCATCAGCCCGGAGTTCGATCTGCAACGGTTGTGATTTCAAGGGCCCGATTACCCCGCACCGACTTCAGAACGACAACGCAACATCAGCGGCGCCGCTCTCCGGAGCTCACCGTGAAGATCACGACGCCCTGCAATTCCAAAGGTACTGTTTTGCGGGTCTTCCCGACACCGTAGCTGGCCTGCAACGCCGCAGCTGGCCTGAACTGTTGGTTTTGTTGATAACGACGCTGTGATGGCCCCAGGTGGAGCTATTGACTTCAAGGAACTGTATTTGTGAGAAAACCTTGCAAAATTTATATCTTTAACACTGTACGTTGGATTTTTATCATTTTGGTCTTGTTTTACACAGATAAATATTGGCTATTTTTCTAAAACTGGTATGGTGTACTTTTGTAGTTTTCTCACTTATTACTGTATGATATGTGCAAATCCTTTACACATTGCTTCTGAGATAAGCCTGACTGCTCATGCCAAGCTACCAAGGGGGTGAGCAGGGGTTATCTAAGCGGGTATCTCCCTTATCCTGACTAGTGAGAGGGTCCCTACTTGGACAGGGTGCAAACCCACTGCCAACTAGAGACTCCATTTTTAACAGATGTCCTCTAGCAGGCAGCTGGGGCAGGTGATGCTGGGGACAGGTAACTAGGCACCCAAGAAACAAGCTGCTTGCTTGGCAGGGTCATGGTGTCCTGTAGGCAAGTTGGGTGGCACGCCTACACCTGGGCCCTTGGCAGACGTAGCAAAAACACAATCTCCAGTTCGGTGCAAAGGCGGGGAACCAGGCCACAATACTGGTGCGCCACCACGTCCCCACTGCAGCAGGGACGTAATAGCGCACCTGGTCCTTAATAAGTAAACTTACAAGGGCACCCACATAGGTCGATGGACCTTTTGATTCGCATGGAGTATCCTAGCTAGGGTATGGTCGGTGTTCCAAGTAGTCAATACACATAAATTCAATAAACATTAGTTGTCATTAATAATGAATCAATGAAACATCCCACCGTGACCTTTCAGTCATGAATAACCACAACTCGTTATATGTTTTAGTGATTTTATTTCCCTATTAGTTACAATACTAACTCATGAGATTAATTCAACGCAATTCAATTCAATCAAAATTCCGTATTAGTTTATTATAAGGCGCCAAAAACATAATCTAATCAAAACTTGCATCAAGCGTATTCTAATGCATTAGCAAAAGTCAACAGAAGAAACAAAGGCAATAGATCTTTTCTATTCATAGAGTTCAGCAAAACAGTCCACCAACCACTTGTCTCTGAATCTGTCAGTCATTATATAAGAAAAACCTAATCTAACCCAGATTAACATCAGCATGTGGGACTTCATGTAAAAACAATTTAGAGACAGGAATTTAGAAAACAACTAGCTAAGAAGGCTATTTAGACAGCGCAGTTGCTACCTAGAAAGGAAAGGCACAAAGTTATAGTTCAGTCACATTGTCATATCTACCTATCCTCGGTATGGATCAGCAACAGAGTCAGTCTTTGTCCTCAGGTCATCAGTCGATCAGCATCACATCAGGCTCTCAAGTATATGAGCCCAATGACAGAATCTCGAAACACCTCTGAGATCTTGCAGTCTCGCTCCCCCAGCATCCAGCATCTGCCTCTAACATCTGAACTCTTGTCTCTCTGCCACGTTGTTATATCGAAGTTACCCAAACTATCCCCCAATTTCCAATTGGTCAATTAATCACAAGTTATGACTCTAGCCAATAGTTGTGCTATTCCAAATCTATGAAGTCTAATATTTCACAGTTCACATGTCGTTGATTGGTCTGCTTTACAATGTCCTCCATCCGGCTCGTCAGGTATCAAAAATGTTGCATCTTCTTCTCCAGTCAGTGCCTTCATTGTTCGAGTCCTAGGAAAGCACATCTCATGCATGTTATACATTTATTAGTTACAATTACTAGAACATCATCTCCTGTCCGTCGGTTCTCACAAAAAGGTCTAGTTAAGCATTTTTTTAAAACAATAAGCAGTTCACGGTCAGTTCATTTCGTCAACACATTTCTATTAGATGCTAAGAAATTCAGCTTTCTGTATGAGGCCTGGCAAGACTGGCCAAGACTCTTGCTAAGTTAAGGCCTACAATTATTGCAAGACATAGGTTATAACTCTCATTATCACATATTACTACATAATTTTAATATGTTTTCCATATTTTCATGTATGCTAGTCACTTATTAGTACATTCATTAATTCTGGTGGCCATCCTCCGAGGTCACAATTTCAAACGTGCACATTAATTTTTCTACGTTAACCATTTTCTAACAAACTCATTATTAGAACACATAAACACTCATTAATAATTTTTAATTAAGTCATTTGCGTTAACAGACGCGTAGTCTTTCGGTTCTGACTGAGCCGCGTGGCCGTCAGCACGGGCTGAGGAAGCCAGCAGGTAGTGGGCTGAGCAGGCTGGATCAGCCTACAGGTGTGCGTACTGCTGCCGGCAGGCCTGCGGCACACGATAGCATGCTGGGACCGCTCCCAGAAAGCAATGGAGGGCCGGGTGGTGGACAAGAATGGTGGGGTGGACCATATTGTTGCCATTATTGAGTGGGCTCCAGGAACGACACAGAACCAGACAGGCTGACAGCAACACCTTTACTGCTTCGCAGGGGGATCACGAATAATAAACTGGCGCATTTCCCTATTTTATCACTTTTCTGGCCACTACATCGACCCAACCATTCTTCTTCTGTTTAGGGGGGAAGGGGCTTCCCCCCTACCAGAGACCACATTATAGGTGTGTCCAAACCCGTGCAAACACTACACCACATGACCTCAAAACAGAAACACCCTTCCAACCCCAAACCTCCTACAGGGTGCCGTTTGTTATCTGTATGGTTAAACACTTTAATTCCCCAGAGGGGTATTAAGAGCCATACAAACGTTATATGGCAGTATCATTTGGGTATTTATTTAATACATCCCAACAGTTAACTATGGACTGGACTGAACACAAAGCACTGTCCTTTGAAATAAATCTGTTCAGAAAAGGTATCCAGCGGTCAATTTGCATTGTGTATGACGAGAAAACCTGGGTTCAAATCCTGGCTTAACTAAATTGTATGCTCGTAATCAAATCACTTTATTATGCTGTCTCTCATTTTCCTTGATCGTCACACGTCGCACGAGAAAGCTTCAGCAGAGGCTAAGCATGGGTAGTAGAGCCCCGTTACACAACACAGTAACATATATTAGCCAACGCTGGTAATCCATCCAGAGAAGGACAGCAGAACAGCCAAGCAGTAAAAGACTGTGCTGCGTATCGTACGCGTCACGCTGAATCCCGCCCATTTACCTGTCCACGACCTATACGAGTCAACTAAATACGCCAGGCAACGTGTAGGCTCCCCGAATTTAGCAGCCAATGAACTGGCTAGCGCTTCCTCAGCCAATCCTAATCCTTCGTACAGTCTTCCGGTGGCAATAACCAATGAACAACGGAAGAAAAGTCAACAGCCAATAGCATGAGAGAAGTTCACCTAACCAATCTACCACTAGTGGATCTTTTCCTCTATTGGGTTTCTCGTGTGTACCTCAGTGCCATTCTTACAACTTTGTCCTTTTTCGTCGTATAAAATCACCCCTTATTCTGTTCGCAAGCGTACCGCATCAATCTTAAATAACGGACATTCCTAGGAAATTCTGGACTGATATTCACCCGGAAGCGGTTGATGGTGGTAAGATGTTCTGTGGGCTGTGTGGCTGTTGGACGTATGTGTTGTTATGTGAAGGGGGTCACATGTTCGAGTATATTAGGTCTCCTGGGGTCTGGTATTTAGTTACAGTGTTGTCCTCTCGGGTTACTTCTTTGTGTAGTGTTACGCGCAGGCAAGGCCAGCGTAGCATCTGCGAGTGAGTGCTGTCTCTGCGTTCACCTCAATTTTTACCTCTGCCCCACCACACACATTTCTTCGGTGCTGCGAATCAGATGAGTATTTATACGCTGGATGTGATTCGATGCTCCCTGAGACTGTACTCGGCGAAGGAGGCCAGGTCGCGCCATGATGTTTCCATTACTACAGCAAAAAGGGAAATTCCTTCTTCTATAGAACAAATTGTCCCATTATGAGTTGGTACTCTCTGAATTTAAACAAAGGTAAGGAAACAACACAGAGTTTAAGGTGACAGGTAAAGTAAAAAGTGGACAGTCCGGAATAGGCTATTATTCTGGAGAACTAAAATCAACTAGTCCAGCAGTTTTTGAAAGCTAGTGAATGACTTTGAAAACACACGTGCCAGTTGGTATGTATGTTGGCACCTAAGAATGACGTTCACCATGTGATTGTACAGGGGGAAGGCAGCGGGGATTTGGCGCTTGGGACTTTTGAGCCCCCTTTCTTGTCTAGACAGCCCATCTACTCCTACAACATTAAGGAACTCAGTTGGCATCACTTCCCATGTCATGAGGAGGTGTTTTTGGAGGCCAACTTTCTGAAGCGCCCACATGCGCGCTGGAATACTCTTTGTGCAGGGGTTTTCAGCTCACAATGTAGCTGTGTGACAAGGCAAGAAATAGTGTGCCACACAGCAGTACAATGCTAGTTGGCACGCCTGGTACGCAAGAACAATAATGATGATGCTGTTGCTTTATATGCAATCTTTGCTAACAGTGTGGCAGTCACGTGTACCCATTTTAGCTCTGCCCCAAAGTCCGCTTTAGTTGATTCTCTGGCCTCATGTAATAAAAAAAAAGTCTTAAAATATATACGTGCACAGTAGAGCTTTGCGTCAGCCCTTTTCTTCCATAGTTCAGCTGTCATTCATCCGTGCATACATCATCGGTTAATGGTCATCCCACTACAGTCATTGTCAGTCTTACACTCCTACAGTAAGAATATTTTCTGTGTTGGGCATTACAATAAAATGAGTGTCTACGTGTTCCGAGTGCACCCGCTTACATGGAGGCACCTGTCCTACTCTAATACAATGATATTAAAAGATGGTGTGTGTTTTTTTTTTTTTTGTTTGTTTTTGCAAGCACGTGGCTGCCATATTTAGTCAAAACAATATTTGTATTTCTTATTTATATTTCTGTGACATACTTTTATAGTAACAAAAGTAAAAGGGAATCCACTCTGTCAAGGTCAGGCATATAGGCTTCATCAGTGCTAGTTTTTTAAGGGTGTTTTCTCTTCAGTGTACTCTGAATGTCACCGTGGGTGAGTGTGCTGTCTCCACAGTATCGTAAGGCGCTGAACGAAATTGTACCACTAAATCAAGAGTGACACCTTGATCGAATGCCTTGGCCAATGTTTCCTCAAATTATTTTTATATATGTGCGGCAGTTCTGTGTGGGCACGCTTTTTCTCAAAAGTGCGGGCATGAGTTATTGTGCATGCAATCGTGGTAAGGTTGAGGAGTGAGGGAAGGTCAGAGGTATGAGTTCGCAAGTGGGCAGCCAAGATCCCTATTAAAACTGTTCACAAAAGAGAAGTGCAACCCTGACAAGGCCATGCTATCACGTGGCAATGGGTCTTCGGACGTTTTTTAACAGCTAATTGCGAAGTATCTTTAAATACGTTTATCTAAGACGAGGATATTTTATTGTGGTCACAGAAAATTCGTGTGCAGATCGCACCAGTGTGGTAACCTAATTGAACTTGTAGCTTCATTTAATATCTGGGTTTGTGGCTTAAGCGAATGGTTAGACATAAATTACATCAGAGTGGTTTGAGATCCAAATGTAGGGAAATCTTCTTTTTCCCCTAAACAAAATCTATACTAATTTACCTTTGCTGTCTGATGCAGCTTTGATTTTGATAATAGTAATTAAAATGCTAAATATTTTCCAGTCTTGGCCTGTGGGGCAGCGGACAGTCCTTTCACTAAAGATTAGTCTCTGAGTTTAAAATCACCCTGAAATGTTACTTAAGGCTATGAATGTTAAATATATGTTCAAAACATGTAACACGAGGACTTTTTTTCTAGAAGCGTTTAATCCGAAATTAATTATACTTGTCTAGAGATAATCAGTGGCTTATTTATCCACAGAAGTTATTGAGTAGGCACACTTAACTTATTTGAAGTAAAATAAATTGTATGAATAATTTAAAAACGAGTTAAGGTTGAGTATCAAGTGAACTTTATGAAATTTAATGTTCTGTAATGTTTCTGTCGATGCATAACATTGTCCTCTTCCCCAATTTTTATGACCATAAGTTGGTGTGCTTAAAACTGTGCCATGTATGGCCTACTGATGAGGGAGAAAGGTAAATACTATTTGTCATTTAGACCTAATGTTTATCTAATCAAAATAGCATGCCATTAGTCAAACATTAATTTGCTGCTGTTCAAAAGCCATATATAAAATTCAGTTGAAAAGCCAGGGTCTTCCTTATTCCATAAGTAGTGACCCGCTATCAAAAACAGCTGACAAGGGTTTCACTGTCATGAGCAAACTTTCTAGTTAGTGTGTGTAGTACCAGAACACATAGCAATCAAGGAAATTTAAGATAGTCTGGCAAAACAGCCATTGACCGCAATATTCCTTGGCATCGAAGCCTTATTCTTCTTGATTCCTTAAGCTGGGTGGTAATGCCGAGAACAGTAAATCATGCCACCGTTTTATATAAACATGAGCATGGCATGTGTCTTATTCACTAGAGACCTTCTGTCCATTCGTAGTAAGAAAAGGGCTCATCTCCTTCAAGATTTGTTTCGTACCAATTGCTACTCAGCTCAACTTATCACTATTTGCTCTTGGGAGGCTCGGAGATCTTCATCCAACCTTACTTTCCACTGCACGTTGTGTAGTTATTGTAGATAGGATCTTTCTTGCCTAATGTGTATCTGCTCTGCTTAGACAACTGAAATGAGGGCTGCAGGGAATCACACAGCAACTGAATACGTTTCCCCCTGTTTTAAAGACCAAAATTCCTCCACGCCCCCAGTTGTCTACCTGTCGAAGTTGTAATAAGGACCCCCTGACATTGAATAATTATATAATGTGCAGTGTTGGAGGTGTAGCAGTATAGAATATGAAGAGGGGACATTACTACCATTACGTGTCTGTTTAGTTTCTACAAGTGAGGCTGTATGCATGGTCAGTCTAAACCTTTTCAGAATTAGTTCACGCCAGCATCAAATTTTCCCTGCGAAGGGAATTGAAGCATTCAGTTTCACAGCAAGATATAGTTCCTGTTCCCAGTAACAGTTGTTCAGTTTCTGTCTTTGCTCAGCCCTTCAGTCTTTTTCACACTTCCCGTTAATCTGTCACTATTTTTTTTTCTCTGTTCCTCAATCTTTGTCTCAACTCTCTTTCTGTCTCTCAGCGTCAATAAGTCTGTTTCTCAGGGTCGGTCACTTTGTCAGCCTCTAGCTCCGTTCTCCTGTCTTGTCTCATTTCTTTGTCCCTACTTATTTCTCCATCGTCATTTCTCATACTTTTCCTTTCTCTTTTCCCCTCTCTTGCAGTCTTTCTTTTGCTCACACACAAGAGGTGAGAGACAAGGGCTGTGGAGGGCAGTAAAATGGGTCGTCACGCTATACAATCACGCGTTTGGACAGTCCAAATTCTGATAGGCTGGCTAGTAATGAATTCAGTATTTTACAATATCACCTAATTTTGAGATGTGACTTAGTTATTCTTAGTTTCATCATTGGTAATGATTTCTCATGCAACGTGAAGGAGACTGGTTAGACAATGAGGAATGTATTTGATGCCTGCCTTAGTTGTAAGCTTCAAGTAGCTCACGTGCCTCACTTAAACTACGGAAATTGGGATGAGTTTTACATCCTGTACTGCATTACTTGCTCATACCTGTAATGCTTTGAATTATGTTGAAGTTAAGTGAGTGAGAGTGTATGTAAGGACACGCAGCTGCTGAGAGAGATCGAGCCGGAAAGGCGAGTTCGGCTGTTGGAGACGTTAATGTAATTGAACTTTAAGTTAAAAAAGACGAGTCGTTATTGTAGCCCATTTCCTCTGGCTTCTGTGCAGAACCCATCCTCTAAGCGTAATCTTGATGACAAGGCTTGCGACATACCCAGGGTTGCACATGGCTGTTGTCGTGTCTGTCTGTCAGCCTAAGGTAATTCTCTCTCTCGAAAAAGTGGAGAGAGGTCTGTAGGTCAAGTCTGCCGGAGTCTGCAGCCACCTGTCTAGGGGTGAAGAAGGTTAACCGGGATGAGAAAAGTCTGATGCAGAGGAGCCCGCTTTTGACAAAAAGATCTCGCAAGCAACGAGAACAGCCTGTTTGGGATTATGAAAAGGGTTTCCAGTTTCGTAGTATTTATTACTTTTAAGTTTCGGTCAGTTTATATTTTTATTGGTGCTTTCTTATATTTATTTTTTTGATGGGACAAAAAAGAAGCCGCTAACATATGAAAGCATTTTATTAAATGATATATGTACGTTAGAATATTGATGTCTTTAAGATTTTAGTGCACTAAATGGCTACACATAATAAAGTAATGACTTCAAAATGTAGCACTGTAGTCGGAGCTTGTGTGCCCATCTTCTTCTCTTAAACTTTCATTAGGATTTTATTTGTATAATAAACGTCATTCGCAGCCATTGACTGTATTCTTCCACTTTTAACAGTAGGGAGATGGAAACATATTCTGTCTGCGTTTATGTGTAAAATTCAGTAAAAAGTAAAACTGAGAATTCTAGGTACAAACTGTGGATTCTAAGTAGACTACATTAGGACAAAGGACGTTTTTTATTTAGGGAGCCAGGAGAGCTTGCAAGGAAAGCCCCCGGTCCGAGAACTTTATTGACTATTTTTAGTGTCTGTGACGACCGTAAAACGGCCTCACCTCTGAGTCCTAAAAATATTTTCAATAAACGGCGTTAGAAGTGAACGCGATATTTCCAGTTCGGTGTATCTGGAATGTTGGAGGGCACAGCCCCTATAGAACTGCTTCATAGAACAATGATAGACAGTCCACTGTGGGAGTTGCAGGTGTTGTTTTCGTGCACTGGAGTTCAGATCCGAGCCGTAGAGAAGTTTTGTTTTAAACTACTTTGAATGAAAAAATATGATCCTTAGTTTAGAGAGCCAAGAAGGAACATATAGAGTATGGATTGGAGCCTCCTGGTACTTTGAAGCACAAATCAAATGTAATGTTCTGTTAATTTGTGGAGCGCGCTGCTACCTATTTAGGTGTCCTGACACTAGAGAACTTCCCTAGAAACTGTCACAAAGATACAGAAGACTGATTATATAACGTACGGCCAGGTTTGCAGAGCCTTTCTAAATTTCAGCAAATCAGTTGTAGCATGCAAGAAGGACGGAATTCCATTCCAAAGACGAGCCACTCACAATTTCAACATGACTTTTTTGGTCACTGACAGCCAGTGCAGCGAGTTCAGAGCAGTGTAGACAGACAAGTGACAATGTCATTGTAATAACAAACTGGCTGCTGCACTTTGTACTCTCTGTAGGCGATTTGCAGCATGTGCCCGATCATCCAAAAATAAGGAGTTAGCATATTCCAGTTGACTTAGAATAGTCAGCTGGAAGACTAGTTGTCACACAGTGTTAGGCAGGAGAGGTAGGATTTGCCTTAAAACATGTAACAATGCCGAACAGGTAGGAGGCAACTAGGTAACATGGCTAATTAGAGATATTGTCTTATCCAGATCGAAACTTAAATTCTGAACAAATAAAAACAAGTACGCCTGAAAGCAAAGCGTTGTGGTACTGTAAGTTGTCTGTCCTTTAAATAAACCTGGGGCAACCCAAAATTCCTTGGAACTAGGGTAAGTGGAAAAAAATAAAAGAACACAGTGTTCCTTTAGGCTCAGGTGAATGAATGAATTGTCCACAACTAATGGGTGAGCAAGTGGTGATCTCTCAGTATTTTGACCATTTGATTTGCTTATTGGGTGGTCTTCCTCTGTCAAGGTACAGATCATGTCCTACAATTAAAGAAAATCGTACATTCTTTCAAAAGTTGAAAATGTCCCTTAGGACGGCATTACCTAGACTGTGGCTGGAAAAAAGCTCACCTCAATATTTAGTACAGAGATAATTCAATATTGCTTCCTCTAGTATACTTTGACAATTTACCTTTCTCAATCTAAATAAATAGGGAGACATCAATAATAGTGCTAGCGCGCCTGGTCCTAAATAAGTAAACTTACAAGGGGACACGTATAGGTCGATGAACACTTTGGATCGCATGGAGTATCCCATCTAAGTGGTAGACCAATGGACCATTATTAATCACTACAATAAATAGACAAACATTAAGAAAACCCCTATCTAATAAAAAATACCATAACTCTCAACTTGTTTAAACGTTTTTATTCCCTATTAGCTACAATTCTAATCAAAAATCCTTGTTCGACTTTATTGTTCATCAAGCTTTATTAATCATCACAAAGCAATTGTTCGTCAAAAGAATCTCGAGCAATCAATAGCAACAACATAAGTCAGCAATTCTTTAACAATTATGGAATAATTCAGCAATGCAATTCAGTCAGTCAGTTGTCACTGTTAAAGTCACCCTTGTCAGCCTACCTAACCCAGATTAGCATCAGCATGTGGGTCTTCATGCGAAAACAATTTAGACAAAAACCATTAATTTGGAAAAAAATCTATCTAAAAGAGAGAAACATTTTAAAAAGCGCAGTTGGTACCTAGAAGAAAAAGCACGCATTAGTCAGTCACATTGTTATAGCTACCTACCCAAGATAGATCAGCTACGAGTCAGTCTTCGTCTCCAGGTCATGAGTCATCAGCAAAGTATCAGGCTCATAGAGAGTAAGCCCAAATATCAGCACTTCGGACAGCGTCTCTTGACGTCATCAACTTTCGCCTCTCTGCTCTAAATTTCCTCCCCTTGTCATAACTTTTTATTAGGGTCTCTCAGTCCATCCCACTAATTGCTAATTGGTCAACATTATCAGAAGTTATGATTCTAACCTATAGTTTTTGTTTACCACATGTTCACGTCTAATCAGGATTCAAGTTCCATTAGTTTGATTGGTTCTTCTGTCGATGAGAACATCATCCGGCTCTTCAGGTAACAAAATTGTTGCTCACCGTCTTTTAGTCAGTGCTTCCATTGTTCAAATCCTGGGACAGTACATTTAGCCTACACTACATATGATTGTATCAATTTGTCCTCCTCATCTCCTGTCCACTGGTACATTTACAGAATTTTCTAGCAAAGCTCTCTGAACTCTGTACAGTTCAAGGTCCTTTTTTCCAGTTCCAGTCCTCGGCAGCTTGTCGCGGCTCCAAGTTAAAGCAAGCAAGGCCCAGCGAAAACCAGGCCTCCAGTTTGGCTAAGTTAAGAACACAAATTTTCATAAAACACAGGTTATACATTCAAATATGACATATTAGTACATCTTTAATATATTTTTTTCATTATTCAGCATCTTGTTAATACACATGGTGACACTCACATGGGCACATTTTACCCATACATGTTATTTTCAAATATTAGTTTCCTTATCAATATTTCTCATTAGTATCCATACGCAAATCATAAAAAAATTCTCATATTAGCATATCTGCTCCAACTGTCCCTCCTCTGATGACTAAATATGTCATCACACCTTTCCCTTGTCAATCATTTTACCAATTACTTTCAGCTACATTTTGATTTCTCCTCCTTCTATTTTCCCTATAGATTCTTCTTCTGGGTTGTTCTTCCCTCGTCTGATCATTTTTGGCCCTATTTAGTTTAATTCTCTGCCATAATTTACATGGCCCCATAAGCCTAATAAGACAATGACCACAATATTCCTTGGACAATTTTCCACAATATTCCACCCCAAATTTGACTAAACCAATTTCCCACTGTAACAAATCCATTCCCAACCTTTTCCCAAACTCCTGGTTCCTTCAATCTTTCAAATCCTTACTTGCATTAGTTAAATTAGTAAGTAGATCTTTTATCTCTTTCTCGTTCTCAGGAATGTAAGAACAACAGTGCCTTGCATTAATCATTTTACAGACTCCTCAGTCCTTCACTAATATTATGTCTAAAGCAAGCCTGTTTTGAAGCGTCATAGCTCTATCCGCAGCTAGTTCAGTGTTTAGTAAAAGTATGGCTCCCGTAAAATTTGTTAGCATATTATCCACAATAGTAGATAGTTTTCGTATCTTATTTGCATTCAATATAACTCCCACAGAAGGATTTATTGCTCCAAAAATATCCTCTACGATTTCAGAGGCTGTTTCTCTCCTTTTGTCTCATCTGGTGTAAATCAGTCATTTTCGGTATCTTTTTCAGATCATCTATTTGATAAATCTTAGGAAAAGCTATTCCCAAGTAACATGTCCCATACCATCCTCTAGGAAGATGGTAACAAGCATTAAATCCACAAATACAATAAATTCCAGGAATCACAGGGTCCGCACCATTCAGCATAAATGTCCATTTACTCTGAAACAAAAACACATGCCTACATTCCCTCGTTCCCACAAATAGTGTCAGTGCGTGATTTTGGCCTATATGCACAAAGCTTTCCTACATGTAATGCATCTAAAGCTAATCTCCCTTGTGTTTTAATAGCATTGTAAGCATAATCATTCTTGTAAGTTATTTTCTCTAACCCTTTTTCTAGTTTCTGTTTTAGTGCTTTTCTCCTATCGTCAGTATGCCCAATAAAGCTCTTCCCCATAGCAGTTAGTAAGCAGGTTACATTTTTACGATGCGCATAAGCCGTGCCAAAAGTCACTGTAGGCTCAAAGAATCCTCTAATACTATATCATGTTCCTTAGCTATCTTACTCAAATATCTAATTATAGGAACAAAAGGAAAATACAACATCATATTTTGAGTAAAAATACTGTATATACTCTTGATTATAGAATCTGGTTAGGAGCAAACTACAAGGTATACCATAAGTCAGAGGTAGGCTATAAGTGATCCCCTCTTCCATAGAGGAAGGAATTGGCGTGCACACAAGACAATCCGTTGCATCCATCGTCTCCACATATTCACTCAACAACCAATAAAAGACATTAGAAGACAGCTCTCCGTTTGCGTTAGTATAATCATGCAAATACTGCTCATCAAATTTAAACCTCTCTAAAGCTGTTCGTGTAGTAGTTTCAGATACAGATGTAACATCAGCTTCTCTCATCTCGTCAATAGACATTCCCACAATCATTATTACAAACAATATACCACACACAATCGCCATTCCTTCACTCAAATACCTACAATACTTAATGCGCTTAGTGTTATTATCTAATCCAGCCATGATCTGTAAAGAATCAGAAAGTAGAATTAACTCTTAATTAAGGTGCAACAAAAAAAAAATCAAAAATATACTTCCTTCTCATGCTTCAGATTCATACAAAAAGACCCTTTTTTTTTTTTTTTTTTTTTTTTTTCCCTTTGCCAAAATCGGTTAGTAGCCAGTCATCTCTGGATTTCCAAATGTCATATCAGGTTATCAGTGTCTCTTCCAGTAACGCCCATAATTTCCAGTTTCTCTTTCTTTTATCTCAACAACTCAGTCTATTGATTTCTCTTCAGGTTGTATCAAAATATTGATTTGGAACTTCTCTGACAAAGCAAAAAGACATAAACTTGTTTTGCCAATCACTTGTTGAGGCATATGCCCACTCAGGTCCTGCGTATCTTCGACTTGCTACTCTCTTCCTTTTCAACTTTCGTTCTCCTGCTAGCTCTCCATCACTTAGTTTGTCCTTCCTTGTAGTCTCTATTTCTTCCTTTATTGTCTGATTTATAACCAAGTTCTTTTTCTTGCCTAATTGAGATTCAGGCCAATGGTCTCCTTTTCTTGTTCCTTCTGTCAACAATCTTTTTAAGATCGGACTTTTCTCCTGCGCCTTGTCTGTAGTACCTACTCTTGATGGACCTGCAACGGGTTCAGGAGGAGTCAGATCATTTTTGGCTTTGACCTGTCTCAACTCTTTCCCCCTCAGGCTCTGGCACTTGGTCTCCTTGTGGTTCCTCACCATTTGCTTCTGAGAGAACCTCCCCGGTGCTTGGTTCTCCAGTCACTTCCGCCAAGTTAATTTCTTGCTCTGTCTCCTGAACTTCTACACCCTCGTCTCTCGCTGGTGTGATCGATCCATCTTCCGTCAGTTCTGGATCTACTTCAGGCTCGACCTGCTCTGGTTGTGGTTCAGGAAGAACTATTTGCTTTGTTGCTGTTGGAGTCCTTAACGACACTTCTTCATGATCCTGAGGACTCACCACTCTCTTGGTATGGCTCGCATGTATCCAGTTAGGCAAATTGCACATTTCACAGCTGTTGTAGTTGTCAACACCACTTGATATGGACCTCTCCAACGTGGCTCTAGGCAAGTCTTTTGCACATGCTAGACCCTTGCAGTAGTCCAACACCATATCATCTGTAATATTGACAAGAGTATTGGCTGGTATTGCTGGCAACCTCATTGCTCTACCCATGAGAATCTCATGTGGGGACAGTCCTGTTTTCCTGTCCGGTATATTTCTCATTGACATCAACATTAAAGGCAATGCATCTGGCCATTTCAGATTCGTGGTAGCACAAATTTTGGCAATTCTTGATTTCAGAGTACCATTCATCTGTTCTACAAGTCCTGATGCTTCTGGACGATAGCTGCAGTGAAGCTTCTGTTCAATGCTGCACATAAGAGCTTAATCACTTCGTTATTGAAGTGCGATCCCCTGTCTGATCTAAAGAGATCGGGAATCGGAACCGTGGTATCAACTCTCTAAGTAACAACTTTGCAACTGTGAGGCTATCATTCCTACGTGTGGGGTATGCTTCAATCCAATGACTAAATACACACACACACACACACCAACACATACTTCAATCCACCACATACAGGCATCTCAATGAAATCCAATTGCCTTCTGCTAAATGGTCCACCTGTTCTTCCAATGTGGCTCAGATTCACCACTGTCCCTTTTCCCACATTTAACCTGTGACACACTGCTTCAGCTGCTTGCCTAAACTTTGGATTAAACCAATCAACCTTGAACATTGTAATCATGGCATCTCTTCCAATGTGTACCTGACCATGGTAATACCGAGCCATCTGAGTCCACAGACAATTCGGCAATCCCATCTGGCCCTCCTCAGATACCCAAATCTCATCTGGTCTCTGTACACACTTCAGCTTCACCCAAAGCTTTTTCTCTTCCTTGTCTGCATTTTCTTGTAATGTTTTCAATTCTTCTAGGGTGTCAATTGTTTTCAGTGCAAAACTTGCACAATTAGTCTCTTCTTCTGGCATCAATTCCCACTTATCCTTGAACGATATACAGTTCAGGGCACAAAACCTTGCGACCTGATCTGCATACCCATTTCCCAAGGAAATGTAATCTTGCGTTTTTTGATGTGCACTGTATTTTACTACAGCAATTTCTTCAGGTAACTGAATTGCATACAGTAATTCTTTTATCCTGTCGCCATTTCGTACTGGTGTTCCACTGGAGGTCATAAAACCTCGCTGCAACCTCAATTTACCAAAATCCAGAACAATTCCAAATCCATATTGACTATCAGTGTATATTGTCACTCGCAGCCCGGTAGAAACATAACAAGCTCTAATGAAAGCCACCAGTTCTGCTACTTGTGCAGAATACACACCGGGAAGCCATGATGCTTCTAGAGTTCCTGTAATGGTACATACAGCATAACCTGCTCTCAAGGTAACTGTCCCATCTCTAAGACATGAGCCATCAACAAAGACAATTTGATCATTTTCTTCTAACCGAGTATCTTTAACCCCTTAGGTGCTGAGCCCTTTTTTGGCTATTTGGGGTAGTTCACGCTTAGGCCTTCATAACTTTTTGTCCACATAAGCTATCCACGCCAAATGTGCGTCATTTTTTTCCAACATCCTAGGGATTCTAATGGTACCCAGAGTTTGTGGTTTCCCCAGGAGGAGACCAAGAAATTAGCCAAAATACAGTGAAAATGTTGTTTTTTCCACAAAAAATGGGGGAAAAGGGCTGCCGATGAAGGCTTGTGGGTTTTTTCCCTTAAAATGGCATCAACAAAGGGTTTCTGGTGCTAAAATCACCATCTTCCCACCTTTCAGGAACAGGCAGACTTGAATCCGAAAACCACATTTTTCAACACAAATTTGGCATTTTACTGGGACATACCCCATTTTTACTATTTTTGGTGCTTTTAGCCTCCTTCCAGTTAGTGACAGGAATGGGTGTGAAACCAATGCTGGATCCCGGAAAGCTAAACATTTCTGAAAAGTAGACAAAATTCTGAATCTAGCAACAGGTCATTTGTGTAGATCCTACAAGGTTTTTCTACAGAAAATAACAGCTGAAATAAAAAAATATTAAAATTGAGCTGAAAACAGCCATTTTTCTTTATGTTTTACTCTAACTTTTTCCTGCGATGTCAGATTTTTTAAAGCAATATACCGTTATGTCTGCCGGACTCTTCTGGTTGCGGGTATATAAAGGGCTTGTAGGTTAATCAAGAACCCTAGGTACAGAGAGCCAATAAATGAGCTGCACCCTGCAGTTGGTTTTCATTCTATACTGGGTATACAGCAATTCATTTGCTGAAATATGAAGAGTGAAAAATAGGTATCAAGAAAACCTTTGCATTTCCAAAATGGGCTCAAGATAAGGTTTTGAGGAGCAGTGGTTATTTGCACATCTCTGAATTCCGGGGTGCCCCTACTAGCATGTGAATTGCAGGTCATTTCTCAAAATAGACGTCTTTTTTACACACACTCTTATATTTGGAAAGAAAAAATGCAGAGAAAGATAAGGGGTAATAACACTTGTTTTGCTATTCTATATTCCCCCAAGTTTCCAGATAAAAATGATACCTCACTTGTGTGGGTAGGCCTAGCGCCCGCAACAGGAAATGCCCCAAAACAGAACGTGGACACATCCCATTTTTTTGACAGAAAACACCGCTGTTTTTTGCAAAGTGCCTACCTGTAGGTTTTTGGCCTCTAGCTCAGCTGGCTCCTAGGGAAACCTACCAAACCTGTGCATTTTTGAAAACTAGAGACCTAAGGGAATCCAAGATGGGGTGACTTGTGGGGCTCTGACCAGGTTCTGTTACCCAGAATCCTTTGCAAACCTCAAAATGTGGCTAAAAAACACGTTTTCCTCACATTTCGGTGACAGAAAGTTCTGGAATCTGAGAGGAGCCACAAATTTCCTTCCACCCAGCGTTCTCCCAAGTCTCCCGATAAAAATGATACCTCACTTGTGTGGGTAGGTCTAGCGCCCGCGACAGGAATGGATCACACAAGGGTCAATGGTAGTCCTTGCATGAGGGCTACTGTTAACCCTGGAGTGATTCATTCCTGAAGCAGGCACTAGGAGCAGGCACACAAGCGGGGTTGTGTTTTTATCAGGATAAGTGGGGAAACACTGGGTGGTAGGAATTTTGAGGATCCCTGCACATTCCTGTAGTTTCTGTGATTAAAAAAAGAAAGGAAAAATAGTGTTTTTAATCAACGTTTCACTTTTGCAGGGTATTCTGGGTAAGAAAACTTTGTTAAATCCAAACAAACCACATTTATGTGGGCTGCCTTGGGTGTCTAGTTTTCAGAAATGTCTGCGTTTGGTAGTTTTCCCTACATGGCTGCCGAGCCCAGGACCAAATACTTAGTTAGGTGACTGTCTTAAAAAACGAGGCTGTTTTGTGGTAGGTAATTTTAATGGCTCCCTGCAGATCCCTGGACTTCTGCTCATTGGAATGCAAGGAAAATGTGTTTTTTAAGCACATTTTGTGATTTCAAGGGGATTCTGGGTGAAGGAAAACTGGTGAGAGCCACGCAAGTCCTGCACCCTTGAACTCCCCTGGTACTAGTTTGTTAAAGTTAACCCACCACTCACACTGGTTGGTTTTAGCACCTCCAGAAATTATGGTTTCAAAGCATGATTACTTATCAAAGTATCTGAATATTGAAATCAAGCCTTCTGAAGGTGGGCCATAAAGCCGCATCCAGACACCAACCTCTTTATGGTCCATTCACACGCCATTCGCGCACAACAAACAACCCTTTCATATCGCCAGCCACGGGCCCAATCCAACCAATCACTGCACTCACATTAACTTACTGCTGCCAGACAAGGGCCCATCACATTCACACACCACAGAACGGAATACGTTTGGCTACATTTTACCACCTGTCAAGTAACTGCCTCCTTCTTCCTTAACATTACCAAATGCATGCGTAACGAACCTTTACTAATGACTCCTGTGACAGCCACCTGAGGCTCAGAAAGACATGTTTTTCATGCGCTTTTAACACACACTCTGTGCTAAATCCAACTCCTTCCAGTTTGTGGATGCAAGTTGGGGGTGTCCGAGTATGCCATACAAAGTGATTCCTCGAACTGAGAGAGCATATCTACCTTTGAAACTAAGGGAGACCTGCTGGGGATTTCTCATGATGTTCCCTAAAGAGAAGGTCATAGGCTATGAAAAAGGGTAGTGTTTGGTACATAGGGGAGTCCATGAGAACGTAGCATATGTCCCAGCCAACATTATGTGCAGTGATGTGACTATAATGCACTTATACAGCAAACTGAACATCTACTAAGTTCTGATGGAGGATGAACATGAAAAGCAGGTCAAACACTGACCTATACAAGTCGTTCTCCTTCAGTGCTGGGATGGCACCAATGGGTTTGAATCCATAGGTGTAGATGATGTACATCTGTACTACCTTTACTATCTGCCTTCTACCTGTGCAATAACCCTGTGAAGGCACTCCTACCATAAGCTTTCCTTTCATGTCTCTGTTCTCATCAGAGTCCTGGCTAATCCTGTTTAATTGCCAAGTGAACCTATACTAGTTTGTGGAAGCAAGTTGGGGGTTTCCAAGTATGCCGTACAAAGTGATTCCTCGAACTGAGAGAGCATATCTACCGTTGAAAGTAAGGTAGACCTGCTGGTGAAGAAAGGGTACTCCGTGGCATATGGTCTGCCCACTAGTATATGCAGTAGGGGGAATATAATGCATGTTAATTGAACAGAACACCGACCACGCTCTGACGGTGGATTTAGCTGTTCAAGCAGTCCAAATGGAAGTCCATGATGAAGTAAAATTCTGTGGCTCCTTGTCTAACGAAGCAGTGGCCCATGGACGTTCGGTATCCATGCACTGCCACTGAAAGGATTACCCAACGGCAGCTCAACCTCAGTTGATTTCCCAGAACTTTGCTTTAGTATGATACAACGTAAAGCAAGTAGGGATACAGAGGCCTGGTTGTGATGGACACTGGGGACAGTAATACCGACTCTCCTGCCTCTTTCCATGCTTCGAGCACACTTTACAGCGACGACATGGACAATCCTTTTTGGGTGTTTTAGGAATGCGATCAGCAAAGTGTCGCTCCTGCAGCCTTGCCACATCCTCCAGAACATATGAGGTGGAGGCTGCTGCTTCTGTAACAGCAGTGAGGCTTTCAATTACAGACAACTGGAAGTCAAGGAAAGTCATGTGGTTGTCTGACGGTAAACAACATATGTTGCCATCTGAATCTGGTGGGTAACGGTTTCTTGTACCAAGTGCGAGTTTTACGACACGCATTGTATGGTTGAAGAACCTGGTCGTTCTTGTCCACTCCGCCCATGTACTTATTGTAATCAAGTATACAGATGGGCTTGTGGACTTCGGCCATCTGACCCCAAACCGTGATGGGAGAAGTGCTCTCATCATGAATTGTAGTGAGCACGTATAAATCACGCCTATCTAGGAACTTGACTGCGAGCAGTTCGTTAGAACGCAATGCAGTACTCTGGGATTTCTGGAGCTTCTTGCAAACAAGCTCCTGTGGGAATCCTTTGCGGTTACAACGAACTGTACCGCAGGCCACAGTGCCAGCTTTTTAGATCTCACTGAACAGCTCTACTCCTGTATAGAAATTGTCCACATAAAGGTTATAACCTTTGTGGAAAAAGTGGCTGGACAAGTTCCCATACAATCTTACCTGTGACCCCTAACGCGGGAGGGGATCCTACAGGGTTTAGGGTAGAATCCTTCCCTGTATACACTCTCAAGCTGTACACATAGCCAGAAGAGCTCTCACACAGCATGTACATCTTTATGCCATAGCGAGCTCTTTTGCTCGCAATGTACTGTCTGAAAAGCAGCCGTCCTTTGTACAGGATCAAGGACTCATCGACTGCTATATTCTTTCCAGGAGTATAGATCTCTGGAAACCTGGCAGACAAATGTTCTACGACAGGCCGAATTTTGAACAACCTGTCATGATCTGGATGGTCCCGGGGCAATGCAGCAGAATTGTCATTGAAATGCAGCATGCGCTGCAGTAGCAAAAAACCGATCTCTGCTCATGTATGGTGCGAGTCGTCCAGTAGGACTGCAAGGTGGGTTTCTGCACTAACCCCATTTTGAGCGTAAGGCCCAAAAATATCTTCAACTCCGCCAGCGAAGTGGGAGACCACTGGCGTGCCCTAGAACGGGGCCCTAGAGTGCCTCTGCGCTCCCTCAGAAATTGGTCTGCACGCAAATTTGTTTGCTGCACAACTTTCTTAAGGAAGTCAACATCCAAAAATAGATAGATGTAGTCGACTAGCAAAAAGTTAGCTGTATCGACTTTACATCCAGCGTCACCAGTAAAAGGTGGAATTGGGGGCTGCCAAGAGAGCACTCTCTCTGTGCTTGCGGCTGCAAGCACGTGCTCTCTGGGTTCGGCTAACCCAATGTGGTCCTGCTACCCAGAATGTGCTTGCGAAGGGACAGCACGGATGTCATTGTTTCCTTCAGACTCACTGGAAGAGGTGTCGTCGGGTGGGACTCCGCCGACTGGAAAATCACTCCCAGTATCTGCCCCATTGTCCTCTCCCTCAGATGCTGTCTCAGTCTCTGAGCCTACATTAGAACTGTCCTCCATAACCCAAGTTAGGGCTTGATCAGCAGTCATCCAACGAGACGCCATCTCTGCTACTGGCTAAACTGTCCCTCTAAATTACTAGCCTACGTAGAAGGCAGATAGTCACAAAATTGCTTGTGGGTATGTTTGTTGTGTACAATAGGAAATGTCGTCACCTTACCTTCGCTTCTTCTCCAATTCTGCAGATTCTCTGAAAACACTGAAAAAAAAGAATGTATTACTTCACCGTACCACACACCCTGTGCAACAGTCATTTTTGGTGCTCTGCCTCCCATTACCTCCTCGTCTAATTCCCTCAGTACTACCCAGCAAAAGTGCCACTCATATCGCCATAGTCCCCCTGGCATAACATTTGTTTTAAAGCGCAGGTAACGCTTGCCTTTACTAATCCACTCAGCTAAATACATATAAATGTATCTCCTTTGCAGCAGGACAATAAACCACCTGCGCTACTTTATGGCAACTGCCACTACAGAAAAGACATGCATATATGTATATATTTTGTGAACGAGAATCTCACCGCACTCCACGAGGTTCAAATTGGCATCTTTTATTGCAAGCAACAGCCACGAACGCGTTTCTCTCAAGGAGTCTTGATCACAGTAAATGAGTCCCTCTTTTCTTTCATTTTTTATACTTGCAATAAAACATGTCAATTTGAACCTCGCGGAGTGCGGTGAGATTCTAGTTCACAAAATATTTTCGAGGTTGCTCTCCTCCATCACTGAGCACCGTCAGTGGAGTGCGCTGTGCAACAATCTTTTAACCAATTTGTGTTGCATATATATATATATATATATATATATATATATATATATATATGTGTTTAGAAACAAAGTAGTTGAAGGGTTGCTGGGCGGCGCACTCCACTGCCGGTGCCCAGTGACAGAGAAGACCAATCTCGAAATTATGTAATGCCGAAAAATTTCACCGCACTCCACGAGGTACAAATAAAAGTGTATTTTATTGCAGTCAATAACCACCCACGCGTTTCGACTCACCAAGGAGTCTTGATCAATGTCCTCGTGGAGTGCGGTGAAATTGTTCACCATTCTAAAACAACACACAAAAGAAAAACAAGCATTTACAATGCAATGGGTCTCGCATCTGCTCGAGTTAGAGCTATTAGCGTTATAAACTCCTAACCCAACTTTTCTTGCCACATAAATTGATAATTGAAAGTTAAACACTTTCACATAAGAGAGCCGATTCACAGCGCCACGGCCACCATGAGCATCAGGTGAAGAGATACACAAAAGGAAACGAAGTTCGCTCGCAGTTAAACGTAACAGCAAAAGTGCAATTAGCCATGTACCAGGGGCAATGGCCAAGGCGGTAACAAAACCTCCCCAAGGAGGGACAAAGGTAAACCATTTACCAATGTAATCAAAGGATTTTTGAAGGGCAAGCCCATGAACGAGTGGTAGTGATGGGCGTTGTTTGAAGCCCAGATACACACCAAGTCAGAAAAGCAGGGCATGGGCGCTGCAATGGCTTTTTTTTTTTCATACATGTGTGCTTGCCCTTGGCAAAAAGCTGACCACCAACAATTCGTTTTTAAAAAAAGTTTTTGGTACAATTTTTACCCTGGGGGAGCGATCGCCCCCCCCCCCCCCCCCCCCCCAGGGCAAACGACATGTGGTTTTTTTTTTTATTTATTTTTTTAGCCCCAGGGGTCGGCCCGTGTTCTGAGGGCCGACCCCGCCACTTTTTGTTTTCCCTTTTTTTTTTTTTTTTTTTATGTGGGGGGCGCGATGGCCCCCCAGAACAGTTGAAATCATTCAATAATGCCCCCGGGGGCCCTTTTACGAGGGGGCTGACTCCCCCCCACCCCCCAAAGAAGATCCCTGGTGCCTAGGGGCGTTGCCTGGCCATGGATCGCAGCCGCGCTGCGATCCATGGCCAGGAAACGGTGCCAGGGAGGCACTGATGGAAAGGGGAGAGCCTCCCCTTTCCATCGATGCCTCCCTGGCATCTGGGGGGTCGTTTTGGCCTTTTTTTTCCTCACCGGAGAACATTAGAACGCTTACCTGATTCTCTTCTTCTCTGGTGCGGAAAAATAGTGACGTCAGTGCGCTGACGCCACAAAGGGGCGGGAGGGGTGCGGGATGGAGACGCGGAAGTTGTTCCGCGTCTCGTACGGGGAAAAAAAAAATAAGATCCTCCGGTGCATTGCACCGGAGGATTTTTAACCCCCTCCCTGGTGTCGGCCACTTGTTGTGACCCGCACCAGGGAGGGAGTGTGGGCGTCAGCCAGTGGCCAACGCCCGCACCTAAAAGGTTAATATCAGGCCTCAGCTTTGTACATAGTTCGGTCACCTCAAGACAATCCTGCTCTATATCCTCCTCCTTTTCAATTTCAAGTATCACTTGGCAATAATGTTGCTGGATTCCACACTGTGCATCTTTTCAAAGTTACATTTGGAGCTCCCAAAATGTTCGTCTCATATCTTGTCAGTCTGGCCCCCGTCAAATGTTGTGTTCTCATCCTTGTCAGTAAAATCTCAACAGAATGTGCTACGATTACCGTCACTGGGTATCCCATGACCACCCCTTCACATTGGGAGAGACTTTGACCAACTGCGGCTACTGTTAGCAGACAATCTGGTAAAGCTGCTGCAACCGGGTCCAAGGTAGCTGAAAAATAAGCTACTGGGCGATAAGCACTTCCATG
Source organism: Pleurodeles waltl (assembly GCF_031143425.1). NCBI lineage: Eukaryota > Metazoa > Chordata > Amphibia > Caudata > Salamandridae > Pleurodeles > Pleurodeles waltl. Next base: position 414,021,789 of record NC_090448.1, on the reverse strand, counting down.
GACCTGTGTCAAAACAGATAAAGAACAAGCATCACATTCATGACCAAACAATGTGAAAGGCTTTGTGTAATCAGGCATTCCCAGCGCTGGAGCCCTGCACAAACTCTCTCTCAATTCAGTGAATGCCCTCATCTAGGTTAATGGGATCTACAACTCCTTTGTGGGTTAACTGCTGTAGGTGTTTTGGCTATCTCAGCAAAATTTGGGATCCACTGTCTTCAGTACCCTACTATTCCCAGAAACATGCGTACATCCTTCTGGGAAGTCGGGGGATTTCTCTGCAAAATCATTGTTATCCTCTCTGGGGAAGTTCTTCTCAGTCCTTTCTCAATTTGATGTCACAAATATTTAACAGATTTCTGACAATACTGCAATTTCACAGGTGAGACCTTGTGTCCAAACTCTCCCAAATCATTCAACAGGGCAATCGAGTCATGCTTACAGTCGTCCCTGGTTTTGGATGCAATCAATAGATCATCAATGTACTGTACGAGAGTTGATTGGCAAGGTAATTCCAACGATTCCAGATTCTTCTTCAGAATCTGATTGAACAGGGATGGTGACTCCGTGTACCCTTGTGAAAGCCTACACCAGCTATGTACTTTTATTAGGAATTTGAAACTGAAAAGAAACTGACTATCCTCGTGAAGTGGTACTGAAAAGAAAGCTTGTGACAAGTCAACCACTGTGAACCACTGTGCCTCGCATGGAATCTGAAACAGTATCACTGCTGGATTGGGTAAAATCGGACAGCACTTAACCACCATGTCATTCACTTTTCGCAAGTCCTGCACAACTCGTACTTTTCCACATGGCTTTTTTAGTCCCGTTATTGGTGAATTACATGGGCTGCTCAACACTTCTTTTAGAACTCCTTGTTTTAGAAAATCTCCAATTATCTGCACCACTTTCATCATCACATCTTGCGCCATGTTATACTGTGGAAGTTTCGGGAATTCAGCATTTGGCTTTAAAGTTATTTTGATAGGTTCCACTCCTTTGATCAATCTCGCTTCTTTTCTTGTCAAGTCCCAAACTTTCTCCTTTACGGTTCCCTGCAAGTCTGCATGCAACTCTCCCTTATAGTGAACATTGGGAAAATTTCAATCAGTGGGTATTCTTCATGAGCATTATTGAATACCATGGCTGATACCTCTTCCTCCTCATCATCACTATTTGTTTGGACTTCTATCCCTGCATCTGTACAATTTTATAGAGCATTTGGTTTTACACAACAAATCTCTGCCTAGCAAGGACACTAGACTTGAATCACATTCCACAAATCTATGCAGCCCTAAATAATTTCCGATTTCGACTTGCACTGGTTCTGTGATAGGATTTGTCAACTGTCTGTTCTTCAATCCCACAACCTGAACTGTCCTGCCGGAAAGAGGTAAATTTGGTACTTCCACGCTCCTCACTGTTGAGCGTGTGGCTCCGGTATCAACTAAGAATTAGTCTTTCACAAAAGGCCCTCTCTGATCTACCTCTAGGGACGCAGCAAGAATAGAGGCTCCCTCATCCGAACTGTCACTCATCCATCCATCATTTATTTCATCCTCACTGTGAAATGGGAACTGGTGTTCTGTATTGTTACTATTGTCTGGTCTTTGACCTGTGACCTGTTGAGTAAGCATAACTTGTTGCTGTTCCATCGGTGCTTGGGGTATGTGCATTTGCTGTCTAGGCACCATGGAAACCTGCTGCTGTACTGGTGATAAAGGAGTAAATTGTGCTTGAGGCGCCTGCAACTGTTGTACAGGCAAGATATTCTGACCTCGATTCTGAGCATTCAGAACTATGCCCCTCATTTTTGGGATCCTTACAGTTTGAACTGCACCATCGTCACTTTGCTGAACCATTCCTTCCTGCACCATCAGTGGGCACTCCTGCTTCCAGTGTCCCACGTTTCCGCACAAATGACATGGCAACATCTTTTTCATGCCCTGCATGTCATTCTGAACAACCACAGTGCCTAAATCCGGACCGTGCGTCCTATCCATTCCGCGTCCTCTACCCCTCACTTGAGGTTGAAACATGACCGCTCTCTGTTCCAGCGGCATCAGCGGCACTAAAGCTCCTTGTACTCCTGATTGGGCTGCCTTAATCTGCATCACCATTGCTTTTTTTTTTCAATTTTTTTTTTGTTTGTTTCAATTCGATCTTATCACTACAATGTTTAGTATACTGTAGCACCTCATCAATCGGCTTTGCCTGCCAGCAAATCAAACAATTCTTAATCATCTGCCATACTTCTGGCCTCAACCCTTCTACAAATCTGAACACGAAATGTAACATATCTTTTGGTTCAACCGCTTCCTTGCGACTGTACTCTTTAAAAGCCTTCAGTAACCTTTCATAGTAAGTATGTATTGACTCTTTAGACTCCTGGACTGCCCTATCAATCCACTGCCAATCAGTGTTACTAGGAGAAATCCTAGTCTTCAGGAACTCAATCACCTTTATAATAATTCTTCATTACCTCAGGTGACGGTGCACCTGTAACCTTGCCCCTCTCGGGTTCACTCGTTGGCCAGTCTACTGCCCTCTTACACTCAACCCATAAGTTGGCTGGAACTATCTCCAATAGTGTTCAAGTCTTCCCACAGACATTTAGAGACCTTCACAAACCTCTCAGTCTGCTGATACCATTCAACTGGCTTCTCTCTCAACTTGGGATAATCATTTGTAAAAGACAATATGTCATTTCTGTGCCATGGGACATAAACGAATTGACCCCCCAGAATTTCTCTCATCGGAAGCATTTTAACTGATTTCCCCTTTCTCTGCTCCTTCTGGGGAATCTCGTTTGCGTTTCTCCTTTTTCTTTGTCCATCTGCCTTCCCACTTCTCTAACGCTCCCCAAATCTGTGCACTCTGCAGTAAGTCCTTTAAGTGTGCCTTCATTCCATCTGATCTCATGTGTTCAAAATCCTTTGTCTCGAAATCTAATCTGTAACTCTGTCTTAAATGCTTCGTTGTTTTAAGATCAATGTCCTGCTTTTCTGCCAATTCTGCTAACCTCTGGTATATTTTCCCCACCTCTTTTGTGATCCTTGGGCACAAATACCTCAGCTCTTCTTCAGTATAGGATTCTAACCTATTCAGTCCCATTGTTCCCTCGACTAACTCATTTGCCTCAATATTCAATCCCACTCGGTTCAGCTGATCTTCCAATTTCGATGCATTCTGAGGAGTAATTCTACTAGCCAACCAGTTATTCAACTGCTGAGGTGTTAACCCCTTTAATGAAATATTATTTGTATTCAGGACTGGCAGCTGCTGCGCCACTGTGCCCGAAGCTTGCCGTGTCCGGAGTCTCAAGCTCTGACTTGCATTTGAGACATTTATTGCATCTGGCAATGCCACAAAAGGACTAAAACCCATAGAAGGTCTACGTTCACCAAAACCCTGTCTTGTAGATGTCAGTTGTGTTGAATCTCCCGCTCCCCTTCTCACAAGACTCTGTGACATGTCAGTTGGTTCCCCTGTTTCTGTTTTCTTCTGTGCATATAAAGGTACCGCTGGACCAACAGTAATTGGTAACGATATTGCACCTGGAGCTGCCCTCGCACCTGCACCTTGTGCGAGTGGTACCCCCCCATTGCCTGATTCATAACTGGTGTAAAATCAGCCGAAGTTCCTGTCAACTGGGTAAACTTCGACATACCTGTGCTGAGGGTAACAACATTGGTGTCGGGTCTGTTTGAATCAAAATTGGCTTCGGAATCCCCTGCTTCCTTGGCACCATCTGTAAACATACTGGGTGGAAAATGTTCAAAACATCTGAATGTGTAGTAGGCTTTTTCAATAATGGCACTATCAATGTTGTTTTCCAGTCCTCAAGCAAATGTTTAATTTGATCTTTTCTCTTGCTTAAAACTTACACCCCTCCAGTGCAAGCTACCGGGGAAATACATTTTTCCCAATTTTTTTTTTTCTTTTTCCCCCTCCTCCTGAGTGTTGCCAGATATTGCAGTGAATGCATGTTCCCTAATACTCCACAGTTTAGTATGAAGAAAACTCCAAAGATTATGTTAAATCCAGGGAGCAGCAACTTCACCAGTCTTTCTTGAATGGAGACACTGAAAATAAAGGGGCATGGAACAAATCGTAGCTGCATATAACTTGGTACAGCTGTAGCCTTACGCTTATTACTTAAATGCAATTCTATTTGTGAAAATCGGTTAACTGAAAGCGCTTGAATACATTTCAAATTTCCCCCAGAGGTACTTAACACCTCCATAATGAATCCTAGAGAGAACCTTAAATTGCACCCATGATGGAGTCAGTAGCTTTAGGGAATTGGCCATATTACTAGAAATACCCCCCTGCCCCCACAGCAGATTGCACCAGTACTGGGAAACAGACTGCGAAACCGCTTTTAACTTCTTCACTTTTACTGTATGGGAGGCTGAATACATAGACACAGCTGCATTCACTTCCTTTCTACAAGTTCTGGATCAAGAGCAGACCCCAAAACATTTTCTACATTGGAAATTCTATATATAAAGTGCTTTTCATTTGTTAAAAAAAAACAACAAAAAAAACTGTTAGAGTATTCATACCATCAGGCGAAAACAGCGCAATAAAACACGCTGCAACTGAAAAAGGGGTAAAAGGCTGTTTTTAATAGAGCAGGTCAGGTAACACTAAAAATAACGTTGGCATAAAGCCTAACAAAACTATTTCATTACCTCACTAATACATAACAAAAACCACCTAACCCCACCCCCACCCTCTAATAAATTTGATTGTGCTTTCCCATATCACCTTGACCCAAAACCAGTGCCCCTGTGCCCTAGTATCACCTTCGTGTTGTTCCCCTTCCCCTCCATCCCTCTGGACTTTCTCGATATCCTTGCCCTCTCTTCATAGTGTTTCCATACGCCCTCCCAACCACTGAAGAGTCTTTCCTCTCCGCCTACCAGACCGTTCTACCAGCGGCAATGGACTAAGACCCATCTGCCCTATCAAAGCCTTATTAAGCAAATCTGATAAAATGCAGCAATCTTTTTCCAAAAATATAAAACAAACTAACTTTGGAAGGACAAAAGCAAAAAATATCAAGCACAAACTACAAAATGAGGAAAATGTGCCACTGAAACAAGGCAGGGTGGGAGGGGCATGAAAAACCAACGAGGCCTCACCAACCCAATGGCCAATCCCGCTTGCCATTGCACCATCCACGCAATATATACCCCGGGGGGGGGCGACCTGGCAAGCCCTTGCTCTCCCTCCTTAGCTACTTAGGCTTTCGGGGAATTTAAAGAAAGTTTTCTCATACATTTCTCAAGCAATGCCTAGTAGGTCTACAGTGGGGTTAGCTATTATTGTAATTTTAAGAGCCTTACCTAAAAAATTTAACATAAACTGCCTAAAACCTTGCAGTGCAGAAATAGCACAGTTCTGTTGGGTTAAAATCGGATGATTTGTGATGAGTGCCACCACTTGATTGTAACACCCCAGTGTTCTGTCCGCCTCTCTATGATGCCCATTACCAAAGCATTTGACATTTTTAAAAATACTCCTTAAATTAATTTTAAATGTAGAATTTGTAAGGATTCACATAACATATTTTTGAAGAGAATGTGTATATTGTAAATACATTCGTATGCTGCTCTAAAATATTAAAAATAACCTTGTAGCCAATTTTCTTTCAACATAAAAATCATCTGCCTCGGGGCTATGGGTGCTCGGGTCTCAGGTTCAGGGGGCTGCTGAGTGTTTTGTGTTTGATGCTGGGGGTGGGGGAGAGGTCACTCCACAGTTGTGGTAGGCCATTTATTGTGGTAGGTTGGGGTTTAGGCTGTATCTACGGGTTGGCCTTACAGTATGGTTAGTTCTCGTTGTTTTACTGTATTCCGGGGTGGGACGGGGATGGTGGGGGGGTATGTTTATGTTTACTGTTTATTCTACAGTGCGGGTGTTGGAGCGGGGTGTGCAGGCTGACTTTTTCTGTTTCATCTTGGAGGGGGGGATAGCATACAGCGGGTTGTGTCCGTTGGGTGGGGGCATCCACTACTACTGCCATGGGTTGCCTCATTAATTTTCTGACTTGGAATGTTCGGGCCTGAAAAGTTATTCGAAATGCTATAGGGTGCACTCGTTCCTTCGTAGGAATAAGATACATATTGCTTGTCTCCAGGAGACTCATATGTTGGACGAGGAAGCGCTTAAACTGGCCAAGAAGTGGCAGGGGCAGATGTTTTCATCCTCCTTTTCTTCATATGACATCTGTCTGGGTGGCCCCCGGGGTCCCCTTTACCCATGTGTACAGCGAGGTGGATGTTGAGGGTCGCTATGTCTTGATGGAGGGCATGTTGGATGGCCTACCCATTGTGATCCTTAATGTATATGCGCCCAACACGGACGATCCCTCCTACTCCAGAATACCTGAGATTTTAGGGGACAGTGTGGATAAGCCCTTGGTCTGGGCGGGTGGCTATAACTGTGTGATCAATGGGGAATTGGATCGCAGTCCGCCAAAGCTGGGAACCAAACCATTAATGGTACAATCCCTTAGAGGTGTGATGGTGCACTTGCGTCTCTGGGACGGTTGGGGGGGAACGACATCCTGATGGTAGGGAATATACCTGTCATTCTAGGACACAAGATACACACTCTCGATTAGACAGGTTTCTGGTGGGTGGTCTCAACAGCTCGCAGGTTCTGGAGGTTAATCATCTTGGTCGGTTTTTGTCAGATCACGCGCCGGTCCCGCTCCAGTTGCAGCGGGGAGAGACAGCCTCACGTTCGGCTCGAGGTTGGCGTATGCCCTCGAATTTTCTGACTGATCAGGGATGTTGGGAACGAGTGGGTGACACCATAAAACAGTATCTGGACATAAACTGGAACACAACTGCGTCCAGCGGCGTGGAATGGGAGGCTATGAAGGCAGTCATTCGGGGAGAGTGTATAAGCATGGTGGGTGGGATGCGCAGACAACTGGAGCAGGATCTTACGGCCCTAGAGGTGAAATTGGGGGAGGTACAGCGGCTTCCTCCTGACTTGAGCACCGCTAGGCGGGAAGAGCTTAGGTTGTACAAGGAGGTGAACACTTGTTGGGACACACTAAGCAGAACAACTCTGAGAGGGTATAGCAGCGTTTGCATCGAGAAGGCGACAAAACAGGCAAACGCCTAGCGTGGATCCTGAAACGGGAGGTGGAGGCTCCGCCAATACTGGGTATATGGGATACAGAGGGAGTGCTTTTAAGGGGGCGTGGTGACATTCTACGGGAATTGGCGTTCCACTTTCAGAGGGTATCTAGAGCTGGCACTAAGTCATCAGCAGGGGATGCGGAGCAGTTTCTGTTGCGATTGCCTATGTTGGACCCGGAGAGTAGGTATGCGCTTGACCTCCCGCTCACTGCAGAGGAGGTGGGAGAGGCAGTGAAGGCTTTGGCAAGGTCCAAATCCCTTGGTGGTGACAGTTTTCCTGTGGAGCTGTATCAGGCTTTGTCCTCCACACTTGGGGAGAGACTGTTGGAAGTATTTGATAAGGCGCAGGTGTGTGGCAGGTTGCCGGAAACCATGCAACAAGGCATAGTGTATTTATTGCTTAAGCTGGGGTGGGGGGGGGGGAGGGCGGATGCTGCGTATCCCTCTTCGTATCAGCCGCTAACCATGTTGAACTGTGATGTTAAGATACTCTGTAAGATCCTGGCCACTCAACTTAGAGGAGTGATTCGGGGTCTGGTGTATGAAGACCAATGTGGGTTTATGCTGGGTCGCAGTACATCCTTTAATCTGCGTTGCTTAGCACATGTTCTGCATGAGACTAAGGGAAAGGAGTTGGAATTGGCACTGGTGTCTCTTGACCTGGAGAAAGCGTTTGACACAGTGGAGTGGGACTATTTGTTGGAGGTGTTGCGGGGCATGGGCTTTGAATCCGTCTCTTGCGCATGGGTTCATCTATTGTACACTGCCCCGACAGCGTGTGTGCGTGTAGGGGGAGAGACCTCGGCTGTCTGGGAGATTGGCAGGGGTACACAACAGGGGTGCCTGCTCTCGTCTCTCCTGTTTGCCCTGGCAGTGGAGCCCTTGGCGATTTGGCTTCGGGAAGAGATGGTGCAGTGGGGGATACTGGTGGGTCGAACCGTACTTGTAATTTCTATGTATGCTGATGATGCATTGGTCTATATGCGGGATCCTCGTGTGTCGGTGCCAGAGTTTTTGCAGAGGATGGCGGTATTTAGGGCTGTTTCCGGTCTCAAGATTAAAATGAAAAAATCACTTCTGTTCCCTCTTGGGTCTCTTGTTGGAGTTCCTCCGGTCGGGCTCCCTGAAGTGGTGTTGTGCTGGGAGGTGGAGTGTTTTCAGTACCTGGGTATTTGGGTCGCTAACTCGGATGTGTATAACTCTCACAATACTGAGCGGGTAGTGGCGGGCCTGGAGCGCTTGGTTACTTTTTGGAATAAGTTGCCCCTCTCTGTTTTGGGTGGGGCCTCAGTAGCGAAGAGGGTATTTTTACCCCGGTGCCTTTATCTGGTACAGAACTCCTTGTACCCGCTGCCTGCGCAGCTTTTTCGACTCTTGGATAGCCTGTTGATTTCCCTAGTGTGGGCGGGCAGGCGCAGCAGGGTGGTGCTGTCTGTGCTGCAGAATGGCCTAGATGGGGGGGGGGGGGTTGAGAGGGCTGGCGATCCTCAACATCAGACATTATTATTATGCAGCGCAGCTACAATGTGCAGCAAAATGGTTGTCAGAGGTTTATAATTGGGAAAAGAGATTGTGTATTGGTGTGTGCGAAGGGCGATCCTTGGTGCACATTCTCATGTCCGGGGGCAGATCAGACCCGCTGCGCCTTATCTGGTGAGGACTACTGCTGGGATTTGGGAACAGGTGGTGAAGCGGGTACTCCGGCGGGCTCCCTTTGATAGGGAGTTAAGAATATGGGATCTGTCTCTGTTTCGGGATATGGCAAGGGCAATGTTGATGGAGGCCTGGAGATTGGGTAGTTGTGAGGTGGTCGGTGACCTAATGGTGAATTTCTTTCATTTGCTGAGGTTCAGGATTTGTTTGAGATGGGGCCTGGCCAGTTTCTACAATATGCCAAACTTGAGAGAGTAACCTGTGCGATCTAGGATGGTTTCGCGTTGGCCCCCAGGGCCTCCTTGATTTTGAACGGTCTTCTTAATTGGGGCGAGGATACGCACTTGATTGCTCGGTGTTACAGGGCACTGCGGGAGAGTCAACCGGCTGTGATTCGCACGGGACATACGGCATGGGAAGCTGATTTGGGGATACCTATTGAGGATGCTGACTGGGATGCGGCCTTATCGTTGGTCTGAACGGTCTCATGTAATCATAGGTTTAAATTGCTGCATTTCAACTTTGTGCACAGAACATTTATCACTCCTAGGAAACTAAATAAAATAGACCCAGGTAGAGGAGCCTGTTCTCCTCAATGTGGTGAGCTTGGTGCTTCTTTCCTACATAGGTCATGGTCCTGTAGAGCTGTACATGTTTTCTGGCAGGAGGTGACGGCGGCGATCACTGAGGTTACTGAGCTAGAATTGGAGGTCACTCTGTTGTTGTGTTTCCTGGGTGTGGAGCGCAGGCGGCGGGGTAGAGGGATTGTCTACAGCATGGGTACTCGCAAAGATTTTCTCAGGGGCCAACATTTTGGTCTGTGATGTGACCGAGGGCTGCATTGAAGCGAGCAGGGCGGTAGTCGTGGTTGGGGGTGTGTTGGAAGTAAGGTGGGTTTATGGGAGTAAAGCATAAAACATCTAGTGGCTGAAGTGCACAAAGTCAAACCAGAAAACCAGGTATTAATCTTGGCTTCCCCACTTTACCAAACTGTGTAATCCTATGCAATTTTTCATTCCACTTTCCCTCCATTCTCACATATAAAAGAACTAGAAACACAGGACTTCATGATGAGTGGTGTATGAAACTTTCTCCTGTGTCTGATTTAATAAACAATATTTTTGTTCATGTATAACACAAAACCAGGCCACTTAACCACTGACTTGCCTCTTAGTTCACTATTGTCATTGTTTCCAGGGTGGGGAAAGAATTAATGTTTCTAGATTCATGTTTTTAAAAATTCACTTTTTGAAAAAACAACTGCTCTGCAAGTTAATAAAATACACTTTTTCAATTCTGAAGAGACTTATCATATCTGTACCCTTTTGCTACAAGATGTCTTAAAAAAATTAAAGTTTTCCTAAAGTTAAGGGGTGCAGGACACCCTAGTGATATCCTTTTTTTATTTTATATATTTTATATATATATTTATATTTTTATATATATTTTTTTTTTTACTGCAATTAACCTGTAAATAAACGCCTGTTTAGTTAACATTTTTTTTTTTTTTTTAAGTTGGTGCTCAGTCTGATAAAAAGCAGCTCAGTGCTCCTATTGACCAGGGGGCCGTATGCAAAGGGCTGCATGCGGCCCCGGGATGTACTTTGAGTATCACAGGTCTACAGGATGGTACAGTTGGCTTTAGTACTAGCCAAGGGTAGAGTAGAGATTGGCTGGATGAGCGCGCGGACCCCTGCGGTCTCTGACTGGCTGCGGGATCTACTGGAGTGGGGGACGGCGGAGGAGCAGCACATGCGCATAACATGTAGCGATGAGAAGGTGCTTGCTGATGTGGTTGCTTGGATTGCACTTCTGGAACGGTTCACTGATGAGGAGGACGTCTGCTCTGTGAGCAGCAACGGGGCGGTGGGGGACGGGGAAACACACTCTCCCTCTTAGCACTTGTGATGACCAAATGTGGAGTTGATCTATCTTGACTTGTTTGTTATCACTGGCCTGGTCTCATTAAGTTGTGGGGCTGGGTCCTGGGATTGAGGGCCGGATTGGGGGGGGGGGGGGTAGTCTGGTGATGTCTTCACCGATAATGCAATGCTGTGTGCGCCCCTTTGGGCATCATATGTCTGTGAGCTTGCTCTGCTAAACCTGCATTGTGTTGATTTTTATGTTGGTCTGTAATTGTTCATTTGGGAAAATAAAAACAGATTAAGAAAAAAAAAACATAAAAATTATCTGAGCAACGGAATTGAAGACACAATGAGAAAAATGAAATCTCATAGCTCTGCTTATTAAGGGGGTGAAGAAAACATTCTCCCACACAGCTGTTAAGTAAAACATGAGCTGTTCTTAAAAAATATTGCTATTTTCTTATTTTAAAATCTAGTAACGTAAATGGGTAGTGAATGGTTAATCTGTAGAATCTGATGGGGAAAGGGGATTTTGGTTAAAGGAGGAGCCTCCTCAATAACTATGTTTAGCCTTTTTAAATAACATAATGCAATAAAACATTAGTTTCTTAACCTGACCACTAGTCTGCGACACCTGCTCATGGGGTCCGTAGCTGTTTAGAAAATTAAGTATTATTAGCACATTAATAAAGTGTATATATACACATTAAAAAGTGAATGTAAAAAAGGAAAAACATTAAAACTGTCTGTGAATGTTTTGAAATTGAATGCTAAAAATTAAGTTAGTAGCCTTAGGTTGATTTGTGGTAGCAGTACACGTACAGCAAACAAAATCTAATAAGAACGATCAGTGGCCTCAATTAAAGTGCTTGTATGTGCCAACAAAAAACGAGCATTAATTAGCTGCTAAAAACACAAACTTCTACACTAGAAATAAAAACAAATTTTGAAAATCCCCAACCTTTCCTAATCTAGTGAGATATGTGTAATGGATGTAACCAAATTGTGTAAAGAAAAAACTTGAGTACCTTGAAACCGCCTTGATGGAGCCCAGACTTCTCACCCATGCGGCCTCTGGAATCTCCCATCAACAATTGTTCCTCCTACCAACCCTTCAGAGCCCTGCTGCATGGTGCAGCTGTCCCATGTGGGAGGCTCCATGGAGCACCGAAACCATATCTGCCAATATTGAAGTCCTTGCCCTGCTGCTGGTGGCAAATCGAGTTCAGAACACCACACCTCACCCACCACACCACACAAAGCTGAGTATAAAAGGAATTGTTCCTGGCCCTGGGTCCAAACAGTACCCAGCAACTAATTCCTCCGATGGGTGTAACCACCCTTTAGTAACCTTTCGTAACCACATCTCCCCATGTTCATAGTCCCACTGTGGTTTATTCCCCTGTCTAATGTGTCTCTGTCAGGCACCTGTCTAGGGAAGTAACTCACAACGGAACATCCAAGGCATATGGCAGTGCCATTATGAATATATTTCTTCCAACACCAGGTGACCACTTATAGTATATTACAAACCACACGATAGGAGGGGGACTCCAAGAGTTACTTTAGCAAGGGCCTCCCACTCAGACACCGGTTTACCATCTCCCCCTCCGAATTCAGTGTGTCCTTAAGCCTTCGCATTGGCTATTGAAGTTGTGCTGCTGCATAGTAGAGTTCATAACTGAGGGCACTCAGTCCCTCCTCTTCCATTGCGGCGTACATTGTAGTTATGGTTACGCTATGCCTTCCATTTCCCTATATTAGGGAAATGAGCAGACGACGTAACTCCGTAAAGAAAGATTTCTTCAAGATAATCAACAGAGCGGCAAAGAAGTATAGGAGCCTAGGACTAGCATTTTTGCTATTGAAACCCTACCCATAGGTGGGAGAGACAGCTGTGTCCAAAAGGTGAGAGATTGTCAGATCGATGGCTGTGCCTTCCCCAGGTTCCCATTCACTAAGCCTTGTTCGGTATGGTAAATCTCCACCCCTAGATACTTAATGGAATTGTATCACCACTGCAGGGGGTCTCCTCCACCCATGTGCCGCTGGGCCTCCAGAGTTCGTAAAAACTGGTTCAAACATGACTTCCCCCAGTTAATATGTAACCCGGACATCCATCCGGTTGCCTAAGGGCATCATGACCTCCAGTAGTACCCACCTGTCTGCCTTCAAATAGATCAACCTGTCATTGGCATACATCAACATGAACTGAGGTCGTCCCGACATACAGATTCCTGACTGCTGCAGTCTTGTGTGTAGTGAACATGCCAGTGGCTCCATTGCTAAAGCAAAGAGCCAAGGCAAGGGGGGACAGCCTTGCTGGTGCCCACTCTTTGTTGAACCTTCCTGATATAGCCTCCCCTGTATAGTCTCTGGCTAATGGAGTCTCGTAGAGAATCCCAAACCACCGTCAGAACTCTGGCCCCACCCGAAGACTGTTTACAGGTATGGCCCCCCCAGGGTGTCGAAAGTCTTTTTTATGTCCAGGGGGCTACCCATCAGCTGGTGTCAGTCCTGCAAGACCAATCCATGGTACCAAATAAACGGTTTAAATTCAAGAACAAGTTCCTACCAGGAATTAAGTCATTCGCATCAGGAAGTATCCATGTGTGTGCCAGTGGTGTTGGTCTATTTGCTAGTATTTTCCCTAGGATCTTGAAGCCTAGGTTAAATAGGGAAAGGAAACGATGCAATGCCACCTCCAGTGGATCGCGCTCTGACTTTGGAAGTACTGGTATTGAGAGCTTCTGTCTGCGAAAAGTCTGCCCCGCAGTCTTGCCACTTCGTATACTCGCAAAGCCGAGGGGCCAGTTGGGCATTATACGTGGCATAAAACTCAGTGGGGAGGGCATCCGTCCCAGGAGTCTGACCCCTGGCTATCTTCTTCCTGTAGAGTCAGCAGGCTGCCCAACTCCTGCTTCTGTAGTGGATTAAGAGTGGGGGTCCTGATGTTATGTAAGTAAGATGTTATTGACTCCTGATATGAATGTCTGTCAGCCCTGTATAACAACGTATAGTACCTTTCAAACTCTCCATTAATATCCAGTTGAGAATTCATTATGTGGCCTGCAGTAGTCTGGATTGCCCCTAAAGGTGTGCGTGGCATGTTCGACCCCAACACTCAAGCTTGCGGGCTACTAGCCTTGTCACCTAGCTCATGTTGGTGTTTAATATATTCCTTGTAGTCGAGGGTGGATAGGCATCGTACTGCCTCTCTGTGTTCTGTTTTGATGGCCTTCAGTGCTTCAAGAGACTCCGGATTGGACACCCACTCTCCCTCCGTGGTCTTCAAGTGATTCTCAATTCCCACAATCTCTCTCCACAGCTCCTGTTTCATGCCGTACTGAGTAGTCATGGATACACCTCTTACTACCAACTTGAATGCACCCCATTCCACTACTGTGTCTGTAACAGATCCCTAATTTTCAGTGAAAAATGGAGTTGTGTTGTGAACTGCCCATCCATTAATGCCAATGGATGAAACCACCAGGTGGGAATCACCGGGCATGTGCAACCCCTGAGACTGTCACCAGCAATGGACATTGGTCTGATAGTGTCCTGCCAAGGTCCTCCTCATTCGTGCACTTAATAAGCAAGAGTCCACTGCCATTAAGCATTATCAGTCTGCATGTGTGAATCATGGAATGCTGAGTAGTGAGTAGTCTTGCAAGCATAGGTGTAGGGCACGCCAGATATCTATTGCTTGCATGTTAAGTGTCCATTATTTTAGGTGCTTGGTGTTAGTGTGCCTGGCTTCCCACCAGTGCAGGAGTGGATCTATCAGTCAGCAGATCCAGAGCACCATTAAAGACCCCACACCAGAAAACCGAAGAGAGCGCTGTGAGCAGGAGTACAGGCGTCGGAGGCAAGGGCAAGAGATTCTCACATTCTAAGTGTACACTGTGGCTAATATAAGAGGCTTCCCATCCAGTATGCCCCCCAGGATGACGTAGCGACCCTCTGAGTCTATTAAAGAGTGTTACACCACAAAGGTGACCACAGGGGCCACACATACAGGCAATCTTCATTCAGTTTAGATTTTTTTTAAAAAGTACACGGTCTGCAAAAATGCCGGAAAATTTCTTAGAAATGCATCAAAACGGTTGCAAAAGTTAGTTGATTTTACAGGAAAAAAAACCTTAGTTTAGCTTGTTAGTGGTAGAATTTTCAATTCTTCAAAAAGTCGTTTTGCTGGAAAAATATTCTACAAAGTTTGCAAACTTGACAAATACCACTTCAGAAAGAGCCTAGTATGTAAAAGTTGCCAGTTTCTCTTGGTGAACTTTAAAGTTTGTCGCCCATGATGTGGTTGCTATTTGTCACACCTTTTGATACGGTACATAATTTTAATGTAAATGATTGTCATTCGTTCTGTGGTTAAGAACTTAATGCTGAGGGTCTGTTTTGCTGTTTCCTTTTCAGTACCAATGTAGCATTTTTTGGAAACGGAACTCCTTTTCAGTTTCTTACTACTTTTCCCTCCAGTCGTCTGGCTGCGACCATGGCATGTGAGCTCTTCCTTCTGTCCTCCATTTGGTTCCTGTTCGTTATTTTCTGGATGGAAACAATCAGCGTTTGGCTTTTCCTGTGTAACTTCTATCAAGACCGAGCATTTTACCACTGGGGGGAGAGGTCAGTAAATCAATTATCTGTGCCTTGTTTGCTTGTGTCTGGTGCATTTCCAATTAGTGTCCATGAGAAGACTCCTCATGTTCCCAAAATACTGCAATGATGAGTAAGGTTGTTTGATTCAGTCATGAAGATACTGAAGTAGGAGCAGCGAGTTTAGGGTTTTGCCTCCGTTATTTAATCTGTGTTTTCCAGTTATGGATTTGAATATTTTGTTCCCTATAACTTTTATAGACCATTCTCTTTCTTCCAAATGTAATCCTGGATAAAGTCATAGGATTTCAGGTTTGCCAATAAAGGAAAAATCTACTTGCCTTAATCTCAGATATTAGTTCTGAATGAGGTTCAGTAGACGCATGGTTGAAAGTAAGAATGTTGATGAGGGATCCTATTAATAGTTTTAAAAAATGTCTAAAGGAGAAAACACATTGTCCTTGAGTGAATGACTGCATGGTTGTTATATTTAAGGTCTTTTTGTTCTAATCAGAAATAGATGTGATTAAAAAACGAATACAAGATTGTAGTGTAGAAAGTCGCATATCAAATTACTGCTAGTATTTTAAATATTGAAATGTATTCCTCTCTTTTGTCTCTGATAAAATATGTCTATAAGCTTCATCACCACTTGGAGCCCGTCAGTGGACAACAGATTACCGCAAGAAAATGAAATACACAACAGTGTCCTTCAGCATTCCCACAATGCTTCACACAGATACATAGCACGATCTAACGAGCTGCTTACAATATACTCTTTCCCTAACCAATACATCGGTCATCTCCAATACTGGCTACTATCCAATAAGACTCCCTTGTTAAAAAGCACTAAACCCATCAGACATAGTTGCAACAGTCACTTTGGACTCATTAAAAGTGAATCTCAGCACCATAAACTGTGCCAGATTCTGAAATTAGTTCAGGGCCATGCACATCGATGTAATGCACTTAATGTATTAGTATAGCCTTTTTGTTCTTTATGATATTGTTAGTTACGCAGATTAAAATACTTTTTGCAGTTTTCTCTTGTGGTAATCAGATTAATCTTCTGTTTTAATATTGTGATTCATTTAAACCAAGTGCAGAGTTAAGTTTTTATGCAAGCAAGAGCATTCAGACATCCTGCATTATTCCTATTAAGGAGTGTGTCTTGTGTGATTCAGAAGAAACAATGTTTTGAGACTTATTCAGCAGGTGAGAGATCCCGAGGGACACTGATACAGGCTAGCTGTAGAGACATTTAGCAATATTTCAATGCATCCTGAGTAACTTGTAATATTTAGATGGTAGCAGAGTTTTTCTAAGAATTCAGGATGCAACAAGTGAAAGTGGAACACAGTCAGAGGACCCAACTATCCTAAGACAGAAGCAGTCAGCGAAGACACTCGGACTGCGGATTTCACAAGGGTCTAGCAAATTTCACACCCCAGCTGTTGCTCGACCAACATTTTCAGTCGAGAATAGAAAGAACACTCCCTGCTGACTTGGTGAATGCTTTAGTGCTCATAATGCACAAGAAGGAAAAAGAAAGGGATGAATGGACTTCATGCCAACCGTTTTCCCAGATAAACAATGAAACAAAAGTACCCGTGAGTACACTGACTGTAAAACATCACACACTAACACACACATACTAGTCTGGGTTCCTGCCATCTAGATCCACTATTTAATCTGCGCCTATTATAGAACAATCATTGTGTGCTAAGAGTCAGGGAGCCACTGCTGTTCACATCATTAGATACAGACAAGACCTTTGACTCTCTCAAATTGCATTTAATGATTAAAGTCCTGCTAAATATTGGCTTTGGACCATATGTTTTATATAATTGGTACATCTCCTGTCTGCTGCTCCTCAGGTGAATGTACAACTTAATGGCTCAGAATTGTGGATATTTCCTATGTGTTGCAGTGCCAGGCACAGATGCCCTATATCAAGAGCACCATTTGCTTTGGTAAGCAAGCCACCAGAAGACTGGATACAGACAGATGTGTTAGTAAGCGGGTAGAAATGTAGTATAGGACTTGATGAGAGGATATTGCTGTAAGCAGGCAACCTTGTTTTCTATTTGGCTATCTACCTACGTATTATTAAACAGAGGGGAGCAATAGAGAGGGAAAAAAGCCTCAAGGTCACCCTCCACTCGCAATCACCAGGCAACAGAAGCCCTTGTAATGTGTCACACATCCAATAAATGCTTATGGGGTTCCCTCTTTTTCTTAAATTTCAAGCAGGGAAACTGGTTCTAGTACATATCTATGATCCATTATGCATATTTAATTAAAAACGGACCCCTTGCCCCTCGGTGAATACTAAACATAAAAGAAAACTGTGAATATAGGAAGTGCCTCACATAAGCAACAAGCGATTGGCAAATTCTCACCAACTTGCTCACTCTCTCAGCATCAGCACCTTTCCTATATAGGGAACAGAACCAACACCAAAGCAAGTGCAAAAAGAGTGTTTGTGTGTGTGTTTGTATAACCTAAAAACCTCTATCATTTGTGTACCACTCATGGTAGAGGTTTTTAGGATACACACACATTTATCGGACATGTGGCGCATTACAAGGGCTTCTGTTAGTTGTCGACTCTCAACGTAGACAGGAATTCATACTTGGAACAGATAGAAAATAATCCAGCTTCCACATTAACTGGGAATCAATCTCTCCTTTTTCCCACATGGCTTTGGACACCACCAGTAATGCTGCTTGTGCACAAGTGGTTAAAACTGTTCACTTAAGATATCTAAGGATATTTATATTACCTGACTATGATAGGTTCTACACCAATAATTTAAACTGAGTACTGCTTAAACTGGATTTTATGGTCCAACAGTAAAAGGGATTCGCACTGTCCGTGCTGGGGTCACAGGCTTTGTTTAAGATGGTCGCAAAAAGAACAATTGATGGACGGAATGCAGTTCGGGCTGGACTGTTCCCATGGGGAACAGGGTCAAGACTGATTTGCATATGGCTGGGTCCAAACTGGAATGGCATGGTGAGCAAATAAAACAGTGGATTAAACCCAGATCTGTGACTGGGGGTGAATGTTTGATTTGTTCTGCATTCCGTCCATTAACTGGTCTTTTTGCATTTGTTTAAGATAGTAGCACTGCCAAATTTCCTGCATATATTGCAGAACTCACCTTATAATGTGTCTGCGAAATACTTTGAAATGTCTGTATGGATGGCCTATTTAGAACACTGCTCAGGCAGTGAGTTGCCCCTAGAATTAAACTGGCCAGACCCTAGAAAGCAGTATGAGCAGGTAGGATTGCCCTCCCTAACATCAAAAAATATACTTTGAAGTGCCACAACCAGTAACGATCAAGAACTGGACATTTGTATCCTTAGATGACCCAGTGTTTCGTCTAGATAGATTGGCGATGGGTTAAATGGGTTACCCTCACGTCATGTATTGCTGATGTGAGACCAATGATCTAACCTCTGTCAGCTCTAACAGTGAATACCTGGTCGCAGCAGACCAGCAAAACTGAGTGGTTTGTCAGTTTGATTCCAAGGATACCACTGTGGATGGAGGATACCTTAAAAGAAACCCAGGTCCTTATATGATTTGCTGCTTGGGAAACTCTCTGGATAGAGTCCCTGGGGGACATACAAGGCAAATGTGGTGTATAGTCATTTGACCAACTGCAAAAAGAATGACCAACATAGCTCTAAAGTACTTAAATGTTTTTAACTGAAACACTGTCTGATGGCTGATACCAGGAGGGAGCTGGATAATCTTCAGAAATCACCATTGAAGAGAAGACTATTAGATTGCAGAATACATACCAAAGTGATTCATACAGCACCCTGAAAGATTGGCAAAGCCTTAAAGCAAGATGGGGAAAAAAGATATAGATCCAATTGTAGATGGCAACTTGGGAGAGGCGCTAGGATTACCATGGGAAGTCTCAATTACATTGGGCTTCAGCCCAGTACTTTTAAAGCTCCTTCACAGGATATTTTACACCTGCTGCCAGTGATGGAATTTTTAACAGTTGCAACAGAGATGTGGGCAGACCAGAATGTTTCTGCAAACTATTTTGGAGCTTCCCCGGTATTGAGAAATATTGGAAGATGATTATGAAGGACCTAGAAGGGATTCTGGGACTCTTCTCAAATCTGGGGCTGTGCACAACACTTCTGCTTATTTGGGAGGACCCTGATGCAACAATATATCCAAAGCTATTTATGAACCAGGATAAGATAGAGACACAGCCAACCATAGAAGAGTAGTCATTCCATGTGGACTGATGCATGGAGGTAGAAAAAATGGTATATATGGGTAGAGAATGTCGAGATACGATTTAAAAAAAAAAAAAAAAAAAAGGTATAGGGAGAAAGCTGGTTATCAGCAATGGGAGACGTTGACTGTGGATTTTTCTGGGCCTTTTAATCTTCTACTGTTAAACATGTGATATCCTATAGTGGTTACAGATTTCTTCTCTAAAAGGATGTAATATTAATTTCCTGATTCTGACAGCAATGACAGTGGTATCACATTTTTAGATTCAGTTTAGCCACTGAGGGCACATCTATGCCCATTCCACTTGCAAGGGTACACCTTTAACTTCTAATTACGTTGTGAAGTTTGTGTCGTGACATTGAGCATTTACAGGTCGCATTGTGTAGCCCCACCTTGAATGGTCTTTGTAGAAAGGATGAACCAGTTTGTGAAAAATGGTTGCAGACTGCTTTGAAGGTTGGCTTGGATGTTGAAATCGAAGGGTGTAGAATTCTATTTCCACCCCACATAGCACTGTACGGGTTTTCCCTTCTGAGATGATGAGAGATCCCAGGTCTGGCCTCCATCACAGATTGTTTCAGGGTGTGTCTGGTGATGGCAGTGGCAGGTTGAAGAATGTCAAGTGAGTTAAAGAGTGGTTAAAAAACAAGTGGTGGCTGTGGACTAGTTTCATTCCATAACAGATGCAAAATCTGTGGATTTGTGTTGTGGTGATTGGGTTTTGATTAAAAGAAACGGAGAGAGAAAAGACCAAGCACAAATCATAAATCATGCGTCTTTTCAAAGTGGTGGTTCATGTTTAGTTTGGGCTGCATGGAGATGTGGTCCTGGTTGTGAGAATGTATCTACTGGGGGTTCAATAGAGAATGTATTTCATGGCGCAAAGATGGGTCTCATTTTTTGGTTCTTGGAAATGGTGGTATACATGTTGACGGACAGTCCTCTGTATCTACAGCCCCTTCTGTTATGAGAACACGGAGCAACCGTGTTTCAAGGGTTCCATCAAGATTTACATACATTCACCTATGTTAAATGTGTTATTGGTTTTGGATTTCTGTCCTTTTCTGTGTTTGAGGAAGAGGGGAGATAATGTAATTTGGCCAGTTTGTATTTCTCTTTACTGTGGTACATTCTCCCTCTCTATATTATTGCTGCTTACCTTACTGGAAGTTTGAATTCCTCTGAGTGTGGATATTGACCACAGTTTCTGAGCCTTAGCAACAACATTTCACTTCTGGCAGTTGTTTCTTACTCCTGATTGTCGCTGATGTTGCTCTTCAGTTGTGGGCTCTCATATTACATCAAACGTATCCTTTGGCCATTCAACAGCTGTGCTTGCCTCCCTGATTTCTGCTGCAACTGCAACACTCTAACCCTGTGCTTCTGTGCAGTCTGTAGTTGCATCCAGAAAAGACACCTGAATTCTGGAGTCCCTCCTGTAAGTGAGAATGTATTTTTCTTCTCTCTATGGCCATGTTTTATTGATTGAGAAATCCATCAAAATCTTGGTTAACTTGGCTCTAGGGCACATGTTTAGTAACTGTAAAAGTAGTGCAACAGACATATCTAACATTAGCCACGTACAAAACGTGAGGTAGTTGAGGTCTGTATCACCATGTCCTAGTACTAAGTTTATTCTGACTGGAGAGTAACACAGGTCTTACTTCTCAGCCTCCAACCATACCCTCCTCCATCAAACTGCACTTCACCTCTGAACTCTGTCACTACCTTCCTCTTTCAACTGCCCTTCCATGTGAACGTTCTCTACTCCCATGTTGGTCATCGTTGGGTTCACCGTTACTAATCACCATGCATTTGCATTTTTAAGCTGCGTCCTTGGAATCAAATCTTCTTCATATAGCCACTCGAGTATTTCATGCACTTCAATTATTGTCAACATTGTGTTGTCTTACAATTGCTTTTTCCAAATATTGCAACTGTATTTTAATTTCAAAGTTTGCACACTGTTGTTTACAAATGTTGTGTTTTATAAATTAGTGGCTGCCTTAGGCTGGTAGTAGGTGCATGGGGCAGTTTACAGCTATAAAAAAACAAGCCTGTAGTTTATTTGAGAAATTATCATTTCATGTTAAATCCAACTGGCTCCGGTGGCCAGCTCCCTATCTCCTTGGACGTGCCTCCAGCTGGTGGTGAAGTAGAAAGCTGATTCACCAGAAGCTCTGTAGACTAGAATAAATGAACTACCTGAAACGCCAGTGCAAACTGTTCCACACAGTTTGTTTCTGTCAACCCACATCAGGTATTTGTGACTAACTGATGAGGATTGGTACCTGTTGCACTGGTCTAATCGGCTTTTTTCCTGTCTGTGTTTTCTTTCTGTAGTGTGGGACCTTCTCTCACCCTTTCAGCCAGTGCCATAGAGAGAACAGATACTATCACAAGGGGAGAAATAAGGAGGCTTTTCTCACTGCACTTCAACCACAAATCATCATCATCATCATAGGGTGCGGTTAGAGCTTGTACGGCTGGCTGGGTGGGCTCACTTACTCCTCTCTGTCTTGCTAAGTGTTCTTTGTCCTAGATGATCACCTAATCCTCAGAATTTTAAGATATTGAATGAGGTTGCCTCACCCTCATAATGTGGCATGCTTCAGCATTGGCCACCTCGCCCCACACTAATATGATGGTTCTCCCAGGACAGACTTGACCTCATGGTTGATGAAGGAGTTCTTTAGATCTAATAATTTTCTGTATAAAGTTCTAGGGATCCAGTTATAATCTACTAATACCTCTGAGCATTTCCTTTATTAGCTGGTACCTAATGAATTCCCTTTATTAGGTAGTACCTAGGATATAGATAATTATACTGTAAAGTATAATTGGTGGATGCTATTTGGTGCAATGTCCCCTGCATCCCTTTGGTTTGCCCACATGTTTTCCCTCTCTGTAGCCATTCACTGGTCTCGATCAATAATAGAGCAGAGTCTATCAGGGGCTCAACAAGACATCCAAGGAATAGATGTCTATGTGATAATCAAGTCTTGGTTTAATCACTTGCAAAGTTCAGACTCATTGATGCCCCAGGGTCCCTGTACCTTCCACCAGTACAGGTTTATTTCCAAGATTGATTGCAATAACTCCCAGTTGTTGAAGTGGCGTGTTACCCTGCAGATCTTTCATGTAACTCATGCGTTCCCTACAGTGATCTTTGACTCTTTGCTTTCATTCACAGCCCTCATCTGGAAATGACTTACAATGTGCTTTGGTACCTTAATGCTACTGAAGAAGCTCAAGCCACTATTCCTTGATTCAGCTTCTGGAGATAGCCCCTCTGGGCCTG
The DNA here is from genome assembly GCF_031143425.1 of Pleurodeles waltl. Lineage (NCBI taxonomy): Eukaryota > Metazoa > Chordata > Amphibia > Caudata > Salamandridae > Pleurodeles > Pleurodeles waltl. Next base: position 413,998,930 of record NC_090448.1, on the reverse strand, counting down.
ATCCGCTACACTCTGGAATAACAAACCTCTAGTACCACAGTCCAGAATGTTGCTGCATTACTCATAGCATTCCTTAAGAGCTGAAATCATACACACTCATAATGTGCACACTGCTAGCTTTATGTTTATTAGCATCAGGTGAAATTCAATTAGGTATGCCTCTCCCACAAAGACAGCAGTCTTTCACACTCAGTAACTGCTATCAAAAGCTCTTACTTTCATCCCAAAGCTCAAAAGGGCTCACTGTGATGCTAGTTATTCAAGGTGGCCCAGTGCATGTGTCCCTCTTCCCTACCTACTTTACGTCCTGCACCATCCTGCTACTGGATCTTTCTCTTGGCTCATATCAAGAACATGCCCAAGCTCAAGCTTTGTATGTTCCTAAATGAACAGAAGACACAAGAAGTTCACCTTCCTCATCTTACCACCAGATAGCCTTATCACTGCCCTTCTTAATCAAAGCCAGTTCTACTAGTAAATATTTGTATTTCCTTCAGCAACCACTTTTGTTCAATGGTCCTAACACTTGTATGCTCTATTGTCTGTTGTTAGAAATGGTGTTTGTAGTTGGCAGTCGGTTTGCACCCTGTACAAGTAGGGACCCGCACTCTAGTCAGGATAAGGGAGATACCCAGCTCAGATAACCTCTGCTCACCCCCTTGGTAGCTTGGCACGAGCAGTCAGGCTTATCTCTACAAAAGGACACCACACCAGTTTTTAGAAAAAAATAGCCAATATTTATCTGTTTAAAACAGGACCAAAAACGAGAAAAATCAAACATACAGTGCTAGGGATATGAATTTTGTAAGATTTAGCTTAAAAATACTTCCTTGAAGTCAGTGGCTCCTCCTGGGGCTGTCACAGCATTGTGATCAACAAAACCAACAGTTCAGGCCGGTTGCAGCATTGCGGGCAAGCTACGGTGTCTGGAATACACGGAAGCTGTACCTTTTGGATTTGCAGGATGTTGTGATCCTCGCGGTGAGCTCCGGAGAGGGTTGTCGGTTCAGGAGTTGGTGCAGGAGTAGTCTGCCCTTAAAGTCACACGTGTTGCGGATCGAACCCCGGGCTGATGAAGTCAGGAGCACTGGCGTGGATGCCGTCGGGGCTGCGGTGCAAAGCGGGACGATGCAACGTGCAATGCCCACACGTCATGGTGCAGGCACCGTCTCAGTGATGGCATCCAGCGGCTTTCGGTGAGACCAGTGCTGCGGTGTGAAGAGGGGCGGCGCGACATGCGATGTCACCAGGTCACGGTGCAGGCAGCGGCATCGTTGTGGCTGAAGCGCTGTCATCGGTAGGCCAAGTCGATGGTGTGGCAAGGTATGGCACCGGGCGGTGTCTACGGGTCGCTGGGCAGACAGGGAGGTCTGTTGACGACACTGGAGTCGATGGTGCTGGTGTCACTGGACCGGGGCTGTGGTGCGGGAAGGGACGGTGCTTTGCGCTCCTCACGACCGGTGGCCACGGTGCAGGCAGTGGTACCAGTGTCCGCAGGAGTGGCGACGGCGGGGATGCCCAGGCTGCGGTGTGAGCAGGCGATAGCAGAGTGTGGGGCCCACAGGTCGTGGTGCGAACAGCAGCTTGGTGAAGTCGTCCAATGATGACGTTGGTGAGGCCAGGGTTGCGGGGCAGTGTGGCTCCGTGTGACATTGGCAGGTCACGGTGCAGGCCAGCGGCTTCATTGATGGTGTCGCTGTGGTTTCTCTTCTTTTACAGCACAGAACACACAGTTCCCAGTGGTGCAGGTCAAGGAAACTGAAGTCTTTGGTATCCCTGAGACTTCTGATACGAAGCAAGCTGTACTTAGAGTCTTCGGAGAACTTTCTCAAGCAAGATACACTGCAAAGTTTACACTTTGCTCTCTTTTAAGGCAGAAACAGCAACTGCAGGCCAACCCAGCAAAGCAACACAACAAAGGGGCACTACTCCTCCTCCTCCAGCTCTTCAGTTCTTCTCCTTGGCAGAGGTTCCTCTTAATTCCAGAAAGATCCTAAGTCTGGAGTTTGGGGTCCAATACTTATACCCCTTTCAAGTGTTTGTAAGATCCTTCCTTGGCCAGGCCAGGCCCCAGACGCACACCAGGGGGTTGGAGACTGCATTGTGTGAGGGCAGGCACAGCCCTTTCAGGTGTGAGTGACCACTCCTCCCTCCACTCTAGCTCAGATGGCTCATCAGGATATGCAGGCTACACACCAGCTCCCTTTGTGTCACTGTCTAGAGGAAATTCACAACAGCCCGCCTGTCAAACTGACCCAGACGGGGAATCCACAAACCGGCAGCGTCGCACAGTGGTTTAAGCAAGAAAATGGCTACTTTCTAAAAGTGGCATTTTCAAACTAACAATCTAAAAACCAACTTCTCTAAAAGATGTATTTTTAAATTGTGAGTTCAGAGACCCTAAACTCCACATTTCTATCTGCTCTCAAAGGGAATCTACACTTTAATAATATTTAAAGGCGGCCCCCCATGTTAACCGATGAGAGAGGTAGGCCTTGCACAGTGAAAACCGAATTTGGCAGTAGAAAACCGAATTTGGCAGTATATCACTGTTAGGACATGTAAAACACATCAGTACATGTCCCGCCTTTAATATACATTGCACCCTATCCATGGGGCTACCATAGGGGTGCCTTACACGTAGTAAAAGGGAAGGTTTAGCCTAGGCAAGTGGGTACACTTGCCAAGGGAACTGGCTGTTTAAAACTGCATACACAGACACTACAGTGGCAGGTCTGAGCCATGGTTACAGGGCTACTCATGTGGGTGGCACAATCGGTGCTGAAGGTCCTCTAGTCGCATTTGAATTTACAGGCCCTGGGCATCTCTAATGTACTTTACTAGGGACTTACCAGTAAACCAAAAATGCCAATCATGGATGAACCAATCAACAGTACACTTTAGATAGGGACCACTTGCACTTTAGCACTGATTAGCAGTGGTAAAGTGCACAGAGACAATAAACCAGCAAAAACAGAGTCCAGTACACCATAAAAACAGGAGGTCAGAAGGCAAAAAGACAGGGGAGACATGCCAAAAAGCTGCTGGGTCTAACATCTGCATAAAAGCCAGTTAAACTAAAAACATGCCAATGAGTTCAAGAAAACTAAATCTCCCTCATGGGCTTTTCATCCATATTCATGCACACTGAAAATCTCCACTGATATGAATCAAAGCTATCAACATGCTGCTAATGTTCTACATTTCAGAATGTTAAACTGTTAGATGCTGTTGCATTTGTTAAATGTGATTTGAGAGACCAGAAGTGTTGGACGGAATGCAACTTTAGGCCACATTTGGGGGTTCGTAACACTCTCCTGGAAGCTCCATTAGAGTTTTCTAGCACTTACAAAGATATATAAAGCTTCCTTCTTTTCATATTATCCTAGTTCAGGTGTTCAATAACAACAGCGAGTGTCCTGGCGTGACAACATAGGAGCAACCCAGTTCTAGTTGACATTGAGTCATTTGACAGAGTTCTGGTGAGTGGCATAGATAGTTTTATGCCAAGACTCACTTCTCTACAATCTTCTAAAGTGACATATTTGATGTTGATGATTCCATTGATTACCTAGATTGTGATGACTCTGGATCTGGCTAACACTGACCATCCACATAAAATTCAGTTTTCCCACCCACTCTAAAGCACAAACAAAAAAACAATCACTTTCTAGAGTTCCAAGCTAGGTATCGCATAGGGAAAAATATTTTTTTTCATTACTAGTGATCCTCACCCACTCTAATAGTGGCATGCTTCATCATCTAGTCTGCCTCTGCCCCTCAAAGCTGAGGTGGGCTGAACCATGTTTCAGGGAGCTGGTGAGAGATTCTGGCTGGGGGCCAAAAGATAAGAATATCTGTTGTGGGCCCAATGTATCCCTTTTTTGGTGGCCCTCGAAGTTATGGTTAAAAATCTAAAGATGGAGGGGTGATTAGGTTCTGATGGTTCTAAGACCCTCTCTTAAGCTGTCTTCATGTTTCAGCCCTATTGCTGGTCTACACGAGGGCCTGGGCTTTCATCAAGACGTATAAAGTATCCACTCACCCCGGTTTCGTCCCACAGACAGGTAAATCATGTGCAGGAAACATGCAATGCTAACATCTTGCCTGATGAGATTATGAACTCGCCTGACAGTACTTGATAGCAGGGCAACAGACACCTATAAGACAAGACCTAAAAACAAGCGCACACAAAAACTCCAGCTAAATGCTTTCTTCTAGATGCTGGCATTCTCGTGTACAAGTGAGGATGAATAGAAGGGAGGCCTGTGAAATTAAAGGCTGTGTCGTAGGTAAAACAATCGGGAGCACATAGTTTACGTGCAATCCCATGATATGCAGCACACTTTTCATGCTTCTTAATGATCTTCCATAGTGTGCACAAGAAACATTCTTTGCAAACCAGTGCCTGCACTGAATTCGTAGCCATGTGAAGGATCACTTCACGCACATGCTGTCATGAGGTTAGATAGATATCAGTATACTGATACACGCCAATCTCGTTCCTTTCAGGACTACCCGCATAAACATAGAAGCGGGCGATCAGAACAACGAACCAAGTGTGAAATTGAAATTTTTTTTACAATGCTCATCAGACATTTCAATTAAAAAAGAAGAGAAACTTCACAACAAAAACCCCAATTCAAAAAGAAGATTGTGGCAGCTATTTCTGCAAGAAATGCCTCTCAAGATAAGTTTTTTTTTTTTTGAAGAACAGGAACTGAGCACTGGCTCTGCTAGACAGCGCAGCAAGTCACAATAGTTTGCCGGCATCTTCATCTGGAGGTGAAAGCAACTGATCACTTGTTAGATGTCGAGACTGCAGACGTGCGCATCTCACCTCCCATTAGGGTATAAAAAATGAAAATACAATTAGAGGGAGACATTGAGCGCACAATTGATATTATATTTTGGAGACCATTAACCTGCACTTATGACATTTTGTTGGTCAAAAAAGATTGGACACTAGAATTTGTCTTTGATGCCCCACAGGGGCCAAGAGATTATTAAGCCTCCCTTCTCACCCCTGGTTCCTGTAGAGTTGAGTCCTATGCATCTATTTGGGCATTGGCACCAGCCCCCGCACTGTATCGCAATCATGTTGGATGGGATAAAGATTCTCCCTACCACATAATACCAATTAGGTCCCAACCACAGCCTCAATCTCAATATCCTAGTAAGCATGAGGCTAAAGTACCTGTGAGAGAGATACTTGCCCAACTAGAGTACCAGGGTGTAACTGAACCCTGTGTCTCACCAGTGAAGAATTCCCTATTTCCCATTGCTAAACCAGACCATTCATATAGAATAGTCTTCACTTACAGATATTTGAACAGTACTACATGCACATTTGCTATTCAAAATTCACATAGCACAGCACTCATTAACAATGTAGTGCGCAAAAAAATACAAAACAGCTTATTCTGCCAAAATATAGCACATGAAAGCAGGCATTTAATGGCATTTAGCGCTTTAAACTTGCAAGGGTGTAAGAACAGTCCTGTTCTCAGCACATGTAACATTAATTTTACACAATATTGACCCTGATGTATTGCCCTTTGTTGTCAAAATCTACCTAATGGATGATGATCTAATTCAGCACCTAAAACGCGTGGCCGTATTGTTGTGGGATTTGCCGAATTCAGCTACAAAACTAATTGAGAGAGGCAATTTTTTTTTTTTTTTTAAGTGTTCTATTTTTGGGATACGAGCTATCAGATGAAGGCAAGAGCCTAGACCCCCACTTACTAGAAAAGCGGGCACAGTTGCAGCTACCAAATACCATAAAAAGATCCAGTTATTATTGGGCTTTTTAAACTTTGGCAGAATTTATATTCCAGATTATGCTCAGTGCATAAACCGGTATATGATTTTTTTCAAACAATTATTGGACAGTCAACATACATTGGGATGTCAACATGTAGGAATACATGTTACAGGCAATACCTTGGCTGATGAAGCGGCCAAGTCAGCAGTAGCTACGGCTTGTGTTGCTGCAATTACTCGTTCACGAACGAGGCTGGATAATGAAACACTGACTGCTGTGAAAGCTTTGGCTGACAGCAAGCCATTACAAAATGCATATCCTGTCAAATATTCTATCCTGCTAAATACTCCTACCGCATAACTAGCCTAAATACTGCCTTTGTTTGGTCTTGGTTGGTGATCACACAATCACCCACCCCTGGTACTGTTACCAACATCTGAGTTTACTAACATCTGAGTTGATAAGTGGCACATGTGGGAGTTGCTTCTGCCCATGCAGGTGTGACGGCTGCTATTTTTCTACTTCAGAAGCTCTATTGGTGGCCATGTCTAGACAAAGGACAAAACAATATGTCTTTTGCTGTGACTTATATTGGCAAATAAGAGTCCACGGTCAAACAACCACCGCTGACACCCGTTCTCATTTCAAACAAACCACTGCAATGTATGTACCTGGACCATTGTGGTTCTCTGACACCTGATGGCGCATATAAATACATTCTAGTCGCTTTCGTCTCATGCTCCAGATTTCTAAGGATATGGCTACAATGATCAGCTGAAGCTCGAACTGTTATTAAAGATTTGCAAGTCTTTATTAAGTATGCAATTGCGACTTTCCACTCGGACCAGGGCTGTGCCTTTGCCTCAAGGTCATTCAGGGACGCCATGGCTTCGTTAGGGGTCCCATTCCATTTCTTGTCGTCCCCCCCCCCCCACCACCACCACCACCACCATCCCGAGGGTAACCTGAAGCAATCGTTAACAGCAAGAGTTTTAGGCATGGGTTGAGTTTGCTTAGACACCTCTGTGGAGTCCAGGGAGCACTTAACAATCTGCCCAGATGTTCCTGGGAGAGCACACCACATATGAGGTGCTGTTCAAGGCCACAAATGTATGTTCCTGATCTTGATTGCTCTGACGCTGAGGCAGCACTCGCACCTTTTGCCTTAAATAAACGTGTCACTGTCTTGCAGGAATTACAATAGTTTCATGATGAAAACAAGTCTGCCTGTGACGCCTCCTTGGGAATAAGTGATACACCAATAACATCTTCCAACTGGATTCTGAAAGTTGGGGATCTAGTTTGAAAAAAGATTGCTGTGAAAAAGGAGTTTGGTCCTTCATATCATGTACCGGTTCCAGTCCTGGGAATACATGGTACCAGAGCTGCTTTTCTACAACCACTGCCTGAGTCAAAGTAAAACCTCTTTTTTTCTATTGATAATGTCAAGTTAAACCATGTGACCGATCCTACACAGCAGACCTAGAGGATTCCTGGGTAGTTCCTGAATCCCTCTCACTACAGACCAGGAAGTTGCTCTACAGGTTTTAAGCAGCAATGCTGACACTTCCCCGAGCTTGGGGAAGGGGGGAAATGATCTTTCATTAGTACCACTATCTTCATGAGTGACAAGAAATGACCATAATTGATGGAATTGTCTACTACGAACCACCGAGGGAGGCTTGTGTTAGATCTCCATTTCCAGATTATGCACTAACTCCTTCGGAATATTTTGCAGTGACTCTCCCTCTGGGGCATCCACTTCTGGGACACAATTGTTAAGACAACGTAAGCTGATATATTAATTCAGAATTAACAATTTTATTTGTCCATTGAACTATCTTTGGCTCTAACTAACTTTGCTTGCCTCCCTCCTTTGGATTGGATTTGTCATCGTCTTTTTCTTACTCATACATGTTCATTACTTTCTTGAACGCTCTGCAGTCGAACTGGTGTATGAGGTCCTAAAACCACCTTTTTCCTCGCATAAGGTTCGACTAGACTTGTCCCTAGTGAACATTTCAGCTATACTGGTTCCTGATGGGATTGTTTCAGACAAAGTATCTTTTGATATATTTGGTCCGTTTGAGGCTCTTGAAATTCCATATGTTTTCAAACTTTCTTTAAATGATGTGATAACACTTACGGTTGTTTCTGATGACTTGGATATAAAAATTGTTGATTTAATGCTTTATGAGCAACAGTAATACAGTAATTTACTGTAGTTGAAAGTGAAGATATTTACCAAACAAAAGAAAATTATGGTGATATGTTCTGTTATAATTATTATGGACATCATTTCATTCATAAAGCGGGCAACTGTAAGACAGTTTTAATTATACACAATGGGAACATTGTCCTACTCCACCAGTGGGGAGTTCTAAAACATATGTGGAAAAGTTTACATATTTTTCTGGGCATAATGTTAAAAATGCTGTGTCCTATTATTTTAAATTGCCTCTAATGGAAATACACAATGTATTGTTAACAGACACAAAATTGATTTATTCTGATTCCTTTGTTTCCCGGTTGGCTATAGAAGGCTATGAATACTGGATGTAGTCAATTTGACTTAAAAAGTGTTTGGGGAACTGAAAATTGGCAAATACAGGGAAGGGAAGCTTTATTTAGAACATGCATCAGGCCTTTACAAATGATTTGTTTTAAATGATACCGTTGTTTTGGCATGGCAAAAAATAAATAATTGAATGCGCCCAGTATCCCCACTCCCACAAACTTTTACAAATAGAAAAAGTACATTAATGCAGCTGAAGAAAAGCTCGATGGGTGGGACCAAAATGGTACATTTAACACAACACATTAAAGTCCTAGCGGGTGGTTATTATGGCCAGTCGACACAAATGGTTGTCATGTGTGTTTTATGAACACCTGAGGGTTTTAGAGCTAACAGAGCAGACCCTTGCTATGTGTCATCAGAACATTTGGGTATTGTGACAACATACAGGCCCTCATTATGAGTGTGGCAATCTAAAGACCGCCCTATGACTCTGGCAAATGTGCCACAGCCCCACTGCCAACACCGCAAGGCTGCCGCCAGCCTGGGGATTAGGAGTCCCCGTTCCACCGCCATGGAAAGGCTGGTGGAATGGGGGTCTGAAGGGGGGGTGGTGGCTGCACTGCCCATGAACAGCCTGTCACGCATTCCACTGCCCGAATTATGGGCAGTGCAATGCACAAAGGGTACTGCTGCACCTGCTGCACCACCCTATTGGCTCCGGCTCCATTAGGAGTCTGTGTCAATGTTAAGGCCCTGCAGTTAACTCTTAATGGGGCCGGCGGTGTTCAGACAGCCTGAGGGTGGAACGAGTTTATTGGACAGCCTCTGCCGCCCTCCAAACTCATAATGAGGCCCACAGTGTAGGAAAGTTATACCAGCAATGGTTAAAAAGCTCTTTACTAGATGCTGTAAAAGAACACCTCAGTCTCCTGTCATATAACACAGATTTTCGAACATTTTCTCTTAGGCCCCAGAAGACAATGTAACAAGCGCTTCACATATCTTCATATATGCAATTTACAATGACATTTGGAAACTTTCACAGGTGTGGGGTGGTGGTGGCTGCCTTGTTAAGGCAAATTAGATCAGGAAAACTTACAGAAAGCATTAGCCATAGTAGATAATGTAATTAACACCTTGTCTGACCGTATGTACACTCTTAACATCATTTCTTCTGCATTCAACATTATGCAAACTCACATGTCATCTTTACAACATGGACAGCGTCTACCTAGGTCCTACAGTTAGGTTGTACGCTACAGACATTGAAAACTGGTTGTTTCATGGCAATACACTAGTGCAAAAGACCTGTTTGCCGCATTTAATTTGATGCGACAGCAGCAAATAATGGCTAAGAAAGAAGCGACTTATGTTATGCTGATCATCGAAAAGTTGCCTTTTACTGTAGCAGAAAGGCCATCTTTTAGTATGGTTAGTTCATGGGGTTATCAATCTGCCTATTTCAACACTCCAAATCACATCTTGTTTGAAACACATTCCTTTGGACAGATATGAAAGGCTAGGAGATAGTTACATTCATGAGGTGTGAGAGCTACTCTTCTTGTACAAATGTTTCAATAGCATTAAAGAGTTCTTTCTTAGCGGCAGTGAATGTGAGACCTCAGTGAGAAATTCAATGGTTTGCATACAGCTGTTCTTGCAGGGAGCTTGTAATGCTTCTGCAGTGAATTTGGTCTTTTATCTGAAGGGAGTTCCTGTCCCCTTAATTCAACCAGCGTTCCAGGTGCTCTCAGATGGAAGTTATGTGCTTCTAAACAGTGAAAGCTGTTGTGGAAAGCAAACTGAACTTGCCTGCGTAGTTTCGTTCTCCAAAATTATAACTTGCTGCGGTATCGTGCTTCCCTTCCCCACCCTCCTGCCCCACCCAACAGACAGAAGTAGCAGGCATTTGGCCTCATATTGCTACTTCTAATGTAAATTTTGACTCGTTAAGCAGACTAAAAGCTCTATTATTTCAGAAACATGTAGCGCAGACATATACCTGGTGAGACCTACGCTCTCCAAGTAGCAAGGTCATCTGCGGAAATACAGTCCCTTTTAAATGCAAACTTTCTGAGGCACTTTGGTGAACTCGGACGATATTTTAATGCGTCTAATACTGCCAAGATTGTGCACTTTTATAAAGCTGTTGATTCTGTGTTCATCAGCACCTTTTCCTCTATATTTAGCATAATACCTTAAGCCATACACTCATTATTTTTAGGCATTTTGATGGATTCTCAATTGCTTTGGCCTTAATTGGTGGCATTTTGCTGTTGCTATTATTCACAGTGGCTGCCCTCTCTCAGCAAGGAGTACTGATGGCGCTGTTACCAGTGCATCTGTGTCGTGAACACATGATGCAGTACTTCGGAACACCACTGCTTGAGGAGCTGGAGTGCAACTGTTCTTTGTCATTTAGACTGGGCCTGGACAGTGTGCAGACTGTGTTTCGTTGCCTTTGGTGCCTTTTTGAATGTGCACTAAAATTGTGTCTTTCTATGCAGTGATTACTTTCACTGCATGCTGATCTGTTGATGTTCTCGCTGAGGGATCAATACTAGACATGCACGTTGAGGGTGCGTTTGCTATGGGAAGCCTCCTACGAGCAGCCCTCTGTGGAACAAGTGGCTCTTGGTACTTTAACATCTGGCACTACATAGAATGCTGCCGCCTAGGCTGGAGTTGAGGCTTTGGAACACAAGTGCTCTTTGGTTTTCCTTGGCACCAGTTTGTTCACATTACCACCTGCCGAAGTCGGATCTTTCCTTGATTCAGTTTCATGGATATAATTACCGATTTTCAAAATGACAGTTACTTTTTTGATATAATGTTGACATTCTGCTTTTTTGCTAAATTCAGCATTTACCATTTTTATTTGGCCTGCTTCAGTGTGTTTTGTTTGTCAACTTGGACATTCATGTATATATTTTAGTTTATTTTTAAACATAGTACGTTTATGCTGACCTCCATACTTTGGACCAACAAGGGGAGGGTGTTGTGAGGTTATTATAGCATCATTTTATTTTAGCCATAAGGCCTTCACCTTGTGCCCTTCAGCCTAGTAGTAATTTTATTATTTTAGCAGAAGCCTCATTTTGTGCTGATATTTTTATTCTTTTCTCTGTTCGCTGTGCTTAGGAATTTTCATTTTGTATCACAACATCTTCACTCTGTGCTTGCTCAAGGCTGTACAGGATATTGTTGTCGGTAGAAAGTAGAACATTACATTCCCTGCCACTTCACGGAAACATACGTGTTCTTACATTAGGGCACCTCTCTTAGAACATTAGCTGTTTTATTATAAAACATCTCTCTTCTTCCTACACATTAGTTGGATGTTCCAGCTAGAAACTGCCATTGCATTCTGTTGATTCATTGCAGCTGTCTGCTGAGAGTTGATGTATTTTCCGCCTACATGGAAGAGGACTCTTGGTAGACCAACAGCTCTGTTCTCTACTACCATATTCAGGTATGGGGGATGGTGTCTTCCTAGGGGGCCTGAAGGGTGGATTAGAGCTAACACTGCTGTGCTCTAATATAGTGCTTCAGCGGCAGAGATGGGATTTCCCATACTTAGCATTATGACACTATGGTGGGACTTTGCTTGTGTTTCACTTTCTTTGCCATCGCTTTGTTATTATGTTTCATTATCTTAATCATTACAGTACATGCCTTTTTATCTAAGATATAGTTGATTCAATACAATATGTTGAACCAGGCCCTGCTTCTGTTTGTCTTTGCCTGTGTGAGACAAATGTAACTGAGAGATAAGGATAAGATCTGTTCCACCACAATCTCCCTGAAAAATCAGAATGTCTCGGCTGCCACGAATCACCGCCACTTTCGGGTGCTGGTGAGGTAGTGCTAGCTGGCCAGAAGTATTAGGCTGACAGTTGTCACACGGTGCGGGATTGGACTCTGTTCCCCACAATCTCATGGTGCTGCCGCCTGAATCCAGCAGTCTCATTGGTACAAAGAGAGCCAACACGACAATGCACATCTAATACAAACTTTGCACGAGTCATAAAAGCATATCATTCTGTGTTTTATGTTAACCTGTCATTTGCATTCAGGCAGGTGTAAATATTGTGTGTACACACTTGTAAAGGAACTTGTTGAGGGGAAATCATAGCGGATCTAGGCAATGACACATCAAGTGAATCACACACATCGTTAAACAAGCATTTGCAATGCAATGGGGTCTCACATTTCTCAGAGTTACAGCTATTAGCAGTTGTAAACTCCCAACCGGATTTTCCTTGCCACATTGAATGGAAAACAAAACAGCGCAATCACGCTGCTACAGTTCACTCGTAGTGAAACTATCGGCAAAAGTGCAATTATCTACGTAACCGGCAAAAGTGCAGTTAACTATGTAACGGGGTCGATGTTATGCAAAGTGCTCGACTTCTGCCAAGCGAGATCGCACTGTGAACAAAAGATAAAAAGTAGTCCACAAACCTGACGGGAAACAGCAAGCCTCGCATGTTTTCAGTACTTGGTCGCTGCGCTCGAGGAGGGATAACCACCAGAAAAGGCATGACGCATGCGTGCCTTCCACTAATGAAAGCAAGCATATTTTAACAGGCAAGTCCACAAACCAATGAAAGACACTGACATGACATGGAATGGGTTCCGAGCCCTTTTCTAACTCCTAAAGCGTCTCGCAAGCGCATGCGACGCAGGCTCGACCCTAAAAATGACCTATCTGCCCAAATGGAAAAATGCAAAAGTGCATTGGTAAAGTATCATCCGCACTTACCCAAATAGGGTTATTGATAATGCTTGTCAAGGGGCGAGGTGACATGGCCCTGTAGTCACACACTGCCCTCCGAGGGGAAAAAGGGAATGCAATGTTGAGGATAAAAATGTTACTGTAAGTCAGGTGCTCTGGCGCATTACGGTATTATTGGGAAATCAGGCATTCTTATCACGATGCAAAAATAAGGAAAATAAGGCCAAATGCTGCTGGACTTACGTCGTCAAGGATACTGTGCCGCTGCCTCACCTACTTGTGTCCCGCTCACTCTGGGCTCTGCTGGCCTGCCATGAGAGCGTGCCGTGATTTTAAGCAGTTGCTTCGCGTAGTGGGGCTATAGGTAGGGTGCTGGGAGTTGGGCCCAAAGGATGTGCCTGCGTCAGAGTGAAACAATAGACACAGAAAAGGCACTTGGACGCCAAAGGACTGCACAATGTTTGGGAGTCTAATCCTTGCTATGCCTAAGAAGGGTAATTCTGTGAATGGGGATCACTTCTTCATATCAGTTACCTGTGGTTGGTACTCCTGTGGGGATATCGGCTATCGGGTCATGGTGACCTATATGGAATATTTATAAAATTTGTCATCTGTGTGAGTGTACATTAGGGTTACCGGGATATACAATGAAGACACTAAAGGAATGTCTTATTTCGCAGACATGATCTACACATATGACTAAGGAAAACGACGCCGTCTATTTAAATTGGAGCATACATTTGGGTCAAAGAGAGGCCACCCTCTTGGAAAAGACAAAACGGGGCAGGGGAGAAGGGGTAGTGGTTTATATATGTGTTTTTGACGTTGCCTCGCATAGTGAAGGTAAAAATAGACATGCATGTTGTTTCTCATACAAAAACATGCCAGTGTGTTTGTAATGCCCCCACCCTTTACAGGGCATACGGTCCCTGGGGCCTGGTGGCACATCCTGGATCATTGATGGCGGATCATATTGTGGAATTCAGCTGATTCCATAGAATCTCATCGTTCAAGCCAGTGATGTGCATCTCTAATCTGTAAACCCGTTGTTGCTCCTTTCCAAAAAGAGTACAGGGTTGTTAAATGATGTATGTTGCACTTTCTCTGACCGTCCAAAACAGATTGTTCTCATTGTGTCTGTCCCTCTTCTAAGTAATTTGCTGTCATTTTGGCGGAGCTCTTTCTGCATCGAATGGTGCTTCTATGTTTCCCCCTATTCGTATTTTAATCTTTCTTGTAGTCATGCCAAATGTGTTGCAGTTTACACAGGCATACAATCATGTAAATTTTATTATCAGAGTCGCAGTTACTGTGTGGTCCCTGTTCCTATTACCTACGTAATCCTAGGTCTGTTTCTTTCAACTGCCTTGTTAGGGGGCATATAGTACACTGACCGCATGGATAGTGGCTAGTAATGGGGGAGGTATGTACCACAGTATATGTTGTTTGGAGGGAGGCCTGAAAACCAGGGTCTGGACCAGTTGGTCTATAATGTTACGGTTCCTGTGAAAGGAGAACATGAGTTTCTCAAAGGAAAGGTGATTTGAAGTCCGTATATGCCAGTGTATGTTAATACTTTTTCTTCATTGTGTTACTTGAGTTGTTCAAGGTGGTAACACAAATCAGTACTCTGGTCTCTTTTGGTGTGCCACATTCTAGTAAGGCATCACAGAAGGTATTCTGTGCCTGTTTTCTTGCTCTTTGGATTATTCATTGTGGGTATTCCTTCTCTAGTAGCTTCCTAGTCAGTTTATCCAAATACATGGCACTCAGTGAGCAGTGCACTAGTGCCCAAAACCCTTAGTCACCAACATTTAGAACTGCCCTGTAACTGCTGACTTCTTCAGGATGTGCAAAAATACCTAACCTGCTCTGTTCGAGAGTAAGGGACAGGACCCTGTGTCAGTATGTTTATTCCCCTTGGATAATTGTATTACCTATATTTATTTTTTATTTTTTTTATAGCATGCTTCCCCTTTACCCTTTGTACAGAGCCTGAACTCCCAATACAGTAGCGACCTGTCAGAATGGCTCTTTGCAGGTTCCCCCAAAAGTGCCCAAATTAGTAAAGCTGAACAGTTATGAATCATCATACCTATACGATGAAGGTTGGTATTTTATCTTTTTTTATACTAGCACCTGCGTCTTGTTTCTGAGCTGCATGATTTAAAAAAGTGTCATTTGGTGTGTTGTGAGGTTGTGCTGTATTGTGTATGCTTTGGTAGGGTGGTGGAGATGTGTGGCAGGATAAAATGGAACATGATCCTGATTGTAGGATGTGGTTTGTTTAGTGTAATATAGCTACTCCTAGCTAGTTTCCAGTTTTACAGTTCCGGCATCACAAGACTTTGTGATGGTAGCCTGGAGCTTCTGTGAGAACGCAGGTTTCTGACCTCAATACATCTCCCCAGAGGATTGCCAGGTTTGTGGCCAGATGGTCATTTGATGATGGTTTTCACATTTCCAGTTGATGAGTATCTTGGATTTACATTCGCTTATTTTCTGGTGGTTCCACGCCATCCTTTGGTTGGCAGTTCAGAGGCAATGGCCAGGTCCCAAAGTATATAGGTCGGTCGTTATTTCCACCTTGATTATGAGCTATGTACCGTAAGAGTAACTGTAACAAGGTAAATTGAAGGATTTGAGGACGTCCATTAGTGGATTAAGTCGGACGTTGAAGACCGATCTTGTCCGGAATGGGGTGATGCTCGGTAGTTTGAAGTAGTAGGTTTGCTTTCGCGCAGTTTGTTTTGGTATACTATGCTGTGATATCAGCATGAGTGGTCATATGGTGTTGTGTGATACATAGAAGGAGCTGCACATAACCAGCCAGAGTTTGGTTTTGTTCATTGGCTCAGGACCAACATTTCTTTGCATCCTTTTGACACCTATCTGCAGTGGCACAATCGGAAGAAACCTGATGGACTGGAATGCAGCCCAGAGCAATTACCAGTGGCTGGGATTAATTAAAGCATGCTGTGTGTCTTAGTTCCTATTTGTAGATGCTGATGCTGTTGATTAAGGTTACCTTGGAAAACGGCACTCCCCTGCAACAGTGAATCAGATGATAAGCAAATATTAAGGCAAAGAAACATGACAGGTGGGATTAACCTTCAGGAATTGGTTACCAAAGGCCCCTGCCCTCTTCAGTCCTAATGTTTTGGATTCTGGTCATCTCTGAGTGAAGTTAGGTATTAGGTTGGAGTGGGATCAAACTCCAGTAATCAATGACCCTTCTAAACCATATCTCAAAGTCCAACACACATGTAGGCTTGTGTGTTTGGCTGATTGTTTAAATGCACAGTTGAAAATGCCCTTGGAGCGACCTAGAGTAGTCAATGGAAGAGTCCTCTAATGTCCTGGCAGCTTATCACTGCCTTCTGTTGGCCCAAATTCATCACGGAGAAGGCAAGAGTTTCAAAATAGTCGGAGTGGGTGTATGAAGGTAACCAACCTCACGTGAGAATGACCCTCCAAAGATTATGTCTGAGTTTCAAGGCAAATAGGGCAATTCTAAGACATTCCATTGCAGTCAATGACTCACTTTATGTGCCTGTGACTGCCCCAAAGTGCCAAGTATTAGTGGATGTTCCTCAGTATCCTACGTTTTTTCCCTCCTTCTTTCTTTACTGACATGTCATTACGTTTCACCCCCCTCCATTTTTGTTTTTACCCACCTGCACGTCCCACTGAATGTTATCTCATGTTGCAGACAGGGAAATATCCATTGGCTAGATCGCAGCTGCAATTACATAGCTTCATACAATCCTAGGCTAGCAGCTCTATGACAACTACACTTATGGTGGGACGGAGGAGATGGGACAAAGGACCTCGTCTCTGCTCAAAAAAATGAGCACGGTGGATTGTGGCATCCCCAAACATATTCCAAGACTAGGCCACTCTTCCCCTCTGAAGAAACTGTTGATACATATGTTTAAAATATCTGCAACTCCGTTGGCCTCCAAGTAACTGACCACCCAGATTTGTACAAACTTGCATTAAAGGGGGCACATTCTTCTGCATTAGGGTCTCTTAGGGGTTTCCAAACTCAAGACAAAGGTCTGAAACTACTCCTTCGTAAGTGGGTTTGGACAAAAATGTTACGAGGTTATGGAAAATCTACTCTTAAGGCTTGGCTTTGATTCTCAGATCATCATCATCACACGTAGACAGGAGGCCTTGAATTAGGCTTTACTCTTATGGATTTGCTAATCTCTTAAACCTATGCCCGAGGAAACAGGTTGTTAAATTGTTTATCACTAATTGACCTCCATGTATGTTTCTACTGCATGTCAAAACAGATTTGCATCAAAGTGATAAACCAGCTTCATTTTTGTGCAGTAGAACAGTGAAACTGTTGCATGTCAAAAACTTTAGGGACCGCATTCACTTAGTTGAAAAAATATTGGGTCCGATATCAAGGTTTACCCAGTAGTGGAGTAGAGACTGCAGGTCGAATCTGATTGATTTGTTCTAATACATTCTGGGCGTCTTATTTGCTTTCTCTTTCCTGTGATTGTGATTGAATGATTTGCACAAATGTTGTGAAACCTAGGGTAGACAAAAATTAACACACACTTGAAGGTGTAACTTTTCCTTTTCTCGAGCTAAAAATATTCATTGTTCACTGTTCATACTGCAGTTTACTTTAGTTCAGGATTGCTCGCATGTGCTTTGTGTTTAAATGAAACAACTGTTTTATGAACTACTATACAATAATTCACTACAGCTACCTAGTTCCTTGATTTATAATGTCCATAGAAGCACTTCCCCAATTTTAATGTTATGCTTTTGAATTTGTTTTGTAGGATCTTTGTGAATGATCCAGGGCACATGCTGTATGTGTTTGTTAGGTAAGTACGGTTGTGTTCTGAAAGTGGTTTACCTGGTGCCCTCTTCGAGCTCTCCCATCTACTGCATCGGCCCCACTCCTTAACCTGCTCCCTTGCCCTTCTAACTCTTTAACTTAACCGACATTCTTGGTCACTTTAATGCATCTTCTCGAGGAGGGTGGTCCTAGTACGGCAATGCAGAAGTCTTTGCCTTGTCCTGGGTCAAACTGGTACACGGGTTTGGTCGTCTTTAGTATGTTTGACCCTTTTCCTGGTATTTTAGGAAGAAAGCCCTGCGAGGGTGCTAAAGGCATCTTCTTGAGTGTTTACAGACTCGCCACCAGCCTGTCCCTGCATGCCGGATGACCAGAAGCATGCTGGGAGTCAGGGTCGTCTGTGCCTTGGGCGAGCTGGACCCAGGCCACCAATCTTCACAGTGGCCCCTATAGCTGTTTGCATTAAGGTCATGCAAATAGCAAGGTCCCCGCCACTTGGCCCCAGTGATTCAGTTTAAAGTGCTTTTAATCGCTGCCATGCAAAGGCACTGTTTTTACCACCCCATCGTCCACCGCCCTTGCCTGTCCATCTCCCACTCACCCCTGGTAGACTAACAACACCGTACAATCCTTCCCCTCTCTCCCAATCGGTCACCAACTCTACCCCAAACAACTTGAAATGCGCCTGACGGGGCGAAGCTGTGAGTGTACATGTGAATTGGGTCAGATGCGGAGATCTTCGTTTAATGAGCCCGAGACTGACCTGAGAACACAAAGGGGACCCCTGCGGAGGTCACCAGTCTTTTTTCCTGCCCAGTGTGCTAAGCTGTCAAAGGCCGACTCTACTGGGAAAAATTGATAGTCAGCGAGGGAGGATGGACACAAGGCAGTGTGGCTGGTAGATGAATTTGGGATTGAGGGGGATTGACGCCGTCTATTATTATTTTTTGCAGGGTCGACGGGCTGGCTCCCTCACAGACCTGAGGATGCTTACTGTGTGGACTGAAGCTTAGAAGAATGGAGGTGTGGGTCCTCCGCAGTGCCTAGCTGCTGTGCAAACGGCACAGTTTTAAGTGCAATCATTATTTAGATTTTAAATCGGACTGTAAAAAGTACAGTTGTGCAATAATGTGGCAATGTTGAGTGCAGAAACCTCTCACATCATTAATTTTACTGTAATAACCCACATACCTTGTTCATCACAATAGCAAACACTTTAGACTGCCTGCACCTAATGCTCTCACACTGGACAGCAGCAGTCCACAGAGTGATATTTTTTTTTGTGTAAATTATATGGAAGTCAGAATATTTAGACTGTGCTTCACTCATCATTGCCATACAGTTACCAAAATGCTAAAAATC
Organism: Pleurodeles waltl; assembly: GCF_031143425.1. Lineage (NCBI taxonomy): Eukaryota > Metazoa > Chordata > Amphibia > Caudata > Salamandridae > Pleurodeles > Pleurodeles waltl. Next base: position 413,979,717 of record NC_090448.1, on the reverse strand, counting down.
ATCTCGTTTCTGCAGAAGTGTCTTTTTGTTAGAGCTCTACAAATTAGTCGTACAAGCTGAAGGGGTTGAAACTATGTGAGTGCGCAACACTTTGATGGGTGCCTTAGAAAATGAGAAACTTAAAATTATATCAAGTTATCACGTGCACTTCTCAGACTAATATGCTCTTGGTGAGGGGGGAAACATAAGGAAATGGGTGTCCAGTACATTCTTAAGAGGGAGAGAGGGCCTGTGAAGCTTTTTATTTTTCAGGTACAGTGATATCGTAGACAAATATACAATACTTGCTCTGCAGAATTGAGTTGGAAAGCATCGATGCTCTGATCCCACTACAAAAGGATCTTCAGCAGGTGTAGGGGAAACTACCTTTTAACCTTTGAAAGGGTGTCAAGATGGACTATGGCATTGTGGGGAATTCCAGATGCCCTCTTCACTGATGCTACCCCTGATTCAGTGTGCCCGGCCGGGCCGTTGTGTGCCACGGATTGGTTGTCCGTGGGATAGAGTTCAGTCGCTCTTCAGAAGTTTTAATGAAATGGACTGTTTGCCAGGGGTTAGCAAGCACAGCAAGACTGCTGTGGTGTTTTTTTCCTTGGCGAAGCAGAGAAGATTTCCGTCCAGCAAAGGCAGTTTCATAGTCCACAACCCATCCTTGGCTTCCCTGGTGAGTCCTTAGAACATGGAAAATTCTGTCTTGACCAAATACCTGTGAAGCTTCATTCGCAGTCCCTCCTTTTTAAGTTCACAAATTATTCTGGATGCAGAATAAAATATGTATTATAGTGGAACATTGATTAATTTGGATGCTTATGTCCAGTTAAATGGGTGTTTTATTGTGCTATTCAGAAACTGTGGCAAGGTGTAGCTAGAAGGAAGTAATGTTAACATTTGGCAGTTCATGATTAACTCCTGTTTTTTGCTGCTGATTTTTATATTTTTATTTGAGCATAGCGTTGTTTTTAGTGCAAGTTATATAATAGATAAGTTATTGGGCCAGTGCTTTCACAATTCATCATCTGAACACCTGTAAACCACACTGTTTTGAATGATAAACTGTAAGAACAATCGGGAAATATATTTAAATAGGCGAACCTTGCACAGTGATGTGAAATAAAGATCTCTGCTGCATTTTCTATTTCAGTTGATTTTGAAGGCGAGGTGCCGACTCCCTTTCTCGCTTGTCTGTACTAGTATGACGATCAGATATGAAAAGGCTTCTTGTTTGGGTTTGTTACACTAACAGGTTCACTTAGGCGAACACTAGCACCTGACATATTGCCATAATAATGTGGAATAACGTGTTTTTCCATTTGATACAGTTTTGCATGGGCAATTGCCCCAAGATGAAGACTGATGTGAGTTGCCCCTTAAAAGCCGACATAAACATACATTATGTGCGATCCTGTATTTCTTGTGGAACCCCGAGGATACTGTGAAAAGGAAAAATGTTCCATCCGAACTGCTTACTATGAGTGCTAAGTTAAATGCCATTTAGGAGAAGTGTGTAGCATTAGACCCTGTGCCAGGCATTGGACATTGAATCATTTCAACAATTACAAAAATGTTTTAAAAAATTCAAAAAAGTACTAGGGTGCACGATAATGAGTTTCAGCTTAAAGTAGTTTTTTTCTCATTATTTACAACCGATTTATGTTAAAAAAAGCAGTGTTAGATGGTGAAAAATCAGAATTGGTTAAGTCTGGAAATTAAAGTGAGAATGAAAGTGCCAAATTTAGCAGATTTGTTCACAATGCAATAAAACTTAAAATTTTCCAAATAATGTGAAACTATGATGTCGACGTGATTTTGACTCCAGAAGCTTGAATAGTCGGGGTCTTCCTCAAAGTTTCTTGAGGGAAATAAGTGCAATTTCACACTTGCCCCCTCACGAGAACGGTTGCTAAAATGGACACAAATGCAGTTTAAAAGTGTTTTATCACATAGTCACAGAAGTCCCTCCTTACCGCCCATCCTAATCATTTGCTTCGCTGATACCCAAACTGCAATCCTGGCCATGAATGAGTGGTTATGCCAAATATGTAGTGAACTGTATACTCTCTGCGCGTGTCTTGTCAGAAAGCTGCATTTTAGCTTCTTTCGAAGGGTATATGTACGAAGACGTTCTACTAGAAACATAATAAGCAGCATACAGTCTCCTTCTAGGTATCAACGGTTCAATAGATGTTCCTTGCTTTGGCCAGCGTTGTTTTATTGTGAAAGAAACAAGGTAATTCTACATGCCATTTGTTTTCTCTACACACTAAGAGGTACGGAGTAACTTAATTCGTATGTTTTTTTATTTTTTTACTTTTTTTTCTGCCCAAAGGCGGGCGAATGCCATTTCTGCAAACTTTGAATGTCTGCCGCCCTTGGCAGCATAATTTCCCTGCTACATTTACACACTAAGCATAACTTCTGCTTGGGGTTGAAGTAGTATTTCCGCTCCTGTTTTCTTGTAGTTTTCACTAAGCCCTTTCCTGAAGGTGTACTTGCCGCCAGTGTTTGAAGTTGTTCAGGATAGTTTAGGCAGTATTATCCCCCCAAAATAGTAGGGGTCTCCCAAAATAATATTAGAAGGTTCAAAACGAGGTATTCTTAGGCAAGATACCAGCTGTGCCTGTGTGGACGTGGGAATCTGGTACTGGCTGCAGGACTTGTGTATTCTTCACCCTATGTTTTACCAGCCACTTCGTGAAGCTATTTTCCAATTTATACCTTATTCTGCTTATCTCCAGGAGGCTGACTGAATTTGGATCATTATTATTATTTTTTTCCAAGCAATTCATTCTTGTGGCACATCGTCACCTCTTGATACAGAAGGTCCAAGGAAGGTGCCACTCCTGCCCATAAAATCAGTTCCTTTATGTTTTGCAAAAAAAAAAAAACAGGTGCACAATCCAGAGAAAGGTTGGTCATTTCACTGTGCATTTTCACACTTTTCTGTCACTTTCAACTAAAAAACCTTTAACAATCCACACCCTCCTCTCATTGGAGAAGTTAGGAAAAACATTGCCACAGGAAAAGAGCACTGGAAGAATATTCGGATGCCTTCTCAGTTCCTGCTCTTAATCTTTCAAAATATCCAACCTTTAAAACAGGTGTGTCCTTCAAAACGAAGGCTGACCATGCACATATAGAGACCATCAGATAGACTATGTTGTCCATTTCTGTTTTGTAGCAGACAAAGCCTTTGGATTCTGATCCATATGTGATTGAGCCCTCCAGGTATTGTACTAATATGGCCAGGAATGATTCTTCCAAAGTTCCTGTCCGTCGACTCCTTAACTCTCAATACCCAGGGCAATGCTCCCTGTGTCAGGATAAGCACCATACACAGATATGGTACAGGAGAATCCAGCTTCAGACCAAAGGCTTATGTCCGTTTTAAATTACATTTTGGCTGTGACTCCGATACTCAAGGGCAGTGGGTCTTAACTGTTGTCCGTGTACTCCTGGGGTTCTGCGACGACTATTCAGCGGGCCGCAAACTGCTTCACAATTACATAATTTTTTTTTTTTTTTTACCTTGATTTGTGAAATGAATACCCTATGTCACCGTTTGTGTGAATGCTGGTTTTTGTGATTTTGTATATTGTTTTGAGGTTCAAATCATTGAAATTACTTTACCTGGGCTCCCAGTAATAACTCAGTGGGTGTCTCTGTATTCCAATAACGATTCAGTGGCGCTCACGAATTTCAGTAATGATAAATTGTGGGTCCTCAGAAATGAAAAGATTAAGGACCACTGCTCTTAGGCTTTCAAACCTTTATCCTGTCTGATGAGGATGCCTCCGTATAGCAGACCATCTTTTCTTATCAAATAATTTTTACATTGTACTTTATTTGCACCTACAGAATGCTAGCTGTGGCCACTTATCTGAAATGTGAGCTACCTGTTTCACCTAGGCACCCCACTGAAGAACTCTTAATTTTCTGTTAACTACGTAGGAGGTGGTCGGAAGTGTTAGATCTGGCCTTGACATTTGTGGAGTCCAGATGCAACTTACCCTCTGAAATCTTGACAAACAAAACGGAGTCCCCCAACATTGAGGAACACAAATACTGCCATATGAGAAAAAATTGCAATTGGCACTTGCTGTCAACAGATGAGGATCTAGAAAGAGGCCAACATCAGATAATTCGAAGCTTCTTTCAGCTCCTCAGAACAGCGAGACTAGCTGCCTAAGATTAATTAACAAAATTGAAAACAAATGCCTTTGTATCAGTTCACACAGATGTTGCTTTCAAAATCGTGGTCAATAGTGCCGTCTGCCGGGGGCGTGGCCAAGATGGCGACCGGAGCGGCAGCATAAACTGCAGCTCCGATCCCTGGCCCATACAATTATCCTGACCGTAGCAATCTAACCCCCCCCCCTTTGTGGGGTGCGTATATCGCCTGAGGTGCCGTTCGGTGGCCGCACCGCTGCCCGAGGCCGGAAAGTAGAGGAGAAACGGAGAAACACTGGGAAACTGCCGCCGTCCGGGAGGTGCGGCGGGCGCCTGGCCGACCGCGTTCTCTTTTCGCCCTGTGCCCAGCAAGCTCGCAGTGTGCACACCGTAGGATCCCCCGAGTCCCGTAGCTGCTGCCTGGGCTCGCTGGGACCGGAGTTGTGGACCGCTAGCGCCTGTGCCTCATCGGAGGCGCAGGGATTGTGAACTGTCCCGGGAGCCTGAGCAACAATAGCGGCGCCGGCAGGGCTCTTCCTGTGGCGGCGCCGCCCCTCCTCCCTCGCGACCTGCCGGAGCAGGTTTGCCTGGTTGCCAACTTTGGGGGGAGACGGCCGCGGGTGGTGCTGGTGCTCCGGCTCTCCTCCCGCTTGCCGGGGGCTGTCCCGGGCGCCGCCGCCGGCCCGGTGGTCGCCGCCCCTTTCCCCTCGCATCCTATCGCAGCGATGTTGACTGGACACCATTTATTGAGGGAGACGACTGCAAGTGGAGCTGGTGTCCCGGCTCCCCTCCCGCTTGCCGTGGGCCACCCTGAGCACTGCGGCCGGCCCGGAGGACAGACCGCACACAAAACTCTGCTGCACGGCCAAACTGGCTGCGGCCTCTATTTTTTCTTTTTCTATTGAATTCTGCCCCGGTGGCTCCAACAACGTAGCGGTGCATTCTGGAAGGTACTGCGCTGTATTGTAACAGTACACTGGCGGAGGTACTTCAAGGCGTAGTCGTGCAGCGGGGCGGATCAGTGAAGTTCTCACGCCCGGTGTGGCCCGTGGGTGCGGCTTGCAATTTCAAGTCCTCTGATCCTGCGGACTTGTGGATTGTACTGGATTACCTGCTGTGATCGCCCAAATATGATGCCCTGACAAAGACTGTTTCGCCGACATGCAGCTTCCTCACAGCAGTCTCTATTACTCAGCTCCCCTCACACCAACGAATCGCGCCTCACCTCAGGAGGGATGAGGTAACAAAGACAGGAATAAAGCGGACATCAGACCCGGTTGATTGCAAGAGGTGAGCCTTTCGGCGACTTTTATCGAGTCGCAGTGCGCTGTCGTGTTAAGTCTTCGTCCTGAGCCCTAAAGCAACCGGTACAGCTATAACCTTTAGCAACTCCGTAGTGGCTCGCCTTCAACCCAATAGCACCATGAACCTTTATCAGTGTCATAACCTTTAGGCTTTGTAAGTGGTAGTCAACGCATTGGACTACTAATCTCTAATATCATTGTCCTGCCTTTGCCTCACCTGTCCTCGATGTCCAGGCCGAACTGGTGTAACGCCTGACTCGGCTGTATACACCGCTGCATATTCACTTGTTGCGCTCACGCCTTCGTATTCCTGCACCTACCAAATGGTCAAGCCAAAAACCCCACGTGCACCCCCTAGCAAAATGGACCATACTACTTCATCTCCCTCAGAGGCCCACTCCACCACGCAAGTGACCTTGGAGAATCTGGAACTCACCCTACAATCACATACTTCGCAATTCGATAAGATACTGCAAGCTATTCTAGACACTAGATTCACCCTGGAAGCTAAAATAGGCTCGGTAACAGAAGACCTCAATTTACTGCACCCAGATCAATGCGCTCTAGCAGACAGGGTGTCCAAACTCGAAAAAGACACTGCAACTCTACCCCGCACTGTGTCTGATCTCAAATCGCAATTAGCACACCTATCGTTAGATGTGGACTCCTTAAAACGCAGAGCCGAGGATGCAGAAAGCAGGTCTCGCCGCAATAATATTCGGCTGGTGGGATTCCCTGAACGTGTTGAGGGCCTAAGCACTGAATTATTCATAGAGCAATGGCTCACAGACACAATTCTCAAAGGCAACATCCCGAAGTTCTTCTCCGTTGAAAGGGCTCACAGGATCCCCGGCAGACCCCCCTCACCTGGCTCACAACCACGCCCGCTCATAGTTAGACTCCTTAACTATCGCGATAGAGACCTCATTCTACAGTTATTCCGCAAATCTGGTCCGGTAAGCTTCGAAAATGCGCTGATCTCAGCTTATCCAGACTTTACGGCAGAAGTACAGAAGAAACGTAACTCTTTTTACCGTGTTAAGTCTTGTCTCAGCAAACATAGTATCAAGTACGCGCTGATGTTCCCAGCCAGACTCCGGGTGCAGGACGACACTCGCTTTTTTTTTTTTTCACCACCCCGGAAGATGCCTGGACCTGGCTGCATGCTAAAGGTCTAGCTGACCCACCAGACGCAAGCACTCTGGACGACGATAGCTCTTGCCCTACTTCGGGCCGCAGTCAACGCAAAAAACGAGGAGCTAAACCATCACCTGAACAGGCACGGACCGAACGCTCCCGGCTCCTGCGGGCCACATCCAGCTTCGTAAATGCATCGCCCACTACCTCATCCACACAAATGGACGCAGACCGGGAACAGGACATAAATTCAGGCTCAGCGGACTCCACGCGTGGTCCTTCCCTCACACCCCGTGCAGCTGATGATATATGCTAAGCAATTAAGTTCCTCCCACTCCCGTTATCTGGATACGCTGTTATAACTTCCCCTCTCTCTGGCTGCTTAGTGGCAGTCGGTTGTTACTGCCGTGTTTTCGGCTGCGGCGCGGGGCTCGCGGGCGGCCCCCGGGCGGAGTACCTTGCACTCTGAACCATGAGTAATTTGGGCAGGGTAAATCCATGCCCACACATCAATGCTCTCTGGCTACCCCCTGTTCCATATGGACCATTCTCTCAAGCCGGCACTTGCCGGAAATGTTTTTTATCTATTAGTAATTTTAGTGTTGTTATATATCGTATTAGAGTGCACCTCTCTATCTATTGGTTGGTTTTGTTACAGGCTAGTTAACTGTAAATGCGGCAGCAAACGCACATGTCATATCTATTTTAGTAACAGGATTACAGCTCACAGAATAGCGGTCTTTGACTGCCAAGTCCTAGGGGGTGGGCAACACAATACTTTCACACTGGGGGTAGCAGATATCCACCCCTCCAGTTACATGACGGCCACAAAAATAACATGGCTACCCAAACACACCAAGGTATCTTGAAATATAAGGTACTCACATGGAATATTAGAGGCATGGCAACCCCACGGAAACGTCAAAGAGTTTATGCCTTTCTCAAGAGGCATCAAATACACATAGCTCTATTACAAGAGACACATCTCTCCAAATCCACGTTGGAAAGCACACGTTCAAAATGGAAAGGTCAATTGCATGGCACCATTTCCTCGTCATTTGCCCGCGGAGCAGCCATTTGGATTGCTCCTGGGGTCCCATTTGCCGCGTCTCGCGCACAGTGCAACTCCAATGGTAGATACGTGATACTTGAAGGTACCCTTGATGGATCCCCCTTACCCCTAGTTGCACTGTACTCCCCAAATGTAAATCAACGTGATTTTTTATCCACACTGTCTACCGGTAGTCTCAGCGATCCCACACTAGAGTGCATATGTGGTGGAGACTTTAACAATGTTCTTGAGACTCAAATGGACCACTCGTTTCCCCCGCTCGCCACTGCCCCTTCCAATCGTGCCGCACAAGCTCTAGTAAGCTGGGCATCAAATAATGGTTTGAGGGATGTATGGAGGGTGAGTCATCCTGTTAACCGCGAATATTCGTACTACTCCCCCGTACATAAGTTACACACCAGAATAGATATGATTTTTGTATCCGCAACCGTAATTCATTAAGTATGCATGTCTGAATACCTAGCGCGCACTATATCAGACCATAACCCCCTGTGCGTCATAATGGCATGGGGGTCACACGCACACGCGTATACCAACATGGCGACTGCAACCAGAAGCTCTTTTAGATCCCCCCCCTTCCAAACAGATATGTCTAAAAGTCTAGCCGATTACTTTCTATTGAACAAGAATACAACCTCATCCCGCGCCATAGAGTGGGATGCCCACAAAGCGGTGATACGTGGACATTGCCTCGCGGCCACTTTCGGGGTGAGAAAAACACTCACCAAAGAATTACAAGACCTGGGAGTAAAACTCCGCAACGCGGAGAATGAGTCAGCCGGCGCAGAATCCACATTAACAACATTGAACTCGCTCAGAGCTGCCCATAGGGAAGCAGACAATAGATTAAGCAAACATGACTACAGACATTACATGGCAAGACAACACGCTGAGGGGGACAGATCGGTCAGGCTACTGGCCTGGCTGACCCGCCAGCCCTCGCAGCCAACACCCATAGGTGCGATACGTTTAAATCCTGATATCATTGTTAATACTCAGACGGGCATCAACGACGCCTTTTCAACATACTACCGCACCCTTTACACATCCCCTCCCCCTCCTCCGGAGCAGCACCTTGCTGACATATTAAATCTTGTCTCTCAAAACCAACTTATCCTCGATAACACCGCTACTCTAGATGGCCCTATTACTATTGAAGAGCTACGTATAGCTCTATCCCAAATGGCACGCAGTAAAACTCCTGGCTCAGATGGTCTATCGGTAGAATATTTTAATTCCCATACTACCCATCTCCTACATCCACTCATAGAGGTATTCAACGAAGCACACCGCAATCTGCAGCTGCCAGATTCTATGCGTGAAGCTTTGATAGTCGTCCTCCCAAAAGCGGGCCGGGACCCTCTGGATGTCAAACCGTACAGGCCGCTCTCCCTACTCAATACAGATTGCAAATTATTAGGGAAAGTACTAGCAAATAGGCTCCTCCCCTATCTACCAAACTTGGTACACCAGGACCAGTCTGGCTTTATCCCTGGCATAAGCACCTTCTTAAATATTGGAAGACTCCTACACATAATGCATGGTAACACAAATACCGAAGCGGTGGCCCTCTACCTAGACATCGAAAAAGCGTTTGATACGCTAAGCTGGAATTATCTCCTACGTACACTTAAAGCGTTCGGTTTCGGTCCCGGCTTCATCAGCTGGATCAAAACACTTTATTCCATGCCTATAGCCCGCGTCAAAAATGGTTGCACTATCTCCGAAGCATTCCCTATAGGTAGAGGCACCAGACAGGGCTGTCCACTATCTCCTGTACTATTCGCTATTGCCATGGAACCATTAGCAATTAAACTACGCACACATATGGGGCATTCCGGAATTGAACACTTATCACATTATATCCCTATATGCAGACGATGCCCTAATATACTTGCGCAACCACTCGGCCTCCATGGGTGCGGTACTGCAGCTGTTGGACTCCTTTGCCCTCTCCTCTGGCTTGCACGTTAATTGGTCCAAGTCAAGTATCTTCCCTCTTACCTCTATCCCGCTTGATCGCCACACGGCACTTCCACATTATAAACTACCGTGGTCATACACAACCTTTAAATATCTAGGAGTGCAGATCTACCCCTCTATCACAGATCTGAAAGAGGGTAACATTGACCGGGTCCTCAGCTCCACCCGCAGCTTAATACCTTTTTGGAGCTCGCTCCCCTTGCCCCCATGGGTCGAGTGGCGATTGCCAAGATGCTTATCCTTCCGTTTTTATATTACTTCATTGCCCTCCCGTTGTGCCTACCACGCTCGGTCTTTACCAAACTGCAATCAATATTAACCGACTTACTCTGGGGCAAGGACAGACGCAGGGTAGCGCTGACCATAACACAACACTCGCAAGAGGCGGGTGGGCTGGGCATGCCTAATTTCGAAAGATACTACGCAGCAGCTCAATTATCGTGGCTCTCACATGGCTCCAGGAGTTTCCCCCTGCTGAAAGTATAATGTTGCAGACACATATAGCCCCGCAGAAGCTGCTGTGTACAATGCTGTCGGCCCCCCCCCCATTCCCAAAATTAATACTGTTGGAAGCAGCTCGGTTCTGCTGGCGCAGATACATCCAAGGCAAGACCTCCTCTCCCCCTTACTCACCCTCGCTACCGCTATTTCAATTGCCGGGCACTCAAATCCTCTCAATGCATCACGGCACACGGGAAATAAACACACTGAAGGCGAGCGATCTATATTCTAGCTCTGTAATGTGCACATTTGCGGAACTGGTGTCTGCCGGAGTGTTGCACAACGGGGCCTTCTTGACATACAGCGCCATTAAGCGGCTACTTAATAACCTTTGGGGGGGGGGGGGGGGGGGTCGGTAGTGCCGAGCCCCCGAGACCCCATTACTTACCATTATCCTGACCATAGGTTGCACAAAACGCATTATAACTAAATTGTATAAAGCATTGATGGCGGCGGTTTGCACCACTCTGCCGCATGCCAAGGCACGATGGGACTCTGTCCTCCCTTCGCCACTACCTCAAAAGACTTGGATCGCAGCTCTTGCAATGATCAAATCAATATCCCGTAATCCTCGCCTGCGATACACCCAATTCAACTATATTCACCAATCATATTTATCCCCAGCCCGCATCCAAAGAATATATCCGAGCACAAGTCCGACATGCCTAAGATGTGACACTCCGGCAGCTAACTTTTACCATATGGTTTGGAGCTGCCACTCAAACTCGGCTTGGCTCCGCGTTACAGACGTCACAACAGACATCTCATCTCACACTCTGTCACCCACGTCAGATTCCTGCTTACTTGGCATTCGTTGTTTTCAAACGGCTAATAGCAACGCATTGGAAAGCACCACACGTCCCTTCCCACATAACCTGGCTTCGTGACTTACATTGTCGTGCGCAGGCTGAAGCCCAGACACGCCGCTCATTGCAACACAAAGGTCTCATACAGGAGGGCCCCGAGGTGTGGGACACATTTGTGGAGGCAATAGAAGCCAGGGATTATATGTATCCCCCGTGAGCAGTGCATTTTACACACCCACCACATCTCTGGCTGACATCGTCAGTACGTCAATTACGCTGCCCTAACCTTTCTCATTCTCACTTACACCCGCCATCTACGCCCTCACTCCTGTTCACAGTGTAATCTCACGACATACTAGGATACTTTCTCTACGGTCAAATGTACATGCAACCCACACCAAGGTTATCTAATATTACTTCTGCCTGGTACCCTTTCAAACTCCGCAAAACATAAGTCACACCTCAGTTATGACCCCCGCTTTATCCATATATATTAGCCGCACTCCTTCTTTATTCTTCCCCCTCTACCTGTTGAGGATTATCTACACTAGTAATGACATTAATAGCGCTTAGCTGCATCTTTAATTAGCAATTAGTCAAGCTCATAGTTTTCAAGCTGTATGCTGTTTTATTTTCCTCACCTTAGCATGTTCATGCTGTCTAATATTTGCTCTCTTTGCCTGCCCCCTTTTTCCCCCTTTTTTTTTTTCCTCTTCCCTCTCTTTTCCCCGCTTCTTTGTAACATTATTGTGTGTTAATGCTGTGCAAGTTTACATAAGCTAGCAAATGGATCGCAGAATCATTGACAGCCAAAGTATTGTTGTGTGAATGTTCCGCTTAATAAACAGATTAAAAAAAATATATATTGCTGTCTGCCACTACATGTAGAACTTGGCTTGCCTAGTGGGAGGCCACTTGCCAGAACAAATGCGGCACTAGTCTCCCAGCCAAGGGTGGAATAGATACAGCTAAACAAGCTCTGGGAATGGGACTCCTCTCCCAGCCAGGTCTCCGGATACAAATCTTTTGTAGAGCTATTCCTGCTTGCTTTTGCTAGATGTTTGAGCGATGTCAAAGCCAGATTACTAGATCTGACATTTAAGGTATAGCGGTGTATCAGTGAAAAAGCTGAACGTTTTCTGGAGAGGTTGCCGCAGACCTTGGTTACAGCCCACTCCTATTCTTCATCTTGGCAATTCCACTGATCATATCAGATGTTTTGAAATGGTACTTCTCACTGGAATAGCCAGCTGTCTTATCCACAACCACATGAATAGACTTCCAACCACACATTGCTCACCTTGTGAATTTCCCCAGGTACCTGAAGGGATCTGAAGAATGTTGATAGCTGTTCCCTTGCACGTCAATAAGTGGCGTTGTGCAACTCTGCATCTGATTCATGCCACATTGGGCCTTTAGATCTGTGCCACCTCCATGTGCTCATCTCAGTTCCTTTCTCTCTGCGCCTTCCGATATGTAGCCAGAATTCCATTGAATGCCATCATCCTGACCGCTTTTCTTTCCCTGCAACTTATACCAGTTTGCAAGGGTCATGTTCCTTCAAACAACCTTGGGGTTGAAACCTCATGGAGGAAAGTACCATCTTTCTTGGCATGTTACCCCAATTTCTGCCTGTTTGTCAGTGTGTTTTGACTGTGTCACTGGGATCATGCTAGTCGGGATCCCAGTGCTTATAGTTTGTGGCCTGCTTGTAAGTGCACTTGCATCGTTTTCTAAATTGTCACTGGAGTCCTGCTAATCAGAACTCCAGTGCCCATGCTCCATCTGTTTCTAAATTTGTCATTATAGTCTATTGACTCCATATTTTCACTCCAAATTGGCATAATGGACCCCCGCCTTACAAGTCCTTAGTATATGGTACCTAGATAGCGAGGGCATTGGGGTTCAAGGAGATCCTTATGTGCTGCAGCATTTCCTTTGCCACCCATAAGGAGCTCATACAAACACTTCTTCAGGACTGCCGTTGCACTATTTCACAGCCATTTTCACTGCACCAGGTCACTTGTAAGTCACCTATATATCTAACCTTCAGACCCTGAAGGCTAGCTGCATAGTACCCGAGTGTGAGGGCACCCCTGCACTATCAGAGGTGCCCCACATCGTCCAGGCCCATCTTCCTGGACTTAGTGAGTGCTGGGAGCCATTGTAAGTGTGCACTACATATAGGTCAATACGTATATGTAGCTTCACAATGGTAACCCTGAATATGGTCATGTGAGGTGTCAAACAACTGGGAATTGTACCCCAATACTGATTCCAGTATTGATTGCACAACCCCAGGCACTCGGGGGTCTCCACCATGGCCCCCCCAGTACTGCCATACCAGCCTTATGAGGTTTTCACTGCAGCCCCACTTGCTGCCACCTCACAGACAGGCTTCTGCCCTCCTGGGGCTTGAGCAGCTCAATCCCAGGAAGGCAGAACAATGCATTTCCTTTAGGAGAGGGGTGTTACACCCTCTCCCTTTTGAAATAGGTGCTACATGCATGGGAAGGATATCCTTCCCAGAGCCTCTGGAAATGCTTTGAAGGGCACAGATGGTGCCCTCCTTGCATAATCCAGTCTACACCGGTTCAGGGACCCCCAGTCCCTACTCTGGTGTGAAACTGGACAAAGGAAAGGGGAGTGACCACTCCCCTGTCTATCACCACCCCAGTGGTGGTACCCAGAGTTCCTCCAGAGCGTCACTGGGTTGTGCCATCTTGTTTTCAGGATGGTCTGGAAACTCTGGGAGCATCTGAGTGGCCAGTGCCAGCAGGTGACATCAGAGACCCCTCCTGATAGGTGACCATTCCCCCTCTCAGGGCTACTTAGGGTCTATCCTCTGGGTGTTTCCTCATATTCGGATTGCAAGACTCCAGCAGGGCTCCTCTGCATCCTTTGCTTCACTTTCTACTATCGGATCAACCACAGAACTTCTACAGGAACTCCACAACTTGCAACAAAGTATCCAAGACGGCTACTGCAACTCTGTATCTCCAGCTCCTGCCAGCAACTGCACCAGTTTCCAGGTCGTGCACCATCTGAGGACTGCCTGTCTTCATCCTGCACCAGAAGGACTGAAGGAATCTCCAGTGGAGTGACTGAGTCACTCCCCTGCTTCAGCAGGCACCGCTCTGCAGTGATGACGGTACTCTGGGTCCCCTATCCTGATGACGAGAGTGGATCTTGGAACACAGGTGGTGGACCGAAGTGACCCTGACTGTCCAAAGGTCGAACTGTCCAAATTTGATGGAGGTAAGAGCTTGCCTCCCCGTGCCAGACAGTACCCCTGTGCACCGCATGCTTTGCAGCTCCTAGGGCTTCTATGCACTTCTCTAGGGAATCCTTTGTGCACAGCCTAGCCCAGGTCCCCAGCACTCTGTCCTGCGATGCTCAGCTCCCTGAGCTGTTCTCCGGCGGCGTGAGATCTCTTTGTGTGGTGCTGCGACGACCACGATTTGCAACTCCTTTGTCCCCATGTCCTGGGACTCCTGTGGGTGCTGCCTGGTCTTCTGAGGGCTCTCTGAAGTGCTGAGAGCCCCCTCTGCCTCCTCAGTCTGAGTTGACACCTACAGGTCCCTCCTGGGCCCGGATAGCACCTTTTCCCACCAAACACATCTCTTGCATGAGCCAAGGCTTGTTGGCAGAATCCAATGGCGAAAACCAGCCTGAATTCATCTCTTCAACGTGGATCATCTCTTGCACAAAGCAGAAACCCGCAGCTGTCTTGTCGGTGCATCTCTGACTTTTTCTTCCAACCGGAGGTTCCACTTTTTCACCTTTAACCGGGTTAGCAGGGGCTCTTGTTCTTCCTGGACTCTTCAGCTGTTCTGGACTTGGTCTCCTCTCTCCGCAGGTCTTCAGGTCCAGGAATCCATTGTTGGTGTCTTGCTTGTTTTTTTGTAATATTCTTTATCACAACTTCTAGCGTGTTCTGAGGAAACTTGCTGTCCTTTACTCCTGTTTTCCTGGGCTCTGGGGTGGGGTACTTTTACTTACCTTTGGTGGTTTTTTACACTCCCAGTGCTCCTCTACACACTACTCTTGCCTAGGTGGGAAACCAGCATTAGCATTCCACTATTTTAGTATATGGTTTGTGTCCCCCCCAGGCCCATTGTACCCTATGATGTTTTGCACTATTTTATGACTGTTTACTTACCTGATTTTGTTTACTAGTGTATATTTTATGTATGCCTCCTAAGGGAGTATAGCCTCTAAGATATATTAGGCCTTGTGTCACTAAAATAAAGTACCTTTATTTTTGGTAACACTGAGTAATGTCTTTCTTGTGTGTACGCACTGTGTGACTACAGTGGTTTTGCAAGAGCTTTGCATGTGGCCTAGTTCAGCCTTGGCTGTCTGCCTACATATACATCTGGACAGGCTGGCTTCTAGACAATGTCTACATTTCACTGATAAGGGAGAACTGGACCTGGTATAAGGTGAACGTACCTGTGGTACCCGCTACAAACCAGGCCAGCCTCCTACACCTCACTAGGACTGGAACTGGCAGGTGTCAGTAACAGACACCCACAATGTGTCTCTGGTGCCTTAGCTCCAGACGCAACTCGACATTATGTGAATTCTGTGTGAAAATGATAATAGAATGTCACCCCCCCAGTCGAAGGTGCAAATGTGCTCTCATGAACATTCATCTTTGAATTGAGCTTCATTTAAGTGAAAGAAAGAAAAAAGAAGGCACAAGAAGTTGAAGCATGGGTCCCCTTCGTCCTGCTACGCCCACTGTTCTTTTTTGCGGGATGCCCCAAATACCTCCAGGCTCCCCGTTCGTAATCAATTCTGCAATTCATCCTGATGCACCTTGACTTTCCCGGGCCATCGTCAGCACCTCCACAGCTATGTGATCATAAATTGGTCTTGGACACAATATTTGAACTCCACCAGATCCCTCTGGTGATCTTTTGGATTCTAAGGATCTGAGGGGGGCCTCCAGTTGGCTTACAGCAGCAGACTCAACTTGTTTTGAGGTCGGGCCCGAAATTAGCTCCACTGACCCGAAATTCGCACCAACGGCATGTCTGATGGCATCTCTGAGGCTGAGACTGCAACCGTGGGTCTCGATGCCCGCTCCAACATCTATGCCAGGCAGGTAGCCAATAGTTTTATTGGACTCTGAAACTCATTAATTACCACATCGAGGTCACAAGTAGCATACATGTATGCTCACTCTGATCCGGACACCTCTCAACCTCATACTGATAAGGACAATTATGATGGTGGTAATATCCCTTATAATAACGAAAACCTATTTCTGGATCTGCAAGGTGGATGGCCACCTCTTCAGACAGTGGTCTTTCTTCTCCTAATAAGACTATTGAGCTTTGTCTATATGTGCCTCCGCAACAACTGGTCTCCCAGTCCTTTCTGTGTAAAAGCTAGGGGTCAAGCCAACTCTGTCTATGCCCCAGGGACAACATTCTACCCAAACCCTAGTCTCCTTCCTAAACTGATGCAAAACTAAGTGAATCTCTGCATCATTCGATTGCCTGGTGGGAAGACACATCACCTTCTACCTTCTGAGATGGAGGAGCATTATATTCGACCAATGGGTACTCCCGATTGTGGACTGTAGTTATTCCCTGCCATTCCAGTCACATCTCCCTGATAAGTCACCGACACCTCCTGGATAACTACTTGTCCATACTCGGAGGCGAAGTGTAAGCTCTCTTGACCCAGGGAGCCATAGAGAGGCTAACAGCATCAGAGATCAAGAGTAGTTACTTGTGTTATTTTCTGGTGCTGAAGAATGGAAACCTTCACCCCATTCTGGATTTTTGCCCTCTCAGCAAGTTCAAAATGCTTATTCTAGCCCAAGTTCCATCTGCCCTTGGGTTCAGGATACGGGATGGTAGCTTTGCATTTGCAAGACAGTTATTTCCACATTCCTGTCTTGCAATCCCACAGATGCTACCCGTGGGTTCGGGCTAGTCAAGAGCACTGACCGCTGTCCATGCTTCCCTTTGGCCTCACCACTGCACCCTGTGTGTTCACAGAGGTCATGGTGGTGGTCATCTGCGGAGGTTGAGAATACCAGTTTTCCCATATCTTGATGACTGGCTACTGAAGACTGTTTCACCCCAGGCACATATAAGCTACCCCCAGACAACAGCCGACCTGTTAACATTAATGGGTTTTTCTGTCAATGTGCTGAAGTCACACCTGACTCCTTCACAACGGCTTCCCCTCATTGGAGCCCTCCTGGATACTTTGCTCGTCTGAGCCTTCTCTCTGCCTGAAAGAATCCAGGATATTCAGGTGATGTAAAGCTAATAAGGCCAGACTCCATTTTGAGCAGGCTAAGACTCATTTTCTGCCTGATCATCAGCATGTCTACCTTTGATTTAGATTCTTTCCGTCCTTATCTTTCTAAGAACTTGTGAAGATCTTGAGTCATCAAGACAGTGATATCGATAAGACACCTAATTCTACATCGGTCTTGGACAAGTGCCTTGTTATCTGTATTTCAAGGTCATAAAAATATGCCAATTCTGACTACATTTATTACCATATTAGTTTATACAAATGTGCCTTAAGACTGATCTACTGGTAGGTAAAAGATTATATTTGAAATTCCATGTGTGACATAAGATTAGTGGTTGATACTAGAAAAGCCTTTTGAAGTGTTCATTGGGTTAGAGAGGGCCCTCTGCTTCACATTATCTCATACAATACTTACAAAGATCCTGACCGAGACTGCCATATTGCCATGCTGCCACAGCATCCACTCCTAAGCTGAGAGCAGATACCAAGCCAAGTCTGAGTGGAGCTGAGCCTATCTGATATTTGTTTTCTTTTGGATAGCACTCTCCTGGCTACTGATAACTACACCTTCCTTTTGTTAACAGGTAGGTAGTGCGCTAAATCCTAAAAAACTCCAGATGCAAGTTAAGCTAATCCTATATCTATGTGCAAGTATAGTGCATAGAAGTAGGATTAAGGGTGTTAGATTGCCAAATGATGTTCCAACTATGGTAGAAACATTCATATTCTTGCTGTTAGTGATATGCAGTAGTGCTGGATTAATTATATTCTGTGTGATTATTTTCCAAGTGCTAAGCAACAGGATGAGACTGTTAAACTAAATCACTTGCAAATATAAAGTGTGTTTTCTCTTAGTACAGTACTTGTGTGTGATAGTATAAAGCATGAAATTTGGTCTGAATTACCAGTATGTCCCTCACCCCTTTTGACAGGCCTGTTAGTAACGCAGAAAGTACAGACACCACATCAACTATGCATTGAGATGTTTCAACACATGACCTGGGTCTCCATGAGAGCGACTCTGGGGCTTCTGGGCCTCTTGGCCTTCTTTATTCTTCTTGTGGATCATGTCCGGTGGCGCATGCAGGCTCTGCAGTGGGATCTGAAATCTCTGTGGGCTCAGCACCAAGGAGACCTGTCGGAGTCTATCCAAGCATTGACGGAAACTGCAAAAGACATGAAGTGGTGGCGGCTGGACTGCTGTTGGACCTGTGACAGAACCGTCTCTCTACCCCACCCAGAACTGTAGGTGGTGATAGATGCATCGCTGCTGAGTTGGGAAGGTAATCTGGTGGCCAAATGATAAAGTATGACACTATTATGTGTGTGAGACCACCTATTCCATAAGGAGGAACCCCTAACATAGGTCCTAAATTAATGTTTTTCACAACCATTCCTGAAGAGACTGGATCACAGCAACAGTGGTACAACCACAAGCTGGTCTCATCTCTCATCTCTCATCCCCCCCCCCCCCAATACGTTTTGTGTTCACGGTTCTGATTTTGGGAGGTAGTATGGGGAGTTAAAATCTTCCTCGTCTCTCCTTGTGGCTAAACTACGTGAAGTACATCAAGTCCTGCTATTCACAGAGGCGATCGAAGAAAAAGCGCAGTGTAATTTATGAGTAAGCATTAATTGCGTCTTAATGAAGACTGGATCCTCTCAGGGCACTTTTTGGGCTCGCTGGTAGCTTCTGTGAGACCCTAAAGATTAAACTGAGCAAAGAGTTATGACCTTGTAGACAAAAAAACTCACAGGTGCTCAGGGATACGAATGTCACATGAATTACTTAAATTGTGTTTCTTATAGTGTCCGTGAATCTAGTTCAGAGATATTGTTGAGTCTAAGTAACGTCTGAATTAGGAGAAAAGGAACAGACCTACAGGCTCCATCAGTAGAAAAAGGAATGTAAAAGCCAGTGAAAATGAAGAGATTAGATTGATTTGCCACAGACTATGCGTCCCTTCACAGTCATTAGCAGGAATCGCACTGATCAAATGTAAGGAAACCTCTCCCCCACTTACTTTGCAGCACTTATGTTAAAAGCAGATATAAAAGACTGGCTATTTGCCTTTCTGAGTTGCAGTCCAGGACATACTCCGGAACTCTGTAATTGACCAGTGACCCCTTCCTGCCTGTGACTCGATCAGCCATGATGCCCTGATTTCTTACTGGTAATTCTCATTACTCTTAGTCCTACTTGTCCTCAACCCAGTCCTAACAATATGAGGTTAAGTCCCTTCCCAAACAGGAAATGTTTCCTAACCCCACACACCCTCCAGTTCAGACACATAAGCATATACCTCTCTGGAGCACTTCATGTCATACCAAGCCCCTCAAAGGCCTGAAACCGGGAGGGTAGGTGGGAAGCAGGACAGGGTCGAGGATGAGTAGGACTAAGAGTAATGAGGATTGCTGGTGAGTAATCAGGCCATTACCTCTATTTCCCTCGTCCTCGACCCAGTCCTAATAATAGGCATACCAAGCAAAACAGCAAGGAAGGCCTTTGTGGATGCCCAACATAACCCACAACAAACCACACAACACAGCCAAGTTTAAGATGCAGTGATTTAATTAAAAACAACAAGCAAGTCAGATCGGGATCCCAGCAACGGCCTGTAGAACCCCGCAGCTAAAATTTGCTTTGTAGGATGTGCACAGTTCATACAATAGTGCTTAATAAATGTGGACTCATAAGCGAAGGCCCTTGCACAGCAAATTTCCGATGAGGCATGCTTCACATCCAAGGTGAGCAGCAATTGCTCCTCAGGAGAAGAAAAAGACAGAGAATAGGCAAATTAAGTTCCTGTGAAGAATGAAAGCAGGAAGTACCCTCAGGAAGAAACCCAGCATCCAGGCACAGAAACACAGCATCTTCCAAGAACCGCAGAAACAGGGGAACAGTGAAAAGCAGCCAATTCCCCCAACTGTCTGGCAGGAGTAAGTCACCAGAAATGCAATTTTAAAAGAAATACATTTTAGATCCACAGAGGACAGAGGCTTAAAGGGCGCAAACTGAAGGGTATGAAGAACCAGGGAAAGATCCCAGGAAGGAACAGAAGAACAGAAACAAGCTGTGAAACAACTGAGACCCCAAATTGGCAGCATTTGTGAACAAAGAGACTGGGTCACGAAAAGCACAGATAGCAGCCCATTGGCCTTTCAAGGTGGAAAGCGTATATTCCTTCTCAAATCCAGCCACAAAAAATTGTAGGATAGCAGAAACTGGACAGGAGATCGGAGAAAAGCTGTGAAGGGGACAACATGAATCAAAATTAGCCCAGTGCTTAGAATATGAGGCGAGGGTGGACTTTCTCTGTGAACCTTGCACCACAGAAACAATATGATCTGACAAACCTTACCTCAGGAAAGTTCTCCGTACAACAGCCAGACCGCATGCGTCATAGGAAGTGGCAGACAGAGACCCAGGAGCCACAAGGGTGAGGGAACCCTCATCAAAATCCAACAAGGAAGAACAGCCAGGCTTCGTAGCAACTGGCACCAGGATTGTTGAGGCCAGAAAGGGGGCACTGCCACCACCCGACCCCCCTTCCAGCCAGACCTTCAGTAAAAAGGGGGAAATGAGGGGAAATGAAGGGAAAGTATAAAAAAGCCCCAAAGGCCACCGAATGGACAATGCATCCCCCTCTCCCAGGCCAACACTCCTGACTCCTGGAATAGAACAGGGGCAGAAGGAAGTTCCTCTTGGAAGTGTACAGATCCAGGCGGGGACATCCAAACTTCCTGCAAATCAGCCAAGACAGCCAAGGACAGAACCTCAGGTCAAAGGAAGAAGGAAGTGTCTGACTCAGGGAGTCCACCAACACATTGTCCAACCCACTGATATGTTGAGCACGGATAGACTGAAGATGATACTCTGCTCAGCGCTGCCCTGATGACCAACACATTGCACCCCAACAGAGGAATCTGCAAATGATTCAGGGCTCTGTCCACTGCCAACAGCTACCAACTGCTGATCCAACGTAGCACCTCATCCCAGTATGCTTGCATCTGTCACCAGCACCACTGGAGGAGAGGGATGCATCAAGATCCCCTTGTCGAGATTCAAGGAGTCCAACCACCATTGCAGACTGGAGACCACCTCTGGTGACACAGGGCTCATCTGAGACATGTCCCGAATAGGACACTGCACACGTTTGTGGAGGTGCCACAGCAAAGGTCTCAGATGTAGGTGGGCCCATTGGACCGTGAAGACAGTGGCCACCATATGTCCTTGGACCTCCAACCACTGCGATAGAGGAGTGAAATTCAGGGCCAACAAGGCCCACAACAGAGACTGCAGCCTCAAGATCCTGGGTTGAGATAGAAACACTCTGTCCAGACGGTGTCGAACTCTGCCCGATAAGCAATTTCCTG
Organism: Pleurodeles waltl; assembly: GCF_031143425.1. Lineage (NCBI taxonomy): Eukaryota > Metazoa > Chordata > Amphibia > Caudata > Salamandridae > Pleurodeles > Pleurodeles waltl. The sequence goes on along the minus strand of NC_090448.1, from coordinate 413,958,085 downwards.
GTGTTTGGATTGAAGTTGCATTTTGGAAAATTCCGGAGAAACCCATGACTTTCTAGCATATGAATGGTCTGAGCTAGATGCTGGTGCAGGGCAGGAACTGATGGAGCCTAAAGGAGCCAGTCATCCAGTTAAGGGAATATGGAGATCCCCTGGAGATGTGCCACCAAGGGAGCCACCACCTTTTTAAACACCCCGGGAGAGGAGTAAAGTCCGAAGGACAGGACACAAAACTGCCAACGGTGATCCATCACAGCAAACCTCTGAAACTGTTTAAACTCAAAGCCAACTGGAACATGAAGATAAGTATCCTGCAGATCCAATGTGGCTAGGACAGACCCCCTCTGAACCAACAAAATGATGCGTTGCAGGCTTTCCATTTTGAAAGTAGTTCTCCAGACAAACTTGTTTAAGGATTTCAGATTTAACACTATATGAAAAAAAAATGTCGCCTTCCGAATGACAAAGATGATGGATTACACTCCGGACCCCAACTGACAGGCGGGCACTGGAACGATGGCCTCCTCGAGGAGGGACTGGATCCCTGACCACAAAGCCTGGCGCATCACCGGATGCTGCAGAACAGGAGACTCCACAATGCCGGATGGGGAGGGAGAGGTTTGGCACTCTATCAGGTAACCCATGTCAAGAATGTTGAGCACCCACTTGTCCGATGTCGTGAGGCCCTAGGTGGCCCGGACCAACCAGAGTCTTCCAACCACAAGTAGAACTCTGGGGGGAGTGCTTGTGGCATAGTCAGGACCCCTGTGAATCTTTGCAGAACTCAATGCAGGACGTTTTCTGAAATTTCATTAGAAAAACTTTAGCCAGAAACTTCTGATTCGTCAGAGAAGTTGGCTGCCTTCAAGAAGGCTGATGAAAAGACCATGAGGAGGACCCCACGAAAGAAGCTCTGGCACGCTGATGCTCCCGAAAGGACAAAGAGTGCTTTTGGTGCTTAAAAACATGATGCAACTTCTACTCCAAATCACAACCAAACAGGTGAGACCCAGTAAAAGCCAAAGACAGGGCCATGGAGTGATGAGCAGCATCCGTATTACAACCTTTCAAGAACAAATCACATCTGGTTGCAATAGACACGCCACAGGTCAGAGCTAATGCCCTCACAGAGTCAAAAGCAATATCCGATAAGAACTCAGACTGTCTCTCCATAGACTCCAAGGGAGTCGGGGCACTGGCCGCCTTCCTGCATAATGGCAAAAAGGGTCTTGAAAGACTGTGTCACACATGCCTCATAAATACCAGCCCTCAAGGCTAGATGAGCCCCCGCATAAGCTTTCCTCACAGAAGAATTCTTCTTGTCTGCCACATCCTTCAGAATATTCTCCTAAGTTATGAAAGGCGGACTCACTAGGCTAGCGACAATGGAATCAATATGTACAGTGTCAGGTAACTTCTCTATATCCTCCAAAGGATACAGCTTGGCCATAAAACAGAGTACAGCAATACATTCAGGATCTTTCCACTTCTGTAACAGCACATCCATGACAAACTGATGAATGGAAAGGTCCGCACTCAGAGGTTTTTTGAAGTGAGGGAACACCAACTCTCTGTACGTACTGGGGACAGCATCTGCAGGAACCCCAATATTAACTCTAATTTGGGCCAGCAAGTCAGGCAGGAGATCTTTAGAAATGTTCTTCCCCTGTGGTCAATGCTGTGCGAAGAGTCATCAGAAGAAGAGGAGCTTAAAATATAGGAGTAGAGATCCTGCTCTTTAGAAGCACTGAGATTCTTCTTCCATTTCTTAAGTGAAGACAGTGTTTCCACAATCAGCTGCTTTAATTTGTCATTGTTCCATACCCAAGGTTTTGTAGGTAGAGGTGGAGAAGGAGACATTACCAATGTAGAAGAGGAAGAGGCCGTAGAACTTGAAGAGCAATGCCTCTGCTTTGCAGCATGCTTCCCCATTGTGACCAGAGAGGAGGAGCCAGCACCAGCATACATCTAATGGCAATTAGAACTGGCCAAACTGAGAGAAAATTTAAAGAGCATGCGTGTGCAAACCACAACACAGCTGAACTGCATTCCAAAGGTGACCCCGCCTCCAGGGTAAAGCATAATCCCGAACACACACAGGTGTCCGAAAGCACAGCTGAAAAGCACGTCGGAGGTGACACATGCAGCCTTCCTTGAAATCTGTCCTTTATCAGCCTCCTTATCCAGCTTGTGACCCTCAGCGAGCCGGGGGAACGAGGGTGTAACACTGCTGCCCCCATTGCGCCAAAACCAAAAAGGAAAGTGGACCACCGAGACCGGTGTACCCAGAACACTCCGGCCGGCAAAGCCGCCTTTCCTAAAAGCACGTAGAACAGGCAAAAAAAGCCACACCACACTGCCCAACTGTAAGGTCATGGCATACCTGCTACTGATGGCACAGGCGGCACACCGCTAGCCCACCATCATGCGCTGCTCCGACGACAGCCCCAGTGCCCCCCCCCCCCTATTGAGCATAGGGGAATCCCCTGAGACAAGTTGGATGTAAAAGCCCGGCAGCCACCTCAGCGTCCCCTGCAAGACCCATCAAAGACAGGAAACCAAACAGGAAGTTCTCCATTGAGTTATGTGTTTATATGCCTGGACTGGAGGGTAGGTGGGGCTAGGAAGCGTTTCCTGTTTTATTTTCTGTCTGGAAAGCGACTTAACCTCTTATTGTTAGGACTGAGTCGACGACGAGGGACGTAGGGATAATTCTCTTTTTAGTCTCCGTTTTAGATGAGAGGTAAAATAAGATTGACGACAAAGAGCGCAATGAGTTAAAAAATAATGGGCTAATAAAGTTGGCCTTCAGTAACAAGGAGTGGAGGAGAGCGTGAAAAGGAGGAGACTGGATTGATTTGACACAGAATATATGCGAAGCTTAAGCAATATTTTGCAGAAAGCACACTCATTAAAATACCAAAATCAATTCTCCACTTTGTGGCACAGAAGTTAAAAGCAGATTTGAAATATGGTCACGTCTGCCTTTATAAGCCAAACCAAAGGCATGTTTCTGAGTTCTGGACTTATTTGTGTAAATTTGGCACTTTGAAGTAGTCCATTTTTAAATGGATAGTCTACTGCATGTTACTATGTTAGCAGAAAGCTAATAAGATTTTTTGTGGATAGTTCTACCTACCAATTCTTCACCTGTTGACTGATCCCAGGTTTCAAATTGGATTTGGAAACTTCAAAACTCTGAGACGCTGGTAGGGGGTGCTGGCTTTGTATTGCTGCCAGAAGTCTCCGCAGATGACACCATAGTAATGTCTTTGCCAGGGACGTAACCGGCAAGACAAGTAATGAGGGCAAACCCACAAGAGTGAAGGGTGTCCTACTGATGTTACCCTCTCCAAGGGTCTAGTGGTGCGGTCCCATGCACCAGGTGACCGAGTTAATAAATTATAGTGCAGACAGGCAAAGTGAGTTAGATAAAAGAAACTGCAGGTCACATAGCCAACTGACCTACAGAACTTGTCCCAAGCCCAAGAAACACTCACCGATATAATAGTGGCGGCAAGGATGTCCTTCTCATGCTGCCTTTGGAGAATCTCGGCCCAGTGCCGGCGTGCGTGGCAGCCGCATGATCTAAGCCTGGATTGTGGTGCCACACACTCGGTGCATGCCTGCAGTGCTGAGATCGCAATCAGAAACTGACACACCCGTCCCTGGTGCACAGCCTGATTAGGCAATGCGCCTCTAATGTGTGTTCCTACATGCTGAGGCTATTGGAGTCAGCCCCAACCCACTTGCTCCTGTGTGGGACCTCTGGATGTCTGGCCTCCCCCACACTGTACACTCTGTGAGGCACCGGCAGGAGGGGAATTAGTAAAACTCCACCAAGCACTGGTAAGTAAAAAGAGACAGTACAAAAAAAACCAAGCATTGGCAACAACAACATGGGCCATTTCAAAGAACAGAGGCCACTGCATACCTGGCATTTATCAAACAGACAACAGAATACAGGTCACACCAACACACTCTTCGCAAAGTGTGTGCCACCGAAACCTCCTAGCGCTACTACCACCCATGAGAAGCCGTCCTGTTGGCCCAGATCCCTTCAATTGAGGCATTTGTGATAGATGGGGCTCTGTCAGCACAGGCACCCAAGTGTGCTGGCTGGGTGGATAGGGTGAAATTGTCTTTTGTAGCCACAAATGTCGCTAATGAAAGAAAGCGAGCCATGCTTCTACACCTAGGGGGTAAACATATCCACAAAATATTGAAAACTATCACAGAAGCAATCCCAAAGACCTGCAGAACACTCATAGCTGCTTTAAATGCATACTTCGAACCAATGGCAAACTGGAACTGAGTGGTTTATATTTCGCCAGGCTCGACAGAACCCTGAAGAATCTATTGATGCTTTTTTACACAAGACTGAAAGAGTTGGCGAGTACGTGTGATTTTGCAGATGGGAGGAAAGAGATATGAGGACAGATCATTCAGGGTTGTGCTTCAGCAAAACTCAGAGAGCAAACCTACAAGAGTCTGAGAAATCGCTAGCTGACTTTTTGATCGTGGGCTGCTGGAAAGAACTGTCAGAAGCACGTGCCTCACAAATGGAGGCAGCCCTCCAAAGGACAATAAAAGCAGAATCACATTATCATACAAGCATTGGTAAAACAACATTGATAAAACTAATTGTGTTACACAGCACATTATGTATAGTTAGAAACATGAAGGTTTAACCAAGAACAGAGATATGATTTAACCCTAATCCCTGGGCATGCTGACAGATAACGCAGGAGGCACCTTGGGGATTCCTGGCAGTCCTCCCCACCAAGTACCCTCTCAAAGGGCGGGGCTTGGGTGCAGGAGATGGAATTTCTTAGTAAGAGGTGGAGCATGAACTGTGGACGCGGGTTCCCTGGAATTGTCCTCAGGCCCATAGCCTTTCCAAGCCAATAAATAGTGTAGAACACCACAGACGCGCCTGGAGTCAAGAATTGTGGCCACTTCAAATTCCCATTGCCCGTGTACTTTTAGCAGGGGAGGTGGTGGGACATCGCGGGTATCAGGGGAATAGGTACGTAGTAACGACACATGAAAAACAGGGTGTACCTTGAAATCGTCTGGCAATGTCTGTTCTACTAGCACAGGATTGATGATTTTGGCAATAGGAAAGGGGCCTAGAAATTGGGGGTGTAAATTTCTGGATCCTGCAAGATGGAGATTTCTTGATGAGAGCCGCATCTGATCTCCTAGCTGATAAGATGGAGCAGGTCTCCTTCTTTTGTCTGCTTGTTTTTTTTTTTTTTTACTTGAGCTTGGTAGAGTTTTAAATTGTGTTGTACTTGTTTTTTAATCTCCTGTAACTCTTTATGGTGTTTCTGTACTGATGAGACTCTTGTGGATGTTTGGGACCCAGTTGTAGGTAGCATTCTTGGGTGCAGACCAAACAAACAGTAAAATGGGGATACTCCTGTAGCCATGTGGACACTGTTGTTATATACAAATTCAACAAGAGATAAAGCCTTATCCCACTCAGTAGACCATGTGTCAATGTAACATCTCAGGATTTGCTCGAGTGATTGGCACGTTCCGTCTGCCCATCCGTTTGTGGATGATATGCAGAGGACAAACGGACGTCCATTCCAACAGAGGAACAGAAGCTACGCCAAAACCATGATATAAATTGGGGGCCATGATCGGAAACAATTGTGGTGGGCAACCCATGAAGCCGTACAATGTGTTGGACAAACAAATCAGAGAGCTTGGAAGCCGTAGGGAGGCATTTTAATGGAAGAAAATGAGCCATTTTAGTTAGGTAATCTACAACCACCCATATGACAGTGTGTCCATTGGAAGCTGGGAGATCAGAAATAAAATCCATACTTATGGTATGCCACTGGCCACCAGAATTGGCATGGGAAGTAACAATCCTGTAGCCGGAGTATGTGGGGTTTTCGCCCAAACACAGATCGAACAAGTCTGGATGGAGCTTCTGACATCCTGCACAAGTGTGCGCCACCAAAACCATCTTTGACAGAGATCTAGCATCTTGTTCTGACCCGGGTGACCTGCAAGGACAGAATTGTGTCCCCAATGTAACACTGTATCCCATAATTCTTTGGTAGGGACGTACAACTGATCAGCATGGTATAGTAAACCCTCTTTTTTTGTACACATCAGTTGAACAGGGAACCTTGTGTTGGGCTACCCGTATTTTCTCAAGGAACTCTTGGGAAGTGCACACAGCCATGATATTTTCTGGGGGGTATAATGCTTCTGACATCTTCTAGCGCCACATCAGAGGAGAAACCCATCCTAGACAACGTGTCTGCCTTTTGTTGTGTAGTAGCGGGCCTATAGGTGATAACGAAGTCAAACTCGTTAAAGAATAGAAGCCAGCGTAATTGACAAGGTGTCGGGGCCTTGGTCACTTGAAAAAACTGTAAATTACGGTGATCTGTGTAAATAGTTATGGTGTGTCTAGCTCCTAGTAGGTGGTGACGCCATTCCTGGAAGGCAAGCTTGAGGCCGGAAGTTCCCGCTCCACCACTGTGTTAGTTTGCTCTGCGGGTAGCAATTTCTTTGAGAAGTAAGCTACTGGATGAAAATGTCCAGACTCGGGATCTCATTGGGACAAGACACCACCCACTGCCATTTGGAAAGCATCTGCATCCACGAAAAATAGCTGAGCCGGGTTGGGATGATGGAGAATGGGTGCTTCAGTGAATGTGTTTTTAAGATGTTGGAAGTCTTTCTCAGCTTTTCCATCCCAGAGGAACTTAACCCCCTTTCGTAGGAGATGAGTTATGGAAGATACCACAGTAGAAAAGTGGGGTATAAATCTCCAATATAAATTTGCGAAGCCCAAAAACTGTTGCACTTCCTTGATGGATCTTGGGGCTACCCAATCCAGGATGGCCTGTACCTTGAACCTATCCATGGACACTCCATCAGGAGTGAACACATATCCCAGGAATTCTACAGTTGTAGCGTGAAAAACACATTTTTCCAGTTTGGCAAAGAGATGATGCTCACGAAGCTGTTGTAAAGCCACTCTTACATGCCCTATATGTTCCTCTGGGAAGACGAATAGATCAAAATGTCGTCTATGTATACCAGTACACAGATATCCAGAAACTCCTGCAGCACTTCATTGATGAAAAATTGAAACGATGCAGGAGCGTTACACAACCCGAAGCGCATCACTGTGTACTCGAAGAGTCCGAATTTAGTTCGGAACACCGTCTTCCACTCATCCCCCTCCATCACTAGGATCAAGTGGTAGGCCCCCCGGAGGTCGAGTTTAGTATACATGGTTGACTGACGTACCTGATCTAAAAGTACCGGGATCAACGGAAGTGGATACTGATTTTTTATGGTCACTTTGTTCACTGCGCGATAACCTATACAGGCGCACAGCTTGCGATTCTTCTTGGGCACGAAGAACAAAGATGACAATACGTGTGACGTTGAATGATGAATGAAACCCTTAGTCAATAGATGATCCAGGTTGTCTCGCAGGTATCGATTCTCAGGCTCAGAAAGAGCATACACCCTACTACATGGTAATGTTGCACCTGGAATCAAGTCTATAAGACAATCGTATGACCTATGTAGCGGCAGCTGGGTGGCCTTCTGTTCACATCCTGGATGTCTTTATACGGTGCAGGAATGGCCAGTGTGTAGTCCGGCTTGATAGCCGTACTTTGGGTGGACCCACAATGCAAGGGTGTCATTAGTAATGGTTTTTCTTGGTAACAGGAGTGCCAGCAATGTTTAGAGTCTAATGTCACTGTCCTTGCTGCCCAGTCAATTTTCGGATTGTGTAACTGAAGCCAGGGTATCCCCAAAATGGCTCCAAATACTGGGGTATCTATGAGGTAAAACTGAATTTGTTCTGTATGGTTGTTTCTTCAAAGCATGGGCAAGGGTGTTGTTTTATAAACGATAAGCCCGGAGGACAATTCAGAGACATCCACGGCTCTGACTGGTTCAGGGCCGTCTTTTCTGAAAGTCATAATATTTAGGGTTTTAGCCAAACCCAAGTCTAAAAAGTTTCCGGTAGCCCCAGAGTCAAGCAATATGGGAATGACCTTACGAACCTGAGGGGACAACACTAACGTCACAATAAGAGTTAGATGTTGAGGTACTGGACTGGTGGTATTAGCCATAAGATGTGAGACCATATTGAAAGGAGCGCTCGATAAAATGGTCTCAGAAGTTATCGAGCCAGTTAGTTTTCCACCTGGTCAGGAAGAGAGAATTCAGGCCCTGTTACCGCTCCGATGGCTTTCTTTGGAGCAGTAGGCTTGTTAGGACATTCCCGAGCAGTATAAACACAGTTTCAATTTTTTCCTACGTTTTTTCTCTTCCTTAGATAGTGGGCCCCGCACAATGCCAATTTGCATGGGCTTAGGTGTATCATGAGTGGGAATGGTGGACTCCTTTTTCTCAGTTTTGAGCACCACTAAGCATGTGTCACCCTGGAATTTTCCTCCCTTACGTTCACTCAAGCAGTGATCCAATCATACCACCAGGTCAATGAACTATGAACACTCCGTAGGAGGTTCCACAATTTGGGCTAGAACATCCTTGAGATCGTCCCGGAGGCCACGATAGAAGAGGGAGGTCCTCTTCTCATCGGGCCACTCAGTCTCTGCCACCAACCGATTGAAAGAGGTGATTTAGGACAGTACATCCTTGTTTCCTTGGTACAAATTAAGCAACTCATTGTCACTGGCTTGTATGAAGAGGTGTTTGGCGAACAGTTTACGCAAGGCTTCCTTGAACCAGTTGAAATCATACAGTATAGGGTCATTTCGCTCCACCAGCGGAATAGACCAATTAGCTGCATTGCCTCCCAAATAAGAGATAATAAGAGCTACCTTTGCAGCATTGTTGGGGAATTCGGCTGCCCGGCACAAAAACTGTAGCTGGCACTGGTTAAGAAAAATGTTGAACTTGGCATTATCTCCAAAAAACCTTTCTGGAGAAACTAAGGGAACAGGGGTTGGTGTTGTGACCATTACCTGCATGGGTTGTGTGGTGGAAGTCGTTAGGCATGAATCGGGTCTAGGAACATGATTAGACGGGTCAAACCGAGGGGCCTGTAGTACTGGAAATCTTTGTTATAGTTTGACTCCTCCCCAGGGGGTGTCTTGTAGTTTATACCGCTGTAGTTCAGTGTGCAACTCCAGGTTCTCTTGCTTTAAGGAAAGAACTTCCTTCTGTAATTCCGCTAGGGCCCTAGTTAAATCTAATAAAGATGGAGCATCCTGATCAGCTGGTAAATCCTGTGCTAAACCTTTGAAAGTACCCATTGAGGAATCCATCGCTCAGGCGGCCCTGTATGTTGTGGCTATGTCGAGACGGGGCCACTCACCTGAAAAGTAGGATGTCTGCAGGGGCGATGGTATGCCTGACCTCCTGGAAGACCTCTCAACACTCCCTGGTGGACACAGAAACCCCGGCAGGTGTCCCAAAAGGAAAGGGGGAGTGGAAGAGAAAGAGACAAAACACTACCACGTCTTGCCGGTCCAGCCAGGCACCCTGTATCTCCGGGGAGCAGGTCATTGTTGACAGAGTGATAGTAGAGTTAGTGCACTCAACTTCCTTGAAACTGAATCTCTCATTCTGATATAGGCACGGAAGCAGTAGAAGAACACCGGAATGCTCCAGTACTTTTCTTGGATAATAATAACAGTTGGCACAATTACTAACACTGCATTACTGTCCGGGTCACCAGATCCTTGGGGTCTGCGCACATTCCCAACATGTCCACCACAAGACAGCTCCAATACTCTGATTAGAATATCACAGAGTCTAAGAAAGTCCAAGTGGAGAAAAAGGGATTAAGTAGGGAACAGCTGGGAAGGAGACTTGTAGGAAGCAAAAGGTTAAACAACACAACATCAGAATAAAATCATAAAAACTTTCTGTTGAATCTAGGGTTCAATGATACTCAGACCATGAAATAAAACTCTGTTGAGTCTAGAGTTCAGTGATACTCGAAACATGGAATAACAATCTGTTGAGTCTAGAGTTCAGTGATACTCGAAACATAAAATAACACTCTGTTGAGTCTAGAGTTCAGTGATACGCAGAACATGAAATAACACTATGTTGAGTCTAGAGTTCAGTGATACTCGGAACATGAAATAACACTTAGACTGAGGAAACATGAATGGCCTAGAACTAGACTGTAATTAGGCCTCAAGAAATGTAGGTACCTGGAAAAGAATCAAGAATGGTTAGTACAATGTTTCATATGGCCTTTTCATGAATTGTAACATACTGTCTAGGAATACAAGAACCTTCTAGAACAATGTCCCAGAACAAACACTGCCTCATTACATGAGGATAAAATGCCATCCAAACATTCCCTGTAAAACAATAGGAATTGTACTAAAGACTTAACATGCACATAGAATGTAACATCTTGAATTTAACACCTCTGCAGAAAATTCAAGGGCCCTGGATAATTGTGTGCACTTCAGGAAACACTACACATCAAAGTTTTGATTGCCAGAAAATTACTGCGCACATTATAAGCGATCTGACATCAAGTTTTAAATGCGGGAAAAGAATTGCGCACACTGCTGATTTCAACAAGAATATGCAAATGCCATGAAATGATCGCGCACACTGCAAGCGATCTGAAACATCAAGGTTTAATTGCGGAAATGAATTGCGCGTCTTGCCGATTCGAATGCCACCATATAACTGCCAAGAAATTGTAGCGCACAATGAATATCAAGATTTAAACACAAGGAATGAATTGCGCGTCTTGCCGATTCGAATGCCACCATATAACTGCCAAGAAATTGTAGCGCACAATGAATATCAAGATTTAAACACAAGGAATGAATTGCGCGTCTTGCCGATTCGAATGCCGCCATGTAATGCCAAGAAATGGTTGCGCACAATGAATATGAAGAGTTAAATGCACAGAATGAATCATGCGTCTTGCCGATTCGAATGTCACTATGCAAATGCCAAGAAATGGTTGCGCACAATGAATATGAAGAGTTAAATGCACGGAATGAATTGCGCGTCTTGCCGATTCGAATGTCACCATGCAAATGCCAAGAAATGGTTGTGTACAATGAATATCAAGAGTTAAACACAAAGAATTAATTGCACATCTTGCTGATTCGAATGCCACCATGTAACTGCCAAGAAATGGTAGCGCACTATGAATATCAAGAGTTAAACACAAGGAATGAATTGCACGTCTTGCCGATTCGAATGCCACCATGTAACTGCCAAGAAATGGTAGCACACAATGAATATCAAGAGTTAAACACGAGGATTGAATCGCGCGTCTTGCCGATTCGAATATCCACTTTTAAATGCCAGAAAAACCAAGAGCACATTCACACGCACAAGGTAAAATCTCTCAACATAAAAATTAGGCCCAAGAACTCTAATGCCTTCGAAAACGGGATCGTGGGCCTAGCCCGACCTCCGTCTTACCGCCCTGATCAAGGATCACCAATGTAATGAAGGGCAAAGGCCTGGAAGATCAAAGTAGGCCTCCGGAACAGGAGCTCAGGAAATTGCTGCTCTGCACCGGGACCTCTGAATAGTGAGCACGTGGAGCTGGGCTGGCTCCCTTGTATAGAGTCTGGCCCAGCCCACAAACCACACCCAGTCATGCTGCAGAGAAAGCTTCTAGAAGGCCTTGGAAAGGGACCATACCCTGACACACTCTGAAAGCCTGCAGCAATTCATTGCAAATGAACAGTATTTATAAGCACCTTGAATATAAGTCTTCAGGATTAAACTCTACAATGCAAAAGGTTTAACAACAGCATATCAGCATAATGCATGAATTACGTTATCTCATAAGTGCTGGTTTTTTTTTGCATTCCAGTCGCCTGTAGAGCGCGCACTGCCCTGATGTTGACAATTACCAAAAACCCAAACTGGGTACCATATCAATAAGTACTACGACACTAGGGCTGACTTCACAGAGATTCACTGTTGCACCCTACAATTAGAACTGTGATTGCACTTATCATGCACAAGAAAGACAAACAAGGGCATTAATTATATCACGTATAACTTTCCTGCATGCATAGGGTTAAACTAAAAGGAACAAACACAATCCAAGAAATGCAAATGTCCACACTGGGTTTAAACAGTTAGGGTGGCAGAGTTTGATTTGGTTTCGCTGTGTGTGTGAAAAACCCTTCAAAAGCAAATTCCTCAAACCTGAAACACAGACATGAGTGACACAATTTAAATCCAAGAGTTATGCTATTAGAGAAAGAAAAGTCATGTAAATGCGCTTTTAAAATTGCACTGTCACTTTTTGTAGTACTTGAGCTCAAGTAGATTTCCTGAAGCACATTTAGGCAATTAACTACATTAATAATGTGGAATGTTCAGAAATGCAATTGTCTCTTCAAGATAAGCACTCTGCCAAAATACGAGGTCTGAAATACAACAAATGTTCTATGAAAGCGCAGCGCTTAAAGAACAAACTCCCTGGAGAATACTAGTCACTTAGCTGCAGTCAGTTCCAGGGTGCTGGAGGAGTGCCTGGAGTCAGCTAGTACAGGAATGAAGAAAAGAATTGCCTCAAAAGTCCTGAATACGAGGATGACAGCAGGGGCTGGACTGCCAAATCAGATGCTGAGATCAGGAAGCAAAACAAAGCCAAGCAGGGAGGCATGCTTCACTTTGCTATTTATAGCCAATCAGGAAAGCAGTTGAGTTTCCACATGTGGATGAGTCACCACACCAAATTAGAAGCACATGTCTACACCACATCCAATTAGAAGCACATGTCTACATCTGCTCACATTAGCAAACAAGCATTGATAAAACAAGCATTGATGAAAAAACAATTATGTAACACAGCACATTATGTTTATTTAGAAACATGAAGGTTTAACCAAGAGCAGAGATATGATTTAACCCTAATCCCTGGGGATGCTGACAGATAACGCAGGAGGCACCTTGGGGATTCCTGACAACTGGAAGGCTGGGGGCGATTAGAACAGCAAGGCCTAACAGGCATTGCGAGAAGGAGCGCATGCCTGCCACTCCAATGAGTAAGACTAAATGCACTAGCCTCATGGCACATGCACAGACTGCAGCTCCTCCCTCCCAGCTCCAATGAGCCACCAGCAGTTTTGTGCCCTGCAGTATTGGTTGAGGGGAGACGTACGGGACACTTTTCAATTGAGTTGGAAGTTTCAGCTATACTATGTGTTTTCCCCCACACCTTTGATCCCTTGATTTCTGACAAAGATTCGCCAAGACCAAGTTCACATCATTTTAATTGCCTCCACTGAGCTTGGAGGGGGTACCTCAGTCTGTGCCAATGGATAAGGACAGAAACCACCCAATCTCTCCTCTATGAGCAGTGGCAATCATGTTGGACCAAATCCTACAGGTTATTGCAACAGCTAGAACTGCAATGGAAACCAAGATAGATGCAGTCACCTCAGATTTAAACCTCCTACAAGATGACCACTGCAACCTTGAGGATTGAGTTTGGCAAACCGAGGGCACTATGGAAGACTTTCCACCCCGTACAACGGAATTTAATAGGAAGATCCACGAGTTACAAAAGCCGATTGTGCAAGATGGAAGACAGAGTGCATGATGCGGAGGGTCAAGCCTATTGAAATAAGCTGTGCATAGTGGGATTCCCTGAATGACCAGAAGGAGATAATGCTACCCAGTAAACAGAAACATGGCTGCAACTTGAGGAGGTACTGTAGGCAACATTGGACCTCTTTGTTGTGGAATTTGCATGCAGGGTGCTGAATAAGAAGCTCCCACCTGGTGTCACCCCTCGTCTGATTTTCACCCATATCCTGAACTATTGCTATAGAGACACAATCCGCCAGAGAGCATATGAAGCTGGCCCACTGACAGTAGATAACTCCAGGGAGATGATCTTCCCAACTTCACGATCTACGTAGAATGGTGCTGAGCATAATTTTGACCAATGAAATAATGGCTCACAAAAATGAGCTTGAAGTATGCAATGCTGTGCCCCACTCATCTGAAGGTCATAGCTGTTTAACAATCACACTTCTATATGTCACCAGATGATGCCTGGCTATGTATTGAGCAGCTCTTGTGACGAGGCCCTGGGGCTCAGGATGAGGCGATCAGTGAGCGGACTGATACTGGCCAGCTTGGCAGGGAACGACTCAAACCAGGAGGCCGGCGTGGGGCATGATAGCAACTTCGCTGACACAAATGAGAGATGACCGTCTAACAGTCGGAGGCAAAGCATCTACCTTTCAAATTAAAGACCAACTCACATTGAGAAAAGTAAAGAGTGGCGATACAGAAGGCACTGACATGGGTGACGACTCAGTGATTGTTTTGAAGGTTAAGCCACAAACGGCAAGAGATATAATTTGATTGACATAACTATTACTCAGATTTACCCATCAGCCCACACACATAAACGCCCTGGTACAAACTAACATTAACTGGTAAAAGGGATGCAGATACCCTCAGCTCCTAATGGTGTCAATCTATTGAAGATGCCCATGTGACTTGAGCAGCGTGGTCCTCCTACATCTGAGAGTGAGGTGTGAGCCATAGCTTGTTAGGGTCTGCGCTCTGCCGCCTAATCCTCAATGTTGCGGGCATTTGTGCTCTTTGTAACCACTGACTGGGAGTTCATGACTACTGTATAGACTGAACGTACTAGCTTTACTAGCCTCCTCATGAAAATACTGTTTTAAACATTCTAATGTTTGAACATTCTCCTAATAAGAATTAATGCATCGAATTCTGATGGTTTAGCTCTGTTGAGTATCTGACCAGGAGTTTTGAGGGGGGGGGCGAAAAGATATTGCACTGAAACAGTACATTTTACTGATTTGTGTTGTGTCATACATATAGAAGACCACAATAAACAGCACCTACATTGGTCAACCCAAAAACCCACATATGACACACTTTGATGGCAGGGGTTGAAGGATAAATATGTCACCACCACCACATGGAATATCAGGGGTATGCCTGGTTACAGAGGGCACATGCCCTGAATAATGTGCACAGCTGTCAGGCTGTATCACCACACTGGATGCATTCCTCTGGTTCTTAGAAGATATCCAAGCTATGATCATTGACATGTCTGTCAATGGTGAGCAGTTGTTCAGAAAGGGCAACTCCTCCTTTGAGTGTTTCAAAACAACAGAGTGTTAGCTCACTCACTGGGGCTGGCCTCTAAATGGACAGTTTTGTCAACAATATAATTAAAATTCAAGGCTACCACAGATCAAGGCGGTTCCAGTGGAGCCAACCTTCGCAAATGCTTTGAATATCCCAATAGATGTACTTCTCCTTCTGGGCCAGCGAGGGATCTAGATCTAGGGAATGCCATCAACAATAGCAACAAATCCAATCACACACCATCTTGTGCCAGCTTTGCTGCCTCAAAAACGCTCTGCTCCCTTGCCCTTAAGACACCATCCTCCAGTGGGGGAAGTTCACCCACTTTTCCAGCAATTGGGAGATAGTCATGATGGCTCGTGGGTCATCCACATAAACCTCAGGGGTTACACCATACCTTTTCTGTGTCCTTCACCAGACTACCTTCTTCCATTCAGATGGACTCTCTTGTTCACACTGTGGATCTGGAGACGGATGTAATTGCTATGCTGAATGAAGGATTCATTAAGATGGTGCCTCCAGAGTGTGGTCCTCAAACATTTTAATGCTGTGCTCCTCACATTTAAAAAATAAAAATCACTGGGCCCCCTTCACAATTATTTTATAAAGATGGCAACGTTTAAATACGTCATTACTTACTTAAACATTGCAGTTAATTACTGTTACCTATTTGAAAATGCAGAAAAATATTTCTGCTTAAAACAAAGCACTGTATTCTGTATAATGGCACCCCCCCCCCCGGATCACTTGAGGCCCCCCAAGTTGGAAGACTCCTGCTCTACAGGAAAAAGACATAGGACTCTACTACCTTTACTTCTTGATCCCCAGAAAGGACAGAGATTTGAGGTCTATTCTAACCTTTTGCTTTTTAAATTGTTAGGGCAAGGTCTAGAAGGTACTCCTAAGCCAAGAATGGCTGGACCTGAAAATGGCAGAATAATGGCTTTCTTGGACCTCCTGGATGCCTTTTGTATTCTTTCAGTCCTCCTCACCCACAGATATTACCTATGGTTCATAGTGTGGTCCCAGCACCATCAGTTCACAGTCCTATCATATGGATGGATGACTACCTCTTACGTTTTTACAAAAGTGCTGGCAGATGTCGTGGCCTAACTAAGAAAGTCAATAGTCCATGCATTCCCATTTCTGGATGACTGTCCAATGAAGTTGAAGTAGCTGGCGCTGATCAAACACCAACTTCAGCTCATGATGACACTCCTCCACAACTTGGCCTTTACAGTCAACTTTCAGTAATCTCACATGCAGAGAATGATCTTCATAGGAGTGTTTCTTGGACACATCCCACATGAAGGCCTTGCCTTCTGTTGTCGGAAGAGAAATGAAGAAGCAACACAATTCTGGTTGGCAATATGGTATGGGTTTTTATCAAATTTGGCCAGGAGCTCTCTAGCTGAACTGCTCTCAAACTGCAACATAACAGACAGTGTCTTATGTAGTCTCGAAACCACAATGGAGTCTTATTCATCATTGGCATGCATATTAAAAGTGCTTGCTTAGTACATTGTTATCTCTAATAATTTCAGCACAAAGCAAACTTTTTCTGCAAAAAACATCTAACCACACGTTACAAAAATGTGACTGAAGTGCACCTGCAATTGATACATTTTTGCTAGTAAGCACATTGTCTTTAGGTCTCATGCTCTGAAGCATATCAACATTTCCTCCCTATGTGTCTGCTGCTTTGCAAGCGTAAAAAAGCTTGTTGTGTTCCCTCTTATTTCTGTGATCCACATTCTTTCTCAGAAACGTGTATTGCAAGGTGGCCTATGATTCATGCTGTGACCTTCCATTTCAGCTGTGTTACTAATTATATTTCTCGACTACAACTTGTGTCTGCCTTTCACTCATGTCCCCATTCTGTTCCTCCTCTATTCTGACATTGGAAACAGTTTAGGCTTGTGCTTGTCCTTGACCACATACGATTCTGCACTTTTTCCTGCTGATCCGTGCATTAGCAAATGTGGGCCTTCTCTTTTTTCTACATTTACCACAACACTTCTCACCAGAGAATCTAGGCTATTCAGGCGATTATTCAGATGTTTCTGAATAAGGCACAGATCCAGATTCTTCACACCTTACAACTGTTGCATTTTAGGTTCTTGTGCATTCTTTTGTTGCCATATGGTGGTTGAAAATCCTTCAGTGGTACCTGAGAAAACACTGGCTTCAACAATGAGGCAACCCTTTGGCTTGCAGGCAGATGAGCTTTTGGGCAGTCCATGTGGAGCCACCTTGGTGGATGTGCCTATCCAAACGTTTGGTAGGATGTCCCTTCTGCAATCCGCAAGTGTTAAAAATGTTATGGATTTATAGTTTTGGGCATAATTAACAATGTGCAATATGCATTTACACACATGATTTTACATATGCAGGTTGATTTAGTACAATTGTTTTGGTAATGAATATCCTATGATGTATTGAAATGTATATTTTGAGGTGTTTTAATTAGGACACATTTCTGTGCAAATGTCATTTTAATGGGATGGACGCCATCTCTGTCACTTATTCAATCCCCTTCTACCTCTAATGCACACATCCTTTCCCCCCAGCTGCTCCACAAGCACAGTTAAGCTGTCATGTATTAGAAAATTATTTACTGTTCTTATTGTCCTGCTCATGGTGGACGTTTCTAACTCAGGTGTGACACATCATTATCTTTTCTGCTGCAAATAGTGTGACATTGTAAATGTAAGTTGTTCAAACTTCTCCTGATGGTAATAGCATATAGAGTGCTGAATAAAAATTTAAGAAAATAGGATAATGCTTATGTGTAAAAGTAATGATGTTTATTTTCTCTGTGCTCTGATTTGCTCAAGAAATTATACATTCGCTCAAACCTTGATGATTCTGCACAATTTCCTATTACCAATACAAGAATTGTGTGTAAAAGCCCCTTGGTTTTGGGGGCGAGCCAGAGATTTTTAAAATAATTTCTTGTTGATCTAGGGATGCTGCTGTTTCTTTCTGATTTTGCTGCCCATTGGGACTTAAACTATGTTCTGATTTTTATATACTCTGTATAACTTTGCCTTTGCGAGCCTTCATGGTATTGAGTCTGTATCGCTTATTTTTTAATTTTGTAATACAATCCTTTAACTTTTTATTGATCTAGAACTAAGCTATGGAGTGAGACAAATTATTCTTAAATTGGAATTATTTAATGAAATTGTATTTTATTGATTCCGATGTTTTGGAAGGTGTCTAATCGGGGGGACACATTGCCCAATTAAATTGTGGTTTAACACTGTCAATGATCTGGTCTAATGTGGGGGATGAGATTAAGGTAAATGTTAGGGTATCGACTTTGGGGTACAGTGTTTTGGTCTCACAAATCTTCATTGCAGAGAATGGTTGCATGCTAAAGAGCACCTGCTTCTGCTATGGGGCTCTTTTTCCCCTTTTTTGCCCAGTCCATAGAGACTGTGGATTTTCCCTTATTCAGTTTTCAGGATCGAGATTTTATAGATAAACCTGACTAGTAGTGCTCTTCCTGAGCAATTTGGAGTGTAAGTATGTACAGGGTTGAATGATTCTGATGACTGCGAGTAACTCTAGCGTGTTTACATTCTGTTGTTGTGTATGAGATGGATTGTTATATGAATTATTTGGTTACGCAAAGCTGATTTTTGGTTCAATTGGTGGTTTGATCCCTGTTGTTTTGATGTATTATGTTTATTTGAGATTTTGTGTTCTAAAGATTTTAGTTTTATTAGTGATTAGGTTTGATTATCAATTTGGTGGAAATCAAGATCTTGAGATAATGTGGTTTAAGTGTCTGCTTAAGGCAGTGTGTTTTGCGAGGCGCTGAATACACACGGATAGGGGTTTTTGGAATAACACATTTTCGTTTTCTGGAAATTGTTTGTCTGATCTAGTTTGGTGTCCTTTACTCCTAAGTGCAGGAGTAAGTGCATTAGCTATGGTAGGTTGCTGCTGGACGGTGTCTACCTAGTGTGAATCGAGCTGAACTGTTACACAAGGGGTGCTACTCCTGTTTCTATTGTTTAGTGAGATTTGTTTTACCTTAAGTTGCTTATTCCTTCCTATTTAGGTTGAGCAGACAGGATTTATTTTGTTATTTAGTGAAAGTTTGCTGGGAAAAGCCACACTGAGATTAGTTAGTCAGCCAGGGAGCTGTGCTGCAATTGGTGTGGTGTCATCACAAAGCTGTGCTGTTGTTTGGTGAATGTCGACAGTGTCACCCTGTTATAGGGTGACCTTTGATATAGCCGCATTAGGATTGGTTGTTTTGTTTTGCATGATTTATAAATCGTTTTGAGTGAAAATATTGTGTACAGTCTTAAAAAAGTCTAAAATTTCTGTTTTACCTTCTACCAAAGGTCAGAAATTACCTGCTGAAGGAACGCCTGCATATGAAATGATGATGGACATTGTGTTTATGAATATACCTGGATTTCTGTATGACATTAATCCTTCCTCTCTGATAAGGACAGTTTCCCTTAGAGGATGCCTTTATTGTTAGAAAGCCGAATTTCTTGAGACAGAGTATGAATGACAGAAACTAGTTACCTGGAACCAGAGTTTTAGGTGCTGAAGAAATGGGATCAAATGGCAAAGTAACTGAAAGGCTAATTTAGACAATGGCTATAAAACAAATGGGACTGATGGAAAATATGCAGGAGGGAGGATACAATGGAAGAAGTGAGAAGTTTCACTGCAGTAGTCAAAAAGACATATAACAATAAGAAATCTGCTGAGTAAGAAAAACAAAATTATTCAGATGAGGAGGATAATTTTCTAAATGACCTTTTGCATTCCAGACCTCCTGCATATAGTGCTAAGATACAGAGAATTAGCCATGGTCGTAGTGAAGTATCAGATATGGGTTTCAGCAGGCGATAGTAAGGGTATTCAGACACAGGTACCAGCCACATCTGTGGTTAAGAGTACAATAGAAGTGTCCCATCTAAGACTGCAGTGACAGAATTACAGAGTACAAGCAGAGATGCCTCAGCAGTTCTTCAAATTCAGACGGATCTACCTGTTACTATAGTTGTGGTTTGTTGGAACCTGAAATTGTGGTTGGTAGAGGTATGCACCTTGTCCAAGCAGGAACCCCAGTCCTAGTCAGGGTAAGTCACCAACACAGCCTAAATTATCCTATGCTCACCCCCTGGTAGCTTGGCACAGATCAGTAAGGCTTAACTTAAGAGGCAATGTGTTAAGTATTTGTGCAACAATTCAAACAGTAAAACAATGAAATTGAACAAAAAGAGACCACACCTGGTCCAAACAATAGAACTAAATTTAATAAACAAAACAAGACCAAAATGACCAATATCCAATAAGTAGAACTTGAGATATAAATTTTTACAGAATAAACTGAAATAGCGCTTAGAAACAAGAAGCACCAACCGGGGGTATTGGGTTGTGCCAGATCCACACAAAGTCAAAAGTTCAGGCCGTCTACAATGGAACGTGGTCTGGCTACAGGGACCCCGGTGGGTATGCTAAACAATAGTATCTTAATCCTGGTTGCGTTGACAACGAGGATGCAGGAAGAAGGCGGAAGTGATGTGTCTCTGTTGATCCCCACAGTGATGGTGATACACCAGTCATTCACATACAGTAGCGAAGATCTATCAATTTTCTCCATGCAACAGTGAGGATGCGTTGGGTCTGAGATGCATCGGTTCAGAAGGTGATGCCCTGAGGTCTAACAAAGCTGGGGAGGCGATGACTTGACTCCAATCCAAGAAATGAGACTGATGCGCTGACTTTTCTTGATCCACACAACAAGGGTGATGCACCTGTTCCGCTCTGCGCAGTGGCAGCCGTGCAGCGATTCTGAGTGGAGATGCACTTTAAACCCATTTCCAAAGGCCCAGGACTGGATTGGCAGCACTTGGCAGGGCAAGAGTCACAGTTGGCAGAGTCCAGGTGCTATAACAGGTGAGTTGGAAGTCTTCTGTGTCCTTGAGACTTCAGAAAACAGGAGGCAAGCCAGTAAAAGCTCTTGGAGTTACTTTGGTTCTGGGTTGGAAAGATGCAGGGCCAGTCCTTCTTACTACCAAGCAAAGAGGGCAGCAGGAAGCAAGTCAGCACAGCAGAGTAGGCATCCAGCAGATTAGCAGTCCAGCAGAGTGGCAGCCCAGCAGAGCGGCAGTCATTATAGCAGCACAGCAGTCCTTCCTGGCAGAGCATCTATAGGTCCAGAATGTATTGAGTTGATGGTGACTGAGGTCCAATACTTATACCCAGTTGTGCCTTTGAAGTGTGAAGTGGCAGAGTCCCTGCCTTTCCTGCCCTGGCTCCAGACTCACTACTGGGGGTATGCAACCTTTTGTGTGGGGACAGGACACAGCGTATTCAGGTGTAAGTGTCAGCTAACCCCTCCCATCCTGCCCAGGGTGACCCATCAGGCTGTGGATGGCCCACCAGTCACACCTAAACTCCCTTTATGTGTGGCTGTCTAGAAGGAATGCACAAAGCCCAGCTGTCACCCACGCAAGACGTGTATTAAGAGACATGCATAAGGCACCAAATGGCAAAAGAAAGAAAATGTCAACTTTGTAAAAGTGGCATTTTCAGAATTACAGTTTAAAATACAACTTCATGATAAGTTGTGATTTTAATTTGTGGTTCCAGAGACACCAAACATGGCGGTCCCATTTCTTCCCAATTGCAAATTACACTTATAAAATGTAATAAGGAAATCCCAATGTTAATCAAAGGGATAGATAGGCCTTGCAGTAGTGAAACACGATTCAAGAGTTTTTCACTGCTAGAACATGTAAAACTCAAAAGTGCATGTCCTACAAATTTTTAAACTCACTTCACCATGCCCTTGGGCTGTTAAGGACCTACCTTTGGAATGACATATGTACTAAGAAGGAAGGTTTGGGCCTGGCAAGAGGGTTAACTTGCCAGGTCGACATGGCAGTTGAAAACTGCATACACAGGCTCTGCAGTGGCAGGCATGAGACATGTTGAAGGGTTACTTAAGTGGGTGGCATAATCCATGCTGTAGGCCAGTGGTTCCCAAACTGTGCGCCGCGGCACCCCGGTGCGCTGTTAGAAGTTGCCAGGGGCGCCGCGTGCATTTTGGAAACATGCTGCATCTAGGCAGCTTTGATAACAGTGTTTACAGAGACTTAAAAAGAAAGCATTATTCACAATGATCTCGTTTCTATCTGCTTCCTCGCGCACGGCCTTTGCAGCTTCACAAAACCATTCCCCTGGGAGCCCCCGTCCGAAAAACAGGAAAATATTTAGAAAGAACCAAATTAATTTGTATTTGGAAATAACCCAGTTAATTTGCTAGGAGAAGTCAGGGTCAAGTTGCTTGCACTCCAGACCTTGCAGGGGAGATTTATGATGCACCATTGATGTTAAAGAAAATTCTTAATTTTGTATTGCTAAATACAATCACATTTACATATTTACATTTTTATTACTGAATGGTTTGCGCCTAAAAAAGAGACAGTAGTATGAAATTGTATGTAATGGGGCTATTTTGACTGATTTTAGGTATAATTACTGGAGCACATGATCTGTTTCCATGCCTCTGTATTTATTTTGTTGAACTACAAAAAACCGAAATTAGTTATTTCAGTGTTTTGGTTGGTCATGACGCCCTTTTCTCATTATAAAGTACACCTTTCCTTTTTTCCCCATTTGTGTTTAAAAAGTGCTATTTAAATTGTCCAAAATAAATTATAGGCCCACAGTCCTCCCTCCCTGTAAACAACTTATATTTTTATTTTGTTACCAATATGATACCTTCATCGCCTTCATCCTAATTATTTGTAGGGAGAAAAATTGAAGTACTCCCGAGGCTGGGCTTACATCGCCTACACAAAAAGAAAGTGACATAATGGGGAGCCACGGGCAATGGCCAATATAGGTGAAGGGAGCCGCGGGTCGAAAAAGTTTGGGAACCACTGCTGTAGGCCTATTAGTAGCATTTCATTTACAGGCTCTATGCACATGTAGTCCGCTTTACTAGTAAATTAAATATGTCAGTTGTGGATAAGCCAGTGTTTCCATGTTTTAAGCAGTACTGGTTAGCAGTGGTTATCTGTCCAGAGTCCTAAAGCCAACAAAAAGAAAATCCATGAAAGGGAAGGAAGAAGGCAAAAAGTGACCCTGCAGAAAGGGCCATGTACAAAATGGTTGAAGAAGCTTAAGAAAACTATTAATGCTGGTCTATTAAAAATTGAGGGGCTTATTTACAAGCCCCTTGCGCCGCCGGTGCATCACTTTTCATATGGGAACAAGTGATGCACTGGCGGCACAAGGGGCTTGTAAATAAGCCCCTGAATTTGGAGAAATGTTAAGCGGAACAATTGATTTAAACAGATTATTGACATACAATGTTGATGAAAGGAAGTATTGATCAAAAACACAGCCAGATGTGCGAATGAAGCACACAATAGGTTGGAAGAATTGGCTGATGAACGTGAGGTTGACATCAGTAAAATGACAATGTGAGGAACAATTGCAAAATGGATTTTACTCATGATGAAATAAAGCAACTGGGTTTAATGACTTTAAGAGCTCAGTGACATCAAACAGTATAGAGAGAGATGGAAGAAAGGAAAAAGTAAAAAGAAAGCCCAGGAGACAGGAGGGAATGCAAAGGGCCAGTCAGTGATTCAGAAACAAGGACAGTTGTAAAGGTTCCATTGAGAGAAGTACATGGAGAGAATTTGGTGCATGTGCCTTGGATACGGGCCAATCTTTTTGCCTTTATTGCAAACGTTCTCAATTGAGAGAAAATCCTGAAGTTCATAGGTTGACTCCAATTATGCAAATGCTGTGGACTGATCTGAATTCATTGTTTGAAATTGTGGATTCTAGTGCTGTTGCTTGACCTACCGAAGAAATAGATAGGGTCGCACCTAATAATGTTCTTTCTGATAAGGTAGTTAATATATATAGAAAAGTAATTGACCACTTGAAAAAGAAGGTGCTTGAAAAGGATATTTATTGGGCAAAGATTTTGAGAACTTCACAAGACCTGAAAGTGCATGCTTATTATGAGAGGCTTATGCAGATTTTTAAAAAGCACAGCATATTTGATGATCCCGAGCAAGGTGGTATTAGTGGTTTAATTCCTGCTTTTGTTGTGGCATTGCATTCAAAATTTAGTAATCACATATGGCAAAGTGAAATGTGTTGGCAGATAAAGAGTACAGATGAGATTTTGAAGCTTCCCAGATACAGTAATGATTGGTTTGACGCATAGCAAAAAAAAAAAAAAAAGAAGAAGAAGCTGATGGTTGCCCACACAAAGCAATTTGAGAGAAGTGCCCGGGATCAGTTCATGGGTTCAGGTTTGAGTTAAGTTCAGTCTGTGAATGCTGAAAAGAGTGGAATGCACACAATGCAAGGAGTGAAAATGGGAAATGGACCAATGAAGATGCAAGGTCATGGAAGAAGAATGGTGAATAGTTCTGGAATTAATGTAAATACTGAAATGTTGAAAAGGAACACTGCTTGTTTCTGTGTTACAATCGTGCACTGGAGTTGGGAAAGTAGACACAAATCCACAAAGAAAACAGAGGTAGGTTGTTCACCAAGTGCATGCATATACAGTCAATTGTCAGTCACAACAACTTTATTTCGGCAACAAGCCATAAAAAGCAAGGTGGTACAGCGCACAACATAAAGAAGTTCATATGAATACAAGAAGTCAATAAAATATAAAAAATCACCATCAATAAAATTCCCCAAAATCAGGAGGGAATTACTGCTCTCTCACATTAAAATCTTAGGTTAAATTTACAAGCTCATACCGGTCTCTGATTTGAATTGCACTCTTAATAAAATTTAACACAGCATGTCACAAATCAATTGTAGTTAATTTCTGTACAAATTCCATTACAGGAAAATATTATCTAAACTCCCCCTGACATATGAGTGGAATCAGAGAGGCCCTTCTTGGTCCTGTGTAAAGTGGACAAAATAAAATAAAGTGACAAGTGCTTTGTTTGGTGACATGATCACAAAAACAAGGCAGTAGGTCCCGCTGCCAAAACATATTGTACTGGGAGAGCCACTTTAAAATGAATCAGATTGAGTCTAAAATATGTTAAAAGAAGACAGTAGTTTGCACTCTCTATCCATCCCAAATATGGTTCACAGGCTTTAACATTGACAATCTGCAAATAAAAATTCACTGATATCATGTCCAGAACACCTCTTAACCTCTCCTCCCGCAGCAGATTGAATACATAGATTTCGCAATCAGCTTGGCATTCTTTGGAAGACGTGTGGGGGAGTTCAACCAATCAATTAAACCTGAATTCTTAAGGCCCGATTTTACACACGTCAATCCCAATATCATATTAACTTTTTTAGAGCTAGGCAATCTGACTAATGCTGCTTCTGGGTTTTGCCAACACTTAATCCACAATAAAAATGGCAAGATTTTTATTTGATCGGTTATATAGGGAAGGCCCACCTCTTCATGGCATATAAAATTTGCTGTGTTTTTTTGGGACTGCAAGCAACCTACGGGTGAAGGCATTCTCAGTATAATGGAGATTATCGGATTTTTGGTAATCCACCCCCATAGATAGCTACAACAATACATTTAGCTTTATACAGGGCAATCCTGTCTGCCAGGGGTTTTGGTCTAATGACCTAGTGAATCGAAAGATGCCCTTTGCAGTTGTGCTTTCGCAAACGTGTGTGGTTTCCACCCTCGGGAAGCATTAAAAACGATACCAAAATAACTAAAATCCTTTGTACGTTTTAAAATGGTACCCCTGTTCTAAAGTGCATAGATTTTGTGTGTAATGGCCCACGTGTTATAGTGTATGATTTTTAATGGTTTACTTTTAGATCCAGACCTTCTGTATATTCATAAAAAGATCTAATAGCTTCTGCAGTGCAATTGGGGTGCGAGCAATCAAAACTGCGTCATCCGCATACAAAAGTATTGGCACGGGATGATCCCCACCTTTGGGACGTCTACACCTATCCAGGATAAATGATCTGTGATAGCATTAATATAAATGAAAAACAAAAAAAGGTGCTAAAATACAGCCCTGTCTGATGCCTCTCATGGACTTTATTGGAGACGATAATTACCCGTGTGGGCCATATCGGACCAATACTTTGAGATCATGATGCAGACGCCTCAATAAAATGAACAAATTTGAATCCACCCCCATTAACTGCATGATCTTCCATAATTTATCCCTATTAACCAGATCAAAGGCGCTTGACAGGTCAATGAATGCCATATGAATAGTGGCTCCGTTAGCCTATAAATATTTACTTGTAATCAAACTTAAATTTAATATTTACTCCACAGTCCCTATACCATGCCTGAACCCATACTGGACAGGTGTTAAAATCTTAATCTCTTTGGCCCATGTCTTGAGTCGGGCGAGGACAACCCTTCCCAGAGTTTTTGCTCTTGTGTCTATTAGAGATATTGTCCATTAACAGGCTGGGCATGATTTATCTCCCTTTTTAAAAATGGGACAAGGACGTCTGTTTTCTATGAATGAGGAATTTCCCCCGCCACTGCACTTCTTAAAACATTTGTCACAACTGGGGTCCACAAATCTGTATTTGATTTAAAAATATTAACAGGGACCCCATCCGGGCCTGGGGCTTTACCGGAAGTAGATTTTCCAAGTGCAAAAAGTACCTCACTAATTTCTATGGGAAAGTCCAAGGGTACTGGTACTGGCTCTGGTTGAGGGAAACAATCGGAGGTCCCATAAGGGGGCGGTCACTTTCAGTTGATTGAAAAATACCCTTAAAGTGTGTCAGCCACTGGGCCTCCGGAATTATAGCTTCCAGTTTGGGGGTGCCACACTCAGAAAAATAACGATGATTTATAATGGCCCAAAACCTCGCATTATCCCTAAATGATGAGGCCAAGGCCAGTTCTTCCAAGGCCTTATCTCTTATAGACCTCTTCCTTTCTTCCACGGAGGACTGATAGTTATGCCTAGCCTTTTTAACATTCACAGTGTTGCGCAGAGACTTTTTGAGCACCACCTTTAGAAGCTTGTGTGCTGCCGAGCAGGCTGCGTTAAACCAGTGATAGGGAGAGATGCTGGGGCAGGGATTATAAATAACCAAACCTTCCAAAATCTCCTCACTTAAAATTTTGAATTCCGTTAGGACTGAGCTATCAGTATGATCCTCATCCAAACATGCAAAAATGGACTCTATGTTATCATGGACGATTTTCTTGGTAAAACTAATATGGTCAACCTTTGCCCAGCTAAGCCAAAGTCCTTTATTCTTGAAAAGGCCCGTATTGCATTCCACCACTGCAGGATTTTTGTGAATGTTTGACTCCAAAGTGAAACATAAAGGATTATGATCACTAAGACAGTTTCCCACTATATTAAAATTCAAAACTAGAGATACAGCAGCTGCAGGAATTAATATAAAGTCTACAGTACTCCTTGTAGCCCCCTTATGAATGTTGGGATCTGATCAGTATTTTTTTACTGGGACTCGCTGAGAATTATAAGGTCATATTTCAATAGATGCGTAGTCAGCCACCAGCTTAGTTTGTTTAAAATGGGCCCACTCCTCACATTTACCCGGTAAGAAACCGAAAACATGATTATTTCCAACAGGGCACAAGGTGATATTAAAATGCTCTACCCATATTAGAATTATATTTTCCCCTGATGAGTAAGGAAATTATTTATAAAATCATCAAAATCACTCAATCCTTTATCTATTTCATGGTGGGCAAAGTTATTATAGAAATTTAACAACAAAATATCACAATCATCTGAAAACGAAATCAGTGATACCAAAAACTGTGGGGAGGGCCATTTATGGGTAACATGTACGTTTGGAATTTTAACAGCAACAAAAGTAGGAAGGCCGCCACGTGCCCTTCCTGACAAGGAAGCAAGAGCAGGTTGACACAAAGATGTGATGCCATTTATATACAAGGGATCTAACATCCATGTTTCTTGAACACAGACAATATCAAAAGAAGCAAACAACTTATGCCAGTCTGGATTCTTTAACTTATTACGGGCGCCTGCAATGTTCAAGTTGCTACTGTCACCCCCTTTGGCTGGGATGTAGAATCTCTAATTACCTCGGCCTCCAGAATCTACACTCCCCATTCCATGACGGGATAGAGCTGAGCCCCTCTTAACCATGGAGGCCCGATGTTTGTAACGGGTGACATTGGACCCAAAACAAAATGGGGGGGGAGGCTTTTCCCAAGGTTCATAGGCCCCCTAGATTGGAGTGATCCATGTAAAGTGGCCTCATTATGAGAGGACCCAGGCTGTTATTAGCCTCCAAGGTGACTCTGTCACCTTAGCTCCCAACATAGGGTCAGGCTTCCTCAATACAAATGGCCCCCTAACACCCCTATTTTTAAATACCCACCATCAAGGGGGCCATCCATATTTTTCTTGTTACTGTTGGAGCACCGTGGGGACGCCTTATTAACCAGTCAGTCAACCTCAACAAGAATGTTGAAACGGTTAGACACTTGAACACGGAGACAGTCAATGGTCTCAGCCCAATCAGCTTCTGATCAGAGTGTGATCATGGCAATGCATATAACCCCAGTTTTGCAGCAAAGTATTAAGAACAAAACACCATTTAGTCCAGGGTACCAACAGAATCCGTTGATTTTGAGTAATGATTTGCCTCAGTTTTCTTCAGGAAGTAGTTCATAATGGTGGTGCCCGAGAAGGGATGAGGATTGCCACCTTGGTGTAGTCCTGGAGGTAGAGAAATGTGGCCCCTACATTGGTGATAAAGTCTATGGCAAGTTCATTTCTTTTTTGATAGATATGTGAGCAACCATTTCTACAGTTCTGTGGAAGTCCCAAACCTACGCCTCTCAGAAAGAGAAGTACAAGTTGTAGGGATTAGTAACAAACAGATTAATAACCAGGTCACAGTGGATGTCCTAGTTAAAATGGGGCTAGTAGAAAATAAACATCAGCTCATTTTGTGCAATTCAAGTGATGTGAATGCATTGGAGACAGACGTATTATTCAAGATGAATTGTGTGATCTACTGCCCACAGGATGGTATTGCAACTGAGGCCCAAGATGAAAACTCAGGCGAGGCCTGTGCCACCGAAGCATCACTTTTTATGATGCTCCAGTGGCACAGGCCTCTCAATCATATCTATAAGGTGATTCAAAGCCACCCTGAGAGGCTTTGCATGGCCTCACAGAAATGGAATAAGGGAAGGCAGCGCAAAGCGCTGCCTTGCCTTACTCTACATCAAGGAGGTGTTCCATGAGCATTGCAATGGTTTTTCCCACACAACACCTATGGGTTTGACACATTCCCAGATTTACAAGGATCTTTAACCATGGAGAAACTGTGTGCCTCCCCAGGGGAGGCGTAAAAAGTTATTCCTCCTCGTTTTTTCCTCTTTCTATGTGTGCTGTAATGTGCAGAACACATAGAAAGAGAAAAACATCTCCATTGAATGTTTTTGTGCCGGAAGGTGTCCCATCCTGCACAAAAACAAATTGTGGCAACAATGCAGACACCCCTGCACCATGGAGCAAAGGTGGCTGCACTGGTGCTAGGCATTAATTTGTGCACCAGCGCAGGCAGAAGGGACAGCAGTGTGCCGTATTTCATTAATGCAGCGCATTACTGCTTTTTCCTTTTGGCGCAGTCAGTGCAGCAAAGTGAGTTGCGGCTCTGCCCTGCAGCAAAAACTTGTAAATTAGGCCCTCAGTGTTTAAAATTAAATTACAAGATTCAAGAGTTCAATTGTTCCCATTTCTAACTAAATATGAGCTGCCTCAGGATCTAAGATATGCTGTCAAAGAGAAGGCATGAGACTTTTCTGGTAAAGAGACAGGACTAATAAAAAGTGCTGAACCAATTAAAATTAGAGTGAAGTTCAATGCTGCTTTCCTCAGAATTAAATAATATAAACTTTCAAAAGATTTGGAAGAAGGAATGAAACCTGTCACTGAAAGAATGAATAAGCAGGGAATTCATCTGGAAGTGCTTGGTAGACCTTGCAGTTGTCCCATGATGGGGATAAAGAAACAGAGTTATAAGTGGAGAATAGTGCAGGATTTAGGAAACTTTAACAAACAAGTAATTCCTTGTTGTCCATTGGTACCAAACACAGCAGTAATCGTGCTCCAAATTCCATCTGATGCAGAATGAGAATAACATGTAAGTGATTATTCCAGTCGTTCTTTTCTATTCTTCTTCAAGAAGAGAGTCAGTTCCTTTTCACATTTTAATTTCAAAATACAATTTTTATCTAGTGCAGAATCCCACAAGGATATACTGAAAGCCTAAAGAAACATATGGAAAATTTGAGATTGCCTTGTAATTCAGTCTTGGTGCAATATATTATTGACTTTGTAGTCCAGAGGTCTTCAAACGTTTTTTGCTCTGAGCCCCTCCACCCAAAATATTTTGAAGTCGGGCCCCCCACCAAAACTTTATGGAACGTCTTGGGTAAGTGGAAGTGGTAGGGCTGAGCACAGGGGGTGGGGCTTATGAGATAATATATGGGACACTTTTTCAGTAGCTCACACTCCACACCAAATGTGAGACATATAAAATAGCAAACACATAAAAACCTGCACTAGACAAAAACATTACTCCCATTAAATAAGGCCCTCATTATCTTCGGTCACAATGCAACTGTACCTTCAGCACTAATGATAGCTGCGGCTCTGAGGAGTAAGATATCCCATCTGCCTCTTTCACCCCTTCTCCCCCACATCTGCCATCACTCTATTCTTGAAACAGATTGCCTGTCCCTTTCATTTAAAATCAGCGCCCATGTGTGGCCCACCTCCTCCTGAATGTTCTCCCTGTGTCTTAATGTAAAGTATAAGACAGTCTTAATTGTGATGCAGTGGGCTCTTCACACTCCTCCGCTCAGTGCCACTTTGCTTGATTCTCTAAGGAGATTACTGCCTTGCAAAGCGGAAGTCTTCTCTGCCTCCTGTTAAAGTCCACCTCCCATCCTCCTTTCTACCATCTCCCTATAGCCTAATGCTATCGTGTCTCCTCTGCTTCAGTTATCCCCTTTTGTTGGCCATTGGTCCAATGCCAAAAACAACATAGGCACAGGAAGGGTGCATTGAGCCCTGATACAAGAAAGGAATAAGTATAGCAACCATAAAAGGGGTTTAGTTGGGCCCTAATACTCCCCGTTCCTGGTGCCACTGCACCTGCAGCACCAATGATGCCTACTTCTCTGCCCATTCCACTGGCCATTATTTCTAGGCTGGAGAGCCAAAGCAGTCTGTATGCCCCTTTGTTTAAAGAAAATAGGGAAAAATACCCCCTACCCCGCATTGATTGTAATCTGGGCTGCAGTCCTAACAAGGAAAATGACTTCCTGCCCCTTTTTACCACACCCATGTGTGGCTGCAGTGGCCCTCACACCATTGTCCCCCCTCACACCATTGCCCCAGTGCAATGCACCTTTTTGCACTAATCGTAGTGATGGCCTTTTTTTAAAAATGAGCCCGCATTTCTCAACACCTTCTTCAGGGCATCTCTCTGAAAACGGGAAGAAGCATATATTTATGAATGAAAAAAATAAATTCCATGTAGCACCACCTCCTCTGAGCCATCTCTTTGACAATATCCATGCATTTGACTCCTTTCCTCCTTCTGCTGGGCCATTACCTAGAAACCCCAAGGGTCTCGATGCTCAGACATCAGACATCTGCAGTGATCACATTAACCAAGTTTCATAATGTGGACGAGTGCTTTTCCCATCAATTTGGTTTAATGTGCATTTATTTTACACCTTATTTTACACTTTTAGGTGTGTGTGTTTTTTAAATGCAGTTGCTACAAATATGAGAATACAACAAAATACTTATAGAATATTTTGTTGCTTTAGCCAAGCTGTTGATCCCACCACCACAGAGCTCAGGATCACAGCTACTTTACCTTTTGATGCACTTCAACTGTCATGTTAGGGCCTGGAAATGTGAAAAATAAACAAAGTAGCGCTTCCAGGCCATTTTCATTCACAAGAACTTACTGAGACATTTGCAGCCCCCCTGGAAACACAACCACAGATTCCTGGGGGGAGCGCCCCCTGTATGAAGATCTCTGTTCTAGTTGCATCAGAGACAAAAGAAGACAGTAAACTTTGCACAAATGCTTTGTTGAATCATGTAGCTGCCAGTGGTCATAGGTTTTCCTCAACAAAGATGTAGTACTGTAAAAAAGAAGTAATCTATTTTTGGTCATCATATTGAGAAAGGAACAAGGAAGGTCTCAAGGGAAAGTGTTTCTGAAATTCTGAAAATAAATTCTACCACCTAGAGGAAGGTAAGGATGTTCCTGGGAATTGTTGGCTACTGTCATTAATGAATCCCAAACTTTTCCTTGATTCCTAAACATTTAATAAGATTGACCCATATTGATTTAAAATATCTAGTATCATTTTACAAAGAATGTTCAGAGGCATTCCGAGAATTGAGAGAAAGTTTGTGTAATGCACCCGCCCTTGGAATGCCTGATTACAATTTGACTTTCTTTCTCAACTGTAATGAGAGAGGTGGGCTTGCCTTATCGATTCCTACTCAAAAGCATGAAGAATCAATGAGGCCTCAGCAGTGTTGTATCCAGTAGCCATATGTCTTCCTGGTTGTTTGAAATCGGTTGTAGCTTGGCGTGTATTGCAATGAAATATTTTGCTGACTTCTGTGCTGTGCTGTATTCCATGGTACACTATCTACAATGACAATCTCATTCAGGGAAGAACGCCATGATCTGAACTTTTAGAAAATATTGGGAGAATACAACTGTTAGAAATGTTGCTGATGATTACGTTTAAGGTTTTAGTATGTCAAAAATATAGTAAAGGAAAGAAGACACCTACAGTGACGATTCATATTTGCAAATCAGAGAGCCCGTTTCCAAGACTGCAGGCAGATATTGTGGAAATGCCAGGTTACAATGGTTTGAAATGCACATTTGTGATTGCCTGATTGTTTTCCAAATGAATTAAGACTTATCCTACCTGGAGACCAACAGTCTGGCAATTGCTGAACTTCTGCTAAGGGAATTGGTGCTTTGTTTACGACTACCAACTTCTAATAAGACAGATAGTTTTTCCCATTTTAAGAATGACATTTAGCAATTAACTTGTACAGCTCTCCAGATTAATCAAAGGTTGCATTGTAGCTGTCCTCCTCAATATGTTAGAGTGGTTGAGAGGATAAATGGAACCCTCAAGAACAAACTGTCCAAAGTAAGTATTTCTACCAGGTTTAAGTGGCCAGATGCTCTTACTCTTTTATTGATAAGCATTAGATATACCCCTGAGAAAGCCTGGTCTATCACATCATGATGTAATCATGGGCATAAGAATAAGATTGGCTTATACTCCTTTAGCTGCACTTGTTTCAATTACTGATGACATCCCCTGCATCATTCTGGATTATTGCAAAGGTCTGGCTGATATGGTAGAATCCATTTCTCATCAGGTGAACTTAGCAACCGAAGCAGCAAAAGAAATACAATGCCACAGTCTGAGCCCTAGTGACTGGATAGTTATCAGTAGATACATGAACAAAACTAGAAGGCACATGAGATGAAGCTGTGGTTGGTTTGAAGAGAGTGCAACCTGGATTCGGACAGTAAGTATTACATATATTGGATGCTATTATCCCCCTATAGGTGTGACAATAAATGATGTGACAAGTAGACACTTATCTGCATTGGAGGATAGGCATGCTTCAAGTACAGCTGGAGCTCTAATCCAAATGAATTCTGAACTTATCTCTACATGTCGTATG
Source organism: Pleurodeles waltl (assembly GCF_031143425.1). NCBI lineage: Eukaryota > Metazoa > Chordata > Amphibia > Caudata > Salamandridae > Pleurodeles > Pleurodeles waltl. Next base: position 413,924,219 of record NC_090448.1, on the reverse strand, counting down.
GCAATGCAAAACTGCTTAGCGCTAGATATCCTTCAAGCGAACAAAGGTGGCGTTTTCAAGGTATGGAAGGCTAAAATATCTTAAATAAACAATGTAACTAATGTCTTTCATTAACGTCAAGCTTAAGAAGAGCATGGCTTGTGGGAGAATGTAGATTCTTGGATTGGTGAGATAGGGAAGTGTTGTAGCAAGGTTGTTGAATGAACTGATAATCTGGAAGGAGCAACCTTGAGACTAATCCGAACTACTGCAATTTACATAATGTTTTGAGCAGTTGTCTTGTTACTTTTATTAAAATGGATAAAAAATGTATGGGTCTTGGTTTAAAAATGTTTGGAGTAATGGAGAAAGAAGAACACCAAAAAAGAAAATGAGACTTGAGGAACAATTTGGGATGGGGAATGTTAAAAACCATGTTTACATTCAACTGAAAATGACGGAGAGAAGTATCAGAATGAAACAGACTGTGTTACAGTTTCTGGATTAATAAATACTTATTCAGTTTTGTTTTAGTGATTATAGATTAATCAAAGGGGGGATTTGTTACAAATGTTCTGGATTTATTGTTTTTTTTTTTTTTGCATTATTAACGATATCCAATATGCATTTATACACACAGTTTACATATGTAGACTGATTTACAATTGCTTTTGAACTGGAATTCCTAAGATGTGACGAAGTGTATATTTTTGTGTGTTTTAGTTATGCCAAAACCTTGAGCAAATGCCATTTTAATTAAGATAGAAGCCGTCTCTATCAGTCATTCAGTGCTCCCAGACACACACCCTCTCCCCACAAACTCCACAGATCACAGTCAAGTTGTCATATGCTAGACTATTCTTCACTGTTATTTTTCTGCTCAGGGTGAACTTTTCTAGCTCAGACATAATTAACAAAATATTATTATGTCTTCTATTGCTTCAATGAAATTGATTCATTTAAATAGTGTGACACTGTAAATGCAACTTTCCGATGGATACAACTACCTGTGGATTCCTCACTCATCGAATTTTCCCCCTGCGCCAGCTTCCGACGGAAATTTTCTTCCTAGTTTCTGCACGTCGAAGAGGACGTCACAATTGCCCACGCGACGCCGTCTGACGTCATGCAGGCAATAAGAGGTCCTCACCGACGTGCTGACGTCAGTTCCCTTTTTTCCGTGCCTTCAAACGATGGTTATTCTTCGAGGGAGTTACAGTTACTGTTTCTTTCTTCGAGAGAAAAGATGTCTCAGAGAAAGTCAGGATTTAAGCCCTGCAGGGAGTGCGGAGGCAAGATGTCGGTGACGGACCCACATCTAGACTGCTTGTGGTGTCTCAGTTCCGACCACGACGTGGAGAAATGTGACTCCTGTCAACGTATGAACCCGAAGCATTGAAGGAGCGCGAGGCGAAACTCTTTTTGGCAAAATCCAAAAAGAAGGAGAAGCGGCATCGGTGCAAATCATCATCGCCTAGGTCCCACCGGCGTCACCGTGACTCCCTGCGCCATCGTGAATCTCGGCGCCGGTCGAGTAGGGAGCGGTCACGCTCGAGGTTGCCTTCGGTTCGGCGCTGAAAGACATGGGAGGTTAGTCCCACCATCACACCTCAGCCGCAGACGCCTCCTGCTTCACCGACTTCACCGGCTTTGCCGACTTCGCCGACTTCGCCGACTTCGCCGACTTCGCCTATGACTCCACCATCTGTTTTTGAGGTTCCTCAATGTCAGGAGTTCTCACCTGCTTCTCAGACGCCGGGGCCAGCGCCGTTGTCACCTCGAGCTCAGGCTCCACAGTATCCGGCTTTCCCGGCTCCAGGTGCTGACAGTTCCGCATTTTTAAATGCGATGTTTGCCATTTTCCAACAGATGGCTCCAGGTGGTGGACCGGCTGGTCCTTCGGGGCCATTGGCCTTTAATATGGGTGCTCCGGCTCCTTTACGTCCTGCACCTTTCATGCCCTTCCTTCCTTTGGGAGGTGTTGGTTCGGCTCCGGTACCTTTGGCGTCGACTTCACAGCCTGCGACGCCGAGTAGATCTGCTGTTCCGGCGCCGGAGAGTTCTCCTGTTCATCCTTTGCCTCGGTCGGCGCCGAAGAAGTCCACGGCGCCAATAGATCCGGCGTCAGATGGATCAGAGGACCGGCACCAGGCATCGACGTCGGCTGACGCCCTGTTGACGCCGAGGATTGAAGCCAGACTGCATTCAAGGAGGTTTGCTCTTCGCCTCCTTGAGGACCAAGAGTATCGGAAGCAGGCCCTGGAGGAAGGGGAGATTGAAGAACCTCTGGGAGATCTCCAGGGTTTGGATACGGCAAGTGGTTTGGACACCTCTCCAGAGTGGGACTTAACATCTCCTGGAGAATAAACAGAGGAGGCTGGTTCATTCCACTCTGTAATAAGAAAAGCAGCTGATTTTTTGGACCTTCCCTTGCCGGTGTCTGAATTTAAGTCCAATATATTGACGGAGGTGTTACATCCTGCTTCGACAGTTGCAGAGCCACTTCTGCCATTTAATGAGGCTCTGTTGGACCCAATTTTAGAGATCTGGAAAAAGCCGGTGTCATCTTCGGCCGTTAATAGATCAGTGGCACGCAGATATCGTGTGGCTCCTGCGGATCCAGGCTTTTTGTCTAGGCACCCGACTCCAGAGAGCCTGGTTGTACAGGCTTCATGTTCATCTCGCACTGCCCCAGGCTCTTTTCCGGGGGTGCCTTCTGACAGGGACTCAAAAAAGATGGACCAGTCTTCCAAGAAAGCATTTTCATCTTGCAGTACACCCTTATGGAAGAGATAAAGTCCTCCCATTCAGAGGTGTCTCAGGAGGTGTTGAGCCTGGTTTCGGATGCTCAGGCTGCGGCAGCCCAAGTAATTCAGTCGGGGCTGGACACTACTGATTCTGTGGCCAGGGCTATGGGCAGTGCCGTTGTTACAAGGAGACAGGCCTGGCTTTGTTCTTCTGGATTTTCATCTGATGTCCAGTCAGCCCTGCTGGATCTTTCCTTCGATGGGGATAAACTTTTTGGATCCAAGGCGGACTCAGCCCTTGAAAGATTTAAGGAGAGTAGGGCCACAGCGAAATCATTAGGCTTGCAAGCCTCCTCTTCTGCTTCTTCTAGACTGTTCAGAAGATTTAGGGGGTTTGGTCGTGGCTCATCCTCCTCCTTTCAGGGCAGATTTCAGCAGCAGCCCACCACTGCTCTTCCCTATAGGTCATACAGGGGGAGGGGTAGGGTCCGAACCAGAGGAGCCGCGCAGCAGCACTCTGCCTCTTCCTCTTCCTCTGGAGGGGTGCAGCATGGGAAGCAGCCTTAGTCATCCACCAATTCCTTTACATACCACTCCTGTAGGGGGGAGGTTAATGAACTTTCTCCACATGTGGGAGGTAATAACATCGGACTCCTGGGTCACCAGTATTGTGGGGAAAGGCTATGCCGTTCCTTTTCGGGAGTTTCCACCCCCCATCCCGCCCCGCCCATCCTACTGTTCAGAAGAGCACCTCCTGTTACTAGAACAGGAGGTTCTAGTCCTCCTTTCAAAGGGTGCAGTGGAGTTGGTTCCAGAGCAGGAGAGAGGTCAGGGTTGTTACTCAAGATACTTCCTGAGCCCCAGGAAGGATGGTCGGTTGAGACCAATCCTGGACCTGAGGATTTTGAATTGGTTCCTCAAACAGGAAAAGTTCAAGATGCTGACCCTAGCTCAGGAGCTTTTGGCGTTGAACGAAGGAGATTGGATGGTGTCTGTCGACTTGCAGGATGCCTACTTTCATATCCCGATACTCAAGTCACACAGGAAGTATCTCCGGTTTGTGGTGGGATCGCGGCACTATCAGTTTGCGGTCCTTACGTTTGGTCTTACTTCAGCACCTCGAGTCTTTACAAAGGTGATGGCAGTGGTTGCAGCAGAGCTCAGAAGGAAGGGGATAGCGGTATTTCCTTACCTGGACGATTGGTTGATCAAAGCCAAGTCTCCGGAGCTTGTGCTGCGTCACCTGAGTTCGACAACCTAGTTGTTGTTCGATCTGGGTTTTTCGGGTGAACGTGCCCAAATCTCACCTGGAGCCCTCTCAGCGCCTCCTGTTCATAGGGGCAGTACTGGACACAACATTGAATTGTGCCTTTCCTCCACCTCAGTGGATTCAGGACATTCAGGCGTTGGTTCCAATGTTTCAAAGTGGATCGGTCATTCCAGTCCTCAAGGTCCTTCGTCTGCTCGGTCTGATCGCTTCTTGCATTCTGTTGGCCACGCATGCTCGCTGGCACATGAGGGCTCTTCAGTGGTGCCTCCGAAAGCAGTGGTCTGAGCACAAAGGAGATCTCGAGGGATCGGTAAAGATCTCCAGAGACGCTGCAGTGGATCTAAGATAGTGGGTTGCAGACGGCAATCTTTCCCAAGGAAGGCCTTTCTCGCAGCCTCCCCCAGTGACCACAGTGATAACGAATGCTTCCACTCTAGGGTGGGGAGCTCATCTGGGGGAACTGTAGGGCAAAGGTCATTGGTCTCCAGTAGAGCAGATGTTTCACATAAATCTGTTGGAATTGCGGGCAATACGTCTGGCTCTCAAGGCCTTCCTCCCTTCCCTTCGCGGTCGGTCAGTTCAGGTCCTAACGGACAACACTACCGCGATGTGGTATATAAACAAACAGGGAGGAGTAGGGTCGTACCTTCTCTGCAGAGAAGCTCTGCGTCTGTGGTCCTGGGCAAGGCACCATCGGATTTGCTTGGTGGCGAACCATCTGGCCGGAGTCTTGAACGTGCGTGCGGACGGTCTCAGTCTGCACTTCTCAACCGATCACGAGTGGCGTCTTCATCCAGATCTAATCCAGCAAATCTTCCAGATGTGGGGAATCCCTCGGGTAGATCTTTTTGCCACTCGGGAGAATATGCACTGCCCGTTGTTCTGCAGCCTCCAGTATCCGGTGCAAGGGGCGTTGGGGGGCGTGTTTCAGATATCCTGGTGCGACCAGTTGCTTTACGCGTTTCCCCCCATACCTTTGATTCCTCGGGTTGTGAGGAAAATTCGCCAAGACCGAGCTCAAATCATCTTAATAGCTCCGGATTGGCCAAGGAGGGTATGGTATTCGGATCTTCTCCAGCTCTCTCTGTGCCCCCTGCTCCGTCTCCCTCACAGGGCAGACCTCCTCTCACAGTCCCAGGGGCAGGTTCTACACCCCCACCTCCAGAGCCTGCACCTTCATGCCTGGGGATTGAACGGGGCAACCTGAGTTCCTTTTCTCTCCCACCCGAGGTAGTGGATGTTATTTTATCGGCCAGACGACACTCCACTAAATCTATCTACGCTAGCAGGTGGGCTAAATTTGTGAATTGGTGTGGAGAGAAGCAAATTGATCCCTTACGTGCCCACTTATCAGATATCTTTTCTTTTGCGTTGTCCCTGGCACAGAGGGGTTGTGCAGTTGCTACAGTCAAGGGCTATTTGTCGGCTCTGTCAGCCTTTCTGTGTCTTCCAGACCAGCCTTCTTTATTTAAATCTCCCTTAGTATTGAGGTTTTTAAAAGGTCTCATTAATAAATTTCCTCCCACTCCTTTCATTATGCCTCAGTGGGATTTGATCCTAGTCTTAACGTTTCTTATGGGCTCACCGTTTGAGCCGATGCATTCTTGCCCCTTAAGGTTATTTGTGTTAAAGACTGTTTTCCTTGTTGCGATCACTTCTGCTAGAAGAGTGAGTGAGCTGCAGGCTCTTTCTGTTAAGCCCCCGTATACATCCTTCTATGTAGATAAGGTGGTGTTGAGGACCAAGGCTGCTTTCTTGCCAAAGGTTGTTTCACCCTTCCATATGGGTCAGACTATTACTCTCTCCTCTTTTTATCCTCCACCTCATCCTTCGAAAGAGAAAGAAAGGTTACATCATTTGGACCCGAGAAGAGCGCTGAGCTTCTTCGTAGACAGAACAAAGGAGTTTAGATTGGAGGATCAACTCTTCATCGGGTACGTGGGAAAGAGGAGAGGAAGGGCAGTCCACAAGAGAACACTCTCCAGGTGGGTCATTCTTTGCATTAAGCTGTGTTATTCTCTGGCAAAGAAAGAACCCCCTGATGGAATAAGGGCTCATTCCACCAGAGCTAAGTCGGCCTCTTCGGCTTTGGCTAGGGGTGTTCCTGTGGTTGACATCTGCAAGGCCGCAACTTGGTCATTCCTCCACACTTTTGCAAAACATTATTGCTTAGATTCGGAGGTTAGGAGGGATGGCCATTTTGCACGGTCAGTGCTGCAGGATTTCTTGGTTTGACCATTCAGGCACCCTCCACTGAGTGCAGTACTGCTTTGGGACTCTATTCAATGAGTGAGGAATCCACAAGTAGTTGTATCCATCAGAAGAACGAGTTACTTACCTTTGGTAATGCCTTTTCTGGTGCATACACTAGCTACCTGTGGATTCCTCACGGTCCCACCTGCCTCCCTGTTGCCTGTCTGGTCTTACCAAGTTATCCTTGGGTGAGCTAAATATTTGTTTCAATTGTATATATATATTTTGCTGGTATTTGTCTGTTTGTCTCAGAGGCACGTAAAAAATGTTGGTACTGACGTCGGCACGTCGGCGAGGACCTCTTATTGCCTATATGACGTCAAACGGCGTCGCGTGGGCAATTGTGACGTCCTCTTCAACGTGCAGAAGCTAGGAAGAAAATTTCTGTTGGAAGCTGGCGCAGGGGGAAAATTCAATGAGTGAGGAATCCACAGGTAGCTAGTGTATCCACCAGAAAAGGCGTTACCGTAGGTAAGTAACTCGTTCTTTTTGCTCAAACATCTCCTAATGGTACTAGCATAGAATTTGCTGATTAATTATTCCAGGAAATGGGATAATGCTTAGGTGTTAGGGTACTGATGTTTATTTTTCTGTGTGAACTGATTTGCTGAAGAGATTATACTTTTGCTCACACCACAACAGATTTTGCAACATTTCTTATTTCCTATGCAAGAATTGTTTTAAAACCCTTGATTTTGGGGCTGAGACAGAGATTTTTTGAAGGCTTTCCTGTTCTACTATGGATGCTACCCTTTTCTTTCTGATTTTGGTTCCCATTGGAACTTGGAGTATTTTCTAATTTTTACATACTCTGTCCAACTTTGCCTTTCAGAGCCTTCATAGCATTGACTCCGTATCACATATTTTTGAATTTTGTAATAAAACCCTTTACCTTTTCATTGATCTAGAAATCAGTTATTGCATGAATCCAAATTATCCTTGAGTTGTACTTATTTAATGGAATTGTATTTTACTGACTGTGGTGCTTTAGGAGGTGCCTTAATGCAGGGACTCATTGCCTCATGAAATTGAGATTTAACACCATCTCCAAATCAATCTATTGTGGGAGAAAGGATTAGGGCAATTTTTAAGTTGTCTTGACTTTAGTTTTGCTCACACACAGGCACAGACTACGATCACAGTCCCAAGGTAGCATTGCATGGCAAAAATCTAAGGAAGATCAGCCTGAAAGAAGCATTGGCAAAGCCAATAGGTCTCGCCTATTTGAGAGTTATTGTCTTTGTTAATATTTTTAGCCATGTTGTACAGCAGCGTGGCTGCTGTCCAGCATGGCTAAATGGTAGGCAAAAAAGCACTGGGATGCATCCAGAGCTAGCTGCATCCTAGCATTTTTTTCTAACCTGAGTGAGGTGCAAGCAACAAAACATAGGTGTGGTATGGGGATGGGGCAAGCAACACAGTGCAGTAGGAGGTTTAGGGGAAGGAGCAAGCAAGAGAACATGGGAGGGGCGGGGGAATAGGGCAAGCAACAAAACGAGATGATGGTATTGGGGCCAAGGCAAGCAACACAATGCTGGGTGGGGAGATAGAGCAAGGACCACAGTGCGGAAGGGGTGGGAGGAATGGGGCAAGCAACGTTGATAGGGCAAGCAACAATGATGGGGCAAGCAACACTGTGATGCAGGGCATAGGGGAGATGGCCTGCAAACATGTACTCTCTGATGCAGTTTTGTAAAAAGCTAATGCAAAAAAGTACGTTCAAAGTCAAAAGTGGAAGCAGTGAATGGACACGCACTGGGCAAGGAAGCAATACTCGGGCAGTGTTCCAGAGGAAAGGCAAACACATGAAGAGGAACTGAAGCTGGCACACACTGACCAAAGAGAAGCAAGGAAATGAGAGTGACTTTTAAGCCAACCAATGACAAGTAATGGGTGGGTTCGAACCCCTGTAAGTAAATAAAATGTCTCACAAACGACCGAGCATGCTTTGTCTAAGAGGCAGATCTTATTCAAGCCACACCCCAATTTAGGTATTCTATAACAAAACTAGGTGGGGAGGTAAGTAGAATTATCTATTTGATAAAAAAGAAAAAAAAGTTACAAAAGTGGCTCAAGGGAATGTGTTTGTTTATTCAATATAGTACATAAACCAAACAAAAACTCTAGTTCTTAAACCTTAGACTCCACCCTGGCTCAGAACGGTTCACATTCTTAAGTCATGTCTTAGAAAGTACAGTGCTCCTGCTTTCATCTATGCTGTAGTTTCCGCAGCCTACAAATCAGCCCAGCTGCATCTAAGCACGGCCAACTACGCGATCGCAGCTGCTTTAAGCTTAAAAACCTGACTCTGTGGCATATGCTTTGAAAATGAGGCTACACATTTGTCATTTAGTACCACTTTGAGGCCCAAATTTATGGGATTTTGGCACAGGGGAGCCCAGCAAGTCACCTTGCTATGCTGCCCTGCGTCAAAGTGAAAGGGCAGGAATGTGCCATATCATGGCATATGGCTCATTCTTGTCTTTTCCCCATGCGCTGCTGCAGCCTAGCACCAATGCTGGTGCCCTTGCACGATGGTGGGGTTGTTTTTGTAGAGGAAGGGGCACCTTCATGCACAAAAAACAATCCTGGGATGCTTTTTGCCTCTTCCTTGGTGAGCTGCAGAATGCACCATTGTAGGAATATTTCTCCTTATTTAGTAAATCAAAATTAGATATACTGTGTAAAGAGTCCAGAAATCCCCTTACTAGTGGTCAGGGGATGGCTCTAAAAATCCTAAGGTGCTCTTTTAGGGGGTAGTGTGGTCGATCAACCTTAGACTTATCAGAGAAGGGTGTTAGACATTTACCATAGGCACACAGTCAGCAAATGAGACACACAACTCAAGAAGGAGATCCACACAAATTTACAAAAATAGCAAGTATCTTTATATATGTTTAGGCACAAGAATCAATACAATCAGGTAAGTACATTTTGTCATAGAAATTATCACAGGTTTGAAAAAGTTGACACTGCAGTTTTCTGAAGCTGCAATGTTACCCTATGAGAGAGAAAACATATACTACAATTAGGTACTCCACAGCAAGTTACTGGACCAATCTGCTGGACTTAAGGTGTGTATGGGGCAGGGTCCTAGGCCACACCAACAAGTCACCTCAGTGTAGTGTAGGTGTAGTGAAGCACCTCAGCACTGGGTGTCCCATTAAAGTCAATGGGAATCGGACCAAGGCCAAAAACATGTTGCAGGTGAGGACTGGGGGACTGGTCAGGGTGAATCAGCAAGTAGGCTCAGTTCTTGCGATGTTCAGGGATGTGCGGACACCAGTGGTCATCGTCTCCTCGGTCCGGGGTTGAGATGGTTCTTGGATTGCTGGGTTTCCGTCACTGGCAGAAACAAACTGTAGGCATGGAGTAGGGGACCAGTCTGGTTGAACTAACAAGTGGACTCAGGTCTCACGAGCCTGGAGGACCCAGGGACACCAGTGGACCTCTTCTCCTCGGTCCGAGGCATCCAGGTGCAGAGATGAGGTGGACTGTCGGGTTCCCGGCACCAGCCGTGATTGTGGTTGAGGAGGAGCTGGACAAAGGCTGCAGGCATCGGTGTGAAGGTCGCAGTTGGGAAACCCACAATGGATTTTGTCACTGGAAAGGCTGGGGTCTACTCTGGCACCATTGTCCCACTTCAACTCAGACTAAGGGGCATGGTTGCTGTGAGACTATCCGGTGTCAGGTTTGGCAGTTCGGAGTCCTTTTCAGTGTTTCTTGGGTGCCTGCATAGATGCAGGGAAGCAGAGCTGCTACTCCACAGGAGTTTCTCGTTCTGGGGTGAAGGCTGGCAGTCTTCCTGGGCTTTTGGAAGTTTCAGAGGCGTCTTTCTCGCAATTGTCGAAGTCAGCAGGCAGCATGGAGGGGTTGGTATTAAGTCGGTCACTGGTCTTCAGTTCCTTCCTTTTGCATCTCTGGCGTGTCCTTCTTCTTCTTCAGGTCAACAGGATCCGATTTCCTGGTGCCAGGGTCTCCCCTAAATACTGAATTTAGGGGCATTTAGGGGAGTGTAGCATAGTAGCCAATGGGCTACTAGCCATTGGAGTCACTAGGCCCACTATATGACCACTTCTTGTGGGAAGTGGGCATAACTGTGACCTAGAGTTCCTAGTTCTGCCATCACCAAGATGGTAGGATTTGAAATGTTGTGTCCATATCAGGCAGCTCACCTAAGGCGTGAAACTGTCCTGAGATCTGAGAGTGGACATGCCTTCCTGACTATTAATTGTCCCACCTGTCCAGGTGCCAAATGGGCCCTGGGGCATAGGCGGTCAGCATCTCCCTTCTGAGGGAAGCCAGATCTGAATACCATTCTTTGAAGCCCCTTGCCTTAGAATGCAGATTTGCAGGTCATCCTGTTGGAAGGGGTGTGTTAACACCCCTGCAAGAGTAGGCTTTGTTCCTGACCGTCCGAGAGCAGAGGTTTCCAGCCCTGGGGGTCAGAAACCTGTCTGTTGGTGGCAGACTAGTTGAAACTAGTCAGCCAGCAGACAGGTAAATGATAGGTTTTTCAGGTGGCACCTCTAAGGTGCAGAAGGGTGCATGTATTCGTTAATCCATCACTGGGATCAGTGTGGGTTTATTAATATGAGGAGTTTGATACTAAACATCCCTATTTTCAGTGAAGCCCTCATGTAGCTGAGGAACTTGTATTGACCAGTGTCCAGCACATACACCTAAAATGACTTACCTGTCTAGTTACTATCTCGAAGAATTGACAAAGACATAGCAAAGGGCATATCTGCTTTTGCAGATATGTCCACACATATAATATAATTCACCCTTCCTTAAGGCTGTAATGTCTGCTGTAAGGGTGACTTACATGTATTGCATGCAGTGATCGAGGACATGGCAGGCAGGCTGTGTTTTTAGTTTTAGCTACACCAAGACACACAACCCCCAATGGCAGGTTGCATGTGCTTGGTGAGGGGACACTGAGGGTGGCACAATACATGTTGCAGCCTTTGGGAACCCTCTCTGGTGCCCATGTTAGGGACTTACAGGGAGGATAAAAATATTGCCAATTGGGGAACAATTGCATAGTTTTAGGGAAAGAGATCTGTCACGGTGGACCTGGACAGCAGGAACCCAGTGCACTTTCAGTCAAACTTGCATCAATTGCCAGGCAAAAAGTGGGCGTTACCAGTTAGAAAGGGGCCCTTTTCTACAAGCACACATAGAAAGAGGAAAAAAACAAGGAGAAATAAAGATATTTCTCCTTGTTTCACCTCCTCTAGGGAGGCATAAAGTTATGACGCATTCCCAGGTTTACATACTCTTGTGAGTCTGGGATGCATCCAAATCCATGGGTATTGCGTGAGAACACCCACTGCAATGCCCATGGAATGCCTCCCTGACACAGGGTAAGGCAATGCAGAGATTTACGCTGCTTTGCCGTTCTCCATATCTATGAGGCCATTCATAGCCATGCAAAGTAGCTATGTGTTACCACATAGATGGTTGAGAGGTTTGTGCCGTTGCTGCGTCATTAAAATAAATATGCCTCTGAGTGTATTGCACAAATGAAATATGAACGTGAAAGTGCAGAGCCCAGAGATCGATGGTTGCATATATGCCCATTGCAAATGAAAGCAGCACTACACGTATACAGCAGCATGCTGTGTCATGGTCAGTTTTGCAAGCCCAGCTGGGAGAGGCGAGGCCAGGCTCACAGGACCCCTCTTATCCCCACATCTTTCAGAAAATCCTCATGTGCCATCTGTAGCCTCTTCAGTTTCTATTTTTTCCTTCTGCACGTATTTCATGTAATCAGAGCGGGAAATGAGTGGCATCGGGCAGTTACTACTGAGCTAGATCCTGTATCGGGGAAGAATCTATGAAATAAGGTGAATTTGTTCTGGTGTAATTTGCTGACACCAAGGCTCTTTCAGCAGCAGCTGCACATTGTCTGCTTTACTTTCAGAACAGCAAAATGTAGGGGGTTTCTTATTCTCACTTACAGCTGGGCCCAACACAAAGGCCTCAGTCAAAAGGCCATCAGCCCTTCTTTTGTCCTAATCCCATCCTGGGTCAGTGCTGTCTGGAGCTTAACACCTAGATTTCCATGCAATGGATAGAAACAATGACACCCATCTTGTTATCACCTCATAAGTGCTTAAGCAATACTGTGATTTGGAGGCAGGTTTTTGACTTTGTCACTCACTGTAAGAATGTCAATTGTATGTCTGTATGAGTAATTACACCAATGATATAAATACCACTTACTAATTTATTTTTGTATTAAATTTCTTTTATAGCACTGTTAACCTAATGTAGGGTGTCCCACTGCTTTAATATACATAAACATATTATACAGGGACAATGAATCATTATGTGTATATCAATATACATGAGGTTTCTACATAAGGTAATGACCATTACAAGGGGAAGGAGTCACTTGTCATCCATACAGGTAGGCATTATATGAAGAGTAATTGGTCTGGAAAAACAAAAGGTCTGGATTTAAAATATAATGCAATGGTTGCCTGTGCTGAAAAGACTTAGGCCCATATTTATATTTTTTTAGCGCTGCATTTGCGTAATTTGTATTTTGTACGTTTACGCCATTTTTGCGTAAAAAAAAAGCGCTACTGTGGCGCTAAAAAAGTATATATATGGGCCTTAATTATTACCCACATTAACCCTTTTTAGCAACCTTGGAATAATGAAAGCTTGAGGGAAATAAGCATTGTCAGAGTCAAAAGGCAGCTCCATTACGAGAGCTATTGGTTTTGGCAATTTGTTTTAGCTATGTTGTACACCAGTGTGGCTGCTGTTCAGCGTGGCTAAAATTTAGCTGCGTGGCATTGGGTGGGGTAGTTTTGGGTAGAGTGGAGTAGGGTAGATTGGGGGTAGAGTGGAGTAATGTAGATTGGGGTAAAGGGGAGTGGGATAGAGTGGGGCAGAATGGGGTAGATTCAGGTAGAGTAGGGTAGATTAAAGGGGAGTAGATTGGGGTGGTGTTGGATTGGGGTAGATTGGGTTAGACTGGAGTGGAGTGGGCAATAGTCGTCGCAAGCAACAACGCATATGTGCTTCCTGCAGGCTCGACCTAAAAAGAACTCAAGCAAAATAAATATTTAAAATGTTTGTATTTATTCCAAAGAGTTCCTGTTAGTTTTTCTCGCCACAAACCAGAGTCTCCACCTCTCCCCAGACATAGTTCAAATTTTGATTTTTCTAAATTAACGCAAGGTGTATTTTCACTGCTCTCTAAAGACATTACCACACCTTAGTAAATTCAGCAGATTCTGAAATTACCAGTTTACCGCCCCCCGTGCTGCATGTGAAACACCTTGGAACATAGATCATTTGTTTGTATTGCCACATACTGCATTTCCATGTCCTGTGAAAAAACTCAATATTTGTGGCTGTTTATTCTGTATTTTATCTTTCAATCTGTCATTTTTAGATCGTGTGTTCTGTTAATAATAAGTTTCTCACCTCAACAGTTTTTGTACACATGAAATCCACAGTATGTTGTAGTAGAAATATGTCAATTTCAACTTTTGTAGATACATGCGTAGAAAGTAAACAGTTTGTTATCTCATGTTTACGTGCATTTATTTGTTCAGCGAGGGGTCGTTACTACAAGTATCTCATCTAACAGCTCCTAAACACCGTTGGGTAATCAAGTCTGTGCTGTCAGCTAGATAATTGCTCATTTTGCTTCACGCTACTTATTAGTGCAAATATTATTTTTTTAAACAGCTCCAAAAGCAGTCAAACGTAAAGGTGCTTTTTGCTGCCGTTAACATTACTTTTTATAGAGGTCCAATGAACACCCTTGCACCACAAAAATCAAATAAGCACAGAACACTCACTGAATTACCTCTAGGTGCTTCTGGTATGTGATACTGTTGCGAGCATCAACATCACTTACTTCATCCATGGGATTTCCCAAGTGTGCTCTACAAGTTACACTTGATAAGGCACTCAACCCAATGACTTACCTTGTTGTCATAGTGACTCTCAGCATAGCAGCAAGCTGAGACAAGAAAGGCCTCCCTGCCCCAGGAGAAAATACTAAAACATTTGGGGTAGTTCACACTTAGGGCTCACTAACTTCCTTCCTCATAAGCTATCCTCGACAAATTTGTGTTCTTTTCTTCCAACAGCCTGTGGATTCTAAAGGTACCCAGGAATTGTGGATTCCCCTGTTGGGGACCGAAAAATTAGCCAAGATACAGTAAAAATGTGAGTTTTGGGAAAAATGGGGAAAAGGTACTGCAGAAGAAAGCATCTGTTTTTTTAACCCTGAAAATGGCATGAACGAAGGGTTTGTGGTGCTAAAAACACTATCTTCCCAGCTTTCAGGAACAGAGGAATAGGCAGACTAGAGTCAGAAAAACAAATTTTTCAACATAGCTTTGGCATTTTATTGGGACATACCCCATTTTTACTATTTTTGTGCTTTCAACCTCCCTCCAGTTAGTGACAGAAATGGGTGTAAAACCAAGGCCCATATTTATACTTTTTTTGTGCCCTATTTGCGTAATTTTTTGACGCAAAAGCGGCACAAACTTACAAAATACAATAGTATTTTGTAAGTTTGCGCCGCATTTGCGTCAAAAAGCGGCGCAAATGCGCGCTAAAAAAGTATAAATATGGGCCCAATAGTGGATTCTGGAAAGCTATACATTTTTGAAAAGTATACAAAACTTTTAATTCAACAAGGGGTCATTTGTGTAGATACTTCAAGGTTTTCCTGTAGAAAGTAACAGCTGAATTAAAAAAAAATGAAACTGAGTTGAAAAAACAGCTATTTCTTTCTACGTTTTCATCTGTAGTCTTTTCTAACCATGGTACATTTTCAAAAGTAATATATGGTTATGTCCTCAAGACCCTTCTGGTTGCGGGGATATATAGAGCTTGTAGGTTCAGCAAGGACACAAGGTACCCAGAGCCAATAAATGAGCTGCACCTTGCAATGGGTTTTCATTGTGTACTGTGTATACAGCAATTCATTTGGTAAAATATAAAGAGTATCAAGGAAACCTATGTATTTCCAAAACGGGTAAAAGATATGGAGTTCAGAAGCAGTGGTTATTTGCACATTTCTGAATTTGGGAGTCCCCATACTAGTATGTGAATCACAGGCCCTTTCTCAAAATGACTTCTTTCTACACGCTGTCTTACACTTGGAAGGCACAAATGCAGAAAAAGACAATTGGTAATAACACTTGTACAGCTAGTCTATGTTCCCCCAAATCTCCTGATAAAAGTGGAACATCACTTGTGTAGGTAGGCCAAGTGCTTGTAACATAGAAGGGCCCAACACATATTGTGGTGATAATGATGACTAAGGTGAGTGCACTAATTAGTTCCGGGATCTGGAACCATTTGGGCAAACCAGTCAACCCCAGACATTAGTAAATATAAAAGGGAGTCCAGGGAGGTATTGCTTGTGTGGATTCCCCAAAGTTATGTTACCCAGAATGCCCTTCAAATGTAAAACATTGAATAAAAAAACTATTTTTCCTCCTTGCATTTCTGTGACATACACTACAGGAATAGGCAGGGATTCACAAACTTCTTACCACCCAGCGTTCCCCAACTTCCCCTAATAAAAACACTAACCCATTGGTGTGACTGGCCTTGTGCCCATGACAGGAATGGATCACACAAGGGACAATGGTAAATGGTAGTCCTTGCACAAGGGCTACTGTTGACCCTGGGATGATCCATTCCTGACGCAGGCACAAGACACAGGCATACAAGTGGGGTATCATTTTTATCAGAACAAGTGGGGAAACTCTGGGTGGTAGAAATTTTGTGGATCCCTGCACATTCCTGTAGTTTACGTGACAGAAAATGAAGTAAAAATTATGTTTTTTTCAACGTTTCACCTTTGCCCGGGTATTCTGGGTAAGAAAACTTTGGGGAATCCACGCAAGCCACACCTCTGTGGACTCCCCCAGGTGCTTGTTTTCAGAAATGTCTGGATTTGGTAGGTTTCCCTTTATGGCCACTAAGCCCAGGACCAAAATCGCAGGTGCCCGCTTTGCAAAACCAGGTTGTTTTGTGATAGATAATTTTGATGTCTCCACAATACGTTTTGGGCCCTTCCCTATTGTGGCCACCTGGCGACCTACACAAGTAAGGCAACGTTTTTCTCTGGAGACTTAGGGGAACGCTAGGTAGCAGGAAATTTGTAGCTGCCTACAGGTTCCAGGACTTTCCCTCATGGAAATGCAAGGAATATATGTTTTTAAACAAAGTTTGTGATTTGCAGAGGATTCTGGGTGAAGAAAAACTGGTGACAGCCACGCAAGTCCTGCACCCCTGTACTCCCCTGGTATTAGCATGTTAAAGTTAATCCACCATTCTCACTGGCTGGTTTTAGCACCCCCAGAAAGCCTGGTTTCAAAACATAAATACTTATCAAAGTATCTCAATTTTGAAACCAAGCCTTCTGAAGGTGAACCATAAAGCCTATTCACAGCACCAGCCACTTTATGGTCCATTCACACACCATTCACACACAAAACAAAACACTTTCATACTGCCAGCCATGGGCCCAATCCAACTGACCATTGCACTCACATCAACTTACTGCCGCCACACAAGGCCCCATCACATTCATATGCACAGGACAGAATAAGTTTGACTACATTTTACCACCTGTCAAGTAACTGTCTCCTTCTTCCTGAACATTACCAAACGCAGGCGTAAGGAACCTTTACTAACGGCTCCCATGATAGCCACATGAGGCTCAGGAAGACATGTCTTTCATGCGCCTTTAGTGCACTCACTGTGCTAAATCCAACTCATTCCAGTTTGTGGATGCAAGCTGGGGGTGCCTGAAGATGCCCTGCAAGGCCTATTCCTTGAACTGAGTAAGTATATCTACCTTTGAAACTAAGGCAGACAAGCTGGGGATTTTTACAAAGTTCCCTAAAGAGAACGTCATAAACTATGAAGAAGGGTAGTCTTTGTCACACAGGGTAGTCAGTGAGAAAGTAACATATGTCCCAGCAAGCAGGTCAAACATTGACACATACATGTCACAATAATTCAGTGTGAGCGCGGCACCAATGGGTTTGAATCCATAGGTGTAGATGATGTGTATCTGTACTACCTTTAAAATCTGCCCTCTCTGTGTGCAATGTTCCTGGAAAAGCACACCTACAGTAAGCTTTTCTTGCCCGTTCATTTCTAGGTCCACATCAGAGTCCTGACTAATTCTGTATAATTACCAAGTGAACCTATAATAATGCCTTCTGTCCCTACCGAATTGAAGCTCAAGAAAACATGTCTTCCATGTGCCACCAGCACACATAGGGGCAGATTTATGGAAAGTGGTGCTGCACTCGGTCAATTGTCAATTGCTTCAGCAAGCAAGGAGCTGCTTTAACAGCAGCTCTGTGCTTGCTGAAGTAAATCTTTCCTCTCTGTTCCTTGCTTGCGTGCAGGGGGCAGAGATGACAAATCCGCTCTTTGACAGCGGGAACTGTCAAGCGGCGGACTGTTTGCTGTGGCTTGGCTGCAGCTTCAGCAAACAGCTATGTCACAGAGGTGGGCACCCGGGACATAGCAGGAGCTGGGCCTGGGGACTGGTGGTCCCCAGATCCATCAGGGGCTCCTTGAGGGGGGCAGAGCAACCCCCCCTCCAATGTGCACATAGCCCCTTCCATATTTTTATTGTTTGCCCCGGGGAGGTGGTGATCCCCAGGTCTCAGGGGCCACGTGCCCCCCGCATTATTATAAGTAAACCCCGGGGAGGTGGTGGTCCCCGCGCTGTGGCCTCCCCCCCACAGCGAAACCAATTTGCACCAGGGAGGTGCTAGTCCTTGGGGCGCAGGATGGATACAGCTCCCTCCCCCCCACAAAAACAAAACAAGCATGATTTTGCAGCAAAAAAAATAATTTAGAAAATTGCTTTTTTGCTCTTGGGGATGGGGGGGGGGGAGGGGGGGCGGTCCCTAACCTGGCTCCTTGACCATTTTTTTTAAAAACGTTTTTACTGGGGCTCCACTCAAGCTGCGTCCCAAGATGGCTGCCAAGACTTCCTGGTTTTAAATGTTAGCAGCCAATTAGAGCTGTGCATTTCTCTACATCAGCTCGTCTTTGTTCGTGAATACTTAGGGGCCAGAGATATACAAATTTGAATTTCCCTAAATTTCTCAAAAACTACTGAACGGATTTACACCAAATAAGTGAAAGCTTAATCTCCATACTGACAGCTAGCTTTCTGCCAAATTTGGTGTAATTCCGTGCAGTGGTTCGGGATGTAGATGTGTCTAAAGGTCCTACAGGAATTAACATGGGAAAAAAACTTTTTTGGTACCACAAATATAGGCAAGTCAAAGAAAACCTTTTCTACGGAAACATGGTCCTAACTATAACTACCTAGTGGCGACCACTTGGGAATATATATATATATTTTATATACATGTGTGGTGTCCCTGGGGGCCGGTCGCATCTCCCGGAAACAACACATGTATAAAACAAAGCTATACCCCTCTGAAGAGCTCTAATGAGAGTGAAACACGTGTCAGGGGTTGCTTTACTCATTCCAGGTTGGCTTGGACGGTATTTGACCAGTCCAAAGCTGTAATACTGTGCCTGGAGTGGTAAATGGCTTTTGTCATTTTACAGCTCGGCGAGGATGACACTATGTCAATCCTATGCTTAAAGATTTTGCTGTACAAATGGCAAAAGACTTTGTCACTATCTAGCTCGGCGAGGATAGCACTGTGCTGATCCTATGCTTAAAAACTTTGCTAGATAAGCAGACATTTGAGGTGAGCAAATCTAGAGTGTTGCTGGTGTTGCAGAGTGCTCCTTACTAGAGCACCTCTCCACCTAAATTGGGAACTTCCCAGAGTTCTCCTTTGTTTTTTGCATAATTTATGCGTCACTCTAACCCTGAAAGGGCCTTGGTTTGACTTATACTGGGTGCTCCCTTGTGTCTGGACAAAGCTATACCCCTCTGAAGAGATCTAATGAGAGCGAAACACGTGTAGGGGTTGCTTTACTCATTCCAGGTTGGTTTGGACGGTATTTGACCAGTCCAAAGCTGTAATACTGTGCCTGGAGTGGTAAATGGCTTTTGTCATTTTACAGCTCGGCGAGGATGACACTATGTCAATCCTATGCTTAAAGATTTTGCTGTACAAATGGCAAAAGACTTTGTCACTATCTAGCTCAGCGAGGATAGCACTGTGCTGATCCTATGCTTAAAAACTTTGCTAGATAAGCAGACATTTGAGGTAAGCAAATCTAGAGTGTCACTGGTGTTGCAGAGTGCTCCTTACTAGAGCAGCTCTCCACCTAAATTGGGAACTTCTCAGAGTTCTCTTTTGTTTTTTGCATAATTGATGCGTCACTCTAACCCTGAAAGGGCCTTGGTTTGACTTATACTGGGTGCTCCCTTGTGTCTGGACAAAGCTATACCCCTCTGAAGAGATCTAATGAGAGCGAAACACGTGTAGGGGTTGCTTTACTCATTCCAGGTTGGCTTGGACGGTATTTGACCAGTCCAAAGCTGTAATACTGTGCCTGGAGTGGTAAATGGCTTTTGTCATTTTACAGCTCGGCGAGGATGACACTATGTCAATCCTATGCTTAAAGATTTTGCTGTACAAATGGCAAAAGACTTTGGGGCATATTTATACTCCGTTTGCGCCGAATTTGCGTCGTTTTTTTCGACGCAAATTCGACGCAAAACTAACTCCATATTTATACTTTGGCGTTAGACGCGTCTAGCGCCAAAGTTCATGGAGTTAGCGTCATTTTTTTGCGTGAACACCTTCCTTGTGTTAATGATATGCAAGGTAGGCGTTCCCGTCTTAAAAAATGACTCCGATGCTATTGCGTCGTATTTATACTCCCGGGCAAAAATGACGCCCGGGAGTGGGCGGGACTAAAAAACCCGCATTTGCGCCGGATTTTAGCGCCTGGGTCAGGGCAGGCGTTAAGGGACCTGTGGGCTCAGAATGAGCCCAGAGGTTCCCCCCCAAGCCCCCAGGGACACCCCCTGCCACCCTTGCCCACCCCAGGAGGACACCCAAGGATGGAGGGACCCACCCCAGGGAAGAAAAGGTAAGTTGTGGTAAGTATTTTTATTTTATTTTATTTGTGGCATAGGGGGGCCTGATTTGTGCCCCCTACATGCCACTATGCCCAATGACCATGCCCAGGGGACAGAAGTCCCCTGGGCATGGCCATTGGGCAAGGGGGCATGACTCCTGTCTTTGCTAAGACAGGAGTCATGTTAATGGGGGTTGGGCGCCAAAAAAAAATGGCGCAAATCGGGTTAAGACGTTTTTTTTGCCTCAGCCTGACTTGCCCCATTTTTGGACGCCCAAACGCCATTTTTCCCTACGCCGGCGCTGCTTGGTGTACGTGTTTTTTTTTTCACGCACACCAGGCAGCGCCGGTCGGCTAACGCCATTCAATAAATACGACGCCCGCATGGCGCTTCAGAATGGCGTTAGCCGGCGCAAATTTTTTGGGCGCAAAACTGCGTTAGCGCAGTTTTGCGTCAAAAAGTATAAATATGGCCCTTTGTCACTATCTAGCTCGGCGAGGATAGCACTGTGCTGATCTTATGCTTAAAAACTTTGCTAGATAAGCAGACATTTGAGGTGAGCAAATCTAGAGTGTCGCTGGTGTTGCAAAGTGCTCCTTACTAGAGCAGCTCTCCACCTAAATTGGGAACTTCCCAGAGTTCTCCTTTGTTTTTTGCATATATATGTATATGTACACCTCTCCAGGCAGTCTTCACAATTGTGAAACATTCTGCGGTCTTCTCAAAACCTTAGATTGATTCAAAAAGCCATATAGGTGAAAAATATCGTTCTTTTATTTTCAGGTGCTCGCAAACAAAAAAAAACAATTATCGGCCAACATGTTTCGACATTACGCCTTCAACTGGGCCTCACAGTCACTTTTGATGGAAACCCCTATATTTCACAGTCTTTTCTCGGGTTGAATGGCCCAACAACTAGAACATACAATATCTCAACCCCCCAACCACTGAATTGACCCATTTCATCCTCCATTTTTGCTTACAAATTGATTCCAGTTAATACATACAATGACATGAAAAAAACTCATTTTTCATGAACACAAATATGCACTTAAAAATTCATGTTTTAAAACAGAAAAATAGATTCCTTCTCTTTCTTTTTCTCCCCCCCACCCCCCCTTTTTTGGAAGAAGCCTCTTCACTTTCAAAAAACACAGTGAACCTGTGAGTCTGAGCAATGGGACATGTTGTCATCTAAAAATGCACATCACAGAAAATTCACACTTAGGGATACAATACATGCAAAAAAATAAAAAAGTCGTTAATCACATCTCAATTATAGGCTCCACACTCCATTCAAGATTTTTAGAATGCATTTCGAAATCATCCCCACTCCTTGTAAAATACTCATGAATTGACATGTGCTACTCATAAAAAATTACAGTTGTAAAACATCATATCTACATACAGGAGGGGTTTGTGAAATGAAGTGCATGAGAGAAGTTGACATTTCATTCATCAATGCCATTGAGGGACTTATCATAAATCCTTAGTGCAATCTACTAAATGTCCGTCCAAATATCCATCACCCTTCGCTATATAACTCTGTTTTGCATCATAAAGTGCCATGTGCTTTCCAAAAAAAACAATTTGGTTTTAAGACAATCAATCTAAGAAATTAAAGATGTCATAAACACTCCTGTTTCTCAAAATGACATTTACTATGTACAAAAGGGGTTCATCAAATAAAGTGCATAAGACAAGCTAACATTTTATTCATACATTTTCCAACATTATATATCAATAGGTTTTAAAACAATCAATCTAAGGAATATAAAATGTCATAACACCCCTTTTTCTTGACGTGACGTGCTATGTACAGGAGGGGTTCATTAGATAAAGTGCATAAGAGAAACTCATACTTCATTCATAAATTTCCATACACTGTATATCAATCAAAGCTCCACTTATTACACAATCCTCTGAATGGGTCTTTCATGGGCTTAGGGAATTACTGGTTCTTTCACAGGAGCACTCCGTCAGGTAAATAACAATCAACGTCATTCCATACATCTACTCCCAGATGCCAGGGATTACCAGAGTGCAGACAGGCTATGATTCCTCCTACACAAATAGGCCCCCAAGTACCTACTGTACATACAAACCATAACTACAATCTCCAGAAAAAAGTACCAAAATTCCAGTTAGTGAGTAGGGGGCAATGTCAATGACTCTTTTTTTTTTTTAAACATTGTTTATTAATTTTATTTTGTTTTACATCTCTTAATGATCATTAATACACACGCGTATTCTTCCGAACAAGCCATAGTTACAGTTTCATACTATTCAGGCTTATCGCACACTTATGGCAATATTATTGCTATAACTGGGTAGTCGTGGTGTCATCTACCCTGCACACTTCGTGTTTATCCTCGCATTTTATTCATGCTCATGGAGTAATCATCCCCCCCGTACTGTGACCACCTGATCAGTAGACTATGTAGACTTTAACTACTAAAAAAAAAGAAAAGAAGAGGTAAAGAAAGAAAAATAAACAAAACAAAACAAAACTATGCGCAAGTGGGATAAATGACGGCATTGAGATCCCATCTCACCAGTGCATGTAGTCTGCTGTACTATTAGGATCCACTTGGACTTACTCCTGTCTCGCCCCATAAGTGTAGAACCTCCTGCCCATGTAAGGATCTTTCTCCTCTATGCAACAGGGCTTTGTCCTTCCGCAGGGTTACCGCGCTTGGCATACCCCCATCCAGCTCTGTCCTACCCAACTGGTTAGTGCTCCATTGCTCCCACCTCCTCTCTCCCTAGTGTCTGACCCCCTGTATCCTCCTCTCTCCCTTCACCTCTCAACTCGGTCTCTTCCCTTGGCATGCTGTCGTGATCATCCTCTTGAGATCTTCCACCCCCTCGGTCCTCCTAGGCCTCCAATATCTCTTTCCATTGTGGGGCTATATGTTTAGTCCGAACCCCCCTTACCTCCTCTCTCTGAAGTGTCTGTAGCTCAGCTTGGGCCCATAGCGATACGTCTGCTCTCCAATCCTCAATTTTAGGCCCCACCAGGGATTTCCAGGTCAATGCTATCCGGCGTCTATACAAAATCATTGCAAGATCTATAAACCGAATGTATGTCGGAACGACGCCTGCCGGAACAACGAGTGCCTGAACAGCGAGGTCGGAACAACGACCTCGTTGTTACCACTAATGCCTTTACCACGAATGCCTTAACAACGATTTTTTGTTGTAAAGGCAGTCCTGGTAAAGGCATTAGTGACAGGCATCCATTGTTCCTGAATGCGTCCCCCCGACCCCCCACGCCGGCCCTAAACCTTAAACCCTGACCCCCCCCCCCCCCCCCCCGAAACCAGAAAATACACCGACCCCCCCACCCCCGGTCCTAAACCTTAAACCCCGCCCCCCACCCCGGCCCCCAAACCAGAAAATACCCCAACCCCCACCCTAAACCTAAAACCCTGACCCCCCCACCCCCGCCACCCAAACCAGAAAATACCACGACCCTCCACCCCTGGCCCTAATCCTTAAACCACGACCCCCAACCCCCGCCCCCAATCCAGAAAATACACAGACCCCCCCACCCCCGGCCCAAAACCTTAAACCCCGACCCCCCACCTCCGCCCCCAAACCAGAAAATACCCCAACCCCACACCCCCGCCCTAAACCTAAAACCCCGACCCCCCCACACCCCAAACCAGAAAATACCCCGACCTCCCACCCCCGGCCCTAAACCTTAAACACCAGCCCCCCACCCCCGCCCCCAAACCAGAAAATACACCCACCCCCCACCCCCCGGCCCTAAACCTAAAACCCTGAACCCCCCACCCCCCAAACCAGAAAATCCCCTTACCCCCTACCCCCGGCCCTAAACCTTTAACCCCGATCCCCCACCCCACCCCACTTACCAGGAAATACCCAGACCCCCCAACCCCGGCCCTAAACCTTAAACCCCGACCCCCCACCCCGCCCCACTTACCTGAGTTGAGTCGTCTGCGTCGTCCTCCTCAGCCGACTCCCTTGTTTGTGCCTTAACCACGCATGCGCGTTCAGCACATGCGTGGTTAAGGCACAAAACAACAAAGTCATGGTTAAGGAAAGCGTTGTTCCGCTTTCGTTAACCGGGACTTCGTTGCTTAGGAGTCGGCGTTGAGGGCGTTTCCCCTATAAACCTACTGCCTACTTTCTTGAATGCTGGCCTTCCATGTAACCCCAATAGGCACGAGTGGGGGCTCATGTGGAGTCTGGTGCCAAGGGTCTCCCCCAGGTCCTTCAGTACTTGGGTCCATCCCCACTGAATGCTGGTGCAATCCCAGACCATGTGGTAAAAGTCCGGGTCCGCCAGCTGATATCTGGGGCAGTCCCCCATATATTACTTTGAGCCTGTGTGGGGTGAGGTATGTTCTGTGGATGTAATTATATTGGATATATTGAAACCGGGTGTTTCGAGATACTTTCCGAGGATACGCTAGCACCCTCTGCCACTCTGTATTCATTAGTTCCCTACCCCCATCTCCTCCCATTTCGCCCGTAGGGCCTGTAAGGGTTTTAGGGTGGCTTCAATAGAAGCCCTGTAGAGTTTGGTGACCAAATGGCTATCCGCTCCCTCCATCAGAAGCAAATGTAATATGGCTTCTCTGGTGCCGCGTTCACTGTTGACATTAGTCGTCTCACCGCGAGGACCATCATCTGATATATCTAAAATTGGCCCGCGGGGATCTCCTCCTCTTCCACAAGTCTCTCGATGGGTCGCAGTACCCCGTCTTTAAAGAGATCTCCTATCGTCAACACTCCGGACCGGGTCCATGCCCTGACCTGGCCGCCACTTAGGGTATCGCCCTATATATTCAACAGTATCCCAGTTAGCGGTAGCCCAGAAGAATAGGCCACTCTCGCCCCCGTCTGCCTCAGGCATCTCTTCCAACAGGAGAGTGCCACTGTCAGCAGGACCGATTTCCCAGATCTGAAGTTTCCAGCACCCAGGAAGTCGGCCACCAAAGACTCTGCCGCTATCTCACCACTGGCCACTCTCAGTCCCGTCCGATGTCCCCCCGAGACCCATCTAGCCACCCATTGCAGCTGACATGCCTGGTAATACAGCTCAAAATCTGGGACCGCCAGTCCCCCCTCCAAAGCAGGCCGATGAAGAATGGAAAGCGAAGTCCGTGGGCGCCCCCCGTCCCACACAAGTGCCCTAAGGAGCACATCCAGTTCTTTGAACCAGCTCCCAGGAACAGTCAATGGTAGGTTTGTGAAGTAATACAGGAGATGTGACACCATTATCGTTTTAGTCAGGGCCACCCGGGCCATCGTTGGGAGTCTAAGAGAACGCCAGAACTGCACAGCAGACCGCAAGGAGCGGGGGGCTGCCCCCAGATTCCCATCCCATAGATCACTTAGGTCGTGGAAAATCTGGATGCCCAAATACTTAAAAGAGCGTGGCGACCAAGGGAGATCCGCAGAACACGCAGATGAGCGTCCAGCGCCCTCAGACAGCGGGAACACATGTGTCTTCCCCCTGTTAACCCTGAGACCCGAGTTCACACAGAATCCCTCCAGCTGTGCCAGTGCCCATGGGATCCCAGACTGGCCGTCTCTCAGGTGGCAATGTCAATGATTCATGTGCAGGAAAATCCTGCAGCCTATATAAAGAGGTTCATCACCACACCACCCCATGAATCAATAGATGAACATATAATTCAGCATCTATCTTGTGACCCCACAGGATCTCTCTACCCAATGTCAATATTAATCGTGACTCATCTCTCCTTAATTCCTTCTCTCTGTCTCCTCCCCCAGGGTGGGCTCTGACATGTTTTATACCAAAGTAATGAAAGCTCGCTGAGGAACGTTGATGACATTGTTCAAAATGAGTGGCCATTGGGTAATTTTTATCACCGTGTCTTATGCCATGTATGTATTGCAGGATTCGTATTCTCAATTTGTTAATCGCGCTGCCCAAATATTGTTTATTGTAGACACACCCCAAAACATACACCACATAATCAGTGTTGCACGTAATCCTGTCCTTGATTGCGACCTCACATCCCTCAAATGTGTGATATGTTTCCTGATTTAATCCCTATCTGCAAGCTTTACAATAATTACATTT
Source organism: Pleurodeles waltl (assembly GCF_031143425.1). Lineage (NCBI taxonomy): Eukaryota > Metazoa > Chordata > Amphibia > Caudata > Salamandridae > Pleurodeles > Pleurodeles waltl. The sequence goes on along the minus strand of NC_090448.1, from coordinate 413,897,847 downwards.
GATAAAGTCCTTGGTAATCTGCTGTAACCAGCTACTGCCCACAGGATCGAGATAGATACTCGTCAAAATTTTACCAAAGGATTTAGTTCTCTTAGAGGTTATGTTTGGGCCCGCATGTGTTATGTTCTTCAAATGTTCATTTTTACTCAACACACCCCAACTTCTCAGCAATATCCTCTTAAAGTTGGACTATGCCTTACTGTGCTGTAAAAATAGCCTCTTTACATTTGCCATCACCCTTTCTCAATGTCTCATCCAGTTGGTAAAAAATCTAATCTCCTTGTTTCTCAAAAACTCTATATCTCACATTTTACAAGACACTTAGGGGCATATTTATACTCCGCCTGCGCCGAATGTGCGGCAAAAACTTTGACGCACATTCAGCGCAATCGTTGCCCCGTATTTAAACTTTGACGCCCGCGGACGACAAAATTCCGCCGTGTGCGTCATTTTTGGGATGCGGCAACCCGCCTTGTGTTAATGATATGCAAGGTAGGCGTTCCCGTCCAAAAAATGACTTAAACGGCCATGTGTCGTATTTATGCTTTCGGGCAAAAATTATGCACGCCCGGGAGGCGTAGCTGGAAAATAACTCACAGCCCGATTTGCGTAAAAAATTAACGCCTGGGTCAGGGCAGGCGTTAAAATGGGGCAAACACACCTGTATTTAATCAGAACACACAGAAGCAACAGCAGAGCAGCAGAGCAGCAACAGGGATCCATGGAGGTGATTCTGATCCAGCATGCACGCAGACACAGAGCCCAACAGCAACAACAGCAGCTACAACAACACCAGCAAGGACCCCAAAGGCAGCGCAGAAGGCAGGAGAGGATATTCCACCCCAGAACAACCCTTCAGGGCCTCAGGGAACACGACATCATCCAGAGGTACAGGTTGAACTGGCAGGCCATTCAGCAGCTGCTGCGCAACATTGAACCGCAGTTGGCCCCCTCTTTGCTGACACCCCGCACCATCCCAACAGAAACCAAGCTGCTTGCCGTACTTCATATGCTGGCAAGTGGCTCTTTTCAAACAACTGGTGCCCTGGTTGCCGGAATATCACAACCATCATTCTCTGCCTTTTTGCCCAAAGTACTGGATGCCATCATTGGACTTACACCCCGCCACATCTGCTTCCCGAACACACTGCAGAAGCAGCAGGAAACAAAACAGGGGTTCTACCTCATCAGTGGCTTCCCACATGTCCTTGGTGCAATCGACTGCACACATGTATGCCTTGTGCCACCTGCTGCAACTGAACACCTCTACTGCAACAGGAAGCACATACATTCCATCAATGTGCAGGCCATTGTCAATCACCAGGGATTGATCACCAACATCGTTGCTAAATATCCTGGGAGTGTACATGACTCCTTCATCTTCCGTCACTGCACCATCAATGAACACTTCCAGAATGGACGGTATGACAATGGACTACTTGTTGGTAAGTACAAAAACCTACTTATACACACACTGCACTTCAACCCTCTAGGACACACAACACATACACCACAACAGCAACATGTGAACAGGAACACACTGAGGTCGTGACATCGCTAGCCATGTTTCTTAGGTCTGCAGTGAACCTGTCACACATCTGAAATGACTGTACAGCCTAATGTTAGGATGTCAAAGATCACAACGTGTAGAGTGGGTTGCCTAAATGTCACCTTGCAAAATGTAAGGGTCCCAATGACGTTTACATTAATTCATTGCATAAGTCTAAAGGTATGAGATGTCCAGGGTACATTGATTTGAACATGTTACCAACACTGTCAATTTTAACCTGTGTATGGAACTATCATCTCACCCCCAGTGAAGACACAGGAACACCTGTATCACAAGTCACAATGCTAGGGAGGGCACACTGTACTGCAAATCCCAAAACATACTGCTGACAACCGGTCAGCAGCCAAACACTCGTTCAGCCAAGGAAACAACACAATGCAGATGGTACAACCTACAAGCTTAGGATGCTACATCATAACACAAAAGAGTCACAGACAACACAAGACAACTACTGCCATGCAAGGTGATTTCAATGGGGCCAGCTACATCAACATGATCCCATTCATTTTCTCTTGCAGCTGATCAGGGGTATGGCATCCAGCCATGGATTATGACACCTATTGGCAACCCGAGCACTGCTGCAGAGCGTGCCTACAACGGCGCACATAGGAGGACACGCACCATACTCGAGAGGACCTTCGGCATCCTCAAGTCAAGGTACCGATGCCTCGACATCACTGGTGGTAGCCTCCTATATTCCCCGGAGATGGTCTGTAAGATCATCCTAACGTGCAATATTGCACAACATTTGCATCAAAAGGAACATTTCCCTCCTGGAACCAGAGCCACACATGCCTGAAGAGGAGGAAGAGGAGGATGGTGGCCTGCAACATGAGGGGGAACTACAGAACACGGCCGCTGGTATACGCAGGCGGCAACATATCGTCAACAATTTCTTTTAAATATAATCACCTTCACCATTTTAGTTAACTAATTTAAATAATTTGAACAAGCGTCTGCCATCTATCTGGTGCATGCTATGTCACATGTGGTGTCTACGTTACCCTAAATCTTGGAAGTCCACATTACGGATGTTGCTACATGTATGACTAACACATGCCCTCTCTCATTTCCAGAATGACTTGCATCTAAGGATTGGACACATGGATATCACATTCATACAAGCGTATGTGCAATAATGCTTCATGTGATACACACACACTTGGTCAACAAATACATTAGTTGCCAAAGCACACACTTTGAGCCAAAGGCATTTAGGTATTGTACATATGTGCGTCACATTGCTATCCTCTCCTTATGCCAAACATGCACAATTTGTGCTGCACATATATGTAGGCTACACTTATGACCAACTATTGCGTCAGCCAACCGTAAAAATACTGTGAAGGGAGTAGCAGATCATGGTCCGCTGCAGTATGATGTCACACATGTGAACATACACCATCAACACCATAGTGTGTTCAATCAGCCTATCTCTGATGTGTCCCAAATGTAAAATAACAAAAAAAAAAGAAAAATTGCCCAAAACCAGTTAATGCACTGAAATTGTGACATTCCTAGCGTTATGCGTCATTTTTTGTCTACCAAAACTGTATTTGCGTCATTTTTTTTGACGCACAGGAGTGAAAATTAGCCCTCATCCAGATATTTGTACAGGCCATGTACTATTATGTGGAATACAGTTTTAGGAGACAAAAAATTACGCATAACGCAAAAAAGGGCAGACATTTCATACAGGAAGTGATGTAATAGGATATCCTGTTTACAGATCATGTACAGTGGGTGTACTTTCACTTTCACTTTGCAGTCTATGATCCTTCTAGACTGTGTGGCTGTGTAGAGAGTGGTGTCCTGAGATGTGGTGCTTTTTTGTCCTGTGTGCTATCTGTATTGTCCATTTGTGAAATAAATATTGTTGGTGTATACTGTACTACTGTGTTTTGTGTACATTTGTCCATTTATCTTGTGTTTTTGTTGTTTGTGGGAGTCTGTTGTGGGTAGTGTTAGTTTGGGGATAGTTGGGCTCTTTTAGTGGTTAAGTTTACTTTTCATCTGTATTTGTACCCCTACTTTCCCCCTTTTCCCCTTTCTATTTCTTTTACCCCTATTTCCTTTCACTTTTCCACTATGTCTGGTAGGCCACGTCTTGGCAGATTGGGTGAAGAGGAGTTGGGGGGGGGGTTCATATGGCTTGTGTGCCATTTCTTGCCACTCATGATCGAGGCAGGGGGCAGGGTAATACAGGGGTATCCAACAGAGGCACGCAGAATCCGGTGGGGATAGGTGCTGCATCACCTGCAGCGTGTGTATGCCAGCCAGAGGAGTGACCACCAGCTGAAGCACTGGTGGGCTGACCTCATCACCAGGGAGCAGGATCTCTTGGACCACCTGGGAATCGTGAGTGGTGGCACTGTTGGTGAGTACTAATCTTGTAAATGTGCACGATTAAATGCTCAGTAGTGACATAAGAGGATTTGTACTATGTCTGCCAGCTAACTTGCTGACTGTGTGTAATGCTGGGGAAACATACAGTGATAATTGATGCACTATGGTAAGGATCACAATTGCTAGCTGTCAGGTAGCACGTGCTCAGCAAACTTACAGGATACTCTTCCATGAAGTAAATTGGTGCGGCCTTTTGTGTCAGACAACCAAACAAAATAGGGGCCAATCATGTCTATATAGGGTACTCTTGATAGAGAAGTAAATATGTACCAACATATTGGCTAACTTTGTTGACGCAATAGCTAGACCGACTTTAGAATCACTACATGATGCTGAAAATGAGTGCCGCCTTCAGGTCAATTGATAATAGCAAAGTGGCTCAGACATATGTCTCATGTGAGTCTGGGGAGTGTGGAAGGAAAGCGTTCACGGAAGTACTATGAATGTTTGGGATTATTGTGTTCCTTGATCTTTTTAGATACATGTCAGATCTGGATTTGAAAACATTGTGAAAAGGTGTAAGGTGCCCTCAGCCCTCTTAGAATGTTTGTTGGAGTTAGTTGTGCCACATTCCAAATATGGATGGCTGTCCAAAGGTATGCACATGGCTTCACATCTCCATGGTTGGTGCAAATCACCATAGCTGGGCCACATCAATTGAATCAAATGTAACAACAGGAGGGTTTACAAAAGTCCCTGCCCCTCCCTCTGTACATTGTACCTATGTGTCATGGCCACAAAGCATGTTTGACTGGTAATGCAGTCCTCAAGTAACCAGGCTTTGGATGTCTCTCTTGGATGCACATGATGAGACGATTACACTCCATATTTTTTTCTGGTCACCAATTACGGGGCATGTTTGCAACCACATGATCGTTAGGGCCAATGTATGTGTGCAGATATGTGTGTAACTGTCACAGGAGACAAATGCTATGTACAAGTTGGCCGTGATATATCAGATACAGTACCATCATGTCTGAATCGCTGCCATTTCCTTATTCAGCCTACACATTGTATATGTTTATGAAATTGTTGCGCTGTGCACAGATTTTGAGCACATTTCTTCCTTCCATACCTTACAGGTGGACCGGCACCCTACACTGTGGGAGAGGTGGCGACATTTGAGGACCCCGACCACTCCAGTAAGTGTTGATATGCCTGTTATGTGTTGTGTTTGCTGTTTATGGACTCGTGTGTTGAACGCATAGCAAGGTGTGATGCGTTGGCCAATCATTTGTCTTGTTCCATGAGTGGGATTTTAGTTTCTCACATGTTTTGAGTTGGCCAATGCGTATCGAATGGTATTATGTAGGGATTGTAGGCCATTCCTGTAGGCCCCATTGTGAGTACTGGGGTTAGTCATGTGGATGACACTTGTATCAACAAGAGTCGCACTGGAAGTCAGCTCCGATTTAGTCAGCCTGTCAGACCGGCATTCTCCAAGGTTGTTACAGCAAATTGCTTTCCAATAGACTTCTGCTTCCCTATTTACCAACGTAAATATTAAACTGTAGGTAGAACCTCCTAGCAGCATGTACTTCCACATGTAGTGCTACAAGTATGTGGAACTTGAGTGCAATGGCTTAGGTGTGCATGCAATTCATGATCATGGGTGTTCTTGCAACTCTGTGTCTGATGTAAGTCAGGCCTTACTGGAAGTATATGTAGTGTACCAAGTTCTGCATTTCCTGACATGTGTGGCCCTATGATTGGTCTAGGGTTTGCTGACTCCTAATTGTTGATAGACCTTACCTGTGGTGTGTGTGTAGAGCCAAACACGTGTGGAGTTTTCTATACACTCCTCGGTATACATGTAGTTGGAAATTCATAGTTGTTTATCCACCCCCCCCCACCCTCAAACACGGGCATGGGTTTGTGAATGGGGTACCTAGTACTGATGCTACCAGTATGTTACACATACATGTGAATAAGTGACTGTTTGGTTGGAACCTAGTATACACACTCAGGTTTGGCACTTGGTACTATACTGGCAAGTCCAGTTACAACTTGCAGACCATGTGGCTTTAGTTTTGCTTTCTGTACACTGACATTTGTAGCCCAGGTCTTGGCAGAGGATATGCAGCATGATTCTTAGCTGATAACTGGCAGAACTCAGATTGCAAGTCAAAGCCATTTGTTACCCATCTTGTAGGTTATGGATGTGCTATGTGTGATGTGACCTTTGTAGGCTGGCCTGCCATGTACTTCCTCAGGGACATTCAATGATCTGTATTGTGATATGAGCTTTTACAAGTACTGTAGATGTATTGTCTGATTAACTTCTTGTGCCATTTCACACAATGCAGTTACTAATGTAGAATATTTGCATTTGTCTTCAGAGCTGCAAACATGACTCCAGACCAGGTCCGTGAATTCCAGCGCCGAGCCATGAGATACCAGCACATCCTGCTGGTGGAGTTGGGGTTCAGGAGGATGGCCCGGCGATATCGCCATGAACAGGCCTCCGGGGCATGGAGAGCCTTCCCACAGGGTGGCCCTACTTTGCCCACCACAGCCACCACCAGCACAACCACCAATTCAAGCCAGGTGGCCCCCACCCACAGCTGGGACTGTTGTGCCTACATCTGCTGGACTTCCAGGCCCCAGCATTGCTACAGGTGCAGGATAGCCCACTGGGCCTGACACCACACACACACAGACCTCCTCCACCGGTACCCAGACTGCCACAGCTCCATCTGTTGAGCCTGAAGCCTTCCACAACATGGAACGGAAGATGGACCGTGTGCTGCGCAAGTTGAGCCACCTGAGCCGGAATGTGCGCCACATTAACCAGCGTGTTAAGTCTATCAAGAGGACCCTCCGCAGGGCCAACCTCTAGACTGTATTTTAAATGGACATGATTCCCTCCCCTCCCTCCTCTTTCCTTGTTCTTATAGTTTTTGGGCTTAGGGGGCTTAGTGTTAGGTTGGCATAGGTTGTTAGTTTAGTTAGTATTAGTGGGTGGGGGGGGTCCTGATTCTTTCTATTTTTACTTATTAAGTGTGTGGGTGGGTGGGTGGGGGCTATGTTGGGGTTCTTGTGTGTTTAAAAAAAAAAATATATATATATATATATATATATTTGTTTAGGATAGTATAGTATGTGTTTAGGTTAGTATGTGTTGTCCTCCATGTGTCCCGTCTCATAAGGGGGCCTGGGGGGTAGATGTTTAGAACGTTTCGTTACATGTGATAAGTAAGTGTAGCTTAGGGTTAGTTAGGGACAGTTGTGGGTAATGAGTAGTCAGGGTAGATTAGGGTAGGTAAGATTTTTCCCTCAGTTTCCTCTTCTGTGATTAGCATTTAATAAATATTTGGTTAACCCTTAATAGTATGTGTTGAATGGTACTTGATCCTGGGTTTGGATTCAGTGTACTTAAATTTTGTACTATTACATTTGTGTCCTATGCTACAAACAAATCCCAACTGAGCTGTACGATTGGCAGCTAGCCCAGAGCTACCTTGTAAAGTGTCCACCCTTCGTTGCAACCACCAATCACAGTTAATATGGATGACAATGTGTTTCTGTTGATAAGTGTGTTTTCAAAGTCACAAACAGTGCTTGCAGACTTGGTATTGGGGAAACAGTTTTAGGTCTGACTGCAGTGTGATGATCAAGGACACCCTTATAAGATGAGTTCTCATTGGCAATTCTTGTATTCTTGTCTTCATGACACTCATACGTCATTTGTGACACAGTTCAGCATGATTATCTATTTGTATGTAAACTCAGACACCTTCATTTATGCAGTTTTTGTAGTGTTTGCTTAAATTAGTGTGCACTGTTATATGTGTTATTATTGCATGTTGACAACATTTTGCAGCCACTATTTGATGACTTACATATCTCTTGAGGAAGCATTCTTCTGTCCAACCACAGCATCATGGTGTATAGTTTCTCACTTCATCAGATATGTCCCTCAGGATAGGCAGAGTATGATGCAATCATGGGCCCTGTGCAGATTTCTCTGACTACATAATATCAGGACAGTTGTCTTGACAAGCTACGTAATTTGACAGTAGGCACATTTCAGTTATATACTGCACAGTTGATATGTCACATTACCCAGAGACAGATTTGTGTGTAAGTGCTATTTATTGATAAGTGCTGTAGTGCTATCTGTACATTGTCCATGATTGTGAGTCCATTCTAGTGATATCTTACATTGTGATCCAACACAAGGGTTTACCAAAATGCTTTTGACATGCTGGGGTTGATGTTTCAGACAGTGCAGAGGGACAGAATTTGCCAATGAGTAGGAGAGAGACAATCACTGGGCTGGGTGACAAGATATACAGTGGTTTGCAGAACAGTGCTTGAGTACAGTTGTTGCAAGACTGGCAAGTTACAAAGCGCAGGACCATGGTAATAGTTGGCCATGTGTCAGGGACTAGTGCTTCCGGGTCATTTTCCTTGTGAATGTGATCTGTTCCATGTCTTCTTCTTCTGATGTGTGTGTTGCCTCCTCTGTCCTTGTTGTTGTTGGTTGTGAAGGGGCAACACACACCTCAGTGTTAGAAGACGTGGAGTCAGACATCCCGGTCGCTTCTCCCTGTGAAGGACTTAAGGGCAGTACTGCAGCAAGGAGTATCTGCTGGTTCTTCAGAATAGCAGCCACATCACGGTGGTAGGCAGCCAGATCGGCCCTGAGGGGTTCAATGTTGCATTTGTGCACGCGTTGACAGGATTGCTGTTGTAGGTGTTGGGTCAACTGTATTACAGCTGTGCTGATTTCCTTCTGTGTTTTCTGCAGTTCCTGCAAGATAGATGTTAGGGCTTGCGTAACTGCTGCCTGATCTGCAGATGACATAATGCACAAACGCACCCCCTCTAGGCTGGCTGCCATATTTTGCATCCCCACCCGCACCTCCTTGGCCAGCTCCCGCTGTTTTCCCAACTACAGTTCTCTCAAAGCTGGTGCCAGTGTCATCTGAGTCCTCAGCTGTATTGGAGCTGGCAGGTCTTACAATTGGGGTGGTGGGTAGATCCTCTGCGGTGGCTGCTTGTTCTGTGCTCCTCCTTGTGACTGAAGGTGGGGTCTGGAGGGTTTCAAGGACCTTTTGGATAGTCTCCTGGGGAATGTTTATCGGCTCGTCATCCATGTCATCAGGGTAATCTGGGACAGGCATATCCGCAGGAGATCCTCCTTCCTCTGCAATGAAACAGGGTACAATTAGTGTGTCTGTGTTGTGGCAATTTTGATGTGACATGCCTGCCTTTTGATGATTTCACTTTGTGATCTTGTTTCGTGTTAATTGCTCCAGTCCTTCAGATGGGCATTCTTCCAGGCCTATGGCCCACCTGCATGTCACATGTATGTTATTGAGATATTAGACTTGTCAGCATCATCGCCTCTAGCTGTTGGTTTAGGCCAAATAGTGAATTGCCACCTTCTTGTCCTACTCAAGCCTCCGTCTACATCCATTCTCATGGTGAGACCTTTCCCTGGCTCTGGGTGTTCTGATGGCCCTGGCAGCACACTTAACAATCTGGACCCGCCCCAATCTCTGATCTTTCACATCCACTTCAATGTATTTGACATGTGGCATATCCTATGCATAGCAATGTTATGATACGATATGGATGTTGGCATTGGTAATGTCTACTGCTGATGCTGGGGAATGTGTGTTACATTGGATTGCCCTGATAATCGTATCAGTGTCCTATTTCCTCCTCTGACTGTGCAGGTGTATTTCAGTGACCAGTTACATGTGTCCCACCCTCAATGCTGTTGTCTGAGCAGTATGACATTTGGGGTGTTGCATTGTTACCCAGACACAGGATGGACCCTGACATATGCAGCATGGGTGTGTCCTTAGTGCTGTGTAGCTCCTATTGTTGTTTACATTGGCTGATGTTTGCGACAACTATGGGCATTGACATTTGACATTACTGGGGCCTTTGTCTTGTTTCTGGGGATTGTTGAAGTTGTCATCCTTACCCCCTAATTTAGGTGTGTATGATCCATGGGGAGGTTACTGCCATTGGCTACTTGAGCTGCACACAGAGCGGAGGTGGTAGTGGCAACTGTTGTCACTGTTACATTCCAGTTGTCGGTATGGCGAGAGGTTGTTAAGAGGGCCCTAGTTAATGTAGGGGGTATGGTGGCTGACGTGTGCTGGGATGTCAGTTTGACGTTGTGGCCTTCCCTCCTGGCGTGGCTTTCCCTTTGCTCCATCGTTGGCATGACAGCATGCCCCCATGGGACTGTTGTTGGTGTTGTGTAATGGTGTGCCCCAGGTCTTCTCTGAACGGGCCATGCCCCCATGCCGTCCCCCTTTACCCACGCCACTCCATGTATAAGATGACTTCCATGCATTTTTTGTTCGGTATCCCCCCCTGCTCACAGTTGACATTATTGCATTATAATTCCCCACGCGACTTACCCTGCATGTGCGTTGTCTCCTGGTAGTCAGCGCTGTCCTGTCCTTGAATCCCTGTGACGATCTCCTCAGGGATGACGGCTGCGACCATCTCCTCCATGTGGTCCAGGGTCTCCTGGTGTGCTGGACTCCCACCTCCAGTCTGCAGTCCTGCCTTCCTGTTCCTGGCCATCTTTTCCTTGGTCCTGCGCTTGCAGTCATTCCAGCGTTTCTTGCACTCGATGACTGTTCTGCATACTTCAGCCACACTGTTAATCTTGTCGACAATTTGTTGCCATATAGCCTCTCTCCTACTGTTTGGCAACTTTGAGGTGACAAACAGTTGGTGCTGATGTTCGGTCACCTCTTTATCCAGAATTTCCTGCTCCTCTGCACCGAAGCGACACTTTATTTTCTTCTTAGAAGTGTCCTTGTTCTTGTGTGGGTCCTCCTGGCTGGTTCCTGGTCTGATGTCATCTTCCTGGGGTCTGTAGTGGCATCTGGGATCCATTTTGGCTCTCCTCTGGTGAAATGGCAGAATTTGTGGGGTTTTTTACGCTATTGCGTCAAAAAATGGCACATATCCGGTTTGCAGGGTCGTAAATCGACCCACAGTCATTTCCGCCGCGTTAACGTCGTTTTACTTTACGACTTGACGCTGCGGTGTGCGTCAAAAATAATAACTCCCACCTGTGTTTTGCGTCAAAAAGTATCAATATGGGCCTTAGTGGTCAAATCCTTGCCAAAAATCTTTCCATCATTCTACAGATCTTGTTACCAAACTCCTCATCTGTTGGCAAATTCTTCCTGCCCTCAGAATCTGGCTATAGGGAATACTCCATTTTAATACCCCTGGGTGTCTACTATTGGTACAGAGTTAGTGGCAGTTGACTTTCTATGGAGATTGGTTGTCAATTTCCCATTCAATACACTCAGTTCATCACCCAAAAAGTTACAGTGGAACCTACTGTACTCTCTTGTGAGGTGACTGTTAAAATCATTGGAATTCAATTTGTCAATGAAGCTAAGCAATTCTGTTTCATTTCACTCCCATAATATGAACAAGTCATCTATGACAGTGGTTCCCAACCTTTTGACTCCTGAGGACCCCCAATGAATCATTACTGGAAGCCGGGGACCCCCAGCAATTGGTACGATTTAATTTTCAAACATTAAAACAGTAATTCGCAAAAAATATAACAAGTACACACCAAACAAATACTCAAATTACTAAAGATAAAATTCTTTTATATTGAAAAAATATGCAAAAATCTAAACATTTTATTGGGAAGGTTGGTGCCTCATCTCGGCAACTACCTTTTCAATGTTTGGTTTTATTTAGGAAAGGTGAATTCTCAGTTCAGATTCTACATTTCCGGAGCGATTTCTGTTTTTATTTTTTAGGTATGCAAGAACTGAGAAAGCTTTTTCACATAAATACGTGAAGGGGAAAGGAAGTAAACCATAAGGGCCTCTCATCTCTCCCTAGCCTCTCTGTCACATGTACTTAATTTGTTTTATAGCACCTCTCATCCCACAGCAGGGTGTCAGGGCACTTTACAGGGGACTGCAAGGTGTAGGATTCACATGTCATCCACACTGGTAGGCATTTTCTAAGAGTGCTTAGTCCAGAGAAGCACAAACTTAGGATTCAGAACACAGCACAGTGATTAGTGATGAAGTTAGCACAGTGCTTAATTTGTAAATAAAAACGTGCCGGTACCCAAAGCCCTCCTCTTAAACACGCGGCTGCTGCAATTAAATGTGGGTACACGGAATGCAGAGGCAGCAAAATCCTGAAGCCATCTCGGTACTCTTCAATCCATATAAAGCCACTCCCTGCCACTTCAGTGCACTCTAGCAGGTTTTCTACTTTCTCCCTTTGTGACGCTTTTTCATTTTTCCCTTCCTCCGTCTTTCCATTATGTGTCTTTTGCTCGCAGTAAATGCTTGAGGCAGAAGAATAAGCCCCGGCCCTCAAAAATAAGTACTGGTGCTCAGCACCAGAAATAACAAGCACAAATTAAGCACTGCGTTAGCAAAAGAATGTATTTCAACACAAGCAAATGTTTTTTTAACAGCATAAGGAAAATGAAAGACTAGGAAAAAAACAACTTTCTAATTTGTGCTATGCGGTTTGCATGCAGCTCTTAAATGGCAGTTCACAGCTCACTGTGCTAGATTACGATTATGAACTGCATAGTAACAAATTAATCTCTGTGACAAAAGCAGTAACCCACTGTGCCATGCATGTTTCTTTGCATGAAACACATTCTTTGCAGCAGACACATTAACCATCTGCGCTACCTTTGAGTCAAAACTGCCACTGCACAAAACTCCCATCTCCCCCAGATACATTAATCACTTGAATTAGCTTGATGCTTTTACTTTTGCAGTACACAGAGCTGCGTTTAAAACTGCTCAACAAAGGAAGTAATAAATATGAAAACACACGCACATGTTTGTCAGAGGCCCCAGCTGGAGAAATGCCTTCCTCCCAGTCCAGGCCTGCGGACCCCCTGCGAATGTGTCACGGACCCCTGGGGGTCCGCGGACCACAGGTTGGGAACCACTGATCTATGAAACAGGTCCATAGTGCCACCTTTCCCATATAATGTTCATTGTCCTCAGCCTAGGCCACCTCCTTCTCCCACCACCTCATGAATACATTTGCATAGGTGGGGGCAAAGGAGGTGCCCTTAAATCTACCCTACTGTAACAAATAATACTTGTTACTGAAAATGGACATGTTATTCATGAGACAGTATCTGAGCACATTGAGCATCATCTGTGTATGCTCTAAATGCTCTATTGGCCTATCTCTAAGGAAATACTTGCATGCTTGAATCCCATGTTCATGGTGAATGGAGATATATTAGAACACCATGTTCAATATTACCATAATGTAGTCATCCTTCCATGGGATCTCATCCATTTTTTGTAGAAAATCATTCAAGTCTTTCAAATAGGATGCCAAACCAATGACATCGTGCAGAAGTTATGAATCCAAATATCGCAAGGTTTTCTCCAGCAAGGACCCAATCAAGCTCACTATTGGTCTACCAGGTGGCGCCTCCCCATTCTTGTGTATCTTTGGGAGGAAATAGATTGTTGCAATTCTAGGATGTTCAACCCCTAAATATTGGTACTCGTCCCATTCCAACAAATTGTAATCATACCATGCCTACAACTTCAAATGACAATCTTTCTCAATTTGCTTCATGAGATTTTACATAAGACACTGATAATGGGTCACATAGTTTAGTTGTCTTCTAGCCTCCATGAGGTACATGACCTAATCCATTAAAACAATGTCCCCCCCCCCCCCCCCCCCCCTTATCAGATGGCTTGATTATTAGTGTGGAGATCTTTTTAGGGCAGCAATGTCCCTCCAGTATTTTGGTAGAATTAGTTTTTTTATTATTATTTCGCCATTATCTTCATCAGTTATTCAAATCATCTATTACCACCTCCTGAAATACACCAATTTTATTGCTTGGAGGCAACTGTCTACAAAATCTGGACTTTCGTTTCAACCCACCTCCCACCGGGTCATCTGTTGCATACCCTATCTCATTCAGAGGATCCCTTTGAGAAATTGCTACATATGCTTTCCGCTCCACAGGTTCACAAGCACCAGATCTCTTACTATTCACATCCCGCACTCTTAATCCTTCATCAGGGACTTGGGTGATTTCATTTATCCAATAATGATCTTGGGAACCCTCATTCGATAAATCATAGATAGTCAATATATCTGGGATATCTGCAATTTTTAACTTGGAGGGTACTACAACAGGATTCCTATTTGCTATTACCCTCTTAAATTTCATCTGATGGTTCTTGTGGAGATTCAATTTTCTAATGTATTTGTAAAATTCTATTCTTACATCTGTGAAGTCAGGGGCAACAGTGGGACAAAAGGTTAAGTCTAGGTTAAGAATCCTTTCCTGGTTGGGTGTTATGTTAGTGGAAAAGATATTCCCAACTAGAAGCCTGATATTAATGGCACCATCCCCAACGGGCCTCTCTATGTCCGTTGTTTGACCTGGCCTCATCCTCTACTTTTTGCCCCACCTAGTCCTACATTTCCTTTTTCAGTTTCCCATTGTGCCCCGCCTCTTCCCCCTTCTCACGTGTTCATGCACAGAAGGCAGAGCTCCCTTAGAAAACCCCTTTCTCAGCAGGGGATTCAATGGCACTTGATCTGGGATCCGAACTAACAGGCATATTTACACGCGTCTAGCGCCACCGGACAGTCACGTTTAACAACACTCCGGTGGCACTGTGCACTGCGCCATATTTACAAGACTTTGCGTGGCTTACCGCCGCCTTGTAAATATGGGCCCCTCTGACGCAGTTTTCTGCAGCAGAGGGGTGTGCAATGTGGACATTCCACTGCAACACTCATTGCTTTTGAAGCTGCCCAAGATCTACAAAGAATTGTGAATCTAAGGCAGCTCCAAAAACGAATGCCACCCTAGGAGTGGCGTTAGCATGGCGCAGCGAGGAGAAATACTTTTATATCTGCTTGTTTTTGCTTTTTCCAAGGGTGCTACATTCTGCAGCACACCTAGAAAGAGCAAAAGGCCCTGAATAAACGTCTATGTGCAGGAAGGTCCCCCTCCAACACAGACACCCTTGCACCATAGTGCAAAGATGCCTGAGTTGACACTGGCAGCTAAATTTAGTGCCAGCGCTAGGGGGAAACACAGGTTTTGCGTATTTTGTGTTTTTATGTTTCAGAACTGCACAGCGTGGTGCTGCTAATTTGCCAGTTCCATGTAGGTATGCCCCTAAATCCACTCTCTCTTGGTACTCTACCAGTGGATATTTCCATTCTCTCCTTCGCTCTTAGGCTGTCAAATTTCTTAGCGAAAGTGTATATATGACCAGTCACACCTAGCGCGATCCGGCCAGGACGGTTTGCAGGGGGAGGATAGGGGTAGTAACAGGGGGAGGGGGATTAAATAAAAAATTATTTGAAAAACACTTACCTTCTCTGCCGCGCACCGCTCCATCTGCTCCTCCCGTTGCTGCTGTAGGAAGAGGCTCCCAGCCTGCCCTGCGGCCAATCCTGATGCTGATCAAAGCAGCGTCAGGATTGGCTGGGAGCGCCCAGACAGGGCACTCCCATGCAGACTGGGAGCCTGTGTAGGTTCTCTCCAGCCCAGAAACTGTGTTGCTGGACTGGCGAGAGCCCTGTGCCCATGTGTGTTTGGCCAGCCCAAGACAGATGCGCTACGAGGGGGAGTGCTGAGCACTCCCCCTAACTGTTCGTCACCCCCGTGGCCCCACCCCTTTTCCATAAAAACGATAATAAACATAGGGCATATTTATGCTTTTTGACGCAAAACTGCGTCGACGTGTATTAGCATGTGAAATACATCCCATTCCTGGTACACTCACAGGCCCTGAATCATAAGGAGGTTTTTGCCGCATTACCATCATCTAATGATGCCAAAGCAGCACTAATTTACAAGATAAAGTTGTCTTTTGTAAGTTTCTGCAGCTTTAGCGTCAACAAATGACGGTAATGTGTAGCAAAATTGTATAAATCGGGGCCACTGTTTGTTCAACTTGCATTCCACATGTCCACAAACATTGCATGCATCATGTCACCAAATCTGCTACTGTCACTCCAGAGCATTGTACTGTACACATTAGTTTACATTGGTCCCGCTCTTGTGCCACCAGGTCAGCCCAGCAATGTTTTAATTGGTGGTCGTTGCGCTGGCTGTTGAAGAGTCTTCTTAGGTGGAACACCACCTTTGCCCACCTGAGCCTCCTAGCCTCCGTGTGATACCCCTGTAACACCTGGCCCCCAGCCTCCAACATCGGGAGGCTGGGAGGAATCATGCTCTGGGTAATTTGTTATGCATCACATGATCCCTAGGAATCACAATCAGAGTTTAGCCTCATGGAGCATTTCAGAAATACAGATTAGGATACTGAAAAAGCCACATCACATTTAATGGGTATGAATGTACAGCCAACATCACACACAGTGTAAATGACATATATCCTGTCTATTTCACATTTGAAGGGCAATATCGGAGGACCACAGCTATGATAGACATCCATGTTGCCAACATCGTCCATTGCAGCACATGACACACAACTAAGACACCATCAATCATAAGGTAAAAAAGTGTTTCATACATAAGGAAGTGGATGTGCTATTGCATTGGTAACAGGAATGTATGACCAGCAGTAAGTGTGACATCAGCTATCTCTGCAAGGAGCATGTGTGACAAGAAGTCCATCTAAGCTGAAAATGGATAGCACGAGTGCCCCAGGTATGACAAGCATTGCTCACAAGACATGCCATGCGCAGTACATCCCAGGTAATAAGTCCTGCCACTGCCATGTTTTCAGTCTCTGCCTACCCTTCTCTAGGGGGCCCTGTAAATGGACTATCTGTACCCTGAGAATCTTCATCTACACACACCCAGACTCCCATTCGGACTCCTGTGTGCTTCCCTCTTCAGTATGGCATGCCATAGTCATAGTTCATCAGTCTGCATGGACTTCAGGTCCGATAATGCACTGCCTGGTAGTCGGTAGGACCTGTAATCAGCTGTCCAGTTGGCCCTTTGAACTTGATTCTCAGCTCCGGGACTTGTGAGAGACTGAAGCTGCACACCCCTGTGAGCACTTCCATGCAGAACAGCCATTTGAACCTGCCCTGCCATTGCTGCTGCCTGGAACTGCTTAGAAGCTGCCATTTTCTGAATCTCCTTGTTGTGCATTGGTGTACAAATTACTTGTGTACCAGAGCCCTTGGGGGATTGTGTAGTGTTGCAGACCACAGCACAAACAGTTTTTAGTTCCCACAGTGTTGTTCCAGCTTTTCCCAGTCAGAGTCTGCTCACTGTGTATTTGACTTGTTCATGTTTCTTCCTGACAGAGCCTGCATCCTGTTAGCCTGACTGGTTCCTGTCTTTGCGTTAACCAGAGAGGTTCCCTGTGGCTACATTTGTCTCATAGTTGCTTCGCATGCCCTCTCTTTCCTCCTGGGGTATTGTGTCTGGTAGGTCTACAATAAATCCTCAACTATATAGTATAGTTTAATCAGTACTTATTGTATTCTGTTCTGGGACATGTATTAAAATTGCCTAATCCAGCCCCCATCCCTTGTCTGGTTTTGCATGTATTCATTAGTGCCAAACAGTGACAGTGTGCTATGGCTGTATGCATGGATTTGGTGCGGTGCCTTCAGCACAAAAACAAGGGTTGCCAATGTGTATGTAAGGACAAAACATGTTTGTGCCCTGACGGTCCACACACAGATTCACTTCTGCCGCCACCTTTTGATGGTGCTTGCGTGGTGACTAGCTGTGAGATTAATCAGCACAGAGGCACTGATGTTCCCTGTTGCAGTGGGAATTTTCTAGCCCACCCTGTGTACAAATGTAGTGATGAAAGCTGCCTGTTTCCTATTACTGATCCATAAAGTTTTTAAGCACACCAAGGTTGCCCTTTCGTCAGCCTTATTAAAGTTCTGGACTATTCCCATGTGTGTCGTTAGTTGATCTTTGGCTTTAGGATAAATCTGCTTTGAAGGATACTCTGTTAATTTAGGGAATGGCTCCACAGACTCATGACTAGACCTGCACGTAACTGTGACAACATGGAGACCAATACTGACACAGGGTACACATGGCCACACACTTGAAATGGACACCTTTCTGCAATGAACCACTGGAAATATGTGAACACATGCAGCATGGTCTGCTGGTCCTCCACAGCCACAGGAGAAACATAGGTCATTTACATGACTCAAACTGTGGTGCACATAACAATTTTAGGATTGGATTTGAGACTCTGTGTCACAAACACTGTACCTACATAGCATGTTCAAATGCCTGACTCATGGGTAGTATACACACAAGTGACCATGAAGTGGTATTCAACATTTCATTAAATGTGATGGGTTACATTTCTGACATAGCCATTATAAACCGTCATCTATCTATCCTGTGTATAGTACGTCATGGGAAATGTTTTGTCCCCAAAGTCAAGGAAGTACACACAGCATAACACACAACAGATATACCAAACACATATCATGACTGATGTACCTCAACGAATGGCATCTGATGGTTATACCCAATTATAACACATTCATGCATGCACATTATGCAAACATTTTCTTGTGATGTTCACACAGAGGCACCACAACAATTTAAATAGCCAATTCACAGACATGAACACACAGGCCCTCAGTCGATTTGTTTAGTTGCGTAGCCTGGCTATCCTCTATTGATGCAACACCTGCTCAAACTAGGAAATACCAATTTTATTCCAAAAGTTTGTGTTGCATCAGTTAAGAGAGCTAATCCGGCCAAACACCATGAGTATTATGGTCTGCAGTAGTGTGGTCTGACACATGTGTCCAAACACTAGAACACACACTGCAGGTCATACCATCCTATCTTTGTATAGTTATAGGCTGCATGCATGTTAAAAAATGAAAAATGACACAAACACAGTTCTAGACAGATATTTTGAAGCAAAAGCGTGAAAAAAGACATATATGCGTCAAAATATGACGCATACGTGTTAGAAAATGACGCTCACACCCTTAATACATCGATTGGTCCCTAGCATTAATTCCAACACCGCACCCCATGAAATCGGTTATCCCTTAAAAATGTATTGATCCTTGAATGCAGGGGAATTTTTACGCATATGTGGCAAAAAATATTGACGCAAAGCCGGTAAGCGTCATAAAATTTGACGCAATATAAAAAAAACGCCCCGCATTTGAGACAGGAAGTGATGTAATAGGATATCCTGTTTACAGAAATGGCACAGTGGGTGTATTTTCTCTTTCACTTTGCAGTCTGTGATTATTCTAGATTGTGTGGCTGTGTATTGAGTTGTGTCAGTGACTATTGTGCTTTTGTCTCCTGTGTGCTATTCCCATTGTATTCTGTTTTTCTGTAAGTGTCTGTGCTAATCAGTGTAAGTGTGTTTTTGTCATTGTTTTGATTAGATTTATCTTTGTACTGTTGGGAGTGTGTTAGTGGGTATTGTTAGTTGGGGTATTGTTGGGCTGTTTGTGGGTTCTTTAAGTTTCCTTTCCATACCTCCTTTCCCTGTTTTTCCCTCTTTACCCTTTCCTATCCTTATTGTTTCTGAGATGTTGGGAACGCCACGTCTGGGGAGAATTGGAGAGGAGGAGCTGGGGGATTTTGTGCCATTTCCTGGCACAGGTCAAAATGATCTTGCAGACCATTTCAGGGGAATATAGGAGGCTGCCTCCGGTGATGTCCTGGCACCTGTATCTGGACTTCAGGATGCCAAAAGTCCTCTCAACTATGGTGCGTGTCCTACGATGTGCCTCATTATAGGCATGCTCTGCTGCTGTGCTTGGGTTGGCAATTGGGGTCATGATCCATGGCTGGATCCTGTAACCCTGATCAGCTGAAAGAGAAAATGAGGGTAAGTATTTGGTTGTTGATTGCACCTTGATTATCACTTAGCACGGCAGTTGTTATCTTGTGTCGTCTGTGACTCATCAGTGTTTGTGGCATTGTGTGGGATCCTAGGCTTCTGTGATGTTCTTTCTGCATTGGGTTGTTTAACTATCAAAATTGGTGTTTGGCTGATTGACTTGATATCAGTGGTATATTTAGAAACTTGCAGTTCAGTGTGTATCTCCCATGCGTTATGTAATGTGAAAGAAGTGTCTGTGTGCCTTCACTGGAGGTGACATGATACTTCCACACACACAATTGATTCCACTATGGTGGTAACACGGTTGCACTATATGGCCTGAACATCCCATCCAATTTGGCATATGTAATTGCAGGTGAAATGCAACAGTGAGGCCCTTTGATTTGGCTAGGTGAAAATGCACAACACATCTCCATAAGTTGGCAGCACTGAAGTGTTCACAATTGACAATGCACAATTATCCCATTTGTGTCAAGTTCAAAGCAAACATATTTTAGTGCCCTCACTGAATTGGCTCATGTGCAAACGTGTACCTATACTACTGAACCTGGTCCAGGTAAGCTTGCTAACTTGGTTGTAGGGGTGAAGGTTTTAGTGTCAGAAGGTCCATATGCCTATACATCTGTTATGTATATGGGGAATTGTCTCACTCCGTATGTGTAGCAGTGTGCACTTTGCATTAGTGTCACATCCACATATTTCCATAGCACAGTCCACTTCCTTATTGCCAGCTGGCAATGTCACCCCAGGAGTGATGTGAGATGTTGGTACTGCCTCAATGATTCCATGTCACCTTCATTAGAGTCAGCATCATCATGCTATGTGTCCCATGGTGTTTGACCTGCAGCAAAACACACTACACACCCCTTACACAGGACATATTGGTTGGAAGGGTGTGTGATTGAGTGTTATTGATATGATATTAAAAGGTTCATCTTCCAAGTTGTACTGCCAGTTAAGGCCATGTCACTGTCACTGTGTGGTTTTAAATTGGTCCCGTGTGGCTCTGAAGTGGCATCTCTTGTTATTTGCATCTGTCATTTGTCCATAGGTGTGTATCCCATTGGGTCTGGATATCAAACATGACTACCAGTGTCACAACCTCAGTGTCTTCCTGGCCACATGTCAATGTAGTGGTGTATATGTTAGTGTCCTACAGGGTTGCTGTGCTGTGTGCAAATAACTAGGTTTCTGTACTTACCAACAAGTAGGCCATTGCCATATCGTCCAACCTGGAAGTGCTGATTGATGGTGCTGTGGCAGAAGATGAATGAATCATGTACACTCCCAGGATACTTTGCCATGATGTTGAACAATCCACGGTGATCCACAATGGCCTGCACATTGATGGCGTTTGTGTGCTTCCTGTTGCGGTATAAATGTCCGTTGAAGCAGGTGGCACAATCTGTACATGTGTGCAGTCAATGGCACCAAGCATATGCGGGAAGCCATTAATTTGATAGAGCCCCTGTTTGGTCTCCTGCTGCTTCTGCTGTGTGTTGGGGAAGCTGATGTGGTGGGGTGTGAGGGAGATGATGGCATCAAGTACCTTGGGAAGGAAGGCAGAGAATGAGGGCTGTGAGATCCCGGCAACCAGGGCACCAGTGGTTTGAAAAGAGCCACTTGCCAACATGTGCAGGACAGCTAGCAGCTTGGTCTCCGGTGGAATGATGTGGGGTGTCTGCAAGCTGGGTGCCAACTGTGGCTCAATGTGGCGCAGCAGCTGCTGTATGGCTTGCCAGTTTAGTCTGTACCACTGGATGATGTCATGTTCCCTGAGGCCCAGGAGGGTTGTCCTGGTCCTGAATATCCTCTCCTGCCTTCTGCGTTGCCTTTGGGGTCCCTGTTGGTGTGGTGGTAGCTGCTGCTGTTGCTCCTGTGCTCTGCGTCTTCGTGCATGCTGGATGAATAGCACCTCCATGTCTTCCTTTTTGAGCTCTGATGTTGCTTCTGTGAGTTTTCCTTAAGTAGTGGTGTGTTTGCCCCATTTTAACGCCTGCCCTTACCCAGGTGTTAAATTTTGGCGCAAATCGGGATTTGCACCATTTTCCAGCTCCGCCTACCAGACGTGCGCCTTTTTTGCGCGGTTGGCTAAATATGGTGCACGGATGTTTAAGTCATTTTTTAGACGGGAACGCCGCCTACCTTGCATCTCATTGACGCGAGGCGGTTCCACGCATCCAGAAAATGACGCATACTGGGATATTTTGACGTTAGACGGTTCTAGCTCAAAGTATAAATATGGTGTTAAGTTTGCGCCGAATTAGTGTAAAAGAAATGACACTAATCCAGTGCAAAGGGAGTATAAATATGGGCCATAGTTTATTATCGTTTGTGGGGAAAAGGTTTGCAGCTGCCGCTGCTGGCTGGGGGAGGAAGCTTCTCCGCTCTTATAGAGGAGCGGCCCCTGTATATGACAATACTGGTAGTCTAGTTTATCCGTGGAGAACTTTCTTGCTTTTCTTTCCATTATCTCAGCATCAGATTCCTGCAAGCATTTCTCCAAAAGCACCTTCACACCTTAATCATCTTTGCTTTTCTGTAAGTCTTTTACAAGCAACTCAATCTTTGCAGATTGTAACTCCATCTTCCTTTTGGCACGTTTAATGAGTGTCCTCGTTAATTCTGCTGAACATTCCTCAGTGCTCTCACTCCATTCAGTTACCAAATCCTCATCCGTATCCTCGTAGGTAGGAATTAGCATGATTCTCAAAACCCTAGGTATTCTTTGGCATTCCAAGAACTTGGCAAGTGAGGTAATTTCCCACCATTGCTTAGCCTCTATCCTCCTCGCCTTCTCCAATTCCATAATTAACTGTGCTGGTGTTTTCACCCCCATAAGATGTTTCATGCCTCCTTTTGCTTCTGCTTTATCACCAAAGGCACATTCCGCTGCCAATCTCTGCTTGGCTTGTCTAGCCTCCATTTTCAAAAATATGCATTGATTGTATCAAAGAGTGTTTTTCTTCTTTTTTATTCAAATCATCTCAGTCCATCACAAAAAATGATGTTCATATCCCCTACCATGCTTGCACTATTATAAATGTCACTCAACGCTTGGTGTAACTACTAGCATGTGCTGTACGGTAGTCCACCTATTCATGTATCATCCAGTGCTGAACCACAATGATCATTCCCAACCACTTTATTCCGCTCTGCTTCCAATTTTCATTAGCATCCCATCAGCCGATTCAGTAGGATGGGGCTACACCATACACGGCTTCAGTCAATGAATGCCACAGGACGCCACCTACTCTGTATATCTATATGGTCACTTACAAACATGACCAACAAACTATGTGAGCATGAACGTACCTGAACCCCAATCGACGTGAGAACCAACCTGTAAGAGCATAAACATATGTGATTATCTATCTATGTGAGCACTAATCTGTGTGAACACAAAAAGTATGAGAAGACAGACCTGTAAGTACACCATTCTGTGGGAGCTCAAACCTGTAGTGGAACATACTTTGTGAGCACAAACTTGTGCGACCATCATTCTATAAGAGAATAATTCTGTGCAAGAACCCTTCTATGGCTGCACGAATGTGTGTGAATGCCCATCTCTGTGAACAGGGCTCCTCTTCTTTTTCACCAATGTCTGGGAGAACCAATCCGTGCAAGCACCAGTCTCTGGGAGCACTATTATCCAGAATCGCCAATTCCAGTGAATTTGTGCTGCACACTCAAGTGTAGTGCTTTTTGTACACGGCTACCACACCCTGTATAACCAGATACAACTTGTGATTTGCTTGAGCGTAATACACCATATACATTGCAAACCAACTTAGGCCCATATTTATAGGCATTTCACACAGGGCAGCGTAGCAAGTCAACTTCTTCCGCTGCCCTGTGTCAAATGGAAAGGGGAGGAATGCACTGTATTTAAGAAATATGGTACATTACTGTCCTTTCCGAATGCGCTGGTGTCGTTTTGGCAGGCTAGTGCCAACGCAGACACCCTAGCACCATGGTGCAAGGGTGTCTACATTGTAGGAAGGATTGTTTTTGAGCAGGAAGGGGCACCTTCCTGCACAAAAAAAATCCCGGGTCCTGCAGAAAAACAATCCTGGAGGCTTTTTCCTCTTTCTATGTGTGCTGCATATATTTCTGCTCATTGTGCCTCCCCTGGTGAGGTGTAAGGTTTTGGCGCATCCCCAGGTTTACAAGGTTTTGTAGGTCTGGGGATGCGTCAAAATCTATGGGTGTTGCATGGGAACACCCACCACAAAGCTCATGGAACGCCTCCGTGGTGTAGAGTAAGGTAATGCAGCAATTGTGTGCTGCCTTGCTTTACTCCATATCTCTGAGGCCTTCCAAAGCCACGCAAAGTGACTTTGCATGGCCTCATAGATATGAGTGCAAGGTCTGTGCGGTTTTGCATCACAAAATGTATCACAATGGCGACATAAGGGGCTTATAGATATGTCCCTTAGTATGTTTATAAAAAGTCCCCAAATCCCTCTAGTATACAGCACCGTACAGAATGCAAGTATTCTGCAGCCTACATAGAAAGAAGAAAAAGGTTCTCTTTCCCAAAAACAATCCTGAATACAAGACAAGTGAGCCTGCAATGGCACTAGACAGCTAAAAGTGCACCAGTACAGAGGGAACGGACAGGAATGCACAGTATTGGATATTTCGCATTCCTGCCATTTCCCTGTGACGCAGGGCAGCGCAGCAAGGTGACTTGCCTCTCTACTCTACGCCATAAAGTCTGTAAATATAGGCCTAAGTATATCTGAATGTCTCCACTACACTTTGGTGTACTACACTGTGTACACTGTGAAAAACTTGTGTATGTCTGGATAAATGTTTTACTGCTCTCTCGTATAAAGCCAGTATGAACGCACTTCTAAGTACGAGTAGTTCTGTCAACTCCTGAATACTGATTTGTTCCAGGTAGAATTCACCTATAGGCTATAGTCATGTACTCCCTGGAAAGAGGTGGAAGTATTCCAGATGCGATGCCTTTCCTTATATCCGGCTAAATTCTAACACGCTTAAAATGTTCTTGCTCTCTGTCTTTTACTTACTTCCTACACCAGCCACGGCTCACTAGTTCACGGCATAGTATATATTGTCAGCACACCAAGTATAAATGGATATAGTCTCTGCAACATTGTAATGTGGAGCAACACCCAGCTTTAATGTACTATGAGCCCACTTTATTTGGACAAACCCTCTGCTGAAGCCGGCACGCCCTGACCAAAGAGAAGCAAAGAAATGAGAGTGAGGATGAAGCCAACCCATGGCAAGCAATGGGTGGGCTGCAAACCCCTCTAAGAAAACAAAATGTCTCGTAAGCGCATTTGCTGTCTCAGGCGCGACCTAAAAAGTGGCTGCTGGATTTGTATCTGTTGTGGGTAGTTTTGACACCTTGTTTTTTTCCTACGGAAGTGGAAACATTTCTAAGTCACAATTTTAGCAAAAGTTGAAGAACTTCTTCCTTACTGCTCCATTGGCCCCTAATTTCAAAGAAATGTTCTTGGGGCCCCAGACCATGAATTTCATGGCCTAAAGTTATTTTCCAAGTGGGCCTTCCGGTTTTCTCCAAAACAGGAGCAGCAGACCCAGCTATTAAACTTCAGTTAACTTCCCCCTCTTCCTTACACATATCTCACTTAAGATCAAGGTTGAATCCCTGGCAATGGCAGATGATTTTAATAAAATTATTTTATCTTATTAGTGGGTTTCTCACAAGAGGGGCCAAATAGCCAAACATTCTATTGCAACCAGCAGAACTAATTGTGCAGGAAGTTCAGGCTTCATTTTAGTGCTCTGGGGCTGGAGAGAAACTGAATTAAAAGTCAAAGTAGCAGGTTCAGTTCATGAAAGGTCGAGTTTAGCAGCATTTTTAAAAAACTCCTCCTTATATAATTTGTTCTGAGAAACGGAATTAAAACTCAATGTAGCAGGTTCAGTTTATACAGGGTAGAGTTTAACAGCATTTTTAAAAATCATCCTTGTATATAATTTGTACTTTAAAAACTTTGTGAAAGTACTAGATTTTCACTGATTAGTAAAATGTCACCAGATGCTTTTGTGGTTTTAGGCCGATCCACACACATGGAGTTTTATAACAATGGACAGTCTAAAGCTGCCACATACCTATGGAGTAACAGATTGGTACCTCTGTAACTTGTAGGCTATTTGGGTACTCTAATGCTAAGAGCACCTGGGCCTCGTTGACCTCAAGGCACATTTTCAGCCATCTTATTGAATACATGGCCAGTAGAATTATGCTGCAGAGTTCACTAAATTATGCGTAATAGTGTGGAACATTCCGTGGCAATGTTATTGTGCTATTTTTACATTTTAACACGCATTGTCGCTGTTTGGGTAGCTTTAACCCCGAACGCAAGTACAGTTTAAATTGTAGTGTTACTTTGCAAAGTGTGTGCCACAGCATAGCACCATTTTTTGTGCTTTACATTTGTGATTTTTCCTACGGTTAAGATAGAAACAAATTTTGATTTGTTGAAATCTGCAGATTATGCAACAGATGAATAACGTGGCGAGTGTGCCAAAACCATAATTAGGAAGAAAAAAAACACTACAGCCACACAATTCCAGTGGCCATGATTTAATCTCAGATTTGACAAATTAAAGGTGCAGCTTCCATGTTTCCCATGTGTGTAACCTCACACGTTGGTGCTTTAAGTCCGTGCTGTTTCATAACGAGTATTTGACTTTTGTGCCACGTGTGCACAGCGCACATTTATCATAAATTTACCCATAAGCTAAATATGCCAATCACTAGCTATTATTTAGGGAAAGAGTACATGCAATGAGAAGTGTTCAGGACCGTCTCACTCTTGAGATTTCCAATTACAACAGTACTGCAAGTCCACAAATATGAAAAAGTCTGGAATAAACATGAGAAAAGTGGGCTTTGCTACAGGATTCTCACGAAGACCACTGCTGATATTTTAGCAAGTCAGTCTTAGTGACAGCTTCATCAGTGGGTTGCAGAGCCCAGGGGAGATCATCATAGAGCCGAGAGCTACGCGGGTGTAATTGCTGGGCTTTTTTTTTACACCTTTTGTTAGGTTCGTAATCGGAGCAGTTCTCATTCTAATACGTTCATTATAATAACCCTGAATGGGCAAGATGGACTTGGCGTCCAGAATTGCTAGACTCCAGTCTGCAACCTCCACTGCTGCTTCCATTCAAGTGTGACCACCTATTGCAACCAGGGTTGAATTAGGGGGTTAATTTTTCATCCCGATTTGGAGAATATCAGTAATGAAAGGAGAACCCTCGAGTGATATTACTTAGGTAGGTGCAGCAGATTTATAGAGAGGATCCTTTGACTGCTTTTACTCAGACCATTCTGCTGCCCTTTTTTTTATTTTGCGTGGAAGGGAGAAAGCAGAACAGCACACTGTCCACAAAGATATAGAGCTGTTTTCCTATCTCCCTACACTGGCATAGTTTAGGCTGCCAATGCACACACCCTTGTGTCAGAGCAAGGGTTTGTGCGTTTTGTAAGGCTTCGTTTTTTTTTTTACTGCAAGGGCATCCTTCTAGTACCTAAACTATCTTTTAACATTTTTCTTAATTTGTATGTGTGATGTGCAATGCAGTATGCATGCAACATGGGAAAACTGAATAGAGATCGAGAAAGAGACTAGATGATGCCCTGACGTCCAGGCGCCCTCTCTGAAGTTCAAGTGTAGTATGAATGGATTGGTTCCCACGTATTTTTTATGCCTCTTCTTGGACTTACCCAAAGTCTTTGACAGCTATGAAAATCTGCCAAGGAATCAAATTTGTGAGCTGAAACAGGATTTTCCTTTCGACTCTGACTGGTCATCTGAACACAGTTGTGGCAGGCTCTGAAAATGTTTTATGGTCCTAGACACCAAAGGCATACCACGTGAGGGTCTGTCACAGACAACCGTTTGTGACAGTTCCTGCGTGGCATGACCCCCGTTGTCTTAGGAGATGACATTTTCCCTTGCATACTGGAAACATATTTGGAAATGTTCTTGAAAAAAGTCTTGAAAACACTAAGGAGTACTCCTAACTGCAGAATACTCACCCCATGAATATTCCCCAGGTGTCAGACTGGATCCAGAACTTCAAAGCAGTACTGATGCACGCAGGAGGTGGCGATTTACAGCTGGGCGTGGAAAGAAAGGAACTGAGGTCAGCGAGCATGGGTGATATGTGGCTCCGCTTGTCACTCCCGGAGTGGAGGGTCTTTGGTGTGGGGCCGTATAACACCACCTCCTGCATGCAGGATTACTGCTTTGAAGTTCCTGATCCAGTCTTAAACCTGGGGAATATTCACAGGGTAAGTATTTTGGTGTTAGAAGTATTCAAAATAAGTCCGAAGATACCCTTCGATTAGCCAGGTTGAAAGTGTCCTATGAGGCCCAGCCTCTTGCTATTTCACAGGTGATTTTAAGCACCGACAGGATGATATTTCAGAGGCAGATTATGTCTTTCTTATCATACAGAAGCAGAGTTCAACTGAGATCTTCAAAATACCGATAGCTTCAATATGACAACATAATGTGATCAACCTTAGCCTTTGGCTCCTCTTTCTGATAGAGTACGATAGATCATAGCTGTTCTGTGTAATGCAGCAGAGGAGCTCAAGTTGCAGAGTGCAAATCCAACATCCTTACAGTAACCATACAGCCATGTTCAGTATCTTGTGGTGAGGCTGGGCCTGAATTCAGGCAGCCACCATGCTCCCGCAAGAAGAAATGACAAAGCTAGCTGTGATTAGCCTCTCAAGGTCAGAGGTCCAATTTACTAATTAGTAAAAGAACAGTCTAGATGTTTCTAACCCAGTTCTGAAGTGTGGCCCAGATTGGCCAACATTGATGGCTCATTCTGTGGCTTTAGATGTTATTCTATGCAGGATTTTTGGATGCACTTCAACGGGTATTCTGACAACACCGAGAATACCCTTCTGGATATGCCCTTTGATGATGAGAGGCTCTTCTGCAATAACAGTCTTTTTTAGAACGTTTCTAAATTGGCCTCACCTGGATTTATTTGCTGGACTTCTTGAAATGTGTGCTATATAGATTTCCGACTAAGCCCTTTATTTTTCCAAATGAGAGCATTTAGCTATGACCTTTGTCATCACAGAGACAATTGAACTCTTGAATTCTTCCTACAGTATTATGCTTGTGATGTTGAAAACCACAAGTTTAATCCACAGCATATGGCATCATATGTTGAGATAATTGTTCAGGAAGAACTGTTGTCCTTAATTCATTGTATGAAGCACTGCCAAAGTACTATAATCTTGCATGGTATACCCAGATGGTAATCCTTGTCTATCCATTACAGGTATTCTCATACCTCTGAATATCTGATACCTTGAGCTGTTGCAACCCAGACGGCAGTTCATCCACAGCCTGTTGGTGCAGACCAGATCCTTAGAAGCACTGGTATATCTCTTTCTCTCTCAACCCCCTTCCTCTTGGGGACTACTGATGGTGTGGTGGCAATCTGAGACTGCTACTACATTTAGACATCAGGAGGAGTTGGGGAATATTGTTGCCCCATTGGAATCCCCTGGTGTTCAGGTGAGTGGCTCGCAGCCGTAGGGGACTATTGTAGCCAGGTGTAATTGTATGGAATTATATGCAAGGCCTGATCTTTGCTAGTGAAAAAAGTAACAAATGACTTAATGTATCGGAGATTTAAGCTGGTCTATAGTTTTAAGAATGCAGTAGAGGACAACATCTTTCCACTTGGCAGCATAGCAGGCCTGGGTAGTGGGTCTAAGTGCTTCTTTTAGGATGGACATACCCTCTTGAGAGAGGTTGAGGTACCAAACAATAGGACATTGGTAGTCAGATTGCTAGATTGAGCTGCCTGGGACTGAGGTGTCTGATTTTGCTGTGGTCTTTCATTAGAGGGTTTGGAATACTCAGGAGCTTCTTGTGGGGAACCATTGGCATTTCCAGGATAGGTGGGAGAATCAAGGTTGCCTGGCCGAAGACAGAGTGATGAGGATGAAAGAGAGAGAAGTTTGCTGCTGCTTTCTAACTACACACAGGAGTGGGAGAGGTGGAAAAGCATTGGCAGTTGTCCCTGATCGGTTTGTCCAGAGTGCATTGCCCATGGCCTGTGGGTAAGGGACTTTGGGGGTAAAGTTTTGGAATTTTGGACGGTGGCAACCAGCTCAACAGCAGGTACCCTTCCATCGAAGGATTGAGGGGAGTAGGAACTGTGGGTGAAGTTCCCGATCTTGGACTTGGTGCCGCATCCTGCTGAGGCGGTCTGCAAAGTTGTTGTACACTACCAGATGACACCCCACCAGGAGATGTATTTAGTGGTGAATAACCCAGGACCAAATGCTTTGAGCTAGTACCAATAGCTGTAGTGAGTGAGTGCTGCCCTGTTTCTAGAGGTAATACATGGCAGTCATGTCTGTTTTTTATGAGGACTGCTTTGTACTGAATTTCCTGGAAGAATGCCTAGAGTGCTAGCTAGATAGCTACTAGCTCGAGTTGTTTGATGTGTAGGTCCTGATGATGCGATGGCCATGTGCTCTAGACTGTCATGTGTTCAAGATGCACTTCCCTCCCCAAGAGAGATGCATCCATGGTGATGGTCACTTGCAGTACTGGGTCTATGAAGATTGTTACTGTTCATCCTTGCAGAGAGCAAGGAGTGCTGGCCCATATCAACATAGACTTTCCAAAAACCATCCGCTTGTGATCATTGCATTGCAAGGGAATTCTGTAGTAGGCACATGTGTAAGTGGGCTTGGAGAACAATATCTATGCATGAGGCCATCGTACCTAAAAGGCACATGACAGTTATTTGACTATTTGGCTGAAAAAAGAGAAGTAGCTATAGGAATGACCTGCACTCTTGCCTGACTAGAGTAAGCTTGGCCAGTAATTGTGTTTAGTACTGTTCCTAGAAATGGTTGAATTTGCCGAGTTTGCAGGTGGGTCTTGACAGTATTTATTGTGAAGTCTAGTTTGTGAAGGAGGATGAGTATGTGTTAGGCAATGCTGCTTGATTGCACTCTTGATCAGCCAATCATCTAGGTATGAGAATACATGGATGCCATTCGCTCTAGGGTAGGCGACCTCAACCGTGAGGCTCTTTGTGCACATTTTGGGGGCAGTGGTGATCCTGAACGGCAGCACTTTGAATTTGAAATGCTGACCACTTACCTTGAATTGTAGTGCAGCAATGAGTGGGGTGGATAGGTATATTTAAGTAGGCATCTTTTAGGTAAAGGGCCATCATAATGTCACCTTGCTGGATAAGATTAATTATATACTGTAAGGTGACCATATGGAAGTGGTCTAAGAGGCTGATCTTATTGAGGGTCCTGAGATTTAGGATTGGCCTTAAACAAGAGTCCTTCTTGGGGATGGAAAATAGAGGGTTTAGCCTACCCTACCTTCATGTTGCAATAGCACTGGTTCTATTGAGGATAAGCACTTTCACTTCTCGCAGAAGGCGCTGGTGATATGCAGGGAGGGTGAAAGCGCATGGTGGACTCTTGCAGGCAGTACACTAGTTTTATGATGGATAGTACATACTGGTCAGAAGTGCTCTCCTCCCAAAAAGGGAAGAAACCCCTGTAGTCTTCCCCCAGTAGGTGTAGTGTGATCAGGGTTAGGTGGGGGAGGGAATCACTGCTTGATGGAGACGGTCCCTTTAGCCATGCCTCCTCTGGTTCTGCACCTGGTGTTATTGCCCACACCCGAGTACCTCCTTGTGGACTGTGGATGATACTGTTTCTGCCTTTGCTGGGGTGCAGGTTATGGGGGGGATGTGGTTTTGCTACCACCTCTATGCTGGGACCCAATAAAGGAGAACTGTGGTGTGGGTGTATGTAGAGCACCCATTGTCTTGGAAGTAATCATGTCTTTATCTTCTCCAACATCTGATCCACCTGCGGCCTAAATGGATATTCAGTGTAAAATTCGGCAAGTTTAGCAAGTGTTGCAGAGTTCTGGCTTAAGTCAGAGATCAGGAGCAAGGCATAATAGCGGACCAGGGTTCTGGTATTAACAACCCTGGCCACATTGTCAGCTGCATCGATGCTGCAGTAGATTGTGGTGTTGGACACTGTTTCCTTTCAGCCACGAGTTCCTGACCACATTGTTGTATTGGTGGAGGAGGTGTTAGGGTTCCTCCATTTTGTCAGTGTGCCCTATCGGTCCTGGCAGGTAGGCCCATAGAGTTAGTAATTAGCCAATGTGTGACTGATTGCATTGACACTTTTACTTTCTACATCAATCTTTTTACTCTCATTGTTTGCGGGTAGAGAGACCCTTGTGCCCTGGGCATTAGCACACTTATGTGTTGTGTGCACTACAAGTGAGTCAGAAGGAAGGCTGTATGTATTTTATTTAGTCTGGGTGTGACAACCCGGGCCTTGACTATCACCTGGAAAGTCTTGTGCGTAGTCTGATCACAGGGGAAACCTGGAGGGTATGCTGTCTCTTTGAGAGTTTTTCTACCAGGAAGTAATTGTCTTCCTGGATGATAAGGATATCAACTTTGTGGCGGTTGACTTTCTGATAAGAGGTAGTATCATCTGACAGAGATGGTTTTGGTGGATAGAGGCCAGGGTCTGAGTCACCAGGGACGTCCATGTCTTAGTCATCCCACAGGTCCTCTCTTAGTTCCTGGTCATAGGTAGCATAATAAGGCTCACCTTTGTCCTGGCACAAAGAGCTACGTTCTCTCTCCTAATTAGAAGAGTGTTGTGACGTGTGGGGAATTAGAGGAGGTGGAATGTGTTGTGGTGGCAATGAAGATGGAGGAGGAGGAGGGAGACCTGGGATGGGGCTAGAACCATGTCCTTTTGTTTGTTATGCCTTGGAGTGTAGACTCCAGGGCAATCTGCTCATCGGGCAGCCTGTGCTTCTTAGGTAAAGAGTCCTGAGACTTTGGCAGGGTTTTGTGATGATTTTTCGCCAGCAGGGGTATGAAGAGTCTCTTTTGACAAGCCACAAGCTCCTCTTGGAAACGCTAGAGAATGGGCTGTTACAAGTCCTATTGGTGGAATCTTTGGAGTCGAGTGGATTTTTGGTGGCAAGTAAGATTTCAGTGCTGGGTGGAATGGTGAAAGTCTGAGGAAGGCCACATTTTATGCAAGGCCTTTGTGGCTGGAGGAGGAAGAGCTGTTGGCTCTGGGAGCTTCAGCCACAAGCCCTTCTGTCAGTGCAGACCATGGGCGAAGGCAGTGTGGATCTGCAAGGCACTCTTCAGTCTCTGGGCTTGACCCCGAGAGGTGCGGTGCTCTGCTCAATCACACAGTGTTTGTGCAGCCACAGCTACAACTGGGCCATAATCACAGTTAGTCATGCACCAGAGAATCCAGTTTCCTCCTCTTCCTCAACGTTGTTTTCCCCAAAGATGTTGGGCGTGTTGTTTCCTACGCATCTCTGCATCCTCTGATGGGACCACCTCTGCTCTTGTTGGTACTGTTTTTTTTTTCCAACCGAAAGTGGAGGCAGGCCTGGCATGTGCTGTTGTGCTCAGGACACAGGCAGAGGTTTCAGACCTGGTGATGGTCGGTCAAGAGGAACCTGGAATAACATTAGGGGCATTTACCGGAACGGTGTTCCTCCATCATTTAGAGGCATTGTCAAGCAGAAGAGAGCTAAGGTTGGGGCAAAAAGCCCCAAGAAGGGGCCAAGGCCCCAGTTGAAGGTGTCAAAGCTCACACAGTAGTCAGGTGGCAGTGATAAACCGTGATGATTCTCAGCAACTGGAGACAGGGAGTTGAAGAGGCCTGACAAAAGGCACTGTTCGGCACCGAAAAAAGACCTAACAATGGAGTCAGTGCCAATGCGCATTAGCAACCAAAGGAGGAGTTACTATTCCTTGTGACTCAAAAGACTTCTTCAAAGAAAATCAATTTGCAAACATCCATACCCTACACTAGAGGGCAGGAGTACGCAGGGCAGGTTTATCTACAGCTGTACATGCCACAAATGGTGTTTTTACAACAGTGCTGAATGGTATACATAAATAGTCTGAAAAGGGAACTCCATAAGCGTTGCTAGCATGTTTAAAACCCAAAGCGATGCTGTTGGGACAAAAAAGTCCTCTGCATGGTAAGACATGTACCCCTGCCTTGAGTGCC
The DNA here is from genome assembly GCF_031143425.1 of Pleurodeles waltl. Classification (NCBI taxonomy): domain Eukaryota; kingdom Metazoa; phylum Chordata; class Amphibia; order Caudata; family Salamandridae; genus Pleurodeles; species Pleurodeles waltl. The sequence continues at coordinate 413,863,943 of NC_090448.1, read as the reverse complement.
CAACTGTACTGTTGTCTGGATCCCTAATGCTGATTTTTTGTCATAGGCAAACATGGATCATGCATGTGGGTCGTAACATAGGCCTGTCTTTTGGACCAAGAGCAGCGCCCAAAGCGCTGCCCTCATAGTGGTGGAAGACTACTATTTTCACCAGGAGTTAAGCAGCACAAGTGCGGTGGTGGCAGCATACTGTGTAGTGATTAGTAGGAGCGAACAGGAACTTTTTACTGTGTGCCACTGGAGTAAGATCGAAAGGCTCACTCCCCTTTTTAAAAGTTCCACTGCTGTGTGCTTAACTCACCCCGGCTTACATCAGGTAGATGTGGAAGGGCGTGCATGATGGAAACTTGCTGAGTGCATATGTGCTTGCAAGAAGTACACTATAAACAGGGGTGAAGTGTGGTACAGTGCATGCTTGGTAAATGTGAGTCTGTTGACGTGCATTTTTAAAATATTATAATAATAAAACAATACAATACTGAAAGGGTGCGAGTGTGCGCAGACTGAATGCATTTGCTGCTTGCAGTTATGCTTGTGAAGGCATAATACACAAGGGTAAAATTACTGTGCAGTAAGTGTGCTGTGGATGTACACTGAGTGCAAGTGTGCATGTGCCGGTACACTACCTGGAAGACCTTCCGTTCCGTTTTGGGAGGCCCAGACCTGCCTGGTAGAAAACATGAGGAGTGGAGGAATCCCCCCCCCCCCAGACAGATTTGCATATTGCTGCATTCCTGTAAGCTTGGAGGGACATGGACTGGAGGATGGGAGAGCCAGGCTCTCTCTGTGCATTTCAAAGGGCCCTTTGATTTAATTATAGATCACAAAGAAGGGGCCTGGACACATCTCAGGAAGAGAGAGGTGGGGCTGATAAGAAAATTATAAACAGTAGGGCTGGGAGCCCAGGATTAACCTTTTGATGCACAAATCACTGTTGCTGACATTCACGTGTGAACTCTGGTTACTTGCATGAATCTTGTTGTGGGGTAATAAGCTTCAGAGTCCTGCCTGCTGTGACACACATCCTTCAGGAGGAAGAAGGGGAAAGATGTCCACTTCAAGGAAGCACAACCCCAACATAAAATTTCAAAGATTCAGGCACTAAATTGCATTTTGTATCTGGAAAACGACTATAAGTAAGGGAGTTTGAGACCCCAAACTTTGTCATCTACTGATCAGCCGGATGGGCTGTGTAAGGACGGGCGGATCAACAAGACTTCTGCCTGTGACCAGGACTGGCCTGCTAGCTTCCCTGCTTGGGTGAGGGGACATTGCCCAGGGAAACTAAACACCACCTGCCCTAGAGCACCATTGCCTGCCCGCTCTCCAAGACCAGTGTGCTCTGTGTGAGCAGAGCGTTAGAAGGAGCAAGGTCCAGGAAGGCACCAATCATGAGGAGTCCTTGGGTGAGGTGTGAGGAATCTGCTCTTGCAACAATTGGGCCAGAACCCATGTGCTGGATTGATTCAGCAACCCCTGTGTGCCAGGGGGGCCAACGTGGACTGAACCGAACAGGCAAAGGACACGTGGAGGACTCCAGGCCTGCATGAACTTGTAGTGCATGACCCCATTTGCCAGAGTGGAGGGCATCATGAACATTTCGACTGAACTTTCAAAAGGTGTCAGAAGGGAGAACTTTTGAGTACGGCCTAATAGTTTAAACCCCCTGGATGTGGCCAGCAGTGAATAGGAATAGCACCAAACCTGTGCACTAAAGTAGTGGCCTGACAAGTACAAGAGTCACGACCTCAAGGGATATTGTGTTATGCTTTTTAATGTGGTCTACCTTTGCATGCAAAGAATTAGAATTAAAATATTTCTTCATATATAAAAAAGAGCATTTGACTGGACAATTTGACTTGAGTTGAGTCGGGTTCACTGATCTGTATATGTGCTTCCCCCACTAAGAAGCCTTGACTGCTCAACCTTTGCTATCCAAGTCAGGTACAGAAGGGGTGCTTGGCCCAGTTGAGTGGATCTATAGTAGGCTTGATTCCAGGAAATCAGAAGAAAAAGGCCTCAGCCACCAAGGCTGGACCCAGTAACTCCTGCCTGCCCTGTGGCCCATTGAAAGGGGTTCTGACAGATGCTTTTTAATTGGATGAAAGATATGAAACAAAACCATGAAATGCTTTGTTTATTGTTAATAAAGGGAATGTTTACCAGGTTCAAGTAATTTGAAATTGCTGACAGGAATCTAATCTATTTGAAGGAATAGACCTTAAGTGTTAGAGGTGCGCTTGTTGCTTTCAGGGTTACTATTCAGTTTGATGGAATTCCCATGCTTCTAGCTCCTTAGCAGACAAGCGGTAAAGTGAAAATATTCTGGGTTTGGGAGGAGAACTTGTCCTTGATCCCTGGACAGCAATGTAGGGGCAACACTAAATGGGTCAGTCCAGAAATGCTCCCCGATTGGAGAAATCAATGCAGCCTAGGCCAAACTCCAGCCTTTAGTTTCATGAGACAAAATTATTTTTTCATCTTCCATAGTAGTCTTGGGATTACTGAAGTCGGAGGTAAGGCATAAATGAATTTATGCTTCCAATTTGTGTTGAACGCTTCCCATTGGGGCTCTAAGCAAGGCCTTCTGCTCATGAACTTTAAGCATTTTTGCATGGTATTTGCCGTGTCTACGTCCATCTTTGGTTGTGCCCTTCTCTTGACCACTTTCAGCTCTTGGTCGTTGATCTCCCATTCGTGATTTACTGATAGAAGGCTGCTAGGTTTGCCAGCACATGTATTGTGTACTCCGGGTACATGCTCCATTAGTAGACCAGAAAGTCTACTTCCTGTCTGAATGTCCACAGACACTGTGCCTCTTGATTTTTTTAATATCGTACATAGTTGTTGAACTGTCTATGAATATAACACGTGTTTGCTTTATACCTGTGGTAAAAATGCTATTAGTGCAAGCCTCGTTCTTTGCTCTAGGTGACTGATGAGTATTAATCTTTGTAAAGCATTCCAGCGTCTGCTCACATGCAGTCCCTGGCGATGTGCACCCCATTTTATCAGGGAGACAACTGTAGTTATTGAAACTAGGTTATGATGGCATTAACGGCAGGGGTGCAAAAATCTTTCTATAGCCCACCATGTGAGGCTGCTTTAGATGGGCTGCATTGTATGAATTTTGCCCTGCCAATGATTGCCTTCAGTCTGAATCTTCAAAATTCAATTCCTTCTCCATTAGCCTCTTACATAGCCCACAATGTGGAAGTCGCTGAATGCACAAAAGACATTCTAGCTTAATAGTATTTCCATGAAACTTGCTGTTACCATTTCTCAGGAATGTAAGAAATGTCAAGTCTTACATTTTTCTCACTTTTCTGTGATGGAAATATATTCCTTTCACTAGCAATAATTTCTGCTCACAAAAATATATTTCTAGACACAAGCTTGGAATTGTTGATGTTTCATGCTAAATCTAGCTTGGCAAAGGTGGACAGTGTGAACTGCATCGCATTTTTCACTAAATTGTACTATGGTGCCGTTGACAGATAGTCTAGATACTGATAAGCCATGCAATGGTTCTGATATGCTGAAACTAGAGCCATACATTCCGTAAAGATGTGCAGGCCGATTTGAAACTTAAAGAAAAGGATCTGAGTTGATGTCAGTCTACTTGAAATCTTCAAAACCAGGTGATGGTCATGAAGCATGGGTACCTTACCTTCTGAACATCTGTTTGGTGCTTGTAGAGCTGTAGATTCACATGCACTGCACAGCCTCCATCTAGTGTTGGGCTTCTACTATTGCAACTTGTTTTTCTTCAAAGAAGTCTTTTGTGTCATTAGGTCTTATTGAACAGTCCTCTGGTCATGAACACGCATGGGCACCAACTCCATTGGTAGATTGTTTTCTGCACAGAGGGCGAGAGTAGACATGGAGTAATGATTAGACTAGGGTTGCAGCCATGCATGTATTAGAAGTAATTCTGAAGGTTGAAGATATCAGTAGTAAACCCTGGCTACCAGCGAGAAAGGTTGCTGCAGTTGAATGTACCACAATATATGCAACAAAAAGATTCTTACAGGGTAAGTAACATAATGTGTTCACAGTATGTACAACTGTGGATACCCAGTGGCTAGCCAGTAGTTGTAGCAGAGGTCTGAAACAGTTCAGAGCACAGTCCACCAAGTCTACATTGTTTCCCTGTGAGTATTTCCACACATTAATGGTATGTGGAATGGACAATGTGGCAGCTCTACAGATGTGAGCTATGAGCATGTTCCAGAGAAAAGCCATAGTGGTGTCATGCTTGCTGGTGGAGTGCCGCCTGAGGTGAGTAATTGGAGTCCTTTTGGCCATAGGGTGACGCATGCATTTTTTAAATTGTATTTATTGATTTTGTGCGAACAGATAGAAAAATAAACTATTTAACAAAAAAAAGCAGTACAGCCAGGTTCAAACCAATTACACTGAAGTTTTGTAATGGTGAAACAATTCTGCAAGGAAACATATGAGCAGTCCAAGCACACATGATGTCCTTAGAATGCCTCATACAGCCACTGCGCCTGTGCACTCGATGAGCAGGTGCCAAGTTAGTGAGGGTGTCTGCCGACTTCAGACACTTCATGAGGAGGGACCTCAGTGCCCTAGCTGACTCCTGGGCCAAGCAGACCCCAAAGGGACCCCCAATGTCCTGAAGGTGGGAGCCAGTAGGCACGAGGGTCAAATATTCCTCTAACATCTCCCAGCAGTAAGCCAGGTCTCTCAGCCAGTCTTTCTCTTGATGTAAAGCCAGAAGTGGGCTGCAGAGGATGACAGAGGGATTTACCCTCCGGGTGCTGTATTTGCTGAATACAAGGCACACCTAATGGTAGATTTGGAAATGGCTTTCTCTTCCTCTGCCGTGTCCTCCGTCCTTTTTCAGTATTGGCCGGGGGGATGTTAGAGTAGAACCTTCTTCTCTTTCCACTGCACCCTGTCATACTGGGACAGGATGACTATGGAATAGGTGATTAGCCAGTTTGTGGCGGTGCTGACCACTATCCTTTTGCCAGCTTTGCCAGCTGTGCCAGCACGCTTACTCTTCTTGTCCGGAGGAGGGGAGTTGCCATTGGCCCTGGATGCCATTCTTTTCCAAGCAGTGGAAATGACCCTAGGGTCCTGTGGGACATGACCCCACATGTAGTGTGGATCTGAGGTTGACAGCTTGAACTTTTTTCCAACCCTGGGTGCTACCACCGAGATCTGACTGTCTCCTTAAAAATCTTAGGGATAGATTTTACCATGCCCTTAAGTAAGCTCAAATACTGATGGGAGCACTCCGTTCTGGACAGCATCTTCAACAAGAAGTCATCAACCTCTGGCGTGACGTACAAATCCACCTTGTGACAGGTAGTTGCATGCTGGATAATACTGTGGTACATCTTAGTGTCCTCTGGAGGGGAAGCCCTAATAGTGACATGGTCAAGTCATGTGTATCCTCAAGGATGCACATCCTAATCCTCAGTGGGGTGTGGGCAGACAGGTGCAAAAGTCCTCTGCTGGAGAGTAGGGGGTAGGGCTGCATGTGTCATAGTGTGGCTCCAGTGTCTTCTAAAGGGAAGACACAGAGGTAAGGGAGGAGGGGGCGGTTGTGAAGGGGAAGAAGTGGTGGAGGTGGGGTAGGGGCAACAGCCTTCTCCTTAGGCCTTGTGGGATGCGGAAGAGGAATGTCCAAAGACAGAGCATCCTTTAAGGAGACTCTGAGCTTTTTAGGGAAAGCTTTTTCGAGGCAGAGAACTTGCCTGTGTATAGGTAGATTATGATGCGCCACTGCCTTTCATCCAGGTCGTGTTGGAGCTTGTTGAGGATAAGCCTCTCCTCTGAGTGAGCTGTCAACAGCACTGGAGCTTACATTTTCAGTGCCAGTGTTAGCTTCGGCCTCCAGACTTCATTGCGGACACGTGGTCTTGGACTTGAGGGCCACAGAGGGTTGAGGCTCTTGGCTGGATAAGATCTTGGCTCAGACGCCTTGCTTTAGTGTCAACCAGTGCAAGAGAGTAAGTAGCCACTAGTGTTGGCGAACAAGAGTGCATTGGTGAATTATACACTTGACTCGATAGCCAACCCCCAGAGGGGCAGTGCTCTGCTGCAACATGCTGCTGCTTATGAGCTTGAGAAGAGATTTAGGTGTTGACCATACTCTTGCACCTCAGGATGGTCTTCAGACGAGTGTCTTCCTCCTTGGGCTCCAAGGAGTCTGAAGCGATTGTCGCTGGATTGGGTGGGTGGGCCATAAGATCAGAGAACTCACCAGATTCTTCTTTGGCACAGAGTGGTTCTGCATCACTAAAAATGTACCATGCCTCAGACTATGACCAATTATTTTTGTTGTGGGCCAACTACTTGTCTTTCTGCTGCTGAAGGGTCTTTTTACTCTTGAAGGCCGAGCATGAGTCATAGCTGATCTTGTGCTCTGGTGAGAGGCACAGATTACAGATGGACTGGAGGTTGACCCAAGGGTACTTGGAGTGGTATAGTGGCCATCCTTTGAAGGGCATCCTTTCCATTACCTTCTACACGTCCTTATTCTCAAGTGTCAGTAAGGAGGTGGTTATTTGACGACTATGTAATTAGTGGTTGGAGTGGAGGAGGTTGAAGAAGAAGACATCGAAAAGATTTCTCAGGAATGAGAAGGAAAGATAATGGGATCCGGGGCTGCAATGGTCAACCTCGAACAGTGAGTGGGAGCAAAACTGATACACATCTGAACCTGATGGTGGAGAAAAACAATCTAACAATTGAGTCAGTGCACATGTGTTTTCACAACCAGAGGTCGAGTCACCAGGAGCTCATGGCTCGAAAGACTTCTTCAAAGAAAAACAATTTGCAACACTCCAAGCTTGCAGAGCATGTATATCAACAGCCACAAATGCTATGTTCATAAGTTTTCTCTATATCTTTTGAGGCAAGGTAATCATGTTTTTGAATTAAAGGATTTCCAGAAGTCACCATTCGGAAACTGTTTTTCAATATATTTGTTTAGTCCTCTTAGGCGAAGGATTGGCTTCCACTCTCCTTTTTTCAGGATTAGTCGGAAGACTTTTTAATAGTACCCTTTGTTTTTTAGATGGTTTAACACGTTTCCTATTGTTTTCTAGATAAAAGAATTGCAATTTGTTTTTTGCGATACTGTATGTACTTGTGCTTTTCAAACTTTGGCAAAGTGTTGGAGGTTTGATGATTAACTCCAGTGCATGACCCTTCATACAATGTTGAGGACCCATGTGTCTATTGATATGTCCACCACCTTGTTTGTAACTTTTCTTATCTCGTTGGCAGGGACAATAGGAAAACAGTTGCTTTCAAGTGATTTTTGTGTTTTGTGGGGCTCGTTGCCAGCCCACTAGATTTATTTTTATTTTTTAGAAGAGCATATACAACGACTTCTTTGAATTCTTTGAGAGACATCAAATTGGCATGATAAATACAGTCATCGGTGGGTTGTTCCAAGAATTACTGTTTCTTTGATAATACCCCCGGTACTGAGATCGACTTTTGCTTGAATAATAACCTTGTCTTCTTTGCAAAATCTTAAGGAACATTGTGTATCAGTGTGGTTTTAGTGCCTGGAGGACTTAATCTACTTCTATGCTGAAAATGTTATTTCCATCAAATGGCATAGCCATTATTTTAGCTTGAACCACTGGAATAAAAGTAATCCTCTTAAACCAACTGTGTCTGCTGCTGAATTTGCAGTTTGTTAAAGACTATTAAAAAATAAGGCCATGACTGCATCTATTAAGGAGGATTGCTAACTTTTCTACAATACATTAAATCCTGCAACCTCTCTTCCACTTGTAACGTCTGAAGAAAATGGGACATGCCATTCTAACATTGCCCTTTGTAACTTGCAACTATAGTGGACGTATTTGTTATTTTTATACCCGTGGCTGGTATATTTTTCTCATAGTATCCCATCTTCTATGTTCTTTGTCTGGCAGCACAGGGCACAGTACTGAAAGGTGTTTTTTTTGCATCCATGAGCAGCTTTTGAGATTAGAGTCTATCTTGGTTTGATAGAGTAGGCATAATGACTCTGCTACTTTGATTTTTGTTCTCATCTAGACAAGTTAACCATAAAATATGAGGGGTGTTTCAGGTGTTGAAGCCCTTCCTCTCAAAGATGGTCAAGAATTGGGATTGCTCTAATTGTGTTATGGGATTTTTTTTTTTAAAGTCAAAGAAAATGTTTTCTACGGGTGTATTTAGATAGGCTAAATGTATGAGATTCTCCTTTCACACAAGCATATCAGCTGCTATAGTCAGGTGAAGAAGTTCTTGGTATGGGTTGTGGACTTGCATCATCTGGTGCTACAGGCCATCCTATTCTGACATATGGCTTGTGTCTTATTGTCTAGACATATGACTGTCTTGGTCATCTTTGCTACATGCTTCTTGGTTATCTTGATCTTCCTCAGTCACTAAGCAAGGCAGTCAGGTTATCCACATCTTCAGCAAAAGGATCCTGTTTCATTTACCCTGATGATAGCCTTTCCTTTAGGTGTGATGCATTTGGTTCAATAGTAGTCATGACTGACTGTCGTAGGCTTATCTTTAACGTTTTCTTCAAAATTCAATGATTGATGAATATTTTGTGTTTGCGTTGGATATTGAGATATAAATGTAGTACTCATCTGCTGAAGTGAAGAAAGCAAGTCTATTGAGACTTGACCCATTGAAGAAGATTGAGTGTTTCTGGCATTCATTACTGATCATAACTTGTGCTTTCCAGTTATTGTAAATAACTCCTTTTGTAGGTTTTCTAAGCAGGTACTTATTTAGTTGGCAACAAGAGAATGTTTACTTGTCCGGACTTGCAGCTTGTTTATTGTCTTCACCTTAATCAGCTGATGAAAAGTAAGCTCCAGTCTGTTCTTTATTGTCATCATTGCTGTTTGAAACCTCATTTCAGGTCACTAATGGTTCTTGCAGCAAAAGCTCTGTTAGCTGCAAAGGAACATACTCAATGGTGACACCGACAATCATTGAATTGGCAATGTTACACATTTTGGTGATACATTTTAAATTAGAAAATGGTCTTTGCTGTGGGAGATATCACCATTGTCTCTGGTAGCTACTGCTTTGAAGTAGGAAGAAGGCGCTCTGTCAACGATGGAGGATTAATAGTCATCAAGGCTGCTAAGGCACGTCCTATATCATTGCTTCAGAAAATCTCCGTTGGCGGGGACAGATTCTGCTTTAACAACACTGTAATTGTTGTTGATGGATTGCCCATTGTAGAAATCTTTACCTGGTCCACAGTAAGTGATTTTGTTCATGTAAACTATCACATCTGACATCTGAATGATCATAGATGGCAGGTCTGTCAACGATAACTTACAAAAAGAGGGTCCAATCTCCTTATCTGTCAGAATGTGAAGACTCTTTCAACTTGGACTGTACTTTTGGCTTTGGGTGAGACATCTGCCTTCCTGTTCGTTTTTTTCTGATTTTTTTGGTGCCATTTCCTCTTTATTTGCAGGCTCCAATTGCAACTATATATTTGCTGAACGTCCAAGAATTAGCCGACTATACACCCGTTTTAATGGCAGGCTCAGTGGGTCACATGTTATGGACCATCTTAGCTGCTAGAAAATTGCTTCCAACCTGCTCTTTATGGAAGGAACAGGGACTGATGGTCTATGCCAGTAGTTCCCAACCTGTGGTCCGGGGACCCCTAGGAGTCAACAAAACTGCCTCAGGGGGTCTGAGACTGCTTAGAAATTAAAATAATATTAACAGATTAATTAAAGGGTATATAAATGAAGTGGCAAAATGTACAACTGAACATGTTAAAACTTACTGTAAATATCAATGAATGTGAAATTGGAGGGAAAAAATTGAATTAGTCTCCTCAGATTGACTTGTGGGAGCAGTGCAGTTGTATCAAACATAATATAGTATGGATGGTGTGTGGATTCAATTAAATTTAGAAAAGTTCTAACCTTCCTATTAAAATTATTTTGTTTGTTTTATTTATATTTGTTTGCAAATTAAATAAAATGTGTTATTTGTGTTTGATGAATGCTTGTTTCTGTAATTTGTGTATATTGTTTTGCATTTCAAATTATCGATAATGTTTAGGCCAGGGTCCCCCGGATTCCAATAATGACTTGGTGAGGGATCCCTGGATTCCAATACTGATTCAGTGGGGGTCGCTGAAATGGTCAAGAGGGGGTCAACAGAAGTCAAAAGGTTGGAGACACATTCTAACCCAAAAGGGTAAGGGCTATTTTGCCTTTGTGCTCTTTCAAGGTCTGATTTGGAAATTTGACACAAATGGTAAATGTTTGGGGAGCATGGTCTGAGTGAAGGAAAGCTGTACATAGGGTATGCTTGTCCTTCTCATGTAACTGTCTGCTGCCACATAAGCACGCTTTTTTAAAAGTGACTGCTCCTTGCGGTCTTCAGCAGTGAGTTGCTAGTGAAAATATGTATGGAGTATAAGGCTAAAGTGTGCTAACTCGAAAGCAAAGTTCTGCCTTTTAAATGAAGAAATCTTATGTAGAGCTGAGCTATTTGAGGCTCCTCACAAATGAATGGTGGACAAAAGACTGGTTTGTAGTTTCAAGAAAAGGCTAAGTTTTGGTGAGACAATGAGGTGGAATTTCTTCTGCATGCTTGGTGTTCTTCTGATGGTGAATAATATAGTAGAATGACTACATTTCAAACTAATGTACTGTTGAGAGGGAATATATTCAAGTATATGAAACTTTGAAAGATCCAGTGCTGAAGAACACAATATATACACCCTCACCACCCCATGCACACTTTAGAATGACTGGACTTCACTTTCATACATTAACCTAATCAGCTGCACATTCTGCTGGCAATCCTTTCGGCTTTGTATTTTGGGTAGCTCCTTTTCTACTGTCAATAACCTAAATCAATTGGATGGGGAAGAACAGTTTGGAGAGTGTCTAAATATTTAGCCAACCTTTACCTCATTTTCTATTATTAATGTGGATTGCAGCACATAAAGACATCTTTGGAAGGAAGTTAGCCGAAGATAATTTCTCAGTTCATGTCCTCTTGAATAATGATCTTAACCTGGACCACTCACCCCCTTATTTTACCTAAACATTTTTTTTTCTTTTCCAATTTTATTTATGCAAGTATTACAGTGTACATACATTTGTGCCATGTGTAGAGCTTTAAACTACAACCCAACACCATATCGTGCTCCAAACAGTATAACACTGGCCTAAGCAAGCTCGTCATTTTCTGCCTTTTTCGGAGTATTATCTATGATGTATATGGTCAGGTAGTACAATAACACACACATTTTCAGTGATTCTACATAACAGTGTCATATTTTTGTGGTGGGCTATCCAGATCACATCAATACAGTGCATAGCATATTCAACATATAACAACTAAATTGCAATACATTTTACTAGATACAAACGGGGAGAAAGAACAGATGTCGCGCACTACCAAACCAGTCCACATCATCTAGGCGGCAGTCCACAAATGGGTAACCAACCGCAGATTGTGACTACACAATAATGTGTTATAATGAAAGATGGAGACCCAGACTATGCAGTGAAGTCGACAGGGGAGGCGGGGGTTGGAGGGCACATCACCACCCAGACACACACAACCATTTATCACACACTACCGCCCAATAGGGTATGACAGCGCCTGCATCCCCCTATTTAGTGTTCATCTGCTGAGGGGTGTCCGTCCTCACCCATAGTCTCCCCGTGCAGACTTTCAAGCATGTCACGACAAAATTCAAGGTCGTGTACTGCATGCTCATCCGTTTGTGTCTTACGAAGGCAACCCTCCTCTGCAGTGGCCCACTCAATTAAGTCATTCAGCCACGTCTCCTGTACCGGAGGGGCCGGACTCATCCATCGAATCACAATGCGCCTTTTAGCCAAAAACAAGCCCCAGTTGCGCAAATTTTAACCCCATTTTGCACCTTTTTTAGGGAGTGAGAGGAGGCCCTGTAAACAATGTTTCATTGTTACCTGCAGTTTCATAGCTGCTGCCCCTCTTAGCGTTCGCACTGTTTGGCACCAAAAAGATATAATAGAATTGAATGTCCATGTGACATGCTCGAAATTGGCGGGGGACACACCACACTGAGCACAGCCATCAGAGAGCAACGGGAACAGCCTATGCAGGCGTTGCGGTGTCAGATATACTCTATGCAAATAGTAAAAATGTGTCCGTTAAAACCTGGCATTGCTAGTCCCCTCATGCACAGGCCCTATTCCACTCCCCATCCATAAGCGGAGATCCCAGGACTGCCTTCCACTTATCCCTTATCCCAGTAATATTGATCTGTCTATCTCTCTTTAGGGCCTTATAGGTGCTAGAAAGAAGCCCACCATCACATCCCGGGTCTATAATGGCCGTCGTGAGGTGAGATTCAGTGGGTTCCGCAGGGAAAGAGGTCCAGATCTCCTGAGCTCTCTGCAGTAAGCTGGCGTATTGTAGAAATTGGCCTTGGTCTATGCCAAGAGGTTCTCAGCCTCTTCTCGCATGACAAGTGTGCCATTTTGATATAAATCCCCTGCATTGTTACATCCGCCTGCTCGTTATCTAGAAAAATCCAGTAACTCTGAGGCCCTAACAAAAGGGCGAATCCACCCGAGCGTGAGAAGGTGCGCATATGGCGTGCTCTGCAATACTTGTGTGACAGCTCTCTCCCACATCTTTGCCACCTGTAACACCAAAAAGGGGCTATCCCGCGGTAGTCCAGCTCCCCTCATGAGCAGACCTGGCATCTGGATATACATATAGAACCTGCTAGTAACTCTTTTTCCCAATTGCGGGTATCACTACACCACATGGCCACATATTGTAATAGACTCGCCATATAATATAAATGGAGGTCTGGAAGCTCCAGTCCCCCGTCAACTAAGTCTAACTTCAAAACCTCTAGGTAGACTCTGCATCTCTTGCCTGCCCAAATTAAAGATCGCAGTAGTTTATCAATCTGCCGAAACAGCGAAGGAGGACATTCACAGAAGGAATTTTTCATAACATATAGGCACAGTGGGAGTAGAACCATTTTACTGAGTGCTAGTCTACCCATTACCGATGTTAGGGTAATCCAGAACCGAACAGAGGCACGGAGACCATCCATTATTCTTCCCATGTTCAATTCATATTGAAGCTGAGGGGAGTGGGCTATTTGCATGCCCAAGAAAAGACTTGGTCTCCCATGCTAACCTCACCTGCGACAACGCTACCAGCCCTGACATAGGGAACAATAGTCTTTTGGCGATTGACCTGGAGGTCAGATATCTCTCCAAAGTCCGCCATCATTTGTAACAACAGCTGGATAGATCTCTCCGGATCAGTGACATACACCAGAGTGTCGTCTGCGTACAGCGATACAACATGCGTTCTGGTCCCCACTCGGATACCCCACCTTTCTAAGCCTGCCCTCATGTGTATAGCTAGAGGCTCCATAGCCAACGCAAATAGAAGTGGCAACAATGGGCAGCCCTGCCGTGTACCTCGTTCAATATCAAATGGGTCGGACACCATCATCCCTGTTCGCACTCTTGCTTGTGGTGCTGTACACAGCAGGCATACCTATGCCAGGAAGTTTGGTCCAATGCCCATTCTGCGTAGCACCTCCCTTAGGTAATCACAGGACAAGGTATCAAACACCTTTTCTATGTCTAGGGCCACTAATGCATCATGAGCTGCAGAGTCGGACTTCTCATGTATTACATGCGATAACCTCTGTAGATTCATATGTGTTCCACTCCCCAGGATAAATCCACATGGATCATCTCTAACCAGATGGGCCTCGACTCGTCGCAGTCAGGTTGCCAGGACTTTAGCAAGCAACTTCACATCGACATTGAGCATAGATAATGGTCTGTAGGAGCCAGGATCCATCAGATCCTTCCCTGGTTTCGGAATCATAACTGTCAATGCTTCCCTCATGTGTGTTGGGAGCGTGCCTACATCACAGGCTTCGCAGAACATTTCTAATAATCGGGGAGGAGCGTTGCAGAATACGCACGGTAAAACTCAGTTGGGAGCCGATCCCGACCTGGCATCAGACAGTGCGCCATGGCACCCAAAGCTTCTTGTACCTCCTCTAACATCACATCCCCATCCAGCTCCCCCAACTGATCTTCAATGAGCAGGAGAATGTGGAGGCTGTCTAAATACCTGTGCATCTGGCCTACGTCCTTCGTCTTCAGGGAAGTGTATATATATTTCAGATGATCCCACAAAAGGAGGTTCACACGCACTTGTCCCAAATACCTCTCTCCGGTTGGACCTTGCAATGACAGGATTACTGGCACCAGCCGCTTGCGCTTAAGGAGCCAGGCCAACATGCGCCCTGAACAGTCACCCTCCTGATACAGCCTCTGCCTGTAATCGTGACGTACATAACTATCTAGCCTGTTCCAAATATCTCCTATTTTAGGGTGCGACAATCTGCCTCAGAGATATCTCCACTGGTCACTGGGGACTGAAGAGCAGTCAGGACTTCCTCCTGTTGTGTAAGCTCCAGTTCTAGCATTTTCCAAATGGCATAGGATTTGCCAATGCTCTCACCCCCAAATAACTACCTTTAGGGCCTACCATTCTAGGCCTTGTGTTAGAGTTGTAGACCAGTTCACACGAAAATATCCATCTAGTGCCATCCGCATGTCACCTTTATATTCTGGGTCCCCTAATAACTCAGGCTTCAACCTCCACATGGGCATCGGTGGTCTGGGTCTCACACTCTAATAACAAAGGGGCATGGTCTGACAGAAACCGCACCTGATAGGCAACAAGACGAACATCTAGCGTACCCATGTTAGCCAGCCAAACCCTATCCAGTCAGCTATATGCCCCATGCATATACGTGTAACAGGAGTACACTGAGGAAGCAGGGTTCCCTCCATATGTCTACTAAATGCAGGTTACTCATAACCTTGCGTAGTTGAGCTGTCATGTGTGGCTTAGTGTCACGTTTTGGGGGGTTCCTGTCTAAAACGCATTCCAGGACACAATTAAAGTTTCTCCCCCAGATGACAGGCATTCCCATATAGGGTACCAACTCCTGTTGCAGTGTTTTAAAGAACTCTGCATCATCTGAGTTAGGGGCATAAATATTCAGGATGCAGAGTTCACACCCATCAAAATCACCGTGTGAGAATATATAACGGCCTTGTACATCTGCTGTCAAGCTTTTGAAATGGAAAGGGACACCAGGCGCAACCCAAACAGAGCCCCCCTCACCTCCAGGATATGAGGAATAAGTTGCAGAGTACAATAGTCCCTGCCATTTTTTCTGCCGCTTTTGTGCCTCGCTGTAAAGCAAATGCATCTCTTGGAGTAGAGCAATTTGGGCACCTATGCATCTAAGGTAATTGTGTACTCTATAACACTTTACAAAAGAATTCAGCCCCTCACATTCCATGTGATAACAAACATCAAGTTTCCCATCTTGAGCCAAGTCCACCAACAGATGCCTTCCCTCCCCCCATCATACCCATGCTCACCCCCAACTGTATATTCTGGTCCAACATGCGCTCAATATTGCAGCTCCATGTCCCCTCTCCCTCACAATGCATACAGTGCCCCAAGTGTATAAAACCGAACACCAACTGGAACTCAAAAATCACAGTCAACATCCCCAACCCACCCCGGGTAAACACCACCCCCCAACTAGTGTCTGCCCATTCCGTGTTTGCGTCCCGCTATCTACTCTAGGATCCAGAGAGGGAGAGCAGAGCACTACTCCTGCTCGATAGCAAGGAACTGTTTGAGATGGTGCAGTTCAATTCCCACACAAGCATCCAAACCTCACACACACTACACCCAATATAGTAACCTACTAGTGTAATACAAAAAACTAATTATACACAAGTACAAGGTGCAGGGTGCGGCCAGCCGTGGCAGAAGGTAAAAGAGTGTGCCTGTTAGATCGAAAAACTAGAAAGAGGAGAGCAGTAATAAAGTCAATATTTTAAGGCCTGATGCAAGTTCGAGACTGGCAGTCCTTCGTGGCGTCGCGGCAGCACCCTAAGCTAGCTGCAATATCCGAGACCAGTGTCAAGTCTACACCACCGTTTGGTGATCCAGAGCGCGATGTCTACGAGTTGACCGATTGGACTAATAATCTGGCCTCCTCACGTTCCTGTCTGTCGCTCCAGACTCTGGGTATCCTCCAGGTGCATCTTTACTCTGTCCCCACAGCGGGTGCGGTGGCGTCTGTTTCTGCGTGCGGTGGCCTGCAAGTCACTTGCCCTCTGGTCTCTTCCATGGATCCCCCTATGCAGTGTCACCAGGGGTCCATCAACGGTTCTCAATTCCAGCCAGTCCCAAACTCCCTCGGGCGACTGAAAGAAATGCGCGTGACCTTCATGTAATACCTTCAATTTTGTAGAGTAGCATATAAGTATAACCCAGTTCTTTCAATTTTTGTTCAGCACCTATATACAACTGTCTTTTGAGCTGCACCGCTCTAGGGTAATCAGTTAAGAATCGTATGGTATGGTTCTCATAGGCGGGATCTCTGTGTTTGCGCACTTCCTGTAAGATGATATCCAGATCTCTATAGTTGAGAAT
This sequence comes from Pleurodeles waltl, assembly GCF_031143425.1. Lineage (NCBI taxonomy): Eukaryota > Metazoa > Chordata > Amphibia > Caudata > Salamandridae > Pleurodeles > Pleurodeles waltl. The sequence goes on along the minus strand of NC_090448.1, from coordinate 413,847,410 downwards.
CTTGCCAATAATCGTTCTAGGGTGAGCCAATGCCCTTGCGCCCACTCAACTACAAACACCAGTGACAGGGGGGCAGAGGGCATCATTTTTTTTTTTTTTAATCCACTCTTCTAGAAAGGCCTCTGGGGCACTCCCCTCCACCCCCTCCGGGAAGCCCACTATGCACAAGTTGCGTCTCCTCTTGCCATATCTTGCCCTCGTCACCGGGCCCCCCCTCACCTTCACTCCACCAGTCCACCACGCCACACTCAGAGGTTGCTCCGGCCCAGATCTCCATGGGGGTTGGGGGTGGTTGGAAATCGGGCAGAAGGGGGAGGTCCGAATCACAAGCTAACCAGCCACATGCCTCCCCCCGCCTCAGAGTTCCCCAGTCGTGCCCCTCCAGTGCCACATGCCCACTGCGGGCTTTAAACGGCAATGATCACCGCCGCGGCCACCATTTTGGAGTCGGGCACTCCTCGTGTGTGCTGCTCCTCTCCCAGTCTCCGCCACCGTTCCCCGCCTCTCCACAGTGACCCAGGGTGGCAGGATGGTGCAGGATTCAATCGCCGGGACCTGGAGCACTCGTTCAGTGCGTCCGGTCGCCCATCTTATTGGCCGCGCCCACAATTTTACACAAGAATTTTAAGTGGCAGTACTAATATGACATTGCTTGAAATCAAACTTTAAGCAGAGTAAACCACAATGGAAATTGTTTACTGTTAAACATAAGGATGAAAAAACACAACTGTCTTCAATTACAGTCAAAAATCAACTTATACTTTGCAACACATAAAAATACACCAAAAATTATTTTCCCAGTGTTATTTTCTGAGTACCTAATAACTGACGAGAAATGTAAGAAGACTTTCCTGCTACTTGTCCTAGTAAGTTTGTTTAATGGCCTTCATCATTCCCTTTACAGATATTTACAAAAATCAGATGTGTTTGTTTTGTGGCTATGCGGATTTTAATTTTTACCTACACCAACTTCAATAAGGTTAAAAAGTAGGTTTGTGGAAGAGAAACATGCGTAATCCTACTTTGTCAAAGAATTCTCAAGCGACAACGTTTTTCGAGAAACCATACCTCAGTTTTTGAAAGTTGTTTTGTGAATGTGTAACCCATCCACATTTGCAGTCTATGTCAGGTTCAAATGACCATTTCCAACAGAATAGTAAGTAAACCTTTTCATCATCCCGGTTTTTCTGCAGCAAATGCACTTTTTTCATACATGCGACTGCTTCATTATATACAAAATGGAATTTAGTTCTATCAGATTTAAGATATTCAACTTAAATTGCCGCTCACTGGTTAAGCACCAATGGGACATTTTTTTTATTTTTTTTCGTTTTTTACAGAGCAAGGTCCTGACGCCATCCTTCTAACAGAAACATGGCTTGATGACACTTCAGGGCCAGATATCACAGCATTGACCCATGACTAATGGATTCTTAGAGTCGCTCGTTTAGACAAAAAAAAAAAGGAGACGGCATAGTTTTCATGTTTAAAGAACATTTCACATAGAAAATAGACAAGCTTTAATACCTGATTATAAAGCTCTACATTTTTCACATTTTTTTTTTTTTTTTAAGAACTTCACCATGCCTGGTGCCTTAATTTCTCTCACACCTCGATTTGTGGACAATTGGAGATCTGGTATCTCCGAAGTCCTCTCTTTGCCCATCCTTAAATTCAATGATTTCACCATTTTGGGTGATTTTAATATCCATTTTAGTGGAGAAGTGTGGCTCAATGGTTAGAGCGGCAGACCCTGATGCAGAAATCTGGCCCGGGACCAGGGTTCAATTCCCGCCTTGGCGGGTCTTGGGCTCAATTTCCTCGGAGCTGATAATTCTCGCATCGGTGCCTAATCTAATTCATGAGTCCCACTCTGTAACTCTGGGCAATAGCTTGCTTAATCTCCACAACGGCCCCAACAGCGCTTGGATGCCTGGCTTCACCTTGGAGGTTGCCCAGGAGTGGGCACCTCACAGGGAAAAGCCAGGAGGGGTTCCACAGCGGTATGCGTACAGCGCCTTGAGACCCTAACGGGTGAGTAGTGCGCTATACAAGTACAAAGTTTACAGTTTACAATTTTATTAACATGAATTGCAGAAGTCTCTCTTCTCCGATAGAGGATTTTGCGGTTCTGAATATCCAGCTCATCAAAAATTCCCAACCCATGAGGCTGGGCACTTGCTGGATCTTTTATTTTTTTAATTGTAGGTGTTTGCAGACTGATCAGCCTGTAGCTCTGTAATGCTCAGATCATTTTGCAGTCCCTTTCTCCTTATCTGTTCAATCAGGGCAGAGTAAAGCAGACACTCACCACCAGCAGGGGTTGGTCAAAACTTAACATCCCTGCTCTTGATTCTCTGTTGGAATCTAACTGTCCTGGGTTTAGTAACTCAGTAGAATACTAATACATCCCCTTCTCATTCATTTCTGGACTCACCTGACAAAACGATTAAGAGAAGTGGGCGGTCAGCGCGTCACCAGGAAATGTATGTGAAACCAATGAAGGGCTCAGTGCACTTCAGATGTAGTGATAAAAAAAAGGAAGAGAAACCTCCAAACAAGAACCTCAATTCTAAAAGAAGAAGGTTGCAGGAATTTCGGCAAAATATGCCTCACATGTTGAGAGCATTGCTTCAGAACAGGGACGTGGGCAGTCACTCTGCTAGACAGCGCAGCAGAGGTCACAATAGTTAGCCAGAATCTTCAAGAATTTCTGATTGGGAAAGCAACTACTGACTTCATAGAAGTAGACACCCTACATCACAGAGTTGCACCTCCATATAGATTATATAAACTCAATTTACACAATTTGAATAACATTTTCCCAGAAAATTACCCTAAATTATGACAGTCTCTTGGCTAAAAAGGATTGGCCACTGGAGTTTGTTAAAACTTTCCCACAAAGGGAAGAGGTCATTTTAGCATCTTTCTCAGTCCTAGTTCCCAATCAAGTAAAATAAGCACACACACCCAAAATGGCCGCTTGCACAACCCCTGGCGTTGTACCACAATCATGTAGGCTGGGATTAAGAATCACCTTATCATGTAATACCTATAAGGTCCAGCCCTCAAGTGCAGCCACAATACCCGATAAAACATGAAGCAAAACTGCAGTGAGAAATTCTCTCAACTTGAGTACCAGGGAGTAATTGAATGCTGCGTATGTCCAATGAATAACCACTTCCCTGAAGCAAATCCTGATCATTCCTATAGAATTGTCTTATACTATACACATTTAAATAGTCATAGGTCACACAGGCACACCTGCACTACAAAATTCACACAGTGTGGCTCTAATGAACAACATAGCTCGCAAAAAATACAAAACAACCCTGCACATTTTCAATGGGTTTTTCTGCCAAAATCTGGCACCTGATAGCAGATTTAAGCAGTCGTTCTGCGTTAGGCTCTCAGAGTCACTTTTGTCAAATCCCTCAGGGGTATAGGTACAGTCCTGGACTGTTTGTTGCCTGAGTAACATCAATATTGCATGATACTGACCTAGAAGCATTGTCCTATGTTGATGATCGATATCTAACAGATGATGACTTAAACACACTTTTAACCAGCGTGGATCGCATTGTTTCGGGATTTGCTGAACTTGGGTACAAATTCAATTTCAGAAAAAAATAGCTTTTCTAAGTATCCTATTTTTGGGATACAAACTATCAAATGAGGGAAAGAGCCTGCCACCACACCTCCTAGAGAAGTGTGCTCAATTTCAACCACCAAACAATTAAGAAATTGCAATCCCTATCAGAATTTTAAAACGTTGGCCGAACTTACATTCCAGAAAATACACAACACAAAAAACATTGTACGATTTAATTTGTCCAGATTTTTCAAGTAAGTACTGCACGACAGAACATACACAAATACTCAGATCACTACAGACTGACACGCTTACACCACATTTATACCCACGGGTAAACAAAACAAATTTATCCATCAGGATATTTCCTGGTGCAACTGGTTTCACCTATGTCACATTTAATGAAGGTGACACATGGCCAATAGCATACAAATCACATTTATATTCTACAGCAGAAATGTGTTTTGCAGCCACTGAAGAAAAAAGAAAAAAAAAAAAAGACTGCAGTACAGATGGCTGTCATAAGAAAAGACGGTTGGCTCAAGGGAAACGCATTATAGTATTTACTCCTGTTCCAGCCTTAGAGGCCGTTACTAGAGCTAGTGTACAAAAAGCTAAAGCACAACGGATACAATGGGCCAGTTCCTTGACTGCCATTGATGTAGATTATTAGGTCTTTGACTCTACAATACAAACTCAAGATTTTTACAATAGATTGATGATTTCCTTTTTTCTGATTCTTCAACCATTTCTTTCAAGGCATACAAACATTTCTTCATAAGCTAAAACGCACCGATCTGGTCTGCCCCTGGTGCTATTTGTGGATTATTCTTGCTTTGCTTGCAGTATTTTTATGGACTGGATTTGTGACTGTTTTCTTTTTTCTTATGTATGAACATTATCTTCGTGAACGCTCAACAGTGGCAGTGGTAGTCGAGGTGTTAAAGCATCATTTATCTTCTCACAAAATACCAAGAGACTTATCAATGCGAACATTTCTGCTGTTCCAGTTCCTGAAGGAATCGTATGGGATAAAGTACTGCATGGAATATTTGGTCCTACAGAAACAATTGAAATACCATTTGTTTAATATTTCAATGGACGATGTAGTTACACCTAGTGTGCTGTTAGATGACTGGGATGTAAAAACAGTTAACAATGCTATCGGAGCATGATTATACTGTATTTGATAGTAAATATATGCATATAAACAGTGCAAATGTTAGAGAAATGTTATGTTACCAACATTTTGGACACCATTTTTTTTTTTTTGCATTGAGCTAGCATTCAGGTACAGTTTTAAACTATATACAATGGGAACATTGCCGGAGTCCACCACTGGGTAGGTCTAAAACCCATGCGGACAAATCGTCATTTTTCCATGCACAACACTACATATTTTTTTGTCTTTTTCAGATTGATACCTTCAAAAGGAAGGAAAAACATGCTGACCAACTCTAAATTAATTTATTCAAATGCATTATTTTCCCAATTGTCAAAGGCTATGACTATTGCACAGCAACAATTGATTTAAAATCAGTTTGGGGAACAAAGGACTGCTAGGTACAAGGCATGGGTGCCTTATTAAAAGTGTCAGATTCCATTTCAGATTTTCTAAATTACACAATACAGCAGACTATTTGCTTAGGTGTGACAAAAATGAAGGAAATGAATCTGCCTAGTATTTCCTCAATTTGCCCAATTTGATAATTGGCAACAGTTAATAAATTACACTGAGGAAGAGCTCAATGGGATGCTTCAAAACGGTACATTTAGTTCTACACTTTCAGGTCCCAATGGGTGGTTATTGTGACCAGTGGGCACAAACTGTTGTCAATCATTTTTTGAACTCTTCACAGGGTTTTAAAACAAGTAGACCGGACCCTTGTTACATCTCACAACACTAAGGGATGAGTACAACTTACATCATGGAAAAGTTATGACAGCAATGGTTGCAACACTCCACATTGCCAGCTCCAAAACAGCACCTCTGATGACACTGACTTGCAAAATCTCTTGTTAGGTCCTAGGACACAGAGATCAAAAAGATTCCTGTATGCCATTTACAATGAAATATGGAAGCAGCTGCACATTTGAGGCAATTAATCCGAATAATTTAGAGAAAGCATTGGCTGTGGTTGATAATGGAAAGAACACATTATGCACTTGCATTTACACTTAGATAACATTGTGTCTTTTGCAATTGACATACAAAATCAAGTCTTTTTACAACATGGGCAGAGTCCGCTGAAATATATTATGCAGTTGGGGTGGATATTACAGGTATTAAAGGGAAATGCACGCCTTAGAAGCACATCGACTGTATGGAATTGTTTTTGCCCTTTGACAGAAACACCTAGTAATGGCCAAGAAGAATGCCACATACACGACGCTTAACATAGAAAAGTTAGATAAATTGCCTTTCACTGTAGGGGAGACACCTTCACCAATATGGCTTATACACAGAGTTCTCTCATTGCCAGTCTCCTCATTTCAATTCACTGCATGTTTAAAACATTTTCAAATGCTTTAGGGGAGTTTTTCCATCCATAAGATGTGGGAACTGCCTTTCAATTACAAGTGTATGAGTGGGGAAAGGGAAGTTTTTCCAAGTGGAAACAAATGTGAAACTTCACAAAGCCACTCTGCTTTATAAGCAGGTGACATTGCACAACATCTGCAATGTGTCGGTGGCCTATCTGGCTTGTTACTTGAAGGGAGTAACAGTTTCCTTGATTCATCCCATTTTTCAGTTACTTTCAAATGGAAGTTACTGGATACGTAATGATCAAGGCTGTTGTGAGAAGAGACCAGGTGTCCCGTATGCGGTTTCTGTTTCTCAAATGTTGACCTGCTGCGGTAACATACTTTTTCCTCCCGTGCACGAGATTAGAGTAGTCAGCTTGTGGCTTTCCATTCCAACATTTAATGTTAACTTCGACTCAAAGCACTATTGTTTCAGAAGAACATGGTGCTCACATCCTCTCATGAAATGTTTGAATTGTAAGTTGCAGGGTTGTCTTCTGACATACAGACACTCTTAAACACCAATTTTCTGAAACATTTTGGTGAACTTGTGGGTTGCTTTTTTAATGACTCGAACACTGTGGGAATTGTATACTTTTTTTTTCTTTTTTTAAAGTGGTGGGGTCTGGCCTTGCCAGTACTTTGGCTGTTTTCAGGGTAACTCCTGCAGCAATCCACTCCTTGTATTCAAGTGTCTCCGGAGACTCGCCACTAATATTGGTTTTAATAGGGGGTATATTTTGGTCTTGTTTTTTCTGCTTCGCAATGGATGTCCCATCTCTAAGCCAAATGGTAATACAATTACCACACATAAACCTGTGTTGTAAACGTCTGACACAAGTACTTTGGTGTATCTTTACTGGAGGAACAGAATGAAGACTTTTCTCTGTCCTTACGACCATTATGGTTCCATTGCACGTAGCCTGTATTCTGCTTTTTGATGCCTTATGAAAGTGCACTTGATATTTGTCTTGCAACGCAGGTGGTACTACCTGTGGAAATTAATCTATTGATGCCCCCATTATGGGTCCATTTTCAGAGTTGTTCTATGAGAATACTATTGGTTCAGGATGCCATTTATGATCCACTACTTATGAATACAACTTCAGGATGCATTCCTGCTAGCTCATCAGCGGGCACTACACAGGATGCTACTGTCTCAGTCAGTGGCCTGGGCTACAGCGGTGTTGCTTCAATATATGCACTGAAGCTTTGGTGGTTCTATCCTCTGCAAAAGCAGGATCAATCCTGAACTGCACTGAACTTGACAATTTTGAGGCCTCTATGAACGTTTGAATGTATTTTTTTTAAATCTAAATTTGTACTGTTTTAAATTTACTTTTTTTTTTAAATTCGTTTTTTTGCTTTGCTTGTTGGAGTGAACTTTTTATGTTATTAGTATACGTGATTTTAGCCCATAGGGTTTTTTGAATCTGTCCCCCGTTACTAGCAAGAGGAGGGTGTAGTGATGCCAGTCTTGAACCAACTTTGGTTCCCCCTGCTTTGTAGCTTTCTTTCGCACTGCACATTTTACATGTTGCACATTTTAGCGACATCATATTTTTAGCAGTATTATTTTTTTTAGATGCAAGCTTACATGGTATTATTCTAAGAAGGCAGGGTACATGACACTTGTTTCTAGTTGGCTTTCTTGACACAATCAGAAACACTTTGTCCAAGGCTACATAATAAACAAGATGTTCTAGGTGCTGTGTTGCCAGTTTAGGAGTCAGCTTCTAATATCAAGACAAAGCATTACATCAGAGCTCCATTGTCCAACACAGTGCTGTTTTATTATTTAAGCACAGCGCTGACTGGAAGGCTATGAGGAGAATTACAGCTGCCACCAACTTAAGACCACTGTGCTCGACAGTACAGCTTTGCTGGTGCTGATTCACCAGACTCCTGACGAGAATTGCCATTCACCACACAGGCAGACTGATACCAGTTTCAAGTATGAGGCCAAGGCTAATTTCTTGGCTTGCATAGGCAGAAGAGTACACCCAAATATGCTCTCTTTAGGGAATTTTGGCCAAGTAGGAATCTCTAGAACTTAACAATGGTGGGAATGTTCGTTGTTTCCACCCTGTTCATAATGCTGATTATTTTGCTCTGTTTCACCTGCCTAATTATCACAGCTCACTCTCTCTATACATGATGAAGTTAGTATCAATAAATGCATTGAAAAGTAATCATGTATTTTCTTTGTTATTGCCTTACCATGCATGAGTAATATGACGAATGGGTGAGATTTGTTTCCACTACTTCCCTGGGGAGTCAAAGCCATGTTTCAGGTTGCCACAAATCACACTCTCCTTGTAAGGTTGGGGGTTCAGGTGAGGCACTGCGAGCTAGCCAGGGACCAGGCTGACATTTTCTGATGGTGTGGAAGGACTCAGCCCATCACATTATGAAGTTCAGCCATTCCACATGTGCAGTCTTGTTATAATAGGAACCGCACCACACGGGAGAGCACACTACGTTTAATGAAGAAGAAAAAAAAAAAAAAGAACTCTTGCACAAAAGGTAGAAGACCAATCTTTATTGAAAAGTTGTAAATCCGATTTAACACATCTGTTAAAAAGAGGCCCTTAAGCCACTGATACAGTAAGAGAATAGTAACAATGACACTTTGCGTGAGCAAATAGAAAACACATTGGAGTGTGCTGAAACAGTATTTAGCAATTAAACCTGCAGGAATTACATTGCTTCAATACCCAGCAAAGGCAGAATACATTAGATGGGGTTTCTTCAATTTCCCCACAAGAACTAAAAACAAGCAATTAACCTAATGTCAACTCACAAAAGAAAAACAAAAGTACAACAGAATGCTCAATCTGGATTAATGCACTCATCCATACTTGAATTGCCCATTATTTCCTCATAACCAAAAAGGGCTGCATTGTTCTGAAAAACTGCAGCAAGACCTAGACACAGCCCTTCACACTGTAGGACATGTATGCAAATATAAAAGCAACGGACATGCTCTTAGTTAGAAATGGCAATCAGCCATAGCAAGTTAGGTAGCAACCGGCATCAATGATTCTAGTACTGGAACTAAAGGAAGGCCATGTTATCATTCTTTATTACAGCAGTCCATTACCAGATTCATGCTACGTCCTGCACAACAATTCAGATATTTCAAAATGCATAGGCATATTAGATTACGTGACATGTGTAAAATTAAAATTTAAAAATGTCTATTTCAGATGAACCTACAAACTTGCTTCAAACACCACATTAAAAAGGCCATAATTTCCATATTCACAATGGATTCCAGTAGTTACTCTCCCACTTTCCTTCCTAATCTCCAACAATGAAAGTCCAATAAAAAGTCCTGCAAAGAAAGTCATTGAGAAGATGAAGTTTTCTTGCCAAAACTTTATTTTACTTCTCATTTACAGAGTGTAGGCGTTATTCATGAGGCATTCCTTATCGTCGATAGGACTCCACACGCCCCCAAGACCACTGTTGCGTTGGTTTCGTCTAGCCATCTTGACGAAAACCACCACCATTGCTCCAAGTAATATCGCAATCATGACTGCAAGAAGCACTGACAAAGCAACGACTGTGAAAACAATAAAACATGGTTTACAAGTTTACATTTAGATTACATGGATGTCACTGAATTTGTTAAAAACTTTTTGCTAGCGGCTATAAAAACTCACAGGAAAAACTACTAAGCCAAGCATGGTGTGTAATTACAACAAGACTGAAATAGCAAATGTACAGAAGATTGTGCCACCTCTCCACAAATCTACTGACATGAGCAATAAGTAGTTGGGAACCTGCAGGGTCAGAATGGAATGAGTGTAAAGTTTATGAACATTCAAAAATTCACATGTATAAAACTATTAAACTTCTTTCCAATCTCTTCCCACGCTGGAAATGGTTGTACATTTACTCTGACAAGGACAAGACTAAAACCTTTTACAGGGTGGGGATAAAGGCAGAGTAGGGAAAGTGAACTTCCAATCACTTTGCAGCTTTTCACATCAGCAAAGGCATTTGTATATATTTGTTTATGTTAAAATGGAAATTTACAAATAGCGTGCTAGAAACAGTTTCCAGGCCTACTTCTGTAAACTCTTGAATTCATGGAAGTCTTAAATCTACATCACACAAGAACACATACCCATAAAAGCACTTTTGTTACTTTAAGAATAGGCTTTTATTTCATGTTTATAATGATACACATAATAGTTTTGAAATAATGCACCATTAATAACCTTTTCTTTAAATATTGTCGAACTAGTTTTAGGTAATGCTTCACAGAAACTTTTTAAAGTTTCCCAACAATTTAGTTTTTTCCCCCCAAGGTGCAAATCTTTGTTTATTTTGAAAGCAACCAATCCTATGTTCATGTTTATGCATTAATCTACATATAATCAGTGAGCATTTAATAGCCTCCAGTTAAATTGTGCGAACATATACATGTTTCTAACACTGGAACCACCGTCAATAATAGAAGCTGAGATCCCTGAATTTTCTTAAAGCACAAACCTTAGATAGTAAATGTTTGAATCAATGAGTCATATTTACTATTTATATGGTGAGAAAATTAGATAAATGCTCTTAACACTACGACCCCTGGCTTAGGCACTGACCCCTCAGTAGGGAACACAAATGTCTCCCAGTGGATCACACAATCACTATCAAATTATTCCCATAAAAACCCAAACCAAACGTGCCAAAGACAAACCCGTTCCCTGGTATACCCCTCACTTATGGACACTAAAACAAGAGTGTAAAACTAATTCTGCCCCCAATTAGCACTAGTGGGTGACACTGGCAAGTGCCCGGGCCCCAGGGGTAGACCCATTCAGATCATCTCTTGGAATGTTAATGGTTTAAGAACTAAAGAAAAAAGAGAAGGTTCTACAACATCTGGGAGACTCACCAGCACAAATATTAATCCTGCAAGAAACCCACTTAACCAGAGAATAAAGTATTGAGCTCGTCAAAATGCAAAAATGGGTTACATATTGTGTATGTACTGAGCATAATTTTAACACTATTCTATACGACTATTCTAATTAAACATCAGGTTAATGCAGGAATACTGGAGGTGAAGTCCGATTCAGTAGGTAGATGGATTACAGTTAAACTACTGATCAATAGAAGGATTATGCTAGCTGGGTTTTATGGCCTGAACTGCGATGATATAGGACCTCTAAAAAAGCTATTCTCTCAGTTAACGGACTTCCCTGACCCAATTATAATGGCGGGGGATTTTAACGTTTTAGACAACAAGCTAGATTGTCTGAGAAAGCTAGATCTATAGAGACCCCAAAATCCCAGTGATATTTGAGGAGGATGATGAAAGGACTTGCGTTATGTGAATCCTAGTTTGTGTTAATGGGAAACAGGAGTTAGCTTAGCCTTTGGCTGGCAGACTTGTGCCCCCGTCACCTAGTGACTTTTACCCTACTTAGCTTGCTCTGTTTTAGCAGATTTATTTAATTATATGTTTTAAGATGGCTGCCTTATTTCTAGCTAGGCCAATGTTTTAGTTCACGTTATCAGTACCACCGCGCTAAGGCGTCACTATCCGACAAAGATAAACAAACTGTAGGTGTTCACATTAGGTACTTTCCCTCTTCACACCTTTGAGGGAATTGTTTACATAAATTACCGTCCCAAGCATGTCTTGTTATCAATTGTTTGGGAACAGACTTGCGTCAGGAGTCCAAGCAAGTCTGTATAAATGCACCTCACTTAGACAGATAGAGGGATTCCGACCAGATGCCATTGCTGCCATCGATGATGCACATCGCCTTGATGCTGACCCAGTCTTCATGTCCCTACGGCGTCTGAACTAGAGACCTCATTCCAAGGTACCGAGGGTTAGGGGGCTCTTCTCATGGACATGGCATTGGCAGATTAGGTTTAACACACCTAGCTCTCTTCTAGGTTAGAAGTAAGGCTCATTATGCTAGGGTATTAGGACATATTTCACACTTCATGTCATTGTAAGATGATGGAGGTCTTTGTATTAATGACTCGTCTTTACCATTCTGTTTCTTGCATTTGGTTAAAATAAAACCTATTGAAACCTTACTACATATTCTTCATTGCCTATGTTTGATTGAGACAGGTTGCTAATGTGATAAAGGGGTAATCTCCGTTTAACTATGACACTCCCTGAGATGTCACACTTGAGTCCATGCGTAAAGGCTGCCACTAATCACCTTTTACCATTTGGGTTTTTGGTGAGGTGCTCCTTGTGAGCCAGGAGGGATGGGACAACAGTTGCGATTTGTAGGACTGGCATAGTCGTCTACAAACAGAAGTACTGTCATCCTTAAACCAACAGTTTTGCCTACAGCAAGAGTCAAACTACGACAGTAACTTATGGCAGCAGAGAATGGGGCGAAAAGGGTTTTTTCTGTCAGTAATAAAAAGTATAATCATGCCCCCCCGTATACACTATTTCCTAGTCGATTTGAAGTTATGTGATCTAGTAGAGGAAATAAGCTACCTACCAGCCCATTTATCTGATCATGCTGCTGTAACATTAGATTTTAGTCTGGCACAGGGGACGGGAGAGAGGAGATGGACGTTGGATCGCATGTTACTACTAGATAGTGATGTTGTTTCTCAATTACGTATAGAGACTGAGAAGTTCAAGATTAATTTAGGATCAGCTCCAATAGCAGTGGTATAAGACATTCAAAGTGGTTATAAGAGGGGAAAATCTTGAGCCTAGTCAGTTACAAAAATAAGCAGTATGGGAACACAATTACACATTTAGAACAGGAAATGTTAAAGTAGAAGAATCAACTATTATTGAATACAGAGGGGAGGAGTCCAAGGCTTTGACGAATAAGTTGAGGTTTGAGGCTTCAGCTTGAAGTGTTACAAGCTGTAATCATAAAAAGAGAGGAGGCTACTAAGTTAGTCCATTTAGAGTATGGTGAAAAGACAGGAAAGTTGTTAGCTTGGAAGTGCAAGCGGGATCAGGTGGGGAACCATATTAAAGAAATTGAGTTAAACCAGTCTGGGGAGAGGACATCGAGAAGCAAGATTATCAAGAGTTTTTCACTCAACTCTATGCCGTGGTGAGAGGGGAGGATATAGGGAATTTGGTTGGGAGAAGATATACTTCCCTGTATTACACAAGAGGAGCAGACCATTCTAAACAAGCCAATCTCTTTGGGAGAAATCAGTAATGTTCTGAAAGGTAGTAAGAGAGGGAAAGAAGCTGGGCCAGACGGTATTCCGATAGACCTTTATAAAATTTTGGGAGAGGCAATAATTCCAGCTTTGTAGACTGGGATTTTTGAAAATTGAGTTCCCATTCCGACTTCATGGAACGAGGACACCATTAAGTTGATTTTGAAGCCTAGTAAAAATACGGTGAAGTGCCAATCGTGTAGGCCTATATCTTTGTTGAACTGTGATAATAAAATATTTGCTAAAATATTAGCAGATAGATTAAGTGAAGTGTTGAGTCGTCTGATACATCCCAACCAGAAAGGTTTTATTAGGGGAAGATTTTTTACACAAACTGACTTTTAATCTGGTGGGGGCAATATATATATGGCTACAACGTTTGACGTTCCTCTAGCGGTAACTAGATGCAATGAAGGCCTTTGATAGAGTTAATTGGAAGTACGCAAGTCGGATTTTGAGCTTGTACAGTAGGAGGGAAAATGTTGCAGAGCTACAGGATTGATTTATAATGTCCCCACTGCAAGAGTTTTAGTGAACGGAAACCTCACAGTGCACTTTAGGATAACCAGAGGTGCTAGGCAGGGCTGCCCTCGGTCCTCTCTATTGTTTGACCTCTACATAGAACCCTTTGCTAGGAAAATAAGGCAGAACACTTTAATAGCACCTTTTGCTTGCAACGGTTGGGAGAAAAAAGTAACCTTCTATGCCAATGACCTCAGTGTACACAGCTGATCTATCAAGAGTTCTCCCCACACTGCTGGCCTTAGCAGATGACTTTGGTAGAGTGTTCAGATATTGTGTGAATGCTGGGAAGACAGATCATTAGCAACACAAAAGGATGATGGATGGAGGGCCGAACAATGCAAACACTCACCCCCCAGTCACAGATCTGGGTTTAATCCATTGTTCCTTTGCTCACTATGCCACCCCAGTTTGGACCAAGTCCTATGCAAATCAGTCTTGACCATGTTCCTCATGGGAACAGCCCACCACGAACTGCCAAGCCAGATACTCCCTGGACCAGAAACAAGCATCCTGGGATCGGTTTTAGGGTAAGACCCCTCATCAGCCAGGCTAGCTTGAATCCAGTGGCACAATGAGCACAGGCGCACGTCTGGGCATACCCTTCCCACTTAGGGAAACTTCACCAACACAGAAGGATGACAGATCATGGCATGGAACCAGAAGAAGGAACAAGCGCAAGTGAGGAGTGAAAGGAGATACTTAGGCATAACATTCACACAGGAGATCGATCATCTTGCAATGAAGAACTTAAAGATACTGTCAGGTGAATGTTGTAAGTTACTGCAGAGACGGGTGCATCCCCAGACAATTGTGGGTAGAGTCAATTTGGTTAAGATGGTGATCTTACCAAAACTGAACTTTCTGTACAGTTGCATCCCACTTTCAATGCATAAGAGGGATCTAGAAAAAAATCAGCAAGCTATAATCTCCTTTATATGGGCATCTATGGGACCTAAGATTGCTTGGAAATAGTTGCGAAAGAGAGAGAAGAAGGGAGGGGGTGGGGGGGGGGGGGCGGGGATGGTCTCCCAGACTTAAATTATTATGCCTAGGAATTCCAATTTAAGAACACAAAAATGCTTTTTACATCTCTGGATTCTACAGCAATTGTGGATATGTTTAAAGCTATGGTTGCTATGGTTAAAGGGGCTACAAATTCAACGACCCAAAGTTCTTCAAAAAGGTAAAATTTAAGACTTTACATGACAATGCAATGAGTTGGTATCAGTTAGGATCAGCAGTGGGAGCTATTTACTAAAGACAAAATGCCTCTATCAGGGAATCACCAGGCACTCAAGTGCTTGAAGGATGTCTTAGCCTTGCCAATAAGGAAGGCTGCCATAGTGGTTTGGGGAGAGCTCTTTTGGGAAGGAGCTCTAATTTCCTGGTAAGACCTTAAGGATAAAACAGGAGGGGCCTTTTGTAGACTGAAATACATCCAATTAAAAGGTTGGTCACAGTGGGCCCGAACGACACTTGAATCAGCAAACATTTTAGAAGACAGTTTACTTCTTGAATCTTCAACCCCTAAGAAGGTTTCGGACTGGTACTGGGAAATCCTAGAGGGACTGGACGGCGATTTTCTATTGGCTGGAACTCTTTGGGGGGATATTAAGCCATGGGAATGGGTGCAGGTATGGTGAGAAACATCTATGCGTACTTTGTTTAAGATAGTAAAGCCGCGCCACTACGGAAGAATCACCTCTTTTCCATTCATAAAGTCTATATGTCGCCAGAAAGACTCTCCGAAGTAAGAAAAGGTGGTGAGGTAAAATGTCCCAAATGCGATCTGTAGTACGCTACTGTGTCCAGCTGTTGCCTCTCTTTGGGCAGAAGTGTGTAGAACACTCTCAAGTATATCAAGGCAAGAAATTACGGTAAGCCTCCCCTAGTGATATTCGGGCAATTACAGGAACACGAGCTGTGGGGTAGCAATGGAAGCAGAGAATTGGAACTAGATTTTTTACTCTATCCTATTGGCCAGAAGAGAAATATGTCAAAATTGGATGGCGAAGTTCCCCCCTTCGCATTTGGAGTGGCTTAATGCTCTTTTTCTTACGTCAAAGATGGATCTAGAGGTGGGTGGCCCAAAAAAGAAGGGAAAAATTGAGGTATTCCCTGGTACAATGGAGGAGGGACCAAGGGCGCCTGTAAAGACCAGATAGGGGCTCACAGTCTTGGTATACAATGTCCAATGATTATACACTTTCTTTGCACGCTCTCCAGCCATGTTGGTTTGGATGTCTTCTTCCCAAGGGAAGGCTGCGTGAAAGAAGGTCTCCATGGCATTGGTCATCTCTATATATGAGAGGGCATGAAGGAGGAACATTGGAATTGGCTTGGAGTCTGAGGTGAATGAGGACAAAATATAATAAGAGGAAATGGAGGAAAGACTACAGCCAAATAAGCAACTCAAACTATTGAGACATAAGTACCATTCCCAAATCAAAACTGTTCAAGTAGCCTACTATGATACAAAAATCAACTAAGCCTCTACTCCCCGCGTGAAATATTCCAGGTCGTCAAGGCATTACTGGAGCCCACCTGTAACGGCTCCCCCCCTGAACCGTCATAACCCAGGTGCAACGATCTTGCAAATCACTGATATCTACCTAACTTTCAAGAATCTGTTAAAGACAACCCACTCCCAAGAGAGTCAAGCAGGAATAAAGGAATAATAGCCTTTCAGAAATTACCAACATGACATCAGATTGCTCTGCAGCTCTTTTTGGTAAAGTGAAATCGGTATCCGCATTGGATCGTGCCCTACCAGGTATTCTTGCCCAAGCAGCAGAACACATCTTCCCTACTCTATTAGAAATGCGAAATCTCTCATTAGCAAAGGGAACAGTAGCCTTGGCATGGAAACATGCCGTGGTAAAAGCCTTTTAAAAAAAAAAAAAAAGTCTCACCCGGACCCCCTTTGTCCAGAACATTATAGACCCATCTCACTGCTTCCTGGTCTGAGCAAGATACTTGAAAACATGTTATGCAGTCCCTCTCAGAATTCTTAGAGCTTAATAACATTCTACATCCAACTCAGAGCCTCGATCTAGGCACAGCATGGAAACCGTCCTTTTAGAAGTAATGGATAATCAAAGAGGCTGCTGGACTAAGGAGGCTCTACAGCCATCATTCTTCACTTAAGCACAGCCTTTGACACTAACCCCCGAGATCCTTATCAAAAGAATTTAAAGTGTAGGAGTCTCAGGACCAGCACTTAACTGGCTTAACTCATTCCTAAGGCTCAGGACATTCCAGGTTTTCAAAGAACCCTGTACTTCTTTCAACAAATTTCCTCTGATATGTAGAGTACCACAGGGCTCAATGAGCCCAAGGATGTTCAACCTATATATGCGTCCCCTGGCAGACATTGCATCACCATTTGGGAACTCCAAAATCTCATACGCCGACAATACCCAACTGGTCTTCTAACTCCCGAACAGGATCCTCAATTCCCTTCTCTGGGCACATGTTTGGAGAAGGTTGCCACATGGAAGAACAAGTCCTGTCAAGTGAAATGGGAAAAATGGGAATAAAACTGAGCTGATGATACTTGGAAACGGTATCAATCCTCACTTGAGACTGGGTTGGCCAGACTGCCTGGGTTCGTCTCCCACCCCCCAGGATGGTTATAAAAAGTCTGGGAGTATGTTTGGACAAATCTGTCTATTGAAACCCAGGCTACCAAGCTCTCAGTGAGCTGCCATGGCATTCTTAGAATGCTCTTTAAAATCCTGCACTTGGTTTCCCCTACTCTCCAGAAATCTTGTGGGCCAGGCATTGATTCTTTCATGTCTGGACGATGGAAACTCACTTTGCCTGGGAGCTTTAAAATCGGTCACCAGGAAACTCCAAATAGTACACAACTCTGCAGCTCGGACTCTGGTGAATACCCCTTGGCACAACTCAGCCCGACAGGTCTTAGCAGCCCTTCACTGGCTACCAGTTGGTCAGAATTTTCAAGCCCTCTGCATAGCCCACAGGGCTACGTCAGACAACAGCCCCCCAATTTCTCAACCTCTGATCTTACTACACTCCTAGTGGATCATTTAACACCGAACGGGCAGTAGTCCCCATCATCAGAAAGGCAAGTATTAAGGGTGGGATGGGGTGGGAGGAAGCTTTTGGCTATAATGTGGCCAAGCTATGGAACGCCCTCACACCTCACTATAGAAAACTTAAAAACATCTCTATTTGAAAACATACCTCTCTAGAGCACATGGTTTAGTCTATGCAGCACTGATGGCGCAGTGATGCCTATAGGTAACCACGCGCTCTATAAATGCTGCATACAATATATACAAGCTTGAACACACTCACGGATACAAACTGACTTTGTTCAGCAGTCGTCTTTCAAAACCATGCTGTGGTACAGTAAATCAGCAGACAAAAGGCTTGTGGGGGTGGAAAAACATTTTTTGCTTAAACCCAAACTACAGTTCCAGGGCATCACGCAATGAGAATTCCACACCTCTAATTATCCCCCAGAGGGCTCATAACCAAATGCAGAACCTAACAATCCACCTGAAATCCAAGCTCTCTATCATGGGTATCTTACAAACACTTCCATCCCTAGGAGAGCATGAATTTTGTATATTTTTACTCTGCCCATCTAAAGAGATTATCAGACAAAGGGCCCCAAATAACATTTTAAAAGAAACAGCAAGGCAAATTTGGTTTGTTAAAAACAAACCTTTTCCTTTAAAACAGCAAATGCATGAATCATTGTTAGATAAGCAAAAACCACCAAGAACTCCTTGCCAAAGCTTTATGGCAGCAAGGTCAACTAAGAAAACAGGCTGCCCAGTTATACCAGAAAGTGTCCCAGACCAATCAAAATTACCATAGGTCAAATAGGAGGAACGATTCTCCATCACTATTTAATAACCCTCGTCTGGTGGCCTTGGGAAAGAGCATAATTTATGAATATTAAGATTCATGTGATAGGATTTAAAGGCAAGTATGAATTTTAATAAAGATTCCCATAATAGAAAATCAAATACATCCCGAAATCCTGATCAGCATCATTGGACCTTCTAACATTCATAATTACTGAACAGAATAACAAGCTCATGTTCAGTAAGAGACTAATCAAATGAGTAGAATATAAATTACAATAAAACGGTGATAAAGACCAAAATACAATCTTTAAACATTTAAGGGCCTTTTCGTGTATAGCATTAAGAGTCTAGTCGAGCAAGAGTAAAATAACCACATCATAGATAGTTCATAACTGTTATGATTAAAACTGACTGACCGCTGTAACAGCAGCATTTCTAATTGGGATGGCACTAGGCTTTTCTAAAAAGATTGCTGGCCTTGGATAACAAGAAATAAGGGCAACCTGTGACTAAGGATCATTTAATCTCTGCCAATCCTACATAAATTACACTGTAGTAAATAAATTAAATGCTTGGTTCGGAGGCCTCCAGAAGAACGTCAAAGATTTACTATGGTATAGGAAGAGGCTCACCTCTTGCAGAACATGTTTCAGAATAATAGTATACGGAAAAGGGCAAGTATTAAAAAACAATGCATCAATTCAGAAAGGCAAATGCTAGACAAATACAGAATATTTATTTATCCGTTAAGTGAACATCATGTCTGCACAGTTATTCTAAAAACAAAAATTACCATACGAGACAACTCAATGAAGAGGCTAAAATGAAAGCCCTACACCATTTTATTTTTCATAATGTTCTAATAACTGAACAATGTGTAAAAGCAGTTTTTGTTGAGTAGAATTTCGTTGCTGACAAAATATTCTGTATTACACAAAATAAGTACGCTTTTCTAAGCCCTGATAGCTTCAAAATATAAAGCATGGAAGAAAAATCAGAAGCTGGTCTAGCCAGTAGAGCTGAAAGACTGCTAGCCTTCTAAGTATATACTACAACATATCCCACATATTCATCTAGGCTATGCACGTATATCCTTTGACATCACAAACGACTAACACCTACGTTCTAGCTAAAAGCCAATACTATTAGCAGTTGATTAGGGTATCTGCAAAACAGGTATTTAGGAAAAGACCGAAGAGAAATAAAATAATGAAATGATGGAAGTGTGGCAGAGTTACCACCTACCCACAAGAACACACTAGAATCCTACATGTAGGCAGCCTACTAGACACCAGGGAAATTCCTAAAGAACAAAACAACAAAAAGATAAACCTGTGATGGCATCCCATCATTGCAGAGAGCCAATACCCCTACCCCAAAAGGGGGCATTAGTGTCTCCACCCAATGCGAATAGGGGAGGAGAAAGAGAAGTCTAGTGTTTGGGAGCAGTGTTCAGAGCACTGGAATCCTGAAGTTCAGCATACCAATTATCTTACTGTGGGACACATTTGCTGACCGGAATCTGAGGCAAAGAACTGGTTTAAATTATGAGTTACTGCATGGTAAGGGCAAGGTATTGGAGTCAGAAAGACTGGTTATGGGCTGTGCTTTTAAATGATCTTAGCTCGACCTCAGTCGAGTCAAAGCTGGCTTTTAATTTGAGGTCACCATAGGTATCAGCTCCTCTTACAGTGCAGTCAGCTCAGATGTCTATGACAAAAGAAATCAGTACAGTGGGCAAACCAGTGTGAAACCGGATGCAGGTTCAAGAGACATCACACTAACAGCAAATCCGCCTGTGGGATCCAGATTGGGGTCCAAGGACCCACAAAGGCTTCCAAAGGCGTGCCACATGGGGTTGAAAAGCTGTCAAATATACGGAGCATGGTTTCCTCGAAGGCCTTTATCTGCTGCAACTTAGGCAACAAACCTTTAAAGTCGGATAGCATTGGGACCAAAATCTGAATTGACTCCTTAGAGGTTCACAAGAGAGACTGAAAGGCACATCGACACCCTTGCACCTTGTCTGGAGTTTAGTGGTGGAAAAGGGGCAGATTCCCTCCGATTTCTTCTGCTTCTTTTCAGACTTACACAAAGGCTTTGAATGCAAAAAGGACATGCCATGGGAATGACAGATCAGGAACGTGTTTTTACTTTTGACTAGTCATAGCACAGAGTTTTGCAATGCAGGATGACGGAGTTTCACCCCCCTGCCTTGCCCCTTGATTTGAACTGGGTGCAGTTGTCACAGGCTCTGGAATCATATTTCGACCCCCAAGCACCACAGATATACCTTGTGGGGGTCTGTCACATTGTTTAGGGAGATGGCATTATCCACTGCACAGTGCAGTAGTACCCAAATGTAACACACCAAAACTAGCCAGTGGTGCTGTGGTCGCAATTGCTGAACAGTCCATAATCTCAGGTGTGTAGCTTCATAGGGGTACTTAGGGTGTTACACCTCCAATAAGGAAAATATTATTTACCCAGTAAGCATCTGGTTTTGACAGGTAGTGCTGTAGATCTGCACGCTCTGCATACTTCCGCCATTTAGTGTTGGGTCTCTGGAAGGCTGCAAGTTGTTTTTTTTCAGAAAGTCTTTCGAGTCACAAAGTATAGTGATGACTCCTCTTGCAGACAAGGCACATGGGCATAAACTTCATTGTTGGATTGTTTTCCCGCAGGTGGTTATGAATGTAGTGTAAAGGTAATAGAAATTATATTTCCATGTGTGTGAATATATATGAAAAGACCAACAGCCACAGGTGTCCGGGGAGGTGGGTGGGCACCTGTGAATACAGGGAGTGCAGAATTATTAGGCAAATGAGTATTTTGACCACATCATCCTCTTTATGCATGTTGTCTTACTCCAAGCTGTATAGGCTCGAAAGCCTACTACCAATTAAGCATATTAGGTGATGTGCATCTCTGTAATGAGAAGGGGTGTGGTCTAATGACATCAACATCCTATATCAGGTGTGCATAATTATTAGGCAACTTCCTTTCCTTTGGCAAAATGGGTCAAAAGAAGGACTTGACAGGCTCAGAAAAGTCAAAAATAGTGAGATATCTTGCAGAGGGATGCAGCACTCTTAAAATTGCAAAGCTTCTGAAGCGTGATCATCGAACAATCAAGCGTTTCATTCAAAATAGTCAACAGGGTCGCAAGAAGCGTGTGGAAAAACCAAGGCGCAAAATAACTGCCCATGAACTGAGAAAAGTCAAGCGTGCAGCTGCCACGATGCCACTTGCCACCAGTTTGGCCATATTTCAGAGCTGCAACATCACTGGAGTGCCCAAAAGCACAAGGTGTGCAATACTCAGAGACATGGCCAAGGTAAGAAAGGCTGAAAGACGACCACCACTGAACAAGACACACAAGCTGAAACGTCAAGACTGGGCCAAGAAATATCTCAAGACTGATTTGTCTAAGGTTTTATGGACTGATGAAATGAGAGTGAGTCTTGATGGGCCAGATGGATGGGCCCGTGGCTGGATTGGTAAAGGGCAGAGAGCTCCAGTCCGACTCAGACGCCAGCAAGGTGGAGGTGGAGTACTGGTTTGGGCTGGTATCATCAAAGATGAGCTTGTGGGGCCTTTTCGGGTTGAGGATGGAGTCAAGCTCAACTCCCAGTCCTACTGCCAGTTCCTGGAAGACACCTTCTTCAAGCAGTGGTACAGGAAGAAGTCTGCATCCTTCAAGAAAAACATGGTTTTCATGCAGGACAATGCTCCATCACACGCGTCCAAGTACTCCACAGCGTGGCTGGCAAGAAAGGGTATAAAAGAAGGAAATCTAATGACATGGCCTCCTTGTTCACCTGATCTGAACCCCATTGAGAACCTGTGGTCCATCATCAAATGTGAGATTTACAAGGAGGGAAAACAGTACACCTCTCTGAACAGTGTCTGGGAGGCTGTGGTTGCTGCTGCACGCAATGTTGATGGTGAACAGATCAAAACACTGACAGAATCCATGGATGGCCGGCTTTTGAGTGTCCTTGCAAAGAAAGGTGGCTATATTGGTCACTGATTTGTTTTTGTTTTGTTTTTGAATGTCAGAAATGTATATTTGTGAATGTTGAGATGTTATATTGGTTTCACTGGTAATAATAAATAATTGAAATGGGTATATATTTTTTTTTGTTAAGTTGCCTAATAATTATGCACAGTAATAGTCACCTGCACACACAGATATCCCCCTAACATAGCTAAAACTAAAAACAAACTAAAAACTACTTCCAAAAATATTCAGCTTTGATATTAATGAGTTTTTTGGGTTCATTGAGAACATGGTTGTTGTTCAATAATAGAATTAATCCTCAAAAATACAACTTGCCTAATAATTCTGCACTCCCTGTATACAGCACTACAAGCCACAAACATATGCTTACTGGGTACATAACATTTTCCATTTGAGGACATGTGGCTGTAGCTACACATACTCTGCATAGACTGTAAAGCAGTGCCTCCTGAACAAGGTGACTAACCGGTGAGTGTTGCAGCGCTTGAAAAAGAGTGTAGCACTGCTTGACCTACATTAGCTTGTTGGTGTATTAAAACATCCACTCAATGTTTAGTAAAAGTGCGTGGTGTTGACACAATGTAGCTGGATTTCATATGTAAGCTATGGGAATGTTACCTAAAAAGGTAATAGATGCGCCTTTCTTTTGAGTTGAATGTCCTCTAGGAGGAATAGGTAGCAGCCTTTTGCATAAAAACTTTGGACATATTTAACAATCCATCTTGCTATAATGGATTTGGTAATAGGGTTGCCTTTGTGTGGTGGAGAGAACGCAACACTTGTTTTAATAAAGGTTTTAGTTCCATCAATGTAGAATATTAGCGCTCTTTTCACATTTAATGTGTGGAGGGCTCTTTCAGAAACATAATCAGGTTGCAGAAAAGAAGACTGACAATTCAATAGTTTGGCTGAGATGGAATTGAGATACCAATTTCGGTAAAAATTTGGATTGGTACGAAGAACCACCTTATCCTTGTGTATTTGGAAAAAAGATTCTTTTAAGGTCAGTGCCTGGAGCTCACTTACACTTCTAAGGGAAGTGATTGCAACAAAAAAGCCACTTTTCACTGTAGAAATTGTAAGGGACATGAGTGTAGTGGTTAAAAAGTCGGCCCATGAGTCTAGAGAGCACATTAGGGTTCAGAGAAGGCACTCGTGGTAATCTTGGTTGGTCTTCCATAAAAGCTTTAATGACAGGGATTTTGAAAAGAGTAGAATGCGGTCTGTTCTGAAGATAAGCAGCTATAAGCTGCCAAGTGTAACCTTATGGAAGTGTATACTAAATTTGCTTTTTGCAAATGAAGATGCAAGATATTTTGCACCAACACTTTGAAAGGGTCCCACGTTTTTAGAAATGCAATGTGGACAAAGTTTCCACTTTGCTGCATAACATGCTCTAGTAGTTGGTCAATGTACTTCCTTAAGAAAATCCATACATTCTTGAGGTAGGTTTAGATATCCAAATTCTATGACTTCAGGAGAAAATTGCAAGATTCAGCTACTTGAAATGTGGGTGCCTGATTGGACCGTGGTTCTGAGTGAAAAGCACTGGGTGGAGGGGAAGCTTCTTGGGAGGAACTACTGACAGTTCTAGCAGAGTGGTGAACCATGGTTATCTTGCCCATGTGGGTGCCACTAGACTCAATTCGAGAAACATTTGCCCGAGTTTCCGAATCAGATATGGAAGTGGGGGGAAAGGTGGAAAAGCATAAGCAAATATCCCTCACCCCTTCATTCACAGAGCATTGCCCTTAGATTGAGGGTGTGGGAACCTGGAGGCGAAGTGTGGGCATTTTGGTTTTCTTTCAGTGCGCATAGATCTCTATTTGGAAATCTACACTTTTGAAAGTAGGGCATAGGACTTCAGTGTGGAGTTCCCACTCGTGGACTTGTTGCAGCATTCTGCTGAGATCGGCATAATTGTTGTGTGTTCCTGGGAGGTGTTCTGCTAACTTGTAACTGTTGTGGCACAGGGCCCAGTGCCAAACTGCCTTTGAGAGACAAGACAACTAGAGAATGTGTCCTCTCCCCGTTTTTGCACACAATACATGGTTGTCAAGTTATCTGTGCATAGGAGAACTACTTTGTTGATGGGATAAATCATGAATGCTTTGAGTGCTAGTTGGACAGCTAGCAACTCCCGATAGTTTATGTGTACATTTTGATGTGTGATCCCAAAGACCTTGGACTGAGGTCCTGGAGATGAGCACCTCACCCCATCTGAGAGGGGTCCGTTGTCAGAATGATCTGTTGAGCAGGATCTTGGAAAGGTCTTCTCTTTAAAAGATTGATTTTGTTCCACCACTACAACGAGCGATTGGTGCGGCTGTTTAACAACATTAGATCTTCTAGATGACCCTGTATCTGAGACGACTGGTGTTAAGGACATTTCTGGAACAGAGGCATGTGGAGACGAAAATGTGGTTCGATGGCTATGCAGGAATGACTGGGTCGTTGGGAAGAAAATGACAGTTACGTCTGATAACTTTATTTTCTTGCTGCACTTGGGTAGGCTATTCCTAACTGTGTGTTGAGAATGTCCCCTAGATTGGGTTGTATATGAAGTGGATTTAGGTGTGACTTTTGGAAATTAAGTGTGAAGCCTTGTTGATTAAGCAAGTCTATTGTGACTGGAGTGTGATGAAAACATGGATTGAGGGCACTGGCTTTGATGAGCTAGTCATCTTGGTATGGGAAGAAATGAATTTTCTGCCTGAGCAAGAGAGCTGCCTCAACTGCAAGGCACTTTATGAACACCCTTTGTGTTGTTGTGACCCCAAAGGGGAGCACTTTGAATTGGTAGTGTTGTCCTGCTATCACAAATCTGAGGTATTTGCGATGTGATGGGTGTATAGGAATGTGAAAGTAGGCGTCCTTTAAACCTAGCGCTGATATAAGAAAAATAAAAAAAATGTAAAACAAAAAACGCTTTGTTGAAACAGTGGGATGAAATTTTGTAGTGTGATCATGTGAAAAATGTTCTGATATATGATGTAATAATTTAAAGGTCAGATGGTCTTAAGAAGCCATCCTTTTTGTGTATGAAAAAGTATAGTGAATATATTCCTGTTCCCTAATGTCACAGAGGAACTGGCTCTATGGCTCCTTTGGCTTAAAAAAAAAAAAAAAAAAAAAGCCTGCCCTTCCTGTTTGAGATGAGTGACATGTTCCTGTGAAAGTCTGTGGGTACAAGGAGGAATGGAGGAATGTTTGGAGGTGTGGAATTGAGCTCCATACAGTAACCATGTTGGATAATACCCAACGACCATTGGACTGTTGTGATATTTTGCCAGTGTTTAAGGAAGAGCTGAAGGTGTCCTTCTACGGGCATCTGATAATCAGAGGGAAGGTGAAGTAAGACACTCCTTGGGGGCAGTAGAAGAGCTTCTATGGGAGGTAGTTTGCCCCAACCTCTATAGGAACCCATATTAAATCCTATATGGGAGGATAAATGGGGTTGTCCTTTGTGGTAGGATAATGAAGTCTCTGGTGTAGAGGTTCTGGAGGCTGTTTTATATTGTGGCCTATGAAAAACACCACAAGGGTCTGGAACGCACCACAAGGTTCTGGAGCGCTCCCTATGGACTTGGCCACTTTATAATCCTTTAACTTTTCAAGCGCCTGATTAACTGGAGGTCTGAAATAGTACTCTTTTGAATGGTATGTTTAAGATTGTTTGCTGTACCTCCTGTTTAAAACCGGAAATGAGTAGCCACTCATTTATAGTAAGAGAAGAACGAGTTACTTACCTTCGGTAACGACTTTTCTGGTGGATACATTAGCTACCTGTGGATTCCTCACCTATTGAATACTCCCATTGTGCCAGCATTCGACGGAAATCTTCTTCCTAGCTTCTGCACGTCGACGAGGACGTCACAATTGCCCACGCGACGCCGTCTGACGTCATACAGGCAATAAGAGGTCCTCACCGACGTGCCAACGTCAGTACCAACATTTTTTACGTGCCTGAGACTAATAGCCTATTGAGATAAATAATCAAATAACAATATTTAATGATATTCAAGATAAAATCATCATTTCAAAAACTCAAGATTTATTTATTTTTTAAATAAATATATACATAAATACATAAATAAACATATACAGTATATGTACAAGCCCTCAAATACCAAGAGGAGCACACCCAAGAACAACTTGGTTAGACCAGACAGGCAACGGGGAGGCGGGTGGGACCGTGAGGAATCCACAGGTAGCTAATGTATCCACCAGAAAAGTCGTTACCGAAGGTAAGTAACTCGTTCTTCTGATGGATACAACTACCTGTGGATTCCTCACCTATTGAATAGAGTCCCAAAGCAGTACCGCACTCGGTGGAGGGTGCCTGAATGGTCAAACCAAGAAATCCTGCAGCACTGACCATGCAAAATGGCCATCCCTCCTAACCTCAGAGTCCAAGCAGTAATGCTTCGCAAAAGTGTGGAGGGATGACCAAGTTCCGGCCTTGCAGATGTCGACCACAGGAACACCCCTAGCCAAGGCCGAAGAGGCCGACTTAGCTCTGGTGGAATGAGCTCTTATACCATCAGGGGGTTCTTTCTTTGCTAAAGAGTAACACATTTTAATGCAAAGAATGACCCACCTGGAGAGTGTTCTCTTGTGGACTGCCTTTCCTCTCCTCTTTCCCACGTACTCGATGAAGAGCTGATCCTCCAGCCTGAAATCCATCCCTCGTTCTGTCCACATAAAAGCTTAGTGCTCTCCTCGGGTCAAAGTGATGAAGTCTCTCTTCTTCTTTTGAAGGATGAGGCGGAGGATAAAACGAGGAAAGAGTAATCGTTTGGGCCATATGAAAGGGTGAAACAACCTTCAGTAGGAAAGCAGCCTTGGTCCTCAACACCACCTTGTACCCATAAAAAGATGTATAAGGGGGTTTAACAGATAGAGCCTGCAGCTCACTCACTCTTCTTGCAGAAGTAATTGCAACAAGGAAAACCGTCTTTAGGACCAATAACCTTAAGGGGCAAGAATGCATAGGCTCAAACGGGGAACCCATAAGAAAAGTCAGAACCAGGTTTAGATCCCACTGAGGCATTATGAAAGGAGTGGGAGGAAATTTGTTTATAAGACCTTTTAAAAATCTAAGTACTATAGGGGATTTGAATAGAGAAGGCTGGTCTGGAAGACATAGAAAGGCTGACAGGGCAGACAAATACCCCTTAACTGTAGCTACTGCACAACCCCTCTGTGCCAGAGAAAATGCAAAAGACAAGATATCAGATAAGTGAGCACGTAAGGGATCAATTTGCCTCTCGCCACACCAAATCACAAATTTAGCCCACCTATTAGCGTAGATAGATTTAGTGGAGTGTTGCCTGGCCGATAAGATAACATCCACTACATCAGGCGGGAGAGAAAAGGAACTCAGGTTGCCCCGTTCAATCTCCAGGCATGAAGGTGCAGGCTCTGGAGGTGGGGGTGTAAAACCTGCCCCTGCGACTGCGAGAGGAGGTCTGCCCTGAGAGGGAGACGGAGCAGAGGGCACAGTGAAAGTTGGAGAAGGTCCGTGTACCATACCCTCCTTGGCCAATCCGGAGCTATTAAGATGATTTGGGCCCGATCTTGACGTATTTTCCTCAAAACTCGAGGAATCAAGGGTATGGGGGGGGGAAATGCGTAAAGCAACTGGTTGCACCAGGTCATCTGAAACGCGCCCCCCAATGCTCCTTGTCCCGGATACTGGAGGCTGCAGAATAATGGGCAGTGCGAGTTCTCCCGAGTGGCAAACAGATCTATCCGAGGAAACCCCCACATCTGGAAGATTAGACGGACCTGATCTGGATGGAGACGCCACTCATGATCAGCCGAGAAACGGTGACTGAGACTGTCCGCACGAACATTCAAGACTCCGGCCAGATGATTTGCTACCAAGCAAATCTGATGGTCCTTTGCCCAGGACCAAAGCCGTAGAGCTTCTCTGCAGAGAAGGTACGACCCTACTCCTCCCTGCTTGTTTATATACCACATCGCGGTAGTATTGTCCGTCAGGACCTGAACCGACTGACCACGAAGGGATGGGAGGAAGGCCTTGAGAGCCAGACGTACAGCCCGCAACTCCAACAGATTTATGTGAAACATCTGTTCTACTTGAGTCCAAAGACCTTTGATCTCCAGGTCCCCCAGATGAGCTCCCCACCCTAGAGTGGAAGCATCCATTATAACTGTGGCCACAGGCAGAGCTTGCGAGAACGGCCTTCCTCGGGAAAGATTGCTGTCCGCAATCCACCATTTCAAATCTGTGGCAGCATCTCTGGAGATCCTCACCGAACCTTCGAGATCTCCTTTGTGTTGAGACCACTGCTTTCAGAGGCACCACTGAACAGCCCTCATGTGCCAGCGAGCGTGAGTGACCAGCAGTATGCAAGAAGCAAACAGACCAAGCAGACACAGGACCTTGAGGACTGGAATGACCGATCCACTTCGAAACATTGGAACCAACGCCTGGATGTCCTGAATCCGCTGAGGCGGAGGAAAGGCTCGATTCAATGTTGTATCCACAACTGCCCCTGTGAACAGGAGGCGCTGAGAGGGCTCTAGGTGAGATTTGGGCACATTCACTAAAAAACCCAGGTCGAACAACAACTGAGTAGTCGACTGAAGGTGATGCAACACGAGCTCCGGAGACTTGGCTTTGATCAACCAGTCGTCCAGATAAGGAAATACTGCTATCCCCTTCCTTCTGAGCCCTGCCGCAACCACCGACATCACCTTTGTGAAGACTCGAGGTGCTGAAGTAAGACCAAACGGGAGGACCACAAACTGATAGTGCTGCGACCCCACCACAAACCTGAGATACTTCCTGTGCGACTTGAGTATCGGGATATGAAAGTAAGCATCCTGCAAGTCAACAGACACCATCCAATCTCCATCGTTCAGCGCCAAAAGCACCTGAGCTAGGGTCAGCATCTTGAACTTTTCCTGTTTGAGGAACCAATTCAAGATCCTCAGGTCCAGGATTGGCCTTAACCGACCATCCTTCTTGGGGATCAGGAAGTATCTTGAGTAACAACCCTGACCCCTTTCCTGCTCTGGAACCAACTCCACCACACCCTTTGAAAGGAGGACTTGAACCTCCTGTTGTAGCAGAAGGAGATGATCTTCTGAACAGTAGGAAGGGCAGGGCAGGATGGGGGGCGGAAGCTCCCGAAAGGGTAGTGCATAGCCTTTCCTCACAATGCTGGTGACCCAGGAGTCTGATGTTAGGACCTCCCACTTGTGGAGAAAGTTCAATAACCTCCCCCCCTATAGGAGTGGAGTGAGAAGGAATTGGCGGAAGTCTAAGGCTGCTTCCCATGCTGCACACCTCCAGAGGAAGAGGCAGAGTACTGCTGGATGGCTCCTCTGGTCCGGACCCTACCCCTCCCTCTGTGAGATCTATAGGAGAGAGCAGAGGTGGGTTGATGCTGGAATTTCCCTCGAAAGGAGGAGGAGGAACCACGACCAAATCCTCAAAATCTCCTAAAAAATCTGGAGAAAGCAGAAGAGGCTTGCAAGCCCAAAGACTTGGCAGTGGCCCTACTCTCCTTGAACCTCTCTAGAGCTGAATCAGCCTTGGAGCCGAAAAGCTTATCGCCATCGAAAGGAAGGTCCAAGAGGGTCGATTGTACATCCGAAGAAAATCCAGAGCTATGAAGCCAGGCTTGCCTCCTTGTAGCCACAGCAGTACCCATAGCCCTGGCAACAGAGTCAGTCGTATCTAACCCAGATTGAATAACTTGTGTTGCCGCTGCTTGAGCATCAGAAACCAG
The DNA here is from genome assembly GCF_031143425.1 of Pleurodeles waltl. Lineage (NCBI taxonomy): Eukaryota > Metazoa > Chordata > Amphibia > Caudata > Salamandridae > Pleurodeles > Pleurodeles waltl. The sequence continues at coordinate 413,816,957 of NC_090448.1, read as the reverse complement.
GCTCATTAAATCGACTTTATCTCGTCCATCAGGGCGTAAAATGTATCTCCCTAAAATACATATAGCAATGGTGGATTTCAAAGCCACGCTACATGACGAGAAAGCCTTCTTCGCCGATATGTCCATTTTCTTAGAGTCTCTATCTGAGGGCACAGCTGGAAAGGATCCTGGAGCAGACCGGGCTGAGCAAGAAGCCTGAAACACTAGGCTTTCAGGAGTTGGGTGCCTGGAGAGGAAGCCTGGGTCAGCAGGTGCAACTCGATATCTTAGAGCCACAGATCTATTCACCGCCGAAGAGGACACCGGCTTCTTCCAGATTTCCATGATGGGATCCAACAGAGCCTCATTAAAAGGCAGAAGTGGCTCTGCAATTGTTGACGCAGGGTGCAACACTTCTGTTAAGATGTTTGGCTTAGGCTCAGACGCCGGCAAAGGGAGGTCCAAAAAGTCAGCCGCCTTTCTGATGACCGAATGAAATGTTGCCGCCTCCTCAGTGTACTCCCCAGGTGACGACAAGTCCCATTCTGGAGAGGTGTCCAGACCACTAGCCGTGTCCAAGCCATGGAGATCTTCACGAGAGTCCTCAATCTCCCCTTCCTCCAATGTCTGCCTCTGATATTCTTGTTCTTCAAGGAGGCGAAGAGCAAGCCTCCTCGAATGCAGTCTCTCCTCTATCCTCGGCGTCGACATGGCGTCAGCAGATGTCGAAGCATGACGCCGCTCCTCGGATCCATCAGACGCCGGATCTAAAGGCGCCATGGATTTCTTTGGCGCCGAACGAGGAGTAGGACGGACAGAAGACTGTTCCGGGGCCGGTGCAGGTCTACTCGGTGTCGCTGGCTGAGACGCTGACGCCACAGGCGCCGACACCGGCGCCGAGCCCACATTTCCCAAGGGAAGAAAGGGCATAAAGGGTGCCGGTCATAGCGGAGCCGGAGCACCCATATTGAAGGCCAAAGGGCCTGAAAGACCAGCTGGTCCACCACCTGTTGAAAGATGGAGAACATCGAATTCAAGAATGCAGAACTATCGGCTCCAGGGGCCGGGAAAGCAGGGTACTGAGGTGCCTGGGTTGGAGGCGACATCGACGCCGGTCCCGAAGTCTGCAAAGTCGGAGAAAACTCTTGACGCCGTGGAGGATTAACAGGCGACATCGGCGAAGTCGGAGATGCCAACGGCGTCTGCGGTTGCGGAGAGACTGTGGGACTAACTTCCCAAGTCTTCCGACGTCGAGTTGAAGGTGACCTCGATCGCGACCTCTCCCTACTCGACCAGCGTAGAGCTTAGACGACGGCGGGAGTCCCGATGACGCCGATGCGACTTCGGTGAAGACGACTTGCGGTGATGTCTTTTCTCCTTTTTCTTTGACTTCGCCCAAAAAAGCTTGGCCTCACGTTCTTTTAAGGCCTTTGGATTCATACGTTGACAAGAGTCACACGTCAACGTCGTGGTCGGAACTAAGACACCACAAACAGTCAGAATGTGGGTCCGTAACCAACATTTTGCCACTGCACTCGTTGCAGGGCTTGAATCCTGACTTTCTTTGCGACATTGTAATGTCTCAAAGCAAAAACAGCAAAAAAATAACTAACTACGCCGAGTAGTAACAGTAGCTCCCTCGAAAAACAACCGTCGTTCGAATGGCACGGAAAAAAGGGAACGGACATCGGCGAGGACCTCTTATTGCCTGTATGACATCAGACGGCGTCGCGTGGGCAATTGTGACGTCCTCGTCGACGTGCAGAAGCTAGGAAGAAGATTTCCATTGAATGCTGGTGCAATGGGAGTATTCAATAGGTGAGGAATCCACAGGTAGTTGTATCCATCAGAACACTAGTGTTTATACCTCTTGCTGCTGTGTCTGATGAGTCCAATGCACAGCAAACAGAATTGTTACAAAATTAACAGACCTTCACTAACAACCTCATGTCCCCTTTTCCTGTGCTCCTCTGGGAGGCACTGGTGATGCTGCTCCATTTTGTCCCAGTGACCATGATCGTATCTAGCAAGCAGCCCTTGTGTATTGGAGATCCACCAATGGTTTGCTGCCCAAGAAGCAACATGGTAGCCAGAAGCATTAATGAGCTGGTTTTCCTTGTTAGGAGGTCCAGCATCATGAACAGCTTGTCAGTTGGCTCTTTCCCTGGCATTAGATACCACCAAAGAATCTGATCCAGTTTTTATTAAAAGTCAAATATTTGCAGACAGGGAAGCCTTATATTTTTTTCCACACACTGAGTGATTATACTTGCCCTAGCAGGATCCTTAAAGATATCTTCCACATGCCTCAAGCATGGGCAGATAATGTGGCTCTGTGAGATGTTGAGTGTCTCAAACAGAAAGTCATCTTCGATTGGTTCTTTGTGAAGGGGCGCCTGATTGTATGTGGCTGCCCTACCAATACGTTACTGAACGAAGTAGTATCTTCTGATGGGGATGGTCTGGATGGATGGACATCCGGGTCAGTGTCGACATCTGGGTCAACATCGTATTGAGACAAAGGGTCTGTGCCTGTGTGAAAAGGCCTATTATCATCCCTTGTGGCTTGAGTGTCCTTGGTTTGAGGCATAGATGTGTCAAGAGCCTCTTCAAAAATAAGTTGTCGTTTAGATGGTGTAGTGATGACAGCTTTGACCAAGACTCACCCCATTTGGGGCTGAATATGAAGCTGAGACTGCTTAGCAAGGAGTTGTTGCTTCACTTTATGGAGGATGGGCTTGAGGGAAATTGTCAACTCTGAGGCTGTGTTATTTTCAGTCCTTTCGGCTCCAAGGTGCTTTTGACTTTCTGTGCTGTGCTAAACAGCAGTGCAGAGTAGAATGCAGGAGATTTTTGTGCCTAGGCTGTGTGTTCAGCTCAGTATTGAAGTGGAAGGCTTAATTTTCCTTTTCAGAGCCGAGCTTGATGGCAGAGTGCCCGAATAAGATTAGCAGTGCCTGCCATGGCCCGAAGGCAGTGGCGGCCCAATAGTCTTCACTCTTGTGCTGGAGGATTTTAGTCAGAACCGTGGGACTTACTTGTGGTTGGTTGAGCAGGAGGAATCTGTTGCATGTTGATGACTGTCGACTTCGAATCCTCGATTCATATGGCCTCTTCCTCAGCAGCCTGTTGGGGGTCGGATATGGTATCTTGGAGTCCGACAATATCTGGTGTCTCCTCATTTCGTGCCTCTGCATTTCTCAACGATGGTCTCTCTGATCGGAAAGACTGGCAGGCCTCGCAGTCCTCTTTATGAACTGGCGACAGGCAGAGGTTGCAGACCTGGTGCTGGTCAGTCCACAGGAACTTTGTGTGGCACTTCGGACAGAAACAGAAGGGAGTCTGTTCCATTAGAGTTTCATTCTTGTGACGATGGAATCGAGAACAATAGCGGCCCAAAGGGCCTCTGTCAAAACGTGTCGATCCGACGGAGTTTCTCTGATCCCAGAACACAGAAAAAGGAAAATACGCATTAGATGAACTGGGAAGATTTCCTGAATAGAAGAGGCCTAAAAACATCTCAAACCATAGCATGGTGAAAACCAAACCAGATCAGACGGCGAAAAAAAAAAAAAAAAAAAAAACTCTAATAATGGAGTTAATGCCCATGCGCACTGCCAGCAAGAGAAGAAGTCACTATACCTCGTGACTCGAAAGACTTTTCAAAGAAAAACAACTTGCAACCTTCCAGAGCCAACACTAGATGCCAAGAGTTTGCAGAGGATGTGGGTCTAGTCACACACGCCATCAAACATTTATTTACTGATTAATAGTTGGGTGCATAGGCTTTCAGTCAGCTATGATAAAGTGTCTGTCAGATTTCACAAGGAACTGTACATACATGGACAAAAACGCGCAGGCTCCCTTTCTCGGTTTTGAAAGTCCTAAAAAACATTAGTTATTTCACAAAATATTATGTTTTCTTTCATTTAGAACTCCTACCAATCTACATTTCTCTCCTTTTTCACTGCCCCTTAAGGCCTCTCTCATGCACCCTGATAGTTGCATAATGTATTTTAACATTATAAGCCAGTGTGATTGTTGGAAAATTTTGAACCTCGCACAACCCCTGCATAATATACACAACTATCAATGCTGCACACCTTAGTGTTCAGCAGTGAAGTTTTTTGCAGATCCTTTCAACAAACTGCAGTTCTGATAAAAGCCACTAGAAACCAGTGCGAGCACAAGCCTCAAGACTTGCTCTCTGCACTCAAGAAAAATATTTTTAATGCCAGAAGAAATAAGTTACTTACATTTAACTGTAGTTCTCCAGTATTGGAAGCTTTCATAGATTCACATGCTTGAATACTTCCCCGCCGTCGAGATGGGAGTCCCCGGTGGAATATACAACCTAGGCCTGAAAATGTACACATACAATACACAGCCTAGGCCTCAACAAAATAACCTACCACAGTCATTTTGTAAAAAAGACCCAAACTCAAATTTGAACCAATCAGATTGCCTCACCCCTTAGAACCTCCTGTGAGGAGCTGCCTTCCCTCCGATTTTCCGAGCAGGAGTGTTGTAATAATGAAGAACACTGAGACAAGAGCGAAGGCGAGCTCCCCCGGGGAGGCAGGTGGGTCGCATGTGAATCTATGAAAGCTTCCAATACTGGAGAACTACAGTTACAGGTAAGTAACTTATTTCTTACTCCAGTACTAGAACTTTCACAGATTCACATGCCTGAATAAGACTAGCAAGCAGTAACCAACACACTTTCTGTATTGACCAACACTGTTCATCTCATCATAAGAAATTGTTCGCATTAAAACAGGTAAATGCAAAGCAATAAAAGTTAACCCTCTGAAACAAATGAATATGTATAAGGGGTACGTTAAAATTGAACAGAAAATGTGATATATCAGAGGCGGATGGTGAGAAAACAAACAGCTCACCGTATCAGAACAAATGCCTAAGGACTGCTTGACCCACCACTGCATCTCAGAGGGCCTCAGCATCCAGACAGTAATCCTTCGTGAAGGTGTGCATCATTCTCCATGTCGCTGCTCGACAGATGTCCGGCAGTGACACTCCAGAGAAGAGTGCACAGGATGTAGAGACTGCCCTGGTAGAATACGCACGTACTCTGGCGTCCAGGGGTTGAACAGCTCTTTGATGCCAAAAGGCTATTGGCTTGAGATCCAACTGGAAATAGTCTGTTTAGTAACAGGATGCCCTCTTCTGGGCACACTAAATTCAACAAATAGTTGATTTGATTTCCGGATCGAGGAAATTCACTGCAGATAAGGCATCATTTGACATCAAGGGAATGCAGTGACCTTTCTGCGCCAGTCTGAGGCTGTGGAAACAAAGTCTTTAGCACCACTGGCTCATTAATATGGAAGTCTGACGGCACTTTGGGGATAAATGTAGGGTTTGTCCGTAGGATGACTATCAGCAAATCTCATGAAGGGTTCCTGGATGGTAAATGCTTGGATCTCGCTTACTCGACGAGCAGATATTAAAAGCTAAGAGGAGCGCTACCTTCCAGGTGAGATACTTAATGTCTGACTTATGAATGGGCTCGAATGGCTCCTTCATTAGTTGACCCAGGACTGTATTTAGCTGCCAAGCTGGAGGCAGTGCTCTGACTGGAGGAAACGATCGGAACAGACCTATCATGAATTGCTTGACAAGCCTATGAGACCAGAGGGATGGTCCTTTAGAAAGCAGTCTATAACTGGAAATAGCAACCAGGTGAACTTTGATAGATGCATGCGCGAGACTAGAGCGTGCCAGATGAAGAAGATAAGGTAAAACCTGCTCTGGAGCAGATGTAAGCGGGTGAATGCCATTAGGAACACACCATAAACAAAACTGTTTCCATTTTAATCTGTACATTTTACCAGTGCTATCAGCACGTGCTTTAGCTAAAATAGTTTTGCAGTCATTAGGAATATTCAAATGGCCGAACTCATGAGCCATGCACATCATCTGAGAGACTTGGGATCCGGATGCCTCACTTGGTCCTGGCTGATGGTTAGTAGCTCCGGTATGGGTGCTAACCTGATGGGACAGCAACAGAAGTTCTGTGTACCACGGTTGACGTGGTCAGGCTGGAGCAATTAGGATTATCTGGCAAGGTTCCGATTTGATCTTGCTGATGACCCGTGGAAGTAGAGGTATCTGAGGAAAAGCGTATGCATAAATCCCTGACCATGCTATCGAAAGGGCATTTCCCTTGGTCATGCCAGCTTGCATAAAACCGACATCTCGCGTTCCGAGACGTCGCAAACAGGTCCAGATTTGGTTTTCCCCCACCCGAGGAATATCGTGTCCATCGTCCTCAGATTCAGCTCCCACTCGTGTGAAGATGTGCAGAGTCTGCTGTGGTGTTGTTCACTCCCAGAAGATGTGCTGCTCGTATGTGCACTGAATGTTGAATGCACCAGGTCCAAATGGTTTGAGCTTCTCTGGAGAGCAGATGAGACAGAGTCCCTCCTTCTTTGTTGATGTAGTGCATGGTGGTCATATTGTCCGTTCGGACGAGGACCGATGAGCCTCGGATTCTTGGCAGAAAAGCCTGCAATGCCAGGTACACCACTCGGAGCTCGAGGACGTTGATGTAAAGAGTAGCATGAGAGGGAGGGCCACCTGCCACTCACTTGAAGATCTTGAAGAACTTGAAGACATGCACCCCATCCCTCCATCGAAGCATCCTTTGTTATCGTGAACGGAGGGACCTGAGCCAAGAATCCTAAAGCCCTGTAGATGTTTGTCAGTGTTGACCACCAATTGAGGGAGTTGACTATCCTTGCTGTTATCTGTATGATGTCCCCGAAGGAACCTTGCGTCTGTTTCCACTGTGTCAAGCTCTTCTTGTAGAGGGCGCATCCGAAGGTAACAGTGGGGAACTAGATTGATACAGGAGGACATCATGCTCAGTAATGATTTGAACTTTCAAACTGAAAGAAACTTTATTTTCTGAATTGTATCTTATAGGGGAACAAGTTTGATTTGTCGTTCCTCCGCTGGGAAGGCCTTTGCTTGAGTCATGTCCAGTATAGCTCCCAGGAAAACTATTCTTCTGGTAGGCTGAAGATGGGACTTGTCTTGATTGAGAGTGAGACCTAGTTGTTGGAATAGGCGCAACATGGTCTTGAGAGTGGCGTAGAGAATAGATGTCGGAAGCCTTCAGTAACCAGTTGTCCAGATATGGGAATATCTGGTGTTTGAAGCGCCTCAGATATGCTGCAACAGGGGCTAAGCATTTTGTGAAAATCTGAGGAGCGGATTTGAGTCCGAAAGGTAGCACTTTGAATTGAAAGTGCCGGCCGGCTACCATGAATCTTAAGAATTGCCTGTGTTTCGGGTGAATGGGTATGTGGAAGTAGGCATCCTGCAGATCTAGGGAAGCCATGAAATCCCCTCTGTTGAGAAGTTGCAAAATATCCTTCAATGTCAGCATGTGAAAGGATTGCTTCTTTAGATATTTGTTGAGCTCCCTCAGATCCAGGATGGGTTTCCACAAACAAGATTTCTTCCTGATGAGGAAGAAGCGAGAATAGAAACCGCTTCCTTTTTTAAAATAAGGTACTACCTCTATCGCTCCTTTGGATAACATGACATCTATTTCCAGAAGGAGAAGATGCAGATGTTGACGTGCCTGGGAAGGCAGAGTCTCGGGGGGCATGCAAGTGAACTCTAGCAGATGACCATAAGTTATTAAGTCCAGAACCCACTTGTCGTTTGTGATCCGACGCCAACGTTTCAGGTGATATGTCAAAGAAGGAGAGGTAGCCGGCCCCTGGAGGCTGTCACTGCCTGCGGGAAGTGTCCTTAGATTGTCTCCCCGACTTATCTCTAGGAGGAGGTCTGTTTTATGCCGCCTCCAGAGGTAGTGTCTGATGGTATTGGGAAAAAGTTGGGTACCTCAATGATTGGTAACCACCTAGAAAGGAAGAGTGGCCTCTGCCCCTGGCTCCTCGAAAGGGTGTGCACTTATACTGCAGTGATCCTAAAGACCTGGCAGTATCTGTGTCTGCATTGATTGAAGAGCATAGTCCACATGTTTACCAAAAAGGTCTTGCTCGTCATAAGGGAGGTCAAGAATCTTTGTTTGGACATCCGGTCTAAAATTTGTGGCTTTAAGCCACCCTTGGTGCCTTAAGACAGCTGAACCAGCCAGTAGTCGAAACCCCATAGCGGCAATGTCCAAAGCAGTCAACCTGCCTGTCATATCTGCCCATATCGGCCATTGGACCACAATGGCAGACATGGAAGAAAATCTCTTTCCAATGTTGTCCAGGCACCTACCATCCTTGTCTGGAGGTTCAGATATGGGTGCGGAAGGGTTTCTAGAGCGACGCTGGGCAGCCTGCAAAACCACTGAATCTGGTTCTGGATGACCCACCAGGCAAGCAGGGGTGTCCTCTGTCGCTTTATATTTCTTGTCCAGCTGTGGCAAAACCATTGGCACCGTCGCTGGGTTCTGCCTAATCTTTAATCCCTGTTTCTATACATGATCTATAATAGGGATTGCTCTGACTACTTTCCTATGCGTCTGTTTAAAGTCATAAGAAGCAATCCTGCTGTGTGGATGGCATTTGGAGCTCAAAACACGCAGCCACTTTCTCCAATAGATTATGAAAAGATCCAATATCCTCTGGAGGGGATTCAACTGCAGTTGGCTCCGGAGAAGGGGGTGCCAGGAGTACATAATCATCCCATTCATCCTGCTCCAAGAGAACTTCTCATTCAGCCGCTTCGTTTGTCAAGGCTTGGACTTGTGGACTCTGGAGCTTGAGGAGAAATTTGCAGCACAGCAGTAACAATTGGTAGAGGTACCGGAGTACATGGCGCAGTAACCACTGGTGTAGGATCTTTTGCCGAATGAGGATGGAAGCGCACCCTATAATGCGCCAGCATGGCCTGTAGGTCAGAAACAAGACCAGAAGTCAAGCACACTATTCCTTGCTGTTGGTGCTGTGGGACTAGATAATAATAATGCTGATCAGAGCACTCCTGACATTTAACATGCAACTGGGATGGACTCCTGGCCACTCCAAACAATGCTTCCTGATCCGATTCATCATCATCGACGCCATCTAAAAAACGAGATGGCAGAAGTCTTGACACCTTGCTTGGTGATGTGACAGACGGTGTCAAATGAGTCTTGGAAAGCCTCTTGAGAGGCGTATGCGCCGCAGATTGATATAATGGCAATGTTGATGGTCTCTGCCGCTTTGCTGGAAACATTTTGATTGTAGATGAGAAAAAACCTGTTGTCGTAGACAATATCGTCATCACTGGAAAAAGTCAACGGTGTGGTCGACGATGCCAGTACCGCTGACGCGAGCATCATCGACGAGGGAATCGAAGGCACCATCAACGGGAGCGTCGTCGTGAGATCAATCGTCAACGGGAGTGTTGTCGACTAGAAGAGCGTTTGCCAAATGGGGTGTCCCGTCTACGAGGATGATAGAGTCATCGACAAGGATTCTGCTGCCATCGACATTGAATGAGTAACTACAACCGGCGTCACTGATGAGTCATCGACAAGAGTACCGTCAACTATGGCACCGTCGCTGAACTTGGTTTCTTAAACTTGTGGAGAACCTTAGGAAGTGGAGTAGCCGGTTCAAAAACAGTCTTTTTTGATGATTTTTTGAAGCATTCTGTGCCTGTTTTCTTCCTCTGCGGAGAGGTATGACTTTTAGACGATGTCCCGCTGATTTTTGTGCCATTTTCTTTGGTGGCTCTTGAATAGCCGAGCCCTCTTGCTTTCTTTTAACAGGTGTTTTAGGAGAAGAAATAGAGGAGGAGCACTACCTCCTCTCTAAAGCCATAACAGCAGACTACCCTCTGTCTTTCAAAGTCTTTGTAGAGAATTTTCTACATATTTTACAGACCTTTGTTTTATGGCTGGGATATAAGCAGTAAATGCATTCATCATATATCCACATATCTTTTCTTCAAGAAAGAGGCACAGGATCTAAAAAGGCCTTTCCTTGGTGTCTCCGACATGGCAGCCTGTTCGAAGCACCAGAGAAGAATAGAAATGTCCCAAAACTGAAGTAGTAGATCTTCTGAGAGAAAATATTGAGCAGAGCTCCAAGGAGGCTCCTCAGCACAATGTGCGGTGGGAAATCTGAGGGAAGGCAGCTCCTCACAGGAGGTTCTAAGGGGTGAGGCAATCTGATTGGTTCAAATTTGAGTCTGGGTCTATTTTACAAAATGACTGTGATAGGTTATTCTATTGAGGTCTAGGCCATGTATTGTATATGTAAATTTTCAGGCCTAGGTTGTATATTTCACCGGGGACTCCCATCTCGACGACAGGGAAGTATTCAAGCATGTGACTCTTTGAAAGTTCCAATACTGGAGTAATGTTCATTACATTTCAGAAGTAATTGAAATTCTATACAAATCAAAGGCTAGTGTATTTCCAGTCAACCAGTAAACAAAAGATGCTGATCGGAAGCAAAGTTTTATTAGTTCCAAACCACCTTTAGCAGTCTAGGTAACAGAGCTTAGATTTTATGCATCTGGCTAAGAAAACTCAGTAATGAAAACTGCACCTGCAAAAAGATTTTGGGTTTTCTAAGAATGTGCTTTATGGCTGTGGAATATATTTGTGTTTTATGAAAGCATTGCATGGAACATACCAAACGTCTAAAATGGCAAGTATGACAATGCAGTTTAAGGCTGACTCGTTTAGCGTTTCCTTGTATATTTTATATCTGCATCACCGTGCAAACTTATTTGCATCTTCGGTCATAGTTCACACACTTTCAGTCGCAACCTCCAATGGTAGCTTGCACAAAATGTATTCATTTAATCTCAAAAATGTGTTTTATAACATTCTGTCAAGCAGCGGTAATTTATCAGAAGTGGGAAAGTTTATTGAATTCAGTGCCCACCTTCGAAATGTATGGTGATCTACATACAAGTCACAAATTTGAGTCCTGGCATAAATTGAGAAGAAAACAAGTTACTTACCTGTAACTACAGTTATCCAGTATTGGTATCTTTCATAAATTCACATGCTTGAATCATCCCCGAAGTGGGAGCCCCACGGTACATAAAATAGCAATAATTAATAAATATTTTTTTTTTGCCATAGGCTATAATGGAGCCAGAAATTCCTCGTATAGCCTATCCATGTCCTTTTGTGAAAGGACCCCATCCTGCCTGCTGTCCAATCAGGCACCAGCACCCTCTAGAACCTTCTCCAGAGAAGCTCCCTTCCTCAGATTTTCCAGCACGAGAGTGAAAAATTATAACCTGAGAGGAAATGCGAGCATCAAAGGAGAGGAGGGTGGGTCGCATGTGAATTTATGAAAGATACCAATACTGGATAACTGTAGTTACAGGTAAGTAACTTGTTTTCTTATCCAGTATTGGATCTTTCATAAATTCACATGCTTGAATCTGAATAGACAGCAGTATGGTTGATAAACATTGAATCCAGCGTGGATGGAGGGTGCGAGCATGAAGGCCCTCTGTCTCCAATATAAATAATAATAATAATAAACTCATACATTTCTGTTGTGAGCTTCGAAGGAAGACAGATACTTTTAAGTACATGTACATAAATACTGAAATTCCGGCTGTAAATGCCGATATAAATATATGTATAAATATATATCTATCTATAAATACATACATACACATTACATATTCATATGGAAGCATAATAGAAAACATGGTTATTTGCATTTCAAACCATTTGTCTATAACTAAGGAAAGGTCTCACCTTAATGAAAGAGATGGCGTAGAATAGCTTGTCCTACTAGAGAGCCTGTTCTTTGTGATGACTCCAAACAATAGTGCTGCGTAAAGGAGTGCGTAGTTTTCCATGTCGCAGCCTGGCATATTTTATCAAGGGCAATAACTTGAAACAAAGCAGCCGATGTGGAGACTGCTCTTGTGGAGTGGGCTCTCGGGCACCTAGTCAACGGTTTTCCTGCCTTGGTGTGACAAAACTGGATTGTCGAAGAAATCCATCGGGCTATAGTGGCCTTGGTTACTCCTGTTCCCTGTCGTCCCAGAGAATAAGATACTAGGAGTTGGTCGGATTTTCTGATGTGCTTGGTACTTTGAAGATAAAATTTTAGGCATCGTTTGATGTCCAAAGAGTGGAGAGTTTTCTCTGCGATCGTAGTAGGGTTTGGAAAAAAGGTTAGTAGAATAACGGGTTCATTGAGGTGGATCGAAGATGGAACCTTGGGAATGTATTTGGGATTGGTTCGGAGCATAACAAAGTCTTCAGAGAAAACTAAAAAGGGTTCTTTAGTAGTGAACGCCTGTATATCACTGACTCTTCTGGTAGAGGTGAGAGCGAGCAAGGTTGACACTTTCCAGGTGATGTACTTGAGCTCCGCCCTATGAATGGGTTCAAAAGGAGCTTTCCGGAGGAAAAGTGCGGAACAGCCCTTTCATAAACTGATGACTCTGGATGAGCCGATCGATGGTATGTTAGCCGATCGCCTATAAGAGGCTATAGCTGCTAGGTGAATCTTGACTGATGCATGGGAAAGACCAGCTTTGGAGAGAGAGAGCAGGTAAGAAAGAATTTGCTCAGGGTTAATCTGAAATGGGGGAAAGTTATTCTGAGAGCACCAAACACTGAATCTCTTCCACTTGAGTTTGTATGTCTTGTTCGTGCTCTCTGCTCGTGCCTTAGATAATATACCGTATTTATCGGCGTATAACACGCACCGGCGTATAACACGCACCTCATTTTAAGAGGACATTTCAGAAAAAAAAACCTTAACATTATATCGGCGTATAACACGCACACATCATTTGCCCCCTATTTTCAGGGAGAAAAAGTGCGTGTTATACGCCGATAAATACGGTAAGTCTACATTCTTGATCAATGTTCATATTGTGGAACTCTCTGTACTCAGGAGACAAGCATGCAAGTGTAGCGAAGTTGGGTCGGGATGTAAGATGAGACCCCGATTCTTCGTTAGAAGATTGTGGTTGCAAGGCAGGCGGACTGGATTGGCTACTGACCGGAGTAGGAGCTCCGTGTACCAGAACTGCCTGGGCCACTTGGGGGCTATGAGAGTGATCCGGCAGCATTCGGTCTTCATTTTCCTGAGGAGCCTGGGAATCAGTGGAATGGGGGGAAAAGCGTATGCAAAGATCCCGAACCATCTCATCAAAAGAGCATTTCCCCACGACCCCGGGAGTGGGTATCGACTGGCGTAAAACTGGCATTTGGCGTTCAGATTGGGGGCGAACAAGTCTAGGATCAGCCGACCCCGTCGTTGGAAGATGTCCGAGTATGGTCTGGTTGAGTTCCCACTCGTGACAGTTGTCGTCCGTCCTGCTGAGAGAGTCCGCTAGAGCATTGTTGACCCCAGCCAGGTGCTCCGCCCTGAGGCAGACGTTGTTCAGTGTGAGCCAGTTCCAAAGAGACTGAGCTTCTCTTGAGAGGGAGAGGGATCTTGTTCCTCCCTGCTTGTTGATGTAAAACATGCTTGTTGTGTTGTCTGTTCTGACTAACACTGATGATCCTGCGATGCGTGGCAGAAAAGCTTTGAGCGTGAGATGAATCGCCTTCAGCTCGAACAGGTTTATGTGCATCTCTTTTTGGAGCTTGGACCATCTGCCTTGAATGCGCATGTCCTGTAAGTGGCCTCCCCATCCTTCCAAGGAGGCGTCCGTGTTGAGGACAAAGTCTGTTATTGGTGCTAAAAAAGTAAGCCCGTGGGAGAGGTGGTTGATGTGAGACCACCATTCTAACGCCTGCCGAATCTTTGGTGTGATAATTATTAAGTCGTCGAAGGATCCTTGCAATTGGGTCCATTGAAGTTGCAGTTCTTCTTGCAGCGGCCTCATTTTGAGTCTTGCTAGCCGTACTAGGACTATGGCTGAGGAAAACATGCCCAGGAGCGATTTGAATAGTCGTACTGAAACAAACGTTTTTGCGGAGATTGTGACAGCCAACTGGGTCAGCTTCTGCTGCCTTGCTAGGGTAAGATATGCCTTGTTTTGGATAGTGTCTAATTCTGCTCCCAGGAAAACTCTCCTGCATGCGGGAAGCACGACTGACTTCTGTAGGTTCACTGTTAGACCCAAACCGTTGAATAGTTTTAGGCAGGCGTTTGTCGCTTTGGAAGCTAGTAGAGATGATGGAGCTTTTATGAGCCAGTCCAGGTATGGGAACACCTGGAAACCCTTGCTTCTGAGGAAAGCTGTGACCGGGGCAAGGCATTTCGTGAAGATTCTTGGAGCTGATCTGAGGCCAAATGGTAGGACTCTGAACTGATAATGGGCACCGGCTACTGTAAAACGGAGATATTTGCGATGTCTTTGGTGTATTGGTATGTGGAAGTGGGCGTCCTGGAGATCTAGAGTGGTCATAAAATCTCCAGGATTCAGGAGGTGCAAGATATCTGACAGTGTGATCATCAGGAAAGATTGTTTTCCGAAGGAACTTGTTGAGTTTCCTGAGGTCTAGTATAGGACGCCACTCTCCTGACTTCTTCCTTATGAGGAAAAACCGGGAATAGAATCCGAGACCCCGTTGTTGCACAGGAACTGCCTCTATAGCTCCTTTGGCAAGAAGGCTGAATACTTCCGCTTGAAGCAGACAAAGATGGAGAGATCTGCCTGATGTTGGTGGGTGAAGCGGTGGCTTGTGTGTAAATTCCAGGGTATGACCTCTTGTCACTATATCCAGCACCCATCTGTCTGATGTTATTTTCCTCCACTCTTGGATGAAGTTGGAAATATTTGCTCCTATTTGCGGATGTCGTGGGCATTGGGGAAGCATAGCCGGTGCCTGTAGAAGATCATTGTTTTCTGGGTTGATCTCTGGATTGCGAACCCTGCCTACGTTTACCTCCTTGTCTGGTATAGGAAGCAGTCGATGATTGCCTGTACTGTTGGTGGTATGAAGGCCTGTACTGGGATTGCTGGTATTGCCTGTGAAAGGAACCTCGAAATGAGGTGAAACCTCTTCCTCTAGCCCCTCGAAAGGGCTGTTTCCGATACTGCAGGGTACCCAGGGACTTGGCGGTGTCCGTGTCAGTCTTGATGGCTTGAAGTGCGTCATCTACATGTTTGCCAAATAGAGATTTGCCATCGTAAGGCATGTCTAGGATTCGGGACTGCACTTCTGGTCTAAAAGATGTTGCCTTGAGCCAACCTTGCGGTCGTAAGACCGCAGCACCCGCTAGTTGGCGAAAACCAGTAGAGGCTATGTCAAGAGCGCAGTCGATAATTTCTTCCGACGTACGCTCACCTTCCTGTAGGGTCTTTCGTGCCTCTGCTTGTTTATTTTCAGGGATGAGGTCCAGGAAAGGCTGCATGTCGGACCACATTTGGCGGTCATATCGACCTAGAATCGCTAAAGAATTTGCTGCCCTGACAGTGATTGCAGACATGGAGGAGAATCTTTTGCCTATATTGTCCAATCTTTGTCCTTCCTTGTCTGGAAGAGTAGAGATAGGCGTCAATGGGTTTTTGGAGCGCCTTTGAGCAGCCTGTGAGATCACTGAGTCAGGCTTTGGATGGCCAGTAAGGCATGCCGGAGAATCTTGGGTTGCCTTGTATTTCTTATCCAGTTTTTGCGGAACTGGAGGAACCATAGCCGGGTTTCGCATAATCTTTGTGCCTTCACTCCATATGAAATCAATAATCGGAATGTACCGTACCGACTTCCGTGATTGTTCCTTAAAATCATGTAGGAAACATTCCGACTGGGAGACAGATGTTGGAAGGTGAAAACGTACCGCGGCTCTCTCCATAAGATTATGGAAACCACCTATGTCCTCGGGCGGAGAATCAGAGGGGCGAGGAGGTGGTGGAGAAGGAGTGGGGGCCAAGTAATCATCCCATTCCTCGGTAGGAAGCTGTGGCGTAGACATTTCTCCTTCCTCTTGTTCCTCTTACCCTGAAGTGGAACCTTCGTCTCTGGGGGGGTGCAGCTAACACCGAGTGGGATGTCAATCTTGGATTAGCTGGAGGAGGAGGGACATTAACTGGTGTGACCGGAGAAACTGGCGCTGGTGGTTGATCTTCCGCTGCCAGTGGGAACCTTCTCCTATAATCCTGTAGCACAGATTGTAAATCCTGGATTAAGGAGGAAGGCATCTGTACAGAATCTCTGTGTTGAGGCTCTCGTGTTTCGTAATATTGTTCATGATGAGAGTAGTATGGTTGGTATTGTTCATACTCATCCTCGTCATCCTCATCCTCATCTTGGTACTTGACATGGAGCTGCGAGGGGCTATGTGCATCTCCGAATGGACCCTCGTCAGATTCCTCCCAGTCCAGAAGATGACTGAGTACTAAAGCCGACACCTTGTTTGGAGAGGTGTCTGTTGGATAAATGTCCGGTGCGGGTAAAGATCTGATCCGGACCATGGCTCGGAGATCTGGAGACCTGGAAGAGGCAGGAGTGGCCTCAATCGGTCTTGCTATTGATGGCGTGAAAGTTGATGGAGCCGTGGATGGTACAGATTTTCCCATCGACGATGGTCTCGTCGATGGTAGTGTCATCGATGGTAGTGTCTTCGTCGAGGATGACTTCTTTGACGGTGTCTCCGTCGATGGCGAAAACGCCGATGACAATGGCGTCGCTGACATATTCGACGGGGCAGTTGTCGACAGTGTTGTAAACGATGATATACACGTAGACGGAGTTTTCAGAGAGGGGATAGGATCCCTTACCGTCGATGTTAAGGTAGTCGACGCTGATGACGGTCTCGTCGACGATGTAGTGGAGACGGTAGTTGTTGGATCTGTCGTCGCCGTCACGGTCGTCGACGGTGTTGTCGATCAGATTTTTAGAGTCACTTTTCCAGAAGTGGAAGGCTCTGAGGAAGGAGATAGACGGTAGGACTCCTTCTTTTGAAAAGGAGAGGAAGGCTCAGAGGAGACTGAAGTCTGTAAGCCCTTCCCATGATGTGATTTCTGCCTCTTCCTGGATTTTTCTGTGTGGC
This sequence comes from Pleurodeles waltl, assembly GCF_031143425.1. Classification (NCBI taxonomy): domain Eukaryota; kingdom Metazoa; phylum Chordata; class Amphibia; order Caudata; family Salamandridae; genus Pleurodeles; species Pleurodeles waltl. The sequence continues at coordinate 413,800,068 of NC_090448.1, read as the reverse complement.
CCAGGTCCTCAGATCTGGACCTTTTGTGTGTGGCCTCTCTGACCCACTCTCCTCACCTGAAGTACAGGATTTGGCCTGTAACCATGTCAGGAGCCTGCCCTCACGGTCTCTGAGGGTCTTTGTGGAGAAGGTGCGACATATTTTGCAGTCCTTAACCTGGTGTTGTGGGTAGAGACAATCCAAACAGTCTTTATGTGGGTCATCCACATGGAGCCTTTTCTTTCCACAGGTCTTGCAAGGGCGGAAAAGGCCTTTCCTAGAAGAATCCAACATATTTTCAACTCTTTTGAGAGAAAAAGTTCTTAAGTAGAAGAAAAACTGAGTAGAGCTCAGGGAGACTCCCTTCACACGACGTGCGGTAGAAAATCTGAGGAAGGGAGCTTCTCTGGAGAAGGTTCTAGAGGGTGCTGGTGCCTGATTGGACAGCAGGCAGGTTTGGGTCCTTTCACAAAAGGACATGGATAGGCTATGTGAGCAATTGCTGGCTCCATTATAGCCTATGGCAAACATTTTTTATTTATTAATTATTGTTATTTTATGTACCGTGGGACTCCCACTTTGACGACGGGGATGATTCAAGCATGTGAATTTATGAAAGATCCAATACTGGATAACTTTAAAGTCTTCGGTCACATAAAAAAAAACTGGTCTCCTGTGGCAATACGAGGACCAGGTAGGCATTAACCTTCACCAATTTACAAAGGAAGGTTGAGGAAAAATGTGCTAACTCAATTAGTCATACTCAAACATGTATTAACTTACAGTGCCAATCTCACAGGGTCAATTGTCACAAAGACTCAAACAAAAGCTTCCTTAGAAAATAAGAAGCATCCTGAAACAACGTATAGGCCTCTGAAAAATGCTACTTATATTATCAGCGATGGGTTGGTTCAGTGGTTCCCAAACTGTGTCACAGCACCCCAGTGCCCCTGGCTGCATGTGTCCAGCTCTAGGCTGAGTGCGCACGAACAGCAAACAGATGCATTCACTGCATAACCTGAGGGCACACAAATATTGGGAAAAGACAGAGTAGACATATACCTTTGCATTGCGCACACTATTCTCCATACCTTCATCCCAATTATTTTAAGGGATTAAAATAGGAGTACTATTGAGGCAGGAACTCCAACTCCGGCCCCCGCCCCGCATCTCCCCCGCTCCCTCCTCCCCCCACGGCCAAAAAAAGTGGCAAACTGGCAATTGATCAAGGGAACCACAGGATGAAAAAGTTTGGGAAATTACTGGTATTGGGGGAAAAGGAAATTTCTGAAGAAAAATGCCTGCTTAAGACAAGAGGAGAAAGCCCTGAAACAGTGTTTGAAGGTGTGGAAAGAAAAGAACTGACGTCAGTGCACTGGGTTAGCACCCCCGCTTGTCCCTATTCACAAGGTGAGGAATCTGCAGTTAGAAGTATCATAATTAATGAGAATTTCTCTTGGTAGAAATAAAGATATTGTTCTTTAACCGAAAAGTCATGTTCCCATCTCAAGCCAAGGTAAAGGCCAGAAAGGAAGCAGACTTCCAAGATGGAAGTTTGAAAAACTCTTTGAGCTGGCTTGAAAGGAGCCTTCATTCAAAATATTCAAGTGTCCTCCTCCAAGATTGAAGCAAGCCTTCCCATTGGTCAAGTTACAAGAAGCCCATTGATAAATTCTTTGATTACTCTGCAACAGACAAGGATAAAGCAGGAGGTCTTCTCAAATAACTTTAGATGGCAGTCAGATGTACCATGATGCAAGGACATTTGACACCTGTCTAGATGGAGACAGGCAGAAATGCATGTGAAAGTAGAAAGTGCAGGTAGGACAAGTAATGAAAATCTTTCACTTCAATAGGAATGCCCCGGAAGAGGACTCATAGAACTTATCTATAACCCTCCAGTAAGTCTAAATAATCAAACAGTCTTGAGGAGCCAAGCTGTCAGTATTGCGATTGTGGGCAATTATGAAGAACTCACCCACTGCCTTGAAAAAGATAACAGAAGTCCAGCATTTGTCATTTCCCACAGCTCTGAGGAACCATGTTTGGCCCAGGCCAACACCACCAGAGTCATTGTTTATGGCTCTGCAGTCACCTTCCACAAGGCTCTTGGCAGAGGAACAAGAGAAAAAGAAGAAAATATGCCCAACTAGCTGAAAATGCCTCATCAGTAGGCCCAACACATTTCAATATGCAAGTGAAGGAAGGACACTTGGCATTCTGATCCATTTCAAAAGGATTCCACCGATGTTCCTGCCACCTCCTCGAATACCAGCAAGAGCAGTCTATCACCCATTTCCCTATTTGTGACTGACTAGCCTGATCAAGGAATCTTCCCAGTCACTGTTGATCCTGGGTCCATGCACAACAGAGAAAGACATTGATTCTCAGAGCCTAGAGCCAAACACTGGAATACAGACAGTAGAATAGACGAAAATGAGTTACTTACCTGTAACTGCAGTTCTCCAATATCAGTAGGTTTCATAGATTCATATGCTGGAATCATTCCCAGTCATTGAAGTGGGAGTCCCGTGGTGCTATATTAAAGCCGATTGTATCATATTAGGCCTATACGGCAATGAACAGTCACTTTGATAGCTTATCTATGTACTTTTTTAAAACCGGACCAAACTTGAACTATGACCAATCGGGTGACAGCACCCTGTAGAATACTCCCAAGTGAGACTGCATCCCTCAGATTTTCAAGCACAAGTGGTATAAGGTCACTCTGGCTATAAGGGGAGCCTCTCACGAGAGAAGGTGTGGGTCGCACGTGAATCTATGAAAGATACCAATACTGGAGAACTGCTGTTGCAGGAAAGTAACTAATTTTCTTCTACTGTATTGGATTTTTCATAGATTCACATGCTTGAATCAGAGCTGCAGGGAGTTATGGTAAGTAGGGCTTGAAGCAATGTAAGTACGCTTTGAGGATGGTGACCAACAAACTAATACAAATATACATAAACTTGAGACATAGAATATATATGAAGATTTAAGTACACCAGATATGAGACAGCTATGCAGTATAAAACAAATGGATCTGTACTCCAAAACAAATACACTTTCACGAACAGATGCTCACCTTATTGGAACAGATGACGTCACACTACCTGTCCTACAGCTGCATCACTGCAGTGCACCGACTCCAGACAGTAGTACTGCGTGAATGTGTGGGTGCTCTGCCACGTCACTAAAGGTTGATCAGTTTTACATATTTGCTTCGTACGATGCAACATTGTTTGGCATTGAGAGTATGGAGAATTTTCAGCTTTTGTAAAAGAATTTTGAGGAAAAAGTACAAAGTACGATAGGCTCATTGATATGAAATTGAGATGGGACCTTGGGAATTAATCTTAGATTTGTTCTGAGAAGTACATAAACCTCAGTGAAATGTACAAAAGGTTCCAGCATTGTGAAAGCCTGTATTTCGCTGACTCTTCTACCAGGGTGAAAGCTAATAGTAAAAAATGCCTTCTATGTCAGGAACTTTAGGTCTGTTTTGTGAATGGGTTTGAATTATGGTTTTATAAGCTGAGAGAGAACTATATTGAGATGCCATTTTAGGAGGAGGAGCTCGGGACTTTAAGGAAAGCTCTGAATAACCCCTTCATGAACTGTTTGATTATCCTTGTGGAATAGAGGGAAGGAGTGTGATGAACATCTGTATTGTGAGATTGCTGCGAGGTGTACCTTGACAAATGCATGGACTAATCCTGATCTACTGAGTGATAGGAGATAAGGCAGAAACTGCTCAGGTGATACTTCCAAGGGGTGCAAGTTAGATTGTTGACACCATGCACAGAATCACTTCCATTTTAATCTGTATGTTTTGTTTCTGGATTCAGCTCTTGCTTTGGATAGGATATCCCAACAGTTCTGAGGAATGCCTAGGTCTTTGAATTCATTAAATTCAGGAGCCAGGTATACAAGTGGAGAGAGGCTGGTTCCGGATGCGTGATCAGGCCCTAGGTCATGCTCAGTGTTGGTGTTGCCGGGAGGTGAATGGGATTGCATTCCGAGAACAGGAGGAGCTCTGTAAACAAGTGCTGCCTGGGCCACCTGGGAGCAACCTTTTTCTCTTCTCACCTTCCTGATAACCTTCGGATGAAAGGGATTTTGGGGGGTAGCGTATGCATAAATCCCTGACCATCTGATAAAACTGAACTCCCCCCACGACCCTGGGATCACATACCAACTGGCGTAGAACTGGCAGATCGCGTTTGTGTGTTCGCAAAGATCCAGTGCTGGTTTGCTCCAGCATGAGAATATCTTGTATAGGTCTGTTTGATCTAGTTCTCTCTCATGGCAACTGTACTTTTCACTTCTGAGTGTCTGATAATGTTTTGTGAACTAAAGATACACGCTCGGCTCTCAGAGATATTTTGTGAGCCAATTCCACAGATCCTGGGCCTTTTGGGATAGCGTTAGTGATCGTGTAACCTCCTTGCTTGTTAAAGTAATGCATGTTGTTCGTATTGTCAGTACAAACCAGAACAGAAGAACCTGCTATTCTCGCAAGAAAAGCATGCAGAGTGAGAAAAATGGCTTTCATTTCTGGTTTGTGGATAGGCATGATTTTCTGTTGTGTCAACGACTTCCCCTGAATCTACAAGTCCTGCAGGTGGCCACTCCAACCTTGCAGAGAAGCATCTGTCGTTATGACTAACTCTTGGATCTGAAGTTAAAATATGAGGCCCTTTGAAAAATGAGAAGCTTGGGACCACCACGTTAAGGCATCCCTCATTTTTGGAGTGATAGTCACGATGTCAAACGATCCTTCTGTCTGGATCCACTGTTTTGGTATTTTTTCTTGCAATTGTCTCATTTTCAGTCGTGCAAGAGGCACTAGACATTGTGGAAGACATTATGCCCAGCAATGCGACAATCCGATGTTAAAAACAATGCGCACAGCCTGGCGCAGAGCACATCGCCTCTTAGGCATCAACCCACTTCTTCACTCTCTGGCTCTCCTTTGGGGAAATGAAGGCTTATTGGTCGGAGGGCATACCCTACACTGGAAGCGCTGGAGCACAGCTGGCATTGAAACATTGACAAGATCATTGAGAATGGTGATCTAAAATCGTTTGAGCGTCTACAAGAGAAATATGGCCTCCATCCCAACACGGCAGTATCTACAACTCAAGACCTGCCTGCACAGTAGTATGGGGGCCTCTCCATGGACCCTCCAGACCCCTCCTATCGTCTCCCATCTTAAATCCTGGGGCCACTTCAAAGACATGATATTGGGCCTATATGATGTTATTACACAGCATCTTTATTCACAGCCCCTCCTTGAAGCACTACGCCTAAAATGGTAAGTATGCCTCCAAACACAATACGAAGTTGAGAGTTGGACAGAGATACTGATGACCCTAGTTAGAGGAACCAGGGAAGCCCCACTGAAGTCCTGTCTTTTTAAATAATCCATGGCTGGTATTGGACCCCTATGAAACTCCAAAGAGTAGGCCTTCTACAGCATGCAGAGTGCTGGCAATGTCCGGAGACTCTGATCTGCGACATATCCTCTGTGACCGTCCAATCTGACCCCTCTGAGGGGAGCGGTGGGCGCTACTCTTGAAACCTCAATGCCATTACAGATGCCGCTCTCCCCTTTCTCTTATACTTATTCACGACATTGAGAATCTCCCTGGCCTATCCCAGCCACAACGCGGACTGCTACACACCGCTCTAGCAATGGCCAAGATGTGTGCTCCGTCACTGGAGATCCCCTACCTCCCCCATCCCGGAAGAATGGATGGTGGCAATGTTTCAGATTGCAGCCTTTGAACATCCCATATATAACATGCAGGATCAAGCCACCTTGTTTCAACAGACGTGGGCACCCTTTCTGACTGATGCCTCAGAGTTCACTACCTGCTCATCAGTTCACCTACACACCCCTCACTGTTATGAACACAAATCGCTCAGGACACCCCCCTCACCCTTCTTCTTCCCTCCCCCTTCACCCTCTCCCTTCCCTGGCCCAGCACGCCCACCAATTCTGCCCTAACCTCCAACCTCTTCCCTGCCCCCTCCCCCTGATCCACCCCCTCCATAAGCTGTGCTCCAAGTAGGGCGATGGGTGCCCTTCTCTCCCTCCTCCCTCACCTCAGTTCAGTATAGTTCCTCAGCTTCATTCAGCTCCCTCCCCTTCTTAACACCATCAGCCCTTCTTTATCGCACCTCACCCCTACTCTTCGCTCAATCTTCTTCTCCTTTTTCTACCTCCGGACCGTTCCTCTCTGCTTTAATGATGTCATTTCTATTACCTGCCACCTCCTCTATCACTATAACTTCTTTACCACTTCTATGACAACCTGCTTGGCCTCTCTCCTTCCTGTTGTACTCCCCTATATCAAACTACTCGACATTCCTCGGACCTACAGTATACTGCACCCAAATACTCCACCCTCTGCTGAGAAATATGATTCTCTATCACTGTTTTTTGTTTGCCTAGTGAATACACCATATACATCCTCAGCCCCATTAGGGTTTCCCCTGCAGCCCCCTCCATCAAGACCTATGAGTCCTATGTATGCATCATAATAGGTGACTGACTCTGAGTCGCTGCTTACTGCCCACTAATATATCCACTCCCCCCCCCCACCCCAGCCACGTCAGGACGATCATCAGACTATTCACCACCCCTACCTCAGTGGCTTAAGAGACATGACCAGACAAGCCAAACGACCCACTCAGAGTACGCCAGAGTCACCAGATCTCGAACATGCCTCTAGATTGTCAAAAGAGGAGGCACTCTCTGGAACGCTGCAGAAAAAGGCGTCGTTGGTATTCCAATCATCTATATAATTTAGCTGTGGTACATAGATCTGTACATCATATGCCATCCTGTTTTGAGTGCCTAGACACCTCCACCCCCTTCCCTTTCTGTTTTTTCTCCTCTTCCTTCCCTCCCCCCTCCCCCACCTACCACCTCAAACCTCCTATATCTCCCCAAGACCGAAATTATGCATACCTCTGGTTGAGCCATGAAATGGATGCAGGGGATCATAGTTTTCTTGCTCGTCTAAAAGAAAAACAAAAGTACAAACTCCATTAAGCCCATTGAGAAGAGCAGGAAACAAGACCACCTGCAACACTATTCTTAAATAATTCTGTAGAAAATATAATTTTGTTACCAGTCATTCATCCAGGACGGGGGTCTAACTGCTCAACCTTTAAGCTATACTGCTTTTTCACAAGATGCAAAAGGTCCTTCAATTAACAGCAGCAACCAAACCTTTGAGTTTAAACATTACAAACATTCTCAGATTGTCCATACATGTGCTCCAATGCTCAAGGCAGTTCCTGAAATCTCAGTTATTTAGGCTTATCAGTTTCATTTTGACAACCTCAGATTAATTGGCAGAGTAGATTGTGTCTCACTATACTACAATATTAGACAGTCAATGACAGCCTTAAAGAAATAACATCTGTTACATTCAGTTACATCAATTCAAGGAACACATCAATATATATTTTTATTCAGTTACATTTAAAATCACAAAAGCATACATCTGAGCCATAAAAATAATGTACCTGTAAAAATACATAAAAATTAAGCAGCATGATTAGTCCTCCTGTGAACACCTGAGGGTAATTACAGCTCTTAAAACATATACATCTGAGAGAATACACTCATCTGCCAACATCTGTAAAAACAGGACGGCAGAGCGAGCTTGTATACAGCCTCTATCTTTAAACAGTGGAACAATAAATGCTCTCCTAGGCACAGTGTAAACTTTACACAACATGATAAAATGCATCATGACCTGCGAAGAGCAATTGTCTCAGTCACAGGGGCCCAGGGATTTAAGATCATGGCAACCTCTAGGGTGAACTAAAGACTAATGCAATAAGTTAAGTCTAAATCTTATAAGATAAAATATGTCCCTGTTGTTTTTCACCAGTGCTGAATAAGGCTCCATGTACTCGGTGGTAGTTAGCAATACATACTTTTGAATGGAAAAACCTGCAAAACTCTAGTGTGCCCAAAGACTTGCCTGAGTCTGTGCCAGTCTTGATGGCGAGTAGGGCATCGTCAACATGCTTACCAGAAAGTGTCACCATTGTATGCCACGTCAAGTATTTTGGATTGAACCTCTGGCCTAAATGATGCTGCTTTGAGCCATCCTCATCTCCGCAAGACAGGAGTCCCTGCAAGCTTCCAGAATCTAGTGGAGACTATATCGATTACAAAGTTTATTATTTCAGAGGATGTGCGCTCCACTTCGTGTAATATTTTGCGTGCTTCCATTTTTCTGTCCGCAGGTATCGGGTCTAAAAGTACACCTATGTCCGACCACATTTGCCTGTCGTAGCGGCTTAAGATAGCTAGTGAATTTGCCCTCTCTGTCAGGTGGAGTGGTGATTGGGGTAGAAGGGTTCTTTGAACGCCTTTGTGCTGCTTGAGAAACAACAGAGTCAGCCTTGGGATGCTCTGTAAGGCAGGTAGAAAAACCCTCCGGGACCTTATATTTTTTTTTAATCTATGCGTAGTAACAGCGGCTACAATGGTTGCTGGAGTTCTCTTAAGTTTGAGGTTCTCTTCCCAGATGTGGTCTATTATAAAAAATGGCCTGAATAGTCTTCCTTGCTTGCTCCTTGAAGTCTTATAGGAAACATTTGTATTGTTTTACAGTAATAGGTATATCAAACCTTGCTGCTGCACTTTCCATCAAATTGTAGAAACCCCGATGTCTTCAGGAGGGGAGACTGAAGATGTGGAACTGGAGGGGAGGACATGGGAAGAAGATAATGATCACATTCATCTTGAGACAGGTGGATGTCCTGTAGTTCTCCTTCTTCCGTGTCATCGTCAGATGACGAAGGGTCAACTCTTAGTGGTGCTGGTATTGATGATGGAGTCATTCTTGTCATCACTGGTGGTGTTTCCAGAAGTAGTGGTGGAGGAGGTGGTGGTGGTGGTGATGGGGGTGCATTGTCCATTGGTTCAGGAAAGTGGTGCTGATAATCCTGCAAAGTAGCCTGTAGATCTTGAACTAACTGCGATGGTACCTGCACTGCGTCCCTTGGATGTTCATCATAGGTATCCACCTTACCCACGCCTATTTCCCGTAAAAGGAGTCATTTCCTTCCTCATCATCTTCTTGATATTTTACTTGCAGCTCAGAAGGGCTGTGAGCTGGGCCAATCGGACCTTTGTTGTCAAAGTCCTCTGGATCCAGCAGAGTACTTGGGGGATATGGCAACACCTTACTGGGAGTAGCATTCTGTGGTTTTAGAAAGGTTTTGCTGACCCTAATATAGGTTATTGGTGGTGTTGATGAGGATGTCGACGAAGGAATTGAAGTCGACATAGATGCGATTGACGATGATCCTGCAATCGCTGACAGTGCCGTCCATGATGATCTCACGTACGGTGGAGTCTTTGTCGATGAGGAAATCTTAGTCAACTGTATAGGCGTGTCGATGGTGGATGTCGTCATACTCATTGATGCAGGAGGCATCAACAGTAGTTGTCGAAGACTACATCGCCATCGGGGAAGTTCTAGTCTACTGTGTCGAAATATGCTTTTCAGGCCTCAACAGTGGAGTTAGAGGCTCAGAAGAAGAAGCTTTTGTGGGGAGTAACAGATTTCTCCCCTTTGCCACTGTCTTTCAGCCTATGGTGGAAGTCTTTAGGGCCTTTCTAGCTACCTCAGAGGTCCTTTAGTCATCGGACCTTGCCCTCGTGAGACAGAGGTGAGGAAGTGTTTTTTTTGTGGCATGGTCTTCTGTAGGCACAAAAAAAGTCTCACTTCTCTGTCACTAAGGATATTGGTCAAGCAAGCTCTGCACACCTTGTAGTCCTAAGGCTCGTGGTCAGGGTGGAGGCAGTACAGGCAGCTTTTATGTGGATCATCCACATGTAATCTTCTTCCCACACGTTTTGCAGGATCTGAAGAGCCCTTTCTTAGTAACATCCGACATCTTGATGCTTTCAGAAACTGAAGTAAGGAAAACTGAGCAAAGCTCAAGGAGACTCCCTTCACACGACGTGCGGTAGAAAATCTGAGAGAATGGAGCTTCTGTGCTGAGGGTTCTAGAGGGTGTAGTCACCTGATTGGCTGGCTTTTGGGTCTTGTAATGATGCAAATAAGCTGTGAAAGTGAATGCATTTTACCACTTTTCTATAGAAAGTTTCTCTAAAATGCTATTTTAGGTACCGTGGGACTCCCACTTAGACGAAGGGGATGTTTAAGCATGTTAATCTACGAAAGATCCAATACTGGAAAAGCCTACAAATGGTAAGTATGGGGGCAGGTTCTAAGCCCCTTTTAAGATTACACACACAAAAAAAAAAAAAAAAACGAACAACAACAAAAGACTTCGCAAGCACAGCGCAGCGCACAAGAGTGTGTTGTGCAGCCGAAACCTCAAAAAGGAGTCTTTGTGAAATAAATATTTGTCTAGGGTCACACAATTTGGACAAGTAGGGATACAGGTTTGTTTCTAGATATCTGGCTTTACATTTTGAAACTGAGGCACCAGATGGTTATATCGGTCTCTCTCTCCCCCAACATTTGGGACCAAATGGGCTGAAGATGAGCAATAGATTAAAAACCTAGATCAAAGGCCAGATATAAATATATCCATACATGAAGGTACACCCACCCCAGTAACACTGGACTCAAGTTACCCTATATCCATACAGTCTTTGACTACCGGCTGACGCTCCCAATCCTACCCTGGTTTTGGGAAAAATAAAGTGAAACTCAAATAAGATACTTAAGAGATTCTGTTCACTTTTGGTTGTGTCTTAACTTGGGTCCACTACTGAAATGATGCGCACTTGGAGTGATAGAGGTCAGTCACGGGCTGTGGAAGTACAGTAGTGTGTCGGAAGTATAGTTGGAATTACCTACCCTTGAGTGGCTCTTTGGCTGATATGGATGTATTTTTTCACAGGAAGTTCCGAAGTGTTACAAGAAGGGGCAAGTATGGCCATACATTGGACATCTGCTTCTATGCAGTAAAGGACAGAGGGGTTATAGAAAGATGAGGCAAGGGACTGTAATGCTGACATAGTCCAACAGTGGCAGCAAAAGGGACCGAAGCATGTTTATTAGAGCGAAGAGGGGGCCAGGGCCCTAATTTCCCAGGTTCACCCCAAACTAGAGTTTATCCCTTCCAAAGGGGACCTAGAATAAAATTAGGGAGGTTACACTCTTGCAGTCTTAAACTTATTCTGACCTGTGTATCCCTTGTACAACGGGGGAATTGACCCCATATAACACTTGGCTCCACCCTGAGCGTTGGTCTGCACAAGGGTGTTTTAGCACACCCCATGATGAAGCATGCTACTATTTAGTGGGTGAGGCAATTTTTATAAACTACTCTGGAGTCCCTGATTAGAGGTGGTTGATTTGTTAGTTTTCCATTTTCTTCTCATGTGTGTTGTGACATAGGTCAGGGACGACAAGGGAATAGGAATACTTCTTGCCCCTTTCTTTTAGCGAGTAAATAATTACCTATTGTCTCCAAGATTAGTTTTAGTTTTGCAACATCATATCTGACACCAACATTTTTGTTAGTGGGCAGAATAAGAGCCAACTGGTGCACACACCCTCAGAGTACGTTTATTATACAAAGAATGCATACATGTATTGTTAATGGAATCAATAAATCTACCAGAGTGCCCTCACGCTAACCAAAAGGTATGCATCATAAGCTAGGGGCCAGAAGGAAAGGCCGCACTTGTTCATTTGCCACTCAGAAACATAAGAACGCAAAGTCCTTTTCCTCTTAAATGAGTTGAAAGCCCGAAAGACTTCGGCTATAAAAACACCTGGATAATGCTACGTAAAATGTTACAAGCATACTAAGATTACTGGATTTATAGAATGTAATACTATTTATGTATTTGACATTACTACACCCATAGTCCTACATTGACAATATTCCAAGCAACAATGACCCATTAAAAAAATATGAAAGTCAAAGGGATCTCTTTTCAAATTGCAACTAGTAAGCAACTAAAACGTTGGAAATACCACCATACCTGGACGATTGACACACTGTTTTGTGCAGTCAGCTTCTGATAGATAGTTGTTCTTGTTCCCACTGCATCCACCATAAATAAACTTTGAACAAGTTCCAGTTGCCACATCATAATACCAACGGGGGAAAGCAGCACGACAGGGACCAGTAACTTTGCCAACTGCACAATATTCTAAGAGAATGAACAAAATAAGTTTAAAGGGTGTCTGAAGAAAACCGGAATATACAGAAAATTGCAATTAAAGAGAGGAAAATAAACTTGCCTTGGAAACTTCTGCCATATACTCCTTGAGTCTTCTGGGGATTGGGCTTGGGAACTGCAAGAATAATTATAGTAGCAATAATAATCATACTCAAATGGCAAGTGCATTTAAGAAACAAACATGTTAGTCTTGAAAGCAGAAGCCTTCATGATTCTCCTTTTGTAAGACCAGAGCTGAGCCAAGAGAGGAGCTTGCAAAAAGGCTTGTCGTTTGCATGAGTCAAAGGACTGATAGCCTCCGTAACATACGGACATCAAGCTTTAAAAAAACAACCAGCCTATGGTCTGCCCACACCCCTCCCAATCAATCCAAAACATTCTACACAGCTTTTGATTAACTACAAAATATCGTAAGCAGAAGAAATCAACATGTCAAATGAAACATGGGCAGAAGTGTAATTAAGTGCAATCAGCAAAATATAAACTTTCAGATTTCCAAAGATAAACAAACGATGCTAATAGCAGCAATATCAAATCTGATTGCATTTCCTTCCAGCCATTCCTGTGCATTAATTGCTCATGGAAATGGTGCATTAAAGAACTGCTTATAGATAGCAGAGAATATAGTGCAAACTTTTATTCCAAGTAAGAGAATAGAAAAGTATTGGTTTGTGCGGATCCTTACTCCGATGTTCCCATCTACACGGACAGCCAGCCAAACACGTAAAAGAGGACTCTCAAGTGCATCATTGGGGGAATGGGGACAAGTAAGATGGGTACTCGAATGGTTTTCAGGATCATATTTTAATTATTTGTGCATTTAAACAAAAGTGATCTCTTTAGAAGTTTTCATGAAGGATCCTATTGAGTGAGTCTGCTTCCAAGTTCAACTCCCTGGAGATGAACTCATGTGATGAAGAATCTCAATAACCAGCCAGTTCCAGATAGTTGGAGTTTCAAAAAATAAAAGCTGCGATAGCTACTCTCGTTAAGATCATGCCATGTTGTTGTGTTCATTCTTTGACTAAATAGCAACTTTCATTTTGACAGCTGGAGGAAAAGAATAGAAAGCTAAGTGGACTGACCTCTGTTTTAGAAGGCTGCAGTGGTAAGACTTTGTCAATGAGTTTTGAATCTGTAGAGGACCCATGTGTGCCCTCCCCATCTCAGAAGGGAGTCAACCTTTACTACAGCCTGAAGATGTATTCTGATGAAGTGTTTTTATTTTTTTTAATAATATTCTCCAATCTGCACTACCAGGGCAAAGAATGAACTGCGGCTTTTGGGAGTTTGTCTGTCTTCTCAGCTGTCTGAGAATGGACACTGCTGAGCTTCTAGTTACTGCTTTAGGTAATGGTCGTATGTGCAGTCATGCAAGATGAACCAGGAATATGCACAATACCATTGTTCCCAGCACAAATGAGATCTAAAGACCCACTTTAAATAGATAGAAATCTCTGTACGAAAGGATTTGGTGAATTATATATATATATACACACACACACACACACACATACATCCATGAGTGTCTCCAAATAATGAATGAACTGAATGAGAAGCTGATACTAAGTCATGCATTGTTAGGCCTATGCACTGCAGAACAAAATTAGTCCTGTGACTTGCTGTTCGACCTCTTGTGTGGGGGATACATCCAGGAGACACTCATCCAGGTACAAAGATCTGTTTGTCCTAGGCGTGCAGCCCAAGCCACCATGCACCTCAAAAGAATTTGCAGAAATGAGCCTGAAGGGAAGGACTTTGATAGTGAGAGTTTTACACCATATACAGCAGGTATTTAGGATTTGTGTGTGAAAATACACATCTGCAAATTTATTTTACACATCCGGTCAGCTTGATGTAGTGGATGAAGAGTTAGCCATTCAAAATCTTTTGATTCTCATCCATTTGCTTGTTCTTGCGAGACCTAGAAGGAGCCTGAATTTGTGCAATTTAACTTTTAAACCAGAAATAGGAATATATTCCTGCTCATTTTTGGGAAGGAGCGACATTCTCCACAGATTTACTGAAACAGTAGGATGCTGAAATAAGTCTCACAGACAAAACTACTTGGAAGGAACCACTCATGAATGCTTGAACAGCATTTACTTGTCTCCTGTAGTATTTTCAGTGTTCCAGATGATTCCTAATGCTTTACCCCCCGTCACCCCCACCAGGATGGCAAATGAAAAGGAGTCTGTGGTTGGCAGGAGTCTCTTCTGCAGCACAATGTTGGCTAGCCACCTCTTCCTTTATTGGACTTTCTAGGACGAGGCAGTTCTCCTGCTTTTGATGGTACTCAGTGGCCACTGAGGTATTTAAACATTATGATGAGAACGAAATGAATCAAAAGGAATCAATCATTTGTAAAGCGCAACATTGCTACACCTAGGAGTATCTGGGCGCTGAGGGTGCTGCTTCTGCGTCGAAAAGTCAGGTCTTAAGTTGCTTTCTGAGGACTGCTAGGGAGGGTGCTGTTCGGAGGTCGAGGGGGGAGGTCATTCCAGGCTTTGGCAGCGATGTTGGAGATCTGTGAGAGGGAGAGTGAAGAGAAGCGCAGGTGTCGTCTCGAGGGAAACTGGAAGTTTAGCAAGTGATTGATGTAGGATGGTCCCACTGTTTCAAGGGCTTTGTGGCACAAGTCTCTTGAACAGGCATCTTTTCTGGACAGGGAGCCAGTGGAATTTCCAGCCAAGATGTTGCAGAGTTTTGTGAGAGTGGTCATTTGGTGTTCGGGTCTAAGTTCTTCCAGCCACCAGCTGTTGTCCCAAGTGGAGGTGTTCTTTCCAAAGATCAGTACCTCGGTTTTGTCAGAGTTCATTTGAGGCAGCGATCTTATCCTTTTGGCTACATTGGTCATGGCGTTGCAGAGATTGGTTTTGGCATTAGAAGGGTATCTGGTGAGCGAGAGGACGAGTTGGGTGTCATCGGCGTAGAAGATGTTGAGTATGTGGGCTCCGACTAGGTCCGCGAGGGGGGTCAAGTAGATGTTGAACAGCGTAGGGCTGAGTGATGAACCTTGGGGCAAGCCGCTTATGATGTTCTTGGGAGCAGATGCGAATAGAGGTAGTCTGATACCCTGGGTGCGTCCCGCGAATAAAGAGGTGATCCACTTGAGGGTGTGTTAATGAATGCAGATGTTGGAGTCTGCCGAAGATGATGTGGTGGGTAACGGTGTTGATTGCTGCCGACAGGTCGAGGAGGCTCAGAGCCATTGTTTGCCCTTGGTTGCGGACGGTTCTGATGTCTGTTGCTGTGATGAGCGCGGTCTGTGCTATGGTTGGCCTGGAAACCCAACTGTGATGCATCAAATAGGTAGTTCCATTCTAGGTAGTCTGTGAGCTGTCATTGATGGCCTTAGAGTACTTTGGCTGGTTATGCGAGCAGGGAGATTGGCCTGTAGAACTTGAGGTCCTGGGGTCGGCTGAGGGCTTCTTTAGCCGGGGTCTTCTTTCTGCAAGCTTCCATCCATCTGGGAAGGATACTGTGGAGATGGAAGCGCGATTTCAGTGCGGATTATGCTGGATCCAAGGTTGAAGAGATGGTGGGGGCAGGGGTCAGTGGGTGCCCCCGGAGTGCATAGAGGACATATTGGTAGCGGTGGTCTGGATGTTGAGTGTAGACCACGTGGTTATGGCTTGGCTGGGGTTCGCCGGTTGGGTGAGGTTGTTGGGTCAGGGTGAAGTGGGTTGAAGTAGTTGTAGTTATTGGTAATTGTGCTGTGGAAGTAGTCAGAAAGTGAGTTTCAGAGTTGTTTGGAGGAGTTTACTTTGTTTTCTGTGGCAGTCTAGTTTGAGAATTACTTGAGGATCCTGAAAAGTTCCATTGGGTGGTTTGTTGCGGCGTTGATGGCTGTTTTTCTGGCCTCCTTGATACGCTGGTGGTTGTCGAGTGCTGGTTTGTATGAGGCTCTGGCAGAGGGGTCCTTGGAGATGTGCCATTTTTTCGTGAGTCAAAGACAGTTATGATTGATGGTCTGAGCTCTGGGGTGTACCAGCTGGCTTGTCTTGATGTTTTGTTGGCTTTTGCCAGTTTCAGAGGGGCGACTGTCTGCGCATTTGCTGATCCAGGCTGAGGAGTTGTGGACGGCCTGGTCGAGATTTATTGATGCGCCTGCATCCATTGGCTCTCTGTTACTTTTCCCCAGGTGCGGTGGTTGCGCTTTGGTGCTTGGAGATGGTGGACGACTGTGTGGTTGGGTGGATCCGATTCTGTCGCTGGAGGAAAAGATGATGTTGAGGGTGTGTCTGGCTCTTTGGGTGGGTTTGGAGACTAGATGGACGAGTCCGATGCGGAGATTCTCCAGTAGGGATGTGGAGTTTGTGTCCTTAGGGTCCTGGATGTGGAAGTTGAGGTTGCCCAGCAGCATGAAGTGAAGGGATGGCGGGGGGGGGGGGGGGTAGGAAATTAAGGTGCTCCATGACCAGTGTTGGGTCGTCGTTCATGGTGGAACATTAGATGGTATCCTTGAAGATGATGGCGATTCCTCTGCAGTGCTTGTTGGGGCAGTCTTGGTGTATCATCTTGTATTCGTCAGGGGTGGTGATGTCTGTGTTGAGCCATGTTTAAGTGATTAAGGCAACGTCTGGTGTGAGGGTGGTGATGGTGCCCCAGATTTGCATGGCGTTTTCTGAGGGATTGAGCGTTGAGCATGATGCAGTGTAACCGCAACGGGTTAGCAGTGGTCCTCTGGGTGGTAGAGTTGTGGGGTCCTGTGTGGGTATGTGGTCCTGTGAAGCAGGAGAAGCAGCAGTGGCGCCAAGCGTAAGTTCCTTCGGCGGAGCACAGGGAGGCTGTGCAGCAGCAGGAGTCTTGGCGTCTGGTGATGAGGATAAGGAGCTTGACTGTGTCCATGTGCGGACGGGTGCAGACAAGCTTGCCTTTGGCACACTTGCTGCGCAGTGACTACCATTAAATAGTTCTTGGTGTGAAAGGGGAGAGGGAGCAGAGTGGGGGGGAAAAAATGGTGGGATGCAGGGGGTGATGTGGGGGTGAACATGGGCAGGAAGAGAGCAGAAGAGGTGCTGTGGGGCCTGAACGACAAGCCAGGAAAAAAGGAGAGGAGAAAAAAAAAATGGTGCCAGCAGTGGCACTATACTGCAGGGACTACATAGTGCTTAGCAGAAGGTGACAGGGGAGTTGGAGGTGCCTGCTCAATGGGGTCGTGCAGCAACCACCATTAGGTAGGTCCTGGAGTGAGTGTGGGTGGAGGGGGGTGGTGGAGCAGAGCAAGGACAGAGCGACGCAGAGGGGCCTGAGTGGGGACAGAAAGAGCAGGAGGAGCAGAGGAGCCTGAACAACAAGCCGGGAAAAAAGGAGAGGCAGAGGAAAAAAAAAAAGAATAAGAAAAAAAACAGGAGACAGGCAGCAGTGGCACTATACTGCAGGTGCTATATAGCGATTAGCATTAGGTGCCAGGGGAGCTAGAGGGGCCTGGAATAATGCAAACATCAAAATAAGTGTAAGGAAATGGTTCCCTGTTGCAGTTACCCCCCACTTTTTGCCTGATACTGAGGCTGACTTGACTGAAGTGTGCTGGGACCCTGCTAACCAGGCCCCAGCACCAGTGTTCTTTCACCTAAAATGTACCATTGTTTCCACAACTGGCACACCCCTGGCCCACAGATAAGTCCCTTGTAAAAGGTACCAGTGGTACCAAGGGCCCTGTGACCAGGGAAGGTCCCTAAGGGCTGCAGCATATGTTGTGCCATCCTAAGGGACCCCCTCAGGATGCCATGCACACAAAATACTGCATGTGGCATAGGTAAGTCACCCCTCTAGCAGGCCTTACAGCTCTAAGGCAGGGTGCACTATACAACAGGTAAGGACATAGCTGCATGATCAATATGCCCCTACAGTGTCTAAGTCGATTCTTAGACATTGTAAGTACAGTTGTGGCCATATCAAGTATATGGTCTGGGAGTTTGTCAAAAACGAACTCCACAGCTCCATAATGCCTACACTGGGAAGTTTGGTATCAAACTTCTCAGATTAATAAACCCACACTGATGCCAGTGTTGGATTTATTAACAAATGCACACATGGGGCATCTTAGAGATGCCCCCTGTATTTTACCCAATTGTTCAGTGCAGGACTGACTGGTCTGTGCCAGCCTGCTGCTGAGAGACGAGTTTCTGACCCCATGTGGTGAGGGCCTTTGTGCTCTCTGAGGACATAAACAAAAGCCTGCTCTGGGTGGAGGTGCTTCACACCTCCCCCCTGCAGGAACTGTAACACCTAGCAGTGAGCCTCAAAGGCTCAGGCTTCATGTTACAATGCCCCAGGGCACTCCAGCTAGTGGAGATGCCCGCCCCCTGGACACAGCCCCCCACTTTTGGCGGCAAGTCCAGGGGAGATAATGAGAAAAACAAGGAGGAGTCACCCACCAGTCAGGACAGTCCCTAAGGTGTCCTGAGCTGAGGTGACCCCTGCCTTTAGAAATCCTCCATCTTGATTTTGGAGGATTCCTCCAATAGGAATAGGGATGTGCCCCCCCATCCTCTCAGGGAGGAGGCACAAAGAGGGTGTAGCCACCCTCAAGGACAGTAGCCATTGGCTACTGCCCTCCCAGACCTAAACACACCCCTAAATTCAGTATTTAGGGGCTCCCCAGAACCTAGGAAACTAGATTCCTGCAACCTGAAGACGAAGAAGGACTGCTGACCTGAAGCCCTGCAGAGAAGACGGAGACACCAACTGCTTTGGCCCCAGACCTACCAGCCTGTCTCCCCAATTCAAGGAAAACTGCAACAGCGACGCGTCCCCCAGGGTCCAGCGACCTTTGAAGCCTCAGAAGACTACCCTGCATCTAAAAGGACCAAGAAACTCCTGAGGACAGCGGCCCTGTTCCACAAAGACTGCAAATTTGCAACAAAGAAGCAACTTTCAAAGACCACACGTTTCCCGCCGGAAGCGAGACTTTCCACTCTGCACCCGATGCCCCCGGCTCGACCGGGGGAAAACCAACACTACAGGGAGGACTCCCCGACAACTGCGAGCCCGTGAGTAGCCAGAGTTGACCCACCTGAGTCCCCACAGTGATGCCTGCAGAGGGAATCCAGAGGCTCCCCCTGACCGCGACTGCCTGCTTCAAAGAACCAGAGGCCTTGGAAACCCACTGCACCCGCAGCCCCCAGGACCTGAAGGATCCGACCTCCAGTGCAGGAGCGACCCCCAGGCAGCCCTCTTCCTAGTCCAGGTGGTGGCTACCCCGAGGAGCCCCCCCCTTGCCGGCATCGCTGAAGAGACCCCTGGGTCTCCCATTGAAACCTATTGCAAACCCGACGCCTGTTTGCACTCTGCACCCGGCCGCCCCTGTGCCGCTGAGGGTGTACTTTCTCAGCCTGCTTGTGTCCCCCCCGGTGCCCTACAAAACCCCCCTGGACTACCCTCCGAAGTCACGGGTACCTGCTGGCAGACTGGAACCGGGGCACCGCTAATTCCATTGAAGCCTGTGTGTCTTGGGCACCACTTTGACCTCTGCCCTGAGCTGCTGGTGTGGTAACTTTGGGGTTGCCCTGAACCCCCCCCAACGGTGGGCTACCTTGGACCCAACTTTGAACTTTGTAAGTGTTTTACTTACCTGTGAAACTAACAAATACTTACCTCCCCCAGGAACTGTTGATTTATGCACTAAGTGTCCATTTTTAAAATAGCTTATTGCCATTTTTGCCAAAACTGTAAATGCATTTGAGATGATACAAAGTTCCTACGATACCTGAGCAAAATACCTTTCATTTAAAGTATTGTTTGTAAATCTTGAACCTGTGGTTCTTAAAATAAACTAAGAAAATATATTTTTCTATATAAAAACCGATTGGCCTGGAATTGTCTTTGAGTGTGTGTTCCTCATTTATTACCTGTATGTGTACAACAAATGCTTAACAATACCCTCTGATAAGCCTACTGCTCGACCACACTACCACAAAATAGAGCATTGGAATTATCTATTTTTGCCACTATCTTACCTCTAAGGGGAACCCTTGGACTCTGTGCATGCTATTTCTTACTTTGAAATAGTACATACAGAGCCAACTTCCTACAATAAGCCTTGCTTTTTTCCAACCTCACTGAATTGAGGGCTGTTAAATTAACGCATAGCATATCCTCATATATCTCATAGAAAGAACTCACAGAAAAGAATACATTTTGAATTATTTGCTAGGCTTCTGGCATTAATTCGGCAAATGGATGCAGGGTGAAATTCTCTTGGGCAGTCCATGACAAAATCCATTAGTTGCCTTACGGACACCATCTTACTTTTCGGAGGGTCTCAAGGCGCTGGGGGGAGGGTGGGGAATGGGGGTGTGAAGGGGGGGGGGGGAAGGTTGGTGATGGGTAGCTACTGCTCGTAGAGCCAGGTCTTGAGGCGCTTCCTGAAGGTCAGGAGGTCCTGGGTCTTACGTAGTTTGGCAGGTAGGGAGTTCCAGATTTTGGCAGCGAGGTGGGAGAAGGATATGCCACCGGTTGTGATACGGTGAATGCAGGGGACTGTTGCAAGGGCGAGGTTGGTGGAGCAGAGCTGGCGTGTCGGGTTGTGGAAGTTGAGTCTATCGTGGAGGTAGGCTGGTCCGGTGTCGTGGAGAGCTTTGTAAGCGTGGATTAGGATTTTGAAGACAATCCTTTTGTTGACGGGTAGCCAGTGGAGGTCCCTGAGGTGGGCAGAGATGTGTTCGTGGCGAGGGAGGTTGAGGATGAGATGTGCTGAGGCGTTCTGGATGCGCTGGAGTTTTTTCTGGAGCTTGGCCGTTGTCCCTGCATAGAGGGCGTTGTTTTAGTCCAGTCTGCTGCTAACGAGGGAGTGGGTGACCGTTCTTCTGGTTTCCACAGGAATCCACCTGAAGGTCTTGCAGAGCATTCGAAGGGTGTTGAAGCATGAGGATGAGATGGCGTTGACTTGCTGCATCATGGAGAGTGAAGAGTCTAGTATGAAGCAGAGGTTGCGTGTGTGGGCGGTGGGCGTTGGGGGCGACCCCAGGGTGGCCGGCCACTAGGAGTCGCCCCATGCTGACTTGCTGGGGCCAAAGGTGATGATCTCGGTCTCGGAATTCTGCTTGAGGTGGCTTGCTGTCATCCAGTTGGCGATAGCGAGGAGTCCGGTGTGGAGGTTGACCTTGGCGGTTGAGGGGTTGCTCATGAGCGAGGGGATGAGCAGAGTGTTGTCTGTGTAGGAGATGATGTTGAGGTCGTGTGATAAGACTATGTTGGCGTTGCAGAACCATATAGATATTGAAGAGGGTGGGGCTGAGTGAGGATCCCTGGGGGACTCCGCAGATGGTCTTGGTGGCCTTTGACCGGAACGGGGGGAGATGAACTCTGTTCTTTTGAAGAGGAAGGAGGTGAGCCAGTCCAGGGCTCTGTGGCGAATTCCGACATCAAAGAGGCGTGTGCGAAGGGTTTGGTGACATAGGGTGTTGAAGGCTGTGGAGAGGTCGAGGAGGATGGGGGCAACGGTTTCACTTTTGTCAAGCCTGGTCCTGATGTCATCGGTGCAGGCGATGAGGGCGGTCTCAGTGCTGTGGTTTTTGCGGAAACTAGACTGGAAGACATTGAGTAGGCTGTTGTCCTCCAGGAAGCGGGAAGGTTGTTTGTTGACTATCTTCTCTATGACCTCTGCAGGGAAGGGGAGTAGGGAGAGAGGTCTGTAGTTTTTGAGATCTTCAGGATCGGCTTTGGGCTTTTTGAGCAAGGCGTTGCCTTCGGCGTGTTTCCAGCTTTCCAGGAAAATGGCAGTCTCGAAGAAGCTGTTGATGATGGTCCGGAGCTGGGGAGTGATGATTTGGCTGGCCCTAATGAAGATGTGGTGGGGTAGGGGTCTGTGGGAGAGCCGGAGTGGATGGTGCTCATGGTTTTGGTGGTTTCCTAATCATTGGTGGGGGTCCAGGCGCTCAGTACGTTGATGCAGCAGGGTTGGGTCGACCATGTCAGTGGTGGTGGACGGTGCTGCGACGCTTCCATGTATGTTTGTGATCTTGCGGTGGAAGAAGTAGGCAAGGGAGTTGCAGAGGTCTTGTGAGTGGGGAGCGTCAATGGAGCAGGACTTGGGGTTGGGGAGTTCCTTGATGTTGAATAGCTCCTTACTGTTGTGTGCATTGTTGTCAATCCTTTCTTTGTAGAAAGATCTTTTGGTGGTGCCGATGAGCCGGTAGTGTGTGCGCATGGCTGATTTGAGGGCGGTAAAGTTGCTGATTGTTCTTGCCGCCAGGTTCTCAGCTTTCCGGCATTCTCATTTGGAGGCCTGAAAGTCTGCGGTGAACCAGGGAGCTATATTGTTGACGCGGGTGTTGTTGGTTTTCTTGAGTGGAACGAGGGTGTTGGCGCATCGTCGAGCCATTGTTTGAGGTTGAGTGGGGCGGTGTTGGGGTCGTTGGTAGGGATTGGGCGAGGTTGGCGATCAATTGTTCCCTGGAGATCTTGTTCCACTTGCGGTGAGGAATCAGATGCTGTTGGTGGTGGGCTTCAGAAAGGAAAAATGTATGTAATAGTGGTCGGTCCAATGGTGTTCGGTGGTGTGAGTAAAGGTGATGTGGCTGCTGGAGGAGAAGATGGTGTCGAGCGTGTGCCCGGCTGAGTTGGTGGGCGAGGTGACCAGTTGCTTGAGGCAGAGGTTAGCGAGGTTGTCCAGTAGGGCAGCGTAGTTGCAGTCGCTGGTGTTCTCCAGGTGGAAATTTAGGTCACCGAGGAGCAGGTAGTCCGAGGAGGTGAGGGCGTGGAAGCTGATCGTGTCGGCGATGGAAACGCAGAATGGGGGCGGGCCCTGGTGGTTTGTAGACGAGAGTTCCTCTGAGGGTGGTGTTGGCGTTGATGTGTATCTGTCACTGCAGATGTGCCACAGAACTTACAGCCAACTGCATCCATCCATTTACTTTCCTTTTCACGAAGTACAGTGAATGCTTGAGAGGCAGGATGGTGTCTCCTTGCTGCAGAAGAACGAGTTACTTACCTTCGGTAACGACTTTTCTGGTGGATACATTAGCTACCTGTGGATTCCTCACCTAATGAATACTCCCATGGCGCCAGCATTCTACGGAAATCTTCTTCCTAGTCTCTGCACGTCGACGAGGACGTCACTCTAGCCCACGCGACGCCGTCTGACGTCATACAGGCAATAAGAGGTCCTCGACGACGTGCTGACGTCAGTACCAACATTTTTTACGTGCATGAGAACAACAACCCAATGCAATGAAAGAGCAAGGCAACATCCCATAACATAGTAAAATACACAACATTGCAATAAAATGGCTGTAAATTTAATATAACTTTTTTTTTTTTTTAACCAACAAATACATGCAATCATGTATATACACAAAGATATATACATATATATATATACATATAAATATATACAAGTATCCATATATACAACATCTATTGCAACCTTGAAGACCAAGAGGAGCGCACTCAAAGATTACTTGGTAAGACCAGAAAGGCAACAGGGAGGCGGGTGGGACCGTGAGGAATCCACAGGTAGCTAATGTATCCACCAGAAAAGTCGTTACCGAAGGTAAGTAACTCGTTCTTCTGATGAATACAACTACCTGTGGATTCCTCACCTAATGAATAGAGTCCCAAAGCAGTACCACTCCCGGTGGAGGGTGCCGACATGGTCAAACCAAGAAATCCTGCAGCACTGACCGTGCAAAATGGCCGTCCCTTCTGACCTCAGAGTCCAAACAGTAATGTTTCGCAAAAGTGTGAAGGGACGACCAAGTTGCTGCCTTGCAGATATCGACCACAGGAACACCTCTGGCCAAGGCCGTAGTGGCCGACTTAGCTCTGGTGGAATGAGCTCTAATGCCATCAGGAGGATCCTTCTTTGCCAAAGAGTAACAGATTTTAATGCAAAGAACAACCCACCTGGAGAGTGTTCTCTTGTGGACTGCCTTTCCTCTCCTCTTGCCCACGTATCCGATGAACAGCTGATCCTCCAGCCTGAAGTCCTTCGTTCTATCAATGTAGAAGCTTAACGCCCTCTTTGGGTCCAATCGATGTAGTCTCTCTTCCTCCTTTGAAGGATGAGGCGGAGGATAGAACGTGGACAAAGTAATTGTCTGGGCCAAATAGAAGGGTGAAACAACCTTCGGGAGGAAAGCAGCCGTGGTCCTCAACACCACCTTATCCCCATAAAAAGTTGTATAAGGGGGTTTTACCGATAAGGCTTGCAACTCACTCACTCTCCTTGCAGATGTTATAGCCACCAGGAAGACTGTTTTAATAACCAAATACCTTAAGGGGCAAGAATGCATAGGCTCCAAAGGGGACCCCATAAGGAAAGTGAGGACCAAGGACAAATCCCATTGAGGCATAACGAATGGTTTTGGAGGATATTTATTTAGAAGACCTTTCAAGAATCTGAGAACAATAGGGGATTTAAATAACGATGGTTGATCTGGAAGTCAAATGAAGGCTGACAGGGCAGACAAATAACCTTTAATGGTAGCCACTGCACAACCTTTCTGCGCTAGAGACAGAGCAAAAGAAAACATCTGACAGATGAGCATGTAAGGGATCAATCTGTCTCTCTCCACACCAGATAACAAATTTAGACCACCTATTAGCGTAGATAGATTTAGTGGAGTGTCGCCTGGCCGCTAATATAACATCCACTACATCAGGCGGGAGAGAGAAGGAACTCAGGTTTGCCTCGTTCAATCTCCAGGCATGTAGGTGTAGACTCTGGAGGATGGGGTGTAAAACCTGCCCCTGCGACTGCGAGAGGAGGTCTGCCCTGAGAGGGAGACGGAGCGGAGGGCACAGCGAGAGTTGGAGAAGGTCGGAGTACCACACCCTCCTTGGCCAATCCGGAGCTATTAAGATGACTTGGGCCCGGTCTTGGCGAATCTTCCTCAACACTCGAGGAATCAAGGGTATGGGGGGGAAACGCGTAAAGCAACTGGTCGCACCAGGTTATCAGAAACGCGTCCCCCAATGCTCCCTGCACCGGATACTGGAGGCTGCAGAATAACGGACAATGCGCATTCTCCCGAGTGGCAAACAGATCTATCCGAGGAAACCCCCACATCTGGATGGAGACGCCACTCGTGGTCGGCCGAGAATTGGCGACGGAGACCGTCCGCACGTACATTCAAGACCCCGGCCAGATGATTTGCTACCAAGCAAATCTGGTCCTTTGCCCAGGACCATAGTCGAAGAGCTTCTCTGCAGAGAAGGTACGACCCTACTCCTCCCGGTTTGTTTATGTACCACATTGTGGTAGTATTGTCCGTCAGGACCTGTACCGACGGACCACGAAGGGAAGGGAGGAAGGCCTTGAGAGCCAGACGTACAGCCCGTAACTTTAACAGATTGATATGAAACCTCTGTTCCTCTAGAGACCAAAGTCCTTTGATCTCCAGATCCCCCAGATGAGCTCCCCACCCTAGAGTGGAAGCATCCGTTATGACCGTGGCCACTGGTGGCGACTGCGCGAACGGCTTTCCTTGCGAAAGATTGTTGCACGCAATCCACCACTTCAAGTCCACAGCAGCATCTCTGGAGATCTTGACCGCACCTTCTAGATCTCCCTTGTGTTGAGACCACTGCCTTCGGAGGCACCACTGAAGAGCCCTCATGTGCCAGCGAGCATGCGTGACCAACAGTATGCAGGAGGCAAACAGACCGAGCAGACGAAGGACCTTGAGGACTGGAACTACCGCTCCATTTCGAAACATTGGAACCAATTCCGGAATATCTTGAACCCGCTGAGGCGGAGGAAAGGCTCGATTCAATGTTGTATCCAGTACTGCCCCTATGAACAGGAGGCGCTGAGAGGGCTCCAGGTGAGATTTGGGCACGTTCACCGAAAAGCCCAGGTCGAACAACAACTGGGTTGTTGACTGCAGATGATACGACACAAGCTCCGGGGACTTGGCTTTGATCAACCAGTCGTCCAAGTAAGGGAATACTGCTATCCCCTTCCTTCTGAGCTCTGCCTCAACCACTGACATCACCTTCGTGAAGACTCGAGGTGCTGAAGTAAGACCAAACGGGAGGACCGCAAACTGATAGTGCTGCGACCCTACCACAAACCGGAGATACTTCCTGTGCGACTTGAGTATCGGGATATGAAAATAAGCATCCTGCAAGTCGACAGACACCATCCAATCTTCTTTGTTCAACACCAAAAGCACCTGTGCTAGGGTCAGCATCTTGAACTTTTCCTGATTGAGGAACCAATTCAAGATCCTCAGATCCAGGATCGGTCTCAACCGACCATCTTTCTTGGGAATCAGGAAGTACCTTGAGTAACAACCTTGACCCCTTTCCTGCTCTGGAACCAACTCCACTGCGCCCTTTGAAAGAAGGACTTGAACCTCCTGTTCTAGCAACAGGAGGTGTTCTTCTGAACAATAAGATGGGCGGGGCGGGAGGGGGGGCGGAAACTCCCGAAAGGGAAGGGTGTAGCCTTTCTCCACAATACTGATAACCCAAGTGTCCGTTGTAATAGTCTCCCACTTGTGGAGAAAATGCCGTAATCTTCCCCCTACAGGAGAGGAGTGAGTGGGAAATGGTGGAAGCCTAAGGCTGCTTTCCCTGCTGCACCCCTCCAGAGGACGAGGAAGAGGCAGAGTGCTGTTGAGAGGCTCCTCTGGTGCGGGCCCTACCTCTCCCTCTAAATGATCTATAGGGGTGAGAAGAGGTGGCTTGCTGGAACCTCCCCCGAAAGGAAGAGGAGGAAGAGCCACGCCCAAATCCACGAAACCTCCTGAAAAACCTGGAAGAGGCAGAGGAAGAAGGAGCTTGCAGCCCTAACGATTTGGCTGTGGCCCTGCTCTCTTTAAATCGCTCCAAGGCCGAATCTGCCTTTGCTCCAAACAGTTTGTCCCCATCAAACGGGAGGTCTAATAGGGTCGACTGTACATCCGCAGAAAACCCTGAATTACGGAGCCAGGCCGGTCTCCTTGCCACCACATCCGTGCCCATCGCCCTAGCCACCGAGTCGGTCGTGTCCAGTCCAGACTGGATAATATGGGTTGCGGCAGCCTGGGCGTCTGAGACAACATCCAAGAGTCCCTGGGGAAGCTCCGTAAAAGAAGATGAAATATCATCCATAAGAGCATGGACATATCTCCCCAGAATGCAAGTTGCGTTGGTGGCCTTCAACGCCAAACTGCAAGAAGAAAATATTTTCTTGGATTGCGCATCCAGTTTTTTGGAGTCCCTGGCACCGTCGGGAAGGATCCAGGCGCTGATTTGAAGAACAGGAGGCTTGTACCACCAAGCTCTCCGGCGTAGGGTGTCTTGAAAGAAAGCCAGGGTCAGATGGTGCAGTCCGATATCTCCTGGCCACAGCCCTATGAACTGCAGAGGAAGATACAGGCTTCTTCCACACCTCCAACACCGGATCAAGCAAAGCCTCATTAAACGGCAAGAGAGGCTCCGCTGCAGCAGAGGCCGGATGCAGCACCTCCGTCAATAAATTCTGCTTCGCCTCTGCCACCGGCAAAGGCAGGTCCAGAAAATTAGCCGCCTTCCTCACCACCGCGTGAAAGGTAGCAGCCTCCTCCGTATACTCCCCTGGAGATGAAAGGTCCCACTCAGGGGAAGTATCCAGCCCACTGGCCGTATCCAGACCATGCAGTCCATCACCCGAGTCCTCAACTTCTCCTTCCTCCAGGACTCGCTGGTACTCCTGCTCTTCCAACAGACGGAGAGCACGCCTCCTTGAATGTAGTCTCTGCTCAATGCGCGGAGTCGACATGGCCTCTGCCGAAGTTGAAGATCGGCGCCGATCTCCAGAAGCATCCGACGCCGCATACAGCTTCGGCGCCGATGAAGGAACAGGACAAAGGGATCTTGGAGCCGATGGACCCACCCGAGTCACAGGACGAAATCCTGACGTCGACGGGATGGAAACATCCAGAGCCAATCCCTCTGAGGCCACCGGAGCGGCAACCGGCGCCGACACCGGCGCAGAGCCCACATTCCCAAAAGGGAGAAAGGGCAGAAAGGGTGCCGGCCGAAGAGGCGCAGGATCACCCAATGAAAAGGCCAAAGGCCCCGAAGGACCAGCCGGAGCACCTCCTGGAGCCATCTGCTGAAAGATGGTATACATCGCATTCATAAATGCGGTACTATCGGCTCCAGGGGCTGGAAAAGCCGGATACTGGGGTGCCTGGATCGAAGGCGACCCCGACGCCGGAGACATCACAAGAGGCTGCATCACCTCAACCACAGACGCTTGTCCAGGCGAAGTCGGTGACGCCGGAGGGGGCAACGGCGTCGATGGATGCGGCGTGACCGTGGGACTGACCTCCCAAGTCCTCCGACGTCGAGCCGAAGGCGACCTCGAACGAGTCTCCTTGCTTGAATGACGCTGTGAATCTCTACGGCGCCAGGAGTCTCGATGACGCCAATGAGACCTTGGCGAGGAAGACTTCTTGTGATGTTTTTCCTTTCTCTTCGACTTCGCCAGGAATAATTTAGCCTCACGTTCCTTGAGGGCCTTCGGATTCATGTGCTGACATGAATCGCAAGTCACAACGTCGTGATCGGAGCTCAAGCACCAGAGACAGTCGGAGTGAGGATCTGTAACGGACATGTTGCCCCCACACTCTCGACAGGGCTTGAAACCAGACTTTCTCTGAGACATTGTTACCGCAGAGAAGAACTACGCAGCAGAAAACACACTGTAACCACTAAAGTAACAGTAGCTCCCTCGAAGATAACCGTTTCGAATGCACGGAAAAAAGGGAACTGACGTCGGCACGTCGTCGAGGACCTCTTATTGCCTGTATGACGTCAGACGGCGTCGCGTGGGCTAGAGTGACGTCCTCGTCGACGTGCAGAGACTAGGAAGAAGATTTCTGTTGAATGCTGGCGCCATGGGAGTATTCATTAGGTGAGGAATCCACAGGTAGTTGTATCCATCAGAAACCTTACTTAAGTCCAGTTCAGGATCTGGCTGTAAAAAGGGGAAATCTTGAACTAGGACTTGGATCTTTTCTGCAGCCATACTCGTGCTGACTTTACAGAGGCCAGGATCAATAACTGAAATGCATTCTCTTTCAGTCATGAACTACATGAAGTAGTGGTTATGTAGCAAGGTGCTGATGGAGTCACAAAAATGTTTGAAGTAGTTATTCAAACACTTGTTCTGGTAATGTTTGTTTGCACCTCTCACCAAGACCATATTAAATGTGGCAATGTAGTCCACAGCAGAGATTCTTGAAGAAAACACAACTTGTGCAGGTGAGTAATACCTGGTGGAAGACTATGATGGCCAGAGAACTTGAACAAGAGTGCTAGGTTGACCGTAAACTTATTTGCACCTGGAAAAGTTTAAAATGAGGTCTACACCTGCTTGAGTGCCTCTCCCATGAGCTGGGGACGTCTGTCAGCCAGAGGTTTTCTGTCATACTCCGAATTCAACAAAGGTATCAGGGGCAAAGTCACCGGCTAGGAAACTGGGGGAGATGGGACCAGTTAAGGCGTCACAAGCAGCATGGTTTAGTGAAGAAGATCCTGGTGTTAAAAGCTGAGGAGAATTTATGTTTGATTACAGGCTCATCCCATGTAGAATACACTCTAGCATTTGGAGTTTGGAATGTTTAGGATCCCTCTCAGTTTTAATTTAGAC
This sequence comes from Pleurodeles waltl, assembly GCF_031143425.1. Classification (NCBI taxonomy): domain Eukaryota; kingdom Metazoa; phylum Chordata; class Amphibia; order Caudata; family Salamandridae; genus Pleurodeles; species Pleurodeles waltl. Next base: position 413,770,306 of record NC_090448.1, on the reverse strand, counting down.
AGCCCGTCTGCAAGAAGGTGTCAATATCTGCTTGATACAGTGGCCCCCTAAGGTGATGTGCTAAGTTTGAATTCAGTGCTTTGACATCGAGTGTTGTGAGGTCTACTTACTTGGATCCCTTGATGTTGATCTTGCTCACGATAGCAAGCATGTTGTAGTCCTACCCATACTAGATGTCCCAGACCTTAAGCATTTGAGTCGGTGTCTCTCTTGAGGACAACTTTTTAGAGCTCCCTCGTGGAGTGCCTCTGGAGGTGTGAGCGAGGTAAGATAGGGAGTACCCTCTTCAGGACCTCGGACCTGCAGTCTATTTTTAGCATCTTCTCTGATCTGGATTTTCATCTGGTCCTTTAGTGTCCTCCTGGACAGTTCTCAAAGAAAGGACTTTGCAGTTGCCAAGGAGACTGTGAAAGAGGCACCCCACCACCCCCACTGTCCCCACCACTGGAAGAGTATTTTACAAAGGCACTCCCTTGTAAAAAAAAAAAAAAAAAAAAAAGGAACATTTAATGACAGGAAAAAAAAAAACAAAAAAAAAAAAAAAACAGTGCCGAAATACATTCAGCAATGCTGTTTTAGTAGCTGCTTGCAAATATTTCCCACAAGCAAAAAGAGTGACAAAGAAATAGAGCTCAATGTTCCACAATCCTGTTTAAAGGGGAAAAAACAATGCTTATTAAAAGAGCATGATGGGATTCTAGTGGAGTGCTGCTCTTTGAATCAACAGTGCCTGTTTTGCAGGATGTGGCATAGCTGGCTACACAGTCCTTTCCTAACATTTTTACCTCTAAATAATAGGTTTGTGAAAGTGTCACTTGCATTTGAACAGTAGGTTTTCAATTGCTGTCTGTTTACAAAGAAAATGAATGAAAAATGGTCAATATATACTACATTTGGCTCTCAAGCAAATCTTACTTCTCAAAATTGAAAATAGTGCATATTTTATAGTGCGCAAGAACAGGACAATCCAGTGCACATGACAATCACCTGAGGAGAATTTGGGTTAACATACTAGTGAACAATGGATTCTAAAGCTTTATCTAGATAGGTTAAGCCAGTTGGTGAACTCAGAATTGCAAACTGCTGTAAAGTGGATTCCACAAGCAACAAGAAACATGCTGAAACGGAGACCGTCACTAATGTTAACCACATTCATGTATAGGTGTCTGTAGAAGAAAATGCTTTAGAAGGTTTCAGAACGTCCATATCATTAAGGCTTCAAAGATGCTATTCAGAGAGTTGAGGAACTGGGTTGCCACATTCAGGAAGCTTAAGTTATGATACCAACTCTTACATCAGCTTAACAATTAAAAAGAATAAACCCAAATACAAATACCTTTTGTTTGATGTGCAGCTAAAGAAATATTAGCAACTGGTCGCGTTTAAGAGTAACATTTCAGTAGTTCAAAAGAGCACAGAAAAATATTAATCAATGAATAGGTCATTCCATAAAAATAGTTTGAATTAGTGTGATCAGCATTTGATGAACCAAGATAGAGAATGCCTACCACCTTGCTCCCAGTGGCAAGTGATATTTTATGTTCAAACTAGCCACAAAAAAAAAAAAAAAAAAAATCGATCCAGATCCAAATTCTTCATACTTCTCGATTGTTTACTGCAGTAGTCAGACTGATTTCCAGACCTAGGATAGCATCGAGTTGTTGAGCAGATCAATTAGGGTGCTTCAGTCCCAGTCCCATGCCTTTCTGGGCTATGCGTGATACACTGTGACCAAGTGCCCATACCCACAAAAATATTTACTTTGTAGGAGAGAGTGTGATTGGATGCCCCTTGATCTGAATAGTATGTACAATGTGTGTCCATTTTGATAAAACGACATGCTTCCCATCAGTACACATCAGCAACAAACTAAATGCATACAGCTTGACAAAGCTAGGGTAGCAGTTCTTTCTGCTCAAAACAGTCAACCTGCAGTCTGAATTGGGACTGGTGGACAATGACATGTGCTTTTGAGTGGTGAAGAGTAGACTGATACTGTTGGAGTGCCATCAAGACAAGACCTGTCGGAAGATGCTCATTAATCAAGAGCAAAGTATTTCATGTAAAACCAAGTAGCCCCTTCAGCTGCAAGTACTTATAGTTTTGCTTCATGTAAGTGTGAAAGCAAGAATCCTCTAAGCATGCACACTCAATTACATTATGCAGTATCTCTGTTTACAACAAAGCAATTAACGTACCTTTGCTTAGTCGTCAGATATTTGTTTATCAGGATAGATCCTTTCAGCCTAATTTAGCTACCAGAAACTGGAGGGAATGCACCAATGAATTAAATGAAGACCACCTTTTCCATCACCTGTTTGAGGTGCAGAATGGAGACCTATAATCAACAGTTTCAGTTGGGATTAAATGCCAGAATATCCACTTGAGCTCCATTTACCTTGGGTGCAGGATGCAAAGGATATATCTGATGTTCTAGGTTGAGATTCATAAGGATTGGTACAACTTGGCTCAAAGGATTGGGCTTATATCACCTTGTGATAAGAGACTTAAGAGCCCAACATTCAACAAATCATATATAATGGAGTGTTGTAGATGGGCAGAAAGACAGCTAGATCTTCGACTGAATTCAGTTTAAAATTTAGTCCAGTATTACAGTACTAACTGGTCTCCCCACACCTAGTGTTATAAGCATATAGGGGTGAATGCAGATAGTTGCTGGCAGAGTTCCAATAAGTGTGCCTTGAAGGTCCCATGCAGTCGTTCACTGTAAAGTGGGGGGGGGGGGGGGGGTGAGAGTTTACACTAGGACTGAGGCTTTGCCGATCAGCCAGCTACAGCAGCTACACCCTACACAGAATAGCATACCAAAATGCAATAGCTTGGCTCTCACTATGGTCTTTATATTCTTAACAAGTACTAAGCAACAACCTTTGTTGATGAAGAGTAACGAGGAGAGTCCAGCTGACCCAAGCTGACTTGAATGACTGATTAGGCTTTCAATATTGTGCTAGACAACTCCAACTTTATGAAAGGAAGTCTTTCCATTGCTGGCACTCAACAACTCAACCCAAATATTCCTATCCCCAAACACAGTTAAGGCATCTATACTGAGCAGACCATTTGTGTAGGCAGCCGGGTTTAAAAGTGTGCTGAATAGTCCAAAAAAAGTGGAAAACATCCCGTCTGCCTCCAAAGTGACATGGAATTGACAGCCATTCATAGTCTGCAAACCGACATTTAGGCAGAGGAGGAAATAAGAAATAATAAAATCAAGTAAGATTTTGTAATGTTGCTATTTCTGTGAGCCATAGAACTAATTGCTGGGCAGCTTCCAAAAAGGCACAATGCTTTTATGTACCAGGAATGTTGGATGTCAGGAGGAGAAGTGGTGGCTATGGAGTGAATGGAGGATTGCCAGGAATATTTATTATTGGAGCTATTTTTAAAAGGACTTGAATACTTTGAATGTTAATGAAGCAGACTATAGAAGGTGGTGCTGGAAAATATTCTGTTGTGTAATCTCATTCAAGACGGAGGGTGCGACTCTCCAGGGTCCTTGGTGAAGAAGGCCTTCTGGATTATGTTAATTGGGTATAGTAACTTCTAGGCAACAGTCTTGGCATCCAAACACTTTGTGAAGTTTTCTGAAAGTTACAAGCCTTCGGTGTGCTCCCAGAGCCTGTGATAGTAACTGGGTCTCCCAGGAACCTTAAACTGCTAACGATAAGTGGGAATTAAGGTGGCACAGCTAGTGTCTTGTCAGACTTGTTTTTATTAGGAGGAAAAAGGTTAGTGAACAGACAGCATCAGAGGAATATCCACATCTCAACAAAGATGGATGTCCTAGTCCTCAATGATGGTTGAGAGAGGCTTCAACATCTAAGAGGTTTCTAGTCTGTCGCTAACAATGGGAAGACCAGATGTGGATTCAGAGAATGACAGTGAGAGATAGTCAGGAAAGGTGATCCTGATCTTGGATGAGTTTAAAGGAAGCATGCATTTCCCTTGATTACCTTTTCTTCTCTACTCATTGTAGCTACTGTTGCTTTAGCATCCTCCTGCTTCTAAAAGGAATCCAACATTAATTCTTCAAAATTCTTTGACAGTCCTTGCATAATTCTCAGCAAAAAGGGTACTTTCTCAGTTTATGGAAGGGATAATCTGCTAACATTTCAGGATACGATGCAACAAAGGTGGTACCTGCCTTAAAGCAACAATGAAACAGTTTCTGCGATTTCTGTTTTTTTGCGTGTGTGTATATATATATATATATATATATATATATATATATATATATATATATATATATATATAAAAAAAAATGTCACTTACCCAGTGTACATCTGTTTGTGGCATGTTGCGCTTCAGATTCACATGATGTGCACTGTTCCTGCCATCTAGTGTTGGGCTCGGAGTGTTACAAGTTGTTTTTCTTCTAAGAGGTCTTTGAGCCACGGGACCGAGTGACTCCTCCCTTTCGGCTCCATTGCGCATGGGCATCGACTCCATCTTAGATTGTTTTCCCCGCATAGGGTGAGGTAGGAGTGGTAGAATGAGGATACTAAAGATGTCCATGCAATGGAGTAGATATGTATGTACATAGTTTGTGGTAAAGGAATATTTATTTACATATATACAATTTAAATGCAACTTAAATGGCTCCAGGCTCCCAAGGAGGGCGCATGTGAATCTGCAGCACAACATGCCACGAACAGATGTACACTGGGTAAGTGACATTTTCCGTTCGATGGCATGTGTAGCTGCAGATACACATGCTGTGCATAGACTACAAAGCAGTAACCCTCCTGAAAGCGGTGGTCAGCCTGTAGGAGTTGAAGTTGTCTGAAATAATGTTCTTAGTACAGCCTGTCCTACTGTGGCTTGTTGTGCTGCTAACACATCTACACAGTAATGCTTGGTAAAGGTATGATGTGTAATGTATGCAGTGCTCTTTCTGCTACCCAGTCTGGTTGTGGGAAGAAGACTGGGAGCTCTACTGTTTGGTTTAGATGAAACTGTGAAATTACTTTTGATAAAAATTTTTGATTTGTACGGAGAACCACTTTATGTTTGTGTACTTGTATAAAAGGTTCTTCGATAGTAAACGCCTGTATTTCTCTAACTCTTCGTAGTGAAGTAATGGCTATTAGAAAAGCTACCTTCCAAGTTAAGAATTGGATCTGGCAAGAATGCATGGGTTCAAAAGGTGGACCTGTGAGTCGTGTAAGTACAATATTAAGATTCCAAGAGGGTACTGGTGGGGTTCATCAAGGTATGATCCTTTTGAGTCCTTCCATAAATTCTTTAATAACGGGATTCTAAAAAGTGACTTTGTATGTTTGATCTGTAGATAAGCAGAGTTTGCAGTGAGATGAATTTTGATGGAAGAAAAAGCTAGATTTGCTTTTTGTAGATGTAGTAAGTAACTCACAATGTTTTGTGTGGAGGCATCGAACGGTGTGATTTGATTTGCTTGGCAGTAGAAAACAAATCTTTTCCATTTATTAGCATAACAATGCCTTGTTTTCTGTTTTCTTGCTTGTTTAATGACTTCCATACACTTATTTGAAAGGTTTAGATAGCCAAATTCTAAGACCTCAGGAGCCAGATTGCTAGGTTGAGCGACGCTGGATTGGGGTGTCAGACCAGATCTGTTAACACAACACAAACAGATCGGTTTGGGAGTTTGATGTGAGGTACTACTGAGAAGTCCAACAGTGTGGTGTATCACGGTTGGCGAGCCCACGTTGGTGCTAGGAGTATTAGTTTGAGTTTGTTTTGACAAAGTTTGTTGACTAGGAAAGGAATGAGTGGGAGAGGGGGAAAAGCGTAAGCAAATATCCCTGACTAATTGATCCATAGAGCATTGCCCTTGGACTGAGGGTGTGGGTATCTGGATGCGAAGTTTTGGCATTTTGCGTTTTGTTGTGTTGCAAACAGATCTATATCTGGTGTTCCCCAGCGGTGGAAGTAATCCTGTAGAATCTGGGGATGTATTTCCCCACTCGTGAGTTTGTTGGTGATCCCGACTGAGATTGTCGGCTAACTGATTGTGAATGCCTGGTATATATTGCGCTATCAGACGAATGCTGTTGTGAATTGCCCAATGCCAAATCTTTTGTGCTAGGAGACATAGTTATGACGAGTGTGTCCTCCCCGTTTGTTTAGATAGTACATTCTTGTCATATTGTCTGTTTTGACAAGAATGGGTTTGTGGACTAGAAGGGGTTGCAAAGCTTTTAGTGCTAGGGAGACCGTAGTTCTAAGTGATTTATGTGAAGTTTTTTTGTGGATTGTCCCATTGACTTTGTATACTGTGATTGTTGAGGTGTGCTCCCCACCCAATCATGGAAGCGTCTGTTGTAATAGTGGCATGAGGCACTGGGTCTTGAAATGGCCGCCCTTTGTTTAAATTTACAGGGTTCCACCACTGAGGCGAAGAGTGTGTTTGGCGGTCTATCAACACTAGATCTTGAAGTTGACCCTGTGCCTGCGTCCATTGTTTTGCTAGGCACTGTTGTAAGGGCTGCATGTGTAGCCGTGCGTTTAGGACAATAGCGATGCATGAGGACATCATGCCTAGTAGTTTCACTACAAACCTGACTGTGTACTGTTGGTTTGGTTGTATGCTTGACACTATTTTGAAACGATTGAACTCTTTGTGGGCTTCAAGTGGCAATCGCTCTTTGCGTGTTGGGTGGCTCCCAAGTATTGTTGTATTTGGGATGGTTGCAAGTGAGATTTTTGGTAATTTATAGAAAACCCTAGTTTGTGTAGAGTATCTATTACATATTGCATGTGACTTTGACACCGGTGTTGAGCGTTGGCTTTTATTAGCCAATCGTCGAGATCTGGGAATACGTGCATGTGATGTCTCCTTATATGAGCTGCTACTAAAGCGAGGCATTTTGTAAATACTCTGGGTGCTGTTGTTATCCCAAAGGGCAATACTTTGAATTGGTAATGTTTGCCCTCTATGACAAATCTGAGGTATTTCCTGTGAGATGGATAGATGGGTATGTGGAAATACGCATCCTTTAAATCCAGTGTTGCCATGTATTCTTCTTGTTTTAGCAAGGGAACTACATCTTGTAGTGTGACCATTTGGAAATGATCTGATTTGATGAAGAGGTTTAAAGTCGTGAGATTTAAACTTGGTCTTAGTGTTTTGTCTTTTTTGGGAATAAGGAAATATAGGGAGTAAATCCCTGTTCCTTTTTGATGGTGTGGTACTAGTTCTATGGCTTGTTTTGTTAATAGTGCTTGCCCCTCTATTGGTAGTAGGTCTATATGTTGTGCTGACAGTTTGTGCATCCTTGGGGGAACATCTGGAGGGAAATGTGTGGATTCTATGCAGTAACAATGTTGGATAATTGATAGAACCCATGTGTCTGGTTATGTCTGGCCAATGTTTGTGGTATTTTGTTAATCTTCCCCCCACTGGTGATGTGTGTTGGGGAAGTGTGACATTGAAGTCACTGCTTGTTACTGGGGGTCTGCTTGGCAGGCTAAAAATGTCCCCTTGCTCTTGGGTATTGTCCCCTGAATGAACCATGAAACCCACCTCTCTGGTATTGTGACTGGTAGGTGGGTTTTGTTTGGGAGGTGGATGGCTCCGAGGCTTGCTGTCTAAACCCTCCCCTAAACTGTGGCTTCCTAAAATGTTCCCCTATACTGGGAAGAGTAGAGCGCGCCCATGGCTTTGGCCGTGTCTGAGTCCTTCATTTTTTCTATTGCAGTGTCCATCTCCGGCATAAATAGTTGCTGCTGATTGAACGGCATGTTTAACACCGCTTGCTGTATTTCTGGTTTGAAACCAGAACTGCATAGCCATGCATGCCTCCTGATGGTAACTGCAGTGTTTACAGTTCTTGCTGCTGTGTCAGCAGAGTCCAGTGCAGAACGGATTTGGTTGTTGGAGATGGCCTGTCCCTCCTCCACCACCTGTTGAGCCCGTTTTTGATGTTCTTCTGGTAAACGCTGAATAATATCATGCATTTCGTCCCAATGGGCTCGGTCGTAATGGGCGAGGAGGGCCTGTGAATTGGCGATACGCCACTGGTTGGCCGATTCGATGCCACTCTCTTCCCTGCCGTGTCAAATTTGCGGCTTTATCAGTGGGTGGCGCATCCCCCGACGATTGTGAATTTGCCCGCTTTCTTGCGGCTCCCACTACTACAGAGTCCAGAGGGAGCTGCTGTGTAATGAACACAGGGTCCGATGGGGGAGGTTTGTATTTTTTCTCTACCCGCAGTGTAATGGCCCTTCCCTTGACCGGTTCTTGGAAGACTTGTTGTGCATGCTTAAGCATGCCTGGTAACATTGGCAGGCTTTGATATGACGCATGCGTGAACGCCAGTGTATTAAATAGAAAGTCATCCTCCACTGGTTCTGAGTGCATAGTGAATGTCGCAGCCCTGGCTAGTACTTGCATGTAGGATGTGCTATCCTCTGGGGGGGATGGCTTTGAGGGATAACACTCAGGACTGTTGTCTGAAACTGGTGGGTCGTAGAGGTCCCAGGGATCTGCATCATCCTGCGTCTGCACAGTATGTGTGGGCGACTGTGCCGTTGGTGTGCCAACTGGTGACCTTGTCCCTTGTGGAGAGTGTGGTGGCAACATCTCTGGTGTGAAATGTGGAGTTGGTGACCTTTATCTAACCACCTTTGCTCTTGGCTGCTCAGTTTCAGTCTCTGCGTGAAAAGCCAATTTCCTTTTAAACTTGAGCGGAGGGATGGTTTGAATTTTTCCAGTGTCCTTCTGGATTTGTAACCTTTGTTGACTTTGGTCAAACTCCTCCACATCCAGCTCCTGCTCAAACCTGTGCCTCTCTAAGTTGTTGTGAGAGCCCATGTTCTTCTGTATAACAAGTCTTTTTCGGCTCCGAAGCCGTTTTTTTCGGTACCGAAACACCCATGGTTACAGTTGGTCTCGGCTCCGAGAGGCTCTTTCAAGGCTTATTCGATTAGGCCAATCGATGTCTACTCTTTTCGATGCCGGTTTATCGACCTGAGTCGGAAGACTTCGGCACGATCTTGGTCTTTTTCGGTGCCGAAGATGTTATTTGGTCACCGCTTTTCTTGTGGGTCGAGCCATGGCCTTCCAGCAGTTTTTTCGACTGACTTTGGGGCTGGCGTACTCACTTTTTGTCCTGTCGTCGGTCTCCTCAACGTCGAGGTGCTGTGTCGATTTCAATGCCATCTGCAAGCACCTTGCTCGTCGATCTCTCAAGGTCTTCTGCGACCAAAAAGCCTTGCAGGCCTCACAGGTATCCTTTGTGTTCCGGTGACAAACACAGATTACAGACCTGATGCAGGTCTGTATAAGGATTCTTGGCGTGGCACGTTGGACAGAAACAGAAGGGGGTCTGGTCCAGGAGTCTTCGACGACTGGTGTGGTCGGGCCGACCAGGCCTCGGTTGGTTGCGGAAGCCCCGAAGGGCCGCCAAAGCAGTGGTCTAGTCAGTGCGATGTATCTGTAGAAAACTGGTCCCGAACGCAACAATACCGACGGATTTTCGATGATTTCTTAACCTTTCCCGATCCGAATCACGGAGCGAAGAGGAACATGTCCGAACCCAATGGCGGAAAGAAAACAATCTAAGATGAAGTCGATGCCCATGCGCAATGAAGCCGAAAGGGAGGAGTCACTCGGTCCCATGACTAGAAAAGACTTCTTCGAAGAAAAACAACTTGTAAAACTCCGAGCCCAACACTAGATAGCAGGAACAGTGCACAGCATGTGTATCTGCAGCTACACATGCCATCAAACAAATATATATATATATACACACACATATATATATATATATATATATATACATACATACATACATACACACACAATCAGCAGTCTGAGGTTTTTTTTCAGTTCCAACTGCCACGTTCTTAAAGAAAAGAAACGTTTGATTTTGCCTGTAGAAATTCAGCATCCTAATGGAAATAGGTATGAAATCCAGACACAGGACAGTCCAATTCAATTTGTCTGACCATCAGTGAAGATCACACAAACCAGCAGTATCTTTGACAGTTTTTTGCCAATGTGGTTCCACATTATCGAGAAAGAAAAAAAAAAAAATATATATGGGTTGTTGAAATGTATCACCAATACAGAAAAGACCAGCACAAAGGCTTGACACTAAGGCAGCCCAGCATGATGGCTTACGAGGCTTGGCAAGGCCAGTCATGGTACAGCTTGTGTTTGCCATTCTGGAACATTAGACTGAAGGAACAAAAATAAAAAGTAGACAGCCTTAGAGCAGTAAAATTAAAGAAACATAAAAGGTGTGTTAAAGAGCGTGGTAAAGTGGCAGGGAAGCAACTGAGGAACAGGGAGGGAGGACAAGTAAACGGCACTGAGGAGCAGAGTGGGGGAACAACTGCAGGAGGAAAGGGAGCAAGAGATAAATGAGTTGGGGCAGGGGAACATAGAAGTAAGCTGCACACATGAGAAAAAGAGAAAGCATGCAAGTAAACATTGTTAAAGAAAGGAAGATGGCACTTACCCTGTAAGTATATGTTCATAATGTGTACATCTAAACCTGATACCACAAAGCCAAAAAAGCCCGGCACGCTCTACACACATCAAACTAGCAACAATGGCCTTCCTTGGCAATATCATGCTACCTGACACATGTAAGGAACCAACTTGGTCACACGCACAATTTCAGTAAGCATTATTGTGTGTACACCTTGGCCCACAAGCAGGCTATGGTTGGCAGGACATTCCCAAGGACTTTGCTTCAGACAGCTGCATCATCTACACACTGGCCACCACTTGTATAGGGTGCTGCCTTGCAGTCTATGCAGAGAATGTATCTACAGCAACACACTATGAACTTAAAACGTTATGCCTAAGCATCTGTTCTTGGCATGTGCCCACTAACCTTCCTCAAAACACGTGGCTCTTGTTGCAGAGCTCTTCTTTTACAACTTAGCCTACATCCACAATACACACGGTGAACCATACTGCGTTCGCCACTCCATTCTTACTCTCATCCTCTGCCCAAAAAACAATCTAACATGGAATTGGTGCCCAGGCACATTGCCAGAGGGTGAAGTCACAGTGCAGATTGGGACTCAAAAGCCTTTCCTTGAGGGGAAAAAAAAAAACTGCAACCGTCCGAGCCAAGCCCTACATGGCAGGAATATGTAGAGCAAGTGTAGCTACAGCAACATGCTATAAACCAGAATTGCCCTTAATGTAAGTGGTCGAAGAATACAAGTCATTCAATCAAGTGGATGTCAAAGAACATCTACTCTAGGGAAAGAACACACACAGAAAGGAGGAATGGTAGCCACTGAATAAGAAACGAGCAAAACCGACAAGCAAGCCAATTGATGAAAAGCAATAAGCTAAGGGGGGGCATGGCCAACCCAAGATGGCACCGGATACGGGCATGTGAAGCTCTGCAATTCCAGCCCTCCTGGAAATAATCATCTGGAGCAGTAGGGGGCCACAACTGAGAACACCTGCACTGACTGCTTTGCAGGAATTTCCGGCACAGGGGCAGTCGACCTTGGTTTGCTAAGGGCAGACCATTACATGCTGGCTGGCAGAGTGGATGACACAGAGAAGCACCTGCAGCCCATGGTCACAGATAATGGGTAGCAACTGAAACAGCCGCACCCAAACTCACAGCCCATGGAGAGTAGACCGTGTTCTGCAACCAAGTGTAGGATGCAGAGGGCCGATCCCGCCGCAATAATCTTCGGGTAGTAGGCCTCCTAGAGTGACACAGGGGACAAAACACAGAACCTTACAGGGAAAACTGGCTCCATGGGGGGCAAGGCATCCAACTTCTTCACAGTTGAAAGGGCGCACAGGGTACCTGGGAACAGCCAAGACCAGGAGCACCACCTAGATGAAAATTAGTTACTTACCTGTAACTGCAGTTCTCCAGTATTGGTATCTTTCATAGATTCACATGCTTGAATCATCCCCGTCGTCGAGGTGGGAGCCTCACGGTAAACTTAAATATATAAAAAGCAGTAAGTCAGTAAAAATAAAACCAGTAGGCCCAAGTAGGCCTCATAGGGTATTTTACAGTCTATCCACTTTGGTTGATACTCAAGTTTGGGTCTTTTTCACAAAACAATCAGGATTCAGCCCCTCCCAAACACTCCCAACAGAGGCTGAATTCCCTCAGATTTTCTATTAGGAGTGTGAAGTTTAATATCTGTATAATAGGGGAGCCTCTGAGGGGAGGAGGGTGGGTCGCATGTGAATCTATGAAAGATACCAATACTGGAGAACTGCAGTTACAGGTAAGTAACTAATTTTCTTCTCCAGTATTGGATCTTTCATAGATTCACATGCTTGAATCCGAGTAACGAGCAGTAATGTTTTCTTACTTACTGAATTACATTGACTGTAATTCCATCGTAATTCTATACGTGATGTGATTCACATTAGTTCAGTTTTAAATATGCACTTACATATAATTATATTTATATTCACAAACATACGAATATGAAAGCAATAAAATGTGTGTGGCAAGAAATCCTGACACAGTTTATGCTATTATTATGGAGAATACGACACGTTAAACAGTATAAGAAAATGAACCATTAATGACCATACCTCGAGTGTGGTGGTGGGATGTGTAAGAGGCTCACCTTAACGAAATAGATGCCTCAGCACTGCTTGTCCCACTGCTGTATCGACCTGGTTTGTCTCCTCTAGACAGTAATGTCTTGTAAATGTGTGTTGGCTGGACCATGTTGCTGCTCTACAGATGCTATGTAGTGGTACACCTGCAAAGAGTGCAGCTGAAGTGGCTACCGATCTTGTAGAGTGGGCTCTCACCCTGGTGTGGAGCGGCTTTCCTGCTTTTGAATGGCAGAATTGAATCGCCAGGCCAATCCATCTTGCTAAAGTCTGTTTGGACACCGCGTGTCCCTTCTTTGTTCTGCCGAATGCTACAAATAATTGATCCGACTGGCGGATGGCCTGAGTTTTCTGTAGATAAAACTTTAAACATCTTTTAATATCGAGAGAATGTAATGTTTTTTCCGCCACTGTTTGCGGATTTGGAAAAAAGGTTTTTAAGATGACTGGTTCATTTAAATGAAATGTTGAGGGAACTTTCGGAATGAATTTAGGATTTGTCCGCAGGATGACACCTGAGTTTGTAAACTGGAAGAACGGCTGTTTGATGGTGAACGCCTGAATGTCACTGACTCTTTTTGCCGAAGTAAGAGCTAACAGTAACGCTGTTTTCCATGCGAGGAATTTTAGGTCAGCTTTGTGGATCGGCTCAAAAGGAGCTTTCATGAGTTGCATCAACACAACATTCAATGACCATAGAGGCGGGGGTTTCCTAATTGGCGGGAAGACCCGAAAAAGGCCCTTCATAAATTGTTTGACAATTCTCGTGGAACACAAAGAGAGTCTATCTGGTGATCTGCGGTATCTGGAGATTGCTGCCAGATGTACCCGTATGGAAGAATATGCCAGTCCTGATTTTGCCAGGAGCAGGAGATATGGAAGTATCTGTTCCGGAGTAGAAGATAAAGGATGTATATTTTCCGCTGCACACCAAACACAAAACCGTTTCCATTTAAGTCTATAGGTTTTGTTGGTAGTGTCAGCTCTAGCTTTTGCTAAGATGTCTCTACACTCTGGGGAGATTTCGAGATTTAAGTATTCATTGTGTTCAGGAGCCAAGCCGACAAATGAAGAGACGACGGATGTGGGTGTGTGACTTGTCCCTGGTGCATCGTTAAAAGAGTCTGACTCTGTCTGAGTGGTAGATGTGGTCGTTCGGAGAGCATGAGGAGCTCCGTATACCATATTTGTCTGGGCCATCTGGGAGCTATGAGTAGAAGTCGACACCCCTCCGTCTTCATTTTTCTGATGACTCTCGGAATGAGCGGGATCGGAGGAAAAGCGTAGGCATAAACTCCTGACCATCTCATCGAAAACGCATTCCCCCACGAATCTTTTTGGGGAAGCCAACTTGCGTAGAACTGGCATTTCTTGTTCTCGAGAGTGGCAAATAGGTCTAAGTTTGGTTTGCCCCATAATAGAAACAGGCCATTGAGAGTTTTCTGGTCTAGCTCCCACTCGTGATAAGGAATTACTGTCCTGCTCAAGGTGTCTGCTAGAACATTGATCTGTCCTGGCACATGCTCCGCTTTTAGTGAAATATTGTGTTTGATGGCCCATGTCCAAATTTGTTGGGCTAGCTGCGAGAGTTGTAGGGACCTTGTGCCTCCTTGCTTGTTTAGATAAAACATGCTGGTCATGTTGTCCGTCCGGATTAAGACGCTTGAACATTGTATCTTTGGCAAGAAAGCTTTTAGAGCTAAGTGTATTGCTTTGAGTTCTAGATAATTGATGTGGAGCTGGCTCTCTTGCTGATTCCAGATTCCGCTGATTTGCAGGTCCTGGCAGTGTGCACCCCATCCTTCGAGAGAGGCATCCGTTGTTACTATGTAACTTGGTGTTTGAAGAAGAAAAGACAGCCCTTTTGAGAAATTGGTTGGAGTCGCCCACCACCTCATAGTGTTCTTCATTAGAGGCGTTATGCGAATCTTGTCTTCGAAGGAGCCGAGGACCTGTGTCCATTGTATGTCCAATTGCTCTTGCAGGGGTCGCATATGGAGCCTGCAATCTGGGACTAGCGGAATGCACGATGATATCATTCCGAGCAATGATTTGTAGATGCGGACTGAAACGAACTTTTTTCTGGATAGGTTGTCTGCCAACGAGGTTAACTTTTGTTTCCTCTCGTGTGATGGGTACGCTTTGCTGCGTACTGTGTCCAAAATTGCTCCCAAGAAACTCAATTCTTGTTTGGGGTATATCTGAGATTTCTGGTAGTTGACTACAAACCCCAGGCTGTGTAACAATTGAAGGCAATAGGAAATATGATTTGTTACTTGGAATTTTGAGGGTGCCTTTATAAGCCAGTCGTCCAGGTAAGGGAAGACCTGGATACCTGCCTGGCGAAGATGTGCTGCTACTGGAGCTAGCATTTTTGTGAAGATTCTGGGGGCTGATTTGAGACCGAATGGTAGAACCCGGAATTGGAGGTGCATACTTCCTACCCTGAACCTTAAAAATTTGCGATGGCTGCGATATATGGGGATATGAAAATAAGCATCCTGGAGGTCTAGGGATGCCATCCAATCGCCCGTGTTTAAGAGACGCAGGACATCCTGCAACGTTACCATCCTGAACGATGGTTTCTTTAGAAACTTGTTTAGTGCTCTCAAGTCCAGGATGGGGCGCCAGTCTCCTGAGGGTTTCTTGAGAAGGAAAAACCGGGAATAGAATCCCTTGTTCCTTTGAGATAAAGGGACTGGTTCTATTGCTCCTTTTGTTAGCATTATCCTTACTTCCCTGAGAAGTTGGCTCAACCTCAGAGGCGGTGTACCCGATGGAGGGACACTCGGTGGTGTTTGGATGAATTCCAGAGTATGACCTCTGGTCACCACATCTAGTACCCATCTGTCCGATGTTATAGCCTTCCACTTGGGGAAATAAGAATTGATGCGACCTCCGACCTTCAATATTGATTGGGGAGGTGTTGAGATTATCCGCTGGTCATTGCTTTCTGCCTGTATCTCTTGCTCGGGCAGCTCCTCTTCCTCTAGCCGGATGTTTGTAAGCTGCGGCTGGTGGTAATCGATAATGCTGCTGTTGTTGATGGTGCTGATGTCCTGGTCCTGTGGAGGAAGATGTATATTGTGACCTGTATTGTTGGTATCCACCTCGAAAGGAGTAATTACCTCTACCCCTTGCTCCACGAAAAGGTAGTTTTTTATATTGCAGGGTACCTAGGGATTTTGCTGTATCGGTATCCGTCTTGATAGCCTGCAGCATATCATCGACATGTTTGCCAAACAAACTCTCTCCATCGAAGGGCATGTCGAGAACACGAGTCTGGACTTCTGGTCTGAATGAAGTAGCTTTAAGCCACCCTTGTCTGCGCAGGACTGCTGCTCCAGCTAATTGTCGAAAGCCAGTGAGGGAAATATCTATTGCACTGTCTATTATCTCTGCGGAAACCCTTTCTCCCTCCTGCAAGACCTTTTTTGCCTCCACCTTGAGATCTTCTGGCAGTGAATCTACAAAAGCGGACATGTCTGCCCACATCTGCCGATCGTACCTTCCCAGGATGGCGAGGGAATTGGCCGCCTTGACCGTTACTGCAGCAACCGAGGAGAATTTCTTACCGATATTGTCTAGTCTCCTTCCCTCTTTGTCTGGGGGAGACGCAATAGGTGTAGAGGGGTTTTTGGATCGTCGTTGAGCCGCCTGTGATATAACCGAGTCAGGTTTCGGCTGTGAGACTAAACAGGCCGGAGAATCATCTGGGGCCTTGTATTTTTTCTCTAGCCTTGGCATTTGGGAAGGCACTGTTGCCGGGTTTTTCATTGCCTTCAAACCCTCCTGCCATAAGAAATCCACAATCGGTATGGCTCTTACAGATCTCTTTGATGGCTCTTTAAAGTCATACAAAAAACACTCAGTTTCATGGGAAACAATTGCCAGGCCAAAACGTTTCGCCGCTCTCTCTATGATATTATGGAAACCTCCTATGTCTTCTGGAGGAGAATCCACTGGAGCTGCTGGAGGTGGAGATGGTGTGGGAACGAGATAGTCGTCCCATTCACTAGCCGCTGAATCTGCTGGCTCGCCCTCTTCCCTTTCGTCGTCCGACGAGAGGTAAGCTTCCGGAGCTTGGCTAGTTACAGGTCTACTAGCCTGAGGCGTTTCGGAAACATTAGTAGTTTGAGCTTGCTGGTAACTCTGTGGTCTAGGTGGCGTGGACTGAGTTGACGGTGGGAACCTTTTATAGTAGTCCTTCAACATATGTTGTAAATCTGTCACTAATGTGCTAGGCATAGCTAGAGGCGATGGTTGGTTTGCCTGTGGATAAGATGTTGAAGCATAACTATGCTGGTAATGTTGATCCTCTTCTTCATCAAACTCTTGACATTTTACATTTAGTTGGGACGGGCTACTAGCTGTCCCAAACATTCCTTGATCGTCATCATCCTCATCGTCTAAAAGATGTTGCGGTGGGTATGGCAGCACCTTACTTGGTGATGTATGCATCGGCAAAATGTCAGATGGTTTGTCCCCTATATTAATAAGGGAAAGGGGTAAGAATCTGGTGGAGTCCTCATGATGGTATGAGGAATGAGCTGGTGAAATGTCCAAAGGTTTGTAAACTGTTAATGCTGTGGTGATCGTCGGATCCATCGTCGACTGTTCCCTCGTCGACTGTTCCCTCGTCGACTGTTCCCTCGTCGACTGTTCCCTCGTCGACTGTTCCCTCGTCGACTGTTCCCTCGTCGACTGTTCCCTCGTCGACTGTTCCCTCGTCGACTGTTCCCTCGTCGACTGTTCCCTCGTCGACTGTTCCCTCGTCGACTGTTCCCTCGTCGACGCTTCCGTCCATGACTGCGTCTTTTCCTTAGTCGACGGTCCCTTCGTCGACGGGTATTTTAACGACGACGGTCGCTTCGCCGACGTAGTTTGCGTAGATGGGAGTGCCCTGGATGATTTGTGAACCCAGGAGGCCTCCGCTGTCGACGATGTGGTTGCCGACGAAGCTCTTTTGAAGATTTTTGCAGTAATAATCGTCGTCGATGACAAAGGCGACGACGTCATAATCATCAGTGAGGATGGTGTTGTGAACGTCGACGATACCGTGGTCGCTGTTACCGTCGACACTGTCGTCGACGGGGCGGTCGTCGACGGTTGTTTTTTCACCAAAAAGAGTTTTTCTGTCTCTTTTTGTGGTGACAGAGACAGGGATGGTTTCTTTGAGGTGCTTTTCCGGTGTAACGGCGTAGTAGGTTCTGAATGAACCTTTTTTGGTCCATGTTTAACTGCCTCTTCAGTTAAGACTTGTTTAGTCTTTTTGTGCATTTTCCTTGGTGGTTCATCCGCACCTCTCTCTCTCTCACCTGTTCTTTTCTGAGGGCGAGAAGTTTGTGGTGACTCTTCGCTGTCTGATGAAGGATGCTCTAAGGCTTTCTGTTTTTGCAGCCATAAGAGAAGTCTACCCTCTCGGTCTTTGAGGGTTTTTTGACTAAAGGTGCGACAGATTTTGCAGTCTCTCACCTTATGGTCTGGATGAAGGCAGTAAATACACTTCTTGTGGGGGTCATCAATATGTAGTCTCTTCTTCCCACAGTTGTCACAGTCTCTGAACAGACCCTTCTTTGCCTTTTCAGACATAGTAAAGTTGTAACTAGTTTCCTGAGAGAAAAAACAATCTTCAGTCAGAAAATAGGAAAAAAAACTGAGCAGAGCTCAGGGAGACTCCCTTCACACGACGTGCGGTAGAAAATCTGAGGGAATTCAGCCTCTGTTGGGAGTGTTTGGGAGGGGCTGAATCCTGATTGTTTTGTGAAAAAGACCCAAACTTGAGTATCAACCAAAGTGGATAGACTGTAAAATACCCTATGAGGCCTACTTGGGCCTACTGGTTTTATTTTTACTGACTTACTGCTTTTTATATATTTAAGTTTACCGTGAGGCTCCCACCTCGACGACGGGGATGATTCAAGCATGTGAATCTATGAAAGATCCAATACTGGAGAACAATGGTGATCCACCTACTGAACTACCGTAACAGGTATGACATCCTACATTGCACCCGGACACATGACCCATGGGGGTAGACAAGTGAACATATATCCAGACTATATTCAAGGGTAAGTACCCAAGGGGTCCAACGCCAATGAGAAACAATTGTGACTGTAAAACAGCAACTATGAACTTTCAGCCTGAAATATGCACTTCCCTTCCCTGCTAAGCTTTGGTTGATAGACCAAGAACCAACCCTCTTCTTTACAACAGAAAGGGAGTCATGGAAATGGCTGAAAGTAAAGGATGTGGTGGTCCACCCGAACAGGATCTCTCAAGACAAGAAAAATGGACAAAAATTAGGGCAAAGAGGAAACCTCACTGGCAACTAAAGCCTACCCCGACGAAAGCACAAGCAGAGACTGACCGGGCAAAGGTGGTGTCCGAACTCCAACGAATGTGCTCTATACCGACCAGAAGGGGAGATCTGGCAAAAACCTCAGATGACCGGGACATTTCCTCAAAGAACTACCTCGCTGGCAAGGAGCAGGACTCTCAGTGGTGACACCCATGATGGCATACCTGCTGGGGTGATGGCATAAATCACTATGGCCCCCTCGAAGGAGGACCAGACACTTTTGGATGATACAGACTGATCTCTGCTAAACCTCATGTGGTCAAAGAAGGACACCAGGATGTCAACGCCCTCATACGCAACATTTAGATTGTTTGCTTTCTTTACCATATAATCTCAATCAATACAAGTTATGTTTTCTTTACTGGGGCGACAGACATTGAGCATTTGGGTGGCGGGTAGTTCGGAACCTGCAGCACAAAGTGATTGGTGGGGGCAGTTGGGTACAGGGGGAACGAAATGTGACACTTAAGACCCTATGGCAGACAAAACAGGCTACAATCTAGGCCGAAGCCTAACTCTGAAAATTCTATCATGGAATGTCAATGGTCTAGGAGACAAACTAAGGTGGGCAGTAGTGCAGAAATACCTACTTGGACAAGACCCAGACATTATTCTACTACAGGAAACCCATCTACTGGATAATACCTGCGGGTTGCTAGGGAAAGGCAGGTATCAATTATTGCCAAATGCAGGTTTCACAGGGGGGCCCAGAGGGGTGGGACTCCTGGTGCGCCTCATATTACCACATGAAGTTCTTCGCACATGGGTGAATGACGCCTGCCAGGCAGCGATTCATGGCCTATGCTACGGGGAGGATGTAGTTGTGGGCTCCTGGTACTTTTCCAGGGGATGCAATTTAAAGGGCTGGAAATGCATGGGAAAGTGGCAGACAATCCCCTGACGCATTGACAATTATTGGGTGGGGAGAGGTGGTGGTGGGGGGGGAGCCTAAACTATGAGACTACACAGAGAAACGGATAGACTGCGGAAATTGAGAAACGACTGCGGCCCAAAAACAACTGGCCACCTTTGTAGAGGTCATGGGTCTTTATTGACCTACAGAAGGCAAGACGCCAGGTATATGACGATATTCACCTGCCACCAAGGCACAGGGGGGCTATGGCTCTACTGGACTACTTAATGGTGCCCAGACAATAACTGGGTAGATCTTCTGATACCACCTTTCTTCCCCGCGGAATATCAGACCACCCGCCTTGGTCTGCGGTGGTCCAAATGGGTGCCCCAGGTTGGAACACCACTTGGAAACTCAGCGCCTGGGAACTGCAGAATTGGGACACAAGAGGCCATTCACACCACCACAACCAATTATTTTATGAAAAATGGAGGCTCACTCTGGTCACTGATCAATTTGTGGCAAATAAAACATTACTAAGGGGGCAAGACGAGTAGGCCTGAGAAGGTATCAAGAAAGGATGTAGGTGACTCAAAGAAAAACTTACTCAACTTGAGGGACAGTACATGGTGCCCCCACAAATGAAAGTGCCCACCAAATGGAGGAGATTAAACTGGAATACACCACCCTGACATGGACAAGAGGCAAGGGCTCAATTTCGCACCACACAGGGACGCTTAAATGAGATGGACAATAAAGCCCCCCTCCACCACCCTCCTCCCCCCCAGCATAGTCTCATATCAGATGGAAACAATGGAGGACAAGATCACAGAAGAGAAGGTAGCCAAGGCCATCTCACAACTGCATAGTGGGAGGACCCCAGACCCCAATAGCTTTTCAGCAGAGTTTTATAATGAAGTAACCTTGAAAGCGGTGAAACCTATGCTTGCCATGTTTAATTTGGCCAGGGATAAGGGTATATTGTCTCCTGATCTACAGGAGGCTACGACTGTCCCGACTCAAAGAGAGGAAGGCAGTTGATGACTGCCTCCTACAGGTCAATCTCCATCAAATCCTGAAACAAAGGTTCTCACCAAGAAACCTAGCAAACCGCCTGACCCAGGTACTTGATACTTTAATTCACCCTGACCAGTCTGGCTTTATGCCATACCGGGCCACGAGACACAACCTGAGGAGACTGATGGGCAGTCTGTCACGTGGTGAGCGACTGCAGGAACTGGGGTACTTCTGGCCTTAGACTCTCAAGAGTGGTCATATATGATGGCAGTCCTCCACAAGATGGGCTTCAGGATTTTATTTTTATATCCTGGATCTGCCTGCTATATGAGCAACTGGTGGCGAGGGTCCGGGTCAATGGGGTACCATCAGCCCAATTTCACCTATCCAGGGGCACCAGACGGGGTGCCCACTCTCACCATTGCTCTTTGCTACTGCCCTCGAACCACTGGCATCCTAGATCAGGATGGATGGCCAGATTAGGGACCTCCGATGGGACCCAAATTTGGATGATGCGATTTCATTATATGGGGACTACATCCTCTTGTATCTCACAGACCCCTCCCATTTGATACATGTAATCCTAGAATCTTGGCAGTATTCAGGTTTCATATCAACTGGATCAAATCGGTAGCTTTTCCCAGGGGGACGGGTACTCCACCTGCTGCTGGCAACAGTCCCTTTCGGTGAGCGACATAGGGTTTCGATCCCTAGGAATAATCGTTCCAACCAACCATGCTTTATACATGCAAAAAAAAAACTGGAGTAAATTCTAACTGGATATAGAGCCACAGTGGAAAGATGGAGGAAACTGCCACTCTCCCTCCTGGGCCAAGCAGCCCTATACAAAATGATCTACTGCCCCAAATTCTTATACGTTCTACAGAATACCCCTTACTGAGTCCCAGACTATTTTTTCCGTTCGGTGGCTAGTGTGACAGTATCGCCCTCCAGAGCCTTCAACTATACTATTGGGCTTCACACCTCCTGACGGTCAATGATTGGGCCTTCCTGTCACAGCAAGAGCCCTCCCTAAACACAGATCGCTTTGTCATGGCCCCAGAGGGCTACGTGCATTGCCTGTACGGGTGATGCCTCCCACCACCAACACAGACAGTAATTACTATCTGGAAAAGGGCAACAAAGATTGGGATGGAATGGCAGAGCGACATTAAAGACTCCCACACTGGGATTCGGAGCTATTCTGTAGCCTGCTGTGCACAGAGGGTCATAAGAATTGGGGTCGATTGGGAAACTCCCAACTTGGGTAGGAATGGAGAGATGGGGCAATAATACCCTTTGATGATCTGCAGGCAGAATATAAGCTTTCAGGGATTCAACTACTACACTACCAGCAGCTCTAATTTCTGCTCACTAGGAACACTGCATTGCAGGAGGAGACTGAGGAAGAGTCTCCATTGGAGTGCGGAGTGCTGGGATCCCCTGATAAGTCATGCAGTGTCAGTCATTTATTCCAAACTATTAAACAATAGCCTGTCATTGTTGGACCCCCTGTGAGAGAAGCAGGAAAGGGATCTGGGTAGCCTGTAAGACAACGATTGGAGTCAGGCATGTGGACACCCTAGAGAAGCAGCAATCCGGACAGGCTTCAGACTGAACCAGTTAAAAATACTGCACAGGACCTACTGAACCCGGACTCACCTATTTCAAATGGGCTGGGTTCCCAATGATCTGTGCATGCGGGGATGCCACATGCAGAAACCCTCCTCAACACACTTTGGGAATATTCAAAACCGGGGTCCTACTGGAGGAGAATAAGTGAAAGATTATCGGTGACACTGGAACATGGAAGTGCAGATTGCACTGCACATGGTCACTCTATGAATCTGGGGTGACCAAACCCTAGACTGATATGCACGGATATTCAGCAATCTGGCACTGATGATAGCCCGCAGGGAAATACCCAAACACTGGGGGGCTCCCCATGTGCTCAGGATAAGAGTGGGAGGGGGGCCTGCACTAGTGTAAGGGAGTAGAAAAAATTGTATACCAGGCACGAGGGTGCCCATGTAAAAGGGACAGAATATAGGCTCCATGACAATTGGCGAGGGAGGATGACTAATGGGAACTCAGGACCGGCAGAGAATGAATTTGCTCCCACCCGAATAGATACCAGAAGATGAGCACAGACTATGGCTAGGACAGGATTAAATGTGGGCCCCACTGTCATCCGGTCAGTATAAGACCTACATGAAGAGATCTGCAATAATGCCGATATGTTTGTGTGTGTGTCTTTTGGGTGGGGGAGGGGCATGGAGATTGTCATGTTTTTACCTTGTATTAAAATTAATAAAAAGATAAATACAATAAGATAGCCAGTTGTTAGTACTGTCCCCAATGGGTCATTCAACAGACCTCTAAAGTGTCCTGTAGGAGAGACCTAAAAAGGGAGTCTAAGCACAGGAGATGACATGCTAGGTGCTGGTGCTGGGTGGCAACAGTCAGTCATGCAAAACTAATGATGAGGGATTCTTGGAAGAGGGAGCTATACAAATTCGATGGGACTGCATTATTTTACAGAAATCGTCTGCATGTGCTAATCTGTTGTTATGGAAGGATAGCAAGACCACAGCCTTTGAGGTTGTACCAGCCAGAACAGGTTTTTTTTCTTCAAGACTCTACAACAATCGCATATAAATCTGGGATTATAAAGTGGCAGTTGTTGAAATCAATTAACAGTGATAGCATGTTAAAGCAGGGTGAAGAATTGGTGGTGGGGGGTGGGGAGGAGAATCAAGGTCTAGGGACTACAGGTTTACTATTAGATTGAGAGATTAAGATACTGAAAGTCCCCGGACCAAAATATTTTAGTCCTGCTTGCTAGACACAAAGCCTTGGAAAATGAGCTATAACAGTGGTTCTTAACCTGTGGTGCGGGGACCCTTAGCGGTCCACCAAGCCTACTGGGGGGGGGGGTACACAGCTGCTTAGAAAATGAAATACTAGTAACAGATTAATAAAGTGCACAAAAAGAAGCAAAATGGGCAATCGAAAATCAACCAATTCTGTCAAAGTAAAGGAATTTGATTGGAGGCAAAAAATTAAGTTAGTACCCCAAGATTGATAGGTGGGAGCAGTTTAAGTGCATAACACAAAGTATAGTATGAGGAGTGGCCGAAATTGAATTTAGAAAAGCTCCAACCTTTGTTTTCATTTTGTTTCCTTGCACGTGTTTGTGAATTAAAGAACATATGTCATAATTTGTGTGTTTGTTTGATAAATATTTGTTTCTGCATTTTTTGTGTACTGTTTTGCGGTTCAAATCATCAATTGCGTAGGCCGGGGTCCTCTGCTTCCCGATTACTCAGTGGGTGGCCCCAGATTCCAATAATGAACGAGTGGGGGGTTGCCGAGGTCCAGTAATGATTAAATGGGGGTCCACATAAGTCAAAAAGATAACCATGGAGCTGGAAGATTTACTCCAGATGACCTTTTAGGTAGCCATTCAGCAGGGCTAAAGTTTCTTAGAACCTTAAAATTTCGATTTAGGCGCAAATGTAGATTAAACTCATTATACAACTGAGCAAACATTACAGAATGAGATGTAGCTGCAAGGGCCACTGTTTATTGTAGAAGTGTAGAACTACATACGGGGCTTTAGCCACCACAAACACTATTTTTATTTCCCATCAAAGGAAACAATGAAAAACTAAATCTGGAAATATTGGGGAAAACAAGGTGAGCTGAAAATACTCTGTGGGTTAACAGCAAGACGTAGCACATTTTACAAACGGTCTAAACAAAATACCTAAACGAAGGGGAGCTCTATGTAGATTGTCTGCACCTTTTCCACCCAACAATCCCGGTTTCAAAAACCCCTCATTTTATGTCCCTCTTACCCACACATCTTCCAGAAACTATTCTAGCCATATAGGTCTCCGAGGATTAATATACAAATGCTTAGGTACAAAACACAGGAAAATGCCATTTCATTGATCACTTGAACAGATTGCGTGGCTAAATAAAGTGTTAAATATGCCCTTCATACACTTACCAAAGCATTTATCCAGGCATTCTTTCTCAGACTGAAAGTTATTCTTGTTCCCTCCACACCCTCCAAAAGTGAATGCTTTACAGGTACTACTTTCAGTATCAAAATACCAGCGGGGAATCGCAGCACGGCAAAGCCCAGTTTCTGCTTTTGGAGTACAGTAATCTGGAAGAAAAAAAAAGTATTAATTGTGTGGGGCACTGCCAGATTTAAAAAAAAAAATGAATAAAAAAAAAAAAAAAAAAAAACACACGTCTATCAATAAAACTATGCACCAGAAGGAATACAAATTTCCCCTGCTGCGTAATTAAGTTGTCGCCCCTGCTTGAAGCCTAAAAACCAAGGGCCCGATTTAGATCTTGGCGGAGGGAATAAATACTCCATCACAAATGTGACAGATATCCCATAGAATATAACTGGATCGTAATATGGCGGATGGGATATCAGTCACGTTTGTGACCGTATTCCCCTCCGCCAAAAACTAGATCAGGACCTAAGTTACTTATCATCACACTAGTTCTCCAGTATTGCCGTCTTTCGTGGGTTCACATGCTTGAGTCCTCCCAGTCGTGGTGGGAGTCCCGCAGTATTAGTAGAAGTAGCAAAAATAGGGGAACTCAAGTGACACTGTTAGCCAATTTACATTGTTCAAGAGAACCAAAACTCAGCCAATCAGAGAGCAGCCCCTAAACCACTCTAACCTTGCAGGGCCACCATACTTAAGATTTGGAGCACATGTACCACAACGTATAAAAAGATTCTTCTGCATGGTGAAACTCAACGGGGAGATGAGAAGGCTGCTTGTAAATCTATAAAAGATATTGATACCATGCATTCGAAGGGTTCTTGAAAAAAGTTGTTAGGAGAATCAAAGGGAATTAAAAATCATTTGAATGAATTGAGAGTTCATTCTGAATATACCCCTTTCGTCTTTGAAGTTCAATAATGGCTCTTTTACTGTAAAACCTGGACTCTCACTTACCCTTTTAGAGGAGGTAAAAGCCAAGAGAAGGGCCATCTTCAATGATATACATTTTCTTTATTATAGGTTCAAATAGACTTATCAACTGTGAAAGAACTGTGTTCAATTGCCTAATTACAGGTTGTGATTTTACCAGAGGTAAACTGATAAGAGACCCTTCATAAATTCTTTGATGAGCCTGATAGACCAGACAGAGAATTTATCCCTCGCTCTACAAAACTTGACATAGTCTCCAGGTGAACTTAAACTGAGTTGTGATTTAGGCATGTCCCTGCCAAATGGAGAAAGTAAGGTAGAACCCGTTCTGGAGAAGATGTGAAAAGGTGTTGGTTTTTAGTTTTTTTTTTCCTTCATTTTCTATAAATTGTTTGCATTCTTGAGGCATGCTCAAGAGCTAATTTCATTGTTGTGAAGAGCTGTGCTGATAAATTTAGAGATGATATCTTTGAATAAACAATTTGTCCCTTGTCACAGAGAGAAGATATGAGAGGACTATGTGGACATTCTGATAGAAAAAGCTCTGAATCAACTACGCCTTGGCTCCACCGGAGCTATTAGCATTAAACAGCACAGTTTTGGTCTCATTTCTCAAACGACCTTGGGAATTAGAGGAAAAGGAGGAAAGGCATAGGCAAACATTCCTGTCCAAGTCATCAGAAATGCATCTCCCCATGAATGTCTCTGATGAAATCAGCATACAGCATTTGTAGTTATTATAAAGTGAGGGTGAGTGAGTATGACTGACAAGTTATGAGAAATGTTGACTTCTCTCCCCCACCAGGTCACTGCTAACTTAGTATTTGGAGTAATGAAGATTATGTCCTCAAAAGTTCACTGAACTTGAACCCTTTGTGCAGCCTCATTTGTAGCCGGCAATTTTTAACCAACTGAACACAAAACAACATCATTCCCAGCATTAATATTGTATATTCGAACAGAAGCAGACTTTTTTTATTTTTTTTTATTTTTTTAAATGGGTGACACAAATTGTATTATGCATTGCAAAGATTATCCCAAAACGGAAAGGTTTTAAGTTGTGTCCAAAACTGCTCCCAGGAACGCTGGTGAACTGGATGACATTAGAGAAGGATATTCCGGTTTTAACTTGAGACCTAGAATCTTGAACAAAGATATTCTTGCAGAACTGAACAGCAGACCATTGATTAGCAAGTCATCTAAATACAGGAAAACCTTATGATCGCTCCTCAACAAGAAATATGGCATCTTGCCATATACTTTGGAAAAATTCTGGAGGCTGACCACAGACTAAAAGGAAGAACAGTGAGTTGGTATTGTTAATGGCAATGTGGAAGTATGTATCCAGGAGATCCAGTGATTTCATATAATCTCTCCCAAGTTTAGTAGCTGCAAAACCTTTTGTAAAGATAGCATTCTGAATAGCTGTTTCTTATGAATGTTCAGAAGTCTTCAAGTCCATAACCTGTCTCAATTTTACAGATTTCTTTTTGATTAGAAATCTGAATATAATCCTTTGTTGTGATGTACCAAATACATTTCCTCCATACTACTTTAGAAATAAGCAATCAAATTTATTTGATCAACACATCTAGATGTTGATGATACCTCTTGTGAGGATGATTTCTGGGAGGGTTTTGAACAAATTCCAGGGTTTGACCCTGATGGATTATAACCAACAACCGCTTTTCTGAAGAAATATTCTTTGAACAAACAAACTGGATAAGTTGCAATGTGTCGGCGAACGGTTAATGTGATCAGTGCCTGCAAAACATCACTGCAGTCCAAACGTTTACATACTCCCCCCCTCAGGCTGTAGGTCTTTTATAAGCAGGGTGCCCTGTATAGGCTGCTGAGGGGTATACTGCTGGCGGAAATCCTGTTGGAATTGTAAATATGGTTAGTATCTTTAAGACTGGTAAGAGCCTCTAGAAATAAACTGGCCTCTTCCTCTGCCGCCATGAAAAGGCAACAATGCAGCAGAATTCCTAATGAACCATAATTATGTCACCATTTACAGGCTGAAAGGTGTCATCCACATGCTTGCCAAAGAGATTATGTCTGTTAAGGGGAACATCTAACACCTTTACTTGAACTTAAGGATAGAAAGAAGTGTCTTTTAGCCTTCTTCGTCAGCACAAGACTGCTGCACCAGCCATCTTTCTGAAGGCTGTTGAGGCAATATCTATTGATGGATCAATTACTTCTGAAGATGCCCTTTATCCTTCTTGTAGGATCTCTTTAGCTTCGTTCTTATCCTTAGGCAGAAATTCTAGGAAGGCTGCCACATCTGACCATGTCTGCCTGTCGTACTTTCCTTAAATAGCTAAAGCATTGGACTCCCTAGTGGTTGTTTCTGCCATATCAAAGAATATTGTCCCAACTTTATCCAGATGTCGTCCTTCTTTATCCGGTGGGGTGAAACATGAGGTAGAAGGATTTCTGTATGTCCGCTGAGCCATTTGCATAACAACCAAATCTGGTTGTGGATGCACAATCAGACATGAGGGTGAACTCTCAGGAGTTCTGTACTTTTTATCAAGCTGAGGAATGACTGCAACCACTAATGCAGGGTTCATAATTTCCTTGCCACATCTTTGAAATGATACAGAAAACAATCTGTTTTTTTTGGGGACAGGCAGGAAGAATCGCTTGGAGGCTTGCTCAAGGAGCTTGTGAAAACCTCTGATATCTTCGGAGGGGAAAAGTGGTAAGTGGAGGTGTGGAAGAAGCAGCAGATAATGGGGCTGAATAGAGGCAATACGTGTTTTTGATCATGTTTGAAGGTCCGATTGGGCTTTCATCTAAATGAAATGAAAAGAAAGTGAATCGTCCTCACCCACTGGAGTAGCCTGTGGGCTCTGTACATCTGGTGCAGTAGCCTCCATAAATCTTATAGTAATCGTTCAACATGTAGAAAAGATCTGTCACTAGAGTTCAGTCTTCATAAGGATAGTGATCCTGAAAGGACTCATAACGCTGAAAAGGGTATTGTGGTCGGTCCTGAAAAGAACCCCCTTCACAGCAGGAGGATGTGTCCCTAATTGGCCTGTCATCCAGCTCCTGGGGCTTGTTTTGTGGGACTGCAAGCAGGCATCAAAGTTCCCATTGTCTTCAGTTGACTCCTCAACCTTCAATAGGTGTGCGGGAGGTAATGTTGACACCTTGCTCAGTGATATCTGTTCTGGATGCAGTGTCACTGGAATCCGCTCTTCACTAATCAAAATATGTCTTTTTGTAGCGCAGACGGGCCCATCAGCGGTGCTGTTGATGAAGATGTTTTTGTTTTCAAGCAGACAGCTCACTTTTGAGACTGTCAATTAAGCCGTCAACAGCATCATCAACAAAGCAATCGTTGTCACAGTCATCTACGATGAGGAAGAAGTTCTAGTTGTCATCCGGGTCATAGTTGTAGTCATTGTAAGCATTGCTGTTGTCGTTGATGGTTTCTTCATCAACGTTTTACTCAGAGATGCCAGATCAGTCGATCACATCGTACCAGAAGACTGTCAAAGGAGTATCAGCCTCAGATGTTATCTCACAAAGCATTTATGTTGATATCTTATATGAGGTAGTATCATCAGTTTTAGGCTTTCTGATATGCAAAACTGTACTCTAACTTTTCTCACCAGAAGTAGGAACTGCCCCCCCCCACCCCTCCCCTATAAAGAAAGTCTTTCTTCTGTAGCCACAGAAGTAGTCTAGTCTCTCTATCCTTTAATGTTTTGGCAAAAAAGATTATGTAATGCTTACATTCCTCTGGTTCGTGATGAGAAAGTAAGTAGTAGGGGCATTCTATGAGGATCATCTGAAAACAGCCTTGGCTTCCCACAAGATTTACAAGGTCTAAAGAGCCTTTTTTTTTGTTTTGGTTATTAGAGAAAGAGAGAAAGGAGGAGAACAAGGAGAAGAAGTTGTATAATAAACCCGGTATTGAAGGGTAATTCCCACCCACTGAGTAGTTTTGCTAACATTTGTCACCTTTTTGCCTTTGTTTAGTTGTACTACTGGCTAGTAATTTTCAGAGCTGGATTATACAATCTGAAGTGGAACAGGCAGGGGGAGGCTCCTCTACTTACACATCGCCCTGAAGTACGAGTTACTTACCTTTGGTAACGAAATATATGGTAGAGACATTTTAGTTGCAGATTCCGAACCATAGAATTTTCCCCAGGAATCAGACTGGATCTGGAGATTTTTTTCTTCGAGCAATACCCATGCGCGTCAGTGGGTGGCTTTGGTCGACTGCCTGCGTCGTAGTCGCTGTGATGGTGTCAACAGAGGTACATAGACGCCTCCTCGCAGTGACGTCAATTTCTTTTACTTACTTTCCATGCCAAAGCGCTGAGCCGCTAAAAAAAACTGAAATTAGTGCGCAAGAGCTAAGGACCTCAAGAAGGAATCCCTGTTCCTAGATATCAGTTCGCAAGCAGGGAGGATGGGTGGGTGGGTTAGCAATCTGCAACTAGAATGTCTCTACCAGATATTTCGTTACTGAAGGTAAGTAACTTGTACATCTGATAGACTTCTAGTTGCAGATTCCTTACCTTAGAATAGATACCCAAGCAATGCCATCCTCGGAGGTGGGATGCAAACCAAGATCATACTAGAAAGTCCTCCAGGACCAAACAACCAAAGTAGCAGTCCCGACGGACCTGACTGTCCAGGCAGAAATGTTCAGCAAACGTGTTCACGGATGCCCACGTAGCCGCCTGGCAGATATCCAGGACAGAAACTCCATGTGCTAACGCATTGGAAGCAGCAGCTGCTCTGGTGGAATGAGCGCGCAAGCCCTCAGGGGGTTGCTTCTTGGCCAAAGCATAGTACATCTTGATGCAAAGTACCACCCATCAAGAGATGGTACGTTTTTGCACCGCCTTCTCTTTCTTCACACCCACACACCTGACAAAGAGATGATTGTCCACCCAGAAATCTTTAGTACGATTTAAAGATAACACCAACGCTATTATTGGTTCCAGACGGTGGAGTCTCTCCTCCTCATGAGAAGGATGTAGGGGTTCATAAAACGTAGGTAAGGTGATGGACTGGCCTACAGGAAAAGGTGTTACAAACTTCGGAAGGAAGCCTTAGTGCGCAACACCACTTTGTCAGGGTGCACAGACAAGAATTGAGGCTTTGAAGAAAGAGCTTGAAGCTCACTCACTTTGCGAGCAGAAGTGATGGCAGCAAGAAGACCGTTTTGAAAGTGAGGAGCCGTAAAGAGCAATTGTGCATCGGCTCAAAGGGAGTACACAGTAAGGACAAGATTGAGGTACCACTGAGGCATGATAAATGGAGTGGGAGGAAATAAATGGGTGAGACCTTTAAGGAATCGGTTGACAACAGGAGATTTAAAGAGTGAGGGTGATCAGGTAGCCTAAGAAAGGCTAAAATGTCTGATAAATACCCTTTAACGGTGCCCAAAGCAGAGCCCTGCTGGGCCAAAGAAAGAATGAACAAAAGAACCTCAGATAGAGGAGCAGACAGAGGATAAACAGATTTGTTGGTACGCTATGCCACAAATTTATGCCAACGACTGGCGTATACCGTTTTGGTGGAGGGACGCCTGGCTGCCAAGATAACATCACAGACTTAGGGTGGAAGATCAAAGTAGTCAACTGCCGTCATCATTCTCCACGCATGAATGCAGAAATTGGACAGGTTCGGGTGGAGAACCGTCCCTGTTGCTGTGACAGAAGATCCGCCCAAAGAGGCAGTATGAGTGGGGGATTGGTGGCCATGCTCAATAGTTCTGGATACCATAATCTCCGCGCCCAGTCCAGAGCCACCAGGATGATAGCTTGGGCCCAGTCGTTCCTGATCTTCTTGAGAACTCTGGGCATAAGTGGTATAGACAGAAAGGCATAAAGGAGGCCGGAGTGCCACTTAAGATGAAAAGCTTCTCCGAGCGAGTGCTGCCTTGGAAACTCCAACATGCAAAATAGCTGACATTGCGCGTTATCTGCAGAGAGGAACAGATCTAACCAAGGCTCTCCCCACTGCTGAAAGAGACCTTGCGTCACCTCTGGATAGAGACGTCATTCGTGATCAGCTGTGCATCACCGGCTGAGTTTGTCCGCTCTGGCGTTCAGAGAGCCCGCCAGATGTTGAACCACCAGGGTAATGCCCCGATGTTCCAGCCATGTCCAGAGGCATAGTTCCTCCTGACAAAGGGTCCAGGACCCTACCCCACCCTGTTTGTTGCAGTACCACATGGCGGTGGTGTTGTTCGTAAACACTTGGACTACTTTCCTTTTGAGAGAGGGAATAAATACTTTCAACGCAAGCCTGATCGCCCAGCACTCCAAAAGATTGATATGGAGCCCAGACACCGCCGGAGACCAGAGGCCTCTGATCTCCGCCTCTCCCATGTGGCCACCCCAACCCAGAAGTGACGCATCTGTCACTATAAATAGATCTGGCTGGGAAAGGGAGAGGGATCTGCTGTGGACCCAATGTGGATTCGAAGGCCACCACTGCAGGTCTGTCGCAGTCCCCTCCGAGATCTGGACCATGTCAGAGAGATTTCCCTGATGCTGCACCCAATGGAACTTCAAGTTCCACTGCAGAGCCCGCATATGCCATCTGGCATGTGTTACTAGCAGGATGCTGGAGGCCATGAAGCCCAGCAGCTTCAGAGTCAGTCTCACCGAAACCCAAGACATAGGCTGAAAGATCGGAATGATTCACCAAATATCCTGAAACAGCACTGAATCCAGAACAGCTCCATTGAAAGGGAGCGTCTGAGAGAGAGTCATTTGTGACTTTGGCATGTTGACAGTGAACCCCAGTGTGTGCAGGAGGCTCGTCATAGTCTGAAGGCAGGAGATGACTTCGTGGGGAGAGTCAGTCTTCTGCTACCTTGACGACTGGCTGTTGAAGGCGAAGACCCCTAACCTGCGCAGATGAGCTGCAACCACCGCCATAACTTTTGTGAATACCAGAGGAGTGCTGGTAAGGCCGAAGGGGAGCATGGTAAACTGACAGTGCTTGTAACATCTATGGACGGGCAGGCAGGATGGGAATGTGGAAATAAGCATCCTGCAAGACCAACAATACCATCCAGTCTCCTGGGTCTAAGGCAGACAGGAGGAGCCATGGTGAGAATTTTGAATTTCTCCTTCTGGAGGAAGTAATTGAGGTCCTGAAGGTCTAGGATAGGACTTAAGCCCTTGTCCTTTCAGCACCAGAAAGCAGCGGGAATAACAATCAAAACCTATTTCTGTCACAGGGACCTTCTCAATGGCTCCCTTGGCCAAGAGAGCCGTGACTTCCTGGCGCAGAAGTGACAAATGATCCTCTGGAAGATGGCTGACCGATGGAGGCACGGCTGGTGGGGCAGATTCGAAGGGGAAGGAATAGCCCTTTCGAACTATCTGCAAAACCCACCTGTCCATAGTGATGGATTCCCAGCGGGGCAGGTGATCGCGTATCCTGCCGCCAACCGGACCGGAGTGAGGGAACGGACTAGGAGGGTTTGGAGGCTGCAGTGGTGGACTGAAAAGACCTCTGGTTCCCTGTCCCCACACCCATGTGGGATTCCACATCACCGGCCACGCAGCGGGTAAACCGTATGGGTGAATCGGTGGCTGGGTTGGGGACGTGACAGGGACCCCCCCCTTCCATGGCTACAAAAGGCAGACTGTTGGGGGGGCGAGGGGCAGCGGAAAGGCCAAGGGACCAAGCCGTATCCCGGGGGTTCTTGAATCTCTCCAAGGCCAAGTCTGCCTTGTCTCCAAAAAGACGGAAGCTATCAAAGGGCATGTCCATAAGAGACTGTTGGACATCCCCCGAAAACCCAGAAGTACGAAGTACACAACCAGGCGTGGCGTCTCAAGGCCATGTCGTAGCACCCGATCTGCTCAGAGAGTTGGTCGTGTCCAGCGCACATCGGATCGTGAACTTTGCTGTATCTCTTCCATCAGTGACAGCTTGGGAGACAATAGCATGGGCCTCCTCCGGTATCTGCGGCAGAACCCGCGCGACCGTATCCCACAGAGAGAGTAGCGGCCCAAAAGGCATGTGATGTTCACAGACCGCAGCGCGGGACTGGAGGAAGAAAACATCTTACCAAATTGTTCCAGCCTTTCTGATTTCCCTATCCAGGGGGGGTGCGGAAGGGATTGCGCCTGAGGAAGAGGAAGCCTGGATGACAGGCTCTCAGGCGTGGGGTGTTGGGACAGGAATTTAGGGTAGTTCGGGCGGGCCAATGGTGGTGTCTGAAAGCCCTGTTCACAGGAGCCCATGTGTTTGGTCTGGACCAAGTACCCAAGAGAACATCGGTGAGGGCCACACTGGATAGCAAAAGGGACTCCGATGTGGAAGCACTGGCTGAAGCACCTCCGTCAGGATATTTGACCTGACCTCTACAGTAGGCAGCTCAGCCGCACTACTGACCACCACAGAATAAGTAACTCCATCCGCTGTAGCCACAGTAGGAGGAGACAGCATGCCAGCATCTGGGGAAGTGTCCAGGGAACTGGCCTCGCCCAACTCCTGTGACTAGCACAAAGTAGGGTCATCCTGGTATTCATAAGGGTCCAGGGACAACTCCAATCCTTCCCCAAATTCGTATCGATAAGGAAAAAGGTCCAAATCCAACCTGGGATGAGTAGGCTCCATCGAAGACAGAGGCAGCATCAGCCAACGCCGTTCCGACTGAGTAGTCTGGGATGAGGATCGGGTCGATGTCGATGGTGGGCACCATCAACGTCGGGAGCATAGACAATTGAACCAGTGCCAGGGAAGGTCTCAATGGTACGACCGGCGTCTGTGCGGATGCGCAGGGGACCTCGGTGGCCGGGGCAGATGCAGCTGGCACGGAACCCGAAGGCCTCCCGACCGAACCCCTTGAGCCCAAGGGGTCAGCCTGCCCAAAAATGAGGCCCATGGCCTCATAAAACTCCTTTAATTGGGCAGGGGTTGCTCCGGCTCCCGGAAATTTGGGGAAGCGTGGAGCGGACCGGACCCAGAAGCAGGCTTCGAAGACGGAGGACTCTAGCGTCAACTCTCCTCCCACGTTGCATCAGCTGAGCGACGGGGTGAAGTCGAAGGGTGACTGGACCGCTTCAATGAAGACTTCTTACCTGTACCCCAAGACTTGGAGGAAGAAGAAAGGTGGTGGCTCTGCAAGCGGTCTCAATACCTTCCCCTCGAGCGCGACCGGGAC
The DNA here is from genome assembly GCF_031143425.1 of Pleurodeles waltl. Taxonomy (NCBI): domain Eukaryota; kingdom Metazoa; phylum Chordata; class Amphibia; order Caudata; family Salamandridae; genus Pleurodeles; species Pleurodeles waltl. The sequence goes on along the minus strand of NC_090448.1, from coordinate 413,735,365 downwards.
ATACGTGGAGTTGAGCGCCGGGCCACCGGGAGCTTGAGGGACCGCTCCCTCAAGGCCTTCGGGTGCATGGCCCGGCACTCTGAGCACAACTTTAGGTCATGGTCACGCTCCATACACCACAAACAGACCCAATGCGGATCCGTCACCGACATGTGGTGACAGTCCTCACACAGCTTTAACCGGTCTTCGGAGACATCTAAACTCACCAAAAACCTCGACAAAACAGTCAAACTCAGTCAAAAAGAGACCAGGGTGCTCTCCCCAGATCAGCGCATGGCGCGGAAAGAGAAGAACTGACGTCACTGCGCTGAGGCAGCATCTATGTACTACTCCCGACGTCATCACGGCGACTACAAGGTCAACGTATTGCTTGAAGAAAAAATCTCCAGATCCAGTATAATGCATGGGGGAAAATTCTAAGGTAAGTCTCTATCAGAATGCTCACACCTTCGCCCTTGCCACACAATATGAACATAATGACTGCCAGGGGGAAGTTCCTGCTACACACCCTGGGCCAAGCAGCTGCAACCCCTACTGCAGACATGATTATGAAGGGAAGGAGGAGGGGGCTTTAACCTGGTTCACAACACTTCATTGGGTAGATCAGCACAGCAAAGGATCAGTCCGGGCCTTCATGGTAGCAGGGGTGCAATGGCTAAAAGAAATGGGTCTTTCAGATATCTGGTGCAGCAGTCATCCCTCTTCCAGAGGTTACACATTCCTTTTCACCTCACACCAGGCTTGACTATTTCTTAGTGCCTAACACTTTCTCCATACGAATGACGACACCCCATCTCCAATATCAATAGTATTGGAAACACTCAAAAGCAATGATATGGAGAACCTTTTTATCCATCTCCTTGGAACTCAATGAAATAAGACAGGATAAACTCAGAGCTAGAAGATAAAGTTAAAATCCTTGAGGAACACCACAAAAGGTCAGCACCTACAGTGTGTGGAGGCAACTCACACTTGCCAGAACATAGCTCAAAGCCCTCAACTGGGTCACAGCCAAATTTGCTCTTTGTACCAAATAAAAACATTTATGCAGTGAGCAACATTGCTGGCCAACTTCTCACCATAAACAGAACCCAAACTCACAAAAGCTGGACCAGGACATCAAAAAACGGACAGACAGACTCTGCCACAATAAGGAAATCATCTGAGCCTTTAGATGCTTCTACACTGACATCTATGCAGCAGAAGAGGTCAATTCAAAGGAGGTCACAGCATTCCTCTCCTCTGTTCACCAAGTCCACCTTACTGAGGGCAACACCCTTTCTTTAGATGTGGACATCCGGATGGTGGAAGTCCTAGACACCATATCTCCGATATAAACGGGCAAGGCCCTCCAAGAACTGACTGCTCCATACTTAACTTGTATAAACTCTTTGCTCCCCAACTGGCCCCTCTCGTTGGCTATACCTTGCCCTGCCACAATGAGCGAATCGGTGACCACTTTACACATAAGCCTGGGAAAGACACCACTCTGTGCTTAACATAGCCCCTATACCCCTCCTGAACATTGATGCCAAGCGCTTTACAGACCTCCTGGCTGCACGCCTGAATGCGCTCATTCAGGGCCTGACAGGCCCCAGCCAGACAGGGTTCATCTCAGAAAGTTGTTGTAGTAACAGTACTAAGCATCATCTCTACCTCATGGACAAAACTGCATGCTCGTGTCCCCGAGCACTATTTATCCACTGATGCTGAGAAAGCATTTGCCAGAGTACAAAGGCCCCATCTTCGCCAGGTCACAGACAACGTGGGGCTTGGGACGCTGCTTTCTGAGACAGGTCTGGAGCAGCTAGGCTGGCCATACAGCCTGAGTGAAAGTCAATGGCCTAGTGACCCGCCAGGGTTGCCTCCTATCACACTCCTCTTTGAGCTATATATGTAACGGCTTGCAGAAATGATACAGGTAAAAGCACAGATCACGAACACAAAATAGCACAATATGCTGACAACATCACGATCTCCCAGACTCAGCCACACGCCTCAATCCTGGCCCTTTTGAGTGAACTGAATGCATTTAGGGAGTTGTCGCTTTAAAGTAAACACCTGATAAAACCACTGAATAAAAAAAATCTGACTTCAAACACCTCTTCCCCTTTCCAAGGGCATCTGCCAGGTTGACGTTTCTGGGACTCTTATTACTCCCTACCCTGCGTGAAATGGCTGAATGCACTTAGGCCAACATCTTGGCTTCCAAATGAAAGGATCTGCAGGGATGGAAAGCTGGAGGGACTCTTGGGTGGGCAAGATTTCTGCTGTGAAGATGTACATTATGTAGACTCTTCCACTATGCTCCACACCCCCACTACTACAAACACTCCAACACAGGGTGGACAATTACATTTGGGATGCCAAGTTACCACGTATGGCTAGAAAGGGGAAAAGGGCAGCACTGGTACCCCCACCATACACACTATCTAGCATTCCAGCTCCAACATACAGTGGAATGGAACAGATTGCTCTTGGAAAGACATTGGCGTTTCATAAATCAATCCACTGCAAGGATGCACATCAGGAAAGTCCCTTGGCGTAATTTAAAAAAAAAAATAAATAAATAAATAAATAAATAAATAAAAAAGAAACACACTCACACATACTGCTCACCTGGGTCTTGGGGCATAAGTATATCACCAAGTTCCTATCAAAATTCATCTCCCTCCTCACTCACTCCAATCACAGGCAACCCTGCATTTTCACCTACTGGAACTGGCTCAGGGTTTCATAGCTGGTAAATGGCCAACTGCAAAAGCACTAGAGACCTCTTTGACCATACAGGGATACAGGACTTCTTGCAACTCTAACTAAACTAGGACATCCTGCCATCGAGCACCAGCATTAAGTAACCGAATACTGGGTTACTCATCCTATGATTTCTGCACACACCAGTAGCCGCCAGCTCAGAGACGTATGGAGAATGAGTTGGAACGCTCTTACTCGTTCCAAAGAGTGGACAGATATCCTCTACAGAACATGCACCTTCTCCCTCAGTACCGCTGGTAAGGAATCTATGCTCAAAGTCACACACTACTGGCACTGTACACCAGCCAAGCAAAATGAAAGCCCAGCAGCACAGATAACTGGTGAAGGAACTGTGGATAAGCGGGTATGCTCACGCATCTGCTATGGTGGTACCCTAAACTCAAGGAGTAGGTGTTAAAAGACATCAATGACATCTTTGCGACAGACATAGTCCCATTAGGACATAGCTGGGAAAAGGGGCAAAGGAACCCATTGACTTAATTTCTATACTCAGACAAAGGAAGGGCAATAACAATGGATTTTTGTGCCACCAAACAAATGATCACTTTCGAGTGGGGCACAGACGCTATGCCCACTAATTCAAAGGGCTCCTTAAGCAGTGTGATGTGGTCATAATGAAGTGAAGACATTCACAGGCTCTACAGAATAGTCACTACCATGCTTCGACAAAATGTGGAGCCCCTGTATCTGCTCTATGGCTCAAAATGTTCATGAACTCACCTGCCCTCGATAATCCAGAGTCCTGACGGCAAGGACTATGCAGAACCATCTGAAGGAATGGTTTCTTACCTGTAACTCCAGTTCTCTCGTAGGGGTATTTCCATGATAGTCATAAGCACTGAATAGTTCCGCGCGCCTGCGGGGACCCCGGAGCACTGTTGTGTAGTATATTCTTAAGTGCAATCATCAGCTCCTTGACAAAAAAGGTCTGTGAAAAACACTTAAGAATAACAATGTGCAGCCTATGTGAGCAGCTACACAGGCCAAATTGTTAGAAGAAAAAACAGTTGTAGTGTAAATTTCACGTTTAAACCTCTATTTATTCTATAAATACATAAATAAATACATTCTCATATTTTATTTACACCTCTCATGAGAATAAAACAATGTAGGGCAGTGTAGCCCATAGGCTGCCATTATACAGAATGAAAATAGAGCTGTGCCTTTAAGAAAAGTAAAGTCTTCCTGTTTCCCATCATGCACAGCAAAAGGCAGTTGCCTCAGTTCTTTTTTGGAGGCTATTAACCTGACATGAAGAAAAAACAAAACATTTGTTGGAGTACCAACCTCCATAATATTCATGTTCTATGTCAACTCCACCGGGGAGGAGGGAGGGTTGCTTATGACTATCATGGAAATACCCCTACGAGAGAACTGGAGTTACAGGTAAGAAACCATTCCTTCTCTCGTAGGGGATTTCCATGTATAGTCATAAGCACTGAATAGAGTAGCAAGCCCATCCCCATAACCGCAGTGGAGTAGATATAAGAATACTGAGAAAAAACATGAATCATGCAAACAAATTCTTGAGCAAAGCCTGTCCAACCTGAGCATCTGCCCTAGCGTCTGTATCAAGGCAGTAATGCTTAGTAAAGGTATGGACCGACCTCCAAGTGGCAGCCTTGCATATTTCTGCCAAAGGGACATTTCTCATCAAGGCTACAGTAGCTGCTTTCCCTCTGGTAGAGTGGGCTTTTGGCCTACCACCAAGGGATTTGTTTGCTAACTGATAACATAACATTATACATGAAACAATCCACCTGGATAACGATTGTTTAGATGTGCCCAAACCTGTTCTGATTGGGCCATAGTTAATAAAAAGCTGTTGTGATTTTCGTAAGCTTTTTGTCCTGTCCAGGTAAAATTTCAAGACTCTCTTTACATCCAGAGAGTGCAGAGTTCTCTCAGCAGGGGTAGCTGGATTCTGAAAGAAAGTCGGTAATGAAATTGTTTGGTTCACATGGAAGTCGGAGACTACCTTAGGTAAAAATTTTGGATGAGTTCTCATTACCACTTTCGCAGAATGAAAAACCGTGTAGGGTTCCTGAGCGCAAAGGGCCTGGATTTCGCTGACCCTACGCGCTGAAGTGATTGCCACCAGAAAAGCAGCTTTCCATGTGAGATGCTGCAGCGATGCCTTATGTATCGGCTCGAATGGCGGCAGCATCAGACGTGATAAGACAACGTTCAGTTCCCATGGAGGAGAAGGCTTTCTAATGGGAGGAAAAACCTTCTTTAAACCTTCTAGGAAATCCTTAATAATCGGAATCCGAAAAAAGGAAGTTTGTGAAGGACTCTTTCTGTATGCCGTTATCGCCGCCAAGTGAACTTTTATTGACGACAGTTGTAAGCCCGATTTTGCCAAACTTAACAAGTATGGCAGGATAGATTGTTCCCCACAGGAAACCGGATCAATGTTGTTGTGTAAACACCAAATGCAGAATCTCTTCCACTTGCTTGCATAGGCTGATCGTGTGGAAGGACGCTTTGCTTCCTTCAGAATTTCCATACAGTCCTGAGGTAGGTTCAAGTGTCCATATTGCACTAGCTCAGGAGCCATGCTGCCAAACTCAACGATGAGGGGTTGGGATGAGATATCTGCCCTCTGAACTTCGTGAGAAGGTCCGGACGATATGGTAGCCTGATGTGTGGTTTGAGTGACCGGTGAAGAAGGTCTGGGAACCACCACTGGCGTGGCCACTCCGGAGCAATTAGGATCATTTTGGTCTGAACATTGGACAGCTTCTGGAGGACCGCCGGAATCAGGGGAAGCGGTGGAAAGGCGTAAAGAAATGCTCCTGACCAGCTTATCCACAGGGCATTCCCCAGTGTCCCTGGATGGTAATATCTGGAGGCGAAGTTTTGGCATTTTTTGTTTTCTGGGGTTGCGAATAGGTCTGTAGAGGGGGTACCCCAGAGTGCGAAAATGGAATGAACGACGTCGTCGTGTAGTACCCATTCGTGGTTCTCGTCCATTACCCGACTGAGGGCATCCGCTTGAACATTCTGGATGCCGGGCAGGTGAGTTGCCACTAGTGACAGGTTCCTGGCTAGAAGCCAATGCCAGATTGTCTGAGCCTCTCTGGATAAAATTCTGGACCTGGTGCCTCCTTGTTTGTTCACGTAGTACATAGTGGCCACGTTGTCTGTCTGGAGAAGGAGAGTTTCCGTTCTCAGAGAGGGAAGGAAGGCTTTGAGCGCAAGGTGGACTGCGCGAAGTTCCAGCAGGTTGATGTGATAGAGACTCTCCCTCTGTGACCACTCGCCTTGGACTCGAAGATGTTCCATGTGCGCCCCCCATCCGATCAGTGACGCATCTGTTACGATGGTTTGAGATGGAGGCCGTTGTTGGAACGGAATCCCCACCAAGAGATTGCTGGGTAAACACCACCACTTGAGGGATTGTAGGGTGTGAGGAGAAAGAAGGACTTTGTTCTCCCAATCGTCTCTCAGTTGACACCACTGATCCTCCAGATTTTCCTGCAATGGTCTCATATGGAGGCGAGCATTGGGAACCAGATGGATACAAGACGCCATCGAGCCCAGTAGAGAAGCTATTATTCTTGCAGTGGCTTGAGGTCTTTCCTGCAGTTGTTTGCACTTCTGGAGAATCGATAACCGTCGTTCCTCCGAAGGAAACACCTTTCCTAGCCTGGTATCTACAATGGCCCCTAAGTAATGCAACCTCTGAACAGGTGTTGCTGTAGATTTCAGGAGATTGACTTGAAGACCAAGTTTTTGCAGCAGTTGTAGAGTCCATTCGAAATGTTGCTGTGTCTCGAGACAACTGGAGGCCTTTATGAGCCAATCGTCTAGATAGGGGTAGACGAATATTCGCTGTTTCCTCAAGTGGGCGGCTACTACCGCCATGCATTTGGAAAAAGTTCTTGGCGCTGATTTTAGGCCGAAAGGTAGAACTGCAAATTGGTAATGGCGTTTTCCGACGGTGAACCTTAGGAATTTTCGATGTTTCTTGGTTACTGGGATATGAAAGTAAGCGTTGCAAAGATCTATCGCACATAGCCAGTCGCCCTGACGTAGATGTGGATAAATTTGGTGTAAGGCTAACATCCTGAATTTTTCTTTGCGAATCCATTTGTTTGCTGTCCTCAGATCTAAGATGGGACGAAACTCTTGTTTGTCTTTTTTCGGTACAAGGAAATATCTCGAATAAATCCCCTTCCCTTGTTGGCTGATGGGAACGGGTTCTATGGCTCTTTTTTGCAATAGGATATTGACCTCTAACTGTAGAGCTTCGAGATGGCGGTTGGCTGTTTTGGGTGGAACAGATGGTGGAGAACTGGTGAATCTGAGAGCGTAACCATGTCTCACAATATTCAATACCCAGGCGTCTGTTGTGATGCGTAGCCACTCGTCCAGATGATTTGAGATACTTCCCCCTACCGGAGTGGATAACGGAGGAGGGGGAAGCAAAGATTCAGGGCTTAGACGTGGGAGCCTGTCGAGTTGCCTGAGTTTGAGGTGTTGAACGACCCCTTGTCGACCTTCGCTGAGTAGAGAAACCCCTTTGATACTGCTGTTGTTGCTGCTGCTGGGGGCGCGAAGACATCCAGTGTGGCGACTGATACCGGTGGGTAAAAAGTCGTCGTTGATATGGCCGGAAAACCTTTCTTTGTTCTTTCGGTCTTTCCATGCCTACCGCTTTCAAGGTATCTAGTTCAGCTTTCATTCTAGCCATCTCGTCATCGGCATGAGAACCGAACAAGGTGGAGCCCGAGAAAGGCAGGTTTTGTATTCTCTGCTGCGCTTCAGGTTTGAGTGATGTAAGCCTCAACCATGCATGCCTTCTGAGCGCTATCCCGTGTGCATAATTGTGTGCGGATAGCACCGAAGAGTCAGCTGCAGCACTTATAATTTGGTTAGACACCATGGCTCCCTCACACACGACCTCCAGGAAATCTTCCCTTTTATCCTTAGGAAGATGTTCCGCAAACTGCATTAAAGAGTCCCAGAGGGCACGGTCGTACCGCCCTAATAACGCAGTAGCGCTGGCTGCCTTCATCGTGACGGCTGCAGTAGAGCATACTTTTCGTCCTGCAGCATCTATCTTTCTGCTCTCTTTATCTGGAGGTGAAGAAGAAGATGGTGAGGTTGAATGCAGTTTCTTTGCCGCTACTATGACCACCGAATCAGGAACTGGGTCCGACCTCAAGAATAGAGGATCTTGTTCTGGTGGACGATATTTTTTAATAAGTCTGGAAGGAGCAGACTTTGTTGCGGCCGGTGCAAGGAAAATATCCATTGCTGGTTCAAGGAGACCTGGAACCAGTGGAAGCAAAGGTCTGGAAGATGTTCTGTGATGCAAGGTCTCGAAGATCACGGACGTTGATGGGGCAGGTACCGCCAGCGGGATGTTCAGCTTGGTTGCCCCTCGTACTAAGACCTCCTGGAACGTATTCACATCATCTATGGGGGACACTCACGGGGACGGTGAGTCCGATAGGGTTGGAGAGTAGTCCCGTGTAGACGAAGAAGAACGCCTGTGATGTGAATGCTGAGATCTCTGTGAGTCATGACGGTGCCGAGAGGAAGAAGAGCGTCTAGAGGAATGTCCCGAACGTCTTACAGACCGCGTTGGAGTCCTCAAAACAGACTCTGAAGGTGGAGCCGGAAGAGGCGCCGTAGGTGTTACCGGCGTCTGTGGCAATGGTGATTGTCGAGGAGAGAGTTGTGGAGACGCTGGAAGGAGGATGAGTGAAGCCGAGGATTCTGAGGTTGTATAAACCCTCCTAGGTCTTTTTGATTGTCTCGACGTCGACACACTCCTCGACGTCGAAGTACGGTGACGGTGAGTGCCCTTCGCCGTCGATTCTTCTCGCCGTTGAGAATCTCTCGACGACGACCCTCGACGTCGCCGTGATGACGGTGAACGTCTACGACGTCGAGCACCCCTCGACGTTGATCGATCTCGCCGTTTCGACGGCGAACCGGATTCAGATCTCCTCGACGTAGAACGTCCTCGCCGTGTCGACGGTGACCCAGATCTCGACGGCGAAAGGCCACGCCGTCTCGACGGCGAAATAGTCGTCGACGGCGAGCGATGTCTCTTTCTCGCCGGCGAACCACTCCTCGACGGCGAGCATGTTGGCGCCGTTCCTTGCCTCGACGTCGACACCCTCGACGTCGTCGGAGACCTGTGCCGTTTTTGAGCCGGTCTGGTCGGAGTTATAGAGGAACCAGTGTGAGCCCTGGTAGAAGACTGACCTTCTCCTCGCTCTGTGGTAGAATGACCACTTTTCCTCCTGTCCTCTTTCGCCTGGAGTCGGATCTTCTCCCTGTCACGAAGGGTCCTTCTGGAGAAGGTTTTGCAGATGTCACACGACTCCGGTTTGTGGCTGGATGGAAGGCAAATTATGCAGACCCAATGTGGATCTGTTTTGGCCTTTTTTCTGCCACAAGAAGGACATTTGTCAAACAGTGAAGGCATTTCTGAAGTAGAAAAACCTCAAAATTCTGTCAGAATCTAACAGAAAAAAACAGAAAATTATCACTCAATGTTAAAAACGTCGAGTGAAAATGAAATTCAAAAGATTTTAAATGAATTTCTGTCACAAAAGGATTTTGTGAGGTAGAGCTCAATGCTTCAGGGTCCTGTCAGAAAGGAGCCGGAAAAAAGAACTGAGGCAACTGCCTTTTGCTGTGCATGATGGGAAACAGGAAGACTTTACTTTTCTTAAAGGCACAGCTCTATTTTCATTCTGTATAATGGCAGCCTATGGGCTACACTGCCCTACATTGTTTTATTCTCATGAGAGGTGTAAATAAAATATGAGAATGTATTTATTTATGTATTTATAGAATAAATAGGAGGTTTAAACGTGAAATTTACACTACAACTGTTTTTTCTTCTAACAATTTGGCCTGTGTAGCTGCTCACATAGGCTGCACATTGTTATTCTTAAGTGTTTTTCACAGACCTTTTTTGTCAAGGAGCTGATGATTGCACTTAAGAATATACTACACAACAGTGCTCCGGGGTCCCCGCAGGCGCGCGGAACTATTCAGTGCTTATGACTATACATGGAAATCCCCTACGAGAGAATGATCCTACCTGGTCACAACAGACCCATGTTCCCAGGCAGTACTAACAGCCCTGGATGCACAATAAAAGGTCAGCTTTAGTGGGTGACCCTTGGTTACTCCTACTCCATCCAAGTTTTTGTTTTTAATCTGCCACCCAATCATCTTCTTCCACCTATTATCCATGCTTTCACCCTCACCAGCCACTGGATGTAGGTAAGAGTATGTTACAAAACTTATAATAAAAAGATATGAATAAAGAATGTGCGATTTGGCACGTTAATTGAAAATGTAACTTATTTGTAAGTTCTTAGTATATGGTACAAAATGTACCCAAGGCTTGCAATTAAATCTAGAAGCAGACTGCAGCACCTACTGGGCCGTCTTCTATGGGGACAGTGTAATACATGTGCAAGAGGAAAATGCTTTTTGCAGGTTCACCCCCACCTTTTGTTGACTTTGGGTGCTGGTGTTATGACAGCACACTGGAGCACTGATGTCTAGCACCCAGTGTATGTAATTGAACTCTTAAGTGTGTACCAATGAGTACTTATTGGCTGATTTCCGATTGGTAAGGCTAACTTACATGTGAGTCCTAAGCTACAAGGTACACAAACCTGTAAGTTAAGGCACTTTTAGTGGCCTGCAGCACCATTTGTGCCACCACTAAACTGGCAAGTAAAGATTTGGCACTAGGTCTGTCCTACAGCCTAATTGGCAAGTAAACAAGATGAACGAGTTACTTACCTTCGGTAACGACTTTTCTGGTGGATACATTAGCTACCTGTGGATTCCTCACCTAATGAATACTCACATTGCGCCAGCATTCGACGGAAATCTTCTTCCTAGCTTCTGCACGTCGACGAGGACGTCACAGTTGCCCACGCGACGCCGTCTGACGTCATACAGGCAATAAGAAGTCCTCGCCGACGTCAGTACCAACATTTTTTACGTGCCTGAGAACCATAATTCAATGAGATGAAAGACAAAATCAATATTTCATGACATTGTAAACAACACATCATTGCGAGAAGACGGACTACTAATTTTTTTTTTTTAAACAAATAAATATATACACTAAATACACACACACACACACACACACACACACACACACACACATAATCTACACCAGTCCTCAAAACCAAGAGGAGCACACTCAAGAATTACTTGGTGAGACCAAACAGGCAACGGGGAGGCGGGTGGGACCGTGAGGAATCCACAGGTAGCTAATGTATCCACCAGAAAAGTCGTTACCTGTGGATTCCTCACCTAATGAATAGAGTCCCAAAGCAGTACCGCGTCCGGTGGTGGGTGCCTGAATGGTCAAACCAAGAAATCCTGCAGCACTGACCGTGCAAAATGGCCGTCCCTTCTGACCTCAGAGTCCAAGCAGTAATGTTTCGCAAAAGTGTGAAGGAACGACCAAGTTGCGGCTTTGCAGATGTCGACCACAGGAACACCTCTAGCCAAGGCCGAAGTGGCCGACTTAGCTCTGGTGGAATGAGCTCTAATACCATTAGGAGGATCCTTCTTTGCTAAAGAGTAACACATTTTAATGCAAAGAACAACCCACCTGGAGAGTGTTCTCTTGTGGACTGCCTTTCCTCTCCTCTTGCCCACGTATCCGATGAAAAGCTGATCCTCCAGCCTGAAATCCGTCGTCCTGTCTATGTAAAAGCTTAACGCCCTCTTTGGGTCCAAGCGGTGTAGTCTCTTCTTCCTTTGAAGGATGAGGCGGAGGATAGAACGTGGACAGAGTAATTGTCTGGGCCAAATGAAAGGGTGAAACAACCTTCGGAAGGAAAGCAGCCTTGGTCCTCAACACCACCTTATCCCCATAAAAAGTTGTATAAGGGGGTTTTACCGATAAAGCCTGCAACTCACTCACTCTCCTTGCAGATGTTATAGCAACCAGGAAGACTGTTTTAAGAACTAACAACCTTAAGGGGCAAGAATGCATAGGTTCAAAAGGGGACCCCATAAGAAAAGTTAGGACCAAGGACAAATCCCATTGAGGCATAACGAGAGGATTTGGAGGAAATTTATTCATAAGGCCCTTTAAGAATCTAAGTACTATAGGAGATTTAAATAACGAAGGCTGGTCTGGAAGACAAATGAAGGCTGACAAAGCAGACAAGTAACCCTTAATAGTAGCCACTGCACAACCCCTCTGTGCTAAAGACAAAGCAAAAGATAAAACATCTGACAAATGAGCACGTAAGGGATCAATCTGTCTCTCTCCACACCATACCACAAATTTAGACCACCTATTAGCGTAGATAGATTTAGTGGAGTGTCGCCTGGCCGCTAAGATAACATCCACTACATCAGGCGGGAGAGAACAGGAACTCAGGTTGCCCCGCTCAATCTCCAGGCATGAAGGTGCAGACTCTGGAGGTTGGGGTGTAAAACCTGCCCCTGCGACTGCGAGAGGAGGTCTGCCCTGAGAGGGAGACGGAGCGGAGGGCACAGCGAGAGTTGGAGAAGGTCGGAATACCACTCTCCTTGGCCAATCCGGAGCAATTAAGATTATTTGGGTCCGGTCTTGGCGAATTTTCCTCAACACTCGAGGAATCAAGGGTATGGGGGGGAAACTCGTAAAGCAACTGGTCGCACCAGGTTCTCTGAAACGCGTCCCCCAACGCTCCTTGCACCGGATACTGGAGGCTGCAGAATAACGGGCAGTGCGAGTTCTCCCGGGTGGCAAACAGATCTATCCGAGGAAACCCCCAGAACTGGAAGATTAGACGGACTTGATCTGGATGGAGACGCCACTCGTGGTCGGCCGAGAAATGATGACTGAGACTGTCCGCACGTACATTCAAGACTCCGGCCAGATGATTTGCTAACAAGCAAATCTGATGGTCCTTTGCCCAGGACCATAGCTGAAGAGCTTCTCTGCAGAGAAGGTACGACCCCACTCCTCCCCGTTTGTTTATATACCACATCGCAGTAGTATTGTCCGTCAGGACCTGAACCGACTGACCGCGAAGGGATGGGAGGAAGGCCTTGAGAGCCAGACGTACAGCCCGTAACTCGAACAGATTGATATGAAACATCTGTTCCTCTGGAGACCAAAGCCCTTTGATCTCCAGGTCCCCCAGATGAGCTCCCCACCCTAGAGTGGAAGCATCCGTTATGACCGTGGTCACTGGTGGAGGCTGCGTGAACGGCCTTCCCCGGGAAAGATTGTCATCCGCAATCCACCACTTCAAATCCGTGGCAGCATCTCTGGAGATCTTGACAGAACCTTCGAGATTTCCTTTGTGTTGAGACCACTGCCTTCAGAGGCACCACTGAAGAGCCCTCATGTGCCAGCGAGCATGCGTGACCAACAGTATGCAGGAGGCAAACACACCGAGCAGACGAAGGACCTTGAGGACTGGAATGACCGCTCCACTTTGAAACATTGGAACCAACGCCTGAATGTCTTGAATCCGCTGAGGCGGAGGAAAGGCTCGATCCAATGTTGTATCCAGTACTGCCCCTATGAACAGGAGGCGTTGAGAGGGCTCTAGGTGAGATTTGGGCACATTCACCGAAAAGCCCAGGTCGAACAACAACTGAGTTGACGACTGCAGATGATGCAGCACAAGCTCCGGGGACTTGGCTTTGATCAACCAGTCGTCCAAGTAAGGGAATACTGCTATCCCCTTCCTTCTGAGCTCTGCCGCAACCACCGACATCACCTTCGTGAAGACTCGAGGTGCTGAAGTAAGACCAAACGGGAGGACCGCAAACTGATAGTGCTGCGACCCTACCACAAACCGGAGATACTTCCTGTGCGACTTGAGTATCGGGATATGAAAATAAGCATCCTGCAAGTCGACAGACACCATCCAATCTCCCTTGTTCAACGCCAAAAGCACCTGAGCTAGGGTCAGCATCTTGAACTTTTCCTGTTTGAGGAACCAATTCAAAATCCTCAGGTCCAGGATTGGTCTCAACCGACCATCCTTTTTGGGAATCAGGAAGTACCTGGAATAACAACCTTGACCCTTTTCCTGCTCTGGAACCAATTCCATCGCGCCCTTTAAAAGGAGGACTTGAACCTCCTGTTCTAACAACAGGAGGTGTTCTTCTGAATAATAAGATGGGCGGGCGGGATGGGGGGGGCGGAAACTCCCGAAAGGGAAGGGAAGGGTGTAGCCTTTTCCCACAATGCTGGTAACCCAGGCGTCTGATGTGATGACCTCCCACTTGTGAAGAAAATACAGTAACCTTCCCCCTACAGGAGAGGAGTGAGTGGGAATTGGTGGAAGCCTAAGGCTGCTTCCCCTGCTGCACCCCTCCAGAGGAAGAGGAAGAGGCAGAGTGCTGCTGAGAGGATCCCCTGGTACGGACCCTACCCCTCCCTCTAACTGATCTATAGGTGAGAGAGGAGGTAGGCTGATGGAATTTCCCCCGAAAGGAAGAGGAGGATGAGCCACGACCAAATCCCCGAAACCTCCTAAAAAAATCTGGAGGAGGCAGAAGTGGCTTGCAGTCCTAACGACTTGGCCGTGGCCCTCAAAAGGGAGGTCCAACAGGGTCGACTGCACATCTGAAGAGAACCCTGAGTTGCCAAGCCTGTCTTCTCGCAACCACAGCCGTGCCCATCGCTCTGGCCACCGAGTCAGTTGTATCCAACCCAGATTGGATAACCTGGGTTGCAGCAGCTTGAGCGTCTGACACGAGATTCAAGAGCCCTTTAGGAACCTCTGTATGCGAAGATGTTATCTCTTCCATCAGAGCATAAATGTACCTCCCCAAAATACACGTAGCGTTGGTGGACTTTAACGCCATGCTACATGACGAGAACACTTTCTTTGACTGCATATCCATCTTTTTGGAGTCCCTGCCCGCCGGCACTGATGGAAAAGATCCAGGCGCAGATCTTGTAGAATAGGAAGCCTGGACCACCAAGCTTTCAGGCGTAGGGTGTCTGGAAAGAAAGCCAGGGTCAGTTGGTGCAGCCCGATACCTCCTGGCCACAGACCTATTGACAGCCGAGGAAGATACCGGCTTCTTCCAGACCTCCAATACAGGTTCTAGCAGCGCCTCGTTAAATGGCAAAAGAGGTTCTGCTGATGTAGAGGCCGGATGTAAAACCTCAGTCAGCAGATTTTGTTTTGCCTCAGTTACCGGCAAAGGCAGTTTCAGGAAGTTAGCTGCCTTCTTTATCACAGCATGAAAAGTGGCCGCCTCTTCAGTATACTCCCCTGGAGATGACAAGTCCCACTCAGGGGAAGTATCAAGGCCACTAGCTGTGTCCAGTCCATGAAGACCCTCGCCAGAGTCCTCAATGTCTCCTTCCTCCAGGACCTGCTGATATTCTTGTTCCTCCAAGAGACGGAGAGCACGTCTCCTCGAATGTAGCCTCTCCTCAATTCTCGGTGTCGACATAGCGTCTGCAGATGTCGAGGAACGACGCCGATCACCGGATCCGTCCGACGCCGGGTCAGGCGCCACAGGTAGCTTCGACGCCGAGCCAGGAGTCGGATGAAGAGAAGTCTGCCTCTGAGTCGCAGAAGGCCCTGGCGGTGTCACTGGCCGAAACACCGAAGCCGAAACCTCTGGAGCCGAAACCTCTGGAGCCGAAACCTCTGGAGCCGAGCCCACGTTCCCCAAGGGGAGAAAGGGCATGAAGGGTGCTGGTCGCAAGGGCGCCGGAGCACCCAAACTGAAAGCCAACGGACCCGAAGGCCCAGTAGGTGCACCACCTGGAGCCATCTGCTGAAAGATGGAAAACATCGCATTTAAAAATGCGGTATTATCGGCTCCAGGGGCCGGATACTGGGGTGCCTGGATCGAAGGTGACTCCGACGCCGGCCTCGATGTCTGTGAGAACACTTGAGGCTGTGGCACCTCAAATACTGAAGGCGGCTGCCCGGGCGAGGTCGGCAAAGCTGGAGAAGGCAACGGCGTTGATGAATGAGGAGTGACTGTGGGACTGACCTCCCAAGTCTTCCGACGCCGAGTCGATGGCGACCTCAACCTCTCCTTACTCGACCGGCGTCGTGATTCCCGACGGCGCCAGGAGTCTCGATGACGTCGATGAGACTTCGGCGAGGAGGATTTCCTATGGTGCCTCTTCTCCTTTCTCTTCGACTTCGCCATAAAAAGTTTGGCCTCCCGCTCCTTCAGGGCTTTCGGATTCATGTGTTGACATGAATCACACCTGGCCACATCATGGTCGGAACTCAAACACCACAAACAGTCCGAATATGGGTCAATAACCAACATTTTGCCCCCACATTCTCGACAGGGCTTAAAACCAGACTTCCTCTGAGACATAGTAACCTCATAGAAAAAACACGCAGCAAAAAACAAAAACAAAAAAAACACACTAACCGTCGAACAGCAACAGTAGCTCCCTCGAAGATAACCGTTTTGAATGGCATGGAAAAAAGGGAACTGACATCGGCACGTTGGCGAGGACTTCTTATTGCCTGTATGACGTCAGACGGCGTCGCGTGGGCAACTGTGACATCCTCGTCGACGTGCAGAAGCTAGGAAGAAGATTTCAGTCAAATGCTGGCGCAATGGGAGTATTCATTAGGTGAGGAATCCACAGGTAGTTGTATCCATCAGAAATGGCAATTTAAAATCCCTATTGGAAAGTGTAACCTACCTGTAAGCCCCTTGCATCAAGTATACAGCGTACCAAGGGCCTGTAGGTTAATGTGTCCCCAGTGAAACCTAAGCCATTTAAGTGTGCATCTATGCAGTGGCAAATTAAAACGGGGCAGTTAAAGTACTTTCAAATTAACCCTTTTGACAGACACAAACATCCCTATTAATTTTATAAGTCACCCCTAAATTCTATTCTAAATGCCTAGAGTAAGGTGCATGGCCCTTATTAAAAAATTGACAGCCCCATTGGCTAACATACGGTATCCACTGTCTGGCTGGAAAACCCTACTTTTGTTCTACCAGACCTCTGTCTCTGGGTTTATGGTGGGTACCGTGGTTACCCCAAACTGGAATTCAGTGTAGGATGTGGGAGGACACTAGGATTACCAGTGTCAACTACCCACACACCCACCCCTAAGCCCTCAGATCCCAGGTTGAGTGTGGCCAAAGACATTTGCCATCTTAAATGCCTAAGTGGGTAGAGATGGCCCCTGAACTTTCACCTTGTAGGTTTAGGGGTGCCCAGGAGTAATTTCACCCACTAACTTGCACCATGCATAAATGTGACATCTCCAGGCACCCACATCAGAACACTCCTGGACTCAGAAGATCAGAAGAGGACTGAGCCTGCTTTCTGCATCCTAAGAAGATGCCCTGAACTGAACCTGCTTCCCCTTGTAACCAGAACAAAGAAATGGACTCCAAGGGTCATTAGGCAAACGTTCTGTTGAGGCTACAACAATCTACAATAGGCCTTTCCTGCAACTGCACAGCTGATTGATGGCAACTGGACTAGAGCTAGGCCCTGCTGTTGCCCCCCCCCTGCCAGACAACATATGAATCTCAAAGTCCCTCCCCTGAGGTCGTTGGCTGGCTTCAGAAGTGTACTACTGTGGTGGATTTAGGTTTAAAGGACTAAGTCAGAAGGTAAAATCTTTGACCAGGAGAAACCTAATAGGTTTATCCAAACCACACTCAACCACAGTCGGCGTCAAATCGACTATCAATGTCATTTTATACTTCTTGGCACTGTTTCTACTTAAAACAGTAACAATTCATATCTCCATTTCCGGAGTACCAGAATCCTGGTTGTCTACATGGGAGGGTATTTATCTTTATTACATGTGCTCTTATTTTTGCTGTAATTGCTTGCACATTTTAGAAATTATTACAGTAAAAATAAAATCATGCATAATAATTACAAACACGCTTAAAGATCTTGAGAGAAGGAGGACCCTTAACAGTCTATGCCACTTACAACTCCTCGGAGGAAGCAGGAAATTAAAGGACCCATGCCATAGAGTGAAGAAGCCAGGAACAAGGGCGGGAGTGAAAAGGTCTGTGTGCCCCAACACTTGTATCCATTAACCCTAGGTGGGACACTAAGTTTGCTGTACAGAAAATTAAGCTTCTCTAAAATGTTTGGCAACCTCTGATCTAGTGGCCCACCAATACTAGATTTTACCAATATATATAAACCATCACCTTAGTGTGCCCCTTTCTAGGCAGTGTCTCTAGAACGGAAGAAAATATATTACTTTCAGAATCCTCACGTCTATGCCTCTTGCAAGCATACAATCAATAACAAATCAAACTAAAAAGTAAAATCTTCTTGAGCACACCAGTTCTTCAGTCCTGCTATGTTCCAACTATGGAATCACCAACATTCTTTACTGACTTAAGGCTGGATTTAAAACCACGGGGAGCCCCAAATGGGATTTGTAGTCCACACCTTTAACGTCGAATGAGATGGATGATTTTTTGATAAACTTGTCAACACCCATTTTGTTGAGCAGTGAAATTTGCTGCTTGCAATTTCAAATGAAAAGGGAGAACATACTGCACATTGGCCTTTGGGCAGTATCTAATGCTGCTTTTTTTAAGCATTGAGCACTTAACACATATGTACCCTTTTTATAGAAAGGACTGACTGAAGTCAAAATGTGTGCAACTACAGCACATGGGACAAGCACTGTTGTCACACGAAGTTGAGCAGTTATACATTTATTAGTCTCAACTTGATGCTATAAACATTTTTTTAGAATATAATGTTTATTCATCAAATAATCCTCGTCAAGTGGAGGAAAAAGATCGATAAACGTTATAGCACCGAGGTGGCTTGGTGGGCAAGCAACTCGTGGAGGAACTTTGTGTACATCAAGTCAGAAACACCTTTACAACGCAAGGTAATAGACCTTAACACCTTTGGTGCTGCGGACAGGGTGGAGTCATCCTCTGCCACGGTGGGGCATTTGGGAGGACGGCTCCACGCTGTACCATCACCACCCTGTGTTGGGAGCACTGGTGCTCCGCCAACTGGCCCCTGCAACTTGCCATCACTTGGGGTAGAAGCGGAATTGCTTCTGCTGCTACCCTGACCTCGGCAATCTGATGAAGTAAATCATAAGACGATGCAATGGGCTGGAAGCCACGTGCTTCAGGCACGTTTGAAGGGAGAGGGATGCAGGTTTCAGGCAGGGGTCAGAGAGGCAACTGGGGGAGCTTTTCCTTCCTCTGTAATGAACTCCTGCGGCAGGATCACGGGTGGGGCCACAAACGTGTAGCTGGAATGCCCCTAGGAGCACCAGGGATGTTTTTTTTGTTGTGAGGAGAGGCCCCTTGGCAAGTGTTGCTCCCCTTTATTGGGGGCAATTATTTAGGCTGCCTCTGGGGGGTAGATAGGCTTAAAAATAAATAAACTCTGCCCCCAAGGGAAGGCAGAAAACCACTAGACACCTGGGATTACCCTATGTGGCTTTCACTGAGCAGCCCCTTGGGCAAGGTTTGCGCCCTATTATTGGAGCATTATTAAGGCGGTTTTCTGCTCTAGCCCCCAGGGGCAGATCGGCCAAATTTTTAGGCCCTTCTGCCCCCATGGAAAAACCACTAGACACCAGGGTTTATTTTATTTAAATGTTGGGGAGAGGACCCATGGACGAGGGCTGCTCCCCATTATTGGGCAAGTATTTTGCCCATTTTCTGCCCCAGAGGGCAGAATAGCCATATTTTTTGGTTCATCTGATGGGGGGGAGGGGCTAGCAAGGGCAAAGAACCACTTGACACCAGGGATTATTTTATTTAGATGTTGGGGAGTGGGGCCCATTACTGGGAAAGTGTTTTGCCCGTTTTCTACACCCCATCCCCATACCGTGGGGGAGATCAGCCATTTATTAGCCCGATCTTTTGATTTCCTTGGTGGCAACTCCGGAGTGTGGTTTAGGCACTGGTAGATCTGCAGTTTGCGTAGCTGCATGTGTTTGGTAATAAAACATTTTTTGTCCTGTTTTTGCAGCATATTTAGCTACGGTTTTATTGTGTGTAAAGTCTCTTTGGATTGTATTGAGCTATCTTGTGTCTAATATTCTTTTGTTTTACCTTTCTAGTTGGATATCACTGGGGCTTGCTGTGTCTGTGCAGAATGGGTGCAGGTAATACTTAGTCTAGCTGTCTTTGGCAAGTGACTGGTATAGTTTTTGAGAAAATACATCTTTGTATGGCTTGGCTTGCCTTGCCTTCCAAATTACTGTAGGACAGTTATTTTATGTTTGATAAAGCCACACTTTGGGCCTGATTACGACCTTGGTGGATGGGAGACTCCATCACAAATGTGACAGATATCCAGCCCGCCTTTTTACAAGTTCCAGAGGATATAAAGGAACTTGTAATACGGTGGACAGGATGTGTCACATTTGTGGACAGAGTATCCCATCTGCTAAAGTCGTAATCAGGCCCTTTGTCTTCCTATTGGTCCACTAGTCCCTTGATGTCAACTGCTATATTTTCTGCAACCATGAGTTGTGATCAGTATTTGCTTCTGCTTCAGACGCTTCTTTTGGATGATAATGCCTCAGCATTGCCACAGGATCACCCTGAATCTGACCGTCTCCAAGATGCAGCCTACCCTTGATCATTCTGTAGATCACTTTCAGAGACCTATGTTTCAGGGAAAGAAAGAGCAATGGATGAGTCTTTGGCCATTTGGTTTTTAGGCAGTACATTCCTAGCAAGAGGGCAAGTTATGGAATAAACATGTATATGTTGTCTGATAGTAGTACTGGAAATGTTTGTAAATTCAGGGTGTACACTGATGGGGTTTTCTTCTATTCACTCCCTGGTTGTCAGTCAACTTTTGCAGTCAGTGAGAAAACTGTCAAATAGTCCTCTACCAAGTTCCCACACAAAGATCACCATTTATATGTAAATAACTTCTATACTGGTGTGCAGTTGTTCAAATATTTGTTCAAAGTGGACACTGTTGCTTGTGGCACAATCCCACCTAACAGTAAATGTTACCCTAAAGATATTGTACGGGGAATTTGAGGGTGGGGTGGGTGGATGGGGGGTGACCACAACTCCAGTGAGGACAGCACAGTGTCTTGTGTAGCGTACTTCCTTCTGTTAAATTTTCCAGACAGGAGAGATGTCCACATGCTGACAACCATTCATGATGTAAGTATTTTACCTGACATTGTTTGGGGTCAGGTTGCTGAAGTGCACAAATCTCTGCATTTCTGACTACCATAAGTACATCAGTGGTGTAGATAAAGTGGGTAAGAGTTTGGAGCCTTACACTGCTGTTCATAAGTCATACATTAGCTATAAGAAGTTGGCTGTCCATTTATTTCATTTAGCAACCTTTAATGCTTTTGTTATATTCAAGGATTGATTTCAAGATGACTTGTTCAGTTTCAGCAGTCTGTGATAGGCAGCTTTGTTGTTGTGGAGCAGACTAGACAAGTGTTCCTAGAGTTGGAGTGATGGAGGATGTGGATGCACTGAAAGATCTCCACTTTCCCAGATTGCATTCCTTTCACACACCTTAAAATAAAAAAAAATCCCTGTGGGAGATTTAGTGTGTCTAAAGAGGCATGCAGAAGGAGAGTCATATGTACAGCCCTGAGCTCCTAATCGTGTGCTGTGTGTCTGCATGTTTTAAGTTACACCACACACATGTAAAGTATTGGGAGCAACCTAACGTAATTTGATCTAATTAGAACTGTTGCATTTGTATTCAGTTGGTTTTCATGTCATTCAAACTGGTTTGAGTTTTTTTTTAAAACACAAAAAGAAAAAGAAAGAATAAAACTGGACCTTGGTTGGTCGTGTTCGTGGAATGGCATTAGGCTGGCCATCTGCAGGTCAACACACCCCAGCAGTCCACACGCTCCATAAACTGCAAGGCAGCGTGCTCCTTCCAGTTAGTGACAAATGGTGTGAAACCAAATAATGGATCCCAGACAGCTAAACATTTCTTAAAAGTAGACAGAATTCCGAATTCAGCAAGGGGTCATTTGTGTAGATCCTACAAGGTTTTCCTACAGAAAGTAACAGCTAAAAAAAAAAATATTGAAAATGAGGTGGTAAAAAAAAAAAAAAAAAAAACTATTTTGTCCACGTTTTCCTCTATAAGATTTTCAAGTTATGGCATATTTCTGAAAGCAATATATTGTTACGTCTGCTGGACTCTTCTGGTTGCAGGGATATTTACAGCTTGTAGGTTCATCAACAACCCTAGGTACCCAGAGCCAATAAATGGGCTGCACCTTGCAATGGGTTTTCATTGTTAACAGCAATTCATTTGGTGAAATATAAAGAGGGAAAAATAGGTATCAAGGAAACCTTTGTAGTTCCAAAATGGGCAAAAGATAAGGTTTTGAGAAGCAGTAGTTATTTGGAAATCTCTGAATTCTGGGGTCCCATTACTAGCATGTGAATTACAGGGCATTTCTCAAATAGAAGTCTTTTTAACACACTGTCTTACATTTGGAAGGAAAAAATGTAGAGCAAGACAAGGGGCAATAAGACTTGTTCTTCTATTCTGTGATCTACCAAGTCTCCCATTAAAAATGGTACCTCACTTGTGTGGGTGAGCACCTGCGTTTTTGGTCCTGGGCTCAGTAGCCATTGAGGGAAACCTCCAAACCTAGAACTTTCTGAAAACTAGACACCCAAAGGAGTCCAGATGGCTGTGACTTGCGTGGATCCCCCAGTGTTTTCCTACCCAGCAAACCTCAAATTCATCAAAACTAAAAAAAACTTTTTTCCCAGATTTCTCTGCGGGATCACTGCACCAGCACAAATGTCCTACCACCCCAAAGTTCCCTCAGTCTCCCGATAAAAATGATACCTCACTTGTGTGGGTGGGCCAAGTGCCTGTGACAGGGAAGAGCCAAAAACATTTCCAAATTGAGGGGGAACCAGAAAAGGCCTAATTAAAAAAAAATTGCCCCCTGGGGAACGAACCTTGCCTAAGGGGTCGCTCCCCTTTATAAATGTAAACAAAAAACAAAAAACACAAAAACCAAAACCAAAACAAAAAACCCTGGTGTCTAGTGGGCATTCCTGCAGCCCGATCACTATGTGATCAGGCTGCAGGAATGTTCAGAGAGACATGAAAAGGAAAGGAAAAACCTTTCCTTTTCATTTCATCCCTGACCTCCCCTGCCCCCATACTGAGAAGAAAAGAAATCTATTACTCCTCAGATTGCACTGGAAGCCCGATTCTTCCCCCCCAGCGATGTCATCAGATGTCACCGGGGGGGCTAAGAAGAGGGGACGGAAGCAGTTCTCCTTCCATCCCTGCCCATGGGAGGAGGGGTTGGAGGCCCTTGGGTGGACTTCTTCCCCCAAGGGCCATGTGCAGGACGAGATGGTTACATCCCTGGTGCCTGAGCACCACAGCCAAGAACGTAACCACCTCGTCCAGGGCACCTGAAGGGTAACAGTGCATTTCATTTCTCCGACATCTCTGGTTAATAAAATATACATTTTAAACCTTTCACTCACCCTCGTGCCAAATCCAAACAGTAAGTGTGTATACCTTAGGAGTAGATAGTTGTGCAGTAATATTGGTCTTTTCCGTCTGTCTGCCAGGGTGTACATTGTCCCTAGGAAAAATCTACCTACTCTAGATATTTTTATGAACTAGACACCAGGGAAATTCCAGGGTGGCTCATGTGGATCCCTCAAAGTACTAGAATCTGCTCGGAGCCTCAAACGTCCTGCCGACCAAAGTTCCCACATATCTTCTGAAAAAAAAAATGGTACCTCACCTGTATGGGTGGGCCTAGTGCCCACAAAAGTTCAGGGTCCAAGATGCAATGTGGCAACATCAGCAAAAGAGGTAGCTGCAGTTTTTTGAGCCTGGGTTTGGCCGCCACCCAGAGAAACCTACCGCACTCAGGCATTACTGAAAACTGGACACCCAGTGGAGTACCCAGTGGTGTGCCTCTCGTGGATCGCATAAAGTGTTTATTACCCACAATGCCCTGCGAACCTCAAACTTACTAAAATCGCACATTT
Source organism: Pleurodeles waltl (assembly GCF_031143425.1). Classification (NCBI taxonomy): domain Eukaryota; kingdom Metazoa; phylum Chordata; class Amphibia; order Caudata; family Salamandridae; genus Pleurodeles; species Pleurodeles waltl. The sequence continues at coordinate 413,711,629 of NC_090448.1, read as the reverse complement.
TCTTTGCATTACCGTGCCACATTCTTACAGAATCCGAAGGAATCCACAAAATTCCTACCACCCAGCGTTTCTCCACTGGCCCCAATAAAAATGCTGCTCAACTTGTGTGGCTGGGCCTAGAGCCAATGAGAGGAATGGATCAAACTAACATAAATGGGAGTCCTCGTAAAGAGACTCATTGACCTTAGATTGATCTGTTCTGTCGCAGGCAGTAGGCCCAGACACACAAGTGGGGTAGCATTTTTACTGTGTTAAGTAGGACAATGCTGGATGGAAGGACTTTTATAGATTCTTACTGATTTCAGAAGTCATAGAAATGCAAGGAAAATGTACATAATTTGTCAAAGTTTGAGGTTTGCAGGGGATTCTGGGTAGCAAGGTGAGAGTCATACAAGTCACCCCATCCTGGAATCTCCTAGGTGTCTAGTTTATATAATAATAAAGAAAATAAAAAATAAAGTACAGGTTTGCTAGATTTCCCTAGGTGCCAACTGAGCTAGGGCCCAAAATCTACATCTAGCACATCACAAGAAAAAAATCAGTTTTCAGTGGTAAAATGTGAGGTGTCCATGTGGCATTTTGGGCCATTTTCTGTGATGGGTATTAGGCCTACCCACACAAGTGACTTATTTTTATCAGTAGACTTACAGGAATGCAGAGAGAAAGAAAGTTCTGGCTCCCTGCAGATTCCAGAACCTTCCATCACAGAAATGTGAGGAAAATGTGTGTTTGTTTTTTTTGTCAAAGTTTGAGGTTTGCAAGTGATTCCAGGTAACACAACCTGGCGATAGCCACACAGGTAATTTCATCCTGGATTCCCCTACGTGTATAGTTTTAAAACAAATACAGGTTTGCTGGGTTTCCCTTGGTGCTGGCTCTAAAGTCCACAATCCACAGCTAGACTTATTAGAAAAAAAAGGTTAGTTTTCAGTGGAAAATGTGATGTGCCCATGTTGCGTTTTGGGACCTTATTGCGGGCACTAGATCTCCCTCACACAAGTGAGGTAGCATTTTTGTCGGGAGACTTGGGGAAACTCAGAATAGTAGAACAAGTCTTATTACTGATTGTATTTCTCTGCATTTGTGCCTTCAAAAATTAAAACAGGAGGTAGTTTGAGAAACTCCCTCTAATTCACATGCTAGTATGGTTACCCGCAAATTCAGAGATGGGCAACTAACCACTGCTTCTAAACTTCACATCTTGTGTCCATTTCAGAAATACAAAGATTTCCATTGTTACTATTTATATTTTACTATATGAATTGCTCTATACCCAGTATACACTGAAAACCCTTGAAGGGTGCAGCTCATCTATTGGCTCTGGGCACTGCGAGTTCTTGGTAAACGTACAAACCCAATATATCCCATCAACAAGAAAGGTCTAGCAGGTGTATATTGCTTTTGTAAATTGGCCATTGTAATGAGACGTTACAAATGAAAACGTCACAAAAACGTTACAAATGGCAGGTTTTTTTTTAAAAACTAATTTTCAACTTTTTTGTTTTATTATAACCCTTAGTTCCTTTGGGAAAACCTTGAAGGATCTACACAAATGACCCCTTGCTCAATTCAGAATTTGGCTAGTTTTCAGAAATGTATAGTGTTCTGTGTCTCCCTCCTTCCCCCCCTCTAGGGACCCTGGGACTTGATAACCTGTTGGGCTTGTTTGGATGGTGGAGAGCAGGGAGGGCCTCAAGTTCGCAGATGGATACACCATGAACCTTAAAGGATTGTCTACTCTGTAAATTATCTTGGATCACTTTCTTGGACTTAGCACAAGAGCGGTGGGGGCGGGCAGTAAGAGTGAGTTGTGTTTCAAGTTTACTGGGATTGTATGAATACCATTGGACATATCATTTTTATCTTCATGATTTACAAGATTGATCCGAGAGTCTTGCTTGACTCCTTACAAGCCTTTTTTAAATGTAATTTTCCTTGCTGGTTTCTTTTTTTACTCTCCTTAATTTCCTATTTTGCTATTTTGGTTACGATATTTGATTTCTTCTTTGAAATGGCCTGATTTACTTTCCTTGGTTCTCGTCTTACCTAGGAGTGGAATCTGAAGAGGGAGTATCAATGACTTAAGTGTTTTCTCCTTTTTAGGGCGAGCCTAAGCAGCACATGCGCAGTCTCTACGAGATAAGCTGTGTTCAGTATATGGGCTTAAGCAGTGCCCTCCCTTGCCATTTGTTCTTTGTTGTGCTGGTCTAAAATGCTTTACTTTTATTGGTGCATTTTGCTAAATGTCCCTCCTTTGCGCGCCCAAGGGGCATTCACTAAGAGAACATTTTTTGTTGGTCATTACACCATGTCACGCTTTCTCCAGTGTGGGACGGCCCTGCTTCTCTCCTCTCGTCTAGTTTCAGTTTTCCCTTTAATCAGAGTTGCAATCCTTCCTTTCTCCTCATGGCTCAGCACAATGCTTGATGGTATTTTTTTTTTTTTTCCCCCCCCCCAACTGTTGAGCCTTGTTTTCATTTTGTGTCTTTCCTTCGTGCTCATGGCGGCTGTGCCGCTTTGTATCGGCTAGCTTATGTTAACCGTTTGGACTTTTCTTGCAACAAATTGAAAATTACGTTCAGAATTTACAATGCTAATAGCTGTAACTTTTTACTTTCAATTGCAGATCTGTAGTTAAAAATATGTGAAAAAGCAATAATTTTGTGACACCTCGCCAGCGGTAGTAAGTGCTATATAAATTTAATTGTGTGCCTTGGTTCTCGAAACCCATAAAAATAAAAATAAAAAAAACACATCCTGTACCCCATGTATTCCCCCCCCCCAAGAGATTTACTTTGCACAGATCTTTTTAGGGTAATTCTCCCAATGCTCAGAAAACCCTCCTTGCTGGGTTTCAAATATCTTTTAAAAACACTGGTTCAAGAACCCCTCCCCACGGATGCATAATGCCCCTTCTGGCTGTACTGCGTAGGAGCCTTTGTTAATTATATCTACGCAACTTATCGTACTGGAGCTCATGGGTTACAAGTGAGGTCCAGTTTATGATATAAGCACACTGCTTCATTCAACATTACCCACTTACCGCCTATCAGGCGTCCATCTGATTTGCCACATGTGTGCACTTACTTACATCTTGCCGATTTCTTCCCGGACTGCACTTTACATTTTACTCGTTATAAATGCTGTTTTTTTCTTGTTAACATAATTTTGTCACTGTTCCACTCAGTTCTTTCTGTACTTTTGTAGGCAAACGTTTTGAGCAGCGCTTCGTGATGAATGCAGTCTTTTATCCCCAAGCATAATTACACCTTTGCTGAGTTCACTCAATGAGTGTAGCCGGTTTGCTAAAGCTACAAATCGAACGATCCCAGGTCAGTTGTTTCTTGTACTCATGTTCATTTAAGGCATAGTCCAGTGCTCTGTATTTATATCACCACAGGTTTCCTCTGCGCTTATGTCAGAGCTACGTACAGCACTGACACCTGGACACGTCAAGGTGATGCCTTTGAAAACAATCTATAAACTGTCTCACTCCGTCAGCTTAACTTGATGTTAAAAAGAGGACCAGGCTGATCAAGGACTTCCTGCCACAGACTTTAATGAGCTGTTACAGTTCCTTGTAAACAATGAACTGCCGAACACTAGAATCTGTTGTGACAGTCTTTAATATGAGGAAAAACACTAAATTACTTTTCCTGAACCATCAATTTTATATTAGTTAGTTTTAATATTGATGACAAAACTGAATCCATGGAAGCCATTTTATAGCATATTGCAGCAGCAGCTAATTGCGCCTACGGAATATTCTCACCTAATTGTAATAACTAGACTCTACACCCAGTTACAAACACACACCTCAATAGCAGTCGATCTGTAGTCAATGAGATATTGCACAGTAAATTACATGACTTATGTATGTTTTGGGCTAAGGGACCATTAAAAGTTTGCGAGTCAGTAAAAAATTCAAAAAGGTATAAATTCTGTAATCGGGGTAGTTTGTGGAGGTGTGTAGTGCACCTTTATGCCAACAGGAACTCTTAAGGACTCGCTCCTCCTTTTTTACCCAAGATAGGATCTAATTTTCACGTAAATCGATCTATTACACTTCTTACCTTCTTCCCCAATCCACCTTCACCAGCAGACAACTCTACACACTCTAGAAGTTAGAGAGGGCTACCGCTTTAAATACATCTAAATATATTAGAAAGACTAAACAGGTATTTGTTAACTATGGTCCTATTAGGCAAGACCTGGCTACTTCTAAACAATATATTGCCAGATGGTAAGCAACATGTATCAACATGTATTTATTTATGCCACCAGCTAGCTAACAAACCTCTCCCAGGTAGACCCAAAGCCCACTATACAAGAGAAAAGACTGCAACCACATCTTGTGTTAGACCGGTCCCAATTCCAGACCTCTGCAAAGCAGCAAACGAAGTCAGTAAATTAATTTACTAGACATGGTCTGAAGTCAGAACCTCAAGCAGAGGCTGAAATTAATCCAGAAACATTTGGAAATTAATAAATGTATATTCATGATTATTTCTAAAGCATTTTCTTTCTTTTTTTAATCAAATAGCTGCAGAATTTACCTTTCGCTTACTACTTTATTCAAGCATTTATAGCAGTCACAAATCCTAAAATGCAGAAGAAAGGTTATGCACATGCAGTCCTGGTTCGGCATTGCAGAAATCTTCACTGAAGTTATAAACAACCCACTTGCCTCCATAGCTATTCTTAAGCTCACGTAATAAACGTTGATATACTTGGTTCGCAAAATAGAACTGGCTCTGGCAGGTAATGGTTCGAGAAAGAAAGGAGAAAGAAGTTGAAAGCGTGTGTCAGAAAAACGTAGCCAAAGTGAGAACTAGGGGGAAAAAACGTGCAAGAGTGATCAAGGAAGTGTAGGGGAGTGTAAAAGGCTTGCGAATTTATAAAGAGTAGTAAGCCTTGGTACTCAGGAAACGGTAATCGGTTACAGCAGCTGCAAGCTCCTAATGGAAACCGTGGGATCCTTCACTTATTTAAGCAAATTATTCAAGTTGTATACTCTCAACTACAGCAAGCTCACACTAAACTGCAGTAGTGTCCTAGGATGAGGTATGGTCATCACCAATACTGAAAGGAGGTTCAATTTGGGCGGACCTGAATTCCAGCAGATTTAGAAGGTCTGCTGATAAGCAACTTACCAAATCCACATAACGCATCTGCCAGGGAACTGATGATCAGAAGGTAGGTCAGGAAATGGGAAAATCATTAATAGAATGATACAGAGACAAGAATTTCAATCCTGCACATTTCTTTGTGCCAAAAAAAACCAAAGGGTTTCCTTAATAAAGCTGACCTTCCCTGTGGACAAGCCTCTGAGCCGTGAATGGGTTATGGAAAATAGCAAGGGTGTTTGGCATCACGAGTGTTTGTGGACCACATTTTCTCTGCCTAATCACTTCTTGTGGAAGGCAAATCATTCTTTGCTTGCAGAACAGTATTTTTATTTTATATAAACATTTCCTTACTGTGCTACAAATTGATAAGGGCATGCATTTGTTACTGTGTTTGGGGTGAAGGCTGGACACAATGTGAATTTTTGTTTTAAATACATTACCTTTATAATTGAAGAGATCACTGGAATGTCTGAGAGGGTAACGATCGAGAGGACTGCTATTGTTTTCAACAGCTGAAAAAAAAAAAAAAATCTGTTAAAAGGGAAGAAAAAAAAAAGAAGGATAACAAAATCGAAAAAGTAAACCACCACAAAATAATTACATAATTATATTGGTTTGCCAGTGTACAGGCTTCTCATCAAGACAACACCTTTACACGCACTCTATCTGATGGAATGCAAGAAACCATTATGCAGTGACGTTTAAAAGGTGGCGGGAAAAAAAAAGAAAGGCATTAAGCGGACAAAGAGAACAGGATATGAGAATCTGGTAAAACGACTCACTGGTTGATGTTTGTGTAATCAACAGCACTCCACTGGAATCAGCTTATTCTGGGTTGGATTTGAGGTCATAACTGAAGTATTTGTAGGGACCTTGATCTTTATGGGCTGAGTGTGCACGAAGACCAGATTTATGTTTGGATAGATTTGTGCAGAACTCCTGCAGGCCCTCAGTACAGTAAAGACGATACCTGGGAGAACATGCACATCTGCCAGGAAGGAGGATGAATAATCCGATGTGCCTATGCTGTGAGTGACTGTGCTTTACGGTCCCCAAAATGTTAGGAGCCCATGGAAAGTGTTCTTGTGAGAAGTGTTATGGAACATTCCAGCTAGTCTTCAGTAAGCATAATAACTTGCAGGGTTGTTGCCAGCAGATCAGCACAACAGAAAACAGACTGTGCAAAAGGGTAGGGTCTCCAGAATGGTCCAAGCATGAACCAGGAGTTCCAGGACATAGGAGATGATCCACAGGGACGTCACAACCAAAAAGCCTTTAATATGCCACTTCTAAAACACCAGTAGGCAGGTCCAAACAGACACAGATGTTGTAGGGATCCCAGACAGAATGCCTTCAATGTTGCACTATAGTGAGGAATAATGTGGTTTAACCTAAGAAACCAGACCTTTTCCCACCCACCTATAAAAAACAAACTGAGGTCTGCAATGTCACTGGTGATACTAAAGCAATGAAGGAATGCCTGAATAATCTCACTGGCAATCGCTCAGACTGCCTTCTAGTCAGTCCTATTTCATTCACTGTGACACTAGACAGACAAGCCATAAACAAATCTGTCTTTGGAGGGGGCTAGAAATTTAGACTGCTTGTATTGGATCGGAACAGACAGGAATATAAGAAACACAAGAGTTTCAGCATATGGAGAACTCAAGATATACCTCACTGATGAGTCACGTGCCAACCTCAAAAAGAACTTTAGCAACCTCAGACTGGTTCCAGGCTATTAAGTCCTCATTAGTGAGGTACACCTTAAAACCTGCAGCACAGGAGTAGAGATTTACAAACCAATATTTTGGATATATAGCCAAGGTTATTTTTATAATGCTAAGGATGAAACAAACTTTAAAATGGTGGTTTCTGGCTGGTTCAACATGGAGTCATTTTTTTTTAATTAGGCTGTTAAAATGATGGGGGTTTGATGGGTATTAACGCATGCATTAGCACTGCCTGATTTGTAGCCAATATAGTCCTCTGTAGGTCTATTTATGGATGAGCCAGTCATTTACCCAAAAGAACAGAAAGCGTGTGTGTGTGTGTGTGTGTGTATTATATACACATATACACCCCCCCCCCCCCCCCCCCCAAAATCACAGATGTTACCAGGTTACCTTGATGGGACTGGCGCAAGTCATTGGGTGTGGCATCCGACAATTAAAATCACCAAAGTCCATAAGAAGACAGATACACATGCTCTCAGGGTGAAGAAGAAAATAAGTTACTTACCTGTAACTGTAGTTCTCCAGTATTGGAATCTTTCATAGATTCACATGCTTGAATCATTCCCCGTCGTCGAGATGGGAGTCCCGGTATAATTTTCATAAGTAATGTTAAAACATATTGAAGAGAAAAAGGCCCTAGGCCTCTTCAATTTGATAGTCTATCAGAGTCATTTTGTGAGAAAGGACCAAACTTGATCCTCCACCAATCAGGCGACAGCACCCTTCAGAACCTCCTGAGAGAAGCTCTAGCACCTCAGATTTTCCACGCACAAGTGCGTATATTATGTTGAGTATATGTACAACTAGAAAGAAAGAGGTGAAGTGAGCTTCTCCGGGGAGGTGGGTGGGTCGCATGTGAATCTATGAAAGATTTCAATACTGGCGAACTACAGTTACAGGTAAGTAACTTATTTTCTTACTCCAGTATTGGAACTTTCATAGATTCACATGCTTGAATCAGAGTAGAAAACAATAACTATGCACATTGTAAAATGACAACCTCTTTAATAAACAGGTTATCTTAGACCACAAAGCCTTCTTATCATCATGTATACATTGATGAAGTATATGAGTGTACTGACATATGTCCCTACACATATATATATATATATATATATATATACATATACATATACATATACATACAGGGAGTGCAGAATTATTAGGCAAGTTGTATTTTTGAGGATTAATTTTATTATTGAACAACCATGTTCTCAATGAACCCAAAAAACTCATTAATATCAAAGCTGAATATTTTTGGAAGTAGTTTTTAGTTTGTTTTTAGTTTTAGCTATGTTAGGGGGATATCTGTGTGTGCAGGTGACTATTACTGTGCATAATTATTAGGCAACTCAACAAAAAAAAATATATACCCATTTCAATTATTTATCATTACCAGTGAAACCAATATAACATCTCAACATTCACAAATATACATTTCTGACATTCAAAAACAAAACAAAAAAAAATCAGTGACCAATATAGCCACCTTTCTTTGCAAGGACACTCAAAAGCCTGCCATCCATGGATTCTGTCAGTGTTTTGATCTGTTCACCATCAACATTGCGTGCAGCAGCAACCACAGCCTCCCAGACACTGTTCAGAGAGGTGTACTGTTTTCCCTCCTTGTAAATCTCACATTTGATGATGGACCACAGGTTCTCAATGGGGTTCAGATCAGGTGAACAAGGAGGCCATGTCATTAGATTTCCTTCTTTTATACCCTTTCTTGCCAGCCACGCTGTGGAGTACTTGGACGCGTGTGATGGAGCATTGTCCTGCATGAAAATCATGTTTTTCTTGAAGGATGCAGACTTCTTCCTGAACCACTGCTTGAAGAAGGTGTCTTCCAGGAACTGGCAGTAGGACTGGGAGTTGAGCTGGACTCCATCCTCAACCCGAAAAGGCCCCACAAGCTCATCTTTGATGATACCAGCCCAAACCAGTACTCCACCTCCACCTTGCTGGCGTCTGAGTCGGACTGGAGCTCTCTGCCCTTTACCAATCCAGCCACGGGCCCATCCATCTGGCCCATCAAGACTCACTCTCATTTCATCAGTCCATAAAACCTTAGAAAAATCAGTCTTGAGATATTTCTTGGCCCAGTCTTGACGTTTCAGCTTGTGTGTCTTGTTCAGTGGTGGTCGTCTTTCAGCCTTTCTTACCTTGGCCATGTCTCTGAGTATTGCACACCTTGTGCTTTTGGGCACTCCAGTGATGTTGCAGCTCTGAAATATGGCCAAACTGGTGGCAAGTGGCATCGTGGCAGCTGCACGCTTGACTTTTCTCAGTTCATGGGCAGTTATTTTGCGCCATGGTTTTTCCACACGCTTCTTGCGACCCTGTTGACTATTTTGAATGAAACGCTTGATTGTTCGATGATCACGCTTCAGAAGCTTTGCAATTTTAAGAGTGCTGCATCCCTCTGCAAGATATCTCACTATTTTTGACTTTTCTGAGCCTGTCAAGTCCTTCTTTTGACCCATTTTGCCAAAGGAAAGGAAGTTGCCTAATAATTATGCACACCTGATATAGGGTGTTGATGTCATTAGACCACACCCCTTCTCATTACAGAGATGCACATCACCTAATATGCTTAATTGGTAGTAGGCTTTCGAGCCTATACAGCTTGGAGTAAGACAACATGCATAAAGAGGATGATGTGGTCAAAATACTCATTTGCCTAATAATTCTGCACTCCCTGTATATACACATCTATCTATACACATGTATATATACATAAGTATAAGTATCTCTTTATCTCTAATATATATAGGGATATTCCTGTGAAGATACATGATGAAATTTAAATAACAAACCACTATTAAAACATGATAAGACACTAATGTAACCTGATCAATATCTGACAACCTGCTTACTTATGGGATTATGATAGTGTTCTCTTATCTTTAGATACATTTTTTTTTTCTTCAATGTGCATACCTTTTCTAGGATGGAGGGATGTAGGAGAAATGGTTCACCTTCACCTGAAGAGATTTCTGAGAACCGCTTGGCCCACTGCTACCTCTCCGTGCGAGAGGGACTCCAAGCAATAGTGCTTAGTAAAGGTATGACCTCTCTTCCATGTTGCTGCCCTACATATGTCTTGTAGTGGCACTCCGGCAAACAGTGCCGCTGACGATGAGACTTTTCTCGTCGAGTGAGCATGCACAGATGACTGCAAAGGTTTGCCCGCTGCCTGATGGCAGAAGCGAATAGCAGAGGCAATCCATCTAGAAATTCTCTGCTTGGATAGCGGGTACCCCTTCCCAGGGGCACTGTATGCCACAAATAGCTGATTAGAGCGCCGAAAAGCTTTTGCCCTGTCCAAATAAAATTGAACGCATCTTTTCATATCTAGAGAGTGTAATGCTCTCTCCGCTGGAGTAGATGAATGAGGAAAAAAAGACTTTAAGACCAAAGGTTCGTTAATGTGAAAGTCTGACGGAACCTTTGGAATAAAATGCGGGTTAGTGCGCATTAGTAGTCTATCTTGTTTAAGCTGTAGGAATGGCTCTTGGATGGAGAGCGCTTGTACCTCACTGACCCTCCTAGCTGATGTAAGAGATATCAATAGGGCAACCTTCCACAATAAATGTTTGAGGGAAGCACAGTGGATTGGTTCAAAAGGATGCTTCATCAGTTGTGCCAAAACAATGTTCAAATTCCACGAAGGAGGTGGAGGTCTGAAAGGAGGGTAAACCCTGAACAGCCCCTTTAGAAATCTCTTAATCAGCCGAGAAGAGAAGAGCGAGGGTGTGTCATCTGAACGTCTGTATGCAGCTATGGCTGCTACATGAACTTTAATGGACGAGTATAGATCGAGCTAACTCTAAGAGATACAGCAACATCTCTTCTGGTGGTGAAAGAAAAGGGTCGATTTGACGCGGATGACACCAGGCACAGAATCTCTTCCATTTACACTGTTACGCCTTGTTAGTGCTATCCGCTCTGGCCTGTGACAAAATATTTCTGCAGTCCTGCAGGATATTCAAATGTGCAAATTCTCTGTGGTGAGGCGCCATGCCGCTAACCGCATTGACTGCGGATCGGGGTGTCGAACTTGGCCGCTGTTCATTGTTAGTAAATGAGGTAACGGCTCCAGCGGAATATGAGGTTTGACTGAGAGAATGAGGAGCTCTGTGAACCAATGTTGGCGCGGCCAGTACGGGGCTATCAGCATGAGAGTGCACGGTTCTGTTTTCATCTTCGTGAGGACCCTTGGGATCAACGGAATGGGAGGAAAGGCGTAAGCAAAGATGTCTGACCAGGCTATCGAAAACGCATTCCCCCCAAGATCCCTTTTGGTGATGCGAACTTGCGAAGAACTGGCATTTGGCGTTGTCCTTCTTCGCAAACAGATCCACTGGTGGTGTTCCCCACTGGGAAAAAATCTGGGTTAGTACCGTCTGGTCTAGTTCCCACTCGTGGCAGTCCGATTTCAGCCTGCTGAGTGCATCTGCTGCCTTGTTGTTTATTCCCGGCAAGTGCACCGCCGATAGTGTGACGCCTTGCTGCGAGGCCCAGTTCCAGATCGCTTGGGCTTCCCTGGAGAGGGTGAGAGATCTTGTACCTCCTTGTTTGTTGAGATAGTGCATCGTAGTGGTGTTGTCCGTTCTTATCACCACTTGCGATCCATAGATTCTCGGGAGAAACGCTTGTAAGGCGAGGTGCACTGCCCTGAGTTCTAGCCAATTGATATGCCTTGATGCCAGATGAGTTGGCCATTTGCCACTTATTTTCAGGTCCTGTAATACTGCGCCCCAGCCTTCTAGTGAGGCATCTGTTGTTATGGTCCACGGGACTGGCTGTTGAAGAAACGAGAGACCAATTGAGAGATGATGCTTTTGAGACCACCACCTGAGGGTTTTGATCATTATCGGAATAATTTGTATCTGGTCTTCGAAAGTTCCTGATACTTGAAGCCATTGACGGTTTAGCTGCTCCTGCAAGGGGCGCATCTTTAGCCGACACAGAGGGATCAGAGGTATGCATGAAGACATCATGCCCAATAGTGATTTGAAGAGACTGACTGTAACCTTTCGTCTTTTGTGTATGAAACTCCCTAGGGTTAGTAACCTTTGTTGTCTCTCTAACGTGGGACATGTGATGCCGGATTCCGTGTTCAGTTTTGCTCCCAGAAAAGTAATACTGCGTACTGGTAGAGGGTTGGACTTCTCCCAGTTGATCGTGAATCCGAGATTGGTCAGTAAGGAAACGCACTTTCTTGTTGACTTGTGTGCTCCTGTGTAAGTCTTTGCCTTTATTAACCAGTCGTCTAAGTATGGAAAGACCTGGTGCTTTCTTCTCCTGAGAAAGGCTGCCACTGGTGCTAGGCATTTGGTAAATATTCTTGGGGCTGATTTGAGCCCGAAGGGAAGGACGCGATATTGATAATGGCTCCCGGCTACGGTAAATCTCAAATACTTTCTGTGGGCAGGGTGGATTGGTATGTGGAAGTATGCGTCCTTGAGGTCTAGCGATGACATCAAATCTCTTTGATTGAGACGCAGAAGGAAGTCTTGCAGGCGGATCATTCGAAACGATTGCTTCTTTAGGTATACATTTAGTTGCCTTAAATCGAGGATCGGTCTCCAATCCTTCCACTTTTTTCGAATTATGAAGAACCTGGAATAAAATCCTGTTCCTCGTTGATCCCGAGGCACCTTCTCTATAGCTCCCTTGAGAAGGAGCTTGTAGACCTCTTCTTTGAGTTGTTGAGGATATCTTGAAGGAGTCCTGCGGGGAGGGTTAGAGGGAGGTTTCTGGACAAATTCTAAAGAATGGCCCCGTTCCACTAATTGTAGGACCCACTTGTCTGACGTAATGGTTTGCCATTGACTGAGAAATAAGGAAATTCTTCCGCCCAGGGTGACAGGAGGAAGACTGGGCGTAGCCGGCGCCTCGAAAACATCAGGTTCTATGAGCTGAATCTTTAGCAGGGCGGGTTGAGCGTCCACGGCCTGCCGGTCGATTATAGGCTGGTTGAGTCGGTTGTCTTTGGGAATAGTATGGGCGATATTGTTGTGAAGATGATGGATAGGAATAGTATCTCTGTTGTTGATATCCCCCTCTGTAAGAGGGCTGGCCGCGCCCCCTAGGACGAAAGGACGATTTCCGATATTGCAGGGTCCCTAGTGACCTTGCAGTGTCCGTGTCCGTTTTAATTGACTGTAGGGCTTCGTCCACATGTTTCCCAAATAACGCTTGGCCATCAAAGGCTAAGTCTAGGATTTTATTCTGGACTTCTGGACGAAATGAGGTGGCTTTGAGCCAGCCCTGTCTTCTTAATACAGCAGCACCTGCAAACTGTCTGAAAGCAGTGGTCGCTATATCCACTGCACAGTCTATAAGCTCTGCAGACGTGCGTTGACCCTCTCGTACAGTCTTATTTGCCTCTGATTTTACGTCTTCCGGCAGTTGATTAATGAAAGGTGCAATATCCGCCCAAAGCTGTCTGTCGTATTGAGACAAAATAGCCAAGGAGTTGGCAGCTCTAAGCACTAGGCTGGCCATAGAAGAGAATCTTTTTCCTATGTTATCTAGTCTTCTACCCTCCTTATCTGGGGGTGCGGAAATCGGAACAGAAGGATTTTTTGATCTTCTTTGAGCCGCTTGAGCTACTACCGAATCTGGAGGAGGATGGCCTGTCAAGCATGTTGGGGCATCATCAGGAGCTTTGTATTTCTTATCCAGACGTGGTAAAACTGCTGTGACTGTTGCTGGATTAGTCATGACTTTAAGGCCTTTTTCCCACAAGTCGTTCACCATCGGGATAGAGCGCTCAGACTTTTGGAAGGGCTCTTTAAAATCATAAAGGAAACAATCTGTTTGCTTCGTAGGTAGCGGTAATGCAAAACGCTTGGCTGCCCTCTCTAAGAGATTGTGAAAACCTCCAATGTCTTCAGGTGGGGATTCCACCTTCGAATGAGAAGGAGAAGATGGAGCAGGAATAATATACTCGTCCCACTCGGAGTATCTATGAGCTCTCCTTCTTCTTGATCTCCTTCTGAAATGTCAGTGTCTTGGGGAATTGTCATGTCAGGGGTGGCCACATCTGTGAGATGCAAAGACGTTGGTCTTTGATGTGGAGTAGAAGGACCAGAAATGGGCGATGAATGAGGCTGTTCTCCTTGTGGAGGAAACCTTCTGTTATAATCCACCAACATGGCTCTAAGGCCAGTAAGCAGGTCGGAAGGGATATACGTTCCCTGTTGATACTGCTGATGCTCCAAGGAAGCCTGTGGATCATAAGCTTCCTCATATTCCTCCTCTTCCTGATATTTTACATTCAATTCAGAGGGGCTGTGGGCTGTTCCAAAAGGCCCATCTTCATCTGAATCTTCATCTCCCTCCAAAGATGTACTGGTACCAGGGAGGATACCTTACTAGGTGAAGTGTGGGTTGGAGTTAATTTTTCTGTTCTTTTTTTAATATTTTTCCCTCGTCGACGGTGTCGTCGACTATCTCGTCGACGACATGTAAACTGACTTTGTCGTAGACGGTGCCGTCGACGCTGGATGCACCGTTATTTTAATAGCAGCAAGCTTCGCCGACGAGTCTACCGTCAACGAAGTCGTCGTCAACGGTAAAGCTGACACTGACATCAGCGCCGTCGACGATGACGAGGTGTAGACGGTCGTCGACGCTGAAGTCGTCGTCGTAGTTCTCGTCGACGGTGGTGTACTCAGACGATGTCGCCGACGGAGCCGTGGACGATGGAAAACCTAAAGTAGCTGGAGTCGTCGGCAATGCGCCCACCGACTGTGCCGTCGACGGGGAATCCGTTGACGAGGCCTTTTTTCCAGTCACAGAAGATGGCTTTTTGAAAGGCACAGATGGTGGAACAGATGAGGATTTCCTGTGCCTCTCAGAAGTGGAAGAGTGTCTTTTCCCCTCTTTACTTGAGAGTTTAGTTGGGGAAGAAGATGGGCTGCGACCCTTGTAAGACCCTGAGGCAGTCTTTTTGAGGGCTTTCCTTGAGGTTTGTGAGTGAGATCTAGAGCGTGAACTTGCCCTTTTAGTTTATCTCTTAGATGTTGATGATTCCTCACTCTCAGAATCAGAAACTGGATCCTTCCTATGTTTCAGTTTCTGCAGCCATATTAATAATCTGCCTTCTCTATCATTTAAGGTCTTAGAAGAAAAAGTACGGCAAATCTTACAGTCCTTGACTGAATGATCTGGATAGAGGCAGTAAATGCAATCTTGATGAGGATCTTCAGAATGAAGTCTTTTCTTCCCACAAGTGTTGCAGTCTCTAAAGAGACTTTTCTTTTCCTTGTCAGACATAGTTGAAAAATAGCTGACAAATCCAAATAAATGAGTTTCTCTGAGAGAAAAAGAGCTGAATAAGGTGTGAAAACAGAGCAGAGCTCTGAGGAGACTCCCTAGCACGACGTGCGGTAGAAAATCTGAGGTGCTAGAGCTTCTCTCAGGAGGTTCTGAAGGGTGCTGTCGCCTGATTGGTGGAGGATCAAGTTTGGTCCTTTCTCACAAAATTACTCTGATAGACTATCAAATTGAAGAGGCCTAGGGGCTTTTTCTCTTCAATATGTTTTAACATTACTTATGCAAATTATACCGGGACTCCCATCTCGACGACGGGGAATGATTCAAGCATGTGAATCTATGAAAGTTCCAATACTGGAGTAATTATGCTTTATTTCAAGGGTCCAGCTCCTGCGATGTGTTTCGGCACCAAGCCTTGTTCACACACAGGGTGCTGTGTATGACAAACCTATGTAAATTTCCCAACCATGTGAACAAACAAACATAAAGGGAGGACCAATATATTATGTAGTGCTGGTTTGAAATGTAGGCACCATCTTAGTATGTGAAAGCATTTGTGGAAACATTATGTATTCTGATGGCATGTATACTCGTAAACATCACTAAACATGCTCCACAGTAGGACTATCACTGTAATCTGGATATTAAGACCATCTCATTAAATACGATAAATTTTTACACAGCGTATTTAACTCTGATATGATTAGCAACATCATTCCAATAAATCATCCTAAACTAGACATGCTACGTTCGAACAATCAGACATAAGCATGATATAGTACCATTTTAATGTCAGGCTGATTTAATAAAACCCCGGGTGGCCAAATTAGGTCCTACTCTGATAAACAGACACTGGGGTCATAGCACGGTGAAGGCATAGTCTGTGGCTTAAATGGGCGATATCCTCAAGCATAAGGTTGTAACTAGGTAATTTGACCAAAATACTTTCCAGCAAAATCAAGACAGATTACTGTCATGAATACATTAAAAGAGTAATTGTAAAGTAACAGCAGGTAATAGTGTGCTGCATGCAGCAGTCATCCGGATCCTTTGAAATAGAGTACTCCATCTGGAGAACTACTGCAGGCAAAAAGGAACTGTGGTGAGGATACTAACTTTCAGTGGGAGAAAGCTACTATATTGGAACGGTTTACATAAAGGGGTTACCCAAGTGGGTATTGGATAGAGCGAGTAGCAGAATTGATACTTCTTCTAGAAATGAGATTCTGTATGGTACAAATAAAGATGGAACACACAGCTACAGAGAGCAGTGACATCAGACTGATTTTGACATACAATTCGAGATCTAAAGACTTCTTTGGGACTGGAATCTCCTCTGTTGTGATCTGGTGATAGAAGGCAACACGGGGAGAGCCCAACGATAACGCAGCGAAAAACTAAATCCCTAGGAGACTTGCTTGTGAAATCTGATATCCAAATGGGAGAAAACATCAATGATACTTTAGGTAGGACCCTACCCAGCTTCCACATATGTCTGAAGTGTAAAGCATGTGCACAATTGGTGAGCTGTAAGGAGATCATCATCCCTGGTACAAATAAAGTGAACTCCATCTTTGAATTTATCACTTGCAGTACACCATTTGATGTATTTATTTTTAAACGCCCTTGGAGTCTTTGGTATGTGGGGAGTACTATCCATCCAGTATGTAAAAGAATTCTTGAACACGCCAGACCAATCAGGATGAACATTTTCCTGTACCGAGACATTTTAAGACACACCATTTGAGCAACAGGAAGCTTCTAAAATATAATGGAATAGACCACGTTGCAGGGGATTCACGGGATAGTGACCAAGTTGCCATGCTAAGAAGACAATCCAGATGCATTATACAACTTAACACTAAGGCCCTTTATGGTTTAAATTCGGGATGAAGAATTACATGTTCATTTGGGACAATGAGGCAACACCCGGAATCCAGATATTCTGTAACATATACAGGAGATAATACTTTGTTTTGGTATATGATTGCTCACCTCATGTTAGATACATGTTTTAATTGACTTTGCATATATTTCCCCTGTTATAAATGTAAATACAAGTAATTTTGTTAAGGTGTACAGTTTTACCTGAGCCTCCCCTCTTTAGTGTGTAACCTATGTATGTTTTACTTTACAGGGCGGAAAGGAAGGGACTCTTACCAGGTGCACTTGGGACGAGTGGAAATCCCAGCTGATGCACCCTACTCTTGTCTTCCAGCACCTTTTGGAGCACTTGATGTTATGATATTTTGTTTACTACACACATTCTTATTGTTAATGGACCCGTTTTAGGGACTGTGTATAAAACTCAATGGAGGTGTCTTGCTGTGAAAAGAGTAGTGCAATAATGATATTTTTTATACTCATGGATATATGGATATTGTGAAAGATAATGGTGTGTGTTTGTTTTATGGGAATACAAAGGACCTTGAGGGAGGAGGAGGGAAAAAAAAAAAAAAAAAAAAAAAAAAAAAACACACACACAGACACACACACACACACACACACACACCACACAACACTCAAGTGACGGAATGACCATGGCAGCTGCAGCACAATAGACATTGCAGGACAGCCCTGTAACGTTGTAGGAGCATGATCACAATTGCTCAATGCAATAAGTGAGTCATGAAAGAAACTCCCTAGAGAAATAAATGATAAAAACATCTTTCGGGAGCCCAAAAGCAAAGTAATTTCTCTTGTGCAGTCACCAACTGATGTCCTCTATGCAGTCATAAATTAGTAGAGTATTTTTCTCCTGTAACTAAATAAGCAGGTGCTAGCTTGAGGAACCAGTCACATTTATTCATGGAAAGAAGCAGGTTGAGAAACACCTGTCGGTAAAGTAATCTGGACTCTGCAAACCATATGCCATCACAGAAGCAGGCCCAAGAACCAATTCAGCATGGTCAGAGGAAGAAAGTATTACCAAATTAAGACTTGCAGGGCCACCGAGAGAGTATCTCCAAGGGAGAGATGGAAAAGGATATAGAGGATGGAGAGGAAATCTGCATCCTAAACATACACATAGGACATACATATGTTTTTTCCTGCAACCAGGAACCCACATAGATACACATTTTTCAAACAATGTTTTAACAATTTGTTCCCTGCACCTCCTCGGGAAGCAAACTAAAGATACTCCCATGGTAGTATATAGAGAAGTTTGCTTAGATAAGATCAAATGAAGTGTTTACGCATTACTTCTCACCTATGAGAGAGAATAGTAATCCTTTCATCTACATGCAATTTGCACTTTAAGAGTCTATGCCTCTGTATTTGTCTGTAGCACGTTGCATGAAAAAACTACAGCATCACTGAAGAAGAACCTCATCTGCAGACAAAATTGATTAAAAGACACAAGAGACTAGCACACAATGATGGTTAAATAGATTTAATAAGGATGGTACAAGCTGGATCACTAAATAAAAAATGGGGTGGAGCCTGCGGCAGCCTAAGTACTACTAGCACCATCGGACAAGATGGCAGCATTCACCTGGTGAGTAAGATACAGTACATCACAAGGTCACGAAGCTACTGCACTGGAAGGTGTTCTTGAGGGGCACGAGTGGCATTCCCCAGTGAACCAAAAATCAGGGAACCCTCCAGAGGTTATAAGGGGTATTGGCAGCAAAATGACAGAGATAAATTGCCATCATGTAGAAGCATACGGATGTGACTGGCCTCAAACCAGAGATTTCTTTCTCTGGCGAATGATGGTGAGTCAGCTGAAGCAGGGACCCCAAAAAAGCCTAGCAGTATAGGAACACCACCTATACTATACCCTCTAAAGACAAACATTGAACCACAAGAGCAAAAAGAGAACTACTTGACCCAAACATTTCAGTTCACAAAAGAAGCTGCGAGAGAGACCTGGATCTCTCACAGACACACACTCACACACTCTTCACCCTCCTCCCGCCCTCCCAACTGAAAGGATTGAGAAGTCTCCTAAATGGAAAGGGTAGTGAAAGACATCCACTCACTTGTAGGAACTATTGGTGGGGGAGTGTGGGGGTAGAGAGAAGAAATCAAGAAGTAAACCACACAAAGAAGATATGCCTGAGAACGTCACAAAAAATGTGGCATCTGGGACAGGATGCCAGAGATTTGAGAATTGAACACTGGACTCTAGATCAATCCTTGAGCAAAGACAAATGTTTGAAAAAAATAAGTTAATGCTGCCAAAATTATTATTGTGGGTTCACTATACATTGCTGATCAAAGAAGACTTGAAAATTAAAGGGCAGCTATTTTGTTATAAATACTTATTACAACCAAAATGTTTTTTGCATGGATATGGATGTGTGCCCCTGCCCAGAGTACCCAACTGTTCTGCCGTCTGGATCCCTAATCCTCATCTTGTCATCATAGGCAAACACAGATCATGCATGTGCACTATGACCATGTCTCACAGATTGCGGTCTTGAAGCCCAAAGCACTAACCTCAGAGATGGAAGGCTACTGCCTTCACTAAAAGTTAAGCAGCACAAGTACGGCAGTAGTAGCATACCATGTAATGGTCAGGAGGAATGAGCACGTATTTTTTATTTTTTTAACCTGTTACTGGAGTGAGGCCTGCAGGCACACCCATCTTTTTAACGTTTCATTTCTGTGTGCTTAACTCACCCTTTGCCTACATCACATAGAAGTAGAGGGCTGTGCAGCACAGGAGTGGTGACTACACTGGATGTAGGTGTGCCTGGAAAGGGAACAGCACAGGGACAGAGCAGTGCTGTGCAGCAGATTCATGCTGGGTGTGTGTACTATGATGACCTGGAAGATTTACACTACATGAGAGATGGTGCGCATGCGCAATGAAAGCATGTGCTGGGCGAATGTGTGCTTGCGGAAAGTACAGAACATGAAGAGTGAAGTGTTCTGCAGTTTGTGCACTGTGGCTATATGTACTAAAAAGTGGGTTTTCTCAGCACACCAAAGCACACACAAAAAGCCTACAGCACTTAGCAGTGCACGCAGAGTTAATGTCAGTGCTGAGTATGTGTGCTTGGGGTGCACAATACGTGGAGGTAACAGTACTGGAAAGTGTGTGCGCTATGTATTTAATGTGTGCGTGTGTACGCTATGTATTTAGTGTGTGTGTGCTAGCTATGTATTGTGTGTGTGCGCGGTGGGTGTGTGCACTGTGTGCGTCTGCAAAGGTACATTACATGGAGGGCACTAGGTTCCATTTTGGTAAGCCCAGGCCTGCCTGGTGAAAATGTGAGGTGTAGAGGAATCTCCAATACCCCACCCCACCCCACCTCTCCGACAGATGTATATTGATGTATTCCAGTGAGCTAGGTGGGACACAGTGGAAAAGGGAGAGAGCAACTCCCCCCTGTGTACTTCAAAAGGGTGCTCTTTGATCCAGTGATAGATCAGAAGGAAGGGGCCTGGACACATTTTAGAAAGGAGATAACTGCTGATAAGGGAATCCTAAAGAACGGACTAGGTGTCAGAGAATTACCTTTTGATGCAACCACTGTGGCTGACATCCATCACACCACTGTGACTGACTAGAGTTCACTCCCAGGGCCAGCGTTGTGGGACTAACAGCTTCTGAGTCTCTCCTTGGACAAACAGCCTTTCAAGAGAAAGGGGAGAAAAGGGCATACTTCAAAATAAGCAGAACCAAACATTAAACTTTAAAGATTCAGATCCTAAATCATATTTTGTGTATTGAAATGGATTATAAGGGGGTGGTTGTACAAGAACCCAAACATTTGTATTCTGCCAAGCAGCCAGACAGGCAGTGGGAGGAGGGGAAGCTCTGCAAGACTTCTGCCTCTGATCAGGACAGGAGGCCAAGGCCTGATAGTCTACCTGCTGGTTGAGGGAACATCACCCAGGGAAAACCATGATCACCTGCTATGGAGCACCAGTGTCTGCCTGCTTATCAAGATCAGTGTGCCCTGTGAGAAAGAGAAAAGTGAAGGAGGGAGCACGGTCCTGTGGGAAGCCCTACCGAAAGGGCTACCGGTGTGAGGAGGGCTACCGATGTGCAATAAATGAACAAGTTTATTACCTTTTATAATGCCTTTTCTGGTAGGGGCACATTCTCGTTGCAGATTCCTTACCTTAGAATCATTCCTAGACTTCAGTCTGAATCCGGAGATTTTTCTGTAGCAGAATAGCTGCGTGTCATCAGGTGGCATCAGTCAGCTCCATGTCCAACACTGTGCGCACCGGATAGGACGTTGCGTAAGCTATATAGGCACCACCCTGGCATGCTGATGTCAGTTCTTTTCTTTCTGGATTAGCTAGTGTTGATCCAAAGAAAAGCTACCCATCAGTCACTTTTGATTTTTTTTTTCCGAAGATTTTGGAGTGTCTACAGTCCTGGTGCGTCGATGTCATCATGTAAGACCAGGGTTCAAGCCCTGTGGATCCTGTCATCGGGTGTGGTATGTAACCAATCCACACCTCGTGGGCTTGTGGCATCTGGAGTGCAACCATGACCCAAAGTCGTGCTGTGAGTACCGGGGCCTTGAATCCGAAAGCTTTGAGGGGTCCCTATAGCCCCTTGTGGTCCGGTGCTCTACTCCGTGCCACTCCCAAGAAAAGGTCGCTAAAATTGTTCCGTAACCCCAATTCATCTTCGTCCCACTCAAAGTCCTCAGGACGAGTGGGTAAGTTGAGGCATAAGAAGAGCAATCATTCTTAGACTTCACCCCATCTGTCAGCTGATAAGACCAGAGAAAAGGAGCATCCTCGCTCCTGGCCTCTGTCTGGGTTGGCTCTACACCTCCATGAGTTTCCAGGAGCCGGAGTGACCCCTGCCCAACTCAAAGATTTCTGAAGCCATGCCCCTCATTTTTGGGCAATCTGACTCTGCTGGAGCACCTTCTGCCCCCCTCTGGTTCCATGCCACTGGCTTCGGCTCTTGGGGGCACCCATGGATCTGTTACTGTATCCGAACCAGTGTCAGTCATACCACCTCTACCTTCCCCCATTGCTGGTTTCGACCCTGCCCGTGCCCCCGGGTAACGTACAACCCATCCTCATTGCAGACTCTTACCCCTAGGTTAGATCCTAGGTTATTTGCTTGCTTTAGGGTATGGTGAGGAATGGGAGGAATTGCTGAACCCATTAAAATACCAGCAAGAAAGTGCCATGGACTGGCAGACGGACCTAGGTGAGGCCAGTGGTCTCGACACTCCCCCCCCCCCCCCGTACGCCCACATTTCATGGCACATGGTTATGCATCAGACAAGGTAGCGCTGCCACAGGTCCTGGGGGAGGCCCGGGCCATTCTCTCCCAAGTTGTTGCTAATGGGAGAGATGCAGCAAAATTCACAATTCAATGTGGGCTGGATGCGACCGCCTCACCAGGCAGATCAGCTGCATCAACATTGGCCTTGAGGCGCCACGCCTGATTGGACATCCTCTGAAAAGCCATATGTCCTCAATCTACCCTTCTGGACATACCCTTTGATGGCACTCGTCTCTTCAGAGACAAAGCAGACTCGGCGCGCATTCGCTTTAAGAAGTCCGGGGCTACGGACAGGTCCTTTGTCTTGCAGCTGCTCCTCACCCTATCAGTTTACTTTTCATCCCTTTCATGGATACGGAAGGGGCACACAACACACTTGTTCCCCTCCAACCACTGTGCCAGGCATGCTGTCCAGTCTTTGTGGCCAAGGATGTGGGATCCAACGCCCTTGTTAATCAGGGAGCCAAAGGACAAGCCAGTCCACCTGCTCGCCCTGCAGCAACCTCCAAACCTTTCTAGTCTGATGCTTCCACCCCCCCCCCCCCCCCCCCCCCAACCCCACCAAGCAGGACAAGTCCAAGAGGCAGGATTCACCTGCCCGACTGGCAGTCAATCACGTAAGACAGGTGGGTTCTGCAAGTAGTCCGAAGGGACTACTCCCTCACCTTCAAGACTACCCCATCACCCATGCCTCCATTCTATCATCAAATGACAAAGAAGGATCACCGGGCACTTCTCCGCGAGGAGTTTAGAACTCTTTAGCCAGGGAGGCATAGAAATTATCTCTGTGCCAGATGTAGTTCGTGGTTATTATTCCCTAAACTTTCTGGTGCCCAGAAAGACCAGGGCCTCTGCTCTAACCTAGACCTTTCAGCCCCTCAGTCTCTTCCGCAAGAAGGAGAAGTTCAGAATGCTTACTCTAGCTCAGGTTCCGTCTGCCCTGGAGCCAGTTGACTGGATGGTAGCGTTGAACTTGCAGGACACCTATTTCCATATTCCTGTCCTGCCTGCCTACAGGTGTTACGGTAGGCCATGAGAACTTTTGGATCACCATACTCTGCTTTGGCTGTACCAGAGCACCTCAGGTGTTTACCAAGGTGATGGCAGTGGTTGCAGCTCATCTGAGAAGGTCAGAGGTTTAAGTCTTCCCCTACCCCAACGCATGCCTACTGAAGGCTTGGTGCGCTGACCTGGTGCATCGTGGCGTGCGGACGCGCCCTGAGTGCTAAATGGGACGCGTGGAGCCAACGGAGCAGAAAGGCATAGCAGGGAGCCTGGTCAGGGTGTGGAGCTGCCCAGGTCCTGTGGTGGAGGGCGCAGTGCGGTGATGCTGGGACCCCAAGGTGAGCACGATGGAGTGGGCCCTGGCTGTTTGGAGTGCTTCCAGGAGCGGACGCTGACAGTGAGTGTGCTTGGTCTGGAGGGTCCCTGTGTGGCACAGCATAACTGGCAGCAGTGAGGGGACACTGGGCCCTGGAGGTGTGATTCGGTCCCAAATCCCCGGTGGCCCAGTAGGAGGTGGAAGAGTCCCTGTTGGACTAGAGCTTAGGGGGGTGAAACTAAGTGACTGGAGGCAGCGGGTGGTTGCAAGGAATAATTGGACTAGCAGGGGATGGCTCGCCCCTATGACTAACCCTGCTGATAAATACTGGCTGTCGTGCCTTTTTTTTTTAGGGGGGTTGGGGAGGGAGGGGGTGGGGAAGAGGTGGAACGGGGACTGAGTTCTATCCATCGGAACCCCACTTATGGGTAAAAGCAAGTGACCAGCCCGGCAACCCTATGGAGTTATACACCACCCCTGCCCCATCTGTGCAGCTGGAGATGCACCTAACTGGATGCGGGACGGATGCAGGGTAGGATGCCCCTGTCAGAGCCTACGAGAGCGGAACTGTTGGCTGTAATTCAGGGAGGCCCTCAAGGGGGAAGATTGAATCAGTGGCGATCAAAGTCAATCTCCTCTGGGCGGACCTCTGGTGCAAGTCACAGAGAGCTCGATCTCCGAGCTCAGGGTGGAGATTGACGTACTGCAGAAACAGATGGCAGAGGTTACATCCAGAACCAGGACCCTCGAGGACAGGGTGGAGGACGCAGAGGGCAGGTCCAGCTGCAATAATATCCAGCTTGCTGGGTTCCCAGAGCGGGCAGAGGGGTCAGCCACGGAAGCCTTTGTGGAGCACTGGATTTGAGAGGTACTGAAACCTGTTGGACTGTCCTATAGTTGCGATCAAAACACGCACCCCTTGGCACTGGGCACTCCCGAGGGTCATCATAGTCCACCATCTCAAATATAAGGACGGAGATTGCATCCTTCGGCCAGTCGAGAAATGGAGTCTGTTCGCTTTCATAACCATAAGATTTCAATATATCCAGATTACACCAACAAAGTACAGGGATCTCAGAAGGGATTCTTGGAGGGCAGTTGGCATGGCACTCACTGGACAGGTGCACGCTTAGGGCGCATCATCAGCAACTCCATAGGGAGGGGGACAAATCAGGGAAACTCCTGGCATGGATACTGAGACTGGAGCAGTTGTCTACTGATGTTAAAATATTATTCTAATTATTGGCAACACGGCTATCGACAGTGGTCCACACACTAGTACATGAAGATCAGTGTTGGTTTTATGCTGACACGCAGTACCACTCTTAACATTCGCAGACTCACTCATGTGTTGCACAAAACAATGGACTGTGCTTCCTGAATTGGCTTTAGTATCACTCGACAATGGAAAAGGCGTTTGATACAGTGGAGTGGCCATACCTTATGTCTGCGCTGTGGGGAATAGGATTTGGACCTGCCTTTTGTAGTTGGGTGCGCCTCTTGTATACAAGCCCCTTCAGTTCAGGTTCAAAATCTAGAGACTTATCAGAAGAGTGGGAGGTGTACTAGGCAGGGCTGTCACCTCTCGCCACTACTATTGGCCTTGCCATTGAACCCTTGGTGATTCTGCTGCTTGGGGAGATGGAGCGATGAGGGATTAAGGTTGGTGACTCTATCCATGTCCTCTCTTTATATGTGGATGAGGCGTTGGTTTATGTCCATACACCTGCCCGGGCTGTACCAGCCTTGATTGGCTCCTCGAGACCTATGGCACGGTCTTGGGCCTCCGAGACCATGTTGGGAAGTCACTCCTGATTCCGAAGAGCAGCTTAGTGGGGGTTCCCACTTCTCGATTGCCTGAGCTTGGCCTCTGCTGAGAATTAGAAGGCTTTAGATCAGTGGTTCCCAACCTGTGGTCCGGGGACCCCTGGGGGTCCTCGGCTGCTTAGAAAACGAAATATTAACAGATTAGGCCTCTAGCTTTCAGTAATGACTCAGTGAAGAGGTCCCTAGATTCCAATAATGATTCAGTGGGAGTCCCCAGATTCCAGTAATGATAAAGTGGGGGGTCCACAGAAGTCAAAAGGTTGGGAACCACTGCTTTAGATATTTGGGTATATAGGTGGCCCATATGGAGGAAACGTATAGATGCCTCAATGAGGATAAAGTTATGACTAATCTCAAAAGTTCATGGCATTGGAATCTACTGCCCCTGTCTGGGGATAGGCAGGGTGGCTGTGGCGAAGATGGTTTTTCTCCCACATTGCTTTTATCTGATTCAGAATGCCATGTTTCTGATCGGTGCATCCTTTTTTCAGAAGTTAGACAGTTTGCTTATCTCCCTGGTCTGGGCCGGACATCGTAGTAGGGGTGGCACTGTCGGTTCTTAAAAGCAATATGGAAGATGGGGATCTCGCCCTGCCTGATGTGCAACAGTACTATTATGCAGCCAATTTATAACATGCTGCACAATGGCTGACAGTATCAGACATCTGGGAGAAGAGGCTGTTCCTAGGCGATACCATGGTGCAATTATTGATGAGGGGAGGGCGATCGACTGAGGAAATTCCCTATTTAGTAAGGCAGACCGCAGCCATCTGGGAGGCATTCTTTGGTAAAGTGTTGGTTGGGCACCATTCGACAGGAAGCTGCTCATTTGGGATCTTGCTCCATTTAGGGCCATCGACGCAGACATGTCTATGGATCGTTGGAGGGCAGGGGGGCTGCCAGACTGGCTGGGATCTATACTCTGGGGGAGGTGTTCATTGAGTTTCCCGGTGGCTCAGGAAACTTTTGAGGTGGGGGCCAGGCCAGTTTCTGCAGTACGCCAAGCTGGAAAGTGTGGCGTGGGAGGGTTGGGTTTCCCGGTTGCCCCCAGCCGTCCCAAGTGTTGGGCGGTCCTTATCCACTAGAGTGTGAGAGAGAGAGAGAGTGTGAGAGAGAGAGAGAGAGTGTGAGAGAGAGAGAGAGAGAGTGGTGAGAGAGAGAGAGAGAGAGTGAGAGAGAGAGAGAGAGAGTGTGAGAGAGAGAGAGAGAGAGAGAGAGAGAGAGTGAGAGAGAGAGAGAGAGAGAGAGAGAGAGAGA